>NC_091262.1:20000-5020000 GCF_042477335.2 Ovis canadensis | reverse complement strand
CTTCAGTGCTGACATGGATCTTGGGGTTCTTCTGGAGTCTCCTCAGGGGAGTCAGTCCTCGTCTCGAATGCGGGCATGCACTTGCGCTTTCCTCCAGAGCGGTAGCAGCAGTGTCACGCAGTCCGCCGCGTGGATCAAAGGATCTATGGTTTTCCCTCGAGTCTTTCCCACGAGGCTTTCCCACGAGGCTTTCCCACAGGGCTGCCCCACGTGCACACGTGCTGGGAGTCGATCCTCGGCTTGAACGTCAAGGCAGTGCAGGGAAAACAGGTTCCTCTGGATTGGACTGACACATCTGGGGGACTCTTGGAATGTTGGCACGACCCTGGAGTTCCTCTCGCCTTTCCTGTGGAGTGCGCCTCCTCTTGAGATGCGACGGGAACGCCGGGAATTCTTTCCCTACGAAACAGGGAAAGGATCCCTCATCTCGAGCTAGGAGGAGGAAACGGGGCTCCCCTGGATGTGTGCGGGACCTTCGTGTTTCCTCTCGAGTGGAGACGGGTATGTCGGGGAACTTCGTGAGTTGGAGCAAGGGTGTGAAGGACCCTTTGGAAGTTCCAGTGGTTAGATGTGATTAGTCTCGAGAAGCCTCAGCGGAAATGGGCCTCATCTCGCCTGGAGGGCAAAACCTCCTGGATTTTCTCGAGTTGCGACAGGTGCTCTCGACTTAAGATGGGGACCTCAGGGACCCGCTCTGGTGGCCTCAGGAAAGGCCAGTCCCCATGCGAGTTCCTCGGGGGCCTCTCGGGATTCCTCTCCCGTCGATACCGGGGCCTAAACCTTGTGTGGAGTCGGGGCCGGAACCTGAGGATTCCTCTCCAGTGCTGACATGGATCTTGGGGTACTTCTTGAGTCTCCCCAGGGGAGTCAGTGCTCGTTTCGAATGCGGTCATGCACTTGCGCTTTCCTCCAGAGCGGTAGCAGCAGTGTCACGCAGTCCGCCGCGTGGATCAAAGGATCTATGGTTTTCCCTCGAGTCTTTCCCACGAGGCTTTCCGACGAGGCTTTCCCACAGGGCGGTCCCACGTGCACACGTGGTGGGAGTCGATCCTCGGCTTGAACGTCAAGGCAGTGCAGGGAAAACAGGTTCCTCTGGAATGGACTGACACATCTGGGGGACTCTTGGAATGGTGGCACGACCCTGGAGTTCCTCTCGCCTTTCCTGTGGAGAGCGCCTCCTCTTGAGTACGACGGGATCGCCGGGAATTCTTTCCCTACGAAACAGGGAAAGGATCCCTCATCTCGAGCTAGGAGGCGGAAACGGGGCTCCCCTGGATGTGTGCGGGACCCTCGTGCTTCCTCTCGAGTGGAGACGGGTATGTCGGGGAACTTCTTGAGTTACAGCAAGGGTGTGAAGGACGCTTTGGAAGTTCCAGTGTTTAGATGTTATTAGCCTCGAGAAGCCTCAGCGGAAATGGGCCTCATCTCGCCTGGAGGGCAAAACCTACCGGATTTTCTCGAGTTGCGGCAGGTGTTCTCGACTTACGACGGGGACCTCAGGGACCCGCTCTGATGGCCTCAGGAAAGGCCAGTCCCCATGCGAGTTCCTCGGGGGCCTCTCGGGATTCCTCTCCCGTCGATGCCGAGCTCTAAGACCTTGTGTGGAGTCGGGGCCGGAACCTGAGGATTCCTCTCCAGTGCTGACATGGATCTTGGGGTACTTCTGGAGTCTCCCCAGGGGAGTCAGTGCTCGTCTCGAATGCGGGCATGCACTTGCGATTTCCACCAGAGCGGTAGCAGCAGTGTCACGCAGTCCGCCGCGTGGATCAAAGGATCTATGGTTTTCCCTCGAGTCTTTCCCACGAGGCTTTCCCACCAGGCTTTCCCACAGGGCTGTCCCACGTGCACACGTGGTGGGAGTCGATCCTCGGCTTGAACGTCAAGGCAGTGCAGGGAAAACAGGTTTCATGGAATGGACTGACACATCTGGGGGACTCTTGGAATGGTGGCACGACCCTGGAGTTCCTCTCGCCTTTCCTGTGGAGAGCGCCTCCTCTTGAGATGCGACGGGAACGCCGGGAATTCTTTCCCTACGAAACAGGGAAAGGATCCCTCATCTCGAGCTAGGAGGCGGAAACGGGGCTCCCCTGGATGTGTGCGGGACCCTCGTGCTTCCTCTCGAGTGGAGACGGGTATGTCGGGGAACTTCTTGAGTTGCAGCAAGGGTGTGAAGGACCCTTTGGAAGTTCCAGTGGTTAGATGTGATTAGCCTCGAGAAGCCTCAGCGGAAATGGGCCTCATCTCGCCTGGAGGGCAAAACCTCCTGGATTTTCTCGAGTTGCGGCAGGTGCTCTCCACTTACGACGGGGACCTCAGGGACCCGCTCTGGTGGCCTCAGGAAAGGCCAGTCCCCATGCGAGTTCCTCGGGGGCCTCTCGGGACTCCTCTCCCGTCGATGCCGGGGCCTATGCCCTTGTGGGGAGTCGGGGCCGGATCCTGAGGATTCCTCTCCAGTGCTGACATGGACCTTGGGGTACTTCTGGAGTCTCCCCAGGGGAGTCAGTGCTCGTCTCGAATGCGGGCATGCACTTGCGATTTCCTCCAGAGCGGTAGCAGCAGTGTCACGCAGTCCGCCCTGTGGATCAAAGGATCTATGGGTTTCCCTCGAGTCTTTCCCACGAGGCTTTCCCACGAGGCTTTCCCACAGGGCTGTCCCACGTGCACACGTGTTGGGAGTCGATTCTCGGCTTGATCGTCAAGGCAGTGCAGGGAAAACTGGTTCCTCTGGAATGGACTGACACATCTGGGGGACTCTTGGAATGGTGGCACGACCCTGGAGTTCCTCTCGCCTTTCCTGTGGATAGCGCCTCCTCTTGAGATGCGACGGGAACGCCGGGAATTCTTTCCCTTCGAAACAGGGAAAGGTTCCCTCTCCTCGAGCTAGGAGGCGGAAACGGGGCTCCCCTGGATGTGTGCGGGACACTCCTGCTTCCTCTCGAGTGGTGACGGGTATGTCGGGGAACTTCTTGAGTTGCAGCAAGGGTGTGAAGGACCCTTTGGAAGTTCCAGTGGTTAGATGTGATTAGCCTCGAGAAGCCTCAGCGGAAATGGGCCTCATCTCGCCTGGAGGGCAAAACCTCCTGGATTTTCTCGAGTTGCGGCAGGTGCTCTCGACTTACGACGGGGACCTCAGGGACCCGCTCTGGTGGCCTCAGGAAAGGCCAGTCCCCATGCGAGTTCCTCGGGGGCCTCTCGGGATTCCTCATCCGTCAATGCCGGGGCCTAAGCCCTTGTGGGGAGTCGGGGACGGAACCTGAGGATTCCTCTCCATTGCTGACATGGATCTTGGGGTACTTCTGGAGTCTCCCCAGGGGAGTCAGTGCTCGTCTCGAATGCGGGCATGCACTTGCGCTTTCCTCCAGAGCGGTAGCAGCAGTGTCACGCAGTCCGCCGCGTGGATCAAAGGATCTATGGTTTTCCCTCGAGTCTTTCCCACGTGGCTTTCCGACGAGGATTTCCCACAGGGCGGTCTCACGTGCACACGTGGTGGGAGTAGATCCTCGGATTGAACGTGAAGGCATTGCAGGGAAAACAGGTTCCTCTGGAATGGACTGACACATCTGGGGGACTCTTGGAATGGTGGCACGACCCTGGAGTTCCTCTCGCATATCCTGTGGAGAGCGCCTCCTCTTGAGATGCGACGGGAACGCCGGGAATTCTTTCCCTACGAAACAGGGAAAGGATCCCTCATCTCGAGCTAGGAGGTGGAAACGGGGCTCCCCTGGATGTGTGCGGGACCATCGTGCTTCCTCTCGAGTGGAGACGGGTATGTCGGGGAACTTCTTGAGTTACAGCAAGGGTGTGAAGGACGCTTTGGAAGTTCCAGTGGTTAGATGTGATTAACCTCGAGAAGCCTCAGCGGAAATGGGCCTCATCTCGCCTGGAGGGCAAAACCTCCTGGATTTTCTCGAGTTGCGGCAGGTGCTCTCGACGTACAATGGGGACCTCAGGGACCCGCTCTGGTGGCCTCAGGAAAGGCCAGTCCCCATGCGAGTTCCTCGGGGGCCTCTCGGGATTCCTCTCCCGTCGATGCCGGGGCCTAAGACCTTGTGTGGAGTCGGAGCCGGAACCTGAGGATTCCTCTCCAGTGCTGACATGGATCTTGGGGTACTTTGGAGTCTCCCCAGGGGAGTCACTGCTCGTCTCGAATGCGGGCATGCACTTGCGCTTTCCTCCAGGGCGGTAGCAGCAGTGTAACGCAGTCCGCCGCGTGGATCAAAGGATCTATGGTTTTCCCTCGAGTCTTTCCCACGAGGCTTTCCGACGAGGCTTTCCCACAGGGGGGTCCCACGTGCACACGTTGTGGGAGTCGATCCTCGGCTTGAACGTCAAGGCAGTGCAGGGAAAACAGGTTTCTCTGGAATGGACTGAAACATCTGGGGGACTCTTGGAATGGTGGCACGACCCTGGAGTTCCTCTAGCCTTTCCTGTGGAGAGCGCCTCCTCTTGAGATGCGACGGGAACGCCGGGAATTCTTTCCCTACGAAAAAGGGAAAGGATCCCTCATCTCGTGCTAGGAGGCGGAAACGGGGCTCCCCTGGATGTGTGCGGGACCCTCGTGCTTCCTCTCGAGTGGAGACGGGTATGTCGGGGAACTTCTTCAGTTGCAGCAAGGGTCTGAAGGACCCTTTGGAATTTGCACTGGTTAGATGTGATTAGCCTCGAGAAGCCTCAGCGGAAATGGGCTTCATCTCGCCTGGAGGGCCAAACCTCCTGGATTTTCTCGAGTTGCCGCAGGTGCTCTCGACTTACGACTGTGACCTCAGGGACCCGCTCTGGTGGCCTCAGGAAAGGCCAGTCCCCATGCGAGTTCCTCGGGGTCTCTCGGGATTCCTCTCCCGTCGATGCCGGAGCCTAAGTCCTTGTGTGGAGTAGGGGCCGGAACCTGAGATTTCCTCTCCAGTGCTGACATGGATATTGGGGTACTTCTGGAGTCTCCCCAGGGGAGTCAGTGCTCGTCTAGAATGCGGGCATGCACTTGCGCTTTCCTCCAGAGCGGTAGCAGCAGTGTCACGCAGTCCGCCGCTTGGTCAAAGGAACTATGGTTTTCCCTCGAGTCTTTCCCACGAGTCTTTCCCACGAGGCTTTCCCAAAGGGCTGTCCCACGTGCACACGTGGTGGGAGTCGATCCTCGGCTTGAACGTCAAGGCAGTGCAGGGAAAAGAGGTTCCTCTGGAATGGACTGAGACATCTGGGGGACCCTTGGAATGGTGGCACGACCCTGGAGTTCCTCTCACCTTTCCTGTGGAGAGCGCCTCCTCTTGAGATGCGACGGGAACGCCGGGAATTCTTTCCCTACGAAACAGGGAAAGGATCCCTCATCTCGAGCTAGGAGGCGGAAACGTGGCTCCCCTGGATGAGTGCGGGACCCTCGTGCTTCCTCTCGAGTGGAGACGGGTATGTCGGGGAACTTCTTGAGTTGCAGCAAGGGTGTGAAGGACCCTTTGGAAGTTCCAGTGGTTAGATGTGATTAGCCTGGAGAAGCCTCAGCGGAAATGGGCCTCATCTCGCCTGGAGGGCAAAACCTCCTGGATTTTTTCGAGTTGCGACAGGTGCTCTCGACTTACGACGGGGACCTCAGGGACCCGTTCCGGTGGCCTCAGGAAAGGCCAGTCCCCATGCAAGTTCCTCGGAGGCCTCTCGGGATTCCTCTCCCGTCGATGCCAGGGCCTAAGACCTTGTGTGGAGTCGGGCCAGAACCTGAGGATTCTTCCCCAGTGGTGACATGGATCTTGGG
This sequence comes from Ovis canadensis, assembly GCF_042477335.2. Classification (NCBI taxonomy): domain Eukaryota; kingdom Metazoa; phylum Chordata; class Mammalia; order Artiodactyla; family Bovidae; genus Ovis; species Ovis canadensis. The sequence continues at coordinate 5,014,263 of NC_091262.1, read as the reverse complement.
GTACTTCTGGAGTCTCACGACTTGAGTCAGTCCTCCTCTCGTATGCAGGCATGCACTTGCGCTTTCTTCCAGAGCGGTAGCAGCAGTGTCACGCAGTCCGCCGCGTGGATCAAAGGATCTATGGTTTTCCCTCGAGTCTTTCCCACGAGGCTTTCCCACGAGGCTTTCCCACAGGGCTGTCCCACGTGCACACGTGGTGGGAGTCGATCCTCGGCTTGAACGTCAAGGCAGTGCAGGGAAAACAGGTTCCTCTGGAATGGACTTACACATCTGGGGGACTCTTGGAATGGTGGCACGACCCTGGAGTTCCTCTCGCCTTTCCTGTGGAGAGCGCCTCCTCTTGAGATGCGACGGGAATGCCGGGAATTCTTTTCCTAGGAAACAGGGAAAGGATCCCACATCTCGAGCTAGGAGGCGGACACGGGGCTCCCCTGGATGTGTGCGGGACCCTCGTGCTTCCTCTCGAGTGGAGACGGGTATGTCGGGGAACTTCTTGAGTTGCAGCAAGGGTGTGAAGGACCCTTTGGAAGTTCCAGTGGTTAGATGTGATTAGGCTCGAGAAGCCTCAGCGGAAATCGGCCTCATCTCTCCTGGAGGGCAAAACCTCCTGGATTTTCTCGATTTGCCGCAGGTGCTCTCGACTTACGACGGGGACCTCAGGGACCCGCTCTGGTGGCCTCAAGAAAGGCCATTCCCATGCGAGTTCCTCGGGGGCCTCTCGGGATTCCTCTCCCGTCGATGCCGGGGCCTAAGACCTTGTGTGGAGTCGGGGCCAGAACCTGAGGATTCCTCTCCAGTGCTGACATGGATCTTGGGGTACTTCTGGAGTCTCCCCAGGGGAGTCAGTCCTCGTCTCGAATGCGGGCATGCACTTGCGCTTTCCTCCAGAGCGGTAGCAGAAGGTTCACGCATTTCGCAGCGTGGATAAAAGGATCTATGGTTTTCCCTCGAGTCTTTCCCCCGAGGCTTTCCCACAGGGCTGTCCCACGTGCACACGTCGTGGGAGTCGATCCTCGGCTTGAACGTCAAGGCAGTGCAGGGAAAACAGGTTCCTCTGGAATGGACTGACACATCTGGGGGCTCTTGGAATGGTGGCACGACCCTGGAGTTCCTCTCGCCTTTCCTGTGGAGAACGCCTCGTCTTGAGATGCGACGGGAACCCCGGGAATTCTTTCCCTCGAAACGGAATGGATCCCTCATCTCGAGCTAGGAGGCGGAAACGGGGCTCCCCTGGATGTGTGCGGGACCCTCGTGATTCCTCTCAAGTGGAGACGGGTATGTCGTGGAACTTCTTGAGTTGCAACAAGGGTGAGAAGGACCCTTTGGAAATTCCAGTGGTTAGATGTCATTAGCCTCGAGAAGCCTCAGCGGAAATCGGCCTCATCTCGCCTGGAGGGCAAAACCTCCTGGATTTTCTCGAGTTGCAGCAAGTGCTCTCGACTTACGACGGGGACCTCAGGGTCCCGCTCTGGTGCCCTCAGGAAAGGCCAGTCCCAATGCGAGTTCCTCGGAGGCCTCTCGGGATTCCTCTCCCGTCGATGCCGGGACCTAAAACCTTGTGTGGAGTCAGGGCCGGAACCTGAGGATTCCTCTCCAGTGTTGACATGGACCTTGGGGTACTTCTGGAGTCTCCCGAGGGGAGTACGTCCTTGTCTCGAATGCGGGCATGCACTTGCCCTTTCCTCCAGAGCAGTAGCAGCAGTGTGACGCAGTCCGCCGCGTGGATCAAAGGATCTATGGTTTTCCCTCGAGTCTTTCCCACGAGGCTTTCCCACAGGGCTGTCCCACGTGCACACGTGGTGGGAGTCGATCCTCGGCTTGAACGTCAAGGCAGTGCAGGGAAAACAGGTTCCTCTGGAATGGACTGACACATCTGGGGGACTCTTGGAATGGTGGCACGACCCTGGAGTTCCTCTCGCCTTTCCTGTGGATAGCGCCTCCTCTTGAGATGCGACGGGAATGCCGGGAATTCTTTTCCTAGGAAACAGGGAAAGGATCCCACATCTCGAGCTAGGAGGCGGACACGGGGCTCCCCTGGATGTGTGCGGGACCCTCGTGCTTCCTCTCGAGTGGAGACGGGTATGTCGGGGAACTTCTTGAGTTGCAGCAAGGGTGTGAAGGACCCTTTGGAAGTTCCAGTGGTTAGATGTGATTAGGCTCGAGAAGCCTCAGCGGAAATCGGCCTCATCTCTCCTGGAGGGCAAAACCTCCTGGATTTTCTCGATTTGCCGCAGGTGCTCTCGACTTACGACGGGGACCTCAGGGACCCGCTCTGGTGGCCTCAAGAAAGGCCATTCCCATGCGAGTTCCTCGGGGGCCTCTCGGGATAACTCTCCCGTCGATGCCGGGGCCTAAGACCTTGTGTGGAGTCGGGGCCATAACCTGAGGATTCCTCTCCAGTGCTGACATGGATCTTGGGGTACTTCTGGAGTCTCCCCAGGGGAGTCAGTCCTCGTCTCGAATGCGGGCATGCACTTGCGCTTTCCTCCAGAGCGGTAGCAGAAGGTTCACGCATTTCGCAGCGTGGATAAAAGTATCTATGGTTTTCCCTCGAGTCTTTCCCACGAGGCTTTCCCACGAGGCTTTCCCACAGGGCTGTCCCACGTGCACACGTCGTGGGAGTCGATCCTCGGCTTGAACGTCAAGGCAGTGCAGGGAAAACAGGTTCCTCTGGAATGGACTGACACATCTGGGGGCTCTTGGAATGGTGGCACGACCCTGGAGTTCCTCTCGCCTTTCCTGTGGAGAACGCCTCGTCTTGAGATGCGACGGGAACCCCGGGAATTCTTTCCCTCGAAATGGAATGGATCCCTCATCTCGAGCTAGGAGGCGGAAACGGGGCTCCCCTGGATGTGTGCGGGACCCTAGTGATTCCTCTCGAGTGGAGACGGGTATGTCGGGGAACTTCTTGAGTTGCAACAAGGGTGAGAAGGACCCTTTGGAAGTTCCAGTGGTTAGATGTCATTAGCCTCGAGAAGCCTCAGCGGAAATCGGCCTCATCTCGCCTGGAGGGCAAAACCTCCTGGATTTTCTCGAGTTGCAGCAAGTGCTCTCGACTTACGACGGGGACCTCAGGGTCCCGCTCTGGTGCCCTCAGGAAAGGCCAGTCCCCATGCGAGTTCCTCGGAGGCCTCTCGCGATTCCTCTCCCGTCGATGCCGGGACCTAAAACCTTGTGTGGAGTCAGGGCCGGAACCTGAGGATTCCTCTCCAGTGTTGACATGGACCTTGGGGTACTTCTGGAGTCTCCCGAGGGGAGTAAGTCCTTGTCTCGAATGCGGGCATGCACTTGCCCTTTCCTCCAGAGCAGTAGCAGCAGTGTGACGCAGTCCGCCGGGTGGATCAAAGGATCTATTGTTTTCCCTCGAGTATTTCCCACGTTGCTTTCCCACAGGGCTGTCCCACGTGCACACGTGGTGGGAGTCTATCCTCGGATTGAACGTCAAGGCAGTGCAGGGAAAACAGGTTCCTCTGGAATGGAATGACACATCTGGGGGACTCTTGGAATGGTGGCACGACCCTGGAGTTCCTCTCTCCTTTCCTGTGGAGATCGCCTCCTCTTGACATGCGACGGGAAAACCGGGAATTCTTTCCCTATGAAACAGGGAAAGCATCCCTCATCTCGAGCTAGGAGGCAGAAACGGGGCTCCACTGGATGTGTGGGGGACCCTCGTGCTTCCTCTCGAGTGGAGACGTGTATGTCGGGGAACTTCTTGAGTTGCAGCAAGGGTGAAGAGGACCCTTTGGAAGTTCCAGTGGTTAGATGTCATTAGCCTCGAGAAGCCTCAGCGGAAACGGGCCTCATCTCGCCTGGAGGGCAAAACCTCCTGGATTTTCTCGATTTGCCGTAGGTGCTCTCGACTTACGACGCGGACCTCAGGGACCCACTCTGGTGGCCTCAGGAAAGGCCAGTCCCCATGCGAGTTCCTCGGGGGCCTCTCGGGATTCCTCTCCCGTCGATGCCGGGACCTAAAACCTTGTGTGGAGTCAGGGCCCGAACCTGAGGATTCCTCTCCAGTGCTGACATGGACCCTGGGGTACTTCTTGAGTCTCCCCAGGGGAGTCAGTCCTTGTCTCGAATGCGGGCATGCACTTGCGGTTTCCTCCAGAGCAGTAGCAGCAGTGTCACACAGTCCACCGTGTGGATCAAAGGATCTATGGTTTTCCCTCGAATCTTTCCCACGAGGCTTTCCCACAGGGCTGTCCCACGTGCACACGTGGTGGGAGTCTATCCTCGGATTGAACGTCAAGGCAGTGCAGGGAAAACAGGTTCCTCTGGAATGGAATGACACATCTGGGGGACTCTTGGAATGGTGGCACGACCGTGGAGTTCATCTCGCCTTTCCTGTGGAGAACGCCTCGTCTTGAGAAGCGACGGGAAAACCGGCAATTCTTTCCCTAATAAACAGGGAAAGGATCCCTCATCTCGAGCTCGGAGGCGGAAACGGGGCTCCCCTGGGTGTGTGCGGGACCCTCTTGCTTCCTCTCGAGTGGAGACGGGTATGTCAGGGAACTTCTTGAGTTGCAGCAAGGGTGTGAAGGACCCTTTGGAAGTTCCAGTGGTTAGATGTGATTAGCCTCGAGAAGCCTCAGCGGAAATGGGCCTCATCTCGCCTGGAGGGCAAAACCTACTGGATGTTCTCGAGTTGCGGCAGATGCTCTCGACTTACGACGGGGACCTCAGGGACCCGCTCTGGTGGCCTCAGGAAAGGCCAGTCCCCATGCGAGTTCCTCGGAGGTCTCTCGGGATTCCTCGCCTGTCGATGCCGGGGCCTAAGACCTTGTGTGGAGTCGGGGCCGGAACCTGAGGATTCCTCTCCAGTGCTGACATGGATCTTGGGGTACTTCTGGAGTCTCCCCAGGGGAGTCAGTCCTCGTCTGGAATGCGGGCATGCCCTTGCGCTTTCCTCCAGAGCGGTAGCAGCAGTGTCACGCAGTCCACCGCGTGGATCAAAGGATCTATGGTTTTCCCTCGAGTCTTTCCCACGAGGCTTTCCCACAAGGCTGTCCCACGTGCACACGTGGTGGGAGTCGATCCTCGGCTTGAACGTCAAGGCAGTGCAGGGAAAACAGGTTCCTCTGGAATGGAATGACACATCTGGGGGACTCTTGGAATGGTGGCACGACCCTGGAGTTCCTCTCGCCTCTCCTGTTTAGAGCGCCTCCTCTTGAGATGCGACGGGAACGCCGGGAATTCTTTCCCTACGAAACAGGGAAATAATCCCTCATCTCGAGCTAGGAGGCGGAAACGGGGCTCCCCTGGATGTGTTCGGGACCCTCGTGCGTCCTCTCCAGTGGAGACGGGTATGTCGGGGCACTTCTTGAGTTGCAGCAAGGGTGTGAAGGACCCTTTGGAAGATCCATTCGTTAGATGTGATTAGCCTCGAAAAGCCTCAGCGGAAATGGGCCTCATCTCGCCTGGAGGGCAAAACACCCTGGATTCTCTCGAGTTGCGGCAGGTGCTCTCGACTTACGACGTGGACCTCAGGGACCTGCTCTGGTGGCCTCAGGAAAGGCCAGTCCCCAAGCGAGTTCCTCGGGGGCCTCTCGGGATTCCTCTCCTGTCGATGCCGTGGCCTAAGACCTTGCGTAGAGTCGGGGCCGGAACCTGAGGATTCCTCTCCAGTGCTGACATGGATCTTGGGGTACTTCTGGAGTCTCCCCAGGGGAGTCAGTCCTCGTCTCGAATGTGGGCATGCACTTGCGCTTTCCTCCAGAGCGGTAGCAGCACTGTCATGCAGTCCGCCGCGTGGATCAAAGGATCTACGGTTTTCCCTCGAGTCTTTCCCACGAGGCTTTCCCACAGGGCTGTCCCACGTGCACACGTGGTGGGAGTCGATCCTCGGATTGAACATCAAGGCAGTGCAGGGAAAACAGGTTCCTCTGGAATGGAATGACACATCTGGGGGACTCTTGGAATGGTGGCACGACCCTGGAGTTCCTCTCGCCTTTCCTGTGGAGAACGCCTCGTCTTGAGATGCGACGGGAAAACCGGGAATTCTTTCCCTAATAAACAGGGAAAGGATCCCTCATCTCGAGCTCGGAGGCGGAAACGGGGCTCCCCTGGGTGTGTGCGGGACCCTCGTGCTTCCTCTCGAGTGGAGACGGGTATGTCAGGGAACTTCTTGAGTTGCAGCAAGGGTGTGAAGGACCCTTTGGAAGTTCCAGTGGTTAGATGTGATTAGCCTCAAGAAGCCTCAGCGGAAATGGGCCTCATCTCGCCTGGAGGGCAAAACCTACTGGATGTTCTCGAGTTGCGGCAGGTGCTCTCGACTTACGACGGGGACCACAGGGACCCGCTCTGGTGGCCTCAGGAAAGGCCAGTCCCCATGGGAGTTCCTCGGAGGCCTCTCGGGATTCCTCTTCTGTCGATGCCGGGGCCTAAGACCTTGTGTGGAGTCGGGGCCGGAACCTGAGGATTCCTCTCCAGTGCTGACATGGATCTTGGGGTACTTCTGGAGTCTCCCCAGGGGAGTCAGTCCTCGTCTGCAATGTGGGCATGCCCTTGCGCTTTCCTCCAGAGCGGTAGCAGCAGTGTCACGCAGTCCGCCGCGTGGATCAAAGGATCTACGGTTTTCCCTCGAGTCTTTCCCACGAGGCTTTCCCACAGGGCTGTCCCACGTGCACACGTGGTGGGAGTCGATCCTCGGCTTGAACGTCAAGGCAGTGCAGGGAAAACAGGTTCCTCTGGAATGGACTGACACATCTGGGGGACGCTTGGAATGGTGCCACGACCCTGGAGTTCCTCTCGCCTTTCCTGTGGAGAGCGCCTCCTCTTGAGATGCGACGGGAATGCCGGGAATTCTTTCCCTACGAAACAGGGAAAGGATCCCTCATCTTGAGCTAGGAGGAGGAAACGGGGCTCCCCTGGATGTGTGCGGGACCCCCGTACTTCCTCTCGAGTGGAGACGGGTATGTCGGGGAACTTCTTGAGTTGCAGCAAGGGTGTGAAGGACCCTTTGGCAGTTCCAGTGGTTAGATGTGATTAGCCTCGAGATGCCTCAGCGGAAATGGGCCTCATCTCGCCTGGAGTGCAAAACCTCCTGGATTTTCTCGATTTGCCGCAGGTGCTCTCGACTTACGACGGGGACCTCAGGGACCCGCTCTGGTGGCCTCAAGAAAGGCCATTCCCATGCGAGTTCCTCGGGGGCCTCTCGGGATTCCTCTCCCGTCGATGTCGGAGCCTAAGACCTTGTGTGGAGTCGGGGCCGGAACCTGAGGATTCCTCTCCAGTGCTGACATGGATCTTGGGTTACTTCTGGAGTCTCCCCAGGGGAGTCAGTCCTCGTCTCGAATGTGGGCATGCACTTGCGCTTTCCTCCAGAGCGGTAGCAGCAGTGTCACGCAGTCCGCCGCCTGGATCAAAGGTTCTATGGTTTTACCTCGAGTCTTTCCCACGAGGCTTTCCCACGAGGCTTTCCCACAGGGCTGTCCCACGTGCACACGTGGTGGGAGTCGATCCTCGGCTTGAACGTCAAGGCAGTGCAGGGAAAACAGGTTCCTCTGGAATGGAATGACACATCTGGGGGACTCTTGGAATGGTGGCACCACCCTGGAGTTCCTCTTGCCTTTCCTGTGGAGAGCACCTCCTCTTGAGATGCGACGGGAACGCCGGGAAGTCTTTCCCTACGAAACAGGGAAAGGATCCCTCATCTCGAGCTAGGAGGCGGAAACGGGGCTCCCCTGGATGTGTGCGGGACCCTCGTGCTTCCTCTCGAGTGGAGACGGGTATGTCGCGGAACTTCTTGAGTTGCAGCAAGGGTGTGAAGTACCCTTTTGAAGGTCCAGTGGTTAGATGTGATTAACCTCGAGAAGCCTCAGCGGAAATGGGCCTCATCTCGCCTGGAGGGCAAAACCTCCTGGATTTTCTCGAGTTGCGGCAGGTGCTCTCGACTTACGACTTGGACCTCAGGGACCTGCTCTGGTGGCCTCAGAAAAGGCCAGTCCCCAAGGGAATTCCTCGGGGGCCTCTCGGGATTCCTCTCCTGTCAATGCCGTGGCCTAAGACCTTGCGTGGAGTCGGGGCCGGAACCTGAGGATTCCTCTCCAGTGCTGACATGGATCATGGGGTACTTCTGGAGTCTCCCCAGGGGAGTCAGTCCTCGTCTCGAATGCGGGCATGCACTTGCGCTTTCCTCCAGAGAGGTAGCAGCACTGTCATGCAGTCCGCCGCGTGGATCAAAGGATCTACGTTTTTCCCTCGAGTCTTTCCCACGAGGCTTTCCCACGAAGCTTTGCCACAAGGCTGTCTCACGTGCACACGTGGTGGGAGTCGATCCTCGGCTTGAACGTCAAGGCAGTGCAGGGAAAACAGGTTCCTATGGAATGGACTGACACATCTGGGGGACTCTTGGAATGGTGGCACGACCTTGGAGTTCCTCTCTCCTTTCCTGTGGAGATCGCCTCCTCTTGAGATGATACGGGAACGCCGGGAATTCTTTCCCTACGAAACAGGGAAAAGATCCCTCATCTCGAGCTAGGAGGCGGAAACGGGGCTCCCCTGGATGTGTGCGGGACCCTCGTGCTTCCTCTCGAGTGGAGACGTGTATGTCGGGGAACTTCTTGAGTTGCAGCAAGGGTGAGAAGGACCCTTTGGCAGTTCCAGTGGTTAGATGTCATTAGCCTCGAGAAGCCTGAGCGGAAATGGGCCTCATCTCGCCTGGAGGGCAAAACCTCCTGGATTTTCTCGAGTTGCGGCAGGTGTTCTCGACTTACGACGGGGACCTCAGGGACCCGCTCTGGTGGCCTCAGGAAATGCCAGTCCCCATGCGAGTTCCTCGGAGGCCTCTCGGGATTCCTCTCCTGTCGATGCCGGGGCCTAAGACCTTGTGTGGAGTCGGGGCCGGAACCTGAGGATTCCTCTCCTGAGCTGACATGGATCTTGGGGTACTTCTGGAGTCTCCCCAGGGGAGTCAGTCCTCGTCTGGAATGCGGGCATGCCCTTGTGCTTTCCTCCAGAGCGGTAGCAGCAGTGTCACGCAGTCCGCCACGTGGATCAAAGGATCTATGGTTTTCCCTGGAGTCTTTCCCACGAGATTTCCCACAGGGCTGTCCCACGTGCACACGTGGTGGGAGTCGAGCCTCGGCTTGCACGTCAAGGCAGTGCAGGGAAAACAGGTTCCTCTGGAATGGACTGACACATCTGGGGAAGGCTTGGAATTGTGCCAGGACCCTGGAGTTACTCTCGCCTTTCCTGTGGAGAGCGCCTCCTCTTGAGATGCGACGGGAACGCCGGGAATTCTTTCCCTACGAAACAGGGAAAGGATCCCTCATCTCGAGCTAGGAGACGGAAACGTGTCTCCCCTGGATGAGTGCGGGACCCTCGTGCTTCCTCTCGAGTGGAGACGGGTATGTCGGGGAACTTCTTGAGTTGCAGCAAGGGTGTGAAGGACCCTTTGGAAGTTCCAGTCGTTAGATGTGATTAACCTCGAAAAGCCTCAGCGGAAATGGGACTCATCTCGCCTGGAGGGCAAAGCCTCCTGGATTTTCTCGAGTTGTGGCAGGTGCTCTCGACTTACGACGGGGACCTCAGGGACCCGCTCTGGTGGCCTCAGGAAAGGCCAGTCCCCATGCGAGTTCCTCGGGGGCCTCTCGGGCTTCCTCTCCCGTCGATGCCGGGGCCTAAGACCTTGTGTGGAGTCGGGGACGGAACCTGAGGATTCCTCTCCAGTGTTGACATGGATCTTGGGGTACCTCTGGGGTCTCCCAAGGGGAGTCAGTCCTCGTCTCGTATGCGGGCATGCCCTTGCGCTTTCCTCCAGAGCGGTAGCAGCAGTGTCACGCATTCCGCCACCTGAATCAAAGGATCTATGGTTTTCCCTCGAGTCTTTCCCACGAGGCTTTCCCACGAGGCTGTCCCACGTGCACACGTGGTGGGAGTCGATCCTTGGCTTGAACGTCAAGGCAGTGCAGGGAAAACAGGTTCCTCTGGAATGGACTGACACATCTTGGGGACTCTTGGAATGGTGGCACGACCCTGGAGTTCCTCTCGCCTTTCCTGTGGAGAGCACTTCCTCTTGAGATGCGAGGGGAACGCCGGGAATTCTTTCCCTACGAAACAGGGAAAGGATCCCTCATCTCGAGCTAGGAGGCGGAAACGTGGCTCCCCTGGATGAGTGCGGGACCCTCGTGCTTCCTCTCGAGTGGAGACGGGTATGTCGGGGAACTTCTTGAGTTGCAGCAAGGGTGTGAAGGACCCTTTGGAAGTTCCAGTGGTTAGATGTGATTAGCCTCGAGAAGGCTCAGCGGAAATGGGCCTCATCTCGCCTGGAGGGCAAAACCTCCTGGAATTTCTCGAGTTGGGGCAGGTGCCTCGACTTACGACGGGAACCTCAGGGACCCGCTCTGGTGGCCTCAGGAAAGGCCAGTCCCCATGCGAGTTCCTCGGGGGCTTCTCGGGATTCCTCTCCCGTCGATGCCGGGGCCTAAGACCTTCTGTGGATTCGTGGCCGAACCTGAGGATTCCTCTCCAGTGCTGACATGGATCTTGGGGTACTTCTGGAGTCTCACCAGGGGAGTCAGTCCTCGTCTCGAATGCGGCCATGCCCTTGCACTTTCCTCCAGAGCGGTAGCAACAGTGTCACGCATTTCGCCGCCTGGATCAAAGGATCTATGGTTTTCCCTCGAGTCTTTCCCACGAGGCTTTCCCACAGGGCTATCCCACGTGCACACGTGGTGGGAGTCGATCCTCGGCTTGAACGTCAAGGCAGTGCAGGGAAAACAGGTTCCTCTGGAATGGACTGACACATCTGGGGGACTCTTGGAATGGTGGCACGACCCTGGAGTTCCTCTCGCCTTTCCTGTGGAGAGCGCCTCCTCTTGAGATGCGACGGGAACGCCGGGAACTCTTTCCCTGCGAAACAGGAAAGGATCCCTCATCTCGAGCTAGGAGGCGGAAACGGGGCTCCCCTGGATGTGTGCGGGACTCTCGTGCTTCCTCTCGAGTGGAGACGGGTATGTCGGCGAACTTCTTGAGTTGCAGCAAGGGTGTGAAGGACCCTTTGGAAGTTCCAGTGGTTAGATGTGATTAGCCTCGAGAAGCCTCAGCGGAAATGGGCCTCATCTCGCCAGGGGGGAAAACCTCCTGGATTTTCTCGAGTTGCGGCAGGTGCTCTCGACTTACGACGGGGACCTCAGGGACCCGCTCTGGTGGCCTCAGGAAAGCCCAGTCCTCATGCGAGTTCCTAAGGGGCCTCTCGGGCTTCCTCTCCCGTCGATGCCGGGGCCTAAGACCTTGTGTGGAGTCGGGGCCGGAACCTGAGGATTCCTCTCCAGAGCTGACATGGATCTTGGGGTACTTATGGAGTCTCCCCAGGGGAGTCAGTCCTCGTCTCGAATGCAGACATGCACTTGCGCTTTCCTCCAGAGCGGTAGCAGCAGTGTCATGCAGTCCGCCGAGTGGAGCAAAGGATCTATGGTTTTCCCTCGAGTCTTTCCCACGAGGCTTTCCCACGAGGCTTTCCCACAGGGCTGTCCCACGTGCACACGTGGTGGGAGTCGATCCTCGGCTTGAACGTCAAGGCAGTGCAGGGAAAACAGGTTCCTCTGGAATGGACTGACACATCTGGGGGACTCTTGGAATGGTGGCACGACCCTGGAGTTCCTCTCGCCTTTCCTGGGGAGAGCGCCTCCTCTTGAGATGCGACGGGAACACCGGGAATTCTTTCCCTACGAAACAGGGAAAGGATCCCTCATCTCGAGCTAGGAGGCGGAAACGGGGCTCCCCTGGATGTGTGCGTGACCCTTGTGCTTTCTATCGAGTGGAGACGGGTATGTCGGGGAACTTCTTGAGTTGCAGCAAGGGTGTGAAGGACCCTTTGGAAGTTCCAGTGGTTAGATGTGATTAGCCTCGAGAAGCCTCAGCGGAAATGGGCCTCATCTCGCCAGGAGGGCAAAACCTCCTGGATTTTCTCGAGTTGCGGCAGGTGCTCTCGACTTACGATGGGGACCTCAGGGACCCGCTCTGGTGGCCTCAGGAAAGGCCAGTCCCCATGCGAGTTCCTCGGTGGCCTCTCGGGATTCCTCTCCCGTCGATGCCGGGACCTAAAACCTTGTGTGGAGTCAGGGCCGGAACCTGAGGATTCCTCTCCAGTGTTGACATGGACCTTGGGGTACTTCTGGAGTCTCCCGAGGGGAGTAAGTCCTTGTCTCGAATGCGGGCATGCACTTGCCCTTTCCTCCAGAGCAGTAGCAGCAGTGTGACGCAGTCCGCCGGGTGGATCAAAGGATCTATTGTTTTCCCTCGAGTATTTCCCACGTTGCTTTCCCACAGGGCTGTCCCACGTGCACACGTGGTGGGAGTCTATCCTCGGATTGAACGTCAAGGCAGTGCAGGGAAAACAGGTTCCTCTGGAATGGAATGACACATCTGGGGGACTCCTGGAATGGTGGCACGACCCTGGAGTTCCTCTCTCCTTTCCTGTGGAGATCGCCTCCTCTTGACATGCGACGGGAAAACCGGGAATTCTTTCCCTATGAAACAGGGAAAGCATCCCTCATCTCGAGCTAGGAGGCAGAAACGGGGCTCCACTGGATGTGTGGGGGACCCTCGTGCTTCCCCTCGAGTGGAGACGTGTATGTCGGGGAACTTCTTGAGTTGCAGCAAGGGTGAAGAGGACCCTTTGGAAGTTCCAGTGGTTAGATGTCATTAGCCTCGAGAAGCCTCAGCGGAAACGGGCCTCATCTCGCCTGGAGGGCAAAACCTCCTGGATTTTCTCGATTTGCCGTAGGTGCTCTCGACTTACGACGCGGACCTCAGGGACCCACTCTGGTGGCCTCAGGAAAGGCCAGTCCCCATGCGAGTTCCTCGGGGGCCTCTCGGGATTCCTCTCCCGTCGATGCCGGGACCTAAAACCTTGTGTGGAGTCAGGGCCCGAACCTGAGGATTCCTCTCCAGTGCTGACATGGACCCTGGGGTAATTCTTGAGTCTCCCCAGGGGAGTCAGTCCTTGTCTCGAATGCGGGCATGCACTTGCGGTTTCCTCCAGAGCAGTAGCAGCAGTGTCACACAGTCCACCGTGTGGATCAAAGGATCTATGGTTTTCCCTCGAATCTTTCCCACGAGGCTTTCCCACAGGGCTGTCCCACGTGCACACGTGGTGGGAGTCTATCCTCGGATTGAACGTCAAGGCAGTGCAGGGAAAACAGGTTCCTCTGGAATGGAATGACACATCTGGGGGACTCTTGGAATGGTGGCACGACCGTGGAGTTCATCTCGCCTTTCCTGTGGAGAACGCCTCGTCTTGAGAAGCGACGGGAAAACCGGCAATTCTTTCCCTAATAAACAGGGAAAGGATCCCTCATCTCGAGCTCGGAGGCGGAAACGGGGCTCCCCTGGGTGTGTGCGGGACCCTCGTGCTTCCTCTCGAGTGGAGACGGGTATGTCAGGGAACTTCTTGAGTTGCAGCAAGGGTGTGAAGGACCCTTTGGAAGTTCCAGTGGTTAGATGTGATTAGCCTCGAGAAGCCTCAGCGGAAATGGGCCTCATCTCGCCTGGAGGGCAAAACCTACTGGATGTTCTCGAGTTGCGGCAGATGCTCTCGACTTACGACGGGGACCTCAGGGACCCGCTCTGGTGGCCTCAGGAAAGGCCAGTCCCCATGCGAGTTCCTCGGAGGTCTCTCGGGATTCCTCGCCTGTCGATGCCGGGGCCTAAGACCTTGTGTGGAGTCGGGGCCGGAACCTGAGGATTCCTCTCCAGTGCTGACATGGATCTTGGGGTACTTCTGGAGTCTCCCCAGGGGAGTCAGTCCTCGTCTGGAATGCGGGCATGCCCTTGCGCTTTCCTCCAGAGCGGTAGCAGCAGTGTCACGCAGTCCGCCGCGTGGATCAAAGGATCTATGGTTTTCCCTCGAGTCTTTCCCACGAGGCTTTCCCACAAGGCTGTCCCACGTGCACACGTGGTGGGAGTCGATCCTCGGCTTGAACGTCAAGGCAGTGCAGGGAAAACAGGTTCCTCTGGAATGGAATGACACATCTGGGGGACTCTTGGAATGGTGGCACGACCCTGGAGTTCCTCTCGCCTCTCCTGTTTAGAGCGCCTCCTCTTGAGATGCGACGGGAACGCCGGGAATTCTTTCCCTACGAAACAGGGAAATAATCCCTCATCTCGAGCTAGGAGGCGGAAACGGGGCTCCCCTGGATGTGTTCGGGACCCTCGTGCGTCCTCTCCAGTGGAGACGGGTATGTCGGGGCACTTCTTGAGTTGCAGCAAGGGTGTGAAGGACCCTTTGGAAGATCCATTCGTTAGATGTGATTAGCCTCGAAAAGCCTCAGCCGAAATGGGCCTCATCTCGCCTGGAGGGCAAAACATCCTGGATTCTCTCGAGTTGCGGCAGGTGCTCTCGACTTACGACGTGGACCTCAGGGACCTGCTCTGGTGGCCTCAGGAAAGGCCAGTCCCCATGCGAGTTCCTCGGAGGCCTCTCGGGATTCCTCTTCTGTCGATGCCGGGGCCTAAGACCTTGTGTGGAGTCGGGGCCGGAACCTGAGGATTCCTCTCCAGTGCTGACATGGATCTTGGGGTACTTCTGGAGTCTCCCCAGGGGAGTCAGTCCTCGTCTGCAATGTGGGCATGCACTTGCGCTTTCCTCCAGAGCGGTAGCAGCAGTGTCACGCAGTCCGCCGCCTGGATCAAAGGTTCTATGGTTTTACCTCGAGTCTTTCCCACGAGGCTTTCCCACGAGGCTTTCCCACAGGGCTGTCCCACGTGCACACGTGGTGGGAGTCGATCCTCGGCTTGAACGTCAAGGCAGTGCAGGGAAAACAGGTTCCTCTGGAATGGAATGACACATCTGGGGGACTCTTGGAATGGTGGCACCACCCTGGAGTTCCTCTTGCCTTTCCTGTGGAGAGCACCTCCTCTTGAGATGCGACGGGAACGCCGGGAAGTCTTTCCCTACGAAACAGGGAAAGGATCCCTCATCTCGAGCTAGGAGGCGGAAACGGGGCTCCCCTGGATGTGTGCGGGACCCTCGTGCTTCCTCTCGAGTGGAGACGGGTATGTCGCGGAACTTCTTGAGTTGCAGCAAGGGTGTGAAGTACCCTTTTGAAGGTCCAGTGGTTAGATGTGATTAACCTCGAGAAGCCTCAGCGGAAATGGGCCTCATCTCGCCTGGAGGGCAAAACCTCCTGGATTTTCTCGAGTTGCGGCAGGTGCTCTCGACTTACGACTTGGACCTCAGGGACCTGCTCTGGTGGCCTCAGAAAAGGCCAGTCCCCAAGGGAATTCCTCGGGGGCCTCTCGGGATTCCTCTCCTGTCAATGCCGTGGCCTAAGACCTTGCGTGGAGTCGGGGCCGGAACCTGAGGATTCCTCTCCAGTGCTGACATGGATCATGGGGTACTTCTGGAGTCTCCCCAGGGGAGTCAGTCCTCGTCTCGAATGCGGGCATGCACTTGCGCTTTCCTCCAGAGAGGTAGCAGCACTGTCATGCAGTCCGCCGCGTGGATCAAAGGATCTACGTTTTTCCCTCGAGTCTTTCCCACGAGGCTTTCCCACGAAGCTTTGCCACAAGGCTGTCTCACGTGCACACGTGGTGGGAGTCGATCCTCGGCTTGAACGTCAAGGCAGTGCAGGGAAAACAGGTTCCTATGGAATGGACTGACACATCTGGGGGACTCTTGGAATGGTGGCACGACCTTGGAGTTCCTCTCTCCTTTCCTGTGGAGATCGCCTCCTCTTGAGATGATACGGGAACGCCGGGAATTCTTTCCCTACGAAACAGGGAAAAGATCCCTCATCTCGAGCTAGGAGGCGGAAACGGGGCTCCCCTGGATGTGTGCGGGACCCTCGTGCTTCCTCTCGAGTGGAGACGTGTATGTCGGGGAACTTCTTGAGTTGCAGCAAGGGTGAGAAGGACCCTTTGGCAGTTCCAGTGGTTAGATGTCATTAGCCTCGAGAAGCCTGAGCGGAAATGGGCCTCATCTCGCCTGGAGGGCAAAACCTCCTGGATTTTCTCGAGTTGCGGCAGGTGTTCTCGACTTACGACGGGGACCTCAGGGACCCGCTCTGGTGGCCTCAGGAAATGCCAGTCCCCATGCGAGTTCCTCGGAGGCCTCTCGGGATTCCTCTCCTGTCGATGCCGGGGCCTAAGACCTTGTGTGGAGTCGGGGCCGGAACCTGAGGATTCCTCTCCTGAGCTGACATGGATCTTGGGGTACTTCTGGAGTCTCCCCAGGGGAGTCAGTCCTCGTCTGGAATGCGGGCATGCCCTTGTGCTTTCCTCCAGAGCGGTAGCAGCAGTGTCACGCAGTCCGCCACGTGGATCAAAGGATCTATGGTTTTCCCTGGAGTCTTTCCCACGAGATTTCCCACAGGGCTGTCCCACGTGCACACGTGGTGGGAGTCGAGCCTCGGCTTGCACGTCAAGGCAGTGCAGGGAAAACAGGTTCCTCTGGAATGGACTGACACATCTGGGGAAGGCTTGGAATTGTGCCAGGACCCTGGAGTTACTCTCGCCTTTCCTGTGGAGAGCGCCTCCTCTTGAGATGCGACGGGAACGCCGGGAATTCTTTCCCTACGAAACAGGGAAAGGATCCCTCATCTCGAGCTAGGAATCGGAAACGTGTCTCCCCTGGATGAGTGCGGGACCCTCGTGCTTCCTCTCGAGTGGAGACGGGTATGTCGGGGAACTTCTTGAGTTGCAGCAAGGGTGTGAAGGACCCTTTGGAAGTTCCAGTCGTTAGATGTGATTAGCCTCGAAAAGCCTCAGCGGAAATGGGACTCATCTCGCCTGGAGGGCAAAGCCTCCTGGATTTTCTCGAGTTGTGGCAGGTGCTCTCGACTTACGACGGGGACCTCAGGGACCCGCTCTGGTGGCCTCAGGAAAGGCCAGTCCCCATGCGAGTTCCTCGGGGGCCTCTAGGGCTTCCTCTCCCGTCGATGCCGGGGCCTAAGACCTTGTGTGGAGTCGGGGACGGAACCTGAGGATTCCTCTCCAGTGTTGACATGGATCTTGGGGTACCTCTGGGGTCTCCCAAGGGGAGTCAGTCCTCGTCTCGTATGCGGGCATGCCCTTGCGCTTTCCTCCAGAGCGGTAGCAGCAGTGTCACGCATTCCGCCACCTGAATCAAAGGATCTATGGTTTTCCCTCGAGTCTTTCCCACGAGGCTTTCCCACGAGGCTGTCCCACGTGCACACGTGGTGGGAGTCGATCCTTGGCTTGAACGTCAAGGCAGTGCAGGGAAAACAGGTTCCTCTGGAATGGACTGACACATCTGGGGGACTCTTGGAATGGTGGCACGACCCTGGAGTTCCTCTCGCCTTTCCTGTGGAGAGCACTTCCTCTTGAGATGCGAGGGGAACGCCGGGAATTCTTTCCCTACGAAACAGGGAAAGGATCCCTCATCTCGAGCTAGGAGGCGGAAACGTGGCTCCCCTGGATGAGTGCGGGACCCTCGTGCTTCCTCTCGAGTGGAGACGGGTATGTCGGGGAACTTCTTGAGTTGCAGCAAGGGTGTGAAGGACCCTTTGGAAGTTCCAGTGGTTAGATGTGATTAGCCTCGAGAAGGCTCAGCGGAAATGGGCCTCATCTCGCCTGGAGGGCAAAACCTCCTGGAATTTCTCGAGTTGGGGCAGGTGCCTCGACTTACGACGGGAACCTCAGGGACCCGCTCTGGTGGCCTCAGGAAAGGCCAGTCCCCATGCGAGTTCCTCGGGGGCTTCTCGGGATTCCTCTCCCGTCGATGCCGGGGCCTAAGACCTTCTGTGGATTCGTGGCCGAACCTGAGGATTCCTCTCCAGTGCTGACATGGATCTTGGGGTACTTCTGGAGTCTCCCCTGGGGAGTCAGTCCTCGTCTCGAATGCGGCCATGCCCTTGCACTTTCCTCCAGAGCGGTAGCAACAGTGTCACGCATTTCGCCGCCTGGATCAAAGGATCTATGGTTTTCCCTCGAGTCTTTCCCACGAGGCTTTCCCACAGGGCTATCCCACGTGCACACGTGGTGGGAGTCGATCCTCGGCTTGAACGTCAAGGCAGTGCAGGGAAAACAGGTTCCTCTGGAATGGACTGACACATCTGGGGGACTCTTGGAATGGTGGCACGACCCTGGAGTTCCTCTCGCCTTTCCTGTGGAGAGCGCCTCCTCTTGAGATGCGACGGGAACGCCGGGAACTCTTTCCCTGCGAAACAGGAAAGGATCCCACATCTCGAGCTAGGAGGCGGAAACGGGGCTCCCCTGGATGTGTGCGGGACTCTCGTGCTTCCTCTCGAGTGGAGACGGGTATGTCGGCGAACTTCTTGAGTTGCAGCAAGGGTGTGAAGGACCCTTTGGAAGTTCCAGTGGTTAGATGTGATTAGCCTCGAGAAGCCTCAGCGGAAATGGGCCTCATCTCGCCAGGAGGGCAAAACCTCCTGGATTTTCTCGAGTTGCGGCAGGTGCTCTCGACTTACTACGGGGACCTCAGGGACCCGCTCTGGTGGCCTCAGGAAAGCCCAGTCCTCATGCGAGTTCCTCAGGGGCCTCTCGGGCTTCCTCTCCCGTCGATGCCGGGGCCTAAGACCTTGTGTGGAGTCGGGGCCGGAACCTGAGGATTCCTCTCCAGAGCTGACATGGATCTTGGGGTACTTCTGGAGTCTCCCCAGGGGAGTCAGTCCTCGTCTCGAATGCAGACATGCACTTGCGCTTTCCTCCAGAGCGGTAGCAGCAGTGTCATGCAGTCCGCCGCGTGGAGCAAAGGATCTATGGTTTTCCCTCGAGTCTTTCCCACGAGGCTTTCCCACGAGGCTTTCCCACAGGGCTGTCCCACGTGCACACGTGGTGGGAGTCGATCCTCGGCTTGAACGTCAAGGCAGTGCAGGGAAAACAGGTTCCTCTGGAATGGACTGACCCATCTGGGGGACTCTTGGAATGGTGGCACGACCCTGGAGTTCCTCTCGCCTTTCCTGGGGAGAGCGCCTCCTCTTGAGATGCGACGGGAACACCGGGAATTCTTTCCCTACGAAACAGGGAAAGGATCCCTCATCTCGAGCTAGGAGGCGGAAACGGGGCTCCCCTGGATGTGTGCGTGACCCTTGTGCTTTCTATCGAGTGGAGACGGGTATGTCGGGGAACTTCTTGAGTTGCAGCAAGGGTGTGAAGGACCCTTTGGAAGTTCCAGTGGTTAGATGTGATTAGCCTCGAGAAGCCTCAGCGGAAATGGGCCTCATCTCGCCAGGAGGGCAAAACCTCCTGGATTTTCTCGAGTTGCGGCAGGTGCTCTCGACTTACGATGGGGACCTCAGGGACCCGCTCTGGTGGCCTCAGGAAAGGCCAGTCCCCATGCGAGTTCCTCGGTGGCCTCTCGGGATTCCTCTCCCGTCGATGCCGGGGCCAAAGACCTTGTGTGGAGTCGGGGCCGGAACCTGAGGATTCCTCTCCAGAGCTGACATGAATCTTGGGGTACTTCTGGAGTCTCCCCAGGGGAGTCAGTCCTCGTCTCGAATGCGGACTTGCACTTGCGCTTTCCTCCAGACCGGTAGCAGCAGTGTCACGCAGTCCGCCGCGTGGAGCAAAGGATCTATGGTTTTCCCTCGAGTCTTTCCCACGAGGCTTTCCCACGAGGCTTTCCCACAGGGCTGTCCCACGTGCACACGTGGTGGGAGTCGATCCTCGGCTTGAACGTCAAGGCAGTGCAGGGAAAACAGGTTCCTCTGGAATGGACTGACACATCTGGGGGACACTTGGAATGGTGGCAAGACCCTGGAGTTCCTCTCGCCTTTCCTGGGGAGAGCGCCTCCTCTTGAGATGCGACGGGAACGCCGGGAATTCTTTCCCTACGAAACAGGGAAAGGATCCCTCATCTCGAGCTAGGAGGCGGAATCGGGGCTCCTCTGTATGTGTGCGGGACCCTTGTGCTTCCTATCGAGTGGAGACGGGTATGTCGGGGAACTTCTTGAGTTGCAGCAAGGGTGTGAAGGACCCTTTGGAAGTTCCAGTGGTTAGATGTGATTAGCCTCGAGATGCCTCAGCGGAAATGGGCCTCATCTCGCCAGGAGGGCAAAACCTCCTGGATTTTCTCGAGTTGCGGCAGGTGCTCTCGACTTACGACGGGGACCTCAGGGACCCGCTCTGGTGGCCTCAGGAAAGCCCAGTCCTCATGCGAGTTCCTCGGGGGCCTCTCGGGCTTCCTCTCCCGTCGATGCCGGGGCCTAAGACCTTGTGTGGAGTCGGGGCCGGAACCTGAGGATTCCTCTCCAGAGCTGACATGGATCTTGGGGTACTTCTGGAGTCTCCCCAGGGGAGTCAGTCCTCGTCTCGAATGCGGACATGCACTTGCGCTTTCCTCCAGACCGGTAGCAGCAGTGTCACGCAGTCCGCCGCGTGGAGCAAAGGATCTATGGTTTTCCCTCGAGTCTTTCCCACGAGGCTTTCCCACGAGGCTTTCCCACAGGGCTGTCCCACGTGCACACGTGGTGGGAGTCGATCCTCGGCTTGAACGTCAAGGCAGTGCAGAGAAAACAGGTTCCTCTGGAATGGACTGACACATCTGGGGGACACTTGGAATGGTGGCAAGACCCTGGAGTTCCTCTCGCCTTTCCTGGGGAGAGCGCCTCCTCTTGAGATGCGACTGGAACGCCGGGAATTCTTTCCAAAAGAAACAGGGAAAGGATCCCTCATCTCGAGCTAGGAGGCGGAATCGGGGCTCCTCTGTATGTGTGCGGGACCCTTGTGCTTCCTATCGAGTGGAGACGGGTATGTCGGGGAACTTCTTGAGTTGCAGCAAGGGTGTGAAGGACCCTTTGGAAGTTCCAGTGGTTAGATGTGATTAGCCTCGAGAAGCCTCAGCGGAAATGGGCCTCATCTCGCCTGGAGGGCAAAACCTCCTGTATTTTCTCGAGTTGCGGCAGGTGCTCTCGACTTACGACGGGGACCTCAGGGACCCGCTCTGGTGTCCTCAGGAAAGTCCAGTCCCCATGCGAGTTCCTCGGGGGCCTCTTGGGATTGCTCTCCCGTCGATGTCAGGGCCTAAGACCTTGTGTGGAGTCGGGCCGGAACCTGAGGATTCCTCTCCTGTGCTGACATGTATCTTGGGGTAATTCTGGTGTCTCCCCAGGGGAGTCAGTCCTCGTCTCGAATGCGGGCATGCACTTGCGCTTTCCTCCAGAGCGGTAGAAGCAGTGTCACGGAGTCCGCCGCGTGGAGCAAAGGATCTATGGTTTTCCCTCGAGTCTTTCCCACGAGGCTTTCCCACGAGGCTTTCCCACAGGGCTGTCCCACGTGCACACGTGGTGGGAGTCGATCCTCGGCTTGAACGTCAAGGCAGTGCAGGGAAAACAGGTTCCTCTGGAATGGACTGACATATCTGGGGGTCTCTTGGAATGGTGGCACGACCCTGGAGTTCCTCTCGCCTTTCCTGTGGAGAGGGCCTTCTCTTGAGATGCGATGGGAACGCCGGGAATTCTTTCCCTACGAAACAGGGAAAGGATCCCTCATCTCGAGCTAGGAGGCGGAAACGGGGCTCCCCTGGATGTGTGCGGGAGACTCGTGCTTCCTCTCGAGTGGAGACGGGTATGTCGGAGAACTTCTTGACTTGCAGCAAGGGTGTGAAGGACCCTTTGGAAGTTCCAGTGGTTAGATGTGATTAGCCTCGAGAAGCCTCAGCGGAAATGGGCATCATCTCGCCTGGAGGACAAAACCTCCTGGATTTTCTCAAGTTGCGGCAGGTGCTCTCGACTTACGACGGGGACCTCAGGGACCCGCTCTGGTGGCCTCAGGAAAGCCCAGTCCCCATGCGAGTTCCTCTGGGGCCTCTCGGGATTCCTCTCCCGTCGATGCCGGGGGCCTAAGACCTTGTGTGGAGTCGGGGCCGGAACCTGAGGATTCCTCTCCAGAGCTGACATGGATCTTGGGGTACTTCTGGAGTCTCCCCAGGGGAGTCAGTCCTCGTCTCGAATGCGGGCATGCACTTGCGCTTTCCTCCAGAGCGGTAGCAGCAGTGTCACGCAGTCCGCCGCGTGGAGCAAAGGATCTATGGTTTTCCCTCGAGTGTTTCCCACGAGGCTTTCCTACGAGGCTTTCCCACAGGGCTGTCCCACGTGCACACGTGGTAGGAGTCGATCCTCGGCTTGAACGTCAAGGCAGTGCAGGGAAAACAGGTTCCTCTGGAATGGACTGACACATCTGGGGGACTCTTGGAATGGTGGCACGACTCTGGAGTTCCTCTCGCCTTTCCTGTGGAGAGCGCCTCCTCTTGAGATACGACGGGAACGCCGGAACACTTTCCCTACGAAACAGGAAAGGATCCCTCATCTCGAGCTAGGAGGCGGAAACGGGGCTCCCCTGGATGTGTGCGGGACCCTCGTGCTTCCTCTCGAGTGGAGACGGTTATGTCGGGGAACTTCTTGATTTGCAGCAAGGGTGTGAAGGACCCTTTGGAAGTTCCAGTGGATAGATGTGATTAGCCTCGAGAAGCCTCAGCGGAAATGGCCCTCATGTCGCCTGGAGGGCAAAACCTCCTGGATTTTCTCGAGTTGCGGCAGGTGCTCTCGACTTACGACGGGGACCTCAGGGACCCGCTCTGGTGGCCTCAGGAAAGGCCAGTCCCCATGCGAGTTCTTCGGGGGCCTCTCGGGATTGCTCTCCCGTCGATGCCGGTGCCTAGGACGTTGTGTGGAGTAGGGGCCGGGACCTGAGGATTCCTCTCCTGTGCTGACATGGATCTTGGGGTACTTCTGGAGTCTCCCCAGGGGAGTCAGTCCTCGTCTCGAATGCGGGCATGCACTTGCGCTTTCCTCCAGAGCGGTAGCAGCAGTGTCACGCAGTCCGCCGCGTGGAGCAAAGGATCTATGGTTTTCCCTCGAGTCTTCCCACGAGGCTTTCCCACGAGGCTTTCCCACAGGGCTGTCCCACGTGCACACGTGGTGGGAGTCGATCCTCGGCTTCAACGTCAAGGGAGTGCAGGGAACACAGATTCCTCTGGAATGGACTGACACATCTTGGGGACTCTTGGAATGGTGGCACGACCCTGGAGTTCCTCTCGCCTTTCCTGTGGAGATCGCCTCCTGTTGAGATGCGACGGGAATGCCGGGAATTCTTTCCCTATGAAACAGCGAAAGGATCCCTCATCTCGAGCTAGGAGGCGGAAACGGGGCTCCCCTGGATGTGTGCGGGAGCCTCGTGCTTCCTCTCGAGTGGAGACGGGTATGTCGGGGAACTTCTTGAGTTGCAGCAAGGGTGTGAAGGACCCTTTGGAAGTTCCAGTGGTTAGATGTGATTAGCCTCGAGAAGCCTCAACGGAAATGGGCCTCATCACGCCTGTAGGGCAAAACCTCCAGGATTTTCTCGAGTTGCGGCAGGTGCTCTCGACTTACGACGGGGACCTCAGGGACCCGCTCTGGTGGCCTCAGGAAAGGCCAGTCCCCATGCGAGTTCCTCGGGGGCCTCTCGGGATTCCTCTCCCGTCGATGCCGGGGCCTAAGACCTTGTGTGGAGTCGGGGCCGGAACCTGAGGATTCCTCTCCAGAGCTGACATGGATCGTGGGGTACTTCTGGAGTCTCCCCAGGGGAGTCAGTCCTTGTCTCGAATGCGGACATGCACTTGCGCTTTCCTCCAGACTGGTAGCAGCAGTGTCACGCAATCCGCCGCGTGGAGCAAAGGATCTATGGTTTTCCCACGAGGCTTTCCCACAGGGCTGTCCCACGTGCACACGTGGTGGGAGTCGATCCTCGGCTTGAACGTCAAGGCAGTGCAGGGAAAACAGGTTCCTCTGGAATGGACTGACACATCTGGGGGACTCTTGGAATGGTGGCACGACCCTGGAGTTCCTCTCGCCTTTCCTGTGGAGAGCGCCTCCTCTTGAGATGCGACGAGAATGCCGGGAACTCTTTCCCTACGAAACAGGAAAGGATCCCTCATCTCGAGCTAGGAGGCGGAAACGGGGCTCCCCTGGATGTGTGCGGGACCTCGTGCTTCCTCTCGAGTGGAGACGGGTATTTCGGGGAACTTCTTGATTTGCAGCAAGGGTGTGAAGGACCCTTTGGAAGTTCCAGTGGTTAGATGTGATGAGCCTCGAGAAGCCTCATCGGAAATGGGCCTCATCTCGCCTGGAGGGCAAAACCTCCTGGATTTTCTCGAGTTGCGGCAGGTGCTCTCGACTTACGACGGGGACCTCAGGGACCCGCTCTGGTGGCCTCAGGAAAGGCCAGTCCCCATGCGAGTTCCTCGGGGGCCTCTCGGGATTCCTCTCCCGTCGATGCCGGGGCCTAAGACTTTGTGTGGAGTCGGGGTCGGAACCTCGGAATCCTCTCCAGTGCTGACATGGATGTTGGGGTACTTCTGGAGTCCCCCCAGAGGAGTCAGTCCTCGTCTCGAATGCGGGCATGCACTTGCGCTTTCCTCCAGAGCGTAGCATAGTGTCACGCAGTCCACCGCGTGGATCAAAGGATCTATGGTTTTCCCTCGAGTCTTTCCCACGAGGCTTTCCGACGAGGCTTTCCCACAGGGCTGTCCCACGTGCACACGTGGTGGGAGTCGATCCTCGGCTTGAATGTCAAGGCAGTGCAGGGAAAACAGGTTCCTCCGGAATGGACTGACACATCTGGGGGACTCTTGGAATGGTGGCACGACCCTGGAGTTCCTCTCACCTTTCCTGTGGAGAGCGCCTCCTCTTCAGATGCGATGGGAACGCCGGGAATTCTTTCCCTACGAAACAGGGAAAGGATCCCTCATCTCGAGCTAGGAGGCGGAAACGAGGCTCCCCTGGATGTGTGCGGGACCCTCGTGCTTCCATTCGAGTGGAGACGGGTATGTCGGGAAACTTCTTGAGTTGCAGCAAGGGTGTGAAGGACCCTTTGGAAGTTCCATTGGTTAGATGTGATTAGCCTCGAGAAGCCTCAGAAGAAATGGGCCTCATCTCGCCTGGAGGGCAAAACCTCCTGGATTTTCTCGAGTTGCGGCAGGTGCTCTCGACTTACGACGGGGACCTCAGGGACCCGCTCTGGTGGCCTCAGGAAAGGCCAGTCCCCATGCGAGTTCCTCGGGGGCCTCTCGGGATTCCTCTCCCGTCGATGCCGGGGCCTAAGACCTTGTGTGGAGTCGGGGCCTGAACCTGAGGATTCCTCTCCAGTGCTGACATGCATCTTGGGGTACTTCTGGAGTCTCCCCCGGGGAGTCAGTCCTTGTCTCGAATGCGGGCATGCATTTGCGCTTTCCTCCAGAGCGGTAGCAGCAGTGTCACGCAGTCCGCCGCGTGGAGCAAAGGATCTATGGTTTTCCCTCGAGTCTTTCCCACGAGGCTTTCCCACGAGGCTTTCCCACAGGGCTGTCCCACGTGCACACGTGGTGGGAGTCGATCCTCGGCATGAACGTCAAGGCAGTGCAGGGAAAAAAGGTTCCTCTGGAATGGACTGACACATCTGGTGGACTCTTGGAATGGTGGCACGACCCTGGAGTTCCTCTCGTCTTTCCTGTGGAGAGCGCCTCCTCTTGAGATGCGACGGAAACGCCAGGAATTTTTTCCCTACGAAACAGGGAAAGGATCCCTCATCTCGAGCTAGGAAGCGGAAACGGGGATCCCCTGGATGTGTGCGGGACCCTCGTGCCTCCTCTCGAGTGGAGACGGGTATGTCGGGGAAATTCTTGAGTTGCAGCAAGGGTGTGAAGGACCTTTTGGAAGTTCCAGTGGTTAGATGTGATTAGCCTCGAGAAGCCTCAGCGGAAATGGGCCTCATCTCGCCTGGAGGGCAAAACCAACCGGATTTTCTCGAGTTGCGGCAGGTGCTCTCGACTTACGACGGGGACCTCAGGGACCTGCTCTGGTGGCCTCAGGAAAGGCCAGTTCCCATGCGAGTTCCTCGGGGGCCGCTCGGGGTTCCTCTGCCGTCGATGCCGGGGCCTTAGACCTTGTGTGGAGTCGGGGCCGGAACCTGAGGATTCCTCTCCAGTGTTGACATGGATCTTGGGTTACTTCTGGAGTCTCCCCAGGGGAGTCAGTGCTCGTCTAGAATGCGGGCATGCACTTGCGCTTTCCTCCAGAGCGGTAGCAGCAGTGTCACGCAGTCCGCCGCGTGGGTCAAAGGATCTATGTCTTTCCCTCGAGTTTTTCCCACGAGGCTTTCCGACGAGGCTTTCCCACAGGGCTGTCCCACGTGCACAGGTGTTGGGAGTCGATCCTCGGCTTGAACGTCGAGGCAGTGCAGGGAAAACAGGTTCCTCTGGAATGGACTGACACATCTGGGGTCTCATGGAATGGTGGCACGACCCGGGAGTTCCTCTCGTCTTTCCTGTGGAGAGCGCCTCCTCTTGAGATGCGACGGGAACGCCGGGAATTCTTTCCCTACGAAACAGGGAAAGGATCCCTCATCTCGAGCTAGGAGGCGGAAACGGGGCTCCCCTGGATGTGTGCCGTACCCCACGTGCTTCCCTCGAGTGGAGACGGGTATGTCGGGGAACTTCTTGAGTTGCAGCAAGGGTGTGAAGGACCCTTTGGAAGTTCCAGTGGTTAGATGTGATTAGCCTCGAGAAGCCTCAGCGGAAATGGGCCTCATCTCGCCTGGAGGGAAAAACCTCCTGGATTTTCTCGAGTTGTGGCAGGTGCTCTCGACTAACGACGTGGACCTCAGGGACCCGCTCTGGTGGCCTAAGGAAAGGCCAGTCCCCATTCGAGTTCCTCGGGGGCCTGGCGGGATTCCTCTCCCGTCGATGCCGAGGCCTAAGACCTTGTGTGGAGTCGGGGCCGGAACCTGAGGATTCCTCTCCAGTGCTGACATGGATCTTGGGGTACTTCTGGAGTCTCCCCAGGGGAGTCAGTGCTCGTCTCGAATGCGGGCATGCACTTGCGCTTTCCTCCAGAGCGGTAGTAGCAGTGTCACGCAGTCCGCCGCGTGGATCAAAGGACCTATGGTTTTCCCTCGAGTCTTTCCCACGAGGCTTTCCGACGAGGCTTTCCCACAGGGCGGTCCCACGTGCACACGTGGTGGGAGTCGATCCTCGGCTTGTACGTCAAGGCAGTGCAGGGAAAACAGGTTCCTCTGGAATGGACTGACACATCTGGGGGACTCTTGGAATGGTGGCACGACCCTGGAGTTCCTCTCGCCTTTCCTGTGGAGAGCGTCTCCTCTTTAGATGCGAAGGGAACGCCGGGAATTCTTTCCCTACGAAACAGGGAAAGGATCCCTCATCTCGAGCTAGGAGGCGGAAACGGGGCTCCCCTGGATGTGTGCCGTACCCCACGTGCTTCCCTCGAGTGGAGACGGGTATGTCGGGGAACTTCTTGAGTTGCAGCAAGGGTGTGAAGGACCCTTTGGAAGTTCCAGTGGTTAGATGTGATTAGCATCGAGAAGCCTCAGCGGAAATGGGCCTCATCTCGCCTGGAGGGCAAAACCAACCGGATTTTCTCGAGTTGCGGCAGGTGCTCTCGACTTACGACGGGGACCTCAGGGACCTGCTCTGGTGGCCTCAGGAAAGGCCAGTCCCCATGCGAGTTCCTCGGGGGCCGCTCGGGGTTCCGCTGCCGACGATGCCGGGGCCTTAGACCTTGTGTGGAGTCGGGGCCGGAACCTGAGGATTCCTCTCCAGTGTTGACATGGATCTTGGGTTACTTCTGGAGTCTCCCCAGGGGAGTCAGTGCTCGTCTAGAATGCGGGCATGCACTTGCACTTTCCTCCAGAGCGGTAGCAGCAGTGTCACGCAGTCCGCCGCGTGGGTCAAAGGATCTATGTCTTTCCCTCGAGTTTTTCCCAGGAGGCTTTCCGACGAGGCTTTCCCACAGGGCTGTCCCACGTGCACAGGTGTTGGGAGTCGATCCTCGGCTTGAACGTCGAGGCAGTGCAGGGAAAACAGGTTCCTCTGGAATGGACTGACACATCTGGGGTCTCATGGAATGGTGGCACGACCCGGGAGTTCCTCTCGTCTTTCCTGTGGAGAGCGCCTCCTCTTGAGGTGCGACGGGAACGCCGGGAATTCTTTCCCTACGAAACAGGGAAAGGATCCCTCATCTCGAGCTAGGAGGCGGAAACGGGGCTCCCCTGGATGTGTGCCGTACCCCACGTGCTTCCCTCGAGTGGAGACGGGTATGTCGGGGAACTTCTTGAGTTGCAGCAAGGGTGTGAAGGACCCTTTGGAAGTTCCAGGGGTTAGATGTGATTAGCCTCGAGAAGCCTCAGCGGAAATGGGCCTCATCTCGCCTGGAGGGCAAAACCTCCTGGATTTTCTCGAGTTGCGGCAGGTGCTCTCGACTTACGACGGGGACCTCAGGGACCCGCTCTGGTGGCCTCAGGAAAGGCCAGTCCCCATGCGAGTTCCTCGGGGGCCTCTCGGGATTCCTCTCCCGTCGATGCCGGGGCCTAAGACCTAGTGTGGAGTAGGGGCCGGAACCTGAGGATTCCTCTCCAGTGCTGACATGGATCTTGGGGTTCTTCTGGAGTCTCCCCAGGGGAGTCAGTGCTCGTCTCGAATGCGCGCATGCACTTGCGCTTTCCTCCAGAGCGGTAGCAGCAGTGTCACGCAGTCCGCCGCGTGGGTCAAAGGATCTATGGTTTTCCCTCGAGTCTTTCCCACGAGGCTTTCCGACGAGGCATTCCCACAGGGCGGTCTCACGTGCACACGTGGTGGGAGTCGATCCTGGGCTTGAACGTCAAGGCAGTGCAGGGAAAACAGGTTCCTCTGGAATGGACTGACACATCTGGGGGACTCTTGGAATGGTGGCACGACCCTGGAGTTCCTCTCGCCTTTCCTGTGGAGAGCGCCTCCTCTTGAGATGCGACGGGAACGCCGGGAATTCTTTCCCTACGAAACAGGGAAAGGATCCCTCATCTCGAGCTAGGAGGCGGAAACGGTGCTCCCCTGGATGTGTGCGGGACCCTCGTGCTTCCTCTCGAGTGGAGACGGGTATGTCGGGGAACTTCTTGAGTTGCAGCAAGGGTGTGAAGGACGCTTTGGAAGTTCCAGTGGTTAGATGTGATTAGCCTCGAGAAGCCTCAGCGGAAATGGGCCTCATCTCGCCTGGAGGGCAAAACCTCCTGGATTTTCTCGAGTTGCGGCAGGTGCTCTCGACTTACGACGGGGACCTCAGGGACCCGCTCTGGTGGCCTCCGGAAAGGCCAGTCCCCATGCGAGTTCCTTGGGGGCCTCACGGGATTCCTATCCCGTCGATGCCGGGGCCTAAGACCTTGTGTGGAGTAGGGGCCGGAACCTGAGGTTTCCTATCCAGTGCTGACATGAATCTTGGGGTAATTCTGGAGTCTCCCCAGGGGAGTCAGTGTTCGTCTCGAATGCGGGCATGCACTTGCGCTTTCCTCCAGAGCGGTAGCAGCAGTGTCACGCAGTCTGCCGCGTGGATCAAAGGATCTATGGTTTTCCCTCGAGTCTTTACCACGAGGCTTTCCGACGAGGCTTTCCCACAGGGCTGTCCCACGTGCACACGTGGTGGGAGTCGATCCTCGGCTTGAACGTGAAGGCAGTGAAGGGAAAACAGGTTCCTCTGGAATGGACTGACACATCTGGGGGACTCTTGGAATGGTGGCACGACCCTGGAGTTCCTCTCGCCTTTCCTGTGGAGAGCGCCTCCTCTTGAGATACGACGGGAACGCCGGGAATTCTTTCCCTACGAAACAGGGAAAGATCCCTCATCTCGAGCTAGGAGGCGGAAACGGGGCTCCCCTGGATGTGTGCGGGACCCTCGTGCTTCCTCTCGAGTGGAGACGGGTATGTCGGGGAATTTCTTGAGTTGCAGCAAGGGTGTGAAGGACCCTTTGGAAGTTTCAGTGGTTAGATGTGATTAGCCTCAAGAAGCCTCAGCGGAAATGGGCCACATCTCGCCTGGAGGGCAAAACCTCCTGGATTATCTCGAGTTGCGGCAGGTGCTCTCGACTTACGATGGGGACCACAGCGACCCGCTCTGGTGGCCTCAGGAAAGGCCAGTCCCCATGCGAGTTCCTCGGGGGCCTCTCGGGATTCCTCTCCCGTCGATGCCGGGGCCTAAGACCTTGTGTGGTGTCGGGGCCTGAACCTGAGGATTCCTCTCCAGTGCTGACATGGATCGTGGGGTACTTCTGGAGTCTCCCCAGGGGAGTCAGTGCTCGTCTCGAATGCGGGCATGCACTTGCGCTTTCCTCCAGAGCGGTAGCAGCAGTGTCACGCAGTCTGCCGCGTGGATCAAAGGATCTATTGTTTTCCCTCGAGTCTTTCCCACGAGGCTTTCCGACGAGGCTTTCCCACAGGGCTGTCCCACGTGCACACGTGGTGGGAGTCGATCCTCGGCTTGAATGTCGAGGCAGTGCAGGGAAAACAGGTTCCTCTGGAATGGACTGACATATCTGGGGGACTCTTGGAATGGTGGCACGACCCTGGAGTTCCTCTCGCCTTTCCTGTGGAGAGCGCCTCCTCTTGAGATGCGACGGGAATGAAGGGAATTCTTTCCCTACGAAACAGGGAAAGGATCCCTCATCTCGAGCTAGGAGGTGGAAACGGGGCTCCCCTGGATGTGTGCGGGACCCTCGTGCTTCCTCTCGAGCGGAGACGGGTATGTCGGGGAACTTCTTGAGTTGCAGCAAGGGTGTGAAGGACCCTTTGGAAGTTCCAGTGGTTAGATGTGATTAGCCTCGAGAAGCCTCAGCGGAAATGGGCCTCATCTCGCCTGGAGGGCAAAACCTCCTGGATTTTCTCGAGTTGCGGCAGGTGCTCTCGACTTACGACGGGGACCTCAGGGACCCGCTCTGGTGGCCTCAGGAAAGGCCAGTCCCCATGCGAGCTCCTCGGGGGCCTGTCGGGATTCCTGTCCCTTCGTTGCCGGGGCCTAAGACCTTGTGTGGAGTAGTGGCCGGAACCTGAGGATTCCTCTCCAGTGCTGACATGGATCTAGGGGTACTCTGGAGTCTCCCCAGGGCAGTCAGTGCTCGTTTCGAATGCGGGCATGCACTTGCGCTTTCCTCCAGAGCGGTAGCAGCAGTGTCACGCAGTCCGCCGCGTGGATCAAAGGATCTATGGTTTTCCCTCGAGTCTTTCACACGATGCTTTCCGACGAGGCATTCCCACAGGGCGGTCTCACGTGCACACGTGGTGGGAGTCGATCCTGGGCTTGAACGTCAAGGCAGTGCAGGGAAAACAGGTTCCTCTGGAATGGACTGACACATCTGGGGGACTCTTGGAATGGTGGCACGACCCTGGAGTTCCTCTCGCCTTTCCTGTGGAGAGCGCCTCCTCTTGAGATGCGACGGGAACGCCGGGAATTCTTTCCCTAGGAAACAGGGAAAGGATCCCTCATCTCGAGCTAGGAGGCGGAAACGGGGCTCCCCTGGATGTGTGCGGGACCCTCGTGCTTCCTCTCTAGCGGAGACGTGTATGTCGGGGAACTTCTTGAGTTGCAGCAAGGGTGTGAAGGACCCTTTGGAAGTTCCAGTGGTTAGATGTGATTAACCTCGAGAAGCCTCAGCGGAAATGGGCCTCATCTCGCCTGGAGGGCAAAACCTCCTGGATTTTCTCGAGTTGCGGCAGGTGCTCTCGACTTACGACGGGGACCTCAGGGACCCGCTCTGGTGGCCTCAGGAAAGGCCAGTCCCCATGCGAGTTCCTCGGGGGCCTCTCGGGATTCCTGTCCCTTCGTTGCCGGGGCCTAAGACCTTGTGTGGAGTAGGGGCCGGAACCTGAGGATTCCTCTCCAGTGCTGACATGGATCTTGGGGTACTCTGGAGTCTCCCCAGGGGAGTCAGTGCTCGTTTCGAATGCGGGCATGCACTTGCGCTTTTCTCCAGAGCGGTAGCAGCAGTGTCACGCAGTCCGCCGCGTGGATCAAAGGATCTATGGTTTTCCCTCGAGACTTTCCCACGAGGCTTTCCTACGAGGCATTCCCACAGGGCGGTCTCACGTGCACACGTGGTGGGAGTCGATCCTGGGCTTGAACGTCAAGGCAGTGCAGGGAAAACAGGTTCCTCTGGAATGGACTGACACATCTGGGGGACTCTTGGAATGGTGGCACGACCCTGGAGTTCCTCTCGCCTTTCCTGTGGAGAGCGCCTCCTCTTGAGAGGCGACGGGAACGCCGGAAATTCTTTCCCTAGGAAACAGGGAAAGGATCCCTCATCACGAGCTAGGAGGCGGAAACGGGGCTCCCCTGGATGTGTGCGGGACCCTCCTGCTTCCTCTCGAGTGGAGACGGGTATGTCGGGGAACTTCTTGAGTTGCAGCAAGGGTGTTAAGGACCCTTTGGAAGTTCCAGTGGTTAGATGTGATTAGCCTCGAGAAGCCTCAGCGGAAATGGGCCTCATCTCGCCTGGAGGGCAAAACCTCCTGGATTTTCTCGAGTTGTGGCAGGTGCTTTCGACTTACGATGGGGACCTCAGGGACCCGCTCTGGTGGCCTCCGGAAAGGCCAGTCCCCATGGGAGTTCCTCGGGGGCCTCACGGGATTCCTATCCCATCGATGCCGGGGCCTAAGACCTTGTGTGGAGTAGGGGCCGGAACCTGAGGATTCCTCTCCAGTGCTGACATGGATCTTGGGGTACTTCTGGAGTCTCCCCAGGGGAGTCAGTGCTCGTCTCGAATGCGGGCATGCACTTGCGCTTTCCTCCAGAGCGGTAGCAGCAGTGTCACGCAGTCCGCCGCGTGGATCAAAGGATCTATGGTTTTCCCTCGAGTCTTTCCCACGAGGCTTTCCGACGAGGCTTTCCCACAGGGCTGTCCCACGTGCACACGTGGTGGGAGTCGATCCTCGGCTTGAACGTCAAGGCAGCGCAGGGAAAACAGGTTCCTCTGGAATGGACTGACACATCTGGGGGACTCTTGGAATGGTGGCACGACCCTGGAGTTCCTCTCGCCTTTCCTGTGGAGAGCGCCTCCTCTTGAGATGCGACGGGAACGCCGGGAATTCTTTCCCTACGAAACAGGGAAAAGATCCCTCATCTCGAGCTAGGAGGCGGAAACGGGGCTCCCCTGGATGTGTGCGGGACCCTCGTGCTTCCTCTCGAGTGGAGACGGGTATGTCGGGGAATTTCTTGAGTTGCAGCAAGGGTGTGAAGGACCCTTTGGAAGTTCCAGTGGTTAGATGTGATTAGCCTCAAGCTGCCTCAGCGGAAATGGGCCACATCTCGCCTGGAGGGCAAAACCTCCTGGATTATCTCGAGTTGCGGCAGGTGCTCTCAACGTACGATGGGGACCTCAGGGACCCGCTCTGGTGGCCTCAGGAAAGGCCAGTCCCCTTGCGAGTTCCTCGGGGGCCTCTCGGGATTCCTCTCCCGTCGATGCCGGGGCCTAAGACCTTGTGTGGAGTAGGGTCCGGAACCTGAGGATTCCACTCCAGAGCTGACATGGATCTTGGGATACTTCTGGAGTCTCCCCAGGGGAGTCAGTCCTCGTCTCGAATGCGGGCATGCACTTGCGCTTTCCTCCAGAGCGGTAGCACCAGTGTCACGCAGTCCGCCGCGTGGAGCAAAGGATCTATGGTTTTCCCTCGTGTCTTTCCCACGAGGCTTTCCGACGAGGCTTTCCAACAGGGCGGTCCCACCTGCACACGTGGTGGGAGTCGATCCTCGGCTTGAACGTCAAGGCAGTGCAGGGAAAACAGGTTCCTCTGCAATGGACTGACACATCTGGGGGACTCTTGGAATGGTGGCACGACACTGGAGGTCCTCTCGCCTTTCCTGTGGAGAGCGCCTCCTCTTGAGATGCGACGGGAACGCCGGGAATTGTTTCCCTAAGAAACAGGGAAAGGATTCCTCATCTCGAGCTAAGAGGCGGAAACGGGGCTCCCCTGGATGTGTGCGGGACCCTCGTGCTTCCTCTCGAGTGGAGACGGGTATGTCGGGGAACTTCTTGAGTTGCAGCAAGGGTGTGAAGGACCCTTTGGAAGTTCCAGTGGTTAGATGTGATTAGCCTCGAGAAGCCTCAGCGGAAATGGGCCTCATCTCGCCTGGAGGGCAAAACCTCCTGGATTTTCTCGAGTTGCGGCAGGTGCTCTCGACTTTCGACGGGGACATCAGGGACCCGCTCTGGTGGCCTCAGGAAAGGCCAGTCCCCATGCGAGTTCCTCGGGGGCCTGTCGGGATTCCTCTCCCGTCGATTCCGAGGCCTAAGACCTTATGTGGAGTCTGGGCCGGAATCTGAGGATTACTCTCCAGTGCTGACATGGATCTTGGGGTACTTCTGGAGTCTCCCCAGGGGAGTCAGTGCTCGTCTCGAATGCAGGCATGCACTTGCGCTTTCCTCCAGAGCGGTAGCAGCAGTGTCACGCAGTCCGCCGCGTGGATCAAAGGATCTATGGTTTTCCCTCGAGTCTTTCCCAGGAGGCTTTCCCACGAGGCTTTCCCACAGGGCTGTCCCACGTGCACACGTGTTGAGAGTCGATTCTCGGCTTGAAAGTCGAGGCAGTGCAGGGAAAACAGGCTCCTCTGGAATGGACTGACACATCTGGGGGACTCTTGGAATGGTGGCACGACCCTGGAGTTCCTCTCGCCTTTCCTGTGGAGAGCGCCTCCTCTTGAGATGCGACGGGAACGCCGGGAATTCTTTCCCTACGAAACAGGGAAAGGATCCCTCATCTCGAGCTAGGAGGCGGAAACGGGGCTCCCCTGGGTGTGTGCGGGACCCTCGTGCTTCCTCTCGAGTGGAGACTTGTATGTCGGGGAACTTCTTGAGTTGCAGCAAGGGTGTGAAGGACCCTTTGGAAGTTCCAGTTGTTAGATGTGATGAGCCTCGAGAAGCCTCAGCGGAAATGGGCCTTATCTCGCCTGGAGGGCAAAACCTCCTGGATTTTCTCGAGTTGTTGCAGGTGCTCTCGACTTACGATGGGGACCCCAGGGACCCGCTCTGGTGGCCTCAGGAAAGGCCAGTCCCCATGCGAGTTCCTCGGGGGCCTCTCGGGATTCCTCTCCCGTCGATGCCGGGGCCTAAGACCTTTTGTGGAGTCGGGGCCCGGACCTGAGGATTCCTCTCCAGTGCTGACATGGATCTTGGGGTACTTCTGGAGTCTCCTCAGAGGAGTCAGTGCTCGTCTCGAATGCGGGCATGCACTTGCGATTTCCTCCAGAGCGGTAGCAGCAGTGTCACTCAGTCCGCCGCGTGGATCAAAGGATCTATGGTTTTCCCTCGAGTCTTTCCCACGAGGCTTCCCCACGAGGCTTTCCCACAGGGATGTCCCACGTGCACACGTGGTGCGATTCGATCCTCGGCTTGAACGTCAAGGCAGTGCAGGGAAAACAGGTTCCTTTGGAATGGACTGACACACCTGGGGGACTCTTGGAATGGTGGCACGACCCTGGAGTTCCTCTCGCCTTTCCTGTGGAGAGCGTCTCCTCTTTAGATGCGAAGGGAACGCCGGGAATTCTTTCCCTACGAAACAGGGAAAGGATCCCTCATCTCGAGCTAGGAGGCGGAAACGGGGCTCCTCTGGATGTGTGCGGGACCCCACGTGCTTCCTCTTGAGTGGAGACGGGTATGTCAGGGAATTTCTTGAGTTGCAGCAACGGTGTGAAGGACCCTTTGGAAGTTCCAGTGGTTAGATGTGATTAGCCTCGAGAAGCCTCAGTGGAAATGGGCCTCATCTCGCCTGGATGGCAAAACCTCCTGGATTTTCTCGAGTTGTGGCAGGTGCTCTCGACTAACGACGTGGACCTCAGGGACCCGCTCTGGTGGCCTAAGGAAAGGCCAGTCCCCATTCGAGTTCCTCGGGGGCCTGGCGGGATTCCTCTCCCGTCGATGCCGAGGCCTAAGACCTTGTGTGGAGTCGGGGCCGGAACCTGAGGATTCCTCTCCAGTGCTGACATGGATCTTGGGGTACTTCTGGAGTCTCCCCAGGGGAGTCAGTGCTCGTCTCGAATGCGGGCATGCACTTGCGCTTTCCTCCAGAGCGGTAGTAGCAGTGTCACGCAGTCCGCCGCGTGGATCAAAGGACCTATGGTTTTCCCTCGAGTCTTTCCCACGAGGCTTTCCGACGAGGCTTTCCCACAGGGCGGTCCCACGTGCACACGTGGTGGGAGTCGATCCTCGGCTTGTACGTCAAGGCAGTGCAGGGAAAACAGGTTCCTCTGGAATGGACTGACACATAGGGGGAATCTTGGAATGGTGGCACGACCCTGGAGTTCCTCTCGCCTTTCCTGTGGAGAGCGCCTCCTCTTGAGATGCGACGGGAACGCCGGGAATTCTTTCCCTACGAAACAGGGAAAGGATCCCTCATCTCGAACTAGGTGGCGGAAACGGGGCTCCCCTGGATGTGTGCGGGACCCTCGTGCTTCCTCTCGAGTGGAGACGGGTATGTCGGGGAACTTCTTGAGTTGCAGCAAGGGTGTGAAGGACCTTTTGGAAGTTCCAGTGGTTAGATGTGATTAGCCTCGAGAAGCCTCAGCGGAAATGGGCCTCATCTCGCCTGGAGGGCAAAACCAACCGGATTTTCTCGAGTTGCGGCAGGTGCTCTCGACTTACGACGGGGACCTCAGGGACCTGCTCTGGTGGCCTCAGGAAAGGCCAGTTCCCATGCGAGTTCCTCGGGGGCCGCTCGGGGTTCCTCTGCCGTCGATGCCGGGGCCTTAGACCTTGTGTGGAGTCGGGGCCGGAACCTGAGGATTCCTCTCCAGTGTTGACATGGATCTTGGGTTACTTCTGGAGTCTCCCCAGGGGAGTCAGTGCTCGTCTAGAATGCGGGCATGCACTTGCGCTTTCCTCCAGAGCGGTAGCAGCAGTGTCACGCAGTCCGCCGCGTGGGTCAAAGGATCTATGTCTTTCCCTCGAGTTTTTCCCACGAGGCTTTCCGACGAGGCTTTCCCACAGGGCTGTCCCACGTGCACAGGTGTTGGGAGTCGATCCTCGGCTTGAACGTCGAGGCAGTGCAGGGAAAACAGGTTCCTCTGGAATGGACTGACACATCTGGGGTCTCATGGAATGGTGGCACGACCCGGGAGTTCCTCTCGTCTTTCCTGTGGAGAGCGCCTCCTCTTGAGATGCGACGGGAACGCCGGGAATTCTTTCCCTACGAAACAGGGAAAGGATCCCTCATCTCGAGCTAGGAGGCGGAAACGGGGCTCCCCTGGATGTGTGCCGTACCCCACGTGCTTCCCTCGAGTGGAGACGGGTATGTCGGGGAACTTCTTGAGTTGCAGCAAGGGTGTGAAGGACCCTTTGGAAGTTCCAGGGGTTAGATGTGATTAGCCTCGAGAAGCCTCAGCGGAAATGGGCCTCATCTCGCCTGGAGGGCAAAACCTCCTGGATTTTCTCGAGTTGCGGCAGGTGCTCTCGACTTACGACGGGGACCTCAGGGACCCGCTCTGGTGGCCTCAGGAAAGGCCAGTCCCCATGCGAGTTCCTCGGGGGCCTCTCGGGATTCCTCTCCCGTCGATGCCGGGGCCTAAGACCTAGTGTGGAGTAGGGGCCGGAACCTGAGGATTCCTCTCCAGTGCTGACATGGATCTTGGGGTTCTTCTGGAGTCTCCCCAGGGGAGTCAGTGCTCGTCTCGAATGCGCGCATGCACTTGCGCTTTCCTCCAGAGCGGTAGCAGCAGTGTCACGCAGTCCGCCGCGTGGGTCAAAGGATCTATGGTTTTCCCTCGAGTCTTTCCCACGAGGCTTTCCGACGAGGCATTCCCACAGGGCGGTCTCACGTGCACACGTGGTGGGAGTCGATCCTGGGCTTGAACGTCAAGGCAGTGCAGGGAAAACAGGTTCCTCTGGAATGGACTGACACATCTGGGGGACTCTTGGAATGGTGGCACGACCCTGGAGTTCCTCTCGCCTTTCCTGTGGAGAGCGCCTCCTCTTGAGATGCGACGGGAACGCCGGGAATTCTTTCCCTAGGAAACAGGGAAAGGATCCCTCATCTCGAGCTAGGAGGCGGAAACGGGGCTCCCCTGGATGTGTGCGGGACCCTCGTGCTTCCTCTCTAGCGGAGACGTGTATGTCGGGGAACTTCTTGAGTTGCAGCAAGGGTGTGAAGGACCCTTTGGAAGTTCCAGTGGTTAGATGTGATTAGCCTCGAGAAGCCTCAGCGGAAATGGGCCTCATCTCGCCTGGAGGGCAAAACCTCCTGGATTTTCTCGAGTTGCGGCAGGTGCTCTCGACTTACGACGGGGACCTCAGGGACCCGCTCTGGTGGCCTCAGGAAAGGCCAGTCCCCATGCGAGTTCCTCGGGGGCCTCTCGGGATTCCTGTCCCTTCGTTGCCGGGGCCTAAGACCTTGTGTGGAGTAGGGGCCGGAACCTGAGGATTCCTCTCCAGTGCTGACATGGATCTTGGGGTACTCTGGAGTCTCCCCAGGGGAGTCAGTGCTCGTTTCGAATGCGGGCATGCACTTGCGCTTTCCTCCAGAGCGGTAGAAGCAGTGTCACGGAGTCCGCCGCGTGGATCAAAGGATCTATGGTTTTCCCTCGAGTCTTTCCCACGAGGCTTTCCCACGAGGCTTTCCCACAGGGCTGTCCCACGTGCACACGTGGTGGGAGTCGATCCTCGGCTTGAACGTCAAGGCAGTGCAGGGAAAACAGGTTCCTCTGGAATGGACTGACATATCTGGGGGTCTCTTGGAATGGTGGCACGACCCTGGAGTTCCTCTCGCCTTTCCTGTGGAGAGGGCCTTCTCTTGAGATGCGATGGGAACGCCGGGAATTCTTTCCCTACGAAACAGGGAAAGGATCCCTCATCTCGAGCTAGGAGGCGGAAACGGGGCTCCCCTGGATGTGTGCGGGAGACTCGTGCTTCCTCTCGAGTGGAGACGGGTATGTCGGAGAACTTCTTGACTTGCAGCAAGGGTGTGAAGGACCCTTTGGAAGTTCCAGTGGTTAGATGTGATTAGCCTCGAGAAGCCTCAGCGGAAATGGGCATCATCTCGCCTGGAGGACAAAACCTCCTGGATTTTCTCAAGTTGCGGCAGGTGCTCTCGACTTACGACGGGGACCTCAGGGACCCGCTCTGGTGGCCTCAGGAAAGCCCAGTCCCCATGCGAGTTCCTCTGGGGCCTCTCGGGATTCCTCTCCCGTCGATGCCGGGGGCCTAAGACCTTGTGTGGAGTCGGGGCCGGAACCTGAGGATTCCTCTCCAGAGCTGACATGGATCTTGGGGTACTTCTGGAGTCTCCCCAGGGGAGTCAGTCCTCGTCTCGAATGCGGGCATGCACTTGCGCTTTCCTCCAGAGCGGTAGCAGCAGTGTCACGCAGTCCGCCGCGTGGAGCAAAGGATCTATGGTTTTCCCTCGAGTGTTTCCCACGAGGCTTTCCTACGAGGCTTTCCCACAGGGCTGTCCCACGTGCACACGTGGTGGGAGTCGATCCTCGGCTTGAACGTCAAGGCAGTGCAGGGAAAACAGGTTCCTCTGGAATGGACTGACACATCTGGGGGACTCTTGGAATGGTGGCACGACTCTGGAGTTCCTCTCGCCTTTCCTGTGGAGAGCGCCTCCTCTTGAGATACGACGGGAACGCCGGAACACTTTCCCTACGAAACAGGAAAGGATCCCTCATCTCGAGCTAGGAGGCGGAAACGGGGCTCCCCTGGATGTGTGCGGGACCCTCGTGCTTCCTCTCGAGTGGAGACGGTTATGTCGGGGAACTTCTTGATTTGCAGCAAGGGTGTGAAGGACCCTTTGGAAGTTCCAGTGGATAGATGTGATTAGCCTCGAGAAGCCTCAGCGGAAATGGCCCTCATGTCGCCTGGAGGGCAAAACCTCCTGGATTTTCTCGAGTTGCGGCAGGTGCTCTCGACTTACGACGGGGACCTCAGGGACCCGCTCTGGTGGCCTCAGGAAAGGCCAGTCCCCATGCGAGTTCTTCGGGGGCCTCTCGGGATTGCTCTCCCGTCGATGCCGGTGCCTAGGACGTTGTGTGGAGTAGGGGCCGGGACCTGAGGATTCCTCTCCTGTGCTGACATGGATCTTGGGGTACTTCTGGAGTCTCCCCAGGGGAGTCAGTCCTCGTCTCGAATGCGGGCATGCACTTGCGCTTTCCTCCAGAGCGGTAGCAGCAGTGTCACGCAGTCCGCCGCGTGGAGCAAAGGATCTATGGTTTTCCCTCGAGTCTTCCCACGAGGCTTTCCCACGAGGCTTTCCCACAGGGCTGTCCCACGTGCACACGTGGTGGGAGTCGATCCTCGGCTTCAACGTCAAGGGAGTGCAGGGAACACAGATTCCTCTGGAATGGACTGACACATCTTGGGGACTCTTGGAATGGTGGCACGACCCTGGAGTTCCTCTCGCCTTTCCTGTGGAGATCGCCTCCTGTTGAGATGCGACGGGAATGCCGGGAATTCTTTCCCTATGAAACAGCGAAAGGATCCCTCATCTCGAGCTAGGAGGCGGAAACGGGGCTCCCCTGGATGTGTGCGGGAGCCTCGTGCTTCCTCTCGAGTGGAGACGGGTATGTCGGGGAACTTCTTGAGTTGCAGCAAGGGTGTGAAGGACCCTTTGGAAGTTCCAGTGGTTAGATGTGATTAGCCTCGAGAAGCCTCAACGGAAATGGGCCTCATCACGCCTGTAGGGCAAAACCTCCAGGATTTTCTCGAGTTGCGGCAGGTGCTCTCGACTTACGACGGGGACCTCAGGGACCCGCTCTGGTGGCCTCAGGAAAGGCCAGTCCCCATGCGAGTTCCTCGGGGGCCTCTCGGGATTCCTCTCCCGTCGATGCCGGGGCCTAAGACCTTGTGTGGAGTCGGGGCCGGAACCTGAGGATTCCTCTCCAGAGCTGACATGGATCGTGGGGTACTTCTGGAGTCTCCCCAGGGGAGTCAGTCCTTGTCTCGAATGCGGACATGCACTTGCGCTTTCCTCCAGACTGGTAGCAGCAGTGTCACGCAATCCGCCGCGTGGAGCAAAGGATCTATGGTTTTCCCACGAGGCTTTCCCACAGGGCTGTCCCACGTGCACACGTGGTGGGAGTCGATCCTCGGCTTGAACGTCAAGGCAGTGCAGGGAAAACAGGTTCCTCTGGAATGGACTGACACATCTGGGGGACTCTTGGAATGGTGGCACGACCCTGGAGTTCCTCTCGCCTTTCCTGTGGAGAGCGCCTCCTCTTGAGATGCGACGAGAACGCCGGGAACTCTTTCCCTACGAAACAGGAAAGGATCCCTCATCTCGAGCTAGGAGGCGGAAACGGGGCTCCCCTGGATGTGTGCGGGACCTCGTGCTTCCTCTCGAGTGGAGACGGGTATGTCGGGGAACTTCTTGATTTGCAGCAAGGGTGTGAAGGACCCTTTGGAAGTTCCAGTGGTTAGATGTGATGAGCCTCGAGAAGCCTCATCGGAAATGGGCCTCATCTCGCCTGGAGGGCAAAACCTCCTGGATTTTCTCGAGTTGCGGCAGGTGCTCTCGACTTACGACGGGGACCTCAGGGACCCGCTCTGGTGGCCTCAGGAAAGGCCAGTCCCCATGCGAGTTCCTCGGGGGCCTCTCGGGATTCCTCTCCCGTCGATGCCGGGGCCTAAGACTTTGTGTGGAGTCGGGGTCGGAACCTCGGAATCCTCTCCAGTGCTGACATGGATGTTGGGGTTCTTCTGGAGTCCCCCCAGAGGAGTCAGTCCTCGTCTCGAATGCGGGCATGCACTTGCGCTTTCCTCCAGAGCGTAGCATAGTGTCACGCAGTCCACCGCGTGGATCAAAGGATCTATGGTTTTCCCTCGAGTCTTTCCCACGAGGCTTTCCGACGAGGCTTTCCCACAGGGCTGTCCCACGTGCACACGTGGTGGGAGTCGATCCTCGGCTTGAATGTCAAGGCAGTGCAGGGAAAACAGGTTCCTCCGGAATGGACTGACACATCTGGGGGACTCTTGGAATGGTGGCACGACCCTGGAGTTCCTCTCACCTTTCCTGTGGAGAGCGCCTCCTCTTCAGATGCGATGGGAACGCCGGGAATTCTTTCCCTACGAAACAGGGAAAGGATCCCTCATCTCGAGCTAGGAGGCGGAAACGAGGCTCCCCTGGATGTGTGCGGGACCCTCGTGCTTCCATTCGAGTGGAGACGGGTATGTCGGGAAACTTCTTGAGTTGCAGCAAGGGTGTGAAGGACCCTTTGGAAGTTCCATTGGTTAGATGTGATTAGCCTCGAGAAGCCTCAGAAGAAATGGGCCTCATCTCGCCTGGAGGGCAAAACCTCCTGGATTTTCTCGAGTTGCGGCAGGTGCTCTCGACTTACGACGGGGACCTCAGGGACCCGCTCTGGTGGCCTCAGGAAAGGCCAGTCCCCATGCGAGTTCCTCGGGGGCCTCTCGGGATTCCTCTCCCGTCGATGCCGGGGCCTAAGACCTTGTGTGGAGTCGGGGCCTGAACCTGAGGATTCCTCTCCAGTGCTGACATGCATCTTGGGGTACTTCTGGAGTCTCCCCCGGGGAGTCAGTCCTTGTCTCGAATGCGGGCATGCATTTGCGCTTTCCTCCAGAGCGGTAGCAGCAGTGTCACGCAGTCCGCCGCGTGGAGCAAAGGATCTATGGTTTTCCCTCGAGTCTTTCCCACGAGGCTTTCCCACGAGGCTTTCCCACAGGGCTGTCCCACGTGCACACGTGGTGGGAGTCGATCCTCGGCATGAACGTCAAGGCAGTGCAGGGAAAAAAGGTTCCTCTGGAATGGACTGACACATCTGGTGGACTCTTGGAATGGTGGCACGACCCTGGAGTTCCTCTCGTCTTTCCTGTGGAGAGCGCCTCCTCTTGAGATGCGACGGAAACGCCAGGAATTTTTTCCCTACGAAACAGGGAAAGGATCCCTCATCTCGAGCTAGGAAGCGGAAACGGGGATCCCCTGGATGTGTGCGGGACCCTCGTGCCTCCTCTCGAGTGGAGACGGGTATGTCGGGGAAATTCTTGAGTTGCAGCAAGGGTGTGAAGGACCTTTTGGAAGTTCCAGTGGTTAGATGTGATTAGCCTCGAGAAGCCTCAGCGGAAATGGGCCTCATCTCGCCTGGAGGGCAAAACCAACCGGATTTTCTCGAGTTGCGGCAGGTGCTCTCGACTTACGACGGGGACCTCAGGGACCTGCTCTGGTGGCCTCAGGAAAGGCCAGTTCCCATGCGAGTTCCTCGGGGGCCGCTCGGGGTTCCTCTGCCGTCGATGCCGGGGCCTTAGACCTTGTGTGGAGTCGGGGCCGGAACCTGAGGATTCCTCTCCAGTGTTGACATGGATCTTGGGTTACTTCTGGAGTCTCCCCAGGGGAGTCAGTGCTCGTCTAGAATGCGGGCATGCACTTGCGCTTTCCTCCAGAGCGGTAGCAGCAGTGTCACGCAGTCCGCCGCGTGGGTCAAAGGATCTATGTCTTTCCCTCGAGTTTTTCCCACGAGGCTTTCCGACGAGGCTTTCCCACAGGGCTGTCCCACGTGCACAGGTGTTGGGAGTCGATCCTCGGCTTGAACGTCGAGGCAGTGCAGGGAAAACAGGTTCCTCTGGAATGGACTGACACATCTGGGGTCTCATGGAATGGTGGCACGACCCGGGAGTTCCTCTCGTCTTTCCTGTGGAGAGCGCCTCCTCTTGAGATGCGACGGGAACGCCGGGAATTCTTTCCCTACGAAACAGGGAAAGGATCCCTCATCTCGAGCTAGGAGGCGGAAACGGGGCTCCCCTGGATGTGTGCCGTACCCCACGTGCTTCCCTCGAGTGGAGACGGGTATGTCGGGGAACTTCTTGAGTTGCAGCAAGGGTGTGAAGGACCCTTTGGAAGTTCCAGTGGTTAGATGTGATTAGCCTCGAGAAGCCTCAGCGGAAATGGGCCTCATCTCGCCTGGAGGGAAAAACCTCCTGGATTTTCTCGAGTTGTGGCAGGTGCTCTCGACTAACGACGTGGACCTCAGGGACCCGCTCTGGTGGCCTAAGGAAAGGCCAGTCCCCATTCGAGTTCCTCGGGGGCCTGGCGGGATTCCTCTCCCGTCGATGCCGAGGCCTAAGACCTTGTGTGGAGTCGGGGCCGGAACCTGAGGATTCCTCTCCAGTGCTGACATGGATCTTGGGGTACTTCTGGAGTCTCCCCAGGGGAGTCAGTGCTCGTCTCGAATGCGGGCATGCACTTGCGCTTTCCTCCAGAGCGGTAGTAGCAGTGTCACGCAGTCCGCCGCGTGGATCAAAGGACCTATGGTTTTCCCTCGAGTCTTTCCCACGAGGCTTTCCGACGAGGCTTTCCCACAGGGCGGTCCCACGTGCACACGTGGTGGGAGTCGATCCTCGGCTTGTACGTCAAGGCAGTGCAGGGAAAACAGGTTCCTCTGGAATGGACTGACACATCTGGGGGACTCTTGGAATGGTGGCACGACCCTGGAGTTCCTCTCGCCTTTCCTGTGGAGAGCGTCTCCTCTTTAGATGCGAAGGGAACGCCGGGAATTCTTTCCCTACGAAACAGGGAAAGGATCCCTCATCTCGAGCTAGGAGGCGGAAACGGGGCTCCCCTGGATGTGTGCCGTACCCCACGTGCTTCCCTCGAGTGGAGACGGGTATGTCGGGGAACTTCTTGAGTTGCAGCAAGGGTGTGAAGGACCCTTTGGAAGTTCCAGTGGTTAGATGTGATTAGCATCGAGAAGCCTCAGCGGAAATGGGCCTCATCTCGCCTGGAGGGCAAAACCAACCGGATTTTCTCGAGTTGCGGCAGGTGCTCTCGACTTACGACGGGGACCTCAGGGACCTGCTCTGGTGGCCTCAGGAAAGGCCAGTCCCCATGCGAGTTCCTCGGGGGCCGCTCGGGGTTCCGCTGCCGACGATGCCGGGGCCTTAGACCTTGTGTGGAGTCGGGGCCGGAACCTGAGGATTCCTCTCCAGTGTTGACATGGATCTTGGGTTACTTCTGGAGTCTCCCCAGGGGAGTCAGTGCTCGTCTAGAATGCGGGCATGCACTTGCACTTTCCTCCAGAGCGGTAGCAGCAGTGTCACGCAGTCCGCCGCGTGGGTCAAAGGATCTATGTCTTTCCCTCGAGTTTTTCCCAGGAGGCTTTCCGACGAGGCTTTCCCACAGGGCTGT
Source organism: Ovis canadensis (assembly GCF_042477335.2). Taxonomy (NCBI): domain Eukaryota; kingdom Metazoa; phylum Chordata; class Mammalia; order Artiodactyla; family Bovidae; genus Ovis; species Ovis canadensis. The sequence continues at coordinate 4,969,451 of NC_091262.1, read as the reverse complement.
CCCACGTGCACAGGTGTTGGGAGTCGATCCTCGGCTTGAACGTCGAGGCAGTGCAGGGAAAACAGGTTCCTCTGGAATGGACTGACACATCTGGGGTCTCATGGAATGGTGGCACGACCCGGGAGTTCCTCTCGTCTTTCCTGTGGAGAGCGCCTCCTCTTGAGATGCGACGGGAACGCCGGGAATTCTTTCCCTACGAAACAGGGAAAGGATCCCTCATCTCGAGCTAGGAGGCGGAAACGGGGCTCCCCTGGATGTGTGCCGTACCCCACGTGCTTCCCTCGAGTGGAGACGGGTATGTCGGGGAACTTCTTGAGTTGCAGCAAGGGTGTGAAGGACCCTTTGGAAGTTCCAGGGGTTAGATGTGATTAGCCTCGAGAAGCCTCAGCGGAAATGGGCCTCATCTCGCCTGGAGGGCAAAACCTCCTGGATTTTCTCGAGTTGCGGCAGGTGCTCTCGACTTACGACGGGGACCTCAGGGACCCGCTCTGGTGGCCTCAGGAAAGGCCAGTCCCCATGCGAGTTCCTCGGGGGCCTCTCGGGATTCCTCTCCCGTCGATGCCGGGGCCTAAGACCTAGTGTGGAGTAGGGGCCGGAACCTGAGGATTCCTCTCCAGTGCTGACATGGATCTTGGGGTTCTTCTGGAGTCTCCCCAGGGGAGTCAGTGCTCGTCTCGAATGCGCGCATGCACTTGCGCTTTCCTCCAGAGCGGTAGCAGCAGTGTCACGCAGTCCGCCGCGTGGGTCAAAGGATCTATGGTTTTCCCTCGAGTCTTTCCCACGAGGCTTTCCGACGAGGCATTCCCACAGGGCGGTCTCACGTGCACACGTGGTGGGAGTCGATCCTGGGCTTGAACGTCAAGGCAGTGCAGGGAAAACAGGTTCCTCTGGAATGGACTGACACATCTGGGGGACTCTTGGACTGGTGGCACGACCCTGGAGTTCCTCTCGCCTTTCCTGTGGAGAGCGCCTCCTCTTGAGATGCGACGGGAACGCCGGGAATTCTTTCCCTACGAAACAGGGAAAGGATCCCTCATCTCGAGCTAGGAGGCGGAAACGGTGCTCCCCTGGATGTGTGCGGGACCCTCGTGCTTCCTCTCGAGTGGAGACGGGTATGTCGGGGAACTTCTTGAGTTGCAGCAAGGGTGTGAAGGACGCTTTGGAAGTTCCAGTGGTTAGATGTGATTAGCCTCGAGAAGCCTCAGCGGAAATGGGCCTCATCTCGCCTGGAGGGCAAAACCTCCTGGATTTTCTCGAGTTGCGGCAGGTGCTCTCGACTTACGACGGGGACCTCAGGGACCCGCTCTGGTGGCCTCCGGAAAGGCCAGTCCCCATGCGAGTTCCTTGGGGGCCTCACGGGATTCCTATCCCGTCGATGCCGGGGCCTAAGACCTTGTGTGGAGTAGGGGCCGGAACCTGAGGTTTCCTATCCAGTGCTGACATGAATCTTGGGGTAATTCTGGAGTCTCCCCAGGGGAGTCAGTGTTCGTCTCGAATGCGGGCATGCACTTGCGCTTTCCTCCAGAGCGGTAGCAGCAGTGTCACGCAGTCTGCCGCGTGGATCAAAGGATCTATGGTTTTCCCTCGAGTCTTTACCACGAGGCTTTCCGACGAGGCTTTCCCACAGGGCTGTCCCACGTGCACACGTGGTGGGAGTCGATCCTCGGCTTGAACGTGAAGGCAGTGAAGGGAAAACAGGTTCCTCTGGAATGGACTGACACATCTGGGGGACTCTTGGAATGGTGGCACGACCCTGGAGTTCCTCTCGCCTTTCCTGTGGAGAGCGCCTCCTCTTGAGATACGACGGGAACGCCGGGAATTCTTTCCCTACGAAACAGGGAAAGATCCCTCATCTCGAGCTAGGAGGCGGAAACGGGGCTCCCCTGGATGTGTGCGGGACCCTCGTGCTTCCTCTCGAGTGGAGACGGGTATGTCGGGGAATTTCTTGAGTTGCAGCAAGGGTGTGAAGGACCCTTTGGAAGTTTCAGTGGTTAGATGTGATTAGCCTCAAGAAGCCTCAGCGGAAATGGGCCACATCTCGCCTGGAGGGCAAAACCTCCTGGATTATCTCGAGTTGCGGCAGGTGCTCTCGACTTACGATGGGGACCTCAGCGACCCGCTCTGGTGGCCTCAGGAAAGGCCAGTCCCCATGCGAGTTCCTCGGGGGCCTCTCGGGATTCCTCTCCCGTCGATGCCGGGGCCTAAGACCTTGTGTGGTGTCGGGGCCTGAACCTGAGGATTCCTCTCCAGTGCTGACATGGATCGTGGGGTACTTCTGGAGTCTCCACAGGGGAGTCAGTGCTCGTCTCGAATGCGGGCATGCACTTGCGCTTTCCTCCAGAGCGGTAGCAGCAGTGTCACGCAGTCTGCCGCGTGGATCAAAGGATCTATTGTTTTCCCTCGAGTCTTTCCCACGAGGCTTTCCGACGAGGCTTTCCCACAGGGCTGTCCCACGTGCACACGTGGTGGGAGTCGATCCTCGGCTTGAATGTCGAGGCAGTGCAGGGAAAACAGGTTCCTCTGGAATGGACTGACATATCTGGGGGACTCTTGGAATGGTGGCACGACCCTGGAGTTCCTCTCGCCTTTCCTGTGGAGAGCGCCTCCTCTTGAGATGCGACGGGAATGAAGGGAATTCTTTCCCTACGAAACAGGGAAAGGATCCCTCATCTCGAGCTAGGAGGTGGAAACGGGGCTCCCCTGGATGTGTGCGGGACCCTCGTGCTTCCTCTCGAGCGGAGACGGGTATGTCGGGGAACTTCTTGAGTTGCAGCAAGGGTGTGAAGGACCCTTTGGAAGTTCCAGTGGTTAGATGTGATTAGCCTCGAGAAGCCTCAGCGGAAATGGGCCTCATCTCGCCTGGAGGGCAAAACCTCCTGGATTTTCTCGAGTTGCGGCAGGTGCTCTCGACTTACGACGGGGACCTCAGGGACCCGCTCTGGTGGCCTCAGGAAAGGCCAGTCCCCATGCGAGCTCCTCGGGGGCCTGTCGGGATTCCTGTCCCTTCGTTGCCGGGGCCTAAGACCTTGTGTGGAGTAGTGGCCGGAACCTGAGGATTCCTCTCCAGTGCTGACATGGATCTAGGGGTACTCTGGAGTCTCCCCAGGGCAGTCAGTGCTCGTTTCGAATGCGGGCATGCACTTGCGCTTTCCTCCAGAGCGGTAGCAGCAGTGTCACGCAGTCCGCCGCGTGGATCAAAGGATCTATGGTTTTCCCTCGAGTCTTTCACACGATGCTTTCCGACGAGGCATTCCCACAGGGCGGTCTCACGTGCACACGTGGTGGGAGTCGATCCTGGGCTTGAACGTCAAGGCAGTGCAGGGAAAACAGGTTCCTCTGGAATGGACTGACACATCTGGGGGACTCTTGGAATGGTGGCACGACCCTGGAGTTCCTCTCGCCTTTCCTGTGGAGAGCGCCTCCTCTTGAGATGCGACGGGAACGCCGGGAATTCTTTCCCTAGGAAACAGGGAAAGGATCCCTCATCTCGAGCTAGGAGGCGGAAACGGGGCTCCCCTGGATGTGTGCGGGACCCTCGTGCTTCCTCTCTAGCGGAGACGTGTATGTCGGGGAACTTCTTGAGTTGCAGCAAGGGTGTGAAGGACCCTTTGGAAGTTCCAGTGGTTAGATGTGATTAACCTCGAGAAGCCTCAGCGGAAATGGGCCTCATCTCGCCTGGAGGGCAAAACCTCCTGGATTTTCTCGAGTTGCGGCAGGTGCTCTCGACTTACGACGGGGACCTCAGGGACCCGCTCTGGTGGCCTCAGGAAAGGCCAGTCCCCATGCGAGTTCCTCGGGGGCCTCTCGGGATTCCTGTCCCTTCGTTGCCGGGGCCTAAGACCTTGTGTGGAGTAGGGGCCGGAACCTGAGGATTCCTCTCCAGTGCTGACATGGATCTTGGGGTACTCTGGAGTCTCCCCAGGGGAGTCAGTGCTCGTTTCGAATGCGGGCATGCACTTGCGCTTTTCTCCAGAGCGGTAGCAGCAGTGTCACGCAGTCCGCCGCGTGGATCAAAGGATCTATGGTTTTCCCTCGAGACTTTCCCACGAGGCTTTCCTACGAGGCATTCCCACAGGGCGGTCTCACGTGCACACGTGGTGGGAGTCGATCCTGGGCTTGAACGTCAAGGCAGTGCAGGGAAAACAGGTTCCTCTGGAATGGACTGACACATCTGGGGGACTCGTGGAAGGGTGGCACGACCCTGGAGTTCCTCTCGCCTTTCCTGTGGAGAGCGCCTCCTCTTGAGAGGCGACGGGAACGCCGGAAATTCTTTCCCTAGGAAACAGGGAAAGGATCCCTCATCACGAGCTAGGAGGCGGAAACGGGGCTCCCCTGGATGTGTGCGGGACCCTCCTGCTTCCTCTCGAGTGGAGACGGGTATGTCGGGGAACTTCTTGAGTTGCAGCAAGGGTGTTAAGGACCCTTTGGAAGTTCCAGTGGTTAGATGTGATTAGCCTCGAGAAGCCTCAGCGGAAATGGGCCTCATCTCGCCTGGAGGGCAAAACCTCCTGGATTTTCTCGAGTTGTGGCAGGTGCTTTCGACTTACGATGGGGACCTCAGGGACCCGCTCTGGTGGCCTCCGGAAAGGCCAGTCCCCATGGGAGTTCCTCGGGGGCCTCACGGGATTCCTATCCCATCGATGCCGGGGCCTAAGACCTTGTGTGGAGTAGGGGCCGGAACCTGAGGATTCCTCTCCAGTGCTGACATGGATCTTGGGGTACTTCTGGAGTCTCCCCAGGGGAGTCAGTGCTCGTCTCGAATGCGGGCATGCACTTGCGCTTTCCTCCAGAGCGGTAGCAGCAGTGTCACGCAGTCCGCCGCGTGGATCAAAGGATCTATGGTTTTCCCTCGAGTCTTTCCCACGAGGCTTTCCGACGAGGCTTTCCCACAGGGCTGTCCCACGTGCACACGTGGTGGGAGTCGATCCTCGGCTTGAACGTCAAGGCAGCGCAGGGAAAACAGGTTCCTCTGGAATGGACTGACACATCTGGGGGACTCTTGGAATGGTGGCACGACCCTGGAGTTCCTCTCGCCTTTCCTGTGGAGAGCGCCTCCTCTTGAGATGCGACGGGAACGCCGGGAATTCTTTCCCTACGAAACAGGGAAAAGATCCCTCATCTCGAGCTAGGAGGCGGAAACGGGGCTCCCCTGGATGTGTGCGGGACCCTCGTGCTTCCTCTCGAGTGGAGACGGGTATGTCGGGGAATTTCTTGAGTTGCAGCAAGGGTGTGAAGGACCCTTTGGAAGTTCCAGTGGTTAGATGTGATTAGCCTCAAGCTGCCTCAGCGGAAATGGGCCACATCTCGCCTGGAGGGCAAAACCTCCTGGATTATCTCGAGTTGCGGCAGGTGCTCTCAACGTACGATGGGGACCTCAGGGACCCGCTCTGGTGGCCTCAGGAAAGGCCAGTCCCCTTGCGAGTTCCTCGGGGGCCTCTCGGGATTCCTCTCCCGTCGATGCCGGGGCCTAAGACCTTGTGTGGAGTAGGGTCCGGAACCTGAGGATTCCACTCCAGAGCTGACATGGATCTTGGGATACTTCTGGAGTCTCCCCAGGGGAGTCAGTCCTCGTCTCGAATGCGGGCATGCACTTGCGCTTTCCTCCAGAGCGGTAGCACCAGTGTCACGCAGTCCGCCGCGTGGAGCAAAGGATCTATGGTTTTCCCTCGTGTCTTTCCCACGAGGCTTTCCGACGAGGCTTTCCAACAGGGCGGTCCCACCTGCACACGTGGTGGGAGTCGATCCTCGGCTTGAACGTCAAGGCAGTGCAGGGAAAACAGGTTCCTCTGCAATGGACTGACACATCTGGGGGACTCTTGGAATGGTGGCACGACACTGGAGGTCCTCTCGCCTTTCCTGTGGAGAGCGCCTCCTCTTGAGATGCGACGGGAACGCCGGGAATTGTTTCCCTAAGAAACAGGGAAAGGATTCCTCATCTCGAGCTAAGAGGCGGAAACGGGGCTCCCCTGGATGTGTGCGGGACCCTCGTGCTTCCTCTCGAGTGGAGACGGGTATGTCGGGGAACTTCTTGAGTTGCAGCAAGGGTGTGAAGGACCCTTTGGAAGTTCCAGTGGTTAGATGTGATTAGCCTCGAGAAGCCTCAGCGGAAATGGGCCTCATCTCGCCTGGAGGGCAAAACCTCCTGGATTTTCTCGAGTTGCGGCAGGTGCTCTCGACTTTCGACGGGGACATCAGGGACCCGCTCTGGTGGCCTCAGGAAAGGCCAGTCCCCATGCGAGTTCCTCGGGGGCCTGTCGGGATTCCTCTCCCGTCGATTCCGATGCCTAAGACCTTATGTGGAGTCTGGGCCGGAATCTGAGGATTACTCTCCAGTGCTGACATGGATCTTGGGGTACTTCTGGAGTCTCCCCAGGGGAGTCAGTGCTCGTCTCGAATGCAGGCATGCACTTGCGCTTTCCTCCAGAGCGGTAGCAGCAGTGTCACGCAGTCCGCCGCGTGGAGCAAAGGATCTATGGTTTTCCCTCGAGTCTTTCCCAGGAGGCTTTCCCACGAGGCTTTCCCACAGGGCTGTCCCACGTGCACACGTGTTGAGAGTCGATTCTCGGCTTGAAAGTCGAGGCAGTGCAGGGAAAACAGGCTCCTCTGGAATGGACTGACACATCTGGGGGACTCTTGGAATGGTGGCACGACCCTGGAGTTCCTCTCGCCTTTCCTGTGGAGAGCGCCTCCTCTTGAGATGCGACGGGAACGCCGGGAATTCTTTCCCTACGAAACAGGGAAAGGATCCCTCATCTCGAGCTAGGAGGCGGAAACGGGGCTCCCCTGGGTGTGTGCGGGACCCTCGTGCTTCCTCTCGAGTGGAGACTTGTATGTCGGGGAACTTCTTGAGTTGCAGCAAGGGTGTGAAGGACCCTTTGGAAGTTCCAGTTGTTAGATGTGATGAGCCTCGAGAAGCCTCAGCGGAAATGGGCCTTATCTCGCCTGGAGGGCAAAACCTCCTGGATTTTCTCGAGTTGTTGCAGGTGCTCTCGACTTACGATGGGGACCCCAGGGACCCGCTCTGGTGGCCTCAGGAAAGGCCAGTCCCCATGCGAGTTCCTCGGGGGCCTCTCGGGATTCCTCTCCCGTCGATGCCGGGGCCTAAGACCTTTTGTGGAGTCGGGGCCCGGACCTGAGGATTCCTCTCCAGTGCTGACATGGATCTTGGGGTACTTCTGGAGTCTCCTCAGAGGAGTCAGTGCTCGTCTCGAATGCGGGCATGCACTTGCGATTTCCTCCAGAGCGGTAGCAGCAGTGTCACTCAGTCCGCCGCGTGGATCAAAGGATCTATGGTTTTCCCTCGAGTCTTTCCCACGAGGCTTCCCCACGAGGCTTTCCCACAGGGATGTCCCACGTGCACACGTGGTGCGATTCGATCCTCGGCTTGAACGTCAAGGCAGTGCAGGGAAAACAGGTTCCTTTGGAATGGACTGACACACCTGGGGGACTCTTGGAATGGTGGCACGACCCTGGAGTTCCTCTCGCCTTTCCTGTGGAGAGCGTCTCCTCTTTAGATGCGAAGGGAACGCCGGGAATTCTTTCCCTACGAAACAGGGAAAGGATCCCTCATCTCGAGCTAGGAGGCGGAAACGGGGCTCCTCTGGATGTGTGCGGGACCCCACGTGCTTCCTCTTGAGTGGAGACGGGTATGTCAGGGAATTTCTTGAGTTGCAGCAACGGTGTGAAGGACCCTTTGGAAGTTCCAGTGGTTAGATGTGATTAGCCTCGAGAAGCCTCAGTGGAAATGGGCCTCATCTCGCCTGGATGGCAAAACCTCCTGGATTTTCTCGAGTTGTGGCAGGTGCTCTCGACTAACGACGTGGACCTCAGGGACCCGCTCTGGTGGCCTAAGGAAAGGCCAGTCCCCATTCGAGTTCCTCGGGGGCCTGGCGGGATTCCTCTCCCGTCGATGCCGAGGCCTAAGACCTTGTGTGGAGTCGGGGCCGGAACCTGAGGATTCCTCTCCAGTGCTGACATGGATCTTGGGGTACTTCTGGAGTCTCCCCAGGGGAGTCAGTGCTCGTCTCGAATGCGGGCATGCACTTGCGCTTTCCTCCAGAGCGGTAGTAGCAGTGTCACGCAGTCCGCCGCGTGGATCAAAGGACCTATGGTTTTCCCTCGAGTCTTTCCCACGAGGCTTTCCGACGAGGCTTTCCCACAGGGCGGTCCCACGTGCACACGTGGTGGGAGTCGATCCTCGGCTTGTACGTCAAGGCAGTGCAGGGAAAACAGGTTCCTCTGGAATGGACTGACACATAGGGGGAATCTTGGAATGGTGGCACGACCCTGGAGTTCCTCTCGCCTTTCCTGTGGAGAGCGCCTCCTCTTGAGATGCGACGGGAACGCCGGGAATTCTTTCCCTACGAAACAGGGAAAGGATCCCTCATCTCGAACTAGGTGGCGGAAACGGGGCTCCCCTGGATGTGTGCGGGACCCTCGTGCTTCCTCTCGAGTGGAGACGGGTATGTCGGGGAACTTCTTGAGTTGCAGCAAGGGTGTGAAGGACCTTTTGGAAGTTCCAGTGGTTAGATGTGATTAGCCTCGAGAAGCCTCAGCGGAAATGGGCCTCATCTCGCCTGGAGGGCAAAACCAACCGGATTTTCTCGAGTTGCGGCAGGTGCTCTCGACTTACGACGGGGACCTCAGGGACCTGCTCTGGTGGCCTCAGGAAAGGCCAGTTCCCATGCGAGTTCCTCGGGGGCCGCTCGGGGTTCCTCTGCCGTCGATGCCGGGGCCTTAGACCTTGTGTGGAGTCGGGGCCGGAACCTGAGGATTCCTCTCCAGTGTTGACATGGATCTTGGGTTACTTCTGGAGTCTCCCCAGGGGAGTCAGTGCTCGTCTAGAATGCGGGCATGCACTTGCGCTTTCCTCCAGAGCGGTAGCAGCAGTGTCACGCAGTCCGCCGCGTGGGTCAAAGGATCTATGTCTTTCCCTCGAGTTTTTCCCACGAGGCTTTCCGACGAGGCTTTCCCACAGGGCTGTCCCACGTGCACAGGTGTTGGGAGTCGATCCTCGGCTTGAACGTCGAGGCAGTGCAGGGAAAACAGGTTCCTCTGGAATGGACTGACACATCTGGGGTCTCATGGAATGGTGGCACGACCCGGGAGTTCCTCTCGTCTTTCCTGTGGAGAGCGCCTCCTCTTGAGATGCGACGGGAACGCCGGGAATTCTTTCCCTACGAAACAGGGAAAGGATCCCTCATCTCGAGCTAGGAGGCGGAAACGGGGCTCCCCTGGATGTGTGCCGTACCCCACGTGCTTCCCTCGAGTGGAGACGGGTATGTCGGGGAACTTCTTGAGTTGCAGCAAGGGTGTGAAGGACCCTTTGGAAGTTCCAGGGGTTAGATGTGATTAGCCTCGAGAAGCCTCAGCGGAAATGGGCCTCATCTCGCCTGGAGGGCAAAACCTCCTGGATTTTCTCGAGTTGCGGCAGGTGCTCTCGACTTACGACGGGGACCTCAGGGACCCGCTCTGGTGGCCTCAGGAAAGGCCAGTCCCCATGCGAGTTCCTCGGGGGCCTCTCGGGATTCCTCTCCCGTCGATGCCGGGGCCTAAGACCTAGTGTGGAGTAGGGGCCGGAACCTGAGGATTCCTCTCCAGTGCTGACATGGATCTTGGGGTTCTTCTGGAGTCTCCCCAGGGGAGTCAGTGCTCGTCTCGAATGCGCGCATGCACTTGCGCTTTCCTCCAGAGCGGTAGCAGCAGTGTCACGCAGTCCGCCGCGTGGGTCAAAGGATCTATGGTTTTCCCTCGAGTCTTTCCCACGAGGCTTTCCGACGAGGCATTCCCACAGGGCGGTCTCACGTGCACACGTGGTGGGAGTCGATCCTGGGCTTGAACGTCAAGGCAGTGCAGGGAAAACAGGTTCCTCTGGAATGGACTGACACATCTGGGGGACTCTTGGAATGGTGGCACGACCCTGGAGTTCCTCTCGCCTTTCCTGTGGAGAGCGCCTCCTCTTGAGATGCGACGGGAACGCCGGGAATTCTTTCCCTAGGAAACAGGGAAAGGATCCCTCATCTCGAGCTAGGAGGCGGAAACGGGGCTCCCCTGGATGTGTGCGGGACCCTCGTGCTTCCTCTCTAGCGGAGACGTGTATGTCGGGGAACTTCTTGAGTTGCAGCAAGGGTGTGAAGGACCCTTTGGAAGTTCCAGTGGTTAGATGTGATTAGCCTCGAGAAGCCTCAGCGGAAATGGGCCTCATCTCGCCTGGAGGGCAAAACCTCCTGGATTTTCTCGAGTTGCGGCAGGTGCTCTCGACTTACGACGGGGACCTCAGGGACCCGCTCTGGTGGCCTCAGGAAAGGCCAGTCCCCATGCGAGTTCCTCGGGGGCCTCTCGGGATTCCTGTCCCTTCGTTGCCGGGGCCTAAGACCTTGTGTGGAGTAGGGGCCGGAACCTGAGGATTCCTCTCCAGTGCTGACATGGATCTTGGGGTACTCTGGAGTCTCCCCAGGGGAGTCAGTGCTCGTTTCGAATGCGGGCATGCACTTGCGCTTTTCTCCAGAGCGGTAGCAGCAGTGTCACGCAGTCCGCCGCGTGGATCAAAGGATCTATGGTTTTCCCTCGAGACTTTCCCACGAGGCTTTCCTACGAGGCATTCCCACAGGGCGGTCTCACGTGCACACGTGGTGGGAGTCGATCCTGGGCTTGAACGTCAAGGCAGTGCAGGGAAAACAGGTTCCTCTGGAATGGACTGACACATCTGGGGGACTCTTGGAATGGTGGCACGACCCTGGAGTTCCTCTCGCCTTTCCTGTGGAGAGCGCCTCCTCTTGAGAGGCGACGGGAACGCCGGAAATTCTTTCCCTAGGAAACAGGGAAAGGATCCCTCATCACGAGCTAGGAGGCGGAAACGGGGCTCCCCTGGATGTGTGCGGGACCCTCCTGCTTCCTCTCGAGTGGAGACGGGTATGTCGGGGAACTTCTTGAGTTGCAGCAAGGGTGTTAAGGACCCTTTGGAAGTTCCAGTGGTTAGATGTGATTAGCCTCGAGAAGCCTCAGCGGAAATGGGCCTCATCTCGCCTGGAGGGCAAAACCTCCTGGATTTTCTCGAGTTGTGGCAGGTGCTTTCGACTTACGACGGGGACCTCAGGGACCCGCTCTGGTGGCCTCCGGAAAGGCCAGTCCCCATGGGAGTTCCTCGGGGGCCTCACGGGATTCCTATCCCATCGATGCCGGGGCCTAAGACCTTGTGTGGAGTAGGGGCCGGAACCTGAGGATTCCTCTCCAGTGCTGACATGCATCTTGGGGTACTTCTGGAGTCTCCCCAGGGGAGTCAGTGCTCGTCTCGAATGCGGGCATGCACTTGCGCTTTCCTCCAGAGCGGTAGCAGCAGTGTCACGCAGTCCGCCGCGTGGATCAAAGGATCTATGGTTTTCCCTCGAGTCTTTCCCACGAGGCTTTCCGACGAGGCTTTCCCACAGGGCTGTCCCACGTGCACACGTGGTGGGAGTCGATCCTCGGCTTGAACGTCAAGGCAGCGCAGGGAAAACAGGTTCCTCTGGAATGGACTGACACATCTGGGGGACTCTTGGAATGGTGGCACGACCCTGGAGTTCCTCTCGCCTTTCCTGTGGAGAGCGCCTCCTCTTGAGATGCGACGGGAACGCCGGGAATTCTTTCCCTACGAAACAGGGAAAAGATCCCTCATCTCGAGCTAGGAGGCGGAAACGGGGCTCCCCTGGATGTGTGCAGGACCCTCGTGCTTCCTCTCGAGTGGAGACGGGTATGTCGGGGAATTTCTTGAGTTGCAGCAAGGGTGTGAAGGACCCTTTGGAAGTTCCAGTGGTTAGATGTGATTAGCCTCAAGCTGCCTCAGCGGAAATGGGCCACATCTCGCCTGGAGGGCAAAACCTCCTGGATTATCTCGAGTTGCGGCAGGTGCTCTCGACTTACGATGGGGACCTCAGGGACCCGCTCTGGTATCCTCAGGAAATTCCAGTCCCCATGCGAGTTCCTCGGGGGCCTCTCGGGATTCCTCTCCCGTCGATGAAGGGGCCTAAGACCTTGTGTGGTGTCGGGGCCGGAACCTGAGGATGCCTCTCCAGTGCTGACATGGATCGTGGGGTACTTCTGGAGTCTCCCCAGGGGAGTCAGTGCTCGTCTCGAATGCGGGCATGCACTTGCGCTTTCCTCCAGAGCGGTAGCAGCAGTGTCACGCAGTCTGCCGCGTGGATCAAAGGATCTATGGTTTTCCGTCGAGTCTTTCCCACGAGGCTTTCCGACGAAGCTTTCCCACAGGGCTGTCCCACGTGCACACGTGGTGGGAGTCGATCCTCGGCTTGAACGTGAAGGCAGTGAAGGGAAAACAGGTTCCTCTGGAATGGACTGACACATCTGGGGGACTCTTGGAATGGTGGCACGACCCTGGAGTTCCTCTCGCCTTTCCTGTGGAGAGCGCCTCCTCTTGAGATACGACGGGAACGCCGGGAATTCTTTCCCTACGAAACAGGGAAAGGAACCCTCATCTCGAGCTAGGAGGGGGAAAGGGGGCTCCCCTGGATGTGTGCGGGACCCTCGTGCTTCCTCTCGAGTGGAGACGGGTATGTCGGGGAACTTCTTGAGTTGCAGCAAGGGTGTGAAGGACCCTTTGGAAGTTCCAGTGGTTAGATGTGATTAGCCTCGAGAAGCCTCAGCGGAAATGGCCCTCATTTCGCCTGGAGGGCAAAACCTCCTGGATTTTCTCGAGTTGCGGCAGGTGCTCTCGACTTACGACGGTGACCTCAGGGACCCGCTCTGGTGGCCTCAGGAAAGGCCAGTCCCCATGCGATTTCCTCGGGGGCCTGTCGGGATTCCTGTCCCTTCGTTGCCGGGGCCTAAGACCTTGTGTGGAGTCGGGGCCGGAACCTGAGGATTCCTCTCCAGTGCTGACATGGATCTTGGGGTACTTCTGGAGTCTCCCCAGGGGAGTCAGTCCTCGTCTCGAATGAGGGCATGCACTTGCGCTTTCCTGCAGAGCGGTAGCAGCAGTGTCACGCAGTCCGCCGCGTGGATCAAAGGATCTATGGTTTTCCCTCGAGTCTTTCCCACGAGATTTCCCACCAGGCTTTCCCACAGGGATGTCCCAAGTGCACACGTGGTGGGAGTCGATCCTCGGCTTGAACGTCGAGGCAGTGCAGGGAAAACAGGTTCCTCTGGAATGGACTGACATATCTGGGGGACTCTTGGAATGGAGGCACGACCCTGGAGTTCCTCTCGCCTTTCCTGTGGAGAGCGCCTCCTCTTGAGATGCGACGGGAATGCCGGGAATTCTTTCCCTAAGAAACAGGGAAAGGAACCCTCATCTCGAGCTAGGAGGCGGAAACGGGGCTCCCCTGGATGTGTGCGGGACCCTCGTGCTTCCTCTCGAGCGGAGACGGGTATGTCGGGGAACTTCTTGAGTTGCAGCAAGGGTGTGAAGGACCCTTTGGAAGTTCCAGTGGTTAGATGTGATTAGCCTCGAGAAGCCTCAGCGGAAATGGGCCTCATCTCGCCTGGAGGGCAAAACCTCCTGGATTTTCTCGAGTTGCGGCAGGTGCTCTCGACTTACGACGGGGACCTCAGGGACCCGCTCTGGTGTCCTCAGGAAAGGCCAGTCCCCATGCGAACTCCTCGGGGGCCTGTCGGGATTCCTCTCCCGTCGATGCCGGGGCCTAAGACCTTGTGTGGAGTAGGGGCCGGAACCTGAGGATTCCTCTCCAGTGCTGACATAGATCTAGGGGTACTCTGGAGTCTCCCCAGGGGAGTCAGTGCTCGTTTCGAATGTGGGCATGCACTTGCGCTTTCCTCCAGAGCGGTAGCAGCAGTGTCACGCAGTCCGCCGCGTGGATCAAAGGATCTATGGTTTTCCCTCGAGTCTTTCACACGAGGCTTTCCGACGAGGCATTCCCACAGGGCGGTCTCACGTGCACACGTGGTGGGAGTCGATCCTGGGCTTGAACGTGAAGGCAGTGAAGGGAAAACAGGTTCCTCTGGAATGGACTGACACATCTGGGGGACTCTTGGAATGGTGGCACGACCCTGGAGTTCCTCTCGCCTTTCCTGTGGAGAGCGCCTCCTCTTGAGATGCGACGGGAACGCCGGGAATTCTTTCCCTAGGAAACAGGGAAAGGATCCCTCATCTCGAGCTAGGAGGCGGAAACGGGGCTCCCCTGGATGTGTGCGGGACCCTCGTGCTTCCTCTCGAGTGGAGACGGGTATGTCGGGGAACTTCTTGAGTTGCAGCAAGGGTGTTAAGGACCCTTTGGAAGTTCCAGTGGTTAGATGTGATTAGCCTCGAGAAGCCTCAGCGGAAATGGGCCTCATCTCGCCTGGAGGGCAAAACCTCCTGGATTTTCTCGAGTTGTGGCAGGTGCTTTCGACTTACGACGGGGACCTCAGGGACCCGCTCTGGTGGCCTCCGTAAAGGCCAGTCCCCATGGGAGTTCCTCGGGGGCCTCACTGGATTCCTATCCCGTCGATGCCGGGGCCTAAGACCTTGTGTGGAGTAGGGGCCGGAACCTGAGGATTCCTCTCCAGTGCTGACATGGATCTTGGGGTAATTCTGGAGTCTCCCCAGGGGAGTCAGTGCTCGTCTCGAATGCGGGCATGCACTTGCGCTTTCCTCCAGAGCGGTAGCAGCAGTGTCACACAGTCCACCGCGTGGATCAAAGGATCTATGGTTTTCCCTCGAGTCTTTCCCACGAGGCTTTCCGACGAGGCTTTCCCACAGGGCGCTCCCACGTGCACACGTGGTGGGAGTCGATCCTCGGCTTGAACGTCAAGGCAGCGCAGGGAAAACAGGTTCCTCTGGAATGGACTGACACATCTGGGGGACTCTTGGAATGGTGGCACGACCCTGGAGTTCCTCTCGCCTTTCCTGTGGAGAGCGCCTCCTCTTGAGATGCGACGGGAACGCCGGGAATTCTTTCCCTACGAAACAGGGAAAAGATCCCTCATCTCGAGCTAGGAGGCGGAAACGGGGCTCCCCTGGATGTGTGCTGGACCCTCGTGCTTCCTCTCGAGTGGAGACGGATATGTCGGGGAATTTCTTGAGTTGCAGCAAGGGTGTGAAGGACCCTTTGGAAGTTCCAGTGGTTAGATGTGATTAGCCTCAAGAAGCCTCAGCGGAAATGGGCCACATCTCGCCTGGAGGGCAAAACCTCCTGGATTATCTCGAGTTGCGGCAGGTGCTCTCGACTTACGATGGGGACCTCAGGGACCCGCTCTGGTGGCCTCAGGAAAGGCCAGTCCCCATGCGAGTTCCTCGGGGGCCTCTAGGGATTCCTCTCCCGTCGATGCCGGGGCCTAAGACCTTGTGTGGTGTCGGGGCCGGAACCTGAGGATTCCTCTCCAGTGCTGACATGGATCGTGGGGTACTTCTGGAGTCTCCCCAGGGGAGTCAGTGCTCGTCTCGAGTGCGGGCATGCACTTGCGCTTTCCTCCAGAGCGGTAGCAGCAGTGTCACGCAGTCTGCCGCGTGGATCAAAGGATCTATGGTTTTCCCTCGAGTCTTTCCCAGGAGGCTTTCCCACGAGGCTTTCCCACAGGGCTGTCCCACGTGCACACGTGGTGGGAGTCGATCCTCGGCTTGAACGTCGAGGCAGTGCAGGGAAAACAGGTTCCTCTGGAATGGACTGACACATCTGGGGGACTCTTGGAATGGTGGCACGACCCTGGAGTTCCTCTCGCCTTTCCTGTGGAGAGCGCCTCCTCTTGAGATGCGACGGGAACGCCGGGAATTCTTTCCCTACGAAACAGGGAAAGGATCCCACATCTCGATCTAGGAGGCGGAAACCGGGCTCCCCTGGATGTGTGCGGGACCCTCGTGCTTCCTCTCGAGCGGAGATGGGTATGTCGGGGAACTTCTTGAGTTGCAGCAAGGGTGTGAAGGACCCTTTGGAAGTTCCAGTGGTTAGATGTGATTAGCCTCGAGAAGCCTCAGCCGAAATGGGCCTCATCTCGCCTGGAGGGCAAAACCTCCTGGATTTTCTCGAGTTGCGGCAGGTGCTCTCGACTTACGACGGGGACCTCAGGGAACCGCTCTGGTGCCCTCAGGCAAGGCCAGTCCCCATGCGAGTTTCTCGGGGGCCTCTCGGGATTCCTATCCCGTCGATGCCGGGGCCTAAGACCTTGTGTGGAGTCGGGGCCGGAACCTGAGGATTCCTCTCCAGTGCTGAGATGGATCTTGGGGGAACTTCTGGAGTCTCCCCAGGGGAGTCAGTGCTCGTCTCGATTGCGGGCATGCACTTGCGCTTTCCTCCAGAGCGGTAGCAGCAGTGTCACGCAGTCCGCCGCGTGGATCAAAGGATCTATGGTTTTCGCTCGAGTCTTTCCCACGAGGCTTTCCCACGAGGCTTTCCCACAGGGCTGTCCCACGTGCACACGTGGTGAGAGTTGATCCTCGGCTGGAACGTCAAGGCAGTGCAGGGAAAACAGGTTCCTCTGGAATGGACTGACACATCTGGGGGACTCTTGGAGAGGTGGCACGACCCTGGAGTTCCTCTCGCCTTTCCTGTGGAGAGCGCCTCCTCTTGAGATGCGACGGGAACGCCGTGAATTCTTTCCCTACGAAACAGGGAAAGGATCCCTCATCTCGAGCTAGGAGGCGGAAACGGGGCTCCCCTGGATGTGTGCGGGACCCTCATGCTTCCTCTCGAGTGGAGACGTGTAAGTCGGGGAACTTCTTGAGTTGCAGCAAGGGTGTGAAGGACCCTTTGGAAGTTCCAGTGGTTAGATGTGATTAGCCTCGAGAAGCCTCAGCGGAAATGGGCCTCATCTCGCCTGGAGGGCAAAACCTCCTGGATTTTCTCGAGGTGCGGAAGGTGCTCTCGACTTACGACGGGGACCTCAGGGACCCGCTCTGGCGGCCTCAGGAAAGGCCAGTCCCCATGCGAGTTCCTTGGGGGCCTCTCGGGATTCCTCTCCCGTCGATGCCGGGGCCTAAGACCTTGTGTGGAGTCGGGGCCGGAACCTGAAGATTCCTCTCCAGTGCTGACATTGATCTTGGGGTATTTCTGGAGTCTCCCCAGGGGAGTCAGAACTCGTCTCGAATGAGGGCATGCAATTTTGCTTTCCTCCAAAGCGGTAGCAGCAGTGTCACGCAGTCTGCCGCGTGGATCAAAGGTTCTATGGTTTTCCCTCGAGTCTTTCCCACGAGGCTTTCCCACGAGGCTTTCCCACAGGGTTGTCCCACGTGCACACGTGGTGGTAATCGATCCTCGGCTTGAACCTCAAGGCAGTGCAGGGAATACAGGTTCCTCTGGAATGGACTGACACATCTGGGGGACTCTTGGAATGGTGGCACGACCCTGGAGTTCCTCTCGCCTTTCCTGTGGAGAGCGCCTCCTCTTGAGATGCGACGGGAACGCCGGGAATTCTTTCCCTACGAAACAGGGAAAGGATCCCTCATCTCGAGCTAGGAGGCGGAAACGGGGCTCCCCTGGATGTGTGCGGGACCCTCGTGCTTCCTCTCGAGTGGAGACGGGTATGTCGGGGAACTTCTTGATTTGCAGCTAGGGTGTGAAGGACCCTTTGGAAGTTCCAGTGGTTAGATGTGATTAGCCTCGAGAAGCCTCAGCGGAAATGGGCCTCATCTCGCCTGGAGGGCAAAACCTCCTGGATTTTCTCGAGTTGCGGCAGGTGCTCTCGACTTACGACGGGGACCTCAGGGACCCGCTCTGGTGGCCTCAGGAAAGGCCAGTCCCCATCCGAGTTCCTCCGGGGCCTCTCGGGGTTCCTCTGCCGTCGATGCCGGGGCCTAAGACCTTGTGTGGAGTCGGGGCCGGAACCTGAGGATTCCTCTCCAGTGCTGACATGGATCTTGGGGTACTTCTGGAGTCTCCCCAGGGGAGTCAGTGCTCGTCTCGAATGCGGGCATGTACTTGGGCTTTCCTCCAGAGCGGTAGGAGCAGTGTCACTCAGTCCGCCACGTGGATCAAAGGATCTATGGTTTTCCCTCGAGTCTTTCCCACGAGGCTTTCCCACGAGGCTTTCCCACAGGGCGGTCCCACATGCACACGTGGGGGGAGTCGATCCTCGGCTTGAACGTCAAGGCAGTGCAGGGAAAACAGGTTCCTCTGGAATGGACCTACACATCTGGGGGACTCTTTGAATGGTGGCACGACCCTGGAGTTCCTCTCGCCTTTCCTGTGGAGAGCACCTCCTCTTGAGATGCGACGGGAACGCTGGGAATTCTTTCCCTAGGAAACAGGGAAAGGATCCCTCATCTCGAGCTAGGAGGCGGAAACGGGGCTCCCCTGGATGTGTGCGGGACCCTCGTGCTTCCTCTCGAGTGGAGACGGGTATGTCGGGGAACTTCCTGAGTTGCAGCAAGGGTGTGAAGGACCCTTTGGAAGTTCCAGTGGTTAGAAGTGATTAGCCTCGAGAAGCCTCAGCGGAAATGGGCCTCATCTCGCCTGGAGGGCAAAACCTCCTGGATTTTCTCGAGTTGCGGCAGGTGCTCTCGACTTACGGCGGGGACCTGAGGGACCCGCTCTGGTGGCCTCAGGAAAGGCCAGTCCCCATGCGAGTTCCTCGGGGGCCTGTCGGGATTCCTCTCCCGTCGATGCCGGGGCCTAAGACCTTGTGTGGAGTCGGGGCCGGAACCTGAGGATTCCTCTCCAGTGCTGACATGGATCTTGGGGTACTTCTGGAGTCTCCCCAGGGGAGTCAGTCCTAGTCTTGAATGCGGGCATGCACTTGCACTTTCCTCCAGAGCGGTAGCAGCAGTGTCACGCAGTCCACTACGTGAATCAAAGGATCTATGGTTTTCCCTCGAGTCTTTCCCACGAGGCTTTCCCACGAGGCTTTCCAACAGGGCGGTCCCACGTGCACACGTGGTGGGAGTCGATCCTCGGCTTGAACGTCAAGGCACTGCAGGGAAAACAGGTTCCTCTGGAATGGACTGACACATCTGGGGGACTCTTGGAATGGTGGCACGACCCTGGAGTTCCTCTCACCTTTCCTGTGGAGAGCGCCTCCTCTTGAGATGCGACGGTAACGCCGGGAAATCTTTCCCTACGAAACAGGGAAAGGATCCCTCATCTCGAGCTAGGAGGCGGAAACGTGGCTCCCCTGGATGTTTGCGGGACCCTCGTGCTTCCTCTCGAGTGGAGACGCGTATGTCGGGGAACTTCTTGAGTTGCAGCAAGGGTGTTAAGGACCCTTTGGAAGTTCCAGTGGTTAGATGTGATTAGCCTCGAGAAGCCTCAGCGGAAATGGGCCTCATCTCGCCTGGAGGGCAAAACCTCCTGGATTTTTTCGAGTTGCGACAGGTGCTCTCGACTTACGACGGGGACATCAGGGACCCTGCCCGTGGCGTCAGGAAAGGCCAGTCCCCATGCGAGTTCCTCGGGGGCCTCTCGGGATTCCTGTCCCTTCGTTGCCAGGGCCTAAGACCTTGTGTGGAGTCGGGCCGGAACCTGAGGATTCCTCTCCAGTGCTGACATGGATCTTGGGGTACTTCTGGAGTCTCCCCAGGGGAGTCAGTCCTCGTCTCGAATGCGGGCATGCACTTGCGCTTTCCTCCAGAGCGGTAGCAGCAGTGTCACGCAGTCCGCCGCGTGGATCAAAGGATCTATGGTTTTCCCTCGAGTCTTTCCCAGGAGGCTTTCCCACAGGGCTGTCCCACGTGCACACGTGGTGGGAGTCGATCTTCGGCTTGAATGTCAAGGCAGTGCAGGGAAAACAGGTTCCTCTGGAATGGACTGACACATCTGGGGGACTCTTGGAATGGTGGCACGACCCTGGAGTTCCTCTCGCCTTTCCTGTGGAGAGCGCCTCCTCTTGAGGTGCGATGGGAACGCCGGGAATTCTTTCCCTAGGAACCAGGGAAAGGATCCCTCATCTCGAGCTAGGAGGCGGAAACGGGGCTCCCCTGGATGTGTGCGGGACCCTCGTGCTTCCTCTCGAGTGGAGACGGGTATGTCGGGGAACTTCTTGAGTTGCAGCAAGGGTGTGAAGGACCCTTTGGAAGTTCCAGTGTTTAGATGTGAATAGCCTCGAGAAGCCTCAGCCGAAATGGGCCTCATCTCGCCTGGAGGGCAAAACCTCCTGGATTTTCTCGAGTTGCGGCAGGTGCTCTCGACTCACGACGCGGACCTCAGGGAACCGCTCTGGTGGCCTCAGGACCGGCCAGTCCCCATGCGAGTTCCTCGGGGGCCTCTCGGGATTCCTCTCCCATCGATGCCGGGGCCTAAGACCTTGTGTGGAGTCGGGGCCGGAACCTGAGGATTCCTCTCCAGTGCTGACATGGATCTTGGGGTGATTCTGGAGTCTCCCCAGGGGAGTCAGTCCTCGTCTCGAATGCGGGCATGCCCTTGGCTTTCCTCAAGAGCGGTAGCAGCAGTGTCACGCAGTCCGCCGCGTGGATCAAAGGATCTATGGTTTTCCCTCGAGTCTTTCCTACGAGGCTTTCCCACGAGGCTTTCCCACAGGGCTGTCCCACGTGCACACGTGGTGGGAGTCGATCCTCGGCTTGAACGTCGAGGCAGTGCAGGGAAAACAGGTTCCTCTGGAATGGACTGACACATCTGGGGGACTCTTGGAATGGTGGCACGACCCTGGAGTTCCTCTCGCCTTTCCTGTGGAGAGCCCCTCCTCTTGAGATGCGACGGGAACGCCGGGAATTCTTTCCCTACGAAACAGGGAAAGGGTCCCTCATCTCGAGCTAGGAGGCGGAAACGGGGCTCCCCTGGATGTGTGCGGGACCCTCGTGCTTCCTCTCCAGTGGAGACGGGTATGTCGGGGAAATTCTTGAGTTGCAGCAAGATTGTGAAGGACCCTTTGGAAGTTCCAGTGGTTAGATGTGATTAGCCTCGAGAAGCCTCAGCGGAAATGGGCCTCATCTCGCCTGGAGGGCAAAACCTCCTGGATTTTCTCGAGTTGCGGAAGGTGCTCTCGACTTACGACGGGGACCTCAGGGACCCGCTCTGGCGGCCTCAGGAAAGGCCAGTCCCCATGCGAGTTCCTTGGGGGCCTCTCGGGATTCCTCTCCCGTCGATGCCGGGGCCTAAGACCTTGTGTGGAGTCGGGGCCGGAACCTGAAGATTCCTCTCCAGTGCTGACATTGATCTTGGGGTACTTCTGGAGTCTCCCCAGGGGAGTCAGAACTCGTCTCGAATGAGGGCATGCAATTGTGCTTTCCTCCAAAGCGGTAGCAGCAGTGTCACGCAGTCCGCCGCGTGGATCAAAGGTTCTATGGTTTTCCCTCGAGTCTTTCCCACGAGGCTTTCCCACGAGGCTTTCCCACAGGGCTGTCCCACGTGCACAAGTGGAGGGAGTCGATCCTCGGCTTGAACGTCAAGGCAGTACAGGGAAAACAGGTTCCTCTGGAATGGACTGACACATCTGGGGGACTCTTGGAATGGTGGCACGACCCTGGAGTTCCTCTCGCCTTTACTGTGGAGAGCGCCTCTTCTTGAGATGCGACGGGAAGGCCGGGAATTCTTTCCCTACGAAACAGGGAAAGGATCCCTCATCTCGAGCTAGGAGGCGGAAACGGGGCTCCCCTGGATGTGTGCGGGACCCTCGTGCTTCCTCTCGAGTGGAGACGGGTATGTCGGGGAACTTCTTGAGTTGCAGCAAGGGTGTCAAGGACCCTTTGGAAGTTCCAGAGCTTAGGTGTGATTAGCCTTGAGAAGCCTCAGCGGAAATGGTCCTCATCTCGCCTGGAGGGCAAATCGTAATGGATTTTATCGAGTTGCGGCAGGTGCTCTCGACATACGACGGGGACCTCTGGGACCCGCTCTGGTGGCTCAGGAAAGGCCAGTCCCCATGCGAGTTGCACGTGGGCCTCTCGGAATACCTCTCCCTTCGATCCCAGGGCCTAATACCTTGTGTGGAGGCGGGGCCGGAACCTGAGGATTCCTCTCCAGTGCTGACATGGGTCTTGGGGTAATTCTGGAGCCTCCCCAGGGGAGTAAGTCCTCGTCTCAAATGGGGGCATGCACGTGCGCTTTCCTCCAGAGCAGTAGCAGCAGTGTCATGCTTTCCATCACCTGGAACAAGGGATCTATGGCTTTCCCTCGAGGCTTTCCCACGAGGCTTTCCCACAGGGCTGTCCCACGTGCCACTGTGGTGGGAGTCAATCCTCGGTGTGAAAGTCAAGACAGTGCAGGGAAAACAGGTTCCTCTGGAATGGACTGAGTCTTCTGGGGGACTCTTGGATGGTGACACGACGCTGGATTTCCTCTCGCCTTTCCTGTGGAGAGCACCTCCTCTTGAGGTGAGAGTGGAACGCCGGGAATTCTTTCCCCACAAAGCAGCGAAATGTCCCTCATCTCGAGCTGCGAGGCGGAAACGGGTCTCCCCTGGATGTGGCCGGGACCCTTGTGCTTCCTCTAGAGTGGAGACGGGTATGTCAGGCAACTTCTTGAGTTACAGCAATGGTGTGAAGGAACTTTTGGAAGTTCCAGAGGTTAGGTTTGATTAGCTTCGAGAAGCCTCAGCGGAAATGGGCCTCATCTCGCCTGGAGGGCAAAACCTCCTGGATTTTTTCGAGTTGGGGCAGGTGCTCTCGATTTACGACGGGCACCTCAGGGACTCGCTCTGGTGGGCTCAGGCAATGCCAGTCCCCATGCGAGTTGCTCGGGTGCCTCTCCGGATTCCTCTCCCTTCGATGCCGGAGCCTGAGACCTTGTGTGGAGTCGGGGCGGAACATGAGGATTCCTCTTCAGTGCTGACATGGATCTTGGGGGAACTTCTGGAGTCTCCCCAGGGGAGTAAGTCCTCGTCTCGAGAGATGGCATGCACGTGCGCTTTCCTCCAGAACGGTAGCAGCATTGTCAGGATCCAGGTGCATGGATCATGGGATCTGTGGCTTTCAGGCGAGGTTTTCCAACGAGGATTTTCCACGAGGCTTTCCCACAGGGCTGTCCTACGTGCCACTGTGGTGGGAGTCGATCCTCAGCGTGAAAGTCAAGGCAGTGCAGGGAAAACAGGTTCCTCTGGAATGGACGAAGACATCTGGGGGACTCTTGGAATGGTCGCACGACACTGACGTTCTTCTCTCCTTTCCTGTGGAGAGCATCTCCTCTTGAGATGCGTCGGGAATGCCCAGAATTCTTTCCCGACCAAGCAGGGAAAGGATCCCTCATCTCGAGCTACGAGGCGGAAACGGGGCTCCTCTGGATGTGGCCAGGACCCTCGTGCTTCCTCCCTAGTGTAAACGGTTATGTCAGGGAACTTCGTGAGTTGAAGCAAGGGTGTGAAGGACCTTTTTGAAGTTCCAGAGGTTAGGTGTCATTAGCTTCGAGAAGCCTCAGCGGAAATGGGCATCACGTCGCCTGGAGGGCAAAACTTCCTGGATTTTCTCCAGTTGCGGCAGGTGCTCTCGACTTACGACGGGGACCTCAGGGACCCTCTCTGGTGGCCTCAGGAAAGGCCAGTCCCTATGCGAGTTGCTCAGGGCTTCTCGGGATTCCTGTACCGTCGATGTCGGGACTCAAGACCTTGTGTGGAGTTGGGGCCGGAACCTGAGGATTCCTCCCCAGTGCTGACATGGATCTTTGGGTACTTCTGGAGTCTCACCAGGGGAGTCAGTCATTGTCTCCAGAGGGGGCATGCACGTGCACTATACTCCAGAGCGTTAGCAGCAGTGTCACGCTTCCCCTCGCCTGGATCAAGTGATCTGTGGCTTTCCCTCGAGGCTTTCCCACGAGGCTTTCCCACGAGGCTTTCCCAAATGGCTGTCCCACGTGGCACCGTGGTGTGAGTCGATCCTCGGCGTGTAAGTCGAGTCAGTGCAGGGAAAACAGGTTCCTCTGGAATGGACTGAGACATCTGGGGGTCTCTGTGAATGGTGGCACGACGCTGAAGTTGTCGCCTTTCCTGTGGAGTGCACCTCCTCCTGAGATGTGAGGCGAATGCCCAGAATTCTTTCCCGAACAAGCAGCGAAAGGATCCCTCATCTCGAGCAACGAGGCGGAAACGGGGCTCCTCTGGATATGGGCGGGCCCCTCGTGCTTCCTCTCGAGTGGAGTCGGGTATGTCGGGGAACTTCTTGAGTTGCAGCAAGGGTGTCAATGATCCTTTGGACTTTCCAGGGTTAGATGTGATTATCCTCGAGACGCCTCAGCGGAAATGGGCCTCATCTATCCTGGAGGTGAGAACGTCCTGGATTTTCTCAAGTTGTGGCAGGTGCTCTCGTCTTATGTCGGTGACGAATGGGACCGACTCTGGTGGCCTCAGGACAGGTCAGTCCCCATTCGAGTTCCTCGGGGGCTTCTGGGAATGCCTCTCCCTTTGATGCCGGGGCTTAAGACCTTGTGTGGAGTCGGGCCCGGAACATGAGGTTTCCTCTCCAGTGTTGAAATGGATCTTGGGGCACTTCTGGAGTCTCCCCAGGGGAGTGAGTCCTCGTCTCGAGAGGGGGCATGCACGTTCGCATTCCTTCTGACCTGTAGCAGCAGTGTCACGCTTCCCGTCTCGTGGATCAAGGGATCTGTGTCTTTCCCTCGAGGCATTCCCACGAGGCTTTCCCACAGGGCTGCTTCACGTACCACCGTGGTGGGTGTCCATCCTCGGCGAGAAAGTCGAGGCAGTGCAGGGAAAACAGGTTCCTCTGGAATGGACTGAGACATCCGGGGGACTCAGGAATGGTGGCGCAACGCTGGAGTTCCTCTCGCCTTTCCTGTGTAGAGCGCCTCCTCTTGAGAAGCGACGGGAACTCCGGGAATTCCTTCCGACCAAGCAAGGAAAGGATCCCTCATCTCGAGCTACGAGGCGAAAACGGGGCTCCTCTGGATGTGGGCGGGACCCTCGTGATTCCTCAAGAGTGGAGACGGGTATGTCGGGGAACTTCTTGAGTTGCAGCAAGGGTGTGAATGACCTTTTGGAAGTTCCAGAGCTTAGATTTGATTAGCCTTGAGAAGCCTCAGCGGAAATGTGCCTCATCTCGCCTGCAGGGCAAAACCTCGTGGATTTTCTCGAGTTTTGGCAGGTGCTCTCGACTTACGACGGGTCCTCAGGGACCCGCACTGGTGGCCTCACGAAAGGCCAGTCCCCATGCAAGTTGCTCGCGGGCCTCTCAGGATTCCTCTCCCTTCGATGCCGGGGCCTAAGACCTTGTGTGGAATCTTGGCCTGAACCTGAGGATTCCTCTCCAGTGCTGACATGGAACTCGGGGTATTCTGGAGTCTCCCCAGGGGAGTGAGTCCTCATCTCGAGAGGGGGCATGCACGTGCGCTTTCCTACTGAGCTGTAGCAGCAGTGTCACACTTCCCATCGCGTCAATCATGGGATCTGTGGCTTTCCTTCGAGATTTTCCCACGAGGCTTTCCGACGATGCTCTCCCACAGGGCTGTCCCACGAGTCACCGTGGTGTCAGTCGATCCTCGGCAAGTAAGTCGAGAAAGCGCAGGCAAACAGATTCCTCTGGAATGGACTGAGACATCTGGGGGACTTTGGGAATGGTGGAACGACCCTGGAGTTCCTCTCGCCTTTTCTGTGGAGAGCGCCTCCTCTTGAAATGCGAAGGGAATGCAGGGAATTCTTTCCTGACCAAGCAGGGAAAGGATCCTTTATCTCGAACTACGAGGCGGAAACGGGGCTCCTCTGGATGTGTGCGGGACCCTTGTGCTTCCTCTCGAGTGGAGACGCGAATGTTGGGGAACTTCTTGAGTTGCAGCAAGGGTGTGAAGGAACCTTTGGAAGTTCCAGAGGTTAGATGTGATTAGCCTGAGTCGCCTCAGCGGCATTGGGCCTCATCTCGCCTGGAGGGCAAAACCTCCTGGATTTTCTCGAGTTGCAGCAGGTGCTCTCTACTTATGACAGGGACCTCAGGGACCCGTTTTGGTGGCCTCAGGAAAGGCCAGTCCCCATGTGAGTTGGTCCCGGGCCTTTCGGGATTCCTCTCCCTTGGATGCTGGAGCCTAAGACCTTGTGTGGAGTCGGGCCCGGAACCTGAGGATTCCTCTCGTGCTGACATGGATCTTGGGGTACTTCTGGAGTCTCCCCAGGGAATTAAGTCCTCGTCTCGAGAGGGGGCATGCACGTGCGCTTTCCTCCCGAGCTGTAGTAGCAGTGTCACACTTCCCGTCGTGTCAATCATGGGATCTGTGGCTTTCCCTCGAGGCTTTCCCACGAGGCTTTCCCACAGGGCTGTTTCACGTGCCACCCTGGTGTGAGTCGATCCTCGGCGTGAAAGTCGAGGCAGTGCAGGGAAAGGAGGTTCCTCTGGAATGGACTGGGCCATCTGGGGGACTCTGGGAATGGTGGCACGACCCTGGAGTTCCTCTCGCCTTTCCTGTGGAGAGCGCCTGCTCTTGAGATGCGATGGGAACGCCGGGAATTCTTTCCCGACCAAGCAGGGAAAGGATACCTCACCTCGAGCCACGAGGTGGAAACGGGGCTCCTCTGGATGTGGGCCGAACCTCGTGCTTTCTTTCGACTGGAGACGGGTATGTCGGGGAACTTCTTGAGTTGCAGTAAGGGTGTCAAGGACCCTTTGGAAGTTCCAGAGGTTAGATGTGATTAGCCTCGAGACGCCTCAGACAAAATGGGCCACATCTCGCATGGAGGGGGGAACCTCCTGGTTTTCTCGAGTTGCGGCTTGTGCTCTCGCCTCACGACGGGACCTCATGGACCCGCTAAGTTGGCCTCAGGAAAAGTCATTCCCCATGCGAGTTGCTCGGTGGCCTCTCAGGATTCGTCGCCCATCGATGCCGGCGCCTAAGACCTTTTGTGGAGTCGGGGCCGGAACCTGAGGATTCCTCTCCAGTGCTGACACGGATCTTGGGGTACTTCTGGAGTATGCCCAGGGGAGTCAGTCCTCGTCTCGAATGCGGGCATGCACTTGCGCTTTCCTCCAGAGCGCTAGCAGCAGTGTCACGCAGTCCGCCGCGTGGATCAAAGGATCTATGGTTTTCCCTCGAGTCTTTCACACGAGGCTTTCCCACGAGGCTTTCCCACAGGGCTGTCCCACGTGCCAGCGTGGTGGGAGTCGATCCTCGGCGTGGGAGTCGATCCTCGGCGTGAAAGCCGAGGTAGTGCAGGGCAAACAGGTTCCTCTGGAATGGACTGAGACATCTGGGGGACTCTTGGAATGGTGGCACGACGCTGGACTTCCTCTCGCCTTTCCTGTGGAGAGCGCCTCCTCTTGAGGTGAGAGGGGAACGCCGGGAATTCGTTCCGGAAAAAGCAGCAAAATGTCCCTCATCTCGAGCTACGAGGCGGAAACGGGGCTCCTCTGGATGTGGATGGGATCCTCGTGCTTCCTCTAGAGTGGAGACGGGTATGTCAGGCAACTTCTTGAGTTGCAGCAAGGGTGTGAAGGACCTTTTGGAAGTTCCAGAGGCTAGACGTGATTAGCCTGGAGAAGCCTCAGTGGAAATGGGCCTCATCTCGCCAGGAGGGAAAAACCTCCTGGATTTTCTCGAGTTGCGGCAGGTGCTCTCGTCTTACGACGGTGACCTAAGGGACCCTCTCTGGTGGCCTCAGGACTGGCCAGTTCCCATTTCAGTGGCTCGCGAGCCTCTCGGATTCCTCTCCCGTCGATGCCAGGCCTAAGACCTTGTGTGGAGTCAGGGCCGGATCCTGAGGATTCCTCTCCAGTGCTGACATGGAACTTTGCATACTTCTGGACTCTCCCCAGGGGAGTCAGTCCTCATCTCGAATGCGGGCATGCACTTGCGCTTTCCTCCAGAGCGGTAGCAGCAGTGTCAAGCATTTCGCCACGAGGATCAAGGGATTTATGGCTTTCCCTCGAGGCTTTCCCACGAGGCTTTCCCACGAGGCTTTCCCACAGGGCTGTCCCACGTGCACACGTGCTGGGAGTCGATCCTCGGCTTGAACGTCAACGCAGTGCAGGGAAAACAGGTTCCTCTGGAATGGACTGACACATCTGTGGGACTCTTGGAACGGTGGCACGACCCTGGAGTTCCTCTCGCCTTTCCTGTGGAGAGCGCCTCCTCTTGAGATGCGACGGGAACGCCGGGAATTCTTTCCCTACGAAACAGGGAAAGGATCCCTCATCTCGAGCTAGGAGGCGGAAACGGGGCTCCCCTGGATGTGTGCGGGACACCACGTGCTTCCTCTCGAGTGGAGATGGGTATGTCGGTGAACTTCTTGAGTTGCAGCAAGGGTGTGAAGGACCCTTTAGAAGTCCCAGTGGTTAGATTTGTTTACCCTCGAGAAGCCTCAGTGGAAATGGGCCTCATCTCGCCTGGAGGGCAAAACCTCCTGGATTTTCTCGAGTTGCCGCAGGTGCTCTCGACTTACGACTGGGACCTCAGGGACTCGCTCTGGTGGCCTCAGGAAAGGCCAGTCCCCATGCGAGTTCCTCGGGGGCCTCTCGGGATTCATCTCCCGTCGATGCCGGGGCCTAAGACCTTGTGTGGAGTCGGGGCCGGAACCTGAGGATTCCTCTCCAGTGCTGACTTGGATCTTGGGGTACTTCTGGAGTCTCCCCAGGGGAGTCAGTCCTCGTCTCGAATGCGGGCATGCACTTGCGCTTTCCTCCAGAGCGGTAGCAGCAGTGTCACGCAGTCCGCCGCGTGGATCAAAGGATCTATAGTTTTCCCTCGAGTCTTTCCCACGAGGTTTTCCCACAGGGCTGTCCCACGTGCACACGTGGTGGGTGTCGATCCTCGGCTTGAACGTCAAGGAAGTGCAGGGAAAACAGATTCCTCTGGAATGGACTGACACATCTGAGGGACTCTTAGAATGGTGGCACGACCCTGGAGTTCGTCTCTCCTTTCCTGTGGAGAGCGCCTCCTCTTGAGATGCGCCGGGACTGCCGGGAATTCTTTCCCTACGAAACAGGGAACGGATCCCTCATCTCGAGCTAGGAGGCAGAAATGGGGCTCCCCTGGATGTGTGTGGGACCCTCGTTCTTCCTCTCGAGTGGAGACGGGTATGTCGGGGAATTTCTTGAGTTGCAGCAAGGGTCTGAAGGACCCTTTGGAAGTTCCAGTGGTTAGATGTGATTAGCCTCGAGAAGCCTCAGTGGAAATGGGCCTCATCTCGTCTGGAAGGCAAAACCTCCTGGATTTTCTCGAGTTGCAGCAGGTGCTCTCGACTTACGACGGGGACTTCAGGGACCCGCTCTGGTGGCCTCAGGAAAGGCCAGTCCCCAAGCGACTTCCTCAGGGGCCTCTCGGGATTCCTCTCCCGTCGATGCCGGGGCCTAAGACCTTGTGTGGAGTCGGGGCCGGAACCTGAGGATTCCTCTCCAGTGCTGACATGGAACTTGGGGTACTTCTGGAGTCTCCGCAGGGGAGTCAGTCCTCGTCTCGAATGAGGGCATGCACTTGAATTTTCCTCCAAGCGGTAGCAGCAGTGTGACGCAGTCCGGAGCGTGGATCAAGGGATCTATGGCTTTCTCTCGTGGCTTTCCCACGAGGCTATCCCACAGGGCTGTCCCACGTGCCACCGTGGTGGGAGTCCATCCTCTGCTTGAACGTCGAGGCAGTGCAGGGAAAACAAGTTCCTCTGGAATGGACTGACACATCTGGGGGACTCTTGAAATGGTGGCACGACCCTGGAGTTCCTCTCGCCTTTCCTGTGGAGAGCGCCTCCTCTTGAGATGCGACGGGAACGCCGGGAATTCTTTCCCGACGAAAGAGGGAAAGGATCCCTGATTTCGAGCTAGGAGGCGGTAACGGGGCTCCCCTGGATGTGTGCGGACCCTCGTGCTTCCTCTCGAGTGGAGACGGGCATGTCGGGGAACTTCTTGAGTTGCAGCAAGGGTGTGAAGGACCCTTTGGAAGTTCCAGTGGTTAGATGTGTTTAGCCTCGAGAAGCCTCAGCGGAAATGGGCCTCATCTCGCCTGGAGGGCAAAACCTCCTGGATTTTCTCGAGTTGCGGCAGGTGCTCTCGACTTACGACGGGGACCTCAGGGACCCGCTCTGGTGGCCTCAAGAAAGGCCATTCCCATGCGAGTTCCTCGGGGGCCTCTCGGGATTCCTCTCCCGTCGATGCCGGGGCCTAAGACCTTGTATGGAGTCGGGGCCGGAATCTGAGGATTCCTCTCCAGTGATGACATGGATCTTAGGGTACTTCTGGAGTCTCCCCAGGGGAGTCAGTCCTCGTCTCGAATGCGGGCATGCACTTGCGCTTTCCTCCAGAGCGGTAGCAGCAGTGTCACGCAGTCCGCAGCTTGGATCAAAGGATCTATGGTTTTCCCTCGAGTCTTTCCCACGAGGCTTTCCCACAGGGCTGTCCCACGTGCACACGTGGTGGGAGTCGATCCTCGGCTTGAACGTCAAGGCAGTGCAGGGAAAACAGTTTCCTCTGGAATGGACTGACACATCTGGGGGACTCTTGGAATGGTGGCACGACCCTGGACTTCCTCTCGCCTTTCCTGTGGAGAGCGCCTCCTCTTGAGATGCGACGGGAACGCCGGGAATTCTTTCCCTACGAAACAGGGAAAGGATCCCTCATCTCGAGCTAGGAGGCGGAAACGGGGCTCCCCTGGATGTGTGCGGGACCCTCGTGCTTCCTCTCGAGTGGAGACGGGTATGTCGGGGAACTTCTTGAGTTGCAGCAAGGGTGTGAAGGACCCTTTGGAAGTTCCAGTGGTTAGATGTGATTAGCCTCGAGATGACTCAGCGGAAATGGGCCTTATCTCGCCAGGAGGGCAAAACCTCCTGGATTTTCTCGAGTTGCGGCAGGTGCTCTCGACTTACGACGGGGACCTCAGGGACCCGCTCTGGTGGCCTCAAGAAAGGCCATTCCCATGCGAGTTCCTCGGGGGCCTCTCGGGATTCCTCTCCCGTCAATGCCAGGGCCTAAGACCTTGGTGCAGTCGGGGCCGGAACCTGAGGATTCCTCTCCAGTGCTGACATGGATCTTGGGGTACTTCTGGAGACTCCCCAGGGGAGTCAGTCCTCGTGTCGAATGCGAGCATGCCCTTGCGCTTTCCTCCAGAGCGGTAGCAGCAGTGTCACGCAGTCTGCCGCCTGGATCAAAGGATCTATGGTTTTACCTCGAGTCTTTCCCACGAGGCTTTCCCACGAGGCTTTCCCACAGGGCTGTCCCACGTGCACACGTGGTGGGAGTGGATCCTCGGCTTGAACGTCAAGGCAGTGCAGGGAAAACAGGTTCCTCTGGAATGGACTGACACATCTGGGGGACTCTTGGAATGGTGGCACGACCCTGGAGTTCCTCTCGCCTTTCCTGTGGAGAGCGCCTCCTCTTGAGATGCGACGGGAACGCCGGGAATTCTTTCCCTACGAAACAGGGAAAGGATCCCTCATCTCGAGCTAGGAGGCGGAAACGGGGCTCCCCTGGATGTGTGCGGGACCCTCGTGCTTCCTCTCGAGTGGAGACGGGTATGTCGGGGAACTTCTTGAGTTGCAGCAAGGGTGTGAAGGACCCTTTTGAAGTTCCAGTGGTTAGATGTGTTTAGCCTTGAGAAGCCTCAGCGGAAATGGGCCTCATCTCGCCTGGAGGGCAAAACCTCCTGGATTTTCTCGAGTTGCGGCAGGTGCTCTCGACTTACGACGGGGACCTCAGGGACCCGCTCTGGTGGCCTCAAGAAAGGCCATTCCCATGCGAGTTCCTCGGGGGCCTCTCGGGATTCCTCTCCCGTCGATGCCGGGGCCTAAGACCTTGTATGGAGTCGGGGCCGGAATCTGAGGATTCCTCTCCAGTGATGACATGGATCTTAGGGTACTTCTGGAGTCTCCCCAGGGGAGTCAGTCCTCGTCTCGAATGCGGGCATGCACTTGCGCTTTCCTCCAGATTGGTAGCAGCAGTGTGACGCCGTCCCCCGCGTGGATCAAAGGATCTACGGTTTTCCCTCGAGTCTTTCCCACGAGGCTTTCCCACGAAGCTTTCCCACAAGGCTGTCTCACGTGCACACGTGGTGGGAGTCGATCCTCGGCTTGAACGTCAAGGCAGTGCAGGGAAAACAGGTTCCTCTGGAATGGACTGACACATCTGGGGGACTCTTGGAATGGTGGCACGACCCTGGAGTTCCTATCGACTTTCCTGTGGAGAGCGCCTTCTCTTGAGATGCTACGGCAATGCCGGGAATTCTTTCCCTATGAAAGAGGGAAAGGATTCCTCATCTCGAGCTAGGAGGTGGAAACGTGGTTCCCCTGGATGTGTGCGGGACCCTCGTGCTTCCTCTCGAGTGGAGACGGGTATGTCGGGGAAATTCTTGAGTTGCAGCAAGGGTGTGAAGGACCCTTTGGAAGTTCCAGTGGTTAGATGTGATTAGCCTCGAGAAGCCTCAGCGGAAATGGGCCTCATCTCGCCTGGAAGGCAAAACCTCCTGGATTTTCTCGAGTTGCGGCAGGTGTTCTCGACTTACGACGGGGACCTCAGGGACCCGCTCTGGTGTCATCAGGAAAGGCCAGTCCCCATGCGAGTTCCTCGGGGGCCTTTTGGGATTGCTCTCCCGTCGATGTCGGGGCCTAAGACCTTGTGTGAAGTGGGGGCCGGAAGCTGAGGATTCCTCTCCTGTGCTGACATGGATCTTGGGGTACTTCTGGAGTCTCCCCAGGGGAGTCAGTCCTCGTCTCGAATGCAGGCATGCACTTGCGGTTTCCTCCAGAGCGGTAACATCAGTGTCACGCAGGCCGCCGCGTGGATCAAAGGATCTATGGTTTTCCCTCGAGTCTTTGCCACCAGGCTTTCCCACGAGGATTCCCTACAGAGGTGTCCCACGTGCACACGTGGTGGGAGTCGATCCTCGGCTAGAACGTCAAGGCAGTGCAGGGAAAACAGGTTCCTCTGGAATGGACTGACACATCTGGGGGACTCTTGGAATGGTGGCACGACCCTGGAGTTCCTCTCGCCTTTCCTGTGGAGAGCACCTCCTCTTGAGATGTGACGGGAACGCCGGGAATTCTTTCCCTACGAAAGAAGGAAAGGATCCCACATCTCCAGCTAGGAGGCAGAAATGGGGCTTCCCTGGATGTGTGTGGGACCCTCGTTCTTCCTCTCGAGTGGAGACGGGTATGTCGGGGAAATTCTTGAGTTGCAGCAAGGGTGTGAAGGACCCTTTGGAAGTTCCAGTGGTTAGATGTGATTAGCCTCGAGAAGCCTCAGCGGAAATGGGCCTCATCTCGCCTGGAAGGCAAAACCTCCTGGATTTTCTCGAGTTGCAGCAGGTGCTCTCGACTTACGAAGGGGACTTCAGGGACCCGCTCTGGTGGCCTCAGGAAAGGCCAGTCCCCACGCGAGTTCCTCGGGGGCCTCTCGGGATTCCTCTCCCGTCGATGCCGGGGCCTAAGACCTTGTGTGGAGTCGGGGCCGGAACCTGAGGATTCCTCTCCAGTGCTGACATGGATCTTGGGGTACTTCTGGAGTCTCCCCAGGGGAGTCAGTCCTCTACTCGTATGCAGGCATGCACTTGCGCATTCCTCCAGAGCGGTAGCAGCAGTGTCACGCAGTCCGCCGCCTGGATCAAAGGATCTATGGTTTTCCCTCGAGTCTTTCCCAAGAGGCTTTTCCACAGGGCTGTCCCACGTGCACACGTGGTGGGAGTCGATCCTCGGCTTGAACGTCAAGGCAGTTCAGGGAAAGCAGGTTCCTCTGGAATGGACTGACACATCTGGGGGACTCTTGGAATGGTGGCACGACCCTGGAGTTCCTCTCGCCTTTCCTGTGGAGAGCGCCTCCTCTTGAGAGGCGACGTGAACGCCGGGAATTCTTTCCCTACGAAACAGGGAAAGGATCCCTCATCTCGAGCTAGGTGGCGGAAACGGGGCTCCCCTGGATGTGTGCGGGAGCCTCGTGCTTCCTCTCGAGTGGAGACGGGTATGTCTAGGAACTTCTTGATTTGCAGCAAGGGTGTGAAGGACCATTTGGAAGTTCCAGTGGTTAGATGTGATTAGCCTCGAGAAGCCTCAGCGGAAATGGGCCTCATGTCGCCTGGAGGGCAAAACCTCCTGGATTTTCTCGAGTTGCGGCAGGTGCTCTCAACTTACGACGGGGCCCTCAGGGACCCGCTCTGGTGGCCTCATGAAAGGCCAGTCCCTATGCGAGTTCCTCGGGGGCCTCTCGGGATTCCTCTCCCGTCGATGCCAGGGCCTAAGACCTTGTGTGGAGTCGGGGCCGGAACCTGAGGATTCCTCTCCACTGCTGACATGGATCTTGGGGTACTTCTGGAGTCTCCCCAGGGGAATCAGTCCTCGTCTCGAAAGCGGGCATGCACTTGTGCTTTCCTCCAGAGCGGTAGCAGCAGTGTCACGCAGTCCGCCGCGTGGATCAAAGGATCTATGGTTTTCCCTCGAGTATTTCCCACGAGGCTTTCCCACGAGGCTTTCCCACAGGGCTGTCCCACGTGCACACGTGGTGGGAGTCCATCCTCGGCTTGAACGTCAAGGCAGTGCAGGGAAAACAGGTTCCTCTGGAATGGACTGACACATCTGGGGGACTCTTGGAATGGTGGCACGACCCTGGAGTTCCTCTCACCTTTCCTGTGGAGAGCGCCTCCTCTTGAGATGCGACGGGAACGCCGGGAATTCTTTCCCTATGAAACAGCGAAACGATCCCTCATCTCGAGCTAGGAGGCGGAAACGGGGCTCCCCTGGATGTGTGCGGGAGCCTCGTGCTTCCTCTCGAGTGGAGACGGGTATGTCGGGGAACTTCTTGAGTTGCAGCAAGGGTGTGAAGGACCCTTTGGAAGTTCCAGTGGTTAGATGTGATTAGCCTCGAGAAGCCTCAGCGGAAATGGGCCTCATCTCGCCTGGAGGGCAAATCCTCCTGGATTTTCTCGAGTTGCGGCAGGTGCTCTCGACTTACGACGGGGACCTCAGGGACCCGCTCTGGTGGCCTCAGGAAAGGCCAGTCCCCATGCGAGTTCCTCGGGGGCCTCTCGGGATTCCTCTCCCGTCGATGCCGGGGCCTAAGACCTTGTGTGGAGTAGGGGCCGGAACCTGAGGATTCCTCTCCTGTGCTGACATGGATCTTGGGGTACTTCTGGAGTCTCCCCAGGAGAGCGAGTCCTCGTCTCGAATGCGGGCATGCAGTTGCGCTTTCCTCCAGAGCGGTAGCAGCAGTGTCACGGAGTCCGCCGCGTGGATCAAAGGATCTATGGTTTTCCCTCGAGTCTTTCCCACGAGGCTTTCCCACGAGGCTTTCCGACAGGGCTGTCCCACGTGCACACGTGGTGGGAGTCGATCCTCGGCTTGAACGGCAAGGCAGTGCAGGGAAAAAAGGTTCCTCTGGAATGGACTGACACATCTGGGTGACTCTTGGAATGGTGGCACGACCCTGGAGTTCCTCTCGCCTTTCCTGTGGAGAGCGCCTCCTCTTGAGATGCGACGGGAATGCCGGGAATTCTTTCCCTACGAAACAGGGAAAGGATCCCTCATCTCGAGCTAGGAGGCGGAAACGGGGCTCCCCTGGATGTGTGCGGGACCCTCGTGCATCCTCTCGAGTGGAGACGGGTATGTCGGGGAACTTCTTGAGTTGCAGCAAGGGTGTGAAGGACCCTTTGGAAGTTCCAGTGGTTAGATGTGATTAGCCTCGAGAAGCCTCAGCGGAAATGGGCCTCATCTCGCCTGGAGGGCAAAACCTCCTGGATTTTCTCGAGTTGCGGCAGGTGCTCTCGACTTACGACGGGGACCTCGGGGACACGCTCTGCTGGCTGCAGGAAAGGCCAGTCCCCATGCGAGTTCCTCGGGGGCCTCTCGGGATTCCTCTCCCGTCGATGCCGGGGCCTAAGACCTTGAGTGGAGTCGGGGGGGGAACCTGAGGATTCCTCTCCAGTGCTGACATGGATCTTGGGGTACTTCTGGAGTCTCCCCAGGGGAGTCAGTCCTCGTCTCGAATGCGGGCATGCACTTGCGCTTTCCTCCAGAGCGGTAGCAGCAGTGTCACGCAGTCCGCCGCGTGGATCAAAGGATCTATGGTTTTCCCTCGAGTCTTTCCCACGAGGATTTCCCACGAGGCTTTCCCACAGGGCTGTCCCACGTGCACACGTGGTGGGAGTCGATCCTCGGCTTGAACGTCAAGGCAGTGCAGGGAAAACAGGTTCCTCTGGAATGGACTGACACATCTGGGGGACTCTTGAAATGGTGGCACGACCCTGGAGTTCCTCTCACCTTTTCTGTTGAGAGCGCCTCCTCTTGAGATGCGACGGGAACACCGCGAATTCGTTCCCTACGGAACAGGGAAAGGATCCCTCATCTCGAGCTAGGAGGCGGAAACGGGGCTCCCCTGGATGTGTGCGGGACCCTCGTGCTTCCACTCGAGTGGAGAAGGGTATGTCAGGGAACTTCTTGAGTTGCAGCAAGGGTGTGAAGGACCCTTTGGAAGTTCCAGTGGTTAGATGTGATTAGCCTCGAGAAGCCTCACCTGAAATGGGCCTCATCTCGCCTGGAGGGCAAAACCTCCTGGATTTTCTCGAGTTGCGGCAGGTGCTCTCGACTTACCACGGGGACCTCGGGGACCCGCTCTGGTGGCCTCAGGAAAGGCCAGTCCCCATGCGAGTTCCTCGGGGCCCTCTCGGGATTCCTCTCCCGTCGATGCCGGGGCCTAAGACCTTGTGTGGATTCGGGGCCGGAACCTGAGGATTCCTCTCCAGTGCTGACATGGATCTTTGGGTATTTCTGGAGTCTCCCCAGGGGAGTCTGTCCTCGTCTCCAATGCGGGCATGCACTTGCGCTTTCCTCCAGAGCGGTAGCAGCAGTGTCACGCAGTCCGCCGCCTGGATCAAAGGATCTATGGTTTTCCCTCGAGTCTTTCCCACGAGGCTTTCCAACGAGGCTTTCCCACAGGGCTGTCCCACGTGCACACGTGGTGGGAGTTGATCCTCGGCTTGAACGTCAAGGCAGTGCAGGGAAAACAGGTTCCTCTGGAATGGACTGACACATCTGGGGGACTCTTGGAATGGTGGCACGACCCCGGAGTTCCTCTCGCCTTTCCTGTGGAGAGCGCCTCCTCTTGAGATGCGACGGGACCGCCGGGAATTGTTTCCCTACGGAACAGGGAAAGGATCCCTCATCTCGAGCTAGGAGTCGGAAACGGGGCTCCCCTGGATGTGTGCGGGACCCTCGTGCTTTCTCTCGAGTGGAGACGGGTATGTTGGGGAACTTCTTGAGTTGCAGCAAGGGTGTGAAGGACCCTTTGGAAGTTTCAGTGGTTAGATGTGATTAGCCTCGAGAAGCCTCAGCGGAAATGGGCCTCATCTCGCCTGGAGGGCAGGACCTCCTGGATTTTCTCGATTTGCGGCAGGTGCTCTCGACTTTCGACGGGTACCTCGGGACCCGCTCTAGTGGCCTCAGGAAAGGCCAGTCCCCATGTGAGTTCTTCTGGGGCCTCTCGGGATTCCTCTCCCGTCGATGCCGGGGCCTAAGACCTTGTGTGGAGTCGGGGCCGGAACCTGAGGAATCCTCTCCAGTGCTGACATGGATCTTGGGGTACTTCTGGAGTCTCCCCAGGGGAGTCAGTCCTCGTCTCGAATGCGGGCATGCACTTGCGCTTTCCCCCAGAGCGGTAGCAGCAGTGTCACGCAGTCCGCCACGTGGATCAAAGGATCTATGGTTTTCCCTCGAGTCTTTCCCGCGAGTCTTTCCCACGAGGCTTTGCCACAGGGCTGTCCAACGTGCACACGTGGTGGGAGTCGATCCTCGGCTTGAACGTCAAGGCAGTGCAGGGAAAACAGGTTCCTCTGGAATGGACTGACACATCTGGGGGACACTTGGAATGGTGGCACGACCCTTGAGTTCCTCTCGCCTTTCCTGTGGAAAGCGCCTCCTCTTGAGATGCGACGGGAACGCCGGGAAATCTTTCCCTACGAAACACGGAAAGGATCCCTCATCTCGAGCAAGGAGGCGGAAACGGGGCTCCCCTGGATGTGTGCGGGACCCTCGTGCTTCCTCTCGAGTGGACACGGGTATGTCGGGGAACTTCTTGAGTTGCAGCAAGGGTGTGAAGGACCCTTTGGAAGTTCCAGTGGTTAGACGTGATTGGCCTCGAGAAGCCTCAGCGGAAATGGGCCTCATCTCGCCTGGAGGGCAAAACCTCCTGGATTTTCTGGAGTTGCGGCAGGTGCTCTCGACTTACGACTGGAACCTCAGGGACCCGCTCTGGTGGCCTCAGGAAAGGCCAGTCCGCATGCGAGTTCCTCGGGGGCCTCTCGGGATTCCTCTACAGTCGATGCCGATGCCTAAGACCTTGTGTGGAGTCGGTGCCAGAACGTGAGCATTCCTCTCCAGTGCTGACATGGATCTTGGGGTACTTCTGGAGTCTCCACAGGGGAGTCAGTCCTCGTCTCGAATGCGGGCATGCACTTGGGCTTTCCTCCAGAGCGGTAGCAGCAGTGTCACGCAGTCCGCCACGTGGATCAAAGGATCTATGGTTTTCCCTCGAGTCTTTCCCACGAGGCTTTCCCACGAGGCTTTCCCACAGGGCTGTCCCACGTACACACGTGGTGGGAGTCGATCCTTGGCTTGAACGTCAAGGCAGTGCAGGGAAAACATGTTCCTCTGGAATGGAGTGACATATCTGGGGGTCTCTTTGAATGGTGGCACGACCCTGGAGTTCCTGTCGCATTTCCTGTGGAGAGCGCCTTCTCTTGAGATGCGACGGGAACGCCGGGAATTCATTCCCTACCAAACAGGGAAAGGATCCCTCATCTCGAGCTAGGAGGCGGAAACGGGGCTCCACTGGATGTGTGCGGGAGACTCGTGCTTCCTCTCGAGTGGAGACGGGTATGTCGGGTTACTTCTTGACTTGCAGCAAGGGTGTGAAGGACCCTTTGGAAGTTCCAGTGGTTAGATGTGATTAGCCTTGAGAAGCCTCAGCGGAAATGGGCCTCATCTCGCATGGAGGGCAAAACCTCCTGGATTTTCTCCAGTTTCGGCAGGTGTTCTCGACTTACTACGGGGCCCTCAGGGACCCGCTCTGGTGGCCTCAGGAAAGGCCAGTCCCCATGCAAATTCCTCGGGGGCCTCTTGGGTTTCCTCTCCCGTCGATGCCGGGGCCTAAGACCTTGTGTGGAGTCGGGGCCGGAACCTGAGGATTCCTCTCCAGGGCTGGCATGGAACTTGGGGTACTTCTGGAGTCTCCCCAAGTGAGTCAGTCCTCGTCTCGAATGCAGGCATGCACTTGGGCTTTCCTCCAGAGCTGTAGCAGCAGTGTCACGCATTCCACCGCGTGGATCAAAGGATCTATGGTTTTCCCTCGAGTCTTTCACACGAGGCTTTCCCACGAGGCTTTCCCACAGGGCTGTCCCACGTGCACACGTGGTGGGAGTCGATCCTCGGCTTGAACGTCAAGGCAGTGCAGGGAAAACAGGTTCCTCTGGAATGGACTGACACATCTGGGGGACTCTTGGAATGGTGGCACGACCCTGGAGTTCCTCTCGCCTTTCCTGTGGAGAGCGCCTGCTCTTGAGATGTGACGGGAACGCCGGGACTTCTTTCCCTACGAAAAAGGGAAAGGATCCCTCATCTCGAGCTAGGAGGCGGAAACGGGGCTCCCCTGGATGTGTGCCGGACCCTAGTGCTTCCTCTCGAGTGGACACGGGTATGTCGGGGAACTTCTTGAGTTGCAGCAACGGTGTGAAGGACCCTTTGGAAGTTCCAGTGGTTAGATGTGATTAGCCTCGAGAAGCCTGAGCGGAAATGGGCCTCATCTCGCCTGGAGGGCAAAACCTCCTGGATTTTCTCGAGTTGCGGCAGGTGCTCTCAACTTACGACGGGGACCTCGGCGACCCGCTCTGGTGGCCTAAGGAAAGGCCAGTCCCCATGCGAGTTCCTCGGGGGCCTCTCGGGATTCCTCTCCCGTCGATTCTGGGGCCTAACACCTTGTGTGGAGTCGGGGCCGGAACCTGAGGATACCTCTCCAGTGCTGAAATGGATCTTTGGGTACTCTGGAGTCTCCGCAGGGGAGTCAGTCCTCCTCTCGAATGCGGTCATGCTCTTGCGCTTTCCTCCAGAGCGGTAGCAGCAGTGTCACGCATTCCGCCGCGTGGATCAAAGGATCTATGGTTTTCCCTCGAGTCTTTCCCACGAGGCTTTCCCACAGGGCTGTCCCACGTGCACACGTGGTGGAAGTCGATCCTCGGCTTGAACTTCAAGGCAGTGCAGGGAAAACAGGTTCCTCTGGAATGGACTTACATATCTGTGGCACTCTTGGAATGGTGGCACGACCCTGGAGTTCCTCTCGCCTTTCCTGTGGAGAGCGCCTCCTCTTGAGATGCGACGGGAACGCCGGGAATTCTTTCCCTAGGAAACAGGGAAAGGATCCCTCATCTCGAGCTAGGAGGCGGAAACGGGGCTCCCCTGGATGTGTGCGGGACCCCACGTGCTTCCTCTCGAGTGGAGACGGGTATGTCGGGGAACTTCTTGAGTTGCAGCCAGGGTGTGAAGGACCCTTTGGAAGTTCCAGTGGTTAGATGTGATTAGCCTCGAGAAGCCTCAGCGGAAAGGGGCCTCATCTCGCCTGGAGGGCAAAACCTCCTGGATTTTCTCGAGTTGCGGCAGGTGCTCTCGACTTACGACGTGGACCTCAGGGACCAGCTCTGGTGGCCTCAGGAAAGGCCAGTGCCCATGCGAGTTCCTCGGGGGCCTCTCGGGATTCCTCTCCCGTCGATGCGGGGCCTAAGACCTTGTGTGGAGTCGGGGCCGGAACCTGAGGATTACTCTCCAGTGCTGACATGGACCTTGGGGTACTTCTGGAGTCTCCCCAGGGGAGTCAGTCCTCGTCTCGAATGTGGGCATGCACTTGCGCTTTCCTCCAGAACGTTAGCAGCAGTGTCACGCATTCCGCCCTGTGGATCAAAGGATCTATGGTTTTCCCTCGAGTCTTTCCCACGAGGCTTTCCCACAGGGCTGTCCCACGTGCACACGTGGTGGGAGTCGATCCTCGGCTTGAACGTCAAGGCAGTGCAGGGAAAACAGGTTCCTCTGGAATGGACTGACACATCTGGGGGACTCTTGGAATGGTGGCACGACCCTGGAGTTCCTCTCGCCTTTCCTGTGAAGAGCGCCTCCTCTTGAGATGCGACGGGAACGCCGGGAATTCTTTCCCTACGAAACAGGGAAAGGATCCCTCATCTCGAGCTAGGAGGCGGAAACGGGGCTCCACTGGATGTGTGCGGGACCCTGGTCCTTCCTCTCGAGTGGAGAAGCGTATGTCGGGGAACTTCCTTAGTTGCAGCAAGGGTGTGAAGGACCCTTTGGAAGTTCCAGTGGTTAGATGTGATTAGCCTCGATAAGCCTCAGCGGAAATGGCCCTCATCTCGCCTGGAGGGCAAAACCTCGTGGAATTTCTCGAGTTGCGGCAGGTGCTCTCGACTTACGACGGGGACCTGGGGACCCGCCCTTGTCGC
The DNA here is from genome assembly GCF_042477335.2 of Ovis canadensis. NCBI lineage: Eukaryota > Metazoa > Chordata > Mammalia > Artiodactyla > Bovidae > Ovis > Ovis canadensis. The sequence continues at coordinate 4,928,256 of NC_091262.1, read as the reverse complement.
CTCAGGAAAGGCCAATCCCCTTGAGAGTTCCTCGGGGGCCTCTCGGGATTCCTCTCCCGTCGATGCCGGGGCCTAAGACCTTGTGTGGAGTCGGGGCCGGAACCTGAGGATTCCTCTCCAGTGCTGACATGGAACTTGGGGTTCTTCTGGAGTCTCCCCAAGGGAGTCAGTCCTCGTCTCGAATGCGGGCATGCACTTGCGCTTTCCCCCAGAGCGGTAGCAGCAGTGTCACGCAGTCCGCCACCTGGATCAAAGGATCTATGGTTTTCCCTCGAGTCTTTCCCACGAGGCTTTCCGACAGTGCTGTCCCACGTGCACACGTGGTGGGAGTCGATCCTCGGCTTGAACGGCAAGGCAGTGCAGGGAAAAAAGGTTCCTCTGGAATGGACTGACACATCTGGGTGACTCTTGGAATGGTGGCACGACCCTGGAGTTCCTCTCGCCTTTCCTGTGGAGAGCGCCTCCTCTTGAGATGCGACGGGAATGCCGGGAATTCTTTCCCTACGAAACAGGGAAAGGATCCCTCATCTCGAGCTAGGAGGCGGAAACGGGGCTCCCCTGGATGTGTGCGGGACCCTCGTGCATCCTCTCGAGTGGAGACGGGTATGTCGGGGAACTTCTTGAGTTGCAGCAAGGGTGTGAAGGACCCTTTGGAAGTTCCAGTGGTTAGATGTGATTAGCCTCGAGAAGCCTCAGCGGAAATGGGCCTCATCTCGCCTGGAGGGCAAAACCTCCTGGATTTTCTCGAGTTGCGGCAGGTGCTCTCGACTTACGACGGGGACCTCGGGGACACGCTCTGCTGGCTGCAGGAAAGGCCAGTCCCCATGCGAGTTCCTCGGGGGCCTCTCGGGATTCCTCTCCCGTCGATGCCGGGGCCTAAGACCTTGAGTGGAGTCGGGGGGGGAACCTGAGGATTCCTCTCCAGTGCTGACATGGATCTTGGGGTACTTCTGGAGTCTCCCCAGGGGAGTCAGTCCTCGTCTCGAATGCGGGCATGCACTTGCGCTTTCCTCCAGAGCGGTAGCAGCAGTGTCACGCAGTCCGCCGCGTGGATCAAAGGATCTATGGTTTTCCCTCGAGTCTTTCCCACGAGGATTTCCCACGAGGCTTTCCCACAGGGCTGTCCCACGTGCACACGTGGTGGGAGTCGATCCTCGGCTTGAACGTCAAGGCAGTGCAGGGAAAACAGGTTCCTCTGGAATGGACTGACACATCTGGGGGACTCTTGAAATGGTGGCACGACCCTGGAGTTCCTCTCACCTTTTCTGTTGAGAGCGCCTCCTCTTGAGATGCGACGGGAACACCGCGAATTCGTTCCCTACGGAACAGGGAAAGGATCCCTCATCTCGAGCTAGGAGGCGGAAACGGGGCTCCCCTGGATGTGTGCGGGACCCTCGTGCTTCCACTCGAGTGGAGAAGGGTATGTCAGGGAACTTCTTGAGTTGCAGCAAGGGTGTGAAGGACCCTTTGGAAGTTCCAGTGGTTAGATGTGATTAGCCTCGAGAAGCCTCACCTGAAATGGGCCTCATCTCGCCTGGAGGGCAAAACCTCCTGGATTTTCTCGAGTTGCGGCAGGTGCTCTCGACTTACCACGGGGACCTCGGGGACCCGCTCTGGTGGCCTCAGGAAAGGCCAGTCCCCATGCGAGTTCCTCGGGGCCCTCTCGGGATTCCTCTCCCGTCGATGCCGGGGCCTAAGACCTTGTGTGGATTCGGGGCCGGAACCTGAGGATTCCTCTCCAGTGCTGACATGGATCTTTGGGTATTTCTGGAGTCTCCCCAGGGGAGTCTGTCCTCGTCTCCAATGCGGGCATGCACTTGCGCTTTCCTCCAGAGCGGTAGCAGCAGTGTCACGCAGTCCGCCGCCTGGATCAAAGGATCTATGGTTTTCCCTCGAGTCTTTCCCACGAGGCTTTCCAACGAGGCTTTCCCACAGGGCTGTCCCACGTGCACACGTGGTGGGAGTTGATCCTCGGCTTGAACGTCAAGGCAGTGCAGGGAAAACAGGTTCCTCTGGAATGGACTGACACATCTGGGGGACTCTTGGAATGGTGGCACGACCCCGGAGTTCCTCTCGCCTTTCCTGTGGAGAGCGCCTCCTCTTGAGATGCGACGGGACCGCCGGGAATTGTTTCCCTACGGAACAGGGAAAGGATCCCTCATCTCGAGCTAGGAGTCGGAAACGGGGCTCCCCTGGATGTGTGCGGGACCCTCGTGCTTTCTCTCGAGTGGAGACGGGTATGTTGGGGAACTTCTTGAGTTGCAGCAAGGGTGTGAAGGACCCTTTGGAAGTTTCAGTGGTTAGATGTGATTAGCCTCGAGAAGCCTCAGCGGAAATGGGCCTCATCTCGCCTGGAGGGCAGGACCTCCTGGATTTTCTCGATTTGCGGCAGGTGCTCTCGACTTTCGACGGGTACCTCGGGACCCGCTCTAGTGGCCTCAGGAAAGGCCAGTCCCCATGCGAGTTCCTCGGGGGCCTCTCGGGATTCCACTCCCGTCGATGCCGGGGCCTAAGACCTTGTATGGAGTCGGGGCCGGAATCTGAGGATTGCTCTCCAGTGCTGACATGGACCTTGGGGTACTTCTGGAGTCTCCCCAGGGGAGTCAGTCCTCGTCTGGAATGCGGGCATGCACTTGCGCTTTCCTCCAGAGCGGCAGTAGCAGTGTCACGCTGTCCTCCGCGTGGAGCAAATGATCTATGGTTTTTCCTCGAGCCTTCCCACGAGGCTTTCCCACGAGGCTTTCCCACAGGGCTGTCCCACGTGAACACGTGGTGGGAGTCGATCCTAGGCTTCAACGTCAAGGCAGTGCAGGGAAAACAGGTTCCTCTGGAATGGACTGACACATCTGGGGGACTCTTGGAATGGTGGCACGACCCTGGAGTTCCTCTCGCCTTTCCTGTGGAGAACGCCTCCTCTTGAGATGCGACGAGAACGCCGGGAACTCTTTCCCTACGAAACAGGAAATGATCCCTCATCTCGAGCTAGGAGGCGGAAACGGGGCTCCCCTGGATGTGTGCGGGACCCCACGTGCTTCCTCTCGAGTGGAGAAGGGTATGTCGGGGAACTTCTTGAGTTGCAGCAAGGGTGTGAAGGACCCTTTGGAAGTTCCAGTGGTTAGATGTGATTAGCCTCGAGAAGCCTCAGCGGAAATGGGCCTCATCTCGCCTGGAGGGCAAAACCTCCTGGATTTTCTCGAGTTGCGGCAGGTGCTCTCGACTTACGATGGGGTCCTCAGGGACCCGCTCCGGTGGCCTCAGGAAAGGCCAGTCCCCATGCGAGTTCCTCGGGGGCCTGTCGGGATTCCTCTCCCATCGATGCCGGGGCCTAAGACCTTGTGGGAGTCGTGGCCGGAACTTGAGGATTCCTCTCCAGTGCTGACATGGATCTTGGGGGTACTTCTGGAGTCTCCCCAGGGGAGTCAGTCTTCGTCTCGAATGCGGGCATGCACTTGTGTTTTCCTCCAGAGCGGTAGCAGCAGTGTCACGCAGTCCGCCGCGTGGAGCAAAGGATCTATGGTTTTCCCTCGAGTCTTTCCCACGAGGCTTTCCCACAGTGCTGTCCCACGTGCACACGTGGTGAGAGTCGATCCTCGGCTTGAACGTCAAGGCAGTGCAGGGAAAACAGGTTCCTCTGGAATGGACTGACACATCTGGGGGACTCTTGGAATGGTGGCACGACCCTGGAGTTCCTCTCGCCTTTCCTGTGGAGAGCGCCTCCTGTTGAGATGCGACGGGAACGCCGGGAATTCTTTCCCTACGAAACAGGGAAAGGATCCCTCATCTCGAGCCTGGAGGCAGAAACGGGGCTCCCCTGGATGTGTGCGGGACGATCATGCTTCCTCTCGAGTGGAGATGGGTATGTCGGGGCCTTCTGGAGTTGCAGCAAGTGTGTGAAGGACCCTTTGGAAGTTCCAGTGGTTAGATGTCATTAGCCTCGAGAAGCCTCAGCAGAAATGGGCCTCATCTCGCCTGGATGGCAAACCCTCCTGGATTTTATCGAGTTGCGGCAGGTGCTCTCATCTTACGACGGGGACCTCAGGGACCCGCTCTGGTGGCCTCAAGTAAGGCCAGTCCCAATGCGAGTTCCTGGGGGGTCTCTCGGGATTCCTCTCCCATCGATGCCGGGGCCTAAGACCTTGTGTGGAGTCGGGGCCGGAACCTGCGGAATCCTCTCCAGTGCTGACAGGTACTTGGGGTACTTCTGGAGTCTCCGCAGGGGAGTCAGTCCTCCTCTCGAATGCGGTCATGCTCTTGCGCTTTCCTCCAGAGCGGTAGCAGCAGTGTCACGCATTCCGCCGCGTGGATCAAAGGATCTATGGTTTTCCCTCGAGTCTTTCCCACGAGGCTTTCCCACAGGGCTGTCCCACGTGCACACGTGGTGGAAGTCGATCCTCGGCTTGAACTTCAAGGCAGTGCAGGGAAAACAGGTTCCTCTGGAATGGACTTACATATCTGTGGCACTCTTGGAATGGTGGCACGACCCTGGAGTTCCTCTCGCCTTTCCTGTGGAGAGCGCCTCCTCTTGAGATGCGACGGGAATGCCGGGAATTCTTTCCCTACGAAACAGGGAAAGGATCCCTCATCTTGAGCTAGGAGGCGGAAACGGGGCTCCCCTGGATGTGTGCGGGACCCTGGTCCTTCCTCTCGAGTGGAGACGCGTATGTCGGGGAACTTCCTTAGTTGCAGCAAGGGTGTGAAGGACCCTTTGGAAGTTCCAGTGGTTAGATGTGATTAGCCTCGATAAGCCTCAGCGGAAATGGCCCTCATCTCGCCTGGAGGGCAAAACCTCGTGGAATTTCTCGAGTTGCGGCAGGTGCTCTCGACTTACGACGGGGACCTGGGGACCCGCCCTTGTCGCCTCAGGAAAGGCCAATCCCCTTGAGAGTTCCTCGGGGTCTCTCGGGATTCCTCTCCCGTCGATGCCGGGGCCTAAGACCTTGTGTGAAGTCGGGGCCTGAACCTGAGGATTCCTCTCCAGTGCTGACATGGAACTTGGGGTTCTTCTGGAGTCTCCCCAAGGGAGTCAGTCCTCGTCTCGAATGCGGGCATGCACTTGCGCTTTCCCCCAGAGCGGTAGCAGCAGTGTCACGCAGTCCGCCCCCTGGATCAAAGGATCTATGGTTTTCCCTCGAGTCTTTCCCACGAGGCTTTCCGACAGGGCTGTCCCACGTGCACACGTGGTGGGAGTCGATCCTCGGCTTGAACGGCAAGGCAGTGCAGGGAAAACAGGTTCCTCTGGAATGGACTGACACATCTGGGTGACTCTTGGAATGGTGGCACGACCCTGGAGTTCCTCTCGCCTTTCCTGTGGAGAGCGCCTCCTCTTGAGATGCGACGGGAATGCCGGGAATTCTTTCCCTACGAAACAGGGAAAGGATCCCTCATCTCGAGCTAGGAGGCGGAAACGGGGCTCCCCTGGATGTGTGCGGGACCCTCGTGCATCCTCTCGAGTGGAGACGGGTATGTCGGGGAACTTCTTGAGTTGCAGCAAGGGTGTGAAGGACCCTTTGGAAGTTCCAGTGGTTAGATGTGATTAGCCTCGAGAAGCCTCAGCGGAAATGGGCCTCATCTCGCCTGGAGGGCAAAACCTCCTGGATTTTCTCGAGTTGCGGCAGGTGCTCTCGACTTACGACGGGGACCTCGGGGACACGCTCTGCTGGCTGCAGGAAAGGCCATTCCCCATGCGAGTTCCTCGGGGGCCTCTCGGAATTCCTCTCCCATCGATGCCGGGGCGTAAGACCTTGTGTGGAGTCGGGGCTGGAACCTGAGGATTCCTCTCCAGTGCTGAAATGGATCTTGGGGTACTTCTGGAGTCTCCCCAGGGGAGTCAGTCCTCGTCTCGAATGCGGGCATGCACTTGCGCTTTCCTCCAGAGCGGTAGCAGCAGTGTCACGCAGTCCGCCGCGTGGATCAAAGGATCTATGGTTTTCCCTCGAGTCTTTCCCACGAGGCTTTCCCACGAGGCTTTCCCACAGGGCTGTCCCACGTGCACACGTGGTGGGACTCGATCCTCGGCTTGAACGTCAAGGCAGTGCAGGGAAAACATGTTCCTCTGGAATGGACTGACACATCTTGGGGCTCTTGGAATGGTGGCACGACCTTGGAGTTCCTCTCGCCTTTTCTGTGGAGAGCGCTTCATCTTGAGATGCGACGGGAACGCCGGAAATTCTTTCCTACGAAACAGGGAAAGGATCCCTCATCTCGAGCTATTAGGTGGAAACGGGACTCCCCTGGATGTGTGCGGGACCCTCATGCTTCCTCTCGAGTGGAGACGGGTATGTCGGGGAACTTCTTGAGTTGCAGCAAGGGTGTGAAGGACCCTTTGGAAGTTCCAGTGGTTAGATGTGATTAGCCTCGAGAAGCCTCAGCGGAAATGGGCCTCATCTCGCCTGGAGGGCAAAACCTCCTGGATTTTCTCGAGTTGCGGCAGGTGATCTCGACTTACGACGGGGACTTCGGGGACCCGCTCTGGTGGCCTCAGGAAAGGCCAGTCCCCATGCGAGTTCCTCGGGGGCCTCTCGGGATTCCTCTCCTGTCGATGCCGGGGCCTAAGACCTAGTGTGGAGTCGGGGCCGGAACCTGAGGATTCCTCTCCAGTGCTGACATGGATCTTAGGGTATTTCTGGAGTCTCCCCAGGGGAGTCAGTCCTCGTCTCGAATGCGGGCATGAAATTGCCCATTCCCACAGAGCGGTAGCAGCAGTGTCACGCAGTCCGCCGCTTGGATCAAAGGATCTATGGTTTTCCCTCGAGTCTTTCCCACGAGGCTTTCCCACGAGGATTTCCCACAGGGCTGTCCCACGTGCACACGTGGTGGGAGTCGATCCTCGGCTTGAACGGCAAGGCAGTGCAGGGAAAACAGGTTCCTCTGGAATGGACTGACACATCTGGGGGACTCTTGGAATGGTGGCACGACCCTGGAGTTCCTCTCGCCTTTCCTGTGGAGAGCGCCTCCTCTTGAGATGCGACGGGAACGCCGGGAATTCTTTCCCTACCAAACAGGGAAAGGATCCCTCATCTCGAGCAAGGAGGCGGAAACGGGGCTCCCCTGGATGTGTGCGGGACCCTCGTGCTTCCTCTCGAGTGGACACGGGTATGTCGAGGAACTTCTTGAGTTGCAGCAAGGGTGTGAAGGACCCTTTGGAAGTTCCAGTGGTTAGATGTGATTAGCCTCGAGAAGCCTCAGCGGAAATGGGCCTCATCTCGCCTGGAGGGCAAAACCTCCTGGATTTCTCGAGTTGCGGCAGGTGCTCTCGACTTACGACGGGGACCTCGGGGACCCGCTCTGGTGGCCTCAGGAAAGGCCAGTCCCCATGCGAGTTCCTCTGGGGCCTCTCGGTATTCCTCTCCCGTCGATGCCGGGGCCTAAGACCTTGTGTGGAGTCGGGGCCGGAACCTGAGGATTCCTCTCCAGTGCTGACATGGATCTTGGGCTACTTCTGGAGTCTCCCCAGGGGAGTCAGTCCTCGTCTCGAATGCGGGCATGCACTTGCGCTTTCCTCCAGAGCGGTAGCAGCCGTGTCACGCAGTCCGCCGCGTGGATCAAAGGATCTATGGTTTTCCCTCGAGTCTTTCCCACGAGTCTTTCCCACGAGGCTTTCCCACAGGGCTGTCCCACGTGCACACGTGGTGGGAGTCGATCCTCGGCTTGAACGTCAAGACAGTGCCGGGAAAACAGGTTCCTCTGGAATGGACTGACACATCTGGGGTACTCTTGGAATGGTGGCACGACCCTGGAGTTCCTCTCGCCTTTCCTGTGGAGAGCGCCTCCTCTTGAGATGCGACGGGAACGCCGGGAATTCTTTCCCTACGAAACAGGGAAAGGATCCCTCATCTCGAGCAAGGAGGCGGAAACGGGGCTCCCCTGGATGTGTGCGGGACCCTCGTGCTTCCTCTCGAGTGGAGACGGGTATGTCGGGGAACTTCTTGAGTTGCAGCAAGGGTGTGAAGGACCCTTTGGAAGTTCCAGTGGATAGATGTGATTAGCCTCGAGAAGCCTCAGCGGAAATGGGCCTCATCTCGCCTGGAGGGCAAAACCTCCTGGATTTTCTCGAGTTGCGGCAGGTGATCTCGACTTACGACGGGGACCTCGGGGACCCGCTCTGGTGGCCTCAGGAAAGGCCAGTCCCCATGCGAGTTCCTCGGGGGCCTCTCGGGATTCCTCTCCCGTCGATGCCAGGGCCTAAGACCTAGTGTGGAGTCGGGGCCGGAACCTGAGGATTCCTCTCCAGTGCTGACATGGATCTTAGGGTATTTCTGGAGTCTCCCCAGGGGAGTCAGTCCTCGTCTCGAATGCGGGCATGAAATTGCACATTCCCACAGAGCGGTAGCAGCAGTGTCACGCAGTCCGCCGCTTGGATCAAAGGATCTATGGTTTTCCCTCGAGTCTTTCCCACGAGGCTTTCCCACGAGGATTTCCCGCAGGGCTGTCCCACGTGCACACGTGGTGGGAGTCGATCCTCGGCTTGAACGGCAAGGCAGTGCAGGGAAAACAGGTTCCTCTGGAATGGACTGACACATCTGGGGGACTCTTGGAATGGTGGCACGACCCTGGAGTTCCTCTCGCCTTTCCTGTGGAGAGCGCCTCCTCTTGAGATGCGACGGGAACGCCGGGAATTCTTTCCCTACCAAACAGGGAAAGGATCCCTCATCTCGAGCAAGGAGGCGGAAACGGGGCTCCCCTGGATGTGTGCGGGACCCTCGTGCTTCCTCTCGAGTGGACACGGGTATGTCGAGGAACTTCTTGAGTTGCAGCAAGGGTGTGAAGGACCCTTTGGAAGTTCCAGTGGTTAGATGTGATTAGCCTCGAGAAGCCTCAGCGGAAATGGGCCTCATCTCGCCTGGAGGGCAAAACCTCCTGGATTTCTCGAGTTGCGGCAGGTGCTCTCGACTTACGACGGGGACCTCGGGGACCCGCTCTGGTGGCCTCAGGAAAGGCCAGTCCCCATGCGAGTTCCTCTGGGGCCTCTCGGTATTCCTCTCCCGTCGATGCCGGGGCCTAAGACCTTGTGTGGAGTCGGGGCCGGAACCTGAGGATTCCTCTCCAGTGCTGACATGGATCTTGGGCTACTTCTGGAGTCTCCCCAGGGGAGTCAGTCCTCGTCTCGAATGCGGGCATGCACTTGCGCTTTCCTCCAGAGCGGTAGCAGCAGTGTCACGCAGTCCGCCGCGTGGATCAAAGGATCTATGGTTTTCCCTCGAGTCTTTCCCACGAGTCTTTCCCACGAGGCTTTCCCACAGGGCTGTCCCACGTGCACACGTGGTGGGAGTCGATCCTCGGCTTGAACGTCAAGACAGTGCCGGGAAAACAGGTTCCTCTGGAATGGACTGACACATCTGGGGTACTCTTGGAATGGTGGCACGACCCTGGAGTTCCTCTCGCCTTTCCTGTGGAGAGCGCCTCCTCTTGAGATGCGACGGGAACGCCGGGAATTCTTTCCCTACGAAACAGGGAAAGGATCCCTCATCTCGAGCAAGGAGGCGGAAACGGGGCTCCCCTGGATGTGTGCGGGACCCTCGTGCTTCCTCTCGAGTGGAGACGGGTATGTCGGGGAACTTCTTGAGTTGCAGCAAGGGTGTGAAGGACCCTTTGGAAGTTCCAGTGGATAGATGTGATTAGCCTCGAGAAGCCTCAGCGGAAATGGGCCTCATCTCGCCTGGAGGGCAAAACCTCCTGGAATTTCTCGAGTTGCGGCAGGTGCTCTCGACTTACGACGGGGACCTGGGGACACGCCCTTGTCGCCTCAGGAAAGGCCAATCCCCTTGAGAGTTCCTCGGGGGCCTCTCGGGATTCCTCTCCCGTCGATGCCGGGGCCTAAGACCTTGTGTGGAGTCGGGGCCGGAACCTGAGGATTCCTCTCCAGTGCTGACATGGAACTTGGGGTTCTTCTGGAGTCTCCCCAATGGAGTCAGTCCTCGTCTCGAATGCGGGCATGCACTTGCGCTTTCCCCCAGAGCGGTAGCAGCAGTGTCACGCAGTCCGCCGCCTGGATCAAAGGATCTATGGTTTTCCCTCGAGTCTTTCCCACGAGGCTTTATCACGAGGCTTTCCCACAGTGCTGTCCCACGTGCACACGTGGTGGGAGTCGATCCTCGGCTTGAACGTCAAGGCAGTGCAGGGAAAACAGGTTCCTCTGGAATGCACTGACACATCTGGGGGACTCTTGGAATGGTGGCACGACCCTGGAGTTCCTCTCGCCTTTCCTGTGGAGAGCGCCTCCTCTTGAGATGCGACGGGAAAGCCGGCAATCTTTCCCTACGAAACAGGGAAAGGATCCCTCATCTCGAGCTAGGAGGCGGAAACGGGGCTCCCCTGGATGTGTGCGGGACCCTCGTGCTTCCTCTCGAGTGGAGACGGGTATGTCGGGGAACTTCTTGAGTTGCAGCAAGGGTGTGAAGGACCCTTTGGAAATTCCAGTGGTTAGATGTGATTTGCCTCGAGAAGCCTCAGCGGAAATGGGCCTCATCTCGCCTGGAGGGCAAAACCTCCTGGATTTTCTCGAGTTGCGACAGGTGCTCTCAACTTACGACGGGGACCTCAGGGACCCGCTCTGGTGGCCGCAGGAAAGGCCAGTCCCCATGAGAGTTCCTCGGGGGCCACTCGGGATTCCTCTCCCGTCGATGCTGGGGCCTAAGACGTTGTGTGGAGTCGGGGCTGGAACCTGAGGATTCCTCTCCAGTGCTGACATGGATCTTGGGGTACTTCTGGAGTCTCCCCTGGGGAGTCAGTCCTCGTCTCGAATGCGGGCATGCACTTGCGCTTTCCTCCAGAGCGGTAGCAGCAGTGTCACGCAGTCCGCCGCGTGGATCAAAGGATCTATGGTTTTCCCTCGAGTCTTTCCCACGAGGCTTTCCCACGAGGCTTTCCCACAGGGCTGTCCCACGTGCACACGTGGTGGGAGTCGATCCTCGGCTTGAACGTCAAGGCAGTGCAGGGAAAACAGGTTCCGCTAGAATGGACTGACACATCTGAGGGTCTCTTGGAATGGTGGCATGACCCTGGAGTTCCTCTCGCCTTTCCTGTGGAGAGCGCCTCCTCTTGAGATGCGACGGGAACGCCGGGAATTCTTTCCCTACGAAACAGGGAAAAGATCCCTCATCTCGAGCTAGAAGGCGGAAACGGGGCTCCCCTGGATGTGTGCGGCACCCCACGTGCTTCCTCTCGAGTGCAGACGGGTATGTCGTGGAACTCCTTGAGTTGCCGCAAGGGTGTGAAGGACCCTTTGGAAGTTCCAGTGGTTAGATGTGATTAGCCTCGAGAAGCCTCAGCGGAAATGGGCCTCATCTCGCCTGGAGGGCAAAACCTCCTGGATTTTCTCGAGTTGCGGCAGGTGCTCTCAACTTACGACGGGGACCTCAGGGACCCGTTCGGGTGGCCGCAGAAAAGGCCAGTCCCCATGCGAGTTCCTCGGGGGCCTCTCGGGATTCCTCTCCCGTCGATGCCGGGGCCTAAGACCTTGTGTGGAGTCGGGGCCAGAACCTGAGGATTCCTCTCCAGTGCTGACATGGACCTTGGGGTACTTCTGGAGTTTCACCGGGGGAGTCAGACCTCGTCTCGAACGCGGGCATGCACTTGCGCTTTCCTCCAGAGCGGTAGCAGCTGTGTCACGCAGTCCGCCGCGTGGATCAAAGGATCTATGTTTTTCCCTCGAGTCTTTCCCACGAGGCTTTCCCACGAGGCTTTCCCACAGGGCTGTCCCACGTGCACACGTGGTGGGAGTCGATCCTCGGCTTGAACGTCAAGGCAGTGCAGGGAAAACATGTTCCTCTGGAATGGACTGACACATCTGGGGGACTCTTGGAATGGTGGCACGACCCTGGAGTTCCTCTCGCCTTTCCTGTGGAGAGCGCCTCCTCTTGAGATGCGACGGGAACGCCGGGAATTCTTTCCCTACGAAACAGGGAAAGGATCCCTCATCTCGAGCTACGAGGCGGAAACGGGGCTCCCCTGGATGTGTGCGGGAGCCTCGTGCTTCCTCTCGAGTGGAGACGGGTATGTCGGGGAACCTCTTGAGTTGCAGCAAGGGTGTGAAGGACCTTTTGGAAGTTCCAGTGGTTAGATGTGATTAGCCTCGAGAAGCCTCAGCGGAAAAGGGCCTCATCTCGCATGGAGGGCAAAACCTCCGGGAATTTCTCGAGTTGCGGCAGGTGCTCTCGACTTACGACGGGGACCTCAGGGACCCGCTCTGGTGGCCTCAGGAAAGGAGAGTCCCCATGCGAGTTCCTCGGGGGCCTCTCGTGATTCCTCTCCCGTCGATGCCGGGGCCTAAGACCTTGTGTGGAGTCGGGGCCGGAACTTGAGGATTCCTCTCCAGTGCTGACATGGATCTTGGGGTACTTCTGAAATCTCCCCAGGGGAGTCAGTCCTCGTCTCGAATGCGGGCATGCACTTGCGCTTTCCTCCAGAGCGGTAGCAGCACTGTCACGCAGTCCGCCACGTGGATCAAAGGATCTATGGTTTCCCCTCGAGTCTTTCCCACGAGGCTTTCCCACGAGGCTTTCCCACGAGGCTTTCCCACAGGGCTGTCCCACGTGCACACGTGGTGGGACTCGATCCTCGGCTTGAACGTCAAGGCAGTGCAGGGAAAACAGGTTCCTCTGGAATGGACTGACATATCCAGGGGACTCTTGGAATGGTGGCACGACCCTGGAGATTCTCTCGCCTTTCCTGTGGAGAGCGCCTCCTCTTGAGATGCGACGGGAACGCCGGGAATTCTTTCCCTACGAAACAGGGAAAGGATCCCTCATCTCGAGCTAAGAGGCGGAAACGGGGCTCCCCTGGATGTGTGCGGGACCCTCGTGCTTCCTCTCGAGTGGAGACGGGTATGTCGGGGAACTTCTTGAGTTGCAGCAAGGGTGTGAAGGTCCCTTTGGAAGTTCCAGTGGTTAGACGTGATTAGCCTCGAGAAGCCTCAGCGGAAATGGGCCTCATCTCGCCTGGAGGGTAAAACCTCCTGGATTTTCTCGAGTTGCGGCAGGTGCTCTCGACTTACGAAGGGGACTACAGGGACTCGCTCTGGAGGCCTCAGGAAAGGCCAGTCCCCTTGCGAGTTCCTCGGGGGCCTCTCGGGATTCCTCTCCCGTCGATGCCGGGGCCTAAGACCTTGTGTGGAGTGAGGGCCGGAACCTGAGTATTACTCTCCAGTGCTGACATGGATCTTGGGGTACTTCTGGAGTCTCCCCAGGGGAGTCAGTCCTCGTCTCAAATGCGGGCATGCACTTGCGCTTTCTTTCAGAGCGGTAGCAGCAGTGTCACGCAGTCCGCCGCGTGGAACAAAAGCACTATGTTTTTCCCTCGAGTCTTTCCCACGAGGCTTTCCCACAGGGCTGTCCCACGTGCACACGTGGTGGGAGTCGATCCTCGGCTTGAACGTCAAGGCAGTGCAGGGAAAACAGGTTCCTCTGGAATGAACTGACACATCTGGGGGACTCTTGGAATGGTGGCACGACCCTGGAGTTCCTCTCGCCTTTCCTGTGGAGAGCGCCTCCTCTTGAGATGCGACGGGAACGCCGGGAATTCTTTCCCTACGAAACAGGGAAAGGATCCCTCATCTCGAGCTAGGAGGCGGAAACGGGGCTCCCCTGGATGTGTGCGGGACCCCACGTGCTTCCTCTCGAGTGGAGACGGGTATGTCGGGGAACTTCTTGAGTTGCAGCAAGGGTGTGAACGACCCTTTGGAAGTTCCAGTGGTTAGACGTGATTAGCCTCGAGAAGCCTCAGCGGAAATGGGCCTCATCTCGCCCGGAGGGCAAAACCTCCTGGATTTTCTCGATTTGCGGCAGGTGCTCTCGACTTACGACGGGGACCTCAGGGACCCGCTCTGGTGGCCTCAGGAAAGGCCAGTCCCCATGCGAGTTCCTCAGGGGCCTCTCGGGATTCCTCTCCCGTCGATGCCGGGCCCTAAGACCTTGTGTGGAGTCGGGGCCGGAACCTGAGGATTCCTCTCCAGTGCTGACATGGATCTTGGGGTACTTCTGGAGTCTCCCCAGGGGAGTCAGTCCTCGTCTCGAATGCGGCATGCACTTGCGCTTTCCTCCAGAGCGGTAGCAGGAGTGTCACGCAGTCCGCCGCGTGGATCAAAGGATCTATGGTTTTCCCTCGAGTCTTTCCCACGAGGCTTTCCCACGAGGCTTTCCCACAGGGCTGTCCCACGTGCACACGTGGTGGGAGTCGATCCTCGGCTTGAACGTCAAGGCAGTGCAGGGAAAACAGGTTCCTCTGGAATGGACTGACACATCTGGGGGTCTCTTGGAATGGTGCCACGACCCTGGAGTTCCTCTCGCCTTTCCTGTGGAGAGCGCCTCCTCTTGAGATGCGACGGGAACGCCGGGAATTCTTTCCCTACGAAACAGGGAAAGGATCCCTCATCTCGAGCTAGGAGGCGGAAACGGGGCTCCCCTGGATGTGTGCGGAACCCCACGTGCTTCCTCCAGAGTGGAGACGTGTATGTCGGGGAACTGCTTGAGTTGCAGCAAGGGTGTGAAGGACCCTTTGGAAGTTCCAGTGGTTAGATGTGATTAGCCTCGAGAAGCCTCAACGGAAATGGGCCTCATCTCGCCTGGAGGGCAAAACCTCCTGGATTTTCTCGAGTTGCGGCAGGTGCTCTCGACTTACGACGGGGACCTCAGGGACCCGCTCTGGAGGCCTCAGGAAAGGCCAGTCCCCATGCGAGTTCCTCGGGGGCGTCTCGGGATTCCTCTCCCGTCGATGCCGGGGCCTAAGACCTTGTGTGGAGTCGGGGCCGGAACATGAGGATTCCTCTCCAGTGTTGAAATGGATCTTGGGGTACTTCTGGAGTCTCCCCAGGGGAGTCAGTCCTCGTCTCGAATGCGGGCATGCACTTGCGCTTTGCTCCAGAGCGGTAGCAGCAGTGACACGCAGTCCGCCGCGTGGATCAAAGGATCTATGGTTTTCCCTAGAGTCTTTCCTACGAGGCTTTCCCACGAGGCTTTCCCACGAGGCTTTCCCACAGGGCTGTCCCACGTGCACACGTGGTGGGAGTCGATCCTCGGCTTGAACGTCAAGGCAGTGCAGGGAAAACAGGTTCCTCTGGAATGGACTGACCCATCTGGGGGACTCTTGGAATGGTGGCATTACCCTGGAGTTCCTCTCGCCTTTCCTGTGGAGAGCGCCTCCTCTTGAGATGCGACGGGAACGCCGGGAATTCTTTCCCTACGAAAGAGAGAAAGGATCCCTCATCTCGAGCTAGGAGGCGGAAACGGGGCTCCCCTGGATTTGTGCGGGACCCTCGTGCTTCCTCTCGAGTGGAGACGGGTATGTCGGGGAACTTCTTGAGTTGCAGCAAGGGTGTGAAGGACCCTTTGGAAGTTCCAGTGGTTAGATGTAATTAGCCTCGAGAAGCCTCAGCGGAAATGGGCCTCATCTCGCCTGGAGGGCAAAACCTCCTGGATTTTCTCGAGTTGCGGCAGGTGCTCTCGACTTACGACCGGGACCTCAGGGACCCGCTCTGGTGGCCTCAGGAAAGGCCAGTCCCCATGCGAGTTCCTCGGGGGCCTCTCGGGATTCCACTCCCGTCGATGCCGGGGACTAAGACCTTGTGTGGAGTCTGGGCCGGAACCTGAGGATTCCTCTCCAGTGCTGACATGGATCTTGGGGTACTACTGGAGTCTCCCCAGGGGAGTCAGTCCTCGTCTCGAATGCGGGCATGCACTTGCGCTTTCTTCCAGAGCGGTAGCAGCAGTGTCACGCAGTCCGCCGCGTGGATCAAAGGATCTATGGATTTCCCTCGAGTCTTTCCCACGAGGCTTTCCCACGAGGCTTTCCCTCAGGGCTGTCCCACGTGCACACGTGGTGGGAGTCGATCCTCGGCTTGAACGTCAAGGCAGTGCAGGGAAAACAGGTTCCTCTGGAATGGACTGACACATCTGGGGGACTCTTGGAATGGTGGCACGACCCAGGAGTTCCTCTCGCCTTTCCTGTGGAGAGCGCCTCCTCTTGAGATGCGACGGGAACGCCGGGAATTCTTTCCCTACCAAACAGGGAAAGGATCCCTCATCTCGAGCTACTAGGGGGAAACGGGGCTCCCCTGGATGTGTGCGGGACCCCACGTGCTTCCTCTCGAGTGGAGACGGGTATGTCGGGGAACTTCTTGAGTTGCAGCAAGGGTGTGAAGGACCCTTTGGAAGTTCCAGTGGTTAGATGTGATTAGCCTCGAGAAGCCTCAGCGGAAATGGGCCTCATCTCGCCTGGAGGGCAAAACCTCCTGGATTTTCTCGATTTGCGGCAGGTGCTCTCGACTTACGACGGGGACCTCAGGGACCCGCTCTGGTGGCCTCAGGAAAGGCCAGTCCCCATGCGAGTTCCTCGGGGGCGTCTCGGGATTCCTCTCCCGTCGATGCCGGGGCCTAAGACCTTGTATGGAGTCGGGGCCGGAACCTGAGGATTCCTCTCCAGTGCTGACATGGATCTTGGGGTACTTCTGGAGTCTCCCCAGGGAAGTCAGTCCTCGTCTCGAATGCGGGCATGCACTTGCGCTTTCCTCCAGAGCGGTAGCAGCAGTGTCCCGCAGTCCGCCGCGTGGATCAAAGATCTATGGTTTTCCCTCGAGTCTTTCCCACGAGGCTTTCCCACGAGGCTTTCCCACAGGGCTGTCCCACGTGCACACGTGGTGGGACTCGATCCTCGGCTTGAACGTCAAGGCAGTGCAGGGAAAACATGTTCCTCTGGAATGGACTGACACATCTGGGGGCTCTTGGAATGGTGGCACGACCTTGGAGTTCCTCTCGCCTTTTCTGTGGAGAGCGCTTCATCTTGAGATGCGACGGGAACGCCGGAAATTCTTTCCTACGAAACAGGGAAAGGATCCCTCATCTCGAGCTATTAGGTGGAAACGGGACTCCCCTGGATGTGTGCGGGACCCTCATGCTTCCTCTCGAGTGGAGACGGGTATGTCGGGGAACTTCTTGAGTTGCAGCAAGGGTGTGAAGGACCCTTTGGAAGTTCCAGTGGTTAGATGTGATTAGCCTCGAGAAGCCTCAGCGGAAATGGGCCTCATCTCGCCTGGAGGGCAAAACCTCCTGGATTTTCTCGAGTTGCGGCAGGTGATCTCGACTTACGACGGGGACTTCGGGGACGCGCTCTGGTGGCCTCAGGAAAGGCCAGTCCCCATGCGAGTTCCTCGGGGGCCTCTCGGGATTCCTCTCCCGTCGATGCCGGGGCCTAAGACCTAGTGTGGAGTCGGGGCCGGAACCTGAGGATTCCTCTCCAGTGCTGACATGGATCTTTGGGTATTTCTGGAGTCTCCCCAGGGGAGTCAGTCCTCGTCTCGAATGCGGACATGAAATTGCACATTCCCACAGAGCGGTAGCAGCAGTGTCACGCAGTCCGCCGCGTGGATCAAAGGATCTATGGTTTTCCCTCGAGTCTTTCCCACGAGGCTTTCCCACGAGGATTTCCCACAGGGCTGTCCCACGTGCACACGTGGTGGGAGTCGATCCTCGGCTTGAACGGCAAGGCAGTGCAGGGAAAACAGGTTCCTCTGGAATGGACTGACACATCTGGGGGACTCTTGGAATGGTGGCACGACCCTGGAGTTCCTCTCGCCTTTCCTGTGGAAAGCGCCTCCTCTTGAGATGCGACGGGAACGCCGGGAATTCTTTCCCTACGAAACAGGGAAAGGATCCCTCATCTCGAGCAAGGAGGCGGAAACGGGGCTCCCCTGGATGTGTGCGGGACCCTCGTGCTTCCTCTCGAGTGGACACGGGTATGTCGAGGAACTTCTTGAGTTGCAGCAAGGGTGTGAAGGACCCTTTGGAAGTTCCAGTGGTTAGATGTGATTAGCCTCGAGAAGCCTCAGCGGAAATGGGCCTCATCTCGCCTGGAGGGCAAAACCTCCTGGATTTCTCGAGTTGCGGCAGGTGCTCTCGACTTACGACGGGGACCTCGGGGACCCGCTCTGGTGCCTCAGGAAAGGCCAGTCCCCATGCGAGTTCCTCTGGGGCCTCTCGGGATTCCTCTCCCGTCGATGCCGGGGCCTAAGACCTTGTGTGGAGTCGGGGCCGGAACCTGAGGATTCCTCTCCAGTGCTGACATGGATCTTGGGCTACTTCTGGAGTCTCCCCAGGGGAGTCAGTCCTCGTCTCGAATGCGGGCATGCACTTGCGCTTTCCTCCAGAGCGGTAGCAGGAGTGTCACGCAGTCCGCCAAGTGGATCAAAGGATCTATGGTTTTCCCTCGAGTCTTTCCCACGAGTCTTTCCCACGAGGCTTTCCCACAGGGCTGTCCCACGTGCACACGTGGTGGGAGTGGATCCTCGGCTTCAACGTCAAGGCAGTGCCGGGAAAACAGGTTCCTCTGGAATGGACTGACACATCTGGGGGACTCTTGTAATGGTGGCACGACCCTGGAGTTCCTCTCGCCTTTCCTGTGGAGAGCGCCTCCTCTTGAGATGCGACGGGAACGCCGGGAATTCTTTCCCTACGAAACAGGGAAAGGATCCCTCATCTCGAGCAAGGAGGCGGAAACGGGGCTCCCCTGGATGTGTGCGGGACCCTCGTGCTTCCTCTCGAGTGGAGACGGGTATGTCGGGGAACTTCTTGAGTTGCAGCAAGGGTGTGAAGGACCCTTTGGAAGTTCCAGTGGATAGATGTGATTAGCCTCGAGAAGCCTCAGCGGAAATGGGCCTCATCTCGCCTGGAGGGCAAAACCTCCTGGAATTTCTCGAGTTGCGGCAGGTGCTCTCGACTTACGACGGGGACCTGGGGACACGCCCTTGTCGCCTCAGGAAAGGCCAATCCCCTTGAGAGTTCCTCGGGGGCCTCTCGGGATTCCTCTCCCGTCGATGCCGGGGCCTAAGACCTTGTGTGGAGTCGGGGCCGGAACCTGAGGATTCCTCTCCAGTGCTGACATGGAACTTGGGGTTCTTCTGGAGTCTCCCCAATGGAGTCAGTCCTCGTCTCGAATGCGGGCATGCACTTGCGCTTTCCCCCAGAGCGGTAGCAGCAGTGTCACGCAGTCCGCCGCCTGGATCAAAGGATCTATGGTTTTCCCTCGAGTCTTTCCCACGAGGCTTTATCACGAGGCTTTCCCACGAGGCTTTCCCACGAGGCTGTCCCACAGGGCTGTTCCACGTGCACACGTGGGGGGAGTCGATCCTCGGCTTGAACGTCAAGGCAGTGCAGGGAAAACAGGTTCCTCTGGAATGGACTGACACATCTGGGGGACTCTTGGAATGGTGGCACGATCCTGGAGTTCCTCTCGCCTTACCTGTGGAGAGCGCCTCCTCTTGAGATGCGACGGGAACGCCAGGAATTCTTTCTCTACGAAACAGGGAAAGTATCCCTCATCTCGAGCTAGGAGGCGGAAACGGGGCTCCCCTGGATGTGTGCGGGACATCACGCGCTTCCTCTCGAGTGGAGACGGGTATGTCGCGGAACTGCTTGAGTTGCAGCACGGGTGTGAAGGTCCCTTTGGAAGTTCCAGTGGTTAGATGTGATTAGCCTCGAGAAGCCTCAGCGGAAATGGGCCTCATCTCGCCTGGAGGGCAAAACCTCCTGGATTTTCTCGAGTTGCGGCAGGTGCTCTCGACTTTCGACTGGGACCTCAGGGACCCGATCTGGTGGCCTCAGGAAAGGCCAGTCCCCATGCGAGTTCCTCGAGGGCCTCTCGGGATTCCTCTCCCGTCGATGCCGGGGCCTAAGACCTTGTGTGGAGTCGGGGCCGGAACCTGAGTATTCCTCTCTAGTGCTGACATGGACCTTGGGGTACTTCTGGAGTCTCCCCAGGGGAGTCAGTCCTCGTCTCGAATGCGGGCATGCACTTGAGCTTTCCTCCAGAGCGGTAGCAGCAGTGTCACGCAGTCCGCCGCGTGGATCAAAGGATCTATGGTTTTCCCTCGAGTCTTTCCCACGAGGCTTTCCCACGAGGCTTTCCCACGAGGCTTTCCCACAGGGCTGTCCCACGTGCACTCGTGGTGGGAGTCGATCCTCGGCTTGAACGTCAAGGCAGTGCAGGGAAAACATGTTCCTCTGGAATGGACTGACACATCTGGGGGACTCTTGGAATGGTGGCACGACCCTGGAGTTCCTCTCGCCTTTCCTGTGGAGAGCGCCTCCTCTTGAGATGCGACGGGAACGCCGGGAATTCTTTCCCTACGAAACAGGGAAAGGATCCCTCATCTCGAGCTAGGAGGCGGAAACGGGGCTCCCCTGGATGTGTGCGGGAACCTCGTGCTTCCTCTCCAGTGGAGACGTTTATGTCGGGGAACTTCTTGAGTTGCAGCAAGGGTGGGAAGGACCCTTTGGAAGTTCCAGTGGTTAGATGTGATTAGCCTCGAGAAGCCTCAGCGGAAATGGGCCTCATCTCACATGGAGGGCAAAACCTCCGGGAATTTCTCGAGTTGCGGCAGGTGCTCTCGACTTACGACGGGGACCTCAGGGACCCGCTCTGGTGGCCTCAGGAAAGGCCAGTCCCCATGCGAGTTCCTCGGGGGCCTCTCGGGATTCCTCTCCCGTCGATGCCGGGGCCTAAGACCTTGTGTGGAGTCGGGGCCGGAACTTGAGGATTCCTCTCCAGTGCTGACATGGATCTTGGGGTACTTCTGGAATCTCCCCAGGGGAGTCAGTCCTCGTCTCGAATGCGGGCATGCACTTGCGCTTTCCTCCAGAGCGGTAGCAGCACTGTCACGCAGTCCGCCACGTGGATCAAAGGATCTATGGTTTCCCCTCGAGTCTTTCCCACGAGGCGTTCCCACGAGGCTTTCCCACGAGGCTTTCCCACAGGGCTGTCCCAAGTGCACACGTGGTGGGACTCGATCCTCGGCTTGAACGTCAAGGCAGTGCAGGGAAAACAGGTTCCTCTGGAATGGACTGACATATCCAGGGGACTCTTGGAATGGTGGCACGACCCTGGAGATTCTCTCGCCTTTCCTGTGGAGAGCGCCTCCTCTTGAGATGCGACGGGAACGCCGGGAATTCTTTCCCTACCAAACAGGGAAAGGATCCCTCATCTCGAGCTACTAGGGGGAAACGGGGCTCCCCTGGATGTGTGCGGGACCCCACGTGCTTCCTCTCGAGTGGAGACGGGTATGTCGGGGAACTTCTTGAGTTGCAGCAAGGGTGTGAAGGACCCTTTGGAAGTTCCAGTGGTTAGATGTGATTAGCCTCGAGAAGCCTCAGCGGAAATGGGCCTCATGTCGCCTGGAGGGCAAAACCTCCTGGATTTTCTCGATTTGCGGCAGGTGCTCTCGACTTACGACGGGGACCTCAGGGACCCGCTCTGGTGGCCTCAGGAAAGGCCAGTCCCCATGCGAGTTCCTCGGGGGCGTCTCGGGATTCCTCTCCCGTCGATGCCGGGGCCTAAGACCTTGTATGGAGTCGGGGCCGGAACCTGAGGATTCCTCTCCAGTGCTGACATGGATCTTGGGGTACTTCTGGAGTCTCCCCAGGGAAGTCAGTCCTCGTCTCGAATGCGGGCATGCACTTGCGCTTTCCTCCAGAGCGGTAGCAGCAGTGTCCCGCAGTCCGCCGCGTGGATCAAAGATCTATGGTTTTCCCTCGAGTCTTTCCCACGAGGCTTTCCCACGAGGCTTTCCCACAGGGCTGTCCCACGTGCACACGTGGTGGGACTCGATCCTCGGCTTGAACGTCAAGGCAGTGCAGGGAAAACATGTTCCTCTGGAATGGACTGACACATCTGGGGGCTCTTGGAATGGTGGCACGACCTGGGAGTTCCTCTCGCCTTTTCTGTGGAGAGCGCTTCATCTTGAGATGCGACGGGAACGCCGGAAATTCTTTCCTACGAAACAGGGAAAGGATCCCTCATCTCGAGCTATTAGGTGGAAACGGGACTCCCCTGGATGTGTGCGGGACCCTCATGCTTCCTCTCGAGTGGAGACGGGTATGTCGGGGAACTTCTTGAGTTGCAGCAAGGGTGTGAAGGACCCTTTGGAAGTTCCAGTGGTTAGATGTGATTAGCCTCGAGAAGCCTCAGCGGAAATGGGCCTCATCTCGCCTGGAGGGCAAAACCTCCTGGATTTTCTCGAGTTGCGGCAGGTGATCTCGACTTACGACGGGGACTTCGGGGACGCGCTCTGGTGGCCTCAGGAAAGGCCAGTCCCCATGCGAGTTCCTCGGGGGCCTCTCGGGATTCCTCTCCCGTCGATGCCGGGGCCTAAGACCTAGTGTGGAGTCGGGGCCGGAACCTGAGGATTCCTCTCCAGTGCTGACATGGATCTTTGGGTATTTCTGGAGTCTCCCCAGGGGAGTCAGTCCTCGTCTCGAATGCGGACATGAAATTGCACATTCCCACAGAGCGGTAGCAGCAGTGTCACGCAGTCCGCCGCGTGGATCAAAGGATCTATGGTTTTCCCTCGAGTCTTTCCCACGAGGCTTTCCCACGAGGATTTCCCACAGGGCTGTCCCACGTGCACACGTGGTGGGAGTCGATCCTCGGCTTGAACGGCAAGGCAGTGCAGGGAAAACAGGTTCCTCTGGAATGGACTGACACATCTGGGGGACTCTTGGAATGGTGGCACGACCCTGGAGTTCCTCTCGCCTTTCCTGTGGAGAGCGCCTCCTCTTGAGATGCGACGGGAACGCCGGGAATTCTTTCCCTACGAAACAGGGAAAGGATCCCTCATCTCGAGCAAGGAGGCGGAAACGGGGCTCCCCTGGATGTGTGCGGGACCCTCGTGCTTCCTCTCGAGTGGACACGGGTATGTCGAGGAACTTCTTGAGTTGCAGCAAGGGTGTGAAGGACCCTTTGGAAGTTCCAGTGGTTAGATGTGATTAGCCTCGAGAAGCCTCAGCGGAAATGGGCCTCATCTCGCCTGGAGGGCAAAACCTCCTGGATTTCTCGAGTTGCGGCAGGTGCTCTCGACTTACGACGGGGACCTCGGGGACCCGCTCTGGTGCCTCAGGAAAGGCCAGTCCCCATGCGAGTTCCTCTGGGGCCTCTCGGGATTCCTCTCCCGTCGATGCCGGGGCCTAAGACCTTGTGTGGAGTCGGGGCCGGAACCTGAGGATTCCTCTCCAGTGCTGACATGGATCTTGGGCTACTTCTGGAGTCTCCCCAGGGGAGTCAGTCCTCGTCTCGAATGCGGGCATGCACTTGCGCTTTCCTCCAGAGCGGTAGCAGGAGTGTCACGCAGTCGGCCAAGTGGATCAAAGGATCTATGGTTTTCCCTCGAGTCTTTCCCACGAGTCTTTCCCACGAGGCTTTCCCACAGGGCTGTCCCACGTGCACACGTGGTGGGAGTCGATCCTCGGCTTGAACGTCAAGGCAGTGCCGGGAAAACAGGTTCCTCTGGAATGGACTGACACATCTGGGGGACTCTTGTAATGGTGGCACGACCCTGGAGTTCCTCTCGCCTTTCCTGTGGAGAGCGCCTCCTCTTGAGATGCGACGGGAACGCCGGGAATTCTTTCCCTACGAAACAGGGAAAGGATCCCTCATCTCGAGCAAGGAGGCGGAAACGGGGCTCCCCTGGATGTGTGCGGGACCCTCGTGCTTCCTCTCGAGTGGAGACGGGTATGTCGGGGAACTTCTTGAGTTGCAGCAAGGGTGTGAAGGACCCTTTGGAAGTTCCAGTGGATAGATGTGATTAGCCTCGAGAAGCCTCAGCGGAAATGGGCCTCATCTCGCCTGGAGGGCAAAACCTCCTGGAATTTCTCGAGTTGCGGCAGGTGCTCTCGACTTACGACGGGGACCTGGGGACACGCCCTTGTCGCCTCAGGAAAGGCCAATCCCCTTGAGAGTTCCTCGGGGGCCTCTCGGGATTCCTCTCCCGTCGATGCCGGGGCCTAAGACCTTGTGTGGAGTCGGGGCCGGAACCTGAGGATTCCTCTCCAGTGCTGACATGGAACTTGGGGTTCTTCTGGAGTCTCCCCAATGGAGTCAGTCCTCGTCTCGAATGCGGGCATGCACTTGCGCTTTCCCCCAGAGCGGTAGCAGCAGTGTCACGCAGTCCGCCGCCTGGATCAAAGGATCTATGGTTTTCCCTCGAGTCTTTCCCACGAGGCTTTATCACGAGGCTTTCCCACGAGGCTTTCCCACGAGGCTTTCCCACAGGGCTGTTCCACGTGCACACGTGGGGGGAGTCGATCCTCGGCTTGAACGTCAAGGCAGTGCAGGGAAAACAGGTTCCTCTGGAATGGACTGACACATCTGGGGGACTCTTGGAATGGTGGCACGATCCTGGAGTTCCTCTCGCCTTACCTGTGGAGAGCGCCTCCTCTTGAGATGCGACGGGAACGCCAGGAATTCTTTCTCTACGAAACAGGGAAAGTATCCCTCATCTCGAGCTAGGAGGCGGAAACGGGGCTCCCCTGGATGTGTGCGGGACATCACGCGCTTCCTCTCGAGTGGAGACGGGTATGTCGCGGAACTGCTTGAGTTGCAGCACGGGTGTGAAGGTCCCTTTGGAAGTTCCAGTGGTTAGATGTGATTAGCCTCGAGAAGCCTCAGCGGAAATGGGCCTCATCTCGCCTGGAGGGCAAAACCTCCTGGATTTTCTCGAGTTGCGGCAGGTGCTCTCGACTTTCGACTGGGACCTCAGGGACCCGATCTGGTGGCCTCAGGAAAGGCCAGTCCCCATGCGAGTTCCTCGAGGGCCTCTCGGGATTCCTCTCCCGTCGATGCCGGGGCCTAAGACCTTGTGTGGAGTCGGGGCCGGAACCTGAGTATTCCTCTCTAGTGCTGACATGGACCTTGGGGTACTTCTGGAGTCTCCCCAGGGGAGTCAGTCCTCGTCTCGAATGCGGGCATGCACTTGAGCTTTCCTCCAGAGCGGTAGCAGCAGTGTCACGCAGTCCGCCGCGTGGATCAAAGGATCTATGGTTTTCCCTCGAGTCTTTCCCACGAGGCTTTCCCACGAGGCTTTCCCACAGGGCTGTCCCACGTGCACATGAGGTGGGAGTCGATCCTCGGCTTGAACGTCAAGGCAGTGCAGGGAAAACAGGTTCCTCTGGAATGGACTGACACATCTGGGGGACTCTTCGAATGGTGGCACGACCCTGGAGTTCCTCTCGCCTTTCCTGTGGAGAGCGCCTCCTCTTGAGATGCGACGGGAACGCCGGGAATTCTTTCCCTACGAAACAGGGAAAGGATCCCTCATCTCGAGCTAGGAGGCGGAAACGGGTCTCCCCTGGATGTGTGCGGGACCCTCGTGCGTCCTCTCGAGTGGAGACGGGTATGTCGGGGAACCTCTTGAGTTGCAGCAAGGGTGTGAAGGACCCTTTGGAAGTTCCAGGGGTTAGATGTGATTGGCCTCGAGAAGCCTCAGCGGAAATGGGCCTCATCTCGCCTGGAGGGCAAAACCTCCTGGAATTTCTCGAGTTGCGGCAGGTGCTCTCGACTTACGACGGGGACCTCAGGGACCCGCTCTGGTGGCCTCAGGAAAGGCCAGCCCCATGCGAGTTCCTCGGGGGCCTCTCGGGATTCCTCTCCCGTTGATGCCGGGGACTAAGACCTTGTGTGGAGTCGGGGCCGGAACCTGAGGATTCCTTTCCAGTGCTGACATGGACCTTGGGGTACTTCTGGAGTCTCCCCAGGGGAGTCAGTCCTCGTCTCGAATGCGGGCATGCACTTGCGCTTTCCTCCAGAGCGGTAGCAGCAGTGTCACGCAGTCCGCCGCATGGATCAAAGGATCTATGGTTTTCCCTCGAGTCTTTCCCACGAGGCTTTCCCACGAGGCTTTCCCACGAGGCTTTCCCACAGGGCTGTCCCACGTGCACTCGTGGTGGGAGTCGATCCTCGGCTTGAACGTCAAGGCAGTGCAGGGAAAACATGTTCCTCTGGAATGGACTGACACATCTGGGGGACTCTTGGAATGGTGGCACGACCCTGGAGTTCCTCTCGCCTTTCCTGTGGAGAGCGCCTCCTCTTGAGATGCGACGGGAACGCCGGGAATTCTTTCCCTACGAAACAGGGAAAGGATCCCTCATCTCGAGCTAGGAGGCGGAAACGGGGCTCCCCTGGATGTGTGCGGGAACCTCGTGCTTCCTCTCCAGTGGAGACGTTTATGTCGGGGAACTTCTTGAGTTGCAGCAAGGGTGGGAAGGACCCTTTGGAAGTTCCAGTGGTTAGATGTGATTAGCCTCGAGAAGCCTCAGCGGAAATGGGCCTCATCTCACATGGAGGGCAAAACCTCCGGGAATTTCTCGAGTTGCGGCAGGTGCTCTCGACTTATGACGGGGACCTCAGGGACCCGCTCTGGTGGCCTCAGGAAAGGCCAGTCCCCATGCGAGTTCCTCGGGGGCCTCTCGGGATTCCTCTCCCGTCGATGCCGGGGCCTAAGACCTTGTGTGGAGTCGGGGCCGGAACTTGAGGATTCCTCTCCAGTGCTGACATGGATCTTGGGGTACTTCTGGAATCTCCCCAGGGGAGTCAGTCCTCGTCTCGAATGCGGGCATGCACTTGCGCTTTCCTCCAGAGCGGTAGCAGCACTGTCACGCAGTCCGCCACGTGGATCAAAGGATCTATGGTTTCCCCTCGAGTCTTTCCCACGAGGCGTTCCCACGAGGCTTTCCCACGAGGCTTTCCCACAGGGCTGTCCCAAGTGCACACGTGGTGGGACTCGATCCTCGGCTTGAACGTCAAGGCAGTGCAGGGAAAACAGGTTCCTCTGGAATGGACTGACATATCCAGGGGACTCTTGGAATGGTGGCACGACCCTGGAGATTCTCTCGCCTTTCCTGTGGAGAGCGCCTCCTCTTGAGATGCGACGGGAACGCCGGGAATTCTTTCCCTACGAAACAGGGAAAGGATCCCTCATCTCGAGCTAAGAGGCGGAAACGGGGCTCCCCTGGATGTGTGCGGGACCCTCGTGCTTCCTCTCGAGTGGAGACGGGTATGTCGGGGAACTTCTTGAGTTGCAGCAAGGGTGTGAAGGACCCTTTGGAAGTTCCAGTGGTTAGACGTGATTAGCCTCGAGAAGCCTCAGCGGCAATGGGCCTCATATCGCCTGGAGGGTAAAACCTCCTGGATTTTCTCGAGTTGCGGCAGGTGCTCTCGACTTACGAAGGGTCTACAGGGACTCGCTCTGGAGGCCTCAGGAAAGGCCAGTCCCCTTGCGAGTTCCTCGGGGGCCTCTCGGGATTCCTCTCCCGTCGATGCCGGGGCCTAAGACCTTGTGTGGAGTCGGGGCCGGAACCTGAGGATTCCTCTCCAGTGCTGACGTGGATCTTGGGGTACTTCTGGAGTCTCCCCAGGGGAGTCAGCCCTCGTCTCGAATGCGGGCATGCACTTGCACTTTCCTCCAGAGCGGTAGCAGCAGTGTCACGCAGTCCGCCGCGTGGATCAAAGGATCTATGGTTTTCCCTCGAGTCTTTCCCACGAGGCTTTCCCACGAGGCTTTCCCACAGGGCTGTCCCACGTGCACACGTGGTGGGAGTCGATCCTCTTCTTGAACGTCAAGGCAGTGCAGGGAAAACAGGTTCCTCTGGAATGGACTGACACATCTGGGGGACTCTTGGAATGGTGGCACGACCCTGGAGTTCCTCTCGCCTTTCCTGTGGAGAGCGCCTCCTCTTGAGATGCGACCGGAACGACGGGAATTCTTTCCCTAAGAAACAGGGAAAGGAACCCTCATCTCGAGCTAGGAGACGGAAACGGGGCTCCCCTGGATGTGTGCGGGACCCTCGTGCTTCCTCTCGAGTGGAGACGGGTATGTCGGGGAACTTCTTGAGTTGCAGCAAGGGTGAGAAGGACCCTTTGGATGTTCCAGTGGTTAGATGTGATTAGCCTCGAGAAGCCTCAGCGGAAATGGGCCTCATCTCGCCTGGAGGGCAAAACCTCCTGGATTTTCTCGAGTTGCAGCAGGTGCTCTCGACTTACGACGGGGACCTCAGCGACCCGCTCTGGAGGCCTCAGGAAAGGCCAGTCCTCATGCGAGTTCCTCGGGGGCCTCTCGGGATTCCTCTCCCGTCGATGCCGGGGCCTAAGACCTTGTGTGGAGTGAGGGCCGGAACCTGAGTATTACTCTCCAGTGCTGACATGGATCTTGGGGTACTTCTGGAGTCTCCCCAGGGGAGTCAGTCCTCGTTTCAAATGCGGGCATGCACTTGCGCTTTCTTTCAGAGCGGTAGCAGCAGTGTCACGCAGTCCGCCGCGTGGAACAAAAGCACTATGTTTTTCCCTCGAGTCTTTCCCACGAGGCTTTCCCACAGGGCTGTCCCACGTGCACACGTGGTGGGAGTCGATCCTCGGCTTGAACGTCAAGGCAGTGCAGGGAAAACAGGTTCCTCTGGAATGAACTGACACATCTGGGGGACTCTTGGAATGGTGGCACGACCCTGGAGTTCCTCTCGCCTTTCCTGTGGAGAGCGCCTCCTCTTGAGATGCGACGGGAACGCCGGGAATTCTTTCCCTACGAAACAGGGAAAGGATCCCTCATCTCGAGCTAGGAGGCGGAAACGGGGCTCCCCTGGATGTGTGCGGGACCCCACGTGCTTCCTCCCGAGTGGAGACGTGTATATCGGGGAACTGCTTGAGTTGCAGCAAGGGTGTGAAGGACCCTTTGGAAGTTCCAGTGGTTAGATGTGATTAGCCTCGAGAAGCCTCAACGGAAACGGGCCTCATCTCGCCTGGAGGGCAAAACCTCCTGGATTTTCTCGAGTTGCGGCAGGTGCTCTCGACTTACGACGGGGACCTCAGGGACCCGCTCTGGTGGCCTCAGGAAAGGCCAGTCCCCATGCGAGTTCCTCAGGGGCCTCTCGGGATTCCTCTCCCGTCGATGCCGGGGCCTAAGACCTTGTGTGGAGTCGGGGCCGGAACATGAGGATTCCTCTCCAGTGTTGAAATGGATCTTGGGGTACTTCTGGAGTCTCCCCAGGGGAGTCAGTCCTCGTCTCGAATGCGGGCATGCACTTGCGCTTTGCTCCAGAGCGGTAGCAGCAGTGACACGCAGTCCGCCGCGTGGATCAAAGGATCTATGGTTTTCCCTCGAGTCTTTCCTACGAGGCTTTCCCACGAGGCTTTCCCACGAGGCTTTCCCACAGGGCTGTCCCACGTGCACACGTGGTGGGAGTCGA
Source organism: Ovis canadensis (assembly GCF_042477335.2). Classification (NCBI taxonomy): domain Eukaryota; kingdom Metazoa; phylum Chordata; class Mammalia; order Artiodactyla; family Bovidae; genus Ovis; species Ovis canadensis. The sequence continues at coordinate 4,899,268 of NC_091262.1, read as the reverse complement.
TCCTCGGCTTGAACGTCAAGGCAGTGCAGGGAAAACAGGTTCCTCTGGAATGGACTGACACATCTGGGGGACTCTTGGAATGGTGGCACGACCCTGGAGTTCCTCTCGCCTTTCCTGTGGAGAGCGCCTCCTCTTGAGATGCGACGGGAACGCCGGGAATTCTTTCCCTACGAAAGAGAGAAAGGATCCCTCATCTCGAGCTAGGAGGCGGAAACGGGGCTCCCCTGGATTTGTGCGGGACCCTCGTGCTTCCTCTCGAGTGGAGACGGGTATGTCGGGGAACTTCTTGAGTTGCAGCAAGGGTGTGAAGGACCCTTTGGAAGTTCCAGTGGTTAGATGTAATTAGCCTCGAGAAGCCTCAGCGGAAATGGGCCTCATCTCGCCTGGAGGGCAAAACCTCCTGGATTTTCTCGAGTTGCGGCAGGTGCTCTCGACTTACGACCGGGACCTCAGGGACCCGCTCTGGTGGCCTCAGGAAAGGCCAGTCCCCATGCGAGTTCCTCGGGGGCCTCTCGGGATTCCACTCCCGTCGATGCCGGGGACTAAGACCTTGTGTGGAGTCGGGGCCGGAACCTGAGGATTCCTCTCCAGTGCTGACATGGATCTTGGGGTACTACTGGAGTCTCCCCAGGGGAGTTAGTCCTCATCTCGAATGCGGGCATGCACTTGCGCTTTCTTCCAGAGCGGTAGCAGCAGTGTCACGCAGTCCGCCGCGTGGATCAAAGGATCTATGGATTTCCCTCGAGTCTTTCCCACGAGGCTTTCCCACGAGGCTTTCCCACAGGGCTGTCCCACGTGCACACGTGGTGGGAGTCGATCCTCGGCTTGAACGTCAAGGCAGTGCAGGGAAAACAGGTTCCTCTGGAATAGACTGACCCATCTGGGGGACTCTTGGAATGGTGGCTCGACCCTGGAGTTCCTCTCGCCTATCCTGTGGAAAGCGCCTCCTCTTGAGATGCGACGGGAACGCCGGGAATTCTTTCCCTACGAAACAGGGAAAGGATCCCTCATCTCGAGCTAGGAGGCGGAAACGGGGCTCCCCTGGATGTGTGCGGGACCCCACGTGCTTACTCTCGAGTGGAGACGCGTATGTCGGGGAACTTCTTGAGTTGCAGCAAGGGTGTGAAGGACCCTTTGGAAGTTCCAGTGGTTAGATGTGATTAGCCTAGGGAAGCCTCAGCGGAAATGGGCCTCAACTCGCCTGGAGGGCAAAACCTCCTGGATTTTCTCGAGTTGCGGCAGGTGCTCTCGACTTACGATGGGGACCTCAGGGACCCGCTATGGTGGCCTCAAGAAAGGCCAGTCCCCATGCGAGTTCCTCGGTGGCCTCTCGGGATTCCTCTCCCGTCGATGCCGGGGCCTAAGACCTTGTGTGGAGTCGAGGCCGGAACCTGAGGATTCCTCTCCAGTGCTGACATGGATCTTGGTGTACTTCTGGAGTCTCCCCAGGGGAGTCAGTCCTCGTCTCGAATGCGTGCATGCACTTGCACTTTCCTCCAGAGCGGTAGCAGCAGTGTCACGCAGTCCGCCGCGTGGATCAAAGGATCTATGTTTTTCCCTCGAGTCTTTCCCACGAGGCTTTCCCACGAGGCTTTCCCACAGGGCTGTCCCACGTGCACACGTGGTGGGAGTCGATCCTCGGCTTGAACGTCAAGGCAGTGCAGGGAAAACAGGTTCCTCTGGAATAGACTGACCCATCTGGGGGACTCTTGGAATGGTGGCTCGACCCTGGAGTTCCTCTCGCCTTTCCTGTGGAAAGCGCCTCCTCTTGAGATGCGACGGGAACGCCGGGAATTCTTTCCCTACGAAACAGGGAAAGGATCCCTCATCTCGAGCTAGGAGGCGGAAACGGGGCTCCCCTGGATGTGTGCGGGACCCCACGTGCTTCCTCTCGAGTGGAGACGGGTATGTCGGGGAACTTCTTGAGTTGCAGCAAGGGTGTGAAGGACCCTTTGGAAGTTCCAGTGGTTAGACGTGATTAGCCTCGAGAAGCCTCAGCGGAAATGGGCCTCATCTCGCCTGGAGGGCAAAACCTCCTGGATTTTCTAGAGTTGCGGCAGGTGCTCTCGACTTACGACGGGGACCTCAGGGACCCGCTCTGGTGGCCTCAGGGAAGGCCAGTCCCCATGCGAGTTCCGCGGGGGCCTCTCGGGATTCCTCTCCCGTCGATGCCGGGGCCTAAGACCTTGTGTGGAGTCGGGGCCGGAACCTGAGGATTCCTCTCCAGTGCTCTCATGGATCCTGTGGTACTTCTGGAGTCTCCCCAGGGGAGTCAGTCCTCGTCTCGAATGCGGGCATGCACTTGCGCTTTCCTACAGAGCGGTAGCAGCAGTGTCACGCAGTCCGCCGCGTGGATCAAAGGATCTATGGTTTTCCCTCGAGTCTTTCCCACGAGGCTTTCCCACGAGGCTTTCCCACAGGGCCGTCCCACGTGCACACGTCGTGGGACTCGATCCTCGGCTTGAACGTCAAGGCAGTGCAGGGAAAACAGGTTCCTCTGAAATGGACTGATCCATCTCGGGGTCTCTTGGAATGGTGGCACGACCCTGGAGTTCCTCTCGCCTTTCCTCTGGAGAGCGCCTCCACTTGAGATGCGACGGGAACGCCGGGAATTCTTTCCCTACGAAACAGAGAAAGGATCCCTCATCTCGAGCTAGGAGGCGGAAACGGGGCTCCCCTGGATGTGTGCGGGACCCCACGTGCTTCCTCTCGAGTGAAGATGGGTATGTCGGGGAACTTTTGAGTTGCAGCAAGGGTGTGAAGGAACCTTAGGAAGTTCCAGTGGTTAGACTTGATTAGCCTCCAGAAGCCTCAGCGGAAATGGGCCTCATCTCGCCTGGAGGGCAAAACCTCCTGGATTTTCTCGAGTTGCGGGAGGTTCTCTCGACTTACGACGGGGAACTCAGGGACCCGCTCGGGTATTCTCAGGAAAGGCCAGTCCCCATGCGAGTTCCTCGGGGGCCTCTCGAGATTCCTCTCCCGTCAATGCCGGGGACTAAGACCTTGTGTGGAGTCGGGGCCGGAACCTGAGGATTCCTCTCCAGTGCTGACATGGATCTTGGGGTACTTCTGGAGTCTCCCCAGGGGAGTCAGTCCTCGTCTCGCATGCGGGAATGCAATTGCGCTTTACTCCAGAGCGGTAGCAGCAGTGTCACGCAGTCCGCCGTGTGGATCAAAGGATCTATGGTTTTCCCTCGAGTCTTTCCCACGAGGCTTTCCCACAGGGCTGTCCCATGTGCACACGTGGTGGGAGTCGATCCTCGGCTTGAACGTCAAGGCAGTGCAGGGAAAACAGTTTCCTCTGGAATGGACTGACACATCTGGGGGACTCTTGGAATGGTGGCAAGACCCTGGAGTTCCTCTCCCCTTTCCTGTGGAGAGCGCCTCCTCTTGAGATGCGATGGGAACGCCGGGAATTCTTTCCCTACGAAACAGGGAAAGGATCCCTCATCTCGAGCTAGGAGGCGGAAACGGGGCTCCTTGGATGTGTGCGGGACCCCACGTGCTTCCTCTCGAGTGGAGACGGGTATGTCGGGGAACTTCTTGAGTTGCAGCAAAGGTGTGAAGGACCCTTTGGAAGTTCCAGTGGTTAGATGTGATTAGCCTCGAGAAGCCTCAGCGGAAATGGGCCTCATCTCGCCTGGAGGGCAAAACCTCCTGGATTTTCTCGAGTTGCGGCAGGTGCTCTCGACTTACGACTGGGACCTCAGGGACCCGCTCTGGTGGCCTCAGGAAAGGCCAGTCCCCATGCGAGTTCCTCGGGGGCCTCTCGGGATTCCTCTCCCGTCGATGCCGGGGCCTAAGACCTTGTGTGGAGTCGGGGCCGGAACCTGAGGATTCCTCTCCAGTGCTGACATGGATCTTGGGGAACTTCTGGAGTCTCCCCAGTGGAGTCAGTCCTCGTCTCGAATGCGGGCATGCACTTGCGCTTTCCTCCAGAGCGGTAGCAGCAGTGTCACGCAGTCCGCCGCGTGGATCAAAGGATCTATGGATTTCCCTCGAGTCTTTCCCACGAGGCTTTCCCACGAGGCTTTCCCACCGGGCTGTACCACGTGCACACGTGGTGGGAGTCGATCCTCGGCTTGAACGTCAAGGCAGTGCAGGGAAAACAGGTTCCTCTGGAATGGACTGACACATCTGGTGGACTCTTGGAATGGTGGCACGACCCTGGAGTTCCTCTCGCCTTTCCTGTGGAAAGCGCCTCCTCTTGAGATGCGACGGGAACGCCGGGAATTCTTTCCCTACGAAAGAGGGAAAGGATCCCTCATCTCGAGCTAGGAGGCTGAAACGGGGCTCCCCTGGATGTGTGCGGGACCCCACGTGATTCCTCTCGAGTGGAGACGAGTATGTCGGGGAACTTCTTGAGTTGCAGCAAGGGTGTGAAGGACCCTTTGGAAGTTCCAGTGGTTAGATGTGATTAGCCTCGAGAAGCCTCAGCGGAAATGGGCCTCATCTGGCCTGGAGGGCAAAACCTCCTCGATTTTCTCGAGTTGCGGCAGGTGCTCTCGACTTACGACGGGGACCTCAGGGACCCTCTCTGGTGGCCTCAGGAAAGGCCAGTCCCCATGCGAGTTCCTCGGGGGCCTCTCGGGATTCCTCTCCCGTCAATGCCGGGGCCCACGACCTTGTGTGGAGTCGGGGCCGGAACCTGAGGATTCCTCTCCAGTGCTGACATGGATCTTGGGGTACTTCTGGAGTCCCCCCAGGGGAGTAGGTCCTCGTCTCGAATGCGGGCATGCACTTGCGCTTTCCTCCAGAGCAGTAGCAGCAGTGTCACGCAGTACGCAGCGTGGATCAAAGGATCTATGGTTTTCCCTCGAGTCTTTCCCACGAGACTTTCCCACGAGGCTTTCCCACAGGGCTGTCCCACGTGCACACGTGGTGGGAGTCGATCCTCGGCTTGAACGTCAAGGCAGTGCAGGGAAAACAGGTTCTCTGGAATGGACTGACACATCTGTGGGTCTCTTGGAATGGTGGCACGACCCTGGAGTTCCTCTCGCCTTTCCTGTGGAGAGAGCCTCCTCTTGAGATGCGACGGGAACGCCGGGAATTCTTTCCCTACTAAACAGGGAAAGGATCCCTCATCTCAAGCTAGGAGGCGGAAACGGGGCTCCCCTGGATGTGTGCGGGACCCCACGTGCTTCCTCTCGAGTGGAGACGGGTATGTCGGGGAACTTCTCGAGTTGCACCAAGGGTGTGAAGGACCCTTTGGAAGTTCCAGTGGTTAGATGTGATTAGCCTCGAGAAGCCTCAGCGGAAATGGGCCTCATCTCGCCTGGAGGGCAAAACCTCCTGGATTTTCTCGAGTTGCGGCAGGTGCTGTCGACTTACGACGCGACCTCAGGGACCCGCTCTGGTGGCCTCAGGAAAGGCCAGTCCCCATGCGAGTTCCTCGGTGGCCTCTCCGGATTTCTCTCCCGTCGATGCCGGGGCCTAAGACCTTGTGTGGATTCGGGGCCGGAACCTGAGGATTCCTCTCCAGTGCTGACATGGCTCTTGGGGTACTTCTGGAGTCTCCCCAGGGGAGTCAGTCCTCGTCTCGAATGCGGGCATGCACTTGCGCTTTCCTCCAGAGCGGTAGCAGCAGTGTCACGCACTCCGCCGCGTGGATCAAAGGATCTATGGTTTTCCCTCGAGTCTTTCCCACGAGGCTTTCCCACGAGGCTTTCCCACAGGGCTATCCCACGTGCACACGTGGTGGGAGTCGATCCTCGGCTTGAACGTCAAGGCAGTGCAGGGAAAACAGGTTCCTCTGGAATGGACTGACATATCTGGGGGACTCTTGGAATGGTGGCACGACCCTGGAGTTCCTCTCACCTTTCCTGTGGAGAGCGCCTCCTCTTGAGATGCGACGGAAACGCCGGGAATTCCTTCCCTACGAAACAGCGAAAGGATCTCTCTTTTCGAGCTAGGAGGCGGAAACGGGCTCCTCTGTATGTGTGCGGGACCCTCGTTCTTCCCCTCGAGTGGAGACGGGTATGTCGGGGAACTTCTGGAGTTGCAGCAAGGGTGTGAAAGACCCTTTGGAAGTTCCAGTGGTTAGATGTGTAGCCTCGAGAAGCCTCAGTGGAAATGGGCCTCATCTCGCCTGGAGGGCAAAATCTCCTGGATTTTCTCGAGTTGCGGCAGGTGCTCTCGACTTACGACGGGGACCTCAGGGACCCACTCTGGTGGCCTCAGGAAAGGCCAGTCCCCATGCAGGTTCCTCGGGGGCCTCTTGGGATTCCTCTCCCGTCGATGCCGGGGCCTAAGACCTTGTGTGGAGTCGGGGCCGGAAACTGAGGATTCCTCTCCAGTGCTGACATGGATCTTGGGGTACTTCTGGAGTCTCCCCAGGGGAGTCAGTCCTCGTCTCGAATGCGGGCATGCACTTGCGCTTTCCTCCAGAGCGGTAGCAGCAGTGTCACGCAGTCCGCCACGTGGATCAAAGGATCTATGGTTTTCCCTCGAGTCTTTCCCACGAGGCTTTCCCACGAAGCTTTCCCACAGGGCTGTCCCACGTGCACACGTGGTGGGAGTCGATCCTCGGCTTGAACGTCAAGGCAGTGCAGGGAAAACAGGTTCCTGTGGAATTGACTGACACATCTGGGGGACTCTTGGAATGGTGGCACGACCCTGGAGTTCCTCTCGCCTTTCCTGTGGAGAGCGCCTCCTCTTGAGATGCGACGGGAACGCCGGGAATTCCTTCCCTACGAAGCAGCGAAAGGATCTCTCTTTTCGAGCTAGGAGGCGGATACGGGCTCCTCTGGATGTGTGCGGCACCCCACGGGCTTCCTCTCGAGTGGAGACGGGTATGTCGGGGAACTTCTTGAGTTGCAGCAAGGGTGTGAAGAACCCTTTGGAAGTTCCAGTGGTTAGATGTGATTAGCCTCGAGAAGCCTCAGCGGAAATGGGCCTCATCTAGCCTGGAGGGCAAAACCTCATGGATTTTCTCGAGTTGCGGCAGGTGCTCTCGACTTACGACGGGACCTCAGGGACCCGCTCTGGTGGCCTCAGGAAAGGCCAGTCCCCATGCGAGTTCCTAGCGGGCCTCTCGGGATTCCTCTCCCGTCGATGCTGGGGCCTAAGACCTTGTGTGGAGTCGGGGCCGGAACCTGAGGATTCCTCTCCAGTGCTGACATGGATCTTGGGGTACTTCTGGAGTCTCCCCAGGGGAGTCAGTCCTCGTCTCGAATGCGGGCATGCACTTGCGCTTTCCTACAGAGCGGTAGCAGCAGTGTCACGCAGTCCACCGCGTGGATCAAATGATTTATGGTTTTCCCTCGAGTCTTTCCCACGAGGCTTTCCCACGAGGCTTTCCCACAGTGCTGTCCCACGTGCACACGTGGTGGGAGTCGATCCTCGGCTTGAACGTCAAGGCAGTGCAGGGAAAACAGGTTCCTCTGGAATGGACTGACATATCTGGGGGACTCTTGGAATGGTGGCACGACCCTGGAGTTCCTCTCACCTTTCCTGTGGAGAGCGCCTCCTCTTGAGATGCGACGGAAACGCCGGGAATTCCTTCCCTACGAAACAGCGAAAGGATCTCTCTTTTCGAGCTAGGAGGCGGAAACGGGCTCCTCTGTATGTGTGCGGGACCCTCGTTCTTCCCCTCGAGTGGAGACGGGTATGTCGGGGAACTTCTTGAGTTGCAGCAAGGGTGTGAAAGACCCTTTGGAAGTTCCAGTGGTTAGATGTGTAGCCTCGAGAAGCCTCAGTGGAAATGGGCCTCATCTCGCCTGGAGGGCAAAATCTCCTGGATTTTCTCGAGTTGCGGCAGGTGCTCTCGACTTACGACGGGGACCTCAGGGACCCACTCTGGTGGCCTCAGGAAAGGCCAGTCCCCATGCAGGTTCCTCGGGGGCCTCTTGGGATTCCTCTCCCGTCGATGCCGGGGCCTAAGACCTTGTGTGGAGTCGGGGCCGGAAACTGAGGATTCCTCTCCAGTGCTGACATGGATCTTGGGGTACTTCTGGAGTCTCCCCAGGGGAGTCAGTCCTCGTCTCGAATGCGGGCATGCACTTGCGCTTTCCTCCAGAGCGGTAGCAGCAGTGTCACGCAGTCCGCCACGTGGATCAAAGGATCTATGGTTTTCCCTCGAGTCTTTCCCACGAGGCTTTCCCACGAAGCTTTCCCACAGGGCTGTCCCACGTGCACACGTGGTGGGAGTCGATCCTCGGCTTGAACGTCAAGGCAGTGCAGGGAAAACAGGTTCCTGTGGAATTGACTGACACATCTGGGGGACTCTTGGAATGGTGGCACGACCCTGGAGTTCCTCTCGCCTTTCCTGTGGAGAGCGCCTCCTCTTGAGATGCGACGGGAACGCCGGGAATTCCTTCCCTACGAAGCAGCGAAAGGATCTCTCTTTTCGAGCTAGGAGGCGGATACGGGCTCCTCTGGATGTGTGCGGCACCCCACGGGCTTCCTCTCGAGTGGAGACGGGTATGTCGGGGAACTTCTTGAGTTGCAGCAAGGGTGTGAAGAACCCTTTGGAAGTTCCAGTGGTTAGATGTGATTAGCCTCGAGAAGCCTCAGCGGAAATGGGCCTCATCTAGCCTGGAGGGCAAAACCTCATGGATTTTCTCGAGTTGCGGCAGGTGCTCTCGACTTACGACGGGACCTCAGGGACCCGCTCTGGTGGCCTCAGGAAAGGCCAGTCCCCATGCGAGTTCCTAGCGGGCCTCTCGGGATTCCTCTCCCGTCGATGCTGGGGCCTAAGACCTTGTGTGGAGTCGGGGCCGGAACCTGAGGATTCCTCTCCAGTGCTGACATGGATCTTGGGGTACTTCTGGAGTCTCCCCAGGGGAGTCAGTCCTCGTCTCGAATGCGGGCATGCACTTGCGCTTTCCTACAGAGCGGTAGCAGCAGTGTCACGCAGTCCACCGCGTGGATCAAATGATTTATGGTTTTCCCTCGAGTCTTTCCCACGAGGCTTTCCCACGAGGCTTTCCCACAGTGCTGTCCCACGTGCACACGTGGTGGGAGTCGATCCTTGGCTTGAACGTCAAGGCAGTGCAGGGAAAACAGGTTCCTCTGGAATGGACTGACACATCTGGGGGACTCTTGGAATGGTGGCACGACCCTGGAGTTCCTCTCCCCTTTCCTGTTGAGAGCGCCTCCTCTTGAGATGCGACGGGAACGCCGGGAATTCTTTCCCTAGGAAACAGGGAAAGGATCCCTCATCTCGAGCTAGGAGGCGGGATCGGGGCTCCCCTGGATGTGTGCGGGACCCCACGTGCTTCCTCTCGAGTGGAGACGGGTATGTCGGGGAACTTCTTGAGTTGCAGCAAGGGTGTGAAGGACCCTTTGGAAGTTCCAGTGGTTAGACGTGATTAGCCTCGAGAAGCCTCAGCGGAAATGGGCCTCATTTCGCGTGGAGGGTAAAACCTCCTGGATTTTCTCGAGTTGCTGCAGGTGCTCTCGACTTACGACGGGGACCTCAGGGCCCCGCTCTGGTGGCCTCAGGAAAGGCCAGTCCCCATGCGAGTTCCTCGGGGGCCTCTCGGGATTCCTCTCCCGTAGATGCCGGGGCCTAAGACCTTGTGTGGAGTCGGGGCCGGAACCTGAGGTTCCTCTCCAGTGCTGACATGGATCTTGGGGTACTTCTGGAGTCTCCCCAGGGGAGTCAGTCCTCGTCTCGAATGCGGGCATGCCCTTGCGCTTTCTTCCAGAGCGGTAGCAGCAGTGTCACGCAGTCCGCCGCGTGGATCAAAGGATCTATGGTTTTCCCTCGAGTCTTTCCCTCGAGGCTTTCCCACGAGGCTTTCCCACAGGGCTGTCCCATGTGCACACGTGGTGGGAGTCGATCCTCGGCTTGAACGTCAAGGCAGTGCAGGGAAAACAGGTTCCTCTGGAATGGACTGACCCATCTCGGGGTCTCTTGGAATGGTGGCACTACCCTGGAGTTCCTCTCGCCTTTCCTGTGGAGAGCGCCTCCTCTTGAGATGCGACGGGAACGCCGGGAATCTTTCCCTACGAAACAGGGAAAGGATCCGTCATCTCGAGCTAGGAGGCGGAAACGGGGCTCCCCTGGATGTGTGCGGGACCCCACGTGCTTCCTCTCGAGTGGAGACGGGTATGTCGGGGAACTTCTTGAGTTGCAGCAAGGGTGTGAAGGACCCTTTGGAAGTTCCAGTGGTTAGACGTGATTGGCCTCGAGAAGCCTCAGCGGAAATGGGCCTCATCTCGCCTGGAGGGCAAAACCTCCTGGATTTTTTCTAGTTGCGGCAGGTGCTCTCGACTTACGACGCGGACCACAGGGACCCGCTCTGGTGGCCTCAGGAAAGGCCAGTCCCCATGCGAGTTCCTCGGGGGCCTCTCGGGATTCCTCTCCCGTCGATGCCGGGGCCTAAGACCTTGTGTGGAGTCGGGGCCGTAACCTGAGGATTCCTCTCCAGTGCTGACATGGATCTTAGGGTACTTCTGGAGTCTCCCCAGGGGAGTCAGTCCTCGTCTCGAATGCGGGCATGCACTTGCGCTTTCCTCCAGAGCGGTAGCAGCAGTGTCACGCAGTCCGCCGCGTGGATCAAAGGATCTATGGTTTTCCCTCGAGTCTTTCCCACGAGGCTTTCCCACGAGGCTTTCCCACAGGGCTGTCCCACGTGCACACGTGGTGGGAGTCGATCCTCGGCTTGATCGTCAAGGCAGTGCAGGGAAAACAGGTTCCTCTGCAATGGACTGACACATCTGGGTGTCTCTTGGAATGGTTGCACGACTCTGGAGTTCCTCTTCCCTTTCCTGTGGAGAGCGCCTCCTCTTGAGATGCGACGGTAACGCCGGGAATTCTTTCCCTACGAAACAGGGAAAGGATCCCTCATCTCGAACTAGGAGGCGGAAACGGGGCTCCCCTGGATGTGTGCGGGACCCCACCTGCTTCCTCTCGAGTGGAGACGGGTATGCCGCGGAACTGCTTGAGTTGCAGCAAGGGTGTGAAGGACCCTTTGGAAGTTCCAGTGGTTAGATGTGATTAGCCTCGAGAAGCCTCAGCGGAAATGGGCCTCATCTCGCCTGGAGGGCAAAACCTCCTGGATTTTCTCGAGTTGCGGCAGGTGCTATCGACTTACGACGGGGACCTCAGGGCCCCGCTCTGGTGGCCTCAGGAAAGGCCAGTCCCCATGCGAGTTCCTCGGGGGCCTCTCGGGATTCCTCTCCCGTCGATGCCGGGGCCTAAAACCTTGTGTGGAGTCGGGGCCGGAACCTGAGGATTCCTCTCCAGTGCTGACATGGATCTTGGGGTACTTCTGGAGTCTCCCCAGGGGAGTCAGTCCTCGTCTCGAATGCGGGCATGCACTTGCGCTTTCCTCCAGAGCGGTAGCAGCAGTGTCACGCATTCCGCCGCGTGGATCAAAGGATCTATGGTTTTCCCTCGAGTCTTTCCCACGAGGCTTTCCCACGAGGCTTTCCCACAGGGCTGTCCCACGTGCACACGTGGTGGGAGTCGATCCTCGGCTTGAACGTCAAGGCAGTGCAGGGAAAACAGGTTCCTCTGGAATGGACTGACACATCTGGGGGACTCTTGGAATGGTGGCACGACCCTGGAGTTCCTCTCGCCTTTCCTATGGAGAGCGCCTCCTCTTGAGATGCGACGGGAACGCCGGGAATTCTTTCCCTACGAAACAGGGAAAGGATCCCTCATCTCGAGATAGGAGGTGGAAACGGGGCTCCCCTGGATGTGTGCGGAAACCCACGTGCTTCCTCTCGAGTGGAGACGGGTATGTCGGGGAACTTCTTGAGTTGCAGCAAGGGTGTGAAGGACCCTTTGGAAGTTCCAGTGGTTAGATGTGATTAGCCTCGAGAAGCCTCAGCGGAAATGGGCCTCATCTCGCCTGGAGGGCAAAATCTCCTGGATTTTCTCGAGTTGCGGCAGGTGCTCTCGACTTACGACGGGGACCTCAGGGACCCGCTCTGGTGGCCTCAGGAAAGGCCAGTCCCCATGCGAGTTCCTCGGGGGCCTCTCGGGATTCCTCTCCCGTCGATGCCCGGGCCTAAAACCTTGTGTGGAGTCGGGGCCGGAACCTGAGGATTCCTCTCCAGTGCTGACATGGATCTTGGGGTACTTCTGGAGTCTCCCCAGGGGAGTCAGTCCTCGTCTCGAATGCGGGCATGCACTTGCGCTTTCCTCCAGAGCGGTAGCAGCAGTGTCACGCAATCCGCCGTGTGGATCAAAGGATCTATGCTTTTCCCTCGAGTGTTTCCCACGAGGCTTTCCCACAGGGCTGTCCCACGTGCACACGTGGTGGGAGTCGATCCTCGGCTTGAACGTCAAGGCAGTGCAGGGAAAACAGGTTCCTCTGGAATGGACTGACACATCTGGGGTCTCTTGGAATGGTGGCACGACCCTGGAGTTCCTCTCGCCTTTCCTGTGGAGAGCGCCTCCTCTTGAGATGCGACGGGAACGCCGGGAATTCTTTCCCTACGAAACAGGGAAAGGATCCCTCATCTCGAGCTAGGAGGCGGAATCGGGGCTCCCCTGGATGTGTGCGGGACCCTCGTGCTTCCTCTCGAGTTGAGACGGGTATGTCGGGGAACTTCTTGAGTTGCAGCAAGCGTGAGAAGGACCCTTTGGATGTTCCAGTGGTTAGATGTGATTAGCCTCGAGAAGCCTCAGCGGAAATGGGCCTCATCTCGCCTGGAGGGCAAAACCTCCTGGATTTTCTCGAGTTGCGGCAGGTGCTCTCGACTTACGACGGGGACCTCAGGGACCCGCTCTGGTGGCCTCAGGAAAGGCCAGTCCCCATGCGAGTTCCTCGGGGGCCTCTCCGGATTCCTCTCACGTCGATGCCGGGGCCTAAGACCTTGTGTGGAATCGGGGCCGGAACCTGAGGATTCCTCTCCAGTGCTGACGTGGATCTTGGGGTACTTCTGGAGTCTCCCCAGGGGAGTCAGTCCTCGTCTCGAATGCGGGCATGCACTTGCGCTTTCCCCCAGGGCGGTAGCAGCAGTGTCACGCAGTCCGCCGCGTGGATCAAAGGATCTATGGTTTTCCCTCGAGTCTTTCCCACGAGGCTTTCCCACGAGGCTTTCCCACAGGGCTGTCCCACGTGCACACGTGGTGGGAGTCGATCCTCGGCTTGAACGTCAAGGCAGTGCAGGGAAAACAGGTTCCTCTGGAATGGACTGACACATCTGGGGGACTCTTGGAATGGTGGCACGACCCTGGAGTTCCTCTCGCCTTTCCTGTGGAGAGCGCCTCCTCTTGAGATGCGACGGGAACGCCGTGAATTCTTTCCATACGAAACAGGGAAAGGATCCCTCATCTCGAGCTAGGAGGCGGAAACGGGGCTCCCCTGGATGTGTGCGGGACCCCACGTGCTTCCTCTCGAGTGGAGACGGGTATGTCGGGGAACTTCTTGAGTTGCAGCAAGGGTGTGAAGGACCCTTTGGAAGTTCCAGTGGTTAGACGTGATTAGCCTCGAGAAACCTCAGCGGAAATGGGCCTCATCTCGCCTGGAGGGCAAAACCTCCTGGATTTTCTCGAGTTGCGGCAGGTGCTCTCGACTTACGACGGGGACCTCAGGGACCCGCTCTGGTGGCCTCAGGAAAGGCCAGTCCCCATGCGAGTTCCTCGGGGGCCTCTCGGGATTCCTCTCCCGTCGATGCCGGGGCCTAAGACCTTGTGTGGAGTCGGGGCCGGAACCTTAGGCTTCCTCTCCAGTGCTGACATGTATCTTGGGGTACTTCTGGAGTCTCCCCAGGGGAGTCAGTCCTCGTCTCGAATGCGGGCATGCACTTGCGCTTTCCTCCAGAGCGGTAGCAGCAGTGTCACGCAGTCTGCCGCGTGGATCAAAGGATCTATGGTTTTCCCTCGAGTCTTTCCCACGAGGCTTTCAAACGAGGCTTTCCCACAGGGCTGTCCCACGTGCACACGTGGTGGGAGTCGATCCTCGGCTTGAACGTCAAGGCAGTGCAGGGAAAACAGGTTCCTCTGGAATGGACTGACACATCTGGGGGACTCTTGGAATGGTGGCACGACCCTGGAGTTCCTCTCGCCTTTCCTGTTGAGAGCGCCTCCTCTTGAGATGCGACGGGAACGCCGGGAATTCTTTCCCTAGGAAACAGGGAATGGATCCCTCATCTCGAGCTAGGAGGCGGAAACGGGGCTCCCCTGGATGTGTGCGGGACCCTCGTGCTTCCTCTCGAGTTGAGACGGGTATGTCGGGGAACTTCTTGAGTTGCAGCAAGCGTGAGAAGTACCCTTTGGATGTTCCAGTGGTTAGATGTGATTAGCCTCGAGAAGCCTCAGCGGAAATGGGCCTCATCTCGCCTGGAGGGCAAAACCTCCTGGATTTTCTCGAGTTGCGGCAGGTGCTCTCGACTTACGACGGGGACCTCAGGGACCCGCTCTGGTGGCCTCAGGAAAGGCCAGTCCCCATGCGAGTTCCTCGGGGGCCTCTCAGGATTCCTCTCCCGTCGATGCCGGGGCCTAAGACCTTGTGTGGAATCGGGGCCGGAACCTGAGGATTCCTCTCCAGTGCTGACGTGTATCTTGGGGTACTTCTGGAGTCTCCCCAGGGGAGTCAGTCCTCGTCTCGAATGCGGGCATGCACTTGCGCTTTCCCCCAGGGCGGTAGCAGCAGTGTCACGCATTCGGCCGCGTGGATCAAAGGATCTATGGTTTTCCCTCGAGTCTTTCCCACGAGTCTTTCCCACGAGGCTTTCCCACAGGGCTGTCCCACGTGCACACGTGGTGGGAGTTGATCCTCGGCTTGAACGTCAAGGCAGTGCAGGGAAAACAGGTTCCTCTGGAATGGACTGACACATCTGGGGGACTCCTGGAATGGTGGCATGACCCTGGAGTTCCTCTCGCCTTTCCTGTGGAGAGCGCCTCCTCTTGAGATGCGACCGGAACGCCGGGAATTCTTTCCCTACGAAACAGGGAAAGGATCCCTCATCTCGAGCTAGGAGGCGGAAGCGGGGCTCCCCTGGATGTGTGCTGGACCCCACGTGCTTCCTCTCGAGTGGAGACGGGTATGTCGGGGAACTTCTTGAGTTGCAGCAAGGGTGTGAAGGACCCTTTGGAAGTTCCAGTGGTTAGACGTGATTAGCCTCGAGAAGCCTCAGCGGAAATGGGCCTCATCTCGCCTGGAGGGCAAAACCTCCTGGATTTTCTCGAGTTGCGGCAGGTGCTCTCGACTTACGACGGGGACCTCAGGGACCCGCTCTGGTGGCCTCAGGAAAGGCCAGTCCCCATGCGAGTTCCTCGGGGGCCTCTCGGGATTCCTCTCCCGTCGATGCCGGGGCCTAAGACCTTGTGTGGAGTCGGGGCCGGAACCTGAGGATTCCTCTCCAGTGCTGACATGGATCTTGGGCTACTTCTGGAGTCTCCCCAGGGGAGTCAGTCCTCGTCTCGAATGCGGGCATGCACTTGCGCTTTCCTCCAGAGCGGTAGCAGCAGTGTCACGCAGTCCGCCGCGTGGATCAAAGGATCTATGGTTTTCCCTCGTGTCTTTCCCACGAGGCTTTCCCACGAGGCTTTCCCACAGGGCTGTCCCACGTGAACACGTGGTGGGAGTCGATCCTCGGCTTGAACGTCAAGGCAGTGCAGGGAAAACAGGTTCCTCTGGAATGGACTGACACATCTGGGGGACTCTTGGAATGGTGGCACGACACTTGAGTTCCTCTTGCCTTTCCTGTGGAGAGCGCCTTCTCTTGAGATGCGACGGGAACGCCGGGAATTCTTTCCCTACGAAACAGGGAAAGGATCCCTCATCTCGAGCTAGGAGGCGGAAACGGGGCTCCCCTGGATGTGTGCGGGACGCCACGTGCTTCCTCTCGAGTGGAGACGGGTATGTCGGGGAACTTCTTGAGTTGCAGCAAGGGTGTGAAAGACCCTTTGTAAGTTCCAGTGGTTAGACGTGATTAGCCTCGAGAAGCCTCAGCGGAAATGTGCCTCATCTCGCCTGGAGGGCAAAACCTCCTGGATTTTCTCGAGTTGCGGCAGGTGCTCTCGACTTACGACGGGAACCTCAGGGACCCGCTCTGGTGGCCTCAGGAAAGGCCAGTCTCCATGCGAGTTCCTCGGGGGCCTCTCGGGATTCCTCTCCCGTAGATGCCGGGGCTTAAGACGTTGTGTGGAGTAGGGGCCGGAACCTGAGGATTCCTCTCCAGTGCTGACATGGATCTTGGGGTACTTCTGGAGTCTCCCCAGGGGAGTCAGTCCTCGTCTCGAATGCGGGCATGCACTTGCGCTTTCCTCCAGAGCGGTAGCAGCAGTGTCACGCAATCCGCCGCGTGGATCAAAGGATCTATGGTTTTCCCTCGAGTCTTTCCCACGAGGCTTTCCCACGAGGCTTTCCCACAGGGCTGTCACACGTGTACACGTCGTGGGAGTCGATCCTCGGCTTGAACGTCAAGGCAGTGCAGGGAAAACAGGTTCCTCTGGAATGGACTGACACATCTGGGGGACTCTTGGAATGGTAGCATGACCCTGGAGTTCCTCTCGCCTTTCCTGTGGAGAGCGCCTCCTCTTGAGATGCGACGGGAACGCCGGGAATTCTTTCCCTAGGAAACAGGGAAAGGATCCCTCATCTCGAGCTAGGAGGCGGAAACGGGGCTCCTCTGGATGTGTGCGGGACCCTCGGGCTTCCTCTCTTGTGGAGACGGGTATGTCGGGGAACTTCTTGAGTTGCAGCAAGGGTGAGAAGGACCCTTTGGATGTTCCAGTGGTTAGATGTGATTAGCCTGGAGAAGCCTCAGCGGAAATGGGCCTCATCTGGCCTGGAGGGCAAAACCTCCTGGATTTTCTCGAGTTGCGGCAGGTGCTCTCGACTTACGACGGGGACCTCAGGGACCCGCTCTGGTGGCCTCAGGAAAGGCCAGTCCCCATGCGAGTTCCTCGGGTGCCTCTCGGGATTCCTCTCCCGTCGATTCCGGGGCCTAAGACCTTGTGTGGTGTCGGGGCCGGAACCTGAGGTTTCCTCTCCAGTGCTGACATGGATCTTGGGGTACTTCTGGAGTCTCCCCAGGGGAGTCAGTCCTCGTCTCGAATGCGGGCATGCACTTGCGCTTTCCTCCAGAGCGGTAGCAGCAGTGTCACGCAGTCCGCCGCGTGGATCAAAGGATCTATGGTTTTCCCTCGAGTCTTTCCCACGAGGCTTTCCCACGAGGCTTTCCCACAGGGCTGTCCCACGTGCACACGTGGTGGGAGTCGATCCTCGGCTTGAACGTCAAGGCAGTGCAGGGAAAACAGGTTCCTCTGGAATGGACTGACACATCTGGGGGACTCTTGGAATGGTGGCACGACCCTGGAGTTCCTCTCGCCTTTCCTGTGGAGAGCGCCTCCTCTTGAGATGCGACGGGAACGCCGGGAATTCTTTCCCTACGAAACAGGGAAAGGATTCCTCATCTCGAGCTAGGAGGCGGAAAAGGGGCTCCCCTGGATGTGTGCGGGACCCCACGTGCTTCCTCTCGAGTGGAGACGGGTATGTCGGGGAACTTCTTGAGTTGCAGCGAGGGTGTGAAGGACCCTTTGGAAGTTCCAGTGGTTAGATGTGATTGGCCTCGAGAAGCCTCAGCGGAAATGGGCCTCATCTTGCCTGGAGGGCAAAACCTCCTGGATTTTCTCGAGTTGCGGCAGGTGCCCTCGACTTACGACGGGGACCTCAGGGACCCGCTCTGGTGTCCTCAGGAAAGGCCAGTCCCCATGCGAGTTCCTCTGACGATTCCTCTCCCGTCGATGCTGGGGCCTAAGACCTTCTGTGGAGTCTTGGCCGGAACCTGAGGATTCCTCTCCAGTGCTGACATGGATCGTGGGGTACTTCTGGAGTCTCCCCAGGGGAGTCAGTCCTCGTCTCGAATGCGGGCATGCACTTGCGCTTATCTCCAGAGCGGTAGCAGCAGTGTCACGCAGTCCGCCGCGTGGATCAAAGGATCTATGGTTTTCCCTCGAGTCTTTCCCACGAGGCTTTCCCACGAGGCTTTCCCACAGGGCTGTCCCACGTGCACACGTGGTGGGAGTCGATCCTTGGCTTGAACGTCAAGGCAGTGCAGGGAAAACAGGTTCCTCTGGAATGGACTGACACATCTGGGGGACTCTTGGAATGGTGGCACGACCCTGGAGTTCCTCTCGCCTTTCCTGTGGAGAGTGCCTCCTCTTGAGATGCGACGGGAACGCCGGGAATTCTTCCCCTACGAAACAGGGAAAGGATCCCTCATCTCGAGCTAGGAGGCGGAAACGGGACTCCCCTGGATGTGTGCGGGACCCTCGTGCTTCCTCTCGAGTGGAGACGGGTATGTCCGGGAACTTCTTGAGTTGCAGCAAGGGTGAGAAGGACCCTTTGGATGTTCCAGTGGTTAGATGTGTTTAGCCTCGAGAAGCCTCAACGGAAATGGGCCTCATCTCGCCTGGAGGGCAAAACCTCATGGATTTTCTCGAGTTGCGGCAGGTGCTCTCGACTTACGACGGGGACCTCAGGGACCCGCTCTGGTGGCCTCAGGAAAGGCCAGTCCCCATGCGAGTTCCTCGGGGGCCTCTCAGGATTCCTCTCCCGTCGATGCCGGGGCCTAAGACCTTGTGTGGAGTCGGGACCGGAACCTGAGGATTCCTCTCCAGTGCTGACAAGGATCTTGGGGTACTTCTGGAGTCTCCCCAGAGGAGTCAGTCCTCGTCTCGAATGCGGGCATGCACTTGCGCTTTCCTCCAGAGCGGTAGCAGCAGTGTCACTCAGTCCGACGCGTAGATCCATGGATCTATGGTTTTACCTCGAGTCTTTCCCACGAGGCTTTCCCACGAGGCTTTCCCACAGGGCTGTCCCACGTGCACACGTGGTGGGAGTCGATCCTCGGCTTGAACGTCAAGGCAGTGCAGGGAAAAAAGCTTCCTCTGTAATGGACTGACACATCTGGGGGTCTCTTGGAATGGTGGCACGACCCTTGAGTTCCTCTCGCCTTTCCTGTGGAGAGCACCTCCTCTGATATGCGACGGGAACGCCGGGAATTCTTTCCCTACGAAACAGGGAAAGGATCCCTCATCTCGAGCTAGGAGGCGGAAACGGGGCTCCCCTGGATGTGTGCGGGACCCCACGTGCTTCCTCTCGAGTGGAGACGGGTAGGTGGGGAACTTCTTGAGTTGAGGCAACGGTGTGAAGGACACTTTGGAAGTTCCAGTGGTTAGATGTGATTAGCCTTGAGAAGCCTCAGCGGAAATGGGCCTCATCTCGCCTGGAGGGCAAATCCTCCTGGATTTTCCGAGTTGCGGCAGGTGCTCTCGACTTACGACGGGAACCTCAGGGACCCGCTCTGGTGGCCTCAGGAAAGGCCAGTCCCCATGCGAGTTCCTCGGGGGCCTCTCGGGATTCCTCTCCCGTCGATGCCGGGGCCTAAGACCTTGTGTGGAGTCGGGGCCGGAACCTGAGGATTCCTCTCCAGTGCTGACATGGATCTTGGGGTACTTCTGGAGTCTCCCCAGGGGAGTCAGTCCTCGTCTCGAATGCGGGCATGCACTTGCGCTTTCCTCCAGAGCGGAAGCAGCAGTGTCACGCAGTCCACCGCGTGGATCAAAGGATCTATGGTTTTCCCTCGAGTCTTTCCCACGAGGCTTTCCCACGAGGCTTTCCCACAGGGCTGTTCCACGTGCACACGTGGTGGGAGTCGATCCTCGGCTTGAACGTCAAGGCAGTGCAGGGAAAACAGGTTCCTCTGGAATGGACTGACACATCTGGGGGACTCTTGGAATGGTGGCACGACCCTTGAGTTCCTCTCACCTTTCCTGTGGAGAGCGCCTTCTCTTGAGATGCGACGGGAACGCCGGGAATTCTTTCCCTACGAAGCAGGGAAAGGATCCCTCATCTCGAGCTAGCAGGCGGAAACGGTGCTCCCCTGGATGTGTGCGGGACCCCACGTGCTTCCTCTCGAGTGGAGACGGGTATGTCGGGGAACTTCTTGAGTTGCAGCAAGGGTGTGAAGGACCCTTTGGAAGTTCCAGTGGTTAGACGTGATTAGCCTCGAGAAGCCTCAGCGGAAATGGGCCTCATCTCGCCTGGAGGGCAAAACCTCCTGGATTTTCTCGAGTTGCGGCAGGTGCTCTCGACTTACGACGGGGACCACAGGGACCCGCTCTGATGGCCTCAGGAAAGTCCAGTCCCCATGCGAGTTCCTCGGGGGCCTCTCGGGATTCCTCTCCCGTCGATGCCGGGGCCTAAGACCTTGTGTGGAGTCGGGGCCGGAACCTGAGGATTCCTCTCCAGTGCTGACATGGATCTTGGGGTACTTCTGGAGTCTCCCCAGGGGAGTCAGTCCTCGTCTCGAATGCGGGCATGCACTTGCGCTTTCCTCCAGAGCGGTAGCAGCAGTGTCACGCAGTCCACCGCGTGGATCAAAGGATCTATGGTTTTCCCTCGTGTCTTTCCCACGAGGCTTTCCCACGAGGCTTTCCCACAGGGCTGTCCCACGTGCACACGTGGTGGGAGTCGATCCTCGGCTTGAACGTCAAGGCAGTGCAGGGAAAACAGGTTCCTCTGGAATGGACTGACACATCTGGGGGACTCTTGGAATGGTGGCACGACCCTGGAGTTCCTCTCCCCTTTCCTGTGGAGAGCGCCTCCTCTTGAGATGCGACGGGAACGCCGGGAATTCTTTCCCTACGAAGCAGGGAAAGGATCCCTCATCTCGAGCTAGGAGGCGGAAACGGGGCTCCCCTGGATGTGTGCGGGACCCCACGTGCTTCCTCTCGAGTGCAGACGGGTATGTCGGGGAACTTCTTGAGTTGCAGCAAGGGTGTGAAGGACCCTTTTTCAAGTTCCAGTGGTTAGACGTGATTAGCCTCGAGAAGCCTCAGCGGAAATGGGCCTCATCTCGCCTGGAGGGCAAAACCTCCTGTATTTTCTCGAGTTGCGGCAGGTGCTCTCGACTTACGACGGGGACCTCAGGGACCCGCTCTGGTGGCCTCAGGAAAGGCCAGTTCCCATGCGAGTTCCTCGGGGGCCTCTCGGGATTCCTCTCCCGTCGATGCCGGGGCCTAAAACCTTGTGTGGAGTCGGGGCCGGAACCAGAGGATTCCTCTCCAGTGCTGACATGGATCTTGGGGTACTTCTGGAGTCTCCCCAGGGGAGTCAGTCCTCGTCTCGAATGCGGGCATGCACTTGCGCTTTCCTCCAGAGCGGTAGCAGCAGTGTCACGCAGTCCGCCGCGTGGATCAAAGGATCTATGGTTTTCCCTCGAGTCTTTCCCACGAGGCTTTCCCACGAGGCTTTCCCACAGGGCTGTCCCACGTGCACACGTGGTGGGAGTCGATCCTCGGCTTGAACGTCAAGGCAGTGCAGGGAAAACAGGTTCCTCTGGAATGGACTGACACATCTGGGGGACTCTTGGAATGGTGGCACGACCCTGGAGTTCCTCTCGCCTTTCCTGTGCAGAGCGCCTCCTCTTGAGATGCGACGGGAACGCCGGGAATTCTTTCCCTACGAAACAGGGAAAGGATCCCTCATCTCGAGCTAGGAGGCGGAAACGGGGCTCCCCTGGATGTGTGCGGGACCCCACGTGCTTCCTCTCGAGTGGAGACGGGTATGTCGGGGAACTTCTTGAGTTGCAGCAAGGGTGTGAAGGACACTTTGAAAGTTCCAGTGGTTAGACGTGATTAGCCTCGAGAAGCCTCAGCGGAAATGTGCCTCATCTCGCCTGGAGGGCAAAACCTCCTGGATTTTCTCGAGTTGCGGCAGGTGCTCTCGACTTACGACGGGGACCACAGGGACCCGCTCTGATGGCCTCAGGAAAGTCCAGTCCCCATGCGAGTTCCTCGGGGGCCTCTCGGGATTCCTCTCCCGTCGATGCCGGGGCCTAAGACCTTGTGTGGAGTCGGGGCCGGATCCTGAGGATTCCTCTCCAGTGCTGACATGGATCTTGGGGTACTTCTGGAGTCTCCCCAGGGGAGTCAGTCCTCGTCTCGAATGCGGGCATGCACTTGCGCTTTCCTCCAGAGCGGAAGCAGCAGTGTCACGCAGTCCACCGCGTGGATCAAAGGATCTATGGTTTTCCCTCGAGTCTTTCCCACGAGGCTTTCCCACGAGGCTTTCCCACAGGGCTGTCCCACGTGCACACGTGGTGGGAGTCGATCCTCGGCTTGAACGTCAAGGCAGTGCAGGGAAAACAGGTTCCTCTGGAATGGACTGACACATCTGGGGGACTTTGGAATGGTGGCACGACCCTTGAGTTCCTCTCACCTTTCCTGTGGAGAGCGCCTTCTCTTGAGATGCGACGGGAACGCCGGGAATTCTTTCCCTACGAAGCAGTGAAAGGATCCCTCATCTCGAGTTGGAGGCGGAAACGGTGCTCCCCTGGATGTGTGCGGGACCCCACGTGCTTCCTCTCGAGTGGAGACGGGTATGTCGGGGAACTTCTTGAGTTGCAGCAAGGGTGTGAAGGACCCTTTGGAAGTTCCAGTGGTTAGACGTGATTAGCCTCGAGAAGCCTCAGCGGAAATGTGCCTCATCTCGCCTGGAGGGCAAAACCTCCTGGATTTTCTCGAGTTGCGGCAGGTGCTCTCGACTTACGACGGGGACCTCGGGGACCCGCTCTGGTGGCCTCAGGAAAGGCCAGTCCCCATGCGAGTTCCTCGGGGGCCTCTCGGGATTCCTCTCCCGTCGATGCCGGGGCCTAAGACCTTGTGTGGAGTCGTGGCCGGAACCTGAGGATTCCTCTCCAGTGCTGACATGGATCTTGGGGTACTTCTGGAGTCTCCCCAGGGGAGTCAGTCCTCGTCTCGAATGCGGGCATGCACTTGCGCTTTCCTCTGGAGCGGTAGCAGCAGTGTCACGCAGTCCGCCGCGTGGATCAAAGGATCTATGGTTTTCCCTCGAGTCTTTCCCACGAGGCTTTCCCACGAGGCTTTCCCACAGGGCTGTCCCACGTGCACACGTGGTGGGAGTAGATCCTCGGCTTGAACGTCAAGGCAGTGCAGGGAAAACAGGTTCCTCTGGAATGGACTGACACATCTGGGGGACTCTTGGAATGGTGGCACGACCCTGGAGTTCCTCTCGCCTTTCCTGTGGAGAGCGCCTCCTCTTGAGATGTGACGGGAACGCCGGGAATTCTTTCCCTACGAAACAGGGAAAGGATCCCTCATCTCGAGCAAGGAGGCGGAAACGGGGCTCCCCTGGATGTGTGCGGGACCCTCGTGCTTCCTCTCGAGTGGAGACGGGTATGTCCGGGACTTCTTGAGTTGCAGCAAGGGTGAGAAGGACCCTTTGGATGTTCCAGTGGTTAGATGTGATTAGCCTGGAGAAGCCTCAGCGGAAATGGGCCTCATCTCGCCTGGAGGGCAAAACCTCCTGGATTTTCTCGAGTTGCGGCAGGTGCTCTCGACTTACGACGGGGACCTCAGGGACCCGCTCTGGTGCCCTCAGGAAAGGCCAGTCCCCATGCGAGTTCCTCGGGGGCCTCTCAGGATTCCTCTCCCGTCGATGCCGGGTCCTAAGACCTTGTGTGGAGTCGGGGCCGGAACATGAGGATTCCTCTCCAGTGCTGACAAGGATCTTGGGGTACTTCTGGAGTCTCCCCAGAGGAGTCAGTCCTCGTCTCGAATGCGGGCATGCACTTGCGCTTTCCTCCAGAGCGGTAGCAGCAGTGTCACTCAGTCCGACGCGTAGATCAATGGATCTATGGTTTTACCTCGAGTCTTTCCCACGAGGCTTTCCCACGAGGCTTTCCCACAGGGCTGTCCCACGTGCACACGTGGTGGGAGTCGATCCTCGGCTTGAACGTCAAGGCAGTGCAGGGAAAACAGCTTCCTCTGTAATGGACTGACACATCTGGGGGTCTCTTGGAATGGTGGCACGACCCTTGAGTTCTTCTCGCCTTTCCTGTGGAGAGCACCTCCTCTGAGATGCGACGGGAACGCCGGGAATTCTTTCCCTACGAAACAGGGAAAGGATCCCTCATCTCGAGCTAGGAGGCGGAAACGGGGCTCCCCTGGATGTGTGCGGGACCCCACGTGCTTCCTCTCGAGTGCAGACGGGTATGTCGGGGAACTTCTTGAGTTGCAGCAAGGGTGTGAAGGACCCTTTTTCAAGTTCCAGTGGTTAGACGTGATTAGCCTCGAGAAGCCTCAGCGGAAATGGGCCTCATCTCGCCTGGAGGGCAAAACCTCCTGGATTTTCTCGAGTTGCGGCAGGTGCTCTCGACTTACGACGGGGACCACAGGGACCCGCTCTGATGGCCTCAGGAAAGTCCAGTCCCCATGCGAGTTCCTCGGGGGCATCTCGGGATTCCTCTCCCGTCGATGCCGGGGCCTAAGACCTTGTGTGGAGTCGGGGCCGGAACCTGAGGATTCCTCTCCAGTGCTGACATGGATCTTGGGGTACTTCTGGAGTCTCCCCAGGGGAGTCAGTCCTCGTCTCGAATGCGGGCATGCACTTGCGCTTTCCTCCAGAGCGGTAGCAGCAGTGTCACGCAGTCCACCGCGTGGATCAAAGGATCTATGGTTTTCCCTCGAGTCTTTCCCACGAGGCTTTCCCACGAGGCTTTCCCACAGGGCTGTCCCACGTGCACACGTGGTGGGAGTCGATCCTCGGCATGAACGTCAAGGCAGTGCAGGGAAAACAGGTTCCTCTGGAATGGACTGACACATCTGGGGGACTCTTGGAATGGTGGCACGACCCTGGAGTTCCTCTCCCCTTTCCTGTGGAGAGCGCCTCCTCTTGAGATGCGACGGGAACGCCGGGAATTCTTTCCCTACGAAGCAGGGAAAGGATCCCTCATCTCGAGCTAGGAGGCGGAAACGGGGCTCCCCTGGATGTGTGCGGGACCCCACGTGCTTCCTCTCGAGTGGAGACGGGTAGGTGGGGAACTTCTTGAGTTGAGGCAACGGTGTGAAGGACACTTTGGAAGTTCCAGTGGTTAGATGTGATTAGCCTCGAGAAGCCTCAGCGGAAATGGGCCTCATCTCGCCTGGAGGGCAAAACCTCCTGGATTTTCCGAGTTGCGGCAGGTGCTCTCGACTTACGACGGGAACCTCAGGGACCCGCTCTGGTGGCCTCAGGAAAGGCCAGTCCCGATGCGAGTTCCTCGGGGGCCTCTCGGGATTCCTCTCCTGTCGATGCCGGGGCCTAAGACCTTGTGTGGAGTCGGGGCCGGCACCTGAGGATTCCTCTCCAGTGCTGACATGGATCTTGGGGTACTTCAGGAGTCTCCCCAGGGGAGTCAGTCCTCGTCTCGAATGCGGGCATGCACTTGCGCTTTCCTCCAGAGCGGTAGCAGCAGTTTCACGCAGTCCGCCGCGTGGATCAAAGGATCTATGGTTTTCCCTCGAGTCTTTCCCACGAGGCTTTCCCACGAGGCTTTCCCACAGGGCTGTCCCACGTGCACACGTGGTGGGAGTCGATCCTCGGCTAGAACGTCAAGGCAGTGCAGGGAAAACAGGTTACTCTGGAATGGACTGAGACATCTGGGGGACTCTTGGAATGGTGGCACGACCCTGGAGTTCCTCTCGCCTTTCCTGTGGAGAACGCCTCCTCTTGAGATGCGACGGGAACGCCAGGAATTCTTTCCCTATGAAACAGGGAAAGGATCCCTCATCTCGAGCTAGGAGGCGGAAACGGGGCTCCCCTGGATGTGTGCGGGACCCCACGTGCTTCCTCTCGAGTGGAGACGGGTATGTCGGGGAACTTCTTGAGTTGCAGGAAGGGTGTGAAGGACCCTTTTTCAAGTTCCAGTGGTTAGACGTGATTAGCCTCGAGAAGCCTCAGCGGAAATGGATCTCATCTCGCCTGGAGGGCAAAACCTCCTGGATTTTCTCGAGTTGCGGCAGGTGCTCTCGACTTACGACGGGGACCTCAGGGACCCGCTCTGGTGTCCTCAGGAAAGGCCAGTCCCCATGCGAGTTCCTCTGACGATTCCTCTCCCGTCGATGCTGGGGCCTAAGACCTTCTGTGGAGTCTTGGCCGGAACCTGAGGATTCCTCTCCAGTGCTGACATGGATCGTGGGGTACTTCTGGAGTCTCCCCAGGGGAGTCAGTCCTCGTCTCGAATGCGGGCATGCACTTGCGCTTATCTCCAGAGCGGTAGCAGCAGTGTCACGCAGTCCGCCGCGTGGATCAAAGGATCTATGGTTTTCCCTCGAGTCTTTCCCACGAGGCTTTCCCACGAGGCTTTCCCACAGGGCTGTCCCACGTGCACACGTGGTGGGAGTCGATCCTTGGCTTGAACGTCAAGGCAGTGCAGGGAAAACAGGTTCCTCTGGAATGGACTGACACATCTGGGGGACTCTTGGAATGGTGGCACGACCCTGGAGTTCCTCTCGCCTTTCCTGTGGAGAGTGCCTCCTCTTGAGATGCGACGGGAACGCCGGGAATTCTTCCCCTACGAAACAGGGAAAGGATCCCTCATCTCGAGCTAGGAGGCGGAAACGGGACTCCCCTGGATGTGTGCGGGACCCTCGTGCTTCCTCTCGAGTGGAGACGGGTATGTCCGGGAACTTCTTGAGTTGCAGCAAGGGTGAGAAGGACCCTTTGGATGTTCCAGTGGTTAGATGTGTTTAGCCTCGAGAAGCCTCAACGGAAATGGGCCTCATCTCGCCTGGAGGGCAAAACCTCCTGGATTTTCTCGAGTTGCGGCAGGTGCTCTCGACTTACGACGGGGACCTCAGGGACCCGCTCTGGTGGCCTCAGGAAAGGCCAGTCCCCATGCGAGTTCCTCGGGGGCCTCTCAGGATTCCTCTCCCGTCGATGCCGGGGCCTAAGACATTGTGTGGAGTCGGGACCGGAACCTGAGGATTCCTCTCCAGTGCTGACAAGGATCTTGGGGTACTTCTGGAGTCTCCCCAGAGGAGTCAGTCCTCGTCTCGAATGCGGGCATGCACTTGCGCTTTCCTCCAGAGCGGTAGCAGCAGTGTCACTCAGTCCGACGCGTAGATCAATGGATCTATGGTTTTACCTCGAGTCTTTCCCTCGAGGCTTTCCCACGAGGCTTTCCCACAGGGCTGTCCCACGTGCACACGTGGTGGGAGTCGATCCTCGGCTTGAACGTCAAGGCAGTGCAGGGAAAAAAGCTTCCTCTGTAATGGACTGACACATCTGGGGGTCTCTTGGAATGGTGGCACGACCCTTGAGTTCCTCTCGCCTTTCCTGTGGAGAGCACCTCCTCTGAGATGCGACGGGAACGCCGGGAATTCTTTCCCTACGAAACAGGGAAAGGATCCCTCATCTCGAGCTAGGAGGCGGAAACGGGGCTCCCCTGGATGTGTGCGGGACCCCACGTGCTTCCTCTCGAGTGGAGACGGGTAGGTGGGAAACTTCTTGAGTTGAGGCAACGGTGTGAAGGACACTTTGGAAGTTCCAGTGGTTAGATGTGATTAGCCTTGAGAAGCCTCAGCGGAAATGGGCCTCATCTCGCCTGGAGGGCAAATCCTCCTGGATTTTCCGAGTTGCGGCAGGTGCTCTCGACTTACGACGGGAACCTCAGGGACCCGCTCTGGTGGCCTCAGGAAAGGCCAGTCCCCATGCGAGTTCCTCGGGGGCCTCTCGGGATTCCTCTCCCGTCGATGCCGGGGCCTAAGACCTTGTGTGGAGTCGGGGCCGGAACCTGAGGATTCCTCTCCAGTGCTGACATGGATCTTGGGGTACTTCTGGAGTCTCCCCAGGGGAGTCAGTCCTCGTCTCGAATGCGGGCATGCACTTGCGCTTTCCTCCAGAGCGGAAGCAGCAGTGTCACGCAGTCCACCGCGTGGATCAAAGGATCTATGGTTTTCCCTCGAGTCTTTCCCACGAGGCTTTCCCACGAGGCTTTCCCACAGGGCTGTTCCACGTGCACACGTGGTGGGAGTCGATCCTCGGCTTGAACGTCAAGGCAGTGCAGGGAAAACAGGTTCCTCTGGAATGGACTGACACATCTGGGGGACTCTTGGAATGGTGGCACGACCCTTGAGTTCCTCTCACCTTTCCT
Organism: Ovis canadensis; assembly: GCF_042477335.2. Classification (NCBI taxonomy): domain Eukaryota; kingdom Metazoa; phylum Chordata; class Mammalia; order Artiodactyla; family Bovidae; genus Ovis; species Ovis canadensis. The sequence continues at coordinate 4,871,419 of NC_091262.1, read as the reverse complement.
GTGGAGAGCGCCTTCTCTTGAGATGCGACGGGAACGCCGGGAATTCTTTCCCTACGAAGCAGGGAAAGGATCCCTCATCTCGAGCTAGCAGGCGGAAACGGTGCTCCCCTGGATGTGTGCGGGACCCCACGTGCTTCCTCTCGAGTGGAGACGGGTATGTCGGGGAACTTCTTGAGTTGCAGCAAGGGTGTGAAGGACCCTTTGGAAGTTCCAGTGGTTAGACGTGATTAGCCTCGAGAAGCCTCAGCGGAAATGGGCCTCATCTCGCCTGGAGGGCAAAACCTCCTGGATTTTCTCGAGTTGCGGCAGGTGCTCTCGACTTACGACGGGGACCACAGGGACCCGCTCTGATGGCCTCAGGAAAGTCCAGTCCCCATGCGAGTTCCTCGGGGGCCTCTCGGGATTCCTCTCCCGTCGATGCCGGGGCCTAAGACCTTGTGTGGAGTCGGGGCCGGAACCTGAGGATTCCTCTCCAGTGCTGACATGGATCTTGGGGTACTTCTGGAGTCTCCCCAGGGGAGTCAGTCCTCGTCTCGAATGCGGGCATGCACTTGCGCTTTCCTCCAGAGCGGTAGCAGCAGTGTCACGCAGTCCACCGCGTGGATCAAAGGATCTATGGTTTTCCCTCGTGTCTTTCCCACGAGGCTTTCCCACGAGGCTTTCCCACAGGGCTGTCCCACGTGCACACGTGGTGGGAGTCGATCCTCGGCTTGAACGTCAAGGCAGTGCAGGGAAAACAGGTTCCTCTGGAATGGACTGACACATCTGGGGGACTCTTGGAATGGTGGCACGACCCTGGAGTTCCTCTCCCCTTTCCTGTGGAGAGCGCCTCCTCTTGAGATGCGACGGGAACGCCGGGAATTCTTTCCCTACGAAGCAGGGAAAGGATCCCTCATCTCGAGCTAGGAGGCGGAAACGGGGCTCCCCTGGATGTGTGCGGGACCCCACGTGCTTCCTCTCGAGTGCAGACGGGTATGTCGGGGAACTTCTTGAGTTGCAGCAAGGGTGTGAAGGACCCTTTTTCAAGTTCCAGTGGTTAGACGTGATTAGCCTCGAGAAGCCTCAGCGGAAATGGGCCTCATCTCGCCTGGAGGGCAAAACCTCCTGTATTTTCTCGAGTTGCGGCAGGTGCTCTCGACTTACGACGGGGACCTCAGGGACCCGCTCTGGTGGCCTCAGGAAAGGCCAGTTCCCATGCGAGTTCCTCGGGGGCCTCTCGGGATTCCTCTCCCGTCGATGCCGGGGCCTAAAACCTTGTGTGGAGTCGGGGCCGGAACCTGAGGATTCCTCTCCAGTGCTGACATGGATCTTGGGGTACTTCTGGAGTCTCCCCAGGGGAGTCAGTCCTCGTCTCGAATGCGGGCATGCACTTGTGCTTTCCTCCAGAGCGGTAGCAGCAGTGTCACGCAGTCCGCCGCGTGGATCAAAGGATCTATGGTTTTCCCTCGAGTCTTTCCCACGAGGCTTTCCCACGAGGCTTTCCCACAGGGCTGTCCCACGTGCACACGTGGTGGGAGTCGATCCTCGGCTTGAACGTCAAGGCAGTGCAGGGAAAACAGGTTCCTCTGGAATGGACTGACACATCTGGGGGACTCTTGGAATGGTGGCACGACCCTGGAGTTCCTCTCGCCTTTCCTGTGCAGAGCGCCTCCTCTTGAGATGCGACGGGAACGCCGGGAATTCTTTCCCTACGAAACAGGGAAAGGATCCCTCATCTCGAGCTAGGAGGCGGAAACGGGGCTCCCCTGGATGTGTGCGGGACCCCACGTGCTTCCTCTCGAGTGGAGACGGGTATGTCGGGGAACTTCTTGAGTTGCAGCAAGGGTGTGAAGGACACTTTGGAAGTTCCAGTGGTTAGACGTGATTAGCCTCGAGAAGCCTCAGCGGAAATGTGCCTCATCTCGCCTGGAGGGCAAAACCTCCTGGATTTTCTCGAGTTGCGGCAGGTGCTCTCGACTTACGACGGGGACCACAGGGACCCGCTCTGATGGCCTCAGGAAAGTCCAGTCCCCATGCGAGTTCCTCGGGGGCCTCTCGGGATTCCTCTCCCGTCGATGCCGGGGCCTAAGACCTTGTGTGGAGTCGGGGCCGGATCCTGAGGATTCCTCTCCAGTGCTGACATGGATCTTGGGGTACTTCTGGAGTCTCCCCAGGGGAGTCAGTCCTCGTCTCGAATGCGGGCATGCACTTGCGCTTTCCTCCAGAGCGGAAGCAGCAGTGTCACGCAGTCCACCGCGTGGATCAAAGGATCTATGGTTTTCCCTCGAGTCTTTCCCACGAGGCTTTCCCACGAGGCTTTCCCACAGGGCTGTCCCACGTGCACACGTGGTGGGAGTCGATCCTCGGCTTGAACGTCAAGGCAGTGCAGGGAAAACAGGTTCCTCTGGAATGGACTGACACATCTGGGGGACTTTGGAATGGTGGCACGACCCTTGAGTTCCTCTCACCTTTCCTGTGGAGAGCGCCTTCTCTTGAGATGCGACGGGAACGCCGGGAATTCTTTCCCTACGAAGCAGTGAAAGGATCCCTCATCTCGAGTTGGAGGCGGAAACGGTGCTCCCCTGGATGTGTGCGGGACCCCACGTGCTTCCTCTCGAGTGGAGACGGGTATGTCGGGGAACTTCTTGAGTTGCAGCAAGGGTGTGAAGGACCCTTTGGAAGTTCCAGTGGTTAGACGTGATTAGCCTCGAGAAGCCTCAGCGGAAATGTGCCTCATCTCGCCTGGAGGGCAAAACCTCCTGGATTTTCTCGAGTTGCGGCAGGTGCTCTCGACTTACGACGGGGACCTCGGGGACCCGCTCTGGTGGCCTCAGGAAAGGCCAGTCCCCATGCGAGTTCCTCGGGGGCCTCTCGGGATTCCTCTCCCGTCGATGCCGGGGCCTAAGACCTTGTGTGGAGTCGTGGCCGGAACCTGAGGATTCCTCTCCAGTGCTGACATGGATCTTAGGGTACTTCTGGAGTATCCCCAGGGGAGTCAGTCCTCGTCTCGAATGCGGGCATGCACTTGCGCTTTCCTCTGGAGCGGTAGCAGCAGTGTCACGCAGTCCGCCGCGTGGATCAAAGGATCTATGGTTTTCCCTCGAGTCTTTCCCACGAGGCTTTCCCACGAGGCTTTCCCACAGGGCTGTCCCACGTGCACACGTGGTGGGAGTAGATCCTCGGCTTGAACGTCAAGGCAGTGCAGGGAAAACAGGTTCCTCTGGAATGGACTGACACATCTGGGGGACTCTTGGAATGGTGGCACGACCCTGGAGTTCCTCTCGCCTTTCCAGTGGAGAGCGCCTCCTCTTGAGATGTGACGGGAACGCCGGGAATTCTTTCCCTACGAAACAGGGAAAGGATCCCTCATCTCGAGCAAGGAGGCGGAAACGGGGCTCCCCTGGATGTGTGCGGGACCCTCGTGCTTCCTCTCGAGTGGAGACGGGTATGTCCGGGACTTCTTGAGTTGCAGCAAGGGTGAGAAGGACCCTTTGGATGTTCCAGTGGTTAGATGTGATTAGCCTGGAGAAGCCTCAGCGGAAATGGGCCTCATCTCGCCTGGAGGGCAAAACCTCCTGGATTTTCTCGAGTTGCGGCAGGTGCTCTCGACTTACGACGGGGACCTCAGGGACCCGCTCTGGTGCCCTCAGGAAAGGCCAGTCCCCATGCGAGTTCCTCGGGGGCCTCTCAGGATTCCTCTCCCGTCGATGCCGGGTCCTAAGACCTTGTGTGGAGTCGGGGCCGGAACATGAGGATTCCTCTCCAGTGCTGACAAGGATCTTGGGGTACTTCTGGAGTCTCCCCAGAGGAGTCAGTCCTCGTCTCGAATGCGGGCATGCACTTGCGCTTTCCTCCATAGCGGTAGCAGCAGTGTCACTCAGTCCGACGCGTAGATCAATGGATCTATGGTTTTACCTCGAGTCTTTCCCACGAGGCTTTCCCACGAGGCTTTCCCACAGGGCTGTCCCACGTGCACACGTGGTGGGAGTCGATCCTCGGCTTGAACGTCAAGGCAGTGCAGGGAAAACAGCTTCCTCTGTAATGGACTGACACATCTGGGGGTCTCTTGGAATGGTGGCACGACCCTTGAGTTCTTCTCGCCTTTCCTGTGGAGAGCACCTCCTCTGAGATGCGACGGGAACGCCGGGAATTCTTTCCCTACGAAACAGGGAAAGGATCCCTCATCTCGAGCTAGGAGGCGGAAACGGGGCTCCCCTGGATGTGTGCGGGACCCCACGTGCTTCCTCTCGAGTGGAGACGGGTATGTCGGGGAACTTCTTGAGTTGCAGCAAGGGTGTGAAGGACCCTTTTTCAAGTTCCAGTGGTTAGACGTGATTAGCCTCGAGAAGCCTCAGCGGAAATGGGCCTCATCTCGCCTGGAGGGCAAAACCTCCTGGATTTTCTCGAGTTGCGGCAGGTGCTCTCGACTTACGACGGGGACCACAGGGACCCGCTCTGATGGCCTCAGGAAAGTCCAGTCCCCATGCGAGTTCCTCGGGGGCATCTCGGGATTCCTCTCCCGTCGATGCCGGGGCCTAAGACCTTGTGTGGAGTCGGGGCCGGAACCTGAGGATTCCTCTCCAGTGCTGACATGGATCTTGGGGTACTTCTGGAGTCTCCCCAGGGGAGTCAGTCCTCGTCTCGAATGCGGGCATGCACTTGCGCTTTCCTCCAGAGCGGTAGCAGCAGTGTCACGCAGTCCACCGCGTGGATCAAAGGATCTATGGTTTTCCCTCGAGTCTTTCCCACGAGGCATTCCCACGAGGCTTTCCCACAGGGCTGTCCCACGTGCACACGTGGTGGGAGTCGATCCTCGGCATGAACGTCAAGGCAGTGCAGGGAAAACAGGTTCCTCTGGAATGGACTGACACATCTGGGGGACTCTTGGAATGGTGGCACGACCCTGGAGTTCCTCTCCCCTTTCCTGTGGAGAGCGCCTCCTCTTGAGATGCGACGGGAACGCCGGGAATTCTTTCCCTACGAAGCAGGGAAAGGATCCCTCATCTCGAGCTAGGAGGCGGAAACGGGGCTCCCCTGGATGTGTGCGGGACCCCACGTGCTTCCTCTCGAGTGCAGACGGGTATGTCGGGGAACTTCTTGAGTTGCAGCAAGGGTGTGAAGGACCCTTTTTCAAGTTCCAGTGGTTAGACGTGATTAGCCTCGAGAAGCCTCAGCGGAAATGGGCCTCATCTCGCCTGGAGGGCAAAACCTCCTGGATTTTCTCGAGTTGCGGCAGGTGCTCTCGACTTACGACGGGGACCTCAGGGACCCGCTCTGGTGGCCTCAGGAAAGGCCAGTTCCCATGCGAGTTCCTCGGGGGCCTCTCGGGATTCCTCTCCCGTCGATGCCGGGGCCTAAAACCTTGTGTGGAGTCGGGGCCGGAACCTGAGGATTCCTCTCCAGTGCTGACATGGATCTTGGGGTACTTCTGGAGTCTCCCCAGGGGAGTCAGTCCTCGTCTCGAATGCGGGCATGCACTTGTGCTTTCCTCCAGAGCGGTAGCAGCAGTGTCACGCAGTCCGCCGCGTGGATCAAAGGATCTATGGTTTTCCCTCGAGTCTTTCCCACGAGGCTTTCCCACGAGGCTTTCCCACAGGGCTGTCCCACGTGCACACGTGGTGGGAGTCGATCCTCGGCTTGAACGTCAAGGCAGTGCAGGGAAAACAGGTTCCTCTGGAATGGACTGACACATCTGGGGGACTCTTGGAATGGTGGCACGACCCTGGAGTTCCTCTCGCCTTTCCTGTGCAGAGCGCCTCCTCTTGAGATGCGACGGGAACGCCGGGAATTCTTTCCCTACGAAACAGGGAAAGGATCCCTCATCTCGAGCTAGGAGGCGGAAACGGGGCTCCCCTGGATGTGTGCGGGACCCCACGTGCTTCCTCTCGAGTGGAGACGGGTATGTCGGGGAACTTCTTGAGTTGCAGCAAGGGTGTGAAGGACCCTTTGGAAGTTCCAGTGGTTAGACGTGATTAGCCTCGAGAAGCCTCAGCGGAAATGTGCCTCATCTCGCCTGGAGGGCAAAACCTCCTGGATTTTCTCGAGTTGCGGCAGGTGCTCTCGACTTACGACGGGGACCTCAGGGACCCGCTCTGGTGGCCTCGGGAAAGGCCAGTCCCCATGCGAGTTCCTCGGGGGCCTCTCGGGATTCCTCTCCCGTCGATGCCGGGGCCTAAGACCTTGTGTGGAGTCGGGGCCGGAACCTGAGGATTCCTCTCCAGTGCTGACATGGATCTTGGGGTACTTCTGGAGTCTCCCCAGGGGAGTCAGTCCTCGTCTCGAATGCGGCCATGCACTTGCGCTTTCCTCCAGGGCGGTAGCAGCAGTGTCACGCAGTCCGCCGCATGAATCAAAGGATCTATGGTTTTCCCTCGAGTCTTTCCCACGAGGCTTTCCCACGAGGCTTTCCCACAGGGCTGTCCCACGTGCACACGTGGTGGGAGTCGATCCTCAGCTTGAACGTCAAGGCAGTGCAGGGAAAAAATGTTCGTCTGGAATGGACTGACACATCTGGGGGACTCTTGGAATGGTGGCACGACCCTGGAGTTCCTCTCGCCTTTCCTGTCGAGAGCGCCTCCTCTTGAGATGCGACGGGAACGCCGGGAATTCTTTCCCTACGAAACAGGGAAAGGATCCCTCATCTCGAGCTAGGAGGCGGAAACGGGGCTCCCCTGGATGTGTGCGGGACCCTCGTACTTCCTCTCTAGTGGAGACGGGTATGTCGGGGAACTTCTTGAGTTGCAGCAAGGGTGAGAAGGACCCTTTGGATGTTCCAGTGGTTAGATGTGATTAGCCTCGTGAAGCCTCAGCGGAAATGGGCCTCATCTCGCCTGGAGGGCAAAACCTCCTGGATTTTCTCGAGTTGCGGCAGGTGCTCTCGACTTACGACGGGGACCTCAGGGACCCGCTCTGGTGGCCTCAGGAAAGGCCAGTCCCCATGGGAGTTCCTCGGGGGCCTCTCGGGATTCCTCTCCCGTCGATGCCGGGGCCTTAGACCTTGTGTGGAATCGGGGCCGGAACCTGAGGATTCCTCTCCAGTGCTGACATGGATCTTGGGGTAATTCTGGAGTCTCCCCAGGGGAGTCAGTCCTCGTTTCGAATGCGGGCATGCACTTGCGCTTTCCTCCAGAGCGGTAGCAGCAGTGTCACGCAGTCCGCCGCGTGGATCAAAGGATCTATGGTTTTCCCTCTAGTATTTCCCACGAGGCTTTCCCACGAGGCTTTCCCACAGGGCTGTCCCACGTGCACACGTGGTGGGAGTCGATCCTCGGCTTGAACGTCAAGGCAGTGCAGGGAAAACAGGTTCCTCTGGAATGGACTGACACATCTGGGGGACTCTTGGAATGGTGGCACGACCCTGGAGTTCCTCTCGCCTTTCCTGTGGAGAGCGCCTCCTCTTGAGATGCGACGGGAACGCCGGGAATTCTTTCCCTACGAAACAGGGAAAGGATCCCTCATCTCGAGCTAGGAGGCGGAAACGGGGCTCCCCTGGATGTGTGCGGGACCCCACGTGCTTCCTCTCGAGTGGAGACGGGTATGTCGGGGAACTTCTTGAGTTGCAGCAAGGGTGTGAAGGACCCTTTGGAAGTTCCAGTGGTTAGACGTGATTAGCCTCGAGAAGCCTCAGCGGAAATGGGCCTCATCTCGCCTGGAGGGCAAAACCTCCTGGATTTTCTCGAGTTGCGGCAGGTGCTCTCGACTTACGACGGGGACCACAGGGACCCGCTCTGATGGCCTCAGGAAAGTCCAGTTCCCATGCGAGTTCCTCGGGGGCCTCTCGGGATTCCTCTCCCGTCGATGCCGGGGCCTAAGACCTTGTGTGGAGTCGGGGCCGGATCCTGAGGATTCCTCTCCAGTGCTGACATGGATCTTGGGGTACTTCTGGAGTCTCCCCAGGGGAGTCAGTCCTCGTCTCGAATGCGGGCATGCACTTGCGCTTTCCTCCAAAGCGGAAGCAGCAGTGTCACGCAGTCCACCGCGTGGATCAAAGGATCTATGGTTTTCCCTCGAGTCTTTCCCACGAGGCTTTCCCACGAGGCTTTCCCACAGGGCTGTCCCACGTGCACACGTGGTGGGAGTCGATCCTCGGCTTGAACGTCAAGGCAGTGCAGGGAAAACAGGTTCCTCTGGAATGGACTGACACATCTGGGGGACTCTTGGAATGGTGGCACGACCCTTGAGTTCCTCTCACCTTTCCTGTGGAGAGCGCCTTCTCTTGAGATGCGACGGGAACGCCGGGAATTCTTTCCCTACGAAGCAGGGAAAGGATCCCTCATCTCGAGCTAGGAGGCGGAAACGGTGCTCCCCTGGATGTGTTCGGGACCCCACGTGCTTCCTCTCGAGTGGAGACGGGTATGTCGGGGAACTTTTTGAGTTGCAGCAAGGGTGTGAAGGACCCTTTGGAAGTTCCAGTGGTTAGACGTGATTAGCCTCGAGAAGCCTCAGCGGAAATGTGCCTCATCTCGCCTGGAGGGCAAAACCTCCTGGATTTTCTCGAGTTGCGGCAGGTGCTCTCGACTTACGACGGGGACCTCGGGGACCCGCTCTGGTGGCCTCAGGAAAGGCCAGTCCCCATGCGAGTTCCTCGGGGGCCTCTCGGGATTCCTCTCCCGTCGATGCCGGGGCCTAAGACCTTGTGTGGAGTCGTGGCCGGAACCTGAGGATTCCTCTCCAGTGCTGACATGGATCTTGGGGTACTTCTGGAGTTTCCCCAGGGGAGTCAGTCCTCGTCTCGAATGCGGGCATGCACTTGCGCTTTCCTCCAGAGCGGTAGCAGCAGTGTCACGCAGTCCGCCGCGTGGATCAAAGGATCTATGGTTTTCCCTCGAGTCTTTCCCACGAGGCTTTCCCACGAGGCTTTCCCACAGGGCTGTCCCACGTGCACACGTGGTGGGAGTAGATCCTCGGCTTGAACGTCAAGGCAGTGCAGGGAAAACAGGTTCCTCTGGAATGGACTGACACATCTGGGGGACTCTTGGAATGGTGGCACGACCCTGGAGTTCCTCTCGCCTTTCCTGTGGAGAGCGCCTCCTCTTGAGATGCGACGGGAACGCCGGGAATTCTTTCCCTACGAAACAGGGAAAGGATCCCTCATCTCGAGCAAGGAGGCGGAAACGGGGCTCCCCTGGATGTGTGCGGGACCCTCGTGCTTCCTCTCGAGTGGAGACGGGTATGTCCGGGACTTCTTGAGTTGCAGCAAGGGTGAGAAGGACCCTTTGGATGTTCCAGTGGTTAGATGTGTTTAGCCTCGAGAAGCCTCAGCGGAAATGGGCCTCAGCTCGCCTGGAGGGCAAAACCTCCTGGATTTTCTCGAGTTGCGGCAGGTACTCTCGACTTACGACGGGGACCTCAGGGACCCGCTCTGGTGCCCTCAGGAAAGGCCAGTCCCCATGCGAGTTCCTCGAGGGCCTCTCAGGATTCCTCTCCCGTCGATGCCGGGGCCTAAGACCTTGTGTGGAGTCGGGGCCGGATCCTGAGGATTCCTCTCCAGTGCTGACAAGGATTTGGGGTACTTCTGGAGTCTCCCCAGAGGAGTCAGTCCTCGTCTCGAATGCGGGCATGCACTTGCGCTTTCCTCCAGAGCGGTAGCAGCAGTGTCACTCAGTCCGACGCGTAGATCAATGGATCTATGGTTTTACCTCGAGTCTTTCCCACGAGGCTTTCCCACGAGGCTTTCCCACAGGGCTGTCCCACGTGCACACGTGGTGGGAGTCGATCCTCGGCTTGAACGTCAAGGCAGTGCAAGGAAAACAGCTTCCTCTGTAATGGACTGACACATCTGGGGGTCTCTTGGAATGGTGGCACGACCCTTGAGTTCCTCTCGCCTTTCCTGTGGAGAGCACCTCCTCTGAGATGCGACGGGAACGCCGGGAATTCTTTCCCTACGAAACAGGGAAAGGATCCCTCATCTCGAGCTAGGAGGCGGAAACGGGGCTCCCCTGGATGTGTGCGGGACCCCACGTGCTTCCTCTCGAGTGGAGACGGGTAGGTGGGGAACTTCTTGAGTTGAGGCAACGGTGTGAAGGACACTTTGGAAGTTCCAGTGGTTAGATGTGATTAGCCTCGAGAAGCCTCAGCGGAAATGGGCCTCATCTCGCCTGGAGGGCAAAACCTCCTGGATTTTCCGAGTTGCGGCAGGTGCTCTCGACTTACGACGGGAACCTCAGGGACCCGCTCTGGTGGCCTCAGGAAAGGCCAGTCCCGATGCGAGTTCCTCGGGGGCCTCTCGGGATTCCTCTCCTGTCGATGCCGGGGCCTAAGACCTTGTGTGGAGTCGGGGCCGGCACCTGAGGATTCCTCTCCAGTGCTGACATGGATCTTGGGGTACTTCAGGAGTCTCCCCAGGGGAGTCAGTCCTCGTCTCGAATGCGGGCATGCACTTGCGCTTTCCTCCAGAGCGGTAGCAGCAGTTTCACGCAGTCCGCCGCGTGGATCAAAGGATCTATGGTTTTCCCTCGAGTCTTTCCCACGAGGCTTTCCCACGAGGCTTTCCCACAGGGCTGTCCCACGTGCACACGTGGTGGGAGTCGATCCTCGTCTTGAACGTCAAGGCAGTGCAGGGAAAACAGGTTACTCTGGAATGGACTGAGACATCTGGGGGACTCTTGGAATGGTGGCACGACCCTGGAGTTCCTCTCGCCTTTCCTGTGGAGAACGCCTCCTCTTGAGATGCGACGGGAACGCCAGGAATTCTTTCCCTATGAAACAGGGAAAGGATCCCTCATCTCGAGCTAGGAGGCGGAAACGGGGCTCCCCTGGATGTGTGCGGGACCCCACGTGCTTCCTCTCGAGTGGAGACGGGTATGTCGGGGAACTTCTTGAGTTGCAGCAAGGGTGTGAAGGACCCTTTTTCAAGTTCCAGTGGTTAGACGTGATTAGCCTCGAGAAGCCTCAGCGGAAATGGATCTCATCTCGCCTGGAGGGCAAAACCTCCTGGATTTTCTCGAGTTGCGGCAGGTGCTCTCGACTTACGACGGGGACCACAGGGACCCGCTCTGATGGCCTCAGGAAAGTCCAGTCCCCATGCGAGTTCCTCGGGGGCCTCTCGGGATTCCTCTCCCGTCGATGCCGGGGCCTAAGACCTTGTGTGGAGTCGGGGCCGGAACCTGAGGATTCCTCTCCAGTGCTGACATGGATCTTGGGGTACTTCTGGAGATTCCCCAGGGGAGTCAGTCCTCGTCTCGAATGCGGGCATGCACTTGCGCTTTCCTCCAGAGCGGTAGCAGCAGTGTCACGCAGTCCGCCGCGTGGATCAAAGGATCTATGGTTTTCCCTCGAGTCTTTCCCACGAGGCTTTCCCACGAGGCTTTCCCACAGGGCTGTCCCACGTGCACACGTGGTGGGAGTCGATCCTCGGCTTGAACGTCAAGGCAGTGCAGGGAAAACAGGTTCCTCTGGAATGGACTGACACATCTGGGGGACTCTTGGAATGGTGGCACGACCCTGGAGTTCCTCTCCCCTTTCCTGTGGAGAGCGCCTCCTCTTGAGATGCGACGGGAACGCCGGGAATTCTTTCCCTACGAAGCAGGGAAAGGATCCCTCATCTCGAGCTATGAGGCGGAAACGGGGCTCCCCTGGATGTGTGCGGGACCCCACGTGCTTCCTCTCGAGTGCAGACGGGTATGTCGGGGAACTTCTTGAGTTGCAGCAAGGGTGTGAAGGACCCTTTTTCAAGTTCCAGTGGTTAGACGTGATTAGCCTCAAGAAGCCTCAGCGGAAATGGGCCTCATCTCGCCTGGAGGGCAAAACCTCCTGGATTTTCTCGAGTTGCGGCAGGTGCTCTCGACTTACGACGGGGACCTCAGGGACCCGCTCTGGTGGCCTCAGGAAAGGCCAGTCCCCATGCGAGTTCCTCGGGGGCCTCTCGGGATTCCTCTCCCGTCGATGCCGGGGCCTAAGACCTTGTGTGGAGTCGGGGCCGGAACCTGAGGATTCCTCTCCAGTGCTGACATGGATCTTGGGGTACTTCTGGAGTCTCCCCAGGGGAGTCAGTCCTCATCTCGAATGCGGGCATGCACTTGGGCTTTCCTCCAGAGCGGTAGCAGCAGTGTCACGCAGTCCGCCGCGTGGATCAAAGGATCTATGGTTTTCCCTCTAGTATTTCCCACGAGGCTTTCCCACGAGGCTTTCCCACAGGGCTGTCCCACGTGCACACGTGGTGGGAGTCGATCCTCAGCTTGAACGTCAAGGCAGTGCAGGGAAAACAGGTTCCTCTGGAATGGACTGACACATCTGGGGGACTCTTGGAATGGTGGCACGACCCTGGATTTCCTCTCGCCTTTCCTGTGGAGAGCGCCTCCTCTTGAGATGCGACGGGAACGCCGGGAATTCTTTCCCTACGAAACAGGGAAAGGATCCCTCATCTCGAGCTAGGAGGCGGAAACGGGGCTCCCCTGGATGTGTGCGGGACCCCACGTGCTTCCTCTCGAGTGGAGACGGGTATGTCGGGGAACTTCTTGAGTTGAGGCAAGGGTGTGAAGGACCCTTTGGAAGTTCCAGTGGTTAGACTTGATTAGCCTCGAGAAGCCTCAGCGGAAATGGGCCTCATCTCGCCTGGAGGGCAAAACCTCCTGGATTTTCTCGAGTTGCGGCAGGTGCTCTCGACTTACGACGGGGACCTCAGGGACCCGTTCTGGTGGCCTCAGGAAAGGCCAGTCCCCATGCGAGTTCCTCGGGGGCCTCTCGGGATTCCTCTCCCGTCGATGCCGGGGCCTAAGACCTTGTGTGGAGTCGGGGCCGGAACCTGAGGATTCCTCTCCAGTGCTGACATGGATCTTGGGGTACTTCTGGAGTCTCCCCAGGGGAGTCAGTCCTCGTCTCGAATGCGGGCATGCACTTGCGCTTTCCTCCAGAGCGGTAGCAGCAGTGTCACGCAGTCCGCCGCGTGGATCAAAGGATCTATGGTTTTCCCTCGAGTCTTTCCCACGAGGCTTTCCCACGAGGCTTTCCCACAGGGCTGTCCCACGTGCACACGTGGTGGGAGTCGATCCTCGGCTTGAACGTCAAGGCAGTGCAGGGAAAACAGGGTCCTCTGTAATGGACTGACACATCTGGGGGACTCTTGGAATGGTGGCACGACCCTGGAGTTCCTCTCGCCTTTCCTGTGGAGAGCGCCTCCTCTTGAGATGCGACGGGAACGGCGGGAATTCTTTCCCTACGAAACAGGGACAGGATCCCTCATCTCGAGCTAGGAGGCGGAAACGGGGCTCCCCTGGATGTGTGCGGGACCCCACGTGCTTCCTCTAGAGTGGAGACGGGTATGTCGGGGAACTTCTTGAGTTGCAGCAAGGGTGTGAAGGACCCTTTGGAAGTTCCAGTGGTTAGACCTGATTAGCCTCCAGAAGCCTCAGCGGAAATGGGCCTCATCTCGCCTGGAGGGCAAAACCTCCTGGATTTTCTCGAGTTGCGGCAGGTGCTCTCGACTTACGACGGGGACCTCAGGGACACGCTCTGGTGGCCTCAGGAAAGGCCAGTCCCCATGCGAGTTCCTCGGGGGCCTCTCGGGATTCCTCTCCCGTCGATGCCGGGGCCTAAGACCTTGTGTGGAGTCGGGGCCGGAACCTGAGGATTCCTCTCCAGTGCTGACATGGATCTTGGGGTACTTCTGGAGTCTCCCCAGGGGAGTCAGTCCTCGTCTCGTATGCGGGCATGCACTTGCGCTTTCCTCCAGAGCGGTAGCAGCAGTGTCACGCAGTCCTCCGCGTGGATCAAAGGATCTATGCTTTTCCCTCGAGTCTTTCCGACGAGGCTTTCCCACGAGGCTTTCCCACAGGGCTGTCCCACGTGCACACGTGGTGGGAGTCGATCCTCGGCTTGAACGTCAAGGCAGTGCAGGGAAAACAGGTTCCTCTGGAATGGACTGACACATCTGGGGACTCCTGGAATGGTGGCACGACCCTGGAGTTCCTCTCGCCTTGCCTGTGGAGAGCGCCTCCTCTTGAGATGCGACGGGAACGCCGGGAATTCTTTCCCTACGAAACAGGGAAAGGATCCCTCATCTCGAGCTAGGAGGCGGAAACGGGGCTCCCCTGGATGTGTGCGGGACCCTCGTGCTTCCTCTCTTGTGGAGACGGCTATGTCGGGGAACTTCTTGAGTTGCAGCAAGGGTGAGAATGACCCTTTGGAAATTCCAGTGGTTAGATGTGATTTGCCTCGAGAAGCCTCAGCGGAAATGGGCCTCATCTCACCTGGAGGGCAAAACCTCCTGGATTTTCTCGAGTTGCGGCAGGTGCTCTCGACTTACGACGGGGACCTCAGGGACCCGCTCTGGTGGCCTCAGGAAAGGCCAGTCCCCATGCGAGTTCCTCGGGGGCCTCTCGGGATTCCTCTCCTGTCGATGCCGGGGACTAAGACCTTGTGTGGAGTCGGGGCCGGAACCTGAGGATTCCTCTCCAGTGCTGACATGGATCTTGGGGTTCTTCTGGAGTCTCCCCAGCGGAGTCAGTCCTCGTCTCGAATGCGGGCATGCACTTGCGCTTTCCTCCAGAGCGGTAGCAGCAGTGTCACGCAGTCCGCAGCGTGGATCAAAGGATCTATGGTTTTCCCTCGAGTCTTTCCCACGAGGCTTTCCCACGAGGCTTTCCCACAGGGCTGTCCTACGTGCACACGTGGTGGGAGTCGATCCTCAGCTTGAACGTCAAGGCAGTGCAGGGAAAACAGGTTCCTCTGGAATGGACTGACACATCTGGGGGACTCTTGGAATTGTGACACGACCCTGGAGTTCCTCTCGCCTTTCCTGTGGAGAGCGCCTCCTCTTGAGATGCGACGGGAACGCCGGGAATTCTTTCCCTAAGAAACAGGGAAAGGATCCCTCATCTCGAGCTAGGAGGCGGAAACCGGGCTCCCCTGGATGTGTGCGGGACCCTCGTGCTTCCTCTCGAGTGGAGACAGGTATGTCGGGGAACTTCTTGAGTTGCAGCAAGGGTGAGAAAGACCCTTTGGAAGTTCCAGTGGTTAGACGTGATTAGCCTCGAGAAGCCTCAGCGGAAATGGGCCTCATCTCGCCTGGAGGGCAAAACCTCCTGGATTTTCTCGAGTTGCGGCAGGTGCTCTCGACTTACGACGGGGACCTCAGGGACCCGCTCTGGTGGCCTCAGGAAAGGCCAGTCCCCATGCGAGTTCCTCGGGGGCCTCTCGGGATTCCTCTCCCGTCGATGCCGGGGCCTAAGACCTTGTGTGGAGTCGGGGCCGGAACCTGAGGATTCCTCTCCAGTGCTGACATGGATCTTGGGGTACTTCTGGATCTCCCCAGGGGAGTCAGTCCTCGTCTCGAATGCGGGCATGCACTTGCGCTATCCTCCAGAGCGGTAGCAGTAGTGTCACGCAGTCCGCCTCGTGGATCAAAGGATCTATGGTTTTCCCTCGAGTCTTTCCCACGAGGCTTTCCCACGAGGCTTTCCCACAGGGCTGTCCCACGTGCACACATGGTGGGAGTCGATCCTCGGCTTGAACGTCAAGGCAGTGCAGGGAAAACAGGTTCCTCTGGAATGGACTGACACATCTGGGGGACTCCTGGAATGGTGGCACGACCCTGGAGTTCCTCTCGCCTTTCCTGTGGAGAGCGCCTCCTCTTGAGATGCGACGGGAACGCCAGGAATTCTTTCCCTACGAAACAGGGAAAGGATCCCTCATCTCGAGCTAGGAGGCGGAAACGGGGCTCCCCTGGATGTGTGCGGGACCCTCCTGCTTCCTCTCGAGTGGAGACGGGTATGTTGGGGAACTTCTTGAGTTGCAGCAAGGGTGAGAAGGACCCTTTGGATGTTCCAGTGGTTAGATGTGATTAGCCTGGAGAAGCCTCAGCGGAAATGTGCCTCATCTCGCCTGGAGGGCAAAACCTCCTGGATTTTCTCGAGTTGCGGCAGGTGCTCTCGACTTACGACGGGGACCTCAGGGACCCGCTCTGGTGGCCTCAGGAAAGGCCAGTCCCCATGCGAGTTCCTCGGGGGCCTCTCGGGATTCCTCTCCCGTCGATGCCGGGGACTAAGACCTTGTGTGGAGTCGGGGCCGGAACCTGAGGATTCCTCTCCAGTGCTGACATGGATCTTGGGGTACTTCTGGAGTCTCCCCAGGGGAGTCAGTCCTCGTCTCGAATGCGGGCATGCACTTGCGCTTTCCTCCAGAGCGGTAGCAGCAGTGTCACGCAGTCCGCCGCGTGGATCAAAGGATCTATGGTTTTCCCTCGAGTCTTTCCCACGAGGCTTTCCCACGAGGCTTTCCCACAGGGCTGTCCCACGTGCACTCGTGGTGGGAGTCGATCCTCGGCTTGAACGTCAAGGCAGTGCAGGGAAAACAGGGTCCTCTGTAATGGACTGACACATCTGGGGGACTCTTGGAATGGTGGCCCGACCCTGGAGTTCCTCTCGCCTTTCCTGTGGAGAGCGCCTCCTCTTGAGATGCGACGGGAACGCCGGGAATTCTTTCCCTACGAAACAGGGACAGGATCCCTCATCTCGAGCTAGGAGGCGGAAACGGGGCTCCCCTGGATGTGTGCGGGGCCCCACGTGCTTCCTCTCGAGTGGAGACGGGTATGTCGGGGAACTTCTTGAGTTGCAGCAAGGGTGTGAAGGACCCTTTGGAAGTTCCAGTGGTTAGATGTGATTAGCCTCGAGAAGCCTCAGCGGAAATGGGCCTCATCTCGCCTGGAGGGCAAAACCTCCTGGATTTTCTCGAGTTGCGGCAGGTGCTCTTGACTTACGACGGGGACCTCAGGGACCCGCTCTGGTGGCCTCAGGAAAGGCCAGTCCCCATGCGAGTTCCTCGGGGGCCTCTCGGGATTCCTCTCCCGTCGATGCCGGGGCCTAAGACCTTGTGTGGAGTCGGGGCCGGAACCTGAGGATTCCTCTCCAGTGCTGACATGGATCTTGGGGTACTTCTGGAGTCTCCCCAGGGGAGTCAGTCCTCGTCTCGAATGCTGGCATGCACTTTCCCTTTCCTCCAGAGCGGTAGCAGCAGTGTCACGCAGTCCGCCGCGTGGATCAAAGGATCTATGGTTTTCCCTCGAGTCTTTCCCACGAGGCTTTCCCACGAGGCTTTCCCACAGGGCTGTCCCACGTGCACACGTGGTGGGAGTCGATCATCGGCTTGAACGTCAAGGCAGTGCAGGGAAAACAGGTTCCTCTGGAATGGACTGACACATCTGGGGGACTCTTGGAATGGTGGCACGACCCTGGGGTTCCTCTCTCCTTTCCTGTGGAGAGCGCCTCCACTTGAGATGCGACGGGAACGCCGCGAATTCTTTCCCTACGAAACAGGGAAAGGATCCCTCATCTCGAGCTAGGAGGCGGAAACGGGGCTCCCCTGGATGTGTGCGGGACCCCACGTGCTTCCTCTCGAGTGGAGACGGGTATGTCGGGGAACTTCTTGAGTTGCAGCAAGGGTGTGAAGGACCCTTTGGAAGTTCCAGTGGTTAGATGTGATTAGCCTCCAGAAGCGTCAGCGGAAATGGGCCTCATCTCGCCTGGAGGGCAAAACCTCCTGGATTTTCTCGAGTTGCCGCAGGTGCTCTCGACTTACGACTGGGACCTCAGGGACCCGCTCTGGTGGCCTCAGGAAAGGCCAGTCCCCATGCGAGTTCCTCGGGGGCCTCTCGGGATTCCTCTCCCGTCGATGCCGGGGCCTAAGACCTTGTGTGGAGTCGGGGCCGGAACCTGAGGATTCCTCTCCAGTGCTGACATGAATCTTGGGGTACTTCTGGAGTCTCCCCACGGGAGTCAGTCCTCGTCTCGAATGCGGGCATGCACTTGCGCTTTCCTCCAGAGCGGTAGCAGCAGTGTCACGCAGTCCGCCGCGTGGATCAAAGGATCTATGGTTTTCCCTCGAGTCTTTCCCACGAGGCTTTCCCACGAGGCTTTCCCACAGGGCTGTCCCACGTGCACACGTGGTGGGAGTCGATCCTCGGCTTGAACGTCAAGGCAGTGCAGGGAAAACATTTTCCTCTGGAATGGACTGACACATCTGGGGGACTCTTGGAATGGTGGCACGACCCTTGAGTGCCTCTCGCCTTTCCTGTGGAGAGCGCCTCCTCTTGAGATGCGACGGGAACGCCGGGAATTCTTTCCCTACGAAACAGGGAAAGGATCCCTCATCTCAAGCTAGGAGGCGGAAACGGGGCTCCCCTGGATGTGTGCGAGACCCTCGTGATTCCTCTCTTGTGGAGACGGGTATGTCGGGGAACTTCTTGAGTTGCAGTAAGGGTGAGAATGACCCTTTGGAAATTCCAGTGGTTAGATGTGATTTGCCTCGAGAAGCCTCAGCGGAAATGGGCCTCATCTCACCTGGAGGGCAAAACCTCCTGGATTTTCTCGAGTTGCGGCAGGTGCTCTCGACTTACGACGGGGACCTCATAGACCCGCTCTGGTGGCCTCAGGAAAGGCCAGTCCCCATGCGAGTTCCTCGGGGGCCTCTCGGGATTCCTCTCCTGTCGATGCCGGGGACTAAGACCTTGTGTGGAGTCGGGGCCGGAACCTGAGGATTCCTCTCCAGTGCTGACATGGATCTTGGGGTTCTTCTGGAGTCTCCCCAGGGGAGTCAGTCCTCGTCTCGAATGCGGGCATGCACTTGCACTTTCCTCCAGAGCGGTAGCAGCAGTGTCACGCAATCCGCCGCGTGGATCAAAGGATCTATGGTTTTCCCTCGAGTCTTTCCCACGAGGCTTTCCCACGAGGCTTTCCCACAGGGCTGTCCCACGTGCACACGTGGTGGGAGTCGATCCTCAGCTTGAACGTCAAGGCAGTGCAGGGAAAACAGGTTCCTGTGGAATGGACTGACACATCTGGGGGACTCTTGGAATTGTGACACGACCCTGGAGTTCCTCTCGCCTTTCCTGTGGAGAGCGCCTCCTCTTGAGATGCGACGGGAACGCCGGGAATTCTTTCCCTAAGAAACAGGGAAAGGATCCCTCATCTCGAGCTAGGAGGCGGAAACCGTGCTCCCCTGGATGTGTGCGGGACCCTCGTGCTTCCTCTCGAGTGGAGACGGGTATGTCGGGGAACTTCTTGAGTTGCAGCAAGGGTGAGAAGGACCCTTTGGATGTTCCAGTGGTTAGATGTGATTAGCCTCAAAAAGCCTCAGCAGAAATGGGCCTCATCTCGCCTGGAGGGCAAAACCTCCTGGATTTTCTCGAGTTGCGGCAGGTGCTCTCGACTTACGACGGGGACCTCAGGGACCCGCTCTCGTGGCCTCAGGAAAGGCAAGTCCCCATGCGAGTTCCTCGGGGGCCTCTCGGGATTCCTCTCCCGTCGATGCCGGGGCCTAAGACCTTGTGTGGAGTCGGGGCCGGAACCTGAGGATTCCTCTCCAGTGCTGACATGGATCTTGGGGTACTTCTGGAGTCTCCCCAGGGGAGTCAGTCCACGTCTCGAATGCGGGCATGCACTTGCGCTTTCCTACAGAGCGGTAGCAGCAGTGTCACGCAATCCGCCGCGTGGATCAAAGGATCTATGGTTTTCCCTCGAGTCTTTCCCTCGAGGCTTTCCCACGAGGCTTTCCCACAGGGCTGTCCCACGTGCACACGTGGTGGGAGTCGATCCTCAGCTTGAACGTCAAGGCAGTGCAGGGAAAACAGGTTCCTCTGGAATGGACTGACACATCTGGGGGACTCTTGGAATGGTGGCACGACCCTGGAGTTCCTCTCGCCTTTCCTGTGGAGAGCGCCTCCTCCTGAGATGCGACGGGAACGCCGGGAATTCTTTCCCTACGAAACAGGGAAAGGATCCCTCATCTCGAGCTAGGAGGCGGAAACGGGGCTCCCCTGGATGTGTGCGGGACCCCACGTGCTTCCTCTCGAGTGGAGACGGGTATGTCGGGGAACTTCTTGAGTTGCAGCAAGGGTGTGAAGGACCCTTTGGAAGTTCCAGTGGTTAGACCTGATTAGCCTCGAGAAGCCTCAGCGGAAATGGGCCTCATCTCGCCTGGAGGGCAAAACCTCCTGGATTTTCTCGAGTTGCGGCAGGTGCTCTCGACTTACGACGGGGACCTCAGGGACCCGCTCTGGTGGCCTCAGGAAAGGCCAGTCCCCATGCGAGTTCCTCGGGGGCCTCTCGGGATTCCTCTCCCGTCGATGCCGGGGCCTAAGACCTTGTGTGGAGTCGGGGCCGGAACCTGAGGATTCCTCTCCAGTGCTGACATGGATCTTGGGGTACTTCTGGAGTCTCCCCAGGGGAGTCAGTCCTCGTCTCGAATGCGGGCATGCACTTGCGCTTTCCTCCAGAGCGGTAGCAGCAGTGTCACGCAGTCCGCCGCGTGGATCAAAGGATCTATGGTTTTCCCTCGAGTCTTTCCCACGAGGCTTTCCCACGAGGCTTTCCCACAGGGCTGTCCCACGTGCACACATGGTGGGAGTCGATCCTCGGCTTGAACGTCAAGGCAGTGCAGGGAAAACAGGTTCCTCTGGAATGGACTGACACATCTGGGGGACTCCTGGAATGGTGGCACGACCCTGGAGTTCCTCTCGCCTTTCCTGTGGAGAGCGCCTCCTCTTGAGATGCGACGGGAACGCCAGGAATTCTTTCCCTACGAAACAGGGAAAGGATCCCTCATCTCGAGCTAGGAGGCGGAAACGGGGCTCCCCTGGATGTGTGCGGGACCCTCCTGCTTCCTCTCGAGTGGAGACGGGTATGTTGGGGAACTTCTTGAGTTGCAGCAAGGGTGAGAAGGACCCTTTGGATGTTCCAGTGGTTAGATGTGATTAGCCTGGAGAAGCCTCAGCGGAAATGTGCCTCATCTCGCCTGGAGGGCAAAACCTCCTGGATTTTCTCGAGTTGCGGCAGGTGCTCTCGACTTACGACGGGGACCTCAGGGACCCGCTCTGGTGGCCTCAGGAAAGGCCAGTCCCCATGCGAGTTCCTCGGGGGCCTCTCGGGATTCCTCTCCCGTCGATGCCGGGGACTAAGACCTTGTGTGGAGTCGGGGCCGGAACCTGAGGATTCCTCTCCAGTGCTGACATGGATCTTGGGGTACTTCTGGAGTCTCCCCAGGGGAGTCAGTCCTCGTCTCGAATGCGGGCATGCACTTGCGCTTTCCTCCAGAGCGGTAGCAGCAGTGTCACGCAGTCCGCCGCGTGGATCAAAGGATCTATGGTTTTCCCTCGAGTCTTTCCCACGAGGCTTTCCCACGAGGCTTTCCCACAGGGCTGTCCCACGTGCACTCGTGGTGGGAGTCGATCCTCGGCTTGAACGTCAAGGCAGTGCAGGGAAAACAGGGTCCTCTGTAATGGACTGACACATCTGGGGGACTCTTGGAATGGTGGCCCGACCCTGGAGTTCCTCTCGCCTTTCCTGTGGAGAGCGCCTCCTCTTGAGATGCGACGGGAACGCCGGGAATTCTTTCCCTACGAAACAGGGACAGGATCCCTCATCTCGAGCTAGGAGGCGGAAACGGGGCTCCCCTGGATGTGTGCGGGGCCCCACGTGCTTCCTCTCGAGTGGAGACGGGTATGTCGGGGAACTTCTTGAGTTGCAGCAAGGGTGTGAAGGACCCTTTGGAAGTTCCAGTGGTTAGATGTGATTAGCCTCGAGAAGCCTCAGCGGAAATGGGCCTCATCTCGCCTGGAGGGCAAAACCTCCTGGATTTTCTCGAGTTGCGGCAGGTGCTCTTGACTTACGACGGGGACCTCAGGGACCCGCTCTGGTGGCCTCAGGAAAGGCCAGTCCCCATGCGAGTTCCTCGGGGGCCTCTCGGGATTCCTCTCCCGTCGATGCCGGGGCCTAAGACCTTGTGTGGAGTCGGGGCCGGAACCTGAGGATTCCTCTCCAGTGCTGACATGGATCTTGGGGTACTTCTGGAGTCTCCCCAGGGGAGTCAGTCCTCGTCTCGAATGCTGGCATGCACTTTCCCTTTCCTCCAGAGCGGTAGCAGCAGTGTCACGCAGTCCGCCGCGTGGATCAAAGGATCTATGGTTTTCCCTCGAGTCTTTCCCACGAGGCTTTCCCACGAGGCTTTCCCACAGGGCTGTCCCACGTGCACACGTGGTGGGAGTCGATCATCGGCTTGAACGTCAAGGCAGTGCAGGGAAAACAGGTTCCTCTGGAATGGACTGACACATCTGGGGGACTCTTGGAATGGTGGCACGACCCTGGGGTTCCTCTCTCCTTTCCTGTGGAGAGCGCCTCCACTTGAGATGCGACGGGAACGCCGCGAATTCTTTCCCTACGAAACAGGGAAAGGATCCCTCATCTCGAGCTAGGAGGCGGAAACGGGGCTCCCCTGGATGTGTGCGGGACCCCACGTGCTTCCTCTCGAGTGGAGACGGGTATGTCGGGGAACTTCTTGAGTTGCAGCAAGGGTGTGAAGGACCCTTTGGAAGTTCCAGTGGTTAGATGTGATTAGCCTCCAGAAGCGTCAGCGGAAATGGGCCTCATCTCGCCTGGAGGGCAAAACCTCCTGGATTTTCTCGAGTTGCCGCAGGTGCTCTCGACTTACGACTGGGACCTCAGGGACCCGCTCTGGTGGCCTCAGGAAAGGCCAGTCCCCATGCGAGTTCCTCGGGGGCCTCTCGGGATTCCTCTCCCGTCGATGCCGGGGCCTAAGACCTTGTGTGGAGTCGGGGCCGGAACCTGAGGATTCCTCTCCAGTGCTGACATGAATCTTGGGGTACTTCTGGAGTCTCCCCACGGGAGTCAGTCCTCGTCTCGAATGCGGGCATGCACTTGCGCTTTCCTCCAGAGCGGTAGCAGCAGTGTCACGCAGTCCGCCGCGTGGATCAAAGGATCTATGGTTTTCCCTCGAGTCTTTCCCACGAGGCTTTCCCCACGAGGCTTTCCCACAGGGCTGTCCCACGTGCACACGTGGTGGGAGTCGATCCTCGGCTTGAACGTCAAGGCAGTGCAGGGAAAACATTTTCCTCTGGAATGGACTGACACATCTGGGGGACTCTTGGAATGGTGGCACGACCCTTGAGTGCCTCTCGCCTTTCCTGTGGAGAGCGCCTCCTCTTGAGATGCGACGGGAACGCCGGGAATTCTTTCCCTACGAAACAGGGAAAGGATCCCTCATCTCAAGCTAGGAGGCGGAAACGGGGCTCCCCTGGATGTGTGCGAGACCCTCGTGATTCCTCTCTTGTGGAGACGGGTATGTCGGGGAACTTCTTGAGTTGCAGTAAGGGTGAGAATGACCCTTTGGAAATTCCAGTGGTTAGATGTGATTTGCCTCGAGAAGCCTCAGCGGAAATGGGCCTCATCTCACCTGGAGGGCAAAACCTCCTGGATTTTCTCGAGTTGCGGCAGGTGCTCTCGACTTACGACGGGGACCTCATAGACCCGCTCTGGTGGCCTCAGGAAAGGCCAGTCCCCATGCGAGTTCCTCGGGGGCCTCTCGGGATTCCTCTCCTGTCGATGCCGGGGACTAAGACCTTGTGTGGAGTCGGGGCCGGAACCTGAGGATTCCTCTCCAGTGCTGACATGGATCTTGGGGTTCTTCTGGAGTCTCCCCAGGGGAGTCAGTCCTCGTCTCGAATGCGGGCATGCACTTGCACTTTCCTCCAGAGCGGTAGCAGCAGTGTCACGCAATCCGCCGCGTGGATCAAAGGATCTATGGTTTTCCCTCGAGTCTTTCCCACGAGGCTTTCCCACGAGGCTTTCCCACAGGGCTGTCCCACGTGCACACGTGGTGGGAGTCGATCCTCAGCTTGAACGTCAAGGCAGTGCAGGGAAAACAGGTTCCTGTGGAATGGACTGACACATCTGGGGGACTCTTGGAATTGTGACACGACCCTGGAGTTCCTCTCGCCTTTCCTGTGGAGAGCGCCTCCTCTTGAGATGCGACGGGAACGCCGGGAATTCTTTCCCTAAGAAACAGGGAAAGGATCCCTCATCTCGAGCTAGGAGGCGGAAACCGTGCTCCCCTGGATGTGTGCGGGACCCTCGTGCTTCCTCTCGAGTGGAGACGGGTATGTCGGGGAACTTCTTGAGTTGCAGCAAGGGTGAGAAGGACCCTTTGGATGTTCCAGTGGTTAGATGTGATTAGCCTCAAAAAGCCTCAGCAGAAATGGGCCTCATCTCGCCTGGAGGGCAAAACCTCCTGGATTTTCTCGAGTTGCGGCAGGTGCTCTCGACTTACGACGGGGACCTCAGGGACCCGCTCTCGTGGCCTCAGGAAAGGCAAGTCCCCATGCGAGTTCCTCGGGGGCCTCTCGGGATTCCTCTCCCGTCGATGCCGGGGCCTAAGACCTTGTGTGGAGTCGGGGCCGGAACCTGAGGATTCCTCTCCAGTGCTGACATGGATCTTGGGGTACTTCTGGAGTCTCCCCAGGGGAGTCAGTCCTCGTCTCGAATGCGGGCATGCACTTGCGCTTTCCTACAGAGCGGTAGCAGCAGTGTCACGCAATCCGCCGCGTGGATCAAAGGATCTATGGTTTTCCCTCGAGTCTTTCCCACGAGGCTTTCCCACGAGGCTTTCCCACAGGGCTGTCCCACGTGCACACGTGGTGGGAGTCGATCCTCAGCTTGAACGTCAAGGCAGTGCAGGGAAAACAGGTTCCTCTGGAATGGACTGACACATCTGGGGGACTCTTGGAATGGTGGCACGACCCTGGAGTTCCTCTCGCCTTTCCTGTGGAGAGCGCCTCCTCTTGAGATGCGACGGGAACGCCGGGAATTCTTTCCCTACGAAACAGGGAAAGGATCCCTCATCTCGAGCTAGGAGGCGGAAACGGGGCTCCCCTGGATGTGTGCGGGACCCCACGTGCTTCCTCTCGAGTGGAGACGGGTATGTCGGGGAACTTCTTGAGTTGCAGCAAGGGTGTGAAGGACCCTTTGGAAGTTCCAGTGGTTAGACCTGATTAGCCTCGAGAAGCCTCAGCGGAAATGGGCCTCATCTCGCCTGGAGGGCAAAACCTCCTGGATTTTCTCGAGTTGCGGCAGGTGCTCTCGACTTACGACGGGGACCTCAGGGACCCGCTCTGGTGGCCTCAGGAAAGGCCAGTCCCCATGCGAGTTCCTCGGGGGCCTCTCGGGATTCCTCTCCCGTCGATGCCGGGGCCTAAGACCTTGTGTGGAGTCGGGGCCGGAACCTGAGGATTCCTCTCCAGTGCTGACATGGATCTTGGGGTACTTCTGGAGTCTCCCCAGGGGAGTCAGTCCTCGTCTCGAATGCGGGCATGCACTTGCGCTTTCCTCCAGAGCGGTAGCAGCAGTGTCACGCAGTCCGCCGCGTGGATCAAAGGATCTATGGTTTTCCCTCGAGTCTTTCCCACGAGGCTTTCCCACGAGGCTTTCCCACAGGTCTGTCCCACGTGCACACATGGTGGGAGTCGATCCTCGGCTTGAACGTCAAGGCAGTTCAGGGAAAACAGGTTCCTCTGGAATGGACTGACACATCTGGGGGACTCCTGGAATGGTGGCACGACCCTGGAGTTCCTCTCGCCTTTCCTGTGGAGAGCGCCTCCTCTTGAGATGCGACGGGAACGCCAGGAATTCTTTCCCTACGAAACAGGGAAAGGATCCCTCATCTCGAGCTAGGAGGCGGAAACGGGGCTCCCCTGGATGTGTGCGGGACCCCACGTGCTTCCTCTCGAGTGGAGACGGGTATGTAGGGGAACTTCTTGTGTTGCAGCAAGGGTGTGAAGGACCCTTTGGAAGTTCCAGTGGTTAGACCTGATTAGCCTCGAGAAGCCTCAGCGGAAATGGGCCTCATCTCGCCTGGAGGGCAAAACCTCCTGGATTTTCTCGAGTTGCGGCAGGTGCTCTCGACTTACGACGGGGACCTCAGGGACCCGCTCTGGTGGCCTCAGGAAAGGCCAGTCCCCATGCGAGTTCCTCGGGGGCCTCTCGGGATTCCTCTCCCGTCGATGCCGGGGCCTAAGACCTTGTGTGGAGTCGGGGCCGGAACCTGAGGATTCCTCTCCAGTGCTGACATGGATCTTGGGGTACTTCTGGAGTCTCCCCAGGGGAGTCAGTCCTCGTCTCGAATGCGGGCATGCACTTGCGCTTTCCTCCAGAGCGGTAGCAGCAGTGTCACGCAGTCCGCCGCGTGGATCAAAGGATCTATGGTTTTCCCTCGAGTCTTTCCCACGAGGCTTTCCCACGAGGCTTTCCCACAGGGCTGTCCCACGTGCACACGTGGTGGGAGTCGATCCTCGGCTTGAACGTCAAGGCAGTTCAGGGAAAACAGGTTCCTCTGGAATGGACTGACACATCTGGGGGACTCTTGGAATGGTGGCACGACCCTGGAGTTCCTCTCGCCTTTCCTGTGGAGAGCGCCTCCTCTTGAGATGCGACGGGAACTCCGGGAATTCTTTCCCTAGGAAACAAGGAAAGGATCCCTCATCTCGAGCTAGGAGGCGGAAACGGGGCTCCCCTGGATGTGTGCGGGACCCTCGTGCTTCCTCTCGAGTGGAGACGGGTATGTTGGGGAACTTCTTGAGTTGCAGCAAGGGTGTGAAGGACCCTTTGGAAGTTCCAGTGGTTAGACGTGATTAGCCTCGAGAAGCCTCAGCGGAAATGGGCCTCATCTCGCCTGGAGGGCAAAACCTCCTGGATTTTCTCGAGTTGCGGCAGGTGCTCTCGACTTACGACGGGGACCTCAGGGACCCGCTCTGGTGGCCTCAGGAAAGGCCAGTCCCCATGCGAGTTCCTCGGGGGCCTCTCGGGATTCGTCTCCCGTCGATGCCGGGGCCTAAGACCTTGTGTGGAGTCGTGGCCGGAACCTGAGGATTCCTCTCCAGTGCTGACATGGATCTTGGGGTACTTCTGGAGTCTCCCCAGGGGAGTCAGTCCTCGTCTCGAATGCTGGCAAGCACTTTCCCTTTCCTCCAGAGCGGTAGCAGCAGTGTCACGCAGTCCGCCGCGTGGATCAAAGGATATATGGTTTTCCCTCGAGTCTTTCCCACGAGGCTTTCCCACGAGGCTTTCCCACAGGCTGTCCCACGTGCACACGTGGTGGGAGTCGATCCTCGGCTTGAACGTCAAGGCAGTGCAGGGAAAACAGGTTCCTCTGGAATGGACTGACACATCTGGGGGACTCTTGGAATGGTGGCACGACCCTGGGGTTCCTCTCTCCTTTCCTGTGGAGAGCGCCTCCACTTGAGATGCGACGGGAACGCCGCGAATTCTTTCCCTACGAAACAGGGAAAGGATCCCTCATCTCGAGCTAGGAGGCGGAAACGGGGCTCCCCTGGATGTGTGCGGTACCCCACGTGCTTCCTCTCGAGTGGAGACGGGTATGTCGGGGAACTTCTTGAGTTGCAGCAAGGGTGTGAAGGACCCTTTGGAAGTTCCAGTGGTTAGATGTGATTAGCCTCCAGAAGCCTCAGCGGAAATGGGCCTCATCTCGCCTGGAGGGCAAAACCTCCTGGATTTTCTCGAGTTGCGGCAGGTGCTCTCGACTTACGACGGGGACCTCAGGGACCCGCTCTGGTGGCCTCAGGAAAGGCCAGTCCCCATGCGAGTTCCTCGGGGGCCTCTCGGGATTCCTCTCCCGTCGATGCCGGGGCCTAAGACCTTGTGTGGAATTGGGGCCGGAACCTGAGGATTCCTCTCCAGTGCTGACATGGATCTTGGGTTACTTCTGGAGTCTCCCCAGGGGAGTCAGTCCTCGTCTCGAATGTGGGCATGCACTTGCGCTTTCCTCCAGGGCGGTAGCAGCAGTGTCACGCAGTCCGCCGCGTGGATCAAAGGATCTATGGTTTTCCCTCGAGTCTTTCCCACGAGGCTTTCCCACGAGGCGTTCCCACAGGGCTGTCCCACGTGCACACGTGGTGGGAGTCGATCCTCGGCTTGAACGTCAAGGCAGTGCAGGGAAAACAGGTTCCTCTGGAATGGACTGACACATCTGGGGGACTCTTGGAATGGTGGCACGACCCTTGAGTTCCTCTTGCCTTTCCTGTGGAGAGCGCCTCCTCTTGAGATGCGACGGGAACGCCGGGAATTCTTTCCCTACGAAACAGGGACAGGATCCCTCATCTCGAGCTAGGAGGCGGAAACGGGGCTCCCCTGGATGTGTGCGGGACCCCACGTGCTTCCTCTAGAGTGGAGACGGGTATGTCGGGGAACTTCTTGAGTTGCAGCAAGGGTGTGAAGGACCCTTTGGAAGTTCCAGTGGTTAGACGTGATTAGCCTCGAGAAGCCTCAGCGGAAATGGGCCTCATCTCGCCTGGAGGGCAAAACCTCCTGGATTTTCTCGAGTTGCGGCAGGTGCTCTCGACTTACGACGGGGACCTCAGGGACCCGCTCTGGTGGCCTCAGGAAAGGCCAGTCCCCATGCGAGTTCCTCGGGGGCCTCTCGGGATTCCTCTCCCGTCGATGCCGGGGCCTAAGACCTTGTGTGGAGTCGTGGCCGGAACCTGAGGATTCCTCTCCAGTGCTGACATGGATCTTGGGGTACTTCTGGAGTCTCCCCAGGGGAGTCAGTCCTCGTCTCGAATGCTGGCATGCACTTTCCCTTTCCTCCAGAGCGGTAGCAGCAGTGTCACGCAGTCCGCCGCGTGGATCAAAGGATCTATGGTTTTCCCTCGAGTCTTTCCCACGAGGCTTTCCCACGAGGCTTTCCCACAGGGCTGTCCCACGTGCACACGTGGTGGGAGTCGATCCTCGGCTTGAACGTCAAGGCAGTGCAGGGAAAACAGGTTCCTCTGGAATGGACTGACACATCCGGGGGTGTCTTGGAATGGTGTCTCGACCCTGGAGTTCCTCTCGCCTTTCCTTTGGAGAGCGCCTCCTCTTGAGATGCGACGGGAACGCCGGGAATTCTTTCCCTACGAAACAGGGAAAGGATCCCTCATCTCGAGCTAGGAGGCGGAAACGGGGCTCCCCTGGATGTGTGCGGGACCCCACGTGCTTCCTCTCGAGTGGAGACGGGTATGTCGGGGAACTTCTTGAGTTGCAGCAAGGGTGTGAAGGACCCTTTGGAAGTTCCAGTGGTTAGACCTGATTAGCCTCGAGAAGCCTCAGCGGAAATGGGCCTCATCTCGCCTGGAGGGCAAAACCTCCTGGATTTTCTCGAGTTGTGGCAGGTGCTTTCGACTTACGACGGGGACCTCAGGGACCCGCTCTGGTGGCCTCAGGAAAGGCCATTCCCCTGCGAGTTCCTCGGGGGCCTCTCGGGATTCCTCTCCCGTCGATGCCGGGGCCTAAGACCTTGGGTGGAATCGGGGCCGGAACCTGAGGATTCCTCTCCAGTGCTGACATGGATCTTGGGGTATTTCTGGAGTCTCCCCAGGGGAGTCAGTCCTCGTCTCGAATGCGGGCATGCACTTGCGCTTTCCTCCAGAGCGGTAGCAGCAGTGTCACGCAGTCCGCCGCCTGGATCAAAGGATCTATAGTTTTCCCTCGAGACTTTCCCACGAGGCTTTCCCACAAGGCTTTCCCACAGGGCTGTCCCACGTGCACACGTGGTGGGAGTCGATCCTCGGCTTGAACGTCAAGGCAGTGCAGGGAAAACAGGTTCCTCTGGAATGGACTGACACATCTGGGGGACTCTTGGAATGGTGGCACGACCCTGGAGTTCCTCTCGCCTTTCCTGTGGAGAGCGCCTCCTCTTTAGATGCGACGGGAACGCCGGGAATTCTTTCCCTACGAAACAGGGAAAGGATCCCTCATCTCGAGCTAGGAGGCGGAAACGGGGCTCCCCTGGATGTGTGCGGGACCCTCGTGCTTCCTCTCTTGTGGAGACGGGTATGTCGGGGAACTTCTTGAGTTGCAGGAAGGCTGAGAATGACCCTTTGGATGTTCCAGTGGTTAGATGTGATTAGCCTGGAGAAGCCTCAGCGGAAATGGGCATCCTCTCGCCTGGAGGGCAAAACCTCCTGGATTTTCTCGAGTTGCGGCAGGTGCTCTCGACTTACGACGGGGACCTCAGGGACCCGCTCTGGTGGCCGCAGGAAAGGCCAGTCCCCATGCGAGTTCCTCGGGGGCCTCTCGGGATTCCTCTCCCTTCGATGCCGGGGCCTAACACCTTGTGTGGAGTCGGGGCCGGAACCTGAGGATTCCTCTCCAGTGCTGACATGGATCTTGGGGTACTTCTGGAGTCTCCCCAGGGGAGTCAGTCCTCGTCTCGAATGCGGGCATGCACTTGCGCTTTCCTCCAGGGCGGTAGGAGCAGTTTCACGCAGTCCGCCGCGTGGATCAAAGGATCTATGGTTTTCCCCCGAGTCTTTCCTACGAGGCTTTCCCACGAGGCTTTCCCACAGGGCTGTCCCACGTGCACACGTGGTGGGAGTCGATCATCGGCTTGAACGTCAAGGCAGTGCAGGGAAAACAGGTTCCTCTGGAATAGACTGACACATCTGGGGGACTCTTGGAATGGTGGCACGACCCTGGATTTCCTCTCGCCTTTGCTGTGGAGAGCGCCTCCTCTTGAGATGCGACGGGAACGCCGGGAATTCTTTCCCTACGAAACATGGAAAGGATCCATCATCTCGAGCTAGGAGGCGGAAACGGGGCTCCCCTGGTTGTGTGCGGGACCCCACGTGCTTCCTCTCGAGTGGAGACGGGTATGTCGGGGAACTTCTTGAGTTGCAGCAAGGGTGTGAAGGACCCTTTGGAAGTTCCAGTGGTTAGACGTGATTAGCCTCGAGAAGCCTCAGCGGAAATGGGCCTCATCTCGCCTGGAGGGCAAAACCTCCTGGATTTTCTCGAGTTGCGGCAGGTGCTCTCGACTTACGACGGGGACCTCAGGGACCCGCTCTGGTGGCCTCAGGAAAGGCCAGTCCCCATGCGAGTTCCTCGGGGGCCTCTCGGGATTCCTCTCCCGTCGATGCCGGGGCCTAAGACCTTGTGTGGAGTCGTGGCCGGAACCTGAGGATTCCTCTCCAGTGCTGACATGGATCTTGGGGTACTTCTGGAGTCTCCCCAGGGGAGTCAGTCCTCGTCTCGAATGCTGGCATGCACTTTTCCTTTCCTCCAGAGCGGTAGCAGCAGTGTCACGCAGTCCGCCGCGTGGATCAAAGGATCTATGGTTTTCCCTCGAGTCTTTCCAACGAGGCTTTCCCACGAGGCTTTCCCACAGGCTGTCCCACGTGCACACGTGGTGGGAGTCGATCCTCGGCTTGAACGTCAAGGCAGTGCAGGGAAAACAGGTTCCTCTGGAATGGACTGACACATCTGGGGGACTCTTGGAATGGTGGCACGACCCTTGAGTGCCTCTCGCCTTTCCTGTGGAGAGCGCCTCCTCTTGAGATGCGACGGGAACGCCGGGAATTCTTTCCCTACGAAACAGGGAAAGGATCCCTCATCTCAAGCTAGGAGGCGGAAACGGGGCTCCCCTGGATGTGTGCGAGACCCTCGTGCTTCCTCTCTTGTGGAGACGGGTATGTCGGGGAACTTCTTGAGTTGCAGTAAGGGTGAGAATGACCCTTTGGAAATTCCAGTGGTTAGATGTGATTTGCCTCGAGAAGCCTCAGCGGAAATGGGCCTCATCTCACCTGGAGGGCAAAACCTCCTGGATTTTCTCGAGTTGCGGCAGGTGCTCTCGACTTACGACGGGGACCTCATAGACCCGCTCTGGTGGCCTCAGGAAAGGCCAGTCCCCATGCGAGTTCCTCGGGGGCCTCTCGGGATTCCTCTCCTGTCGATGCCGGGGACTAAGACCTTGTGTGGAGTCGGGGCCGGAACCTGAGGATTCCTCTCCAGTGCTGACATGGATCTTGGGGTTCTTCTGGAGTCTCCCCAGGGGAGTCAGTCCTCGTCTCGAATGCGGGCATGCACTTGCACTTTCCTCCAGAGCGGTAGCAGCAGTGTCACGCAATCCGCCGCGTGGATCAAAGGATCTATGGTTTTCCCTCGAGTCTTTCCCACGAGGCTTTCCCACGAGGCTTTCCCACAGGGCTGTCCCACGTGCACATGTGGTGGGAGTCGATCCTCAGCTTGAACGTCAAGGCAGTGCAGGGAAAACAGGTTCCTCTGGAATGGACTGACACATCTGGGGGACTCTTGGAATTGTGACACGACCCTGGAGTTCCTCTCGCCTTTCCTGTGGAGAGCGCCTCCTCTTGAGATGCGACGGGAACGCCGGGAATTCTTTCCCTAAGAAACAGGAAAAGGATCCCTCATCTCGAGCTAGGAGGCGGAAACCGTGCTCCCCTGGATGTGTGCGGGACCCTCATGCTTCCTCTCGAGTGGAGACGGGTATGTCGGGGAACTTCTTGAGTTGCACCAAGGGTGAGAAGGACCCTTTGGATGTTCCAGTGGTTAGATGTGATTAGCCTCAAAAAGCCTCAGCAGAAATGGGCCTCATCTCGCCTGGAGGGCAAAACCTCCTGGATTTTCTCGAGTTGCGGCAGGTGCTCTCGACTTACGACGGGGACCTCAGGGACCCGCTCTCGTGGCCTCAGGAAAGGCAAGTCCCCATGCGAGTTCCTCGGGGGCCTCTCGGGATTCCTCTCCCGTCGATGCCGGGGCCTAAGACCTTGTGTGGAGTCGGGGCCGGAACCTGAGGATTCCTCTCCAGTGCTGACATGGATCTTGGGGTACTTCTGGAGTCTCCCCAGGGGAGTCAGTCCTCGTCTCGAATGCGGGCATGCACTTGCGCTTTCCTACAGAGCGGTAGCAGCAGTGTCACGCAATCCGCCGCGTGGATCAAAGGATCTATGGTTTTCCCTCGAGTCTTTCCCACGAGGCTTTCCCACGAGGCTTTCCCACAGGGCTGTCCCACGTGCACACGTGGTGGGAGTCGATCCTCAGCTTGAACGTCAAGGCAGTGCAGGGAAAACAGGTTCCTCTGGAATGGACTGACACATCTGGGGGACTCTTGGAATGGTGGCACGACCCTGGAGTTCCTCTCGCCTTTCCTGTGGAGAGCGCCTCCTCTTGAGATGCGACGGGAACGCCGGGAATTCTTTCCCTACGAAACAGGGAAAGGATCCCTCATCTCGAGCTAGGAGGCGGAAACGGGGCTCCCCTGGATGTGTGCGGGACCCCACGTGCTTCCTCTCGAGTGGAGACGGGTATGTCGGGGAACTTCTTGAGTTGCAGCAAGGGTGTGAAGGACCCTTTGGATGTTCCAGTGGTTAGACCTGATTAGCCTCGAGAAGCCTCAGCGGAAATGGGCCTCATCTCGCCTGGAGGGCAAAACCTCCTGGATTTTCTCGAGTTGCGGCAGGTGCTCTCGACTTACGACGGGGACCTCAGGGACCCGCTCTGGTGGCCTCAGGAAAGGCCAGTCCCCATGCGAGTTCCTCGGGGGCCTCTCGGGATTCCTCTCCCGTCGATGCCGGGGCCTAAGACCTTGTGTGGAGTCGGGGCCGGAACCTGAGGATTCCTCTCCAGTGCTGACATGGATCTTGGGGTACTTCTGGAGTCTCCCCAGGGGAGTCAGTCCTCGTCTCGAATGCGGGCATGCACTTGCGCTTTCCTCCAGAGCGGTAGCAGCAGTGTCACGCAGTCCGCCGCGTGGATCAAAGGATCTATGGTTTTCCCTCGAGTCTTTCCCACGAGGCTTTCCCACGAGGCTTTCCCACAGGTCTGTCCCACGTGCACACATGGTGGGAGTCGATACTCGGCTTGAACGTCAAGGCAGTGCAGGGAAAACAGGTTCCTCTGGAATGGACTGATACATCTGGGGGACTCCTGGAATGGTGGCACGACGCTGGAGTTCCTCTCGCCTTTCCTGTGGAGAGCGCCTCCTCTTGAGATGCGACGGGAACGCCAGGAATTCTTTCCCTACGAAACAGGGAAAGGATCCCTCATCTCGAGCTAGGAGGCGGAAACGGGGCTCCCCTGGATGTGTGCGGGACCCCACGTGCTTCCTCTCGAGTGGAGACGGGTATGTAGGGGAACTTCTTGTGTTGCAGCAAGGGTGTGAAGGACCCTTTGGAAGTTCCAGTGGTTAGACCTGATTAGCCTCGAGAAGCCTCAGCGGAAATGGGCCTCATCTCGCCTGGAGGGCAAAACCTCCTGGATTTTCTCGAGTTGCGGCAGGTGCTCTCGACTTACGACGGGGACCTCAGGGACCCGCTCTGGTGGCCTCAGGAAAGGCCAGTCCCCATGCGAGTTCCTCGGGGGCCTCTCGGGATTCCTCTCCCGTCGATGCCGGGGCCTAAGACCTTGTGTGGAGTCGTGACCGGAACCTGAGGATTCCTCTCCAGTGCTGACATGGATCTTGGGGTACTTCTGGAGTCTCCCCAGGGGAGTCAGTCCTCGTCTCGAATGCTGGCATGCACTTTCCCTTTCCTCCAGAGCGGTAGCAGCAGTGTCACGCAGTCCGCCGCGTGGATCAAAGGATCTATGGTTTTCCCTCGAGTCTTTCCCACGAGGCTTTCCCACGAGGCTTTCCCACAGGCTGTCCCACGTGCACACGTGGTGGGAGTCGATCCTCGGCTTGAACGTCAAGGCAGTGCAGGGAAAACAGGTTCCTCTGGAATGGACTGACACATCTGGGGGACTCTTGGAATGGTGGCACGACCCTGGGGTTCCTCTCTCCTTTCCTGTGGAGAGCGCCTCCACTTGAGATGCGACGGGAACGCCGCGAATTCTTTCCCTACGAAACAGGGAAAGGATCCCTCATCTCGAGCTAGGAGGCGGAAACGGGGCTCCCCTGGATGTGTGCGGGACCCCACGTGCTTCCTCTCGAGTGGAGACGGGTATGTCGGGGAACTTCTTGAGTTGCAGCAAGGGTGTGAAGGACCCTTTGGAAGTTCCAGTGGTTAGATGTGATTAGCCTCCAGAAGCCTCAGCGGAAATGGGCCTCATCTCGCCTGGAGGGCAAAACCTCCTGGATTTTCTCGAGTTGCGGCAGGTGCTCTCGACTTACGACGGGGACCTCAGGGACCCGCTCTGGTGGCCTCAGGAAAGGCCAGTCCCCATGCGAGTTCCTCGGGGGCCTCTCGGGATTCCTCTCCCGTCGATGCCGGGGCCTAAGACCTTGTGTGGAATTGGGGCCGGAACCTGAGGATTCCTCTCCAGTGCTGACATGGATCTTGGGTTACTTCTGGAGTCTCCCCAGGGGAGTCAGTCCTCGTCTCGAATGTGGGCATGCACTTGCGCTTTCCTCCAGGGCGGTAGCAGCAGTGTCACGCAGTCCGCCGCGTGGATCAAAGGATCTATGGTTTTCCCTCGAGTCTTTCCCACGAGGCTTTCCCACGAGGCGTTCCCACAGGGCTGTCCCACGTGCACACGTGGTGGGAGTCGATCCTCGGCTTGAACGTCAAGGCAGTGCAGGGAAAACAGGTTCCTCTGGAATGGACTGACACATCTGGGGGACTCTTGGAATGGTGGCACGACCCTTGAGTTCCTCTTGCCTTTCCTGTGGAGAGCGCCTCCTCTTGAGATGCGACGGGAACGCCGGGAATTCTTTCCCTATGAAACAGGGACAGGATCCCTCATCTCGAGCTAGGAGGCGGAAACGGGGCTCCCCTGGATGTGTGCGGGACCCCACGTGCTTCCTCTCGAGTGGAGACGGGTATGTCGGGGAACTTCTTGAGTTGCAGCAAGGGTGTGAAGGACCCTTTGGAAGTTCCAGTGGTTAGACGTGATTAGCCTCGAGAAGCCTCAGCGGAAATGGGCCTCATCTCGCCTGGAGGGCAAAACCTCCTGGATTTTCTCGAGTTGCGGCAGGTGCTCTCGACTTACGACGGGGACCTCAGGGACCCGCTCTGGTGGCCTCAGGAAAGGCCAGTCCCCATGCGAGTTCCTCGGGGGCCTCTCGGGATTCCTCTCCCGTCGATGCCGGGGCCTAAGACCTTGTGTGGATTCGGGGCCGGAACCTGAGGATTCCTCTCCAGTGCTGACATGAATCTTGGGGTACTTCTGGAGTCTCCCCAGGGGAGTCAGTCCTCGTCTCGAATGCGGGCATGCACTTGCGCTTTCCTCCAGGGCGGTAGCAGCAGTGTCACGCAGTCCGCCGCGTGGATCAAAAGATCTATGGTTTTCCCTCGAGTCTTTCCCACGAGGCTTTCCCACGAGGCTTTCCCACAGGGCTGTAACACGTGCACACGTGGTGGGAGTCGATCCTCGGCTTGAACGTCAAGGCACTGCAGGGAAAACAGGTTCCTCTGGAATGGACTGACACATCTGGGGGACTCTTGGAATGGTGGCACGACCCTTGAGTTCCTCTCGCCTTTCCTGTGGAGAGCGCCTCCTCTTGAGATGCAACGGGAACGCCGGGAATTCTTTCCCTACGATACAGGGAAAGGATCCCTCATCTCGAGCTAGGAGGCGGAAACCGGGCTCCCCTGGATGTGTGCGGGACCCTCGTGCTTCCTCTCGAGTGGAGAAGGGTATGTCGGGGAACTTCTTGAGTTGCAGCAAGGGTGAGAAGGACCCTTTGGATGTTCCAGTGGTTAGATGTGATTAGCCTGGAGAAGCCTCAGCGGAAATGGGCCTCATCTCGCCTGGAGGGCAAAACCTCCTGGATTTTCTCGAGTTGTGGCAGGTGCTCTCGACTTACGACGGGGACCTCAGGGACCCGCTCTGGTGGCCTCAGGAAAGGCCAGTCCCCATGCGAGTTCCTCGGGGGCCTCTCGGGATTCCTCACCCGTCGATGCCGGGGCCTAAGACCTTGTGTGGAATCGGGGCCGGAACCTGAGGATTCCTCTCCAGTGCTGACATGGATCTTGGGGTACTTCTGGAGTCTCCCCAGGGGAGTCAGTCCTCGTCTCGAATGCGGGCATGCACTTGTGCTTTCCTCCAGAGCGGTAGCAGCAGTGTCACGCAGTCCGCCGCCTGGATCAAAGGATCTATAGTTTTCCCTCGAGTCTTTCCCACGAGGCTTTCCCACAAGGCTTTCCCACAGGGCTGTCCCACGTGCACACGTGGTGGGAGTCGATCCTCGGCTTGAACGTCAAGGCAGTGCAGGGAAAACAGGTTCCTCTGGAATGGACTGACACATCTGGGGGACTCTTGGAATGGTGGCACGACCCTGGAGTTCCTCTCGCCTTTCCTGTGGAGAGCGCCTCCTCTTGAGATGCGACGGGAACGCCGGGAATTCTTTCCCTACGAAACAGGGACAGGATCCCTCATCTCGAGCTAGGAGGCGGAAACGGGGCTCCCCTGGATGTGTGCGGGACCCCACGTGCTTCCTCTCGAGTGGAGACGGGTATGTCGGGGAACTTCTTGAGTTGCAGCAAGGGTGTGAAGGACCCTTTGGAAGTTCCAGTGGTTAGACGTGATTAGCCTCGAGAAGCCTCAGCGGAAATGGGCCTCATCTCGCCTGGAGGGCAAAACCTCCTGGATTTTCTCGAGTTGCGGCAGGTGCTCTCGACTTACGACGGGGACCTCAGGGACCCGCTCTGGTGGCCTCAGGAAAGGCCAGTCCCCATGCGAGTTCCTCGGGGGCCTCTCAGGATTCCTCTCCCGTCGATGCCGGGGCCTAAGACCTTGTGTGAAGTCGGGGCCGGAACCTGAGGATTCCTCTCCAGTGCTGACATGGATCTTGGGGTACTTCTGGAGTCTCCCCAGGGGAGTCAGTCCTCGTCTCGAATGCTGGCATGCACTTTCCGTTTCCTCCAGAGCGGTAGCAGCAGTGTCACGCAGTCCGCCGCGTGGATCAAAGGATCTATGGTTTTCCCTCGAGTCTTTCCCACGAGGCTTTCCCACGAGGCTTTCCCACAGGCTGTCCCACGTGCACACGTGGTGGGAGTCGATCCTCGGCTTGAACGTCAAGGCAGTGCAGGGAAAACAGGTTCCTCTGGAATGGACTGACACATCTGGGGGACTCTTGGAATGGTGGCACGACCCTGGAGTTCCTCTCTCCTTTCCTGTGGAGAGCGCCTCCACTTGAGATGCGACGGGAACGCCGCGAATTCTTTCCCTACGAAACAGGGAAAGGATCCCTCATCTCGAGCTAGGAGGCGGAAACGGGGCTCCCCTGGATGTGTGCGGGACCCGACGTGCTTCCTCTCGAGTGGAGACGGGTATGTCGGGGAACTTCTTGAGTTGCAGCAAGGGTGTGAAGGACCCTTTGGAAGTTCCAGTGGTTAGATGTGATTAGCCTCCAGAAGCCTCAGCGGAAATGGGCCTCATCTCGCCTGGAGGGCAAAACCTCCTGGATTTTCTCGAGTTGCCGCAGGTGCTCTCGACTTACGACGGGGACCTCAGGGACCCGCTCTGGTGGCCTCAGGAAAGGCCAGTCCCCATGCGAGTTCCTCGGGGGCCTCTCGGGATTCCTCTCCCGTCGATGCCGGGGCCTAAGACCTTGTGTGGAGTCGGGGCCGGAACCTGAGGATTCCTCTCCAGTGCTGACATGAATCTTGGGGTACTTCTGGAGTCTCCCCAGGGGAGTCAGTCCTCGTCTCGAATGCGGGCATGCACTTGCGCTTTCCTCCAGAGCGGTAGCAGCAGTGTCACACAGTCCGCCGAGTGGATCAAAGGATCTATGGTTTTCCCTCGAGTCTTTCCCACGAGGCTTTCCCACGAGGCTTTCCCACAGGGCTGTCCCACGTGCACACGTGGTGGGAGTCGATCCTCGGCTTGAACGTCAAGGCAGTGCAGGGAAAACAGGTTCCTCTGGAATGGACTGACACATCTGGGGGACTCTTGGAATCGTGGCACGACCCTGGAGTTCCTCTCGCCTTTCCTGTGGAGAGCGCCTCCTCTTGAGATGCGACGGGAACGCCGGGAATTCTTTCCCTATGAAACAGGGAAAGGATCCCTCATCTCGAGCTAGGAGGCGGAAACGGGGCTCCCCTGGATGTGTGCGGGACCCTCGTGCTTCCTCTCGAGTGGAGACGGGTATGTCGGGGAACTTCTTGAGTTGCAGCAAGGGTGAGAAGGACCCTTTGGATGTTCCAGTGATTAGATGTGATTAGCCTGGAGAAGCCTCAGCGGAAATGGGCCTCATCTCGCCTGGAGGGCAAAACCTCCTGGATTTTCTCGAGTTGTGGCAGGTGCTCTCGACTTACGACGGGGACCTCAGGGACCCGCTCTGGTGGCCTCAGGAAAGGCCAGTCCCCATGCGAGTTCCTCTGGGGCCTCTCGGGATTCCTCACCCGTCGATGCCGGGGCCTAAGACCTTGTGTGGAATCGGGGCCGGAACCTGAGGATTCCTCTCCAGTGCTGACATGGATCTTGGGGTACTTCTGGAGTCTCCCCAGGGGAGTCAGTCCTCGTCTCGAATGCAGGCATGCACTTGCGCTTTCCTCCAGGTCGGTAGCAGCAGTGTCACGCAGTCCGTCGCCTGGATCAAAGGATCTATAGTTTTCCCTCGAGTCTTTCCCACGAGGCTTTCCCACAAGGCTTTCCCACAGGGCTGTCCCACGTGCACACGTGGTGGGAGTCGATCCTCGGCTTGAACGTCAAGGCAGTGCAGGGAAAACAGGTTCCTCTGGAATGGACTGACCCATCTGGGGGACTCTTGGAATGGTGTCACGACCCTGGAGTTCCTCTCGCCTTTCCTGTGGAGAGCGCCTCCTCTTGAGATGCGACGGGAAAGCCGGGAATTCTTTCCCTACTAAACAGGGAAAGGATCCCTCATCTCGAGCTAGGAGGCGGAAACGGGGCTCCCCTGGATGTGTGCGGGACCCTCGTGCTTCCTCTCTTGTGGAGACGGGTATGTCGGGGAACTTCTTGAGTTGCAGCAAGGGTGAGAATGACCCTTTGGATGTTCCAGTGATTAGATGTGATTAGCCTGGAGAAGCCTCAGCGGAAATGGGCCTCATCTCGCCTGGAGGGCAAAACCTCCTGGATTTTCTCGAGTTGTGGCAGGTGCTCTCGACTTACGACGGGGACCTCAG
Source organism: Ovis canadensis (assembly GCF_042477335.2). Classification (NCBI taxonomy): domain Eukaryota; kingdom Metazoa; phylum Chordata; class Mammalia; order Artiodactyla; family Bovidae; genus Ovis; species Ovis canadensis. Next base: position 4,831,845 of record NC_091262.1, on the reverse strand, counting down.
GGACCCGCTCTGGTGGCCTCAGGAAAGGCCAGTCCCCATGCGAGTTCCTCTGGGGCCTCTCGGGATTCCTCACCCGTCGATGCCGGGGCCTAAGACCTTGTGTGGAATCGGGGCCGGAACCTGAGGATTCCTCTCCAGTGCTGACATGGATCTTGGGGTACTTCTGGAGTCTCCCCAGGGGAGTCAGTCCTCGTCTCGAATGCGGGCATGCACTTTTCCTTTCCTCCAGAGCGGTAGCAGCAGTGTCACGCAGTCCGCCGCGTGGATCAAAGGATCTATGGTTTTCCCTCGAGTCTTTCCCACGAGGCTTTCCCACGAGGCTTTCCCACAGGCTGTCCCACGTGCACACGTGGTGGGAGTCGATCCTCGGCTTGAACGTCAAGGCAGTGCAGGGAAAACAGGTTCCTCTGGAATGGACTGACACATCTGGGGGACTCTTGGAATGGTGGCACGACCCTGGAGTTCCTCTCTCCTTTCCTGTGGAGAGCGCCTCCACTTGAGATGCGACGGGAACGCCGGGAATTCTTTCCCTACGAAACAGGGAAAGGATCCCTCATCTCGAGCTACTAGGGGGAAACGGGGCTCCCCTGGATGTGTGCGGGACCCCACGTGCTTCCTCTCCAGTGGAGACGGGTATGTCGGGGAACTTCTTGAGTTGCAGCAAGGGTGTGAAGGACCCTTTGGAAGTTCCAGTGGTTAGATGTGATTAGCCTCGAGAAGCCTCAGCGGAAATGGGCCTCATCTCGCCTGGAGGGCAAAACCTCCTGGATTTTCTCGAGTTGCGGCAGGTGCTCTCGACTTACGACGGGGACCTCAGGGACCCGCTCTGGTGGCCTCAGGAAAGGCCAGTCCCCATGCGAGTTCCTCGGGGGCCTCTCAGGATTCCTCTCCCGTCGATGCCGGGGCCTAAGACCTTGTGTGAAGTCGGGGCCGGAACCTGAGGATTCCTCTCCAGTGCTGACATGGATCTTGGGGTACTTCTGGAGTCTCCCCAGGGGAGTCAGTCCTCGTCTCGAATGCTGGCATGCACTTTCCGTTTCCTCCAGAGCGGTAGCAGCAGTGTCACGCAGTCCGCCGCGTGGATCAAAGGATCTATGGTTTTCCCTCGAGTCTTTCCCACGAGGCTTTCCCACGAGGCTTTCCCACAGGCTGTCCCACGTGCACACGTGGTGGGAGTCGATCCTCGGCTTGAACGTCAAGGCAGTGCAGGGAAAACAGGTTCCTCTGGAATGGACTGACACCTCTGGGGGACTCTTGGAATGGTGGCACGACCCTGGAGTTCCTCTCTCCTTTCCTGTGGAGAGCGCCTCCACTTGAGATGCGACGGGAACGCCGCGAATTCTTTCCCTACGAAACAGGGAAAGGATCCCTCATCTCGAGCTAGGAGGCGGAAACGGGGCTCCCCTGGATGTGTGCGGGACCCGACGTGCTTCCTCTCGAGTGGAGACGGGTATGTCGGGGAACTTCTTGAGTTGCAGCAAGGGTGTGAAGGACCCTTTGGAAGTTCCAGTGGTTAGATGTGATTAGCCTCCAGAAGCCTCAGCGGAAATGGGCCTCATCTCGCCTGGAGGGCAAAACCTCCTGGATTTTCTCGAGTTGCCGCAGGTGCTCTCGACTTACGACGGGGACCTCAGGGACCCGCTCTGGTGGCCTCAGGAAAGGCCAGTCCCCATGCGAGTTCCTCGGGGGCCTCTCGGGATTCCTCTCCCGTCGATGCCGGGGCCTAAGACCTTGTGTGGAGTCGGGGCCGGAACCTGAGGATTCCTCTCCAGTGCTGACATGAATCTTGGGGTACTTCTGGAGTCTCCCCAGGGGAGTCAGTCCTCGTCTCGAATGCGGGCATGCACTTGCGCTTTCCTCCAGAGCGGTAGCAGCAGTGTCACACAGTCCGCCGAGTGGATCAAAGGATCTATGGTTTTCCCTCGAGTCTTTCCCACGAGGCTTTCCCACGAGGCTTTCCCACAGGGCTGTCCCACGTGCACACGTGGTGGGAGTCGATCCTCGGCTTGAACGTCAAGGCAGTGCAGGGAAAACAGGTTCCTCTGGAATGGACTGACACATCTGGGGGACTCTTGGAATCGTGGCACGACCCTGGAGTTCCTCTCGCCTTTCCTGTGGAGAGCGCCTCCTCTTGAGATGCGACGGGAACGCCGGGAATTCTTTCCCTATGAAACAGGGAAAGGATCCCTCATCTCGAGCTAGGAGGCGGAAACGGGGCTCCCCTGGATGTGTGCGGGACCCTCGTGCTTCCTCTCGAGTGGAGACGGGTATGTCGGGGAACTTCTTGAGTTGCAGCAAGGGTGAGAAGGACCCTTTGGATGTTCCAGTGATTAGATGTGATTAGCCTGGAGAAGCCTCAGCGGAAATGGGCCTCATCTCGCCTGGAGGGCAAAACCTCCTGGATTTTCTCGAGTTGTGGCAGGTGCTCTCGACTTACGACGGGGACCTCAGGGACCCGCTCTGGTGGCCTCAGGAAAGGCCAGTCCCCATGCGAGTTCCTCTGGGGCCTCTCGGGATTCCTCACCCGTCGATGCCGGGGCCTAAGACCTTGTGTGGAATCGGGGCCGGAACCTGAGGATTCCTCTCCAGTGCTGACATGGATCTTGGGGTACTTCTGGAGTCTCCCCAGGGGAGTCAGTCCTCGTCTCGAATGCAGGCATGCACTTGCGCTTTCCTCCAGGTCGGTAGCAGCAGTGTCACGCAGTCCGTCGCCTGGATCAAAGGATCTATAGTTTTCCCTCGAGTCTTTCCCACGAGGCTTTCCCACAAGGCTTTCCCACAGGGCTGTCCCACGTGCACACGTGGTGGGAGTCGATCCTCGGCTTGAACGTCAAGGCAGTGCAGGGAAAACAGGTTCCTCTGGAATGGACTGACCCATCTGGGGGACTCTTGGAATGGTGGCACGACCCTGGAGTTCCTCTCGCCTTTCCTGTGGAGAGCGCCTCCTCTTGAGATGCGACGGGAAAGCCGGGAATTCTTTCCCTACTAAACAGGGAAAGGATCCCTCATCTCGAGCTAGGAGGCGGAAACGGGGCTCCCCTGGATGTGTGCGGGACCCTCGTGCTTCCTCTCTTGTGGAGACGGGTATGTCGGGGAACTTCTTGAGTTGCAGCAAGGGTGAGAATGACCCTTTGGATGTTCCAGTGATTAGATGTGATTAGCCTGGAGAAGCCTCAGCGGAAATGGGCCTCATCTCGCCTGGAGGGCAAAACCTCCTGGATTTTCTCGAGTTGTGGCAGGTGCTCTCGACTTACGACGGGGACCTCAGGGACCCGCTCTGGTGGCCTCAGGAAAGGCCAGTCCCCATGCGAGTTCCTCTGGGGCCTCTCGGGATTCCTCACCCGTCGATGCCGGGGCCTAAGACCTTGTGTGGAATCGGGGCCGGAACCTGAGGATTCCTCTCCAGTGCTGACATGGATCTTGGGGTACTTCTGGAGTCTCCCCAGGGGAGTCAGTCCTCGTCTCGAATGCGGGCATGCACTTTTCCTTTCCTCCAGAGCGGTAGCAGCAGTGTCACGCAGTCCGCCGCGTGGATCAAAGGATCTATGGTTTTCCCTCGAGTCTTTCCCACGAGGCTTTCCCACGAGGCTTTCCCACAGGCTGTCCCACGTGCACACGTGGTGGGAGTCGATCCTCGGCTTGAACGTCAAGGCAGTGCAGGGAAAACAGGTTCCTCTGGAATGGACTGACACATCTGGGGGACTCTTGGAATGGTGGCACGACCCTGGAGTTCCTCTCTCCTTTCCTGTGGAGAGCGCCTCCACTTGAGATGCGACGGGAACGCCGGGAATTCTTTCCCTACGAAACAGGGAAAGGATCCCTCATCTCGAGCTACTAGGGGGAAACGGGGCTCCCCTGGATGTGTGCGGGACCCCACGTGCTTCCTCTCCAGTGGAGACGGGTATGTCGGGGAACTTCTTGAGTTGCAGCAAGGGTGTGAAGGACCCTTTGGAAGTTCCAGTGGTTAGATGTGATTAGCCTCGAGAAGCCTCAGCGGAAATGGGCCTCATCTCGCCTGGAGGGCAAAACCTCCTGGATTTTCTCGAGTTGCGGCAGGTGCTCTCGACTTACGACGGGGACCTCAGGGACCCGCTCTGGTGGCCTCAGGAAAGGCCAGTCCCCATGCGAGTTCTTCGGGGGCCTCTCGGGATTCCTCTCCCGTCGATGCCGGGGCCTAAGTCCTTGTGTGGAGTCGGGGCCGGAAACTGAGGATTCCTCTCCAGTGCTGACATGAATCTTGGGGTACTTCTGGAGTCTCCCCAGGGGAGTCAGTCCTCGTCTCGAATGCGGGCATGCACTTGCGCTTTCCTCCAGAGCGGTAGCAGCAGTGTCACACAGTCCGCCGAGTGGATCAAAGGATCTTTGGTTTTCCCTCGAGTCTTTCCCACGAGGCTTTCCCACGAGGCTTTCCCACAGGGCTGTCCCACGTGCACACGTGGTGGGAGTCGATCCTCGGCTTGAACGTCAAGGCAGTGCAGGGAAAACAGGTTCCTCTGGAATGGACTGACACATCTGGGGGACTCTTGGAATGGTGGCACGACCCTGGAGTTCCTCTCGCCTTTCCTGTGGAGAGCGCCTCCTCTTGAGATGCGACAGGAACGCCGGGAATTCTTTCCCTATGAAACAGGGAAAGGATCCCTCATCTCGAGCTAGGAGGCGGAAACGGGGCTCCCCTGGATGTGTGCGGGACCCTCGTGCTTCCTCTCGAGTGGAGACGGGTATGTCGGGGAACTTCTTGAGTTGCAGCAAGGGTGAGAAGGACCCTTTGGATGTTCCAGTGATTAGATGTGATTAGCCTGGAGAAGCCTCAGCGGAAATGGGCCTCATCTCGCCTGGAGGGCAAAACCTCCTGGATTTTCTCGAGTTGTGGCAGGTGCTCTCGACTTACGACGGGGACCTCAGGGACCCGCTCTGGTGGCCTCAGGAAAGGCCAGTCCCCATGCGAGTTCCTCTGGGGCCTCTCGGGATTCCTCACCCGTCGATGCCGGGGCCTAAGACCTTGTGTGGAATCGGGGCCGGAACCTGAGGATTCCTCTCCAGTGCTGACATGGATCTTGGGGTACTTCTGGAGTCTCCCCAGGGGAGTCAGTCCTCGTCTCGAATGCGGGCATGCACTTGCGCTTTCCTCCAGGTCGGTAGCAGCAGTGTCACGCAGTCCGCCGCCTGGATCAAAGGATCTATAGTTTTCCCTCGAGTCTTTCCCACGAGGCTTTCCCACAAGGCTTTCCCACAGGGCTGTCCCACGTGCACACGTGGTGGGAGTCGATCCTCGGCTTGAACGTCAAGGCAGTGCAGGGAAAACAGGTTCCTCTGGAATGGACTGACACATCTGGGGGACTTTTGGAATGGTGGCACGACCCTGGAGTTCCTCTCGCCTTTCCTGTGGAGAGCGCCTCCTCTTGAGATGCGACGGGAACGCCGGGAATTCTTTCCCTACTAAACAGGGAAAGGATCCCTCATCTCGAGCTAGGAGGCGGAAACGGGGCTCCCCTGGATGTGTGCGGGACCCTCGTGCTTCCTCTCTTGTGCAGACGGGTATGTCGGGGAACTTCTTGAGTTGCAGCAAGGGTGAGAATGACCCTTTGGATGTTCCAGTGGTTAGATGTGATTAGCCTGGAGAAGCCTCAGCGGAAATGGGCCTCATCTCGCCTGGAGGGCAAAACCTCCTGGATTTTCTCGAGTTGCGGCAGGTGCTCTCGACTTACGACGGGGACCTCAGGGACCCGCTCTGGTGGCCTCAGGAAAGGCCAGTCCCCATGCGAGTTCCTCGGGGGCCTCTCGGGATTCCTCTCCCGTCGATGCCGGGGCCTAAGACATTGTGTGGAGTCGGGGCCGGAACCTGAGGATTCCTCTCCAGTGCTGACATGGATCTTGGGGTACTTCTGGAGTCTCCCCAGGGGAGTCAGTCCTCGACTCGAATGCGGGCATGCACTTGCGCTTTCCTCCAGAGCGGTAGCAGCAGTGTCACGCAGTCCGCCGCGTGGATCAAAGGATCTATGGTTTTCCCTCGAGTCTTTCTCACGAGGCTTTCCCACGAGGCTTTCCCACACGGCTGTCCCACGTGCACACGTGGTGGGAGTCGATCCTCGGCTTGAACGTCAAGGCAGTGCAGGGAAAACAGGTTCCTCTGGAATGGACTGACACATCTGGGGGACTCTTGGAATGGTGGCACGACCCTGGAGTTCCTCTCGCCTTTCCTGTGGAGAGCGCCTCCTCTTTAGATGCGACGGGAACGCCGGGAATTCTTTCCCTACGAAACAGGGAAAGGATCCCTCATCTCTAGCTAGGAGGCCGTAACGGGGCTCCCCTGGATGTGTGCGGGACCCCACGTGCTTCCTCTCGAGTGGAGACGGGTATGTCGGGGAACTTCTTGAGTTGCAGCAAGGGTGAGAAGGACCCTTTGGATGTTCCAGTGGTTAGATGTGATTAGCCTGGAGAAGCCTCAGAGGAAAAGGGCCTCATCTCGCCTGGAGGGCAAAACCTCCTGGATTTTCTCGAGTTGCGGCAGGTGCTCTCGACTTACTACGGGGACCTCAGGGACCCGCTCTGGTGGCCTCAGGAAAGGCCAGTCCCCATGCGAGTTCCTCGGGGGCCTCTCGGGATTCCTCTCCCGTCGATGCCGGGGCCTAAGTCCTTGCGTGGAGTCGGGGCCGGAACATGAGGATTCCTCTCCAGTGCTGACAAAGATCTTGGGGTACTTCTGGAGTCTCCTCAGGGGAGTCAGTCCTCGACTCGAATGCGGGCATGCACTTGCGCTTTCCTCCAGAGCGGTAGCAGCAGTGTCAATCAGTCCGCCGCGTGGATCAATGGATCTATGGTTTTCCCTCGAGTCTTTCCCACGAGGCTTTCCCACGAGGCTTTCCCACAGGGCTGTCCCACGTGCACACGTGGTGGGAGTCGATCCTCGGCTTGAACGTCAAGGCAGTGCAGGGAAAACAGCTTCCTCTGGAATGGACTGACACATCTGGGGGACTCTTGGAATGGTGGCACGACCCTGGAGTTCCTCTCGCCTTTCCTGTGGAGAGCGCCTCCTTTTGAGATGCGACGGGAACGCCGGGAATTCTTTCCCTACGAAACAGGGAAAGGATCCCTCATCGCGAGCTAGGAGGCGGATACGGGGCTCCCCTGGATGTGTGCGGGACCCCACGTGCTTCCTTTCGAGTGGAGACGGGTATGTCGGGGAACTTCTTGAGTTGCAGCAAGGGTGTGAAGGACCCTTTGGAAGTTCCAGTGGTTAGACGTGATTAGCCTCGAGAAGCCTCAGCGGAAATGGGCCTCATCTTGCCTGGAGGGCAAAACCTCCTGGATTTTCTCGAGTTGTGGCAGGTGCTCTCGACTTACGAAGGGGACCTCAGGGACCAGCTCAGGTGGCCTCAGGAAAGGCCAGTCCCCATGCGAGTTCCTGGGGGGCCTCTCGGGATTCCTCACCCGTCGATGCCGGGGCCTAAGACCTTGTGTGGAATCGGGGCCGGAACCTGAGGATTCCTCTCCAGTGCTGACCTGGATCGTGGGGTACTTCTGGAGTCTCCCCAGGGGAGTCAGTCCTCGTCGTCTCGAATGCGGGCATGCACTTGCGCTTTCCTCCAGGGCGGTAGCAGCAGTGTCACGCAGTCCGCCGCCTGGATGAAAGGATCTATAGTTTTCCCTCGAGTCTTTCCCACGAGGCTTTCCCACGAGGCTTTCCCACAGGGCTGTCCCACCTGCACACGTGGTGGGAGTCGATCCTCGGCTTGAACGTCAAGGCAGTGCAGGGAAAACAGGTTCCTCTGGAATGGACTGACACATCTGGGGGACTCTTGGAATGGTGGCACGACCCTGGATTTCCTCTCGCCTTTCCTGTGGAGGGCGTCTCCTCTTGAGATGCGACGGGAACGCCGGGAATTCTTTCCCTACGAAACAGGGAAAGGATCCCTCATCTCGAGCTAGGAGGCGGAAACGGGGCTCCCCTGGATGTGTGCGGGACCCCACGTGCTTCCTCTCGAGTGGAGACGGGTATGTCGGGGAACTTCTTGAGTTGCAGCATGGGTGTGAAGGACCCTTTGGAAGTTTCCAGTGGTTAGACGTGATTAGCCTCGAGAAGCCTCAGCGGAAATGTGCCTCATCTCGCCTGGAGGGGAAAACCTCCTGGATTTTCTCGAGTTGCGGCAGGTGCTCTCGACTTACGACGGGGACCTCAGGGACCCGCTCTGGTGGCCTCAGGAAAGGCCAGTCCCCATGCGAGTTCCTCGGGGGCCTCTCGGGATTCCTCTCCCGTCGATGCCGGGGCCTAAGACATTGTGTGGAGTCGGGGCCGGAACCTGAGGATTCCTCTCCAGTGCTGACATGGATCTTGGGGTACTTCTGGAGTCTCCCCAGGTGAGTCAGTCCTCGACTCGAAAGCGGGAATGCACTTGCGCTTTCCTCCAGAGCGGTAGCAGCAGTGTCACGCAGTCCGCCGCGTGGATCAAAGGATCTATGGTTTTCCCTCGAATCTTTCCCACGAGGCTTTCCCACGAGGCTTTCCCACACGGCTGTCCCACGTGCACACGTGGTGGGAGTCGATCCTCGGCTTGAACGTCAAGGCAGTGCAGGGAAAACAGGTTCCTCTGGAATGGACTGACACATCTGGGGGACTCTTGGAATGATGGCACGACCCTGGAGTTCCTCTCGCCTTTCCTGTGGAGAGCGCCTCCTCTTGAGATGCGACGGGAACGCCGGGAATTCTTTCCCTACGAAACAGGGAAAGGATCCCTCATCTCGAGCTAGGAGGCGGAAACGGGGCTCCCGTGGATGTGTGCGGGACCCTCGTGCTTCCTCTCGAGTGGAGACGGGTATGTCGGGGAACTTCTTGAGTTGCAGCAAGGGTGAAAAGGACGCTTTGGATGTTCCAGTAGTTAGATGTGATTAGCCTGGAGAAGCCTCAGCGGAAATGGGCCTCATCTCACCTGGAGGGCAAAACCTCCTGGATTTTCTCGAGTTGTGGCAGGTGCTCTCGACTTACGACGGGGACCTCAGGGACCCGCTCTGGTGGCCTCAGGAAAGGCCAGTCCCCATGCGAGTTCCTCGGGGGCCTTTCGGGATTCCTCACCAGTCGATGCCGGGGCCTAAGACCTTGTGTGGAATCAGGGCCGGAACCTGAGGATTCCTATCCAGTGCTGACATGGATCTTGGGGTACTTCTGGAGTCTCCCCAGGGGAGTCAGTCCTCGTCGTCTCGAATGCGGGCATGCACTTGCGCTTTCCTCCAGGGCGGTAGCAGCAGTGTCACGCAGTCCGCCGCCTGGATCAAAGGATCTATAGTTTTCCCTAGAGTCTTTCCCACGAGGCTTTCCCACGAGGCTTTCCCACAGGGCTGTCCCACGTGCACACGTGGTGGGAGTCGATCCTCGGCTTGAACGTCAAGGCAGTGCAGGGAAAACAGGTTCCTCTGGAATGGACTGACACATCTGGTGGACTCTTGGAATGGTGGCACGACCCTGGAGTTCCTCTCGCCTTTCCTGTGGAGAGCGCCTCCTCTTGAGATGCGACGGGAACGCCGGGAATTCTTTCCCTAGGAAACAGGGAAAGGATCCCTCATCTCGAGCTAGGAGGCGGAAACGGGGCTCCCCTGGATGTGTGCGGGACCCTCTTGCTTCCTCTCTTGTGGAGACGGGTATGTCGGGGAACTTCTTGAGTTGCAGCAAGGGTGAGAAGGACCCTTTGGATGTTCCAGTGGTTAGATGTGATTAGCCTGGAGAAGCCTCAGCGGAAATGGGCCTCATCTCGCCTGGAGGGCAAAACCTCCTGGATTTTCTCGAGTTGCGGCAGGTGCTCTCAACTTACGACGGGGACCTCAGGGACCCGCTCTGGTGGCCTCAGGAAAGGCCAGTCCCCATGCGAGTTCCTCGGGGGCCTCTCGGGATTCCTCTCCCTTCGATGCCGGGGCTTAACACCTTGTGTGGAGTCGGGGCCGGAACCTGAGGATTCCTCTCCAGTGCTGACATGGATCTTGGGGTACTTCTGGAGTCTCCGCAGGGGAGTCAGTCCTCGTCTCGAATGCGGGCATGCACTTGCGCTTTCCTCCAGGGCGGTAGGAGCAGTTTCACGCAGTCCGCCGCGTGGATCAAAGGATCTATGGTTTTCCCTCGAGTCTTTCCCACGAGGCTTTCCCAGGAGGCTTTCCCACAGGGCTGTCCCACGTGCACACGTGGTGGGAGTCGATCCTCGGCTTGAACGTCAAGGCAGTGCAGGGAAAAGAGGTTCCTCTGGAATGGACTGACACATCTTGGGGACTCTTGGAATGGTGGCACGACCCTGGAGTTCCTCTCGCCTTTCCTGTGGAGAGCGCCTCCTCTTGAGATGCGACGGGAACGCCGGGAATTCTTTCCCTACGAAACAGGGAAAGGATCCCTCATCTCGAGCTAGGAGGCGGAAACGGGGCTCCCCTTAATGTGTGCGGTACCCTCGTGCTTCCTCTCTTGTGGAGACGGGTATGTCGGGGAACTTCTTGAGTTGCAGCAAGGGTGAGAAGGACCCTTTGGATTTTCCAGTGGTTAGATGTGATTAGCCTCGAGAAGCCTCAGCGGAAATGGGCCTCATCTCGCCTGGAGGGCAAAACCTCCTGGATTTTCTCGAGTTGCGGCAGGTGCTCTCGACTTACGACGGGGACCTCAGGGACCCGCTCTGGTGGCCTCAGGAAAGGCCAGTCCCCATGCGAGTTCCTCGGGGGCCTCTCGGGATTCCTCTCCCGTCGATGCCGGGGCCTAAGACCTTGTGTGGAGTCGGGGCCGGAACCTGAGGATTCCTCTCCAGTGCTGACATGGATCTTGGGGTACTTCTGGAGTCTCCCCAGGGGAGTCAGTCCTCGTCTCGAATGCGGGCATGCACTTGCGCTTTCCTCCAGGGCGGTAGGAGCAGTTTCACGCAGTCCGCCGCGTGGATCAAAGGATCTATAGTTTTCCCTCGAGTCTTTCCCACGAGGCTTTCCCACGAGGCTTTCCCACAGGGCTGTCCCACGTGCACACGTGGTGGGAGTCGATCATCGGCTTGAACGTCAAGGCAGTGCAGGGAAAACAGGTTCCTCTGGAATGGACTGACACATCTGGGGGACTCTTGGAATGGTGGCACGACCCTGGATTTCCTCTCGCCTTTCCTGTGGAGAGCGTCTCCTCTTGAGATGCGACGGGAACGCCGGGAATTCTTTCCCTACGAAACAGGGAAGGGATCCCTCATCTCGAACTAGGAGGCGGAAACGGGGCTCCCCTGGATGTGTGCGGGACCCCACGTGCTTCCTCTCGAGTGGAGACGGGTATGTCGGGGAACTTCTTGAGTTGCAGCAAGGGTGTGAAGGACCCTTTGGAAGTTCCAGTGGTTAGACGTGATTAGCCTCGAGAAGCCTCAGCGGAAATGTGCCTCATCTCGCCTGGAGGGCAAAACCTCCTGGATTTTCTCGAGTTGCGGCAGGTGCTCTCGACTTACGACGGGGACCTCAGGGACCCGCTCTGGTGGCCTCAGGAAAGGCCAGTCCCCATGCGAGTTCCTCGGGGGCCTCTCGGGATTCCTCTCCCGTCGATGCCGGGGCCTAAGACATTGTGTGGAGTCGGGGCCGGAACCTGAGGATTCCTCTCCAGTGCTGACATGGATCTTGGGGTACTTCTGGAGTCTCCCCAGGTGAGTCAGTCCTCGACTCGAATGCGGGCATGCACTTGCGCTTTCCTCCAGAGCGGTAGCAGCAGTGTCACGCAGTCCGCCGTGTGGATCAAAGGATCTATGGTTTTCCCTCGAGTCTTTCCCACGAGGCTTTCCCACGAGGCTTTCCCACACGGCTGTCCCACGTGCACACGTGGTGGGAGTCGATCCTCGGCTTGAACGTCAAGGCAGTGCAGGGAAAACAGGTTCCTCTGGAATGGACTGACACATCTGGGGGACTCTTGGAATGGTGGCACGACCCTGGAGTTCCTCTCGCCTTTCCTGTGGAGAGCGCCTCCTCTTGAGATGCGACGGGAACGACGGGAATTCTTTCCCTACGAAACAGGGAAAGGATCCCTCATCTCGAGCTAGGAGGCGGAAACGGGGCTCCCCTGGATGTGTGCGGGACCCTCGTGCTTCCTCTCGAGTGGAGACGGGAATGTCGGGGAACTTCTTGAGTTGCAGCAAGGGTGAGAAGGACCCTTTGGATGTTCCAGTGGTTAGATGTGATTAGCCTGGAGAAGCCTCAGCGGAAATGGGCCTCATCTCGCCTGGAGGGCAAAACCTCCTGGATTTTCTCGAGTTGTGGCAGGTGCTCTCGACTTACGACCGGGACCTCAGGGACCCGCTCTGGTGGCCTCAGGAAAGGCCAGTCCCCATGCGAGTTCCTCGGGGGCCTTTCGGGATTCCTCACCCGTCGATGCCGGGGCCTAAGACCTTGTGTGGAATCGGGGCCGGAACCTGAGGATTCCTCTCCAGTGCTGACATGGATCTTGGGGTACTTCTGGAGTCTCCCCAGGGGAGTCAGTCCTCGTCGTCTCGAATGCGGGCATGCACTTGCGCTTTCCTCCAGGGCGGTAGCAGCAGTGTCACGCAGTCCGCCGCCTGGATCAAAGGATCTATAGTTTTCCCTCGAGTCTTTCCCACGAGGCTTTCCCACGAGGCTTTCCCACAGGGCTGTCCCACGTGCACACGTGGTGGGAGTCGATCCTCGGCTTGAACGTCAAGGCAGTGCAGGGAAAAGAGGTTCCTCTGGAATGGACTGACACATCTTGGGGACTCTTGGAATGGTGGCACGACCCTGGAGTTCCTCTCGCCTTTCCTGTGGAGAGCGCCTCCTCTTGAGATGCGACGGGAACGCCGGGAATTCTTTCCCTACGAAACAGGGAAAGGATCCCTCATCTCGAGCTAGGAGGCGGAAACGGGGCTCCCCTTAATGTGTGCGGTACCCTCGTGCTTCCTCTCTTGTGGAGACGGGTATGTCGGGGAACTTCTTGAGTTGCAGCAAGGGTGAGAAGGACCCTTTGGATTTTCCAGTGGTTAGATGTGATTAGCCTCGAGAAGCCTCAGCGGAAATGGGCCTCATCTCGCCTGGAGGGCAAAACCTCCTGGATTTTCTCGAGTTGCGGCAGGTGCTCTCGACTTACGACGGGGACCTCAGGGACCCGCTCTGGTGGCCTCAGGAAAGGCCAGTCCCCATGCGAGTTCCTCGGGGGCCTCTCGGGATTCCTCTCCCGTCGATGCCGGGGCCTAAGACCTTGTGTGGAGTCGGGGCCGGAACCTGAGGATTCCTCTCCACTGCTGACATGGATCTTGGGGTACTTCTGGAGTCTCCCCAGGGGAGTCAGTCCTCGTCTCGAATGCGGGCATGCACTTGCGCTTTCCTCCAGGGCGGTAGGAGCAGTTTCACGCAGTCCGCCGCGTGGATCAAAGGATCTATAGTTTTCCCTCGAGTCTTTCCCACGAGGCTTTCCCACGAGGCTTTCCCACAGGGCTGTCCCCCGTGCACACGTGGTGGGAGTCGATCATCGGCTTGAACGTCAAGGCAGTGCAGGGAAAACAGGTTCCTCTGGAATGGACTGACACATCTGGGGGACTCTTGGAATGGTGGCACGACCGTGGATTTCCTCTCGCCTTTCCTGTGGAGAGCGTCTCCTCTTGAGATGCGACGGGAACGCCGGGAATTCTTTCCCTACGAAACAGGGAAAGGATCCCTCATCTCGAGCTAGGAGGCGGAAACGGGGCTCCCCTGGATGTGTGCGGGACCCCACGTGCTTCCTCTCGAGTGGAGACGGGTATGTCGGGGAACTTCTTGAGTTGCAGCAAGGGTGTGAAGGACCCTTTGGAAGTTCCAGTGGTTAGACGTGATTAGCCTCGAGAAGCCTCAGCGGAAATGTGCCTCATCTCGCCTGGAGGGCAAAACCTCCTGGATTTTCTCGAGTTGCGGCAGGTGCTCTCGACTTACGACGGGGACCTCAGGGACCCGCTCTGGTGGCCTCAGGAAAGGCCAGTCCCCATGCGAGTTCCTCGGGGGCCTCTCGGGATTCCTCTCCCGTCGATGCCGGGGCCTAAGACATTGTGTGGAGTCGGGGCCGGAACCTGAGGATTCCTCTCCAGTGCTGACATGGATCTTGGGGTACTTCTGGAGTCTCCCCAGGTGAGTCAGTCCTCGACTCGAATGCGGGCATGCACTTGCGCTTTCCTCCAGAGCGGTAGCAGCAGTGTCACGCAGTCCGCCGTGTGGATCAAAGGATCTATGGTTTTCCCTCGAGTCTTTCCCACGAGGCTTTCCCACGAGGCTTTCCCACACGGCTGTCCCACGTGCACACGTGGTGGGAGTCGATCCTCGGCTTGAACGTCAAGGCAGTGCAGGGAAAACAGGTTCCTCTGGAATGGACTGACACATCTGGGGGACTCTTGGAATGGTGGCACGACCCTGGAGTTCCTCTCGCCTTTCCTGTGGAGAGCGCCTCCTCTTGAGATGCGACGGGAACGCCGGGAATTCTTTCCCTACGAAACAGGGAAAGGATCCCTCATCTCGAGCTAGGAGGCGGAAACGGGGCTCCCCTGGATGTGTGCGGGACCCTCGTGCTTCCTCTCGAGTGGAGACGGGAATGTCGGGGAACTTCTTGAGTTGCAGCAAGGGTGAGAAGGACCCTTTGGATGTTCCAGTGGTTAGATGTGATTAGCCTGGAGAAGCCTCAGCGGAAATGGGCCTCATCTCGCCTGGAGGGCAAAACCTCCTGGATTTTCTCGAGTTGTGGCAGGTGCTCTCGACTTACGACGGGGACCTCAGGGACCCGCTCTGGTGGCCTCAGGAAAGGCCAGTCCCCATGCGAGTTCCTCGGGGGCCTTTCGGGATTCCTCACCCGTCGATGCCGGGGCCTAAGACCTTGTGTGGAATCGGGGCCGGAACCTGAGGATTCCTCTCCAGTGCTGACATGGATCTTGGGGTACTTCTGGAGTCTCCCCAGGGGAGTCAGTCCTCGTCGTCTCGAATGCGGGCATGCACTTGCGCTTTCCTCCAGGGCGGTAGCAGCAGTGTCACGCAGTCCGCCGCCTGGATCAAAGGATCTATAGTTTTCCCTCGAGTCTTTCCCACGAGGCTTTCCCACGAGGCTTTCCCACAGGGCTGTCCCACGTGCACACGTGGTGGGAGTCGATCCTCGGCTTGAACGTCAAGGCAGTGCAGGGAAAACAGGTTCCTCTGGAATGGACTGACACATCTGGGGGACTCTTGGAATGGTGGCACGACCCTGGAGTTCCTCTCGCCTTTCCTGTGGAGAGCGCCTCCTCTTGAGATGCGACGGGAACGCCGGGAATTCTTTCCCTAGGAAACAGGGAAAGGATCCCTCATCTCGAGCTAGGAGGCGGAAACGGGGCTCCCCTGGATGTGTGCGGGACCCTCGTGCTTCCTCTCGAGTGGAGACGGGTATGTCGGGGAACTTCTTGAGTTGCAGCAAGGGTGAGAAGGACCCTTTGGAAGTTCCAGTGGTTAGATGTGATTAGCCTCCAGAAGCCTCAGCGGAAATGGGCCTCATCTCGCCTGGAGGGCAAAACCTCCTGGATTTTCTCGAGTTGCGGCAGGTGCTCTCGACTTATGACGGGGACCTCAGGGACCCGCTCTGGTGGCCTCAGGAAAGGCCAGTCCCCATTCGAGTTCCTCGGGGGCCTCTCGGGATTCCTCTCCTGTCGATGCCGGGGACTAAGACCTTGTGTGGAGTCGGGGCCGGAACCTGAGGATTCCTCTCCAGTGCTGACATGGATCTTGGGGTTCTTCTGGAGTCTCCCCAGGGGAGTCAGTCCTCGTCTCGAATGCGGGCATGCACTTGCGCTTTCCTCCAGAGCGGTAGCAGCAGTGTCACGCAGTCCGCAGCGTGGTCAAAGGATCTATGGTTTTCCCTCGAGTCTTTCCCACGAGGCTTTCCCACGAGGCTTTCCCACACGGCTGTCCCACGTGCACACGTGGTGGGAGTCGATCCTCGGCTTGAACGTCAAGGCAGTGCAGGGAAAACATGGTCCTCTGTAATGGACTGACACATCTGGGGGACTCTTGGAATGGTGGCACGACCCTGGAGTTCCTCTCGCCTTTCCTGTGGAGAGCACCTCCTCTTGAGATGCGACGGGAACGCCGGGAATTCTTTCCCTACGAAACAGGGACAGGATCCCTCATCTCGAGCTAGGAGGCGGAAACGGGGCTCCCCTGGATGTGTGCGGGACCCCACGTGCTTCCTCTCGAGTGGAGACGGGTATGTCGGGGAACTTCTTGAGTTGCAGCAAGGGTGAGAAGGACCCTTTGGATGTTCCAGTGGTTAGATGTGATTAGCCTCGAAAAGCCTCAGCGGAAATGGGCCTCATCTCGCCTGGAGGGCAAAACCTCCTGGATTTTCTCGAGTTGCGGCAGGTGCTCTCGACTTACGACGGGGACCTCAGGGACCCGCTCTGGTGGCCTCAGGAAAGGCAAGTCCCCATGCGAGTTCCTCGGGGGCCTCTCGGGATTCCTCTCCCGTCGATGCCGGGGCCTAAGACCTTGTGTGGAGTCGGGGCCGGAACCTGAGGATTCCTCTCCAGTGCTGACATGGATCTTGGGGTACTTCTGGAGTCTCCCCAGGGGAGTCAGTCCTCGTCTCGAATGCGGGCATGCACTTGCGCTTTCCTACAGAGCGGTAGCAGCAGTGTCACGCAATCCGCCGCGTGGATCAAAGGATCTATGGTTTTCCCTCGAGTCTTTCCCACGAGGCTTTCCCACGAGGCTTTCCCACAGGGCTGTCCCACGTGCACACGTGGTGGGAGTCGATCCTCAGCTTGAACGTCAAGGCAGTGCAGGGAAAACAGGTTCCTCTGGAATGGACTGACACATCTGGGGGACTCTTGGAATGGTGGCACGACCGTGGAGTTCCTCTCGCCTTTCCTGTGGAGAGCGCCTCCTCTTGAGATGCGACGGGAACGCCGGGAATTCTTTCCCTACGAAACAGGGAAAGGATCCCTCATCTCGAGCTAGGAGGCGGAAACGGGGCTCCCCTGGATGTGTGCGGGACCCCACGTGCTTCCTCTCGAGTGGAGACGGGTATGTCGGGGAACTTCTTGAGTTGCAGCAAGGGTGTGAAGGACCCTTTGGAAGTTCCAGTGGTTAGACCTGATTAGCCTCGAGAAGCCTCAGCGGAAATGGGCCTCATCTCGCCTGGAGGGCAAAACCTCCTGGATTTTCTCGAGTTGCGGCAGGTGCTCTCGACTTACGACGGGGACCTCAGGGACCCGCTCTGGTGGCCTCAGGAAAGGCCAGTCCCCATGCGAGTTCCTCGGGGGCCTCTCGGGATTCCTCTCCCGTCGATGCCGGGGCCTAAGACCTTGTGTGGAGTCGGGGCCGGAACCTGAGGATTCCTCTCCAGTGCTGACATGGATCTTGGGGTACTTCTGGAGTCTCCCCAGGGGAGTCAGTCCTCGTCTCGAATGCGGGCATGCACTTGCGCTTTCCTCCAGGGCGGTAGCAGCAGTGTCACGCAGTCCGCCGCGTGGATCAAAGGATCTATGGTTTTCCCTCGAGTCTTTCCCACGAGGCTTTCCCACGAGGCTTTCCCACAGGTCTGTCCCACGTGCACACATGGTGGGAGTCGATACTCGGCTTGAACGTCAAGGCAGTGCAGGGAAAACAGGTTCCTCAGGAATGGACTGACACATCTGGGGGACTCCTGGAATGGTGGCACGACCCTGGATTTCCTCTCGCCTTTCCTGTGGAGAGCGTCTCCTCTTGAGATGCGACGGGAACGCCGGGAATTCTTTCCCTACGAAACAGGGAAAGGATCCCTCATCTCGAGATAGGAGGCGGAAACGGGGCTCCCCTGGATGTGTGCGGGACCCCACGTGCTTCCTCTCGAGTGGAGACGGGTATGTCGGGGAACTTCTTGAGTTGCAGCAAGGGTGTGAAGGACCCTTTGGAAGTTCCAGTGGTTAGACGTGATTAGCCTCGAGAAGCCTCAGCGGAAATGTGCCTCATCTCGCCTGGAGGGCAAAACCTCCTGGATTTTCTCGAGTTGCGGCAGGTGCTCTCGACTTACGACGGGGACCTCAGGGACCCGCTCTGGTGGCCTCAGGAAAGGCCAGTCCCCAGGCGAGTGCCTCGGGGGCCTCTCGGGATTCCTCTCCCGTCGATGCCGGGGCCTAAGACATTGTGTGGAGTCGGGGCCGGAACCTGAGGATTCCTCTCCAGTGCTGACATGGATCTTGGGGTACTTCTGGAGTCTCCCCAGGTGAGTCAGTCCTCGACTCGAATGCGGGCATGCACTTGCGCTTTCCTCCAGAGCGGTAGCAGCAGTGTCACGCAGTCCGCCGTGTGGATCAAAGGATCTATGGTTTTCCCTCGAGTCTTTCCCACGAGGCTTTCCCACGAGGCTTTCCCACACGGCTGTCCCACGTGCACACGTGGTGGGAGTCGATCCTCGGCTTGAACGTCAAGGCAGTGCAGGGAAAACAGGTTCCTCTGGAATGGACAGACACATCTGGGGGACTCTTGGAATGGTGGCACGACCCTGGAGTTCCTCTCGCCTTTCCTGTGGAGAGCGCCTCCTCTTGAGATGCGACGGGAACGCCGGGAATTCTTTCCCTACGAAACAGGGAAAGGATCCCTCATCTCGAGCTAGGAGGCGGAAACGGGGCTCCCCTGGATGTGTGCGGGACCCTCGTGCTTCCTCTCGAGTGGAGACGGGAATGTCGGGGAACTTCTTGATTTGCAGCAAGGGTGAGAAGGACCCTTTGGATGTTCCAGTGGTTAGATGTGATTAGCCTGGAGAAGCCTCAGCGGAAATGGGCCTCATCTCGCCTGGAGGGCAAAACCTCCTGGATTTTCTCGAGTTGTGGCAGGTGCTCTCGACTTACGACGGGGACCTCAGGGACCCGCTCTGGTGGCCTCAGGAAAGGCCAGTCCCCATGCGAGTTCCTCGGGGGCCTTTCGGGATTCCTCACCCGTCGATGCCGGGGCCTAAGACCTTGTGTGGAATCGGGGCCGGAACCTGAGGATTCCTCTCCAGTGCTGACATGGATCTTGGGGTACTTCTGGAGTCTCCCCAGGGGAGTCAGTCCTCGTCGTCTCGAATGCGGGCATGCACTTGCGCTTTCCTCCAGGGCGGTAGCAGCAGTGTCACGCAGTCCGCCGCCTGGATCAAAGGATCTATAGTTTTCCCTCGAGTCTTTCCCACGAGGCTTTCCCACGAGGCTTTCCCACAGGGCTGTCCCACGTGCACACGTGGTGGGAGTCGATCCTCGGCTTGAACGTCAAGGCAGTGCAGGGAAAACAGGTTCCTCTGGAATGGACTGACACATCTGGGGGACTCTTGGAATGGTGGCACGACCCTGGAGTTCCTCTCGCCTTTCCTGTGGAGAGCGCCTCCTCTTGAGATGCGACGGGAACGCCGGGAATTGTTTCCCTAGGAAACAGGGAAAGGATCCCTCATCTCGAGCTAGGAGGCGGAAACGGGGCTCCCCTGGATGTGTGCGGGACCCTCGTGCTTCCTCTCGAGTGGAGACGGGTATGTCGGGGAACTTCTTGAGTTGCAGCAAGGGTGAGAAGGACCCTTTGGAAGTTCCAGTGGTTAGATGTGATTAGCCTCCAGAAGCCTCAGCGGAAATGGGCCTCATCTCGCCTGGAGGGCAAAACCTCCTGGATTTTCTCGAGTTGCGGCAGGTGCTCTCGACTTATGACGGGGACCTCAGGGACCCGCTCTGGTGGCCTCAGGAAAGGCCAGTCCCCATGCGAGTTCCTCGGGGGCCTCTCGGGATTCCTCTCCTGTCGATGCCGGGGACTAAGACCTTGTGTGGAGTCGGGGCCGGAACCTGAGGATTCCTCTCCAGTGCTGACATGGATCTTGGGGTTCTTCTGGAGTCTCCCCAGGGGAGTCAGTCCTCGTCTCGAATGCGGGCATGCACTTGCGCTTTCCTCCAGAGCGGTAGCAGCAGTGTCACGCAGTCCGCAGCGTGGTCAAAGGATCTATGGTTTTCCCTCGAGTCTTTCCCACGAGGCTTTCCCACGAGGCTTTCCCACAGGGCTGTCCCACGTGCACACGTGGTGGGAGTCGATCCTCGGCTTGAACGTCAAGGCAGTGCAGGGAAAACAGGGTCCTCTGTAATGGACTGACACATCTGGGGGACTCTTGGAATGGTGGCACGACCCTGGAGTTCCTCTCGCCTTTCCTGTGGAGAGCACCTCCTCTTGAGATGCGACGGGAACGCCGGGAATTCTTTCCCTACGAAACAGGGACAGGATCCCTCATCTCGAGCTAGGAGGCGGAAACGGGGCTCCCCTGGATGTGTGCGGGACCCTCGTGCTTCCTCTCGAGTGGAGACGGGTATGTCGGGGAACTTCTTGAGTTGCAGCAAGGGTGAGAAGGACCCTTTGGATGTTCCAGTGGTTAGATGTGATTAGCCTCGAAAAGCCTCAGCAGAAATGGGCCTCATCTCGCCTGGAGGGCAAAACCTCCTGGATTTTCTCGAGTTGCGGCAGGTGCTCTCGACTTACGACGGGGACCTCAGGGACCCGCTCTGGTGGCCTCAGGAAAGGCAAGTCCCCATGCGAGTTCCTCGGGGGCCTCTCGGGATTCCTCTCCCGTCGATGCCGGGGCCTAAGACCTTGTGTGGAGTCGGGGCCGGAACCTGAGGATTCCTCTCCAGTGCTGACATGGATCTTGGGGTACTTCTGGAGTCTCCCCAGGGGAGTCAGTCCTCGTCTCGAATGCGGGCATGCACTTGCGCTTTCCTACAGAGCGGTAGCAGCAGTGTCACGCAATCCGCCGCGTGGATCAAAGGATCTATGGTTTTCCCTCGAGTCTTTCCCACGAGGCTTTCCCACGAGGCTTTCCCACAGGGCTGTCCCACGTGCACACGTGGTGGGAGTCGATCCTCAGCTTGAACGTCAAGGCAGTGCAGGGAAAACAGGTTCCTCTGGAATGGACTGACACATCTGGGGGACTCTTGGAATGGTGGCACGACCGTGGAGTTCCTCTCGCCTTTCCTGTGGAGAGCGCCTCCTCTTGAGATGCGACGGGAACGCCGGGAATTCTTTCCCTACGAAACAGGGAAAGGATCCCTCATCTCGAGCTAGGAGGCGGAAACGGGGCTCCCCTGGATGTGTGCGGGACCCCACGTGCTTCCTCTCGAGTGGAGACGGGTATGTCGGGGAACTTCTTGAGTTGCAGCAAGGGTGTGAAGGACCCTTTGGAAGTTCCAGTGGTTAGACCTGATTAGCCTCTAGAAGCCTCAGCGGAAATGGGCCTCATCTCGCCTGGAGGGCAAAACCTCCTGGATTTTCTCGAGTTGCGGCAGGTGCTCTCGACTTACGACGGGGACCTCAGGGACCCGCTCTGGTGGCCTCAGGAAAGGCCAGTCCCCATGCGAGTTCCTCGGGGGCCTCTCGGGATTCCTCTCCCGTCGATGCCGGGGCCTAAGACCTTGTGTGGAGTCGGGGCCGGAACCTGAGGATTCCTCTCCAGTGCTGACATGGATCTTGGGGTACTTCTGGAGTCTCCCCAGGGGAGTCAGTCCTCGTCTCGAATGCGGGCATGCACTTGCGCTTTCCTCCAGGGCGGTAGCAGCAGTGTCACGCAGTCCGCCGCGTGGATCAAAGGATCTATGGTTTTCCCTCGAGTCTTTCCCACGAGGCTTTCCCACGAGGCTTTCCCACAGGTCTGTCCCACGTGCACACATGGTGGGAGTCGATACTCGGCTTGAACGTCAAGGCAGTGCAGGGAAAACAGGTTCCTCTGGAATGGACTGACACATCTGGGGGACTCCTGGAATGGTGGCACGACCCTGGAGTTCCTCTCGCCTTTCCTGTGGAGAGCGCCTCCTCTTGAGATGCGACGGGAACGCCGGGAATTCTTTCCCTACGAAACAGGGAAAGGATCCCTCATCTCGAGCTAGGAGGCGGAAACGGGGCTCCCCTGGATGTGTGCGGGACCCCACGTGCTTCCTCTCGAGTGGAGACGGGTATGTCGGGGAACTTCTTGAGTTGCAGCAAGGGTGTGAAGGACCCTTTGGAAGTTCCAGTGGTTAGACGTGATTAGCCTCGAGAAGCCTCAGCGGAAATGTGCCTCATCTCGCCTGGAGGGCAAAACCTCCTGGATTTTCTCGAGTTGCGGCAGGTGCTCTCGACTTACGACGGGGACCTCAGGGACCCGCTCTGGTGGCCTCAGGAAAGGCCAGTCCCCATGTGAGTTCCTCGGGGGACTCTCGGGATTCCTCTCCCGTCGATGCCGGGGCCTAAGACATTGTGTGGAGTCGGGGCCGGAACCTGAGGATTCCTCTCCAGTGCTGACATGGATCTTGGGGTACTTCTGGAGTCTCCCCAGGTGAGTCAGTCCTCGACTCGAATGCGGGCATGCACTTGCGCTTTCCTCCAGAGCGGTAGCAGCAGTGTCACGCAGTCCGCCGTGTGGATCAAAGGATCTATGGTTTTCCCTCGAGTCTTTCCCACGAGGCTTTCCCACGAGGCTTTCCCACACGGCTGTCCCACGTGCACACGTGGTGGGAGTCGATCCTCGGCTTGAACGTCAAGGCAGTGCAGGGAAAACAGGTTCCTCTGGAATGGACTGACACATCTGGGGGACTCTTGGAATGGTGGCACGACCCTGGAGTTCCTCTCGCCTTTCCTGTGGAGAGCGCCTCCTCTTGAGATGCGACGGGAACGCCGGGAATTCTTTCCCTACGAAACAGGGAAAGGATCCCTCATCTCGAGCTAGGAGGCGGAAACGGGGCTCCCCTGGATGTGTGCGGGACCCTCGTGCTTCCTCTCGAGTGGAGACGGGAATGTCGGGGAACTTCTTGATTTGCAGCAAGGGTGAGAAGGACCCTTTGGATGTTCCAGTGGTTAGATGTGATTAGCCTGGAGAAGCCTCAGCGGAAATGGGCCTCATCTCGCCTGGAGGGCAAAACCTCCTGGATTTTCTCGAGTTGTGGCAGGTGCTCTCGACTTACGACGGGGACCTCAGGGACCCGCTCTGGAGGCCTCAGGAAAGGCCAGTCCCCATGCGAGTTCCTCGGGGGCCCCTCGGGATTCCTCACCCGTCGATGCCGGGGCCTAAGACCTTGTGTGGAATCGGGGCCGGAACCTGAGGATTCCTATCCAGTGCTGACATGGATCTTGGGGTACTTCTGGAGTCTCCCCAGGGGAGTCAGTCCTCGTCGTCTCGAATGCGGGCATGCACTTGCGCTTTCCTCCAGGGCGGTAGCAGCAGTGTCACGCAGTCCGCCGCCTGGATCAAAGGATCTATAGTTTTCCCTCGAGTCTTTCCCACGAGGCTTTCCCACGAGGCTTTCCCACAGGGCTGTCCCACGTGCACACGTGGTGGGAGTCGATCCTCGGCTTGAACGTCAAGGCAGTGCAGGGAAAACAGGTTCCTCTGGAATGGACTGACACATCTGGGGGACTCTTGGAATGGTGGCACGACCCTGGAGTTCCTCTCGCCTTTCCTGTGGAGAGCGCCTCCTCTTGAGATGCGACGGGAACGCCGGGAATTGTTTCCCTAGGAAACAGGGAAAGGATCCCTCATCTCGAGCTAGGAGGCGGAAACGGGGCTCCCCTGGATGTGTGCGGGACCCTCGTGCTTCCTCTCGAGTGGAGACGGGTATGTCGGGGAACTTCTTGAGTTGCAGCAAGGGTGAGAAGGACCCTTTGGAAGTTCCAGTGGTTAGATGTGATTAGCCTCCAGAAGCCTCAGCGGAAATGGGCCTCATCTCGCCTGGAGGGCAAAACCTCCTGGATTTTCTCGAGTTGCGGCAGGTGCTCTCGACTTATGACGGGGACCTCAGGGACCCGCTCTGGTGGCCTCAGGAAAGGCCAGTCCCCATGCGAGTTCCTCGGGGGCCTCTCGGGATTCCTCTCCTGTCGATGCCGGGGACTAAGACCTTGTGTGGAGTCGGGGCCGGAACCTGAGGATTCCTCTCCAGTGCTGACATGGATCTTGGGGTTCTTCTGGAGTCTCCCCAGGGGAGTCAGTCCTCGTCTCGAATGCGGGCATGCACTTGCGCTTTCCTCCAGAGCGGTAGC
Organism: Ovis canadensis; assembly: GCF_042477335.2. NCBI lineage: Eukaryota > Metazoa > Chordata > Mammalia > Artiodactyla > Bovidae > Ovis > Ovis canadensis. Next base: position 4,807,887 of record NC_091262.1, on the reverse strand, counting down.
AGCAGTGTCACGCAGTCCGCAGCGTGGTCAAAGGATCTATGGTTTTCCCTCGAGTCTTTCCCACGAGGCTTTCCCACGAGGCTTTCCCACAGGGCTGTCCCACGTGCACACGTGGTGGGAGTCGATCCTCGGCTTGAACGTCAAGGCAGTGCAGGGAAAACAGGGTCCTCTGTAATGGACTGACACATCTGGGGGACTCTTGGAATGGTGGCACGACCCTGGAGTTCCTCTCGCCTTTCCTGTGGAGAGCACCTCCTCTTGAGATGCGACGGGAACGCCGGGAATTCTTTCCCTAAGAAACAGGGACAGGATCCCTCATCTCGAGCTAGGAGGCGGAAACGGGGCTCCCCTGGATGTGTGCGGGACCCTCGTGCTTCCTCTCGAGTGGAGACGGGTATGTCGGGGAACTTCTTGAGTTGCAGCAAGGGTGAGAAGGACCCTTTGGATGTTCCAGTGGTTAGATGTGATTAGCCTCGAAAAGCCTCAGCAGAAATGGGCCTCATCTCGCCTGGAGGGCAAAACCTCCTGGATTTTCTCGAGTTGCGGCAGGTGCTCTCGACTTACGACGGGGACCTCAGGGACCCGCTCTGGTGGCCTCAGGAAAGGCAAGTCCCCATGCGAGTTCCTCGGGGGCCTCTCGGGATTCCTCTCCCGTCGATGCCGGGGCCTAAGACCTTGTGTGGAGTCGGGGCCGGAACCTGAGGATTCCTCTCCAGTGCTGACATGGATCTTGGGGTACTTCTGGAGTCTCCCCAGGGGAGTCAGTCCTCGTCTCGAATGCGGGCATGCACTTGCGCTTTCCTACAGAGCGGTAGCAGCAGTGTCACGCAATCCGCCGCGTGGATCAAAGGATCTATGGTTTTCCCTCGAGTCTTTCCCACGAGGCTTTCCCACGAGGCTTTCCCACAGGGCTGTCCCACGTGCACACGTGGTGGGAGTCGATCCTCAGCTTGAACGTCAAGGCAGTGCAGGGAAAACAGGTTCCTCTGGAATGGACTGACACATCTGGGGGACTCTTGGAATGGTGGCACGACCGTGGAGTTCCTCTCGCCTTTCCTGTGGAGAGCGCCTCCTCTTGAGATGCGACGGGAACGCCGGGAATTCTTTCCCTACGAAACAGGGAAAGGATCCCTCATCTCGAGCTAGGAGGCGGAAACGGGGCTCCCCTGGATGTGTGCGGGACCCCACGTGCTTCCTCTCGAGTGGAGACGGGTATGTCGGGGAACTTCTTGAGTTGCAGCAAGGGTGTGAAGGACCCTTTGGAAGTTCCAGTGGTTAGACCTGATTAGCCTCGAGAAGCCTCAGCGGAAATGGGCCTCATCTCGCCTGGAGGGCAAAACCTCCTGGATTTTCTCGAGTTGCGGCAGGTGCTCTCGACTTACGACGGGGACCTCAGGGACCCGCTCTGGTGGCCTCAGGAAAGGCCAGTCCCCATGCGAGTTCCTCGGGGGCCTCTCGGGATTCCTCTCCCGTCGATGCCGGGGCCTAAGACCTTGTGTGGAGTCGGGGCCGGAACCTGAGGATTCCTCTCCAGTGCTGACATGGATCTTGGGGTACTTCTGGAGTCTCCCCAGGGGAGTCAGTCCTCGTCTCGAATGCTGGCATGCACTTTCCCTTTCCTCCAGAGCGGTAGCAGCAGTGTCACGCAGTCCGCCGCGTGGATCAAAGGATCTATGGTTTTCCCTCGAGTCTTTCCCACGAGGCTTTCCCACGAGGCTTTCCCACAGGCTGTCCCACGGGCACACGTGGTGGGAGTCGATCCTCGGCTTGAACGTCAAGGCAGTGCAGGGAAAACAGGTTCCTCTGGAATGGACTGACACATCTGGGGGACTCTTGGAATGGTGGCACGACCCTGGGGTTCCTCTCTACTTTCCTGTGGAGAGCGCCTCCACTTGAGGTGCGACGGGAACGCCGCGAATTCTTTCCCTACGAAACAGGGAAAGGATCCCTCATCTCGAGCTAGGAGGCGGAAACGGGGCTCCCCTGGATGTGTGCGGGACCCCACGTGCTTCCTCTCGAGTGGAGACGGGTATGTCGGGGAACTTCTTGAGTTGCAGCAAGCGTGTGAAGGACCCTTTGGAAGTTCCAGTGGTTAGTTGTGATTAGCCTCCAGAAGCCTCAGCGGAAATGGGCCTCATCTCGCCTGGAGGGCAAAACCTCCTGGATTTTCTCGACTTGCGGCAGGTGCTCTCGACTTACGACGGAAACCTCAGGGACCCGCTCTGGTGGCCTCAGGAAAGGCCAGTCCCCATGCTAGTTCCTCGGGGGCCTCTCGGGATTCCTCTCCCGTCGATGCCGGGGCCTAAGACCTTGTGTGGAATTGGGGCCGGAACCTGAGGATTCCTCTCCAGTGCTGACATGGATCTTGGGTTACTTCTGGAGTCTCCCCAGGGGAGTCAGTCCTCGTCTCGAATGCGGGCATGCACTTGCGCTTTCCTCCAGGGCGGTAGCAGCAGTGTCACGCAGTCCGCCGCGTGGATCAAAGGATCTATGGATTTCCCTCGAGTCTTTCCCACGAGGCTTTCCCACGAGGCTTTCCCACAGGGCTGTCCCACGTGCACACGTGGTGGGAGTCGATCCTCGGCTTGAACGTCAAGGCAGTGCAGGGAAAACAGGTTCCTCTGGAATGGACTGACACATCTGGGGGACTCTTGGAATGGTGGCACGACCCTTGAGTTCCTCTTGCCTTTCCTGTGGAGAGCGCCTCCTCTTGAGATGCGACGGGAACGCCGGGAATTCTTTCCCTATGAAACAGGGACAGGATCCCTCATCTCGAGCTAGGAGGCGGAAACGGGGCTCCCCTGGATGTGTGCGGGACCCCACGTGCTTCCTCTCGAGTGGAGACGGGTATGTCGGGGAACTTCTTGAGTTGCAGCAAGGGTGTGAAGGACCCTTTGGAAGTTCCAGTGGTTAGACGTGATTAGCCTCGAGAAGCCTCAGCGGAAATGGGCCTCATCTCGCCTGGAGGGCAAAACCTCCTGGATTTTCTCGAGTTGCGGCAGGTGCTCTCGACTTACGACGGGGACCTCAGGGACCCGCTCTGGTGGCCTCAGGAAAGGCCAGTCCCCATGCGAGTTCCTCGGGGGCCTCTCGGGATTCCTCTCCCGTCGATGCCGGGGCCTAAGACCTTGTGTGGAGTCGTGGCCGGAACCTGAGGATTCCTCTCCAGTGCTGACATGGATCTTGGGGTACTTCTGGAGTCTCCCCAGGGGAGTCAGTCCTCGTCTCGAATGCTGGCATGCACTTTCCCTTTCCTCCAGAGCGGTAGCAGCAGTGTCACGCAGTCCGCCGCGTGGATCAAAGGATCTATGGTTTTCCCTCGAGTCTTTCCCACGAGGCTTTCCCACGAGGCTTTCCCACAGGGCTGTCCCACGTGCACACGTGGTGGGAGTCGATCCTCGGCTTGAACGTCAAGGCAGTGCAGGGAAAACAGGTTCCTCTGGAATGGACTGACACATCTGGGGGACTCTTGGAATGGTGGCACAACCCTGGAGTTCCTCTCTCCTTTCCTGTGGAGAGCGCCTCCACTTGAGATGCGACGGGAACGCCGCGAATTCTTTCCCTACGAAACAGGGAAAGGATCCCTCATCTCGAGCTAGGAGGCGGAAACGGGGCTCCCCTGGATGTGTGCGGGACCCCACGTGCTTCCTCTCGAGTGGAGACGGGTATGTCGGGGAACTTCTTGAGTTGCAGCAAGGGTGTGAAGGACCCTTTGGAAGTTCCAGTGGTTAGATGTGATTAGCCTCCAGAAGCCTCAGCGGAAATGGGCCTCATCTCGCCTGGAGGGCAAAACCTCCTGTATTTCCTCGAGTTGCCGCAGGTGCTCTCGACTTACGACGGGGACCTCAGGGACCCGCTCTGGTGGCCTCAGGAAAGGCCAGTCCCCATGCGAGTTCCTCGGGGGCCTCTCGGGATTCCTCTCCCGTCGATGCCGGGGCCTAAGACCTTGTGTGGAGTCGGGGCCAGAAACTGAGGATTCCTCTCCAGTGCTGACATGAATCTTGGGGTACTTCTGGAGTCTCCCCAGGGGAGTCAGTCCTCGTCTCGAATGCGGGCATGCACTTGCGCTTTCCTCCAGAGCGGTAGCAGCAGTGTCACGCAGTCCGCCGCGTGGATCAAAGGATCTATGGTTTTCCCTCGAGTCTTTCCCACGAGGCTTTCCCACAGGGCTGTCCCACGTGCACACGTGGTGGGAGTCGATCCTCGGCTTGAACGTCAAGGCACTGCAGGGAAAACAGGTTCCTCTGGAATGGACTGACACATCTGGGGGACTCTTGGAATGGTGGCACGACCCTTGAGTTCCTCTCGCCTTTCCTGTGGAGAGCGCCTCCTCTTGAGATGCGACGGGAACGCCGGGAATTCTTTCCCTACGAAACAGGGAAAGGATCCCTCATCTCGAGCTAGGAGGCGGAAACGGGGCTCCCCTGGATGTGTGCGGGACCCTCGTGCTTCCTCTCGAGTGGAGACGGGTATGTCGGGGAACTTTTTGAGTTGCAGCAAGGGTGAGAAGGACCCTTTGGATGTTCCAGTGGTTAGATGTGATTAGCCTGGAGAAGCCTCAGCGGAAATGGGCCTCATCTCGCCTGGAGGGCAAAACCTCCTGGATTTTCTCGAGTTGTGGCAGGTGCTCTCGACTTACGACGGGGACCTCAGGGACCCGCTCTGGTGGCCTCAGGAAAGGCCAGTCCCCATGCGAGTTCCTCGGGGGCCTCTCGGGATTCCTCACCCGTCGATGCCGGGGCCTAAGACCTTGGGTGGAATCGGGGCCGGAACCTGAGGATTCCTCTCCAGTGCTGACATGGATCTTGGGGTACTTCTGGAGTCTCCCCAGGGGAGTCAGTCCTCGTCTCGAATGCGGGCATGCACTTGCGCTTTCCTCCAGAGCGGTAGCAGCAGTGTCACGCAGTCCGCCGCCTGGATCAAAGGATCTATAGTTTTCCCTCGAGACTTTCCCACGAGGCTTTCCCACAAGGCTTTCCCACAGGGCTGTCCCACGTGCACACGTGGTGGGAGTCGATCCTCGGCTTGAACGTCAAGGCAGTGCAGGGAAAACAGGTTCCTCTGGAATGGACTGACACATCTGGGGGACTCTTGGAATGGTGGCACGACCCTGGAGTTCCTCTCGCCTTTCCTGTGGATAGCGCCTCCTCTTGAGATGCGACGGGAACGCCGGGAATTCTTTCCCTACGAAACAGGGAAAGGATCCCTCATCTCGAGCTAGGAGGCGGAAACGGGGCTCCCCTGGATGTGTGCGGGACCCCACGTTCTTCCTCTCGAGTGGAGACGGGTATGTCGGGGAACTTCTTGAGTTGCAGCAAGGGTGTGAAGGACCCTATGGAAGTTCCAGTGGTTAGATGTGATTAGCCTCCAGAAGCCTCAGCGGAAATGGGCCTCATCTCGCCTGGAGGGCAAAACCTCCTGGATTTTCTCGAGTTGCCGCAGGTGCTCTCGACTTACGACGGGGACCTCAGGGACCCGCTCTGGTGGCCTCAGGAAAGGCCAGTCCCCATGCGAGTTCCTCGGGGGCCTCTCGGGATTCCTCTCCCGTCGATGCCGGGGCCTAAGTCCTTGTGTGGATTCGGGGCCGGAACCTGAGGATTCCTCTCCAGTGCTGACATGAATCTTGGGGTACTTCTGGAGTCTCCCCAGGGGAGTCAGTCCTCGTCTCGAATGCGGGCATGCACTTGCGCTTTCCTCCAGGGCGGTAGCAGCAGTGTCACGCAGTCCGCCGCGTGGATCAAAAGATCTATGGTTTTCCCTCGAGTCTTTCCCACGAGGCTTTCCCACGAGGCTTTCCCACAGGGCTGTCCCACGTGCACACGTGGTGGGAGTCGATCCTCGGCTTGAACGTCAAGGCAGTGCAGGGAAAACAGGTTCCTCTGGAATGGACTGACACACCTGGGGGACTCTTGGAATGGTGGCACGACCCTGGAGTTCTTCTCGCCTTTCCTGTGGAGAGCGCCTCCTCTTGAGATGCGACGGGAACGCCGGGAATTCTTTCCCTACGAAACAGGGAAAGGATCCCTCATCTCGAGCTAGGAGGCGGAAACGGGGCTCCCCTGGATGTGTGCGGGACCCTCGTGCTTCCTCTCTTGTGGAGACGGGTATGTCGGGGAACTTCTTGAGTTGCAGCAAGGCTGAGAATGACCCTTTGGATGTTCCAGTGGTTAGATGTGATTAGCCTGGAGAAGCCTCAGCGGAAATGGGCCTCATCTCGCCTGGAGGGCAAAACCTCCTTGATTTTCTCGAGTTGCGGCAGGTGCTCTCGACTTACCACGGGGACCTCAGGGACCCGCTCTGGTGGCCGCAGGAAAGGCCAGTCCCCATGCGAGTTCCTCGGGGGCCTCTCGGGATTCCTCTCCCTTCGATGCCGGGGCCTAACACCTTGTGTGGAGTCGGGGCCGGAACCTGAGGATTCCTCTCCAGTGCTGACATGGATCTTGGGGTACTTCTGGAGTCTCCCCAGGGGAGTCAGTCCTCGTCTCGAATGCGGGCATGCACTTGCGCTTTCCTCCAGGGCGGTAGGAGCAGTTTCACGCAGTCCGCCGCGTGGATCAAAGGATCTATGGTTTTCCCTCGAGTCTTTCCCACGAGGCTTTCCCACGAGGCTTTCCCACAGGGCTGTCCCACGTGCACACGTGGTGGGAGTCGATCATCGGCTTGAACGTCAAGGCAGTGCAGGGAAAACAGGTTCCTCTGGAATGGACTGAAACATCTGGGGGACTCTTGGAATGGTGGCACGACCCTGGATTTCCTCTCGCCTTTCCTGTGGAGAGCGCCTCCTCTTGAGATGCGACGGGAACGCCGGGAATTCTTTCCCTACGAAACATGGAAAGGATCCCTCATCTCGAGCTAGGAGGCGGAAACGGGGCTCCCCTGGATGTGTGCGGGACCCCACGTGCTTCCTCTCGAGTGGAGACGGGTATGTCGGGGAACTTCTTGAGTTGCAGCAAGGGTGTGAAGGACCCTTTGGAAGTTCCAGTGGTTAGATGTGATTAGCCTCGAGAAGCCTCAGCGGAAATGGGCCTCATCTAGCCTGGAGGGCAAAACCTCCTGGATTTTCTCGAGTTGCGGCAGGTGCTCTCGACTTACGACGGGGACCTCAGGGACCCGCTCTGGTGGCCTCAGGAAAGGCCAGTCCCCATGCGAGTTCCTCGGGGGCCTCTCGGGATTCCTCTCCCGTCGATGCCGGGGCCTAAACATTGTGTGGAGTCGGGGCCGGAACCTGAGGATTCCTCTCCAGTGCTGACATGGATCTTGGGGTACTTCTGGAGTCTCCCCAGGGGAGTCAGTCCTCGACTCGAATGCGGGCATGCACTTGCGCTTTCCTCCAGAGCGGTAGCAGCAGTGTCACGCAGTCCGCCGCGTGGATCAAAGGATCTATGGTTTTCCCTCGAGTCTTTCCACGAGGCTTTCCCACGAGGCTTTCCCACAGGGCTGTCCCACGTGCACACGTGGTGGGAGTCGATCCTCGGCTTGAACGTCAAGGCAGTGCAGGGAAAACAGGTTCCTCTGGAATGGACTGACACATCTGGGGGACTCTTGGAATGGTGGCACGACCCTGGATTTCCTCTCGCCTTTCCTGTGGAGAGCGCCTCCTCTTGAGATGCGACGGGAACGCCGGGAATTCTTTCCCTACGAAACATGGAAAGGATCCCTCATCTCGAGCTAGGAGGCGGAAACGGGGCTCCCCTGGATGTGTGCGGGACCCCACGTGCTTCCTCTCGAGTGGAGACGGGTATGTCGGGGAACTTCTTGAGTTGCAGCAAGGGTGTGAAGGACCCTTTGGAAGTTCCAGTGGTTAGACGTGATTAGCCTCGAGAAGCCTCAGCGGAAATGGGCCTCATCTCGCCTGGAGGGCAAAACCTCCTGGATTTTCTCGAGTTGCGGCAGGTGCTCTCGACTTAAGACGGGGACCTCAGGGACCCGCTCTGGTGGCCTCAGGAAAGGCCAGTCCCCATGCGAGTTCCTCGGGGGCCTCTCGGGATTCCTCTCCCGTCGATGCCGGGGCCTAAACATTGTGTGGAGTCGGGGCCGGAACCTGAGGATTCCTCTCCAGTGCTGACATGGATCTTGGGGTACTTCTGGAGTCTCCCCAGGGGAGTCAGTCCTCGACTCGAATGCGGGCATGCACTTGCGCTTTCCTCCAGAGCGGTAGCAGCAGTGTCACGCAGTCCGCCGCGTGGATCAAAGGATCTATGGTTTTCCCTCGAGTCTTTCCCACGAGGCTTTCCCACGAGGCTTTCCCACAGGGCTGTCCCACGTGCACACGTGGTGGGAGTCGATCCTCGGCTTGAACGTCAAGGCAGTGCAGGGAAAACAGGTTCCTCTGGAATGGACTGACACATCTGGGGGACTCTTGGAATGGTGGCATGACCCTGGAGTTCCTCTCCCCTTTCCTGTGGAGAGCGCCTCCTCTTGAGATGCGACGTGAACGCCGGGAATTCTTTCCTTACGAAACAGGGAAAGGATCCCTCATCTCGAGCTAGGAGGCCGAAACGGGGCTCCCCTGGATGTGTGCGGGACCCCACGTGCTTCCTCTCGAGTGGAGACGGGTATGTCGGGGAACTTCTTGAGTTGCAGCAAGGGTGAGAAGGACCCTTTGGATGTTCCAGTGGTTAGATGTGATTAGCCTGGAGAAGCCTCAGCGGAAATGGGCCTCATCTCGCCTGGAGGGCAAAACCTCCTGGATTTTCTCGAGTTGCGGCAGGTGCTCTCGACTTACGACGGGGACCTCAGGGACCCGCTCTGGTGGCCTCAGGAAAGGCCAGTCCCCATGCGAGTTCCTCGGGGGCCTCTCGGGATTCCTCTCCCGTCGATGCCGGGGCCTAAGACCTTGCGTGGAGTCGGGGCCGGAACATGAGGATTCCTCTCCAGTGCTGACAAAGATCTTGGGGTACTTCTGGAGTCTCCTCAGGGGAGTCAGTCCTCGTCTCGAATGCGGGCATGCACTTGCGCTTTCCTCCAGAGCGGTAGCAGCAGTGTCAATCAGTCCGCCGCTTGGATCAATGGATCTATGGTTTTCCCTCGAGTCTTTCCCACGAGGCTTTCCCACGAGGCTTTCCCACAGGGCTGTCCCACGTGCACACGTGGTGGGAGTCGATCCTCGGCTTGAACGTCAAGGCAGTGCAGGGAAAACAGGTTCCTCTGTAATGGACTGACACATCTGGGGGTCTCTTGGAATGGTGGCACGACCCTTGAGTTCCTCTCGCCTTTCCTGTGGAGAGCACCTCCTCTTGAGATGCGTCGGGAACGCCGGGAATTCTTTCCCTACGAAACAGGGAAAGGATCCCTCATCTCGAGCTAGGAGACGGAAACGGGGCTCCCCTGGATGTGTGCGGGACCCCACGTGCTTCCTCTCGAGTGGAGACGGGTATGTGGGGAACTTCTTGAGTTGCAGCAAGGGTGTGAAGGACCCTTTGGAAGTTCCAGTGGTTAGACGTGATTAGCCTCGAGAAACCTCAGCGGAAATGGGCCTCATCTCGCCTGGAGGGCAAAACCTCCTGGATTTTCTCGAGTTGCGGCAGGTGCTCTCGACTTACGACGGGGACCTCAGGGACCCGCTCTGGTGGCCTCAGGAAAGGCCAGTCCCCATGCGAGTTCCTCGGGGGCCTCTCGGGATTCCTCTCCCGTCGATGCCGGGGCCTAAGACCTTGTGTGAAGTCGGGGCCGGAACCTGAGGATTCCTCTCCAGTGCTGACATGGATCTTGGGGTACTTCTGGAGTCTCCCCAGGGGAGTCAGTCCTCGTCTCGAATGCTGGCATGCACTTTCCCTTTCCTCCAGAGCGGTAGCAGCAGTGTCACGCAGTCCGCCGCGTGGATCAAAGGATCTATGGTTTTCCCTCGAGTCTTTCCCACGAGGCTTTCCCACGAGGCTTTCCCACAGGCTGTCCCACGTGCACACGTGGTGGGAGTCGATCCTCGGCTTGAACGTCAAGGCAGTGCAGGGAAAACAGGTTCCTCTGGAATGGACTGACACATCTGGGGGACTCTTGGAATGGTGGCACGACCCTGGAGTTCCTCTCTCCTTTCCTGTGGAGAGCGCCTCCACTTGAGATGCGACGGGAACACCGCGAATTCTTTCCCTACGAAACAGGGAAAGGATCCCTCATCTCGAGCTAGGAGGCGGAAACGGGGCTCCCCTGGATGTGTGCGGGACCCCACGTTCTTCCTCTCGAGTGGAGACGGGTATGTCGGGTAACTTCTTGAGTTGCAGCAAGGGTGTGAAGGACCCTTTGGAAGTTCCAGTGGTTAGATGTGATTAGCCTCCAGAAGCCTCAGCGGAAATGGGCCTCATCTCGCCTGGAGGGCAAAACCTCCTGGATTTTCTCGAGTTGCCGCAGGTGCTCTCGACTTACCACGGGGACCTCAGGGACCCGCTCTGGTGGCCTCAGGAAAGGCCAGTCCCCATGCGAGTTCCTCGGGGGCCTCTCGGGATTCCTCTCCCGTCGATGCCGGGGCCTAAGACCTTGTGTGGAGTCGGGGCCGGAACCTGAGGATTCCTCTCCAGTGCTGACATGAATCTTGGGGTACTTCTGGAGTCTCCCCAGGGGAGTCAGTCCTCGTCTCGAATGCGGGCATGCACTTGCGCTTTCCTCCAGAGCGGTAGCAGCAGTGTCACACAGTCCGCCGAGTGGATCAAAGGATCTATGGTTTTCCCTCGAGTCTTTCCCACGAGGCTTTCCCACGAGGCTTTCCCACAGGGCTGTCCCACGTGCACACGTGGTGGGAGTCGATCCTCGGCTTGAACGTCAAGGCAGTGCAGGGAAAACAGGTTCCTCTGGAATGGACTGACACATCTGGGGGACTCTTGGAATGGTGGCACGACCCTGGAGTTCCTCTCGCCTTTCCTGTGGAGAGCGCCTCCTCTTGAGATGCGACGGGAACGCCGGGAATTCTTTCCCTATGAAACAGGGAAAGGATCCCTCATCTCGAGCTAGGAGGCGGAAACGGGGCTCCCCTGGATGTGTGCGGGACCCTCGTGCTTCCTCTCGAGTGGAGACGGGTATGTCGGGGAACTTCTTGAGTTGCAGCAAGGGTGAGAAGGACCCTTTGGATGTTCCAGTGATTAGATGTGATTAGCCTGGAGAAGCCTCAGCGGAAATGGGCCTCATCTCGCCTGGAGGGCAAAACCTCCTGGATTTTCTCGAGTTGTGGCAGGTGCTCTCGACTTACGACGGGGACCTCAGGGACCCGCACTGGTGGCCTCAGAAAAGGCCAGTCCCCATGCGAGTTCCTCGGGGGCCTCTCGGGATTCCTCTCCCGTCGATGCCGGGGCCTAAGACCTTGTGTGGAATCGGGGCCGGAACCTGAGGATTCCTCTCCAGTGCTGACATGGATCTTGGGGTACTTCTGGAGTCTCCCCAGGGGAGTCAGTCCTCGTCTAGAATGCGGGCATGCACTTGCGCTTTCCTCCAGGTCGGTAGCAGCAGTGTCACGCAGTCCGCCGCCTGGATGAAAGGATCTATAGTTTTCCCTCGAGTCTTTCCCACGAGGCTTTCCCACAAGGCTTTCCCACAGGGCTGTCCCACGTGCACACGTGGTGGGAGTCGATCCTCGGCTTGAACGTCAAGGCAGTGCAGGGAAAACAGGTTCCTCTGGAATGGACTGACACATCTGGGGGACTCTTGGAATGGTGGCACGACCCTGGAGTTCCTCTCGCCTTTCCTGTGGAGAGCGCCTCCTCTTGAGATGCGACGGGAACGCCGGGAATTCTTTCCCTACGAAACAGGGAAAGGATCCCTCATCTCGAGCTAGGAGGCGGAAACGGGGCTCCCCTGGATGTGTGCGGGACCCTCGTGCTTCCTCTCTTGTGGAGACGGGTATGTCGGGGAAATTCTTGAGTTGCAGCAAGGCTGAGAATGACCCTTTGGATGTTCCAGTGGTTAGATGTGATTAGCCTGGAGAAGCCTCAGCGGAAATGGGCCTCATCTCGCCTGGAGGGCAAAACCTCCTGGATTTTCTCGAGTTGCGGCAGGTGCTCTCGACTTACGACGGGGACCTCAGGGACCCGCTCTGGTGGCCTCAGGAAAGGCCAGTCCCCATGCGAGTTCCTCGGGGGCCTCTCGGGATTCCTCTCCCGTCGATGCCGGGGCCTAAGACATTGTGTGGAGTCGGGGCCGGAACCTGAGGATTCCTCTCCAGTGCTGACATGGATCTTGGGGTACTTCTGGAGTCTCCCCAGGGGAGTCAGTCCTCGACTCGAATGCGGGCATGCACTTGCGCTTTCCTCCAGAGCGGTAGCAGCAGTGTCACGCAGTCCGCCGCGTGGATCAAAGGATCTATGGTTTTCCCTCGAGTCTTTCCCACGAGGCTTTCCCACGAGGCTTTCCCACAGGGCTGTCCCACGTGCACACGTGGTGGGAGTCGATCCTCGGCTTGAACGTCAAGGCAGTGCAGGGAAAACAGGGTCCTCTGGAATGGACTGACACATCTGGGGGACTCTTGGAATGGTGGCACGACCCTGGAGTTCCTCTCGCCTTTCCTGTGGAGAGCGCCTCCTCTTGAGATGCGACGGGAACGCCGGGAATTCTTTCCCTACGAAACAGGGACAGGATCCCTCATCTCGAGCTAGGAGGCGGAAACGGGGCTCCCCTGGATGTGTGCGGGACCCCACGTGCTTCCTCTCGAGTGGAGACGGGTATGTCGGGGAACTTCTTGAGTTGCAGCAAGGGTGTGAAGGACCCTTTGGAAGTTCCAGTGGTTAGACGTGATTAGCCTCGAGAAACCTCTGCGGAAATGGGCCTCATCTCGCCTGGAGGGCAAAACCTCCTGGATTTTCTCGAGTTGCGGCAGGTGCTCTCGACTTACGACGGGGACCTCAGGGACCCGCTCTGGTGGCCTCAGGAAAGGCCAGTCCCCATGCGAGTTCCTCGGGGACCTCTCGGGATTCCTCTCCCGTCGATGCCGGGGCCTAAGACCTTGTGTGAAGTCGGGGCCGGAACCTGAGGATTCCTCTCCAGTGCTGACATGGATCTTGGGGTACTTCTGGAGTCTCCCCAGGGGAGTCAGTCCTCGTCTCGAATGCTGGCATGCACTTTCCCTTTCCTCCAGAGCGGTAGCAGCAGTGTCACGCAGTCCGCCGCGTGGATCAAAGGATCTATGGTTTTCCCTCGAGTCTTTCCCACGAGGCTTTCCCACGAGGCTTTCCCACAGGCTGTCCCACGTGCACACGTGGTGGGAGTCGATCCTCGGCTTGAACGTCAAGGCAGTGCAGGGAAAACAGGTTCCTCTGGAATGGACTGACACATCTGGGGGACTCTTGGAATGGTGGCACGACCCTGGAGTTCCTCTCGCCTTTCCTGTGGAGAGCGCCTCCTCTTGAGATGCGACGGGAACGCCGGGAATTCTTTCCCTATGAAACAGGGAAAGGATCCCTCATCTCGAGCTAGGAGGCGGAAACGGGGCTCCCCTGGATGTGTGCGGGACCCTCGTGCTTCCTCTCGAGTGGAGACGGGTATGTCGGGGAACTTCTTGAGTTGCAGCAAGGGTGAGAAGGACCCTTTGGATGTTCCAGTGATTAGATGTGATTAGCCTGGAGAAGCCTCAGCGGAAATGGGCCTCATCTCGCCTGGAGGGCAAAACCTCCTGGATTTTCTCGAGTTGTGGCAGGTGCTCTCGACTTACGACGGGGACCTCAGGGACCCGCTCTGTTGGCCTCAGGAAAGGCCAGTCCCCATGCGAGTTCCTCGGGGGCCTCTCGGGATTCCTCTCCCGTCGATGCCGGGGCCTAAGACCTTGTGTGGAATCGGGGCCGGAACCTGAGGATTCCTCTCCAGTGCTGACATGGATCTTGGGGTACTTCTGGAGTCTCCCCATGGGAGTCAGTCCTCGTCTAGAATGCGGGCATGCACTTGCGCTTTCCTCCAGGTCGGTAGCAGCAGTGTCACGCAGTCCGCCGCCTGGATCAAAGGATCTATAGTTTTCCCTCGAGTCTTTCCCACGAGGCTTTCCCACAAGGCTTTCCCACAGGGCTGTCCCACGTGCACACGTGGTGGGAGTCGATCCTCGGCTTGAACGTCAAGGCAGTGCAGGGAAAACAGGTTCCTCTGGAATGGACTGACACATCTGGGGGACTCTTGGAATGGTGGCACGACCCTGGAGTTCCTCTCGCCTTTCCTGTGGAGAGCGCCTCCTCTTGAGATGCGACGGGAACGCCGGGAATTCTTTCCCTACGAAACAGGGAAAGGATCCCTCATCTCGAGCTAGGAGGCGGAAACGGGGCACCCCTGGATGTGTGCGGGACCCTCGTGCTTCCTCTCTTGTGGAGACGGGTATGTCGGGGAACTTCTTGAGTTGCAGCAAGGGTGAGAATGACCCTTTGGATGTTCCAGTGGTTAGATGTGATTAGCCTGGAGAAGCCTCAGCGGAAATGGGCCTCATCTCGCCTGGAGGGCAAAACCTCCTGGATTTTCTCGAGTTGCGGCAGGTGCTCTCGACTTACGACAGGGAACTCAGGGACCCGCTCTGGTGGCCTCAGGAAAGGCCAGTCCCCATGCGAGTTCCTCGGGGGCCTCTCGGGATTCCTCTCCCGTCGATGCCGGGGCCTAAGACCTTGTGTGGAGTCGGGGCCGGAACCTGAGGATTCCTCTCCAGTGCTGACATGAATCTTGGGGTAATTCTGGAGTCTCCCCAGGGGAGTCAGTCCTCGTCTCGAATGCGGGCATGCACTTGCGCTTTCCTCCAGAGCGGTAGCAGCAGTGTCACGCAGTCCGCCGCGTGGATCAAAGGATCTATGGTTTTCCCTCGAGTCTTTCCCACGAGGCTTTCCCACGAGGCTTTCCCACAGGGCTGTCCCACGTGCACACGTGGTGGGAGTCGATCCTCGGCTTGAACGTCAAGGCAGTGCAGGGAAAACAGGTTCCTCTGGAATGGACTGACACATCTGGGGGACTCTTGGAATGGTGGCACGACCCTGGAGTTCCTCTCGCCTTTCCTGTGGAGAGCGCCTCCTATTGAGATGCGACGGGAACGCCGGGAATTCTTTCCCTACTAAACAGGGAAAGGATCCCTCATCTCGATCTAGGAGGCGGAAACGGGGCTCCCCTGGATGTGTGCGGGACCCTCGTGCTTCCTCTCTTGTGGAGACGGGTATGTCGGGGAACTTCTTGAGTTGCAGCAAGGGTGAGAATGACCCTTTGGATGTTCCAGTGGTTAGATGTGATTAGCCTGGAGAAGCCTCAGCGGAAATGGGCCTCATCTCGCCTGGAGGGCAAAACCTCCCGGATTTTCTCGAGTTGCGGCAGGTGCTCTCAACTTACGACGGGGACCTCAGGGACCCGCTCTGGTGGCCTCAGGAAAGGCCAGTCCCCATGCGAGTTCCTCGGGGGCCTCTCGGGATTCCTCTCCCTTCGATGCCGGGGCCTAAGACCTTGTGTGGAGTCGGGGCCGGAACCTGAGGATTCCTCTCCAGTGCTGACATGGATCTTGGGGTACTTCTGGAGTCTCCCCAGGGGAGTCAGTCCTCGTCTCGAATGTGGGCATGCACTTGCGCTTTCCTCCAGGGCGGTAGGAGCAGTTTCACGCAGTCCGCCGCGTGGATCAAAGGATCTATGGTTTTCCCTCGAGTCTTTCCCACGAGGCTTTCCCACGAGGCTTTCCCACAGGGCTGTCCCACGTGCTCACGTGGTGGGAGTCGATCATCGGCTTGAACGTCAAGGCAGTGCAGGGAAAACAGGTTCCTCTGGAATGGACTGACACATCTGGGGGACTCTTGGAATGGTGGCACGACCCTGGATTTCCTCTCGCCTTTCCTGTGGAGAGCGCCTCCTCTTGAGATGCGACGGGAACGCCGGGAATTCTTTCCCTAGGAAACATGGAAAGGATCCCTCATCTCGAGCTAGGAGGCAGAAACGGGGCTCCCCTGGATGTGTGCGGGACCCTCGGGCTTCCTCTCGAGTGGAGACGGTATGTCGGGGAACTTCTTGAGTTGCAGCAAGGGTGTGAAGGACCCTTGGGAAGTTCCAGTGGTTAGATGTGATAAGCCTCGAGAAGCCTCAGCGGAAATGGGCCTCATTTCGCCTGCAGGGCAAAACCTCCTGGATTTTCTCGACTTGCGGCAGGTGCTCTCCACTTATGACGGGGACCTCAGGGACCCGCTCTGGTGGCCTCAGGAATGGCCAGTCCCCAAGCGAGTTCCTCGGGGGCCTCTCGGGATTCCTCTCCCTTCGATGCCGGGGCCTAAGACCTTGTGTGGATTCGGGGCCGGAACCTGAGGATTCCTCTCCAGTGCAGACATGGATCTTGGGGTACTTCTGGATTCTCCCCAGGGGAATCAGTCCTCGTCTCGAATGCGGGCATGCACTTGCGCTTTCCTCCAGAACGGTAGCAGCAGTGTCACGCAGTCCGCCGCGCGGATCAAAGGATCTATGGTTTTCCTTCGAATCTTTCCCACGAGGCTTTCCCACGAGGCTTTCCCACGGGGCTGTCCCACGTGCACACGTGGTGGGAGTCGATCCTCGGCTTGAACGCCAAGGCAGTGCAGGGAAAACAGGTTCCTCTGGAATGGACTGACACATCTGGGGGTCTCTTGGAATGGTGCCACGACCCTGGAGTTCCTCTCCTCTTTCCTGTGGAGAGCGCCTCCTCTTGAGATGCGACGGGAACGCCGGGAATTCTTTCCCTACGAAACAGGGAAAGGATCCCTCATCTCGAGCTAGGAGGCGGAAACGGGGCTCCCCTGGATGTGTGCGGGACCCCAAGTGCTTCCTCTCGAGTGGAGACGGGTATGTCGGGAACTTCTTGAGTTGCAGCAAGGGTGTGAAGGACCCTTTGGAAATTCCAGTGGTTAGATGTGATTTGCCTCGAGAAGCCTCAGCGGAAATGGGCCTCATCTCACCTGGAGGGCAAAACCTCCTGGATTTTCTCGAGTTGCGGCAGGTGCTCTCGACTTACGACGGGGACCTCAGGGACCCGCTCTGGTGGCCTCAGGAAAGGCCAGTCCCCATGCGAGTTCCACGGGGGCCTCTCGGGATTCCTCTCCTGTCGATGCCGGGGACTAAGACCTTGTGTGGAGTCGGGGCCGGAACCTGAGGATTCCTCTCCAGTGCTGACATGGATCTTGGGGTTCTTCTGGAGTCTCCCCAGGGGAGTCAGTCCTCGTCTCGAATGCGGGCATGCAATTGCGCTTTCCTCCAGAGCGGTAGCAGCAGTGTCATGCAATCCGCCGCGTGGATCAAAGGATCTATGGTTTTCCCTCGAGTCTTTCCCACGAGGCTTTCCCACGAGGCTTTCCCACAGGGCTGTCCCACGTGCACACATGGTGGGAGTCGATCCTCAGCTTGAACGTCAAGGCAGTGCAGGGAAAACAGGTTCCTCTGGAATGGACTGACACATCTGGGGGACTCTTGGAATTGTGGCACGACCCTGGAGTTCCTCTCGCCTTTCCTGTG
Source organism: Ovis canadensis (assembly GCF_042477335.2). Taxonomy (NCBI): domain Eukaryota; kingdom Metazoa; phylum Chordata; class Mammalia; order Artiodactyla; family Bovidae; genus Ovis; species Ovis canadensis. The sequence continues at coordinate 4,790,496 of NC_091262.1, read as the reverse complement.
GAGAGCGCCTCCTCTTGAGATGCGACGGGAACGCCGGGAATTCTTTCCCTAAGAAACAGGGAAAGGATCCCTCATCTCGAGCTAGGAGGCGGAAACCGGGCTCCCCTGGATGTGTGCGGGACCCTCGTGCTTCCTCTCGAGTGGAGACGGGTATGTCGGGGAACTTCTTGAGTTGCAGCAAGGGTGAGAAGGACCCTTTGGATGTTCCAGTGGTTAGATGTGATTAGCCTCGAGAAGCCTCAGCAGAAATGGGCCTCATCTCGCCTGGAGGGCAAAACCTCCTGGATTTTCTCGAGTTGCGGCAGGTGCTCTCGACTTACGACGGGGACCTCAGGGACCCGCTCTGGTGGCCTCAGGAAAGGCCAGTCCCCATGCGAGTTCCTCGGGGGCCTCTCGGGATTCCTCTCCCGTCGATGCCGGGGCCTAAGACCTTGTGTGGAGTCGGGGCCGGAACCTGAGGATTCCTCTCCAGTGCTGACATGGATCTTGGGGTACTTCTGGAGTCTCCCCAGGGGAGTCAGTCCTCGTCTCGAATGCGGGCATGCACTTGCGCTTTCCTACAGAGCGGTAGCAGCAGTGTCACGCAATCCGCCGCGTGGATCAAAGGATCTATGGTTTTCCCTCGAGTCTTTCCCACGAGGCTTTCCCACGAGGCTTTCCCACAGGGCTGTCCCAGGTGCACACGTGGTGGGAGTCGATCCTCAGCTTGAACGTCAAGGCAGTGCAGGGAAAACAGGTTCCTCTGGAATGGACTGACACATCTGGGGGACTCTTGGAATGGTGGCACGACCCTGGAGTTCCTCTCTCCTTTCCTGTGGAGAGCGCCTCCTCTTGAGATGCGACTGGAACGCCGGGAATTCTTTCCCTACGAAACAGGGAAAGGATCCCTCATCTCGAGCTAGGAGGCGGAAACGGGGCTCCCCTGGATGTGTGCGGGACCCCACGTGCTTCCTCTCGAGTGGAGACGGGTATGTCGGGGAACTTCTTGAGTTGCAGCAAGGGTGTGAAGGACCCTTTGGAAGTTCAAGTGGTTAGATGTGATTAGCCTCGAGAAGCCTCAGCGGAAATGGGCCTCATCTCGCCTGGAGGGCAAAACCTCCTGGATTTTCTCGAGTTGCGGCAGGTGCTCTCGACTTACGACGGGGACCTCAGGGACCCGCTCTGGTGGCCTCAGGAAAGGCCAGTCCCCATGCGAGTTCCTCGGGGGCCTCTCGGGATTCCTCTCCCTTCGATGCCGGGGCCTAACACCTTGTGTGGAGTCGGGGCCGGAACCTGAGGATTCCTCTCCAGTGCTGACATGGATCTTGGGGTACTTCTGGAGTCTCCCCAGGGGAGTCAGTCCTCGTTTCGAATGCGGGCATGCACTTGCGCTTTCCTCCAGAGCGGTAGCAGCAGTGTCACGCAGTCCGCAGCGTGGATCAAAGGATCTATGGTTTTCCCTCGAGTCTTTCCCACGAGGCTTTCCGACGAGGCTTTCCCACACGGCTCTCCCACGTGCACACGTGGTGGGAGTCGATCCTCGGCTTGAACGTCAAGGCAGTGCAGGGAAAACAGGTTCCTCTGGAATGGACTGACACATCTGGGGGACTCTTGGAATGGTGGCACGACCCTGGAGTTCCTCTCCCCTTTCCTGTGGAGAGCGCCTCCTCTTGAGATGCGACGGGAACGCCGGGAATTCTTTCCCTACGAAACAGGGAAAGGATCCCCCATCTCGAGCTAGGAGGCCGAAACGGGGCTCCCCTGGATGTGTGCGGGACCCCACGTGCTTCCTCTCGAGTGGAGACGGGTATGTCGGGGAACTTCTTGAGTTGCAGCAAGGGTGAGAATGACCCTTTGGATGTTCCAGTGGTTAGATGTGATTAGCCTGGAGAAGCCTCAGCGGAAATGGGCCTCATCTCGCCTGGAGGGCAAAACCTCCTGGATTTTCTCGAGTTGCGGCAGGTGCTCTCGACTTACGACGGGGACCTCAGGGACCCGCTCTGGTGGCCTCAGGAAAGGCCAGTCCCCATGCGAGTTCCTCGGGGGCCTCTCGGGATTCCTCTCCCTTCGATGCCGGGGCTTAACACCTTGTGTGGAGTGGGGGCCGGAACCTGAGGATTCCTCTCCAGTGCTGACATGGATCTTGGGGTACTTCTGGAGTCTCCGCACGGGAGTCAGTCCTCGTCTCGAATGCGGGCATGCACTTGCGCTTTCCTCCAGGGCGGTAGGAGCAGTTTCACGCAGTCCGCCGCGTGGATCAAAGGATCTATGGTTTTCCCTCGAGTCTTTCCCACGAGGCTTTCCCACGAGGCTTTCCCACAGGGCAGTCCCACGTGCACACGTGGTGGGAGTCGATCATCGGCTTGAACGTCAAGGCAGTGCAGGGAAAACAGGTTCCTCTGGAATGGACTGACACATCTGGGGGACTCTTGGAATGGTGGCACGACCCTGGAGTTCCTCTCGCCTTTCCTGTGGAGAGCGCCTCCTCTTGAGATGCGACGGGAACGCCGGGAATTCTTTCCCTACGAAACAGGGAAAGGATCCCTCATGTCGAGCTAGGAGGCGGAAACGGGCTCCCCTGGATGTGTGCGAGACACTCGTGCTTCCTCTCGAGTGGAGACGGGTATGTCGGGGAACTTCTTGAGTTGCAGCAAGGGTGAGAAGGACCCTTTGGATGTTCCAGTGGTTAGATGTGATTAGCCTGGAGAAGCCTCAGCGTAAATGGGCCTCATCTCGCCTGGAGGGCAAAACCTCCTGGATTTTCTCGAGTTGTGGCAGGTGCTCTCGACTTACGACGGGGACCTCAGGGACCCGCTCTGGTGGCCTCAGGAAAGGCCAGTCCCCATGCGAGTTCCTCGGGGGCCTCTCGGGATTCCTCACCCGTCGATGCCGGGGGCTAAGACCTTGTGTGGAATCGGGGCCGGAACCTGAGGATTCCTCTCCAGTGCTGACATGGATCTTGGGGTACTTCTGGAGTCTCCACAGGGGAGTCAGTCCTCGTCTCGAATGCGGGCATGCACTTGCGCTTTCCTCCAGGGCGGTAGCAGCAGTGTCACGCAGTCCGCCGAATGGATCAAAGGATCTATAGTTTTCCCTCGAGTCTTTCCCTCGAGTCTTTCCCACGAGGCTTTCCCACGAGGCTTTCCCACAGGGCTGTCCCACGTGCACACGTGGTGGGAGTCGATCCTCGGCTTGAACGTCAAGGCAGTGCAGGGAAAACAGGTTCCTCTGGAATGGACTGACACATCTGGGGGACTCTTGGAATGGTGGCACGACCCTGGATTTCCTCTCGCCTTTCCTGTGGAGAGCGCCTCCTCTTGAGATGCGACGGGAACGCCGGGAATTCTTTCCCTACGAAACAGGGAAAGGATCCCTCATCTCGAGCTAGGAGGCGGAAACGGGGCTCCCCTGAATGTGTGCGGGACCCCACGTGCTTCCTCTCGAGTGGAGACGGGTATGTCGGGGAACTTCTTGAGTTGCAGCAAGGGTGTGAAGGACCCTTTGGAAGTTCCAGTGGTTAGACGTGATTAGCCTCGAGAAACCTCAGCGGAAATGGGCCTCATCTCGCCTGGAGGGCAAAACCTCCTAGATTTTCTCGAGTTGCGGCAGGTGCTCTCGACTTACGACGGGGACCTCAGGGACCCGCTCTGGTGGCCTCAGGAAAGGCCAGTCCCCATGCGAGTTCCTCGGGGGCCTCTCGGGATTCCTCTCTCGTCGATGCCGGGGCCTAAGACATTGTGTGGAGTCGGGGCCGGAACCTGAGGATTCCTCTCCAGTGCTGACATGGATCTTGGGGTACTTCTGGAGTCTCCCCAGGGGAGTCAGTCCTCGACTCGAATGCGGGCATGCACTTGCGCTTTCCTCCAGGGCGGTAGCAGCAGTGTCACGCAGTCCGCCGCGTGGATCAAAGGATCTATGGTTTTCCCTCGAGTCTTTCCCACGAGGCTTTCCCACGAGGCTTTCCCGCACGGCTGTCCCACGTGCACACGTGGTGGGAGTCGATCCTCGGCTTGAACGTCAAGGCAGTGCAGGGAAAACAGGTTCCTCTGGAATGGACTGACACATCTGGGGGACTCTTGGAATGGTGGCACGACCCTGGAGTTCCTCTCGCCTTTCCTGTGGAGAGCGCCTCCTCTTGAGATGCGACGGGAACGCCGGGAATTCTTTCCCTACGAAACAGGGAAAGGATCCCTCATCTCGAGCTAGGAGGCGGAAACGGGGCTCCCCTGGATGTGTGCGGGACCCCACGTGCTTCCTCTCGAGTGGAGACGGGTATGTCGGGGAACTTCTTGAGTTGCAGCAAGGGTGTGAAGGACCCTTTGGATGTTCCAGTGGTTAGATGTGATTAGCCTGGAGAAGCCTCAGCGGAAATGGGCCTCATCTCGCCTGGAGGGCAAAACCTCCTGGATTTTCTCGAGTTGCGGCAGGTGCTCTCGACTTACGACGGGGACCTCAGGGACCCGCTCTGGTGGCCTCAGGAAAGGCCAGTCCCCATGCGAGTTCCTCGGGGGCCTCTCGGCTTTCTTCTCCCGTCGATGCCGGGGCCTAAGACCTTGTGTGGTGTCGGGGCCGGAACCTGAGGATTCCTCTCCAGTGCTGACATGGATCTTGAGGTACTTCTGGAGTTTCCCCAGGGGAGTCAGTCCTCGTCTCGAATGCGGGCATGCACTTGCGCTTTCCTCCAGAGCGGTAGCAGCAGTGTCACGCTGTCCGCCGCGTGGATCAAAGGATCTATGGTTTCCCCTCGAGTCTTTCCCACGAGGCTTTCCCACGAGGCTTTCCCACAGGGCTGTCTCACGTGCACACGTGGTGGGAGTCGATCCTCGGCTTGAACGTCAAGGCAGTGCAGGGAAAACAGGTTCCTCTGGAATGGACTGACACATCTGGGGGACTCTTGGAATGGTGGCACGACCCTGGAGTTCCTCTCGCCTTTCCTGTGGAGAGCGCCTCCTCTTGAGATGCGACGGGAACGCCGGGAATTCTTTCCCTAGGAAACAGGGAAAGGATCCCTCATCTCGAGCTAGGAGGCGGAAACGGGGCTCCCCTGGATGTGTGCGGGACCCTCGTGCTTCCTCTCGAGTGGAGACGTGTATGTCGGGGAACTTCTTGAGTTGCAGCAAGGGTGAGAATGACCCTTTGGATGTTCCAGTGGTAAGATGTGTTTAGCCTCGAGAAGCCTCAGCGGAAATGGGCCTCATCTCGCCTGGAGGGCAAAACCTCCTGGATTTTCTTGAGTTGCGGCAGGTGCTCTCGACGTACTACGGGGACCTCAGGGACCCGCTCTGGTGGCCTCAGGAAAGGCCAGTCCCCATGCGAGTTCCTCGGGTGCCTCTCGGGATTCCTCTCCCGTCGATGCCGGGGCCTAAGACCTTGTGTGGAGTCGGGGCCGAAACCTGAGGATTCCTCTCCAGTGCTGACATGGATCTAGGGGTACTTCTGGAGTCTCCCCAGGGGAGTCAGTCCTCGTCTCGAATGCGGGCATGCACTTGCGCTTTCCTCCAGAGCGGTAGCAGCAGTGTCACGCAGTCCGCCGCGTGGATCAATGGATCTAAGGTTTTCCCTCGAGTCTTTGCAACGAGGCTTTCCCACGAGGCTTTCCCACAGGGCTGTCCCACGTGCACACGTGGTGGGAGTCGATCCTCGGCTTGAACGTCAAGGCAGTGCAGGGAAAACAGCTTCCTCTGTAATGGACTGACACATCTGGGGGTCTCTTGGAATGGTGGCACGACCCTTGAGTTACTCTCGCCTTTCCTGTGGAGAGCGCCTCCTCTTGAGATGCGACGGGAACGCCAGGAATTCTTTCCCTACGAAACAGGGAAAGGATCCCTCATCTCGAGCTAGGAGGCGGAAACGGGGGTCCCCTGGATGTGTGCGGAACCCCACGTGCTTCCTCTAGAGTGGAGACGGGTATGTCGGGGAACTTCTTGAGTTGCAGCAAGGGTGTGAAGGACCCTTTGGAAGTTCCAGTGGTTAGACGTGATTAGCCTCCAGAAGCCTCAGCGGAAATGGGCCTCATCTCGCCTGGAGGGCAAAACCTCCTGGATTTTCTCGAGTTGCGGCAGGTGCTCTCGACTTACGACGGGGACCTCAGGGACCCGCTCTGGTGGCCTCTGTAAAGGCCAGTCCCCATGCGAGTTCCTGGGGGCCTCTCGGGATTCCTCTCCCGTCGATGCCGGGGCCTAAGACCTTGTGTGGAGTCGGGGCCGGAACCTGAGGATTCCTCTCCAGTGCTGACATGGATCTTGGGGTACTTCTGGAGTCTCCCCAGGGGAGTCAGTCCTCGTCTCGAATGCGGGCATGCACTTGCGCTTTCCTCCAGAGCGGTAGCAGCAGTGTCACGCAATTCGCCGCGTGGATCAAAGGATCTATGGTTTTCCCTCGAGTCTTTCCCACGAGGCTTTCCACGAGGCTTTCCCACAGGGCTGTCCCACGTGCACACGTGGTGGGAGTCGATCCTCGGCTTGAACGTCAAGGCAGTGCAGGGAAAACAGGTTCCTCTGGAATGGACTGAAACATCTGGGGGACTCTTGGAATGGTGGCACGACCCTGGAGTTCCTCTCGCCTTTCCTGTGGAGAGCGCCTCCTCTTGAGATGCGACGGGAACGCCGGGAATTCTTTCCTTACGAAACAGGGAAAGGATCCCTCATCTCGAGCTAGGAGGCGGAAACGGGGCTCCCCTGGATGTGTGCGGGACCCTCGTGCTTCCTCTCGAGTGGAGACGGGTATGTCGGGGAACTTCTTGAGTTGCAGCAAGGGTGAGAAGGACCCTTTTGATGTTCCAGTGGTTAGATGTGATTAGCCTCCAGAAGCCTCAGCGGAAATGGGCCTCATCTCGCCTGGAGGGCAAAACCTCCTGGATTTTCTCGAGTTGCGGCAGGTGCTCTCGACTGACGACGGGGACCTCAGGGACCCGCTCTGGTGGCCTCAGGAAAGGCCAGTCCCCATGCGAATTCCTCGGGGGCCTCTCGGGATTCCTCTCCCGTCGATGCCGGGGCCTAAGACCTTGTGTGGAGTCGGGGCCGGAACCTGAGGATTGCTCTCCAGTGCAGACATGGATCTTGGGGTACTTATGGAGTCTCCCCAGGGGAGTCAGTCCTCGTCTCGAATGCGGGCATGCACTTGCGCTTTCCTCCAGAGCGGTAGCAGCAGTGTCACGCAGTCCGCCGCGTGGATCAAAGGATCTATGGTTTTCCCTCGAGTCTTTCCCACGAGGCTTTCTCACGAGGCTTTCCCACAGGGCTGTCCCATGTGCACACGTGGTGGGAGTCGATCCTCGGCTTGAACGTCAAGGCAGTGCAGGGAAAACAGTTTCCTCTGGAATGGACTGACACATCTGGGGGACTCTTGGAATGGTGGCACGACCCTGGAGTTCCTCTCGCCTTTCCTGTGGAGAGCGCCTCCTCTTGAGATGCTACGGGAACGCCGGGAATTCTTTCCCTACGAAACAGGGAAAGGATCCCTCGTCTAGAGCTAGGAGGCGGAAACGGGGCTCCCCTGGATGTGTGCGGGACCCCACGTGCTTCCTCTCGAGTGGAGACGGGTATGTCGGGGAACTTCTTGAGTTGCAGCAAGGGTGTGAAGGACCCTTTGGAAGTTCCAGTGGTTAGACGTGATTTGCCTCGAGAAACCTCAGCGGAAATGGGCCTCATCTCTCCTGGAGGGCAAAACCTCCTGGATTTTCTCGAGTTGCGGCAGGTGCTCTCGACTTACTACGGGGACCTCAGGGACCCGCTCTGGTGGCCTCAGGAAAGGCCAGTCCCCATGCGAGGTCCTCGGGGGCCTCTCGGGATTCCTCTCCCGTCGATGCCGGGGCCTAAGACCTTGTGTGGAGTCGGGGCCGGAACCTGAGGATTACTCTCCAGTGCTGACATGGATCTTGGGGTTCTTCTGGAGTCTCCCCAGGGGAGTCAGTCCTCGTCTCGAATGCGGGCATGCACTTGCGCTTACCTCCAGAGCGGTAGCAGCAGTGTCACGCAGTCCACCGCGTGGATCAAAGGATCTATGGTTTTCCCTCGAGTCTTTCCCACGAGGCTTTCCCACGAGGCTTTCCCACAGGGCTGTCCCACGTGCACACGTGGTGGGAGTCGATCCTCGGCTTGAACGTCAAGACAGTGCAGGGAAAACAGCTTCCTCTGTAATGGACTGACATATCTGGGGCCTCTTGGAATGGTGGCACGACCCTGGAGTTCCTCTCGCCTTTCCTGTGGAGAGCGCCTCCTCTTGAGATGCGACGGAAACGCAGGGAATTCTTTCCCTAAGAAACAGGGAAAGGATCCCTCATCTCGAGCTAGGAGGCGGAAACGGGGCTCCCTTGGATGTGTGCGGAACCCTCGTGCTTCCTCTCGAGTGGAGACGGGTATGTCGGGGAACTTCTTGAGTTGCAGCAAGGGTGAGAAGGACCCTTTGGATGTTCCAGTGGTTAGATGTGATTAGCCTCGAGAAGCCTCAGCAGAAATGGGCCTAATCTCGCCTGGAGGGCAAAACCTCCTGGATTTTCTCGAGTTGCGGCAGGTGCTCTCGACTTACGACGGGGACCTCAGGGACCCGCTCTGGTGGCCTCAGGAAAGGCCAGTCCCCATGCGAGTTCCTCGGCGGCCTCTCGGGATTCCTCTCCCGTCGATGGCGGGGCCTAAGACCTTGTGTGGAATCGGGGCCGGAACCTGAGGATTCCTCTCCAGTGCTGACATGGATCTTGGGGTACTTCTGGAGTCTCCCCAGGGGAGTCAGTTCTCGTCTCGAATGCGGGCATGCACTTGCGCTTTCCTCCAGGGCGGTAGCAGCAGTGTCACGCAGTCCGCCGCGTGGATCAAAGGATCTATGGTTTTCCCTCGAGTCTTTCCCACGAGGCTTTCCCACGAGGCTTTCCCACAGGGCTGTCCAACGTGCACACCTGGTGGGAGTCGATCCTCGGCTTGAACGTCAAGGCAGTGCAGGGAAAACAGGTTCCTCTGGAATGGACTGACACATCTGGGGGACTCTTGGAATGGTGGCACGACCCTGGAGTTCCTCTCGCCTTTCCTGTGGAGAGCGCCTCCTCTTGAGATGCGACGGGAACGCCGGGAATTCTTTCCCTACGAAACAGGGAAAGGATCCCTCATCTCGAGCTAGGAGGCGGAAACGGGGCTCCCCTGGATGTGTGCGGGACCCTCGTGCTTCCTCTCGAGTGGAGACGGGTATGTCGGGGAACTTCTTGAGTTGCAGCAAGGGTGTGAAGGACACTTTGGAAGTTCCAGTGGTTAGATTTGATTAGCCTCGAGAAGCCTCAGCCGAAATGGGCCTCATCTCGCCTGGAGGGCAAAACCTCCTGGATTTTCTCGAGTTGCGGGAGGTGCTCTCGACTTACGACGGGGACCTCGGGGACCCGCTCTGGTGGCCTCAGGAAAGGCCAGTCCCCATGCGAGTTCCTCGGGGGCCTCTCGGGATTCCTCTCCCTTCGATGCCGGGGCTTAACACCTTGTGTGGAGTCGGGGCCGGAACCTGAGGATTCCTCTCCAGTGCTGACATGGATCTTGGGGTACTTCTGGAGTCTCCGCAGGGGAGTCAGTCCTCGTCTCGAATGCGGGCATGCACTTGCGCTTTCCTCCAGGGCGGTAGGAGCAGTGTCACGCAGTCCGCCGCGTGGATCAAAGGATCTATGGTTTTCCCTCGAGTCTTTCCCACGAGGCTTTCCCACGAGGCTTTCCCACAGGGCTGTCCCACGTGCACACGTGGTGGGAGTCGATCATCGGCTTGAACGTCAAGGCAGTGCAGGGAAAACAGGTTCCTCTGGAATGGACTGACACATCTGGGGGACTCTTGGAATGGTGGCACGACCCTGGATTTCCTCTCGCCTTTCCTGTGGAGAGCGCCTCCTCTTGAGATGCGACGGGAACGCCGGGAATTCTTTCCCTACGAAACAGGGAAAGGATCCCTCATGTCGAGCTAGGAGGCGGAAACGGGCTCCCCTGGATGTGTGCGGGACCCTCGTGCTTCCTCTCGAGTGGAGACGGGTATGTCGGGGAACTTCTTGAGTTGCAGCAAGGGTGAGAAGGACCCTTTGGATGTTCCAGTGGTTAGATGTGATTAGCCTGGAGAAGCCTCAGCGTAAATGGGCCTCATCTCGCCTGGAGGGCAAAACCTCCTGGATTTTCTCGAGTTGTGGCAGGTGCTCTCGACTTACGACGGGGACCTCAGGGACCCGCTCTGGTGGCCTCAGGAAAGGCCAGTCCCCATGCGAGTTCCTCGGGGGCCTCTCGGGATTCCTCACCCGTCGATGCCGGGGGCTAAGACCTTGTGTGGAATCGGGGCCGGAACCTGAGGATTCCTCTCCAGTGCTGACATGGATCTTGGGGTACTTCTGGAGTCTCCACAGGGGAGTCAGTCCTCGTCTCGAATGCGGGCATGCACTTGCGCTTTCCTCCAGGGCGGTAGCAGCAGTGTCACGCAGTCCGCCGCCTGGATCAAAGGATCTATAGTTTTCCCTCGAGTCTTTCCCACGAGGCTTTCCCACAAGGCTTTCCCACAGGGCTGTCCCACGTGCACACGTGATGGGAGTCGATCCTCGGCTTGAACGTCAAGGCAGTGCAGGGAAAACAGGTTCCTCTGGAATGGACTGACACATCTGGGGGTCTCTTGGAATGGTGGCACGACCCTGGAGTTCCTCTCGCCTTTCCTGTGGAGAGCGCCTCCTCTTGAGATGCGACGGGAACGCCGGGAATTCTTTCCCTACTAAACAGGGAAAGGATCCCTCATCTCGAGCTAGGAGGCGGAAACGGGGCTCCCCTGGATGTGTGCGGGACCCTCGTGCTTCCTCTCTTGTGGAGACGGGTATGTCGGGGAACTTCTTGAGTTGCAGCAAGGCTGAGAATGACCCTTTGGATGTTCCAGTGGTTAGATGTGATTAGCCTGGAGAAGCCTCAGCGGAAATGGGCCTCATCTCGCCTGGAGGGCAAAACCTTCTGGATTTTCTCGAGTTGCGGCAGGTGCTCTCGACTTACGACGGGGACCTCAGGGACCCGCTCTGGTGGCCTCAGGAAAGGCCAGTCCCCATGCGAGTTCCTCGGGGGCCTCTCGGGATTCCTCTCCCTTCGATGCCGGGGCCTAACACCTTGTGTGGAGTCGGGGCCGGAACCTGAGGATTCCTCTCCAGTGCTGACATGGATCTTGGGGTACTTCTGGAGTCTCCCCAGGGGAGTCAGTCCTCGTCTCGAATGCGGGCATGCACTTGAGCTTTCCTCCAGGGCGGTAGCAGCAGTGTCACGCAGTTCGCCGCGTGGATCAAAGGATCTATGGTTTTCCCTCGAGTCTTTCCCACGAGGCTTTCCCACGAGGCTTTCCCACAGGGCTGTCCCACGTGCACACGTGGTGGGAGTCGATCCTCGGCTTGAACGTCAAGGCAGTGCAGGGAAAACAGGTTCCTCTGGAATGGACTGACACATCTGGGGGACTCTTGGAATGGTGGCACGACCCTGGAGTTCCTCTCGCCTTTCCTGTGGAGATTGCCTCCTCTTGAAATGCGACGGGAACGCCGGGAATTCTTTCCCTACGAAACAGGGAAAGGATCGCTCATCTCGAGCTAGGAGGCGGAAACGGGGCTCCCCTGGATGTGTGCGGGACCCCACGTGCTTCCTCTCGAGTGTAGACGGGTATGTCGGGGAACTTCTTGAGTTGCAGCAAGGGTGTGAAGGACTCTTTGGAAGTTCCAGTGGTTAGACGTGATTAGCCTCGAGAAGCCTCAGCGGAAATGGGCCTCATCTCGCCTGGAGGGCAAAACCTCCTGGATTTTCTCGAGTTGCGGCAGGTGCTCTCGACTTACGACGGGGACCTCAGGGACCCGCTCTGGTGGCCTCAGGAAAGGCCAGTCCCCATGCGAGTTCCTCGGGGGCCTCTCGGGATTCCTCTCCCGTCGATGCCGGGGCCTAAGACCTTGTGTAGAGTCGGGGCCGGAACCTGAGGATTCCTCTCCAGTGCTGACATGGATCTTGGGGTACTTCTGGAGTCTCCCCAGGGGAGTCAGTCCTCGTCTCGAATGCGCGCATGCACTTGCGCTTTCCTCAGGGCGGTAGCAGCAGTGTCACGCAGTCCGCCGCGTGGATCAAAGGATCTATGGTTTTCCCTCGAGTCTTTCCCACGAGGCTTTCCCACGAGGCTTTCCCACAGGGCTGTCCCACGTGCACACGTGGTGGGAGTCGATCCTCGGCTTGAACGTCAAGGCAGTGCAGGGAAAACAGGTTCCTCTGGAATGGACTGACACATCTGGGGGACTCTTGGAATGGTGGCACAACCCTGGAGTTCCTCTCTCCTTTCCTGTGGAGAGCGCCTCCACTTGAGATGCGACGGGAACCCCGCGAATTCTTTCCCTACGAAACAGGGAAAGGATCCCTCATCTCGAGCTAGGAGGCGGAAACGGGGCTCCCCTGGATGTGTGCGGGACCCTCGTGCTTCCTCTCGAGTGGAGACGGGTATGTCGGGGAACTTCTTGAGTTGCAGCAAGGGTGAGAAGGACCCTTTGGATGTTCCAGTGGTTAGATGTGATTAGCCTCCAGAAGCCTCAGCGGAAATGGGCCTCATCTCGCCTGGAGGGCAAAACCTCCTGGATTTTCTCGAGTTGCGGCAGGTGCTCTCGACTGACGACGGGGACCTCAGGGACCCGCTCTGGTGGCCTCAGGAAAGGCCAGTCCCCATGCGAATTCCTCGGGGGCCTCTCGGGATTCCTCTCCCGTCGATGCCGGGGCCTAAGACCTTGTGTGGAGTCGGGGCCGGAACCTGAGGATTGCTCTCCAGTGCAGACATGGATCTTGGGGTACTTATGGAGTCTCCCCAGGGGAGTCAGTCCTCGTCTCGAATGCGGGCATGCACTTGCGCTTTCCTCCAGAGCGGTAGCAGCAGTGTCACGCAGTCCGCCGCGTGGATCAAAGGATCTATGGTTTTCCCTCGAGTCTTTCCCACGAGGCTTTCCCACGAGGCTTTCCCACAGGGCTGTCCCATGTGCACACGTGGTGGGAGTCGATCCTCGGCTTGAACGTCAAGGCAGTGCAGGGAAAACAGTTTCCTCTGGAATGGACTGACACATCTGGGGGACTCTTGGAATGGTGGCACGACCCTGGAGTTCCTCTCGCCTTTCCTGTGGAGAGCGCCTCCTCTTGAGATGCGACGGGAACGCCGGGAATTCTTTCCCTACGAAACAGGGAAAGGATCCCTCGTCTAGAGCTAGGAGGCGGAAACGGGGCTCCGCTGGATGTGTGCGGGACCCCACGTGCTTCCTCTCGAGTGGAGACGGGTATGTCGGGGAACTTCTTGAGTTGCAGCAAGGGTGTGAAGGACCCTTTGGAAGTTCCAGTGGTTAGACGTGATTTGCCTCGAGAAACCTCAGCGGAAATGGGCCTCATCTCTCCTGGAGGGCAAAACCTCCTGGATTTTCTCGAGTTGCGGCAGGTGCTCTCGACTTACTACGGGGACCTCAGGGACCCGCTCTGGTGGCCTCAGGAAAGGCCAGTCCCCATGCGAGTTCCTCGGGGGCCTCTCGGGATTCCTCTCCCGTCGATGCCGGGGCCTAAGACCTTGTGTGGAGTCGGGGCCGGAACCTGAGGATTACTCTCCAGTGCTGACATGGATCTTGGGGTTCTTCTGGAGTCTCCCCAGGGGAGTCAGTCCTCGTCTCGAATGCGGGCATGCACTTGCGCTTACCTCCAGAGCGGTAGCAGCAGTGTCACGCAATCCACCGCGTGGATCAAAGGATCTATGGTTTTCCCTCGAGTCTTTCCCACGAGGCTTTCCCACGAGGCTTTCCCACAGGGCTGTCCCACGTGCACACGTGGTGGGAGTCGATCCTCGGCTTGAACGTCAAGACAGTGCAGGGAAAACAGCTTCCTCTGTAATGGACTGACATATCTGGGGCCTCTTGGAATGGTGGCACGACCCTGGAGTTCCTCTCGCCTTTCCTGTGGAGAGCGCCTCCTCTTGAGATGCGACGGAAACGCCGGGAATTCTTTCCCTAAGAAACAGGGAAAGGATCCCTCATCTGGAGCTAGGAGGCGGAAACGGGGCTCCCTTGGATGTGTGCGGAACCCTCGTGCTTCCTCTCGAGTGGAGACGGGTATGTCGGGGAACTTCTTGAGTTGCAGCAAGGGTGAGAAGGACCCTTTGGATGTTCCAGTGGTTAGATGTGATTAGCCTCGAGAAGCCTCAGCAGAAATGGGCCTAATCTCGCCTGGAGGGCAAAACCTCCTGGATTTTCTCGAGTTGCGGCAGGTGCTCTCGACTTACGACGGGGACCTCAGGGACCCGCTCTGGTGGCCTCAGGAAAGGCCAGTCCCCATGCGAGTTCCTCGGCGGCCTCTCGGGATTCCTCTCCCGTCGATGGCGGGGCCTAAGACCTTGTGTGGAATCGGGGCCGGAACCTGAGGATTCCTCTCCAGTGCTGACATGGATCTTGGGGTACTTCTGGAGTCTCCCCAGGGGAGTCAGTTCTCGTCTCGAATGCGGGCATGCACTTGCGCTTTCCTCCAGGGCGGTAGCAGCAGTGTCACGCAGTCCGCCGCGTGGATCAAAGGATCTATGGTTTTCCCTCGAGTCTTTCCCACGAGGCTTTCCCACGAGGCTTTCCCACAGGGCTGTCCCACGTGCACACGTGGTGGGAGTCGATCCTCGGCTTGAACGTCAAGGCAGTGCAGGGAAAACAGGTTCCTCTGGAATGGACTGACACATCTGGGGGACTCTTGGAATGGTGGCACGACCCTGGAGTTCCTCTCGCCTTTCCTGTGGAGAGCGCCTCCTCTTGAGATGCGACGGGAACGCCGGGAATTCTTTCCCTACGAAACAGGGAAAGGATCCCTCATCTCGAGCTAGGAGGCGGAAACGGGGCTCCCCTGGATGTGTGCGGGACCCTCGTGCTTCCTCTCGAGTGGAGACGGGTATGTCGGGGAACTTCTTGAGTTGCAGCAAGGGTGTGAAGGACACTTTGGAAGTTCCAGTGGTTAGATTTGATTAGCCTCGAGAAGCCTCAGCCGAAATGGGCCTCATCTCGCCTGGAGGGCAAAACCTCCTGGATTTTCTCGAGTTGCGGGAGGTGCTCTCGACTTACGACGGGGACCTCGGGGACCCGCTCTGGTGGCCTCAGGAAAGGCCAGTCCCCATGCGAGTTCCTCGGGGGCCTCTCGGGATTCCTCTCCCGTCGATGCCGGGGCCTAAGACCTTGTGTGGAGTCGGGGCCGGAACCTGAGGATTGCTCTCCAGTGCTGACATGGATCTTGGGGTACTTCTGGAGTCTCCCCAGGGGAGTCAGTCCTCGTCTCGAATGCGGGCATGCACTTGCGCTTTCCTCCAGAGCGGTAGCAGCAGTGTCACGCAGTCCGCCGCGTGGATCAAAGGATCTATGGTTTTCCCTCGAGGCTTTCCCACGAGGCTTTCCCACGAGGCTTTCCCACAGGGCTGTCCCACGTGCACACGTGGTGGGAGTCGATCCTCGGCTTGAACGTCAAGGCAGTGCAGGGAAAACAGGTTCCTCTGGAATGGACTGACACAACTGGGGGTGTCTTGGAATGGTGCCACGACCCTGGAGTTCCTCTCGCCTTTCCTGTGGAGAGCGCCTCCTCTTGAGATGCGACGGGAACGCCGGGAATTCTTTCCCTACGAAACAGGGAAAGGATCCCTCATCTAGAGCTAGGAGGCGGAAACGGGGCTCCCCTGGATGTGTGCGGGACCCCACGTGCTTCCTCTCGAGTGGAGACGGGTATGTCGGGGAACTTCTGGAGTTGCAGCAAGGGTGTGAAGGACCCTTTGGAAGTTCCAGTGGTTAGACGTGATTTGCCTCGAGAAACCTCAGCGGAAATGGGCCTCATCTCTCCTGGAGGGCAAAACCTCCTGGATTTTCTCGAGTTGCGGCAGGTGCTCTCGACTTACTACGGGGACCTCAGGGACCCGCTCTGGTGGCCTCAGGAAAGGCCAGTCCCCATGCGAGTTCCTCGGGGGCCTCTCGGGATTCCTCTCCCGTCGATGCCGGGGCCTAAGACCTTGTGTGGAGTCGGGGCCGGAACCTGAGGATTACTCTCCAGTGCTGACATGGATCTTGGGGTTCTTCTGGAGTCTCCCCAGGGGAGTCAGTCCTCGTCTCGAATGCGGGCATGCACTTGCGCTTACCTCCAGAGCGGTAGCAGCAGTGTCACGCAGTCCACCGCGTGGATCAAAGGATCTATGGTTTTCCCTCGAGTCTTTCCCACGAGGCTTTCCCACGAGGCTTTCCCACAGGGCTGTCCCACGTGCACACGTGGTGGGAGTCGATCCTCGGCTTGAACGTCAAGACAGTGCAGGGAAAACAGCTTCCTCTGTAATGGACTGACATATCTGGGGCCTCTTGGAATGGTGGCACGACCCTGGAGTTCCTCTCGCCTTTCCTGTGGAGAGCGCCTCCTCTTGAGATGCGACGGAAACGCCGGGAATTCTTTCCCTAAGAAACAGGGAAAGGATCCCTCATCTGGAGCTAGGAGGCGGAAACGGGGCTCCCTTGGATGTGTGCGGAACCCTCGTGCTTCCTCTCGAGTGGAGACGGGTATGTCGGGGAACTTCTTGAGTTGCAGCAAGGGTGAGAAGGACCCTTTGGATGTTCCAGTGGTTAGATGTGATTAGCCTCGAGAAGCCTCAGCAGAAATGGGCCTAATCTCGCCTGGAGGGCAAAACCTCCTGGATTTTCTCGAGTTGCGGCAGGTGCTCTCGACTTACGACGGGGACCTCAGGGACCCGCTCTGGTGGCCTCAGGAAAGGCCAGTCCCCATGCGAGTTCCTCGGCGGCCTCTCGGGATTCCTCTCCCGTCGATGGCGGGGCCTAAGACCTTGTGTGGAATCGGGGCCGGAACCTGAGGATTCCTCTCCAGTGCTGACATGGATCTTGGGGTACTTCTGGAGTCTCCCCAGGGGAGTCAGTTCTCGTCTCGAATGCGGGCATGCACTTGCGCTTTCCTCCAGGGCGGTAGCAGCAGTGTCACGCAGTCCGCCGCGTGGATCAAAGGATCTATGGTTTTCCCTCGAGTCTTTCCCACGAGGCTTTCCCACGAGGCTTTCCCACAGGGCTGTCCCACGTGCACACGTGGTGGGAGTCGATCCTCGGCTTGAACGTCAAGGCAGTGCAGGGAAAACAGGTTCCTCTGGAATGGACTGACACATCTGGGGGACTCTTGGAATGGTGGCACGACCCTGGAGTTCCTCTCGCCTTTCCTGTGGAGAGCGCCTCCTCTTGAGATGCGACGGGAACGCCGGGAATTCTTTCCCTACGAAACAGGGAAAGGATCCCTCATCTCGAGCTAGGAGGCGGAAACGGGGCTCCCCTGGATGTGTGCGGGACCCTCGTGCTTCCTCTCGAGTGGAGACGGGTATGTCGGGGAACTTCTTGAGTTGCAGCAAGGGTGTGAAGGACACTTTGGAAGTTCCAGTGGTTAGATTTGATTAGCCTCGAGAAGCCTCAGCCGAAATGGGCCTCATCTCGCCTGGAGGGCAAAACCTCCTGGATTTTCTCGAGTTGCGGGAGGTGCTCTCGACTTACGACGGGGACCTCGGGGACCCGCTCTGGTGGCCTCAGGAAAGGCCAGTCCCCATGCGAGTTCCTCGGGGGCCTCTCGGGATTCCTCTCCCGTCGATGCCGGGGCCTAAGACCTTGTGTGGAGTCGGGGCCGGAACCTGAGGATTGCTCTCCAGTGCTGACATGGATCTTGGGGTACTTCTGGAGTCTCCCCAGGGGAGTCAGTCCTCGTCTCGAATGCGGGCATGCACTTGCGCTTTCCTCCAGAGCGGTAGCAGCAGTGTCACGCAGTCCGCCGCGTGGATCAAAGGATCTATGGTTTTCCCTCGAGGCTTTCCCACGAGGCTTTCCCACGAGGCTTTCCCACAGGGCTGTCCCACGTGCACACGTGGTGGGAGTCGATCCTCGGCTTGAACGTCAAGGCAGTGCAGGGAAAACAGGTTCCTCTGGAATGGACTGACACAACTGGGGGTGTCTTGGAATGGTGCCACGACCCTGGAGTTCCTCTCGCCTTTCCTGTGGAGAGCGCCTCCTCTTGAGATGCGACGGGAACGCCGGGAATTCTTTCCCTACGAAACAGGGAAAGGATCCCTAATCTCGAGCTAGAAGGCGGAAACGGGGCTCCCCTGGATGTGTGCGGGACCCCACGTGCTTCCTCTCGAGTGGAGACGGGTATGTCGGGGAACAACTTGAGTTGCAGCAAGGGTGTGAAGGACCCTTTGGAAGTTCCAGTGGTTAGACGTGATTAGCCTCGAGAAGCCTCAGCGGAAATGGGCCTCATCTCGCCTGGAGGGCAAAACCTCCTGGATTTTCTCGAGTTGCTGCAGGTGCTCTCGACTTACGACGGGGACCTCAGGGACCCGCTCTGGTGGCCTCAGGAAAGGCCAGTCCCCATGCGAGTTCCTCGGGGGCCTCTCGGGATTCCTCTCCCGTCGATGCCGGGGCCTAAGACCTTGTGTGGAGTCGGGGCCGGAACCTGAGGATTCCTCTCCAGTGCTGACATGGATCTTCGGGTACTTCTGGAGTCTCCCCATGGGAGTCAGTCCTCGTCTCGAATGCGGACATGCACTTGCGCTTTCCTCCAGAGCGGTAGCAGCAGTGTCACGCAGTCCGCCGCGTGGATCAAAGGATGTATGGTTTTCCCTCGAGTCTTTTCCACGAGGCTTTCCCACGAGGCTTTCTCACAGGGCTGTCCCACGTGCACACGTGGTGGGAGTCGATCCTCGGCTTGAACGTCAAGGCAGTGCAGGGAAAACAGCTTCCTCTGTAATGGACTGACATATCTGGGGCCTCTTGGAATGGTGGCACGACCCTGGAGTTCCTCTCGCCTTTCCTGTGGAGAGCGCCTCCTTTTGAGATGCGACGGAAACGCCGGGAATTCTTTCCCTAAGAAACAGGGAAAGGATCCCTCATCTCGAGCTAGGAGGCGGAAACGGGGCTCCCCTGGATGTGTGCGGAACCCTCGTGCTTCCTCTCGAGTGGAGACGGGTATGTCGGGGAACTTCTTGAGTTGCAGCAAGGGTGAGAAGGACCCTTTGGATGTTCCAGTGGTTAGATGTGATTAGCCTCGAGAAGCCTCAGCAGAAATGGGCCTAATCTCGCCTGGAGGGCAAAACCTCCTGGATTTTCTCGAGTTGCGGCAGGTGCTCTCGACTTACGACGGGGACCTCAGGGACCCGCTCTGGTGGCCCCAGGAAAGGCCAGTCCCCATGCGAGTTCCTCGGCGGCCTCTCGGGATTCCTCTCCCGTCGATGGCGGGGCCTAAGACCTTGTGTGGAATCGGGGCCGGAACCTGAGGATTCCTCTCCAGTGCTGACATTGATCTTGGGGTACTTCTGGAGTCTCCCCAGGGGAGTCAGTTCTCGTCTCGAATGCGGGCATGCACTTGCGCTTTCCTCCAGGGCGGTAGCAGCAGTGTCACGCAGTCCGCCGCGTGGATCAAAGGATCTATGGTTTTCCCTCGAGTCTTTCCCACGAGGCTTTCCCACGAGGCTTTCCCACAGGGCTGTCCCACGTGCACACGTGGTGGGAGTCGATCCTCGGCTTGAACGTCAAGGCAGTGCAGGGAAAACAGGTTCCTCTGGAATGGACTGACACATCTGGGGGACTCTTGGAATGGTGGCACGACCCTGGAGTTCCTCTCGCCTTTCCTGTGGAGAGCGCCTCCTCTTGAGATGCGACGGGAACGCCGGGAATTCTTTCCCTACGAAACAGGGAAAGGATCCCTCATCTCGAGCTAGGAGGCGGAAACGGGGCTCCCCTGGATGTGTGCGGGACCCTCGTGCTTCCTCTCGAGTGGAGACGGGTATGTCGGGGAACTTCTTGAGTTGCAGCAAGGGTGTGAAGGACACTTTGGAAGTTCCAGTGGTTAGATTTGATTAGCCTCGAGAAGCCTCAGCCGAAATGGGCCTCATCTCGCCTGGAGGGCAAATCCTCCTGGATTTTCTCGAGTTGCGGGAGGTGCTCTCGACTTACGACGGGGACCTCGGGGACCCGCTCTGGTGGCCTCAGGAAAGGCCAGTCCCCATGCGAGTTCCTCGGGGGCCTCTCGGGATTCCTCTCCCGTCGATGCCGGGGCCTAAGACCTTGTGTGGAGTCGGGGCCGGTACCTGAGGATTCCTCTCCAGTGCTGACATGGATCTTGGGGTACTTCTGGAGTCTCCCCAGGGGAGTCAGTCCTCGTCTCGAATGCGGGCATGCACTTGCGCTTTCCCCCAGAGTGGTAGCAGCAGTGTCACGCAATCCGCCGCGTGGATCAAAGGATCTATGGTTTTCCCTCGAGTCTTTCCCACGAGGCTTTCCCACGAGGCTTTCCCACAGGGCTGTCCCACGTGCACACGTGGTGGGAGTCGATCCTCAGCTTGAACGTCAAGGCAGTGCAGGGAAAACAGGTTCGTCTGGAATGGACTGACACATCTGGGGGACTCTTGGAATGGTGGCACGACCCTGGGGTTCCTCTCGCCTTTCCTGTGGAGAGCGCCATCTCTTGAGATGCGACGGGAACGCCGGGAATTCTTTCCCTACGAAACAGGGAAAGGATCCCTCATCTCGAGCTAGCAGGCGGAAACGGGGCTCCCCTGGATGTGTGCGGGACCCTCATGCTTTCTCTCGAGTGGAGACGGGTATCTCGGGGAACTTCTTGAGTTGCAGCAAGGGTGAGAAGGACCCTTTGGAAGTTCCAGTGGTTAGACGTGATTAGCCTCGAGAAGCCTCAGCGGAAATGGGCCTCATCTCGCCTGGAGGGCAAAACCTCCTGGATTTTCTCGAGTTGCGGCAGGTGCTCTCGACTTACGACAGGGACCACAGGGACCCGCTCTGGTGGCCTCAGGAAAGGCCAGTCCTCATGCGAGTTCCTCGGGGGCCTCTCGGGATTCCTCTCCCGTCGATGCCGGGGCCTCAGACCTTGTGTGGAGTCGGGGCCGGAAGCTGAGGATTCATCTCCAGTGCTGACATGGATCTTGGGGTACTTCTGGAGTCTCCCCAGGGGAGTCAGTCCTCGTCTCGAATGCGGGCATGCAATTGCGCTTTCCTCCAGGGCGGTAGCAGCAGTGTCACCCAGTCCGCCGCGTGGATCAAAGGATCTATGGTTTTCCCTCGAGTCTTTCCCACGAAGCTTTCCAACGAGGCTTTCCCACAGGGCTGTCCCACGTGCACACGTGGTGGGAGTCGATCCTCGGCTTGAACGTCAAGGCAGTGCAGGGAAAACAGCTTCCTCTGTAATGAACTGACATATCTGGGGCCTCTTGGAATGGTGGCACGACCCTGGAGTTCCTCTCGCCTTTCCTGTGCAGAGCGCCTCCTCTTGAGATGCGACGGGAACGCCGGGAATTCTTTCCCTAAGGAACAGGGAAAGGATCCCTCATCTCGAGCTAGGAGGCGGAAACGGGGCTCCCCTGGATGTGTGCGGGACCCCACGTGCTTCCTCTCGGGTGGAGATGGGTATGTCGGGGAACTTCTTGAGTTGCAGCAAGGGTGTGAAGGACCCTTTGGAAGTTCCAGTGGTTAGATGTGTTTAGCCTCGAGAAGCCTCAGCGGAAATGGGCCTCATCTCGCCTGGAGGGAAAAACCTCCTGGATTTTCTCGAGTTCCGGCAGGTGCTCTCGACTTACGACGGGGACCTCAGGGACCCGCTCTGGTGGCCTCAGGAAAGGCCAGTCCCCATGCGAGTTCCTCGGGGGCCTCTCGGGATTCCTCTCCCGTCGATGCCGGGGCCTAAGACCTTGTGTGGAGTCGGGGCCGGAACCTGAGGATTCCTCTCCAGTGCTGACATGGATCTTGGGGTACTTCTGGAGTCTCCCCAGGGGAGTCAGTCCTCGTCTCGAATGCGGGCATGCACTTGGGCTTTCCTCCAGAGCGGTAGCAGCAGTGTCACGCAGTCCGCCGCGTGGATCAAAGGATCTATGGTTTTCCCTCGAGTCTTTCCCACGAGGCTTTCCCACGAGGCTTTCCCACAGGGCTGTCCCACGTGCACACGTGGTGGGAGTCGATCCTCGGCTTGAACGTCAAGGCAGTGCAGGGAAAACAGGTTCCTCTGGAATGGACTGACACAACTGGGGGTGTCTTGGAATGGTGCCACGACCCTGGAGTTCCTCTCGCCTTTCCTGTGGAGAGCGCCTCCTCTTGAGATGCGACGGGAACGCCGGTAATTCTTTCCCTACTAAACAGGGAAAGGATCCCTCATCTCGAGCTAGGAGGCGGAAACGGGGCTCACCTGGATGTGTGCGGGACCCTCGTGCTTCCTCTCGAGTGGAGACGGGTATGTCGGGGAACTTCTTGAGTTGCAGCAAGGGTGAGAAGGACCCTTTGGATGTTCCAGTGGTTAGATGTGATTATCCTCGAGAAGCCTCAGCGGAAATGGGCCTCACCTCGCCTGGAGTTCAAAACCTCCTGGATTTTCTCGAGTTGCGGCAGGTGCTCTCGACTTACGACGGGGACCTCAGGGACCCGCTCTGGTGGCCTCAGGAAAGGCCAGTCCTCATGCGAGTTCCTCGGGGGCCTCTCGGGATTCCTCTCCCGTCGATGCCGGGTCCTAAGACCTTGTGTGGAGTCGGGGCCGGAACCTGAGGATTCCTCTCCAGTGCTGACATGGATCTTGGGGTACTTCTGGAGTCTCCCCAGGGGAGTCAGTCCTCGTCTCGAATGCGGGCATGCACTTGCGCTTTCCTCCAGGGCGGTAGCAGCAGTGTCACGCAGTCCGCCGCGTGGATCAAAGGATCTATGGTTTTCCCTCGAGTCTTTCCCACGAGTCTTTCCCACGAGGCTTTCCCACAGGGCTGTCCCACGTGCACACGTGGTGGGAGTCGATCCTCGGCTTGAACGTCAAGACATTGCAGGGAAAACAGGTTCCTCTGGAATGGACTGACACATCCGGGGGAGTCTTGGAATGGTGGCACGACCCTGGAGTTCCTCTCGCCTTTCCTGTGGAGAGCTCCTCCTCTTGAGATTCGACGGGAACGCCGGGAATTCTTTCCCTACGAAACAGGGAAAGGATCCCTCATCTCGAGCTAGGAGGCGGAAACGGGGCTCCCCTGGATGTGTGCGGGACCCCACGTGCTTCCTCTCGAGTGGAGACGGGTATGTCGGGGAACTTCGTGAGTTGCAGCAAGGGTGTGAAGGACCCTTTGGAAGTTCCAGTGGTTAGACGTGATTAGCCTCGAGAAACCTCAGCGGAAATGTGCCTCAACTCGCCTGGAGGGCAAAACTTCGTGAAATTTCTCGAGTTGCGGCAGGTGCTCTCGACTTACAACTGGGACCTCAGGGACCCGCTCTGGTGGCCTCAGGAAAGGCAAGTCCCCATGCGAGTTCCTCGGGGGCCTCTCGGGATTCCTCTCCCGTCGATGCCGGGGCCTAAGACCTTGTGTGGAGTCGGGGCCGGAACCTGAGGAT
Organism: Ovis canadensis; assembly: GCF_042477335.2. Classification (NCBI taxonomy): domain Eukaryota; kingdom Metazoa; phylum Chordata; class Mammalia; order Artiodactyla; family Bovidae; genus Ovis; species Ovis canadensis. The sequence continues at coordinate 4,767,143 of NC_091262.1, read as the reverse complement.
TCCTCTCCAGTGCTGACATGGATCTTGGGGTACTTCTGGAGTCTCCCCAGGGGAGTCAGTCCTCGTCTCGAATGCGGGCATGCACTTGCGCTTTCCTCCAGAGCGGTAGCAGCAGTGTCACGCAGTCCGCCGCGTGGATCAAAGGATCTATGGTTTTCCCTCGAGTCTTTCCCACGAGGCTTTCCCACGAGGCTTTCCCACAGGGCTGTCCCACGTGCACACGTGGTGGGAGTCGATCCTCGGCTTGAACTCAAGGCAGTGCAGGGAAAACAGGTTCCTCTGGAATGGACTGACACATCTGGGGGACTCTTGGAATGGTGGCACGACCCTGGAGTTCCTCTCGCCTTTCCTGTGGAGAGCGCCTCCTCTTGAGATGCGACGGGAACGCCGGGAATTCTTTCCCTACGAAACAGGGAAAGGATCCCTCATCTCGAGCTAGGAGGCGGAAACGGGGCTCCCCTGGATGTGTGCGCGACCCTCGTGCTTCCTCTCGAGTGGAGACGGGTATGTCGCGGAACTGCTTGAGTTGCAGCAAGGGTGTGAAGGACCCTTTGGAAGTTCCAGTGGTTAGACGTGATTAGCCTCGAGAAGCCTCAGCGGAAATGGGCCTCATCTCGCCTGGAGGGCAAAATCTCCTGGATTTTCTCGAGTTGCGGCAGGTGCTCTCGACTTACGACGGGGACCTCAGGGACCCGCTCTGGTGGCCTCAGGAAAGGCCAGTCCCCATGCGAGTTCCTCGGGGGCCTCTCGGGATTCCTCTCCCGTCGATGCCGGGGCCTAAGACCTTGTGTGGAGTCGGGGCCGGAACCTGAGGATTCCTCTCCAGTGCTGACATGGATCTTGGGGTACTTCTGGAGTCTCCCCAGGGGAGTCAGTCCTCGTCTCGAATGCGGGCATGCACTTGGGCTTTCCTCCAGAGCGGTAGCAGCAGTGTCACGCAGTCCGCCGCGTGGATCAAAGGATCTATGGTTTTCCCTCGAGTCTTTCCCACGAGGCTTTCCCACAGGGCTGTCCCACGTGCACACGTGGTGGGAGTCGATCCTCGGCTTGAACGTCAAGGCAGTGCAGGGAAAACAGCTTCCTCTGTAATGAACTGACATATCTGGGGCCTCTTGGAATGGTGGCACGACCCTGGAGTTCCTCTCGCCTTTCCTGTGGAGAGCGCCTCCTCTTGAGATGCGACGGGAACGCCGGGAATTCTTTCCCTAAGGAACAGGGAAAGGATCCCTCATCTCGAGCTAGGAGGCGGAAACGGGGCTCCCCTGGATGTGTGCGGGACCCCACGTGCTTCCTCTCGGGTGGAGATGGGTATGTCGGGGAACTTCTTGAGTTGCAGCAAGGGTGTGAAGGACCCTTTGGAAGTTCCAGTGGTTAGATGTGATTAGCCTCGAGAAGCCTCAGCGGAAATGGGCCTCATCTCGCCTGGAGGGCAAAACCTCCTGGATTTTCTCGAGTTGCGGCAGGTGCTCTCGACTTACGACGGGGACCTCAGGGACCCGCTCTGGTGGCCTCAGGAAAGGCCAGTCCCCATGCGAGTTCCTCGGGGGCCTCTCGGGATTCCTCTCCCGTCGATGCCGGGGCCTAAGACCTTGTGTGGAGTCAGGGTCGGAACTTGAGGATACCTCTCCAGTGCTGACATGGATCTTGGGGTACTTCTGGAGTCTCCCGAGGGGACTCAGTCCTCGTCTCGAATGCGGGCATGCACTTGCGCTTTCCTCCAGAGTGGTAGCAGCAGTGTCACGCAGTCCGCGCGTGGATCAAAGGATCTATGGTTTTCCCTCGAGTCTTTCCCACGAGGCTTTCCCACAGGGCTGTCCCACGTGCACACGTGGTGGGAGTCAATCCTCGGCTTGAACGTCAAGGCAGTGCAGGGAAAACAGGTTCCTCTGGAATGGACTGACACATCTGGGGGACTCTTGGAATGGTGGCACGACCCTGGAGTACCTCTTGCCTTTCCTGTGGAGAGCGCCTCCTCTTGAGATGCGACGGGAACGCCGGAAATTCTTTCCCTAGGAAACAGGGAAAGGATCCCTCATCTCGAACTAGGAGGCGGAAACGGGGCTCCCCGGGATGTGTGCGGGACCCTCGTGCTTCCTCTCGAGTGGAGACGGGTATGTCGGGGAACTTCTTGAGTTGCAGCAAGGGTGAGAAGGACCCTTTGGATGTTCCAGTGGTTAGATGTTGTTAGCCTCGAGAAGCCTCAGTGGAAATGGGCCTCATCTCGCCTGGAGTTCAAAACCTCCTGGATTTTCTCGAGTTGCGGCAGGTGCTCTCGACTTACGACGGGGACCTCAGGGACCCGCTCTGGTGGCCTCAGGAAAGGCCAGTCCTCATGCGAGTTCCTCGGGGGCCTCTCGGGATTCCTCTCCCGTCGATGCCTGGGCCTAAGACCTTGTGTGGAGTCGGGGCCGGAACCTGAGGATTCCTCTCCAGTGCTGACATGGATCTTGGGGTACTTCTGGAGTCTCCCCAGGGGAGTCAGTCCTCGTCTCGAATGCGGGCATGCACTTGTGCTTTCCTCCAGGGCGGTAGCAGCAGTGTCACACAGTCCGCCGCGTGGATCAAAGGATCTATGGTTTTCCCTCGAGTCTTTCCCACGAGGCTTTCCCACAGGGCTGTCCCACGTGCACACGTGGTGGGAGTCGATCCTCGGCTTGAACGTCAAGGCAGTGCAGGGAAAACAGGTTCCTCTGGAATGGACTGACACATCTGGGGGACTCTTGGAATGGTGGCACGACCCTGGAGTTCCTCTCGCCTTTCCTGTGGAGAGCGCCTCCTCTTGAGATGCGACGGGAACGCCGGGAATTCTTTACCTACGAAACAGGGAAAGGATCCCTCATCTCGAGCTAGGAGGCGGAAACGGGGCTCCCCTGGATGTGTGCGGGACCCCACGTGCTTCCTCTCGAGTGGAGACGGGTATGTCGGGGAACTTCTTGAGTCGCAGCAAGGGTGTGAAGGACCCTTTGGAAGTTCCAGTGGTTAGATGTGTTTAGCCTCGAGAAGCCTCAGCGGAAATGGGCCTCATCTCGCCTGGAGGGAAAAACCTCCTGGATTTTCTCGAGTTCCGGCAGGTGCTCTCGACTTACGACGGGGACCTCAGGGACCCGCTCTGGTGGCCTCAGGAAAGGCCAGTCCCCATGCGAGTTCCTCGGGGGCCTCTCCGGATTCCTCTCCCGTCGATGCCGGGGCCTAAGACCTTGTGTGGAGTCGGGGCCGGAACCTGAGGATTCCTCTCCAGTGCTGACATGGATCTTGGGGTACTTCTGGAGTCTCCCCAGGGGAGTCAGTCCTCGTCTCGAATGCGGGCATGCACTTGGGCTTTCCTCCAGAGCGGTAGCAGCAGTGTCACGCAGTCCGCCGCGTGGATCAAAGGATCTATGGTTTTCCCTCGAGTCTTTCCCACGAGGCTTTCCCACGAGGCTTTCCCACAGGGCTGTCCCACGTGCACACGTGGTGGGAGTCGATCCTCGGCTTGAACGTCAAGGCAGTGCAGGGAAAACAGGTTCCTCTGGAATGGACTGACACAACTGGGGGTGTCTTGGAATGGTGCCACGACCCTGGAGTTCCTCTCGCCTTTCCTGTGGAGAGCGCCTCCTCTTGAGATGCGACGGGAACGCCGGTAATTCTTTCCCTACTAAACAGGGAAAGGATCCCTCATCTCGAGCTAGGAGGCGGAAACGGGGCTCACCTGGATGTGTGCGGGACCCTCGTGCTTCCTCTCGAGTGGAGACGGGTATGTCGGGGAACTTCTTGAGTTGCAGCAAGGGTGAGAAGGACCCTTTGGATGTTCCAGTGGTTAGATGTGATTATCCTCGAGAAGCCTCAGCGGAAATGGGCCTCACCTCGCCTGGAGTTCAAAACCTCCTGGATTTTCTCGAGTTGCGGCAGGTGCTCTCGACTTACGACGGGGACCTCAGGGACCCGCTCTGGTGGCCTCAGGAAAGGCCAGTCCTCATGCGAGTTCCTCGGGGGCCTCTCGGGATTCCTCTCCCGTCGATGCCGGGTCCTAAGACCTTGTGTGGAGTCGGGGCCGGAACCTGAGGATTCCTCTCCAGTGCTGACATGGATCTTGGGGTACTTCTGGAGTCTCCCCAGGGGAGTCAGTCCTCGTCTCGAATGCGGGCATGCACTTGCGCTTTCCTCCAGGGCGGTAGCAGCAGTGTCACGCAGTCCGCCGCGTGGATCAAAGGATCTATGGTTTTCCCTCGAGTCTTTCCCACGAGTCTTTCCCACGAGGCTTTCCCACAGGGCTGTCCCACGTGCACACGTGGTGGGAGTCGATCCTCGGCTTGAACGTCAAGACATTGCAGGGAAAACAGGTTCCTCTGGAATGGACTGACACATCCGGGGGAGTCTTGGAATGGTGGCACGACCCTGGAGTTCCTCTCGCCTTTCCTGTGGAGAGCTCCTCCTCTTGAGATTCGACGGGAACGCCGGGAATTCTTTCCCTACGAAACAGGGAAAGGATCCCTCATCTCGAGCTAGGAGGCGGAAACGGGGCTCCCCTGGATGTGTGCGGGACCCCACGTGCTTCCTCTCGAGTGGAGACGGGTATGTCGGGGAACTTCTTGAGTTGCAGCAAGGGTGTGAAGGACCCTTTGGAAGTTCCAGTGGTTAGACGTGATTAGCCTCGAGAAACCTCAGCGGAAATGTGCCTCAACTCGCCTGGAGGGCAAAACTTCGTGAAATTTCTCGAGTTGCGGCAGGTGCTCTCGACTTACAACTGGGACCTCAGGGACCCGCTCTGGTGGCCTCAGGAAAGGCAAGTCCCCATGCGAGTTCCTCGGGGGCCTCTCGGGATTCCTCTCCCGTCGATGCCGGGGCCTAAGACCTTGTGTGGAGTCGGGGCCGGAACCTGAGGATTCCTCTCCAGTGCTGACATGGATCTTGGGGTACTTCTGGAGTCTCCCCAGGGGAGTCAGTCCTCGTCTCGAATGCGGGCATGCACTTGCGCTTTCCTCCAGAGCGGTAGCAGCAGTGTCACGCAGTCCGCCGCGTGGATCAAAGGATCTATGGTTTTCCCTCGAGTCTTTCCCACGAGGCTTTCCCACGAGGCTTTCCCACAGGGCTGTCCCACGTGCACACGTGGTGGGAGTCGATCCTCGGCTTGAACTCAAGGCAGTGCAGGGAAAACAGGTTCCTCTGGAATGGACTGACACATCTGGGGGACTCTTGGAATGGTGGCACGACCCTGGAGTTCCTCTCGCCTTTCCTGTGGAGAGCGCCTCCTCTTGAGATGCGACGGGAACGCCGGGAATTCTTTCCCTACGAAACAGGGAAAGGATCCCTCATCTCGAGCTAGGAGGCGGAAACGGGGCTCCCCTGGATGTGTGCGGGACCCTCGTGCTTCCTCTCGAGTGGAGACGGGTATGTCGCGGAACTGCTTGAGTTGCAGCAAGGGTGTGAAGGACCCTTTGGAAGTTCCAGTGGTTAGACGTGATTAGCCTCGAGAAGCCTCAGCGGAAATGGGCCTCATCTCGCCTGGAGGGCAAAATCTCCTGGATTTTCTCGAGTTGCGGCAGGTGCTCTCGACTTACGACGGGGACCTCAGGGACCCGCTCTGGTGGCCTCAGGAAAGGCCAGTCCCCATGCGAGTTCCTCGGGGGCCTCTCGGGATTCCTCTCCCGTCGATGCCGGGGCCTAAGACCTTGTGTGGAGTCGGGGCCGGAACCTGAGGATTCCTCTCCAGTGCTGACATGGATCTTGGTGTACTTCTGGAGTCTCCCCAGGGGAGTCAGTCCTCGTCTCGAATGCGGGCATGCACTTGGGCTTTCCTCCAGAGCGGTAGCAGCAGTGTCACGCAGTCCGCCGCGTGGATCAAAGGATCTATGGTTTTCCCTCGAGTCTTTCCCACGAGGCTTTCCCACAGGTCTGTCCCACGTGCACACGTGGTGGGAGTCGATCCTCGGCTTGAACGTCAAGGCAGTGCAGGGAAAACAGCTTCCTCTGTAATGAACTGACATATCTGGGGCCTCTTGGAATGGTGGCACGACCCTGGAGTTCCTCTCGCCTTTCCTGTGGAGAGCGCCTCCTCTTGAGATGCGACGGGAACGCCGGGAATTCTTTCCCTAAGGAACAGGGAAAGGATCCCTCATCTCGAGCTAGGAGGCGGAAACGGGGCTCCCCTGGATGTGTGCGGGACCCCACGTGCTTCCTCTCGGGTGGAGATGGGTATGTCGGGGAACTTCTTGAGTTGCAGCAAGGGTGTGAAGGACCCTTTGGAAGTTCCAGTGGTTAGATGTGATTAGCCTCGAGAAGCCTCAGCGGAAATGGGCCTCATCTCGCCTGGAGGGCAAAACCTCCTGGATTTTCTCGAGTTGCGGCAGGTGCTCTCGACTTACGACGGGGACCTCAGGGACCCGCTCTGGTGGCCTCAGGAAAGGCCAGTCCCCATGCGAGTTCCTCGGGGGCCTCTCGGGATTCCTCTCCCGTCGATGCCGGGGCCTAAGACCTTGTGTGGAGTCAGGGTCGGAACTTGAGGATACCTCTCCAGTGCTGACATGGATCTTGGGGTACTTCTGGAGTCTCCCGAGGGGACTCAGTCCTCGTCTCGAATGCGGGCATGCACTTGCGCTTTCCTCCAGAGTGGTAGCAGCAGTGTCACGCAGTCCGCGCGTGGATCAAAGGATCTATGGTTTTCCCTCGAGTCTTTCCCACGAGGCTTTCCCACAGGGCTGTCCCACGTGCACACGTGGTGGGAGTCAATCCTCGGCTTGAACGTCAAGGCAGTGCAGGGAAAACAGGTTCCTCTGGAATGGACTGACACATCTGGGGGACTCTTGGAATGGTGGCACGACCCTGGAGTACCTCTTGCCTTTCCTGTGGAGAGCGCCTCCTCTTGAGATGCGACGGGAACGCCGGAAATTCTTTCCCTAGGAAACAGGGAAAGGATCCCTCATCTCGAACTAGGAGGCGGAAACGGGGCTCCCCTGGATGTGTGCGGGACCCTCGTGCTTCCTCTCGAGTGGAGACGGGTATGTCGGGGAACTTCTTGAGTTGCAGCAAGGGTGAGAAGGACCCTTTGGATGTTCCAGTGGTTAGATGTTGTTAGCCTCGAGAAGCCTCAGTGGAAATGGGCCTCATCTCGCCTGGAGTTCAAAACCTCCTGGATTTTCTCGAGTTGCGGCCGGTGCTCTCGACTTACGACGGGGACCTCAGGGACCCGCTCTGGTGGCCTCAGGAAAGGCCAGTCCTCATGCGAGTTCCTCGGGGGCCTCTCGGGATTCCTCTCCCGTCGATGCCTGGGCCTAAGACCTTGTGTGGAGTCGGGGCCGGAACCTGAGGATTCCTCTCCAGTGCTGACATGGATCTTGGGGTACTTCTGGAGTCTCCCCAGGGGAGTCAGTCCTCGTCTCGAATGCGGGCATGCACTTGTGCTTTCCTCCAGGGCGGTAGCAGCAGTGTCACACAGTCCGCCGCGTGGATCAAAGGATCTATGGTTTTCCCTCGAGTCTTTCCCACGAGGCTTTCCCACAGGGCTGTCCCACGTGCACACGTGGTGGGAGTCGATCCTCGGCTTGAACGTCAAGGCAGTGCAGGGAAAACAGGTTCCTCTGGAATGGACTGACACATCTGGGGGACTCTTGGAATGGTGGCACGACCCTGGAGTTCCTCTCGCCTTTCCTGTGGAGAGCGCCTCCTCTTGAGATGCGACGGGAACGCCGGGAATTCTTTACCTACGAAACAGGGAAAGGATCCCTCATCTCGAGCTAGGAGGCGGAAACGGGGCTCCCCTGGATGTGTGCGGGACCCCACGTGCTTCCTCTCGAGTGGAGACGGGTATGTCGGGGAACTTCTTGAGTCGCAGCAAGGGTGTGAAGGACCCTTTGGAAGTTCCAGTGGTTAGACGTGATTAGCCTCGAGAATCCTCAGCGGAAATGTGCCTCATCTCGCCTGGAGGGCAAAACCTCCTGGATTTTCTCGAGTTGCGGCAGGTGCTCTCGACTTACGACGGGGACCTCAGGGACCCGCTCTGGTGGCCTCAGGAAAGGCCAGTCCCCATGCGAGTTCCTCGGGGGCCTCTCGGGATTCCTCTCCCGTCGATGCCGGGGCCTAAGACCTTGTGTGGAGTCGGGGCCGGAACCTGAGGATTCCTCTTCAGTGCTGACATGGATCTTGGGGTACTTCTGGAGTCTCCCCAGGGGAGTCAGTCCTCGTCTCGAATGCGGGCATGCACTTGGGCTTTCCTCCAGGGAGGTAGCAGCAGTGTCACCCAGTCCTCCGCGTGGATCAAAGGATCTATGGTTTTCCCTCGAGTCTTTCCCACGAGGCTTTCCCACGAGGCTTTCCCACAGGGCTGTCCCACGTGCACACGTGGTGGGAGTCGATCCTCGGCTTGAACGTCAAGGCAGTGCAGGGAAAACAGGTTCCTCTGGAGTGGACTGACACATCTGGGGGACTCTTGGAATGGTAGCACGACCCTGGAGTTCCTCTCGCCTTTTCTGTGGAGAGCGCCTCCTCTTGAGATGCGACGGGAACGCCGGGAATTCTTTCCCTACGAAACAGGGAAAGGATCCATCATCTCGAGCTAGGAGGCGGAAACGGGGCTCCCCTGGATGTGTGCGGGACCCCTCGTGCTTCCTCTCGAGTGGAGACGGGTATGTCGGGGAACTTCTTGAGTTGCAGCAAGGGTGTGAAGGACCCTTTGGAAGTTCCAGTGGTTAGACGTGATTAGCCTCGAGAAGCCTCAGCGGAAATGTGCCTCATCTCGCCTGGAGGGCAAAACCTCCTGGATTTTCTCGAGTTGCGGCAGGTGCTCTCGACTTACGACGGGGACCTCAGGGACCCGCTCTGGTGGCCTCAGGAAAGGCCATTCCCCATGCGAGTTCATCGGGGGCCTCTCGGGATTCCTCTCCCGTCGATGCCGGGGCCTAAGACCTTGTGTGGAGTCGGGGCCGGAACCTGAGGATTCCTCTCCAGTGCTGACATGGATCTTGGGGTACTTCTGGAGTCTCCCCAGGGGAGTCAGTCCTCGTCTCGAATGCGGGCATGCACTTGCGCTTTCCTCCAGAGCGGTAGCAGCAGTGTCACGCAGTCCGCCGCGTGGATCAAAGGATCTATGGTTTTCCCTCGAGTCTTTCCCACGAGGATTTCCCACGAGGCTTTCCCACAGGGCTGTCCCTCGTGCACACGTGGTGGGAGTCGATCCTCGGCTTGAACGTCAAGGCAGTGCAGGGAAAACAGGTTCCTCTGGAATGGACTGACACATCTGAGGGACTCTTGGAATGGTGGCACGACCCTGGAGTTCCTCTCGCCTTTCCTGTGGAGAGCGCCTCCTCTTGAGATGCGACGGGAATGCCGGGAATTCTTTCCCTACGAAACAGGGAAAGGATCCCTCATCTCGAGCTAGGAGGCGGAAACGGGGCTCCCCTGGATGTGTGCGGGACCCCACGTGCTTCCTCTCTAGTGGAGACGGGTATGTCGGGAAACTTCTTGAGTTGCAGCAAGGGTGTGAAGGACCCTTTGGAAGTTCCAGTGGTTAGACGTGATTAGCCTCGAGAAGCCTCAGCGGAAATGGGCCTCATCTCGCGTGGAGGGCAAAACTTCCTGGATTTTCTCGAGTTGCGGCAGGTGCTCTCGACTTACGACGGGGACCTCAGGGTCCCGCTCTGGTGGCCTCAGGAAAGGCCAGTCCCCATGCGAGTTCCTGGGGGCTTCTCGGGATCCTCTCCCGTCGATGTCGGGGCCTAAGACCTTGTGTGGAGTCGGGGCCGGAACCTGAGGATTCCTCTCCAGTGCGGACATGGATCTTGGGGTACTTCTGGAGTCTCCCCAGGGGAGTCAGTCCTCGTCTCGACTGCGAGCATTCACTTGCTCTTTCCTCCAGAGCCGTAGCAGCAGAGTCACGCAGTCCGCCGCGTGGATCAAAGGATCTATGGTTTTCCCTCGAGTCTTTCCCACGAGGCTTTCCCACGAGGCTTTCCCACAGGGCTGTCCCACGTGCACACGTGGTGGGAGTCGATCCTCGGCTTGAACGTCAAGGCAGTGCAGGGAAAACCTGTTCCTCTGGAATGGACTGACACATCTGGGAGACTCTTGGAATGGTGGCACGACCCTGGAGTTCCTCTCGCCTTTCCTGTGGAGAGCGCCTCCTCTTGAGATGCGACGGGAACGCCGGGAATTCTTTCCCTACGAAACAGGGAAACGATCCGTCATCTCGAGCTAGGAGGCTGAAACGGGGCTCCCCTGGATGTGTGCGGGACCCTCGTGCTTCCTGTCGAGTGGAGACGGGTATGTCGCGGAACTGCTTGAGTTGCAGCAAGGGTGAGAAGGACCCTTTGGATGTTCCAGTGGTTAGATGTGATTAGCCTCGAGAAGCCTCAGCGGAAATGGGCCTCATCTCGCCTGGAGGGCAAAACTTCCTGGATTTTCTCGAGTTGCGGCAGGTGCTCTCGACTTACGACGGGGACCTCAGGGACCCGCTCTGGTGGCCTCAGGAAAGGCCAGTCCCCATGCGAGTTCTTCGGGGGCCTCTCGGGATTCCTCTCCCGTCGATGCCGGGGCCTAAAACCTTGTGTGGAGTCGGGGCCGGAACCTGAGGATTGCTCTCCAGTGCTGACATGGATCTTGGGGTACTTCTGGAGTCTCCCCAGGGGAGTCAGTCCTCGTCTCGAATGCGGGCATGCACTTGCGCTTTCCTCCAGAGCGGTAGCAGCAGTGTCACGCAGTCCGCCGCGTGGATCAAAGGATCTATGGTTTTCCCTCGAGTCTTTCCCACGAGGCTTTCCCACGAGGCTTTCCCACAGGGCTGTCCCACGTGCACACGTGGTGGGAGTCGATCCTCGGCTTGAACGTCAAGGCAGTGCAGGGAAAACATGTTCCTCTGGAATGGACTGACACATCCGGGGGAGTCTTGGAATGGTGGCACGACCCTGGAGTTCCTCTCGCCTTTCCTGTGGAGAGCGCCTCCTCTTGAGATGCGACGGGAAAGCCGGGAATTCTTTCCCTACGAAACAGGGAAAGGATCCCTCATCTCGAGCTAGGAGGCGGAAACGGGGCTCCCCTGGATGTGTGCGGGACCCTCGTGCTTCCTCTCGAGTGGAGACGGGTATGTTGGGGAACTTCTTGAGTTGCAGCAAGGGTGAGAAGGACCCTTTGGATGTTCCAGTGGTTAGATGTGATTAGCCTCGAGAAGCCTCAGCGGAAATGGGCCTCATCTCGCCTGGAGGGCAAAACCTCCTTGATTTTCTCGAGTTGCTGCAGGTGCTCTCGACTTACGACGGGGACCTCAGGGACCCGCTCTGGTGGCCTCAGGAAAGGCCAGTCCCCATGCGAGTTCCTCGGGGGCCTCTCGGGATTCCTCTCCCGTCGATGCCGGGGCCTAAGACCTTGTGTGGAGTCCGGGCCGGAACCTGAGGATTCCTCTCCAGTGCTGACATGGATCTTGGGGTACTTCTGGAGTCTCCCCAGGGGAGTCAGTCCTCGTCTCGAATGCGGGCATGCACTTGCGCTTTCCTCCAGAGCGGTAGCAGCAGTGTCACGCAGTCCGCCGCGTGGATCAAAGGATCTATGGTTTTCCCTCGAGTCTTTCCCACGAGGCTTTCCCACGAGGCTTTCCCACAGGGCTGTCCCACGTGCACACGTGGTGGGAGTCGATCCTCAGCTTGAACGTCAAGGCAGTGAAGGGAAAACAGGTTCCTCTGGAATGGACTGACACATCTGGGGGACTCTTGGAATGGTGGCACGACCCTGGAGTTCCTCTCGCCTTTCCTCTGGAGAGCGCCTCCTCTTGAGATGCGACGGGAACGCCGGGAATTCTTTCCCTACGAAACAGGGAAAGGATCCCTCATCTCGAGCTAGGAGGCGGAAACGGGGCTCCCCTGGATGTGTGCGGCACCCTCGTGCTTCCTCTCGAGTGGAGACGGGTATGTCGGGGAACTTCTTGAGTTGCAGCAAGGGTGAGAAGGACCCTTTGGATGTTCCAGTGGTTAGATGTGTTTAGCCTCGAGAAGCCTCAGCGGAAATGGGCCTCATCTCGCCTGGAGGGTAAAACCTCCTGGATGTTCTCGAGTTGCGGCAGGTGCTCTCGACTTACGACGGGGACCTCAGGGACCCGCTCTGGTGGCCTCAGGAAAGGCCAATCCCCATGCGAGTTCCTCGGGGGCCTCTCGGGATTCCTCTCCCGTCGATGCCGGGGCCTGAGACCTTGTGTGGAGTCGGGGCCGGAACCTGAGGATTCCTCTCCAGTGCTGACATGGATCTTGGGGTACTTCTGGAGTCTCCTCAGGGGAGTCAGTCCTCGAATCGAATGCGGGCATGCACTTGCGCTTTCCTCCAGAGCGGTAGCAACAGTGTCATGCAGTCCGCCGCGTGGATCAAAGGATCTATGGTTTTCCCTTGAGTCTTTCCCCCGAGGCTTTCCCACGAGGCTTTCCCACAGGGCTGTCCCACGTGCACACGTGGTGGGAGTCGATCCTCGGCTTGAACGTCAAGGCAGTGCAGGGAAAACAGGTTCCTCTGGAATGGACTGACACATCTGGGGGACTCTTGGAATGGTGGCACGACCCTGGAGTTCCTCTCGCCTTTCCTGTGGAGAGCGCCTCCTCTTGAGATGCGACGGGAACGCCGGGAATTCTTTCCCTAGGAAACAGGGAAAGGATCCCTCATCTCGAGCTAGGAGGCGGAAACGGGGCTCCCCTGGATGTGTGCGGGACCCTCGTGCTTCCTCTCGAGTGGAGACGGGTATGTCGGGGAACTTCTTGAGTTGCAGCAAGGGTGAGAAGGACCCTTTGGATGTTCCAGTGGTTAGATGTGTTTAGCCTCGAGAAGCCTCAGCGGAAATGGGCCTCATCTCGCCTGGAGGGCAAAACCTCCTGGATTTTCTCGAGTTGCGGCAGGTGCTCTCGACTTACAACTGGGACCTCAGGGACCCGCTCTGGTGGCCTCAGGAAAGGCAAGTCCCCATGCGAGTTCCTCGGGGGCCTCTCGGGATTCCTCTCCCGTCGATGCCGGGGCCTAAGACCTTGTGTGGAGTCGGGGCCGGAACCTGAGGATTCCTCTCCAGTGCTGACATGGATCTTGGGGTACTTCTGGAGTCTCCCCAGGGGAGTCAGTCCTCGTCTCGAATGCGGGCATGCACTTGCGCTTTCCTCCAGAGCGGTAGCAGCAGTGTCACGCAGTCCACCGCGTGGATCAAAGGATCTATGGTTTTCCCTCGAGTCTTTCCCACGAGGCTTTCCCACGAGGCTTTCCCACAGGGCTGTGCCACGTGCACACGTGGTGGGAGTCGATCCTCGGCTTGAACTCAAGGCAGTGCAGGGAAAACAGTTTCCTCTGGAATGGACTGACACATCTGGGGGACTCTTGGAATGGTGGCACGACCCTGGAGTTCCTCTCGCCTTTCCTGTGGAGAGCGCCTCCTCTTGAGATGCGACGGGAACGCCGGGAATTCTTTCCCTACGAAACAGGGAAAGGATCCCTCATCTCGAGCTAGGAGGCGGAAACGGGGCTCTCCTGGATGTGTGCGGGACCCTCGTGCTTCCTCTCGAGTGGAGACGGGTATGTCGCGGAACTGCTTGAGTTGCAGCAAGGGTGTGAAGGACCCTTTGGAAGTTCCAGTGGTTAGACGTGATTAGCCTCGAGAAGCCTCAGCGGAAATGGGCCTCATCTCGCCTGGAGGGCAAAATCTCCTGGATTTTCTCGAGTTGCGGCAGGTGCTCTCGACTTACGACGGGGACCTCAGGGACCCGCTCTGGTGGCGTCAGGAAAGGCCAGTCCCCATGCGAGTTCCTCGGGGGCCTCTCGGGATTCCTCTCCCGTCGATGCCGGGGCCTAAGACCTTGTGTGGAGTTGGGGCCGGAACCTGAGGATTCCTCTCCAGTGCTGACATGGATCTTGGGGTACTTCTGGAGTCTCCCCAGGGGAGTCAGTCCTCGTCTAGAATGCGGGCATGCACTTGCGCTTTCCTCCAGAGCGGTAGCAGCAGTGTCACGCAGTCCGCCGCGTGGATCAAAGGATCTATGGTTTTCCCTCGAGTCTTCCCACGAGGCTTTCCAACGAGGCTTTCCCACAGGGCTGTCCCACGTGCACACGTGGTGGGAGTCGATCCTCGGCTTGAACGTCAAGGCAGTGCAGGGAAAACAGGTTCCTCTGGAATGGACTGACACATGTGGGGGACTCTTGGTATGGTGGCACGACCCTGGAGTTCCTTTCGCCTTTCCTGTGGAGAGCGCCACCTCTTGAGATGCGACGGGAACGCCGGGAATTCTTTCCCTAGGAAACAGGGAAAGGATCCCTCATCTCGAGCTAGGAGGCGGAAACGGGGCTCCCCTGGATGTGTGCGGGACCCCACGTGCTTCCTCTCGAGTGGAGACGGGTATGTCGGGGAACAACTTGAGTTGCAGCAAGGGTGTGAAGGACCCTTAGGAAGTTCCAGTGGTTAGATGTGATTAGCCTCGAGAAGCCTCAGAGGAAATGGGCCTCATCTCGCCTGGAGGGCAAAACCTCCTGGATTTTCTCGAGTTGCGGCAGGTGCTCTCGACTTACGACGGGGACCTCAGGGACCCGCTCTGGTGGCCTCAGGAAAGGCCAGTCCCCATGCGAGTTCCTCGGGGACCTCTCGGGATTCTTCTCCCGTCGATGCCGGGGCCTAAGACCTTGTGTGGAGTCGGGGCCGGAACCTGAGGATTCCTCTCCAGTGCTGACATGGATCTTGGGGTACTTCTGGAGTCTCCCCAGGGGAGTCAGTCCTCGTCTCGAATGCGGGCATGCACTTGCGCTTTCCTCCAGAGCGGTAGCAGCAGTGTCTCGCAGTCCGCCGCGTGGATTAAATGATCTATGGTTTTCCCTCGAGTCTTTCCCACGAGGCTTTCCCACGAGGCTTTCCCACAGGGCTGTCCCACGTGCACACGTGGTGGGAGTCAATCCTCGGCTTGAACGTCAAGGCAGTGCAGGGAAAACAGGTTCCTCTGGAATGGACTGACACATCTGGGGGACTCTTGGAATGGTGGCACGACCCTGGAGTACCTCTTGCCTTTCCTGTGGAGAGCGCCTCCTCTTGAGATGCGACGGGAACGCCGGAAATTCTTTCCCTAGGAAACAGGGAAAGGATCCCTCATCTCGAACTAGGAGGCGGAAACGGGGCTCCCCTGGATGTGTGCGGGACCCTCGTGCTTCCTCTCGAGTGGAGACGGGTATGTCGGGGAACTTCTTGAGTTGCAGCAAGGGTGAGAAGGACCCTTTGGATGTTCCAGTGGTTAGATGTTGTTAGCCTCGAGAAGCCTCAGTGGAAATGGGCCTCATCTCGCCTGGAGTTCAAAACCTCCTGGATTTTCTCGAGTTGCGGCAGGTGCTCTCGACTTACGACGGGGACCTCAGGGACCCGCTCTGGTGGCCTCAGGAAAGGCCAGTCCTCATGCGAGTTCCTCGGGGGCCTCTCGGGATTCCTGTCCCGTCGATGCCGGGGCCTAAGACCTTGTGTGGAGTCGGGGCCGGAACCTGAGGATTCCTCTCCAGTGCTGACATGGATCTTGGGGTACTTCTGGAGTCTCCCCAGGGGAGTCAGTCCTCGTCTCGAATGCGGGCATGCACTTGTGCTTTCCTCCAGGGCGGTAGCAGCAGTGTCACACAGTCCGCCGCGTGGATCAAAGGATCTATGGTTTTCCCTCGAGTCTTTCCCACGAGGCTTTCCCACAGGGCTGTCCCACGTGCACACGTGGTGGGAGTCGATCCTCGGCTTGAACGTCAAGGCAGTGCAGGGAAAACAGGTTCCTCTGGAATGGACTGACACATCTGGGGGACTCTTGGAATGGTGGCACGACCCTGGAGTTCCTCTCGCCTTTCCTGTGGAGAGCGCCTCCTCTTGAGATGCGATGGTAACGCCGGGAATTCTTTCCCTACGAAACAGGGAAAGGATCATTCATCTCGAGCTAGGAGGCAGAAACGGGGCTCCCCTGGATGTGTGCGGGACCCCACGTGCTTCCTCTCGAGT
The DNA here is from genome assembly GCF_042477335.2 of Ovis canadensis. NCBI lineage: Eukaryota > Metazoa > Chordata > Mammalia > Artiodactyla > Bovidae > Ovis > Ovis canadensis. The sequence goes on along the minus strand of NC_091262.1, from coordinate 4,751,215 downwards.
GGAGACGGGTATGTCGGGGAACTTCTTGAGTTCCAGCAAGGGTGAGAAGGACCCTTTGAATGTTCCAGTGGTTAGATGTGATTAGCCTCGAGAAGCCTCAGCAGAAATGGTCCTCATCTCGCCTGGAGGGCAAAACCTCCTGGATTTTCTCGAGTTGCGGCAGGTGCTCTCGACTTACGACGGGCACCTCAGGGACCCGCTCTGGTGGCCTCAGGAAAGGCCAGTCCCCATGCAAGTTCCTCGGGGGCATCTCGCGATTCCTCTCCCGTCGATGCCGGGGCCTAAGACCTTGTGTGGATCGGGGCCGGAAACTGAGGATTCCTCTCCAGTGCTGACATGGATCTTGGGGTACTTCTGGAGTCTCCCCAGGGGAGTCAGTCCTCGTTTCGAATGCGGGCGTGCACTTGCGCTTTCCTCCAGGGCGGTAGCAGCAGTGTCACGCAGTCCGCCGCGTGGATTAAATGATCTATGGTTTTCCCTCGAGTCTTTCCCACGAGGCTTTCCCACGAGGCTTTCCCACAGGGCTGTCCCACGTGCACACGTGGTGGGAGTCAATCCTCGGCTTGAACGTCAAGGCAGTGCAGGGAAAACAGGTTCCTCTGGAATGGACTGACACATCTGGGGGACTCTTGGAATGGTGGCACGACCCTGGAGTACCTCTTGCCTTTCCTGTGGAGAGCGCCTCCTCTTGAGATGCGACGGGAACGCCGGAAATTCTTTCCCTAGGAAACAGGGAAAGGATCCCTCATCTCGAACTAGGAGGCAGAAACGGGGCTCCCCTGGATGTGTGCGGGACCCTCGTGCTTCCTCTCGAGTGGAGACGGGTATGTCGGGGAACTTCTTGAGTTGCAGCAAGGGTGAGAAGGACCCTTTGGATGTTCCAGTGGTTAGATGTTGTTAGCCTCGAGAAGCCTCAGTGGAAATGGGCCTCATCTCGCCTGGAGTTCAAAACCTCCTGGATTTTCTCGAGTTGCGGCAGGTGCTCTCGACTTACGACGGGGACCTCAGGGACCCGCTCTGGTGGCCTCAGGAAAGGCCAGTCCTCATGCGAGTTCCTCGGGGGCCTCTCGGGATTCCTGTCCCGTCGATGCCGGGGCCTAAGACCTTGTGTGGAGTCGGGGCCGGAACCTGAGGATTCCTCTCCAGTGCTGACATGGATCTTGGGGTACTTCTGGAGTCTCCCCAGGGGAGTCAGTCCTCGTCTCGAATGCGGGCATGCACTTGCGCTTTCCTCCAGGGCGGTAGCAGCAGTGTCACGCAGTCCGCCGCGTGGATCAAAGGATCTATGGTTTTCCCTCGAGTCTTTCCCACGAGGATTTCTCACGAGGCTTTCCCACAGGGCTGTCCCTCGTGCACACGTGGTGGGAGTCGATCCTCGGCTTGAACGTCAAGGCAGTGCAGGGAAAACAGGTTCCTCTGGAATGGACTGACACATCTGAGGGACTCTTGGAATGGTGGCACGACCCTGGAGTTCCTCTCGCCTTTCCTGTGGAGAGCGCCTCCTCTTGAGATGCGACGGGAACGCCGGGAATTATTTCCCTACGAAACAGGGAAAGGATCCCTCATCTCGAGCTAGGAGGCGGAAACGGGGCTCCCCTGGATGTGTGCGGGACCCCACGTGCTTCCTCTCTAGTGGAGACGGGTATGTCGGGAAACTTCTTGAGTTGCAGCAAGGGTGTGAAGGACCCTTTGGAAGTTCCAGTGGTTAGACGTGATTAGCCTCGAGAAGCCTCAGCGGAAATGGGCCTCATCTCGCGTGGAGGGCAAAACTTCCTAGATTTTCTCGAGTTGCGGCAGGTGCTCTCGACTTACGACGGGGACCTCAGGGTCCCGCTCTGGTGGCCTCAGGAAAGGCCAGTCCCCATGCGAGTTCCTGGGGGCCTCTCGGGATCCTCTCCCGTCGATGTCGGGGCCTAAGACCTTGTGTGGAGTCGGGGCCGGAACCTGAGGATTCCTCTCCAGTGCGGACATGGATCTTGGGGTACTTCTGGAGTCTCCCCAGGGGAGTCAGTCCTCGTCTCGACTGCGAGCATGCACTTGCTCTTTCCTCCAGAGCGGTAGCAGCAGAGTCACGCAGTCCGCCGCGTGGATCAAAGGATCTATGGTTTTCCCTCGAGTCTTTCCCACGAGGCTTTCCCACGAGGCTTTCCCACAGGGCTGTCCCACGTGCACACGTGGTGGGAGTCGATCCTCGGCTTGAACGTCAAGGCAGTGCTGGGGAAAACCTGTTCCTCTGGAATGGACTGACACATCTGGGAGACTCTTGGAATGGTGGCACGACCCTGGAGTTCCTCTCGCCTTTCCTGTGGAGAGCGCCTCCTCTTGAGATGCGACGGGAACGCCGGGAATTCTTTCCCTATGAAACAGGGAAACGATCCCTCATCTCGAGCTAGGAGGCTGAACCGGGGCTCCCCTGGATGTGTGCGGGACCCTCGTGCTTCCTGTCGAGTGGAGACGGGTATGTCGCGGAACTGCTTGAGTTGCAGCAAGGGTGAGAAGGACCCTTTGGATGTTCCAGTGGTTAGATGTGATTAGCCTCGAGAAGCCTCAGCGGAAATGGGCCTCATCTCGCCTGGAGGGCAAAACTTCCTGGATTTTCTCGAGTTGCGGCAGGTGCTCTCGACTTACGACGGGGACCTCAGGGACCCGCTCTGGTGGCCTCAGGAAAGGCCAGTCCCCATGCGAGTTCTTCGGGGGCCTCTCGGGATTCCTCTCCCGTCGATGCCGGGGCCTAAAACCTTGTGTGGAGTCGTGGCCGGAACCTGAGGATTGCTCTCCAGTGCTGACATGGATCTTGGGGTACTTCTGGAGTCTCCCCAGGGGAGTCAGTCCTCGTCTCGAATGCGGGCATGCACTTGCGCTTTCCTTCAGAGCGGTAGCAGCAGTGTCACGCAGTCTGCCGCGTGGATCAAAGGATCTATGGTTTTCCCTCGAGTCTTTCCCACGAGGCTTTCCCACGAGGCTTTCCCACAGGGCTGTCCCACGTGCACACGTGGTGGGAGTCGATCCTCGGCTTGAACGTCAAGGCAGTGCAGGGAAAACAGGTTCCTCTGGAATGGACTGACACATCCGGGGGAGTCTTGGAATGGTGGCACGACCCTGGAGTTCCTCTCGCCTTTCCTGTGGAGAGCGCCTCCTCTTGAGATGCGACGGGAACGCCGGGAATTCTTTCCCTACGAAACAGGGAAAGGATCCCTCATCTCGAGCTAGGAGGCGGAAACGGGGCTCCCCTGGATGTGTGCGGGACCCTCGTGCTTCCTCTCGAGTGGAGACGGGTATGTTGGGGAACTTCTTGAGTTGCAGCAAGGGTGAGAAGGACCCTTTGGATGTTCCAGTGGTTAGATGTGATTAGCCTCGAGAAGCCTCAGCGGAAATGGGCCTCATCTCGCCTGGAGGGCAAAACCTCCTTGATTTTCTCGAGTTGCTGCAGGTGCTCTCGACTTACGACGGGGACCTCAGGGACCCGCTCTGGTGGCCTCAGGAAAGGCCAGTCCCCATGCGAGTTCCTCGGGGGCCTCTCGGGATTCCTCTCCCGTCGATGCCGGGGCCTAAGACCTTGTGTGGAGTCCGGGCCGGAACCTGAGGATTCCTCTCCAGTGCTGACATGGATCTTGGGGTACTTCTGGAGTCTCCCCAGGGGAGTCAGTCCTCGTCTCGAATGCGGGCATGCACTTGCGCTTTCCTCCAGAGCGGTAGCAGCAGTGTCACGCAGTCCGCCGCGTGGATCAAAGGATCTATGGTTTTCCCTCGAGTCTTTCCCACGAGGCTTTCCCACGAGGCTTTCCCACAGGGCTGTCCCACGTGCACACGTGGTGGGAGTCGATCCTCAGCTTGAACGTCAAGGCAGTGAAGGGAAAACAGGTTCCTCTGGAATGGACTGACACATCTGGGGGACTCTTGGAATGGTGGCACGACCCTGGAGTTCCTCTCGCCTTTCCTCTGGAGAGCGCCTCCTCTTGAGATGCGACGGGAACGCCGGGAATTCTTTCCCTACGAAACAGGGAAAGGATCCCTCATCTCGAGCTAGGAGGCGGAAACGGGGCTCCCCTGGATGTGTGCGGCACCCTCGTGCTTCCTCTCGAGTGGAGACGGGTATGTCGGGGAACTTCTTGAGTTGCAGCAAGGGTGAGAAGGACCCTTTGGATGTTCCAGTGGTTAGATGTGATTAGCCTCGAGAAGCCTCAGCGGAAATGGGCCTCATCTCGCCTGGAGGGTAAAACCTCCTGGATGTTCTCGAGTTGCGGCAGGTGCTCTCGACTTACGACGGGGACCTCAGGGACCCGCTCTGGTGGCCTCAGGAAAGGCCAATCCCCATGCGAGTTCCTCGGGGGCCTCTCGGGATTCCTCTCCCGTCGATGCCGGGGCCTGAGACCTTGTGTGGAGTCGGGGCCGGAACCTGAGGATTCCTCTCCAGTGCTGACATGGATCTTGGGGTACTTCTGGAGTCTCCTCAGGGGAGTCAGTCCTCGTCTCGAATGCGGGCATGCACTTGCGCTTTCCTCCAGAGCGGTAGCAACAGTGTCATGCAGTCCGCCGCGTGGATCAAAGGATCTATGGTTTTCCCTTGAGTCTTTCCCCCGAGGCTTTCCCACGAGGCTTTCCCACAGGGCTGTCCCACGTGCACACGTGGTGGGAGTCGATCCTCGGCTTGAACGTCAAGGCAGTGCAGGGAAAACAGGTTCCTCTGGAATGGACTGACACATCTGGTGGACTCTTGGAATGGTGGCACGACCCTGGAGTTCCTCTCGCCTTTCCTCTGGAGAGCGCCTCCTCTTGAGATGCGACGGGAACGCGGGGAATTCTTTCCCTACGAAACCGGGAAACGATCCCTCATCTCGAGCTAGGAGGCGGAAACGGGGCTTCCCTGGATGTGTTCGGGACCCTCGTGCTTCCTCTCGAGCGGAGACGGGTATGTCGGGGAACTTCTTGAGTTGCAGCAAGGGGGTGAAGGACCCTTTGGAAGTTCCAGTGGTTAGTTGTGATTAGCCTCGAGAAGCCTCAGCGGAAATGTGCCTCATCTCGCCTGGAGGGCAAAACCTCCTGGATTTTCTCGAGTTGCGGCAGGTGCTCTCGACTTACGACGGGGACCTCAGGGACCCGCTCTGGTGGCCTCAGGAAAGGCCAGTCCCCATGCGAGTTCCTCGGGGGCCTCTCGGGATTCCTCTCCCGTCGATGCCGGGGCCTAAGACCTTGTGTGGAGTCGGGGCCGGAACCTGAGGATTCCTCTCCAGTGCTGACATGGATCTTGGGGTACTTCTGGAGTCTCCCCAGGGGAGTCAGTCCTCGTCTCGAATGCAGGCATGCACTTGCGCTTTCCTCCAGAGCGGTAGCAGCAGTGTCACGCAGTCCGCCGCGTGGATCAAAGGATCTATGGTTTTCCCTCGAGTCTTTCCCACGAGGCTTTCCCACGAGGCTTTCCCACAGGGCTGTCCCACGTGCACACGTGGTGGGAGTCGATCCTCGGCTTGAACGTCAAGGCAGTGCAGGGAAAACAGGTTCCTCTGGAATGGACTGACACATGTGGGGGACTCTTGGAATGGTGGCACGACCCTGGATTTCTCTCGCCTTTCCTGTGGTAATCGCCTCCTCTTGAGATGCGACGGGAACGCCGGGAATTCTTTCCCTACGAAACAGGGAAAGGATCCCTCATCTCGAGCTAGGAGGCGGAAACGGGGCTCCCCTGGATGTGTGCGGGACACCACGTGCTTCCTCTCGAGTGCAGACGGGTATGTCGGGGAACTTGTTGAGTTGCAGCAAGGGTGTGAAGGACCCTTTGGAAGTTCCAGTGGTTAGATGTGATTGGCCTCGAGAAGCCTCAGCGGAAATGGGCCTCATCTCGCCTGGAGGGCAAAACCTCCTGGATTTTCTCTTGTTGCGACAGGTGCTCTCGACTTACGACGGGGACCTCAGGGAACCGCTCTGGTGGCCTCAGGAAAGGCCAGTCCCCATGCGAGTTCCTCGGGGGTGTCTCGGGATTCCTCTCCCGTCGATGCCGGGGTATAAGACCTTGTGTGGAGTCGGGGCCGGAACCTGAGGATTCCTCTCCAGTGCTGACATGGATCTTGGGGTACTTCTGGAGTCTCCCCAGGGGAGTCAGTCCTCGTCTCGAATGCGGGCATGCACTTGCGCTTTCCTCCAGAGCGGTAGCAGCAGTGTCACGCAGTCCGCCGCGTGGATCAAAGGATCTATGGTTTTCCCTCGAGTCTTTCCCACGAGGCTTTCCCACGAGGCTTTCCCACAGGGCTGTCCCACGTGCACACGTGGTGGGAGTCGATCCTCGGCTTGAACGTCAAGGCAGTGCAGGGAAAACAGGTTCCTCTGGAATGGACTGACACATCTGAGGGACTCTTGGAATGGTGGCACGACCCTGGAGTTCCTCTCGCCTTTCCTGTGGAGAGCGCCTCCTCTTGAGATGCGACGGGAACGCCTGGAATTCTTTCCCTACGAAACAGGGAAAGGATCCCTCATCTCGAGCTAGGAGGCGGAAACGGGGCTCCCCTGGATGTGTGCGGGACACCACGTGCTTCCTCTCAAGTGCAGACGGGTATGTCGGGGAACTTCTTGAGTTGCAGCAAGGGTGTGAAGGACCCTTTGGAAGTTCCAGTGGTTAGATGTGATTGGCCTCGAGAAGCCTCAGCGGAAATGGGCCTCATCTCGCCTGGAGGTGAAAACCTCCTGGATTTTCTCGAGTTGCGGCAGGTGCTCTCGACTTACGACGGGGACCTCAGGGACCCGCTCTGGTGGCCTCAGGAAAGGCCAGTCCCCATGCGAGTTCCTCGGGGGCCTCTCGGGATTCCTCTCCCGTCGATGCCGGGGCCTAAGACCTTGTGTGGAGTCGGGGCCGGAACCTGAGGATTCCTCTCCAGTGCTGACATGGATCTTGGGGTACTTCTGGAGTCTCCCCAGGGGAGTCAGTCCTCGTCTCGAATGCGGGCATGCACTTGCGCTTTCCTCCAGAGCGGTAGCAGCAGTGTCACGCAGTCCGCCGCGTGGATCAAAGGATCTGTGGTTTTCCCTCGAGTCTTTCCCACGAGGCTTTCCCACGAGGCTTTCCCACAGGGCTGTCCAATGTGCACACGTGGTGGGAGTCGATCCTCGGCTTGAACGTCAAGGCAGTGCAGGGAAAACAGGTTCCTCTGGAATGGATTGACACATCTGGGGGACTCTTGGAATGGTGGCATGACCCTGGAGTTCCTCTCGCCTTTCCTGTGGAGAGCGCCTCCTCTTGAGATGCGACGGGAACGCCGGGAATTCTTTCCCTACGAAACAGGGAAAGGATCCCTCATCTCGAGCTAGGAGGCGGAAACGGGGCTCCCCTGGATGTGTGCTGGACCCACGTGCTTCCGCTCGAGTGGAGACGGGTATGTCGGGGAACTTCTTGAGTTGCAGCAAGGGTGAGAAGGACCCTTTGGATGTTCCAGTGGTTAGATGTGATTAGCCTCGAGAAGCCTCAGCGGAAATGGGGCTCATCTCGCCTGGAGGGCAAAACCTCCTGGATTTTCTCGAGTGCGGCAGGTGCTCTCGACTTACGACGGGGACCTCAGGGACCCGCTCTGGTGGCCTCAGGAAAGGCCAGTACCCATGCGAGTTCCTCGGGGGCCTCTCGGGATTCCTCTCCCGTCGATGCCGGGGCCTAAGACCTTGTGTGGAGTCGGGGCCGGAACCTGAGGATTCCTCTCCAGTGCTGACATGGATCTTGGGGTACTTCTGGAGTCTCCCCAGGGGAGTCAGTCCTCGTCTCGAATGCGGGCATGCACTTGCGCTTTCCTCCAGAGCGGTAGCAGCAGTGTCACGCAGTCCGCCGCGTGGATCAAAGGATCTATGGTTTTCCCTCGAGTATTTCCCACGAGGCATTCCCACGAGGCTTTCCCACAGGGCTGTCCCACGTGCACTCGTGGTGGGAGTCGATCCTCGGCTTGAACGTAATGCAGTGCAGGGAAAACAGGTTCCTCTGGAATGGACTGACACATATGGGGGACTCTTGGAATGGTGGCACGACCCTGGAGTTCCTCTCGCCGTTCCTGTGGAGAGCGCCTCCTCTTGAGATGCGACGGGAACGCCGGGAATTCTTTCCCTACGAAACAGGGAAAGGATCCCTCATCTCGGGCTAGGAGGCGGAAATGGGGCTCCCCTGGATGTGTGCGGGACCCCACATGCTTCCTCTCGAGTGCAGACGGCTATGTCGGGGAACTTCTTGAGTTGCAGCAAGGGGGTGAAGGACCCTTTGGAAGTTCCAGTGGTTAGTTGTGATTAGCCTCGAGAAGCCTCAGCGGAAATGGGCCTCATCTCGCCTCTAGGGCAAAACCTCCTGGATTTTCTCGAGTTGCGGCAGGTGCTCTCGACTTACGACGGGGACCTCAGGGACCCGCTCTGGTGGCCTCAGGAAAGGCCAGTCCCCATGCGAGTTCCTCGAGGGCCTCTCGGGATTCCTCTCCCGTCGATGCCGGGGCCTAAGACCTTGTGTGGAGTCGGGGCCGGAACCTGAGGATTCCTCTCCAGTGCTGACATGGATCTTGGGGTACTTCTGGAGTCTCCCCAGGGGAGTCAGTCCTCGTCTCGAATGCAGGCATGCACTTGCGCTTTCCTCCAGAGCGGTAGCAGCAGTGTCACGCAGTCCGCAGCGTGGATCAAAGGATCTATGGTTTTCCCTCGAGTCTTTCCCACGAGGCTTTCCCACGAGGCTTTCCCACAGGGCTGTCCCACGTGCACACGTGGTGGGAGTCGATCCTCGGCTTGAACGTCAAGGCAGTGCAGGAAAAACAGGTTCCTCTGGAATGGACTGACACATGTGGGGGACTCTTGGAATGGTGGCACGACCCTGGATTTCTCTCGCCTTTCCTGTGGTAATCGCCTCCTCTTGAGATGCGACGGGAACGCCGGGAATTCTTTCCCTACGAAACAGGGAAAGGATCCCTCATCTCGAGCTAGGAGGCGGAAACGGGGCTCCCCTGGATGTGTGCGGGACACCACGTGCTTCCTCTCGAGTGCAGACGGGTATGTCGGGGAACTTGTTGAGTTGCAGCAAGGGTGTGAAGGACCCTTTGGAAGTTCCAGTGGTTAGATGTGATTGGCCTCGAGAAGCCTCAGCGGAAATGGGCCTCATCTCGCCTGGAGGGCAAAACCTCCTGGATTTTCTCTTGTTGCGACAGGTGCTCTCGACTTACGACGGGGACCTCAGGGAACCGCTCTGGTGGCCTCAGGAAAGGCCAGTCCCCATGCGAGTTCCTCGGGGGTGTCTCGGGATTCCTCTCCCGTCGATGCCGGGGCCTAAGACCTTGTGTGGAGTCGGGGCCGGAACCTGAGGATTCCTCTCCAGTGCTGACATGGATCTTGGGGTACTTCTGGAGTCTCCCCAGGGGAGTCAGTCCTCGTCTCGAATGCGGGCATGCACTTGCGCTTTCCTCCAGAGCGGTAGCAGCAGTGTCACGAGGTCCGCCGCGTGGATCAAAGGATCTATGGTTTTCCCTCGAGTCTTTCCCACGAGGCTTTCCCACGAGGCTTTCCCACAGGGCTGTCCCACGTGCACACGTGGTGGGAGTCGATCCTCGGCTTGAACGTCAAGGCAGTGCAGGGAAAACAGGTTCCTCTGGAATGGACTGACACATCTGAGGGACACTTGGAATGGTGGCACGACCCTGGAGTTTCTCTCGCCTTTCCTTTGGAGAGCGCCTCCTCTTGAGATGCGACGGGAACGCCGGGAATTCTTTCCCTACGAAACAGGGAAAGGATCCCTCATCTCGAGCTAGGAGGCGGAAACGGGGCTCCCCTGGATGTGTGCGGGACCCTCGTGCTTCCTCTCGAGTGGAGACGGGTATGTTGGGGAACTTCTTGAGTTGCAGCAAGGGTGAGAAGGACCCTTTGGATGTTCCAGTGGTTAGATGTGATTAGCCTCGAGAAGCCTCAGCGGAAATGGGCCTCATCTCGCCTGGAGGGCAAAACCTCCTGGATTTTCTCGAGTTGCGGCAGGTGCTCTCGACTTACGACGGGGACCTCAGGGACCCGCTCTGGTGGCCTCAGGAAAGGCCAGTCCCCATGCGAGTTCCTCGGGGGCCTCTCGGAATTCCTCTCCCGTCGATGCCGGGTCCTAAGACCTTGTGTGGAGTCGGGGCCGGAACCTGAGGATTCCTCTCCAGTGCTGACATGGATCTTGGGGTTCTTCTGGAGTCTCCCCAGGGGAGTCAGTCCTCGTCTCGAATGCGGGCATGCACTTGCGCTTTCCTCCAGAGCGGTAGCAGCAGTGTCACGCAGTCCGCCGCGAGGATCAAAGGATCTATGGTTTTCCCTCGAGTCTTTCCCACGAGGCTTTCCCACGAGGCTTTCCCACAGGGCTGTCCCACGTGCACACGTGGTGGGAGTCGATCCTCGGCTTGAACGTCAAGGCAGTGAAGGGAAAACAGGTTCCTCTGGAATGGACTGACACATCTGGGGGACTCTTGGAATGGTGGCACGACCCTGGAGTTCCTCTCGCCTTTCCTGTGCAGAGCGCCTCCTCTTGAGATGCGACGGGAACGCCGGGAATTCTTTCCCTAAGAAACAGGGAAAGGATCCCTCATCTCGAGCTAGGAGGCGGAAACGGGGCTGCCCTGGATGTGTGCGGCACCCTCGTGCTTCCTCTCGAGGGGAGACGGGTATGTCGGGGAACTTCTTGAGTTGCAGCAAGGGTGAGAAGGACCCTTTGGATGTTCCAGTGGTTAGATGTGATTAGCCTCGAGAAGCATCAGCAGAAATGGGCCTCATCTCGCCTGGAGGGCAAAACCTCCTGGATTTTCTCGAGTTGCGGCAGGTGCTCTCGACTTACGACGGGGACCTCAGGGACCCGCTCTGATGGCCCCAGGAAAGGCCAGTCCCCATGCGAGTTCCTCTGGGGCCTCTCGGGATTCCTCTCCCGTAGATGCCGGGGCCTAAGACCTTGTGTGGAGTCGGGGCCGGAACCTGAGGTTTCCTCTCCAGTGCTGACATGGATCTTGGGGTACTTCTGGAGTCTCCCCAGGGGAGTCAGTCCTCGTCTCGAATGAGGGCATGCACTTGCGCTTTCCTCCAGAGCGGTAGCAGCAGTGTCACGCAGTCCGCCGCGTGGATCAAAGGATCTATGGTTTTCCCTCGAGTCTTTCCCACGAGGCTTTCCCACGAGGCTTTCCCACAGGGCTGTCCCACGTGCACACGTGGTGGGAGTCGATCCTCGGCTTGAACGTCAAGGCAGTGCAGGGAAAACAGGTTCCTCTGGAATGGACTGACACATCTGGGGGACTCTTGGAATGGTGGCACGACCCTGGAGTTCCTCTCGCCTTTCCTGTGGAGAGCGCCTCCTCTTGAGATGCGACGGGAACGCCGGGAATTCTTTCCCTACGAAACAGGGAAAGGATCCCTCATCTCGAGCTAGGAGGCGGAAACGGGGCTCCCCTGGATGTGTGCGGGACCCTCGTGCTTCCTCTCGAGTGGAGACGGGTATGTCGGGGAACTTCTTGAGTTGCAGCAAGGGTGAGAAGGACCCTTTGGATGTTCCAGTGGTTAGATGTGATTAGCCTCGAGAAGCCTCAGCGGAAATGGGGCTCATCTCGCCTGGAGGGCAAAACCTCCTGGATTTTCTCGAGTGCGGCAGGTGCTCTCGACTTACGACGGGGACCTCAGGGACCCGCTCTGGTGGCCTCAGGAAAGGCCAGTCCCCATGCGAGTTCCTCGGGGGCCTCTCGGGATTCCTCTCCCGTCGATGCCGGGGCCTAAGACCTTGTGTGGAGTCGGGGCCGGAACCTGAGGATTCCTCTCCAGTGCTGACATGGATCTTGGGGTACTTCTGGAGTCTCCCCAGGGGAGTCAGTCCTCGTCTCGAATGCGGGCATGCACTTGCGCTTTCCTCCAGAGCGGTAGCAGCAGTGTCACGCAGTCCGCCGCGTGGATCAAAGGATCTATGGTTTTCCCTCGAGTCTTTCCCACGAGGCTTTCCCACGAGGCTTTCCCACAGGGCTGTCCCACGTGCACACGTGGTGGGAGTCGATCCTCGGCTTGAACGTCAAGGCAGTGCAGGAAAAACAGGTTCCTCTGGAATGGACTGACCCATCTGGGGAACTCTTGGAATGGTGGCACGACCCTGGAGTTCCTCTCGCCTTTCCTGTGGAGAGCGCCTGCTCTTGAGATGCGACGGGAACGCCGGGAAATCTTTCCCTACGAAACAGGGAAAGGATCCCTCATCTCGAGCTAGCAGGCGGAAACGGGGCTCCCCTGGATGTGTGCGGGACCCTCGTGCTTCCTCTAGAGTGGAGACGGGTATGTTGGGGAACTTCTTGAGTTGCAGCAAGGGTGTGAAGGACCCTTTGGAAGTTCCAGTGGTTAGATGTGATTAGCCTCGAGAAGCCTCAGCGGAAATGGGCCTCATCTCGCCTGGAGGGCAAAACCTCCTGGATTTTCTCGAGTTGCGGCAGGTGCTCTCGACTTACGACGGGGACCTCAGCGACCCGCTCTGGTGGCCTCAGGAAAGGCCAGTCCCCATGCGAGTTCCTCGGGGGCCTCTCGGGATTCCTCTCCCGTCGATGCCGGGGCCTAAGACCTTGTGTGGAGTCGGGGTCGGAACCTGAGGATTCCTCTCCAGTGCTGACATGGATCTTGGGGTACTTCTGGAGTCTCCCCAGGGGAGTCAGTCCTCGTCTCGAATGCGGGCATGCACTTGCGCTTTCCTCCAGAGCGGTAGCAGCAGTGTCACGCAGTCCGCCGCGTGGATCAAAGGATCTATGGTTTTCCCTCGAGTCTTTCCCACATGGCTTTCCCACGAGGCTTTCCCACAGGGCTGTCCCACGTGCACACGTGGTGGGAGTCGATCCTCGGCTTGAACGTCAAGGCAGTGCAGGGAAAACAGGTTCCTCTGGAATGGTCTGACTCATCTGGGGGACTGTTGGAATGGTGGCACGACCCTGGAGTTCCTCTCGCCTTTCCTGTGGAGAGCGCCTCCTCTTGAGATGCGACGGGAACGCCGGGAATTCTTTCCCTATGAAACAGGGAAAGGATACCTCATCTCGAGCTAGGAGGCGGAAACGGGGCTCCCCTGGATGTGTGCGGGACCCTCGGGCTTCCTCTCGAGTGGAGACGGTATGTCGGGGAACTTCTTGAGTTGCAGCAAGGGTGTGAAGGACCCTTGGGAAGTTCCAGTGGTTGGATGTGATTAGCCTCGAGAAGCCTCAGCGGAAATGGGCCTCATCTCGCCTGCAGGGCAAAACCTCCTGGATTTTCTCGACTTGCGGCAGGTGCTCTCCACTTATGACGGGGACTTCAGGGACCCGCTCTGGTGGCCTCAGGAATGGCCAGTCCCCATGCGAGTTCCTCGGGGGCCTCTCGGGATTCCTCTCCCTTCGATGCCGGGGCCTAAGACCCTGTGTGGATTCGGGGCCGGAACCTGAGGATTCCTCTCCAGTGCTGACATGGATCTTGGGGTACTTCTGGAGTCTCCCCAGGGGAGTCAGTCCTCGTCTCGAATGCGGGCATGCACTTGCGCTTTCCTCCAGAGCGGTAGCAGCAGTGTCACGCAGTCCGCCGCGCGGATCAAAGGATCTATGGTTTTCCCTCGAGTCTTTCCCACGAGGCTTTCCCACGAGGCTTTCCCACAGGGCTGTCCCACGTGCACACGTGGTGGGAGTCGATCCTCGGCTTGAACGCCAAGGCAGTGCAGGGAAAACAGGTTCCTCTGGAATGGACTGACACATCTGGGGGTCTCTTGGTATGGTGCCACGACCCTGGAGTTCCTCTCCTCTTTCCTGTGGAGAGCGCCTCCTCTTGAGATGCGACGGGAACGCCGGGAATTCTTTCCCTACGAAACAGGGAAAGGATCCCTCATCTCGAGCTAGGAGGCGGAAACGGGGCTCCCCTGGATGTGTGCGGGACCCCAAGTGCTTCCTCTCGAGTGGAGACGGGTATGTCGGGAACTTCTTGAGTTGCAGCAAGGGTGTGAAGGACCCTTTGGAAATTCCAGTGGTTAGATGTGATTAGCCTCGAGAAGCCTCACCGGAAATGGGCCTCATCTCACCTGGAGGGCAAAACCTCCTGGATTTTCTCGAGTTGCGGCAGGTGCTCTCGACTTACGACGGGGACCTCAGGGACCCGCTCTGGTGGCCTCAGGAAAGGCCAGTCCCCATTCGAGTTCCTCGGGGGCCTCTCGGGATTCCTCTCCCGTCGATGCCGGGGACTAAGACCTTGTGTGGAGTCGGGGCCGGAACCTGAGGATTCCTCTCCAGTGCTGACATGGATCTTGGGGTTCTTCTGGAGTCTCCCCAGGGGAGTCAGTCCTCGTCTCGAATGCGGGCATGCACTTGCGCTTTCCTCCAGAGCGGTAGCAGCAGTGTCACGCAATCCGCCGCGTGGATCAAAGGATCTATGGTTTTCCCTCGAGTCTTTCCCACGAGGCTTTCCCACGAGGCTTTCCCACAGGGCTGTCCCACGTGCACACGTGGTGGGAGTCGATCCTCAGCTTGAACGTCAAGACAGTGCAGGGAAAACAGGTTCCTCTGGAATGGACTGACACATCTGGGGGACTCTTGGAATTGTGGCACGACCCTGGAGTTCCTCTCGCCTTTCCTGTGGAGAGCGCCTCCTCTTGAGATGCGACGGGAACGCCGGGAATTCTTTCCCTAAGAAACAGGGAAAGGATCCCTCATCTCGAGCTAGGAGGGGGAAACCGGGCTCCCCTGGATGTGTGCGGGACCCTCGTGCTTCCTCTCGAGTGGAGACGGGTATGTCGGGGAACTTCTTGAGTTGCAGCAAGGGTGAGAAGGACCCTTTGGATGTTCCAGTGGTTAGATGTTACTAGCCTCGAGAAGCCTCAGCAGAAATGGGCCTCATCTCGCCTGGAGGGCAAAACCTCCTGGATTTTCTCGAGTTGCGGCAGGTGCTCTCGACTTACGACGGGGACCTCAGGGACCCGCTCTCGTGGCCTCAGGAAAGGCCAGTCCCCATGCGAGTTCCTCGGGGGCCTCTCGGGATTCCTCTCCCGTCGATGCCGGGGCCTAAGACCTTGTGTGGAGTCGGGGCCGGAACCTGAGGATTCCTCTCCAGTGCTGACATGGATCTTGGGGTACTTCTGGAGTCTCCCCAGGGGAGTCAGTCCTCGTCTCGAATGCGCGCATGCACTTGCGCTTTCCTCAGGGCGGTAGCAGCAGTGTCACGCAGTCCGCCGCGTGGATCAAAGGATCTATTGTTTTCCCTCGAGTCTTTCCCACGAGGCTTTCCCACGAGGCTTTACCACAGTGCTGTCCCACGTGCACACGTGGTGCGAGTCGATCCTCGGCTTGAACGTCAAGGCAGTGCAGGGAAAACAGGTTCCTCTGGAATGGACTGAAACATCTGGGGGACTCTTGGAATGGTGGCACGACCCTGGAGTTCCTCTCACCTTTCCTGTGGAGAGCGCCTCCTCTTGAGATGCGACGGGAACGCCGGGAATTCTTTCCCTACGAAACAGGGAAAGGATCCCTCATCTCGAGCTAGGAGGTGGAAACGGGGCTCCCCTGGATGTGTGCGGAACACCACGTGCTTCCTCTCGAGTGGAGACGGGTATGTCGGGGAACTTCTTGAGTTGCAGCAAGGGTGTGAAGGACGCTTTGGAAGTTCCAGTGGTTAGATGTGATTAGCCTCGAGAAGCCTCAGCGGAAATGGGCCTCATCTCGCCTGGAGGGCAAAACCTCCTGGATTTTCTCGAGTTGCGGCAGGTGCTCTCGACTTACCACGGGGACCTCAGGGACCCGCTCTGGTGACCTCAGGAAAGGCCAGTCCCCATGCGAGTTCCTCGGGGGCCTCTCGGGATTCCTCTCCCGTCGATGCCGGGGCCTAAGACCTTGTGTGGAGTCGGGGCCGGAACCTGAGGATTCCTCTCCAGTGCTGACATGGATCTTGGGGTACTTCTGGAGTCTCCCCAGGGGAGTCAGTCCTCGTCTCGAATGCGGGCATGCACTTGCGCTTTCCTACAGAGCGGTAGCAGCAGTGTCTCGCAATCCGCCGCGTGGATCAAAGGATCTATGGTTTTCCCTCGAGTCTTTCCCACGAGGCTTTCCCACGAGGCTTTCCCACAGGGCTGTCCCACGTGCACACGTGGTGGGAGTCGATCTTCAGCTTGAACGTCAAGGCAGTGCAGGGAAAACAGGTTCCTCTGGAATGGACTGACACATCTGGGGGACTCTTGGAATGGTGGCACGACCCTGGAGTTCCTCTCGCCTTTCCTGTGGAGAGCGCCTCCTCTTGAGATGCGACGGGAACGCCGGGAATTCTTTCCCTACGAAACAGGGAAAGGATCCCTCATCTCGAGCTAGGAGGCGGAAACGGGGCTCCCCTGGATGTGTGCGGGACCCCACGTGCTTCCTCTCGAGTGGAGACGGGTATGTCGGGGAACTTCTTGAGTTGCAGCAAGGGTGTGAAGGACCCTTGGGAAGTTCCAGTGTTTAGATGTGATTAGCCTCGAGAAGCCTCAGCGGAAATGGCCCTCATCTCGCCTGCAGGGCAAAACCTCCTGGATTTTCTCGAGTTGCGACAGGTGCTCTCGACTTACGACGGGGACCTCAGGGACCCGCTCTGGTGGCCCCAGGAAAGGCCAGTCCCCATGCGAGTTCCTCGGGGGCCTCTCGGGATTCCTCTCCCGTCGATGCCGGGGCCTAAGACCTTGTGTGGAGTCGGGGCCGGAACCTGAGGATTGCTCTCCAGTGCTGACATGGATCTTGGGGTACTTCTGGAGTCACCCCAGGGGAGTCAGTCCTCGTCTCGAATGCGGGCATGCACTTGCGCTTTCCTCCAGAGCGGTAGCAGCAGTGTCACGCAGTCCGCCGCGTGGATCAAAGGATCTATGGTTTTCCCTCGAGTCTTTCCCACGAGGCTTTCCCACGAGGCTTTCCCACAGGGCTGTCCCACGTGCACACGTGGTGGGAGTCGATCCTCGGCTTGAACGTCAAGGCAGTGCAGGGAAAACAGGTTCCTCTGTAATGGACTGACACATCTGGGGGACTCTTGGAATGGTGGCACGACCCTGGAGTTCCTCTCGCCTTTCCTGTGGAGAGCGCCTCCTCTTGAGATGCGACGGGAACGCCGGGAATTCTTTCCCTACGAAACAGGGAAAGGATCCCTCATCTCGAGCTAGGAGGCGGAAACGGGGCCCCCTGGATGTGTGCGGGACCCTCGTGCTTCCTCTCGAGTGGAGACGGGTATGTCGGGGAACTTCTTGAGTTGCAGCAAGGGTGTGAAGGACCCTTTGGAAGTTCCAGTGGTTAGACGTGATTAGCCTCGAGAAGCCTCAGCGGAAATGGGCATCATCTCGCCTGGAGGGCAAAACCTCCTGGATTTTGTCGAGTTGCGGCAGGTGCTCTCGACTTACGACGGGGACCTCATGGACCCGCTCTGGTGGCCTCAGGAAAGGCCAGTCCCCATGCGAGTTCCTCAGGGGCCTCTCGGGATTCCTCTCCCGTCGATGCTGTGGCCTAAGACCTTGTGTGGAGTCGGGGCCGGAACCTGAGGATTCCTCTCCAGTGCTGACATGGATCTTGGGGTACTTCTGGAGTCTCCCCAGGGGAATCAGTCCTCGTCTCGAATGCGGGCATGCACTTGCGCTTTCCTCCAGAGCGGTAGCAGCAGTGTCACGCAGTCCGCCCCGTGGATCAAAGGATCTATGGTTTTCCCTCGATTCTTTCCCACGAGGCTTTCCCACGAGGCTTTCCCACAGGGCTGTCCCACATGCACACGTGGTGGGAGTCGATCCTCGGTTTGAACGTCAAGGCAGTGCCGGGAAAACAGGTTCCTCTGGAATTGACTGACACATCTGGGGGTCTCTTGGAATGGTGCCACGACCCTGGAGTTCCTCTCGCCTTTCCTGTGGAGAGCGCCTCCTCTTGAGATGCGACGGGAACGCCGGGAATTCTTTCCCTACGAAACAGCGAAAGGATCCCTCATCTCGAGCTAGGAGGTGGAAACGGGGCTCCCCTGGATGTGTGCGGGACCCCACGTGCTTCCTCTCGAGTGGAGACGGGTATGTCGGGGAACTTCTTGAGTTGCAGCAAGGGTGTGAGGAAACATTGGAAGTTCCAGTGGTTAGACGTGATTAGCCTCGAGAAGCCTCAGCGGAAATGGGCCTCATCTCGACTGGAGGGCAAAACCTCCTGGATTTTCTCGAGTTGCGGCAGGTGCTCTCGACTTACGACGGGGACCTCATGGACCCGCTCTGGTGGCCTCAGGAAAGGCCAGTCCCCATGCGAGTTCCTCGGGGGCCTCTCGGGATTCCTCTCCCGTCGATGCCGGGGCCTAAGACCTTGTGTGGAGTCGGGGCCGGAACATGAGGATTCCTCTCCAGTGCTGACATGGATCTTGGGGTACTTCTGGAGTCTCCTCAGGGGAGTCAGTCCCCGTCTCGAATGCGGGCATCCACTTGCGCTTTCCTCCAGAGCGGTAGCAGCAGTGTCACGCAGTCCGCCGCGTGGATCAAAGGATCAGTGGTTTTCCCTCGAGTCTTTCCCACGAGGCTTTCCCACGAGGCTTTCCCACAGGGCTGTCCCACGTGCACACGTGGTGGGAGTCGATCATCGGCTTGAACGTCAAGGCAGTGCAGGGAAAACAGGTTCCTCTGGAATGGACTGACACAACTGGGGGTGTCTTGGAATGGTGCCACGACCCTGGAGTTCCTCTCGCCTTTCCTGTGGAGAGCGCCTCCTCTTGAGATGCGACGGGAACGCCGGGAATTCTTTCCCTACGAAACAGGGAAAGGATCCCTAATCTCGAGCTAGGAGGCGGAAACGGGGCTCCCCTGGATGTGTGCGGGACCCCACGTGCTTCCTCTCGAGTGGAGACGGGTATGTCGGGGAACAACTTGAGTTGCAGCAAGGGTGTGAAGGACCCTTTGGAAGTTCCAGTGGTTAGACGTGATTAGCCTCGAGAAGCCTCAGCGGAAATTGGCCTCATCTCGCCTGGAGGGCAAAACCTCCTGGATTTTCTCGAGTTTTGGCAGGTGCTCTCGACTTACGACGGGGACCTCAGGGACCCGCTCTGGTGGCGTCAGGAAAGGCCAGTCCCCATGCGAGTTCCTCGGGGGCCTCTCGGGATTCCTCTCCCATCGATGCCGGGGCCTAAGACCTTGTGTGGAGTCGGGGCCGGAACCTGAGGATTCCTCTCCAGTGCTGACATGGATCTTGGGGTACTTCTGGAGTCTCCCCAGGGGAGTCAGTCCTCGTCTCGAATGCGGGCATGCACTTGCGCCTTCCTCCAGAGCGGTAGCAGCAGTGTCACGCAGTCCTCCGCGTGGATCAAAGGATTTATGGTTTTCCCTCGAGTCTTTCCCACGAGGCTTTCCAACGAGGCTTTCCCACAGGGCTGTCCCACGTGCACACGTG
This sequence comes from Ovis canadensis, assembly GCF_042477335.2. Classification (NCBI taxonomy): domain Eukaryota; kingdom Metazoa; phylum Chordata; class Mammalia; order Artiodactyla; family Bovidae; genus Ovis; species Ovis canadensis. Next base: position 4,731,881 of record NC_091262.1, on the reverse strand, counting down.
GTGGGAGTCGATCCTCGGCTTGAACGTCAAGGCAGTGCAGGGAAAACAGGTTCCTCTGGAATGGACTGACACATCTGGGGGACTCTTGGAATGGTGGCACGACCCTGGAGTTCCTCTCGCCTTTCCTGTGGAGAGCGCCACCTCTTGAGATGCGACGGGAACGCCGGGAATTCTTTCTCTAGGAAACAGGGAAAGGATCCCTCATCTCGAGCTAGGAGGCGGAAACGGGGCTCCCCTGGATGTGTGCGGGACCCCACGTGCTTCCTCTCGAGTGGAGACGGGTATGTCGGGGAACAACTTGAGTTGCAGCAAGGGTGTGAAGGACCCTTTGGAAGTTCCAGTGGTTAGACGTGATTAGCCTCGAGAAGCCTCAGCGGAAATGGGCCTCATCTCGCCTGGAGGGCAAACCTCCTGGATTTTCTCGAGTTGCGGCAGGTGCTCTCGACTTACGACGGGGACCTCAGGGACCCGCTCTGGTGGCCTCAGGAAAGGCCAGTCCCCATGCGAGTTCCTCGGGGGCCTCTCGGGATTCCTCTCCCGTCGATGCCGGGGCCTAAGACCTTGTGTGGAGTCGGGGCCGGAACCTGAGGATTCCTCTCCAGTGCTGACATGGATCTTGGGGTACTTCTGGAGTCTCCCCAGGGGAGTCAGTCCTCGTCTCGAATGCGGGCATGCACTTGCGCTTTCCTCCAGAGCGGTAGCAGCAGTGTCACGCAGTCTGCCGCGTGGATCAAAGGATCTATGGTTTTCCCTCGAGTCTTTCCCACGAGGCTTTCCCACGAGGCTTTCCCACAGGTCTGTCCCACGTGCACACGTGGTGGGAGTCGATCCTCGGCTTGAACGTCAAGGCAGTGCAGGGAAAACAGCTTCCTCTGTAATGAACTGACATATCTGGGGCCTCTTGGAATGGTGGCACGACCCTGGAGTTCCTCTCGCCTTTCCTGTGGAGAGCGCCTCCTCTTGAGATGCGACGGGAACGCCGGGAATTCTTTCCCTAAGGAACAGGGAAAGGATCCCTCATCTCGAGCTAAGGGGCCGAAACGGGGCTCCCCTGGATGTGTGCGGGACCCCACGTGCTTCCTCTCGGGTGGAGATGGGTATGTCGGGGAACTTCTTGAGTTGCAGCAAGGGTGTGAAGGACCCTTTGGAAGTTCCAGTGGTTTGATGTGATTATCCTCGAGAAGCCTCAGCGGAAATGGGCCTCATCTCGCCTGGAGGGCAAAACCTCCTGGATTTTCTCGAGTTGCGGCAGGTGCTCTCGACTTACGACGGGGACCTCAGGGACCCGCTCTGGTGGCCTCAGGAAAGGCCAGTCCCCATGCGAGTTCCTCGGGGGCCTCTCGGGATTACTCTCCCGTCGATGCTGGGGCCTAAGACCTTGTGTGGAGTCAGGGTCGGAACTTGAGGATACCTCTCCAGTGCTGACATGGATCTTGGGGTACTTCTGGAGTCTCCCCAGGGGACTCAGTTTTCGTCTCGAATGCGGGCATGCACTTGCGCTTTCCTCCAGAGTGGTAGCAGCAGTGTCACGCAGTCCGCCGCGTGGATCAAAGGATCTATGGTTTTCCCTCGAGTCTTTCCCACGAGGCTTTCCCACAGGGCTGTCCCACGTGCACACGTGGTGGGAGTCGATCCTCGGCTTGAACGTCAAGGCAGTGCAGGGAAAACAGGTTCCTCTGGAATGGACTGACACAACTGGGGGTGTCTTGGAATGGTGCCACGACCCTGGAGTTCCTCTCGCCTTTCCTGTGGAGAGCGCCTCCTCTTGAGATGCGACGGGAACGCCGGGAATTCTTTCTCTACTAAACAGGGAAAGGATCCCTCATCTCGAGCTAGGATGCGGAAACGGGGCTCACCTGGATGTGTGCGGGACCCTCGTGCTTCCTCTCGAGTGGAGACGGGTATGTCGGGGAACTTCTTGAGTTGCAGCAAGGGTGAGAAGGACCCTTTGGATGTTCCAGTGGTTAGACGTGATTAGCCTCGAGAAGCCTCAGCGGAAATGGGCCTCACCTCGCCTGGAGTTCAAAACCTCCTGGATTTTCTCGAGTTGCGGCAGGTGCTCTCGACTTATGACGGGGACCTCAGGGACCCGCTCTGGTGGCCTCAGGAAAGGCCAGTCCTCATGCGAGTTCTCGGGGGCCTCTCGGGATTCCTCTCCCGTCGATGCCGGGGCCTAAGACCTTTTGTGTAGTCGGGGCCGGAACCTGAGGATTCCTCTCCAGTGCTGACATGGATCTTGGGGTACTTCTGGAGTCTCCCCAGGGGAGTCAGTCCTCGTCTCGAATGCGGGCATGCACTTGCGCTTTCCTCCAGAGCGGTAGCAGCAGTGTCACGCAGTCCGCCGCGTGGATCAAAGGATCTATGGTTTTCCCTCGAGTCTTTCCCACGAGGATTTCCCACGAGGCTTTCCCACAGGGCTGTCCCACGTGCACACGTGGTGGGAGTCGATCCTCGGCTTGAACGTCAAGGCAGTGCAGGGAAAACAGGTTCCTCTGGAATGGACTGACACATCCGGGGGAGTCTTGGAATGGTGGCACGACCCTGGAGTTCCTCTCGCCTTTCCTGTGGAGAGCGCCTCCTCTTGAGATGCGACGGGAACTCCGGGAATTCTTTCCCTACGAAACAGGGACAGGATCCCTCATCTCGAGCTAGGAGGCGGAAACGGGGCTCCCCTGGATGTGTGCGGGACCCCACGTGCTTCCTCTCGAGTGGAGACGGGTATGTCGGGGAACTTCTTGAGTTGCAGCAAGGGTGTGAAGGACCCTTTGGAAGTTCCAGTGGTTAGACGTGATTAGCCTCGAGAAGCCTCAGCGGAAATGGGCCTCATCTCGCCTGGAGGGAAAACCCCCTGGATTTTCTCGAGTTGCGGCAGGTGCTCTCGACTTACGACGGGGACCTCAGGGACCCGCTCTGGTGGCCTCAGGAAAGGCCAGTCCCCATGTGAGTTCCTCGGGGGCCTCTCGGGATTCCTCTCCCGTCGATGCCGGGGCCTAAGACCTTGTGTGGAGTCGTGGCCGGAACCTGAGGATTCCTCTCCAGTGCTGACATGGATCTTGGGGTACTTCTGGAGTCTCCCCAGGGGAGTCAGGCCTCGTCTCGAATGCTGGCATGCACTTGCGCTTTCCTCCAGAGCGGTAGCAGCAGTGTCACGCAGTCCGCCGCGTGGATCAAAGGATCTATGGTTTTCCCTCGAGTCTTTCCCACGATGCTTTCCCACGAGGCTTTCCCACAGGCTGTCCCACGTGCACACGTGGTGGGAGTCGATCCTCGGCTTGAACGTCAAGGCAGTGCAGGGAAAACAGGTTCCTCTGGAATGGACTGACACATCTGGGGGACTCTTGGAATGGTGGCACGACCCTGGAGTTCCTCTCTCCTTTCCTGTGGAGAGCGCCTCCACTTGAGATGCGACGGGAACGCCGCGAATTCTTTCCCTACGAAACAGGGAAAGGATCCCTCATCTCGAGCTAGGAGGCGGAAACGGGGCTCCCCTGGATGTGTGCGGGACCCCACGTGCTTCCTCTCGAGTGGAGACGGATATGTCGGGGAACTTCTTGAGTTGCAGCAAGGGTGTGAAGGACCCTTTGGAAGTTCCAGTGGTTAGATGTGATTAGCCTCCAGAAGCCTCAGCGGAAATGGGCCTCATCTCGCCTGGAGGGCAAAACCTCCTGGATTTTCTCGAGTTGCCGCAGGTGCTCTCGACTTACGACGGGGACCTCAGGGACCCGCTCTGGTGGCCTCAGGAAAGGCCAGTCCCCATGCGAGTTCCTCGGGGGCCTCTCGGGATTCCTCTCCCGTCGATGCCGGGGCCTAAGACCTTGTGTGGAGTCGGGGCCGGAACCTGAGGATTCCTCTCCAGTGCTGACATGAATCTTGGGGTACTTCTGGAGTCTCCCCAGGGGAGTCAGTCCTCGTCTCGAATGCGGGCATGCACTTGCGCTTTCCTCCAGAGCGGTAGCAGCAGTGTCACGCAGTCCGCCGCGTGGATCAAAGGATCTATGGTTTTCCCTCGAGTCTTTCCCACGAGGCTTTCCCACGAGGCTTTCCCACACGGCTGTCCCACGTGCACACGTGGTGGGAGTCGATCCTCGGCTTGAACGTCAAGGCAGTGCAGGGAAAACAGGTTCTTCTGGAATGGACTGACACATGTGGGGGACTCTTGGAATGGTGGCACGACCCTGGAGTTCCTCTCGCCTTTCCTGTGGAGAGCGCCTCCTCTTGAGATGCGACGGGAACGCCGGGAATTCTTTCCCTACGAAACAGGGAAAGGATCCCTCATCTCGAGCTAGGAGGCGGAAACGGGGCTCCCCTGGATGTGTGCGGGACCCTCGTGCTTCCTCTCGAGTGGAGACGGGTATGTCGGGTAACTTCTTGAGTTGCAGCAAGGGTGAGAAGGACCCTTTGGATGTTCCAGTGGTTAGATGTGATTAGCCTGGAGAAGCCTCAGCGGAAATGGGCCTCATCTCGCCTGGAGGGCAAAACCTCCTGGATTTTCTCGAGTTGTGGCAGGTGCTCTCGACTTACGACGGGGACCTCAGGGACCCGCTCTGGTGGCCTCAGGAAAGGCCAGTCCCCATGCGAGTTCCTCGGGGGCCTCTCGGGATTCCTCACCCGTCGATGCCGGGGCCTAAGACCTTGTGTGGAATCGGGGCCGGAACCTGAGGATTCCTCTCCAGTGCTGACATGGATCTTGGGGTACTTCTGGAGTCTCCCCAGGGGAGTCAGTCCTCGTCTCGAATGCGGGCATGCACTTGCGCTTTCCTCCAGGGCGGTAGCAGCAGTGTCACGCAGTCCGCCGCCTGGATCAAAGGATCTATAGTTTTCCCTCGAGTCTTTCCCACGAGGCTTTCCCACAAGGCTTTCCCACAGGGCTGTCCCACGTGCACACGTGGTGGGAGTCGATCCTCGGCTTGAACGTCAAGGCAGTGCAGGGAAAACAGGTTCCTCTGGAATGGACTGACACATCTGGGGGACTCTTGGAATGGTGGCACGACCCTGGAGTTCCTCTCGCCTTTCCTGTGGAGAGCGCCTCCTCTTGAGATGCGACGGGAACGCCGGGAATTCTTTCCCTACTAAACAGGGAAAGGATCCCTCATCTCGAGCTAGGAGGCGGAAACGGGGCTCCCCTGGATGTGTGCGGTACCCTCGTGCTTCCTCTCTTGTGGAGACGGGTATGTCGGGGAACTTCTTGAGTTGCAGCAAGGGTGAGAATGACCCTTTGGATGTTCCAGTGGTTAGATGTGATTAGCCTGGAGAAGCCTCAGCGGAAATTGGCCTCATCTCGCCTGGAGGGCAAAACTTTCTGGATTTTCTCGAGTTGCGGCAGGTGCTCTCGACTTACGACGGGGACCTCAGGGACCCGCTCTGGTGGCCTCAGGAAAGGCCAGTCCCCATGCGAGTTCCTCGGGGGCTTCTCGGGATTCCTCTCCCGTCGATGCCGGGGCCTAAGACCTTGTGTGGAGTCCGGGCCGGAACCTGAGGATTCCTCTCTAATGCTGACATGGATCTTGGGGTACTTCTGGAGTCTCCCCAGGGGAGTCAGTCCTCGTCTCGAATGCGGGCATGCACTTGTGCTTTCCTCCAGAGCGGTAGCAGCAGTGTCACGCAGTCCGCCGCGTGGATCAAACGATCTATGGTTTTCCCTGGAGTCTTTCCCACGAGGCTTTCCCACGAGGCTTTCCCACAGGGTTGTCCCACGTGCACACGTGGTGGGAGTCGATCCTCGGCTTGAACGTCAAGGCAGTGCAGGGAAAACAGGTTCCTCTGGAATGGACTGACACATCTGGGGGACTCTTGGAATGGTGGCACGACCCTGGAGTTCCTCTCGCCTTTCCTGTGGAGAGCGCCTCCTCTTGAGATGCGACGGGAACGCCGGGAATTCTTTCCCTACGAAACAGGGAAAGGATACCTCATCTCGAGCTAGGAGGCGGAAACGGGGCTCCCCTGGATGTGTGCGGGACCCTCGGGCTTCCTCTCGAGTGGAGACGGTATGTCGGGGAACTACTTGAGTTGCAGCAAGGGTGTGAAGGACCCTTGGGAAGTTCCAGTGGTTGGATGTGATTAGCCTCGAGAAGCCTCAGCGGAAATGGGCCTCATCTCGCCTGCAGGGCAAAACCTCCTGGATTTTCTCGACTTGCGGCAGGTGCTCTCCACTTATGACGGGGACTTCAGGGACCCGCTCTGGTGGCCTCAGGAAAGGCCAGTCCCCATGCGAGTTCCTCGAGGGCCTCTCGGGATTCCTCACCCGTCGATGCCGGGGCCTAAGACCTTGTGTGGAATCGGGGCCGGAACCTGAGGATTCCTCTCCAGTGCTGACATGGATCTTGGGGTACTTCTGGAGTCTCCCCAGGGGAGTCAGTCCTCGTGTCGAATGCGGGCATGCACTTGCGCTTTCCTCCAGGGCGGTAGCAGCAGTGTCACGCAGTCCGCCGCCTGGATCAAAGGATCTATAGTTTTCCCTCGAGTCTTTCCCACGAGGCTTTCCCACAAGGCTTTCCCACAGGGCTGTCCCACGTGCACACGTGGTGGGAGTCGATCCTCAGCTTGAACGTCAAGGCAGTGCAGGGAAAACAGGTTCCTCTGGAATGGACTGACACATCTGGGGGACTCTTGGAATTGTGGCACGACCCTGGAGTTCCTCTCGCCTTTCCTGTGGAGAGCGCCTCCTCTTGAGATGCGACGGGAACGCCGGGAATTCTTTCCCTAAGAAACAGGTAAAGGATCCCTCATCTCGAGCTAGGAGGCGGAAACGGGGCTCCCCTGGATGTGTGCGGGACCCTCGTGCTTCCTCTCGAGTGGAGACGGGTATGTCGGGGAACTTCTTGAGTTGCAGCAAGGGTGAGAAGGACCCTTTGGATGTTCCAGTGGTTAGATGTGATTAGCCTCGAGAAGCCTCAGCAGAAATGGGCCTCATCTCGCCTGGAGGGCAAAACCTCCTGGATTTTCTCGAGTTGCGGCAGGTGCTCTCGACTTACGACGGGGACCTCAGGGACCCGCTCTCGTGGCCTCAGGAAAGGCAAGTCCCCATGCGAGTTCCTCGGGGGCCTCTGGGGATTCCTCTCCCGTCGATGCCGGGGCCTAAGACCTTGTGTGGAGTCGGGGCCGGAACCTGAGGATTCCTCTCCAGTGCTGACATGGATCTTGGGGTACTTCTGGAGTCTCCCCAGGGGAGTCAGTCCTCGTCTCGAATGCGGGCATGCACTTGAGCTTTCCTCCAGGGCGGTAGCAGCAGTGTCACGCAGTTCGCCGCGTGGATCAAAGGATCTATGTTTTTCCCTCGAGTCTTTCCCACGAGGCTTTCCCACGAGGCTTTCCCACTCGGCTGTCCCACGTGCACACGTGGTGGGAGTCGATCCTCAGCTTGAACGTCAAGGCAGTGCAGGGAAAACAGGTTCCTCTGGAATGGACTGACACATCTGGGGGACTCTTGGAATGGTGGCACGACCCTGGATTTCCTCTCCCCTTTCCTGTGGAGAGCGCCTCCTCTTGAGATGCGACGGGAACGCCGGGAATTCTTTCCCTACGAAACAGGGAAAGGATCCCTCATCTCGAGCTAGGAGGCGGAAACGGGGCTCCCCTGGATGTGTGCGGGACCCCACGTGCTTCCTCTCGAGTGGAGACGGGTATGTCGGGGAACTTCTTGAGTTGCAGCAAGGGTGAGAAGGACCCTTTGGATGTTCCAGTGGTTAGATGTGATTAGCCTGGAGAAGCCTCAGCGGAAATGGGCCTCATCTCGCCTGGAGGGCAAAACCTCCTGGAATTTCTCGAGTTGCGGCAGGTGCTCTCGACTTACGACGGGGACCTCAGGGACCCGCTCTGGTGGCCTCAGGAAAGGCCAGTCCCCATGCGAGTTCCTCGGGGGCTTCTCGGGATTCCTCTCCCGTCGATGCCGGGGCCTAAGACCTTGTGTGGAGTCCGGGCCGGAACCTGAGGATTCCTCTCTAATGCTGACATGGATCTTGGGGTACTTCTGGAGTCTCCCCAGGGGAGTCAGTCCTCGTCTCGAATGCGGGCATGCACTTGTGCTTTCCTCCAGAGCGGTAGCAGCAGTGTCACGCAGTCCGCCGCGTGGATCAAACGATCTATGGTTTTCCCTCGAGTCTTTCCCACGAGGCTTTCCCACGAGGCTTTCCCACAGGGTTGTCCCACGTGCACGCGTGGTGGGAGTCGATCCTCGGCTTGAACGTCAAGGCAGTGCAGGGAAAACAGGTTCCTCTGGAATGGACTGACACATCTGGGGGACTCTTGGAATGGTGGCACGACCCTGGAGTTCCTCTCGCCTTTCCTGTGGAGAGCGCCTCCTCTTGAGATGCGACGGGAACGCCGGGAATTCTTTCCCTATGAAACAGGGAAAGGATACCTCATCTCGAGCTAGGAGGCGGAAACGGGGCTCCCCTGGATGTGTGCGGGACCCTCGGGCTTCCTCTCGAGTGGAGACGGTATGTCGGGGAACTACTTGAGTTGCAGCAAGGGTGTGAAGGACCCTTGGGAAGTTCCAGTGGTTGGATGTGATTAGCCTCGAGAAGCCTCAGCGGAAATGGGCCTCATCTCGCCTGCAGGGCAAAACCTCCTGGATTTTCTCGACTTGCGGCAGGTGCTCTCCACTTATGACGGGGACTTCAGGGACCCGCTCTGGTGGCCTCAGGAATGGCCAGTCCCCATGCGAGTTCCTCGGGGGCCTCTCGGGATTCCTCTCCCTTCGATGCCGGGGCCTAAGACCCTGTGTGGATTCGGGGCCGGAACCTGAGGATTCCTCTCCAGTGCTGACATGGATCTTGGGGTACTTCTGGAGTCTCCCCAGGGGAGTCAGTCCTCGTCTCGAATGCGGGCATGCACTTGCGCTTTCCTCCAGAGCGGTAGCAGCAGTGTCACGCAGTCCGCCGCGCGGATCAAAGGATCTATGGTTTTCCCTCGAGTCTTTCCCACGAGGCTTTCCCACGAGGCTTTCCCACAGGGCTGTCCCACGTGCACACGTGGTGGGAGTCGATCCTCGGCTTGAACGCCAAGGCAGTGCAGGGAAAACAGGTTCCTCTGGAATGGACTGACACATCTGGGGGTCTTTTGGTATGGTGCCACGACCCTGGAGTTCCTCTCCTCTTTCCTGTGGAGAGCGCCTCCTCTTGAGATGCGACGGGAACGCCGGGAATTCTTTCCCTACGAAACAGGGAAAGGATCCCTCATCTCGAGCTAGGAGGCGGAAACGGGGCTCCCCTGGATGTGTGCGGGACCCCAAGTGCTTCCTCTCGAGTGGAGACGGGTATGTCGGGAACTTCTTGAGTTGCAGCAAGGGTGTGAAGGACCCTTTGGAAATTCCAGTGGTTAGATGTGATTAGCCTCGAGAAGCCTCACCGGAAATGGGCCTCATCTCACCTGGAGGGCAAAACCTCCTGGATTTTCTCGAGTTGCGGCAGGTGCTCTCGACTTACGACGGGGACCTCAGGGACCCGCTCTGGTGGCCTCAGGAAAGGCCAGTCCCCATTCGAGTTCCTCGGGGGCCTCTCGGGATTCCTCTCCCGTCGATGCCGGGGACTAAGACCTTGTGTGGAGTCGGGGCCGGAACCTGAGGATTCCTCTCCAGTGCTGACATGGATCTTGGGGTTCTTCTGGAGTCTCCCCAGGGGAGTCAGTCCTCGTCTCGAATGCGGGCATGCACTTGCGCTTTCCTCCAGAGCGGTAGCAGCAGTGTCACGCAATCCGCCGCGTGGATCAAAGGATCTATGGTTTTCCCTCGAGTCTTTCCCACGAGGCTTTCCCACGAGGCTTTCCCACAGGGCTGTCCCACGTGCACACGTGGTGGGAGTCGATCCTCAGCTTGAACGTCAAGACAGTGCAGGGAAAACAGGTTCCTCTGGAATGGACTGACACATCTGGGGGACTCTTGGAATTGTGGCACGACCCTGGAGTTCCTCTCGCCTTTCCTGTGGAGAGCGCCTCCTCTTGAGATGCGACGGGAACGCCGGGAATTCTTTCCCTAAGAAACAGGGAAAGGATCCCTCATCTCGAGCTAGGAGGCGGAAACCGGGCTCCCCTGGATGTGTGCGGGACCCTCGTGCTTCCTCTCGAGTGGAGACGGGTATGTCGGGGAACTTCTTGAGTTGCAGCAAGGGTGAGAAGGACCCTTTGGATGTTCCAGTGGTTAGATGTTATTAGCCTCGAGAAGCCTCAGCAGAAATGGGCCTCATCTCGCCTGGAGGGCAAAACCTCCTGGATTTTCTCGAGTTGCGGCAGGTGCTCTCGACTTACGACGGGGACCTCATGGACCCGCTCTGGTGGCCTCAGGAAAGGCCAGTCCCCATGCGAGTTCCTCGGGGGCCTCTCGGGATTCCTCTCCCGTCGATGCCGGGGCCTAAGACCTTGTGTGGAGTCGGGGCCGGAACATGAGGATTCCTCTCCAGTGCTGACATGGATCTTGGGGTACTTCTGGAGTCTCCTCAGGGGAGTCAGTCCCCGTCTCGAATGCGGGCATCCACTTGCGCTTTCCTCCAGAGCGGTAGCAGCAGTGTCACGCAGTCCGCCGCGTGGATCAAAGGATCAGTGGTTTTCCCTCGAGTCTTTCCCACGAGGCTTTCCCACGAGGCTTTCCCACAGGGCTGTCCCACGTGCACACGTGGTGGGAGTCGATCATCGGCTTGAACGTCAAGGCAGTGCAGGGAAAACAGGTTCCTCTGGAATGGACTGACACAACTGGGGGTGTCTTGGAATGGTGCCACGACCCTGGAGTTCCTCTCGCCTTTCCTGTGGAGAGCGCCTCCTCTTGAGATGCGACGGGAACGCCGGGAATTCTTTCCCTACGAAACAGGGAAAGGATCCCTAATCTCGAGCTAGGAGGCGGAAACGGGGCTCCCCTGGATGTGTGCGGGACCCCACGTGCTTCCTCTCGAGTGGAGACGGGTATGTCGGGGAACAACTTGAGTTGCAGCAAGGGTGTGAAGGACCCTTTGGAAGTTCCAGTGGTTAGACGTGATTAGCCTCGAGAAGCCTCAGCGGAAATTGGCCTCATCTCGCCTGGAGGGCAAAACCTCCTGGATTTTCTCGAGTTTTGGCAGGTGCTCTCGACTTACGACGGGGACCTCAGGGACCCGCTCTGGTGGCGTCAGGAAAGGCCAGTCCCCATGCGAGTTCCTCGGGGGCCTCTCGGGATTCCTCTCCCATCGATGCCGGGGCCTAAGACCTTGTGTGGAGTCGGGGCCGGAACCTGAGGATTCCTCTCCAGTGCTGACATGGATCTTGGGGTACTTCTGGAGTCTCCCCAGGGGAGTCAGTCCTCGTCTCGAATGCGGGCATGCACTTGCGCCTTCCTCCAGAGCGGTAGCAGCAGTGTCACGCAGTCCTCCGCGTGGATCAAAGGATTTATGGTTTTCCCTCGAGTCTTTCCCACGAGGCTTTCCAACGAGGCTTTCCCACAGGGCTGTCCCACGTGCACACGTGGTGGGAGTCGATCCTCGGCTTGAACGTCAAGGCAGTGCAGGGAAAACAGGTTCCTCTGGAATGGACTGACACATCTGGGGGACTCTTGGAATGGTGGCACGACCCTGGAGTTCCTCTCGCCTTTCCTGTGGAGAGCGCCACCTCTTGAGATGCGTCGGGAACGCCGGGAATTCTTTCTCTAGGAAACAGGGAAAGGATCCCTCATCTCGAGCTAGGAGGCGGAAACGGGGCTCCCCTGGATGTGTGCGGGACCCCACGTGCTTCCTCTCGAGTGGAGACGGGTATGTCGGGGAACAACTTGAGTTGCAGCAAGGGTGTGAAGGACCCTTTGGAAGTTCCAGTGGTTAGACGTGATTAGCCTCGAGAAGCCTCAGCGGAAATGGGCCTCATCTCGCCTGGAGGGCAAACCTCCTGGATTTTCTCGAGTTGCGGCAGGTGCTCTCGACTTACGACGGGGACCTCAGGGACCCGCTCTGGTGGCCTCAGGAAAGGCCAGTCCCCATGCGAGTTCCTCGGGGGCCTCTCGGGATTCCTCTCCCGTCGATGCCGGGGCCTAAGACCTTGTGTGGAGTCGGGGCCGGAACCTGAGGATTCCTCTCCAGTGCTGACATGGATCTTGGGGTACTTCTGGAGTCTCCCCAGGGGAGTCAGTCCTCGTCTCGAATGCGGGCATGCACTTGGGCTTTCCTCCAGAGCGGTAGCAGCAGTGTCACGCAGTCTGCCGCGTGGATCAAAGGATCTATGGTTTTCCCTCGAGTCTTTCCCACGAGGCTTTCCCACGAGGCTTTCCCACAGGGCTGTCCCACGTGCACACGTGGTGGGAGTCGATCCTCGGCTTGAACGTCAAGGCAGTGCAGGGAAAACAGCTTCCTCTGTAATGAACTGACATATCTGGGGCCTCTTGGAATGGTGGCACGACCCTGGAGTTCCTCTCGCCTTTCCTGTGGAGAGCGCCTCCTCTTGAGATGCGACGGGAACGCCGGGAATTCTTTCCCTAAGGAACAGGGAAAGGATCCCTCATCTCGAGCTAAGGGGCCGAAACGGGGCTCCCCTGGATGTGTGCGGGACCCCACGTGCTTCCTCTCGGGTGGAGATGGGTATGTCGGGGAACTTCTTGAGTTGCAGCAAGGGTGTGAAGGACCCTTTGGAAGTTCCAGTGGTTTGATGTGATTATCCTCGAGAAGCCTCAGCGGAAATGGGCCTCATCTCGCCTGGAGGGCAAAACCTCCTGGATTTTCTCGAGTTGCGGCAGGTGCTCTCGACTTACGACGGGGACCTCAGGGACCCGCTCTGGTGGCCTCAGGAAAGGCCAGTCCCCATGCGAGTTCCTCGGGGGCCTCTCGGGATTACTCTCCCGTCGATGCTGGGGCCTAAGACCTTGTGTGGAGTCAGGGTCGGAACTTGAGGATACCTCTCCAGTGCTGACATGGATCTTGGGGTACTTCTGGAGTCTCCCCAGGGGACTCAGTTTTCGTCTCGAATGCGGGCATGCACTTGCGCTTTCCTCCAGAGTGGTAGCAGCAGTGTCACGCAGTCCGCCGCGTGGATCAAAGGATCTATGGTTTTCCCTCGAGTCTTTCCCACGAGGCTTTCCCACAGGGCTGTCCCACGTGCACACGTGGTGGGAGTCGATCCTCGGCTTGAACGTCAAGGCAGTGCAGGGAAAACAGGTTCCTCTGGAATGGACTGACACAACTGGGGGTGTCTTGGAATGGTGCCACGACCCTGGAGTTCCTCTCGCCTTTCCTGTGGAGAGCGCCTCCTCTTGAGATGCGACGGGAACGCCGGGAATTCTTTCTCTACTAAACAGGGAAAGGATCCCTCATCTCGAGCTAGGATGCGGAAACGGGGCTCACCTGGATGTGTGCGGGACCCTCGTGCTTCCTCTCGAGTGGAGACGGGTATGTCGGGGAACTTCTTGAGTTGCAGCAAGGGTGAGAAGGACCCTTTGGATGTTCCAGTGGTTAGATGTGATTATCCTCGAGAAGCCTCAGCGGAAATGGGCCTCACCTCGCCTGGAGTTCAAAACCTCCTGGATTTTCTCGAGTTGAGGCAGGTGCTCTCGACTTATGACGGGGACCTCAGGGACCCGCTCTGGTGGCCTCAGGAAAGGCCAGTCCTCATGCGAGTTCTCGGGGGCCTCTCGGGATTCCTCTCCCGTCGATGCCGGGGCCTAAGACCTTTTGTGTAGTCGGGGCCGGAACCTGAGGATTCCTCTCCAGTGCTGACATGGATCTTGGGGTACTTCTGGAGTCTCCCCAGGGGAGTCAGTCCTCGTCTCCAATGCGGGCATGCACTTGCGCTTTCCTCCAGAGCGGTAGCAGCAGTGTCACGCAGTCCGCCGCGTGGATCAAAGGATCTATGGTTTTCCCTCGAGTCTTTCCCACGAGGATTTCCCACGAGGCTTTCCCACAGGGCTGTCCCACGTGCACACGTGGTGGGAGTCGATCCTCGGCTTGAACGTCAAGGCAGTGCAGGGAAAACAGGTTCCTCTGGAATGGACTGACACATCCGGGGGAGTCTTGGAATGGTGGCACGACCCTGGAGTTCCTCTCGCCTTTCCTGTGGAGAGCGCCTCCTCTTGAGTTGCGACGGGAACGCCGGGAATTCTTTCCCTACGAAACAGGGAAAGGATCCCTCATCTCGAGCTAGGAGGCGGAAACGGGGCTCCCCTGGATGTGTGCGGGACCCTCGTGCTTCCTCTCGAGTGGAGACGGGTATGTCGGGGAACTTCTTGAGTTGCAGCAAGGGTGAGAAGGACCCTTTGGATGTTCCAGTGGTTAGATGTGATTAGCCTCGAGAAGCCTCAGCGGAAATGGGCCTCATCTCGCCTGGAGGGCAAAACCTCCTGGATTTTCTCGAGTTGCGGCAGGTGCTCTCGACTTACGACGGGGACCTCAGGGACCCGCTCTGGTGGCCTCAGGAAAGGCAAGTCCCCATGCGAGTTCCTCGGGGGCCTCCCGGGATTCCTCTCCCGTCGATGCCGGGGCCTAAGACCTTGTGTGGAGTCGGGGCCGGAACCTGAGGATTCCTCTCCAGTGCTGACATGGATCTTGGGGTTCTTCTGGAGTCTCCCCAGGGGAGTCAGTGCTCGTCTCGAATGCGGGCATGCACTTGCGCTTTCCTCCAGAGCGGTAGCAGGAGTGTCACCCAGTCCGCCGCGTGGATCAAAGGATCTATGGTTTTCCCTCGAGTCTTTCCCACGAGGCTTTCCGACGAGGCTTTCCCACAGGGCGGTCCCACGTGCACACGTGGTGGGAGTCGATCCTCGGCTTGAACGTCAAGGCAGTGCAGGGAAAACAGGTTCCTCTGGAATGGACTGACACATCTGGGGGACTCTTGGAATGGTGGCACGACCCTGGAGTTCCTCTCGCCTTTCCTGTGGAGAGCGCCTCCTCTTGAGATGTGACGGGAACGCCGGGAATTCTTTCCCTACGAAACAGGGAAAGGATCCCTCATCTCGAGCTAGGAGGCGGAAACGGGGCTCACCTGGGTGTGTGCGGGACCCTCGTGCTTCCTCTCGAGTGGAGACGTGTATGTCGGGGAACTTCTTGAGTTGCAGCAAGGGTGTGAAGGACCCTTTGGAAGTTCCAGTGGTTAGATGTGATTAGCCTTGAGAAGCCTCAGCGGAAATGGGCCTCATCTCGCCTGGAGGGCAAAACCTCCTGGATATTCTCGAGTTGCGGCAGGTGCTCTCGACTTACGACGGGGACCTCAGGGACCTGCTCAGGTGGCCTCAGGAAAGGCCAGTCCCCATGCGAGTTCCTCGGGGGCCTCTCGGGATTCCTCTCCCGTCGATGCCGTGGCCTAAGACCTTGTGTGGAGTCGGGGCGGGAACCTCAGGATTCCTCTCCAGTGCTGACATGGATCTTGGGGTACTTCTGGAGTCTCCCCAGGGGAGTCAGTGCTCGTCTCGAATGCGGGCATGCACTTGCGCTTTCCTCCAGAGCGGTAGCAGAAGTGTCACGCAGTCCACCGCGTGGATCAAAGGATCTATGGTTTTCCCTCGAGTCTTTCCCACGAGGCTTTCCCACGAGGCTTTCCCACAGGGCTGTCCCCCGTGCACACGTGGTGGGAGTCGATCCTCGGCTTGAACGTCAAGGCAGTGCAGGGAAAACAGGTTCCTCTGGAATGGACTGACACATCTGGGGGACTCTTGGAATGGTGGCACGACCCTGGAGTTCCTCTCGCCTTTCCTGTGGAGAGCGCCTCCTCTTGAGATGCGACGGGAACGCCGGGAATTCTTTCCCTACGAAACAGGGAAAGGATCCCTCATCTCGAGCTAGGAGGCGGAAACGGGGCTCCCCTAGATGTGTGCGGGACCCTCGTGCTTCCTCTCGAGTGGAGACGGGTATGTCGGGGAACTTCTTGATTTGCAGCAAGGGTGTGAAGGACCCTTTGGAAGTTCCAGTGGTTAGATGTGATTAGCCTCGAGAAGCCTCAGCGGAAATGGGCCTCATCTCGCCTGGAGGGCAAAACCTCCTGGATTTTCTCGAGTTGCGGCAGGTGCTCTCGACTTACGACGGGGACCTCAGGGACCCGCTCTGGTGGCCTCAGGAAAGGCCAGTCCCCATGCCAGTTCCTCGGGGGCCTCTCGGGATTCCTCTCCCGTCGATGCCGGGGCCTAAGACCTTGTGTGGAGGCCGGAACCAGAGGATTCATCTCCAGTGCTGACATGGATCTTGGGGTACTTCTGGAGTCTCCCCAGGGGAGTCAGTGCTCGTCTCAAATGCGGGCATGCACTTGCGCTTTCCTCCAGAGCGGGAGCAGGAGTGTCACCCAGTCTGCCGCGTGGATCAAAGGATCTATGGTTTTCCCTCGAGTCTTTCCCACGAGGCTTTCCGACGAGGCTTTCCCACAGGGCGGTCCCACGTGCACACGTGGTGGGAGTCGATCCTCGGCTTGAACGTCAAGGCAGTGCAGGGAAAACAGGTTCCTCTGGAATGGACTGACACATCTGGGGGACTCTTGGAATGGTGGCACGACCTTGGAGTTCCTCTCGCCTTTCCTGTGGAGAGCCCCTCCTCTTGAGATGTGACGGGAACGCCGGGAATTCTTTCCCTACGAAACAGGGAAAGGATCCCTCATCTCGAGCTAGGAGGCGGAAACGGGGCTCACCTGGGTGTGTGCGGGACCCTCGTGCTTCCTCTCGAGTGGAGACGGGTATGTCGGGGAACTTCTTGAGTTGCAGCAAGGGTGTGAAGGACCCTTTGGAAGTTCCAGTGGTTAGATGTGATTAGCCTTGAGAAGCCTCAGCGGAAATGGTCCTCATCTCCCCTAGAGGGCAAAACTTCCTGGATTTTCTCGAGTTGCGGCAGGTGCTTTCGACTTACGACGGGGACCTCTGGGACCTGCTCTGGTGGCCTCAGGAAAGGCCAGTCCCATGCGAGTTCCTCGGGGGCCTCTCGGGATTCCTCTGTAGTCGATGCCGGGGCCTAGACCTTGTGTGGAGTCGGGGCCGGAACCTGAGGATTCCTCTCCAGTGCTGACATGGATCTTGGGGTACTTCTGGAGTCTCCGCAGGGGAGTCAGTCCTTGTCTCGAATGCGGGCATGCACTTGCGATTTCCTCCAGAGCGGTAGCAGCAGTGTCACGGAGTCCGCCGCGTGGATCAAAGGATCTATGGTTTTTCCTCGAGTCTTTCCCACGAGGCTTTCCCACGAGGCTTTCCCACAGGGCTGTCCCACGTGCACACGTGGTGGAAATCGATCCTCGGCTTGAACGTCAAGGCAGTGCAGGGAAAACAGGTTCCTCTGGAATGGACTGACACATCTGGGGGACTCTTGGAATGGTGGCACGACCCTGGAGTTCCTCTCGCCTTTCCTGTGGAGTGCGCTTCTTCTTGAGATGCGACGGGAATGCCGGGAATTCTTTCCCTACGAAACAGGGAAAGGATCCCTCATCTCGAGCTAGAAGGCGGAAACGGGGCTCCCCTGGGTGTGTGCAGGACACTCCTGCTTCCTCTCCAGTGGAGACGGGTATGTTGGGGAACTTCTTGAGTTGCAGCAAGGGTGTGAAGGACTCTTTGGAAATTCCATTTTTTAGATGTGATTAGCCTCGAGAAGCCTCAGCGGAAATGGGCCTCATCTCGCCTGGAGGGCAAAACCTCCTGGATTTTCTCGAGTTGCGGCAGGTGCTCTCGACTTACGACGGGGACCTCAGGGACCCGCTCTGGTGGCCTCAGGAAAGGCCAGTCCCCATGCGAGTTCCTCGGGGGCCTGTCGGGATTCCTCTCCCGTCGATGCCATGGCCTAAGACCTTGTGTGGACTCGGGGCCGGAACCTGAGGATTCCTCTCCAGTGCTGACATGGATCTTGGGGTACTTCTGGAGTCTCCCCAGGGGAGTCAGTCCTCGTCTCGAATGCGGGCATGCACTTGCGCTTTCCTCCAGAGCGGTAGCAGCAGTGTCACACAGTCCGCCGCGTGGATCAAAGGATCTATGGTTTTCCCTCGAGTCTTTCCCACGAGGCTTTCCCACCAGGCTTTCCCACAGGGCTGTCCCACGTGCACACGTGGTGGGAGTCGATCCTCGGCTTGAACGTCAAGGCAGTGCAGCGAAAACAGGTTCCTCTGGAATGGACTGACACATCTGGGGGACTCTTGGAATGGTGGAACGACCCTGGAGTTCCTCTCGCCTTTCCTGTGGAGAGCGCCTCCTCTTGAGATGCGACGGGAACGCCGGGAATTCTTTCCCTACGAAACAGGGAAAGGATCCCTCATCTCGAGCTAGGAGGCGGAAACGGGGCTCACCTGGGTGTGCGGGACCCTCGTGCTTCCTCTCGAGTGGAGACGGGTATGTCGGGGAACTTCTTGAGTTGCAGCAAGGGTGTAAAGGACCCTTTGGAAGTTCCAGTGGTTAGATGTGATTAGCCTCGAGAAGCCTCAGCGGAAATGGGCCTCATCTCGCCTGGAGGTCAAAACCTCCTGGATTTTCTCGAGTTGCGGCAGGTGCTCTCGACTTACGACGGGGACATCAGGGACCTGCTCAGGTGGCCTCAGGAAAGGCCAGTCCCCAGGCGAGTTCCTCGGGGGCCTCTCGGGATTCCTCTCCCGTCGATGCCGGGGCCTAAGACCTTGTGTGGAGTCGGGGCGGGAACCTCAGGATTCCTCTCCAGTGCTGACATGGATCTTGGGGTACTTCTGGAGTCTCCCCAGGGGAGTCAGTGCTCGTCTCGAATGCGGGCATTCACTTGCGCTTTCCTGCAGAGCGGTAGCAGCAGTGTCACGCAGTCCGCCGCGTGGATCAAAGGATCTATGGTTTTCCCTCGAGTCTTTCCCACGAGGCTTTCCCACGAGGCTTTCCCACAGGGCTGTCCCACGTGCACACGTGGTGGGAGTCGATCCTCGGCTTGAAGGTCGAGGCAGTGCAGGGAAAACAGGTTCCTCTGGAATGGACTGACACATCTGGGGGACTCTTGGAATGGTGGCACGAACCTGGAGTTCCTCTCGCCTTTCCTGTGGAGAGCGCCTCCTCTTGAGATGCGACGGGAACGCCGGGAATTCTTTCCCTACGAAACAGGGAAAGGATCCCTCATCTCGAGCTAGGAGGCGGAAACGGGGCTCCCCTGGATGTGTGCGGGACCCTCGTGCTTCCTCTCGAGTGGAGACGGGTATGTCGTGGAACTTCTTCAGTTGCAGCAAGGGTGTGAAGGACCCTTTGGAAGTTCCAGTGGTTAGATGTGATTAGCCTCGAGAAGCCTCAGCGGAAATGGGCCTCATCTCGCCTGGAGAGCAAAACCTCCTGGACTTTCTCGAGTTGCGGCAGGTGCTCTCGACTTACGACGGGGACCTCAGGGACCCGCTCTGGTGGCCTCAGGAAAGGCCAGTCCCCATGCGAGTTGCTCGGGGGCCTGTCGGGATTCCTCTCCCTTCGATGCCGGGTCCTAAGACCTTGTGTGGAGTCGGGGCCGGAACCTGAGGATTCCTCTCCAGTGCTGACATGGATCTTGGGGTACTTCTGGAGTCTCCCCAGGGGAGTCAGTCCTCGTCTCGAATGCGGGCATGCACTTGCGCTTTCCTCCAGAGCGGTAGCAGCAGTGTCACACAGTCCGCCGCGTGGATCAAAGGATCTATGGTTTTCCCTCGAGTCTTTCCCACGAGGCTTTCCCACCAGGCTTTCCCACAGGGCTGTCCCACGTGCACACGTGGTGGGAGTCGATCCTCGGCTTGAACGTCAAGGCAGTGCAGGGAAAACAGGTTCCTCTGGAATGGACTGACACATCTGGGGGACTCTTGGAATGGTGGCACGACCCTGGAGTTCCTCTCGCCTTTCCTGTGGAGAGCGCCTCCTCTTGAGATGCGACGGGAACGCCGGGAATTCTTTCCCTACGAAACAGGGAAAGGATCCCTCATCTCGAGCTAGGAGGCGGAAACGGGGCTCCCCTGGATGTGTGCGGGACCCTCGTGCTTCCTCTCGAGTGGTGACGGGTATGTCGGGGAACTTCTTGAGTTGCAGCAAGGGTGTAAAGGACCCTTTGGAAGTTCCAGTGGTTAGATGTGATTAGCCTCGAGAAGCCTAAGCGGAAATGGGGTTCATCTCGCCTGGAGGGCAAAACCTCCTGGATTTTCTCGAGTTGCGGCAGGTGCTCTCGACTTACGACGGAGACCTCAGGGACCCGCTCTGGTGGCCTCAGGAAAGGCCAGTCCCCATGCGAGTTCCTCGGGGGCCTCTCGGGATTCCTCTCCCGTCGATGCCGGGGCCTAAGGCCTTGTGTGGAGTCGGGGCGGGATCCTCAGGATTCCTCTCCAGTGCTGACATGGATCTTGGGGTACTTCTGGAGTCTCCCCAGGGGAGTCAGTGCTCGTCTCGAATGCGGGCATGCACTTGCGCTTTCCTCCAGAGCGGTAGCAGCAGTGTCACGCAGTCCGCCGCGTGGATCAAAGGATCTATGGTTTTCCCTCGAGTCTTTCCCACGAGGCTTTCCCACGAGGCTTTCCCACAGGGCTGTCCCACGGGCACACGTGGTGGGAGTCGATCCTCGGCTTGAAGGTCGAGGCAGTGCAGGGAAAACAGGTTCCTCTGGAATGGACTGACACATCTGGGGGACTCTTGGAATGGTGGCACGACCCTGGAGTTCCTCTCGCCTTTCCTGTGGAGAGCGTCTCCTCTTGAGATGCGACGGGAACGCCGGGAATTCTTTCCCTCCGAAACAGGGAAAGGATCCCTCATCTCGAGCTAGGAGGCGGAAACGGGGCTCGCCTGGATGTGTGCGGGACCCTCGTGCTTCCTCTCGAGTGGAGACGGGTATGTCGGGGAACTTCTTCAGTTGCAGCAAGGGTGAGAAGGACCCTTTGGATGTTCCAGTGGTTAGATGTGTTTAGCCTCGAGAAGCCTCAGCGGAAATGGGCCTCATCTCGCCTGGAGGGCAAAACCTCCTGGATTTTCTCGAGTTGCGACAGGTGCTCTCGACTTACGACGGGGACCTCAGGGACCCGCTCTGGTGGCCTCAGGAAAGGCCAGTCCCCATGCGAGTTCCTCGGGGGCCTCTCGGGATTCCTCTCCCGTCGATGCCGGGGCCTAAGACCTTGTGTGGAGTCGGGGCCGGAACCTGAGGATTGCTCTCCAGTGCTGACATGGATCTTGGGGTACTTCTGGAGTCACCCCAGGGGAGTCAGTCCTCGTCTCGAATGCGGGCATGCACTTGCGCTTTCCTCCAGAGCGGTAGCAGCAGTGTCACGCAGTCCGCCGCGTGGATCAAAGGATCTATGGTTTTCCCTCGAGTCTTTCCCACGAGGCTTTCCCACGAGGCTTTCCCACAGGGCTGTCCCACGTGCACACGTGGTGGGAGTCGATCCTCGGCTTGAACGTCAAGGCAGTGCAGGGAAAACAGG
This sequence comes from Ovis canadensis, assembly GCF_042477335.2. NCBI lineage: Eukaryota > Metazoa > Chordata > Mammalia > Artiodactyla > Bovidae > Ovis > Ovis canadensis. The sequence continues at coordinate 4,710,626 of NC_091262.1, read as the reverse complement.
TTCCTCTGTAATGGACTGACACATCTGGGGGACTCTTGGAATGGTGGCACGACCCTGGAGTTCCTCTCGCCTTTCCTGTGGAGAGCGCCTCCTCTTGAGATGCGACGGGAACGCCGGGAATTCTTTCCCTACGAAACAGGGAAAGGATCCCTCATCTCGAGCTAGGAGGCGGAAACGGGGCCCCCTGGATGTGTGCGGGACCCTCGTGCTTCCTCTCGAGTGGAGACGGGTATGTCGGGGAACTTCTTGAGTTGCAGCAAGGGTGTGAAGGACCCTTTGGAAGTTCCAGTGGTTAGACGTGATTAGCCTCGAGAAGCCTCAGCGGAAATGGGCATCATCTCGCCTGGAGGGCAAAACCTCCTGGATTTTGTCGAGTTGCGGCAGGTGCTCTCGACTTACGACGGGGACCTCATGGACCCGCTCTGGTGGCCTCAGGAAAGGCCAGTCCCCATGCGAGTTCCTCAGGGGCCTCTCGGGATTCCTCTCCCGTCGATGCTGTGGCCTAAGACCTTGTGTGGAGTCGGGGCCGGAACCTGAGGATTCCTCTCCAGTGCTGACATGGATCTTGGGGTACTTCTGGAGTCTCCCCAGGGGAATCAGTCCTCGTCTCGAATGCGGGCATGCACTTGCGCTTTCCTCCAGAGCGGTAGCAGCAGTGTCACGCAGTCCGCCCCGTGGATCAAAGGATCTATGGTTTTCCCTCGATTCTTTCCCACGAGGCTTTCCCACGAGGCTTTCCCACAGGGCTGTCCCACATGCACACGTGGTGGGAGTCGATCCTCGGTTTGAACGTCAAGGCAGTGCCGGGAAAACAGGTTCCTCTGGAATTGACTGACACATCTGGGGGTCTCTTGGAATGGTGCCACGACCCTGGAGTTCCTCTCGCCTTTCCTGTGGAGAGCGCCTCCTCTTGAGATGCGACGGGAACGCCGGGAATTCTTTCCCTACGAAACAGCGAAAGGATCCCTCATCTCGAGCTAGGAGGTGGAAACGGGGCTCCCCTGGATGTGTGCGGGACCCCACGTGCTTCCTCTCGAGTGGAGACGGGTATGTCGGGGAACTTCTTGAGTTGCAGCAAGGGTGTGAGGAAACATTGGAAGTTCCAGTGGTTAGACGTGATTAGCCTCGAGAAGCCTCAGCGGAAATGGGCCTCATCTCGACTGGAGGGCAAAACCTCCTGGATTTTCTCGAGTTGCGGCAGGTGCTCTCGACTTACGACGGGGACCTCATGGACCCGCTCTGGTGGCCTCAGGAAAGGCCAGTCCCCATGCGAGTTCCTCGGGGGCCTCTCGGGATTCCTCTCCCGTCGATGCCGGGGCCTAAGACCTTGTGTGGAGTCGGGGCCGGAACATGAGGATTCCTCTCCAGTGCTGACATGGATCTTGGGGTACTTCTGGAGTCTCCTCAGGGGAGTCAGTCCCCGTCTCGAATGCGGGCATCCACTTGCGCTTTCCTCCAGAGCGGTAGCAGCAGTGTCACGCAGTCCGCCGCGTGGATCAAAGGATCAGTGGTTTTCCCTCGAGTCTTTCCCACGAGGCTTTCCCACGAGGCTTTCCCACAGGGCTGTCCCACGTGCACACGTGGTGGGAGTCGATCATCGGCTTGAACGTCAAGGCAGTGCAGGGAAAACAGGTTCCTCTGGAATGGACTGACACAACTGGGGGTGTCTTGGAATGGTGCCACGACCCTGGAGTTCCTCTCGCCTTTCCTGTGGAGAGCGCCTCCTCTTGAGATGCGACGGGAACGCCGGGAATTCTTTCCCTACGAAACAGGGAAAGGATCCCTAATCTCGAGCTAGGAGGCGGAAACGGGGCTCCCCTGGATGTGTGCGGGACCCCACGTGCTTCCTCTCGAGTGGAGACGGGTATGTCGGGGAACAACTTGAGTTGCAGCAAGGGTGTGAAGGACCCTTTGGAAGTTCCAGTGGTTAGACGTGATTAGCCTCGAGAAGCCTCAGCGGAAATTGGCCTCATCTCGCCTGGAGGGCAAAACCTCCTGGATTTTCTCGAGTTTTGGCAGGTGCTCTCGACTTACGACGGGGACCTCAGGGACCCGCTCTGGTGGCGTCAGGAAAGGCCAGTCCCCATGCGAGTTCCTCGGGGGCCTCTCGGGATTCCTCTCCCATCGATGCCGGGGCCTAAGACCTTGTGTGGAGTCGGGGCCGGAACCTGAGGATTCCTCTCCAGTGCTGACATGGATCTTGGGGTACTTCTGGAGTCTCCCCAGGGGAGTCAGTCCTCGTCTCGAATGCGGGCATGCACTTGCGCCTTCCTCCAGAGCGGTAGCAGCAGTGTCACGCAGTCCTCCGCGTGGATCAAAGGATTTATGGTTTTCCCTCGAGTCTTTCCCACGAGGCTTTCCCACGAGGCTTTCCCACAGGGCTGTCCCACGTGCACACGTGGTGGGAGTCGATCCTCGGCTTGAACGTCAAGGCAGTGCAGGGAAAACAGGTTCCTCTGGAATGGACTGACACATCTGGGGGACTCTTGGAATGGTGGCACGACCCTGGAGTTCCTCTCGCCTTTCCTGTGGAGAGCGCCACCTCTTGAGATGCGACGGGAACGCCGGGAATTCTTTCTCTAGGAAACAGGGAAAGGATCCCTCATCTCGAGCTAGGAGGCGGAAACGGGGCTCCCCTGGATGTGTGCGGGACCCCACGTGCTTCCTCTCGAGTGGAGACGGGTATGTCGGGGAACAACTTGAGTTGCAGCAAGGGTGTGAAGGACCCTTTGGAAGTTCCAGTGGTTAGACGTGATTAGCCTCGAGAAGCCTCAGCGGAAATGGGCCTCATCTCGCCTGGAGGGCAAACCTCCTGGATTTTCTCGAGTTGCGGCAGGTGCTCTCGACTTACGACGGGGACCTCAGGGACCCGCTCTGGTGGCCTCAGGAAAGGCCAGTCCCCATGCGAGTTCCTCGGGGGCCTCTCGGGATTCCTCTCCCGTCGATGCCGGGGCCTAAGACCTTGTGTGGAGTCGGGGCCGGAACCTGAGGATTCCTCTCCAGTGCTGACATGGATCTTGGGGTACTTCTGGAGTCTCCCCAGGGGAGTCAGTCCTCGTCTCGAATGCGGGCATGCACTTGGGCTTTCCTCCAGAGCGGTAGCAGCAGTGTCACGCAGTCTGCCGCGTGGATCAAAGGATCTATGGTTTTCCCTCGAGTCTTTCCCACGAGGCTTTCCCACGAGGCTTTCCCACAGGGCTGTCCCACGTGCATACGTGGTGGGAGTCGATCCTCGGCTTGAACGTCAAGGCAGTGCAGGGAAAACAGCTTCCTCTGTAATGAACTGACATATCTGGGGCCTCTTGGAATGGTGGCACGACCCTGGAGTTCCTCTCGCCTTTCCTGTGGAGAGCGCCTCCTCTTGAGATGCGACGGGAACGCCGGGAATTCTTTCCCTAAGGAACAGGGAAAGGATCCCTCATCTCGAGCTAAGGGGCCGAAACGGGGCTCCCCTGGATGTGTGCGGGACCCCACGTGCTTCCTCTCTGGTGGAGATGGGTATGTCGGGGAACTTCTTGAGTTGCAGCAAGGGTGTGAAGGACCCTTTGGAAGTTCCAGTGGTTTGATGTGATTATCCTCGAGAAGCCTCAGCGGAAATGGGCCTCATCTCGCCTGGAGGGCAAAACCTCCTGGATTTTCTCGAGTTGCGGCAGGTGCTCTCGACTTACGACGGGGACCTCAGGGACCCGCTCTGGTGGCCTCAGGAAAGGCCAGTCCCCATGCGAGTTCCTCGGGGGCCTCTCGGGATTACTCTCCCGTCGATGCTGGGGCCTAAGACCTTGTGTGGAGTCAGGGTCGGAACTTGAGGATACCTCTCCAGTGCTGACATGGATCTTGGGGTACTTCTGGAGTCTCCCCAGGGGACTCAGTTTTCGTCTCGAATGCGGGCATGCACTTGCGCTTTCCTCCAGAGTGGTAGCAGCAGTGTCACGCAGTCCGCCGCGTGGATCAAAGGATCTATGGTTTTCCCTCGAGTCTTTCCCACGAGGCTTTCCCACAGGGCTGTCCCACGTGCACACGTGGTGGGAGTCGATCCTCGGCTTGAACGTCAAGGCAGTGCAGGGAAAACAGGTTCCTCTGGAATGGACTGACACAACTGGGGGTGTCTTGGAATGGTGCCACGACCCTGGAGTTCCTCTCGCCTTTCCTGTGGAGAGCGCCTCCTCTTGAGATGCGACGGGAACGCCGGGAATTCTTTCTCTACTAAACAGGGAAAGGATCCCTCATCTCGAGCTAGGATGCGGAAACGGGGCTCACCTGGATGTGTGCGGGACCCTCGTGCTTCCTCTCGAGTGGAGACGGGTATGTCGGGGAACTTCTTGAGTTGCAGCAAGGGTGAGAAGGACCCTTTGGATGTTCCAGTGGTTAGATGTGATTATCCTCGAGAAGCCTCAGCGGAAATGGGCCTCACCTCGCCTGGAGTTCAAAACCTCCTGGATTTTCTCGAGTTGCGGCAGGTGCTCTCGACTTATGACGGGGACCTCAGGGACCCGCTCTGGTGGCCTCAGGAAAGGCCAGTCCTCATGCGAGTTCTCGGGGGCCTCTCGGGATTCCTCTCCCGTCGATGCCGGGGCCTAAGACCTTTTGTGTAGTCGGGGCCGGAACCTGAGGATTCCTCTTCAGTGCTGACATGGATCTTGGGGTACTTCTGGAGTCTCCCCAGGGGAGTCAGTCCTCGTCTCGAATGCGGGCATGCACTTGCGCTTTCCTCCAGAGCGGTAGCAGCAGTGTCACGCAGTCCGCCGCGTGGATCAAAGGATCTATGGTTTTCCCTCGAGTCTTTCCCACGAGGATTTCCCACGAGGCTTTCCCACAGGGCTGTCCCACGTGCACACGTGGTGGGAGTCGATCCTCGGCTTGAACGTCAAGGCAGTGCAGGGAAAACAGGTTCCTCTGGAATGGACTGACACATCCGGGGGAGTCTTGGAATGGTGGCACGACCCTGGAGTTCCTCTCGCCTTTCCTGTGGAGAGCGCCTCCTCTTGAGTTGCGACGGGAACGCCGGGAATTCTTTCCCTACGAAACAGGGAAAGGATCCCTCATCTCGAGCTAGGAGGCGGAAACGGGGCTCCCCTGGATGTGTGCGGGACCCTCGTGCTTCCTCTCGAGTGGAGACGGGTATGTCGGGGAACTTCTTGAGTTGCAGCAAGGGTGAGAAGGACCCTTTGGATGTTCCAGTGGTTAGATGTGATTAGCCTCGAGAAGCCTCAGCGGAAATGGGCCTCATCTCGCCTGGAGGGCAAAACCTCCTGGATTTTCTCGAGTTGCGGCAGGTGCTCTCGACTTACGACGGGGACCTCAGGGACCCGCTCTGGTGGCCTCAGGAAAGGCAAGTCCCCATGCGAGTTCCTCGGGGGCCTCCCGGGATTCCTCTCCCGTCGATGCCGGGGCCTAAGACCTTGTGTGGAGTCGGGGCCGGAACCTGAGGATTCCTCTCCAGTGCTGACATGGATCTTGGGGTTCTTCTGGAGTCTCCCCAGGGGAGTCAGTGCTCGTCTCGAATGCGGGCATGCACTTGCGCTTTCCTCCAGAGCGGTAGCAGGAGTGTCACCCAGTCCGCCGCGTGGATCAAAGGATCTATGGTTTTCCCTCGAGTCTTTCCCACGAGGCTTTCCGACGAGGCTTTCCCACAGGGCGGTCCCACGTGCACACGTGGTGGGAGTCGATCCTCGGCTTGAACGTCAAGGCAGTGCAGGGAAAACAGGTTCCTCTGGAATGGACTGACACATCTGGGGGACTCTTGGAATGGTGGCACGACCCTGGAGTTCCTCTCGCCTTTCCTGTGGAGAGCGCCTCCTCTTGAGATGTGACGGGAACGCCGGGAATTCTTTCCCTACGAAACAGGGAAAGGATCCCTCATCTCGAGCTAGGAGGCGGAAACGGGGCTCACCTGGGTGTGTGCGGGACCCTCGTGCTTCCTCTCGAGTGGAGACGTGTATGTCGGGGAACTTCTTGAGTTGCAGCAAGGGTGTGAAGGACCCTTTGGAAGTTCCAGTGGTTAGATGTGATTAGCCTTGAGAAGCCTCAGCGGAAATGGGCCTCATCTCGCCTGGAGGGCAAAACCTCCTGGATATTCTCGAGTTGCGGCAGGTGCTCTCGACTTACGACGGGGACCTCAGGGACCTGCTCAGGTGGCCTCAGGAAAGGCCAGTCCCCATGCGAGTTCCTCGGGGGCCTCTCGGGATTCCTCTCCCGTCGATGCCGTGGCCTAAGACCTTGTGTGGAGTCGGGGCGGGAACCTCAGGATTCCTCTCCAGTGCTGACATAGATCTTGGGGTACTTCTGGAGTCTCCCCAGGGGAGTCAGTGCTCGTCTCGAATGCGGGCATGCACTTGCGCTTTCCTCCAGAGCGGTAGCAGAAGTGTCACGCAGTCCACCGCGTGGATCAAAGGATCTATGGTTTTCCCTCGAGTCTTTCCCACGAGGCTTTCCCACGAGGCTTTCCCACAGGGCTGTCCCCCGTGCACACGTGGTGGGAGTCGATCCTCGGCTTGAACGTCAAGGCAGTGCAGGGAAAACAGGTTCCTCTGGAATGGACTGACACATCTGGGGGACTCTTGGAATGGTGGCACGACCCTGGAGTTCCTCTCGCCTTTCCTGTGGAGAGCGCCTCCTCTTGAGATGCGACGGGAACGCCGGGAATTCTTTCCCTACGAAACAGGGAAAGGATCCCTCATCTCGAGCTAGGAGGCGGAAACGGGGCTCCCCTAGATGTGTGCGGGACCCTCGTGCTTCCTCTCGAGTGGAGACGGGTATGTCGGGGAACTTCTTGATTTGCAGCAAGGGTGTGAAGGACCCTTTGGAAGTTCCAGTGGTTAGATGTGATTAGCCTCGAGAAGCCTCAGCGGAAATGGGCCTCATCTCGCCTGGAGGGCAAAACCTCCTGGATTTTCTCGAGTTGCGGCAGGTGCTCTCGACTTACTACGGGGACCTCAAGGACCCGCTCTGGTGGCCTCAGGAAAGGCCAGTCCCCATGCCAGTTCCTCGGGGGCCTCTCGGGATTCCTCTCCCGTCGATGCCGGGGCCTAAGACCTTGTGTGGAGGCCGGAACCAGAGGATTCATCTCCAGTGCTGACATGGATCTTGGGGTACTTCTGGAGTCTCCCCAGGGGAGTCAGTGCTCGTCTCAAATGCGGGCATGCACTTGCGCTTTCCTCCAGAGCGGGAGCAGGAGTGTCACCCAGTCTGCCGCGTGGATCAAAGGATCTATGGTTTTCCCTCGAGTCTTTCCCACGAGGCTTTCCGACGAGGCTTTCCCACAGGGCGGTCCCACGTGCACACGTGGTGGGAGTCGATCCTCGGCTTGAACGTCAAGGCAGTGCAGGGAAAACAGGTTCCTCTGGAATGGACTGACACATCTGGGGGACTCTTGGAATGGTGGCACGACCTTGGAGTTCCTCTCGCCTTTCCTGTGGAGAGCCCCTCCTCTTGAGATGTGACGGGAACGCCGGGAATTCTTTCCCTACGAAACAGGGAAAGGATCCCTCATCTCGAGCTAGGAGGCGGAAACGGGGCTCACCTGGGTGTGTGCGGGACCCTCGTGCTTCCTCTCGAGTGGAGACGGGTATGTCGGGGAACTTCTTGAGTTGCAGCAAGGGTGTGAAGGACCCTTTGGAAGTTCCAGTGGTTAGATGTGATTAGCCTTGAGAAGCCTCAGCGGAAATGGTCCTCATCTCCCCTAGAGGGCAAAACTTCCTGGATTTTCTCGAGTTGCGGCAGGTGCTTTCGACTTACGTCGGGGACCTCTGGGACCTGCTCTGGTGGCCTCAGGAAAGGCCAGTCCCATGCGAGTTCCTCGGGGGCCTCTCGGGATTCCTCTGTAGTCGATGCCGGGGCCTAGACCTTGTGTGGAGTCGGGGCCGGAACCTGAGGATTCCTCTCCAGTGCTGACATGGATCTTGGGGTACTTCTGGAGTCTCCGCAGGGGAGTCAGTCCTTGTCTCGAATGCGGGCATGCACTTGCGATTTCCTCCAGAGCGGTAGCAGCAGTGTCACGGAGTCCGCCGCGTGGATCAAAGGATCTATGGTTTTTCCTCGAGTCTTTCCCACGAGGCTTTCCCACGAGGCTTTCCCACAGGGCTGTCCCACGTGCACACGTGGTGGAAATCGATCCTCGGCTTGAACGTCAAGGCAGTGCAGGGAAAACAGGTTCCTCTGGAATGGACTGACACATCTGGGGGACTCTTGGAATGGTGGCACGACCCTGGAGTTCCTCTCGCCTTTCCTGTGGAGTGCGCTTCTTCTTGAGATGCGACGGGAATGCCGGGAATTCTTTCCCTACGAAACAGGGAAAGGATCCCTCATCTCGAGCTAGAAGGCGGAAACGGGGCTCCCCTGGGTGTGTGCAGGACACTCCTGCTTCCTCTCCAGTGGAGACGGGTATGTTGGGGAACTTCTTGAGTTGCAGCAAGGGTGTGAAGGACTCTTTGGAAATTCCATTTTTTAGATGTGATTAGCCTCGAGAAGCCTCAGCGGAAATGGGCCTCATCTCGCCTGGAGGGCAAAACCTCCTGGATTTTCTCGAGTTGCGGCAGGTGCTCTCGACTTACGACGGGGACCTCAGGGACCCGCTCTGGTGGCCTCAGGAAAGGCCAGTCCCCATGCGAGTTCCTCGGGGGCCTGTCGGGATTCCTCTCCCGTCGATGCCATGGCCTAAGACCTTGTGTGGACTCGGGGCCGGAACCTGAGGATTCCTCTCCAGTGCTGACATGGATCTTGGGGTACTTCTGGAGTCTCCCCAGGGGAGTCAGTCCTCGTCTCGAATGCGGGCATGCACTTGCGCTTTCCTCCAGAGCGGTAGCAGCAGTGTCACACAGTCCGCCGCGTGGATCAAAGGATCTATGGTTTTCCCTCGAGTCTTTCCCACGAGGCTTTCCCACCAGGCTTTCCCACAGGGCTGTCCCACGGGCACACGTGGTGGGAGTCGATCCTCGGCTTGAAGGTCGAGGCAGTGCAGGGAAAACAGGTTCCTCTGGATTGGACTGACACATCTGGGGGACTCTTGGAATGGTGGCACGACCCTGGAGTTCCTCTCGCCTTTCCTGTGGAGAGCGTCTCCTCTTGAGATGCGACGGGAACGCCGGGAATTCTTTCCCTCCGAAACAGGGAAAGGATCCCTCATCTTGAGCTAGGAGGCGGAAACGGGGCTCGCCTGGATGTGTGCGGGACCCTCGTGCTTCCTCTCGAGTGGAGACGGGTATGTCGTGGAACTTCTTCAGTTGCAGCAAGGGTGTGAAGGACCCTTTGGAAGTTCCAGTGGTTAGATGTGATTAGCCTCGAGAAGCCTCAGCGGAAATGGGCCTCATCTCGCCTGGAGAGCAAAACCTCCTGGACTTTCTCGAGTTGCGGCAGGTGCTCTCGACTTACGACGGGGACCTCAGGGACCCGCTCTGGTGGCCTCAGGAAAGGCCAGTCCCCATGCGAGTTGCTCGGGGGCCTGTCGGGATTCCTCTCCTGTCGATGCCGGGTCCTAAGACCTTGTGTGGAGTCGGGGCCGGAACCTGAGGATTCCTCTCCAGTGCTGACATGGATCTTGGGGTACTTCTGGAGTCTCCCCAGGGGAGTCATTGCTCGTCTCGAATGCGGGCATGCACTTGCGCTTTCCTCCAGAGCGGTAGCAGCAGTGTCACACAGTCCGCCGCGTGGATCAAAGGATCTATGGTTTTCCCTCGAGTCTTTCCCATGAGGCTTTCCCACCAGGCTTTCCCACAGGGCTGTCCCACGTGCACACGTGGTGGGAGTCGATCCTCGGCTTGAACGTCAAGGCAGTGCAGGGAAAACAGGTTCCTCTGGAATGGACTGACACATCTGGGGGACTCTTGGAATGGTGGCACCACCCTGGAGTTCCTCTCGCCTTTCCTGTGGAGAGCGCCTCCTCTTGAGATGCGACGGGAACGCCGGGAATTCTTTCCCTGCGAAACAGGGAAAGGATCCCTCATCTCGAACTAGGAGGCGGAAACGTGGCTCCCCTGGATGTGTGCGGGACCCTCCTGCTTCCTCTCGAGTCAGACGGGTATGTCGGGGAACTTCTTGAGTTGCAGCAAGGGTGTGAAGGACCCTTTGGAAGTTCCAGTGGTTAGATGTGATTGGCCTCGAGAAGCCTCAGCGGAAATGGGCCTCATCTCGCCTGGAGGGCAAAACCTCCTGGACTTTCTCGAGTTGCGGCAGGTGCTCTCGACTTACGACGGGGACCTCAGGGACCCGCTCTGGTGGCCTCAGGAAAGGCCAGTCCCCATGCGAGTTGCTCGGGGGCCTGTCGGGATTCCTCTCCGGTCGATACCGTGGCCTAAGACCTTGTGTGGAGTCGGGGCCGGAACCTGAGGATTCCTCTCCAGTGCTGACATGGATCTTGGGGTACTTCTGGAGTCTCCCCAGGGGAGTCAGTCCTCGTCTCGAATGCGGGCATGCACTTGCGCTTTCCTCCAGAGCGGTAGCAGCAGTGTCGCACAGTCCGCCGCGTGGATCAAAGGATCTATGGTTTTCCCTCGAGTCTTTCCCACGAGGCTTTCCCACCAAGCTTTCCCACAGGGCTGTCCCACGTGCACACGTGGTGGGAGTCGATCCTCGGCTTGAACGTCAAGGCAGTGCAGGGAAAACAGGTTCCTCTGGAATGGACTGACACATCTGGGGGACTCTTGGAATGGTGGCACGACCCTGGAGTTCCTCTCGCCTTTCCTGTGGAGAGCGCCTCCTCTTGAGATGCGATGGGAACGCCGGGAATTCTTTCCCTACGAAACAGGGAAAGGATCCCTCATCTCGAGCTAGGAGGCGGAAACGGGGCTCCCCTGGATGTGTGCGGGACCCTCCTGCTTCCTCTCGAGTCAGACGGGTTTGTCGGGGAACTTCTTGAGTTGCAGCAAGGGTGTGAAGGACCCTTTGGAAGTTCCAGTGGTTAGATGTGATTAGCCTCAAGAAGCCTCAGCGGAAATGAGCCTCATCTCGCCTGGAGGGCAAAACCTCCTGGATTTTCTCGAGTTGCGGCAGGTGCTCTCGACTTACGATGGGGACCTCAGGGACCCGCTCTGGTGGCCTCAGGAAAGGCCAGTCCCCATGCGACTTCCTCGGGGGCCTCTCGGGATTCCTCTCCCGTCGATGCCGGGGCCTAAGACCTTGTGTGGAGTCGGGGCCGGAACCTGAGGATTCCTCTCCAGTGCTGACATGGATCTTGGGGTACTTCTGGAGTCTCCCCAGGGGAGTCAGTCCTCGTCTCGAATGCGGGCATTCACTTGCGCTTTCCTGCAGAGCGGTAGCAGCAGTGTCACGCAGTCCGCCGCGTGGATCAAAGGATCTATGGTTTTCCCTGGAGTCTTTCCCACGAGGCTTTCCCACGAGGCTTTCCCACAGGGCTGTCCCACGTGCACACGTGGTGGGAGTCGATCCTCGGCTTCAAGGTCGAGGCAGTGCATGGAAAACAGGTTCCTCTGGAATGGACTGACACATCTGGGGGACTCTTGGAATGGTGGCACGACCCTGGAGTTCCTCTCGCCTTTCCTGTTGAGAGCGCCTCCTCTTGAGATGCGACGGGAACGCCGGGAATTCTTTCCCTACGAAACAGGGAAAGGATCCCTCATCTCGAGCTAGGAGGCGGAAACGGGGCTCCCCTGGATGTGTGCGGGACCCTCGTGCTTCCTCTCGAGTGGAGACGGGTATGTCGGGGAACTTCTTGAGTTGCAGCAAGGGTGTGAAGGACCGTTTGGAAGTTCCAGTGGTTAGATGTGATTAGCCTCGAGAAGCCTCAGCGGAAATGGGCCTCATCTCGCCTGGAGGGCAAAACCTCCTGGACTTTCTCGAGTTGCGGCAGCTGCTCTCGACTTACGACGGGACCTCAGGGACCCGCTCAGGTGGCCTCAGGAAAGGCCAGTCCCCATGCGAGTTGCTCGGGGGCCTGTCGGGATTCCTCTCCCGTCGATGCCGGGGCCTAAGACCTTGTGTGGAGTCGGGGCCGGAACCTGAGGATTCCTCTCCAGTGCTGACATGGATCTTGGGGTACTTCTGGAGTCTCCCCAGGGGAGTCAGTCCTTGTCTCGAATGCGGGCATGCACTTGCGATTTCCTCCAGAGCGGTAGCAGCAGTGTCACGGAGTCCGCCGCATGGATCAAAGGATTTATGGTTTTTCCTCGAGTCTTTCCCACGAGGCTTTCCCACGAGGTTTTCCCACAGGGCTGTCCCACGTGCACACGTGGTGGAAGTCGATCCTAGGCTTGAACGTCAAGGCAGTGCAGGGAAAACAGGTTACTCTGGAATGGACTGACACATCTGGGGGACTCTTGGAATGGTGGCACGACCCTGGAGTTCCTCTCGCCTTTCCTGTGGAGTGCGCTTCTTCTTGAGATGCGACGGGAATGCCGGGAATTCTTTCCCTACGAAACAGGGAAAGGATCTCTCATCTCGAGCTAGAAGGCGGAAACGGGGCTCCCCTGGGTGTGTGCAGGACACTCGTGCTTCCTCTCCAGTGGAGACGGGTATGTTGGGGAACTTCTTGAGTTGCAGCAAGGGTGTGAAGGACTCTTTGGAAGTTCTATTGGTTAGATGTGATTAGCCTCGAGAAGCCTCAGCGGAAATGGGCCTCATCTCGCCTGGAGGGCAAAACCTCCTGGATTTTCTCGAGTTGCGGCAGGTGCTCTCGACTTACGACGGGGAACTCAGGGACCCGCTCTGGTGGCCTCAGGAAAGGCCAGTCCCCATGCGAGTTCCTCGGGGGCCTGTCGGGATTCCTCTCCCGTCGATGCCATGGCCTAAGACCTTGTGTGGACTCGGGGCCGGAACCTGAGGATTCCTCTCCAGTGCTGACATGGATCTTGGGGTACTTCTAGAGACTCCCCAGGGGAGTCAGTCCTCGTCTCGAATGCGGGCATGCACTTGCGCTTTCCTCCAGATCGGTAGCAGCAGTGTCACACAGTCCGCCGCGTAGATCAAAGGATCTATGGTTTTCCCTCGAGTCTTTCCCACGAGGCTTTCCCACCAGGCTTTCCCACAGGGCTGTCCCACGTGCACACGTGGTGGGAGTCGATCCTCGGCTTGAAGGTCAAGGCAGTGCAGGGAAAACAGGTTCCTCTGGAATGGACTGACACATTTGGGGGACTCTTGGAATGGTGGCACGACCCTGGAGTTCCTCTCGCCTTTCCTGTGGAGAGCGCCTCCTCTTGAGATGCGACGGGAACGCCGGGAATTCTTTCCCTGCGAAACAGGGAAAGGATCCCTCATCTCGAGCTAGGTGACGGAAACGGGGCTCCCCTGGATGTGTGCGGGAGCCTCGTGCTTCCTCTCGAGTGGAGACGGGTATGTCGGGGAACTTCTTGAGTTGCAGTAAGGGTGTGAAGGACCCTTTGGAAGTTCCAGTGGTTAGATGTGATTAGCCTCGAGAAGCCTCAGCGGAAATGGGCCTCATCTCGCCTGGAGGGCAAAACCTCCTGGATTTTCTCGAGTTGCGGCAGGTGCTCTCGACTTACGACGGGGACCTCAGGGACCCGCTCTGGTGGCCTCAGGAAAGGCCAGTCCACATGCGAGTTCCTCGGGGGCCTCTCGGGATTCCTCTCCCGTCGATGCCGGGGCCTAAGACCTTGTGTGGAGTCGGGGCGGGAACCTCAGGATTCCTCTCCAGTGCTGACATGGATCTTGGGGTACTTCTGGAGTCTCCCCAGGGGAGTCAGTGCTCGTCTCGAATGCGGGCATGCACTTGCACTTTCCTCCAGAGCGGTAGCAGCAGTGTCACGCAGTCCGCCGCGTGGATCAAAGGATCTATGGTTTTCCCTCGAGTCTTTCCCACGAGGCTTTCCCACGAGGCTTTCCCACAGGGCTGTCCAACGTGCACACGTGGTGGGAGTCGATCCTCGGCTTGAACGTCAAGGCAGTGCAGGGAAAACAGGTTCCTCTGGAATGGACTGACACATCTGGGGGACTCTTGGAATGGTGGCACGACCCTGGAGTTCATCTCGCCTTTCCTGTGGAGAGCGCCTCCTCTTGAGATGCGACGGGAACGCCGGGAATTCTTTCCCTACGAAACAGGGAAAGGATCCCTCATCTCGAGGTAGGAGGCGGAAACGGGGCTCCCCTGGATGTGTGCGGGACCCTCCTTCTTCCTCTCGATTCAGACGGGTATGTCGGGGAACTTCTTGAGTTGCAGCAAGGGTGTGAAGGACCCTTTGGAAGTTCCAGTGGTTAGATGTGATTAGCCTCAAGAAGCCTCAGCGGAAATGAGCCTCATCTCGCCTGGAGGGCAAAACCTCCTGGATTTTCTCGAGTTGCGGCAGGTGCTCTCGACTTACGATGGGGACCTCAGGGACCCGCTCTGGTGGCCTCAGGAAAGGCCAGTCCCCATGCGAGTTCCTCAGGGGCCTCTCGGGATTCCTCTCCCGTCGATGCCGGGGCCTAAGACCTTGTGTGGAGTCGGGGCCGGAACCTGAGGATTCCTCTCCAGTGCTGACATGGATCTTGGGGTACTTCTGGAGTCTCCCCAGGGGAGTCAGTCCTTGTCTCGAATGCGGGCATGCACTTGCGATTTCCTCCAGAGCGGTAGCAGCAGTGTCACGGAGTCCGCCGCGTGGATCAAAGGATCTATGGTTTTTCCTCGAGTCTTTCCCACGAGGCTTTCCCACGAGGTTTCCCACAGGGCTGTCCCACGTGCACACGTGGTGGAAGTCGATCCTCGGCTTGAACGTCAAGGCAGTGCAGGGAAAACAGGTTACTCTGGAATGGACTGACACATCTGGGGGACTCTTGGAATGGTGGCACGACCCTGGAGTTCCTCTCGCCTTTCCTGTGGAGTGCGCTTCTTCTTGAGATGCGACGGGAATGCCGGGAATTCTTTCCCTACGAAACAGGGAAAGGATCTCTCATCTCGAGCTAGAAGGCGGAAACGGGGCTCCCCTGGGTGTGTGCAGGACACTCGTGCTTCCTCTCGAGTGGAGACGGGTATGTCGGGGAACTTCTTGAGTTGCAGCAAGGGTGTGAAGGACCCTTTGGAAGTTCCAGTGGTTAGATGTGATTAGCCTCGAGAAGCCTCAGCGGAAATGGGCCTGATCTCGCTTGGAGGGCAAAACCTCCTGGATTTTCTCGAGTTGCGGCAGGTGCTCTCGACTTACGGCGGGGACCTCAGGGACCCGCTCTGGTGGCCTCAGGAAAGGCCAGTCCCCATGCGAGTTCCTCGGGGGCCTCTCGGGATTCCTCTCACTTCGATGCCGGGGCCTAAGACCTTGTGTGGAGTCGGGGCGGGAACCTCAGGATTCCTCTCCAGTGCTGACATGGACCTTGGGGTACTTCTGGAGTCTCCCCAGGGGAGTCAGTCCTCGTCTCGAATGCGGGCATGCACTTGCGCTTTCCTCCAGAGCGGTAGCAGCAGTGTCACGCAGTCCGCCGATTGGATCAAAGGATCTATGGTTTTCCCTCGAGTCTTTCCCAGGAGGCTTTCCCACGAGGCTTTCCCACAGGGCTGTCCAACGTGCACACCTGGTGGGAGTCGATCCTCGGCTTGAACGTCAAGGCAGTGCAGGGAAAACAGGTTCCTCTGGAATGGACTGACACATCTGGGGGACTCTTGGAATGGTGACACGACCCTGGAGTTCCTCTCGCCTTTCCTGTGGAGAGCGCCTCCTCTTGAGATGCGACGGGAACGCCGGGAATTCTTTCCCTACGAAGCAGTGAAAGGATCCCTCATCTCGAGCTAGGAGGCGGAAACGGGGCTCCCCTGGATGTGTGCGGGACCCTCGTGCTTCCTCTCGAGTGGAGACGGGTATGTCGGGGAACTTCTTGAGTTGCAGCAAGGGTGTGAAGGACCCTTTGGAAGATCCAGTGGTTAGATGTTACTAGCCTCGAGAAGCCTCAGCGGAAATGGGCCTCATCTCGCCTGGAGGGCAAAACCTCCTGGATTTTCTCGAGTTGCGGCAGGTGCTCTCGACTTACGACGGGGACCTCAGGGACCCACTCTGGTTGCCTCAGGAAAGGCCAGTCCCCATTCGAGTTCCTCGTGGGCCTGTCGGGATTCCTCTCCCGTCGATGCCGGGGCCTAAGACCTTGTGTGCAGTCGGGGCAGGAACCTGTGGATTCCTCTCCAGTGCTGACATGGATCTTGGGGTACTTCTGGAGTCTCCCCAGGGGAGTCAGTCCTCGTCTCCAATGCGGGCATGCACTTGCGATTTCCTCCAGAGCGGTAGCAGAAGTGTCACGCAGTCCGCCGCGTGGATGAAAGGATCTATGGTTTTCCCGCAAGTCTTTCCCACGAGGCTTTCCCACCAGGCTTTCCCACAGGGCGGTCCCACGTGCACACGTGGTGGGAGTCGATCCTCGGCTTGAACGTCGACGCAGTTCAGGGAAAACAGGTTCCTCTGTTATGGACTGACACATCTGGGGGACTCTTGGAATGGTGGCACGACCCTGGAGTTCCTCTCGCCTTTCCTGTGGAGAGCGCCTCCTCTTGAGATGCGACGGGAACGCCGGGAATTCTTTCCCTACGAAACAGGGAAAGGATCACTCATCTCGAGCTAGGAGGCGGAAACGGGGCTCCCCTGGATGTGTGCGGGACCCCACGTGCTTCCTCTCGAGTGGAGACGCGTATGTCGGGGAACTTCTTGAGTTGCAGCAAGGGTGTGAAGGACCCTTTGGAAGTTACAGTGGTTAGATGTGATTAGCCTCGAGAAGCCTCAGCGGAAATGGGCCTCATCTCGCCTGGAGGGCAAAACCTCCTGGATTTTCTCGAGTTGCGGCAGGTGCTCTCGACTTACGACGGGGACCTCAGGGACCCGCTCTGGTGGCCTCAGGAAAGGCCAGTCCCCATGCGAGTTCCTCGAGGGCCTCTCGGGATTCCTCTCCCGTCGATGCCGGGGCCTAAGACCTTGTGTGGAGTTGGGGCCGGAACCTGAGGATTCCTCTCCAGTGCTGACATGGATCTTGGGGTACATCTGGAGTCTCCCCAGGGGAGTCAGTCCTCGTCTCGAATGCGGGCATGCACTTGTGCTTTCCTCCAGAGCGGTAACAGCAGTGTCACGCAGTCCGCCGCGTGGATCAAAGGATCTATGGGTTTCCCTCGAGTCTTTCCCACGAGGCTTTCCCACGAGGCTTTCCCACAGGGCTGTCCCACGTGCACATTTGGTGGGAGTTGATCCTCGGCTTGAAAGTGAAGGCAGTGCAGGGAAAACAGGTTCCTCTGGAATGGACTGTCACATCTGGGGGACTCTTGGAATGGTGGCACGACCCTGGAGTTCCTCTCGCCTTTCCTGTGGAGAGCGCCTCCTCTTGAGATGCGACGGGAACGCCGGGAATTCTTTCCCTACGAAACAGGGAAAGGATCCCTCATCTCGAGCTAGGAGGCGGAAACGGGGCTTCCCTGGATGTGTGCGGGACCCCACGTGCTCCTCTCGAGTGGAGACGGGTATGTCGGGGAACTTCTTGAGTTGCAGCAAGGGTGTGAAGGACCCTTTGGAAGTTCCAGTGGTTAGATGTGATTAGCCTCGAGAAGCCTCAGCGGAAATGGGCCTAATCTCGCCTGGAGGGCAAAACCTCCTTGATTTTCTCGAGTTGCGGCAGGTGCTCTCGACTTACGACGGGGACCTCAGCGACCCGCTCTGGTTGCCTCAGGAAAGGACAGTCCCCATGCGAGTTCCTCTGGGGCCTCTCGGGATTCCTCTCCCGTCGATGCAGGGGCCTAAGACCTTGTGTGGAGTCGGGGCCGGAACCTGAGGATTCCTCTCCAGTGCTGACATGGATCTTGGGGTAATTCTGGAGTCTCCCCAGGGGAGTCAGTCCTCGTCTCGAATGCGGGCATGCACTTGCGCTTTCCTCCAGAGCGTTAGCAGCAGTGTCACGCAGTCCGCCGCGTAGATCAAAGGATCTATGGTTTTCCCTCGAGTCTTTCCCACGAGGCTTTCCCACGACGTTTTCCCACAGGGCTGTCCCACGTGCACACGTGGTGGGAGTCGATCCTCGGCTTGCAAGTTAGGGGAGTGCAATGAAAACAGGTTCCTCTGGAATGGACTGACACATCTGGGGGACTCTTGGAATGGTGGCACGACCCTGGAGTTCCTCTCGCCTTTCCTGTGGAGAGCGCCTCCTCTTGAGATGCGACGGGAACGCCGGGAATTCTTTCCCTACGAAACAGGGAAAGGATCCCTCATCTCGAGCTAGGAGGCGGAAGCGGGGCTCCCCTGGATGTGTACGGGACCCCACGTGCTTCCTCTCGAGTGGAGACGGGTATGTCGCGGAACTGCTTGAGTTGCAGCAAGGGTGTGAAGGACCATTTGGAAGTTCCAGCGGTTAGATGTGATTAGCCTCGAGAAGCCTCAGCGGAAATGGGCCTCATCTCGCCTGGAGGGCAAAACCTCCTGGATTTTCTCGAGTTGCAGCAGGTGCTCTCGACTTACGGCGGGGACCTCAGGGACCCGCTCTGGTGGCCTCAGGAAAGGCCAGTCCCCATGCGAGTTCCTCGGGGGCCTCTCGGGATTCCTCTCCCGTCGATGCCGGGGACTAAGACCTTGTGTGGAGTCGGGGCCGAAACCTGAGGATTCCTCTCCAGTGCTGACATGGATCTTGGGGTAATTCTGGAGTCTCCCCAGGGGAGTCAGTCCTCGTCTCGAATGCGGGCATGCACTTGCGCTTTCCTCCAGAGCGGTAGCAGCAGTGTCACGCAGTCTGCCGCGTGGGTCAAAGGATCTATGGTTTTCCCTCGAGTCTTTTCCACGAGGCTTTCCCACGAGGCTTTCCCACAGGGCTGTCCCACGTGCACACGTTGTGGGAGTCGATCCTCGGCTTGAACGTCAAGGCAGTGCAGGGAAAACAGATTCCTCTGTAATGGACTGACACATCTGGGGTTCTCTTGGAATGCTGGCACGACCCTGGAGTTCCTCTCCCCTTTCCTGTGGAGAGCGCCTCCTCTTTAGATGCGACGGGAACGCCGGGAATTCTTTCCCTATGAAACAGGGAAAGGATCCCTCATTTTGAGCTAGGAGGCGGAAACGGGGCTCCCCTGGATGTGTGCGGGACCCCACGTGCTTCCTCTCGAGTGGAGACAGGTATGTCGGGGAACTTCTTGAGTTGCAGCAAGGGTGTGAAGGACCCATTGGAAGTTCCAGTGGTTAGATGTGATTAGCCTCGAGAAGCCTCAGCGGAAATGGGCCTAATCTCGCCTGGAGGGCAAAACCTCCTGGATTTTCTCGAGTTGCGGCAGGTGCTCTCGACTTACGATGGGGACCTCAGGGACCCGCTCTGGTGGCCTCAGGAAAGGCCAGTCCCCATGCGAGTTCCTCGGGGGCCTGTCGGGATTCCTGTCCCGTCGATGCCGCGGCCTAAGCCCTTGTGTGGAGTCGGGGCCGGAACCTGAGGATTCCTCTTCAGTGCTGACATGGATCTTGGGGTACTTCTGGAGTCTCCCCATGGGAGTCATTGCTCGTCTCGAATGCGGGCATGCACTTGCGCTTTCCTCCAGAGCGGTAGCAGCAGTGTCACATATTCCGCCAAGTGGATCAAAGGATCTAAGTTTTTCCCTCGAGTCTTTCCCATGAGGCTTTCCCACGAGGCTTTCCCACAGGGCTGTCCCACGTGCACACATGGTGGGTGTCGATCCTCGGCTTGAACGTCAAGGCAGTGCAGGGAAAACAGATTCCTCTGGAATGGACTGACACATATGGGGGACTCTTGGAATGGTGGCACGACCCTGGAGTTCCTCTCGCCTTTCCTGTGGAGAGCGCCTCCTCTTGAGATGCGACGGGAACGCCGGGAATTCTTTCCCTACGAAGCAGTGAAAGGATCCCTCATCTCGAGCTAGGAGGCGGAAACGGGGCTCCCCTGGATGTGTGCGGGACCCTCGTGCTTCCTCTCGAGTGGAGACGGGTATGTCGGGGAACTTCTTGAGTTGCAGCAAGGGTGTGAAGGACCCTTTGGAAGATCCAGTGGTTAGATGTGATTAGCCTCGAGAAGCCTCAGCGGAAATGGGCCTCATCTCGCCTGGAGGGCAAAACCTCCTGGATTTTCTCGAGTTGCGGCAGGTGCTCTCGACTTACGACGGGGACCTCAGGGACCCACTCTGGTTGCCTCAGGAAAGGCCAGTCCCCATTCGAGTTCCTCGTGGGCCTGTCGGGATTCCTCTCCCGTCGATGCCGGGGCCTAAGACCTTGTGTGCAGTCGGGGCAGGAACCTGTGGATTCCTCTCCAGTGCTGACATGGATCTTGGGGTACTTCTGGAGTCTCCCCAGGGGAGTCAGTCCTCGTCTCCAATGCGGGCATGCACTTGCGATTTCCTCCAGAGCGGTAGCAGAAGTGTCACGCAGTCCGCCGCGTGGATGAAAGGATCTATGGTTTTCCCGCAAGTCTTTCCCACGAGGCTTTCCCACCAGGCTTTCCCACAGGGCGGTCCCACGTGCACACGTGGTGGGAGTCGATCCTCGGCTTGAACGTCGACGCAGTTCAGGGAAAACAGGTTCCTCTGTTATGGACTGACACATCTGGGGGACTCTTGGAATGGTGGCACGACCCTGGAGTTCCTCTCGCCTTTCCTGTGGAGAGCGCCTCCTCTTGAGATGCGACGGGAACGCCGGGAATTCTTTCCCTACGAAACAGGGAAAGGATCACTCATCTCGAGCTAGGAGGCGGAAACGGGGCTCCCCTGGATGTGTGCGGGACCCCACGTGCTTCCTCTCGAGTGGAGACGCGTATGTCGGGGAACTTCTTGAGTTGCAGCAAGGGTGTGAAGGACCCTTTGGAAGTTACAGTGGTTAGATGTGATTAGCCTCGAGAAGCCTCAGCGGAAATGGGCCTCATCTCGCCTGGAGGGCAAAACCTCCTGGATTTTCTCGAGTTGCGGCAGGTGCTCTCGACTTACGACGGGGACCTCAGGGACCCGCTCTGGTGGCCTCAGGATGGCCAGTCCCCATGCGAGTTCCTCGAGGGCCTCTCGGGATTCCTCTCCCGTCGATGCCGGGGCCTAAGACCTTGTGTGGAGTTGGGGCCGGAACCTGAGGATTCCTCTCCAGTGCTGACATGGATCTTGGGGTACATCTGGAGTCTCCCCAGGGGAGTCAGTCCTCGTCTCGAATGCGGGCATGCACTTGTGCTTTCCTCCAGAGCGGTAACAGCAGTGTCACGCAGTCCGCGCGTGGATCAAAGGATCTATGGGTTTCCCTCGAGTCTTTCCCACGAGGCTTTCCCACGAGGCTTTCCCACAGGGCTGTCCCACGTGCACATTTGGTGGGAGTCGATCCTCGGCTTGAAAGTGAAGGCAGTGCAGGGAAAACAGGTTCCTCTGGAATGGACTGTCACATCTGGGGGACTCTTGGAATGGTGGCACGACCCTGGAGTTCCTCTCGCCTTTCCTGTGGAGAGCGCCTCCTCTTGAGATGCGACGGGAACGCCGGGAATTCTTTCCCTACGAAACAGGGAAAGGATCCCTCATCTCGAGCTAGGAGGCGGAAACGGGGCTTCCCTGGATGTGTGCGGGACCCCACGTGCTCCTCTCGAGTGGAGACGGGTATGTCGGGGAACTTCTTGAGTTGCAGCAAGGGTGTGAAGGACCCTTTGGAAGTTCCAGTGGTTAGATGTGATTAGCCTCGAGAAGCCTCAGCGGATATGGGCCTAATCTCGCCTGGAGGGCAAAACCTCCTTGATTTTCTCGAGTTGCGGCAGGTGCTCTCGACTTACGACGGGGACCTCAGCGACCCGCTCTGGTTGCCTCAGGAAAGGACAGTCCCCATGCGAGTTCCTCTGGGGCCTCTCGGGATTCCTCTCCCGTCGATGCAGGGGCCTAAGACCTTGTGTGGAGTCGGGGCCGGAACCTGAGGATTACTCTCCAGTGCTGACATGGATCTTGGGGTACTTCTGGAGTCTCCCCAGGGGAGTCAGTCCTCGTCTCGAATGCGGGCATGCACTTGCGCTTTCCTCCAGAGCGTTAGCAGCAGTGTCACGCAGTCCGCCGCGTAGATCAAAGGATCTATGGTTTTCCCTCGAGTCTTTCCCACGAGGCTTTCCCACGACGTTTTCCCACAGGGCTGTCCCACGTGCACACGTGGTGGGAGTCGATCCTCGGCTTGCAAGTTAGGGGAGTGCAATGAAAACAGGTTCCTCTGGAATGGACTGACACATCTGGGGGACTCTTGGAATGGTGGCACGACCCTGGAGTTCCTCTCGCCTTTCCTGTGGAGAGCGCCTCCTCTTGAGATGCGACGGGAACGCCGGGAATTCTTTCCCTACGAAACAGGGAAAGGATCCCTCATCTCGAGCTAGGAGGCGGAAGCGGGGCTCCCCTGGATGTGTACGGGACCCCACGTGCTTCCTCTCGAGTGGAGACGGGTATGTCGCGGAACTGCTTGAGTTGCAGCAAGGGTGTGAAGGACCATTTGGAAGTTCCAGCGG
Organism: Ovis canadensis; assembly: GCF_042477335.2. Lineage (NCBI taxonomy): Eukaryota > Metazoa > Chordata > Mammalia > Artiodactyla > Bovidae > Ovis > Ovis canadensis. The sequence continues at coordinate 4,688,297 of NC_091262.1, read as the reverse complement.
TTAGATGTGATTAGCCTCGAGAAGCCTCAGCGGAAATGGGCCTCATCTCGCCTGGAGGGCAAAACCTCCTGGATTTTCTCGAGTTGCGGCAGGTGCTCTCGACTTACGGCGGGGACCTCAGGGACCCGCTCTGGTGGCCTCAGGAAAGGCCAGTCCCCATGCGAGTTCCTCGGGGGCCTCTCGGGATTCCTCTCCCGTCGATGCCGGGGACTAAGACCTTGTGTGGAGTCGGGGCCGAAACCTGAGGATTCCTCTCCAGTGCTGACATGGATCTTGGGGTAATTCTGGAGTCTCCCCAGGGGAGTCAGTCCTCGTCTCGAATGCGGGCATGCACTTGCGCTTTCCTCCAGAGCGGTAGCAGCAGTGTCACGCAGTCTGCCGCGTGGGTCAAAGGATCTATGGTTTTCCCTCGAGTCTTTTCCACGAGGCTTTCCCACGAGGCTTTCCCACAGGGCTGTCCCACGTGCACACGTTGTGGGAGTCGATCCTCGGCTTGAACGTCAAGGCAGTGCAGGGAAAACAGATTCCTCTGTAATGGACTGACACATCTGGGGTTCTCTTGGAATGCTGGCACGACCCTGGAGTTCCTCTCCCCTTTCCTGTGGAGAGCGCCTCCTCTTTAGATGCGACGGGAACGCCGGGAATTCTTTCCCTATGAAACAGGGAAAGGATCCCTCATTTTGAGCTAGGAGGCGGAAACGGGGCTCCCCTGGATGTGTGCGGGACCCCACGTGCTTCCTCTCGAGTGGAGACAGGTATGTCGGGGAACTTCTTGAGTTGCAGCAAGGGTGTGAAGGACCCATTGGAAGTTCCAGTGGTTAGATGTGATTAGCCTCGAGAAGCCTCAGCGGAAATGGGCCTAATCTCGCCTGGAGGGCAAAACCTCCTGGATTTTCTCGAGTTGCGGCAGGTGCTCTCGACTTACGATGGGGACCTCAGGGACCCGCTCTGGTGGCCTCAGGAAAGGCCAGTCCCCATGCGAGTTCCTCGGGGGCCTGTCGGGATTCCTGTCCCGTCGATGCCGCGGCCTAAGCCCTTGTGTGGAGTCGGGGCCGGAACCTGAGGATTCCTCTTCAGTGCTGACATGGATCTTGGGGTACTTCTGGAGTCTCCCCATGGGAGTCATTGCTCGTCTCGAATGCGGGCATGCACTTGCGCTTTCCTCCAGAGCGGTAGCAGCAGTGTCACATATTCCGCCAAGTGGATCAAAGGATCTAAGTTTTTCCCTCGAGTCTTTCCCACGAGGCTTTCCCACGAGGCTTTCCCACAGGGCTGTCCCACGTGCACACATGGTGGGTGTCGATCCTCGGCTTGAACGTCAAGGCAGTGCAGGGAAAACAGATTCCTCTGGAATGGACTGACACATATGGGGGACTCTTGGAATGGTGGCACGACCCTGGAGTTCCTCTCGCCTTTCCTGTGGAGAGCGCCTCCTCTTGAGATGCGACGGGAACGCCGGGAATTCTTTCCCTACGAAGCAGTGAAAGGATCCCTCATCTCGAGCTAGGAGGCGGAAACGGGGCTCCCCTGGATGTGTGCGGGACCCTCGTGCTTCCTCTCGAGTGGAGACGGGTATGTCGGGGAACTTCTTGAGTTGCAGCAAGGGTGTGAAGGACCCTTTGGAAGATCCAGTGGTTAGATGTGATTAGCCTCGAGAAGCCTCAGCGGAAATGGGCCTCATCTCGCCTGGAGGGCAAAACCTCCTGGATTTTCTCGAGTTGCGGCAGGTGCTCTCGACTTACGGCGGGGACCTCAGGGACCCGCTCTTGTGGCCTCAGGAAAGGCCAGTCCCCATGCGAGTTCCTCGGGGGCCTCTCGGGATTCCTCTCCCGTCGATGCCGGGGCCTAAGACCTTGTGTGGAGTCGGGGCCGGAACCTGAGGATTCCTCTACAGTGCTGACATGGATCTTGGGGTACTTCTGGAGTCTCCCCAGGGGAGTCAGTGCTCGTCTCGAATGCGGGCATGCACTTGCGCTTTCCTCCAGAGCGGTAGCAGCAGTGTCACACATTCCGCCGCGTGGATCAAAGTATCTATGTTTTTCCCTCGAGTCTTTCCCACGAGGCTTTCCGACGAGGCTTTCCCACAGGGCTGTCCCACGTGCACACGTGGTGGGAGTCGACCTCGGCTTGAACGTCAAGGCAGTGCAGGGAAAACAGGTTCCTCTGGAATGGACTGACACATCTGGGGGACTCTTGGAATGGTGGCACGACCCTGGAGTTCCTCTCGCCTTTCCTGTGGAGAGCGCCTCCTCTTGAGATGCGACGGGAACGCCGGGAATTCTTTCCCTTCGAAACAGGGAAAGGATCCCTCATCTCGAGCTAGGAGGCGGAAACGGGGCTCCCCGGGATGTGTGCGGGACCCTCGTGCTTCCTCTCGTGTCGAGACGGGTATGTCGGGGAACTTCTTGAGTTGCAGCAAGGGTGTGAAGGACCCTTTGGAAGTTCCAGTGGTTAGATGTGATTAGCCTCGAGAAGCCTCAGCGGAAATGGGCCTCATCTCCCCTGGAGGGCAAAACCTCCTGGATTTTCTCGAGTTGCGGCAGGTGATCTCGACTTACGACGGGGACCTCAGGGACCCGCTCTGGTGGCATCAGGAAAGGCCAGTCCCCTTGCGAGTTCCTCGGGGGCCTCTCGGGATTCCTCTCCCGTCGATGCCGGGGCCTAAGCCCTTGTGTGGAGTCGGGGCCGGAACCTGAGGATTCCTCTACAGTACTGACATGGATCTTGGGTTACTTCTGGAGTCTCCCCAGGGGAGTCAGTGCTCGTTTCGAATGCGGGCATGCACCTGCGCTTTCCTCCAGAGTGGTAGCAGCAGTGTCACGCCTTTCGCCGCGTGGAACAAAGGATCTATGGTTTTCCCTCGTGTCTTTCCCACCAGGCTTTCCCACGAGGCTTTCCCACAGGGCTGTCTCACGTGCACACGTGGTGGGAGTCGATCCTCGGCTTGAACGTCAAGGCAGTGCAGGGAAAACAGGTTCCTCTGGAATGGACTGACACATCTGGGGGACTCTTGGAATGGTGGCACGACCCTGGAGTTCCTCTCGCCTTTCCTGTGGAGAGCGCCTCCTCTTGAGATGCGACGGGAACGCCGGGAATTCTTTCCCTACGAAACAGGGAAAGGATCACTCATCTCGAGCTAGGAGGCGGAAACGGGGCTCCCCTGGATGTGTGCGGGACCCCACGTGCTTCCTCTCGAGTGGAGACGCGTATGTCGGGGAACTTCTTGAGTTGCAGCAAGGGTGTGAAGGACCCTTTGGAAGTTACAGTGGTTAGATGTGATTAGCCTCGAGAAGCCTCAGCGGAAATGGGCCTCATCTCGCCTGGAGGGCAAAACCTCCTGGATTTTCTCGAGTTGCGGCAGGTGCTCTCGACTTACGACGGGGACCTCAGGGACCCGCTCTGGTGGCCTCAGGATGGCCAGTCCCCATGCGAGTTCCTCGAGGGCCTCTCGGGATTCCTCTCCCGTCGATGCCGGGGCCTAAGACCTTGTGTGGAGTTGGGGCCGGAACCTGAGGATTCCTCTCCAGTGCTGACATGGATCTTGGGGTACATCTGGAGTCTCCCCAGGGGAGTCAGTCCTCGTCTCGAATGCGGGCATGCACTTGTGCTTTCCTCCAGAGCGGTAACAGCAGTGTCACGCAGTCCGCGCGTGGATCAAAGGATCTATGGGTTTCCCTCGAGTCTTTCCCACGAGGCTTTCCCACGAGGCTTTCCCACAGGGCTGTCCCACGTGCACATTTGGTGGGAGTCGATCCTCGGCTTGAAAGTGAAGGCAGTGCAGGGAAAACAGGTTCCTCTGGAATGGACTGTCACATCTGGGGGACTCTTGGAATGGTGGCACGACCCTGGAGTTCCTCTCGCCTTTCCTGTGGAGAGCGCCTCCTCTTGAGATGCGACGGGAACGCCGGGAATTCTTTCCCTACGAAACAGGGAAAGGATCCCTCATCTCGAGCTAGGAGGCGGAAACGGGGCTTCCCTGGATGTGTGCGGGACCCCACGTGCTCCTCTCGAGTGGAGACGGGTATGTCGGGGAACTTCTTGAGTTGCAGCAAGGGTGTGAAGGACCCTTTGGAAGTTCCAGTGGTTAGATGTGATTAGCCTCGAGAAGCCTCAGCGGATATGGGCCTAATCTCGCCTGGAGGGCAAAACCTCCTTGATTTTCTCGAGTTGCGGCAGGTGCTCTCGACTTACGACGGGGACCTCAGCGACCCGCTCTGGTTGCCTCAGGAAAGGACAGTCCCCATGCGAGTTCCTCTGGGGCCTCTCGGGATTCCTCTCCCGTCGATGCAGGGGCCTAAGACCTTGTGTGGAGTCGGGGCCGGAACCTGAGGATTACTCTCCAGTGCTGACATGGATCTTGGGGTACTTCTGGAGTCTCCCCAGGGGAGTCAGTCCTCGTCTCGAATGCGGGCATGCACTTGCGCTTTCCTCCAGAGCGTTAGCAGCAGTGTCACGCAGTCCGCCGCGTAGATCAAAGGATCTATGGTTTTCCCTCGAGTCTTTCCCACGAGGCTTTCCCACGACGTTTTCCCACAGGGCTGTCCCACGTGCACACGTGGTGGGAGTCGATCCTCGGCTTGCAAGTTAGGGGAGTGCAATGAAAACAGGTTCCTCTGGAATGGACTGACACATCTGGGGGACTCTTGGAATGGTGGCACGACCCTGGAGTTCCTCTCGCCTTTCCTGTGGAGAGCGCCTCCTCTTGAGATGCGACGGGAACGCCGGGAATTCTTTCCCTACGAAACAGGGAAAGGATCCCTCATCTCGAGCTAGGAGGCGGAAGCGGGGCTCCCCTGGATGTGTACGGGACCCCACGTGCTTCCTCTCGAGTGGAGACGGGTATGTCGCGGAACTGCTTGAGTTGCAGCAAGGGTGTGAAGGACCATTTGGAAGTTCCAGCGGTTAGATGTGATTAGCCTCGAGAAGCCTCAGCGGAAATGGGCCTCATCTCGCCTGGAGGGCAAAACCTCCTGGATTTTCTCGAGTTGCGGCAGGTGCTCTCGACTTACGGCGGGGACCTCAGGGACCCGCTCTGGTGGCCTCAGGAAAGGCCAGTCCCCATGCGAGTTCCTCGGGGGCCTCTCGGGATTCCTCTCCCGTCGATGCCGGGGACTAAGACCTTGTGTGGAGTCGGGGCCGAAACCTGAGGATTCCTCTCCAGTGCTGACATGGATCTTGGGGTAATTCTGGAGTCTCCCCAGGGGAGTCAGTCCTCGTCTCGAATGCGGGCATGCACTTGCGCTTTCCTCCAGAGCGGTAGCAGCAGTGTCACGCAGTCTGCCGCGTGGGTCAAAGGATCTATGGTTTTCCCTCGAGTCTTTTCCACGAGGCTTTCCCACGAGGCTTTCCCACAGGGCTGTCCCACGTGCACACGTTGTGGGAGTCGATCCTCGGCTTGAACGTCAAGGCAGTGCAGGGAAAACAGATTCCTCTGTAATGGACTGACACATCTGGGGTTCTCTTGGAATGCTGGCACGACCCTGGAGTTCCTCTCCCCTTTCCTGTGGAGAGCGCCTCCTCTTTAGATGCGACGGGAACGCCGGGAATTCTTTCCCTATGAAACAGGGAAAGGATCCCTCATTTTGAGCTAGGAGGCGGAAACGGGGCTCCCCTGGATGTGTGCGGGACCCCACGTGCTTCCTCTCGAGTGGAGACAGGTATGTCGGGGAACTTCTTGAGTTGCAGCAAGGGTGTGAAGGACCCATTGGAAGTTCCAGTGGTTAGATGTGATTAGCCTCGAGAAGCCTCAGCGGAAATGGGCCTAATCTCGCCTGGAGGGCAAAACCTCCTGGATTTTCTCGAGTTGCGGCAGGTGCTCTCGACTTACGATGGGGACCTCAGGGACCCGCTCTGGTGGCCTCAGGAAAGGCCAGTCCCCATGCGAGTTCCTCGGGGGCCTGTCGGGATTCCTGTCCCGTCGATGCCGCGGCCTAAGCCCTTGTGTGGAGTCGGGGCCGGAACCTGAGGATTCCTCTTCAGTGCTGACATGGATCTTGGGGTACTTCTGGAGTCTCCCCATGGGAGTCATTGCTCGTCTCGAATGCGGGCATGCACTTGCGCTTTCCTCCAGAGCGGTAGCAGCAGTGTCACATATTCCGCCAAGTGGATCAAAGGATCTAAGGTTTTCCCTCGAGTCTTTCCCACGAGGCTTTCCCACGAGGCTTTCCCACAGGGCTGTCCCACGTGCACACATGGTGGGTGTCGATCCTCGGCTTGAACGTCAAGGCAGTGCAGGGAAAACAGATTCCTCTGGAATGGACTGACACATATGGGGGACTCTTGGAATGGTGGCACGACCCTGGAGTTCCTCTCGCCTTTCCTGTGGAGAGCGCCTCCTCTTGAGATGCGACGGGAACGCCGGGAATTCTTTCCCTACGAAGCAGTGAAAGGATCCCTCATCTCGAGCTAGGAGGCGGAAACGGGGCTCCCCTGGATGTGTGCGGGACCCTCGTGCTTCCTCTCGAGTGGAGACGGGTATGTCGGGGAACTTCTTGAGTTGCAGCAAGGGTGTGAAGGACCCTTTGGAAGATCCAGTGGTTAGATGTGATTAGCCTCGAGAAGCCTCAGCGGAAATGGGCCTCATCTCGCCTGGAGGGCAAAACCTCCTGGATTTTCTCGAGTTGCGGCAGGTGCTCTCGACTTACGGCGGGGACCTCAGGGACCCGCTCTTGTGGCCTCAGGAAAGGCCAGTCCCCATGCGAGTTCCTCGGGGGCCTCTCGGGATTCCTCTCCCGTCGATGCCGGGGCCTAAGACCTTGTGTGGAGTCGGGGCCGGAACCTGAGGATTCCTCTACAGTGCTGACATGGATCTTGGGGTACTTCTGGAGTCTCCCCAGGGGAGTCAGTGCTCGTCTCGAATGCGGGCATGCACTTGCGCTTTCCTCCAGAGCGGTAGCAGCAGTGTCACACATTCCGCCGCGTGGATCAAAGTATCTATGTTTTTCCCTCGAGTCTTTCCCACGAGGCTTTCCGACGAGGCTTTCCCACAGGGCTGTCCCACGTGCACACGTGGTGGGAGTCGACCTCGGCTTGAACGTCAAGGCAGTGCAGGGAAAACAGGTTCCTCTGGAATGGACTGACACATCTGGGGGACTCTTGGAATGGTGGCACGACCCTGGAGTTCCTCTCGCCTTTCCTGTGGAGAGCGCCTCCTCTTGAGATGCGACGGGAACGCCGGGAATTCTTTCCCTTCGAAACAGGGAAAGGATCCCTCATCTCGAGCTAGGAGGCGGAAACGGGGCTCCCCGGGATGTGTGCGGGACCCTCGTGCTTCCTCTCGTGTCGAGACGGGTATGTCGGGGAACTTCTTGAGTTGCAGCAAGGGTGTGAAGGACCCTTTGGAAGTTCCAGTGGTTAGATGTGATTAGCCTCGAGAAGCCTCAGCGGAAATGGGCCTCATCTCCCCTGGAGGGCAAAACCTCCTGGATTTTCTCGAGTTGCGGCAGGTGATCTCGACTTACGACGGGGACCTCAGGGACCCGCTCTGGTGGCATCAGGAAAGGCCAGTCCCCTTGCGAGTTCCTCGGGGGCCTCTCGGGATTCCTCTCCCGTCGATGCCGGGGCCTAAGCCCTTGTGTGGAGTCGGGGCCGGAACCTGAGGATTCCTCTACAGTACTGACATGGATCTTGGGTTACTTCTGGAGTCTCCCCAGGGGAGTCAGTGCTCGTTTCGAATGCGGGCATGCACCTGCGCTTTCCTCCAGAGTGGTAGCAGCAGTGTCACGCCTTTCGCCGCGTGGAACAAAGGATCTATGGTTTTCCCTCGTGTCTTTCCCACCAGGCTTTCCCACGAGGCTTTCCCACAGGGCTGTCTCACGTGCACACGTGGTGGGAGTCGATCCTCGGCTTGAACGTCAAGGCAGTGCAGGGAAAACAGGTTCCTCTGGAATGGACTGACACATCTGGGGGACTCTTGGAATGGTGGCACGACCCTGGAGTGCCTCTCGCCTTTCCTGTGGAGAGCGCCTCCTCTTGAGAAGCGACGGGAACGCCGGGAATTCTTTCCCTACCAAACAGGGAAAGGATCCCTCATCTCGAACTAGGAGGTGGAAACGGGGCTCCCCTGGATGTGTGCGGGACACTCGTGCTTCCTCTCGAGTGAAGACGGGTATGTAGGGGAACTTCTTGAGTTGCAGCAAGGGTGTGAAGGACCCTTTGGAAGTTCCAGTGGTTAGATGTGATTATCCTCGAGAAGCCTCAGCGGAAATGGGCCTCATCTCGCCTGGAGGGCAAAACCTCCTGGATTTTCTCAAGTTGCGGCAGGTGCTCTCGACTTACGGCGGGGACCTCAGGGACCCGCTCTGGTGGCCTCAGGAAAGGCCAGTCCCCATGCGAGTTCCTCGGGGGCCTCTCAGGATTCCTCTCCCGACGATGCCGGGGCCAAAGACCTTGTGTGGAGTCGGGGCCGGAACCTGAGGATTCCTCTCCAGTGCTGACATGGATCTTGGGGTACTTATGGAGTCTCCCCAGGGGAGTCAGTCCTCGTCTCGAATGCGGGCATGCACTTGCGCTTTCCTCCAGAGTGGTAGCAGCAGTGTCACGGAGTCCGCCACGTGGATCAAAGGATCTATGTTTTTCCTTCGAGTCTTTCCCACGAGGCTTTCCCACGAGGCTTTCCCACAGGGCTGTCCCCCGTGCACACGTTGTGGGAGTCGATCCTCGGCTTGCACGTCATGGCAGTGCAGGGAAAACAGGTTCCTCTGGAATGGACTGACACATCTGGGGGACTCTTGGAATGGTGGCACGACCCTGGAGTTCCTCTCGCCTTTCCTGTGGAGAGCGCCTCCTCTTGAGATGCGACGGGAACGCCGGGAATTCTTTCCCTACCAAACAGGGAAAGGATCCCTCATCTCGAGCTAGGAGGCGGAAACGGGGCTCCCCTGGATGTGTGCGGGACCCTCGTGCTTCCTCTCGAGTGGAGACGGGTATGTCGGGGATCTTCTTGAGTTGCAGCAAGGCTGTGAAGGACCCTATGGAAGTTCCAGTGGTTAGATGTGATTAGCCTCGAGAAGCCTCAGCGGAAATGGGCCTCATCTCGCCTGGAGGGCAAAACCTCCTGGATTTTCTCGAGTTTCGGCAGGTGCTCTCGACTTACGACGGGGACCTCAGGGACCCGCTCTGGTGGCCTCAGGAAAGGCCAGTCCCCATGCGAGTTCCTCGGGGGCCTCTCGGGATTCCTCTCCCGTCGATGCCGGGGCCTAAGACCATGTGTGCAGTCGGGGCGGGAACCTGAGGATTCCTCTCCAGTGCTGACATGGATCTTGGGGTACTTCTGGAGTCTCCCCAGGGGAGTCAGTCCTCGTCTCGAATGCGGGCATGCACTTGCGCTTTCCTCCGGAGCGGTAGCAGAAGTGTCACGCAGTCCGCCGCGTGGATCAAATGATCTATAGTTTTCCCTGGAGTCTTTCCCACGAGGCTTTCCCACGAGGCTTTCCCACAGGGCTGTCCCACGTGCACACTTGGTGGGAGTCGATCCTCGGCTTGAACGTCAAGGCAGTGCAGGGAAAACAGGTTCCTCTTGAATGGACTGACACATCTGGGGGACTCTTGGAATGGTAGCACGACCCTGGAGTTCCTCTCGACTTTCCTGTGGAGAGCGCCTCCTCTTGAGATGCGACGGGAACGCCGGGAATTCTTTCCCTACGAAACAGGGAAAGGATCCCTCATCTCGAGCTAGGAGGCTGAAACGGGGCTCCCCTGGATGTGTGCGGGACCCTCGTGCTTCCTCTCGAGTGGAGACGGGTATGTCAGGGAACTTCTTGAGTTGCAGCAAGGGTGTGAAGGACCCTTTGGAAGTTCCAGTGGTTAGATGTGATTAGCCTCGAGAAGCCTCAGCGGAAATGGGCCTCATCTCGCCTGGAGGGCAAAACCTCCTGGATTTTCTCGAGTTGCGGCAGGTGGTCTCGATGTACGACGGGGACCTTAGGGACCCCCTCTGGTGGCCTCAGGAAAGGCCAGTCCCCATGCGAGTTCCTCGGGGGCCTCTCGGGATTCCTCTCCCGTCGATGCCGGGGCCTAAGACCTTGTGTGGAGTCGGCGCCGGAACCTGAGGATTCCTCTCCAGTGCTGACATGGATCTTGGGGTACTTCTGGAGTCTCCCCAGGGGAGTCAGTCATCGTCTCGAATGCGGGCATGCACTTGCGCTTTCCTCCAGAGCGGTAGCAGCAGTGTCACGCAGTACTCGCGTGGATCAAAGGATCTATGGTTTTCCTTCGAGTCTTTCCCACGAGGCTTTCCCACGAGGCTTTCCCACAGGGCTGTCCCACGTGCACACGTGGTGGGAGTGGATCCTCGGCTTGCACGTCAAGGTAGTGCAGGGAAAACAGGTTCCTCTGGAATGGACTGACACATCTGGGGGACTCTTGGAATGGTGGCACGACCCTGGAGTTCTTCTCGCCTTTCCTGTGGAGAGCGCCTCCACTTGAGATGCGACGGGAACGCCGGGAATTCTTTCCCTACGAAACAGGGAAAGGATCCCTCATCTCGAGCTAGGAGGCGGAAACGGGGCTCCCCTGGATGTGTGCGGTACCCTCGTGCTTCCTCTCGAGTGGAGACGGGTATGTCGGGGATCTTCTTGAGTTGCAGCAAGGCTGTGAAGGACCCTTTGGAAGTTCCAGTGGTTAGATGTGATTATCCTCGAGAAGCCTCAGCGGAAATGGGCCTCATCTCGCCTGGAGGGCAAAACCTCCTGGATTTTCTCGAGTTGCGGCAGGTGCTCTCAACTTACGACGGGGACCTCAGGGACCCGCTCTGGTGGCCTCAGGAAAGGCCAGTCCCCATGCGAGTTCCTCGGGGGCCTCTCGGGATTCCTCTCCCGTCGATGCCGGGGCCTAAGACCTTGTGTGCAGTTGGGGCCGGAACCTGAGGATTCCTCTCCAGTGCTGACATGGATCTTGGGGTACTTCTGGAGTCTCCCCAGGGGAGTCAGTCCTCGTCTCGAATGCGGGCATGCACTTGCGCTTTCCTCCAGAGCGGTAGCAGCAGTGTCACGCAGTCCGCCGCGTGGATCAAAGGATCTATGGTTTTCCCTCGAGTCTTTCCCACGAGGCTTTCCCACGAGGCTTTCCCACAGGGCTGTCCCCCGTGCACACGTGGTGGGAGTCGATCCTCGGCTTGCAAGTTAGGGGAGTGCAATGAAAACAGGTTCCTCTGGAATGGACTGACACATCTGGGGGACTCTTGGAATGGTGGCACGACCCTGGAGTTCCTCTCGCCTTTCCTGTGGAGAGCGCCTCCACTTGAGATGGGACGGAAACGCCGGGAATTCTTTCCCTACGAAACAGGGAAAGGATCCCTCATCTCGAGCTAGGAGGCGGAAACGGGGCTCCCCTGGATGTGTGCGGGACCCTCGTGCTTCCTCTCGAGTGGAGACGGGTATGTCGGGGATCTTCTTGAGTTGCAGCAAGGCTGTGAAGGACCCTTTGGAAGTTCCAGTGGTTAGATGTGATTAGCCTCGAGAAGCCTCAGCGGAAATGGGCCTCATCTCGCCTGGAGGGCAAAACCTCCTGGATTTTCTCGAGTTGCGGCAGGTGCTCTCGACTTACGACGGGGACCTCAGGGACCCGCTCTGGTGGCCTCAGGAAAGGCCAGTCCCCATGCGAGTTCCTCGGGGGCCTCTCGGGATTCCTCTCCCGTCGATGCCGGGGCCTAAGACCATGTGTGCAGTCGGGGCGGGAACCTTAGGATTCCTCTCCAGTGCTGACATGGATCTTGGGGTACTTCTGGAGTCTCCCCAGGGGAGTCAGTCCTCGTCTCGAATGCGGGCATGCACTTGCGCTTTCCTCCGGAGCGGTAGCAGAAGTGTCACGCAGTCCGCCGCGTGGATCAAATGATCTATAGTTTTCCCTCGAGTCTTTCCCACGAGGCTTTCCCACGAGGCTTTCCCACAGGGCTGTCCCACGTGCACACTTGGTGGGAGTCGATCCTCGGCTTGCACGTCAAGGCAGTGCAGGGAAAACAGGTTCCTCTGGAATGGACTGACACATCTGGGGGACTCTTGGAATGGTGGCACGACCCTGGAGTTCTTCTCGCCTTTCCTGTGGAGAGCGCCTCCACTTGAGATGCGACGGGAACGCCGGGAATTCTTTCCCTACGAAACAGGGAAAGGATCCCTCATCTCGAGCTAGGAGGCGGAAACGGGGCTCCCCTGGATGTGTGCGGTACCCTCGTGCTTCCTCTCGAGTGGAGACGGGTATGTCGGGGATCTTCTTGAGTTGCAGCAAGGCTGTGAAGGACCCTTTGGAAGTTGAGTGGTTAGACGTGATTATCCTCGAGAAGCCTCAGCGGAAATGGGCCTCATCTCGCCTGGAGGGCAAAACCTCCTGGATTTTCTCGAGTTGCGGCAGGTGCTCTCAACTTACGACGGGGACCTCAGGGACCCGCTCTGGTGGCCTCAGGAAAGGCCAGTCCCCATGCGAGTTCCTCGGGGGCCTCTCGGGATTCCTCTCCCGTCGATGCCGGGGCCTAAGACCTTGTGTGCAGTTGGGGCCGGAACCTGAGGATTCCTCTCCAGTGCTGACATGGATCTTGGGGTTCTTCTGGAGTCTCCCCAGGGGAGTCAGTCCTCGTCTCGAATGCGGGCATGCACTTGCGCTTTCCTCCAGAGCGGTAGCAGCAGTGTCACGCAGTCCGCCGATTGGATCAAAGGATCTATGGTTTTCCCTCGAGTCTTTCCCAGGAGGCTTTCCCACGAGGCTTTCCCACAGGGCTGTCCAACGTGCACACCTGGTGGGAGTCGATCCTCGGCTTGAACGTCAAGGCAGTGCAGGGAAAACAGTTTCCTCTGGAATGGACAGACACATCTGGGGGACTCTTGGAATGGTGGCACGACACTGGAGTTCCTCTCGCCTTTCCTGTGGAGAGCGCCTCCTCTTGAGATGCGACGGGAACGCCGGGAATTCTTTCCCTACGAAACAGGGAAAGGATCCCTCATCTCGAGCTAGGAGGCGGAAACTGGGCTCCCCTGGATGTGTACGGGACCCCACGTGCTTCCTCTCGAGTGGAGACGGGTATGTCGCGGAACTGCTTGAGTTGCAGCAAGGGTGTGAAGGACCCTTTGGAAGTTCGAGCGGTTAGATGTGATTAGCCTCGAGAAGCCTCAGCGGAAATGGGCCTCATCTCGCCTGGAGGGCAAAACCTCCTGGATTTTCTCGAGTTGCGGCAGGTGCTCTCGGCTTACGACGGGGACCTTAGGGACCCGCTCTGGTGGCCTCAGGAAAGGCCATTCCCCATGCGAGTTCCTCGGGGGCCTCTCGGGATTCCTCTCCCGTCGATGCCGGGGACTAAGACCTTGTGTGGAGTCGGGGCCGAAACCTGAGGATTCCTCTCCAGTGCTGACATGGATCTTGGGGTACTTCTGGAGTCTCCCCAGGGGAGTCAGTCCTCGTCTCGAATGCGGGCATGCACTTGCGCTTTCCTCCAGAGCGGTAGCAGCAGTGTCACGCAGTCCGCCGCGTGGATCAAAGGATCTATGGTTTTCCCTCGAGTCTTTCCCACGAGGCTTTCCCACGAGGCTTTCCCACAGGCCTGTCCCACGTGCACACGTGGTGGAAGTCGATCCTCGGCTTGAACGTCAAGGCAGTGCAGGGAAAACAGGTTCCTCTGGAATGGACTGACACATCTGAGGGACTCTTGGAATGGTGGCACGACCCTGGAGTTCCTCTCGCCTTTCCTGTGGAGAGCGCCTCCTCTTGAGATGCGACGGGAACGCCGGGAATTCTTTCCCTACGAAACAGGGAAAGGATCCCTCATCTCGAGCTAGGAGGCGGAAGCGGGGCTCCCCTGGATGTGTACGGGACCCCACGTGCTTCCTCTCGAGTGGAGACGGGTATGTCGCGGAACTGCTTGAGTTGCAGCAAGGGTGTGAAGGACCATTTGGAAGTTCCAGCGGTTAGATGTGATTAGCCTCGAGAAGCCTCAGCGGAAATGGGCCTCATCTCGCCTGGAGGGCAAAACCTCCTGGATTTTCTCGAGTTGCGGCAGGTGCTCTCGACTTACGGCGGGGACCTCAGGGACCCGCTCTGGTGGCCTCAGGAAAGGCCAGTCCCCATGCGAGTTCCTCGGGGGCCTCTCGGGATTCCTCTCCCGTCGATGCCGGGGACTAAGACCTTGTGTGGAGTCGGGGCCGAAACCTGAGGATTCCTCTCCAGTGCTGACATGGATCTTGGGGTAATTCTGGAGTCTCCCCAGGGGAGTCAGTCCTCGTCTCGAATGCGGGCATGCACTTGCGCTTTCCTCCAGAGCGGTAGCAGCAGTGTCACGCAGTCTGCCGCGTGGGTCAAAGGATCTATGGTTTTCCCTCGAGTCTTTTCCACGAGGCTTTCCCACGAGGCTTTCCCACAGGGCTGTCCCACGTGCACACGTTGTGGGAGTCGATCCTCGGCTTGAACGTCAAGGCAGTGCAGGGAAAACAGATTCCTCTGTAATGGACTGACACATCTGGGGTTCTCTTGGAATGCTGGCACGACCCTGGAGTTCCTCTCCCCTTTCCTGTGGAGAGCGCCTCCTCTTTAGATGCGACGGGAACGCCGGGAATTCTTTCCCTATGAAACAGGGAAAGGATCCCTCATTTTGAGCTAGGAGGCGGAAACGGGGCTCCCCTGGATGTGTGCGGGACCCTCGTGCTTCCTCTCGAGTGGAGACAGGTATGTCGGGGAACTTCTTGAGTTGCAGCAAGGGTGTGAAGGACCCATTGGAAGTTCCAGTGGTTAGATGTGATTAGCCTCGAGAAGCCTCAGCGGAAATGGGCCTAATCTCGCCTGGAGGGCAAAACCTCCTGGATTTTCTCGAGTTGCGGCAGGTGCTCTCGACTTACGATGGGGACCTCAGGGACCCGCTCTGGTGGCCTCAGGAAAGGCCAGTCCCCATGCGAGTTCCTCGGGGGCCTGTCGGGATTCCTGTCCCGTCGATGCCGCGGCCTAAGCCCTTGTGTGGAGTCGGGGCCGGAACCTGAGGATTCCTCTTCAGTGCTGACATGGATCTTGGGGTACTTCTGGAGTCTCCCCATGGGAGTCATTGCTCGTCTCGAATGCGGGCATGCACTTGCGCTTTCCTCCAGAGCGGTAGCAGCAGTGTCACATATTCCGCCAAGTGGATCAAAGGATCTAAGGTTTTCCCTCGAGTCTTTCCCACGAGGCTTTCCCACGAGGCTTTCCCACAGGGCTGTCCCACGTGCACACATGGTGGGTGTCGATCCTCGGCTTGAACGTCAAGGAAGTGCAGGGAAAACAGATTCCTCTGGAATGGACTGACACATATGGGGGACTCTTGGAATGGTGGCACGACCCTGGAGTTCCTCTCGCCTTTCCTGTGGAGAGCGCCTCCTCTTGAGATGCGACGGGAACGCCGGGAATTCTTTCCCTACGAAGCAGTGAAAGGATCCCTCATCTCGAGCTAGGAGGCGGAAACGGGGCTCCCCTGGATGTGTGCGGGACCCTCGTGCTTCCTCTCGAGTGGAGACGGGTATGTCGGGGAACTTCTTGAGTTGCAGCAAGGGTGTGAAGGACCCTTTGGAAGATCCAGTGGTTAGATGTGATTAGCCTCGAGAAGCCTCAGCGGAAATGGGCCTCATCTCGCCTGGAGGGCAAAACCTCCTGGATTTTCTCGAGTTGCGGCAGGTGCTCTCGACTTACGACGGGGACCTCAGGGACCCACTCTGGTTGCCTCAGGAAAGGCCAGTCCCCATTCGAGTTCCTCGTGGGCCTGTCGGGATTCCTCTCCCGTCGATGCCGGGGCCTAAGACCTTGTGTGCAGTCGGGGCAGGAACCTGTGGATTCCTCTCCAGTGCTGACATGGATCTTGGGGTACTTCTGGAGTCTCCCCAGGGGAGTCAGTCCTCGTCTCGAATGCGGGCATGCACTTGCGATTTCCTCCAGAGCGGTAGCAGAAGTGTCACGCAGTCCGCCGCGTGGATGAAAGGATCTATGGTTTTCCCGCAAGTCTTTCCCACGAGGCTTTCCCACCAGGCTTTCCCACAGGGCGGTCCCACGTGCACACGTGGTGGGAGTCGATCCTCGGCTTGAACGTCGACGCAGTTCAGGGAAAACAGGTTCCTCTGTTATGGACTGACACATCTGGGGGACTCTTGGAATGGTGGCACGACCCTGGAGTTCCTCTCGCCTTTCCTGTGGAGAGCGCCTCCTCTTGAGATGCGACGGGAACGCCGGGAATTCTTTCCCTACGAAACAGGGAAAGGATCACTCATCTCGAGCTAGGAGGCGGAAACGGGGCTCCCCTGGATGTGTGCGGGACCCCACGTGCTTCCTCTCGAGTGGAGACGCGTATGTCGGGGAACTTCTTGAGTTGCAGCAAGGGTGTGAAGGACCCTTTCGAAGTTACAGTGGTTAGATGTGATTAGCCTCGAGAAGCCTCAGCGGAAATGGGCCTCATCTCGCCTGGAGGGCAAAACCTCCTGGATTTTCTCGAGTTGCGGCAGGTGCTCTCGACTTACGACGGGGACCTCAGGGACCCGCTCTGGTGGCCTCAGGAAAGGCCAGTCCCCATGCGAGTTCCTCGAGGGCCTCTCGGGATTCCTCTCCCGTCGATGCCGGGGCCTAAGACCTTGTGTGGAGTTGGGGCCGGAACCTGAGGATTCCTCTCCAGTGCTGACATGGATCTTGGGGTACATCTGGAGTCTCCCCAGGGGAGTCAGTCCTCGTCTCGAATGCGGGCATGCACTTGTGCTTTCCTCCAGAGCGGTAGCAGCAGTGTCACGCAGTCCGCCGCGTGGATCAAAGGATCTATGGGTTTCCCTCGAGTCTTTCCCACGAGGCTTTCCCACGAGGCTTTCCCACAGGGCTGTCCCACGTGCACATTTGGTGGGAGTCGATCCTCGGCTTGAAAGTGAAGGCAGTGCAGGGAAAACAGGTTCCTCTGGAATGGACTGTCACATCTGGGGGACTCTTGGAATGGTGGCACGACCCTGGAGTTCCTCTCGCCTTTCCTGTGGAGAGCGCCTCCTCTTGAGATGCGACGGGAACGCCGGGAATTCTTTCCCTACGAAACAGGGAAAGGATCCCTCATCTCGAGCTAGGAGGCGGAAACGGGGCTTCCCTGGATGTGTGCGGGACCCCACGTGCTCCTCTCGAGTGGAGACGGGTATGTCGGGGAACTTCTTGAGTTGCAGCAAGGGTGTGAAGGACCCTTTGGAAGTTCCAGTGGTTAGATGTGATTAGCCTCGAGAAGCCTCAGCGGAAATGGTCCTAATCTCGCCTGGAGGGCAAAACCTCCTTGATTTTCTCGAGTTGCGGCAGGTGCTCTCGACTTACGACGGGGACCTCAGCGACCCGCTCTGGTTGCCTCAGGAAAGGACAGTCCCCATGCGAGTTCCTCTGGGGCCTCTCGGGATTCCTCTCCCGTCGATGCAGGGGCCTAAGACCTTGTGTGGAGTCGGGGCCGGAACCTGAGGATTCCTCTCCAGTGCTGACATGGATCTTGGGGTACTTCTGGAGTCTCCCCAGGGGAGTCAGTCCTCGTCTCGAATGCGGGCATGCACTTGCGCTTTCCTCCAGAGCGTTAGCAGCAGTGTCACGCAGTCCGCCGCGTAGATCAAAGGATCTATGGTTTTCCCTCGAGTCTTTCCCACGAGGCTTTCCCACGACGTTTTCCCACAGGGCTGTCCCACGTGCACACGTGGTGGGAGTCGATCCTCGGCTTGCAAGTTAGGGGAGTGCAATGAAAACAGGTTCCTCTGGAATGGACTGACACATCTGGGGGACTCTTGGAATGGTGGCACGACCCTGGAGTTCCTCTCGCCTTTCCTGTGGAGAGCGCCTCCTCTTGAGATGCGATGGGAACGCCGGGAATTCTTTCCCTACGAAACAGGGAAAGGATCCCTCATCTCGAGCTAGGAGGCGGAAGCGGGGCTCCCCTGGATGTGTACGGGACCCCACGTGCTTCCTCTCGAGTGGAGACGGGTATGTCGCGGAACTGCTTGAGTTGCAGCAAGGGTGTGAAGGACCATTTGGAAGTTCCAGCGGTTAGATGTGATTAGCCTCGAGAAGCCTCAGCGGAAATGGGCCTCATCTCACCTGGAGGGCAAAACCTCCTGGATTTTCTCGAGTTGCGGCAGGTGCTCTCGACTTACGACGGGGACCTCAGGGACCCGCTCTGGTGGCCTCAGGAAAGGCCAGTCCCCATGCGAGTTCCTCGGGGGCCTCTCGGGATTCCTCTCCCGTCGATGCCGGGGACTAAGACCTTGTGTGGAGTCGGGGCCGAAACCTGAGGATTCCTCTCCAGTGCTGACATGGATCTTGGGGTAATTCTGGAGTCTCCCCAGGGGAGTCAGTCCTCGTCTCGAATGCGGGCATGCACTTGCGCTTTCCTCCAGAGCGGTAGCAGCAGTGTCACGCAGTCTGCCGCGTGGGTCAAAGGATCTATGGTTTTCCCTCGAGTCTTTTCCACGAGGCTTTCCCACGAGGCTTTCCCACAGGGCTGTCCCACGTGCACACGTTGTGGGAGTCGATCCTCGGCTTGAACGTCAAGGCAGTGCAGGGAAAACAGATTCCTCTGTAATGGACTGACACATCTGGGGGACTCTTGGAATGGTGGCACGACCCTGGAGTTCCTCTCGCCTTTCCTGTGGAGAGCGCCTCCTCTTGAGATGCGACGGGAACGCCGGGAATTCTTTCCCTACGAAGCAGTGAAAGGATCCCTCATCTCGAGCTAGGAGGCGGAAACGGGGCTCCCCTGGATGTGTGCGGGACCCTCGTGCTTCCTCTCGAGTGGAGACGGGTATGTCGGGGAACTTCTTGAGTTGCAGCAAGGGTGTGAAGGACCCTTTGGAAGATCCAGTGGTTAGATGTGATTAGCCTCGAGAAGCCTCAGCGGAAATGGGCCTCATCTCGCCTGGAGGGCAAAACCTCCTGGATTTTCTCGAGTTGCGGCAGGTGCTCTCGACTTACGGCGGGGACCTCAGGGACCCGCTCTTGTGGCCTCAGGAAAGGCCAGTCCCCATGCGAGTTCCTCGGGGGCCTCTCGGGATTCCTCTCCCGTCGATGCCGGGGCCTAAGACCTTGTGTGGAGTCGGGGCCGGAACCTGAGGATTCCTCTACAGTGCTGACATGGATCTTGGGGTACTTCTGGAGTCTCCCCAGGGGAGTCAGTGCTCGTCTCGAATGCGGGCATGCACTTGCGCTTTCCTCCAGAGCGGTAGCAGCAGTGTCACACATTCCGCCGCGTGGATCAAAGTATCTATGTTTTTCCCTCGAGTCTTTCCCACGAGGCTTTCCCACGAGGCTTTCCCACAGGGCTGTCCCACGTGCACACGTGGTGGGAGTCGACCTCGGCTTGAACGTCAAGGCAGTGCAGGGAAAACAGGTTCCTCTGGAATGGACTGACACATCTGGGGGACTCTTGGAATGGTGGCACGACCCTGGAGTTCCTCTCGCCTTTCCTGTGGAGAGCGCCTCCTCTTGAGATGCGACGGGAACGCCGGGAATTCTTTCCCTTCGAAACAGGGAAAGGATCCCTCATCTCGAGCTAGGAGGCGGAAACGGGGCTCCCCGGGATGTGTGCGGGACCCTCGTGCTTCCTCTCGAGTCGAGACGGGTATGTCGGGGAACTTCTTGAGTTGCAGCAAGGGTGTGAAGGACCCTTTGGAAGTTCCAGTGGTTAGATGTGATTAGCCTCGAGAAGCCTCAGCGGAAATGGGCCTCATCTCCCCTGGAGGGCAAAACCTCCTGGATTTTCTCGAGTTGCGGCAGGTGATCTCGACTTACGACGGGGACCTCAGGGACCCGCTCTGGTGGCATCAGGAAAGGCCAGTCCCCTTGCGAGTTCCTCGGGGGCCTCTCAGGATTCCTCTCCCGTCGATGCCGGGGCCTAAGCCCTTGTGTGGAGTCGGGGCCGGAACCTGAGGATTCCTCTACAGTACTGACATGGATCTTGGGTTACTTCTGGAGTCTCCCCAGGGGAGTCAGTGCTCGTTTCGAATGCGGGCATGCACCTGCGCTTTCCTCCAGAGTGGTAGCAGCAGTGTCACGCCTTTCGCCGCGTGGAACAAAGGATCTATGGTTTTCCCTCGTGTCTTTCCCACGAGGCTTTCCCACGAGGCTTTCCCACAGGGCTGTCTCACGTGCACACGTGGTGGGAGTCGATCCTCGGCTTAAACGTCAAGGCAGTGCAGGGAAAACAGGTTCCTCTGGAATGGACTGACACATCTGGGGGACTCTTGGAATGGTGGCACGACCCTGGAGTGCCTCTCGCCTTTCCTGTGGAGAGCGCCTCCTCTTGAGAAGCGACGGGAACGCCGGGAATTCTTTCCCTACCAAACAGGGAAAGGATCCCTCATCTCGAACTAGGAGGTGGAAACGGGGCTCCCCTGGATGTGTGCGGGACACTCGTGCTTCCTCTCGAGTGAAGACGGGTATGTAGGGGAACTTCTTGAGTTGCAGCAAGGGTGTGAAGGACCCTTTGGAAGTTCCAGTGGTTAGATGTGATTATCCTCGAGAAGCCTCAGCGGAAATGGGCCTCATCTCGCCTGGAGGGCAAAACCTCCTGGATTTTCTCAAGTTGCGGCAGGTGCTCTCGACTTACGGCGGGGACCTCAGGGACCCGCTCTGGTGGCCTCAGGAAAAGCCAGTCCCCATGCGAGTTCCTCGGGGGCCTCTCAGGATTCCTCTCCCGTCGATGCCAGGGCCAAAGACCTTGTGTGGAGTCGGGGCCGGAACCTGAGGATTCCTCTCCAGTGCTGACATGGATCTTGGGGTACTTATGGAGTCTCCCCAGGGGAGTCAGTCCTCGTCTCGAATGCGGGCATGCACTTGCGCTTTCCTCCAGAGTGGTAGCAGCAGTGTCACGGAGTCCGCCACGTGGATCAAAGGATCTATGTTTTTCCTTCGAGTCTTTCCAACGAGGCTTTCCCACGAGGCTTTCCCACAGGGCTGTCCCCCGTGCACACGTTGTGGGAGTCGATCCTCGGCTTGCACGTCATGGCAGTGCAGGGAAAACAGGTTCCTCTGGAATGGACTGACACATCTGGGGGACTCTTGGAATGGTGGCACGACCCTGGAGTTCCTCTCGCCTTTCCTGTGGAGAGCGCCTCCTCTTGAGATGCGACGGGAATGCCGGGAATTCTTTCCCTACCAAACAGGGAAAGGATCCCTCATCTCGAGCTAGGAGGCGGAAACGGGGCTCCCCTGGATGTGTGCGGGACCCTCGTGCTTCCTCTCGAGTGGAGACGTGTATGTCGGGGATCTTCTTGAGTTGCAGCAAGGGTTTGAAGGACCCTTTGGAAGTTCCAGTGGTTAGATGTGATTATCCTCGAGAAGCCTCAGCGGAAATGGGCCTCATCTCGCCTGGAGGGCAAAACCTCCTGGATTTTCTCGAGTTGCGACAGGTGCTCTCGACTTACGGCGGGGACCTCAGGGACCCGCTCTGGTGTCCTCAGGAAAGGCCAGTCCCCATGCGAGTTCCTCGGGGGCCTCTCGGGATTCCTCTCCCGTCGATGCCGGGGCCTAAGACCTTGTGTGCAGTTGGGGCCGGAACCTGAGGATTCCTCTCCAGTGCTGACATGGATCTTGGGGTACTTCTGGAGTCTCCCCAGGGGAGTCAGTCCTCGTCTCGAATGCGGGCATGCACTTGCGCTTTCCTCCAGAGCGGTAGCAGCAGTGTCACGCAGTCCACCGCGTGGATCAAAGGATCTATGGTTTTCCCTCGAGTCTTTCCCACGAGGCTTTCCCACGAGGCTTTCCCACAGGGCTGTCCCCCGTGCACACGTGGTGGGAGTCGATCCTCGGCTTGCAAGTTAGGGGAGTGCAATGAAAACAGGTTCCTCTGGAATGGACTGACACATCTGGGGGACTCTTGGAATGGTGGCACGACCCTGGAGTTCCTCTCGCCTTTCCTGTGGAGAGCGCCTCCACTTGAGATGCGACGGGAACGCCGGGAATTCTTTCCCTACGAAACAGGGAAAGGATCCCTCATCGCGAGCTAGGAGGCGGAAACGGGGCTCCCCTGGATGTGTGCGGGACCCTCGTGCTTCCTCTCGAGTGGAGACGGGTATGTCGGGGATCTTCTTGAGTTGCAGCAAGGCTGTGAAGGACCCTATGGAAGTTCCAGTGGTTAGATGTGATTAGCCTCGAGAAGCCTCAGCGGAAATGGGCCTCATCTCGCCTGGAGGGCAAAACCTCCTGGATTTTCTCGAGTTGCGGCAGGTGCTCTCGACTTACGACGGGGACCTCAGGGACCCCCTCTGGTGGCCTCAGGAAAGGCCAGTCCCCATGCGAGTTCCTCGGGGGCCTCTCGGGATTCCTCTCCCGTCGATGCCGGGGCCTAAGACCATGTGTGCAGTCGGGGCGGGAACCTGAGGATTCCTCTCCAGTGCTGACATGGATCTTGGGGTACTTCTGGAGTCTCCCCAGGGGAGTCAGTGCTCGTCTCGAATGCGGGCATGCACTTGCGCTTTCCTCCGGAGCGGTAGCAGAAGTGTCACGCAGTCCGCCGCGTGGATCAAATGATCTATAGTTTTCCCTCGAGTCTTTCCCACGAGGCTTTCCCACGAGGCTTTCCCACAGGGCTGTCCCACGTGCACACTTGGTGGGAGTCGATCCTCGGCTTGAACGTCAAGGCAGTGCAGGGAAAACAGGTTCCTCTTGAATGGACTGACACATCTGGGAGACTCTTGGAATGGTAGCACGACCCTGGAGTTCCTCTCGACTTTCCTGTGGAGAGCGCCTCCTCTTGAGATGCGACGGGAACGCCGGAAATTCTTCCCCTACGAAACAGGGAAAGGATCCCTCATCTCGAGCTAGGAGGCTGAAACGGGGCTCCCCTGGATGTGTGCGGGACCCTCGTGCTTCCTCTCGAGTGGAGACGGGTATGTCAGGGAACTTCTTGAGTTGCAGCAAGGGTGTGAAGGACCCTTTGGAAGTTCCAGTGGTTAGATGTGATTAGCCTCGAGAAGCCTCAGCGGAAATGGGCCTCATCTCGCCTGGAGGGCAAAACCTCCTGGATTTTCTCGAGTTGCGGCAGGTGGTCTCGATGTACGACGGGGACCTTAGGGACCCCCTCTGGTGGCCTCAGGAAAGGCCAGTCCCCATGCGAGTTCCTCGGGGGCCTCTCGGGATTCCTCTCCCGTCGATGCCGGGGCCTAAGACCTTGTGTGGAGTCGGGGCCGGAACCTGAGGATTCCTCTCCAGTGCTGACATGAATCTTGGGGTACTTCTGGAGTCTCCCCAGGGGAGTCAGTCATCGTCTCGAATGCGGGCATGCACTTGCGCTTTCCTCCAGAGCGGTAGCAGCAGTGTCACGCAGTACTCGCGTGGATCAAAGGATCTATGGTTTTCCTTCGAGTCTTTCCCACGAGGCTTTCCCACGAGGCTTTCCCACAGGGCTGTCCCCCGTGCACACGTGGTGGGAGTCGATCCTCGGCTTGCAAGTCAAGGCAGTGCAGGGAAAACAGGTTCCTCTGGAATGGACTGACACATCTGTGGGCTCTTGGAATGGAGGCACGACCCTGGAGTTCTTCTCGCCTTTCCTGTGGAGAGCGCCTCCTCTTGAGATGCGACGGGAACGCCGGGAATTCTTTCCCTACGAAACAGGGAAAGGATCCCTCATCTCGAGCTAGGAGGCGGAAACGGGGCTCCCCTGGATGTGTGCGGGACCCTCGTGCTTCCTCTCGAGTGGAGACGGGTATGTCGGGGATCTTCTTGAGTTGCAGCAAGGGTGTGAAGGACCCTTTGGAAGTTCCAGTGGTTAGATGTGATTAGCCTCGAGAAGCCTCAGCGGAAATGGGCCTCATCTCGCCTGGAAGGCAAAACCTCCTGGATTTTCTCGAGTTGCGTCAGGTGCTTTCGACTTACGGCGGGGACATCAGGGACACGCTCTGGTGGCCTCAGGAAAGGCCAGTCCCCATGCGATTTCCTCGGGGGCCTCTCGGGATTCCTCTCCCGTCGATGCCGGGGCCTAAGACCTTGTGTGCAGTTGGGGACGGAACCTGAGGATTCCTCTCCAGTGCTGACATGGATCTTGGGGTTCTTCTGGAGTCTCCCCAGGGGAGTCAGTCCTCGTCTCGAATGCGGGCATGCACTTGCGCTTTCCTCCAGAGCGCTAGCAGCAGAGTCACGCAGTCCGCCGCGTGGATCAAAGGATCTATGTTTTTCCCTTGAGTCTTTCGCACGACGCTTTCCCACGAGGCTTTCCCACAGGGCTGTCCCCCGTGCACACGTGGTGGGAGTCGATCCTCGGCTTGCAAGTCAAGGCAGTGCAATGAAAACCGGTTCCTCTGGAATGGACTGACACATCTGGGGGACTCTTGGAATGGTGGCACGACCCTGGAGTTCCTCTCGCTTTTCCTGTGGAGAGCGCCTCCACTTGAGATGCGACGGGAACGCCGGGAATTCTTCCCCTACGAAACAGGGAAAGGATCCTTCATCTCGAGCTAGGAGGCGGAAACGGGGCTCCCCTGGATGTGTGCGGGACCCTCGTGCTTCCTCTCGAGTGGAGACGGGTATGTCGGGGATCTTCTTGAGTTGCAGCAAGGCTGTGAAGGACCCTTTGGAAGTTCCAGTGGTTAGATGTGATTAGCCTCGAGAAGCCTCAGCGGAAATGGGCCTCATCTCGCCTGGAGGGCAAAACCTCCTGGATTTTCTCGAGTTGCGGCAGGTGCTCTCGACTTACGACGGGGACCTAGGGACCCGCTCTGGTGGCCTCAGGAAAGGCCAGTCCCCATGTGAGTTCCTCGGGGGCCTCTCGGGATTCCTCTCCCGTCGATGCCGGGGCCTAAGACCTTGTGTGCAGTCGGGGCCGGAACCTGAGGATTCCTCTCCAGTGCTGACATGGATCTTGGGGTACTTATGGAGTCTCCCCAGGGGAGTCAGTCCTCGTCTCGAATGCGGGCATGCACTTGCGCTTTCCTCCAGAGTGGTAGCAGCAGTGTCACGGAGTCCGCCACGTGGATCAAAGGATCTATGTTTTTCCTTCGAGTCTTTCCAACGAGGCTTTCCCACGAGGCTTTCCCACAGGGCTGTCCCCCGTGCACACGTTGTGGGAGTCGATCCTCGGCTTGCACGTCATGGCAGTGCAGGGAAAACAGGTTCCTCTGGAATGGACTGACACATCTGGGGGACTCTTGGAATGGTGGCACGACCCTGGAGTTCCTCTCGCCTTTCCTGTGGAGAGCGCCTCCTCTTGAGATGCGACGGGAATGCCGGGAATTCTTTCCCTACCAAACAGGGAAAGGATCCCTCATCTCGAGCTAGGAGGCGGAAACGGGGCTCCCCTGGATGTGTGCGGGACCCTCGTGCTTCCTCTCGAGTGGAGACGTGTATGTCGGGGATCTTCTTGAGTTGCAGCAAGGGTTTGAAGGACCCTTTGGAAGTTCCAGTGGTTAGATGTGATTATCCTCGAGAAGCCTCAGCGGAAATGGGCCTCATCTCGCCTGGAGGGCAAAACCTCCTGGATTTTCTCGAGTTGCGACAGGTGCTCTCGACTTACGACGGGGACCTCAGGGACCCGCTATGGTGGCCTCAGGAAAGGCCAGTCCCCATGCGAGTTCCTCGGGGGCCTCTCGGGATTCCTCTCCCGTCGATGCCGGGGCCTAAGACCTTGTGTGCAGTTGGGGCCGGAACCTGAGGATTCCTCTCCAGTGCTGACATGGATCTTGGGGTACTTCTGGAGTCTCCCCAGGGGAGTCAGTCCTCGTCTCGAATGCGGGCATGCACTTGCGCTTTCCTCCAGAGCGGTAGCAGCAGTGTCACGCAGTCCACCGCGTGGATCAAAGGATCTATGGTTTTCCCTCGAGTCTTTCCCACGAGGCTTTCCCACGAGGCTTTCCCACAGGGCTGTCCCCCGTGCACACGTGGTGGGAGTCGATCCTCGGCTTGCAAGTTAGGGGAGTGCAATGAAAACAGGTTCCTCTGGAATGGACTGACACATCTGGGGGACTCTTGGAATGGTGGCACGACCCTGGAGTTCCTCTCGCCTTTCCTGTGGAGAGCGCCTCCACTTGAGATGCGACGGGAACGCCGGGAATTCTTTCCCTACGAAACAGGGAAAGGATCCCTCATCGCGAGCTAGGAGGCGGAAACGGGGCTCCCCTGGATGTGTGCGGGACCCCACGTGCTTCCTCTCGAGTGGAGACGGGTATGTCGGGGATCTTCTTGAGTTGCAGCAAGGCTGTGAAGGACCCTATGGAAGTTCCAGTGGTTAGATGTGATTAGCCTCGAGAAGCCTCAGCGGAAATGGGCCTCATCTCGCCTGGAGGGCAAAACCTCCTGGATTTTCTCGAGTTGCGGCAGGTGCTCTCGACTTCCGACGGGGACCTCAGGGACCCCCTCTGGTGGCCTCAGGAAAGGCCAGTCCCCATGCGAGTTCCTCGGGGGCCTCTCGGGATTCCTCTCCCGTCGATGCCGGGGCCTAAGACCATGTGTGCAGTCGGGGCGGGAACCTGAGGATTCCTCTCCAGTGCTGACATGGATCTTGGGGTACTTCTGGAGTCTCCCCAGGGGAGTCAGTGCTCGTCTCGAATGCGGGCATGCACTTGCGCTTTCCTCCGGAGCGGTAGCAGAAGTGTCACGCAGTCCGCCGCGTGGATCAAATGATCTATAGTTTTCCCTCGAGTCTTTCCCACGAGGCTTTCCCACGAGGCTTTCCCACAGGGCTGTCCCACGTGCACACTTGGTGGGAGTCGATCCTCGGCTTGAACGTCAAGGCAGTGCAGGGAAAACAGGTTCCTCTTGAATGGACTGACACATCTGGGAGACTCTTGGAATGGTAGCACGACCCTGGAGTTCCTCTCGACTTTCCTGTGGAGAGCGCCTCCTCTTGAGATGCGACGGGAACGCCGGGAATTCTTCCCCTACGAAACAGGGAAAGGATCCCTCATCTCGAGCTAGGAGGCTGAAACGGGGCTCCCCTGGATGTGTGCGGGACCCTCGTGCTTCCTCTCGAGTGGAGACGGGTATGTCAGGGAACTTCTTGAGTTGCAGCAAGGGTGTGAAGGACCCTTTGGAAGTTCCAGTGGTTAGATGTGATTAGCCTCGAGAAGCCTCAGCGGAAATGGGCCTCATCTCGCCTGGAGGGCAAAACCTCCTGGATTTTCTCGAGTTGCGGCAGGTGGTCTCGATGTACGACGGGGACCTTAGGGACCCCCTCTGGTGGCCTCAGGAAAGGCCAGTCCCCATGCGAGTTCCTCGGGGGCCTCTCGGGATTCCTCTCCCGTCGATGCCGGGGCCTAAGACCTTGTGTGGAGTCGGGGCCGGAACCTGAGGATTCCTCTCCAGTGCTGACATGAATCTTGGGGTACTTCTGGAGTCTCCCCAGGGGAGTCAGTCATCGTCTCGAATGCGGGCATGCACTTGCGCTTTCCTCCAGAGCGGTAGCAGCAGTGTCACGCAGTACTCGCGTGGATCAAAGGATCTATGGTTTTCCTTCGAGTCTTTCCCACGAGGCTTTCCCACGAGGCTTTCCCACAGGGCTGTCCCCCGTGCACACGTGGTGGGAGTCGATCCTCGGCTTGCAAGTCAAGGCAGTGCAGGGAAAACAGGTTCCTCTGGAATGGACTGACACATCTGTGGGCTCTTGGAATGGAGGCACGACCCTGGAGTTCTTCTCGCCTTTCCTGTGGAGAGCGCCTCCTCTTGAGATGCGACGGGAACGCCGGGAATTCTTTCCCTACGAAACAGGGAAAGGATCCCTCATCTCGAGCTAGGAGGCGGAAACGGGGCTCCCCTGGATGTGTGCGGGACCCTCGTGCTTCCTCTCGAGTGGAGACGGGTATGTCGGGGATCTTCTTGAGTTGCAGCAAGGGTGTGAAGGACCCTTTGGAAGTTCCAGTGGTTAGATGTGATTAGCCTCGAGAAGCCTCAGCGGAAATGGGCCTCATCTCGCCTGGAAGGCAAAACCTCCTGGATTTTCTCGAGTTGCGTCAGGTGCTTTCGACTTACGGCGGGGACATCAGGGACACGCTCTGGTGGCCTCAGGAAAGGCCAGTCCCCATGCGATTTCCTCGGGGGCCTCTCGGGATTCCTCTCCCGTCGATGCCGGGGCCTAAGACCTTGTGTGCAGTTGGGGACGGAACCTGAGGATTCCTCTCCAGTGCTGACATGGATCTTGGGGTTCTTCTGGAGTCTCCCCAGGGGAGTCAGTCCTCGTCTCGAATGCGGGCATGCACTTGCGCTTTCCTCCAGAGCGCTAGCAGCAGAGTCACGCAGTCCGCCGCGTGGATCAAAGGATCTATGTTTTTCCCTTGAGTCTTTCGCACGACGCTTTCCCACGAGGCTTTCCCACAGGGCTGTCCCCCGTGCACACGTGGTGGGAGTCGATCCTCGGCTTGCAAGTCAAGGCAGTGCAATGAAAACCGGTTCCTCTGGAATGGACTGACACATCTGGGGGACTCTTGGAATGGTGGCACGACCCTGGAGTTCCTCTCGCTTTTCCTGTGGAGAGCGCCTCCACTTGAGATGCGACGGGAACGCCGGGAATTCTTCCCCTACGAAACAGGGAAAGGATCCTTCATCTCGAGCTAGGAGGCGGAAACGGGGCTCCCCTGGATGTGTGCGGGACCCTCGTGCTTCCTCTCGAGTGGAGACGGGTATGTCGGGGATCTTCTTGAGTTGCAGCAAGGCTGTGAAGGACCCTTTGGAAGTTCCAGTGGTTAGATGTGATTAGCCTCGAGAAGCCTCAGCGGAAATGGGCCTCATCTCGCCTGGAGGGCAAAACCTCCTGGATTTTCTCGAGTTGCGGCAGGTGCTCTCGACTTACGACGGGGACCTAGGGACCCGCTCTGGTGGCCTCAGGAAAGGCCAGTCCCCATGTGAGTTCCTCGGGGGCCTCTCGGGATTCCTCTCCCGTCGATGCCGGGGCCTAAGACCATGTGTGCAGTCGGGGCCGGAACATGAGGATTCCTCTCCAGTGCTGACATGGATCTTGGGGTACTTCTGGAGTCTCCCCAGGGGAGTCAATCCTCGTCTCGAATGCGGGCATGCACTTGCGCTTTCCTCCGGAGCGGTAGCAGCAGTGTCACGCAGTCCTCCGCGTGGATCAAAGGATCTATGGTTTTCCCTCGAGTCTTTCCCACGAGGCTTTTCCACGAGGCTTTCCCACAGGGCTGTCCCACGTGCACACTTGTTGGGAGTCGATCCTCGGCTTGAACGTCAAGGCAGTGCAGGGAAAACAGGTTCCTCTTGAATGGACTGACACATCTGGGGGACTCTTGGAATGGTGGCACGACCCTGGAGTTCCTCTCGCCTTTCCTGTGGAGAGCGCCTCCTCCTGAGATGCGACGGGAACGCCGGGAATTCTTTCCCTATGAAACAGGGAAAGGATCCCTCATCTCGAGCTAGGAGGCGGAAACGGGGCTCCCCTGGATGTGTGCGGGACCCTCGTGCTTCCTCTCGAGTGGAGACGGGTATGTCGGGGAACTTCTTGAGTTGCAGCAAGGGTGTGAAGGACCCTTTGGAAGTTTCAGTGGTTAGATGTGATTAGCCTCGAGAAGCCTCAGCGGAAATGGGCCTCATCTCGCCTGGAGGGCAAAACCTCCTGGATTTTCTAGAGTTGCGGCAGGTGCTCTCGACTTACGATGGGGACCTCAGGGACCAGCTCTGGTGGCCTCAGGAAAGGCCAGTCCCCATGCGAGTTCCTCGGGGGCCTCTCGGGATTCCTCTCCCGTCGATGCCGGGGCCTAAGACCTTGTGGGGATTCGGGGCCGGAACCTGAGGATTCCTCTCCAGTGCTGACATGGATCTTGGGGTACTTCTGCAGTCTCCCCAGGTGAGTCAGTGCTCGTCTCGAATGCGGGCATGCACTTGCGCTTTCCTCCAGTGCGGTAGCAGCAGTGTCACGCAGTCTGCCGTGTGGATCAAAGGATCTATGGTTTTCCCTCGAGTCTTTCCCACGAGGCTTTCCCACGAGGCTTTCCCACAGGGCTGTCCCACGTGCACACGTGGTGGGAGTCGACCTCGGCTTGAACGTCAAGGCAGTGCAGGGAAAACAGGTTCCTCTGGAATGGACTGACACATCTGGGGGACTCTTGGAATGGTGGCACGACCCTGGAGTTCCTCTCGCCTTTCCTGTGGAGAGCGCCTCCTCTTGAGATGCGATGGGAACGCCGGGAATTCTTTCCCTACGAAACAGGGAAAGGATCCCTCATCTCGAGCTAGTAGGCGGAAACGGGGCTCCCCTGGATGTGTGCGGGACCCTCGTGCTTCCTCTCGAGTGGAGACGTGTATGTCGGGGAACTTCTTGAGTTGCAGCAAGGGTGTGAATGACCCTTTGGAAGTTCCAGTGGTTAGATGTGATTAGCCTCGAGAAGCCTCAGCGGAAATGGGCCTCAACTCGCCTGGAGGGCAAAACCTCCTGGATTTTATCGAGTTGCGGCAGGTGGTCTCGATGTACGACGGGGACCTCAGGGACCCGCTCTGTTGGCCTCAGGAAAGGCCAGTCCCCATGCGAGTTCCTCGGGGGCCTCTCGGGATTCCTCTCCCGTTGATGCCGGGGCCTAAGACCTTGTGTGGAGTTGGGGCCGGAAGGTGAGGATTCCTCTCCAGTGCTGACATGGATCTTGGGGTATTTCTGGAGTCTCCCCAGGGGAGTCAGTCTTCGTCTCGAATGCGGGCATACACTTGCATTTTCCTCCATAGCGGTAGCAGCAGTGTCACGCAGTCCGCCTCGTGGATCAACGATCTATGGTTTTCCCTCGAGTCTTTCCCACGAGGCTTTACCACGAGGTTTTCCCACAGGGCTGTCCCACGTGCACACGTGGTGGGAGTCGATCCTCGGCTTGCACGTCAAGGCAGTGCAGGGAAAATAGGTTCCTCTGGAATGGACTGACACATCTGGGGGACTCTTGGAATGGTGGCACGACCCTGGAGTTCCTCTCGCCTTTGCTGTGGAGAGCGCCTCCTCTTGAGATGCGACGGGAACGCCGGGAATTCTTTCCCTACGGAACAGGGAAAGGATCCCTCATCTCGAGCTAGGAGGCGGAAACGGGGCTCCCCTGGATGTGTGCGGGACCCTCGTGCTTCCTCTCGAGTGGAGACGGGTATGTCGGGGAACTTATTGAGTTGCAGCAAGGGTGTGAAGGACCCTTTGGAAGTTCCAGTGGTTAGATGTGATTAGCCTCGAGAAGCCTCAGCGGAAATGGGCCTCATCTCGCCTGGAGGGCAAAACCTCCTGGATTTTCTCAAGTTGCGGCAGGTGCTCTCGACTTACGGCGGGGACCTCAGGGACCCGCTCTGGTGGCCTCAGGAAAGGCCAGGCCCCATGCGAGTTCCTCCGGGGCCTCTCGGGATTCCTCTCCCGTCGATGCCGGGGCCTAAGACCTTGTGTGCAGTTGGGGCCGGAACCTGAGGATTCCTCTCCAGTGCTGACATGGATCTTGGGGTACTTCTGGAGTCTCCCCAGGGGAGTCAGTCCTCGTCTCGAATGCGGGCATGCACTTGCGCTTTCCTCCAGAGCGGTAGCAGCAGTGTCACCCAGTCCGCCGCGTGGATCAAAGGATCTATGGTTTTCCCTCGAGTCTTTCCCACGAGGCTTTCCCACGAGGCTTTCCCACAGGGCTGTCCCCCGTGCACACGTGGTGGGAGTCGATCCTCTGCTTGCAAGTCAAGGCAGTGCAATGAAAACAGGTTCCTCTGGAATGGACTGACACATCTGGGGGACTCTTGGAATGGTGGCACGACCCTGGAGTTCCTCTCGCCTTTCCTGTGGAGAGGGCCTCCACTTGAGATGCGACGGGAACGCCGGGAATTCTTTCCCTACGAAACAGGGAAAGGATCCCTCATCTCGAGCTAGGAGGCGGAAACGGGGCTCCCCTGGATGTGTGCGGGACCCTCGTGCTTCCTCTCGAGTGGAGACGAGTATGACGGGGATCTTCTTGAGTTGCAGCAAGGCTGTGAAGGACCCTTTGGAAGTTCCAGTGGTTAGATGTGATTAGCCTCGAGAAGCCTCAGCGGAAATGGGGCTCATCTCGCCTGGAGGGCAAAACCTCCTGGATTTTCTCGAGTTGCGGCAGGTGCTCTCGACTTACGGCGGGGACCTCAGGGACCCGCTCTGGTGGCCTCAGGAAAGGCCAGGCCCCATGCGAGTTCCTCCGGGGCCTCTCGGGATTCCTCTCCCGTCGATGCCGGGGCCTAAGACCTTGTGTGCAGTTGGGGCCGGAACCTGAGGATTCCTCTCCAGTGCTGACATGGATCTTGGGGTACTTCTGGAGTCTCCCCAGGGGAGTCAGTCCTCGTCTCGAATGCGGGCATGCACTTGCGCTTTCCTCCAGAGCGGTAGCAGCAGTGTCACCCAGTCCGCCGCGTGGATCAAAGGATCTATGGTTTTCCCTCGAGTCTTTCCCACGAGGCTTTCCCACGAGGCTTTCCCACAGGGCTGTCCCCCGTGCACACGTGGTGGGAGTCGATCCTCGGCTTGCAAGTCAAGGCAGTGCAATGAAAACAGGTTCCTCTGGAATGGACTGACACATCTGGGGGACTCTTGGAATGGTGGCACGACCCTGGAGTTCCTCTCGCCTTTCCTGTGGAGAGCGCCTCCACTTGAGATGCGACGGGAACGCCGGGAATTCTTTCCCTACGAAACAGGGAAAGGATCCCTCATCTCGAGCTAGGAGGCGGAAACGGGGCTCCCCTGGATGTGTGCGGGACCCTCGTGCTTCCTCTCGAGTGGAGACGGGTATGACGGGGATCTTCTTGAGTTGCAGCAAGGCTGTGAAGGACCCTTTGGAAGTTCCAGTGGTTAGATGTGATTAGCCTCGAGAAGCCTCAGCGGAAATGGGCCTCATCTCCCCTGGAGGGCAAAACCTCCTGGATTTTCTCGAGTTGCGGCAGGTGATCTCGACTTACGACGGGGACCTCAGGGACCCGCTCTGGTGGCATCAGGAAAGGCCAGTCCCCTTGCGAGTTCCTCGGGGGCCTCTCAGGATTCCTCTCCCGTCGATGCCGGGGCCTAAGCCCTTGTGTGGAGTCGGGGCCGGAACCTGAGGATTCCTCTACAGTACTGACATGGATCTTGGGTTACTTCTGGAGTCTCCCCAGGGGAGTCAGTGCTCGTTTCGAATGCGGGCATGCACCTGCGCTTTCCTCCAGAGTGGTAGCAGCAGTGTCACGCCTTTCGCCGCGTGGAACAAAGGATCTATGGTTTTCCCTCGTGTCTTTCCCACGAGGCTTTCCCACGAGGCTTTCCCACAGGGCTGTCTCACGTGCACACGTGGTGGGAGTCGATCCTCGGCTTAAACGTCAAGGCAGTGCAGGGAAAATAGGTTCCTCTGGAATGGACTGACACATCTGGGGGACTCTTGGAATGGTGGCACGACCCTGGAGTGCCTCTCGCCTTTCCTGTGGAGAGCGCCTCCTCTTGAGAAGCGACGGGAACGCCGGGAATTCTTTCCCTACCAAACAGGGAAAGGATCCCTCATCTCGAACTGGGAGGTGGAAACGGGGCTCCCCTGGATGTGTGCGGGACACTCGTGCTTCCTCTCGAGTGAAGACGGGTATGTAGGGGAACTTCTTGAGTTGCAGCAAGGGTGTGAAGGACCCTTTGGAAGTTCCAGTGGTTAGATGTGATTATCCTCGAGAAGCCTCAGCGGAAATGGGCCTCATCTCGCCTGGAGGGCAAAACCTCCTGGATTTTCTCAAGTTGCGGCAGGTGCTCTCGACTTACGGCGGGGACCTCAGGGACCCGCTCTGGTGGCCTCAGGAAAAGCCAGTCCCCATGCGAGTTCCTCGGGGGCCTCTCAGGATTCCTCTCCCGTCGATGCCGGGGCCAAAGACCTTGTGTGGAGTCGGGGCCGGAACCTGAGGATTCCTCTCCAGTGCTGACATGGATCTTGGGGTACTTATGGAGTCTCCCCAGGGGAGTCAGTCCTCGTCTCGAATGCGGGCATGCACTTGCGCTTTCCTCCAGAGTGGTAGCAGCAGTGTCACGGAGTCCGCCACGTGGATCAAAGGATCTATGTTTTTCCTTCGAGTCTTTCCAACGAGGCTTTCCCACGAGGCTTTCCCACAGGGCTGTCCCCCGTGCACACGTTGTGGGAGTCGATCCTCGGCTTGCACGTCATGGCAGTGCAGGGAAAACAGGTTCCTCTGGAATGGACTGACACATCTGGGGGACTCTTGGAATGGTGGCACGACCCTGGAGTTCCTCTCGCCTTTCCTGTGGAGAGCGCCTCCTCTTGAGATGCGACGGGAACGCCGGGAATTCTTTCCCTACCAAACAGGGAAAGGATCCCTCATCTCGAGCTAGGAGGCGGAAACGGGGCTCCCCTGGATGTGTGCGGGACCCTCGTGCTTCCTCTCGAGTGGAGACGTGTATGTCGGGGATCTTCTTGAGTTGCAGCAAGGGTTTGAAGGACCCTTTGGAAGTTCCAGTGGTTAGATGTGATTATCCTCGAGAAGCCTCAGCGGAAATGGGCCTCATCTCGCCTGGAGGGCAAAACCTCCTGGATTTTCTCGAGTTGCGACAGGTGCTCTCGACTTACGGCGGGGACCTCAGGGACCCGCTCTGGTGGCCTCAGGAAAGGCCAGTCCCCATGCGAGTTCCTCGGGGGCCTCTCGGGATTCCTCTCCCGTCGATGCCGGGGCCTAAGACCTTGTGTGCAGTTGGGGCCGGAACCTGAGGATTCCTCTCCAGTGCTGACATGGATCTTGGGGTACTTCTGGAGTCTCCCCAGGGGAGTCAGTCCTCGTCTCGAATGCGGGCATGCACTTGCGCTTTCCTCCAGAGCGGTAGCAGCAGTGTCACGCAGTCCACCGCGTGGATCAAAGGATCTATGGTTTTCCCTCGAGTCTTTCCCACGAGGCTTTCCCACGAGGCTTTCCCACAGGGCTGTCCCCCGTGCACACGTGGTGGGAGTCGATCCTCGGCTTGCAAGTTAGGGGAGTGCAATGAAAACAGGTTCCTCTGGAATGGACTGACACATCTGGGGGACTCTTGGAATGGTGGCACGACCCTGGAGTTCCTCTCGCCTTTCCTGTGGAGAGCGCCTCCACTTGAGATGCGACGGGAACGCCGGGAATTCTTTCCCTACGAAACAGGGAAAGGATCCCTCATCTCGAGCTAGGAGGCGGAAACGGGGCTCCCCTGGATGTGTGCGGGACCCTCGTGCTTCCTCTCGAGTGGAGACGGGTATGTCGGGGATCTTCTTGAGTTGCAGCAAGGCTGTGAAGGACCCTATGGAAGTTCCAGTGGTTAGATGTGATTAGCCTCGAGAAGCCTCAGCGGAAATGGGCCTCATCTCGCCTGGAGGCAAAACCTCCTGGATTTTCTCGAGTTGCGGCAGGTGCTCTCGACTTACGACGGGGACCTCAGGGACCCCCTCTGGTGGCCTCAGGAAAGGCCAGTCCCCATGCGAGTTCCTCGGGGGCCTCTCGGGATTCCTCTCCCGTCGATGCCGGGGCCTAAGACCATGTGTGCAGTCGGGGCGGGAACCTGAGGATTCCTCTCCAGTGCTGACATGGATCTTGGGGTACTTCTGGAGTCTCACCAGGGGAGTCAGTATTCGTCTCGAATGCGGGCATGCACTTGCGCTTTCCTCCGGAGCGGTAGCAGAAGTGTCACGCAGTCCGCCGCGTGGATCAAATGATCTATAGTTTTCCCTCGAGTCTTTCCCACGAGGCTTTCCCACGAGGCTTTCCCACAGGGCTGTCCCACGTGCACACTTGGTGGGAGTCGATCCTCGGCTTGAACGTCAAGGCAGTGCAGGGAAAACAGGTTCCTCTTGAATGGACTGACACATCTGGGGGACTCTTGGAATGGTAGCACGACCCTGGAGTTCCTCTCGACTTTCCTGTGGAGAGCGCCTCCTCTTGAGATGCGACGGGAACGCCGGGAATTCTTCCCCTACGAAACAGGGAAAGGATCCCTCATCTCGAGCTAGGAGGCTGAAACGGGGCTCCCCTGGATGTGTGCGGGACCCTCGTGCTTCCTCTCGAGTGGAGACGGGTATGTCAGGGAACTTCTTGAGTTGCAGCAAGGGTGTGAAGGACCCTTTGGAAGTTCCAGTGGTTAGATGTGATTAGCCTCGAGAAGCCTCAGCGGAAATGGGCCTCATCTCGCCTGGAGGGCAAAACCTCCTGGATTTTCTCGAGTTGCGGCAGGTGGTCTCGATGTACGACGGGGACCTTAGGGACCCCCTCTGGTGGCCTCAGGAAAGGCCAGTCCCCATGCGAGTTCCTCGGGGGCCTCTCGGGATTCCTCTCCCGTCGATGCCGGGGCCTAAGACCTTGTGTGGAGTCGGGGCCGGAACCTGAGGATTCCTCTCCAGTGCTGACATGGATCTTGGGGTACTTCTGGAGTCTCCCCAGGGGAGTCAGTCATCGTCTCGAATGCGGGCATGCACTTGCGCTTTCCTCCAGAGCGGTAGCAGCAGTGTCACGCAGTACTCGCGTGGATCAAAGGATCTATGGTTTTCCTTCGAGTCTTTCCCACGAGGCTTTCCCACGAGGCTTTCCCACTGGGCTGTCCCCCGTGCACACGTGGTGGGAGTCGATCCTCGGCTTGCAAGTCAAGGCAGTGCAGGGAAAACAGGTTCCTCTGGAATGGACTGACACATCTGTGGGCTCTTGGAATGGAGGCACGACCCTGGAGTTCTTCTCGCCTTTCCTGTGGAGAGCGCCTCCTCTTGAGATGCGACGGGAACGCCGGGAATTCTTTC
Organism: Ovis canadensis; assembly: GCF_042477335.2. NCBI lineage: Eukaryota > Metazoa > Chordata > Mammalia > Artiodactyla > Bovidae > Ovis > Ovis canadensis. The sequence goes on along the minus strand of NC_091262.1, from coordinate 4,651,707 downwards.
CCTACGAAACAGGGAAAGGATCCCTCATCTCGAGCTAGGAGGCGGAAACGGGGCTCCCCTGGATGTGTGCGGGACCCTCGTGCTTCCTCTCGAGTGGAGACGGGTATGTCGGGGATCTTCTTGAGTTGCAGCAAGGGTGTGAAGGACCCTTTGGAAGTTCCAGTGGTTAGATGTGATTAGCCTCGAGAAGCCTCAGCGGAAATGGGCCTCATCTCGCCTGGAAGGCAAAACCTCCTGGATTTTCTCGAGTTGCGTCAGGTGCTCTCGACTTACGGCGGGGACATCAGGGACACGCTCTGGTGGCCTCAGGAAAGGCCAGTCCCCATGCGATTTCCTCGGGGGCCTCTCGGGATTCCTCTCCCGTCGATGCCGGGGCCTAAGACCTTGTGTGCAGTTGGGGAAGGAACCTGAGGATTCCTCTCCAGTGCTGACATGGATCTTGGGGTTCTTCTGGAGTCTCCCCAGGGGAGTCAGTCCTCGTCTCGAATGCGGGCATGCACTTGCGCTTTCCTCCAGAGCGCTAGCAGCAGAGTCACGCAGTCCGCCGCGTGGATCAAAGGATCTATGGTTTTCCCTTGAGTCTTTCGCACGACGCTTTCCCACGAGGCTTTCCCACAGGGCTGTCCCCCGTGCACACGTGGTGGGAGTCGATCCTCGGCTTGCAAGTCAAGGCAGTGCAATGAAAACCGGTTCCTCTGGAATGGACTGACACATCTGGGGGACTCTTGGAATGGTGGCACGACCCTGGAGTTCCTCTCGCTTTTCCTGTGGAGAGCGCCTCCACTTGAGATGCGACGGGAACGCCGGGAATTCTTCCCCTACGAAACAGGGAAAGGATCCTTCATCTCGAGCTAGGAGGCGGAAACGGGGCTCCCCTGGATGTGTGCGGGACCCTCGTGCTTCCTCTCGAGTGGAGACGGGTATGTCGGGGATCTTCTTGAGTTGCAGCAAGGCTGTGAAGGACCCTTTGGAAGTTCCAGTGGTTAGATGTGATTAGCCTCGAGAAGCCTCAGCGGAAATGGGCCTCATCTCGCCTGGAGGGCAAAACCTCCTGGATTTTCTCGAGTTGCGGCAGGTGCTCTCGACTTACGACGGGGACCTAGGGACCCGCTCTGGTGGCCTCAGGAAAGGCCAGTCCCCATGTGAGTTCCTCGGGGGCCTCTCGGGATTCCTCTCCCGTCGATGCCGGGGCCTAAGACCATGTGTGCAGTCGGGGCCGGAACATGAGGATTCCTCTCCAGTGCTGACATGGATCTTGGGGTACTTCTGGAGTCTCCCCAGGGGAGTCAATCCTCGTCTCGAATGCGGGCATGCACTTGCGCTTTCCTCCGGAGCGATAGCAGCAGTGTCACGCAGTCCGCCGCGTGGATCAAAGGATCTATGGTTTTCCCTCGAGTCTTTCCCACGAGGCTTTTCCACGAGGCTTTCCCACAGGGCTGTCCCACGTGCACACTTGTTGGGAGTCGATCCTCGGCTTGAACGTCAAGGCAGTGCAGGGAAAACAGGTTCCTCTTGAATGGACTGACACATCTGGGGGTCTCTTGGAATGGTGGCACGACCCTGGAGTTCCTCTCGCCTTTCCTGTGGAGAGCGCCTCCTCCTGAGATGCGACGGGAACGCCGGGAATTCTTTCCCTACGAAACAGGGAAAGGATCCCTCATCTCGAGCTAGGAGGCGGAAACGGGGCTCCCCTGGATGTGTGCGGGACCCTCGTGCTTCCTCTCGAGTGGAGACGGGTATGTCGGGGAACTTCTTGAGTTGCAGCAAGGGTGTGAAGGACCCTTTGGAAGTTTCAGTGGTTAGATGTGATTAGCCTCGAGAAGCCTCAGCGGAAATGGGCCTCATCGCGCCTGGAGGGCAAAACCTCCTGGATTTTCTCGAGTTGCGGCAGGTGCTCTCGACTTACGATGGGGACCTCAGGGACCAGCTCTGGTGGCCTCAGGAAAGGCCAGTCCCCATGCGAGTTCCTCGGGGGCCTCTCGGGATTCCTCTCCCGTCGATGCCGGGGCCTAAGACCTTGTGGGGATTCGGGGCCGGAACCTGAGGATTCCTCTCCAGTGCTGACATGGATCTTGGGGTACTTCTGCAGTCTCCCCAGGTGAGTCAGTGCTCGTCTCGAATGCGGGCATGCACTTGCGCTTTCCTCCAGAGCGGTAGCAGCAGTGTCACGCAGTCTGCCGTGTGGATCAAAGGATCTATGGTTTTCCCTCGAGTCTTTCCCACGAGGCTTTCCCACGAGGCTTTCCCACAGGGCTGTCCCACGTGCACACGTGGTGGGAGTCGACCTCGGCTTGAACGTCAAGGCAGTGCAGGGAAAACAGGTTCCTCTGGAATGGACTGACACATCTGGGGGACTCTTGGAATGGTGGCACGACCCTGGAGTTCCTCTCGCCTTTCCTGTGGAGAGCGCCTCCTCTTGAGATGCGACGGGAACGCCGGGAATTCTTTCCCTACGAAACAGGGAAAGGATCCCTCATCTCGAGCTAGTAGGCGGAAACGGGGCTCCCCTGGATGTGTGCGGGACCCTCGTGCTTCCTCTCGAGTGGAGACGTGTATGTCGGGGAACTTCTTGAGTTGCAGCAAGGGTGTGAATGACCCTTTGGAAGTTCCAGTGGTTAGATGTGATTAGCCTCAAGAAGCCTCAGCGGAAATGGGCCTCAACTCGCCTGGAGGGCAAAACCTCCTGGATTTTATCGAGTTGCGGCAGGTGGTCTCGATGTACGACGGGGACCTCAGGGACCCGCTCTGTTGGCCTCAGGAAAGGCCAGTCCCCATGCGAGTTCCTCGGGGGCCTCTCGGGATTCCTCTCCCGTTGATGCCGGGGCCTAAGACCTTGTGTGGAGTTGGGGCCGGAAGGTGAGGATTCCTCTCCAGTGCTGACATGGATCTTGGGGTATTTCTGGAGTCTCCCCAGGGGAGTCAGTCTTCGTCTCGAATGCGGGCATACACTTGCATTTTCCTCCATAGCGGTAGCAGCAGTGTCACGCAGTCCGCCTCGTGGATCAACGATCTATGGTTTTCCCTCGAGTCTTTCCCACGAGGCTTTACCACGAGGTTTTCCCACAGGGCTGTCCCACGTGCACACGTGGTGGGAGTCGATCCTCGGCTTGCACGTCAAGGCAGTGCAGGGAAAATAGGTTCCTCTGGAATGGACTGACACATCTGGGGGACTCTTGGAATGGTGGCACGACCCTGGAGTTCCTCTCGCCTTTGCTGTGGAGAGCGCCTCCTCTTGAGATGCGACGGGAACGCCGGGAATTCTTTCCCTACGGAACAGGGAAAGGATCCCTCATCTCGAGCTAGGAGGCGGAAACGGGGCTCCCCTGGATGTGTGCGGGACCCTCGTGCTTCCTCTGGAGTGGAGACGGGTATGACGGGGATCTTCTTGAGTTGCAGCAAGGCTGTGAAGGACCCTTTGGAAGTTCCAGTTGTTAGATGTGATTAGCCTCGAGAAGCCTCAGCGGAAATGGGGCTCATCTCGCCTGGAGGGCAAAACCTCCTGGATTTTCTCGAGTTGCGGCAGGTGCTCTCGACTTACGGCGGGGACCTCAGGGACCCGCTCTGGTGGCCTCAGGAAAGGCCAGGCCCCATGCGAGTTCCTCCGGGGCCTCTCGGGATTCCTCTCCTGTCGATGCCGGGGCCTAAGACCTTGTGTGCAGTTGGGGCCGGAACCTGAGGATTCCTCTCCAGTGCTGACATGGATCTTGGGGTACTTCTGGAGTCTCCCCAGGGGAGTCAGTCCTCGTCTCGAATGCGGGCATGCACTTGCGCTTTCCTCCAGAGCGGTAGCAGCAGTGTCACCCAGTCCGCCGCGTGGATCAAAGGATCTATGGTTTTCCCGCGAGTCTTTCCCACGAGGCTTTCCCACGAGGCTTTCCCACAGGGCTGTCCCCCGTGCACACGTGGTGGGAGTCGATCCTCGGCTTGCAAGTCAAGGCAGTGCAATGAAAACAGGTTCCTCTGGAATGGACTGACACATCTGGGGGACTCTTGGAATGGTGGCACGACCCTGGAGTTCCTCTCGCCTTTCCTGTGGAGAGCGCCTCCACTTGAGATGCGACGGGAACGCCGGGAATTCTTTCCCTACGAAACAGGGAAAGGATCCCTCATCTCGAGCTAGGAGGCGGAAACGGGGCTCCCCTGGATGTGTGCGGGACCATCGTGCTTCCTCTCGAGTGGAGACGGGTATGACGGGGATCTTCTTGAGTTGCAGCAAGGCTGTGAAGGACCCTTTGGAAGTTCCAGTGGTTAGATGTGATTAGCCTCGAGAAGCCTCAGCGGAAATGGGGCTCATCTCGCCTGGAGGGCAAAACCTCCTGGATTTTCTCGAGTTGCGGCAGGTGCTCTCGACTTACGACGGGGACCTCAGGGACCCGCTCTGGTGGCCTCAGGAAAGGCCAGTCCCCATGCGAGTTCCTCGGGGGCCTCTCGGGATTCCTCTCCCGTCGATGCCGGGGCCTAAGACCATGTGTGCAGTCGGGGCGGGAACCTGAGGATTCCTCTCCAGTGCTGACATGGATCTTGGGGTACTTCTGGAGTCTCCCCAGGGGAGTCAGTCCTCGTCTCGAATGCGGGCATGCACTTGCGCTTTCCTCCGGAGCGGTAGCAGAAGTGTCACGCAGTCCGCCGCGTGGATCAAATGATCTATAGTTTTCCCTCGAGTCTTTCCCACGAGGCTTTCCCACGAGGCTTTCCCACAGGGCTGTCCCACGTGCACACTTGGTGGGAGTCGATCCTCGGCTTGAACGTCAAGGCAGTGCAGGGAAAACAGGTTCCTCTTGAATGGACTGACACATCTGGGGGACTCTTGGAATGGTAGCACGACCCTGGAGTTCCTCTCGCCTTTGCTGTGGAGAGCGCCTCCTCTTGAGATGCGACGGGAACGCCGGGAATTCTTCCCCTACGAAACAGGGAAAGGATCCCTCATCTCGAGCTAGGAGGCTGAAACGGGGCTCCCCTGGATGTGTGCGGGACCCTCGTGCTTCCTCTCGAGTGGAGACGGGTATGTCAGGGAGCTTCTTGAGTTGCAGCAAGGGTGTGAAGGACCCTTTGGAAGTTCCAGTGGTTAAATGTGATTAGCCTCGAGAAGCCTCAGCGGAAATGGGCCTCATCTCGCCTGGAGGGCAAAACCTCCTGGATTTTCTCGAGTTGTGGCAGGTGCTCTCAATGTACGACGGGGACCTCAGGGACCCGCTTGGTGGCCTCAGGAAAGGCCAGTCCCCATGCGAGTTCCTCGGGGACCTCTCGGGATTCCTCTCCCGTCGATGCCGGGGCCTAAGACCTTGTGTGGAGTCGGGGCCGGAACCTGAGGATTCCTCTCCAGTGCTGACATGGATCTTGGGGTACTTCTGGAGTCTCCCCAGGGGAGTCAGTCCTCGTCTCGAATGCGGGCATGCACTTGCGCTTTCCTCCAGAGCGGTAGCAGCAGTGTCACGCAGTCCGCCGCGTGGATCAAAGGATCTATGGTTTTCCCTCGAGTCTTTCCCACGAGGCTTTCCCACAGGGCTGTCCCCCGTGCACACGTGGTGGGAGTCGATCCTCGGCTTGCAAGTTAGGGGAGTGCAATGAAAACAGGTTCCTCTGGAATGGACTGACACATCTGGGGGACTCTTGGAATGGTGGCACGACCCTGGAGTTCCTCTCGCCTTTCCTGTGGAGAGCGCCTCCTCTTGAGATGCGACGGGAACGCCGGGAATTCTTTCCCTACGAAACAGGAAAAGGATCCCTCATCTCGAGCTAGGAGGCGGAAACGGGTCTCCCCTGGATGTGTGCGGGACCCTCGTGCTTCCTCTCGAGTGGAGACGGGTATGACGGGGATCTTCTTGAGTTGCAGCAATGGTGTGAAGGACCCTTTGGAAGTTCCAGTGGTTAGATGTGATTAGCCTCGAGAAGCCTCAGCGGAAATGGGCCTCATCTCGCCTGGAGGGCAAAACCTCCTGGATTTTCTCGAGTTGCGGCAGGTGCTCTCGACTTACGACGGGGACCTCAGGGACCCGCTCTGGTGGCCTCAGGAAAGGCCAGTCCCCATGCGAGTTCCTCGGGGGCCTCTCGGGATGCCTCTCCCGTCGATGCCGGGGCCTAAGACCTTGTGGGGATTCGGGGCCGGAACCTGAGGATTCCTCTCCAGTGCTGACATGGATCTTGGGGTACTTCTGCAGTCTCCCCAGGGGAGTCAGTGCTCGTCTCGAATGCGGGCATGCACTTGCGCTTTCCTCCAGAGCGGTAGTAGCAGTGTCACGCAGTCTGCCGCGTGGATCAAAGGATCTATGGTTTTCCCTCGAGTCTTTCCCACGAGGCTTTCCCAAGAGGCTTTCCCACAGGGCTGTCCCACGTGCACACGTGGTGGGAGTCGACCTCGGCTTGAACGTCAAGGCAGTGCAGGGAAAACAGGTTCCTCTGGAATGGACTGACACATCTGGGGGACTCTTGGAATGATGGCACGACCCTGGACTTCCTCTCGCCTTTGCTGTGGAGAGCGCCTCCTCTTGAGATGCGACGGGAACGCCGGGCATTCTATCCCTACGAAACAGGGAAAGGATCCCTCATCTCGAGCTAGGAGGCGGAAACGGGGCTCCCCTGGATGTGTGCGGGACCCTCGTGCTTCCTCTCGAGTGGAGACGGGTATGTCGGGGATCTTCTTGAGTTGCAGCAAGGGTGTGAAGGACCCTTTGGAAGTTCCAGTGGTTAGATGTGATTAGCCTCGAGAAGCCTCAGCGGAAATGGGCCTCATGTCGCCTGTAGGGCAAAACCTTTTGGATTTTCTCTAGTTGCGGCAGGTGCTCTCGACTTACGACGGGGACCTCAGGGACCCGCTCTGGTGGCCTCAGGAAAGCCCAGTCCCCATGAGAGTTCCTCGGGGGCCTCTCGGGATTCCTCTCCCGTCGATGCCGGGGCCTAAGACCTTGTGTGGATTCGGGGCCGGAACCTGAGGATTCCTCTCCAGTGCTGACATGGATCTTGGGGTACTTCTGGAGTCTCCCCAGGGGAGTCAGTGCTCGTCTCGAATGCGGGCATGCACTTGCATTTTCCTCCAGAGTGGTAGCAGGAGTGTCACGCAGTCCGCCGCGTCTATCAAAGGATCTATGGTTTTCCCTCCAGTGTTTCCCACGAGGCTTTCCCACGAGGCTTTCCCACAGGGCTGTCCCACGTGCACACGTGGTGGGAGTCGATCCTCGGCTTGAACGTCAAGGCAGTGCAGGGAAAAGAGGTTCCTCTTGAATGGACTGACACATCTGGGGGACTCTTGGAATGGTGGCATGACCCTGGAGTTCCTCTCGCCTTTCCTGTGGAGAGCGCCTCCTCTTGAGATGCGACGGGAACGCCGGGAATTCTTTCCCTACGAAACAGGGAAAGGATCCCTGATCTCCAGCTAGGAGGCGGAAACGGTGTCCCCTGGATGTGTGCAGGACCCTCGTGCCTCCTCTCGAGTGGAGACGGGTATGTCGGGGAACTTCTTGAGTTGCAGCAAGGGTGTGAAGGACCCTTTGGAAGTTCCAGTGGTTAGATGTGATTAGCCTCGAGAAGCCTCAGCGGAAATGGGCCTCATCTCGCCTGGAGGGCAAAACCTCCTGGATTTTCTCGAGTTGCAGCAGGTGCTCTCGACTTATGACGGGGAACTCAGGGACCCGCTCTGGTGGCCTCAGGAAAGGCCAGTCCCCATGCGAGTTCCTCGGGGGCCTCTCGGGATTCCTCTCCCGTCGATGCCGGGGCCTAAGACCTTGTGTGGAGTCGGGGCCGGAACCTGAGGATTCCTCTCCAGTGCTGACATGGATCTTGGGGTACTTCTGGAGTCTCCCCAGGGGAGTCAGTCATCGTCTCGAATGCGGGCATGCACTTGTGCTTTCCTCCAGAGCGGTAGCAGCAGTGTCACGCAGTCCGCGCGTGGATCAAAGGATCTATGGTTTTCCTTCGAGTCTTTCCCACGAGGCTTTCCCACGAGGCTTTCCCACAGGGCTGTCCCCCGTGCACACGTGGTGGGTGTCGATCCTCGGCTTGCAAGTTAGGGGAGTGCAATGAAAACAGGTTCCTCTGGAATGGACTGACACATCTGGGGGACTCTTGGAATGGTGGCACGACCCTGGAGTTCCTCTCGCCTTTCCTGTGGAGAGCGCCTCCACTTGAGATGCGACGGGAACGCCGGGAATTCTTTCCCTACGAAACAGGGAAAGGATCCCTCATCTCGAGCTAGGAGGCGGAAACGGGGCTCCCCTGGATGTGTGCGGGACCCTCGTGCTTCCTCTCGAGTGGAGACGGGTATGTCGGGGATCTTCTTGAGTTGCAGCAAGGCTGTGAAGGACCCATTGGAAGTTCCAGTGGTTAGATGTGATTAGCCTCGAGAAGCCTCAGCAGAAATGGGCCTCATCTCGCCTGGAGGGCAAAACCTCCTGGATTTTCTCGAGTTGCGGCAGGTGCTCTCGACTTACGACGGGGACCTCAGGGACCCGCTCTGGTGGCCTAAGGAAAGGCCAGTCCCCATGCGAGTTCCTCGGGGGCCTCTCGGGATTCCTCTCCCGTCGATGCCGGGGCCTAAGACCATGTGTGCAGTCGGGGCGGGAACCTTAGGATTCCTCTCCAGTGCTGACATGGATCTTGGGGTACTTCTGGAGTCTCCCCAGGGGAGTCAGTCCTCGTCTCGAATGCGGGCATGCACTTGCGCTTTCCTCCAGGGCGGTAGCAGCAGTGTCACGCAGTCCGCCGCGTGGATCAAAGGATCTATGGTTTTCCCTCGAGTCTTTCCCAGGAGGCTTTCCAAGGAGGCTTTCCCACAGGGCTGTCCCAGGTGCAAACGTGGTGGGAGTCAATCCTCGGCTTGAACGTCAAGGCAGTGCAGTTAAAACAGGTTCCTCTGGAATGGACTGACACATCTGGGGGACTCTTGGAATGGTGGCACGACCCTGGAGTTCCTCTCGCCTTTCCTGTGGAGAGCGCCTCCTCTTGAGATGCGACGGGAACGCCTGGAATTCTTTCCCTACGAAACAGGGAAAGGATCCCTCATCTCGAGCTAGGAGGCGGAAACGGGGCTCCCCTGGATGTGTGCGGGACCCTCGTGATTCCTCTCGAGTGGAGACGGGTATGTCGGGGAACTTCTTGAGTTGCAGCAAGGGTGTGAAGGACCCTTTGGAAGTTCCAGTGGTTAGATGTGATTAGCCTCGAGAAGCCTCAGCGAAATGGGCCTCATCTCGCCTGGAGGGCAAAACCTCCTGCATTTTCTCGAGTTGCGGCAGGTGCTCTCGACTTACGACGGGGACCTCAGGGACCCGCTCTGGTGGCCTCAGGAAAGGCCAGTCCCCATGCGAGTTCCTCGGGGGCCTCTCGGGATTCCTCTCCCGTCGATGCCGGGGCCTAAGACCTTGTGTGGAGTCGGGGCCGGAACCTGAGGATTCCTCTCCAGTGCTGACATGGATCTTGGGGTACTTCTGGAGTCTCCCCAGGGGAGTCAGTGCTCGTCTCGAATGTGGGCATGCACTTGCGCTTTCCTCCAGAGCGGTAGCAGCAGTGTCACACATTCCGCCGCGTGGATCAAAGGATCTATGATTTTCCCTCGAGTCTTTCCCACGAGGCTTTCCCACGAGGCTTTCCCACAGGGCTGTCCCACGTGCACACGTGGTGGGAGTCGTCCTCGGCTTGAACGTCAAGGCAGTGCAGGGAAAACAGGTTCCTCTGGAATGGACTGACACATCTGGGGGACTCTTGGAATGGTGGCACGACCCTGGAGTTCCTCTCACCTTTCCTGTGGAGAGCGCCTCCTCTTGAGATGCGACAGGAACGCCGGGAATTCTTTCCCTACGAAATAGTGAAAGCATCCCTCATCTCGAGATAGTAGGCGGAAACGTGGCTCCCCTGGATGTGTGCGGGACCCTCGTGCTTCCTCTCGAGTGGAGACGGGTATGTCGGGGAACTTCTTGAGTGGCATCAAGGCTGTGAAGGACCCTTTGGAAGTTCCAGTGGTTAGATGTGATTAGCCTCGAGAAGCCTCAGCGGAAATGGGCCTCATCTCGCCTGGAGGGCAAAACCTCCTGGATTTTCTCGAGTTGCGGCAGGTGCTCTCGACTTACGACGGGGACCTCAGGGACCCGCTCTGGTGGCCTCAGGAAAGGCCAGTCCCCATGCGAGTTCCTCGGGGGCCTCTCGGGATTCCTCTCCCGTCGATGCCGGGGCCTAAGTCCTTGCGTGGAGTCGGGGCGGGAACCTTAGGATTCCTCTCCAGTGCTGACATGGATCTTGGGGTAATTCTGGAGTCTCCCCAGGGGAGTCAGTCCTCGTCTCGAATGCGGGCATGCATTTGCGCTTTCCTCCAGAGCGGTAGCAGCAGTTTCACGCAATCTGCCGCGTGGAGCAAAGGATCTATGGTTTTCCCTCGAGTCTTTCCCACGAGGCTTTCCCTGAGGCTTTCCCACAGGGCTGTCCCACGTGCACACGTGGTGGGAGTCTATCCTCGGCTTGAAGGTCAAGGCAGTGCAGGGAAAACAGGTTCCTCTGGAATGGACTGACACATCTGGGGGACTCTTGGAATGGTGGCACGACCCTGGAGTTCCTCCTGCCTTTCCTGTGGAGAGCGCCTCCTCTTGAGATGCGACGGGAACGCCGGGAATTCTTTCCTTACGAAACAGGGAAAGGATCCCTCATCTCGAGCTAGGAGGCTGAAACGGGGCTCCCCTGGATGTGTGCGGGACACTCGTGCTTCCTCTCGAGTGGAGACGGGTATGTCAGGGAAGTTCTTGAGTTGCAGCAAGGGTGTGAAGGACCCTTTGGAAGTTCAAGTGGGTAGATGTGATTAGCCACGAGAAGCCTCAGCGGAAATGGGCCTCATCTCGACTGGAGGGCAAAACCTCCTGGATTTTCTCGAGTTGCGGCAGGTGCCCTCGACTTACAACGGGGACCTCAGGGACCCGCTCTTGTAGCCTCAGGAAACGCCAGTGCCCTTGCGAGTTCCTCAGGGGCCTCTCGGGATTCCTCTCCCGTCGATGCCGGGGCCTAAGACTTGTGTGGAGTCGGGGTCGGTACCTAGGATTCCTCTCCAGTGCTGACATCATCTTGGGGTACTTCTGGAGTCTCCCCAGGGGAGTCAGTCCTCGTCTCGAATGCGGGCATGCACTTGCGCTTTTCTCCAGAGCGGTAGCAGCAGTGTCACGCAGTCCGCCGCGTTAATCAAAGGATCTATGGTTTTCCCTCGAGTCTTTTCAACGAGGTTTTCCCACGAGGCTTTCCCACAGGGCTGTCCCTCGTGCACACGTGGTGGGAGTCGATCCTCGGCTTGAACGTCAAGGCAGTGCAGGGAAAACTGGTTCCTCTGGAATGGACTGACACATCTGGGGGACTTTTGGAATGGTGGTACGACCCTGGAGATCCTCTCTCCTTTCCTGTTGAGAGGCCTCCTCTTGAGATGCGACGGGAACGCCGGGAATTCTTTCCCTACGAAACAGGGAAAGGATCCCTCATCTCGAGCTAGGAGGCGGAAACGGGGCTCCCCTGGATGTGTGCGGGACCCTCGTGCTTCCTCTCGAGTGGAGACGGGAATGTCGGGGAACTTCTTGAGTTGCAGCAAGGGTGTGAAGGACCCTTTGGAAGTTCCAGTGGTTAGATGTGATTAGTCTCTACAACCCTCAGTGGAAATGGGCCTCATCTCTCCTGGAGGGCAAAACCTCCTGGATTTTCTCGAGTTGCGGCAGGTGCTCTCGACTTAAGACGGGGACTTCTGGGACCCGCTCTGGTGGCCTCAGGAAAGGCCAATCCCCATACGAGTTCCACGGGGGCCTCACGGGATTCTTCTCCCGTCGATGCCGGGGCCTAAGACCTTGTGTGGAGTCGGGGCCGGAACCTGAGGATCCCTATCCTGTGCTGACATGGATCTTGGGGTACTTCTGGAGTCTCCCCCGGGGAGTCAGTCCTCGTCTCGAATGCGGGCATGCATTGCGCTTTCCTCCAGAGCGGTAGGAGCAGTGTCACGCAGTCCTCCGCGTGGATAAAAGGATCTATGGTTTTCCCTCGAGTCTTTACCAAGAGGCTTTCCCACGAGGCTTTCCCACAGTGCTGTCCCACGTGCACACGTGGTGGGAGTCGATCCTCGGCTTGAACGTCAAAGCAGTGCAGGGAAAACAGGTTCCTCTGGAATGGACTGACACATCTGGGGGACTCTTGGAATGGTGGCACGACCCTGGAGTTCCTCTCGCCTTTCCTGTGGAGAGCGCCTCCTGTTGAGATGCGACGGGAACGCCAGGAATTCTTTCCCTACGAAACAAGGAAATGATCCCTCATCTCGAGCTAGGAGGCTTAAACAGGGCTCCCCTGGATCTGTGCGGGACGCTCGTGCTTCCTCTCGGGTGGAGACGGGTATGTCGGGAAACTTCTTGAGTTGCAGCAAGGGTGTGAAGGACCCTTTGGAAGTTCCAGTGGTTAGATGTGATTAGCCTCGAGAAGCCTCAGCGGAAATGGGCCTCATCTCGCCTGGAGGGCAAAACCTCCTGGATTTACTCGAGTTGCGGCAGGTGCTCTCGACTTACGATGGGAATTCAGGGACCCGCTCTGGTGGCCTCAGGAAAGGCCAGTGCCCATGCGAGTTCCTCGGGGGCCTCTCGGGATTCCTCTCCCTTCGATGCCGGGGCCTAAGACCTTGTGTGGAGTCGGGGCCGGAACCTGAGGATTCCTCTCCTGTGCTGACATGGATCTTGGGGTACTTCTGGAGTCTCCCCAGGGGAGTCAGTCCTCGTCTCGATTGCGGGCATGCACTTGCGCTTTCCTCCAGAGCGGTAGCAGCAGTGTCACGCAGTCCGCCGCGTGGATCAAAGGATCTATGGTTTTCCCTCGAGTCTTTCCCACGAGGCTTTCCCACGAGGCTTTCCCACAGAGCTGTCCCACGAACAGACGTGGTGGGAGTCGATCTTCGTCTTGAACGTCAAGGCAGTGCAGGGAAAACAGGTTCCTCTGGAATGGACTGACACATCTGGGGGACTCTTGGAATGGTGGCACGACCCTGGAGTTCCTCTCGCCTTTCCTGTGGAGAGCGCCTCCTCTTGAGATGCGATGGGAACGCCGGGAATTCTTTCCCTACGAAACAGGGAAAGGATCCCTCATCTCGAGCTAGGAGGCGGAAACGGGGCTCCCCTGGATGTGTGCGGGACCCTCGTGCTTACTCTCGAGTGGAGACGGGTATGTCGGGGATCTTCTTGAGTTGCAGCAAGGGTGTAAAGGACTCTTTGTAATTTCCAGTGGTTAGATGTGCTTATCCTCGAGAAGCCTCAGCGGAAATGGGCCTCATCTCGCCTGGAGGGCAAAACCTCCTGGTTTTCTCGACTTGCGGCAGGTGCTCTCGACTTACGACGGGGACCTCAGGGACCCGCTCTGGTGGCCTCAGGAAAGGCCAGTCCCCATGCGAGTTCCTCGGAGGCCTCTCGGGATTGCCCTCCCGTCGATGCCGGGGACTAAGACCTTGTTGGAGTCGGGGCCGGAACCTGAGGATTCCTCTCCAGTGGTGATATGGGTCTTGGGGTACTTCTGGAGTCTCCCCAGGGGAGTCAGTCCTCGTCTCGAATGCGGGCATGCACTTGCGCTTTCCTCCAGAGCGGTAGCAGCAGTGTCACGCAGTCCGCCCCGTGGAGCAAAGGATCTATGGTTTTCCCTCGAGTCTTTCCCATGAGGCTTTCCCACGAGGCTTTCCCACGAGGCTTTCCCACAGGGCTGTCCCACGTGCACACGTGGTGATAGTCGATCCTCGGCTTGAACGTCATAGCAGTGCAGGGAAAACAGGTTCCTCTGGAATGGACTGACATATCTGGGGGACTCTTGGAATGGTAGCACGACCCTGGAGTTCCTCTCGCCTTTCCTGTGGAGAGCGCCTCCTCTTGAGATGCGACGGGAACGCCGGGAATTCTTTCCCTACGAAACAGGGAAAGGATCCCTCATCTCGAGCTAGGAGGCGGAAACGGAGCTCCCCTGGATGTGTGTGGGACCCTCGTGCTTCCTCTCGAGTGGAGACGGGTATGTCGGGGAACTTCTTGAGTTGCAGCAAGGGTGTGAAGGACCCTTTGGAATTTCCAGTGGTTAGATGTGATTAGCCTCGAGAAGCCTCAGCGGAAATGGGCCTCATCTCGCCTGGAGGGCAAAACCTCCTGGATGTTCTCGAGTTGCGGCAGGTGCTCTCGACTTATGACGGGGACCTCAGGGACCCGGGCTGGTGACCTCAGGAAAGGCCAGTCACCATGCGAGTTCCTCGGGAGCCTCTCGGGATTCCTCTCCCGTCGATGCCGGGGCCTAAGACCTTGTGTGGAGCCTTGGCGGGAACCTGAGGATTCCTCTCCAGTGCTGACATGGATCTTGGGGTACTTCTGGAGTCTCCCCAGGGGAGTCAGTCCTCGTCTCGAATGCGGGCATGCACTTGCGCTTTCCTCCATAGCGGTAGCAGCAGTGTCACGCAGTCCGCCGCGTGGAGCAAAGGATCTATGGTTTTCCCTCGAGTCTTTCCCCCGAGGTTTTCCCACGAGGCTTTCCCACAGGGCTGTCCCTCGTGCACACGTGGTGGGAGTCGATCCTCGGCTTGAACGTCAAGGCAGTGCAGGGAAAACAGGTTCCTCTGGAATGGACTGACACATCTGGGGGACTCTTGGAATGGTGGTACGACCCTGGAGATCCTCTCGCCTCTCCTGTTGAGAGGCCTCCTCTTGAGATGCGACGGGAACGCCGGGAATTCTTTCCCTACGAAACAGGGAAATGATCCCTCATCTCGAGCTAGGAGGCGGAAACGGGGCTCCCCTGGATGTGTGCGGGACCCTCGTGCTTCCTCTCGAGTGGAGACGGGTATGTCGGGGAACTTCTTGAGTTGCAGCAAGGGTGTGAAGGACCCTTTGGAAGTTCCAGTGGTTAGATGTGATTAGCCTTGAGAAGCCTCTGCGGAAATGGGCCTCATCTCGCCTGGAGGGCAAAACCTCCTGGATTTTCTCGAGTTGCGGCAGGTGCTATCGACTGACGACGGGGACCTCAGGGACCCGCTCTGGTGGCCCCAGGAAAGGCCAGGCCCCATGCCAGATCCTCGGGGGCCTCTCGGGATTCCCCTCCCGTCGATGCCGGGGCCTAAGTCCTTGTGCGGAGTCGGGGCCGGAACCTAGGATTCCTCTCCTGCGCTGACATGGATCTTGGGGTACTTCTGGAGTCTCCCCAGGGGAGTCAGTCCTCGTCTCGAATGCGGGCATGCACTTGCGCTTTCCTCCATAGCGGTAGCAGCAGTGTTACGCAGTCCGCCGCGTGGAGCAAAGGATCTATGGTTTTCCCTCGAGTCTTTCAAACGAGGCTTTCCGACGAGGCTTTCCCACAGGGCTGTCCCACGTGCACACGTGGTGGGAGTCGATCCTCGGCTTGAACGTCAAGGCAGTGCAGGGAAAACAGGTTCCTCTGGAATGGACTGACACATCTGGGGGACTCTTGGAATGGTGGCACGACCCTGGAGTTCCTCTCGCCTTTCCTGTGGAGAGCGCCTCCTCTTGAGATGCGATGGGAACGCCGGGAATTCTTTCCCTACGAAACAGGGAAATGATCCCTCATCTCGAGCTAGGAGGCGGAAACGGGGCTCCCCTGGATGTGTGCGGGACCCTCGTGCTTCCTCTAGAGTGGAAATGGGTATGTCGGGTAACTTCTTGAGTTGCAGCAAAGGTGTGAAGGACCCTTTGGAAGTTCGAGTGATTAGATGTGATTAGCCTCGAGAAGCCTCAGCGGAAACGGGCCTCATCTCGCCTGGAGGGCAAAACCTCCTGGATTTTCTCGAGTTGCGGCAGGTGCTCTCGACTTATGACGGGGCCCTCAGGGACCCGCTCTGGTGGCCTCAGGATAGGCCAGTCACCATGCGAGTTCCTCGGGGGTCTCTTCAGATTCCTCTCCCGTCGATGCCAGGGCCTAAGACCTTGTGTGGAGTCGGGGCCGGAACCTGAGGATTCCTCTCCAGTGCTGACATGGATCTTGGGGTACTTCTGGAGCCTCCCCAGGGGAGTCAGTCCTCGTCTCGAATGCGGGCATGCACTTGCGCTTTCCTCCAGAGCGGTAGCAGCAGTGTCACGCATTCCGCCGCGTGGATCAAAGGATCTATGGTATTCCCTCGAGTCTTTCCCACGAGGCTTTCCCACGAGGCTTTACCTCAGGGCTGTCCCACGTGAACACGTGGTGGGAGTCGATCCTCGGCTTGAACGTCAAGGCAGTGCAGGGAAAAGAGGTTCCTCTGGAATGGACTGACACATCTGGGGGACACTTGGAATGGTGGTAAGACCCTGGAGTTCCTCTCGCCTTTCCTGTGGAGAGCGCCTCCTCTTGAGATGCGACATGAACGCCGGGAATTC
Organism: Ovis canadensis; assembly: GCF_042477335.2. Taxonomy (NCBI): domain Eukaryota; kingdom Metazoa; phylum Chordata; class Mammalia; order Artiodactyla; family Bovidae; genus Ovis; species Ovis canadensis. The sequence continues at coordinate 4,635,391 of NC_091262.1, read as the reverse complement.
TTTCCCTACGAAACAGGGAAATGATCCCTCATCTCGAGCTAGGAGGCGGAAACGGGGCTCCCCTGGATGTGTGCGGGACCCTCGTGCTTCCTCTAGAGTAGAAATGGGTATGTCGGGTAACTTCTTGAGTTGCAGCAAGGGTGTGAAGGACCCTTTGGAATTTCCAGTGGTTAGATGTGATTAGCCTCGAGAAGCCTCAGCGGAAATGGGCCTCATCTCGCCTGGAGGGCAAAACCTCCTGGATTTTCTCGAGTTGCGGCAGGTGCTCTCGACTTATGACGGGGACCTCAGGGACCCGGGCTGGTGACCTCAGGAAAGGCCAGTCACCATGCGAGTTCCTCGGGAGCCTCTCGGGATTCCTCTCCCGTCGATGCCGGGGCCTAAGACCTTGTGTGGAGCCTTGGCGGGAACCTGAGGATTCCTCTCCAGTGCTGACATGGATCTTGGGGTACTTCTGGAGTCTCCCCAGGGGAGTCAGTCCTCGTCTCGAATGCGGGCATGCACTTGCGCTTTCCTCCAGAGCGGTAGCAGCAGTGTCACGCAGTCCGCCGCGTGGAGCAAAGGATCTATGGTTTTCCCTCGAGTCTTTCCCCCGAGGTTTTCCCACGAGGCTTTCCCACAGGGCTGTCCCTCGTGCACACGTGGTGGGAGTCGATCCTCGGCTTGAACGTCAAGGCAGTGCAATGAAAACAGGTTCCTCTGGAATGGACTGACACATCTGGGGGACACTTGGAATGGTGGTACGACCCTGGAGATCCTCTCGCCTCTCCTGTTGAGAGGCCTCCTCTTGAGATGCGACGGGAACGCCGGGAATTCTTTCCCTACGAAACAGGGAAATGATCCCTCATCTCGAGCTAGGAGGCGGAAACGGGGCTCCCCTGGATGTGTGCGGGACCCTCGTGCTTCCTCTCGAGTGGAGACGGGTATGTCGGGGAACTTCTTGAGTTGCAGCATGGGTGTGAAGGACCCTTTGGAAGTTCCAGTGGTTAGATGTGATTAGCCTTGAGAAGCCTCTGCGGAAATGGGCCTCATCTCGCCTGGAGGGCAAAACCTCCTGGATTTTCTCGAGTTGCGGCAGGTGCCATCGACTGACGACGGGGACCTCAGGGACCCGCTCTGGTGGCCCCAGGAAAGGCCAGGCCCCATGCCAGATCCTCGGGGGCCTCTCGGGATTCCCCTCCCGTCGATGCCGGGGCCTAAGTCCTTGTGCGGAGTCGGGGCCGGAACCTAGGATTCCTCTCCTGCGCTGACATGGATCTTGGGGTACTTCTGGAGTCTCCCCAGGGGAGTCAGTCCTCGTCTCGAATGCGGGCATGCACTTGCGCTTTCCTCCATAGCGGTAGCAGCAGTGTTACGCAGTCCGCCGCGTGGAGCAAAGGATCTATGGTTTTCCCTCGAGTCTTTCAAACGTGGCTTTCCGACGAGGCTTTCCCACAGGGCTGTCCCACGTGCACACGTGGTGGGAGTCGATCCTCGGCTTGAACGTCAAGGCAGTGCAGGGAAAACAGGTTCCTCTGGAATGGACTGACACATCTGGGGGACTCTTGGAATGGTGGCACGACCCTGGAGTTCCTCTCGCCTTTCCTGTGGAGAGCGCCTCCTCTTGAGATGCGATGGGAACGCCGGGAATTCTTTCCCTACGAAACAGGGAAATGATCCCTCATCTCGAGCTAGGAGGCGGAAACGGGGCTCCCCTGGATGTGTGCGGGACCCTCGTGCTTCCTCTAGAGTGGAAATGGGTATGTCGGGTAACTTCTTGAGTTGCAGCAAAGGTGTGAAGGACCCTTTGGAAGTTCGAGTGATTAGATGTGATTAGCCTCGAGAAGCCTCAGCGGAAACGGGCCTCATCTCGCCTGGAGGGCAAAACCTCCTGGATTTTCTCGAGTTGCGGCAGGTGCTCTCGACTTATGACGGGGCCCTCAGGGACCCGCTCTGGTGGCCTCAGGATAGGCCAGTCACCATGCGAGTTCCTCGGGGGTCTCTTCAGATTCCTCTCCCGTCGATGCCAGGGCCTAAGACCTTGTGTGGAGTCGGGGCCGGAACCTGAGGATTCCTCTCCAGTGCTGACATGGATCTTGGGGTACTTCTGGAGCCTCCCCAGGGGAGTCAGTCCTCGTCTCGAATGCGGGCATGCACTTGCGCTTTCCTCCAGAGCGGTAGCAGCAGTGTCACGCATTCCGCCGCGTGGATCAAAGGATCTATGGTATTCCCTCGAGTCTTTCCCACGAGGCTTTCCCACGAGGCTTTACCTCAGGGCTGTCCCACGTGAACACGTGGTGGGAGTCGATCCTCGGCTTGAACGTCAAGGCAGTGCAGGGAAAAGAGGTTCCTCTGGAATGGACTGACACATCTGGGGGACACTTGGAATGGTGGTAAGACCCTGGAGTTCCTCTCGCCTTTCCTGTGGAGAGCGCCTCCTCTTGAGATGCGACATGAACGCCGGGAATTCTTTCCCTACGAAACAGGGAAATGATCCCTCATCTCGAGCTAGGAGGCGGAAACGGGGCTCCCCTGGATGTGTGCGGGACCCTCGTGCTTCCTCTAGAGTAGAAATGGGTATGTCGGGTAACTTCTTGAGTTGCAGCAAGGGTGTGAAGGACCCTTTGGAATTTCCAGTGGTTAGATGTGATTAGCCTCGAGAAGCCTCAGCGGAAATGGGCCTCATCTCGCCTGGAGGGCAAAACCTCCTGGATTTTCTCGAGTTGCGGCAGGTGCTCTCGACTTATGACGGGGACCTCAGGGACCCGGGCTGGTGGCCTCAGGAAAGGCCAGTCACCATGCGAGTTCCTCGGGGGCCTCTCGGGATTCCTCTCCCGTCGATGCCGGGGCCTAAGACCTTGTGTGGAGCCTTGGCGGGAACCTGAGGATTCCTCTCCAGTGCTGACATGGATCTTGGGGTACTTCTGGAGTCTCCCCAGGGGAGTCAGTCCTCGTCTCGAATGCGGGCATGCACTTGCGCTTTCCTCCAGAGCGGTAGCAGCAGTGTCACGCAGTCCGCCGCGTGGAGCAATGGATCTATGGTTTTCCCTCGAGTCTTTCCCCCGAGGTTTTCCCACGAGGCTTTCCCACAGGGCTGTCCCTCGTGCACACGTGGTGGGAGTCGATCCTCGGCTTGAACGTCAAGGCAGTGCAGGGAAAACTGGTTCCTCTGGAATGGACTGACACATCTGGGGGACTCTTGGAATGGTGGTACGACCCTGGAGATCCTCTCGCCTCTCCTGTTGAGAGGCCTCCTCTTGAGATGCGACGGGATCGCCGGGAATTCTTTCCCTAAGAAACAGGGAAAGGATCCCTCATCTCGAGCTAGGAGGCGGAAACGGGGCTCCCCTGGATGTGTGCGGGACCCACGTGCTTCCTCTCGAGTGGAGACGGGTATGTCGGGGAACTTCTTGAGTTGCAGCAAGGGTGTGAAGGACCCTTTGGAAGTTCCAGTGGTTAGATGTGATTAGCCTTGAGAAGCCTCTGCGGAAATGGGCCTCATCTCGCCTGGAGGGCAAAACCTCCTGGATTTTCTCGAGTTGCGGCAGGTGCTATCGACTGACTACGGGGACCTCAGGGACCCGCTCTGGTGGCCCCAGGAAAGGCCAGGCCCCATGCCAGATCCTCGGGGGCCTCTCGGGATTCCCCTCCCGTCGATGCCGGGGCCTAAGACCTTGTGTGGAGTCGGGCCCGGAACCTAGGATTCCTCTCCAGCGCTGACATGGATCTTGGGGTACTTCTGGAGTCTCCCCAGGGGAGTCAGTCCTCGTCTCGAATGCGGGCATGCACTTGCGCTTTCCTCCATAGCGGTAGCAGCAGTGTTACGCAGTCCGCCGCGTGGAGCAAAGGATCTATGGTTTTCCCTCGAGTCTTTCAAACGAGGCTTTCCGACGAGGCTTTCCCACAGGGCTGTCCCACGTGCACACGTGGTGGGAGTCGATCCTCGGCTTGAACGTCAAGGCAGTGCAGGGAAAACAGGTTCCTCTGGAATGGACTGACACATCTGGGGGACACTTGGAATGGTGGTAAGACCCTGGAGTTCCTCTCGCCTTTCCTGTGGAGAGTGCCTCCTCTTGAGATGCGACATGAACGCCGGGAATTCTTTCCCTACGAAACAGGGAAATGATCCCTCATCTCGAGCTAGGAGGCGGAAACTGGGCTCCCCTGGATGTGTGCGGGACCCTCGTGCTTCCTCTAGAGTGGAAATGGGTATGTCGAGTAACTTCTTGAGTTGCAGCAAAGGTGTGAAGGACCCTTTGGAAGTTCGAGTGATTAGATGTGATTAGCCTCGAGAAGCCTCAGCGGAAACGGGCCTCATCTCGCCTGGAGGGCAAAACCTCCTGGATTTTCTCGAGTTGCGGCAGGTGCTCTCGACTTACGACGGGGCCCTCAGGGACCCGCTCTGGTGGCCTCAGGATAGGCCAGTCACCATGCGAGTTCCTCGGGGGTCTCTTCAGATTCCTCTCCCGTCGATGCCAGGGCCTAAGACCTTGTGTGGAGTCGGGGCCGGAACCTGAGGATTCCTCTCCAGTGCTGACATGGATCTTGGGGTACTTCTGGAGCCTCCCCAGGGGAGTCAGTCCTCGTCTCGAATGCGGGCATGCACTTGCGCTTTCCTCCAGAGCGGTAGCAGCCGTGTCACGCATTTCGCCGCGTGGATCAAAGGATCTATGGTTTTCCCTCGAGTCTTTCCCTCGAGGCTTTCCCACGAGGCTTTCCCACAGGGCTGTCCCACGTTCAACCGTGGTGGGAGTCGATCCTCGGCATGAACGTCAAGGCAGTGCAGGGAAAATACGTTCCTCTGGAATGGACTGACACATCTGGGGGACTCTTGGAATGGTGGCACGACCCTGGAGTTCCTCTCGCCTTTCCTGTGGAGAGAGCCTCCTCTGGAGATGCGACAGGAACGCCGGGAATTCTTTCCCTACGAAACAGGGAAAGGATCCCTCATCTCGAGCTAGGAGGCGGAAACGGGGCTCCCCTGGATGTGTGCGGGACCCTCGTGCTTCCTCTCGAGTAGGGACGGGTATGTCGGGGAACTTCTTGAGTTGCAGCAAGGGTGTGAAGGACCCTTTCGAAGTTCCAGTGTTTAGATGTGATTAGCCTCGAAAAGCCTCAGCGGAAATGGGCCTCATCTCGCCTGGAGGGCAAAACCTCCTGGATTTTCTCGAGTTGCGGCAGGTGCTCTCGACTTACGACGGGGACCACAGGGACCCGCTCTGGTGGCCTCAGGAAAGGCCAGTCCCCATGCGAGTTCCTCGGGGGCCTCTCGGGATTCCTCTCCCGTCGATGCCAGGGCCTAAGACCTTGTGTGGAGTCCGGGCCGAAACCTGAGGATTCCTCTCCAGTGCTGACATGGATCTTCTGGTATTTCTGGAGTCTCCCCAGGGGAGTCAGTCCTCGTCTCGAATGCGGGCATGCACTTGCACTTTCCTCCAGAGCGGTAGCATCAGTGTCACGCATTCCGCCGCGTGGATCAAAGGATCTATGGTTTTCCCTCGAGTCTTTCCCACGAGGCTTTCCCACGAGGCTTTCCCACAGGGCTGTCCCACGTGCACACGTTGTGGTAGTCGATCCTCGGCTTGAACGTCAAGGCAGTGCAGGGAAAACAGGTTCCTCTGGAATGGACTGACACATCTGGGGGACAATTGGAATGGTGGTAAGACCCTGGAGTTCCTCTCGCCTTTCCTGTGGAGAGCGCCTCCTCTTGAGATGTGACGGGAACGCGGGGAATTCTTTCCCTACGAAAGAGGGATAGGATCCCTCATCCCGAGCTAGGAGGCGGAAACGGGGCTCCCCTGGATGTGTGCGGGACCCTCGTGCTTCCTCTCAAGTGGAGACGGGTATGTCGGGGAACTTCTTGGGTTGCTGCAAGGGTGTGAAGGACCCTTTGGAAGTTCCAGTGGTTCGATGTGATTAGCCTCGAGAAGCCTCAGCGGAAATGGGCCTCATCTCGCCTGGAGGGCAAAACCTCCTGGATTTTCTCGAGTTGCGGCAGGTGCTCTCGACTTACGACGGGGACCTCAGGGACCCGCTCTGGTGGCCTCAGGAAAGGCCAGTCCCCATGCGAGTTCCTCGGGGGCCTCACGGGATTCCTCTCCCGTCGATGCCGGGGCCTAAGACCTTGTGTGAGCTGGGGCCGGAACCTGAGGATTCCTCTCCAGTGCTGACATGGATCTTGGGGTACTTCTGGAATCTCCCCAGGGGACTCAGTCCTCGTCTCGAATGCGGGCATGCACTTGCGCTTTCCTCCAGAGCGGTAGCAGCAGTGTCACGCAGTCCGCCGCATTGATCAAAGGGTCTATGGTTTTCCCTCGAGGCTTTCCCACGAGGCTTTCCCACAGAGCTGTTCCACGTGCACACGTGGTGGGAGTCGATCCTCGGCATGAACGTCGAGGTAGTGCAGGGAAAACAGGTTCCTCTGGAATGGACTGACACATCTGGGGGACTCTTGGAATGGTGGCACGACCCTGGAGTTCCTCTCGCCTTTCCTGTGGAGAGCGCCTCCTCTTGAGATGCGACAGGAACGCCGGGAATTCTTTCCCTACGAAACAGGGAAAGGATCCCTCATCTCGAGCTAGGAGGCGGAAACGGGGCTCCCCTGGATGTGTGCGGGACCCTGGTGCTTCCTCTCGAGTGGAGACGGGAATGTCGGGGAACTTCTGGAGTTGCAGCAAGGGTGTGAAGGACCCTTTGGAAGTTCCAGTGGTTAGATGTGATTAGCCTCGAGAAGCCTCAGCGGAAAATGGCCTCATCTCGCCTGGAGGGCAAATCCTCCTGGATTTTCTCGTGTTGCGGCAGGTGCTCTCGACTTACGACGGGGACCTCAGGGACCCGGGCTGGTGGCCTCAGGAAAGGCCAGTCCCCATGCGAGTTCCTCGGGGGCCTCTCGGGATTCCTCTCCCGTCGATGCCGGGGCCTAAGACCTTGTGTGAAGTCGGGGCCGGAACCTGAGGATTCCTCTCGAGTGCTGACATGGATCTTGGCGTACTGCTGGAGTCTCCCCAGTGGAGACAGTCCTCGTCTCGAATGCGGGCATACACTTCAGCTTTCCTCCAGAGCGGTAGCAGCAGTGTCACGCATTCCGCCGCTTGGATCAAAGGATCTATGTTTTCCCCTCGAGTCTTTCCCACGAGGCTTTCCCACAGGGCTGTCCCACGTGCACACGTGGTGGGAGTCGATCCTCGGCTTGAACGTGAATGCAGTGCAGGGAAAACAGGTTCCTCTGGAATGGACTGACACATCTGGGGGACTCTTGGAATGGTGGCACGACCCTGGAGTTCCTCTCGCCTTTCCTGTGGAGAGCGCCTCCTCTTGAGATGCGACGGGAACGCCGGGAATTCTTTCCGTACGAAACCGGGAAAGGATCCCTCATCTCGAGTTAGGAGGCGGAAACGGGGCTCCCCTGGATGTGTGCGGGACCCTCGTGCTTCCTCTCGAGTGGAGACGGGTATGTCGGGGAACTTCTTGAGTTGCAGCAAGGGTGTGAATGACCCTTTGGAAGTTCCAGTGGTTAGATATGATTAGCCTCGAGAAGCCTCAGCGGAAATGGGCCTCAACTTGCCTGGAGGGCAAAACCTCCTGGATTTTCTCGAGTTGCGGCAGGTGCTCTCGACTTACGACGGGGACCTTAGGGACCCGCTCTGGTAGCCTCAGGAAAGGCCAGTCCCCATGCGAGTTCCTCGGGGGCCTCTCGGGATTCCTCTCCCGTCGATGCCGGGGCCTAAGACCTTGTGTGGAGTCGGGGCCGGAACCTGAGGATTCCTCTCCAGTGCTGACATCATCTTGGGGTACTTCTGGAGTCTCCCCAGGGGAGTCAGTCCTCGTCTCGAATGCGGGCATGCACTTGCGCTTACCTCCAGAGCGGTAGCAGCAGTGTCACGCTGTCCGCCGCGTGGATCAAAGGATCTATGGTTTTCCCTCGAGTCTTCCCATGAGGCTTTCCCACGAGGCTTTCCCACAGGGCTGTCCCACGTGCACACGTGGTGGGAGTCGATCCTTGGCTTGAACGTCAAGGCAGTGCAGGGAAAACAGGTTCCTCTGGAATGGACTGACACATCTGGGGGACTCTTGGAATGGTGGCACGACCCTGGAGTTCCTCTCGCCTTTCCTGTGGAGAGCGCCTCCTCTTGAGATGCGACGGGAACGCCGGGAATTCTTTCCCTACGAAACAGGGAAAGGATCCCTCATCTCGAGCTAGGAGGCGGAAACGGGGCTCCCCTGGATGTGTGCGGGACCCTCGTGCTTCCTCTCGAGTGGACACGGGTATATCGGGGGACTTCTTGAGTTGCAGCAAGGGTGCACAGGACCCTTTGGAAGTTCCCGTGGTTAGATGTGATTAGCCTTGAGAAGCCTCAGCGGAAATGGGCCTCATCTCGCCTGGAGGGCAAAACCTCCTGGATTTTCTCGAGTTGCGGCAGGTGCTCTCGACTTACGACGGGCAACCCAGGGACCCACTCTGGTGGCCTCAGGAATGGCCAGTCCCCATTCGAGTTCCTCGGGGGCCTCTCGGGATTCCTCTCCCGTCGATGCCGGGGCCTAAGACCTTGTGTGGAGTCGGGGCCTGACCCTGGGGATTCCTCTCCAGTGCTGACATGGATCTTGGGGTACTTCTGGAGTCTCCCCAGGGGAGTCAGTCCTCGTCTCCAATGCGGGCATGCACTTGCGCTTTCCTCCAGTGCGGTAGCAGCAGTGTCACGCAGTCTGCCGTGTGGATCAAAGTATCTATGGTTTTCCCTCGAGTCTTTCCCACGAGGCTTTCCCACGAGGCTTTCTCACAGGGCTGTCCCACTTGAACACGTGGTGGCAGTCGATCCTCGGCTTGAACTTCAAGGCAGTGCAGGGAAAACAGGTTCCTCTGGAATGGACTGACACATCTGGGGGACTCTTGGAATGGTGGCACGACCCTGGAGTTCCTCTCGCCTTTCCTGTGGAGAGCGCCTCCTCTTGAGATGCGACGGGAACGCCGGGAATTCTTTCCCTACGAAACAGGGAAAGGATCCCTCATCTCGAGCTAGGAGGCGGAAACGGGGCTCCCCTGGATGTGTGCGGGACCCTCGTGCTTCCTCTCGAGTGGAGACGGGTATGTCGGGGAACTTCTTGAGTTGCAGCAAGGGTGTGAAGGACCCTTTGAAAGTTCCAGTGGTTAGATGTGATGAGCCTCGAGAAGCCTCAGCGGAAATGGGCCTCATCTCACCTGGAGGGCAAAACCTCCTGGATTTCCTCGAGTTGCGGCAGGTGCTCTCGTCTTACGACGGGGACATCAGGGACACGCTCTGGTGGCCTCAGGAAAGGCCAGTCCCCATGCGAGTTCCTCGGGGGCCTCTCGGGATTCCTCTCCCTTCGATGCCGGGGCCTAAGACCTTGTGTGGAGTCGGGGCCGGAACCTGAGGTTTCCTCTCCAGTTCTGACATGGATCTTGGGGTACTTCTGGAGTCTCCCCAGGGGAGTCAGTCCTCGTCTCGAATCGGGCATGCACTTGCGCTTTCCTCCAGAGCGATAGCAGCAGTGTCACGCAGTCCGCCACGTGAATCAAAGGATCTATGGTTTTCCCTCGAGTCTTTTCCACGAAGCTTTCCCACGAGGCTTTCCGGCAGGGCTGTCCCACGGGCACACGTGGTGGGAGTCGATCCTCGGCTTGAACGTCAAGGCAGTGCAGGGAAAACAGGTTCCTCTGGAATGGACTGACACATCTGGGGGTCTGTTGGAATGGTGGCACGACCCTGGAGTTCCTCTCGCCTTTCCTGTGGAGAGCGCCGCCTCTTGAGATGCGACGGGAACACCGGGAATTCTTTCCCTACGAAACAGGGAAAGGATCCCTCATCTCGAGCTAGGAGGCGGAAACGAGGCTCCCCTGGATGTGTGCGGGACCCTCGTGCTTCCTATCGAGTGGAGATGGGTATGTCGGGGAACTTATTGAGTTGCAGCAAGGGTGTGAAGGACCCTTTGGAAGTTCCAGTGGTTAGATGTGATTGGACTCGAGAAGCCTCAGCGGAAATGGGCCTCGTCTCGCCTGGAGGGCAAAACCTCCTAGATTTTCTCGAGTTGCGGCAGGTGCTCTCGACTTACGACGGGGACCTCAGGGACCCGCTCTGGTGGCCTCAGGAAAGGCCAGTCCCCATGCGAGTTCCTCGGGGGCCTCTCGGGATTCCTCTCCCGTCGATGCCGGGGCCTAAGACCTTGTGTGGAGTCGGGGCCGGAACCTGAGGATTCCTCTCCAGTGCTGACATGGATCTTGGGGGTACTTCTGGAGTCTCCACAGGGGAGTCAGTCCTCGTCTCGAATGCGGGCATGCACTTGCGCTTTCCTCCAGAGCGGTAGCAGCAGTGTCACGCATTCCGCCGCGTGGATCAAGGGATCTAAGTCTTTCCCTCGAGTCTTTCCTCGAGGCTTTCCCACAGGGCTGTCCCACGTGCACACGTTGTGGGAGTCGATCCTCGTCTTGAATGTCAAGGCAGTGCAGGGAAAACAGGTTCCTCTGGAATGGACTGACACATCTGGGGGACTCTTGGAATGGTGGCACGACCCTGGAGTTCCTCTCGCCTTTCCTGTGGAGAGCGCCTCCTCTTGAGATGCGACGGGAACGCCTGGAATTCTTTCCCTACGAAACAGTGAAAGGATCCCTCATCTCGAGCTAGGAGGCGGAAACGGGGCTCCCCTGGATGTGTGTGGGACCCTCGTGCTTCCTCTCGAGTGGAGACGGGTATGTCGGGGAACTTCTTGAGTTGCAGCAAGGGTGCGCAGGACCCTTTGGAAGTTCCCGTGGTTAGATGTGATTAGCCATGAGAAGCCTCAGCGGAAATGGGCCTCATCTCGCCTGGAGGGCAAAACCTCCTGGATTTTCTCGAGCTGCGGCAGGTGCTCTCGACTTACGACGGGAAACCCAGGGACCCACTCTGCTGGCCTCAGGAAAGGCCAGTCCCCATTCGAGTTCCTCGGGGGCCTCTCGGGATTCCTCTCCCGTCGATGCCGGGGCCTAAGACCTTGTGTGGAGTCGGGGCCTGACCCTGGGGATTCCTCTCCAGTGCTGACATGGATCTTGGGGTACTTCTGGAGTCTCCCCAGGGGAGTCAGTCCTCGTCTCCAATGCGGGCATGCACTTGCGCTTTCCTCCAGAGCGTTAGCAGCAGTGTCACACAGTTCGCCGCGTGGATGAAAGGATCTATTGTTTTCCCTCGAGTCTTTCCGACGAGGCTTTCCCACGAGGCTTTCCCACAGGGCTGTCCCACGTGCACACGTGGTGGGAGTCGATCCTCGGCTTGAACGTGAAGGCAGTGCAGGGAAAACAGGTTCCTCTGGAATGGACTGACACATCTGGGGGACTCTTGGAATGGTGGCACGACCCTGGAGTTCCTCTCGCCTTTCCTGTGGAGAGCGCCTCCTCTTGAGATGCGACGGGAACGCCGGGAATTCTTTCCCTACGAAACAGGGAAAGGATCCCTCATCTCGAGCTAGAAGGCGGAAACGGGGCTCCCCTGGATGTGTGCGGGACCCTCGTGCTTCCTCTCGAGTGGACACGGGTATGTCGGGGAATTTTTTGAGTTGCAGCAAGGGTGTGAAGGACCCTTTGGAAGTTCCAGTGGTTAGATGTGATTAGCCATGAGAAGCCTCAGCGGAAATGGGCCTCATCTCGCCTGGAGGGCAAAACCTCCTGGATTTTCTCGAGTTGCGGCAGGTGCTCTCAAATTACGACGGGGACCTCAGGGACCCGCTCTGGTGGCCTTAGGAAAGGCCAGTCCCCATGCGAGTTCCTCGGGGGACTCTCGGGATTCCTCTCCCGTCGATGCCGGCGCCTAAGACCTTGTGTGGAGTTGGGGCCGGAACCTGAGGATTCCTCTCCAATTCTGAGATGGATCTTGGGGTACTTCTTGAGTCTCCCCAGGGAAGTCAGTCCTCGTCTCGAATGCGGGCATGAACTTGCGCTTTCCTCCAGAGCGGTAGCAGCAGTGTCACGCAGTCCACCGCGTGGATCAAAGGATCTATGGTTTTCCCTCGAGTCTTTCCCACGAGGCTTTCCCACGAGGCTTTCCCACAGGGCTGTTCCACGTGCACACGTGGTGGGAGTCGATCCTCGGCTTGAACGTCGAGGCAGTGCAGGGAAAACAGGTTCCTCTGGAATGGACTGACACATCTGTGGGACTCTTGGAATGTTGGCACGACCCTGGAGTTCCTCTCGCCTTTCCTGTGGAGACCGCCTCCTCTTGAGATGAGACGGGAACGCCGGGAATTCTTTCCCTACGAAACAGGGAAAGGATCCCACATCTCGAGCTAGGAGGCGGAAACGGGTCTCCCCTGGATGTGTGCGGGACCCGCGTGCTTCCTCTAGATTGGAGACGGGTATGTCGGGGAATTTCTGGACTTTCAGCAAGGGTGTGAAGGACCCTTTGGAAGTTCCAGTGGTTAGATGTGATTAGACTCGAGAAGCCTCAGCGGAAATGGGCCTCATCTCGCCTGGAGGGCAAAACCTCCTGGATTTTCTCGAGTTGCGGCAGGTGCTCTCGACTTACGACGGGGACCTCAGGGACCCGCCCTGGTGGCCTCAGGAAAGGCCAGTCCCCATGCGAGTTTCTCGGGGGCCTCTCAGGATTCCTCTCCCGTCGATGCCGGGGCCTAAGACCTTGTGTGGAGTCGGGGCCGGAACCTCAGGATTCCTCTCCAGTACTGACATGGATCTTGGGGTAATTTTGGAGTCTCCCCAGGGGAGTCAGTCCTCGTCTGGAATGCGGGCATGCACTTGCACTTTCCTCCAGAGCGGTAGCAGCAGTGTCCCGCAGTCCGCCGCGTGGATCATAGGATCTATGGTTTTCCCTCGAGTCTTTCCCACGAGGCTTTCCGACGAGGCTTTCCCACAGGGCGGTCCCACGTGGACACGTGGTGGGAGTAGATCCTCGGCTTGAACGTGAAGGCAGTGCAGGGAAAACAGGTTCCTCTGGAATGGACTGACACATCTGGGGGACTCTTGGAATGGTGGCACGACCCAGGAGTTCCTCTCGCCTTTCCTGTGGACAGCGCCTCCTCTTGAGATGCGACAGGAACGCCGGGAATTCTTTCCCTAAGAAACTGTGAAAGGATCCCTCATCTCGAGCTAGGAGGCGGAAACGGGGCTCCCCTGGATGTGTGCGGGACCCTCGTGCTTCCTCTGGAGTGGAGACGGGTATGTCGGGGAACTTCTTTAGTTGCAGCAAGGGTGTGAAGGACCCTTTGGAAGTTCCAGTGGTTAGATGTGATTAGCCTCGAGAGTCCTCAGCGGAAATGGGCCTCATCTCGCCTGGAGGGCAAAACCTCCTGGATTTTCTCGAGTTGCGGCAGGTGCTCTCGACTTACGACGGGGACCTCAGGGACCCGCTCTGGTGGCCTCAGGAAAGGCCAGTCTCCATGCGAGTTCCTCGGGGGCCTGTCGGGATTCCTCTCCCGTCGATCCCGGGGCCTAAGACCTTGTGTGGAGTCGGGGCCGGAACCTGAGGATTCCTCTCCAGTGCTGACATGGATCTTGGGGTATTTCTGGAGTCTCCCCAGGGGAGTCAGTGCTCGTCTCGAATGCGGGCATGCACTTGCGCTTTCCTCCAGAGCGGTAGCAGCAGTGTCACGCAGTCCGCCGCATGGATCAAAGGATCTATGGTTTTCCCTCGAGTCTTTCCCACGAGGCTTTCCCTCAGGGCGGTCCCACGTGCACACGTGGTGGGAGTCGATCCTCGGCTTGAACGTCAAGGCAGTGCAGGGAAAAAAGGTTCCTCTGGAATGGACTGACACATCTGGGGGACTCTTGGAATGGTGGCACGACCCTGGAGTTCCTCTCGCCTTTCCTGTGGAGATCGCCTCCTCTTGAGATGCGACGGGAACGCCGGGAATTCTTTCCCTATGAAACAGGGAAAGGATCCCTCATCTCGAGCTAGGAGGCGGAAACGGGGCTACCCTGGATGTGTGCGGGACCCTCGTGCTTCCTCTCGAGGGGAGACGGGTATGTCGGGGAACTTCTTGAGTTGCAGCAAGAATGTGAAGGACCCATTGGATGTTCCAGTGGTTCGATGTGATTAGCCTCGAGAAGCCTCAGCGGAAATGGTCCTCATCTCGCCTGGAGGGCAAAACCTCCTGGATTTTCTCGAGTTGCGGCAGGTGCTCTCGACTTACGATGGGGACCTCAGGGACCCGCTCTGGTGGCCTCAGGAAAGGCCAGTCCCCATGCGAGTTCCTCGGGGGCCTCTCGGGATTCCTCTCCCGTCGATGCCGGGGCCTAAGCCCTTGTGGGGAGTCGGGGCCGGATCCTGAGGATTCCTCTCCAGTGCTGACATGGATCTTGGGGTATTTCTGGAGTCTCCCCAGGGGAGTCAGTGCTCGTCTCGAATGCGGGCATGCACTTGCGCTTTCCTCCAGAGCGGTAGAAGCAGTGTCACGCAGTCCGCCGCGTGGATCAAAGGATCTATGGTTTTCCCTCGAGTCTTTCCCACGAGGCTTTCCCTCAGGGCGGTCCCACGTGCACACGTGGTGGGAGTCGATCCTCGGCTTGAACGTCAAGGCAGTGCAGGGAAAACAGGTTCCTCTGGAATGGACTGACACATCTGGGGGACTCTTGGAATGGTGGCACGACCCTGGAGTTCCTCTCGCCTTTCCTGTGGAGATCGCCTCCTCTTGAGATGCGACGGGAACGCCGGGAATTCTTTCCCTACGAAACAGGGAAAGGATCCCTCATCTCGAGCTAGGAGGCGGAAACGGGGCTACCCTGGATGTGTGCGGGACCCTCGTGCTTCCTCTCGAGGGGAGACGGGTATGTCGGGGAACTTCTTGAGTTGCAGCAAGAATGTGAAGGACCCTTTGGATGTTCCAGTGGTTAGATGTGATTAGCCTCGAGAAGCCTCAGCGGAAATGGGCCTCATCTCGCCTGGAGGGCAAAACCTCCTGGATTTTCTCGAGTTGCGGCAGGTGCTCTCGACTTACGATGGGGACCTCAGGGACCCGCTCTGGTGGCCTCAGGAAAGGCCAGTCCCCATGCGAGTTCCTCGGGGGCCTCTCGGGTTTCCTCTCCCGTCGATGCCGGGGCCTAAGCCCTTGTGGGGAGTCGGGGCCGGATCCTGAGGATTCCTCTCCAGTGCTGACATGGATCTTGGGGTACTTCTGGAGTCTCCCCAGGGGAGTCAGTGCTCGTCTCGAATGCGGGCATGCACTTGCGCTTTCCTCCAGAGCGGTAGCAGCAGTGTCACGCAGTCTGCCGCGTGGATCAAAGGATCTATGGTTTTCCCTCGAGTCTTTCCCACGAGGCTTTCCCACAGGGCTGTCCCACGTGAACACGTGGTGGGAGTCAATCCTCGGCTTGAACGTCAAGGCAGTGCAGGGAAAACAGGTTCCTCTGGAATGGACTGACACATCTGGGGGACTCTTGGAATGGTGGCACGACCCTGCAGTTCCTCTCGCCTTTCCGGCGGAGAGCGCCTCCTCTTGAGATGCGACGGGAACGCCGGGAATTCTTTCCCTACGAAAGAGGGAAAGGATCCCTCATCTCGAGCTAGGAGGCGGAAACGGGGCTCCCCTGGATGTGTGCAGGACCCTCGTGCTTCCTCTCGAGTGGAGACGGGTGTGTCGGGGAACTTGTTGAGTTGCAGCAAGGGTGTGACAGACCCTTTGGAAGTTCCAGTGGTTAGATGTGATTGGCCTCGAGAAGCCTCAGCGGAAATGGGCCTCATCTCGCCTGGAGGGCAAAACCTCCTGGATTTTCTCAAGTTGCGGCAGGTGCTCTCGACTACGACGGGGACCTCAGGGACCCGCTCTGGTGGCCTCAGGAAAGGCCAGTCCCCTTGCGAGTTCCTCGGGGGCTCTCGGGATCCCACTCCCGGCGATGCCGGGGCCTGAGACCTTTTGTGGACTCAGGGCTGGAACCTGAGGATTCCTCTCCAGTGCTGACATGGATCTTGGGGTACTTCTGGAGTCTCCCCATGGGAGTCAGTCCTCGTCTCGAATGCGGGCATGCACTTGCGCTTTCCTCCAGAGCGGTAGCAGCAGTGTCACGCAGTCCGCCGCGTGGATCAAAGGATCTATGGTTTTTCCTCGAGTCTTTCCCACGAGGCTTTCCCACGACGCTTTCCCACAGGGCTGTCCCACGTGCACACGTGGTGGGAGTCGATCCTCGGCTTGAACGTCAAGGCAGTGCAGGGAAAACAGGTTCCTCTGGAATGGACTGACACATCTGGGGGACTCTTGGAATGGTGGCACGACCCTGGAGTTCCTCTCGCCTTTCCTGTGGAGAGCGCCTCCTCTTGAGATGCGACGGGAATGCCCAGAATTCTTTCCGGAGAAAGCAGGGAAAGAATCCCTCATCTGGGGCTACGAGGCCGAAACTGGGCTCCTCTGGATGTGGGCGGGACCCTCGTGCTTCCTCTCAAACGGAGACGGGGATGTCGAGGAACTTCTTCAGTTGCAGCAAGGGTGTGAAGGACGCTTTGGAATTTCCAGAGGTTAGATGTGATTATCCTCGAGACGCCTCAGCTGAAATGGGCCTCATCTAACCTGAGGGGCAAAATCTCCTGGATTTTCTGGAGTTGCGGCAGGTGCTCGCATCTTACGACGGTGACCTAAGGACCCCCTCTGGTGGCCTCAGGCCTGGCCAGTCCCCATTCGATTTTTTCAGGGGCCTCTCAGGATTTCTCTCCCGTCGATGCCGGGGCCTAAGACCTTGTGCTGAGTCGGTGCCGGAACCTGAGGTTTCCTGTCCAGTGCTGACATGGATCTTGGGGTACATCTGGAGTTTCCGCAGGGGAGCGAGTCCTCGTCTCGAGAGGGGGCATGTACGTGCGCTTTCCTTCCGATTTGTAGCAGCAGTGTCTCCCTTCCCATCTCGTGAATTATGGGATCTGTGGCTTTTCCTCGAGGATTTACCACGAGGCTTTACCACGAGGTTTCCCACAGGGCTGTCCCACGAGGCTTTAACACATGTCTGTCCCACGTGCCACCTTGGTGGCAGTCGATCCTTGGCGTGAAAGTCGAGGCAGTCCAGGGAAAACAGGTTCCTCTGGAATGGACTGAGACATCTGGGCGACTCTTGCAATGGTGGCACGACGCTGGCATACCTCTCGTCTTTCCTGTGGAGAGCGCCTCCTCTTGAGATGCGACGGGAACGCCCAGAATTCTTTCCTGACCAACCAGAGAAAGGATCCCTCATCACGAGCTATGAGCGGAAACGGGGCTCCTCTGGATGTGGGCGGGACCCTGGTGCTTCCTCTCGAGGGGAGACGGGTATATTGGGGAACTTCGTGAGTTGCAGCAAGGGTGTGAAGTGCCTTTTGGAAGTTCCAGACGCTAGATGTGATTAGCCTCGAGAAGTCTCAGCCGAAATGGGCCTCATCACGCCTGGAGGGGAGACCCTCCTGGATTTTCTCGAGTTTTGACAGGTACTCTTGACTTACGATGGGGACCTCAGGGACCCGCTCTGGTGGCCTCAGGAAAGGCCAGTCTCTATGCCAATTGCTCGGGGCCTCTCAGCATTCCTCTCCCGTCGATGCCGGGGCCTTTGACCATGTGTTGAGTCGGGGCCAGAAACTGAGGATTCCTCTCCAGTGCTGACATGGATCTTGGGGTATTTCTGGAGTCTCCCAAGGGGAGTAAGTCCTCGTCTCGAATGGGGGCATGCACGTGCGCTTTCCTCCAGAGCGGTAGCAGCAGTGTCACTCTTCCTGTCGAGTGGATCAAGGGATCTGTGGCTTTCCCACGAGGCTTTCCCACAGGGCTGTCCCACGTGCCACCGTGGTGGGAGTGGATCCTCGGCGTGAAAATCGAGGCAGTGCAGGGAAAACAGGTTCCTCTGGAATGGACTGGCCATCTGGGGGACTCTTGGAATGGAGGCACGACGCTGTTGTTCCTCTCGCCTTTCCTGTGGAGAGCGCCTCCTCTTGAATGCGACGGGAAAGCCGGGAATTCTTTCCCGACCAAGCAGGGAAAGGATCCCTCATCTCGAGCTACGAGGCGGAAACGGGGCTCCTCTGGATGTGTGCAGTACCCGCGTGCTTCCTCTCGACTGGAGACGGATATGTCGGGGAGCTTCTTGTGTTGCAGCAAGGGAGTGAAGGACCTTTTAGAAGCTCCAGAGTTTAGGTTTGACTAGCCTTGAAAAGGAACAGCGGAAATGGGCCGCATCTCGCCTGGAGGGCAAAACCTCCTGGATTTTCTCGAGTTGCGGCAGGTGCTCTCGACTTACAACGGGGACCTCAGGGACCCGCTCTGGTGGCCTCAGGACTGGCCAGTCCCCATGCGAGTTGCTCAGGGGCCTCTCAGGATTCCGCTCCCTTCGATGCCAGAGCCTAACACCTTGTGTGGAGTCGGGCCCGGAAACTGAGGATTCCTCTCCACTGTTGACATGGATCTTGGGGTACTTCTGGAGTCTTCGCAGGGGAGTAAGTCCTCGTCTCGAATGGGGGCATACACGTGCGCTTTCCTCCAGAGTGATAGCAGCAGTGTCACGCTTCCCGTTGCGTGGATCAAGGGATCTGTGGCTTTCCCTCGAGGCCTTCCCATGAGGCTTTCCTACGAGGCTTTCCCACAGGGCTGTCCCACGTGCCACCGTGGTGGGAGGCGATCCTCAGCATGAAGGTAGAGGCAGTGCAGGGAAAAAAGGTTCCTCTGGAATGGACTAAGTCATCTGAGGGACCCTTGGTATGGTGGCACGACCCTGGAGTTCCTCTCGCCTTTCCTGTGGAGAGCGCCTCCTCTTGAGATGCGACGGGAACGCCCAGATTTCTTTCCCGAAAGAGCAGTGACAATATCACTCATCTCGAGCTTCTAGGCGGAAATGGTGCTCCTCTGGATGTGGGAGGGACCCTCGTGCTTCCTCTGGAGGGGAGAAGGGTATGTCGGGGAACTTCTTGAGTTGCAGCCAGGGTGTGATGGACCCTTTGGAAGTTCCAGAGGTTCGATGTGATTAGCCTCGAGACGCCTCAGCTGAAAAGGGCCTCATCTAGCCTGGAGGGGAGAACCTCTTCGATTTTCTCGACTTGCGGAAGGTGCTCTCGTCTTACGATGGTGACCTAACAGACTGGCTCTGGTGGCCTCAGGCCTGGCCACACCCCATTCGAGTTTCTCCGGGGCCTCTCGGGATTCCTCTCCTTTCGATGCCCGGGACTAAGACCTTGTGTGGAATCGGGCCCGGAAACTGAGGATTCCTCTCCAGTGCTGACATGGATCTTGGGGTATTTGGAGTCTCCCCAGGGGAGTTAGTCCTGTTCTCAAGTGGGGGCATCACGTGCGCTTTCCTCCCGAGCTGTAGCAGAAGTGTCACGCCTTTTGTCACGTCGATAATGGGATCTGTGGCTTTTCCTCGAGGATTTCCCACAAGGCTTTCCCATGAGGCTTTCCCACAGGGCTGTCCCATGTGCCACCGTGGTGTGAGTCGATCTGCAGCGTGAAAGTCGAGGCAGTGGAGGGAAAACACCTTCCTCTGGAATGGACTGGGATATCTGGGGGACTCTGAGAATGGTGGCACGACCCTGGAGTTCCTCTCGCCTTTCCTGTGGAGAGCGCCTCCTCTTGAGATGCGACAGGAACGCCCAGAATTCTTTCCCGACCAAGCAGGGAAAGGATCCCTCATCTGGAACTACAATGCGGAAACGGGGCTCCTCTTGATGTGGGCGGGACCACTGTGCTTCCTCTAGAGTGGACAGGGGTAGTCGGGGAACTTCTTGAGTTGCAGCAAGGGTGTCAAGGACCTTTTGGAAGTTCCAGAGGTTAGTTGTGATTAGTGTCGAGAAGCATCGGCGGAAATGGGCCTCATTTCGCCTGGAGGGGAGTACCTCCTGGATTTTCTCGAGTTGCGGCAGGTGCTCTCGTCTTACGATGGTGACTTAAGGCAGCCGCTCTGGTGGCCTCAGGACTGGCCAGTCCCCATTCGAGTTGCTCGGGGGCCGCTAGGGATTCCTCTCCCTTCGATCCGGGGCCTAAGACCTTGTGTGGGGTCGGAGGCGGAACCTGAGGATTCCTCTCCAGTGCTGACATGGATCTTGCGGTACTTCTGGAGTCTGCCCAGGAGAGTCAGTCCTCGTCTCGAGAGGGGGCATGCACGTGCGCTTTCCTCCCGAGCTGTAGTAGCAGTGTCACGCTTCCCGTCGTACGATCATGGGATCTGTGGCTTTCCCTCGAGGCTTTCCCACGAGGCTTTCCTACGAGGCTTTCCCACAGGGCTGTCTCACGTGCCACCGTGGTGTTAGTCGATCTTCGGCGTGAAAGTCGAGGCAGTGCAGGGAAAAGAGGTTCCTCTGGAATGGACTGGGACATCTGGGGACTCTGGGAATGGTGGCACGACCCTGGAGTTCCTCTCGCCTTTCTTATGGAGAGCGCCTCCTCTTGAGATGCGACAGGAATGCCGGGAATTCTTTCCCGACCAAGCAGGGAAAGGATCCCTCATCTCGAGCTACGAGGTGGAAACGGGGCTCCTCTGGATGTGGACCGAACCTCGTGCTTTCTTTCGACTGGAGACGGGTATGTCGGGGAACTTCTTGAGTTGCAGTAAGGGTGTCAAGGACCCTTTGGAAGTTCCAGAGGTTAGATGTGATTAGCCTCGAGACGCCTCAGCCAAAATGGGCCACATCTCGCCTGGAGGGTTGAACCTCCTTGTTTTCTCGAGTTGCGGCTTGTGCTCTCGACTTACGACGGGGACCTCATGGACCCGCTCTGTTGGCCTCAGGATAGGTCATTCCCCATGCGAGTTGCTCGGTGGCCTCTGAGGATTCCTCGCCCGTCAATACAGGCGCCTAAGACCTTGTGTGGAGTTGGACCAGAACCTGAGGATTCCTCTCCCGGGCTGACATGGATCTTGGCGTACTTCTGGAGTCTCCCAAGGGGCGTCAGTCCTCGTCTCGAGTGGGGTCATGCACGTGTGCTTTCCTCCTGAGCAGTAGCAGCAGTGTCTCACTTCCCGTCTCGTGGATCAAGGGATCTGTGTCTTTCCCTCTAGGCTTTTCCATGGGGCTTTCCCACTGGGCTATTCCACGTGCCACCATGCAGTGCTGGGAAAACAGGAACCTCCTTCCCACATAGGGGGTACACTGTCCCCTTGGGCGTGTATCTCCAGGGCATTCGCGCTTGGGGGTTGCCCACGGATGTTGGCCTCAGGCTCCACATGAGAAAAGCTCCTAATGGCATTAGCTGCCGTTCCAGACGCTGGCCCCTCAGGTCTCTGGCCGGAGCCTTGGGCTCCAGGCAACTCAAAGCCCTCGGGGCTGGCGCTCTGGGATTGCTGTAGGGAAAGGACGCCAGGAGCCCACGGAGGAGTTGGGGAGGCGCAGGGGGCATATGGAGGCGAGGACAGCGTGGGATCTAGGTGGAGGCGCTGGAGAGAGCGTCCATTGTCCCGGAATGCCTCGGAGGAGCCAGCGGGGGACAGTCCAGGCCCAGGGACCTGTGGTATGTGAAAAGGTGGGAAACCCCAGAACAAGGCAGGCTGGGAAAGGGGGCGTGGGCGGCCAATTCAAAGGGACCTAGGGGGCGTTTCCTGGGCGGTGAGCTCCCCTGGCACTGCTGAGGGCCCCTGATTGATCCACCCGGGGTTGATCCCACCATCCGCTGCGAGGGAGGGCCACAAACCAAAGCCCCCGAACTGCCCACCCACCCCGACGGGGATCTTGGTGGTCCGGGGCACAGCTGTGCCCGGGAAAAGACCACTCACTCCACGGGACTCCGTCCAGGGTCTCTGCTTGGAAAGAGGCCAGGGGCGGCCCCCTCCATCTACGCACCCAAACCCTATTGACGTCAATGGGGGCGGAGACGCCTCCCGCTCTCCAGAGTCCTGGGCTGCTGGGTCCCCGCCCACTCGGCCAGCAGTCTGCAGCGCTCCCGTGTGCCTCTCCCACCATGGCTTCGTCCGGCTCCTCCAGCACCTCAAGCGGTACGTTTGCCCTCGGTCCATGGGGTCGGATCACGTCTCAGGGGATTTGCGGGTGGCCCGGGCAAGGGCTCTCGGCCCACGTGTCGACCCCCCCTCCCGCCCGAGAACGGCGGGGACCCATCGGCCGGGCCCGGGGTTCCCAGGCGTCAGGTGTGCCCAAAGTTGGAGGGCGTGGCATCGTTCGTTCATCTTGCTCCTTTGGCACACACATGGCTTCTCCGTTCTCTTTTCTGGGAAGACAGTGTTGTTTTAGAGGGTGCGCTGCGGGGGTCGGGGGCCGGTGGGAGCGGGTGCTGTGCTGGGATGAGGCCCTTTATCCTCACATCTTCCTGTGGGAACGGGAGTCGGGGAGCTCTGTGGCCTTGCCGCCTTCAGTGGCTTCCTCTGCACAGGGGCCTAGTGCCTTCTGCCTTCTGTCAGGCGTTACGGGGTTTGGGCTTCGCTTTGGCGGCCTTGGCCTTGGCCCTGGCCTGGGCCTTGGCCTTACCCTTGGCGTTGCCCTTGCCCTTGCCCTTGGCCTTGGGCTTGGCCTTCCCTAGGCCTTGTCCTTGGCCTTACCTTGTCCTTGCCCTTACCTTGTCCTTGCCCTTAAACTTAAACTTGACCTTGACTTTGACCTTGAACTTGACCTTGACTTTGACCTTGAACTTGAACTTGACCTTGACTTTGACCTTGAACTTGAACTTGACCTTGACCTTGAACTTGACCTTGAACTTGACTTTGAACTTGACCTTGACCTTGACCTTTGGACTTTGACCTTGACCTTGACCTTGACCTTGACCTTGAACTTGGACTTGGACTTGAACTTGAACTTGACCAACAACGGGAGACCAGATTTGCTCAGAGCACCGGAGGTCCAGAGGCAGGGCTGTGTATCTCCCCTTCCCTTTGTGATCATTGCAAAGGCATTCCTAGCTGATAGCAGGAGTGCCCATGAAGAAGCAAGCAGTGGGAGTGTGTTTGACACGACTGTGTGCCTCAACTCCACAAGGGGCCTTTCCTCTCGAAGTAGGCCCCATGTCCCCTTAGGGAGGGTGTCATGCCTCTTTTCTCCACACTGCCAAAGGGTGGAGCAAAGCTCGCTCTGTCAGAGGTACAAAAACAGCAATTGAATGGATTTTCAAGCTCTTGCTAGGCTGCACCCTTTCAGGGCCCACTTTACTGAAACAGGTGCTCTGTGGCCCCCGGTTGGGTATGCAGGTTCACAAACAGGGTGAGATCCTGTCCAAGCCAACAATTTTCCGGAAAGACCTAGGCTCACTAAAGCTCTCCTCCAGAGCAAAGGGGATAGAGGAGATGTATGGAGGAGTCTTTGCCTTTCCCTGTGAGTGTGGGGCTACTCCCTACGGCCCCAAGCTCAGGGATAACTGCCTCTAAGAAAGGAATGGCAAGAAGCGCTAATCTTGGAGGTTGGGACAGGGAGTTCGCAGCATGTGGGGAAAGAAAGACTTCTTCGGGGAAGAAGAGGCAACCACCGGGGGTGTGTTCGCAAGCCTCTATTTGGAAGGAACACGTTTGCTTATACAACTCAAGACCTCCAGATCTGCTCAGAGGACTGAAGTTCCAGAGACAGGGCCATGTATCTCCCCTTCCCTTTGAGATCCTTGCCAAGACATTCCTAGCAGATTGTCGGAGTGCCCATGAAGAAGCAAGCAGCGGGAGTGTGCTTGACATCACTGGCTGCCTACCTGGGCTCAGCTCCTCAAGGGGCCTTTCTCTCCTGGTAGGCCCTATGTCCCCTTTGGGAGAGGGTTGTGCCCTCTTCCCTCCACACTGCCAAAGGGTGGAGGTGGAGCAAACTCGTTCTCTCCGAGGTAAAAGAAAGACAAATTGGATGGATTTTTAAGCTCTTGCTATGCTGCACCCCTCCAGGACCCACTCGAGCAAAACAGGTGCCCTGTGGCCCCTAGGTCGGGTATGCAGGTTCACACACCGGGTGTGATCCCGTCAAAGCCAAGCATTTTCCTGACAGACCTAGGCTCACTAGAGCTCTCCTCCAGAGGAAAGGGGACAGAAAAGATGTGTGTGTGGAGGTGGCTCTGCCTTTCCAGGTCCCAATCTCAGGGATAACTGCCCCTAAGAAAGGAACTGCTGCTGCTGCTGCTGCTGCTGCTGCTGCTGCTGCTGCTGCTGCTGCTAAGTTGCTTCAGTCGTGTTCGACTCTGTGCGACGCCATAGACGGTAGCCCACTAGGCTCCCCCGTCCCTGGGATTCTCCAGGCAAGAACAGTAAGTGGGTTGCCATTGCCTTCTCCAATGCATGAAAGTGAAAATGAAAGTGCAGTCGCTCAGTCGTGTCCGACCCTCAGCGACCCCATGGACTGCAGCCTACCAGGCTTCTCTGTCCATAGGATTTTCTGAAAGGAACTGCAAGAAGCACTTTTCCAGGAGGCTGGGAAAGGGAGTTCGCAGGATGTGGGGAAAGAGAGCCTCCTTTGGGGAAGAATAGGCGGCCACTTGTTTTGTGTTGCAAACCTCTATTTGAAAGGAACAGCTTAGCTTATACAAAGGGAGACCTCCAGATCTGCTCAGAGGACTGAAGTTGCAGAGGCAGGTCGGTGTATTTTCCCTTCACTTTGCGATCCTTGCAAAGACATTCCTTGCTGCTAGATGACTCAGCAAGGGCCTTTGAGACTGTTGTTTTCTTTCCTATGTTCAAAGATTCCTTCAGTTCCTAATATAGATATCCTAGAAATGATATGACATCCGTGAAAATCTGATATGTCCTGGTCAAATGCTGTCAGTTATCATTCTAGTTATCATATTAAAGCATTTCAAGTCGCAGCAGTGACCAGATGACATTGTCAATTTCTATTTCATCAGGTTTTAACCATGTCCTCTATGGTTTCACACTGATGCCTTTGCAGAAATACTGCTACTTCAAGATATATGGAAAATACTTTTTTTAAGCTTACTGATAATTTGTTTGTTTGTTTGCTTGTCTTCTGGTAAGCTGGTACCAGATGGAATTTAGTCTCCTCTCTAGGTTAAGAGAACTAAGTTTTCTTAGAATGCAATTTTTGATCACAGACTATGAGTTTCTCTACCTTTCATTGATTCATAATTGTTTTCATCATCTGTTTTTTTACTTCGGTAAAGTAAATAAGCCTTATTTAAGATTTTGGTACATGTAGGATGGACTAAGCTTTCCCCACTCTTGCAAGTTCCCTTAACCCTTCAGATTCTTCTCGTGGGACCAAGATCTCACTTTCCTCCAGAGGGACAATCCAAGCTTTTTATCAGTTGATCTGCCCCTGACATCAGAGTCAAGTTGAGCACGAGTTGGCCTATAATTTAGGCATGAAACTATGACTACATAAAGAAAAGGTGACTTTATGATTCAGGGATGGCCATGATATGCCTTGCACTTCAGAGAAAATGGGTTAAAATGATTTTTTTTCCTTCAAAACTGCACACCCAGTTCTTTCAGCATATGCAATTGAAAACATCTAGTCATTAGGTCAGTTTTCATTCCAATCCCAAAGAAAGGCAATGACAAAGAATATTCAAGCTGCTGCACAATTGCACTCATCTCACACACTAGTAAAGTAATGCTCAAAATTCTCCAAGTTCACATGAACTGTGAACTTCCAGATGTTCAAGAGGGATTTAAAAAATGCAGAGAAACCAGAGATCAAATTGCCAACATCCACTGGATCATTGAAAAAGCAAGAGAGTTCCAGAAAAAAAACCCCATCTATTTCTGCTTTATTGACAATGCCAAAGCCTTTGACTGTGTGGATCACAAGAAACTGGGAAAAATTCTGAAAGAGATGGGAATACCAGACCACGTGACCTGTCTCTTGAGAAACCTGTATGCAGGTCAGGAAGAAACAGTTCGAACTGGACACGGAACAACAGACTGGTTCTAAATAGGAAAAGGAACATGTCAAGGCTGTATATTGTCACCCTGCTTATTTAACTTATATGCAGAGTACAGCATGAGAAACACTGGGCTGGAGGAAGCACACGCTGGAATCAAGGTTGCTGGGAGAAATATCAATAATCTCAGATATTCAGATGACACCACCCTTATGGCAGAAAGTGAAGAAGAGCTAAAGAGTCTCCTGATGAAAGTGAAAGAGGAGAGTGAAAAAGTTAGCTTAAAGCTCAGCATTCAGAAAACTACAATCATTGCATCCAGTCTCATCACTTCATGGCAAATAGATGGGAAAACATTGGAAACAGCAGCAGACTATTTTGGGGGGCTTGGAAATCACTGCAGGTGATGGCTGCCTCCATGAACTTATAACATATTTATGACTTGGAAGAAAAGTGATGACCAAACTAGACAGCATATTAAAAAGCCGAGACGTTGCTTTGCCAACAAAGATCCATCCGGTCAAGGCTATGGTTTTTCCATATGTCATGGATGGATATGAAAGATGTACTATAAAGAAAGTGACAGCTGAAAATTTGATGCTTTTGAACTGTGGTGTTGGAGAAGATGCTTGTAGGTCGCTTAGACTACAAGGAGACGCAACCACTCCATCCTAAAGGAAATCAGGTCTGAATATCCATTGGAAGGACTAATACTGAACCTGAAACTCCAATACTTTGGCCACTTGATGTGAAGAGCTGACTCACTTGGAAGTTGCTTTGATTTGCCTATGAGTGTGGGAGCCCTCCCTGGGCAAAGGGCCTCAGGGGTCATTGCCACTGAATCATGACATCCAAGCAAGCGCATTCCAGCTGTGTGACATGCAGGAAGCAGGAGACTGGGAAAACTGTCTTCCTTAGAGGAAGGAAAGTCATCCACAGAGAGTGTGTTTTCAGGCCTCTCTTTGCAGCAAGTGTTTTGCTTCTCAGACATCAGAGCTGCAGGCTTGCTCTGAGGGCCTCAATTCCAGAGTCAGGGCTGTGTGTCTCACTGCACTTTCCAAGCATTGCAGACACATTCCTAGGTTGGAGCAGTGCTTCCCATGAGAAAGAAGCCTCAGGAGTGTGTCTGAGCGGGCTGAGTGCCATGCTAGGGTCACCTAGTCGAGGGCACCTTGCACATCCAATGGGCCCCAGGCGAGTAGCTATGGACCGGCCCCTCGGTTGAGATATCCCAAAGCAGGGAACAAAGCTAGCTCTGTCAGAAGGAGGAAAACAGCAATGGGATGGATTTTCAAGCAGTTGCTAAGTCACACCACGTGAGGGCTCCACGGGAAAGAAATGCGAATTTTGGCCTCTAGGCCCAGTATCCAGATGTGTGCACAGGATATTTTCCCCACAGGATCCAAGAATGTTCCAGACAGACCTAAGCTCACTAGCTCTCTCCTGCAGAGGAAATGAAATATTGTTGCTGAACCACGAAAAGATGCTGGGATTCTTGGCCTATGGAGGAGAAGAATTCAATCCAGGGCCCAAGACGAGGCTTGATTGCTCAGAGCTTTTGTGCAATCGAGTTTTATTCAAGAAGAAAGGAGATAGAGAAAGCTTCTGACAGAGACATCACAAGGGGCAGAAAGCGTACCCCCTTGCTAGTGTTAGTAATGGAGTTATATACTCTCCAATAAGTTATTACAACGAACAAAAGAATGTCTGGAGGTTGTAAAGACTCACTAGACCTACTCCCATCATTTACATTTTAAGATAACAGGATTAGCCAGAAGGTTTTTCCAGAGACCGTCCTCAAGAAGGATGCATGATTGTTATATAATCCTAAGGAATGTAGAGGGAAAAAAAGTGTGCCCTTTCTTCCTCCTTGAGAATTCTAGACCCCTCTCTCCTTGGGGACCCTCGAACTTCTTATAAACCTGCCTTGGCAATGACTCTCTCAGAAACATGATTGAACAGCCGTTTGGAGCTTCCTTTGACTTTCCCTGGGAGGGAGGGAGCCCTCCCTGAGCACAGGGCCTCAGGGGCCATGGCCAATGAAAACTAATCTCCCAGTAAGTGCTTTTCAGCCCTGTGTGACTCTCAGCCCACAGGAGGCTGAGAAAACTCTCTTCCTTGGAGGAAGGAAAGGCAGCCCAAGAGTGTGTTTTCAGGCCTGTATCTTGCAGCAAGTGTTTGGCTTGTTAGACATAAGACCTGCAGGCCTGCTCCAACAGACTCCATTCCAGAATCAGGGCCTTGTGTCTCCCTGCAGTTTCCTGGCCTCGCAAACACATTCCTAGGTAGAGCAGTCCTGCCCATGGGGAAGCAGGCTGCGGGAGTGTGTCTGAGGGGGCCAGGTGCCATGCTGGGGTCATCTGGTCGAGGGCACCTTGCACCTCCAATGGACCCCAGGCAAGGAGTTGCAGGCCACCACCTTGCTTCTGAAATCCCAAAGTGGGGAGCAAAGCTCGCTCTGTCAGAGGGAAGAAAACAGCAACAGGATGGATTTTCAAGCAGTTGCTAGGCTGTACTGCGTTAGGGCTCCAAGGAAGAAAAATGCAGATGTTAGCCCCTACGACTGGTATCCAGGTGGGCTCCCAGGATGATTTCCCCGCAGGATCCAAGAACGTTCCAGACAGACCTGGGCTCACTAGCTCCCTCCTGCAGAGGAAACATGATAGAACAGCTGTTTGGAGGTTGCTTTGACTTCCCCTGGGAGGGTAGGATCCCTCCCTGGGTGCAGGGCCTCAGGGGCCATTGCCGCTGAGAAATGCCCTCTAAGCCAGACCTTTCCAGCCTTGTATGACTCAGCACGGAGGAGACTGGAAAAGCTATCTTCCTTGGAGGAAGGAAAGGCAGCCCCAGAGAGTGTGTTTTCACACCTGTATCTCGCAGCAAGCGTTTGCCGTCTCAGACGTCAGACCTCCAGGCCTGCTCCAACGGCCTCAGTTCCAGAGTCAGGGCCGTGTGTCTCCCTGCATTTTCTGAGCCTTGGGAACACATTCCTAGGTCAGAACAGTCCTGCCCATGGGGAAGGAGGCTGCGGGAGTGTGTCTGAGGGGGTCGGGTGCCATGCTGGGGTCCAATAGACCTGGTACCTCCAATAGACCCCAGGACAACAGCGGTGGGGCTCCCCCTGGCTTCCGAAATGCCAAAGCGAGAAGCAAAGCTAGCTCTATCAGAAGGAAGAAAAGAGCAATTAGATGGATGTTCAGGCTGTTGCTGGGCCGCACCACTTCAGGTTTCCCCCCGAGAGGAGCAGGCGCCCTGTGGCCCCTAGGTCCGATATGCAGGTTAACACACAGGATGTGTCCCCATAGGAGCCAAGAATTTTCCTGACAGACCTAGGCTCACTAGAGCTCTCCTACAGGGCAAAAGGGATAGAACAGACTGTGGATGTGACTCTGCCTTTCCCAGCGAGCATGGGGCCCTCCCTACGGCCCCGGGCTCCAGGGAAAATTGTCCCTGAAAAGTGACCTCCAAGAAGCGCTTTTCCAGCAGGCTGGGATGCAGAGTTCACAGGATGTGGGGAAAGTGATCATCCTTCAGGGAAGAAGAGGCAGCCACCCAGTGTGTGTTTGCAAGCCTGTATTTGGAAGAAACTGGTTTGCTTCTTCAAGGGGAGACCTCCAGGTCTGCTCAGAGGACCGAAATTCCAGAGGCAGCACCATGCATCTCCCCTGTCCTTTCTGAGCCTTGGAAAGACATTCCTAGCTTATAGCGGTATTGCTCATGAAGAAGCAGGATGCAGGAATGTGTCAGACAAACTGGGTGCCTTCCTGGGTTCAGCTCCGTGAGGGGCCTTTCCACTCAAAGTAGGTCCCATGCCTCCTTGGGGAGGAAGTGGGGCCCGCTTGCCTCCAAATTGCCAAAGGCTGGAACAAAGCTAGTTCTATCAGAGGTAAGAAAAGAGCAATTGGATGGATGTGGAAGCTGTTGCTGGGCCGCACTGCTTCAGGCCCCCCACCCCTCCGGCCCCGAGAGAAACAGGCGCCCTGTGGCCCCTCGGTCCTGTATGCAGTTTCACACATAGAATGTGTCCCCATAGGAGCCAAGAATTTTCCTGACAGACCTAGGCTCACTAGAGCTCTCCTACAGAGCAAAGGGGATGGGACAGATGTGTGGCTGTGGCTCTGCCTTTCCCTGGGAGTGTGGAGCCGCTCCCTATGGCCCCGGGCTCCAGGGGAAATTGCCCCTGAATAATGACCTCCAAGAAGCGCTTTTCCAACTGGCTGAGACGTGGAGTTCTCAGGATGCAGGGAAAGCGAGTGTCCCTTCGGGGAAGCAAAGGCAGTCACCTGTTATCATTACTTACTAGAATAGTAGGTACCTTCTCTGGTTGGGCAGAGGCCTTCCCTACCTGATCTGAAAAAGAAAATGAAGTAGCTCGCTGATTTGAGAAATAATTCCCAGACTTGGGTTTCCAACCAGTATAGAATCCGACAATGGCCCTGTCTTTGTAGCCGCGTTAATTAACAGGTATGTGAAGCTCTAAATATCAGTGGAAATTACATACAGCATATAGGCCCCAGTGTTCTGGAATGGTGGAAAGAAACAACCAAACTCTTGAAGAGACTCTTTCAAAATGGATCATAGAGACTGACTGTACATGGATGGGCTTGCTTCTGGCAGACTTACTCATATTACGGGTAACTGCACGTTCCCATAGTTGTGGTCCTTATGAAATTTTCTATGGGAGAACCCCCCACCCCAAATGAGGCAGGTGTTAGCAGATTCGCCACAAGTAAGGAGGTGGGATTTCACAGCAGCTGGAACAATTAGGTAAGGTAATAAATCAGGTAACTAAGTTTGTGTAAAAAAAAATATCATTCCCCCTTGAGGAACAGATTCATGAATTTGTGCTCAGTGATCAGGTGTGGCTCAATGACTGGAAACACAATTCCTTGGCCTGACATCGGAAAGGTCCTTATACTGTTGTTTTAGCCACAATTCTGAAAGAGAAGGGAATACTAGACCACCTAACTGCCTCTTGAGAAATCTGTATGAAGGTCAGGAAGCAAAAGCT
The DNA here is from genome assembly GCF_042477335.2 of Ovis canadensis. Lineage (NCBI taxonomy): Eukaryota > Metazoa > Chordata > Mammalia > Artiodactyla > Bovidae > Ovis > Ovis canadensis. Next base: position 4,604,724 of record NC_091262.1, on the reverse strand, counting down.
AGAGCAGGACATGGAACAACATACTGGTTCCAAAAAGGAAAAGGAGTATGTCAAGGCTGTATATTGTCACCCTGTTTATTTAACTTATATGCAGACTACATCATGAAAAATGCTGGGATGGAAGATACCTGAGCTGGAATCAAGATTGCCGGAAGAAATAGCAATAAACTTAGATATGCAGATGTCACCACCATTATGGCAGAATGGGAAGAGGAACGCGTATGTCGGGGAACTTCTTGAGTTGCAGCAAAGGTGTGAAGGACCCTTTCGAAGTTCCAGAGATTAGGTGTGGTTAGTCTCGAGATGCCTCAGCAGAAATGGGCCTCATGTCGCCTGGAATGGAGAGGCTTCTGGATATTCCCCAGTTTCAGCAGGTGCTCTCGAGTTACCACGGGGACCTCAGGGACCAGCTCTGGTGGCCTCAGGAAAGGCCAGTCCCCATGCGAGTTCCTAGGGGGCCTCTCGGGATGCCTCTCCCGTTGATGCCGGGGCCTAAGGCTTTGTATGGAGTCGGGGCCGGAACCTGAGGATTCCTCTCCAGTGCTGACATGGATCTCGGGGTACCTGTGGAGTCTCCCCAGGGGAGTCAGTCCTCGTCTCGAATGCGGGCATGCACTTGCGCTTTCCTCCAGAGCGGTAGCAGCAGTGTCACGCAGTCCGCCGCGTGGATCAAAGGATCTATGGATTTCCCTCGAGTCTTTCCCACGAGGCTTTCCCCGAGGTCTGTCCCACGTGCACACGTGGTGGGAGTCAATCCTCGGCTTGAACGTCAAGGCAGTGCAGGGTAAACAGATTCCTCTGGAATGGACTGACACATCTGGGGGACTCTTGGAATGGTGGCACGACCCTGGAGTTTCTCTCGCCTTTCCGGTGGAGAGCGCCTCCTCTTGAGATGCGACGGGAAAGCCGGGAATTCTTTCCCTACGAAACAGGGAAAGGATCCCTCATCTCGAGCTAGGAGGCGGAAACGGGGCTCCCCTGGATGTGTGCGGGACCCACGTGCTTCCTCTCGAGTGGAGACGGGTATGTCGGGGAACTTCTTGAGTTGCAGCAAGGGTGTGAAGGACCCTTTGGAAGTTCCAGTGGTTAGATGTGATGAGCCTCGAGAAGCCTCAGCGGAAATGGGCCTCATCTCGCCTGGAGGGCAAAACCTCCTGGATTTTCTCGAGTTGCGGCAGGTTCTATCGACTGACGACGGGGACCTCAGGGACCCGCTCTGGTGGCCTCAGGAAAGGCCAGTCCCCATGCGAGTTCCTCGGGGGCCTCTCGGGATTCCTCTCCCGTCAATGCCGGGGCCTAAGACCTTGTGTGGAGTCGGGGCCGGAACCTGAGGATTCCTCTCCAGTGCTGACATGGATCTTGGGGTACTTCTGGAGTCTCCCCAGGGGAGTCAGTCTTCGTCTCGAATGCGGGCATGCACTTGCGCTTTCCTCCAGAGCGGTAGCAGCAGTGTCACGCAGTCTGCCACGTGGATCAAAGTATCTATGGTTTTCCCTCGAGTCTTTCCCACGAGGCTTTCCCACGAGGCTTTCTCACAGGGCTGTCCCACGTGCACACGGGGTGGCAGTCGATCCTCGGCTTGAACTTCAAGGCAGTGCAGGGAAAACAGGTTCCTCTGGAATGGACTGACACATCTGGGGGACTCTTGGAATGGTGGCACGACCCTGGAGTTCCTCTCGCCTTTCCTGTGGAGAGCGCCTCCTCTTGAGATGCGACGGGAACGCCGGGAATTCTTTCCCTACGAAACAGGGAAAGGATCCCTCATCTCGAGCTAGGAGGCTGAAACGGGGTTCCCCTGGATGTGTGCGGGACCCTCGTGCTTCCTCTCGAGTGGAGACGGGTGTGTCGGGGAACTTCTTGAGTTGCAGCAAGGGTGTGAAGGACACTTTGAAAGTTCCAGCGGTTAGATGTGATTAGCATCGAGAAGCCTCAGCGGAAATGGGCCTCATCTCGCCTGGAGGGCAAAACCTCCTGGATTTTCTCGAGTTGCAGCAGGTGCTCTCGACTTACGACGGGGACCTCAGGGACCCGCTTTGGTGGCCTCAGGAAAGGCCAGTCCCCATGCGAGTTCCTCGGGGGCCTCTCGGGATTCCTCTCCCGTCGATCCCGGGGCCTAAGACCTTGTGTGGAGTCGGGGCTGAACCTGAGGATTCCTCTCCAGAGCTGACATGGATCTTGGGGTACTTCTGGAGTCTCCCCAGGGGAGTCAGTCCTCGTCTCGAATGCGGGCATGCACTTGCGCTTTCCTCCAGAGCGGTAGCAGCAGTGTCACGCAGTCCGCCGCGTGGATCAAAGGATCTATGGTTTTCCCTCGAGTCTTTCCCACGAGGCTTTCCCACGAGGCTTTCCCACAGGGCTGTCCCACGTGCACATGTGGTGGGAGTCGATTCTCGGCTTGAACGTCAAGGCAGTGCAGGGAAAACAGGTTCCTCTGGAATGCACTGACACATCTGGGGGACTCTTGGAATGGTGGAACGTCCCTGGAGTTCCTCTCGCCTTTCCTGTGGAGAGCACCTCCTCTTGAGATGCGACGGGAACGCCGGGAATTCTTTCCCTACGAAACAGGGAAAGGATCCCACATCTCGAGCTAGCAGGCGGAAACGGGGCTCCCCTAGATGTGTGCGGAACCCTCGTGCTTCCTCTCGAGTGGAGACGGCTATGTCGGGGAACTTCTTGAGTTGCAGCAAGGGTGTGAAGGACCCTTTGGAAGTTCCAATGGTTAGATGTGATTAGCCTCGAGAAGCCTCAGCGGAAATGGGCCTCATCTCTCCTGGAGGGCAAAACCTCCTGGATTTTCTCGAGTTGCGGCAGGTGCTCTGGACTTACGACGGGGACCTCAGGGACCCGCTCTGGTGGCCTCAGGAAAGGCCAGTCCCCATGCGAGTTCCTCGGGGGCCTCTCGGGATTGCTCTCCCGTCGATGCCGGGGCCTAAGACCTTGTGTGGAGTCGGGGCTGAACCTGAGGATTCCTCTCCAGTGCTGACATGGATCTTGGGGTACTTCTGGAGTCTCACCAGGGGAGTCAGTCCTCGTCTCGAATGCAGGCATGCACTTGCGCTTTCCTCCAGAGCGGTAGCAGCAGTGTCACGCAGTCCGCCGCGTGGATCAAAGGATCTATGGTTTTCCCTCGAGTCTTTCCCACGAGGCTTTCCCACGAGGCTTACCCACTGGGCGTTCCCCCTGGGCTGTCCCACGTGCACACGAGGTGGGAGTCGATCCTCGGCTTGAACGTCAAGACACTACAGGGAAAACAGGTTCCTCTGGAATGGACTGACACATCTGGGGGCCTCTTGGAATGGTGGCACGACCCTGGAGTTCCTCTCGCCTTTCCTGTGGAGAGCGCCACCTCTTGAGATGCGACGGGAACGCCGGGAATTCTTTCCCTACGAAACAGGGAAAGGATCCCTCATCTCGAGCTAGGAGGCGGAAACGGGGCTCCCCTGGATGTGTGCGGGACCTTCGTGCTTCTTCTCCAGTGGAGACAGGTATGTCGGGGAACTTCTTGAGTTGCAGCAAGGGTGTGAAGGACCCTTTGGAAGTTCCAGTGGTTAGATGTGATTAGCCTCGAGAAGCCTCAGCGGAAATGGGCCTCATCTCGCCTGGAGGGCAAAACCTCCTGGATTTTCTCGAGTTGCGGCAGGTGCTCTCGACGTACGACGGGGACCTCAGGGACCCGCTCTGGTGGACTCAGGAAAGGCCAGTCCCCTTGCGAGTTCCTCGGGGGCCTCTCGGGATTCCTCTCCCGTCGATGCCGGGGCCTAAGACCTTGTGTGGAGTCGGGACCGGAACCTGAGGATTCCTCTCCAGTGCTGACATGCATCTTGGGGTTCTTCTGGAGTCTCCCCAGGGGAGTCAGTCCTCGTCTCGAATGCGGGCATGCACTTGTGCTTTCCTCCAGAGCGGTAGCAGCAGTGTCTCGCTGTCCGCCGCGTGAAGCAAAGGATCTATGGTTTTCCCTCGAGTCTTTCCCAAGAGGCTTTCCCACGAGGCTTTCCCACAGGGCTGTCCCACGTGCACACGTGGTGGGAGTCGATTCTCGGCTTGAATGTCAAGGCAATGCAGGGAAAGCAGGTTCCTCTGGAATGGACTGACACATCTGGGGGACTCTTGGAATGGTGGCTCCACCCTGGAGTTCCTCTCGCCTTTCCTGTGGAGAGCGCCTCCTCTTGAGATGCGACGGGAACGCCAGGAATTCTTTCCCTACGAAACAGGGAAAGGATCCCTCATCTCGAGCTAGGAGGCGGAAACGGGGCTCCCCTGAATGTGTGCGGGACCCTCGTGCTTCCTCTCGAGTGGAGACGGGTATGTCGGGGAACTTCTGGAGTTGCAGTAAGGGTGTGAAGGACCCTTTGGAAGTTCCAGTGGTTAGATGTGATTAGCCTCGAGAAGCCTCAGCGGAAAATGGCCTCATCTGCCTGAAGGGCAAAACCTCCTGGATTTTCTCGAGTTGCGGCAGGTGCTCTCGACTTACGACGGGGACCTCAGGGACCCGCTCTGGTGGCCTCAGGAAAGGCCAGTCTCCATGCGAGTTCCTCGGGGGCCTCTCGGGATTGCTCTCCCGTCGATGCCGGGGCCTAAGACCTTGTGAGGAGTCGGGGCCGGAACCTGAGGATTCCTCTCCAGTGCTGACATGGATCTTGGGGTACTTCTGGAGTCTCCCGAAGGGAGTCAGTCCTCGTCTCGAATGCGGGCATGCACTTGCGCTTTCCTCCAGAGCGGTAGCAGCAGTTTCACGCATTCCGCCGCGTGGATAAAGGGATCTATGGCTTTCCCTCAAGGCTTTACCACGAGGCTTTCCCACAGGGCTGTCCCACGTGCCACCATGGTGAGAGTAGATCCTCGGCTTGAACGTCAAGGCAGTGCAGGGAAATCAGGTTCCTCTGCAATGGACTGACACATCTGGGGGACTCTTGGAATGGTGGCACGACCCTGGAGTTCCTCTCGCCTTTCCTGTGGAGAGCGCCTCCTCTTGAGATGCGACGGGAGCGCCGGGAATTCTTTCCCTAGGAAACAGGGAAAGGATCCCTCATCTCGAGCTAGGAGGCGGAAACGGGGCTACCCTGGATGTGTGTGGGACCCTCGTGCTTCCTCTCGAGTGGAGAGGGGTATGTCGGGGAACTTCTTGAGTTGCAGCAAGGGTGTGAAAGACCCTTTGGAAGTTCCAGTGGTTAGATGTGATTAGCCTCGAGAAGCCTCAGCGGAAATGGGCCTCATTTCGCCTGGAGGGCAAAACCTCCTGGATTTTCTCCAGTTGGGGCAGGTGCTCTCGACTTACGACGGGGCCCTCAGGGACCCGCTCTGGTGGCCTCAGGAAAGGCCAGTCCCCATGCGAGTTCCTCGGGGGCCTCTCGGGATTGCTCTCCCGTCGATGCCGGGGCCTAAGACCTTGTGTGGAGTCGGGGCTGGAACCTGAGGATTCCTCTAGTGCTGTCATGGATCTTGGGGTACTTCTGGAGTCTCCCCAGGGGAGTCAGTCCTCGTCTCGAATGCGGGCATGCACTTGCACTTTCCTCCAGAGCGGTAGCAGCAGTGTCACACTGTCCGCCACGTGGATCAAAGGATCTGTGGTTTTCCCTCGAGTCTTTCCCACGAGGCTTTCCCACGAGGCTTTCCCACAGGGCTGTCCCACGTGCACACGTGGTGGGAGTCGATCCTCGGCTTGAACGTCAAGGCACTGCAGGGAAAACAGTTTCCTCTAGATTGGACTGACACATCTGGGGGCCTCTTGGAATGGTGGCACGACCCTGGAGTTCCTCTCGCCTTTCCTGTGGAGAGCGCCACCTCTTGAGATGCGACGGGAACGCCGGGAATTCTTTCCCTACGAAACAGGGAAAGGATCCCTCTTCTCGAGCTAGGAGGCGGAAACGGGGCTCCCCTGGATGTGTGCGGGACCTTCGTGCTTCTTCTCCAGTGGAGACAGGTATGTCGGGGAACTTCTTGAGTTGCAGCAAGGGTGTGAAGGACCCTTTGGAAGTTCCAGTGGTTAGATGTGATTAGCCTCGAGAAGCCTCAGCGGAAATGGGCCTCATCTCGCCTGGAGGGCAAAACCTCCTGGATTTTCTCGAGTTGCGGCAGGTGCTCTCGACGTACGACGGGGACCTCAGGGACCCGCTCTGGTGGACTCAGGAAAGGCCAGTCCCCTTGCGAGTTCCTCGGGGGCCTCTCGGGATTCCTCTCCCGTCGATGCCGGGGCCTAAGACCTTGTGTGGAGTCGGGACCGGAACCTGAGGATTCCTCTCCAGTGCTGACATGCATCTTGGGGTTCTTCTGGAGTCTCCCCAGGGGAGTCAGTCCTCGTCTCGAATGCGGGCATGCACTTGTGCTTTCCTCCAGAGCGGTAGCAGCAGTGTCACGCTGTCCGCCGCGTGAAGCAAAGGATCTATGGTTTTCCCTCGAGTCTTTCCCAAGAGGCTTTCCCACGAGGCTTTCCCACAGGGCTGTCCCACGTGCACACGTGGTGGGAGTCGATTCTCGGCTTGAATGTCAAGGCAATGCAGGGAAAACAGGTTCCTCTGGAATGGACTGACACATCTGGGGGACTCTTGGAATGGTGGCTCCACCCTGGAGTTCCTCTCGCCTTTCCTGTGGAGAGCGCCTCCTCTTGAGATGCGACGGGAACGCCAGGAATTTTTTCCCTAGGAAACCGGGAAAGGATCCCTCATCTCGAGCTAGGAGGCGGAACCGGGGCTCCCCTGAATGTGTGCGGGACCCTCGTGCTTCCTCTCGAGTGGAGACGGGTATGTCGGGAACTTCAGGAGTTGCAGTAAGGGTGTGAAGGACCCTTTGGAAGTTCCAGTGGTTAGATGTGACTAGCCTCGAGAAGCCTCAGCGGAAAATGGCCTCATCTGCCTGAAGGGCAAAACCTCCTGGATTTTCTCGAGTTGCGGCAGGTGCTCTCGACTTACGACGGGGACCTCAGGGACCCGCTCTGGTGGCCTCAGGAAAGGCCAGTCCCCATGCGAGTTCCTCGGGGGCCTCTCGGGATTGCTCTCCCTTGATGCCGGGGCCTAAGACCTTGTGAGGAGTCGGGGCCGGAACCTGAGGATTCCTCTCCAGTGCTGACATGGATCTTGGGGTACTTCTGGAGTCTCCCGAAGGGAGTCAGTCCTCGTCTCGAATGCGGGCATGCACTTGCGCTTTCCTCCAGAGCGGTAGCAGCAGTTTCACGCATCCCGCCGCGTGGATAAAGGGATCTATGGCTTTCCCTCAAGGCTTTACCACGAGGCTTTCCCACAGGGCTGTCCCACGTGTCACCATGGTGAGAGTAGATCCTTGGCTTGAACGTCAAGGCAGTGCAGGGAAAACAGGTTCCTCTGCAATGGACTGACACATCTGGGGGACTCTTGGAATGGTGGCACGACCCTGGAGTTCCTCTCGCCTTTCCTGTGGAGAGCGCCTCCTCTTGAGATGCGACGGGAACGCCGGGAATTCTTTCCCTACGAAACAGGGAAAGGATCCCTCATCTCGAGCTAGGAGGCGGAAACGTGGCTCCCCTGGATGTGTGCGGGACCCTCGTGCTTCCTCTCGAGTGGAGACCGGTATGTCGGGGAACTTCTGGAGTTGCAGCAAGGGTGTGAAGGACCCTTTGGAAGTTCCAGTGGTTAGATGTGATTAGCCTCGAGAAGCCTCAGCGGAAATGGGCCTCATCTAGCCTGGAGGGCAAAACCTCCTGCATTTTCTCGAGTTGCGGCAGGTGCTCTAGACTTACGACGGGGACCTCAGGGACCCGCTCTGGTGGCCTCAGGAAAGGCCAGTCCCCATGCGAGTTCCTCGGGGGCCTCTCGGGATTCCTCTCCCGTCGATGCCGGGGCCTAAGACCTTGTGTGGAGTCGGGGCCGGAACCTGAGGATTCCTCTCCAGTGCTGACATGGATCTTGGGGTACTTCTGGAGTCTCCCCAGGGGAGTCAGTCCTCGTCTCGAATGCGGGCATGCACTTGCGCTTTCCTCCAGATCGGTAGCAGCAGTGTCACGCAGTCCGCCGCGTGGATCAAAGGATCTATGGTTTTCCCTCGAGTCTTTCCCACGAGGCTTTCCCACGAGGCTTTCCCACAGGGCTGTCCCACATGCACACGTGGTGGGAGTCGATCCTCGGCTTGAACGTCAAGGCAGTGCTGGGAAAACAGGTTCCTCTGGAATGGACTGACACATCTGGGGGACTCTTGGAATGGTGGCACGACTCTGGAGTTCCTCTCGCCTTTCCTGTGGAGAAGGCCTCCTCTTCAGATGCGACGGGAACGCCGGGAATTCTTTCCCTACGAAACAGGGAAAGGATCCCTCATCTCGAGCTAGGAGGCGGAAACGGGGCTCCCCTGGATGTGTGCGGGACCTTCGTGCTTCTTCTCCAGTGGAGACAGGTATGTCGGGGAACTTCTTGAGTTGCAGCAAGGGTGTAAAGAACCCTTTGGAAGTTCCAGTGGTTAGATGTGATTAGCCTCGAGAAGCCTCAGCGGAAATGGGCCTCATCTCGCCTGGAGGGCAAAACCTCCTGGATTTTCTCGAGTTGCGGCAGGTGCTCTCGACTTACTACGGGGCCCTCAGGGACCCGCTCTGGTGGCGTCAGGAAAGGCCAGTCCCCATGGGACTTCCTCGGGGGCCTCTCGGGATTCCTCTCCCGTCGATGCTGGGCCTAAGACCTTGTGTGGAGTCGGGGCCTGAGGATTCCTCTCCAGTGCTGACATGTATCTTGGGGTACTTCTGGAGTCTCCCCAGGGGAGTCAGTCCTCGTCTCGAATGCGGGCATGCACTTGCGCTTTCCTCCAGAGCGGGAGCAGCAGTGTCACGCAGTCCGCCACGTGGATCAAAGGATCTATGGTTTTCCCTCGAGACTTTCCCACGAGGCTTTCCCACGAGGCTTTCCCACAGGGCGTTCCCCCTTGGCTGTCCCACGTGCACACGAGGTGGGAGTCGATCCTCGGCTTGAACGTCAAGGTAGTGCATGGAAAACAGGTTCCTCTGGAATGGACTGACATATCTGGGGGACTCTTGGAATGGTGGCACGACCCTTTAGTTCCTCTCGCCTTTCCTGTGGAGAGCGCCTCCTCTTGAGTTGCTATGGGAACGCCAGGAATTCTTTCCCTACGAAACAGGGAAAGGATCCCTCATCTCGAGCATTTAGGCGGAAACGGGGCTCCCCTTGATTTGTGCGGGACCCTCGTGCTTCCTCTCGAGTGGAGACGTGTATGTCGGGGAACTTCTGGAGTTGCAGCACGGGTGTGAAGGACCTTTTGGAAGTTCCAGGGGTTAGATGTGATTAGCCTCGAGAAGCCTCAGGGGAAATGGGCCTCATCTCGCCTGGAGGGCAAAACCTCCTGGATTTTCTCCAGTTGGGGCAGGTGTTCTCGACTTACGACGGGGACCTCAGGGACCCGCTCTGGTGGCCACAGGAAAGGCCAGTCCCCACGCGAGTTCCTTGGGGGGCTCTCGGGATTCCTCTCCCGTCGATGCCGGGGCCTAAGACCTTGTGTGGAGTCGGGGCGGGAACCTGAGGATTCCTCTCCAGTGCTGACATGGATCTTGGGGTACTTCTGGAGTCTCCCCAGGGGAGTCAGTCATCGTCGCGAATGCGGGCATGCACCTGCGCTTTCCTCCAGAGCGGTAGCAGCAGTGTCACGCAGTCCGCCGCGTGGATCAAAGGATCTATGCTTTTCCCTCGAGACTTTCCCACGAGGCTTTCCCACGAGGCTTTCCCACAGGGCTGTTCCACATGCACACGTGGTGGGAGTCGATCCTCGGCTAGAACGTCAAGGAAGTGATGGGAAAACAGGTTCCTCTGGAATGGAGTGACACATCTGGGGGACTCTTGGAATGGTGGCACGACCCTTTAGTTCCTCTCGCCTTTCCTGTGGAGAGCGCCTCCTCTTGAGATGCGACGGGAACGCCGGGAATTCTTTCCCTACGAAACAGGGAAAGGATCCCTCATCTCGAGCTAGGAGGCGGAAACGGGGTTCCCCTGGATGTGTGCGGGACCTTCGTGCTTCTTCTCCAGTGGAGACAGTTATGTCGGGGAACTTCTTGAGTTGCAGCAAGGGTGTGAAGAACCCTTTGGAAGTTCCAGTGGTTTGATGTGATTAGCCTCGAGAAGCCTCAGGGGAAATGGGCCTCATCTCGCCTGGAGGGCAAAACCTCCTGCATTTTCTCGAGTTGCGGCAGGTGCTCTCGACTTACGACGGGGCCCTCAGGGACCCGCTCTGGTGGCCTCAGGAAAGGCCAATCCCCATGGGAGTTCCTCGGGGGCCTCTCGGGATTCCTCTCCCGTCGATGCTGGGCCTAAGACCTTGTGTGGGTTCGGGGCCGGAACCTGAGGATTCCTCTCCAGTGCTGACATGGATCTTGGGGTACTTCTGGAGTCTCCCCAGGGGAGTCAGTCCTCGTCTCGAATGGGGACATGTAATTGCGCTTTCCTCCAGAGCGGTAGCAGCAGTGTCACACTGTCCGCCACGTGGATCAAAGGATCTGTGGTTTTCCCTCGAGTCTTTCCCACGAGGCTTTCCCACGAGGCTTTCCCACAGGGCTGTCCCACGTGCACACGTGGTGGGAGTCGATCCTCGGCTTGAACGTCAAGGCACTGCAGGGAAAACAGTTTCCTCTAGATTGGACTGACACATCTGGGGGCCTCTTGGAATGGTGGCACGACCCTGGAGTTCCTCTCGCCTTTCCTGTGGAGAGCGCCACCTCTTGAGATGCGACGGGAACGCCGGGAATTCTTTCCCTACGAAACAGGGAAAGGATCCCTCTTCTCGAGCTAGGAGGCGGAAACGGGGCTCCCCTGGATGTGTGCGGGACCTTCGTGCTTCTTCTCCAGTGGAGACAGGTATGTCGGGGAACTTCTTGAGTTGCAGCAAGGGTGTGAAGGACCCTTTGGAAGTTCCAGTGGTTAGATGTGATTAGCCTCGAGAAGCCTCAGCGGAAATGGGCCTCATCTCGCCTGGAGGGCAAAACCTCCTGGATTTTCTCGAGTTGCGGCAGGTGCTCTCGACGTACGACGGGGACCTCAGGGACCCGCTCTGGTGGACTCAGGAAAGGCCAGTCCCCTTGCGAGTTCCTCGGGGGCCTCTCGGGATTCCTCTCCCGTCGATGCCGGGGCCTAAGACCTTGTGTGGAGTCGGGACCGGAACCTGAGGATTCCTCTCCAGTGCTGACATGCATCTTGGGGTTCTTCTGGAGTCTCCCCAGGGGAGTCAGTCCTCGTCTCGAATGCGGGCATGCACTTGTGCTTTCCTCCAGAGCGGTAGCAGCAGTGTCACGCTGTCCGCCGCGTGAAGCAAAGGATCTATGGTTTTCCCTCGAGTCTTTCCCAAGAGGCTTTCCCACGAGGCTTTCCCACAGGGCTGTCCCACGTGCACACGTGGTGGGAGTCGATTCTCGGCTTGAATGTCAAGGCAATGCAGGGAAAACAGGTTCCTCTGGAATGGACTGACACATCTGGGGGACTCTTGGAATGGTGGCTCCACCCTGGAGTTCCTCTCGCCTTTCCTGTGGAGAGCGCCGCCTCTTGAGATGCGACGGGAACGCCAGGAATTTTTTCCCTAGGAAACCGGGAAAGGATCCCTCATCTCGAGCTAGGAGGCGGAACCGGGGCTCCCCTGAATGTGTGCGGGACCCTCGTGCTTCCTCTCGAGTGGAGACGGGTATGTCGGGAACTTCAGGAGTTGCAGTAAGGGTGTGAAGGACCCTTTGGAAGTTCCAGTGGTTAGATGTGACTAGCCTCGAGAAGCCTCAGCGGAAAATGGCCTCATCTGCCTGAAGGGCAAAACCTCCTGGATTTTCTCGAGTTGCGGCAGGTGCTCTCGACTTACGACGGGGACCTCAGGGACCCGCTCTGGTGGCCTCAGGAAAGGCCAGTCCCCATGCGAGTTCCTCGGGGGCCTCTCGGGATTGCTCTCCCTTGATGCCGGGGCCTAAGACCTTGTGAGGAGTCGGGGCCGGAACCTGAGGATTCCTCTCCAGTGCTGACATGGATCTTGGGGTACTTCTGGAGTCTCCCGAAGGGAGTCAGTCCTCGTCTCGAATGCGGGCATGCACTTGCGCTTTCCTCCAGAGCGGTAGCAGCAGTTTCACGCATCCCGCCGCGTGGATAAAGGGATCTATGGCTTTCCCTCAAGGCTTTACCACGAGGCTTTCCCACAGGGCTGTCCCACGTGTCACCATGGTGAGAGTAGATCCTTGGCTTGAACGTCAAGGCAGTGCAGGGAAAACAGGTTCCTCTGCAATGGACTGACACATCTGGGGGACTCTTGGAATGGTGGCACGACCCTGGAGTTCCTCTCGCCTTTCCTGTGGAGAGCGCCTCCTCTTGAGATGCGACGGGAACGCCGGGAATTCTTTCCCTACGAAACAGGGAAAGGATCCCTCATCTCGAGCTAGGAGGCGGAAACGTGGCTCCCCTGGATGTGTGCGGGACCCTCGTGCTTCCTCTCGAGTGGAGACCGGTATGTCGGGGAACTTCTGGAGTTGCAGCAAGGGTGTGAAGGACCCTTTGGAAGTTCCAGTGGTTAGATGTGATTAGCCTCGAGAAGCCTCAGCGGAAATGGGCCTCATCTAGCCTGGAGGGCAAAACCTCCTGCATTTTCTCGAGTTGCGGCAGGTGCTCTCGACTTACGACGGGGACCTCAGGGACCCGCTCTGGTGGCCTCAGGAAAGGCCAGTCCCCATGCGAGTTCCTCGGGGGCCTCTCGGGATTCCTCTCCCGTCGATGCCGGGGCCTAAGACCTTGTGTGGAGTCGGGGCCGGAACCTGAGGATTCCTCTCCAGTGCTGACATGGATCTTGGGGTACTTCTGGAGTCTCCCCAGGGGAGTCAGTCCTCGTCTCGAATGCGGGCATGCACTTGCGCTTTCCTCCAGATCGGTAGCAGCAGTGTCACGCAGTCCGCCGCGTGGATCAAAGGATCTATGGTTTTCCCTCGAGTCTTTCCCACGAGGCTTTCCCACGAGGCTTTCCCACAGGGCTGTCCCACATGCACACGTGGTGGGAGTCGATCCTCGGCTTGAACGTCAAGGCAGTGCTGGGAAAACAGGTTCCTCTGGAATGGACTGACACATCTGGGGGACTCTTGGAATGGTGGCACGACTCTGGAGTTCCTCTCGCCTTTCCTGTGGAGAAGGCCTCCTCTTCAGATGCGACGGGAACGCCGGGAATTCTTTCCCTACGAAACAGGGAAAGGATCCCTCATCTCGAGCTAGGAGGCGGAAACGGGGCTCCCCTGGATGTGTGCGGGACCTTCGTGCTTCTTCTCCAGTGGAGACAGGTATGTCGGGGAACTTCTTGAGTTGCAGCAAGGGTGTAAAGAACCCTTTGGAAGTTCCAGTGGTTAGATGTGATTAGCCTCGAGAAGCCTCAGCGGAAATGGGCCTCATCTCGCCTGGAGGGCAAAACCTCCTGGATTTTCTCGAGTTGCGGCAGGTGCTCTCGACTTACTACGGGGCCCTCAGGGACCCGCTCTGGTGGCGTCAGGAAAGGCCAGTCCCCATGGGACTTCCTCGGGGGCCTCTCGGGATTCCTCTCCCGTCGATGCTGGGCCTAAGACCTTGTGTGGAGTCGGGGCCTGAGGATTCCTCTCCAGTGCTGACATGTATCTTGGGGTACTTCTGGAGTCTCCCCAGGGGAGTCAGTCCTCGTCTCGAATGCGGGCATGCACTTGCGCTTTCCTCCAGAGCGGGAGCAGCAGTGTCACGCAGTCCGCCACGTGGATCAAAGGATCTATGGTTTTCCCTCGAGACTTTCCCACGAGGCTTTCCCACGAGGCTTTCCCACAGGGCGTTCCCCCTTGGCTGTCCCACGTGCACACGAGGTGGGAGTCGATCCTCGGCTTGAACGTCAAGGTAGTGCATGGAAAACAGGTTCCTCTGGAATGGACTGACATATCTGGGGGACTCTTGGAATGGTGGCACGACCCTTTAGTTCCTCTCGCCTTTCCTGTGGAGAGCGCCTCCTCTTGAGTTGCTATGGGAACGCCAGGAATTCTTTCCCTACGAAACAGGGAAAGGATCCCTCATCTCGAGCATTTAGGCGGAAACGGGGCTCCCCTTGATTTGTGCGGGACCCTCGTGCTTCCTCTCGAGTGGAGACGTGTATGTCGGGGAACTTCTTGAGTTGCAGCAAGGGTGTGAAGGACCTTTTGGAAGTTCCAGGGGTTAGATGTGATTAGCCTCGAGAAGCCTCAGGGGAAATGGGCCTCATCTCGCCTGGAGGGCAAAACCTCCTGGATTTTCTCCAGTTGGGGCAGGTGTTCTCGACTTACGACGGGGACCTCAGGGACCCGCTCTGGTGGCCACAGGAAAGGCCAGTCCCCACGCGAGTTCCTCGGGGGGCTCTCGGGATTCCTCTCCCGTCGATGCCGGGGCCTAAGACCTTGTGTGGAGTCGGGGCGGGAACCTGAGGATTCCTCTCCAGTGCTGACATGGATCTTGGGGTACTTCTGGAGTCTCCCCAGGGGAGTCAGTCCTCGTCTCGAATGCGGGCATGCACCTGCGCTTTCCTCCAGAGCGGTAGCAGCAGTGTCACGCAGTCCGCCGCGTGGATCAAAGGATCTATGCTTTTCCCTCGAGACTTTCCCACGAGGCTTTCCCACGAGGCTTTCCCACAGGGCTGTTCCACATGCACACGTGGTGGGAGTCGATCCTCGGCTAGAACGTCAAGGAAGTGATGGGAAAACAGGTTCCTCTGGAATGGAGTGACACATCTGGGGGACTCTTGGAATGGTGGCACGACCCTTTAGTTCCTCTCGCCTTTCCTGTGGAGAGCGCCTCCTCTTGAGATGCGACGGGAACGCCGGGAATTCTTTCCCTACGAAACAGGGAAAGGATCCCTCATCTCGAGCTAGGAGGCGGAAACGGGGTTCCCCTGGATGTGTGCGGGACCTTCGTGCTTCTTCTCCAGTGGAGACAGTTATGTCGGGGAACTTCTTGAGTTGCAGCAAGGGTGTGAAGAACCCTTTGGAAGTTCCAGTGGTTTGATGTGATTAGCCTCGAGAAGCCTCAGGGGAAATGGGCCTCATCTCGCCTGGAGGGCAAAACCTCCTGCATTTTCTCGAGTTGCGGCAGGTGCTCTCGACTTACGACGGGGCCCTCAGGGACCCGCTCTGGTGGCCTCAGGAAAGGCCAATCCCCATGGGAGTTCCTCGGGGGCCTCTCGGGATTCCTCTCCCGTCGATGCTGGGCCTAAGACCTTGTGTGGGTTCGGGGCCGGAACCTGAGGATTCCTCTCCAGTGCTGACATGGATCTTGGGGTACTTCTGGAGTCTCCCCAGGGGAGTCAGTCCTCGTCTCGAATGGGGACATGTAATTGCGCTTTCCTCCAGAGCGGTAGCAGCAGTGTCACGCAGTCCGCCGCGTGGATCAAAGGATCTATGGTTTTCCCTCGAGTCTTTCCCACGAGGCTTTCCCACGAGGCTTACCCACTGGGCGTTCCCCCTGGGCTGTCCCAGGTGCACACGAGGTGGGAGTCGATCCTCGGCTTGAACGTCAAGGCAGTGCAGGGAAAACAGGTTCCTCTGGAATGGACTGACATATCTGGGGGACTCTTGGAATGGTGGCACGACCGTGGAGTTCCTCTCGCCTTTCCTGTGGAGAGCGCCTCCTCTTGAGTTGCTATGGGAACGCCGGGAATTCTTTCCCTACGAAACAGGGAAAGGATCCCTCATATCGAGCTAGGAGGCGGAAACGGGGCTCCCCTGGATGTGTGCGGGACCCTCGTGCTTCCTCTCGAGTGGAGACGGGTATGTCGGGGAACTTCTTGAGTTGCAGCAAGGGTGTGAAGGACCCTTTGGAATTTCCAGTGGTTAGATGTGATTAGCCTCGAGAAGCCTCAGCGGAAATGGGCCTCATCTCGCCTGGAGGGCAAAACCTCCTGGATTTTCTCGAGTTGCGGCAGGTGCTCTCGACTTACGATGGGGACCTCAGGGACCCGCTCTGGTGGCCTCAGGAAAGGCCAGTCCCCATGCGAGTTCCTCGGGGGCCTCTCGAGATTGCTCCCCCGTCGATGCTGGGGCCTAAGACCTTGTGTGGAGTCGCGGCCGGAACCTGAGGATTCCTCTCCAGTGCTGACATGGATCTTGGGGTACTTCTGGAGTCTCCCCAGGGGAGTCAGTCCTCGTCTCTAATGCGGGCATGCACTTGCGCTTTCCTCCAGAGCGGTAGCAGCAGTGTCACGCAGTCCACCGCATGGATCAAAGGATCTATGGTTTTCCCTCGAGTCTTGCCCACGAGGCTTTCCCACGAGGCTTTCCCACAGGGCTGTCCCTCGTGCACACGTGGTGGGAGTCGATCCTCGGCTTGAACGTCAAGGCAGTGATGGGAAAACAGGTTCCTCTGGAATGGACTGACACATCTGGGGGACTCTTGGAATGGTGGCACGACCCTGGAGTTCCTCTCGCCTTTCCTGTTGAGAGCGCCTCCTCTTGAGTTGCTATGGGAACGCCGGGAATTCTTTCCCTATGAAACAGGGAAAGGGTCCCTCATCTCGAGCTAGGAGGCGGAAACGGGGCTCCCCTGGATGTGTGCGGGACCGTCGTGCTTCCTCTTGAGTGGAGACGGGTATGTCGGGGAACTTCTTGAGTTGCAGAAAGGGTGTGAAGGACCATTTGGAAGTGCCAGTTGTTAGATGTGATTAGCCTCGAAAAGCCTCAGCGGAAATGGGCCTCATCTGGCCTGGAGGGCAAAACCTCCTGGATTTTCTCGAGTTGCGGCAGGTGCTCTCGACTTACGACGGGGACCTCAGGGACCCGCTCTGGTGGCCTCAGGAAAGACCAGTCCCCACGCGAGTTCCTCGGGGGCCTCTCGGGATTCCTCTCCCGTCGATGCCGGGGCCTAAGACCTTGTGTGGAGTCGGGGCCGGAACCTGAGGATTCCTCTCCAGTGCTGACATGGATCTTGGGGTACTTCTGGAGTCTCCCCAGGGGAGTCAGTCCTCGTCTCGAATGCGGGCATGCACTTGCGCTTTCCTCCAGAGCGGGGGTAGCAGCAGTGTCACGCAGTCCGCCGCGTGGATCAAAGGAACTATGGTTTTCCCTCGAGTCTTTCCCACGAGGCTTTCCCACGAGGCTTACCCACTGGGCGTTCCCCCTGGGCTGTCCCACGTGCACACGAGGTGGGAGTCTATCCTCGGCTTGAACGTCAAGGCAGTGCAGGGAAAACAGTTTCCTCTAGATTGGAGTGACACATCTGGGGGCCTCTTGGAATTGTGGCACGACCCTGGAGTTCCTCTCGCCTTTCCTGTGGAGAGCGCCACCTCTTGAGATGCGACGGGAACGCCGGGAATTCTTTCCCTACGAAACAGGGAAAGGATCCCTCATCTCGAGCTAGGAGGCGGAAACGGGGCTCCCCTGGATGTGTGCGGGACCCTCGTGCTTCCTCTCGAGTGGAGACGGGTATGTCGGGGAACTTCTTGAGTTGCAGCAAGGGTGTGAAGGACCTTTTGGAAGTTCCAGTGGTTAGATGTGATTAGCCTCGAGAAGCCTCAGGGGAAATGGGCCTCATTTCGCCTGGAGGGCAAAACCTCCTTGAATTTCTCGAGGTGCGGCAGGTGCTCTCGACTTATACGGGGACCTCAGGGACCCGTTCTGGTGACCTCAGGAGAGGCCAGTCCCCATGCGAGTTCCTCGGGGGCCTCTCGGGATTCCTCTCCCGTCGATGCCGGGGCCTAAGACCTTGTGTGGAGTCGGGGCCGGAACCTGAGGATTCCTCTCCAGCGCTGACATGGATCATGGGGTACTTCTGGAGTGTCCCCATGGGAGTCAGTCCTCGTCTCGAATGCGGGCATGCACTTACGCTTTCCTCCAGAGCGGTAGCAGCAGTGTCACACATTTCGCCGCGTGGATCAAGGGATCTATGGTTTCCCTCGAGGCTTTCTCACGAGGCTTTCCCACAGGGCTGTCCCACGTGCACACGTGGTGGGAGTCGATCCTCGGCTTGAACGTCAAGGCAGTGCAGGGTAAACAGGTTCCTCTGGAATGGAATGACACATCTGGGGGACTCTTGTAATGGTGGCACGACCCTGGAGTTCCGCTCGCCTTTCCTGTGGAGAGCGCCTCCTCTTGAGATGCGACGGGAACGCCGGGAATTCTTTCCCTACGAAACAGGGAAAGGATCCCTCATCTCGAGCTTGGAGGCGGAAACGGGGCTCCCCTGGATGTGTGCGGGACCCTCGTGCTTCCTCTCGAATGGAGACGGGTATGTCGGGGAACTTCTTGAGTTGCAGCAAGGGTGTGAAGGACCCTTTGGAAGTTCCAGTGGTTAGATGTGATTAGCCCCCAGAAGCCTCATCAGAAATGGGCCTCATTTCGCCTGGATGGAATATCTCCTGCATTTTTTCGAGTTGCGGCAGGGGCTCTCGACTTACGACGGGGACCTCAGGGACCCGCTCTGGTGGCCTCAGGAAAGGCCAGACCCCATGCGAGTTCCTCGGGGGCCTCTCGGGATTGCTCTCCCGTCGATGCCGGGGCCTAAGACCTTGTGTGGAGTCGGGGCCTGAAACTGAGGATTCATCTCCAGAGCTGACATGCATCTTGTGGTACTTCTGGAGTCTCCCCAGGGGAGTCCTTCCTCGTCTCGAATGCGGGCATGCACTTGCGCTTTCCTCCATAGCGGTAGCAGCAGTGTCACGCAGTCAGCCGCGTGGAGCAAAGGATCTATGGTTTTCCCTCGAGTCTTTCCCACGAGGCTTTCCCACGACGCTTTCCCACAGGGCTGTCCCACGTGCACACGTGGTGGGAGTCGATCCTCGGTTTGAACATCAAGGCAGTGCAGGGAAAACAGTTTCCTCTGGAATGGACTGACACATCTGGAGGACTCTTGGAATGGTGGCAAGACCCTGGAGTTCCTCTCGCCTTTCCTGTGGAGAGCGCCTCGTCTTGAGATGCGACGGGAACGCCGGGAATTCTTTCCCTACAAAACAGGGAAAGGATTCCTCATCTCGAGCAAGGAGGCGGAAACGGGGCTCCCCTGGATGTGTGCGGGACCCTCTTGCTTCCTCTCGAGTGGAGACGGGTATGTCGGGGAACTTTTTGAGTTGCAGCAAGGGTGTGAAGGACCCTTTGGAAGTTCCAGTGGTTAGATGTGATTAGCCCCAGGAAGTCTCAGCGGAAATGGGCCTCATCTCGCCTGGACGGCAAAACCTCCTGGATTTTCTCGAGTTGCGGCAGGTGCTCTCGACTTACGACGGGGACCTCAGGGATCCGCTCTGGTGGCCTCAGGAAAGGCCAGTCCCCATGCGAATTCCTCGGGGGCCTCTCGTGATTCCTCTCCCGTCGATGCCGGGGCCTAAGACCTTGTGTGGAGTCGGGGCCGAAACCTGAGGATTCCTCTCCAGAGCGGACATGTATCTTGGGGTACTTCTGGAGTCACCCCAGGGGAGTCAGTCCTCGTCTCGAATGCGGGCATGCACTTGCGCTTTCCTCCAGAGCGGTAGCAGCAGTGTCACGCAGTCCGCCGCATGGATCAAAGGATCTATGGTTTTCCCTCGAGCCTTGCCCACGAGGCTTTCCCACGAGGCTTTCCCACAGGGCTGTCCCTCGTGCACACGTGGTGGGACTCGATCCTCGGCTTGAACGTCAAGGCAGTGCAGGGAAAACAGGTACCTCTGGAATGGACTGACACATCTGGGGGACTCTTGGAATGGTGGCAAGACCCTGGAGTTCCTCTCGCCTTTCCTGTGGAGAGCGCCACCTCTTGAGATGTGACGGGAACGCCGGGAATTCTTTCCCTACGAAACAGGGAAAGGATCCCTCATCTCGAGCTAGGAGGCGGAAACGTGGCTCCCCTGGATGTGTGCGGGACCCTCGTGCTTCCTCTCGAGTGGAGACGGGTATGTCGGGGAACTTCTTGAGTTGCAGCAAGGGTGTGAAGGACCTTGTGGAAGTTCCAGTGGTTAGATGTGATTAGCCTCGAGAAGCCTCAGGGGAAATGGGCCTCATTTCGCCTGGAGGGCAAAACCTCCTTGATTTTCTCGAGGTGGGGCAGGTGCTCTCGACTTATACGGGGACCTCAGGGACCCGTTCTGGTGACCTCAGGAGAGGCCAGTCCCCATGCGAGTTCCTCGGGGGCCTCTCGGGATTCCTCTCCCGTCGATGCCGGGGCCTAAGACCTTGTGTGGAGTCGGGGCCGGAACCTGAGGATTCCTCTCCAGCGCTGACATGGATCTTGGGGTACTTCTGGAGTCTCCCCAGGGGAGTCAGTCCTCGTCTCGAATGCGGGCATGCACTTGCGCTTTCCTCCAGATCGGTAGCATCAGTGTCACGCAGTCCGATGCGTGGAGCAAAGGATCTATGGTTTTCCCTCGAGTCTTTCCCACGAGGCTTTCCCACGAGGCTTTCCCACAGGGCTGTCCCACGTGCACACGTGGTGGAAGTCGATCCTCGGCTTGAACGTCAAGGCAGTGCAGGGAAAACAGGTTCCTCTGGAATGTTCTGACACATCTGGGGGACTCTTGGAATGGTGGCACGACCCTGAAGTTCCTCTCGCCTTTCCTGTGGAGAGCGCCTCCTCTTGAGATGCGACGGGAACGCCGGGAATTCTTTCCCTACGAAACAGGGAAAGGATCCCTCATCTCGAGCTAGGAAGCGGAAACGGGCCTCCCCTGGATGTGTGGGGGACCGCTGTGCTTCCTCTCGAGTGGAGACGGGTATGTCGGGGAACTTTTGAGTTGCAGCAAGGGTGTGAAGGACCCTTTTGAAGTTCCAGTGGTTAGATGTGAGTAGCCTCGAGAAGCCTCAGCGGAAATGGGCCTCATCTCGCCTGGAGGGCAAAACCTCCTGGATTTTCTCGAGTTGCGACAGGTGCTCTCGACTTATGATGGGGACCTCAGGGACCCTCTCTGGTGGCCTCAGGAAAGGCCAGTCCCCATGCGAGTTCCTCGGGGGCCTCTCGGGATTGCTCTCCCGTCGATGCCGGGGCCTAAAATCTTGTGTGGATTCGGGGCCGGAACCTGAGGATTCCTCTCCAGTGCTGACATGGATCTTGGGGTACTTCTGGAGTCTCCCCAGGGGAGTCAGTCCTCGTCTCGAATGCGGGCATGCACTTGCGCTTTCCTCCAGAGCGGTAGCAGCAGTGTCACACAGTCCGCCGCGTGGAGCAATGGATCTATTGTTTTCCCTCGAGTCTTTCCCCCGAGGCTTTCCCACGAGGCTTTCCCACAGGGCTGTCCTACGTGCACACGTCGTGGGAGTTGATCCTCGGCTTGAACGTCAAGGCAGTGCAGGGAAAACAGGTTCCTCTGGAATGTTCTGACACATCTGGGGGACTCTTGGAATGGTGGCACGACCCTGAAGTTCCTCTCGCCTTTCCTGTGGAGAGCGCCTCCTCTTGAGATGCGACGGGAACGCCGGGAATTCTTTCCCTAGGAAACAGGGAAAGGATCCCTCATCTCGAGCTAGGAGGCGGAAACGGGGCTCCCCTGGATGTGTGCGGGACCCTCGTGCTTCCTCTCGAGTGGAGACGGGTATGTCGGGGAAGTTCTTGAGTTGCAGCAAGGGTGTGAAGGACCCTTTGGAAGTTCCAGTGGTTAGATGTGATTAGCCTCGAGAAGCCTCAGCGGAAATGGGCCTCATCTCGCCTGGAGGGCAAAACCTCCTGGATTTTCTCGAGTTGCGGCAGGTGCTCTCGACTTACGATGGGGACCTCAGGGACCCGCTCTGGTGGCCTCAGGAAAGGCCAGTCCCCATGCGAGTTCTTCAGGGGCTTCTCGGGATTCCTCTCCCGTCGATGCTGGGGCCTAAGACCTTGTGTGGAATCGGGGCCGGAACCTGAGGATTCCTCTCCAGAGCTGACATGGATCTTGGGGTACTTCTGGAGTCTCCCCAGGGGAGTCAATCCTCGTCTCGAATGCGGGCATGCACTTGTGCTTTCCTCCAGAGCGGTAGCAGCAGTGTCACGCCTTCCGCCGCGTGGAGCAAAGGATCTATGGTTTTCCCTCGAGTCTTTCCCACGAGGCTTTCCCACGAGGCTTTCCCACAGGGCTGTCCCACGTGCACACGTGGTGGGAGTCGATCCTCGGCTTGAACGTCAAGGCAGTGCAGGGAAAACAGTTTCCTCTGGAATGGACTGACACATCTGGAGGACTCTTGGAATGGTGGCACGACCCTGGAGTTCCTCTCGCATTTCCTGTGGAGAGCGCCTCCTTCTGAGATGCGACGGGAACGCCGGGAATTCTTTCCCTACAAAACAGGGAAAGGATTCCTCATCTCGAGATATGAGGCGGAAACGGGGCTCCCCTCGATGTGTGCGGGACCCACGTGCTTCCTCTCGAGTGGAGACGGGTATGTCGGGGAACTTTTTGAGTTGCAGCAAGTGTGTTAAGGACCCTTTGGAAGTTCCAGTGGTTAGATGTGATTAGCCTCGGGAAGTCTCAGTGGAAATGGGCCTCATCTCGCCTGGAAGGCAAAACCTCCTGCATTTTCTCGAGTTGCGGCAGGTGCTCTCGACTTACGACGGGGAACTCAGGGACCCGCTCTGGTGGCCTCAGGTAAGGCCAGTCCCCATGCGAGTTCTTCGGGGGCCTCTCGGGATTCCTCTCCCGTCGATGCCGGGGCCTCAGACCTTGTGTGGACTCGGGGCCGGAACCTGAGGATTCCTCTCCAGTGCTGACATGGATCTTGGGGTACTTCTGGAGTCTCCCCAGGGGAGTCAGTCCTCATCTCGAATGCGGGCATGCACTTCCGCTTTCCTCCAGAGCGGTAGCAGCAGTGTCGCGCAGTCTGTCGCGTGGAGCAAAGGATCTATGGTTTTCCCTCGAGTCTTTCCCACGAGGCTTTCCCAAGAGGCTTACCCACAAGGCTGTCCCACGTGCACACGTGCTGGGAGTCGATCCTCGGCTTGAACGTCAAGGCAGTGCAGGGAAAACAGGTTCCTCTGGAATGGACTGACACATCTGGGGGACTCTTGGAATGGTGGCACCACCCTGGAGTTCCTCTCGCCTTTCCTGTGGAGAGCGCCTCCTCTTGAGATGCGACGGGAACACCGGGAATTCTTTCCCTACGAAACAGGGAAAGGATCCCACATCTCGAGCTAGGAGGTGGAAACGGGGCTCCCCTGGATGTGTGCGGGACCCTCGTGCTTCCTCTCGAGTGGAGACATGTATGTCGGGGAACTTCTGGAGTTGCAGCAAGGGTGTGAAGGACCCTTTGGAAGTTCCAGTGGTTAGATGTGATTACCCTCGAGAAGCCTCAGCGGAAATGGGCCTCATCTCGCCTGGAGGGCAAAACCTCCTGGATTTTCTCGAGTTGTGGCAGGTGCTCTCGACTTACGACGGGGACCCCAGGGACCCGCTCTGGTGGCCTCAGGAAAGGCCAGTCCCCATGCGAGTTCCTCGGGGGCCTATCGTGATTCCTCTCCCGTCGATGCCGGGGCCTAAGACCTTGTGTGGAGTCGGGGCCGAAACCTGAGGATTCCTCTCCAGAGCGGACATGGAACTTGGGATACTTCTGGAGTCTCCCCAGGGGAGTCAGTCCTCGTCTCGAATGCGGGCATGCACTTGCGCTTTCCTCCAGATCGGTAGCAGCAGTGTCACGCAGTCCGATGCGTGGAGCAAAGGATCTATGGTTTTCCCTCGAGTCTTTCCCACGAGGCTTTCCCACGAGGCTTTCCCACAGGGCTGTCCCACGTGCACACGTGGTGGAAGTCGATCCTCGGCTTGAACGTCAAGGCAGTGCAGGGAAAACAGGTTCCTCTGGAATGTTCTGACACATCTGGGGGACTCTTGGAATGGTGGCAAGACCCTGAAGTTCCTCTCGCCTTTCCTGTGGAGAGCGCCTCCTCTTGAGATGCGACGGGAATGCCGGGAATTCTTTCCCTAGGAAACAGGGAAAGGATCCCTCATCTCGAGCTAGGAGGCGGAAACGGGGCTCCCCTGGATGTGTGCGGGACCCTCGTGCTTCCTCTCGAGTGGAGACGGGTATGTCGGGGAAGTACTTGAGTTGCAGCAAGGGTGTGAAGGACCCTTTGAAGTTCCAGTGGTTAGATGTGATTGGCCTCGAGAAGCCTCAGCGGAAATGGGCCTCATCTCGCCTGGAGGGCAAAACCTCCTGGATTTTCTCGAGTTGGGGCAGGTGCTCTCGACTTACGATGGGGACCTCAGGGACCCGCTCTGGTGGCCTCAGGAAAGGCCAGTCCCCATGCGAGTTCTTCGGGGGCCTCTCGGGATTCCTCTCCCGTCGATGCCGGGGCCTAAGACCTTGTGTGGAATCGGGGCCGGAACCTGAGGATTCCTCTCCAGAGCTGACATGGATCTTGGGGTACTTCTGGAGTCTCCCCAGGGGAGTCAATCCTCGTCTCGAATGCGGGCATGCACTTGTGCTTTCCCCAGAGCGGTAGCAGCAGTGTCACGCCTTCCGCCGCGTGGAGCAAAGGATCTATGGTTTTCCCTCGAGTCTTTCCCACGAGGCTTTCCCACGAGGCTTTCCCACAGGGCTGTCCCACGTGCACACGTGGTGGGAGTCGATCCTCGGCTTGAACGTCAAGGCAGTGCAGGGAAAACAGTTTCCTCTGGAATGGACTGACACATCTGGGGGACTCTTGGAATGGTGGCACCACCCTGGAGTTCCTCTCGCATTTCCTGTGGAGAGCGCCTCCTTTTGAGATGCGACGGGAACGCCGGGAATTCTTTCCCTACAAAACAGGGAAAGGATTCCTCATCTCGAGATATGAGGCGGAAACGGGGCTCCCCTCGATGTGTGCGGGACCCACGTGCTTCCTCTCGAGTGGAGACGGGTATGTCGGGGAACTTTTTGAGTTGCAGCAAGTGTGTTAAGGACCCTTTGGAAGTTCCAGTGGTTAGATGTGATTAGCCTCGGGAAGTCTCAGCGGAAATGGGCCTCATCTCGCCTGGAAGGCAAAACCTCCTGCATTTTCTCGAGTTGCGGCAGGTGCTCTCGACTTACGACGGGGAACTCAGGGACCCGCTCTGGTGGCCTCAGGAAAGGCCAGTCCCCATGCGAGTTCTTCGGGGGCCTCTCGGGATTCCTCTCCCGTCGATGCCGGGGCCTCAGACCTTGTGTGGAGTCGGGGCCGGAACCTGAGGATTCCTCTCCAGTGCTGACATGGATCTTGGGGTAATTCTGGAGTCTCCCCAGGGGAGTCAGTCCTCATCTCGAATGCGGGCATGCACTTCCGCTTTCCTCCAGAGCGGTAGCAGCAGTGTCGCGCAGTCCGTCGCGTGGAGCAAAGGATCTATGGTTTTCCCTCGAGTCTTTCCCACGAGGCTTTCCCAAGAGGCTTACCCACAAGGCTGTCCCACATGCACACGTGCTGGGAGTCGATCCTCGGCTTGAACGTCAAGGCAGTGCAGGGAAAACAGGTTCCTCTGGAATGGACTGACACATCTGGGGGACTCTTGGAATGGTGGCATCACCCTGGAGTTCCTCTCGCCTTTCCTGTGGAGAGCGCCTCCTCTTGAGATGCGACGGGAACACCGGGAATTCTTTCCCTACGAAACAGGGAAAGGATCCCACATCTCGAGCTAGGAGGTGGAAACGGGGCTCCCCTGGATGTGTGCGGGACCCTCGTGCTTCCTCTCGAGTGGAGACATGTATGTCGGGGAACTTCTGGAGTTGCAGCAAGGGTGTGAAGGACCCTTTGGAAGTTCCAGTGGTTAGATGTGATTACCCTCGAGAAGCCTCAGCGGAAATGGGCCTCATCTCGCCTGGAGGGCAAAACCTCCTGGATTTTCTCGAGTTGTGGCAGGTGCTCTCGACTTACGACGGGGACCCCAGGGACCCGCTCTGGTGGCCTCAGGAAAGGCCAGTCCCCATGCGAGTTCCTCGGGGGCCTCTCGTGATTCCTCTCCCGTCGATGCCGGGGCCTAAGACCTTGTTGGGAGTCGGGGCCGAAACCTAAGGATTCCTCTCCAGAGCGGACATGGATCTTGGGGTACTTCTGGAGTCTCCCCAGGGGAGTCAGTCCTCGTCTCGAATGCGGGCATGCACTTGCGCTTTCCTCCAGATCGGTAGCAGCAGTGTCACGCAGTCCGATGTGTGGAGCAAAGGATCTATGGTTTTCCCTCGAGTCTTTCCCACGAGGCTTTCCCACGAGGCTTTCCCACAGGGCTGTCCCACGTGCACACGTGGTGGAAGTCGATCCTCGGCTTGAACGTCAAGGCAGTGCAGGGAAAACAGGTTCCTCTGGAATGTTCTGACACATCTGGGGGACTCTTGGAATGGTGGCACGACCCTGAAGTTCCTCTCGCCTTTCCTGTGGAGAGCGCCTCCTCTTGAGATGCGACGGGAACGCCGGGAATTCTTTCCCTACGAAACAGGGAAAGGATCCCTCATCTCGAGCTAGGAAGCGGAAACGGGCCTCCCCTGGATGTGTGGGGGACCCTTGTGCTTCCTCTCGAGTGGAGACGGGTATGTCGGGGAACTTTTGAGTTGCAGCAAGGGTGTGAAGGACCCTTTTGAAGTTACAGTGGTTAGATGTAATTAGCCTCGAGAAGCCTCAGCGGAAATGGGCCTCATCTCGCCTGGAGGGCAAAACCTCCTGGATTTTCTCGAGTTGCGACAGGCGCTCTCGACTTACGACGGGGACCTCAGGGACCCGCTCTGGTGGCCTCAGGAAAGGCCAGTCCCCATGCGAGTTCCTCGGGGGCCTCTCGGGATTCCTCTCCCGTCGATGCTGGGCCTAAAATCTTGTGTGGATTCGGGGCCGGAACCTGAGGATTCCTCTCCAGTGCTGACATGGATCTTGGGGTACTTCTGGAGTCTCCCCAGGGGAGTCAGTCCTCGTCTCGAATGCGGGCATGCACTTGCGCTTTCCTCCAGAGCGGTAGCAGCAGTGTCACACAGTCCGCCGCGTGGAGCAAAGGATCTATTGTTTTCCCTCGAGTCTTTCCCACGAGGCTTTCCCACGAGGCTTTCCCACAGGGCTGTCCCACGTGCACACGTCGTGGGAGTTGATCCTCGGCTTGAACGTCAAGGCAGTGCAGGGAAAACAGGTTCCTCTGGAATGTTCTGACACATCTGGGGGACTCTTGGAATGGTGGCACGACCCTGAAGTTCCTCTCGCCTTTCCTGTGTAGAGCGCCTCCTCTTGAGATGCGACGGGAACGCCGGGAATTCTTTCCCTAGGAAACAGGGAAAGGATCCCTCAATTCGATCTAGGAGGCGGAAACGGGGCTCCCCTGGATGTGTGCGGGACCCTCGTGCTTCCTCTCGAGTGGAGACGGGTATGTCGGGGAAGTTCTTGAGTTGCAGCAAGGGTGTGAAGGACCCTTTGGAAATTCCAGTGGTTAGATGTGATTAGCCTCGAGAAGCCTCAGCGGAAATGGGCCTCATCTCGCCTGGAGGGCAAAACCTCCTGGATTTTCTCGAGTTGCGGCAGGTGCTCTCGACTTACGATGGGGACCTCAGGGACCCGCTCTAATGGCCTCAGGAAAGGCCAGTCCCCATGCGAGTTCCTCGGGGGCCTCTCGGGATTCCTCTCCCGTCGATGCCGGGGCCTAAGACCTTGTGTGGAATCGGGGCCGGAACCTGAGGATTCCTCTCCAGAGCTGACATGGATCTTGGGGTACTTCTGGAGTCTCCCCAGGGGAGACAGTCCTCGTATCGAATGCGGGCATGCACTTGTGCTTTCTTCCAGAGCGGTAGCAGCAGTGTCACGCCTTCCGCCGCGTGGAGCAAAGGATCTATGTTTTCCCTCGAGTCTTTCCCACGAGGCTTTCCCACGAGGCTTTCCCACAGGGCTGTCCCACGTGCACACGTGGTGGGAGTCGATCCTCGGCTTGAACGTCAAGGCAGTGCAGGGAAAACAGTGTCCTCTGGAATGTTCTGACACATCTGGGGGACTCTTGGAATGGTGGCACGACCCTGGAGTTCCTCTCGCCTTTCCTGTGGAGAGCGCCTCCTCTTGAGATGCGACGGGAACGCCGGGAATTCTTTCCCTAAGAAACAGGGAAAGGATCCCTCATCTCGAGCTAGGAAGCGGAAACGGGCCTCCCCTGGATGTGTGGGGGACCCTTGTGCTTCCTCTCGAGTGGAGACGGGTATGTCGGGGAACTTCTTGAGTTGCAGCAAGGGTGTGAAGGACACTTTTGAAGTTCCAGTGGTTAGATGTGATTAGCCTCGAGAAGACTCAGCGGAAATGGGCCTCATCTCGCCTGGAGGGCAAAACCTCCTGGATTTTCTCGAGTTGCGACAGGCGCTCTCGACTTACGATGGGGACCTCAAGGACCCGCTCTGGTGGCCTCAGGAAAGGCCAGTCCCCATGCGAGTTCCTCGGGGGCCTCTCGGGATTCCTCTCCCGTCGATGCTGGGCCTAAAATCTTGTGTGGATTCGGGGCCGGAACCTGAGGATTCCTCTCCAGTGCTGACAAGGATCTTGGGGTACTTCTGGAGTCTCCCCAGGGGAGTCAGTCCTCGTCTCGAATGCGGGCATGCACTTGCGCTTTCCTCCAGAGCGGTAGCAGCAGTGTCACACAGTCCGCCGCGTGGATCAAAGGATCTATGGTTTTCCCTCGAGTCTTTCCCACGAGGCTTTCCCAAGAGGCTTACCCACAAGGCTGTCCCACGTGCACACGTGGTGGGAGTCGATCCTCGGCTTGAACGTCAAGGCAGTGCAGGGAAAACAGGTTCCTCTGGAATGGACTGACACATCTGGGGGACTCTTGGAATGGTGGCACCACCCTGGAGTTCCTCTCGCCTTTCCTGTGGAGAGCGCCTCCTCTTGAGATGCGACGGGAACACCGGGAATTCTTTCCCTACGAAACAGGTAAAGGATCCCACATCTCGAGCTAGGAGGTGGAAACGGGGCTCCCCTGGATGTGTGCGGGACCCTCGTGCTTCCTCTCGAGTGGAGACATGTATGTCGGGGAACTTCTGGAGTTGCAGCAAGGGTGTGAAGGACCCTTTGGAAGTTCCAGTGGTTAGATGTGATTACCCTCGAGAAGCCTCATCGGAAATGGGCCTCATCTCGCCTGGAGGGCAAAACCTCCTGGATTTTCTCGAGTTGTGGCAGGTGCTCTCGACTTACGACGGGGACCCCAGGGACCCGCTCTGTTGGCCTCAGGAAAGGCCAGTCTCCATGCGATTTCCTCGGGGGCCTCTCGGGATTCCTCTCCCGTCGATGCCGGGGCCTAAGACCTTGTGTGGAGTCGGGGCCGGAACCTGAGGATTCCTCTCCAGTGCTGACATGGATCTTGGGGTACTTCTGGAGTCTCCCCAGGGGAGTCAGTCCTCGTTTCGAATGTGGGCATGCACTTGCGCTTTCCTCCAGAGCGGTAGAAGCAGTGTCACGCATTCCGCCGCGTGGATCAAGGGATCTATGCCTTTCCCTCGAGACTTTCCTACGAGGCTTTCCCACGAGGCTTTCCCACAGGGCCGTCCTACGTGCCACCGTGGTGGGAGTCGATCCACGGTATAAACGTCGAGGCAGTGCAGGGAAAATACGTTCCTCTGGAATGGATTGACACATCTGGGGGACTCTTGGAATGGTGGTACGACCCTGGAGTTCCTCTCGCCTTTCCTGTGGAGAGCGCCTCTTCTTGAGATTCGATGGGAAGGCCGAGAATTCTTTCCCTACGAAACAGGGAAAGGATCGCTCATCTCGAGCTAGGAGGCGGAAACGAGGCTGCCCTGGTTGTTTGCGGGACCCTCGTGCTTCCTCTCGAGTGGAGACGTGTATGTCGGGGAACTACTTGAGTTGCAGCAAGGGTGTGAAGGACCCTTTCCAAGTTCCAGTGGTTAGATGTGATTAGCCTCGAGAAGCCTCAGTGGAAATGGGCATCATCTCGCCTGGAGGGCAAAACCTCCTGGATTTTCTCGAGTTGCGGCAGGTGCTCTCGACTTATGATGGGGCCCTCAGGGACCCGCTCTCGTGGCCTCAGGAAAGGCCAGTCCCCATGGGAGTTCCACGGGGGCCTCTCAGGATTCCTCTCCCATCGATGCCGGGGCCTAAGACCTTGTGTGGAGTCGGGACCGGAACCTGAGGATTCCTCTCCAGTGCTGACATGCATCTTGGGGTTCTTCTGGAGTCTCCCCAGGGGAGTCAGTCCTCGTCTCGAATGCAGGCATGCACTTGCGCTTTCCTCGAGAGTGGTAGCAGCAGTGTCACGCAGTCCGGCGCGTGGATCAAAGGATCTATGGTTTTCCCTCTAGTCTTTCCCCCGAGGCTTTCCCAAGAGGCTTTCCCACAGGGCTGTCCCACGTGCATACGTGGTGGGAGTCGATTCTCGGCTTGAATGTCAAGGCAGTGCAGGGAAAACAGGTTCCTCTGGAATGGACTGACACATCTGGGGGCCTCTTGGAATGGTGGCACCACCCTGGAGTTCCTCTCGCCTTTCCTGTGGAGAGCGCCACCTCTTGAGATGCGACGGGAACGCCGGGAATTCTTTCCCTACGAAACAGGGAAAGGATCCCTCATCTCGAGCTAGGAGGCGGAAACGGGGCTCTCCTGGATGTGTGCGGGACCTTCGTGCTTCTTCTCCAGTGGAGACAGGTATGTCGGGGAACTTCTTGAGTTGCAGCAAGGGTGTGAAGGACCCTTTGGAAGTTCCAGTGGTTAGATGTGATTAGCCTCGAGAAGCCTCAGCGGAAATGGGCCTCATCTCGCCTGGAGGGCAAAACCTCCTGGATTTTCTCGAGTTGCGGCAGGTGCTCTCGACGTACGACGGGGACCTCAGGGACCCGCTCTGGTGGACTCAGGAAAGGCCAGTCCCCTTGCAAGTTCCTCGGGGGCCTCTCGGGATTCCTCTCCCGTCGATGCCGGGGCCTAAGACCTTGTGTGGAGTCGGGACCGGAACCGGAGGATTCCTCTCCAGTGCTGACATGCATCTTGGGGTTCTTCTGGAGTCTCCCCAGGGGAGTCAGTCCTCGTCTCGAATGCGGGCATGCACTTGTGCTTTCCTCCAGAGCGGTAGCAGCACTGTCTCGCTGTCCGCCGCGTGAAGCAAAGGATCTATGGTTTTCCCTCGAGTCTTTCCCAAGAGGCTTTCCCAGGAGGCTTTCCCACAGGGCTGTCCCACGTGCACACGTGGTGGGAGTCGATTCTCGGCTTGAATGTCAAGGCAATGCAGGGAAAGCAGGTTCCTCTGGAATGGACTGACACATCTGGGGGACTCTTGGAATGGTGGCTCCACCCTGAAGTTCCTCTCGCCTTTCCTGTGGAGAGCGCCTCCTCTTGAGATGCGACGGGAACTCCAGGAATTCTTTCCCTACGAAACAGGGAAAGGATCCCTCATCTCGAGCTAGGAGGCGGAAACGGGGCTCCCCTGAATGTGTGCGGGACCCTCGTGCTTTCTCTCGAGTGGAGACGGGTATGTCGGGGAACTTCTGGAGTTGCAGTAAGGGTGTGAAGGACCCTTTGGAAGTTCCAGTGGTTAGATGTGATTAGCCTCGAGAAGCCTCAGCGGAAAATGGCCTCATCTGCCTGAAGGGCAAAACCTCCTGGATTTTCTCGAGTTGCGGCAGGTGCTCTCGACTTACGACGGGGACCTCAGGGACCCGCTCTGGTGGCCTCAGGAAAGGCCAGTCCCCATGCGAGTTCCTCGGGGGCCTCTCGGGATTGCTCTCCCGTCGATGCCGGGGCCTAAGACCTTGTGAGGAGTCGGGGCCGGAACCTGAGGATTCCTCTCCAGTGCTGACATGGATCTTGGGGTATTTCTGGAGTCTCCCGAAGGGAGTCAGTCCTCGTCTCGAATGCGGGCATGCACTTGCGCTTTCCTCCAGAGCGGTAGCAGCAGTTTCACGCATTCCGCCGCGTGGATAAAGGGATCTATGGCTTTTCCTCAAGGCTTTACCACGAGGCTTTCCCACAGGGCTGTCCCACGTGCCACCATGGTGAGAGTAGATCCTCGGCTTGAACGTCAAGGAAGTGCAGGGAAAACAGGTTCCTCTGCAATGGACTGACACATCTGGGGGACTCTTGGAATGGTGGCACGACCCTGGAGTTCCTCTCGCCTTTCCTGTGGAGAGCGCCTCCTCTTGAGATGCGACGGGAACGCCGGGAATTCTTTCCCTAGGAAACAGGGAAAGGATCCCTCATCTCGAGCTAGGAGGCGGAAACGGGGCTCCCCTGGATGTGTGTGGGACCCTCGTGCTTCCTCTCGAGTGGAGAGGGGTATGTCGGGGAACTTCTTGAGTTGCAGCAAGGGTGTGAAAGACCCTTTGGAAGTTCCAGTGGTTAGATGTGATTAGCCTCGAGAAGCCTCAGCGGAAATGGGCCTCATTTCGCCTGGAGGGCAAAACCTCCTGGATTTTCTCCAGTTGCGGCAGGTGCTCTCGACTTACGACGGGGCCCTCAGGGACCCGCTCTGGTGGCCTAAGGAAAGGCCAGTCCCCATGCGAGTTCCTCGGGGGCTTCTCGGGATTGCTCTCCCGTCGATGCCGGGGCCTAAGACCTTGTGTGGAGTCGGGGCCGGAACCTGAGGATTCCTCTAGTGCTGTCATGGATCTTGGGGTACTTCTGGAGTCTCCCCAGGGGAGTCAGTCCTCGTCTCGAATGCGGGCATGCACTTGCACTTTCCTCCAGAGCGGTAGCAGCAGTGTCACACAGTCCGCCACGTGGATCAAAGGATCTGTGGTTTTCCCTCGAGTCTTTCCCACGAGGCTTTCCCACGAGGCTTTCCCACAGGGCTGTCCCACGTGCACACGTGGTGGGAGTCGATCCTCGGCTTGAACGTCAAGGCACTGCAGGGAAAACAGTTTCCTCTAGATTGGACTGACACATCTGGGGGCCTCTTGGAATGGTGTCACGACCCTGGAGTTCCTCTCGCCTTTCCTGTGGAGAGCGCCACCTCTTGAGATGCGACGGGAACGCCGGGAATTCTTTCCCTACGAAACAGGGAAAGGATCCCTCATCTCGAGCTAGGAGGCGGAAACGGGGCTCCCCTGGATGTGTGCGGGACCTTCGTGCTTCTTCTCCAGTGGAGACAGGTATGTCGGGGAACTTCTTGAGTTGCAGCAAGGGTGTGAAGGACCCTTTGGAAGTTCCAGTGGTTAGATGTGATTAGCCTCGAGAAGCCTCAGCGGAAATGGGCCTCATCTCGCCTGGAGGGCAAAACCTCCTGGATTTTCTCGAGTTGCGGCAGGTGCTCTCGACGTACGACGGGGACCTCAGGGACCCGCTCTGGTGGACTCAGGAAAGGCCAGTCCCCTTGCGAGTTCCTCGGGGGCCTCTCGGGATTCCTCTCCCGTCGATGCCGGGGCCTAAGACCTTGTGTGGAGTCGGGACCGGAACCGGAGGATTCCTCTCCAGTGCTGACATGCATCTTGGGGTTCTTCTGAAGTCTCCCCAGGGGAGTCAGTCCTCGTCTCGAATGCGGGCATGCACTTGTGCTTTCCTCCAGAGCGGTAGCAGCAGTGTCACGCTGTTCGCCGCGTGAAGCAAAGGATCTATGGTTTTCCCTCGAGTCTTTCCCAAGAGGCTTTCCCACGAGGCTTTCCCACAGGGCTGTCCCACGTGCACACGTGGTGGGAGTCGATTCTCGGCTTGAATGTCAAGGCAATGCAGGGAAAACAGGTTCCTCTGGAATGGACTGACACATCTGGGGGACTCTTGGAATGGTGGCTCCACCCTGGAGTTCCTCTCGCCTTTCCTGTGGAGAGCGCCTCCTCTTGAGATGCGACGGGAACGCCAGGAATTCTTTCCCTAGGAAACCGGGAAAGGATCCCTCATCTCGAGCTAGGAGGCGGAAACGGGGCTCCCCTGAATGTGTGCGGGACCCTCGTGCTTCCTCTCGAGTGGAGACGGGTATGTCGGGGAACTTCTTGAGTTGCAGTAAGGGTGTGAAGGACCCTTTGGAAGTTCCAGTGGTTAGATGTGATTAGCCTCGAGAAGCCTCAGCGGAAAATGGCCTCATCTGCCTGAAGGGCAAAACCTCCTGGATTTTCTCGAGTTGCGGCAGGTGCTCTCGACTTACGACGGGGACCTCAGGGACCCGCTCTGGTGGCCTCAGGAAAGGCCAGTCCCCATGCGAGTTCCTCGGGGGCCTCTCGGGATTGCTCTCCCGTCGATGCCGGGGCCTAAGACCTTGTGAGGAGTCGGGGCCGGAACCTGAGGATTCCTCTCCAGTGCTGACATGGATCTTGGGGTACTTCTGGAGTCTCCCGAAGGGAGTCAGTCCTCGTCTCGAATGCGGGCATGCACTTGCGCTTTCCTCCAGAGCGGTAGCAGCAGTTTCACGCATCCCGCCGCGTGGATAAAGGGATCTATGGCTTTCCCTCAAGGCTTTACCACGAGGCTTTCCCACAGGGCTGTCCCACGTGCCACCATGGTGAGAGTAGATCCTCGGCTTGAACGTCAAGGCAGTGCAGGGAAAACAGGTTCCTCTGGAATGGACTGACACATCTGGGGGACTCTTTGAATGGTGGCACGACCCTGGAGTTCCTCTCGCCTTTCCTGTGGAGAGCGCCTCCTCTTGAGATGCGACGGGAACGCCGGGAATTCTTTCCCTAGGAAACAGGGAAAGGATCCCTCATCTCGAGCTAGGAGGCGGAAACGGGGCTCCCCTGGATGTGTGTGGGACCCTCGTGCTTCCTCTCGAGTGGAGAGGGGTATGTCGGGGAACTTCTTGAGTTGCAGCAAGGGTGTGAAAGACCCTTTGGAAGTTCCAGTGGTTAGATGTGATTAGCCTCGAGAAGCCTCAGCGGAAATGGGCCTCATCTAGCCTGGAGGGCAAAACCTCCTGGATTTTCTCGAGTTGCGGCAGGTGCTCTCGACTTACGACGGGGACCTCAGGGACCCGCTCTGGTGGCCTCGGGAAAGGCCAGTCCCCATGCGAGTTCCTCGGGGGCCTCTCGGGATTCCTCTCCCGTCGATGCCGGGCCCTAAGACCTTTTGTGGAGTCGGGGCCGGAACCTAAGGATTCCTCTCCAGTGCTGACATGTATCTTGGGGTACTTCTGGAGTCTCCCCAGGGGAGTCAGTCCTCGTCTCGAATGCGGGCATGCACTTGCGCTTTCCTCCAGAGCGGTAGCAGCAGTGTCACGCAGTCCGCCGCGTGGATCAAAGGATCTATGAATTTCCCTCGAGTCTTTCCCACGAGGCTTTCCCACGAGGCTTTCCCACAGGGCTGTCCCACATGCACACGTGGTGGGAGTCGATCCTCGGCTTGAACGTCAAGGCAGTGCTGGGAAAACAGGTTCCTCTGGAATGGACTGACACATCTGGGGGACTCTTGGAATGGTGGCACGACCCTGGAGTTCCTCTCGCCTTTCCTGTGGAGAGCGCCTCCTCTTGAGATGCGACGGGAATGCCGGGAATTCTTTCCCTACGAAACAGGGAAAGGATCCCTCATCTCGAGCTAGGAGGCGGAAACGGGGCTCCCCTGGATGTGTGCGGGACCTTCGTGCTTCTTCTCCAGTGGAGACAGGTATGTCGAGGAACTTCTTGAGTTGAAGCAAGGGTGTGAAGAACCCTTTGGAAGTTCCAGTGGTAAGATGTGATTAGCCTCGAGAAGCCTCAGAGGAAATGGGCCTCATCTCGCCTGGAGGGCAAAACCTCCTGGATTTTCTCGAGGAGCGGCAGGTGCTCTCGACTTACGACGGGGCCCTCAGGGACCCGCTCTTGTGGCCTCAGGAAAGGCCAGTCCCCATTGGAGTTCCTCGGGGGCCTCTCAGGATTCCTCTCCCATCGATGCCGGGGCCTAAGACCTTGTGTGGAGTCGGGGCCGGAACCTGAGGATTCCTCTCCAGTGCTGACATGGATCTTGGGGTACTTCTGGAGTCTCCCCAGGGGAGTCAGTCGTCGTCTCGAATGCAGGCATGCACTTGCGCTTTCCTCCAGAGCCGAAGCAGCAGTGTCACGCAGTCCGGCGCGTGGATCAAAGGATCTATGGTTTTCCCTCGAGTCTTTCCCACGAGGCTTTCCCACGAGGCTTTCCCACAGGCCTGTCCCACGTGCACACGTGGTGGGAGTCGATCCTCGGCTTGAACGACAAGGCAGTGCAGGGAAAACAGGTTCCTCTGGAATGGACTGACACATCTGGGGGACTCTTGGAATGGTGTCACGACCCTGGAGTTCCTCTCGCCTTTCCTGTGGAGAGCGCCTCCTCTTGAGATGCGACGGGAACGCCGGGAATTCTTTCCCTACGAAACAGGGAAAGGATCCCTCATCTCGAGCTAGGAGGCGGAAACGTGGCTCCCCTGGATGTGTGCGGGACCCTCGTGCTTCCTCTCGAGTGGAGACCGGTATGTCGGGGAACTTCTGGAGTTGCAGCAAGGGTGTGAAGGACCCTTTGGAAGTTCCAGTGGTTAGATGTGATTAGCCTCGAGAAGCCTCAGCGGAAATGGGCCTCATCTAGCCTGGAGGGCAAAACCTCCTGCATTTTCTCGAGTTGCGGCAGGTGCTCTCGACTTACGACGGGGACCTCAGGGACCCGCTCTGGTGGCCTCAGGAAAGGCCAGTCCCCATGCGAGTTCCTCAGGGGCCTCTCGGGATTCCTCTCCCGTCGATGCCGGGGCCTAAGACCTTGTGTGGAGTCGGGGCCGGAACCTGAGGATTCCTCTCCAGTGCTGACATGGATCTTGGGGTACTTCTGGAGTCTCCCCAGGGGAGTCAGTCCTCGTCTCGAATGCGGGCATGCACTTGCGCTTTCCTCCAGATCGGTAGCAGCAGTGTCACGCAGTCCCCCGCGTGGATCAAAGGATCTATGGTTTTCCCTCGAGACTTTCCCACGAGGCTTTCCCACGAGGCTTTCCCACAGGGCTGTCCCACGTGCACACGTGGTGGAAGTCGATCCTCGGCTTGAACGTCAAGGCAGTGCAGGGAAAACAGGTTCCTCTGGAATGTTCTGACACATCTGGGGGACTCTTGGAATGGTGGCACGACCCTGGAGTTCCTCTCGCCTTTCCTGTGGAGAGCGCCTCCTCTTGAGATGCGACGGGAACGCCGGGAATTCTTTCCCTACGAAACAGGGAAAGGATCCCTCATCTCGAGCTAGGAAGCGGAAACGGGCCTCCCCTGGATGTGTGGGGGACCCTTGTGCTTCCTCTCGAGTGGAGACGGGTATGTCGGGGAACTTCTTGAGTTGCAGCAAGGGTGTGAAGGACACTTTTGAAGTTCCAGTGGTTAGATGTGATTAGCCTTGAGAAGCCTCAGCGGAAATGGGCCTCATCTCCCCTGGAGGGCAAAACCTCCTGGATTTTCTCGAGTTGCGACAGGCGCTCTCGACTTACGACGGGGACCCCAGGGACCCGCTCTGTTGGCCTCAGGAAAGGCCAGTCTCCATGCGATTTCCTCGGGGGCCTCTCGGGATTCCTCTCCCGTCGATGCCGGGGCCTAAGACCTTGTGTGGAGTCGGGGCCGGAACCTGAGGATTCCTCTCCAGTGCTGACATGGATCTTGGGGTACTTCTGGAGTCTCCCCAGGGGAGTCAGTCCTCGTTTCGAATGTGGGCATGCACTTGCGCTTTCCTCCAGAGCGGTAGAAGCAGTGTCACGCATTCCGCCGCGTGGATCAAGGGATCTATGCCTTTCCCTCGAGACTTTCCTACGAGGCTTTCCCACGAGGCTTTCCCACAGGGCCGTCCTACGTGCCACCGTGGTGGGAGTCGATCCACGGTATAAACGTCGAGGCAGTGCAGGGAAAATACGTTCCTCTGGAATGGATTGACACATCTGGGGGACTCTTGGAATGGTGGTACGACCCTGGAGTTCCTCTCGCCTTTCCTGTGGAGAGCGCCTCTTCTTGAGATTCGATGGGAAGGCCGAGAATTCTTTCCCTACGAAACAGGGAAAGGATCGCTCATCTCGAGCTAGGAGGCGGAAACGAGGCTGCCCTGGTTGTGTGCGGGACCCTCGTGCTTCCTCTCGAGTGGAGACGTGTATGTCGGGGAACTACTTGAGTTGCAGCAAGGGTGTGAAGGACCCTTTCCAAGTTCCAGTGGTTAGATGTGATTAGCCTCAAGAAGCCTCAGTGGAAATGGGCATCATCTCGCCTGGAGGGCAAAACCTCCTGGATTTTCTCGAGTTGCGGCAGGTGCTCTCGACTTATGACGAGGACCTCAGGGACCCGCACTGGTGTCCTCAGGAAAGGCCAGTGCCCATGCGAGTTCCTCGGGGGCCTCTCGGGATTCCTCTCCCTTCGATGCCGGGGCCTAAGACCTAGAGTGGAGTCGGGGCCGGAACCTGAGGATTCCTCTCCAGTGATGACATGGATCTTGGGGTACTTCTGGAGTCTCCCCATGGGAGTCAGTCCTCGTCTCGAATGCGGGCATGCACTTGCGCTTTCCTCCAGAGCGGTAGCAGCAGTGTCACGCAGTCCGCCGCGTGGATCAAAGGATCTATGGTTTTCCCTCGAGTCTTTCCCATGAGGCTTTCCAACGAGGCTTTCCCAAAGGGCTGTCCCACGTGCACACGTGGTGGGAGTCGATCCTCGGCTTAAACGTCAAGGCAGTGCAGGGAAAAAAGGTTCCTCTAGAATGGACTGACACATCTGGGGGACTCTTGGAATGGTTGCACGACCCTGGAGTTCCTCTCGCCTTTCCTGTGGAGAGCGCCTCCTCTTGAGTTGCGACGGGAACTCCGGGAATTCTTTCCCTACGAAACAGGGAAAGGATCGCTCATCTCGAGCTAGGAGGGGGAAACGAGGCTGCCCTGGTTGTGTGCGGGACCCTCGTGCTTCCTCTCGAGTGGAGACGTGTATGTCGGGGAACTACTTGAGTTGCAGCAAGGGTGTGAAGGACCCTTTCCAAGTTCCAGTGGTTAGATGTGATTAGCCTCGAGAAGCCTCAGTGGAAATGGGCATCATCTCGCCTGGAGGGCAAAACCTCCTGGATTTTCTCGAGTTGCGGCAGGAGCTCTCGACTTATGACGAGGACCTCAGGGACCCGCACTGGTGTCCTCAGGAAAGGCCAGTGCCCATGCGAGTTCCTCGGGGGCCTCTCGGGATTCCTCTCCCTTCGATGCCGGGGCCTAAGACCTAGAGTGGAGTCGGGGCCGGAACCTGAGGATTCCTCTCCAGTGATGACATGGATCTTGGGGTACTTCTGGAGTATCCCCATGGGAGTCAGTCCTCGTCTCGAATGCGGGCATGCACTTGCGCTTTCCTCCAGAGCGGTAGCAGCAGTGTCACGCAGTCCGCCGCGTGGATCAAAGGATCTATGGTTTTCCCTCGAGTCTTTCCCATGAGGCTTTCCAACGAGGCTTTCCCAAAGGGCTGTCCCACGTGCACACGTGGTGGGAGTCGATCCTCGGCTTAAACGTCAAGGCAGTGCAGGGAAAAAAGGTTCCTCTGGAATGGACTGACACATCTGGGGGACTCTTGGAATGGTTGCACGACCCTGGAGTTCCTCTCGCCTTTCCTGTGGAGAGCGCCTCCTCTTGAGTTGCGACGGGAACTCCGGGAATTCTTTCCCTACGAAACAGGGAAAGGATCCCTCATCTCGAGCTAGGAGGCGGAATCGGGGCTCCCCTGGATGTGTGTGGGACGCTCGTGCTTCCTCTCGAGTGGAGACGGGTATGTCGGGGAACTTCTTGAGTTGCAGCAAGGGTGTGAAGGACCCTTTGGAAGTTCCACTGGTTAGATGTGATTAGCCTCGAGAAGCCTCAGCGGAAATGGGCCTCATCTCGCCTGGAGGGCAAAACCTCCTGGATTTTCTCGAGTTGCGCCAGTTGCTCTCGACTTACGATGGGGACCTCAGGGACCCGCTCTGGTGGCCTCAGGAAAGGCCAGTCCCCATGCGACTTCCTCAGGGGCCTCTCGGGATTCCTCTCCCGTCGATACCGGGGCCTACGACCTTGTGTGGAATCGGGGCCGGAACCTGAGGATTCCTCTCCAGAGCTGACATGGATCTTGGGGTATTTCTGGAGTCTCCCCAGGGGAGTCAATCCTTGTCTCGAATGCGGGCATGCACTTGTGCTTTCCTCCAGAGCGGTAGCAGCAGTGTCACGCAGTCCGCCGCGTGGAGCAAAGGATCTATGGTTTTCCCTCGAGTCTTTCCCACGAGGCTTTCCCACGAGGCTTTCCCACAGGGCTGTCCCACGTGCACACGTTGTGGGAGTCCATCCTCGGCTTGAACGTCAAGGCAGTGCAGGGAAAACAGTTTCCTCTGGAATGGACTGACACATTTGGAGGACTCTTGGAATGGTGTCACGACCCTGGAGTTCCTCTCGCCTTTCCTGTGGAGAGCGCCTCCTCTTGAGATGCGACGGGAACGCCGGGAATTCTTTCCCTACGAAACAGGGAAAGGATCCCACATCTCGAGCTCGGAGGTGGAAACGGGGCTCCCCTGGATGTGTGCGGGACCCTCGTGCTTCCTCTCGAGTGGAGACATGTATGTCGGGGAACTTCTGGAGTTGCAGCAAGGGTGTGAAGGACCCTTTGGAAGTTCCAGTGGTTAGATGTGATTACCCTCGAGAAGCCTCATCGGAAATGGGCCTCATCTCGCCTGGAGGGCAAAACCTCCTGGATTTTCTCGAGTTGTGGCAGGTGCTCTCGACTTACGACGGGGACCCCAGGGACCCGCTCTGTTGGCCTCAGGAAAGGCCAGTCTCCATGCGATTTCCTCGGGGGCCTCTCGGGATTCCTCTCCCGTCGATGCCGGGGCCTAAGACCTTGTGTGGAGTCGGGGCCGGAACCTGAGGATTCCTCTCCAGTGCTGACATGGATCTTGGGGTACTTCTGGAGTCTCCCCAGGGGAGTCAGTCCTCGTTTCGAATGTGGGCATGCTCTTGCGCTTTCCTCCAGAGCGGTAGCAGCAGTGTCACGCATTCCGCCGCGTGGATCAAGGGATCTATGCCTTACCCTCGAGACTTTCCCACGAGGCTTTCCCACGAGGCTATCCCACAGGGCCGTCCTACGTGCACACGTGGTGGGATTCGATCCTCGGCTTGAACGTCAAGGCAGTGCAGGGAAAACAGGTTGCTCTGGAATGGACTGACACATCTGGGGGACTCTTGGAATGGTGGCACGACCCTGGAGTTCCTCTCGCCTTTCCTGTGGAGAGCGCCTCCTCTTGAGATGTGACGGGAACGCCGGGAATTCTTTCCCTAAGAAACAGGGAAAGGGTCCCTCATCTCGAGCTAGGAGGCGGAAACGGGGCTCCCCTGGATGTGTGCGGGACCCTCGTGCTTCCTCTCGAGGTGAGACGGGTATGTCGGGGAACTTCTGGAGTTGCAGCAAGGGTGTGAAGGACCCTTTGGAAGTTCCAGTGGTTAGATGTGATTAGCCTCGAGAAGCCTCAGCGGAAATGGGCCTCATCTCGCCTGGAGGGCAAAACCTCCTGGATTTTCTCGAGTTGCGGCAGGTGCTCTCGACTTACGACGGGCCCTCAGGGACCCGCTCTGGTGGCCTCAGGAAAGGCCAGTCCCCATGCGAGTTCCTCGGGGGCCTCTCGGGATTCCTCTCCCGTCGATGCCGGGGCCTAAGACCTTGTGTGGGTTCGGGGCCGGAACCTGAGGATTCCTCTCCAGTGCTGACATGGATCTTGGGGTACTTCTGGAGTCTCTCCAGGGGAGTCAGTCCTCGTCTCGAATGCGGGCATGCACTTGCACTTTCCTCCAGAGCGGTAGCAGCAGTGTCACGCAGTCCGCCGCGTGGATCAAAGGATCTATGGTTTTCCCTCGAGTCTTTCCCACGAGGCTTTCCCACGAGGCTTTCCCACAGGGCTGTCCCACGTGCACACGTGGTGGGAGTCGATCCTCGGCTTGAACGTCAAGGCAGTGCAGGGAAAACAGGTTCCTCTGGAATGGACTGACACATCTGGGGGACTCTTGAAATGGTGGCACGACCCTGGAGTTCCTCTCGCCTTTCCTGTGGAGAGCGGCTCCTCTTGAGATGCGACGGGAACGCCGGGAATTCTTTCCCTACGAAACAGGGAAAGGATCCCTCATCTCGAGCTAGGAGCCGGAAACGGGGCTCCCCTTGATGTGTTCGGGACCCTCGTGCTACCTCTCGAGGGGAGACGGGCATGTCGGGGGACTTCTTGAGTTGCAGCAAGGGTGTGAAGGACCCTTTCGAAGTTCCAGTGTTTAGATGTGATTAGCCTCGAGAAGCCTCAGCGGAAATGGGCCTCATCTCGCCTGGAGGGCAAAACCTCCTGGATTTTCTCGAGTTGCGACAGGTGCTCTCGACTTACGACGGGGCCCTCAAGGACCCGATCTGGTGGTCTCAGGAAAGGCCAGTCCCCATGCGAGTTCCTCGGGGGCCTCTCGGGATTCCTCTCCCATCGATGCTGGGCCTAAGACCTTGTGTGGGTTCGGGGCCGGAACCTGAGGATTCTTCTCCAGTGCTGACATCGATCTTGGGGTACTTCTGGAGTCTCCCCAGGGGAGTCAGTCCTCGTCTCGAATGGGGACATGTACTTGCGCTTTCCTCCAGAGCGGTAGCAGCAGTGTCACGCAGTCCGCCGCGTGGATCAAAGGATCTATGGTTTTCCTTCGAGTCTTTCCCACGATGCTTTCCAACGAGGCTTTCCCACAGGGCTGTCCCACGTGCACACGTGGTGGGAGTCGATCCTCGGCTTGAACGTCAAGGAAGTGCAGGGAAAACAGGTTCCTCTGGAATGGACTGACACATCTGGGGGACTCTTGGAATGGTGGCACCAACCTGGAGTTCCTCTCGCCTTTCCTGTGGAGAGCGCCTCCTCTTGAGATGCGACGGGACGCCGGGAATTCTTTCCCTACGAAACAGGGAAAGGATCCCTCATCTCGAGCTAGGAGGCGGAAACGTGGCTCCCCTGGATGTGTGCGGGACCCTCGTGCTTCCTCTCGAGTGGAGACGGGTATGTCGGGGAACTTCTGAAGTTGCAGCAAGGGTGTGAAGGACCCTTTGGAAGTTCCAGTGGTTAGATGTGATTAGCCTCGAGAAGCCTCAGCAGAAAAGGGCCTCATCTCGCCTGGAGGACAAAACCTCCTGGATTTTCTCGAGTTGCGGCAGGTGCTCTCGACTTACGACGGGGACCCCAGGGACCCGCTCTGGTGGCCTCAGGAAAGGCCAGTCTCCATGCGATTTCCTCGGGGGCCTCTCGGGATTCCTCTCCCGTCGATGCCTGGGCCTAAGACCTTGTGTGGAGTCGGGGCCGGAACCTGAGGATTCCTCTCCAGTGCTGACATGAATCTTGGGGTACTTCTGGAGTCTCCCCAGGGGAGTCAGTCCTCGTTTCGAATGTGGGCATGCTCTTGCGCTTTCCTCCAGAGCGGTAGCAGCAGTGTCACGCATTCCGCCGCGTGGATCAAGGGATCTATGCCTTACCCTCGAGAGTTTCCCACGAGGCTTTCCCACGAGGCTATCCCACAGGGCCGTCCTACGTGCACACGTGGTGGGAGTCGATCCTCGGCTTGAACGTCAAGGCAGTGCAGGGAAAACAGGTTGCTCTGGAATGGACTGACACATCTGGGGGACTCTTGGAATGGTGGCACGACCCTGGAGTTCCTCTCGCCTTTC
This sequence comes from Ovis canadensis, assembly GCF_042477335.2. NCBI lineage: Eukaryota > Metazoa > Chordata > Mammalia > Artiodactyla > Bovidae > Ovis > Ovis canadensis. The sequence goes on along the minus strand of NC_091262.1, from coordinate 4,561,427 downwards.
CTGTGGAGAGCGCCTCCTCTTGAGATGTGACGGGAACGCCGGGAATTCTTTCCCTAAGAAACAGGGAAAGGATCCCTCATCTCGAGCTAGGAGGCGGAAACGGGGCTCCCCTGGATGTGTGCGGGACCCTCGTGCTTCCTCTCGAGGTGAGACGGGTATGTCGGGGAACTTCTGGAGTTGCAGCAAGGGTGTGAAGGACCCTTTGGAAGTTCCAGTGGTTAGATGTGATTAGCCTCGAGAAGCCTCAGCGGAAATGGGCCTCATCTCGCCTGGAGGGCAAAACCTCCTGGATTTTCTCGAGTTGCGGCAGGTGCTCTCGACTTACGACGGGCCCTCAGGGACCCGCTCTGGTGGCCTCAGGAAAGGCCAGTCCCCATGCGAGTTCCTCGGGGGCCTCTCGGGATTCCTCTCCCGTCGATGCCGGGGCCTAAGACCTTGTGTGGGTTCGGGGCCGGAACCTGAGGATTCCTCTCCAGTGCTGACATGGATCTTGGGGTACTTCTGGAGTCTCTCCAGGGGAGTCAGTCCTCGTCTCGAATGCGGGCATGCACTTGCGCTTTCCTCCAGAGCGGTAGCAGCAGTGTCACGCAGTCCGCCGCGTGGATCAAAGGATCTATGGTTTTCCCTCGAGTCTTTCCCACGAGGCTTTCCCACGAGGCTTTCCCACAGGGCTGTCCCACGTGCACACGTGGTGGGAGTCGATCCTCGGCTTGAACGTCAAGGCAGTGCAGGGAAAACAGGTTCCTCTGGAATGGACTGACACATCTGGGGGACTCTTGAAATGGTGGCACGACCCTGGAGTTCCTCTCGCCTTTCCTGTGGAGAGCGCCTCCTCTTGAGATGCGACGGGAACGCCGGGAATTCTTTCCCTACGAAACAGGGAAAGGATCCCTCATCTCGAGCTAGGAGCCGGAAACGGGGCTCCCCTTGATGTGTTCGGGACCCTCGTGCTACCTCTCGAGGGGAGACGGGCATGTCGGGGGACTTCTTGAGTTGCAGCAAGGGTGTGAAGGACCCTTTCGAAGTTCCAGTGGTTAGATGTGATTAGCCTCGAGAAGCCTCAGCGGAAATGGGCCTCATCTCGCCTGGAGGGCAAAACCTCCTGGATTTTCTCGAGTTGCGGCAGGTGCTCTCGACATACGACGGGGCCCTCAAGGACCCGATCTGGTGGTCTCAGGAAAGGCCAGTCCCCATGCGAGTTCCTCGGGGGCCTCTCGGGATTCCTCTCCCATCGATGCTGGGCCTAAGACCTTGTGTGGGTTCGGGGCCGGAACCTGAGGATTCTTCTCCAGTGCTGACATCGATCTTGGGGTACTTCTGGAGTCTCCCCAGGGGAGTCAGTCCTCGTCTCGAATGGGGACATGTACTTGCGCTTTCCTCCAGAGCGGTAGCAGCAGTGTCACGCAGTCCGCCGCGTGGATCAAAGGATCTATGGTTTTCCTTCGAGTCTTTCCCACGATGCTTTCCAACGAGGCTTTCCCACAGGGCTGTCCCACGTGCACACGTGGTGGGAGTCGATCCTCGGCTTGAACGTCAAGGAAGTGCAGGGAAAACAGGTTCCTCTGGAATGGACTGACACATCTGGGGGACTCTTGGAATGGTGGCACCACCCTGGAGTTCCTCTCGCCTTTCCTGTGGAGAGCGCCTCCTCTTGAGATGCGACGGGAACGCCGGGAATTCTTTCCCTACGAAACAGGGAAAGGATCCCTCATCTCGAGCTAGGAGGCGGAAACGTGGCTCCCCTGGATGTGTGCGGGACCCTCGTGCTTCCTCTCGAGTGGAGACGGGTATGTCGGGGAACTTCTGAAGTTGCAGCAAGGGTGTGAAGGACCCTTTGGAAGTTCCAGTGGTTAGATGTGATTAGCCTCGAGAAGCCTCAGCAGAAAAGGGCCTCATCTCGCCTGGAGGACAAAACCTCCTGGATTTTCTCGAGTTGCGGCAGGTGCTCTCGACTTACGACGGGGACCTCAGGGACCCGCTCTGGTGGCCTCAGGAAAGGCCAGTCCCCATGCGAGTTCCTCGAGGGCCTCTCGGGATTCCTCTCCCGTGGATGCCGGGGCCTAAGACCTTGTGTGGAGTCGGGGCAGGGACCTGAGGATTCCTCTCCAGTGCTGACATGGATCTTGGGGTACTTCTGGAGTCTCCCCAGGGGAGTCAGTCCTCGTCTCGAATGCGGGCATGCACTTGCGCTTTCCTCCAGAGCGGTGGTAGCAGCAGTGTCACGCAGTCCGCCGCGTGGATCAAAGGATCTGTGGTTTTCCCTCGAGTCTTTCCCACGAGGCTTTCCCACGAGGCTTTCCCACAGGGCTGTCCCACGTGCACACGTGGTGGGAGTCGATCCTCGGCTTGAACATCAAGGCAGTGCAGGGAAAACAGGTTCCTCTGGAATGGACTGACACATCTGGGGGACTCTTGAAATGGTGGCACGACCCTGGAGTTACTCTCGCCTTTCCTGTGGAGAGCGCCTCCTCTTGAGATGCGACGGGAACGCCGCGAATTCTTTCCCTACGAAACAGGGAAAGGATCCCTCATCTCGAGCTAGGAGGCGGATACGGGGCTCCCCTAAATGTGTTCGGGACCATCGTGCTACCTCTCCAGGGGACACGGGTATGTCGGGGGACTTCTTGAGTTGCAGCAAGGGTGTGAAGGACCCTTTGGAAGTTCCAGTGGTTAGATGTGATTAGCCTCGAGAAGCCTCAGAGGAAATGGGCCTCATCTCGCCTGGAGGGCAAAACCTCCTGGATTTTCTCGAGTTGCGGCAGGTGCTCTGGACTTACGACGGGGACCTCAGGGACCCGCTCTGGTGGCCTCAGGAAAGGCCAGTCCCCATGCGAGTTCCTCGGGGGCCTCTCGGGGTTCCTCTCCCGTCGATGCCGGGGCCTAAGACCTTGTGTGGAGTCGGGGCAGGAACCTGAGGATTCCTCTCCAGTGCTGACATGGATCTTGGGGTACTTCTGGAGTCTCCCCAGGGGAGTCAGTCCTCGTCTCGAATGCGGGCATGCACATGAGCTTTCCTCCAGAGCGGTAACAGCAGTGTCACGCAGTCCGCCGCGTGGATCAAAGGATCTATGGTTTTCCCTCGAGTCTTTCCCACGAGGCTTTCCCACGAGTCTTTCCCACAGGGCTGTCCCAAGTGCACACGTGGTGGGAGTCGATCCTCGGCTTGAACGTCAAGGCAGTGCAGGGAAAACAGTTTCCTCTGGAATGGACTGACACACCTGGGGGACTCTTGGAATGGTGGCACGACCCTGGAGTTCCTCTCTCCTTTCCTGTGGAGAGCGCCTCCACTTGAGATGCGATGGGAACGCCGCAAATTCTTTCCCTACGAAACAGGGAAAGGATCCCTCATCTCGAGCTAGGAGGCGGAAACAGGGCTCCCCTGGATGTGTGCGGGACTCTCTTGCTTCCTCTCGAGTGGAGACGAGTATGTCGGGGAACTTCTTGAGTTGCAGCAAGGCTGTGAAGGACCCTTTGGAAGTTCCAGTGGTTAGATGTGATTAGCCTCGAGAAGCCTCAGCGGAAATGGGCCTCATCTCCCCTGGAGGGCAAAACCTCCTGGATTTTCTCGAGTTGCGGCAGGTGCTCTCGACTTACGACGGGGACCCCAGGGACACGCTCTGGTGGCCTCAGGAAAGGCCAGTCTCCATGCGATTTCCTCGGGGGCCTCTCGGGATTCCTCTCCCGTCGATGCCGGGGCCTAAGACCTTGTGTGGAGTCGGGGTCGGAACCTGAGGATTCCTCTCCAGTGCTGACATGAATCTTGGGGTACTTCTGGAGTCTCCCCAGGGGAGTCAGTCCTCGTTTCGAATGTGGGCATGCTCTTGCGCTTTCCTCCAGAGCGGTAGCAGCAGTGTCACGCATTCCGCCGCGTGGATCAAGGGATCTATGCCTTACCCTCGAGACTTTCCCACGAGGCTTTCCCACGAGGCTATCCCACAGGGCCGTCCTACGTGCACACGTGGTGGGAGTCGATCCTCGGCTTGAACGTCAAGGCAGTGCAGGGAAAACAGGTTGCTCTGGAATGGACTGACACATCTGGGGGACTCTTGGAATGGTGGCACGACCCTGGAGTTCCTCTCGCCTTTCCTGTGGAGAGCGCCTCCTCTTGAGATGTGACGGGAACGCCGGGAATTCTTTCCCTACGAAACAGGGAAAGGATCCCTCATCTCGAGCTAAGAGGCGGAAACGGGGCTCCCCTGGATGTGTGCGGGACCCTCGTGCTTCCTCTCGAGTGGAGACGGGTATGTCGGGGAACTTCTGGAGTTGCAGCAAGGGTGTGAAGGACCCTTTGGAAGTTCCAGTGGTTAGATGTGATTGGCCTCGAGAAGCCTCAGCGGAAATGGGCCTCATCTCGCCTGGAGGGCAAAACCTCCTGGATTTTCTCGAGTTGCGGCAGGTGCTCTCGACTTACGACGGGCCCTCAGGGACCCGCTCTGGTGGCCTCCGGAAAGGCCAGTCCCCATGCGAGTTCCTCGGGGGCCTCTCGGGATTCCTCTCCCGTCAATGCCGGGGCCTAAGACCTTGTGTGGGTTCGGGGCCGGAACCTGAGGATTCCTCTCCAGTGCTGACATGGATCTTGGGGTACTTCTGGAGTCTCTCCAGGGGAGTCAGTCCTCGTCTCGAATGCGGGCATGCACTTGCGCTTTCCTCCAGAGCGGTAGCAGCAGTGTCACGCAGTCCGCCGCGTGGATCAGAGGATCTATGGTTTTCCCTCGAGTCTTTCCCACGAGGCTTTCCCACGAGGCTTTCCCACAGGGCTGTCCCACGTGCACACGTGGTGGGAGTCGATCCTCGGCTTGAACGTCAAGGCAGTGCAGGGAAAACAGGTTCCTCTGGAATGGACTGACACATCTGGGGGACTCTTGAAATGGTGGCACGACCCTGGAGTTCCTCTCGCCTTTCCTGTGGAGAGCGCCTCCTCTTGAGATGCGACGGGAACGCCGGGAATTCTTTCCCTACGAAACAGGGAAAGGATCCCTCATCTCGAGCTAGGAGCCGGAAACGGGGCTCCCCTTGATGTGTTCGGGACCCTCGTGCTACCTCTCGAGGGGAGACGGGCATGTCGGGGGACTTCTTGAGTTGCAGCAAGGGTGTGAAGGACCCTTTCGAAGTTCCAGTGGTTAGATGTGATTAGCCTCGAGAAGCCTCAGCGGAAATGGGCCTCATCTCGCCTGGAGGGCAAAACCTCCTGGATTTTCTCGAGTTGCGGCAGGTGCTCTCGACTTACGACGGGGCCCTCAAGGACCCGATCTGGTGGTCTCAGGAAAGGCCAGTCCCCATGCGAGTTCCTCGGGGGCCTCTCGGGATTCCTCTCCCATCGATGCTGGGCCTAAGACCTTGTGTGGGTTCGGGGCCGGAACCTGAGGATTCTTCTCCAGTGCTGACATCGATCTTGGGGTACTTCTGGAGTCTCCCCAGGGGAGTCAGTCCTCGTCTCGAATGGGGACATGTACTTGCGCTTTCCTCCAGAGCGGTAGCAGCAGTGTCACGCAGTCCGCCGCGTGGATCAAAGGATCTATGGTTTTCCTTCGAGTCTTTCCCACGATGCTTTCCAACGAGGCTTTCCCACAGGGCTGTCCCACGTGCACACGTGGTGGGAGTCGATCCTCGGCTTGAACGTCAAGGAAGTGCAGGGAAAACAGGTTCCTCTGGAATGGACTGACACATCTGGGGGACTCTTGGAATGGTGGCACCACCCTGGAGTTCCTCTCGCCTTTCCTGTGGAGAGCGCCTCCTCTTGAGATGCGACGGGAACGCCGGGAATTCTTTCCCTACGAAACAGGGAAAGGATCCCTCATCTCGAGCTAGGAGGCGGAAACGTGGCTCCCCTGGATGTGTGCGGGACCCTCGTGCTTCCTCTCGAGTGGAGACGGGTATGTCGGGGAACTTCTGAAGTTGCAGCAAGGGTGTGAAGGACCCTTTGGAAGTTCCAGTGGTTAGATGTGATTAGCCTCGAGAAGCCTCAGCAGAAAAGGGCCTCATCTCGCCTGGAGGACAAAACCTCCTGGATTTTCTCGAGTTGCGGCAGGTGCTCTCGACTTACGACGGGGACCTCAGGGACCCGCTCTGGTGGCCTCAGGAAAGGCCAGTCCCCATGCGAGTTCCTCGAGGGCCTCTCGGGATTCCTCTCCCGTGGATGCCGGGGCCTAAGACCTTGTGTGGAGTCGGGGCAGGGACCTGAGGATTCCTCTCCAGTGCTGACATGGATCTTGGGGTACTTCTGGAGTCTCCCCAGGGGAGTCAGTCCTCGTCTCGAATGCGGGCATGCACTTGCGCTTTCCTCCAGAGCGGTGGTAGCAGCAGTGTCACGCAGTCCGCCGCGTGGATCAAAGGATCTGTGGTTTTCCCTCGAGTCTTTCCCACGAGGCTTTCCCACGAGGCTTTCCCACAGGGCTGTCCCACGTGCACACGTGGTGGGAGTCGATCCTCGGCTTGAACGTCAAGGCAGTGCAGGGAAAACAGGTTCCTCTGGAATGGACTGACACATCTGGGGGACTCTTGAAATGGTGGCACGACCCTGGAGTTCCTCTCGCCTTTCCTGTGGAGAGCGCCTCCTCTTGAGATGCGACGGGAACGCCGGGAATTCTTTCCCTACGAAACAGGGAAAGGATCCCTCATCTCGAGCTAGGAGGCGGAAACGGGGCTCCCCTAAATGTGTTCGGGACCATCGTGCTACCTCTCCAGGGGACACGGGTATGTCGGGGGACTTCTTGAGTTGCAGCAAGGGTGTGAAGGACCCTTTGGAAGTTCCAGTGGTTAGATGTGATTAGCCTCGAGAAGCCTCAGAGGAAATGGGCCTCATCTCGCCTGGAGGGCAAAACCTCCTGGATTTTCTCGAGTTGCGGCAGGTGCTCTGGACTTACGACGGGGACCTCAGGGACCCGCTCTGGTGGCCTCAGGAAAGGCCAGTCCCCATGCGAGTTCCTCGGGGGCCTCTCGGGATTCCTCTCCCGTCGATGCCGGGGCCTAAGACCTTGTGTGGAGTCGGGGCCGGAACCTGAGGATTCCTCTCCAGTGCTGACATGAATCTTGGGGTACTTCTGGAGTCTCCCCAGGGGAGTCAGTCCTCGTTTCGAATGTGGGCATGCTCTTGCGCTTTCCTCCAGAGCGGTAGCAGCAGTGTCACGCATTCCGCCGCGTGGATCAAGGGATCTATGCCTTACCCTCGAGAGTTTCCCACGAGGCTTTCCCACGAGGCTATCCCACAGGGCCGTCCTACGTGCACACGTGGTGGGAGTCGATCCTCGGCTTGAACGTCAAGGCAGTGCAGGGAAAACAGGTTGCTCTGGAATGGACTGACACATCTGGGGGACTCTTGGAATGGTGGCACGACCCTGGAGTTCCTCTCGCCTTTCCTGTGGAGAGCGCCTCCTCTTGAGATGTGACGGGAACGCCGGGAATTCTTTCCCTAAGAAACAGGGAAAGGATCCCTCATCTCGAGCTAGGAGGCGGAAACGGGGCTCCCCTGGATGTGTGCGGGACCCTCGTGCTTCCTCTCGAGGTGAGACGGGTATGTCGGGGAACTTCTGGAGTTGCAGCAAGGGTGTGAAGGACCCTTTGGAAGTTCCAGTGGTTAGATGTGATTAGCCTCGAGAAGCCTCAGCGGAAATGGGCCTCATCTCGCCTGGAGGGCAAAACCTCCTGGATTTTCTCGAGTTGCGGCAGGTGCTCTCGACTTACGACGGGCCCTCAGGGACCCGCTCTGGTGGCCTCAGGAAAGGCCAGTCCCCATGCGAGTTCCTCGGGGGCCTCTCGGGATTCCTCTCCCGTCGATGCCGGGGCCTAAGACCTTGTGTGGGTTCGGGGCCGGAACCTGAGGATTCCTCTCCAGTGCTGACATGGATCTTGGGGTACTTCTGGAGTCTCTCCAGGGGAGTCAGTCCTCGTCTCGAATGCGGGCATGCACTTGCGCTTTCCTCCAGAGCGGTAGCAGCAGTGTCACGCAGTCCGCCGCGTGGATCAAAGGATCTATGGTTTTCCCTCGAGTCTTTCCCACGAGGCTTTCCCACGAGGCTTTCCCACAGGGCTGTCCCACGTGCACACGTGGTGGGAGTCGATCCTCGGCTTGAACGTCAAGGCAGTGCAGGGAAAACAGGTTCCTCTGGAATGGACTGACACATCTGGGGGACTCTTGAAATGGTGGCACGACCCTGGAGTTCCTCTCGCCTTTCCTGTGGAGAGCGCCTCCTCTTGAGATGCGACGGGAACGCCGGGAATTCTTTCCCTACGAAACAGGGAAAGGATCCCTCATCTCGAGCTAGGAGCCGGAAACGGGGCTCCCCTTGATGTGTTCGGGACCCTCGTGCTACCTCTCGAGGGGAGACGGGCATGTCGGGGGACTTCTTGAGTTGCAGCAAGGGTGTGAAGGACCCTTTCGAAGTTCCAGTGGTTAGATGTGATTAGCCTCGAGAAGCCTCAGCGGAAATGGGCCTCATCTCGCCTGGAGGGCAAAACCTCCTGGATTTTCTCGAGTTGCGGCAGGTGCTCTCGACTTACGACGGGGCCCTCAAGGACCCGATCTGGTGGTCTCAGGAAAGGCCAGTCCCCATGCGAGTTCCTCGGGGGCCTCTCGGGATTCCTCTCCCATCGATGCTGGGCCTAAGACCTTGTGTGGGTTCGGGGCCGGAACCTGAGGATTCTTCTCCAGTGCTGACATCGATCTTGGGGTACTTCTGGAGTCTCCCCAGGGGAGTCAGTCCTCGTCTCGAATGGGGACATGTACTTGCGCTTTCCTCCAGAGCGGTAGCAGCAGTGTCACGCAGTCCGCCGCGTGGATCAAAGGATCTATGGTTTTCCTTCGAGTCTTTCCCACGATGCTTTCCAACGAGGCTTTCCCACAGGGCTGTCCCACGTGCACACGTGGTGGGAGTCGATCCTCGGCTTGAACGTCAAGGAAGTGCAGGGAAAACAGGTTCCTCTGGAATGGACTGACACATCTGGGGGACTCTTGGAATGGTGGCACCACCCTGGAGTTCCTCTCGCCTTTCCTGTGGAGAGCGCCTCCTCTTGAGATGCGACGGGAACGCCGGGAATTCTTTCCCTACGAAACAGGGAAAGGATCCCTCATCTCGAGCTAGGAGGCGGAAACGTGGCTCCCCTGGATGTGTGCGGGACCCTCGTGCTTCCTCTCGAGTGGAGACGGGTATGTCGGGGAACTTCTGAAGTTGCAGCAAGGGTGTGAAGGACCCTTTGGAAGTTCCAGTGGTTAGATGTGATTAGCCTCGAGAAGCCTCAGCAGAAAAGGGCCTCATCTCGCCTGGAGGACAAAACCTCCTGGATTTTCTCGAGTTGCGGCAGGTGCTCTCGACTTACGACGGGGACCTCAGGGACCCGCTCTGGTGGCCTCAGGAAAGGCCAGTCCCCATGCGAGTTCCTCGAGGGCCTCTCGGGATTCCTCTCCCGTGGATGCCGGGGCCTAAGACCTTGTGTGGAGTCGGGGCAGGGACCTGAGGATTCCTCTCCAGTGCTGACATGGATCTTGGGGTACTTCTGGAGTCTCCCCAGGGGAGTCAGTCCTCGTCTCGAATGCGGGCATGCACTTGCGCTTTCCTCCAGAGCGGTGGTAGCAGCAGTGTCACGCAGTCCGCCGCGTGGATCAAAGGATCTGTGGTTTTCCCTCGAGTCTTTCCCACGAGGCTTTCCCACGAGGCTTTCCCACAGGGCTGTCCCACGTGCACACGTGGTGGGAGTCGATCCTCGGCTTGAACGTCAAGGCAGTGCAGGGAAAACAGGTTCCTCTGGAATGGACTGACACATCTGGGGGACTCTTGAAATGGTGGCACGACCCTGGAGTTACTCTCGCCTTTCCTGTGGAGAGCGCCTCCTCTTGAGATGCGACGGGAACGCCGCGAATTCTTTCCCTACGAAACAGGGAAAGGATCCCTCATCTCGAGCTAGGAGGCGGAAACGGGGCTCCCCTAAATGTGTTCGGGACCATCGTGCTACCTCTCCAGGGGACACGGGTATGTCGGGGGACTTCTTGAGTTGCAGCAAGGGTGTGAAGGACCCTTTGGAAGTTCCAGTGGTTAGATGTGATTAGCCTCGAGAAGCCTAAGAGGAAATGGGCCTCATCTCGCCTGGAGGGCAAAACCTCCTGGATTTTCTCGAGTTGCGGCAGGTGCTCTGGACTTACGACGGGGACCTCAGGGACCCGCTCTGGTGGCCTCAGGAAAGGCCAGTCCCCATGCGAGTTCCTCGGGGGCCTCTCGGGATTCCTCTCCCGTCGATGCCGGGGCCTAAGACCTTGTGTGGAGTCGGGGCAGGAACCTGAGGATTCCTCTCCAGTGCTGACATGGATCTTGGGGTACTTCTGGAGTCTCCCCAGGGGAGTCAGTCCTCGTCTCGAATGCGGGCATGCACATGAGCTTTCCTCCAGAGCGGTAACAGCAGTGTCACGCAGTCCGCCGCGTGGATCAAAGGATCTATGGTTTTCCCTCGAGTCTTTCCCACGAGGCTTTCCCACGAGTCTTTCCCACAGGGCTGTCCCAAGTGCACACGTGGTGGGAGTCGATCCTCGGCTTGAACGTCAAGGCAGTGCAGGGAAAACAGTTTCCTCTGGAATGGACTGACACACCTGGGGGACTCTTGGAATGGTGGCACGACCCTGGAGTTCCTCTCTCCTTTCCTGTGGAGAGCGCCTCCACTTGAGATGCGATGGGAACGCCGCAAATTCTTTCCCTACGAAACAGGGAAAGGATCCCTCATCTCGAGCTAGGAGGCGGAAACAGGGCTCCCCTGGATGTGTGCGGGACTCTCTTGCTTCCTCTCGAGTGGAGACGAGTATGTCGGGGAACTTCTTGAGTTGCAGCAAGGCTGTGAAGGACCCTTTGGAAGTTCCAGTGGTTAGATGTGATTAGCCTCGAGAAGCCTCAGCGGAAATGGGCCTCATCTCCCCTGGAGGGCAAAACCTCCTGGATTTTCTCGAGTTGCGGCAGGTGCTCTCGACTTACGACGGGGACCCCAGGGACACGCTCTGGTGGCCTCAGGAAAGGCCAGTCTCCATGCGATTTCCTCGGGGGCCTCTCGGGATTCCTCTCCCGTCGATGCCGGGGCCTAAGACCTTGTGTGGAGTCGGGGTCGGAACCTGAGGATTCCTCTCCAGTGCTGACATGAATCTTGGGGTACTTCTGGAGTCTCCCCAGGGGAGTCAGTCCTCGTTTCGAATGTGGGCATGCTCTTGCGCTTTCCTCCAGAGCGGTAGCAGCAGTGTCACGCAGTCCGCCGCGTGGATCAAGGGATCTATGCCTTACCCTCGAGACTTTCCCACGAGGCTTTCCCACGAGGCTATCCCACAGGGCCGTCCTACGTGCACACGTGGTGGGAGTCGATCCTCGGCTTGAACGTCAAGGCAGTGCAGGGAAAACAGGTTGCTCTGGAATGGACTGACACATCTGGGGGACTCTTGGAATGGTGGCACGACCCTGGAGTTCCTCTCGCCTTTCCTGTGGAGAGCGCCTCCTCTTGAGATGTGACGGGAACGCCGGGAATTCTTTCCCTACGAAACAGGGAAAGGATCCCTCATCTCGAGCTAAGAGGCGGAAACGGGGCTCCCCTGGATGTGTGCGGGACCCTCGTGCTTCCTCTCGAGTGGAGACGGGTATGTCGGGGAACTTCTGGAGTTGCAGCAAGGGTGTGAAGGACCCTTTGGAAGTTCCAGTGGTTAGACGTGATTAGCCTCGAGAAGCCTCAGCGGAAATGGGCCTCATCTCGCCTGGAGGGCAAAACCTCCTGGATTTTCTCGAGTTGCGGCAGGTGCTCTCGACTTACGACGGGCCCTCAGGGACCCGCTCTGGTGGCCTCCGGAAAGGCCAGTCCCCATGCGAGTTCCTCGGGGGCCTCTCGGGATTCCTCTCCCGTCAATGCCGGGGCCTAAGACCTTGTGTGGGTTCGGGGCCGGAACCTGAGGATTCCTCTCCAGTGCTGACATGGATCTTGGGGTACTTCTGGAGTCTCTCCAGGGGAGTCAGTCCTCGTCTCGAATGCGGGCATGCACTTGCGCTTTCCTCCAGAGCGGTAGCAGCAGTGTCACGCAGTCCGCCGCGTGGATCAAAGGATCTATGGTTTTCCCTCGAGTCTTTCCCACGAGGCTTTCCCACGAGGCTTTCCCACAGGGCTGTCCCACGTGCACACGTGGTGGGAGTCGATCCTCGGCTTGAACGTCAAGGCAGTGCAGGGAAAACAGGTTCCTCTGGAATGGACTGACACATCTGGGGGACTCTTGAAATGGTGGCACGACCCTGGAGTTCCTCTCGCCTTTCCTGTGGAGAGCGCCTCCTCTTGAGATGCGACGGGAACGCCGGGAATTCTTTCCCTACGAAACAGGGAAAGGATCCCTCATCTCGAGCTAGGAGCCGGAAACGGGGCTCCCCTTGATGTGTTCGGGACCCTCGTGCTACCTCTCGAGGGGAGACGGGCATGTCGGGGGACTTCTTGAGTTGCAGCAAGGGTGTGAAGGACCCTTTCGAAGTTCCAGTGGTTAGATGTGATTAGCCTCGAGAAGCCTCAGCGGAAATGGGCCTCATCTCGCCTGGAGTGCAAAACCTCCTGGATTTTCTCGAGTTGCGGCAGGTGCTCTCGACTTACGACGGGGCCCTCAAGGACCCGATCTGGTGGTCTCAGGAAAGGCCAGTCCCCATGCGAGTTCCTCGGGGGCCTCTCGGGATTCCTCTCCCATCGATGCTGGGCCTAAGACCTTGTGTGGGTTCGGGGCCGGAACCTGAGGATTCTTCTCCAGTGCTGACATCGATCTTGGGGTACTTCTGGAGTCTCCCCAGGGGAGTCAGTCCTCGTCTCGAATGGGGACATGTACTTGCGCTTTCCTCCAGAGCGGTAGCAGCAGTGTCACGCAGTCCGCCGCGTGGATCAAAGGATCTATGGTTTTCCTTCGAGTCTTTCCCACGATGCTTTCCAACGAGGCTTTCCCACAGGGCTGTCCCACGTGCACACGTGGTGGGAGTCGATCCTCGGCTTGAACGTCAAGGAAGTGCAGGGAAAACAGGTTCCTCTGGAATGGACTGACACATCTGGGGGACTCTTGGAATGGTGGCACCACCCTGGAGTTCCTCTCGCCTTTCCTGTGGAGAGCGCCTCCTCTTGAGATGCGACGGGAACGCCGGGAATTCTTTCCCTACGAAACAGGGAAAGGATCCCTCATCTCGAGCTAGGAGGCGGAAACGTGGCTCCCCTGGATGTGTGCGGGACCCTCGTGCTTCCTCTCGAGTGGAGACGGGTATGTCGGGGAACTTCTGAAGTTGCAGCAAGGGTGTGAAGGACCCTTTGGAAGTTCCAGTGGTTAGATGTGATTAGCCTCGAGAAGCCTCAGCAGAAAAGGGCCTCATCTCGCCTGGAGGACAAAACCTCCTGGATTTTCTCGAGTTGCGGCAGGTGCTCTCGACTTACGACGGGGACCTCAGGGACCCGCTCTGGTGGCCTCAGGAAAGGCCAGTCCCCATGCGAGTTCCTCGAGGGCCTCTCGGGATTCCTCTCCCGTGGATGCCGGGGCCTAAGACCTTGTGTGGAGTCGGGGCAGGGACCTGAGGATTCCTCTCCAGTGCTGACATGGATCTTGGGGTACTTCTGGAGTCTCCCCAGGGGAGTCAGTCCTCGTCTCGAATGCGGGCATGCACTTGCGCTTTCCTCCAGAGCGGTGGTAGCAGCAGTGTCACGCAGTCCGCCGCGTGGATCAAAGGATCTGTGGTTTTCCCTCGAGTCTTTCCCACGAGGCTTTCCCACGAGGCTTTCCCACAGGGCTGTCCCACGTGCACACGTGGTGGGAGTCGATCCTCGGCTTGAACGTCAAGGCAGTGCAGGGAAAACAGGTTCCTCTGGAATGGACTGACACATCTGGGGGACTCTTGAAATGGTGGCACGACCCTGGAGTTACTCTCGCCTTTCCTGTGGAGAGCGCCTCCTCTTGAGATGCGACGGGAACGCCGGGAATTCTTTCCCTACGAAACAGGGAAAGGATCCCTCATCTCGAGCTAGGAGGCGGAAACGGGGCTCCCCTAAATGTGTTCGGGACCATCGTGCTACCTCTCCAGGGGACACGGGTATGTCGGGGGACTTCTTGAGTTGCAGCAAGGGTGTGAAGGACCCTTTGGAAGTTCCAGTGGTTAGATGTGATTAGCCTCGAGAAGCCTCAGAGGAAATGGGCCTCATCTCGCCTGGAGGGCAAAACCTCCTGGATTTTCTCGAGTTGCGGCAGGTGCTCTGGACTTACGACGGGGACCTCAGGGACCCGCTCTGGTGGCCTCAGGAAAGGCCAGTCCCCATGCGAGTTCCTCGGGGGCCTCTCGGGATTCCTCTCCCGTCGATGCCGGGGCCTAAGACCTTGTGTGGAGTCGGGGCAGGAACCTGAGGATTCCTCTCCAGTGCTGACATGGATCTTGGGGTACTTCTGGAGTCTCCCCAGGGGAGTCAGTCCTCGTCTCGAATGCGGGCATGCACATGAGCTTTCCTCCAGAGCGGTAACAGCAGTGTCACGCAGTCCGCCGCGTGGATCAAAGGATCTATGGTTTTCCCTCGAGTCTTTCCCACGAGGCTTTCCCACGAGTCTTTCCCACAGGGCTGTCCCAAGTGCACACGTGGTGGGAGTCGATCCTCGGCTTGAACGTCAAGGCAGTGCAGGGAAAACAGTTTCCTCTGGAATGGACTGACACACCTGGGGGACTCTTGGAATGGTGGCACGACCCTGGAGTTCCTCTCTCCTTTCCTGTGGAGAGCGCCTCCACTTGAGATGCGATGGGAACGCCGCAAATTCTTTCCCTACGAAACAGGGAAAGGATCCCTCATCTCGAGCTAGGAGGCGGAAACAGGGCTCCCCTGGATGTGTGCGGGACTCTCTTGCTTCCTCTCGAGTGGAGACGAGTATGTCGGGGAACTTCTTGAGTTGCAGCAAGGCTGTGAAGGACCCTTTGGAAGTTCCAGTGGTTAGATGTGATTAGCCTCGAGAAGCCTCAGCGGAAATGGGCCTCATCTCCCCTGGAGGGCAAAACCTCCTGGATTTTCTCGAGTTGCGGCAGGTGCTCACGACTTACGACGGGGACCCCAGGGACACGCTCTGGTGGCCTCAGGAAAGGCCAGTCTCCATGCGATTTCCTCGGGGGCCTCTCGGGATTCCTCTCCCGTCGATGCCGGGGCCTAAGACCTTGTGTGGAGTCGGGGTCGGAACCTGAGGATTCCTCTCCAGTGCTGACATGAATCTTGGGGTACTTCTGGAGTCTCCCCAGGGGAGTCAGTCCTCGTTTCGAATGTGGGCATGCTCTTGCGCTTTCCTCCAGAGCGGTAGCAGCAGTGTCACGCATTCCGCCGCGTGGATCAAGGGATCTATGCCTTACCCTCGAGACTTTCCCACGAGGCTTTCCCACGAGGCTATCCCACAGGGCCGTCCTACGTGCACACGTGGTGGGAGTCGATCCTCGGCTTGAACGTCAAGGCAGTGCAGGGAAAACAGGTTGCTCTGGAATGGACTGACACATCTGGGGGACTCTTGGAATGGTGGCACGACCCTGGAGTTCCTCTCGCCTTTCCTGTGGAGAGCGCCTCCTCTTGAGATGCGACGGGAACGCCGGGAATTCTTTCCCTACGAAACAGGGAAAGGATCCCTCATCTCGAGCTAAGAGGCGGAAACGGGGCTCCCCTGGATGTGTGCGGGACCCTCGTGCTTCCTCTCGAGTGGAGACGGGTATGTCGGGGAACTTCTGGAGTTGCAGCAAGGGTGTGAAGGACCCTTTGGAAGTTCCAGTGGTTAGATGTGATTAGCCTCGAGAAGCCTCAGCGGAAATGGGCCTCATCTCGCCTGGAGGGCAAAACCTCCTGGATTTTCTCGAGTTGCGGCAGGTGCTCTCGACTTACGACGGGCCCTCAGGGACCCGCTCTGGTGGCCTCCGGAAAGGCCAGTCCCCATGCGAGTTCCTCGGGGGCCTCTCGGGATTCCTCTCCCGTCAATGCCGGGGCCTAAGACCTTGTGTGGGTTCGGGGCCGGAACCTGAGGATTCCTCTCCAGTGCTGACATGGATCTTGGGGTACTTCTGGAGTCTCTCCAGGGGAGTCAGTCCTCGTCTCGAATGCGGGCATGCACTTGCGCTTTCCTCCAGAGCGGTAGCAGCAGTGTCACGCAGTCCGCCGCGTGGATCAAAGGATCTATGGTTTTCCCTCGAGTCTTTCCCACGAGGCTTTCCCACGAGGCTTTCCCACAGGGCTGTCCCACGTGCACACGTGGTGGGAGTCGATCCTCGGCTTGAACGTCAAGGCAGTGCAGGGAAAACAGGTTCCTCTGGAATGGACTGACACATCTGGGGGACTCTTGAAATGGTGGCACGACCCTGGAGTTCCTCTCGCCTTTCCTGTGGAGAGCGCCTCCTCTTGAGATGCGACGGGAACGCCGGGAATTCTTTCCCTACGAAACAGGGAAAGGATCCCTCATCTCGAGCTAGGAGCCGGAAACGGGGCTCCCCTTGATGTGTTCGGGACCCTCGTGCTTCCTCTCGAGGGGAGACGGGCATGTCGGGGGACTTCTTGAGTTGCAGCAAGGGTGTGAAGGACCCTTTCGAAGTTCCAGTGGTTAGATGTGATTAGCCTAGAGAAGCCTCAGCGGAAATGGGCCTCATCTCGCCTGGAGGGCAAAACCTCCTGGATTTTCTCGAGTTGCGGCAGGTGCTCTCGACTTACGACGGGGCCCTCAAGGACCCGATCTGGTGGTCTCAGGAAAGGCCAGTCCCCATGCGAGTTCCTCGGGGGCCTCTCGGGATTCCTCTCCCATCGATGCTGGGCCTAAGACCTTGTGTGGGTTCGTTGCCGGAACCTGAGGATTCTTCTCCAGTGCTGACATCGATCTTGGGGTACTTCTGGAGTCTCCCCAGGGGAGTCAGTCCTCGTCTCGAATGGGGACATGTACTTGCGCTTTCCTCCAGAGCGGTAGCAGCAGTGTCACGCAGTCCGCCGCGTGGATCAAAGGATCTATGGTTTTCCTTCGAGTCTTTCCCACGATGCTTTCCAACGAGGCTTTCCCACAGGGCTGTCCCACGTGCACACGTGGTGGGAGTCGATCCTCGGCTTGAACGTCAAGGAAGTGCAGGGAAAACAGGTTCCTCTGGAATGGACTGACACATCTGGGGGACTCTTGGAATGGTGGCACCACCCTGGAGTTCCTCTCGCCTTTCCTGTGGAGAGCGCCTCCTCTTGAGATGCGACGGGAACGCCGGGAATTCTTTCCCTACGAAACAGGGAAAGGATCCCTCATCTCGAGCTAGGAGGCGGAAACGTGGCTCCCCTGGATGTGTGCGGGACCCTCGTGCTTCCTCTCGAGTGGAGACGGGTATGTCGGGGAACTTCTGAAGTTGCAGCAAGGGTGTGAAGGACCCTTTGGAAGTTCCAGTGGTTAGATGTGATTAGCCTCGAGAAGCCTCAGCAGAAAAGGGCCTCATCTCGCCTGGAGGACAAAACCTCCTGGATTTTCTCGAGTTGCGGCAGGTGCTCTCGACTTACGACGGGGACCTCAGGGACCCGCTCTGGTGGCCTCAGGAAAGGCCAGTCCCCATGCGAGTTCCTCCAGGGCCTCTCGGGATTCCTCTCCCGTGGATGCCGGGGCCTAAGACCTTGTGTGGAGTCGGGGCAGGGACCTGAGGATTCCTCTCCAGTGCTGACATGGATCTTGGGGTACTTCTGGAGTCTCCCCAGGGGAGTCAGTCCTCGTCTCGAATGCGGGCATGCACTTGCGCTTTCCTCCAGAGCGGTGGTAGCAGCAGTGTCACGCAGTCCGCCGCGTGGATCAAAGGATCTGTGGTTTTCCCTCGAGTCTTTCCCACGAGGCTTTCCCAAGAGGCTTTCCCACAGGGCTGTCCCACGTGCACACGTGGTGGGAGTCGATCCTCGGCTTGAACGTCAAGGCAGTGCAGGGAAAACAGGTTCCTCTGGAATGGACTGACACATCTGGGGGACTCTTGGAATGGTGGCAAGACCCTGGAGTTCCTCACGCCTTTCCTGTGGAGAGCGCCTCCTCTTGAGAGGCGACGGGAACGCCGGGAATTCTTTCCCTAGGAAACAGGGAAAGGATCCCTCATCTCGAGCTAGGAGGCGGAAACGGGGCTCCCCTGGATGTGTTCGGGACCCTCGTGCTTCCTCTCGAGGGGAGACGGGCATGTCGGGGGACTTCTTGAGTTGCAGCAAGGGTGTGAAGGACCCTTTCGAAGTTCCAGTGGTTAGATGTGATTAGCCTAGAGAAGCCTCAGCGGAAATGGGCCTCATCTCGCCTGGAGGGCAAAACCTCCTGGATTTTCTCGAGTTGCGGCAGGTGCTCTCGACTTACGACGGGGCCCTCAAGGACCCGATCTGGTGGTCTCAGGAAAGGCCAGTCCCCATGCGAGTTCCTCGGGGGCCTCTCGGGATTCCTCTCCCATCGATGCTGGGCCTAAGACCTTGTGTGGGTTCGTTGCCGGAACCTGAGGATTCTTCTCCAGTGCTGACATCGATCTTGGGGTACTTCTGGAGTCTCCCCAGGGGAGTCAGTCCTCGTCTCGAATGGGGACATGTACTTGCGCTTTCCTCCAGAGCGGTAGCAGCAGTGTCACGCAGTCCGCCGCGTGGATCAAAGGATCTATGGTTTTCCTTCGAGTCTTTCCCACGATGCTTTCCAACGAGGCTTTCCCACAGGGCTGTCCCACGTGCACACGTGGTGGGAGTCGATCCTCGGCTTGAACGTCAAGGAAGTGCAGGAAAAACAGGTTCCTCTGGAATGGACTGACACATCTGGGGGACTCTTGGAATGGTGGCACCACCCTGGAGTTCCTCTCGCCTTTCCTGTGGAGAGCGCCTCCTCTTGAGATGCGACGGGAACGCCGGGAATTCTTTCCCTACGAAACAGGGAAAGGATCCCTCATCTCGAGCTAGGAGGCGGAAACCTGGCTCCCCTGGATGTGTGCGGGACCCTCGTGCTTCCTCTCGAGTGGAGACGGGTATGTCGGGGAACTTCTGAAGTTGCAGCAAGTGTGTGAAGGACCCTTTGGAAGTTCCAGTGGTTAGATGTGATTAGCCTCGAGAAGCCTCAGCAGAAAAGGGCCTCATCTCGCCTGGAGGACAAAACCTCCTGGATTTTCTCGAGTTGCGGCAGGTGCTCTCGACTTACGACGGGGACCTCAGGGACCCGCTCTGGTGGCCTCAGGAAAGGCCAGTCCCCATGCGAGTTCCTCCAGGGCCTCTCGGGATTCCTCTCCCGTGGATGCCGGGGCCTAAGACCTTGTGTGGAGTCGGGGCAGGGACCTGAGGATTCCTCTCCAGTGCTGACATGGATCTTGGGGTACTTCTGGAGTCTCCCCAGGGGAGTCAGTCCTCGTCTCGAATGCGGGCATGCACTTGCGCTTTCCTCCAGAGCGGTGGTAGCAGCAGTGTCACGCAGTCCGCCGCGTGGATCAAAGGATCTGTGGTTTTCCCTCGAGTCTTTCCCACGAGGCTTTCCCAAGAGGCTTTCCCACAGGGCTGTCCCACGTGCACACGTGGTGGGAGTCGATCCTCGGCTTGAACGTCAAGGCAGTGCAGGGAAAACAGGTTCCTCTGGAATGGACTGACACATCTGGGGGACTCTTGGAATGGTGGCAAGACCCTGGAGTTCCTCTCGCCTTTCCTGTGGAGAGCGCCTCCTCTTGAGAGGCGACGGGAACGCCGGGAATTCTTTCCCTACGAAACAGGGAAAGGATCCCTCATCTCGAGCTAGGAGGCGGAACCGGGGCTCCCCTGGATGTGTGCGGGACCCTCGTGCTTCCTCTCGAGTGGAGACGGGTATGTCGGGGAACTTATTGAGTTGCAGCAAGTGTGTGAAGGACCCTTTGGAAGTTCCAGTGGTTAGATGTGATTAGCCTCGAGAAGCCTAGGGGAAATGGGCCTCATCTCGCCTGGAGGGCAAAACCTCCTGGATTTTCTAGAGTTGCGGCAGGTGTTCTCGACTTACGACGGGGACCTCAGGGACCCGCTCTGGTGGCCGCAGGAAAGGCCAGTCCCCACGCGAGTTCCTCGGGGGGCTCTCGGGATTCCTCTCCCGTCGATGCCGGGGCCTAGGACCTTGTGTGGAGTCGGGGCCGGAAACTGAGGATTCCTCTCCAGTGCTGACATGGATCTTGGGGTACTTCTGGAGTCTCCCCAGGGGAGTCAGTCCTCGTCTCGAATGCGGGCATGCACTTGCACTTTCCTCCAGAGCGGTAGCAGCAGTGTCACACAGTCCGCCGCGTGGATCAAGGGATCTATGTTTTCCCTCGAGTCTTTCCCACGAGGCTTTCCCACGAGGCTTTCCCACAGGGCTGTCCCACGTGCACACGTGGTGGGAGTCGATCCTCGGCTTGAACGTCAAGGCAGTGCAGGGAAAACAGGTTCCTCTGGAATGGACTGACACATCTGGGGGACTCTTGAAATGGTGGCACGACCCTGGAGTTACTCTCGCCTTTCCTGTGGAGAGCGCCTCCTCTTGAGATGCGACGGGAACGCCGGGAATTCTTTCCCTACGAAACAGGGAAAGGATCCCTCATCTCGAGCTAGGAGGCGGAAACGGGGCTCCCCTAAATGTGTTCGGGACCATCGTGCTACCTCTCGAGGGGACACGGGTATGTCGGGGGACTTCTTGAGTTGCAGCAAGGGTGTGAAGGACCCTTTGGAAGTTCCAGTGGTTAGATGTGATTAGCCTCGAGAAGCCTCAGAGGAAATGGGCCTCATCTCGCCTGGAGGACAAAACCTCCTGGATTTTCTCGAGTTGCGGCAGGTGCTCTGGACTTACGACGGGGACCTCAGGGACCCGCTCTGGTGGCCTCAGGAAAGGCCAGTCCCCATGCGAGTTCCTCGGGGGCCTCTCGGGATTCCTCTCCCGTCGATGCCGGGGCCTAAGACCTTGTGTGGAGTCGGGGCAGGAACCTGAGGATTCCTCTCCAGTGCTGACATGGATCTTGGGGTACCTCTGGAGTCTCCCCAGGGGAGTCAGTCCTCGTCTCGAATGCGGGCATGCACATGAGCTTTCCTCCAGAGCGGTAACAGCAGTGTCACGCAGTCCGCCGCGTGGTTCAAGGGATCTATGGTTTTCCCTCGAGTCTTGCCCACGAGGCTTTCCCACGAAGCTTTCCCACAGGGCTGTGCCTCGTGCACACGTGGTGGGAGTCGATCCTCGTTTTGAACGTCAAGGTAGTGCATGGAAAACAGGTTCCTCTGGAATGGACTGACATATCTGGGGGACTCTTGGAATGGTGGCACGACCGTGGAGTTCCTCTCGCCTTTCCTGTGGAGAGCGCCTCCTCTTGAGTTGCTATGGGAACGCCGGGAATTCTTTCCCTACGAAACAGGGAAAGGATCCCTCATCTCGAGTTAGGAGGCCGAAACGGGGCTCCCCTGGATGTGTGCGGGACCCTCGTGCTTCCTCTCGAGTGGAGACGGGTATGTCGGGGAACTTCTGGAGTTGCAGCAAGGGTGTGAAGGACCCTTTGGAAGTTCCACGTGTTAGATGTGATTAGCCTCGAGAAGCCTCAGCAGAAAAGGGCCTCATCTCGCCTGGAGGAGAAAACCTCCTGGATTTTCTCGAGTTGCGGCAGGTGCTCTCAACTTACGACGGGGCCCTCAGGGACCCGCTCTGGTGGCCTCAGGAAAGGCCAGTCCCCATGCGAGTTCCTCGGGGGCCTCTCGGGATTCCTCTCCCGTCGATGCCGGGGCCTAAGTCCTTGTGTGGAGTCGGGGAAGGGACCTGAGGATTCCTCTCCAGTGCTGACATGGATCTTGGGGTAATTCTGGAGTCTCCCCGGGGGAGTCAGTCCTCGTCTCGAATGCGGGCATGTACTTGCGCTTTCCTCCAGAGGGGTAGCAGCAGTGTCACGCAGTCCGCCGCGTGGATCAAAGGATCTATGGTTTTCCCTCGAGTCTTTCCCACGAGGCTTACCCACTGGGCGTTCCCACTGGGCTGTCCCACGTGCACACCTGGTGGGAGTCGATCCTCGGCTTGAACGTCAAGGCAGTGCAGGGAAAACAGGTTCCTCTGGAATGGACTGACACATCTGGGGGACTCTTGGAATGGTGGCACGACCCTGGAGTTCCTCTCGCCTTTCCTGTGGAGAGCGCCTCCTCTTGAGATGCGACGGGAACGCCGGGAATTCTTTCCCTACGAAACAGGGAAGGGACCCTTCATCTCGAGATAGGAGGCCGAAACGGGGCTCCCCTGGATGTGTGCGGGAACCCACGTGCTTCCTCTCGAGTGGAGAAGGGTATGTCGAGGAACTTCTTGAGTTGCAGCAAGGGTGTGAAGGACCCTTTGGAAGTTCCAGTGGTTAGATGTGGTTAGCCTCGAGAAGCCTCAGCGGAAATGGGCCTCATCTCGCTTGGAGGCCAAAACCTCCTGGATTTTCTCGAGTTGCGGCAGGTGCTCTCGACTTACGATGGGGACCTCAGGGACCCGCTCTGGTGGCCTCAGGAAAGACCAGTCCCCATGCGAGTTCCTCGGGGGCCTGTCGGGATTCCTCTCCCGTCAATGCCGGGGCCTAAGACCTTGTGTGGAGTCGGGGCCGGAACCTGAAGATTCCTCTCCAGTGCTGACATGGATCTTGGGGTACTTCTGGAGTCTCCCCAGGGGAGTCAGTGCTCGTCTCGAATGCGGGCATGCACTTGCGCTTTCCTCCAGACCGGTAGCAGCAGTGTCACCCAGTCCGCCGCGTGGATCAAAGGACCTATGGTTTTCCCTCGAGTCTTTCCCACGAGGCTTTCCGACGAGGCTTTCCCACAGGGCTGTCCCACGTCCACACGTGGTGGGAGTCGATCCTCGGCTTGAACGTCAAGGCAGTGCAGGGAAAACAGGTTCCTCTGGAATGGACTGACACATCTGGGGGACTCTTGGAATGGTGTCACGACCCTGGAGTTCCTCTCGCCTTTCCTGTGGAGAGCGCCTCCTCTTGAGATGTGACGGGAACACCGGGAATTCTTTCCCTACGAAACAGGGAAAGGATCCCTCATCTCGAGCTAGGAGGCGGAAACGGGGCTCCCCTGGATGTGTGCGGGACCCCACGTGCGTCCTCTCGAGTGGAGACGGGTATGTCGGGGAACTTCTTGAGTTGCAGTAATGGTGTGAAGGACCCTTTGGAAGTTCCAGTGGTTAGATGTGATTGGCCTCGAGAAGCCACAGCGGAAATGGGCCTCATCTCGCCTGGAGGGCAAAACCTCCTGGATTTTCTCGAGTTGCGGCACGTGCTCTCGACTTACGACGGGTACCTCAGGGACCCGCTCTGGTGGCCTGAGGAAAAGCCAGTCCCCATGCGAGTTCCTCAGGGGCCTCTCGGGATTCCTCTCCCGTCGATGCCGGGGCCTAAGACCTTGTGTGGAGTCGGGGCCGGAACCTGAGGATTCCTCTCCAGTGCTGACATGGATCTTGGGGTACTTCTGGAGTCTCCCCAGGGGAGTCAGTCCTCGTCTCGAATGCGGGCATGCACTTGCGCTTTCCTCCAGAGCGGTAGCAGCAGTGTCACGCAGTCCGCCGCGTGGATCAAAGGATCTATGGTTTTCCCTCGAGTCTTTCCCACGAGGCTTTCCCACGAGGCTTTCCCACAGGGCTGTCCCACGTGCACACGTGGTGGGAGTCGATCCTCGGCTTGAACGTCAAGGCAGTGCAGGGAAAACAGGTTCCTCTGGAATGGACTGACACATCTGGGGGACTCTTGGAATGGTGGCACGACCCTGGAGTTCCTCTCGCCTTTCCTGTGGAGAGCGCCTCCTCTTGAGATGCGACGGGAACGCCGGGAATTCTTTCCCTACGAAACAGGGAAATTATCCCTCATCTCGAGCTAGGAGGCGGAAACGGGGCTCCCCTGGATGTGTTCGGGACCCCACGTGCTTCCTCTCGAGTGGAGACGGGTATGTCGGGGAACTTCTTGAGTTGCAGCAATGGTGTGAAGGACCCTTTGGAAGTTCCAGTGGTTAGATGTGATTGGCCTCGAGAAGCCTCAGCGGAAATGGGCCTCATCTCGCCTGGAGGGCAAAACCTACTGGATTTTCTCGAGTTGCGGCAGGTGCTCTCGACTTACGACGGGGACCTCAGGGACCCGCTCTGGTGGCCTCAGGAAAGGCCAGTCCCCATGGGAGTTCCTCGGGGGCCTCTCGGGATTCCTCTCCCGTCGATGCCGGGGCCTAAGACCTTGTGTGGAGTCGGGGCCAGAACCTGAGGATTCCTCTCCAGTGCTGACATGGATCTTGGGGTACTTCTGGAGTCTCCCCAGGGGAGTCAGTCCTCGTCTCGAATGCGGGCATGCACTTGCGCTTTCCTCCCGAGCGGTAGCAGCAGTGTCATGCAGTCCGCCGCGTGGATCAAAGGATCTATGGTTTTCCCTCGAGTCTTTCCCACGAGGCTTTCCCACGAGGCTTTCCCACAGGGCTGTCCCACGTGCACACGTGGTGGGAGTCGATCCTCGGCTTGAAAGTCAAGGCAGTGCAGGGAAAACAGGTTCCTCTGGAATGGACTGACACATCTGGGGGACTCTTGGAATGGTGGCACGACCCTGGAGTTCCTCTCACCTTTCCTGTGGAGAGCGTCTCCTCTTGAGATGCGACGGGAACGCCGGGAATTCTTTCCCTACGAAACAGGGAAAGGATCCCTCATCTCGAGCTAGGAGGCGGAAACGGGGCTCCCCTGGATGTGTGCGGGACCGCACGTGCTTCCTCTCGAGTGGAGACGGGTATGTCGGGGAACTTCTTGAGTTGCAGCAAGGGTGTGAAGGACCCTTTGGAAGTTCCAGTGGTTAGACATATTGGCCTCGAGAAGCCTCAGCGGAAGTGGGCCTCTTCTCGCCTGGAGGGCAAAACCTCCTGGATTTTCTCGAGTTGCGGCAGGTGCTCTCGACTTACGACGGGGACCTCAGGGACCCGCTCTGGTGGCCTCAGGAAAGGCCAGTCCCCATGCGAGATCCTCGGGGGCCTCTCGGGATTCCTCTCCCGTCGATGCCGGGGCCTAAGACCTTGTGTGGAGTCGGGGCCGGAACCTGAGGATTCCTCTCCAGTGCTGACATGGATCTTGGGGTACTTCCGGAGTCTCCCCAGGGGAGTCAGTCCTCGTCTCGAATGCGGGCATGCACTTGCGCTTTCCTCCAGAGCGGTAGCAGCAGTGTCACGCAGTCCGCCGCGTGGATCAAAGGATCTATGGTTTTCCCTCGAGTCTTTCCCACGAGGCTTTCCCACGAGGCTTTCCCACAGGGCTGTCCCACGTGCACACGTTGTGGGTGTCGATCCTCGGCTTGAACGTCAAGGCAGTGCAGGGAAAACAGGTTCCTCTGGAATGGACTGACACATCTGGGGGACTCTTGGAATGGTGTCACGACCCTGGAGTTCCTCTCGCCTTTCCTGTGGAGAGCGCCTCCTCTTGAGATGTGACGGGAACACCGGGAATTCTTTCCCTACGAAACAGGGAAAGGATCCCTCATCTCGAGCTAGGAGGCGGAAACGGGGCTCCCCTGGATGTGTGCGGGACCCCACGTGCTTCCTCTCGAGTGGAGATGGGTATGTCGGGGAACTTCTTGAGTTGCAGTAATGGTGTGAAGGACCCTTTGGAAGTTCCAGTTTTTAGATTTGATTGGCCTCGAGAAGCCACAGCGGAAATGGGCCTCATCTCGCCTGGAGGGCAAAACCTCCTGGATTTTCTCGAGTTGCGGCAGGTGCTCTCGACTTACGACGGGGACCTCAGGGACCCGCTCTGGTGGCCTGAGGAAAGGCCAGTCCCCATGCGAGTTCCTCGGGGGCCTCTCGGGATTCCTCTCCCGTCGATGCCGGGGCCTAAGACCTTGTGTGGAGTCGGGGCCGGAACCTGAGGATTCCTCTCCAGTGCTGACATGGATCTTGGGGTACTTCTGGAGTCTCCCCAGGGGAGTCAGTCCTCGTCTCGAATGCGGGCATGCACTTGCGCTTTCCTCCAGAGCGGTAGCAGCAGTGTCACGCAGTCCGCCGCGTGGATCAAAGGATCTATGGTTTTCCCTCGAGTCTTTCCCACGAGGCTTTCCCACGAGGCTTTCCCACAGGGCTGTCCCACGTGCACACGTGGTGGGAGTCGATCCTCGGCTTGAACGTCAAGGCAGTGCAGGGAAAACAGGTTCCTCTGGAATGGACTGACACATCTGGGGGACTCTTGGAATGGTGGCACGACCCTGGAGTTCCTCTCGCCTTTCCTGTGGAGAGCGCCTCCTCTTGAGATGCGACGGGAACGCCGGGAATTCTTTCCCTACGAAACAGGGAAAGGATCCCTCATCTCGAGATAGGAGGCGGAAACGGGGCTCCCCTGGATGTGTGCGGGACACCACGTGCTTCCTCTCGAGTGGAGACGGGCATGTCGGGGAACTTCTTGAGTTGCAGCAAGGGTGTGAAGGACCCTTTGGAAGTTCCAGTGGTTAGATGTGATTGGCCTCGAGAAGCCTCAGCGGAAATGGGCCTCATCTCGCCTGGAGGGCAAAACCTCCTGGATTTTCTCGAGTTGCGGCAGGTGCTCTCGACTTACGACGGGGACCTCAGGGACCCGCTCTGGTGGCCTCAGGAAAGGCCAGTCCCCATGCGAGTTCCTCGGGGGCCTCTCGGGATTCCTCTCCCGTCGATGCCGGGGCCTAAGACCTTGTGTGGAGTCGGGGCCGGAAACTGAGGATTCCTCTCCAGTGCTGACATGGATCTTGGGGTATTTCTGGAGTCTTCCCAGGGGAGTCAGTCCTCGTCTCGAATGCGGGAATGCACTTGCGCTTTCCTCCAGAGCGGTAGCAGCAGTGTCACGCAGTCCGCCGCGTGGATCAAAGGATCTATGGTTTTCCCTCGAGTCTTTCCCACGAGGCTTTCCCACGAGGCTTTCCCACAGGGCTGTCCCACGTGCACACGTGGTGGGAGTCGATCCTCGGCTTGAACGTCAAGGCAGTGCAGGGAAAACAGGTTCCTCTGCAATGGACTGACACATCTGGGGGACTCTTGGAATGGTGGCACGACCCTGGAGTTCCTCTCTCCTTTCCTGTGGAGAGCGCCTCCTCTTGAGATGCGACGGGAACGCCGGGAATTCTTTCCCTACGAAACAGGGAAAGGATCCCGCATCTCGAGCTAGGAGGCGGAAACGGGGCTCCCCTGGATGTGTGCGGGACCCACGTGCTTCCTCTCGAGTGGAGACGGGTATGTCGATGAACTTCTTGAGTTGCAGCAAGGGTGTGAAGGACCCTTTGGAAGTTCCAGTGGTTAGATGTGATTGGCCTCGAGAAGCCTCAGCGGAAATGGGCCTCATCTCGCCTGGAGGGCAAAACCTCCTGGATTTTCTCGAGTTGCGGCAGGTGCTCTCGACTTACGACGGGGACCTCAGGGACCCGCTCTGGTGGCCTCAGGAAAGGCCAGTCCCCATGCGAGTTCCTCGGGGGCCTCTCGGGATTCCTCTCCCGTCGATGCCGGGGCCTAAGACCTTGTGTGGAGTCGGGGCCGGAAACTGAGGATTCCTCTCCAGTGCTGACATGGATCTTGGGGTACTTCTGGAGTCTCCCCAGGGGAGTCAGTCCTCGTCTCGAATGCGGGCATGCACTTGCGCTTTCCTCCAGAGCGGTAGCAGCAGTGTCACGCAGTCCGCCTCGTGGATCAAAGGATCTATGGTTTTCCCTCGAGTCTTTCCCACGAGGCTTTCCCACGAGGCTTTCCCACAGGGCTGTCCCACGTGCACACGTGGTGGGAGTCGATCCTCGGCTTGAACGTCAAGGCAGTGCAGGGAAAACAGGTTCCTCTCTATTGGACTGACACATCTGGGGGACTCTTGGAATGGTGGCACGACCCTGGAGTTCCTCTCACCTTTCCTGTGGAGAGCGCCTCCTCTTGAGATGCGACGGGAACGCCGGGAATTCTTTCCCTACGAAACAGGGAAAGGATCCCTCATCTCGAGATAGGAGGCGGAAACGGGGCTCCCCTGGATGTGTGCGGGACACCACGTGCTTCCTCTCGAGTGGAGATGGGCATGTCGGGGACCTTCTTGAGTTGCAGCAAGGGTGTGAAGGACCCTTTGGAAGTTCCAGTGGTTAGATGTGATTGGCCTCGAGAAGCCTCAGCGGAAATGGGCCTCATCTCGCCTGGAGGGCAAAACCTCCTGGATTTTCTCGAGTTGCGGCACGTGCTCTCGACTTACGACGGGGACCTCAGGGACCCGCTCTGGTGGCCTCAGGAAAGGCCAGTCCCCATGCGAGTTCTTCGGGGGCCTCTCGGGATTCCTCTCCCGTCGATGCCGGGGCCTAAGACCTTGTGTGGAGTCGGGGCCGGAACCTGAGGATTCCTCTCCAGTGCTGACATGGATCTTGGGGTACTTCTGGAGTCTCCCCAGGGGAGTCAGTCCTCGTCTCGAATGCGGGCATGCATTTGCGCTCTCCTCCACAGCGGTAGCAGCAGTGTCACGCAGTCCGCCGCGTGGATCAAAGGATCTATGGTTTTCCCTCGAGTCTTTCCCACGAGGCTTTCCCACGAGGCTTTCCCACAGGGCTGTCCCACGTCCACACGTGGTGGGAGTCGATCCTCGGCTTGAACGTCAAGGCAGTGCAGGGAAAACAGGTTCCTCTGGAATGGACTGACACATCTGGGGGACTCTTGGAATGGTGTCACGACCCTGGAGTTCCTCTCGCCTTTCCTGTGGAGAGCGCCTCCTCTTGAGATGCGACGGGAACGCCGGGAATTCTTTCCCTACGAAACAGGGAAAGGATCCCTCATCTCGAGCTAGGAGGCGGAAACGGGGCTCCCCTGGATGTGTGCGGGACCCCACGTGCTTCCTCTCGAGTGGAGACGGGTATGTCGGGGAACTTCTTGAGTTGCAGCAAGGGTGTGAAGGACCCTTTGGAAGTTCCAGTGGTTAGATGTGATTGGCCTCGAGAAGCCTCAGCGGAAATGGGCCTCATCTCGCCTGGAGGGCAAAACCCCCTGGATTTTCTCGAGTTGCGGCAGGTGCTCTCGACTTACGACGGGGACCTCAGGGACCCGCTCTGGTGGCCTCAGGAAAGGCCAGTCCCCATGCGAGTTCCTCGGGGGCCTCTCGGGATTCCTCTCCCGTCGATGCCGGGGCCTAAGACCTTGTGTGGAGTCGGGGCCGGAACCTGAGGATTCCTCTCCAGTGCTGACATGGATCTTGGGGTACTTCTGGAGTCTCCCCAGGGGAGTCAGTCCTCGTCTCGAATGCGGGCATGCACTTGCGCTTTCCTCCAGAGCGGTAGCAGCAGTGTCACGCAGTCCGCCGCGTGGATCAAAGGATCTATGGTTTTCCCTCGAGTCTTTCCCACGAGGCTTTCCCACGAGGCTTTCCCACAGGGCTGTCCCACGTGCACACGTGGTGGGAGTCGATCCTCGGCTTGAACGTCAAGGCAGTGCAGGGAAAACAGGTTCCTCTGGAATGGACTGACACATCTGGGGGACTCTTGGAATGGTGTCATGACCCTGGAGTTCCTCTCGCCTTTCCTGAGGGGAGCGCCTCCTCTTGAGATGCGACGGGAACGCCGGGAATTCTTTCCCTACGAAACAGGGAAAGGATCCCTCATCTCGAGCTAGGAGGCGGAAACGGGGCTGCCCTGGATGTGTGCGGGACCCCACGTGCTTCCTCTCGAGTGGAGACGGGTATGTCGGGGAACTTCTTGAGTTGCAGCAATGGTGTGAAGGACCCTTTGGAAGTTTCAGTGGTTAGATGTGATTGGCCTCGAGAAGCCTCAGCGGAAATGGGCCTCATCTCGCCTGGAGGGCAAAACCTCCTGGATTTTCTCGAGTTGCGGCAGGTGCTCTCGACTTACGACGGGGACCTCAGGGACCCGCTCTGGTGGCCTCAGGAAAGGCCAGTCCCCATGCGAGTTCCTCGGGGGCCTCTCGGGATTCCTCTCCCGTCGATGCCGGGGCCTAAGACCTTGTGTGGAGTCGGGGCCGGAACCTGAGGATTCCTCTCCAGTGCTGACATGGATCTTGGGGTACTTCTGGAGTCTCCCCAGGGGAGTCAGTCCTCGTCTCGAATGCGGGCATGCACTTGCGCTTTCCTCCAGAGCGGTAGCAGCAGTGTCACGCAGTCCGCCGCGTGGATCAAAGGATCTATGGTTTTCCCTCGAGTCTTTCCCACGAGGCTTTCCCACGAGGCTTTCCCACAGGGCTGTCCCACGTGCACACGTGGTGGGAGTCGATCCTCGGTTTGAACGTTAAGGCAGTGCATGGAAAACAGGTTCCTCTGGAATGGACTGACACATCTGGGGAACTCTTGGAATGGTGGCACGACCCTGGAGTTCCTCTCGCCTTTCCTGTGGAGAGCGCCTCCTCTTGAGATGCGACGGGAACGCCGGGAATTCTTTCCCTACGAAACAGGGAAAGGATCCCTCATCTCGAGCTAGGAGGCGGAAACGGGGCTCCCCTGGGTGTGTGCGGGACCCACGGGCTTCCTCTCGAGTGGAGACGGGTATGTCGGGGAACTTCTTGAGTTGCAGCAAGGGTGTGAAGGACCCTTTGGAAGTTCCAGTGGTTAGATGTGATTGGCCTCGAGAAGCCTCAGCGGAAATGGGCCTCATCTCGCCTGGAGGGCAAAACCTCCTGGATTTTCTCGAGTTGCGGCAGGTGCTCTCGACTTACGACGGGGACCTCAGGGACCCGCTCTGGTGGCCTCAGGAAAGGCCAGTCCCCATGCGAGTTCCTCGGGGGCCTCTCGGGTTTCCTCTCCCGTCGATGCCGGGGCCTAAGACCTTGTGTGGAGTCGAGGCCGGAACCTGAGGATTCCTCTCCAGTGCTGACATGGATCTTGGGGTACTCCCGGAGTCTCCCCAGGGGAGTCAGTCCTCGTCTCGAATGCGGGCATGCACTTGCGCTTTCCTCCAGAGCGGTAGCAGCAGTGTCACGCAGTCCGCCGCGTGGATCAAAGGATCTATGGTTTTCCCTCGAGTCTTTCCCACGAGGCTTTCCCAAGAGGCTTTCCCACAGGGCTGTCCCACGTGCACACGTGGTGGGAGTCGATCCTCGGCTTGAACGTCAAGGCAGTGCAGGGAAAACAGGTTCCTCTGGAATGGACTGACACATCTGGGGGACTCTTGGAATGGTGGCACGACCCTGGAGTTCCTCACGCCTTTCCTGTGGAGAGCGCCTCCTCTTGAGAGGCGACGGGAACGCCGGGAATTCTTTCCCTAGGAAACAGGGAAAGGATCCCTCATCTCGAGCTAGGAGGCGGAAACGGGGCTCCCCTGGATGTGTGCGGGACCCTCGTGCTTCCTCTCGAGTGGAGACGGGTATGTCGGGGAACTTATTGAGTTGCAGCAAGTGTGTGAAGGACCCTTTGGAAGTTCCAGTGGTTAGATGTGATTAGCCTCGAGAAGCCTAGGGGAAATGGGCCTCATCTCGCCTGGAGGGCAAAACCTCCTGGATTTTCTAGAGTTGCGGCAGATATTCTCGACTTACGACGGGGACCTCAGGGACCCGCTCTGGTGGCCGCAGGAAAGGCCAGTCCCCACGCGAGTTCCTCGGGGGGCTCTCGGGATTCCTCTCCCGTCGATGCCGGGGCCTAGGACCTTGTGTGGAGTCGGGGCCGGAACCTGAGGATTCCTCTCCAGTGCTGACATGGATCTTGGGGTACTTCTGGAGTCTCCCCAGGGGAGTCAGTCCTCGTCTCGAATGCGGGCATGCACTTGCACTTTCCTCCAGAGCGGTAGCAGCAGTGTCACACAGTCCGCCGCGTGGATCAAGGGATCTATGTTTTCCCTCGAGTCTTTCCCACGAGGCTTTCCCACGAGGCTTTCCCACAGGGCTGTCCCACGTGCACACGTGGTGGGAGTCGATCCTCGGCTTGAACGTCAAGGCAGTGCAGGGAAAACAGGTTCCTCTGGAATGGACTGACACATCTGGGGGACTCTTGAAATGGTGGCACGACCCTGGAGTTCCTCTCGCCTTTCCTGTGGAGAGCGCCTCCTCTTGAGATGCGACGGGAACGCCGGGAATTCTTTCCCTACGAAACAGGGAAAGGATCCCTCATCTCGAGCTAGGAGGCGGAAACGGGGCTCCCCTAAATGTGTTCGGGACCATCGTGCTACCTCTCGAGGGGACACGGGTATGTCGGGGGACTTCTTGAGTTGCAGCAAGGGTGTGAAGGACCCTTTGGAAGTTCCAGTGGTTAGATGTGATTAGCCTCGAGAAGCCTCAGAGGAAATGGGCCTCATCTCGCCTGGAGGACAAAACCTCCTGGATTTTCTCGAGTTGCGGCAGGTGCTCTCGACTTACGACGGGGACCTCAGGGACCCGCTCTGGTGGCCTCAGGAAAGGCCAGTCCCCATGCGAGTTCCTCGGGGGCCTCTCGGGATTCCTCTCCCGTCGATGCCGGGGCCTAAGACCTTGTGTGGAGTCGGGGCAGGAACCTGAGGATTCCTCTCCAGTGCTGACATGGATCTTGGGGTACCTCTGGAGTCTCCCCAGGGGAGTCAGTCCTCGTCTCGAATGCGGGCATGCACATGAGCTTTCCTCCAGAGCGGTAACAGCAGTGTCACGCAGTCCGCCGCGTGGTTCAAGGGATCTATGGTTTTCCCTCGAGTCTTGCCCACGAGGCTTTCCCACGAAGCTTTCCCACAGGGCTGTGCCTCGTGCACACGTGGTGGGAGTCGATCCTCGTTTTGAACGTCAAGGTAGTGCATGGAAAACAGGTTCCTCTGGAATGGACTGACATATCAGGGGGACTCTTGGAATGGTGGCACGACCGTGGAGTTCCTCTCGCCTTTCCTGTGGAGAGCGCCTCCTCTTGAGTTGCTATGGGAACGCCGGGAATTCTTTCCCTACGAAACAGGGAAAGGATCCCTCATCTCGAGTTAGGAGGCCGAAACGGGGCTCCCCTGGATGTGTGCGGGACCCTCGTGCTTCCTCTCGAGTGGAGACGGGTATGTCGGGGAACTTCTGGAGTTGCAGCAAGGGTGTGAAGGACCCTTTGGAAGTTCCACGTGTTAGATGTGATTAGCCTCGAGAAGCCTCAGCAGAAAAGGGCCTCATCTCGCCTGGAGGAGAAAACCTCCTGGATTTTCTCGAGTTGCGGCAGGTGCTCTCAACTTACGACGGGGCCCTCAGGGACCCGCTCTGGTGGCCTCAGGAAAGGCCAGTCCCCATGCGAGTTCCTCGGGGGCCTCTCGGGATTCCTCTCCCGTCGATGCCGGGGCCTAAGTCCTTGTGTGGAGTCGGGGAAGGGACCTGAGGATTCCTCTCCAGTGCTGACATGGATCTTGGGGTAATTCTGGAGTCTCCCCGGGGGAGTCAGTCCTCGTCTCGAATGCGGGCATGTACTTGCGCTTTCCTCCAGAGGGGTAGCAGCAGTGTCACGCAGTCCGCCGCGTGGATCAAAGGATCTATGGTTTTCCCTCGAGTCTTTCCCACGAGGCTTACCCACTGGGCGTTCCCACTGGGCTGTCCCACGTGCACACCTGGTGGGAGTCTATCCTCGGCTTGAACGTCAAGGCAGTGCAGGGAAAACAGGTTCCTCTGGAATGGACTGACACATCTGGGGGACTCTTGGAATGGTGGCACGACCCTGGAGTTCCTCTCGCCTTTCCTGTGGAGAGCGCCTCCTCTTGAGATGCGACGGGAACGCCGGGAATTCTTTCCCTACGAAACAGGGAAGGGACCCTTCATCTCGAGATAGGAGGCCGAAACGGGGCTCCCCTGGATGTGTGCGGGAACCCACGTGCTTCCTCTCGAGTGGAGAAGGGTATGTCGAGGAACTTCTTGAGTTGCAGCAAGGGTGTGAAGGACCCTTTGGAAGTTCCAGTGGTTAGATGTGGTTAGCCTCGAGAAGCCTCAGCGGAAATGGGCCTCATCTCGCTTGGAGGCCAAAACCTCCTGGATTTTCTCGAGTTGCGGCAGGTGCTCTCGACTTACGATGGGGACCTCAGGGACCCGCTCTGGTGGCCTCAGGAAAGACCAGTCCCCATGCGAGTTCCTCGGGGGCCTGTCGGGATTCCTCTCCCGTCAATGCCGGGGCCTAAGACCTTGTGTGGAGTCGGGGCCGGAACCTGAAGATTCCTCTCCAGTGCTGACATGGATCTTGGGGTACTTCTGGAGTCTCCCCAGGGGAGTCAGTGCTCGTCTCGAATGCGGGCATGCACTTGCGCTTTCCTCCAGACCGGTAGCAGCAGTGTCACCCAGTCCGCCGCGTGGATCAAAGGACCTATGGTTTTCCCTCGAGTCTTTCCCACGAGGCTTTCCGACGAGGCTTTCCCACAGGGCGGTCCCACGTGCACACGTGGTGGGCGTCGATCCTCGGCTTGAACGTCAAGGCAGTGCAGGGAAAACAGGTTCCTCTGGAATGGACTGACACATCTGGGGGACTCTTGGAATGGTGGCACCACCCTGGAGTTCCTCTCGCCTTTCCTGTGGAGAGCGCCTCCTCTTGAGATGCTACGGAAACGCCGGGAATTCTTTCCCTACGAAAAAGGGAAAGGATCCCTCATCTCGAGCTAGGAGGCGAAAACGGGGCTCCCCTGGATGTGTGCGGGACCCTCGTGCTTCCTCTCGAGTGGAGACGGGTATGTCGGGGAACTTCTTGAGTTGCAGCAAGGGTGTGAAGGACCCTTTGGAAGTTCCAGTGGTTAGATGTGATTAGCCTCGAGAAGCCTCAGCGGAAATGGGCCTCATCTCGCCTGGAGGGCAAAACCTACCGGATTTTCTCGAGTTGCGGCAGGTGCTCTCGACTTACGACGAGGACCTCAGGGACCCGCTCTGGTGGCCTCAGGAAAGGCCAGTCCCCATGCGAGTTCCTCGGGGGCCTCTCGGGATTCCTCTCCCGTCGATGCCGGGGCCTAAGACCTTGTGTGGAGTCGGGGCCGGAACCTGAGGATTCCTCTCCAGTGCTGACATGGATCTTGGGGTACTTCTGGAGTCTCCCCAGGGGAGTCAGTGCTCGTCTCGAATGCGGGCATGCACTTGCGCATTCCTCCAGAGCGGTAGCAGCAGTGTCACGCAGTCCGCCGCGTGGATCAAAGGATCTATGGTTTTCCCTCGAGTCTTTCCCACGAGGCTTTCCGACGAGGCTTTCCCACAGGGCTGTCCCACGTGCACACCTGGTGGGAGTCGATCCTCGGCTTGAACGTCAAGGCAGTGCAGGGAAAACAGGTTCCTCTGGAATGGACTGACACATCTGGGGGACTCTTGGAATGGTGGCACGACCCTGGAGTTCCTCTCGCCATTCCTGTGGAGAGCGCCTCCTCTTGAGATGCGACGGGAACGCCGGGAATTCTTTCCCTACGAAACAGGGAAAGGATCCCTCATCTCGAGCTAGGAGGCGGAAACGGGGCTCCCCTGGATGTGTGCGGGACCCTCGTGCTTCCTCTCGAGTGGAGACTGGTATGTCGGGGAACTTCTTGAGTTGCAGCAACGGTGTGAAGGACCCTTTGGAAGTTCCAGTGGTTAGATGTGATTAGCCTCGAGAAGCCTCAGCGGAAATGGGCCTCATCTCGCCTGGAGGGCAAAACCTCCTGGATTTTCTCGAGTTGCGGCAGGTGCTCTCGACTTACGACGGGCCCTCAGGGACCCGCTCTGGTGGCCTCAGGAAAGGCCAGTCCCCATGCGAGTTCCTCGGGGGCCTCTCGGGATTCCGCTCCCGTCGATGCCGGGGCCTAAGACCTTGTGTGGGTTCGGGGCCGGAACCTGAGGATTCCTCTCCAGTGCTGACATGGATCTTGGGGTACTTCTGGAGTCTCTCCAGGGGAGTCAGTCCTCGTCTCGAATGCGGGCATGCACTTGCGCTTTCCTCCAGAGCGGTAGCAGCAGTGTCACGCAGTCTGCCGCGTGGATCAAAGGATCTATGGTTTTCCCTCGAGTCTTTCCCACGAGGCTTTCCGACGAGGCTTTCCCACAGGGCTGTCCCACGTGCACACGTGGTGGGAGTCGATCCTCGGCTTGAACCTAAAGGCAGTGCAGGGAAAACAGGTTCCTCTGCAATGGACTGACACATCTGGGGGACTCTTGGAATGGTGGCACGACCCTGGAGTTCCTCTCGCCTTTCCTGTGGAGAGCGCCTCCTCTTGAGATGCGACGGGAACGCCGGGAATTCTTTCCCTACGAAACAGGGAAAGGTTCCCTCATCTCGAGCTAGGAGGCGGAAACGGGGCTCCCCTGGATGTGTGCGGGACCCTCGTGCTTCCTCTCTAGTGGAGACGGGTATGTCGGGTAACTTCTTGAGTTGCAGCAAGGGTCTGAAGGACCCTTGGAAGTTCCAGTGGTTAGATGTGATTAGCCTCGAGAAGCCTCAGCGGAAATGGGCCTCATCTCGCCTGGAGGGCAAAACCTACCGGATTTTCTCGAGTTGCGGCAGGTGCTCTCGACTTACGACGGGGACCTCAGGGACCCGCTCTGGTGGCCTCAGGAAAGGCTAGTCCCCATGCGAGTTTCTCGGGGGCCTCTCGGGATTCCTCTCCCGTCGATGCCGGGGCCTAAGACCTTGTGTGGAGTCGGGGCCGGAACCTGAGGATTCCTCTCCAGTGCTGACATGGATCTTGGGGTACTTCTGGAGTCTCCCCAGGGGAGTCAGTGCTCGTCTCGAATGCGGGCATGCACTTGCGCTTTCCTCCAAGGCGGTAGCAGCAGTGTCACGCAGTCCGCCGCGTGGATCAAAGGATCTATGGTTTTCCCTCGAGTCTTTCCCACGAGGCTTTCCGACGAGGCTTTCCCACAGGGCTGTCCCACGTGCACACCTGGTGGGAGTCGATCCTCGGCTTGAACGTCAAGGCAGTGCAGGGAAAACAGGTTCCTCTGGAATGGACTGACACATCTGGGGGACTCTTGGAATGGTGGCACGACCCTGGAGTTCCTCTCGCCTTTCCTGTGGAGAGCGCCTCCTCTTGAGATGCGACGGGAACGCCGGGAATTCTTTCCCTACGAAACAGGGAAGGGATCCTTCATCTCGAGCTAGGAGGCAGAAACGGGGCTCCCCTGGATGTGTGCGGGACCCCACGTGCTTCCTCTCGAGTGGAGAAGGGTATGTCGGGGAACTTCTTGAGTTGCAGCAAGGGTGTGAAGGACCCTTTGGAAGTTCCAGTGGTTAGATGTGATTAGCCTCGAGAAGCCTCAGCGGAAATGGGCCTCATCTCGCCTGGAGGGCAAAACCTACCGGATTTTCTCGAGTTGCGGCAGGTGCTCTTGACTTACGATGGGGACCTCAGGGACCCGCTCTGGTGGCCTCAGGAAAGGCGAGTCCCCATGCGAGTTCCTCGGGGGCCTCTCGGGATTCCTCTCCCGTCGATGCTGGGGCCTAAGACCTTGTGTGGAGTCGGGGCCGGAACCTGAGGATTCCTCTCCAGTGCTGACATGGATCTTGGGGTACTTCTAGAGTCTCCCCAGGGGAGTCAGTGCTCGTCTCGAATGCGGGCATGCACTTGCGCTTTCCTCCAGAGCGGTAGCAGCAGTGTCACGCAGTCCGCCGCGTGGATCAAAGGATCTATGGTTTTCCCTCGAGTCTTTCCCACGAGGCTTTCCCACGAGGCTTACCCACTGGGCGTTCCCACTGGGCTGTCCCACGTGCACACCTGGTGGGAGTCGATCCTCGGCTTGAACGTCAAGGCAGTGCAGGGAAAACAGGTTCCTCTGGAATGGACTGACACATTTGGGGGACTCTTGGAATGGTGGCACGACCCTGGAGTTCCTCTCGCCTTTCCTGTGGAGAGCGCCTCCTCTTGAGATGCGACGGGAATGCCGGGAATTCTTTCCCTACGAAACAGGGAAAGGATCCCTCATCTCGAGCTAGGAGGCGGAAACGGGGCTCCCCTGGATGTGTGCGGGAACCTCGTGCTTCCTCTCGAGTGGAGACTGGTATGTCGGGGAACTTCTTGAGTTGCAGCAACGGTGTGAAGGACCCTTTGGAAGTTCCAGTGGTTAGATGTGATTAGCCTCGAGAAGCCTCAGCGGAAATGGGCCTCATCTCGCCTGGAGGGCAAAACCTCCTGGATTTTCTCGAGTTTCGGCAGGTGCTCTCGACTTACGATGGGGACCTCAGGGACCCGCTCTGGTGGCCTCAGGAAAGGCGAGTCCCCATGCGAGTTCCTCGGGGGCCTGTCGGGATTCCTCTCCCGTCGATGCCGGGGCCTAAGACCTTGTGTGGAGTCGGGGCCGGAACCTGAGGATTCCTCTCCAGTGCTGACATGGATCTTGGGGTAATTCTGGAGTCTCCCCAGGGGAGTCAGTGCTCGTCTAGAATGCGGGCATGCACTTGCGATTTCCTCCAGAGCGGTAGCAGCAGTGTCACGCAGTCTGCCGCGTGGATCAAAGGATCTATGGTTTTCCCTCGAGTCTTTCCCACGAGGCGTTCCGACGAGGCTTTCGCACAGGGCTGTCCAACGTGCACACGAGGTGGGAGTCGATCCTCGGCTTGAACGTAAAGACAGTGCAGGGAAAACAGGTTCCTCTGCAATGGACTGACACATCTGGGGGACTCTTGGAATGGTGGCACGACCCTGGAGTTCCTCTCGCCTTTCCTGTGGAGAGCGCCTCCTCTTGAGATGCGACGGGAACGCCGGGAATTCTTTCCCTACGAAACAGGGAAAGGATCCCTCATCTCGAGCTAGGAGGCGGAAACGGGGCTCACCTGGATGTGTGCGGGACCCTCGTGCTTCCTCTCGAGTGGAGACGGGTATGTCGGGGAACTTCTTGAGTTGCAGCAACGGTGTGAAGGACCCTTTGGAAGTTCCTGTGGTGAGACGTGATTGGCCTCGAGAAGCCTCAGCGGAAATGGGCCTCATCTCGTCTGGAAGGCAAAACCTCCTGGATTTTCTCGAGTTTCGGCAGGTGCTCTCGACTTAAGACGGGGACCTCAGGGACCCGCTCTGGTGGCCTCAGGAAAGGCCAGTCCCCATGCGAGTTCCTCTGGGGCCTCTCGGGATTCCTCTCCCGTCGATGCCGGGGCCTAAGACCTTGTGTGGAGTCGGGGCCGGAACCTGAGGATTCCTCTCCAGTGCTGACATGGATCTTGGGGTACTTCTGGAGTCTCCCCAGGGGAGTCAGTCCTCGTCTCGAATGCGGGCATGCACTTGCGCTTTCCTCCAGAGCGGTAGCAGCAGTGTCACGCAGTCCGCCGCGTGGATCAAAGGATCTATGGTTTTCCCTCGAGTCTTTCCCACGAGGCTTTCCCACGAGGCTTTCCCACAGGGCTGTCCCACGTGCACACCTGGTGGGAGTCGATCCTCGGCTTGAACGTCAAGGCAGTGCAGGGAAAACAGGTTCCTCTGGAATGGACTGACACATCTGGGGGACTCTTGGAATGGTGGCACGACCCTGGAGTTCCTCTCGCCTTTCCTGTGGAGAGCGCCTCCTCTTGAGATGCGACGGGAACGCCGGGAGTTCTTTCCCTACGAAACAGGGAAAGGATCCCTCATCTCGAGCTAGGAGGCGGAAACGGGGCTCCCCTGGATGTGTGCGGGACCCCACGTGCTTCCTCTCGAGTGGAGACGGGTATGTCGGGGAACTTCTTGAGTTGCAGCAAGGGTGTGAAGGACCCTTTGGAAGTTCCAGTGGTTAGACGTATTGGCCTCGAGAAGCCTCAGCGGAAATGGGCCTCGTCTCGCCTGGAGGGCAAAACCTCCTGGATTTTTTCGAGTTGCGGCAGGTGCTCTCGACTTACGACGGGGACCTCAGGGACCCGCTCTGGTGGCCTGAGGAAAGGCCAGTCCCCATGCGAGTTCCTCGGGGGCCTCTCGGGATTCCTCTCCCGTCGATGCCGGGGCCTAAGACCTTGTGTGGAGTCGGGGCCGGAACCTGAGAATTCCTCTCCAGTGCTGACATGGATCTTGGGGTACTTCTGGAGTCTCCCCAGGGGAGTCAGTGCTCGTCTCGAATGCGGGCATGCACTTGCGCTTTCCTCCAGAGCGGTAGCAGCAGTGTCACGCAGTCCGCCGCGTGGATCAAAGGATCTATGGTTTTCCCTCGAGTCTTTCCCACGAGGCTTTCCCACGAGGCTTTCCCACAGGGCTGTCCCACGTCCACACGTGGTGGGAGTCGATCCTCGGCTTGAACGTCAAGGCAGTGCAGGGAAAACAGGTTCCTCTGGAATGGACTGACACATCTGGGGGACTCTTGGAATGGTGTCACGACCCTGGAGTTCCTCTCGCCTTTCCTGTGGAGAGCGCCTCCTCTTGAGATGTGACGGGAACACCGGGAATTCTTTCCCTACGAAACAGGGAAAGGATCCCTCATCTCGAGCTAGGAGGCGGAAACGGGGCTCCCCTGGATGTGTGCGGGACCCCACGTGCTTCCTCTCGAGTGGAGACGGTTATGTCGGGGAACTTCTTGAGTTGCAGTAATGGTGTGAAGGACCCTTTGGAAGTTCCAGTGGTTAGATGTGATTGGCCTCGAGAAGCCACAGCGGAAATGGGCCTCATCTCGCCTGGAGGGCAAAACCTCCTGGATTTTCTCGAGTTGCGGCAGGTGCTCTCGACTTACGACGGGTACCTCAGGGACCCGCTCTGGTGGCCTGAGGAAAAGCCAGTCCCCATGCGAGTTCCTCAGGGGCCTCTCGGGATTCCTCTCCCGTCGATGCCGGGGCCTAAGACCTTGTGTGGAGTCGGGGCCGGAACCTGAGGATTCCTCTCCAGTGCTGACATGGATCTTGGGGTACTTCTGGAGTCTCCCCAGGGGAGTCAGTCCTCGTCTCGAATGCGGGCATGCACTTGCGCTTTCCTCCAGAGCGGTAGCAGCAGTGTCACGCAGTCGGCCGCGTGGATCAAAGGATCTATGGTTTTCCCTCGAGTCTTTCCCACGAGGCTTTCCCACGAGGCTTTCCCACAGGGCTGTCCCACGTGCACACGTGGTGGGAGTCGATCCTCGGCTTGAACGTCAAGGCAGTGCAGGGAAAACAGGTTCCTCTGGAATGGACTGACACATCTGGGGGACTCTTGGAATGGTGTCAGGACCCTGGAGTTCCTCTCGCCTTTCCTGTGGAGAGCGCCTCCTCTTGAGATGCGACGGGAACGCCGGGAATTCTTTCCCTACGAAACAGGGAAATTATCCCTCATCTCGAGCTAGGAGGCGGAAACGGGGCTCCCCTGGATGTGTTCGGGACCCCACGTGCTTCCTCTCGAGTGGAGACGGGTATGTCGGGGAACTTCTTGAGTTGCAGCAATGGTGTGAAGGACCCTTTGGAAGTTCCAGTGGTTAGATGTGATTGGCCTCGAGAAGCCTCAGCGGAAATGGGCCTCATCTCGCCTGGAGGGCAAAACCTACTGGATTTTCTCGAGTTGCGGCAGGTGCTCTCGACTTACGACGGGGACCTCAGGGACCCGCTCTGGTGGCCTCAGGAAAGGCCAGTCCCCATGGGAGTTCCTCGGGGGCCTCTCGGGATTCCTCTCCCGTCGATGCCGGGGCCTAAGACCTTGTGTGGAGTCGGGGCCAGAACCTGAGGATTCCTCTCCAGTGCTGACATGGATCTTGGGGTACTTCTGGAGTCTCCCCAGGGGAGTCAGTCCTCGTCTCGAATGCGGGCATGCACTTGCGCTTTCCTCCCGAGCGGTAGCAGCAGTGTCATGCAGTCCGCCGCGTGGATCAAAGGATCTATGGTTTTCCCTCGAGTCTTTCCCACGAGGCTTTCCCACGAGGCTTTCCCACAGGGCTGTCCCACGTGCACACGTGGTGGGAGTCTATCCTCGGCTTGAAAGTCAAGGCAGTGCAGGGAAAACAGGTTCCTCTGGAATGGACTGACACATCTGGGGGACTCTTGGAATGGTGGCACGACCCTGGAGTTCCTCTCACCTTTCCTGTGGAGAGCGTCTCCTCTTGAGATGCGACGGGAACGCCGGGAATTCTTTCCCTACGAAACAGGGAAAGGATCCCTCATCTCGAGCTAGGAGGCGGAAACGGGGCTCCCCTGGATGTGTGCGGGACCGCACGTGCTTCCTCTCGAGTGGAGACGGGTATGTCGGGGAACTTCTTGAGTTGCAGCAAGGGTGTGAAGGACCCTTTGGAAGTTCCAGTGGTTAGACATATTGGCCTCGAGAAGCCTCAGCGGAAATGGGCCTCTTCTCGCCTGGAGGGCAAAACCTCCTGGATTTTCTCGAGTTGCGGCAGGTGCTCTCGACTTACGACGGGGACCTCAGGGACCCGCTCTGGTGGCCTCAGGAAAGGCCAGTCCCCATGCGAGATCCTCGGGGGCCTCTCGGGATTCCTCTCTCGTCGATGCCGGGGCCTAAGACCTTGTGTGGAGTCGGGGCCGGAACCTGAGGATTCCTCTCCAGTGCTGACATGGATCTTGGGGAACTTCCGGAGTCTCCCCAGGGGAGTCAGTCCTCGTCTCGAATGCGGGCTTGCACTTGCGCTTTCCTCCAGAGCGGTAGCAGCAGTGTCACGCAGTCGGCCGCGTGGATCAAAGGATCTATGGTTTTCCCTCGAGTCTTTCCCACGAGGCTTTCCCACGAGGCTTACCCACTGGGCGTTCCCACTGGGCTGTCCCACGTGCACACCTGGTGGGAGTCGATCCTCGGCTTGAACGTCAAGGCAGTGCAGGGAAAACAGGTTCCTCTGGAATGGACTGACACATTTGGGGGACTCTTGGAATGGTGGCACGACCCTGGAGTTCCTCTCGCCTTTCCTGTGGAGAGCGCCTCCTCTTGAGATGCGACGGGAATGCCGGGAATTCTTTCCCTACGAAACAGGGAAAGGATCCCTCATCTCGAGCTAGGAGGCGGAAACGGGGCTCCCCTGGATGTGTGCGGGAACCTCGTGCTTCCTCTCGAGTGGAGACTGGTATGTCGGGGAACTTCTTGAGTTGCAGCAACGGTGTGAAGGACCCTTTGGAAGTTCCAGTGGTTAGATGTGATTAGCCTCGAGAAGCCTCAGCGGAAATGGGCCTCATCTCGCCTGGAGGGCAAAACCTCCTGGATTTTCTCGAGTTGCGGCAGGTGCTCTCGACTTACGATGGGGACCTCAGGGACCCGCTCTGGTGGCCTCAGGAAAGGCGAGTCCCCATGCGAGTTCCTCGGGGGCCTGTCGGGATTCCTCTCCCGTCGATGCCGGGGCCTAAGACCTTGTGTGGAGTCGGGGCCGGAACCTGAGGATTCCTCTCCAGTGCTGACATGGATCTTGGGGTAATTCTGGAGTCTCCCCAGGGGAGTCAGTGCTCGTCTAGAATGCGGGCATGCACTTGCGATTTCCTCCAGAGCGGTAGCAGCAGTGTCACGCAGTCTGCCGCGTGGATCAAAGGATCTATGGTTTTCCCTCGAGTCTTTCCCACGAGGCGTTCCGACGAGGCTTTCGCACAGGGCTGTCCCACGTGCACACGAGGTGGGAGTCGATCCTCGGCTTGAACGTAAAGACAGTGCAGGGAAAACAGGTTCCTCTGCAATGGACTGACACATCTGGGGGACTCTTGGAATGGTGGCACGACCCTGGAGTTCCTCTCGCCTTTCCTGTGGAGAGCGCCTCCTCTTGAGATGCGACGGGAACGCCGGGAATTCTTTCCCTACGAAACAGGGAAAGGATCCCTCATCTCGAGCTAGGAGGCGGAAACGGGGCTCACCTGGATGTGTGCGGGACCCTCGTGCTTCCTCTCGAGTGGAGACGGGTATGTCGGGGAACTTCTTGAGTTGCAGCAACGGTGTGAAGGACCCTTTGGAAGTTCCTGTGGTGAGACGTGATTGGCCTCGAGAAGCCTCAGCGGAAATGGGCCTCATCTCGTCTGGAAGGCAAAACCTCCTGGATTTTCTCGAGTTTCGGCAGGTGCTCTCGACTTAAGACGGGGACCTCAGGGACCCGCTCTGGTGGCCTCAGGAAAGGCCAGTCCCCATGCGAGTTCCTCTGGGGCCTCTCGGGATTCCTCTCCCGTCGATGCCGGGGCCTAAGACCTTGTGTGGAGTCGGGGCCGGAACCTGAGGATTCCTCTCCAGTGCTGACATGGATCTTGGGGTACTTCTGGAGTCTCCCCAGGGGAGTCAGTCCTCGTCTCGAATGCGGGCATGCACTTGCGCTTTCCTCCAGAGCGGTAGCAGCAGTGTCACGCAGTCCGCCGCGTGGATCAAAGGATCTATGGTTTTCCCTCGAGTCTTTCCCACGAGGCTTTCCCACGAGGCTTTCCCACAGGGCTGTCCCACGTGCACACCTGGTGGGAGTCGATCCTCGGCTTGAACGTCAAGGCAGTGCAGGGAAAACAGGTTCCTCTGGAATGGACTGACACATCTGGGGGACTCTTGGAATGGTGGCACGACCCTGGAGTTCCTCTCGCCTTTCCTGTGGAGAGCGCCTCCTCTTGAGATGCGACGGGAACGCCGGGAATTCTTTCCCTACGAAACAGGGAAAGGATCCCTCATCTCGAGCTAGGAGGCGGAAACGGGGCTCCCCTGGATGTGTGCGGGACCCCACGTGCTTCCTCTCGAGTGGAGACGGGTATGTCGGGGAACTTCTTGAGTTGCAGCAAGGGTGTGAAGGACCCTTTGGAAGTTCCAGTGGTTAGACGTATTGGCCTCGAGAAGCCTCAGCGGAAATGGGCCTCGTCTCGCCTGGAGGGCAAAACCTCCTGGATTTTTTCGAGTTGCGGCAGGTGCTCT
This sequence comes from Ovis canadensis, assembly GCF_042477335.2. Taxonomy (NCBI): domain Eukaryota; kingdom Metazoa; phylum Chordata; class Mammalia; order Artiodactyla; family Bovidae; genus Ovis; species Ovis canadensis. The sequence goes on along the minus strand of NC_091262.1, from coordinate 4,516,953 downwards.
CGACTTACGACGGGGACCTCAGGGACCCGCTCTGGTGGCCTGAGGAAAGGCCAGTCCCCATGCGAGTTCCTCGGGGGCCTCTCGGGATTCCTCTCCCGTCGATGCCGGGGCCTAAGACCTTGTGTGGAGTCGGGGCCGGAACCTGAGAATTCCTCTCCAGTGCTGACATGGATCTTGGGGTACTTCTGGAGTCTCCCCAGGGGAGTCAGTGCTCGTCTCGAATGCGGGCATGCACTTGCGCTTTCCTCCAGAGCGGTAGCAGCAGTGTCACGCAGTCCGCCGCGTGGATCAAAGGATCTATGGTTTTCCCTCGAGTCTTTCCCACGAGGCTTTCCCACGAGGCTTTCCCACAGGGCTGTCCCACGTCCACACGTGGTGGGAGTCGATCCTCGGCTTGAACGTCAAGGCAGTGCAGGGAAAACAGGTTCCTCTGGAATGGACTGACACATCTGGGGGACTCTTGGAATGGTGTCACGACCCTGGAGTTCCTCTCGCCTTTCCTGTGGAGAGCGCCTCCTCTTGAGATGTGACGGGAACACCGGGAATTCTTTCCCTACGAAACAGGGAAAGGATCCCTCATCTCGAGCTAGGAGGCGGAAACGGGGCTCCCCTGGATGTGTGCGGGACCCCACGTGCTTCCTCTCGAGTGGAGACGGGTATGTCGGGGAACTTCTTGAGTTGCAGTAATGGTGTGAAGGACCCTTTGGAAGTTCCAGTGGTTAGATGTGATTGGCCTCGAGAAGCCACAGCGGAAATGGGCCTCATCTCGCCTGGAGGGCAAAACCTCCTGGATTTTCTCGAGTTGCGGCACGTGCTCTCGACTTACGACGGGTACCTCAGGGACCCGCTCTGGTGGCCTGAGGAAAAGCCAGTCCCCATGCGAGTTCCTCAGGGGCCTCTCGGGATTCCTCTCCCGTCGATGCCGGGGCCTAAGACCTTGTGTGGAGTCGGGGCCGGAACCTGAGGATTCCTCTCCAGTGCTGACATGGATCTTGGGGTACTTCTGGAGTCTCCCCAGGGGAGTCAGTCCTCGTCTCGAATGCGGGCATGCACTTGCGCTTTCCTCCAGAGCGGTAGCAGCAGTGTCACGCAGTCGGCCGCGTGGATCAAAGGATCTATGGTTTTCCCTCGAGTCTTTCCCACGAGGCTTTCCCACGAGGCTTTCCCACAGGGCTGTCCCACGTGCACACGTGGTGGGAGTCGATCCTCGGCTTGAACGTCAAGGCAGTGCAGGGAAAACAGGTTCCTTTGGAATGGACTGACACATCTGGGGGACTCTTGGAATGGTGTCACGACCCTGGAGTTCCTCTCGCCTTTCCTGTGGAGAGCGCCTCCTCTTGAGATGCGACGGGAACGCCGGGAATTCTTTCCCTACGAAACAGGGAAATTATCCCTCATCTCGAGCTAGGAGGCGGAAACGGGGCTCCCCTGGATGTGTTCGGGACCCCACGTGCTTCCTCTCGAGTGGAGACGGGTATGTCGGGGAACTTCTTGAGTTGCAGCAATGGTGTGAAGGACCCTTTGGAAGTTCCAGTGGTTAGATGTGATTGGCCTCGAGAAGCCTCAGCGGAAATGGGCCTCATCTCGCCTGGAGGGCAAAACCTACTGGATTTTCTCGAGTTGCGGCAGGTGCTCTCGACTTACGACGGGGACCTCAGGGACCCGCTCTGGTGGCCTCAGGAAAGGCCAGTCCCCATGGGAGTTCCTCGGGGGCCTCTCGGGATTCCTCTCCCGTCGATGCCGGGGCCTAAGACCTTGTGTGGAGTCGGGGCCAGAACCTGAGGATTCCTCTCCAGTGCTGACATGGATCTTGGGGTACTTCTGGAGTCTCCCCAGGGGAGTCAGTCCTCGTCTCGAATGCGGGCATGCACTTGCGCTTTCCTCCCGAGCGGTAGCAGCAGTGTCATGCAGTCCGCCGCGTGGATCAAAGGATCTATGGTTTTCCCTCGAGTCTTTCCCACGAGGCTTTCCCACGAGGCTTTCCCACAGGGCTGTCCCACGTGCACACGTGGTGGGAGTCGATCCTCGGCTTGAAAGTCAAGGCAGTGCAGGGAAAACAGGTTCCTCTGGAATGGACTGACACATCTGGGGGACTCTTGGAATGGTGGCACGACCCTGGAGTTCCTCTCACCTTTCCTGTGGAGAGCGTCTCCTCTTGAGATGCGACGGGAACGCCGGGAATTCTTTCCCTACGAAACAGGGAAAGGATCCCTCATCTCGAGCTAGGAGGCGGAAACGGGGCTCCCCTGGATGTGTGCGGGACCGCACGTGCTTCCTCTCGAGTGGAGACGGGTATGTCGGGGAACTTCTTGAGTTGCAGCAAGGGTGTGAAGGACCCTTTGGAAGTTCCAGTGTTTAGACATATTGGCCTCGAGAAGCCTCAGCGGAAATGGGCCTCTTCTCGCCTGGAGGGCAAAACCTCCTGGATTTTCTCGAGTTGCGGCAGGTGCTCTCGACTTACGACGGGGACCTCAGGGACCCGCTCTGGTGGCCTCAGGAAAGGCCAGTCCCCATGCGAGATCCTCGGGGGCCTCTCGGGATTCCTCTCTCTTCGATGCCGGGGCCTAAGACCTTGTGTGGAGTCGGGGCCGGAACCTGAGGATTCCTCTCCAGTGCTGACATGGATCTTGGGGTACTTCCGGAGTCTCCCCAGGGGAGTCAGTCCTCGTCTCGAATGCGGGCATGCACTTGCGCTTTCCTCCAGAGCGGTAGCAGCAGTGTCACGCAGTCCGCCGCGTGGATCAAAGGATCTATGGTTTTCCCTCGAGTCTTTCCCACGAGGCTTTCCCACGAGGCTTTCCCACAGGGCTGTCCCACGTGCACACGTGGTGGGTGTCGATCCTCGGCTTGAACGTCAAGGCAGTGCAGGGAAAACAGGTTCCTCTGGAATGGACTGACACATCTGGGGGACTCTTGGAATGGTGGCACGACCCTGGAGTTCCTCTCGCCTTTCCTGTGGAGAGCGCCTCCTCTTGAGATGTGACGGGAACACCGGGAATTCTTTCCCTACGAAACAGGGAAAGGATCCCTCATCTCGAGCTAGGAGGCGGAAACGGGGCTCCCCTGGATGTGTGCGGGACCCCACGTGCTTCCTCTCGAGTGGAGATGGGTATGTCGGGGAACTTCTTGAGTTGCAGTAATGGTGTGAAGGACCCTTTGGAAGTTCCAGTTTTTAGATTTGATTGGCCTCGAGAAGCCACAGCGGAAATGGGCCTCATCTCGCCTGGAGGGCAAAACCTCCTGGATTTTCTCGAGTTGCGGCAGGTGCTCTCGACTTACGACGGGGACCTCAGGGACCCGCTCTGGTGGCCTCAGGAAAGGCCAGTCCCCATGCGAGTTCCTCGGGGGCCTCTCGGGATTCCTCTCCCGTCGATGCCGGGGCCTAAGACCTTGTGTGGAGTCGGGGCCGGAAACTGAGGATTCCTCTCCAGTGCTGACATGGATCTTGGGGTATTTCTGGAGTCTTCCCAGGGGAGTCAGTCCTCGTCTCGAATGCGGGAATGCACTTGCGCTTTCCTCCAGAGCGGTAGCAGCAGTGTCACGCAGTCCGCCGCGTGGATCAAAGGATCTATGGTTTTCCCTCGAGTCTTTCCCACGAGGCTTTCCCACGAGGCTTTCCCAAAGGGCTGTCCCACGTGCACACGTGGTGGGAGTCGATCCTCGGCTTGAACGTCAAGGCAGTGCAGGGAAAACAGGTTCCTCTGCAATGGACTGACACATCTGGAGGACTCTTGGAATGGTGGCACGACCCTGGAGTTCCTCTCTCCTTTCCTGTGGAGAGCGCCTCCTCTTGAGATGCGACGGGAACGCCGGGAATTCTTTCCCTACGAAACAGGGAAAGGATCCCGCATCTCGAGCTAGGAGGCGGAAACGGGGCTCCCCTGGATGTGTGCGGGACCCACGTGCTTCCTCTCGAGTGGAGACGGGTATGTCGATGAACTTCTTGAGTTGCAGCAAGGGTGTGAAGGACCCTTTGGAAGTTCCAGTGGTTAGATGTGATTGGCCTCGAGAAGCCTCAGCGGAAATGGGCCTCATCTCGCCTGGAGGGCAAAACCTCCTGGATTTTCTCGAGTTGCGGCAGGTGCTCTCGACTTACGACGGGGACCTCAGGGACCCGCTCTGGTGGCCTCAGGAAAGGCCAGTCCCCATGCGAGTTCCTCGGGGGCCTCTCGGGATTCCTCTCCCGTCGATGCCGGGGCCTAAGACCTTGTGTGGAGTCGGGGCCGGAAACTGAGGATTCCTCTCCAGTGCTGACATGGATCTTGGGGTACTTCTGGTGTCTCCCCAGGGGAGTCAGTCCTCGTCTCGAATGCGGGCATGCACTTGCGCTTTCCTCCAGAGCGGTAGCAGCAGTGTCACGCAGTCCGCCTCGTGGATCAAAGGATCTATGGTTTTCCCTCGAGTCTTTCCCACGAGGCTTTCCCACGAGGCTTTCCCACAGGGCTGTCCCACGCGCACACGTGGTGGGAGTCGATCCTCGGCTTGAACGTCAAGGCAGTGCAGGGAAAACAGGTTCCTCTCTATTGGACTGACACATCTGGGGGACTCTTGGAATGGTGGCACGACCCTGGAGTTCCTCTCACCTTTCCTGTGGAGAGCGCCTCCTCTTGAGATGCGACGGGAACGCCGGGAATTCTTTCCCTACGAAACAGGGAAAGGATCCCTTATCTCGAGATAGGAGGCGGAAACGGGGCTCCCCTGGATGTGTGCGGGACACCACGTGCTTCCTCTCGAGTGGAGATGGGCATGTCGGGGACCTTCTTGAGTTGCAGCAAGGGTGTGAAGGACCCTTTGGAAGTTCCAGTGGTTAGATGTGATTGGCCTCGAGAAGCCTCAGCGGAAATGGGCCTCATCTCGCCTGGAGGGCAAAACCTCCTGGATTTTCTCGAGTTGCGGCACGTGCTCTCGACTTACGACGGGGACCTCAGGGACCCGCTCTGGTGGCCTCAGGAAAGGCCAGTCCCCATGCGAGTTCTTCGGGGGCCTCTCGGGATTCCTCTCCCGTCGATGCCGGGGCCTAAGACCTTGTGTGGAGTCGGGGCCGGAACCTGAGGATTCCTCTCCAGTGCTGACATGGATCTTGGGGTACTTCTGGAGTCTCCCCAGGGGAGTCAGTCCTCGTCTCGAATGCGGGCATGCATTTGCGCTCTCCTCCACAGCGGTAGCAGCAGTGTCACGCAGTCCGCCGCGTGGATCAAAGGATCTATGGTTTTCCCTCGAGTCTTTCCCACGAGGCTTTCCCACGAGGCTTTCCCACAGGGCTGTCCCACGTGCACACGTGGTGGGAGTCGATCCTCGGCTTGAACGTCAAGGCAGTGCAGGGAAAACAGGTTCCTCTGGAATGGACTGACACATCTGGGGGACTCTTGGAATGGTGTCACGACCCTGGAGTTCCTCTCGCCTTTCCTGTGGAGAGCGCCTCCTCTTGAGATGCGACGGGAACGCCGGGAATTCTTTCCCTACGAAACAGGGAAAGGATCCCTCATCTCGAGCTAGGAGGCGGAAACGGGGCTCCCCTGGATGTGTGCGGGACCCCACGTGCTTCCTCTCGAGTGGAGACGGGTATGTCGGGGAACTTCTTGAGTTGCAGCAAGGGTGTGAAGGACCCTTTGGAAGTTCCAGTGGTTAGATGTGATTGGCCTCGAGAAGCCTCAGCGGAAATGGACCTCATCTCGCCTGGAGGGCAAAACCCCCTGGATTTTCTCGAGTTGCGGCAGGTGCTCTCGACTTACGACGGGGACCTCAGGGACCCGCTCTGGTGGCCTCAGGAAAGGCCAGTCCCCATGCGAGTTCCTCGGGGGCCTCTCGGGATTCCTCTCCCGTCGATGCCGGGGCCTAAGACCTTGTGTGGAGTCGGGTCCGGAACCTGAGGATTCCTCTCCAGTGCTGACATGGATCTTGGGGTACTTCTGGAGTCTCCCCAGGGGAGTCAGTCCTCGTCTCGAATGCGGGCATGCACTTGCGCTTTCCTCCAGAGCGGTAGCAGCAGTGTCACGCAGTCCGCCGCGTGGATCAAAGGATCTATGGTTTTCCCTCGAGTCTTTCCCACGAGGCTTTCCCACGAGGCTTTCCCACAGGGCTGTCCCACGTGCACACGTGGTGGGAGTCGATCCTCGGCTTGAACGTCAAGGCAGTGCAGGGAAAACAGGTTCCTCTGGAATGGACTGACACATCTGGGGGACTCTTGGAATGGTGTCATGACCCTGGAGTTCCTCTCGCCTTTCCTGAGGGGAGCGCCTCCTCTTGAGATGCGACGGGAACGCCGGGAATTCTTTCCCTACGAAACAGGGAAAGGATCCCTCATCTCGAGCTAGGAGGCGGAAACGGGGCTGCCCTGGATGTGTGCGGGACCCCACGTGCTTCCTCTCGAGTGGAGACGGGTATGTCGGGGAACTTCTTGAGTTGCAGCAATGGTGTGAAGGACCCTTTGGAAGTTTCAGTGGTTAGATGTGATTGGCCTCGAGAAGCCTCAGCGGAAATGGGCCTCATCTCGCCTGGAGGGCAAAACCTCCTGGATTTTCTCGAGTTGCGGCAGGTGCTCTCGACTTACGACGGGGACCTCAGGGACCCGCTCTGGTGGCCTCAGGAAAGGCCAGTCCCCATGCGAGTTCCTCGGGGGCCTCTCGGGATTCCTCTCCCGTCGATGCCGGGGCCTAAGACCTTGTGTGGAGTCGGGGCCGGAACCTGAGGATTCCTCTCCAGTGCTGACATGGATCTTGGGGTACTTCTGGAGTCTCCCCAGGGGAGTCAGTCCTCGTCTCGAATGCGGGCATGCACTTGCGCTTTCCTCCAGAGCGGTAGCAGCAGTGTCACTCAGTCCGCCGCGTGGATCAAAAGATCTATGGTTTTCCCTCGAGTCTTTCCCACGAGGCTTTCCCACGAGGCTTTCCCACAGGGCTGTCCCACGTGCACACGTGGTGGGAGTCGATCCTCGGCTTGAACGTCAAGGCAGTGCATGGAAAACAGGTTCCTCTGGAATGGACTGACACATCTGGGGAACTCTTGGAATGGTGGCACGACCCTGGAGTTCCTCTCGCCTTTCCTGTGGAGAGCGCCTCCTCTTGAGATGCGACGGGAACGCCGGGAATTCTTTCCCTACGAAACAGGGAAAGGATCCCTCATCTCGAGCTAGGAGGCGGAAACGGGGTTCCCCTGGGTGTGTGCGGGACCCACGTGCTTCCTCTCGAGTGGAGACGGGTATGTCGGGGAACTTCTTGAGTTGCAGCAAGGGTGTGAAGGACCCTTTGGAAGTTCCAGTGGTTAGATGTGATTGGCCTCGAGAAGCCTCAGCGGAAATGGGCCTCATCTCGCCTGGAGGGCAAAACCTCCTGGATTTTCTCGAGTTGCGGCAGGTGCTCTCGACTTACGACGGGGACCTCAGGGACCCGCTCTGGAGGCCTCAGGAAAGGCCAGTCCCCATGCGAGTTCCTCGGGGGCCTCTCGGGATTCCTTTCCCGTCGATGCCGGGGCCTAAGACCTTGTCTGGAGTCGGGGCCGGAAACTGAGGATTCCTCTCCAGTGCTGACATGGATCTTGGGGTACTTCTGGAGTCTCCCCAGGGGAGTCAGTCCTCGTCTCGAATGCGGGCATGCACTTGCGCTTTCCTCCAGAGCGGTAGCAGCAGTGTCACGCAGTCCGCCTCGTGGATCAAAGGATCTATGGTTTTCCCTCGAGTCTTTCCCACGAGGCTTTCCCACGAGGCTTTCCCACAGGGCTGTCCCACGTGCACACGTGGTGGGAGTCGATCCTCGGCTTGAACGTCAAGGCAGTGCAGGGAAAACAGGTTCCTCTGTATTGGACTGACACATCTGGGGGACTCTTGGAATGGTGGCACGACCCTGGAGTTCCTCTCGCCTTTCCTGTGGAGAGCGCCTCCTCTTGAGATGCGATGGGAACGCCGGGAATTCTTTCCCTACGAAACAGGGAAAGGATCCCTCATCTCGAGCTAGGAGGCGGAAACGGGCCTCCCCTGGATGTGTGCGGGACCGCACGTGCTTCCTCTCGAGTGGAGACGGGTATGTCGGGGAACTTCTTGAGTTGCAGCAAGGGTGTGAAGGACCCTTTGGAAGTTCCAGTGGTTAGACGTATTGGCCTCGAGAAGCCTCAGCGGAAATGGGCCTCGTCTCGCCTGGAGGGCAAAACCTCCTGGATTTTCTCGAGTTGCGGCAGGTGCTCTCGACTTACGACGGGGACCTCAGGGACCCGCTCTGGTGGCCTCAGGAAAGGCCAGTCCCCATGCGAGTTCCTCGGGGGCTCTCGGGATTCCTCTCCCGTCGATGCCGTTGCCTAAGACCTTGTGTGGAGTCGGGGCCGGAACCTGAGGATTCCTCTCCAGTGCTGACATGGATCTTGGGGTACTTCCGGAGTCTCCTCAGGGGAGTCAGTCCTCGTCTCGAATGCGGGCATGCACTTGCGCTTTCCTCCAGAGCGGTAGCAGCAGTGTCACGCAGTCCGCCGCGTGGATCAAAGGATCTATGGTTTTCCCTCGAGTCTTTCCCACGAGGCTTTCCCACGAGGCTTTCCCACAGGGCTGTCCCACGTGCACACGTGGTGGGTGTCGATCCTCGGCTTGAACGTCAAGGCAGTGCAGGGAAAACAGGTTCCTCTGGAATGGACTGACACATCTGGGGGACTCTTGGAATGGTGTCACGACCCTGGAGTTCCTCTCGCCTTTCCTGTGGAGAGCGCCTCCTCTTGAGATGTGACGGGAACACCGGGAATTCTTTCCCTACGAAACAGGGAAAGGATCCCTCATCTCGAGCTAGGAGGCGGAAACGGGGCTCCCCTGGATGTATGCGGGACCCCACGTGCTTCCTCTCGAGTGGAGATGGGTATGTCGGGGAACTTCTTGAGTTGCAGTAATGGTGTGAAGGACCCTTTGGAAGTTCCAGTGGTTAGATGTGATTGGCCTCGAGAAGCCTCAGCGGAAATGGGCCTCATCTCGCCTGGAGGGCAAAACCTCCTGGATTTTCTAGAGTTGCGGCAGGTGCTCTAGACTTACGACGGGGACCTCAGGGACCCGCTCTGGTTGCCTCAGGAAAGGCCAGTCCCCATGCGAGTTCCTCGGGGGCCTCTCGGGATTCCTCTCCCGTCGATGCCGGGGCCTAAGACCTTGTGTGGAGTCGGGGCCGGAACCTGAGGATTCCTCTCCAGTGCTGACATGGATCTTGGGGTACTTCTGGAGTCTCCCCAGGGGAGTCAGTCCTCGTCTCGAATGCGGGCATGCACTTGCGCTTTCCTCCAGAGCGGTAGCAGCAGTGTCACGCAGTCCGCCGCGTGGATCAAAGGATCTATGGTTTTCCCTCGAGTCTTTCCCACGAGGCTTTCCCACGAGGCTTTCCCACAGGGCTGTCCCACGTGCACACGTGGTGGGAGTCGATCCTCGGCTTGAACGTCAAGGCAGTGCAGGGAAAACAGGTTCCTCTGGAATGGACTGACACATCTGGGGGACTCTTGGAATTGTGGCACGACCCTGGAGTTCCTCTCGCCTTTCCTGTGGAGAGCGCCTCCTCTTGAGATGCGACGGGAACGCCGGGAATTCTTTCCCTACGAAACAGGGAAAGGATCCCTCATCTCGAGCTAGGAGGCGGAAACGGGGCTCCCCTGGATGTGTGCGGGACACCACGTGCTTCCTCTCGAGTGGAGACGGGTATGTCGGGGAACTTCTTGAGTTGCAGCAAGGGTGTGAAGGACCCTTTGGAAGTTCCAGTGGTTAGATGTGATTGGCCTTGAGAAGCCTCAGCGGAAATGGGCCTCATCTCGCCTGGAGGGCAAAACCTCCTGGATTTTCTCGAGTTGCGGCAGGTGCTCTCGACTTACGACGGGGACCTCAGGGACTCGCTCTGGTGGCCTCAGGAAAGGCCAGACCCATGCGAGTTCCTCGGGGGCCTCTCGGGATTCCTCTCCCGTCGATGGCGGGGCCTAAGACCTTGTGTGGAGTCGGGGCCGGAACCTGAGGATTCCTCTCCAGTGCTGACATGGATCTTGGGGTACTTCCGGAGTCTCCCCAGGGGAGTCAGTCCTCGTCGCGAATGCGGGCATGCACTTGCACTTTCCTCCAGAGCGGTAGCAGCAGTGTCACGCAGTCCGCCGCGTGGATCAAAGGATCTATGGTTTTCCCTCGAGTCTTTCCCACGAGGCTTTCCCACGAGGCTTTCCCACAGGGCTGTCCCACGTGCACACGTGGTGGGTGTCGATCCTCGGCTTGAACGTCAAGGCAGTGCAGGGAAAACAGGTTCCTCTGCAATGGACTGACACATCTGGGGGACTCTTGGAATGGTGTCACGACCCTGGAGTTCCTCTCGCCTTTCCTGTGGAGAGCGCCTCCTCTTGAGATGTGACGGGAACGCCGGGAATTCTTTCCCTACGAAACAGGGAAAGGATCCCTCATCTCGAGCTAGGAGGCGGAAACGGGGCTCCCCTGGATGTGTGCGGGACCCACGTGCTTCCTCTCGAGTGGAGACGGGTATGTCGGGGAACTTCTTGAGTTGCAGCAAGGGTGTGAAGGACCCTTTGGAAGTTCCAGTGGTTAGATGTGATTGGCCTCGAGAAGCCTCAGCGGAAATGGGCCTCATCTCGCCTGGAGGGCAAAACCTCCTGGATTTTCTCGAGTTGCGGCAGGTGCTCTCGACTTACGACGGGGACCTCAGGGACCCGCTCTGGAGGCCTCAGGAAAGGCCAGTCCCCATGCGAGTTCCTCGGGGGCCTCTCGGGATTCCTTTCCCGTCGATGCCGGGGCCTAAGACCTTGTCTGGAGTCGGGGCCGGAAACTGAGGATTCCTCTCCAGTGCTGACATGGATCTTGGGGTACTTCTGGAGTCTCCCCAGGGGAGTCAGTCCTCGTCTCGAATGCGGGCATGCACTTGCGCTTTCCTCCAGAGCGGTAGCAGCAGTGTCACGCAGTCCGCCGCGTGGATCAAAGGATCTATGGTTTTCCCTCGAGTCTTTCCCACGAGGCTTTCCCACGAGGCTTTCCCACAGGGCTGTCCCACGTGCACACGTGGTGGGAGTCGATCCTCGGCTTGAACGTCAAGGCAGTGCAGGGAAAACAGGTTCCTCTGTATTGGACTGACACATCTGGGGGACTCTTGGAATGGTGGCACGACCCTGGAGTTCCTCTCGCCTTTCCTGTGGAGAGCGCCTCCTCTTGAGATGCGATGGGAACGCCGGGAATTCTTTCCCTACGAAACAGGGAAAGGATCCCTCATCTCGAGCTAGGAGGCGGAAACGGGGCTCCCCTGGATGTGTGCGGGACACCACGTGCTTCCTCTCGAGTGGAGACGGGTATGTCGGGGAACTTCTTGAGTTGCAGCAAGGGTGTGAAGGACCCTTTGGAAGTTCCAGTGGTTAGACGTATTGGCCTCGAGAAGCCTCAGCGGAAATGGGCCTCGTCTCGCCTGGAGGGCAAAACCTCCTGGATTTTCTCGAGTTGCGGCAGGTGCTCTCGACTTACGACGGGGACCTCAGGGACCCGCTCTGGTGGCCTCAGGAAAGGCCAGTCCCCATGCGAGTTCCTGGGGGGCTCTCGGGATTCCTCTCCCGTCGATGCCGTTGCCTAAGACCTTGTGTGGAGTCGGGGCCGGAACCTGAGGATTCCTCTCCAGTGCTGACATGGATCTTGGGGTACTTCCGGAGTCTCCTCAGGGGAGTCAGTCCTCGTCTCGAATGCGGGCATGCACTTGCGCTTTCCTCCATAGCGGTAGCAGCAGTGTCACGCAGTCCGCCGCGTGGATCAAAGGATCTATGGTTTTCCCTCGAGTCTTTCCCACGAGGCTTTCCCACGAGGCTTTCCCACAGGGCTGTCCCACGTGCACACGTGGTGGGTGTCGATCCTCGGCTTGAACGTCAAGGCAGTGCAGGGAAAACAGGTTCCTCTGGAATGGACTGACACATCTGGGGGACTCTTGGAATGGTGGCACGACCCTGGAGTTCCTCTCACCTTTCCTGTGGAGAGCGCCTCCTCTTGAGATGCGACGGGAACGCCGGGAATTCTTTCCCTACGAAACAGGGAAAGGATCCCTTATCTCGAGATAGGAGGCGGAAACGGGGCTCCCCTGGATGTGTGCGGGACACCACGTGCTTCCTCTCGAGTGGAGATGGGCATGTCGGGGACCTTCTTGAGTTGCAGCAAGGGTGTGAAGGACCCTTTGGAAGTTCCAGTGGTTAGATGTGATTGGCCTCGAGAAGCCTCAGCGGAAATGGGCCTCATCTCGCCTGGAGGGCAAAACCTCCTGGATTTTCTCGAGTTGCGGCACGTGCTCTCGACTTACGACGGGGACCTCAGGGACCCGCTCTGGTGGCCTCAGGAAAGGCCAGTCCCCATGCGAGTTCTTCGGGGGCCTCTCGGGATTCCTCTCCCGTCGATGCCGGGGCCTAAGACCTTGTGTGGAGTCGGGGCCGGAACCTGAGGATTCCTCTCCAGTGCTGACATGGATCTTGGGGTACTTCTGGAGTCTCCCCAGGGGAGTCAGTCCTCGTCTCGAATGCGGGCATGCATTTGCGCTCTCCTCCACAGCGGTAGCAGCAGTGTCACGCAGTCCGCCGCGTGGATCAAAGGATCTATGGTTTTCCCTCGAGTCTTTCCCACGAGGCTTTCCCACGAGGCTTTCCCACAGGGCTGTCCCACGTGCACACGTGGTGGGAGTCGATCCTCGGCTTGAACGTCAAGGCAGTGCAGGGAAAACAGGTTCCTCTGGAATGGACTGACACATCTGGGGGACTCTTGGAATGGTGTCACGACCCTGGAGTTCCTCTCGCCTTTCCTGTGGAGAGCGCCTCCTCTTGAGATGCGACGGGAACGCCGGGAATTCTTTCCCTACGAAACAGGGAAAGGATCCCTCATCTCGAGCTAGGAGGCGGAAACGGGGCTCCCCTGGATGTGTGCGGGACCCCACGTGCTTCCTCTCGAGTGGAGACGGGTATGTCGGGGAACTTCTTGAGTTGCAGCAAGGGTGTGAAGGACCCTTTGGAAGTTCCAGTGGTTAGATGTGATTGGCCTCGAGAAGCCTCAGCGGAAATGGACCTCATCTCGCCTGGAGGGCAAAACCCCCTGGATTTTCTCGAGTTGCGGCAGGTGCTCTCGACTTACGACGGGGACCTCAGGGACCCGCTCTGGTGGCCTCAGGAAAGGCCAGTCCCCATGCGAGTTCCTCGGGGGCCTCTCGGGATTCCTCTCCCGTCGATGCCGGGGCCTAAGACCTTGTGTGGAGTCGGGTCCGGAACCTGAGGATTCCTCTCCAGTGCTGACATGGATCTTGGGGTACTTCTGGAGTCTCCCCAGGGGAGTCAGTCCTCGTCTCGAATGCGGGCATGCACTTGCGCTTTCCTCCAGAGCGGTAGCAGCAGTGTCACGCAGTCCGCCGCGTGGATCAAAGGATCTATGGTTTTCCCTCGAGTCTTTCCCACGAGGCTTTCCCACGAGGCTTTCCCACAGGGCTGTCCCACGTGCACACGTGGTGGGAGTCGATCCTCGGCTTGAACGTCAAGGCAGTGCAGGGAAAACAGGTTCCTCTGGAATGGACTGACACATCTGGGGGACTCTTGGAATGGTGTCATGACCCTGGAGTTCCTCTCGCCTTTCCTGAGGGGAGCGCCTCCTCTTGAGATGCGACGGGAACGCCGGGAATTCTTTCCCTACGAAACAGGGAAAGGATCCCTCATCTCGAGCTAGGAGGCGGAAACGGGGCTGCCCTGGATGTGTGCGGGACCCCACGTGCTTCCTCTCGAGTGGAGACGGGTATGTCGGGGAACTTCTTGAGTTGCAGCAATGGTGTGAAGGACCCTTTGGAAGTTTCAGTGGTTAGATGTGATTGGCCTCGAGAAGCCTCAGCGGAAATGGGCCTCATCTCGCCTGGAGGGCAAAACCTCCTGGATTTTCTCGAGTTGCGGCAGGTGCTCTCGACTTACGACGGGGACCTCAGGGACCCGCTCTGGTGGCCTCAGGAAAGGCCAGTCCCCATGCGAGTTCCTCGGGGGCCTCTCGGGATTCCTCTCCCGTCGATGCCGGGGCCTAAGACCTTGTGTGGAGTCGGGGCCGGAACCTGAGGATTCCTCTCCAGTGCTGACATGGATCTTGGGGTACTTCTGGAGTCTCCCCAGGGGAGTCAGTCCTCGTCTCGAATGCGGGCATGCACTTGCGCTTTCCTCCAGAGCGGTAGCAGCAGTGTCACTCAGTCCGCCGCGTGGATCAAAAGATCTATGGTTTTCCCTCGAGTCTTTCCCACGAGGCTTTCCCACGAGGCTTTCCCACAGGGCTGTCCCACGTGCACACGTGGTGGGAGTCGATCCTCGGCTTGAACGTCAAGGCAGTGCATGGAAAACAGGTTCCTCTGGAATGGACTGACACATCTGGGGAACTCTTGGAATGGTGGCACGACCCTGGAGTTCCTCTCGCCTTTCCTGTGGAGAGCGCCTCCTCTTGAGATGCGACGGGAACGCCGGGAATTCTTTCCCTACGAAACAGGGAAAGGATCCCTCATCTCGAGCTAGGAGGCGGAAACGGGGTTCCCCTGGGTGTGTGCGGGACCCACGTGCTTCCTCTCGAGTGGAGACGGGTATGTCGGGGAACTTCTTGAGTTGCAGCAAGGGTGTGAAGGACCCTTTGGAAGTTCCAGTGGTTAGATGTGATTGGCCTCGAGAAGCCTCAGCGGAAATGGGCCTCATCTCGCCTGGAGGGCAAAACCTCCTGGATTTTCTCGAGTTGCGGCAGGTGCTCTCGACTTACGACGGGGACCTCAGGGACCCGCTCTGGAGGCCTCAGGAAAGGCCAGTCCCCATGCGAGTTCCTCGGGGGCCTCTCGGGATTCCTTTCCCGTCGATGCCGGGGCCTAAGACCTTGTCTGGAGTCGGGGCCGGAAACTGAGGATTCCTCTCCAGTGCTGACATGGATCTTGGGGTACTTCTGGAGTCTCCCCAGGGGAGTCAGTCCTCGTCTCGAATGCGGGCATGCACTTGCGCTTTCCTCCAGAGCGGTAGCAGCAGTGTCACGCAGTCCGCCTCGTGGATCAAAGGATCTATGGTTTTCCCTCGAGTCTTTCCCACGAGGCTTTCCCACGAGGCTTTCCCACAGGGCTGTCCCACGTGCACACGTGGTGGGAGTCGATCCTCGGCTTGAACGTCAAGGCAGTGCAGGGAAAACAGGTTCCTCTGTATTGGACTGACACATCTGGGGGACTCTTGGAATGGTGGCACGACCCTGGAGTTCCTCTCGCCTTTCCTGTGGAGAGCGCCTCCTCTTGAGATGCGATGGGAACGCCGGGAATTCTTTCCCTACGAAACAGGGAAAGGATCCCTCATCTCGAGCTAGGAGGCGGAAACGGGCCTCCCCTGGATGTGTGCGGGACCGCACGTGCTTCCTCTCGAGTGGAGACGGGTATGTCGGGGAACTTCTTGAGTTGCAGCAAGGGTGTGAAGGACCCTTTGGAAGTTCCAGTGGTTAGACGTATTGGCCTCGAGAAGCCTCAGCGGAAATGGGCCTCGTCTCGCCTGGAGGGCAAAACCTCCTGGATTTTCTCGAGTTGCGGCAGGTGCTCTCGACTTACGACGGGGACCTCAGGGACCCGCTCTGGTGGCCTCAGGAAAGGCCAGTCCCCATGCGAGTTCCTCGGGGGCTCTCGGGATTCCTCTCCCGTCGATGCCGTTGCCTAAGACCTTGTGTGGAGTCGGGGCCGGAACCTGAGGATTCCTCTCCAGTGCTGACATGGATCTTGGGGTACTTCCGGAGTCTCCTCAGGGGAGTCAGTCCTCGTCTCGAATGCGGGCATGCACTTGCGCTTTCCTCCAGAGCGGTAGCAGCAGTGTCACGCAGTCCGCCGCGTGGATCAAAGGATCTATGGTTTTCCCTCGAGTCTTTCCCACGAGGCTTTCCCACGAGGCTTTCCCACAGGGCTGTCCCACGTGCACACGTGGTGGGTGTCGATCCTCGGCTTGAACGTCAAGGCAGTGCAGGGAAAACAGGTTCCTCTGGAATGGACTGACACATCTGGGGGACTCTTGGAATGGTGTCACGACCCTGGAGTTCCTCTCGCCTTTCCTGTGGAGAGCGCCTCCTCTTGAGATGTGACGGGAACACCGGGAATTCTTTCCCTACGAAACAGGGAAAGGATCCCTCATCTCGAGCTAGGAGGCGGAAACGGGGCTCCCCTGGATGTATGCGGGACCCCACGTGCTTCCTCTCGAGTGGAGATGGGTATGTCGGGGAACTTCTTGAGTTGCAGTAATGGTGTGAAGGACCCTTTGGAAGTTCCAGTGGTTAGATGTGATTGGCCTCGAGAAGCCTCAGCGGAAATGGGCCTCATCTCGCCTGGAGGGCAAAACCTCCTGGATTTTCTAGAGTTGCGGCAGGTGCTCTAGACTTACGACGGGGACCTCAGGGACCCGCTCTGGTTGCCTCAGGAAAGGCCAGTCCCCATGCGAGTTCCTCGGGGGCCTCTCGGGATTCCTCTCCCGTCGATGCCGGGGCCTAAGACCTTGTGTGGAGTCGGGGCCGGAACCTGAGGATTCCTCTCCAGTGCTGACATGGATCTTGGGGTACTTCTGGAGTCTCCCCAGGGGAGTCAGTCCTCGTCTCGAATGCGGGCATGCACTTGCGCTTTCCTCCAGAGCGGTAGCAGCAGTGTCACGCAGTCCGCCGCGTGGATCAAAGGATCTATGGTTTTCCCTCGAGTCTTTCCCACGAGGCTTTCCCACGAGGCTTTCCCACAGGGCTGTCCCACGTGCACACGTGGTGGGAGTCGATCCTCGGCTTGAACGTCAAGGCAGTGCAGGGAAAACAGGTTCCTCTGGAATGGACTGACACATCTGGGGGACTCTTGGAATTGTGGCACGACCCTGGAGTTCCTCTCGCCTTTCCTGTGGAGAGCGCCTCCTCTTGAGATGCGACGGGAACGCCGGGAATTCTTTCCCTACGAAACAGGGAAAGGATCCCTCATCTCGAGCTAGGAGGCGGAAACGGGGCTCCCCTGGATGTGTGCGGGACACCACGTGCTTCCTCTCGAGTGGAGACGGGTATGTCGGGGAACTTCTTGAGTTGCAGCAAGGGTGTGAAGGACCCTTTGGAAGTTCCAGTGGTTAGATGTGATTGGCCTTGAGAAGCCTCAGCGGAAATGGGCCTCATCTCGCCTGGAGGGCAAAACCTCCTGGATTTTCTCGAGTTGCGGCAGGTGCTCTCGACTTACGACGGGGACCTCAGGGACTCGCTCTGGTGGCCTCAGGAAAGGCCAGACCCATGCGAGTTCCTCGGGGGCCTCTCGGGATTCCTCTCCCGTCGATGGCGGGGCCTAAGACCTTGTGTGGAGTCGGGGCCGGAACCTGAGGATTCCTCTCCAGTGCTGACATGGATCTTGGGGTACTTCCGGAGTCTCCCCAGGGGAGTCAGTCCTCGTCGCGAATGCGGGCATGCACTTGCACTTTCCTCCAGAGCGGTAGCAGCAGTGTCACGCAGTCCGCCGCGTGGATCAAAGGATCTATGGTTTTCCCTCGAGTCTTTCCCACGAGGCTTTCCCACGAGGCTTTCCCACAGGGCTGTCCCACGTGCACACGTGGTGGGTGTCGATCCTCGGCTTGAACGTCAAGGCAGTGCAGGGAAAACAGGTTCCTCTGCAATGGACTGACACATCTGGGGGACTCTTGGAATGGTGTCACGACCCTGGAGTTCCTCTCGCCTTTCCTGTGGAGAGCGCCTCCTCTTGAGATGTGACGGGAACGCCGGGAATTCTTTCCCTACGAAACAGGGAAAGGATCCCTCATCTCGAGCTAGGAGGCGGAAACGGGGCTCCCCTGGATGTGTGCGGGACCCACGTGCTTCCTCTCGAGTGGAGACGGGTATGTCGGGGAACTTCTTGAGTTGCAGCAAGGGTGTGAAGGACCCTTTGGAAGTTCCAGTGGTTAGATGTGATTGGCCTCGAGAAGCCTCAGCGGAAATGGGCCTCATCTCGCCTGGAGGGCAAAACCTCCTGGATTTTCTCGAGTTGCGGCAGGTGCTCTCGACTTACGACGGGGACCTCAGGGACCCGCTCTGGAGGCCTCAGGAAAGGCCAGTCCCCATGCGAGTTCCTCGGGGGCCTCTCGGGATTCCTTTCCCGTCGATGCCGGGGCCTAAGACCTTGTCTGGAGTCGGGGCCGGAAACTGAGGATTCCTCTCCAGTGCTGACATGGATCTTGGGGTACTTCTGGAGTCTCCCCAGGGGAGTCAGTCCTCGTCTCGAATGCGGGCATGCACTTGCGCTTTCCTCCAGAGCGGTAGCAGCAGTGTCACGCAGTCCGCCGCGTGGATCAAAGGATCTATGGTTTTCCCTCGAGTCTTTCCCACGAGGCTTTCCCACGAGGCTTTCCCACAGGGCTGTCCCACGTGCACACGTGGTGGGAGTCGATCCTCGGCTTGAACGTCAAGGCAGTGCAGGGAAAACAGGTTCCTCTGTATTGGACTGACACATCTGGGGGACTCTTGGAATGGTGGCACGACCCTGGAGTTCCTCTCGCCTTTCCTGTGGAGAGCGCCTCCTCTTGAGATGCGATGGGAACGCCGGGAATTCTTTCCCTACGAAACAGGGAAAGGATCCCTCATCTCGAGCTAGGAGGCGGAAACGGGGCTCCCCTGGATGTGTGCGGGACACCACGTGCTTCCTCTCGAGTGGAGACGGGTATGTCGGGGAACTTCTTGAGTTGCAGCAAGGGTGTGAAGGACCCTTTGGAAGTTCCAGTGGTTAGACGTATTGGCCTCGAGAAGCCTCAGCGGAAATGGGCCTCGTCTCGCCTGGAGGGCAAAACCTCCTGGATTTTCTCGAGTTGCGGCAGGTGCTCTCGACTTACGACGGGGACCTCAGGGACCCGCTCTGGTGGCCTCAGGAAAGGCCAGTCCCCATGCGAGTTCCTGGGGGGCTCTCGGGATTCCTCTCCCGTCGATGCCGTTGCCTAAGACCTTGTTTGGAGTCGGGGCCGGAACCTGAGGATTCCTCTCCAGTGCTGACATGGATCTTGGGGTACTTCCGGAGTCTCCTCAGGGGAGTCAGTCCTCGTCTCGAATGCGGGCATGCACTTGCGCTTTCCTCCATAGCGGTAGCAGCAGTGTCACGCAGTCCGCCGCGTGGATCAAAGGATCTATGGTTTTCCCTCGAGTCTTTCCCACGAGGCTTTCCCACGAGGCTTTCCCACAGGGCTGTCCCACGTGCACACGTGGTGGGTGTCGATCCTCGGCTTGAACGTCAAGGCAGTGCAGGGAAAACAGGTTCCTCTGGAATGGACTGACACATCTGGGGGACTCTTGGAATGGTGTCACGACCCTGGAGTTCCTCTCGCCTTTCCTGTGGAGAGCGCCTCCTCTTGAGATGTGACGGGAACACCGGGAATTCTTTCCCTACGAAACAGGGAAAGGATCCCTCATCTCGAGCTAGGAGGCGGAAACGGGGCTCCCCTGGATGTATGCGGGACCCCACGTGCTTCCTCTCGAGTGGAGACGGGCATGTCGGGGAACTTCTTGAGTTGCAGCAAGGGTGTGAAGGACCCTTTGGAAGTTCCAGTGGTTAGATGTGATTGGCCTCGAGAAGCCTCAGCGGAAATGGGCCTCATCTCGCCTGGAGGGCAAAACCTCCTGGATTTTCTCGAGTTGCGGCAGGTGCTCTAGACTTACGACGGGGACCTCAGGGACCCGCTCTGGTTGCCTCAGGAAAGGCCAGTCCCCATGCGAGTTCCTCGGGGGCCTCTCGGGATTCCTCTCCCGTCGATGCCGGGGCCTAAGACCTTGTGTGGAGTCGGGGCCGGAACCTGAGGATTCCTCTCCAGTGCTGACATGGATCTTGGGGTACTTCTGGAGTCTCCCCAGGGGAGTCAGTCCTCGTCTCGAATGCGGGCATGCACTTGCGCTTTCCTCCAGAGCGGTAGCAGCAGTGTCACGCAGTCCGCCGCGTGGATCAAAGGATCTATGGTTTTCCCTCGAGTCTTTCCCACGAGGCTTTCCCACGAGGCTTTCCCACAGGGCTGTCCCACGTGCACACGTGGTGGGAGTCGATCCTCGGCTTGAACGTCAAGGCAGTGCAGGGAAAACAGGTTCCTCTGGAATGGACTGACACATCTGGGGGACTCTTGGAATTGTGGCACGACCCTGGAGTTCCTCTCGCCTTTCCTGTGGAGAGCGCCTCCTCTTGAGATGCGACGGGAACGCCGGGAATTCTTTCCCTACGAAACAGGGAAAGGATCCCTCATCTCGAGCTAGGAGGCGGAAACGGGGCTCCCCTGGATGTGTGCGGGACACCACGTGCTTCCTCTCGAGTGGAGACGGGTATCTCGGGGAACTTCTTGAGTTGCAGCAAGGGTGTGAAGGACCCTTTGGAAGTTCCAGTGGTTAGATGTGATTGGCCTTGAGAAGCCTCAGCGGAAATGGGCCTCATCTCGCCTGGAGGGCAAAACCTCCTGGATTTTCTCGAGTTGCGGCAGGTGCTCTCGACTTACGACGGGGACCTCAGGGACTCGCTCTGGTGGCCTCAGGAAAGGCCAGTCCCCATGCGAGTTCCTCGGGGGCCTCTCGGGATTCCTCTCCCGTCGATGGCGGGGCCTAAGACCTTGTGTGGAGTCGGGGCCGGAACCTGAGGTTTCCTCTCCAGTGCTGACATGGATCTTGGGGTACTTCTGGAGTCTCCCCAGGGGAGTCAGTCCTCGTCTCGAATGCGGGAATGCACTTTCGCTTTCCTACAGAGCGGTAGCAGCAGTGTCACGCAGTCCGCCGCGTGGATCAAAGGATCTATGGTTTTCCCTCGAGTCTTTCCCACGAGGCTTTCCCACGAGGCTTTCCCACAGGGCTGTCCCACGTGCACACGTGGTGGGAGTCGATTCTCGGCTTGAACGTCAAGGCAGTGCAGGGAAAACAGGTTCCTCTTAAATGGACTGACACATCTGGGGGACTCTTGGAATGGTGGCACGATTCTGGGGTTCCTCTCGCCTTTCCTGTGGAGAGCGCCTCCTCTTGAGATGCGGCGGGAACGCCGGGAATTCTTTCCCTACGAAACAGGGAAAGGATCCCTCATCTCGAGCTAGGAGGCGGAAACGGGGCTCCCCTGGATGTGTGCGGGACCCCACGTGCTTCCTCTCGAGTGGAGACGGGTATGTCGGGGAACTTCTTGAGTTGCAGCAAGGGTGTGAAGGACCCTTTGGAAGTTCCAGTGGTTAGACGTATTGGCCTAGAGAAGCCTCAGCGGAAATGGGCCTCATGTCGCCTGGAGGGCAAAACCTCCTGGATTTTCTCGAGTTGCGGCAGGTGCTCTCGACTTACGACGGGGACCTCAGGGACCCGCTCTGGTGGCCTGAGGAAAGGCCAGTCCCCATGCGAGTTCCTCGGGGGCTCTCGGGATTCCTCTCCCGTCGATGCCGTTGCCTAAGACCTTGTGTGGAGTCGGGGCCGGAACCTGAGGATTCCTCTCCAGTGCTGACATGGATCTTGGGGTACTTCCGGAGTCTCCTCAGGGGAGTCAGTCCTCGTCTCGAATGCGGGCATGCACTTGCGCTTTCCTCCAGAGCGGTAGCAGCAGTGTCACGCAGTCCGCCGCGTGGATCAAAGGATCTATGGTTTTCCCTCGAGTCTTTCCCACGAGGCTTTCCCACGAGGCTTTCCCACAGGGCTGTCCCACGTGCACACGTGGTGGGTGTCGATCCTCGGCTTGAACGTCAAGGCAGTGCAGGGAAAACAGGTTCCTCTGGAATGGACTGACACATCTGGGGGACTCTTGGAATGGTGTCACGACCCTGGAGTTCCTCTCGCCTTTCCTGTGGAGAGCGCCTCCTCTTGAGATGTGACGGGAACACCGGGAATTCTTTCCCTACGAAACAGGGAAAGGATCCCTCATCTCGAGCTAGGAGGCGGAAACGGGGCTCCCCTGGATGTATGCGGGACCCCACGTGCTTCCTCTCGAGTGGAGATGGGTATGTCGGGGAACTTCTTGAGTTGCAGTAATGGTGTGAAGGACCCTTTGGAAGTTCCAGTGGTTAGATGTGATTGGCCTCGAGAAGCCTCAGCGGAAATGGGCCTCATCTCGCCTGGAGGGCAAAACCTCCTGGATTTTCTAGAGTTGCGGCAGGTGCTCTAGACTTACGACGGGGACCTCAGGGACCCGCTCTGGTTGCCTCAGGAAAGGCCAGTCCCCATGCGAGTTCCTCGGGGGCCTCTCGGGATTCCTCTCCCGTCGATGCCGGGGCCTAAGACCTTGTGTGGAGTCGGGGCCGGAACCTGAGGATTCCTCTCCAGTGCTGACATGGATCTTGGGGTACTTCTGGAGTCTCCCCAGGGGAGTCAGTCCTCGTCTCGAATGCGGGCATGCACTTGCGCTTTCCTCCAGAGCGGTAGCAGCAGTGTCACGCAGTCCGCCGCGTGGATCAAAGGATCTATGGTTTTCCCTCGAGTCTTTCCCACGAGGCTTTCCCACGAGGCTTTCCCACAGGGCTGTCCCACGTGCACACGTGGTGGGAGTCGATCCTCGGCTTGAACGTCAAGGCAGTGCAGGGAAAACAGGTTCCTCTGGAATGGACTGACACATCTGGGGGACTCTTGGAATTGTGGCACGACCCTGGAGTTCCTCTCGCCTTTCCTGTGGAGAGCGCCTCCTCTTGAGATGCGACGGGAACGCCGGGAATTCTTTCCCTACGAAACAGGGAAAGGATCCCTCATCTCGAGCTAGGAGGCGGAAACGGGGCTCCCCTGGATGTGTGCGGGACACCACGTGCTTCCTCTCGAGTGGAGACGGGTATGTCGGGGAACTTCTTGAGTTGCAGCAAGGGTGTGAAGGACCCTTTGGAAGTTCCAGTGGTTAGATGTGATTGGCCTTGAGAAGCCTCAGCGGAAATGGGCCTCATCTCGCCTGGAGGGCAAAACCTCCTGGATTTTCTCGAGTTGCGGCAGGTGCTCTCGACTTACGACGGGGACCTCAGGGACTCGCTCTGGTGGCCTCAGGAAAGGCCAGACCCATGCGAGTTCCTCGGGGGCCTCTCGGGATTCCTCTCCCGTCGATGGCGGGGCCTAAGACCTTGTGTGGAGTCGGGGCCGGAACCTGAGGATTCCTCTCCAGTGCTGACATGGATCTTGGGGTACTTCCGGAGTCTCCCCAGGGGAGTCAGTCCTCGTCGCGAATGCGGGCATGCACTTGCACTTTCCTCCAGAGCGGTAGCAGCAGTGTCACGCAGTCCGCCGCGTGGATCAAAGGATCTATGGTTTTCCCTCGAGTCTTTCCCACGAGGCTTTCCCACGAGGCTTTCCCACAGGGCTGTCCCACGTGCACACGTGGTGGGTGTCGATCCTCGGCTTGAACGTCAAGGCAGTGCAGGGAAAACAGGTTCCTCTGCAATGGACTGACACATCTGGGGGACTCTTGGAATGGTGTCACGACCCTGGAGTTCCTCTCGCCTTTCCTGTGGAGAGCGCCTCCTCTTGAGATGTGACGGGAACGCCGGGAATTCTTTCCCTACGAAACAGGGAAAGGATCCCTCATCTCGAGCTAGGAGGCGGAAACGGGGCTCCCCTGGATGTGTGCGGGACCCACGTGCTTCCTCTCGAGTGGAGACGGGTATGTCGGGGAACTTCTTGAGTTGCAGCAAGGGTGTGAAGGACCCTTTGGAAGTTCCAGTGGTTAGATGTGATTGGCCTCGAGAAGCCTCAGCGGAAATGGGCCTCATCTCGCCTGGAGGGCAAAACCTCCTGGATTTTCTCGAGTTGCGGCAGGTGCTCTCGACTTACGACGGGGACCTCAGGGACCCGCTCTGGAGGCCTCAGGAAAGGCCAGTCCCCATGCGAGTTCCTCGGGGGCCTCTCGGGATTCCTTTCCCGTCGATGCCGGGGCCTAAGACCTTGTCTGGAGTCGGGGCCGGAAACTGAGGATTCCTCTCCAGTGCTGACATGGATCTTGGGGTACTTCTGGAGTCTCCCCAGGGGAGTCAGTCCTCGTCTCGAATGCGGGCATGCACTTGCGCTTTCCTCCAGAGCGGTAGCAGCAGTGTCACGCAGTCCGCCGCGTGGATCAAAGGATCTATGGTTTTCCCTCGAGTCTTTCCCACGAGGCTTTCCCACGAGGCTTTCCCACAGGGCTGTCCCACGTGCACACGTGGTGGGAGTCGATCCTCGGCTTGAACGTCAAGGCAGTGCAGGGAAAACAGGTTCCTCTGTATTGGACTGACACATCTGGGGGACTCTTGGAATGGTGGCACGACCCTGGAGTTCCTCTCGCCTTTCCTGTGGAGAGCGCCTCCTCTTGAGATGCGATGGGAACGCCGGGAATTCTTTCCCTACGAAACAGGGAAAGGATCCCTCATCTCGAGCTAGGAGGCGGAAACGGGGCTCCCCTGGATGTGTGCGGGACACCACGTGCTTCCTCTCGAGTGGAGACGGGTATGTCGGGGAACTTCTTGAGTTGCAGCAAGGGTGTGAAGGACCCTTTGGAAGTTCCAGTGGTTAGACGTATTGGCCTCGAGAAGCCTCAGCGGAAATGGGCCTCGTCTCGCCTGGAGGGCAAAACCTCCTGGATTTTCTCGAGTTGCGGCAGGTGCTCTCGACTTACGACGGGGACCTCAGGGACCCGCTCTGGTGGCCTCAGGAAAGGCCAGTCCCCATGCGAGTTCCTGGGGGGCTCTCGGGATTCCTCTCCCGTCGATGCCGTTGCCTAAGACCTTGTTTGGAGTCGGGGCCGGAACCTGAGGATTCCTCTCCAGTGCTGACATGGATCTTGGGGTACTTCCGGAGTCTCCTCAGGGGAGTCAGTCCTCGTCTCGAATGCGGGCATGCACTTGCGCTTTCCTCCATAGCGGTAGCAGCAGTGTCACGCAGTCCGCCGCGTGGATCAAAGGATCTATGGTTTTCCCTCGAGTCTTTCCCACGAGGCTTTCCCACGAGGCTTTCCCACAGGGCTGTCCCACGTGCACACGTGGTGGGTGTCGATCCTCGGCTTGAACGTCAAGGCAGTGCAGGGAAAACAGGTTCCTCTGGAATGGACTGACACATCTGGGGGACTCTTGGAATGGTGTCACGACCCTGGAGTTCCTCTCGCCTTTCCTGTGGAGAGCGCCTCCTCTTGAGATGTGACGGGAACACCGGGAATTCTTTCCCTACGAAACAGGGAAAGGATCCCTCATCTCGAGCTAGGAGGCGGAAACGGGGCTCCCCTGGATGTATGCGGGACCCCACGTGCTTCCTCTCGAGTGGAGACGGGCATGTCGGGGAACTTCTTGAGTTGCAGCAAGGGTGTGAAGGACCCTTTGGAAGTTCCAGTGGTTAGATGTGATTGGCCTCGAGAAGCCTCAGCGGAAATGGGCCTCATCTCGCCTGGAGGGCAAAACCTCCTGGATTTTCTCGAGTTGCGGCAGGTGCTCTAGACTTACGACGGGGACCTCAGGGACCCGCTCTGGTTGCCTCAGGAAAGGCCAGTCCCCATGCGAGTTCCTCGGGGGCCTCTCGGGATTCCTCTCCCGTCGATGCCGGGGCCTAAGACCTTGTGTGGAGTCGGGGCCGGAACCTGAGGATTCCTCTCCAGTGCTGACATGGATCTTGGGGTACTTCTGGAGTCTCCCCAGGGGAGTCAGTCCTCGTCTCGAATGCGGGCATGCACTTGCGCTTTCCTCCAGAGCGGTAGCAGCAGTGTCACGCAGTCCGCCGCGTGGATCAAAGGATCTATGGTTTTCCCTCGAGTCTTTCCCACGAGGCTTTCCCACGAGGCTTTCCCACAGGGCTGTCCCACGTGCACACGTGGTGGGAGTCGATCCTCGGCTTGAACGTCAAGGCAGTGCAGGGAAAACAGGTTCCTCTGGAATGGACTGACACATCTGGGGGACTCTTGGAATTGTGGCACGACCCTGGAGTTCCTCTCGCCTTTCCTGTGGAGAGCGCCTCCTCTTGAGATGCGACGGGAACGCCGGGAATTCTTTCCCTACGAAACAGGGAAAGGATCCCTCATCTCGAGCTAGGAGGCGGAAACGGGGCTCCCCTGGATGTGTGCGGGACACCACGTGCTTCCTCTCGAGTGGAGACGGGTATCTCGGGGAACTTCTTGAGTTGCAGCAAGGGTGTGAAGGACCCTTTGGAAGTTCCAGTGGTTAGATGTGATTGGCCTTGAGAAGCCTCAGCGGAAATGGGCCTCATCTCGCCTGGAGGGCAAAACCTCCTGGATTTTCTCGAGTTGCGGCAGGTGCTCTCGACTTACGACGGGGACCTCAGGGACTCGCTCTGGTGGCCTCAGGAAAGGCCAGTCCCCATGCGAGTTCCTCGGGGGCCTCTCGGGATTCCTCTCCCGTCGATGGCGGGGCCTAAGACCTTGTGTGGAGTCGGGGCCGGAACCTGAGGTTTCCTCTCCAGTGCTGACATGGATCTTGGGGTACTTCTGGAGTCTCCCCAGGGGAGTCAGTCCTCGTCTCGAATGCGGGAATGCACTTTCGCTTTCCTACAGAGCGGTAGCAGCAGTGTCACGCAGTCCGCCGCGTGGATCAAAGGATCTATGGTTTTCCCTCGAGTCTTTCCCACGAGGCTTTCCCACGAGGCTTTCCCACAGGGCTGTCCCACGTGCACACGTGGTGGGAGTCGATTCTCGGCTTGAACGTCAAGGCAGTGCAGGGAAAACAGGTTCCTCTTAAATGGACTGACACATCTGGGGGACTCTTGGAATGGTGGCACGATTCTGGGGTTCCTCTCGCCTTTCCTGTGGAGAGCGCCTCCTCTTGAGATGCGGCGGGAACGCCGGGAATTCTTTCCCTACGAAACAGGGAAAGGATCCCTCATCTCGAGCTAGGAGGCGGAAACGGGGCTCCCCTGGATGTGTGCGGGACCCCACGTGCTTCCTCTCGAGTGGAGACGGGTATGTCGGGGAACTTCTTGAGTTGCAGCAAGGGTGTGAAGGACCCTTTGGAAGTTCCAGTGGTTAGACGTATTGGCCTAGAGAAGCCTCAGCGGAAATGGGCCTCATGTCGCCTGGAGGGCAAAACCTCCTGGATTTTCTCGAGTTGCGGCAGGTGCTCTCGACTTACGACGGGGACCTCAGGGACCCGCTCTGGTGGCCTGAGGAAAGGCCAGTCCCCATGCGAGTTCCTCGGGGGCCTCTCGGGATTCCTCTCCCGTCGATGCCGGGGCCTAAGACCTTGTGTGGAGTCGGGGCCGGAACCTGAGGATTCCTCTCCAGTGCTGACATGGATCTTGGGGTACTTCTGGAGTCTCCCCAGGGGAGTCAGTCCTCGTCTCGAATGCGGGCATGCACTTGCGCTTTCCTCCAGAGCGGTAGCAGCAGTGTCACGCAGTCCGCCGCGTGGATCAAAGGATCTATGGTTTTCCCTCGAGTCTTTCCCACGAGGCTTTCCCACGAGGCTTTCCCACAGGGCTGTCCCACGTGCACACGTGGTGGGAGTCGATCCTCGGCTTGAACGTCAAGGCAGTGCAGGGAAAACAGGTTCCTCTGAAATGGACTGACACATCTGGGGGACTCTTGGAATGGTGGCACGACCCTGTAGTTCCTCTCGCCTTTCCTGTGGAGAGCGCCTCCTCTTGAGATGCGACGGGAACGCCGGGAAATCTTTCCCTACGAAACAGGGAAAGGATCCCTCATCTCGAGATAGGAGGCGGAAACGGGTCTCCCCTGGATGTGTGCGGGACACCACGTGCTTCCTCTCGAGTGGAGACGGGCATGTCGGGAACTTCTTGAGTTGCAGCAAGGGTGTGAAGGACCCTTTGGAAGTTCCAGTGGTTAGATGTGATTGGCCTCGAGAAGCCTCAGCGGAAATGGGCCTCATCTCGCCTGGAGGGCAAAACCTCCTGGATTTTCTCGAGTTGCGGCAGGTGCTCTCGACTTACGACGGGGACCTCAGGGACCCGCTCTGGTGGCCTCAGGAAAGGCCAGTCCCCATGCGAGTTCCTCGGGGGCCTCTCGGGATTCCTCTCCCGTCGATGCCGGGGCCTAAGACCTTGTGTGGAGTCGGGGCCGGAACCTGAGGATTCCTCTCCAGTGCTGACATGGATCTTGGGGTACGTCTGGAGTCTCCCCAGGGGAGTCAGTCCTCGTCTCGAATGCGGGCATGCACTTGCGCTTTCCTCCAGAGCGGTAGCAGCAGTGTCACTCAGTCCGACGCGTGGATCAAAGGATCTATGGTTTTCCCTCGAGTCTTTCCCACGAGGCTTTCCCACGAGGCTTTCCCACAGGGCTGTCCCACGTGCACACGTGGTGGGAGTCGATCCTCGGCTTGAACGTCAAGGCAGTGCAGGGAAAACAGGTTCCTCTGGAATGGACTGACACATCTGGGGGACTCTTGGAATGGTGGCATGACCCTGGAGTTCCTCTCGCCTTTCCTGTGGAGAGCGCCTCCTCTTGAGATGCGACGGGAACGCCGGGAATACTTTCCCTACGAAACAGGGAAAGCATCCCTCATCTCGAGCTAGGAGGCGGAAACGGGGCTCCACTGGATGTTTGCGGGACACCACGTGCTTCCTCTCGAGTGGAGACGGGTATGTCAGGGAACTTCTTGAGTTGCAGCAAGGGTGTGAAGGACCCTTTGGAAGTTCCAGTGGTTAGACGTGATTGGCCTCGAGAAGCCTCAGCGGAAATGGGCCTCATCTCGCCTGGAGGGCACAACCTCCTGGATTTTCTCGAGTTGCGGCAGGTGCTCTCGACTTACGACGGGGACCTCAGGGACCCGCTCTGGTGGCCTCAGGAAAGGCCAGTCCCCATGCGAGTTCCTCGGGGGCCTCTCGGGATTCCTCTCCCGTCGATGCCGGGGCCTAAGACCTTGTGTGGAGTCGGGGCCGAAACCTGAGGATTCCTCTCCAGTGCTGACATGGATCTTGGGGTACGTCTGGAGTCTCCCCAGGGGAGTCAGTCCTCGTCTCGAATGCGGGCATGCACTTGCGCTTTCCTCCAGAGCGGTAGCAGCAGTGTCACTCAGTCCGCCGCGTGGATCAAAGGATCTATGGTTTTCCCTCGAGTCTTTCCCACGAGGCTTTCCCACGAGGCTTTCCCACAGGGCTGTCCCACGTGCACACGTGGTGGGAGTCGATCCTCGGCTTGAACGTCAAGGCAGTGCAGGGAAAACAGCTTCCTCTGGAATGGACTGACACATCTGGGGGACTCTTGGAATGGTGGCACCAACCTGGAGTTCCTCTCGCCTTTCCTGTGGAGAGCGCCTCCTCTTGAGATGCGACGGGAACGCCGGGAATTCTTTCCCTACGAAACAGGGAAAGGATCCATCATCTCAAGCTAGGAGGCGGAAACGGGGCTCCCCTGGATGTGTGCGGGACCCCACGTGCTTCCTCTCGAGTGGAGACGGGTATGTCGGGGAACTTCTTGAGTTGCAGCAAGGGTGTGAAGGACCTTTGGAAGTTCCAGTGGTTAGATGTGATTGGCCTCGAGAAACCACAGCGGAAATGGGCCTCATCTCGCCTGGAGGGCAAAACCTCCTGGATTTTCTCGAGTTGCGGCAAGTGCTCTCGACTTACGACGGGGACCTCAGGGACCCGCTCTGGTGGCCTGAGGAAAGGCCAGTCCCCATGCGAGTTCCTCGGGGGCCTCTCGGGATTCCTCTCCCGTCGATGCCGGGGCCTAAGACCTTGTGTGGAGTCGGGGCCGGAACATGAGGATTCCTCTCCAGTGCTGACATGGATCTTGGGGTACTTCTGGAGTCTCCCCAGGGGAGTCAGTCCTCGTCTCGAATGCGGGCATGCACTTGCGCTTTCCTCCAGAGCGGTAGCAGCAGTGTCACGCAGTCCGCCGCGTGGATCAAAGGATCTATGGTTTTCCCTCGAGTCTTTCCCACGAGGCTTTCCCACGAGGCTTTCCCACAGGGCTGTCCCACGTGCACACGTGGTGGGAGTCGATCCTCGGCTTGAACGTCAAGGCAGTGCAGGGAAAACAGGTTCCTCTGGAATGGACTGACACATCTGGGGGACTCTTGGAATGGTGGCACGACCCTGGAGTTCCTCTCGCCTTTCCTGTGGAGAGCGCCTCCTCTTGAGATGCGACGGGAACGCCGGAAAATCTTTCCCTACGAAACAGGGAAAGGATCCCTCATCTCGAGCTAAGAGGCGGAAACGGGGCTCCCCTGGATGTGTGCGGGAGCCCACTTGCTTCCTCTCGAGTGGAGATGGGCATGTCGGGGACCTTCTTGAGTTGCAGCAAGGGTGTGAAGGACCCTTTGGAAGTTCCAGTGGTTAGATGTGATTGGCCTCGAGAAGCCTCAGCGGAAATGGGCCTCATCTCGCCTGGAGGGCAAAACCTCCTGGATTTTCTCGAGTTGCGGCAGGTGCTCTCGACTTACGACGGGGACCTCAGGGACCCGCTCTGGTGGCCTCAGGAAAGGCCAGTCCCCATGCGAGTTCTTCGGGGGCCTCTCGGGATTCCTCTCCCGTCAATGCCGAGGCCTAAGACCTTGTGTGGAGTCGGGGCCGGAACCTGAGGATTCCTCTCCAGTGCTGACATGGATCTTGGGGTACTTCTGGAGTCTCCCCAGGGGAGTCAGTCCTCGTCTCGAATGCGGGCATGCACTTGCGCTCTCCTCCAGAGCGGTAGCAGCAGTGTCACGCAGTCCGCCGCGTGGATCAAAGGATCTATGGTTTTCCCTCGAGTCTTTCCCACGAGGCTTTCCCACGAGGCTTTCCCACAGGGCTGTCCCACGTGCACACGTGGTGGGAGTCGATCCTCGGCTTGAACGTCAAGGCAGTGCAGGGAAAACAGGTTCCTCTGGAATGGACTGACACATCTGGGGGATTCTTGGAATGGTGGCTCGACCCTGGAGTTCCTCTCGCCTTTCCTGTGGAGAGCGCCTCCTCTTGAGATGCGACGGGAACGCCGGGAATTCTTTCCCTACGAAACAGGGAAAGGATCCCTCATCTCGAGCTTGGAGGCGGAAACAGGGCTCCCCTGGATGTGTGCGGGACCCCACGTGCTTCCTCTCGAGTGGAGACGGGTATGTCGGGGAACTTCTTGAGTTGCGGCAAGGGTTTGAAGGACCCTTTGGAAGTTCCAGTGGTTAGATGTGATTGGCCTCGAGAAGCCTCAGCGGAAATGGGCCTCACCTCGCCTGGAGGGCAAAACCCCCTGCATTTTCTCGAGTTGCGGCAGGTGCTCTCGACTTACGACGGGGACCTCAGGGACCCGCTCTGGTGGCCTCAGGAAAGGCCAGTCCCCATGCGAGTTCCTCGGGGGCCTCTCGGGATTCCTCTCCCGTCGATGCCGGGGCCTAAGACCTTGTGTGGAGTCGGGGCCGGAACCTGAGGATTCCTCTCCAGTGCTGACATGGATCTTGGGGTACTTCTGGAGTCTCCCCAGGGGAGTCAGTCCTCGTCTCGAATGCGGGCATGCACTTGCGCTTTCCTCCATAGCGGTAGCAGCAGTGTCACGCAGTCCGCCGCGTGGATCAAAGGATCTATGGTTTTCCCTCGAGTCTTTCCCACGAGGCTTTCCCACGAGGCTTTCCCACAGGGCTGTCCCACGTGCACACGTGGTGGGTGTCGATCCTCGGCTTGAACGTCAAGGCAGTGCAGGGAAAACAGGTTCCTCTGGAATGGACTGACACATCTGGGGGACTCTTGGAATGGTGTCACGACCCTGGAGTTCCTCTCGCCTTTCCTGTGGAGAGCGCCTCCTCTTGAGATGTGACGGGAACACCGGGAATTCTTTCCCTACGAAACAGGGAAAGGATCCCTCATCTCGAGCTAGGAGGCGGAAACGGGGCTCCCCTGGATGTATGCGGGACCCCACGTGCTTCCTCTCGAGTGGAGACGGGCATGTCGGGGAACTTCTTGAGTTGCAGCAAGGGTGTGAAGGACCCTTTGGAAGTTCCAGTGGTTAGATGTGATTGGCCTCGAGAAGCCTCAGCGGAAATGGGCCTCATCTCGCCTGGAGGGCAAAACCTCCTGGATTTTCTCGAGTTGCGGCAGGTGCTCTAGACTTACGACGGGGACCTCAGGGACCCGCTCTGGTTGCCTCAGGAAAGGCCAGTCCCCATGCGAGTTCCTCGGGGGCCTCTCGGGATTCCTCTCCCGTCGATGCCGGGGCCTAAGACCTTGTGTGGAGTCGGGGCCGGAACCTGAGGATTCCTCTCCAGTGCTGACATGGATCTTGGGGTACTTCTGGAGTCTCCCCAGGGGAGTCAGTCCTCGTCTCGAATGCGGGCATGCACTTGCGCTTTCCTCCAGAGCGGTAGCAGCAGTGTCACGCAGTCCGCCGCGTGGATCAAAGGATCTATGGTTTTCCCTCGAGTCTTTCCCACGAGGCTTTCCCACGAGGCTTTCCCACAGGGCTGTCCCACGTGCACACGTGGTGGGAGTCGATCCTCGGCTTGAACGTCAAGGCAGTGCAGGGAAAACAGGTTCCTCTGGAATGGACTGACACATCTGGGGGACTCTTGGAATTGTGGCACGACCCTGGAGTTCCTCTCGCCTTTCCTGTGGAGAGCGCCTCCTCTTGAGATGCGACGGGAACGCCGGGAATTCTTTCCCTACGAAACAGGGAAAGGATCCCTCATCTCGAGCTAGGAGGCGGAAACGGGGCTCCCCTGGATGTGTGCGGGACACCACGTGCTTCCTCTCGAGTGGAGACGGGTATCTCGGGGAACTTCTTGAGTTGCAGCAAGGGTGTGAAGGACCCTTTGGAAGTTCCAGTGGTTAGATGTGATTGGCCTTGAGAAGCCTCAGCGGAAATGGGCCTCATCTCGCCTGGAGGGCAAAACCTCCTGGATTTTCTCGAGTTGCGGCAGGTGCTCTCGACTTACGACGGGGACCTCAGGGACTCGCTCTGGTGGCCTCAGGAAAGGCCAGTCCCCATGCGAGTTCCTCGGGGGCCTCTCGGGATTCCTCTCCCGTCGATGGCGGGGCCTAAGACCTTGTGTGGAGTCGGGGCCGGAACCTGAGGTTTCCTCTCCAGTGCTGACATGGATCTTGGGGTACTTCTGGAGTCTCCCCAGGGGAGTCAGTCCTCGTCTCGAATGCGGGAATGCACTTTCGCTTTCCTACAGAGCGGTAGCAGCAGTGTCACGCAGTCCGCCGCGTGGATCAAAGGATCTATGGTTTTCCCTCGAGTCTTTCCCACGAGGCTTTCCCACGAGGCTTTCCCACAGGGCTGTCCCACGTGCACACGTGGTGGGAGTCGATTCTCGGCTTGAACGTCAAGGCAGTGCAGGGAAAACAGGTTCCTCTTAAATGGACTGACACATCTGGGGGACTCTTGGAATGGTGGCACGATTCTGGGGTTCCTCTCGCCTTTCCTGTGGAGAGCGCCTCCTCTTGAGATGCGGCGGGAACGCCGGGAATTCTTTCCCTACGAAACAGGGAAAGGATCCCTCATCTCGAGCTAGGAGGCGGAAACGGGGCTCCCCTGGATGTGTGCGGGACCCCACGTGCTTCCTCTCGAGTGGAGACGGGTATGTCGGGGAACTTCTTGAGTTGCAGCAAGGGTGTGAAGGACCCTTTGGAAGTTCCAGTGGTTAGACGTATTGGCCTAGAGAAGCCTCAGCGGAAATGGGCCTCATCTCGCCTGGAGGGCAAAACCTCCTGGATTTTCTCGAGTTGCGGCAGGTGCTCTCGACTTACGACGGGGACCTCAGGGACCCGCTCTGGTGGCCTGAGGAAAGGCCAGTCCCCATGCGAGTTCCTCGGGGGCCTCTCGGGATTCCTCTCCCGTCGATGCCGGGGCCTAAGACCTTGTGTGGAGTCGGGGCCGGAACCTGAGGATTCCTCTCCAGTGCTGACATGGATCTTGGGGTACTTCTGGAGTCTCCCCAGGGGAGTCAGTCCTCGTCTCGAATGCGGGCATGCACTTGCGCTTTCCTCCAGAGCGGTAGCAGCAGTGTCACGCAGTCCGCCGCGTGGATCAAAGGATCTATGGTTTTCCCTCGAGTCTTTCCCACGAGGCTTTCCCACGAGGCTTTCCCACAGGGCTGTCCCACGTGCACACGTGGTGGGAGTCGATCCTCGGCTTGAACGTCAAGGCAGTGCAGGGAAAACAGGTTCCTCTGAAATGGACTGACACATCTGGGGGACTCTTGGAATGGTGGCACGACCCTGTAGTTCCTCTCGCCTTTCCTGTGGAGAGCGCCTCCTCTTGAGATGCGACGGGAACGCCGGGAAATCTTTCCCTACGAAACAGGGAAAGGATCCCTCATCTCGAGATAGGAGGCGGAAACGGGTCTCCCCTGGATGTGTGCGGGACACCACGTGCTTCCTCTCGAGTGGAGACGGGCATGTCGGGAACTTCTTGAGTTGCAGCAAGGGTGTGAAGGACCCTTTGGAAGTTCCAGTGGTTAGATGTGATTGGCCTCGAGAAGCCTCAGCGGAAATGGGCCTCATCTCGCCTGGAGGGCAAAACCTCCTGGATTTTCTCGAGTTGCGGCAGGTGCTCTCGACTTACGACGGGGACCTCAGGGACCCGCTCTGGTGGCCTCAGGAAAGGCCAGTCCCCATGCGAGTTCTTCGGGGGCCTCTCGGGATTCCTCTCCCGTCAATGCCGAGGCCTAAGACCTTGTGTGGAGTCGGGGCCGGAACCTGAGGATTCCTCTCCAGTGCTGACATGGATCTTGGGGTACTTCTGGAGTCTCCCCAGGGGAGTCAGTCCTCGTCTCGAATGCGGGCATGCACTTGCGCTCTCCTCCAGAGCGGTAGCAGCAGTGTCACGCAGTCCGCCGCGTGGATCAAAGGATCTATGGTTTTCCCTCGAGTCTTTCCCACGAGGCTTTCCCACGAGGCTTTCCCACAGGGCTGTCCCACGTGCACACGTGGTGGGAGTCGATCCTCGGCTTGAACGTCAAGGCAGTGCAGGGAAAACAGGTTCCTCTGGAATGGACTGACACATCTGGGGGATTCTTGGAATGGTGGCTCGACCCTGGAGTTCCTCTCGCCTTTCCTGTGGAGAGCGCCTCCTCTTGAGATGCGACGGGAACGCCGGGAATTCTTTCCCTACGACACAGGGAAAGGATCCCTCATCTCGAGCTTGGAGGCGGAAACAGGGCTCCCCTGGATGTGTGCGGGACCCCACGTGCTTCCTCTCGAGTGGAGACGGGTATGTCGGGGAACTTCTTGAGTTGCGGCAAGGGTTTGAAGGACCCTTTGGAAGTTCCAGTGGTTAGATGTGATTGGCCTCGAGAAGCCTCAGCGGAAATGGGCCTCACCTCGCCTGGAGGGCAAAACCCCCTGCATTTTCTCGAGTTGCGGCAGGTGCTCTCGACTTACGACGGGGACCTCAGGGACCCGCTCTGGTGGCCTCAGGAAAGGCCAGTCCCCATGCGAGTTCCTCGGGGGCCTCTCGGGATTCCTCTCCCGTCGATGCCGGGGCCTAAGACCTTGTGTGGAGTCGGGGCCGGAACCTGAGGATTCCTCTCCAGTGCTGACATGGATCTTGGGGTACTTCTGGAGTCTCCCCAGGGGAGTCAGTCCTCGTCTCGAATGCGGGCATGCACTTGCGCTTTCCTCCATAGCGGTAGCAGCAGTGTCACGCAGTCCGCCGCGTGGATCAAAGGATCTATGGTTTTCCCTCGAGTCTTTCCCACGAGGCTTTCCCACGAGGCTTTCCCACAGGGCTGTCCCACGTGCACACGTGGTGGGTGTCGATCCTCGGCTTGAACGTCAAGGCAGTGCAGGGAAAACAGGTTCCTCTGGAATGGACTGACACATCTGGGGGACTCTTGGAATGGTGTCACGACCCTGGAGTTCCTCTCGCCTTTCCTGTGGAGAGCGCCTCCTCTTGAGATGTGACGGGAACACCGGGAATTCTTTCCCTACGAAACAGGGAAAGGATCCCTCATCTCGAGCTAGGAGGCGGAAACGGGGCTCCCCTGGATGTATGCGGGACCCCACGTGCTTCCTCTCGAGTGGAGACGGGCCTGTCGGGGAACTTCTTGAGTTGCAGCAAGGGTGTGAAGGACCCTTTGGAAGTTCCAGTGGTTAGATGTGATTGGCCTCGAGAAGCCTCAGCGGAAATGGGCCTCATCTCGCCTGGAGGGCAAAACCTCCTGGATTTTCTCGAGTTGCGGCAGGTGCTCTAGACTTACGACGGGGACCTCAGGGACCCGCTCTGGTTGCCTCAGGAAAGGCCAGTCCCCATGCGAGTTCCTCGGGGGCCTCTCGGGATTCCTCTCCCGTCGATGCCGGGGCCTAAGACCTTGTGTGGAGTCGGGGCCGGAACCTGAGGATTCCTCTCCAGTGCTGACATGGATCTTGGGGTACTTCTGGAGTCTCCCCAGGGGAGTCAGTCCTCGTCTCGAATGCGGGCATGCACTTGCGCTTTCCTCCAGAGCGGTAGCAGCAGTGTCACGCAGTCCGCCGCGTGGATCAATGGATCTATGGTTTTCCCTCGAGTCTTTCCCACGAGGCTTTCCCACGAGGCTTTCCCACAGGGCTGTCCCACGTGCACACGTGGTGGGAGTCGATCCTCGGCTTGAACGTCAAGGCAGTGCAGGGAAAACAGGTTCCTCTGGAATGGACTGACACATCTGGGGGACTCTTGGAATTGTGGCACGACCCTGGAGTTCCTCTCGCCTTTCCTGTGGAGAGCGCCTCCTCTTGAGATGCGACGGGAACGCCGGGAATTCTTTCCCTACGAAACAGGGAAAGGATCCCTCATCTCGAGCTAGGAGGCGGAAACGGGGCTCCCCTGGATGTGTGCGGGACACCACGTGCTTCCTCTCGAGTGGAGACGGGTATCTCGGGGAACTTCTTGAGTTGCAGCAAGGGTGTGAAGGACCCTTTGGAAGTTCCAGTGGTTAGATGTGATTGGCCTTGAGAAGCCTCAGCGGAAATGGGCCTCATCTCGCCTGGAGGGCAAAACCTCCTGGATTTTCTCGAGTTGCGGCAGGTGCTCTCGACTTACGACGGGGACCTCAGGGACTCGCTCTGGTGGCCTCAGGAAAGGCCAGTCCCCATGCGAGTTCCTCGGGGGCCTCTCGGGATTCCTCTCCCGTCGATGGCGGGGCCTAAGACCTTGTGTGGAGTCGGGGCCGGAACCTGAGGTTTCCTCTCCAGTGCTGACATGGATCTTGGGGTACTTCTGGAGTCTCCCCAGGGGAGTCAGTCCTCGTCTCGAATGCGGGAATGCACTTTCGCTTTCCTACAGAGCGGTAGCAGCAGTGTCACGCAGTCCGCCGCGTGGATCAAAGGATCTATGGTTTTCCCTCGAGTCTTTCCCACGAGGCTTTCCCACGAGGCTTTCCCACAGGGCTGTCCCACGTGCACACGTGGTGGGAGTCGATTCTCGGCTTGAACGTCAAGGCAGTGCAGGGAAAACAGGTTCCTCTTAAATGGACTGACACATCTGGGGGACTCTTGGAATGGTGGCACGATTCTGGGGTTCCTCTCGCCTTTCCTGTGGAGAGCGCCTCCTCTTGAGATGCGGCGGGAACGCCGGGAATTCTTTCCCTACGAAACAGGGAAAGGATCCCTCATCTCGAGCTAGGAGGCGGAAACGGGGCTCCCCTGGATGTGTGCGGGACCCCACGTGCTTCCTCTCGAGTGGAGACGGGTATGTCGGGGAACTTCTTGAGTTGCAGCAAGGGTGTGAAGGACCCTTTGGAAGTTCCAGTGGTTAGACGTATTGGCCTAGAGAAGCCTCAGCGGAAATGGGCCTCATCTCGCCTGGAGGGCAAAACCTCCTGGATTTTCTCGAGTTGCGGCAGGTGCTCTCGACTTACGACGGGGACCTCAGGGACCCGCTCTGGTGGCCTGAGGAAAGGCCAGTCCCCATGCGAGTTCCTCGGGGGCCTCTCGGGATTCCTCTCCCGTCGATGCCGGGGCCTAAGACCTTGTGTGGAGTCGGGGCCGGAACCTGAGGATTCCTCTCCAGTGCTGACATGGATCTTGGGGTACTTCTGGAGTCTCCCCAGGGGAGTCAGTCCTCGTCTCGAATGCGGGCATGCACTTGCGCTTTCCTCCAGAGCGGTAGCAGCAGTGTCACGCAGTCC
Organism: Ovis canadensis; assembly: GCF_042477335.2. Classification (NCBI taxonomy): domain Eukaryota; kingdom Metazoa; phylum Chordata; class Mammalia; order Artiodactyla; family Bovidae; genus Ovis; species Ovis canadensis. The sequence continues at coordinate 4,479,075 of NC_091262.1, read as the reverse complement.
GCCGCGTGGATCAAAGGATCTATGGTTTTCCCTCGAGTCTTTCCCACGAGGCTTTCCCACGAGGCTTTCCCACAGGGCTGTCCCACGTGCACACGTGGTGGGAGTCGATCCTCGGCTTGAACGTCAAGGCAGTGCAGGGAAAACAGGTTCCTCTGAAATGGACTGACACATCTGGGGGACTCTTGGAATGGTGGCACGACCCTGTAGTTCCTCTCGCCTTTCCTGTGGAGAGCGCCTCCTCTTGAGATGCGACGGGAACGCCGGGAAATCTTTCCCTACGAAACAGGGAAAGGATCCCTCATCTCGAGATAGGAGGCGGAAACGGGTCTCCCCTGGATGTGTGCGGGACACCACGTGCTTCCTCTCGAGTGGAGACGGGCATGTCGGGAACTTCTTGAGTTGCAGCAAGGGTGTGAAGGACCCTTTGGAAGTTCCAGTGGTTAGATGTGATTGGCCTCGAGAAGCCTCAGCGGAAATGGGCCTCATCTCGCCTGGAGGGCAAAACCTCCTGGATTTTCTCGAGTTGCGGCAGGTGCTCTCGACTTACGACGGGGACCTCAGGGACCCGCTCTGGTGGCCTCAGGAAAGGCCAGTCCCCATGCGAGTTCCTCGGGGGCCTCTCGGGATTCCTCTCCCGTCGATGCCGGGGCCTAAGACCTTGTGTGGAGTCGGGGCCGGAACCTGAGGATTCCTCTCCAGTGCTGACATGGATCTTGGGGTACGTCTGGAGTCTCCCCAGGGGAGTCAGTCCTCGTCTCGAATGCGGGCATGCACTTGCGCTTTCCTCCAGAGCGGTAGCAGCAGTGTCACTCAGTCCGACGCGTGGATCAAAGGATCTATGGTTTTCCCTCGAGTCTTTCCCACGAGGCTTTCCCACGAGGCTTTCCCACAGGGCTGTCCCACGTGCACACGTGGTGGGAGTCGATCCTCGGCTTGAACGTCAAGGCAGTGCAGGGAAAACAGGTTCCTCTGGAATGGACTGACACATCTGGGGGACTCTTGGAATGGTGGCATGACCCTGGAGTTCCTCTCGCCTTTCCTGTGGAGAGCGCCTCCTCTTGAGATGCGACGGGAACGCCGGGAATACTTTCCCTACGAAACAGGGAAAGCATCCCTCATCTCGAGCTAGGAGGCGGAAACGGGGCTCCACTGGATGTTTGCGGGACACCACGTGCTTCCTCTCGAGTGGAGACGGGTATGTCAGGGAACTTCTTGAGTTGCAGCAAGGGTGTGAAGGACCCTTTGGAAGTTCCAGTGGTTAGACGTGATTGGCCTCGAGAAGCCTCAGCGGAAATGGGCCTCATCTCGCCTGGAGGGCACAACCTCCTGGATTTTCTCGAGTTGCGGCAGGTGCTCTCGACTTACGACGGGGACCTCAGGGACCCGCTCTGGTGGCCTCAGGAAAGGCCAGTCCCCATGCGAGTTCCTCGGGGGCCTCTCGGGATTCCTCTCCCGTCGATGCCGGGGCCTAAGACCTTGTGTGGAGTCGGGGCCGAAACCTGAGGATTCCTCTCCAGTGCTGACATGGATCTTGGGGTACGTCTGGAGTCTCCCCAGGGGAGTCAGTCCTCGTCTCGAATGCGGGCATGCACTTGCGCTTTCCTCCAGAGCGGTAGCAGCAGTGTCACTCAGTCCGCCGCGTGGATCAAAGGATCTATGGTTTTCCCTCGAGTCTTTCCCACGAGGCTTTCCCACGAGGCTTTCCCACAGGGCTGTCCCACGTGCACACGTGGTGGGAGTCGATCCTCGGCTTGAACGTCAAGGCAGTGCAGGGAAAACAGCTTCCTCTGGAATGGACTGACACATCTGGGGGACTCTTGGAATGGTGGCACCAACCTGGAGTTCCTCTCGCCTTTCCTGTGGAGAGCGCCTCCTCTTGAGATGCGACGGGAACGCCGGGAATTCTTTCCCTACGAAACAGGGAAAGGATCCATCATCTCAAGCTAGGAGGCGGAAACGGGGCTCCCCTGGATGTGTGCGGGACCCCACGTGCTTCCTCTCGAGTGGAGACGGGTATGTCGGGGAACTTCTTGAGTTGCAGCAAGGGTGTGAAGGACCTTTGGAAGTTCCAGTGGTTAGATGTGATTGGCCTCGAGAAACCACAGCAGAAATGGGCCTCATCTCGCCTGGAGGGCAAAACCTCCTGGATTTTCTCGAGTTGCGGCAAGTGCTCTCGACTTACGACGGGGACCTCAGGGACCCGCTCTGGTGGCCTGAGGAAAGGCCAGTCCCCATGCGAGTTCCTCGGGGGCCTCTCGGGATTCCTCTCCCGTCGATGCCGGGGCCTAAGACCTTGTGTGGAGTCGGGGCCGGAACATGAGGATTCCTCTCCAGTGCTGACATGGATCTTGGGGTACTTCTGGAGTCTCCCCAGGGGAGTCAGTCCTCGTCTCGAATGCGGGCATGCACTTGCGCTTTCCTCCAGAGCGGTAGCAGCAGTGTCACGCAGTCCGCCGCGTGGATCAAAGGATCTATGGTTTTCCCTCGAGTCTTTCCCACGAGGCTTTCCCACGAGGCTTTCCCACAGGGCTGTCCCACGTGCACACGTGGTGGGAGTCGATCCTCGGCTTGAACGTCAAGGCAGTGCAGGGAAAACAGGTTCCTCTGGAATGGACTGACACATCTGGGGGACTCTTGGAATGGTGGCACGACCCTGGAGTTCCTCTCGCCTTTCCTGTGGAGAGCGCCTCCTCTTGAGATGCGACGGGAACGCCGGAAAATCTTTCCCTACGAAACAGGGAAAGGATCCCTCATCTCGAGCTAAGAGGCGGAAACGGGGCTCCCCTGGATGTGTGCGGGAGCCCACTTGCTTCCTCTCGAGTGGAGATGGGCATGTCGGGGACCTTCTTGAGTTGCAGCAAGGGTGTGAAGGACCCTTTGGAAGTTCCAGTGGTTAGATGTGATTGGCCTCGAGAAGCCTCAGCGGAAATGGGCCTCATCTCGCCTGGAGGGCAAAACCTCCTGGATTTTCTCGAGTTGCGGCAGGTGCTCTCGACTTACGACGGGGACCTCAGGGACCCGCTCTGGTGGCCTCAGGAAAGGCCAGTCCCCATGCGAGTTCTTCGGGGGCCTCTCGGGATTCCTCTCCCGTCAATGCCGAGGCCTAAGACCTTGTGTGGAGTCGGGGCCGGAACCTGAGGATTCCTCTCCAGTGCTGACATGGATCTTGGGGTACTTCTGGAGTCTCCCCAGGGGAGTCAGTCCTCGTCTCGAATGCGGGCATGCACTTGCGCTCTCCTCCAGAGCGGTAGCAGCAGTGTCACGCAGTCCGCCGCGTGGATCAAAGGATCTATGGTTTTCCCTCGAGTCTTTCCCACGAGGCTTTCCCACGAGGCTTTCCCACAGGGCTGTCCCACGTGCACACGTGGTGGGAGTCGATCCTCGGCTTGAACGTCAAGGCAGTGCAGGGAAAACAGGTTCCTCTGGAATGGACTGACACATCTGGGGGATTCTTGGAATGGTGGCTCGACCCTGGAGTTCCTCTCGCCTTTCCTGTGGAGAGCGCCTCCTCTTGAGATGCGACGGGAACGCCGGGAATTCTTTCCCTACGAAACAGGGAAAGGATCCCTCATCTCGAGCTTGGAGGCGGAAACAGGGCTCCCCTGGATGTGTGCGGGACCCCACGTGCTTCCTCTCGAGTGGAGACGGGTATGTCGGGGAACTTCTTGAGTTGCGGCAAGGGTTTGAAGGACCCTTTGGAAGTTCCAGTGGTTAGATGTGATTGGCCTCGAGAAGCCTCAGCGGAAATGGGCCTCACCTCGCCTGGAGGGCAAAACCCCCTGCATTTTCTCGAGTTGCGGCAGGTGCTCTCGACTTACGACGGGGACCTCAGGGACCCGCTCTGGTGGCCTCAGGAAAGGCCAGTCCCCATGCGAGTTCCTCGGGGGCCTCTCGGGATTCCTCTCCCGTCGATGCCGGGGCCTAAGACCTTGTGTGGAGTCGGGGCCGGAACCTGAGGATTCCTCTCCAGTGCTGACATGGATCTTGGGGTACTTCTGGAGTCTCCCCAGGGGAGTCAGTCCTCGTCTCGAATGCGGGCATGCACTTGCGCTTTCCTCCAGAGCGGTAGCAGCAGTGTCACGCAGTCCGCCGCGTGGATCAAAGGATCTATGGTTTTCCCTCGAGGCTTTCCCACGAGGCTTTCCCACGAGGCTTTCCCACAGGGCTGTCCCACGTGCACACGTGGTGGGAGTCGATCCTCGGCTTGAACGTCAAGGCAGTGCAGGGAAAACAGGTTCCTCTGGAATGGACTGACACATCTGGGGGACTCTTGGAATGGTGTCATGACCCTGGAGTTCCTCTCGCCTTTCCTGAGGAGAGCGACTCCTCTTGAGATGCGACGGGAACGCCGGGAATTCTTTCCCTACGAAACAGGGAAAGGATCCCTCATCTCGAGCTAGGAGGCGGAAACGGGGCTCCCCTGGATGTGTGCGGGACCCCACGTGCTTCCTCTCGAGTGGAGACGGGTATGTCGGGGAACTTCTTGAGTTGCAGCAATGGTGTGAAGGACCCTTTGGAAGTTTCAGTGGTTAGATGTGATTGGCCTCGAGAAGCCTCAGCGGAAATGGGCCTCATCTCGCCTGGAGGGCAAAACCTCCTGGATTTTCTCGAGTTGCGGCAGGTGCTCTCGACTTACGACGGGGACCTCAGGGACCCGCTCTGGTGGCCTGAGGAAAGGCCAGTCCCCATGCGAGTTCCTCGGGGGCCTCTCGGGATTCCTCTCCCGTCGATGCCGGGGCCTAAGACCTTGTGTGGAGTCGGGGCCGGAACCTGAGGATTCCTCTCCAGTGCTGACATGGATCTTGGGGTACTTCTGGAGTCTCCCCAGGGGAGTCAGTCCTCGTCTCGAATGCGGGCATGCACTTGCGCTTTCCTCCAGAGCGGTAGCAGCAGTGTCACGCAGTCCGCCGCGTGGATCAAAGGATCTATGGTTTTCCCTCGAGTCTTTCCCACGAGGCTTTCCCACGAGGCTTTCCCACAGGGCTGTCCCACGTGCACACGTGGTGGGAGTCGATCCTCGGCTTGAACGTCAAGGTAGTGCATGGAAAACAGCTTCCTCTGGAATGGACTGACACATCTGGGGGACTCTTGGAATGGTGGCACGACCCTGGAGTTCCTCTCGCCTTTCCTGTGGAGAGCGCCTCCTCTTGAGATGCGACGGGAACGCCGGGAATTCTTTCCCTACGAAACAGGGAAAGGATCCCTCATCTCAAGCTAGGAGGCGGAAACGGGGCTCCCCTGGATGTGTGCGGGACCGCACGTGCTTCCTCTCGAGTGGAGACGGGTATGTCGGGGAACTTCTTGAGTTGCAGCAAGGGTGTGAAGGACCCTTTGGAAGTTCCAGTGGTTAGACGTATTGGCCTCGAGAAGCCTCAGCGGAAATGGGCCTCGTCTCGCCTGGAGGGCAAAACCTCCTAGATTTTCTCGAGTTGCTGCAGGTGCTCTCGACTTACGACGGGGACCTCAGGGACCCGCTCTGGTGGCCTCAGGAAAGGCCAGTCCCCATGCGAGTTCCTCCGGGGCCTCTCGGGATTCCTCTCCCGTCGATGCCGGGGCCTAAGACCTTGAGTGGAGTCGGGGCCGGAACCTGAGGATTCCTCTCCAGTGCTGACATGGATCTTGGGGTACTTCTGGAGTCTCCCCAGGGGAGTCAGTCCTCGTCTCGAATGCGGGCATGCACTTGCGCTTTCCTCCAGAGCGGTAGCAGCAGTGTCACGCAGTCCGCCGCGTGGATCAAAGGATCTATGGTTTTCCCTCGAGTCTTTCCCACGAGGCTTTCCCACGAGGCTTTCCCACAGGGCTGTCCCACGTGCACACGTGGTGGGAGTAGATCCTCGGCTTGAACGTCAAGGCAGTGCAGGGAAAACAGGTTCCTCTGGAATGGACTGACACATCTGGGGGACTCTTGGAATGGTGTCACGACCCTGGAGTTCCTCTCGCCTTTCCTGTGGAGAGCGCCTCCTCTTGAGATGCGACGGGAACGCCGGGAAATCTTTCCCTACGAAACAGGGAAAGGATCCCTCATCTCGAGCTAGGAGGCGGAAACGGGGCTCCCCTGGATGTGTGCGGGACACCACGTGCTTCCTCTCGAGTGGAGATGGGCATGTCGGGGACCTTCTTGAGTTGCAGCAAGGGTGTGAAGGACCCTTTGGAAGTTCCAGTGGTTAGATGTGATTGGCCTCGAGAAGCCTCAGCGGAAATGGGCCTCATCTCGCCTGGAGGGCAAAACCTCCTGGATTTTCTCGAGTTGCGGCAGGTGCTCTCGACTTACGACGGGGACCTCAGGGACCCGCTCTGGTGGCCTCAGGAAAGGCCAGTCCCCATGCGAGTTCCTCGGGGGCCTCTCGGGATTCCTCTCCCGTCGATGCCGGGGCCTAAGACCTTGTGTGGAGTCGGGGCCGGAACCTGAGGATTCCTCTCCAGTGCTGACATGGATCTTGGGGTACTTCTGGAGTCTCCCCAGGGGAGTCAGTCCTCGTCTCGAATGCGGGCATGCACTTGCGCTTTCCTGCAGAGCGGTAGCAGCAGTGTCACGCAGTCCGCCGCGTGGATCAAAGAATCTATGGTTTTCCCTCGAGTCTTTCCCACGAGGCTTTCCCACGAGGCTTTCCCACAGGGCTGTCCCACGTGCACTCGTGGTGGGAGTCGATCCTCGGCTTGAACGTCAAGGCAGTGCATGGAAAACAGGTTCCTCTGGAATGGACTGACACATCTGGGGGACTCTTGGAATGGTGGCACGACCCTGGAGTTCCTCTCGCCTTTCCTGTGGAGAGCGCCTCCTCTTGAGATGCGACGGGAACGCCGGGAATTCTTTCCCTACGAAACAGGGAAAGGATCCCTCATCTCGAGCTAGGAGGCGGAAACGGGGCTCCCCTGGATGTGTGCGGGACCCACGTGCTTCCTCTCGAGTGGAGACGGGTATGTCGGGGAACTTCTTGAGTGGCAGCAAGGGTGTGAAGGACCCTTTGGAAGTTCCAGTGGTTAGATGTGATTGGCCCCGAGAAGCCTCAGCGGAAATGGGCCTCATCTCGCCTGGAGGGCAAAACCTCCTGGATTTTCTCGAGTTGCGGCAGGTGCTCTCGACTTACGACGGGGACCTCAGGGACCCGCTCTGGTGGCCTCAGGAAAGGCCAGACCCCATGCGAGTTCCTCGGGGGCCTCTCGGGATTCCTCTCCCGTCGATGCCGGGGCCTAAGACCTTGTGTGGAGTCGGGGCCGGAACCTGAGGATTCCTCTCCAGTGCTGACATGGATCTTGGGGTACTTCTGGAGTCTCCCCAGGGGAGTCAGTCCTCGTCTCGAATGCGGGCATGCACTTGCGCTTTCCTCCAGAGCGGTAGCAGCAGTGTCACGCAGTCCGCCGCGTGGATCAAAGGATCTATGGTTTTCCCTCGAGGCTTTCCCACGAGGCTTTCCCACGAGGCTTTCCCACAGGGCTGTCCCACGTGCACACGTGGTGGGAGTCGATCCTCGGCTTGAACGTCAAGGCAGTGGAGGGAAAACAGGTTCCTCTGGAATGGACTGACACATCTGGGGGACTCTTGGAATGGTGGCACGACCCTGGAGTTCCTCTCACCTTTCCTGTGGAGAGCGCCTCCTCTTGAGATGCGACGGGAACGCCGGGAATTCTTTCCCTACGAAACAGGGAAAGGATCCCTCATCTCGAGCTAGGAGGCGGAAACGGGGCTCCCCTGGATGTGTGCGGGACCGCACGTGCTTCCTCTCGAGTGGAGACGGGTATGTCGGGGAACTTCTTGAGTTGCAGCAAGGGTGTGAAGGACCCTTTGGAAGTTCCAGTGGTTAGACGTATTGGCCTCGAGAAGCCTCAGCGGAAATGGGCCTCGTCTCGCCTGGAGGGCAAAACCTCCTGGATTTTCTCGAGTTGCGGCAGGTGCTCTCGACTTACGACGGGGACCTCAGGGACCCGCTCTGGTGGCCTCAGGAAAGGCCAGTCCCCATGCGAGTTCCTCGGGGGCCTCTCGGGATTCCTCTCCCGTCGATGCCGGGGCCTAAGACCTTGTGTGGAGTCGGGGCCGGAACCTGAGGATTCCTCTCCAGTGCTGACATGGATCTTGGGGTACTTCCGGAGTCTCCCCAGGGGAGTCAGTCCTCGTCTCGAATGCGGGCATGCACTTGCGCTTTCCTCCAGAGCGGTAGCAGCAGTGTCACGCAGTCCGCCGCGTGGATCAAAGGATCTATGGTTTTCCCTCGAGCCTTTCCCACGAGGCTTTCCCACGAGGCTTTCCCACAGGGCTGTCCCACGTGCACACGTGGTGGGTGTCGATCCTCGGCTTGAACGTCAAGGCAGTGCAGGGAAAACAGGTTCCTCTGGAATGGACTGACACATCTGGGGGACTCTTGGAATGGTGGCACGACCCTGGAGTTCCTCTCGCCTTTCCTGTGGAGAGCGCCTCCTCTTGAGATGTGACGGGAACACCGGGAATTCTTTCCCTACGAAACAGGGAAAGGATCCCTCATCTCGAGCTAGGAGGCGGAAACGGGGCTCCCCTGGATGTGTGCGGGACCCCACGTGCTTCCTCTCGAGTGGAGATGGGTATGTCGGGGAACTTCTTGAGTTGCAGTAATGGTGTGAAGGACCCTTTGGAAGTTCCAGTGGTTACATTTGATTGGCCTCGAGAAGCCACAGCGGAAATGGGCCTCATCTCGCCTGGAGGGCAAAACCTCCTGGATTTTCTCGAGTTGCGGCAGGTGCTCTCGACTTACGACGGGGACCTCAGGGACCCGCTCTGGTGGCCTGAGGAAAGGCCAGTCCCCATGCGAGTTCCTCGGGGGCCTCTCGGGATTCCTCTCCCGTCGATGCCGGGGCCTAAGACCTTGTGTGGAGTCGGGGCCGGAACCTGAGGATTCCTCTCCAGTGCTGACATGGATCTTGGGGTACTTCTGGAGTCTCCCCAGGGGAGTCAGTCCTCGTCTCGAATGCGGGCATGCACTTGCGCTTTCCTCCAGAGCGGTAGCAGCAGTGTCACGCAGTCCGCCGCGTGGATCAAAGGATCTATGGTTTTCCCTCGAGTCTTTCCCACGAGGCTTTCCCACCAGGCTTTCCCACAGGGCTGTCCCACGTGCACACGTGGTGGGAGTCGATCCTCGGCTTGAACGTCAAGGCAGTGCAGGGAAAACAGGTTCCTCTGGAATGGACTGACACATCTGGGGGACTCTTGGAATGGTGGCACGACCCTGGAGTTCCTCTCGCCTTTCCTGTGGAGAGCGCCTCCTCTTGAGATGCGACGGGAACGCCGGGAAATCTTTCCCTACGAAACAGGGAAAGGATCCCTCATCTCGAGATAGGAGGCGGAAACGGGTCTCCCCTGGATGTTTGCGGGACACCACGTGCTTCCTCTCGAGTGGAGACGGGCATGTCGGGGAACTTCTTGAGTTGCAGCAATGGTGTGAAGGACCCTTTGGAAGTTCCAGTGGTTAGATGTGATTGGCCTCGAGAAGCCTCAGCGGAAATGGGCCTCATCTCGCCTGGAGGGCAAAACCTCCTGGATTTTCTCGAGTTGCGGCAGGTGCCCTCGACTTACGACGGGGACCTCAGGGACCCGCTCTGGTGGCCTCAGGAAAGGCCAGTCCCCATGCGAGTTCCTCGGGGGCCTCTCGGGATTCCTCTCCCGTCGATGCCGGGGCCTAAGACCTTGTGTGGAGTCGGGGCCGGAAACTGAGGATTCCTCTCCAGTGCTGACATGGATCTTGGGGTACGTCTGGAGTCTCCCCAGGGGAGTCAGGCCTCGTCTCGAATGCGGGCATGCACTTGCGCTTTCCTCCAGAGCGGTAGCAGCAGTGTCACTCAGTCCGCCGCGTGGATCAAAGGATCTATGGTTTTCCCTCGTGTCTTTCCCACGAGGCTTTAACACGAGACTTTCCCACAGGGCTGTCCCACATGCACACGTGGTGGGAGTCGATCCTCGGCTTGAACGTCAAGGCAGTGCAGGGAAAACAGGTTCCTCTGGAATGGACTGACACATCTGGGGGACTCTTGGAATGGTGGCATGACCCTGGAGTTCCTCTCGCCTTTCCTGTGGAGAGCGCCTCCTCTTGAGATGCGACGGGAACGCCGGGAATACTTTCCCTACGAAACAGGGAAAGGATCCCTCATCTCGAGCTAGGAGGCGGAAACGGGGCTCCCCTGGATGTGTGCGGGACCCCACGTGCTTCCTCTCGAGTGGAGACGGGTATGTCGGGGAACTTCTTGAGTTGCAGCAAGGGTGTGAAGGACCCTTTGGAAGTTCCAGTGGTTAGACGTATTGGCCTCGAGAAGCCTCAGCGGAAATGGGCCTCGTCTCGCCTGGAGGGCAAAACCTCCTAGATTTTCTCGAGTTGCGGCAGGTGCTCTCGACTTACGACGGGGACCTCAGGGACCCGCTCTGGTGGCCTCAGGAAAGGCCAGTCCCCATGCGAGTTCCTCGTGGGCCTCTCGGGATTCCTCTCCCGTCGATGCCGGGGCCTAAGACCTTGAGTGGAGTCGGGGCCGGAACCTGAGGATTCCTCTCCAGTGCTCACATGGATGTTGGGGTACTTCTGGAGTCTCCCCAGGGGAGTCAGTCCTCGTCTCGAATGCGGGCATGCACTTGCGCTTTCCTCCAGAGCGGTAGCAGCAGTGTCACGCAGTCCGCCGCGTGGATCAAAGGATCTATGTTTTTCCCTCGAGTCTTTCCCACGAGGCTTTCCCACGAGGCATTCCCACAGGGCTGTCCCACGTGCACACGTGGTGGGAGTCGATCCTCGGCTTGAACGTCAAGGCAGTGCAGGGAAAACAGGTTCCTCTGGAATGGACTGACAAATCTGGGGGACTCTTGGAATGGTGTCACGACCCTGGAGTTCCTCTCGCCTTTCCTGTGGAGAGCGCCTCCTCTTGAGATGCGACGGGAACACCGGGAATTCTTTCCCTACGAAACAGGGAAAGGATCCCTCATCTCGAGCTAGGAGGCGGAAACGGGGCTCCCCTGGATGTGTGCGGGACCCCACGTGCTTCCTCTCGAGTGGAGATGGGTATGTCGGGGAACTTCTTGAGTTGCAGTAATGGTGTGAAGGACCTTTGGAAGTTCCAGTGGTTAGATGTGATTGGCCTCGAGAAGCCACAGCGGAAACGGGCCTCATCTCGCCTGGAGGGCAAAACCTCCTGGATTTTCTCGAGTTGCGGCAGGTGCTCTCGACTTACGACGGGGACCTCAGGGACCCGCTCTGGTGGCCTGAGGAAAGGCCAGTCCCCATGCGAGTTCCTCGGGGGCCTCTCGGGATTCCTCTCCCGTCGATGCCGGGGCCTAAGACCTTGTGTGGAGTCGGGGCCGGAACCTGAGGATTCCTCTCCAGTGCTGACATGGATCTTGGGGTACTTCTGGAATCTCCCCAGGGGAGTCAGTCCTCGTCTCGAATGCGGGCATGCACTTGCGCTTTCCTCCAGAGCGGTAGCAGCAGTGTCACGCAGTCCGCCGCGTGGATCAAAGGATCTATGGTTTTCCCTCGAGTCTTTCCCACGAGGCTTTCCCACGAGGCTTTCCCACAGGGCTGTCCCACGTGCACACGTGGTGGGTGTCGATCCTCGGCTTGAACGTCAAGGCAGTGCAGGGAAAACAGGTTCCTCTGGAATGGACTGACACATCTGGGGGACTCTTGGAATGGTGTCACGACCCTGGAGTTCCTCTCGCCTTTCCTGTGGAGAGCGCCTCCTCTTGAGATGTGACGGGAACACCGGGAATTCTTTCCCTACGAAACAGGGAAAGGATCCCTCATCTCGAGCTAGGAGGCGGAAACGGGGCTCCCCTGGATGTATGCGGGACCCCACGTGCTTCCTCTCGAGTGGAGATGGGTATGTCGGGGAACTTCTTGAGTTGCAGTAATGGTGTGAAGGACCCTTTGGAAGTTCCAGTGGTTAGATTTGATTGGCCTCGAGAAGCCACAGCGGAAATGGGCCTCATCTCGCCTGGAGGGCAAACCTCCTGGATTTTCTCGAGTTGCGGCAGGTGCTCTCGACTTACGACGGGGACCTCAGGGACCCGCTCTGGTGGCCTGAGGAAAGGCCAGTCCCCATGCGAGTTCCTCGGGGGCCTCTCGGGATTCCTCTCCCGTCGATGCCGGGGCCTAAGACCTTGTGTGGAGTCGGGGCCGGAACCTGAGGATTCCTCTCCAGTGCTGACATGGATCTTGGGGTACTTCTGGAGTCTCCCCAGTGGAGTCAGTCCTCGTCTCGAATGCGGGCATGCACTTGCGCTTTCCTCCAGAGCGGTAGCAGCAGTGTCACGCAGTCCGCCGCGTGGATCAAAGGATCTATGGTTTTCCCTCGAGTCTTTCCAACGAGGCTTTCCCACGAGGCTTTCCCACAGGGCTGTCCCACGTGCACACGTGGTGGGAGTCGATCCTCGGCTTGAACGTCAAGGCAGTGCAGGGAAAACAGGTTCCTCTGGAATGGACTGACACATCTGGGGGACTCTTGGAATGGTGGCACGACCCTGGAGTTCCTCTCGCCTTTCCTGTGGAGAGCGCCTCCTCTTGAGATGCGACGGGAACGCCGGGAATTCTTTCCCTACGAAACAGGGAAAGGATCCCTCATCTCGAGATAGGAGGCGGAAACGGGGCTCCCCTGGATGTGTGCGGGACACCACGTGCTTCCTCTCGAGTGGAGACGGGCATGTCGGGGAACTTCTTGAGTTGCAGCAAGGGTGTGAAGGACCCTTTGGAAGTTCCAGTGGTTAGATGTGATTGGCCTCGAGAAGCCTCAGCGGAAATGGGCCTCATCTCGCCTGGAGGGCAAAACCTCCTGGATTTTCTAGAGTTGCGGCAGGTGCTCTAGACTTACGACGGGGACCTCAGGGACCCGCTCTGGTTGCCTCAGGAAAGGCCAGTCCCCATGCGAGTTCCTCGGGGGCCTCTCGGGATTCCTCTCCCGTCGATGCCGGGGCCTAAGACCTTGTGTGGAGTCGGGGCCGGAACCTGAGGATTCCTCTCCAGTGCTGACATGGATCTTGGGGTACTTCTGGAGTCTCCCCAGGGGAGTCAGTCCTCGTCTCGAATGCGGGCATGCACTTGCGCTTTCCTCCAGAGCGGTAGCAGCAGTGTCACGCAGTCCGCCGCGTGGATCAAAGGATCTATGGTTTTCCCTCGAGTCTTTCCCACGAGGCTTTCCCACGAGGCTTTCCCACAGGGCTGTCCCACGTGCACACGTGGTGGGAGTCGATCCTCGGCTTGAACGTCAAGGCAGTGCAGGGAAAACAGGTTCCTCTGGAATGGACTGACACATCTGGGGGACTCTTGGAATTGTGGCACGACCCTGGAGTTCCTCTCGCCTTTCCTGTGGAGAGCGCCTCCTCTTGAGATGCGACGGGAACGCCGGGAATTCTTTCCCTACGAAACAGGGAAAGGATCCCTCATCTCGAGCTAGGAGGCGGAAACGGGGCTCCCCTGGATGTGTGCGGGACACCACGTGCTTCCTCTCGAGTGGAGACGGGTATGTCGGGGAACCTCTTGAGTTGCAGCAAGGGTGTGAAGGACCCTTTGGAAGTTCCAGTGGTTAGATGTGATTGGCCTTGAGAAGCCTCAGCGGAAATGGGCCTCATCTCGCCTGGAGGGCAAAACCTCCTGGATTTTCTCGAGTTGCGGCAGGTGCTCTCGACTTACGACGGGGACCTCAGGGACTCGCTCTGGTGGCCTCAGGAAAGGCCAGACCCATGCGAGTTCCTCGGGGGCCTCTCGGGATTCCTCTCCCGTCGATGGCGGGGCCTAAGACCTTGTGTGGAGTCGGGGCCGGAACCTGAGGATTCCTCTCCAGTGCTGACATGGATCTTGGGGTACTTCCGGAGTCTCCCCAGGGGAGTCAGTCCTCGTCGCGAATGCGGGCATGCACTTGCACTTTCCTCCAGAGCGGTAGCAGCAGTGTCACGCAGTCCGCCGCGTGGATCAAAGGATCTATGGTTTTCCCTCGAGTCTTTCCCACGAGGCTTTCCCACGAGGCTTTCCCACAGGGCTGTCCCACGTGCACACGTGGTGGGTGTCGATCCTCGGCTTGAACGTCAAGGCAGTGCAGGGAAAACAGGTTCCTCTGCAATGGACTGACACATCTGGGGGACTCTTGGAATGGTGTCACGACCCTGGAGTTCCTCTCGCCTTTCCTGTGGAGAGCGCCTCCTCTTGAGATGTGACGGGAACGCCGGGAATTCTTTCCCTACGAAACAGGGAAAGGATCCCTCATCTCGAGCTAGGAGGCGGAAACGGGGCTCCCCTGGATGTGTGCGGGACCCACGTGCTTCCTCTCGAGTGGAGACGGGTATGTCGATGAACTTCTTGAGTTGCAGCAAGGGTGTGAAGGACCCTTTGGAAGTTCCAGTGTTTAGATGTGATTGGCCTCGAGAAGCCTCAGCGGAAATGGGCCTCATCTCGCCTGGAGGGCAAAACCTCCTGGATTTTCTCGAGTTGCGGCAGGTGCTCTCGACTTACGACGGGGACCTCAGGGACCCGCTCTGGAGGCCTCAGGAAAGGCCAGTCCCCATGCGAGTTCCTCGGGGGCCTCTCGGGATTCCTTTCCCGTCGATGCCGGGGCCTAAGACCTTGTCTGGAGTCGGGGCCGGAAACTGAGGATTCCTCTCCAGTGCTGACATGGATCTTGGGGTACTTCTGGAGTCTCCCCAGGGGAGTCAGTCCTCGTCTCGAATGCGGGCATGCACTTGCGCTTTCCTCCAGAGCGGTAGCAGCAGTGTCACGCAGTCCGCCGCGTGGATCAAAGGATCTATGGTTTTCCCTCGAGTCTTTCCCACGAGGCTTTCCCACGAGGCTTTCCCACAGGGCTGTCCCACGTGCACACGTGGTGGGAGTCGATCCTCGGCTTGAACGTCAAGGCAGTGCAGGGAAAACAGGTTCCTCTGTATTGGACTGACACATCTGGGGGACTCTTGGAATGGTGGCACGACCCTGGAGTTCCTCTCGCCTTTCCTGTGGAGAGCGCCTCCTCTTGAGATGCGATGGGAACGCCGGGAATTCTTTCCCTACGAAACAGGGAAAGGATCCCTCATCTCGAGCTAGGAGGCGGAAACGGGGCTCCCCTGGATGTGTGCGGGACACCACGTGCTTCCTCTCGAGTGGAGACGGGTATGTCGGGGAACTTCTTGAGTTGCAGCAAGGGTGTGAAGGACCCTTTGGAAGTTCCAGTGGTTAGACGTATTGGCCTCGAGAAGCCTCAGCGGAAATGGGCCTCGTCTCGCCTGGAGGGCAAAACCTCCTGGATTTTCTCGAGTTGCGGCAGGTGCTCTCGACTTACGACGGGGACCTCAGGGACCCGCTCTGGTGGCCTCAGGAAAGGCCAGTCCCCATGCGAGTTCCTGGGGGGCTCTCGGGATTCCTCTCCCGTCGATGCCGTTGCCTAAGACCTTGTGTGGAGTCGGGGCCGGAACCTGAGGATTCCTCTCCAGTGCTGACATGGATCTTGGGGTACTTCCGGAGTCTCCTCAGGGGAGTCAGTCCTCGTCTCGAATGCGGGCATGCACTTGCGCTTTCCTCCATAGCGGTAGCAGCAGTGTCACGCAGTCCGCCGCGTGGATCAAAGGATCTATGGTTTTCCCTCGAGTCTTTCCCACGAGGCTTTCCCACGAGGCTTTCCCACAGGGCTGTCCCACGTGCACACGTGGTGGGTGTCGATCCTCGGCTTGAACGTCAAGGCAGTGCAGGGAAAACAGGTTCCTCTGGAATGGACTGACACATCTGGGGGACTCTTGGAATGGTGTCACGACCCTGGAGTTCCTCTCGCCTTTCCTGTGGAGAGCGCCTCCTCTTGAGATGTGACGGGAACACCGGGAATTCTTTCCCTACGAAACAGGGAAAGGATCCCTCATCTCGAGCTAGGAGGCGGAAACGGGGCTCCCCTGGATGTATGCGGGACCCCACGTGCTTCCTCTCGAGTGGAGACGGGCATGTCGGGGAACTTCTTGAGTTGCAGCAAGGGTGTGAAGGACCCTTTGGAAGTTCCAGTGGTTAGATGTGATTGGCCTCGAGAAGCCTCAGCGGAAATGGGCCTCATCTCGCCTGGAGGGCAAAACCTCCTGGATTTTCTCGAGTTGCGGCAGGTGCTCTAGACTTACGACGGGGACCTCAGGGACCCGCTCTGGTTGCCTCAGGAAAGGCCAGTCCCCATGCGAGTTCCTCGGGGGCCTCTCGGGATTCCTCTCCCGTCGATGCCGGGGCCTAAGACCTTGTGTGGAGTCGGGGCCGGAACCTGAGGATTCCTCTCCAGTGCTGACATGGATCTTGGGGTACTTCTGGAGTCTCCCCAGGGGAGTCAGTCCTCGTCTCGAATGCGGGCATGCACTTGCGCTTTCCTCCAGAGCGGTAGCAGCAGTGTCACGCAGTCCGCCGCGTGGATCAAAGGATCTATGGTTTTCCCTCGAGTCTTTCCCACGAGGCTTTCCCACGAGGCTTTCCCACAGGGCTGTCCCACGTGCACACGTGGTGGGAGTCGATTCTCGGCTTGAACGTCAAGGCAGTGCAGGGAAAACAGGTTCCTCTTAAATGGACTGACACATCTGGGGGACTCTTGGAATGGTGGCACGATTCTGGGGTTCCTCTCGCCTTTCCTGTGGAGAGCGCCTCCTCTTGAGATGCGGCGGGAACGCCGGGAATTCTTTCCCTACGAAACAGGGAAAGGATCCCTCATCTCGAGCTAGGAGGCGGAAACGGGGCTCCCCTGGATGTGTGCGGGACCCCACGTGCTTCCTCTCGAGTGGAGACGGGTATGTCGGGGAACTTCTTGAGTTGCAGCAAGGGTGTGAAGGACCCTTTGGAAGTTCCAGTGGTTAGACGTATTGGCCTTGAGAAGCCTCAGCGGAAATGGGCCTCATCTCGCCTGGAGGGCAAAACCTCCTGGATTTTCTCGAGTTGCGGCAGGTGCTCTCGACTTACGACGGGGACCTCAGGGACCCGCTCTGGTGGCCTGAGGAAAGGCCAGTCCCCATGCGAGTTCCTCGGGGGCCTCTCGGGATTCCTCTCCCGTCGATGCCGGGGCCTAAGACCTTGTGTGGAGTCGGGGCCGGAACCTGAGGATTCCTCTCCAGTGCTGACATGGATCTTGGGGTACTTCTGGAGTCTCCCCAGGGGAGTCAGTCCTCGTCTCGAATGCGGGCATGCACTTGCGCTTTCCTCCAGAGCGGTAGCAGCAGTGTCACGCAGTCCGCCGCGTGGATCAAAGGATCTATGGTTTTCCCTCGAGTCTTTCCCACGAGGCTTTCCCACGAGGCTTTCCCACAGGGCTGTCCCACGTGCACACGTGGTGGGAGTCGATCCTCGGCTTGAACGTCAAGGCAGTGCAGGGAAAACAGGTTCCTCTGAAATGGACTGACACATCTGGGGGACTCTTGGAATGGTGGCACGACCCTGTAGTTCCTCTCGCCTTTCCTGTGGAGAGCGCCTCCTCTTGAGATGCGACGGGAACGCCGGGAAATCTTTCCCTACGAAACAGGGAAAGGATCCCTCATCTCGAGCTAGGAGGCGGAAACGGGTCTCCCCTGGATGTGTGCGGGACACCACGTGCTTCCTCTCGAGTGGAGACGGGCATGTCGGGGAACTTCTTGAGTTGCAGCAAGGGTGTGAAGGACCCTTTGGAAGTTCCAGTGGTTAGATGTGATTGGCCTCGAGAAGCCTCAGCGGAAATGGGCCTCATCTCGCCTGGAGGGCAAAACCTCCTGGATTTTCTCGAGTTGCGGCAGGTGCTCTCGACTTACGACGGGGACCTCAGGGACCCGCTCTGGTGGCCTCAGGAAAGGCCAGTCCCCATGCGAGTTCCTCGGGGGCCTCTCGGGATTCCTCTCCCGTCGATGCCGGGGCCTAAGACCTTGTGTGGAGTCGGGGCCGGAACCTGAGGATTCCTCTCCAGTGCTGACATGGATCTTGGGGTACGTCTGGAGTCTCCCCAGGGGAGTCAGTCCTCGTCTCGAATGCGGGCATGCACTTGCGCTTTCCTCCAGAGCGGTAGCAGCAGTGTCACTCAGTCCGACGCGTGGATCAAAGGATCTATGGTTTTCCCTCGAGTCTTTCCCACGAGGCTTTCCCACGAGGCTTTCCCACAGGGCTGTCCCACGTGCACACGTGGTGGGAGTCGATCCTCGGCTTGAACGTCAAGGCAGTGCAGGGAAAACAGGTTCCTCTGGAATGGACTGACACATCTGGGGGACTCTTGGAATGGTGGCATGACCCTGGAGTTCCTCTCGCCTTTCCTGTGGAGAGCGCCTCCTCTTGAGATGCGACGGGAACGCCGGGAATACTTTCCCTACGAAACAGGGAAAGCATCCCTCATCTCGAGCTAGGAGGCGGAAACGGGGCTCCACTGGATGTTTGCGGGACACCACGTGCTTCCTCTCGAGTGGAGACGGGTATGTCAGGGAACTTCTTGAGTTGCAGCAAGGGTGTGAAGGACCCTTTGGAAGTTCCAGTGGTTAGACGTGATTGGCCTCGAGAAGCCTCAGCGGAAATGGGCCTCATCTCGCCTGGAGGGCACAACCTCCTGGATTTTCTCGAGTTGCGGCAGGTGCTCTCGACTTACGACGGGGACCTCAGGGACCCGCTCTGGTGGCCTCAGGAAAGGCCAGTCCCCATGCGAGTTCCTCGGGGGCCTCTCGGGATTCCTCTCCCGTCGATGCCGGGGCCTAAGACCTTGTGTGGAGTCGGGGCCGAAACCTGAGGATTCCTCTCCAGTGCTGACATGGATCTTGGGGTACGTCTGGAGTCTCCCCAGGGGAGTCAGTCCTCGTCTCGAATGCGGGCATGCACTTGCGCTTTCCTCCAGAGCGGTAGCAGCAGTGTCACTCAGTCCGCCGCGTGGATCAAAGGATCTATGGTTTTCCCTCGAGTCTTTCCCACGAGGCTTTCCCACGAGGCTTTCCCACAGGGCTGTCCCACGTGCACACGTGGTGGGAGTCGATCCTCGGCTTGAACGTCAAGGCAGTGCAGGGAAAACAGCTTCCTCTGGAATGGACTGACACATCTGGGGGACTCTTGGAATGGTGGCACCAACCTGGAGTTCCTCTCGCCTTTCCTGTGGAGAGCGCCTCCTCTTGAGATGCGACGGGAACGCCGGGAATTCTTTCCCTACGAAACAGGGAAAGGATCCATCATCTCAAGCTAGGAGGCGGAAACGGGGCTCCCCTGGATGTGTGCGGGACCCCACGTGCTTCCTCTCGAGTGGAGACGGGTATGTCGGGGAACTTCTTGAGTTGCAGCAAGGGTGTGAAGGACCTTTGGAAGTTCCAGTGGTTAGATGTGATTGGCCTCGAGAAACCACAGCGGAAATGGGCCTCATCTCGCCTGGAGGGCAAAACCTCCTGGATTTTCTCGAGTTGCGGCAAGTGCTCTCGACTTACGACGGGGACCTCAGGGACCCGCTCTGGTGGCCTGAGGAAAGGCCAGTCCCCATGCGAGTTCCTCGGGGGCCTCTCGGGATTCCTCTCCCGTCGATGCCGGGGCCTAAGACCTTGTGTGGAGTCGGGGCCGGAACATGAGGATTCCTCTCCAGTGCTGACATGGATCTTGGGGTACTTCTGGAGTCTCCCCAGGGTAGTCAGTCCTCGTCTCGAATGCGGGCATGCACTTGCGCTTTCCTCCAGAGCGGTAGCAGCAGTGTCACGCAGTCCGCCGCGTGGATCAAAGGATCTATGGTTTTCCCTCGAGTCTTTCCCACGAGGCTTTCCCACGAGGCTTTCCCACAGGGCTGTCCCACGTGCACACGTGGTGGGAGTCGATCCTCGGCTTGAACGTCAAGGCAGTGCAGGGAAAACAGGTTCCTCTGGAATGGACTGACACATCTGGGGGACTCTTGGAATGGTGGCACGACCCTGGAGTTCCTCTCGCCTTTCCTGTGGAGAGCGCCTCCTCTTGAGATGCGACGGGAACGCCGGAAAATCTTTCCCTACGAAACAGGGAAAGGATCCCTCATCTCGAGCTAAGAGGCGGAAACGGGGCTCCCCTGGATGTGTGCGGGAGCCCACTTGCTTCCTCTCGAGTGGAGATGGGCATGTCGGGGACCTTCTTGAGTTGCAGCAAGGGTGTGAAGGACCCTTTGGAAGTTCCAGTGGTTAGATGTGATTGGCCTCGAGAAGCCTCAGCGGAAATGGGCCTCATCTCGCCTGGAGGGCAAAACCTCCTGGATTTTCTCGAGTTGCGGCAGGTGCTCTCGACTTACGACGGGGACCTCAGGGACCCGCTCTGGTGGCCTCAGGAAAGGCCAGTCCCCATGCGAGTTCTTCGGGGGCCTCTCGGGATTCCTCTCCCGTCAATGCCGAGGCCTAAGACCTTGTGTGGAGTCGGGGCCGGAACCTGAGGATTCCTCTCCAGTGCTGACATGGATCTTGGGGTACTTCTGGAGTCTCCCCAGGGGAGTCAGTCCTCGTCTCGAATGCGGGCATGCACTTGCGCTCTCCTCCAGAGCGGTAGCAGCAGTGTCACGCAGTCCGCCGCGTGGATCAAAGGATCTATGGTTTTCCCTCGAGTCTTTCCCACGAGGCTTTCCCACGAGGCTTTCCCACAGGGCTGTCCCACGTGCACACGTGGTGGGAGTCGATCCTCGGCTTGAACGTCAAGGCAGTGCAGGGAAAACAGGTTCCTCTGGAATGGACTGACACATCTGGGGGATTCTTGGAATGGTGGCTCGACCCTGGAGTTCCTCTCGCCTTTCCTGTGGAGAGCGCCTCCTCTTGAGATGCGACGGGAACGCCGGGAATTCTTTCCCTACGAAACAGGGAAAGGATCCCTCATCTCGAGCTTGGAGGCGGAAACAGGGCTCCCCTGGATGTGTGCGGGACCCCACGTGCTTCCTCTCGAGTGGAGACGGGTATGTCGGGGAACTTCTTGAGTTGCAGCAAGGGTGTGAAGGACCCTTTGGAAGTTCCAGTGGTTAGATGTGATTGGCCTCGAGAAGCCTCAGCGGAAATGGGCCTCATCTCGCCTGGAGGGCAAAACCCCCTGGATTTTCTCGAGTTGCGGCAGGTGCTCTCGACTTACGACGGGGACCTCAGGGACCCGCTCTGGTGGCCTCAGGAAAGGCCAGTCCCCATGCGAGTTCCTCGGGGGCCTCTCGGGATTCCTCTCCCGTCGATGCCGGGGCCTAAGACCTTGTGTGGAGTCGGGGCCGGAACCTGAGGATTCCTCTCCAGTGCTGACATGGATCTTGGGGTACTTCTGGAGTCTCCCCAGGGGAGTCAGTCCTCGTCTCGAATGCGGGCATGCACTTGCGCTTTCCTCCAGAGCGGTAGCAGCAGTGTCACGCAGTCCGCTGCGTGGATCAAAGGATCTATGGTTTTCCCTCGAGTCTTTCCCACGAGGCTTTCCCACGAGGCTTTCCCACAGGGCTGTCCCACGTGCACACGTGGTGGGAGTCGATCCTCGGCTTGAACGTCAAGGCAGTGCAGGGAAAACAGGTTCCTCTGGAATGGACTGACACATCTGGGGGACTCTTGGAATGGTGTCACGACCCTGGAGTTCCTCTCGCCTTTCCTGTGGAGAGCGCCTCCTCTTGAGATGCGACGGGAACGCCGGGAATTCTTTCCCTACGAAACAGGGAAAGGATCCCTCATCTCGAGCTAGGAGGCGGAAACGGGGCTCCCCTGGATGTGTGCGGGACCCACGTGCTTCCTCTCGAGTGGAGACGGGTATGTCGGGGAACTTCTTGAGTTGCAGCAAGGGTGTGAAGGACCCTTTGGAAGTTCCAGTGGTTAGATGTGATTGGCCTCGAGAAGCCTCAGCGGAAATGGGCCTCATCTCGCCTGGAGGGCAAAACCTCCTGGATTTTCTCGAGTTGCGGCAGGTGCTCTCTACTTACGACGGGGACCTCAGGGACCCGCTCTGGTGGCCTCAGGAAAGGCCAGACCCCATGCGAGTTCCTCGGGGGCCTCTCGGGATTCCTCTCCCGTCGATGCCGGGGCCTAAGACCTTGTGTGGAGTCGGGGCCGGAACCTGAGGATTCCTCTCCAGTGCTGACATGGATCTTGGGGTACTTCTGGAGTCTCCCCAGGGGAGTCAGTCCTCGTCTCGAATGCGGGCATGCACTTGCGCTTTCCTCCAGAGCGGTAGCAGCAGTGTCACGCAGTCCGCCGCGTGGATCAAAGGATCTATGGTTTTCCCTCGAGTCTTTCCCACGAGGCTTTCCCACGAGGCTTTCCCACAGGGCTGTCCCACGTGCACACGTGGTGGGAGTCGATCCTCGGCTTGAACGTCAAGGCAGTGCAGGGAAAACAGGTTCCTCTGGAATTGACTGACACATCTGGGGGACTCTTGGAATGGTGGCACCACCCTGGAGTTCCTCTCGCCTTTCCTGTGGAGAGCACCTCCTCTTGAGATGCGACGGGAACACCGGGAATTCTTTCCCTACGAAACAGAGAAAGGATCCCACATCTCGAGCTAGGAGGCGGAAACGGGGCTCCCCTGGATGTGTGCGGGACCCCACGTGCTTCCTCTCGAGTGGAGATGGGTATGTCGGGGAACTTCTTGAGTTGCAGTAATGGTGTGAAGGACCCTTTGGAAGTTCCAGTGGTTAGATGTGATTGGCCTCGAGAAGCCTCAGCGGAAATGGGCCTCATCTCGCCTGGAGGGCAAAACCTCCTGGATTTTCTCGAGTTGCGGCAGGTGCTCTCGACTTACGACGGGGACCTCAGGGACCCGCTCTGGTGGCCTCAGGAGAGGCCAGTCCCCATGCGAGTTCCTCGGGGGCCTCTCGGGATTCCTCTCCCGTCGATGCCGGGGCCTAAGACCTTGTGTGGAGTCGGGGCCGGAACCTGAGGATTCCTCTCCAGTGCTGACATGGATCTTGGGGTACTTCTGGAGTCTCCCCAGGGGAGTCAGTCCTCGTCTCGAATGCGGGCATGCACTTGCGCTTTCCTCCAGAGCGGTAGCAGCAGTGTCACGCAGTCCGCCGCGTGGATCAAAGGATCTATGGTTTTCCCTCGAGTCTTTCCCACGAGGCTTTCCCACGAGGCGTTCCCACAGGGCTGTCCCACGTGCACACGTGGTGGGAGTCGATCCCCGGCTTGAACGTCAAGGCAGTGCAGGGAAAACAGGTTCCTCTGGAATGGACTGACACATCTGGGGGACTCTTGGAATGGTGTCATGACCCTGGAGTTCCTCTCGCCTTTCCTGAGGAGAGCGCCTCCTCTTGAGATGCGACGGGAACGCCGGGAATTCTTTCCCTACGAAACAGGGAAAGGATCCCTCATCTCGAGCTAGGAGGCGGAAACGGGGCTCCCCTGGATGTGTGCGGGACCCCACGTGCTTCCTCTCGAGTGGAGATGGGTATGTCGGGGAACTTCTTGAGTTGCAGTAATGGTGTGAAGGACCCTTTGGAAGTTCCAGTGGTTAGATGTGATTGGCCTCGAGAAGCCTCAGCGGAAATGGGCCTCATCTCGCCTGGAGGGCAAAACCTCCTGGATTTGCTCGAGTTGCGGCAGGTGCTCTCGACTTACGACGGGGACCTCAGGGATCCGCTCTGGTGGCCTCAGGAAAGGCCAGTCCCCATGCGAGTTCCTCGGGGGCCTCTCGGGATTCCTCTCCCGTCGATGCCGGGGTCTAAGACCTTGAGTGGAGTCGGGGCCGGAACCTGAGGATTCCTCTCCAGTGCTGACATGGATCTTGGGGTACTTCTGGAGTCTCCCCAGGGGAGTCAGTCCTAGTCTCGAACGCGGGCATGCACGTGAGCTTTCCTCCAGAACGGTAGCAGCAGTGTCAGGCATTCCGCCGCGTGGATCAAGGGATCTATGGCTTTCCCTCGAGGCTTTCCCACGAGGCTTTCCCACAGGGCTGTCCCACGTGCACACGTGGTGGGAGTCGATCCTCGGCTTGAACGTCAAGGAAGTGCAGGGAAAACAGGTTCCTCTGGAATGGACTGACACATCTGGGGGACTCTTGGAATGGTGTCACGACCCTGGAGTTCCTCTCGCCTTTCCTGTGGAGAGCGCCTCCTCTTGAGATGCGACGGGAACGCCGGGAATTCTTTCCCTACGAAACAGGGAAAGGATCCCTCATCTCGAGCTAGGAGGCGGAAACGGGGCTCCCCTGGATGTGTGCGGGACCCCACGTGCTTCCTCTCGAGTGGAGACGGGTATGTCGGGGAACTTCTTGAGTTGCAGCAAGGGTGTGAAGGACCCTTTGGAAGTTCCAGTGGTTAGATGTGATTGGCCTCGAGAAGCCTCAGCGGAAATGGGCCTCATCTCGCCTGGAGGGCAAAACCCCCTGGATTTTCTCGAGTTGCGGCAGGTGCTCTCGACTTACGACGGGGACCTCAGGGACCCGCTCTGGTGGCCTCAGGAAAGGCCAGACCCCATGCGAGTTCCTCGGGGGCCTCTCGGGATTCCTCTCCCGTCGATACCGGGGCCTAAGACCTTGTGTGGAGTCGGGGCCGGAACCTGAGGATTCCTCTCCAGTGCTGACATGGATCTTGGGGTACTTCTGGAGTCTCCCCAGGGGAGTCAGTCCTCGTCTCGAATGCGGGCATGCACTTGCGCTTTCCTCCAGAGCGGTAGCAGCAGTGTCACGCAGTCCGCCGCGTGGATCAAAGGATCTATGGTTTTCCCTCGAGTCTTTCCCACGAGGCTTTCCCACGAGGCTTTCCCACAGGGCTGTCCCACGTGCACACGTGGTGAGAGTCGATCCTCGGCTTGAACGTCAAGGCAGTGCAGGGAAAACAGGTTCCTCTGGAATGGACTGACACATCTGGGGGACTCTTGGAATGGTGTCATGACCCTGGAGTTCCTCTCGCCTTTCCTGAGGAGAGCGCCTCCTCTTGAGATGCGACGGGAACGCCGGGAATTCTTTCCCTACGAAACAGGGAAAGGATCCCTCATCTCGAGCTAGGAGGCGGAAACGGGGCTCCCTTGGATGTGTGCGGGACCCCACGTGCTTCCTCTCGAGTGGAGACGGGTATGTCGGGGAACTTCTTGAGTTGCAGCAAGGGTGTGAAGGACCCTTTGGAAGTTCCAGTGGTTAGATGTGATTGGCCTCGAGAAGCCTCAGCGGAAATGGGCCTCATCTCGCCTGGAGGGCAAAACCCCCTGGATTTTCTCGAGTTGCGGCAGGTGCTCTCGACTTACGACGGGGACCTCAGGGACCCTCTCTGGTGGCCTCAGGAAAGGCCAGTCCCCATGCGAGTTCCTCGGGGGCCTCTCGGGATTCCTCTCCCGTCGATGCCGGGGCCTAAGACCTTGTGTGGACTCGGGGCCGGAACCTGAGGATTCCACTCCAGTGCTGACATGGATCTTGGGGTACTTCTGGAGTCTCCCCAGGGGAGTCAGTCCTCGTCTCGAATGCGGGCATGCACTTGCGCTTTCTTCCAGAGCGGTAGCAGCAGTGTCACGCAGTCCGCCGCGTGGATCAAAGGATCTATGGTTTTCCCTCGAGTCTTTCCCACGAGGCTTTCCCACGAGGCTTTCCCACAGGGCTGTCCCACGTGCACACGTGGTGGGAGTCGATCCTCGGCTTGAACGTCAAGGCAGTGCAGGGAAAACAGGTTCCTCTGGAATGGACTGACACATCTGGGGGACTCTTGGAATGGTGGCACGACCCTGGAGTTCCTCTCGCCTTTCCTGTGGAGAGCGCCTCCTCTTGAGATGCGACGGGAACGCCGGGAATTCTTTCCCTAAGAAACAGGGAAAGGATCCCTCATCTCGAGCTAGGAGGCGGAAACGGGGCTCCCCTGGATGTGTGCGGGACCCACGTGCTTCCTCTCGAGTGGAGACGGGTATGTCGGGGAACTTCTTGAGTTGCAGCAAGGTTGTGAAGGACCCTTTGGAAGTTCCAGTGGTTAGATGTGATTGGCCTCGAGAAGCCTCAGCGGAAATGGGCCTCATCTCGCCTGGAGGGCAAAACCTCCTGGATTTTCTCGAGTTGCGGAAGGTGCTCTCGACTTACGACGGGGACCTCAGGGACCCGCTCTGGTGGCCTCAGGAAAGGCCAGACCCCATGCGAGTTCCTCGGGGGCCTCTCGGGATTCCTCTCCCGTCGATGCCGGGGCCTAAGACCTTGTGTGGAGTCGGGGCCGGAACCTGAGGATTCCTCTCCAGTGCTGACATGGATCTTGGGGTACTTCTGGAGTCTCCCCAGGGGAATCAGTCCTCGTCTCGAATGCGGGCATGCACTTGCGCTTTCCTCCAGAGCGGTAGCAGCAGTGTCACGCAGTCCGCCGCGTGGATCAAAGGATCTATGGTTTTCCCTCGAGTCTTTCCCACGAGGCTTTCCCACGAGGCTTTCCCACAGGGCTGTCCCACGTGCACACGTGGTGGGAGTCGATCCTCGGCTTGAACGTCAAGGCAGTGCAGGGAAAACAGGTTCCTCTGGAATGGACTGACACATCTGGGGGACTCTTGGAATGGTGGCACGACCCTGGAGTTCCTCTCGCCTTTCCTGTGGAGAGCGCCTCCTCTTGAGATTCGACGGGAACGCCGGGAATTCTTTCCCTACGAAACAGGGAAAGGATCCCTCATCTCGAGCTAGGAGGCGGAAACGGGGCTCCCCTGGATGTGTGCGGGACCCACGTGCTTCCGCTCGAGTGGAGACGGGTATGTCGGGGAACTTCTTGAGTTGCAGCAAGGGTGTGAAGGACCCTTTGGAAGTTCCAGTGGTTAGATGTGATTGGCCTCGAGAAGCCTCAGCGGAAATGGGCCTCATCTCGCCTGGAGGGCAAAACCTCCTGGATTTTCTCGAGTTGCGGCAGGTGCTCTCGACTTACGACGGGGACCTCAGGGACCCGCTCTGGTGGCCTCTGGAGAGGCCAGTCCCCATGCGAGATCCTCGGGGGCCTCTCGGGATTCCTCTCCCGTCGATGCCGGGGCCTAAGACCTTGTGTGGAGTCGGGGCCGGAACCTGAGGATTCCTCTCCAGTGCTGACATGGATCTTGGGGTACTTCTGGAGTCTCCCCAGGGGAGTCAGTCCTCGTCTCGGATGCGGGCATGCACTTGCGCTTTCCTCCAGAGCGGTAGCAGCAGTGTCACGCAGTCCGCCGCGTGGACCAAAGGATCTATGGTTTTCCCTCGAGTCTTTCCCACGAGCCGTTCCCACGAGGCTTTCCCACAGGGCTGTCCCACGTGCACACGTGTTGGGAGTCGATCCTCGGCTTGAACGTCAAGGCAGTGCAGGGAAAACAGGTTCCTCTGGAATGGACTGACACATCTGGGGGACTCTTGGAATGGTGTCATGACCCTGGAGTTCCTCTCGCCTTTCCTGAGTAGAGCGCCTCCTCTTGAGATGCGACGGGAACGCCGGGAATTCTTTCCATACGAAACATGGAAAGGATCCCTCATCTCGAGCTAGGAGGCGGAAACGGGGCTCCCCTGGATGTGTGCGGGACCCCACGTGCTTCCTCTCGAGTGGAGACGGGTATGTCGGGGAACTTCTTGAGTTGCAGCAAGGGTGTGAAGGACCCTTTGGAAGTTCCAGTGGTTAGATGTGATTGGCCTCGAGAAGCCTCAGCGGAAATGGGCCTCATCTCGCCTGGAGGGCAAAACCCCCTGGATTTTCTCGAGTTGCGGCAGGTGCTCTCGACTTACGACGGGGACCTCAGGGACCCTCTCTGGTGGCCTCAGGAAAGGCCAGTCCCCATGCGAGTTCCTCGGGGGCCTCTCGGGATTCCTCTCCCGTCGATACCGGGGCCTAAGACCTTGTGTGGAGTCGGGGCCGGAACCTGAGGATTCCTCTCCAGTGCTGACATGGATCTTGGGGTACTTCTGGAGTCTCCCCAGGGGAGTCAGTCCTCGTCTCGAATGCGGGCATGCTCTTGCGCTTTCCTCCAGAGCGGTAGCAGCAGTGTCACGCAGTCCGCCGCGTGGATCAAAGGATCTATGGTTTTCCCTCGAGTCTTTCCCACGAGGCTTTCCCACGAGGCTTTCCCACAGGGCTGTCCCACGTGCACACGTGGTGGGATTCGATCCTCGGCTTGAACGTCAAGGCAGTGCAGGGAAAACAGGTTCCTCTGGAATGGACTGACACATCTGGGGGACTCTTGGAATGGTGTCATGACCCTGGAGTTCCTCTCGCCTTTCCTGAGGAGAGCGCCTCCTCTTGAGATGCGACGGGAACGCCGGGAATTCTTTCCCTACGAAACAGGGAAAGGATCCCTCATCTCGAGCTAGGAGGCGGAAACGGGGCTCCCCTGGATGTGTGCGGGACCCCACATGCTTCCTCTCGAGTGGAGACGGGTATGTCGGGGAACTTCTTGAGTTGCAGCAATGGTGTGAAGGACCCTTTGGAAGTTTCAGTGGTTAGATGTGATTGGCCTCGAGAAGCCTCAGCGGAAATGGGCCTCATCTCGCCTGGAGGGCAAAACCTCCTGGATTTTCTCGAGTTGCGGCAGGTGCTCTCGACTTACGACGGGGACCTCAGGGACCCGCTCTGGTGGCCTCAGGAAAGGCCAGTCCCCATGCGAGTTCCTCGGGGGCCTCTCGGGATTCCTCTCCCGTCGATGCCGGGGCCTAAGACCTTGTGTGGAGTCGGGGCCGGAACCTGAGGATTCCTCTCCAGTGCTGACATGGATCTTGGGGTACTTCTGGAGTCTCCCCAGGGGAGTCAGTCCTCGTCTCGAATGCGGGCATGCACTTGCGCTTTCCTCCAGAGCGGTAGCAGCAGTGTCACGCAGTCCGCCGCGTGGATCAAAGGATCTATGGTTTTCCCTCGAGTCTTTCCCACGAGGCTTTCCCACGAGGCTTTCCCACAGGGCTGTCCCACGTGCACACGTGGTGGGAGTCGATCCTCGGCTTGAACGTCAAGGCAGTGCAGGGAAAACAGGTTCCTCTGGAATGGACTGACACATCTGGGGGACTCTTGGAATGGTGGCACGACCCTGGAGTTCCTCTCGCCTTTCCTGTGGAGAGCGCCTCCTCTTGAGATGCGACGGGAACGCCGGGAATTCTTTCCCTAAGAAACAGGGAAAGGATCCCTCATCTCGAGCTAGGAGGCGGAAACGGGGCTCCCCTGGATGTGTGCGGGACCCACGTGCTTCCTCTCGAGTGGAGACGGGTATGTCGGGGAACTTCTTGAGTTGCAGCAAGGTTGTGAAGGACCCTTTGGAAGTTCCAGTGGTTAGATGTGATTGGCCTCGAGAAGCCTCAGCGGAAATGGGCCTCATCTCGCCTGGAGGGCAAAACCTCCTGGATTTTCTCGAGTTGCGGCAGGTGCTCTCGACTTACGACGGGGACCTCAGGGACCCGCTCTGGTGGCCTCAGGAAAGGCCAGACCCCATGCGAGTTCCTCGCGGGCCTCTCGGGATTCCTCTCCCGTCGATGCCGGGGCCTAAGACCTTGTGTGGAGTCGGGGCCGGAACCTGAGGATTCCTCTCCAGTGCTGACATGGATCTTGGGGTACTTCTGGAGTCTCCCCAGGGGAATCAGTCCTCGTCTCGAATGCGGGCATGCACTTGCGCTTTCCTCCAGAGCGGTAGCAGCAGTGTCACGCAGTCCGCCGCGTGGATCAAAGGATCTATGGTTTTCCCTCGAGTCTTTCCCACGAGGCTTTCCCACGAGGCTTTCCCACAGGGCTGTCCCACGTGCACACGTGGTGGGAGTCGATCCTCGGCTTGAACGTCAAGGCAGTGCAGGGAAAACAGGTTCCTCTGGAATGGACTGACACATCTGGGGGACTCTTGGAATGGTGGCACGACCCTGGAGTTCCTCTCGCCTTTCCTGTGGAGAGCGCCTCCTCTTGAGATGCGACGGGAACGCCGGGAATTCTTTCCCTACGAAACAGGGAAAGGATCCCTCATCTCGAGCTAGGAGGCGGAAACGGGGCTCCCCTGGATGTGTGCGGGACCCCACGTGCTTCCGCTCGAGTGGAGACGGGTATGTCGGGGAACTTCTTGAGTTGCAGCAAGGGTGTGAAGGACCCTTTGGAAGTTCCAGTGGTTAGATGTGATTGGCCTCGAGAAGCCTCAGCGGAAATGGGCCTCATCTCGCCTGGAGGGCAAAACCTCCTGGATTTTCTCGAGTTGCGGCAGGTGCTCTCGACTTACGACGGGGACCTCAGGGACCCGCTCTGGTGGCCTCTGGAGAGGCCAGTCCCCATGCGAGATCCTCGGGGGCCTCTCGGGATTCCTCTCCCGTCGATGCCGGGGCCTAAGACCTTGTGTGGAGTCGGGGCCGGAACCTGAGGATTCCTCTCCAGTGCTGACATGGATCTTGGGGTACTTCTGGAGTCTCCCCAGGGGAGTCAGTCCTCGTCTCGGATGCGGGCATGCACTTGCCCTTTCCTCCAGAGCGGTAGCAGCAGTGTCACGCAGTCCGCCGCGTGGACCAAAGGATCTATGGTTTTCCCTCAAGTCTTTCCCACGAGCCGTTCCCACGAGGCTTTCCCACAGGGCTGTCCCACGTGCACACGTGTTGGGAGTCGATCCTCGGCTTGAACGTCAAGGCAGTGCAGGGAAAACAGTTTCCTCTGGAATGGACTGACACATCTGGGGGACTCTTGGAATGGTGGCACGACCCTGGAGTTCCTCTCGCCTTTCCTGTGGAGAGCGCCTCCTCTTGAGATTCGACGGGAACGCCGGGAATTCTTTCCCTACGAAACAGGGAAAGGATCCCTCATCTCGAGCTAGGAGGCGGAAACGGGGCTCCCCTGGATGTGTGCGGGACCCCATGTGCTTCCTCTCGAGTGCAGACGGGTATGTCGGGGAACTTCTTGAGTTGCAGCAAGGGTGTGAAGGACCCTTTGGAAGTTCCAGTGGTTAGATGTGATTGGCCTCGAGAAGCCTCAGCGGAAATGGGCCTCATCTCGCCTGGAGGGCAAAACCTCCTGGATTTTCTCGAGTTGCGGCAGGTGCTCTCGACTTACGACGGGGACCTCAGGGACCCGCTCTGGTGGCCTCAGGAAAGGCCAGTCCCCATGCGAGTTCCACGGGGGCCTCTCGGGATTCCTCTCCCGTCGATGCCGGGGTCTAAGACCTTGAGTGGAGTCGGGGCCGGAACCTGAGGATTCCTCTCCAGTGCTGACATGGATCTTGGGGTACTTCTGGAGGCTTCCCAGGGGAGTCAGTCCTAGTCTCGAACGCGGGCATGCACGTGAGCTTTCCTCCAGAACGGTAGCAGCAGTGTCAGGCATTCCGCCGCGTGGATCAAGGGATCTATGGCTTTCCCTCGAGGCTTTCCCACGAGGCTTTCCCACAGGGCTGTCCCACGTGCACACGTGGTGGGAGTCGATCCTCGGCTTGAACGTCAAGGAAGTGCAGGGAAAACAGGTTCCTCTGGAATGGACTGACACATCTGGGGGACTCTTGGAATGGTGTCACGACCCTGGAGTTCCTCTCGCCTTTCCTGTGGAGAGCGCCTCCTCTTGAGATGCGACGGGAACGCCGGGAATTCTTTCCCTACGAAACAGGGAAAGGATCCCTCATCTCGAGCTAGGAGGCGGAAACGGGGCTCCCCTGGATGTGTGCGGGACCCCACGTGCTTCCTCTCGAGTGCAGACGGGTATGTCGGGGAACTTCTTGAGTTGCAGCAAGGGTGTGAAGGACCCTTTGGAAGTTCCAGTGGTTAGATGTGATTGGCCTCGAGAAGCCTCAGCGGAAATGGGCCTCATCTCGCCTGGAGGGCAAAACCTCCTGGATTTTCTCGAGTTGCGGCAGGTGCTCTCGACTTACGACGGGGAACTCAGGGACCCGCTCTGGTGGCCTCAAGAAAGGCCAGTCCCCATGCGAGTTCCTCGGGGGCCTCTCGGGATTCCTCTCCCGTCGATGCCGGGGTCTAAGACCTTGAGTGAAGTCGGGGCCGGAACCTGAGGATTACTCTCCAGTGCTGACATCGATCTTGGGGTACTTCTGGAGTCTCCCCAGGGGAGTCAGTCCTAGTCTCGAACGCGGGCATGCACGTGAGCTTTCCTCCAGAACGGTAGCAGCAGTGTCAGGCATTCCTCCGCGTGGATCAAGGGATCTATGGCTTTCCCTCGAGGCTTTCCCACGAGGCTTTCCCACAGGGCTGTCCCACGTGCACACGTGGTGGGAGTCGATCCTCGGCTTGAACGTCAAGGAAGTGCAGGGAAAACAGGTTCCTCTGGAATGGACTGACACATCTGGGGGACTCTTGGAATGGTGTCACGACCCTGGAGTTCCTCTCGCCTTTCCTGTGGAGAGCGCCTCCTCTTGAGATGCGACGGGAACGCCGGGAATTCTTTCCCTACGAAACAGGGAAAGGATCCCTCATCTCGAGCTAGGAGGCGGAAACGGGGCTCCCCTGGATGTGTGCGGGACCCCACGTGCTTCCTCTCGAGTGGAGACGGGTATGTCGGGGAACTTCTTGAGTTGCAGCAAGGGTGTGAAGGACCCTTTGGAAGTTCCAGTGGTTAGATGTGATTGGCCTCGAGAAGCCTCAGCGGAAATGGGCCTCATCTCGCCTGGAGGCCAAAACCCCCTGGATTTTCTCGAGTTGCGGCAGGTGCTCTCGACTTACGACGGGGACCTCAGGGACCCGCTCTGGTGGCCTCAGGAAAGGCCAGTCCCCATGCGAGTTCCTCGGGGGCCTCTCGGGATTCCTCTCCCGTCGATGCCGGGGCCTAAGACCTTGTGTGGAGTCGGGGCCGGAACCTGAGGATTCCTCTCCAGTGCTGACATGGATCTTGGGGTACTTCTGGAGTCTCCCCAGGGGAGTCAGTCCTCGTCTCGAATGCGGGCATGCACTTGCGCTTTCCTCCAGAGCGGTAGCAGCAGTGTCACGCAGTCCGCCGCGTGGATCAAAGGATCTATGGTTTTCCCTCGAGTCTTTCCCACGAGGCTTTCCCACGAGGCTTTCCCACAGGGCTGTCCCACGTGCACACGTGGTGGGAGTCGATCCTCGGCTTGAACGTCAAGGCAGTGCAGGGAAAACAGGTTCCTCTGGAATGGACTGACACATCTGGGGGACTCTTGGAATGGTGTCATGACCCTGGAGTTCCTCTCGCCTTTCCTGAGGAGAGCGCCTCCTCTTGAGATGCGACGGGAACGCCGGGAATTCTTTCCCTACGAAACAGGGAAAGGATCCCTCATCTCGAGCTAGGAGGCGGAAACGGGGCTCCCCTGGATGTGTGCGGGACCCCACGTGCTTCCTCTCGAGTGGAGACGGGTATGTCGGGGAACTTCTTGAGTTGCAGCAAGGGTGTGAAGGACCCTTTGGAAGTTTCAGTGGTTAGATGTGATTGGCCTCGAGAAGCCTCAGCGGAAATGGGCCTCATCTCGCCTGGAGGGCAAAACCTCCTGGATTTTCTCGAGTTGCGGCAGGTGCTCTCAACTTACGACGGGGACCTCAGGGACCCTCTCTGGTGGCCTCAGGAAAGGCCAGTCCCCATGCGAGTTCCTCGGGGGCCTCTCGGGATTCCTCTCCCGTCGATGCCGGGGCCTAAGACCTTGTGTGGAGTCGGGGCCGGAACCTGAGGATTCCTCTCCAGTGCTGACATGGATCTTGGGGTACTTCTGGAGTCTCCCCAGGGGTTCAGTCCTCGTCTCGAATGCGGGCATGCACTTGCGCTTTCCTCCAGAGCGGTAGCAGCAGTGTCACGCAGTCCGCCGCGTGGATCAAAGGATGTATGGTTTTCCCTCGAGTCTTTCCCACGAGGCTTTCCCACGAGGCTTTCCCACAGGGCTGTCCCACGTGCACACGTGGTGGGAGTCGATCCTCGGCTTGAACGTCAAGGCAGTGGAGGGAAAACAGGTTCCTCTGTAATGGACTGACACATCTGGGGGACTCTTGGAATGGTGGCACGACCCTGGAGTTCCTCTCACCTTTCCTGTGGAGAGCGCCTCCTCTTGAGATGCGACGGCAACGCCGGGAATTCTTTCCCTACGAAACAGGGAAAGGATCCCTCATCTCGAGCTAGGAGGCGGAAACGGGGCTCCCCTGGATGTGTGCGGGACCCCACGTGCTTCCTCTCGAGTGGAGATGGGTATGTCGGGGAACTTCTTGAGTTGCAGCAAGGGTGTGAAGGACCATTTGGAAGTTCCAGTGGTTAGATGTGATTGGCCTCGAGAAGCCTCAGCGGAAATGGGCCTCATCTCGCCTGGAGGGCAAAACCTCCTGGATTTTCTCGAGTTGCGGCAGGTGCTCTCGACTTACGACGGGGACCTCAGGGACCCGCTCTGGTTGCCTCAGGAAAGGCCAGTCCCCATGCGAGTTCCTCGGGGGCCTCTCGGGATTCCTCTCCCGTCGATGCCGGGGCCTAAGACCTTGTGTGGAGTCGGGGCCGGAACCTGAGGATTCCTCTCCAGTGCTGACATGGATCTTGGGGTACTTCTGGAGTCTCCCCAGGGGTTCAGTCCTCGTCTCGAATGCGGGCATGCACTTGCGCTTTCCTCCAGAGCGGTAGCAGCAGTGTCACGCAGTCCGCCGCGTGGATCAAAGGATGTATGGTTTTCCCTCGAGGCTTTCCCACGAGGCTTTCCCACAGGGCTGTCCCACGTGCACACGTGGTGGGAGTCGATCCTCGGCTTAAACGTCAAGGCAGTGCAGGGAAAACAGGTTCCTCTGGAATGGACTGACACATCTGGGGGACTCTTGGAATGGTGTCACGACCCTGGAGTTCCTCTCGCCTTTCCTGTGGAGAGCGCCTCCTCTTGAGATGCGACGGGAACGCCGGGAATTCTTTCCCTACGAAACAGGGAAAGGATCCCTCATCTCGAGCTAGGAGGCGGAAACGGGGCTCCACTGGATGTGTGCGGAACACCACGTGCTTCCTATCGAGTGGAGACGGGTATGTCGGGGAACTTCTTGAGTTGCAGCAATGTTGTGAAGGACCCTTTGGAAGTTCCAGTGGTTAGATGTGATTGGCCTCGAGAAGCCTCAGCGGAAATGGGCCTCATCTCGCCTGGAGGGCAAAACCTCCTGGATTTTCTCGAGTTGCGGCAGGTGCTCTCGACTTACGACGGGGACCTCAGGGACCCGCTCTGGTGGCCTCAGGAAAGGCCAGTCCCCATGCGAGTTCCTCGGGGGCCTCTCGGGATTCCTCTCCCGTCGATGCCGGGGCCTAAGACCTTGTGTGGAGTCGGGGCCGGAACCTGAGGATTCCTCTCCAGTGCTGACATGGATCTTGGGGTACTTCTGGAGTCTCCCCAGGGGAGTCAGTCCTCGTCTCGAATGCGGGCATGCACTTGCGCTTTCCTCCAGAGCGGTAGCAGCAGTGTCACGCAGTCCGCCGTGTGGATCAAAGGATCTATGGTTTTCCCTCGAGTCTTTCCCACGAGGCTTTCCCACGAGGCTTTCCCACAGGGCTGTCCCACGTGCACACGTGGTGGGAGTCGATCCTCGGCTTGAACGTCAAGGCAGTGCAGGGAAAACAGGTTCCTCTGGAATGGACTGACACATCTGGGGGACTCTTGGAATGGTGGCACGACCCTGGAGTTCCTCTCGCCTTTCCTGTGGAGAGCGCCTCCTCTTGAGATGTGACGGGAACGCCGGGAATTCTTTCCCTACGAAACAGGGAAAGGATCCCTCATCTCGAGCTAGGAGGCGGAAACGGGGCTCCCCTGGATGTGTGCGGGACCCCACGTGCTTCCTCTCGAGTGGAGACGGGTATGTCGGGGAACTTCTTGAGTTGCAGCAAGGGTGTGAAGGACCCTTTGGAAGTTCCAGTGGTTACATGTGATTGGCCTCGAGAAGCCTCAGCGGAAATGGGCCTCATCTTGCCTGGAGGGCAAAACCTCCTGGATTTTCTCGAGTTGCTGCAGGTGCTCTCGACTTACGACGGGGACCTCAGGGACCCGCTCTGGTGGCCTCAGGAAAGGCCAGTCCCCATGCGAGTTCCTCGGGGGCCTCTCGGGATTCCTCTCCCGTCGATGCCGGGGCCTAAGACCTTGTGTGGAGTCGGGGCCGGAACCTGAGGATTCCTCTCCAGTGCTGACATGGATCTTGGGGTACTTCTGGAGTCTCCCCAGGGGAGTCAGTCCTCGTCTCGAATGCGGGCATGCACTTGCGCTTTCCTCCAGAGCGGTAGCAGCAGTGTCACGCAGTCAGCCGCGTGGAGCAAAGGATCTATGGTTTTCCCTCGAGTCTTTCCCACGAGGCTTTCCCACGACGCTTTCCCACAGGGCTGTCCCACGTGCACACGTGGTGGGAGTCGATCCTCGGCTTGAACGTCAAGGCAGTGCAGGGAAAACAGGTTCCTCTGGAATGGACTGACACATCTGGGGGACTCTTGGAATGGTGGCACGACCCTGGAGTTCCTCTCGCCTTTCCTGTGGAGAGCGCCTCCTCTTGAGATGCGACGGGAACGCCGGGAATTCTTTCCCTACGAAACAGGGAAAGGATCCCTCATCTCGAGCTAGGAGGCGGAAACGGGGCTCCCCTGGATGTGTGCGGGACACCACGTGCTTCCTCTCGAGTGGAGACGGGTTTGTCGGGGAACTTCTTGAGTTGCAGCAAGGGTGTGAAGGACCCTTTGGAAGTTCCAGTGGTTAGATGTGATTGGCCTCGAGAAGCCTCAGCGGAAATGGGCCTCATCGCCCCTGGAGGGCAAAACCTCCTGGATTTTCTCGAGTTGCGGCAGGTGCTCTCGACTTACGACGGGGACCTCAGGGA
Organism: Ovis canadensis; assembly: GCF_042477335.2. Taxonomy (NCBI): domain Eukaryota; kingdom Metazoa; phylum Chordata; class Mammalia; order Artiodactyla; family Bovidae; genus Ovis; species Ovis canadensis. The sequence continues at coordinate 4,442,590 of NC_091262.1, read as the reverse complement.
CCCGCTCTGGTGGCCTCAGGAAAGGCCAGTCCCCATGCGAGTTCCTCGGGGGCCTCTCGGGATTCCTCTCCCGTCGATGCCGGGGCCTAAGACCTTGTGTGGAGTCGGGGCCGGAACCTGAGGTTTCCTCTCCAGTGCTGACATGGATCTTGGGGTACTTCTGGAGTCTCCCCAGGGGAGTCAGTCCTCGTCTCGAATGCGGGCATGCACTTGCGCTTTCCTCCAGAGCGGTAGCAGCAGTGTCACGCAGTCCGCCGCGTGGATCAAAGGATCTATGGTTTTCCCTCGAGTCTTTCCCACGAGGCTTTCCCACGAGGCTTTCCCACAGGGCTGTCCCACGTGCACACGTGGTGGGAGTCGATCCTCGGCTTGAACGTCAAGGCAGTGCAGGGAAAACAGGTTCCTCTGGAAGGGACTGACACATCTGGGGGACTCTTGGAATGGTGGCACGACCCTGGAGTTCCTCTCGCCTTTCCTGTGGAGAGCGCCTCCTCTTGAGATGCGACGGGAACGCCGGGAATTCTTTCCCTACGAAACAGGAAAAGGATCCCTCATCTCGAGCTAGGAGGCGGAAACGGGGCTCCCCTGGATGTGTGCGGGACACCACGTGCTTCCTCTCGAGTGGAGACGGGTATGTCGGGGAACTTCTTGAGTTGCAGCAAGGGTGTGAAGGACCCTTTGGAAGTTCCTGTGGTTAGACGTGATTGGCCTCGAGAAGCCTCAGCGGAAATGGGCCTCATCTCGCCTGGAAGGCAAAACCTCCTGGATATTCTCGAGTTGCGGCAGGTGCTCTCGACTTACGACGGGGACCTCAGGGACCCGCTCTGGTGGCCTCAGGAAAGGCCAGTCCCCATGCGAGTTCCTCGGGGGCCTCTCGGGATTCCTCTCCCGTCGATGCCGGGGCCTAAGACCTTGTGTGGTGTCGGGGCCGGAACCTGAGGATTCCTCTCCAGTGCTGACATGGATCTTGGGGTACTTCTGGAGTCTCCCCAGGGGTGTCAGTCCACGTCTCGAATGCGGGCATGCACTTGCGCTTTCCTCCAGAGCGGTAGCAGCAGTGTCACGCAGTCCGCCGCGTGGATCAAAGGATGTATGGTTTTCCCTCGAGTCTTTCCCACGAGGCTTTCCCACGAGGCTTTCCCACAGGGCTGTCCCACGAGCACACGTGGTGGGAGTCGATCCTCGCCTTGAACGTCAAGGCAGTGCAGGGAAAACAGGTTCCTCTGGAATGGACTGACACATCTGGGGGACTCTTGGAATGGTGGCACGACCCTGGAGTTCCTCTCGCCTTTCCTGTGGAGAGCGCCTCCTCTTGAGATGCGACGGGAACGCCGGGAATTCTTTCCCTACGAAACAGGGAAAGGATCCCTCATCTTCAGCTAGGAGGCGGAAACGGGGCTCCCCTGGATGTGTGCGGGACCCCACGTGCTTCCTCTCGAGTGGAGACGGGTATGTCGGGGAACTTCTTGAGTTGCAGCAATGGTGTGAAGGACCCTTTGGAAGTTCCAGTGGTTAGATGTGATTGGCCTCGAGAAGCCTCAGCGGAAATGGGCCTCATCTCGCCTGGAGGGCAAAACCTCGTGGATTTTCTCGAGTTGCGGCAGGTGCTCTCGACTTACGACGGGGACCTCAGGGACCCGCTCTGGTGGCCTCAGGAAAGGCCAGTCCCCATGCGAGTTCCTCGGGGGCGTCTCGGGATTCCTCTCCCGTCGATGACGGGGCCTAAGACCTTGTGTGGAGTCGGGGCCAGAACCTGAAGATTCCTCTCCAGTGCTGACATGGATCTTGGGGTACTTCTGGAGTCTCCCCAGGGGAGTCAGTCCTCGTCTCGAATGCGGGCATGCACTTGCGCTTTCCTCCAGAGCGGTAGCAGCAGTGTCACGCAGTCCGTCGCGTGGATCAAAGGATGTATGGTTTTCCCTCGAGTCCTTCCCACGAGGCTTTCCCACGAGGCTTTCCCACGAGGCTTTCCCACAGGGCTGTCCACGTGCACACGTGGTGGGAGTCGATCCTCGGCTTGAACGTCAAGGCAGTGCAGGGAAAACAGGTTCCTCTGGAATGGACTGACACATCTGGGGGACTCTTGGAATGGTGTCACGACCCTGGAGTTCCTCTCGCCTTTCCTGTGGAGAGCGCCTCCTCTTGAGATGCGACGGGAACGCCGGGAATTCTTTCCCTACGAAACAGGGAAAGGATCCCTCATCTCGAGCTAGGAGGCGGAAACGGGGCTCCACTGGATGTGTGCGGAACACCACGTGCTTCCTATCGAGTGGAGACGGGTATGTCGGGGAACTTCTTCAGTTGCAGCAATGTTGTGAAGGACCCTTTGGAAGTTCCAGTGGTTAGATGTGATTGGCCTCGAGAAGCCTCAGCGGAAATGGGCCTCATCTCGCCTGGAGGGCAAAACCTCCTGGATTTTCTCGAGTTGCGGCAGGTGCTCTCAACTTACGACGGGGACCTCAGGGACCCGCTCTGGTGGCCTCAGGAAAGGCCAGTCCCCATGCGAGTTCCTCGGGGGCCTCTCGGGATTCCTCTCCCGTCGATGCCGGGGCCTAAGACCTTGTGTGGAGTCGGGGCCGGAACCTGAGGATTCCTCTCCAGTGCTGACATGGATCTTGGGGTACTTCTGGAGTCTCCCCAGGGGAGTCAGTCCTCGTCTCGAATGCGGGCATGCACTTGCGCTTTCCTCCAGAGCGGTAGCAGCAGTGTCACGCAGTCCGCCGTGTGGATCAAAGGATCTATGGTTTTCCCTCGAGTCTTTCCCACGAGGCTTTCCCACGAGGCTTTCCCACAGGGCTGTCCCACGTGCACACGTGGTGGGAGTCGATCCTCGGCTTGAACGTCAAGGCAGTGCAGGGAAAACAGGTTCCTCTGGAATGGACTGACACATCTGGGGGACTCTTGGAATGGTGGCACGACCCTGGAGTTCCTCTCGCCTTTCCTGTGGAGAGCGCCTCCTCTTGAGATGTGACGGGAACGCCGGGAATTCTTTCCCTACGAAACAGGGAAAGGATCCCTCATCTCGAGCTAGGAGGCGGAAACGGGGCTCCCCTGGATGTGTGCGGGACACCACGTGCTTCCTCTCGAGTGGAGACGGGTTTGTCGGGGAACTTCTTGAGTTGCAGCAAGGGTGTGAAGGACCCTTTGGAAGTTCCAGTGGTTAGATGTGATTGGCCTCGAGAAGCCTCAGCGGAAATGGGCATCATCGCCCCTGGAGGGCAAAACCTCCTGGATTTTCTCGAGTTGCGGCAGGTGCTCTCGACTTACGACGGGGACCTCAGGGACCCGCTCTGGTGGCCTCAGGAAAGGCCAGTCCCCATGCGAGTTCCTCGGGGGCCTCTCGGGATTCCTCTCCCGTCGATGCCGGGGCCTAAGACCTTGTGTGGAGTCGGGGCCGGAACCTGAGGTTTCCTCTCCAGTGCTGACATGGATCTTGGGGTACTTCTGGAGTCTCCCCAGGGGAGTCAGTCCTCGTCTCGAATGCGGGCATGCACTTGCGCTTTCCTCCAGAGCGGTAGCAGCAGTGTCACGCAGTCCGCCGTGTGGATCAAAGGATCTATGGTTTTCCCTCGAGTCTTTCCCACGAGGCTTTCCCACGAGGCTTTCCCACAGGGCTGTCCCACGTGCACACGTGGTGGGAGTCGATCCTCGGCTTGAACGTCAAGGCAGTGCAGGGAAAACAGGTTCCTCTGGAATGGACTGACACATCTGGGGGACTCTTGGAATGGTGGCACGACCCTGGAGTTCCTCTCGCCTTTCCTGTGGAGAGCGCCTCCTCTTGAGATGTGACGGGAACGCCGGGAATTCTTTCCCTACGAAACAGGGAAAGGATCCCTCATCTCGAGCTAGGAGGCGGAAACGGGGCTCCCCTGGATGTGTGCGGGACACCACGTGCTTCCTCTCGAGTGGAGACGGGTTTGTCGGGGAACTTCTTGAGTTGCAGCAAGGGTGTGAAGGACCCTTTGGAAGTTCCAGTGGTTAGATGTGATTGGCCTCGAGAAGCCTCAGCGGAAATGGGCCTCATCTCGCCTGGAGGGCAAAACCTCCTGGATTTTCTCGAGTTGCGGCAGGTGCTCTCGACTTACGGCGGGGACCTCAGGGACCCGCTCTGGTGGCCTGAGGAGAGGCCAGTCCCCATGCGAGTTCCTCGGGGACATCTCGGGATTCCTCTCCCGTCGATGCCGGGGCCTAAGACCTTGTGTGGAGTCGGGGCCGGAACCTGAGGATTCCTCTCCAGTGCTGACATGGATCTTGCGGTACTTCTGGAGTCTCCCCAGGGGAGTCAGTCCTCGTCTCGAATGCGGGCATGCACTTGCGCTTTCCTCCAGAGTGGTAGCAGCAGTGTCACGCAGTCCGCCGCGTGGATCAAAGGATCTATGGTTTTCCCTCGAGTCTTTCCCACGAGGCTTTCCCACGAGGCTTTCCCACAGGGCTGTCTCACGTGCACACGTGGTGGGAGTCGATCCTCGGCTTGAACGTCAAGGCAGTGCAGGGAAAACAGTTTCCTCTGGAATGGACTGACACATCTGGGGGACTCTTGGAATGGTGGCACGACCCTGGAGTTCCTCTCGCCTTTCCTGTGAAGAGCGCCTCCTCTTGAGATGCGACGGGAACGCCGGGAATTCTTTCCCTACGAAACAGGGAAAGGATCCCTCATCTTCAGCTAGGAGGCGGAAACGGGGCTCCCCTGGATGTGTGCGGGACACCACGTGCTTCCGTTCGAGTGGAGACGGGCATGTCGGGGAACTTCTTGAGTTGCAGCAAGGGTGTGAAGGACCCTTTGGAAGTTCCAGTGGTTAGATGTGATTGGCCTCGAGAAGCCTCAGCGGAAATGGGCCTCATCTCGCCTGGAGGTCAAAACCTCCTGGATTTTCTCGAGTTGCGGCAGGTGCTCTCGACTTACGACGGGGACCTCAGGGACCCGCTCTGGTGGCCTCAGGAAAGGCCAGTCCCCATGCGAGTTCCTCGGGGGCCTCTCGGGATTCCTCTCCCGTCGATGCCGGGGCCTAAGACCTTGTGTGGAGTCGGGGCCGGAACCTGAGGATTCCTCTCCAGTGCTGACATGGATCTTGGGGTACTTCTGGAGTCTCCCCAGGGGAGTCAGTCCTCGTCTCGAATGCGGGCATGCACTTGCGCTTTCCTCCAGAGCGGTAGCAGCAGTGTCACACAGTCCGCCGCGTGGATCAAAGGATCTATGGTTTTCCCTCGAGTCTTTCCCACGAGGCTTTCCCACGAGGCTTTCCCACAGGGCTGTCCCACGAGCACACGTGGTGGGAGTCGATCCTCGGCTTGATCGTCAAGGCAGTGCAGGGAAAACAGGTTCCTCTGGAATGGACTGACACATCTGGGGGACTCTTGGAATGGTGGCACGACCCTGGAGTTCCTCTCGCCTTTCCTGTGGAGAGCGCCTCCTCTTGAGATGCGACGGGAACGCCGGGAATTCTTTCCCTACGAAACAGGGAAAGGATCCCTCATCTCGAGCTAGGAGGCGGAAACGGGGCTCCCCTGGATGTGTGTGGGACACCACGTGCTTCCTCTCGAGTGGAGACGGGTATGTCGGGGAACTTCTTGAGTTGCAGCAATGGTGTGAAGGACCCTTTGGAAGTTCCAGTGGTTAGATGTGATTGGCCTCGAGAAGCCTCAGCGGAAATGGGCCTCATCTCGCCTGGAGGGCAAAACCTCCTGGATTTTCTCGAGTTGCGGCAGGTGCTCTCGACTTACGACGGGGACCTCAGGGACCCGCTCTGGTGGCCTGAGGAAAGGCCAGTCCCCATGCGAGTTCCTCGGGGACATCTCGGGATTCCTCTCCCGTCGATGCCGGGGCCTAAGACCTTGTGTGGAGTCGGGGCCGGAACCTGAGGATTCCTCTCCAGTGCTGACATGGATCTTGGGGTACTTCTGGAGTCTCCCCAGGGGAGTCAGTCCTCGTCTCGAATGCGGGCATGCACTTGCGCTTTCCTCCAGAGCGGTAGCAGCAGTGTCACGCAGTCCGCCGCGTGGATCAAAGGATCTATGGTTTTCCCTCGAGTCTTTCCCACGAGGCTTTCCCACGAGGCTTTCCCACAGGGCTGTCCCACATGCACACGTGGTGGGAGTAGATCCTCGGCTTGAACGTCAAGGCAGTGCAGGGAAAACAGGTTCCTCTGGAATGGACTGACACATCTGGGGGACTCTTGGAATGGTGGCACGACCCTGGAGTTCCTCTCGCCTTTCCTGTGGAGAGCGCCTCCTCTTGAGATGCGACGGGAACGCCGGGAATTCTTTCCCTACGAAACAGGGAAAGGATCCCTCATCTCGAGCTAGGAGGCGGATACGGGGCTCCCCTGGATGTGTGCGGGACCCACGTGCTTCCTCTCGAGTGGAGACGGGTATGTCGATGAACTTCTTGAGTTGCAGCAAGGGTGTGAAGGACCCTTTGGAAGTTCCAGTGGTTAGATGTGATTGGCCTCGAGAAGTCTCAGCGGAAATGGGCCTCATCTCGCCTGGAGGGCAAAACCTCCTGGATTTTCTCGAGTTGCGGCAGGTGCTCTCGACTTACGACGGGGACCTCAGGGAACCGCTCTGGTGGCCTCAGGAAAGGCCAGTCCCCATGCGAGTTCCTCGGGGGCCTCTCGGGATTCCTCTCCCGTCGATGCCGGGGCCTAAGACCTTGTGTGGAGTCGGGGCCGGAAACTGAGGATTCCTCTCCAGTGCTGACATGGATCTTGGGGTACTTCTGGAGTCTCCCCAGGGGAGTCAGTCCTCGTCTCGAATGCGGGCATGCACTTGCGCTTTCCTCCAGAGCGGTAGCAGCAGTGTCACGCAGTCCGCCGCGTGGATCAAAGGATCTATGGTTTTCCCTCGAGTCTTTCCCACGAGGCTTTCCCACGAGGCTTTCCCACAGGGCTGTCCCACGTGCACACGTGGTGGGAGTCGATCCTCGGCTTGAACGTCAAGGCAGTGCAGGGAAAACAGGTTCCTCTGGAATGGACTGACACATCTGGGGGACTCTTGGAATGGTGGCACGACCCTGGAGTTCCTCTCGCCTTTCCTGTGGAGAGCGCCTCCTCTTGAGATGCGACGGGAACGACGGGAATTCTTTCCCTACGAAACAGGAAAGGATCCCTCATCTCGAGCTAGGAGGCGGAAACGGGGCTCCCCTGGATGTGTGCGGGACCCCACGTGCTTCCTCTCGAGTGGAGACGGGTATGTCGGGGAACTTCTTGAGTTGCAGCAATGGTGTGAAGGACCCTTTGGAAGTTCCAGTGGTTAGATGTGATTGGCCTCGAGAAGCCTCAGCGGAAATGGGCCTCATCTCGCCTGGAGGGCAAAACCTCCTGGATTTTCTCGAGTTGCGGCAGGTGCTCTCGACTTACGACGGGGACCTCAGGGACCCGCTCTGGTGGCCTGAGGAAAGGCCAGTCCCCATGCGAGTTCCTCGGGGGCCTCTCGGGATTCCTCTCACTTCGATGCCGGGGCCTAAGACCTTGTGTGGAGTCGGGGCCGGAACCTGAGGATTCCTCTCCAGTGCTGACATGGATCTTGCGGTACTTCTGGAGTCTCCCCAGGGGAGTCAGTCCTCGTCTCGAATGCGGGCATGCACTTGCGCTTTCCTCCAGAGCGGTAGCAGCAGTGTCACGCAGTCCGCCGCGTGGATCAAAGGATCTATGGTTTTCCCTCGAGTCTTTCCCACGAGGCTTTCCCACGAGGCTTTCCCACAGGGCTGTCCCACGTGCACACGTGGTGGGAGTCGATCCTCGGCTTGAACGTCAAGGCAGTGCAGGGAAAACAGGTTCCTCTGGAATGGACTGACACATCTGGGGGACTCTTGGAATGGTGGCACGACCCTGGAGTTCCTCTCGCCTTTCCTGTGGAGAGCGCCTCCTCTTGAGATGCGACGGGAACGCCGGGAATTCTTTCCCTACGAAACAGGGAAAGGATCCCTCATCTCGAGCTAGGAGGCGGAAACGGGGCTCCCCTGGATGTGTGCAGGACACCACGTGCTTCCTCTCGAGTGGAGACGGGTTTGTCGGGGAACTTCTTGAGTTGCAGCAAGGGTGTGAAGGACCCTTTGGAAGTTCCAGTGGTTAGATGTGATTGGCCTCGAGAAGCCTCAGCGGAAATGGGCCTCATCGCCCCTGGAGGGCAAAACCTCCTGGATTTTCTCGAGTTGCGGCAGGTGCTCTCGACTTACGACGGGGACCTCAGGGACCCGCTCTGGTGGCCTCAGGAAAGGCCAGTCCCCATGCGAGTTCCTCGGGGGCCTCTCGGGATTCCTCTCCCGTCGATGCCGGGGCCTAAGACCTTGTGTGGAGTCGGGGCCGGAACCTGAGGTTTCCTCTCCAGTGCTGACATGGATCTTGGGGTACTTCTGGAGTCTCCCCAGGGGAGTCAGTCCTCGTCTCGAATGCGGGCATGCACTTGCGCTTTCCTCCAGAGCGGTAGCAGCAGTGTCACGCAGTCCGCCGCGTGGATCAAAGGATCTATGGTTTTCCCTCGAGTCTTTCCCACGAGGCTTTCCCACGAGGCTTTCCCACAGGGCTGTCCCACGTGCACACGTGGTGGGAGTCGATCCTCGGCTTGAACGTCAAGGCAGTGCAGGGAAAACAGTTTCCTCTGGAATGGACTGACACATCTGGGGGACTCTTGGAATGGTGGCACGACCCTGGAGTTCCTCTCGCCTTTCCTGTGGAGAGCGCCTCCTCTTGAGATGCGACGGGAACGCCGGGAATTCTTTCCCTACGAAACAGGGAAAGGATCCCTCATCTCGAGCTAGGAGGCGGAAACGGGGCTCCCCTGGATGTGTGCGGGACACCACGTGCTTCCTATCGAGTGGAGACGGGTATGTCGGGGAACTTCTTGAGTTGCAGCAAGGGTGTGAAGGACCCTTTGGAAGTTCCTGTGGTTAGACGTGATTGGCCTCGAGAAGCCTCAGCGGAAATGGGCCTCATCTCGCCTGGAAGGCAAAACCTCCTGGATATTCTCGAGTTGCGGCAGGTGCTCTCGACTTACGACGGGGACCTCAGGGACCCGCTCTGGTGGCCTCAGGAAAGGCCAGTCCCCATGCGAGTTCCTCGGGGGCCTCTCGGGATTCCTCTCCCGTCGATGCCGGGGCCTAAGACCTTGGGTGGAGTCGGGGCCGGAACCTGAGGATTCCTCTCCAGTGCTGACATGGATCTTGGGGTAATTCTGGAGTCTCCCCAGGGGTGTCAGTCCTCGTCTCGAATGCGGGCATGCACTTGCGCTTTCCTCCAGAGCGGTAGCAGCAGTGTCACGCAGTCCGCCGCGTGGATCAAAGGATGTATGGTTTTCCCTCGAATCTTTCCCACGAGGCTTTCCCACGAGGCTTTCCCACAGGGCTGTCCCACGAGCACACGTGGTGGGAGTCGATCCTCGCCTTGAACGTCAAGGCAGTGCAGGGAAAACAGGTTCCTCTGGAATGGACTGACACATCTGGGGGACTCTTGGAATGGTGGCACGACCCTGGAGTTCCTCTCGCCTTTCCTGTGGAGAGCGCCTCCTCTTGAGATGCGACGGGAACGCCGGGAATTCTTTCCCTTCGAAACAGGGAAAGGATCCCTCATCTTCAGCTAGGAGGCGGAAACGGGGCTCCCCTGGATGTGTGCGGGACCCCACGTGCTTCCTCTCGAGTGGAGACGGGTATGTCGGGGAACTTCTTGAGTTGCAGCAATGGTGTGAAGGACCCTTTGGAAGTTCCAGTGGTTAGATGTGATTGGCCTCGAGAAGCCTCAGCGGAAATGGGCCTCATCTCGCCTGGAGGGCAAAACCTCCTGGATTTTCTCGAGTTGCGGCAGGTGCTCTCGACTTACGACGGGGACCTCAGGGACCCGCTCTGGTGGCCTCAGGAAAGGCCAGTCCCCATGCGAGTTCCTCGGGGGCGTCTCGGGATTCCTCTCCCGTCAATGACGGGGCCTAAGACCTTGTGTGGAGTCGGGGCCGGAACCTGAGGATTCCTCTCCAGTGTTGACATGGATCTTGGGGTACTTCTGGAGTCTCCCCAGGGGAGTCAGTCCTCGTCTCGAATGCGGGCATGCACTTGCGCTTTCCTCCAGAGCGGTAGCAGCAGTGTCACGCAGTCCGTCGCGTGAATCAAAGGATGTATGGTTTTCCCTCGAGTCTTTCCCACGAGGCTTTCCCACGAGGCTTTCCCACGAGGCTTTCCCACAGGGCTGTCCACGTGCACACGTGGTGGGAGTCGATCCTCGGCTTGAACGTCAAGGCAGTGCAGGGAAAACAGGTTCCTCTGGAATGGACTGACACATCTGGGGGACTCTTGGAATGGTGTCACGACCCTGGAGTTCCTCTCGCCTTTCCTGTGGAGAGCGCCTCCTCTTGAGATGCGACGGGAACGCCGGGAATTCTTTCCCTACGAAACAGGGAAAGGATCCCTCATCTCGAGCTAGGAGGCGGAAACCGGGCTCCACTGGATGTGTGCGGAACACCACGTGCTTCCTCTCGAGTGGAGACGGGTATGTCGGGGAACTTCTTCAGTTGCAGCAATGTTGTGAAGGACCCTTTGGAAGTTCCAGTGGTTAGATGTGATTGGCCTCGAGAAGCCTCAGCGGAAATGGGCCTCATCTCGCCTGGAGGGCAAAACCTCCTGGATTTTCTCGAGTTGCGGCAGGTGCTCTCAACTTACGACGGGGACCTCAGGGACCCGCTCTGGTGGCCTCAGGAAAGGCCAGTCCCCATGCGAGTTCCTCGGGGGCCTCTCGGGATTCCTCTCCCGTCGATGCCGGGGCCTAAGACCTTGTGTGGAGTCGGGGCCGGAACCTGAGGATTCCTCTCCAGTGCTGACATGGATCTTGGGGTACTTCTGGAGTCTCCCCAGGGGAGTCAGTCCTCGTCTCGAATGCGGGCATGCACTTGCGCTTTCCTCCAGAGCGGTAGCAGCAGTGTCACGCAGTCCGCCGTGTGGATCAAAGGATCTATGGTTTTCCCTCGAGTCTTTCCCACGAGGCTTTCCCACGAGGCTTTCCCACAGGGCTGTCCCACGTGCACACGTGGTGGGAGTCGATCCTCGGCTTGAACGTCAAGGCAGTGCAGGGAAAACAGGTTCCTCTGGAATGGACTGACACATCTGGGGGACTCTTGGAATGGTGGCACGACCCTGGAGTTCCTCTCGCCTTTCCTGTGGAGAGCGCCTCCTCTTGAGATGTGACGGGAACGCCGGGAATTCTTTCCCTACGAAACAGGGAAAGGATCCCTCATCTCGAGCTAGGAGGCGAAAACGGGGCTCCCCTGGATGTGTGCGGGACCCCACGTGCTTCCTCTCGAGTGGAGACGGGTTTGTCGGGGAACTTCTTGAGTTGCAGCAAGGGTGTGAAGGACCCTTTGGAAGTTCCAGTGGTTAGATGTGATTGGCCTCGAGAAGCCTCAGCGGAAATGGGCCTCATCGCCCCTGGAGGGCAAAACCTCCTGGATTTTCTCGAGTTGCGGCAGGTGCTCTCGACTTACGACGGGGACCTCAGGGACCCGCTCTGGTGGCCTCAGGAAAGGCCAGTCCCCATGCGAGTTCCTCGGGGACATCTCGGGATTCCTCTCCCGTCGATGCCGGGGCCTAAGACCTTGTGTGGAGTCGGGGCCGGAACCTGAGGATTCCTCTCCAGTGCTGACATGGATCTTGCGGTACTTCTGGAGTCTCCCCAGGGGAGTCAGTCCTCGTCTCGAATGCGGGCATGCACTTGCGCTTTCCTCCAGAGTGGTAGCAGCAGTGTCACGCAGTCCGCCGCGTGGATCAAAGGATCTATGGTTTTCCCTCGAGTCTTTCCCACGAGGCTTTCCCACGAGGCTTTCCCACAGGGCTGTCTCACGTGCACACGTGGTGGGAGTCGATCCTCGGCTTGAACGTCAAGGCAGTGCAGGGAAAACAGTTTCCTCTGGAATGGACTGACACATCTGGGGGACTCTTGGAATGGTGGCACGACCCTGGAGTTCCTCTCGCCTTTCCTGTGAAGAGCGCCTCCTCTTGAGATGCGACGGGAACGCCGGGAATTCTTTCCCTACGAAACAGGGAAAGGATCCCTCATCTTCAGCTAGGAGGCGGAAACGGGGCTCCCCTGGATGTGTGCGGGACACCACGTGCTTCCGTTCGAGTGGAGACGGGCATGTCGGGGAACTTCTTGAGTTGCAGCAAGGGTGTGAAGGACCCTTTGGAAGTTCCAGTGGTTAGATGTGATTGGCCTCGAGAAGCCTCAGCGGAAATGGGCCTCATCTCGCCTGGAGGTCAAAACCTCCTGGATTTTCTCGAGTTGCGGCAGGTGCTCTCGACTTACGACGGGGACCTCAGGGACCCGCTCTGGTGGCCTCAGGAAAGGCCAGTCCCCATGCGAGTTCCTCGGGGGCCTCTCGGGATTCCTCTCCCGTCGATGCCGGGGCCTAAGACCTTTTGTGGAGTCGGGGCCGGAACCTGAGGATTCCTCTCCAGTGCTGACATGGATCTTGGGGTACTTCTGGAGTCTCCCCAGGGGAGTCAGTCCTCGTCTCGAATGCGGGCATGCACTTGCGCTTTCCTCCAGAGCGGTAGCAGCAGTGTCACACAGTCCGCCGCGTGGATCAAAGGATCTATGGTTTTCCCTCGAGTCTTTCCCACGAGGCTTTCCCACGAGGCTTTCCCACAGGGCTGTCCCACGAGCACACGTGGTGGGAGTCGATCCTCGGCTTGATCGTCAAGGCAGTGCAGGGAAAACAGGTTCCTCTGGAATGGACTGACACATCTGGGGGACTCTTGGAATGGTGGCACGACCCTGGAGTTCCTCTCGCCTTTCCTGTGGAGAGCGCCTCCTCTTGAGATGCGACGGGAACGCCGGGAATTCTTTCCCTACGAAACAGGGAAAGGATCCCTCATCTCGAGCTAGGAGGCGGAAACGGGGCTCCCCTGGATGTGTGTGGGACACCACGTGCTTCCTCTCGAGTGGAGACGGGTATGTCGGGGAACTTCTTGAGTTGCAGCAATGGTGTGAAGGACCCTTTGGAAGTTCCAGTGGTTAGATGTGATTGGCCTCGAGAAGCCTCAGCGGAAATGGGCCTCATCTCGCCTGGAGGGCAAAACCTCCTGGATTTTCTCGAGTTGCGGCAGGTGCTCTCGACTTACGACGGGGACCTCAGGGACCCGCTCTGGTGGCCTGAGGAAAGGCCAGTCCCCATGCGAGTTCCTCGGGGACATCTCGGGATTCCTCTCCCGTCGATGCCGGGGCCTAAGACCTTGTGTGGAGTCGGGGCCGGAACCTGAGGATTCCTCTCCAGTGCTGACATGGATCTTGGGGTACTTCTGGAGTCTCCCCAGGGGAGTCAGTCCTCGTCTCGAATGCGGGCATGCACTTGCGCTTTCCTCCAGAGCGGTAGCAGCAGTGTCACGCAGTCCGCCGCGTGGATCAAAGGATCTATGGTTTTCCCTCGAGTCTTTCCCACGAGGCTTTCCCACGAGGCTTTCCCACAGGGCTGTCCCACATGCACACGTGGTGGGAGTAGATCCTCGGCTTGAACGTCAAGGCAGTGCAGGGAAAACAGGTTCCTCTGGAATGGGCTGACACATCTGGGGGACTCTTGGAATGGTGGCACGACCCTGGAGTTCCTCTCGCCTTTCCTGTGGAGAGCGCCTCCTCTTGAGATGCGACGGGAACGCCGGGAATTCTTTCCCTACGAAACAGGGAAAGGATCCCTCATCTCGAGCTAGGAGGCGGATACGGGGCTCCCCTGGATGTGTGCGGGACCCACGTGCTTCCTCTCGAGTGGAGACGGGTATGTCGATGAACTTCTTGAGTTGCAGCAAGGGTGTGAAGGACCCTTTGGAAGTTCCAGTGGTTAGATGTGATTGGCCTCGAGAAGTCTCAGCGGAAATGGGCCTCATCTCGCCTGGAGGGCAAAACCTCCTGGATTTTCTCGAGTTGCGGCAGGTGCTCTCGACTTACGACGGGGACCTCAGGGACCCGCTCTGGTGGCCTCAGGAAAGGCCAGTCCCCATGCGAGTTCCTCGGGGCCCTCTCGGGATTCCTCTCCCGTCGATGCCGGGGCCTAAGACCTTGTGTGGAGTCGGGGCCGGAACCTGAGGTTTCCTCTCCAGTGCTGACATGGATCTTGGGGTACTTCTGGAGTCTCCCCAGGGGAGTCAGTCCTCGTCTCGAATGCGGGCATGCACTTGCGCTTTCCTCCAGAGCGGTAGCAGCAGTGTCACGCAGTCCGCCGCGTGGATCAAAGGATCTATGGTTTTCCCTCGAGTCTTTCCCACGAGGCTTTCCCACGAGGCTTTCCCACAGGGCTGTCCCACGTGCACACGTGGTGGGAGTCGATCCTCGGCTTGAACGTCAAGGCAGTGCAGGGAAAACAGGTTCCTCTGGAATGGACTGACACATCTGGGGGACTCTTGGAATGGTGGCACGACCCTGGAGTTCCTCTCGCCTTTCCTGTGGAGAGCGCCTCCTCTTGAGATGCGACGGGAACGACGGGAATTCTTTCCCTACGAAACAGGGAAAGGATCCCTAATCTCGAGCTAGGAGGCGGAAACGGGGCTCCCCTGGATGTGTGCGGGACACCACGTGCTTCCTCTCGAGTGGAGACGGGTATGTCGGGGAACTTCTTGAGTTGCAGCAAGGGTGTGAAGGACCCTTTGGAAGTTCCTGTGGTTAGATGTGATTGGCCTCGAGAAGCCTCAGCGGAAATGGGCCTCATCTCGCCTGGAGGTCAAAACCTCCTGGATTTTCTCGAGTTGCGGCAGGTGCTCTCGACTTACGACGGGGAGCTCAGGGACCCGCTCTGGTGGCCTGAGGAAAGGCCAGTCCCCATGCGAGTTCCTCGGGGACATCTCGGGATTCCTCTCCCGTCGATGCCGGGGCCTAAGACCTTGTGTGGAGTCGGGGCCGGAACCTGAGGATTCCTCTCCAGTGCTGACATGGATCTTGCGGTACTTCTGGAGTCTCCCCAGGGGAGTCAGTCCTCGTCTCGAATGCGGGCATGCACTTGCGCTTTCCTCCAGAGCGGTAGCAGCAGTGTCACGCAGTCCGCCGCGTGGATCAAAGGATCTATGGTTTTCCCTCGAGTCTTTCCCACGAGGCTTTCCCACGAGGCTTTCCCACAGGGCTGTCCCACGTGCACACGTGGTGGGAGTCGATCCTCGGCTTGAACGTCAAGGCAGTGCAGGGAAAACAGGTTCCTCTGGAATGGACTGACACATCAGGGGGACTCTTCGAATGGTGGCACGACCCTGGAGTTCCTCTCGCCTTTCCTGTGGAGAGCGCCTCCTCTTGAGATGCGACGGGAACGCCGGGAATTCTTTCCCTACGAAACAGGGAAAGGATCCCTCATCTCGAGCTAGGAGGCGGAAACGGGGCTCCCCTGGATGTGTGCGGGACCCCACGTGCTTCCTCTCGAGTGGAGACGGGTATGTCGGGGAACTTCTTGAGTTGCAGCAATGGTGTGAAGGACCCTTTGGAAGTTCCAGTGGTTAGATGTGATTGGCCTCGAGAAGCCTCAGCGGAATTGGGCCTCATCTCGCCTGGAGGTCAAAACCTCCTGGATTTTCTCGAGTTGCGGCAGGTGCTCTCGACTTACGACGGGGACCTCAGGGACCCGCTCTGGTGGCCTCAGGAAAGGCCAGTCCCCATGCGAGTTCCTCGGGGGCCTCTCGGGATTCCTCTCCCGTCGATGCCGGGGCCTAAGACCTTGTGTGGAGTCGGGGCCGGAACCTGAGGATTCCTCTCCAGTGCTGACATGGATCTTGGGGTACTTCTGGAGTCTCCCCAGGGGAGTCAGTCCTCGTCTCGAATGCGGGCATGCACTTGCGCTTTCCTCCAGAGCGGTAGCAGCAGTGTCACACAGTCCGCCGCGTGGATCAAAGGATCTATGGTTTTCCCTCGAGTCTTTCCCACGAGGCTTTCCTACGAGGCTTTCCCACAGGGCTGTCCCACGTGCACACGTGGTGGGAGTCGATCCTCGGCTTGAACGTCAAGGCAGTGCAGGGAAAACAGGTTCCTCTGGAATGGACTGACACATCTGGGGGACTCTTGGAATGGTGGCACGACCCTGGAGTTCCTCTCACCTTTCCTGTGGAGAGCGCCTCCTCTTGAGATGCGACGGGAACGCCGGGAATTCTTTCCCTAAGAAACAGGGAAAGGATCCCTCATCTCGAGCTAGGAGGCGGAAACGGGGCTCCCCTGGATGTGTGCGGGACACCACGTGCTTCCTCGCGAGTGGAGACGGGTATGCCGGGGAACTTCTTGAGTTGCAGCAAGGGTGTGAAGGACCCTTTGGAAGTTCCAGTGGTTAGATGTGATTGGCCTCGAGAAGCCTCAGCGGAAATGGGCCTCATCTCGCCTGGAGGGCAAAACCTCCTGGATTTTCTCGAGTTGCGGCAGGTGCTCTCGACTTACGACGGGGACCTCAGGGACCCGCTCTGGTGGCCTCAGGAAAGGCCAGTCCCCATGCGAGTTCCTCGGGGGCCTCTCGGGATTCCTCTCCCGTCGATGCCGGGGCCTAAGACCTTGTGTGGATTCGGGGCCGGAACCTGAGGTTTCCTCTCCAGTGCTGACATGGATCTTGGGGTACTTCTGGAGTCTCCCCAGGGGAGTCAGTCCTCGTCTCGAATGCGGGCATGCACTTGCGCTTTCCTCCAGAGCGGTAGCAGCAGTGTCACGCAGTCCGCCGCGTGGATCAAAGGATCTATGGTTTTCCCTCGAGTCTTTCCCACGAGGCTTTCCCACGAGGCTTTCCCACAGGGCTGTCCCACGTGCACACGTGGTGGGAGTCGATCCTCGGCTTGAACGTCAAGGCAGTGCAGGGAAAACAGGTTCCTCTGGAATGGACTGACACATCTGGGGGACTCTTGGAATGGTGGCACGACCCTGGAGTTCCTCTCGCCTTTCCTGTGGAGAGCGCCTCCTCTTGAGATGCGACGGGAACGCCGGGAATTCTTTCCCTACGAAACAGGGAAAGGATCCCTCATCTCGAGCTAGGAGGCGGAAACGGGGCTCCCCTGGATGTGTGCGGGACCCCACGTGCTTCCTCTCGAGTGGAGACGGGTATGTCGGGGAACTTCTTGAGTTGCAGCAATGGTGTGAAGGACCCTTTGGAAGTTCCAGTGGTTAGATGTGATTGGCCTCGAGAAGCCTCAGCGGAAATGGGCCTCATCTCGCCTGGAGGTCAAAACCTCCTGGATTTTCTCGAGTTGCGGCAGGTGCTCTCGACTTACGACGGGGACCTCAGGGACCCGCTCTGGTCGCCTCAGGAAAGGCCTGTCCCCATGCGAGTTCCTCGGGGGCCTCTCGGGATTCCTCTCCCGTCGATGCCGGGGCCTAAGACCTTGTGTGGAGTCGGGGCCGGAACCTGAGGATTCCTCTCCAGTGCTGACATGGATCTTGGGGTACTTCTGGAGTCTCCCCAGGGGAGTCAGTCCTCGTCTCGAATGCGGGCATGCACTTGCGCTTTCCTCCAGAGCGGTAGCAGCAGTGTCACACAGTCCGCCGCGTGGATCAAAGGATCTATGGTTTTCCCTCGAGTCTTTCCCACGAGGCTTTCCTACGAGGCTTTCCCACAGGGCTGTCCCACGTGCACACGTGGTGGGAGTCGATCCTCGGCTTGAACGTCAAGGCAGTGCAGGGAAAACAGGTTCCTCTGGAATGGACTGACACATCTGGGGGACTCTTGGAATGGTGGCACGACCCTGGAGTTCCTCTCACCTTTCCTGTGGAGAGCGCCTCCTCTTGAGATGCGACGGGAACGCCGGGAATTCTTTCCCTAAGAAACAGGGAAAGGATCCCTCATCTCGAGCTAGGAGGCGGAAACGGGGCTCCCCTGGATGTGTGCGGGACACCACGTGCTTCCTCTCGAGTGGAGACGGGTATGCCGGGGAACTTCTTGAGTTGCAGCAAGGGTGTGAAGGACCCTTTGGAAGTTCCAGTGGTTAGATGTGATTGGCCTCGAGAAGCCTCAGCGGAAATGGGCCTCATCTCCCCTGGAGGGCAAAACCTCCTGGATTTTCTCGAGTTGCGGCAAGTGCTCTCGACTTACGACGGGGACCTCAGGGACCCGCTCTGGTGGCCTCAGGAAAGGCCAGTCCCCATGCGAGTTCCTCGGGGGCCTCTCGGGATTCCTCTCCCGTCGATGCCGGGGCCTAAGACCTTGTGTGGATTCGGGGCCGGAACCTGAGGTTTCCTCTCCAGTGCTGACATGGATCTTGGGGTACTTCTGGAGTCTCCCCAGGGGAGTCAGTCCTCGTCTCGAATGCGGGCATGCACTTGCGCTTTCCTCCAGAGCGGTAGCAGCAGTGTCACGCAGTCCGCCGCGTGGATCAAAGGATCTATGGTTTTCCCTCGAGTCTTTCCCACGAGGCTTTCCCACGAGGCTTTCCCACAGGGCTGTCCCACGTGCACACGTGGTGGGAGTCGATCCTCGGCTTGAACGTCAAGGCAGTGCAGGGAAAACAGGTTCCTCTGGAATGGACTGACACATCTGGGGGACTCTTGGAATGGTGGCACGACCCTGGAGTTCCTCTCGCCTTTCCTGTGGAGAGCGCCTCCTCTTGAGATGCGACGGGAACGCCGGGAATTCTTTCCCTACGAAACAGGGAAAGGATCCCTCATCTCGAGCTAGGAGGCGGAAACGGGGCTCCCCTGGATGTGTGCGGGACCCCACGTGCTTCCTCTCGAGTGGAGACGGGTATGTCGGGGAACTTCTTGAGTTGCAGCAATGGTGTGAAGGACCCTTTGGAAGTTCCAGTGGTTAGATGTGATTGGCCTCGAGAAGCCTCAGCGGAAATGGGCCTCATCTCGCCTGGAGGGCAAAACCTCCTGGATTTTCTCGAGTTGCGGCAGGTGCTCTCGACTTACGACGGGGACCTCAGGGACCCGCTCTGGTGGCCTGAGGAAAGGCCAGTCCCCATGCGAGTTCCTCGGGGACATCTCGGGATTCCTCTCCCGTCGATGCCGGGGCCTAAGACCTTGTGTGGAGTCGGGCCGGAACCTGAGGATTCCTCTCCAGTGCTGACATGGATCTTGCGGTACTTCTGGAGTCTCCCCAGGGGAGTCAGTCCTCGTCTCGAATGCGGGCATGCACTTGCGCTTTCCTCCAGAGCGGTAGCAGCAGTGTCACGCAGTCCGCCGCGTGGATCAAAGGATCTATGGTTTTCCCTCGAGTCTTTCCCACGAGGCTTTCCCACGAGGCTTTCCCACAGGGCTGTCCCACGTGCACACGTGGTGGGAGTCGATCCTCGGCTTGAACGTCAAGGCAGTGCAGGGAAAACAGGTTCCTCTGGAATGGACTGACACATCTGGGGGACTCTTGGAATGGTGGCACGACCCTGGAGTTCCTCTCGCCTTTCCTGTGGAGAGCGCCTCCTCTTGAGATGCGACGGGAACGCCGGGAATTCTTTCCCTAAGAAACAGGGAAAGGATCCCTCATCTCGAGCTAGGAGGCGGAAACGGGGCTCCCCTGGATGTGTGCGGGACACCACGTGCTTCCTCTCGAGTGGAGACGGGTATGTCGGGGAACTTCTTGAGTTGCAGCAAGGGTGTGAAGGACCCTTTGGAAGTTCCAGTGGTTAGATGTGATTGGCCTCGAGAAGCCTCAGCGGAAATGGGCCTCATCTCCCCTGGAGGGCAAAACCTCCTGGATTTTCTCGAGTTGCGGCAGGTGCTCTCGACTTACGACGGGGACCTCAGGGACACGCTCTGGGGGCCTCAGGAAAGGCCAGTCCCCATGCGAGTTCCTCGGGGGCCTCTCGGGATTCCTCTCCCGTCGATGCCGGGGCCTAAGACCTTGTGTGGATTCGGGGCCGGAACCTGAGGTTTCCTCTCCAGTGCTGACATGGATCTTGGGGTACTTCTGGAGTCTCCCCAGGGGAGTCAGTCCTCGTCTCGAATGCGGGCATGCACTTGCGCTTTCCTCCAGAGCGGTAGCAGCAGTGTCACGCAGTCCGCCGCGTGGATCAAAGGATCTATGGTTTTCCCTCGAGTCTTTCCCACGAGGCTTTCCCACGAGGCTTTCCCACAGGGCTGTCCCACGTGCACACGTGGTGGGAGTCGATCCTCGGCTTGAACGTCAAGGCAGTGCAGGGAAAACAGGTTCCTCTGGAATGGACTGACACATCTGGGGGACTCTTGGAATGGTGGCACGACCCTGGAGTTCCTCTCGCCTTTCCTGTGGAGAGCGCCTCCTCTTGAGATGCGACGGGAACGACGGGAATTCTTTCCCTACGAAACAGGGAAAGGATCCCTCATCTCGAGCTAGGAGGCGGAAACGGGGCTCCCCTGGATGTGTGCGGGACACCACGTGCTTCCTCTCGAGTGGAGACGGGTATGTCGGGGAACTTCTTGAGTTGCAGCAAGGGTGTTAAGGACCCTTTGGAAGTTCCTGTGGTTAGACGTGATTGGCCTCGAGAAGCCTCAGCGGAAATGGGCCTCATCTCGCCTGGAAGGCAAAACCTCCTGGATTTTCTCTAGTTGCGGCAGGTGCTCTCGACTTACGACGGGGACCTCAGGGACCCGCTCTGGTGGCCTCAGGAAAGGCCAGTCCCCATGCGAGTTCCTCGGGGGCCTCTCGGGATTCCTCTCCCGTCGATGCCGGGGCCTAAGACCTTGTGTGGAGTCGGGGCCGGAACCTGAGGATTCCTCTCCAGTGCTGACATGGATCTTGGGGTACTTCTGGAGTCTCCCCAGGGGAGTCAGTCCTCGTCTCGAATGCGGGCATGCACTTGCGCTTTCCTCCAGAGCGGTAGCAGCAGTGTCACACAGTCCGCCGCGTGGATCAAAGGATCTATGTTTTTCCCTCGAGTCTTTCCCACGAGGCTTTCCCACGAGGCTTTCCCACAGGGCTGTCCCACGAGCACACGTGGTGGGAGTCGATCCTCGGCTTGATCGTCAAGGCAGTGCAGGAAAAACAGGTTCCTCTGGAATGGACTGACACATCTGGGGGACTCTTGGAATGGTGGCACGACCCTGGAGTTCCTCTCGCCTTTCCTGTGGAGAGCGCCTCCTCTTGAGATGCGACGGGAACGCCGGGAATTCTTTCCCTACGAAACAGGGAAAGGATCCCTCATCTCGAGCTAGGAGGCGGAAACGGGGCTCCCCTGGATGTGTGCGGGACCCCACGTGCTTCCTCTCGAGAGGAGACGGGTATGTCGGGGAACTTCTTGAGTTGCAGCAATGGTGTGAAGGACCCTTTGGAAGTTCCAGTGGTTAGATGTGATTGGCCTCGAGAAGCCTCAGCGGAAATGGGCTTCATCTCGCCTGGAAGGCAAAACCTCCTGGATTTTCTCGAGTTGCGGCAGGTGCTCTCGACTTACGACGGGGACCTCAGGGACCCGCTCTGGTGGCCTCAGGAAAGGCCAGTCCCCATGCGAGTTCCTCGGGGGTCTCTCGGGATTCCTCTCCCGTCGATGCCGGGGCCTAAGACCTTGTGTGGAGTCGGGGCCGGAACCTGAGGTTTCCTCTCCAGTGCTGACATGGATCTTGGGGTACTTCTGGAGTCTCCCCAGGGGAGTCAGTCCTCGTCTCGAATGCGGGCATGCACTTGCGCTTTCCTCCAGAGCGGTAGCAGCAGTGTCACGCAGTCCGCCGCGTGGATCAAAGGATCTATGGTTTTCCCTCGAGTCTTTCCCACGAGGCTTTCCCACGAGGCTTTCCCACAGGGCTGTCCCACGTGCACACGTGGTGGGAGTCGATCCTCGGCTTGAACCTCAAGGCAGTGCAGGGAAAACAGGTTCCTCTGGAATGGACTGACACATCTGGGGGACTCTTGGAATGGTGGCACGACCCTGGAGTTCCTCTCGCCTTTCCTGTGGAGAGCGCCTCCTCTTGAGATGCGACGGGAATGCCGGGAATTCTTTCCCTACGAAACAGGGAAAGGATCCCTCATCTCGAGCTAGGAGGCGGAAACGGGGCTCCCCTGGATGTGTGCGGGACCCACGTGCTTCCTCTCGAGTGGAGACGGGTATGTCGGGGAACTTCTTGAGTTGCAGCAAGGGTGTGAAGGACCCTTTGGAAGTTCCAGTGGTTAGAGGTGATTGGCCTCGAGAAGACTCAGCGGAAATGGGCCTCATCTCGCCTGGAGGGCAAAACCTCCTGGATTTTCTCGAGTTGCGGCAGGTGCTCTCGACTTACGACGGGGACCTCAGGGACCCGCTCTGGTGGCCTCAGGAAAGGCCAGTCCCCATGCGAGTTCCTCGGGGGCCTCTCGGGATTCCTCTCCCGTCGATGCCGGGGCCTAAGACCTTGTGTGGAGTCGGGGCCGGAACCTGAGGATTCCTCTCCAGTGCTGACATGGATCTTGGGGTACTTCTGGAGTCTCCCCAGGGGAATCAGTCCTCGTCTCGAATGCGGGCATGCACTTGCGCTTTCCTCCAGAGCGGTAGCAGCAGTGCCACGCAATCCGCCGCGTGGATCAAAGGATCTATGGTTTTCCCTCCAGTCTTTCCCACGAGGCTTTCCCACGAGGCTTTCCCACAGGGCTGTCCCACGTGCACACGTGGTGGGAGTCGATCCTCGGCTTGAACGTCAAGGCAGTGCAGGGAAAACAGGTTCCTCTGGAATGGACTGACACATCTGGGGGACTCTTGGAATGGTGTCACGACCCTGGAGTTCCTCTCGCCTTTCCTGAGGAGAGCGCCTCCTCTTGAGATGCGACGGGAACGCCGGGAATTCTTTCCCTACGAAACAGGGAAAGGATCCCTCATCTCGAGCTAGGAGGCCGAAACGGGGCTGCCCTGGATGTGTGCGTGACCCCACGTGCTTCCTCTCGAGTGGAGACGGGTATGTCGGGGAACTGCTTGAGTTGCAGCAAGGGTGTGAAGGACCCTTTGGAAGTTCCAGTGGTTAGATGTGATTGGCCTCGAGAAGCCTCAGCGGAAATGGGCCTCATCTCGCCTGGAGGGCAAAACCTCCTGGATTTTCTCGAGTTGCGGCAGGTGCTCTCGACTTACGACGGGGACCTCAGGGACCCGCTCTGGTGGCCTCAGGAAAGGCCAGTCCCCATGCAAGTTCCTCGGGGCCCTCTCGGGATTCCTCTCCCGTCGATGCCGGGGCCTAAGACCTTGTGTGGAGTCGGGGCCGGAACCTGAGGATTCCTCTCCAGTGCTGACATGGATCTTGGGGTACTTCTGGAGTCTCCCCAGGGGAGTCAGTCCTCGTCTCGAATGCGGGCATGCACTTGCGCTTTCCTCCAGAGCGGTAGCAGCAGTGTCACACAGTCCGCCGCGTGGATCAAAGGATCTATGGTTTTCCCTCGAGTCTTTCCCACGAGGCTTTCCCACGAGGCTTTCCCACAGGGCTGTCCCACGTGCACACGTGGTGGGAGTCAATCCTCGGCTTGAACGTCAAGGCAGTGCAGGGAAAACAGGTTCCTCTGGAATGGACTGACACATCTGGGGGACTCTTGGAATGGTGTCACGACCCTGGAGTTCCTCTCGCCTTTCCTGTGGAGAGCGCCTCCTCTTGAGATGAGACGGGAACTCCGGGAATTCATTCCCTACGAAACAGGGAAAGGATCCCTCATCTCGAGCTAGGAGGCGGAAACGGGGCTCCCCTGGATGTGTTCGGGACCCCACGTGTTTCCTCTCGAGTGGAGACGGGTATGTCGGGGAACTTCTTGAGTTGCAGCAATGGTGTGAAGGACCCTTTGGAAGTTCCAGTGGTTAGATGTGATTGGCCTCGAGAAGCCTCAGCGGAAATGGGCCTCATCTCGCCTGGAGGGCAAAACCTCCCGGATTTTCTCGAGTTGCGGCAGGTGCTCTCGACTTACGATGGGGACCTCAGGGACCCGCTCTGGTGGCCTGAGGAAAGGCCAGTCCCCATGCGAGTTCCTCGGGGGCCTCTCGGGATTCCTCTCCCGTCGATGCCGGGGCCTAAGACCTTGAGTGGAGTCGGGGCCGGAACCTGAGGTTTCCTCTCCAGTGCTGACATGGATCTTGGGGTACTTCTGGAGTCTCCCCAGGGGAGTCAGTCCTCGTCTCGAATGCGGGAATGCACTTGCGCTTTCCTCCAGAGCGGTAGCAGCAGTGTCATGCAGTCCGCCGCGTGGATCAAAGGATCTATGGTTTTCCCTCGAGTCTTTCCCACGAGGCTTTCCCACGAGGCTTTCCCACAGGGCTGTCCCACGTGCGCACGTGGTGGGAGTCGATCCTCGGCTTGAACGTCAAGGCAGTGCAGGGAAAACAGGTTCCTCTGGAATGGACTGACACATCTGGGGGACTCTTGGAATGGTGGCACGACCCTGGAGTTCCTCTCGCCTTTCCTGTGGAGAGCGCCTCCTCTTGAGATGCGACGGGAACGCCGGGAATTCTTTCCCTACGAAACAGGGAAAGGATCCCTCATCTCGAGCTAGGAGGCGGAAACGGGGCTCCCCTGGATGTGTGCGGGACCCCACGTGCTTCCTCTCGAGTGGAGACGGGTTTGTCGGGGAACTTCTTGAGTTGCAGCAAGGGTGTGAAGGACCCTTTGGAAGTTCCAGTGGTTAGACGTATTGGCCTCGAGAAGCCTCAGCGGAAATGGGCCTCGTCTCGCCTGGAGGGCAAAACCTCCTGGATTTTCCCGAGTTGCGGCAGGTGCTCTCGACTTACGACGGGGACCTCAGGGACCCGCTCTGGTGGCCTCAGGAAAGGCCAGTCCCCATGCGAGTTCCTCGGGGGCCTCTCGGGATTCCTCTCCCGTCGATGCCGGGGCCTAAGACCTTGTGTGGAGTCGGGGCCGGAACCTGAGGATTCCTCTCCAGTGCTGACATGGATCTTGGGGTACTTCTGGAGTCTCCCCAGGGGAGTCAGTCCTCGTCTCGAATGCGGGCATGCACTTGCGCTTTCCTCCAGAGCGGTAGCAGCAGTGTCACGCAGTTCGCCGCGTGGATCAAAGGATCTATGGTTTTCCCTCGAGTCTTTCCCACGAGGCTTTCCCACGAGGCTTTCCCACAGGGCTGTCCCACGTGCACACGTGGTGGGACTCGATCCTCGGCTTGAACGTCAAGGCAGTGCAGGGAAAACAGGTTCCTCTGGAATGGACTGACACATCTGGGGGACTCTTGGAATGGTGGCACGACCCTGGAGTTCCTCTCGCCTTTCCTGTGGAGAGCGCCTCCTCTTGAGATGCGACGGGAACGCCGGGAATTCTTTCCCTACGAAACAGGGAAAGGATCCCTCATCTCGAGCTAGGAGGCGGAAACGGGGCTCCCCTGGATGTGTTCGGGACCCCACGTGCTTCCTCTCGAGTGGAGACGGGTATGTCGGGGAACTTCTTGAGTTGCAGTAATGGTGTGAAGGACCCTTTGGAAGTTCCAGTGGTTAGATGTGATTGGCCTCGAGAAGCCACAGCGGAATGGGCCTCATCTCGCCTGGAGGGCAAAACCTCCGGGATTTTCTCGAGTTGCGGCAGGTGCTCTCGACTTACGACGGGGACCTCAGGGACCCGCTCTGGTGGCCTGAGGAAAGGCCAGTCCCCATGCGAGTTCTTCGGGGGCCTCTCTGGATTCCTCTCCCGTCGATGCCGGGGCCTAAGACCTTGTGTGGAGTCGGGGCCGGAACCTGAGGATTCCGCTCCAGTGCTGACATGGATCTTGGGGTACTTCTGGAGTCTCCCCAGGGGAGTCAGTCCTCGTCTCGAATGCGGGCATGCACTTGCGCTTTCCTCCAGAGCGGTAGCAGCAGTGTCACGCAGTACGCCGCGTGGATCAAAGGATCTATGGTTTTCCCTCGAGTCTTTCCCACGAGGCTTTCCCAAGAGGCTTTCCCACAAGGCTGTCCCACGTGCACACGTGGTGGGAGTCGATCCTCGGCTTGAACGTCAAGGCAGTGCAGGGAAAACAGGTTCCTCTGGAATGTACTGACACATCTGGGGGACTCTTGGAATGGTGGCACGATCCGGGAGTTCCTCTCGCCTTTCCTGTGGAGAGCGCCTCCTCTTGAGATGCGACGGGAACGCCGGGAATTCTTTCCCTAGGAAACAGGGAAAGGATCCCTCATCTCGAGATAGGAGGCGGAAACGGGGCTCCCCTGGATGTGTGCGGGACACCACGTGCTTCCTCTCGAGTGGAGACGGGCATGTCGGGGAACTTCTTGAGTTGCAGCAAGGGTGTGAAGGACCCTTTGGAAGTTTCAGTGGTTAGATGTGATTGGCCTCGAGAAGCCTCAGCGGAAATGGGCCTCATCTCGCCTGGAGGGCAAAACCTCCTGGATTTTCTCGAGTTGCGGCAGGTGCTCTCGACTTACGACGGGGACCTCAGGGACCCGCTCTGGTGGCCTCAGGAAAGGCCAGTCCCCATGCGAGTTCCTCGGGGGCCTCTCGGGATTACTCTCCCGTCGATGCCGGGGCCTAAGACCTTGTGTGGAGTCGGGGCCGGAACCTGAGGATTCCTCTCCAGTGCTGACATGGATCTTGGGGTACTTCTGGAGTCTCCCCAGGGGAGTCAGTCCTCGTCTCGAATGCGGGCATGCACTTGCGCTTTCCTCCAGAGCGGTAGCAGCAGTGTCACGCAGTCCGCCGCGTGGATCAAAGGATCTATGGTTTTCCCTCGAGTCTTTCCCACGAGGCTTTCCCACGAGGCTTTCCCACAGGGCTGTCCCACGTGCACACGTGGTGGGAGTCGATCCTCGGCTTGAACGTCAAGGCAGTGCAGGGAAAACAGGTTCCTCTGGAATGGACTGACACATCTGGGGGACTCTTGGAATGGTGTCAGAACCCTGGAGTTCCTCTCGCCTTTCCTGTGGAGAGCGCCTCCTCTTGAGATGCGACGGGAACGCCGGGAATTCTTTCCCTACGAAAAAGGGAAAGGATCCCTCATCTCGAGCTAGGAGGCGGAAACGGGGCTCCCCTGGATGTGTTCGGGACCCCACGTGCTTCCTCTCGAGTGGAGACGGGCATGTCGGGGAACTTCTTGAGTTGCAGCAAGGGTGTGAAGGACCCTTTGGAAGTTCCAGTGGTTAGATGTGATTGGACTCGAGAAGCCTCAGCGGAAATGGGCCTCATCTCGCCTGGAGGGCAAAACCTCCTGGATTTTCTCGAGTTGCGGCAGGTGCTCTCGACTTACGACGGGGACCTCAGGGACCCGCTCTGGTGGCCTCAGGAAAGGCCAGTCCCCATGCGAGTTCCTCGGGGGCCTCTCGGGATTCCTCTCCCGTCGATGCCGGGGCCTAAGACCTTGTGTGGAGTCGGGGCCGGAACCTGAGGATTCCTCTCCAGTGCTGACATGGATCTTGGGGTACTTCTGGAGTCTCCCCTGGGGAGTCAGTCCTCGTCTCGAATGCGGGCTTGCACTTGCGCTTTCCTCCAGAGCGGTAGCAGCAGTGTCACGCAGTCCGCCGCGTGGATCAAAGGATCTATGGTTTTCCCTCGAGTCTTTCCAACGAGGCTTTCCCACGAGGTTTTCCCACAGGGCTGTCCCACGTGCACACGTGGTGGGAGTCGATCCTCGGCTTGAACGTCAAGGCAGTGCAGGGAAAACAGGTTCCTCTGGAATGGACTGACACATCTGGGGGACTCTTGGAATGGTGGCACGACCCTGGAGTTCCTCTCACCTTTCCTGTGGAGAGCGCCTCCTCTTGAGATGCGACGGGAACGCCGGGAATTCTTTCCCTACGAAACAGGGAAAGGATCCCTCATCTCGAGAAAGGAGGTGGAAACGGGGCTCCCCTGGATGTGTGCGGGACACCACGTGCTTCCTCTCGAGTGGAGACGGGTATGTCGGGGAACTGCTTGAGTTGCAGCAAGGGTGTGAAGGACCCTTTGGAAGTTCCAGTGGTTAGATGTGATTGGCCTCGAGAAGCCTCAGCGGAAATGGGCCTCATCTTGCCTGGAGGGCAAAACCTCCTGGATTTTCTCGAGTTGCGGCAGGTGCTCTCGACTTACGACGGGGACCTCAGGGACCCGCTCTGGTGGCCTCAGGAAAGGCCAGTCCCCATGCGAGTTCCTCGGGGGCCTTTCGGGATTCCTCTCCCGTCGATGCCGGGGCCTAAGACCTTGTGTGGAGTCGGGGCCGGAACCTGAGGTTTCCTCTCCAGTGCTGACATGGATCTTGGGGTACTTCTGGAGTCTCCCCAGGGGAGTCAGTCCTCGTCTCGAATGCGGGAATGCACTTGCGCTTTCCTCCAGAGCGGTATCAGCAGTGTCACGCAGTCCGCCGCGTGGATCAAAGGATCTATGGTTTTCCCTCGAGTCTTTCCCACGAGGCTTTCCCACGAGGCTTTCCCACGAGGCTTTCCCACAGGGCTGTCCCACGTGCATACGTGGTGGGAGTCGATCCTCGGCTTGAACGTCAAGGCAGTGCAGGGAAAACAGGTTCCTCTGGAATGGACTGACACATCTGGGGGACTCTTGGAATGGTGGCACGATCCTGGAGTTCCTCTCGCCTTTCCTGTGGAGAGCGCCTCCTCTTGAGATGCGACGGGAACGCCGGGAATTCTTTCCCTACGAAACAGGGAAAGGATCCCTCATCTCGAGCTAGGAGGCGGAAACGGGGCTCCCCTGGATGTGTGCGGGACACCACGTGCTTCCTCTCGAGTGGAGACGGGTATGTCGGGGAACTTCTTGAGTTGCAGCAAGGGTGTGAAGGACCCTTTGGAAGTTCCAGTGGTTAGACGTATTGGCCTCGAGAAGCCTCAGCGGAAATGGGCCTCATCTCGCCTGGAGGGCAAAACCTCCTGGATTTTCTCGAGTTGCGGCAGGTGCTCTCGACTTACGACGGGGACCTCAGGGACCCACTCTGGTGGCCTGAGGAAAGGCCAGTCCCCATGCGAGTTCCTCGGGGGCCTCTCGGGATTCCTCTCCCGTCGATGCCGGGGCCTAAGACCTTGTGTGGAGTCGGGGCCGGAACCTGAGAATTCCTCTCCAGTGCTGACATGGATCTTGGGGTACTTCTGGAGTCTCCCCAAGGGAGTCAGTCCTCGTCTCGAATGCGGGCATGCACTTGCGCTTTCCTCCAGAGCGGTAGCAGCAGTGTCACGCAGTCCGCCGCGTGGATCAAAGGATCTATGGTTTTCCCTCGAGTCTTTCCCACGAGGCTTTCCCACGAGGCTTTCCCACAGGGCTGTCCCACGTGCACACGTGGTGGGAGTCGATCCTCGGCTTGAACGTCAAGGCAGTGCAGGGAAAACAGGTTCCTCTGGAATGGACTGACACATCTGGGGGACTCTTGGAATGGTGGCACGACCCTGGAGTTCCTCTCACCTTTCCTGTGGAGAGCGCCTCCTCTTGAGATGCGACGGGAACGCCGGGAATTCTTTCCCTTCGAAACAGGGAAAGGATCACTCATCTCGAGATAGGAGGCGGAAACGGGGCTCCCCTGGATGTGTGCGGGACACCACGTGCTTCCTCTCGAGTGGAGACGGGTATGTCGGGGAACTTCTTGAGTTGCAGCAAGGGTGTGAAGGACCCTTTGGAAGTTCCAGTGGTTAGATGTGATTGGCCTCGAGAAGCCTCAGCGGAAATGGGCCTCATCTCGCCTGGAGGGCAAAACCTCCTGGATTTTCTCGAGTTGCGGCAGGTGCTCTCGACTTACGACGGGGACCTCAGGGACCCGCTCTGGTGGCCTCAGGAAAGGCCAGTCCCCATGCGAGTTCCTCGGGGGCCTCTCGGGATTCCTCTCCCGTCGATGCCGGGGCCTAAGACCTTGTGTGGAGTCGGGGCCGGAACCTGAGGTTTCCTCTCCAGTGCTGACATGGATCTTGGGGTACTTCTGGAGTCTCCCCAGGGGAGTCAGTCCTCGTCTCGAATGCGGGCTTGCACTTGCGCTTTCCTCCAGAGCGGTAGCAGCAGTGTCACGCAGTCCGCCGCGTGGATCAAAGGATCTATGGTTTTCCCTCGAGTC
Source organism: Ovis canadensis (assembly GCF_042477335.2). Classification (NCBI taxonomy): domain Eukaryota; kingdom Metazoa; phylum Chordata; class Mammalia; order Artiodactyla; family Bovidae; genus Ovis; species Ovis canadensis. The sequence goes on along the minus strand of NC_091262.1, from coordinate 4,412,821 downwards.
TTTCCCACGAGGCTTTCCCACAGGGCTGTCCCACGTGCACACGTGGTGGGAGTCGATCCTCGGCTTGAACGTCAAGGCAGTGCAGGGAAAACAGGTTCCTCTGGAATGGACTGACACATCTGGGGGACTCTTGGAATGGTGGCACGACCCTGGAGTTCCTCTCACCTTTCCTGTGGAGAGCGCCTCCTCTTGAGATGCGACGGGAACGCCGGGAATTCTTTCCCTACGAAACAGGGAAAGGATCCCTCATCTCGAGCTAGGAGGCGGAAACGGGGCTCCCCTGAATGTGTGCGGGACACCACGTGCTTCCTCTCGAGTGGAGACGGGTATGTCGGGGAACTTCTTGAGTTGCAGCAAGGGTGTGAAGGACCCTTTGGAAGTTCCAGTGGTTAGACGTGATTGGCCTCGAGAAGCCTCAGCGGAAATGCGCCTCATCTCGCCTGGAGGTCAAAACCTCCTGGATTTTCTCGAGTTGCGGCAGGTGCTCTCGATTGACGACGGGGACCTCAGGGACCCGCTCTGGTGGCCTCAGGAAAGGCCAGTCCCCATGCGAGTTCCTCGGGGGCCTCTCGGGATTCCTCTCCCGTCGATGCCGGGGCCTAAGACCTTGTGTGGAGTCGGGGCCGGAACCTGAGGATTCCTCTCCAGTGCTGACATGGATCTTGGGGTACTTCTGGAGTCTCCCCAGGGGAGTCAGTCCTCGTCTCGAATGCGGGCATGCACTTGCGCTTTCCTCCAGAGCGGTAGCAGCAGTGTCACGCAGTCCGCCGTGTGGATCAAAGGATCTATGGTTTTCCCTCGAGTCTTTCCCACGAGGCTTTCCCACAGGGCTGTCCCACGTGCACACGTGGTGGGAGTCGATCCTCGGCTTGAACGTCAAGGCAGTGCAGGGAAAACAGGTTCCTCTGGAATGGACTGACACATCTGCGGGACTCTTGGAATGGTGTCACGACCCTGGAGTTCCTCTCGCCTTTCCTGTGGAGAGCGCCTCCTCTTGAGATGCGACGGGAACGCCGGGAATTCTTTCCCTATGAAACAGGGAAAGGATCCCTCATCTCGAGCTAGGAGGCGGAAACGGGGCTCCCCTGGATGTGTTCGGGACCCCACGTGCTTCCTCTCGAGTGGAGACGGGTATGTCGGGGATCTTCTTGAGTTGCAGCAATGGTGTGAAGGACCCTTTGGAAGTTCCAGTGCTTAGATGTGATTGGCCTCGAGAAGCCTCAGCGGAAATGGGCCTCATCTCGCCTGGAGGGCAAAACCTCCTGGATTTTCTCGAGTTGCGGCAGGTGCTCTCGACTTACGACGGGGACCTCAGGGACCCGCTCTGGTGGACTCAGGAAAGGCCAGTCCCCATGCGAGTTCCTCGGGGGCCTCTCGGGATTCCTCTCCCGTCGATGCCGGGGCCTAAGACCTTGTGTGGAGTCGGGGCCGGAACCTGAGGATTCCTCTCCAGTGCTGACATGGATCTTGGGGTACTTCTGGAGTCTCCCCAGGGGAGTCAGTCCTCGTCTCGAATGCGGGCATGCACTTGCGCTTTCCTCCAGAGCGGTAGCAGCAGTGTCACGCAGTCCGCCGCGTGGATCAAAGGATCTATGGTTTTCCCTCGAGTCTTTCCCACGAGGCTTTCCCACGAGGCTTTCCCACAGGGCTGTCCCACGTGCGCACGTGGTGGGAGTCGATCCTCGGCTTGAACGTCAAGGCAGTGCAGGGAAAACAGGTTCCTCTGGAATGGACTGACAAATCTGGGGGACTCTTGGAATGGTGTCACGACCCTGGAGTTCCTCTCGCCTTTCCTGTGGAGAGCGCCTCCTCTTGAGATGCGACGGGAACACCGGGAATTCTTTCCCTACGAAACAGGGAAAGGATCCCTCATCTCGAGCTAGGAGGCGGAAACGGGGCTCCCCTGGATGTGTGCGGGACCCCACGTGCTTCCTCTCGAGTGGAGATGGGTATGTCGGGGAACTTCTTGAGTTGCAGTAATGGTGTGAAGGACCCTTTGGAAGTTCCAGTGGTTAGATGTGATTGGCCTCGAGAAGCCACAGCGGAAATGGGCCTCATCTCGCCTGGAGGGCAAAACCTCCTGGATTTTCTCGAGTTGCGGCAGGTGCTCTCGACTTACGACGGGGACCTCAGGGACCCGCTCTGGTGGCCTAAGGAAAGGCCAGTCCCCATGCGAGTTCCACGGGGGCCTCTCGGGATTCCTCTCCCGTCGATGCCGGGGCCTAAGACCTTGTGTGGAGTCGGGGCCGGAACCTGAGGATTCCTCTCCAGTGCTGACATGGATCTTAGGGTACTTCTGGAGTCTCCCCAGGGGAGTCAATCCTCGTCTCGAATGCGGGCATGTACTTGCGCTTTCCTCCAGAGCGGTAGCAGCAGTGTCACGCAGTCCGCCGCGTGGATCAAAGGATCTATGGTTTTCCCTCGAGTCTTTCCCACGAGGCTTTCCCACGAGGCTTTCCCACAGGGCTGTCCCACGTGCACACGTGGTGGGAGTCGATCCTCGGCTTGAACGTCAAGGCAGTGCAGGGAAAACAGGTTCCTCTGGAATGGACTGACACATCTGGGGGACTCTTGGAATGGTGGCACGACCCTGGAGTTCCTCTCGCCTTTCCTGTGGAGAGCGCCTCCTCTTGAGATGCGACGGGAACGCCGGGAATTCTTTCCCTACGAAACAGGGAAAGGATCCCTCATCTCGAGCTAGGAGGCGGAAACGGGGCTCCCCTGGATGTGTGCGGGACCCCACGTGCTTCCTCTCGAGTGGAGACGGGCATGTCGGGGAACTTCTTGAGTTGCAGCAAGGGTGTGAAGGAACCTTTGGAAGTTCCAGTGGTTAGATGTGATTGGCCACGAGAAGCCTCAGCGGAAATGGGCCTCATCTCGCCTGGAGGGCAAAACCTCCTGGATTTTCTCGAGTTGCGGCAGGTGCTCTCGACTTACGACGGGGACCTCAGGGACCCGCTCTGGTGGCCTCAGGAAAGGCCAGTCCCCATGCGAGTTCCTCGGGGGCATCTCGGGATTCCTCTCCCGTCGATGCCGGGGCCTAAGACCTTGTGTGGAGTCGGGGCCGGAACCTGAGGATTCCTCTCCAGTGCTGACATGGATCTTGGGGTACTTCTGGAGTCTCCCCAGGGGAGTCAGTCCTCGTCTCGAATGCGTGAATGCACTTGCCCTTTCCTCCAGAGCGGTAGCAGCAGTGTCACGCAGTCCGCCGCGTGGATCAAAGGATCTATGGTTTTCCCTCGAGTCTTTCCCACGAGGCTTTCCCACGAGGCTTTCCCACAGGGCTGTCCCACGTGCACACGTGGTGGGAGTCGATCCTCGGCTTGAACGTCAAGGCAGTGCAGGGAAAACAGGTTCCTCTGGAATGGACTGACACATCTGGGGGACTCTTGGAATGGTGTCACGACCCTGGAGTTCCTCTCGCCTTTCCTGTGGAGAGCGCCTCCTCTTGAGATGCGACGGGAACGCCGGGAATTCTTTCCCTATGAAACAGGGAAAGGATCCCTCATCTCGAGCTAGGAGGCGGAAACGGGGCTCCCCTGGATGTGTTCGGGACCCCACGTGCTTCCTCTCGAGTGGAGACGGGTATGTCGGGGAACTTCTTGAGTTGCAGCAATGGTGTGAAGGACCCTTTGGAAGTTCCAGTGGTTAGATGTGATTGGCCTCGAGAAGCCTCAGCGGAAATGGGCCTCATCTCGCCTGGAGGGCAAAACCTCCTGGATTTTCTCGAGTTGCGGCAGGTGCTCTCGACTTACGACGGGGACCTCAGGGACCCGCTCTGGTGGCCTCAGGAAAGGCCAGTCCCCATGCGAGTTCCTCGGGGGCCTCTCGGGATTCCTCTCCCGTCGATGCCGGGGCCTAAGACCTTGTGTGGAGTCGGGGCCGGAACCTGAGGATTGCTCTCCAGTGCTGACATGGATCTTGGGGTACTTCTGGAGTCTCCCCAGGGGAGTCAGTCCTCGTCTCGAATGCGGGCATGCACTTGCGCTTTCCTCCAGAGCGGTAGCAGCAGTGTCACGCAGTCCGCCGCGTGGATCAAAGGATCTATGGTTTTCCCTCGAGTCTTTCCCACGAGGCTTTCCCACGAGGCTTTCCCACGAGGCTTTCCCACAGGGCTGTCCCACGTGCACACGTGGTGGGAGTCGATCCTCGGCTTGAACGTCAAGGCAGTGCAGGGAAAACAGGTTCCTCTGGAATGGACTGACACATCTGGGGGACTCTTGGAATGGTGGCACGATCCTGGAGTTCCTCTCGCCTTTCCTGTGGAGAGCGCCTCCTCTTGAGATGCGACGGGAACGCCGGGAATTCTTTCCCTACGAAACAGGGAAAGGATCCCTCATCTCGAGATAGGAGGCGGAAACGGGGCTCCCCTGGATGTGTGCGGGACTCCACGTGCTTCCTCTCGAGTGGAGACGGGCATGTCGGGGAACTTCTTGAGTTGCAGCAAGGGTGTGAAGGACCCTTTGGAAGTTCCAGTGGTTAGATGTGATTGTCCTCGAGAAGCCTCAGCGGAAATGGGCCTCATCTCGCCTGGAGGGCAAAACCTCCTGGATTTTCTCAAGTTGCGGCAGGTGCTCTCGACTTACGACGGGGACCTCAGGGACCCGCTCTGGTGGCCTCAGGAAAGGCCAGTCCCCATGCGAGTTCCTCGGGGGCCTCTCGGGATTCCTCTCCCGTCGATGCCGGGGCCTAAGACCTTGTGTGGAGTCGGGGCCGGAACCTGAGGATTCCTCTCCAGTGCTGACATGGATCTTGGGGTACTTCTGGAGTCTCCCCAGGGGAGTCAGTCCTCGTCTCGAATGCGGGCATGCACTTGCGCTTTCCTCCAGAGCGGTAGCAGCAGTGTCACGCAGTCCGCCGCGTGGATCAAAGGATCTATGGTTTTCCCTCGAGTCTTTCCCACGAGGCTTTCCCACAGGGCTGTCCCACGTGCACACGAGGTGGGAGTCGATCCTCGGCTTGAACGTCAAGGCAGTGCAGGGAAAACAGGTTCCTCTGGAATGGACTGACACATCTGGGGGACTCTTGGAATGGTGTCACGACCCTGGAGTTCCTCTCGCCTTTCCTGTGGAGAGCGCCTCCTCTTGAGATGCGACGGGAACGCCGGGAATTCTTTCCCTACGAAACAGGGAAAGGATCCCTCATCTCGAGACAGGAGGCGGAAACGGGGCTCCCCTGGATGTGTGCGGGACTCCACGTGCTTCCTCTCGAGTGGAGACGGGCATGTCGGGGAACTTCTTGAGTTGCAGCAAGGGTGTGAAGGACCCTTTGGAAGTTCCAGTGGTTAGATGTGATTGTCCTCGAGAAGCCTCAGCGGAAATGGGCCTCATCTCGCCTGGAGGGCAAAACCTCCTGGATTTTCTCAAGTTGCGGCAGGTGCTCTCGACTTACGACGGGGACCTCAGGGACCCGCTCTGGTGGCCTCAGGAAAGGCCAGTCCCCATGCGAGTTCCTCGGGGGCCTCTCGGGATTCCTCTCCCGTCGATGCCGGGGCCTAAGACCTTGTGTGGAGTCGGGGCCGGAACCTGAGGATTCCTCTCCAGTGCTGACATGGATCTTGGGGTACTTCTGGAGTCTCCCCAGGGGAGTCAGTCCTCGTCTCGAATGCGGGCATGCACTTGCGCTTTCCTCCAGAGCGGTAGCAGCAGTGTCACGCAGTCCGCCGCGTGGATCAAAGGATCTATGGTTTTCCCTCGAGTCTTTCCCACGAGGCTTTCCCACAGGGCTGTCCCACGTGCACACGTGGTGGGAGTCGATCCTCGGCTTGAACGTCAAGGCAGTGCAGGGAAAACAGGTTCCTCTGGAATGGACTGACACATCTGGGGGACTCTTGGAATGGTGTCACGACCCTGGAGTTCCTCTCGCCTTTCCTGTGGAGAGCGCCTCCTCTTGAGATGCGACGGGAACGCCGGGAATTCTTTCCCTATGAAACAGGGAAAGGATCCCTCATCTCGAGCTAGGAGGCGGAAACGGGGCTCCCCTGGATGTGTTCGGGACCCCACGTGCTTCCTCTCGAGTGGAGACGGGTATGTCGGGGAACTTCTTGAGTTGCAGCAATGGTGTGAAGGACCCTTTGGAAGTTCCAGTGGTTAGATGTGATTGGCCTCGAGAAGCCTCAGCGGAAATGGGCCTCATCTCGCCTGGAGGGCAAAACCTCCTGGATTTTCTCGAGTTGCGGCAGGTGCTCTCGACTTACGACGGGGACCTCAGGGACCCGCTCTGGTGGCCTGAGGAAAGGCCAGTCCCCATGCGAGTTCCTCGGGGGCCTCTCGGGATTCCTCTCCCGTCGATGCCGGGGCCTAAGACCTTGTGTGGAGTCGGGGCCGGAACCTGAGGATTCCTCTCCAGTGCTGACATGGATCTTGGGGTACTTCTGGAGTCTCCCCAGGGGAGTCAGTCCTCGTCTCGAATGCGGGCATGCACTTGCGCTTTCCTCCAGAGCGGTAGCAGCAGTGTCACGCAGTCCGCCGCGTGGATCAAAGGATCTATGGTTTTCCCTCGAGTCTTTCCCACGAGGCTTTCCCACGAGGCTTTCCCACAGGGCTGTCCCACGTGCACACGTGGTGGGAGTCGATCCTCGGCTTGAACGTCAAGGCAGGGCAGGGAAAACAGGTTCCTCTGGAATGGACTGACAAATCTGGGGGACTCTTGGAATGGTGTCACGACCCTGGAGTTCCTCTCGCCTTTCCTGTGGAGAGCGCCTCCTCTTGAGATGCGACGGGAACACCGGGAATTCTTTCCCTACGAAACAGGGAAAGGATCCCTCATCTCGAGCTAGGAGGCGGAAACGGGGCTCCCCTGGATGTGTGCGGGACCCCACGTGCTTCCTCTCGAGTGGAGATGGGTATGTCGGGGAACTTCTTGAGTTGCAGTAATGGTGTGAAGGACCCTTTGGAAGTTCCAGTGGTTAGATGTGATTGGCCTCGAGAAGCCACAGCGGAAATGGGCCTCATCTCGCCTGGAGGGCAAAACCTCCTGGATTTTCTCGAGTTGCGGCAGGTGCTCTCGACTTACGACGGGGACCTCAGGGACCCGCTCTGGTGGCCTGAGGAAAGGCCAGTCCCCATGCGAGTTCCACGGGGGCCTCTCGGGATTCCTCTCCCGTCGATGCCGGGGCCTAAGACCTTGTGTGGAGTCGGGGCCGGAACCTGAGGATTCCTCTCCAGTGCTGACATGGATCTTGGGGTACTTCTGGAGTCTCCCCAGGGGAGTCAATCCTCGTCTCGAATGCGGGCATGTACTTGCGCTTTCCTCCAGAGCGGTAGCAGCAGTGTCACGCAGTCCGCCGCGTGGATCAAAGGATCTATGGTTTTCCCTCGAGTCTTTCCCACGAGGCTTTCCCACGAGGCTTTCCCACAGGGCTGTCCCACGTGCACACGTGGTGGGAGTCGATCCTCGGCTTGAACGTCAAGGCAGTGCAGGGAAAACAGGTTCCTCTGGAATGGACTGACACATCTGGGGGACTCTTGGAATGGTGGCACGACCCTGGAGTTCCTCTCGCCTTTCCTGTGGAGAGCGCCTCCTCTTGAGATGCGACGGGAACGCCGGGAATTCTTTCCCTACGAAACAGGGAAAGGATCCCTCACCTCGAGCTAGGAGGCGGAAACGGGGCTCCCCTGGATGTGTGCGGGACCCCACGTGCTTCCTCTCGAGTGGAGACGGGCATGTCGGGGAACTTCTTGAGTTGCAGCAAGGGTGTGAAGGACCCTTTGGAAGTTCCAGTGGTTAGATGTGATTGGCCACGAGAAGCCTCAGCGGAAATGGGCCTCATCTCGCCTGGAGGGCAAAACCTCCTGGATTTTCTCGAGTTGCGGCTGGTGCTCTCGACTTACGACGGGGACCTCAGGGACCCGCTCTGGTGGCCTCAGGAAAGGCCAGTCCCCATGCGAGTTCCTCGGGGGCATCTCGGGATTCCTCTCCCGTCGATGCCGGGGCCTAAGACCTTGTGTGGAGTCGGGGCCGGAACCTGAGGATTCCTCTCCAGTGCTGACATGGATCTTGGGGTACTTCTGGAGTCTCCCCAGGGGAGTCAGTCCTCGTCTCGAATGCGTGCATGCACTTGCCCTTTCCTCCAGAGCGGTAGCAGCAGTGTCACGCAGTCCGCCGCGTGGATCAAAGGATCTATGGTTTTCCCTCGAGTCTTTCCCACGAGGCTTTCCCACGAGGCTTTCCCACAGGGCTGTCCCACGTGCACACGTGGTGGGAGTCGATCCTCGGCTTGAACGTCAAGGCAGTGCAGGGAAAACAGGTTCCTCTGGAATGGACTGACACATCTGGGGGACTCTTGGAATGGTGTCACGACCCTGGAGTTCCTCTCGCCTTTCCTGTGGAGAGCGCCTCCTCTTGAGATGCGACGGGAACGCCGGGAATTCTTTCCCTATGAAACAGGGAAAGGATCCCTCATCTCGAGCTAGGAGGCGGATACGGGGCTCCCCTGGATGTGTTCGGGACCCCACGTGCTTCCTCTCGAGTGGAGTCGGGTATGTCGGGGAACTTCTTGAGTTGCAGCAATGGTGTGAAGGACCCTTTGGAAGTTCCAGTGGTTAGATGTGATTGGCCTCGAGAAGCCTCAGCGGAAATGGGCCTCATCTCGCCTGGAGGGCAAAACCTCCTGGATTTTCTCGAGTTGCAGCAGGTGCTCTCGACTTACGACGGGGACCTCAGGGACCCGCTCTGGTGGCCTCAGGAAAGGCCAGTCCCCATGCGAGTTCCTCGGGGGCATCTCGGGATTCCTCTCCCGTCGATGCCGGGGCCTAAGACCTTGTGTGGAGTCGGGGCCGGAACCTGAGGATTCCTCTCCAGTGCTGACATGGATCTTGCGGTACTTCTGGAGTCTCCCCAGGGGAGTCAGTCCTCGTCTCGAATGCGGGCATGCACTTGCGCTTTCCTCCAGAGCGGTAGCAGCAGTGTCACGCAGTCCGCCGCGTGGATCAAAGGATCTATGGTTTTCCCTCGAGTCTTTCCCACGAGGCTTTCCCACGAGGCTTTCCCACAGGGCTGTCCCACGTGCACACGTGGTGGGAGTCGATCCTCGGCTTGAACGTCAAGGCAGTGCAGGGAAAACAGGTTCCTCTGGAATGGACTGACACATCTGGGGGACTCTTGGAATGGTGGCATGACCCTGGAGTTCCTCTCGCCTTTCCTGTGGAGAGCGCCTCCTCTTGAGATGCGACGGGAACGCCGGGAATACTTTCCCTACGAAACAGGGAAAGGATCCCTCATCTCGAGCTAGGAGGCGGAAACGGGGCTCCCCTGGATGTTTGCGGGACACCACGTGCTTCCTCTCGAGTGGAGACGGGTATGTCAGGGAACTTCTTGAGTTGCAGCAAGGGTGTGAAGGACCCTTTGGAAGTTCCAGTGGTTAGACGTGATTGGCCTCGAGAAGCCTCAGCGGAAATGCGCCTCATCTCGCCTGGAGGTCAAAATCTCCTGGATTTTCTCGAGTTGCGGCAGGTGCTCTCGACTTACGACGGGGACCTCAGGGACCCGCTCTGGTGGCCTCAGGAAAGGCCAGTCCCCATGCGAGTTCCTCGGGGGCCTCTCGGGATTCCTCTCCCGTCGATGCCGGGGCCTAAGACCTTGTGTGGAGTCGGGGCCGGAACCTGAGGATTCCTCTCCAGTGCTGACATGGATCTTGGGGTACTTCTGGAGTCTCCCCAGGGGAGTCAGTCCTCGTCTCGAATGCGGGCATGCACTTGCGCTTTCCTCCAGAGCGGTAGCAGCAGTGTCACGCAGTCCGCCGCGTGGATCAAAGGATCTATGGTTTTCCCTCGAGTCTTTCCCACGAGGCTTTCCCACGAGGCTTTCCCACAGGGCTGTCCCACGTGCACACGTGGTGGGAGTCGATCCTCGGCTTGAACGTCAAGGCAGTGCAGGGAAAACAGGTTCCTCTGGAATGGACTGACAAATCTGGGGGACTCTTGGAATGGTGTCACGACCCTGGAGTTCCTCTCGCCTTTCCTGTGGAGAGCGCCTCCTCTTGAGATGCGACGGGAACACCGGGAATCTTTCCCTACGAAACAGGGAAAGGATCCCTCATCTCGAGCTAGGAGGCGGAAACGGGGCTCCCCTGGATGTGTGCGGGACCCCACGTGCTTACTCTCGAGTGGAGATGGGTATGTCGGGGAACTTCTTGAGTTGCAGTAATGGTGTGAAGGACCCTTTGGAAGTTCCAGTGGTTAGATGTGATTGGCCTCGAGAAGCCACAGCGGAAATGGGCCTCATCTCGCCTGGAGGGCAAAACCTCCTGGATTTTCTCGAGTTGCGGCAGGTGCTCTCGACTTACGACGGGGACCTCAGGGACCCGCTCAGGTGGCCTGAGGAAAGGCCAGTCCCCATGCGAGTTCCACGGGGGCCTCTCGGGATTCCTCTCCCGTCGATGCCGGGGCCTAAGACCTTGTGTGGAGTCGGGGCCGGAAACTGAGAATTCCTCTCCAGTGCTGACATGGATCTTGGGGTACTTCTGGAGTCTCCCCAGGGGAGTCAATCCTCGTCTCGAATGCGGGCATGTACTTGCGCTTTCCTCCAGAGCGGTAGCAGCAGTGTCACGCATCCGCCGCGTGGATCAAAGGATCTATGGTTTTCCCTCGAGTCTTTCCCACGAGGCTTTCCCACGAGGCTTTCCCACAGGGCTGTCCCACGTGCACACGTGGTGGGAGTCGATCCTCGGCTTGAACGTCAAGGCAGTGCAGGGAAAACAGGTTCCTCTGGAATGGACTGACACATCTGGGGGACTCTTGGAATGGTGGCACGACCCTGGAGTTCCTCTCGCCTTTCCTGTGGAGAGCGCCTCCTCTTGAGATGCGACGGGAACGCCGGGAATTCTTTCCCTACGAAACAGGGAAAGGATCCCTCATCTCGAGCTAGGAGGCGGAAACGGGGCTCCCCTGGATGTGTGCGGGACCCCACGTGCTTCCTCTCGAGTGGAGACGGGTATGTCGGGGAACTTCTTTAGTTGCAGCAAGGGTGTGAAGGACCCTTTGGAAGTTCCAGTGGTTAGACGTATTGGCCTCGAGAAGCCTCAGCGGAAATGGGCCTCGTCTCGCCTGGAGGGCAAAACCTCCTAGATTTTCTCGAGTTGCGGCAGGTGCTCTCGACTTACGACGGGGACCTCAGGGACCCGCTCTGGTGGCCTCAGGAAAGGCCAGTCCCCATGCGAGTTCCTCGGGGGCCTCTCGGGATTCCTCTCCCGGTGATGCCGGGGCCTAAGACCTTGTGTGGAGTCGGGGCCGGAACCTGAGGATTCCTCTCCAGTGCTGACATGGATCTTGGGGTACTTCTGGAGTCTCCCCAGGGGAGTCAGTCCTCGTCTCGAATGCGGGCATGCACTTGCGCTTTCCTCCAGAGCGGTAGCAGCAGTGTCACGCAGTCCGCCGCGTGGATCAAAGGATCTATGGTTTTCCCTCAAGTCTTTCCCACGAGGCTTTCCCACGAGGCTTTCCCACAGGGCTGTCCCACGTGCACACGTGGTGGGAGTCGATCCTCGGCTTGAACGTCAAGGCAGTGCAGGGAAAACAGGTTCCTCTGGAATGGACTGACAAATCTGGGGGACTCTTGGAATGGTGTCACGACCCTGGAGTTTCTCTCGCCTTTCCTGTGGAGAGCGCCTCCTCTTGAGATGCGACGGGAACACCGGGAATTCTTTCCCTACGAAACAGGGAAAGGATCCCTCATCTCGAGCTAGGAGGCGGAAACGGGGCTCCCCTGGATGTGTGCGGGACCCCACGTGCTTCCTCTCGAGTGGAGATGGGTATGTCGGGGAACTTCTTGAGTTGCAGTAATGGTGTGAAGGACCCTTTGGAAGTTCCAGTGGTTAGATGTGATTGGCCTCGAGAAGCCACAGCGGAAATGGGCCTCATCTCGCCTGGAGGGCAAAACCTCCTGGATTTTCTCGAGTTGCGGCAGGTGCTCTCGACTTACGACGGGGACCTCAGGGACCCGCTCTGGTGGCCTGAGGAAAGGACAGTCCCCATGCGAGTTCCTCGGGGGCCTCTCGGGATTCCTCTCCCGTCGATGCCGGGGCCTAAGACCTTGTGTGGAGTCGGGGCCGGAACCTGAGGATTCCTCTCCAGTGCTGACATGGATCTTGGGGTACTTCTGGAGTCTCCCCAGGGGAGTCAGTCCTCGTCTCGAATGCGGGCATGCACTTGCGCTTTCCTCCAGAGCGGTAGCAGCAGTGTCACGCAGTCCGCCGCGTGGATCAAAGGATCTATGGTTTTCCCTCGAGTCTTTCCCACGAGGCTTTCCCACGAGGCTTTCCCACAGGGCTGTGCCACGTGCACACGTGGTGGGAGTCGATCCTCGGCTTGAACGTCAAGGCAGTGCAGGGAAAACAGGTTCCTCTGGAATGGACTGACACATCTGGGGGACTCTTGGAATGGTGGCACGACCCTGGAGTTCCTCTCGCCTTTCCTGTGGAGAGCGCCTCCTCTTGAGATGCGACGGGAACGCCGGGAATTCTTTCCCTACGAAACAGGGAAAGGATCCCTCATCTCGAGCTAGGAGGCGGAATCGGGGCTGCCCTGGATGTGTGCGGGACCCCACGTGCTTCCTCTCGAGTGGAGACGGGTATGTCGGGGAACTTCTTGAGTTGCAGCAATGGTGTGAAGGACCCTTTGGAAGTTCCAGTGGTTAGATGTGATTGGCCTCGAGAAGCCTCAGCGGAAATGGGCCTCATCTCGCCTGGAGGGCAAAACCTCCTGGATTTTCTCGAGTTGCGGCAGGTGCTCTCGACTTACGACGGGGACCTCAGGGACCCGCTCTGGTGGCCTCAGGAAAGGCCAGTCCCCATGCGAGTTCCTCGGGGGCCTCTCGGGATTCCTCTCCCGTCGATGCCGGGGCCTAAGACCTTGTGTGGAGTCGGGGTCGGAACCTGAGGATTCCTCTCCAGTGCTGACATGGATCTTGGGGTACTTCTGGAGTCTCCCCAGGGGAGTCAGTCCTCGTCTCGAATGCGGGCATGCACTTGCGCTTTCCTCCCGAGCGGTAGCAGCAGTGTCACGCAGTCTGCCGCGTGGATCAAAGGATCTATGGTTTTCCCTCGAGTCTTTCCCACGAGGCTTTCCCACGAGGCTTTCCCACAGGGCTGTCCCACGTGCACACGTGGTGGGAGTCGATCCTCGGCTTGAACGTCAAGGCAGTGCAGGGAAAACAGGTTCCTCTGGAATGGACTGACACATCTGGGGGACTCTTGGAATGGTGTCACGACCCTGGAGTTCCTCTCGCCTTTCCTGTGGAGAGCGCCTCCTCTTGAGATGCGACGGGAACGCCGGGAATTCTTTCACTACGAAACAGGGAAAGGATCCCTCATCTCGAGCTAGGAGGCGGAAACGGGGCTCCCCTGGATGTGTTCGGGACCCCACGTGCTTCCTCTCGAGTGGAGACGGGTATGTCGGGGAACTTCTTGAGTTGCAGCAATGGTGTGAAGGACCCTTTGGAAGTTCCAGTGGTTAGATGTGATTGGCCTCGAGAAGCCTCAGCGGAAATGGGCCTCATCTCGCCTGGAGGGCAAAACCTCCTGGATTTTCTCGAGTTGCGGCAGGTGCTCTCTACTTACGACGGGGACCTCAGGACCCGCTCTGGTGGCCTCAGGAAAGGCCAGTCCCCATGCGAGTTCCTCGGGGGCCTCTCGGGATTCCTCTCCCGTCGATGCCGGGGCCTAAGACCCTGTGTGGAGTCGGGGCCGGGACCTGAGGATTCCTCTCCAGTGCTGACATGGATCTTGGGGTACTTCTGGAGTCTCCCCAGGGGAGTCAGTCCTCGTCTCGAATGCGGGCATGCACTTGCGCTTTCCTCCAGAGCGGTAGCAGCAGTGTCACGCAGTCCGCCGCGTGGATCAAAGGATCTATGGTTTTCCCTCGAGACTTTCCCACGAGGCTTTCCCACGAGGCTTTCCCACAGGGCTGTCCCACGTGCACACGTGGTGGGAGTCGATCCTCGGCTTGAACGTCAAGGCAGTGCAGGGAAAACAGGTTCCTCTGGAATGGACTGACACATATGCGGGTCTCTTGGAATGGTGTCACGACCCTGGAGTTCCTCTCGCCTTTCCTGTGGAGAGCGCCTCCTCTTGAGATGCGACGGGAATGCCGGGAATTCTTTCCCTTTGAAACAGGGAAAGGATCCCTCATCTCGAGCTAGGAGGCGGAAACGGGGCTCCCCTGGGTGTGTGCGGGACCCCACGTGCTTCCTCTCGAGTGGAGATGGGTATGTCGGGGAACTTATTGAGTTGCAGCAAGGGTGTGAAGGACCCTTTGGAAGTTCCAGTCGTTAGATGTGATTGGCCTCGAGAAGCCTCAGCGGAAATGGGCCTCATCTCGCCTGGAGGGCAAAACCTCCTGGATTTTCTCGAGTTGCGGCAGGTGCTCTCGACTTACGACGGGGACCTCAGGGACCCGCTCTGGTGGCCTCAGGAAAGGCCAGTCCCCATGCGAGTTCCTCGGGGGCCTCTCGGGATTCCTCCCCCGTCGATGCCGGGGCCTAAGACCTTGTGTGGAGTCGGGGCCGGAACCTGAGGATTCCTCTCCAGTGCTGACATGGATCTTGGGGTACTTCTGGAGTCTCCCCAGGGGAGTCAGTCCTCGTCTCAAATGCGGGCATGCACTTTCGCTTTCCTCCAGAGCGGTAGCAGCAGTGTCACGCAGTCCGCCGCATGGATCAAAGGATCTATGGTTTTCCCTCGAGTCTTTCCCACGAGGCTTTCCCACGAGGCTTTCCCACAGGGCTGTCCCACGTGCACACGTGTTGGGAGTCGATCCTCGGCTTGAACGTCAAGGCAGTGCAGGGAAAACAGGTTCCTCTGGAATGGACTGACACATCTGGTGGACTCTTGGAATGGTGGCACGACCCTGGAGTTCCTCTCGCCTTTCCTGTGAAGAGCGCCTCCTCTTGAGATGCGACGGGAACACCGGGAATTCTTTCCCTACGAAACAGGGAAAGGATCCCTCATCTCGAGATAGGAGGCGGAAACGGGGCTCCCCTGGATGTGTGCGGGACCCCACGTGCTTCCTCTCGAGTGGACACGGGTATGTCGGGGAACTTCTTGATTTGCAGCAAGGGTGTGAAGGACCCTTTGGAAGTTCCAGTGGTTAGATGTGATTGGCCTCGAGAAGCCTCAGCGGAAATGGGCCTCATCTCGCCTGGAGGGCAAAACCTCCTGGATTTTCTCGAGTTGCGGCAGGTGCTCTCGACTTACGACGGGGACCTCAGGGACCCGCTCTGCTGGCCTCAGGAAAGGCCAGTCCCCATGCGAGTTCCTCGGGGGCCTCTCGGGATTTCTCTCCCGTCGATGCCGGGGCCTAAGACCTTGTGTGGAGTCGGGGCCGGAACCTGAGGATTCCTCTCCAGTGCTGACATGGATCTTGGGGTACTTCTGGAGTCTCCCCAGGGGAATCAGTCCTCGTCTCGAATGCGGGCATGCACTTGCGCTTTCCTCCAGAGCGGTAGCAGCAGTGTCACGCAGTCCGCCGCGTGGATCAAAGGATCTATGGTTTTCCCTCGAGTCTTTCCCACGAGGCTTTCCCACGAGGCTTTCCAACAAGGCTGTCCCACGTGCACACGTGGTGGGAGTCGATCCTCCGCTTGAACGTCAAGGCAGTGCAGGGAAAACAGGTTCCTCTGGAATGGACTGACACATCTGGGGGACTCTTGGAATGGTGGCACGACCCTGGAGTTCCTCTCGCCTTTCCTGTGGAGAGCGCCTCCTCTTGAGATGCGACGGGAACGCCGGGAATTCTTTCCCTACGAAACAGGGAAAGGATCCCTCATCTCGAGCTAGGAGGCGGAATCGGGGCTGCCCTGGATGTGTGCGGGACCCCACGTGCTTCCTCTCGAGTGGAGACGGGTATGTCGGGGATCTTCTTGAGTTGCAGCAATGGTGTGAAGGACCCTTTGGAAGTTCCAGTGGTTAGATGTGATTGGCCTCGAGAAGCCTCAGCGGAAATGGGCCTCATCTCGCCTGGAGGGCAAAACCTCCTGGATTTTCTCGAGTTGCGGCAGGTGCTCTCGACTTACGACGGGGACCTCAGGGACCCGCTCTGGTGGCCTCAGGAAAGGCCAGTCCCCATGCGAGTTCCTCGGGGGCCTCTCGGGATTCCTCTCCCGTCGATGCCGGGGCCTAAGACCTTGTGTGGAGTCGGGGTCGGAACCTGAGGATTCCTCTCCAGTGCTGACATGGATCTTGGGGTACTTCTGGAGTCTCCCCAGGGGAGTCAGTCCTCGTCTCGAATGCGGGCATGCACTTGCGCTTTCCTCCCGAGCGGTAGCAGCAGTGTCACGCAGTCTGCCGCGTGGATCAAAGGATCTATGGTTTTCCCTCGAGTCTTTCCCACGAGGCTTTCCCACGAGGCTTTCCCACAGGGCTGTCCTACGTGCACACGTGGTGGGAGTCGATCCTCGGCTTGAACGTCAAGGCAGTGCAGGGAAAACAGGTTCCTCTGGAATGGACTGACACATCTGGGGGACTCTTGGAATGGTGTCACGACCCTGGAGTTCCTCTCGCCTTTCCTGTGGAGAGCGCCTCCTCTTGAGATGCGACGGGAACGCCGGGAATTCTTTCACTACGAAACAGGGAAAGGATCCCTCATCTCGAGCTAGGAGGCGGAAACGGGGCTCCCCTGGATGTGTTCGGGACCCCACGTGCTTCCTCTCGAGTGGAGACGGGTATGTCGGGGAACTTCTTGAGTTGCAGCAATGGTGTGAAGGACCCTTTGGAAGTTCCAGTGGTTAGATGTGATTGGCCTCGAGAAGCCTCAGCGGAAATGGGCCTCATCTCGCCTGGAGGGCAAAACCTCCTGGATTTTCTCGAGTTGCGGCAGGTGCTCTCTACTTACGACGGGGACCTCAGGACCCGCTCTGGTGGCCTCAGGAAAGGCCAGTCCCCATGCGAGTTCCTCGGGGGCCTCTCGGGATTCTTCTCCCGTCGATGCCGGGGCCTAAGACCTTGTGTGGAGTCGGGGCCGGGACCTGAGGATTCCTCTCCAGTGCTGACATGGATCTTGGGGTACTTCTGGAGTCTCCCCAGGGGAGTCAGTCCTCGTCTCGAATGCGGGCATGCACTTGCGCTTTCCTCCAGAGCGGTAGCAGCAGTGTCACGCAGTCCGCCGCGTGGATCAAAGGATCTATGGTTTTCCCTCGAGTCTTTCCCACGAGGCTTTCCCACGAGGCTTTCCCACAGGGCTGTCCCACGTGCACACGTGGTGGGAGTCGATCCTCGGCTTGAACGTCAAGGCAGTGCAGGGAAAACAGGTTCCTCTGGAATGGACTGACACATCTGAGGGTCTCTTGGAATGGTGTCACGACCCTGGAGTTCCTCTCGCCTTTCCTGTGGAGAGCGCCTCCTCTTGAGATGCGACGGGAATGCCGGGAATTCTTTCCCTTTGAAACAGGGAAAGGATCCCTCATCTCGAGCTAGGAGGCGGAAACGGGGCTCCCCTGGATGTGTGCGGGACCCCACGTGCTTCCTCTCGAGTGGAGATGGGTATGTCGGGGAACTTCTTGAGTTGCAGCAAGGGTGTGAAGGACCCTTTGGAAGTTCCAGTGGTTAGATGTGATTGGCCTCGAGAAGCCTCAGCGGAAATGGGCCTCATCTCGCCTGGAGGGCAAAACCTCCTGGATTTTCTCGAGTTGCGGCAGGTGCTCTCGACTTACGACGGGGACCTCAGGGACCCGCTCTGGTGGCATCAGGAAAGGCCAGTCCCCATGCGAGTTCCTCGGGGGCCTCTCGGGATTCCTCTCCCGTCGATGCCGGGGCCTAAGACCTTCTGTGGAGTCGGGGCCGGAACCTGAAGGATTCCTCTCCAGTGCTGACATGGATCTTGGGGTACTTCTGGAGTCTCCCCAGGGGAGTCAGTCCTCGTCTCGAATGCGGGCATGCACTTTCGCTTTCCTCCAGAGCGGTAGCAGCAGTGTCACGCAGTCCGCCGCATGGATCAAAGGATCTATGGTTTTCCCTCGAGTCTTTCCCACGAGGCTTTCCCACGAGTCTTTCCCACAGGGCTGTCCCACGTGCACACGTGGTGGGAGTCGATCCTCGGCTTGAACGTCAAGGCAGTGCAGGGAAAACAGGTTCCTCTGGAATGGACTGACACATCTGGTGGACTCTTGGAATGGTGGCACGACCCTGGAGTTCCTCTCGCCTTTCCTGTGGAGAGCGCCTCCTCTTGAGATGCGACGGGAACACCGGGAATTCTTTCCCTACGAAACAGGGAAAGGATCCCTCATCTCGAGCTAGGAGGCGGAAACGGGGCTCCCCTGGATATGTGCGGGACCCACGTGCTTCCTCTCGAGTGGACACGGGTATGTCGGGGAACTTCTTGATTTGCAGCAAGGGTGTGAAGGACCCTTTGGAAGTTCCAGTGGTTAGATGTGATTGGCCTCGAGAAGCCTCAGCGGAAATGGGCCTCATCTCGCCTGGAGGGCAAAACCTCCTTGATTTTCTCGAGTTGCGGCAGGTGCTCTCGACTTACGACGGGGACCTCAGGGACCCGCTCTGGTGGCCTCAGGAAAGGCCAGTCCCCATGCGAGTTCCTCGGGGGCCTCTCGGGATTTCTCTCCCGTCGATGCCGGGGCCTAAGACCTTGTGTGGAGTCGGGGCCGGAAACTGAGGATTCCTCTCCAGTGCTGACATGGATCTTGGGGTACTTCTGGAGTCTCCCCAGGGGAATCAGTCCTCGTCTCGAATGCGGGCATGCACTTGCGCTTTCCTCCAGAGCGGTAGCAGCAGTGTCACGCAGTCCGCCGCGTGGATCAAAGGATCTATGGTTTTCCCTCGAGTCTTTCCCACGAGGCTTTCCCACGAGGCTTTCCAACAAGGCTGTCCCACGTGCACACGTGGTGGGAGTCGATCCTCCGCTTGAACGTCAAGGCAGTGCAGGGAAAACAGGTTCCTCTGGAATGGACTGACACATCTGGGGGACTCTTGGAATGGTGTCACGACCCTGGAGTTCCTCTCGCCTTTCCTGTGGAGAGCGCCTCCTCTTGAGATGCGACGGGAACGCCGGGAATTCTTTCCCTACGAAACAGGGAAAGGATCCCTCATCTCGAGCTAGGAGGCGGAATCGGGGCTGCCCTGGATGTGTGCGTGACCCACGTGCTTCCTCTCGAGTGGACACGGGTATGTTGGGGAACTTCTTGATTTGCAGCAAGGGTGTGAAGGACCCTTTGGAAGTTCCAGTGGTTAGATGTGATTGGCCTCGAGAAGCCTCAGCGGAAATGGGCCTCATCTCGCCTGGAGGGCAAAACCTCCTTGATTTTCTCGAGTTGCGGCAGGTGCTCTCGACTTACGACGGGGACCTCAGGGACCCGCTCTGGTGGCCTCAGGAAAGGCCAGTCCCCATGCGAGTTCCTCGGGGGCCTCTCGGGATTTCTCTCCCGTCCATGCCGGGGCCTAAGACCTTGTGTGGAGTCGGGGCCGGAAACTGAGGATTCCTCTCCAGTGCTGACATGGATCTTGGGGTACTTCTGGAGTCTCCCCAGGGGAATCAGTCCTCGTCTCGAATGCGGGCATGCACTTGCGCTTTCCTCCAGAGCGGTAGCAGCAGTGTCACGCAGTCCGCCGCGTGGATCAAAGGATCTATGGTTTTCCCTCGAGTCTTTCCCACGAGGCTTTCCCACGAGGCTTTCCAACAAGGCTGTCCCACGTGCACACGTGGTGGGAGTCGATCCTCCGCTTGAACGTCAAGGCAGTGCAGGGAAAACAGGTTCCTCTGGAATGGACTGACACATCTGGGGGACTCTTGGAATGGTGTCACGACCCTGGAGTTCCTCTCGCCTTTCCTGTGGAGAGCGCCTCCTCTTGAGATGCGACGGGAACGCCGGGAATTCTTTCCCTACGAAACAGGGAAAGGATCCCTCATCTCGAGCTAGGAGGCGGAATCGGGGCTGCCCTGGATGTGTGCGTGACCCCACGTGCTTCCTCTGGAGTGGAGACGGTTATGTCGCGGAACTTCTTGCGTTGCAGCAATGGTGTGAAGGACCCTTTGGAAGTTCCAGTGGTTAGATGTGATTGGCCTCGAGAAGCCTCAGCGGAAATGGGCCTCATCTCGCCTGGAGGGCAAAACCTCCTGGATTTTCTCGAGTTGCGGCAGGTGCTCTCGACTTACGA
Source organism: Ovis canadensis (assembly GCF_042477335.2). Lineage (NCBI taxonomy): Eukaryota > Metazoa > Chordata > Mammalia > Artiodactyla > Bovidae > Ovis > Ovis canadensis. The sequence continues at coordinate 4,392,723 of NC_091262.1, read as the reverse complement.
CGGAGACCTCAGGGACCCGCTCTGGTGGCCTCAGGAAAGGCCAGTCCCCATGCGAGTTCCTCGGGGGCCTCTCGGGATTCCTCTCCCGTCGATGCCGGGGCCTAAGACCTTGTGTGGAGTCGGGGCCGGAACCTGAGGATTCCTCTCCAGTGCTGACATGGATCTTGGGGTACTTCTGGAGTCTCCCCAGGGGAGTCAGTCCTCGTCTCGAATGCGGGCATGCACTTGCGCTTTCCTCCAGAGCGGTAGCAGCAGTGTCACGCAGTCCGCCGCGTGGATCAAAGGATCTATGGTTTTCCCTCGAGTCTTTCCCACGAGGCTTTCCCACGAGGCTTTCCCACAGGGCTGTCCCACGTGCACACGTGTTGGGAGTCGATCCTCCGCTTGAACGTCAAGGCAGTGCAGGGAAAACAGGTTCCTCTGGAATGGACTGACACATCTGGGGGACTCTTGGAATGGTGGCATGACCCTGGAGTTCCTCTCGCCTTTCCTGTGGAGAGCGCCTCCTCTTGAGATGCGACGGAAACGCCGGGAATTCCCTCCCTACGAAACAGGGAAAGGATCCCTCATCTCGAGCTAGGAGGCGGAAACGAGGCTCCACTGGATGTGTTCGGGACCCCACGTGCTTCCTCTCGAGTGGAGACGGGTATGTCGGGGAACTTCTTGAGTTGCAGCAATGGTGTGAAGGACCCTTTGGCAGTTCCAGTGGTTAGATCTGATTGGCCTCGAGAAGCCTCAGCGGAAATGGGCCTCATCTCGCCTGGAGGGCAAAACCTCCTGGATTTTCTCGAGTTGCGGCAGGTGCTCTCGACTTACGACGGGGACCTCAGGGACCCGCTCTGGTGGCCTCAGGAAAGGCCAGTCCCCATGCGAGTTCCTCGGGGGCCTCTCGGGATTCCTCTCCCGTCGATGCCGGGGCCTAAGACCTTGTGTGGAGTCGGGGCCGGGACCTGAGGATTCCTCTCCAGTGCTGACATGGATCTTGGGGTACTTCTGGAGTCTCCCCAGGGGAGTCAGTCCTCGTCTCGAATGCGGGCATGCACTTGCGCTTTCCTCCAGAGCGGTAGCAGCAGTGTCACGCAGTCCGCCGCGTGGATCAAAGGATCTATGGTTTTCCCTCGAGTCTTTCCCACGAGTCTTTCCCACGAGGCTTTCCCACAGGGCTGTCCCACGTGCACACGTGGTGGGAGTCGATCCTCGGCTTGAACGTCAAGGCAGTGCAGGGAAAACAGGTTCCTCTGGAATGGACTGACACATCTGGGGGACTCTTGGAATGGTGTCACGACCCTGGAGTTCCTCTCGCCTTTCCTGTGGAGAGCGCCTCCTCTTGAGATGCGACGGGAACGCCGGGAATTCTTTCCCTACGAAACAGGGAAAGGATCCCTCATCTCGAGCTAGGAGGCGGAAACGGGGCTCCTCTGGATGTGTGCGGACCCCACGTGCTTCCTCTCGAGTGGAGACGGGTATGTCGGGGAACTTCTTGAGTTGCAGCAAGGGTGTGAAGGACCCTTTGGAAGTTCCAGTGGTTAGATGTGATTGGCCTCGAGAAGCCTCAGCGGAAATGGGCCTCATCTCGCCTGGAGGGCAAAACCTCCTGGATTTTCTCGAGTTGCGGCAGGTGCTCTCGACTTACGACGGGGACCTCAGGGACCCGCTCTGGTGGCCTCAGGAAAGGCCAGTCCCCATGCGAGTTCCTCGGGGGCCTCTCGGGATTCCTCTCCCGTCGATGCCGGGGCCTAAGACCTTGTGTGGAGTCGGGCCGGAACCGGAGGATTCCTCTCCAGTGCTGACATGGATCTTGGGGTACTTCTGGAGTCTCCCCAGGGGAGTCAGTCCTCGTCTCGAATGCGGGCATGCACTTGCGCTTTCCTCCAGAGCGGTAGCAGCAGTGTCACGCAGTCCGCCGCGTGGATCAAAGGATCTATGGTTTTCCCTCGAGTCTTTCCCACGAGGCTTTCCCACGAGGCTTTCCCACAGGGCTGTCCCACGTGCACACGTGGTGGGAGTCGATCCTCGGCTTGAACGTCAAGGCAGTGCAGGGAAAACAGGTTCCTCTGGATTGGACTGACACATCTGGGGGACTCTTGGAATGGTGGCACGACCCTGGAGTTCCTCTCGCCTTTCCTGTGGAGAGCGCCTCCTCTTGAGATGCGATGGGAACGCCGGGAATTCTTTCCCTACGAAACAGGGAAAGGATCCCTCATCTCGAGCTAGGAGGCGGAAACGGGGCTCCTCGGGATGTGTGTGGACCCCACGTGCTTCCTCTCGAGTGGAGACGGGTATGTCGGGGAACTTCTTGAGTTGCAGCAAGGGTGTGAAGGACCCTTTGGAAGTTCCAGTGGTTAGATGTGATTGGCCTCGAGAAGCCTCAGCGGAAATGGGCCTCATCTCGCCTGGAGGGCAAAACCTCCTGGATTTTCTCGAGTTGCGACAGGTGCTCTCGACTTACGACGGGGACCTCAGGGACCCGCTCTGGTGGCCTCAGGAAAGGCCAGTCCCCATGCGAGTTCCTCGGGGGCCTCTCGGGATTCCTCTCCCGTCGATGCCGGGGCCTAAGGCCTTGTGTGGAGTCGGGGCCGTAACCTGAGGATTCCTCTCCAGTGCTGACATGGATCTTGGGGTACTTCTGGAGTCTCCCCAGGGGGGTCAGTCCTCGTCTCGAATGCGGGCATGCACTTGCGCTTTCCTCCAGAGCGGTAGCAGCAGTGTCACGCAGTCCGCCGCGTGGATCAAAGGATCTATGGTTTTCCCTCGAGTCTTTCCCACGAGGCTTTCCCACGAGGCTTTCCCACAGGGCTGTCCCACGTGCACACGTGGTGGGAGTCGATCCTCGGCTTGAACGTCAAGGCAGTGCAGGGAAAACAGGTTCCTCTGGAATGGACTGACACATCTGGGGGACTCTTGGAATGGTGTCACGACCCTGGAGTTCCTCTCGCCTTTCCTGTGGAGAGCGCCTCCTCTTGAGATGCGACGGGAACGCCGGGAATTCTTTCCCTACGAAACAGGGAAAGGATCCCTCATCTCGAGCTAGGAGGCGGAAACGGGGCTCCTCTGGATGTGTGCGGACCCCACGTGCTTCCTCTCGAGTGGAGACGGGTATGTCGGGGAATTTCTTGAGTTGCAGCAAGGGTGTGAAGGACCCTTTGGAAGTTCCAGTGGTTAGATGTGATTGGCCTCGAGAAGCCTCAGCGGAAATGGGCCTCATCTCGCCTGGAGGGCAAAACCTCCTGGATTTTCTCGAGTTGCGGCAGGTGCTCTCGACTTACGACGGGGACCTCAGGGACCCGCTCTGGTGGCCTCAGGAAAGGCCAGTCCCCATGCGAGTTCCTCGCGGGCCTCTCGGGATTCCTCTCCCGTCGATGCCGGGGCCTAAGACCTTGTGTGGAGTCGGGGCCGGAACCTGAGGATTCCTCTCCAGTGCTGACATGGATCTTGGGGTACTTCTGGAGTCTCCCCAGGGGAGTCAGTCCTCGTCTCGAATGCGGGCATGCACTTGCGCTTTCCTCCAGAGCGGTAGCAGCAGTGTCACGCAGTCCGCCGCGTGGATCAAAGGATCTATGGTTTTCCCTCGAGTCTTTCCCACGAGGCTTTCCCACGAGGCTTTCCCACAGGGCTGTCCCACGTGCACACGTGGTGGGAGTCGATCCTCGGCTTGAACGTCAAGGCAGTGCAGGGAAAACAGGTTCCTCTGGAATGGACTGACACATCTGGGGGACTCTTGGAATGGTGGCACGACCCTGGAGTTCCTCTCGCCTTTCCTGTGGAGAGCGCCTCCTCTTGAGATGCGACGGGAACGCCGGGAATTCTTTCCCTACGAAACAGGGAAAGGATCCCTCATCTCGAGCTAGGAGGCGGAAACGGGGCTCCCCTGGATGTGTGCGGGAACCACGTGCTTCCTCTCGAGTGGAGACGGGTATGTCGATGAACTTCTTGAGTTGCAGCAAGGGTGTGAAGGACCCTTTGGAAGTTCCAGTGGTTAGATGTGATTGGCCTCGAGAAGCCTCAGCGGAAATGGGCCTCATCTCGCCTGGAGGGCAAAACCTCCTGGATTTTCTCAAGTTGCGGCAGGTGCTCTCGACTTACGACGGGGACCTCAGGGACCCGCTCTGGTGGCCTCAGGAAAGGCCAGTCCCCATGCGAGTTCCTCGGGGGCCTCTCGGGATTCCTCTCCCGTCGATGCCGGGGCCTAAGACCTTGTGTGGAGTCGGGGCCGGAACCTGAGGATTCCTCTCCAGTGCTGACATGGATCTTGGGGTACTTCTGGAGTCTCCCCAGGGGAGTCAGTCCTCGTCTCGAATGCGGGCATGCACTTGCGCTTTCCTCCAGAGCGGTAGCAGCAGTGTCACGCAGTCCGCCGCGTGGATCAAAGGATCTATGGTTTTCCCTCGAGTCTTTCCCACGAGGCTTTCCCACGAGGCTTTCCCACAGGGCTGTCCCACGTGCACACGTGGTGGGAGTCGATCCTCGGCTTGAACGTCAAGGCAGTGCAGGGAAAACAGGTTCCTCTGGATTGGACAGACACATCTGGGGGACTCTTGGAATGGTGGCACGACCCTGGAGTTCCTCTCGCCTTTCCTGTGGAGAGCGCCTCCTCTTGAGATGCGATGGGAACGCCGGGAATTCTTTCCCTACGAAACAGGGAAAGGATCCCTCATCTCGAGCTAGGAGGCGGAAACGGGGCTCCTCTGGATGTGTGTGGACCCCACGTGCTTCCTCTCGAGTGGAGACGGGTATGTCGGGGAACTTCTTGAGTTGCAGCAAGGGTGTGAAGGACCCTTTGGAAGTTCCAGTGGTTAGATGTGATTGGCCTCGAGAAGCCTCAGCGGAAATGGGCCTCATCTCGCCTGGAGGGCAAAACCTCCTGGATTTTCTCGAGTTGCGACAGGTGCTCTCGACTTACGACGGGGACCTCAGGGACCCGCTCTGGTGGCCTCAGGAAAGGCCAGTCCCCATGCGAGTTCCTCGGGGGCCTCTCGGGATTCCTCTCCCGTCGATGCCGGGGCCTAAGGCCTTGTGTGGAGTCGGGGCCGTAACCTGAGGATTCCTCTCCAGTGCTGACATGGATCTTGGGGTTCTTCTGGAGTCTCCCCAGGGGGGTCAGTCCTCGTCTCGAATGCGGGCATGCACTTGCGCTTTCCTCCAGAGCGGTAGCAGCAGTGTCACTCAGTCCGCCGCGTGGATCAAAGGATCTATGGTTTTCCCTCGAGTCTTTCCCACGAGGCTTTCCCACGAGGCTTTCCCACAGGGCTGTCCCACGTGCACACGTGGTGGGAGTCGATCCTCGGCTTGAACGTCAAGGCAGTGCAGGGAAAACAGGTTCCTCTGGAATGGACTGACACATCTGGGGGACTCTTGGAATGGTGGCACGACCCTGGAGTTCCTCTCGCCTTTCCTGTGGAGAGCGCCTCCTATTGAGATGCGACGGGAACGCCGGGAATTCTTTCCCTACGAAACAGGGAAAGGATCCCTCATCTCGAGCTAGGAGGCGGAAACGGGGCTCCCCTGGATGTGTGCGGGACCCCACGTGCTTCCTCTCGAGTGGAGACGGGTATGTCGGGGAACTTCTTGAGTTGCAGCAAGGGTGTGAAGGACCCTTTGGAAGTTCCAGTGGTTAGACGTATTGGCCTCGAGAAGCGTCAGCGGAAATGGGCCTCGTCTCGCCTGGAGGGCAAAACCTCCTGGATTTTCTCGAGTTGCGGCAGGTGCTCTCGAATTACGACGGGGACCTCAGGGACCCGCTCTGGTGGCCTGAGGAAAGGCCAGTCCCCATGCGAGTTCCTCGGGGGCCTCTCGGGATTCCTCTCCCGTCGATGCCGGGGCCTAAGACCTTGTGTGGAGTCGGGGCCGGAACCTGAGGATTCCTCTCCAGTGCTGACATGGATCTTGGGGTACTTCCGGAGTCTCCCCAGGGGAGTCAGTCCTCGTCTCGAATGCGGGCATGCACTTGCGCTTTCCTCCAGAGCGGTAGCAGCAGTGTCACGCAGTCCGCCGCGTGGATCAAAGGATCTATGGTTTTCCCTCGAGTCTTTCCCACGAGGCTTTCCCACGAGGCTTTCCCACAGGGCTGTCCCACGTGCACACGTGGTGGGAGTCGATCCTCGGCTTGAACGTCAAGGCAGTGCAGGGAAAACAGGTTCCTCTGGAATGGACTGACACATCTGGGGGACTCTTGGAATGGTGTCACGACCCTGGAGTTCCTCTCGCCTTTCCTGTGTAGAGCGCCTCGTCTTGAGATGTGACGGGAACACCGGGAATTCTTTCCCTACGAAACAGGGAAAGGATCCCTCATCTCGAGCTAGGAGGCGGAAACGGGGCTCCCCTGGATGTGTGCGGGACCCCACGTGCTTCCTCTCGAGTGGAGATGGGTATGTCGGGGAACTTCTTGAGTTGCAGTAATGGTGTGAAGGACCCTTTGGAAGTTCCAGTGGTTAGATTTGATTGGCCTCGAGAAGCCACAGCGGAAATGGGCCTCATCTCGCCTGGAGGGCAAAACCTCCTGGATTTTCTCGAGTTGCGGCAGGTGCTCTCGACTTACGACGGGGACCTCAGGGACCCGCTCTGGTGGCCTCAGGAAAGGCCAGTCCCCATGCGAGTTCCTCGGGGGCCTCTCGGGATTCTTCTCCCGTCGATGACGGGGCCTAAGACCTTGTGTGGAGTCGGGGCCGGAACCTGAGGATTCCTCTCCAGTGCAGACATGGATCTTGGGGTACTTCTGGAGTCTCCACAGGGGCGTCAGTCCTCGTCTCGAATGCGGGCATGCACTTGCGCTTTCCTCCAGAGCGGTAGCAGCAGTGTCACGCAGTCCGCCGCGTGGATCAAAGGATCTATGGTTTTCCCTCGAGTCTTTCCCACGAGGCTTTCCCACGAGGCTTTCCCACAGGGCTGTCCCACGTGCACACGTGGTGGGAGTCGATCCTCGGCTTGAACGTCAAGGCAGTGCAGGGAAAACAGGTTCCTCTGGAATGGACTGACACATCTGGGGGACTCTTGGAATGGTGGCACGATCCTGGAGTTCCTCTCGCCTTTCCTGTGGAGAGCGCCTCCTCTTGAGATGCGACGGGAACGCCGGGAATTCTTTCCCTACGAAACAGGGAAAGGATCCCTCATCTCGAGCTAGGAGGCGGAAACGGGGCTCCCCTGGATGTGTGCGGGACACCATGTGCTTCCTCTCGAGTGGAGACGGGTATGTCGGGGAACTTCTTGAGTTGCAGCAAGGGTGTGAAGGACCATTTGGAAGTTCCAGTGGTTAGATGTGATTGGCCTCGAGAAGCCTCAGCGGAAATGGGCCTCATCTCGCCTGGAGGGCAAAACCTCCTGGATTTTCTCGAGTTGCGGCAGGTGCTCTCGACTTACGACGGGGACCTCAGGGACCCGCTCTGGTGGCCTGAGGAAAGGCCAGTCCCCATTCGAGTTCCTCGGGGGCCTCTCGGGATTCCTCTCCCGTCGATGCCGGGGCCTAAGACCTTGTGTGGAGTCGGGGCCGGAACCTGAGGATTCCTCTCCAGTGCTGACATGGATCTTGGGGTACTTCTGGAGTCTCCCCAGGGGAGTCAGTCCTCGTTTCGAATGCGGGCATGCACTTGCGCTTTCCTCCAGAGCGGTAGCAGCCGTGTCACACAGTCCGCCGCGTGGATCAAAGGATCTATGGTTTTCCCACGAGGCTTTCCCACAGGGCTGTCCCACGTGCACACGTGGTGGGAGTCGATCCTCGGCTTGAACGTCAAGGCAGTGCAGGGAAAACAGGTTCCTCTGGAATGGCCTGACACATCTGGGGGACTCTTGGAATGGTGGCACGACCCTGGAGTTCCTCTCGCCTTTCCTGTGGAGAGCGCCTCCTCTTGAGATGCGACGGGAACGCCGGGAATTCTTTCCCTACGAAACAGGGAAAGGATCCCTCATCTCGAGATAGGAGGCGGAAACGGGGCTCCCCTGGATGTGTGCGGGACACCACGTGCTTCCTCTCGAGTGGAGACGGGCATGTCGGGGACCTTCATGAGTTGCAGCAAGGGTGTGAAGGTCCCTTTGGAAGTTCCAGTGGTTAGATGTGATTGGCCTCGAGAAGCCTCAGCGGAAATGGGCCTCATCTCGCCTGGAGGGCAAAACCTCCTGGATTTTCTCGAGTTGCGGCAGGTGCTCTCGACTTACGACGGGGACTTCAGGGACCCGCTCTGGTGGCCTCAGGAAAGGCCAGTCCCCATGCGAGTTCCTCGGGGGCCTCTCGGGATTCCTCTCCCGTCGATGCCGGGGCCTAAGACCTTGTGTGGAGTCGGGGCCGGAACCTGAGGATTCCTCTCCAGTGCTGACATGGATCTTGGGGTACGTCTGGAGTCTCCCCAGGGGAGTCAGTCCTCGTCTCGAATGCGGGCATGCACTTGCGCTTTCCTCCAGAGCGGTAGCAGCAGTGTCACACAGTCCGCCGCGTGGATCAAAGGATCTATGGTTTTCCCTCGAGTCTTTCCCACGAGGCTTTCCCACGAGGATTTCCCACAGGGCTGTCCCACGTGCACACGTGGTGGGAGTCGATCCTCGGCTTGAACGTCAAGGCAGTGCAGGGAAAACAGGTTCCTCTGGAATGGACTGACACATCTGGGGGACTCTTGGAATGGTGGCACGATCCTGGAGTTCCTCTCGCCTTTCCTGTGGAGAGCGCCTCCTCTTGAGATGCGACGGGAACGCCGGGAATTCTTTCCCTACGAAACAGGGAAAGGATCCCTCATCTCGAGCTAGGAGGCGGAAACGGGGCTCCCCTGGATGTGTGCGGGACACCACGTGCTTCCTCTCGAGTGGAGACGGGCATGTCGGGGAACTTCTTGAGTTGCAGCAAGGGTGTGAAGGACCCTTTGGAAGTTCCAGTGGTTAGACGTATTGGCCTCGAGAAGCCTCAGCGGAAATGGGCCTCATCTCGCCTGGAGGGCAAAACCTCCTGGATTTTCTCGAGTTGCGGCAGGTGCTCTCGACTTACGACGGGGACCTCAGGGACCCGTTCTGGTGGCCTGAGGAAAGGCCAGTCCCCATGCGAGTTCCTCGGGGGCCTCTCGGGATTCCTCTCCCGTCGATGCCGGGGCCTAAGACCTTGTGTGGAGTCGGGGCCGGAACCTGAGGATTCCTCTCCAGTGCTGACATGGATCTTGGGGTACTTCTGGAGTCTCCCCTGGGGAGTCAGTCCTCGTCTCGAATGCGGGCATGCACTTGCGCTTTCCTCCAGAGCGGTAGCAGCCGTGTCACACAGTCCGCCGCGTGGATCAAAGGATCTATGGTTTTCCCACGAGGCTTTCCCACAGGGCTGTCCCACGTGCACACGTGGTGGGAGTCGATCCTCGGCTTGATCGTCAAGGCAGTGCAGGGAAAACAGGTTCCTCTGGAATGGACTGACACATCTGGGGGACTCTTGGAATGGTGGCACGACCCTGGAGTTCCTCTCGCCTTTCCTGTGGAGAGAGCCTCCTCTTGAGATGCGACGGGAACGCCGGGAATTCTTTCCCTACGAAACAGGGAAAGGATCCCTCATCTCGAGCTAGGAGGCGGAAACGGGGCTCCCCTGGATGTGTGCGGGACACCACGTGCTTCCTCTCGAGTGGAGACGGGCATGTCGGGGAACTTCTTGAGTTGCAGCAAGGGTGTGAAGGACCCTTTGGAAGTTCCAGTGGTTAGATGTGATTGGCCTCGAGAAGCCTCAGCGGAAATGGGCCTCATCTCGCCTGGAGGGCAAAACCTCCTGGATTTTCTCGAGTTGCGGCAGGTGCTCTCGACTTTCGACGGGGACTTCAGGGACCCGCTCTGGTGGCCTGAGGAAAGGCCAGTCCCCATGCGAGTTCCTCGGGGGCCTCTCGGGATTCCTCTCCCGTCGATGCCGGGGCCTAAGACCTTCTGTGGAGTCGGGGCCGGAACCTGAGGATTCCTCTCCAGTGCTGACATGGATCTTGGGGTACGTCTGGAGTCTCCCCAGGGGAGTCAGTCCTCGTCTCGAATGCGGGCATGCACTTGCCCTTTCCTCCAGAGCGGTAGCAGCAGTGTCACTCAGTCCGCCGCGTGGATCAAAGGATCTATGGTTTTCCCTCGAGTCTTTCCCACGAGGCTTTCCCACGAGGCTTTCCCACAGGGCTGTCCCACGTGCACACGTGGTGGGAGTCGATCCTCGGCTTGAACGTCAAGGCAGTGCAGGGAAAACAGGTTCCTCTGGAATGGACTGACCCACCTGGAGGACTCTTGGAATAGTGGCAAGACCCTGGAGTTCCTCTCGCCTTTCCTGTGGAGAGCGCCTCCTCTTGAGATGCGACGGGAACGCCGGGAATTCTTTCCCTACGAAACAGGGAAAGGATCCCTCATCTCGAGCTAGGAGGCGGAAACGGGGCTCCCCTGAATGTGTGCAGGACCCCACGTGCTTCCTCTCGAGTGGAGACGGGTATGTCGGGGAACTTCTTGAGTTGCAGCAAGGGTGTGAAGGACCCTTTGGAAGTTTCAGTGGTTAGACGTATTGGCCTCGAGAAGCCTCAGCGGAAATGGGTCTCATCTCGCCTGGAGGGCAAAACCTCCTGGATTTTCTCGAGTTGCGGCAGGTGCTCTCGACTTACGACGGGGACCTCAGGGACCCGTTCTGGTGGCCTGAGGAAAGGCCAGTCCCCATGCGAGTTCCTCGGGGGCCTCTCGGGATTCCTCTCCCGTCGATGCCGGGGCCTAAGACCTTGTGTGGAGTCGGGGCCGGAACCTGAGGATTCCTCTCCAGTGCTGACATGGATCTTGGGGTACTTCTGGAGTCTCCCCAGGGGAGTCAGTCCTCGTCTCGAATGCGGGCATGCACTTGCGCTTTCCTCCAGAGCGGTAGCAGCCGTGTCACACAGTCCGCCGCGTGGATCAAAGGATCTATGGTTTTCCCACGAGGCTTTCCCACAGGGCTGTCCCACGTGCACACGTGGTGGGAGTCGATCCTCGGCTTGAACGTCAAGGCAGTGCAGGGAAAACAGGTTCCTCTGGAATGGACTGACACATCTGGGGGACTCTTGGAATGGTGGCACGACCCTGGAGTTCCTCTCGCCTTTCCTGTGGAGAGCGCCTCCTCTTGAGATGCGACGGGAACGCCGGGAATTCTTTCCCTAGGAAACAGGGAAAGGATCCCTCATCTCGAGCTAGGATGCGGAAACGGGGCTCCCCTGGATGTGTGTGGGACCCTCGTGCTTCCTCTCGAGTGGACCCGGGTATATCGGGGAACTTCTTGAGTTGCAGCAAGGGTGCGCAGGACCCTTTGGAAGTTCCCGTGGTTAGATGTGATTAGCCTTGAGAAACCTCAGCGGAAATGGGCCTCATCTCGCCTGGAGGGCAAAACCTCCTGGATTTTCTCGAGTTGCGGCAGGTGCTCTCGACTTACGACGGGAAACCCAGGGACCCGTTCTGGTGGCCTCAGGAAAGGCCAGTCCCCATTCGAGTTCCTCGGGGGCCTCTCGGGATTCCTCTCCCGTCGATGCCGGGGCCTAAGACCTTGTGTGGAGTCGGGACCTGACCCTGGGGATTCCTCTCCAGTGCTGACATGGATATTGGGGTACTTCTGGAGTCTCCCCAGGGGAGTCAGTCCTCGTCTCGAATGCGGGCATGCACTTGCGCTTTCCTCCAGAGCGGTAGCAGCAGTGTCACGCAGTCCGCGGCATCGATCAAAGGATCTATGGATTTCCCTCGAGGCTTTCCCACGAGGCTTTCCCACGAGGCGTTCCCACAGGGCTGTCCCCAGTGCACACGTGGTGGGAGTCGATCCTCGGCTTGAACGTCAAGGCAGTGCAGGGAAAACAGGTTCCTCTGGAATGGACTGACCCACCTGGAGGACTCTTGGAATAGTGGCAAGACCCTGGAGTTCCTCTCGCCTTTCCTGTGGAGAGCGCCTCCTCTTGAGATGCGACGGGAACGCCGGGAATTCTTTCCCTACGAAACAGGGAAAGGATCCCCCATCTGGAGCTAGGAGGCGGAAACAGGGCTCCCCTGGATGTGTGCGCGACCCTCGTACTTCCTCTCGAGTGGAGACGGGTATGTCGGGGAACTTCTGGAGTTGCAGCAAGGGTGTGAAGGACCCTTTGGAAGTTCCAGTGGTTAGATGTGATTAGCCTCGAGAAGCCTCAGCGGAAATGGGCCTCATCTCGCCTGGAGGGCAAAACCTCCTGGATTTTCTCGAGTTGCGGCAGGTGCTCTCGACTTACGACGGGGACCTCAGGGACCCGCTCTGGTGGCCTCAGGAAAGGCCAGTCCCCATGCGAGTTGCCCGGGGGCCTCTCGGGATTCCTCTCCCGTCAATGCCGCGGCCTGAGACCTTGTGTGGAGTCGGGGCCGGAACCTGAGGATTCCTGTCCAGTGCTGACATGGATCCTGGGGTACTTCTGGAGTCTCCCCAGGGGAGTCAGTCCTCGTCTCGAATGCGGGCATGCACTTGCGCTTTCCTCCAGAGCGGTAGCAGCAGTGTCACGCAGTCCGGCGCGTGGATCAAAGGATCTATGGTTTTCCCTCCAGTCTTTCCCCCGAGGCTTTCCCAAGAGGCTTTCCCACAGGGCTGTCCCACGTGCACACGTGGTGGGAGTCGATCCTCGGCTTGAACGTCAAGGCAGTGCAGGGAAACAGGTTCCTCTTGAATGGACTGACACATCTGGGGGACTCTTGGAATGGTGGCACGACCCTGGAGTTCCTCTCGCCTTTCCTGTGGAGAGCGCCTCCTCTTGAGATGCGACGGGAACGCCGGGAATTCTTTCCTTACGAAACAGGGAAAGGATCCCTCATCTCGAGCTAGGAGGCTGAATCGGGGCTCCCATGGATGTGTGCGGGACCCTCGTGCTTCCTCTCGAGTGGAGACGGGTATGTCGGGAACTTCTTGAGTTCCAGCAAGTGTGTGAAGGAGCCTTTGGAAGTTCCAGTGGTTAGATGTGATTAGCCTCGAGAAGCCTCAGGGGAAATGGGCCTCATCTCGCCTGGAGGGCAAAACCTCCTGGATTTTCTCGAGTTGCGTCAGGTGCGCTCGACTTACGACGGGGACCTCAGGGACCCGCTCTGGTGGCATCAGGAAAGGCCAGTCCCCATGCGAGTTCCTCGGGGGCCTCTCGGGATTCCTCTCCCGTCGATGCCGGGGCCTAAGACATTGTGTGGAGTCGGGGACGGAACCTGAGGATTCCTCTCCAGTGCTGCCATGGATCTTGGGGTACTTCTGGAGTCTCCCCAGGGGAGTCAGTCCTCCTCTCGAATGCGGGCATGCACTTGCGCTTTCCTCCAGAGCGGTAGCAGCAGTGTCACGCAGTCCACCGCGTGGATCAAAGGATCTATGGTTTTCCCTCGAGGCTTTCCCACGAGGCTTTGCCACGAGGCTTTCCCACAGGGCTGTCCCACGTGCACACGTGTTGGGAGTCGATCCTCGGCTTGAACGTCAAGGCAGTGCAGGGAAAACAGGTTCCTCTGGAATGGACTGACACATCTGGGGGACTCTTGGAATGGAGGCACGACCCTGGAGTTCCTCTCGCCTTTCCTGTGGAGAGCGCCTCTTCTTGAGACGCGACGGGAACGCCGGTAATTCTTTCCCTACGAAACAGGGAAAGGATCCCTCATCTCGAGCTAGGAGGCGGAAACGGGCTTCCCCTGGATGTGTGCGGGACCCTCGTGCTTCCTCTCGAGTGGAGACGGGTATGTCGGGGAACTTCTTGAGTTGCATCAAGGTTGTGAAGGACCCTTTGGAAGTTCCAGTGGTTAGATGTGATTAGACTAGAAAAGCCTCAGCGGAAATGGGCCTCATCTCGCCTGGAGGGCAAAACCTCCTGGATTTTCTCGAGTTGCGGCAGGTACTCTCGACGTACGGCGGGGACCTCGGGGACCCGCTCTGGTGGTCTCCGGAACGGCCAGTCCCCATGCGAGTTCCTCGCGGGCCTCCCGGGATTTCTCTCCCGTCCATGCCGGGGCCTAAGACCCTGTGTGGAGTCGGGGCCGGAACCTGAGGATTCCTCTCCAGTGCTGACATGGATCTTGGGGTATTTCTGGAGTCCCCCCAGGGGAGTCAGTCCTCGTCTCTAATGCGGGCATGCACTTGCGCTTTCCTCCAGAGCGGTAGCAGCAGTGTCAGGCAGTCCGCCGCGTGGTTCAAACGATCTATCGTTTTCCCACGAGGCTTTCCCACGAGGCTTTCCCACAGGGCTGTCCCACGTGCACACGTGGTGGGAGTCGATCCTCGGCTTGAACGTCAAGGCAGTGCAGGGAAAACAGTTTCCTCTGGAATGGACTGACACATCTGGGGGACTCTTGGAGTGGTGGCATGACCCTGGAGTTCCTCTCGCCTTTCCTGTGGATAGCACCTCCTATTGAGATGCACAGGGAACGACGGGAATTCTTTTCCTACGAAACAGGGAAAGGATCCCTCATCTCGAGCTAGGAGGCGGAAACGGGGCTCCCCTGGATGTGTGCGGGACCCTCGTACTTCCTCTCGAGTGGAGACGGGTATGTCGGGGAACTTCTTGAGTTGCAGCAAGGGTGTGAAGGACTCTTTGGAAGTTCCAGTGGTTAGATCTGATTAGACTCGAGAAGCCTCAGCGGAAATGGGCCTCATCTCGCCTGGAGGGCAAAATCTCCTGGATTTTCTCGAGTTGCGGCAGGTGCTCTCGACTTACGACGGGGACCTCAGGGACCCGCTCTGGTGGCCTCAGGAAAGGCCAGTCCCCATGCGAGTTCCTCGGGGGCCTCTCGGGATTCCTCTCCCGTCGATGCCGGGGCCTAAGACCTTGTGTGGAGTCGGGGCCTGAAACTGAGGATTCCTCTCCATTGCTGCCATGGATCTCGGGGTACTTCTGGAGTCTCCCCAGGGGAGTCAGTCCTCGTCTCGAATGTGGGCATGCACTTGAGCTTTCCTCCAGAGCGGTAGCAGCAGTGTCACGCAGTCCGCGGCGTGGATCAAAGGATCTATGGTTTTCCCTCGAGTCTTTCCAACGAGGCTTTCCCAAGAGGCTTTCCCACAGGGCTGTCCCACGTGCACACGTGGTGGGAGTCGATCCTCGGCTTGAACGTCAAGGCAGTGCAGGGAAAACAGGTTCCTCTGGAATGGACTGACACATATGGGGGACTCTTGGAGTGGTGGCATGACCCTGGAGTTCCTCTCGCCTTTCCTGTGGATAGCGCCTCCTATTGAGATGCACAGGGAACGACGGGAATTCTTTCCCTAGGAAACAGGGAAAGGATCCCTCATCTCGAGCTAGGAGGCGGAAACGGGGCTCCCCTGGATGTGTGTGGGACCCTCGTGCTTCCTATCGAGTGGAGACGGGTATGTCGGGGAACTTCTTGAGTTGCAGCAAGGGTGTGAAGGACCCTTTGGAAGTTCCAGTGGTTAGATGTGATTAGCCTCGAGAAGCCTCAGCGGAAATGGGCCTCAACTCGCCTGGAGGGCAAAACCTCCTGGATTTTCTCGAGTTGCGGCAGGTGCACTCGACTTACGACGGGGACATCGGGGACCCGCTCTGGTGGCCTCAGGAAAGGCCAGTCCCCATGCGAGTTCCTCGGGGGCCTCACGGGATACCTCTGCCTTCGATGCCGGGGCCTAAGACCTTGTGTGGAGTCGGGGCCGGAAGCTGAGGATTCCTCTCCAGTGCTGACATGGATCTTGGGGTACTTCTGGAGTCTCCCCAGGGGAGTCAGTCCTCGTCTCGAATGCGGGCATGCACTTGCGCTTTCCTCCAGAGCGGTAGCAGCAGTGTCACGCAGTCCGCCGCGTGGATCAAAGGATGTATGGTTTTCCCTCGAGTCTTTCCCACGAGGCTTTCCCACGAAGCTTTCCCACAGGGCTGCCCCACGTGCACACGTGATGGGAGTCGATCCTCGGCTTGAACGTCAAGCCAGTGCAGGGAAAACAGGTTCCTGTGGAACGGACTGACACATCTGGGGGACTCATGGAATGGTGGCAAAACCCTGGAGTTCCTCTCGCCTTTCCTTTGGAAAGCGCCTCCTCTTGAGATGCGACGGGAACGCCGGGAATTCTTTCCCTACGAAACAGGGAAAGGATCCCTCATCTCGAGCTCGGAGGCGGAAACGGAGCTCCCCTGGATGTGTGCGGGATCCTCTTGCTTCCTCTCGAGTGGAGACGTGTATGTCGGGGAACTTCTTTAGTTGCAGCAAGGGTGTGAAGGACCCTTTGGAAGTTCCAGTGGTTAGATGTGATTAGCCTCGAGAAGCCTCAGCGGAAATGGACCTCATCTCGCCTGGAGGGCAAAATCTCCTGGATTTTCTCGAGTTGCGGCAGGTGCTCTCAACTTGCGACGGGGACCTCAGGGACCCGCTCTGGTGGCCTCAGGAGAGGCCAGTCCCCATGCGAGTTCCTCGTGGGCCTCTCGGAATTCCTCTCCCGTCGATTCCGGGGCCTAAGACCTTGTGTGGAGTCGGGGCCGGAACCTGAGGATTCCTCTCCAGTGCTAACATGGATCTTGGGGTACTTCTGGAGTCTCCCCAGGGGAGTCAGTCCTCGCCTCAAATGCGGGCATGCACTTGTGCTTTCCTCCAGAGCGGTAGCAGCAGTGTCACGCAGTCCGCCGCGTGGATCAAAGGATCTATGGTTTTCCCTCGAGTCTTTCCCACGAGGCTTTCCCACGACGCTTTCCCACAGGGCTGTCCCACGTGCACACGTGGTGGGAGTCGATCCTCGGCTTGAACGTGAAGGCAGTGCAGGGAAAACAGGTTCCTCTGGAATGGACTGACACATCTGGGGGACTCTTGGAATGGTGGCACGACCCTGGATTTCCTCTCGCCTTTCCTGTGGAGAGCGCCTCCTCTTGAGATGCGACGGGAACGCTGAGAATTCTTTCCCTACGAAACAGGGAAAGGATCCCTCATCTCGAGCTAGGAGGCGGAATCGGGGCTCCCATGGATTTGTGCGGGACCCTCGTGCTTCCTCTCGAGTGGAGACGGGTATGTCGGGGAACTTCTTGAGTTGCAGCAAGGGTGTTAAGGACACTTTGGAAGGTCCAGTGGTTCGATGTGATTAGCCTCGAGAAGCCTCAGCGGAAATGGGCCTCATCTCGGCTGGAGGGCAAAACCTCCTGGATTTTCTCGAGTTGCGGCAGGTGCTCTCGACTCACGACAGGGACCTCGGGGACCCGCTCTGGTGGCCTCAGGAAAGGCCAGTCCCCATGCGAGTTCCTCGGGGGCCTCTCGGGATTCCTCTCCCGTCGATGCCGGGGCCTAAGACCTTGTGTGGAGTCAGGGCCGGAACCTGAGGATGCCTCTCCAGTGCTGACATGGATCTTGGGGTACTTCTGGAGTCTCCCCAGGGGAATCAGTCATCGTCTCTAATGCGGGCATGCACTTGCACTTTCCTCCAAAGCGGTAGCAGCAGTGTAACGCTGTCCGCCCCATGGATCAAAGGATTTATGGTTTTCCCTCGAGTCTTTCCGCGAGGCTTTCCCACGAGGCTTTCCCACAGGGCTGTCCCACGTGCACACGTGGTGGGAGTCGATCCTCGGCTTGAACGTCAAGGCAGTGCAGGGAAAACAGGTTCCTCTGGAATGGACTGACAAATCTGGGGACTCTTGGAGTGGTGGCATGACCCTGGAGTTCCTCTCGCCTTTTCTGTGGAGAGCGCCTCCTCTTGAGATGCACCGGGAACGCCGGGAATTCTTTCCCTACGAAACAGGGAAAGGATCCCTCATCTCGAGCTCGGAGGCGGAAACGGAGCTCCCCTGGATGTGTGCGGGATCCTCTTGCTTCCTCTCGAGTGGAGACGTGTATGTCGGGGAACTTCTTGAGTTGCAGCAAGGGTGTGAATGACCCTTTGGAAGTTCCAGTGGTTAGATGTGATTAGCCTCGAGAAGCCTCAGCGGAAATGGACCTCATCTCGCCTGGAGGTCAAAATTTACTGGATTTTCTCGAGTTGCGGCAGGTGCTCTCAACTTGCGACGGGGACCTCAGGGACCCGCTCTGGTGGCCTCAGGAGAGGCCAGTCCCCATGCGAGTTCCTCGTGGGCCTCTCGGAATTCCTCTCCCGTCGATTCCGGGGCCTAAGACGTTGTGTGGAGTCGGGGCCGGAACCTGAGGTTTCCTCTCCAGTGCTGACATGGATCTTGGGGTACTTCTGGAGTCTCCCCAGGGGAGTCAGTCCTCGCCTCGAATGCGGGCATGCACTTGTGCTTTCCTCCAGAGCGGTAGCAGCAGTGTCACGCAGTCCGCCGCGTGGATCAAAGGATCTATGGTTTTCCCTCGAGTCTTTCCCACGAGGCTTTCCCTCGACGCTTTCCCACAGGGCTGTCCCACGTGCACACGTGGTGGGAGTCGATTCTCGGCTTGAAAGTCAAGGCAGTGCAGGGAAAACAGGTTCCTCTGGAATGGACTGACACATCTGGGGGACTCTTGGAATGGTGGAACGTCCCTGGAGTTCCTCTCGCCTTTCCTGTGGAGAGCACCTCCTCTTGAGATGCGACGGGAACGCCGGGAATTCTTTCCCTACGAAACAGGGAAAGGATCCCACATCTCGAGCTAGCAGGCGGAAACGGGGCTCCCCTAGATGTGTGCGGGACCCTCGTGCTTCCTCTCGAGTGGAGACGGCTATGTCGGGGAACTTCTTGAGTTTCAGCAAGGGTGTGAAGGACTCTTTGGAAGTTCCAGTGGTTAGATGTGATTAGACTCGAGAAGCCTCAGCGGAAATGGGCCTCATCTCGCCTGGAGGGCAAAACCTCCTGTATTTTCTCGAGTTGCGGCAGGTGCTCTCGACTTCCTACGGGGACCTCAGGGACCCGCTCTGGTGGCCTCAGGAAAGGCCAGTCCCCATGCGAGTTCCTCGGGGGCCTCTCGGGATTCCTCTCCCGTCGATGCCGGGGCCTAAGATCTTGTGTGGAGTCGGGGCTGAACCTGAGGATTCCTCTCCAGTGCTCACATGGATCTTGGGGTACTTCTGGAGTCTCTCCAGGGGAGTCAGTCCTTGTCTCGAATGCGGGCATGCACTTGCGCTTTCCTCCAGAGCGGAAGCAGCAGTGTCACGCAGTCCGCCGTGTGGATCAAAGGATCTATGGTTTTCCCTCGAGTCTTTCCCACGAGGCTTTCCCACGAGGATTTCCCACATGGCTGTCCCACGTGCACACGGGGTGGGAGTCGATCCTCGGCTTGAACGTCAAGGCAGTGCAGGGAAAACAGGTTCCTCTGGAATGGACTGACACATCTGGGGGACTCTTGGAATGGTGGCACGACCCTGGAGTTCCTCTCGCCTTTCCTGTGGAGAGCGCCTCCTCTTGATATGCGACGGGAACGCCGGGAATTCTTTCCCTACGAAACAGGGAAAGAAACCCTCATCTCGGGCTAGGAGGCGGAAACGGGGCTCACCTGGATGTGTGCGGGACCCTCGTGCTTCCTCTCGAGTGGAGACGGCTATGTCGGGGAACTTCTTGAGTTGCAGCAAGGGTGTGAAGGACCCTTTGGAAGTTCCAGTGGTTAGATGTAATTAGCCTCGAGAAGCCTCAGCGGAAATGGGCCTCATCTCGCCTGGAGGGCAAAACCTCCTGGATTTTCTCGAGTTGCGGCAGGTGCACTTGATTTACGACGGGGACCTCGGGGACCCGCTCTCGTGGCTTCAGGAAAGGCCAGTCCCCATGCGAGTTGCCCAGGGGCCTCTCGGGATTCCTCTCCAGTCGATGGCGGAGCCTAAGACCTTGTGTGGAGTCGGGGCCGGAACCTGAGGATTCCTCTCCAGTGCTGACATGGATCTTGGGGTACTTCTGGAGTCTCCCCATGGGAGTCAGTCCTCGTCTCGAATGCGGGCATGCACTTGCGCTTTCCTCCAGAGCGGTAGCAGCAGTGTCACGCAGTCCGCCGCGTGGATCAAAGGATCTATGGTTTTCCCTCGAGTCTTTCCCACGAGGCTTTCCCACGAAGCTTTCCCACAGGGCTGTCCCACGTGCACACGTGATGGGAGTCGATCCTCGGCTTGAACGTCAAGCCAGTGCAGGGAAAACAGGTTCCTCTGTAATGGACTGACACATCTGGGGGACTCTTGGAATGGTGGCACGACCCTGGAGTTCCTCTCGCCTTTCCTGTGGAGAGCGCCTCCTCTTGAGATGCGACGGGAACGCCGGGAATTCTTTCCCTACGAAACAGGGAAAGGATCCCTCATCTCGAGCTAGGAGGCGGAATCGGGGCTCCCATGGATGTGTGCGGGACCCTCGTGCTTCCTCTCGGGTGGAGACGGGTATGTCGGGGAACTTCTTGAGTTGCAGCAAGGGTGTGAAGGACCCTTTGGAAGGTCCAGTGGTTCGATGTGATTAGCCTCGAGAAGCCTCAGCGGAAATGGGCCTCATCTCGCATGGAGGGCAAAACCTCCTGGATTTTCTCGAGTTGCGGCAGGTGCTCTCGACTTACGACAGGGACCTCGGGGACCCGCTCTGGTGGCCTCAGGAAAGGCCAGTCCCCATGCGAGTTCCTCGGGGGCCTCTCGGGATTCCTCTCCCGTCGATGCCGGGGCCTAAGACCTTGTGTGGAGTCAGTGCCGGAACCTGAGGATGCCTCTCCAGTGCTGACATGGATCTTGGGGTACTTCTGGAGTCTCCTCAGGGGAGTCAGTCGTCGTCTCTAATGCGGGCATGCACTTGCACTTTGCTCCAAAGCGGTAGCAGCAGTGTAACACAGTCCGCCGCATGGATCAATGGATTTATGGTTTTCCCTCGAGTCTTTCCGCGAGGCTTTCCCACGAGGCTTTCCCACAGGGCTGTCCCACGAGCACACGTGGTGGGAGTCGATCCTCGGCTTGAACGTTAAGGCAGTGCAGGGAAAACAGGTTCCTCTGGAATGGACTGACAAATCTGGGGACTCTTGGAGTGGTGGCATGACCCTGGAGTTCCTCTCGCCTATCCTGTGGAGAGCGCCTCCTCTTGAGATGCACCGGGAACGCCGGGAATTCTTTCCCTACGAAACAGGGAAAGGATCCCTCATCTCGAGCTCGGAGGCGGAAACGGAGCTCCCCTGGGTGTGTGCGGGATCCTCTTGCTTCCTCTCGAGTGGAGACGGGTATGTCGGGGAACTTCTTGAGTTGCAGCAAGGGTGTGAATGACCCTTTGGAAGTTCCAGTGGTTAGATGTGATTAGCCTCGAGAAGCCTCAGCGGAAATGGACCTCATCTCGCCTGGAGGGCAAAATCTCCTGGATTTTCTCGAGTTGCGGCAGGTGCTCTCAACTTGCGACGGGGACCTCAGGGACCCGCTCTGGTGGCCTCAGGAAAGGCCAGTCCCCATGCGAGTTCCTCGGGGGTTACTCGGAATACCTCTCCCGTCGATTCCGGGACCTAAGACCTTGTGTGGAGTCGGGCCGGAACCTGAGGATTCCTCTCCAGTGCTGACATGGATCTTGGGGTACTTCTGGAGTCTCCCCAGGGGAGTCAGTCCTCGCCTCGAATGCGGGCATGCACTTGTGCTTTCCTCCAGAGCGGTAGCAGCAGTGTCACGCAGTCCGCCGCGTGGATCAAAGGATCTATGGTTTTCCCTCGAGTCTTTCCCACGAGGCTTTCCCACGAGGCTTTCCCACAGGGCTGTCCCACGTGCACACGTGGTGGGAGTCGATACTCGGCTTGAACGTGAAGGCAGTGCAGGGAAAACAGGTTCCTCTGGAATGGACTGACACATCTGGGGGACTCTTGGAATGGTGGCACGACCCTGGATTTCCTCTCGCCTTTCCTGTGGAGAGCGCCTCCTCTTGAGATGCGACGGGAACGCCGGGAATTCTTTCCCAATGAAACAGGGAAAGGATCCCTCATCTCGAGCTAGGAGGCGGAATTGGGGCTCCCATGGATGTGTGCGGGACCCTCGTGCTTCCTCTCGAGTGGAGACGGCTATGTCGGGGAACTTCTTGAGTTGCAGCAAGGGTGTGAAGGAGCCTTGGAAGTTCCAGTGGTTAGATGTGATAAGCCTCGAGAAGCCTCAGCGGAAATGGGCCTCATCACGCCTGGAGGGCAAAACCTCCTGGATTTTCTCGAGTTGCGGCAGGTGCTCTCGACTTACGACGGGGACCTCAGGGACCCGCTCTGGTGGCCTCAGGAAAGGCCAGTCCCCATGCGAGTTCCGCGGGGGCCTCTCGGGATTCCACTCCCATCGATTCCGGGGCCTAAGACCTTGTGTGGAGTCGCGGCCGGAACCTGAGGATTCCTCTCCAGTGCTGACATGGATCTTGGGGTACTTCTGGAGTCCCCCCAGGGGAGTCAGTCCTCGTCTCAAATGCGGGCATGCACTTGCGCTTTCCTCCAGAGCGGTAGCAGCAGTGTCACGCTGTCCGCGGCGTGGTTCAAGGGATCTATGGTTTTCCCTCGAGTCTTTCCCACGAGGCTTTCCCACGAGGCTTTCCCACAGGGCTGTCCCACGTGCACACGTAGTGGGAGTCGATCCTCTGCTTGAACATCAAGGCAGTGCAGGGAAAACAGGTTCCTCTGAAATGGACTGACACATCTGGGGGACTCTTGGAATGGTGGCAGGACCCTGGAGTTCCTCTCGCCTTTCCTGTGGAGAGCGCCTCCTCTTGAGATGAGACGGAATCCCCGAATTCTTTCCCTTCGAAACAGGGAAAGGATCCCTCATTTCGAGCTAGGAGGCGGAAACGGGGCTCCCCTGAATGTGTGCGGGACCGTCGTGCTTCCTCTCGAGTGGAGACGGGTATGACGGGGAACTTGTTGAGTTGCAGCTAGGGTGTGAAGGACCCTTTGGAAGTTCCAGTGGTTAGATGTGATTAGCCTCGAGAGCCTCAGCGGAAATGGGCATCATCTCGCCTGGAGGGCAAAACATCCTGGATTTTCTCGAGTTGCGGCAGGTGCTCTCGACTTACGACAGGGACCTCGGGGACCCGCTCTGGTGGTCTCAGGAAAGGCCAGTCCCCATGCGAGTTCCTCGTGGGCCTCTCGGGATTCCTCTCCCGTCGATGCCGGGTCCTAAGACCTTGTGTGGAGTCGGGGCCGGAACCTGAGGATTCCTCTCCAGTGCTGACATGGATCTTGGGGTACTTCTGGAGTCTCCCCCGGGGAGTCAGTCCTCGCCTCGAATGCGGGCATGCACTCGTGCTTTCCTCCAGAGCGGTAGCAGCAGTGTCACGCAGTCCGCCGCGTGGATCAAAGGATCTATGGTTTTCCCTCGAGTCTTTCCCAGGAGGCTTTCCCACGAGGCTTTCCCACAGGGCTGTCCCACATGCACACGTGGTGGGAGTCGATCCTCGGCTTAAACGTCAAGGCAGTGCAGGGAAAAAATGTTCCTCTGGAATGGACTCACACATCTGGGGGACTCTTGGAATGGTGGAACGACCCTGGAGTTCCTCTCGCCTTTCCTGTGGAGAGCGCCTCCTCTTGAGATGCGACGGGAACACCGGGAATTCGT
This sequence comes from Ovis canadensis, assembly GCF_042477335.2. NCBI lineage: Eukaryota > Metazoa > Chordata > Mammalia > Artiodactyla > Bovidae > Ovis > Ovis canadensis. The sequence goes on along the minus strand of NC_091262.1, from coordinate 4,369,406 downwards.
TCCCTACGAAACAGGGAAAGGATCCCTCAACTCGAGCTAGGAGGCGGAAACGGGGCTCCCCTGGATGTGTGCGGGACCCACGTGCTTCCTCTCGAGTGGAGACGGGTATGTCGGGGAACTTCTGGAGTTGCAGCAAGGGTGTGAAGGACCCTTTGGAAGTTCCAGTGGTTAGATGTGATTAGCCTCGAGAAGCCACAGCGGAAATGGGCCTCATCTCGCCTGGAGGGCAAAACCTCCTGGATTTTCTTGAGTTGCGGCAGGTGCTCTCGACGTACGACGGGGACCTCAGGGACCAGCTCTGGTGGACTCAGGAAAGGCCAGTCCCCTTGCGAGTTCCTCGGGTGCCTCTCGGGATTGCTCTTCCCTCGATGTCGGGGCCTAAGACCTTGTGTGGAGTCGGGACCGGAACCTGAGGATTCCTCTCCAGTGCTGACATGCATCTTGGGGTTCTTCTGGAGTCTCCCCAGGGGAGTCAGTCCTCGTCTCGAATGCGGGCATGCACTTGATCTTTCCTCCAGAGCGGTAGCAGCAGTGTCACGCAGTCCGCCGCTTGGAGCAGAGGATCTAAGGTTTTCCCTCGAGTCTTTCCCACGATGCTTTCGCACGAGGCTTTCCCACAGGGCTGTCCCACGTGCACACGTGGTGGGAGTCGATCCTCGGCTTGAACGTCAAGGCAGTGCAGGGAAAACAGTTTCCTCTGGCATGGACTGACACATCTGGAGGACTCTTGGAATGGTGGCACGACCCTGGAGTTCCTCTCGCCTTTCCTGTGGAGAGCGCCTCCTCTTGAGATGCGACGGGAACGCCGGGAATTCTTTCCCTACAAAACAGGGAAAGGATTCCTCCTGTCGAGCAAGGAGGCGGAAACGGGGCTCCCATCGATGTGTGCGGGACCCTCGTGCTTCCTCTCGAGTGGAGACGGGTATGTCGGGGAACTTTTTGAGTTGCAGCAAGGGTGTGAAGGACCCTTTGGAAGTTCCAGTGGTTAGATGTGATTAGCCTCGGGAAGTCTCAGCGGAAATGGGCCTCATCTCGCCTGGACGGCAAAACCTCCTGGATTTTCTCGAGTTGCGGCAGGTGCTCTCGACGTACGACGGGGACCTCAGGGACCCGCTCTGGTGGCCTCAGGAAAGGCCAGTCCCCTTGCGTGTTCCTCGGGGGCCTCTCGGGATTGCTCTCCCGTCGTTGCCGGGGCCTAAGACCTTGTGTGGAGTCGGGGCCGGAACCTGAGAATTCCTCTCCAGAGCTGACATGGATATTGGGGTACTTCTGGAGTCTCCCCAGGGGAGTCAGTCCTCGTCTCGAATGCGGGCATGCACTTGCGCTTTCCTCCAGAGCGGTAGCAGCAGTTTCACGCATTCCGCCGCATGGATAAATGGATCTATGGCTTTCCCTCAAGGCTTTACCACGAGGCTTTCCCACAGGGCTGTCCCACGTGCCACCATGGTGGGAGTAGATCCTCGGCTTGAACGTCAAGGCAGTGCAGGGAAAACAGGTTCCTCTGCAATGGACTGACACATCTGGGGGACTCTTGGAATGGTGGCACGACCCTGGAGTTCCTCTCGCCTTTCCTGTGGAGAGCGCCTCCTCTTGAGATGCGACGGGAACGCCGGGAATTCTTTCCCTAGGAAACAGGGAAAGGATCCCTCATCTCGAGCTAGGAGGCGGAAACGTGGCTCCCCTGGATGTGTGCGGGACCCCACGTGCTTCCTCTCGAGTGGAGACGGGTATGTCGGGGAACTTCTGGAGTTGCAGCAAGGGTGTGAAGGACCCTTTGGAAGTTCCAGTGGTTAGACGTGATTAGCCTCGAGAAGCCTCAGCGGAAATGGGCCTCATCTCGCCTGGAGGGCAAAACCTCCTGGATTTTCTCGAGTTGCGGCAGGTGCTCTCGACTTACGACGGGGCCCTCATGGACCCGCTCTGGTGGCCTCAGGAAAGGCCAGTCCCCATGGGAGTTCCTCGGGGACCTCTCGGGATTCCTCTCCCTTCGATGCCGGGGCCTAAGACCTTGTGTGGAGTCGGGGCCGGCACCTGAGGATTCCTCTCCTGTGCCGACATGGATCTTGGGGTATTCTGGAGTCTCCCCAGGGGAGTCAGTCCTCGCCTCGAATGCGGGCATGCACTTGTGCTTTCCTCCAGGGCAGTAGCAGCAGTGTCACGCAGTCCGCCGCGTGGATCAAAGGATCTATGTTTTTCCCTCGAGTCTTTCCAAGAGGTTTTCCCACGAGGCTTTCCCACAGGGCTGTCCCACGTGCACACGTGGTGGGAGTCGATCCTCGGCTTGAACGTCAAGGCAGTGCAGGGAAAACAGGTTCCTCTGGAATGGACTGACACATCTGGGGGACTCTTGGAATGGTGGCACGACCCTGGAGTTCCTCTCGCCTTTCCTGTGGAGAGCGCCTCCTGTTGAGATGCGACGGGAACGCCGGGAATTCTTTCCCTAGGAAACAGGGAAAGGATCCCTCATCTCGAGCTTAGAGGCGGAAACGGGGCTTCCCTGGATGTGTGCGGGACCCTCGTGCTTCCTCTCGAGTGGAGACGGGTATGTCGGGGAACTTCTGGATTTGCAGCAAGGGTGTGAAGGACCCTTTGGAAGTTCCAGTGGTTAGATGTGATTAGCCTCGAGAAGCCTCAGCCGAAATGGGCCTCATCTCGCCTGGAGGGCAAAACCTCCTGGATTTTCTCGAGTTGCGGCAGGTGCTCTCGTCTTACGACGGGGACCTCAGGGACCCGCTCTGGTAGCATCAGGAAAGGCCACTCCCCATGCGAGTTCCTCGGGGGCCTCTCCGGATTCCTCTCCCGTCGATGCCGGGGACTAAGACCTTTTGTGGAGTCGGGGCCGGAACCTGAGAATTCCTCTCCAGTGCTGACATGGATCTTGGGGTACTTCTGGAGTCTCCCCAGGGGAGTCAGTCCTCGTCTCGAATGCGGGCATGCACTTGCGCTTTCCTCCAGAGCGGTAGCAGCAGTGTCACGCAGTCCGCCGCGTGGATCAAAGGATCTATGGTTTTCCCTCGAGTCTTTCCCACGAGGCTTTCCCACGAGGCTTTCCCACAGGGCTGTCCCACGTGCACACGTGGTGGGAGTCGATCCTCGGCTTGAACGTCAAGGCAGTGCAGGGAAAACAGGTTCCTCTGGAATGTACTGACACATCTGGGGGACTCTTGGAATGGTGGCACGACCCTGGAGTTCCTCTCGCCTTTCCTGTGGAGAGCGCCTCCTCTTGAGATGCGACGGGAACGCCGGGAATTCTTTCCCTACGAAACAGGGAATGGATCCCTCATCTCAAGCTAGGAGGCGGAAACGGGGCTCCCCTGGATGTGTGCGGGACCCTCGTGCTTCCTCTCGAGTGCAGACGGGTATGTCAGGGAAGTTCTGGAGTTGCAGCAAGGGTGTGAAGGACCCTTTGGAAGGTCCAGTGGTTCGATGTGATTAGCCTCGAGAAGCCTCAGCGGAAATGGGCCTCATCTCGCCTGGAGGGCAAAACCTCCTGGATTTTCTCGAGTTGCGGCAGGTGCTCTCGACGTACGACGGGGACCTCTGGGACCCGCTCTGGTGGACTCAGGAAAGGCCAGTCCCCATGCGAGTTCCTCTGGGGCCTCTCGGGATTCCTCTCCCGTCGATGCCGGGGCCTAAGACCTTGTGTGGAGTCGGGGCCGGAACCTGAGGATTCCTCTCCAGTGCTGATATGGATCTTGGGGTACTTCTGGAGTCTCCCCAGGGGATTCAGTCCTCGTCTCGAATGCGGGCATGCACTTGCGCTTTCCTCCAGAGCGGTAGCAGCAGTGTCACGCAGTCCGCCGCGTGGATCAAAGGATCTATGGTTTTCCGTCCAGTCTTTTCCCCGAGGCTTTCCCAAGAGGCTTTCCCACAGGGCTGTCCCACGTGCACACGTGGTGGGAGTCGATTCTCGGCTTGAATGTCAAGGCAGTGCAGGGAAAACAGGTTCCTCTGGAATGGACTGACACATCTGGGGGACTCTTGGAATGGTGGCACCACCCTGGAGTTCCTCTCGCCTTTCCTGTGGAGAGCGCCTCCTCTTGAGATGCGACGGGAACGCCGGGAATTCTTTCCCTACGAAATAGGGAAAGGATCCCTCATCTCGAGCTAGGAGGCGGAAACGGGGCTCCCCTGAATGTGTGCGGGACCCTCGTGCTTCCTCTCGAGTGGAGACGGGTATGTCGGGGAACTTCTGGAGTTGCAGCAAGGGTGTGAAGGACCCTTTGGAAGTTCCAGTGGTTAGATGTGATTAGCCTCGAGAAGCCTCAGCGGAAATGGGCCTCATCTCGCCTGGAGGGCAAAACCTCCTGGATTTTCTCGAGTTGCGGCAGGTGCTCTCGACTTACGACGGGGCCCTCAGGGACCCGCTCTGGTGGCCTCAGGAAAGGCCAGTCCCCATGGGAGTTCCTCGGGGACCTCTCGGGATTCCTCTCCCTTCGATGCCGGGGTCTAAGACCTTGTGTGGAGTCGGGGCCGGAACCTGAGGATTCCTCTCCTGTGCCGACATGGATCTTGGGGTATTCTGGAGTCTCCCCAGGGGAGTCAGTCCTCGTCTCGAATGCGGGCATGCACTTGCGCTTTCCTCCAGGGCGGTAGCAGCAGTGTCACGCAGTCCGCCGCGTGGATCAAAGGATCTATGTTTTTCCCTCGAGTCTTTCCCAGAGGCTTTCCCACGAGGCTTTCCCGCAGGGCTGTCCCACGTGCACACGTGGTGGGAGTCGATCCTCGGCTTGAACGTCAAGGCAGTGCAGGGAAAACAGGTTCCTCTGGAATGGACTGACACATCTGGGGGACTCTTGGAATGGTGGCACGACCCTGGAGTTCCTCTCGCCTTTCCTGTGGAGAGCGCCTCCTTTTGAGATGCGACGGGAACGCCGGGAATTCGTTCCCTACGAAATAGGGAATGGATGCCTCATCTCGAGCTAGGAGGCGGAAACGGGGCTCCCCTGGATGTGTGCGGGACCCTCGTGCTTCCTCTCGAGTGGAGACGGGTATGTCAGGGAACTTCTGGAGTTGCAGCATGTGTGTGAAGGACCCTTTGGAAGTTCCAGTGGTTAGATGTGATTAACCTCGAGAAGCCTCAGCGGAAATGGGCCTCATCTCGCCTGGAGGGCAAAACCTCCTGGATTTTCTCGAGTTGCGGCAGGTGCTCTCGACTTACGACAGGGCCCTCAGGGACCCGCTCTGGTGGCCTCAGGAAAGGCCAGTCCCCATGCGAGTTCCTCGGGGGCCTCTCGGGATTCCTCTCCCGTCGATGCTGGGCCTAAGACCTTGTGTGGGTTCGGGGCCGGAACCTGAGGATTCCTCTCCAGTGCTGACATGGATCTTGGGGTACTTCTGGAGTCTCCCCAGGGGAGTCAGTCCTCGTCTCGAATGGGGACATGTACTTGCGCTTTCCTCCAGAGCGGTAGCAGCAGTGTCACGCAGTCCGCCGCGTGGATCAAAGGATCTATGGTTTTCCCTCGGGTCTTTCCCACGAGGCTTTCCCACGAGGCTTACCCACTGGGCGTTCCCCCTGGGCTGTCCCACGTGCACACGAGGTGGGAGTCGATCCTCGGCTTGAACGTCAAGGTAGTGCATGGAAAACAGGTTCCTCTGGAATGGACTGACATATCTGGGGGAGTCTTGGAATAGTGGCATGACCGTGGAGTTCCTCTCGCCTTTCCTGTGGAGAGCGCCTCCTCTTGAGTTGCTATGGGAACGCCGGGAATTCTTTCCCTACGAAACAGGGAAAGGATCCCTCATCTCGAGCTAGGAGGCGGAAACGGGGCTCCCCTGGATGTGTGCGGGCCACTCGTGCATCCTCTCGAGTGGAGACGGGTATGTCAGGGAACTTCTGGAGTTGCAGCATGTGTGTGAAGGACCCTTTGGAAGTTCCAGTGGTTAGATGTGATTAACCTCGAGAAGCCTCAGCGGAAATGGGCCTCAACTCGCCTGGAGGGCAAAACCTCCTGGATTTTCTCGAGTTGCGGCAGGTGCTCTCGACTTACGATGGGGACCTCAGGGACCCGCTCTGGTGGCCTCAGGAAAGGCCAGTCCCCATGCGAGTTCCTCGGGGGCCTCTCGGGATTCCTCTCCCGTCGATGCCGGGGCCTAAGCCCTTGTGGGGAGTCGGGGCCGGATCCTGAGGATTCCTCTCCAGTGCTGACATGGATCTTGGGGTATTTCTGGAGTCTCCCCAGGGGAGTCAGTGCTCGTCTCGAATGCGGGCATGCACTTGCGCTTTCCTCCAGAGCGGTAGAAGCAGTGTCACGCAGTCCGCCGCGTGGATCAAAGGATCTATGGTTTTCCCTCGAGTCTTTCCCACGAGGCTTTCCCTCAGGGCGGTCCCACGTGCACACGTGGTGGGAGTCGATCCTCGGCTTGAACGTCAAGGCAGTGCAGGGAAAACAGGTTCCTCTGCAATGGACTGACACATCAGGGGGACTCTTGGAATGGTGGCACGACCCTGGAGTTCCTCTCGCCTTTCCTGTGGAGAGCGCCTCCTCTTGAGATGCGACGGGAACGCCGGGAATTCTTTCCCTACGAAACAGGGAAAGGATCCCTCATCTCGAGCTAGGAGGCGGAAACGTGGCTCCCCTGGATGTGTGCGGGACCCCACGTGCTTCCTCTCGAGTGGAGACGGGTATGTCGGGGAACTTCTGGAGTTGCAGCAAGGGTGTGAAGGACCCTTTGGAAGTTCCAGTGGTTAGACGTGATTAGCCTCGAGAAGCCTCAGCGGAAATGGGCCTCATCTCGCCTGGAGGGCAAAACCTCCTGGATTTTCTCGAGTTGCGGCAGGTGCTCTCGACTTACGACGGGGCCCTCAGGGACCCGCTCTGGTGGCCTCAGGAAAGGCCAGTCCCCATGGGAGTTCCTCGGGGACCTCTCGGGATTCCTCTCCCTTCGATGCCGGGGCCTAAGACCTTGTGTGGAGTCGGGGCCGGCACCTGAGGATTCCTCTCCTGTGCCGACATGGATCTTGGGGTATTCTGGAGTCTCCCCAGGGGAGTCAGTCCTCGCCTCGAATGCGGGCATGCACTTGTGCTTTCCTCCAGGGCAGTAGCAGCAGTGTCACGCAGTCCGCCGCGTGGATCAAAGGATCTATGTTTTTCCCTCGAGTCTTTCCAAGAGGTTTTCCCACGAGGCTTTCCCACAGGGCTGTCCCACGTGCACACGTGGTGGGAGTCGATCCTCGGCTTGAACGTCAAGGCAGTGCAGGGAAAACAGGTTCCTCTGGAATGGACTGACACATCTGGGGGACTCTTGGAATGGTGGCACGACCCTGGAGTTCCTCTCGCCTTTCCTGTGGAGAGCGCCTCCTGTTGAGATGCGACGGGAACGCCGGGAATTCTTTCCCTAGGAAACAGGGAAAGGATCCCTCATCTCGAGCTTAGAGGCGGAAACGGGGCTTCCCTGGATGTGTGCGGGACCCTCGTGCTTCCTCTCGAGTGGAGACGGGTATGTCGGGGAACTTCTGGATTTGCAGCAAGGGTGTGAAGGACCCTTTGGAAGTTCCAGTGGTTAGATGTGATTAGCCTCGAGAAGCCTCAGCCGAAATGGGCCTCATCTCGCCTGGAGGGCAAAACCTCCTGGATTTTCTCGAGTTGCGGCAGGTGCTCTCGTCTTACGACGGGGACCTCAGGGACCCGCTCTGGTAGCATCAGGAAAGGCCACTCCCCATGCGAGTTCCTCGGGGGCCTCTCCGGATTCCTCTCCCGTCGATGCCGGGGACTAAGACCTTTTGTGGAGTCGGGGCCGGAACCTGAGAATTCCTCTCCAGTGCTGACATGGATCTTGGGGTACTTCTGGAGTCTCCCCAGGGGAGTCAGTCCTCGTCTCGAATGCGGGCATGCACTTGCGCTTTCCTCCAGAGCGGTAGCAGCAGTGTCACGCAGTCCGCCGCGTGGATCAAAGGATCTATGGTTTTCCCTCGAGTCTTTCCCACGAGGCTTTCCCACGAGGCTTTCCCACAGGGCTGTCCCACGTGCACACGTGGTGGGAGTCGATCCTCGGCTTGAACGTCAAGGCAGTGCAGGGAAAACAGGTTCCTCTGGAATGTACTGACACATCTGGGGGACTCTTGGAATGGTGGCACGACCCTGGAGTTCCTCTCGCCTTTCCTGTGGAGAGCGCCTCCTCTTGAGATGCGACGGGAACGCCGGGAATTCTTTCCCTACGAAACAGGGAATGGATCCCTCATCTCAAGCTAGGAGGCGGAAACGGGGCTCCCCTGGATGTGTGCGGGACCCTCGTGCTTCCTCTCGAGTGCAGACGGGTATGTCAGGGAAGTTCTGGAGTTGCAGCAAGGGTGTGAAGGACCCTTTGGAAGGTCCAGTGGTTCGATGTGATTAGCCTCGAGAAGCCTCAGCGGAAATGGGCCTCATCTCGCCTGGAGGGCAAAACCTCCTGGATTTTCTCGAGTTGCGGCAGGTGCTCTCGACGTACGACGGGGACCTCTGGGACCCGCTCTGGTGGACTCAGGAAAGGCCAGTCCCCATGCGAGTTCCTCTGGGGCCTCTCGGGATTCCTCTCCCGTCGATGCCGGGGCCTAAGACCTTGTGTGGAGTCGGGGCCGGAACCTGAGGATTCCTCTCCAGTGCTGATATGGATCTTGGGGTACTTCTGGAGTCTCCCCAGGGGATTCAGTCCTCGTCTCGAATGCGGGCATGCACTTGCGCTTTCCTCCAGAGCGGTAGCAGCAGTGTCACGCAGTCCGCCGCGTGGATCAAAGGATCTATGGTTTTCCGTCCAGTCTTTTCCCCGAGGCTTTCCCAAGAGGCTTTCCCACAGGGCTGTCCCACGTGCACACGTGGTGGGAGTCGATTCTCGGCTTGAATGTCAAGGCAGTGCAGGGAAAACAGGTTCCTCTGGAATGGACTGACACATCTGGGGGACTCTTGGAATGGTGGCACCACCCTGGAGTTCCTCTCGCCTTTCCTGTGGAGAGCGCCTCCTCTTGAGATGCGACGGGAACGCCAGGAATTCTTTCCCTACGAAATAGGGAAAGGATCCCTCATCTCGAGCTAGGAGGCGGAAACGGGGCTCCCCTGAATGTGTGCGGGACCCTCGTGCTTCCTCTCGAGTGGAGACGGGTATGTCGGGGAACTTCTGGAGTTGCAGCAAGGGTGTGAAGGACCCTTTGGAAGTTCCAGTGGTTAGATGTGATTAGCCTCGAGAAGCCTCAGCGGAAATGGGCCTCATCTCGCCTGGAGGGCAAAACCTCCTGGATTTTCTCGAGTTGCGGCAGGTGCTCTCGACTTACGACGGGGCCCTCAGGGACCCGCTCTGGTGGCCTCAGGAAAGGCCAGTCCCCATGGGAGTTCCTCGGGGACATCTCGGGATTCCTCTCCCTTCGATGCCGGGGTCTAAGACCTTGTGTGGAGTCGGGGCCGGAACCTGAGGATTCCTCTCCTGTGCCGACATGGATCTTGGGGTATTCTGGAGTCTCCCCAGGGGAGTCAGTCCTCGCCTCGAATGCGGGCATGCACTTGCGCTTTCCTCCAGGGCGGTAGCAGCAGTGTCACGCAGTCCGCCGCGTGGATCAAAGGATCTATGTTTTTCCCTCGAGTCTTTCCCAGAGGCTTTCCCACGAGGCTTTCCCGCAGGGCTGTCCCACGTGCACACGTGGTGGGAGTCGATCCTCGGCTTGAACGTCAAGGCAGTGCAGGGAAAACAGGTTCCTCTGGAATGGACTGACACATCTGGGGGACTCTTGGAATGGTGGCACGACCCTGGAGTTCCTCTCGCCTTTCCTGTGGAGAGCGCCTCCTTTTGAGATGCGACGGGAACGCCGGGAATTCGTTCCCTACGAAATAGGGAATGGATGCCTCATCTCGAGCTAGGAGGCGGAAACGGGGCTCCCCTGGATGTGTGCGGGACCCTCGTGCTTCCTCTCGAGTGGAGACGGGTATGTCAGGGAACTTCTGGAGTTGCAGCATGTGTGTGAAGGACCCTTTGGAAGTTCCAGTGGTTAGATGTGATTAACCTCGAGAAGCCTCAGCGGAAATGGGCCTCATCTCGCCTGGAGGGCAAAACCTCCTGGATTTTCTCGAGTTGCGGCAGGTGCTCTCGACTTACGACAGGGCCCTCAGGGACCCGCTCTGGTGGCCTCAGGAAAGGCCAGTCCCCATGCGAGTTCCTCGGGGGCCTCTCGGGATTCCTCTCCCGTCGATGCTGGGCCTAAGACCTTGTGTGGGTTCGGGGCCGGAACCTGAGGATTCCTCTCCAGTGCTGACATGGATCTTGGGGTACTTCTGGAGTCTCCCCAGGGGAGTCAGTCCTCGTCTCGAATGGGGACATGTACTTGCGCTTTCCTCCAGAGCGGTAGCAGCAGTGTCACGCAGTCCGCCGCGTGGATCAAAGGATCTATGGTTTTCCCTCGGGTCTTTCCCACGAGGCTTTCCCACGAGGCTTACCCACTGGGCGTTCCCCCTGGGCTGTCCCACGTGCACACGAGGTGGGAGTCGATCCTCGGCTTGAACGTCAAGGTAGTGCATGGAAAACAGGTTCCTCTGGAATGGACTGACATATCTGGGGGAGTCTTGGAATAGTGGCATGACCGTGGAGTTCCTCTCGCCTTTCCTGTGGAGAGCGCCTCCTCTTGAGTTGCTATGGGAACGCCGGGAATTCTTTCCCTACGAAACAGGGAAAGGATCCCTCATCTCGAGCTAGGAGGCGGAAACGGGGCTCCCCTGGATGTGTGCGGGCCACTCGTGCATCCTCTCGAGTGGAGACGGGTATGTCAGGGAACTTCTGGAGTTGCAGCATGTGTGTGAAGGACCCTTTGGAAGTTCCAGTGGTTAGATGTGATTAACCTCGAGAAGCCTCAGCGGAAATGGGCCTCATCTCGCCTGGAGGGCAAAACCTCCTGGATTTTCTCGAGTTGCGGCAGGTGCTCTGGACTTACGACAGGGCCCTCAGGGACCCGCTCTGGTGGCCTCAGGAAAGGCCAGTCCTCATGCGAGTTCCTCGGGGGCCTCTCGGGATTCCTCTCCCGTCGATGCTGGGCCTCAGACCTTGTGTGGGTTCGGGGCCGGAACCTGAGGATTCCTCTCCAGTGCTGACATGGATCTTGGGGTACTTCTGGAGTCTCCCCAGGGGAGTCAGTCCTCGTCTCGAATGGGGACATGTACTTGCGCTTTCCTCCAGAGCGGTAGCAGCAGTGTCACGCAGTCCGCCGCGTGGATCAAAGGATCTATGGTTTTCCCTCGGGTCTTTCCCACGAGGCTTTCCCACGAGGCTTACCCACTGGGCGTTCCCCCTGGGCTGTCCCACGTGCACACGAGGTGGGAGTCGATCCTCGGCTTGAACGTCAAGGTAGTGCATGGAAAACAGGTTCCTCTGGAATGGACTGACATATCTGGGGGAGTCTTGGAATAGTGGCATGACCGTGGAGTTCCTCTCGCCTTTCCTGTGGAGAGCGCCTCCTCTTGAGTTGCTATGGGAACGCCGGGAATTCTTTCCCTACGAAACAGGGAAAGGATCCCTCATCTCGAGCTAGGAGGCGGAAACGGGGCTCCCCTGGATGTGTGCGGGCCACTCGTGCATCCTCTCGAGTGGAGACGGGTATGTCGGGGAACTTCTTGAGTTGCAGAAAGGGTGTGAAGGACCATTTGGAAGTGCCAGTTGTTAGATGTGATTAGCCTCGAGAAGCCTCAGCGGAAATGGTCCTCATCTCGCCTGGAGGGCAAAACCTCCTGGATTTTCTCGAGTTGCGGCAGGTGCTCTCGACTTACGACGGGGACCTCAGGGACCCGCTCTGGTGGCCTCAGGAAAGGCCAGTCCCCATGCGAGTTCCTCGGTGGCCTCTCGGGATTCCTCTCCCTTCGATGCTGGGGCCTAATACCTTGTGTGGAGTCGGGGCCGGAACCTGAGGATTCCTCTCCAGTGCTGACATGGATCTTGGGGTACTTCTGGAGTCTCCCCAGGGGAGTCAGTCCTCGTCTCGAATACGGGCATGCACTTGAGCTTTCCTCCAGAGAGGTAACAGCAGTGTCTCGCAGTCCGCCGCGTGGATCAAGGGATCTATGGTTTCCCTGGAGTCTTTCCCAAGAGGCTTTCCCACGAGGCTTTCCCACAGGGCTGTCCCACGTGCACACGTGGTGGGAGTCTATCCTCGGCTTGAACGTCAAGGCAGTGCAGGGAAAACAGGTTCCTCTGGAATGGACTGACACATCTGGGGGACTCTTGGAATGGTGGCACGACCCTGGAGTTCCTCTCGCGTTTCCTGTGGAGAGCGCCTCCTCTTGAGATGCGACGGGAACGCAGGGAATTCTTTCCCTACGAAACAGGGAAATGATCCCTCATCTCGAGCTAGGAGGCGGAAATGGGGCTCCCCTGGATGTGTTCGGGACCCTCGTGCTACCTCTCGAGGGGAGACGGGTATGTCGGGGGACTTCTTGAGTTGCAGCAAGGGTGTGAAGGACCCTTTGGAAGTTCCAGTGGTTAGATGTGATTAACCTCGAGAAGCCTCAGCGGAAATGGGCCTCATCTCGCCTGGAGGGCAAAACCTCCTGGATTTTCTCGAGTTGCGGCAGGTGCTCTCGACTTACGACGGGGCCCTCAGGGACCCGCTCTGGTGGCCTAAGGAAAGGCCAGTCCCCATGCGAGTTCCTCGGGGGCCTCTCGGGATTCCTCTCCCGTCGATGCTGGGCCTAAGACCTTGTGTGGGTTCCGGGCCGGAACCTGAGGATTCTTCTCCAGTGCTGACATGGATCTTGAGGTACTTCTGGAGTCTCTCCAGGGGAGTCAGTCCTCGTCTCGAATGGGGACATATACTTGCGCTTTCCTCCAGAGCGATAGCAGCAGTGTCACGCAGTCCGCCGCGTGGATCAAAGGATCTTTGGTTTTCCCTCGAGTCTTTCCCACGAGGCTTTCCCACGAGGCTTACCCACTGGGCGTTCCCCCTGGGCTGTCCCACGTGCACACGAGGTGGGAGTCGATCCTCGGCTTGAACGTCAAGACACTACAGGGAAAACAGGTTCCTCTGGAATGGACTGACACATCTGGGGGCCTCTTGGAATGGTGGCACGACCCTGGAGTTCCTCTCGCCTTTCCTGTGGAGAGCGCCACCTCTTGAGATGCGACGGGAACGCCGGGAATTCTTTCCCTACGAAACAGGGAAAGGATCCCTCATCTCGAGCTAGGAGGCGGAAACGGGGCTCCCCTGGATGTGTGCGGGACCTTCGTGCTTCTTCTCCAGTGGAGACAGGTATGTCGGGGAACTTCTTGAGTTGCAGCAAGGGTGTGAAGGACCCTTTGGAAGTTCCAGTGGTTAGATGTGATTAGCCTCGAGAAGCCTCAGCGGAAATGGGCCTCATCTCGCCTGGAGGGCAAAACCTCCTGGATTTTCTCGAGTTGCGGCAGGTGCTCTCGACGTACGACGGGGACCTCAGGGACCCGCTCTGGTGGACTCAGGAAAGGCCAGTCCCCTTGCGAGTTCCTCGGGGGCCTCTCGGGATTCCTCTCCCGTCGATGCCGGGGCCTAAGACCTTGTGTGGAGTCGGGACCGGAACCTGAGGATTCCTCTCCAGTGCTGACATGCATCTTGGGGTTCTTCTGGAGTCTCCCCAGGGGAGTCAGTCCTCGTCTCGAATGCGGGCATGCACTTGTGCTTTCCTCCAGAGCGGTAGCAGCAGTGTCACGCTGTCCGCCGCGTGAAGCAAAGGATCTATGGTTTTCCCTCGAGTCTTTCCCAAGAGGCTTTCCCACGAGGCTTTCCCACAGGGCTGTCCCACGTGCACACGTGGTGGGAGTCGATTCTCGGCTTGAATGTCAAGGCAATGCAGGGAAAGCAGGTTCCTCTGGAAGGGACTGACACATCTGGGGGACTCTTGGAATGGTGGCTCCACCCTGGAGTTCCTCTCGCCTTTCCTGTGGAGAGCGCCTCCTCTTGAGATGCGACGGGAACGCCAGGAATTCTTTCCCTAGGAAACCGGGAAAGGATCCCTCATCTCGAGCTAGGAGGCGGAAACGGGGCTCCCCTGAATGTGTGCGGGACCCTCGTGCTTCCTCTCGAGTGGAGACGGGTATGTCGGGGAACTTCTGGAGTTGCAGTAAGGGTGTGAAGGACCCTTTGGAAGTTCCAGTGGTTAGATGTGATTAGCCTCGAGAAGCCTCAGCGGAAAATGGCCTCATCTGCCTGAAGGGCAAAACCTCCTGGATTTTCTCGAGTTGCGGCAGGTGCTCTCGACTTACGACTGGGACCTCAGGGACCCGCTCTGGTGGCCTCAGGAAAGGCCAGTCCCCATGCGAGTTCCTCGGGGGCCTCTCGGGATTGCTCTCCCGTCGATGCCGGGGCCTAAGACCTTGTGAGGAGTCGGGGCCGGAACCTGAGGATTCCTCTCCAGTGCTGACATGGATCTTGGGGTACTTATTGAGTCTCCCGAAGGGAGTCAGTCCTCGTCTCGAATGCGGGCATGCACTTGCGCTTTCCTCCAGAGCGGTAGCAGCAGTTTCACGCATCCCGCCGCGTGGATAAAGGGATCTATGGCTTTCCCTCAAGGCTTTACCACGAGGCTTTCCCACAGGGCTGTCCCACGTGCCACCATGGTGAGAGTAGATCCTCGGCTTGAACGTCAAGGCAGTGCAGGGAAAACAGGTTCCTCTGCAATGGACTGACACATCTGGGGGACTCTTGGAATGGTGGCACGACCCTGGAGTTCCTCTCGCCTTTCCTGTGGAGAGCGCCTCCTCTTGAGATGCGACGGGAACGCCGGGAATTCTTTCCCTAGGAAACAGGGAAAGGATCCCTCATCTCGAGCTAGGAGGCGGAAACGGGGCTCCCCTGGATGTGTGTGGGACCCTCGTGCTTCCTCTCGAGTGGAGAGGGGTATGTCGGGGAACTTCTTGAGTTGCAGCAAGCGTGTGAAGGACCCTTTGGAAGTTCCAGTGGTTAGATGTGATTAGCCTCGAGAAGCCTCAGCGGAAATGGGCCTCATCTAGCCTGGAGGGCAAAACCTCCTGGATTTTCTCGAGTTGCGGCAGGTGCTCTCGACTTACGACGGGGACCTCAGGGACCCGCTCTGGTGGCCTCAGGAAAGGCCAGTCCCCATGCGAGTTCCTCGGGGGCCTCTCGGGATTCCTCTCCCGTCGATGCCGGGGCCTAAGACCTTTTGTGGAGTCGGGGCCGGAACCTAAGGATTCCTCTCCAGTGCTGACATGTATCTTGGGGTACTTCTGGAGTCTCCCCAGGGGAGTGAGTCCTCGTCTCGAATGCGGGCATGCACTTGCGCTTTCCTCCAGAGCGGTAGCAGCAGTGTCACGCAGTCCGCCGCGTGGATCAAAGGATCTATGAATTTCCCTCGAGTCTTTCCCACGAGGCTTTCCCACGAGGCTTTCCCATAGGGCTGTCCCACATGCACACGTGGTGGGAGTCGATCCTCGGCTTGAACGTCAAGGCAGTGCTGGGAAAACAGGTTCCTCTGGAATGGACTGACACATCTGGGGGACTCTTGGAATGGTGGCACGACCCTGGAGTTCCTCTCGCCTTTCCTGTGGAGAGCGCCTCCTCTTGAGATGCGACGGGAATGCCGGGAATTCTTTCCCTACGAAACAGGGAAAGGATCCCTCATCTCGAGCTAGGAGGAGGAAACGGGGCTCCCCTGGATGTGTGCGGGACCTTCGTGCTTCTTCTCCAGTGGAGACAGGTATGTCGAGGAACTTCTTGAGTTGAAGCAAGGGTGTGAAGAACCCTTTGGAAGTTCCAGTGGTTAGATGTGATTAGCCTCGAGAAGCCTCAGAGGAAATGGGCCTCATCTCGCCTGGAGGGCAAAACCTCCTGGATTTTCTCGAGGTGCGGCAGGTGCTCTCGACTTACGACGGGGCCCTCAGGGACCCGCTCTTGTGGCCTCAGGAAAGGCCAGTCCCAATTGGAGTTCCTCGGGGGCCTCTCAGGATTCCTCTCCCATCGATGCCGGGGCCTAAGACCTTGTGTGGAGTTGGGGCCGGAACCTGAGGATTCCTCTCCAGTGCTGACATGGATCTTGGGGTACTTCTGGAGTCTCCCCAGGGGAGTCAGTCGTCGTCTCGAATGCAGGCATGCACTTGCGCTTTCCTCCAGAGCCGAAGCAGCAGTGTCACGCAGTCCGCCGCGTGGATCAAAGGATCTATGGTTTTCCCTCGAGTCTTTCCCAGGAGGCTTTCCCACGAGGCTTTCCCACAGGCCTGTCCCACGTGCACACGTGGTGGGAGTCGATCCTCGGCTTGAACGTCAAGGCAGTGCAGGGAAAACAGGTTCCTCTGGAATGGACTGACACATCTGGGGGACTCTTGGAATGGTGGAACGACCCTGGAGTTCCTCTCGCCTTTCCTGTGGAGAGCGCCTCCTCTTGAGATGCGACGGGAACGCCGGGAATTCTTTCCCTAGGAAACCGGGAAAGGATCCCTCATCTCGAGCTAGGAGGCGGAAACGTGGCTCCCCTGGATGTGTGCGGGACCCTCGTGCTTCCTCTCGAGTGGAGACAGGTATGTCGGGGAACTTCTGGAGTTGCAGCAAGGGTGTGAAGGACCCTTTGGAAGTTCCAGTGGTTAGATGTGATTAGCCTCGAGAAGCCTCAGCGGAAATGGGCCTCATCTAGCCTGGAGGGCAAAACCTCCTGCATTTTCTCGAGTTGCGGCAGGTGCTCTAGACTTACGACGGGGACCTCAGGGACCCGCTCTGGTGGCCTCAGGAAAGGCCAGTCCCCATGCGAGTTCCTCGGGGGCCTCTCGGGATTCCTCTCCCGTCGATGCCGGGGCCTAAGACCTTGTGTGGAGTCGGGGCCGGAACCTGAGGATTCCTCTCCAGTGCTGACATGGATCTTGGGGTACTTCTGGAGTCTCCCCAGGGGAGTCAGTCCTCCTCTCGAATGCGGGCATGCACTTGCGCTTTCCTCCAGATCGGTAGCAGCAGTGTCACGCAGTCCGCCGCGTGGATCAAAGGATCTATGGTTTTCCCTCGAGTCTTTCCCACGAGGCTTTCCCACGAGGCTTTCCCACAGGGCTGTCCCACATGCACACGTGGTGGGAGTCGATCCTCGGCTTGAACGTCAAGGCAGTGCTGGGAAAACAGGTTCCTCTGGAATGGACTGACACATCTGGGGGACTCTTGGAATGGTGGCACGACTCTGGAGTTCCTCTCGCCTTTCCTGTGGAGAGCGCCTCCTCTTGAGATGCGACGGGAACGCCGGGAATTCTTTCCCTACGAAACAGGGAAAGGATCCCTCATCTCGAGCTAGGAGGCGGAAACGGGGCTCCCCTGGATGTGTGCGGGACCTTCGTGCTTCTTCTCCAGTGGAGACAGGTATGTCGGGGAACTTCTTGAGTTGCAGCAAGGGTGTAAAGAACCCTTTGGAAGTTCCAGTGGTTAGATGTGATTAGCCTCGAGAAGCCTCAGCGGAAATGGGCCTCATCTCGCCTGGAGGGCAAAACCTCCTGGATTTTCTCGAGTTGCGGCAGGTGCTCTCGACTTACGACGGGGCCCTCAGGGACCCGCTCTGGTGGCCTCAGGAAAGGCCAGTCCCCATGGGAGTTCCTCGGGGGCCTCTCGGGATTCCTCTCCCGTCGATGCTGGGCCTAAGACCTTGTGTGGAGTCGGGGCCTGAGGATTCCTCTCCAGTGCTGACATGTATCTTGGGGTACTTCTGGAGTCTCCCCAGGGGAGTCAGTCCTCGTCTCGAATGCGGGCATGCACTTGCGCTTTCCTCCAGAGCGGGAGCAGCAGTGTCACGCAGTCCGCCACGTGGATCAAAGGATCTATGGTTTTCCCTCGAGACTTTCCCACGAGGCTTTCCCACGAGGCTTTCCCACAGGGCGTTCCCCCTGGGCTGTCCCACGTGCACACGAGGTGGGAGTCGATCCTCGGCTTGAACGTCAAGGTAGTGCATGGAAAACAGGTTCCTCTGGAATGGACTGACATATCTGGGGGACTCTTGGAATGGTGGCACGACCGTGGAGTTCCTCTCGCCTTTCCTGTGGAGAGCGCCTCCTCTTGAGTTGCTATGGGAACGCCGGGAATTCTTTCCCTACGAAACAGGGAAAGGATCCCTCATCTCGAGCATTTAGGCGGAAACGGGGCTCCCCTTGATTTGTGCGGGACCCTCGTGCTTCCTCTCGAGTGGAGACGTGTATGTCGGGGAACTTCTTGAGTTGCAGCAAGGGTGTGAAGGACCTTTTGGAAGTTCCAGGGGTTAGATGTGATTAGCCTCGAGAAGCCTCAGGGGAAATGGGCCTCATCTCGCCTGGAGGGCAAAACCTCCTGGATTTTCTCCAGTTGGGGCAGGTGTTCTCGACTTACGACGGGGACCTCAGGGACCCGCTCTGGTGGCCGCAGGAAAGGCCAGTCCCCACGCGAGTTCCTCGGGGGGCTCTCGGGATTCCTCTCCCGTCGATGCCGGGGCCTAAGACCTTGTGTGGAGTCGGGGCCGGAACCTGAGGATTCCTCTCCAGTGCTGACATGGATCTTGGGGTACTTCTGGAGTCTCCCCAGGGGAGTCAGTCCTCGTCTCGAATGCGGGCATGCACCTGCGCTTTCCTCCAGAGCGGTAGCAGCAGTGTCACGCAGTCCGCCGCGTGGATCAAAGGATCTATGGTTTTCCCTCGAGACTTTCCCACGAGGCTTTCCCACGAGGCTTTCCCACAGGGCTGTTCCACATGCACACGTGGTGGGAGTCGATCCTCGGCTAGAACGTCAAGGAAGTGATGGGAAAACAGGTTCCTCTGGAATGGACTGACACATCTGGGGGACTCTTGGAATGGTGGCACGACCCTTTAGTTCCTCTCGCCTTTCCTGTGGAGAGCGCCTCCTCTTGAGATGCGACGGGAACGCCGGGAATTCTTTCCCTACGAAACAGGGAAAGGATCCCTCATCTCGAGCTAGGAGGCGGAAACGGGGTTCCCCTAGATGTGTGCGGGACCTTCGTGCTTCTTCTCCAGTGGAGACAGTTATGTCGGGGAACTTCTTGAGTTGCAGCAAGGGTGTGAAGAACCCTTTGGAAGTTCCAGTGGTTAGATGTGATTAGCCTCGAGAAGCCTCAGGGGAAATGGGCCTCATCTCGCCTGGAGGGCAAAACCTCCTGGATTTTCTCGAGTTGCGGCAGGTGCGCTCGACTTACGACGGGGCCCTCAGGGACCCGCTCTGGTGGCCTCAGGAAAGGCCAATCCCCATGGGAGTTCCTCGGGGGCCTCTCGGGATTCCTCTCCCGTCGATGCTGGGCCTAAGACCTTGTGTGGGTTCGGGGCCGGAACCTGAGGATTCCTCTCCAGTGCTGAAATGGATCTTGGGGTACTTCTGGAGTCTCCCCAGGGGAGTCAGTCCTCGTCTCGAATGGGGACATGTAATTGCGCTTTCCTCCAGAGCGGTAGCAGCAGTGTCACGCAGTCCGCCGCGTGGATCAAAGGATCTATGGTTTTCCCTCGAGTCTTTCCCACGAGGCTTTCCCACGAGGCTTACCCACTGGGCGTTCCCGCTGGGCTGTCCCACGTGCACACGAGGTGGGAGTCGATCCTCGGATTGAACGTCAAGGCAGTGCAGGGAAAACAGGTTCCTCTGGAATGGACTGACACATCTGGGGGACTCTTGGAATGGTGGCACGACCGTGGAGTTCCTCTCGCCTTTCCTGTGGAGAGCGCCTCCTCTTGAGTTGCTATGGGAACGCCGGGAATTCTTTCCCTACGAAACAGGGAAAGGATCCCTCATCTCGAGCTAGGAGGCGGAAACGGGGCTCCCCTGGATGTGTGCGGGACCCTCGTGCTTCCTCTCGAGTGGAGACGGGTATGTCGGTGAACTTCTTGAGTTGCAGCAAGGGTGTGAAGGACCCTTTGGAAGTTCCAGTGGTTAGATGTGATTAGCCTCGAGAAGCCTCAGCGGAAATGGGCCTCATCTCGCCTGGAGGGCAAAACGTCCTGGATTTTCTCGAGTTGCGGCAGGTGCTCTCTACTTACGATGGGGACCTCAGGGACCCGCTCTGGTGGCCTCAGGAAAGGCCAGTCCCCATGCGAGTTCCTCGGGGGCCTCTCGAGATTGCTCCCCCGTCGATGCCGGGGCCTAAGACCTTGTGTGGAGTCGCGGCCGGAACCTGAGGATTCCTCTCCAGTGCTGACATGGATCTTGGGGTACTTCTGGAGTCTCCCCAGGGGAGTCAGTCCTCGTCTTGAATGCGGGCATGCACTTGCGCTTTCCTCCAGAGCGGTAGCAGCAGTGTCACGCAGTCCACCGCATGGATCAAAGGATCTATGGTTTTCCCTCGAGTCTTGCCCACGAGGCTTTCCCACGAGGCTTTCCCACAGGGCTGTCCCTCGTGCACACGTGGTGGGAGTCGATCCTCGGCTTGAACGTCAAGGCAGTGATGGGAAAACAGGTTCCTCTGGAATGGACTGACACATCTGGGGGACTCTTGGAATGGTGGCAAGACCCTGGAGTTCCTCTCGCCTTTCCTGTTGAGAGCGCCTCCTCTTGAGTTGCTATGGGAACGCCGGGAATTCTTTCCCTATGAAACAGGGAAAGGGTCCCTCATCTCGAGCTAGGAGGCCGAAACGGGGCTCCCCTTGATGTGTGCGGGACCGTCGTGCTTCCTCTTGAGTGGAGACGGGTATGTCGGGGAACTTCTTGAGTTGCAGAAAGGGTGTGAAGGACCATTTGGAAGTGCCAGTTGTTAGATGTGATTAGCCTCGAGAAGCCTCAGCGGAAATGGGCCTCATCTGGCCTGGAGGGCAAAATCTCCTGGATTTTCTCGAGTTGCGGCAGGTGCTCTCGACTTACGACGGGGACCTCAGGGACCCGCTCTGGTGGCCTCAGGAAAGACCAGTCCCCACGCGAGTTCCTCGGGGGCCTCTCGGGATTCCTCTCCCGTCGATGCCGGGGCCTAAGACCTTGTGTGGAGTCGGGGCCGGAACCTGAGGATTCCTCTCCAGTGCTGACATGGATCTTGGGGTACTTCTGGAGTCTCCCCAGGGGAGTCAGTCCTCGTCTCGAATGCGGGCATGCACTTGCGCTTTCCTCCAGAGCGGTGGTAGCAGCAGTGTCACGCAGTCCGCCGCGTGGATCAAAGGATCTATGGTTTTCCCTCGAGTCTTTCCCACGAGGCTTTCCCACGAGGCTTAACCACTGGGCGTTCCCACTGGGCTGTCCCACGTGCACACGAGGTGGGAGTCTATCCTCGGCTTGAACGTCAAGGCAGTGCAGGGAAAACAGTTTCCTCTAGATTGGACTGACACATCTGGGGGCCTCTTGGAATTGTGGCACGACCCTGGAGTTCCTCTCGCCTTTCCTGTGGAGAGCGCCACCTCTTGAGATGCGACGGGAACGCCGGGAATTCTTTCCCTACGAAACAGGGAAAGGATCCCTCATCTCAAGCTAGGAGGCGGAAACGGGGCTCCCCTGGATGTGTGCGGGACCCTCGTGCTTCCTCTCGAGTGGAGACGGGTATGTCGGGGAACTTCTTGAGTTGCAGCAAGGGTGTGAAGGACCTTTTGGAAGTTCCAGTGGTTAGATGTGATTAGCCTCGAGAAGCCTCAGGGGAAATGGGCCTCATTTCGCCTGGAGGGCAAAACCTCCTTGATTTTCTCGAGGTGCGGCAGGTGCTCTCGACTTATACGGGGACCTCAGGGACCCGTTCTGGTGACCTCAGGAGAGGCCAGTCCCGATGCGAGTTCCTCGGGGGCCTCTCGGGATTCCTCTCCCGTCGATGCCGGGGCCTAAGACCTTGTGTGGAGTCGGGGCCGGAACCTGAGGATTCCTCTCCAGCGCTGACATGGATCATGGGTACTTCTGGAGTGTCCCCATGGGAGTCAGTCCTCGTCTCGAATGCGGGCATGCACTTGCGCTTTCCTCCAGAGCGGTAGCAGCAGTGTCACACATTTCGCCGCGTGGATCAAGGGATCTATGGTTTCCCTCGAGGCTTTCTCACGAGGCTTTCCCACAGGGCTGTCCCACGTGCACACGTGGTGGGAGTCGATCCTCGGCTTGAACGTCAAGGCAGTGCAGGGTAAACAGGTTCCTCTGGAATGGAATGACACATCTGGGGGACTCTTGTAATGGTGGCACGACCCTGGAGTTCCGCTCGCCTTTCCTGTGGAGAGCGCCTCCTGTTGAGATGCGACGGGAACGCCGGGAATTCTTTCCCTACGAAACAGGGAAAGGATCCCTCATCTCGAGCTAGGAGGCGGAAACGGGGCTCCCCTGGATGTGTGCGGGACCCTCGTGCTTCCTCTCGAGTGGAGACGGGTATGTCGGGGAACTTCTTGAGTTGCAGCAAGGGTGTGAAGGACCTTTTGGAAGTTCCAGTGGTTAGATGTGATTAGCCTCGAGAAGCCTCAGGGGAAATGGGCCTCATTTCGCCTGGAGGGCAAAACCTCGTTGATTTTCTCGAGGTGGGGCAGGTGCTCTCGACTTATACGGGGACCTCAGGGACCCGTTCTGGTGACCTCAGGAGAGGCCAGTCCCCATGCGAGTTCCTCGGGGGCCTCTCGGGATTCCTCTCCCGTCGATGCCGGGGCCTAAGACCTTGTGTGGAGTCGGGGCCGGAACCTGAGGATTCCTCTCCAGCGCTGACATGGATCATGGGGTACTTCTGGAGTGTCCCCATGGGAGTCAGTCCTCGTCTCGAATGCGGGCATGCACTTGCGCTTTCCTCCAGAGCGGTAGCAGCAGTGTCACACATTTCGCCGCGTGGATCAAGGGATCTATGGTTTCCCTCGAGGCTTTCTCACGAGGCTTTCCCACAGGGCTGTCCCACGTGCCCACGTGGTGGGAGTCGATCCTCGGCTTGAATGTCAAGGCAGTGCAGGTTAAACAAGTTCCTCTGGAATGGAATGACACATCTGGGGGACTCTTGTAATGGTGGCACGACCCTGGAGTTCCGCTCGCCTTTCCTGTGGAGAGCGCCTCCTGTTGAGATGCGACGGGAACGCCGGGAATTCTTTCCCTACGAAACAGGGAAAGGATCCCTCATCTCGAGCTTGGAGGCGGAAACGGGGCTCCCCTGGATGTGTGCGGGACCCTCGTGCTTCCTCTCGAATGGAGACGTGTATGTCGGGGAACTTCTGGAGTTGCAGCAAGGGTGTGAAGGACCCTTTGGAAGTTCCAGTGGTTAGATGTGATTAGCCCCCAGAAGCCTCATCAGAAATGGGCCTCATTTCGCCTGGATGGAATATCTCCTGCATTTTTTCGAGTTGCGGCAGGGGCTCTCGACTTACGACGGGGACCTCAGGGACCCGCTCTGGTGGCCTCAGGAAAGGCCAGACCCCATGCGAGTTCCTCGGGGGCCTCTCGGGATTGCTCTCCCGTCGATGCCGGGGCCTAAGACCTTGTGTGGAGTCGGGTCCTGAAACTGAGGATTCATCTCCAGAGCTGACATGGATCTTGTGGTACTTCTGGAGTCTCCCCAGGGGAGTCCTTCCTCGTCTCGAATGCGGGCATGCACTTGCGCTTTCCTCCATAGCGGTAGCAGCAGTGTCACGCAGTCAGCCGCGTGGAGCAAAGGATCTATGGTTTTCCCTCGAGTCTTTCCCACGAGGCTTTCCCACGACGCTTTCCCACAGGGCTGTCCCACGTGCACACGTGGTGGGAGTCGATCCTCGGTTTGAACATCAAGGCAGTGCAGGGAAAACAGTTTCCTCTGGAATGGACTGACACATCTGGAGGACTCTTGGAATGGTGGCAAGACCCTGGAGTTCCTCTCGCCTTTCCTGTGGAGAGCGCCTCGTCTTGAGATGCGACGGGAACGCCGGGAATTCTTTCCCTACAAACAGGGAAAGGATTCCTCATCTCGAGCAAGGAGGCGGAAACGGGGCTCCCCTGGATGTGTGCGGGACCCACTTGCTTCCTCTCGAGTGGAGACGGGTATGTCGGGGAACTTTTTGAGTTGCAGCAAGGGTGTGAAGGACCCTTTGGAAGTTCCAGTGGTTAGATGTGATTAGCCTCAGGAAGTCTCAGCGGAAATGGGCCTCATCTCGCCTGGACGGCAAAACCTCCTGGATTTTCTCGAGTTGCGGCAGGTGCTATCGACTGACGACGGGGACCTCAGGGACCCCCTCTGGTGACCTCAGCAGAGGCCAGTCCCCATGCGAGTTCCTCGGGGGCCTCTCGGGATTCCTCTCCCGTCGATGCCGGGGCCTAAGACCTTGTGTGGAGTCGGGGCCGGAACCTGAGGATTCCTCTCCAGTGCTGACATGGATCTTGGGGTACTTCTGGAGTCTCCCCATGGGAGTCAGTCCTCGTCTCGAATGCGGGCATGCACTTGCGCTTTCCTCCAGAGCGGTAGCAGCAGTGTCACGCATTTCTCCGCGTGGATCAAGGGATCTATGGTTTCCCTCGAGGCTTTCTCACGAGGCTTTCCCACAGGGCTGTCCCACGGGCACACGTGGTGGGAGTCGATCCTCGGCTTGAACGTCAAGGCAGTGCAGGGTAAACAGGTTCCTCTGGAATGGAATGACACATCTGGGGGACTCTTGTAATGGTGGCACGACCCTGGAGATCCGCTCGCCTTTCCTGTGGAGAGCGCCTCCTCTTGAGATTCGACGGGATCGCCGGGAATTCTTTCCCTTCGAAACAGGGAAAGGATCCCTCATCTCGAGCTAGGAGGCGGAAACGGGGCTCCCCTGGGTTGTGCGGGACCCTTGTGCTTCCTCTCGAGTGGAGACGAGTATGTCGGGGAACTTCTGGAGTTGCAGCAAGGGTGTGAAGGACCCTTTGGAAGTTCCAGTGGTTAGATGTGATTAGCCTCGGGAAGTCTCAGCGGAAATGGGCCTCATCTCGCCTGGACGGCAAAACCTCCTGGATTTTCTCGAGTTGCGGCAGGTGCTCTCGACTTACGACGGGGACCTCAGGGACCCGCTCTGGTGGCCTCAGGAAAGGCCAGTCCCCATGCGAGTTCCTCGGGGGCCTCTTGTGATTCCTCTCCCGTCGATGCCGGGGCCTAAGACCTTGTGTGGAGTCGGGGCCGAAACCTGAGGATTCCTCTCCAGGGCGGACATGTATCTTGGGGTACTTCTGGAGTCACCCCAGGGGAGTCAGTCCTCGTCTCGAATGCGGGCATGCACTTGCGCTTTCCTCCAGAGCGGTAGCAGCAGTGTCACGCAGTCCGCCGCATGGATCAAAGGATCTATGGTTTTCCCTCGAGCCTTGCCCACGAGGCTTTCCCACGAGGCTTTCCCACAGGGCTGTCCCTCGTGCACACGTGGTGGGACTCGATCCTCGGCTTGAACGTCAAGGCAGTGCAGGGAAAACAGGTACCTCTGGAATGGACTGACACATCTGGGGGACTCTTGGAATGGTGGCAAGACCCTGGAGTTCCTCTCGCCTTTCCTGTGGAGAGCGCCACCTCTTGAGATGCGACGGGAACGCCGGGAATTCTTTCCCTACGAAACAGGGAAAGGATCCCTCATCTCGAGCTAGGAGGCGGAAACGTGGCTCCCCTGGATGTGTGCGGGACCCTCGTGCTTCCTCTCGAGTGGAGACGGGTATGTCGGGGAACTTCTTGAGTTGCAGCAAGGGTGTGAAGGACCTTTTGGAAGTTCCAGTGGTTAGATGTGATTAGCCTCGAGAAGCCTCAGGGGAAATGGGCCTCATTTCGCCTGGAGGGCAAAACCTCCTTGATTTTCTCGAGGTGGGGCAGGTGCTCTCGACTTATACGGGGACCTCAGGGACCCGTTCTGGTGACCTCAGGAGAGGCCAGTCCCCATGCGAGTTCCTCGGGGTCCTCTCGGGATTCCTCTCCCGTCGATGCCGGGGCCTAAGACCTTGTGTGGAGTCGAGGCCGGAACCTGAGGATTCCTCTCCAGTGCTGACATGGATCTTGGGGTACTTCTGGAGTCTCCCCAGGGGAGTCAGTCCTCGTCTCGAATGCGGGCATGCACTTGCGCTTTCCCCCAGAGCGGTGGTAACAGCAGTGTCACGCAGTCCGCCGCGTGGATCAAAGGATCTATGGTTTACCCTCGAGTCTTTCCCACGAGGCTTTCCCAAGAGGCTTTCCCACAGGGCTGTCGCACGTGCACACGTGGTGGGAGTCGATCCTCGGCTTGAACGTCAAGGCAGTGCAGGGTAAACAGGTTCCTCTGGAATGGAATGACACATCTGGGGGACTCTTGTAATGGTGGCACGACCCTGGAGTTCCGCTCGCCTTTCCTGTGGAGAGCGCCTCCTGGTGAGATGCGACGGGAACGCCGGGAATTCTTTCCCTACGAAACAGGGAAAGGATCCCTCATCTCGAGCTTGGAGGCGGAAACGGGGCTCCCCTGGATGTGTGCGGGACCCTCGTGCTTCCTCTCGAGTGGAGACGGGTATGTCGGGGAACTTCTGGAGTTGCAGCAAGGGTGTGAAGGACCCTTTGGAAGTTCCAGTGGTTAGATGTAATTAGCCCCCAGAAGCCTCAGCGTAAATGGGCCTCATTTCGCCTGGATGGAATATCTCCTGCATTTTTTCGAGTTGCGGCAGGGGCTCTCGACTTACGACGGGGACCTCAGGGACCCGCTCAGGTGGCCTCAGGAAAGGCCAGACCCCATGCGAGTTCCTCGGGGGCCTCTCGGGATTGCTCTCCCGTCGATGCCGGGGCCTAAGACCTTGTGTGGAGTCGGGTCCTGAAACTGAGGATTCATCTCCAGAGCTGACATGGATCTTGTGGTACTTCTGGAGTCTCCCCAGGGGAGTCCTTCCTCGTCTCGAATGCGGGCATGCACTTGCGCTTTCCTCCATAGCGGTAGCAGCAGTGTCACGCAGTCAGCCGCGTGGAGCAAAGGATCTATGGTTTTCCCTCGAGTCTTTCCCACGAGGCTTTCCCACGACGCTTTCCCACAGGGCTGTCCCACGTGCACACGTGGTGGGAGTCGATCCTCGGTTTGAACATCAAGGCAGTGCAGGGAAAACAGTTTCCTCTGGAATGGACTGACACATCTGGAGGACTCTTGGAATGGTGGCACGACCCTGGAGTTCCTCTCGCCTTTCCTGTGGAGAGCGCCTCGTCTTGAGATGCGACGGGAACGCCGGGAATTCTTTCCCTACAAAACAGGGAAAGGATTCCTCATCTCGAGCAAGGAGGCGGAAACGGGGCTCCCCTGGATGTGTGCGGGACCCACTTGCTTCCTCTCGAGTGGAGACGGGTATGTCGGGGAACTTTTTGAGTTGCAGCAAGGGTGTGAAGGACCCTTTGGAAGTTCCAGTGGTTAGATGTGATTAGCCTCGGGAAGTCTCAGTGGAAATGGGCCTCATCTCGCCTGGACGGCAAAACCTCCTGGATTTTCTCGAGTTGCGTCAGGTGCTATCGACTGACGACGGGGACCTCAGGGACCCCCTCTGGTGACCTCAGCAGAGGCCAGTCCCCATGCGAGTTCCTCGGGGGCCTCTCGGGATTCCTCTCCCGTCGATGCCGGGGCCTAAGACCTTGTGTGGAGTCGGGGCCGGAACCTGAGGATTCCTCTCCAGTGCTGACATGGATCTTGGGGTACTTCTGGAGTCTCCCCATGGGAGTCAGTCCTCGTCTCGAATGCGGGCATGCACTTGCGCTTTCCTCCAGAGCGGTAGCAGCAGTGTCACGCATTTCTCCGCGTGGATCAAGGGATCTATGGTTTCCCTCGAGGCTTTCTCACGAGGCTTTCCCACAGGGCTGTCCCACGGGCACACGTGGTGGGAGTCGATCCTCGGCTTGAACGTCAAGGCAGTGCAGGGTAAACAGGTTCCTCTGGAATGGAATGACACATCTGGGGGACTCTTGTAATGGTGGCACGACCCTGGAGATCCGCTCGCCTTTCCTGTGGAGAGCGCCTCCTCTTGAGATTCGACGGGATCGCCGGGAATTCTTTCCCTTCGAAACAGGGAAAGGATCCCTCATCTCGAGCTAGGAGGCGGAAACGGGGCTCCCCTGGATGTGTGCGGGACCCTCGTGCTTCCTCTCGAGTGGAGACGAGTATGTCGGGGAACTTCTGGAGTTGCAGCAAGGGTGTGAAGGACCCTTTGGAAGTTCCAGTGGTTAGATGTGATTAGCCTCCAGAAGCCTCAGTGGAAATGGGCCTCATCTCGCCTGGAGGGAATATCTCCTGCATTTTTTCGAGTTGCGGCAGGGGCTCTCGACTTACGACGGGGACCTCAGGGACCCGCTCTGGTGGCCTCAGCAAAGGCCAGACCCCATGCGAGTTCCTCGGGGGCCTCTCGGGATTGCTCTCCCGTCGATGCCGGGGCCTAAGTCCTTGTGTGGAGTCGGGGCCTGAATCTGAGGATTCATCTCCAGAGCTGACATGGATCTTGGGGTACTTCTGGAGTCTCCCCAGGGGAGTCAGTCCTCGTCTCGAATGCGGGCATGCACTTGCGTTTTCCTCCAGAGCGGTAGCAGCTGTGTCACGCAGTCAGCCGCGTGGAGCAAAGGATCTATGGTTTTCCCTCGAGTCTTTCCCACGAGGCTTTCCCACGACGCTTTCCCACAGGGCTGTCCCACGTGCACACGTGGTGGGCGTCGATCCTCGGCTTGAACGTCAAGGCAGTGCAGGGAAAACAGTTTCCTCTGGAATGGACTGAAACATCTGGAGGACTCTTGGAATTGTAGCACGACCCTGGAGTTCCTCTCGCCTTTCCTGTGGAGAGCGCCTCCTCTTGAGATGCGACGGGAACGCCGGGAATTCTTTCCCTACAAAACAGGGAAAGGATTCCTCATCTCGAGCAAGGAGGCGGAAACGGGGCTCCCCTCGATGTTTGCGGGACCCTCGTGCTTCCTCTCGAGTGGAGACGGGTATGTCGGGGAACTTTTTGAGTTGCAGCAAGGGTGTGAAGGACCCTTTGGAAGTTCCAGTGGTTAGATGTGATTAGCCTCGGGAAGTCTCAGCGGAAATGGGCCTCATCTCGCCTGGACGGCAAAACCTCCTGGATTTTCTCGAGTTGCGGCAGGTGCTCTCGACTTACGACGGGGACCTCAGGGACCCGCTCTGGTGGCCTCAGGAAAGGCCAGTCCCCATGCGAGTTCCTCGGGGGCCTCTCGTGATTCCTCTCCCGTCGATGCAGGGGCCTAAGACCTTGTGTGGAGTCGGGGCCGAAACCTGAGGATTCCTCTCCAGAGCGGACATGAATCTTGGGGTACTTCTGGAGTCACCCCAGGGGAGTCAGTCCTCGTCTCGAATGCGGGCATGCACTTGCGCTTTCCTCCAGAGCGGTAGCAGCAGTGTCACGCAGTCCGCCGCGTGGATCAAAGGACCTATGGTTTTCCCTCGAGCCTTGCCCACGAGGCTTTTCCACGAGGCTTTCCCACAGGGCTGTCCCTCGTGCACACGTGGTGGGACTCGATCCTCGGCTTGAACGTCAAGGCAGTGCAGGGAAAACAGGTACCTCTGGAATGGACTGACACATCTGGGGGACTCTTGGAATGGTGGCAAGACCCTGGAGTTCCTCTCGCCTTTCCTGTGGAGAGCGCCACCTCTTGAGATGCGACGGGAACGCCGGGAATTCTTTCCCTACGAAACAGGGAAAGGATCCCTCATCTCGAGCTAGGAGGCGGAAACGTGGCTCCCCTGGATGTGTGCGGGACCCTCGTGCTTCCTCTCGAGTGGAGACGGGTATGTCGGGGAACTTCTTGAGTTGCAGCAAGGGTGTGAAGGACCTTGTGGAAGTTCCAGTGGTTAGATGTGATTAGCCTCGAGAAGCCTCAGGGGAAATGGGCCTCATTTCGCCTGGAGGGCAAAACCTCCTTGATTTTCTCGAGGTGGGGCAGGTGCTCTCGACTTATACGGGGACCTCAGGGACCCGTTCTGGTGACCTCAGGAGAGGCCAGTCCCCATGCGAGTTCCTCGGGGGCCTCTCGGGATTCCTCTCCCGTCGATGCCGGGGCCTAAGACCTTGTGTGGAGTCGGGGCCGGAACCTGAGGATTCCTCTCCAGCGCTGACATGGATCTTGGGGTACTTCTGGAGTCTCCCCAGGGGAGTCAGTCCTCGTCTCGAATGCGGGCATGCACTTGCGCTTTCCTCCAGAGCGGTAGCATCAGTGTCACGCAGTCCGATGCGTGGAGCAAAGGATCTATGGTTTTCCCTCGAGTCTTTCCCACGAGGCTTTCACACGAGGCTTTCCCACAGGGCTGTCCCACGTGCACACGTGGTGGAAGTCGATCCTCGGCTTGAACGTCAAGGCAGTGCAGGGAAAACAGGTTCCTCTGGATTGTTATGACACATCTGGGGGACTCTTGGAATGGTGGCACGACCCTGAAGTTCCTCTCGCCTTTCCTGTGGAGAGCGCCTCCTCCTGAGATGCGACGGGAACGCCGGGAATTCTTTCCCTAGGAAACAGGGAAAGGATCCCTCATCTCGAGCTAGGAGGCGGAAACGGGGCTCCCCTGGATGTGTGCGGGACCCTCGTGCTTCCTCTCGAGTGGAGACGGGTATGTCGGGGAAGTTCTTGAGTTGCAGCAAGGGTGTGAAGGACCCTTTGAAGTTCCAGTGGTTAGATGTGATTAGCCTCGAGAAGCCTCAGCGGAAATGGGCCTCATCTCGCCTGGAGGGCAAAACCTCCTGGATTTTCTCGAGTTGCGGCAGGTGCTCTCGACTTACGATGGGGACCTCAGGGACCCGCTCTGGTGGCCTCAGGAAAGGCCAGTCCCCATGCGAGTTCTTCGGGGGCCTCTCGGGATTCCTCTCCCGTCGATGCCGGGGCCTAAGACCTTGTGTGGAATCGGGGCCGGAACCTGAGGATTCCTCTCCAGAGCTGACATGGATCTTGGGGTACTTCTGGAGTCTTCCCAGGGGAGACAGTCCTCGTATCGAATGCGGGCATGCACGTGTGCATTCCTCCAGAGCGGTAGCAACAGTGTCACGCCTTCCGCCGGGTGGAGCAAAGGATCTATGGTTTTCCCTCGAGTCTTTCCCACGAGGCTTTCCCACTAGGCTTTCCCACAGGGCTGTCCCACGTGCACACGTGGTGGGAGTCGATCCTCGTCTTGAACGTCAAGGCAGTGCAGGGAAAACAGGTTCCTCTGGAATGGACTGACACATCTGGAGGACTATTGGAATGGTGGCACGACCCTGGAGTTCCTCTCGCCTTTCCTGTGGAGAGCGCCTCCTTTTGAGATGCGACGGGAACGCCGGGAATTCTTTCCCTACAAAACAGGGAAAGGATTCCTCATCTCGAGCAAGGAGGCGGAAACGGGGCTCCCCTCGATGTGTGCGTGACCCTCGTGCTTCCTCTCGAGTGGAGACGGGTATGTTGGGGAACTTTTTGAGTTGCAGCAAGTGTGTGAAGGACCCTTTGGAAGTTCCAGTGGTTAGATGTGATTAGCCTCGGGAAGTCTCAGCGGAAATGGGCCTCATCTCGCCTGGAAGGCAAAACCTCCTGCATTTTCTCGAGTTGCGGCAGGTGCTCTCGACTTACGACGGGGACCTCAGGGACCCGCTCTGGTGGCCTCAGGAAAGGCCAGTCCCCATGCGAGTTCTTCGGGGGCCTCTCGGGATTCCTCTCCCGTCGATGCCGGGGCCTAAGACCTTGTGTGGAGTCGGGGCCGGAACCTGAGGATTCCTCTCCAGTGCTGACATGGATCTTGGTGTACTTCTGGAGTCTCCCCAGGGGAGTCAGTCCTCATCTCGAATGCGGGCATGTACTTCCGCTTTACTCCAGAGCGGTAGCAGCAGTGTCACGCAGTCCGCCGCGTGGATCAAAGGATCTATGGTTTTCCCTCGAGTCTTTCCCCCGAGGCTTTCCCAAGAGGCTTTCCCACAGGGCTGTCCCACGTGCACACGTCGTGGGAGTTGATCCTCGGCTTGAACGTCAAGGCAGTGCAGGGAAAACAGGTTCCTCTGGAATGGACTGACACATCTGGGGGACTCTTGGAATGGTAGCACGACCCTGGAGTTCCTCTCGCCTTTCCTGTGGAGAGCGCCTCCTCTTGAGATGCGACGGGAACGCCGGGAATTCTTTCCCTAGGAAACAGGGAAAGGTCCCTCATCTCGAGCTAGGAGGCGGAAACGGGGCTCCCCTGGATGTGTGCGGGACCCTCGTGCTTCCTCTCGAGTGGAGACGGGTATGTCGGGGAAGTTCTTGAGTTGCAGCAAGGGTGTGAAGGACCCTTTGGAAGTTTCAGTGGTTAGATGTGATTACCCTCGAGAAGCCTCATCGGAAATGGGCCTCATCTCGCCTGGAGGGCAAAACCTCCTGGATTTTCTCGAGTTGTGGCAGGTGCTCTCGACTTACGACGGGGACCCCAGGGACCCGCTCTGTTGGCCTCAGGAAAGGCCAGTCTCCATGCGATTTCCTCGGGGGCCTCTCGGGATTCCTCTCCCGTCGATGCCGGGGCCTAAGACCTTGTGTGGAGTCGGGGCCGGAACCTGAGGATTCCTCTCCAGTGCTGACATGGATCTTGGGGTACTTCTGGAGTCTCCCCAGGGGAGTCAGTCCTCGTTTCGAATGTGGGCATGCACTTGCGCTTTCCTCCAGAGCGGTAGAAGCAGTGTCACGCATTCCGCCGCGTGGATCAAGGGATCTATGCCTTTCCCTCGACACTTTCCTACGAGGCTTTCCCACGAGGCTTTCCCACAGGGCCGTCCTACGTGCCACCGTGGTGGGAGTCGATCCTCGGTATAAACGTCGAGGCAGTGCAGGGTAAATACGTTCCTCTGGAATGGATTGACACATCTGGGGGACTCTTGGAATGGTGGTACGACCCTGGAGTTCCTCTCGCCTTTCCTGTGGAGAGCGCCTCTTCTTGAGATTCGATGGGAAGGCCGAGAATTCTTTCCCTACGAAACAGGGAAAGGATCGCTCATCTCGAGCTAGGAGGCGGAAACGAGGCTGCCCTGGTTGTGTGCGGGACCCTCGTGCTTCCTCTCGAGTGGAGACGGGTATGTCGGGGAACTACTTGAGTTGCAGCAAGGGTGTGAAGGACCCTTTCCAAGTTCCAGTGGTTAGATGTGATTAGCCTCGAGAAGCCTCAGTGGAAATGGGCATCATCTCGCCTGGAGGGCAAAACCTCCTGGATTTTCTCGAGTTGCGGCAGGTGCTCTCGACTTATGACGAGGACCTCAGGGACCCGCACTGGTGTCCTCAGGAAAGGGCAGTGCCCATGCGAGTTCCTCGGGGGCCTCTCGGGATTCCTCTCTCTTCGATGCCGGGGCCTAAGACCTAGTGTGGAGTCGGGGCCGGAACCTGAGGATTCCTCTCCAGTGATGACATGGATCTTGGGGTACTTCTGGAGTCTCCCCATGGGAGTCAGTCCTCGTCTCGAATGCGGGCATGCACTTGCGCTTTCCTCCAGAGCGGTAGCAGCAGTGTCACGCAGTCCGCCGCGTGGATCAAAGGATCTATGGTTTTCCCTCGAGTCTTTCCCATGAGGCTTTCCAACGAGGCTTTCCCAAAGGGCTGTCCCACGTGCACACGTGGTGGGAGTCGATCCTCGGCTTAAACGTCAAGGCAGTGCAGGGAAAAAAGGTTCTCTGGAATGGACTGACACATCTGGGGGACTCTTGGAATGGTTGCACGACCCTGGAGTTCCTCTCGCCTTTCCTGTGGAGAGCGCCTCCTCTTGAGTTGCGACGGGAACTCCGGGAATTCTTTCCCTACGAAACAGGGAAAGGATCCCTCATCTCGAGCTAGGAGGCGGAATCGGGGCTCCCCTGGATGTGTGTGGGACGCTCGTGCTTCCTCTCGAGTGGAGACGGGTATGTCGGGGAACTTCTTGAGTTGCAGCAAGGGTGTGAAGGACCCTTTGGAAGTTCCACTGGTTAGATGTGATTAGCCTCGAGAAGCCTCAGCGGAAATGGGCCTCATCTCGCCTGGAGGGCAAAACCTCCTGGATTTTCTCGAGTTGCGCCAGGTGCTCTCGACTTACGATGGGGACCTCAGGGACCCGCTCTGGTGGCCTCAGGAAAGGCCAGTCCCCATGCGACTTCCTCAGGGGCCTCTCGGGATTCCTCTCCCGTCGATGCCGGGGCCTACGACCTTGTGTGGAATCGGGGCCGGAACCTGAGGATTCCTCTCCAGAGCTGACATGGATCTTGGGGTACTTCTGGAGTCTCCCCAGGGGAGTCAATCCTCGTCTCGAATGCGGGCATGCACTTGTGCTTTCCTCCAGAGCGGTAGCAGCAGTGTCACGCAGTCCGCCGCGTGGATCAAAGGATCTATGGTTTTCCCTCGAGTCTTTCCCACGAGGCTTTCCCACGAGGCTTTCCCACAGGGCTGTCCCACGTGCACACGTGGTGGGAGTCGATCCTCGGCTTGAACGTCAAGGCAGTGCAGGGAAAACAGTTTCCTCTGGAATGGACTTACACATCTGGAGGACTCTTGGAATGGTGTCACGACCCTGGAGTTCCTCTCGCCTTTCCTGTGGAGAGCGCCTCCTCTTGAGATGCGACGGGAACGCCGGGAATTCTTTCCCTACAAAACAGGGAAAGGATTCCTCATCTCGAGCAGGGAGGCGGAAACGGGGCTCCCCTCGATGTGTGCGGGACCCTCTTGCTTCCTCTCGAGTGGAGACGGGTATGTCGGGGAACTTTTTGAGTTGCAGCAAGGGTGTGAAGGACCCTTTGGAAGTTCCAGTGGTTAGATGTGATTAGCCTCGGGAAGTCTCAGCGGAAATGGGCCTCATCTCGCCTGGACGGCAAAACCTCCTGGATTTTCTCGAGTTGCGGCAGGTGCTCTCGACTTACGACGGGGACCTCAGGGACCCGCTCTGGTGGCCTCAGGAAAGGCCAGTCCCCATGCGAGTTCCTCGGGGGCCTCTCGTGATTCCTCTCCCGTCGATGCCGGGGCCTAAGACCTTGTGTGGAGTCGGGGCCGAAACCTGAGGATTCCTCTCCAGAGCGGACATGGATCTTGGGGTACTTCTGGAGTCTCCCCAGGGGAGTCAGTCCTAGTCTCGAATGCGGGCATGCACTTGCGCTTTCCTCCAGAGCGGTAGCAGCAGTGTCACGCACTCCGATGCGTGGAGCAAAGTATCTATGGTTTTCCCTCGAGTCTTTCCCACGAGGCTTTCCCACGAGGCTTTCCCACAGGGCTGTCCCACGTGCACACGTGGTGGAAGTCGATCCTCGGCTTGAACGTCAAGGCAGTGCAGGGAAAACAGGTTCCTCTGGAATGTTCTGACACATCTGGGGGACTCTTGGAATGGTGGCACGACCCTGGAGTTCCTCTCGCCTTTCCTGTGGAGAGCGCCTCCTCTTGAGATGCGACGGGAACGCCGGGAATTCTTTCCCTACGAAACAGGGAAAGGATCCCTCATCTCGAGCTAGGAAGCGGAAACGGGCCTCCCCTGGATGTGTGGGGGACCCTTGTGCTTCCTCTCGAGTGGAGACGGGTATGTCGGGGAACTTCTTGAGTTGCAGCAAGGGTGTGAAGGACACTTTTGAAGTTCCAGTGGGTAGATGTGATTAGCCTCGAGAAGCCTCAGCGGAAATGGGCCTCATCTCGCCTGGAGGGCAAAACCTCCTGGATTTTCTCGAGTTGCGACAGGTGCTCTCGACTTACGACGGGGACCTCAGGGACCCGCTCTGGTGGCCTCAGGAAAGGCCAGTCCCCATGCGAGTTCCTCGGGGGCCTCTCGGGATTCCTCTCCCGTCGATGCTGGGCCTAAAATCTTGTGTGGATTCGGGGCCGGAACCTGAGGATTCCTCTCCAGTGCTGACAAGGATCTTGTGGTACTTCTGGAGTCTCCCCAGGGGAGTCAGTCCTCGTCTCGAATGCGGGCATGCACTTGCGCTTTCCTCCAGAGCGGTAGCAGCAGTGTCAAACAGTCCGCCGCGTGGAGCAAAGGATCTATGGTTTTCCCTCGAGTCTTTCCCACGAGGCTTTCCCAAGAGGCTTACCCACAAGGCTGTCCCACGTGCACACGTGGTGGGAGTCGATCCTCGGCTTGAACGTCAAGGCAGTGCAGGGAAAACAGGTTCCTCTGGAATGGACTGACACATCTGGGGGACTCTTGGAATGGTGGCACCACCCTGGAGTTCCTCTCGCCTTTCCTGTGGAGAGCGCCTCCTCTTGAGATGCGACGGGAACACCGGGAATTCTTTCCCTACGAAACAGGGAAAGGATCCCACATCTCGAGCTAGGAGGTGGAAACGGGGCTCCCCTGGATGTGTGCGGGAACCTCGTGCTTCCTCTCGAGTGGAGACATGTATGTCGGGGAACTTCTGGAGTTGCAGCAAGGGTGTGAAGGACCCTTTGGAAGTTCCAGTGGTTAGATGTGATTACCCTCGAGAAGCCTCATCGGAAATGGGCCTCATCTCGCCTGGAGGGCAAAACCTCCTGGATTTTCTCGAGTTGTGGCAGGTGCTCTCGACTTACGACGGGGACCCCAGGGACCCGCTCTGTTGGCCTCAGGAAAGGCCAGTCTCCATGCGATTTCCTCGGGGGCCTCTCGGGATTCCTCTCCCGTCGATGCCGGGGCCTAAGACCTTGTGTGGAGTCGGGGCCGGAACCTGAGGATACCTCTCCAGTGCTGACATGGATCTTGGGGTACTTCTGGAGTCTCCCCAGGGGAGTCAGTCCTCGTTTCGAATGTGGGCATGCACTTGCGCTTTCCTCCAGAGCGGTAGAAGCAGTGTCACACATTCCGCCGCGTGGATCAAGGGATCTATGCCTTTCCCTCGAGACTTTCCTACGAGGCTTTCCCACGAGGCTTTCCCACAGGGCCGTCCTACGTGCCACCGTGGTGGGAGTCGATCCTCGGTATAAACGTCGAGGCAGTGCAGGGAAAATACATTCCTCTGGAATGGACTGACACATCTGGGGGACTCTTGGAATGGTGGTACGACCCTGGAGTTCCTCTCGCCTTTCCTGTGGAGAGCGCCTCTTCTTGAGATTCGATGGGAAGGCCGAGAATTCTTTCCCTACGAAACAGGGAAAGGATCGCTCATCTCGAGCTAGGAGGCGGAAACGAGGCTGCCCTGGTTGTGTGCGGGACCCTCGTGCTTCCTCTCGAGTGGAGACGTGTATGTCGGGGAACTACTTGAGTTGCAGCAAGGGTGTGAAGGACCCTTTCCAAGTTCCAGTGGTTAGATGTGATTAGCCTCGAGAAGCCTCAGTGGAAATGGGCATCATCTCGCCTGGAGGGCAAAACCTCCTGGATTTTCTCGAGTTGCGGCAGGTGCTCTCGACTTACGACGGGGACCTCAGGGACCCGCTCTGGTGGCCTCAGGAAAGGCCAGTCCCCATGCGAGTTCCTCGGGGGCCTCTCGTGATTCCTCTCCCGTCGATGCCGGGGCCTAAGACCTTGTGTGGAGTCGGGGCCGAAACCTGAGGATTCCTCTCCAGAGCGGACATGGATCTTGGGGTACTTCTGGAGTCTCCCCAGGGGAGTCAGTCCTCGTCTCGAATGCGGGCATGCACTTGCGCTTTCCTCCAGAGCGGTAGCAGCAGTGTCACGCAGTCCGATGCGTGGAGCAAAGTATCTATGGTTTTCCCTCGAGTCTTTCCCACGAGGCTTTCCCACGAGGCTTTCCCACAGGGCTGTCCGACGTGCACACGTGGTGGAAGTCGATCCTCGGCTTGAACGTCAAGGCATTGCAGGGAAAACAGGTTCCTCTGGAATGTTCTGACACATCTGGGGGACTCTTGGAATGGTGGCACGACCCTGGAGTTCCTCTCGCCTTTCCTGTGGAGAGCGCCTCCTCTTGAGATGCGACGGGAACGCCGGGAATTCTTTCCCTACGAAACAGGGAAAGGATCCCTCATCTCGAACTAGGAAGCGGAAACGGGCCTCCCCTGGATGTGTGGGGGACCCTTGTGCTTCCTCTCGAGTGGAGACGGGTATGTCGGGGAACTTCTTGAGTTGCAGCAAGGGTGTGAAGGACACTTTTGAAGTTCCAGTGGTTAGATGTGATTAGCCTCGAGAAGCCTCAGCGGAAATGGGCCTCATCTCGCCTGGAGGGCAAAACCTCCTGGATTTTCTCGAGTTGCGACAGGCGCTCTCGACTTACGACGGGGACCTCAAGGACCCGCTCTGGTGGCCTCAGGAAAGGCCAGTCCCCATGCGAGTTCCTCGGGGGCCTCTCGGGATTCCTCTCCCGTCGATGCTGGGCCTAAAATCTTGTGTGGATTCGGGGCCGGAACCTGAGGATTCCTCTCCAGTGCTGACAAGGATCTTGGGGTACTTCTGGAGTCTCCCCAGGGGAGTCAGTCCTCGTCTCGAATGCGGGCATGCACTTGCGCTTTCCTCCAGAGCGGTAGCAGCAGTGTCACGCAGTCCGCCGCGTGGAGCAAAGGATCTATTGTTTTCCCTCGAGTCTTTCCCACGAGGCTTTCCCACGAGGCTTTCCCACAGGGCTGTCCCACGTGCACACGTCGTGGGAGTTGATCCTCGGCTTGAACGTCAAGGCAGTGCAGGGAAAACAGGTTCCTCTGGAATGGACTGACACATCTGGGGGACTCTTGGAATGGTAGCACGACCCTGGAGTTCCTCTCGCCTTTCCTGTGGAGAGCGCCTCCTCTTGAGATGCGACGGGAACGCCGGGAATTCTTTCCCTAGGAAACAGGGAAAGGATCCCTCATCTCGAGCTAGGAGGCGGAAACGGGGCTCCCCTGGATGTGTGCGGGACCCTCGTGCTTCCTCTCGAGTGGAGACGGCTATGTCGGGGAACTTCTTGAGTTGCAGCAAGGGTGTGAAGGACCCTTTGGAAGTTCCAGTGGTTAGATGTGATTAGCCTCGAGAAGCCTCAGCGGAAATGGGCCTCATCTCGCCTGGAGGGCAAAACCTCCTGGATTTTCTCGAGTTGCGGCAGGTGCTCTCGACTTACGATGGGGACCTCAGGGACCCGCTCTGGTGGCCTCAGGAAAGTCCAGTCCCCATGCGAGTTCCTCGGGGGCCTCTAGGGATTCCTCTCCCGTCGATGCCGGGGCCTAAGACCTTGGGTGGAATCGGGGCCGGAACCTGAGGATTCCTCTCCAGAGCTGACATGGATCTTGGGGTACTTCTGGAGTCTCCCCAGGGGAGACAGTCCTCGTATCGAATGCGGGCATGCACTTGTGCTTTCCTCCAGAGCGGTAGCAGCAGTGTCACGCCTTCCGCCGCGTGGAGCAAAGGATCTATGGTTTTCCCTCGAGTCTTTCCCACGAGGCTTTCTCAAGAGGCTTACCCACAAGGCTGTCCCACGTGCACACGTGGTGGGAGTCGATTCTCGGCTTGAACGTCAAGGCAGTGCAGGGAAAACAGGTTGCTCTGGAATGGACTGACACATCTGGGGGACTCTTGGAATGGTGGCACGACCCTGGAGTTCCTCTCGCCTTTCCTGTGGAGAGCGCCTCCTCTTGAGATGCGACGGGAACGCCGGGAATTCTTTCTCTACGAAACAGGGAATGGATCCCTCATCTCGAGCTAGGAGGCGGAAACGGGGCTCCCCTGGATGTGTGCGGGACCCCACGTGATTCCTCTCGAGTGGAGACGGGTATGTCGGGGAACTTCTTGAGTTGCAGCAAGGGTGTGAAGGACCCTTTGGAAGTTCCAGTGGTTAGATGTGATTAGCCTCGAGATGCCTCAGCGGAAATGGGCCTCATCTCGCCTGGTGGGCAAAACCTACCGGATTTTCTCGAGTTGCGGCAGGTGCTCTCGACTTACGACGGGTCCTCAGGGACCCGCTCTGGTGGCCTCAGGAAAGGCCAGTCCCCATGCGAGTTCCTCGGGGGCCTCTCGGGATTCCTCTCCCGTCGATGCCGGGGCCTAAGACCCTGTGTGGATTCGTGGCCGGAACCTGAGGATTCCTCTCCAGTGCTGACAGGGATTTTGGGGTACTTCTGGAGTCTCCCCAGGGGAGTCAGTCCTCGTCTCGAATGCGGGCATGCACTTGCGCTTTCCTCCAGATCGGTAGCAGCAGTGTCACGCAGTCCGCCGCGTGGATCAAAGGATCTATGGTTTTCCCTCGAGTCTTTCCCACGAGGCTTTCCCACGAGTCTTTCCCACAGGGCTGTCCCAAGTGCACACGTGGTGGGAGTCGATCCTCGGCTTGAACGTCAAGGCAGTGGAGGGAAAACAGTTTCCTCTGGAATGGACTGACACACCTGGGGGACTCTTGGAATGGTGGCACGACCCTGGAGTTCCTCTCTCCTTTCCTGTGGAGAGCGCCTCCACTTGAGATGCGATGGGAACGCCGCGAATTCTTTCCCTACGAAACAGGGAAAGGATCCCTCATCTCGAGCTAGGAGGCGGAAACAGGGCTCCCCTGGATGTGTGCGGGACTCTCTTGCTTCCTCTCGAGTGGAGACGAGTATGTCGGGGAACTTCTTGAGTTGCAGCAAGGCTGTGAAGGACCCTTTGGAAGTTCCAGGGGTTAGATGTGATTAGCCTCGAGAAGCCTCAGCGGAAATGGGCCTCATCTCCCCTGGAGGGCAAAACCTCCTGGATTTTCTCGAGTTGCGTCAGGTGCTCTCGACTTACGACGGGGACCCCAGGGACCCGCTCTGGTGGCCTCAGGAAAGGCCAGTCTCCATGCGATTTCCTCGGGGGCCTCTCGGGATTCTACTCCCGTCGATGCCGGGGCCTAAGACCTTGTGTGGAGTCGGGGCCGGAACCTGAGGATTCCTCTCCAGTGCTGACATGAATCTTGGGGTACTTCTGGAGTCTCCCCAGGGGAGTCAGTCCTCGTTTCGAATGTGGGCATGCACTTGCGCTTTCCTCCAGAGCGGTAGCAGCAGTGTCACGCATTCCGCCGCGTGGATCAAGGGATCTATGCCTTACCCTCGAGACTTTCCCACGAGGCTTTCCCACGAGGCTATCCCACAGGGCCGTCCTACGTGCACACGTGGTGGGAGTCGATCCTCGGCTTGAACGTCAAGGCAGTGCAGGGAAAACAGGTTCCTCTGCAATGGACTGACACATCTGGGGGACTCTTGGAATGGTGGCACGACCCTGGAGTTCCTCTCGCCTTTCCTGTGGAGAGCGCCTCCTCTTGAGATGTGACGGGAACGCCGGGAATTCTTTCCCTAAGAAACAGGGAAAGGATCCCTCATCTCGAGCTAGGAGGCGGAAACGGGGCTCCCCTGGATGTGTGCGGGACCCTCGTGCTTCCTCTCGAGGTGAGACGGGTATGTCGGGGAACTTCTGGAGTTGCAGCAAGGGTGTGAAGGACCCTTTGGAAGTTCCAGTGGTTAGATGTGATTAGCCTCGAGAAGCCTCAGCGGAAATGGGCCTCATCTCGCCTGGAGGGCAAAACCTCCTGGATTTTCTCGAGTTGCGGCAGGTGCTCTCGACTTACGACGGGCCCTCAGGGACCCGCTCTGGTGGCCTCAGGAAAGGCCAGTCCCCATGCGAGTTCCTCGGGGGCCTCTCGGGATTCCTCTCCCGTCGATGCCGGGGCCTAAGACCTTGTGTGGGTTCGGGGCCGGAACCTGAGGATTCCTCTCCAGTGCTGACATGGATCTTGGGGTATTTCTGGAGTCTCTCCAGGGGAGTCAGTCCTCGTCTCGAATGCGGGCATGCACTTGCGCTTTCCTCCAGAGCGGTAGCAGCAGTGTCACGCAGTCCGCCGCGTGGATCAAAGGATCTATGGTTTTCCCTCGAGTCTTTCCCACGAGGCTTTCCCACGAGGCTTTCCCACAGGGCTGTCCCACGTGCACACGTGGTGGGAGTCGATCCTCGGCTTGAACGTCAAGGCAGTGCAGGGAAAACAGGTTCCTCTGGAATGGACTGACACATCTGGGGGACTCTTGAAATGGTGGCACGACCCTGGAGTTCCTCTCGCCTTTCCTGTGGAGAGCGCCTCCTCTTGAGATGCGACGGGAACGCCGGGAATTCTTTCCCTACGAAACAGGGAAAGGATCCCTCATCTCGAGCTAGGAGCCGGAAACGGGGCTCCCCTTGATGTGTTCGGGACCCTCGTGCTACCTCTCGAGGGGAGACGGGCATGTCGGGGGACTTCTTGAGTTGCAGCAAGGGTGTGAAGGACCCTTTCGAAGTTCCAGTGGTTAGATGTGATTAGCCTCGAGAAGCCTCAGCGGAAATGGGCCTCATCTCGCCTGGAGGGCAAAACCTCCTGGATTTTCTCGAGTTGCGGCAGGTGCTCTCGACTTACGACGGGGCCCTCAAGGACCCGATCTGGTGGTCTCAGGAAAGGCCAGTCCCCATGCGAGTTCCTCGGGGGCCTCTCGGGATTCCTCTCCCATCGATGCTGGGCCTAAGACCTTGTGTGGGTTCGGGGCCGGAACCTGAGGATTCTTCTCCAGTGCTGACATCGATCTTGGGGTACTTCTGGAGTCTCCCCAGGGGAGTCAGTCCTCGTCTCGAATGGGGACATGTACTTGCGCTTTCCTCCAGAGCGGTAGCAGCAGTGTCACGCAGTCCGCCGCGTGGATCAAAGGATCTATGGTTTTCCTTCGAGTCTTTCCCACGATGCTTTCCAACGAGGCTTTCCCACAGGGCTGTCCCACGTGCACACGTGGTGGGAGTCGATCCTCGGCTTGAACGTCAAGGAAGTGCAGGGAAAACAGGTTCCTCTGGAATGGACTGACACATCTGGGGGACTCTTGGAATGGTGGCACCACCCTGGAGTTCCTCTCGCCTTTCCTGTGGAGAGCGCCTCCTCTTGAGATGCGACGGGAACGCCGGGAATTCTTTCCCTACGAAACAGGGAAAGGATCCCTCATCTCGAGCTAGGAGGCGGAAACGGGGCTCCCTGGATGTGTGCGGGACCCTCGTGCTTCCTCTCGAGTGGAGACGGGTGTGTCGGGGAACTTCTGACGTTGCAGCAAGGGTGTGAAGGACCCTTTGGAAGTTCCAGTGGTTAGATGTGATTAGCCTCGAGAAGCCTCAGCAGAAAAGGGCCTCATCTCGCCTGGAGGACAAAACCTCCTGGATTTTCTCGAGTTGCGGCAGGTGCTCTCGACTTACGACGGGGACCTCAGGGACCAGCTCTGGTGGCCTCAGGAAAGGCCAGTCCCCATGCGAGTTCCTCGAGGGCCTCTCGGGATTCCTCTCCCGTCGATGCCGGGGCCTAAGACCTTGTGTGGAGTCGGGGCAGGGAACTGAGGATTCCTCTCCAGTGCTGACATGGATCTTGGGGTACTTCTGGAGTCTCCCCAGGGGAGTCAGTCCTCGTCTCGAATGCGGGCATGCACTTGCGCTTTCCTCCAGAGCGGTGGTAGCAGCAGTGTCACGCAGTCCGCCGCGTGGATCAAAGGATCTGTGGTTTTCCCTCGAGTCTTTCCCAGGAGGCTTTCCCAAGAGGCTTTCCCACAGGGCTGTCCCACGTGCACACGTGGTGGGAGTCGATCCTCGGCTTGAACGTCAAGGCAGTGCAGGGAAAACAGGTTCCTCTGGAATGGACTGACACATCTGGGGGACTCTTGGAATGGTGGCACGACCCTGGAGTTCCTCACGCCATTCCTGTGGAGAGCGCCTCCTCTTGAGAGGCGACGGGAACGCCGGGAATTCTTTCCCTAGGAAACAGGGAAAGGATCCCTCATCTCGAGCTAGGAGGCGGAAACGGGGCTCCCCTGGATGTGTGCGGGACCCTCGTGCTTCCTCTCGAGAACTTATTGAGTTGCAGCAAGTGTGTGAAGGACCCTTTGGAAGTTCCAGTGGTTAAATGTGATTAGCCTCGAGAAGCCTAGGGGAAATGGGCCTCATCTCGCCTGGAGGGCAAAACCTCCTGGATTTTCTCGAGTTGCGGCAGGTGTTCTCGACTTACGACGGGGACCTCAGGGACCCGCTCTGGTGGCCGCAGGAAAGGCCAGTCCCCACGCGAGTTCCTCGGGGGGCTCTCGGGATTCCTCTCCCGTCGATGCCGGGGCCTAAGACCTTGTGTGGAGTCGGGGCCGGAACCTGAGGATTCCTCTCCAGTGCTGACATGGATCTTGGGGTACTTCTGGAGTCTCCCCAGGGGAGTCAGTCCTCGTCTCGAATGCGGGCATGCACTTGCACTTTCCTCCAGAGCGGTAGCAGCAGTGTCACGCAGTCCGCCGCGTGGATCAAGGGATCTATGTTTTCCCTCGAGTCTTTCCCACGAGGCTTTCCCACGAGGCTTTCCCACAGGGCTGTCCCACGTGCACACGTGGTGGGAGTCGATCCTCGGCTTGAACGTCAAGGCAGTGCAGGGAAAACAGGTTCCTCTGGAATGGACTGACACATCTGGGGGACTCTTGAAATGGTGGCACGACCCTGGAGTTACTCTCGCCTTTCCTGTGGAGAGCGCCTCCTCTTGAGATGCGACGGGAACGCCGGGAATTCTTTCCCTACGAAACAGGGAAAGGATCCCTCATCTCGAGTTAGGAGGCGGAAACGGGGCTCCCCTAAATGTGTTCGGGACCATCGTGCTACCTCTCGAGGGGACACGGGTATGTCGGGGGACTTCTTGAGTTGCAGCAAGGGTGTGAAGGACCCTTTGGAAGTTCCAATGGTTAGATGTGATTAGCCTCGAGAAGCCTCAGAGGAAATGGGCCTCATCTCGCCTGGAGGGCAAAACCTCCTGGATTTTCTCGAGTTGTGGCAGGTGCTCTGGACTTACGACGGGGACCTCAGGGACCCGCTCTGGTGGCCTCAGGAAAGGCCAGTCCCCATGCGAGTTCCTCGGGGGCCTCTCGGTATTCCTCTCCCGTCGATGCCGGGGCCTAAGACCTTGTGTGGAGTCGGGGCAGGAACCTGAGGATTCCTCTCCAGTGCTGACATGGATCTTGGGGTACTTCTGGAGTCTCCCCAGGGGAGTCAGTCCTCGTCTCGAAT
Organism: Ovis canadensis; assembly: GCF_042477335.2. Lineage (NCBI taxonomy): Eukaryota > Metazoa > Chordata > Mammalia > Artiodactyla > Bovidae > Ovis > Ovis canadensis. The sequence goes on along the minus strand of NC_091262.1, from coordinate 4,324,853 downwards.
GCGGGCATGCACATGAGCTTTCCTCCAGAGCGGTAACAGCAGTGTCACGCAGTCCGCCGCGTGGTTCAAGGGATCTATGGTTTTCCCTCGAGTCTTGCCCACGAGGCTTTCCCACGAAGCTTTCCCACAGGGCTGTGCCTCGTGCACACGTGGTGGGAGTCGATCCTCGTTTTGAACGTCAAGGTAGTGCATGGAAAACAGGTTCCTCTGGAATGGACTGACATATCTGGGGGACTCTTGGAATGGTGGCACGACCGTGGAGTTCCTCTCGCCTTTCCTGTGGAGAGCGCCTCCTCTTGAGTTGCTATGGGAACGCCGGGAATTCTTTCCCTACGAAACAGGGAAAGGATCCCTCATCTCGAGCTAGGAGGCCGAAACGGGGCTCCCCTGGATGTGTGCGGGACCCCACGTGCTTCCTCTCGAGTGGAGACGGGTATGTCGGGGAACTTCTGGAGTTGCAGCAAGGGTGTGAAGGACCCTTTGGAAGTTCCAGTGGTTAGATGTGATTAGCCTCGAGAAGCCTCAGCAGAAAAGGGCCTCATCTCGCCTGGAGGAGAAAACCTCCTGGATTTTCTCGAGTTGCGGCAGGTGCTCTCAACTTACGACGGGGCCCTCAGGGACCCGCTCTGGTGGCCTCAGGAAAGGCCAGTCCCCATGCGAGTTCCTCGGGGGCCTCTCGGGATTCCTCTCCCGTCGATGCCGGGGCCTAAGTCCTTGTGTGGAGTCGGGGAAGGGACCTGAGGATTCCTCTCCAGTGCTGACATGGATCTTGGGGTACTTCTGGAGTCTCCCCGGGGGAGTCAGTCCTCGTCTCGAATGCGGGCATGTACTTGCGCTTTCCTCCAGAGGGGTAGCAGCAGTGTCACGCAGTCCGCCGCGTGGATCAAAGGATCTATGGTTTTCCCTCGAGTCTTTCCCACGAGGCTTACCCACTGGGCATTCCCACTGGGCTGTCCCACGTGCACACCTGGTGGGAGTCGATCCTCGGCTTGAACGTCAAGGCAGTGCAGGGAAAACAGGTTCCTCTGGAATGGACTGACACATCTGGGGGACTCTTGGAATGGTGGCACGACCCTGGAGTTCCTCTCGCCTTTCCTGTGGAGAGCGCCTCCTCTTGAGATGCGACGGGAACGCCGGGAATTCTTTCCCTACGAAACAGGGAAGGGATCCTTCATCTCGAGATAGGAGGCCGAAACGGGGCTCCCCTGGATGTGTGCGGGAACCCACGTGCTTCCTCTCGAGTGGAGAAGGGTATGTCGAGGAACTTCTTGAGTTGCAGCAAGGGTGTGAAGGACCCTTTGGAAGTTCCAGTGGTTAGATATGGTTAGCCTCGAGAAGCCTCAGCGGAAATGGGCCTCATCTCGCTTGGAGGGCAAAACCTCCTGGATTTTCTCGAGTTGCGGCAGGTGCTCTCGACTTACGATGGGGACCTCAGGGACCCGCTCTGGTGGCCTCAGGAAAGACCAGTCCCCATGCGAGTTCCTCGGGGGCCTGTCGGGATTCCTCTCCCATCAATGCCGGGGCCTAAGACCTTGTGTGGAGTCGGGGCCGGAACCTGAGGATTCCTCTCCAGTGCTGACATGGATCTTGGGGTACTTCTGGAGTCTCCCCAGGGGAGTCAGTGCTCGTCTCGAATGCGGGCATGCACTTGCGATTTCCTCCAGAGCGGTAGCAGCAGTGTCACCCAGTCCGCCGCGTGGATCAAAGGACCTATGGTTTTCCCTCGAGTCTTTCCCACGAGGCTTTCCGACGAGGCTTTCCCACAGGGCGGTCCCACGTGCACACGTGGTGGGCGTCGATCCTCGGCTTGAACGTCAAGGCAGTGCAGGGAAACAGGTTCCTCTGGAATGGACTGACACATCTGGGGGACTCTTGGAATGGTGGCACGACCCTGGAGTTCCTCTCGCCTTTCCTGTGGAGAGCGCCTCCTCTTGAGATGCGACGGAAACGCCGGGAATTCTTTCCCTACGAAAAAGGGAAAGGATCCCTCATCTCGAGCTAGGAGGCGAAAACGGGGCTCCCCTGGATGTTTACGGGACCCTCGTGCTTCCTCTCGAGTGGAGACGGGTATGTCGGGGAACTTCTTGAGTTGCAGCAAGGGTGTGAAGGACCCTTTGGAAGTTCCAGTGGTTAGATGTGATTAGCCTCGAGAAGCCTCAGCGGAAATGGGCCTCATCTCGCCTGGAGGGCAAAACCTACCGGATTTTCTCGAGTTGCGGCAGGTGCTCTCGACTTACGACGAGGACCTCAGGGACCCGCTCTGGTGGCCTCAGGAAAGGCCAGTCCCCATGCGAGTTCCACGGGGGCCTCTCGGGATTCCTCTCCCGTCGATGCCGGGGCCTAAGACCTTGTGTGGAGTCGGGGCCGGAACCTGAGGATTCCTCTCCAGTGCTGACATGGATCTTGGGGTACTTCTGGAGTCTCCCCAGGGGAGTCAGTGCTCGTCTCGAATGCGGGCATGCACTTGCGCTTTCCTCCAGAGCGGTAGCAGCAGTGTCACGCAGTCCGCCGCGTGGATCAAAGGATCTATGGTTTTCCCTCGAGTCTTTCCCACGAGGCTTTCCCACGAGGCTTTCCCACAGGGCTGTCCCACGTGCACACCTGGTGGGAGTCGATCCTCGGCTTGAACGTCAAGGCAGTGCAGGGAAAACAGGTTCCTCTGGAATCGACTGACACATCTGGGGGACTCTTGGAATGGTGGCACGACCCTGGAGTTCCTCTCGCCATTCCTGTGGAGAGCGCCTCCTCTTGAGATGCGACGGGAACGCCGGGAATTCTTTCCCTACGAAACAGGGAAAGGATCCCTCATCTCGAGCTAGGAGGCAGAAACGGGGCTCCCCTGGATGTGTGCGGGACCCTCGTGCTTCCTCTCGAGTGGAGACTGGTATGTCGGGGAACTTCTTGAGTTGCAGCAACGGTGTGAAGGACCCTTTGGAAGTTCCAGTGGTTAGATGTGATTAGCCTCGAGAAGCCTCAGCGGAAATGGGCCTCATCTCGCCTGGAGGGCAAAACCTACCGGATTTTCTCGAGTTGCGGCAGGTGCTCTCGACTTACGACGGGGACCTCAGGGACCCGCTCTGGTGGCCTCAGGAAAGGCCAGTCCCCATGCGAGTTCCTCGGGGGCCTCTCGGGATTCCTCTCCCGTCGATGCCGGGGCCTAAGACCTTGTGTGGAGTCGGGGCCGGAACCTGAGGATTCCTCTCCAGTGCTGACATGGATCTTGGGGTAATTCTGGAGTCTCCCCAGGGGAGTCAGTGCTCGTCTAGAATGCGGGCATGCACTTGCGCTTTCCTCCAGAGCGGTAGCAGCAGTGTCACGCAGTCTGGGGCATGGATCAAAGGATCTATGGTTTTCCCTCGAGTCTTTCCCACGAGGCTTTCCCACGAGGCTTTCCCACAGGGCTGTCCCACGTGCACACGTGGTGGGAGTCGATCCTCGGCTTGAACCTAAAGGCAGTGCAGGGAAAACAGGTTCCTCTGCAATGGACTGACACATCTGGGGGACTCTTGGAATGGTGGCACGACCCTGGAGTTCCTCTCGCCTTTCCTGTGGAGAGCGCCTCCTCTTGAGATGCGACGGGAACGCCGGGAATTCTTTCCCTACGAAACAGGGAAAGGATCCCTCATCTCGAGCTAGGAGGCGGAAACGGGGCTCCCCTGGATGTGTGCGGGACCCTCGTGCTTCCTCTCTAGTGGAGACGGGTATGTCGGGTAACTTCTTGAGTTGCAGCAAGGGTCTGAAGGACCCTTGGAAGTTCCAGTGGTTAGATGTGATTAGCCTCGAGAAGCCTCAGCGGAAATGGGCCTCATCTCGCCTGGAGGGAAAAACCTACCGGATTTTCTCGAGTTGCGGCAGGTGCTCTCGACTTACGACGGGGACCTCAGGGACCCGCTCTGGTGGCCTCAGGAAAGGCTAGTCCCCATGCGAGTTCCTCGGGGGCCTCTCGGGATTCCTCTCCCGTCGATGCCGGGGCCTAAGACCTTGTGTGGAGTCGGGGCCGGAACCTGAGGATTCCTCTCCAGTGCTGACATGGATCTTGGGGTACTTCTGGAGTCTCCCCAGGGGAGTCAGTGCTCGTCTCGAATGCGGGCATGCACTTGCGCTTTCCTCCAAGGCGGTAGCAGCAGTGTCACGCAGTCCGCCGCGTGGATCAAAGGATCTATGGTTTTCCCTCGAGTCTTTCCCACGAGGCTTTCCGACGAGGCTTTCCCACAGGGCTGTCCCACGTGCACACCTGGTGGGAGTCGATCCTCGGCTTGAACGTCAAGGCAGTGCAGGGAAAACAGGTTCCTCTGGAATGGACTGACACATCTGGGGGACTCTTGGAATGGTGGCACGACCCTGGAGTTCCTCTCGCCTTTCCTGTGGAGAGCGCCTCCTCTTGAGATGCGACGGGAACGCCGGGAAATCTTTCCCTACGAAACAGAGAAAGGATCCCTCATCTCGAGCTAGGAGGCGGAAACGGGGCTACCCTGGATGTGTGCGGGACCCTCGTGCTTCCTCTCGAGTGGAGACGGGTATGTCAGGGAACTTCTTGAGTTGAAGCAAGGGTCTGAAGGACCCTTTTGAAGTTCCAGTGGTTAGATGTGATTAGCCTCGAGAAGCCTCAGCGGAAATGGGCCTCATCTCGCCTGGAGGGGAAAACCTACCGGATTTTCTCGAGTTGAGGCAGGTGCTCTCGACTTACGACGGGGACCTCAGGGACCCGCTCTGGTGGCCTGAGGAAAGGCCAGTCCCCATGCGAGTTCCTCGGGGGCCTCTCGGGATTCCTCTCCCGTCGATGCCGGGGCCTAAGACCTTGTGTGGAGTCGGGGCCGGAACCTGAGGATTACTCTCCAGTGCTGACATGTATCTTGGGGTACTTCTGGAGTCTCCCCAGGGGAGTCAGTGCTCGTCTCGAATGCGGGCATGCACTTGCGCTTTCCTCCAGAGCGGTAGCAGTAGTGTCACGCAGTCCGCCGCGTGGATCAAAGGACCTATGGTTTTCCCTCGAGTCTTTCCCACGAGGCTTTCCGACGAGGCTTTCCCACAGGGCGGTCCCACGTGCACACGTGGTGGGAGTCGATCCTCGGCTTGAACGTCAAGGCAGTGCAGGGAAAACAGGTTCCTCTGGAATGGACTGACACATCTGGGGGACTGTTGGAATGGTGGCACGACCCTGGAGTTCCTCTCGCCTTTCCTCTGGAGAGCGCCTCCTCTTGAGATGCGACGGGAACGCCGGGAATTCTTTCCCTACGAAACAGGGAAAGGATCCCTCATCTCGAGCTAGGAGGCGGAAACGGGGCTCCCCTGGATGTGTGCGGGACCCTCGTGCTTCCTCTCCAGTGGAGACGGGTATGTCAGGGAACTTCTTGAGTTGCAGCAAGGGTGTGAAGGACCCTTTGGAAGTTCCAGTGGTTAGATGTGATTAGCCTCGAGAAGCCTCAGCGGAAATGGGCCTCATCTCGCCTGGAGGGCAAAACCTACCGGATTTTCTCGAGTTGCGGCAGGTGCTCTCGACTTACGACGGGGACCTCAGGGACCCGATCTGGTGGCCTCAGGAAAGGCCAGGCCCCATGCGAGTTCCCCAGGGGCCTCTCGGGATTCCTCTCCCGTCGATGCCGGGGCCTAAGACCTTGTGTGGAGTCGGGGCCGGAACCTGAGTATTCCTCTCCAGTGCTGACATGGATCTTGGGGTACTTCTGGAGTCTCCCCAGGGGAGTCAGTGCTTGTCTCGAATGCGGGCATGCACTTGCGCTTTCCTCCAGAGCGGTAGCAGCAGTGTCACGCAATCCGCCGCGTGGATCAAAGGATCTATGGTTTTCCCTCGAGTCTTTCCCACGAGGCTTTCCCACTGGGCTGTCCCACGTGCACACGTGGTGGGAGTCGATCCTCGTTTTGAACGTCAAGGTAGTGCAGGGAAAACAGGTTCCTCTGGAATGGACTGACACATCTGGGCGACTCTTGGAATGGTGGCACGACCCTGGAGTTCCTCTCGCCTTTCCTGTGGAGAGCGCCTCCTCTTGAGATGTGACGGGAACGCCGGGAATTCTTTCCCTATGAAACAGGGAAAGGATCCCTCATCTCGAGCTAGGAGGCGGAAACGGGGCTCCCCTGGATGTGTGCGGGACCCTCGTGTTTCCTCTCGAGTGGAGACGGGTATGTCGGGGAACTTCTTGAGTTGCAGCAAGGGTGTGAAGGACCCTTTGGAAGTTCCAGTGGTTAGACGTATTGGCCTCGAGAAGCCTCAGCGGAAATGGGCCTCGTCTCGCCTGGAGGGCAAAACCTCCTGGATTTTCTCGAGTTGAGGCAGGTGCTCTCGACTTACGACGGGGACCTCAGGGACCCGCTCTGGTGGCCTCAGGAAAGGCCAGTCCCCATGCGAGTTCCTCGGGGCCTCTCGGGATTCCTCTCCCGTCGATGCCGGGGCCTAAGACCTTGTGTGGAGTCGGGGCCGGAACCTGAGGATTCCTCTCCAGTGCAGACATGGATCTTGGGGTATTTCTGGAGTCTTCCCAGGGGAGTCAGTCCTCGTCTCGAATGCGGGAATGCACTTGCGCTTTCCTCCAGAGCGGTAGCAGCAGTGTCACGCTGTCCGCTGCGTGGATCAAAGGATCTATGGTTTTCCCTCGAGTCTTTCCCATGAGGCTTTCCCACGAGGCTTTCCCACAGGGCTGTCCCACGTGCACACGTGGTGGGAGTCGATCCTCGGCTTGAACGTCAAGGCAGTGCAGGGAAAACAGGTTCCTCTGGAATGGACTGACACATCTGGGGGACTCTTGGAATGGTGGCACGACCCTGGAGTTCCTCTCACCTTTCCTGTGGAGAGCGCCTCCTCTTGAGATGCGACGGGAACGCCGGGAATTCTTTCCCTACGAAACAGGGAAAGGATCCCTCATCTCGAGCTAGGAGGCGGAAACGGGGCTCCCCTGGATGTGTGCGGGACCCACGTGCTTCCTCTCGAGTGGAGACGGGTATGTCGATGAACTTCTTGAGTTGCAGCAAGGGTGTGAAGGACCCTTTGGAAGTTCCAGTGGTTAGATGTGATTGGCCTCGAGAAGCCTCAGCGGAAATGGGCCTCATCTCGCCTGGAGGGCAAAACCTCCTGGATTTTCTCGAGTTGCGGCAGGTGCTGTCGACTTACGACGGGGCCCTCAGGGACCCGCTCTGGTGGCCTCAGGAAAGGCCAGTCCCCATGCGAGTTCCTCGGGGGCCTCTCGGGATTCCTCTCCCGTCGATTCCGGGGCCTAAGACCTTGTGTGGAGTCGGGGCCATAACCTGAGGATTCCTCTCCAGTGCTGACATGGATCTTCGGGTACTTCTGGAGTCTCCCCAGGGGAGTCAGTCCTCGTCTCGAATGCGGGCATGCACTTGCGCTTTCCTCCAGAGCGGTAGCAGCAGTTTCACGCAGTCCGCCGCGTGGATCAAAGGATCTATGGTTTTCCCTCGAGTCTTTCCCACGAGGCTTTCCCACGAGGTTTTCCCACAGGGCTGTCCCACGTGCACACGTGGTGGGAGTCGATCCTCGGCTTGAACGTCAAGGCAGTGCAGGGAAAACAGGTTCCTCTGGAATGGACTGACACATCTGGGGGACTCTTGGAATGGTGGCACGACCCTGGAGTTCCTCTCACCTTTCCTGTGGAGAGCGCCTCCTCTTGAGATGCGACGGGAACGCCGGGAATTCTTTCCCTACGAAAGAGGGAAAGGATCCCTCATCTCGAGCTAGGAGGCGGAAACGGGGCTCCCCTGGATGTGTGCGGGACCCCACTTGCTTCCTCTCGAGTGGAGACGGGTATGTCGGGGAACTTCTTGAGTTGCAGCAAGGGTGTGAAGGACCCTTTGGAAGTTCCAGTGGTTAGACGTATTGGCCTCGAGAAGCCTCAGCGGAAATGGGCCTCGTCTCGCCTGGAGGGCAAAACCTCCTGGATTTTCTCGAGTTGCGGCAGGTTCTCTCGACTTACGACGGGGACCTCAGGGACCCGCTCTGGTGGCCTCAGGAAAGGCAAGTCCTCATGCGAGTTCCTCGGGGGCCTCTCGGGATTCCTCTCCCGTCGATGCCGGGGCCTAAGACCTTGTGTGGAGTCGGGGCCGGAACCTGAGGATTCCTCTCCAGTGCTGACATGGATCTTGGGGTACTTCTGGAGTCTCCCCAGGGGAGTCAGTCCTCGTCTCGAATGCGGGCATGCACTTGCGCTTTCCTCCAGAGCGGTAGCAGCAGTGTCACGCAGTCCGCCGCGTGGATCAAAGGATCTATGGTTTTCCCTCGAGTCTTTCCCACGAGGCTTTCCCACGAGGCTTTCCCACAGGGCTGTCCCACGTGCACACGTGGTGGGTGTCGATCCTCGGCTTGAACGTCAAGGCAGTGCAGGGAAAACAGGTTCCTCTGGAATGGACTGACACATCTGGGGGACTCTTGGAATGGTGTCACGACCCTGGAGTTCCTCTCGCCTTTCCTGTGGAGAGCGCCTCCTCTTGAGATGTGACGGGAACACCGGGAATTCTTTCCCTACGAAACAGGAAAGGATCCCTCATCTCGAGCTAGGAGGCGGAAACGGGGCTCCCCTGGATGTGTGCGGGACCCCACGTGCTTCCTCTCGAGTGGAGATGGGTATGTCGGGGAACTTCTTGAGTTGCAGTAATGGTGTGAAGGACCCTTTGGAAGTTCAAGTGGTTAGATTTGATTGGCCTCGAGAAGCCACAGCGGAAATGGGCCTCATCTCGCCTGGAGGGCAAAACCTCCTGGATTTTCTCGAGTTGCGGCAGGTGCTCTCGACTTACGACGGGGACCTCAGGGACCCGCTCTGGTGGCCTGAGGAAAGGCCAGTCCCCATGCGAGTTGCTCGGGGGCCTCTCGGGATTCCTCTCCCGTCGATGCCGGGGCCTAAGACCTTGTGTGGAGTCGGGGCCGGAACCTGAGGATTCCTCTCCAGTGCTGACATGGATCGTTGGGGTACTTCTGGAGTCTCCCCAGGGGAGTCAGTCCTCGTCTCGAATGCGGGCATGCACTTGCGCTTTCCTCCAGAGCGGTAGCAGCAGTGTCACGCAGTCCGCCGTGTGGATCAAAGGATCTATGGTTTTCCCTCGAGTCTTTCCCACGAGGCTTTCCAACGAGGTTTTCCCACAGGGCTGTCCCACGTGCACACGTGGTGGGAGTCGATCCTCGGCTTGAACGTCAAGGCAGTGCAGGGAAAACAGGTTCCTCTGGAATGGACTGACACATCTGGGGGACTCTTGGAATGGTGGCACGACCCTGGAGTTCCTCTCGCCTTTCCTGTGGAGAGCGCCTCCTCTTGAGATGCGACGGGAACGCCGGGAATTCTTTCCCTACGAAACAGGGAAAGGATCCCTCATCTCGAGATAGGAGGCGGAAACGGGGCTCCCCTGGATGTGTGCGGGACACCACGTGCTTCCTCTCGAGTGGAGACGGGCATGTCGGGGAACTTCTTGAGTTGCAGCAAGGGTGTGAAGGACCCTTTGGAAGTTCCAGTGGTTAGATGTGATTGGCCTCGAGAAGCCTCAGCGGAAATGGGCCTCATCTCGCCTGGAGGGCAAAACCTCCTGGATTTTCTCGAGTTGCGGCAGGTGCTCTCGACTTACGACGGGGACCTCAGGGACCCGCTCTGGTGGCCTCAGGAAAGGCCAGTCCCCATGCGAGTTCCTCGGGGGCCTCTCGGGATTCCTCTCCCGTCGATGCCGGGGCCTAAGACCTTGTGTGGAGTCGGGGCCGGAAACTGAGGATTCCTCTCCAGTGCTGACATGGATCTTGGGGTATTTCTGGAGTCTTCCCAGGGGAGTCAGTCCTCGTCTCGAATGCGGGAATGCACTTGCGCTTTCCTCCAGAGCGGTAGCAGCAGTGTCACGCAGTCCGCCGCGTGGATCAAAGGATCTATGGTTTTCCCTCGAGTCTTTCCCACGAGGCTTTCCCACGAGGCTTTCCCACAAGGCTGTCCCACGTGCACACGTGGTGGGAGTCGATCCTCGGCTTGAACGTCAAGGCAGTGCAGGGAAAACAGGTTCCTCTGCAATGGACTGACACATCTGGGGGACTCTTGGAATGGTGGCACGACCCTGGAGTTCCTCTCTCCTTTCCTGTGGAGAGCGCCTCCTCTTGAGATGCGACGGGAACGCCGGGAATTCTTTCCCTACGAAACAGGGAAAGGATCCCTCATCTCGAGCTAGGAGGCGGAAACGGGGCTCCCCTGGATGTGTGCGGGACCCACGTGCTTCCTCTCGAGTGGAGACGGGTATGTCGATGAACTTCTTGAGTTGCAGCAAGGGTGTGAAGGACCCTTTGGAAGTTCCAGTGGTTAGATGTGATTGGCCTCGAGAAGCCTCAGCGGAAATGGGCCTCATCTCGCCTGGAGGGCAAAACCTCCTGGATTTTCTCGAGTTGCGGCAGGTGCTGTCGACTTACGACGGGGACCTCAGGGACCCGCTCTGGTGGCCTCAGGAAAGGCCAGTCCCCATGCGAGTTCCTCGGGGGCCTCTCGGGATTCCTCTCCCGTCGATGCCGGGGCCTAAGACCTTGTGTGGAGTCGGGGCCGGAACCTGAGGATTCCTCTCCAGTGCTGACATGGATCTTGGGGTACGTCTGGAGTCTCCCCAGGGGAGTCAGTCCTCGTCTCGAATGCGGGCATGCACTTGCGCTTTCCTCCAGAGCGGTAGCAGCAGTGTCACTCAGTCCGCCGCGTGGATCAAAGGATCTATGGTTTTCCCTCGAGTCTTTGCCACGAGGCTTTCCCACGAGGCTTTCCCACAGGGCTGTCCCACGTGCACACGTGGTGGGAGTCGATCCTCGGCTTGAACGTCAAGGCAGTGCAGGGAAAACAGGTTCCTCTGGAATGGACTGACACATCTGGGGGACTCTTGGAATGGTGGCATGACCCTGGAGTTCCTCTCGCCTTTCCTGTGGAGAGCGCCTCCTCTTGAGATGTGACGGGAACGCCGGGAATACTTTCCCTACGAAACAGGGAAAGGATCCCTCATCTCGAGCTAGGAGGCGGAAACGGGTCTCCCCTGTATGTTTGCGGGACACCACGTGCTTCCTCTCGAGTGGAGACGGGTATGTCAGGGAACTTCTTGAGTTGCAGCAAGGGTGTGAAGGACCCTTTGGAAGTTCCAGTGGTTAGACGGGATTGGCCTCGAGAAGCCTCAGCGGAAAGGGGCCTCATCTCGCCTGGAGGGCAAAACCTCCTGGATTTTCTCGAGTTGCGGCAGGTGCTCTCGACTTACGACGGGGACCTCAGGGACCCGCTCTGGTGGCCTCAGGAAAGGCCAGTCCCCATGCGAGTTCCTCGGGGGCCTCTCGGGATTCCTCTCCCGTCGATGCCGGGGCCTAAGACCTTGTGTGGAGTCGGGGCCGGAACCTGAGAATTCCTCTCCAGTGCTGACATGGATCTTGGGGTACTTCTGGAGTCTCCCCAGGGGAGTCAGTCCTCGTCTCGAATGCGGGCATGCACTTGCGCTTTCCTCCAGAGCGGTAGCAGCAGTGTCACGCAGTCCGCCGCGTGGATCAAAGGATCTATGGTTTTCCCTCGAGTCTTTCCCACGAGGCTTTCCCACGAGGCTTTCCCACAGGGCGGTCCCAAGTGCACACGTGGTGGGAGTCGATCCTCGGCTTGAACGTCAAGGCAGTGCAGGGAAAACAGCTTCCTTTGGAATGGACTGACACATCTGGGGGACTGTTGGAATGGTGGCACGACCCTTGAGTTCCTCTCGCCTTTCCTGTGGAGAGCGCCTCCTCTTGAGATGCGACGGGAACGCCGGGAATTCTTTCCCTACGAAACAGGGAAAGGATCCATCATCTCAAGCTAGGAGGCGGAAACGGGGCTCCCCTGGATGTGTGCGGGACCCCACGTGCTTCCTCTCGAGTGGAGACGGGTATGTCGGGGAACTTCTTGAGTTGCAGCAAGGGTGTGAAGGACCCTTTGGAAGTTCCAGTGGTTAGACGTATTGGCCTCGAGAAGCCTCAGCGGAAATGGGCCTCGTCTCGCCTGGAGGGCAAAACCTCCTAGATTTTCTCGAGTTGCGGCAGGTGCTCTCGACTTACGACGGGGACCTCAGGGACCCGCTCTGGTGGCCTCAGGAAGCCCAGTCCCAATGCGAGTTCCTCGTGGGCCTCTCGGGATACCTCTCCCGTCGATGCCGGGGCCTAAGACCTTGAGTGGAGTCGGGGCCGGAACCTGAGGATTCCTCTCCAGTGCTGACATGGATATTGGGGTACTTCTGGAGTCTCCCCAGGGGAGTCAGTCCTCGTCTCGAATGCGGGCATGCACTTGCGCTTTCCTCCAGAGCGGTAGCAGCAGTGTCACGCAGTCCGCCGCGTGGATCAAAGGATCTATGGTTTTCCCTCGAGTCTTTCCCACGAGGCTTTCCCACGAGGCATTCCCACAGGGCTGTCCCACGTGCACACGTGGTGGGAGTCGATCCTCGGCTTGAACGTCAAGGCAGTGCAGGGAAAACAGGTTCCTCTGGAATGGACTGACACATCTGGGGGACTCTTGGAATGGTGTCACGACCCTGGAGTTCCTCTCGCCTTTCCTGTGGAGAGCGCCTCCTCTTGAGATGCGACGGGAACGCCGGGAATTCTTTCCCTACGAAACAGGGAAAGGATCCCTCATCTCGAGCTAGGAGGCGGAAACGGGGCTCCCCTGGATGTGTGCGGGACCCCACGTGCTTCCTCTCGAGTGGAGATGGGTATGTCGGGGAACTTCTTGAGTTGCAGTAATGGTGTGAAGGACCTTTGGAAGTTCCAGTGGTTAGATGTGATTGGCCTCGAGAAGCCACAGCGGAAATGGGCCTCATCTCGCCTGGAGGGCAAAACCTCCTGGATTTTCTCGAGTTGCGGCAGGTGCTGTCGACTTACGACGGGGACCTCAGGGACCCGCTCTGGTGGCCTGAGGAAAGGCCAGTCCCCATGCGAGTTCCTCGGGGGCCTCTCGGGATTCCTCTCCCGTCGATGCCGGGGCCTAAGACCTTGTGTGGAGTCGGGGCCGGAACCTGAGGAATCCTCTCCAGTGCTGACATGGATCTTGGGGTACTTCTGGAATCTCCCCAGGGGAGTTAGTCCTCGTCTCGAATGCGGGCATGCACTTGCGCTTTCCTCCAGAGCGGTAGCAGCAGTGTCACGCAGTCCGCCGCGTGGATCAAAGGATCTATGGTTTTCCCTCGAGTCTTTCCCACGAGGCTTTCCCACGAGGCTTTCCCACAGGGCTGTCCCACGTGCACACGTGGTGGGAGTCGATCCTCGGCTTGAACGTCAAGGCAGTGCAGGGAAAACAGCTTCCTCTGGAATGGACTGACACATCTGGGGGACTCTTGGAATGGTGGCACGACCCTGGAGTTCCTCTCGCCTTTCCTGTGGAGAGCGCCTCCTCTTGAGATGCGACGGTAACGCCGGGAATTCTTTCCCTACGAAACAGGGAAAGGATCCCTCATCTCGAGATAGGAGGCGGAAACGGGGCTCCCCTGGATGTGTGCGGGACACCACGTGCTTCCTCTCGAGTGGAGATGGGCATGTCGGGGACCTTCTTGAGTTGCAGCAAGGGTGTGAAGGACCCTTTGGAAGTTCCAGTGGTTAGATGTGATTGGCCTCGAGAAGCCTCAGCGGAAATGGGCCTCATCTCGCCTGGAGGGCAAAACCTCCTGGATTTTCTCGAGTTGCGGCAGGTGCTCTCGACTTACGACGGGGACCTCAGGGACCCGCTCTGGTGGCCTCAGGAAAGGCCAGTCCCCATGCGAGTTCTTCGGGGGCCTCTCGGGATTCCTCTCCCGTCGATGCCGGGGCCTAAGACCTTGTGTGGAGTCGGGGCCGGAACCTGAGGATTCCTCTCCAGTGCTGACATGGATCTTGGGGTACTTCTGGAGTCTCCCCAGGGGAGTCAGTCCTCGTCTCGAATGCGGGCATGCATTTGCGCTCTCCTCCACAGCGGTAGCAGCAGTGTCACGCAGTCCGCCGCGTGGATCAAAGGATCTATGGTTTTCCCTCGAGTCTTTCCCACGAGGCTTTCCCACGAGGCTTTCCCACAGGGCTGTCCCACGTGCACACGTGGTGGGAGTCGATCCTCGGCTTGAACCTCAAGGCAGTGCAGGGAAAACAGGTTCCTCTGGAATGGACTGAAACATCTGGGGGACTCTTGGAATGGTGTCACGACCCTGGAGTTCCTCTCGCCTTTCCTGTGGAGAGCGCCTCCTCTTGAGATGCGACGGGAACGCCGGGAATTCTTTCCCTACGAAACAGGGAAAGGATCCCTCATCTCGAGCTAGGAGGCGGAAACGGGGCTCCCCTGGATGTGTGCGGGACCCCACGTGCTTCCTCTCGAGTGGAGACGGGTATGTCGGGGAACTTCTTGAGTTGCAGCAAGGGTGTGAAGGACCCTTTGGAAGTTCCAGTGGTTAGATGTGATTGGCCTCGAGAAGCCTCAGCGGAAATGGGCCTCATCTCGCCTGGAGGGCAAAACCCCCTGGATTTTCTCGAGTTGCGGCAGGTGCTCTCGACTTACGACGGGGACCTCAGGGACCCGCTCTGGTGGCCTGAGGAAAGGCCAGTCCCCATGCGAGTTCCTCGGGGGCCTCTCGGGATTCCTCTCCCGTCGATGCCGGGGCCTAAGACCTTGTGTGGAGTCGGGGCCGGAACCTGAGGATTCCTCTCCAGTGCTGACATGGATCTTGGGGTACTTCTGGAGTCTCCCCAGGGGAGTCAGTCCTCGTCTCGAATGCGGGCATGCACTTGCGCTTTCCTCCAGAGCGGTAGCAGCAGTGTCACGCAGTCCGCCGCGTGGATCAAAGGATCTATGGTTTTCCCTCGAGTCTTTCCCACGAGGCTTTCCCACGAGGCTTTCCACAGGGCTGTCCCACGTGCACACGTGGTGGGAGTCGATCCTCGGCTTGAACGTCAAGGCAGTGCAGGGAAAACAGGTTCCTCTGGAATGGACTGACACATCTGGGGGACTCTTGGAATGGTGTCATGACCCTGGAGTTCCTCTCGCCTTTCCTGAGGAGAGCGCCTCCTCTTGAGATGCGACGGGAACGCCGGGAATTCTTTCCCTACGAAACAGGGAAAGGATCCCTCATCTCGAGCTAGGAGGCGGAAACGGGGCTGCCCTGGATGTGTGCGGGACCCCACGTGCTTCCTCTCGAGTGGAGACGGGTATGTCGGGGAACTTCTTGAGTTGCAGGAATGGTGTGAAGGACCCTTTGGAAGTTTCAGTGGTTAGATGTGATTGGCCTCGAGAAGCCTCAGCGGAAATGGGCCTCATCTCGCCTGGAGGGCAAAACCTCCTGGATTTTCTCGAGTTGCGGCAGGTGCTCTCGACTTACGACGGGGACCTCAGGGACCCGCTCTGGTGGCCTGAGGAAAGGCCAGTCCCCATGCGAGTTCCTCGGGGGCCTCTCGGGATTCCTCTCCCGTCGATGCCGGGGCCTAAGACCTTGTGTGGATCGGGGCCGGAACCTGAGGATTCCTCTCCAGTGCTGACATGGATCTTGGGGTACTTCTGGAGTCTCCCCAGGGGAGTCAGTCCTCGTCTCGAATGCGGGCATGCACTTGCGCTTTCCTCCAGAGCGGTAGCAGCAGTGTCACGCAGTCCGCCGCGTGGATCAAAGGATCTATGGTTTTCCCTCGAGTCTTTCCCACGAGGCTTTCCCACGAGGCTTTCCCACAGGGCTGTCCCACGTGCACACGTGGTGGGAGTCGATCCTCGGCTTGAACGTCAAGGCAGTGCAGGGAAAACAGGTTCCTCTGGAATGGACTGACACATCTGGGGGACTCTTGGAATGGTGGCACGACCCTGGAGTTCCTCTCACCTTTCCTGTGGAGAGCGCCTCCTCTTGAGATGCGACGGGAACGCCGGGAATTCTTTCCCTACGAAACAGGGAAAGGATCCCTCATCTCGAGCTAGGAGATGGAAACGGGGCTCCCCTGGATGTGTGCGGGACCGCACGTGCTTCCTCTCGAGTGGAGTCGGGTATGTCGGGGAACTTCTTGAGTTGTAGCAAGGGTGTGAAGGACCCTTTGGAAGTTCCAGTGGTTAGACGTATTGGCCTCGAGAAGCCTCAGCGGAAATGGGCCTCGTCTCGCCTGGAGGGCAAAACCTCCTGGATTTTCTCGAGTTGCGGCAAGTGATCTCGACTTACGACGGGGACCTCAGGGACCCACTCTGGTGGCCTCAGGAAAGGCCAGTCCCCATGCGAGTTCCTCGGGGGCCTCTCGGGATTCCTCTCCCGTCGATGCCGGGGCCTAAGACCTTGTGTGGAGTCGGGGCCGGAACCTGAGGATTCCTCTCCAGTGCTGACATGGATCTTGGGGTACTTCCGGAGTCTCCCCAGGGGAGTCAGTCCTCGTCTCGAATGCGGGCATGCACTTGCGCTTTCCTCCAGAGCGGTAGCAGCAGTGTCACGCAGTCCGCCGCGTGGATCAAAGGATCTATGGTTTTCCCTCGAGTCTTTCCCACGAGGCTTTCCCACGAGGCTTTCCCACAGGGCTGTCCCACGTGCACACGTGGTGGGTGTCGATCCTCGGCTTGAACGTCAAGGCAGTGCAGGGAAAACAGGTTCCTCTGGAATGGACTGACACATCTGGGGGACTCTTGGAATGGTGTCACGACCCTGGAGTTCTTCTCGCCTTTCCTGTGGAGAGCGCCTCCTCTTGAGATGTGACGGGAACACCGGGAATTCTTTCCCTACGAAACAGGGAAAGGATCCCTCATCTCGAGCTAGGAGGCGGAAACGGGGCTCCCCTGGATGTGTGCGGGAACCCACGTGCTTCCTCTCGAGTGGAGATGGGTATGTCGGGGAACTTCTTGAGTTGCAGTAATGGTGTGAAGGACCCTTTCGAAGTTCCAATGGTTAGATTTGATTGGCCTCGAGAAGCCACAGCGGAAATGGGCCTCATCTCGCCTGGAGGGCAAAACCTCCTGGATTTTCTCGAGTTGCGGCAGGTGCTCTCGACTTACGACGGGGACCTCAGGGACCCGCTCTGGTGGCCTCAGGAAAGGCCAGTCCCTATGCGAGTTCCTCGGGGGCCTCTCGGGATTCCTCTCCCGTCGATGCCGGGGCCTAAGACCTTGTGTGGAGTCGGGGCCGGAACCTGAGGTTTCCTCTCCAGTGCTGACATGGATCTTGGGGTACTTCTGGAGTCTCCCCAGGGGAGTCAGTCCTCGTCTCGAATGCGGGCATGCACTTGCGCTTTCCTTCAGAGCGGTAGCAGCAGTGTCACGCAGTCCGCCGCGTGGATCAAAGGATCTATGGTTTTCCCTCGAGTCTTTCCCACGAGGCTTTCCCACGAGGCTTTCCCACAGGGCTGTCCCACGTGCACACGTGGTGGGAGTCGATCCTCGGCTTGAACGTCAAGGCAGTGCAGGGAAAACAGGTTCCTCTGGAATGGACTGACCCATCTGGGGGACTCTTGGAATGGTGTCACGACCCTGGAGTTCCTCTCGCCTTTCCTGTGGAGAGCGCCTCCTCTTGAGATGCGACGGGAACGCCGGGAATTCTTTCCCTACGAAACAGGGAAAGGATCCCTCATCTCGAGATAGGAGGCGGAAACGGGGCTCCCCTGGATGTGTGCGGGACACCACGTGCTTCCTCTCGAGTGGAGACGGGCATGTCGGGGAACTTCTTGAGTTGCAGCAAGGGTGTGAAGGACGCTTTGGAAGTTCCAGTGGTTAGATGTGATTGGCCTCGAGAAGCCTCAGCGGAAATGGGCCTCATCTCGCCTGGAGGGCAAAACCTCCTGGATTTTCTCGAGTTGCGGCAGGTGCTCTAGACTTACGACGGGGACCTCAGGGACCCGCTCTGGTGGCCTCAGGAAAGGCCAGTCCCCATGCGAGTTCCTCGGGGGCCTCTCGGGATTCCTCTCCCGTCGATGCCGGGGCCTAAGACCTTGTGTGGAGTCGGGGCCGGAACCTGAGGATTCCTCTCCAGTGCTGACATGGATCTTGGGGTACTTCTGGAGTCTCCCCAGGGGAGTCAGTCCTCGTCTCGAATGCGGGCATGCACTTTCGCTTTCCTCCAGAGCGGTAGCAGCAGTGTCACGCAGTCCGCCGCGTGGATCAAAGGATCTATGGTTTTCCCTCGAGTCTTTCCCACGAGGCTTTCCCACGAGGCTTTCCCACAGGGCTGTCCCACGTGCACACGTGGTGGGAGTCGATCCTCGGCTTGAACGTCAAGGCAGTGCAGGGAAAACAGGTTCCTCTGGAATGGACTGACACATCTGGGGGACTCTTGGAATTGTGGCACGACCCTGGAGTTCCTCTCGCCTTTCCTGTGGAGAGCGCCTCCTCTTGAGATGCGACGGGAACGCCGGGAATTCTTTCCCTACGAAACAGGGAAAGGATCCCTCATCTCGAGCTAGGAGGCGGAAACGGGGCTCCCCTGGATGTGTGCGGGACACCACGTGCTTCCTCTCGAGTGGAGACGGGTATGTCGGGGAACTTCTTCAGTTGCAGCAAGGGTGTGAAGGACCCTTTGGAAGTTCCAGTGGTTAGATGTGATTGGCCTTGAGAAGCCTCAGCGGAAATGGGCCTCATCTGGCCTGGAGTGCAAAACCTCCTGGATTTTCTCGAGTTGCGGCAGGTTCTCTCGACTTACGACGGGGACCTCAGGGACTCGCTCTGGTGGCCTCAGGAAAGGCCAGTCCCCATGCGAGTTCCTCGGGGGCCTCTCGGGATTCCTCTCCCGTCGATGGCGGGGCCTAAGACCTTGTGTGGAGTCGGGGCCGGAACCTGAGGTTTCCTCTCCAGTGCTGACATGGATCTTGGGGTACTTCTGGAGTCTCCCCAGGGGAGTCAGTCCTCGTCTCGAAAGCGGGAATGCACTTTCGCTTTCCTCCAGAGCGGTAGCAGCAGTGTCACGCAGTCCGCCGCGTGGATCAAAGGATCTATGGTTTTCCCTCGAGTCTTTCCCACGAGGCTTTCCCACGAGGCTTTCCCACAGGGCTGTCCCACGTGCACACGTGGTGGGTGTCGATCCTCGGCTTGAACGTCAAGGCAGTGCAGGGAAAACAGGTTCCTCTGGAATGGACTGACACATCTGGGGGACTCTTGGAATGGTGTCACGACCCTGGAGTTCCTCTCGCCTTTCCTGTGGAGAGCGCCTCCTCTTGAGATGTGACGGGAACACTGGGAATTCTTTCCCTACGAAACAGGGAAAGGATCCCTCATCTCGAGCTAGGAGGCGGAAACGGGGCTCCCCTGGATGTGTGCGGGACCCCACGTGCTTCCTCTCGAGTGGAGATGGGTATGTCGGGGAACTTCTTGAGTTGCAGTAATGGTGTGAAGGACCCTTTGGAAGTTCCAGTGGTTAGATGTGATTGGCCTCGAGAAGCCTCAGCGGAAATGGGCCTCATCTCGCCTGGAGGGCAAAACCTCCTGGATTTTCTCGAGTTGCGGCAGGTGCTCTCGACTTACGACGGGGACCTCAGGGACCCGCTCTGGTGGCCTCAGGAAAGGCCAGTCCCCATGCGAGTTCCTCGGGGGCCTCTCGGGATTCCTCTCCCGTCGATGCCGGGGCCTAAGACCTTGTGTGGAGTCGGGGCCGGAACCTGAGGATTCCTCTCCAGTGCTGACATGGATCTTGGGGTACGTCTGGAGTCTCCCCAGGGGAGTCAGTCCTCGTCTCGAATGCGGGCATGCACTTGCGCTTTCCTCCAGAGCGGTAGCAGCAGTGTCACTCAGTCCGCCGCGTGGATCAAAGGATCTATGGTTTTCCCTCGAGTCTTTCCCACGAGGCTTTCCCACGAGGCTTTCCCACAGGGCTGTCCCACGTGCACACGTGGTGGGAGTCGATCCTCGGCTTGAACGTCAAGGCAGTGCAGGGAAAACAGGTTCCTCTGGAATGGACTGACACATCTGGGGGACTCTTGGAATGGTGGCATGACCCTGGAGTTCCTCTCGCCTTTCCTGTGGAGAGCGCCTCCTCTTGAGATGCGACGGGAACGCCAGGAATACTTTCCCTACGAAACAGGGAAAGGATCCCTCATCTCGAGCTAGGAGGCGGAAACGGGTCTCCACTGGATGTTTGCGGGACACCACGTGCTTCCTCTCGAGTGGAGACGGGTATGTCAGGGAACTTCTTGAGTTGCAGCAAGGGTGTGAAGGACCCTTTGGAAGTTCCAGTGGTTAGACGTGATTGGCCTCGAGAAGCCTCAGCGGAAATGGGCCTCATCTCGCCTGGAGGGCAAAACCTCCTGGATTTTCTCGAGTTGCAGCAGGTGCTCTCGACTTACGACGGGGACCTCAGGGACCCGCTCTGGTGGCCTCAGGAAAGGCCAGTCCCCATGCGAGTTCCTCGTGGGCCTCTCGGGATTCCTCTCCCGTCGATGCCGGGGCCTAAGACCTTGAGTGGAGTCGGGGCCGGAACCTGAGGATTCCTCTCCAGTGCTGACATGGATATTGGGGTACTTCTGGAGTCTCCCCAGGGGAGTCAGTCCTCGTCTCGAATGCGGGCATGCACGTGCGCTTTCCTCCAGAGCGGTAGCAGCAGTGTCACGCAGTCCGCCGCGTGGATCAAAGGATCTATGGTTTTCTCTCGAGTCTTTCCCACGAGGCTTTCCCACGAGGCATTCCCACAGGGATGTCCCACGTGCACACGTGTTGGGAGTCGATCCTCGGCTTGAACGTCAAGGCAGTGCAGGGAAAACAGCTTCCTCTGGAATGGACTGACACATCTGGGGGACTCTTGGAATTGTGGCACGACCCTGGAGTTCCTCTCACCTTTCCTGTGGAGAGCGCCTCCTCTTGAGATGCGACGGGAACGCCGGGAATTCTTTCCCTACGAAACAGGGAAAGGATCCCTCATCTCGAGCTAGGAGGCGGAAACGGGGCTCCCCTGGATGTGTGCGGGACACCACGTGCTTCCTCTCGAGTGGAGACGGGTATGTCGGGGAACTTCTTCAGTTGCAGCAAGGGTGTGAAGGACCCTTTGGAAGTTCCAGTGGTTAGATGTGATTGGCCTTGAGAAGCCTCAGCGGAAATGGGCCTCATCTGGCCTGGAGGGCAAAACCTCCTGGATTTTCTCGAGTTGCGGCAGGTTCTCTCGACTTACGACGGGGACCTCAGGGACTCGCTCTGGTGGCCTCAGGAAAGGCCAGTCCCCATGCGAGTTCCTCGGGGGCCTCTCGGGATTCCTCTCCCGTCGATGGCGGGGCCTAAGACCTTGTGTGGAGTCGGGGCCGGAACCTGAGGTTTCCTCTCCAGTGCTGACATGGATCTTGGGGTACTTCTGGAGTCTCCCCAGGGGAGTCAGTCCTCGTCTCGAATGCGGGAATGCACTTTCGCTTTCCTCCAGAGCGGTAGCAGCAGTGTCACGCAGTCCGCCGCGTGGATCAAAGGATCTATGGTTTTCCCTCGAGTCTTTCCCACGAGGCTTTCCCACGAGGCTTTCCCACAGGGCTGTCCCACGTGCACACGTGGTGGGTGTCGATCCTCGGCTTGAACGTCAAGGCAGTGCAGGGAAAACAGGTTCCTCTGGAATGGACTGACACATCTGGGGGACTCTTGGAATGGTGTCACGACCCTGGAGTTCCTCTCGCCTTTCCTGTGGAGAGCGCCTCCTCTTGAGATGTGACGGGAACACCGGGAATTCTTTCCCTACGAAACAGGGAAAGGATCCCTCATCTCGAGCTAGGAGGCGGAAACGGGGCTCCCCTGGATGTGTGCGGGACCCCACGTGCTTCCTCTCGAGTGGAGATGGGTATGTCGGGGAACTTCTTGAGTTGCAGTAATGGTGTGAAGGACCCTTTGGAAGTTCCAGTGGTTAGATGTGATTGGCCTCGAGAAGCCTCAGCGGAAATGGGCCTCATCTCGCCTGGAGGGCAAAACCTCCTGGATTTTCTCGAGTTGCGGCAGGTGCTCTCGACTTACGACGGGGACCTCAGGGACCCGCTCTGGTGGCCTCAGGAAAGGCCAGTCCCCATGCGAGTTCCTCGGGGGCCTCTCGGGATTCCTCTCCCGTCGATGCCGGGGCCTAAGACCTTGTGTGGAGTCGGGGCCGGAACCTGAGGATTCCTCTCCAGTGCTGACATGGATCTTGGGGTACGTCTGGAGTCTCCCCAGGGGAGTCAGTCCTCGTCTCGAATGCGGGCATGCACTTGCGCTTTCCTCCAGAGCGGTAGCAGCAGTGTCACTCAGTCCGCCGCGTGGATCAAAGGATCTATGGTTTTCCCTCGAGTCTTTCCCACGAGGCTTTCCCACGAGGCTTTCCCACAGGGCTGTCCCACGTGCACACGTGGTGGGAGTCGATCCTCGGCTTGAACGTCAAGGCAGTGCAGGGAAAACAGGTTCCTCTGGAATGGACTGACACATCTGGGGGACTCTTGGAATGGTAGCATGACCCTGGAGTTCCTCTCGCCTTTCCTGTGGAGAGCGCCTCCTCTTGAGATGCGACGGGAATGCCGGGAATACTTTCCCTACGAAACAGGGAAAGGATCCCTCATCTCGAGCTAGGAGGCGGAAACGGGTCTCCCCTGGATGTTTGCGGGACACCACGAGCTTCCTCTCGAGTGGAGACGGGTATGTCAGGGAACTTCTTGAGTTGCAGCAAGGGTGTGAAGGACCCTTTGGAAGTTCCAGTGGTTAGACGTGATTGGCCTCGAGAAGCCTCAGCGGAAATGGGCCTCATCTCGCCTGGAGGGCAAAACCTCCTGGATTTTCTCGAGTTGCGGCAGGTGCTCTCGACTTACGACGGGGACCTCAGGGACCCGCTCTGGTGGCCTCAGGAAAGGCCAGTCCCCATGCGAGTTCCTCGGGGGCCTCTCGGGATTCCTCTCCCGTCGATGCCGGGGCCTAAGACCTCGTGTGGAGTCGGGGCCGGAACCTGAGGATTCCTCTCCAGTGCTGACATGGATCTTGGGGTACTTCTGGAGTCTCCCCAGGGGAGTCAGTCCTCGTCTCGAATGCGGGCATGCACTTGCGCTTTCCTCCAGAGCGGTAGCAGCAGTGTCACGCAGTCCGCCGCGTGGATCAAAGGATCTATGGTTTTCCCTCGAGTCTTTCCCACGAGGCTTTCCCACGAGGCTTTCCCACAGGGCTGTCCCACGTGCACACGTGGTGGGAGTCGATCCTCGGCTTGAACGTCAAGGCAGTGCAGGGAAAACAGCTTCCTCTGGAATGGACTGACACATCTGGGGGACTCTTGGAATGGTGGCACCAACCTGGAGTTCCTCTCGCCTTTCCTGTGGAGAGCGCCTCCTCTTGAGATGCGACGGGAACTCCGGGAATTCTTTCCCTACGAAACAGGGAAAGGATCCCTCATCTCGAGCTTGGAGGCGGAAACAGGGCTCCCCTGGATGTGTGCGGGACCCCACGTGCTTCCTCTCGAGTGGAGACGGGTATGTCGGGGAACTTCTTGAGTTGCAGCAAGGGTTTGAAGGACCCTTTGGAAGTTCCAGTGGTTAGATGTGATTGGCCTCGAGAAGCCTCAGCGGAAATGGGCCTCATCTCGCCTGGAGGGCAAAACCCCCTGCATTTTCTCGAGTTGCGGCAGGTGCTCTCGACTTACGACGGGGACCTCAGGGACCCGCTCTGTTGGCCTCAGGAAAGGCCAGTCCCCATGCGAGTTCCTCGGGGGCCTCTCGGGATTCCTCTCCCGTCGATGCCGGGGCCTAAGACCTTGTGTGGAGTCGGGGCCGGAACCTGAGGATTCCTCTCCAGTGCTGACATGGATCTTGGGGTACTTCTGGAGTCTCCCCAGGGGAGTCAGTCCTCGTCTCGAATGCGGGCATGCACTTGCGCTTTCCTCCAGAGCGGTAGCAGCAGTGTCACGCAGTCCGCCGCGTGGATCAAAGGATCTATGGTTTTCCCTCGAGTCTTTCCCACGAGGCTTTCCCACGAGGCTTTCCCACAGGGCTGTCCCACGTGCACACGTGGTGGGAGTCGATCCTCGGCTTGAACGTCAAGGCAGTGCAGGGAAAACAGGTTCCTCTGGAATGGACTGACACATCTGGGGGACTCTTGGAATGGTGTCATGACCCTGGAGTTCCTCTCGCCTTTCCTGAGGAGAGCGACTCCTCTTGAGATGCGACGGGAACGCCGGGAATTCTTTCCCTACGAAACAGGGAAAGGATCCCTCATCTCGAGCTAGGAGGCGGAAACGGGGCTCCCCTGGATGTGTGCGGGACCCCACGTGCTTCCTCTCGAGTGGAGACGGGTATGTCGGGGAACTTCTTGAGTTGCAGCAATGGTGTGAAGGACCCTTTGGAAGTTTCAGTGGTTAGATGTGATTGGCCTCGAGAAGCCTCAGCGGAAATGGGCCTCATCTCGCCTGGAGGGCAAAACCTCCTGGATTTTCTCGAGTTGCGGCAGGTGCTCTCGACTTACGACGGGGACCTCAGGGACCCGCTCTGGTGGCCTCAGGAAAGGCCAGTCCCCATGCGAGTTCCTCGGGGGCCTCTCGGGATTCCTCTCCCGTCGATGCCGGGGCCTAAGACCTTGTGTGGAGTCGGGGCCGGAACCTGAGGATTCCTCTCCAGTGCTGACATGGATCTTGGGGTACTTCTGGAGTCTCCCCAGGGGAGTCAGTCCTCGTCTCGAATGCGGGCATGCACTTGCGCTTTCCTCCAGAGCGGTAGCAGCAGTGTCACGCAGTCCGCCGCGTGGATCAAAGGATCTATGGTTTTCCCTCGAGTCTTTCCCACGAGGCTTTCCCACGAGGCTTTCCCACAGGGCTGTCCCACGTGCACACGTGGTGGGAGTCGATCCTCGGCTTGAACGTCAAGGCAGTGCAGGGAAAACAGGTTCCTCTGGAATGGACTGACACATCTGGGGGACTCTTGGAATGGTGTCATGACCCTGGAGTTCCTCTCGCCTTTCCTGAGGAGAGCGCCTCCTCTTGAGATGCGACGGGAACGCCGGGAATTCTTTCCCTACGAAACAGGGAAAGGATCCCTCATCTCGAGCTAGGAGGCGGAAACGGGGCTCCCCTGGATGTGTGCGGGACCCCACGTGCTTCCTCTCGAGTGGAGACAGGTATGTCGGGGAAATTCTTGAGTTGCAGCAATGGTGTGAAGGACCCTTTGGAAGTTTCAGTGGTTAGATGTGATTGGCCTCGAGAAGCCTCAGCGGAAATGGGCCTCATCTCGCCTGGAGGGCAAAACCTCCTGGATTTTCTCGAGTTGCGGCAGGTGCTCTCGACTTACGACGGGGACCACAGGGACCCGCTCTGGTGGCCTCAGGAAAGGCCAGTCCCCATGCGAGTTCCTCGGGGGCCTCTCGGGATTCCTCTCCCGTCGATGCCGGGGCCTAAGACCTTGTGTGGAGTCGGGGCCGGAACCTGAGGATTCCTCTCCAGTGCTGACATGGATCTTGGGGTACTTCTGGAGTCTCCCCAGGGGAGTCAGTCCTCGTCTCGAATGCGGGCATGCACTTGGGCTTTCCTCCAGAGCGGTAGCAGCAGTGTCACGCAGTCCGCCGCGTGGATCAAAGGATCTATGGTTTTCCCTCGAGTCTTTCCCACGAGGCTTTCCCACGAGGCTTTCCCACAGGGCTGTCCCACGTGCACACGTGGTGGGAGTCGATCCTCGGCTTGAACGTCAAGGCAGTGCATGGAAAACAGCTTCCTCTGGAATGGACTGACACATCTGGGGGACTCTTGGAATGGTGGCACGACCCTGGAGTTCCTCTCGCCTTTCCTGTGGAGAGCGCCTCCTCTTGAGATGCGACGGGAACGCCGGGAATTCTTTCCCTACGAAACAGGGAAAGGATCCCTCATCTCAAGCTAGGAGGCGGAAACGGGGCTCCCCTGGATGTGTGCGGGACCCCACGTGCTTCCTCTCGAGTGGAGACGGGTATGTCGGGGAACTTCTTGAGTTGCAGCAAGGGTGTGAAGGACCCTTTGGAAGTTCCAGTGGTTAGACGTATTGGCCTCGAGAAGCCTCAGCGGAAATGGGCCTCGTCTCGCCTGGAGGGCAAAACCCCCTGGATTTTCTCGAGTTGCGGCAGGTGCTCTCGACTTACGACGGGGACCTCAGGGACCCGCTCTGGTGGCCTCAGGAAAGGCCAGTCCCCATGCGAGTTCCTCGGGGGCCTCTCGGGATTCCTCTCCCGTCGATGCCGGGGCCTAAGACCTTGTGTGGAGTCGGGGCCGGAACCTGAGGATTCCTCTCCAGTGCTGACATGGATCTTGGGGTACTTCTGGAGTCTCCCCAGGGGAGTCAGTCCTCGTCTCGAATGCGGGCATGCACTTGCGCTTTCCTCCAGAGCGGTAGCAGCAGTGTCACGCAGTCCGCCGCGTGGATCAAAGGATCTATGGTTTTCCCTCGAGTCTTTCCCACGAGGCTTTCCCACGAGGCTTTCCCACAGGGCTGTCCCACGTGCACACGTGGTGGGAGTCGATCCTCGGCTTGAACGTCAAGGCAGTGCAGGGAAAACAGGTTCCTCTGGAATGGACTGACACATCTGGGGGACTCTTGGAATGGTGTCATGACCCTGGAGTTCCTCTCGCCTTTCCTGAGGAGAGCGCCTCCTCTTGAGATGCGACGGGAACGCCGGGAATTCTTTCCCTACGAAACAGGGAAAGGATCACTCATCTCGAGCTAGGAGGCGGAAACGGGGCTCCCCTGGATGTGTGCGGGACCCCACATGCTTCCTCTCGAGTGGAGACGGGTATGTCGGGGAACTTCTTGAGTTGCAGCAATGGTGTGAAGGACCCTTTGGAAGTTTCAGTGGTTAGATGTGATTGGCCTCGAGAAGCCTCAGCGGAAATGGGCCTCATCTCGCCTGGAGGGCAAAACCTCCTGGATTTTCTCGAGTTGCGGCAGGTGCTCTCGACTTACGACGGGGACCTCAGGGACCCGCTCTGGTGGCCTCAGGAAAGGCCAGTCCCCATGCGAGTTCCTCGGGGGCCTCTCGGGATTCCTCTCCCGTCGATGCCGGGGCCTAAGACCTCGTGTGGAGTCGGGGCCGGAACCTGAGGATTCCTCTCCAGTGCTGACATGGATCTTGGGGTACTTCTGGAGTCTCCCCAGGGGAGTCAGTCCTCGTCTCGAATGCGGGCATGCACTTGCGCTTTCCTCCAGAGCGGTAGCAGCAGTGTCACGCAGTCCGCCGCGTGGATCAAAGGATCTATGGTTTTCCCTCGAGTCTTTCCCACGAGGCTTTCCCACGAGGCTTTCCCACAGGGCTGTCCCACGTGCACACGTGGTGGGAGTCGATCCTCGGCTTGAACGTCAAGGCAGTGCAGGGAAAACAGGTTCCTCTGGAATGGACTGACACATCTGGGGGACTCTTGGAATGGTGGCACGACCCTGGAGTTCCTCTCGCCTTTCCTGTGGAGAGCGCCTCCTCTTGAGATGCGACGGGAACGCCGGGAATTCTTTCCCTACGAAACAGGGAAAGGATCACTCATCTCGAGCTAGGAGGCGGAAACGGGGCTCCCCTGGTTGTGTGCGGGACCCACGTGCTTCCTCTCGAGTGGAGACGGGTATGTCGGGGAACTTCTTGAGTTGCAGCAAGGGTATGAAGGACCCTTTGGAAGTTCCAGTGGTTAGACGTATTGGCCTCGAGAAGCCTCAGCGGAAATGGGCCTCGTCTCGCCTGGAGGGCAAAACCTCCTAGATTTTCTCGAGTTGCGGCAGGTGCTCTCGACTTACGACAGGGACCTCAGGGACCCGCTCTGGTGGCCTCAGGAAAGGCCAGTCCCCATGCGAGTTCTTCGGGGGCCTCTCGGGATTCCTCTCCCGTCGATGCCGGGGCCTAAGACCTTGAGTGGATTCGGGGCCGGAACCTGAGGATTCCTCTCCAGTGCTGACATGGATCTTGGGGTACTTCTGGAGTCTCCCCAGGGGAGTCAGTCCTCGTCTCGAATGCGGGCATGCACTTGCGCTTTCCTCCAGAGCGGTAGCAGCAGTGTCACGCAGTCCGCCGCGTGGATCAAAGGATCTATGGTTTTCCCTCGAGTCTTTCCCACGAGGCTTTCCCACGAGGCTTTCCCACAGGGCTGTCCCACGTGCACACGTGGTGGGAGTCGATCCTCGGCTTGAACGTCAAGGCAGTGCAGGGAAAACAGGTTCCTCTGGAATGGACTGACACATCTGGGGGACTCTTGGAATGGTGGCACGACCCTGGAGTTCCTCTCGCCTTTCCTGTGGAGAGCGCCTCCTCTTGAGATGCGACGGGAACGCCGGGAAATCTTTCCCTACGAAACAGGGAAAGGATCCCTCATCTCGAGATAGGAGGCGGAAACGGGTCTCCCCTGGATGTGTGCGGGACCCCACGTGCTTCCTCTCGAGTGGAGACGGGCATGTCGGGGAACTTCTTGAGTTGCAGCAAGGGTGTGAAGGACCCTTTGGAAGTTCCAGTGGTTAGATGTGATTGGCCTCGAGAAGCCTCAGCGGAAATGGGCCTCATCTCGCCTGGAGGGCAAAACCTCCTGGATTTTCTCGAGTTGCGGCAGGTGCTCTCGACTTACGACGGGGACCTCAGGGACCCGCTCTGGTGGCCTCAGGAAAGGCCAGTCCCCATGCGAGTTCCTCGGGGGCCTCTCGGGATTCCTCTCCCGTCGATGCCGGGGCCTAAGACCTTGTGTGGAGTCGGGGCCGGAACCTGAGGATTCCTCTCCAGTGCTGACATGGATCTTGGGGTACGTCTGGAGTCTCCCCAGGGGAGTCAGTCCTCGTCTCGAATGCGGGCATGCACTTGCGCTTTCCTCCAGAGCGGTAGCAGCAGTGTCACTCAGACCGCCGCGTGGATCAAAGGATCTATGGTTTTCCCTCGTGTCTTTCCCACGAGGCTTTCCCACGAGGCTTTCCCACAGGGCTGTCCCACGTGCACACGTGGTGGGAGTCGATCCTCGGCTTGAACGTCAAGGCAGTGCAGGGAAAACAGGTTCCTCTGGAATGGACTGACACATCTGGGGGACTCTTGGAATGGTGGCATGACCCTGGAGTTCGCCTCGCCTTTCCTGTGGGGAGCGCCTCCTCTTGAGATGCGACGGGAACGCCGGGAATACTTTCCCTACGAAACAGGGAAAGGATCCCTCATCTCGAGCTAGGAGGCGGAAACGGGTCTCCCCTGGATGTTTGCGGGACACCACGTGCTTCCTCTCGAGTGGAGACGGGTATGTCAGGGAACTTCTTGAGTTGCAGCAAGGGTGTGAAGGACCCTTTGGAAGTTCCAGTGGTTAGACGTGATTGGCCTCGAGAAGCCTCAGCGGAAATGGGCCTCATCTCGCCTGGAGGGCAAAACCTCCTGGATTTTCTCGAGTTGCGGCAGGTGCTGTCGACTTACGACGGGGACCTCAGGGACCCGCTCTGGTGGCCTCAGGAAAGGCCAGTCCCCATGCGAGTTCCTCGGGGGCCTCTCGGGATTCCTCTCCCGTCGATGCCGGGGCCTAAGACCTTGTGTGGAGTCGGGGCCGGAACCTGAGGATTCCTCTCCAGTGCTGACATGGATCTTGGGGTACTTCTGGAGTCTCCCCAGGGGAGTCAGTCCTCGTCTCGAATGCGGGCATGCACTTGCGCTTTCCTCCAGAGCGGTAGCAGCAGTGTCACGCAGTCCGCCGCGTGGATCAAAGGATCTATGGTTTTCCCTCGAGTCTTTCCCACGAGGCTTTCCCACGAGGCTTTCCCACAGGGCTGTCCCACGTGCACACGTGGTGGGAGTCGATCCTCGGCTTGAACGTCAAGGCAGTGCAGGGAAAACAGGTTCCTCTGGAATGGACTGACACATCTGGGGGACTCTTGGAATGGTGTCACGACCCTGGAGTTCCTCTCGCCTTTCCTGTGGAGAGCGCCTCCTCTTGAGATGCGACGGGAACGCCGGGAATTCTTTCCCTACGAAACAGGGAAAGGATCCCTCATCTCGAGCTAGGAGGCGGAAACGGGGCTCCCCTGGATGTGTGCGGGACCCCACGTGCTTCCTCTCGAGTGGAGACGGGTATGTCGGGGAACTTCTTGAGTTGCAGCAAGGGTGTGAAGGACCCTTTGGAAGTTCCAGTGGTTAGATGTGATTGGCCTCGAGAAGCCTCAGCGGAAATGGGCCTCATCTCGCCTGGAGGGCAAAACCCCCTGGATTTTCTCGAGTTGCGGCAGGTGCTCTCGACTTACGACGGGGACCTCAGGGACCCGCTCTGGTGGCCTGAGGAAAAGCCAGTCCCCATGCGAGTTCCTCGGGGGCCTCTCGGGATTCCTCTCCCGTCGATGCCGGGGCCTAAGACGTTGTGTGGAGTCGGGGCCGGAACCTGAGGATTCCTCTCCAGTGCTGACATGGATCTTGGGGTACTTCTGGAGTCTCCCCAGGGGAGTCAGTCCTCGTCTCGAATGCGGGCATGCACTTGCGCTTTCCTCCAGAGCGGTAGCAGCAGTGTCACGCAGTCCGCCGCGTGGATCAAAGGATCTATGGTTTTCCCTCGAGTCTTTCCCACGAGGCTTTCCCACGAGGCTTTCCCACAGGGCTGTCCCACGTGCACACGTGGTGGGAGTCGATCCTCGGCTTGAACGTCAAGGCAGTGCAGGGAAAACAGGTTCCTCTGGAATGGACTGACAAATCTGGGGGACTCTTGGAATGGTGTCACGACCATGGAGTTCCTCTCGCCTTTCCTGTGGAGAGCGCCTCCTCTTGAGATGCGACGGGAACACCGGGAATTCTTTCCCTACGAAACAGGGAAAGGATCCCACATCTCAAGCTAGGAGGCGGAAACGGGGCTCCCCTGGATGTGTGCGGGACCCCACGTGCTTCCTCTCGAGTGGAGATGGGTATGTCGAGGAACTTCTTGAGTTGCAGTAATGGTGTGAAGGACCCTTTGGAAGTTCCAGTGGTTAGATGTGATTGGCCTCGAGAAGCCACAGCGGAAATGGGCCTCATCTCGCCTGGAGGGCAAAACCTCCTGGATTTTCTCGAGTTGCGGCAGGTGCTCTCGACTTACGACGGGGACCTCAGGGACCCGCTCTGGTGGCCTGAGGAAAGGCCAGTCCCCATGCGAGTTCCTCGGGGGCCTCTCGGGATTCCTCTCCCGTCGATGCCGGGGCCTAAGACCTTGTGTGGAGTCGGGGCCGGAACATGAGGATTCCTCTCCAGTGCTTACATGGATCTTGGGGTACTTCTGGAGTCTCCCCAGGGGAGTCAGTCCTCGTCTCGAATGCGGGCATGCACTTGCGCTTTCCTCCAGAGCGGTAGCAGCAGTGTCACGCAGTCCGCCGCGTGGATCAAAGGATCTATGGTTTTCCCTCGAGTCTTTCCCACGAGGCTTTCCCACGAGGCTTTCCCACAGGGCTGTCCCACGTGCACACGTGGTGGGAGTCGATCCTCGGCTTGAACGTCAAGGCAGTGCAGGGAAAACAGGTTCCTCTGGAATGGACTGACACATCTGGGGGACTCTTGGAATGGTGGCACGACCCTGGAGTTCCTCTCGCCTTTCCTGTGGAGAGCGCCTCCTCTTGAGATGCGACGGGAACGCCGGGAAATCTTTCCCTACGAAACAGGGAAAGGATCCCTCATCTCGAGCTAGGAGGCGGAAACGGGGCTCCCCTGGATGTGTGCGGGACACCACGTGCTTCCTCTCGAGTGGAGACGGGTATGTCGGGGACCTTCTTGAGTTGCAGCAAGGGTGTGAAGTACCCTTTGGAAGTTCCAGTGGTTAGATGTGATTGGCCTCGAGAAGCCTCAGCGGAAATGGGCCTCATTTCGCCTGGAGGGCAAAACCTCCTGGATTTTCTCGAGTTGCGGCAGGTGCTCTCGACTTACGACGGGGACCTCAGGGACCCGCTCTGGTGGCCTCAGGAAAGGCCAGTCCCCATGCGAGTTCTTCGGGGGCCTCTCGGGATTCCTCTCCCGTCGATGCCGGGGCCTAAGACCTTGTGTGGAGTCGGGGCCGGAACCTGAGGATTCCTCTCCAGTGCTGACATGGATCTTGGGGTACTTCTGGAGTCTCCCCAGGGGAGTCAGTCCTCGTCTCGAATGCGGGCATGCACTTGCGCTCTCCTCCAGAGCGGTAGCAGCAGTGTCACGCAGTCCGCCGTGTGGATCAAAGGATCTATGGTTTTCCCTCGAGTCTTTCCCACGAGGCTTTCCCACGAGGCTTTCCCACAGGGCTGTCCCACGTGCACACGTGGTGGGAGTCGATCCTCGGCTTGAACGTCAAGGCAGTGCAGGGAAAACAGGTTCCTCTGGAATGGACTGACACATCTGGGGGACTCTTGGAATGGTGGCACGACCCTGGAGTTCCTCTCGCCTTTCCTGTGGAGAGCGCCTCCTCTTGAGATGCGACGGGAACGCCGGGAATTCTTTCCTACGAAACAGGGAAAGGATCCCTCATCTCGAGCTTGGAGGCGGAAACAGGGCTCCCCTGGATGTGTGCGGGACCCCACGTGCTTCCTCTCGAGTGGAGACGGGTATGTCGGGGAACTTCTTGAGTTGCAGCAAGGGTTTGAAGGACCCTTTGGAAGTTCCAGTGGTTAGATGTGATTGGCCTCGAGAAGCCTCAGCGGAAATGGGCCTCATCTCGCCTGGAGGGCAAAACCCCCTGGATTTTCTCGAGTTGCGGCAGGTGCTCTCGACTTACGACGGGGACCTCAGGGACCCGCTCTGGTGGCCTCAGGAAAGGCCAGTCCCCATGCGAGTTCCTCGGGGGCCTCTCGGGATTCCTCTCCCGTCGATGCCGGGGCCTAAGACCTTGTGTGGAGTCGGGGCCGGAACCTGAGGATTCCTCTCCAGTGCTGACATGGATCTTGGGGTACTTCTGGAGTCTCCCCAGGGGAGTCAGTCCTCGTCTCGAATGCGGGCATGCACTTGCGCTTTCCTCCAGAGCGGTAGCAGCAGTGTCACGCAGTCCGCCGCGTGGATCAAAGGATCTATGGTTTTCCCTCGAGTCTTTCCCACGAGGCTTTCCCACGAGGCTTTCCCACAGGGCTGTCCCACGTGCACACGTGGTGGGAGTCGATCCTCGGCTTGAACGTCAAGGCAGTGCAGGGAAAACAGGTTCCTCTGGAATGGACTGACACATCTGGGGGACTCTTGGAATGGTGGCACGACCCTGGAGTTCCTCTCGCCTTTCCTGTGGAGAGCGCCTCCTCTTGAGATGCGAGGGGAACGCCGGGAAATCTTTCCCTACGAAACAGGGAAAGGATCCCTCATCTCGAGCTAGGAGGCGGAAACGGGGCTCCCCTGGATGTGTGCGTGACCCACGTGCTTCCTCTCGAGTGGAGACGGGTATGTCGGGGAACTTCTTGAGTTGCAGCAAGGGTGTGAAGGACCCTTTGGAAGTTCAAGTGGTTAGATGTGATTGGCCTCGAGAAGCCTCTGCGGAAATGGGCCTCATCTCGCCTGGAGGGCAAAACCTCCTGGATTTTCTCGAGTTGCGGCAGGTGCTCTCGACTTACGACGGGGACCTCAGGGACCCGCTCTGGTGGCCTGAGGAAAGGCCAGTCCCCATGCGAGTTCCTCGGGGGCCTCTCGGGATTCCTCTCCCGTCGATGCCGGGGCCTAAGACCTTGTGTGGAGTCGGGGCCGGAACCTGAGGATTCCTCTCCAGTGCTGACATGGATCTTGGGGTACTTCTGGAGTCTCCCCAGGGGAGTCAGTCCTCGTCTCGAATGCGGGCATGCACTTGCGCTTTCCTCCAGAGCGGTAGCAGCAGTGTCACGCAGTCCGCCGCGTGGATCAAAGGATCTATGGTTTTCCCTCGAGTCTTTCCCAAGAGGCTTTCCCACGAGGCTTTCCCACAGGGCTGTCCCACGTGCACACGTGGTGGGAGTCGATCCTCTGCTTGAACGTCAAGGCAGTGCAGGGAAAACAGGTTCCTCTGGAATGGACTGACACATCTGGGGGACTCTTGGAATGGTGGCACCACCCTGGAGTTCCTCTCGCCTTTCCTGTGGAGAGCGCCTCCTCTTGAGATGCGACGGGAACGCCGGGAATTCCTTCCCTACGAAACAGGGAAAGGATCCCTCATCTCAAGCTAGGAGGCGGAAACGGGGCTCCCCTGGATGTGTGCGGGACCCTCGTGCTTCCTCTCGAGTGGAGACGGGTATGTCGGGGAACTTCTTGAGTTGCAGCAAGGGTGTGAAGGACCCTTTGGAAGTTCCAGTGGTTAGACGTATTGGCCTGGAGAAGCCTCAGCGGAAATGGGCCTCGTCTCGCCTGGAGGGCAAAACCTCCTAGATTTTCTCGAGTTGCGGCAGGTGCTCTCGACTTACGACGGGGACCTCAGGGACCCGCTCTGGCGGCCTCAGGAAAGGCCAGTCCCCATGCGAGTTCCTCGGGGGCCTCTCGGGATTCCTCTCCCGTCGATGCCGGGGCCTAAGACCTTGAGTGGAGTCGGGGCCGGAACCTGAGGATTCCTCTCCAGTGCTGACATGGATCTTGGGGTACTTCTGGAGTCTCCCCAGGGGAGTCAGTCCTCGTCTCGAATGCGGGCATGCACTTGCGCTTTCCTCCAGAGCGGTAGCAGCAGTGTCACGCAGTCCGCCGCGTGGATCAAAGGATCTATGGTTTTCCCTCGAGTCTTTCCCACGAGGCTTTCCCACGAGGCTTTCCCACAGGGCTGTCCCACGTGCACACGTGGTGGGAGTAGATCCTCGGCTTGAACGTCAAGGCAGTGCAGGGAAAACAGGTTCCTCTGGAATGGACTGACAAATCTGGGGGACTCTTGGAATGGTGTCACGACCCTGGAGTTCCTCTCGCCTTTCCTGTGGAGAGCGCCTCCTCTTGAGATGCGACGGGAACACCGGGAATTCTTTCCCTACGAAACAGGGAAAGGATCCCACATCTCGAGCTAGGAGGCGGAAACGGGGCTCCCCTGGATGTGTGCGGGACCCCACGTGCTTCCTCTCGAGTGGAGATGGGTATGTCGGGGAACTTCTTGAGTTGCAGTAATGGTGTGAAGGACCCTTTGGAAGTTCCAGTGGTTAGATGTGATTGGCCTCGAGAAGCCTCAGCGGAAATGGGCCTCATCTCGCCTGGAGGGCAAAACCTCCTGGATTTTCTCGAGTTGCGGCAGGTGCTCTCGACTTACGACGGGGACCTCAGGGACCCGCTCTGGTGGCCTGAGGAAAGGCCAGTCCCCATGCGAGTTCCTCGGGGGCCTCTCGGGATTCCTCTCCCGTCGATGCCGGGGCCTAAGACCTTGTGTGGAGTCGGGGCCGGAACCTGAGGATTCCTCTCCAGTGCTGACATGGATCTTGGGGTACTTCTGGAGTCTCCCCAGGGGAGTCAGTCCTCGTCTCGAATGCGGGCATGCACTTGCGCTCTCCTCCAGCGAGGTAGCAGCAGTGTCACGCAGTCCTCTGCGTGGATCAAAGGATCTATGGTTTTCCCTCGAGTCTTTCCCACGAGGCTTTCCCACGAGGCTTTCCCACAGGGCTGTCCCACGTGCACACGTGGTGGGAGTCGATCCTCCGCTTGAACGTCAAGGCAGTGCAGGGAAAACAGGTTCCTCTGGAATGGACTGACACATCTGGGGGACTCTTGGAATGGTGTCATGACCCTGGAGTTCCTCTCGCCTTTCCTGAGGAGAGCGCCTCCTCTTGAGATGCGACGGGAACGCCGGGAATTCTTTCCCTACGAAACAGGGAAAGGATCCCTCATCTCGAGCTAGGAGGCGGAAACGGGGCTCCCCTGGATGTGTGCGGGACCCCACGTGCTTCCTCTCGAGTGGAGACGGGTATGTCGGGGAACTTCTTGAGTTGCATTGGTGTGAAGGACCCTTTGGAAGTTTCAGTGGTTAGATGTGATTGGCCTCGAGAAGCCTCAGCGGAAATCGGCCTCATCTCGCCTGGAGGGCAAAACCTCCTGGATTTTCTCGAGTTGCG
This sequence comes from Ovis canadensis, assembly GCF_042477335.2. Lineage (NCBI taxonomy): Eukaryota > Metazoa > Chordata > Mammalia > Artiodactyla > Bovidae > Ovis > Ovis canadensis. The sequence continues at coordinate 4,289,137 of NC_091262.1, read as the reverse complement.
GCAGGTGCTCTCGACTTACGACGGGGACCTCAGGGACCCGCTCTGGTGGCCTCAGGACAGGCCAGTCCCCATGCGAGTTCCTCGGGGGCCTCTCGGGATTCCTCTCCCGTCGATGCCGGGGCCTAAGACCTTGTGTGGAGTCGGGGCCGGAACCTGAGGATTCCTCTCCAGTGCTGACATGGATCTTGGGGTACTTCTGGAGTCTCCCCAGGGGAGTCAGTCCTCGTCTCGAATGCGGGCATGCACTTGCGCTTTCCTCCAGAGCGGTAGCAGCAGTGTCACGCAGTCCGCCGCGTGGATCAAAGGATCTATGGTTTTCCCTCGAGTCTTTCCCACGAGGCTTTCCCACGAGGCTTTCCCACAGGGCTGTCCCACGTGCACACGTGGTGGGAGTCGATCCTCGGCTTGAACGTCAAGGCAGTGCAGGGAAAACAGGTTCCTCTGGAATGGACTGACACATCTGGGGGACTCTTGGAATGGTGTCATGACCCTGGAGTTCCTCTCGCCTTTCCTGAGGAGAGCGCCTCCTCTTGAGATGCGACGGGAACGCCGGGAATTCTTTCCCTACGAAACAGGGAAAGGATCCCTCATCTCGAGCTAGGAGGCGGAAACGGGGCTCCCCTGGATGTGTGCGGGACCCCACGTGCTTCCTCTCGAGTGGAGACGGGTATGTCGGGGAACTTCTTGAGTTGCAGCAATCGTGTGAAGGACCCTTTGGAAGTTTCAGTGGTTAGATGTGATTGGCCTCGAGAAGCCTCAGCGGAAATGGGCCTCATCTCGCCTGGAGGGAAAACCTCCTGGATTTTCTCGAGTTGCGGCAGGTGCTCTCGACTTACGACGGGGACCTCAGGGACCCGCTCTGGTGGCCTCAGGAAAGGCCAGTCCCCATGCGAGTTCCTCGGGGGCCTCTCGGGATTCCTCTCCCGTCGATGCCGGGGCCTAAGACCTTGTGTGGAGTCGGGGCCGGAACCTGAGGATTCCTCTCCAGTGCTGACATGGATCTTGGGGTACTTCTGGAGTCTCCCCAGGGGAGTCAGTCCTCGTCTCGAATTCGGGCATGCACTTGCGCTTTCCTCCAGAGCGGTAGCAGCAGTGTCACGCAGTCCGCCGCGTGGATCAAAGGATCTATGGTTTTCCCTCGAGTCTTTCCCACGAGGCTTTCCCACGAGGCTTTCCCACAGGGCTGTCCCACGTGCTCACGTGGTGGGAGTCGATCCTCGGCTTGAACGTCAAGGCAGTGCAGGGAAAACAGGTTCCTCTGGAATGGACTGACACATCTGGGGGACTCTTGGAATGGTGGCACGACCCTGGAGTTCCTCTCGCCTTTCCTGTGGAGAGCGCCTCCTCTTGAGATGCGACGGGAACGCCGGGAATTCTTTCCGTACGAAACAGGGAAAGGATCCCTCATCTCGAGCTAGGAGGCGGAAACGGGGCTCCCCTGGATGTGTTTGGGACCCCACGTGCTTCCTCTCGAGTGGAGACTGGTATGTCGGGGTACTTCTTGAGTTGCAGCAAGGGTGTGAAGGACCCTTTGGAAGTTCCAGTGGTTAGATGTGATTGGCCTCGAGAAGCCTCAGCGGAAATGGGCCTCATCTCGTCTGGAGGGCAAAACCTCCTGGATTTTCTCGAGTTGAGGCAGGTGCTCTCGACTTACGACGGGGACCTCAGGGACCCGCTCTGGTGGCCTCAGGAAAGGCCAGTCCCCATGCGAGTTCCTCGGGGGCCTCTCGGGATTCCTCTCCCGTCGATGCCGGGGTCTAAGACCTTGAGTGGAGTCGGGGCCGGAACCTGAGGATTCCTCTCCAGTGCTGACATGGATCTTGGGGTACTTCTGGAGTCTCCCCAGGGGAGTCAGTCCTCGTCTCGAATGCGGGCATGCACTTGCGCTTTCCTCCAGAGCGGTAGCAGCAGTGTCACGCAGTCCGCCGCGTGGATCAAAGAATCTATGGTTTTCCCTCGAGTCTTTCCCACGAGGCTTTCCCACGAGGCTTTCCCACAGGGCTGTCCCACGTGCACACGTGGTGGGAGTCGATCCTCGGCTTGAACGTCAAGGCAGTGCAGGGAAAACAGGTTCCTCTGGAATGGACTGACACATCTGGGGGACTCTTGGAATGGTGGCACGACCCTGGAGTTCCTCTCGCCTTTCCTGTGGAGAGCGCCTCCTCTTGAGATGCGATGGGAACGCCGGGAATTCTTTCCCTACAAAACAGGGAAAGGATCCCTCATCTCGAGCTAGGAGGCGGAAACGGGGCTCCCCTGGATGTGTGCGGGACCCTCGTGCTTCCTCTCGAGTGGAGACGGGTGTGTCAGGGAACTTCTTGAGTTGCAGCAAGGGTGTGAAAGACCCTTTGGAAGTTCCAGTGGTTAGATGTGATTAGCCTCTAGAAGACTCAGCGGAAATGGGCCTCATCTCGCCTGGAGGGCAAAACCTCCTGGATTTTCTCGAGTTGCGGCAGGTGCTCTCGACTTACGACGGGGACCTCAGGGACCCGCTCTGGTGGCCTCAGGAAAGGCCAGTCCCCATGCGAGTTCCACGGGGGCCTCTCGGGGTTCCTCTCCCGTCAATGCCAGGGCCTAAGACCTTGTGTGGAGTCGGGGACGAAACCTGAGTATTCCTCTCCAGTGCTGACACGGACCTTGGGGTAGTTCTGGAGTCTCCCCAGGGGAGTCAGTCCTAGTCTTGAACGCGGGCATGCACGTGAGCTTTCCTCCAGAACGGTAGCAGCAGTGTCAGGCATTCCGCCGCGTGGATCAAGGGATCTATGGCTTTCCCTCGAGGCTTTCCCACGAGGCTTTCCCACAGGGCTGTCCCACGTGCACACGTGGTGGGAGTCGATCCTCGGCTTGAACGTCAAGGCAGTGCAGGGAAAACAGGTTCCTCTGGAATGGACTGACACATCTGGGGGACTCTTGGAATGGTGGCACGACCCTGGAGTTCCTCTCGCCTTTCCTGAGGAGAGCGCCTCCTCTTGAGATGCGACGGCAACGCCGGGAATTCTTTCCCTACCAAACAGGGAAAGGATCCCTCATCTCGAGCTAGGAGGCGGAAACGGGGCTCCCCTGGATGTGTGCGGGACCCCACGTGCTTCCTCTCGAGTGGAGACGGGTATGTCGGGGAACTTCTTGAGTTGCAGCAATGGTGTGAAGGACCCTTTGGAAGTTCCAGTGGTTAGACGTGATTGGCCTCGAGAAACCTCAGCGGAAATGGGCCTCATCTCGCCTGGAGGGCAAAACCTCCTGGATTTTCTCTAGTTGCGGCAGGTGCTCCCGACTTACGACGGGGACCTCAGGGACCCGCTTTGGTGGCCTCAGGAAAGGCCAGTCCCCATGCGAGTTCCTCGGGGGCCTCTCGGGATTCCTCTCCCGTCGATGCCGGGGCCTAAGACCTTGTGTGGAGTCGGGGCCGGAACCTGAGGATTCCTCTCCAGTGCGGACATGGATCTTGGGGTACTTCTGGAGTCTCCCCAGGGGAGTCAGTCCTCGTCTCGAATGCGGGCATGCACTTGCGCTTTCCTCCAGAGCGGTAGCAGCAGTGTCACGCAGTCCGCCGCGTGGATCAAAGGATCTATGGTTTTCCCTCGAGTCTTTCCCACGAGGCTTTCCCACGAGGCTTTCCAACAGGGCTGTCCCACGTGCACACGTTTTGGGAGTCGATCCTCGGCTTGAACGTCAAGGCAGTGCAGGGAAAACAGGTTCCTCTGGAATGGACTGACACATCTGGGGGACTCTTGGAATGGTGTCATGACCCTGGAGTTCCTCTCGCCTTTCCTGTGGAGAGCGCCTCCTCTTGAGATGCGACGGGAACGCCGGGAATTCTTTCCCTACGAAACAGGGAAAGGATCCCTCATCTCGAGCTAGGAGGCGGAAACGGGGCTCCCCTGGATGTGTGCGGGACCCCACGTGCTTCCTCTCGAGTGGAGATGGGTATGTCGGGGAACTTCTTGAGTTGCAGTAATGGTGTGAAGGACCCTTTGGAAGTTCCAGTGGTTAGATGTGATTGGCCTCGAGAAGCCTCAGCGGAAATGGGCCTCATCTCGCCTGGAGGGCAAAACCTCCTGGATTTTCTCGAGTTGCGGCAGGTGCTCTCGACTTACGACGGGGACCTCAGGGACCCGCTCTGGTGGCCTGAGGAAAGGCCAGTCCCCATGCGAGTTCCTCGGGGGCCTCTCGGGATTCCTCTCCCGTCGATGCCGGGGCCTAAGACCTTGTGTGGAGTCGGGGCCGGAACCTGAGGATTCCTCTCCAGTGCTGACATGGATCTTGGGGTACTTCTGGAGTCTCCCCAGGGGAGTCAGTCCTCGTCTCGAATGCGGGCATGCACTTGCGCTCTCCTCCAGCGAGGTAGCAGCAGTGTCACGCAGTCCTCTGCGTGGATCAAAGGATCTATGGTTTTCCCTCGAGTCTTTCCCACGAGGCTTTCCCACGAGGCTTTCCCACAGGGCTGTCCCACGTGCACACGTGGTGGGAGTCGATCCTCCGCTTGAACGTCAAGGCAGTGCAGGGAAAACAGGTTCCTCTGGAATGGACTGACACATCTGGGGGACTCTTGGAATGGTGTCATGACCCTGGAGTTCCTCTCGCCTTTCCTGAGGAGAGCGCCTCCTCTTGAGATGCGACGGGAACGCCGGGAATTCTTTCCCTACGAAACAGGGAAAGGATCCCTCATCTCGAGCTAGGAGGCGGAAACGGGGCTCCCCTGGATGTGTGCGGGACCCCACGTGCTTCCTCTCGAGTGGAGACGGGTATGTCGGGGAACTTCTTGAGTTGCATTGGTGTGAAGGACCCTTTGGAAGTTTCAGTGGTTAGATGTGATTGGCCTCGAGAAGCCTCAGCGGAAATCGGCCTCATCTCGCCTGGAGGGCAAAACCTCCTGGATTTTCTCGAGTTGCGGCAGGTGCTCTCGACTTACGACGGGGACCTCAGGGACCCGCTCTGGTGGCCTCAGGACAGGCCAGTCCCCATGCGAGTTCCTCGGGGGCCTCTCGGGATTCCTCTCCCGTCGATGCCGGGGCCTAAGACCTTGTGTGGAGTCGGGGCCGGAACCTGAGGATTCCTCTCCAGTGCTGACATGGATCTTGGGGTACTTCTGGAGTCTCCCCAGGGGAGTCAGTCCTCGTCTCGAATGCGGGCATGCACTTGCGCTTTCCTCCAGAGCGGTAGCAGCAGTGTCACGCAGTCCGCCGCGTGGATCAAAGGATCTATGGTTTTCCCTCGAGTCTTTCCCACGAGGCTTTCCCACGAGGCTTTCCCACAGGGCTGTCCCACTTGCACACGTGGTGGGAGTCGATCCTCGGCTTGAACGTCAAGGCAGTGCAGGGAAAACAGGTTCCTCTGGAATGGACTGACACATCTGGGGGACTCTTGGAATGGTGTCATGACCCTGGAGTTCCTCTCGCCTTTCCTGAGGAGAGCGCCTCCTCTTGAGATGCGACGGGAACGCCGGGAATTCTTTCCCTACGAAACAGGGAAAGGATCCCTCATCTCGAGCTAGGAGGCGGAAACGGGGCTCCCCTGGATGTGTGCGGGACCCCACGTGCTTCCTCTCGAGTGGAGACGGGTATGTCGGGGAACTTCTTGAGTTGCAGCAATCGTGTGAAGGACCCTTTGGAAGTTTCAGTGGTTAGATGTGATTGGCCTCGAGAAGCCTCAGCGGAAATGGGCCTCATCTCGCCTGGAGGGAAAACCTCCTGGATTTTCTCGAGTTGCGGCAGGTGCTCTCGACTTACGACGGGGACCTCAGGGACCCGCTCTGGTGGCCTCAGGAAAGGCCAGTCCCCATGCGAGTTCCTCGGGGGCCTCTCGGGATTCCTCTCCCGTCGATGCCGGGGCCTAAGACCTTGTGTGGAGTCGGGGCCGGAACCTGAGGATTCCTCTCCAGTGCTGACATGGATCTTGGGGTACTTCTGGAGTCTCCCCAGGGGAGTCAGTCCTCGTCTCGAATTCGGGCATGCACTTGCGCTTTCCTCCAGAGCGGTAGCAGCAGTGTCACGCAGTCCGCCGCGTGGATCAAAGGATCTATGGTTTTCCCTCGAGTCTTTCCCACGAGGCTTTCCCACGAGGCTTTCCCACAGGGCTGTCCCACGTGCTCACGTGGTGGGAGTCGATCCTCGGCTTGAACGTCAAGGCAGTGCAGGGAAAACAGGTTCCTCTGGAATGGACTGACACATCTGGGGGACTCTTGGAATGGTGGCACGACCCTGGAGTTCCTCTCGCCTTTCCTGTGGAGAGCGCCTCCTCTTGAGATGCGACGGGAACGCCGGGAATTCTTTCCGTACGAAACAGGGAAAGGATCCCTCATCTCGAGCTAGGAGGCGGAAACGGGGCACCCCTGGATGTGTTTGGGACCCCACGTGCTTCCTCTCGAGTGGAGACTGGTATGTCGGGGTACTTCTTGAGTTGCAGCAAGGGTGTGAAGGACCCTTTGGAAGTTCCAGTGGTTAGATGTGATTGGCCTCGAGAAGCCTCAGCGGAAATGGGCCTCATCTCGTCTGGAGGGCAAAACCTCCTGGATTTTCTCGAGTTGAGGCAGGTGCTCTCGACTTACGACGGGGACCTCAGGGACCCGCTCTGGTGGCCTCAGGAAAGGCCAGTCCCCATGCGAGTTCCTCGGGGGCCTCTCGGGATTCCTCTCCCGTCGATGCCGGGGTCTAAGACCTTGAGTGGAGTCGGGGCCGGAACCTGAGGATTCCTCTCCAGTGCTGACATGGATCTTGGGGTACTTCTGGAGTCTCCCCAGGGGAGTCAGTCCTCGTCTCGAATGCGGGCATGCACTTGCGCTTTCCTCCAGAGCGGTAGCAGCAGTGTCACGCAGTCCGCCGCGTGGATCAAAGAATCTATGGTTTTCCCTCGAGTCTTTCCCACGAGGCTTTCCCACGAGGCTTTCCCACAGGGCTGTCCCACGTGCACACGTGGTGGGAGTCGATCCTCGGCTTGAACGTCAAGGCAGTGCAGGGAAAACAGGTTCCTCTGGAATGGACTGACACATCTGGGGGACTCTTGGAATGGTGGCACGACCCTGGAGTTCCTCTCGCCTTTCCTGTGGAGAGCGCCTCCTCTTGAGATGCGATGGGAAAGCCGGGAATTCTTTCCCTACAAAACAGGGAAAGGATCCCTCATCTCGAGCTAGGAGGCGGAAACGGGGCTCCCCTGGATGTGTGCGGGACCCTCGTGCTTCCTCTCGAGTGGAGACGGGTGTGTCAGGGAACTTCTTGAGTTGCAGCAAGGGTGTGAAAGACCCTTTGGAAGTTCCAGTGGTTAGATGTGATTAGCCTCTAGAAGACTCAGCGGAAATGGGCCTCATCTCGCCTGGAGGGCAAAACCTCCTGGATTTTCTCGAGTTGCGGCAGGTGCTCTCGACTTACGACGGGGACCTCAGGGACCCGCTCTGGTGGCCTCAGGAAAGGCCAGTCCCCATGCGAGTTCCACGGGGGCCTCTCGGGGTTCCTCTCCCGTCAATGCCAGGGCCTAAGACCTTGTGTGGAGTCGGGGACGAAACCTGAGTATTCCTCTCCAGTGCTGACACGGACCTTGGGGTAGTTCTGGAGTCTCCCCAGGGGAGTCAGTCCTAGTCTTGAACGCGGGCATGCACGTGAGCTTTCCTCCAGAACGGTAGCAGCAGTGTCAGGCATTCCGCCGCGTGGATCAAGGGATCTATGGCTTTCCCTCGAGGCTTTCCCACGAGGCTTTCCCACAGGGCTGTCCCACGTGCACACGTGGTGGGAGTCGATCCTCGGCTTGAACGTCAAGGCAGTGCAGGGAAAACAGGTTCCTCTGGAATGGACTGACACATCTGGGGGACTCTTGGAATGGTGGCACGACCCTGGAGTTCCTCTCGCCTTTCCTGAGGAGAGCGCCTCCTCTTGAGATGCGACGGCAACGCCGGGAATTCTTTCCCTACCAAACAGGGAAAGGATCCCTCATCTCGAGCTAGGAGGCGGAAACGGGGCTCCCCTGGATGTGTGCGGGACCCCACGTGCTTCCTCTCGAGTGGAGACGGGTATGTCGGGGAACTTCTTGAGTTGCAGCAATGGTGTGAAGGACCCTTTGGAAGTTCCAGTGGTTAGACGTGATTGGCCTCGAGAAACCTCAGCGGAAATGGGCCTCATCTCGCCTGGAGGGCAAAACCTCCTGGATTTTCTCTAGTTGCGGCAGGTGCTCCCGACTTACGACGGGGACCTCAGGGACCCGCTTTGGTGGCCTCAGGAAAGGCCAGTCCCCATGCGAGTTCCTCGGGGGCCTCTCGGGATTCCTCTCCCGTCGATGCCGGGGCCTAAGACCTTGTGTGGAGTCGGGGCCGGAACCTGAGGATTCCTCTCCAGTGCGGACATGGATCTTGGGGTACTTCTGGAGTCTCCCCAGGGGAGTCAGTCCTCGTCTCGAATGCGGGCATGCACTTGCGCTTTCCTCCAGAGCGGTAGCAGCAGTGTCACGCAGTCCGCCGCGTGGATCAAAGGATCTATGGTTTTCCCTCGAGTCTTTCCCACGAGGCTTTCCCACGAGGCTTTCCCACAGGGCTGTCCCACGTGCACACGTTTTGGGAGTCGATCCTCGGCTTGAACGTCAAGGCAGTGCAGGGAAAACAGGTTCCTCTGGAATGGACTGACACATCTGGGGGACTCTTGGAATGGTGTCATGACCCTGGAGTTCCTCTCGCCTTTCCTGTGGAGAGCGCCTCCTCTTGAGATGCGACGGGAACGCCGGGAATTCTTTCCCTACGAAACAGGGAAAGGATCCCTCATCTCGAGCTAGGAGGCGGAAACGGGGCTCCCCTGGATGTGTGCGGGACCCCACGTGCTTCCTCTCGAGTGGAGACGGGTATGTCGGGGAACTTCTTGAGTTGCAGCAAGGGTGTGAAGGACCCTTTGGAAGTTCCAGTGGTTACATGTGATTGGCCTCGAGAAGCCTCAGCGAAAATGGGCCTCATCTCGCCTGGAGGGCAAAACCTCCTGGATTTTCTCGAGTTGCGGCAGGTGCTCTCGACTTACGACGGGGAACTCAGGGACCCGCTCTGGTGGCCTCAGGAAAGGCCAGTCCCCATGCGAGTTCCTCGGGGGCCTCTCGGGATTCCTCTCCCGTCGATGCCGGGGCCTAAGACCTTGTGTGGAGTCGGGGCCGGAACCTGAGGATTCCTCTCCAGTGCTGACATGGATCTTGGGGTACTTCTGGAGTCTCCCCAGGGGAGTCAGTCCTCGTCTCGAATGCGGGCATGCACTTGCGCTTTCCTCCAAAGCGGTAGCAGCAGTGTCACGCAGTCCGCCACGTGGATCAAAGGATCTATGGTTTTCCCTCGAGTCTTTCCCACGAGGCTTTCCCACGAGGCTTTCCCACAGGGCTGTCCCACGTGCACACGTGGTGGGAGTCGATCCTCGGCTTGAACGTCAAGGCAGTGCAGGAAAAACAGGTTCGTCTGGAATGGACTGACACATCTGGGGGACTCTTGGAATGGTGGCACGACCCTGGAGTTCCTTTCGCCTTTCCTGTGGAGAGCGCCTCCTCTTGAGATGCGACGGATACGCCGGGAATTCTTTCCCTACGAAACAGGGAAAGGATCCCTCATCTCGAGCTAGGAGGCGGAAACGGGGCTCCCCTGGATGTGTGCGGGACCCCACGTGAGTCCTCTCGAGTGGAGACGGGTATGTCGGGGAACTTCTTGAGTTGCAGCAAGGGTGTGAAGGACCCTTTGGAAGTTCCAGTGGTTAGATGTGATTGGCCTCGAGAAGCCTCAGCGGAAATGGGCCTCATCTCGCCTGGAGGGCAAAACCTCCTGGATTTTCTCGAGTTGCGGCAGGTGCTCTCGACTTACGACGGGGACCTCAGGGACCCGCTCTGGTGGCCTCAGAAAACGCCAGTCCCCATGCGAGTTCCTCGGGGGCCTCTCGGGATTCCTCTCCCGTCGATGCCGGGGCCTAAGACCTTGTGTGGAGTCGGGGCCGGAACCTGAGGATTCCTCTCCAGTGCTGACATGGATCTTGGGGTACTTCTGGAGTCTCCCCAGGGGAGTCAGTCCTCGTCTCGAATGCGGGCATGCACTTGCGCTTTCCTCCAGAGCGGTAGCAGCAGTGTCACGCAGTCCGCCGCGTGGATCAAAGGATCTATGGTTTTCCCTCGAGTCTTTCCCACGAGGCTTTCCCACGAGGCTTTCCCACAGGGCTGTCCCACGTGCACACGTGGTGGGAGTCGATCCTCGGCTTGAACGTCAAGGCAGTGCAGGGAAAACAGGTTCCTCTGGAATGGACTGACACATCTGGGGGACTCTTGGAATGGTGGCACGACCCTGGAGTTCCTCTCGCCTTTCCTGTGGAGAGCGCCTCCTCTTGAGATGCGAGGGGAACGCCGGGAAATCTTTCCCTACGAAACAGGGAAAGGATCCCTCATCTCGAGCTAGGAGGCGGAAACGGGGCTCCCCTGGATGTGTGCGTGACCCACGTGCTTCCTCTCGAGTGGAGACGGGTATGTCGGGGAACTTCTTGAGTTGCAGCAAGGGTGTGAAGGACCCGTTGGAAGTTCCAGTGGTTAGATGTGATTGGCCTCGAGAAGCCTCAGCGGAAATGGGCCTCATCTCGTCTGGAGGGCAAAACCTCCTGGATTTTCTCGAGTTGAGGCAGGTGCTCTCGACTTACGACGGGGACCTCAGGGACCCGCTCTGGTGGCCTGAGGAAAGGCCAGTCCCCATGCGAGTTCCTCGGGGGCCTCTCGGGATTCCTCTCCCGTCGATGCCGGGGTCTAAGACCTTGAGTGGAGTCGGGGCCGGAACCTGAGGATTCCTCTCCAGTGCTGACATGGATCTTGGGGTACTTCTGGAGTCTCCCCAGGGGAGTCAGTCCTCGTCTCGAATGCGGGCATGCACTTGCGCTTTCCTCCAGAGCGGTAGCAGCAGTGTCACGCAGTCCGCCGCGTGGATCAAAGGATCTATGGTTTTCCCTCGAGTCTTTCCCACGAGGCTTTCCCACGAGGCTTTCCCACAGGGCTGTCCCACGTGCACACGTGGTGGGAGTCGATCCTCGGCTTGAACGTCAAGGCAGTGCAGGGAAAACAGGTTCCTCTGGAATGGACTGTCACATCTGGGGGACTCTTGGAATGGTGGCACCACCCTGGCGTTCCTCTCGCCTTTCCTGAGGAGAGCGCCTCCTCTTGAGATGCGACGGCAACGCCGGGAATTCTTTCCCTACCAAACAGGGAAAGGATACCTCATCTCGAGCTAGGAGGGGGAAACGGGGCACCCCTGGATGTGTGCGGGACCCCACGTGCTTCCTCTCGAGTGGAGACGGGTATGTCGGGGAACTTCTTGAGTTGCAGCAATGGTGTGAAGGACCCTTTGGAAGTTCCAGTGGTTAGACGTCATTGGCCTCGAGAAGCCTCAGCGGAAATGGGCCTCATCTCGCCTGGAGGGCAAAACCTCCTGGATTTTCTCTAGTTGCGGCAGGTGCTCTCGACTTACGACGGGGACCTCAGGGACCCGCTCTGGTGGCCTCAGGAAAGGCCAGTCCCCATGCGAGTTCCTCGGGGGCCTCTCGGGATTCCTCTCCCGTCGATGCCGGGGCCTAAGACCTTGTGTGGAGTCGGGGCCGGAACCTGAGGATTCCTCTCCAGTGCTGACATGGATCTTGGGGTACTTCTGGTGTCTCCCCAGGGGAGTCAGTCCTCGTCTCGAATGCGGGCATGCACTTGCGCTTTCCTCCAGAGCGGTAGCAGCAGTGTCACGCAGTCCGCCGCGTGGATCAAAGGATCTATGGTTTTCCCTCGAGTCTTTCCCACGAGGCTTTCCCACGAGGCTTTCCCACAGGGCTGTCCCACGTGCACACGTGGTGGGAGTCGATCCTCGGCTTGAACGTCAAGGCAGTGCAGGGAAAACAGGTTCCTCTGGAATGGACTGTCACATCTGGGGGACTCTTGGAATGGTGGCACGACCCTGGCGTTCCTCTCGCCTTTCCTGAGGAGAGCGCCTCCTCTTGAGATGCGACGGCAACGCCGGGAATTCTTTCCCTACCAAACAGGGAAAGGATACCTCATCTCGAGCTAGGAGGGGGAAACGGGGCACCCCTGGATGTGTGCGGGACCCCACGTGCTTCCTCTCGAGTGGAGACGGGTATGTCGGGGAACTTCTTGAGTTGCAGCAATGGTGTGAAGGACCCTTTGGAAGTTCCAGTGGTTAGACGTCATTGGCCTCGAGAAGCCTCAGCGGAAATGGGCCTCATCTCGCCTGGAGGGCAAAACCTCCTGGATTTTCTCTAGTTGCGGCAGGTGCTCTCGACTTACGACGGGGACCTCAGGGACCCGCTCTGGTGGCCTCAGGAAAGGCCAGTCCCCATGCGAGTTCCTCGGGGGCCTCTCGGGATTCCTCTCCCGTCGATGCCGGGGCCTAAGACCTTGTGTGGAGTCGGGGCCGGAACCTGAGGATTCCTCTCCAGTGCTGACATGGATCTTGGGGTACTTCTGGTGTCTCCCCAGGGGAGTCAGTCCTCGTCTCGAATGCGGGCATGCACTTGCGCTTTCCTCCAGAGCGGTAGCAGCAGTGTCACGCAGTCCGCCGCGTGGATCAAAGGATCTATGGTTTTCCCTCGAGTCTTTCCCACGAGGCTTTCCCACGAGGCTTTCCCACAGGGATGTCCCACGTGCACACGTGGTGGGAGTCGATCCTCGGCTTGAACGTCAAGGCAGTGCAGGGAAAACAGGTTCCTCTGGAATGGACTGACACATCTGGGGGACTCTTGGAATGGTGGCACGACCCTGGCGTTCCTCTCGCCTTTCCTGAGGAGAGCGCCTCCTCTTGAGATGCGACGGCAACGCCGGGAATTCTTTCCCTACCAAACAGGGAAAGGATACCTCATCTCGAGCTAGGAGGGGGAAACGGGGCACCCCTGGATGTGTGCGGGACCCCACGTGCTTCCTCTCGAGTGGAGACGGGTATGTCGGGGAACTTCTTGAGTTGCAGCAATGGTGTGAAGGACCCTTTGGAAGTTCCAGTGGTTAGACGTCATTGGCCTCGAGAAGCCTCAGCGGAAATGGGCCTCATCTCGCCTGGAGGGCAAAACCTCCTGGATTTTCTCTAGTTGCGGCAGGTGCTCTCGACTTACGACGGGGACCTCAGGGACCCGCTCTGGTGGCCTCAGGAAAGGCCAGTCCCCATGCGAGTTCCTCGGGGGCCTCTCGGGATTCCTCTCCCGTCGATGCCGGGGCCTAAGACCTTGTGTGGAGTCGGGGCCGGAACCTGAGGATTCCTCTCCAGTGCGGACATGGATCTTGGGGTACTTCTGGAGTCTCCCCAGGGGAGTCAGTCCTCGTCTCGAATGCGGGCATGCACTTGCGCTTTCCTCCAGAGCGGTAGCAGCAGTGTCACGCAGTCCGCCGCGTGGATCAAAGGATCTATGGTTTTCCCTCGAGTCTTTCCCACGAGGCTTTCCCACGAGGCTTTCCCACAGGGCTGTCCCACGTGCACACGTGGTGGGAGTCGATCCTCGGCTTGAACGTCAAGGCAGTGCAGGGAAAACAGGTTCCTCTGGAATGGACTGACACATCTGGGGGACTCTTGGAATGGTGTCACGACCCTGGAGTTCCTCTCGCCTTTCCTGTGGAGAGCGCCTCCTCTTGAGATGCGACGGGAACGCCGGGAATTCTTTCCCTACGAAACAGGGAAAGGATCCCTCATCTCGAGCTAGGAGGCGGAAACGGGGCTCCCCTGGATGTGTGCGGGACCCCACGTGCTTCCTCTCGAGTGGAGACGGGTATGTCGGGGAACTTCTTGAGTTGCAGCAAGGGTGTGAAGGACCCTTTGGAAGTTCCAGTGGTTATATGTGATTGGCCTCGAGAAGCCTCAGCGGAAATGGGCCTCATCTCGCCTGGAGGGCAAAACCTCCTGGATTTTCTCGAGTTGCGGCAGGTGCTCTCGACTTACGACGGGGACCTCAGGGACCCGCTTTGGTGGCCCCAGGAAAGGCCAGTCCTCATGCGAGTTCCTCGGGGGCCTCTCGGGATTCCTCTCCCGTCGATGCCGGGGCCTAAGACCTTGTGTGGAGTCGGGGCCGGAACCTGAGGATTCCTCTCCAGTGCTGACATGGATCTTGGGGTACTTCTGGAGTCTCCCCAGGGGAGTCAGTACTCGTCTCGAATGCGGGCATGCACTTGCGCTTTCCTCCAGAGCGGTAGCAGCAGTGTCACGCAGTCCGCCGCTGGATCAAAGGATCTATGGTTTTCCCTCGAGTCTTTCCCACGAGGCTTTCCCACGAGGCTTTCCCACAGGGCTGTCCCACGTGCACACGTGGTGGGAGTCGATCCTCGGCTTGAACGTCAAGGCAGTGCAGGGAAAACAGGTTCCTCTGGAATGGACTGACACATCTGGGGGACTCTTGGAATGGTGGCACGACCCTGGCGTTCCTCTCGCCTTTCCTGAGGAGAGCGCCTCCTCTTGAGATGCGATGGCAACGCCGGGAATTCTTTCCCTACCAAACAGGGAAAGGATACCTCATCTCGAGCTAGGAGGGGGAAACGGGGCTCCCCTGGATGTGTGCGGGACCCCACGTGCTTCCTCTCGAGTGGAGACGGGTATGTCGGGGAACTTCTTGAGTTGCAGCAATGGTGTGAAGGACCCTTTGGAAGTTCCAGTGGTTAGACGTCATTGGCCTCGAGAAGCCTCAGCGGAAATGGGCCTCATCTCGCCTGGAGGGCAAAACCTCCTGGATTTTCTCGAGTTGCGGCAGGTGCTCTCGACTTACGACGGGGACCTCAGGGACCCGCTCTGGTGGCCTCAGGAAAGGCCAGTCCCCATGCGAGTTCCTCGGGGGCCTCTCGGCATTCCTCTCCCGTCGATGCCGGGGCCTAAGACCTTGTGTGGAGTCGGGGCCGGAACCTGAGGATTCCTCTCCAGTGCTGACATGGATCTTGGGGTACTTCTGGAGTCTCCCCAGGGGAGTCAGTCCTCGTCTCGAATGCGGGCATGCACTTGCGCTTTCCTCCAAAGCGGTAGCAGCAGTGTCAGGCAGTCCGCCACGTGGATCAAAGGATGTATGGTTTTCCCTCGAGTCTTTCCCACGAGGCTTTCCCACGAGGCTTTCCCACAGGGCTGTCCCACGTGCACACGTGGTGGGAGTCGATCCTCGGCTTGAACGTCAAGGCAGTGCAGGGAAAACAGGTTCCTCTGGAATGGACTGACACATCTGGGGGACTCTTGGAATGGTGGCACGACCCTGGAGTTCCTTTCGCCTTTCCTGTGGAGAGCGCCTCCTCTTGAGATGCGACGGATACGCCGGGAATTCTTTCCCTACGAAACAGGGAAAGGATCCCTCATCTCGAGCTAGGAGGCGGAAACGGGGCTCCCCTGGATGTGTGCGGGACCCCACGTGAGTCCTCTCGAGTTGAGACGGGTATGTCGGGGAACTTCTTGAGTTGCAGCAAGGGTGTGAAGGACCCTTTGGAAGTTCCAGTGGTTAGATGTGATTGGCCTCGAGAAGCCTCAGCGGAAATGGGCCTCATCTCGCCTGGAGGGCAAAACCTCCTGGATTTTCTCGAGTTGCGGCAGGTGCTCTCGACTTACGACGGGGACCTCAGGGACCCGCTCTGGTGGCCTCAGGAAAGGCCAGTCCCCATGCGAGTTCCTCGGGGGCCTCTCGGGATTCCTCTCCCGTCGATGCCGGGGCCTAAGACCTTGTGTGGAGTCGGGGCCGGAACCTGAGGATTCCTCTCCAGTGCTGACATGGATCTTGGGGTACTTCTGGAGTCTCCCCAGGGGAGTCAGTCCTCGTCTCGAATGCGGGCATGCACTTGCGCTTTCCTCCAGAGCGGTAGCAGCAGTGTCACGCAGTCCGCCGCGTGGATCAAAGGATCTATGGTTTTCCCTCGAGTCTTTCCCACGAGGCTTTCCCACGAGGCTTTCCCACAGGGCTGTCCCACGTGCACACGTGGTGGGAGTCGATCCTCGGCTTGAACGTCAAGGCAGTGCAGGGAAAACAGGTTCCTCTGGAATGGACTGACACATCTGGGGGACTCTTGGAATGGTGGCACGACCCTGGCGTTCCTCTCGCCTTTCCTGAGGAGAGCGCCTCCTCTTGAGATGCGATGGCAACGCCGGGAATTCTTTCCCTACCAAACAGGGAAAGGATACCTCATCTCGAGCTAGGAGGGGGAAACGGGGCTCCCCTGGATGTGTGCGGGACCCCACGTGCTTCCTCTCGAGTGGAGACGGGTATGTCGGGGAACTTCTTGAGTTGCAGCAATGGTGTGAAGGACCCTTTGGAAGTTCCAGTGGTTAGACGTCATTGGCCTCGAGAAGCCTCAGCGGAAATGGGCCTCATCTCGCCTGGAGGGCAAAACCTCCTGGATTTTCTCGAGTTGCGGCAGGTGCTCTCGACTTACGACGGGGACCTCAGGGACCCGCTCTGGTGGCCTCAGGAATGGCCAGTCCCCATGCGAGTTCCTCGGGGGCCTCTCGGGATTCCTCTCCCGTCGATGCCGGGGCCTAAGACCTTGTGTGGAGTCGGGGCCGGAACCTGAGGATTCCTCTCCAGTGCTGACATGGATCTTGGGGTACTTCTGGTGTCTCCCCAGGGGAGTCAGTCCTCGTCTCGAATGCGGGCATGCACTTGCGCTTTCCTCCAGAGCGGTAGCAGCAGTGTCACGCAGTCCGCCGCGTGGATCAAAGGATCTATGGTTTTCCCTCGAGTCTTTCCCACGAGGCTTTCCCACGAGGCTTTCCCACAGGGCTGTCCCACGTGTACACGTGGTGGGAGTCGATCCTCGGCTTGAACGTCAAGGCAGTGCAGGGAAAACAGGTTCCTCTGGAATGGACTGACACATCTGGGGGACTCTTGGAATGGTGGCACGACCCTGGAGTTCCTCTCGCCTTTCCTGTGGAGAGCGCCTCCTCTTGAGATGCGACGGGAACGCCGGGAATTCTTTCCCTACGAAACAGGGAAAGGATCCCTCATCTCGAGCTAGGAGGCGGAAACGGGGCTCCCCTGGATGTGTGCGGGACCCCACGTGCTTCCTCTCGAGTGGAGACGGGTATGTTGGGGAACTTCTTGAGTTGCAGCAAGGGTGTGAAGGACCCTTTGGAAGTTCCATTGGTTAGATGTGATTGGCCTCGAGAAGCCTCAGCGGAAATGGGCCTCATCTCGCCTGGAGGGCAAAACCTCCTGGATTTTCTCGAGTTGCGGCAGGTGCTCTCGACTTACGACGGGGACCTCAGGGACCCGCTCTGGTGGCCTCAGGAAAGGCCAGTCCCCATGCGAGTTCCTCGGGGGCCTCTCGGCATTCCTCTCCCGTCGATGCCGGGGCCTAAGACCTTGTGTGGAGTCGGGGCCGGAACCTGAGGATTCCTCTCCAGTGCTGACATGGATCTTGGGGTACTTCTGGAGTCTCCCCAGGGGAGTCAGTCCTCGTCTCGAATGCGGGCATGCACTTGCGCTTTCCTCCAGAGCGGTAGCAGCAGTGTCACGCAGTCCGCCGCGTGGATCAAAGGATCTATGGTTTTCCCTCGAGTCTTTCCCACGAGGCTTTCCCACGAGGCTTTCCCACAGGGCTGTCCCACGTGCACACCTGGTGGGAGTCGATCCTCGGCTTGAACGTCAAGGCAGTGCAGGGAAAACAGGTTCCTCTGGAATGGACTGACACATCTGGGGGACTCTTGGAATGGTGGCACGACCCTGGAGTTCCTCTCGCCTTTCCTGTGGAGAGCGCCTCCTCTTGAGATGCGACGGGAACGCCGGGAATTCTTTCCCTACGAAACAGGGAAAGGATCCCTCATCTCGAGCTAGGAGGCGGAAACGGGGCTCCCCTGGATGTGTGCGGGACCCCACGTGCTTCCTCTCGAGTAGAGAAGGGTATGTCGGGGAACTTCTTGAGTTCCAGCAAGGGTGTGAAGGACCCTTTGGAAGTTCCAGTGGTTAGATGTGATTAGCCTCGAGAAGCCTCAGCGGAAATGGGCCTCATCTCGCCTGGAGGGCAAAACCTCCTGGATTTTCTCGAGTTGCGGCAGGTGCTCTCGACTTACGACGGGGACTTCAGGGACCCGCTCTGGTGGCCTCAGGAAAGGCCAGTCCCCATGCGAGTTCCTCGGGGGCCTCTCGGGATTCCTCTCCCATCGATGCCGGGGCCTAAGACCTTGTGTGGAGTCGGGGCCGGAACCTGAGGATTCCTCTCCAGTGCTGACATGGATCTTGGGGTACTTCTGGAGTCTCCCCTGGGGAGTCAGTCCTCGTCTCGAATGCGGGCATGCACATGCGCTTTCCTCCAGAGCGGTAGCAGCAGTGTCACGCAGTCCGCCGCGTGGATCAAAGGATCTATGGTTTTCCCTCGAGTCTTTCCCACGAGGCTTTCCCACGAGGCTTTCCCACAGGGCTGTCCCACGTGCACACGTGGTGGGAGTCGATCCTCGGCTTGAACGTCAAGGCAGTGCAGGGAAAACAGGTTCCTCTGGAATGGACTGACACATCTGGGGGACTCTTGGAATGGTGTCACGACCCTGGAGTTCCTCTCGCCTTTCCTGTGGAGAGCGCCTCCTCTTGAGATGCGACGGGAACGCCGGGAATTCTTTCCCTACGAAACAGGGAAAGGATCCCTCATCTCGAGCTAGGAGGCGGAAACGGGGCTCCCCTGGATGTGTGCGGGACCCCACGTGCTTCCTCTCGAGTGGAGACGGGTATGTCGGGGAACTTCTTGAGTTGCAGCAAGGGTGTGAAGGACCCTTTGGAAGTTCCAGTGGTTATATGTGATTGGCCTCGAGAAGCCTCAGCGGAAATGGGCCTCATCTCGCCTGGAGGGCAAAACCTCCTGGATTTTCTCGAGTTGCGGCAGGTGCTCTCGACTTACGACGGGGACCTCAGGGACCCGCTTTGGTGGCCCCAGGAAAGGCCAGTCCTCATGCGAGTTCCTCGGGGGCCTCTCGGGATTCCTCTCCCGTCGATGCCGGGGCCTAAGACCTTGTGTGGAGTCGGGGCCGGAACCTGAGGATTCCTCTCCAGTGCTGACATGGATCTTGGGGTACTTCTGGAGTCTCCCCAGGGGAGTCAGTACTCGTCTCGAATGCGGGCATGCACTTGCGCTTTCCTCCAGAGCGGTAGCAGCAGTGTCACGCAGTCCGCCGCTGGATCAAAGGATCTATGGTTTTCCCTCGAGTCTTTCCCACGAGGCTTTCCCACGAGGCTTTCCCACAGGGCTGTCCCACGTGCACACGTGGTGGGAGTCGATCCTCGGCTTGAACGTCAAGGCAGTGCAGGGAAAACAGGTTCCTCTGGAATGGACTGACACATCTGGGGGACTCTTGGAATGGTGGCACGACCCTGGCGTTCCTCTCGCCTTTCCTGAGGAGAGCGCCTCCTCTTGAGATGCGATGGCAACGCCGGGAATTCTTTCCCTACCAAACAGGGAAAGGATACCTCATCTCGAGCTAGGAGGGGGAAACGGGGCTCCCCTGGATGTGTGCGGGACCCCACGTGCTTCCTCACGAGTGGAGACGGGTATGTCGGGGAACTTCTTGAGTTGCAGCAATGGTGTGAAGGACCCTTTGGAAGTTCCAGTGGTTAGACGTCATTGGCCTCGAGAAGCCTCAGCGGAAATGGGCCTCATCTCGCCTGGAGGGCAAAACCTCCTGGATTTTCTCGAGTTGCGGCAGGTGCTCTCGACTTACGACGGGGACCTCAGGGACCCGCTCTGGTGGCCTCAGGAAAGGCCAGTCCCCATGCGAGTTCCTCGGGGGCCTCTCGGCATTCCTCTCCCGTCGATGCCGGGGCCTAAGACCTTGTGTGGAGTCGGGGCCGGAACCTGAGGATTCCTCTCCAGTGCTGACATGGATCTTGGGGTACTTCTGGAGTCTCCCCAGGGGAGTCAGTCCTCGTCTCGAATGCGGGCATGCACTTGCGCTTTCCTCCAAAGCGGTAGCAGCAGTGTCAGGCAGTCCGCCACGTGGATCAAAGGATGTATGGTTTTCCCTCGAGTCTTTCCCACGAGGCTTTCCCACGAGGCTTTCCCACAGGGCTGTCCCACGTGCACACGTGGTGGGAGTCGATCCTCGGCTTGAACGTCAAGGCAGTGCAGGGAAAACAGGTTCCTCTGGAATGGACTGACACATCTGGGGGACTCTTGGAATGGTGGCACGACCCTGGAGTTCCTTTCGCCTTTCCTGTGGAGAGCGCCTCCTCTTGAGATGCGACGGATACGCCGGGAATTCTTTCCCTACGAAACAGGGAAAGGATCCCTCATCTCGAGCTAGGAGGCGGAAACGGGGCTCCCCTGGATGTGTGCGGGACCCCACGTGAGTCCTCTCGAGTTGAGACGGGTATGTCGGGGAACTTCTTGAGTTGCAGCAAGGGTGTGAAGGACCCTTTGGAAGTTCCAGTGGTTAGATGTGATTGGCCTCGAGAAGCCTCAGCGGAAATGGGCCTCATCTCGCCTGGAGGGCAAAACCTCCTGGATTTTCTCGAGTTGCGGCAGGTGCTATCGACTTACGACGGGGACCTCAGGGACCCGCTCTGGTGGCCTCAGGAAAGGCCAGTCCCCATGCGAGTTCCTCGGGGGCCTCTCGGGATTCCTCTCCCGTCGATGCCGGGGCCTAAGACCTTGTGTGGAGTCGGGGCCGGAACCTGAGGATTCCTCTCCAGTGCTGACATGGATCTTGGGGTACTTCTGGAGTCTCCCCAGGGGAGTCAGTCCTCGTCTCGAATGCGGGCATGCACTTGCGCTTTCCTCCAGAGCGGTAGCAGCAGTGTCACGCAGTCCGCCGCGTGGATCAAAGGATCTATGGTTTTCCCTCGAGTCTTTCCCACGAGGCTTTCCCACGAGGCTTTCCCACAGGGCTGTCCCACGTGCACACGTGGTGGGAGTCGATCCTCGGCTTGAACGTCAAGGCAGTGCAGGGAAAACAGGTTCCTCTGGAATGGACTGACACATCTGGGGGACTCTTGGAATGGTGGCACGACCCTGGCGTTCCTCTCGCCTTTCCTGAGGAGAGCGCCTCCTCTTGAGATGCGATGGCAACGCCGGGAATTCTTTCCCTACCAAACAGGGAAAGGATACCTCATCTCGAGCTAGGAGGGGGAAACGGGGCTCCCCTGGATGTGTGCGGGACCCCACGTGCTTCCTCTCGAGTGGAGACGGGTATGTCGGGGAACTTCTTGAGTTGCAGCAATGGTGTGAAGGACCCTTTGGAAGTTCCAGTGGTTAGACGTCATTGGCCTCGAGAAGCCTCAGCGGAAATGGGCCTCATCTCGCCTGGAGGGCAAAACCTCCTGGATTTTCTCGAGTTGCGGCAGGTGCTCTCGACTTACGACGGGGACCTCAGGGACCCGCTCTGGTGGCCTCAGGAATGGCCAGTCCCCATGCGAGTTCCTCGGGGGCCTCTCGGGATTCCTCTCCCGTCGATGCCGGGGCCTAAGACCTTGTGTGGAGTCGGGGCCGGAACCTGAGGATTCCTCTCCAGTGCTGACATGGATCTTGGGGTACTTCTGGAGTCTCCCCTGGGGAGTCAGTCCTCGTCTCGAATGCGGGCATGCACATGCGCTTTCCTCCAGAGCGGTAGCAGCAGTGTCACGCAGTCCGCCGCGTGGATCAAAGGATCTATGGTTTTCCCTCGAGTCTTTCCCACGAGGCTTTCCCACGAGGCTTTCCCACAGGGCTGTCCCACGTGCACACGTGGTGGGAGTCGATCCTCGGCTTGAACGTCAAGGCAGTGCAGGGAAAACAGGTTCCTCTGGAATGGACTGACACATCTGGGGGACTCTTGGAATGGTGTCACGACCCTGGAGTTCCTCTCGCCTTTCCTGTGGAGAGCGCCTCCTCTTGAGATGCGACGGGAACGCCGGGAATTCTTTCCCTACGAAACAGGGAAAGGATCCCTCATCTCGAGCTAGGAGGCGGAAACGGGGCTCCCCTGGATGTGTGCGGGACCCCACGTGCTTCCTCTCGAGTGGAGACGGGTATGTCGGGGAACTTCTTGAGTTGCAGCAAGGGTGTGAAGGACCCTTTGGAAGTTCCAGTGGTTATATGTGATTGGCCTCGAGAAGCCTCAGCGGAAATGGGCCTCATCTCGCCTGGAGGGCAAAACCTCCTGGATTTTCTCGAGTTGCGGCAGGTGCTCTCGACTTACGACGGGGACCTCAGGGACCCGCTTTGGTGGCCCCAGGAAAGGCCAGTCCTCATGCGAGTTCCTCGGGGGCCTCTCGGGATTCCTCTCCCGTCGATGCCGGGGCCTAAGACCTTGTGTGGAGTCGGGGCCGGAACCTGAGGATTCCTCTCCAGTGCTGACATGGATCTTGGGGTACTTCTGGAGTCTCCCCAGGGGAGTCAGTACTCGTCTCGAATGCGGGCATGCACTTGCGCTTTCCTCCAGAGCGGTAGCAGCAGTGTCACGCAGTCCGCCGCTGGATCAAAGGATCTATGGTTTTCCCTCGAGTCTTTCCCACGAGGCTTTCCCACGAGGCTTTCCCACAGGGCTGTCCCACGTGCACACGTGGTGGGAGTCGATCCTCGGCTTGAACGTCAAGGCAGTGCAGGGAAAACAGGTTCCTCTGGAATGGACTGACACATCTGGGGGACTCTTGGAATGGTGGCACGACCCTGGCGTTCCTCTCGCCTTTCCTGAGGAGAGCGCCTCCTCTTGAGATGCGATGGCAACGCCGGGAATTCTTTCCCTACCAAACAGGGAAAGGATACCTCATCTCGAGCTAGGAGGGGGAAACGGGGCTCCCCTGGATGTGTGCGGGACCCCACGTGCTTCCTCACGAGTGGAGACGGGTATGTCGGGGAACTTCTTGAGTTGCAGCAATGGTGTGAAGGACCCTTTGGAAGTTCCAGTGGTTAGACGTCATTGGCCTCGAGAAGCCTCAGCGGAAATGGGCCTCATCTCGCCTGGAGGGCAAAACCTCCTGGATTTTCTCGAGTTGCGGCAGGTGCTCTCGACTTACGACGGGGACCTCAGGGACCCGCTCTGGTGGCCTCAGGAAAGGCCAGTCCCCATGCGAGTTCCTCGGGGGCCTCTCGGCATTCCTCTCCCGTCGATGCCGGGGCCTAAGACCTTGTGTGGAGTCGGGGCCGGAACCTGAGGATTCCTCTCCAGTGCTGACATGGATCTTGGGGTACTTCTGGAGTCTCCCCAGGGGAGTCAGTCCTCGTCTCGAATGCGGGCATGCACTTGCGCTTTCCTCCAAAGCGGTAGCAGCAGTGTCAGGCAGTCCGCCACGTGGATCAAAGGATGTATGGTTTTCCCTCGAGTCTTTCCCACGAGGCTTTCCCACGAGGCTTTCCCACAGGGCTGTCCCACGTGCACACGTGGTGGGAGTCGATCCTCGGCTTGAACGTCAAGGCAGTGCAGGGAAAACAGGTTCCTCTGGAATGGACTGACACATCTGGGGGACTCTTGGAATGGTGGCACGACCCTGGAGTTCCTTTCGCCTTTCCTGTGGAGAGCGCCTCCTCTTGAGATGCGACGGATACGCCGGGAATTCTTTCCCTACGAAACAGGGAAAGGATCCCTCATCTCGAGCTAGGAGGCGGAAACGGGGCTCCCCTGGATGTGTGCGGGACCCCACGTGAGTCCTCTCGAGTTGAGACGGGTATGTCGGGGAACTTCTTGAGTTGCAGCAAGGGTGTGAAGGACCCTTTGGAAGTTCCAGTGGTTAGATGTGATTGGCCTCGAGAAGCCTCAGCGGAAATGGGCCTCATCTCGCCTGGAGGGCAAAACCTCCTGGATTTTCTCGAGTTGCGGCAGGTGCTCTCGACTTACGACGGGGACCTCAGGGACCCGCTCTGGTGGCCTCAGGAAAGGCCAGTCCCCATGCGAGTTCCTCGGGGGCCTCTCGGGATTCCTCTCCCGTCGATGCCGGGGCCTAAGACCTTGTGTGGAGTCGGGGCCGGAACCTGAGGATTCCTCTCCAGTGCTGACATGGATCTTGGGGTACTTCTGGAGTCTCCCCAGGGGAGTCAGTCCTCGTCTCGAATGCGGGCATGCACTTGCGCTTTCCTCCAGAGCGGTAGCAGCAGTGTCACGCAGTCCGCCGCGTGGATCAAAGGATCTATGGTTTTCCCTCGAGTCTTTCCCACGAGGCTTTCCCACGAGGCTTTCCCACAGGGCTGTCCCACGTGCACACGTGGTGGGAGTCGATCCTCGGCTTGAACGTCAAGGCAGTGCAGGGAAAACAGGTTCCTCTGGAATGGACTGACACATCTGGGGGACTCTTGGAATGGTGGCACGACCCTGGCGTTCCTCTCGCCTTTCCTGAGGAGAGCGCCTCCTCTTGAGATGCGATGGCAACGCCGGGAATTCTTTCCCTACCAAACAGGGAAAGGATACCTCATCTCGAGCTAGGAGGGGGAAACGGGGCTCCCCTGGATGTGTGCGGGACCCCACGTGCTTCCTCTCGAGTGGAGACGGGTATGTCGGGGAACTTCTTGAGTTGCAGCAATGGTGTGAAGGACCCTTTGGAAGTTCCAGTGGTTAGACGTCATTGGCCTCGAGAAGCCTCAGCGGAAATGGGCCTCATCTCGCCTGGAGGGCAAAACCTCCTGGATTTTCTCGAGTTGCGGCAGGTGCTCTCGACTTACGACGGGGACCTCAGGGACCCGCTCTGGTGGCCTCAGGAATGGCCAGTCCCCATGCGAGTTCCTCGGGGGCCTCTCGGGATTCCTCTCCCGTCGATGCCGGGGCCTAAGACCTTGTGTGGAGTCGGGGCCGGAACCTGAGGATTCCTCTCCAGTGCTGACATGGATCTTGGGGTACTTCTGGTGTCTCCCCAGGGGAGTCAGTCCTCGTCTCGAATGCGGGCATGCACTTGCGCTTTCCTCCAGAGCGGTAGCAGCAGTGTCACGCAGTCCGCCGCGTGGATCAAAGGATCTATGGTTTTCCCTCGAGTCTTTCCCACGAGGCTTTCCCACGAGGCTTTCCCACAGGGCTGTCCCACGTGTACACGTGGTGGGAGTCGATCCTCGGCTTGAACGTCAAGGCAGTGCAGGGAAAACAGGTTCCTCTGGAATGGACTGACACATCTGGGGGACTCTTGGAATGGTGGCACGACCCTGGAGTTCCTCTCGCCTTTCCTGTGGAGAGCGCCTCCTCTTGAGATGCGACGGGAACGCCGGGAATTCTTTCCCTACGAAACAGGGAAAGGATCCCTCATCTCGAGCTAGGAGGCGGAAACGGGGCTCCCCTGGATGTGTGCGGGACCCCACGTGCTTCCTCTCGAGTGGAGACGGGTATGTCGGGGAACTTCTTGAGTTGCAGCAAGGGTGTGAAGGACCCTTTGGAAGTTCCATTGGTTAGATGTGATTGGCCTCGAGAAGCCTCAGCGGAAATGGGCCTCATCTCGCCTGGAGGGCAAAACCTCCTGGATTTTCTCGAGTTGCGGCAGGTGCTCTCGACTTACGACGGGGACCTCAGGGACCCGCTCTGGTGGCCTCAGGAAAGGCCAGTCCCCATGCGAGTTCCTCGGGGGCCTCTCGGGATTCCTCTCCCGTCGATGCCGGGGCCTAAGACCTTGTGTGGAGTCGGGGCCGGAACCTGAGGATTCCTCTCCAGTGCTGACATGGATCTTGGGGTACTTCTGGAGTCTCCCCAGGGGAGTCAGTCCTCGTCTCGAATGCGGGCATGCACTTGCGCTTTCCTCCAGAGCGGTAGCAGCAGTGTCACGCAGTCCGCCGCGTGGATCAAAGGATCTATGGTTTTCCCTCGAGTCTTTCCCACGAGGCTTTCCCACGAGGCTTTCCCACAGGGCTGTCCCACGTGCACACCTGGTGGGAGTCGATCCTCGGCTTGAACGTCAAGGCAGTGCAGGGAAAACAGGTTCCTCTGGAATGGACTGACACATCTGGGGGACTCTTGGAATGGTGGCACGACCCTGGAGTTCCTCTCGCCTTTCCTGTGGAGAGCGCCTCCTCTTGAGATGCGACGGGAACGCCGGGAATTCTTTCCCTACGAAACAGGGAAAGGATCCCTCATCTCGAGCTAGGAGGCGGAAACGGGGCTCCCCTGGATGTGTGCGGGACCCCACGTGCTTCCTCTCGAGTAGAGAAGGGTATGTCGGGGAACTTCTTGAGTTCCAGCAAGGGTGTGAAGGACCCTTTGGAAGTTCCAGTGGTTAGATGTGATTAGCCTCGAGAAGCCTCAGCGGAAATGGGCCTCATCTCGCCTGGAGGGCAAAACCTCCTGGATTTTCTCGAGTTGCGGCAGGTGCTCTCGACTTACGACGGGGACTTCAGGGACCCGCTCTGGTGGCCTCAGGAAAGGCCAGTCCCCATGCGAGTTCCTCGGGGGCCTCTCGGGATTCCTCTCCCATCGATGCCGGGGCCTAAGACCTTGTGTGGAGTCGGGGCCGGAACCTGAGGATTCCTCTCCAGTGCTGACATGGATCTTGGGGTACTTCTGGAGTCTCCCCTGGGGAGTCAGTCCTCGTCTCGAATGCGGGCATGCACTTGCGCTTTCCTCCAGAGCGGTAGCAGCAGTGTCACGCAGTCCGCCGCGTGGATCAAAGGATCTATGGTTTTCCCTCGAGTCTTTCCCACGAGGCTTTCCCACGAGGCTTTCCCACAGGGCTGTCCCACGTGCACACGTGGTGGGAGTCGATCCTCGGCTTGAACGTCAAGGCAGTGCAGGGAAAACAGCTTCCTCTGGAAAGGACTGACACATCTGGGGGACTCTTGGAATGGTGGCACGACCCTGGAGTTCCTCTCGCCTTTCCTGTGGAGAGCGCCTCCTCTTGAGATGCGACGGGAACGCCGGGAATTCTTTCCCTACGAAACAGGGAAAGGATCCCTCATCTCGAGCTAGGGGGCGGAAACGGGGCTCCCCTGGATGTGTGCGGGACCCCACGTGCTTCCTCTCGAGTGGAGACGGGTATGTCGGGGAACTTCTTGAGTTGCAGCAAGGGTGTGAAGGACCCTTTGGAAGTTCCAGTGGTTATATGTGATTGGCCTCGAGAAGCCTCAGCGGAAATGGGCCTCATCTCGCCTGGAGGGCAAAACCTCCTGGATTTTCTCGAGTTGCGGCAGGTGCTGTCGACTTACGACGGGGACCTCAGGGACCCGCTCTGGTGGCCTCAGGAAAGGCCAGTCCCCATGCGAGTTCCTCGGGGGCCTCTCGGGATTCCTCTCCCGTCGATGCCGGGGCCTAAGACCTTGTGTGGAGTCGGGGCCGGAACCTGAGGATTCCTCTCCAGTGCTGACATGGATCTTGGGGTACTTCTGGAGTCTCCCCAGGGGAGTCAGTCCTCGTCTCGAATGCGGGCATGCACTTGCGCTTTCCTCCAAAGCGGTAGCAGCAGTGTCACGCAGTCCGCCGCGTGGATCAAAGGATCTATGGTTTTCCCTCGAGTCTTTCCCACGAGGCTTTCCCACGAGGCTTTCCCACAGGGCTGTCCCACGTGCACACGTGGTGGGAGTCGATCCTCGGCTTGAACGTCAAGGCAGTGCAGGGAAAACAGGTTCGTCTGGAATGGACTGACACATCTGGGGGACTCTTGGAATGGTGGCACGACCCTGGAGTTCCTTTCGCCTTTCCTGTGGAGAGCGTCTCCTTTTGAGATGCGACGGGAACGCCGGGAATACTTTCCCTACGAAACAGGGAAAGGATCCCTCATCTCGAGCTAGGAGGCGGAAACGGGTCTCCCCTGGATGTTTGCGGGACACCACGTGCTTCCTCTCTAGTGGAGACGGGTATGTCAGGGAACTTCTTGAGTTGCAGCAAGGGTGTGAAGGACCCTTTGGAAGTTCCAGTGGTTAGACGTGATTGGCCTCGAGAAGCCTCAGCGGAAATGGGCCTCATCTCGCCTGGAGGGCAAAACCTCCTGGATTTTCTCGAGTTGCGGCAGGTGCTGTCGACTTACGACGGGGACCTCAGGGACCCGCTCTGGTGGCCTCAGGAAAGGCCAGTCCCCATGCGAGTTCCTCGGGGGCCTCTCGGCATTCCTCTCCCGTCGATGCCGGGGCCTAAGACCTTGTGTGGAGTCGGGGCCGGAACCTGAGGATTCCTCTCCAGTGCTGACATGGATCTTGGGGTACTTCTGGAGTCTCCCCAGGGGAGTCAGTCCTCGTCTCGAATGCGGGCATGCACTTGCGCTTTCCTCCAGAGCGGTAGCAGCAGTGTCACGCAGTCCGCCGCGTGGATCAAAGGATCTATGGTTTTCCCTCGAGTCTTTCCCACGAGGCTTTCCCACGAGGCTTTCCCACAGGGCTGTCCCACGTGCACACGTGGTGGGAGTCGATCCTCGGCTTGAACGTCAAGGCAGTGCAGGGAAAACAGGTTCCTCTGGAATGGACTGACACATCTGGGGGACTCTTGGAATGGTGTCACGACCCTGGAGTTCCTCTCCCCTTTCCTGTGGAGAGCGCCTCCTCTTGAGATGCGACGGGAACGCCGGGAATTCTTTCCCTACGAAACAGGGAAAGGATCCCTCATCTCGAGCTAGGAGGCGGAAACGGGGCTCCCCTGGATGTGTGCGGGACCCCACGTGCTTCCTCTCGAGTGGAGACGGGTATGTCGGGGAACTTCTTGAGTTGCAGCAAGGGTGTGAAGGACCCTTTGGAAGTTCCAGTGGTTAGATGTGATTGGCCTCGAGAAGCCTCAGCGGAAATGGGCCTCATCTCGCCTGGAGGGCAAAACCCCCTGGATTTTCTCGAGTTGCGGCAGGTGCTCTCGACTTACGACGGGGACCTCAGGGACCCGCTCTGGTGGCCTCAGGAAAGGCCAGTCCCCATGCGAGTTCCTCGGGGGCCTCTCGGCATTCCTCTCCCGTCGATGCCGGGGCCTAAGACCTTGTGTGGAGTCGGGGCCGGAACCTGAGGATTCCTCTCCAGTGCTGACATGGATCTTGGGGTACTTCTGGAGTCTCCCCAGGGGAGTCAGTCCTCGTCTCGAATGCGGGCATGCACTTGCGCTTTCCTCCAGAGCGGTAGCAGCAGTGTCACGCAGTCCGCCGCGTGGATCAAAGGATCTATGGTTTTCCCTCGAGTCTTTCCCACGAGGCTTTCCCACGAGGCTTTCCCACAGGGCTGTCCCACGTGCACACGTGGTGGGAGTCGATCCTCGGCTTGAACGTCAAGGCAGTGCAGGGAAAACAGGTTCCTCTGGAATGGACTGACACATCTGGGGGACTCTTGGAATGGTGTCATGACCCTGGAGTTCCTCTCGCCTTTCCTGAGGAGAGCGCCTCCTCTTGAGATGCGACGGGAACGCCGGGAATTCTTTCCCTACGAAACAGGGAAAGGATCACTCATCTCGAGCTAGGAGGCGGAAACGGGGCTCCCCTGGATGTGTGCGGGACCCCACGTGCTTCCTCTCGAGTGGAGACGGGTATGTCGGGGAACTTCTTGAGTTGCAGCAATGGTGTGAAGGACCCTTTGGAAGTTTCAGTGGTTAGATGTGATTGGCCTCGAGAAGCCTCAGCGGAAATGGGCCTCATCTCGCCTGGAGGGCAAAACCTCCTGGATTTTCTCGAGTTGCGGCAGGTGCTCTCGACTTACGACGGGGACCTCAGGGACCCGCTCTGGTGGCCTCAGGAAAGGCCAGTCCCCATGCGAGTTCCTCGGGGGCCTCTCGGGATTCCTCTCCCGTCGATGCCGGGGCCTAAGACCTTGTGTGGAGTCGGGGCCGGAACCTGAGGATTCCTCTCCAGTGCTGACATGGATCTTGGGGTACTTCTGGAGTCTCCCCAGGGGAGTCAGTCCTCGTCTCGAATGCGGGCATGCACTTGCGCTTTCCTCCAGAGCGGTAGCAGCAGTGTCACGCAGTCCGCCGCGTGGATCAAAGGATCTATGGTTTTCCCTCGAGTCTTTCCCACGAGGCTTTCCCACGAGGCTTTCCCACAGGGCTGTCCCACGTGCACACGTGGTGGGAGTCGATCCTCGGCTTGAACGTCAAGGCAGTGCAGGGAAAACAGGTTCCTCTGGAATGGACTGACACATCTGGGGGACTCTTGGAATGGTGGCACGACCCTGGAGTTCCTCTCGCCTTTCCTGTGGAGAGCGCCTCCTCTTGAGATGCGACGGGAACGCCGGGAATTCTTTCCCTACGAAACAGGGAAAGGATCACTCATCTCGAGCTAGGAGGCGGAAACGGGGCTCCCCTGGTTGTGTGCGGGACCCACGTGCTTCCTCTCGAGTGGAGACGGGTATGTCGGGGAACTTCTTGAGTTGCAGCAAGGGTATGAAGGACCCTTTGGAAGTTCCAGTGGTTAGACGTATTGGCCTCGAGAAGCCTCAGCGGAAATGGGCCTCGTCTCGCCTGGAGGGCAAAACCTCCTAGATTTTCTCGAGTTGCGGCAGGTGCTCTCGACTTACGACAGGGACCTCAGGGACCCGCTCTGGTGGCCTCAGGAAAGGCCAGTCCCCATGCGAGTTCCTCGGGGGCCTCTCGGGATTCCTCTCCCGTCGATGCCGGGGCCTAAGACCTTGAGTGGATTCGGGGCCGGAACCTGAGGATTCCTCTCCAGTGCTGACATGGATCTTGGGGTACTTCTGGAGTCTCCCCAGGGGAGTCAGTCCTCGTCTCGAATGCGGGCATGCACTTGCGCTTTCCTCCAGAGCGGTAGCAGCAGTGTCACGCAGTCCGCCGCGTGGATCAAAGGATCTATGGTTTTCCCTCGAGTCTTTCCCACGAGGCTTTCCCACGAGGCTTTCCCACAGGGCTGTCCCACGTGCACACGTGGTGGGAGTCGATCCTCGGCTTGAACGTCAAGGCAGTGCAGGGAAAACAGGTTCCTCTGGAATGGACTGACACATCTGGGGGACTCTTGGAATGGTGGCACGACCCTGGAGTTCCTCTCGTCTTTCCTGTGGAGAGCGCCTCCTCTTGAGATGCGACGGGAACGCCGGGAAATCTTTCCCTACGAAACAGGGAAAGGATCCCTCATCTCGAGATAGGAGGCGGAAACGGGTCTCCCCTGGATGTGTGCGGGACCCCACGTGCTTCCTCTCGAGTGGAGACGGGCATGTCGGGGAACTTCTTGAGTTGCAGCAAGGGTGTGAAGGACCCTTTGGAAGTTCCAGTGGTTAGATGTGATTGGCCTCGAGAAGCCTCAGCGGAAATGGGCCTCATCTCGCCTGGAGGGCAAAACCTCCTGGATTTTCTCGAGTTGCGGCAGGTGCTCTCGACTTACGACGGGGACCTCAGGGACCCGCTCTGGTGGCCTCAGGAAAGGCCAGTCCCCATGCGAGTTCCTCGGGGGCCTCTCGGGATTCCTCTCCCGTTGATGCCGGGGCCTAAGACCTTGTGTGGAGTCGGGGCCGGAACCTGAGGATTCCTCTCCAGTGCTGACATGGATCTTGGGGTACGTCTGGAGTCTCCCCAGGGGAGTCAGTCCTCGTCTCGAATGCGGGCATGCACTTGCGCTTTCCTCCAGAGCGGTAGCAGCAGTGTCACTCAGACCGCCGCGTGGATCAAAGGATCTATGGTTTTCCCTCGTGTCTTTCCCACGAGGCTTTCCCACGAGGCTTTCCCACAGGGCTGTCCCACGTGCACACGTGGTGGGAGTCGATCCTCGGCTTGAACGTCAAGGCAGTGCAGGGAAAACAGGTTCCTCTGGAATGGACTGACACATCTGGGGGACTCTTGGAATGGTGGCATGACCCTGGAGTTCCTCTCGCCTTTCCTGTGGGGAGCGCCTCCTCTTGAGATGCGACGGGAACGCCGGGAATACTTTCCCTACGAAACAGGGAAAGGATCCCTCATCTCGAGCTAGGAGGCGGAAACGGGTCTCCCCTGGATGTTTGCGGGACACCACGTGCTTCCTCTCGAGTGGAGACGGGTATGTCAGGGAACTTCTTGAGTTGCAGCAAGGGTGTGAAGGACCCTTTGGAAGTTCCAGTGGTTAGACGTGATTGGCCTCGAGAAGCCTCAGCGGAAATGGGCCTCATCTCGCCTGGAGGGCAAAACCTCCTGGATTTTCTCGAGTTGCGGCAGGTGCTGTCGACTTACGACGGGGACCTCAGGGACCCGCTCTGGTGGCCTCAGGAAAGGCCAGTCCCCATGCGAGTTCCTCGGGGGCCTCTCGGGATTCCTCTCCCGTCTATGCCGGGGCCTAAGACCTTGTGTGGAGTCGGGGCCGGAACCTGAGGATTCCTCTCCAGTGCTGACATGGATCTTGGGGTACTTCTGGAGTCTCCCCAGGGGAGTCAGTCCTCGTCTCGAATGCGGGCATGCACTTGCGCTTTCCTCCAGAGCGGTAGCAGCAGTGTCACGCAGTCCGCCGCGTGGATCAAAGGATCTATGGTTTTCCCTCGAGTCTTTCCCACGAGGCTTTCCCACGAGGCTTTCCCACAGGGCTGTCCCACGTGCACACGTGGTGGGAGTCGATCCTCGGCTTGAACGTCAAGGCAGTGCAGGGAAAACAGGTTCCTCTGGAATGGACTGACACATCTGGGGGACTCTTGGAATGGTGTCACGACCCTGGAGTTCCTCTCGCCTTTCCTGTGGAGAGCGCCTCCTCTTGAGATGCGACGGGAACGCCGGGAATTCTTTCCCTACGAAACAGGGAAAGGATCCCTCATCTCGAGCTAGGAGGCGGAAACGGGGCTCCCCTGGATGTGTGCGGGACCCCACGTGCTTCCTCTCGAGTGGAGACGGGTATGTCGGGGAACTTCTTGAGTTGCAGCAAGGGTGTGAAGGACCCTTTGGAAGTTCCAGTGGTTAGATGTGATTGGCCTCGAGAAGCCTCAGCGGAAATGGGCCTCATCTCGCCTGGAGGGCAAAACCCCCTGGATTTTCTCGAGTTGCGGCAGGTGCTCTCGACTTACGACGGGGACCTCAGGGACCCGCTCTGGTGGCCTCAGGAAAAGCCAGTCCCCATGCGAGTTCCTCGGGGGCCTCTCGGGATTCCTCTCCCGTCGATGCCGGGGCCTAAGACGTTGTGTGGAGTCGGGGCCGGAACCTGAGGATTCCTCTCCAGTGCTGACATGGATCTTGGGGTACTTCTGGAGTCTCCCCAGGGGAGTCAGTCCTCGTCTCGAATGCGGGCATGCACTTGCGCTTTCCTCCAGAGCGGTAGCAGCAGTGTCACGCAGTCCGCCGCGTGGATCAAAGGATCTATGGTTTTCCCTCGAGTCTTTCCCACGAGGCTTTCCCACGAGGCTTTCCCACAGGGCTGTCCCACGTGCACACGTGGTGGGAGTCGATCCTCGGCTTGAACGTCAAGGCAGTGCAGGGAAAACAGGTTCCTCTGGAATGGACTGACAAATCTGGGGGACTCTTGGAATGGTGTCACGACCATGGAGTTCCTCTCGCCTTTCCTGTGGAGAGCGCCTCCTCTTGAGATGCGACGGGAACACCGGGAATTCTTTCCCTACGAAACAGGGAAAGGATCCCACATCTCAAGCTAGGAGGCGGAAACGGGGCTCCCCTGGATGTGTGCGGGACCCCACGTGCTTCCTCTCGAGTGGAGATGGGTATGTCGAGGAACTTCTTGAGTTGCAGTAATGGTGTGAAGGACCCTTTGGAAGTTCCAGTGGTTAGATGTGATTGGCCTCGAGAAGCCACAGCGGAAATGGGCCTCATCTCGCCTGGAGGGCAAAACCTCCTGGATTTTCTCGAGTTGCGGCAGGTGCTCTCGACTTACGACGGGGACCTCAGGGACCCGCTCTGGTGGCCTGAGGAAAGGCCAGTCCCCATGCGAGTTCCTCGGGGGCCTCTCGGGATTCCTCTCCCGTCGATGCCGGGGCCTAAGACCTTGTGTGGAGTCGGGGCCGGAACATGAGGATTCCTCTCCAGTGCTTACATGGATCTTGGGGTACTTCTGGAGTCTCCCCAGGGGAGTCAGTCCTCGTCTCGAATGCGGGCATGCACTTGCGCTTTCCTCCAGAGCGGTAGCAGCAGTGTCACGCAGTCCGCCGCGTGGATCAAAGGATCTATGGTTTTCCCTCGAGTCTTTCCCACGAGGCTTTCCCACGAGGCTTTCCCACAGGGCTGTCCCACGTGCACACGTGGTGGGAGTCGATCCTCGGCTTGAACGTCAAGGCAGTGCAGGGAAAACAGGTTCCTCTGGAATGGACTGACACATCTGGGGGACTCTTGGAATGGTGGCACGACCCTGGAGTTCCTCTCGCCTTTCCTGTGGAGAGCGCCTCCTCTTGAGATGCGACGGGAACGCCGGGAATTCTTTCCCTACGAAACAGGGAAAGGATCACTCATCTCGAGCTAGGAGGCGGAAACGGGGCTCCCCTGGTTGTGTGCGGGACCCACGTGCTTCCTCTCGAGTGGAGACGGGTATGTCGGGGAACTTCTTGAGTTGCAGCAAGGGTATGAAGGACCCTTTGGAAGTTCCAGTGGTTAGACGTATTGGCCTCGAGAAGCCTCAGCGGAAATGGGCCTCGTCTCGCCTGGAGGGCAAAACCTCCTAGATTTTCTCGAGTTGCGGCAGGTGCTCTCGACTTACGACAGGGACCTCAGGGACCCGCTCTGGTGGCCTCAGGAAAGGCCAGTCCCCATGCGAGTTCCTCGGGGGCCTCTCGGGATTCCTCTCCCGTCGATGCCGGGGCCTAAGACCTTGAGTGGATTCGGGGCCGGAACCTGAGGATTCCTCTCCAGTGCTGACATGGATCTTGGGGTACTTCTGGAGTCTCCCCAGGGGAGTCAGTCCTCGTCTCGAATGCGGGCATGCACTTGCGCTTTCCTCCAGAGCGGTAGCAGCAGTGTCACGCAGTCCGCCGCGTGGATCAAAGGATCTATGGTTTTCCCTCGAGTCTTTCCCACGAGGCTTTCCCACGAGGCTTTCCCACAGGGCTGTCCCACGTGCACACGTGGTGGGAGTCGATCCTCGGCTTGAACGTCAAGGCAGTGCAGGGAAAACAGGTTCCTCTGGAATGGACTGACACATCTGGGGGACTCTTGGAATGGTGGCACGACCCTGGAGTTCCTCTCGTCTTTCCTGTGGAGAGCGCCTCCTCTTGAGATGCGACGGGAACACCGGGAATTCTTTCCCTACGAAACAGGGAAAGGATCCCACATCTCAAGCTAGGAGGCGGAAACGGGGCTCCCCTGGATGTGTGCGGGACCCCACGTGCTTCCTCTCGAGTGGAGATGGGTATGTCGAGGAACTTCTTGAGTTGCAGTAATGGTGTGAAGGACCCTTTGGAAGTTCCAGTGGTTAGATGTGATTGGCCTCGAGAAGCCACAGCGGAAATGGGCCTCATCTCGCCTGGAGGGCAAAACCTCCTGGATTTTCTCGAGTTGCGGCAGGTGCTCTCGACTTACGACGGGGACCTCAGGGACCCGCTCTGGTGGCCTGAGGAAAGGCCAGTCCCCATGCGAGTTCCTCGGGGGCCTCTCGGGATTCCTCTCCCGTCGATGCCGGGGCCTAAGACCTTGTGTGGAGTCGGGGCCGGAACATGAGGATTCCTCTCCAGTGCTTACATGGATCTTGGGGTACTTCTGGAGTCTCCCCAGGGGAGTCAGTCCTCGTCTCGAATGCGGGCATGCACTTGCGCTTTCCTCCAGAGCGGTAGCAGCAGTGTCACGCAGTCCGCCGCGTGGATCAAAGGATCTATGGTTTTCCCTCGAGTCTTTCCCACGAGGCTTTCCCACGAGGCTTTCCCACAGGGCTGTCCCACGTGCACACGTGGTGGGAGTCGATCCTCGGCTTGAACGTCAAGGCAGTGCAGGGAAAACAGGTTCCTCTGGAATGGACTGACACATCTGGGGGACTCTTGGAATGGTGGCACGACCCTGGAGTTCCTCTCGCCTTTCCTGTGGAGAGCGCCTCCTCTTGAGATGCGACGGGAACGCCGGGAATTCTTTCCCTACGAAACAGGGAAAGGATCACTCATCTCGAGCTAGGAGGCGGAAACGGGGCTCCCCTGGTTGTGTGCGGGACCCACGTGCTTCCTCTCGAGTGGAGACGGGTATGTCGGGGAACTTCTTGAGTTGCAGCAAGGGTATGAAGGACCCTTTGGAAGTTCCAGTGGTTAGACGTATTGGCCTCGAGAAGCCTCAGCGGAAATGGGCCTCGTCTCGCCTGGAGGGCAAAACCTCCTAGATTTTCTCGAGTTGCGGCAGGTGCTCTCGACTTACGACAGGGACCTCAGGGACCCGCTCTGGTGGCCTCAGGAAAGGCCAGTCCCCATGCGAGTTCCTCGGGGGCCTCTCGGGATTCCTCTCCCGTCGATGCCGGGGCCTAAGACCTTGAGTGGATTCGGGGCCGGAACCTGAGGATTCCTCTCCAGTGCTGACATGGATCTTGGGGTACTTCTGGAGTCTCCCCAGGGGAGTCAGTCCTCGTCTCGAATGCGGGCATGCACTTGCGCTTTCCTCCAGAGCGGTAGCAGCAGTGTCACGCAGTCCGCCGCGTGGATCAAAGGATCTATGGTTTTCCCTCGAGTCTTTCCCACGAGGCTTTCCCACGAGGCTTTCCCACAGGGCTGTCCCACGTGCACACGTGGTGGGAGTCGATCCTCGGCTTGAACGTCAAGGCAGTGCAGGGAAAACAGGTTCCTCTGGAATGGACTGACACATCTGGGGGACTCTTGGAATGGTGGCACGACCCTGGAGTTCCTCTCGTCTTTCCTGTGGAGAGCGCCTCCTCTTGAGATGCGACGGGAACGCCGGGAAATCTTTCCCTACGAAACAGGGAAAGGATCCCTCATCTCGAGATAGGAGGCGGAAACGGGTCTCCCCTGGATGTGTGCGGGACCCCACGTGCTTCCTCTCGAGTGGAGACGGGCATGTCGGGGAACTTCTTGAGTTGCAGCAAGGGTGTGAAGGACCCTTTGGAAGTTCCAGTGGTTAGATGTGATTGGCCTCGAGAAGCCTCAGCGGAAATGGGCCTCATCTCGCCTGGAGGGCAAAACCTCCTGGATTTTCTCGAGTTGCGGCAGGTGCTCTCGACTTACGACGGGGACCTCAGGGACCCGCTCTGGTGGCCTCAGGAAAGGCCAGTCCCCATGCGAGTTCCTCGGGGGCCTCTCGGGATTCCTCTCCCGTCGATGCCGGGGCCTAAGACCTTGTGTGGAGTCGGGGCCGGAACCTGAGGATTCCTCTCCAGTGCTGACATGGATCTTGGGGTACGTCTGGAGTCTCCCCAGGGGAGTCAGTCCTCGTCTCGAATGCGGGCATGCACTTGCGCTTTCCTCCAGAGCGGTAGCAGCAGTGTCACACAGACCGCCGCGTGGATCAAAGGATCTATGGTTTTCCCTCGTGTCTTTCCCACGAGGCTTTCCCACGAGGCTTTCCCACAGGGCTGTCCCACGTGCACACGTGGTGGGAGTCGATCCTCGGCTT
This sequence comes from Ovis canadensis, assembly GCF_042477335.2. Classification (NCBI taxonomy): domain Eukaryota; kingdom Metazoa; phylum Chordata; class Mammalia; order Artiodactyla; family Bovidae; genus Ovis; species Ovis canadensis. The sequence goes on along the minus strand of NC_091262.1, from coordinate 4,251,963 downwards.
GAACGTCAAGGCAGTGCAGGGAAAACAGGTTCCTCTGGAATGGACTGACACATCTGGGGGACTCTTGGAATGGTGGCATGACCCTGGAGTTCCTCTCGCCTTTCCTGTGGGGAGCGCCTCCTCTTGAGATGCGACGGGAACGCCGGGAATACTTTCCCTACGAAACAGGGAAAGGATCCCTCATCTCGAGCTAGGAGGCGGAAACGGGTCTCCCCTGGATGTTTGCGGGACACCACGTGCTTCCTCTCGAGTGGAGACGGGTATGTCAGGGAACTTCTTGAGTTGCAGCAAGGGTGTGAAGGACCCTTTGGAAGTTCCAGTGGTTAGACGTGATTGGCCTCGAGAAGCCTCAGCGGAAATGGGCCTCATCTCGCCTGGAGGGCAAAACCTCCTGGATTTTCTCGAGTTGCGGCAGGTGCTGTCGACTTACGACGGGGACCTCAGGGACCCGCTCTGGTGGCCTCAGGAAAGGCCAGTCCCCATGCGAGTTCCTCGGGGGCCTCTCGGGATTCCTCTCCCGTCGATGCCGGGGCCTAAGACCTTGTGTGGAGTCGGGGCCGGAACCTGAGGATTCCTCTCCAGTGCTGACATGGATCTTGGGGTACTTCTGGAGTCTCCCCAGGGGAGTCAGTCCTCGTCTCGAATGCGGGCATGCACTTGCGCTTTCCTCCAGAGCGGTAGCAGCAGTGTCACGCAGTCCGCCGCGTGGATCAAAGGATCTATGGTTTTCCCTCGAGTCTTTCCCACGAGGCTTTCCCACGAGGCTTTCCCACAGGGCTGTCCCACGTGCACACGTGGTGGGAGTCGATCCTCGGCTTGAACGTCAAGGCAGTGCAGGGAAAACAGGTTCCTCTGGAATGGACTGACACATCTGGGGGACTCTTGGAATGGTGTCACGACCCTGGAGTTCCTCTCGCCTTTCCTGTGGAGAGCGCCTCCTCTTGAGATGCGACGGGAACGCCGGGAATTCTTTCCCTACGAAACAGGGAAAGGATCCCTCATCTCGAGCTAGGAGGCGGAAACGGGGCTCCCCTGGATGTGTGCGGGACCCCACGTGCTTCCTCTCGAGTGGAGACGGGTATGTCGGGGAACTTCTTGAGTTGCAGCAAGGGTGTGAAGGACCCTTTGGAAGTTCCAGTGGTTAGATGTGATTGGCCTCGAGAAGCCTCAGCGGAAATGGGCCTCATCTCGCCTGGAGGGCAAAACCCCCTGGATTTTCTCGAGTTGCGGCAGGTGCTCTCGACTTACGACGGGGACCTCAGGGACCCGCTCTGGTGGCCTCAGGAAAAGCCAGTCCCCATGCGAGTTCCTCGGGGGCCTCTCGGGATTCCTCTCCCGTCGATGCCGGGGCCTAAGACGTTGTGTGGAGTCGGGGCCGGAACCTGAGGATTCCTCTCCAGTGCTGACATGGATCTTGGGGTACTTCTGGAGTCTCCCCAGGGGAGTCAGTCCTCGTCTCGAATGCGGGCATGCACTTGCGCTTTCCTCCAGAGCGGTAGCAGCAGTGTCACGCAGTCCGCCGCGTGGATCAAAGGATCTATGGTTTTCCCTCGAGTCTTTCCCACGAGGCTTTCCCACGAGGCTTTCCCACAGGGCTGTCCCACGTGCACACGTGGTGGGAGTCGATCCTCGGCTTGAACGTCAAGGCAGTGCAGGGAAAACAGGTTCCTCTGGAATGGACTGACAAATCTGGGGGACTCTTGGAATGGTGTCACGACCATGGAGTTCCTCTCGCCTTTCCTGTGGAGAGCGCCTCCTCTTGAGATGCGACGGGAACACCGGGAATTCTTTCCCTACGAAACAGGGAAAGGATCCCACATCTCAAGCTAGGAGGCGGAAACGGGGCTCCCCTGGATGTGTGCGGGACCCCACGTGCTTCCTCTCGAGTGGAGATGGGTATGTCGAGGAACTTCTTGAGTTGCAGTAATGGTGTGAAGGACCCTTTGGAAGTTCCAGTGGTTAGATGTGATTGGCCTCGAGAAGCCACAGCGGAAATGGGCCTCATCTCGCCTGGAGGGCAAAACCTCCTGGATTTTCTCGAGTTGCGGCAGGTGCTCTCGACTTACGACGGGGACCTCAGGGACCCGCTCTGGTGGCCTGAGGAAAGGCCAGTCCCCATGCGAGTTCCTCGGGGGCCTCTCGGGATTCCTCTCCCGTCGATGCCGGGGCCTAAGACCTTGTGTGGAGTCGGGGCCGGAACATGAGGATTCCTCTCCAGTGCTGACATGGATCTTGGGGTACTTCTGGAGTCTCCCCAGGGGAGTCAGTCCTCGTCTCGAATGCGGGCATGCACTTGCGCTTTCCTCCAGAGCGGTAGCAGCAGTGTCACGCAGTCCGCCGCGTGGATCAAAGGATCTATGGTTTTCCCTCGAGTCTTTCCCACGAGGCTTTCCCACGAGGCTTTCCCACAGGGCTGTCCCACGTGCACACGTGGTGGGAGTCGATCCTCGGCTTGAACGTCAAGGCAGTGCAGGGAAAACAGGTTCCTCTGGAATGGACTGACACATCTGGGGGACTCTTGGAATGGTGGCACGACCCTGGAGTTCCTCTCGCCTTTCCTGTGGAGAGCGCCTCCTCTTGAGATGCGACGGGAACGCCGGGAAATCTTTCCCTACGAAACAGGGAAAGGATCCCTCATCTCGAGCTAGGAGGCGGAAACGGGGCTCCCCTGGATGTGTGCGGGACACCACGTGCTTCCTCTCGAGTGGAGACGGGTATGTCGGGGACCTTCTTGAGTTGCAGCAAGGGTGTGAAGTACCCTTTGGAAGTTCCAGTGGTTAGATGTGATTGGCCTCGAGAAGCCTCAGCGGAAATGGGCCTCATTTCGCCTGGAGGGCAAAACCTCCTGGATTTTCTCGAGTTGCGGCAGGTGCTCTCGACTTACGACGGGGACCTCAGGGACCCGCTCTGGTGGCCTCAGGAAAGGCCAGTCCCCATGCGAGTTCTTCGGGGGCCTCTCGGGATTCCTCTCCCGTCGATGCCGGGGCCTAAGACCTTGTGTGGAGTCGGGGCCGGAACCTGAGGATTCCTCTCCAGTGCTGACATGGATCTTGGGGTACTTCTGGAGTCTCCCCAGGGGAGTCAGTCCTCGTCTCGAATGCGGGCATGCACTTGCGCTCTCCTCCAGAGCGGTAGCAGCAGTGTCACGCAGTCCGCCGTGTGGATCAAAGGATCTATGGTTTTCCCTCGAGTCTTTCCCACGAGGCTTTCCCACGAGGCTTTCCCACAGGGCTGTCCCACGTGCACACGTGGTGGGAGTCGATCCTCGGCTTGAACGTCAAGGCAGTGCAGGGAAAACAGGTTCCTCTGGAATGGACTGACACATCTGGGGGACTCTTGGAATGGTGGCACGACCCTGGAGTTCCTCTCGCCTTTCCTGTGGAGAGCGCCTCCTCTTGAGATGCGACGGGAACGCCGGGAATTCTTTCCTACGAAACAGGGAAAGGATCCCTCATCTCGAGCTTGGAGGCGGAAACAGGGCTCCCCTGGATGTGTGCGGGACCCCACGTGCTTCCTCTCGAGTGGAGACGGGTATGTCGGGGAACTTCTTGAGTTGCAGCAAGGGTTTGAAGGACCCTTTGGAAGTTCCAGTGGTTAGATGTGATTGGCCTCGAGAAGCCTCAGCGGAAATGGGCCTCATCTCGCCTGGAGGGCAAAACCCCCTGGATTTTCTCGAGTTGCGGCAGGTGCTCTCGACTTACGACGGGGACCTCAGGGACCCGCTCTGGTGGCCTCAGGAAAGGCCAGTCCCCATGCGAGTTCCTCGGGGGCCTCTCAGGATTCCTCTCCCGTCGATGCCGGAGCCTAAGACCTTGTGTGGAGTTGGGGCCGGAACCTGAGGATTCCTCTCCAGTGCTGACATGGATCTTGGGGTACTTCTGGAGTCTCCCCAGGGGAGTCAGTCCTCGTCTCGAATGCGGGCATGCACTTGCGCTTTCCTCCAGAGCGGTAGCAGCAGTGTCACGCAGTCCGCCGCGTGGATCAAAGGATCTATGGTTTTCCCTCGAGTCTTTCCCACGAGGCTTTCCCACGAGGCTTTCCCACAGGGCTGTCCCACGTGCACACGTGGTGGGAGTCGATCCTCGGCTTGAACGTCAAGGCAGTGCAGGGAAAACAGGTTCCTCTGGAATGGACTGACACATCTGGGGGACTCTTGGAATGGTGGCACGACCCTGGAGTTCCTCTCGCCTTTCCTGTGGAGAGCGCCTCCTCTTGAGATGCGAGGGGAACGCCGGGAAATCTTTCCCTACGAAACAGGGAAAGGATCCCTCATCTCGAGCTAGGAGGCGGAAACGGGGCTCCCCTGGATGTGTGCGTGACCCACGTGCTTCCTCTCGAGTGGAGACGGGTATGTCGGGGAACTTCTTGAGTTGCAGCAAGGGTGTGAAGGACCCTTTGGAAGTTCAAGTGGTTAGATGTGATTGGCCTCGAGAAGCCTCTGCGGAAATGGGCCTCATCTCGCCTGGAGGGCAAAACCTCCTGGATTTTCTCGAGTTGCGGCAGGTGCTCTCGACTTACGACGGGGACCTCAGGGACCCGCTCTGGTGGCCTCAGGAAAGGCCAGTCCCCATGCGAGTTCCTCGGGGGCCTCTCGGGATTCCTCTCCCGTCGATGCCGGGGCCTAAGACCTTGTGTGGAGTCGGGGCCGGAACCTGAGGATTCCTCTCCAGTGCTGACATGGATCTTGGGGTACTTCTGGAGTCTCCCCAGGGGAGTCAGTCCTCGTCTCGAATGCGGGCATGCACTTGCGCTTTCCTCCAGAGCGGTAGCAGCAGTGTCACGCAGTCCGCCGCGTGGATCAAAGGATCTATGGTTTTCCCTCGAGTCTTTCCCAAGAGGCTTTCCCACGAGGCTTTCCCACAGGGCTGTCCCACGTGCACACGTGGTGGGAGTCGATCCTCTGCTTGAACGTCAAGGCAGTGCAGGGAAAACAGCTTCCTCTGGAATGGACTGACACATCTGGGGGACTCTTGGAATGGTGGCACCACCCTGGAGTTCCTCTCGCCTTTCCTGTGGAGAGCGCCTCCTCTTGAGATGCGACGGGAACGCCGGGAATTCTTTCCCTACGAAACAGGGAAAGGATCCCTCATCTCAAGCTAGGAGGCGGAAACGGGGCTCCCCTGGATGTGTGCGGGACCCTCGTGCTTCCTCTCGAGTGGAGACGGGTATGTCGGGGAACTTCTTGAGTTGCAGCAAGGGTGTGAAGGACCCTTTGGAAGTTCCAGTGGTTAGACGTATTGGCCTGGAGAAGCCTCAGCGGAAATGGGCCTCGTCTCGCCTGGAGGGCAAAACCTCCTAGATTTTCTCGAGTTGCGGCAGGTGCTCTCGACTTACGACGGGGACCTCAGGGACCCGCTCTGGCGGCCTCAGGAAAGGCCAGTCCCCATGCGAGTTCCTCGGGGGCCTCTCGGGATTCCTCTCCCGTCGATGCCGGGGCCTAAGACCTTGAGTGGAGTCGGGGCCGGAACCTGAGGATTCCTCTCCAGTGCTGACATGGATCTTGGGGTACTTCTGGAGTCTCCCCAGGGGAGTCAGTCCTCGTCTCGAATGCGGGCATGCACTTGCGCTTTCCTCCAGAGCGGTAGCAGCAGTGTCACGCAGTCCGCCGCGTGGATCAAAGGATCTATGGTTTTCCCTCGAGTCTTTCCCACGAGGCTTTCCCACGAGGCTTTCCCACAGGGCTGTCCCACGTGCACACGTGGTGGGAGTAGATCCTCGGCTTGAACGTCAAGGCAGTGCAGGGAAAACAGGTTCCTCTGGAATGGACTGACAAATCTGGGGGACTCTTGGAATGGTGTCACGACCCTGGAGTTCCTCTCGCCTTTACTGTGGAGAGCGCCTCCTCTTGAGATGCGACGGGAACACCGGGAATTCTTTCCCTACGAAACAGGGAAAGGATCCCACATCTCGAGCTAGGAGGCGGAAACGGGGCTCCCCTGGATGTGTGCGGGACCCCACGTGCTTCCTCTCGAGTGGAGATGGGTATGTCGGGGAACTTCTTGAGTTGCAGTAATGGTGTGAAGGACCCTATGGAAGTTCCAGTGGTTAGATGTGATTGGCCTCGAGAAGCCTCAGCGGAAATGGGCCTCATCTCGCCTGGAGGGCAAAACCTCCTGGATTTTCTCGAGTTGCGGCAGGTGCTCTCGACTTACGACGGGGACCTCAGGGACCCGCTCTGGTGGCCTCAGGAAAGGCCAGTCCCCATGCGAGTTCCTCGGGGGCCTCTCGGGATTCCTCTCCCGTCGATGCCGGGGCCTAAGACCTTGTGTGGAGTCGGGGCCGGAACCTGAGGATTCCTCTCCAGTGCTGACATGGATCTTGGGGTACTTCTGGAGTCTCCCCAGGGGAGTCAGTCCTCGTCTCGAATGCGGGCATGCACTTGCGCTCTCCTCCAGCGCGGTAGCAGCAGTGTCACGCAGTCCGCCGCATGGATCAAAGGATCTATGGTTTTCCCTCGAGTCTTTCCCACGAGGCTTTCCCACGAGGCTTTCCCACAGGGCTGTCCCACGTGCACACGTGGTGGGAGTCGATCCTCGGCTTGAACGTCAAGGCAGTGCAGGGAAAACAGGTTCCTCTGGAATGGACTGACACATCTGGGGGACTCTTGGAATGGTGTCACGACCCTGGAGTTCCTCTCGCCTTTCCTGTGGAGAGCGCCTCCTCTTGAAATGCGACGGGAACGCCGGGAATTCTTTCCCTACGAAACAGGGAAAGGATCCCTCATCTCGAGCTAGGAGGCGGAAACGGGGCTCCCCTGGATGTGTGCGGGACCCCACGTGCTTCCTCTCGAGTGGAGACGGGTATGTCGGGGTACTTCTTGAGTTGCAGCAAGGGTGTGAAGGACCCTTTGGAAGTTCCAGTGGTTAGATGTGATTGGCCTCGAGAAGCCTCAGCGGAAATGGGCCTCATCTCGCCTGGAGGGCAAAACCTCCTGGATTTTCTCGAGTTGCGGCAGGTGCTCTCGACTTACGACGGGGACCTCAGGGACCCGCTCTGGTGGCCTCAGGAAAGGCCAGTCCCCAGGCGAGTTCCTCGGGGGCCTCTCGGGATTCCTCTCCCGTCCATGCCGGGGCCTAAGACCTTGTGTGGAGTCGGGGCCGGAACCTGAGGATTCCTCTCCAGTGCTGACATGGATCTTGGGGTACTTCTGGAGTCTCCCCAGGGTAGTCAGTCCTCGTCTCGAATGCGGGCATGCACTTGCGCTTTTCTCCAGAGAGGTAGCAGCAGTGTCACGCAGTCCTCTGCGTGGATCAAAGGATCTATGGTTTTCCCTCGAGTCTTTCCCACGAGGCTTTCCCACGAGGCTTTCCCACAGGGCTGTCCCACGTGCACACGTGGTGGGAGTCGATCCTCCGCTTGAACGTCAAGGCAGTGCAGGGAAAACAGGTTCCTCTGGAATGGACTGACACATCTGGGGGACTCTTGGAATGGTGTCATGACCCTGGAGTTCCTCTCGCCTTTCCTGAGGAGAGCGCCTCCTCTTGAGATGCGACGGGAACGCCGGGAATTCTTTCCCTACGAAACAGGGAAAGGATCCCTCATCTCGAGCTAGGAGGCGGAAACGGGGCTCCCCTGGATGTGTGCGGGACCCCACGTGCTTCCTCTCGAGTGGAGACGGGTATGTCGGGGAACTTCTTGAGTTGCATTGGTGTGAAGGACCCTTTGGAAGTTTCAGTGGTTAGATGTGATTGGCCTCGAGAAGCCTCAGCGGAAATCGGCCTCATCTCGCCTGGAGGGCAAAACCTCCTGGATTTTCTCGAGTTGCGGCAGGTGCTCTCGACTTACGACGGGGACCTCAGGGACCCGCTCTGGTGGCCTCAGGACAGGCCAGTCCCCATGCGAGTTCCTCGGGGGCCTCTCGGGATTCCTCTCCCGTCGATGCCGGGGCCTAAGACCTTGTGTGGAGTCGGGGCCGGAACCTGAGGATTCCTCTCCAGTGCTGACATGGATCTTGGGGTACTTCTGGAGTCTCCCCAGGGGAGTCAGTCCTCGTCTCGAATGCGGGCATGCACTTGCGCTTTCCTCCAGAGCGGTAGCAGCAGTGTCACGCAGTCCGCCGCGTGGATCAAAGGATCTATGGTTTTCCCTCGAGTCTTTCCCACGAGGCTTTCCCACGAGGCTTTCCCACAGGGCTGTCCCACGTGCACACGTGGTGGGAGTCGATCCTCGGCTTGAACGTCAAGGCAGTGCAGGGAAAACAGGTTCCTCTGGAATGGACTGACACATCTGGGGGACTCTTGGAATGGTGTCATGACCCTGGAGTTCCTCTCGCCTTTCCTGAGGAGAGCGCCTCCTCTTGAGATGCGACGGGAACGCCGGGAATTCTTTCCCTACGAAACAGGGAAAGGATCCCTCATCTCGAGCTAGGAGGCGGAAACGGGGCTCCCCTGGATGTGTGCGGGACCCCACGTGCTTCCTCTCGAGTGGAGACGGGTATGTCGGGGAACTTCTTGAGTTGCAGCAATCGTGTGAAGGACCCTTTGGAAGTTTCAGTGGTTAGATGTGATTGGCCTCGAGAAGCCTCAGCGGAAATGGGCCTCATCTCGCCTGGAGGGAAAACCTCCTGGATTTTCTCGAGTTGCGGCAGGTGCTCTCGACTTACGACGGGGACCTCAGGGATCCGCTCTGGTGGCCTCAGGAAAGGCCAGTCCCCATGCGAGTTCCTCGGGGGCCTCTCGGGATTCCTCTCCCGTCGATGCCGGGGCCTAAGACCTTGTGTGGAGTCGGGGCCGGAACCTGAGGATTCCTCTCCAGTGCTGACATGGATCTTGGGGTACTTCTGGAGTCTCCCCAGGGGAGTCAGTCCTCGTCTCGAATGCGGGCATGCACTTGCGCTTTCCTCCAGAGCGGTAGCAGCAGTGTCACGCAGTCCGCCGCGTGGATCAAAGGATCTATGGTTTTCCCTCGAGTCTTTCCCACGAGGCTTTCCCACGAGGCTTTCCCACAGGGCTGTCCCACGTGCTCACGTGGTGGGAGTCGATCCTCGGCTTGAACGTCAAGGCAGTGCAGGGAAAACAGGTTCCTCTGGAATGGACTGACACATCTGGGGGACTCTTGGAATGGTGGCACGACCCTGGAGTTCCTCTCGCCTTTCCTGTGGAGAGCGCCTCCTCTTGAGATGCGACGGGAACGCCGGGAATTCTTTCCGTACGAAACAGGGAAAGGATCCCTCATCTCGAGCTAGGAGGCGGAAACGGGGCTCCCCTGGATGTGTTTGGGACCCCACGTGCTTCCTCTCGAGTGGAGACTGGTATGTCGGGGTACTTCTTGAGTTGCAGCAAGGGTGTGAAGGACCCTTTGGAAGTTCCAGTGGTTAGATGTGATTGGCCTCGAGAAGCCTCAGCGGAAATGGGCCTCATCTCGTCTGGAGGGCAAAACCTCCTGGATTTTCTCGAGTTGAGGCAGGTGCTCTCGACTTACGACGGGGACCTCAGGGACCCGCTCTGGTGGCCTCAGGAAAGGCCAGTCCCCATGCGAGTTCCTCGGGGGCCTCTCGGGATTCCTCTCCCTTCGATGCCGGGGTCTAAGACCTTGAGTGGAGTCGGGGCCGGAACCTGAGGATTCCTCTCCAGTGCTGACATGGATCTTGGGGTACTTCTGGAGTCTCCCCAGGGGAGTCAGTCCTCGTCTCGAATGCGGGCATGCACTTGCGCTTTCCTCCAGAGCGGTAGCAGCAGTGTCACGCAGTCCGCCGCGTGGATCAAAGAATCTATGGTTTTCCCTCGAGTCTTTCCCACGAGGCTTTCCCACGAGGCTTTCCCACAGGGCTGTCCCACGTGCACACGTGGTGGGAGTCGATCCTCGGCTTGAACGTCAAGGCAGTGCAGGGAAAACAGGTTCCTCTAGAATGGACTGACACATCTGGGGGACTCTTGGAATGGTGGCACGACCCTGGAGTTCCTCTCGCCTTTCCTGTGGAGAGCGCCTCCTCTTGAGATGCGATGGGAACGCCGGGAATTCTTTCCCTACAAAACAGGGAAAGGATCCCTCATCTCGAGCTAGGAGGCGGAAACGGGGCTCCCCTGGATGTGTGCGGGACCCTCGTGCTTCCTCTCGAGTGGAGACGGGTGTGTCAGGGAACTTCTTGAGTTGCAGCAAGGGTGTGAAAGACCCTTTGGAAGTTCCAGTGGTTAGATGTGATTAGCCTCTAGAAGACTCAGCGGAAATGGGCCTCATCTCGCCTGGAGGGCAAAACCTCCTGGATTTTCTCGAGTTGCGGCAGGTGCTCTCGACTTACGACGGGGACCTCAGGGACCCGCTCTGGTGGCCTCAGGAAAGGCCAGTCCCCATGCGAGTTCCACGGGGGCCTCTCGGGGTTCCTCTCCCGTCAATGCCAGGGCCTAAGACCTTGTGTGGAGTCGGGGACGAAACCTGAGTATTCCTCTCCAGTGCTGACACGGACCTTGGGGTAGTTCTGGAGTCTCCCCAGGGGAGTCAGTCCTAGTCTCGAACGCGGGCATGCACGTGAGCTTTCCTCCAGAACGGTAGCAGCAGTGTCAGGCATTCCGCCGCGTGGATCAAGGGATCTATGGCTTTCCCTCGAGGCTTTCCCACGAGGCTTTCCCACAGGGCTGTCCCACGTGCACACGTGGTGGGAGTCGATCCTCGGCTTGAACGTCAAGGCAGTGCAGGGAAAACAGGTTCCTCTGGAATGGACTGACACATCTGGGGGACTCTTGGAATGGTGGCACGACCCTGGAGTTCCTCTCGCCTTTCCTGAGGAGAGCGCCTCCTCTTGAGATGCGACGGCAACGCCGGGAATTCTTTCCCTACCAAACAGGGAAAGGATCCCTCATCTCGAGCTAGGAGGCGGAAACGGGGCTCCCCTGGATGTGTGCGGGACCCCACGTGCTTCCTCTCGAGTGGAGACGGGTATGTCGGGGAACTTCTTGAGTTGCAGCAATGGTGTGAAGGACCCTTTGGAAGTTCCAGTGGTTAGACGTGATTGGCCTCGAGAAACCTCAGCGGAAATGGGCCTCATCTCGCCTGGAGGGCAAAACCTCCTGGATTTTCTCTAGTTGCGGCAGGTGCTCCCGACTTACGACGGGGACCTCAGGGACCCGCTTTGGTGGCCTCAGGAAAGGCCAGTCCCCATGCGAGTTCCTCGGGGGCCTCTCGGGATTCCTCTCCCGTCGATGCCGGGGCCTAAGACCTTGTGTGGAGTCGGGGCCGGAACCTGAGGATTCCTCTCCAGTGCTGACATGGATCTTGGGGTACTTCTGGAGTCTCCCCAGGGGAGTCAGTCCTCGTCTCGAATGCGGGCATGCACTTGCGCTTTCCTCCAGAGCGGTAGCAGCAGTGTCACGCAGTCCGCCGCGTGGATCAAAGGATCTATGGTTTTCCCTCGAGTCTTTCCCACGAGGCTTTCCCACGAGGCTTTCCCACAGGGCTGTCCCACGTGCACACGTTTTGGGAGTCGATCCTCGGCTTGAACGTCAAGGCAGTGCAGGGAAAACAGGTTCCTCTGGAATGGACTGACACATCTGGGGGACTCTTGGAATGGTGTCATGACCCTGGAGTTCCTCTCGCCTTTCCTGTGGAGAGCGCCTCCTCTTGAGATGCGACGGGAACGCCGGGAATTCTTTCCCTACGAAACAGGGAAAGGATCCCTCATCTCGAGCTAGGAGGCGGAAACGGGGCTCCCCTGGATGTGTGCGGGACCCCACGTGCTTCCTCTCGAGTGGAGACGGGTATGTCGGGGAACTTCTTGAGTTGCAGCAAGGGCGTGAAGGACCCTTTGGAAGTTCCAGTGGTTACATGTGATTGGCCTCGAGAAGCCTCAGCGAAAATGGGCCTCATCTCGCCTGGAGGGCAAAACCTCCTGGATTTTCTCGAGTTGCGGCAGGTGCTCTCGACTTACGACGGGGAACTCAGGGACCCGCTCTGGTGGCCTCAGGAAAGGCCAGTCCCCATGCGAGTTCCTCGGGGGCCTCTCGGGATTCCTCTCCCGTCGATGCCGGGGCCTAAGACCTTGTGTGGAGTCGGGGCCGGAACCTGAGGATTCCTCTCCAGTGCTGACATGGATCTTGGGGTACTTCTGGAGTCTCCCCAGGGGAGTCAGTCCTCGTCTCGAATGCGGGCATGCACTTGCGCTTTCCTCCAAAGCGGTAGCAGCAGTGTCACGCAGTCCGCCACGTGGATCAAAGGATCTATGGTTTTCCCTCGAGTCTTTCCCACGAGGCTTTCCCACGAGGCTTTCCCACAGGGCTGTCCCACGTGCACACGTGGTGGGAGTCGATCCTCGGCTTGAACGTCAAGGCAGTGCAGGGAAAACAGGTTCGTCTGGAATGGACTGACACATCTGGGGGACTCTTGGAATGGTGGCACGACCCTGGAGTTCCTTTCGCCTTTCCTGTGGAGAGCGCCTCCTCTTGAGATGCGACGGATACGCCGGGAATTCTTTCCCTACGAAACAGGGAAAGGATCCCTCATCTCGAGCTAGGAGGCGGAAACGGGGCTCCCCTGGATGTGTGCGGGACCCCACGTGAGTCCTCTCGAGTGGAGACGGGTATGTCGGGGAACTTCTTGAGTTGCAGCAAGGGTGTGAAGGACCCTTTGGAAGTTCCAGTGGTTAGATGTGATTGGCCTCGAGAAGCCTCAGCGGAAATGGGCCTCATCTCGCCTGGAGGGCAAAACCTCCTGGATTTTCTCGAGTTGCGGCAGGTGCTCTCGACTTACGACGGGGACCTCAGGGACCCGCTCTGGTGGCCTCAGGAAACGCCAGTCCCCATGCGAGTTCCTCGGGGGCCTCTCGGGATTCCTCTCCCGTCGATGCCGGGGCCTAAGACCTTGTGTGGAGTCGGGGCCGGAACCTGAGGATTCCTCTCCAGTGCTGACATGGATCTTGGGGTACTTCTGGAGTCTCCCCAGGGGAGTCAGTCCTCGTCTCGAATGCGGGCATGCACTTGCGCTTTCCTCCAGAGCGGTAGCAGCAGTGTCACGCAGTCCGCCGTGTGGATCAAAGGATGTATGGTTTTCCCTCGAGTCTTTCCCACGAGGCTTTCCCACGAGGCTTTCCCACAGGGCTGTCCCACGTGCACACGTGGTGGGAGTCGATCCTCGGCTTGAACGTCAAGGCAGTGCAGGGAAAACAGGTTCCTCTGGAATGGACTGACACATCTGGGGGACTCTTGGAATGGTGGCACGACCCTGGCGTTCCTCTCGCCTTTCCTGAGGAGAGCGCCTCCTCTTGAGATGCGACGGCAACGCCGGGAATTCTTTCCCTACCAAACAGGGAAAGGATACCTCATCTCGAGCTAGGAGGGGGAAACGGGGCACCCCTGGATGTGTGCGGGACCCCACGTGCTTCCTCTCGAGTGGAGACGGGTATGTCGGGGAACTTCTTGAGTTGCAGCAATGGTGTGAAGGACCCTTTGGAAGTTCCAGTGGTTAGACGTCATTGGCCTCGAGAAGCCTCAGCGGAAATGGGCCTCATCTCGCCTGGAGGGCAAAACCTCCTGGATTTTCTCGAGTTGCGGCAGGTGCTCTCGACTTACGACGGGGACCTCAGGGACCCGCTCTGGTGGCCTCAGGAAAGGCCAGTCCCCATGCGAGTTCCTCGGGGGCCTCTCGGGATTCCTCTCCCGTCGATGCCGGGGCCTAAGACCTTGTGTGGAGTCGGGGCCGGAACCTGAGGATTCCTCTCCAGTGCTGACATGGATCTTGGGGTACTTCTGGTGTCTCCCCAGGGGAGTCAGTCCTCGTCTCGAATGCGGGCATGCACTTGCGCTTTCCTCCAGAGCGGTAGCAGCAGTGTCACGCAGTCCGCCGCGTGGATCAAAGGATCTATGGTTTTCCCTCGAGTCTTTCCCACGAGGCTTTCCCACGAGGCTTTCCCACAGGGATGTCCCACGTGCACACGTGGTGGGAGTCGATCCTCGGCTTGAACGTCAAGGCAGTGCAGGGAAAACAGGTTCCTCTGGAATGGACTGACACATCTGGGGGACTCTTGGAATGGTGTCACGACCCTGGAGTTCCTCTCGCCTTTCCTGAGGAGAGCGCCTCCTCTTGAGATGCGACGGCAACGCCGGGAAATCTTTCCCTACCAAACAGGGAAAGGATCCCTCATCTCGAGCTAGGAGGCGGAAACGGGGCTCCCCTGGATGTGTGCGGGACCCCACGTGCTTCCTCTCGAGTGGAGACGGGTATGTCGGGGAACTTCTTGAGTTGCAGCAATGGTGTGAAGGACCCTTTGGAAGGTCCAGTGGTTAGACGTGATTGGCCTCGAGAAACCTCAGCGGAAATGGGCCTCATCTCGCCTGGAGGGCAAAACCTCCTGGATTTTCTCGAGTTGCGGCAGGTGCTCTCGACTTACGACGGGGACCTCAGGGACCCGCTCTGGTGGCCTCAGGAAAGGCCAGTCCCCATGCGAGTTCCTCGGGGGCCTCTCGGGATTCCTCTCCCGTCGATGCCGGGGCCTAAGACCTTGTGTGGAGTCGGGGCCGGAACCTGAGGATTCCTCTCCAGTGCGGACATGGATCTTGGGGTACTTCTGGAGTCTCCCCAGGGGAGTCAGTCCTCGTCTCGAATGCGGGCATGCACTTGCGCTTTCCTCCAGAGCGGTAGCAGCAGTGTCACGCAGTCCGCCGCGTGGATCAAAGGATCTATGGTTTTCCCTCGAGTCTTTCCCACGAGGCTTTCCCACGAGGCTTTCCCACAGGGCTGTCCCACGTGCACACGTGGTGGGAGTCGATCCTCGGCTTGAACGTCAAGGCAGTGCAGGGAAAACAGGTTCCTCTGGAATGGACTGACACATCTGGGGGACTCTTGGAATGGTGTCACGACCCTGGAGTTCCTCTCGCCTTTCCTGTGGAGAGCGCCTCCTCTTGAGATGCGACGGGAACGCCGGGAATTCTTTCCCTACGAAACAGGGAAAGGATCCCTCATCTCGAGCTAGGAGGCGGAAACGGGGCTCCCCTGGATGTGTGCGGGACCCCACGTGCTTCCTCTCGAGTGGAGACGGGTATGTCGGGGAACTTCTTGAGTTGCAGCAAGGGTGTGAAGGACCCTTTGGAAGTTCCAGTGGTTATATGTGATTGGCCTCGAGAAGCCTCAGCGGAAATGGGCCTCATCTCGCCTGGAGGGCAAAACCTCCTGGATTTTCT
Source organism: Ovis canadensis (assembly GCF_042477335.2). Classification (NCBI taxonomy): domain Eukaryota; kingdom Metazoa; phylum Chordata; class Mammalia; order Artiodactyla; family Bovidae; genus Ovis; species Ovis canadensis. Next base: position 4,236,859 of record NC_091262.1, on the reverse strand, counting down.
CGAGTTGCGGCAGGTGCTCTCGACTTACGACGGGGACCTCAGGGACCCGCTCTGGTAGCCTCAGGAAAGGCCAGTCCCCATGCGAGTTCCTCGGGGGCCTCTCGGGATTCCTCTCCCGTCGATGCCGGGGCCTAAGACCTTGTGTGGAGTCGGGGCCGGAACCTGAGGATTCCTCTCCAGTGCTGACATGGATCTTGGGGTACTTCTGGAGTCTCCCCAGGGGAGTCAGTCCTCGTCTCGAATGCGGGCATGCACTTGCGCTTTCCTCCAAAGCGGTAGCAGCAGTGTCACGCAGTCCGCCGCGTGGATCAAAGGATCTATGGTTTTCCCTCGAGTCTTTCCCACGAGGCTTTCCCACGAGGCTTTCCCACAGGGCTGTCCCACGTGCACACGTGGTGGGAGTCGATCCTCGGCTTGAACGTCAAGGCAGTGCAGGGAAAACAGGTTCGTCTGGAATGGACTGACACATCTGGGGGACTCTTGGAATGGTGGCACGACCCTGGAGTTCCTTTCGCCTTTCCTGTGGAGAGCGCCTCCTTTTGAGATGCGACGGATACGCCGGGAATTCTTTCCCTACGAAACAGGGAAAGGATCCCTCATCTCGAGCTAGGAGGCGGAAACGGGGCTCCCCTGGATGTGTGCGGGACCCCACGTGAGTCCTCTCGAGTGGAGACGGGTATGTCGGGGAACTTCTTGAGTTGCAGCAAGGGTGTGAAGGACCCTTTGGAAGTTCCAGTGGTTAGATGTGATTGGCCTCGAGAAGCCTCAGCAGAAATGGGCCTCATCTCGCCTGGAGGGCAAAACCTCCTGGATTTTCTCGAGTTGCGGCAGGTGCTCTCGACTTACGACGGGGACCTCAGGGACCCGCTTTGATGGCCCCAGGAAAGGCCAGTCCTCATGCGAGTTCCTCGGGGGCCTCTCGGGATTCCTCTCCCGTCGATGCCGGGGCCTAAGACCTTGTGTGGAGTCGGGGCCGGAACCTGAGGATTCCTCTCCAGTGCTGACATGGATCTTGGGGTACTTCTGGAGTCTCCCCAGGGGAGTCAGTACTCGTCTCGAATGCGGGCATGCACTTGCGCTTTCCTCCAGAGCGGTAGCAGCAGTGTCACGCAGTCCGCCGCGTGGATCAAAGGATCTATGGTTTTCCCTCGAGTCTTTCCCACGAGGCTTTCCCACGAGGCTTTCCCACAGGGCTGTCCCACGTGCACACGTGGTGGGAGTCGATCCTCGGCTTGAACGTCAATGCAGTGCAGGGAAAACAGGTTCCTCTGGAATGGACTGACACATCTGGGGGACTCTTGGAATGGTGGCACGACCCTGGCGTTCCTCTCGCCTTTCCTGAGGAGAGCGCCTCCTCTTGAGATGCGATGGCAACGCCGGGAATTCTTTCCCTACCAAACAGGGAAAGGATACCTCATCTCGAGCTAGGAGGGGGAAACGGGGCTCCCCTGGATGTGTGCGGGACCCCACGTGCTTCCTCTCGAGTGGAGACGGGTATGTCGGGGAACTTCTTGAGTTGCAGCAATGGTGTGAAGGACCCTTTGGAAGTTCCAGTGGTTAGACGTCATTGGCCTCGAGAAGCCTCAGCGGAAATGGGCCTCATCTCGCCTGGAGGGCAAAACCTCCTGGATTTTCTCGAGTTGCGGCAGGTGCTCTCGACTTACGACGGGGACCTCAGGGACCCGCTCTGGTGGCCTCAGGAAAGGCCAGTCCCCATGCGAGTTCCTCGGGGGCCTCTCGGGATTCCTCTCCCGTCGATGCCGGGGCCTAAGACCTTGTGTGGAGTCGGGGCCGGAACCTGAGGATTCCTCTCCAGTGCTGACATGGATCTTGGGGTACTTCTGGAGTCTCCCCAGGGGAGTCAGTCCTCGTCTCGAATGCGGGCATGCACTTGCGCTTTCCTCCAAAGCGGTAGCAGCAGTGTCAGGCAGTCCGCCACGTGGATCAAAGGATGTATGGTTTTCCCTCGAGTCTTTCCCACGAGGCTTTCCCACGAGGCTTTCCCACAGGGCTGTCCCACGTGCACACGTGGTGGGAGTCGATCCTCGGCTTGAACGTCAAGGCAGTGCAGGGAAAACAGGTTCGTCTCGAATGGACTGACACATCTGGGGGACTCTTGGAATGGTGGCACGACCCTGGAGTTCCTTTCGCCTTTCCTGTGGAGAGCGCCTCCTCTTGAGATGCGACGGATACGCCGGGAATTCTTTCCCTACGAAACAGGGAAAGGATCCCTCATCTCGAGCTAGGAGGCGGAAACGGGGCTCCCCTGGATGTGTGCGGGACCCCACGTGAGTCCTCTCGAGTTGAGACGGGTATGTCGGGGAACTTCTTGAGTTGCAGCAAGGGTGTGAAGGACCCTTTGGAAGTTCCAGTGGTTAGATGTGATTGGCCTCGAGAAGCCTCAGCGGAAATGGGCCTCATCTCGCCTGGAGGGCAAAACCTCCTGGATTTTCTCGAGTTGCGGCAGGTGCTCTCGACTTACGACGGGGACCTCAGGGACCCGCTCTGGTGGCCTCAGGAAAGGCCAGTCCCCATGCGAGTTCCTCGGGGGCCTCTCGGGATTCCTCTCCCGTCGATGCCGGGGCCTAAGACCTTGTGTGGAGTCGGGGCCGGAACCTGAGGATTCCTCTCCAGTGCTGACATGGATCTTGGGGTACTTCTGGAGTCTCCCCAGGGGAGTCAGTCCTCGTCTCGAATGCGGGCATGCACTTGCGCTTTCCTCCAGAGCGGTAGCAGCAGTGTCACGCAGTCCGCCGCGTGGATCAAAGGATCTATGGTTTTCCCTCGAGTCTTTCCCACGAGGCTTTCCCACGAGGCTTTCCCACAGGGCTGTCCCACGTTCACACGTGGTGGGAGTCGATCCTCGGCTTGAACGTCAAGGCAGTGCAGGGAAAACAGGTTCCTCTGGAATGGACTGACACATCTGGGGGACTCTTGGAATGGTGGCACGACCCTGGCGTTCCTCTCGCCTTTCCTGAGGAGAGCGCCTCCTCTTGAGATGCGATGGCAACGCCGGGAATTCTTTCCCTACCAAACAGGGAAAGGATACCTCATCTCGAGCTAGGAGGGGGAAACGGGGCTCCCCTGGATGTGTGCGGGACCCCACGTGCTTCCTCTCGAGTGGAGACGGGTATGTCGGGGAACTTCTTGAGTTGCAGCAATGGTGTGAAGGACCCTTTGGAAGTTCCAGTGGTTAGACGTCATTGGCCTCGAGAAGCCTCAGCGGAAATGGGCCTCATCTCGCCTGGAGGGCAAAACCTCCTGGATTTTCTCGAGTTGCGGCAGGTGCTCTCGACTTACGACGGGGACCTCAGGGACCCGCTCTGGTGGCCTCAGGAAAGGCCAGTCCCCATGCGAGTTCCTCGGGGGCCTCTCGGGATTCCTCTCCCGTCGATGCCGGGGCCTAAGACCTTGTGTGGAGTCGGGGCCGGAACCTGAGGATTCCTCTCCAGTGCTGACATGGAACTTGGGGTACTTCTGGTGTCTCCCCAGGGGAGTCAGTCCTCGTCTCGAATGCGGGCATGCACTTGCGCTTTCCTCCAGAGCGGTAGCAGCAGTGTCACGCAGTCCGCCGCGTGGATCAAAGGATCTATGGTTTTCCCTCGAGTCTTTCCCACGAGGCTTTCCCACGAGGCTTTCCCACAGGGCTGTCCCACGTGTACACGTGGTGGGAGTCGATCCTCGGCTTGAACGTCAAGGCAGTGCAGGGAAAACAGGTTCCTCTGGAATGGACTGACACATCTGGGGGACTCTTGGAATGGTGGCACGACCCTGGAGTTCCTCTCGCCTTTCCTGTGGAGAGCGCCTCCTCTTGAGATGCGACGGGAACGCCGGGAATTCTTTCCCTACGAAACAGGGAAAGGATCCCTCATCTCGAGCTAGGAGGCGGAAACGGGGCTCCCCTGGATGTGTGCGGGACCCCACGTGCTTCCTCTCGAGTGGAGACGGGTATGTCGGGGAACTTCTTGAGTTGCAGCAAGGGTGTGAAGGACCCTTTGGAAGTTCCATTGGTTAGATGTGATTGGCCTCGAGAAGCCTCAGCGGAAATGGGCCTCATCTCGCCTGGAGGGCAAAACCTCCTGGATTTTCTCGAGTTGCGGCAGGTGCTCTCGACTTACGACGGGGACCTCAGGGACCCGCTCAGGTGGCCTCAGGAAAGGCCAGTCCCCATGCGAGTTCCTCGGGGGCCTCTCGGGATTCCTCTCCCGTCGATGCCGGGGCCTAAGACCTTGTGTGGAGTCGGGGCCGGAACCTGAGGATTCCTCTCCAGTGCTGACATGGATCTTGGGGTACTTCTGGAGTCTCCCCAGGGGAGTCAGTCCTCGTCTCGAATGCGGGCATGCACTTGCGCTTTCCTCCAGAGCGGTAGCAGCAGTGTCACGCAGTCCGCCGCGTGGATCAAAGGATCTATGGTTTTCCCTCGAGTCTTTCCCACGAGGCTTTCCCACGAGGCTTTCCCACAGGGCTGTCCCACGTGCACACCTGGTGGGAGTCGATCCTCGGCTTGAACGTCAAGGCAGTGCAGGGAAAACAGGTTCCTCTGGAATGGACTGACACATCTGGGGGACTCTTGGAATGGTGGCACGACCCTGGAGTTCCTCTCGCCTTTCCTGTGGAGAGCGCCTCCTCTTGAGATGCGACGGGAACGCCGGGAATTCTTTCCCTACGAAACAGGGAAAGGATCCCTCATCTCGAGCTAGGAGGCGGAAACGGGGCTCCCCTGGATGTGTGCGGGACCCCACGTGCTTTCTCTCGAGTAGAGAAGGGTATGTCGGGGAACTTCTTGAGTTCCAGCAAGGGTGTGAAGGACCCTTTGGAAGTTCCAGTGGTTAGATGTGATTAGCCTCGAGAAGCCTCAGCGGAAATGGGCCTCATCTCGCCTGGAGGGCAAAACCTCCTGGATTTTCTCGAGTTGCGGCAGGTGCTCTCGACTTACGACGGGGACTTCAGGGACCCGCTCTGGTGGCCTCAGGAAAGGCCAGTCCCCATGCGAGTTCCTCGGGGGCCTCTCGGGATTCCTCTCCCATCGATGCCGGGGCCTAAGACCTTGTGTGGAGTCGGGGCCGGAACCTGAGGATTCCTCTCCAGTGCTGACATGGATCTTGGGGTACTTCTGGAGTCTCCCCTGGGGAGTCAGTCCTCGTCTCGAATGCGGGCATGCACATGCGCTTTCCTCCAGAGCGGTAGCAGCAGTGTCACGCAGTCCGCCGCGTGGATCAAAGGATCTATGGTTTTCCCTCGAGTCTTTCCCACGAGGCTTTCCCACGAGGCTTTCCCACAGGGCTGTCCCACGTGCACACGTGGTGGGAGTCGATCCTCGGCTTGAACGTGAAGGCAGTGCAGGGAAAACAGGTTCCTCTGGAATGGACTGACACATCTGGGGGACTCTTGGAATGGTGGCACGACCCTGGAGTTCCTCTCGCCTTTCCTTTGGAGAGCGCCTCCTCTTGAGGTGCGACGGGAACGCCGGGAATTCTTTCCCTACGAAACAGGGATAAGATCCCTCATCTCGAGCTAGGAGGCGGAAACGGGGCTCCCCTGGATGTGTGCGGGACCCCACGTGCTTCCTCTCGAGTGGAGACGGGTATGTCGGGGAACTTCTTGAGTTGCAGCAAGGGTGTGAGGGACCCTTTGGAAGTTCCATTGGTTAGATGTGATTGGCCTCGAGAAGCCTCAGCGGAAATGGGCCTCATCTCGCCTGGAGGGCAAAACCTCGTGGATTTTCACGAGTTGCGGCAGGTGCTCTCGACTAACGACGGGGACCTCAGGGACCTGCTCTGGTGGCCTCAGGAAAGGTCAGTCCCCATGCGAGTTCCTCGGGGGCCTCTCGGGATTCCTCTCCCGTCGATGCCGGGGCCTAAGACCTTGTGTGGAGTCGGGGCCGGAACCTGAGGATTCCTCTCCAGTGCTGACATGGATCTTGGGGTACTTCTGGTGTCTCCCCAGGGGAGTCAGTCCTCGTCTCGAATGCGGGCATGCACTTGCGCTTTCCTCCAGAGCGGTAGCAGCAGTGTCACGCAGTCCGCCGCGTGGATCAAAGGATGTATGGTTTTCCCTCGAGTCTTTCCCACGAGGCTTTCCCACGAGGCTTTCCCACAGGGCTGTCCCACGTGCACACGTGGTGGGAGTCGATCCTCGGCTTGAACGTCAAGGCAGTGCAGGGAAAACAGCTTCCTCTGGAAAGGACTGACACATCTGGGGGACTCTTGGAATGGTGGCACGACCCTGGAGTTCCTCTCGCCTTTCCTGTGGAGAGCGCCTCCTCTTGAGATGCGACGGGAACGCCGGGAATTCTTTCCCTACGAAACAGGGAAAGGATCCCTCATCTCGAGCTAGGAGGCGGAAACGGGGCTCCCCTGGATGTGTGCGGGACCCCACGTGCTTCCTCTCGAGTGGAGACGGGTATGTCGGGGAACTTCTTGAGTTGCAGCAAGGGTGTGAAGGACCCTTTGGAAGTTCCAGTGGTTATATGTGATTGGCCTCGAGAAGCCTCAGCGGAAATGGGCCTCATCTCGCCTGGAGGGCAAAACCTCCTGGATTTTCTCGAGTTGCGGCAGGTGCTCTCGACTTACGACGGGGACCTCAGGGACCCGCTCTGGTGGCCTCAGGAAAGGCCAGTCCCCATGCGAGTTCCTCGGGGGCCTCTCGGGATTCCTCTCCCGTCGATGCCGGGGCCTAAGACCTTGTGTGGAGTCGGGGCCGGAACCTGAGGATTCCTCTCCAGTGCTGACATGGATCTTGGGGTACTTCTGGAGTCTCCCCAGGGGAGTCAGTCCTCGTCTCGAATGCGGGCATGCACTTGCGCTTTCCTCCAGAGCGGTAGCAGCAGTGTCACGCAGTCCGCCGCGTGGATCAAAGGATCTATGGTTTTCCCTCGAGTCTTTCCCACGAGGCTTTCCCACGAGGCTTTCCCACAGGGCTGTCCCACGTGCACACGTGGTGGGAGTCGATCCTCGGCTTGAATGTCAAGGCAGTGCAGGGAAAACAGGTTCCTCTGGAATGGACTGACACATCTGGGGGACTCTTGGAATGGTGGCACGACCCTGGCGTTCCTCTCGCCTTTCCTGAGGAGAGCGCCTCCTCTTGAGATGCGATGGCAACGCCGGGAATTCTTTCCCTACCAAACAGGGAAAGGATACCTCATCTCGAGCTAGGAGGGGGAAACGGGGCTCCCCTGGATGTGTGCGGGACCCCACGTGCTTCCTCTCGAGTGGAGACGGGTATGTCGGGGAACTTCTTGAGTTGCAGCAATGGTGTGAAGGACCCTTTGGAAGTTCCAGTGGTTAGACGTCATTGGCCTCGAGAAGCCTCAGCGGAAATGGGCCTCATCTCGCCTGGAGGGCAAAACCTCCTGGATTTTCTCGAGTTGCGGCAGGTGCTCTCGACTTACGACGGGGACCTCAGGGACCCGCTCTGGTGGCCTCAGGAAAGGCCAGTCCCCATGCGAGTTCCTCGGGGGCCTCTCGGGATTCCTCTCCCGTCGATGCCGGGGCCTAAGACCTTGTGTGGAGTCGGGGCCGGAACCTGAGGATTCCTCTCCAGTGCTGACATGGATCTTGGGGTACTTCTGGAGTCTCCCCATGGGAGTCAGTCCTCGTCTCGAATGCGGGCATGCACTTGCGCTTTCCTCCAGAGCGGTAGCAGCAGTGTCACGCAGTCCGCCGCGTGGATCAAAGGATCTATGGTTTTCCCTCGAGTCTTTCCCACGAGGCTTTCCCACGAGGCTTTCCCACAGGGCTGTCCCACGTGCACACCTGGTGGGAGTCGATCCTCGGCTTGAACGTCAAGGCAGTGCAGGGAAAACAGGTTCCTCTGGAATGGACTGACACATCTGGGGGACTCTTGGAATGGTGGCACGACCCTGGAGTTCCTCTCGCCTTTCCTGTGGAGAGCGCCTCCTCTTGAGATGCGACGGGAACGCCGGGAATTCTTTCCCTACGAAACAGGGAAAGGATCCCTCATCTCGAGCTAGGAGGCGGAAACGGGGCTCCCCTGGATGTGTGCGGGACCCCACGTGCTTCCTCTCGAGTAGAGAAGGGTATGTCGGGGAACTTCTTGAGTTCCAGCAAGGGTGTGAAGGACCCTTTGGAAGTTCCAGTGGTTAGATGTGATTAGCCTCGAGAAGCCTCAGCGGAAATGGGCCTCATCTCGCCTGGAGGGCAAAACCTCCTGGATTTTCTCGAGTTGCGGCAGGTGCTCTCGAATTACGACGGGGACTTCAGGGACCCGCTCTGGTGGCCTCAGGAAAGGCCAGTCCCCATGCGAGTTCCTCGGGGGCCTCTCGGGATTCCTCTCCCATCGATGCCGGGGCCTAAGACCTTGTGTGGAGTCGGGGCCGGAACCTGAGGATTCCTCTCCAGTGCTGACATGGATCTTGGGGTACTTCTGGAGTCTCCCCTGGGGAGTCAGTCCTCGTCTCGAATGCGGGCATGCACATGCGCTTTCCTCCAGAGCGGTAGCAGCAGTGTCACGCAGTCCGCCGCGTGGATCAAAGGATCTATGGTTTTCCCTCGAGTCTTTCCCACGAGGCTTTCCCACGAGGCTTTCCCACAGGGCTGTCCCACGTGCACACGTGGTGGGAGTCGATCCTCGGCTTGAACGTCAAGGCAGTGCAGGGAAAACAGGTTCCTCTGGAATGGACTGACACATCTGGGGGACTCTTGGAATGGTGGCACGACCCTGGAGTTCCTCTCGCCTTTCCTTTGGAGAGCGCCTCCTCTTGAGGTGCGACGGGAACGCCGGGAATTCTTTCCCTACGAAACAGGGACAAGATCCCTCATCTCGAGCTAGGAGGCGGAAACGGGGCTCCCCTGGATGTGTGCGGGACCCCACGTGCTTCCTCTCGAGTGGAGACGGGTATGTCGGGGAACTTCTTGAGTTGCAGCAAGGGTGTGAGGGACCCTTTGGAAGTTCCATTGGTTAGATGTGATTGGCCTCGAGAAGCCTCAGCGGAAATGGGCCTCATCTCGCCTGGAGGGCAAAACCTCGTGGATTTTCACGAGTTGCGGCAGGTGCTCTCGACTAACGACGGGGACCTCAGGGACCTGCTCTGGTGGCCTCAGGAAAGGTCAGTCCCCATGCGAGTTCCTCGGGGGCCTCTCGGGATTCCTCTCCCGTCGATGCCGGGGCCTAAGACCTTGTGTGGAGTCGGGGCCGGAACCTGAGGATTCCTCTCCAGTGCTGACATGGATCTTGGGGTACTTCTGGTGTCTCCCCAGGGGAGTCAGTCCTCGTCTCGAATGCGGGCATGCACTTGCGCTTTCCTCCAGAGCGGTAGCAGCAGTGTCACGCAGTCCGCCGCGTGGATCAAAGGATGTATGGTTTTCCCTCGAGTCTTTCCCACGAGGCTTTCCCACGAGGCTTTCCCACAGGGCTGTCCCACGTGCACACGTGGTGGGAGTCGATCCTCGGCTTGAACGTCCAGGCAGTGCAGGGAAAACAGGTTCCTCTGGAAAGGACTGACACATCTGGGGGACTCTTGGAATGGTGGCACGACCCTGGCGTTCCTCTCGCCTTTCCTGAGGAGAGCGCCTCCTCTTGAGATGCGACGGCAACGCCGGGAATTCTTTCCCTACCAAACAGGGAAAGGATCCCTCATCTCGAGCTAGGAGGGGGAAACGGGGCTCCCCTGGATGTGTGCGGGACACCACGTGCTTCCTCTCGAGTGGAGACGGGTATGTCGGGGAACTTATTGAGTTGCAGCAATGGTGTGAAGGACCCTTTGGAAGTTCCAGTGGTTAGATGTGATTGGCCTCGAGAAGCCTCAGCGGAAATGGGCCTCATCTCGCCTGGAGGGCAAAACCTCCTGGATTTTCTCGAGTTGCGGCAGGTGCTCTCGACTTACGACGGGGACCTCAGGGACCCGCTCTGGTGGCCTCAGGAAAGGCCAGTCCCCATGCGAGTTCCTCGGGGGCCTCTCGGGATTCCTCTCCCGTCGATTCCGGGGCCTAAGACCTTGTGTGGAGTCGGGGCCGGAACCTGAGGATTCCTCTCCAGTGCTGACATGGATCTTGGGGTACTTCTGGAGTCTCCTCAGGGGAGTCAGTCCTCGTCTCGAATGCGGGCATGCACTTGCGCTTTCCTCCAGAGCGGTAGCAGCAGTGTCACGCAGTCCGCCACGTGGATCAAAGGATGTATGGTTTTCCCTCGAGTCTTTCCCACGAGGCTTTCCCACGAGGCTTTCCCACAGGGCTGTCCACGTGCACACGTGGTGGGAGTCGATCCTCGGCTTGAACGTCAAGGCAGTGCAGGGAAAACAGGTTCCTCTGGAATGGACTGACACATCTGGGGGACTCTTGGAATGGTGGCACGACCCTGGAGTTCCTCTCGCCTTTCCTGTGGAGAGCGCCTCCTCTTGAGATGCGACGGGAACACCGGGAATTCTTTCCCTACGAAACAGGGAAAGGATCCCTCATCTCGAGCTAGGAGGCGGAAACGGGGCTCCCCTGCATGTGTGCGGAACACCACGTGCTTCCTCTCGAGTGGAGACGGGTATGTCGGGGAACTTCTTGAGTTGCAGCAAGGGTGTGAAGGACCCTTTGGAAGTTCCAGTGGTTACATGTGATTGGCCTCGAGAAGCCTCAGCGGAAATGGGCCTCATCTCGCCTGGAGGGCAAAACCTCCTGGATTTTCTCGAGTTGCGGCAGGTGCTCTCGACTTACGACGAGGACCTCAGGGACCCGCTCTGGTGGCCTCAGGAAAGGCCAGTCCCCATTCGAGTTCCTCGGGGGCCTCTCGGGATTCCTCTCCCGTCGATGACGGGGCCTAAGACCTTGTGTGGAGTCGGGGCCGGAACCTGAGGATTCCTCTCCAGTGCTGACATGGATCTTGGGGTACTTCTGGAGTCTCCCCAGGGGTTCAGTCCTCGTCTCGAATGCGGGCATGCACTTGCGCTTTCCTCCAGAGCGGTAGCGGCAGTGTCACGCAGTCCGCCGCGTGGATCAAAGGATGTATGGTTTTCCCTCGAGTCTTTCCCACGAGGCTTTCCCACGAGGCTTCCCACAGGGCTGTCCCACGTGCACACGTGGTGGGAGTCGATCCTCGGCTTGAACGTCAAGGCAGTGCAGGGAAAACAGGTTCCTCTGGAATGGACTGACACATCTGGGGGACTCTTGGAATGGTGGCACGACCCTGGAGTTCCTCTCGCCTTTCCTGAGGAGAGCGCCTCCTCTTGAGATGCGACGGCAACGCCGGGAATTCTTTCCCTACGAAACAGGGAAAGGATCCCTCATCTCGAGCTAGGAGGCGGAAACGGGCCTCCCCTGGATGTGTGCGGGACCCCACGTGCTTCCTCTCGAGTGGAGACGGGTATGTCGGGGATCTTCTTGAGTTGCAGCAAGGGTGTGAAGGACCCTTTGGAAGTTCCAGTGGTTACATGTGATTGGCCTCGAGAAGCCTCAGCAGAAATGGGCCTCATCTCGCCTGGAGGGCAAAACCTCCTGGATTTTCTCGAGTTGCGGCAGGTGATCTCGACTTACGACGGGGACCTCAGGGACCCGCTCTGGTGGCCTCAGGAAAGGCCAGTCCCCATGCGAGTTCCTCGGGGGCCTCTCGGGATTCCTCTCCCGTCGATGCCGGGGCCTAAGACCTTGTGCGGAGTCGGGGCCGGAACCTGAGGATTCCTCTCCAGTGCTGACATGGATCTTGGGGTACTTCTGGAGTCTCCCCAGGGGTTCAGTCCTCGTCTCGAATGCGGGCATGCACTTGCGCTTTCCTCCAGAGCGGTAGCAGCAGTGTCACGCAGTCCGCCGCGTGGATCAAAGGATGTATGGTTTTCCCTCGAGGCTTTCCCACGAGGCTTTCCCACGAGGCTTTCCCACAGGGCTGTCCCACGTGCATACGTGGTGGGAGTCGATCCTCGGCTTGAACGTCAAGGCAGTGCAGGGAAAACAGGTTCCTCTGGAATGGACTGACACATCTGGGGGACTCTTGGAATGGTGGCACGACCCTGGAGTTCCTCTCGCCTTTCCTTTGGAGAGCGCCTCCTCTTGAGGTGCGACGGGAACGCCGGGAATTCTTTCCCTACGAAACAGGGATAGGATCCCTCATCTCGAGCTAGGTGGCGGAAACGGGGCTCCCCTGGATGTGTGCGGGACCCCACGTGCTTCCTCTCGAGTGGAGACGGGTATGTCGGGGAACTTCTTGAGTTGCAGCAAGGGTGTGAAGGACCCTTTGGAAGTTCCATTGGTTAGATGTAATTGGCCTGGAGAAGCCTCAGCGGAAATGGGCCTCATCTCGCCTGGAGGGCAAAACCTCCTGGATTTTCTCGAGTTGCGGCAGGTGCTCTCGACTAACGACGGGGACCTCAGGGACCCGCTCTGGTGGCCTCAGGAAAGGCCAGTCCCCATGCGAGTTCCTCGGGGGCCTCTCGGGATTCCTCTCCCGTCGATGCCGGGGCCTAAGACCTTGTGTGGAGTCGGGGCCGGAACCTGTGGATTCCTCTCCAGTGCTGACATGGATCTTGGGGTACTTCTGGAGTCTCCCCAGGGGTTCAGTCCTCGTCTCGAATGCGGGCATGCACTTGCGCTTTCCTCCAGAGCGGTAGCAGCAGTGTCACGCAGTCCGCCGCTTGGATCAAAGGATGTATGGTTTTCCCTCGAGTCTTTCCCACGAGGCTTTCCCACGAGGTTTTCCCACAGGGCTGTCCCACGTGCACACGTGGTAGGAGTCGATCCTCGGCTTGAACGTCAAGGCAGTGCAGGGAAAACAGGTTCCTCTGGAATGGACTGACACATCTGGGGGACTCTTGGAATGGTGGCACGACCCTGGAGTTCCTCTCGCCTTTCCTGTGGAGAGCGCCTCCTCTTGAGATGCGACGGGAACGCCGGGAATTCTTTCCCTACGAAACAGGGAAAGGATCCCTCATCTCGAGCTAGGATGCGGAAACGGGGCTCCCCTGGATGTGTGCGGGACACCACGTGCTTCCTATCGAGTGGAGACAGGTATGTCGGGGAACTTCTTGAGTTGCAGCAAGGGTGTGAATGACCCTTTGGAAGTTCCAGTGGTTAGATGTGATTGGCCTCGAGAAGCCTCAGCGGAAATGGGCCTCATCTCGCCTGGAGGGCAAAACCTCCTGGATTTTCTCGAGTTGCGGCAGGTGCTCTCGACTTACGACGGGGACCTCAGGGAACCGCTCTGGTGGCCTCAGGAAAGGCCAGTCCCCATGCGAGTTCCTCGGGGGCCTCTCGGGATTCCTCTCCCGTCGATGCCGGGTTCTAAGACCTTGTGTGGAGTCGGGGCCGGAACCTGAGGATTCCTCTCCAGTGCTGACATGGATCTTGGGGTACTTCTGGAGTCTCCCCAGGGGAGTCAGTCCTCGTCTCGAATGCGGGCATGCACTTGCGCTTTCATCCAGAGCGGTAGCAGCAGTGTCACGCAGTCCGCCGTGTGGATTAAAGGATCTATGGTTTTCCCTCGAGTCTTTCCCACGAGGCTTTCCCACGAGGCTTTCCCACAGGGCTGTCCCACGTGCACACGTGGTGGGAGTCGATCCTCGGCTTGAACGTCAAGGCAGTGCAGGAAAAACAGGTTCGTCTGGAATGGACTGACACATCTGGGGGACTCTTGGAATGGTGGCACGACCCTGGAGTTCCTTTCGCCTTTCCTGTGGAGAGCGCCTCCTCTTGAGATGCGACGGATACGCCGGGAATTCTTTCCCTACGAAACAGGGAAAGGATCCCTCATCTCGAGCTAGGAGGCGGAAACGGGGCTCCCCTGGATGTGTGCGGGACCCCACGTGAGTCCTCTCGAGTGGAGACGGGTATGTCGGGGAACTTCTTGAGTTGCAGCAAGGGTGTGAAGGACCCTTTGGAAGTTCCAGTGGTTAGATGTGATTGGCCTCGAGAAGCCTCAGCGGAAATGGGCCTCATCTCGCCTGGAGGGCAAAACCTCCTGGATTTTCTCGAGTTGCGGCAGGTGCTCTCGACTTACGACGGGGACCTCAGGGACCCGCTCTGGTGGCCTCAGGAAACGCCAGTCCCCATGCGAGTTCCTCGGGGGCCTCTCGGGATTCCTCTCCCGTCGATGCCGGGGCCTAAGACCTTGTGTGGAGTCGGGGCCGGAACCTGAGGATTCCTCTCCAGTGCTGACATGGATCTTGGGGTACTTCTGGAGTCTCCCCAGGGGAGTCAGTCCTCGTCTCGAATGCGGGCATGCACTTGCGCTTTCCTCCAGAGCGGTAGCAGCAGTGTCACGCAGTCCGCCGCGTGGATCAAAGGATCTATGGTTTTCCCTCGAGTCTTTCCCACGAGGCTTTCCCACGAGGCTTTCCCACAGGGCTGTCCCACGTGCACACGTGGTGGGAGTCGATCCTCGGCTTGAACGTCAAGGCAGTGCAGGGAAAACAGGTTCCTCTGGAATGGACTGACACATCTGGGGGACTCTTGGAATGGTGGCACGACCCTGGAGTTCCTCTCGCCTTTCCTGTGGAGAGCGCCTCCTCTTGAGATGCGAGGGGAACGCCGGGAAATCTTTCCCTACGAAACAGGGAAAGGATCCCTCATCTCGAGCTAGGAGGCGGAAACGGGGCTCCCCTGGATGTGTGCGTGACCCACGTGCTTCCTCTCGAGTGGAGACGGGTATGTCGGGGAACTTCTTGAGTTGCAGCAAGGGTGTGAAGGACCCTTTGGAAGTTCAAGTGGTTAGATGTGATTGGCCTCGAGAAGCCTCTGCGGAAATGGGCCTCATCTCGCCTGGAGGGCAAAACCTCCTGGATTTTCTCGAGTTGCGGCAGGTGCTCTCGACTTACGACGGGGACCTCAGGGACCCGCTCTGGTGGCCTGAGGAAAGGCCAGTCCCCATGCGAGTTCCTCGGGGGCCTCTCGGGATTCCTCTCCCGTCGATGCCGGGGCCTAAGACCTTGTGTGGAGTCGGGGCCGGAACCTGAGGATTCCTCTCCAGTGCTGACATGGATCTTGGGGTACTTCTGGAGTCTCCCCAGGGGAGTCAGTCCTCGTCTCGAATGCGGGCATGCACTTGCGCTTTCCTCCAGAGCGGTAGCAGCAGTGTCACGCAGTCCGCCGCGTGGATCAAAGGATCTATGGTTTTCCCTCGAGTCTTTCCCAAGAGGCTTTCCCACGAGGCTTTCCCACAGGGCTGTCCCACGTGCACACGTGGTGGGAGTCGATCCTCTGCTTGAACGTCAAGGCAGTGCAGGGAAAACAGGTTCCTCTGGAATGGACTGACACATCTGGGGGACTCTTGGAATGGTGGCACCACCCTGGAGTTCCTCTCGCCTTTCCTGTGGAGAGCGCCTCCTCTTGAGATGCGACGGGAACGCCGGGAATTCCTTCCCTACGAAACAGGGAAAGGATCCCTCATCTCAAGCTAGGAGGCGGAAACGGGGCTCCCCTGGATGTGTGCGGGACCCTCGTGCTTCCTCTCGAGTGGAGACGGGTATGTCGGGGAACTTCTTGAGTTGCAGCAAGGGTGTGAAGGACCCTTTGGAAGTTCCAGTGGTTAGACGTATTGGCCTGGAGAAGCCTCAGCGGAAATGGGCCTCGTCTCGCCTGGAGGGCAAAACCTCCTAGATTTTCTCGAGTTGCGGCAGGTGCTCTCGACTTTCGACGGGGACCTCAGGGACCCGCTCTGGCGGCCTCAGGAAAGGCCAGTCCCCATGCGAGTTCCTCGGGGGCCTCTCGGGATTCCTCTCCCGTCGATGCCGGGGCCTAAGACCTTGAGTGGAGTCGGGGCCGGAACCTGAGGATTCCTCTCCAGTGCTGACATGGATCTTGGGGTACTTCTGGAGTCTCCCCAGGGGAATCAGTCCTCGTCTCGAATGCGGGCATGCACTTGCGCTTTCCTCCAGAGCGGTAGCAGCAGTGTCACGCAGTCCGCCGCGTGGATCAAAGGATCTATGGTTTTCCCTCGAGTCTTTCCCACGAGGCTTTCCCACGAGGCTTTCCCACAGGGCTGTCCCACGTGCACACGTGGTGGGAGTAGATCCTCGGCTTGAACGTCAAGGCAGTGCAGGGAAAACAGGTTCCTCTGGAATGGACTGACACATCTGGGGGACTCTTGGAATGGTGTCACGACCCTGGAGTTCCTCTCGCCTTTCCTGTGGAGAGCGCCTCCTCTTGAAATGCGACGGGAACGCCGGGAATTCTTTCCCTACGAAACAGGGAAAGGATCCCTCATCTCGAGCTAGGAGGCGGAAACGGGGCTCCCCTGGATGTGTGCGGGACCCCACGTGCTTCCTCTCGAGTGGAGACGAGTATGTCGGGGAACTTCTTGAGTTGCAGCAAGGGTGTGAAGGACCCTTTGGAATATCCAGTGGTTAGATGTGATTGGCCTCGAGAAGCCTCAGCGGAAATGGGCCTCATCTCGCCTGGAGGGCAAAACCTCCTGGATTTTCTCGAGTTGCGGCAGGTGCTCTCGACTTACGACGGGGACCTCAGGGACCCGCTCTGGTGGCCTCAGGAAAGGCCAGTCCCCAGGCGAGTTCCTCGGGGGCCTCTCGGGAGTCCTCTCCCGTCCATGCCGGGGCCTAAGACCTTGTGTGGAGTCGGGGCCGGAACCTGAGGATTCCTCTCCAGTGCTGACATGGATCTTGGGGTACTTCTGGAGTCTCCCCAGGGTAGTCAGTCCTCGTCTCGAATGCGGGCATGCACTTGCGCTTTTCTCCAGAGAGGTAGCAGCAGTGTCACGCAGTCCTCTGCGTGGATCAAAGGATCTATGGTTTTCCCTCGAGTCTTTCCCACGAGGCTTTCCCACGAGGCTTTCCCACAGGGCTGTCCCACGTGCACACGTGGTGGGAGTCGATCCTCCGCTTGAACGTCAAGGCAGTGCAGGGAAAACAGGTTCCTCTGGAATGGACTGACACATCTGGGGGACTCTTGGAATGGTGTCATGACCCTGGAGTTCCTCTCGCCTTTCCTGAGGAGAGCGCCTCCTCTTGAGATGCGACGGGAACGCCGGGAATTCTTTCCCTACGAAACAGGGAAAGTATCCCTCATCTCGAGCTAGGAGGCGGAAACGGGGCTCCCCTGGATGTGTGCGGGACCCCACGTGCTTCCTCTCGAGTGGAGACGGGTATGTCGGGGAACTTCTTGAGTTGCATTGGTGTGAAGGACCCTTTGGAAGTTTCAGTGGTTAGATGTGATTGGCCTCGAGAAGCCTCAGCGGAAATCGGCCTCATCTCGCCTGGAGGGCAAAACCTCCTGGATTTTCTCGAGTTGCGGCAGGTGCTCTCGACTTACGACGGGGACCTCAGGGACCCGCTCTGGTGGCCTCAGGACAGGCCAGTCCCCATGCGAGTTCCTCGGGGGCCTCTCGGGATTCCTCTCCCGTCGATGCCGGGGCCTAAGACCTTGTGTGGAGTCGGGGCCGGAACCTGAGGATTCCTCTCCAGTGCTGACATGGATCTTGGGGTACTTCTGGAGTCTCCCCAGGGGAGTCAGTCCTCGTCTCGAATGCGGGCATGCACTTGCGCTTTCCTCCAGAGCGGTAGCAGCAGTGTCACGCAGTCCGCCGCGTGGATCAAAGGATCTATGGTTTTCCCTCGAGTCTTTCCCACGAGGCTTTCCCACGAGGCTTTCCCACAGGGCTGTCCCACGTGCACACGTGTTGGGAGTCTATCCTCGGCTTGAACGTCAAGGCAGTGCAGGGAAAACAGGTTCCTCTGGAATGGACTGACACATCTGGGGGACTCTTGGAATGGTGTCATGACCCTGGAGTTCCTCTCGCCTTTCCTGAGGAGAGCGCCTCCTCTTGAGATGCGACGGGAACGCCGGGAATTCTTTCCCTACGAAACAGGGAAAGGATCCCTCATCTCGAGCTAGGAGGCGGAAACGGGGCTCCCCTGGATGTGTGCGGGACCCCACGTGCTTCCTCTCGAGTGGAGACGGGTATGTCGGGGAACTTCTTGAGTTGCAGCAATCGTGTGAAGGACCCTTTGGAAGTTTCAGAGGTTAGATGTGATTGGCCTCGAGAAGCCTCAGCGGAAATGGGCCTCATCTCGCCTGGAGGGAAAACCTCCTGGATTTTCTCGAGTTGCGGCAGGTGCTCTCGACTTACGACGGGGACCTCAGGGACCCGCTCTGGTGGCCTCAGGAAAGGCCAGTCCCCATGCGAGTTCCTCGGGGGCCTCTCGGGATTCCTCTCCCGTCGATGCCGGGGCCTAAGACCTTGTGTGGAGTCGGGGCCGGAACCTGAGGATTCCTCTCCAGTGCTGACATGGATCTTGGGGTACTTCTGGAGTCTCCCCAGGGGAGTCAGTCCTCGTCTCGAATGCGGGCATGCACTTGCGCTTTCCTCCAGAGCGGTAGCAGCAGTGTCACGCAGTCCGCCGCGTGGATCAAAGGATCTATGGTTTTCCCTCGAGTCTTTCCCACGAGGCTTTCCCACGAGGCTTTCCCACAGGGCTGTCCCACGTGCTCACGTGGTGGGAGTCGATCCTCGGCTTGAACGTCAAGGCAGTGCAGGGAAAACAGGTTCCTCTGGAATGGACTGACACATCTGGGGGACTCTTGGAATGGTGGCACGACCCTGGAGTTCCTCTCGCCTTTCCTGTGGAGAGCGCCTCCTCTTGAGATGCGACGGGAACGCCGGGAATTCTTTCCGTACGAAACAGGGAAAGGATCCCTCATCTCGAGCTAGGAGGCGGAAACGGGGCTCCCCTGGATGTGTTTGGGACCCCACGTGCTTCCTCTCGAGTGTAGACTGGTATGTCGGGGTACTTCTTGAGTTGCAGCAAGGGTGTGAAGGACCCTTTGGAAGTTCCAGTGGTTAGATGTGATTGGCCTCGAGAAGCCTCAGCGGAAATGGGCCTCATCTCGTCTGGAGGGCAAAACCTCCTGGATTTTCTCGAGTTGAGGCAGGTGCTCTCGACTTACGACGGGGACCTCAGGGACCCGCTCTGGTGGCCTCAGGAAAGGCCAGTCCCCATGCGAGTTCCTCGGGGGCCTCTCGGGATTCCTCTCCCGTCGATGCCGGGGTCTAAGACCTTGAGTGGAGTCGGGGCCGGAACCTGAGGATTCCTCTCCAGTGCTGACATGGATCTTGGGGTACTTCTGGAGTCTCCCCAGGGGAGTCAGTCCTCGTCTCGAATGCGGGCATGCACTTGCGCTTTCCTCCAGAGCGGTAGCAGCAGTGTCACGCAGTCCGCCGCGTGGATCAAAGAATCTATGGTTTTCCCTCGAGTCTTTCCCACGAGGCTTTCCCACGAGGCTTTCCCACAGGGCTGTCCCACGTGCACACGTGGTGGGAGTCGATCCTCGGCTTGAACGTCAAGGCAGTGCAGGGAAAACAGGTTCCTCTGGAATGGACTGTCACATCTGGGGGACTCTTGGAATGGTGGCACGACCCTGGCGTTCCTCTCGCCTTTCCTGAGGAGAGCGCCTCCTCTTGAGATGCGACGGCAACGCCGGGAATTCTTTCCCTACCAAACAGGGAAAGGATACCTCATCTCGAGCTAGGAGGGGGAAACGGGGCACCCCTGGATGTGTGCGGGACCCCACGTGCTTCCTCTCGAGTGGAGACGGGTATGTCGGGGAACTTCTTGAGTTGCAGCAATGGTGTGAAGGACCCTTTGGAAGTTCCAGTGGTTAGACGTCATTGGCCTCGAGAAGCCTCAGCGGAAATGGGCCTCATCTCGCCTGGAGGGCAAAACCTCCTGGATTTTCTCTAGTTGCGGCAGGTGCTCTCGACTTACGACGGGGACCTCAGGGACCCGCTCTGGTGGCCTCAGGAAAGGCCAGTCCCCATGCGAGTTCCTCGGGGGCCTCTCGGGATTCCTCTCCCGTCGATGCCGGGGCCTAAGACCTTGTGTGGAGTCGGGGCCGGAACCTGAGGATTCCTCTCCAGTGCTGACATGGATCTTGGGGTACTTCTGGTGTCTCCCCAGGGGAGTCAGTCCTCGTCTCGAATGCGGGCATGCACTTGCGCTTTCCTCCAGAGCGGTAGCAGCAGTGTCACGCAGTCCGCCGCGTGGATCAAAGGATCTATGGTTTTCCCTCGAGTCTTTCCCACGAGGCTTTCCCACGAGGCTTTCCCACAGGGATGTCCCACGTGCACACGTGGTGGGAGTCGATCCTCGGCTTGAACGTCAAGGCAGTGCAGGGAAAACAGGTTCCTCTGGAATGGACTGACACATCTGGGGGACTCTTGGAATGGTGGCACGACCCTGGCGTTCCTCTCGCCTTTCCTGAGGAGAGCGCCTCCTCTTGAGATGCGACGGCAACGCCGGGAATTCTTTCCCTACCAAACAGGGAAAGGATACCTCATCTCGAGCTAGGAGGGGGAAACGGGGCACCCCTGGATGTGTGCGGGACCCCACGTGCTTCCTCTCGAGTGGAGACGGGTATGTCGGGGAACTTCTTGAGTTGCAGCAATGGTGTGAAGGACCCTTTGGAAGTTCCAGTGGTTAGACGTCATTGGCCTCGAGAAGCCTCAGCGGAAATGGGCCTCATCTCGCCTGGAGGGCAAAACCTCCTGGATTTTCTCTAGTTGCGGCAGGTGCTCTCGACTTACGACGGGGACCTCAGGGACCCGCTCTGGTGGCCTCAGGAAAGGCCAGTCCCCATGCGAGTTCCTCGGGGGCCTCTCGGGATTCCTCTCCCGTCGATGCCGGGGCCTAAGACCTTGTGTGGAGTCGGGGCCGGAACCTGAGGATTCCTCTCCAGTGCTGACATGGATCTTGGGGTACTTCTGGTGTCTCCCCAGGGGAGTCAGTCCTCGTCTCGAATGCGGGCATGCACTTGCGCTTTCCTCCAGAGCGGTAGCAGCAGTGTCACGCAGTCCGCCGCGTGGATCAAAGGATCTATGGTTTTCCCTCGAGTCTTTCCCACGAGGCTTTCCCACGAGGCTTTCCCACAGGGATGTCCCACGTGCACACGTGGTGGGAGTCGATCCTCGGCTTGAACGTCAAGGCAGTGCAGGGAAAACAGGTTCCTCTGGAATGGACTGACACATCTGGGGGACTCTTGGAATGGTGTCACGACCCTGGAGTTCCTCTCGCCTTTCCTGAGGAGAGCGCCTCCTCTTGAAATGCGACGGCAACGCCGGGAATTCTTTCCCTACCAAACAGGGAAAGGATCCCTCATCTCGAGCTAGGAGGCGGAAACGGGGCTCCCCTGGATGTGTGCGGGACCCCACGTGCTTCCTCTCGAGTGGAGACGGGTATGTCGGGGAACTTCTTGAGTTGCAGCAATGGTGTGAAGGACCCTTTGGAAGGTCCAGTGGTTAGACGTGATTGGCCTCGAGAAACCTCAGCGGAAATGGGCCTCATCTCGCCTGGAGGGCAAAACCTCCTGGATTTTCTCGAGTTGCGCCAGGTGCTCTCGACTTACGACGGGGACCTCAGGGACCCGCTCTGGTGGCCTCAGGAAAGGCCAGTCCCCATGCGAGTTCCTCGGGGGCCTCTCGGGATTCCTCTCCCGTCGATGCCGGGGCCTAAGACCTTGTGTGGAGTCGGGGCCGGAACCTGAGGATTCCTCTCCAGTGCGGACATGGATCTTGGGGTACTTCTGGAGTCTCCCCAGGGGAGTCAGTCCTCGTCTCGAATGCGGGCATGCACTTGCGCTTTCCTCCAGAGCGGTAGCAGCAGTGTCACGCAGTCCGCCGCGTGGATCAAAGGATCTATGGTTTTCCCTCGAGTCTTTCCCACGAGGCTTTCCCACGAGGCTTTCCCACAGGGCTGTCCCACGTGCACACGTGGTGGGAGTCGATCCTCGGCTTGAACGTCAAGGCAGTGCAGGGAAAACAGGTTCCTCTGGAATGGACTGACACATCTGGGGGACTCTTGGAATGGTGTCACGACCCTGGAGTTCCTCTCGCCTTTCCTGTGGAGAGCGCCTCCTCTTGAGATGCGACGGGAACGCCGGGAATTCTTTCCCTACGAAACAGGGAAAGGATCCCTCATCTCGAGCTAGGAGGCGGAAACGGGGCTCCCCTGGATGTGTGCGGGACCCCACGTGCTTCCTCTCGAGTGGAGACGGGTATGTCGGGGAACTTCTTGAGTTGCAGCAAGGGTGTGAAGGACCCTTTGGAAGTTCCAGTGGTTATATGTGATTGGCCTCGAGAAGCCTCAGCGGAAATGGGCCTCATCTCGCCTGGAGGGCAAAACCTCCTGGATTTTCTCGAGTTGCGGCAGGTGCTCTCGACTTACGACGGGGACCTCAGGGACCCGCTTTGGTGGCCCCAGGAAAGGCCAGTCCTCATGCGAGTTCCTCGGGGGCCTCTCGGGATTCCTCTCCCGTCGATGCCGGGGCCTAAGACCTTGTGTGGAGTCGGGGCCGGAACCTGAGGATTCCTCTCCAGTGCTGACATGGATCTTGGGGTACTTCTGGAGTCTCCCCAGGGGAGTCAGTACTCGTCTCGAATGCGGGCATGCACTTGCGCTTTCCTCCAGAGCGGTAGCAGCAGTGTCACGCAGTCCGCCGCTGGATCAAAGGATCTATGGTTTTCCCTCGAGTCTTTCCCACGAGGCTTTCCCACGAGGCTTTCCCACAGGGCTGTCCCACGTGCACACGTGGTGGGAGTCGATCCTCGGCTTGAACGTCAAGGCAGTGCAGGGAAAACAGGTTCCTCTGGAATGGACTGACACATCTGGGGGACTCTTGGAATGGTGGCACGACCCTGGCGTTCCTCTCGCCTTTCCTGAGGAGAGCGCCTCCTCTTGAGATGCGATGGCAACGCCGGGAATTCTTTCCCTACCAAACAGGGAAAGGATACCTCATCTCGAGCTAGGAGGGGGAAACGGGGCTCCCCTGGATGTGTGCGGGACCCCACGTGCTTCCTCTCGAGTGGAGACGGGTATGTCGGGGAACTTCTTGAGTTGCAGCAATGGTGTGAAGGACCCTTTGGAAGTTCCAGTGGTTAGACGTCATTGGCCTCGAGAAGCCTCAGCGGAAATGGGCCTCATCTCGCCTGGAGGGCAAAACCTCCTGGATTTTCTCGAGTTGCGGCAGGTGCTCTCGACTTACGACGGGGACCTCAGGGACCCGCTCTGGTGGCCTCAGGAAAGGCCAGTCCCCATGCGAGTTCCTCGGGGGCCTCTCGGCATTCCTCTCCCGTCGATGCCGGGGCCTAAGACCTTGTGTGGAGTCGGGGCCGGAACCTGAGGATTCCTCTCCAGTGCTGACATGGATCTTGGGGTACTTCTGGAGTCTCCCCAGGGGAGTCAGTCCTCGTCTCGAATGCGGGCATGCACTTGCGCTTTCCTCCAAAGCGGTAGCAGCAGTGTCAGGCAGTCCGCCACGTGGATCAAAGGATGTATGGTTTTCCCTCGAGTCTTTCCCACGAGGCTTTCCCACGAGGCTTTCCCACAGGGCTGTCCCACGTGCACACGTGGTGGGAGTCGATCCTCGGCTTGAACGTCAAGGCAGTGCAGGGAAAACAGGTTCCTCTGGAATGGACTGACACATCTGGGGGACTCTTGGAATGGTGGCACGACCCTGGAGTTCCTTTCGCCTTTCCTGTGGAGAGCGCCTCCTCTTGAGATGCGACGGATACGCCGGGAATTCTTTCCCTACGAAACAGGGAAAGGATCCCTCATCTCGAGCTAGGAGGCGGAAACGGGGCTCCCCTGGATGTGTGCGGGACCCCACGTGAGTCCTCTCGAGTTGAGACGGGTATGTCGGGGAACTTCTTGAGTTGCAGCAAGGGTGTGAAGGACCCTTTGGAAGTTCCAGTGGTTAGATGTGATTGGCCTCGAGAAGCCTCAGCGGAAATGGGCCTCATCTCGCCTGGAGGGCAAAACCTCCTGGATTTTCTCGAGTTGCGGCAGGTGCTCTCGACTTACGACGGGGACCTCAGGGACCCGCTCTGGTGGCCTCAGGAAAGGCCAGTCCCCATGCGAGTTCCTCGGGGGCCTCTCGGGATTCCTCTCCCGTCGATGCCGGGGCCTAAGACCTTGTGTGGAGTCGGGGCCGGAACCTGAGGATTCCTCTCCAGTGCTGACATGGATCTTGGGGTACTTCTGGAGTCTCCCCAGGGGAGTCAGTCCTCGTCTCGAATGCGGGCATGCACTTGCGCTTTCCTCCAGAGCGGTAGCAGCAGTGTCACGCAGTCCGCCGCGTGGATCAAAGGATCTATGGTTTTCCCTCGAGTCTTTCCCACGAGGCTTTCCCACGAGGCTTTCCCACAGGGCTGTCCCACGTGCACACGTGGTGGGAGTCGATCCTCGGCTTGAACGTCAAGGCAGTGCAGGGAAAACAGGTTCCTCTGGAATGGACTGACACATCTGGGGGACTCTTGGAATGGTGGCACGACCCTGGCGTTCCTCTCGCCTTTCCTGAGGAGAGCGCCTCCTCTTGAGATGCGATGGCAACGCCGGGAATTCTTTCCCTACCAAACAGGGAAAGGATACCTCATCTCGAGCTAGGAGGGGGAAACGGGGCTCCCCTGGATGTGTGCGGGACCCCACGTGCTTCCTCTCGAGTGGAGACGGGTATGTCGGGGAACTTCTTGAGTTGCAGCAATGGTGTGAAGGACCCTTTGGAAGTTCCAGTGGTTAGACGTCATTGGCCTCGAGAAGCCTCAGCGGAAATGGGCCTCATCTCGCCTGGAGGGCAAAACCTCCTGGATTTTCTCGAGTTGCGGCAGGTGCTCTCGACTTACGACGGGGACCTCAGGGACCCGCTCTGGTGGCCTCAGGAATGGCCAGTCCCCATGCGAGTTCCTCGGGGGCCTCTCGGGATTCCTCTCCCGTCGATGCCGGGGCCTAAGACCTTGTGTGGAGTCGGGGCCGGAACCTGAGGATTCCTCTCCAGTGCTGACATGGATCTTGGGGTACTTCTGGTGTCTCCCCAGGGGAGTCAGTCCTCGTCTCGAATGCGGGCATGCACTTGCGCTTTCCTCCAGAGCGGTAGCAGCAGTGTCACGCAGTCCGCCGCGTGGATCAAAGGATCTATGGTTTTCCCTCGAGTCTTTCCCACGAGGCTTTCCCACGAGGCTTTCCCACAGGGCTGTCCCACGTGTACACGTGGTGGGAGTCGATCCTCGGCTTGAACGTCAAGGCAGTGCAGGGAAAACAGGTTCCTCTGGAATGGACTGACACATCTGGGGGACTCTTGGAATGGTGGCACGACCCTGGAGTTCCTCTCGCCTTTCCTGTGGAGAGCGCCTCCTCTTGAGATGCGACGGGAACGCCGGGAATTCTTTCCCTACGAAACAGGGAAAGGATCCCTCATCTCGAGCTAGGAGGCGGAAACGGGGCTCCCCTGGATGTGTGCGGGACCCCACGTGCTTCCTCTCGAGTGGAGACGGGTATGTCGGGGAACTTCTTGAGTTGCAGCAAGGGTGTGAAGGACCCTTTGGAAGTTCCATTGGTTAGATGTGATTGGCCTCGAGAAGCCTCAGCGGAAATGGGCCTCATCTCGCCTGGAGGGCAAAACCTCCTGGATTTTCTCGAGTTGCGGCAGGTGCTCTCGACTTACGACGGGGACCTCAGGGACCCGCTCTGGTGGCCTCAGGAAAGGCCAGTCCCCATGCGAGTTCCTCGGGGGCCTCTCGGGATTCCTCTCCCGTCGATGCCGGGGCCTAAGACCTTGTGTGGAGTCGGGGCCGGAACCTGAGGATTCCTCTCCAGTGCTGACATGGATCTTGGGGTACTTCTGGAGTCTCCCCAGGGGAGTCAGTCCTCGTCTCGAATGCGGGCATGCACTTGCGCTTTCCTCCAGAGCGGTAGCAGCAGTGTCACGCAGTCCGCCGCGTGGATCAAAGGATCTATGGTTTTCCCTCGAGTCTTTCCCACGAGGCTTTCCCACGAGGCTTTCCCACAGGGCTGTCCCACGTGCACACCTGGTGGGAGTCGATCCTCGGCTTGAACGTCAAGGCAGTGCAGGGAAAACAGGTTCCTCTGGAATGGACTGACACATCTGGGGGACTCTTGGAATGGTGGCACGACCCTGGAGTTCCTCTCGCCTTTCCTGTGGAGAGCGCCTCCTCTTGAGATGCGACGGGAACGCCGGGAATTCTTTCCCTACGAAACAGGGAAAGGATCCCTCATCTCGAGCTAGGAGGCGGAAACGGGGCTCCCCTGGATGTGTGCGGGACCCCACGTGCTTCCTCTCGAGTAGAGAAGGGTATGTCGGGGAACTTCTTGAGTTCCAGCAAGGGTGTGAAGGACCCTTTGGAAGTTCCAGTGGTTAGATGTGATTAGCCTCGAGAAGCCTCAGCGGAAATGGGCCTCATCTCGCCTGGAGGGCAAAACCTCCTGGATTTTCTCGAGTTGCGGCAGGTGCTCTCGACTTACGACGGGGACTTCAGGGACCCGCTCTGGTGGCCTCAGGAAAGGCCAGTCCCCATGCGAGTTCCTCGGGGGCCTCTCGGGATTCCTCTCCCATCGATGCCGGGGCCTAAGACCTTGTGTGGAGTCGGGGCCGGAACCTGAGGATTCCTCTCCAGTGCTGACATGGATCTTGGGGTACTTCTGGAGTCTCCCCTGGGGAGTCAGTCCTCGTCTCGAATGCGGGCATGCACATGCGCTTTCCTCCAGAGCGGTAGCAGCAGTGTCACGCAGTCCGCCGCGTGGATCAAAGGATCTATGGTTTTCCCTCGAGTCTTTCCCACGAGGCTTTCCCACGAGGCTTTCCCACAGGGCTGTCCCACGTGCACACGTGGTGGGAGTCGATCCTCGGCTTGAACGTGAAGGCAGTGCAGGGAAAACAGGTTCCTCTGGAATGGACTGACACATCTGGGGGACTCTTGGAATGGTGGCACGACCCTGGAGTTCCTCTCGCCTTTCCTTTGGAGAGCGCCTCCTCTTGAGGTGCGACGGGAACGCCGGGAATTCTTTCCCTACGAAACAGGGATAAGATCCCTCATCTCGAGCTAGGAGGCGGAAACGGGGCTCCCCTGGATGTATGCGGGACCCCACGTGCTTCCTCTCGAGTGGAGACGGGTATGTCGGGGAACTTCTTGAGTTGCAGCAAGGGTGTGAGGGACCCTTTGGAAGTTCCATTGGTTAGATGTGATTGGCCTCGAGAAGCCTCAGCGGAAATGGGCCTCATCTCGCCTGGAGGGCAAAACCTCGTGGATTTTCTCGAGTTGCGGCAGGTGCTCTCGACTAACGACGGGGACCTCAGGGACCTGCTCTGGCGGCCTCAGGAAAGGTCAGTCCCCATGCGAGTTCCTCGGGGGCCTCTCGGGATTCCTCTCCCGTCGATGCCGGGGCCTAAGACCTTGTGTGGAGTCGGGGCCGGAACCTGAGGATTCCTCTCCAGTGCTGACATGGATCTTGGGGTACTTCTGGTGTCTCCCCAGGGGAGTCAGTCCTCGTCTCGAATGCGGGCATGCACTTGCGCTTTCCTCCAGAGCGGTAGCAGCAGTGTCACGCAGTCCGCCGCGTGGATCAAAGGATGTATGGTTTTCCCTCGAGTCTTTCCCACGAGGCTTTCCCACGAGGCTTTCCCACAGGGCTGTCCCACGTGCACACGTGGTGGGAGTCGATCCTCGGCTTGAACGTCAAGGCAGTGCAGGGAAAACAGCTTCCTCTGGAAAGGACTGACACATCTGGGGGACTCTTGGAATGGTGGCACGACCCTGGAGTTCCTCTCGCCTTTCCTGTGGAGAGCGCCTCCTCTTGAGATGCGACGGGAACGCCGGGAATTCTTTCCCTACGAAACAGGGAAAGGATCCCTCATCTCGAGCTAGGGGGCGGAAACGGGGCTCCCCTGGATGTGTGCGGGACCCCACGTGCTTCCTCTCGAGTGGAGACGGGTATGTCGGGGTACTTCTTGAGTTGCAGCAAGGGTGTGAAGGACCCTTTGGAAGTTCCAGTGGTTAGATGTGATTGGCCTCGAGAAGCCTCAGCGGAAATGGGCCTCATCTCGCCTGGAGGGCAAAACCTCCTGGATTTTCTCGAGTTGCGGCAGGTGCTCTCGACTTACGACGGGGACCTCAGGGACCCGCTCTGGTGGCCTCAGGAAAGGCCAGTCCCCAGGCGAGTTCCTCGGGGGCCTCTCGGGATTCCTCTCCCGTCCATGCCGGGGCCTAAGACCTTGTGTGGAGTCGGGGCCGGAACCTGAGGATTCCTCTCCAGTGCTGACATGGATCTTGGGGTACTTCTGGAGTCTCCCCAGGGTAGTCAGTCCTCGTCTCGAATGCGGGCATGCACTTGCGCTTTTCTCCAGAGAGGTAGCAGCAGTGTCACGCAGTCCTCTGCGTGGATCAAAGGATCTATGGTTTTCCCTCGAGTCTTTCCCACGAGGCTTTCCCACGAGGCTTTCCCACAGGGCTGTCCCACGTGCACACGTGGTGGGAGTCGATCCTCCGCTTGAACGTCAAGGCAGTGCAGGGAAAACAGGTTCCTCTGGAATGGACTGACACATCTGGGGGACTCTTGGAATGGTGTCATGACCCTGGAGTTCCTCTCGCCTTTCCTGAGGAGAGCGCCTCCTCTTGAGATGCGACGGGAACGCCGGGAATTCTTTCCCTACGAAACAGGGAAAGGATCCCTCATCTCGAGCTAGGAGGCGGAAACGGGGCTCCCCTGGATGTGTGCGGGACCCCACGTGCTTCCTCTCGAGTGGAGACGGGTATGTCGGGGAACTTCTTGAGTTGCATTGGTGTGAAGGACCCTTTGGAAGTTTCAGTGGTTAGATGTGATTGGCCTCGAGAAGCCTCAGCGGAAATCGGCCTCATCTCGCCTGGAGGGCAAAACCTCCTGGATTTTCTCGAGTTGCGGCAGGTGCTCTCGACTTACGACGGGGACCTCAGGGACCCGCTCTGGTGGCCTCAGGACAGGCCAGTCCCCATGCGAGTTCCTCGGGGGCCTCTCGGGATTCCTCTCCCGTCGATGCCGGGGCCTAAGACCTTGTGTGGAGTCGGGGCCGGAACCTGAGGATTCCTCTCCAGTGCTGACATGGATCTTGGGGTACTTCTGGAGTCTCCCCAGGGGAGTCAGTCCTCGTCTGGAATGCGGGCATGCACTTGCGCTTTCCTCCAGAGCGGTAGCAGCAGTGTCACGCAGTCCGCCGCGTGGATCAAAGGATCTATGGTTTTCCCTCGAGTCTTTCCCACGAGGCTTTCCCACGAGGCTTTCCCACAGGGCTGTCCCACGTGCACACGTGGTGGGAGTCGATCCTCGGCTTGAACGTCAAGGCAGTGCAGGGAAAACAGGTTCCTCTGGAATGGACTGACACATCTGGGGGACTCTTGGAATGGTGTCATGACCCTGGAGTTCCTCTCGCCTTTCCTGAGGAGAGCGCCTCCTCTTGAGATGCGACGGGAACGCCGGGAATTCTTTCCCTACGAAACAGGGAAAGGATCCCTCATCTCGAGCTAGGAGGCGGAAACGGGGCTCCCCTGGATGTGTTTGGGACCCCACGTGCTTCCTCTCGAGTGGAGACTGGTATGTCGGGGTACTTCTTGAGTTGCAGCAAGGGTGTGAAGGACCCTTTGGAAGTTCCAGTGGTTAGATGTGATTGGCCTCGAGAAGCCTCAGCGGAAATGGGCCTCATCTCGTCTGGAGGGCAAAACCTCCTGGATTTTCTCGAGTTGAGGCAGGTGCTCTCGACTTACGACGGGGACCTCAGGGACCCGCTCTGGTGGCCTCAGGAAAGGCCAGTCCCCATGCGAGTTCCTCGGGGGCCTCTCGGGATTCCTCTCCCTTCGATGCCGGGGTCTAAGACCTTGAGTGGAGTCGGGGCCGGAACCTGAGGATTCCTCTCCAGTGCTGACATGGATCTTGGGGTACTTCTGGAGTCTCCCCAGGGGAGTCAGTCCTCGTCTCGAATGCGGGCATGCACTTGCGCTTTCCTCCAGAGCGGTAGCAGCAGTGTCACGCAGTCCGCCGCGTGGATCAAAGAATCTATGGTTTTCCCTCGAGTCTTTCCCACGAGGCTTTCCCACGAGGCTTTCCCACAGGGCTGTCCCACGTGCACACGTGGTGGGAGTCGATCCTCGGCTTGAACGTCAAGGCAGTGCAGGGAAAACAGGTTCCTCTAGAATGGACTGACACATCTGGGGGACTCTTGGAATGGTGGCACGACCCTGGAGTTCCTCTCGCCTTTCCTGTGGAGAGCGCCTCCTCTTGAGATGCGATGGGAACGCCGGGAATTCTTTCCCTACAAAACAGGGAAAGGATCCCTCATCTCGAGCTAGGAGGCGGAAACGGGGCTTCCCTGGATGTGTGCGGGACCCTCGTGCTTCCTCTCGAGTGGAGACGGGTGTGTCAGGGAACTTCTTGAGTTGCAGCAACGGTGTGAAAGACCCTTTGGAAGTTCCAGTGGTTAGATGTGATTAGCCTCTAGAAGACTCAGCGGAAATGGGCCTCATCTCGCCTGGAGGGCAAAACCTCCTGGATTTTCTCGAGTTGCGGCAGGTGCTCTCGACTTACGACGGGGACCTCAGGGACCCGCTCTGGTGGCCTCAGGAAAGGCCAGTCCCCATGCGAGTTCCACGGGGGCCTCTCGGGGTTCCTCTCCCGTCAATGCCAGGGCCTAAGACCTTGTGTGGAGTCGGGGACGAAACCTGAGTATTCCTCTCCAGTGCTGACACGGACCTTGGGGTAGTTCTGGAGTCTCCCCAGGGGAGTCAGTCCTAGTCTCGAACGCGGGCATGCACGTGAGCTTTCCTCCAGAACGGTAGCAGCAGTGTCAGGCATTCCGCCGCGTGGATCAAGGGATCTATGGCTTTCCCTCGAGGCTTTCCCACGAGGCTTTCCCACAGGGCTGTCCCACGTGCACACGTGGTGGGAGTCGATCCTCGGCTTGAACGTCAAGGCAGTGCAGGGAAAACAGGTTCCTCTGGAATGGACTGACACATCTGGGGGACTCTTGGAATGGTGGCACGACCCTGGAGTTCCTCTCGCCTTTCCTGAGGAGAGCGCCTCCTCTTGAGATGCGACGGCAACGCCGGGAATTCTTTCCCTACCAAACAGGGAAAGGATCCCTCATCTCGAGCTAGGAGGCGGAAACGGGGCTCCCCTGGATGTGTGCGGGACCCCACGTGCTTCCTCTCGAGTGGAGACGGGTATGTCGGGGAACTTCTTGAGTTGCAGCAATGGTGTGAAGGACCCTTTGGAAGTTCCAGTGGTTAGACGTGATTGGCCTCGAGAAACCTCAGCGGAAATGGGCCTCATCTCGCCTGGAGGGCAAAACCTCCTGGATTTTCTCTAGTTGCGGCAGGTGCTCCCGACTTACGACGGGGACCTCAGGGACCCGCTTTGGTGGCCTCAGGAAAGGCCAGTCCCCATGCGAGTTCCTCGGGGGCCTCTCGGGATTCCTCTCCCGTCGATGCCGGGGCCTAAGACCTTGTGTGGAGTCGGGGCCGGAACCTGAGGATTCCTCTCCAGTGCGGACATGGATCTTGGGGTACTTCTGGAGTCTCCCCAGGGGAGTCAGTCCTCGTCTCGAATGCGGGCATGCACTTGCGCTTTCCTCCAGAGCGGTAGCAGCAGTGTCACGCAGTCCGCCGCGTGGATCAAAGGATCTATGGTTTTCCCTCGAGTCTTTCCCACGAGGCTTTCCCACGAGGCTTTCCCACAGGGCTGTCCCACGTGCACACGTTTTGGGAGTCGATCCTCGGCTTGAACGTCAAGGCAGTGCAGGGAAAACAGGTTCCTCTGGAATGGACTGACACATCTGGGGGACTCTTGGAATGGTGTCATGACCCTGGAGTTCCTCTCGCCTTTCCTGTGGAGAGCGCCTCCTCTTGAGATGCGACGGGAACGCCGGGAATTCTTTCCCTACGAAACAGGGAAAGGATCCCTCATCTCGAGCTAGGAGGCGGAAACGGGGCTCCCCTGGATGTGTGCGGGACCCCACGTGCTTCCTCTCGAGTGGAGACGGGTATGTCGGGGAACTTCTTGAGTTGCAGCAAGGGTGTGAAGGACCCTTTGGAAGTTCCAGTGGTTACATGTGATTGGCCTCGAGAAGCCTCAGCGAAAATGGGCCTCATCTCGCCTGGAGGGCAAAACCTCCTGGATTTTCTCGAGTTGCGGCAGGTGCTCTCGACTTACGACGGGGAACTCAGGGACCCGCTCTGGTGGCCTCAGGAAAGGCCAGTCCCCATGCGAGCTCCTCGGGGGCCTCTCGGGATTCCTCTCCCGTCGATGCCGGGGCCTAAGACCTTGTGTGGAGTCGGGGCCGGAACCTGAGGATTCCTCTCCAGTGCTGACATGGATCTTGGGGTACTTCTGGAGTCTCCCCAGGGGAGTCAGTCCTCGTCTCGAATGCGGGCATGCACTTGCGCTTTCCTCCAAAGCGGTAGCAGCAGTGTCACGCAGTCCGCCACGTGGATCAAAGGATCTATGGTTTTCCCTCGAGTCTTTCCCACGAGGCTTTCCCACGAGGCTTTCCCACAGGGCTGTCCCACGTGCACACGTGGTGGGAGTCGATCCTCGGCTTGAACGTCAAGGCAGTGCAGGGAAAACAGGTTCGTCTGGAATGGACTGACACATCTGGGGGACTCTTGGAATGGTGGCACGACCCTGGAGTTCCTTTCGCCTTTCCTGTGGAGAGCGCCTCCTCTTGAGATGCGACGGATACGCCGGGAATTCTTTCCCTACGAAACAGGGAAAGGATCCCTCATCTCGAGCTAGGAGGCGGAAACGGGGCTCCCCTGGATGTGTGCGGGACCCCACGTGAGTCCTCTCGAGTGGAGACGGGTATGTCGGGGAACTTCTTGAGTTGCAGCAAGGGTGTGAAGGACCCTTTGGAAGTTCCAGTGGTTAGATGTGATTGGCCTCGAGAAGCCTCAGCGGAAATGGGCCTCATCTCGCCTGGAGGGCAAAACCTCCTGGATTTTCTCGAGTTGCGGCAGGTGCTCTCGACTTACGACGGGGACCTCAGGGACCCGCTCTGGTGGCCTCAGGAAACGCCAGTCCCCATGCGAGTTCCTCGGGGGCCTCTCGGGATTCCTCTCCCGTCGATGCCGGGGCCTAAGACCTTGTGTGGAGTCGGGGCCGGAACCTGAGGATTCCTCTCCAGTGCTGACATGGATCTTGGGGTACTTCTGGAGTCTCCCCAGGGGAGTCAGTCCTCGTCTCGAATGCGGGCATGCACTTGCGCTTTCCTCCAGAGCGGTAGCAGCAGTGTCACGCAGTCCGCCGTGTGGATCAAAGGATGTATGGTTTTCCCTCGAGTCTTTCCCACGAGGCTTTCCCACGAGGCTTTCCCACAGGGCTGTCCCACGTGCACACGTGGTGGGAGTCGATCCTCGGCTTGAACGTCAAGGCAGTGCAGGGAAAACAGGTTCCTCTGGAATGGACTGACACATCTGGGGGACTCTTGGAATGGTGGCACGACCCTGGCGTTCCTCTCGCCTTTCCTGAGGAGAGCGCCTCCTCTTGAGATGCGACGGCAACGCCGGGAATTCTTTCCCTACCAAACAGGGAAAGGATACCTCATCTCGAGCTAGGAGGGGGAAACGGGGCACCCCTGGATGTGTGCGGGACCCCACGTGCTTCCTCTCGAGTGGAGACGGGTATGTCGGGGAACTTCTTGAGTTGCAGCAATGGTGTGAAGGACCCTTTGGAAGTTCCAGTGGTTAGACGTCATTGGCCTCGAGAAGCCTCAGCGGAAATGGGCCTCATCTCGCCTGGAGGGCAAAACCTCCTGGATTTTCTCGAGTTGCGGCAGGTGCTCTCGACTTACGACGGGGACCTCAGGGACCCGCTCTGGTGGCCTCAGGAAAGGCCAGTCCCCATGCGAGTTCCTCGGGGGCCTCTCGGGATTCCTCTCCCGTCGATGCCGGGGCCTAAGACCTTGTGTGGAGTCGGGGCCGGAACCTGAGGATTCCTCTCCAGTGCTGACATGGATCTTGGGGTACTTCTGGTGTCTCCCCAGGGGAGTCAGTCCTCGTCTCGAATGCGGGCATGCACTTGCGCTTTCCTCCAGAGCGGTAGCAGCAGTGTCACGCAGTCCGCCGCGTGGATCAAAGGATCTATGGTTTTCCCTCGAGTCTTTCCCACGAGGCTTTCCCACGAGGCTTTCCCACAGGGATGTCCCACGTGCACACGTGGTGGGAGTCGATCCTCGGCTTGAACGTCAAGGCAGTGCAGGGAAAACAGGTTCCTCTGGAATGGACTGACACATCTGGGGGACTCTTGGAATGGTGTCACGACCCTGGAGTTCCTCTCGCCTTTCCTGAGGAGAGCGCCTCCTCTTGAGATGCGACGGCAACGCCGGGAATTCTTTCCCTACCAAACAGGGAAAGGATCCCTCATCTCGAGCTAGGAGGCGGAAACGGGGCTCCCCTGGATGTGTGCGGGACCCCACGTGCTTCCTCTCGAGTGGAGACGGGTATGTCGGGGAACTTCTTGAGTTGCAGCAATGGTGTGAAGGACCCTTTGGAAGGTCCAGTGGTTAGACGTGATTGGCCTCGAGAAACCTCAGCGGAAATGGGCCTCATCTCGCCTGGAGGGCAAAACCTCCTGGATTTTCTCGAGTTGCGGCAGGTGCTCTCGACTTACGACGGGGACCTCAGGGACCCGCTCTGGTGGCCTCAGGAAAGGCCAGTCCCCATGCGAGTTCCTCGGGGGCCTCTCGGGATTCCTCTCCCGTCGATGCCGGGGCCTAAGACCTTGTGTGGAGTCGGGGCCGGAACCTGAGGATTCCTCTCCAGTGCGGACATGGATCTTGGGGTACTTCTGGAGTCTCCCCAGGGGAGTCAGTCCTCGTCTCGAATGCGGGCATGCACTTGCGCTTTCCTCCAGAGCGGTAGCAGCAGTGTCACGCAGTCCGCCGCGTGGATCAAAGGATCTATGGTTTTCCCTCGAGTCTTTCCCACGAGGCTTTCCCACGAGGCTTTCCCACAGGGCTGTCCCACGTGCACACGTGGTGGGAGTCGATCCTCGGCTTGAACGTCAAGGCAGTGCAGGGAAAACAGGTTCCTCTGGAATGGACTGACACATCTGGGGGACTCTTGGAATGGTGTCACGACCCTGGAGTTCCTCTCGCCTTTCCTGTGGAGAGCGCCTCCTCTTGAGATGCGACGGGAACGCCGGGAATTCTTTCCCTACGAAACAGGGAAAGGATCCCTCATCTCGAGCTAGGAGGCGGAAACGGGGCTCCCCTGGATGTGTGCGGGACCCCACGTGCTTCCTCTCGAGTGGAGACGGGTATGTCGGGGAACTTCTTGAGTTGCAGCAAGGGTGTGAAGGACCCTTTGGAAGTTCCAGTGGTTATATGTGATTGGCCTCGAGAAGCCTCAGCGGAAATGGGCCTCATCTCGCCTGGAGGGCAAAACCTCCTGGATTTTCTCGAGTTGCGGCAGGTGCTCTCGACTTACGACGGGGACCTCAGGGACCCGCTCTGGTGGCCTCAGGAAAGGCCAGTCCCCATGCGAGTTCCTCGGGGGCCTCTCGGGATTCCTCTCCCGTCGATGCCGGGGCCTAAGACCTTGTGTGGAGTCGGGGCCGGAACCTGAGGATTCCTCTCCAGTGCTGACATGGATCTTGGGGTACTTCTGGAGTCTCCCCAGGGGAGTCAGTCCTCGTCTCGAATGCGGGCATGCACTTGCGCTTTCCTCCAAAGCGGTAGCAGCAGTGTCACGCAGTCCGCCGCGTGGATCAAAGGATCTATGGTTTTCCCTCGAGTCTTTCCCACGAGGCTTTCCCACGAGGCTTTCCCACAGGGCTGTCCCACGTGCACACGTGGTGGGAGTCGATCCTCGGCTTGAACGTCAAGGCAGTGCAGGGAAAACAGGTTCGTCTGGAATGGACTGACACATCTGGGGGACTCTTGGAATGGTGGCACGACCCTGGAGTTCCTTTCGCCTTTCCTGTGGAGAGCGCCTCCTTTTGAGATGCGACGGATACGCCGGGAATTCTTTCCCTACGAAACAGGGAAAGGATCCCTCATCTCGAGCTAGGAGGCGGAAACGGGGCTCCCCTGGATGTGTGCGGGACCCCACGTGAGTCCTCTCGAGTGGAGACGGGTATGTCGGGGAACTTCTTGAGTTGCAGCAAGGGTGTGAAGGACCCTTTGGAAGTTCCAGTGGTTAGATGTGATTGGCCTCGAGAAGCCTCAGCAGAAATGGGCCTCATCTCGCCTGGAGGGCAAAACCTCCTGGATTTTCTCGAGTTGCGGCAGGTGCTCTCGACTTACGACGGGGACCTCAGGGACCCGCTTTGATGGCCCCAGGAAAGGCCAGTCCTCATGCGAGTTCCTCGGGGGCCTCTCGGGATTCCTCTCCCGTCGATGCCGGGGCCTAAGACCTTGTGTGGAGTCGGGGCCGGAACCTGAGGATTCCTCTCCAGTGCTGACATGGATCTTGGGGTACTTCTGGAGTCTCCCCAGGGGAGTCAGTACTCGTCTCGAATGCGGGCATGCACTTGCGCTTTCCTCCAGAGCGGTAGCAGCAGTGTCACGCAGTCCGCCGCGTGGATCAAAGGATCTATGGTTTTCCCTCGAGTCTTTCCCACGAGGCTTTCCCACGAGGCTTTCCCACAGGGCTGTCCCACGTGCACACGTGGTGGGAGTCGATCCTCGGCTTGAACGTCAAGGCAGTGCAGGGAAAACAGGTTCCTCTGGAATGGACTGACACATCTGGGGGACTCTTGGAATGGTGGCACGACCCTGGCGTTCCTCTCGCCTTTCCTGAGGAGAGCGCCTCCTCTTGAGATGCGATGGCAACGCCGGGAATTCTTTCCCTACCAAACAGGGAAAGGATACCTCATCTCGAGCTAGGAGGGGGAAACGGGGCTCCCCTGGATGTGTGCGGGACCCCACGTGCTTCCTCTCGAGTGGAGACGGGTATGTCGGGGAACTTCTTGAGTTGCAGCAATGGTGTGAAGGACCCTTTGGAAGTTCCAGTGGTTAGACGTCATTGGCCTCGAGAAGCCTCAGCGGAAATGGGCCTCATCTCGCCTGGAGGGCAAAACCTCCTGGATTTTCTCGAGTTGCGGCAGGTGCTCTCGACTTACGACGGGGACCTCAGGGACCCGCTCTGGTGGCCTCAGGAAAGGCCAGTCCCCATGCGAGTTCCTCGGGGGCCTCTCGGGATTCCTCTCCCGTCGATGCCGGGGCCTAAGACCTTGTGTGGAGTCGGGGCCGGAACCTGAGGATTCCTCTCCAGTGCTGACATGGATCTTGGGGTACTTCTGGAGTCTCCCCAGGGGAGTCAGTCCTCGTCTCGAATGCGGGCATGCACTTGCGCTTTCCTCCAAAGCGGTAGCAGCAGTGTCAGGCAGTCCGCCACGTGGATCAAAGGATGTATGGTTTTCCCTCGAGTCTTTCCCACGAGGCTTTCCCACGAGGCTTTCCCACAGGGCTGTCCCACGTGCACACGTGGTGGGAGTCGATCCTCGGCTTGAACGTCAAGGCAGTGCAGGGAAAACAGGTTCGTCTCGAATGGACTGACACATCTGGGGGACTCTTGGAATGGTGGCACGACCCTGGAGTTCCTTTCGCCTTTCCTGTGGAGAGCGCCTCCTCTTGAGATGCGACGGATACGCCGGGAATTCTTTCCCTACGAAACAGGGAAAGGATCCCTCATCTCGAGCTAGGAGGCGGAAACGGGGCTCCCCTGGATGTGTGCGGGACCCCACGTGAGTCCTCTCGAGTTGAGACGGGTATGTCGGGGAACTTCTTGAGTTGCAGCAAGGGTGTGAAGGACCCTTTGGAAGTTCCAGTGGTTAGATGTGATTGGCCTCGAGAAGCCTCAGCGGAAATGGGCCTCATCTCGCCTGGAGGGCAAAACCTCCTGGATTTTCTCGAGTTGCGGCAGGTGCTCTCGACTTACGACGGGGACCTCAGGGACCCGCTCTGGTGGCCTCAGGAAAGGCCAGTCCCCATGCGAGTTCCTCGGGGGCCTCTCGGGATTCCTCTCCCGTCGATGCCGGGGCCTAAGACCTTGTGTGGAGTCGGGGCCGGAACCTGAGGATTCCTCTCCAGTGCTGACATGGATCTTGGGGTACTTCTGGAGTCTCCCCAGGGGAGTCAGTCCTCGTCTCGAATGCGGGCATGCACTTGCGCTTTCCTCCAGAGCGGTAGCAGCAGTGTCACGCAGTCCGCCGCGTGGATCAAAGGATCTATGGTTTTCCCTCGAGTCTTTCCCACGAGGCTTTCCCACGAGGCTTTCCCACAGGGCTGTCCCACGTGCACACGTGGTGGGAGTCGATCCTCGGCTTGAACGTCAAGGCAGTGCAGGGAAAACAGGTTCCTCTGGAATGGACTGACACATCTGGGGGACTCTTGGAATGGTGGCACGACCCTGGAGTTCCTCTCGCCTTTCCTGTGGAGAGCGCCTCCTCTTGAGATGCGACGGGAACGCCGGGAATTCTTTCCCTACGAAACAGGGAAAGGATCCCTCATCTCGAGCTAGGAGGCGGAAACGGGGCTCCCCTGGATGTGTGCGGGACCCCACGTGCTTCCTCTCGAGTGGAGACGGGTATGTCGGGGAACTTCTTGAGTTGCAGCAAGGGTGTGAAGGACCCTTTGGAAGTTCCATTGGTTAGATGTGATTGGCCTCGAGAAGCCTCAGCGGAAATGGGCCTCATCTCGCCTGGAGGGCAAAACCTCCTGGATTTTCTCGAGTTGCGGCAGGTGCTCTCGACTTACGACGGGGACCTCAGGGACCCGCTCAGGTGGCCTCAGGAAAGGCCAGTCCCCATGCGAGTTCCTCGGGGGCCTCTCGGGATTCCTCTCCCGTCGATGCCGGGGCCTAAGACCTTGTGTGGAGTCGGGGCCGGAACCTGAGGATTCCTCTCCAGTGCTGACATGGATCTTGGGGTACTTCTGGAGTCTCCCCAGGGGAGTCAGTCCTCGTCTCGAATGCGGGCATGCACTTGCGCTTTCCTCCAGAGCGGTAGCAGCAGTGTCACGCAGTCCGCCGCGTGGATCAAAGGATCTATGGTTTTCCCTCGAGTCTTTCCCACGAGGCTTTCCCACGAGGCTTTCCCACAGGGCTGTCCCACGTGCACACCTGGTGGGAGTCGATCCTCGGCTTGAACGTCAAGGCAGTGCAGGGAAAACAGGTTCCTCTGGAATGGACTGACACATCTGGGGGACTCTTGGAATGGTGGCACGACCCTGGAGTTCCTCTCGCCTTTCCTGTGGAGAGCGCCTCCTCTTGAGATGCGACGGGAACGCCGGGAATTCTTTCCCTACGAAACAGGGAAAGGATCCCTCATCTCGAGCTAGGAGGCGGAAACGGGGCTCCCCTGGATGTGTGCGGGACCCCACGTGCTTCCTCTCGAGTGTAGACTGGTATGTCGGGGAACTTCTTGAGTTCCAGCAAGGGTGTGAAGGACCCTTTGGAAGTTCCAGTGGTTAGATGTGATTAGCCTCGAGAAGCCTCAGCGGAAATGGGCCTCATCTCGCCTGGAGGGCAAAACCTCCTGGATTTTCTCGAGTTGCGGCAGGTGCTCTCGACTTACGACGGGGACTTCAGGGACCCGCTCTGGTGGCCTCAGGAAAGGCCAGTCCCCATGCGAGTTCCTCGGGGGCCTCTCGGGATTCCTCTCCCATCGATGCCGGGGCCTAAGACCTTGTGTGGAGTCGGGGCCGGAACCTGAGGATTCCTCTCCAGTGCTGACATGGATCTTGGGGTACTTCTGGAGTCTCCCCTGGGGAGTCAGTCCTCGTCTCGAATGCGGGCATGCACATGCGCTTTCCTCCAGAGCGGTAGCAGCAGTGTCACGCAGTCCGCCGCGTGGATCAAAGGATCTATGGTTTTCCCTCGAGTCTTTCCCACGAGGCTTTCCCACGAGGCTTTCCCACAGGGCTGTCCCACGTGCACACGTGGTGGGAGTCGATCCTCGGCTTGAACGTGAAGGCAGTGCAGGGAAAACAGGTTCCTCTGGAATGGACTGACACATCTGGGGGACTCTTGGAATGGTGGCACGACCCTGGAGTTCCTCTCGCCTTTCCTTTGGAGAGCGCCTCCTCTTGAGGTGCGACGGGAACGCCGGGAATTCTTTCCCTACGAAACAGGGATAAGATCCCTCATCTCGAGCTAGGAGGCGGAAACGGGGCTCCCCTGGATGTGTGCGGGACCCCACGTGCTTCCTCTCGAGTGGAGACGGGTATGTCGGGGAACTTCTTGAGTTGCAGCAAGGGTGTGAGGGACCCTTTGGAAGTTCCATTGGTTAGATGTGATTGGCCTCGAGAAGCCTCAGCGGAAATGGGCCTCATCTCGCCTGGAGGGCAAAACCTCGTGGATTTTCTCGAGTTGCGGCAGGTGCTCTCGACTAACGACGGGGACCTCAGGGACCTGCTCTGGTGGCCTCAGGAAAGGTCAGTCCCCATGCGAGTTCCTCGGGGGCCTCTCGGGATTCCTCTCCCGTCGATGCCGGGGCCTAAGACCTTGTGTGGAGTCGGGGCCGGAACCTGAGGATTCCTCTCCAGTGCTGACATGGATCTTGGGGTACTTCTGGTGTCTCCCCAGGGGAGTCAGTCCTCGTCTCGAATGCGGGCATGCACTTGCGCTTTCCTCCAGAGCGGTAGCAGCAGTGTCACGCAGTCCGCCGCGTGGATCAAAGGATGTATGGTTTTCCCTCGAGTCTTTCCCACGAGGCTTTCCCACGAGGCTTTCCCACAGGGCTGTCCCACGTGCACACGTGGTGGGAGTCGATCCTCGGCTTGAACGTCAAGGCAGTGCAGGGAAAACAGCTTCCTCTGGAAAGGACTGACACATCTGGGGGACTCTTGGAATGGTGGCACGACCCTGGAGTTCCTCTCGCCTTTCCTGTGGAGAGCGCCTCCTCTTGAGATGCGACGGGAACGCCGGGAATTCTTTCCCTACGAAACAGGGAAAGGATCCCTCATCTCGAGCTAGGAGGCGGAAACGGGGCTCCCCTGGATGTGTGCGGGACCCCACGTGCTTCCTCTCGAGTGGAGACGGGTATGTCGGGGAACTTCTTGAGTTGCAGCAAGGGTGTGAAGGACCCTTTGGAAGTTCCAGTGGTTATATGTGATTGGCCTCGAGAAGCCTCAGCGGAAATGGGCCTCATCTCGCCTGGAGGGCAAAACCTCCTGGATTTTCTCGAGTTGCGGCAGGTGCTCTCGACTTACGACGGGGACCTCAGGGACCCGCTCTGGTGGCCTCAGGAAAGGCCAGTCCCCATGCGAGTTCCTCGGGGGCCTCTCGGGATTCCTCTCCCGTCGATGCCGGGGCCTAAGACCTTGTGTGGAGTCGGGGCCGGAACCTGAGGATTCCTCTCCAGTGCTGACATGGATCTTGGGGTACTTCTGGAGTCTCCCCAGGGGAGTCAGTCCTCGTCTCGAATGCGGGCATGCACTTGCGCTTTCCTCCAGAGCGGTAGCAGCAGTGTCACGCAGTCCGCCGCGTGGATCAAAGGATCTATGGTTTTCCCTCGAGTCTTTCCCACGAGGCTTTCCCACGAGGCTTTCCCACAGGGCTGTCCCACGTGCACACGTGGTGGGAGTCGATCCTCGGCTTGAATGTCAAGGCAGTGCAGGGAAAACAGGTTCCTCTGGAATGGACTGACACATCTGGGGGACTCTTGGAATGGTGGCACGACCCTGGCGTTCCTCTCGCCTTTCCTGAGGAGAGCGCCTCCTCTTGAGATGCGATGGCAACGCCGGGAATTCTTTCCCTACCAAACAGGGAAAGGATACCTCATCTCGAGCTAGGAGGGGGAAACGGGGCTCCCCTGGATGTGTGCGGGACCCCACGTGCTTCCTCTCGAGTGGAGACGGGTATGTCGGGGAACTTCTTGAGTTGCAGCAATGGTGTGAAGGACCCTTTGGAAGTTCCAGTGGTTAGACGTCATTGGCCTCGAGAAGCCTCAGCGGAAATGGGCCTCATCTCGCCTGGAGGGCAAAACCTCCTGGATTTTCTCGAGTTGCGGCAGGTGCTCTCGACTTACGACGGGGACCTCAGGGACCCGCTCTGGTGGCCTCAGGAAAGGCCAGTCCCCATGCGAGTTCCTCGGGGGCCTCTCGGGATTCCTCTCCCGTCGATGCCGGGGCCTAAGACCTTGTGTGGAGTCGGGGCCGGAACCTGAGGATTCCTCTCCAGTGCTGACATGGATCTTGGGGTACTTCTGGAGTCTCCCCATGGGAGTCAGTCCTCGTCTCGAATGCGGGCATGCACTTGCGCTTTCCTCCAGAGCGGTAGCAGCAGTGTCACGCAGTCCGCCGCGTGGATCAAAGGATCTATGGTTTTCCCTCGAGTCTTTCCCACGAGGCTTTCCCACGAGGCTTTCCCACAGGGCTGTCCCACGTGCACACCTGGTGGGAGTCGATCCTCGGCTTGAACGTCAAGGCAGTGCAGGGAAAACAGGTTCCTCTGGAATGGACTGACACATCTGGGGGACTCTTGGAATGGTGGCACGACCCTGGAGTTCCTCTCGCCTTTCCTGTGGAGAGCGCCTCCTCTTGAGATGCGACGGGAACGCCGGGAATTCTTTCCCTACGAAACAGGGAAAGGATCCCTCATCTCGAGCTAGGAGGCGGAAACGGGGCTCCCCTGGATGTGTGCGGGACCCCACGTGCTTCCTCTCGAGTAGAGAAGGGTATGTCGGGGAACTTCTTGAGTTCCAGCAAGGGTGTGAAGGACCCTTTGGAAGTTCCAGTGGTTAGATGTGATTAGCCTCGAGAAGCCTCAGCGGAAATGGGCCTCATCTCGCCTGGAGGGCAAAACCTCCTGGATTTTCTCGAGTTGCGGCAGGTGCTCTCGACTTACGACGGGGACTTCAGGGACCCGCTCTGGTGGCCTCAGGAAAGGCCAGTCCCCATGCGAGTTCCTCGGGGGCCTCTCGGGATTCCTCTCCCATCGATGCCGGGGCCTAAGACCTTGTGTGGAGTCGGGGCCGGAACCTGAGGATTCCTCTCCAGTGCTGACATGGATCTTGGGGTACTTCTGGAGTCTCCCCTGGGGAGTCAGTCCTCGTCTCGAATGCGGGCATGCACATGCGCTTTCCTCCAGAGCGGTAGCAGCAGTGTCACGCAGTCCGCCGCGTGGATCAAAGGATCTATGGTTTTCCCTCGAGTCTTTCCCACGAGGCTTTCCCACGAGGCTTTCCCACAGGGCTGTCCCACGTGCACACGTGGTGGGAGTCGATCCTCGGCTTGAACGTCAAGGCAGTGCAGGGAAAACAGGTTCCTCTGGAATGGACTGACACATCTGGGGGACTCTTGGAATGGTGGCACGACCCTGGAGTTCCTCTCGCCTTTCCTTTGGAGAGCGCCTCCTCTTGAGGTGCGACGGGAACGCCGGGAATTCTTTCCCTACGAAACAGGGACAAGATCCCTCATCTCGAGCTAGGAGGCGGAAACGGGGCTCCCCTGGATGTGTGCGGGACCCCACGTGCTTCCTCTCGAGTGGAGACGGGTATGTCGGGGAACTTCTTGAGTTGCAGCAAGGGTGTGAGGGACCCTTTGGAAGTTCCATTGGTTAGATGTGATTGGCCTCGAGAAGCCTCAGCGGAAATGGGCCTCATCTCGCCTGGAGGGCAAAACCTCGTGGATTTTCACGAGTTGCGGCAGGTGCTCTCGACTAACGACGGGGACCTCAGGGACCTGCTCTGGTGGCCTCAGGAAAGGTCAGTCCCCATGCGAGTTCCTCGGGGGCCTCTCGGGATTCCTCTCCCGTCGATGCCGGGGCCTAAGACCTTGTGTGGAGTCGGGGCCGGAACCTGAGGATTCCTCTCCAGTGCTGACATGGATCTTGGGGTACTTCTGGTGTCTCCCCAGGGGAGTCAGTCCTCGTCTCGAATGCGGGCATGCACTTGCGCTTTCCTCCAGAGCGGTAGCAGCAGTGTCACGCAGTCCGCCGCGTGGATCAAAGGATGTATGGTTTTCCCTCGAGTCTTTCCCACGAGGCTTTCCCACGAGGCTTTCCCACAGGGCTGTCCCACGTGCACACGTGGTGGGAGTCGATCCTCGGCTTGAACGTCAAGGCAGTGCAGGGAAAACAGGTTCCTCTGGAAAGGACTGACACATCTGGGGGACTCTTGGAATGGTGGCACGACCCTGGCGTTCCTCTCGCCTTTCCTGAGGAGAGCGCCTCCTCTTGAGATGCGACGGCAACGCCGGGAATTCTTTCCCTACCAAACAGGGAAAGGATCCCTCATCTCGAGCTAGGAGGGGGAAACGGGGCTCCCCTGGATGTGTGCGGGACACCACGTGCTTCCTCTCGAGTGGAGACGGGTATGTCGGGGAACTTATTGAGTTGCAGCAATGGTGTGAAGGACCCTTTGGAAGTTCCAGTGGTTAGATGTGATTGGCCTCGAGAAGCCTCAGCGGAAATGGGCCTCATCTCGCCTGGAGGGCAAAACCTCCTGGATTTTCTCGAGTTGCGGCAGGTGCTCTCGACTTACGACGGGGACCTCAGGGACCCGCTCTGGTGGCCTCAGGAAAGGCCAGTCCCCATGCGAGTTCCTCGGGGGCCTCTC
This sequence comes from Ovis canadensis, assembly GCF_042477335.2. NCBI lineage: Eukaryota > Metazoa > Chordata > Mammalia > Artiodactyla > Bovidae > Ovis > Ovis canadensis. The sequence goes on along the minus strand of NC_091262.1, from coordinate 4,192,614 downwards.
GGGATTCCTCTCCCGTCGATTCCGGGGCCTAAGACCTTGTGTGGAGTCGGGGCCGGAACCTGAGGATTCCTCTCCAGTGCTGACATGGATCTTGGGGTACTTCTGGAGTCTCCTCAGGGGAGTCAGTCCTCGTCTCGAATGCGGGCATGCACTTGCGCTTTCCTCCAGAGCGGTAGCAGCAGTGTCACGCAGTCCGCCACGTGGATCAAAGGATGTATGGTTTTCCCTCGAGTCTTTCCCACGAGGCTTTCCCACGAGGCTTTCCCACAGGGCTGTCCACGTGCACACGTGGTGGGAGTCGATCCTCGGCTTGAACGTCAAGGCAGTGCAGGGAAAACAGGTTCCTCTGGAATGGACTGACACATCTGGGGGACTCTTGGAATGGTGGCACGACCCTGGAGTTCCTCTCGCCTTTCCTGTGGAGAGCGCCTCCTCTTGAGATGCGACGGGAACACCGGGAATTCTTTCCCTACGAAACAGGGAAAGGATCCCTCATCTCGAGCTAGGAGGCGGAAACGGGGCTCCCCTGCATGTGTGCGGAACACCACGTGCTTCCTCTCGAGTGGAGACGGGTATGTCGGGGAACTTCTTGAGTTGCAGCAAGGGTGTGAAGGACCCTTTGGAAGTTCCAGTGGTTACATGTGATTGGCCTCGAGAAGCCTCAGCGGAAATGGGCCTCATCTCGCCTGGAGGGCAAAACCTCCTGGATTTTCTCGAGTTGCGGCAGGTGCTCTCGACTTACGACGGGGACCTCAGGGACCCGCTCTGGTGGCCTCAGGAAAGGCCAGTCCCCATTCGAGTTCCTCGGGGGCCTCTCGGGATTCCTCTCCCGTCGATGACGGGGCCTAAGACCTTGTGTGGAGTCGGGGCCGGAACCTGAGGATTCCTCTCCAGTGCTGACATGGATCTTGGGGTACTTCTGGAGTCTCCCCAGGGGTTCAGTCCTCGTCTCGAATGCGGGCATGCACTTGCGCTTTCCTCCAGAGCGGTAGCGGCAGTGTCACGCAGTCCGCCGCGTGGATCAAAGGATGTATGGTTTTCCCTCGAGTCTTTCCCACGAGGCTTTCCCACGAGGCTTCCCACAGGGCTGTCCCACGTGCACACGTGGTGGGAGTCGATCCTCGGCTTGAACGTCAAGGCAGTGCAGGGAAAACAGGTTCCTCTGGAATGGACTGACACATCTGGGGGACTCTTGGAATGGTGGCACGACCCTGGAGTTCCTCTCGCCTTTCCTGAGGAGAGCGCCTCCTCTTGAGATGCGACGGCAACGCCGGGAATTCTTTCCCTACGAAACAGGGAAAGGATCCCTCATCTCGAGCTAGGAGGCGGAAACGGGCCTCCCCTGGATGTGTGCGGGACCCCACGTGCTTCCTCTCGAGTGGAGACGGGTATGTCGGGGATCTTCTTGAGTTGCAGCAAGGGTGTGAAGGACCCTTTGGAAGTTCCAGTGGTTACATGTGATTGGCCTCGAGAAGCCTCAGCAGAAATGGGCCTCATCTCGCCTGGAGGGCAAAACCTCCTGGATTTTCTCGAGTTGCGGCAGGTGATCTCGACTTACGACGGGGACCTCAGGGACCCGCTCTGGTGGCCTCAGGAAAGGCCAGTCCCCATGCGAGTTCCTCGGGGGCCTCTCGGGATTCCTCTCCCGTCGATGCCGGGGCCTAAGACCTTGTGCGGAGTCGGGGCCGGAACCTGAGGATTCCTCTCCAGTGCTGACATGGATCTTGGGGTACTTCTGGAGTCTCCCCAGGGGTTCAGTCCTCGTCTCGAATGCGGGCATGCACTTGCGCTTTCCTCCAGAGCGGTAGCAGCAGTGTCACGCAGTCCGCCGCGTGGATCAAAGGATGTATGGTTTTCCCTCGAGGCTTTCCCACGAGGCTTTCCCACGAGGCTTTCCCACAGGGCTGTCCCACGTGCATACGTGGTGGGAGTCGATCCTCGGCTTGAACGTCAAGGCAGTGCAGGGAAAACAGGTTCCTCTGGAATGGACTGACACATCTGGGGGACTCTTGGAATGGTGGCACGACCCTGGAGTTCCTCTCGCCTTTCCTTTGGAGAGCGCCTCCTCTTGAGGTGCGACGGGAACGCCGGGAATTCTTTCCCTACGAAACAGGGATAGGATCCCTCATCTCGAGCTAGGTGGCGGAAACGGGGCTCCCCTGGATGTGTGCGGGACCCCACGTGCTTCCTCTCGAGTGGAGACGGGTATGTCGGGGAACTTCTTGAGTTGCAGCAAGGGTGTGAAGGACCCTTTGGAAGTTCCATTGGTTAGATGTAATTGGCCTGGAGAAGCCTCAGCGGAAATGGGCCTCATCTCGCCTGGAGGGCAAAACCTCCTGGATTTTCTCGAGTTGCGGCAGGTGCTCTCGACTAACGACGGGGACCTCAGGGACCCGCTCTGGTGGCCTCAGGAAAGGCCAGTCCCCATGCGAGTTCCTCGGGGGCCTCTCGGGATTCCTCTCCCGTCGATGCCGGGGCCTAAGACCTTGTGTGGAGTCGGGGCCGGAACCTGTGGATTCCTCTCCAGTGCTGACATGGATCTTGGGGTACTTCTGGAGTCTCCCCAGGGGTTCAGTCCTCGTCTCGAATGCGGGCATGCACTTGCGCTTTCCTCCAGAGCGGTAGCAGCAGTGTCACGCAGTCCGCCGCTTGGATCAAAGGATGTATGGTTTTCCCTCGAGTCTTTCCCACGAGGCTTTCCCACGAGGTTTTCCCACAGGGCTGTCCCACGTGCACACGTGGTAGGAGTCGATCCTCGGCTTGAACGTCAAGGCAGTGCAGGGAAAACAGGTTACTCTGGAATGGACTGACACATCTGGGGGACTCTTGGAATGGTGGCACGACCCTGGAGTTCCTCTCGCCTTTCCTGTGGAGAGCGCCTCCTCTTGAGATGCGACGGGAACGCCGGGAATTCTTTCCCTACGAAACAGGGAAAGGATCCCTCATCTCGAGCTAGGATGCGGAAACGGGGCTCCCCTGGATGTGTGCGGGACACCACGTGCTTCCTATCGAGTGGAGACAGGTATGTCGGGGAACTTCTTGAGTTGCAGCAAGGGTGTGAATGACCCTTTGGAAGTTCCAGTGGTTAGATGTGATTGGCCTCGAGAAGCCTCAGCGGAAATGGGCCTCATCTCGCCTGGAGGGCAAAACCTCCTGGATTTTCTCGAGTTGCGGCAGGTGCTCTCGACTTACGACGGGGACCTCAGGGAACCGCTCTGGTGGCCTCAGGAAAGGCCAGTCCCCATGCGAGTTCCTCGGGGGCCTCTCGGGATTCCTCTCCCGTCGATGCCGGGTTCTAAGACCTTGTGTGGAGTCGGGGCCGGAACCTGAGGATTCCTCTCCAGTGCTGACATGGATCTTGGGGTACTTCTGGAGTCTCCCCAGGGGAGTCAGTCCTCGTCTCGAATGCGGGCATGCACTTGCGCTTTCATCCAGAGCGGTAGCAGCAGTGTCACGCAGTCCGCCGTGTGGATTAAAGGATCTATGGTTTTCCCTCGAGTCTTTCCCACGAGGCTTTCCCACGAGGCTTTCCCACAGGGCTGTCCCACGTGCATACGTGGTGGGAGTCGATCCTCGGCTTGAACGTCAAGGCAGTGCAGGGAAAACAGGTTCCTCTGGAATGGACTGACACATCTGGGGGACTCTTGGAATGGTGGCACGACCCTGGAGTTCCTCTCGCCTTTCCTTTGGAGAGCGCCTCCTCTTGAGGTGCGACGGGAACGCCGGGAATTCTTTCCCTACGAAACAGGGATAGGATCCCTCATCTCGAGCTAGGTGGCGGAAACGGGGCTCCCCTGGATGTGTGCGGGACCCCACGTGCTTCCTCTCGAGTGGAGACGGGTATGTCGGGGAACTTCTTGAGTTGCAGCAAGGGTGTGAAGGACCCTTTGGAAGTTCCATTGGTTAGATGTAATTGGCCTCGAGAAGCCTCAGCGGAAATGGGCCTCATCTCGCCTGGAGGGCAAAACCTCCTGGATTTTCTCGAGTTGCGGCAGGTGCTCTCGACTAACGACGGGGACCTCAGGGACCCGCTCTGGTGGCCTCAGGAAAGGCCATTCCCCATGCGAGTTCCTCGGGGGCCTCTCGGGATTCCTCTCCCGTCGATGCCGGGGCCTAAGACCTTGTGTGGAGTCGGGGCCGGAACCTGTGGATTCCTCTCCAGTGCTGACATGGATCTTGGGGTACTTCTGGAGTCTCCCCAGGGGTTCAGTCCTCGTCTCGAATGCGGGCATGCACTTGCGCTTTCCTCCAGAGCGGTAGCAGCAGTGTCACGCAGTCCGCCGCTTGGATCAAAGGATGTATGGTTTTCCCTCGAGTCTTTCCCACGAGGCTTTCCCACGAGGTTTTCCCACAGGGATGTCCCACGTGCACACGTGGTAGGAGTCGATCCTCGGCTTGAACGTCAAGGCAGTGCAGGGAAAACAGGTTCCTCTGGAATGGACTGACACATCTGGGGGACTCTTGGAATGGTGGCACGACCCTGGAGTTCCTCTCGCCTTTCCTGTGGAGAGCGCCTCCTCTTGAGTTGCGACGGGAACGCCGGGAATTCTTTCCCTACGAAACAGGGAAAGGATCCCTCATCTCGAGCTAGGATGCGGAAACGGGGCTCCCCTGGATGTGTGCGGGACACCACGTGCTTCCTATCGAGTGGAGACGGGTATGTCGGGGAACTTCTTGAGTTGCAGCAATGGTGTGAAGGACCCTTTGGAAGTTCCAGTGGTTAGATGTGATTGGCCTCGAGAAGCCTCAGCGGAAATGGGCCTCATCTCGCCTGGAGGGCAAAACCTCCTGGATTTTCTCGAGTTGCGGCAGGTGCTCTCGACTTACGACGGGGACCTCAGGGACCCGCTCTGGTGGCCTCAGGAAAGGCCAGTCCCCATGCGAGTTCCTCGGGGGCCTCTCGGGATTCCTCTCCCGTCGATGCCGGGTTCTAAGACCTTGTGTGGAGTCGGGGCCGGAACCTGAGGATTCCTCTCCAGTGCTGACATGGATCTTGGGGTACTTCTGGAGTCTCCCCAGGGGAGTCAGTCCTCGTCTCGAATGCGGGCATGCACTTGCGCTTTCCTCCAGAGCGGTAGCAGCAGTGTCACGCAGTCCGCCGCGTGGATCAAAGGATCTATGGTTTTCCCTCGAGTCTTTCCCACGAGGCTTTCCCACGAGGCTTTCCCACAGGGCTGTCCCACGTGCACACGTGGTGGGAGTCGATCCTCGGCTTGAACGTCAAGGCAGTGCAGGGAAAACAGGTTCCTCTGGAATGGACTGACACATCTGGGGGACTCTTGGAATGGTGGCACGACCCTGGAGTTCCTCTCGCCTTTCCTGTGGAGAGCGCCTCCTCTTGAGATGCGACGGGAACGCCGGGAATTCTTTCCCTACGAAACAGGGAAAGGATCCCTCATCTCGAGCTAGGAGGCAGAAACGGGGCTCCCCTGGATGTGTGCGGGACCCCACGTGCTTCCTCTCGAGTAGAGACGGGTATGTCGGGGAACTTCTTGAGTTGCAGCAAGGGTGTGAAGGACCCTTTGGAAGTTCCAGTGGTTAGATGTGATTGGCCTCGAGAAGCCTCAGCGGAAATGGGCCTCATCTCGCTTGGAGGGCAAAACCTCCTGGATTTTCTCGAGTTGCGGCAGGTGTTCTCGACTTACGACGGGGACCTCAGGGACCCGCTCTGGTGGCCTCAGGAAAGGCCAGTCCCCATGCGAGTTCCTCGGGGGCCTCTCGGGGTTCCTCTCCCTTCGATGCCGGGGCCTAAGACCTTGTGTGGAGTCGGGGCCGGAACCTGAGGATTCCTCTCCAGTGCTGACATGGATCTTGGGGTACTTCTGGAGTCTCCCCAGGGGTTCAGTCCTCGTCTCGAATGCGGGCATGCACTTGCGCTTTCCTCCAGAGCGGTAGCGGCAGTGTCACGCAGTCCGCCGCGTGGATCAAAGGATGTATGGTTTTCCCTCGAGTCTTTCCCACGAGGCTTTCCCACGAGGCTTCCCACAGGGCTGTCCCACGTGCACACGTGGTGGGAGTCGATCCTCGGCTTGAACGTCAAGGCAGTGCAGGGAAAACAGGTTCCTCTGGAATGGACTGACACATCTGGGGGACTCTTGGAATGGTGGCACGACCCTGGAGTTCCTCTCGCCTTTCCTGAGGAGAGCGCCTCCTCTTGAGATGCGACGGGAACGCCGGGAATTCTTTCCCTACGAAACAGGGAAAGGATCCCTCATCTCGAGCTAGGAGGCGGAAACGGGCCTCCCCTGGATGTGTCCGGGACCCCACGTGCTTCCTCTCGAGTGGAGACGGGTATGTCGGGGAACTTCTTGAGTTGCAGCAAGGGTGTGAAGGACCCTTTGGAAGTTCCAGTGGTTACATGTGATTGGCCTCGAGAAGCCTCAGCAGAAATGGGCCTCATCTCGCCTGGAGGGCAAAACCTCCTGGATTTTCTCGAGTTGCGGCAGGTGCTCTCGACTTACGACGGGGACCTCAGGGACCCGCTCTGGTGGCCTCAGGAAAGGCCAGTCCCCATGCGAGTTCCTCGGGGGCCTCTCGGGATTCCTCTCCCGTCGATGCCGGGGCCTAAGACCTTGTGTGGAGTCGGGGCCGGAACCTGAGGATTCCTCTCCAGTGCTGACATGGATCTTGGGGTACTTCTGGAGTCTCCCCAGGGGTTCAGTCCTCGTCTCGAATGCGGGCATGCACTTGCGCTTTCCTCCAGAGCGGTAGCAGCAGTGTCACGCAGTCCGCCGCGTGGATCAAAGGATGTATGGTTTTCCCTCGAGGCTTTCCCACGAGGCTTTCCCACGAGGATTTCCCACAGGGCTGTCCCACGTGCATACGTGGTGGGAGTCGATCCTCGGCTTGAACGTCAAGGCAGTGCAGGGAAAACAGGTTCCTCTGGAATGGACTGACACATCTGGGGGACTCTTGGAATGGTGGCACGACCCTGGAGTTCCTCTCGCCTTTCCTTTGGAGAGCGCCTCCTCTTGAGGTGCGACGGGAACGCCGGGAATTCTTTCCCTACGAAACAGGGATAGGATCCCTCATCTCGAGCTAGGTGGCGGAAACGGGGCTCCCCTGGATGTGTGCGGGACCCCACGTGCTTCCTCTCGAGTGGAGACGGGTATGTCGGGGAACTTCTTGAGTTGCAGCAAGGGTGTGAAGGACCCTTTGGAAGTTCCATTGGTTAGATGTAATTGGCCTGGAGAAGCCTCAGCGGAAATGGGCCTCATCTCGCCTGGAGGGCAAAACCTCCTGGATTTTCTCGAGTTTCGGCAGGTGCTCTCGACTAACGACGGGGACCTCAGGGACCCGCTCTGGTGGCCTCAGGAAAGGCCATTCCCCATGCGAGTTCCTCGGGGGCCTCTCGGGATTCCTCTCCCGTCGATGCCGGGGCCTAAGACCTTGTGTGGAGTCGGGGCCGGAACCTGTGGATTCCTCTCCAGTGCTGACATGGATCTTGGGGTACTTCTGGAGTCTCCCCAGGGGTTCAGTCCTCGTCTCGAATGCGGGCATGCACTTGCGCTTTCCTCCAGAGCGGTAGCAGCAGTGTCACGCAGTCCGCCGCTTGGATCAAAGGATGTATGGTTTTCCCTCGAGTCTTTCCCACGAGGCTTTCCCACGAGGTTTTCCCACAGGGCTGTCCCACGTGCACACGTGGTAGGAGTCGATCCTCGGCTTGAACGTCAAGGCAGTGCAGGGAAAACAGGTTCCTCTGGAATGGACTGACACATCTGGGGGACTCTTGGAATGGTGGCACGACCCTGGAGTTCCTCTCGCCTTTCCTGTGGAGAGCGCCTCCTCTTGAGATGCGACGGGAACGCCGGGAATTCTTTCCCTACGAAACAGGGAAAGGATCCCTCATCTCGAGCTAGGATGCGGAAACGGGGCTCCCCTGGATGTGTGCGGGACACCACGTGCTTCCTATCGAGTGGAGACGGGTATGTCGGGGAACTTCTTGAGTTGCAGCAATGGTGTGAAGGACCCTTTGGAAGTTCCAGTGGTTAGATGTGATTGGCCTCGAGAAGCCTCAGCGGAAATGGGCCTCATCTCGCCTGGAGGGCAAAACCTCCTGGATTTTCTCGAGTTGCGGCAGGTGCTCTCGACTTACGACGGGGACCTCAGGGAACCGCTCTGGTGGCCTCAGGAAAGGCCAGTCCCCATGCGAGTTCCTCGGGGGCCTCTCGGGATTCCTCTCCCGTCGATGCCGGGTTCTAAGACCTTGTGTGGAGTCGGGGCCGGAACCTGAGGATTCCTCTCCAGTGCTGACATGGATCTTGGGGTACTTCTGGAGTCTCCCCAGGGGAGTCAGTCCTCGTCTCGAATGCGGGCATGCACTTGCGCTTTCATCCAGAGCGGTAGCAGCAGTGTCACGCAGTCCGCCGTGTGGATCAAAGGATCTATGGTTTTCCCTCGAGTCTTTCCCACGAGGCTTTCCCACGAGGCTTTCCCACAGGGCTGTCCCACGTGCATACGTGGTGGGAGTCGATCCTCGGCTTGAACGTCAAGGCAGTGCAGGGAAAACAGGTTCCTCTGGAATGGACTGACACATCTGGGGGACTCTTGGAATGGTGGCACGACCCTGGAGTTCCTCTCGCCTTTCCTTTGGAGAGCGCCTCCTCTTGAGGTGCGACGGGAACGCCGGGAATTCTTTCCCTACGAAACAGGGAAAGGATCCCTCATCTCGAGCTAGGAGGCGGAAACGGGGCTCCCCTGGATGTGTGCGGAACACCACGTGCTTCCTATCGAGTGGAGACTGGTATGTCGGGGAACTTATTGAGTTGCAGCAATGGTGTGAAGGACCCTTTGGAAGGTCCAGTGGTTAGATGTGATTGGCCTCGAGAAGCCTCAGCGGAAATGGGCCTCATCTCGCCTGGAGGGCAAAACCTCCTGGATTTTCTCGAGTTGCGGCAGGTGCTCTCGTCTTACGACGGGGACCTCAGGGACCCGCTCTGGTGGCCTCAGGAAAGGCCAGTCCCCATGCGAGTTCCTCGGGGGCCTCTCGGGATTCCTCTCCCGTCGATGCCGGGGTCTAAGACCTTGTGTGGAGTCGGGGCCGGAACCTGAGGATTCCTCTCCAGTGCTGACATGGATCTTGGGGTACTTCTGGAGTCTCCCCAGGGGAGTCAGTCCTCGTCTCGAATGCGGGCATGCACTTGCGCTTTCCTCCAGAGCGGTAGCAGCAGTGTCACGCAGTCCGCCGCGTGGATCAAAGGATCTATGGTTTTCCCTCGAGTCTTTCCCACGAGGCTTTCCCACGAGGCTTTCCCACAGGGCTGTCCCACGTGCACACGTGGTGGGAGTCGATCCTCGGCTTGAACGTCAAGGCAGTGCAGGGAAAACAGGTTCCTCTGGAATGGACTGACACATCTGGGGGACTCTTGGAATGGTGGCACGACCCTGGAGTTCCTCTCGCCTTTCCTGTGGAGAGCGCCTCCTCTTGAGATGTGACGGGAACGCCGGGAATTCTTTCCCTACGAAACAGGGAAAGGATCCCTCATCTCGAGCTAGGAGGCGGAAACGGGGCTCCCCTGGATGTGTGCGGGACCCCACGTGCTTCCTCTCGAGTGGAGACGGGTATGTCGGGGAACTTCTTGAGTTGCAGCAAGGGTGTGAAGGACCCTTTGGAAGTTCCAGTGGTTACATGTGATTGGCCTCGAGAAGCCTCAGCGGAAATGGGCCTCATCTCGCCTGGAGGGCAAAACCTCCTGGATTTTCTCGAGTTGCGGCAGGTGCTCTCGACTTACGACGGGACCTCAGGGACCCGCTCTGGTGGCCTCAGGAAAGGCCAGTCCCCATGCGAGTTCCTCGGGGGCCTCTCGGGATTCCTCTCCCGTCGATGACGGGGCCTAAGACCTTGTGTGGAGTCGGGGCCGGAACATGAGGATTCCTCTCCAGTGCTGACATGGATCTTGGGGTACTTCTGGAGTCTCCCCAGGGGAGTCAGTCCTCGTCTCGAATGCGGGCATGCACTTGCGCTTTCCTCCAGAGCGGTAGCAGCAGTGTCACGCAGTCCGCCGCGTGGATCAAAGGATCTATGGTTTTCCCTCGAGTCTTTCCCACGAGGCTTTCCCACGAGGCTTTCCCACAGGGCTGTCCCACGTGCACACGTGCTGGGAGTCGATCCTCGGCTTGAACGTCAAGGCAGTGCAGGGAAAACAGGTTCCTCTGGAATGGACTGACACATCTGGGGGACTCTTGGAATGGTGGCACGACCCTGGAGTTCCTCTCGCCTTTCCTTTGGAGAGCGCCTCCTCATGAGGTGCGACGGAAACGCCGGGAATTCTTTCCCTACGAAACAGGGATAGGATCCCTCATCTCGAGCTAGGAGGCGGAAACGGGGCTCCCCTGGATGTGTGCGGGACCCCACGTGCTTCCTCTCGAGTGGAGACGGGTATGTCGGGAACTTCTTGAGTTGCAGCAAGGGTGTGAATTACCCTTTGGAAGTTCCATTGGTTAGATGTGATTGGCCTCGAGAAGCCTCAGCGGAAATGGGCCTCATCTAGCCTGAAGGGCAAAACCTCGTGGATTTTCTCGAGTTGCGGCAGGTGCTCTCGACTTACGACGGGGACCTCAGGGACCCGCTCTGGTGGCCTCAGGAAAGGCCAGTCCCCATGCGAGTTCCTCGGGGGCCTCTCGGGATTCCTCTCCCGTCGATGCCGGGGCCTAAGACCTTGTGTGGAGTCGGGGCCGGAAACTGAGGATTCCTCTCCAGTGCTGACATGGATCTTGGGGTACTTCTGGAGTCTCCCCAGGGGTTCAGTCCTCGTCTCGAATGCGGGCATGCACTTGCGCTTTCCTCCAGAGCGGTAGCAGCAGTGTCACGCAGTCCGCCGCGTGGATCAAAGGATGTATTTCTTTCCCTCGAGTCTTTCCCACGAGGCTTTCCCACGAGGCTTTCCCACAGGGCTGTCCCACGTGCACACGTGGTGGGAGTCGATCCTCGGCTTGAACGTCAAGGCAGTGCAGGGAAAACAGGTTCCTCTGGAATGGACTGACACATCTGGGGGACTCTTGGAATGGTGGCACGACCCTGGAGTTCCTCTCACCTTTCCTGTGGAGAGCGCCTCCTCTTGAGATGCGACGGCAACGCCGGGAATTCTTTCCCTACGAAACAGGGAAAGGATCCCTCATCTCGAGCTAGGAGGCGGAAACGGGGCTCCCCTGGATGTGTGCGGGACCCCACGTGCTTCCTCTCGAGTGGAGACGGGTATGTCGGGGAACTTCTTGAGTTGCAGCAAGGGTGTGAAGGACCATTTGGAAGTTCCAGTGGTTACATGTGATTGGCCTCGAGAAGCCTCAGCGGAAATGGGCCTCATCTCGCCTGGAGGGCAAAACCTCCTGGATTTTCTCGAGTTGCGGCAGGTGCTCTCGACTTACGACGGGGACCTCAGGGACCCGCTCTGGTGGCCTCAGGAAAGGCCAGTCCCCATGCGAGTTCCTCGGGGGCCTCTCGGGATTCCTCTCCCGTCGATGCCGGGGCCTAAGACCTTGTGTGGAGTCGGGGCCGGAACCTGAGGATTCCTCTTCAGTGCTGACATGGATCTTGGGGTACTTCTGGAGTCTCCCCAGGGGTTCAGTCCTCGTCTCGAATGCGGGCATGCACTTGCGCTTTCCTCCAGAGCGGTAGCAGCAGTGTCACGCAGTCCGCCGCGTGGATCAAAGGATGTATGGTTTTCCCTCGAGGCTTTCCCACGAGGCTTTCCCACAGGGCTGTCCCACGTGCACACGTGGTGGGAGTCGATCCTCGGCTTGAACGTCAAGGCAGTGCAGGGAAAACAGGTTCCTCTGGAATGGACTGACACATCTGGGGGACTCTTGGAATGGTGTCACGACCCTGGAGTTCCTCTCGCCTTTCCTGAGGAGAGCGCCTCCTCTTGAGATGCGACGGCAACGCCGGGAATTCTTTCCCTACGAAACAGGGAAAGGATCCCTCATCTTCAGCAAGAGGCGGAAACGGGGCTCCCCTGGATGTGTGCGGGACCCCACGTGCTTCCTCTCGAGTGGAGACGGGTATGTCGGGGAACTTCTTGAGTTGCAGCAAGGGTGTGAAGGACCCTTTGGAAGTTCCAGTGGTTAGATGTGATTGGCCTCGAGAAGCCTCAGCGGAAATGGGCAACATCTCGCCTGGAGGGCAAAACCTCCTGGATTTTCTATAGTTGCGGCAGGTGCTCTCGACTTACGACGGGGACCTCAGGGACCCGCTCTGGTGGCCTCAGGAAAGGCCAGTCCCCATGCGAGTTCCTCGGGGGCGTCTCAGGATTCCTCTCCCGTCGATGCCGGGGCCTAAGACCTTGTGTGGAGTCGGGGCCGGAACCTGAGGATTCCTCTCCAGTGCTGACATGGATCTTGGGGTACTTCTGGAGTCTCCCCAGGGGAGTCAGTCCTCGTCTCGAATGCGGGCATGCACTTGCGCTTTCCTCCAGAGCGGTAGCAGCAGTGTCACGCAGTCCGCCGTGGGGATCAAAGGATCTATGGTTTTCCCTCGAGTCTTTCCCACGAGGCTTTCCCACGAGGCTTTCCCACAGGGCTGTCCCACGTGCACACGTGGTGGGAGTCGATCCTCGGCTTGAACGTCAAGGCAGTGCAGGGAAAACAGGTTCCTCTGGAATGGACTGACACATCTGGGGGACTCTTGGAATGGTGGCACGACCCTGGAGTTCCTCTCGCCTTTCCTGTGGAGAGCGCCTCCTCTTGAGATGCGACGGGAACGCCGGGAATTCTTTCCCTACGAAACAGGGAAAGGATCCCTCATCTCGAGCTAGGAGGCGGATACGGGGCTCCCCTGGATGTGTGCGGGACCCACGTGCTTCCTCTCGAGTGGAGACGGGTATGTCGATGAACTTCTTGAGTTGCAGCAAGGGTGTGAAGGACCCTTTGGAAGTTCCAGTGGTTAGATGTGATTGGCCTCGAGAAGCCTCAGCGGAAATGGGCCTCATCTCGCCTGGAGGGCAAAACCTCCTGGATTTTCTCGAGTTGCGGCAGGTGCTCTCGACTTACGACGGGGACCTCAGGGACCCGCTCTGGTGGCCTCAGGAAAGGCCAGTCCCCATGCGAGTTCCTCGGGGGCCTCTCGGGATTCCTCTCCCGTCGATGCCGGGGCCTAAGACCTTGTGTGGAGTCGGGGCCGGAACCTGAGGATTCCTCTCCAGTGCTGACATGGATCTTGGGGTACTTCTGGAGTCTCCCCAGGGGAGTCAGTCCTCGTCTCGAATGCGGGCATGCACTTGCGCTTTCCTCCAGAGCGGTAGCAGCAGTGTCACGCAGTCCGCCGCGTGGATCAAAGGATCTATGGTTTTCCCTCGAGTCTTTCCCACGAGGCTTTCCCACGAGGCTTTCCCACAGGGCTGTCCCACGAGCACACGAGGTGGGAGTCGATCCTCGCCTTGAACGTCAAGGCAGTGCAGGGAAAACAGGTTCCTCTGGAATGGACTGACACATCTGGGGGACTCTTGGAATGGTGGCACGACCCTGGAGTTCCTCTCGCCTTTCCTGTGGAGAGCGCCTCCTCTTGAGATGCGACGGGAACGCCGGGAATTCTTTCCCTACGAAACAGGGAAAGGATCCCTCATCTCGAGCTAGGAGGCGGAAACGGGGCTCCCCTGGATGTGTGCGGGACCCCACGTGCTCCCTCTCGAGTGGAGACGGGCATGTCGGGGAACTTCTTGAGTTGCAGCAAGGGTGTGAAGGACCCTTTGGAAGTTCCAGTGGTTAGATGTTATTGGCCTCGAGAAGCCTCAGCGGAAATGGGCCTCATCTCGCCTGGAGGTCAAAACCCCTGGATTTTCTCGAGTTGCGGCAGGTGCTCTCGACTTACGACGGGGACCTCAGGGACCCGCTCTGGTGGCCTCAGGAAAGGCCAGTCTCCATGCGAGTTCCTCGGGGGCCTCTCGGGATTCCTCTCCCGTCGATGCCGGGGCCTAAGACCTTGTGTGGAGTCGGAGCCGGAACCTGAGGATTCCTCTCCAGTGCTGACATGGATCTTGGGGTACTTCTGGAGTCTCCCCAGGGGAGTCAGTCCTCGTCTCGAATGCGGGCATGCACTTGCGCTTTCCTCCAGAGCGGTAGCATCAGTGTCACACAGTCCGCCGCGTGGATCAAAGGATCTATGGTTTTCCCTCGAGTCTTTCCCACGAGGCTTTCCCACGAGGCTTTCCCACAGGGCTGTCCCACGAGCACACGTGGTGGGAGTCGATCCTCGGCTTGATCGTCAAGGCAGTGCAGGGAAAACAGGTTCCTCTGGAATGGACTGACACATCTGGGGGACTCTTGGAATGGTGGCACGACCCTGGAGTTCCTCTCGCCTTTCCTGTGGAGAGCGCCTCCTCTTGAGATGCGACGGGAACGCCGGGAATTCTTTCCCTACGAAACAGGGAAAGGATCCCTCATCTCGAGCTAGGAGGCGGAAACGGGGCTCCCCTGGATGTGTGCGGGACCCCACGTGCTCCCTCTCGAGTGGAGACGGGCATGTCGGGGAACTTCTTGAGTTGCAGCAAGGGTGTGAAGGACCCTTTGGAAGTTCCAGTGGTTAGATGTTATTGGCCTCGAGAAGCCTCAGCGGAAATGGGCCTCATCTCGCCTGGAGGTCAAAACCCCTGGATTTTCTCGAGTTGCGGCAGGTGCTCTCGACTTACGACGGGGACCTCAGGGACCCGCTCTGGTGGCCTCAGGAAAGGCCAGTCTCCATGCGAGTTCCTCGGGGGCCTCTCGGGATTCCTCTCCCGTCGATGCCGGGGCCTAAGACCTTGTGTGGAGTCGGAGCCGGAACCTGAGGATTCCTCTCCAGTGCTGACATGGATCTTGGGGTACTTCTGGAGTCTCCCCAGGGGAGTCAGTCCTCGTCTCGAATGCGGGCATGCACTTGCGCTTTCCTCCAGAGCGGTAGCATCAGTGTCACACAGTCCGCCGCGTGGATCAAAGGATCTATGGTTTTCCCTCGAGTCTTTCCCACGAGGCTTTCCCACGAGGCTTTCCCACAGGGCTGTCCCACGAGCACACGTGGTGGGAGTCGATCCTCGGCTTGATCGTCAAGGCAGTGCAGGGAAAACAGGTTCCTCTGGAATGGACTGACACATCTGGGGGACTCTTGGAATGGTGGCACGACCCTGGAGTTCCTCTCGCCTTTCCTGTGGAGAGCGCCTCCTCTTGAGATGCGACGGGAACGCCGGGAATTCTTTCCCTACGAAACAGGGAAAGGATCCCTCATCTCGAGCTAGGAGGCGGAAACGGGGCTCCCCTGGATGTGTGCGGGACCCCACGTGCTTCCTCTCGAGTGGAGACGGGTATGTCGGGGAACTTCTTGAGTTGCAGCAATGGTGTGAAGGACCCTTTGGAAGTTCCAGTGGTTAGATGTGATTGGCCTCGAGAAGCCTCAGCGGAAATGGGCCTCATCTCGCCTGGAGGTCAAAACCCCTGGATTTTCTCGAGTTGCGGCAGGTGCTCTCGACTTACGACGGGGACCTCAGGGACCCGCTCTGGTGGCCTCAGGAAAGGCCAGTCCCCATGCGAGTTCCTCGGGGGCCTCTCGGGATTCCTCTCCCGTCGATGCCGGGGCCTAAGACCTTGTGTGGAGTCGGGGCCGGAACCTGAGGATTCCTCTCCAGTGCTGACATGGATCTTGCGGTACTTCTGGAGTCTCCCCAGGGGAGTCAGTCCTCGTCTCGAATGCGGGCATGCACTTGCGCTTTCCTCCAGAGCGGTAGCAGCAGTGTCACGCAGTCCGCCGCGTGGATCAAAGGATCTATGGTTTTCCCTCGAGTCTTTCCCACGAGGCTTTCCCACGAGGCTTTCCCACAGGGCTGTCCCACGTGCACACGTGGTGGGAGTAGATCCTCGGCTTGAACGTCAAGGCAGTGCAGGGAAAACAGGTTCCTCTGGAATGGACTGACACATCTGGGGTACTCTTGGAATGGTGGCACGACCCTGGAGTTCCTCTCGCCTTTCCTGTGGAGAGCGCCTCCTCTTGAGATGCGACGGGAACGCCGGGAATTCTTTCCCTACGAAACAGGGAAAGGATCCCACATCTCGAGCTAGGAGGCGGAAACGGGGCTCCCCTGGATGTGTGCGGGACCCCACGTGCTTCCTCTCGAGTGGAGATGGGTATGTCGGGGAACTTCTTGAGTTGCAGTAATGGTGTGAAGGACCCTTTGGAAGTTCCAGTGGTTAGATGTGATTGGCCTCGAGAAGCCTCAGCGGAAATGGGCCTCATCTCGCCTGGAGGGCAAAACCTCCTGGATTTTCTCGAGTTGCGGCAGGTGCTTTCGACTTACGACGGGGACCTCAGGGACCCGCTCTGGTGGCCTGAGGAAAGGCCAGTCCCCATGCGAGTTCCTCGGGGGCCTCTCGGGATTCCTCTCCCGTCGATGCCGGGGCCTAAGACCTTGTGTGGAGTCGGGGCCGGAACCTGAGGATTCCTCTCCAGTGCTGACATGGATCTTGGGGTACTTCTGGAGTCTCCCCAGGGGAGTCAGTCCTCGTCTCGAGTGCGGGCATGCACTTGCGCTCTCCTCCAGAGCGGTAGCAGCAGTGTCACGCAGTCCGCCGCATGGATCAAAGGATCTATGGTTTTCCCTCGAGTCTTTCCCACGAGGCTTTCCCACGAGGCTTTCCCACAGGGCTGTCCCACGTGCACACGTGGTGGGAGTCGATCCTCGGCTTGAACGTCAAGGCAGTGCAGGGAAAACAGGTTCCTCTGGAATGGACTGACACATCTGGGGGACTCTTGGAATGGTGGCACGACCCTGGAGTTCCTCTCGCCTTTCCTGTGGAGAGCGCCTCCTCTTGAGATGCGACGGGAACGCCGGGAATTCTTTCCGTACGAAACAGGGAAAGGATCCCTCATCTCGAGCTAGGAGGCGGAAACGGGGCTCCCCTGGATGTGTGCGGGACCCCACGTGCTTCCTCTCGAGTGGAGACGGGTATGTCGGGGAACTTCTTGAGTTGCAGCAAGGGTGTGAAGGACCCTTTGGAAGTTCCAGTGGTTAGATGTGATTGGCCTCGAGAAGCCTCAGCGGAAATGGGCCTCATCTCGCCTGGAGGGCAAAACCTCCTGGATTTTCTCGAGTTGCGGCAGGTGCTCTCGACTTACGACGGGGTCCTCAGGGACCCGCTCTGGTGGCCTCAGGAAAGGCCAGTCCCCATGCGAGTTCCTCGGGGGCCTCTCGGGATTCCTCTCCCGTCGATGCCGGGGTCTAAGACCTTGAGTGGAGTCGGGGCCGGAACCTGAGTATTCCTCTCCAGTGCTGACATGGATCTTGGGGTACTTCTGGAGTCTCCCCAGGGGAGTCAGTCCTCGTCTCGAATGCGGGCATGCACTTGCGCTTTCCTCCAGAGCGGTAGCAGCAGTGTCACGCAGTCCGCCGCGTGGATCAAAGAATCTATTGTTTTCCCTCGAGTCTTTCCCACGAGGCTTTCCCACGAGGCTTTCCCACAGGGCTGTCCCACGTGCACACGTGGTGGGAGTCGATCCTCGGCTTGAACGTCAAGGCAGTGCAGGGAAAACAGGTTCCTCTGGAATGGACTGACACATCTGGGGGACTCTTGGAATGGTGGCACGACCCTGGAGTTCCTCTCGCCTTTCCTGTGGAGAGCGCCTCCTCTTGAGATGCGATGGGAACGCCGGGAATTCTTTCCCTACAAAACAGGGAAAGGATCCCTCATCTCGAGCTAGGAGGTGGAAACGGGGCTCCCCTGGATGTGTGCGGGACCCTCGTGCATCCTCTCGAGTGGAGACGGGTGTGTCAGGGAACTTCTTGAGTTGCAGCAAGGGTGTGAAAGACCCTTTGGAAGTTCCAGTGGTTAGATGTGATTAGCCTCTAGAAGACTCAGCGGAAATGGGCCTCATCTCGCCTGGAGGGCAAAACCTCCTGGATTTTCTCGAGTTGCGGCAGGTGCTCTCGACTTACGACCGGGACCTCAGGGACCCGCTCTGGTGGCCTCAGGAAAGGCCAGTCCCCATGCGAGTTCCACGGGGGCCTCTCGGGGTTCCTCTCCCGTCAATGCCAGGGCCTAAGACCTTGTGTGGAGTCGGGGACGGAACCTGAGTATTCCTCTCCAGTGCTGACACGGACCTTAGGGTAGTTCTGGAGTCTCCCCAGGGGAGTCAGTCCTAGTCTCGAACGCGGGCATGCACGTGAGCTTTCCTCCAGAACGGTAGCAGCAGTGTCAGGCATTCCGCCGCGTGGATCAAGGGATCTATGGCTTTCCCTCGAGGCTTTCCCACGAGGCTTTCCCACAGGGCTGTCCCACGTGCACACGTGGTGGGAGTCGATCCTCGGCTTGAACGTCAAGGCAGTGCAGGGAAAACAGGTTCCTCTGGAATGGACTGACACATCTGGGGGACTCTTGGAATGGTGGCACGACCCTGGAGTTCCTCTCGCCTTTCCTGTGGAGAGCGCCTCCTCTTGAGATGCGACGGGAACGCCGGGAATTCTTTCCCTACGAAACAGGGAAAGGATCCCTCATCTCGAGCTAGGAGGCGGAAACGGGGCTCCCCTGGATGTGTGCGGGACCCCACGTGCGTCCTCTCGAGTGGAGACGGGTATGTCCGGGAACTTCTTGAGTTGCAGCAAGGGTATGAAGGACCCTTTGGAAGTTCCAGTGGTTAGATGTGATTGGCCTCGAGAAGCCTCAGCGGAAATGGGCCTCATCTCGCCTGGAGGGCAAAACCTCCTGGATTTTCTCGAGTTGCGGCAGGTGCTCTCGACTTACGACGGGGACCTCAGGGACCCGCTCTGGTGGCCTCAGGAAAGGCCAGTCCCCATGCGAGTTCCTCGGGGGCCTCTCGGGATTCCTCTCCCGTCGATGCCGGGGCCTAAACCTTGTGTGGAGTAGGAGCCGGAACCTGAGGATTCCTCTCCAGTGCTGACATGGATCTTGGGGTACTTCTGGAGTCTCCCCAGGGGTTCAGTCCTCGTCTCGAATGCGGGCATGCACTTGCGCTTTCCTCCAGAGCGGTAGCAGCAGTGTCACGCAGTCCGCCGCGTGGATCAAAGGATCTATGTTTTTCCCTCGAGTCTTTCCCACGAGGCTTTCCCACGAGGCTTTCCCACAGGGCTGTCCCACGTGCACACGTGGTGGGAGTCGATCCTCGGCTTGAACGTCAAGGCAGTGCAGGGAAAACAGGTTCCTCTGGAATGGACTGACACATCTGGGGGACTCTTGGAATGGTGTCACGACCCTGGAGTTCCTCTCGCCTTTCCTGAGGAGAGCGCCTCCTCTTGAGATGCGACGGCAACGCCGGGAATTCTTTCCCTACCAAACAGGGAAAGGATCCCTCATCTCGAGCTAGGAGGCGGAAACAGGGCTCCCCTGGATGTGTGCGGGACCCCACGTGCTTCCTCTCGAGTGGAGACGGGTATGTCGGGGAACTTCTTGAGTTGCAGCAAGGGTGTGAAGGACCCTTTGGAAGTTCCAGTGGTTAGAAGTGATTGGCCTCGAGAAACCTCAGCGGAAATGGGCCTCATCTCGCCTGGAGGGCAAAACCTCCTGGATTTTCTCTAGTTGCGGCAGGTGCTCTCGACTTACGACGGGGACCTCAGGGACCCGCTTTGGTGGCCTCAGGAAAGGCCAGTCCCCATGCGAGTTCCTCGGGGGCCTCTCGGGATTCCTCTCAAGTCGATGCCGGGGCCTAAGACCTTGTGTGGAGTCGGGGCCGGAACCTGAGGATTCCTCTCCAGTGCGGACATGGATCTTGGGGTACTTCTGGAGTCTCCCCAGGGGAGTCAGTCCTCGTCTCGAATGCGGGCATGCACTTGCGCTTTCCTCCAGAGCGGTAGCAGCAGTGTCACGCAGTCCGCCGCGTGGATCAAAGGATCTATGGTTTTCCCTCGAGTCTTTCCCACGAGGCTTTCCCACGAGGCTTTCCCACAGGGCTGTCCCACGTGCACACGTGGTGGGAGTGGATCCTCGGCTTGAACGTCAAGGCAGTGCAGGGAAAACAGGTTCCTCTGGAATGGACTGACACATCTGGGGGACTCTTGGAATGGTGTCATGACCCTGGAGTTCCTCTCGCCTTTCCTGTGGAGAGCGCCTCCTCTTGAGATGCGACGGGAACGCCGGGAATTCTTTCCCTACGAAACAGGGAAAGGATCCCTCATCTCGAGCTAGGAGGCGGAAACGGGGCTCCCCTGGATGTGTGCGGGACCCCACGTGCTTCCTCTCGAGTGGAGACGGGTATGTCGGGGAACTTCTTGAGTTGCAGCAAGGGTGTGAAGGACCCTTTGGAAGTTCCAGTGGTTACATGTGATTGGCCTCGAGAAGCCTCAGCGGAAATGGGCCTCATCTCGCCTGGAGGGCAAAACCTCCTGGATTTTCTCGAGTTGCGGCAGGTGCTCTCGACTTACGACGGGGAACTCAGGGACCCGCTCTGGTGGCCTCAGGAAAGGCCAGTCCCCATGCGAGTTCCTCGGGGGCCTCTCGGGATTCCTCTCCCGTCGATGCCGGGGCCTAAGACCTTGTGTGGAGTCGGGGCCGGAACCTGAGGATTCCTCTCCAGTGCTGACATGGATCTTGGGGTACTTCTGGAGTCTCCCCAGGGGAGTCAGTCCTCATCTCGAATGCGGGCATGCACTTGCGCTTTCCTCCAAAGCGGTAGCAGCAGTGTCACGCAGTCCGCCACGTGGATCAAAGGATCTATGGTTTTCCCTCGAGTCTTTCCCACGAGGCTTTCCCACGAGGCTTTCCCACAGGGCTGTCCCACGTGCACACGTGGTGGGAGTCGATCCTCGGCTTGAACGTCAAGGCAGTGCAGGAAAAACAGGTTCGTCTGGAATGGACTGACACATCTGGGGGACTCTTGGAATGGTGGCACGACCCTGGAGTTCCTTTCGCCTTTCCTGTGGAGAGCGCCTCCTCTTGAGATGCGACGGATACGCCGGGAATTCTTTCCCTACGAAACAGGGAGAGGATCCCTCATCTCGAGCTAGGAGGCGGAAACGGGGCTCCCCTGGATGTGTGCGGGACCCCACGTGAGTCCTCTCGAGTGGAGACGGGTATGTCGGGGAACTTCTTGAGTTGCAGCAAGGGTGTGAAGGACCCTTTGGAAGTTCCAGTGGTTAGATGTGATTGGCCTCGAGAAGCCTCAGCGGAAATGGGCCTCATCTCGCCTGGAGGGCAAAACCTCCTGGATTTTCTCGAGTTGCAGCAGGTGCTCTCGACTTACGACGGGGACCTCAGGGACCCGCTCTGGTGGCCTCAGGAAAGGCCAGTCCCCATGCGAGTTCCTCGGGGGCCTCTCGGGATTCCTCTCCCGTCGATGCCGGGGCCTAAGACCTTGTGTGGAGTCGGGGCCGGAACCTGAGGATTCCTCTCCAGTGCTGACATGGATCTTGGGGTACTTCTGGAGTCTCCCCAGGGGAGTCAGTCCTCGTCTCGAATGCGGGCATGCACTTGCGCTTTCCTCCAGAGCGGTAGCAGCAGTGTCACGCAGTCCGCCGTGTGGATCAAAGGATGTATGGTTTTCCCTCGAGTCTTTCCCACGAGGCTTTCCCACGAGGCTTTCCCACAGGGCTGTCCCACGTGCACACGTGGTGGGAGTCGATCCTCGGCTTGAACGTCAAGGCAGTGCAGGGAAAACAGGTTCCTCTGGAATGGACTGACACATCTGGGGGACTCTTGGAATGGTGGCACGACCCTGGCGTTCCTCTCGCCTTTCCTGAGGAGAGCGCCTCCTCTTGAGATGCGACGGCAACGCCGGGAATTCTTTCCCTACCAAACAGGGAAAGGATACCTCATCTCGAGCTAGGAGGGGGAAACGGGGCACCCCTGGATGTGTGCGGGACCCCACTTGCTTCCTCTCGAGTGGAGACGGGTATGTCGGGGAACTTCTTGAGTTGCAGCAATGGTGTGAAGGACCCTTTGGAAGTTCCAGTGGTTAGACGTCATTGGCCTCAAAGCCTCAGCGGAAGTGGGCCTCATCTCGCCTGGAGGGCAAAACTTCCTGGATTTTCTCGAGTTGCGGCAGGTGCTCTCGACTTACGACGGGGACCTCAGGGACCCGCTCTGGTGGCCTCAGGAAAGGCCAGTCCCCATGCGAGTTCCTCGGGGGCCTCTCGGGATTCCTCTCCCGTCGATGCCGGGGCCTAAGACCTTGTGTGGAGTCGGGGCCGGAACCTGAGGATTCCTCTCCAGTGCTGACATGGATCTTGGGGTACTTCTGGTGTCTCCCCAGGGGAGTCAGTCCTCGTCTCGAATGCGGGCATGCACTTGCGCTTTCCTCCAGAGCGGTAGCAGCAGTGTCACGCAGTCCGCCGCGTGGATCAAAGGATCTATGGTTTTCCCTCGAGTCTTTCCCACGAGGCTTTCCCACGAGGCTTTCCCACAGGGATGTCCCACGTGCACACGTGGTGGGAGTCGATCCTCGGCTTGAACGTCAAGGCAGTGCAGGGAAAACAGGTTCCTCTGGAATGGACTGACACATCTGGGGGACTCTTGGAATGGTGTCACGACCCTGGAGTTCCTCTCGCCTTTCCTGAGGAGAGCGCCTCCTCTTGAGATGCGACGGCAACGCCGGGAATTCTTTCCCTACCAAACAGGGAAAGGATCCCTCATCTCGAGCTAGGAGGCGGAAACGGGGCTCCCCTGGATGTGTGCGGGACCCCACGTGCTTCCTCTCGAGTGGAGACGGGTATGTCGGGGAACTTCTTGAGTTGCAGCAATGGTGTGAAGGACCCTTTGGAAGGTCCAGTGGTTAGACGTGATTGGCCTCGAGAAACCTCAGCGGAAATGGGCCTCATCTCGCCTGGAGGGCAAAACCTCCTGGATTTTCTCGAGTTGCGGCAGGTGCTCTCGACTTACGACGGGGACCTCAGGGACCCGCTCTGGTGGCCTCAGGAAAGGCCAGTCCCCATGCGAGTTCCTCGGGGGCCTCTCGGGATTCCTCTCCCGTCGATGCCGGGGCCTAAGACCTTGTGTGGAGTCGGGGCCGGAACCTGAGGATTCCTCTCCAGTGCGGACATGGATCTTGGGGTACTTCTGGAGTCTCCCCAGGGGAGTCAGTCCTCGTCTCGAATGCGGGCATGCACTTGCGCTTTCCTCCAGAGCGGTAGCAGCAGTGTCACGCAGTCCGCCGCGTGGATCAAAGGATCTATGGTTTTCCCTCGAGTCTTTCCCACGAGGCTTTCCCACGAGGCTTTCCCACAGGGCTGTCCCACGTGCACACGTGGTGGGAGTCGATCCTCGGCTTGAACGTCAAGGCAGTGCAGGGAAAACAGGTTCCTCTGGAATGGACTGACACATCTGGGGGACTCTTGGAATGGTGTCACGACCCTGGAGTTCCTCTCGCCTTTCCTGTGGAGAGCGCCTCCTCTTGAGATGCGACGGGAACGCCGGGAATTCTTTCCCTACGAAACACGGAAAGGATCCCTCATCTCGAGCTAGGAGGCGGAAACGGGGCTCCCCTGGATGTGTGTGGGACCCCACGTGCTTCCTCTCGAGTGGAGACGGGTATGTCGGGGAACTTCTTGAGTTGCAGCAAGGGTGTGAAGGACCCTTTGGAAGTTCCAGTGGTTATATGTGATTGGCCTCGATAAGCCTCAGCGGAAATGGGCCTCATCTCGCCTGGAGGGCAAAACCTCCTGGATTTTCTCGAGTTGCAGCAGGTGCTCTCGACTTACGACGGGGACCTCAGGGACCCGCTCTGGTGGCCTCAGGAAAGGCCAGTCCCCATGCGAGTTCCTCGGGGGCCTCTCGGGATTCCTCTCCCGTCGATGCCGGGGCCTAAGACCTTGTGTGGAGTCGGGGCCGGAACCTGAGGATTCCTCTCCAGTGCTGACATGGATCTTGGGGTACTTCTGGAGTCTCCCCAGGGGAGTCAGTCCTCGTCTCGAATGCGGGCATGCACTTGCGCTTTCCTCCAAAGCGGTAGCAGCAGTGTCACGCAGTCCGCCGCGTGGATCAAAGGATCTATGGTTTTCCCTCGAGTCTTTCCCACGAGGCTTTCCCACGAGGCTTTCCCACAGGGCTGTCCCACGTGCACACGTGGTGGGAGTCGATCCTCGGCTTGAACGTCAAGGCAGTGCAGGGAAAACAGGTTCGTCTGGAATGGACTGACACATCTGGGGGACTCTTGGAATGGTGGCACGACCCTGGAGTTCCTTTCGCCTTTCCTGTGGAGAGCGCCTCCTTTTGAGATGCGACGGATACGCCGGGAATTCTTTCCCTACGAAACAGGGAAAGGATCCCTCATCTCGAGCTAGGAGGCGGAAACGGGGCTCCCCTGGATGTGTGCGGGACCCACGTGCTTCCTCTCGAGTGGAGACGGGTATGTCGGGGAACTTCTTGAGTTGCAGCAAGGGTGTGAAGGACCCTTTGGAAGTTCCAGTGGTTAGATGTGATTGGCCTCGAGAAGCCTCAGCGGAAATGGGCCTCATCTCGCCTGGAGGGCAAAACCTCCTGGATTTTCTCGAGTTGCGGCAGGTGCTCTCGACTTACGACGGGGACCTCAGGGACCCGCTTTGGTGGCCCCAGGAAAGGCCAGTCCTCATGCGAGTTCCTCGGGGGCCTCTCGGGATTCCTCTCCCGTCGATGCCGGGGCCTAAGACCTTGTGTGGACTCGGGGCCGGAACCTGAGGATTCCTCTCCAGTGCTGACATGGATCTTGGGGTACTTCTGGAGTCTCCCCAGGGGAGTCAGTCCTCGTCTCGAATGCGGGCATGCACTTGCGCTTTCCTCCAGAGCGGTAGCAGCAGTGTCACGCAGTCCGCCGCGTGGATCAAAGGATCTATGGTTTTCCCTCGAGTCTTTCCCACGAGGCTTTCCCACAGGGATGTCCCACGTGCACACGTGGTGGGAGTCGATCCTCGGCTTGAACGTCAAGGCAGTGCAGGGAAAACAGGTTCCTCTGGAATGGACTGACACATCTGGGGGACTCTTGGAATGGTGTCACGACCCTGGAGTTCCTCTCGCCTTTCCTGAGGAGAGCGCCTCCTCTTGAGATGCGACGGCAACGCCGGGAATTCTTTCCGTACCAAACAGGGAAAGGATCCCTCATCTCGAGCTAGGAGGCGGAAACGGGGCTCCCCTGGATGTGTGCGGGACCCCACGTGCTTCCTCTCGAGTGGAGACGGGTATGTCGGGGAACTTCTTGAGTTGCAGCAATGGTGTGAAGGACCCTTTGGAAGGTCCAGTGGTTAGACGTGATTGGCCTTGAGAAACCTCAGCGGAAATGGGCCTCATCTCGCCTGGAGGGCAAAACCTCCTGGATTTTCTCGAGTTGCGGCAGGTGCTCTCGACTTACGACGGGGACCTCAGGGACCCGCTCTGGTGGCCTCAGGAAAGGCCAGTCCCCATGCGAGTTCCTCGGGGGCCTCTCGGGATTCCTCTCCCGTCGATGCCAGGGCCTAAGACCTTGTGTGGAGTCGGGGCCGGAACCTGAGGATTCCTCTCCAGTGCGGACATGGATCTTGGGGTACTTCTGGTGTCTCCCCAGGGGAGTCAGTCCTCGTCTCGAATGCGGGCATGCACTTGCGCTTTCCTCCAGAGCGGTAGCAGCAGTGTCACGCAGTCCGCCGCGTGGATCAAAGGATCTATGGTTTTCCCTCGAGTCTTTCCCACGAGGCTTTCCCACGAGGCTTTCCCACAGGGCTGTCCCACGTGCACACGTGGTGGGAGTCGATCCTCGGCTTGAACGTCAAGGCAGTGCAGGGAAAACAGGTTCGTCTGGAATGGACTGACACATCTGGGGGACTCTTGGAATGGTGTCACGACCCTGGAGTTCCTCTCGCCTTTCCTGTGGAGAGCGCCTCCTCTTGAGATGCGACGGGAACGCCGGGAATTCTTTCCCTACGAAACAGGGAAAGGATCCCTCATCTCGAGCTAGGAGGCGGAAACGGGGCTCCCCTGGATGTGTGCGGGACACCACGTGCTTCCTCTCGAGTGGAGACGGGTATGTCGGGGAACTTCTTGAGTTGCAGCAAGGGTGTGAAGGACCCTTTGGAAGTTCCAGTGGTTAGATGTGATTGGCCTCGAGAAGCCTCAGCGGAAATGGGCCTCATCTCGCCTGGAGGGCAAAACCTCCTGGATTTTCTCGAGTTGCGGCAGGTGCTCTCGACTTACGACGGGGACCTCAGGGACCCGCTCTGGTGGCCTCAGGAAAAGCCAGTCCCCATGCGAGTTCCTCGGGGGCCTCTCGGGATTCCTCTCCCGTCGATGCCGGGCCCTAAGACCTTGTGTGGAGTCGGGGCCGGAACCTGAGGATTCCTCTCCAGTGCTGACATGGATCTTGGGGTACTTCTGGAGTCTCCCCAGGGGAGTCAGTCCTCGTCTCGAATGCGGGCATGCACTTGCGCTTTCCTCCAGAGCGGTAGCAGCAGTGTCACGCAGTCCGCCGCGTGGATCAAAGGATCTATGGTTTTCCCTCGAGTCTTTCCCACGAGGCTTTCCCACAGGGATGTCCCACGTGCACACGTGGTGGGAGTCGATCCTCGGCTTGAACGTCAAGGCAGTGCAGGGAAAACAGGTTCCTCTGGAATGGACTGACACATCTGGGGGACTCTTGGAATGGTGTCACGACCCTGGAGTTCCTCTCGCCTTTCCTGAGGAGAGCGCCTCCTCTTGAGATGCGACGGCAACGCCGGGAATTCTTTCCCTACCAAACAGGGAAAGGATCCCTCATCTCGAGCTAGGAGGCGGAAACGGGGCTCCCCTGGATGTGTGCGGGACCCCACGTGCTTCCTCTCGAGTGGAGACGGGTATGTCGGGGAACTTCTTGAGTTGCAGCAATGGTGTGAAGGACCCTTTGGAAGGTCCAGTGGTTAGACGTGATTGGCCTTGAGAAACCTCAGCGGAAATGGGCCTCATCTCGCCTGGAGGGCAAAACCTCCTGGATTTTCTCGAGTTGCGGCAGGTGCTCTCGACTTACGACGGGGACCTCAGGGACCCGCTCTGGTGGCCTCAGGAAAGGCCAGTCCCCATGCGAGTTCCTCGGGGGCCTCTCGGGATTCCTCTCCCGTCGATGCCAGGGCCTAAGACCTTGTGTGGAGTCGGGGCCGGAACCTGAGGATTCCTCTCCAGTGCGGACATGGATCTTGGGGTACTTCTGGTGTCTCCCCAGGGGAGTCAGTCCTCGTCTCGAATGCGGGCATGCACTTGCGCTTTCCTCCAGAGCGGTAGCAGCAGTGTCACGCAGTCCGCCGCGTGGATCAAAGGATCTATGGTTTTCCCTCGAGTCTTTCCCACGAGGCTTTCCCACGAGGCTTTCCCACAGGGCTGTCCCACGTGCACACGTGGTGGGAGTCGATCCTCGGCTTGAACGTCAAGGCAGTGCAGGGAAAACAGGTTCGTCTGGAATGGACTGACACATCTGGGGGACTCTTGGAATGGTGTCACGACCCTGGAGTTCCTCTCGCCTTTCCTGTGGAGAGCGCCTCCTCTTGAGATGCGACGGGAACGCCGGGAATTCTTTCCCTACGAAACAGGGAAAGGATCCCTCATCTCGAGCTAGGAGGCGGAAACGGGGCTCCCCTGGATGTGTGCGGGACACCACGTGCTTCCTCTCGAGTGGAGACGGGTATGTCGGGGAACTTCTTGAGTTGCAGCAAGGGTGTGAAGGACCCTTTGGAAGTTCCAGTGGTTACATGTGATTGGCCTCGAGAAGCCTCAGCGGAAATGGGCCTCATCTCGCCTGGAGGGCAAAACCTCCTGGATTTTCTCGAGTTGCGGCAGGTGCTCTCGACTTACGACGGGGACCTCAGGGACCCGCTCTGGTGGCCTCAGGAAAAGCCAGTCCCCATGCGAGTTCCTCGGGGGCCTCTCGGGATTCCTCTCCCGTCGATGCCGGGCCCTAAGACCTTGTGTGGAGTCGGGGCCGGAACCTGAGGATTCCTCTCCAGTGCTGACATGGATCTTGGGGTACTTCTGGAGTCTCCCCAGGGGAGTCAGTCCTCGTCTCGAATGCGGGCATGCACTTGCGCTTTCCTCCAAAGCGGTAGCAGCAGTGTCACGCAGTCCGCCACGTGGATCAAAGGATCTATGGTTTTCCCTCGAGTCTTTCCCACGAGGCTTTCCCACGAGGCTTTCCCACAGGGCTGTCCCACGTGCACACGTGGTGGGAGTCGATCCTCGGCTTGAACGTCAAGGCAGTGCAGGGAAAACAGGTTCCTCTGGAATGGACTGACACATCTGGGGGACTCTTGGAATGGTGGCACGACCCTGGCGTTCCTCTCGCCTTTCCTGAGGAGAGCGCCTCCTCTTGAGATGCGATGGCAACGCCGGGAATTCTTTCCCTACCAAACAGGGAAAGGATACCTCATCTCGAGCTAGGAGGGGGAAACGGGGCTCCCCTGGATGTGTGCGGGACCCCACGTGCTTCCTCTCGAGTGGAGACGGGTATGTCGGGGAACTTCTTGAGTTGCAGCAATGGTGTGAAGGACCCTTTGGAAGTTCCAGTGGTTAGACGTCATTGGCCTCGAGAAGCCTCAGCGGAAATGGGCCTCATCTCGCCTGGAGGGCAAAACCTCCTGGATTTTCTCGAGTTGCGGCAGGTGCTCTCGACTTACGACGGGGACCTCAGGGACCCGCTCTGGTGGCCTCAGGAAAGGCCAGTCCCCATGCGAGTTCCTCGGGGGCCTCTCGGGATTCCTCTCCCGTCGATGCCGGGGCCTAAGACCGTGTGTGGAGTCGGGGCCGGAACCTGAGGATTCCTCTCCAGTGCTGACATGGATCTTGGGGTACTTCTGGAGTCTCCCCTGGGGAGTCAGTCCTCGTCTCGAATGCGGGCATGCACATGCGCTTTCCTCCAGAGCGGTAGCAGCAGTGTCTCGCATTCCGCCGCGTGGATCAAAGGATCTATGGTTTTCCCTCGAGTCTTTCCCACGAGGCTTTCCCACGAGGCTTTCCCACAGGGCTGTCCCACGTGCACACGTGGTGGGAGTCGATCCTCGGCTTGAACGTCAAGGCAGTGCAGGGAAAACAGGTTCCTCTGGAATGGACTGACACATCTGGGGGACTCTTGGAATGGTGGCACGACCCTGGAGTTCCTCTCGCCTTTCCTTTGGAGAGCGCCTCCTCTTGAGATGCGACGGCAACGCCGGGAATTCTTTCCCTACGAAACAGGGAAAGGATCCCTCATCTCGAGCTAGGAGGCGGAAACGGGGCTCCCCTGGATGTGTGCGGGACCCCACGTGCTTCCTCTCGAGTGGAGACGGGTATGTCGGGGAACTTCTTGAGTTGCAGCAAGGGTGTGAAGGACCCTTTGGAAGTTCCAGTGGTTAGATGTGATTGGCCTCGAGAAGCCTCAGCGGAAATGGGCCTCATCTCGCCTGGAGGGCAAAACCTCGTGGATTTTCTCGAGTTGCGGCAGGTGCTCTCGACTAACGACGGGGACCTCAGGGACCTGCTCTGGTGGCCTCAGGAAAGGCCAGTCCCCATGCGAGTTCCTCGGGGGCCTCTCGGGATTCCTCTCCCGTCGATGCCGGGGCCTAAGACCTTGTGTGGAGTCGGGGCCGGAACCTGAGGATTCCTCTCCAGTGCTGACATGGATCTTGGGGTACTTCTGGAGTCTCCCCAGGGGAGTCAGTCCTCGTCTCGAATGCGGGCATGCACTTGCGCTTTCCTCCAGAGCGGTTGCAGCAGTGTCACGCAGTCCGCCGCGTGGATCAAAGGATGTATGGTTTTCCCTCGAGTCTTTCACACGAGGCTTTCCAACGAGGCTTTCCCACAGGGCTGTCCCACGTGCACACGTGGTGGGAGTCGATCCTCGGCTTGAACGTCAAGGCAGTGCAGGGAAAACAGGTTCCTCTGGAAAGGACTGACACATCTGGGGGACTCTTGGAATGGTGGCACGACCCTGGCGTTCCTCTCGCCTTTCCTGAGGAGAGCGCCTCCTCTTGAGATGCGACGACAACGCCGGGAATTCTTTCCCTACCAAACAGGGAAAGGATCCCTCATCTCGAGCTAGGAGGGGGAAACGGGGCTCCCCTGGATGTGTGCGGGACCCCACGTGCTTCCTCTCGAGTGGAGACGGGTATGTCGGGGAACTTCTTGAGTTGCAGCAATGGTGTGAAGGACCCTTTGGAAGTTCCAGTGGTTAGACGTGATTGGCCTCGAGAAGCCTCAGCGGAAATGGGCCTCATCTCGCCTGGAGGGCAAAACCTCCTGGATTTTCTCGAGTTGCGGCAGGTGCTCTCGACTTACGACGGGGACCTCAGGGACCCGCTCTGGTGGCCTCAGGAAAGGCTAGTACCCATGCGAGTTCCTCGGGGGCCTCTCGGTATTCCTCTCCCGTTGATGCCGGGACCTAAGACCTTGTGTGGAGTCGGGGCCGGAACCTGAGGATTCCTCTCCAGTGCTGACATGGATCTTGGGGTACTTCTGGAGTGTCCCCAGGGGAGTCAGTCCTCGTCTCGAATGCGGGCATGCACTTGCGCTTTCCTCCAGAGCGGTAGCAGCAGTGTCACGCAGTCCGCCTCGTGGATCAAAGGATCTATGGTTTTCCCTCGAGTCTTTCCCACGAGGCTTTCCCACGAGGCTTTCCCACAGGGCTGTCCCACGTGCACACGTGGTGGGAGTCGATCCTCGGCTTGAACGTCAAGGCAGTGCAGGGAAAACAGCTTCCTCTGGAATGGACTGACACATCTGGGGGACTCTTGGAATGGTGGCACGACCCTGGAGTTCCTCTCGCCTTTCCTGTGGAGAGCGCCTCCTCTTGAGATGCGACGGGAACGCCGGAATTCTTTCCCTACGAAACAGGGAAAGGATCCCTCATCTCGAGCTAGGAGGCGGAAACAGGGCTCCCCTGGATGTGTGCGGGACCCCACGTACTTCCTCTCGAGTAGAGAAGGGTATGTCGGGGAACTTCTTGAGTTCCAGCAAGGGTGTGAAGGACCCTTTGGAAGTTCCAGTGGTTAGATGTGATTGGCCTCGAGAAGCCTCAGCGGAAATGGGCCTCATCTCGCCTGGAGGGCAAAACCTCCTGGATTTTCTCGAGTTGCGGCAGGTGCTCTAGACTTACGACGGGGACCTCAGGGACCCGCTCTGGTGGCCTCAGGAAAGGCCAGTCCCCATTGGAGTTCCTCGGGGTCCTCTCGGGATTCCTCTCCCGTCGATGCCGGGGCCTAAGACCTTGTGTGGAGTCGGGGCCGGGACCTGAGGATTCCTCTCCAGTGCTGACATGGATCTTGGGGTACTTCTGGAGTCTCCCCAGGGGAGTCAGTCCTCGTCTCGAATGCGGGCATGCACTTGCGCTTTCCTCCAGAGCGGTAGCAGCAGTGTCACGCAGTCCGCCGCGTGGATCAAAGGATCTATGGTTTTCCCTCGAGTCTTTCCCACGAGGCTTTCCCACGAGGCTTTCCCACAGGGCTGTCCCACGTGCACACGTGGTGGGAGTCGATCCTCGGCTTGAACGTCAAGGCAGTGCAGGGAAAACAGGTTCCTCTGGAATGGACTGACACATCTGGGGGACTCTTGGAATGGTGGCACGACCCTGGAGTTCCTCTCGCCTTTCCTTTGGAGAGTGCCTCCTCTTGAGGTGCGACGGGAACGCCGGGAATTCTTTCCCTACGAAACAGGGATAGGATCCCTCATCTCGAGCTAGGAGGCGGAAACGGGGCTCCCCTGGATGTGTGTGGGACCCCACGTGCTTCCTCTCGAGTGGAGACGGGTATGTCGGGGAACTTCTTGAGTTGCAGCAAGGGTGTGAGGGACCCTTTGGAAGTTCCATTGGTTAGATGTGATTGGCCTCGAGAAGCCTCAGCGGAAATGGGCCTCATCTCGCCTGGAGGGCAAAACCTCGTGGATTTTCCCGAGTTGCGGCAGGTGCTCTCGACTAACGACGGGGACCTCAGGGACCTGCTCTGGTGGCCTCAGGAAAGGTCAGTCCCCATGCGAGTTCCTCGGGGGCCTCTCGGGATTCCTCTCCCGTCGATGCCGGGGCCTAAGACCTTGTGTGGAGTCGGGGCCGGAACCTGAGGATTCCTCTCCAGTGCTGACATGGATCTTGGGGTACTTCTGGAGTCTCCCCAGGGGAGTCGGTCCTCGTCTCGAATGCGGGCATGCACTTGCGCTTTCCTCCAGAGCGGTAGCAGCAGTGTCACGCAGTCCGCCGCGTGGATCAAAGGATGTATGGTTTTCCCTCGAGTCTTTCCCACGAGGCTTTCCAACGAGGCTTTCCCACAGGGCTGTCCCACGTGCACCCGTGGTGGGAGTCGATCCTCGGCTTGAACGTCAAGGCAGTGCAGGGAAAACAGGTTCCTCTGGAAAGGACTGACACATCTGGGGGACTCTTGGAATGGTGGCACGACCCTGGCGTTCCTCTCGCCTTTCCTGAGGAGAGCGCCTCCTGTTGAGATGCGACGGGAACGCCGGGAATTCTTTCCCTACCAAACAGGGAAAGGATCCCTCATCTCGAGCTAGGAGGGGGAAACGGGGCTCCCCTGGATGTGTGCGGGACACCACGTGCTTCCTCTCGAGTGGAGACGGGTATGTCGGGGAACTTATTGAGTTGCAGCAATGGTGTGAAGGACCCTTTGGAAGTTCCAGTGGTTAGACGTGATTGGCCTCGAGAAGCCTCAGCGGAAATGGGCCTCATCTCGCCTGGAGGGCAAAACCTCCTGGATTTTCTCGAGTTGCGGCAGGTGCTCTCGACGTACGACGGGGACCTCAGGGACCCGCTCTGGTGGCCTCAGGAAAGGCCAGTCCCCATGCGAGTTCCTCGGGGGCCTCTCGGGATTCCTCTCCCGTCGATGCCGGGGCCTAAGACCTTGTGTGGAGTCGGGGCCGGAACCTGAGGATTCCTCTCCAGTGCTGACATGGATCTTGGGGTACTTCTGGAGTCTCCCCAGGGGAGTCAGTCCTCGTCTCGAATGCGGGCATGCACTTGCGCTTTCCTCCAGAGCGGTAGCAGCAGTGTCACGCAGTCCGCCGCGTGGATCAAAGGATCTATGGTTTTCCCTCGAGTCTTTCCCACGAGGCTTTCCCACGAGGCTTTCCCACAGGGCTGTCCCACGTGCACACGTGGTGGGATTCGATCCTCGGCTTGAACGTCAAGGCAGTGCAGGGAAAACAGGTTCCTCTGGAATGGACTGACACATCTGGGGGACTCTTGGAATGGTGGCACGACCCTGGAGTTCCTCTCGCCTTTCCTGTGGAGAGCGCCTCCTCTTGAGATGCGACGGGAACGCCGGGAATTCTTTCCCTACGAAACAGGGAAAGGATCCCTCATCTCGAGCTAGGAGGCGGAAACGGGGCTCCCCTGGATGTGTGCGGGACCCCACGTGCTTCCTCTCGAGTAGAGAAGGGTATGTCGGGGAACTTCTTGAGTTCCAGCAAGGGTGTGAAGGACCCTTTGGAAGTTCCAGTGGTTAGACGTGATTAGCCTCGAGACGCCTCAGCGGAAATGGGCCTCATCTCGCCTGGAGGGCAAAACCTCCTGGATTTTCTCGAGTTGCGGCAGGTGCTCTCGACTTACGACGGGGACTTCAGGGACCCGCTCTGGTGGCCTCAGGAAAGGCCAGTCCCCATGCGAGTTCCTGGGGGCCTCTCGGGATTCCTCTCCCGTCGATGCCGGGGCCTAAGACCTTGTGTGGAGTCGGGGCCGGAACCTGAGGATTCCTCTCCAGTGCTGACATGGATCTTGGGGTACTTCTGGAGTCTCCCCTGGGGAGTCAGTCCTCGTCTCGAATGCGGGCATGCACTTGCGCTTTCCTCCAGAGCGGTAGCAGCAGTGTCACGCAGTCCGCCGCGTGGATCAAAGGATGTATGGTTTTCCCTCGAGTCTTTCCCACGAGGCTTTCCAACGAGGCTTTCCCACAGGGCTGTCCCACGTGCACACGTGGTGGGAGTCGATCCTCGGCTTGAACGTCAAGGCAGTGCAGGGAAAACAGGTTCCTCTGGAAAGGACTGACACATCTGGGGGACTCTTGGAATGGTGGCACGACCCTGGCGTTCCTCTCGCCTTTCCTGAGGAGAGCGCCTCCTCTTGAGATGCGACGGCAACGCCGGGAATTCTTTCCCTACCAAACAGGGAAAGGATCCCTCATCTCGAGCTAGGAGGGGGAAACGGGGCTCCCCTGGATGTGTGCGGGACCCCACGTGCTTCCTCTCGAGTGGAGACGGGTATGTCGGGGAACTTCTTGAGTTGCAGCAATGGTGTGAAGGACATTTTGGAAGTTCCAGTGGTTAGACGTGATTGGCCTCGAGAAGCCTCAGCGGAAATGGGCCTCATCTCGCCTGGAGGGCAAAACCTCCTGGATTTTCTCGAGTTGTGGCAGGTGCTCTCGACTTACGACGGGGACCTCAGGGACCCGCTCTGGTGGCCTCAGGAAAGGCCAGTACCCATGCGAGTTCCTCGGGGGCCTCTCGGTATTCCTCTCCCGTTGATGCCGGGACCTAAGACCTTGTGTGGAGTCGGGGCCGGAACCTGAGGATTCCTCTCCAGTGCTGACATGGATCTTGGGGTACTTCTGGAGTCTCCCCTGGGGAGTCAGTCCTCGTCTCGAATGCGGGCATGCACTTGCGCTTTCCTCCAGAGCGGTAGCAGCAGTGTCACGCAGTCCGCCTCGTGGATCAAAGGATCTATGGTTTTCCCTCGAGTCTTTCCCACGAGGCTTTCCCACGAGGCTTTCCCACAGGGCTGTCCCACGTGCACACGTGGTGGGAGTCGATCCTCGGCTTGAACGTCAAGGCAGTGCAGGGAAAACAGCTTCCTCTGGAATGGACTGACACATCTGGGGGACTCTTGGAATGGTGGCACGACCCTGGAGTTCCTCTCGCCTTTCCTGTGGAGAGCGCCTCCTCTTGAGATGCGACGGGAACGCCGGAATTCTTTCCCTACGAAACAGGGAAAGGATCCCTCATCTCGAGCTAGGAGGCGGAAACGGGGCTCCCCTGGATGTGTGCGGGACCCCACGTGCTTCCTCTCGAGTAGAGAAGGGTATGTCGGGGAACTTCTTGAGTTCCAGCAAGGGTGTGAAGGACCCTTTGGAAGTTCCAGTGGTTAGATGTGATTGGCCTCGAGAAGCCTCAGCGGAAATGGGCCTCATCTCGCCTGGAGGGCAAAACCTCCTGGATTTTCTCGAGTTGCGGCAGGTGCTCTCGACTTACGACGGGGACCTCAGGGACCCGCTCTGGTGGCCTCAGGAAAGGCCAGTCCCCATGCGAGTTCCTCGGGGGCCTCTCGGGATTCCTCTCCCATCGATGCCGGGGCCTAAGACCTTGTGTGGAGTCGGGGCCGGAACCTGAGGATTCCTCTCCAGTGCTGACATGGATCTTGGGGTACTTCTGGAGTCTCCCCAGGGGAGTCAGTCCTCGTCTCGAATGCGGGCATGCACTTGCGCTTTCCTCCAGAGCGGTAGCAGCAGTGTCACGCAGTCCGCCGCGTGGATCAAAGGATCTATGGTTTTCCCTCGAGTCTTTCCCACGAGGCTTTCCCACGAGGCTTTCCCACAGGGCTGTCCCACGTGCACACGTGGTGGGAGTCGATCCTCGGCTTGAACGTCAAGGCAGTGCAGGGAAAACAGGTTCCTCTGGAATGGACTGACACATCTGGGGGACTCTTGGAATGGTGGCACGACCCTGGAGTTCCTCTCGCCTTTCCTTTGGAGAGCGCCTCCTCTTGAGGTGCGACGGGAACGCCGGGAATTCTTTCCCTACGAAACAGGGATAGGATCCCTCATCTCGAGCTAGGAGGCGGAAACGGGGCTCCCCTGGATGTGTGCGGGACCCCACGTGCTTCCTCTCGAGTGGAGACGGGTATGTCGGGGAACTTCTTGAGTTGCAGCAAGGGTGTGAGGGACCCTTTGGAAGTTCCATTGGTTAGATGTGACTGGCCTCGAGAAGCCTCAGCGGAAATGGGCCTCATCTCGCCTGGAGGGCAAAACCTCGTGGATTTTCTCGAGTTGCGGCAGGTGCTCTCGACTAACGACGGGGACCTCAGGGACCTGCTCTGGTGGCCTCAGGAAAGGTCAGTCCCCATGCGAGTTCCTCGGGGGCCTCTCGGGATTCCTCTCCCGTCGATGCCGGGGCCTAAGACCTTGTGTGGAGTCGGGGCCGGAACCTGAGGATTCCTCTCCAGTGCTGACATGGATCTTGGGGTACTTCTGGAGTCTCCCCAGGGGAGTCAGTCCTCGTCTCGAATGCGGGCATGCACTTGCGCTTTCCTCCAGAGCGGTAGCAGCAGTGTCACGCAGTCCGCCGCGTGGATCAAAGGATGTATGGTTTTCCCTCGAGTCTTTCCCACGAGGCTTTCCAACGAGGCTTTCCCACAGGGCTGTCCCACGTGCACACGTGGTGGGAGTCGATCCTCGGCTTGAACGTCAAGGCAGTGCAGGGAAAACAGGTTCCTCTGGAAAGGACTGACACATCTGGGGGACTCTTGGAATGGTGGCACGACCCTGGCGTTCCTCTCGCCTTTCCTGAGGAGAGCGCCTCCTCTTGAGATGCGACGGCAACGCCGGGAATTCTTTCCCTACCAAACAGGGAAAGGATCCCTCATCTCGAGCTAGGAGGGGGAAACGGGGCTCCCCTGGATGTGTGCGGGACACCACGTGCTTCCTCTCGAGTGGAGACGGGTATGTCGGGGAACTTATTGAGTTGCAGCAATGGTGTGAAGGACCCTTTGGAAGTTCCAGTGGTTAGATGTGATTGGCCTCGAGAAGCCTCAGCGGAAATGGGCCTCATCTCGCCTGGAGGGCAAAACCTCCTGGATTTTCTCGAGTTGCGGCAGGTGCTCTCGACTTACGACGGGGACCTCAGGGACCCGCTCTGGTGGCCTCAGGAAAGGCCAGTCCCCATGCGAGTTCCTCGGGGGCCTCTCGGGATTCCTCTCCCGTCGATGCCGGGGCCTAAGACCTTGTGTGGAGTCGGGGCCGGAACCTGAGGATTCCTCTCCAGTGCTGACATGGATCTTGGGGTACTTCTGGAGTCTCCCCAGGGGTTCAGTCCTCGTCTCGAATGCGGGCATGCACTTGCGCTTTCCTCCAGAGCGGTAGCGGCAGTGTCACGCAGTCCGCCGCGTGGATCAAAGGATGTATGGTTTTCCCTCGAGTCTTTCCCACGAGGCTTTCCCACGAGGCTTCCCACAGGGCTGTCCCACGTGCACACGTGGTGGGAGTCGATCCTCGGCTTGAACGTCAAGGCAGTGCAGGGAAAACAGGTTCCTCTGGAATGGACTGACACATCTGGGGGACTCTTGGAATGGTGGCACGACCCTGGAGTTCCTCTCGCCTTTCCTGAGGAGAGCGCCTCCTCTTGAGATGCGACGGCAACGCCGGGAATTCTTTCCCTACGAAACAGGGAAAGGATCCCTCATCTCGAGCTAGGAAGCGGAAACGGGCCTCCCCTGGATGTGTGCGGGACCCCACGTGCTTCCTCTCGAGTGGAGACGGGTATGTCGGGGAACTTCTTGAGTTGCAGCAAGGGTGTGAAGGACCCTTTGGAAGTTCCAGTGGTTACATGTGATTGGCCTCGAGAAGCCTCAGCGGAAATGGGCCTCATCTCGCCTGGAGGGCAAAACCTCCTGGATTTTCTCGAGTTGCGGCAGGTGCTCTCGACTTACGACGGGGACCTCAGGGACCCGCTCTGGTGGCCTCAGGAAAGGCCAGTCCCCATGCGAGTTCCTCGGGGGCCTCTCGGGATTCCTCTCCCGTCGATGCCGGGGCCTAAGACCTTGTGTGGAGTCGGGGCCGGAACCTGAGGATTCCTCTCCAGTGCTGACATGGATCTTGGGGTACTTCTGGAGTCTCCCCAGGGGTTCAGTCCTCGTCTCGAATGCGGGCATGCACTTGCGCTTTCCTCCAGAGCGGTAGCAGCAGTGTCACGCAGTCCGCCGCGTGGATCAAAGGATGTATGGTTTTCCCTCGAGGCTTTCCCACGAGGCTTTCCCACGAGGCTTTCCCACAGGGCTGTCCCACGTGCATACGTGGTGGGAGTCGATCCTCGGCTTGAACGTCAAGGCAGTGCAGGGAAAACAGGTTCCTCTGGAATGGACTGACACATCTGGGGGACTCTTGGAATGGTGACACGACCCTGGAGTTCCTCTCGCCTTTCCTTTGGAGAGCGCCTCCTCTTGAGGTGCGACGGGAACGCCGGGAATTCTTTCCCTACGAAACAGGGATAGGATCCCTCATCTCGAGCTAGGTGGCGGAAACGGGGCTCCCCTGGATGTGTGCGGGACCCCACGTGCTTCCTCTCGAGTGGAGACGGGTATGTCGGGGAACTTCTTGAGTTGCAGCAAGGGTGTGAAGGACCCTTTGGAAGTTCCATTGGTTAGATGTAATTGGCCTGGAGAAGCCTCAGCGGAAATGGGCCTCATCTCGCCTGGAGGGCAAAACCTCCTGGATTTTCTCGAGTTGCGGCAGGTGCTCTCGACTAACGACGGGGACCTCAGGGACCCGCTCTGGTGGCCTCAGGAAAGGCCATTCCCCATGCGAGTTCCTCGGGGGCCTCTCGGGATTCCTCTCCCGTCGATGCCGGGGCCTAAGAACTTGTGTGGAGTCGGGGCCGGAACCTGTGGATTCCTCTCCAGTGCTGACATGGATCTTGGGGTACTTCTGGAGTCTCCCCAGGGGTTCAGTCCTCGTCTCGAATGCGGGCATTCACTTGTGCTTTCCTCCAGAGCGGTAGCAGCAGTGTCACGCAGTCCGCCGCTTGGATCAAAGGATGTATGGTTTTCCCTCGAGTCTTTCCCACGAGGCTTTCCCACGAGGTTTTCCCACAGGGCTGTCCCACGTGCACACGTGGTAGGAGTCGATCCTCGGCTTGAACGTCAAGGCAGTGCAGGGAAAACAGGTTCCTCTGGAATGGACTGACACATCTGGGGGACTCTTGGAATGGTGGCACGACCCTGGAGTTCCTCTCGCCTTTCCTGTGGAGAGCGCCTCCTCTTGAGATGCGACGGGAACGCCGGGAATTCTTTCCCTACGAAACAGGGAAAGGATCCCTCATCTCGAGCTAGGATGCGGAAACGGGGCTCCCCTGGATGTGTGCGGGACCCCACGTGCTTCCTATCGAGTGGAGACGGGTATGTCGGGGAACTTCTTCAGTTGCAGCAATGGTGTGAAGGACCCTTTGGAAGTTCCAGTGGTTAGATGTGATTGGCCTCGAGAAACCTCAGCGGAAATGGGCCTCATCTCGCCTGGAGGGCAAAACCTCCTGGATTTTCTCGAGTTGCGGCAGGTGCTCTCGACTTACGACGGGGACCTCAGGGAAACGCTCTGGTGGCCTCAGGAAAGGCCAGTCCCCATGCGAGTTCCTCGGGGGCCTCTCGGGATTCCTCTCCCGTCGATGCCGGGTTCTAAGACCTTGTGTGGAGTCGGGGCCGGAACCTGAGGATTCCTCTCCAGTGCTGACATGGATCTTGGGGTACTTCTGGAGTCTCCCCAGGTGAGTCAGTCCTCGTCTCGAATGCGGGCATGCACTTGCGCTTTCATCCAGAGCGGTAGCAGCAGTGTCACGCAGTCCGCCGTGTGGATCAAAGGATCTATGGTTTTCCCTCGAGTCTTTCCCACGAGGCTTTCCCACGAGGCTTTCCCACAGGGCTGTCCCACGTGCATACGTGGTGGGAGTCGATCCTCGGCTTGAACGTCAAGGCAGTGCAGGGAAAACAGGTTCCTCTGGAATGGACTGACACATCTGGGGGACTCTTGGAATGGTGGCACGACCCTGGAGTTCCTCTCGCCTTTCCTTTGGAGAGCGCCTCCTCTTGAGGTGCGACGGGAACGCCGGGAATTCTTTCCCTACGAAACAGGGATAGGATCCCTCATCTCGAGCTAGGTGGCGGAAACGGGGCTCCCCTGGATGTGTGCGGGACCCCACGTGCTTCCTCTCGAGTGGAGACGGGTATGTCGGGGAACTTCTTGAGTTGCAGCAAGGGTGTGAAGGACCCTTTGGAAGTTCCATTGATTAGATGTAATTGGCCTCGAGAAGCCTCAGCGGAAATGGGCCTCATCTCGCCTGGAGGTCAAAACCTCCTGGATTTTCTCGAGTTGCGGCAGGTGCTCTCGACTAATGACGGGGACCTCAGGGACCCGCTCTGGTGGCCTCAGGAAAGGCCATTCCCCATGCGAGTTCCTCGGGGGCCTCTCGGGATTCCTCTCCCGTCGATGCCGGGGCCTAAGACCTTGTGTGGAGTCGGGGCCGGAACCTGTGGATTCCTCTCCAGTGCTGACATGGATCTTGGGGTACTTCTGGAGTCTCCCCAGGGGTTCAGTCCTCGTCTCGAATGCGGGCATGCACTTGCGCTTTCCTCCAGAGCGGTAGCAGCAGTGTCACGCAGTCCGCCGCGTGGATCAAAGGATGTATGGTTTTCCCTCGAGTCTTTCCAACGAGGCTTTCCCACGAGGTTTTCCCACAGGGATGTCCCACGTGCACACGTGGTAGGAGTCGATCCTCGGCTTGAACGTCCAGGCAGTGCAGGGAAAACAGGTTCCTCTGGAATGGACTGACACATCTGGGTGACTCTTGGAATGGTGGCACGACCCTGGAGTTCCTCTCGCCTTTCCTGTGGAGAGCGCCTCCTCTTGAGTTGCGACGGGAACGCCGGGAATTCTTTCCCTACGAAACAGGGAAAGGATCCCTCATCTCGAGCTAGGATGCGGAAACGGGGCTCCCCTGGATGTGTGCGGGACACCACGTGCATCCTATCGAGTGGAGACGGGTATGTCGGGGAACTTCTTGAGTTGCAGCAATGGTGTGAAGGACCCTTTGGAAGTTCCAGTGGTTAGATGTGATTGGCCTCGAGAAGCCTCAGCGGAAATGGGCCTCATCTCGCCTGGAGGGCAAAACCTCCTGGATTTTCTCGAGTTGCGGCAGGTGCTCTCGACTTACGACGGGGACCTCAGGGAACCGCTCTGGTGGCCTCAGGAAAGGCCAGTCCCCATGCGAGTTCCTCGGGGGCCTCTCGGGATTCCTCTCCCGTCGATGCCGGGTTCTAAGACCTTGTGTGGAGTCGGGGCCGGAACCTGAGGATTCCTCTCCAGTGCGGACATGGATCTTGGGGTACTTCTGGAGTCTCCCCAGGGGAGTCAGTCCTCGTCTCGAATGCGGGCATGCACTTGCGCTTTCATCCAAAGCGGTAGCAGCAGTGTCACGCAGTCCGCCGTGTGGATCAAAGGATCTATGGTTTTCCCTCGAGTCTTTCCCACGAGGCTTTCCCACGAGGCTTTCCCACAGGGCTGTCCCACGTGCACACGTGGTGGGAGTCGATCCTCGGCTTGAACGTCAAGGCAGTGCAGGGAAAACAGGTTCCTCTGGAATGGACTGACACATCTGGGGGACTCTTGGAATGGTGGCACGACCCTGGAGTTCCTCTCGCCTTTCCTGTGGAGAGCGCCTCCTCTTGAGATGCGACGGGAACGCCGGGAATTCTTTCCCTATGAAACAGGGAAAGGATCCCTCATCTCGAGCTAGGAGGCGGAAACGGGGCTCCCCTGGATGTGTGCGGGACCCCACGTGCTTCCTCTCGAGTGGAGACGGGTATGTCGGGGAACTTCTTGAGTTGCAGCAAGGGTGTGAAGGACCCTTTGGAAGTTCCAGTGGTTAGATGTGATTGGCCTCGAGAAGCCTCAGCGGAAATGGGCCTCATCTCGCCTGGAGGGCAAAACCTCCTGGATTTTCTCGAGTTGCGGCAGGTGCTCTCGACTTACGACGGGGACCTCAGGGACCCGCTCTGGTGGCCTCAGGAAAGGCCAGTCCCCATTCGAGTTCCTCGGGGGCCTCTCGGGATTCCTCTCCCGTCGATGACGGGGCCTAAGACCTTGTGTGGAGTCGGGGCCGGAACCTGAGGATTCCTCTCCAGTGCTGACATGGATCTTGGGGTACTTCTGGAGTCTCCCCAGGGGAGTCAGTCCTCGTCTCGAATGCGGGCATGCACTTGCGCTTTCCTCCAGAGCGGTAGCAGCAGTGTCACGCAGTCCGCCGCGTGGATCAAAGGATCTATGGTTTTCCCTCGAGTCTTTCCCACGAGGCTTTCCCACGAGGCTTTCCCACAGGGCTGTCCCACGTGCACACGTGGTGGGAGTAGATCCTCGGCTTGAACGTCAAGGCAGTGCAGGGAAAACAGGTTCCTCTGGAATGGACTGACACATCTGGGGGACTCTTGGAATGGTGGCACGACCCTGGAGTTCCTCTCGCCTTTCCTGTGGAGAGCGCCTCCTCTTGAGATGCGACGGGAACGCCGGGAATTCTTTCCCTACGAAACAGGGAAAGGATCCCTCATCTCGAGCTAGGAGGCAGAAACGGGGCTCCCCTGGATGTGTGCGGGACCCCACGTGCTTCCTCTCGAGTAGAGACGGGTATGTCGGGGAACTTCTTGAGTTGCAGCAAGGTTGTGAAGGACCCTTTGGAAGTTCCAGTGGTTAGATGTGATTGGCCTCGAGAAGCCTCAGCGGAAATGGGCCTCATCTCGCTTGGAGGGCAAAACCTCCTGGATTTTCTCGAGTTGCGGCAGGTGTTCTCGACTTACGACGGGGACCTCAGGGACCCGCTCTGGTGGCCTCAGGAAAGGCCAGTCCCCATGCGAGTTCCTCGGGGGCCTCTCGGGGTTCCTCTCCCTTCGATGCCGGGGCCTAAGACCTTGTGTGGAGTCGGGGCCGGAACCTGAGGATTCCTCTCCAGTGCTGACATGGATCTTGGGGTACTTCTGGAGTCTCCCCAGGGGTTCAGTCCTCGTCTCGAATGCGGGCATGCACTTGCGCTTTCCTCCAGAGCGGTAGCGGCAGTGTCACGCAGTCCGCCGCGTGGATCAAAGGATGTATGGTTTTCCCTCGAGTCTTTCCCACGAGGCTTTCCCACGAGGCTTCCCACAGGGCTGTCCCACGTGCACACGTGGTGGGAGTCGATCCTCGGCTTGAACGTCAAGGCAGTGCAGGGAAAACAGGTTCCTCTGGAATGGACTGACACATCTGGGGGACTCTTGGAATGGTGGCACGACCCTGGAGTTCCTCTCGCCTTTCCTGAGGAGAGCGCCTCCTCTTGAGATGCGACGGCAACGCCGGGAATTCTTTCCCTACGAAACAGGGAAAGGATCCCTCATCTCGAGCTAGGAGGCGGAAACGGGCCTCCCCTGGATGTGTGCGGGACCCCACGTGCTTCCTCTCGAGTGGAGACGGGTATGTCGGGGAACTTCTTGAGTTGCAGCAAGGGTGTGAAGGACCCTTTGGAAGTTCCAGTGGTTACATGTGATTGGCCTCGAGAAGCCTCAGCAGAAATGGGCCTCATCTCGCCTGGCGGGCAAAACCTCCTGGATTTTCTCGAGTTGCGGCAGGTGCTCTCGACTTACGACGGGGACCTCAGGGACCCGCTCTGGTGGCCTCAGGAAAGGCCAGTACCCATGCGAGTTCCTCGGGGGCCTCTCGGGATTCCTCTCCCGTCGATGCCGGGGCCTAAGACCTTGTGTGGAGTCGGGGCCGGAACCTGAGGATTCCTCTCCAGTGCTGACATGGATCTTGGGGTACTTCTGGAGTCTCCCCAGGGGTTCAGTCCTCGTCTCGAATGCGGGCATGCACTTGCGCTTTCCTCCAGAGCGGTAGCAGCAGTGTCACGCAGTCCGCCGCGTGGATCAAAGGATGTATGGTTTTCCCTCGAGGCTTTCCCACGAGGCTTTCCCACGAGGCTTTCCCACAGGGCTGTCCCACGTGCATACGTGGTGGGAGTCGATCCTCGGCTTGAACGTCAAGGCAGTGCAGGGAAAACAGGTTCCTCTGGAATGGACTGACACATCTGGGGGACTCTTGGAATGGTGGCACGACCCTGGAGTTCCTCTCGCCTTTCCTTTGGAGAGCGCCTCCTCTTGAGGTGCGACGGGAACGCCGGGAATTCTTTCCCTACGAAACAG
The DNA here is from genome assembly GCF_042477335.2 of Ovis canadensis. Classification (NCBI taxonomy): domain Eukaryota; kingdom Metazoa; phylum Chordata; class Mammalia; order Artiodactyla; family Bovidae; genus Ovis; species Ovis canadensis. Next base: position 4,148,867 of record NC_091262.1, on the reverse strand, counting down.
GGATAGGATCCCTCATCTCGAGCTAGGTGGCGGAAACGGGGCTCCCCTGGATGTGTGCGGGACCCCACGTGCTTCCTCTCGAGTGGAGACGGGTATGTCGGGGAACTTCTTGAGTTGCAGCAAGGGTGTGAAGGACCCTTTGGAAGTTCCATTGGTTAGATGTAATTGGCCTGGAGAAGCCTCAGCGGAAATGGGCCTCATCTCGCCTGGAGGGCAAAACCTCCTGGATTTTCTCGAGTTGCGGCAGGTGCTCTCGACTAACGACGGGGACCTCAGGGACCCGCTCTGGTGGCCTCAGGAAAGGCCATTCCCCATGCGAGTTCCTCGGGGGCCTCTCGGGATTCCTCTCCCGTCGATGCCGGGGCCTAAGACCTTGTGTGGAGTCGGGGCCGGAACCTGTGGATTCCTCTCCAGTGCTGACATGGATCTTGGGGTACTTCTGGAGTCTCCCCAGGGGTTCAGTCCTCGTCTCGAATGCGGGCATGCACTTGCGCTTTACTCCAGAGCGGTAGCAGCAGTGTCACGCAGTCCGCCGCTTGGATCAAAGGATGTATGGTTTTCCCTCGAGTCTTTCCCACGAGGCTTTCCCACGAGGTTTTCCCACAGGGCTGTCCCACGTGCACACGTGGTAGGAGTCGATCCTCGGCTTGAACGTCAAGGCAGTGCAGGGAAAACAGGTTCCTCTTGAATGGACTGACACATCTGGGGGACTCTTGGAATGGTGGCACGACCCTGGAGTTCCTCTCGCCTTTCCTGTGGAGAGCGCCTCCTCTTGAGATGCGACGGGAACGCCTGGAATTCTTTCCCTACGAAACAGGGAAAGGATCCCTCATCTCGAGCTAGGATGCGGAAACGGGGCTCCCCTGGATGTGTGCGGGACACCACGTGCTTCCTATCGAGTGGAGACGGGTGTGTCGGGGAACTTCTTGAGTTGCAGCAATGGTGTGAAGGACCCTTTGGAAGTTCCAGTGGTTAGATGTGATTGGCCTCGAGAAGCCTCAGCGGAAATGGGCCTCATCTCGCCTGGAGGGCAAAACCTCCTGGATTTTCTCGAGTTGCGGCAGGTGCTCTCGACTTACGACGGGGACCTCAGGGAACCGCTCTGGTGGCCTCAGGAAAGGCCAGTCCCCATGCGAGTTCCTCGGGGGCCTCTCGGGATTCCTCTCCCGTCGATGCCGGGTTCTAAGACCTTGTGTGGAGTCGGGGCCGGAACCTGAGGATTCCTCTCCAGTGCTGACATGGATCTTGGGGTACTTCTGGAGTCTCCCCAGGGGAGTCAGTCCTCGTCTCGAATGCGGGCATGCACTTGCGCTTTCATCCAGAGCGGTAGCAGCAGTGTCACGCAGTCCGCCGTGTGGATCAAAGGATCTATGGTTTTCCCTCGAGTCTTTCCCACGAGGCTTTCCCACGAGGCTTTCCCACAGGGCTGTCCCACGTGCATACGTGGTGGGAGTCGATCCTCGGCTTGAACGTCAAGGCAGTGCAGGGAAAACAGGTTCCTCTGGAATGGACTGACACATTTGGGGGACTCTTGGAATGGTGGCACGACCCTGGAGTTCCTCTCGCCTTTCCTTTGGAGAGCGCCTCCTCTTGAGGTGCGACGGGAACGCCGGGAATTCTTTCCCTACGAAACAGGGATAGGATCCCTCATCTCGAGCTAGGTGGCGGAAACGGGGCTCCCCTGGATGTGTGCGGGACCCCACGTGCTTCCTCTCGAGTGGAGACGGGTATGTCGGGGAACTTCTTGAGTTGCAGCACGGGTGTGAAGGACCCTTTGGAAGTTCCATTGGTTAGATGTAATTGGCCTCGAGAAGCCTCAGCGGAAATGGGCCTCATCTCGCCTGGAGGGCAAAACCTCCTGGATTTTCTCGAGTTGCGGCAGGTGCTCTCGACTAACGACGGGGACCTCAGGGACCCGCTCTGGTGGCCTCAGGAAAGGCCATTCCCCATGCGAGTTCCTCGGGGGCCTCTCGGGATTCCTCTCCCGTCGATGCCGGGGCCTAAGACCTTGTGTGGAGTCGGGGCCGGAACCTGTGGATTCCTCTCCAGTGCTGACATGGATCTTGGGGTACTTCTGGAGTCTCCCCAGGGGTTCAGTCCTCGTCTCGAATGCGGGCATGCACTTGCGCTTTCCTCCAGAGCGGTAGCAGCAGTGTCACGCAGTCCGCCGCTTGGATCAAAGGATGTATGGTTTTCCCTCGAGTCTTTCCCACGAGGCTTTCCCACGAGGTTTTCCCACAGGGCTGTCCCACGTGCACACGTGGTAGGAGTCGATCCTCGGCTTGAACGTCAAGGCAGTGCAGGGAAAACAGGTTCCTCTGGAATGGACTGACACATCTGGGGGACTCTTGGAATGGTGGCACGACCCTGGAGTTCCTCTCGCCTTTCCTGTGGAGAGCGCCTCCTCTTGAGTTGCGACGGGAACGCCGGGAATTCTTTCCCTACGAAACAGGGAAAGGATCCCTCATCTCGAGCTAGGATGCGGAAACGGGGCTCCCCTGGATGTGTGCGGGACCCCACGTGCTTCCTATCGAGTGGAGACGGGTATGTCGGGGAACTTCTTGAGTTGCAGCAATGGTGTGAAGGACCCTTTGGAAGTTCCAGTGGTTAGATGTGATTGGCCTCGAGAAGCCTCAGCGGAAGTGGGCCTCATCTCGCCTGGAGGGCAAAACCTCCTGGATTTTCTCGAGTTGCGGCAGGTGCTCTCGACTTACGACGGGGACCTCAGGGACCCGCTCTGGTGGCCTCAGGAAAGGCCAGTCCCCATGCGAGTTCCTCGGGGGCCTCTCGGGATTCCTCTCCCGTCGATGCCGGGGCCTAAGACCTTGTGTGGAGTCGGGGCCGGAACCTGAGGATTCCTCTCCAGTGCTGACATGGATCTTGGGGTACTTCTGGAGTCTCCCCAGGGGTTCAGTCCTCGTCTCGAATGCGGGCATGCACTTGCGCTTTCCTCCAGAGCGGTAGCAGCAGTGTCACGCAGTCCGCCGCGTGGATCAAAGGATGTATGGTTTTCCCTCGAGGCTTTCCCACGAGGCTTTCCCACGAGGCTTTCCCACAGGGCTGTCCCACGTGCATACGTGGTGGGAGTCGATCCTCGGCTTGAACGTCAAGGCAGTGCAGGGAAAACAGGTTCCTCTGGAATGGACTGACACATCTGGGGGACTCTTGGAATGGTGGCACGACCCTGGAGTTCCTCTCGCCTTTCCTTTGGAGAGCGCCTCCTCTTGAGGTGCGACGGGAACGCCGGGAATTCTTTCCCTACGAAACAGGGATAGGATCCCTCATCTCGAGCTAGGTGGCGGAAACGGGGCTCCCCTGGATGTGTGCGGGACCCCACGTGCTTCCTCTCGAGTGGAGACGGGTATGTCGGGGAACTTCTTGAGTTGCAGCAAGGGTGTGAAGGACCCTTTGGAAGTTCCATTGGTTAGATGTAATTGGCCTGGAGAAGCCTCAGCGGAAATGGGCCTCATCTCGCCTGGAGGGCAAAACCTCCTGGATTTTCTCGAGTTGCGGCAGGTGCTCTCGACTAACGACGGGGACCTCAGGGACCCGCTCTGGTGGCCTCAGGAAAGGCCATTCCCCATGCGAGTTCCTCGGGGGCCTCTCGGGATTCCTCTCCCGTCGATGCCGGGGCCTAAGACCTTGTGTGGAGTCGGGGCCGGAACCTGTGGATTCCTCTCCAGTGCTGACATGGATCTTGGGGTACTTCTGGAGTCTCCCCAGGGGTTCAGTCCTCGTCTCGAATGCGGGCATGCACTTGCGCTTTCCTCCAGAGCGGTAGCAGCAGTGTCACGCAGTCCGCCGCTTGGATCAAAGGATGTATGGTTTTCCCTCGAGTCTTTCCCACGAGGCTTTCCCACGAGGTTTTCCCACAGGGCTGTCCCACGTGCACACGTGGTAGGAGTCGATCCTCGGCTTGAACGTCAAGGCAGTGCAGGGAAAACAGGTTCCTCTGGAATGGACTGACACATCTGGGGGACTCTTGGAATGGTGGCACGACCCTGGAGTTCCTCTCGCCTTTCCTGTGGAGAGCGCCTCCTCTTGAGATGCGACGGGAACGCCTGGAATTCTTTCCCTACGAAACAGGGAAAGGATCCCTCATCTCGAGCTAGGATGCGGAAACGGGGCTCCCCTGGATGTGTGCGGGACACCACGTGCTTCCTATCGAGTGGAGACGGGTGTGTCGGGGAACTTCTTGAGTTGCAGCAATGGTGTGAAGGACCCTTTGGAAGTTCCAGTGGTTAGATGTGATTGGCCTCGAGAAGCCTCAGCGGAAATGGGCCTCATCTCGCCTGGAGGGCAAAACCTCCTGGATTTTCTCGAGTTGCGGCAGGTGCTCTCGACTTACGACGGGGACCTCAGGGAACCGCTCTGGTGGCCTCAGGAAAGGCCAGTCCCCATGCGAGTTCCTCGGGGGCCTCTCGGGATTCCTCTCCCGTCGATGCCGGGTTCTAAGACCTTGTGTGGAGTCGGGGCCGGAACCTGAGGATTCCTCTCCAGTGCTGACATGGATCTTGGGGTACTTCTGGAGTCTCCCCAGGGGAGTCAGTCCTCGTCTCGAATGCGGGCATGCACTTGCGCTTTCATCCAGAGCGGTAGCAGCAGTGTCACGCAGTCCGCCGTGTGGATCAAAGGATCTATGGTTTTCCCTCGAGTCTTTCCCACGAGGCTTTCCCACGAGGCTTTCCCACAGGGCTGTCCCACGTGCATACGTGGTGGGAGTCGATCCTCGGCTTGAACGTCAAGGCAGTGCAGGGAAAACAGGTTCCTCTGGAATGGACTGACACATCTGGGGGACTCTTGGAATGGTGGCACGACCCTGGAGTTCCTCTCGCCTTTCCTTTGGAGAGCGCCTCCTCTTGAGGTGCGACGGGAACGCCGGGAATTCTTTCCCTACGAAACAGGGATAGGATCCCTCATCTCGAGCTAGGTGGCGGAAACGGGGCTCCCCTGGATGTGTGCGGGACCCCACGTGCTTCCTCTCGAGTGGAGACGGGTATGTCGGGGAACTTCTTGAGTTGCAGCAAGGGTGTGAAGGACCCTTTGGAAGTTCCATTGGTTAGATGTAATTGGCCTGGAGAAGCCTCAGCGGAAATGGGCCTCATCTCGCCTGGAGGGCAAAACCTCCTGGATTTTCTCGAGTTGCGGCAGGTGCTCTCGACTAACGACGGGGACCTCAGGGACCCGCTCTGGTGGCCTCAGGAAAGGCCATTCCCCATGCGAGTTCCTCGGGGGCCTCTCGGGATTCCTCTCCCGTCGATGCCGGGGCCTAAGACCTTGTGTGGAGTCGGGGCCGGAACCTGTGGATTCCTCTCCAGTGCTGACATGGATCTTGGGGTACTTCTGGAGTCTCCCCAGGGGTTCAGTCCTCGTCTCGAATGCGGGCATGCACTTGCGCTTTCCTCCAGAGCGGTAGCAGCAGTGTCACGCAGTCCGCCGCTTGGATCAAAGGATGTATGGTTTTCCCTCGAGTCTTTCCCACGAGGCTTTCCCACGAGGTTTTCCCACAGGGCTGTCCCACGTGCACACGTGGTAGGAGTCGATCCTCGGCTTGAACGTCAAGGCAGTGCAGGGAAAACAGGTTCCTCTGGAATGGACTGACACATCTGGGGGACTCTTGGAATGGTGGCACGACCCTGGAGTTCCTCTCGCCTTTCCTGTGGAGAGCGCCTCCTCTTGAGATGCGACGGGAACGCCTGGAATTCTTTCCCTACGAAACAGGGAAAGGATCCCTCATCTCGAGCTAGGATGCGGAAACGGGGCTCCCCTGGATGTGTGCGGGACACCACGTGCTTCCTATCGAGTGGAGACGGGTGTGTCGGGGAACTTCTTGAGTTGCAGCAATGGTGTGAAGGACCCTTTGGAAGTTCCAGTGGTTAGATGTGATTGGCCTCGAGAAGCCTCAGCGGAAATGGGCCTCATCTCGCCTGGAGGGCAAAACCTCCTGGATTTTCTCGAGTTGCGGCAGGTGCTCTCGACTTACGACGGGGACCTCAGGGAACCGCTCTGGTGGCCTCAGGAAAGGCCAGTCCCCATGCGAGTTCCTCGGGGGCCTCTCGGGATTCCTCTCCCGTCGATGCCGGGTTCTAAGACCTTGTGTGGAGTCGGGGCCGGAACCTGAGGATTCCTCTCCAGTGCTGACATGGATCTTGGGGTACTTCTGGAGTCTCCCCAGGGGAGTCAGTCCTCGTCTCGAATGCGGGCATGCACTTGCGCTTTCATCCAGAGCGGTAGCAGCAGTGTCACGCAGTCCGCCGTGTGGATCAAAGGATCTATGGTTTTCCCTCGAGTCTTTCCCACGAGGCTTTCCCACGAGGCTTTCCCACAGGGCTGTCCCACGTGCATACGTGGTGGGAGTCGATCCTCGGCTTGAACGTCAAGGCAGTGCAGGGAAAACAGGTTCCTCTGGAATGGACTGACACATTTGGGGGACTCTTGGAATGGTGGCACGACCCTGGAGTTCCTCTCGCCTTTCCTTTGGAGAGCGCCTCCTCTTGAGGTGCGACGGGAACGCCGGGAATTCTTTCCCTACGAAACAGGGATAGGATCCCTCATCTCGAGCTAGGTGGCGGAAACGGGGCTCCCCTGGATGTGTGCGGGACCCCACGTGCTTCCTCTCGAGTGGAGACGGGTATGTCGGGGAACTTCTTGAGTTGCAGCAAGGGTGTGAAGGACCCTTTGGAAGTTCCATTGGTTAGATGTAATTGGCCTCGAGAAGCCTCAGCGGAAATGGGCCTCATCTCGCCTGGAGGGCAAAACCTCCTGGATTTTCTCGAGTTGCGGCAGGTGCTCTCGACTAACGACGGGGACCTCAGGGACCCGCTCTGGTGGCCTCAGGAAAGGCCATTCCCCATGCGAGTTCCTCGGGGGCCTCTCGGGATTCCTCTCCCGTCGATGCCGGGGCCTAAGACCTTGTGTGGAGTCGGGGCCGGAACCTGTGGATTCCTCTCCAGTGCTGACATGGATCTTGGGGTACTTCTGGAGTCTCCCCAGGGGTTCAGTCCTCGTCTCGAATGCGGGCATGCACTTGCGCTTTCCTCCAGAGCGGTAGCAGCAGTGTCACGCAGTCCGCCGCTTGGATCAAAGGATGTATGGTTTTCCCTCGAGTCTTTCCCACGAGGCTTTCCCACGAGGTTTTCCCACAGGGCTGTCCCACGTGCACACGTGGTAGGAGTCGATCCTCGGCTTGAACGTCAAGGCAGTGCAGGGAAAACAGGTTCCTCTGGAATGGACTGACACATCTGGGGGACTCTTGGAATGGTGGCACGACCCTGGAGTTCCTCTCGCCTTTCCTGTGGAGAGCGCCTCCTCTTGAGTTGCGACGGGAACGCCGGGAATTCTTTCCCTACGAAACAGGGAAAGGATCCCTCATCTCGAGCTAGGATGCGGAAACGGGGCTCCCCTGGATGTGTGCGGGACACCACGTGCTTCCTATCGAGTGGAGACGGGTATGTCGGGGAACTTCTTGAGTTGCAGCAATGGTGTGAAGGACCCTTTGGAAGTTCCAGTGGTTAGATGTGATTGGCCTCGAGAAGCCTCAGCGGAAATGGGCCTCATCTCGCCTGGAGGGCAAAACCTCCTGGATTTTCTCGAGTTGCGGCAGGTGCTCTCGACTTACGACGGGGACCTCAGGGAACCGCTCTGGTGGCCTCAGGAAAGGCCAGTCCCCATGCGAGTTCCTCGGGGGCCTCTCGGGATTCCTCTCCCGTCGATGCCGGGTTCTAAGACCTTGTGTGGAGTCGGGGCCGGAACCTGAGGATTCCTCTCCAGTGCTGACATGGATCTTGGGGTACTTCTGGAGTCTCCCCAGGGGAGTCAGTCCTCGTCTCGAATGCGGGCATGCACTTGCGCTTTCATCCAGAGCGGTAGCAGCAGTGTCACGCAGTCCGCCGTGTGGATCAAAGGATCTATGGTTTTCCCTCGAGTCTTTCCCACGAGGCTTTCCCACGAGGCTTTCCCACAGGGCTGTCCCACGTGCACACGTGGTGGGAGTCGATCCTCGGCTTGAACGTCAAGGCAGTGCAGGGAAAACAGGTTCCTCTGGAATGGACTGACACATCTGGGGGACTCTTGGAATGGTGGCACGACCCTGGAGTTCCTCTCGCCTTTCCTGTGGAGAGCGCCTCCTCTTGAGATGCGACGGGAACGCCGGGAATTCTTTCCCTACGAAACAGGGAAAGGATCCCTCATCTCGAGCTAGGAGGCGGAAACGGGGCTCCCCTGTATGTGTGCGGGACCCCACGTGCTTCCTCTCGAGTGGAGACGGGTATGTCGGGGAACTTATTGAGTTGCAGCAATGGTGTGAAGGACCCTTTGGAAGTTCCAGTGGTTAGATGTGATTGGCCTCGAGAAGCCTCAGCGTAAATGGGCCTCATCTCGCCTGGAGGGCAAAACCTCCTGGATTTTCTCGAGTTGCGGCAGGTGCTCTCGACTTACGACGGGGACCTCAGGGACCCGCTCTGGTGGCCTCAGGAAAGGCCAGTCCCCATTCGAGTTCCTCGGGGGCCTCTCGGGATTCCTCTCCCGTCGATGACGGGGCCTAAGACCTTGTGTGGAGTCGGGGCCGGAACCTGAGGATTCCTCTCCAGTGCTGACATGGATCTTGGGGTACTTCTGGAGTCTCCCCAGGGGAGTCAGTCCTCGTCTCGAATGCGGGCATGCACTTGCGCTTTCCTCCAAAGCGGTAGCAGCAGTGTCACGCAGTCCGCCGCGTGGATCAAAGGATCTATGGTTTTCCCTCGAGTCTTTCCCACGAGGCTTTCCCACGAGGCTTTCCCACAGGGCTGTCCCACGTGCACACGTGCTGGGAGTCGATCCTCGGCTTGAACGTCAAGGCAGTGCAGGGAAAACAGGTTCCTCTGGAATGGACTGACACATCTGGGGGACTCTTGGAATGGTGGCACGACCCTGGAGTTCCTCTCGCCTTTCCTTTGGAGAGCGCCTCCTCTTGAGGTGCGACGGAAACGCCGGGAATTCTTTCCCTACGAAACAGGGATAGGATCGCTCATCTCGAGCTAGGAGGCGGAAACGGGGCTCCCCTGGATGTGTGCGGGACCCCACGTGCTTCCTCTCGAGTGGAGACGGGTATGTCGGGGAACTTCTTGAGTTGCAGCAAGGGTGTGAAGGACCCTTTGGAAGTTCCAGTGGTTAGATGTGATTGGCCTCGAGAAGCCTCAGCGGAAATGGGCCTCATCTCGCCTGAAGGGCAAAACCTCGTGGATTCTCTCGAGTTGCGGCAGGTGCTCTCGACTTACGACGGGGACCTCAGGGACCCGCTCTGGTGGCCTCAGGAAAGGCCAGTCCCCATGCGAGTTCCTCGGGGGCCTCTCGGGATTCCTCTCCCGTCGATGCCGGGGCCTAAGACCTTGTGTGGAGTCGGGGCCGGAAACTGAGGATTCCTCTCCAGTGCTGACATGGATTTTGGGGTACTTCTGGAGTCTCCCCAGGGGTTCAGTCCTCGTCTCGAATGCGGGCATGCACTTGCGCTTTCCTCCAGAGCGGTAGCAGCAGTGTCACGCAGTCCGCCGCGTGGATCAAAGGATGTATTTCTTTCCCTCGAGTCTTTCCCACGAGGCTTTCCCACGAGGCTTTCCCACAGGGCTGTCCCACGTGCACACGTGGTGGGAGTCGATCCTCGGCTTGAACGTCAAGGCAGTGCAGGGAAAACAGGTTCCTCTGGAATGGACTGACACATCTGGGGGACTCTTGGAATGGTGGCACGACCCTGGAGTTCCTCTCACCTTTCCTGTGGAGAGCGCCTCCTCTTGAGATGCGACGGCAACGCCGGGAATTCTTTCCCTACGAAACAGGGAAAGGATCCCTCATCTCGAGCTAGGAGGCGGAAACGGGGCTCCCCTGGATGTGTGCGGGACCCCACGTGCTTCCTCTCGAGTGGAGACGGGTATGTCGGGGAACTTCTTGAGTTGCAGCAAGGGTGTGAAGGACCATTTGGAAGTTCCAGTGGTTACATGTGATTGGCCTCGAGAAGCCTCAGCGGAAATGGGCCTCATCTCGCATGGAGGGCAAAACCTCCTAGATTTTCTCGAGTTGCGGCAGGTGCTCTCGACTTACGACGGGGACCTCAGGGACCCGCTCTGGTGGCCTCAGGAAAGGCCAGTCCCCATGCGAGTTCCTCGGGGGCCTCTCGGGATTCCTCTCCCGTCGATGCCGGGGCCTAAGACCTTGTGTGGAGTCGGGGCCGAAACCTGAGGATTCCTCTCCAGTGCTGACATGGATCTTGGGGTACTTCTGGAGTCTCCCCAGGGGTTCAGTCCTCGTCTCGAATGCGGGCATGCAGTTGCGCTTTCCTCCAGAGCGGTAGCAGCAGTGTCACGCAGTCCGCCGCGTGGATCAAAGGATGTATGGTTTTCCCTCGAGGCTTTCCCACGAGGCTTTCCCACAGGGCTGTCCCACGTGCACACGTGGTGGGAGTCGATCCTCGGCTTGAACGTCAAGGCAGTGCAGGGAAAACAGGTTCCTCTGGAATGGACTGACACATCTGGGGGACTCTTGGAATGGTGGCACGACCCTGGAGTTCCTCTCGCCTTTCCTGTGGAGAGCGCCTCCTCTTGAGATGCGACGGGAACGACGGGAATTCTTTCCCTACGAAACAGGGAAAGGATCCCTCATCTCGAGCTAGGAGGCGGAAACGGGGCTCCCCTGGATGTGTGCGGGACACCACGTGCTTCCTCTCGAGTGGAGACGGGTATGTCGGGGAACTTCTTGAGTTGCAGCAAGGGTGTGAAGGACCCTTTGGAAGTTCCTGTGGTTAGACGTGATTGGCCTCGAGAAGCCTCAGCGGAAATGGGCCTCATCTCGCCTGGAAGGCAAAACCTCCTGGATTTTCTCGAGTTGCGGCAGGTGCTCTCGACTTACGACGGGGACCTCAGAGACCCGCTCTGGTGGCCTCAGGAAAGGCCAGTCCCCATGCGAGTTCCTCGGGGGCCTCTCGGGATTCCTCTCCCGTCGATGCCGGGGCCTAAGACCTTGTGTGGAGTCGGGGCCGGAACCTGAGGATTCCTCTCCAGTGCTGACATGGATCTTGGGGTACTTCTGGAGTCTCCCCAGGGGAGTCAGTCCTCGTCTCGAATGCGGGCATGCACTTGCGCTTTCCTCCAGAGCGGTAGCAGCAGTGTCACCCAGTCCGCCGCGTGGATCAAAGGATCTATGGTTTTCCCTCGAGTCTTTCCCACGAGGCTTTCCCACGAGGCTTTCCCACAGGGCTGTCCCACGAGCACACGAGGTGGGACTCGATCCTCGCCTTGAACGTCAAGGCAGTGCAGGGAAAACAGGTTCCTCTGGAATGGACTGACACATCTGGGGGACTCTTGGAATGGTGGCACGACCCTGGAGTTCCTCTCGCCTTTCCTGTGGAGAGCGCCTCCTCTTGAGATGCGACGGGAACGCCGGGAATTCTTTCCCTACGAAACAGGGAAAGGATCCCTCATCTCGAGCTAGGAGGCGGAAACGGGGTTCCCCTGGATGTGTGCGGGACCCCACGTGCTCCCTCTCGAGTGGAGACGGGTATGTCGGGGAACTTCTTGAGTTGCAGCAATGGTGTGAAGGACCCTTTGGAAGTTCCAGTGGTTAGATGTGATTGGCCTCGAGAAGCCTCAGCGGAAATGGGCCTCATCTCGCCTGGAGGGCAAAACCTCCTGGATTTTCTCGAGTTGCGGCAGGTGCTCTCGACTTACGACGGGGACCTCAGGGACCCGCTCTGGTGGCCTGAGGAAAGGCCAGTCCCCATGCGAGTTCCTCGGGGACCTCTCGGGATTCCTCTCCCGTCGATGCCGGGGCCTAAGACCTTGTGTGGAGTCGGGGCCGGAACCTGAGGATTCCTCTCCAGTGCTGACATGGATCTTGCGGTACTTCTGGAGTCTCCCCAGGGGAGTCAGTCCTCGTCTCGAATGCGGGCATGCACTTGCGCTTTCCTCCAGAGCGGTAGCAGCAGTGTCACGCAGTCCGCCGCGTGGATCAAAGGATCTATGGTTTTCCCTCGAGTCTTTCCCACGAGGCTTTCCCACGAGGCTTTCCCACAGGGCTGTCCCACGTGCACACGTGGTGGGAGTCGATCCTCGGCTTCAACGTCAAGGCAGTGCAGGGAAAACAGGTTCCTCTGGAATGGACTGACACATCTGGGGGACTCTTGGAATGGTGGCACGACCCTGGAGTTCCTCTCGCCTTTCCTGTGGAGAGCGCCTCCTCTTGAGATGCGACGGGAACGCCGGGAATTCTTTCCCTACGAAACAGTGAAAGGATCCCTCATCTCGAGATAGGAGGCGGAAACGGGGCTCCCCTGGATGTGTGCGGGACACCACGTGCTTCCTCTCGAGTGGAGACGGGTATGTCGGGGAACTTCTGAGTTGCAGCAAGGGTGTGAAGGACCCTTTGGAAGTTCCAGTGGTTAGATGTGATTGGCCTCGAGAAGCCTCAGCGGAAATGGGCCTCATCTCGCCTGGAGGTCAAAACCTCCTGGATTTTCTCGAGTTGCGGCAGGTGCTCTCGACTTACGACGGGGACCTCAGGGACCCGCTCTGGTGGCCTCAGGAAAGGCCAGTCCCCATGCGAGTTCCTCGGGGGCCTCTCGGGATTCCTCTCCCGTCGATGCCGGGGCCTAAGACCTTGTGTGGAGTCGGGGCCGGAACCTGAGGATTCCTCTCCAGTGCTGACATGGATCTTGGGGTACTTCTGGAGTCTCCCCAGGGGAGTCAGTCCTCGTCTCGAATGCGGGCATGCACTTGCGCTTTCCTCCAGAGCGGTAGCAGCAGTGTCACGCAGTCCGCCGCGTGGATCAAAGGATCTATGGTTTTCCCTCGAGTCTTTCCCACGAGGCTTTCCCACGAGGCTTTCCCACAGGGCTGTCCCACGAGCACACGAGGTGGGAGTCGATCCTCGCCTTGAACGTCAAGGCAGTGCAGGGAAAACAGGTTCCTCTGGAATGGACTGACACATCTGGGGGACTCTTGGAATGGTGGCACGACCCTGGAGTTCCTCTCGCCTTTCCTGTGGAGAGCGCCTCCTCTTGAGATGCGACGGGAACGCCGGGAATTCTTTCCCTACGAAACAGGGAAAGGATCCCTCATCTCGAGCTAGGAGGCGGAAACGGGGCTCCCCTGGATGTGTGCGGGACCCCACGTGCTCCCTCTCGAGTGGAGACGGGTATGTCGGGGAACTTCTTGAGTTGCAGCAATGGTGTGAAGGACCCTTTGGAAGTTCCAGTGGTTAGATGTGATTGGCCTCGAGAAGCCTCAGCGGAAATGGGCCTCATCTCGCCTGGAGGGCAAAACCTCCTGGATTTTCTCGAGTTGCGGCAGGTGCTCTCGACTTACTCTGGGGACCTCAGGGACCCGCTCTGGTGGCCTGAGGAAAGGCCAGTCCCCATGCGAGTTCCTCGGGGACCTCTCGGGATTCCTCTCCCGTCGATGCCGGGGCCTAAGACCTTGTGTGGAGTCGGGGCCGGAACCTGAGGATTCCTCTCCAGTGCTGACATGGATCTTGGGGTACTTCTGGAGTCTCCCCAGGGGAGTCAGTCCTCGTCTCGAATGCGGGCATGCACTTGCGCTTTCCTCCAGAGCGTTAGCAGCAGTGTCACGCAGTCCGCCGCGTGAATCAAAGGATCTATGGTTTTCCCTCGAGTCTTTCCCACGAGGCTTTCCCACGAGGCTTTCCCTCAGGGCTGTCCCACGTGCACACGTGGTGGTAGTCGATCCTCGGCTTGAACGTCAAGGCAGTGCAGGGAAAACAGGTTCTTCTGGAATGGACTGACACATCTGGGGGACTCTTGGAATGGTGGCACGACCCTGGAGTTCCTCTCGCCTTTCCTGTGGAGAGCGCCTCCTCTTGAGATGCGACGGGAACGCCGGGAATTCTTTCCCTACGAAACAGGGAAAGGATCCCTCATCTCGAGATAGGAGGCGGAAACGGGGCTCCCCTGGATGTGTGCGGGACACCACGTGCTTCCTCTCGAGTGGAGACGGGCATGTCGGGGAACTTCTTGAGTTGCAGCAAGGGTGTGAAGGACCCTTTGGAAGTTCCAGTGGTTAGATGTGATTGGCCTCAAGAAGCCTCAGCGGAAATGGGCCTCATCTCGCCTGGAGGTCAAAACCTCCTGGATTTTCTCGAGTTGCGGCAGGTGCTCTCGACTTACGACGGGGACCTCAGGGACCCGCTCTGGTGGCCTCAGGAAAGGCCAGTCCCCATGCGAGTTCCTCGGGGGCCTCTCGGGATTCCTCTCCCGTCGATGCCGGGGCCTAAGACCTTGTGTGGAGTCGGGGCCGGAACCTGAGGATTCCTCTCCAGTGCTGACATGGATCTTGGGGTACTTCTGGAGTCTCCCCAGGGGAGTCAGTCCTCGTCTCGAATGCGGGCATGCACTTGCGCTTTCCTCCAGAGCGGTAGCAGCAGTGTCACACAGTCCGCCGCGTGGATCAAAGGATCTATGGTTTTCCCTCGAGTCTTTCCCACGAGGCTTTCCCACGAGGCTTTCCCACAGAGCTGTCCCACGAGCACACGTGGTGGGAGTCGATCCTCGGCTTGATCGTCAAGGCAGTGCAGGGAAAACAGGTTCCTCTGGAATGGACTGACACATCTGGGGGACTCTTGGAATGGTGGCACGACCCTGGAGTTCCTCTCGCCTTTCCTGTGGAGAGCGCCTCCTCTTGAGATGCGACGGGAACGCCGGGAATTCTTTCCCTACGAAACAGGGAAAGGATCCCTCATCTCGAGCTAGGAGGCGGAAACGGGGCTCCCCTGGATGTGTGCGGGACCCCACGTGCTTCCTCTCGAGTGGAGACGGGTATGTCGGGGAACTTCTTGAGTTGCAGCAATGGTGTGAAGGACCCTTTGGAAGTTCCAGTGGTTAGATGTGATTGGCCTCGAGAAGCCTCAGCGGAAATGGGCCTCATCTCGCCTGGAGGGCAAAACCTCCTGGATTTTCTCGAGTTGCGGCAGGTGCTCTCGACTTACGACGGGGACCTCAGGGACCCGCTCTGGTGGCCTCAGGAAAGGCCAGTCCCCATGCGAGTTCCTCGGGGGCCTCTCGGGATTCCTCTCCCGTCGATGCCGGGGCCTAAGACCTTGTGTGGAGTCGGGGCCGGAACCTGAGGATTCCTCTCCAGTGCTGACATGGATCTTGGGGTACTTCTGGAGTCTCCCCAGGGGAGTCAGTCCTCGTCTCGAATGCGGGCATGCACTTGCGCTTTCCTCCAGAGCGGTAGCAGCAGTGTCACGCAGTCCGCCGCGTGGATCAAAGGATCTATGGTTTTCCCTCGAGTCTTTCCCACGAGGCTTTCCCACGAGGCTTTCCCACAGGGCTGTCCCAGGAGCACACGTGGTGGGAGTCGATCCTCGGCTTGAACGTCAAGGCAGTGCAGGGAAAACAGGTTCCTCTGGAATGGACTGACACATCTGGGGGACTCTTGGAATGGTGGCACGACCCTGGAGTTTCTCTCGCCTTTCCTGTGGAGAGCGCCTCCTCTTGAGATGCGACGGGAACGCCGGGAATTCTTTCCCTACGAAACAGGGAAAGGATCCCTCATCTCGAGCTAGGAGGCGGAAACGGGGCTCCCCTGGATGTGTGCGGGACCCCACGTGCTTCCTCTCGAGTGGAGACGGGTATGTCGGGGAACTTCTTGAGTTGCAGCAATGGTGTGAAGGACCCTTTGGAAGTTCCAGTGGTTAGATGTGATTGGCCTCGACAAGCCTCAGCGGAAATGGGCCTCATCTCGCCTGGAGGGCAAAACCTCCTGGATTTTCTCGAGTTGCGGCAGGTGCTCTCGACTTACGACGGGGACCTCAGGGACCCGCTCTGGTGGCCTCCGGAAAGGCCAGTCCCCATGCGAGTTCCTCAGGGACCTCTCGGGATTCCTCTCCCGTCGATGCCGGGGCCTAAGACCTTGTGTGGAGTCGGGGCCGGAACCTGAGGATTCCTCTTCAGTGCTGACATGGATCTTGGGGTACTTCTGGAGTCTCCCCAGGGGAGTCAGTCCTCGTCTCGAATGCGGGCATGCACTTGCGCTTTCCTCCAGAGCGGTAGCAGCAGTGTCACGCAGTCCGTCGCGTGGATCAAAGGATGTATGGTTTTCCCTCGAGTCTTTCCCACGAGGCTTTCCCACGAGGCTTTCCCACGAGGCTTTCCCACAGGGCTGTCCACGTGCACACGTGGTGGGAGTCGATCCTCGGCTTGAACGTCAAGGCAGTGCAGGGAAAACAGGTTCCTCTGGAATGGACTGACACATCTGGGCGACTCTTGGAATGGTGTCACGACCCTGGAGTTCCTCTCGCCTTTCCTGTGGAGAGCGCCTCCTCTTGAGATGCGACGGGAACGCCGGGAATTCTTTCCCTACGAAACAGGGAAAAGATCCCTCATCTCGAGCTAGGAGGCGGAAACGGGGCTCCACTGGATGTGTGCGGAACACCACGTGCTATCTCTCGAGTGGAGACGGGTATGTCGGGGAACTTCTTGAGTTGCAGCAATGGTGTGAAGGACCCTTTGGAAGTTCCAGTGGTTAGATGTGATTGGCCTCGAGAAGCCTCAGCGGAAATGGGCCTCATCTCGCCTGGAGGGCAAAACCTCCTGGATTTTCTCGAGTTGCGGCAGGTGCTCTCGACTTACGACGGGGACCTCAGGGACCCGCTCTGGTGGCCTCAGGAAAGGCCAGTCCCCATGCGAGTTCCTCGGGGGCCTCTCGGGATTCCTCTCCCGTCGATGCCGGGGCCTAAGACCTTGTGTGGAGTCGGGGCCGGAACCTGAGGATTCCTCTCCAGTGCTGACATGGATCTTGGGGTACTTCTGGAGTCTCCCCAGGGGAGTCAGTCCTCGTCTCGAATGCGGGCATGCACTTGCGCTTTCCTCCAGAGCGGTAGCAGCAGTGTCACGCAGTCCGCCGTGTGGATCAAAGGATCTATGGTTTTCCCTCGAGTCTTTCCCACGAGGCTTTCCCACGAGGCTTTCCCACAGGGCTGTCCCACGTGCACACGTGGTGGAAGTCGATCCTCGGCTTGAACGTCAAGGCAGTGCAGGGAAAACAGGTTCCTCTGGAATGGACTGACACATCTGGGGGACTCTTGGAATGGTGGCACGACCCTGGAGTTCCTCTCGCCTTTCCTGTGGAGAGCGCCTCCTCTTGAGATGTGACGGGAACGCCGGGAATTCTTTCCCTACGAAACAGGGAAAGGATCCCTCATCTCGAGCTAGGAGGCGGAAACGGGGCTCCCCTGGATGTGTGCGGGACCCCACGTGCTTCCTCTCGAGTGGAGACGGGTATGTCGGGGAACTTCTTGAGTTGCAGCAAGGGTGTGAAGGACCCTTTGGAAGTTCCAGTGGTTACATGTGATTGGCCTCGAGAAGCCTCAGCGGAAATGGGCCTCATCTTGCCTGGAGGGCAAAACCTCCTGGATTTTCTCGAGTTGCGGCAGGTGCTCTCGACTTACGACGGGGACCTCAGGGACCCGCTCTGGTGGCCTGAGGAAAGGCCAATCCCCATGCGAGTTCCTCGGGGGCCTCTCGGGATTCCTCTCCCGTCGATGCCGGGGCCTAAGACCTTGTGTGGAGTCGGGGCCGGAACCTGAGGATTCCTCTCCAGTGCTGACATGGATCTTGCGGTGCTTCTGGAGTTTCCCCAGGGGAGTCAGTCCTCGTCTCGAATGCGGGCATGCACTTGCGCTTTCCTCCAGAGCGGTAGCAGCAGTGTCACGCAGTCCGCCGCGTGGATCAAAGGATCTATGGTTTTCCCTCGAGTCTTTCCCACGAGGCTTTCCCACGAGGCTTTCCCACAGGGCTGTCCCACGTGCACACGTGGTGGGAGTAGATCCTCGGCTTGAACGTCAAGGCAGTGCAGGGAAAACAGGTTCCTCTGGAATGGACTGACACATCTGGGTGACTCTTGGAATGGTGGCACGACCCTGGAGTTCCTCTCGCCTTTCCTGTGGAGAGCGCCTCCTCTTGAGATGCGACGGGAACGCCGGGAATTCTTTCCCTACGAAACAGGGAAAGGATCCCTCATCTCGAGCTAGGAGGCGGATACGGGGCTCCCCTGGATGTGTGCGGGACCCACGTGCTTCCTCTCGAGTGGAGACGGGTATGTCGGGGAACTTCTTGAGTTGCAGCAAGGGTGTGAAGGACCCTTTGGAAGTTCCAGTGGTTAGATGTGATTGGCCTCGAGAAGCCTCAGCGGAAATGGGCCTCATCTCGCCTGGAGGGCAAAACCTCCTGGATTTTCTCGAGTTGCGGCAGGTGCTCTCGACTTACGACGGGGACCTCAGGGACCCGCTCTGGTGGCCTCAGGAAAGGCCAGTCCCCATGCGAGTTCCTCGGGGGCCTCTCGGGATTCCTCTCCCGTCGATGCCGGGGCCTAAGACCTTGTGTGGAGTCGGGGCCGGAACCTGAGGATTCCTCTCCAGTGCTGACATGGATCTTGGGGTACTTCTGGAGTCTCCCCAGGGGAGTCAGTCCTCGTCTCGAATGCGGGCATGCACTTGCGCTTTCCTCCAGAGCGGTAGCAGCAGTGTCACGCAGTCCGCCGCGTGGATCAAAGGATCTATGGTTTTCCCTCGAGTCTTTCCCACGAGGCTTTCCCACGAGGCTTTCCCACAGGGCTGTCCCACGTGCACACGTGGTGGGAGTCGATCCTCGGCTTGAACGTCAAGGCAGTGCAGGGAAAACAGGTTCCTCTGGAATGGACTGACACATCTGGGGGACTCTGGAATGGTGGCACGACCCTGGAGTTCCTCTCGCCTTTCCTGTGGAGAGCGCCTCCTCTTGAGATGCGACGGGAACGACGGGAATTCTTTCCCTACGAAACAGGGAAAGGATCCCTCATCTCGAGCTAGGAGGCGGAAACGGGGCTCCCCTGGATGTGTGCGGGACACCACGTGCTTCCTCTCGAGTGGAGACGGGTATGTCGGGGAACTTCTTGAGTTGCAGCAAGGGTGTGAAGGACCCTTTGGAAGTTCCTGTGGTTAGACGTGATTGGCCTCGAGAAGCCTCAGCGGAAATGGGCCTCATCTCGCCTGGAAGGCAAAACCTCCTGGATTTTCTCGAGTTGCGGCAGGTGCTCTCGACTTACGACGGGGACCTCAGAGACCCGCTCTGGTGGCCTCAGGAAAGGCCAGTCCCCATGCGAGTTCCTCGGGGGCCTCTCGGGATTCCTCTCCCGTCGATGCCGGGGCCTAAGACCTTGTGTGGAGTCGGGGCCGGAACCTGAGGATTCCTCTCCAGTGCTGACATGGATCTTGGGGTACTTCTGGAGTCTCCCCAGGGGAGTCAGTCCTGGTCTCGAATGCGGGCATGCACTTGCGCTTTCCTCCAGAGCGGTAGCAGCAGTGTCACGCAGTCCGCCGCGTGGATCAAAGGATCTATGGTTTTCCCTCGAGTCTTTCCCACGAGGCTTTCCCACGAGGCTTTCCCACAGGGCTGTCCCACGTGCACACGTGGTGGGAGTCGATCCTCGGCTTGAACGTCAAGGCAGTGCAGGGAAAACAGGTTCCTCTGGAATGGACTGACACATCTGGCGGACTCTTGGAATGGTGGCACGACCCTGGAGTTCCTCTCGCCTTTCCTGTGGAGAGCGCCTCCTCTTGAGATGTGACGGGAACGCCGGGAATTCTTTCCCTACGAAACAGGGAAAGGATCCCTCATCTCGAGCTAGGAGGCGGAAACGGGGCTCCCCTGGATGTGTGCGGGACCCCACGTGCTTCCTCTCGAGTGGAGACGGGTATGTCGGGGAACTTCTTGAGTTGCAGCAAGGGTGTGAAGGACCCTTTGGAAGTTCCAGTGGTTACATGTGATTGGCCTCGAGAAGCCTCAGCGGAAATGGGCCTCATCTTGCCTGGAGGGCAAAACCTCCTGGATTTTCTCGAGTTGCGGCAGGTGCTCTCGACTTACGACGGGGACCTCAGGGACCCGCTCTGGTGGCCTCAGGAAAGGCCAGTCCCCATGCGAGTTCCTCGGGGGCCTCTCGGGATTCCTCTCCCGTCGATGCCGGGGCCTAAGACCTTGTGTGGAGTCGGGGCCGGAACCTGAGGATTCCTCTCCAGTGCTGACATGGATCTTGCGGTACTTCTGGAGTTTCCCCAGGGGAGTCAGTCCTCGTCTCGAATGCGGGCATGCACTTGCGCTTTCCTCCAGAGCGGTAGCAGCAGTGTCACGCAGTCCGCCGCGTGGATCAAAGGATCTATGGTTTTCCCTCGAGTCTTTCCCACGAGGCTTTCCCACGAGGCTTTCCCACAGGGCTGTCCCACGTGCACACGTGGTGGGAGTCGATCCTCGGCTTGAACGTCAAGGCAGTGCAGGGAAAACAGGTTCCTCTGGAATGGACTGACACATCTGGGTGACTCTTGGAATGGTGGCACGACCCTGGAGTTCCTCTCGCCTTTCCTGTGGAGAGCGCCTCCTCTTGAGATGTGACGGGAACGCCGGGAATTCTTTCCCTACGAAACAGGGAAAGGATCCCTCATCTCGAGCTAGGAGGCGGAAACGGGGCTCCCCTGGATGTGTGCGGGACCCCACGTGCTTCCTCTCGAGTGGAGACGGGTATGTCGGGGAACTTCTTGAGTTGCAGCAAGGGTGTGAAGGACCCTTTGGAAGTTCCAGTGGTTACATGTGATTGGCCTCGAGAAGCCTCAGCGGAAATGGGCCTCATCTTGCCTGGAGGGCAAAACCTCCTGGATTTTCTCGAGTTGCGGCAGGTGCTCTCGACTTACGACGGGGACCTCAGGGACCCGCTCTGGTGGCCTCAGGAAAGGCCAGTCCCCATGCGAGTTCCTCGGGGGCCTCTCGGGATTCCTCTCCCGTCGATGCCGGGGCCTAAGACCCTGTGTGGAGTCGGGGCCGGAACCTGAGGATTCCTCTCCAGTGCTGACATGGATCTTGCGGTACTTCTGGAGTTTCCCCAGGGGAGTCAGTCCTCGTCTCGAATGCGGGCATGCACTTGCGCTTTCCTCCAGAGCGGTAGCAGCAGTGTCACGCAGTCCGCCGTGTGGATCAAAGGATCTATGGTTTTCCCTCGAGTCTTTCCCACGAGGCTTTCCCACGAGGCTTTCCCACAGGGCTGTCCCACGTGCACACGTGGTGGGAGTAGATACTCGGCTTGAACGTCAAGGCAGTGCAGGGAAAACAGGTTCCTCTGGAATGGACTGACACATCTGGGGGACTCTTGGAATGGTGGCACGACCCTGGAGTTCCTCTCGCCTTTCCTGTGGAGAGCGCCTCCTCTTGAGATGCGACGGGAACGCCGGGAATTCTTTCCCTACGAAACAGGGAAAGGATCCCTCATCTCGAGCTAGGAGGCGGATACGGGGCTCCCCTGGATGTGTGCGGGACCCACGTGCTTCCTCTCGAGTGGAGACGGGTATGTCGATGAACTTCTTGAGTTGCAGCAAGGGTGTGAAGGACCCTTTGGAAGTTCCAGTGGTTAGATGTGATTGGCCTCGAGAAGCCTCAGCGGAAATGGGCCTCATCTCGCCTGGAGGGCAAAACCTCCTGGATTTTCTCGAGTTGCGGCAGGTGCTCTCGACTTACGACGGGGACCTCAGGGACCCGCTCTGGTGGCCTCAGGAAAGGCCAGTCCCCATGCGAGTTCCTCGGGGGCCTCTCGGGATTCCTCTCCCGTCGATGCCGGGGCCTAAGACCTTGTGTGGAGTCGGGGCCGGAACCTGAGGATTCCTCTCCAGTGCTGACATGGATCTTGGGGTACTTCTGGAGTCTCCCCAGGGGAGTCAGTCCTCGTCTCGAATGCGGGCATGCACTTGCGCTTTCCTCCAGAGCGGTAGCAGCAGTGTCACGCAGTCCGCCGCGTGGATCAAAGGATCTATGGTTTTCCCTCGAGTCTTTCCCACGAGGCTTTCCCACGAGGCTTTCCCACAGGGCTGTCCCACGTGCACACGTGGTGGGAGTCGATCCTCGGCTTGAACGTCAAGGCAGTGCAGGGAAAACAGGTTCCTCTGGAATGGACTGACACATCTGGGGGACTCTTGGAATGGTGGCACGACCCTGGAGTTCCTCTCGCCTTTCCTGTGGAGAGCGCCTCCTCTTGAGATGTGACGGGAACGCCGGGAATTCTTTCCCTACGAAACAGGGAAAGGATCCCTCATCTCGAGCTAGGAGGCGGAAACGGGGCTCCCCTGGATGTGTGCGGGACCCCACGTGCTTCCTCTCGAGTGGAGACGGGTATGTCGGGGAACTTCTTGAGTTGCAGCAAGGGTGTGAAGGACCCTTTGGAAGTTCCAGTGGTTACATGTGATTGGCCTCGAGAAGCCTCAGCGGAAATGGGCCTCATCTTGCCTGGAGGGCAAAACCTCCTGGATTTTCTCGAGTTGCGGCAGGTGCTCTCGACTTACGACGGGGACCTCAGGGACCCGCTCTGATGGCCTCAGGAAAGGCCAGTCCCCATGCGAGTTCCTCGGGGGCCTCTCGGGATTCCTCTCCCGTCGATGCCGGGGCCTAAGACCTTGTGTGGAGTCGGGGCCGGAACCTGAGGATTCCTCTCCAGTGCTGACATGGATCTTGCGGTACTTCTGGAGTTTCCACAGGGGAGTCAGTCCTCGTCTCGAATGCGGGCATGCACTTGCGCTTTCCTCCAGAGCGGTAGCAGCAGTGTCACGCAGTCCGCCGCGTGGATCAAAGGATCTATGGTTTTCCCTCGAGTCTTTCCCACGAGGCTTTCCCACGAGGCTTTCCCACAGGGCTGTCCCACGTGCACACGTGGTGGGAGTAGATCCTCGGCTTGAACGTCAAGGCAGTGCAGGGAAAACAGGTTCCTCTGGAATGGACTGACACATCTGGGGGACTCTTGGAATGGTGGCACGACCCTGGAGTTCCTCTCGCCTTTCCTGTGGAGAGCGCCTCCTCTTGAGATGCGACGGGAACGCCGGGAATTCTTTCCCTACGAAACAGGGAAAGGATCCCTCATCTCGAGCTAGGAGGCGGATACGGGGCTCCCCTGGATGTGTGCGGGACCCACGTGCTTCCTCTCGAGTGGAGACGGGTATGTCGATGAACTTCTTGAGTTGCAGCAAGGGTGTGAAGGACCCTTTGGAAGTTCCAGTGGTTAGATGTGATTGGCCTCGAGAAGCCTCAGCGGAAATGGGCCTCATCTCGCCTGGAGGGCAAAACCTCCTGGATTTTCTCGAGTTGCGGCAGGTGCTCTCGACTTACGACGGGGACCTCAGGGACCCGCTCTGGTGGCCTCAGGAAAGGCCAGTCCCCATGCGAGTTCCTCGGGGGCCTCTCGGGATTCCTCTCCCGTCGATGCCGGGGCCTAAGACCTTGTGTGGAGTCGGGGCCGGAAACTGAGGATTCCTCTCCAGTGCTGACATGGATCTTGGGGTACTTCTGGAGTCTCCCCAGGGGAGTCAGTCCTCGTCTCGAATGCGGGCATGCACTTGCCCTTTCCTCCAGAGCGGTAGCAGCAGTGTCACGCAGTCCGCCGCGTGGATCAAAGGATCTATGGTTTTCCCTCGAGTCTTTCCCACGAGGCTTTCCCACGAGGCTTTCCCACAGGGCTGTCCCACGTGCACACGTGGTGGGAGTCGATCCTCGGCTTGAACGTCAAGGCAGTGCAGGGAAAACAGGTTCCTCTGGAATGGACTGACACATCTGGGGGACTCTTGGAATGGTGGCACGACCCTGGAGTTCCTCTCGCCTTTCCTGTGGAGAGCGCCTCCTCTTGAGATGCGACGGGAACGACGGGAATTCTTTCCCTTCGAAACAGGGAAAGGATCCCTCATCTCGAGCTAGGAGGCGGAAACGGGGCTCCCCTGGATGTGTGCGGGACACCACGTGCTTCCTCTCGAGTGGAGACGGGTATGTCGGGGAACTTCTTGAGTTGCAGCAAGGGTGTGAAGGACTCTTTGGAAGTTCCTGTGGTTAGACGTGATTGGCCTCGAGAAGCCTCAGCGGAAATGGGCCTCATCTCGCCTGGAGGTCAAAACCTCCTGGATTTTCTCGAGTTGCGGCAGGTGCTCTCGACTTACGACGGGGACCTCAGAGACCCGCTCTGGTGGCCTCAGGAAAGGCCAGTCCCCATGCGAGTTCCTCGGGGGCCTCTCGGGATTCCTCTCCCGTCGATGCCGGGGCCTAAGACCTTGTGTGGAGTCGGGGCCGGTACCTGAGGATTCCTCTCCAGTGCTGACATGGATCTTGGGGTACTTCTGGAGTCTCCCCAGGGGAGTCAGTCCTCGTCTCGAATGCGGGCATGCACTTGCGCTTTCCTCCAGAGCGGTAGCAGCAGTGTCACGCAGTCCGCCGCGTGGATCAAAGGATCTATGTTTTTCCCTCGAGTCTTTCCCACGAGGCTTTCCCACGAGGCTTTCCCACAGGGCTGTCCCACGAGCACACGAGGTGGGAGTCGATCCTCGCCTTGAACGTCAAGGCAGTGCAGGGAAAACAGGTTCCTCTGGAATGGACTGACACATCTGGGGGACTCTTGGAATGGTGGCACGACCCTGGAGTTCCTCTCGCCTTTCCTGTGGAGAGCGCCTCCTCTTGAGATGCGACGGGAACGCCGGGAATTCTTTCCCTACGAAACAGGGAAAGGATCCCTCATCTCGAGATAGGAGGCGGAAACGGGGCTCCCCTGGATGTGTGCGGGACACCACGTGCTTCCTCTCGAGTGGAGACGGGCATGTCGGGGAACTTCTTGAGTTGCAGCAAGGGTGTGAAGGACCCTTTGGAAGTTCCAGTGGTTAGATGTGATTGGCCTCGAGAAGCCTCAGCGGAAATGGGCCTCATCTCGCCTGGAGGTCAAAACCTCCTGGATTTTCTCGAGTTGCGGCAGGTGCTCTCGACTTACGACGGGGACCTCAGGGACCCGCTCTGGTGGCCTCAGGAAAGGCCAGTCCCCATGCGAGTTCCTCGGGGGCCTCTCGGGATTCCTCTCCCGTCGATGCCGGGGCCTAAGACCTTGTGTGGAGTCGGGGCCGGAACCTGAGGATTCCTCTCCAGTGCTGACATGGATCTTGGGGTACTTCTGGAGTCTCCCCAGGGGAGTCAGTCCTCGTCTCGAATGCGGGCATGCACTTGCGCTTTCCTCCAGAGCGGTAGCAGCAGTGTCACGCAGTCCGCCGCGTGGATCAAAGGATCTATGGTTTTCCCTCGAGTCTTTCCCACGAGGCTTTCCCACGAGGCTTTCCCACAGGGCTGTCCCACGAGCACACGAGGTGGGAGTCGATCCTCGCCTTGAACGTCAAGGCAGTGCAGGGAAAACAGGTTCCTCTGGAATGGACTGACACATCTGGGGGACTCTTGGAATGGTGGCACGACCCTGGAGTTCCTCTCGCCTTTCCTGTGGAGAGCGCCTCCTCTTGAGATGCGACGGGAACGCCGGGAATTCTTTCCCTACGAAACAGGGAAAGGATCCCTCATCTCGAGCTAGGAGGCGGAAACGGGGCTCCCCTGGATGTGTGCGGGACACCACGTGCTTCCTCTCGAGTGGAGACGGGTATGTCGGGGAACTTCTTGAGTTGCAGCAAGGGTGTGAAGGACCCTTTGGAAGTTCCTGTGGTTAGACGTGATTGGCCTCGAGAAGCCTCAGCGGAAATGGGCCTCATCTCGCCTGGAAGGCAAAACCTCCTGGATTTTCTCGAGTTGCGGCAGGTGCTCTCGACTTACGACGGGGACCTCAGAGACCCGCTCTGGTGGCCTCAGGAAAGGCCAGTCCCCATGCGAGTTCCTCGGGGGCCTCTCGGGATTCCTCTCCCGTCGATGCCGGGGCCTAAGACCTTGTGTGGAGTCGGGGCCGGAACCTGAGGATTCCTCTCCAGTGCTGACATGGATCTTGGGGTACTTCTGGAGTCTCCCCAGGGGAGTCAGTGCTGGTCTCGAATGCGGGCATGCACTTGCGCTTTCCTCCAGAGCGGTAGCAGCAGTGTCACGCAGTCCGCCGCGTGGATCAAAGGATCTATGGTTTTCCCTCGAGTCTTTCCCACGAGGCTTTCCCACGAGGCTTTCCCACAGGGCTGTCCCACGTGCACACGTGGTGGGAGTCGATCCTCGGCTTGAACGTCAAGGCAGTGCAGGGAAAACAGGTTCCTCTGGAATGGACTGACACATCTGGGGGACTCTTGGAATTGTGGCACGACCCTGGAGTTCCTCTCGCCTTTCCTGTGGAGAGCGCCTCCTCTTGAGATGCGACGGGAACGCCGGGAATTCTTTCCCTACGAAACAGGGAAAGGATCCCTCATCTCGAGCTAGGAGGCGGAAACGGGGCTCCCCTGGATGTGTGCGGGACCCACGTGCTTCCTCTCGAGTGGAGACGGGTATGTCGATGAACTTCTTGAGTTGCAGCAAGGGTGTGAAGGACCCTTTGGAAGTTCCAGTGGTTAGATGTGATTGGCCTCGAGAAGCCTCAGCGGAAATGGGCCTCATCTCGCCTGGAGGGCAAAACCTCCTGGATTTTCTCGAGTTGCGGCAGGTGCTCTCGACTTACGACGGGGACCTCAGGGACCCGCTCTGGTGGCCTCAGGAAAGGCCAGTCCCCATGCGAGTTCCTCGGGGGCCTCTCGGGATTCCTCTCCCGTCGATGCCGGGGCCTAAGACCTTGTGTGGAGTCGGGGCCGGAAACTGAGGATTCCTCTCCAGTGCTGACATGGATCTTGGGGTACTACTGGAGTCTCCCCAGGGGAGTCAGTCCTCGTCTCGAATGCGGGCATGCACTTGCGCTTTCCTCCAGAGCGGTAGCAGCAGTGTCACGCAGTCCGCCGCGTGGATCAAAGGATCTATGGTTTTCCCTCGAGTCTTTCCCACGAGGCTTTCCCACTAGGCTTTCCCACAGGGCTGTCCCACGTGCACACGTGGTGGGAGTCGATCCTCGGCTTGAACGTCAAGGCAGTGCAGGGAAAACAGGTTCCTCTGGAATGGACTGACACATCTGGGGGACTCTTGGAATGGTGGCACGACCCTGGAGTTCCTCTCGCCTTTCCTGTGGAGAGCGCCTCCTCTTGAGATGCGACGGGAACGACGGGAATTCTTTCCCTACGAAACAGGGAAAGGATCCCTCATCTCGAGCTAGGAGGCGGAAACGGGGCTCCCCTGGATGTGTGCGGGACACCACGTGCTTCCTCTCAAGTAGAGACGGGTATGTCGGGGAACTTCTGGAGTTGCAGCAAGGGTGTGAAGGACCCTTTGGAAGTTCCTGTGGTTAGACGTGATTGGCCTCGAGAAGCCTCAGCGGAAATGGGCCTCATCTCGCCTGGAAGGCAAAACCTCCTGGATTTTCTCGAGTTGCGGCAGGTGCTCTCGACTTACGACGGGGACCTCAGAGACCCGCTCTGGTGGCCTCAGGAAAGGCCAGTCCCCATGCGAGTTCCTCGGGGGCCTCTCGGGATTCCTCTCCCGTCGATGCCGGGGCCTAAGACCTTGTGTGGAGTCGGGGCCGGTACCTGACGATTCCTCTCCAGTGCTGACATGGATCTTGGGGTACTTCTGGAGTCTCCCCAGGGGAGTCAGTCCTCGTCTCGAATGCGGGCATGCACTTGCGCTTTCCTCCAGAGCGGTAGCAGCAGTGTCACGCAGTCCGCCGCGTGGATCAAAGGATCTATGGTTTTCCCTCGAGTCTTTCCCACGAGGCTTTCCCACGAGGCTTTCCCACAGGGCTGTCCCACGAGCACACGAGGTGGGAGTCGATCCTCGCCTTGAACGTCAAGGCAGTGCAGGGAAAACAGGTTCCTCTGGAATGGACTGACACATCTGGGGGACTCTTGGAATGGTGGCACGACCCTGGAGTTCCTCTCGCCTTTCCTTTGGAGAGCGCCTCCTCTTGAGATGCGACGGGAACGCCGGGAATTCTTTCCCTACGAAACAGGGAAAGGATCCCTCATCTCGAGCAAGGAGGCGGAAACGGGGCTCCCCTGGATGTGTGCGGACCCCACGTGCTCCCTTTCGAGTGGAGACGGGTATGTCGGGGAACTTCTTGAGTTGCAGCAATGGTGTGAAGGACCCTTTGGAAGTTCCAGTGGTTAGATGTGATTGGCCTCGAGAAGCCTCAGCGGAAATGGGCCTCATCTCGCCTGGAGGGCAAAACCTCCTGGATTTTCTCGAGTTGCGGCAGGTGCTCTCGACTTACGACGGGGACCTCAGGGACCCGCTCTGGTGGCCTCAGGAAAGGCCAGTCCCCATGCGAGTTCCTCGGGGACCTCTCGGGATTCCTCTCCCGTCGATGCCGGGGCCTAAGACCTTGTGTGGAGTCGGGGCCGGAACCTGAGGATTCCTCTCCAGTGCTGACATGGATCTTGCGGTACTTCTGGAGTCTCCCCAGGGGAGTCAGTCCTCGTCTCGAATGCGGGCATGCACTTGCGCTTTCCTCCAGAGCGGTAGCAGCAGTGTCACGCAGTCCGCCGCATGGATCAAAGGATCTATGGTTTTCCCTCGAGTCTTTCCCACGAGGCTTTCCCACGAGGCTTTCCCACAGGGCTGTCCCACGTGCACACGTGGTGGTAGTCGATCCTCGGCTTGAACGTCAAGGCAGTGCAGGGAAAACAGGTTCCTCTGGAATGGACTGACACATCTGGGGGACTCTTGGAATGGTGGCACGACCCTGGAGTTCCTCTCGCCTTTCCTGTGGAGAGCGCCTCCTCTTGAGATGCGACGGGAACGCCGGGAATTCTTTCCCTACGAAACAGGGAAAGGATCCCTCATCTCGAGATAGGAGGCGGAAACGGGGCTCCCCTGGATGTGTGCGGGACACCACGTGCTTCCTCTCGAGTGGAGACGGGCATGTCGGGGAACTTCTTGAGTTGCAGCAAGGGTGTGAAGGACCCTTTGGAAGTTCCAGTGGTTAGATGTGATTGGCCTCGAGAAGCCTCAGCGGAAATGGGCCTCATCTCGCCTGGAGGTCAAAACCTCCTGGATTTTCTCGAGTTGCGGCAGGTGCTCTCGACTTACGACGGGGACCTCAGGGACCCGCTCTGGTGGCCTCAGGAAAGGCCAGTCCCCATGCGAGTTCCTCGGGGGCCTCTCGGGATTCCTCTCCCGTCGATGCCGGGGCCTAAGACCTTGTGTGGAGTCGGGGCCGGAACCTGAGGATTCCTCTCCAGTGCTGACATGGATCTTGGGGTACTTCTGGAGTCTCCCCAGGGGAGTCAGTCCTCGTCTCGAATGCGGGCATGCACTTGCGCTTTCCTCCAGAGCGGTAGCAGCAGTGTCACGCAGTCCGCCGCGTGGATCAAAGGATCTATGGTTTTCCCTCGAGTCTTTCCCACGAGGCTTTCCCACGAGGCTTTCCCACAGGGCTGTCCCACGTGCACACGTGGTGGGAGTAGATACTCGGCTTGAACGTCAAGGCAGTGCAGGGAAAACAGGTTCCTCTGGAATGGACTGACACATCTGGGGGACTCTTGGAATGGTGGCACGACCCTGGAGTTCCTCTCGCCTTTCCTGTGGAGAGCGCCTCCTCTTGAGATGCGACGGGAACGCCGGGAATTCTTTCCCTACGAAACAGGGAAAGGATCCCTCATCTCGAGCTAGGAGGCGGATACGGGGCTCCCCTGGATGTGTGCGGGACCCACGTGCTTCCTCTCGAGTGGAGACGGGTATGTCGATGAACTTCTTGAGTTGCAGCAAGGGTGTGAAGGACCCTTTGGAAGTTCCAGTGGTTAGATGTGATTGGCCTCGAGAAGCCTCAGCGGAAATGGGCCTCATCTCGCCTGGAGGGCAAAACCTCCTGGATTTTCTCGAGTTGCGGCAGGTGCTCTCGACTTACGACGGGGACCTCAGAGACCCGCTCTGGTGGCCTCAGGAAAGGCCAGTCCCCATGCGAGTTCCTCGGGGGCCTCTCGGGATTCCTCTCCCGTCGATGCCGGGGCCTAAGACCTTGTGTGGAGTCGGGGCCGGAACCTGAGGATTCCTCTCCAGTGCTGACATGGATCTTGGGGTACTTCTGGAGTCTCCCCAGGGAATCAGTCCTCGTCTCGAATGCGGGCATGCACTTGCGCTTTCCTCCAGAGCGGTAGCAGCAGTGTCACGCAGTCCGCCGCGTGGATCAAAGGATCTATGGTTTTCCCTCGCGTCTTTCCCACGAGGCTTTCCCACGAGGCTTTCCCACAGGGCTGTCCCACGAGCACACGAGGTGGGAGTCGATCCTCGCCTTGAACGTCAAGGCAGTACAGGGAAAACAGGTTCTTCTGGAATGGACTGACACATCTGGGGGACTCTTGGAATGGTGGCACGACCCTGGAGTTCCTCTCGCCTTTCCTGTGGAGAGCGCCTCCTCTTGAGATGCGACGGGAACGCCGGGAATTCTTTCCCTACGAAACAGGGAAAGGATCCCTCATCTCGAGCTAGGAGGCGGAAACGGGGCTCCCCTGGATGTGTGCGGGACACCACGTGCTCCCTCTCGAGTGGAGACGGGTATGTCGGGGAACTTCTTGAGTTGCAGCAATGGTGTGAAGGACCCTTTGGAAGTTCCAGTGGTTAGATGTGATTGGCCTCGAGAAGCCTCAGCGGAAATGGGCCTCATCTCGCCTGGAGGGCAAAACCTCCTGGATTTTCTCGAGTTGCGGCAAGTGCTCTCGACTTACGACGGGGACCTCAGGGACCCGCTCTGGTGGCCTGAGGAAAGGCCAGTCCCCATGCGAGTTCCTCGGGGACCTCTCGGGATTCCTCTCCCGTCGATGCCGGGGCCTAAGACCTTGTGTGGAGTCGGGGCTGGAACCTGAGGATTCCTCTCCAGTGCTGACATGGATCTTGCGGTACTTCTGGAGTCTCCCCAGGGGAGTCAGTCCTCGTCTCGAATGCGGGCATGCACTTGCGCTTTCCTCCAGAGCGGTAGCAGCAGTGTCACGCAGTCCGCCGCGTGGATCAAAGGATCTATGGTTTTCCCTCGAGTCTTTCCCACGAGGCTTTCCCACGAGGCTTTCCCACAGGGCTGTCCCACGTGCACACGTGGTGGTAGTCGATCCTCGGCTTGAACGTCAAGGCAGTGCAGGGAAAACAGGTTTCTCTGCAATGGACTGACACATCTGGGGGACTCTTGGAATGGTGGCACGACCCTGGAGTACCTCTCGCCTTTCCTGTGGAGAGCGCCTCCTCTTGAGATGCGACGGGAACGCCGGGAATTCTTTCCCTACGAAACAGGGAAAGGATCCCTCATCTCGAGATAGGAGGCGGAAACGGGGCTCCCCTGGATGTGTGCGGGACACCACGTGCTTCCTCTCGAGTGGAGACGGGCATGTCGGGGAACTTCTTGAGTTGCAGCAAGGGTGTGAAGGACCCTTTGGAAGTTCCAGTGGTTAGATGTGATTGGCCTCGAGAAGCCTCAGCGGAAATGGGCCTTATCTCGCCTGGAGGTCAAAACCTCCTGGATTTTCTCGAGTTGCGGCAGGTGCTCTCGACTTACGACGGGGACCTCAGGGACCCGCTCTGGTGGCCTCAGGAAAGGCCAGTCCCCATGCGAGTTCCTCGGGGGCCTCTCGGGATTCCTCTCCCGTCGATGCCGGGGCCTAAGACCTTGTGTGGAGTCGGGGCCGGAACCTGAGGATTCCTCTCCAGTGCTGACATGGATCTTGGGGTACTTCTGGAGTCTCCCCAGGGGAGTCAGTCCTCGTCTCGAATGCGGGCATGCACTTGCGCTTTCCTCCAGAGCGGTAGCAGCAGTGTCACACAGTCCGCCGCGTGGATCAAAGGATCTATGGTTTTCCCTCGAGTCTTTCCCACGAGGCTTTCCCACGAGGCTTTCCCACAGGGCTGTCCCACGAGCACACGTGGTGGGAGTCGATCCTCGGCTTGATCGTCAAGGCAGTGCAGGGAAAACAGGTTCCTCTGGAATGGACTGACACATCTGGGGGACTCTTGGAATGTTGGCACGACCCTGGAGTTCCTCTCGCCTTTCCTGTGGAGAGCGCCTCCTCTTGAGATGCGACGGGAACGCCGGGAATTCTTTCCCTACGAAACAGGGAAAGGATCCCTCATCTCGAGCTAGGAGGCGGAAACGGGGCTCCCCTGGATGTGTGCGGGACCCCACGTGCTTCCTCTCGAGTGGAGACGGGTATGTCGGGGAACTTCTTGAGTTGCAGCAATGGTGTGAAGGACCCTTTGGAAGTTCCAGTGGTTAGATGTGATTGGCCTCGAGAAGCCTCAGCGGAAATGGGCCTCATCTCGCCTGGAGGGCAAAACCTCCTGGATTTTCTCGAGTTGCGGCAGGTGCTCTCGACTTACGACGGGGACCTCAGGGACCCGCTCTGGTGGCCTCAGGAAAGGCCAGTCCCCATGCGAGTTCCTCGGGGGCCTCTCGGGATTCCTCTCCCGTCGATGCCGGGGCCTAAGACCTTGTGTGGAGTCGGGGCCGGAACCTGAGGATTCCTCTCCAGTGCTGACATGGATCTTGCGGTACTTCTGGAGTCTCCCCAGGGGAGTCAGTCCTCGTCTCGAATGCGGGCATGCACTTGCGCTTTCCTCCAGAGCGGTAGCAGCAGTGTCACGCAGTCCGCCGCGTGGATCAAAGGATCTATGGTTTTCCCTCGAGTCTTTCCCACGAGGCTTTCCCACAGGGCTGTCCCACGTGCACACGTGGTGGGAGTAGATCCTCGGCTTGAACGTCAAGGCAGTGCAGGGAAAACAGGTTCCTCTGGAATGGACTGACACATCTGGGGGACTCTTGGAATGGTGGCACGACCCTGGAGTTCCTCTCGCCTTTCCTGTGGAGAGCGCCTCCTCTTGAGATGCGACGGGAACGCCGGGAATTCTTTCCCTACGAAACAGGGAAAGGATCCCTCATCTCGAGCTAGGAGGCGGATACGGGGCTCCCCTGGATGTGTGCGGGACCCACGTGCTTCCTCTCGAGTGGAGACGGGTATGTCGATGAACTTCTTGAGTTGCAGCAAGGGTGTGAAGGACCCTTTGGAAGTTCCAGTGGTTAGATGTGATTGGCCTCGAGAAGCCTCAGCGGAAATGGGCCTCATCTCGCCTGGAGGGCAAAACCTCCTGGATTTTCTCGAGTTGCGGCAGGTGCTCTCGACTTACGACGGGGACCTCAGGGACCCGCTCTGGTGGCCTCAGGAAAGGCCAGTCCCCATGCGAGTTCCTCGGGGGCCTCTCGGGATTCCTCTCCCGTCGATGCCGGGGCCTAAGACCTTGTGTGGAGTCGGGGCCGGAAACTGAGGATTCCTCTCCAGTGCTGACATGGATCTTGGGGTACTTCTGGAGTCTCCCCAGGGGAGTCAGTCCTCGTCTCGAATGCGGGCATGCACTTGCGCTTTCCTCCAGAGCGGTAGCAGCAGTGTCACGCAGTCCGCCGCGTGGATCAAAGGATCTATGGTT
Source organism: Ovis canadensis (assembly GCF_042477335.2). Taxonomy (NCBI): domain Eukaryota; kingdom Metazoa; phylum Chordata; class Mammalia; order Artiodactyla; family Bovidae; genus Ovis; species Ovis canadensis. The sequence continues at coordinate 4,115,620 of NC_091262.1, read as the reverse complement.
TTCCCTCGAGTCTTTCCCACGAGGCTTTCCCACGAGGCTTTCCCACAGGGCTGTCCCACGTGCACACGTGGTGGGAGTCGATCCTCGGCTTGAACGTCAAGGCAGTGCAGGGAAAACAGGTTCCTCTGGAATGGACTGACACATCTGGGGGACTCTTGGAATGGTGGCACGACCCTGGAGTTCCTCTCGCCTTTCCTGTGGAGAGCGCCTCCTCTTGAGATGCGACGGGAACGACGGGAATTCTTTCCCTACGAAACAGGGAAAGGATCCCTCATCTCGAGATAGGAGGCGGAAACGGGGCTCCCCTGGATGTGTGCGGGACACCACGTGCTTCCTCTCGAGTGGAGACGGGTATGTCGGGGAACTTCTTGAGTTGCAGCAAGGGTGTGAAGGACCCTTTGGAAGTTCCTGTGGTTAGACGTGATTGGCCTCGAGAAGCCTCAGCGAAAATGGGCCTCATCTCGCCTGGAAGGCAAAACCTCCTGGATTTTCTCGAGTTGCGGCAGGTGCTCTCGACTTACGACGGGGACCTCAGAGACCCGCTCTGGTGGCCTCAGGAAAGGCCAGTCCCCATGCGAGTTCCTCGGGGGCCTCTCGGGATTCCTCTCCCGTCGATGCCGGGGCCTAAGACCTTGTGTGGAGTCGGGGCCGGTACCTGAGGATTCCTCTCCAGTGCTGACATGGATCTTGGGGTACTTCTGGAGTCTCCCCAGGGGAGTCAGTCCTCGTCTCGAATGCGGGCATGCACTTGCGCTTTCCTCCAGAGCGGTAGCAGCAGTGTCACGCAGTCCGCCGCGTGGATCAAAGGATCTATGGTTTTCCCTCGAGTCTTTCCCACGAGGCTTTCCCACGAGGCTTTCCCACAGGGCTGTCCCACGAGCACACGAGGTGGGAGTCGATCCTCGCCTTGAACGTCAAGGCAGTGCAGGGAAAACAGGTTCCTCTGGAATGGACTGACACATCTGGGGGACTCTTGGAATGGTGGCACGACCCTGGAGTTCCTCTCGCCTTTCCTGTGGAGAGCGCCTCCTCTAGAGATGCGACGGGAACGCCGGGAATTCTTTCCCTACGAAACAGGGAAAGGATCCCTCATCTCGAGCTAGGAGGCGGAAACGGGGCTCCCCTGGATGTGTGCGGGACCCCACGTGCTCCCTCTCGAGTGGAGACGGGTATGTCGGGGAACTTCTTGAGTTGCAGCAATGGTGTGAAGGACCCTTTGGAAGTTCCAGTGGTTAGATGTGATTGGCCTCGAGAAGCCTCAGCGGAAATGGGCCTCATCTCGCCTGGAGGTCAAAACCTCCTGGATTTTCTCGAGTTGCGGCAGGTGCTCTCGACTTACGACGGGGACCTCAGCGACCCGCTCTGGTGGCCTCAGGAAAGGCCAGTCCCCATGCGAGTTCCTCGGGGGCCTCTCGGGATTCCTCTCCCGTCGATGCCGGGGCCTAAGACCTTGTGTGGAGTCGGGGCCGGAACCTGAGGATTCCTCTCCAGTGCTGACATGGATCTTGGGGTTCTTCTGGAGTCTCCCCAGGGGAGTCAGTCCTCGTCTCGAATGCGGGCATGCACTTGCGCTTTCCTCCAGAGCGGTAGCAGCAGTGTCACGCAGTCCGCCGCGTGGATCAAAGGATCTATGGTTTTCCCTCGAGTCTTTCCCACGAGGCTTTCCCACGAGGCTTTCCCACAGGGCTGTCCCACGAGCACACGAGGTGGGAGTCGATCCTCGCCTTGAACGTCAAGGCAGTGCAGGGAAAACAGGTTCCTCTGGAATGGACTGACACATCTGGGGGACTCTTGGAATGGTGGCACGACCCTGGAGTTCCTCTCGCCTTTCCTGTGGAGAGCGCCTCCTCTTGAGATGCGACGGGAACGCCGGGAATTCTTTCCCTACGAAACAGGGAAAGGATCCCTCATCTCGAGCTAGGAGGCGGAAACGGGGCTCCCCTGGATGTGTGCGGGACCCCACGTGCTCCCTCTCGAGTGGAGACGGGTATGTCGGGGAACTTCTTGAGTTGCAGCAATGGTGTGAAGGACCCTTTGGAAGTTCCAGTGGTTAGATGTGATTGGCCTCGAGAAGCCTCAGCGGAAATGGGCCTCATCTCGCCTGGAGGGCAAAACCTCCTGGATTTTCTCGAGTTGCGGCAGGTGCTCTCGACTTACGACGGGGACCTCAGGGACCCGCTCTGGTGGCCTGAGGAAAGGCCAGTCCCCATGCGAGTTCCTCGGGGACCTCTCGGGATTCCTCTCCCGTCGATGCCGGGGCCTAAGACCTTGTGTGGAGTCGGGGCCGGAACCTGAGGATTCCTCTCCAGTGCTGACATGGATCTTGCGGTACTTCTGGAGTCTCCCCAGGGGAGTCAGTCCTCGTCTCGAATGCGGGCATGCACTTGCGCTTTCCTCCAGAGCGGTAGCAGCAGTGTCACGCAGTCCGCCGCGTGGATCAAAGGATCTATGGTTTTCCCTCGAGTCTTTCCCACGAGGCTTTCCCACGAGGCTTTCCCACAGGGCTGTCCCACGTGCACACGTGGTGGGAGTCGATCCTCGGCTTGAACGTCAAGGCAGTGCAGGGAAAACAGGTTCCTCTGGAATGGACTGACACATCTGGGGGACTCTTGGAATGGTGGCACGACCCTGGAGTTCCTCTCGCCTTTCCTGTGGAGAGCGCCTCCTCTTGAGATGCGACGGGAACGCCGGGAATTCTTTCCCTACGAAACAGGGAAAGGATCCCTCATCTCGAGATAGGAGGCGGAAACGGGGCTCCCCTGGATGTGTGCGGGACACCACGTGCTTCCTCTCGAGTGGAGACGGGCATGTCGGGGAACTTCTTGAGTTGCAGCAAGGGTGTGAAGGACCCTTTGGAAGTTCCAGTGGTTAGATGTGATTGGCCTCGAGAAGCCTCAGCGGAAATGGGCCTCATCTCGCCTGGAGGTCAAAACCTCCTGGATTTTCTCGAGTTGCGGCAGGTGCTCTCGACTTACGACGGGGACCTCAGGGACCCGCTCTGGTGGCCTCAGGAAAGGCCAGTCCCCATGCGAGTTCCTCGGGGGCCTCTCGGGATTCCTCTCCCGTCGATGCCGGGGCCTAAGACCTTGTGTGGAGTCGGGGCCGGAACCTGAGGATTCCTCTCCAGTGCTGACATGGATCTTGGGGTACTTCTGGAGTCTCCCCAGGGGAGTCAGTCCTCGTCTCGAATGCGGGCATGCACTTGCGCTTTCCTCCAGAGCGGTAGCAGCAGTGTCACGCAGTCCGCCGCGTGGATCAAAGGATCTATGGTTTTCCCTCGAGTCTTTCCCACGAGGCTTTCCCACGAGGCTTTCCCACAGGGCTGTCCCACGAGCACACGAGGTGGGAGTCGATCCTCGCCTTGAACGTCAAGGCAGTGCAGGGAAAACAGGTTCCTCTGGAATGGACTGACACATCTGGGGGACTCTTGGAATGGTGGCACGACCCTGGAGTTCCTCTCGCCTTTCCTGTGGAGAGCGCCTCCTCTTGAGATGCGACGGGAACGACGGGAATTCTTTCCCTACGAAACAGGGAAAGGATCCCTCATCTCGAGCTAGGAGGCGGAAACGGGGCTCCCCTGGATGTGTGCGGGTCACCACGTGCTTCCTCTCGAGTGGAGACGGGTATGTCGGGGAACTTCTTGAGTTGCAGCAAGGGTGTGAAGGACCCTTTGGAAGTTCCTGTGGTTAGACGTGATTGGCCTCGAGAAGCCTCAGCGGAAATGGGCCTCATCTCGCCTGGAAGGCAAAACCTCCTGGATTTTCTCGAGTTGCGGCAGGTGCTCTCGACTTACGACGGGGACCTCAGAGACCCGCTCTGGTGGCCTCAGGAAAGGCCAGTCCCCATGCGAGTTCCTCGGGGGCCTCTCGGGATTCCTCTCCCGTCGATGCCGGGGCCTAAGACCTGGTGTGGAGTCGGGGCCGGAACCTGAGGATTCCTCTCCAGTGCTGACATGGATCTTGGGGTACTTCTGGAGTCTCCCCAGGGGAGTCAGTCCTGGTCTCGAATGCGGGCATGCACTTGCGCTTTCCTCCAGAGCGGTAGCAGCAGTGTCACGCAGTCCGCCGCGTGGATCAAAGGATCTATGGTTTTCCCTCGAGTCTTTCCCACGAGGCTTTCCCACGAGGCTTTCCCACAGGGCTGTCCCACGTGCACACGTGGTGGGAGTCGATCCTCGGCTTGAACGTCAAGGCAGTGCAGGGAAAACAGGTTCCTCTGGAATGGACTGACACATCTGGGGGACTCTTGGAATGGTGGCACGACCCTGGAGTTCCTCTCGCCTTTCCTGTGGAGAGCGCCTCCTCTTGAGATGTGACGGGAACGCCGGGAATTCTTTCCCTACGAAACAGGGAAAGGATCCCTCATCTCGAGCTAGGAGGCGGTAACGGGGCTCCCCTGGATGTGTGCGGGACCCCACGTGCTTCCTCTCGAGTGGAGACGGGTATGTCGGGGAACTTCTTGAGTTGCAGCAAGGGTGTGAAGGACCCTTTGGAAGTTCCAGTGGTTACATGTGATTGACCTCGAGAAGCCTCAGCGGAAATGGGCCTCATCTTGCCTGGAGGGCAAAACCTCCTGGATTTTCTCGAGTTGCGGCAGGTGCTCTCGACTTACGACGGGGACCTCAGGGACCCGCTCTGGTGGCCTCAGGAAAGGCCAGTCCCCATGCGAGTTCCTCGGGGGCCTCTCGGGATTCCTCTCCCGTCGATGCCGGGGCCTAAGACCTTGTGTGGAGTCGGGGCCGGAACCTGAGGATTCCTCTCCAGTGCTGACATGGATCTTGCGGTACTTCTGGAGTTTCCCCAGGGGAGTCAGTCCTCGTCTCGAATGCGGGCATGCACTTGCGCTTTCCTCCAGAGCGGTAGCAGCAGTGTCACGCAGTCCGCCGCGTGGATCAAAGGATTTATGGTTTTCCCTCGAGTCTTTCCCACGAGGCTTTCCCACGAGGCTTTCCCACAGGGCTGTCCCACGTGCACACGTGGTGGGAGTAGATCCTCGGCTTGAACGTCAAGGCAGTGCAGGGAAAACAGGTTCCTCTGGAATGGACTGACACATCTGGGGGACTCTTGGAATGGTGGCACGACCCTGGAGTTCCTCTCGCCTTTCCTGTGGAGAGCGCCTCCTCTTGAGATGCGACGGGAACGCCGGGAATTCTTTCCCTACGAAACAGGGAAAGGATCCCTCATCTCGAGCTAGGAGGCGGATACGGGGCTCCCCTGGATGTGTGCGGGACCCACGTGCTTCCTCTCGAGTGGAGACGGGTATGTCGATGAACTTCTTGAGTTGCAGCAAGGGTGTGAAGGACCCTTTGGAAGTTCCAGTGGTTAGATGTGATTGGCCTCGAGAAGCCTCAGCGGAAATGGGCCTCATCTCGCCTGGAGGGCAAAACCTCCTGGATTTTCTCGAGTTGCGGCAGGTGCTCTCGACTTACGACGGGGACCTCAGGGACCCGCTCTGGTGGCCTCAGGAAAGGCCAGTCCCCATGCGAGTTCCTCGGGGGCCTCTCGGGATTCCTCTCCCGTCGATGCCGGGGCCTAAGACCTTGTGTGGAGTCGGGGCCGGAAACTGAGGATTCCTCTCCAGTGCTGACATGGATCTTGGGGTACTTCTGGAGTCTCCCCAGGGGAGTCAGTCCTCGTCTTGAATGCGGGCATGCACTTGCGCTTTCCTCCAGAGCGGTAGCAGCAGTGTCACGCAGTCCGCCGCGTGGATCAAAGGATCTATGGTTTTCCCTCGAGTCTTTCCCACGAGGCTTTCCCACGAGGCTTTCCCACAGGGCTGTCCCACGTGCACACGTGGTGGTAGTCGATCCTCGGCTTGAACGTCAAGGCAGTGCAGGGAAAACAGGTTCCTCTGGAATGGACTGACACATCTGGGGGACTCTTGGAATGGTGGCACGACCCTGGAGTTCCTCTCGCCTTTCCTGTGGAGAGCGCCTCCTCTTGAGATGCGACGGGAACGCCGGGAATTCTTTCCCTACGAAACAGGGAAAGGATCCCTCATCTCGAGCTAGGAGGCGGAAACGGGGCTCCCCTGGATGTGTGCGGGACACCACGTGCTTCCTCTCGAGTGGAGACGGGCATGTCGGGGAACTTCTTGAGTTGCAGCAAGGGTGTGAAGGACCCTTTGGAAGTTCCAGTGGTTAGATGTGATTGGCCTCGAGAAGCCTCAGCGGAAATGGGCCTCATCTCGCCTGGAGGTCAAAACCTCCTGGATTTTCTCGAGTTGCGGCAGGTGCTCTCGACTTACGACGGGGACCTCAGGGACCCGCTCTGGTGGCCTCAGGAAAGGCCAGTCCCCATGCGAGTTCCTCGGGGGCCTCTCGGGATTCCTCTCCCGTCGATGCCGGGGCCTAAGACCTTGTGTGGAGTCGGGGCCGGAACCTGAGGATTCCTCTCCAGTGCTGACATGGATCTTGGGGTACTTCTGGAGTCTCCCCAGGGGAGTCAGTCCTCGTCTCGAATGCGGGCATGCACTTGCGCTTTCCTCCAGAGCGGTAGCAGCAGTGTCACGCAGTCCGCCGCGTGGATCAAAGGATCTATGGTTTTCCCTCGAGTCTTTCCCACGAGGCTTTCCCACGAGGCTTTCCCACAGGGCTGTCCCACGTGCACACGTGGTGGGAGTAGATACTCGGCTTGAACGTCAAGGCAGTGCAGGGAAAACAGGTTCCTCTGGAATGGACTGACACATCTGGGGGACTCTTGGAATGGTGGCACGACCCTGGAGTTCCTCTCGCCTTTCCTGTGGAGAGCGCCTCCTCTTGAGATGCGACGGGAACGCCGGGAATTCTTTCCCTACGAAACAGGGAAAGGATCCCTCATCTCGAGCTAGGAGGCGGATACGGGGCTCCCCTGGATGTGTGCGGGACCCACGTGCTTCCTCTCGAGTGGAGACGGGTATGTCGATGAACTTCTTGAGTTGCAGCAAGGGTGTGAAGGACCCTTTGGAAGTTCCAGTGGTTAGATGTGATTGGCCTCGAGAAGCCTCAGCGGAAATGGGCCTCATCTCGCCTGGAGGGCAAAACCTCCTGGATTTTCTCGAGTTGCGGCAGGTGCTCTCGACTTACGACGGGGACCTCAGAGACCCGCTCTGGTGGCCTCAGGAAAGGCCAGTCCCCATGCGAGTTCCTCGGGGGCCTCTCGGGATTCCTCTCCCGTCGATGCCGGGGCCTAAGACCTTGTGTGGAGTCGGGGCCGGAACCTGAGGATTCCTCTCCAGTGCTGACATGGATCTTGGGGTACTTCTGGAGTCTCCCCAGGGAATCAGTCCTCGTCTCGAATGCGGGCATGCACTTGCGCTTTCCTCCAGAGCGGTAGCAGCAGTGTCACGCAGTCCGCCGCGTGGATCAAAGGATCTATGGTTTTCCCTCGAGTCTTTCCCACGAGGCTTTCCCACGAGGCTTTCCCACAGGGCTGTCCCACGAGCACACGAGGTGGGAGTCGATCCTCGCCTTGAACGTCAAGGCAGTGCAGGGAAAACAGGTTCCTCTGGAATGGACTGACACATCTGGGGGACTCTTGGAATGGTGGCACGACCCTGGAGTTCCTCTCGCCTTTCCTGTGGAGAGCGCCTCCTCTTGAGATGCGACGGGAACGCCGGGAATTCTTTCCCTACGAAACAGGGAAAGGATCCCTTATCTCGAGCTAGGAGGCGGAAACGGGGCTCCCCTGGATGTGTGCGGGACCCCACGTGCTCCCTCTCGAGTGGAGACGGGTATGTCGGGGAACTTCTTGAGTTGCAGCAATGGTGTGAAGGACCCTTTGGAAGTTCCAGTGGTTAGATGTGATTGGCCTCGAGAAGCCTCAGCGGAAATGGGCCTCATCTCGCCTGGAGGGCAAAACCTCCTGGATTTTCTCGAGTTGCGGCATGTGCTCTCGACTTACGACGGGGACCTCAGGGACCCGCTCTGGTGGCCTGAGGAAAGGCCAGTCCCCATGCGAGTTCCTCGGGGACCTCTCGGGATTCCTCTCCCGTCGATGCCGGGGCCTAAGACCTTGTGTGGAGTCGGGGCCGGAACCTGAGGATTCCACTCCAGTGCTGACATGGATCTTGCGGTACTTCTGGAGTCTCCCCAGGGGAGTCAGTCCTCGTCTCGAATGCGGGCATGCACTTGCGCTTTCCTCCAGAGCGGTAGCAGCAGTGTCACGCAGTCCGCCGCGTGGATCAAAGGATCTATGGTTTTCCCTCGAGTCTTTCCCACGAGGCTTTCCCACGAGGCTTTCCCACAGGGCTGTCCCACGTGCACACGTGGTGGTAGTCGATCCTCGGCTTGAACGTCAAGGCAGTGCAGGGAAAACAGGTTCCTCTGGAATGGACTGACACATCTGGGGGACTCATGGAATGGTGGCACGACCCTGGAGTACCTCTCGCCTTTCCTGTGGAGAGCGCCTCCTCTTGAGATGCGACGGGAACGCCGGGAATTCTTTCCCTACGAAACAGGGAAAGGATCCCTCATCTCGAGATAGGAGGCGGAAACGGGGCTCCCCTGGATGTGTGCGGGACACCACGTGCTTCCTCTCGAGTGGAGACGGGCATGGCGGGGAACTTCTTGAGTTGCAGCAAGGGTGTGAAGGACCCTTTGGAAGTTCCAGTGGTTAGATGTGATTGGCCTCGAGAAGCCTCAGCGGAAATGGGCCTCATCTCGCCTGGAGGTCAAAACCTCCTGGATTTTCTCGAGTTGCGGCAGGTGCTCTCGACTTACGACGGGGACCTCAGGGACCCGCTCTGGTGGCCTCAGGAAAGGCCAGTCCCCATGCGAGTTCCTCGGGGGCCTCTCGGGATTCCTCTCCCGTCGATGCCGGGGCCTAAGACCTTGTGTGGAGTCGGGGCCGGAACCTGAGGATTCCTCTCCAGTGCTGACATGGATCTTGGGGTACTTCTGGAGTCTCCCCAGGGGAGTCAGTCCTCGTCTCGAATGCGGGCATGCACTTGCGCTTTCCTCCAGAGCGGTAGCAGCAGTGTCACACAGTCCGCCGCGTGGATCAAAGGATCTATGGTTTTCCCTCGAGTCTTTCCCACGAGGCTTTCCCACGAGGCTTTCCCACAGGGCTGTCCCACGAGCACACGTGGTGGGAGTCGATCCTCGGCTTGATCGTCAAGGCAGTGCAGGGAAAACAGGTTCCTCTGGAATGGACTGACACATCTGGGGGACTCTTGGAATGGTGGCACGACCCTGGAGTTCCTCTCGCCTTTCCTGTGGAGAGCGCCTCCTCTTGAGATGCGACGGGAACGCCGGGAATTCTTTCCCTACGAAACAGGGAAAGGATCCCTCATCTCGAGCTAGGAGGCGGAAACGGGGCTCCCCTGGATGTGTGCGGGACCCCACGTGCTTCCTCTCGAGTGGAGACGGGTATGTCGGGGAACTTCTTGAGTTGCAGCAAGGGTGTGAAGGACCCTTTGGAAGTTCCTGTGGTTAGACGTGATTGGCCTCGAGAAGCCTCAGCGGAAATGGGCCTCATCTCGCCTGGAAGGCAAAACCTCCTGGATTTTCTCGAGTTGCGGCAGGTGCTCTCGACTTACGACGGGGACCTCAGAGACCCGCTCTGGTGGCCTCAGGAAAGGCCAGTCCCCATGCGAGTTCCTCGGGGGCCTCTCGGGATTCCTCTCCCGTCGATGCCGGGGCCTAAGACCTTGTGTGGAGTCGGGGCCGGTACCTGAGGATTCCTCTCCAGTGCTGACATGGATCTTGGGGTACTTCTGGAGTCTCCCCAGGGGAGTCAGTCCTCGTCTCGAATGCGGGCATGCACTTGCGCTTTCCTCCAGAGCGGTAGCAGCAGTGTCACGCAGTCCGCCGCGTGGATCAAAGGATCTATGGTTTTCCCTCGAGTCTTTCCCACGAGGCTTTCCCACGAGGCTTTCCCACAGGGCTGTCCCACGAGCACACGAGGTGGGAGTCGATCCTCGCCTTGAACGTCAAGGCAGTGCAGGGAAAACAGGTTCCTCTGGAATGGACTGACACATCTGGGGGACTCTTGGAATGGTGGCACGACCCTGGAGTTCCTCTCGCCTTTCCTGTGGAGAGCGCCTCCTCTTGAGATGCGACGGGAACGCCGGGAATTCTTTCCCTACGAAACAGGGAAAGGATCCCTCATCTCGAGCTAGGAGGCGGAAACGGGGCTCCCCTGGATGTGTGCGGGACCCCACGTGCTTCCTCTCGAGTGGAGACGGGTATGTCGGGGAACTTCTTGAGTTGCAGCAAGGGTGTGAAGGACCCTTTGGAAGTTCCTGTGGTTAGACGTGATTGGCCTCGAGAAGCCTCAGCGGAAATGGGCCTCATCTCGCCTGGAAGGCAAAACCTCCTGGATTTTCTCGAGTTGCGGCAGGTGCTCTCGACTTACGACGGGGACCTCAGAGACCCGCTCTGGTGGCCTCAGGAAAGGCCAGTCCCCATGCGAGTTCCTCGGGGGCCTCTCGGGATTCCTCTCCCGTCGATGCCGGGGCCTAAGACCTTGTGTGGAGTCGGGGCCGGTACCTGAGGATTCCTCTCCAGTGCTGACATGGATCTTGGGGTACTTCTGGAGTCTCCCCAGGGGAGTCAGTCCTCGTCTCGAATGCGGGCATGCACTTGCGCTTTCCTCCAGAGCGGTAGCAGCAGTGTCACGCAGTCCGCCGCGTGGATCAAAGGATCTATGGTTTTCCCTCGAGTCTTTCCCACGAGGCTTTCCCACGAGGCTTTCCCACAGGGCTGTCCCACGAGCACACGAGGTGGGAGTCGATCCTCGCCTTGAACGTCAAGGCAGTGCAGGGAAAACAGGTTCCTCTGGAATGGACTGACACATCTGGGGGACTCTTGGAATGGTGGCACGACCCTGGAGTTCCTCTCGCCTTTCCTGTGGAGAGCGCCTCCTCTTGAGATGCGACGGGAACGCCGGGAATTCTTTCCCTACGAAACAGGGAAAGGATCCCTCATCTCGAGCTAGGAGGCGGAAACGGGGCTCCCCTGGATGTGTGCGGGACCCCACGTGCTCCCTCTCGAGTGGAGACGGGTATGTCGGGGAACTTCTTGAGTTGCAGCAAGGGTGTGAAGGACCCTTTGGAAGTTCCAGTGGTTAGATGTGATTGGCCTCGAGAAGCCTCAGCGGAAATGGGCCTCATCTCGCCTGGAGGTCAAAACCTCCTGGATTTTCTCGAGTTGCGGCAGGTGCTCTCGACTTACGACGGGGACCTCAGGGACCCGCTCTGGTGGCCTCAGGAAAGGCCAGTCCCCATGCGAGTTCCTCGGGGGCCTCTCGGGATTCCTCTCCCGTCGATGCCGGGGCCTAAGACCTTGTGTGGAGTCGGGGCCGGAACCTGAGGATTCCTCTCCAGTGCTGACATGGATCTTGGGGTACTTCTGGAGTCTCCCCAGGGGAGTCAGTCCTCGTCTCGAATGCGGGCATGCACTTGCGCTTTCCTCCAGAGCGGTAGCAGCAGTGTCACACAGTCCGCCGCGTGGATCAAAGGATCTATGGTTTTCCCTCGAGTCTTTCCCACGAGGCTTTCCCACGAGGCTTTCCCACAGGGCTGTCCCACGAGCACACGTGGTGGGAGTCGATCCTCGGCTTGATCGTCAAGGCAGTGCAGGGAAAACAGGTTCCTCTGGAATGGACTGACACATCTGGGGGACTCTTGGAATGGTGGCACGACCCTGGAGTTCCTCTCGCCTTTCCTGTGGAGAGCGCCTCCTCTTGAGATGCGACGGGAACGCCGGGAATTCTTTCCCTACGAAACAGGGAAAGGATCCCTCATCTCGAGCTAGGAGGCGGAAACGGGGCTCCCCTGGATGTGTGCGGGACCCCACGTGCTTCCTCTCGAGTGGAGACGGGTATGTCGGGGAACTTCTTGAGTTGCAGCAAGGGTGTGAAGGACCCTTTGGAAGTTCCTGTGGTTAGACGTGATTGGCCTCGAGAAGCCTCAGCGGAAATGGGCCTCATCTCGCCTGGAAGGCAAAACCTCCTGGATTTTCTCGAGTTGCGGCAGGTGCTCTCGACTTACGACGGGGACCTCAGAGACCCGCTCTGGTGGCCTCAGGAAAGGCCAGTCCCCATGCGAGTTCCTCGGGGGCCTCTCGGGATTCCTCTCCCGTCGATGCCGGGGCCTAAGACCTTGTGTGGAGTCGGGGCCGGTACCTGAGGATTCCTCTCCAGTGCTGACATGGATCTTGGGGTACTTCTGGAGTCTCCCCAGGGGAGTCAGTCCTCGTCTCGAATGCGGGCATGCACTTGCGCTTTCCTCCAGAGCGGTAGCAGCAGTGTCACGCAGTCCGCCGCGTGGATCAAAGGATCTATGGTTTTCCCTCGAGTCTTTCCCACGAGGCTTTCCCACGAGGCTTTCCCACAGGGCTGTCCCACGAGCACACGAGGTGGGAGTCGATCCTCGCCTTGAACGTCAAGGCAGTGCAGGGAAAACAGGTTCCTCTGGAATGGACTGACACATCTGGGGGACTCTTGGAATGGTGGCACGACCCTGGAGTTCCTCTCGCCTTTCCTGTGGAGAGCGCCTCCTCTTGAGATGCGACGGGAACGCCGGGAATTCTTTCCCTACGAAACAGGGAAAGGATCCCTCATCTCGAGCTAGGAGGCGGAAACGGGGCTCCCCTGGATGTGTGCGGGACCCCACGTGCTCCCTCTCGAGTGGAGACGGGTATGTCGGGGAACTTCTTGAGTTGCAGCAAGGGTGTGAAGGACCCTTTGGAAGTTCCAGTGGTTAGATGTGATTGGCCTCGAGAAGCCTCAGCGGAAATGGGCCTCATCTCGCCTGGAGGTCAAAACCTCCTGGATTTTCTCGAGTTGCGGCAGGTGCTCTCGACTTACGACGGGGACCTCAGCGACCCGCTCTGGTGGCCTGAGGAAAGGCCAGTCCCCATGCGAGTTCCTCGGGGGCCTCTCGGGATTCCTCTCCCGTCGATGCCGGGGCCTAAGACCTTGTGTGGAGTCGGGGCCGGAACCTGAGGATTCCTCTCCAGTGCTGACATGGATCTTGCGGTACTTCTGGAGTCTCCCCAGGGGAGTCAGTCCTCGTCTCGAATGCGGGCATGCACTTGCGCTTTCCTCCAGAGCGGTAGCAGCAGTGTCACGCAGTCCGCCGCGTGGATCAAAGGATCTATGGTTTTCCCTCGAGTCTTTCCCACGAGGCTTTCCCACGAGGCTTTCCCACAGGGCTGTCCCACGTGCACACGTGGTGGGAGTAGATCCTCGGCTTGAACGTCAAGGCAGTGCAGGGAAAACAGGTTCCTCTGGAATGGACTGACACATCTGGGGGACTCTTGGAATGGTGGCACGACCCTGGAGTTCCTCTCGCCTTTCCTGTGGAGAGCGCCTCCTCTTGAGATGCGACGGGAACGCCGGGAATTCTTTCCCTACGAAACAGGGAAAGGATCCCTCATCTCGAGCTAGGAGGCGGATACGGGGCTCCCCTGGATGTGTGCGGGACCCACGTGCTTCCTCTCGAGTGGAGACGGGTATGTCGATGAACTTCTTGAGTTACAGCAAGGGTGTGAAGGACCCTTTGGAAGTTCCAGTGGTTAGATGTGATTGGCCTCGAGAAGCCTCAGCGGAAATGGGCCTCATCTCGCCTGGAGGGCAAAACCTCCTGGATTTTCTCGAGTTGCGGCAGGTGCTCTCGACTTACGACGGGGACCTCAGGGACCCGCTCTGGTGGCCTCCGGAAAGGCCAGTCCCCATGCGAGTTCCTCAGGGACCTCTCGGGATTCCTCTCCCGTCGATGCCGGGGCCTAAGACCTTGTGTGGAGTCGGGGCCGGAACCTGAGGATTCCTCTCCAGTGCTGACATGGATCTTGTGGTACTTCTGGAGTCTCCCCAGGGGAGTCAGTCCTCGTCTCGAATGGGGGCATGCACTTGCGCTTTCCTCCAGAGCGGTAGCAGCAGTGTCACGCAGTCCGCCGCGTGGATCAAAGGATCTATGGTTTTCGCTCGAGTCTTTCCCACGAGGCTTTCCCACGAGGCTTTCCCACAGGGCTGTCCCACGTGCACACGTGGTGGAAGTCGATCCTCGGCTTGAACGTCAAGGCAGTGCAGGGAAAACAGGTTCCTCTGGAATGGACTGACACATCTGGGGGACTCTTGGAATGGTGGCACGACCCTGGAGTTCCTCTCGCCTTTCCTGTGGAGAGCGCCTCCTCTTGAGATGCGACGGGAACGCCGGGAATTCTTTCCCTACGAAATAGGGAAAGGATCCCTCATCTCGAGATAGGAGGCGGAAACGGGGCTCCCCTGGATGTGTGCGGGACCCCACGTGCTTCCTCTCGAGTGGAGACGGGCATGTCGGGGAACTTCTTGAGTTGCAGCAAGGGTGTGAAGGACCCTTTGGAAGTTCCAGTGGTTAGATGTGATTGGCCTCGAGAAGCCTCAGGGGAAATGGGCCTCATCTCGCCTGGAGGTCAAAACCTCCTGGATTTTCTCGAGTTGCGGCAGGTGCTCTCGACTTACGACGGGGACCTCAGGGACCCGCTCTGGTGGCCTCAGGAAAGGCCAGTCCCCATGCGAGTTCCTCGGGGGCCTCTCGGGATTCCTCTCCCGTCGATGCCGGGGCCTAAGACCTTGTGTGGAGTCGGGGCCGGAACCTGAGGTTTCCTCTCCAGTGCTGACATGGATCTTGGGGTACTTCTGGAGTCTCCCCAGGGGAGTCAGTCCTCGTCTCGAATGCGGGCATGCACTTGCGCTTTCCTCCAGAGCGGTAGCAGCAGTGTCACGCAGTCCGCCGCGTGGATCAAAGGATCTATGGTTTTCCCTCGAGTCTTTCCCACGAGGCTTTCCCACGAGGCTTTCCCACAGGGCTGTCCCACGTGCACACGTGGTGGGAGTCGATCCTCGGCTTGAACGTCAAGGCAGTGCAGGGAAAACAGGTTCCTCTGGAATGGACTGACACATCTGGGGGACTCTTGGAATGGTGGCACGACCCTGGAGTTCCTCTCGCCTTTCCTGTGGAGAGCGCCTCCTCTTGAGATGCGACGGGAATGCCGGGAATTCTTTCCCTACGAAACAGGGAAAGGATCCCTCATCTCGAGCTAGGAGGCGGAAACGGGGCTCCCCTGGATGTGTGCGGGACCCACGAGCTTCCTCTCGAGTGGAGACGGGTATGTCGGGGAACTTCTTGAGTTGCAGCAAGGGTGTGAAGGACCCTTTGGAAGTTCCAGTGGTTAGAGGTGATTGGCCTCGAGAAGACTCAGCGGAAATGGGCCTCATCTCGCCTGGAGGGCAAAACCTCCTGGATTTTCTCGAGTTGCGGCAGGTGCTCTCGACTTACGACGGGGACCTCAGGGACCCGCTCTGGTGGCCTCAGGAAAGGCCAGTCCCCATGCGAGTTCCTCGGGGGCCTCTCGGGATTCCTCTCCCGTCGATGCCGGGGCCTAAGACCTTGTGTGGAGTCGGGGCCGGAACCTGAGGATTCCTCTCCAGTGCTGACATGGATCTTGGGGTACTTCTGGAGTCTCCCCAGGGGAATCAGTCCTCGTCTCGAATGCGGGCATGCACTTGCGCTTTCCTCCAGAGCGGTAGCAGCAGTGTCACGCAATCCGCCGCGTGGATCAAAGGATCTATGGTTTTCCCTCGAGTCTTTCCCACGAGGCTTTCCCACGAGGCTTTCCCACAGGGCTGTCCCACGTGCACACGTGGTGGGAGTCGATCCTCGGCTTGAACGTCAAGGCAGTGCAGGGAAAACAGGTTCCTCTGGAATGGACTGACACATCTGGGGGACTCTTGGAATGGTGTCACGACCCTGGAGTTCCTCTCGCCTTTCCTGAGGAGAGCGCCTCCTCTTGAGATGCGACGGGAACGCCGGGAATTCTTTCCCTACGAAACAGGGAAAGGATCCCTCATCTCGAGCTAGGAGGCCGAAACGGGGCTGCCCTGGATGTGTGCGTGACCCCACGTGCTTCTTCTCGAGTGGAGACGGGTATGTCGGGGAACTGCTTGAGTTGCAGCAATGGTGTGAAGGACCCTTTGGAAGTTCCAGTGGTTAGATGTGATTGGCCTCGAGAAGCCTCAGCGGAAATGGGCCTCATCTCGCCTGGAGGGCAAAACCTCCTGGATTTTCTCGAGTTGCGGCTGGTGCTCTCGACTTACGACGGGGACCTCAGGGACCCGCTCTGGTGGCCTCAGGAAAGGCCAGTCCCCATGCGAGTTCCTCGGGGCCCTCTCGGGATTCCTCTCCCGTCGATGCCGGGGCCTAAGACCTTGTGTGGAGTCGGGGCCGGAACCTGAGGTTTCCTCTCCAGTGCTGACATGGATCTTGGGGTACTTCTGGAGTCTCCCCAGGGGAGTCAGTCCTCGTCTCGAATGCGGGAATGCACTTGCGCTTTCCTCCAGAGCGGTAGCAGCAGTGTCATGCAGTCCGCCGCGTGGATCAAAGGATCTATGGTTTTCCCTCGAGTCTTTCCCACGAGGCTTTCCCACGAGGCTTTCCCACAGGGCTGTCCCACGTGCGCACGTGGTGGGAGTCGATCCTCGGCTTGAACGTCAAGGCAGTGCAGGGAAAACAGGTTCCTCTGGAATGGACTGACACATCTGGGGGACTCTTGGAATGGTGGCACGACCCTGGAGTTCCTCTCGCCTTTCCTGTGGAGAGCGCCTCCTCTTGAGATGCGACGGGAACGCCGGGAATTCTTTCCCTACGAAACAGGGAAATGATCCCTCATCTCGAGCTAGGAGGCGGAAACGGGGCTCCCCTGGATGTGTGCGGGACCCCACGTGCTTCCTCTCGAGTGGAGACGGGTTTGTCGGGGAACTTCTTGAGTTGCAGCAAGGGTGTGAAGGACCCTTTGGAAGTTCCAGTGGTTAGACGTATTGGCCTCGAGAAGCCTCAGCGGAAATGGGCCTCATCTCGCCTGGAGGGCAAAACCTCCTGGATTTTCTCGAGTTGCGGCAGGTGCTCTCGACTTACGACGGGGACCTCAGGGACCCGCTCTGGTGGCCTCAGGAAAGGCCAGTCCCCATGCGAGTTCCGCGGGGGCCTCTCGGGATTCCTCTCCCGTCGATGCCGGGGCCTAAGACCTTGTGTGGAGTCGGGGCCGGAACCTGAGGATTCCTCTCCAGTGCTGACGTGGATCTTGGGGTACTTCTGGAGTCTCCCCAGGGGAGTCAGTCCTCGTCTCGAATGCGGGCATGCACTTGCGCTTTCCTCCAGAGCGGTAGCAGCAGTGTCACGCAGTTCGCCGCGTGGATCAAAGGATCTATGGTTTTCCCTCGAGTCTTTCCCACGAGGCTTTCCCACGAGGCTTTCCCACAGGGCTGTCCCACGTGCACACGTGGTGGGAGTCCATCCTCGGCTTGAACGTCAAGGCAGTGCAGGGAAAACAGGTTCCTCTGGAATGGACTGACACATCTGGGGGACTCTTGGAATGGTGGCACGACCCTGGAGTTCCTCTCGCCTTTCCTGTGGAGAGCGCCTCCTCTTGAGATGCGACGGGAACGCCGGGAATTCTTTCCCTATGAAACAGGGAAAGGATCCCTCATCTCGAGCTAGGAGGCGGAAACGGGGCTCCCCTGGATGTGTTCGGGACCCCACGTGCTCCCTCTCGAGTGGAGACGGGTATGTCGGGGAACTTCTTGAGTTGCAGTAATGGTGTGAAGGACCCTTTGGAAGTTCCAGTGGTTAGATGTGATTGGCCTCGAGAAGCCACAGCGGAAATGGGCCTCATCTCGCCTGGAGGGCAAAACCTCCGGGATTTTCTCGAGTTGCGGCAGGTGCTCTCGACTTACGACGGGGACCTCAGGGACCCGCTCTGGTGGCCTGAGGAAAGGCCAGTCCCCATGCGAGTTCCTCGGGGGCCTCTCTGGATTCCTCTCCCGTCGATGCCGGGGCCTAAGACCTTGTGTGGAGTCGGGGCCGGAACCTGAGGATTCCTCTCCAGTGCTGACATGGATCTTGGGGTACTTCTGGAGTCTCCCCAGGGGAGTCAGTCCTCGTCTCGAATGCGGGCATGCACTTGCGCTTTCCTCCAGAGCGGTAGCAGCAGTGTCACGCAGTCCGCCGCGTGGATCAAAGGATCTATGGTTTTCCCTCGAGTCTTTCCCACGAGGCTTTCCCACGAGGCTTTCCCACAGGGCTGTCCCACGTGCACACGTGGTGGGAGTCGATCCTCGGCTTGAACGTCAAGGCAGTGCAGGGAAAACAGGTTCCTCTGGAATGGACTGACACATCTGGGGGACTCTTGGAATGGTGGCACGATCCGGGAGTTCCTCTCGCCTTTCCTGTGGAGAGCGCCTCCTCTTGAGATGCGACGGGAACGCCGGGAATTCTTTCCCTACGAAACAGGGAAAGGATCCCTCATCTCGAGATAGGAGGCGGAAACGGGGCTCCCCTGGATGTGTGCGGGACACCACGTGCTTCCTCTCAAGTGGAGACGGGCATGTCGGGGAACTTCTTGAGTTGCAGCAAGGGTGTGAAGGACCCTTTGGAAGTTCCAGTGGTTAGATATGATTGGCCTCGAGAAGCCTCAGCGGAAATGGGCCTCATCTCGCCTGGAGGGCAAAACCTCCTGGATTTTCTCGAGTTGCGGCAGGTGCTCTCGACTTACGACGGGGACCTCAGGGACCCGCTCTGGTGGCCTCAGGAAAGGCCAGTCCCCATGCGAGTTCCTCGGGGGCCTCTCGGGATTCCTCTCCCGTCGATGCCGGGGCCTAAGACCTTGTGTGGAGTCGGGGCCGGAACCTGAGGATTCCTCTCCAGTGCTGACATGGATCTTGGGGTACTTCTGGAGTCTCCCCAGGGGAGTCAGTCCTCGTCTCGAATGCGGGCATGCACTTGCGCTTTCCTCCAGAGCGGTAGCAGCAGTGTCACGCAGTCCGCCGCGTGGATCAAAGGATCTATGGTTTTCCCTCGAGTCTTTCCCACGAGGCTTTCCCACGAGGCTTTCCCACAGGGCTGTCCCACGTGCACACGTGGTGGGAGTCGATCCTCGGCTTGAACGTCAAGGCAGTGCAGGGAAAACAGGTTCCTCTGGAATGGACTGACACATCTGGGGGACTCTTGGAATGGTGTCAGAACCCTGGAGTTCCTCTCGCCTTTCCTGTGGAGAGCGCCTCCTCTTGAGATGCGACGGGAACGCCGGGAATTCTTTCCCTACGAAACAGGGAAAGGATCCCTCATCTCGAGCTAGGAGGCGGAAACGGGGCTCCCCTGGATGTGTTCGGGACCCCACGTGCTTCCTCTCGAGTGGAGACGGGCATGTCGGGGAACTTCTTGAGTTGCAGCAAGGGTGTGAAGGACCCTTTGGAAGTTCCAGTGGTTAGATGTGATTGGACTCGAGAAGCCTCAGCGGAAATGGGCCTCATCTCGCCTGGAGGGCAAAACCTCCTGGATTTTCTCGAGTTGCGGCAGGTGCTCTCGACTTACGACGGGGACCTCAGGGACCCGCTCTGGTGGCCTCAGGAAAGGCCAGTCCCCATGCGAGTTCCTCGGGCGCCTCTCGGGATTCCTCTCCCGTCGATGCCGGGGCCTAAGACCTTGTGTGGAGTCGGGGCCGGAAACTGAGGATTCCTCTCCAGTGCTGACATGGATCTTGGGGTACTTCTGGAGTCTCCCCAGGGGAGTCAGTCCTCGTCTCGAATGCGGGCATGCACTTGCGCTTTCCTCCAGAGCGGTAGCAGCAGTGTCACGCAGTCCGCCGCGTGGATCAAAGGATCTATGGTTTTCCCTCGAGTCTTTCCCACGAGGCTTTCCCACGAGGCTTTCCCACAGGGCTGTCCCACGTGCACACGTGGTGGGAGTCGATCCTCGGCTTGAACGTCAAGGCAGTGCAGGGAAAACAGGTTCCTCTGGAATGGACTGACAAATCTGGGGGACTCTTGGAATGGTGTCACGACCCTGGAGTTCCTCTCGCCTTTCCTGTGGAGAGCGCCTCCTCTTGAGATGCGACGGGAACACCGGGAATTCTTTCCCTACGAAACAGGGAAAGGATCCCTCATCTCGAGCTAGGAGGCGGAAACGGGGCTCCCCTGGATGTGTGCGGGACCCCACGTGCTTCCTCTCGAGTGGAGATGGGCATGACGGGGAACTTCTTGAGTTGCAGCAAGGGTGTGAAGGACCCTTTGGAAGTTCCAGTGGTTAGATGTGATTGGCCTCGAGAAGCCTCAGCGGAAATGGGCCTCATCTCGCCTGGAGGGCAAAACCTCCTGGATTTTCTCAAGTTGCGGCAGGTGCTCTCGACTTACGACGGGGACCTCAGGGACCCGCTCTGGTGGCCTCAGGAAAGGCCAGTCCCCATGCGAGTTCCTCGGGGGCCTCTCGGGATTCCTCTCCCTTTGATGCCGGGGCCTAAGACCTTGTGTGGAGTCGGGGCCGGAACCTGAGGATTCCTCTCAAGTGCTGACATGGATCTTGGGGTACTTCTGGAGTCTCCCCAGGGGAGTCAGTCCTCGTCTCGAATGCGGGCATGCACTTGCGCTTTCCTCCAGAGCGGTAGCAGCAGTGTCACGCAGTCCGCCGCGTGGATCAAAGGATCTATGGTTTTCCCTCGAGTCTTTCCCACGAGGCTTTCCCACGAGGCTTTCCCACAGGGCTGTCCCACGTGCACACGTGGTGGGAGTCGATCCTCGGCTTGAACGTCAAGGCAGTGCAGGGAAAACAGGTTCCTCTGGAATGGACTGACACATCTGGGGGACTCTTGGAATGGTGGCACAACCCTGGAGTTCCTATCGCCTTTCCTGTGGAGAGCGCCTCCTCTTGAGATGCGACGGGAACGCCGGGAATTCTTTCCCTACGAAACAGGGAAAGGATCCCTCATCTCGAGATAGGAGGCGGAAACGGGGCTCCCCTGGATGTGTGCGGGACACCACGTGCTTCCTCTCGAGTGGAGAGGGGCATGTCGGGGAACTTCTTGAGTTGCAGCAAGGGTGTGAAGGACCCTTTGGAAGTTCCAGTGGTTAGACGTGATTGGCCTCGAGAAGCCTCAGCGGAAATGCGCTTCATCTCGCCTGGAGGTCAAAACCTCCTGGATTTTCTCGAGTTGCGGCAGGTGCTCTCGACTTACGACGGGGACCTCAGGGACCCGCTCTGGTGGCCTCAGGAAAGGCCAGTCCCCATGCGAGTTCCTCGGGGGCCTCTCGGGATTCCTCTCCCGTCGATGCCGGGGCCTAAGACCTTGTGTGGAGTCGGGGCCGGAACCTGAGGATTCCTCTCCAGTGCTGACATGGATCTTGGGGTACTTCTGGAGTCTCCCCAGGGGAGTCAGTCCTCGTCTCGAATGCGGGCATGCACTTGCGCTTTCCTCCAGAGCGGTAGCAGCAGTGTCACGCAGTCCGCCGCGTGGATCAAAGGATCTATGGTTTTCCCTCGAGTCTTTCCCACGAGGCTTTCCCACGAGGCTTTCCCACAGGGCTGTCCCACGTGCACACGTGGTGGGAGTCCATCCTCGGCTTGAACGTCAAGGCAGTGCAGGGAAAACAGGTTCCTCTGGAATGGACTGACACATCTGGGGGACTCTTGGAATGGTGGCACGACCCTGGAGTTCCTCTCGCCTTTCCTGTGGAGAGCGCCTCCTCTTGAGATGCGACGGGAACGCCGGGAATTCTTTCCCTACGAAACAGGGAAAGGATCCCTCATCTCGAGCTAGGAGGCGGAAACGGGGCTCCCCTGGATGTGTTCGGGACCCCACGTGCTTCCTCTCGAGTGGAGACGGGTATGTCGGGGAACTTCTTGAGTTGCAGTAATGGTGTGAAGGACCCTTTGGAAGTTCCAGTGGTTAGATGTGATTGGCCTCGAGAAGCCACAGCGGAAATGGGCCTCATCTCGCCTGGAGGGCAAAACCTCCGGGATTTTCTCGAGTTGCGGCAGGTGCTCTCGACTTACGACGGGGACCTCAGGGACCCGCTCTGGTGGCCTGAGGAAAGGCCAGTCCCCATGCGAGTTCCTCGGGGGCCTCTCTGGATTCCTCTCCCGTCGATGCCGGGGCCTAAGACCTTGTGTGGAGTCGGGGCCGGAACCTGAGGATTCCTCTCCAGTGCTGACATGGATCTTGGGGTACTTCTGGAGTCTCCCCAGGGGAGTCAGTCCTCGTCTCGAATGCGGGCATGCACTTGCGCTTTCCTCCAGAGCGGTAGCAGCAGTGTCACGCAGTCCGCCGCGTGGATCAAAGGATCTATGGTTTTCCCTCGAGTCTTTCCCACGAGGCTTTCCCACGAGGCTTTCCCACAGGGCTGTCCCACGTGCACACGTGGTGGGAGTCGATCCTCGGCTTGAACGTCAAGGCAGTGCAGGGAAAACAGGTTCCTCTGGAATGGACTGACACATCTGGGGGACTCTTGGAATGGTGGCACGATCCGGGAGTTCCTCTCGCCTTTCCTGTGGAGAGCGCCTCCTCTTGAGATGCGACGGGAACGCCGGTAATTCTTTCCCTACGAAACAGGGAAAGGATCCCTCATCTCGAGATAGGAGGCGGAAACGGGGCTCCCCTGGATGTGTGCGGGACACCACGTGCTTCCTCTCAAGTGGAGACGGGCATGTCGGGGAACTTCTTGAGTTGCAGCAAGGGTGTGAAGGACCCTTTGGAAGTTCCAGTGGTTAGATATGATTGGCCTCGAGAAGCCTCAGCGGAAATGGGCCTCATCTCGCCTGGAGGGCAAAACCTCCTGGATTTTCTCGAGTTGCGGCAGGTGCTCTCGACTTACGACGGGGACCTCAGGGACCCGCTCTGGTGGCCTCAGGAAAGGCCAGTCCCCATGCGAGTTCCTCGGGGGCCTCTCGGGATTCCTCTCCCGTCGATGCCGGGGCCTAAGACCTTGTGTGGAGTCGGGGCCGGAACCTGAGGATTCCTCTCCAGTGCTGACATGGATCTTGGGGTACTTCTGGAGTCTCCCCAGGGGAGTCAGTCCTCGTCTCGAATGCGGGCATGCACTTGCGCTTTCCTCCAGAGCGGTAGCAGCAGTGTCACGCAGTCCGCCGCGTGGATCAAAGGATCTATGGTTTTCCCTCGAGTCTTTCCCACGAGGCTTTCCCACGAGGCTTTCCCACAGGGCTGTCCCACGTGCACACGTGGTGGGAGTCGATCCTCGGCTTGAACGTCAAGGCAGTGCAGGGAAAACAGGTTCCTCTGGAATGGACTGACACATCTGGGGGACTCTTGGAATGGTGTCAGAACCCTGGAGTTCCTCTCGCCTTTCCTGTGGAGAGCGCCTCCTCTTGAGATGCGACGGGAACGCCGGGAATTCTTTCCCTACGAAACAGGGAAAGGATCCCTCATCTCGAGCTAGGAGGCGGAAACGGGGCTCCCCTGGATGTGTTCGGGACCCCACGTGCTTCCTCTCGAGTGGAGACGGGCATGTCGGGGAACTTCTTGAGTTGCAGCAAGGGTGTGAAGGACCCTTTGGAAGTTCCAGTGGTTAGATGTGATTGGACTCGGGAAGCCTCAGCGGAAATGGGCCTCATCTCGCCTGGAGGGCAAAACCTCCTGGATTTTCTCGAGTTGCGGCAGGTGCTCTCGACTTACGACGGGGACCTCAGGGACCCGCTCTGGTGGCCTCAGGAAAGGCCAGTCCCCATGCGAGTTCCTCGGGCGCCTCTCGGGATTCCTCTCCCGTCGATGCCGGGGCCTAAGACCTTGTGTGGAGTCGGGGCCGGAAACTGAGGATTCCTCTCCAGTGCTGACATGGATCTTGGGGTACTTCTGGAGTCTCCCCAGGGGAGTCAGTCCTCGTCTCGAATGCGGGCATGCACTTGCGCTTTCCTCCAGAGCGGTAGCAGCAGTGTCACGCAGTCCGCCGCGTGGATCAAAGGATCTATGGTTTTCCCTCGAGTCTTTCCCACGAGGCTTTCCCACGAGGCTTTCCCACAGGGCTGTCCCACGTGCACACGTGGTGGGAGTCGATCCTCGGCTTGAACGTCAAGGCAGTGCAGGGAAAACAGGTTCCTCTGGAATGGACTGACAAATCTGGGGGACTCTTGGAATGGTGTCACGACCCTGGAGTTCCTCTCGCCTTTCCTGTGGAGAGCGCCTCCTCTTGAGATGCGACAGGAACACCGGGAATTCTTTCCCTACGAAACAGGGAAAGGATCCCTCATCTCGAGCTAGGAGGCGGAAACGGGGCTCCCCTGGATGTGTGCGGGACCCCACGTGCTTCCTCTCGAGTGGAGATGGGCATGACGGGGAACTTCTTGAGTTGCAGCAAGGGTGTGAAGGACCCTTTGGAAGTTCCAGTGGTTAGATGTGATTGGCCTCGAGAAGCCTCAGCGGAAATGGGCCTCATCTCGCCTGGAGGGCAAAACCTCCTGGATTTTCTCGAGTTGCGGCAGGTGCTCTCGACTTACGACGGGGACCTCAGGGACCCGCTCTGGTGGCCTCAGGAAAGGCCAGTCCCCATGCGAGTTCCTCGGGGGCCTCTCGGGATTCCTCTCCCTTTGATGCCGGGGCCTAAGACCTTGTGTGGAGTCGGGGCCGGAACCTGAGGATTCCTCTCCAGTGCTGACATGGATCTTGGGGTACTTCTGGAGTCTCCCCAGGGGAGTCAGTCCTCGTCTCGAATGCGGGCATGCACTTGCGCTTTCCTCCAGAGCGGTAGCAGCAGTGTCACGCAGTCCGCCGCGTGGATCAAAGGATCTATGGTTTTCCCTCGAGTCTTTCCCACGAGGCTTTCCCACGAGGCTTTCCCACAGGGCTGTCCCACGTGCACACGTGGTGGGAGTCGATCCTCGGCTTGAACGTCAAGGCAGTGCAGGGAAAACAGGTTCCTCTGGAATGGACTGACACATCTGGGGGACTCTTGGAATGGTGGCACAACCCTGGAGTTCCTCTCGCCTTTCCTGTGGAGAGCGCCTCCTCTTGAGATGCGACGGGAACGCCGGGAATTCTTTCCCTACGAAACAGGGAAAGGATCCCTCATCTCGAGATAGGAGGCGGAAACGGGGCTCCCCTGGATGTGTGCGGGACACCACGTGCTTCCTCTCGAGTGGAGACGGGCATGTCGGGGAACTTCTTGAGTTGCAGCAAGGGTGTGAAGGACCCTTTGGAAGTTCCAGTGGTTAGACGTGATTGGCCTCGAGAAGCCTCAGCGGAAATGCGCCTCATCTCGCCTGGAGGTCAAAACCTCCTGGATTTTCTCGAGTTGCGGCAGGTGCTCTCGACTTACGACGGGGACCTCAGGGACCCGCTCTGGTGGCCTCAGGAAAGGCCAGTCCCCATGCGAGTTCCTCGGGGGCCTCTCGGGATTCCTCTCCCGTCGATGCCGGGGCCTAAGACCTTGTGTGGAGTCGGGGCCGGAACCTGAGGATTCCTCTCCAGTGCTGACATGGATCTTGGGGTACTTCTGGAGTCTCCCCAGGGGAGTCAGTCCTCGTCTCCAATGCGGGCATGCACTTGCGCTTTCCTCCAGAGCGGTAGCAGCAGTGTCACGCAGTCCGCCGCGTGGATCAAAGGATCTATGGTTTTCCCTCGAGTCTTTCCCACGAGGCTTTCCCACGAGGCTTTCCCACAGGGCTGTCCCACGTGCACACGTGGTGGGAGTAGATCCTCGGCTTGAACGTCAAGGCAGTTCAGGGAAAACAGGTTCCTCTGGAATGGACTGACAAATCTGGGGGACTCTTGTAATGGTGTCACGACCCTGGAGTTCCTCTCGCCTTTCCTGTGGAGAGCGCCTCCTCTTGAGATGCGACGGGAACACCGGGAATTCTTTCCCTACGAAACAGGGAAAGGATCCCTCATCTCGAGCTAGGAGGCGGAAACGGGGCTCCCCTGGATGTGTGCGGGACCCCACGTGCTTCCTCTCGAGTGGAGATGGGTATGTCGGGGAACTTCTTGAGTTGCAGTAATGGTGTGAAGGACCCTTTGGAATTTCCAGTGGTTAGATGTGATTGGCCTCGAGAAGCCTCAGCGGAAATGGGCCTCATCTCGCCTGGAGGGCAAAACCTCCTGGATTTTCTCGAGTTGCGGCAGGTGCTCTCGACTTACGACGGGGACCTCAGGGACCCGCTCTGGTGGCCTCAGGAAAGGCCAGTCCCCATGCGAGTTCCTCGGGGGCCTCACGGGATTCCTCTCCCGTCGATGCCGGGGCCTAAGACCTTGTGTGGAGTCGGGGCCGGAACCTGAGGATTCCTCTCCAGTGCTGACATGGATCTTGGGGTACTTCTGGAGTCTCCCCAGGGGAGTCAGTCCTCGTCTCGAATGCGGGCATGCACTTGCCCTTTCCTCCAGAGCGGTAGCAGCAGTGTCACGCAGTCCGCCGCGTGGATCAAAGGATCTATGGTTTTCCCTCGAGTCTTTCCCACGAGGCTTTCCCACGAGGCTTTCCCACAGGGCTGTCCCACGTGCACACGTGGTGGGAGTCGATCCTCGGCTTGAACGTCAAGGCAGTGCAGGGAAAACAGGTTCCTCTGGAATGGACTGACACATCTGGGGGACTCTTGGAATGGTGTCACGACCCTGGAGTTCCTCTCGCCTTTCCTGTGGAGAGCGCCTCCTCTTGAGATGCGACGGGAACGCCGGGAATTCTTTCCCTATGAAACAGGGAAAGGATCCCTCATCTCGAGCTAGGAGGCGGAAACGGGGCTCCCCTGGATGTGTTCGGGACCCCACGTGCTTCCTCTCGAGTGGAGACGGGTATGTCGGGGAACTTCTTGAGTTGCAGCAATGGTGTGAAGGACCCTTTGGAAGTTCCAGTGGTTAGATGTGATTGGCCTCGAGAAGCCTCATCGGAAATGGGCCTCATCTCGCCTGGAGGGCAAAACCTCCTGGATTTTCTCGAGTTGCGGCAGGTGCTCTCGACTTACGACGGGGACCTCAGGGACCCGCTCTGGTGGCCTCAGGAAAGGCCAGTCCCCATGCGAGTTCCTCGGGGGCCTCTCGGGATTCCTCTCCCGTCGATGCCGGGGCCTAAGACCTTGTGTGGAGTCGGGGCCGGAACCTGAGGATTCCTCTCCACTGCTGACATGGATCTTGGGGTACTTCTGGAGTCTCCCCAGGGGAGTCAGTCCTCGTCTCGAATGCGGGCATGCACTTGCGCTTTCCTCCAGAGCGGTAGCAGCAGTGTCACGCAGTCCGCCGCGTGGATCAAAGGATCTATGGTTTTCCCTCGAGTCTTTCCCACGAGGCTTTCCCACGAGGCTTTCCCACAGGGCTGTCCCACGTGCACACGTGGTGGGAGTCGATCCTCGGCTTGAACGTCAAGGCAGTGCAGGGAAAACAGGTTCCTCTGGAATGGACTGACACATCTGGGGGACTCTTGGAATGGCGGCACGACCCTGGAGTTCCTCTCGCCTTTCCTGTGGATAGCGCCTAATCTTGAGATGCGACGGGAACGCCGGGAATTCTTTCCCTACGAAACAGGGAAAGGATCCCTCATCTCGAGCTAGGAGGCGGAAACGGGGCTCCCCTGGATGTGTGCGGGACCCCACGTGCTTCCTCTCGAGTGGAGACGGGTATGTCGGGGAACTACTTGAGTTGCAGCAAGGGTGTGAAGGACCCTTTGGAAGTTCCAGTGGTTAGATGTGATTGGCCTCGAGAAGCCTCAGCGGAAATGGGCCTCATCTCGCCTGGAGGGCAAAACCTCCTGGATTTTCTCGAGTTGCGGCAGGTGCTCTCGACTTACGACGGGGACCTCAGGGACCCGCTCTGGTGGCCTCAGGAAAGGCCAGTCCCCATGCGAGTTCCTCGGGGGCCTCTCGGGATTCCTCTCCCGTCGATGCCGGGGCCTAAGACCTTGTGTGGAGTCGGGGCCGGAACCTGAGGTTTCCTCTCCAGTGCTGACATGGATCTTGGGGTACTTCTGGAGTCTCCCCAGGGGAGTCAGTCCTCGTCTCGAATGCGGGAACGCACTTGCGCTTTACTCCAGAGCGGTAGCAGCAGTGTCACGCAGTCCGCCGCGTGGATCAAAGGATCTATGGTTTTCCCTCGAGTCTTTCCCACGAGGCTTTCCCACGAGGCTTTCCCACAGGGCTGTCCCACGTGCACACGTGGTGGGAGTCGATCCTCGGCTTGAACGTCAAGGCAGTGCAGGGAAAACAGGTTCCTCTGGAATGGACTGACACATCTGGGGGACTCTTGGAATGGTGTCACGACCCTGGAGTTCCTCTCGCCTTTCCTGTGGAGAGCGCCTCCTCTTGAGATGCGACGGGAACACCGGGAATTCTTTCCCTACGAAACAGGGAAAGGATCCCTCATCTCGAGCTAGGAGGCGGAAACGGGGCTCCCCTGGATGTGTGCGGGACCCCACGTGCTTCCTCTCGAGTGGAGATGGGCATGTCGGGGAACTTCTTGAGTTGCAGTAATGGTGTGAAGGACCCTTTGGAAGTTCCAGTGGTTAGATGTGATTGGCCTCGAGAAGCCACAGCGGAAATGGGCCTCATCTCGCCTGGAGGGCAAAACCTCCTGGATTTTCTCGAGTTGCGGCAGGTGCTCTCGACTTACGACGGGGACCTCAGGGACCCGCTCTGGTGGCCTGAGGAAAGGCCAGTCCCCATGCGAGTTCCTCGGGGGCCTCTCGGGATTCCTCTCCCGTCGATGCCGGGGCCTAAGACCTTGTGTGGAGTCGGGGCCGGAACCTGAGGATTCCTCTCCAGTGCTGACATGGATCTTGGGGTACTTCTGGAGTCTCCCCAGGGGAGTCAGTCCTCGTCTCGAATGCGGGCATGCACTTGCGCTTTCCTCCAGAGCGGTAGCAGCAGTGTCACGCAGTCCGCCGCGTGGATCAAAGGATCTATGGTTTTCCCTCGAGTCTTTCCCACGAGGCTTTCCCACGAGGCTTTCCCACAGGGCTGTCCCACGTGCACACGTGGTGGGAGTCGATCCTCGGCTTGAACGTCAAGGCAGTGCAGGGAAAACAGGTTCCTCTGGAATGGACTGACACATCTGGGGGACTCTTGGAATGGTGGCACGACCCTGGATTTCCTCTCGCCTTTCCTGTGGAGAGCGCCTCCTCTTGAGATGCGACAGGAACGCCGGGAATTCTTTCCCTACGAAACAGGGAAAGGATCCCTCATCTCGAGATAGGAGGCGGAAACGGGGCTCCCCTGGATGTG
The DNA here is from genome assembly GCF_042477335.2 of Ovis canadensis. NCBI lineage: Eukaryota > Metazoa > Chordata > Mammalia > Artiodactyla > Bovidae > Ovis > Ovis canadensis. Next base: position 4,086,682 of record NC_091262.1, on the reverse strand, counting down.
TGCGGGACACCACGTGCTTCCTCTCGAGTGCAGACGGGAATGTCGGGGAACTTCTTGAGTTGCAGCAAGGGTGTGAAGGACCCTTTGGAAGTTCCAGTGGTTAGATGTGATTCGCCTCGAGAAGCCTCAGCGGAAATGGGCCTCATCTCTCCTGAGGGCAAAACCTCCTGGATTTTCTCGAGTTGCGGCAGGTGCTCTCGACTTACGACGGGGACCTCAGGGACCCGCTCTGGTGGCCTCAGGAAAGGCCAGTCCCCATGCGAGTTCCTCGGGGGCCTCTCGGGATTCCTCTCCCGTCGATGCCGGGGCCTAAGACCTTGTGTGGAGTCGGGGCCGGAACCTGAGGATTCCTCTCCAGTGCTGACATGGATCTTGGGGTACTTCTGGAGTCTCCCCAGGGGAGTCAGTCCTCGTCTCGAATGCGGGCATGCACTTGCGCTTTCCTCCAGAGCGGTAGCAGCAGTGTCACGCAGTCCGCCGCGTGGATCAAAGGATCTATGGTTTTCCCTCGAGTCTTTCCCACGAGGCTTTCCCACGAGGCTTTCCCACAGGGCTGTCCCACGTGCACACGTGGTGGGAGTCGATCCTCGGCTTGAACGTCAAGGCAGTGCAGGGAAAACAGGTTCCTCTGGAATGGACTGACACATCTGGGGGACTCTTGGAATGGTGGCACGACCCTGGAGTTCCTCTCGCCTTTCCTGTGGAGATCGCCTAATCTTGAGATGCGACGGGAACGCCGGGAATTCTTTCCCTACGAAACAGGGAAAGGATCCCTCATCTCGAGCTAGGAGGCGGAAACGGGGCTCCCCTGGATGTGTGCGGGACCCCACGTGCTTCCTCTCGAGTGGAGACGGGTATGTCGGGGAACTTCTTGAGTTGCAGCAATGGTGTGAAGGACCCTTTGGAAGTTCCAGTGGTTAGATGTGATTGGCCTCGAGAAGCCTCAGCGGAAATGGGCCTCATCTCGCCTGGAGGGCAAAACCTCCAGGATTTTATCGAGTTGCGGCAGGTGCTCTCGACTTACGACGGGGACCTCAGGGACCCGCTCTGGTGGCCTGAGGAAAGGCCAGTCCCCATGCGAGTTCCTCGGGGGCCTCTCGGGATTCCTCTCCCGTCGATGCCGGGGCCTAAGACCTTGTGTGGAGTCGGGGCCGGAACCTGAGGTTTCCTCTCCAGTGCTGACATGGATCTTGGGGTACTTCTGGAGTCTCCCCAGGGGAGTCAGTCCTCGTCTCGAATGCGGGAACGCACTTGCGCTTTACTCCAGAGCGGTAGCAGCAGTGTCACGCAGTCCGCCGCGTGGATCAAAGGATCTATGGTTTTCCCTCGAGTCTTTCCCACGAGGCTTTCCCACGAGGCTTTCCCACAGGGCTGTCCCACGTGCACACGTGGTGGGAGTCGATCCTCGGCTTGAACGTCAAGGCAGTGCAGGGAAAACAGGTTCCTCTGGAATGGACTGACACATCTGGGGGACTCTTGGAATGGTGTCACGACCCTGGAGTTCCTCTCGCCTTTCCTGTGGAGAGCGCCTCCTCTTGAGATGCGACGGGAACACCGGGAATTCTTTCCCTACGAAACAGGGAAAGGATCCCTCATCTCGAGCTAGGAGGCGGAAACGGGGCTCCCCTGGATGTGTGCGGGACCCCACGTGCTTCCTCTCGAGTGGAGATGGGTATGTCGGGGAACTTCTTGAGTTGCAGCAAGGGTGTGAAGGACCCTTTGGAAGTTCCAGTGGTTAGACGTATTGGCCTCGAGAAGCCTCAGCGGAAATGGGCCTCATCTCGCCTGGAGGGCAAAACCTCCTGGATTTTCTCGAGTTGCGGCAGGGGCTCTCGACTTACGACGGGGACCTCAGGGACCCGCTCTGGTGGCCTCAGGAAAGGCCAGTCCCCATGCGAGTTCCTCGGGGGCCTCTCGGGATTCCTCTCCCGTCGATGCCGGGGCCTAAGACCTTGTGTGGAGTCGGGGCCGGAACCTGAGGATTCCTCTCCAGTGCTGACATGGATCTTGGGGTACTTCTGGAGTCTCCCCAGGGGAGTCAGTCCTCGTCTCGAATGCGGGCATGCACTTGCGCTTTCCTCCAGAGCGGTAGCAGCAGTGTCACGCAGTCCGCCGCGTGGATCAAAGGATCTATGGTTTTCCCTCGAGTCTTTCCCATGAGGCTTTCCCACGAGGCTTTCCCACAGGGCTGTCCCAAGTGCACACGTGGTGGGAGTCGATCCTCGGCTTGAACGTCAAGGCAGTGCAGGGAAAACAGGTTCCTCTGGAATGGACTGACACATCTGGGGGACTCTTGGAATGGTGGCACGACCCTGGATTTCCTCTCGCCTTTCCTGTGGAGAGCGCCGCCTCTTGAGATGCGACGGGAACGCCGGGAATTCTTTCCCTACGAAACAGGGAAAGGATCCCTCATCTCGAGATAGGAGGCGGAAACGGGGCTCCCCTGGATGTGTGCGGGACACCACGTGCTTCCTCTCGAGTGCAGACGGGCATGTCAGGGAACTTCTTGAGTTGCAGCAATGGTGTGAAGGACCCTTTGGAAGTTCCAGTGGTTAGATGTGATTGGCCTCGAGAAGCCTCAGCGGAAATGGGCCTCATCTCGCCTGGAGGGCAAAACCTCCAGGATTTTCTCGAGTTGCGGCAGGTGCTCTCGACTTACGACGGGGACCTCAGGGACCCGCTCTGGTGGCCTGAGGAAAGGCCAGTCCCCATGCGAGTTCCTCGGGGGCCTCTCGGGATTCCTCTCCCGTCGATGCCGGGGCCTAAGACCTTGTGTGGAGTCAGGGCCGGAACCTGAGGATTCCTCTCCAGTGCTGACATGGATCTTGGGGTACTTCTGGAGTCTCCCCAGGGGAGTCAGTCCTCGTCTCGAATGCGGGCATGCACTTGCCCTTTCCTCCAGAGCGGTAGCAGCAGTGTCACGCAGTCCGCCGCGTGGATCAAAGGATCTATGGTTTTCCCTCGAGTCTTTCCCACGAGGCTTTCCCACGAGGCTTTCCCACAGGGCTGTCCCACGTGCACACGTGGTGGGAGTCGATCCTCGGCTTGAACGTCAAGGCAGTGCAGGGAAAACAGGTTCCTCTGGAATGGACTGACACATCTGGGGGACTCTTGGAATGGTGTCACGACCCTGGAGTTCCTCTCGCCTTTCCTGTGGAGAGCGCCTCCTCTTGAGATGCGACGGGAACGCCGGGAATTCTTTCCCTATGAAACAGGGAAAGGATCCCTCATCTCGAGCTAGGAGGCGGAAACGGGGCTCCCCTGGATGTGTTCGGGACCCCACGTGCTTCCTCTCGAGTGGAGACGGGTATGTCGGGGAACTTCTTGAGTTGCAGCAATGGTGTGAAGGACCCTTTGGAAGTTCCAGTGGTTAGATGTGATTGGCCTCGAGAAGCCTCAGCGGAAATGGGCCTCATCTCGCCTGGAGGGCAAAACCTCCTGGATTTTCTCGAGTTGCGGCAGGTGCTCTCGACTTACGACGGGGACCTCAGGGACCCGCTCTGGTGGCCTCAGGAAAGGCCAGTCCCCATGCGAGTTCCTCGGGGGCCTCTCGGGATTCCTCTCCCGTCGATGCCGGGGCCTAAGACCTTGTGTGGAGTCGGGGCCGGAACCTGAGGATTCCTCTCCAGTGCTGACATGGATCTTGGGGTACTTCTGGAGTCTCCCCAGGGGAGTCAGTCCTCGTCTCGAATGCGGGCATGCACTTGCGCTTTCCTCCAGAGCGGTAGCAGCAGTGTCACGCAGTCCGCCGCGTGGATCAAAGGATCTATGGTTTTCCCTCGAGTCTTTCCCACGAGGCTTTCCCACGAGGCTTTCCCACAGGGCTGTCCCACGTGCACACGTGGTGGGAGTCGATCCTCGGCTTGAACGTCAAGGCAGTGCAGGGAAAACAGGTTCCTCTGGAATGGACTGACACATCTGGGGGACTCTTGGAATGGTGGCATGACCCTGGAGTTCCTCTCGCCTTTCCTGTGGAGAGCGCCTCCTCTTGAGATGCGACGGGAACGCCGGGAATACTTTCCCTACGAAACAGGGAAAGGATCCCTCATCTCGAGCTAGGAGGAGGAAACGGGGCTCCCCTGGATGTTTGCGGGACACCACGTGCTTCCTCTCGAGTGGAGACGGGTATGTCAGGGAACTTCTTGAGTTGCAGCAAAGGTGTGAAGGACCCTTTGGAAGTTCCAGTGGTTAGACGTGATTGGCCTCGAGAAGCCTCAGCGGAAATGCGCCTCATCTCGCCTGGAGGTCAAAACCTCCTGGATTTTCTCGAGTTGCGGCAGGTGCTCTCGCCTTACGACGGGGACCTCAGGGACCCGCTCTGGTGGCCTCAGGAAAGGCCAGTCCCCATGCGAGTTCCCCGGGGGCCTCTCGGGATTCCTCTCCCATCGATGCCGGGGCCTAAGACCTTGTGTGGAGTCGGGGCCGGAACCTGAGGATTCCTCTCCAGTGCTGACATGGATCTTGGGGTACTTCTGGAGTCTCCCCAGGGGAGTCAGTCCTCGTCTCGAATGCGGGCATGCACTTGCGCTTTCCTCCAGAGCGGTAGCAGCAGTGTCACGCAGTCCGCCGCGTGGATCAAAGGATCTATGGTTTTCCCTCGAGTCTTTCCCACGAGGCTTTCCCACGAGGCTTTCCCACAGGGCTGTCCCACGTGCACACGTGGTGGGAGTCGATCCTCGGCTTGAACGTCAAGGCAGTGCAGGGAAAACAGGTTCCTCTGGAATGGACTGACACATCTGGGGGACTCTTGGAATGGTGGCACAACCCTGGAGTTCCTCTCGCCTTTCCTGTGGAGAGCGCCTCCTCTTGAGATGCGACGGGAACGCCGGGAATTCTTTCCCTACGAAACAGGGAAAGGATCCCTCATCTCGAGATAGGAGGCGGAAACGGGGCTCCCCTGGATGTGTGCGGGACCCCACGTGCTTCCTCTCGAGTGGAGATTGGTATGTCGGGGAACTTCTTGAGTTGCAGTAATGGTGTGAAGGACCCTTTGGAAGTTCCAGTGGTTAGATGTGATTGGCCTCGAGAAGCCACAGCGGAAATGGGCCTCATCTCGCCTGGAGGGCAAAACCTCCTGGATTTTCTCGAGTTGCGGCAGGTGCTCTCGACTTACGACGGGGACCTCAGGGACCCGCTCTGGTGGCCTGAGGAAAGGCCAGTCCCCATGCGAGTTCCACGGGGGCCTCTCGGGATTCCTCTCCCGTCGATGCCGGGGCCTAAGACCTTGTGTGGAGTCGGGGCCGGAACCTGAGGATTCCTCTCCAGTGCTGACATGGATCTTGGGGTACTTCTGGAGTCTCCCCAGGGGAGTCAATCCTCGTCTCGAATGCGGGCATGTACTTGCGCTTTCCTCCAAAGCGGTAGCAGCAGTGTCACGCAGTCCGCTGCGTGGATCAAAGGATCTATGGTTTTCCCTCGAGTCTTTCCCACGAGGCTTTCCCACGAGGCTTTCCCACAGGGCTGTCCCACGTGCACACGTGGTGGGAGTCGATCCTCGGCTTGAACGTCAAGGCAGTGCAGGGAAAACAGGTTCCTCTGGAATGGACTGACACATCTGGGGGACTCTTGGAATGGTGTCACGACCCTGGAGTTCCTCTCGCCTTTCCTGTGGAGAGCGCCTCCTCTTGAGATGCGACGGGAACGCCGGGAATTCTTTCCCTACGAAACAGGGAAAGGATCCCTCATCTCGAGCTAGGAGGCGGAAACGGGCCTCCCCTGGATGTGTGCGGGACCCGACGTGCTTCCTCTCGAGTGGAGACGGGTATGTCGGGGAACTTCTTGAGTTGCAGCAAGGGTGTGAAGGACCCTTTGGAAGTTCCAGTGGTTAGACGTATTGGCCTCGAGAAACCTCAGCGGAAAGGGGCCTCGTCTCGCCTGGAGGGCAAAACCTCCTAGATTTTCTCGAGTTGCGGCAGGTGCTCTCGACTTACGACGGGGACCTCAGGGACCCGCTCTGGTGGCCTCAGGAAAGGCCAGTCCCCATGCGAGTTCCTCGGGGGCCTCTCGGGATTCCTCTCCCGTCGATGCCGGGGCCTAAGACCTTGTGTGGAGTCGTGGCCGGAACCTGAGGATTCCTCTCCAGTGCTGACATGGATCTTGGGGTACTTCTGGAGTCTCCCCAGGGGAGTCAGTCCTCGTCTCGAATGCGGGCATGCACTTGCGCTTTCCTCCAGAGCGGTAGCAGCAGTGTCACGCAGTCCGCCGCGTGGATCAAAGGATCTATGGTTTTCCCTCGAGTCTTTCCCACGAGGCTTTCCCACGAGGCTTTCCCACAGGGCTGTCCCACGTGCACACGTGGTGGGAGTCGATCCTCGGCTTGAACGTCAAGGCAGTGCAGGGAAAACAGGTTCCTCTGGAATGGACTGACACATCTGGGGGACTCTTGGAATGGTGGCACGACCCTGGATTTCCTCTCGCCTTTCCTGTGGAGAGCGCCTCCTCTTGAGATGCGACAGGAACGCCGGGAATTCTTTCCCTACGAAACAGGGAAAGGATCCCTCATCTCGAGATAGGAGGCGGAAACGGGGCTCCCCTGGATGTGTGCGGGACACCACGTGCTTCCTCTCGAGTGCAGACGGGCATGTCGGGGAACTTCTTGAGTTGCAGCAAGGGTGTGAAGGACCCTTTGGAAGTTCCAGTGGTTAGATGTGATTGGCCTCGAGAAGCCTCAGCGGAAATGGGCCTCATCTCTCCTGAGGGCAAAACCTCCTGGATTTTCTCGAGTTGCGGCAGGTGCTCTCGAATTACGACGGGGACCTCAGGGACCCGCTCTGGTGGCCTCAGGAAAGGCCAGTCCCCATGCGAGTTCCTCGGGGGCCTCTCGGGATTCCTCTCCCGTCGATGCCGGGGCCTAAGACCTTGTGTGGAGTCGGGGCCGGAACCTGAGGATTCCTCTCCAGTGCTGACATGGATCTTGGGGTACTTCTGGAGTCTCCCCAGGGGAGTCAGTCCTCGTCTCGAATGCGGGCATGCACTTGCGCTTTCCTCCAGAGCGGTAGCAGCAGTGTCACGCAGTCCGCCGCGTGGATCAAAGGATCTATGGTTTTCCCTCGAGTCTTTCCCACGAGGCTTTCCCACGAGGCTTTCCCACAGGGCTGTCCCACGTGCACACGTGGTGGGAGTCGATCCTCGGCTTGAACGTCAAGGCAGTGCAGGGAAAACAGGTTCCTCTGGAATGGACTGACACATCTGGGGGACTCTTGGAATGGTGGCACGACCCTGGAGTTCCTCTCGCCTTTCCTGTGGAGAGCGCCTAATCTTGAGATGCCACGGGAACGCCGGGAATTCTTTCCCTACGAAACAGGGAAAGGATCCCTCATCTCGAGCTAGGAGGCGGAAACGGGGCTCCCCTGGATGTGTGCGGGACCCCACGTGCTTCCTCTCGAGTGGAGACGGGTATGTCGGGGAACTTCTTGAGTTGCAGCAATGGTGTGAAGGACCCTTTGGAAGTTCCAGTGGTTAGATGTGATTGGCCTCGAGAAGCCTCAGCGGAAATGGGCCTCATCTCGCCTGGAGGGCAAAACCTCCAGGATTTTCTCGAGTTGCGGCAGGTGCTCTCGACTTACGACGGGGACCTCAGGGACCCGCTCTGGTGGCCTGAGGAAAGGCCAGTCCCCATGCGAGTTCCTCGGGGGCCTCTCGGGATTCCTCTCCCGTCGATGCCGGGGCCTAAGACCTTGTGTGGAGTCGGGGCCGGAACCTGAGGTTTCCTCTCCAGTGCTGACATGGATCTTGGGGTACTTCTGGAGTCTCCCCAGGGGAGTCAGTCCTCGTCTCGAATGCGGGAACGCACTTGCGCTTTACTCCAGAGCGGTAGCAGCAGTGTCACGCAGTCCGCCGCGTGGATCAAAGGATCTATGGTTTTCCCTCGAGTCTTTCCCACGAGGCTTTCCCACGAGGCTTTCCCACAGGGCTGTCCCACGTGCACACGTGGTGGGAGTCGATCCTCGGCTTGAACGTCAAGGCAGTGCAGGGAAAACAGGTTCCTCTGGAATGGACTGACACATCTGGGGGACTCTTGGAATGGTGTCACGACCCTGGAGTTCCTCTCGCCTTTCCTGTGGAGAGCGCCTCCTCTTGAGATGCGACGGGAACGCCGGGAATTCTTTCCCTACGAAACAGGGAAAGGATCCCTCATCTCGAGCTAGGAGGCGGAAACGGGGCTCCCCTGGATGTGTGCGGGACCCCACGTGCTTCCTCTCGAGTGGAGATGGGTATGTCGGGGAACTTCTTGAGTTGCAGCAAGGGTGTGAAGGACCCTTTGGAAGTTCCAGTGGTTAGATGTGATTGGCCTCGAGAAGCCTCAGTGGAAATGGGCCTCATTTCGCCTGGAGGGCAAAACCTCCTGGATTTTCTCGAGTTGCGGCAGGTGCTCTCGACTTACGACGGGGACCTCAGGGACCCGCTCTGGTGGCCTCAGGAAAGGCCAGTCCCCATGCGAGTTCCTCGGGGGCCTCTCGGGATTCCTCTCCCGTCGATGCCGGGGCCTAAGACCTTGTGTGGAGTCGGGGTCGGAAGCTGAGGATTCCTCTCCAGTGCTGACATGGATCTTGGGGTACTTCTGGAGTTTCCCCAGGGGAGTCAGTCCTCGTCTCGAATGCGGGCATGCACTTGCGCTTTCCTCCAGAGCGGTAGCAGCAGTGTCACGCAGTCCGCCGCGTGGATCAAAGGATCTATGGTTTTCCCTCGAGTCTTTCCCACGAGGCTTTCCCACGAGGCTTTCCCACAGGGCTGTCCCACGTGCACACGTGGTGGGAGTCGATCCTCGGCTTGAACGTCAAGGCAGTGCAGGGAAAACAGGTTCCTCTGGAATGGACTGACACATCTGGGGGACTCTTGGAATGGTGGCAACACCCTGGAGTTCCTCTCGCCTTTCCTGTGGAGAGCGCCTCCTCTTGAGATGCGACGGGAATGCCGGGAATTCTTTCCCTACGAAACAGGGAAAGGATCCCTCATCTCGAGCTAGGAGGCGGAAAGGGGGCTCCCCTGGATGTGTGCGGGAAACCACGTGCTTCCTCTCGAGTGAAGACGGGTATGTCGGGGAATTTCTTGAGTTGCAGCAAGGGTGTGAAGGACCCTTTGGAAGTTCCAGTGGTTAGATGTGATTGGCCTCGAGAAGCCTCAGTGGAAATGGGCCTCATCTCGCCTGGAGGGCAAAACCTCCTGGATTTTCTCGAGTTGCGGCAGGTGCTCTCGACTTACGACGGGGACCTCAGGACCCGCTCTGGTGGCCTCAGGAAAGGCCAGTCCCCATGCGAGTTCCTCGGGGGCCTCTCGGGATTCCTCTCCCGTCGATGCCGGGCCTAAGACCTTGTGTGGAGTCGGGGCCGGAACCTGAGGATTCCTCTCCAGTGCTGACATGGATCTTGGGGTACTTCTGGAGTCTCCCCAGGGGAGTCAGTCCTCGTCTCGATTGCGGGCATGCACTTGGGCTTTCCTCCAGAGCGGTAGCAGCAGTGTCACGCAGTCCGCCGCGTGGATCAAAGGATCTATGGTTTTCCCTCGAGTCTTTCCCACGAGGCTTTCCCACGAGGCTTTCCCACAGGGCTGTCCCACGTGCACACGTGGTGGGAGTCGATCCTCGGCTTGAACGTCAAGGCAGTGCAGGGAAAACAGGTTCCTCTGGAATGGACTGACACATCTGGGGGACTCTTGGAATGGTGTCACGACCCTGGAGTTCCTCTCGCCTTTCCTGTGGAGAGCGCCTCCTCTTGAGATGCGACGGGAACGCCGGGAATTCTTTCCCTATGAAACAGGGAAAGGATCCCTCATCTCGAGCTAGGAGGCGGAAACGGGGCTCCCCTGGATGTGTTCGGGACCCCACGTGCTTCCTCTCGAGTGGAGACGGGTATGTCGGGGAACTTCTTGAGTTGCAGCAATGGTGTGAAGGACCCTTTGGAAGTTCCAGTGGTTAGATGTGATTGGCCTCGAGAAGCCTCAGCGGAAATGGGCCTCATCTCGCCTGGAGGGCAAAACCTCCTGGATTTTCTCGAGTTGCGGCAGGTGCTCTCGACTTACGACGGGGACCTCAGGGACCCGCTCTGGTGGCCTCAGGAAAGGCCAGTCCCCATGCGAGTTCCTCGGGGGCCTCTCGGGATTCCTCTCCCGTCGATGCCGGGGCCTAAGACCTTGTGTGGAGTCGGGGCCGGAACCTGAGGATTCCTCTCCAGTGCTGACATGGATCTTGGGGTACTTCTGGAGTCTCCCCAGGGGAGTCAGTCCTCGTCTCGAATGCGGGCATGCACTTGCGCTTTCCTCCAGAGCGGTAGCAGCAGTGTCACGCAGTCCGCCGCGTGGATCAAAGGATCTATGGTTTTCCCTCGAGTCTTTCCCACGAGGCTTTCCCACGAGGCTTTCCCACAGGGCTGTCCCACGTGCACACGTGGTGGGAGTCGATCCTCGGCTTGAACGTCAAGGCAGTGCAGGGAAAACAGGTTCCTCTGGAATGGACTGACACATCTGGGGGACTCTTGGAATGGTGGCATGACCCTGGAGTTCCTCTCGCCTTTCCTGTGGAGAGCGCCTCCTCTTGAGATGCGACGGGAACGCCGGGAATACTTTCCCTACGAAACAGGGAAAGGATCCCTCATCTCGAGCTAGGAGGAGGAAACGGGGCTCCCCTGGATGTTTGCGGGACACCACGTGCTTCCTCTCGAGTGGAGACGGGTATGTCAGGGAACTTCTTGAGTTGCAGCAAAGGTGTGAAGGACCCTTTGGAAGTTCCAGTGGTTAGACGTGATTGGCCTCGAGAAGCCTCAGCGGAAATGCGCCTCATCTCGCCTGGAGGTCAAAACCTCCTGGATTTTCTCGAGTTGCGGCAGGTGCTCTCGCCTTACGACGGGGACCTCAGGGACCCGCTCTGGTGGCCTCAGGAAAGGCCAGTCCCCATGCGAGTTCCCCGGGGGCCTCTCGGGATTCCTCTCCCATCGATGCCGGGGCCTAAGACCTTGTGTGGAGTCGGGGCCGGAACCTGAGGATTCCTCTCCAGTGCTGACATGGATCTTGGGGTACTTCTGGAGTCTCCCCAGGGGAGTCAGTCCTCGTCTCGAATGCGGGCATGCACTTGCGCTTTCCTCCAGAGCGGTAGCAGCAGTGTCACGCAGTCCGCCGCGTGGATCAAAGGATCTATGGTTTTCCCTCGAGTCTTTCCCACGAGGCTTTCCCACGAGGCTTTCCCACAGGGCTGTCCCACGTGCACACGTGGTGGGAGTCGATCCTCGGCTTGAACGTCAAGGCAGTGCAGGGAAAACAGGTTCCTCTGGAATGGACTGACACATCTGGGGGACTCTTGGAATGGTGGCACAACCCTGGAGTTCCTCTCGCCTTTCCTGTGGAGAGCGCCTCCTCTTGAGATGCGACGGGAACGCCGGGAATTCTTTCCCTACGAAACAGGGAAAGGATCCCTCATCTCGAGATAGGAGGCGGAAACGGGGCTCCCCTGGATGTGTGCGGGACCCCACGTGCTTCCTCTCGAGTGGAGATTGGTATGTCGGGGAACTTCTTGAGTTGCAGTAATGGTGTGAAGGACCCTTTGGAAGTTCCAGTGGTTAGATGTGATTGGCCTCGAGAAGCCACAGCGGAAATGGGCCTCATCTCGCCTGGAGGGCAAAACCTCCTGGATTTTCTCGAGTTGCGGCAGGTGCTCTCGACTTACGACGGGGACCTCAGGGACCCGCTCTGGTGGCCTGAGGAAAGGCCAGTCCCCATGCGAGTTCCACGGGGGCCTCTCGGGATTCCTCTCCCGTCGATGCCGGGGCCTAAGACCTTGTGTGGAGTCGGGGCCGGAACCTGAGGATTCCTCTCCAGTGCTGACATGGATCTTGGGGTACTTCTGGAGTCTCCCCAGGGGAGTCAATCCTCGTCTCGAATGCGGGCATGTACTTGCGCTTTCCTCCAAAGCGGTAGCAGCAGTGTCACGCAGTCCGCTGCGTGGATCAAAGGATCTATGGTTTTCCCTCGAGTCTTTCCCACGAGGCTTTCCCACGAGGCTTTCCCACAGGGCTGTCCCACGTGCACACGTGGTGGGAGTCGATCCTCGGCTTGAACGTCAAGGCAGTGCAGGGAAAACAGGTTCCTCTGGAATGGACTGACACATCTGGGGGACTCTTGGAATGGTGTCACGACCCTGGAGTTCCTCTCGCCTTTCCTGTGGAGAGCGCCTCCTCTTGAGATGCGACGGGAACGCCGGGAATTCTTTCCCTACGAAACAGGGAAAGGATCCCTCATCTCGAGCTAGGAGGCGGAAACGGGCCTCCCCTGGATGTGTGCGGGACCCGACGTGCTTCCTCTCGAGTGGAGACGGGTATGTCGGGGAACTTCTTGAGTTGCAGCAAGGGTGTGAAGGACCCTTTGGAAGTTCCAGTGGTTAGACGTATTGGCCTCGAGAAACCTCAGCGGAAAGGGGCCTCGTCTCGCCTGGAGGGCAAAACCTCCTAGATTTTCTCGAGTTGCGGCAGGTGCTCTCGACTTACGACGGGGACCTCAGGGACCCGCTCTGGTGGCCTCAGGAAAGGCCAGTCCCCATGCGAGTTCCTCGGGGGCCTCTCGGGATTCCTCTCCCGTCGATGCCGGGGCCTAAGACCTTGTGTGGAGTCGTGGCCGGAACCTGAGGATTCCTCTCCAGTGCTGACATGGATCTTGGGGTACTTCTGGAGTCTCCCCAGGGGAGTCAGTCCTCGTCTCGAATGCGGGCATGCACTTGCGCTTTCCTCCAGAGCGGTAGCAGCAGTGTCACGCAGTCCGCCGCGTGGATCAAAGGATCTATGGTTTTCCCTCGAGTCTTTCCCACGAGGCTTTCCCACGAGGCTTTCCCACAGGGCTGTCCCACGTGCACACGTGGTGGGAGTCGATCCTCGGCTTGAACGTCAAGGCAGTGCAGGGAAAACAGGTTCCTCTGGAATGGACTGACACATCTGGGGGACTCTTGGAATGGTGGCACGACCCTGGATTTCCTCTCGCCTTTCCTGTGGAGAGCGCCTCCTCTTGAGATGCGACAGGAACGCCGGGAATTCTTTCCCTACGAAACAGGGAAAGGATCCCTCATCTCGAGATAGGAGGCGGAAACGGGGCTCCCCTGGATGTGTGCGGGACACCACGTGCTTCCTCTCGAGTGCAGACGGGCATGTCGGGGAACTTCTTGAGTTGCAGCAAGGGTGTGAAGGACCCTTTGGAAGTTCCAGTGGTTAGATGTGATTGGCCTCGAGAAGCCTCAGCGGAAATGGGCCTCATCTCTCCTGAGGGCAAAACCTCCTGGATTTTCTCGAGTTGCGGCAGGTGCTCTCGAATTACGACGGGGACCTCAGGGACCCGCTCTGGTGGCCTCAGGAAAGGCCAGTCCCCATGCGAGTTCCTCGGGGGCCTCTCGGGATTCCTCTCCCGTCGATGCCGGGGCCTAAGACCTTGTGTGGAGTCGGGGCCGGAACCTGAGGATTCCTCTCCAGTGCTGACATGGATCTTGGGGTACTTCTGGAGTCTCCCCAGGGGAGTCAGTCCTCGTCTCGAATGCGGGCATGCACTTGCGCTTTCCTCCAGAGCGGTAGCAGCAGTGTCACGCAGTCCGCCGCGTGGATCAAAGGATCTATGGTTTTCCCTCGAGTCTTTCCCACGAGGCTTTCCCACGAGGCTTTCCCACAGGGCTGTCCCACGTGCACACGTGGTGGGAGTCGATCCTCGGCTTGAACGTCAAGGCAGTGCAGGGAAAACAGGTTCCTCTGGAATGGACTGACACATCTGGGGGACTCTTGGAATGGTGGCACGACCCTGGAGTTCCTCTCGCCTTTCCTGTGGAGAGCGCCTAATCTTGAGATGCCACGGGAACGCCGGGAATTCTTTCCCTACGAAACAGGGAAAGGATCCCTCATCTCGAGCTAGGAGGCGGAAACGGGGCTCCCCTGGATGTGTGCGGGACCCCACGTGCTTCCTCTCGAGTGGAGACGGGTATGTCGGGGAACTTCTTGAGTTGCAGCAATGGTGTGAAGGACCCTTTGGAAGTTCCAGTGGTTAGATGTGATTGGCCTCGAGAAGCCTCAGCGGAAATGGGCCTCATCTCGCCTGGAGGGCAAAACCTCCAGGATTTTCTCGAGTTGCGGCAGGTGCTCTCGACTTACGACGGGGACCTCAGGGACCCGCTCTGGTGGCCTGAGGAAAGGCCAGTCCCCATGCGAGTTCCTCGGGGGCCTCTCGGGATTCCTCTCCCGTCGATGCCGGGGCCTAAGACCTTGTGTGGAGTCGGGGCCGGAACCTGAGGTTTCCTCTCCAGTGCTGACATGGATCTTGGGGTACTTCTGGAGTCTCCCCAGGGGAGTCAGTCCTCGTCTCGAATGCGGGAACGCACTTGCGCTTTACTCCAGAGCGGTAGCAGCAGTGTCACGCAGTCCGCCGCGTGGATCTAAGGATCTATGGTTTTCCCTCGAGTCTTTCCCACGAGGCTTTCCCACGAGGCTTTCCCACAGGGCTGTCCCACGTGCACACGTGGTGGGAGTCGATCCTCGGCTTGAACGTCAAGGCAGTGCAGGGAAAACAGGTTCCTCTGGAATGGACTGACACATCTGGGGGACTCTTGGAATGGTGTCACGACCCTGGAGTTCCTCTCGCCTTTCCTGTGGAGAGCGCCTCCTCTTGAGATGCGACGGGAACGCCGGGAATTCTTTCCCTACGAAACAGGGAAAGGATCCCTCATCTCGAGCTAGGAGGCGGAAACGGGGCTCCCCTGGATGTGTGCGGGACCCCACGTGCTTCCTCTCGAGTGGAGATGGGTATGTCGGGGAACTTCTTGAGTTGCAGCAAGGGTGTGAAGGACCCTTTGGAAGTTCCAGTGGTTAGATGTGATTGGCCTCGAGAAGCCTCAGTGGAAATGGGCCTCATTTCGCCTGGAGGGCAAAACCTCCTGGATTTTCTCGAGTTGCGGCAGGTGCTCTCGACTTACGACGGGGACCTCAGGGACCCGCTCTGGTGGCCTCAGGAAAGGCCAGTCCCCATGCGAGTTCCTCGGGGGCCTCTCGGGATTCCTCTCCCGTCGATGCCGGGGCCTAAGACCTTGTGTGGAGTCGGGGTCGGAAGCTGAGGATTCCTCTCCAGTGCTGACATGGATCTTGGGGTACTTCTGGAGTTTCCCCAGGGGAGTCAGTCCTCGTCTCGAATGCGGGCATGCACTTGCGCTTTCCTCCAGAGCGGTAGCAGCAGTGTCACGCAGTCCGCCGCGTGGATCAAAGGATCTATGGTTTTCCCTCGAGTCTTTCCCACGAGGCTTTCCCACGAGGCTTTCCCACAGGGCTGTCCCACGTGCACACGTGGTGGGAGTCGATCCTCGGCTTGAACGTCAAGGCAGTGCAGGGAAAACAGGTTCCTCTGGAATGGACTGACACATCTGGGGGACTCTTGGAATGGTGGCAACACCCTGGAGTTCCTCTCGCCTTTCCTGTGGAGAGCGCCTCCTCTTGAGATGCGACGGGAATGCCGGGAATTCTTTCCCTACGAAACAGGGAAAGGATCCCTCATCTCGAGCTAGGAGGCGGAAAGGGGGCTCCCCTGGATGTGTGCGGGAAACCACGTGCTTCCTCTCGAGTGAAGACGGGTATGTCGGGGAATTTCTTGAGTTGCAGCAAGGGTGTGAAGGACCCTTTGGAAGTTCCAGTGGTTAGATGTGATTGGCCTCGAGAAGCCTCAGTGGAAATGGGCCTCATCTCGCCTGGAGGGCAAAACCTCCTGGATTTTCTCGAGTTGCGGCAGGTGCTCTCGACTTACGACGGGGACCTCAGGACCCGCTCTGGTGGCCTCAGGAAAGGCCAGTCCCCATGCGAGTTCCTCGGGGGCCTCTCGGGATTCCTCTCCCGTCGATGCCGGGCCTAAGACCTTGTGTGGAGTCGGGGCCGGAACCTGAGGATTCCTCTCCAGTGCTGACATGGATCTTGGGGTACTTCTGGAGTCTCCCCAGGGGAGTCAGTCCTCGTCTCGATTGCGGGCATGCACTTGGGCTTTCCTCCAGAGCGGTAGCAGCAGTGTCACGCAGTCCGCCGCGTGGATCAAAGGATCTATGGTTTTCCCTCGAGTCTTTCCCACGAGGCTTTCCCACGAGGCTTTCCCACAGGGCTGTCCCACGTGCACACGTGGTGGGAGTCGATCCTCGGCTTGAACGTCAAGGCAGTGCAGGGAAAACAGGTTCCTCTGGAATGGACTGACACATCTGGGGGACTCTTGGAATGGTGGCACGACCCTGGAGTTCCTCTCGCCTTTCCTGTGGAGAGCGCCTAATCTTGAGCTGCGACGGGAACGCCGGGAATTCTTTCCCTACGAAACAGGGAAAGGATCCCTCATCTCGAGCTAGGAGGCGGAAACGGGGCTCCCCGGGATGTGTGCGGGACCCCACGTGCTTCCTCTCGAGTGGAGACGGGTATGTTGGGGAACTTCTTGAGTTGCAGCAATGGTGTGAAGGACCCTTTGGAAGTTCCAGTGGTTAGATGTGATTGGCCTCGAGAAGCCTCAGCGGAAATGGGCCTCATCTCGCCTGGAGGGCAAAACCTCCTGGATTTTCTCGAGTTGCGGCAGGTGCTCTCGACTTACGACGGGGACCTCAGGGACCCGCTCTGGTGGCCTCAGGAAAGGCCATTCCCCATGCGAGTTCCTCGGGGGCCTCTCGGGATTCCTCTCCCGTCGATGCCGGGGCCTAAGACCTTGTGTGGAGTCGGGGCCGGAACCTGAGGTTTCCTCTCCAGTGCTGACATGGATCTTGGGGTACTTCTGGAGTCTCCCCAGGGGAGTCAGTCCTCGTCTCGAATGCGGGAACGCACTTGCGCTTTACTCCAGAGCGGTAGCAGCAGTGTCACGCAGTACGCCGCGTGGATCAAAGGATCTATGGTTTTCCCTCGAGTCTTTCCCACGAGGCTTTCCCACGAGGCTTTCCCACAGGGCTGTCCCACGTGCACACGTGGTGGGAGTCGATCCTCGGCTTGAACGTCAAGGCAGTGCAGGGAAAACAGGTTCCTCTGGAATGGACTGACACATCTGGGGGACTCTTGGAATGGTGTCACGACCATGGAGTTCCTCTCGCCTTTCCTGTGGAGAGCGCCTCCTCTTGAGATGCGACGGGAACACCGGGAATTCTTTCCCTACGAAACAGGGAAAGGATCCCTCATCTCGAGCTAGGAGGCGGAAACGGGGCTCCTCTGGATGTGTGCGGACCCCACGTGCTTCCTCTCGAGTGGAGACGGGTATGTCGGGGAACTTCTTGAGTTGCAGCAAGGGTGTGAAGGACCCTTTGGAAGTTCCAGTGGTTAGATGTGATTGGCCTCGAGAAGCCTCAGCGGAAATGGGCCTCATCTCGCCTGGAGGGCAAAACCTCCTGGATTTTCTCGAGTTGCGGCAGGTGCTCTCGACTTACGACGGGGACCTCAGGGACCCGCTCTGGTGGCCTCAGGAAAGGCCAGTCCCCATGCGAGTTCCTCGGGGGCCTCTCGGGATTCCTCTCCCGTCGATGCCGGGGCCTAAGACCTTGTGTGGAGTCGGGGCCGGAACCTGAGGTTTCCTCTCCAGTGCTGACATGGATCTTGGGGTACTTCTGGAGTCTCCCCAGGGGAGTCAGTCCTCGTCTCGAATGCGGGAACGCACTTGCGCTTTACTCCAGAGCGGTAGCAGCAGTGTCACGCAGTCCGCCGCGTGGATCAAAGGATCTATGGTTTTCCCTCGAGTCTTTCCCACGAGGCTTTCCCACGAGGCTTTCCCACAGGGCTGTCCCACGTGCACACGTGGTGGGAGTCGATCCTCGGCTTGAACGTCAAGGCAGTGCAGGGAAAACAGGTTCCTCTGGAATGGACTGACACATCTGGGGGACTCTTGGAATGGTGTCACGACCCTGGAGTTCCTCTCGCCTTTCCTGTGGAGAGCGCCTCCTCTTGAGATGCGACGGGAACACCGGGAATTCTTTCCCTACGAAACAGGGAAAGGATCCCTCATCTCGAGCTAGGAGGCGGAAACGGGGCTCCCCTGGATGTGTGCGGGACCCCACGTGCTTCCTCTCGAGTGGAGATGGGTATGTCGGGGAACTTCTTGAGTTGCAGTAATGGTGTGAAGGACCCTTTGGAAGTTCCAGTGGTTAGATGTGATTGGCCTCGAGAAGCCACAGCGGAAATGGGCCTCATCTCGCCTGGAGGGCAAAACCTCCTGGATTTTCTCGAGTTGCGGCAGGTGCTCTCGACTTACGACGGGGACCTCAGGGACCCGCTCTGGTGGCCTCAGGAAAGGCCAGTCCCCATGCGAGTTCCTCGGGGGCCTCTCGGGATTCCTCTCCCGTCGATGCCGGGGCCTAAGACCTTGTGTGGAGTCGGGGCCGGAACCTGAGGATTCCTCTCCAGTGCTGACATGGATCTTGGGGTACTTCTGGAGTCTCCCCAGGGGAGTCAGTCCTCGTCTCGAATGCGGGCATTCACTTGCGCTTTCCTCCAGAGCGGTAGCAGCAGTGTCACGCAGTCCGCCGCGTGGATCAAAGGATCTATGGTTTGCCCTCGAGTCTTTCCCACGAGGCTTTCCCACGAGGCTTTCCCACAGGGCTATCCCACGTGCACACGTGGTGGGAGTCGATCCTCGGCTTGAACGTCAAGGCAGTGCAGGGAAAACAGGTTCCTCTGGAATGGACTGACACATCTGGGGGACTCTTGGAATGGTGGCACGACCCTGGATTTCCTCTCGCCTTTCCTGTGGAGAGCGCCTCCTCTTGAGATGCGACAGGAACGCCGCGAATTCTTTCCCTTCGAAACAGGGAAAGGATCCCTCATCTCGAGATAGGAGGCGGAAACGGGGCTCCCCTGGATGTGTGCGGGACACCACGTGCTTCCTCTCGAGTGCAGACGGGCATGTCGGGGAACTTCTTGAGTTGCAGCAAGGGTGTGAAGGACCCTTTGGAAGTTCCAGTGGTTAGATGTGATTGGCCTCGAGAAGCCTCAGCGGAAATGGGCCTCATCTCTCCTGAGGGCAAAACCTCCTGGATTTTCTCGAGTTGCGGCAGGTGCTCTCGACTTACGACGGGGACCTCAGGGACCCGCTCTGGTGGCCTGAGGAAAGGCCAGTCCCCATGCGAGTTCCTCGGGGGCCTCTCGGGATTCCTCTCCCGTCGATGCCGGGGCCTAAGACCTTGTGTGGAGTCGGGGCCGGAACCTGAGGATTCCTCTCCAGTGCTGACATGGATCTTGGGGTACTTCTGGAGTCTCCCCAGGGGAGTCAGTCCTCGTCTCGAATGCGGGCATGCACTTGCGCTTTCCTCCAGAGCGGTAGCAGCAGTGTCACGCAGTCCGCCGCGTGGATCAAAGGATCTATGGTTTTCCCTCGAGTCTTTCCCACGAGGCTTTCCCACGAGGCTTTCCCACAGGGCTGTCCCACGTGCACACGTGGTGGGAGTCGATCCTCGGCTTGAACGTCAAGGCAGTGCAGGGAAAACAGGTTCCTCTGGAATGGACTGACACATCTGGGGGACTCTTGGAATGGTGGCACGACCCTGGATTTCCTCTCGCCTTTCCTGTGGAGAGCGCCTCCTCTTGAGATGCGACGGGAACACCGGGAATTCTTTCCCTACGAAACAGGGAAAGGATCCCTCATCTCGAGCTAGGAGGCGGAAACGGGGCTCCTCTGGATGTGTGCGGACCCCACGTGCTTCCTCTCGAGTGGAGACGGGTATGTCGGGGAACTTCTTGAGTTGCAGCAAGGGTGTGAAGGACCCTTTGGAAGTTCCAGTGGTTAGATGTGATTGGCCTCGAGAAGCCTCAGCGGAAATGGGCCTCATCTCGCCTGGAGGGCAAAACCTCCTGGATTTTCTCGAGTTGCGGCAGGTGCTCTCGACTTACGACGGGGACCTCAGGGACCCGCTCTGGTGGCCTCAGGAAAGGCCAGTCCCCATGCGAGTTCCTCGGGGGCCTCTCGGGATTCCTCTCCCGTCGATGCCGGGGCCTAAGACCTTGTGTGGAGTCGGGGCCGGAACCTGAGGTTTCCTCTCCAGTGCTGACATGGATCTTGGGGTACTTCTGGAGTCTCCCCAGGGGAGTCAGTCCTCGTCTCGAATGCGGGAACGCACTTGCGCTTTACTCCAGAGCGGTAGCAGCAGTGTCACGCAGTACGCCGCGTGGATCAAAGGATCTATGGTTTTCCCTCGAGTCTTTCCCACGAGGCTTTCCCACGAGGCTTTCCCACAGGGCTGTCCCACGTGCACACGTGGTGGGAGTCGATCCTCGGCTTGAACGTCAATGCAGTGCAGGGAAAACAGGTTCCTCTGGAATGGACTGACACATCTGGGGGACTCTTGGAATGGTGTCACGACCATGGAGTTCCTCTCGCCTTTCCTGTGGAGAGCGCCTCCTCTTGAGATGCGACGGGAACACCGGGAATTCTTTCCCTACGAAACAGGGAAAGGATCCCTCATCTCGAGATAGGAGGCGGAAACGGGGCTCCTCTGGATGTGTGCGGACCCCACGTGCTTCCTCTCGAGTGGAGACGGGTATGTCGGGGAACTTCTTGAGTTGCAGCAAGGGTGTGAAGGACCCTTTGGAAGTTCCAGTGGTTAGATGTGATTGGCCTCGAGAAGCCTCAGCGGAAATGGGCCTCATCTCGCCTGGAGGGCAAAACCTCCTGGATTTTCTCGAGTTGCGGCAGGTGCTCTCGACTTACGACGGGGACCTCAGGGACCCGCTCTGGTGGCCTCAGGAAAGGCCAGTCCCCATGCGAGTTCCTCGGGGGCCTCTCGGGATTCCTCTCCCGTCGATGCCGGGGCCTAAGACCTTGTGTGGAGTCGGGGCCGGAACCTGAGGTTTCCTCTCCAGTGCTGACATGGATCTTGGGGTACTTCTGGAATCTCCCCAGGGGAGTCAGTCCTCGTCTCGAATGCGGGAACGCACTTGCGCTTTACTCCAGAGCGGTAGCAGCAGTGTCACGCAGTCCGCCGCGTGGATCAAAGGATCTATGGTTTTCCCTCGAGTCTTTCCCACGAGGCTTTCCCACGAGGCTTTCCCACAGGGCTGTCCCACGTGCACACGTGGTGGGAGTCGATCCTCGGCTTGAACGTCAAGGCAGTGCAGGGAAAACAGGTTCCTCTGGAATGGACTGACACATCTGGGGGACTCTTGGAATGGTGTCACGACCCTGGAGTTCCTCTCGCCTTTCCTGTGGAGAGCGCCTCCTCTTGAGATGCGACGGGAACACCGGGAATTCTTTCCCTACGAAACAGGGAAAGGATCCCTCATCTCGAGCTAGGAGGCGGAAACGGGGCTCCCCTGGATGTGTGAGGGACCCCACGTGCTTCCTCTCGAGTGGAGATGGGTATGTCGGGGAACTTCTTGAGTTGCAGTAATGGTGTGAAGGACCCTTTGGAAGTTCCAGTGGTTAGATGTGATTGGCCTCGAGAAGCCACAGCGGAAATGGGCCTCATCTCGCCTGGAGGGCAAAACCTCCTGGATTTTCTCGAGTTGCGGCAGGTGCTCTCGACTTACGACGGGGACCTCAGGGACCCGCTCTGGTGGCCTGAGGAAAGGCCAGTCCCCATGCGAGTTCCTCGGGGGCCTCTCGGGATTCCTCTCCCGTCGATGCCGGGGCCTAAGACCTTGTGTGGAGTCGGGGCCGGAACCTGAGGATTCCTCTCCAGTGCTGACATGGATCTTGGGGTACTTCTGGAGTCTCCCCAGGGGAGTCAGTCCTCGTCTCGAATGCGGGCATGCACTTGCGCTTTCCTCCAGAGCGGTAGCAGCAGTGTCACGCAGTCCGCCGCGTGGATCAAAGGATCTATGGTTTTCCCTCGAGTCTTTCCCACGAGGCTTTCCCACGAGGCTTTCCCACAGGGCTGTCCCACGTGCACACGTGGTGGGAGTCGATCCTCGGCTTGAACGTCAAGGCAGTGCAGGGAAAACAGGTTCCTCTGGAATGGACTGACACATCTGGGGGACTCTTGGAATGGTGGCACGACCCTGGATTTCCTCTCGCCTTTCCTGTGGAGAGCGCCTCCTCTTGAGATGCGACAGGAACGCCGGGAATTCTTTCCCTACGAAACAGGGAAAGGATCCCTCATCTCGCGATAGGAGGCGGAAACGGGGCTCCCCTGGATGTGTGCGGGACACCACGTGCTTCCTCTCGAGTGCAGACGGGCATGTCGGGGAACTTCTTGAGTTGCAGCAAGGGTGTGAAGGACCCTTTGGAAGTTCCAGTGGTTAGATGTGATTGGCCTCGAGAAGCCTCAGCGGAAATGGGCCTCATCTCTCCTGAGGGCAAAACCTCCTGGATTTTCTCGAGTTGCGGCAGGTGCTCTCGACTTACGACGGGGACCTCAGGGACCCGCTCTGGTGGCCTCAGGAAAGGCCAGTCCCCATGCGAGTTCCTCGGGGGCCTCTCGGGATTCCTCTCCCGTCGATGCCGGGGCCTAAGACCTTGTGTGGAGTCGGGGCCGGAACCTGAGGATTCCTCTCCAGTGCTGACATGGATCTTGGGGTACTTCTGGAGTCTCCCCAGGGGAGTCAGTCCTCGTCTCGAATGCGGGCATGCACTTGCACTTTCCTCCAGAGCGGTAGCAGCAGTGTCACGCAGTCCGCCGCGTGGATCAAAGGATCTATGGTTTTCCCTCGAGTCTTTCCCACGAGGCTTTCCCACGAGGCTTTCCCACAGGGCTGTCCCACGTGCACACGTGGTGGGAGTCGATCCTCGGCTTGAACGTCAAGGCAGTGCAGGGAAAACAGGTTCCTCTGGAATGGACTGACACATCTGGGGGACTCTTGGAATGGTGGCACGACCCTGGAGTTCCTCTCGCCTTTCCTGTGGAGAGCGCCTAATCTTGAGATGCGACGGGAACGCCGGGAATTCTTTCCCTACGAAACAGGGAAAGGATCCCTCATCTCGATTTAGGAGGCGGAAACGGGGCTCCCCTGGATGTGTGCGGGACCCCACGTGCTTCCTCTCGAGTGGAGACGGGTATGTCGGGGAACTTCTTGAGTTGCAGCAATGGTGTGAAGGACCCTTTGGAAGTTCCAGTGGTTAGATGTGATTGGCCTCGAGAAGCCTCAGCGGAAATGGGCCTCATCTCGCCTGGAGGGCAAAACCTCCTGGATTTTCTCGAGTTGCGGCAGGTGCTCTCGACTTACGACGGGGACCTCAGGGACCCGCTCTGGTGGCCTCAGGAAAGGCCAGTCCCCATGCGAGTTCCTCGGGGGCCTCTCGGGATTCCTCTCCCGTCGATGCCGGGGCCTAAGACCTTGTGTGGAGTCGGGGCCGGAACCTGAGGTTTCCTCTCCAGTGCTGACATGGATCTTGGGGTACTTCTGGAGTCTCCCCAGGGGAGTCAGTCCTCGTCTCGAATGCGGGAACGCACTTGCGCTTTACTCCAGAGCGGTAGCAGCAGTGTCACGCAGTCCGCCGCGTGGATCAAAGGATCTATGGTTTTCCCTCGAGTCTTTCCCACGAGGCTTTCCCACGAGGCTTTCCCACAGGGCTGTCCCACGTGCACACGTGGTGGGAGTCGATCCTCGGCTTGAACGTCAAGGCAGTGCAGGGAAAACAGGTTCCTCTGGAATGGACTGACACATCTGGGGGACTCTTGGAATGGTGTCACGACCCTGGAGTTCCTCTCGCCTTTCCTGTGGAGAGCGCCTCCTCTTGAGATGCGACGGGAACACCGGGAATTCTTTCCCTACGAAACAGGGAAAGGATCCCTCATCTCGAGCTAGGAGGCGGAAACGGGGCTCCCCTGGATGTGTGCGGGACCCCACGTGCTTCCTCTCGAGTGGAGATGGGTATGTCGGGGAACTTCTTGAGTTGCAGTAATGGTGTGAAGGACCCTTTGGAAGTTCCAGTGGTTAGATGTGATTGGCCTCGAGAAGCCACAGCGGAAATGGGCCTCATCTCGCCTGGAGGGCAAAACCTCCAGGATTTTCTCGAGTTGCGGCAGGTGCTCTCGACTTACGACGGGGACCTCAGGGACCCGCTCTGGTGGCCTGAGGAAAGGCCAGTCCCCATGCGAGTTCCTCGGGGGCCTCTCGGGATTCCTCTCCCGTCGATGCCGGGGCCTAAGACCTTGTGTGGAGTCGGGGCCGGAACCTGAGGATTCCTCTCCAGTGCTGACATGGATCTTGGGGTACTTCTGGAGTCTCCCCAGGGGAGTCAGTCCTCGTCTCGAATGCGGGCATGCACTTGCGCTTTCCTCCAGAGCGGTAGCAGCAGTGTCACGCAGTCCGCCGCGTGGATCAAAGGATCTATGGTTTTCCCTCGAGTCTTTCCCACGAGGCTTTCCCACGAGGCTTTCCCACAGGGCTGTCCCACGTGCACACGTGGTGGGAGTCGATCCTCGGCTTGAACGTCAAGGCAGTGCAGGGAAAACAGGTTCCTCTGGAATGGACTGACACATCTGGGGGACTCTTGGAATGGTGGCACGACCCTGGAGTTCCTCTCGCCTTTCCTGTGGAGAGCGCCTCCTCTTGAGATGCGACAGGAACGCCGGGAATTCTTTCCCTACGAAACAGGGAAAGGATCCCTCATCTCGCGATAGGAGGCGGAAACGGGGCTCCCCTGGATGTGTGCGGGACACCACGTGCTTCCTCTCGAGTGCAGACGGGCATGTCGGGGAACTTCTTGAGTTGCAGCAAGGGTGTGAAGGTCCCTTTGGAAGTTCCAGTGGTTAGACGTATTGGCCTCGAGAAACCTCAGCGGAAAGGGGCCTCGTCTCGCCTGGAGGGCAAAACCTCCTAGATTTTCTCGAGTTGCGGCAGGTGCTCTCGACTTACGACGGGGACCTCAGGGACCCGCTCTGGTGGCCTCAGGAAAGGCCAGTCCCCATGCGAGTTCCTCGGGGGCCTCTCGGGATTCCTCTCCCGTCGATGCCGGGGCCTAAGACCTTGTGTGGAGTCGTGGCCGGAACCTGAGGATTCCTCTCCAGTGCTGACATGGATCTTGGGGTACTTCTGGAGTCTCCCCAGGGGAGTCAGTCCTCGTCTCGAATGCGGGCATGCACTTGCGCTTTCCTCCAGAGCGGTAGCAGCAGTGTCACGCAGTCCGCCGCGTGGATCAAAGGATCTATGGTTTTCCCTCGAGTCTTTCCCACGAGGCTTTCCCACGAGGCTTTCCCACAGGGCTGTCCCACGTGCACACGTGGTGGGAGTCGATCCTCGGCTTGAACGTCAAGGCAGTGCAGGGAAAACAGGTTCCTCTGGAATGGACTGACACATCTGGGGGACTCTTGGAATGGTGGCACGACCCTGGATTTCCTCTCGCCTTTCCTGTGGAGAGCGCCTCCTCTTGAGATGCGACAGGAACGCCGGGAATTCTTTCCCTACGAAACAGGGAAAGGATCCCTCATCTCGAGATAGGAGGCGGAAACGGGGCTCCCCTGGATGTGTGCGGGACACCACGTGCTTCCTCTCGAGTGCAGACGGGCATGTCGGGGAACTTCTTGAGTTGCAGCAAGGGTGTGAAGGACCCTTTGGAAGTTCCAGTGGTTAGATGTGATTGGCCTCGAGAAGCCTCAGCGGAAATGGGCCTCATCTCTCCTGAGGGCAAAACCTCCTGGATTTTCTCGAGTTGCGGCAGGTGCTCTCGAATTACGACGGGGACCTCAGGGACCCGCTCTGGTGGCCTCAGGAAAGGCCAGTCCCCATGCGAGTTCCTCGGGGGCCTCTCGGGATTCCTCTCCCGTCGATGCCGGGGCCTAAGACCTTGTGTGGAGTCGGGGCCGGAACCTGAGGATTCCTCTCCAGTGCTGACATGGATCTTGGGGTACTTCTGGAGTCTCCCCAGGGGAGTCAGTCCTCGTCTCGAATGCGGGCATGCACTTGCGCTTTCCTCCAGAGCGGTAGCAGCAGTGTCACGCAGTCCGCCGCGTGGATCAAAGGATCTATGGTTTTCCCTCGAGTCTTTCCCACGAGGCTTTCCCACGAGGCTTTCCCACAGGGCTGTCCCACGTGCACACGTGGTGGGAGTCGATCCTCGGCTTGAACGTCAAGGCAGTGCAGGGAAAACAGGTTCCTCTGGAATGGACTGACACATCTGGGGGACTCTTGGAATGGTGGCACGACCCTGGAGTTCCTCTCGCCTTTCCTGTGGAGAGCGCCTAATCTTGAGATGCCACGGGAACGCCGGGAATTCTTTCCCTACGAAACAGGGAAAGGATCCCTCATCTCGAGCTAGGAGGCGGAAACGGGGCTCCCCTGGATGTGTGCGGGACCCCACGTGCTTCCTCTCGAGTGGAGACGGGTATGTCGGGGAACTTCTTGAGTTGCAGCAATGGTGTGAAGGACCCTTTGGAAGTTCCAGTGGTTAGATGTGATTGGCCTCGAGAAGCCTCAGCGGAAATGGGCCTCATCTCGCCTGGAGGGCAAAACCTCCAGGATTTTCTCGAGTTGCGGCAGGTGCTCTCGACTTACGACGGGGACCTCAGGGACCCGCTCTGGTGGCCTGAGGAAAGGCCAGTCCCCATGCGAGTTCCTCGGGGGCCTCTCGGGATTCCTCTCCCGTCGATGCCGGGGCCTAAGACCTTGTGTGGAGTCGGGGCCGGAACCTGAGGTTTCCTCTCCAGTGCTGACATGGATCTTGGGGTACTTCTGGAGTCTCCCCAGGGGAGTCAGTCCTCGTCTCGAATGCGGGAACGCACTTGCGCTTTACTCCAGAGCGGTAGCAGCAGTGTCACGCAGTCCGCCGCGTGGA
The DNA here is from genome assembly GCF_042477335.2 of Ovis canadensis. Taxonomy (NCBI): domain Eukaryota; kingdom Metazoa; phylum Chordata; class Mammalia; order Artiodactyla; family Bovidae; genus Ovis; species Ovis canadensis. The sequence goes on along the minus strand of NC_091262.1, from coordinate 4,060,036 downwards.
TCAAAGGATCTATGGTTTTCCCTCGAGTCTTTCCCACGAGGCTTTCCCACGAGGCTTTCCCACAGGGCTGTCCCACGTGCACACGTGGTGGGAGTCGATCCTCGGCTTGAACGTCAAGGCAGTGCAGGGAAAACAGGTTCCTCTGGAATGGACTGACACATCTGGGGGACTCTTGGAATGGTGTCACGACCCTGGAGTTCCTCTCGCCTTTCCTGTGGAGAGCGCCTCCTCTTGAGATGCGACGGGAACGCCGGGAATTCTTTCCCTACGAAACAGGGAAAGGATCCCTCATCTCGAGCTAGGAGGCGGAAACGGGGCTCCCCTGGATGTGTGCGGGACCCCACGTGCTTCCTCTCGAGTGGAGATGGGTATGTCGGGGAACTTCTTGAGTTGCAGCAAGGGTGTGAAGGACCCTTTGGAAGTTCCAGTGGTTAGATGTGATTGGCCTCGAGAAGCCTCAGTGGAAATGGGCCTCATTTCGCCTGGAGGGCAAAACCTCCTGGATTTTCTCGAGTTGCGGCAGGTGCTCTCGACTTACGACGGGGACCTCAGGGACCCGCTCTGGTGGCCTCAGGAAAGGCCAGTCCCCATGCGAGTTCCTCGGGGGCCTCTCGGGATTCCTCTCCCGTCGATGCCGGGGCCTAAGACCTTGTGTGGAGTCGGGGTCGGAAGCTGAGGATTCCTCTCCAGTGCTGACATGGATCTTGGGGTACTTCTGGAGTTTCCCCAGGGGAGTCAGTCCTCGTCTCGAATGCGGGCATGCACTTGCGCTTTCCTCCAGAGCGGTAGCAGCAGTGTCACGCAGTCCGCCGCGTGGATCAAAGGATCTATGGTTTTCCCTCGAGTCTTTCCCACGAGGCTTTCCCACGAGGCTTTCCCACAGGGCTGTCCCACGTGCACACGTGGTGGGAGTCGATCCTCGGCTTGAACGTCAAGGCAGTGCAGGGAAAACAGGTTCCTCTGGAATGGACTGACACATCTGGGGGACTCTTGGAATGGTGGCAACACCCTGGAGTTCCTCTCGCCTTTCCTGTGGAGAGCGCCTCCTCTTGAGATGCGACGGGAATGCCGGGAATTCTTTCCCTACGAAACAGGGAAAGGATCCCTCATCTCGAGCTAGGAGGCGGAAAGGGGGCTCCCCTGGATGTGTGCGGGAAACCACGTGCTTCCTCTCGAGTGAAGACGGGTATGTCGGGGAATTTCTTGAGTTGCAGCAAGGGTGTGAAGGACCCTTTGGAAGTTCCAGTGGTTAGATGTGATTGGCCTCGAGAAGCCTCAGTGGAAATGGGCCTCATCTCGCCTGGAGGGCAAAACCTCCTGGATTTTCTCGAGTTGCGGCAGGTGCTCTCGACTTACGACGGGGACCTCAGGACCCGCTCTGGTGGCCTCAGGAAAGGCCAGTCCCCATGCGAGTTCCTCGGGGGCCTCTCGGGATTCCTCTCCCGTCGATGCCGGGCCTAAGACCTTGTGTGGAGTCGGGGCCGGAACCTGAGGATTCCTCTCCAGTGCTGACATGGATCTTGGGGTACTTCTGGAGTCTCCCCAGGGGAGTCAGTCCTCGTCTCGATTGCGGGCATGCACTTGGGCTTTCCTCCAGAGCGGTAGCAGCAGTGTCACGCAGTCCGCCGCGTGGATCAAAGGATCTATGGTTTTCCCTCGAGTCTTTCCCACGAGGCTTTCCCACGAGGCTTTCCCACAGGGCTGTCCCACGTGCACACGTGGTGGGAGTCGATCCTCGGCTTGAACGTCAAGGCAGTGCAGGGAAAACAGGTTCCTCTGGAATGGACTGACACATCTGGGGGACTCTTGGAATGGTGGCACGACCCTGGAGTTCCTCTCGCCTTTCCTGTGGAGAGCGCCTAATCTTGAGCTGCGACGGGAACGCCGGGAATTCTTTCCCTACGAAACAGGGAAAGGATCCCTCATCTCGAGCTAGGAGGCGGAAACGGGGCTCCCCGGGATGTGTGCGGGACCCCACGTGCTTCCTCTCGAGTGGAGACGGGTATGTTGGGGAACTTCTTGAGTTGCAGCAATGGTGTGAAGGACCCTTTGGAAGTTCCAGTGGTTAGATGTGATTGGCCTCGAGAAGCCTCAGCGGAAATGGGCCTCATCTCGCCTGGAGGGCAAAACCTCCTGGATTTTCTCGAGTTGCGGCAGGTGCTCTCGACTTACGACGGGGACCTCAGGGACCCGCTCTGGTGGCCTCAGGAAAGGCCATTCCCCATGCGAGTTCCTCGGGGGCCTCTCGGGATTCCTCTCCCGTCGATGCCGGGGCCTAAGACCTTGTGTGGAGTCGGGGCCGGAACCTGAGGTTTCCTCTCCAGTGCTGACATGGATCTTGGGGTACTTCTGGAGTCTCCCCAGGGGAGTCAGTCCTCGTCTCGAATGCGGGAACGCACTTGCGCTTTACTCCAGAGCGGTAGCAGCAGTGTCACGCAGTACGCCGCGTGGATCAAAGGATCTATGGTTTTCCCTCGAGTCTTTCCCACGAGGCTTTCCCACGAGGCTTTCCCACAGGGCTGTCCCACGTGCACACGTGGTGGGAGTCGATCCTCGGCTTGAACGTCAAGGCAGTGCAGGGAAAACAGGTTCCTCTGGAATGGACTGACACATCTGGGGGACTCTTGGAATGGTGTCACGACCATGGAGTTCCTCTCGCCTTTCCTGTGGAGAGCGCCTCCTCTTGAGATGCGACGGGAACACCGGGAATTCTTTCCCTACGAAACAGGGAAAGGATCCCTCATCTCGAGCTAGGAGGCGGAAACGGGGCTCCTCTGGATGTGTGCGGACCCCACGTGCTTCCTCTCGAGTGGAGACGGGTATGTCGGGGAACTTCTTGAGTTGCAGCAAGGGTGTGAAGGACCCTTTGGAAGTTCCAGTGGTTAGATGTGATTGGCCTCGAGAAGCCTCAGCGGAAATGGGCCTCATCTCGCCTGGAGGGCAAAACCTCCTGGATTTTCTCGAGTTGCGGCAGGTGCTCTCGACTTACGACGGGGACCTCAGGGACCCGCTCTGGTGGCCTCAGGAAAGGCCAGTCCCCATGCGAGTTCCTCGGGGGCCTCTCGGGATTCCTCTCCCGTCGATGCCGGGGCCTAAGACCTTGTGTGGAGTCGGGGCCGGAACCTGAGGTTTCCTCTCCAGTGCTGACATGGATCTTGGGGTACTTCTGGAGTCTCCCCAGGGGAGTCAGTCCTCGTCTCGAATGCGGGAACGCACTTGCGCTTTACTCCAGAGCGGTAGCAGCAGTGTCACGCAGTCCGCCGCGTGGATCAAAGGATCTATGGTTTTCCCTCGAGTCTTTCCCACGAGGCTTTCCCACGAGGCTTTCCCACAGGGCTGTCCCACGTGCACACGTGGTGGGAGTCGATCCTCGGCTTGAACGTCAAGGCAGTGCAGGGAAAACAGGTTCCTCTGGAATGGACTGACACATCTGGGGGACTCTTGGAATGGTGTCACGACCCTGGAGTTCCTCTCGCCTTTCCTGTGGAGAGCGCCTCCTCTTGAGATGCGACGGGAACACCGGGAATTCTTTCCCTACGAAACAGGGAAAGGATCCGTCATCTCGAGCTAGGAGGCGGAAACGGGGCTCCCCTGGATGTGTGCGGGACCCCACGTGCGTCCTCTCGAGTGGAGATGGGTATGTCGGGGAACTTCTTGAGTTGCAGTAATGGTGTGAAGGACCCTTTGGAAGTTCCAGTGGTTAGATGTGATTGGCCTCGAGAAGCCACAGCGGAAACGGGCCTCATCTCGCCTGGAGGGCAAAACCTCCTGGATTTTCTCGAGTTGCGGCAGGTGCTCTCGACTTACGACGGGGACCTCAGGGACCCGCTCTGGTGGCCTCAGGAAAGGCCAGTCCCCATGCGAGTTCCTCGGGGGCCTCTCGGGATTCCTCTCCCGTCGATGCCGGGGCCTAAGACCTTGTGTGGAGTCGGGGCCGGAACCTGAGGATTCCTCTCCAGTGCTGACATGGATCTTGGGGTACTTCTGGAGTCTCCCCAGGGGAGTCAGTCCTCGTCTCGAATGCGGGCATTCACTTGCGCTTTCCTCCAGAGCGGTAGCAGCAGTGTCACGCAGTCCGCCGCGTGGATCAAAGGATCTATGGTTTGCCCTCGAGTCTTTCCCACGAGGCTTTCCCACGAGGCTTTCCCACAGGGCTATCCCACGTGCACACGTGGTGGGAGTCGATCCTCGGCTTGAACGTCAAGGCAGTGCAGGGAAAACAGGTTCCTCTGGAATGGACTGACACATCTGGGGGACTCTTGGAATGGTGGCACGACCCTGGATTTCCTCTCGCCTTTCCTGTGGAGAGCGCCTCCTCTTGAGATGCGACAGGAACGCCGCGAATTCTTTCCCTTCGAAACAGGGAAAGGATCCCTCATCTCGAGATAGGAGGCGGAAACGGGGCTCCCCTGGATGTGTGCGGGACACCACGTGCTTCCTCTCGAGTGCAGACGGGCATGTCGGGGAACTTCTTGAGTTGCAGCAAGGGTGTGAAGGACCCTTTGGAAGTTCCAGTGGTTAGATGTGATTGGCCTCGAGAAGCCTCAGCGGAAATGGGCCTCATCTCTCCTGAGGGCAAAACCTCCTGGATTTTCTCGAGTTGCGGCAGGTGCTCTCGACTTACGACGGGGACCTCAGGGACCCGCTCTGGTGGCCTGAGGAAAGGCCAGTCCCCATGCGAGTTCCTCGGGGGCCTCTCGGGATTCCTCTCCCGTCGATGCCGGGGCCTAAGACCTTGTGTGGAGTCGGGGCCGGAACCTGAGGATTCCTCTCCAGTGCTGACATGGATCTTGGGGTACTTCTGGAGTCTCCCCAGGGGAGTCAGTCCTCGTCTCGAATGCGGGCATGCACTTGCGCTTTCCTCCAGAGCGGTAGCAGCAGTGTCACGCAGTCCGCCGCGTGGATCAAAGGATCTATGGTTTTCCCTCGAGTCTTTCCCACGAGGCTTTCCCACGAGGCTTTCCCACAGGGCTGTCCCACGTGCACACGTGGTGGGAGTCGATCCTCGGCTTGAACGTCAAGGCAGTGCAGGGAAAACAGGTTCCTCTGGAATGGACTGACACATCTGGGGGACTCTTGGAATGGTGGCACGACCCTGGATTTCCTCTCGCCTTTCCTGTGGAGAGCGCCTCCTCTTGAGATGCGACGGGAACACCGGGAATTCTTTCCCTACGAAACAGGGAAAGGATCCCTCATCTCGAGCTAGGAGGCGGAAACGGGGCTCCTCTGGATGTGTGCGGACCCCACGTGCTTCCTCTCGAGTGGAGACGGGTATGTCGGGGAACTTCTTGAGTTGCAGCAAGGGTGTGAAGGACCCTTTGGAAGTTCCAGTGGTTAGATGTGATTGGCCTCGAGAAGCCTCAGCGGAAATGGGCCTCATCTCGCCTGGAGGGCAAAACCTCCTGGATTTTCTCGAGTTGCGGCAGGTGCTCTCGACTTACGACGGGGACCTCAGGGACCCGCTCTGGTGGCCTCAGGAAAGGCCAGTCCCCATGCGAGTTCCTCGGGGGCCTCTCGGGATTCCTCTCCCGTCGATGCCGGGGCCTAAGACCTTGTGTGGAGTCGGGGCCGGAACCTGAGGTTTCCTCTCCAGTGCTGACATGGATCTTGGGGTACTTCTGGAGTCTCCCCAGGGGAGTCAGTCCTCGTCTCGAATGCGGGAACGCACTTGCGCTTTACTCCAGAGCGGTAGCAGCAGTGTCACGCAGTCCGCCGCGTGGATCAAAGGATCTATGGTTTTCCCTCGAGTCTTTCCCACGAGGCTTTCCCACGAGGCTTTCCCACAGGGCTGTCCCACGTGCACACGTGGTGGGAGTCGATCCTCGGCTTGAACGTCAATGCAGTGCAGGGAAAACAGGTTCCTCTGGAATGGACTGACACATCTGGGGGACTCTTGGAATGGTGTCACGACCATGGAGTTCCTCTCGCCTTTCCTGTGGAGAGCGCCTCCTCTTGAGATGCGACGGGAACACCGGGAATTCTTTCCCTACGAAACAGGGAAAGGATCCCTCATCTCGAGATAGGAGGCGGAAACGGGGCTCCTCTGGATGTGTGCGGACCCCACGTGCTTCCTCTCGAGTGGAGACGGGTATGTCGGGGAACTTCTTGAGTTGCAGCAAGGGTGTGAAGGACCCTTTGGAAGTTCCAGTGGTTAGATGTGATTGGCCTCGAGAAGCCTCAGCGGAAATGGGCCTCATCTCGCCTGGAGGGCAAAACCTCCTGGATTTTCTCGAGTTGCGGCAGGTGCTCTCGACTTACGACGGGGACCTCAGGGACCCGCTCTGGTGGCCTCAGGAAAGGCCAGTCCCCATGCGAGTTCCTCGGGGGCCTCTCGGGATTCCTCTCCCGTCGATGCCGGGGCCTAAGACCTTGTGTGGAGTCGGGGCCGGAACCTGAGGTTTCCTCTCCAGTGCTGACATGGATCTTGGGGTACTTCTGGAATCTCCCCAGGGGAGTCAGTCCTCGTCTCGAATGCGGGAACGCACTTGCGCTTTACTCCAGAGCGGTAGCAGCAGTGTCACGCAGTCCGCCGCGTGGATCAAAGGATCTATGGTTTTCCCTCGAGTCTTTCCCACGAGGCTTTCCCACGAGGCTTTCCCACAGGGCTGTCCCACGTGCACACGTGGTGGGAGTCGATCCTCGGCTTGAACGTCAAGGCAGTGCAGGGAAAACAGGTTCCTCTGGAATGGACTGACACATCTGGGGGACTCTTGGAATGGTGTCACGACCCTGGAGTTCCTCTCGCCTTTCCTGTGGAGAGCGCCTCCTCTTGAGATGCGACGGGAACACCGGGAATTCTTTCCCTACGAAACAGGGAAAGGATCCCTCATCTCGAGCTAGGAGGCGGAAACGGGGCTCCCCTGGATGTGTGCGGGACCCCACGTGCTTCCTCTCGAGTGGAGATGGGTATGTCGGGGAACTTCTTGAGTTGCAGTAATGGTGTGAAGGACCCTTTGGAAGTTCCAGTGGTTAGATGTGATTGGCCTCGAGAAGCCACAGCGGAAATGGGCCTCATCTCGCCTGGAGGGCAAAACCTCCTGGATTTTCTCGAGTTGCGGCAGGTGCTCTCGACTTACGACGGGGACCTCAGGGACCCGCTCTGGTGGCCTGAGGAAAGGCCAGTCCCCATGCGAGTTCCTCGGGGGCCTCTCGGGATTCCTCTCCCGTCGATGCCGGGGCCTAAGACCTTGTGTGGAGTCGGGGCCGGAACCTGAGGATTCCTCTCCAGTGCTGACATGGATCTTGGGGTACTTCTGGAGTCTCCCCAGGGGAGTCAGTCCTCGTCTCGAATGCGGGCATGCACTTGCGCTTTCCTCCAGAGCGGTAGCAGCAGTGTCACGCAGTCCGCCGCGTGGATCAAAGGATCTATGGTTTTCCCTCGAGTCTTTCCCACGAGGCTTTCCCACGAGGCTTTCCCACAGGGCTGTCCCACGTGCACACGTGGTGGGAGTCGATCCTCGGCTTGAACGTCAAGGCAGTGCAGGGAAAACAGGTTCCTCTGGAATGGACTGACACATCTGGGGGACTCTTGGAATGGTGGCACGACCCTGGATTTCCTCTCGCCTTTCCTGTGGAGAGCGCCTCCTCTTGAGATGCGACAGGAACGCCGGGAATTCTTTCCCTACGAAACAGGGAAAGGATCCCTCATCTCGCGATAGGAGGCGGAAACGGGGCTCCCCTGGATGTGTGCGGGACACCACGTGCTTCCTCTCGAGTGCAGACGGGCATGTCGGGGAACTTCTTGAGTTGCAGCAAGGGTGTGAAGGACCCTTTGGAAGTTCCAGTGGTTAGATGTGATTGGCCTCGAGAAGCCTCAGCGGAAATGGGCCTCATCTCTCCTGAGGGCAAAACCTCCTGGATTTTCTCGAGTTGCGGCAGGTGCTCTCGACTTACGACGGGGACCTCAGGGACCCGCTCTGGTGGCCTCAGGAAAGGCCAGTCCCCATGCGAGTTCCTCGGGGGCCTCTCGGGATTCCTCTCCCGTCGATGCCGGGGCCTAAGACCTTGTGTGGAGTCGGGGCCGGAACCTGAGGATTCCTCTCCAGTGCTGACATGGATCTTGGGGTACTTCTGGAGTCTCCCCAGGGGAGTCAGTCCTCGTCTCGAATGCGGGCATGCACTTGCACTTTCCTCCAGAGCGGTAGCAGCAGTGTCACGCAGTCCGCCGCGTGGATCAAAGGATCTATGGTTTTCCCTCGAGTCTTTCCCACGAGGCTTTCCCACGAGGCTTTCCCACAGGGCTGTCCCACGTGCACACGTGGTGGGAGTCGATCCTCGGCTTGAACGTCAAGGCAGTGCAGGGAAAACAGGTTCCTCTGGAATGGACTGACACATCTGGGGGACTCTTGGAATGGTGGCACGACCCTGGAGTTCCTCTCGCCTTTCCTGTGGAGAGCGCCTAATCTTGAGATGCGACGGGAACGCCGGGAATTCTTTCCCTACGAAACAGGGAAAGGATCCCTCATCTCGATTTAGGAGGCGGAAACGGGGCTCCCCTGGATGTGTGCGGGACCCCACGTGCTTCCTCTCGAGTGGAGACGGGTATGTCGGGGAACTTCTTGAGTTGCAGCAATGGTGTGAAGGACCCTTTGGAAGTTCCAGTGGTTAGATGTGATTGGCCTCGAGAAGCCTCAGCGGAAATGGGCCTCATCTCGCCTGGAGGGCAAAACCTCCTGGATTTTCTCGAGTTGCGGCAGGTGCTCTCGACTTACGACGGGGACCTCAGGGACCCGCTCTGGTGGCCTCAGGAAAGGCCAGTCCCCATGCGAGTTCCTCGGGGGCCTCTCGGGATTCCTCTCCCGTCGATGCCGGGGCCTAAGACCTTGTGTGGAGTCGGGGCCGGAACCTGAGGTTTCCTCTCCAGTGCTGACATGGATCTTGGGGTACTTCTGGAGTCTCCCCAGGGGAGTCAGTCCTCGTCTCGAATGCGGGAACGCACTTGCGCTTTACTCCAGAGCGGTAGCAGCAGTGTCACGCAGTCCGCCGCGTGGATCAAAGGATCTATGGTTTTCCCTCGAGTCTTTCCCACGAGGCTTTCCCACGAGGCTTTCCCACAGGGCTGTCCCACGTGCACACGTGGTGGGAGTCGATCCTCGGCTTGAACGTCAAGGCAGTGCAGGGAAAACAGGTTCCTCTGGAATGGACTGACACATCTGGGGGACTCTTGGAATGGTGTCACGACCCTGGAGTTCCTCTCGCCTTTCCTGTGGAGAGCGCCTCCTCTTGAGATGCGACGGGAACACCGGGAATTCTTTCCCTACGAAACAGGGAAAGGATCCCTCATCTCGAGCTAGGAGGCGGAAACGGGGCTCCCCTGGATGTGTGCGGGACCCCACGTGCTTCCTCTCGAGTGGAGATGGGTATGTCGGGGAACTTCTTGAGTTGCAGTAATGGTGTGAAGGACCCTTTGGAAGTTCCAGTGGTTAGATGTGATTGGCCTCGAGAAGCCACAGCGGAAATGGGCCTCATCTCGCCTGGAGGGCAAAACCTCCAGGATTTTCTCGAGTTGCGGCAGGTGCTCTCGACTTACGACGGGGACCTCAGGGACCCGCTCTGGTGGCCTGAGGAAAGGCCAGTCCCCATGCGAGTTCCTCGGGGGCCTCTCGGGATTCCTCTCCCGTCGATGCCGGGGCCTAAGACCTTGTGTGGAGTCGGGGCCGGAACCTGAGGATTCCTCTCCAGTGCTGACATGGATCTTGGGGTACTTCTGGAGTCTCCCCAGGGGAGTCAGTCCTCGTCTCGAATGCGGGCATGCACTTGCGCTTTCCTCCAGAGCGGTAGCAGCAGTGTCACGCAGTCCGCCGCGTGGATCAAAGGATCTATGGTTTTCCCTCGAGTCTTTCCCACGAGGCTTTCCCACGAGGCTTTCCCACAGGGCTGTCCCACGTGCACACGTGGTGGGAGTCGATCCTCGGCTTGAACGTCAAGGCAGTGCAGGGAAAACAGGTTCCTCTGGAATGGACTGACACATCTGGGGGACTCTTGGAATGGTGGCACGACCCTGGAGTTCCTCTCGCCTTTCCTGTGGAGAGCGCCTCCTCTTGAGATGCGACAGGAACGCCGGGAATTCTTTCCCTACGAAACAGGGAAAGGATCCCTCATCTCGCGATAGGAGGCGGAAACGGGGCTCCCCTGGATGTGTGCGGGACACCACGTGCTTCCTCTCGAGTGCAGACGGGCATGTCGGGGAACTTCTTGAGTTGCAGCAAGGGTGTGAAGGACCCTTTGGAAGTTCCAGTGGTTAGATGTGATTGGCCTCGAGAAGCCTCAGCGGAAATGGGCCTCATCTCTCCTGAGGGCAAAACCTCCTGGATTTTCTCGAGTTGCGGCAGGTGCTCTCGACTTACGACGGGGACATCAGGGACCCGCTCTGGTGGCCTCAGGAAAGGCCAGTCCCCATGCGAGTTCCTCGGGGGCCTCTCGGGATTCCTCTCCCGTCGATGCCGGGGCCTAAGACCTTGTGTGGAGTCGGGGCCGGAACCTGAGGATTCCTCTCCAGTGCTGACATGGATCTTGGGGTACTTCTGGAGTCTCCCCAGGGGAGTCAGTCCTCGTCTCGAATGCGGGCATGCACTTGCACTTTCCTCCAGAGCGGTAGCAGCAGTGTCACGCAGTCCGCCGCGTGGATCAAAGGATCTATGGTTTTCCCTCGAGTCTTTCCCACGAGGCTTTCCCACGAGGCTTTCCCACAGGGCTGTCCCACGTGCACACGTGGTGGGAGTCGATCCTCGGCTTGAACGTCAAGGCAGTGCAGGGAAAACAGGTTCCTCTGGAATGTACTGACACATCTGGGGGACTCTTGGAATGGTGGCACGACCCTGGAGTTCCTCTCGCCTTTCCTGTGGAGAGCGCCTAATCTTGAGATGCGACGGGAACGCCGGGAATTCTTTCCCTACGAAACAGGGAAAGGATCCCTCATCTCGATTTAGGAGGCGGAAACGGGGCTCCCCTGGATGTGTGCGGGACCCCACGTGCTTCCTCTCGAGTGGAGACGGGTATGTCGGGGAACTTCTTGAGTTGCAGCAATGGTGTGAAGGACCCTTTGGAAGTTCCAGTGGTTAGATGTGATTGGCCTCGAGAAGCCTCAGCGGAAATGGGCCTCATCTCGCCTGGAGGGCAAAACCTCCTGGATTTTCTCGAGTTGCGGCAGGTGCTCTCGACTTACGACGGGGACCTCAGGGACCCGCTCTGGTGGCCTCAGGAAAGGCCAGTCCCCATGCGAGTTCCTCGGGGGCCTCTCGGGATTCCTCTCCCGTCGATGCCGGGGCCTAAGACCTTGTGTGGAGTCGGGGCCGGAACCTGAGGTTTCCTCTCCAGTGCTGAAATGGATCTTGGGGTACTTCTGGAGTCTCCCCAGGGGAGTCAGTCCTCGTCTCGAATGCGGGCATGCACTTGCGCTTTCCTCCAGAGCGGTAGCAGCAGTGTCACGCAGTCCGCCGCGTGGATCAAAGGATCTATGGTTTTCCCTCGAGTCTTTCCCACGAGGCTTTCCCACGAGGCTTTCCCACAGGGCTGTCCCAGGTGCACACGTGGTGGGAGTCGATCCTCGGCTTGAACGTCAAGGCAGTGCAGGGAAAACAGGTTCCTCTGGAATGGACTGACACATCTGGGGGACTCTTGGAATGGTGGCACGACCCTGGAGTTCCTCTCGCCTTTCCTGTGGAGAGCGCCTCCTCTTGAGATGCGACGGGAACACCGGGAATTCTTTCCCTACGAAACAGGGAAAGGATCCCTCATCTCGAGCTAGGAGGCGGAAACGGGGCTCCCCTGGATATGTGCGGGACCCCACGTGCTTCCTCTCGAGTGGAGATGGGTATGTCGGGGAACTTCTTGAGTTGCAGTAATGGTGTGAAGGACCCTTTGGAAGTTCCAGTGGTTAGATGTGATTGGCCTCGAGAAGCCACAGCGGAAATGGGCCTCATCTCGCCTGGAGGGCAAAACCTCCTGGATTTTCTCGAGTTGCGGCAGGGGCTCTCGACTTACGACGGGGACCTCAGGGACCCGCTCTGGTGGCCTCAGGAAAGGCCAGTCCCCATGCGAGTTCCTCGGGGGCCTCTCGGGATTCCTCTCCCGTCGATGCCGGGGCCTAAGACCTTGTGTGGAGTCGGGGCCGGAACCTGAGGATTCCTCTCCAGTGCTGACATGGATCTTGGGGTACTTCTGGAGTCTCCCCAGGGGAGTCAGTCCTCGTCTCGAATGCGGGCATGCACTTGCGCTTTCCTCCAGAGCGGTAGCAGCAGTGTCACGCAGTCCGCCGCGTGGATCAAAGGATCTATGGTTTTCCCTCGAGTCTTTCCCATGAGGCTTTCCCACGAGGCTTTCCCACAGGGCTGTCCCACGTGCACACGTGGTGGGAGTCGATCCTCGGCTTGAACGTCAAGGCAGTGCAGGGAAAACAGGTTCCTCTGGAATGGACTGACACATCTGGGGGACTCTTGGAATGGTGGCACGACCCTGGATTTCCTCTCGCCTTTCCTGTGGAGAGCGCCTCCTCTTGAGATGCGACGGGAACGCCGGGAATTCTTTCCCTACGAAACAGGGAAAGGATCCCTCATCTCGAGATAGGAGGCGGAAACGGGGCTCCCCTGGATGTGTGCGGGACACCACGTGCTTCCTCTCGAGTGCAGACGGGCATGTCGGGGAACTTCTTGAGTTGCAGCAAGGGTGTGAAGGACCCTTTGGAAGTTCCAGTGGTTAGATGTGATTGGCCTCGAGAAGCCTCAGCGGAAATGGGCCTCATCTCGCCTGGAGGGCAAAACCTCCAGGATTTTCTCGAGTTGCGGCAGGTGCTCTCGACTTACGACGGGGACCTCAGGGACCCGCTCTGGTGGCCTCAGGAAAGGCCAGTCCCCATGCGAGTTCCTCGGGGGCCTCTCGGGATTCCTCTCCCGTCGATGCCGGGGCCTAAGACCTTGTGTGGAGTCGGGGCCGGAACCTGAGGTTTCCTCTCCAGTGCTGACATGGATCTTGGGGTACTTCTGGAGTCTCCCCAGGGGAGTCAGTCCTCGTCTCGAATGCGGGAACGCACTTGCGCTTTCCTCCAGAGCGGTAGCAGCTGTGTCACGCAGTCCGCCGCGTGGATCAAAGGATCTATGGTTTTCCCTCGAGTCTTTCCCACGAGGCTTTCCCACGAGGCTTTCCCACAGGGCTGTCCCACGTGCACACGTGGTGGGAGTCGATCCTCGGCTTGAACGTCAAGGCAGTGCAGGGAAAACAGGTTCCTCTGGAATGGACTGACACATCTGGGGGACTCTTGGAATGGTGTCACGACCGTGGAGTTCCTTTCGCCTTTCCTGAGGAGAGCGCGTCCTCTTGAGATGCGACGGGAACACCGGGAATTCTTTCCCTACGAAACAGGGAAAGGATCCCTCATCTCGAGCTAGGAGGCGGAAACGGGGCTCCCCTGGATTGTACGGGACCCACGTGCTTCCTCTCAAGTGGAGACGGGTATGTCGGGGAACTTCTTGAGTTGCAGCAAGGGTGTGAAGGACCCTTTGGAAGTTCCAGTGGTTAGATGTGATTGGCCTCGAGAAGCCTCAGTGGAAATGGGCCTCATCTCGCCTGGAGGGCAAAACCTCCTGGATTTTCTCGAGTTGCGGCAGGTGCTCTCGACTTACGACGGGGACCTCAGGGACCCGCTCTGGTGGCCTCAGGAAAGGCCAGTCCCCATGCGAGTTCTTCGGGGGCCTCTCGGGATTCCTCTCCCATCGATGCCGGGGCCTAAGACCTTGTGTGGAGTCGGGGTCGGAAGCTGAGGATTCCTCTCCAGTGCTGACATGGATCTTGGGGTACTTCTGGAGTTTCCCCAGGGGAGTCAGTCCTCGTCTGGAATGCGGGCATGCACTTGCGCTTTCCTCCAGAGCGGTAGCAGCAGTGTCACGCAGTCCGCCGCGTGGATCAAAGGATCTATGTTTTTCCCTCGAGTCTTTCCCACGAGGCTTTCCCACGAGGCTTTCCCACAGGGCTGTCCCACGTGCACACGTGGTGGGAGTCGATCCTCGGCTTGAACGTCAAGGCAGTGCAGGGAAAACAGGTTCCTCTGGAATGGACTGACACATCTGGGGGACTCTTGGAATGGTGGCACGACCCTGGAGTTCCTCTCGCCTTTCCTGTGGAGAGCGCCTCCTCTTGAGATGCGACGGGAACGCCTGGAATTCTTTCCCTACGAAACAGGGAAAGGATCCCTCATCTCGAGCTAGGAGGCGGAAACGGGGCTCCCCTGGATGTGTGCGGGACCCCACGTGCTTCCTCTCGAGTGGAGACGGGTATGTCGGGGAACTTCTTGAGTTGCAGCAAGGGTGTGAAGGACCCTTTGGAAGTTCCAGTGGTTAGACGTCATTGGCCTCGAGAAGCCTCAGCGGAAATGGGCCTCATCTCGTCTGGAGGGCAAAACCTCCTGGATTTTCTCGAGTTGCGGCAGGTGCTCTCGACTTACGACGGGGACCTCAGGGACCCGCTCTGGTGGCCTCAGGAAAGGCCAGTCCCCATGCGAGTTCCTCGGGGGCCTCTCGGGATTCCTCTCCCGTTGATGCCGGGGCCTAAGACCTTGTGTGGAGTCGGGGCCGGAACCTGAGGATTCCTCTCCAGTGCTGACATGGATCTTGGGGTAATTCTGGAGTCTCCCCAGGGGAGTCAGTCCTCGTCTCGAATGCGGGCATGCACTTGCGCTTTCCTCCAGAGCGGTAGCAGCAGTGTCACGCAGTCCGCCGCGTGGATCAAAGGATCTATGGTTTTCCCTCGAGTCTTTCCCACGAGGCTTTCCCACGAGGCTTTCCCACAGGGCTGTCCCACGTGCACACGTGGTGGGAGTCGATCCTCGGCTTGAACGTCAAGGCAGTGCAGGGAAAACAGGTTCCTCTGGAATGGACTGACACATCTGGGGGAGTCTTGGAATGGTGGCACGACCCTGGAGTTCCTCTCGCCTTTCCTGTGGAGAGCGCCTAATCTTGAGATGCGACGGGAACGCCGGGAATTCTTTCCCTACGAAACAGGGAAAGGATCCCTCATCTCGAGCTAGGAGGCGGAAACGGGGCTCCCCGGGATGTGTGCGGGACCCCACGTGCTTCCTCTCGAGTGGAGACGGGTATGTCGGGGAACTTCTTGAGTTGCAGCAATGGTGTGAAGGACCCTTTGGAAGTTCCAGTGGTTAGATGTGATTGGCCTCGAGAAGCCTCAGCGGAAATGGGCCTCATCTCTCCTGGAGGGCAAAACCTCCAGGATTTTCTCGAGTTGCGGCAGGTGCTCTCGACTTACGACGGGGACCTCAGGGACCCGCTCTGGTGGCCTCAGGAAAGGCCATTCCCCATGCGAGTTCCTCGGGGGCCTCTCGGGATTCCTCTCCCGTCGATGCCGGGGCCTAAGACCTTGTGTGGAGTCGGGGCCGGAACCTGAGGTTTCCTCGCCAGTGCTGACATGGATCTTGGGGTACTTCTGGAGTCTCCCCAGGGGAGTCAGTCCTCGTCTCGAATGCGGGAACGCACTTGCGCTTTACTCCAGAGCGGTAGCAGCAGTGTCACGCAGTCCGCCGCGTGGATCAAAGGATCTATGGTTTTCCCTCGAGTCTTTCCCACGAGGCTTTCCCACGAGGCTTTCCCACAGGGCTGTCCCACGTGCACACGTGGTGGGAGTCGATCCTCGGCTTGAATGTCAAGGCAGTGCAGGGAAAACAGGTTCCTCTGGAATGGACTGACACATCTGGGGGACTCTTGGAATGGTGTCACGACCCTGGAGTTCCTCTCGCCTTTCCTGTGGAGAGCGCCTCCTCTTGAGATGCGACGGGAACACCGGGAATTCTTTCCCTACGAAACAGGGAAAGGATCCCTCATCTCGAGCTAGGAGGCGGAAACGGGGCTCCCCTGGATGTGTGCGGGACCCCACGTGCTTCCTCTCGAGTGGAGACGGGTATGTCGGGGAACTTCTTGAGTTGCAGCAATGGTGTGAAGGACCCTTTGGAAGTTCCAGTGGTTAGATGTGATTGGCCTCGAGAAGCCTCAGCGGAAATGGGCCTCATCTCGCCTGGAGGGCAAAACCTCCAGGATTTTCTCGAGTTGCGGCAGGTGCTCTCGACTTACGACGGGGACCTCAGGGACCCGCTCTGGTGGCCTCAGGAAGGCCATTCCCCATGCGAGTTCCTCGGGGGCCTCTCGGGATTCCTCTCCCGTCGATGCCGGGGCCTAAGACCTTGTGTGGAGTCGGGGCTGGAACCTGAGGTTTCCTCTCCAGTGCTGACATGGATCTTGGGGTACTTCTGGAGTCTCCCAAGGGGAGTCAGTCCTCGTCTCGAATGCGGGAACGCACTTGCCCTTTACTCCAGAGCGGTAGCAGCAGTGTCACGCAGTCCGCCGCGTGGATCAAAGGATCTATGGTTTTCCCTCGAGTCTTTCCCACGAGGCTTTCCCACGAGGCTTTCCCACAGGGCTGTCCCACGTGCACACGTGGTGGGAGTCGATCCTCGGCTTGAACGTCAAGGCAGTGCAGGGAAAACAGGTTCCTCTGGAATGGACTGACACATCTGGGGGACTCTTGGAATGGTGTCACGACCATGGAGTTCCTCTCGCCTTTCCTGTGGAGAGCGCCTCCTCTTGAGATGCGACGGGAACACCGGGAATTCTTTCCCTACGAAACAGGGAAAGGATCCCTCATCTCGAGCTAGGAGGCGGAAACGGGGCTCCCCTGGATTGTACGGGACCCACGTGCTTCCTCTCGAGTGGAGACGGGTATGTCGGGGAACTTCTTGAGTTGCAGCAAGGGTGTGAAGGACCCTTTGGAAGTTCCAGTGGTTAGATGTGATTGGCCTCGAGAAGCCTCAGTGGAAATGGGCCTCATCTCGCCTGGAGGGCAAAACCTCCTGGATTTTCTCGAGTTGCGGCAGGTGCTCTCGACTTACGACGGGGACCTCAGGGACCCGCTCTGGTGGCCTCAGGAAAGGCCAGTCCCCATGCGAGTTCCTCGGGGGCCTCTCGGGATTCCTCTCCCGTCGATGCCGGGGCCTAAGACCTTGTGTGGAGTCGGGGTTGAAACCTGAGGATTCCTCTCCAGTGCTGACATGGATCTTGGGGTACTTCTGGAGTCTCCCCAGGGGAGTCAGTCCTCGTCTCGAATGCGGGCATGCACTTGCGTTTTCCTCCAGAGCGGTAGCAGCAGTGTCACGCAGTCCGCCACGTGGATCAAAGGATCTATGGTTTTCCCTCGAGTCTTTCCCACGAGGCTTTCCCACGAGGCTTTCCCACAGGGCTGTCCCACGTGCACACGTGGTGGGAGTCGATCCTCGGCTTGAACGTCAAGGCAGTGCAGGGAAAACAGGTTCCTCTGGAATGGACTGACACATCTGGGGGACTCTTGGAATGGTGTCACGACCCTGGAGTTCCTCTCGCCTTTCCTGTGGAGAGCGCCTCCTCTTGAGATGCGACGGGAACGCCGGGAATTCTTTCCCTACGAAACAGGGAAAGGATCCCTCATCTCGAGCTAGGAGGCGGAAACGGGGCTCCCCTGGATGTGTTCGGGACCCCACGTGCTTCCTCTCGAGTGGAGACGGGTATGTCGGGGAACTTCTTGAGTTGCAGCAATGGTGTGAAGGACCCTTTGGAAGTTCCAGTGGTTAGATGTGATTGGCCTCGAGAAGCCTCAGCGGAAATGGGCCTCATCTCGCCTGGAGGGCAAAACCTCCTGGATTTTCTCGAGTTGCGGCAGGTGCTCTCGACTTACTTCGGGGACCTCAGGACCCGCTCTGGTGGCCTCAGGAAAGGCCAGTCCCCATGCGAGTTCCTCGGGGGCCTCTCGGGATTCCTCTCCCGTCGATGCCGGGGCCTAAGACCTTGTGTGGAGTCGGGGCCGGGACCTGAGGATTCCTCTCCAGTGCTGACATGGATCTTGGGGTACTTCTGGAGTCTCCCCAGGGGAGTCAGTCCTCGTCTCGAATGCGGGCATGCACTTGCGCTTTCCTCCAGAGCGGTAGCAGCAGTGTCACGCAGTCCTCCGCGTGGATCAAAGGATCTATGGTTTTCCCTCGAGTCTTTCCCACGAGGCTTTCCCACGAGGCTTTCCCACAGGGCTGTCCCACGTGCACACGTGGTGGGAGTCGATCCTCGGCTTGAACGTCAAGGCAGTGCAGGGAAAACAGGTTCCTCTGGAATGGACTGACACATCTGCGGGTCTCTTGGAATGGTGTCACGACCCTGGAGTTCCTCTCGCCTTTCCTGTGGAGAGCGCCTCCTCTTGAGATGCGACGGGAATGCCGGGAATTCTTTCCCTTTGAAACAGGGAAAGGATCCCTCATCTCGAGCTAGGAGGCGGAAACGGGGCTCCCCTGGATGTGTGCGGGACCCCACGTGCTTGCTCTCGAGTGGAGATGGGTATGTCGGGGAACTTCTTGAGTTGCAGCAAGGGTGTGATGGACCCTTTGGAAGTTCCAGTGGTTAGATGTGATTGGCCTCGAGAAGCCTCAGCGGAAATGGGCCTCATCTCGCCTGGAGGGCAAAACCTCCTGGATTTTCTCGAGTTGCGGCAGGTGCTCTCGACTTACGACGGGGACCTCAGGGACCCGCTCTGGTGGCCTCAGGAAAGGCCAGTCCCCATGCGAGTTCCTCGGGGGCCTCTCGGGATTCCTCTCCCGTCGATGCCGGGGCCTAAGACCTTGTGTGGAGTCGGGGCCGGAACCTGAGGATTCCTCTCCAGTGCTGACATGGATCTTGGGGTACTTCTGGAGTCTCCCCAGGGGAGTCAGTCCTCGTCTCGAATGCGGGCATGCACTTTCGCTTTCCTCCAGAGCGGTAGCAGCAGTGTCACGCAGTCCGCCGCATGGATCAAAGGATCTATGGTTTTCCCTCGAGTCTTTCCCACGAGGCTTTCCCACGAGGCTTTCCCACAGGGCTGTCCCACGTGCACACGTGGTGGGAGTCGATCCTCGGCTTGAACGTCAAGGCAGTGCAGGGAAAACAGGTTCCTCTGGAATGGACTGACACATCTGGTGGACTCTTGGAATGGTGTCACGACCCTGGAGTTCCTCTCGCCTTTCCTGTGGAGAGCGCCTCCTCTTGAGATGCGACGGGAACACCGGGAATTCTTTCCCTACGAAACAGGGAAAGGATCCCTCATCTCGAGATAGGAGGCGGAAACGGGGCTCCTCTGGATGTGTGCGGGACCCACGTGCTTCCTCTCGAGTGGACACGGGTATGTCGGGGAACTTCTTGATTTGCAGCAAGGGTGTGAAGGACCCTTTGGAAGTTCCAGTGGTTAGATGTGATTGGCCTCGAGAAGCGTCAGCGGAAATGGGCCTCATCTCGCCTGGAGGGCAAAACCTCCTGGATTTTCTCGAGTTGCGGCAGGTGCTCTCGACTTACGACGGGGACCTCAGGGACCCGCTCTGGTGGCCTCAGGAAAGGCCAGTCCCCATGCGAGTTCCTCGGGGGCCTCTCGGGATTTCTCTCCCGTCGATGCCGGGGCCTAAGACCTTGTGTGGAGTCGGGGCCGGAAACTGAGGATTCCTCTCCAGTGCTGACATGGATCTTGGGGTACTTCTGGAGTCTCCCCAGGGGAATCAGTCCTCGTCTCGAATGCGGGCATGCACTTGCGCTTTCCTCCAGAGCGGTAGCAGCAGTGTCACGCAGTCCGCCGCGTGGATCAAAGGATCTATGGTTTTCCCTCGAGTCTTTCCCACGAGGCTTTCCCACGAGCCTTTCCAACAAGGCTGTCCCACGTGCACACGTGGTGGGAGTCGATCCTCCGCTTGAACGTCAAGGCAGTGCAGGGAAAACAGGTTCCTCTGGAATGGACTGACACATCTGGGGGACTCTTGGAATGGTGTCACGACCCTGGAGTTCCTCTCGCCTTTCCTGTGGAGAGCGCCTCCTCTTGAGATGCGACGGGAACGCCGGGAATTCTTTCCCTACGAAACAGGGAAAGGATCCCTCATCTCGAGCTAGGAGGCGGAATCGGGGCTGCCCTGGATGTGTGCGGGACCCCACGTGCTTCCTCTCGAGTGGAGACGGGTATGTCGGGGAACTTCTTGAGTTGCAGCAATGGTGTGAAGGACCCTTTGGAAGTTCCAGTGGTTAGATGTGATTGGCCTCGAGAAGCCTCAGCGGAAATGGGCCTCATCTCGCCTGGAGGGCAAAACCTCCAGGATTTTCTCGAGTTGCGGCAGGTGCTCTCGACTTACGACGGGGACCTCAGGGACCCGCTCTGGTGGCCTCAGGAAAGGCCATTCCCCATGCGAGTTCCTCGGGGGCCTCTCGGGATTCCTCTCCCATCGATGCCGGGGCCTAAGACCTTGTGTGGAGTCGGGGCCGGAACCTGAGGTTTCCTCTCCAGTGCTGACATGGATCTTGGGGTACTTCTGGAGTCTCCCCAGGGGAGTCAGTCCTCGTCTCGAATGCGGGCATGCACTTGCGCTTTCCTCCAGAGCGGTAGCAGCAGTGTCACGCAGTCCGCCGCGTGGATCAAAGGATCTATGGTTTTCCCTCGAGTCTTTCCCACGAGGCTTTCCCACGAGGCTTTCCCACAGGGCTGTCCCACGTGCGCACGTGGTGGGAGTCGATCCTCGGCTTGAACGTCAAGGCAGTGCAGGGAAAACAGGTTCCTCTGGAATGGACTGACACATCTGGGGGACTCTTGGAATGGTGGCAACACCCTGGAGTTCCTCTCGCCTTTCCTGTGGAGAGCGCCTCCTCTTGAGATGCGACGGGAACGCCGGGAATTCTTTCCCTACGAAACAGGGAAAGGATCCCTCATCTCGAGCTAGGAGGCGGAAACGGGGCTCCCCTGGATGTGTGCGGGAAACCACGTGCTTCCTCTCGAGTGGAGACGGGTATGTCGGGGAACTTCTTGAGTTGCAGCAAGGGTGTGAAGGACCCTTTGGAAGTTCCAGTGGTTAGATGTGATTGGCCTCGAGAAGCCTCAGCGGAAATGGGCCTCATCTCGCCTGGAGGGCAAAACCTCCTGGATTTTCTCGAGTTGCGGCAGGTGCTCTCGACTTACGACGGGGACCTCAGGACCCGCTCTGGTGGCCTCAGGAAAGGCCAGTCCCCATGCGAGTTCCTCGGGGGCTTCTCGGGATTCCTCTCCCGTCGATGCCGGGGCCTAAGACCTTGTGTGGAGTCGGGGCCGGGACCTGAGGATTCCTCTCCAGTGCTGACATGGACCTTGGGGTACTTCTGGAGTCTCCCCAGGGGAGTCAGTCCTCGTCTCGAATGCGGGCATGCACTTGAGCTTTCCTCCAGAGCGGTAGCAGCAGTGTCACGCAGTCCGCCGCGTGGATCAAAGGATCTATGGTTTTCCCTCGAGTCTTTCCCACGAGGCTTTCCCACGAGGCTTTCCCACAGGGCTGTCCCACATGCACACGTGGTGGGAGTCGATCCTCGGCTTGAACGTCAAGGCAGTGCAGGGAAAACAGGTTCCTCTGGAATGGACTGACACATCTGGGGGACTCTTGGAATGGTGGCACGACCCTGGAGTTCCTCTCGCCTTTCCTGTGGAGAGCGCCTCCTCTTGAGATGCGACGGGAACGCCGGGAATTCTTTCACTACGAAACAGGGAAAGGATCCCTCATCTCGAGCTAGGAGGCGGAAACGGGGCTCCCCTGGATGTGTTCGGGACCCCACGTGCTTCCTCTCGAGTGGAGATGGGTATGTCGGGGAACTTCTTGAGTTGCAGCAATGGTGTGAAGGACCCTTTGGAAGTTCCAGTGGTTAGATGTGATTGGCCTCGAGAAGCCTCAGCGGAAATGGGCCTCATCTCGCCTGGAGGGCAAAACCTCCTGGATTTTCTCGAGTTGCGGCAGGTGCTCTCCACTTACGACGGGGACCTCAGGACCCGCTCTGGTGGCCTCAGGAAAGGCCAGTCCCCATGCGAGTTCCTCGGGGGCCTCTCGGGATTCCTCTCCCGTCGATGCCGGGGCCTAAGACCTTGTGTGGAGTCGGGGCCGGGACCTGAGGATTCCTCTCCAGTGCTGACATGGATCTTGGGGTACTTCTGGAGTCTCCCCAGGGGAGTCAGTCCTCGTCTCGAATGCGGGCATGCACTTGCGCTTTCCTCCAGAGCGGTAGCAGCAGTGTCACGCAGTCCGCCGCGTGGATCAAAGGATCTATGGTTTTCCCTCGAGTCTTTCCCACGAGGCTTTCCCACGAGGCTTTCCCACAGGGCTGTCCCACGTGCACACGTGGTGGGAGTCGATCCTCGGCTTGAACGTCAAGGCAGTGCAGGGAAAACAGGTTCCTCTGGAATGGACTGACACATCTGCGGGTCTCTTGGAATGCTGTCACGACCCTGGAGTTCCTCTCGCCTTTCCTGTGGAGAGCGCCTCCTCTAGAGATGCGACGGGAATGCCGGGAATTCTTTCCCTTTGAAACAGGGAAAGGATCCCTCATCTCGAGCTAGGAGGCGGAAACGGGGCTCCCCTGGATGTGTGCGGGACCCCACGTGCTTCCTCTCGAGTGGAGATGGGTCTGTCGGGGAACTTCTTGAGTTGCAGCAAGGGTGTGAAGGACCCTTTGGAAGTTCCAGTGGTTAGATGTGATTGGCCTCGAGAAGCCTCAGCGGAAATGGGCCTCATCTCGCCTGGAGGGCAAAACCTCCTGGATTTTCTCGAGTTGCGGCAGGTGCTCTCGACTTACGACGGGGACCTCAGGGACCCGCTCTGGTGGCCTCAGGAAAGGCCAGTGCCCATGCGAGTTCCTCGGGGGCCTCTCGGGATTCCTCTCCCGTCGATGCCGGGGCCTAAGACCTTGTGTGGAGTCGGGGCCGGAACCTGAGGATTCCTCTCCAGTGCTGACATGGATCTTGGGGTACTTCTGGAGTCTCCCCAGGGGAGTCAGTCCTCGTCTCGAATGCGGGCATGCACTTTCGCTTTCCTCCAGAGCGGTAGCAGCAGTGTCACGTAGTCCGCCTCATGGATCAAAGGATCTATGGTTTTCCCTGGAGTCTTTCCCACGAGGCTTTCCCACGAGGCTTTCCCACAGGGCTGTCCCACGTGCACACGTGGTGGGAGTCGATCCTCGGCTTGAACGTCAAGGCAGTGCAGGGAAAACAGGTTCCTCTGGAATGGACTGACACATCTGGTGGACTCTTGGAATGGTGGCACGACCCTGGAGTTCCTCTCGCCTTTCCTGTGGAGAGCGCCTCGTCTTGAGATGCGACGGGAACACCGGGAATTCTTTCCCTACGAAACAGGGAAAGGATCCCTCATCTCGAGCTAGGAGGCGGAAACGGGGCTCCCCTGGATGTGTGAGGGACCCACGTGCTTCCTCTCGAGTGGACACGGGTATGTCGGGGAACTTCTTGATTTGCAGCAAGGGTGTGAAGGACCCTTTGGAAGTTCCAGTGGTTAGATGTGATTGGCCTCGAGAAGCCTCAGCGGAAATGGGCCTCATCTCGCCTGGAGGGCAAAACCTCCTGGATTTTCTCGAGTTGCGGCAGGTGCTCTCGACTTACGACGGGGACCTCAGGGACCCGCTCTGGTGGCCTCAGGAAAGGCCAGTCCCCATGCGAGTTCCTCGGGGGCCTCTCGGGATTTCTCTCCCGTCGATGCCGGGGCCTAAGACCTTGTGTGGAGTCGGGGCTGGAAACTGAGGATTCCTCTCCAGTGCTGACATGGATCTTGCGGTACTTCTGGAGTCTCCCCAGGGGAATCAGTCCTCGTCTCGAATGCGGGCATGCACTTGCGCTTTCCTCCAGAGCGGTAGCAGCAGTGTCACGCAGTCCGCCGCGTGGATCAAAGGATCTATGGTTTTCCCTCGAGTCTTTCCCACGAGGCTTTCCCACGAGGCTTTCCAACAAGGCTGTCCCACGTGCACACGTGGTTGGAGTCGATCCTCCGCTTGAACGTCAAGGCAGTGCAGGGAAAACAGGTTCCTCTGGAATGGACTGACACATCTGGGGGACTCTTGGAATGGTGGCACGACCCTGGAGTTCCTCTCGCCTTTCCTGTGGAGAGCGACTCCTCTTGAGATGCGACGGGAACGCCGGGAATTCTTTCCCTACGAAACAGGGAAAGGATCCCTCATCTCGAGCTAGGAGGCGGAATCTGGGCTGCCCTGGATGTGTGCGTGACCCCACGTGCTTCCTCTGGAGTGGAGACGGTTATGTCGCGGAACTTCTTGAGTTGCAGCAATGGTGTGAAGGACCCTTTGGAAGTTCCAGTGGTTAGATGTGATTGGCCTCGAGAAGCCTCAGCGGAAATGGGCCTCATCTCGCCTGGAGGGCAAAACCTCCTGGATTTTCTCGAGTTGCGGCAGGTGCTCTCGACTTACGACGGGGACCTCAGGGACCCGCTCTGGTGGCCTCAGGAAAGGCCAGTCCCCATGCGAGTTCCTCGGGGGCCTCTCGGGATTCCTCTCCCGTCGATGCCGGGGCCTAAGACCTTGTGTGGAGTCGGGGCCGGAACCTGAGGATTCCTCTCCAGTGCTGACATGGATCTTGGGGTACTTCTGGAGTCTCCCCAGGGGAGTCAGTCCTCGTCTCGAATGCGGGCATGCACTTGCGCTTTCCTCCAGAGCGGTAGCAGCAGTGTCACGCAGTCCGCCGCGTGGATCAAAGGATCTATGGTTTTCCCTCGAGTCTTTCCCACGAGGCTTTCCCACGAGGCTTTCCCACAGGGCTGTCCCACGTGCACACGTGGTGGGAGTCGATCCTCCGCTTGAACGTCAAGGCAGTGCAGGGAAAACAGGTTCCTCTGGAATGGACTGACACATCTGGGGGACTCTTGGAATGGTGGCATGACCCTGGAGTTCCTCTCGCCTTTCCTGTGGAGAGCGCCTCCTCTTGAGATGCGACGGGAACGCCGGGAATTCTTTCCCTACGAAACAGGGAAAGGATCCCTCATCTCGAGCTAGAAGGCGGAAACGAGGCTCCACTGGATGTGTTCGGGACCCCACGTGCTTCCTCTCGAGTGGAGATGGGTATGTCGGGGAACTTCTTGAGTTGCAGCAAGGGTGTGAAGGACCCTTTGGAAGTTCCAGTGGTTAGACGTATTGGCCTCGAGAAGCCTCAGCGGAAATGGGCCTCGTCTCGCCTGGAGGGCAAAACCTCCTGGATTTTCTCGAGTTGCGGCAGGTGCTCTCCACTTACGACGAGGACCTCAGGGACCCGCTCTGGTGGCCTCAGGAAAGGCCAGTCCCCATGCGAGTTCCTCGGGGGCCTCTCGGGATTCCTCTCCCGTCGATGCCGGGGCCTAAGACCTTGTGTGGAGTCGGGGCCGGAACCTGAGGATTCCTCTCCAGTGCTGACATGGATCTTGGGGTACTTCTGGAGTCTCCCCAGGGGAGTCAGTCCTGGTCTCGAATGCGGGCATGCACTTGCGCTTTCCTCCAGAGCGGTAGCAGCAGTGTCACGCAGTCCGCCGCGTGGATCAAAGGATCTATGGTTTTCCCTCGAGTCTTTCCCACGAGGCTTTCCCACGAGGCTTTCCCACAGGGCTGTCCCACGTGCACACGTGGTGGGAGTCGATCCTCGGCTTGAACGTCAAGGCAGTGCAGGGAAAACAGGTTCCTCTGGAATGGACTGACACATCTGGGGGACTCTTGGAATGCTGTCACGACCCTGGAGTTCCTCTCGCCTTTCCTGTGGAGAGCGCCTCCTCTTGAGATGCGACGGGAACGCCGGGAATTCTTTCCCTACGAAACAGGGAAAGGATCCCTCATCTCGAGCTAGGAGGCGGAAACGGGGCTCCCCTGGATGTGTTCGGGACCCCACGTGCTTCCTCTCGAGTGGAGACGGGTATGTCGGGGAACTTCTTGAGTTGCAGCAATGGTGTGAAGGACCATTTGGCAGTTCCAGTGGTTAGATCTGATTGGACTCGAGAAGCCTCAGCGGAAATGGGCTTCATCTCGCCTGGAGGGCAAAACCTCCTGGATTTTCTCGAGTTGAGGCAGGTGCTCTCGACTTACGACGGGGACCTCAGGGACCCGCTCTGGTGGCCTCAGGAAAGGCCAGTCCCCATGCGAGTTCTTCGGGGGCCTCTCGGGATTCCTCTCCCGTCGATGCCGGGGCCTAAGACCTGTGTGGAGTCGGGGCCGGAACCTGAGGATTCCTCTCCAGTGCTGACATGGATCTTGGGGTACTTCTGGAGTCTCCCCAGGGGAGTCAGTCCTGGTCTCGAATGCGGGCATGCACTTGCGCTTTCCTCCAGAGCGGTAGCAGCAGTGTCACGCAGTCCGCCGCGTGGATCAAAGGATCTATGGTTTTCCCTCGAGTCTTTCCCACGAGGCTTTCCCACGAGGCTTTCCCACAGGGCTGTCCCACGTGCACACGTGGTGGGAGTCAATCCTCGGCTTGAACGTCAAGGCAGTGCAGGGAAAACAGGTTCCTCTGGAATGGACTGACATATCTGGGGGACTCTTGGAATGGTGGCACGACCCTGGAGTTCCTCTCACCTTTCCTGTGGAGAGCGTCTCCTCTTGAGATGCGACGGGAACGCCGGGAATTCTTTCCCTACGAAACAGGGAAAGGATCCCTCATCTCGAGCTAGGAGGCGGAAACGGGGCTCCCCTGGATGTGTGCGGGACACCACGTGCTTCGTCTCGAGTGGAGACGGGTATGTCGGGGAACTTCTTGAGTTGCAGCAAGGGTGTGAAGGACCCTTTGGAAGTTCCAGTGGTTAGATGTGATTGGCCTCGAGAAGCCTCAGCGGAAATGGGCCTCATCTCGCCTGGAGGGCAAAACCTCCTGGATTTTCTCGAGTTGCGGCAGGTGCTCTCGACTTACGACGGGGACCTCAGGGACCCGCTCTGGTGGCCTCAGGAAAGGCCAGTCCCCATGCGAATTCCTCGGGGGCCTCTCGGGATTTCTCTCCCGTCGATGCCGGGGCCTAAGACCTTGTGTGGAGTCGGGGCCGGAACCTGAGGTTTCCTCTCCAGTGCTGACATGGATCTTGGGGTACTTCTGGAGTCTCCCCAGGGGAGTCAGTCCTCGTCTCGAATGCGGGCATGCACTTGCAATTTCCTCCAGAGCGGTAGCAGCAGTGTCACGCAGTCCGCCGCGTGGATCAAAGGATCTATGGTTTTCCCTCGAGTCTTTCCCACGAGGCTTTCCCACGAGGCTTTCCCACAGGGCTGTCCCACGTGCACACCTGGTGGGAGTCGATCCTCGGCTTGAACGTCAAGGCAGTTCAGGGAAAACAGGTTCCTCTGGAATGGACTGACACATCTGGGGGACTCTTGGAATGGTGGCACGACCCTGGAGTTCCTCTCGCCTTTCCTGTGGAGAGCGCCTCCTCTTGAGATGCGACGGGAACGCCGGGAATTCTTTCCCTACGAAACAGGGAAAGGATCCCTCATCTCGAGCTAGGAGGCGGAAACGGGGCTCCCCTGGATGTGTGCGGGACCTACGTGCTTCCTCTCGAGTGGACACGGGTATGTCGGGGAACTTCTTGAGTTGCAGCAAGGGTGTGAAGGACCCTTTGGAAGTTCCAGTGGTTAGATGTGATTGGCCTCGAGAAGCCTCAGCGGAAACGGGCCTCATCTCGCCTGGAGGGCAAAACCTCCTGGATTTTCTCGAGTTCCGGCAGGTGCTCTCGACTTACGACGGGGACCTCAGGGACCCGCTCTGGTGGCCTCAGGAAAGGACAGTCCCCAAGCGAGTTCCTCGGGGGCCTCTCGGGATTCCTCTCCCGTCGATGCCGGGGCCTAAGACCTTGGGTGGAGTCGGGGCCGGAACCTGAGGATTCCTCTCCAGTGCTGACATGGATCTTGTGGTACTTCTGGAGTCTCCCCAGGGGAGTCAGTCCTCGTCTCGAATGCGGGCATGCCCTTGCGCTTTCCTCCAGAGCGGTAGCAGCAGTGTCACGCAGTCCGCCGCGTGGATCAAAGGATCTATGGTTTTCCCTCGAGTCTTTCCCACGAGGCTTTCCCACGAGGCTTTCCCACAGGGCTGTCCAACGAGCACACGTGATGGGAGTCGATCCTCGGCTTGAACGTCAAGGCAGTGCAGGGAAAACAGGTTCCTCTGGTATGGACTGACACATCTGGGGGACTCTTGGAATGGTGGCACGACCCTGGAGTTCCTCTCGCCTTTCCTGTGGAGAGCGCCTCCTCTTGAGATGCGACGGGAACGCCGGGAATTCTTTCCCTACGAAACAGGGAAAGGATCCCTCATCTCGAGCTAGGAGGCGGAAACGGGGCTCCCCTGGATGTGTGCGGGACCCACGTGCTTCCTCTCGAGTGGAGACGGGTATGTCGATGAACTTCTTGATTTGCAGCAAGGGTGTGAAGGACCCTTTGGAAGTTCCAGTGGTTAGATGTGATTGGCCTCGAGAAGCCTCAGCGGAAATGGGCCTCATCTCGCCTGGAGGGCAAAACCTCCTGGATTTTCTCGAGTTGCGGCAGGTGCTCTCGACTTACGACGGGGACCTCAGGGACCCGCTCTGGTGGCCTCAGGAAAGGCCAGTCCCCATGCGAGTTCCTCGGGGGCCTCTCGGGATTTCTCTCCCGTCGATGCCGGGGCCTAAGACCTTGTGTAGAGTCGGGGCCGGAAACTGAGGATTCCTCTCCAGTGCTGACATGGATCTTGGGGTACTTCTGGAGTCTCCCCAGGGGAATCAGTCCTCGTCTCGAATGCGGGCATGCACTTGCGCTTTCCTCCAGAGCGGTAGCAGCAGTGTCACGCAGTCCGCCGCGTGGATCAAAGGATCTATGGTTTTCCCTCGAGTCTTTCCCACGAGGCTTTCCCACGAGGCTTTCCAACAAGGCTGTCCCACGTGCACACGTGGTGGGAGTCGATCCTCGGCTTGAACGTCAAGGCAGTGCAGGGAAAACAGGTTCCTCTGGAATGGACTGACACATCTGGGGGACTCTTGGAATGGTGTCACGACCCTGGAGTTCCTCTCGCCTTTCCTGAGGAGAGCGCCTCCTCTTGAGATGCGACGGGAACGCCGGGAATTCTTTCCCTACGAAACAGGGAAAGGATCCCTCATCTCGAGCTAGGAGGCGGAATCGGGGCTGCCCTGGATGTGTGCGTGACCCCACGTGCTTCCTCTGGAGTGGAGACGGTTATGTCGCGGAACTTCTTGAGTTGCAGCAATGGTGTGAAGGACCCTTTGGAAGTTCCAGTGGTTAGATGTGATTGGCCTCGAGAAGCCTCAGCGGAAATGGGCCTCATCTCGCCTGGAGAGCAAAACCTCCTGGATTTTCTCGAGTTGCGGCAGGTGCTCTCGACTTACGACGGGGACCTCAGGGACCCGCTCTGGTGGCCTCAGGAAAGGCCAGTCCCCATGCGAGTTCCTCGGGGGCCTCTCGGGATTCCTCTCCCGTCGATGCCGGGGCCTAAGACCTTGTGTGGAGTCGGGGCCGGAACCTGAGGATTCCTCTCCAGTGCTGACATGGATCTTGGGGTACTTCTGGAGTCTCCCCAGGGGAGTCAGTCCTCGTCTCGAATGCGGGCATGCACTTGCGCTTTCCTCCAGAGCGGTAGCAGCAGTGTCACGCAGTCCGCCGCATGGATCAAAGGATCTATGGTTTTCCCTCGAGTCTTTCCCACGAGGCTTTCCCACGAGGCTTTCCCACAGGGCTGTCCCACGTGCACACGTGTTGGGAGTCGATCCTCCGCTTGAACGTCAAGGCAGTGCAGGGAAAACAGGTTCCTCTGGAATGGACTGACACATCTGGGGGACTCTTGGAATGGTGGCATGACCCTGGAGTTCCTCTCGCCTTTCCTGTGGAGAGCGCCTCCTCTTGAGATGCGACGGGAACGCCGGGAATTCTTTCCCTACGAAACAGGGAAAGGATCCCTCATCTCGAGCTAGGAGGCGGAAACGGGGCTCCACTGGATGTGTTCGGGACCCCACGTGCTTCCTCTCGAGTGGAGACGGGTATGTCGGGGAACTTCTTGAGTTGCAGCAATGGTGTGAAGGACCCTTTGGAAGTTCCAGTGGTTAGATGTGATTGGCCTCGAGAAGCCTCAGCGGAAATGGGCCTCATCTCGCCTGGAGGGCAAAACCTCCTGGATTTTCTCGAGTTGCGGCAGGTGCTCTCGACTTACGACGGGGACCTCAGGGACCCGCTCTGGTGGCCTCAGGAAAGGCCAGTCCCCATGCCAGTTCCTCGGGGGCCTCTCGGGATTCCTCTCCCGTCGATGCCGGGGCCTAAGGCCTTGTGTGGAGTCGGGGCCGGAACCTGAGGATTCCTCTCCATTGCTGACATGGATCTTGGGGTACTTCTGGAGTCTCCCCAGGGGAGTCAGTCCTCGTCTCGAATGCGGGCATGCACTTGCGCTTTCCTCCAGAGCGGTAGCAGCAGTGTCACGCAGTCCGCCGCGTGGATCAAAGGATCTATGTTTTTCCCTCGAGTCTTTCCCACGAGGCTTTCCCACGAGGCTTTCCCACAGGGCTGACCCACGTGCACACGTGGTGGGAGTCGATCCTCGGCTTGAACGTCAAGGTAGTGCAGGGAAAACAGGTTCCTCTGGAATGGACTGACACATCTGGGGGACTCTTGGAATGGTGTCACGACCCTGGAGTTCCTCTCGCCTTTCCTGTGGAAAGCGCCTCCTCTTGAGATGCGACGGGAACACCGGGTATTCTTTCCCTACGAAAAAGGGAAAGGATCCCTCATCTCGAGCTAGGAGGCGGAAACGGGGCTCCCCTGGATGTGTGCGGGACCCCACGTGCTTCCTCTCGAGTGGAGACGGGTATGTCGGGGAACTTCTTGAGTTGCAGTAATGGTGTGGAGGACCCTTTGGAAGTTCCAGTGGTTAGATGTGATTGGCCTCGAGAAGCCTCAGCGGAAATGGGCCTCATCTCGCCTGGAGGGCAAAACCTCCTGGATTTTCTCGAGTTGCGGCAGGTGCTCTCGACTTAAGACGGGGACCTCAGGGAACCGCTCTGGTGGCCTCAGGAAAGGCCAGTCCCCATGCGAGTTCCTCGGGGGCCTCTCGGGATTCCTCTCCCGGCGATGCCGGGGCCTAAGTCCTTGTGTGGAGTCGGAGCCGGAACCAGAGGATTCCTCTCCAGTGCTGACATGGATCTTGGGGTACTTCTGGAGTCTCCCCAGGGGAGTCAGTCCTCGTCTCGAATGCGGGCATGCACTTGCGCTTTCCTCCAGAGCGGTAGCAGCAGTGTCACGCAGTCCGCCGCGTGGATCAAAGGATCTATGGTTTTCCCTCGAGTCTTTCCCACGAGGCTTTCCCACGAGGCTTTCCCACAGGGCTGTCCCACGTGCACACGTGGTGGGAGTCGATCCTCGGCTTGAACGTCAAGGCAGTGCAGGGAAAACAGGTTCCTCTGGAATGGACTGACACATCTGGGGGACTCTTGGAATGGTGTCACGACCCTGGAGTTCCTCTCGCCTTTCCTGTGGAGAGCGCCTCCTCTTGAGATGCGACGGGAACGCCGGGAATTCTTTCCCTACGAAACAGGGAAAGGATCCCTCATCTCGAGCTAGGAGGCGGAAACGGGGCTCCCCTGGATGTGTTCGGGACCCCACGTGCTTCCTCTCGAGTGGAGACGGGTATGTCGGGGAACTTCTTGAGTTGCAGCAATGGTGTGAAGGACCCTTTGGAAGTTCCAGTGGTTAGATGTGATTGGCCTCGAGAAGCCTCAGCGGAAATGGGCCTCATCTCGCCTGGAGGGCAAAACCTCCTGGATTTTCTCGAGTTGCGGCAGGTGCTCTCGACTTACGACGGGGACCTCAGGGACCCGCTCTGGTGGCCTCAGGAAAGGCCAGTCCCCATGCCAGTTCCTCGGGGGCCTCTCGGGATTCCTCTCCCGTCGATGCCGGGGCCTAAGGCCTTGTGTGGAGTCGGGGCCGGAACCTGAGGATTCCTCTCCAGTGCTGTCATGGATCTTGGGGTACTTCTGGAGTCTCCCCAGGGGAGTCAGTCCGCGTCTCGAATTCGGGCATGCACTTGCGCTTTCCTCCAGAGCGGTAGCAGCAGTGTCACGCAGTCCGCCGCGTGGATCAAAGGATCTATGGTTTTCCCTCGAGTCTTTCCCACGAGGCTTTCCCACGAGGCTTTCCCACAGGGCTGACCCACGTGCACACGTGGTGGGAGTCGATCCTCGGCTTGAACGTCAAGGTAGTGCAGGGAAAACAGGTTCCTCTGGAATGGACTGACACATCTGGGGGACTCTTGGAATGGTGTCACGACCCTGGAGTTCCTCTCGCCTTTCCTGTGGAGAGCGCCTCCTCTTGAGATGCGACGGGAACACCGG
This sequence comes from Ovis canadensis, assembly GCF_042477335.2. Lineage (NCBI taxonomy): Eukaryota > Metazoa > Chordata > Mammalia > Artiodactyla > Bovidae > Ovis > Ovis canadensis. The sequence goes on along the minus strand of NC_091262.1, from coordinate 4,027,902 downwards.
GTATTCTTTCCCTACGAAAAAGGGAAAGGATCCCTCATCTCGAGCTAGGAGGCGGAAACGGGGCTCCCCTGGATGTGTGCGGGAATCCACGTGCTTCGTCTCGAGTGGAGACGGGTATGTCGGGGAACTTCTTGAGTTGCAGTAATGGTGTGGAGGACCCTTTGGAAGTTCCAGTGGTTAGATGTGATTGGCCTCGAGAAGCCTCAGCGGAAATGGGCCTCATCTCGCCTGGAGGGCAAAACCTCCTGGATTTTCTCGAGTTGCGGCAGGTGCTCTCGACTTAAGACGGGGACCTCAGGGAACCGCTCTGGTGGCCTCAGGAAAGGCCAGTCCCCATGCGAGTTCCTCGGGGGCCTCTCGGGATTCCTCTCCCGGCGATGCCGGGGCCTAAGTCCTTGTGTGGAGTCGGAGCCGGAACCAGAGGATTCCTCTCCAGTGCTGACATGGATCTTGGGGTACTTCTGGAGTCTCCCCAGGGGAGTCAGTCCTCGTCTCGAATGCGGGCATGCACTTGCGCTTTCCTCCAGAGCGGTAGCAGCAGTGTCACGCAGTCCGCCGCGTGGATCAAAGGATCTATGGTTTTCCCTCGAGTCTTTCCCACGAGGCTTTCCCACGAGGCTTTCCCACAGGGCTGTCCCACGTGCACACGTGGTGGGAGTCGATCCTCGGCTTGAACGTCAAGGCAGTGCAGGGAAAACAGGTTCCTCTGGAATGGACTGACACATCTGGGGGACTCTTGGAATGGTGTCACGACCCTGGAGTTCCTCTCGCCTTTCCTGTGGAGAGCGCCTCCTCTTGAGATGCGACGGGAACGCCGGGAATTCTTTCACTACGAAACAGGGAAAGGATCCCTCATCTCGAGCTAGGAGGCGGAAACGGGGCTCCCCTGGATGTGTTCGGGACCCCACGTGCTTCCTCTCGAGTGGAGACGGGTATGTCGGGGAACTTCTTGAGTTGCAGCAATGGTGTGAAGGACCCTTTGGAAGTTCCAGTGGTTAGATGTGATTGGCCTCGAGAAGCCTCAGCGGAAATGGGCCTCATCTCGCCTGGAGGGCAAAACCTCCTGGATTTTCTCGAGTTGCGGCAGGTGCTCTCGACTTACGACGGGGACCTCAGGGACCCGCTCTGGTGGCCTCAGGAAAGGCCAGTCCCCATGCGAGTTCCTCGGGGGCCTCTCGGGATTCCTCTCCCGTCGATGCCGGGGCCTAAGGCCTTGTGTGGAGTCGGGGCCGGAACCTGAGGATTCCTCTCCAGTGCTGACATGGATCTTGGGGTACTTCTGGAGTCTCCCCAGGGGAATCAGTCCTCGTCTCGAATGCGGGCATGCACTTGCGCTTTCCTCCAGAGCGGTAGCAGCAGTGTCACGCAGTCCGCCGCGTGGATCAAAGGATCTATGGTTTTCCCTCGAGTCTTTCCCACGAGGCTTTCCCACGAGGCTTTCCCACAGGGCTGTCCCACGTGCACACGTGGTGGGAGTCGATCCTCGGCTTGAACGTCAAGGCAGTGCAGGGAAAACAGGTTCCTCTGGAATGGACTGACACATCTGGGGGACTCTTGGAATGGTGGCATACCCTGGAGTTCCTCTCGCCTTTCCTGTGGAGAGCTCCTCCTCTTGAGATGCGACGGGAACGCCGGGAATGCTTTCCCTACGAAACAGGGAAAGGATCCCTCATCTCGAGCTAGGAGGCGGAAACGGGGCTCCCCTGGATGTGTGCGGGACCCCACGTGCTTCGTCTCGAGTGGAGACGGGTATGTCGGGGAACTTCTTGAGTTGCAGCAAGGGTGTGAAGGACCCTTTGGAAGTTCCAGTGGTTAGACGTATTGGCCTCGAGAAGCCTCAGCGGAAATGGGCCTCGTCTCGCCTGGAGGGCAAAACCTCCTGGATTTTCTCGAGTTGCGGCAGGTGCTCTCGACTTACGACGGGGACCTCAGGGACCCGCTCTGGTGGCCTCAGGAAAGGCCAGTCCCCATGCGAGTTCCTCGGGGGCCTCTCGGGATTCCTCTCCCGTCGATGCCGGGGCCTAAGACCTTGTGTGGAGTCGGGGCCGGAACCTGAGGATTCCTCTCCAGTGCTGACATGGATCTTGGGGTACTTCTGGAGTCTCCCCAGGGGAGTCAGTCCTCGTCTCGAATGCGGGCATGCACTTGCGCTTTCCTCCAGAGCGGTAGCAGCAGTGTCACGCAGTCCGCCGCGTGGATCAAAGGATCTATGGTTTTCCCTCGAGTCTTTCCCACGAGGCTTTCCCACGAGGCTTTCCCACAGGGCTGTCCCACGTGCACACGTGGTGGGAGTCGATCCTCGGCTTGAACGTCAAGGCAGTGCAGGGAAAACAGGTTCCCCAGGAATGGACTGACACATCTGGGGGACTCTTGGAATGGTGGCACGACCCTGGAGTTCCTCTCGCCTTTCCTGTGGAGAGCGCCTCCTCTTGAGATGCGACGGGAACGCCGGGAATTCTTTCCCTACGAAACAGGGAAAGGATCCCTCATCTCGAGATAGGAGGCGGAAACGGGGCTCCCCTGGATATGTGCGGGACACCACGTGCTTCCACTCGAGTGGAGACGGGCATGTCGGGGAACTTCTTGAGTTGCAGCAAGGGTGTGAAGGACCCTTTGGAAGTTCCAGTGGTTAGATGTGATTGGCCTCGAGAAGCCTCAGCGGAAATGGGCCTCATCTCGCCTGGAGGGCAAAACCTCCTGGATTTTCTCGAGTTGCGGCAGGTGCTCTCGACTTACGACGGGGACCTCAGGGACCCGCTCTGGTGGCCTCAGGAAAGGCCAGTCCCCATGCGAGTTCCTCGGGGGCCTCTCGGGATTCCTCTCCCGTCGATGCCGGGGCCTAAGACCTTGTGTGGAGTCGGGGCCGGAACCTGAGGATTCCTCTCCAGTGCTGACATGGATCTTGGGGTACTTCTGGAGTCTCCCCAGGGGAGTCAGTCCTCGTCTCGAATGCGGGCATGCACTTGCGCTTTCCTCCAGAGCGGTAGCAGCAGTGTCACGCAGTCCGCCGCGTGGATCAAAGGATCTATGGTTTTCCCTTGAGTCTTTCCCACGAGGCTTTCCCACGAGGCTTTCCCACAGGGCTGTCCCACGTGCACACGTGGTGGGAGTCGATCCTCGGCTTGAACGTCAAGGCCGTGCAGGGAAAACAGGTTCCTCTGGAATGGACTGACATATCTGGGGGACTCTTGGAATGGTGGCACGACCCTGGAGTTCCTCTCGCCTTTCCTGTGGAGAGCGCCTCCTCTTGAGATGCGACGGGAACGCCGGGAATTCTTTCCCTAGGAAACAGGGAAAGGATCCCTCATCTCGAGCTAGGAGGCGGAAACGGGGCTCCCCTGGATGTGTGCGGGACCCACGTGCTTCCTCTCGAGTGGAGACGGGTATGTCGATGAACTTCTTGAGTTGCAGCAAGGGTGTGAAGGACCCTTTGGAAGTTCCAGTGGTTAGATGTGATTGGCCTCGAGAAGCCTCAGCGGAAATGGGCCTCATCTCGCCTGGAGGGCAAAACCTCCTGGATTTTCTCGAGTTGCGGCAGGTGCTCTCGACTTACGACGGGGACCTCAGGGACCCGCTCTGGTGGCCTCAGGAAAGGCCAGTCCCCATGCGAGTTCCTCGGGGGCCTCTCGGGATTCCTCTCCCGTCGATGCCGGGGCCTAAGACCTTGTGTGGAGTCGGGGCCGTAAACTGAGGATTCCTCTCCAGTGCTGACATGGATCTTGGGGTACTTCTGGAGTCTCCCCAGGGGAGTCAGTCCTCGTCTCGAATGCGGGCATGCACTTGCGCTTTCCTCCAGAGCGGTAGCAGCAGTGTCACGCAGTTCTCCTCGTGGATCAAAGGATCTATGGTTTTCCCTCGAGTCTTTCCCACGAGGCTTTCCCACGAGGCTTTCCCACAGGGCTGTCCCACGTGCACACGTGGTGGGAGTCGATCCTCGGCTTGAACGTCAAGGCAGTGCAGGGAAAACAGGTTCCTCTGGATTGGACTGACACATCTGGGGGACTCTTGGAATGGTGGCACGACCCTGGAGTTCCTCTCGCCTTTCCTGTGGAGAGCGCCTCCTCTTGAGATGCGATGGGAACGCCGGGAATTCTTTCCCTACGAAACAGGGAAAGGATCCCTCATCTCGAGCTAGGAGGCGGAAACGGGGCTCCTCTGGATGTGTGCGGACCCCACGTGCTTCCTCTCGAGTGGAGACGGGTATGTCGGGGAACTTCTTGAGTTGCAGCAAGGGTGTGAAGGACCCTTTGGAAGTTCCAGTGGTTAGATGTGATTGGCCTCGAGAAGCCTCAGCGGAAATGGGCCTCATCTCGCCTGGAGGGCAAAACCTCCTGGATTTTCTTGAGTTGCGGCAGGTGCTCTCGACTTACGACGGGGACCTCAGGGACCCGCTCTGGTGGCCTCAGGAAAGGCCAGTCCCCATGCGAGTTCCTCGGGGGCCTCTCGGGATTCCTCTCCCGTCGATGCCGGGGCCTAAGACCTTGTGTGGAGTCGGGGCCGGAACCTGAGGATTCCTCTCCAGTGCTGACATGGATCTTGGGGTACTTCTGGAGTCTCCCCAGGGGAGTCAGTCCTCGTCTCGAATGCGGGCATGCACTTGCGCTTTCCTCCAGAGCGGTAGCAGCAGTGTCACGCAGTCCGCCGCGTGGATCAAAGGATCTATGGTTTTCCCTCGAGTCTTTCCCTCGAGGCTTTCCCACGAGGCTTTCCCACAGGGCTGTCCCACGTGCACACGTGGTGGGAGTCGATCCTCGGCTTGAACGTCAAGGCAGTGCAGGGAAAACAGGTTCCTCTGGAATGGACTGACATATCTGGGGGACTCTTGGAATGGTGGCACGACCCTGGAGTTCCTCTCACCTTTCCTGTGGAGAGCGTCTCCTCTTGAGATGCGACGGGAACGCCGGGAATTCTTTCCCTACGAAACAGGGAAAGGATCCCTCATCTCGAGCTAGGAGGCGGAAACGGGACTCCCCTGGATGTGTGCGGGACACCACGTGCTTCGTCTCGAGTGGAGACGGGTATGTCGGGGAACTTCTTGAGTTGCAGCAAGGGTGTGAAGGACCCTTTGGAAGTTCAGGGGTTAGATGTGATTGGCCTCGAGAAGCCTCAGCGGAAATGGGCCTCATCTCGCCTGGAGGGCAAAACCTCCTGGATTTTCTCGAGTTGCGGCAGGTGCTCTCGACTTACGACGGGGACCTCAGGGACCCGCTCTGGTGGCCTCAGGAAAGGCCAGTCCCCATGCGAGTTCCTCGGGGGCCTCTCGGGATTCCTCTCCCGTCGATGCCGGGGCCTAAGACCTTGTGTGGAGTCGGGGGCGTAAACTGAGGATTCCTCTCCAGTGCTGACATGGATCTTGGGGTACTTCTGGAGTCTCCCCAGGGGAGTCAGTCCTCGTCTCCAATGCGGGCATGCACTTGCGCTTTCCTCCAGAGCGGTAGCAGCAGTGTCACGCAGTCCGCCGCGTGGATCAAAGGATCTATGGTTTTCCCTCGAGTCTTTCCCACGAGACTTTCCCACGAGGCTTTCCCACAGGGCTGTCCCACGTGCACACGTGGTTGGAGTCGATCCTCGGCATGAACGTCAAGGCAGTGCAGGGAAAACAGCTTCCTCTGGAATGGACTGACACATCTGGGGGACTCTTGGAATGGTAGCACCACCCTGGAGTTCCTCTCGCCTTTCCTGTGGAGAGCGCCTCCTCTTGAGATGCGACGGGAACACCGGGAATTCTTTCCCTACGAAACAGAGAAAGGATCCCTCATCTCGAGCTAGGAGGCGGAAACGGGGCTCCCCTGGATGTGTGCGGGACCCCACGTGCTTCCTCTCGAGTGGAGATGGGTATGTCGGGGAACTTCTTGAGTTGCAGTAATGGTGTGAAGGACTCTTTGGAAGTTCCAGTGGTTAGATGTGATTGGCCTCGAGAAGCCTCAGCGGAAATGGGCCTCATCTCGCCTGTAGGGCAAAACCTCCTGGATTTTCTCGAGTTGCGGCAGGTGCTCTCGACTTACGACGGGGACCTCAGGGACCCGCTCTGGTGGCCTGAGGAAAGGCCAGTCCCCATGCGAGTTCCTCGGGGGCCTCTCGGGATTCCTCTCCCGTCGATGCCGGGGCCTAAGACCTTGTGTGGAGTCGGGGCCGGAACCTGAGGATTCCTCTCCAGTGCTGACATGGATCTTGGGGTACTTCTGGAGTCTCCCCAGGGGAGTCAGTCCTCGTCTCGAATGCGGGCATGCACTTGCGCTTTCCTCCAGAGCGGTAGCAGCATTGCCACGCAGTCCGCCGCGTGGATCAAAGATCTATGGTTTTCCCTCGAGTCTTTCCCACGAGGCTTTCCCACGAGGCTTTCCCACAGGGCTGTCGCACGTGCACACGTGTTGGGAGTCGATCCTCGGCTTGAACATCAAGGCAGTGCAGGGAAAACAGGTTCCTCTGGAATGGACTGACACATCTGGGGGACTCTTGGAATGGTGGCACGACCCTGGAGTTCCTCTCGCCTTTCCTGTGGAGAGCGACTCCTCTTGAGATGAGACGGGAACGCCGGGAATTCTTTCCCTACGAAACAGGTAAAGGATCCCTCATCTCGAGATAGGAGGCGGAAACGGGGCTCCCCTGGATGTGTGCGGGTCACCACGTGCTTCCTCTCGAGTGGAGATGGGCATGTCGGGGACCTTCTTGAGTTGCAGCAAGGGTGTGAAGGACCCTTTGGAAGTTCCAGTGGTTAGATGTGATTGGCCTCGAGAAGCCTCAGCGGAAATGGGCCTCATCTCGCCTGGAGGGCAAAACCTCCTGGATTTTCTCGAGTTGCGGCAGGTGCTCTCGACTTACGACGGGGACCTCAGGGACCCGCTCTGGTGGCCTCAGGAAAGGCCGGTCCCCATGCGAGTTCCTCGGGGGCCTCTCGGGATTCCTCTCCCGTCGATGCCGGGGTCTAAGACCTTGTGTGGAGTCGGGGCCGGAACCTGAGGATTCCTCTCCAGTGCTGACATGGATCTTGGGGTACTTCTGGAGTCTCCCCAGGGGAGTCAGTCCTCGTCTCGAATGCGGGCATGCACTTGCGCTTTCCTCCAGAGCGGTAGCAGCAGTGTCACGCAGTCCGCCGCGTGGATCAAAGGATCTATGGTTTTCCCTCGAGTCTTTCCCACGAGGCTTTCCCACGAGGCTTTCCCACAGGGCTGTCCCACGTGCACACGTGGTGGGAGTCGATCCTCGGCTTGAACGTCAAGGCAGTGCAGGGAAAACAGGTTCCTCTGGAATGGACTGACACATCTGGGGGACTCTTGGAATGGTGGCATGACCCTGGAGTTCCTCTGGCCTTTCCTGTGGAGAGCGCCTCCTCTTGAGATGCGACGGGAACGCCGGGAATACTTTCCCTACGAAACAGGGAAAGGATCCCTCATCTGGAGCTAGGAGGCGGAAACGGGGCTCCCCTGGATCTGTGCGGGACCCACGTGCTTCCTCTCGAGTGGAGACGGGTATGTCAGGGAACTTCTTGAGTTGCAGCAAGGGTGTGAAGGACCCTTTGGAAGTTCAAGTGGTTAGACGTGATTGGCCTCGAGAAGACTCAGCGGAAATGGGCCTCATCTCGCCTGGAGGGCAAAACCTCCTGGATTTTCTCGAGTTGCGGCAGGTGCTCTGGACTTACGACGGGGACCTCAGGGACCCGCTCTGGTGGCCTGAGGAAAGGCCAGTCCCCATGCGAGTTCCTCGGGGGCCTCTCGGGATTCCTCTCCCGTCGATGCCGGGGCCTAAGACCTTGTGTGGAGTCGGGGCCGGAACCTGAGGATTCCTCTCCAGTGCTGACATGGATCTTGGGGTACTTCTGGAGTCTCCCCAGGGGAGTCAGTCCTCGTCTCGAATGCGGGCATGCACTTGCGCTTTCCTCCAGAGCGGTAGCAGCAGTGTCACGCAGTCCGCCCGTGGATCAAAGGATCTATGGTTTTCCCTCCAGTCCTTCCCACGAGGCTTTCCCACGAGGCTTTCCCACAGGGCTGTCCCACGTGCACACGTGGTGGGAGTCGAACCTCGGCTTGAACGTCAAGGCAGTGCAGGGAAAACAGGTTCCTCTGGAATGGACTGACACATCTGGGGGACTCTTGGAATGGTGGCACGACCCTGGAGTTCCTCTCGCCTTTCCTGTGGAGAGCGCCTCCTCTTGAGATGCTACGGGAACTCCGGGAATTCTTTCCCTACGAAACAGGGAAAGGATCCCTCATCTCGAGCTAGGAGGCGGAAACAGGGCTCCCCTGGATGTGTGCGGGACCCACGTGCTTCCTCTCGAGTGGAGACGGGTATGTCGGGGAACTTCTTGAGTTGCAGCAAGGGTGTGAAGGACCCTTTGGAAATTCCAGTTGTTAGATGTGATTGGCCTCGAGAAGCCTCAGCGGAAATGGGCCTCATCTCGCCTGGAGGGCAAAACCTCCTGGTTTTTCTCGAGTTGCGGCAGGTGCTCTCGACTTACGACGGGGACCTCAGGGACCCGCTCTGGTGGCCTCAGGAAAGGCCAGTCCCCATGCGAGTTCCTCGGGGGCCTCTCGGGATTCCTCTCCCGTCGATGCCGGGGCCTAAGACCTTGAGTGGAGTCGGGGCCGGAACCTGAGGATTCCTCTCCAGTGCTGACATGGATCTTGGGGTACTTCTGGAGTCTCCCCAGGGGAGTCAGGCCTCGTCTCGAATGCGGGCATGCACTTGCGCTCTCCTCCAGAGCGGTAGCAGCAGTGTCACGCAGTCCGCCGCGTGGATCAAAGGATCTATGGTTTTCCCTCGAGTCTTTACCACGAGGCTTTCCCACGAGGCTTTCCCACAGGGCTGTCCCACGTGCACACGTGGTGGGAGTCGATCCTCGGCTTGAACGTCAAGGCAGTGCAGGGAAAACAGGTTCCTCTGGAATGGACTGACACATCTGGGGGACTCTTGGAATGGTGTCACGACCCTGGAGTTCCTCTCGCCTTTCCTGTGGAGAGCGCCTCCTCTTGAGATGCGACGGGAACGCCGGGAATTCTTTCCCTACGAAACAGGGAAAGGATCCCTCATCTCGAGCTAGGAGGCGGAAACGGGGCTCCCCTGGATGTGTGCGGGACCCCACGTGCTTCCGCTCGAGTGGAGACGGGTATGTCGGGGAACTTCTTGAGTTGCAGCAAGGGTGTGAAGGACCCTTTGGAAGTTCCAGTGGTTAGATGTGATTGGCCTCGAGAAGCCTCAGCGGAAATGGGCCTCATCTCGCCTGGAGGGCAAAACCCCCTGGATTTTCTCGAGTTGCGGCAGGTGCTCTCGACTTACGACGGGGACCTCAGGGACCCGCTCTGGTGGCCTCAGGAAAGGCCAGTCCCCATGCGAGTTCCTCGGGGGCCTCTCGGGATTCCTCTCCCGTCGATGCCGGGGCCTAAGACCTTGTGTGGAGTCGGGGCCGGAACCTGAGGATTCCTCTCCAGTGCTGACATGGATCTTGGGGTACTTCTGGAGTCTCCCCAGGGGAGTCAGTCCTCGTCTCGAATGCGGGCATGCACTTGCGCTTTCCTCCAGAGCGGTAGCAGCAGTGTCACGCAGTCCGCCGCGTGGATCAAAGGATCTATGGTTTTCCCTCGAGTCTTTCCCACGAGGCTTTCCCACGAGGCTTTCCCACAGGGCTGTCCCACGTGCACACGTGGTGGGAGTCGATCCTCGGCTTGAACGTCAAGGCAGTGCAGGGAAAACAGGTTCCTCTGGAATGGACTGACACATCTGGGGGACTCTTGGAATGGTGTCATGACCCTGGAGTTCCTCTCGCCTTTCCTGAGGAGAGCGCCTCCTCTTGAGATGCGACGGGAACGCCGGGAATTCTTTCCCTACGAAGCAGGGAACGGATCCCTCATCTCGAGCTAGGAGGCCGAAACGGGGCTCCCCTGGATGTGTGCGGGACCCCACGTGCTTCCTCTCGAGTGGAGACGGGTATGTCGGGGAACTTCTTGAGTTGCAGCAATGGTGTGAAGGACCCTTTGGAAGTTTCAGTGGTTAGATGTGATTGGCCTCGAGAAGCCTCAGCGGAAATGGGCCTCATCTCGCCTGGAGGGCAAAACCTCCTGGATTTTCTCGAGTTGCGGCAGGTGCTCTCGACTTACGACGGGGACCTCAGGGACCCGCTCTGGTGGCCTCAGGAAAGGCCAGTCCCCATGCGAGTTCCTCGGGGGCCTCTCGGGATTCCTCTCCCGTCGATGCCGGGGCCTAAGACCTTGTGTGGAGTCGGGGCCGGAACCTGAGGATTCCTCTCCAGTGCTGACATGGATCTTGGGGTACTTCTGGAGTCTCCCCAGGGGAGTCAGTCCTCGTCTCCAATGCGGGCATGCACTTGCGCTTTCCTCCAGAGCGGTAGCAGCAGTGTCACGCAGTCCGCCGCGTGGATCAAAGGATCTATGGTTTTCCCTCGAGTCTTTCCCACGAGGCTTTCCCACGAGGCTTTCCCACAGGGCTGTCCCACGTGCACACTTGGTGGGAGTCGATCCTCGGCTTGAACGTCAAGGCAGTGCATGGAAAACAGGTTCCTCTGGAATGGACTGACACATCTGGGGGACTCTTGGAATGGTGGCACGACCCTGGAGTTCCTCTCGCCTTTCCTGTGGAGAGCGCCTCCTCTTGAGATGCTACGGGAACTCCGGGAATTCTTTCCCTACGAAACAGGGAAAGGATCCCTCATCTCGAGCTAGGAGGCGGAAACAGGGCTCCCCTGGATGTGTGCGGGACCCACGTGCTTCCTCTCGAGTGGAGACGGGTATGTCGGGGAACTTCTTGAGTTGCAGCAAGGGTGTGAAGGACCCTTTGGAAATTCCAGTTGTTAGATGTGATTGGCCTCGAGAAGCCTCAGCGGAAATGGGCCTCATCTCGCCTGGAGGGCAAAACCTCCTGGTTTTTCTCGAGTTGCGGCAGGTGCTCTCCACTTACGACGGGGACCTCAGGGACCCGCTCTGGTGGCCTCAGGAAAGGCCAGTCCCCATGCGAGTTCCTCGGGGGCCTCTCGGGATTCCTCTCCCGTCGTTGCCGGGGCCTAAGACCTTGAGTGGAGTCGGGGCCGGAACCTGAGGATTCCTCTCCAGTGCTGACATGGATCTTGGGGTACTTCTGGAGTCTCCCCAGGGGAGTCAGGCCTCGTCTCGAATGCGGGCATGCACTTGCGCTTTCCTCCAGAGCGGTAGCAGCAGTGTCACGCAGTCCGCCGCGTGGATCAAAGGATCTATGGTTTTCCCTCGAGTCTTTCCCACGAGGCTTTCCCACGAGGCTTTCCCACAGGGCTGTCCCACGTGCACACGTGGTGGGAGTCGATCCTCGGCTTGAACGTCAAGGCAGTGCAGGGAAAACAGGTTCCTCTGGAATGGACTGACACATCTGGGGGACTCTTGGAATGGTGGCATGACCCTGGAGTTCCTCTCGCCTTTCCTGTGGAGAGCGCCTCCTCTTGAGATGCGACGGGAACGCCGGGAATACTTTCCCTACGAAACAGGGAAAGGATCCCTCATCTGGAGCTAGGAGGCGGAAACGGGGCTCCCCTGGATCTGTGCGGGACCCACGTGCTTCCTCTCGAGTGGAGACGGGTATGTCAGGGAACTTCTTGAGTTGCAGCAAGGGTGTGAAGGACCCTTTGGAAGTTCCAGTGGTTAGACGTGATTGGCCTCGAGAAGACTCAGCGGAAATGGGCCTCATCTCGCCTGGAGGGCAAAACCTCCTGGATTTTCTCGAGTTGCGGCAGGTGCTCTCGACTTACGACGGGGACCTCAGGGACCCGCTCTGGTGGCCTCAGGAAAGGCCAGTCCCCATGCGAGTTCTTCGGGGGCCTCTCAGGATTCCTCTCCCGTCGATGCCGGGGCCTAAGACCTTGTGTGGAGTCGGGGCCGGAACCTGAGAATTCCTCTCCAGTGCTGACATGGATCTTGGGGTACTTCTGGAGTCTCCCCAGGGGAGTCAGTCCTCGTCTCGAATGCGGGCATGCACTTGCGCTCTCCTCCAGAGCGGTAGCAGCAGTGTCACCCAGTCCGCCGCGTGGATCAAAGGATCTATGGTTTTCCCTCGAGTCTTTCCCACGAGGCTTTCCCACGAGGCTTTCCCACAGGGCTGTCCCACGTGCACACGTGGTGGGAGTCGATCCTCGGCTTGAACGTCAAGGCAGTGCAGGGAAAACAGGTTCCTCTGGAATGGACTGACACATCTGGGGGACTCTTGGAATGGTGTCACGACCCTGGAGTTCCTCTCGCCTTTCCTGTGGAGAGCGCCTCCTCTTGAGATGCGACGGGAACGCCGGGAATTCTTTCCCTACGAAACAGGGAAAGGATCCCTCATCTCGAGCTAGGAGGCGGAAACGGGGCTCCCCTGGATGTTTATGAGACCCTCGTGCTTCCTCTCGAGTGGAGACGGGTATGTCGGGGAACTTCCTGAGTTGCAGCAAGGGTGTGAAGGACCCTTTGGAAGTTCCAGTTATTAGATGTGATTTGCCTCGAGAAGCCTCCGAGGAAATGGGCCTCATCTCGCCTGGACGGCAAAACCTGCTGGATTTTCTCGAGATGCGGCAGGTGCTCTCCACTTACGACAGGGACCTCAGGGACCCGCTCTGGTGGCCTCAGGAAAGGCCAGTCCCCATGCGAGTTCCTCGGGGGCCTCTCGGGATTCCTCTCCCGTCGATGCCGGGGCCTAAGACCTTGTGTGGAGTCGTGGCCGGAACCTGAGGATTCCTACCCAGTGTTGACATGGATCTTGGGGTACTTCTGGAGTCTCCCCAGGGGAGTCAGTCTTCGTCTCGAATGCGGGCATGCACTTGCGCTTTCCTCTAGAGCGGTAGCAGCAGTGTCACGCAGTCCGCCACGTGGATCAAAGGATCTATGGTTTTCCCTCGAGTCTTTCCCACGAGGCTTTCCCACAGGGCTGTCCCACGAGCACACGTGGTGGGAGTCGATCCTCGGCTTGAACGTCAAGGCAGTGCAGGGAAAACAGGTTCCTCTGGAATGGATTGACACATCTGGGAGACTCTAGGAATGGTGGCACGACCCTGGAGTTCGTCTCGCCTTCCTGTGGAGAGCGCCTCCTCTTGAGATGCGACGGGAACGCCGGGAATTCTTTCCCTACGAAACAGGGAAAGGATCCCTCATCTCGAACTAGGAGGCGGAAACGGGGCTCCCCTGGATGTGTGCGGGACCCTTGTGCTTCTTCTCGAGTGAATACGGGTATGTTGGGGAACTTCTTGAGTTGCAGCAAGGGTGTGAAGTACCCTTTGGAAGTTTCAGTGGTTAGATGTGATTAGCCTCGAGAAGCCTCAGCGGAAATGGGCCTCATGTCGCCTGGAGGGCAAAACCTCCTGGATTTTCTCGAGTTGCGGCAGGTGCTCTCGACTTACGACGGGGACCTCAGGGACACGCTCTGGTGGCCTCAGAAAAGGCCAGTCCCCATGCGAGTTCCTCGGGGGCCTCTCGGGATTCCTATCCCGTCGAAGCCGGGGCCTAAGACCTTGTGTGGAGTCGGGGCTGGAACCTGAGGATTCCTCTCCAGTGCTGACATGGATCTTGGGGTACTTCTGGAGTCTCCCCAGGGGAGTCAGTCCTCGTCTCGAATGCGGGCATGCACTTGCGCTTTCCTCCAGAGCGGTAGCAGCAGTGTCACGAATTCCGCAGCGTGGATCAAGGGATCTACGGCTTTCCCTCGAGGCTTTCCAACGAGGTTTTCCCTCAGGGCTGTGCCACGTGCCACCGTGGGGGCAGTCGATCCTCGGCTTGAACGTCAAGGCAGTGCAGGGAAAACAGGTTCCCCTGGAATGGACTGACAAATCTGGGAGACTCTTGGAATGGTGGCACGACCCTGGAGTTCCTATCGCATTTCCTGTGGAGAGCGCCTCCTCTTGAGATGTGACGGGAACGCCGGGAATTCTTTCCCTACGAAACAGGGAAAGGATCCCTCATCTCGAGCTAGGAGGTGGAAACGGGGCTCCCCTGGATGTGTGCGGGACCCTCGTGCTTCCTATCGTGTGGAGACGGCTATGTCGGGGAACTTGTGGACTTGCAGCAAGGGTGTGAAGGACCCTTTGGAAGTTCCAGTGGTTAGATGTGATTAGCCTCGAGAAGCCTCAGCGGAAATGGGCCTCATCTCGCCTGGAGGGCAAAACCTCCTGGATTTTCTCGAGTTGCGGCAGGTGCTCTCGACTTACGATGGGGACCACAGGGACCCGCTCTGGTGGCCTCAGGAAAGGCCAGTCCCCATGCGAGTTCCTCGGGGGCCTCTCGGGATTCCTCTCCCGTCGATGCCGGGGCCTAAGACCTTGTGTGGAGTCCGGGCCAGAACCTGAGGATTCCTCTCCAGTGCTGACATGGATCTTGGGGTACTTCTGGAGTCTCCCCAGGGGAGTCAGTCCTCGTCTCGAATGCGGGCATGCACTTGCGCTTTCCTCCAGAGCGGTAGCAGCAGTGTCACGCAGTCCGCCGCGTGGATCAAAGGATCTATGGTTTTCCCTCGAGTCTTTCCCACGAGGCTTTCCCACGAGGCTTTCCCACAGGGCTTTCCCACGTGCAAACGTGGAGGGAGTCGATCCTCGGCTTGAACGTCAAGGCAGTGCAGGGAAAACAGGTTCCTCTGGAATGGACGTACACATCTGGGGGACTCTTGGAATGGAGGCACCACCCTGGAGTTCCTCTCGCCTTTCCTGTGGAGAGCGCCTCCTCTTGAGATGCGACGGGAACGCCGGGAATTCTTTCCCTACAAAACAGGGAAAGGATCCCTCATCTCGAGCTAGGAGGCGGAAACGGGGCACCCCTGGATGTGTGCGGGACCCTCGTGCTTCCTCTCGAGTGGAGACGGGTGTGTCGGGGAACTTCTTGAGTTGCAGCAAGGGTGTGAAGGACCCTTTGGAAGTTCCAGTGGTTAGATGTGATTAGCCTCGAGAAGCCTCAGTGGAAATGGGCCTCATCTCGCCTGGAGGGCAAAACCTCCTGGATTTTCTCGAGTTGCACCAGGTGCTCTCGACTTATGACGGGGAACTCAGGGACACGCTCTGGTGGCCACAGGAAAGGCCAGTCCCCATGGGAGTTCCACGGGGGCCTCTCGGGATTCCTCTCCCGTCGATGCCGGGGCCTAAGAGCATGTGTGGAGTCGGGGCCGGAACCTGAGGATTCCTCTCCAGTGCTGACATGGATCTTGGGGTACTTCTGGAGTCTCCCCAGGGGAGTCAGTCCTCGTCTCGAATGCGGGCATGCACTTGGGCTTTCCTCAAGAGCGGTAGGAGCAGTGCCACGCATTCTGCCGCGTGGATTAAGGGATCTATGGCTTTCCCTCGAGGCTTTCCCACGAGGCTTTCCCACGAGGCTTTCCTACAGGGCTCTCCCACGTGCACACGTGGAGGGAGTCGATCCTCGGCTTGAACGTCAAGGCAGTGCAGGGAAAACAGGTTCCTCTGGACTGGACTGACACATCTGGGGGACTCTTGGAATGGTGGCACGACCCTGGAGTTCCTCTCGCCTTTCCTGTGGAGAGCGCCTCCTCTTGAGATGCGACGGGAACGCCGGAAATTCTTTCCCTACGTAACAGGGAAAGGATCCCTCATCTCGAGCTAGGAGGCTGAAACGAGGCTCCGCTGGATGTGTGCGGGACCCTCGTGCTTCCTCTCGAGTGGAGACGGGTATGTCGGGGAACTTCTTGAGTTGCAGCAAGGGTGTGAAGGACCTTTTGAAAGTTCCAGTGGTTAGAAGTGATTAGCCTCGAGCAGCCTCAGAGGAAATGGGCCTCATCTCGCCTGGAGGGCAAAACCTCCTGGATTTTCTCGAGTTGCGGCAGGTGCTCTCGACTTACGACGGGGACCTCAGGGACCCGCTCTGGTGGCCTCAGGAAAGGCCAGTCCCCATGCGAGTTCCTCGGGGGCCTCTCGGGATTCCTCTCCCTTCGATGCCGGGGCCTAAGACCTTGTGTGGAGTCGGGGCCGGAACCTGAGTATTCCTCTCCAGTGCTGACATGGATCTTGAGGTACTTCTGGAGTCTCCCCAGGGGAGTCAGTCCTCGTCTCGAATGCGGGCATGCACTTGCGCTTTCCCCTAGAGCGGTAGCAGCAGTGTCACGCAGTCCGCCGCTTGGATCAAAGGATCTAACGTTTTCCCTCGAGTCTTTCCACGAGGCTTTCCCACGAGGCTTTCCCACAGGGCAGTCCCACGTGCACACGTGGTGGGAGTCGATGCTCTGCTTGAACATCAAGGCAGTGCAGGGAAAACAGTTTCCTCTGGAATGGAATGACACATCTGGGGGACTCTTGGAATGGTGGCACGACCCTGGAGTTCCTCTCGCCTTTCCTGTGGAGAGCACCTCCTCTTGAGATGCGACGGGAACGCCGGGAATTCTTTCCCTACGAAACAGGGAAAGGATCCCTCATCTCGAGCTAGGAGGCGGAAACAGGGCTCCTCCTGGATGTGTGCGGCACCATCGTGCTTCCTCTCGAGTGGAGACGGGTATGTCGGGGAACTTCTTGAGTTGCAGCAAGGGTGTGAAGGACCCATTGGAAGTTCCAGTGGTTAGATGTGATTAGCCTCGAGAAGCCTCAGTGGAAATGGGCCTCATCTCGCCTGGAGGGCAAAACCTCCTGGATTTTCTCGAGTTGCGGCAGGTGCTCTCGACTTACGACGGGGACCTCAGGGACCCGCTCTGGTGGCCTCAGGAAAGGCCAGTCCCCATGCGAGTTCCTCGGGGGCCTCTCGGGAACCTCTCCCGTCGATGCCGGGGCCTAATACCTTGTGTGGAGTCGGTTCCGGAACCTGATGATTCCTCTCCAGTGCTGACATGGATTTGGGGTACTTCTGGAGTCACCCCAGGGGAGTCAGTCCTCGTCTCGAATGCGGGCATGCACTTGAGCTTTCCTAAACAGCGGTAGCAGCAGTGTCACGCAGTCCGCCACGTGGATGAAAGGATATATGGTTTTCTCTCGAGTCTTTCCCACGAGGCTTTCCCACGAGGCTTTCCCACAGGGCTGTCCCACGTGCACACGTGGCGGGAGTCGATCCTCGGCTTGAACGTGAAGGCAGTGCAGGGAAAACAGGTTCCTCTGGAATGGACTGACACATCTGGGGGACTCTTGGAATGGTGGCACGACCCTGGAGTTCCTCTCGCCTTTCCTGTGGAGAGCGCCTCCTCTTGAGATGCGACGGGAACGCTGGGAATTCTTTCCCTATGAAACAGGGAAATGATCCCTCATCTCGAGCTAGGAGGTGGAAACGGGGCTCCCCTGGATGTGTGCGGGACCCTCGTGCTTCCTCTCGAGGGGAAACGGCTATGTCGGTGAACTTCTTGAGTTGCAGCAAGGGTGTGAAGGACCCTTTGGAAGTTCCAGTGGTTAGATGTGATTAGCCTCGAGAAGCCTCAGCGGAAATGGGCCTCATCTCGCCTGGAGGGCAAAACTTCCTGGATTTTCTCGATTTGCGGTAGGTGCTATCGACTTACGACGGGGACCTCAGGGACACGCTCTGGTGGCCTCAGGAAAGGCCAGACCCCATGCAAGTTCCTCAGGGGCCTCTCGGGATTCCTCTCCCGTCGATGCTGGGGCCTAAGACCTTGTGTGGAGTCGGGGCCGGAACCTGAGGATTCCTCTCCAGTGCTGACATGGATCTTGGGGTCCTTCTGGAGTCTCCCCAGGGGAGTTAGTCCTCGTCTCAAATGCGGGCATGCACTTGCGCTTTCCTCTAGAGCGGTAGCAGCTGTGTCACGCATTCCGCCGCGTGGATCAAGGGATCTATGGCTTTTCCTTGAGGCTTTCCCACGAGGCTTTCCCACAGGGCTGTCCCACGTGCACACGTGGTGGGAGTCGATCCTCGGCTTGAACGTCAAGGCAGTGCAGGGAAAACAGGTTCCTCTGGAATGGACTGACACATCTGGGGGAGTCTTGGAACGGTGGCACGACCCTGGAGTTCCTCTCGCCTTTCCTGTGGAGTGCGCCTCCTCTTGAGATGCGACGGGAACGCCGGGAATTCTTTCCCTACGAAACAGGGAAAGGATCCCTCATCTCGAGCTAGGAGGCGGAAACGGGGCTCCCCTGGATGTGTGCGGGACCCTCGTGCTTCCACTCGAGTGGAGAGGGGTATGTCAGGGAACTTCTTGAGTTGCAGCAAGGGTGTGAAGGACCCTTTGGAAGTTCCAGTGGTTCGATGTGATTAGCCTCGAGAAGCCTCAGCGGAAATAGGCCTCATCTCGCCTGGAGGGCAAAACCTCCTGGATTTTCTCGAGTTGCTGCATGTGCTCTCGACTTACGACGTGGACCTCAGCGACCCACTCTGGTCGCCTCAGGAAAGGCCAGTCCCCATGCGAGTTCCTCGGGGGCCTCTCGGGATTCCTCTACCGTCGATGCCGGGGCCGAAGACCTTGTGTGGAGTCGGGCCGGAACCTGAGGATTCCTCTCCAGTGCTGACATGGATCTTGGGGTACTTCTGGAGTCTCCCCAGGGGAGTCAGTCCTCGTCTCGAATGCGGGCATGCACTTGCGCTTTCCTCCAGAGCGGTAGCAGCAGTTTCACGCAGTCCGCCTCGTGGATCAAAGGATCTATGGTTTTCCCTCGATTCTTTCCCACGAGGCTTTCCCACGAGGCTTTCCCAGAGGGCTGTCCCACTTGCACAAGTGGTGGGAGTCGATCCTCGGCTTGAACGTCATGGCAGTGCAGGGAAAACAAGTTCCTCTGGAATGGCCTGACACATCTGGGGGACTCTGGGAATGGTGGCACTAACCTTGAGTTCCTCTCGCCTTTCCTGTGGAGAGAGCCTTCTCTTGAGATGCGACGGGAACGCCCAGAATTTTTCCCGACCAAACCGGGAAAGGATCCCTCATATGGAGCTACGAGGCGGTAATGGCGCTCCACTGGATGTGTGCGGGACCCTCGTGCTTCCTCTAGAGTGGAGAGGGGTATGTCGGGGAACTTCTTGAGTTGCAGCAAGGATGTGAAGGACCTTTTGGAAGTTCCAGAGGTTAGGTGTGATTAGCCTCGAGAAGCCGCAGCGCACATGTGCCTCATCTAGCCTGGAGGGGAGATCCTCCTGGATTTTCCCGAGTTGCGGCAGGTGCTCTAGTGTTACGACGGAGACCTAAGGGACCCGCTCTGGTGGCCTCAGGCCTGGCCAGACCCCATTCAAGCTTCTCGGGGACTTCTTGGGATTCCTCTCCCGTCGATGCCGGGGCCTAAGACCCGTGTGGCGTTGGCCACGGAAACTGAGGATTCCTCTCCAGTGCTGACATGGTTCTTGGGGTACTTCTGGACTCTCCCCAGTGGAGTCAGTCCTTGTCTCGAATGGGGGCATGCACGTGCGCTTTCCTCCAGAGCAGTAGCAGCAGTTTCACGCTTCCCGTCACGTCGTTCATGGGATCTGTGGGTTTCCCTCGAGGTTTTCCCACAAGGCTTTCCCATGAGGCTTTCCCACAGGGCTGTCCCATGTGCCACCGTGGTGTGAGTCGATCTGCAGCGTTAAAGTCGAGGCAGTAGAGGGAAAACACCTTCCTCTGGAATGGACGTACACATCTGGGGGACTCTGAGAATGGTGGCACGACCCTGGAGTTCCTCTCGCCTTTCCTGTGGAGAGCGCCTCCTCTTGAGATGCGACAGGAACGCCCAGAATTCTTTCCCGACCAAGCAGGGAAAGGATCCCTCATCTGGATCTACAATGCGGAAACGGTGCTCCTCTTGATGTGGGCGGGACCATTGTGCTTCCTCTAGATTGGACAAGGGTAGTCGGGGAACTTCTTGAGTTGCAGCAAGGGTGTGAAGGACCTTTTGGAAGTTCCAGAGGTTAGTTGTGATTAGTGTCGAGAAGCATCGGCGGAAATGGGCCTCATTTCCCCTGGAGGGGAGTACCTCCTGGATTTTCTCGAGTTGCGGCAGGTGCTCTCGTCTTACGACGGTGACTTAAGGCACCCGCTC
Source organism: Ovis canadensis (assembly GCF_042477335.2). NCBI lineage: Eukaryota > Metazoa > Chordata > Mammalia > Artiodactyla > Bovidae > Ovis > Ovis canadensis. The sequence continues at coordinate 4,008,029 of NC_091262.1, read as the reverse complement.
TGGTGGCCTCAGGACTGGCCAGTCCCCATTCGAGTTGCTCGGGGGCCGCTCGGGATTCCTCTCCCTTCGATCCGGGGCCTAAGACCTTGTGTGGGGTCGGAGGCGGAACCTGAGGATTCCTCTCCAGTGCTGACATGGATCTTGCGGTACTTCTGGAGTCTGCCCAGGAGAGTCAGTCCTCGTCTCGAGAGGGGGCATGCACGTGCGCTTTCCTCCCGAGCTGTAGTAGCAGTGTCACGCTTCCCGTCGTGTCGATCATGGGATCTGTGGCTTTCCCTCGAGGCTTTCCCAGGAGGCTTTCCTACGAGGCTTTCCCACAGGGCTGTCTCACGTGCCACCGTGGTGTGAGTCGATCCTCGGCGTGAAAGTCGAGGCAGTGCAGGGAAAAGAGGTTCCTCTGGAATGGACTGGGACATCTGGGGGACTCTTGGAATGGTGGCACGACCCTGGAGTTCCTCTCGCCTTTCCTGTGGAGAGCGCCTGCTCTTGAGATGCGACGGGAACGCCGGGAATTCTTTCCCGACCAAGCAGGGAAAGGATCCCTCATCTCGAGCTACGAGGTGGAAACGGGGCTCCTCTGGATGTGGACCGAACCTCGTGCTTTCTTTCGACTGGAGATGGGTATGTCGGGGATCTTCTTGAGTTGCAGTAAGGGTGTCAAGGACCCTTTGGAAGTTCCAGAGGTTAGATATGATTAGCCTCGAGACGCCTCAGCCAAAATGGGCCACATCTCGCCTGGAGGGTTGAACCTCCTTGTTTTCTCGAGTTGCGGCTTGTGCTCTCGACTTACGACGGGGACCTCATGGACCCGCTCTGTTGGCCTCAGGATAGGTCATTCCCCATGTGAGTTGCTCGGTGGCCTCTGAGGATTCCTCGCCCGTCAATGCAGGCGCCTAAGACCTTGTATGGAGTCGGACCAGATCCTGAGGATTCCTCTCCCGGGCTGACATGGATCTTGGCGTACTTCTGGAGTCTCCCAAGGGGCGTCAGACCTCGTCTCGAGTGGGGTCATGCACGTGTGCTTTCCTCCTGAGCAGTAGCAGCAGTGTCTCGCTTCCCGTCTCGTGGATCAAGGGATCTGTGTCTTTCCCTCGAGGCTTTTCCATGGGGCTTTCCCACAGGGCTATTCCACGTGCCACCATGCAGTGCTGGGAAAACAGGAACCTCCTTCCCACATAGGGGGTACACTGTCCCCTTGGGCGTGTATCTCCAGGGCATTCACGCTTGGGGGTTGCCCACGGATGTTGGCCTCAGGCTCCACATGAGAAAAGCTCCTAATGGCATTAGCTGCCGGTCCAGACGCTGGCCCCTCAGGTCTCTGGCCGCAGCCTTGGGCTCCAGGCAACTCAAAGCCCTCGGGGCTGGCGCTCTGGGACTGCTGTAGGGAAAGGGCGCCAGGAGCCCACGGAGGAGTTGGGGAGGCGCAGGGGGCATATGGAGGCGAGGACAGCGTGGGATCTAGGTGGAGGCGCTGGAGAGAGCGTTCGTTGTCCCGGAATGCCTCGGAGGAGCCAGCGGGGGACAGTCCAGGCCCAGGGACCTGTGGTATGTGAAAAGGTGGGAAACCCCAGAACAAGGCAGGCTGGGAAAGGGGGCGTGGGCGGCCAATTCAAAGGGACCTAGGGGGCGTTTCCTGGGCGGTGAGCTCCCTTGGCACTGCTGAGGGCCCCTGATTGATCCACCCGGGGTTGATCCCACCATCCGCTGCGAGGGATGGCCACAAACCAAAGCCCCCGAACTGCCCACCCACCCCGACGGGGATCTTGGCGGTCCGGGGCACAGCTGTGCCTGGGAAAAGCCCACTCACTCCACGGGACTCCGGCCAGGGTCTCTGCTTGGAAAGAGGCCAGGGGCGGCCCCCTCCATCTACGCACCCAAACCCTATTGACGTCAATGGGGGCGGAGACGCCTCCCTCTCTCCAGAGTCCTGGGCTGCTGGGTCCCCGCCCACTCGGCCAGCAGTCTGCAGTGCTCCCGTGTGCCTCTCCCACCATGTCTCCGTCCGGCTCCTCCAGCACCTCAAGCGGTACGTTTGCCCTCGGTCCCTGGGGTCGGATCACGTCTCAGGGGATTTGCGGGTGGCCCGGGCAAGGGCTCTCGGCCCACGTGTCGACCCCCCTTCCCGCCCGAGAACGGCGGGGACCCATCGGCCGGGCCTGGGGTTCCCAGGCGTCAGGTGTGCCCAAAGTTGGAGGGCGTGGCATCGTTCGTTCATCTTGCTCCTTTGGCACACACATGGCTTCTCCGTTCTCTTTTCTGGGAAGACAGTGTTGTTTTAGGGGGTGCGCTGCGGGGGTCGGGGGCCGGTGGGAGCGGGTGCTGTGCTGGGATGAGGCCCTTTATCCTCACATCTTCCTGTGGGAACGGGAGTCGGGGAGCTCTGTGGCCTTGCCGCCTTCAGTGGCTTCCTCTGCACAGGGGCCTAGTGCCTTCTGCCTTCTGTCAGGCGTTACGGGGTTTGGGCTTCACTTTGGCGGCCTTGGCCTTGGCCCTGGCCTGAGCCTTGGCCTTACCCTTGGCGTTGCCCTTGCCCTTGCCCTTGGCCTTGGGCTTGGCCTTCCCTAGGCCTTGTCCTTGGCCTTACCTTGTCCTTGGCCTTACCTTGTCCTTGCCCTTAAACTTAAACTTGACCTTGACTTTGACCTTGAACTTGAACTTGACCTTAACCTTGAACTTGAACTTGACCTTGACCTTAACCTTGAACTTGACCTTGACCTTGACTTTGACCTTGAACTTGAACTTGACCTTGAACTTGAACTTGAACTTGACCAACAACGGCAGTCCAGATTTGCTCAGAGCACCGGAGGTCCAGAGGCAGGGCTGTGTATCTCCCCTTCCCTTTGTGATCATTGCAAAGACATTCCTAGCTGATAGCGGGAGTGCCCATGAAGAAGCAAGCAGTGGGAGTGTGTTTGACACGACTGTGTGCCTCAACTCCACAAGGGGCCTTTCCTCTCGAAGTAGGCCCCATGTCCCCTTGGGGAGGGTGTCATGCCTCTTTTCTCCACACTGCCAAAGGGTGGAGCAAAGCTCGCTCTGTCAGAGGTACAAAAACAGCAATTGAATGGATTTTCAAGCTCTTGCTAGGCTGCACCCTTTCAGGGCCCACTTTACTGAAACAGGTGCTCTGTGGCCCCCGGTTGGGTATGCAGGTTCACAAACAGGGTGAGATCCTGTCCAAGCCAACAATTTTCCTGAAAGACCTAGGCTCACTAAAGCTCTCCTCCAGAGCAAAGGGGATAGAGGAGATGTATGGAGGAGTCTTTGCCTTTCCCTGTGAGTGTGGGGCTACTCCCTACGGCCCCAAGCTCAGGGATAACTGCCTCTAAGAAAGGAATGGCAAGAAGCGCTAATCTTGGAGGTTGGGACAGGGAGTTCGCAGCATGTGGGGAAAGAAAGACTTCTTCGGGGAAGAAGAGGCAACCACCGGGGGTGTGTTCGCAAGCCTCTATTTGGAAGGAACACGTTTGCTTATACAACTCAAGACCTCCAGATCTGCTCAGAGGACTGAAGTTCCAGAGACAGGGCCATGTATCTCCCCTTCCCTTTGAGATCCTTGCCAAGACATTCCTAGCAGATTGTCGGAGTGCCCATGAAGAAGCAAGCAGCGGGAGTGTGCTTGACATCACTGGCTGCCTACCTGGGCTCAGCTCCTCAAGGGGCCTTTCTCTCCTGGTAGGCCCTATGTCCCCTTTGGGAGAGGGTTGTGCCCTCTTCCCTCCACACTGCCAAAGGGTGGAGGTGGAGCAAACTCGTTCTCTCCGAGGTAAAAGAAAGACAAATTGGATGGATCTTTAAGCTCTTGCTATGCTGCACCCCTCCAGGACCCACTCGAGCAAAACAGGTGCCCTGTGGCCCCTAGGTCGGGTATGCAGGTTCACACACCGGGTGTGATCCCGTCAAAGCCAAGAATTTTCCTGACAGACCTAGGCTCACTAGAGCTCTCCTCCAGAGGAAAGGGGACAGAAAAGATGTGTGTGTGGAGGTGGCTCTGCCTTTCCAGGTCCCAATCTCAGGGATAACTGCCCCTAAGAAAGGAACTGCTGCTGCTGCTGCTGCTGCTGCTGCTGCTGCTGCTGCTGCTGCTGCTGCTGCTGCTGCTAAGTTGGTTCAGTCGTGTTCGACTCTGTGCGACGCCATAGACGGTAGCCCACTAGGCTCCCCCGTCCCTGGGATTCTCCAGGCAAGAACAGTAAGTGGGTTGCCATTGCCTTCTCCAATGCATGAAAGTGAAAATGAAAGTGCAGTCGCTCAGTCGTGTCCGACCCTCAGCGACCCCATGGACTGCAGCCTACCAGGCTTCTCTGTCCATAGGATTTTCTGAAAGGAACTGCAAGAAGCACTTTTCCAGGAGGCTGGGAAAGGGAGTTTGCAGGATGTGGGGAAAGAGAGCCTCCTTCGGGGAAGAATAGGCGGCCACTTGTTTTGTGTTGCAAACCTCTATTTGGAAGGAACAGGTTAGCTTATACAAAGGGAGACCTCCAGATCTGCTCAGAGGACCGAAGTTGCAGAGGCAGGTCGGTGTATCTTCCCTTCACTTTGCGATCCTTGCAAAGACATTCCTTGCTGCTAGATGACTCAGCAAGGGCCTTTGAGACTGTTGTTTTCTTTCCTAGGTTCAAAGATTCCTTCAGTTCCTAATATAGATATCCTAGAAATGATATGACATCCGTGAAAATCTGATATGTCCTGGTCAAATGCTGTCAGTTATCATTCTAGTTATCATATTAAAGCATTTCAAGTCGCAGCAGTGACCAGATGACATTGTCAATTTCTATTTCATCAGGTTTTAACCATGTCCTCTGTGGTTTCACACTGATGCCTTTGCAGAAATACTGCTACTTCAAGATACATGGAAAATACTTTTTTTAAGCTTACTGATAATTTGTTTGTTTGTTTGCTTGTCTTCTGGTAAGCTGCTACCAGATGGAATTTAGTCTCCTCTCTAGGTTAAGAGAACTAAGTTTTCTTAGAATGCAATTTTTGATCACAGACTATGAGTTTCTCTACCTTTCATTGATTTATAATTGTTTTCATCATCTGTTTTTTTACTTCGGTAAAGTAAATAAGCCTTATTTAAGATTTTGGTACATTTAGGATGGACTAAGCTTTCCCCACCCTTGCAAGTTCCCTTAACCCTTCAGATTCTTCTCGTGGGACCAAGATCTCACTTTCCTCCAGAGGGACAATCCAAGCTTTTTATCAGTTGATCTGCCCCTGACATCAGAGTCAAGTTGAGCACGAGTTGGCCTATAATTTAGGCATGAAACTATGACTACATAAAGAAAAGGTGACTTTATGATTCAGGGATGGCCATGATATGCCTTGCACTTCAGAGAAAATGGGTTAAAATGATTTTTTTTCCTTCAAAACTGCACACCCAGTTCTTTCAGCATATGCAATTGAAAACATCTAGTCATTAGGTCAGTTTTCATTCCAATCCCAAAGAAAGGCAATGACAAAGACTATTCAAGCTGCTGCACAATTGCACTCATCTCACACACTAGTAAAGTAATGCTCAAAATTCTCCAAGTTCACATGAACTGTGAACTTCCAGATGTTCAAGAGGGATTTAAAAAATGCAGAGAAACCAGAGATCAAATTGCCAACATCCACTGGATCATTGAAAAAGCAAGAGAGTTCCGGAAAAAAAAAAAAAAACATCTATTTCTGCTTTATTGACAATGCCAAAGCCTTTGACTGTGTGGATCACAAGAAACTGGGAAAAATTCTGAAAGAGATGGGAATACCAGACCACCTGACCTGTCTCTTGAGAAACCTGTATGCAGGTCAGGAAGAAACAGTTCGAACTGGACATGGAACAACAGACTGGTTCTACATAGGAAAAGGAACATGTCAAGGCTGTATATTGTCACCCTGCTTATTTAACTTATATGCAGAGTACAGCATGAGAAACACTGGGCTGGAGGAAGCACACGCTGGAATCAAGGTTGCTGGGAGAAATATCAATAATCTCAGATATTCAGATGACACCACCCTTATGGCAGAAAGTGAAGAAGAGCTAAAGAGTCTCCTGATGAAAGTGAAAGAGGAGAGTGAAAAAGTTAGCTTAAAGCTCAGCATTCAGAAAACTACAATCATTGCATCCAGTCTCATCACTTCATGGCAAATAGATGGGAAAACATTGGAAACAGCAGCAGACTATTTTGGGGGGCTTGGAAATCACTGCAGGTGATGGCTGCCTCCATGAACTTAAAACATATTTATGACTTGGAAGAAAAGTGATGACCAAACTAGACAGCATATTAAAAAGCCGAGACGTTGCTTTGCCAACAAAGATCCATCCGGTCAAGGCTATGGTTTTTCCATATGTCATGGATGGATATGAAAGATGTACTATAAAGAAAGTGACAGCTGAAAATTTGATGCTTTTGAACAGTGGTGTTGGAGAAGATGCTTGTAGGTCGCTTAGACTACAAGGAGACGCAACCACTCCATCCTAAAGGAAATCAGGTCTGAATATCCATTGGAAGGACTAATACTGAACCTGAAACTCCAATACTTTGGCCACTTGATGTGAAGAGCTGACTCACTTGGAAGTTGCTTTGATTTGCCTATGAGTGTGGGAGCCCTCCCTGGGCAAAGGGCCTCAGGGGTCATTGCCACTGAATCATGACATCCAAGCAAGCGCATTCCAGCTGTGTGACATGCAGGAAGCAGGAGACTGGGAAAACTGTCTTCCTTAGAGGAAGGAAAGTCATCCACAGAGAGTGTGTTTTCAGGCCTCTCTTTGCAGCAAGTGTTTTGCTTCTCAGACATCAGAGCTGCAGGCTTGCTCTGAGGGCCTCAATTCCAGAGTCAGGGCTGTGTGTCTCACTGCACTTTCCAAGCATTGCAGACACATTCCTAGGTTGGAGCAGTGCTTCCCATGAGAAAGAAGCCTCGGGAGTGTGTCTGAGCGGGCTGAGTGCCATGCTAGGGTCACCTAGTCGAGGGCACCTTGCACATCCAATGGGCCCCAGGCGAGTAGCTATGGACCGGCCCCTCGGTTGAGATATCCCAAAGCAGGGAACAAAGCTAGCTCTGTCAGGAGGAGGAAAACAGCAATGGGATGGATTTTCAAGCAGTTGCTAAGTCACACCACGTGAGGGCTCCGCGGGAAAGAAATGCGAATTTTGGCCTCTAGGCCCAGTATCCAGATGTGTGCACAGGATATTTTCCCCACAGGATCCAAGAATGTTCCAGACAGACCTAAGCTCACTAGATCTCTCCTGCAGAGGAAATGAAATATTGTTGCTGAACCACGAAAAGATGCTGGGATTCTTGGCTTATGGAGGAGAAGAATTCAATCCAGGGCCCAAGATGAGGCTTGATTGCTCAGAGCTTTTGTGCAATCGAGTTTTATTCAAGTAGAAAGGAGATAGAGAAAGCTTCTGACAGAGACATCACAAGGGGCAGAAAGCGTACCCCCTTGCTAGTGTTAGTAATGGAGTTATATACTCTCCAATAAGTTATTACAACGAACAAAAGAATGTCTGGAGGTTGTAAAGACTCACTAGACCTACTCCCATCATTTACATTTTAAGATAACAGGATTAGCCAGAAGGTTTTTCCAGAGACCGTCCTCAAGAAGGATGCATGATTGTTATATAATCCTAAGGAATGTAGAGGGAAAAAAAGTGTGCCCTTTCTTCCTCCTTGAGAATTCTAGACCCCTCTCTCCTTGGGGACCCTTGAACTTCTTATAAACCTGCCTTGGCAATGACTCTCTCCGAAACATGATTGAACAGCCGTTTGGAGCTTCCTTTGACTTTCCCTGGGAGGGAGGGAGCCCTCCCTGAGCACAGGGCCTCAGGGGCCATGGCCAATGAAAACTAATCTCCCAGTAAGTGCTTTTCAGCCCTGTGTGACTCTCAGCCCACAGGAGGCTGAGAAAACTCTCTTCCTTGGAGGAAGGAAAGGCAGCCCAAGAGTGTGTTTTCAGGCCTGTATCTTGCAGCAAGTGTTTGGCTTGTTAGACATAAGACCTGCAGGCCTGCTCCAACAGACTCCATTCCAGAATCAGGGCCTTGTGTCTCCCTGCAGTTTCCTGGCCTCGCAAACACATTCCTAGGTGAGAGCAGTCCTGCCCATGGGGAAGCAGGCTGCGGGAGTGTGTCTGAGGGGGCCAGGTGCCATGCTGGGGTCACCTGGTCGAGGGCACCTTGCACCTCCAATGGACCCCAGGCAAGGAGTTGCAGGCCACCACCTTGCTTCTGAAATCCCAAAGTGGGGAGCAAAGCTCGCTCTGTCAGAGGGAAGAAAACAGCAACAGGATGGATTTTCAAGCAGTTGCTAGGCTGTACTGCGTTAGGGCTCCAAGGAAGAAAAATGCAAATGTTAGCCCCTACGACTGGTATCCAGGTGGGCTCCCAGGATGATTTCCCCGCAGGATCCAAGAACGTTCCAGACAGACCTGGGCTCACTAGCTCCCTCCTGCAGAGGAAACATGATAGAACAGCTGTTTGGAGGTTGCTTTGACTTCCCCTGGGAGGGTAGGACCCCTCCCTGGGTGCAGGGCCTCAGGGGCCATTGCCGCTGAGAAATGCCCTCTAAGCCAGACCTTTCCAGCCTTGTATGACTCAGCACGGAGGAGACTGGAAAAGCTATCTTCCTTGGAGGAAGGAAAGGCAGCCCCAGAGAGTGTGTTTTCACACCTGTATCTCGCAGCAAGCGTTTGCCGTCTCAGACGTCAGACCTCCAGGCCTGCTCCAACGGCCTCAGTTCCAGAGTCAGGGCCGTGTGTCTCCCTGCATTTTCTGAGCCTTGGGAACACATTCCTAGGTCAGAACAGTCCTGCCCATGGGGAAGGAGGCTGCGGGAGTGTGTCTGAGGGGGTCGGGTGCCATGCTGGGGTCCAATAGACCTGGTACCTCCAATAGACCCCAGGACAACAGCGGTGGGGCTCCCCCTGGCTTCCGAAATGCCAAAGCGAGAAGCAAAGCTAGCTCTATCAGAAGGAAGAAAAGAGCAATTAGATGGATGTTCAGGCTGTTGCTGGGCCGCACCACTTCAGGTTACCCCCCGAGAGGAGCAGGCGCCCTGTGGCCCCTCGGTCCCATATGCAGGTTAACACACAGGATGTGTCCCCATAGGAGCCAAGAATTTTCCTGACAGACCTAGGCTCACTAGAGCTCTCCTACAGGGCAAAAGGGATAGAACAGACTGTGGATGTGACTCTGCCTTTCCCAGCGAGCATGGGGCCCTCCCTACGGCCCCGGGCTCCAGGGAAAATTGTCCCTGAAAAATGACCTCCAAGAAGCGCTTTTCCAGCAGGCTGGGATGCAGAGTTCACAGGATGTGGGGAAAGTGATCGTCCTTCAGGGAAGAAGAGGCAGCCACCCAGTGTGTGTTTGCAAGCCTGTATTTGGAAGAAACTGGTTTGCTTCTTCAAGGGGAGACCTCCAGGTCTGCTCAGAGGACCGAAATTCCAGAGGCAGCACCATGCATCTCCCCTGTCCTTTCTGAGCCTTGGAAAGACATTCCTAGCTTATAGCGGTATTGCTCATGAAGAAGCAGGATGCAGGAATGTGTCAGACATGACTGGGTGCCTTCCTGGGTTCAGCTCCGTGAGGGGCCTTTCCACTCAAAGTAGGTCCCATGCCTCCTTGGGGAGGAAGTGGGGCCCGCTTGCCTCCAAATTGCCAAAGGCTGGAACAAAGCTAGTTCTATCAGAGGTAAGAAAAGAGCAATTGGATGGATGTGGAAGCTGTTGCTGGGCCGCACTGCTTCAGGCCCCCCACCCCTCCGGCCCCGAGAGAAACAGGCGCCCTGTGGCCCCTCGGTCCTGTATGCAGTTTCACACATAGAATGTGTCCCCATAGGAGCCAAGAATTTTCCTGACAGACCTAGGCTCACTAGAGCTCTCCTACAGAGCAAAGGGGATGGGACAGATGTGTGGCTGTGGCTCTGCCTTTCCCTGGGAGTGTGGAGCCGCTCCCTATGGCCCCGGGCTCCAGGGGAAATTGCCCCTGAATAATGACCTCCAAGAAGCGCTTTTCCAACTGGCTGAGACGTGGAGTTCTCAGGATGCAGGGAAAGCGAGTGTCCCTTCGGGGAAGCAAAGGCAGTCACCTGTTATCATTACTTACTAGAATAGTAGGTACCTTCTCTGGTTGGGCAGAGGCCTTCCCTACCTGATCTGAAAAAGAAAATGAAGTAGCTCGCTGATTTGAGAAATAATTCCCAGACTTGGGTTTCCAACCAGTATAGAATCCGACAATGGCCCTGTCTTTGTAGCCGCGTTAATTAACAGGTATGTGAAGCTCTAAATATCAGTGGAAATTAATTAACAGGTATGTGAAGCTCTAAATATCAGTGGAAATTACATACAGCATATAGGCCCCAGTGTTCTGGAATGGTGGAAAGAAACAACCAAACTCTTGAAGAGACTCTTTCAAAATGGATCATAGAGACTGACTGTACATGGATGGGCTTGCTTCTGGCAGACTTACTCATATTACGGGTAACTGCACGTTCCCATAGTTGTTGTCCTTATGAAATTTTCTATGGGAGAACCCCCCACCCCAAATGAGGCAGGTGTTAGCAGATTTGCCACAAGTAAGGAGGTGGGATTTCACAGCAGCTGGAACAATTAGGTAAGGTAATAAATCAGGTAACTAAGTTTGTGTAAAAAAAAATATCATTCCCCCTTGAGGAACAGATTCATGAATTTGTGCTCAGTGATCAGGTGTGGCTCAATGACTGGAAACACAATTCCTTGGCCTGACATCGGAAAGGTCCTTATACTGTTGTTTTAGCCACAATTCTGAAAGAGAAGGGAATACTAGACCACCTAACCTGCCTCTTGAGAAATCTGTATGAAGGTCAGGAAGCAACAGTTAGAGCAGGACATGGAACAACATACTGGTTCCAAAAAGGAAAAGGAGTATGTCAAGGCTGTATATTGTCACCCTGTTTATTTAACTTATATGCAGACTACATCATGAAAAATGCTGGGATGGAAGATACGTGAGCTGGAATCAAGATTGCCGGAAGAAATATCAATACACTTAGATATGCAGATGTCACCACCATTATGGCAGAATGGGAAGAGGAAAGCGTATGTCGGGGAACTTCTTGAGTTGCAGCAAAGGTGTGAAGGACCCTTTCGAAGTTCCAGAGGTTAGGTGTGGTTAGTCTCGAGATGCCTCAGCAGAAATGGGCCTCATGTCGCCTGGAATGGAGAGGCTTCTGGATATTCCCCAGTTTCAGCAGGTGCTCTCGAGTTACCACGGGGACTTCAGGGACCCTCTCTGGCGGCCTCAGGAAAGGCCAGTCATCATGCGTGTTGCTAGGGGGCCTCTCGTGATTCCTCTCCCGTCGGTGCCGGGGCCTAAGACGTTGTGTGGAGTCGGGGCCGGAACCTGAGGATTCCTCACCAATGCGGACATAGATCTTGGGGTAATTATGGAGTCTCCCCAGGGGAGTCAGTCCTCGTCTCGAGAGGGGGCATGCAGGTGCCCTTTCCTCCTGATCTGTAGCAGCAGTGTCACGCTTCCCATCTCGTGAGTCATGGGATCTGTGGCTTTCCCTCCAGGATTTTCCACGAGGCTTTCCCACAGGGCTGTCCCACGAGGCTTTCGCACAGGGCTGTCCCACGTGCCACCTTGGTGGCAGTCGATCCTCGGCGTGAAAGTCGAGGCAGTGCAGGGAAACCAGGTTCCTCTGGAATGCACTGAGACATCTGGGGGACTCTTGGAATGGTGGAACGACGCTGGAGATCCTCTCCCTTTCCTGTGGAGAGCGCCTCCTCTTGAAATGTGAAGGGAAGGCCGGGAATTTTTTTCCGACCAAGCAGGGAAAAATTCCCTCATCTTGAGGTACGAGACGGAAACGGGGCCCCTCTAGATGTGGGTGGGACATTCGTGCTTCCTCCTGAGTGGAGACGGGTAAGTCGGGGAACTTCTTCAGTGGCAACAAGGGAGTGAAGGAACTTTTGGAAGTTCCAGAGGTTAGGTGTGATTAGCCTCGAGAAGCATCAGCGGAAATGGGACTCATCTCGCCTGGAGGGCAAAACCTCCTGGATTTTTTCGAGTTGGGGCTGGTGCTTTCGACTTACCACGGGGACCTCAGGGACACGATCTGGTGGCCTCAAGAAAGGCCAGTCCCCATGCAGGTTTCTCGCGGGCATCTTGGGATTCCTCTGCCTTTGATGCCGGGGCCTAAGACCTCGTGTGGAGTCGGGGCCGGAACCTGAGGATTCCTCTCCAGTGCTGACATGGATCTTGGGGTACTTCTGGAGTCTCCCCAGGGGAGTCAGACCTCGTCTCGAATGCGGGCATGCACCTGCGCTTTCCTCCAGAGCGGTAGCAGCAGTGTCACGCAGTCCGCCGCGTGGATCAAGGGATCTATGGCTTTCCCTCGAGGCTTTCCCACGAGGCTTTCCCACAGGGCTGTCCCACGTGCACACGTGGAGGGAGTCGATCCTCGGCTTGAACGTCGAGGCAGTGCAGGGAAAACAGGTTCCTCTGGAATGGACTGACACATCTGGGGGACTCTTGGAATGGTGGCACGACCCTGGAGTTCCTCTCGCCTTTCCTGTGGAGAGCGCCTCCTCTTGAGATGCGACGGGAACGCCGGGAATTCTTTCCCTACGAAACAGGGAAAGGATCCCTCATCTCGAGCTAGGAGGCGGAAACGGGGCTCCCCTGGATGTGTGTGGGACCCTCGTGCTTCCTCTCGAGTGGAGATGGCTATGTCGGGGACCTTCAGGACTTGCAGCAAGGGTGTGAAGTACCCTTTGGCAGTTCCAGTGGTTAGATGTGATTAGCCTCGAGAAGACTCAGCGGAAATGGGCCTCATCTAGCCTGGAGGGCAAAACCTCCTGGATTTTCTCCAGTTGCAGCAGGTGCTCTCGACTTACGACGGGGACCACAGGGACACGCTCTGGTGGCATCAGGAAAGGCCAGTCCCCATGCGAGTTCCTCGGGGGCCTCTCGGGGTTCCTCTCCCGTCGATGCCGGGGCCTAAGACCTTGTGTGGAGTAGGGGCCAGAACCTGAGGATTCCTCTCAAGTGCTGACATGGATCTTGGGGTAGTTCTGGAGTCTCCCGAGGGGAGTCAGTCCTCGTCTCGAATGCGGGCATGCACTTGCGCTTTCCTCCAGAGCGGTAGCAGCAGTGTCAGGCATTCCGCCGCGTGGATCAAGGGATCTATGGCTTTCCCTCGAGGCTTTCCCACGAGGCTTTCCGACAGGGCTGTCCCACGTGCCACCATGGTGGGAGTCGATCCTCGGAGGAACGTCGAGGCAGTGCAGGGTAAATACGTTCCTCTGGAATGGACTGACACATCTGAGGGACTCTTGGAATGGTGGCACGACCCTGGAGTTCCTCTCGCCTTTCCTGTGGAGAGCGCCTCCTCTTGAGATGCGACGGGAATGCCGGGAATTCTTTCCCTACGAAACAGGGAAAGTATCCCTCTTCTTGAGCTAGGAGGCTGAAACGGGGCTCCCATGGATGTGTGCGGGACCCTCGTGCTTCCTCTCGAGTGGAGATGGGTATGTCGGGGAACTTCTTGAGTTGCAGCAAGGGTGTGAAGGACCCTTTGGAAGTTCCAGTGGTTAGATGTGATTAGCCTCGAGAAGCCTCAGCGGAAATGGGCCTCATCTCGCCTGGAGGGCAAAACCTCCTGGATTTTCTCGAGTTGCGGCAGGTGCTCTCGACTTACGACGGGGACCTCAGGGACCCGCTCTGGTGGCCTGAGGAAAGGCCAGTCCCCATGCGAGTTCCTCGGGGGCCTCTCGGGATTCCTCTCCCGTCGATGCCGGGGCCTAAGACCTTGTGTGGAGTCGGGGCCGGAACCTGAGGATTCCTCTCCAGTGCTGACATGGATCTTGGGGTACTTCTGGAGTCTCCGCAGGGGAGTCAGTCCTCGTCTCGAATGCGGGCATGCACTTGCGCTTTCCTCCAGAGCGGTAGCAGCAGTGTCACGCAGTCCGCCGCGTGGATCAAAGGATGTATGGTTTTCCCTCGAGTCTTTCCCACGAGGCTTTCCCACGAGGCTTTCCCACAGGGCTGACCCACGTGCACACGTGGTGGGAGTCGATCCTCGGCTTGAACGTCAAGGCAGTGCAGGGAAAACAGGTTCCTCTGGAATGGACTGACACATCTGGGCGACTCTTGGAATGGTGGCACGACCCTGGAGTTCCTCTCGCCTTTCCTGTGGAGAGCGCCTCTTCTGGAGATGCGACGGGAACGTCGGGAATTCTTTCCCTACGAAACAGGGAAAGGATCCCTCATCTCGAGCTAGGAGGCGGAAACGGGGCTCCCCTGGATGTGTGCGGGATCCTCGTGCTTCCTGTCGAGTGGAGACGGGTATGTCGGGGAACTTCTTGAGTTGCAGCAAGGGTGTGAAGGACCCTTTGTAAGTTCCAGTGGTTAAATGTGATTAGCCTCGAGAAGCCTCAGCGGAAATGCGCCTCATCTCGCCTGGAGGGCAAAACCTCCTGGATTTTCTCGAGTTGCGGCAGGTGCTCTCGACTTACGACGGGGACCTCAGGGACCCGCTCTGGTGGCCTCAGGAAAGGCCAGTCCCCATGCGAGTTCCTCGGGGGCCTCTCGGGATTCCTCTCCCTTCGATGCCGGGGCCTAAGACCTTGTGTGGAGTAGGGGCCGGAACCTGAGGATTCCTCTCCAGTGCTGACATGGATCCTGGGGTACTTCTTGAGTCTCCCCAGGGGATTCAGTCCTCGCCTCCAATGCGGGCATGCACTTGCGCTTTCCTCCAGAGCGGTAGCAGCAGTGTCACGCAGTCCGCCGGGTGGATCAAAGGATCTATGGTTTTCCCTCGTGAGTTTCCCACGAGGCTTTCCCACGAGGCTTTCCCACAGGGCTGTCCAACGTGCACACGTGGTGGGAGTCGATCCTCGGCTTGAACGTCAAGGCAGTGCAGGGAAAACTGGTTCCTCTGGAACGGACTGACACATCTGGGGGACTCTTGGAATGGTGGCACGACCCTGGAGTTCCTCTCGCCTTTCCTGTGGAGAGCGCCTCCTCTTGAGATGCGACGGGAACGTAGGGAAATCTTTCCCTACGAAACAGGGAAAGGATCCCTCATCTCGAGCTAGGAGGCAGAAACGGGTCTCCCCTGGATGTGTGTGGGACACTCGTGCTTCCTCTCGAGTGGACACGGGTATGTCGGGAACTTCTTGAGTTGCAGCAAGGGTGTGAAGGACCCTTTGGAATTTCCAGTGGTTAAATGTGATTAGCCTCGAGAAGCCTCAGCGGAAATGGGACTCATCTCGCCTGAAGGGCAAAACCTACTGGATTTTCTCGAGTTGTGGCAGGTGCTCTCTACTTATGACGGGGACCTCAGGGACCCGCTCTGGTGGCCTCAGGAAAGGCCAGTCCCATGCGAGTTCCTCAGGGGCCTCTCGGGATTTCTCTCCCGTCGATGCCGGGCCTAAGACCTTGTGTGAAGTCAGGGCCGGAACCTGAGGATTCCTCTCCAGTGCTGACATGGATCTTGGGGTACTTCTGGAGTCTCCCCAGGGGAGTCAGTCCTCGCCTCTAATGCGGGCATGCACTTGCGCTTTCCTCCAGAGCGGTAGCAGCAGTGTCACGCAGTCCGCCGCGTGGATCAAAGGATCTATGGTTTTCCCTCGAGTCCTTCCCACGAGGCTTTCCCACGAGGCTTACCCACAGGGCTGTCCCACGTGCACACGTGGTGGGAGTCGATCCTCGGCTTGAACGTCAAGGCAGTGCAGGGAAAACAGGTTCCTCTGGAATGGACTGACACATCTGGGCGACTCTTGGAATGGTGGCACGACCCTGGAGTTCCTCTCGCCTTTCTTGTGGAGAGCGTCTCTTCTGGAGATGCGACGGGAACATCGGGAATTCTTTCCCTACGAAACAGGGAAAGGATCCCTCCTCTCGAGCTAGGAGGCGGAAACGGGGCTCCCCTGGATGTGTGCGGGACACCACGTGCTTCCTCTCGAGTGGAGACGGGTATGTCGGGGAACTTCTTGAGTTGCAGCAAGGGTGTGAAGGACCCTTTGGAAGTTCCAGTGGTTAGACGTATTGGCCTCGAGAAGCGTCAGCGGAAATGGGCCTCATCTCGCCTGGAGGGCAAAACCTCCTGGATTTTCTCGAGTTGCGGCAGGTGCTCTCGACTTACGACGGGGACCTCAGGGACCCGCTCTGGTGGCCTCAGGAAAGGCCAGTCCCCATGCGAGTTCCTCGGGGGACTCTCGGGATTCCTCTCCCGTCGATGCCGGGGCCTAAGACCTTGTGTGGAGTCGGGGCCGGAACCTGAGGATTCCTCTCCAGTGCTGACATGGATCTTGGGGTACTTCCGGAGTCTCCCCAGGGGAGTCAGTCCTCGTCTCGAATGCGGGCATGCACTTGCGCTTTCCTCCAGAGCGGTAGCAGCAGTTTCACGCAGTCCGCCTCGTGGATCAAAGGATCTATGGTTTTCCCTCGATTCTTTCCCACGAGGCTTTCCCACGAGGCTTTCCCAGAGGGCTGTCCCACTTGCACAAGTGGTGGGAGTCGATCCTCGGCTTGAACGTCATGGCAGTGCAGGGAAAACAAGTTCCTCTGGAATGGCCTGACACATCTGGGGGACTCTGGGAATGGTGGCACTAACCTTGAGTTCCTCTCGCCTTTCCTGTGGAGAGAGCCTTCTCTTGAGATGCGACGGGAACGCCCAGAATTTTTCCCGACCAAACCGGGAAAGGATCCCTCATATGGAGCTACGAGGCGGTAATGGCGCTCCACTGGATGTGTGCGGGACCCTCGTGCTTCCTCTAGAGTGGAGAGGGGTATGTCGGGGAACTTCTTGAGTTGCAGCAAGGATGTGAAGGACCTTTTGGAAGTTCCAGAGGTTAGGTGTGATTAGCCTCGAGAAGCCGCAGCGCACATGTGCCTCATCTAGCCTGGAGGGGAGATCCTCCTGGATTTTCCCGAGTTGCGGCAGGTGCTCTAGTGTTACGACGGAGACCTAAGGGACCCGCTCTGGTGGCCTCAGGCCTGGCCAGACCCCATTCAAGCTTCTCGGGGACTTCTTGGGATTCCTCTCCCGTCGATGCCGGGGCCTAAGACCCGTGTGGCGTTGGCCACGGAAACTGAGGATTCCTCTCCAGTGCTGACATGGTTCTTGGGGTACTTCTGGACTCTCCCCAGTGGAGTCAGTCCTTGTCTCGAATGGGGGCATGCACGTGCGCTTTCCTCCAGAGCAGTAGCAGCAGTTTCACGCTTCCCGTCACGTCGTTCATGGGATCTGTGGGTTTCCCTCGAGGTTTTCCCACAAGGCTTTCCCATGAGGCTTTCCCACAGGGCTGTCCCATGTGCCACCGTGGTGTGAGTCGATCTGCAGCGTTAAAGTCGAGGCAGTAGAGGGAAAACACCTTCCTCTGGAATGGACGTACACATCTGGGGGACTCTGAGAATGGTGGCACGACCCTGGAGTTCCTCTCGCCTTTCCTGTGGAGAGCGCCTCCTCTTGAGATGCGACAGGAACGCCCAGAATTCTTTCCCGACCAAGCAGGGAAAGGATCCCTCATCTGGATCTACAATGCGGAAACGGTGCTCCTCTTGATGTGGGCGGGACCATTGTGCTTCCTCTAGATTGGACAAGGGTAGTCGGGGAACTTCTTGAGTTGCAGCAAGGGTGTGAAGGACCTTTTGGAAGTTCCAGAGGTTAGTTGTGATTAGTGTCGAGAAGCATCGGCGGAAATGGGCCTCATTTCCCCTGGAGGGGAGTACCTCCTGGATTTTCTCGAGTTGCGGCAGGTGCTCTCGTCTTACGACGGTGACTTAAGGCACCCGCTCTGGTGGCCTCAGGACTGGCCAGTCCCCATTCGAGTTGCTCGGGGGCCGCTCGGGATTCCTCTCCCTTCGATCCGGGGCCTAAGACCTTGTGTGGGGTCGGAGGCGGAACCTGAGGATTCCTCTCCAGTGCTGACATGGATCTTGCGGTACTTCTGGAGTCTGCCCAGGAGAGTCAGTCCTCGTCTCGAGAGGGGGCATGCACGTGCGCTTTCCTCCCGAGCTGTAGTAGCAGTGTCACGCTTCCCGTCGTGTCGATCATGGGATCTGTGGCTTTCCCTCGAGGCTTTCCCAGGAGGCTTTCCTACGAGGCTTTCCCACAGGGCTGTCTCACGTGCCACCGTGGTGTGAGTCGATCCTCGGCGTGAAAGTCGAGGCAGTGCAGGGAAAAGAGGTTCCTCTGGAATGGACTGGGACATCTGGGGGACTCTTGGAATGGTGGCACGACCCTGGAGTTCCTCTCGCCTTTCCTGTGGAGAGCGCCTGCTCTTGAGATGCGACGGGAACGCCGGGAATTCTTTCCCGACCAAGCAGGGAAAGGATCCCTCATCTCGAGCTACGAGGTGGAAACGGGGCTCCTCTGGATGTGGACCGAACCTCGTGCTTTCTTTCGACTGGAGATGGGTATGTCGGGGATCTTCTTGAGTTGCAGTAAGGGTGTCAAGGACCCTTTGGAAGTTCCAGAGGTTAGATATGATTAGCCTCGAGACGCCTCAGCCAAAATGGGCCACATCTCGCCTGGAGGGTTGAACCTCCTTGTTTTCTCGAGTTGCGGCTTGTGCTCTCGACTTACGACGGGGACCTCATGGACCCGCTCTGTTGGCCTCAGGATGGGTCATTCCCCATGCGAGTTGCTTGGTGGCCTCTGAGGATTCCTCGCCCGTCAATGCAGGCGCCTAAGACCTTGTATGGAGTCGGACCAGAACCTGAGGATTCCTCTCCCGGGCTGACATGGATCTTGGCGTACTTCTGGAGTCTCCCAAGGGGCGTCAGACCTCGTCTCGAGTGGGGTCATGCACGTGTGCTTTCCTCCTGAGCAGTAGCAGCAGTGTCTCGCTTCCCGTCTCGTGGATCAAGGGATCTGTGTCTTTCCCTCGAGGCTTTTCCATGGGGCTTTCCCACAGGGCTATTCCACGTGCCACCATGCAGTGCTGGGAAAACAGGAACCTCCTTCCCACATAGGGGGTACACTGTCCCCTTGGGCGTGAATCTCCAGGGCATTCACGCTTGGGGGTTGCCCACGGATGTTGGCCTCAGGCTCCACATGAGAAAAGCTCCTAATGGCATTAGCTGCCGGTCCAGACGCTGGCCCCTCAGGTCTCTGGCCGCAGCCTTGGGCTCCAGGCAACTCAAAGCCCTCGGGGCTGGCGCTCTGGGACTGCTGTAGGGAAAGGGCGCCAGGAGCCCACGGAGGAGTTGGGGAGGCGCAGGGGGCATATGGAGGCGAGGACAGCGTGGGATCTAGGTGGTGGCGCTGGAGAGAGCGTTCGTTGTCCCGGAATGCCTCGGAGGAGCCAGCGGGGGACAGTCCAGGCCCAGGGACCTGTGGTATGTGAAAAGGTGGGAAACCCCAGAACAAGGCAGGCTGGGAAAGGGGGCGTGGGCGGCCAATTCAAAGGGACCTAGGGGGCGTTTCCTGGGCGGTGAGCTCCCTTGGCACTGCTGAGGGCCCCTGATTGATCCACCCGGGGTTGATCCCACCATCCGCTGCGAGGGATGGCCACAAACCAAAGCCCCCGAACTGCCCACCCACCCCGACGGGGATCTTGGCGGTCCGGGGCACAGCTGTGCCTGGGAAAAGCCCACTCACTCCACGGGACTCCGGCCAGGGTCTCTGCTTGGAAAGAGGCCAGGGGCGGCCCCCTCCATCTACGCACCCAAACCCTATTGACGTCAATGGGGGCGGAGACGCCTCCCGCTCTCCAGAGTCCTGGGCTGCTGGGTCCCCGCCCACTCGGCCAGCAGTCTGCAGTGCTCCCGTGTGCCTCTCCCACCATGTCTCCGTCAGGCTCCTCCAGCACCTCAAGCGGTACGTTTGCCCTCGGTCCCTGGGGTCGGATCACGTCTCAGGGGATTTGCGGGTGGCCCGGGCAAGGGCTCTCGGCCCACGTGTCGACCCCCCTTCCCGCCCGAGAACGGCGGGGACCCATCGGCCGGGCCTGGGGTTCCCAGGCGTCAGGTGTGCCCAAAGTTGGAGGGCGTGGCATCGTTCGTTCATCTTGCTCCTTTGGCACACACATGGCTTCTCCGTTCTCTTTTCTGGGAAGACAGTGTTGTTTTAGGGGGTGCGCTGCGGGGGTCGGGGGCCGGTGGGAGCGGGTGCTGTGCTGGGATGAGGCCCTTTATCCTCACATCTTCCTGTGGGAACGGGAGTCGGGGAGCTCTGTGGCCTTGCCGCCTTCAGTGGCTTCCTCTGCACAGGGGCCTAGTGCCTTCTGCCTTCTGTCAGGCGTTACGGGGTTTGGGCTTCACTTTGGCGGCCTTGGCCTTGGCCCTGGCCTGAGCCTTGGCCTTACCCTTGGCGTTGCCCTTGCCCTTGCCCTTGGCCTTGGGCTTGGCCTTCCCTAGGCCTTGTCCTTGGCCTTACCTTGTCCTTGGCCTTACCTTGTCCTTGCCCTTAAACTTAAACTTGACCTTGACTTTGACCTTGAACTTGACCTTGAACTTGACCTTGACCTTAACCTTGAACTTGAACTTGACCTTGACTTTGACCTTGAACTTGAACTTGACCTTGAACTTGAACTTGAACTTGACCAACAACGGCAGTCCAGATTTGCTCAGAGCACCGGAGGTCCAGAGGCAGGGCTGTGTATCTCCCCTTCCCTTTGTGATCATTGCAAAGACATTCCTAGCTGATAGCGGGAGTGCCCATGAAGAAGCAAGCAGTGGGAGTGTGTTTGACACGACTGTGTGCCTCAACTCCACAAGGGGCCTTTCCTCTCGAAGTAGGCCCCATGTCCCCTTGGGGAGGGTGTCATGCCTCTTTTCTCCACACTGCCAAAGGGTGGAGCAAAGCTCGCTCTGTCAGAGGTACAAAAACAGCAATTGAATGGATTTTCAAGCTCTTGCTAGGCTGCACCCTTTCAGGGCCCACTTTACTGAAACAGGTGCTCTGTGGCCCCCGGTTGGGTATGCAGGTTCACAAACAGGGTGAGATCCTGTCCAAGCCAACAATTTTCCTGAAAGACCTAGGCTCACTAAAGCTCTCCTCCAGAGCAAAGGGGATAGAGGAGATGTATGGAGGAGTCTTTGCCTTTCCCTGTGAGTGTGGGGCTACTCCCTACGGCCCCAAGCTCAGGGATAACTGCCTCTAAGAAAGGAATGGCAAGAAGCGCTAATCTTGGAGGTTGGGACAGGGAGTTCGCAGCATGTGGGGAAAGAAAGACTTCTTCGGGGAAGAAGAGGCAACCACCGGGGGTGTGTTCGCAAGCCTCTATTTGGAAGGAACACGTTTGCTTATACAACTCAAGACCTCCAGATCTGCTCAGAGGACTGAAGTTCCAGAGACAGGGCCATGTATCTCCCCTTCCCTTTGAGATCCTTGCCAAGACATTCCTAGCAGATTGTCGGAGTGCCCATGAAGAAGCAAGCAGCGGGAGTGTGCTTGACATCACTGGCTGCCTACCTGGGCTCAGCTCCTCAAGGGGCCTTTCTCTCCTGGTAGGCCCTATGTCCCCTTTGGGAGAGGGTTGTGCCCTCTTCCCTCCACACTGCCAAAGGGTGGAGGTGGAGCAAACTCGTTCTCTCCGAGGTAAAAGAAAGACAAATTGGATGGATCTTTAAGCTCTTGCTATGCTGCACCCCTCCAGGACCCACTCGAGCAAAACAGGTGCCCTGTGGCCCCTAGGTCGGGTATGCAGGTTCACACACCGGGTGTGATCCCGTCAAAGCCAAGAATTTTCCTGACAGACCTAGGCTCACTAGAGCTCTCCTCCAGAGGAAAGGGGACAGAAAAGATGTGTGTGTGGAGGTGGCTCTGCCTTTCCAGGTCCCAATCTCAGGGATAACTGCCCCTAAGAAAGGAACTGCTGCTGCTGCTGCTGCTGCTGCTGCTGCTGCTGCTGCTGCTGCTGCTGCTGCTGCTGCTAAGTTGGTTCAGTCGTGTTCGACTCTGTGCGACGCCATAGACGGTAGCCCACTAGGCTCCCCCGTCCCTGGGATTCTCCAGGCAAGAACAGTAAGTGGGTTGCCATTGCCTTCTCCAATGCATGAAAGTGAAAATGAAAGTGCAGTCGCTCAGTCGTGTCCGACCCTCAGCGACCCCATGGACTGCAGCCTACCAGGCTTCTCTGTCCATAGGATTTTCTGAAAGGAACTGCAAGAAGCACTTTTCCAGGAGGCTGGGAAAGGGAGTTTGCAGGATGTGGGGAAAGAGAGCCTCCTTCGGGGAAGAATAGGCGGCCACTTGTTTTGTGTTGCAAACCTCTATTTGGAAGGAACAGGTTAGCTTATACAAAGGGAGACCTCCAGATCTGCTCAGAGGACCGAAGTTGCAGAGGCAGGTCGGTGTATCTTCCCTTCACTTTGCGATCCTTGCAAAGACATTCCTTGCTGCTAGATGACTCAGCAAGGGCCTTTGAGACTGTTGTTTTCTTTCCTAGGTTCAAAGATTCCTTCAGTTCCTAATATAGATATCCTAGAAATGATATGACATCCGTGAAAATCTGATATGTCCTGGTCAAATGCTGTCAGTTATCATTCTAGTTATCATATTAAAGCATTTCAAGTCGCAGCAGTGACCAGATGACATTGTCAATTTCTATTTCATCAGGTTTTAACCATGTCCTCTGTGGTTTCACACTGATGCCTTTGCAGAAATACTGCTACTTCAAGATACATGGAAAATACTTTTTTTAAGCTTACTGATAATTTGTTTGTTTGTTTGCTTGTCTTCTGGTAAGCTGCTACCAGATGGAATTTAGTCTCCTCTCTAGGTTAAGAGAACTAAGTTTTCTTAGAATGCAATTTTTGATCACAGACTATGAGTTTCTCTACCTTTCATTGATTTATAATTGTTTTCATCATCTGTTTTTTTACTTCGGTAAAGTAAATAAGCCTTATTTAAGATTTTGGTACATTTAGGATGGACTAAGCTTTCCCCACCCTTGCAAGTTCCCTTAACCCTTCAGATTCTTCTCGTGGGACCAAGATCTCACTTTCCTCCAGAGGGACAATCCAAGCTTTTTATCAGTTGATCTGCCCCTGACATCAGAGTCAAGTTGAGCACGAGTTGGCCTATAATTTAGGCATGAAACTATGACTACATAAAGAAAAGGTGACTTTATGATTCAGGGATGGCCATGATATGCCTTGCACTTCAGAGAAAATGGGTTAAAATGATTTTTTTTCCTTCAAAACTGCACACCCAGTTCTTTCAGCATATGCAATTGAAAACATCTAGTCATTAGGTCAGTTTTCATTCCAATCCCAAAGAAAGGCAATGACAAAGACTATTCAAGCTGCTGCACAATTGCACTCATCTCACACACTAGTAAAGTAATGCTCAAAATTCTCCAAGTTCACATGAACTGTGAACTTCCAGATGTTCAAGAGGGATTTAAAAAATGCAGAGAAACCAGAGATCAAATTGCCAACATCCACTGGATCATTGAAAAAGCAAGAGAGTTCCGGAAAAAAAAAAAAAACATCTATTTCTGCTTTATTGACAATGCCAAAGCCTTTGACTGTGTGGATCACAAGAAACTGGGAAAAATTCTGAAAGAGATGGGAATACCAGACCACCTGACCTGTCTCTTGAGAAACCTGTATGCAGGTCAGGAAGAAACAGTTCGAACTGGACATGGAACAACAGACTGGTTCTACATAGGAAAAGGAACATGTCAAGGCTGTATATTGTCACCCTGCTTATTTAACTTATATGCAGAGTACAGCATGAGAAACACTGGGCTGGAGGAAGCACACGCTGGAATCAAGGTTGCTGGGAGAAATATCAATAATCTCAGATATTCAGATGACACCACCCTTATGGCAGAAAGTGAAGAAGAGCTAAAGAGTCTCCTGATGAAAGTGAAAGAGGAGAGTGAAAAAGTTAGCTTAAAGCTCAGCATTCAGAAAACTACAATCATTGCATCCAGTCTCATCACTTCATGGCAAATAGATGGGAAAACATTGGAAACAGCAGCAGACTATTTTGGGGGGCTTGGAAATCACTGCAGGTGATGGCTGCCTCCATGAACTTAAAACATATTTATGACTTGGAAGAAAAGTGATGACCAAACTAGACAGCATATTAAAAAGCCGAGACGTTGCTTTGCCAACAAAGATCCATCCGGTCAAGGCTATGGTTTTTCCATATGTCATGGATGGATATGAAAGATGTACTATAAAGAAAGTGACAGCTGAAAATTTGATGCTTTTGAACAGTGGTGTTGGAGAAGATGCTTGTAGGTCGCTTAGACTACAAGGAGACGCAACCACTCCATCCTAAAGGAAATCAGGTCTGAATATCCATTGGAAGGACTAATACTGAACCTGAAACTCCAATACTTTGGCCACTTGATGTGAAGAGCTGACTCACTTGGAAGTTGCTTTGATTTGCCTATGAGTGTGGGAGCCCTCCCTGGGCAAAGGGCCTCAGGGGTCATTGCCACTGAATCATGACATCCAAGCAAGCGCATTCCAGCTGTGTGACATGCAGGAAGCAGGAGACTGGGAAAACTGTCTTCCTTAGAGGAAGGAAAGTCATCCACAGAGAGTGTGTTTTCAGGCCTCTCTTTGCAGCAAGTGTTTTGCTTCTCAGACATCAGAGCTGCAGGCTTGCTCTGAGGGCCTCAATTCCAGAGTCAGGGCTGTGTGTCTCACTGCACTTTCCAAGCATTGCAGACACATTCCTAGGTTGGAGCAGTGCTTCCCATGAGAAAGAAGCCTCGGGAGTGTGTCTGAGCGGGCTGAGTGCCATGCTAGGGTCACCTAGTCGAGGGCACCTTGCACATCCAATGGGCCCCAGGCGAGTAGCTATGGACCGGCCCCTCGGTTGAGATATCCCAAAGCAGGGAACAAAGCTAGCTCTGTCAGGAGGAGGAAAACAGCAATGGGATGGATTTTCAAGCAGTTGCTAAGTCACACCACGTGAGGGCTCCGCGGGAAAGAAATGCGAATTTTGGCCTCTAGGCCCAGTATCCAGATGTGTGCACAGGATATTTTCCCCACAGGATCCAAGAATGTTCCAGACAGACCTAAGCTCACTAGATCTCTCCTGCAGAGGAAATGAAATATTGTTGCTGAACCACGAAAAGATGCTGGGATTCTTGGCTTATGGAGGAGAAGAATTCAATCCAGGGCCCAAGATGAGGCTTGATTGCTCAGAGCTTTTGTGCAATCGAGTTTTATTCAAGTAGAAAGGAGATAGAGAAAGCTTCTGACAGAGACATCACAAGGGGCAGAAAGCGTACCCCCTTGCTAGTGTTAGTAATGGAGTTATATACTCTCCAATAAGTTATTACAACGAACAAAAGAATGTCTGGAGGTTGTAAAGACTCACTAGACCTACTCCCATCATTTACATTTTAAGATAACAGGATTAGCCAGAAGGTTTTTCCAGAGACCGTCCTCAAGAAGGATGCATGATTGTTATATAATCCTAAGGAATGTAGAGGGAAAAAAAGTGTGCCCTTTCTTCCTCCTTGAGAATTCTAGACCCCTCTCTCCTTGGGGACCCTTGAACTTCTTATAAACCTGCCTTGGCAATGACTCTCTCCGAAACATGATTGAACAGCCGTTTGGAGCTTCCTTTGACTTTCCCTGGGAGGGAGGGAGCCCTCCCTGAGCACAGGGCCTCAGGGGCCATGGCCAATGAAAACTAATCTCCCAGTAAGTGCTTTTCAGCCCTGTGTGACTCTCAGCCCACAGGAGGCTGAGAAAACTCTCTTCCTTGGAGGAAGGAAAGGCAGCCCAAGAGTGTGTTTTCAGGCCTGTATCTTGCAGCAAGTGTTTGGCTTGTTAGACATAAGACCTGCAGGCCTGCTCCAACAGACTCCATTCCAGAATCAGGGCCTTGTGTCTCCCTGCAGTTTCCTGGCCTCGCAAACACATTCCTAGGTGAGAGCAGTCCTGCCCATGGGGAAGCAGGCTGCGGGAGTGTGTCTGAGGGGGCCAGGTGCCATGCTGGGGTCACCTGGTCGAGGGCACCTTGCACCTCCAATGGACCCCAGGCAAGGAGTTGCAGGCCACCACCTTGCTTCTGAAATCCCAAAGTGGGGAGCAAAGCTCGCTCTGTCAGAGGGAAGAAAACAGCAACAGGATGGATTTTCAAGCAGTTGCTAGGCTGTACTGCGTTAGGGCTCCAAGGAAGAAAAATGCAAATGTTAGCCCCTACGACTGGTATCCAGGTGGGCTCCCAGGATGATTTCCCCGCAGGATCCAAGAACGTTCCAGACAGACCTGGGCTCACTAGCTCCCTCCTGCAGAGGAAACATGATAGAACAGCTGTTTGGAGGTTGCTTTGACTTCCCCTGGGAGGGTAGGACCCCTCCCTGGGTGCAGGGCCTCAGGGGCCATTGCCGCTGAGAAATGCCCTCTAAGCCAGACCTTTCCAGCCTTGTATGACTCAGCACGGAGGAGACTGGAAAAGCTATCTTCCTTGGAGGAAGGAAAGGCAGCCCCAGAGAGTGTGTTTTCACACCTGTATCTCGCAGCAAGCGTTTGCCGTCTCAGACGTCAGACCTCCAGGCCTGCTCCAACGGCCTCAGTTCCAGAGTCAGGGCCGTGTGTCTCCCTGCATTTTCTGAGCCTTGGGAACACATTCCTAGGTCAGAACAGTCCTGCCCATGGGGAAGGAGGCTGCGGGAGTGTGTCTGAGGGGGTCGGGTGCCATGCTGGGGTCCAATAGACCTGGTACCTCCAATAGACCCCAGGACAACAGCGGTGGGGCTCCCCCTGGCTTCCGAAATGCCAAAGCGAGAAGCAAAGCTAGCTCTATCAGAAGGAAGAAAAGAGCAATTAGATGGATGTTCAGGCTGTTGCTGGGCCGCACCACTTCAGGTTACCCCCCGAGAGGAGCAGGCGCCCTGTGGCCCCTCGGTCCCATATGCAGGTTAACACACAGGATGTGTCCCCATAGGAGCCAAGAATTTTCCTGACAGACCTAGGCTCACTAGAGCTCTCCTACAGGGCAAAAGGGATAGAACAGACTGTGGATGTGACTCTGCCTTTCCCAGCGAGCATGGGGCCCTCCCTACGGCCCCGGGCTCCAGGGAAAATTGTCCCTGAAAAATGACCTCCAAGAAGCGCTTTTCCAGCAGGCTGGGATGCAGAGTTCACAGGATGTGGGGAAAGTGATCGTCCTTCAGGGAAGAAGAGGCAGCCACCCAGTGTGTGTTTGCAAGCCTGTATTTGGAAGAAACTGGTTTGCTTCTTCAAGGGGAGACCTCCAGGTCTGCTCAGAGGACCGAAATTCCAGAGGCAGCACCATGCATCTCCCCTGTCCTTTCTGAGCCTTGGAAAGACATTCCTAGCTTATAGCGGTATTGCTCATGAAGAAGCAGGATGCAGGAATGTGTCAGACATGACTGGGTGCCTTCCTGGGTTCAGCTCCGTGAGGGGCCTTTCCACTCAAAGTAGGTCCCATGCCTCCTTGGGGAGGAAGTGGGGCCCGCTTGCCTCCAAATTGCCAAAGGCTGGAACAAAGCTAGTTCTATCAGAGGTAAGAAAAGAGCAATTGGATGGATGTGGAAGCTGTTGCTGGGCCGCACTGCTTCAGGCCCCCCACCCCTCCGGCCCCGAGAGAAACAGGCGCCCTGTGGCCCCTCGGTCCTGTATGCAGTTTCACACATAGAATGTGTCCCCATAGGAGCCAAGAATTTTCCTGACAGACCTAGGCTCACTAGAGCTCTCCTACAGAGCAAAGGGGATGGGACAGATGTGTGGCTGTGGCTCTGCCTTTCCCTGGGAGTGTGGAGCCGCTCCCTATGGCCCCGGGCTCCAGGGGAAATTGCCCCTGAATAATGACCTCCAAGAAGCGCTTTTCCAACTGGCTGAGACGTGGAGTTCTCAGGATGCAGGGAAAGCGAGTGTCCCTTCGGGGAAGCAAAGGCAGTCACCTGTTATCATTACTTACTAGAATAGTAGGTACCTTCTCTGGTTGGGCAGAGGCCTTCCCTACCTGATCTGAAAAAGAAAATGAAGTAGCTCGCTGATTTGAGAAATAATTCCCAGACTTGGGTTTCCAACCAGTATAGAATCCGACAATGGCCCTGTCTTTGTAGCCGCGTTAATTAACAGGTATGTGAAGCTCTAAATATCAGTGGAAATTAATTAACAGGTATGTGAAGCTCTAAATATCAGTGGAAATTACATACAGCATATAGGCCCCAGTGTTCTGGAATGGTGGAAAGAAACAACCAAACTCTTGAAGAGACTCTTTCAAAATGGATCATAGAGACTGACTGTACATGGATGGGCTTGCTTCTGGCAGACTTACTCATATTACGGGTAACTGCACGTTCCCATAGTTGTTGTCCTTATGAAATTTTCTATGGGAGAACCCCCCACCCCAAATGAGGCAGGTGTTAGCAGATTTGCCACAAGTAAGGAGGTGGGATTTCACAGCAGCTGGAACAATTAGGTAAGGTAATAAATCAGGTAACTAAGTTTGTGTAAAAAAAAATATCATTCCCCCTTGAGGAACAGATTCATGAATTTGTGCTCAGTGATCAGGTGTGGCTCAATGACTGGAAACACAATTCCTTGGCCTGACATCGGAAAGGTCCTTATACTGTTGTTTTAGCCACAATTCTGAAAGAGAAGGGAATACTAGACCACCTAACCTGCCTCTTGAGAAATCTGTATGAAGGTCAGGAAGCAACAGTTAGAGCAGGACATGGAACAACATACTGGTTCCAAAAAGGAAAAGGAGTATGTCAAGGCTGTATATTGTCACCCTGTTTATTTAACTTATATGCAGACTACATCATGAAAAATGCTGGGATGGAAGATACGTGAGCTGGAATCAAGATTGCCGGAAGAAATATCAATACACTTAGATATGCAGATGTCACCACCATTATGGCAGAATGGGAAGAGGAAAGCGTATGTCGGGGAACTTCTTGAGTTGCAGCAAAGGTGTGAAGGACCCTTTCGAAGTTCCAGAGGTTAGGTGTGGTTAGTCTCGAGATGCCTCAGCAGAAATGGGCCTCATGTCGCCTGGAATGGAGAGGCTTCTGGATATTCCCCAGTTTCAGCAGGTGCTCTCGAGTTACCACGGGGACTTCAGGGACCCTCTCTGGCGGCCTCAGGAAAGGCCAGTCATCATGCGTGTTGCTAGGGGGCCTCTCGTGATTCCTCTCCCGTCGGTGCCGGGGCCTAAGACGTTGTGTGGAGTCGGGGCCGGAACCTGAGGATTCCTCACCAATGCGGACATAGATCTTGGGGTAATTATGGAGTCTCCCCAGGGGAGTCAGTCCTCGTCTCGAGAGGGGGCATGCAGGTGCCCTTTCCTCCTGATCTGTAGCAGCAGTGTCACGCTTCCCATCTCGTGAGTCATGGGATCTGTGGCTTTCCCTCCAGGATTTTCCACGAGGCTTTCCCACAGGGCTGTCCCACGAGGCTTTCGCACAGGGCTGTCCCACGTGCCACCTTGGTGGCAGTCGATCCTCGGCGTGAAAGTCGAGGCAGTGCAGGGAAACCAGGTTCCTCTGGAATGCACTGAGACATCTGGGGGACTCTTGGAATGGTGGAACGACGCTGGAGATCCTCTCCCTTTCCTGTGGAGAGCGCCTCCTCTTGAAATGTGAAGGGAAGGCCGGGAATTTTTTTCCGACCAAGCAGGGAAAAATTCCCTCATCTTGAGGTACGAGACGGAAACGGGGCCCCTCTAGATGTGGGTGGGACATTCGTGCTTCCTCCTGAGTGGAGACGGGTAAGTCGGGGAACTTCTTCAGTGGCAACAAGGGAGTGAAGGAACTTTTGGAAGTTCCAGAGGTTAGGTGTGATTAGCCTCGAGAAGCATCAGCGGAAATGGGACTCATCTCGCCTGGAGGGCAAAACCTCCTGGATTTTTTCGAGTTGGGGCTGGTGCTTTCGACTTACCACGGGGACCTCAGGGACACGATCTGGTGGCCTCAAGAAAGGCCAGTCCCCATGCAGGTTTCTCGCGGGCATCTTGGGATTCCTCTGCCTTTGATGCCGGGGCCTAAGACCTCGTGTGGAGTCGGGGCCGGAACCTGAGGATTCCTCTCCAGTGCTGACATGGATCTTGGGGTACTTCTGGAGTCTCCCCAGGGGAGTCAGACCTCGTCTCGAATGCGGGCATGCACCTGCGCTTTCCTCCAGAGCGGTAGCAGCAGTGTCACGCAGTCCGCCGCGTGGATCAAGGGATCTATGGCTTTCCCTCGAGGCTTTCCCACGAGGCTTTCCCACAGGGCTGTCCCACGTGCACACGTGGAGGGAGTCGATCCTCGGCTTGAACGTCGAGGCAGTGCAGGGAAAACAGGTTCCTCTGGAATGGACTGACACATCTGGGGGACTCTTGGAATGGTGGCACGACCCTGGAGTTCCTCTCGCCTTTCCTGTGGAGAGCGCCTCCTCTTGAGATGCGACGGGAACGCCGGGAATTCTTTCCCTACGAAACAGGGAAAGGATCCCTCATCTCGAGCTAGGAGGCGGAAACGGGGCTCCCCTGGATGTGTGTGGGACCCTCGTGCTTCCTCTCGAGTGGAGATGGCTATGTCGGGGACCTTCAGGACTTGCAGCAAGGGTGTGAAGTACCCTTTGGCAGTTCCAGTGGTTAGATGTGATTAGCCTCGAGAAGACTCAGCGGAAATGGGCCTCATCTAGCCTGGAGGGCAAAACCTCCTGGATTTTCTCCAGTTGCAGCAGGTGCTCTCGACTTACGACGGGGACCACAGGGACACGCTCTGGTGGCATCAGGAAAGGCCAGTCCCCATGCGAGTTCCTCGGGGGCCTCTCGGGGTTCCTCTCCCGTCGATGCCGGGGCCTAAGACCTTGTGTGGAGTAGGGGCCAGAACCTGAGGATTCCTCTCAAGTGCTGACATGGATCTTGGGGTAGTTCTGGAGTCTCCCGAGGGGAGTCAGTCCTCGTCTCGAATGCGGGCATGCACTTGCGCTTTCCTCCAGAGCGGTAGCAGCAGTGTCAGGCATTCCGCCGCGTGGATCAAGGGATCTATGGCTTTCCCTCGAGGCTTTCCCACGAGGCTTTCCGACAGGGCTGTCCCACGTGCCACCATGGTGGGAGTCGATCCTCGGAGGAACGTCGAGGCAGTGCAGGGTAAATACGTTCCTCTGGAATGGACTGACACATCTGAGGGACTCTTGGAATGGTGGCACGACCCTGGAGTTCCTCTCGCCTTTCCTGTGGAGAGCGCCTCCTCTTGAGA
Source organism: Ovis canadensis (assembly GCF_042477335.2). Lineage (NCBI taxonomy): Eukaryota > Metazoa > Chordata > Mammalia > Artiodactyla > Bovidae > Ovis > Ovis canadensis. The sequence continues at coordinate 3,976,909 of NC_091262.1, read as the reverse complement.
TGCGACGGGAATGCCGGGAATTCTTTCCCTACGAAACAGGGAAAGTATCCCTCTTCTTGAGCTAGGAGGCTGAAACGGGGCTCCCATGGATGTGTGCGGGACCCTCGTGCTTCCTCTCGAGTGGAGATGGGTATGTCGGGGAACTTCTTGAGTTGCAGCAAGGGTGTGAAGGACCCTTTGGAAGTTCCAGTGGTTAGATGTGATTAGCCTCGAGAAGCCTCAGCGGAAATGGGCCTCATCTCGCCTGGAGGGCAAAACCTCCTGGATTTTCTCGAGTTGCGGCAGGTGCTCTCGACTTACGACGGGGACCTCAGGGACCCGCTCTGGTGGCCTGAGGAAAGGCCAGTCCCCATGCGAGTTCCTCGGGGGCCTCTCGGGATTCCTCTCCCGTCGATGCCGGGGCCTAAGACCTTGTGTGGAGTCGGGGCCGGAACCTGAGGATTCCTCTCCAGTGCTGACATGGATCTTGGGGTACTTCTGGAGTCTCCGCAGGGGAGTCAGTCCTCGTCTCGAATGCGGGCATGCACTTGCGCTTTCCTCCAGAGCGGTAGCAGCAGTGTCACGCAGTCCGCCGCGTGGATCAAAGGATGTATGGTTTTCCCTCGAGTCTTTCCCACGAGGCTTTCCCACGAGGCTTTCCCACAGGGCTGACCCACGTGCACACGTGGTGGGAGTCGATCCTCGGCTTGAACGTCAAGGCAGTGCAGGGAAAACAGGTTCCTCTGGAATGGACTGACACATCTGGGCGACTCTTGGAATGGTGGCACGACCCTGGAGTTCCTCTCGCCTTTCCTGTGGAGAGCGCCTCTTCTGGAGATGCGACGGGAACGTCGGGAATTCTTTCCCTACGAAACAGGGAAAGGATCCCTCATCTCGAGCTAGGAGGCGGAAACGGGGCTCCCCTGGATGTGTGCGGGATCCTCGTGCTTCCTGTCGAGTGGAGACGGGTATGTCGGGGAACTTCTTGAGTTGCAGCAAGGGTGTGAAGGACCCTTTGTAAGTTCCAGTGGTTAAATGTGATTAGCCTCGAGAAGCCTCAGCGGAAATGCGCCTCATCTCGCCTGGAGGGCAAAACCTCCTGGATTTTCTCGAGTTGCGGCAGGTGCTCTCGACTTACGACGGGGACCTCAGGGACCCGCTCTGGTGGCCTCAGGAAAGGCCAGTCCCCATGCGAGTTCCTCGGGGGCCTCTCGGGATTCCTCTCCCTTCGATGCCGGGGCCTAAGACCTTGTGTGGAGTAGGGGCCGGAACCTGAGGATTCCTCTCCAGTGCTGACATGGATCCTGGGGTACTTCTTGAGTCTCCCCAGGGGATTCAGTCCTCGCCTCCAATGCGGGCATGCACTTGCGCTTTCCTCCAGAGCGGTAGCAGCAGTGTCACGCAGTCCGCCGGGTGGATCAAAGGATCTATGGTTTTCCCTCGTGAGTTTCCCACGAGGCTTTCCCACGAGGCTTTCCCACAGGGCTGTCCAACGTGCACACGTGGTGGGAGTCGATCCTCGGCTTGAACGTCAAGGCAGTGCAGGGAAAACTGGTTCCTCTGGAACGGACTGACACATCTGGGGGACTCTTGGAATGGTGGCACGACCCTGGAGTTCCTCTCGCCTTTCCTGTGGAGAGCGCCTCCTCTTGAGATGCGACGGGAACGTAGGGAAATCTTTCCCTACGAAACAGGGAAAGGATCCCTCATCTCGAGCTAGGAGGCAGAAACGGGTCTCCCCTGGATGTGTGTGGGACACTCGTGCTTCCTCTCGAGTGGACACGGGTATGTCGGGAACTTCTTGAGTTGCAGCAAGGGTGTGAAGGACCCTTTGGAATTTCCAGTGGTTAAATGTGATTAGCCTCGAGAAGCCTCAGCGGAAATGGGACTCATCTCGCCTGAAGGGCAAAACCTACTGGATTTTCTCGAGTTGTGGCAGGTGCTCTCTACTTATGACGGGGACCTCAGGGACCCGCTCTGGTGGCCTCAGGAAAGGCCAGTCCCATGCGAGTTCCTCAGGGGCCTCTCGGGATTTCTCTCCCGTCGATGCCGGGCCTAAGACCTTGTGTGAAGTCAGGGCCGGAACCTGAGGATTCCTCTCCAGTGCTGACATGGATCTTGGGGTACTTCTGGAGTCTCCCCAGGGGAGTCAGTCCTCGCCTCTAATGCGGGCATGCACTTGCGCTTTCCTCCAGAGCGGTAGCAGCAGTGTCACGCAGTCCGCCGCGTGGATCAAAGGATCTATGGTTTTCCCTCGAGTCCTTCCCACGAGGCTTTCCCACGAGGCTTACCCACAGGGCTGTCCCACGTGCACACGTGGTGGGAGTCGATCCTCGGCTTGAACGTCAAGGCAGTGCAGGGAAAACAGGTTCCTCTGGAATGGACTGACACATCTGGGCGACTCTTGGAATGGTGGCACGACCCTGGAGTTCCTCTCGCCTTTCTTGTGGAGAGCGTCTCTTCTGGAGATGCGACGGGAACATCGGGAATTCTTTCCCTACGAAACAGGGAAAGGATCCCTCCTCTCGAGCTAGGAGGCGGAAACGGGGCTCCCCTGGATGTGTGCGGGACACCACGTGCTTCCTCTCGAGTGGAGACGGGTATGTCGGGGAACTTCTTGAGTTGCAGCAAGGGTGTGAAGGACCCTTTGGAAGTTCCAGTGGTTAGACGTATTGGCCTCGAGAAGCGTCAGCGGAAATGGGCCTCATCTCGCCTGGAGGGCAAAACCTCCTGGATTTTCTCGAGTTGCGGCAGGTGCTCTCGACTTACGACGGGGACCTCAGGGACCCGCTCTGGTGGCCTCAGGAAAGGCCAGTCCCCATGCGAGTTCCTCGGGGGACTCTCGGGATTCCTCTCCCGTCGATGCCGGGGCCTAAGACCTTGTGTGGAGTCGGGGCCGGAACCTGAGGATTCCTCTCCAGTGCTGACATGGATCTTGGGGTACTTCCGGAGTCTCCCCAGGGGAGTCAGTCCTCGTCTCGAATGCGGGCATGCACTTGCGCTTTCCTCCAGAGCGGTAGCAGCAGTGTCACGCAGTCCGCCGCGTGGATCAAAGGATCTATGGTTTTCCCTCGAGTCTTTCCCACGAGGCTTTCCCACGAGGCTTTCCCACAGGGCTGTCCCACGTGCACACGTGGTGGGAGTCGATCCTCGGCTTGAACGTCAAGGCAGTGCAGGGAAAACAGGTTCCTCTGGAATGGACTGACACATCTGGGGGACTCTTGGAATGGTGGCACGACCCTGGAGTTCCTCTCACCTTTCCTGTGGAGAGCGCCTCCTCTTGAGATGCGACGGGAACGCCGGGAATTCTTTCCCTACGAAACAGGGAACGGATCCCTCATCTCGAGCTAGGAGGCGGAAACGGGGCTCCCCTGGATGTGTGCGGGACACCACGTGCTTCCTCTCGAGTGGAGACGGGTATGTCGGGGAACTTCTTGAGTTGCAGCAAGGGTGTGAAGGACCCTTTGGAAGTTCCAGTGGTTAGATGTGATTGGCCTCGAGAAGCCTCAGCGGAAATGGGCCTCATCTCGCCTGGAGGGCAAAACCTCCTGGATTTTCTCGAGTTGCGGCAGGTGCTCTCGACTTACGACGGGGACCTCAGGGACCCGCTCTGGGGGCCTCAGGAAAGGCCAGTCCCCATGCGAGTTCCTCGGGGGCCTCTCGGGATTCCTCTCCCGTCGATGCCGGCGCCGAAGACCTTGTGTTGAGTCGGGGCCGGAACCTGAGGATTCCTCTCCAGTGCTGACATGGATCTTGGGGTACTTCCGGAGTCTCCCCAGGGGATTCAGTCCTCGTCTCGAATGCGGGCATGCACTTGCGCTTTCCTCCAGAGCGGTAGCAGCAGTGTCACGCAGTCCGCCGCGTGGATCAAAGGATCTATGGTTTTCCCTCGAGTCTTTCCCAGGAGGCTTTCCCACGAGGCTTTCCCACAGGGCTGTCCCACGTGCACACGTGGTGGGAGTCGATCCTCGGCTTGAACGTCAAGGCAGTGCAGGGAAAACAGGTTCCTCTGGAATGGACTGACACATCTGGGGGACTCTTGGAATGGTGGCACGACCCTGGAGTTCCTCTCACCTTTCCTGTGGAGAGCGCCTCCTCTTGAGATGCGACGGGAACGCCGGGAATTCTTTCCCTACGAAACAGGGAACGGATCCCTCATCTCGAGCTAGGAGGCGGAAACGGGGCTCCCCTGGATGTGTGCGGGACACCACGTGCTTCCTCTCGAGTGGAGACGGGTATGTCGGGGAACTACTTGAGTTGCAGCAAGGGTGTGAAGGACCCTTTGGAAGTTCCAGTGGTTAGACGTATTGGCCTCGAGAAGCGTCAGCAGAAATGGGCCTCATCTCGCCTGGAGGGCAAAACCTCCTGGATTTTCTCGAGTTGCGGCAGGTGCTCTCGACTTACGACGGGGACCTCAGGGACCCGCTCTGGTGGCCTCAGGAAAGGCCAGTCCCCATGCGAGTTCCTCGGGGGCCTCTCGGGATTCCTCTCCCGTCGATGCCGGGGCCTAAGACCTTGTGTGGAGTCGGGGCCGGAACCTGAGGATTCCTCTCCAGTGCTGACATGGATCTTGGGGTACTTCTGGAGTCTCCCCAGGGGAGTCAGTCCTCGTCTCGAATGCGGGCATGCACTTGCGCTTTCCTCCAGAGCGGTAGCAGCAGTGTCACGCAGTCCGCCGCGTCGATCAAAGGATCTATGGTTTTCCCTCGAGTCTTTCCCACGAGGCTTTCCCACGAGGCTTTCCCACAGGGCTGTCCCACGTGCACACGTGGTGGGAGTCGATCCTCGGCTTGAACGTCAAGGCAGTGCAGGGAAAACAGCTTCCTCTGGAATGGACTGACACATCTGGGGGACTCTTGGAATGGTGGCACGACCCTGGAGTTCCTCTCGCCTTTCCTGTGGAGAGCGCCTCCTCTTGAGATGCGACGGGAACGCCGGGAAATCTTTCCCTACGAAACAGGGAAAGGATCCCTCATCTCGAGATAGGAGGCGGAAACGGGGCTCCCCTGGATGTGTGCGGGACACCACGTGCTTCCTCTCGAGTGGAGATGGGCATGTCGGGGACCTTCTTGAGTTGCAGCAAGGGTGTGAAGGACCCTTTGGAAGTTCCAGTGGTTAGATGTGATTGGCCTCGAGAAGCCTCAGCGGAAATGGGCCTCATCTCGCCTGGAGGGCAAAACCTCCTGGATTTTCTCGAGTTGCGGCAGGTGCTCTCGACTTACGACGGGGACCTCAGGGACCCGCTCTGGTGGCCTCAGGAAAGGCCAGTCACCATGCGAGTTCTTCGGGGGCCTCTCGGGATTCCTCTCCCGTCGATGCCGGGGCCTAAGACCTTGTGTAGAGTCGGGGCCGGAACCTGAGGATTCCTCTCCAGTGCTGACATGGATCTTGGGGTACTTCTGGAGTCTCCCCAGGGGAGTCAGTCCTCGTCTCGAATGCGGGCATGCACTTGCGCTTTCCTCCAGAGCGGTAGCAGCAGTGTCGCGCAGTCCGCCGCGTGGATCAAAGGATCTATGGTTTTCACTCGAGTCTTTCCCACGAGGCTTTCCCACGAGGCTTTCCCACAGGGCTGTCCCACGTGCACACGTGGTGGGAGTCGATCCTCGGCTTGAACGTCAAGGCAGTGCAGGGAAAACAGGTTCCTCTGGAATGGACTGACACATCTGGGGGACTCTTGGAATGGTGTCACGACCCTGGAGTTCCTCTCGCCTTTCCTGTGGAGAGCGCCTCCTCTTGAGATGCGACGGGAACGCCGGGAATTCTTTCCCTACGAAACAGGGAAAGGATCCCTCATCTCGAGCTAGGAGGCGGAAACGGGGCTCCCCTGGATGTGTGCGGAACCCACGTGCTTCCTCTCGAGTGGAGACGGGTATGTCGATGAACTTCTTGAGTTGCAGAAAGGGTGTGAAGGACCCTTTGGAAGTTCCAGTGGTTAGATGTGATTGGCCTCGAGAAGCCTCAGCGGAAATGGGCCTCATCTCGCCTGGAGGGCAAAACCTCCTGGATTTTCTCGAGTTGCGGCAGGTGCTCTCGACTTACGACGGGGACCTCAGGGACCCGCTCTGGTGGCCTCAGGACAGGCCAGTCCCCATGCGACTTCCTCGGGGGCCTCTCGGGATTCCTCTCCCGTCGATGCCGGGGCCTAAGACCTTGTGTGGAGTCGGGGCCGGAACCTGAGGATTCCTCTCCAGTGCTGACATGGATCTTGGGGTACTTCTGGAGTCTCCCCAGGGGAGTCAGTCCTCGTCTCGAATGCGGGCATGCACTTGCGCTTTCCTCCAGAGCGGTAGCAGCAGTGTCACGCAGTCCGCCACGTGGATCAAAGGATCTATGGTTTTCCCTCGAGTCTTTCCCACGAGGCTTTCCCACGAGGCTTTCCCACAGGGCTGTCCCACGTGCACACGTGGTGGGAGTGGATCCTTGGCTTGAACGTCAAGGCAGTGCAGGGAAAACAGCTTCCTCTGGAATGGACTGACACATCTGGGGGACTCTTGGAATGGTGTCACGACCCTGGAGTTCCTCTCGCCTTTCCTGTGGAGAGCGCCTCCTCTTGAGATGCGACGGGAACGCCGGGAAATCTTTCCCTACGAAACAGGGAAAGGATCCCTCATCTCGAGCTAGGAGGCGGAAACGGGGCTCCCCTGGATGTGTGCGGGACCCCACGTGCTTCCTCTCGAGTGGAGACGGGTATGTCGGGGAACTTCTTGAGTTGCAGCAAGGGTGTGAAGGACCCTTTGGAAGTTCCAGTGGTTAGATGTGATTGGCCTCGAGAAGCCTCAGCGGAAATGGGCCTCATCTCGCCTGGAGGGCAAAACCCCCTGGATTTTCTGGAGTTGCGGCAGGTGCTCTCGACTTACGACGGGGACATCAGGGACCCGCTCTGGTGGCCTCAGGAAAGGCCAGTCCCCATGCGAGTTCCTCGGGGGCCTCTCGGGATTCCTCTCCCGTCGATGCCGGGGCCTAAGACCTTGTGTGGAGTCGGGGCCGGAACCTGAGGATTCCTCTCCAGTGCTGACATGGATCTTGGGGTACTTCTGGAGTCTCCCCAGGGGAGTCAGTCCTCGTCTCGAATGCGGGCATGCACTTGCGCTTTCCTCCAGAGCGGTAGCAGCAGTGTCACGCAGTCCGCCGCGTGGATCAAAGGATCTATGGTTTTCCCTCGAGTCTTTCCCACGAGGCTTTCCCACGAGGCTTTCCCACAGGGCTGTCCCACGTGCACACGTGGTGGGAGTCGATCCTTGGCTTGAACGTCAAGGCAGTGCAGGGAAAACAGCTTTCTCTGGAATGGACTGACACATCTGGGGGACTCTTGGAATGGTGGCACCACCCTGGAGTTCCTCTCGCCTTTCCTGTGGAGAGCGCCTCCTCTTGAGATGCGACGGGAACGCCGGGAATTCTTTCCCTACGAAACAGGGAAAGGATCCCTCATCTCAAGCTAGGAGGCGGAAACGGGGCTCCCCTGGATGTGTGCGGGACCCCACGTGCTTCCTCTCGAGTGGAGACGGGTATGTCGGGGAACTTGTTGAGTTGCAGCAAGGGTGTGATGGACCCTTTGGAAGTTCCGGTGGTTAGATGTGATTGGCCTCGAGAAGCCACAGCGGAAATGGGCCTCATCTCGCCTGGGGGGCAAAACCACCTGGATTTTCTCGAGTTGCGGCAGGTGCTCTCGACTTACGACGGGGACCTCAGAGACCCGCTCTGGTGGCCTGAGGAAAGGCCAGTCCCCATGCGAGTTCCTCGGGGGCCTCTCGGGATTCCTCTCCCGTCGATGCCGGGGCCTAAGACCTTGTGTGGAGTCGGGGCCGGAACCTGAGGATTCCTCTCCAGTGCTGACATGGATCTTGGGGTACTTCTGGAGTCTCCCCAGGGGAGTCAGTCCTCGTCTCGAATGCGGGCATGCACTTGCGCTTTCCTCCAGAGCGGTAGCAGCAGTGTCACGCAGTCCGCCGCGTGGATCAAAGGATCTATGGTTTTCCCTCGAGTCTTTCCCACGAGGCTTTCCCACGAGGCTTTCCCACAGGGCTGTTCCACGTGCACACGTGGTGGGAGTCGATCCTCGGCTTGAACGTCAAGGCAGTGCAGGGAAAACAGCTTCCTCTGGAATGGACTGACACATCTGGGGGACTCTTGGAATGGTGGCACGACCCTGGAGTTCCTCTCGCCTTTCCTGTGGAGAGCGCCTCCTCTTGAGATGCGACGGGAACGCCGGGAAATCTTTCCCTACGAAACAGGGAAAGGATCCCTCATCTCGAGCTAGGAGGCGGAAACGGGGCTCCCCTGGATGTGTGCGGGACCCCACGTGCTTCCTCTCGAGTGGAGACGGGTATGTCGGGGAACTTCTTGAGTTGCAGCAACGGTGTGAAGGACCCTTTGGAAGTTCCAGTGGTTAGATGTGATTGGCCTCGAGAAGCCTCAGCGGAAATGGGCCTCATCTCGCCTGGAGGGCAAAACCCCCTGGATTTTCTCGAGTTGCGGCAGGTGCTCTCGACTTACGACGGGGACCTCAGGGACCCGCTCTGGTGGCCTCAGGAAAGGCCAGTCCCCATGCGAGTTCCTCGGGGGCCTCTCGGGATTCCTCTCCCGTCGATGCCGGGGCCTAAGACCTTGTGTGGAGTCGGGGCCGTAAACTGAGGATTCCTCTCCAGTGCTGACATGGATCTTGGGGTACTTCTGGAGTCTCCCCAGGGGAGTCAGTCCTCGTCTCGAATGCGGGCATGCACTTGCGCTTTCCTCCAGAGCGGTAGCAGCAGTGTCACGCAGTCCGCCTCGTGGATCAAAGGATCTATGGTTTTCCCTCGAGTCTTTCCCACGAGGCTTTCCCACGAGGCTTTCCCACAGGGCTGTCCCACGTGCACACGTGGTGGGAGTCGATCCTCGGCTTGAACGTCAAGGCAGTGCAGGGAAAACAGGTTCCTCTGGAATGAACTGACACATCTGGGGGACTCTTGGAATGGTGGCACGACCCTGGAGTTCCTCTCGCCTTTCCTGTGGAGAGCGCCTCCTCTTGAGATTCGACGGGAACGCCGGGAATTCTTTCCCTACGAAACAGGGAAAGGATCCCTCATCTCGAGCTAGGAGGCGGAAACGGGGCTCCCCTGGATGTGTGCGGGACCCTCGTGCTTCCTCTCGAGTGGAGGCGGCTATGTCGGGGAACTTCTTGACTTGCAGTAAGGGTGTGAAGGACCCTTTGGAACTTCCATTGGTTAGATGTGATTAGCCTAGATAAGCCTCAGCGGAAATGGGCCTCATCTCGCCTGGAGGGCAAAACCTCCTGGATTTTCTCGAGTTGCGGCAGGTGCTCTCGACGTACGACGGGGACCTCGGGGACCCGCTCAGGTGGCCTCAGAAAAGGCCAGTCCCCATGCGAGTTCCTCGGGGGCCTCTCGGGATTCCTCTCCCGGCGATGCCGGGGCCTAAGACCTTGTGTGGAATCGGGGCCGGAACCTGAGGATTCCTCTCCAGTGCTGACATGGATCTTGGGGTACTTCTGGAGTCTCCCCAGGGGAGTCAGTCCTCGTCTCGAATGCGGGCATGCACTTGCGCTTTCCTCCAGAGCGGTAGCAGCAGTGTCAGGCATTCCGCCGCGTGGATCAAGGGATCTATGGCTTTCGCTCGAGGCTTTCCCACGAGGCTTTCCCACAGGACTGTACCACTTGCCACCGTGGTGGGATTCGATCCTCGGCATGAACGTCGAGGCACTGCAGGGAAAATACATTCCTCTGGAATGGACTGACACATCTGGGGGACTCTTGGAATGGTGGCACGACCCTGGAGTTCCTCTCGCCTTTACTGTGGAGAGCGCCTCCTCTTGAGATGCGACGGGAACGCCGGGAATTCTTTCCCTACGAAACAGGGAAAGGATCCCTCATCTCGAGCTAGGAGGCCAAAACAGGGCTCCCCTGGATGTGTGCGGGACCCTCGTGCTTCCTGTCGAGTGGAGACGGGTATGTCGGGAAACTTCTTGAGTTGCAGCAAGGGTGTGAATGACCCTTTGGAAGTTCCAGTGGTTAGATGTGATTAGCCTCGAGAAGCCTCAGCGGAAATGGGCCTCATCTCGCCTGGAGGGCAAAACTTCCTGGATTTTCTCGAGTTGCGGCAGCTGCTCTCGACTTACGACGGCGACCTCGGGGACCCGCTCTGGTGGCCTCAGGAAAGGCCAGTCCCAATTCGAGTTCCTAGGGGGCCTCTCGGGATTCATCTCCCGGCGATGCCGTTGCCTAAGACCTTGTGTGGAGTCGGGGCCGGAACCTGAGGATTCCTCTCCAGTGCTGACATGGATCTTGGGGTACTTCTGGAGTCTCCCCAGGGGAGGCAGTCCTCGTCTCGAAAGCGGGCATGCTCTTGTGCTTTCCTAAAAAGCGGGAGCAGCAATGTTATGCATTCCACCGCGTGGATCAAAGGATCTATGTTTTTCCCTCGAGTCTTTCCCACAAGGCTTTCCCACGAGGCTTTCCCACAGGGCTGTCCCACGTGCACACGTGGTGGGAGTCGATTCTCGGCTTGAACGTCAAGGCAGTGCAGGAAAAACAGGTTCCTCTGCAATGGACTGACACATCTGGGGGACTCTTGGAATGGTGGCACGACCCTGGAGTTCCTCTCGCCTTTCCTGTGGAGAGCGCCTCCTCTTGAGATGCGACGGGAACGCCGGGAATTCTTTCCCTATGAAACAGGGAAAGGATCCCTCATCTCGAGCTAGGAGGCGGAAACGGGGCTCCCCTGGATGTGTGCGGGACCCTCGTGCTTCCTCCCGAGTGGAGACGGGTATGTCGGGGAACTTCTTGAGTTGCAGCAAGGGTGTGAATGACCCTTTGGAAGTTTCAGTGGTTAGATGTGATTAGCCTCGAGAAGCCTCAGCGGAAATGGGCCTTATCTCGCCTGGAGGGCAAAACCTCCTGGATTTTCTCGAGTTGTGGCAGCTGCTCTCGACTTACGACGGGGACCTCAGGGACCCGCTCTGGTGGCCTCAGGAAAGGCCAGTCCCAATGCGAGTTCCTGGGGGGCCTCTCGGGAATCCTCTCCCGGCGATGCCGGGGCCTAAGACCTTGTGTGGAGTGGGGGCCGGAATCTGAGGATTCCTCTCCAGTGCTGACATGGATCTTGGGGTACTTCTGGAGTCTCCCCAGGGGAGTCAGTCCTCGTCTCGAATGCGGGCATGCACTTGCGCTTTCCTCCAGAGCGGTAGCAGCAGTGTCACGCAGTCCACCGCGTGGATCAAAGGATCTATGGTTTTCCCTCGAGACTTTCCCACGAGGCTTTCCCAAGAGGCTTTCCCACAGGGCTGTCCCACGTGCACACGTGGTGGGAGTCGATCCTCGGCTTGAACGTCAAGGCAGTGCAGGGAAAACAGGTTCCTCTGGAATGGACTGACACATCTGGGGGACTCTTGGAATGGTGGCACGACCCTGGAGTTCCTCTCGACTTTCCTGTGGAGAGCGCCTCCTCTTGAGATGCGACGGGAACGCGGGGAATTCTTTCCCTACGAAACAGGGAAAGGATCCCTCATCTCGAGCTAGGAGGTGGAAACAGGTCTCCCCTGGATGTGTGCGGGACTCTCGTGCTTCCTCTTGAGTGGAGTCGGCTATGTCGGGGAACTTCTGGACTTGCAGCAAGGGTGTGAAGGACCCTTTGGAAGTTCCAGTGGTTAGATGTGATTAGCCTCGAGAAGCCTCAGCGGAAATGGGCCTCATCTCGCCTGGAGGGCAAAACCTCCTGGATTTTCTCGAGTTGCGGCAGGTGCTCTCGACTTACGACTAGGACCTCGGGGACCCGCTCTGGTGGCCTCAGGAAAGGCCAGTCCCCATGCGAGTTCCTCGGGGGCCTGTCGGAATTCCTCTCCCGGCGATGCCGGGGCCTAAGACCTTGTGTGGAGTCGGAGACGGAACCTGAGGATTCCTCTCCAGTGCTGACATGGGTCTTGGGGTACTTCTGGAGTCTCCCCAGTGGAGGCAGTCCTCGTCTCGAATGCGGGCATGCTCTTGCGCTTTCCTAAAAAGCGGTAGCAGCAATGTTATGGATTCCGCCGCGTGGATCAAAGGATCTATGTTTTTCCCTCGAGTCTTTCCCACAAGGCTTTCCCACGAGGCTTTCCCACAGGGCTGTCACATGTGCACACGTGGTGGGAGTCGATCCTCGGCTTGAACGTCAAGGCAGTGCAGGGAAAACAGGTTCCTCTGGAATGGACTGACACATCTGGGGACTCTTGGAATGGTGGCACGACCCTGGAGTTCCTCTCGCCTTTCCTGTGGAGAGCGCCTCCTTTTGAGATGCGACGGGAACGCCGGGAATTGTTTCCCTATTAAACAGGGAAAGGATCCCTCATCTCGAGCTAGGAGGCGGAAACGGGGCTCCCCTGGATGTGTGCGGGACCCTCGTGCTTCCTCCCGAGTGGAGACGGGTATGTCGGGGAACTTCTTGAGTTGCAGCAAGGGTGTGAAGGACCCTTTGGAAGTTCCAGTGGTTAGATGTGATTAGCCTCGAGAAGCCTCAGCGGAAATGGGCCTCATCTCGCCTGGAGGGCAAAACCTCCTGGATTTTCTCGAGTTGCGGCAGCTGCTCTCGACTTACGACGGGGACCTCAGGGACCCGCTCTGGTGGCCTCAGGAAAGGCCAGTCCCAATGCGAGTTCCTCGGGGGCCTCTCGGGATTCCTCTCCCGTCGATGCCGGGGCCTAAGATCTTGTGTGGAGTTGGGGCCGGAAACTGAGGATTCCTCTCCAGTGCTGACATGGATCTTGGGATACTTCTGGAGTCTCCCCAGGGGAGACAGTCCTCGTCTCGAATGCGGGCATGCAATTGCGCTTTCCTCCAGAGCGGTAGCAGCAGTGTTAGGCATTCCGCCGTGTGGATAAAAGGATCTATGGTTTTCCCTCGAGTCTTTTCAAAGAGGCTTTCTCACGAGGCTTTCCCACAGGTCTCTCCCACGTGCACACGTGGTGGGAGTCGATCCTCGGCTTGAACGTCAAGGCAGTGCAGGGAAAACAGGTTCCTCTGGCAAGGACTGACAAATCTGGGGGACTCTTGGAATGGTGGCACGACCCTGGAGTTCCTCTCGCCTTTCCTGTGGAGAGCGCCTCCTCTTGAGATGTGACCTGAACGCCGGGAATTCTTTCCCTACGAAACAGGGAAAGGATCCCTCATCTCGAGCTAGGAGGCGGAATCGGGGCTCCCCTGGATGTGTGTGCGACCCTCGTGCTTCCTCCCGAGTGGAGACGGCTATGTCGGGGAACTTCTTGAGTTGCAGCAAGGGTGTGAAGGACCCTTTGGAAGTTCCAGTGGTTAGATGTGATTAGCCTCGAGAAGCCTCAGCGGAAATGGGCCTCATCTCGCCTGGAGGTCAAAACCTCCTGGATTTTCTCGAGTTGCGGCAGGTGCTCTCGACTTACGACGGGGACCTCAGGGACCCGCTCTGGTGGCCTCAGGAAAGGCCAGTCCCCATGCGAGTTCCTCGGGGGCCTCTCGGGATTCCTCTCCCGGCGATGCCGGGGCCTAAGACCTTGTGTGGAGTCGGGGCCGTAAACTGAGGATACCTCTCCAGTGCTGACATGGATCTTGGGGTACTTCTGGAGTCTCCCCAGGGGAGTCAGTCCTCGTCTCGAATGCGAGCATGCACTTGCGCTTTCCTCCAGAGTGGTAGCAGCAGTGTCTCGCATTCTGCCGCGTGGATCAAGGGATCTATGGCTTTCGCTGGAGGCTTTCCCACGAGGCTTTCCCACAGGGCTGTACCACTTGCCACCGTGGTGGGATTCGATCCTCGGCATGAACGTCGAGGCAGTGCAGGGAAAATACATTCCTCTGGAATGGACTGACACATCTGGGGGACTCTTGGAATGGTGGCACGATCCTGGAGTTCCTCTCGCCTTTCCTGTGGAGAGCGCCTCCTCTTGAGATGCGACGGGAACGCCGGGAATTCTTTCCCTACGAAACAGGGAAAGGATCCCTCATCTCGAGCTAGGAGGCGGAAACAGGGCTCCCCTGGATGTGTGCGGGAACCTCGTGCTTCCTCTCCAGTGGAGACGGCTATGTCGGGGAACTTGTGGACTTGCAGCAAGGGTGTGAAGGACCCTTTGGAAGTTCCAGTGGTTAGATGTGATTAGCCTCGAGAAGCCTCAGCGGAAATGGGCCTCATCTCGCCTGGAGGGCAAAACTTCCTGGATTTTCTCGAGTTGCGGCAGGTGCTCTCGACTTACGATGTGGACCACAGGGACCCGCTCTGGTGGCCTCAGGAAAGGCCAGTCCCCATGCGAGTTCCTCGGGGGCCTCTCGGGATTCCTCTCCCGTCGATGCCAGGGTCTAAGACCTTGTGTGGAGTCGGGGCCAGAACCTGAGGATTCCTCTCCAGTGCTGACATGGATCTTGGGGTACTTCTGGAGTCTCCCCAGGGGAGTCAGTCCTCGTCTCGAATGCGGGCATGCACTTGCGCTTTCCTCCAGAGCGGTAGCAGCAGTGTCACGCAGTCCGCCGCGTGGATCAAAGGATCTATGGTTTTCCCTCGAGTCTTTCCCACGAGGCTTTCCCACGAGGCTTTCCCACAGGGCTGTTCCACGTGCACACGTGGAGGGAGTCGATCCTCGGCTTGAACGTCAAGACAGTGCAGGGAAAACAGGTTAATCTGGAATGGACGTACACATCTGGGGGACTCTTGGAATGGAGGCACGACCCTGGAGTTCCTCTCGCCTTTCCTGTGGAGAGCGCCTCCTCTTGAGATGCGACGGGAACGCCGGGAATTCTTTCCCTACAAAACAGGGAAAGGATCCCTCATCTCGAGCTAGGAAGCGGAAACGGGGCCCCCCTGGATGTGTGCGGGACCCTCGTGCTTCCTCTCGAGTTGAGACGGGTATGTCGGGGAACTTCTGGACTTGCAGCAAGGGTGGGAAGGACCCTTTGGAAGTTCCAGGGGTTAGATGTGATTAGCCTTGAGAAGCCTCAGCGGAAATGGGCCTCATCTCGCCTGGAGGGCAAAACCTCCTGGATTTTCTCGAGTTGCTGCAGGTGCTCCTGACTTACGACGGGGACCTCAGGGACCCGCTCTGGTGGCCTCAGGAATAGCCAGTCCTCATGCGAGTTCCTCGGGGGCTCCTCGGGATTCTTCTCCCGTTGATGCCGGGGCCTAAGACCTTGTGTGGAGTCGGGGCCGGAACCTGAGGATTGCTCTCCAGTGCTGACATGGATCTTGGGATACTTCTGGAGTCTCCCCAGGGGAGTCAGTCCTCGTCTCGAATGCGGGCATGCACTTTCGCTTTCCCCCAGAGCGGTAGCAGCAGTGTCACGCAGTCCGCCGCGTGGATCAAAGGATCTATGATTTTCCCTCAAGTCTTTCCCACGAGGCTTTCCCACGAGGATTTCCCACAGGGCTGTCCCACGTGCACACGTGGAGGGAGTCGATCCTCGGCTTGAACGTCAAGGCAGTGCAGGGAAAACAGGTTCCTCTGGAATGGACTGACACATCTGGGGGACTCTTGGAATGGTGGCACGACCCTGGAGTTCCTCTCGCCTTTCCTGTGGAGAGCACCTCCTCTTGAGATGCGACGGGAACGCCGGGAATTCTTTCCCTACGAAACAGGGAAAGGATCCCTCATCTCGAGCTAGGAGGCGGAAACGGGGCACCCCTGGATGTGTGCGGGACCCTCGTGCTTCCTCTCGAGTGGAGACGGGTGTGTCGGGGAACTTCTTGAGTTGCAGCAAGGGTGTGAAGGACCCTTTGGAAGTTCCAGTGGTTAGATGTGATTAGCCTCGAGAAGCCTCAGTGGAAATGGGCCTCATCTCGCCTGGAGGGCAAAACCTCCTGGATTTTCTCGAGTTGCACCAGGTGCTCTCGACTTATGACAGGGACCTCAGGGACACGCTCTGGTGGCCACAGGAAAGTCCAGTCCCCATGCGAGTTCCTCGCGGGCCTCTCGGGATTCCTCTCCCGTCGATGCCGGGGCCTAAGAGCATGTGTGGAGTCGGGGCCGGAACCTGAGGATTCCTCTCCAGTGCTGACATGGATCTTGGGGTACTTCTGGAGTCTCCCCAGGGGAGTCAGTCCTCGTCTCGAATGCGGGCATGCACTTGCGCATTCCCCCAGAGCGGTAGCAGCAGTGTCACGCAGTCCGCCGCGTTGATCAAAGGATCTAACGTTTTCCCTCGAGTCTTTCCACGAGGCTTTCCCACGAGGCTTTCCCACAGGGCAGTCCCACGTGCACACGTGGTGGGAGTCGATACTCTGCTTGAACATCAAGGCAGTGCAGGGAAAACAGGTTCCTCTGGAATGGACTGACACATCTGGGGGACTCTTGGAATGGTGGCACGACCCTGGAGTTCCTCTCGCCTCTCCTGTGGTGAGCACCTCCTCTTGAGATGCGACGGGAACGCCGGGAATTCTTTCCCTACGAAACAGGGAAAGGATCCCTCATCTCGAGCTAGGAGGCGGAAACGGGGCTCCCCTGGATGTGTGCGGGACCCTCGTGCTTCCTCTCGAGTGGAGACGGGTATGTCGGGGAACTTCTTGAGTTGCAGCAAGGGTGTGAAGGTCCCTTTGAAAGTTCCAGTGGTTAGATGTGATTAGCCTCGAAAAGTCTCAGCGGAAATGGGCCTCATCTCGCCTGGAGGGCAAAACCTCCTGGATTTTCTCGAGTTGCGGTAGGTGCTCTTGACTTACGACGGGGACCTCAGGGACCCGCTCTGGTGGCCTCAGGAAAGGCCAGTCCCCATGCGAGTTCCTCGGGGGCCTCTCGGGATTCCTGTCCCGTCGATGCCGGGGCCTTAGACCTTGTGTGGAGTCGGGGCCAGAACCTGAGGATTCCTCTCCAGTGCTGACATGGATTTGGGGTACTTCTGGAGTCTCCCCAGGGGAGTCAGTCCTCGTCTCGAATGCGGGCATGCACTTGAGCTTTCCTAAAGAGCGGTAGCAGCAGTGTCACGCAGTCCGCCACGTGGATGAAAGGATCTATGGTTTTCTCTCGAGTCTTTCCCACGAGGCTTTCCCACGAGGCTTTCCCACAGGGCTGTCCCACGTGCACACGTGGTGAGAGTCGATCCTCGGCTTGAACGTCAAGGCAGTGCAGGGAAAACAGGTTCCTCTGGAATGGACTGACACATCTGGGGGACTCTTGGAATGGTGTCACGACCCTGGAGTTCCTCTCGCCTTTCCTGTGGAGAGCACCTCCTCTTGAGATGCGACGGGAATGCCGGGAATTCTTTCCCTACGAAACAGGGAAAGGATCCCTCATCTCGAGCTAGGAGGCGGAAACGGGGCTCCCCTGGATGTGTGCGGGACCCTCGTGCTTCCTCTCGAGTGGAGAGGGGTATGTCGGGGAACTTCTTGAGTTGCAGCAAGGGTGTGAAGGACCCTTTGGAAGTTCCAGTGGTTAGATGTGATTAGCCTCGAGAAGCCTCAGCGGAAATAGGCCTCATCTCGCCTGGTGGGCAAAACCTCCTGGATTTTCTCGAGTTGCTGCATGTGCTCTCGACTTACGACGGGGACCTCAGGGACCCACTCTGGTCGCCTCAGGAAAGGCCAGTCCCCATGCGAGTTCCTCGGGGGCCTCTCGGGATTCCTCTACCGTCGATGCCGGGGCCTAAGACCTTGTGTGGAGTCGGGCCGGAACCTGAGGATTCCTCTCCAGTGCTGACATGGATCTTGGGGTACTTCTGGAGTCTCCCCAGGGGAGTCAGTCCTCGTCTCGAATGCGGGCATGCACTTGCGCTTTCCTCCAGAGCGGTAGCAGCAGTTTCACGCAGTCCGCCGCGTGGATCAAAGGATCTATGGTTTTCCCTCGATTCTTTCCCACGAGGCTTTCCCACGAGGCTTTCGCACAGGGCTGTCCCACTTGCACAAGTGGTGGGAGTCGATCCTCGGCTTGAACGTCATGGCAGTGCAGGGAAAACAAGTTCCTCTGGAATGGCCTGACACATCTGGGGGACTCTGGGAATGGTGGCACTATCCTTGAGTTCCTCTCGCCTTTCCTGTGGAGAGAGCCTTCTCTTGAGATGCGACGGGAAGGCCCAGAATTTTTCCCGACCAAACCGGGAAAGGATCCCTCATATGGAGCTACGAGGCGGAAATGGCGCTCCACTGGATGTGTGCGGGACCCTCGTGCTTCCTCTAGAGTGGAGAGGGGTATGTCGGGGAACTTCTTGAGTTGCAGCAAGGATGTGAAGGACCTTTTGGAAGTTCCAGAGGTTAGGTGTGATTAGCCTCGAGAAGCCGCCACGCACATGTGCCTCATCTAGCCTGGAGGGGAGATCCTCCTGGATTTTCCCGAGTTGCGGCAGGTGCTCTAGTGTTACGACGGAGACCTAAGGGACCCGCTCTGGTGGCCTCAGGCCTGGCCAGACCCCATTCGAGCTTCTCGGGGACTTCTTGGGATTCCTCTCCCGTCGATGCCGGGGCCTAAGACCCCGTGTGGCGTTGGCCACGGAAACTGAGGATTCCTCTCCAGTGCTGACATGGTTCTTGGGGTACTTCTGGACTCTCCCCAGTGGAGTCAGTCCTTGTCTCGAATGGGGGCATGCACGTGCGCTTTCCTCCAGAGCAGTAGCAGCAGTTTCACGCTTCCCGTCACGTCGTTCATGGGATCTGTGGGTTTCCCTCGAGGTTTTCCCACAAGGCTTTCCCATGAGGCTTTCCCACAGGGCTGTCCCATGTGCCACCGTGGTGTGAGTAGATCTGCAGCGTTAAAGTCGAGGCAGTAGAGGGAAAACACCTTCCTCTGGAATGGACGTACACATCTGGGGGACTCTGAGAATGGTGGCACGACCCTGGAGTTCCTCTCGCCTTTCCTGTGGAGAGCGCCTCCTCTTGAGATGCGACAGGAACGCCCAGAATTCTTTCCCGACCAAGCAGGGAAAGGATCCCTCATCTGGAACTACAATGCGGAAACGGGGCTCCTCTTGATGTGGGCGGGACCATTGTGCTTCCTCTAGAGTGGACAGGGGTAGTCGGGGAACTTCTTGAGTTGCAGCAAGGGTGTGAAGGACCTTTTGGAAGTTCCAGAGGTTAGTTGTGATTAGTGTCGAGAAGCATCGGCGGAAATGGGCCTCATTTCCCCTGGAGGGGAGTACCTCCTGGATTTTCTCGAGTTGCGGCAGGTGCTCTCGTCTTACGACGGTGACTTAAGGCACCCGCTCTGGTGGCCTCAGGACTGGCCAGTCCCCATTCGAGTTGCTCGGGGGCCGCTCGGGATTCCTCTCCCTTCGATCCGGGGCCTAAGACCTTGTGTGGGGTCGGAGGCGGAACCTGAGGATTCCTCTCCAGTGCTGACATGGATCTTGCGGTACTTCTGGAGTCTGCCCAGGAGAGTCAGTCCTCGTCTCGAGAGGGGGCATGCACGTGCGCTTTCCTCCCGAGCTGTAGTAGCAGTGTCACGCTTCCCGTCGTGTCGATCATGGGATCTGTGGCTTTCCCTCGAGGCTTTCCCAGGAGGCTTTCCTACGAGGCTTTCCCACAGGGCTGTCTCACGTGCCACCGTGGTGTGAGTCGATCCTCGGCGTGAAAGTCGAGGCAGTGCAGGGAAAAGAGGTTCCTCTGGAATGGACTGGGACATCTGGGGGACTCTTGGAATGGTGGCACGACCCTGGAGTTCCTCTCGCCTTTCCTGTGGAGAGCGCCTGCTCTTGAGATGCGACGGGAACGCCGGGAATTCTTTCCCGACCAAGCAGGGAAAGGATCCCTCATCTCGAGCTACGAGGTGGAAACGGGGCTCCTCTGGATGTGGACCGAACCTCGTGCTTTCTTTCGACTGGAGATGGGTATGTCGGGGATCTTCTTGAGTTGCAGTAAGGGTGTCAAGGACCCTTTGGAAGTTCCAGAGGTTAGATATGATTAGCCTCGAGACGCCTCAGCCAAAATGGGCCACATCTCGCCTGGAGGGTTGAACCTCCTTGTTTTCTCGAGTTGCGGCTTGTGCTCTCGACTTACGACGGGGACCTCATGGACCCGCTCTGTTGGCCTCAGGATGGGTCATTCCCCATGCGAGTTGCTTGGTGGCCTCTGAGGATTCCTCGCCCGTCAATGCAGGCGCCTAAGACCTTGTATGGAGTCGGACCAGAACCTGAGGATTCCTCTCCCGGGCTGACATGGATCTTGGCGTACTTCTGGAGTCTCCCAAGGGGCGTCAGACCTCGTCTCGAGTGGGGTCATGCACGTGTGCTTTCCTCCTGAGCAGTAGCAGCAGTGTCTCGCTTCCCGTCTCGTGGATCAAGGGATCTGTGTCTTTCCCTCGAGGCTTTTCCATGGGGCTTTCCCACAGGGCTATTCCACGTGCCACCATGCAGTGCTGGGAAAACAGGAACCTCCTTCCCACATAGGGGGTACACTGTCCCCTTGGGCGTGAATCTCCAGGGCATTCACGCTTGGGGGTTGCCCACGGATGTTGGCCTCAGGCTCCACATGAGAAAAGCTCCTAATGGCATTAGCTGCCGGTCCAGACGCTGGCCCCTCAGGTCTCTGGCCGCAGCCTTGGGCTCCAGGCAACTCAAAGCCCTCGGGGCTGGCGCTCTGGGACTGCTGTAGGGAAAGGGCGCCAGGAGCCCACGGAGGAGTTGGGGAGGCGCAGGGGGCATATGGAGGCGAGGACAGCGTGGGATCTAGGTGGTGGCGCTGGAGAGAGCGTTCGTTGTCCCGGAATGCCTCGGAGGAGCCAGCGGGGGACAGTCCAGGCCCAGGGACCTGTGGTATGTGAAAAGGTGGGAAACCCCAGAACAAGGCAGGCTGGGAAAGGGGGCGTGGGCGGCCAATTCAAAGGGACCTAGGGGGCGTTTCCTGGGCGGTGAGCTCCCTTGGCACTGCTGAGGGCCCCTGATTGATCCACCCGGGGTTGATCCCACCATCCGCTGCGAGGGATGGCCACAAACCAAAGCCCCCGAACTGCCCACCCACCCCGACGGGGATCTTGGCGGTCCGGGGCACAGCTGTGCCTGGGAAAAGCCCACTCACTCCACGGGACTCCGGCCAGGGTCTCTGCTTGGAAAGAGGCCAGGGGCGGCCCCCTCCATCTACGCACCCAAACCCTATTGACGTCAATGGGGGCGGAGACGCCTCCCGCTCTCCAGAGTCCTGGGCTGCTGGGTCCCCGCCCACTCGGCCAGCAGTCTGCAGTGCTCCCGTGTGCCTCTCCCACCATGTCTCCGTCAGGCTCCTCCAGCACCTCAAGCGGTACGTTTGCCCTCGGTCCCTGGGGTCGGATCACGTCTCAGGGGATTTGCGGGTGGCCCGGGCAAGGGCTCTCGGCCCACGTGTCGACCCCCCTTCCCGCCCGAGAACGGCGGGGACCCATCGGCCGGGCCTGGGGTTCCCAGGCGTCAGGTGTGCCCAAAGTTGGAGGGCGTGGCATCGTTCGTTCATCTTGCTCCTTTGGCACACACATGGCTTCTCCGTTCTCTTTTCTGGGAAGACAGTGTTGTTTTAGGGGGTGCGCTGCGGGGGTCGGGGGCCGGTGGGAGCGGGTGCTGTGCTGGGATGAGGCCCTTTATCCTCACATCTTCCTGTGGGAACGGGAGTCGGGGAGCTCTGTGGCCTTGCCGCCTTCAGTGGCTTCCTCTGCACAGGGGCCTAGTGCCTTCTGCCTTCTGTCAGGCGTTACGGGGTTTGGGCTTCACTTTGGCGGCCTTGGCCTTGGCCCTGGCCTGAGCCTTGGCCTTACCCTTGGCGTTGCCCTTGCCCTTGCCCTTGGCCTTGGGCTTGGCCTTCCCTAGGCCTTGTCCTTGGCCTTACCTTGTCCTTGGCCTTACCTTGTCCTTGCCCTTAAACTTAAACTTGACCTTGACTTTGACCTTGAACTTGACCTTGAACTTGACCTTGACCTTAACCTTGAACTTGAACTTGACCTTGACTTTGACCTTGAACTTGAACTTGACCTTGAACTTGAACTTGAACTTGACCAACAACGGCAGTCCAGATTTGCTCAGAGCACCGGAGGTCCAGAGGCAGGGCTGTGTATCTCCCCTTCCCTTTGTGATCATTGCAAAGACATTCCTAGCTGATAGCGGGAGTGCCCATGAAGAAGCAAGCAGTGGGAGTGTGTTTGACACGACTGTGTGCCTCAACTCCACAAGGGGCCTTTCCTCTCGAAGTAGGCCCCATGTCCCCTTGGGGAGGGTGTCATGCCTCTTTTCTCCACACTGCCAAAGGGTGGAGCAAAGCTCGCTCTGTCAGAGGTACAAAAACAGCAATTGAATGGATTTTCAAGCTCTTGCTAGGCTGCACCCTTTCAGGGCCCACTTTACTGAAACAGGTGCTCTGTGGCCCCCGGTTGGGTATGCAGGTTCACAAACAGGGTGAGATCCTGTCCAAGCCAACAATTTTCCTGAAAGACCTAGGCTCACTAAAGCTCTCCTCCAGAGCAAAGGGGATAGAGGAGATGTATGGAGGAGTCTTTGCCTTTCCCTGTGAGTGTGGGGCTACTCCCTACGGCCCCAAGCTCAGGGATAACTGCCTCTAAGAAAGGAATGGCAAGAAGCGCTAATCTTGGAGGTTGGGACAGGGAGTTCGCAGCATGTGGGGAAAGAAAGACTTCTTCGGGGAAGAAGAGGCAACCACCGGGGGTGTGTTCGCAAGCCTCTATTTGGAAGGAACATGTTTGCTTATACAACTCAAGACCTCCAGATCTGCTCAGAGGACTGAAGTTCCAGAGACAGGGCCATGTATCTCCCCTTCCCTTTGAGATCCTTGCCAAGACATTCCTAGCAGATTGTCGGAGTGCCCATGAAGAAGCAAGCAGCGGGAGTGTGCTTGACATCACTGGCTGCCTACCTGGGCTCAGCTCCTCAAGGGGCCTTTCTCTCCTGGTAGGCCCTATGTCCCCTTTGGGAGAGGGTTGTGCCCTCTTCCCTCCACACTGCCAAAGGGTGGAGGTGGAGCAAACTCGTTCTCTCCGAGGTAAAAGAAAGACAAATTGGATGGATCTTTAAGCTCTTGCTATGCTGCACCCCTCCAGGACCCACTCGAGCAAAACAGGTGCCCTGTGGCCCCTAGGTCGGGTATGCAGGTTCACACACCGGGTGTGATCCCGTCAAAGCCAAGAATTTTCCTGACAGACCTAGGCTCACTAGAGCTCTCCTCCAGAGGAAAGGGGACAGAAAAGATGTGTGTGTGGAGGTGGCTCTGCCTTTCCAGGTCCCAATCTCAGGGATAACTGCCCCTAAGAAAGGAACTGCTGCTGCTGCTGCTGCTGCTGCTGCTGCTGCTGCTGCTGCTGCTGCTGCTGCTGCTAAGTTGGTTCAGTCGTGTTCGACTCTGTGCGACGCCATAGACGGTAGCCCACTAGGCTCCCCCGTCCCTGGGATTCTCCAGGCAAGAACAGTAAGTGGGTTGCCATTGCCTTCTCCAATGCATGAAAGTGAAAATGAAAGTGCAGTCGCTCAGTCGTGTCCGACCCTCAGCGACCCCATGGACTGCAGCCTACCAGGCTTCTCTGTCCATAGGATTTTCTGAAAGGAACTGCAAGAAGCACTTTTCCAGGAGGCTGGGAAAGGGAGTTTGCAGGATGTGGGGAAAGAGAGCCTCCTTCGGGGAAGAATAGGCGGCCACTTGTTTTGTGTTGCAAACCTCTATTTGGAAGGAACAGGTTAGCTTATACAAAGGGAGACCTCCAGATCTGCTCAGAGGACCGAAGTTGCAGAGGCAGGTCGGTGTATCTTCCCTTCACTTTGCGATCCTTGCAAAGACATTCCTTGCTGCTAGATGACTCAGCAAGGGCCTTTGAGACTGTTGTTTTCTTTCCTAGGTTCAAAGATTCCTTCAGTTCCTAATATAGATATCCTAGAAATGATATGACATCCGTGAAAATCTGATATGTCCTGGTCAAATGCTGTCAGTTATCATTCTAGTTATCATATTAAAGCATTTCAAGTCGCAGCAGTGACCAGATGACATTGTCAATTTCTATTTCATCAGGTTTTAACCATGTCCTCTGTGGTTTCACACTGATGCCTTTGCAGAAATACTGCTACTTCAAGATACATGGAAAATACTTTTTTTAAGCTTACTGATAATTTGTTTGTTTGTTTGCTTGTCTTCTGGTAAGCTGCTACCAGATGGAATTTAGTCTCCTCTCTAGGTTAAGAGAACTAAGTTTTCTTAGAATGCAATTTTTGATCACAGACTATGAGTTTCTCTACCTTTCATTGATTTATAATTGTTTTCATCATCTGTTTTTTTACTTCGGTAAAGTAAATAAGCCTTATTTAAGATTTTGGTACATTTAGGATGGACTAAGCTTTCCCCACCCTTGCAAGTTCCCTTAACCCTTCAGATTCTTCTCGTGGGACCAAGATCTCACTTTCCTCCAGAGGGACAATCCAAGCTTTTTATCAGTTGATCTGCCCCTGACATCAGAGTCAAGTTGAGCACGAGTTGGCCTATAATTTAGGCATGAAACTATGACTACATAAAGAAAAGGTGACTTTATGATTCAGGGATGGCCATGATATGCCTTGCACTTCAGAGAAAATGGGTTAAAATGATTTTTTTTCCTTCAAAACTGCACACCCAGTTCTTTCAGCATATGCAATTGAAAACATCTAGTCATTAGGTCAGTTTTCATTCCAATCCCAAAGAAAGGCAATGACAAAGACTATTCAAGCTGCTGCACAATTGCACTCATCTCACACACTAGTAAAGTAATGCTCAAAATTCTCCAAGTTCACATGAACTGTGAACTTCCAGATGTTCAAGAGGGATTTAAAAAATGCAGAGAAACCAGAGATCAAATTGCCAACATCCACTGGATCATTGAAAAAGCAAGAGAGTTCCGGAAAAAAAAAAAAAAAACATCTATTTCTGCTTTATTGACAATGCCAAAGCCTTTGACTGTGTGGATCACAAGAAACTGGGAAAAATTCTGAAAGAGATGGGAATACCAGACCACCTGACCTGTCTCTTGAGAAACCTGTATGCAGGTCAGGAAGAAACAGTTCGAACTGGACATGGAACAACAGACTGGTTCTACATAGGAAAAGGAACATGTCAAGGCTGTATATTGTCACCCTGCTTATTTAACTTATATGCAGAGTACAGCATGAGAAACACTGGGCTGGAGGAAGCACACGCTGGAATCAAGGTTGCTGGGAGAAATATCAATAATCTCAGATATTCAGATGACACCACCCTTATGGCAGAAAGTGAAGAAGAGCTAAAGAGTCTCCTGATGAAAGTGAAAGAGGAGAGTGAAAAAGTTAGCTTAAAGCTCAGCATTCAGAAAACTACAATCATTGCATCCAGTCTCATCACTTCATGGCAAATAGATGGGAAAACATTGGAAACAGCAGCAGACTATTTTGGGGGGCTTGGAAATCACTGCAGGTGATGGCTGCCTCCATGAACTTAAAACATATTTATGACTTGGAAGAAAAGTGATGACCAAACTAGACAGCATATTAAAAAGCCGAGACGTTGCTTTGCCAACAAAGATCCATCCGGTCAAGGCTATGGTTTTTCCATATGTCATGGATGGATATGAAAGATGTACTATAAAGAAAGTGACAGCTGAAAATTTGATGCTTTTGAACAGTGGTGTTGGAGAAGATGCTTGTAGGTCGCTTAGACTACAAGGAGACGCAACCACTCCATCCTAAAGGAAATCAGGTCTGAATATCCATTGGAAGGACTAATACTGAACCTGAAACTCCAATACTTTGGCCACTTGATGTGAAGAGCTGACTCACTTGGAAGTTGCTTTGATTTGCCTATGAGTGTGGGAGCCCTCCCTGGGCAAAGGGCCTCAGGGGTCATTGCCACTGAATCATGACATCCAAGCAAGCGCATTCCAGCTGTGTGACATGCAGGAAGCAGGAGACTGGGAAAACTGTCTTCCTTAGAGGAAGGAAAGTCATCCACAGAGAGTGTGTTTTCAGGCCTCTCTTTGCAGCAAGTGTTTTGCTTCTCAGACATCAGAGCTGCAGGCTTGCTCTGAGGGCCTCAATTCCAGAGTCAGGGCTGTGTGTCTCACTGCACTTTCCAAGCATTGCAGACACATTCCTAGGTTGGAGCAGTGCTTCCCATGAGAAAGAAGCCTCGGGAGTGTGTCTGAGCGGGCTGAGTGCCATGCTAGGGTCACCTAGTCGAGGGCACCTTGCACATCCAATGGGCCCCAGGCGAGTAGCTATGGACCGGCCCCTCGGTTGAGATATCCCAAAGCAGGGAACAAAGCTAGCTCTGTCAGGAGGAGGAAAACAGCAATGGGATGGATTTTCAAGCAGTTGCTAAGTCACACCACGTGAGGGCTCCGCGGGAAAGAAATGCGAATTTTGGCCTCTAGGCCCAGTATCCAGATGTGTGCACAGGATATTTTCCCCACAGGATCCAAGAATGTTCCAGACAGACCTAAGCTCACTAGATCTCTCCTGCAGAGGAAATGAAATATTGTTGCTGAACCACGAAAAGATGCTGGGATTCTTGGCTTATGGAGGAGAAGAATTCAATCCAGGGCCCAAGATGAGGCTTGATTGCTCAGAGCTTTTGTGCAATCGAGTTTTATTCAAGTAGAAAGGAGATAGAGAAAGCTTCTGACAGAGACATCACAAGGGGCAGAAAGCGTACCCCCTTGCTAGTGTTAGTAATGGAGTTATATACTCTCCAATAAGTTATTACAACGAACAAAAGAATGTCTGGAGGTTGTAAAGACTCACTAGACCTACTCCCATCATTTACATTTTAAGATAACAGGATTAGCCAGAAGGTTTTTCCAGAGACCGTCCTCAAGAAGGATGCATGATTGTTATATAATCCTAAGGAATGTAGAGGGAAAAAAAGTGTGCCCTTTCTTCCTCCTTGAGAATTCTAGACCCCTCTCTCCTTGGGGACCCTTGAACTTCTTATAAACCTGCCTTGGCAATGACTCTCTCCGAAACATGATTGAACAGCCGTTTGGAGCTTCCTTTGACTTTCCCTGGGAGGGAGGGAGCCCTCCCTGAGCACAGGGCCTCAGGGGCCATGGCCAATGAAAACTAATCTCCCAGTAAGTGCTTTTCAGCCCTGTGTGACTCTCAGCCCACAGGAGGCTGAGAAAACTCTCTTCCTTGGAGGAAGGAAAGGCAGCCCAAGAGTGTGTTTTCAGGCCTGTATCTTGCAGCAAGTGTTTGGCTTGTTAGACATAAGACCTGCAGGCCTGCTCCAACAGACTCCATTCCAGAATCAGGGCCTTGTGTCTCCCTGCAGTTTCCTGGCCTCGCAAACACATTCCTAGGGGAGAGCAGTCCTGCCCATGGGGAAGCAGGCTGCGGGAGTGTGTCTGAGGGGGCCAGGTGCCATGCTGGGGTCACCTGGTCGAGGGCACCTTGCACCTCCAATGGACCCCAGGCAAGGAGTTGCAGGCCACCACCTTGCTTCTGAAATCCCAAAGTGGGGAGCAAAGCTCGCTCTGTCAGAGGGAAGAAAACAGCAACAGGATGGATTTTCAAGCAGTTGCTAGGCTGTACTGCGTTAGGGCTCCAAGGAAGAAAAATGCAGATGTTAGCCCCTACGACTGGTATCCAGGTGGGCTCCCAGGATGATTTCCCCGCAGGATCCAAGAACGTTCCAGACAGACCTGGGCTCACTAGCTCCCTCCTGCAGAGGAAACATGATAGAACAGCTGTTTGGAGGTTGCTTTGACTTCCCCTGGGAGGGTAGGACCCCTCCCTGGGTGCAGGGCCTCAGGGGCCATTGCCGCTGAGAAATGCCCTCTAAGCCAGACCTTTCCAGCCTTGTATGACTCAGCACGGAGGAGACTGGAAAAGCTATCTTCCTTGGAGGAAGGAAAGGCAGCCCCAGAGAGTGTGTTTTCACACCTGTATCTCGCAGCAAGCGTTTGCCGTCTCAGACGTCAGACCTCCAGGCCTGCTCCAACGGCCTCAGTTCCAGAGTCAGGGCCGTGTGTCTCCCTGCATTTTCTGAGCCTTGGGAACACATTCCTAGGTCAGAACAGTCCTGCCCATGGGGAAGGAGGCTGCGGGAGTGTGTCTGAGGGGGTCGGGTGCCATGCTGGGGTCCAATAGACCTGGTACCTCCAATAGACCCCAGGACAACAGCGGTGGGGCTCCCCCTGGCTTCCGAAATGCCAAAGCGAGAAGCAAAGCTAGCTCTATCAGAAGGAAGAAAAGAGCAATTAGATGGATGTTCAGGCTGTTGCTGGGCCGCACCACTTCAGGTTTCCCCCCGAGAGGAGCAGGCGCCCTGTGGCCCCTAGGTCCCATATGCAGGTTAACACACAGGATGTGTCCCCATAGGAGCCAAGAATTTTCCTGACAGACCTAGGCTCACTAGAGCTCTCCTACAGGGCAAAAGGGATAGAACAGACTGTGGATGTGACTCTGCCTTTCCCAGCGAGCATGGGGCCCTCCCTACGGCCCCGGGCTCCAGGGAAAATTGTCCCTGAAAAATGACCTCCAAGAAGCGCTTTTCCAGCAGGCTGGGATGCAGAGTTCACAGGATGTGGGGAAAGTGATCGTCCTTCAGGGAAGAAGAGGCAGCCACCCAGTGTGTGTTTGCAAGCCTGTATTTGGAAGAAACTGGTTTGCTTCTTCAAGGGGAGACCTCCAGGTCTGCTCAGAGGACCGAAATTCCAGAGGCAGCACCATGCATCTCCCCTGTCCTTTCTGAGCCTTGGAAAGACATTCCTAGCTTATAGCGGTATTGCTCATGAAGAAGCAGGATGCAGGAATGTGTCAGACATGACTGGGTGCCTTCCTGGGTTCAGCTCCGTGAGGGGCCTTTCCACTCAAAGTAGGTCCCATGCCTCCTTGGGGAGGAAGTGGGGCCCGCTTGCCTCCAAATTGCCAAAGGCTGGAACAAAGCTAGTTCTATCAGAGGTAAGAAAAGAGCAATTGGATGGATGTGGAAGCTGTTGCTGGGCCGCACTGCTTCAGGCCCCCCACCCCTCCGGCCCCGAGAGAAACAGGCGCCCTGTGGCCCCTCGGTCCTGTATGCAGTTTCACACATAGAATGTGTCCCCATAGGAGCCAAGAATTTTCCTGACAGACCTAGGCTCACTAGAGCTCTCCTACAGAGCAAAGGGGATGGGACAGATGTGTGGCTGTGGCTCTGCCTTTCCCTGGGAGTGTGGAGCCGCTCCCTATGGCCCCGGGCTCCAGGGGAAATTGCCCCTGAATAATGACCTCCAAGAAGCGCTTTTCCAACTGGCTGAGACGTGGAGTTCTCAGGATGCAGGGAAAGCGAGTGTCCCTTCGGGGAAGCAAAGGCAGTCACCTGTTATCATTACTTACTAGAATAGTAGGTACCTTCTCTGGTTGGGCAGAGGCCTTCCCTACCTGATCTGAAAAAGAAAATGAAGTAGCTCGCTGATTTGAGAAATAATTCCCAGACTTGGGTTTCCAACCAGTATAGAATCCGACAATGGCCCTGTCTTTGTAGCCGCGTTAATTAACAGGTATGTGAAGCTCTAAATATCAGTGGAAATTAATTAACAGGTATGTGAAGCTCTAAATATCAGTGGAAATTACATACAGCATATAGGCCCCAGTGTTCTGGAATGGTGGAAAGAAACAACCAAACTCTTGAAGAGACTCTTTCAAAATGGATCATAGAGACTGACTGTACATGGATGGGCTTGCTTCTGGCAGACTTACTCATATTACGGGTAACTGCACGTTCCCATAGTTGTTGTCCTTATGAAATTTTCTATGGGAGAACCCCCCACCCCAAATGAGGCAGGTGTTAGCAGATTTGCCACAAGTAAGGAGGTGGGATTTCACAGCAGCTGGAACAATTAGGTAAGGTAATAAATCAGGTAACTAAGTTTGTGTAAAAAAAAATATCATTCCCCCTTGAGGAACAGATTCATGAATTTGTGCTCAGTGATCAGGTGTGGCTCAATGACTGGAAACACAATTCCTTGGCCTGACATCGGAAAGGTCCTTATACTGTTGTTTTAGCCACAATTCTGAAAGAGAAGGGAATACTAGACCACCTAACCTGCCTCTTGAGAAATCTGTATGAAGGTCAGGAAGCAACAGTTAGAGCAGGACATGGAACAACATACTGGTTCCAAAAAGGAAAAGGAGTATGTCAAGGCTGTATATTGTCACCCTGTTTATTTAACTTATATGCAGACTACATCATGAAAAATGCTGGGATGGAAGATACGTGAGCTGGAATCAAGATTGCCGGAAGAAATATCAATACACTTAGATATGCAGATGTCACCACCATTATGGCAGAATGGGAAGAGGAAAGCGTATGTCGGGGAACTTCTTGAGTTGCAGCAAAGGTGTGAAGGACCCTTTCGAAGTTCCAGAGGTTAGGTGTGGTTAGTCTCGAGATGCCTCAGCAGAAATGGGCCTCATGTCGCCTGGAATGGAGAGGCTTCTGGATATTCCCCAGTTTCAGCAGGTGCTCTCGAGTTACCACGGGGACTTCAGGGACCCTCTCTGGCGGCCTCAGGAAAGGCCAGTCATCATGCGTGTTGCTAGGGGGCCTCTCGTGATTCCTCTCCCGTCGGTGCCGGGGCCTAAGACGTTGTGTGGAGTCGGGGCCGGAACCTGAGGATTCCTCACCAATGCGGACATAGATCTTGGGGTAATTATGGAGTCTCCCCAGGGGAGTCAGTCCTCGTCTCGAGAGGGGGCATGCAGGTGCCCTTTCCTCCTGATCTGTAGCAGCAGTGTCACGCTTCCCATCTCGTGAGTCATGGGATCTGTGGCTTTCCCTCCAGGATTTTCCACGAGGCTTTCCCACAGGGCTGTCCCACGAGGCTTTCGCACAGGGCTGTCCCACGTGCCACCTTGGTGGCAGTCGATCCTCGGCGTGAAAGTCGAGGCAGTGCAGGGAAACCAGGTTCCTCTGGAATGCACTGAGACATCTGGGGGACTCTTGGAATGGTGGAACGACGCTGGAGATCCTCTCCCTTTCCTGTGGAGAGCGCCTCCTCTTGAAATGTGAAGGGAAGGCCGGGAATTTTTTTCCGACCAAGCAGGGAAAAATTCCCTCATCTTGAGGTACGAGACGGAAACGGGGCCCCTCTAGATGTGGGTGGGACATTCGTGCTTCCTCCTGAGTGGAGACGGGTAAGTCGGGGAACTTCTTCAGTGGCAACAAGGGAGTGAAGGAACTTTTGGAAGTTCCAGAGGTTAGGTGTGATTAGCCTCGAGAAGCATCAGCGGAAATGGGACTCATCTCGCCTGGAGGGCAAAACCTCCTGGATTTTTTCGAGTTGGGGCTGGTGCTTTCGACTTACCACGGGGACCTCAGGGACACGATCTGGTGGCCTCAAGAAAGGCCAGTCCCCATGCAGGTTTCTCGCGGGCATCTTGGGATTCCTCTGCCTTTGATGCCGGGGCCTAAGACCTCGTGTGGAGTCGGGGCCGGAACCTGAGGATTCCTCTCCAGTGCTGACATGGATCTTGGGGTACTTCTGGAGTCTCCCCAGGGGAGTCAGACCTCGTCTCGAATGCGGGCATGCACCTGCGCTTTCCTCCAGAGCGGTAGCAGCAGTGTCACGCAGTCCGCCGCGTGGATCAAGGGATCTATGGCTTTCCCTCGAGGCTTTCCCACGAGGCTTTCCCACAGGGCTGTCCCACGTGCACACGTGGAGGGAGTCGATCCTCGGCTTGAACGTCGAGGCAGTGCAGGGAAAACAGGTTCCTCTGGAATGGACTGACACATCTGGGGGACTCTTGGAATGGTGGCACGACCCTGGAGTTCCTCTCGCCTTTCCTGTGGAGAGCGCCTCCTCTTGAGATGCGACGGGAACGCCGGGAATTCTTTCCCTACGAAACAGGGAAAGGATCCCTCATCTCGAGCTAGGAGGCGGAAACGGGGCTCCCCTGGATGTGTGCGGGACCCTCGTGCTTCCTCTCGAGTGGAGACGGCTATGTCGGGGACCTTCAGGACTTGCAGCAAGGGTGTGAAGTACCCTTTGGCAGTTCCAGTGGTTAGATGTGATTAGCCTCGAGAAGACTCAGCGGAAATGGGCCTCATCTAGCCTGGAGGGCAAAACCTCCTGGATTTTCTCCAGTTGCAGCAGGTGCTCTCGACTTACGACGGGGACCACAGGGACACGCTCTGGTGGCATCAGGAAAGGCCAGTCCCCATGCGAGTTCCTCGGGGGCCTCTCGGGGTTCCTCTCCCGTCGATGCCGGGGCCTAAGACCTTGTGTGGAGTAGGGGCCGGAACCTGAGGATTCCTCTCAAGTGCTGACATGGATCTTGGGGTAGTTCTGGAGTCTCCCGAGGGGAGTCAGTCCTCGTCTCGAATGCGGGCATGCACTTGCGCTTTCCTCCAGAGCGGTAGCAGCAGTGTCAGGCATTCCGCCGCGTGGATCAAGGGATCTATGGCTTTCCCTCGAGGCTTTCCCACGAGGCTTTCCGACAGGGCTGTCCCACGTGCCACCATGGTGGGAGTCGATCCTCGGAAGGAACGTCGAGGCAGTGCAGGGTAAATACGTTCCTCTGGAATGGACTGACACATCTGAGGGACTCTTGGAATGGTGGCACGACCCTGGAGTTCCTCTCGCCTTTCCTGTGGAGAGCGCCTCCTCTTGAGATGCGACGGGAATGCCGGGAATTCTTTCCCTACGAAACAGGGAAAGTATCCCTCTTCTTGAGCTAGGAGGCTGAAACGGGGCTCCCATGGATGTGTGCGGGACCCTCGTGCTTCCTCTCGAGTGGAGATGGGTATGTCGGGGAACTTCTTGAGTTGCAGCAAGGGTGTGAAGGACCCTTTGGAAGTTCCAGTGGTTAGATGTGATTAGCCTCGAGAAGCCTCAGCGGAAATGGGCCTCATCTCGCCTGGAGGGCAAAACCTCCTGGATTTTCTCGAGTTGCGGCAGGTGCTCTCGACTTACGACGGGGACCTCAGGGACCCGCTCTGGTGGCCTGAGGAAAGGCCAGTCCCCATGCGAGTTCCTCGGGGGCCTCTCGGGATTCCTCTCCCGTCGATGCCGGGGCCTAAGACCTTGTGTGGAGTCGGGGCCGGAACCTGAGGATTCCTCTCCAGTGCTGACATGGATCTTGGGGTACTTCTGGAGTCTCCGCAGGGGAGTCAGTCCTCGTCTCGAATGCGGGCATGCACTTGCGCTTTCCTCCAGAGCGGTAGCAGCAGTGTCACGCAGTCCGCCGCGTGGATCAAAGGATGTATGGTTTTCCCTCGAGTCTTTCCCACGAGGCTTTCCCACGAGGCTTTCCCACAGGGCTGACCCACGTGCACACGTGGTGGGAGTCGATCCTCGGCTTGAACGTCAAGGCAGTGCAGGGAAAACAGGTTCCTCTGGAATGGACTGACACATCTGGGCGACTCTTGGAATGGTGGCACGACCCTGGAGTTCCTCTCGCCTTTCCTGTGGAGAGCGCCTCTTCTGGAGATGCGACGGGAACGTCGGGAATTCTTTCCCTACGAAACAGGGAAAGGATCCCTCATCTCGAGCTAGGAGGCGGAAACGGGGCTCCCCTGGATGTGTGCGGGATCCTCGTGCTTCCTGTCGAGTGGAGACGGGTATGTCGGGGAACTTCTTGAGTTGCAGCAAGGGTGTGAAGGACCCTTTGTAAGTTCCAGTGGTTAAATGTGATTAGCCTCGAGAAGCCTCAGCGGAAATGCGCCTCATCTCGCCTGGAGGGCAAAACCTCCTGGATTTTCTCGAGTTGCGGCAGGTGCTCTCGACTTACGACGGGGACCTCAGGGACCCGCTCTGGTGGCCTCAGGAAAGGCCAGTCCCCATGCGAGTTCCTCGGGGGCCTCTCGGGATTCCTCTCCCTTCGATGCCGGGGCCTAAGACCTTGTGTGGAGTAGGGGCCGGAACCTGAGGATTCCTCTCCAGTGCTGACATGGATCCTGGGGTACTTCTTGAGTCTCCCCAGGGGAGTCAGTCCTCGCCTCCAATGCGGGCATGCACTTGCGCTTTCCTCCAGAGCGGTAGCAGCAGTGTCACGCAGTCCGCCGGGTGGATCAAAGGATCTATGGTTTTCCCTCGTGAGTTTCCCACGAGGCTTTCCCACGAGGCTTTCCCACAGGGCTGTCCAACGTGCACACGTGGTGGGAGTCGATCCTCGGCTTGAACGTCAAGGCAGTGCAGGGAAAACTGGTTCCTCTGGAACGGACTGACACATCTGGGGGACTCTTGGAATGGTGGCACGACCCTGGAGTTCCTCTCGCCTTTCCTGTGGAGAGCGCCTCCTCTTGAGATGCGACGGGAACGTAGGGAAATCTTTCCCTACGAAACAGGGAAAGGATCCCTCATCTCGAGCTAGGAGGCAGAAACGGGTCTCCCCTGGATGTGTGTGGGACACTCGTGCTTCCTCTCGAGTGGACACGGGTATGTCGGGAACTTCTTGAGTTGCAGCAAGGGTGTGTAGGACCCTTTGGAATTTCCAGTGGTTAAATGTGATTAGCCTCGAGAAGCCTCAGCGGAAATGGGAGTCATCTCGCCTGAAGGGCAAAACCTACTGGATTTTCTCGAGTTGTGGCAGGTGCTCTCTACTTACGACGGGGACCTCAGGGACCCGCTCTGGTGGCCTCAGGAAAGGCCAGTCCCATGCGAGTTCCTCAGGGGCCTCTCGGGATTTCTCTCCCGTCGATGCCGGGCCTAAGACCTTGTGTGAAGTCAGGGCCGGAACCTGAGGATTCCTCTCCAGTGCTGACATGGATCTTGGGGTACTTCTGGAGTCTCCCCAGGGGAGTCAGTCCTCGCCTCTAATGCGGGCATGCACTTGCGCTTTCCTCCAGAGCGGTAGCAGCAGTGTCACGCAGTCCGCCGCGTGGATCAAAGGATCTATGGTTTTCCCTCGAGTCCTTCCCACGAGGCTTTCCCACGAGGCTTACCCACAGGGCTGTCCCACGTGCACACGTGGTGGGAGTCGATCCTCGGCTTGAACGTCAAGGCAGTGCAGGGAAAACAGGTTCCTCTGGAATGGACTGACACATCTGGGCGACTCTTGGAATGGTGGCACGACCCTGGAGTTCCTCTCGCCTTTCTTGTGGAGAGCGTCTCTTCTGGAGATGCGACGGGAACATCGGGAATTCTTTCCCTACGAAACAGGGAAAGGATCCCTCCTCTCGAGCTAGGAGGCGGAAACGGGGCTCCCCTGGATGTGTGCGGGACACCACGTGCTTCCTCTCGAGTGGAGACGGGTATGTCGGGGAACTTCTTGAGTTGCAGCAAGGGTGTGAAGGACCCTTTGGAAGTTCCAGTGGTTAGACGTATTGGCCTGGAGAAGCGTCAGCGGAAATGGGCCTCATCTCGCCTGGAGGGCAAAACCTCCTGGATTTTCTCGAGTTGCGGCAGGTGCTCTTGACTTACGACGGGGACCTCAGGGACCCGCTCTGGTGGCCTCAGGAAAGGCCAGTCCCCATGCGAGTTCCTCGGGGGACTCTCGGGATTCCTCTCCCGTCGATGCCGGGGCCTAAGACCTTGTGTGGAGTCGGGGCCGGAACCTGAGGATTCCTCTCCAGTGCTGACATGGATCTTGGGGTACTTCCGGAGTCTCCCCAGGGGAGTCAGTCCTCGTCTCGAATGCGGGCATGCACTTGCGCTTTCCTCCAGAGCGGTAGCAGCAGTGTCACGCAGTCCGCCGCGTGGATCAAAGGATCTATGGTTTTCCCTCGAGTCTTTCCCACGAGGCTTTCCCACGAGGCTTTCCCACAGGGCTGTCCCACGTGCACACGTGGTGGGAGTCGATCCTCGGCTTGAACGTCAAGGCAGTGCAGGGAAAACAGGTTCCTCTGGAATGGACTGACACATCTGGGGGACTCTTGGAATGGTGGCACGACCCTGGAGTTCCTCTCACCTTTCCTGTGGAGAGCGCCTCCTCTTGAGATGCGACGGGAACGCCGGGAATTCTTTCCCTACGAAACAGGGAACGGATCCCTCATCTCGAGCTAGGAGGCGGAAACGGGGCTCCCCTGGATGTGTGCGGGACACCACGTGCTTCCTCTCGAGTGGAGACGGGTATGTCGGGGAACTTCTTGAGTTGCAGCAAGGGTGTGAAGGACCCTTTGGAAGTTCCAGTGGTTAGATGTGATTGGCCTCGAGAAGCCTCAGCGGAAATGGGCCTCATCTCGCCTGGAGGGCAAAACCTCCTGGATTTTCTCGAGTTGCGGCAGGTGCTCTCGACTTACGACGGGGACCTCAGGGACCCGCTCTGGGGGCCTCAGGAAAGGCCAGTCCCCATGCGAGTTCCTCGGGGGCCTCTCGGGATTCCTCTCCCGTCGATGCCGGCGCCGAAGACCTTGTGTTGAGTCGGGGCCGGAACCTGAGGATTCCTCTCCAGTGCTGACATGGATCTTGGGGTACTTCCGGAGTCTCCCCAGGGGATTCAGTCCTCGTCTCGAATGCGGGCATGCACTTGCGCTTTCCTCCAGAGCGGTAGCAGCAGTGTCACGCAGTCCGCCGCGTGGATCAAAGGATCTATGGTTTTCCCTCGAGTCTTTCCCAGGAGGCTTTCCCACGAGGCTTTCCCACAGGGCTGTCCCACGTGCACACGTGGTGGGAGTCGATCCTCGGCTTGAACGTCAAGGCAGTGCAGGGAAAACAGGTTCCTCTGGAATGGACTGACACATCTGGGGGACTCTTGGAATGGTGGCACGACCCTGGAGTTCCTCTCACCTTTCCTGTGGAGAGCGCCTCCTCTTGAGATGCGACGGGAACGCCGGGAATTCTTTCCCTACGAAACAGGGAACGGATCCCTCATCTCGAGCTAGGAGGCGGAAACGGGGCTCCCCTGGATGTGTGCGGGACACCACGTGCTTCCTCTCGAGTGGAGACGGGTATGTCGGGGAACTACTTGAGTTGCAGCAAGGGTGTGAAGGACCCTTTGGAAGTTCCAGTGGTTAGACGTATTGGCCTCGAGAAGCGTCAGCGGAAATGGGCCTCATCTCGCCTGGAGGGCAAAACCTCCTGGATTTTCTCGAGTTGCGGCAGGTGCTCTCGACTTACGACGGGGACCTCAGGGACCCGCTCTGGTGGCCTCAGGAAAGGCCAGTCCCCATGCGAGTTCCTCGGGGGACTCTCGGGATTCCTCTCCCGTCGATGCCGGGGCCTAAGACCTTGTGTGGAGTCGGGGCCGGAACCTGAGGATTCCTCTCCAGTGCT
This sequence comes from Ovis canadensis, assembly GCF_042477335.2. NCBI lineage: Eukaryota > Metazoa > Chordata > Mammalia > Artiodactyla > Bovidae > Ovis > Ovis canadensis. Next base: position 3,939,936 of record NC_091262.1, on the reverse strand, counting down.
GACATGGATCTTGGGGTACTTCCGGAGTCTCCCCAGGGGAGTCAGTCCTCGTCTCGAATGCGGGCATGCACTTGCGCTTTCCTCCAGAGCGGTAGCAGCAGTGTCACGCAGTCCGCCGCGTGGATCAAAGGATCTATGGTTTTCCCTCGAGTCTTTCCCACGAGGCTTTCCCACGAGGCTTTCCCACAGGGCTGTCCCACGTGCACACGTGGTGGGAGTCGATCCTCGGCTTGAACGTCAAGGCAGTGCAGGGAAAACAGGTTCCTCTGGAATGGACTGACACATCTGGGGGACTCTTGGAATGGTGGCACGACCCTGGAGTTCCTCTCACCTTTCCTGTGGAGAGCGCCTCCTCTTGAGATGCGACGGGAACGCCGGGAATTCTTTCCCTACGAAACACGGAACGGATCCCTCATCTCGAGCTAGGAGGCGGAAACGGGGCTCCCCTGGATGTGTGCGGGACACCACGTGCTTCCTCTCGAGTGGAGACGGGTATGTCGGGGAACTTCTTGAGTTGCAGCAAGGGTGTGAAGAACCCTTTGGAAGTTCCAGTGGTTAGATGTGATTGGCCTCGAGAAGCCTCAGCGGAAATGGGCCTCATCTCGCCTGGAGGGCAAAACCTCCTGGATTTTCTCGAGTTGCGGCAGGTGCTCTCGACTTACGACGGGGACCTCAGGGACCCGCTCTGGTGGCCTCAGGAAAGGCCAGTCCCCATGCGAGTTCCTCGGGGGCCTCTCGGGATTCCTCTCCCGTCGATGCCGGGGCCTAAGACCTTGTGTGGAGTCGGGGCCGGAACCTGAGGATTCCTCTCCAGTGCTGACATGGATCTTGGGGTACTTCTGGAGTCTCCCCAGGGGAGTCAGTCCTCGTCTCGAATGCGGGCATGTACTTGCGCTTTCCTCCTGAGCGGTAGCAGCAGTGTCACGCAGTCCGCCGCGTCGATCAAAGGATCTATGGTTTTCCCTCGAGTCTTTCCCACGAGGCTTTCCCACGAGGCTTTCCCACAGGGCTGTCCCACGTGCACACGTGGTGGGAGTCGATCCTCGGCTTGAACGTCAAGGCAGTGCAGGGAAAACAGCTTCCTCTGGAATGGACTGACACATCTGGGGGACTCTTGGAATGGTGGCACGACCCTGGAGTTCCTCTCGCCTTTCCTGTGGAGAGCGCCTCCTCTTGAGATGCGACGGGAATGCCGGGAATTCTTTCCCTACGAAACAGGGAAAGGATCCCTCATCTCGAGATAGGAGGCGGAAACGGGGCTCCCCTGGATGTGTGCGGGACACCACGTGCTTCCTCTCGAGTGGAGATGGGCATGTCGGGGACCTTCTTGAGTTGCAGCAAGGGTGTGAAGGACCCTTTGGAAGTTCCAGTGGTTAGATGTGATTGGCCTCGAGAAGCCTCAGCGGAAATGGGCCTCATCTCGCCTGGAGGGCAAAACCTCCTGGATTTTCTCGAGTTGCGGCAGGTGCTCTCGACTTACGACGGGGACCTCAGGGACCCGCTCTGGTGGCCTCAGGAAAGGCCAGTCACCATGCGAGTTCTTCGGGGGCCTCTCGGGATTCCTCTCCCGTCGATGCCGGGGCCTAAGACCTTGTGTAGAGTCGGGGCCGGAACCTGAGGATTCCTCTCCAGTGCTGACATGGATCTTGGGGTACTTCTGGAGTCTCCCCAGGGGAGTCAGTCCTCGTCTCGAATGCGGGCATGCACTTGCGCTTTCCTCCAGAGCGGTAGCAGCAGTGTCACTCAGTCCGCCGCGTGGATCAAAGGATCTATGGTTTTCACTCGAGTCTTTCCCACGAGGCTTTCCCACGAGGCTTTCCCACAGGGCTGTCCCACGTGCACACGTGGTGGGAGTCGATCCTCGGCTTGAACGTCAAGGCAGTGCAGGGAAAACAGGTTCCTCTGGAATGGACTGACACATCTGGGGGACTCTTGGAATGGTGTCACGACCCTGGAGTTCCTCTCGCCTTTCCTGTGGAGAGCGCCTCCTCTTGAGATGCGACGGGAACGCCGGGAATTCTTTCCCTACGAAACAGGGAAAGGATCCCTCATCTCGAGCTAGGAGGCGGAAACGGGGCTCCCCTGGATGTGTGCGGAACCCACGTCCTTCCTCTCGAGTGGAGACGGGTATGTCGATGAACTTCTTGAGTTGCAGAAAGGGTGTGAAGGACCCTTTGGAAGTTCCAGTGGTTAGATGTGATTGGCCTCGAGAAGCCTCAGCGGAAATGGGCCTCATCTCGCCTGGAGGGCAAAACCTCCTGGATTTTCTCGAGTTGCGGCAGGTGCTCTCGACTTACGACGGGGACCTCAGGGACCCGCTCTGGTGGCCTCAGGAAAGGCCAGTCCCCATGCGACTTCCTCGGGGGCCTCTCGGGATTCCTCTCCCGTCGATGCCGGGGCCTAAGACCTTGTGTGGAGTCGGGGCCGGAACCTGAGGATTCCTCTCCAGTGCTGACATGGATCTTGGGGTACTTCTGGAGTCTCCCCAGGGGAGTCAGTCCTCGTCTCGAATGCGGGCATGCACTTGCGCTTTCCTCCAGAGCGGTAGCAGCAGTGTCACGCAGTCCGCCACGTGGATCAAAGGATCTATGGTTTTCCCTCGAGTCTTTCCCACGAGGCTTTCCCACGAGGCTTTCCGACAGGGCTGTCCCACGTGCACACGTGGTGGGAGTCGATCCTTGGCTTGAACGTCAAGGCAGTGCAGGGAAAACAGCTTCCTCTGGAATGGACTGACACATCTGGGGGACTCTTGGAATGGTGTCACGACCCTGGAGTTCCTCTCGCCTTTCCTGTGGAGAGCGCCTCCTCTTGAGATGCGACGGGAACGCCGGGAAATCTTTCCCTACGAAACAGGGAAAGGATCCCTCATCTCGAGCTAGGAGGCGGAAACGGGGCTCCCCTGGATGTGTGCGGGACCCCACGTGCTTCCTCTCGAGTGGAGACGGGTATGTCGGGGAACTTCTTGAGTTGCAGCAAGGGTGTGAAGGACCCTTTGGAAGTTCCAGTGGTTAAATGTGATTGGCCTCGAGAAGCCTCAGCGGAAATGGGCCTCATCTCGCCTGGAGGGCAAAACCCCCTGGATTTTCTGGAGTTGCGGCAGGTGCTCTCGACTTACGACGGGGACATCAGGGACCCGCTCTGGTGGCCTCAGGAAAGGCCAGTCCCCATGCGAGTTCCTCGGGGGCCTCTCGGGATTCCTCTCCCGTCGATGCCGGGGCCTAAGACCTTGTGTGGAGTCGGGGCCGGAACCTGAGGATTCCTCTCCAGTGCTGACATGGATCTTGGGGTACTTCTGGAGTCTCCCCAGGGGAGTCAGTCCTCGTCTCGAATGCGGGCATGCACTTGCGCTTTCCTCCAGAGCGGTAGCAGCAGTGTCACGCAGTCCGCCGCGTGGATCAAAGGATCTATGGTTTTCCCTCGAGTCTTTCCCACGAGGCTTTCCCACGAGGCTTTCCCACAGGGCTGTCCCACGTGCACACGTGGTGGGAGTCGATCCTTGGCTTGAACGTCAAGGCAGTGCAGGGAAAACAGCTTTCTCTGGAATGGACTGACACATCTGGGGGACTCTTGGAATGGTGGCACCACCCTGGAGTTCCTCTCGCCTTTCCTGTGGAGAGCGCCTCCTCTTGAGATGCGACGGGAACGCCGGGAATTCTTTCCCTACGAAACAGGGAAAGGATCCCTCATCTCAAGCTAGGAGGCGGAAACGGGGCTCCCCTGGATGTGTGCGGGACCCCACGTGCTTCCTCTCGAGTGGAGACGGGTATGTCGGGGAACTTGTTGAGTTGCAGCAAGGGTGTGATGGACCCTTTGGAAGTTCCGGTGGTTAGATGTGATTGGCCTCGAGAAGCCACAGCGGAAATGGGCCTCATCTCGCCTGGGGGGCAAAACCACCTGGATTTTCTCCAGTTGCGGCAGGTGCTCTCGACTTACGACGGGGACCTCAGAGACCCGCTCTGGTGGCCTGAGGAAAGGCCAGTCCCCATGCGAGTTCCTCGGGGGCCTCTCGGGATTCCTCTCCCGTCGATGCCGGGGCCTAAGACCTTGTGTGGAGTCGGGGCCGGAACCTGAGGATTCCTCTCCAGTGCTGACATGGATCTTGGGGTACTTCTGGAGTCTCCCCAGGGGAGTCAGTCCTCGTCTCGAATGCGGGCATGCACTTGCGCTTTCCTCCAGAGCGGTAGCAGCAGTGTCACGCAGTCCGCCGCGTGGATCAAAGGATCTATGTTTTTCCCTCGAGTCTTTCCCACAAGGCTTTCCCACGAGGCTTTCCCACAGGGCTGTCCCACGTGCACACGTGGTGGGAGTCGATCCTCGGCTTGAACGTCAAGGCAGTGCAGGAAAAACAGGTTCCTCTGGAATGGACTGACACATCTGGGGACTCTTGGAATGGTGGCACGACCCTGGAGTTCCTCTTGCCTTTCCTGTGGAGAGCGCCTCCTTTTGAGATGCGACGGGAACGCCGGGAATTGTTTCCCTATTAAACAGGGAAAGGATCCCTCATCTCGAGCTAGGAGGCGGAAACGGGGCTCCCCTGGATGTGTGCGGGACCCTCGTGCTTCCTCCCGAGTGGAGACGGGTATGTCGGGGAACTTCTTGAGTTGCAGCAAGGGTGTGAAGGACCCTTTGGAAGTTCCAGTGGTTAGATGTGATTAGCCTCGAGAAGCCTCAGCGGAAATGGGCCTCATCTCGCCTGGAGGGCAAAACCTCCTGGATTTTCTCGAGTTGCGGCAGCTGCTCTCGACTTACGACGGGGACCTCAGGGACCCGCTCTGGTGGCCTCAGGAAAGGCCAGTCCCAATGCGAGTTCCTCGGGGGCCTCTCGGGATTCCTCTCCCGTCGATGCCGGGGCCTAAGATCTTGTGTGGAGTTGGGGCCGGAAACTGAGGATTCCTCTCCAGTGCTGACATGGATCTTGGGATACTTCTGGAGTCTCCCCAGGGGTGACAGTCCTCGTCTCGAATGCGGGCATGCAATTGCGCTTTCCTCCAGAGCGGTAGCAGCAGTGTTAGGCATTCCGCCGAGTGGATAAAAGGATCTATGGTTTTCCCTCGAGTCTTTTCAAAGAGGCTTTCTCACGAGGCTTTCCCACAGGTCTCTCCCACGTGCACACGTGGTGGGAGTCGATCCTCGGCTTGAACGTCAAGGCAGTGCAGGGAAAACAGGTTCCTCTAGCAAGGACTGACAAATCTGGGGGACTCTTGGAATGGTGGCACGACCCTGGAGTTCCTCTCGCCTTTCCTGTGGAGAGCGCCTCCTCTTGAGATGTGACCTGAACGCCGGGAATTCTTTCCCTACGAAACAGGGAAAGGATCCCTCATCTCGAGCTAGGAGGCGGAATCGGGGCTCCCCTGGATGTGTGTGCGACCCTCGTGCTTCCTCCCGAGTGGAGACGGCTATGTCGGGGAACTTCTTGAGTTGCAGCAAGGGTGTGAAGGACCCTTTGGAAGTTCCAGTGGTTAGATGTGATTAGCCTCGAGAAGCCTCAGCGGAAATGGGCCTCATCTCGCCTGGAGGGCAAAACCTCCTGGATTTTCTCGAGTTGCGGCAGGTGCTCTCGACTTACGACGGGGACCTCAGGGACCCGCTCTGGTGGCCTCAGGAAAGGCCAGTCCCCATGCGAGTTCCTCGGGGGCCTCTCGGGATTCCTCTCCCGGCGATGCCGGGGCCTAAGACCTTGTGTGGAGTCGGGGCCGTAACCTGAGGATACCTCTCCAGTGCTGACATGGATCTTGGGGTACTTCTGGAGTCTCCCCAGGGGAGTCAGTCCTCGTCTCGAATGCGAGCATGCACTTGCGCTTTCCTCCAGAGTGGTAGCAGCAGTGTCTCGCATTCTGCCGCGTGGATCAAGGGATCTATGGCTTTCGCTGGAGGCTTTCCCACGAGGCTTTCCCACAGGGCTGTACCACTTGCCACCGTGGTGGGATTCGATCCTCGGCATGAACGTCGAGGCAGTGCAGGGAAAATACATTCCTCTGGAATGGACTGACACATCTGGGGGACTCTTGGTATGGTGGCACGATCCTGGAGTTCCTCTCGCCTTTCCTGTGGAGAGCGCCTCCTCTTGAGATGCGACAGGAACGCCGGGAATTCTTTCCCTACGAAACAGGGAAAGGATCCCTCATCTCGAGCTAGGAGGCGGAAACAGGGCTCCCCTGGATGTGTGCGGGAACCTCGTGCTTCCTCTCGAGTGGAGACGGCTATGTCGGGGAACTTGTGGACTTGCAGCAAGGGTGTGAAGGACCCTTTGGAAGTTCCAGTGGTTAGATGTGATTAGCCTCGAGAAGCCTCAGCGGAAATGGGCCTCATCTCGCCTGGAGGGCAAAACTTCCTGGATTTTCTCGAGTTGCGGCAGGTGCTCTCGACTTACGATGTGGACCACAGGGACCCGCTCTGGTGGCCTCAGGAAAGGCCAGTCCCCATGCGAGTTCCTCGGGGGCCTCTCGGGATTCCTCTCCCGTCGATGCCAGGGTCTAAGACCTTGTGTGGAGTCGGGGCCAGAACCTGAGGATTCCTCTCCAGTGCTGACATGGATCTTGGGGTACTTCTGGAGTCTCCCCAGGGGAGTCAGTCCTCGTCTCGAATGCGGGCATGCACTTGCGCTTTCCTCCAGAGCGGTAGCAGCAGTGTCACGCAGTCCGCCGCGTGGATCAAAGGATCTATGGTTTTCCCTCGAGTCTTTCCCACGAGGCTTTCCCACGAGGCTTTCCCACAGGGCTGTTCCACGTGCACACGTGGAGGGAGTCGATCCTCGGCTTGAACGTCAAGACAGTGCAGGGAAAACAGGTTAATCTGGAATGGACGTACACATCTGGGGGACTCTTGGAATGGAGGCACGACCCTGGAGTTCCTCTCGCCTTTCCTGTGGAGAGCGCCTCCTCTTGAGATGCGACGGGAACGCCGGGAATTCTTTCCCTACAAAACAGGGAAAGGATCCCTCATCTCGAGCTAGGAAGCGGAAACGGGGCCCCCCTGGATGTGTGCGGGACCCTCGTGCTTCCTCTCGAGTTGAGACGGGTATGTCGGGGAACTTCTGGACTTGCAGCAAGGGTGGGAAGGACCCTTTGGAAGTTCCAGGGGTTAGATGTGATTAGCCTTGAGAAGCCTCAGCGGAAATGGGCCTCATCTCGCCTGGAGGGCAAAACCTCCTGGATTTTCTCGAGTTGCTGCAGGTGCTCCTGACTTACGACGGGGACCTCAGGGACCCGCTCTGGTGGCCTCAGGAATAGCCAGTCCTCATGCGAGTTCCTCGGGGGCTCCTCGGGATTCTTCTCCCGTTGATGCCGGGGCCTAAGACCTTGTGTGGAGTCGGGGCCGGAACCTGAGGATTGCTCTCCAGTGCTGACATGGATCTTGGGATACTTCTGGAGTCTCCCCAGGGGAGTCAGTCCTCGTCTCGAATGCGGGCATGCACTTTCGCTTTCCCCCAGAGCGGTAGCAGCAGTGTCACGCAGTCCGCCGCGTGGATCAAAGGATCTATGATTTTCCCTCGAGTCTTTCCCACGAGGCTTTCCCACGAGGATTTCCCACAGGGCTGTCCCACGTGCACACGTGGAGGGAGTCGATCCTCGGCTTGAACGTCAAGGCAGTGCAGGGAAAACAGGTTCCTCTGGAATGGACTGACACATCTGGGGGACTCTTGGAATGGTGGCACGACCCTGGAGTTCCTCTCGCCTTTCCTGTGGAGAGCACCTCCTCTTGAGATGCGACGGGAACGCCGGGAATTCTTTCCCTACGAAACAGGGAAAGGATCCCTCATCTCGAGCTAGGAGGCGGAAACGGGGCACCCCTGGATGTGTGCGGGACCCTCGTGCTTCCTCTCGAGTGGAGACGGGTGTGTCGGGGAACTTCTTGAGTTGCAGCAAGGGTGTGAAGGACCCTTTGGAAGTTCCAGTGGTTAGATGTGATTAGCCTCGAGAAGCCTCAGTGGAAATGGGCCTCATCTCGCCTGGAGGGCAAAACCTCCTGGATTTTCTCGAGTTGCACCAGGTGCTCTCGACTTATGACAGGGACCTCAGGGACACGCTCTGGTGGCCACAGGAAAGTCCAGTCCCCATGCGAGTTCCTCGCGGGCCTCTCGGGATTCCTCTCCCGTCGATGCCGGGGCCTAAGAGCATGTGTGGAGTCGGGGCCGGAACCTGAGGATTCCTCTCCAGTGCTGACATGGATCTTGGGGTTCTTCTGGAGTCTCCCCAGGGGAGTCAGTCCTCGTCTCGAATGCGGGCATGCACTTGCGCATTCCCCCAGAGCGGTAGCAGCAGTGTCACGCAGTCCGCCGCGTTGATCAAAGGATCTAACGTTTTCCCTCGAGTCTTTCCACGAGGCTTTCCCACGAGGCTTTCCCACAGGGCAGTCCCACGTGCACACGTGGTGGGAGTCGATACTCTGCTTGAACATCAAGGCAGTGCAGGGAAAACAGGTTCCTCTGGAATGGACTGACACATCTGGGGGACTCTTGGAATGGTGGCACGACCCTGGAGTTCCTCTCGCCTCTCCTGTGGTGAGCACCTCCTCTTGAGATGCGACGGGAACGCCGGGAATTCTTTCCCTACGAAACAGGGAAAGGATCCCTCATCTCGAGCTAGGAGGCGGAAACGGGGCTCCCCTGGATGTGTGCGGGACCCTCGTGCTTCCTCTCGAGTGGAGACGGGTATGTCGGTGAACTTCTTGAGTTGCAGCAAGGGTGTGAAGGTCCCTTTGAAAGTTCCAGTGGTTAGATGTGATTAGCCTCGAAAAGTCTCAGCGGAAATGGGCCTCATCTCGCCTGGAGGGCAAAACCTCCTGGATTTTCTCGAGTTGCGGTAGGTGCTCTTGACTTACGACGGGGACCTCAGGGACCCGCTCTGGTGGCCTCAGGAAAGGCCAGTCCCCATGCGAGTTCCTCGGGGGCCTCTCGGGATTCCTGTCCCGTCGATGCCGGGGCCTTAGACCTTGTGTGGAGTCGGGGCCAGAACCTGAGGATTCCTCTCCAGTGCTGACATGGATTTGGGGTACTTCTGGAGTCTCCCCAGGGGAGTCAGTCCTCGTCTCGAATGCGGGCATGCACTTGAGCTTTCCTAAAGAGCGGTAGCAGCAGTGTCACGCAGTCCGCCACGTGGATGAAAGGATCTATGGTTTTCTCTCGAGTCTTTCCCACGAGGCTTTCCCACGAGGCTTTCCCACAGGGCTGTCCCACGTGCACACGTGGTGAGAGTCGATCCTCGGCTTGAACGTCAAGGCAGTGCAGGGAAAACAGGTTCCTCTGGAATGGACTGACACATCTGGGGGACTCTTGGAATGGTGTCACGACCCTGGAGTTCCTCTCGCCTTTCCTGTGGAGAGCGCCTCCTCTTGAGATGCGACGGGAATGCCGGGAATTCTTTCCCTACGAAACAGGGAAAGGATCCCTCATCTCGAGCTAGGAGGCGGAAACGGGGCTCCCCTGGATGTGTGCGGGACCCTCGTGCTTCCTCTCGAGTGGAGAGGGGTATGTCGGGGAACTTCTTGAGTTGCAGCAAGGGTGTGAAGGACCCTTTGGAAGTTCCAGTGGTTAGATGTGATTAGCCTCGAGAAGCCTCAGCGGAAATAGGCCTCATCTCGCCTGGTGGGCAAAACCTCCTGGATTTTCTCGAGTTGCTGCATGTGCTCTCGACTTACGACGGGGACCTCAGGGACCCACTCTGGTCGCCTCAGGAAAGGCCAGTCCCCATGCGAGTTCCTCGGGGGCCTCTCGGGATTCCTCTACCGTCGATGCCGGGGCCTAAGACCTTGTGTGGAGTCGGGCCGGAACCTGAGGATTCCTCTCCAGTGCTGACATGGATCTTGGGGTACTTCTGGAGTCTCCCCAGGGGAGTCAGTCCTCGTCTCGAATGCGGGCATGCACTTGCGCTTTCCTCCAGAGCGGTAGCAGCAGTTTCACGCAGTCCGCCGCGTGGATCAAAGGATCTATGGTTTTCCCTCGATTCTTTCCCACGAGGCTTTCCCACGAGGCTTTCGCACAGGGCTGTCCCACTTGCACAAGTGGTGGGAGTCGATCCTCGGCTTGAACGTCATGGCAGTGCAGGGAAAACAAGTTCCTCTGGAATGGCCTGACACATCTGGGGGACTCTGGGAATGGTGGCACTATCCTTGAGTTCCTCTCGCCTTTCCTGTGGAGAGAGCCTTCTCTTGAGATGCGACGGGAACGCCCAGAATTTTTCCCGACCAAACCGGGAAAGGATCCCTCATATGGAGCTACGAGGCGGAAATGGCGCTCCACTGGATGTGTGCGGGACCCTCGTGCTTCCTCTAGAGTGGAGAGGGGTATGTCGGGGAACTTCTTGAGTTGCAGCAAGGATGTGAAGGACCTTTTGGAAGTTCCAGAGGTTAGGTGTGATTAGCCTCGAGAAGCCGCCACGCACATGTGCCTCATCTAGCCTGGAGGGGAGATCCTCCTGGATTTTCCCGAGTTGCGGCAGGTGCTCTAGTGTTACGACGGAGACCTAAGGGACCCGCTCTGGTGGCCTCAGGCCTGGCCAGACCCCATTCGAGCTTCTCGGGGACTTCTTGGGATTCCTCTCCCGTCGATGCCGGGGCCTAAGACCCCGTGTGGCGTTGGCCACGGAAACTGAGGATTCCTCTCCAGTGCTGACATGGTTCTTGGGGTACTTCTGGACTCTCCCCAGTGGAGTCAGTCCTTGTCTCGAATGGGGGCATGCACGTGCGCTTTCCTCCAGAGCAGTAGCAGCAGTTTCACGCTTCCCGTCACGTCGTTCATGGGATCTGTGGGTTTCCCTCGAGGTTTTCCCACAAGGCTTTCCCATGAGGCTTTCCCACAGGGCTGTCCCATGTGCCACCGTGGTGTGAGTAGATCTGCAGCGTTAAAGTCGAGGCAGTAGAGGGAAAACACCTTCCTCTGGAATGGACGTACACATCTGGGGGACTCTGAGAATGGTGGCACGACCCTGGAGTTCCTCTCGCCTTTCCTGTGGAGAGCGCCTCCTCTTGAGATGCGACAGGAACGCCCAGAATTCTTTCCCGACCAAGCAGGGAAAGGATCCCTCATCTGGAACTACAATGCGGAAACGGGGCTCCTCTTGATGTGGGCGGGACCATTGTGCTTCCTCTAGAGTGGACAGGGGTAGTCGGGGAACTTCTTGAGTTGCAGCAAGGGTGTGAAGGACCTTTTGGAAGTTCCAGAGGTTAGTTGTGATTAGTGTCGAGAAGCATCGGCGGAAATGGGCCTCATTTCCCCTGGAGGGGAGTACCTCCTGGATTTTCTCGAGTTGCGGCAGGTGCTCTCGTCTTACGACGGTGACTTAAGGCACCCGCTCTGGTGGCCTCAGGACTGGCCAGTCCCCATTCGAGTTGCTCGGGGGCCGCTCGGGATTCCTCTCCCTTCGATCCGGGGCCTAAGACCTTGTGTGGGGTTGGAGGCGGAACCTGAGGATTCCTCTCCAGTGCTGACATGGATCTTGCGGTACTTCTGGAGTCTGCCCAGGAGAGTCAGTCCTCGTCTCGAGAGGGGGCATGCACGTGCGCTTTCCTCCCGAGCTGTAGTAGCAGTGTCACGCTTCCCGTCGTGTCGATCATGGGATCTGTGGCTTTCCCTCGAGGCTTTCCCAGGAGGCTTTCCTACGAGGCTTTCCCACAGGGCTGTCTCACGTGCCACCGTGGTGTGAGTCGATCCTCGGCGTGAAAGTCGAGGCAGTGCAGGGAAAAGAGGTTCCTCTGGAATGGACTGGGACATCTGGGGGACTCTTGGAATGGTGGCACGACCCTGGAGTTCCTCTCGCCTTTCCTGTGGAGAGCGCCTGCTCTTGAGATGCGACGGGAACACCGGGAATTCTTTCCCGACCAAGCAGGGAAAGGATCCCTCATCTCGAGCTACGAGGTGGAAACGGGGCTCCTCTGGATGTGGACCGAACCTCGTGCTTTCTTTCGACTGGAGATGGGTATGTCGGGGATCTTCTTGAGTTGCAGTAAGGGTGTCAAGGACCCTTTGGAAGTTCCAGAGGTTAGATATGATTAGCCTCGAGACGCCTCAGCCAAAATGGGCCACATCTCGCCTGGAGGGTTGAACCTCCTTGTTTTCTCGAGTTGCGGCTTGTGCTCTCGACTTACGACGGGGACCTCATGGACCCGCTCTGTTGGCCTCAGGATGGGTCATTCCCCATGCGAGTTGCTTGGTGGCCTCTGAGGATTCCTCGCCCGTCAATGCAGGCGCCTAAGACCTTGTATGGAGTCGGACCAGAACCTGAGGATTCCTCTCCCGGGCTGACATGGATCTTGGCGTACTTCTGGAGTCTCCCAAGGGGCGTCAGACCTCGTCTCGAGTGGGGTCATGCACGTGTGCTTTCCTCCTGAGCAGTAGCAGCAGTGTCTCGCTTCCCGTCTCGTGGATCAAGGGATCTGTGTCTTTCCCTCGAGGCTTTTCCATGGGGCTTTCCCACAGGGCTATTCCACGTGCCACCATGCAGTGCTGGGAAAACAGGAACCTCCTTCCCACATAGGGGGTACACTGTCCCCTTGGGCGTGAATCTCCAGGGCATTCACGCTTGGGGGTTGCCCACGGATGTTGGCCTCAGGCTCCACATGAGAAAAGCTCCTAATGGCATTAGCTGCCGGTCCAGACGCTGGCCCCTCAGGTCTCTGGCCGCAGCCTTGGGCTCCAGGCAACTCAAAGCCCTCGGGGCTGGCGCTCTGGGACTGCTGTAGGGAAAGGGCGCCAGGAGCCCACGGAGGAGTTGGGGAGGCGCAGGGGGCATATGGAGGCGAGGACAGCGTGGGATCTAGGTGGTGGCGCTGGAGAGAGCGTTCGTTGTCCCGGAATGCCTCGGAGGAGCCAGCGGGGGACAGTCCAGGCCCAGGGACCTGTGGTATGTGAAAAGGTGGGAAACCCCAGAACAAGGCAGGCTGGGAAAGGGGGCGTGGGCGGCCAATTCAAAGGGACCTAGGGGGCGTTTCCTGGGCGGTGAGCTCCCTTGGCACTGCTGAGGGCCCCTGATTGATCCACCCGGGGTTGATCCCACCATCCGCTGCGAGGGATGGCCACAAACCAAAGCCCCCGAACTGCCCACCCACCCCGACGGGGATCTTGGCGGTCCGGGGCACAGCTGTGCCTGGGAAAAGCCCACTCACTCCACGGGACTCCGGCCAGGGTCTCTGCTTGGAAAGAGGCCAGGGGCGGCCCCCTCCATCTACGCACCCAAACCCTATTGACGTCAATGGGGGCGGAGACGCCTCCCGCTCTCCAGAGTCCTGGGCTGCTGGGTCCCCGCCCACTCGGCCAGCAGTCTGCAGTGCTCCCGTGTGCCTCTCCCACCATGTCTCCGTCAGGCTCCTCCAGCACCTCAAGCGGTACGTTTGCCCTCGGTCCCTGGGGTCGGATCACGTCTCAGGGGATTTGCGGGTGGCCCGGGCAAGGGCTCTCGGCCCACGTGTCGACCCCCCTTCCCGCCCGAGAACGGCGGGGACCCATCGGCCGGGCCTGGGGTTCCCAGGCGTCAGGTGTGCCCAAAGTTGGAGGGCGTGGCATCGTTCGTTCATCTTGCTCCTTTGGCACACACATGGCTTCTCCGTTCTCTTTTCTGGGAAGACAGTGTTGTTTTAGGGGGTGCGCTGCGGGGGTCGGGGGCCGGTGGGAGCGGGTGCTGTGCTGGGATGAGGCCCTTTATCCTCACATCTTCCTGTGGGAACGGGAGTCGGGGAGCTCTGTGGCCTTGCCGCCTTCAGTGGCTTCCTCTGCACAGGGGCCTAGTGCCTTCTGCCTTCTGTCAGGCGTTACGGGGTTTGGGCTTCACTTTGGCGGCCTTGGCCTTGGCCCTGGCCTGAGCCTTGGCCTTACCCTTGGCGTTGCCCTTGCCCTTGCCCTTGGCCTTGGGCTTGGCCTTCCCTAGGCCTTGTCCTTGGCCTTACCTTGTCCTTGGCCTTACCTTGTCCTTGCCCTTAAACTTAAACTTGACCTTGACTTTGACCTTGAACTTGACCTTGAACTTGACCTTGACCTTAACCTTGAACTTGAACTTGACCTTGACTTTGACCTTGAACTTGAACTTGACCTTGAACTTGAACTTGAACTTGACCAACAACGGCAGTCCAGATTTGCTCAGAGCACCGGAGGTCCAGAGGCAGGGCTGTGTATCTCCCCTTCCCTTTGTGATCATTGCAAAGACATTCCTAGCTGATAGCGGGAGTGCCCATGAAGAAGCAAGCAGTGGGAGTGTGTTTGACACGACTGTGTGCCTCAACTCCACAAGGGGCCTTTCCTCTCGAAGTAGGCCCCATGTCCCCTTGGGGAGGGTGTCATGCCTCTTTTCTCCACACTGCCAAAGGGTGGAGCAAAGCTCGCTCTGTCAGAGGTACAAAAACAGCAATTGAATGGATTTTCAAGCTCTTGCTAGGCTGCACCCTTTCAGGGCCCACTTTACTGAAACAGGTGCTCTGTGGCCCCCGGTTGGGTATGCAGGTTCACAAACAGGGTGAGATCCTGTCCAAGCCAACAATTTTCCTGAAAGACCTAGGCTCACTAAAGCTCTCCTCCAGAGCAAAGGGGATAGAGGAGATGTATGGAGGAGTCTTTGCCTTTCCCTGTGAGTGTGGGGCTACTCCCTACGGCCCCAAGCTCAGGGATAACTGCCTCTAAGAAAGGAATGGCAAGAAGCGCTAATCTTGGAGGTTGGGACAGGGAGTTCGCAGCATGTGGGGAAAGAAAGACTTCTTCGGGGAAGAAGAGGCAACCACCGGGGGTGTGTTCGCAAGCCTCTATTTGGAAGGAACATGTTTGCTTATACAACTCAAGACCTCCAGATCTGCTCAGAGGACTGAAGTTCCAGAGACAGGGCCATGTATCTCCCCTTCCCTTTGAGATCCTTGCCAAGACATTCCTAGCAGATTGTCGGAGTGCCCATGAAGAAGCAAGCAGCGGGAGTGTGCTTGACATCACTGGCTGCCTACCTGGGCTCAGCTCCTCAAGGGGCCTTTCTCTCCTGGTAGGCCCTATGTCCCCTTTGGGAGAGGGTTGTGCCCTCTTCCCTCCACACTGCCAAAGGGTGGAGGTGGAGCAAACTCGTTCTCTCCGAGGTAAAAGAAAGACAAATTGGATGGATCTTTAAGCTCTTGCTATGCTGCACCCCTCCAGGACCCACTCGAGCAAAACAGGTGCCCTGTGGCCCCTAGGTCGGGTATGCAGGTTCACACACCGGGTGTGATCCCGTCAAAGCCAAGAATTTTCCTGACAGACCTAGGCTCACTAGAGCTCTCCTCCAGAGGAAAGGGGACAGAAAAGATGTGTGTGTGGAGGTGGCTCTGCCTTTCCAGGTCCCAATCTCAGGGATAACTGCCCCTAAGAAAGGAACTGCTGCTGCTGCTGCTGCTGCTGCTGCTGCTGCTGCTGCTGCTGCTGCTGCTGCTAAGTTGGTTCAGTCGTGTTCGACTCTGTGCGACGCCATAGACGGTAGCCCACTAGGCTCCCCCGTCCCTGGGATTCTCCAGGCAAGAACAGTAAGTGGGTTGCCATTGCCTTCTCCAATGCATGAAAGTGAAAATGAAAGTGCAGTCGCTCAGTCGTGTCCGACCCTCAGCGACCCCATGGACTGCAGCCTACCAGGCTTCTCTGTCCATAGGATTTTCTGAAAGGAACTGCAAGAAGCACTTTTCCAGGAGGCTGGGAAAGGGAGTTTGCAGGATGTGGGGAAAGAGAGCCTCCTTCGGGGAAGAATAGGCGGCCACTTGTTTTGTGTTGCAAACCTCTATTTGGAAGGAACAGGTTAGCTTATACAAAGGGAGACCTCCAGATCTGCTCAGAGGACCGAAGTTGCAGAGGCAGGTCGGTGTATCTTCCCTTCACTTTGCGATCCTTGCAAAGACATTCCTTGCTGCTAGATGACTCAGCAAGGGCCTTTGAGACTGTTGTTTTCTTTCCTAGGTTCAAAGATTCCTTCAGTTCCTAATATAGATATCCTAGAAATGATATGACATCCGTGAAAATCTGATATGTCCTGGTCAAATGCTGTCAGTTATCATTCTAGTTATCATATTAAAGCATTTCAAGTCGCAGCAGTGACCAGATGACATTGTCAATTTCTATTTCATCAGGTTTTAACCATGTCCTCTGTGGTTTCACACTGATGCCTTTGCAGAAATACTGCTACTTCAAGATACATGGAAAATACTTTTTTTAAGCTTACTGATAATTTGTTTGTTTGTTTGCTTGTCTTCTGGTAAGCTGCTACCAGATGGAATTTAGTCTCCTCTCTAGGTTAAGAGAACTAAGTTTTCTTAGAATGCAATTTTTGATCACAGACTATGAGTTTCTCTACCTTTCATTGATTTATAATTGTTTTCATCATCTGTTTTTTTACTTCGGTAAAGTAAATAAGCCTTATTTAAGATTTTGGTACATTTAGGATGGACTAAGCTTTCCCCACCCTTGCAAGTTCCCTTAACCCTTCAGATTCTTCTCGTGGGACCAAGATCTCACTTTCCTCCAGAGGGACAATCCAAGCTTTTTATCAGTTGATCTGCCCCTGACATCAGAGTCAAGTTGAGCACGAGTTGGCCTATAATTTAGGCATGAAACTATGACTACATAAAGAAAAGGTGACTTTATGATTCAGGGATGGCCATGATATGCCTTGCACTTCAGAGAAAATGGGTTAAAATGATTTTTTTTCCTTCAAAACTGCACACCCAGTTCTTTCAGCATATGCAATTGAAAACATCTAGTCATTAGGTCAGTTTTCATTCCAATCCCAAAGAAAGGCAATGACAAAGACTATTCAAGCTGCTGCACAATTGCACTCATCTCACACACTAGTAAAGTAATGCTCAAAATTCTCCAAGTTCACATGAACTGTGAACTTCCAGATGTTCAAGAGGGATTTAAAAAATGCAGAGAAACCAGAGATCAAATTGCCAACATCCACTGGATCATTGAAAAAGCAAGAGAGTTCCGGAAAAAAAAAAAAAACAATCTATTTCTGCTTTATTGACAATGCCAAAGCCTTTGACTGTGTGGATCACAAGAAACTGGGAAAAATTCTGAAAGAGATGGGAATACCAGACCACCTGACCTGTCTCTTGAGAAACCTGTATGCAGGTCAGGAAGAAACAGTTCGAACTGGACATGGAACAACAGACTGGTTCTACATAGGAAAAGGAACATGTCAAGGCTGTATATTGTCACCCTGCTTATTTAACTTATATGCAGAGTACAGCATGAGAAACACTGGGCTGGAGGAAGCACACGCTGGAATCAAGGTTGCTGGGAGAAATATCAATAATCTCAGATATTCAGATGACACCACCCTTATGGCAGAAAGTGAAGAAGAGCTAAAGAGTCTCCTGATGAAAGTGAAAGAGGAGAGTGAAAAAGTTAGCTTAAAGCTCAGCATTCAGAAAACTACAATCATTGCATCCAGTCTCATCACTTCATGGCAAATAGATGGGAAAACATTGGAAACAGCAGCAGACTATTTTGGGGGGCTTGGAAATCACTGCAGGTGATGGCTGCCTCCATGAACTTAAAACATATTTATGACTTGGAAGAAAAGTGATGACCAAACTAGACAGCATATTAAAAAGCCGAGACGTTGCTTTGCCAACAAAGATCCATCCGGTCAAGGCTATGGTTTTTCCATATGTCATGGATGGATATGAAAGATGTACTATAAAGAAAGTGACAGCTGAAAATTTGATGCTTTTGAACAGTGGTGTTGGAGAAGATGCTTGTAGGTCGCTTAGACTACAAGGAGACGCAACCACTCCATCCTAAAGGAAATCAGGTCTGAATATCCATTGGAAGGACTAATACTGAACCTGAAACTCCAATACTTTGGCCACTTGATGTGAAGAGCTGACTCACTTGGAAGTTGCTTTGATTTGCCTATGAGTGTGGGAGCCCTCCCTGGGCAAAGGGCCTCAGGGGTCATTGCCACTGAATCATGACATCCAAGCAAGCGCATTCCAGCTGTGTGACATGCAGGAAGCAGGAGACTGGGAAAACTGTCTTCCTTAGAGGAAGGAAAGTCATCCACAGAGAGTGTGTTTTCAGGCCTCTCTTTGCAGCAAGTGTTTTGCTTCTCAGACATCAGAGCTGCAGGCTTGCTCTGAGGGCCTCAATTCCAGAGTCAGGGCTGTGTGTCTCACTGCACTTTCCAAGCATTGCAGACACATTCCTAGGTTGGAGCAGTGCTTCCCATGAGAAAGAAGCCTCGGGAGTGTGTCTGAGCGGGCTGAGTGCCATGCTAGGGTCACCTAGTCGAGGGCACCTTGCACATCCAATGGGCCCCAGGCGAGTAGCTATGGACCGGCCCCTCGGTTGAGATATCCCAAAGCAGGGAACAAAGCTAGCTCTGTCAGGAGGAGGAAAACAGCAATGGGATGGATTTTCAAGCAGTTGCTAAGTCACACCACGTGAGGGCTCCGCGGGAAAGAAATGCGAATTTTGGCCTCTAGGCCCAGTATCCAGATGTGTGCACAGGATATTTTCCCCACAGGATCCAAGAATGTTCCAGACAGACCTAAGCTCACTAGATCTCTCCTGCAGAGGAAATGAAATATTGTTGCTGAACCACGAAAAGATGCTGGGATTCTTGGCTTATGGAGGAGAAGAATTCAATCCAGGGCCCAAGATGAGGCTTGATTGCTCAGAGCTTTTGTGCAATCGAGTTTTATTCAAGTAGAAAGGAGATAGAGAAAGCTTCTGACAGAGACATCACAAGGGGCAGAAAGCGTACCCCCTTGCTAGTGTTAGTAATGGAGTTATATACTCTCCAATAAGTTATTACAACGAACAAAAGAATGTCTGGAGGTTGTAAAGACTCACTAGACCTACTCCCATCATTTACATTTTAAGATAACAGGATTAGCCAGAAGGTTTTTCCAGAGACCGTCCTCAAGAAGGATGCATGATTGTTATATAATCCTAAGGAATGTAGAGGGAAAAAAAGTGTGCCCTTTCTTCCTCCTTGAGAATTCTAGACCCCTCTCTCCTTGGGGACCCTTGAACTTCTTATAAACCTGCCTTGGCAATGACTCTCTCCGAAACATGATTGAACAGCCGTTTGGAGCTTCCTTTGACTTTCCCTGGGAGGGAGGGAGCCCTCCCTGAGCACAGGGCCTCAGGGGCCATGGCCAATGAAAACTAATCTCCCAGTAAGTGCTTTTCAGCCCTGTGTGACTCTCAGCCCACAGGAGGCTGAGAAAACTCTCTTCCTTGGAGGAAGGAAAGGCAGCCCAAGAGTGTGTTTTCAGGCCTGTATCTTGCAGCAAGTGTTTGGCTTGTTAGACATAAGACCTGCAGGCCTGCTCCAACAGACTCCATTCCAGAATCAGGGCCTTGTGTCTCCCTGCAGTTTCCTGGCCTCGCAAACACATTCCTAGGTGAGAGCAGTCCTGCCCATGGGGAAGCAGGCTGCGGGAGTGTGTCTGAGGGGGCCAGGTGCCATGCTGGGGTCACCTGGTCAAGGGCACCTTGCACCTCCAATGGACCCCAGGCAAGGAGTTGCAGGCCACCACCTTGCTTCTGAAATCCCAAAGTGGGGAGCAAAGCTCGCTCTGTCAGAGGGAAGAAAACAGCAACAGGATGGATTTTCAAGCAGTTGCTAGGCTGTACTGCGTTAGGGCTCCAAGGAAGAAAAATGCAGATGTTAGCCCCTACGACTGGTATCCAGGTGGGCTCCCAGGATGATTTCCCCGCAGGATCCAAGAACGTTCCAGACAGACCTGGGCTCACTAGCTCCCTCCTGCAGAGGAAACATGATAGAACAGCTGTTTGGAGGTTGCTTTGACTTCCCCTGGGAGGGTAGGATCCCTCCCTGGGTGCAGGGCCTCAGGGGCCATTGCCGCTGAGAAATGCCCTCTAAGCCAGACCTTTCCAGCCTTGTATGACTCAGCACGGAGGAGACTGGAAAAGCTATCTTCCTTGGAGGAAGGAAAGGCAGCCCCAGAGAGTGTGTTTTCACACCTGTATCTCGCAGCAAGCGTTTGCCGTCTCAGACGTCAGACCTCCAGGCCTGCTCCAACGGCCTCAGTTCCAGAGTCAGGGCCGTGTGTCTCCCTGCATTTTCTGAGCCTTGGGAACACATTCCTAGGTCAGAACAGTCCTGCCCATGGGGAAGGAGGCTGCGGGAGTGTGTCTGAGGGGGTCGGGTGCCATGCTGGGGTCCAGTAGACCTGGTACCTCCAATAGACCCCAGGACAACAGCGGTGGGGCTCCCCCTGGCTTCCGAAATGCCAAAGCGAGAAGCA
Source organism: Ovis canadensis (assembly GCF_042477335.2). Lineage (NCBI taxonomy): Eukaryota > Metazoa > Chordata > Mammalia > Artiodactyla > Bovidae > Ovis > Ovis canadensis. The sequence goes on along the minus strand of NC_091262.1, from coordinate 3,919,728 downwards.
AAGCTAGCTCTATCAGAAGGAAGAAAAGAGCAATTAGATGGATGTTCAGGCTGTTGCTGGGCCGCACCACTTCAGGTTACCCCCCGAGAGGAGCAGGCGCCCTGTGGCCCCTCGGTCCCATATGCAGGTTAACACACAGGATGTGTCCCCATAGGAGCCAAGAATTTTCCTGACAGACCTAGGCTCACTAGAGCTCTCCTACAGGGCAAAAGGGATAGAACAGACTGTGGATGTGACTCTGCCTTTCCCAGCGAGCATGGGGCCCTCCCTACGGCCCCGGGCTCCAGGGAAAATTGTCCCTGAAAAATGACCTCCAAGAAGCGCTTTTCCAGCAGGCTGGGATGCAGAGTTCACAGGATGTGGGGAAAGTGATCGTCCTTCAGGGAAGAAGAGGCAGCCACCCAGTGTGTGTTTGCAAGCCTGTATTTGGAAGAAACTGGTTTGCTTCTTCAAGGGGAGACCTCCAGGTCTGCTCAGAGGACCGAAATTCCAGAGGCAGCACCATGCATCTCCCCTGTCCTTTCTGAGCCTTGGAAAGACATTCCTAGCTTATAGCGGTATTGCTCATGAAGAAGCAGGATGCAGGAATGTGTCAGACATGACTGGGTGCCTTCCTGGGTTCAGCTCCGTGAGGGGCCTTTCCACTCAAAGTAGGTCCCATGCCTCCTTGGGGAGGAAGTGGGGCCCGCTTGCCTCCAAATTGCCAAAGGCTGGAACAAAGCTAGTTCTATCAGAGGTAAGAAAAGAGCAATTGGATGGATGTGGAAGCTGTTGCTGGGCCGCACTGCTTCAGGCCCCCCACCCCTCCGGCCCCGAGAGAAACAGGCGCCCTGTGGCCCCTCGGTCCTGTATGCAGTTTCACACATAGAATGTGTCCCCATAGGAGCCAAGAATTTTCCTGACAGACCTAGGCTCACTAGAGCTCTCCTACAGAGCAAAGGGGATGGGACAGATGTGTGGCTGTGGCTCTGCCTTTCCCTGGGAGTGTGGAGCCGCTCCCTATGGCCCCGGGCTCCAGGGGAAATTGCCCCTGAATAATGACCTCCAAGAAGCGCTTTTCCAACTGGCTGAGACGTGGAGTTCTCAGGATGCAGGGAAAGCGAGTGTCCCTTCGGGGAAGCAAAGGCAGTCACCTGTTATCATTACTTACTAGAATAGTAGGTACCTTCTCTGGTTGGGCAGAGGCCTTCCCTACCTGATCTGAAAAAGAAAATGAAGTAGCTCGCTGATTTGAGAAATAATTCCCAGACTTGGGTTTCCAACCAGTATAGAATCCGACAATGGCCCTGTCTTTGTAGCCGCATTAATTAACAGGTATGTGAAGCTCTAAATATCAGTGGAAATTACATACAGCATATAGGCCCCAGTGTTCTGGAATGGTGGAAAGAAACAACCAAACTCTTGAAGAGACTCTTTCAAAATGGATCATAGAGACTGACTGTACATGGATGGGCTTGCTTCTGGCAGACTTACTCATATTACGGGTAACTGCACGTTCCCATAGTTGTTGTCCTTATGAAATTTTCTATGGGAGAACCCCCCACCCCAAATGAGGCAGGTGTTAGCAGATTTGCCACAAGTAAGGAGGTGGGATTTCACAGCAGCTGGAACAATTAGGTAAGGTAATAAATCAGGTAACTAAGTTTGTGTAAAAAAAAATATCATTCCCCCTTGAGGAACAGATTCATGAATTTGTGCTCAGTGATCAGGTGTGGCTCAATGACTGGAAACACAATTCCTTGGCCTGACATCGGAAAGGTCCTTATACTGTTGTTTTAGCCACAATTCTGAAAGAGAAGGGAATACTAGACCACCTAACCTGCCTCTTGAGAAATCTGTATGAAGGTCAGGAAGCAACAGTTAGAGCAGGACATGGAACAACATACTGGTTCCAAAAAGGAAAAGGAGTATGTCAAGGCTGTATATTGTCACCCTGTTTATTTAACTTATATGCAGACTACATCATGAAAAATGCTGGGATGGAAGATACGTGAGCTGGAATCAAGATTGCCGGAAGAAATATCAATACACTTAGATATGCAGATGTCACCACCATTATGGCAGAATGGGAAGAGGAAAGCGTATGTCGGGGAACTTCTTGAGTTGCAGCAAAGGTGTGAAGGACCCTTTCGAAGTTCCAGAGGTTAGGTGTGGTTAGTCTCGAGATGCCTCAGCAGAAATGGGCCTCATGTCGCCTGGAATGGAGAGGCTTCTGGATATTCCCCAGTTTCAGCAGGTGCTCTCGAGTTACCACGGGGACTTCAGGGACCCTCTCTGGCGGCCTCAGGAAAGGCCAGTCATCATGCGTGTTGCTAGGGGGCCTCTCGTGATTCCTCTCCCGTCGGTGCCGGGGCCTAAGACGTTGTGTGGAGTCGGGGCCGGAACCTGAGGATTCCTCACCAATGCGGACATAGATCTTGGGGTAATTATGGAGTCTCCCCAGGGGAGTCAGTCCTCGTCTCGAGAGGGGGCATGCAGGTGCCCTTTCCTCCTGATCTGTAGCAGCAGTGTCACGCTTCCCATCTCGTGAGTCATGGGATCTGTGGCTTTCCCTCCAGGATTTTCCACGAGGCTTTCCCACAGGGCTGTCCCACGAGGCTTTCGCACAGGGCTGTCCCACGTGCCACCTTGGTGGCAGTCGATCCTCGGCGTGAAAGTCGAGGCAGTGCAGGGAAACCAGGTTCCTCTGGAATGCACTGAGACATCTGGGGGACTCTTGGAATGGTGGAACGACGCTGGAGATCCTCTCCCTTTCCTGTGGAGAGCGCCTCCTCTTGAAATGTGAAGGGAAGGCCGGGAATTTTTTTCCGACCAAGCAGGGAAAAATTCCCTCATCTTGAGGTACGAGACGGAAACGGGGCCCCTCTAGATGTGGGTGGGACATTCGTGCTTCCTCCTGAGTGGAGACGGGTAAGTCGGGGAACTTCTTCAGTGGCAACAAGGGAGTGAAGGAACTTTTGGAAGTTCCAGAGGTTAGGTGTGATTAGCCTCGAGAAGCATCAGCGGAAATGGGACTCATCTCGCCTGGAGGGCAAAACCTCCTGGATTTTTTCGAGTTGGGGCTGGTGCTTTCGACTTACCACGGGGACCTCAGGGACACGATCTGGTGGCCTCAAGAAAGGCCAGTCCCCATGCAGGTTTCTCGCGGGCATCTTGGGATTCCTCTGCCTTTGATGCCGGGGCCTAAGACCTCGTGTGGAGTCGGGGCCGGAACCTGAGGATTCCTCTCCAGTGCTGACATGGATCTTGGGGTACTTCTGGAGTCTCCCCAGGGGAGTCAGTCCTCGTCTCGAATGCGGGCATGCACCTGCGCTTTCCTCCAGAGCGGTAGCAGCAGTGTCAGGCAGTCCGCCGCGTGGATCAAGGGATCTATGGCTTTCCCTCGAGGCTTTCCCACGAGGCTTTCCCACAGGGCTGTCCCACGTGCCACCATGGTGGGAGTCGATCCTCAGAAGGAACGTCGAGGCAGTGCAGGGTAAATACGTTCCTCTGGAATGGACTGACACATCTGAGGGACGCTTGGAATGGTTGCACGACCCTGGAGTTCCTCTCGCCTTTCCTGTGGAGAGCGCCTCCTCTTGAGATGCGACGGGAATGCCGGGAATTCTTTCCCTACGAAACAGGGAAAGTATCCCTTATCTTGAGCTAGGAGGCGGAAACGGGGCTCCCATGGATGTGTGCGGGACCCTCGTGCTTCCTCTCGAGTGGAGATGGGTATGTCGGGGAACTTCTGGAGTTGCAGCAAGGGTGTGAAGGACCCTTTGGAAGTTCCAGTGGTTAGATGTGATTAGCCTCGAGAAGCCTCAGCGGAAATGGGCCTCATCTCGCCTGGAGGGCAAAATCTCCTGGATTTTCTCGAGTTGGGGCAGGCGCTCTCGACTTACGACGGGGACCTCAGGGACCCGCTCTGGTGGCCTCAGGAAAGGCCAGTCCCCATGCGAGTTCTTCGGGGGCCTCTTGGGATTCATCTCCCTTCGATGCCGGGGCCTAAGTCCTTGTGTGGAGCCGGGCCGGAACATGAGGATTCCTCTCCAGTGCTGACATGGATCTTGGGGTATTTCTGGAGTCTCCCCAGGGGAGTCAGTGCTCGTCTCGAATGCGGGCATGCACTTGCGCTTTCCTCCAGAGCGGTAGCAGCAGTGTCACGCAGTCCGCCGCGTGGATCAAGGGATCTATGGCTTTCCCTCGAGGTTTCCCCACGAGGCTTTCCCACAGGGCTGTCCCAAGTGCACACGTGGTGGGAGTCGATCCTCTGCTTGAACGTCAAGACAGTGCAAGAAAACAGGTTCCTCTGGAATGGACTGACACATCTGGGGGACTCTTGGAATGGTGGCACGACCCTGGAGTTCATCTCGCCTTTCCTGTGGAGAGCGCCTCCTCTTGAGATGTGACGGGAACGCCGGGAATTCTTTCCCTACGAAACAGGGAAAGGATCCCTCATCTCGAGCTAGGAGGTGGAAACGGGGCTCCCCTGGATGTGTGCGGGACCCTCGTGCTTCCTCCCGAGTGGAGACGGGTATGTCGGGGAACTTCTTGAGTTGCAGCAAGGGTGTGAAGGACCCTTTGGAAGTTCCAGTGGTTAGATGTGATTAGCCTCGAGATGCCTCAGCGGAAATGGGCCTTATCTCGCCTGCAGGGCAAAACCTCCTGGATTTTCTCCAGTTGTGGTAGGTGCTCTCAACTTACGACGGGGACCTCAGGGACCCGCTCTGGTGGCCTCAGGAAAGGCCAGTCCCCATGCGAGTTCCTCAGGGGCCTCTCGGGATTCTTCACCCGTCGATGCCGGGGCCTAAGACCTTGTGTGGAGTCGGGGCCAGAACCTGAGGAATCCTCTCCAGTGCTGACATGGATCTTGGGGTAGTTCTGGAGTCTCCCCAGGGGAGTCAGTCCTCGTCTCGAATGCGGGCATGCACGTGCGCTTTCCTCCAGAGCGGTAGCAGCAGTGTCAGGCAGTCCGCCGCGTGGATCAAGGGATCTATGGCTTTCCCTCGAGGCTTTCCCACGAGGCTTTCCCACAGGGCTGTGCCACGTGCCACCGTGGTGGGAGTCGATCCTCGGAATGAACGTCGAGGCAGTGCAGGGAAAATACGTTCTTCTGGAATGGATTGACGCATCTGAGGGACTCTTGGAATGGTGGCACGACCCTGGCATACCTCTCACCTTTCCTGTGGAGAGCGCCTCCTCTTGAGATGCGACGGGAACGCCGGGAATTCTTTACCTACGAAACAGGGAAAGGATCCCTCATCTCGAGCTAGGAGGCGGAAACGGGGCTCCCCTGGATGTGTGCGGGACCCTCGTTTTTCCTCTCGAGTGGAGACGGGTATGTCGGGGAACTTCTGGACTTGCAGCAAGGGTGTGAAGGACCCTTTTGAAGTTCCAGTGGTTAGATGTGATTAGCCTCGAGAAGCCTCAGCGGAAATGGGCCTCATCTCGCCTGGATGGCAAAACCTCCTGGATTTTCTCGAGTTGCGGCAGGTGCTCTCGACTTAAGACGGGGACCACAGGGACCCTCTCTGGTGGCCTCAGGAAAGGCCAGTCCCCATGCGAGTTCCTCAGGGTCCTCTCGGGATTCCTCTCCCGTCGATTCCGGGGCCTAAGACCTTGTGTGGAGTCGGGGCCGGAACCTGAGGATTCCTCTCCAGTGCTGACATGGATCTTGGGGTACTTCTGGAGTCTCCCCAGGGGAGTCAGTCCTCGTCTCGAATGCGGGCATGCACATGCGCTTTCCTCCAGAGCGGTAGCAGCAGTGTCAGGCATTCCGCCGCGTGGATCAAGGGATCTATGGCTTTCCCTCGAGGCTTTCCCACGAGGCTTTCCCACAGGGCTGTCCCACGTGCACACGTGGTGGGAGTCGATCCTCGGCTTGAACGTCAAGGCAGTGCAGGGAAAAAAGTTTCCTCTGGAATGGACTGACACATCTGGGGGACTCTTGGAATGGTGGCACGGCCCTGGAGTTCCTCTCGCCTTTCCTGTGGAGAGCACCTCCTCTTAATATACGACGGGAATGCCGGGAATTCTTTCCCTACGAAACAGGGAAAGGATCCCTCATCTCGAGCTAGGAGGCGGAAACGGGGCGCTCCTGGATGTGTTCGAGACCCTCGTGCTTCCTCTCGAGTGGAGACGGCTATGTCGGGGACCTTCTTGACTTGCAGTAAGGGTGTGAAGGACCCTTTGGAAGTTCCAGTGGTTAGATGTGATTAGCCTCGAGAAGCCTCAGCGGAAATGGGCCTCATCTCGCCTGGAGGGCAAAACCTCCTGGATTTTCTCGAGTTGCGGCAGGTGCTTTCGACTTACGACGGGGACCTCAGGGACCCGCTCTGGTGGCCTCAGGAAAGGCCAGTCCCCATGCGAGTTCCTCGGGGGCCTCTCGGGATTCCTCTCCCGTCGATTCCGGGGCCTAAGGCCTTGTGTGGACTCGGGGTCGGAACCTGAGGATTCCTCTTCAGTGCTGACATGGATCTTCGGGTACTTCTGGAGTCTCCCCAGGGGAGTCAGTGCTCGTCTCGAATGCGGGCTTTCACTTGCGCTTTCCTCCAGAGCGGTAGCAGCAGTGTCACGCATTCCGCCTCGTGGATCAAGGGATCTATGGTTTTTCCTCGAGTCTTTCCCAAGAGGCTTTCCCACGAGGCTTTCCCAAGAGGCTTTCCCACAGGGCTGTCCCACGTGCCACCGTGGTGGGAGTCGATCCTCGGAATGAACGTCGAGGCAGTGCAGGGAAAATACGTTCCTCTGGAATGGACTGACACATCTGAGGGACTCTTGGAATGGTGGCACGACCCTGGAGTTCCTCTTGCCTTTCCTGTGGAGAGCACCTCCTCTTGAGATGCGACGGGAACGCCGGGAATTCTTTCCCTACGAAACAGGGAAAGGATCCCTCATCTCGAGCTAGGAGGCGGAAACGGGGCTCCCCTGGATGTGTGCGGGACCCTCGTGCTTCCTCTCGAGTGGAGACGGGTATGTCGGGGAACTTCTTGAGTTGCAGCAAGGGAGTGAATGACCCTTTAGAAGTTCCAGTGGTTAGATGTGATTAGCCTCGAGAAGCCTCTGCGGAAATGGGCCTCATCTCGCCTGGAGGGCAAAACCTGCTGGATTTTCTCGAGTTGCCGCAGGTGCTTTCTACTTACGACGGGGACCTCAGGGACCCGCTCTGGTGGCCTCAGGAAAGGCCAGTCCCCATGCGAGTTCCTCGGGGGCCTCTCGGGATTCATCTCCCATCGATGCCGGGGCCTAAAACCTTGTGTGGAGTCGGGCTCGGAACCTGAGGATTCCTCTCCAGTGCTGACATGGATCTTGGGGTACTTCTGGAGGCTCCCGAGGGGAGTCAGTCCTCGTCTCGAATGCGGGCATGCACTTGCGCTTTCCTCCAGAGCGGTAGCAGCAGTGTCACGCAGTCCGCCGCGTGGATCAAAGGATCTATGGTTTTCCCTCGAGTCTTTCCCACGAGACTTTCCCACGAGGCTTTCCCACAGGGCTGTCCCACGTGCACACGTGGTGGGAGTCGATACTTGGCTTGAACGTCAAGGCAGTGCAGGGAAAACAGGTTCCTCTGGAATGGACTGACACATCTGGGGGACTCTTGGAATGGTGGCACGACCCTGGAGTTCCTCTCGCCTTTCCTGTGGAGAGCGCCTCCTCTTGAGATGCGACGGGAACGCCGGGAATTCTTTCCCTACGAAACAGAGAAAGGATCCCTCATCTCGAGCTAGGAGGCGGAAACGGGGCTCCCCTGGATGTGTGCGGGACCCTCGTGCTTCCTCTCGAGTGGAGACGGGTACGTCGGGGAACTTCTTGAGTTGCAGCAAGGGTGTGAAGGACCCTTTGGAAGTTCCAGTGGTTAGATGTGATTAACCTCGAGAAGCCTCAGCCGAAATGGGCCTCATCTCGCCTGGAGGGCAAAACCTCCTGGATTTTCTCGAGTTGCGGCAGGTGCTCTCGACTTACGACGGGGACCTCAGGGACCCGCTCTCGTGGCCGCAGGAAAGGCCAGTCCCCATGCGAATTCCTCGGGGGCCTCTCGGGATTCCTCTCCCGGCGATGCCGGGGCCTAAGACCTTCTGTGGAGTCGGGGCCGGAACCTGAGGATTCCTCTCCAGTGCTGACATGGATCTTGGGGTACTTCTGGAGTCTCCCCAGGGGAGGCAGTCCTCGTCTCGAATGCGGGCATGCACTTGCGCTTTCCTCCAGAGCGAGAGCAGCAGTGTCACGCAGGCCGCCGCGTGGATCAAAGGATCTATGGTTTTCCCTCGAGTCTTTCCCACGAGGCTTTCCCACGAGGCTTTCCCACAGGGCTGTCCCACGTGCACACGTGGTGGGAGTCGATCCTCGGCTTGAACGTCAAGGCAGTGCAGGGAAAACAGGTTCCTCTGGAATGGACTGACACATCTGGGGGACTCTTGGAATGGTGGCACGACCCTGGAGTTAATCTCGCCTTTCCTGTGGAGAGCGCCTCCTCTTGATATGCGACGGGAACGCCGGGAATTCTTTCTTTACGAAACAGGGAAAGGATCCCTCATCTGGAGCTAGGAGGCGGAAACGGGGCTCCCCTGGATGTGTGCGGGACCCTCGTGCTTCCTCTCGAGTGGAGACGGGTATGTCGGGGAACTTCTTGAGTTGCAGCAAGGGTGTGAAGGACCCTTTGGAAGTTCCAGTGGTTAGATGTGATTAGCCTCGAGAAGCCTCAGCGGAAATGGGCCTCATCTCGCCTGGAGGGCAAAACCTCCTGGATTTTCTCGAGTTGCGGCAGGTGCTCTCGACTTACGAGGGGGACCTCTGGGACCCGCTCTGGTGGCCTCAGGAAAGTCCAGTCCCCATGCGAGTTCCTCGGGGGCCTCGGGATTCCTCTCCTGGCGATGCCGGGGCCTAAGACCTTGTGTGGAGTCGGGGCCGGAACCTGAGGATTCCTCTCCAGTGCTGACATGGATCTTGGGGTCCTTCTGGAGTCTCCCCAGGGGAGTCAGTCCTCGTCTCCAATGCGGGCATGCACTTGCGCTTTCCTCCAGAGCGGGAGCAGCAGTGTCACGCAGTCCGCCGCGTGGATCAAAGGATCTATGGTTTTCCCTCGAGTCTTTCCCATGAGGCTTTCCCACGAGGCTTTCCCACAGGGCTGTCCCACGTGCACACGTGGTGGGAGTCGATCCTCGGCTTGAACGTCAAGGCAGTGCAGGGAAAACAGGTTCCTCTGGAATGGACTGACACATCTGGGGGACTCTTGGAATGGTGGCATGACCCTGGAGTTCCTCTCGCCTTTCCTGTGGAGAGCGCCTCCTCTTGAGATGCGACGGGAACGCCGGGAATTCTTTCCCTACGAAACAGGGAAAGGATCCCTCATCTCGAGCTAGGAGGCGGAAACGGGGCTCCCCTGGATGTGTGCGGGACCCCACGTGCTTCCTCTCGAGTGGAGACTGGTATGTCAGGGAACTTCTTGAGTTGCAGCAATAGTGTGAAGGACCCTTTGGAAGTTCCAGTGGTTACATGTGATTGGCCTCAAGAAGCCTCAGCAGAAATGGGCCTCATCTCGCCTGGAGGGCAAAACCTCCTGGATTTTCTCGAGTTGCGGCAGGTGCTCTCGACTTACGACAGGGACCTCAGGGACCCGCTCTGGTGGCCTCAGGAAAGGCCAGTCCCCATGCGAGTTCCTCGGGGGCGTCTCGGGATTCCTCTCCCGTCGATGCCGGGGCCAAACCTTGTGTGGAGTCGGGGCCGGAACCTGAGGATTCCTCTCCAGTGCTGACATGGATCTTGGGGTACTTCTGGAGTCTCCCCAGGGGAGTCAGTCCTCGTCTCGAATGCGGGCATGCACTTGCGCTTTCCTCCAGAGCGGTAGCAGCAGTGTCACGCAGTCCGCCGCGTGGATCAAAGGATCTATGGTTTTCCCTCGAGTCTTTCCCACGAGGCTTTCCCACGAGGCTTTCCCACAGGGCTATCCCACGTGCACACGTGGTAGGAGTCGATCCTCGGCTTGAACGTCAAGGCAGTGCAGGGAAAACAGGTTCCTCTGGAATGGACTGACACATCTGGGGGACTCTTGGAATGGTGGCACGACCCTGGAGTTCCTCTCGCCTTTCCTGTGGAGAGCGCCTCCTCTTGAGATGCGACGGGAACGCCGGGAATTCTTTCCCTACGAAACAGGGAAAGGATCCCTCATCTCGAGCTAGGAGGTGGAAACGGGGCTCCCCTGGATGTGTGCGGGACCCCACGTGCTTCCTCTCGAGTGGAGACTGGTATGTCGGGGAACTTCTTGAGTTGCAGCAAGGGTGTGAAGGACCCTTTGGAAGTTCCAGTGGTTAGATGTGATTGGCCTCGAGAAGCCTCAGCGGAAATGGGCCTCATCTCGCCTGGAGGGCAAAACCTCCTGGATTTTCTCGAGTTGCGGCAGGTGCTCTCGACTTACGACGGGGACCTCAGGGACCCGCTCTCGTGGCCGGAAGGAAAGGCCAGTCCCCATGCGAATTCCTCGGGGGCCTCTCGGGATTCCTCTCCCGGCGATGCCGGGGCCTCAGTCCTTCTGTGGAGTCGGGGCCGGAACCTGAGGATTCCTCTCCAGTGCTGACATGGATCTTGGGGTACTTCTGGAGTCTCCCCAGGGGAGGCAGTCCTCGTCTCGAATGCGGGCATGCACTTGCGCTTTCCTCCAGAGCGAGAGCAGCAGTGTCACGCAGGCCGCCGCGTGGATCAAAGGATCTATGGTTTTCCCTCGAGTCTTTCCCACGAGGCTTTCCCACGAGGCTTTCCCACAGGGCTGTCCCACGTGCACACGTGGTGGGAGTCGATCCTCGGCTTGAACGTCAAGGCAGTGCAAGGAAAACAGGTTCCTCTGCAATGGACTGACACATCTGGGGGACTCTTGGAATGGTGGCACGACCCTGGAGTTAATCTCGCCTTTCCTGTGGAGAGCGCCTCCTCTTGAGATGCGACGGGAACGCCGGGAATTCTTTCTTTACGAAACAGGGAAAGGATCCCTCATCTCGAGCTAGGAGGCGGAAACGGGGCTCCCCTGGATGTGTGCGGGACCCTCGTGCTTCCTCTCGAGTGGAGACGGGTATGTCGGGGAACTTCTTGAGTTGCAGCAAGGGTGTGAAGGACCCTTTGGAAGTTCCAGTGGTTAGATGTGATTAGCCTCGAGAAGCCTCAGCGGAAATGGGCCTCATCTCGCCTGGAGGGCAAAACCTCCTGGATTTTCTCGAGTTGCGGCAGGTGCTCTCGACTTACGAGGGGGACCTCTGGGACCCTCTCTGGTGGCCTCAGGAAAGGCCAGTCCCCATGCGAGTTCCTCAGGGACCTCTCGGGATTCCTCTCCCGTCGATGCCGGGGCCTAAGACCTTGTGTGGAGTCGGGGCCGGAACCTGAGGATTCCTCTCCAGTGCTGACATGGATCTTGGGGTACTTCTGGAGTCTCCCCAGGGGAGTCAGTCCTCGTCTCGAATGCGGACATGCACATGCGCTTTCCTCCAGAGCGGTAGCAGCAGTGTCAGGCATTCCGCCGCGTGGATCAAGGGATCTATGGCTTTCCCTCGAGGCTTTCCCACGAGGCTTTCCCACAGGGCTGTCCCACGTGCACACGTGGTGGGCTTCGATCCTCGGCTTGAACGTCAAGGCAGTGCAGGGAAAAAAGTTTCCTCTGGAATGGACTGACACATCTGGGGGACTCTTGGAATGGTGGCACGGCCCTGGAGTTCCTCTCGCCTTTCCTGTGGAGAGCACCTCCTCTTAATATACGACGGGAATGCCGGGAATTCTTTCCCTACGAAACAGGGAAAGGATCCCTCATCTCGAGCTAGGAGGCGGAAACGGGGCGCTCCTGGATGTGTTCGAGACCCTCGTGCTTCCTCTCGAGTGGAGACGGCTATGTCGGGGACCTTCTTGACTTGCAGTAAGGGTGTGAAGGACCCTTTGGAAGTTCCAGTGGTTAGATGTGATTAGCCTCGAGAAGCCTCAGCGTAAATGGGCCTCATCTCGCCTGGAGGGCAAAACCTCCTGGATTTTCTCGAGTTGCGGCAGGTGCTTTCGACTTACGACGGGGACCTCAGGGACCCGCTCTGGTGGCCTCAGGAAAGGCCAGTCCCCATGCGAGTTCCTCGGGGGCCTCTCGGGATTCCTCTCCCGTCGATTCCGGGGCCTAAGGCCTTGTGTGGACTCGGGGTCGGAACCTGAGGATTCCTCTTCAGTGCTGACATGGATCTTCGGGTACTTCTGGAGTCTCCCCAGGGGAGTCAGTGCTCGTCTCGAATGCGGGCTTTCACTTGCGCTTTCCTCCAGAGCGGTAGCAGCAGTGTCACGCATTCCGCTGCGTGGATCAAGGGATCTATGGTTTTTCCTCGAGTCTTTCCCAAGAGGCTTTCCCACGAGGCTTTCCCAAGAGGCTTTCCCACAGGGCTGTCCCACGTGCCACCGTGGTGGGATTCGATCCTCGGAATGAACGTCGAGGCAGTGCAGGGAAAATACGTTCCTCTGGAATGGACTGACACATCTGAGGGACTCTTGGAATGGTGGCACGACCCTGGAGTTCCTCTCGCCTTTCCTGTGGAGAGCACCTCCTCTTGAGATGCGACGGGAACGCCGGGAATTCTTTCCCTACGAAACAGGGAAAGGATCCCTCATCTCGAGCTAGGAGGCGGAAACGGGGCTCCCCTGGATGTGTGCGGGACCCTCGTGCTTCCTCTCGAGTGGAGACGGGTATGTCGGGGAACTTCTTGAGTTGCAGCAAGGGAGTGAATGACCCTTTAGAAGTTCCAGTGGTTAGATGTGATTAGCCTCGAGAAGCCTCTGCGGAAATGGGCCTCATCTCGCCTGGAGGGCAAAACCTGCTGGATTTTCTCGAGTTGCCGCAGGTGCTTTCGACTTACGACGGGGACCTCAGGGACCCGCTCTGGTGGCCTCAGGAAAGGCCAGTCCCCATGCGAGTTCCTCGGGGGCCTCTCGGGATTCATCTCCCATCGATGCCGGGGCCTAAAACCTTGTGTGGAGTCGGGCTCGGAACCTGAGGATTCCTCTCCAGTGCTGACATGGATCTTGGGGTACTTCTGGAGGCTCCCGAGGGGAGTCAGTCCTCGTCTCGAATGCGGGCATGCACTTGCGCTTTCCTCCAGAGCGGTAGCAGCAGTGTCACGCAGTCCGCCGCGTGGATCAAAGGATCTATGGTTTTCCCTCGAGTCTTTCCCACGAGACTTTCCCACGAGGCTTTCCCACAGGGCTGTCCCACGTGCACACGTGGTGGGAGTCGATACTTGGCTTGAACGTAAAGGCAGTGCAGGGAAAACAGGTTCCTCTGGAATGGACTGACACATCTGGGGGACTCTTGGAATGGTGGCACGACCCTGGAGTTCCTCTCGCCTTTCCTGTGGAGAGCGCCTCCTCTTGAGATGCGACGGGAACGCCGGGAATTCTTTCCCTACGAAACAGAGAAAGGATCCCTCATCTCGAGCTAGGAGGCGGAAACGGGGCTCCCCTGGATGTGTGCGGGACCCTCGTGCTTCCTCTCGAGTGGAGACGGGTACGTCGGGGAACTTCTTGAGTTGCAGCAAGGGTGTGAAGGACCCTTTGGAAGTTCCAGTGGTTAGATGTGATTAGCCTCGAGAAGCCTCAGCGGAAATGGGCCTCATCTCGCCTGGAGGGCAAAACCTCCTGGATTTTCTCGAGTTGCGTCAGGTGCTCTCGACTTACGAGGGGGACCTCTGGGACCCGCTCTGGTGGCCTCAGGAAAGGCCAGTCCCCATGCGAGTTCCTCGGGGGCCTCGGGATTCCTCTCCCGGCGATGCCGGGGCCTAAGACCTTGTGTGGAGTCGGGGCCGGAACCTGAGGATTCCTCTCCAGTGCTGACATGGATCTTGGGGTACTTCTGGAGTCTCCCCAGGGGAGTCAGTCCTCGTCTCGAATGCGGGCATGCACTTGCGCTTTCCTCCAGAGCGGTAGCAGCAGTGTCACGCAGTCCGCCGCGTGGATCAAAGGATCTATGGTTTTCCCTCGAGTCTTTCCCACGAGGCTTTCCCACGAGGCTTTCCCACAGGGCTATCCCACGTGCACACGTGGTAGGAGTCGATCCTCGGCTTGAACGTCAAGGCAGTGCAGGGAAAACAGGTTCCTCTGGAATGGACTGACACATCTGGGGGACTCTTGGAATGGTGGCACGACCCTGGAGTTCCTCTCGCCTTTCCTGTGGAGAGCGCCTCCTCTTGAGATGCGACGGGAACGCCGGGAATTCTTTCCCTACGAAACAGGGAAAGGATCCCTCATCTCGAGCTAGGAGGTGGAAACGGGGCTCCCCTGGATGTGTGCGGGACCCCACGTGCTTCCTCTCGAGTGGAGACGGGTATGTCGGGGAACTTCTTGAGTTGCAGCAAGGGTGTGAAGGACCCTTTGGAAGTTCCAGTGGTTAGATGTGATTGGCCTCGAGAAGCCTCAGCGGAAATGGGCCTCATCTCGCCTGGAGGGCAAAACCTCCTGGATTTTCTCGAGTTGCGGCAGGTGCTCTCGACTTACGACGGGGACCTCAGGGACCCGCTCTGGTGGCCGCAGGAAAGGCCAGTCCCCATGCGAATTCCTCGGGGGCCTCTCGGGATTCCTCTCCCGGCGATGCCGGGGCCTAAGACCTTCTGTGGAGTCGGGGCCGGAACCTGAGGATTCCTCTCCAGTGCTGACATGGAACTTGGGGTACTTCTGGAGTCTCCCCAGGGGAGGCAGTCCTCGTCTCGAATGCGGGCATGCACTTGCGCTTTCCTCCAGAGCGAGAGCAGCAGTGTCACGCAGGCCGCCGCGTGGATCAAAGGATCTATGGTTTTCCCTCGAGTCTTTCCCACGAGGCTTTCCCACGAGGCTTTCCCACAGGGCTGTCCCACGTGCACACGTGGTGGGAGTCGATCCTCGGCTTGAACGTCAAGGCAGTGCAAGGAAAACAGGTTCCTCTGCAATGGACTGACACATCTGGGGGACTCTTGGAATGGTGGCACGACCCTGGAGTTCATCTCGCCTTTCCTGTGGAGAGCGCCTCCTCTTGAGATGCGACGGGAACGCCGGGAATTCTTTCTTTACGAAACAGGGAAAGGATCCCTCATCTCGAGCTAGGAGGCGGAAACGGGGCTCCCCTGGATGTGTGCGGGACCCTCGTGCTTCCTCTCGAGTGGAGACGGGTATGTCGGGGAACTTCTTGAGTTGCAGCAAGGGTGTGAAGGACCCTTTGGAAGTTCCAGTGGTTAGATGTGATTAGCCTCGAGAAGCCTCAGCGGAAATGGGCCTCATCTCGCCTGGAGGGCAAAACCTCCTGGATTTTCTCGAGTTGCGGCAGGTGCTCTCGACTTACGAGGGGGACCTCTGGGACCCGCTCTGGTGGCCTCAGGAAAGGCCAGTCCCCATGCGAGTTCCTCGGGGGCCTCGGGATTCCTCTCCCGGCGATGCCGGGGCCAAAGACCTTGTGTGGAGTCGGGGCCGGAACCTGAGGATTCCTCTCCAGTGCTGACATGGATCTTGGGGTACTTCTGGAGTCTCCCCAGGGGAGTCAGTCCTCGTCTCGAATGCGGGCATGCACTTGCGCTTTCCTCCAGAGCGGGAGCAGCAGTGTCACGCAGTCCGCCGCGTGGATCAAAGGATCTATGGTTTTCCCTCGAGTCTTTCCCACGAGGCTTTCCCACGAGGCTTTCCCACAGGGCTATCCCACGTGCACACGTGGTAGGAGTCGATCCTCGGCTTGAACGTCAAGGCAGTGCAGGGAAAACAGGTTCCTCTGGAATGGACTGACACATCTGGGGGACTCTTGGAATGTTGGCACGACCCTGGAGTTCCTCTCGCCTTTCCTGTGGAGAGCGCCTCCTCTTGAGATGCGACGGGAACGCCGGGAATTCTTTCCCTACGAAACAGGGAAAGGATCCCTCATCTCGAGCTAGGAGGTGGAAACGGGGCTCCCCTGGATGTGTGCGGGACCCCACGTGCTTCCTCTCGAGTGGAGACGGGTATGTCGGGGAACTTCTTGAGTTGCAGCAAGGGTGTGAAGGACCCGTTGGAAGTTCCAGTGGTTAGATGTGATTGGCCTCGAGAAGCCTCAGCGGAAATGGGCCTCATCTCGCCTGGAGGGCAAAACCTCCTGGATTTTCTCGAGTTGCGGCAGGTGCTCTCGACTTACGACGGGGACCTCAGGGACCCGCTCTGGTGGCCTCAGGAAAGGCCAGTCTCCATGCGAGTTCCTCGGGGGCCTCTCGGGATTCCTCTCCCGTCGATGCCGGGGCCTAAGACCTTGTGTGGAGTCGGGGCCGGAACCTGAGGATTCCTCTCCAGTGCTGACATGGATCTTGGGGTACTTCTGGAGTCTCCCCAGGGGGGTCAGTCCTCGTCTCGAATGCGGGCATGCACTTGCGCTTTCCTCCAGAGCGGTAGCAGCAGTGTCACACAGTCCGCCGCGTGGATCAAAGGATGTATGGTTTTCCCTCGAGTCTTTCCCACGAGGCTTTCCCACGAGACTTTCCCACAGGGGTGTCCCACGTGCACACCTGGTGGGAGTCGATCCTCGGCTTGAACGTCAAGGCAGTGCAGGGAAAATAGGTTCCTCTGGAATGGACTGACACATCTGGGGGACTCTTGGAATGGTGGCACAACCCTGGAGTTCCTCTCGCCTTTCCTGTGGAGAGCGCCTCCTCTTGAGATGCGACGGGAACGCCGGGAATTCTTTCTTTACGAAACAGGGAAAGGATCCCTCATCTCGAGCTAGGAGGCAGAAACGGGGCTCCCCTGGATGTGTGCGGGACCCTCGTGCTTCCTCTCGAGTGGAGACGGGTATGTCGGGGAACTTCTTGAGTTGCAGCAAGGGTGTGAAGGACCCTTTGGAAGTTCCAGTGGTTAGATGTGATTAGCCTCGAGAAGCCTCAGCGGAAATGGGCCTCATCTCGCCTGGAGGGCAAAACCTCCTGGATTTTCTCGAGTTGCGGCAGGTGCTCTCGACTTACGAGGGGGACCTCTGGGACCCTCTCTGGTGGCCTCAGGAAAGGCCAGTCCCCATGCGAGTTCCTCAGGGTCCTCTCGGGATTCCTCTCCCGTCGATTCCGGGGCCTAAGACCTTGTGTGGAGTCGGGGCCGGAACCTGAGGATTCCTCTCCAGTGCTGACATGGATCTTGGGGTACTTCTGGAGTCTCCCCAGGGGAGTCAGTCCTCGTCTCGAATGCGGGCATGCACATGCGCTTTCCTCCAGAGCGGTAGCAGTAGTGTCAGGCATTCCGCCGCGTGGATCAAGGGATCTATGGCTTTCCCTCGAGGCTTTCCCACGAGGCTTTCCCACAGGGCTGTCCCACGTGCACACGTGGTGGGAGTCGATCCTCGGCTTGAACGTCAAGGCAGTGCAGGGAAAAAAGTTTCCTCTGGAATGGACTAACACATCTGGGGGACTCTTGGAATGGTGGCACGGCCCTGGAGTTCCTCTCGCCTTTCCTGTGGAGAGCACCTCCTCTTAATATACGACGGGAATGCCGGGAATTCTTTCCCTACGAAACAGGGAAAGGATCCCTCATCTCGAGCTAGGAGGCGGAAACGGGGCGCTCCTGGATGTGTTCGAGACCCTCGTGCTTCCTCTCGAGTGGAGACGGCTATGTCGGGGACCTTCTTGACTTGCAGTAAGGGTGTGAAGGACCCTTTGGAAGTTCCAGTGGTTAGATGTGATTAGCCTCGAGAAGCCTCAGCGGAAATGGGCCTCATCTCGCCTGGAGGGCAAAACCTCCTGGATTTTCTCGAGTTGCGGCAGGTGCTTTCGACTTACGACGGGGACCTCAGGGACCCGCTCTGGTGGCCTCAGGAAAGGCCAGTCCCCATGCGAATTCCTCGGGGGCCTCTCGGGATTCCTCTCCCGTCGATTCTGGGGCCTAAGGCCTTGTGTGGACTCGGGGTCGGAACCTGAGGATTCCTCTTCAGTGCTGACATGGATCTTCGGGTACTTCTGGAGTCTCCCCAGGGGAGTCAGTGCTCGTCTAGAATGCGGGCTTTCACTTGCGCTTTCCTCCAGAGCGGTAGCAGCAGTGTCACGCATTCCGCTGCGTGGATCAAGGGATCTATGGTTTTTCCTCGAGTCTTTCCCAAGAGGCTTTCCCACGAGGCTTTCCCAAGAGCCTTTCCCACAGGGCTGTCCCACGTGCCACCGTGGTGGGAGTCGATCCTCGGAATGAACGTCGAGGCAGTGCAGGGAAAATACGTTCCTCTGGAATGGACTGACACATCTGAGGGACTCTTGGAATGGTGGCACGACCCTGGAGTTCCTCTCGCCTTTCCTGTGGAGAGCACCTCCTCTTGAGATGCGACGGGAACGCCGGGAATTCTTTCCCTACGAAACAGGGAAAGGATCCCTCATCTCGAGCTAGGAGGCGGAAACGGGGCTCCCCTGGATGTGTGCGGGACCCTCGTGCTTCCTCTCGAGTGGAGACGGGTATGTCGGGGAACTTCTTGAGTTGCAGCAAGGGAGTGAATGACCCTTTAGAAGTTCCAGTGGGTAGATGTGATTAGCCTCGAGAAGCCTCTGCGGAAATGGGCCTCATCTCGCCTGGAGGGCAAAACCTGCTGGATTTTCTCGAGTTGCCGCAGGTGCTTTCGACTTACGACGGGGACCTCAGGGACCCGCTCTGGTGGCCTCAGGAAAGGCCAGTCCCCATGCGAGTTCCTCGGGGGCCTCTCGGGATTCATCTCCCATCGATGCCGGGGCCTAAAACCTTGTGTGGAGTCGGGCTCGGAACCTGAGGATTCCTCTCCAGTGCTGACATGGATCTTGGGGTACTTCTGGAGGCTCCCGAGGGGAGTCAGTCCTCGTCTCGAATGCGGGCATGCACTTGCGCTTTCCTCCAGAGCGAGAGCAGCAGTGTCACGCAGGCCGCCGCGTGGATCAAAGGATCTATGGTTTTCCCTCGAGTCTTTCCCACGAGGCTTTCCCACGAGGCTTTCCCACAGGGCTGTCCCACGTGCACACGTGGTGGGAGTCGATCCTCGGCTTGAACGTCAAGGCAGTGCAGGGAAAACAGGTTCCTCTGGAATGGACTGACACATCTGGGGGACTCTTGGAATGGTGGCACGACCCTGGAGTTAATCTCGCCTTTCCTGTGGAGAGCGCCTCCTCTTGATATGCGACGGGAACGCCGGGAATTCTTTCTTTACGAAACAGGGAAAGGATCCCTCATCTCGAGCTAGGAGGCGGAAACGGGGCTCCCCTGGATGTGTGCGGGACCCTCGTGCTTCCTCTCGAGTGGAGACGGGTATGTCGGGGAACTTCTTGAGTTGCAGCAAGGGTGTGAAGGACCCTTTGGAAGTTCCAGTGGTTAGATGTGATTAGCCTCGAGAAGCCTCAGCGGAAATGGGCCTCATCTCGCCTGGAGGGCAAAACCTCCTGGATTTTCTCGAGTTGCGGCAGGTGCTCTCGACTTACGAGGGGGACCTCTGGGACCCGCTCTGGTGGCCTCAGGAAAGGCCAGTCCCCATGCGAGTTCCTCGGGGGCCTCGGGATTCCTCTCCCGGCGATGCCGGGGCCTAAGACCTTGTGTGGAGTCGGGGCCGGAACCTGAGGATTCCTCTCCAGTGCTGACATGGATCTTGGGGTACTTCTGGAGTCTCCCCAGGGGAGTCAGTCCTCGTCTCGAATGCGGGCATGCACTTGCGCTTTCCTCCAGAGCGGGAGCAGCAGTGTCACGCAGTCCGCCGCGTGGATCAAAGGATCTATGGTTTTCCCTCGAGTCTTTCCCATGAGGCTTTCCCACGAGGCTTTCCCACAGGGCTGTCCCACGTGCACACGTGGTGGGAGTCGATCCTCGGCTTGAACGTCAAGGCAGTGCAGGGAAAACAGGTTCCTCTGGAATGGACTGACACATCTGGGGGACTCTTGGAATGGTGGCATGACCCTGGAGTTCCTCTCGCCTTTCCTGTGGAGAGCGCCTCCTCTTGAGATGCGACGGGAACGCCGGGAATTCTTTCCCTACGAAACAGGGAAAGGATCCCTCATCTCGAGCTAGGAGGCGGAAACGGGGCTCCCCTGGATGTGTGCGGGACCCCACGTGCTTCCTCTCGAGTGGAGACTGGTATGTCAGGGAACTTCTTGAGTTGCAGCAATAGTGTGAAGGACCCTTTGGAAGTTCCAGTGGTTACATGTGATTGGCCTCAAGAAGCCTCAGCGGAAATGGGCCTCATCTCGCCTGGAGGGCAAAACCTCCTGGATTTTCTCGAGTTGCGGCAGGTGCTCTCGACTTACGACGGGGACCTCAGGGACCCGCTCTGGTGGCCTCAGGAAAGGCCAGTCCCCATGCGAGTTCCTCGGGGGCGTCTCGGGATTCCTCTCCCGTCGATGCCGGGGCCAAAGACCTTGTGTGGAGTCGGGGCCGGAACCTGAGGATTCCTCTCCAGTGCTGACATGGATCTTGGGGTACTTCTGGAGTCTCCCCAGGGGAGTCAGTCCTCGTCTCGAATGCGGGCATGCACTTGCGCTTTCCTCCAGAGCGGTAGCAGCAGTGTCACGCAGTCCGCCGCGTGGATCAAAGGATCTATGGTTTTCCCTCGAGTCTTTCCCACGAGGCTTTCCCACGAGGCTTTCCCACAGGGCTATCCCACGTGCACACGTGGTAGGAGTCGATCCTCGGCTTGAACGTCAAGGCAGTGCAGGGAAAACAGGTTCCTCTGGAATGGACTGACACATCTGGGGGACTCTTGGAATGGTGGCACGACCCTGGAGTTCCTCTCGCCTTTCCTGTGGAGAGCGCCTCCTCTTGAGATGCGACGGGAACGCCGGGAATTCTTTCCCTACGAAACAGGGAAAGGATCCCTCATCTCGAGCTAGGAGGTGGAAACGGGGCTCCCCTGGATGTGTGCGGGACCCCACGTGCTTCCTCTCGAGTGGAGACGGGTATGTCGGGGAACTTCTTGAGTTGCAGCAAGGGTGTGAAGGACCCTTTGGAAGTTCCAGTGGTTAGATGTGATTGGCCTCGAGAAGCCTCAGCGGAAATGGGCCTCATCTCGCCTGGAGGGCAAAACCTCCTGGATTTTCTCGAGTTGCGGCAGGTGCTCTCGACTTACGACGGGGACCTCAGGGACCCGCTCTCGTGGCCGGAAGGAAAGGCCAGTCCCCATGCGAGTTCCTCAGGGTCCTCTCGGGATTCCTCTCCCGGCGATGCCGGGGCCTCAGACCTTCTGTGGAGTCGGGGCCGGAACCTGAGGATTCCTCTCCAGTGCTGACATGGATCTTGGGGTACTTCTGGAGTCTCCCCAGGGGAGGCAGTCCTCGTCTCGAATGCGGGCATGCACTTGCGCTTTCCTCCAGAGCGAGAGCAGCAGTGTCACGCAGGCCGCCGCGTGGATCAAAGGATCTATGGTTTTCCCTCGAGTCTTTCCCACGAGGCTTTCCCACGAGGCTTTCCCACAGGGCTGTCCCACGTGCACACGTGGTGGGAGTCGATCCTCGGCTTGAACGTCAAGGCAGTGCAAGGAAAACAGGTTCCTCTGCAATGGACTGACACATCTGGGGGACTCTTGGAATGGTGGCACGGCCCTGGAGTTCCTCTCGCCTTTCCTGTGGAGAGCACCTCCTCTTAATATACGACGGGAATGCCGGGAATTCTTTCCCTACGAAACAGGGAAAGGATCCCTCATCTCGAGCTAGGAGGCGGAAACGGGGCTCCCCTGGATGTGTGCGGGACCCTCGTGCTTCCTCTCGAGTGGAGACGGGTATGTCGGGGAACTTCTTGAGTTGCAGCAAGGGTGTGAAGGACCCTTTGGAAGTTCCAGTGGTTAGATGTGATTAGCCTCGAGAAGCCTCAGCGGAAATGGGCCTCATCTCGCCTGGAGGGCAAAACCTCCTGGATTTTCTCGAGTTGCGGCAGGTGCTCTCGACTTACGAGGGGGATCTCTGGGACCCGCTCTGGTGGCCTCAGGAAAGGCCAGTCCCCATGCGAGTTCCTCGGGGGCCTCGGGATTCCTCTCCCGGCGATGCCGGGGCCAAAGACCTTGTGTGGAGTCGGGGCCGGAACCTGAGGGTTCCTCTCCAGTGCTGACATGGATCTTGGGGTACTTCTGGAGTCTCCCCAGGGGAGTCAGTCCTCGTCTCGAATGCGGGCATGCACTTGCGCTTTCCTCCAGAGCGGGAGCAGCAGTGTCACGCAGTCCGCCGCGTGGATCAAAGGATCTATGGTTTTCCCTCGAGTCTTTCCCACGAGGCTTTCCCACGAGGCTTTCCCACAGGGCTATCCCACGTGCACACGTGGTAGGAGTCGATCCTCGGCTTGAACGTCAAGGCAGTGCAGGGAAAACAGGTTCCTCTGGAATGGACTGACACATCTGGGGGACTCTTGGAATGGTGGCACGACCCTGGAGTTCCTCTCGCCTTTCCTGTGGAGAGCGCCTCCTCTTGAGATGCGACGGGAACGCCGGGAATTCTTTCCCTACGAAACAGGGAAAGGATCCCTCATCTCGAGCTAGGAGGTGCAAACGGGGCTCCCCTGGATGTGTGCGGGACCCCACGTGCTTCCTCTCGAGTGGAGACGGGTATGTCGGGGAGCTTCTTGAGTTGCAGCAAGGGTGTGAAGGACCCTTTGGAAGTTCCAGTGGTTAGATGTGATTGGCCTCGATAAGCCTCAGCGGAAATGGGCCTCATCTCGCCTGGAGGGCAAAACCTCCTGGATTTTCTCGAGTTGCGGCAGGTGCTCTCGACTTACGACGGGGACCTCAGGGACCCGCTCTGGTGGCCTCAGGAAAGGCCAGTCCCCATGCGAGTTTCTCGGGGGCCTCTCGGGATTCCTCTCCCGTCGATGCCGGGGCCTAAGACCTTGTGTGGAGTCGGGGCCGAAACCTGAGGATTCCTCTCCAGTGCTGACATTGATCTTGGGGTACTTCTGGAGTCTCCCCAGGGGAGTCAGTCCTCGTCTCGAATGCAGGCATGCACTTGCGCTTTCCTCCAGAGCGGTAGCAGCAGTGTCACGCAGTCCGCCGCGTGGATCAAGGGATCTATGGTTTTCCCTCGAGTCTTTCCCACGAGGCTTTCCCACGAGGCTTTCCCACAGGGCTGTCCCACGTGCACACGTGGTGGGAGTCGATCCTCGGCTTGAACGTCTAGGCAGTGCAGGGCAAACAGGTTCCTCTGGAATGGACTGACACATCTGGGGGACTCTTGGAATGGTGTCACGACCCTGGAGTTCCTCTCGCCTTTCCTGTGGAGAGCGCCTCCTCTTGAGATGCGACGGGAACGCCGGGAATTCTTTCCCTACGAAACAGGGAAAGGATCCCTCATCTCGAGCTAGGAGGCGGAAACGGGGCTCCCCTGGATGTGTGCGGGACCCCACGTGCTTCCTCTCGAGTGGAGACGGGTATGTCGGGGAACTTCTTGAGTTGCAGCAAGGGTGTGAAGGACCCTTTGGAAGTTCCAGTGGTTAGATGTGATTGGCCTCGAGAAGCCTCAGCGGAAATGGGCCTCATCTCGCCTGGAGGGCAAAACCTCCTGGATTTTGTCGAGTTGCGGCAGGTGCTCTCGACTTACGACGGGGACCTCAGGGACCCGCTCTGGTGGCCTCAGGAAAGGCCAGTCCCCATGCGAGTTCCTCGGGGGCCTCTCGGGATTCCTCTCCCTTCGATGCCGGGGTCTAAGACCTTGTGTGGAGTCGGGGCCGGAACCTGAGGATTCCTCTCCAGTGCTGACATGGATCTTGGGGTACTTCTGGAGTCTCCCCAGGGGAGTCAGTCCTCGTCTCGAATGCGGGCATGCACTTGCGCTTTCCTCCAGAGCGGTAGCAGCAGTGTCACACAGTCCGCCGCGTGGATCAAAGGATGTATGGTTTTCCCTCGAGTCTTTCCCACGAGGCTTTCCCACGAGGCTTTCCCACAGGGCTGTCCCACGTGCACACGTGGTGGGAGTGGATCCTCGGCTTGAACGTCAAGGCAGTGCAGGGAAAACAGGTTCCTCTGGAATGGACTGACACATCTGGGGGACTCTTGGAATGGTGGCACGACCCTGGAGTTCCTCTCGCCTTTCCTGTGGAGAGCGCCTCCTCTTGAGATGCGACGGGAACGCCGGGAATTCTTTCCCTACGAAACAGGGAAAGGATCCCTCATCTCGAGCTAGGAGGCGGAAACGGGGCTCCCCTGGATGTGTGCGGGACCCCACGTGCTTCCTCTCGAGTGGAGACGGGTATGTCGGGGAACTTCTTGAGTTGCAGCAAGGGTGTGAATGACCCTTTGGAAGTTCCAGTGGTTACATGTGATTGGCCTCGAGAAGCCTCAGCGGAAATGGGCCTCATCTCGCCTGGAGGGCAAAACCTCCTGGATTTTCTCGAGTTGCGGCAGGTGCTCTCGACTTACGACGGGGACCTCAGGGACCCGCTCTGGTGGCCTCAGGAAAGGCCAGTCCCCATGCGAGTTCCTCGGGGGCCTCTCGGGATTCCTCTCCCGTCGATGCCGGGGCCTAAGACCTTGTGTGGAGTCGGGGCCGGAACCTGAGGATTCCTCTCCAGTGCTGACATGGATCTTGGGGTACTTCTGGAGTCTCCCCAGGGGAGTCAGTCCCCGTCTCGAATGCGGGCATGCACATGCGCTTTCCTCCAGAGCGGTAGCAGCAGTGTCACGCAGTCCGCCGCGTGGATCAAAGGATCTATGGTTTTCCCTCGAGTCTTTCCCACGAGGCTTTCCCACGAGGCTTTCCCACAGGGCTGTCCCACGTGCACACGTGGTGGGAGTCGATCCTCGGCTTGAACGTCAAGGCAGTGCAGGGAAAACAGGTTCCTCTCGAATGGACTGACACATCTGGGGGACTCTTGGAATGGTGGCACGACCCTGGAGTTCCTCTCGCCTTTCCTTTGGAGAGCGCCTCCTCTTGAGGTGCGACGGGAACGCCGGGAATTCTTTCCCTACGAAACAGGGATAGGATCCCTCATCTCGAGCTAGGAGGCGGAAACGGGGCTCCCCTGGATGTGTGCGGGACCCCACGTGCTTCCTCTCGAGTGGAGACGGGTATGTCGGGGAACTTCTTGAGTTGCAGCAAGGGTGTGAAGGACCCTTTGGAAGTTCCAGTGGTTAGATGTGATTGGCCTCGAGAAGCCTCAGCGGAAATGGGCCTCATCTCGCCTGGAGGGCAAAACCTCGTGGATTTTCTCGAGTTGCGGCAGGTGCTCTCGACTAACGACGGGGACCTCAGGGACCCGCTCTGGTGGCCTCAGGAAAGGCCAGTCCCCATGCGAGTTCCTCGGGGGCCTCTCGGGATTCCTCTCCCGTCGATGCCGGGGCCTAAGACCTTGTGTGGAGTCGGGGCCGGAACCTGAGGATTCCTCTCCAGTGCTGACAAGGATCTTGGGGTACTTCTGGAGTCTCCCCAGGGGTTCAGTCCTCGTCTCGAATGCGGGCATGCACTTGCGCTTTCCTCCAGAGCGGTAGCAGCAGTGTCACGCAGTCCGCCGCGTGGATCAAAGGATGTATGTTTTTCCCTCGAGTCTTTCCCACGAGGCTTTCCCACGAGGCTTTCCCACAGGGCTGTCCCACGTGCACACGTGGTGGGAGTCGATCCTCGGCTTGAACGTCAAGGCAGTGCAGGGAAAACAGGTTCCTCTGGAATGGACTGACACATCTGGGGGACTCTTGGAATGGTGTCACGACCCTGGAGTTCCTCTCGCCTTTCCTGAGGAGAGTGCCTCCTCTTGAGATGCCACGGCAACGCCGGGAATTCTTTCCCTACCAAACAGGGAAAGGATCCCTCATCTCGAGCTAGGAGGCGGAAACGGGGCTCCCCTGGATGTGTGCGGGACCCCACGTGCTTCCTCTCGAGTGGATACGGGTATGTCGGGGAACTTCTTGAGTTGCAGCAATGGTGTGAAGGACCCTTTGGAAGTTCCAGTGGTTATACGTGATTGGCCTCGAGAAGCCTCAGCGGAAATGGGCCTCATCTCGCCTGGAGGGCAAAACCTCCTGGATTTTCTCGAGTTGCGGCAGGTGCTCTCGACTTACGACGGGGACCTCAGGGACCCGCTCTGGTGGCCTCAGGAAAGGCCAGTCCCCATGCGAGTTCCTCGGGGGCCTCTCGGGATTCCTCTCCCGTCGATGCCGGGGCCTAAGACCTTGTGTGGAGTCGGGGCCGGAACCTGAGGATTCCTCTCCAGTGCTGACATGGATCTTGGGGTACTTCTGGAGTCTCCCCAGGGGAGTCAGTCCTCGTCTCGAATGCGGGCATGCACTTGCGCTTTCCTCCAGAGCGGTAGCAGCAGTGTCACGCAGTCCGCCGCGTGGATCAAAGGATCTATGGTTTTCCCTGGAGTCTTTCCCACGAGGCTTTCCCACGAGGCTTTCCCACAGGGCTGTCCCACGTGCACACGTGGTGGGAGTCGATCCTCGGCTTGAACGTCAAGGCAGTGCAGGGAAAACAGGTTCCTCTGGAATGGACTGACACATCTGGGGGACTCTTGGAATGGTGGCACGACCCTGGAGTTCCTCTCGCCTTTCCTGTGGAGAGCGCCTCCTCTTGAGATGCGACGGGAACGCCGGGAATTCTTTCCCTACGAAACAGGGAAAGGATCCCTCATCTCGAGCTAGGAGGCGGAAACGGGGCTCCCCTGGATGTGTGCGGGACCCCACGTGCTTCCTCTCGAGTGGAGACGGGTATGTCGGGGAACTTCTTGAGTTGCAGCAAGGGTGTGAAGGACCCTTTGGAAGTTCCAGTGGTTAGATGTGATTGGCCTCGAGAAGCCTCAGCGGAAATGGGCCTCATCTCGCCTGGAGGGCAAAACCTCCTGGATTTTCTCGAGTTTCGGCAGGTGCTCTCGACTTACGACGGGGACCTCAGGGACCCACTCTGGTGGCCTCAGGATAGGCCAGTCCCCTTGCGAGTTCCTCGGGGGCCTCTCGGGATTCCTCTCCCGTCGATGCCGGGGCCTAAGACCTTGTGTGGAGTCGGGGCCGGAACCTGAGGATTCCTCTCCAGTGCTGACATGGATCTTGGGGTACTTCTGGAGTCTCCCCAGGGGAGTCAGTCCTCGTCTCGAATGCGGGCATGCATTTGCGCTTTCCTCCAGAGCGGTAGCAGCAGTGTCACGCAGTCCGCCGCGTGGATCAAAGGATCTATGGTTTTCCCTCGAGTCTTTCCCACGAGGCTTTCCCACGAGGCTTTCCCACAGGGCTGTCCCACGTGCACACGTGGTGGGAGTGGATCCTCGGCTTGAACGTCAAGGCAGTGCAGGGAAAACAGGTTCCTCTGGAATGGACTGACACATCTGGGGGACTCTTGGAATGGTGGCACGACCCTGGAGTTCCTCTCGCCTTTCCTGTGGAGAGTGCCTCCTCTTGAGATGCGACGGGAACGCCGGGAATTCTTTCCCTACGAAACAGGGAAAGGATCCCTCATCTCGAGGTAGGAGGCGGAAACGGGGCTCCCCTGGATGTGTGCGGGACCCCACGTGCTTCCTCTCGAGTGGAGACGGGTATGTCGGGGAACTTCTTGAGTTGCAGCAAGGGTGTGAAGGACCCTTTGGAAGTTCCAGTGGTTAGATGTGATTGGCCTCGAGAAGCCTCAGCGTAAATGGGCCTCATCTCGTCTGGAGGGCAAAACCTCCTGGATTTTCTCGAGTTGCGGCAGGTGCTCTCGACTTACGACGGGGACCTCAGGGACCCGCTCTGGTGGCCTCAGGAAAGGCCAGTCCCCATGCGAGTTTCTCGGGGGCCTCTCGGGATTCCTCTCCCGTCGATGCCGGGGCCTAAGACCTTGTGTGGAGTCGGGGCCGAAACCTGAGGATTCCTCTCCAGTGCTGACATGGATCTTGGGGTACTTTTGGAGTCTCCCCAGGGGAGTCAGTCCTCGTCTCGAATGCAGGCATGCACTTGCGCTTTCCTCCAGAGCGGTAGCAGCAGTGTCACGCAGTCCGCCGCGTGGATCAAGGGATCTATGGTTTTCCCTCGAGTCTTTCCCACGAGGCTTTCCCACGAGGCTTTCCCACAGGGCTGTCCCACGTGCACACGTGGTGGGAGTCGATCCTCGGCTT
This sequence comes from Ovis canadensis, assembly GCF_042477335.2. NCBI lineage: Eukaryota > Metazoa > Chordata > Mammalia > Artiodactyla > Bovidae > Ovis > Ovis canadensis. Next base: position 3,891,789 of record NC_091262.1, on the reverse strand, counting down.
GAACGTCAAGGCAGTGCAGGGAAAACAGGTTCCTCTGGAATGGACTGACACATCTGGGGGACTCTTGGAATGGTGGCACGACCCTGGAGTTCCTCTCGCCTTTCCTGTGGAGAGCGCCTCCTCTTGAGATGCGACGGGAACCCCGGGAATTCTTTCCCTACGAAACAGGGAAAGGATCCCTCATCTCGAGCTAGGAGGCGGAAACGGGGCTCCCCTGGATGTGTGCGGGACCCCACGTGCTTCCTCTCGAGTGGAGACGGGTATGTAGGGGAACTTCTTGAGTTGCAGCAAGGGTGTGAAGGACCCTTTGGAAGTTCCAGTGGTTAGATGTGATTGGCCTCGAGAAGCCTCAGCGGAAATGGGCCTCATCTCGCCTGGAGGGCAAAACCTCCTGGATTTTGTCGAGTTGCGGCAGGTGCTCTCGACTTACGACGGGGACCTCAGGGACCCGCTCTGGTGGCCTCAGGAAAGGCCAGTCCCCATGCGAGTTCCTCGGGGGCCTCTCGGGATTCCTCTCCCTTCGATGCCGGGGTCTAAGACCTTGTGTGGAGTCGGGGCCGGAACCTGAGGATTCCTCTCCAGTGCTGACATGGATCTTGGGGTACTTCTGGAGTCTCCCCAGGGGAGTCAGTCCTCGTCTCGAATGCGGGCATGCACTTGCGCTTTCCTCCAGAGCGGTAGCAGCAGTGTCACACAGTCCGCCGCGTGGATCAAAGGATGTATGGTTTTCCCTCGAGTCTTTCCCACGAGGCTTTCCCACGAGGCTTTCCCACAGGGCTGTCCCACGGGCACACGTGGTGGGAGTGGATCCTCGGCTTGAACGTCAAGGCAGTGCAGGGAAAACAGGTTCCTCTGGAATGGACTGACACATCTGGGGGACTCTTGGAATGGTGGCACGACCCTGGAGTTCCTCTCGCCTTTCCTGTGGAGAGCGCCTCCTCTTGAGATGCGACGGGAACGCCGGGAATTCTTTCCCTACGAAACAGGGAAAGGATCCCTCATCTCGAGCTAGGAGGCGGAAACGGGGCTCCCCTGGATGTGTGCGGGACCCCACGTGCTTCCTCTCGAGTGGAGACGGGTATGTCGGGGAACTTCTTGAGTTGCAGCAAGGGTGTGAATGACCCTTTGGAAGTTCCAGTGGTTACATGTGATTGGCCTCGAGAAGCCTCAGCGGAAATGGGCCTCATCTCGCCTGGAGGGCAAAACCTCCTGGATTTTCTCGAGTTGCGGCAGGTGCTCTCGACTTACGACGGGGACCTCAGGGACCCGCTCTGGTGGCCTCAGGAAAGGCCAGTCCCCATGCGAGTTCCTCGGGGGCCTCTCGGGATTCCTCTCCCGTCGATGCCGGGGCCTAAGACCTTGTGTGGAGTCGGGGCCGGAACCTGAGGATTCCTCTCCAGTGCTGACATGGATCTTGGGGTACTTCTGGAGTCTCCCCAGGGGAGTCAGTCCCCGTCTCGAATGCGGGCATGCACATGCGCTTTCCTCCAGAGCGGTAGCAGCAGTGTCACGCAGTCCGCCGCGTGGATCAAAGGATCTATGGTTTTCCCTCGAGTCTTTCCCACGAGGCTTTCCCACGAGGCTTTCCCACAGGGCTGTCCCACGTGCACACGTGGTGGGAGTCGATCCTCGGCTTGAACGTCAAGGCAGTGCAGGGAAAACAGGTTCCTCTCGAATGGACTGACACATCTGGGGGACTCTTGGAATGGTGGCACGACCCTGGAGTTCCTCTCGCCTTTCCTTTGGAGAGCGCCTCCTCTTGAGGTGCGACGGGAACGCCGGGAATTCTTTCCCTACGAAACAGGGATAGGATCCCTCATCTCGAGCTAGGAGGCGGAAACGGGGCTCCCCTGGATGTGTGCGGGACCCCACGTGCTTCCTCTCGAGTGGAGACGGGTATGTCGGGGAACTTCTTGAGTTGCAGCAAGGGTGTGAAGGACCCTTTGGAAGTTCCAGTGGTTAGATGTGATTGGCCTCGAGAAGCCTCAGCGGAAATGGGCCTCATCTCGCCTGGAGGGCAAAACCTCGTGGATTTTCTCGAGTTGCGGCAGGTGCTCTCGACTAACGACGGGGACCTCAGGGACCCGCTCTGGTGGCCTCAGGAAAGGCCAGTCCCCATGCGAGTTCCTCGGGGGCCTCTCGGGATTCCTCTCCCGTCGATGCCGGGGCCTAAGACCTTGTGTGGAGTCGGGGCCGGAACCTGAGGATTCCTCTCCAGTGCTGACAAGGATCTTGGGGTACTTCTGGAGTCTCCCCAGGGGTTCAGTCCTCGTCTCGAATGCGGGCATGCACTTGCGCTTTCCTCCAGAGCGGTAGCAGCAGTGTCACGCAGTCCGCCGCGTGGATCAAAGGATGTATGTTTTTCCCTCGAGTCTTTCCCACGAGGCTTTCCCACGAGGCTTTCCCACAGGGCTGTCCCACGTGCACACGTGGTGGGAGTCGATCCTCGGCTTGAACGTCAAGGCAGTGCAGGGAAAACAGGTTCCTCTGGAATGGACTGACACATCTGGGGGACTCTTGGAATGGTGTCACGACCCTGGAGTTCCTCTCGCCTTTCCTGAGGAGAGTGCCTCCTCTTGAGATGCCACGGCAACGCCGGGAATTCTTTCCCTACCAAACAGGGAAAGGATCCCTCATCTCGAGCTAGGAGGCGGAAACGGGGCTCCCCTGGATGTGTGCGGGACCCCACGTGCTTCCTCTCGAGTGGATACGGGTATGTCGGGGAACTTCTTGAGTTGCAGCAATGGTGTGAAGGACCCTTTGGAAGTTCCAGTGGTTATACGTGATTGGCCTCGAGAAGCCTCAGCGGAAATGGGCCTCATCTCGCCTGGAGGGCAAAACCTCCTGGATTTTCTCGAGTTGCGGCAGGTGCTCTCGACTTACGACGGGGACCTCAGGGACCCGCTCTGGTGGCCTCAGGAAAGGCCAGTCCCCATGCGAGTTCCTCGGGGGCCTCTCGGGATTCCTCTCCCGTCGATGCCGGGGCCTAAGACCTTGTGTGGAGTCGGGGCCGGAACCTGAGGATTCCTCTCCAGTGCTGACATGGATCTTGGGGTACTTCTGGAGTCTCCCCAGGGGAGTCAGTCCTCGTCTCGAATGCGGGCATGCACTTGCGCTTTCCTCCAGAGCGGTAGCAGCAGTGTCACGCAGTCCGCCGCGTGGATCAAAGGATCTATGGTTTTCCCTGGAGTCTTTCCCACGAGGCTTTCCCACGAGGCTTTCCCACAGGGCTGTCCCACGTGCACACGTGGTGGGAGTCGATCCTCGGCTTGAACGTCAAGGCAGTGCAGGGAAAACAGGTTCCTCTGGAATGGACTGACACATCTGGGGGACTCTTGGAATGGTGGCACGACCCTGGAGTTCCTCTCGCCTTTCCTGTGGAGAGCGCCTCCTCTTGAGATGCGACGGGAACGCCGGGAATTCTTTCCCTACGAAACAGGGAAAGGATCCCTCATCTCGAGCTAGGAGGCGGAAACGGGGCTCCCCTGGATGTGTGCGGGACCCCACGTGCTTCCTCTCGAGTGGAGACGGGTATGTCGGGGAACTTCTTGAGTTGCAGCAAGGGTGTGAAGGACCCTTTGGAAATTCCAGTGGTTAGATGTGATTGGCCTCGAGAAGCCTCAGCGGAAATGGGCCTCATCTCGCCTGGAGGGCAAAACCTCCTGGATTTTCTCGAGTTTCGGCAGGTGCTCTCGACTTACGACGGGGACCTCAGGGACCCACTCTGGTGGCCTCAGGATAGGCCAGTCCCCTTGCGAGTTCCTCGGGGGCCTCTCGGGATTCCTCTCCCGTCGATGCCGGGGCCTAAGACCTTGTGTGGAGTCGGGGCCGGAACCTGAGGATTCCTCTCCAGTGCTGACATGGATCTTGGGGTACTTCTGGAGTCTCCCCAGGGGAGTCAGTCCTCGTCTCGAATGCGGGCATGCATTTGCGCTTTCCTCCAGAGCGGTAGCAGCAGTGTCACGCAGTCCGCCGCGTGGATCAAAGGATCTATGGTTTTCCCTCGAGTCTTTCCCACGAGGCTTTCCCACGAGGCTTTCCCACAGGGCTGTCCCACGTGCACACGTGGTGGGAGTGGATCCTCGGCTTGAACGTCAAGGCAGTGCAGGGAAAACAGGTTCCTCTGGAATGGACTGACACATCTGGGGGACTCTTGGAATGGTGGCACGACCCTGGAGTTCCTCTCGCCTTTCCTGTGGAGAGTGCCTCCTCTTGAGATGCGACGGGAACGCCGGGAATTCTTTCCCTACGAAACAGGGAAAGGATCCCTCATCTCGAGGTAGGAGGCGGAAACGGGGCTCCCCTGGATGTGTGCGGGACCCCACGTGCTTCCTCTCGAGTGGAGACGGGTATGTCGGGGAACTTCTTGAGTTGCAGCAAGGGTGTGAAGGACCCTTTGGAAGTTCCAGTGGTTAGATGTGATTGGCCTCGAGAAGCCTCAGCGTAAATGGGCCTCATCTCGTCTGGAGGGCAAAACCTCCTGGATTTTCTCGAGTTGCGGCAGGTGCTCTCGACTTACGACGGGGACCTCAGGGACCCGCTCTGGTGGCCTCAGGAAAGGCCAGTCCCCATGCGAGTTTCTCGGGGGCCTCTCGGGATTCCTCTCCCGTCGATGCCGGGGCCTAAGACCTTGTGTGGAGTCGGGGCCGAAACCTGAGGATTCCTCTCCAGTGCTGACATGGATCTTGGGGTACTTTTGGAGTCTCCCCAGGGGAGTCAGTCCTCGTCTCGAATGCAGGCATGCACTTGCGCTTTCCTCCAGAGCGGTAGCAGCAGTGTCACGCAGTCCGCCGCGTGGATCAAGGGATCTATGGTTTTCCCTCGAGTCTTTCCCACGAGGCTTTCCCACGAGGCTTTCCCACAGGGCTGTCCCACGTGCACACGTGGTGGGAGTCGATCCTCGGCTTGAACGTCAAGGCAGTGCAGGGAAAACAGGTTCCTCTGGAATGGACTGACACATCTGGGGGACTCTTGGAATGGTGGCACGACCCTGGAGTTCCTCTCGCCTTTCCTGTGGAGAGCGCCTCCTCTTGAGATGCGACGGGAACCCCGGGAATTCTTTCCCTACGAAACAGGGAAAGGATCCCTCATCTCGAGCTAGGAGGCGGAAACGGGGCTCCCCTGGATGTGTGCGGGACCCCACGTGCTTCCTCTCGAGTGGAGACGGGTATGTAGGGGAACTTCTTGAGTTGCAGCAAGGGTGTGAAGGACCCTTTGGAAGTTCCAGTGGTTAGATGTGATTGGCCTCGAGAAGCCTCAGCGGAAATGGGCCTCATCTCGCCTGGAGGGCAAAACCTCCTGGATTTTGTCGAGTTGCGGCAGGTGCTCTCGACTTACGACGGGGACCTCAGGGACCCGCTCTGGTGGCCTCAGGAAAGGCCAGTCCCCATGCGAGTTCCTCGGGGGCCTCTCGGGATTCCTCTCCCTTCGATGCCGGGGTCTAAGACCTTGTGTGGAGTCGGGGCCGGAACCTGAGGATTCCTCTCCAGTGCTGACATGGATCTTGGGGTACTTCTGGAGTCTCCCCAGGGGAGTCAGTCCTCGTCTCGAATGCGGGCATGCACTTGCGCTTTCCTCCAGAGCGGTAGCAGCAGTGTCACACAGTCCGCCGCGTGGATCAAAGGATGTATGGTTTTCCCTCGAGTCTTTCCCACGAGGCTTTCCCACGAGGCTTTCCCACAGGGCTGTCCCACGGGCACACGTGGTGGGAGTGGATCCTCGGCTTGAACGTCAAGGCAGTGCAGGGAAAACAGGTTCCTCTGGAATGGACTGACACATCTGGGGGACTCTTGGAATGGTGGTACGACCCTGGAGTTCCTCTCGCCTTTCCTGTGGAGAGCGCCTCCTCTTGAGATGCGACGGGAACGCCGGGAATTCTTTCCCTACGAAACAGGGAAAGGATCCCTCATCTCGAGCTAGGAGGCGGAAACGGGGCTCCCCTGGATGTGTGCGGGACCCCACGTGCTTCCTCTCGAGTGGAGACGGGTATGTCGGGGAACTTCTTGAGTTGCAGCAAGGGTGTGAATGACCCTTTGGAAGTTCCAGTGGTTACATGTGATTGGCCTCGAGAAGCCTCAGCGGAAATGGGCCTCATCTCGCCTGGAGGGCAAAACCTCCTGGATTTTCTCGAGTTGCGGCAGGTGCTCTCGACTTACGACGGGGACCTCAGGGACCCGCTCTGGTGGCCTCAGGAAAGGCCAGTCCCCATGCGAGTTCCTCGGGGGCCTCTCGGGATTCCTCTCCCGTCGATGCCGGGGCCTAAGACCTTGTGTGGAGTCGGGGCCGGAACCTGAGGATTCCTCTCCAGTGCTGACATGGATCTTGGGGTACTTCTGGAGTCTCCCCAGGGGAGTCAGTCCCCGTCTCGAATGCGGGCATGCACATGCGCTTTCCTCCAGAGCGGTAGCAGCAGTGTCACGCAGTCCGCCGCGTGGATCAAAGGATCTATGGTTTTCCCTCGAGTCTTTCCCACGAGTCTTTCCCACGAGGCTTTCCCACAGGGCTGTCCCACGTGCACACGTGGTGGGAGTCGATCCTCGGCTTGAACGTCAAGGCAGTGCAGGGAAAACAGGTTCCTCTCGAATGGACTGACACATCTGGGGGACTCTTGGAATGGTGGCACGACCCTGGAGTTCCTCTCGCCTTTCCTTTGGAGAGCGCCTCCTCTTGAGGTGCGACGGGAACGCCGGGAATTCTTTCCCTACGAAACAGGGATAGGATCCCTCATCTCGAGCTAGGAGGCGGAAACGGGGCTCCCCTGGATGTGTGCGGGACCCCACGTGCTTCCTCTCGAGTGGAGACGGGTATGTCGGGGAACTTCTTGAGTTGCAGCAAGGGTGTGAAGGACCCTTTGGAAGTTCCAGTGGTTAGATGTGATTGGCCTCGAGAAGCCTCAGCGGAAATGGGCCTCATCTCGCCTGGAGGGCAAAACCTCGTGGATTTTCTCGAGTTGCGGCAGGTGCTCTCGACTAACGACGGGGACCTCAGGGACCCGCTCTGGTGGCCTCAGGAAAGGCCAGTCCCCATGTGAGTTCCTCGGGGGCCTCTCGGGATTCCTCTCCCGTCGATGCCGGGGCCTAAGACCTTGTGTGGAGTCGGGGCCGGAACCTGAGGATTCCTCTCCAGTGCTGACAAGGATCTTGGGGTACTTCTGGAGTCTCCCCAGGGGTTCAGTCCTCGTCTCGAATGCGGGCATGCACTTGCGCTTTCCTCCAGAGCGGTAGCAGCAGTGTCACGCAGTCCGCCGCGTGGATCAAAGGATGTATGTTTTTCCCTCGAGTCTTTCCCACGAGGCTTTCCCACGAGGCTTTCCCACAGGGCTGTCCCACGTGCACACGTGGTGGGAGTCGATCCTCGGCTTGAACGTCAAGGCAGTGCAGGGAAAACAGGTTCCTCTGGAATGGACTGACACATCTGGGGGACTCTTGGAATGGTGTCACGACCCTGGAGTTCCTCTCGCCTTTCCTGAGGAGAGTGCCTCCTCTTGAGATGCCACGGCAACGCCGGGAATTCTTTCCCTACCAAACAGTGAAAGGATCCCTCATCTCGAGCTAGGAGGCGGAAACGGGGCTCCCCTGGATGTGTGCGGGACCCCACGTGCTTCCTCTCGAGTGGATACGGGTATGTCGGGGAACTTCTTGAGTTGCAGCAATGGTGTGAAGGACCCTTTGGAAGTTCCAGTGGTTAGACGTGATTGGCCTCGAGAAGCCTCAGCGGAAATGGGCCTCATCTCGCCTGGAGGGCAAAACCTCCTGGATTTTCTCGAGTTGCGGCAGGTGCTCTCGACTTACGACGGGGACCTCAGGGACCCGCTCTGGTGGCCTCAGGAAAGGCCAGTCCCCATGCGAGTTCCTCGGGGGCCTCTCGGGATTCCTCTCCCGTCGATGCCGGGGCCTAAGACCTTGTGTGGAGTCGGGGCCGGAACCTGAGGATTCCTCTCCAGTGCTGACATGGATCTTGGGGTACTTCTGGAGTCTCCCCAGGGGAGTCAGTCCTCGTCTCGAATGCGGGCATGCACTTGCGCTTTCCTCCAGAGCGGTAGCAGCAGTGTCACGCAGTCCGCCGCGTGGATCAAAGGATCTATGGTTTTCCCTGCAGTCTTTCCCACGAGGCTTTCCCACGAGGCTTTCCCACAGGGCTGTCCCACGTGCACACGTGGTGGGAGTCGATCCTCGGCTTGAACGTCAAGGCAGTGCAGGGAAAACAGGTTCCTCTGGAATGGACTGACACATCTGGGGGACTCTTGGAATGGTGGCACGACCCTGGAGTTCCTCTCGCCTTTCCTGTGGAGAGCGCCTCCTCTTGAGATGCGACGGGAACGCCGGGAATTCTTTCCCTACGAAACAGGGAAAGGATCCCTCATCTCGAGCTAGGAGGCGGAAACGGGGCTCCCCTGGATGTGTGCGGGACCCCACGTGCTTCCTCTCGAGTGGAGACGGGTATGTCGGGGAACTTCTTGAGTTGCAGCAAGGGTGTGAAGGACCCTTTGGAAGTTCCAGTGGTTAGATGTGATTGGCCTCGAGAAGCCTCAGCGGAAATGGGCCTCATCTCGCCTGGAGGGCAAAACCTCCTGGATTTTCTCGAGTTGCGGCAGGTGCTCTCGACTTACGACGGGGACCTCAGGGACCCACTCTGGTGGCCTCAGGAAAGGCCAGTCCCCATGCGAGTTCCTCGGGGGCCTCTCGGGATTCCTCTCCCGTCGATGCCGGGGCCTAAGACCTTGTGTGGAGTCGGGGCCGGAACCTGAGGATTCCTCTCCAGTGCTGACATGGATCTTGGGGTACTTCTGGAGTCTCCCCAGGGGAGTCAGTCCTCGTCTCGAATGCGGGCATGCATTTGCGCTTTCCTCCAGAGCGGTAGCAGCAGTGTCACGCAGTCCGCCGCGTGGATCAAAGGATCTATGGTTTTCCCTCGAGTCTTTCCCACGAGGCTTTCCCACGAGGCTTTCCCACAGGGCTGTCCCACGTGCACACGTGGTGGGAGTGGATCCTCGGCTTGAACGTCAAGGCAGTGCAGGGAAAACAGGTTCCTCTGGAATGGACTGACACATCTGGGGGACTCTTGGAATGGTGGCACGACCCTGGAGTTCCTCTCGCCTTTCCTGTGGAGAGTGCCTCCTCTTGAGATGCGACCGGAACGCCGGGAATTCTTTCCCAACGAAACAGGGAAAGGATCCCTCATCTCGAGCTAGGAGGCGGAAACGGGGCTCCCCTGGATGTGTGCGGGACACCACGTGCTTCCTCTCGAGTGGAGACGGGTATGTCGGGGAACTTCTTGAGTTGCAGCAAGGGTGTGAAGGACCCTTTGGAAGTTCCAGTGGTTAGATGTGATTGGCCTCGAGAAGCCTCAGCGGAAATGGGCTTCATCTCGCCTGGAGGGCAAAACCTCCTGGATTTTCTGGAGTTGCGGCAGGTGCTCTCGACTTACGACTGGGACCTCAGGGACCCGCTCTGGTGGCCTCAGGAAAGGCCAGTCCCCATGCGAGTTCCTCGGGGGCCTCTCGGGATTCCTCTCCCGTCGATGCCGGGGCCTAAGACCTTGTGTGGAGTCGGGGCCGGAACCTGAGGGTTCCTCTCCAGTGCTGACATGGATCTTGGGGTACTTCTGGAGTCTCCCCAGGGGAGTCAGTCCTCGTCTCGAATGCGGGCATGCACTTGCGCTTTCCTCCAGAGCGGTAGCAGCAGTGTCACGCAGTCCGCCGCGTGGATCAAAGGATCTATGGTTTTCCCTCGAGTCTTTCCCACGAGGCTTTCCCACGAGGCTTTCCCACAGGGCTGTCCCACGTGCACACGTGGTGGGAGTCGATCCTCGGCTTGAACGTCAAGGCAGTGCAGGGCAAACAGGTTCCTCTGGAATGGACTGACACATCTGGGGGACTCTTGGAATGGTGTCACGACCCTGGAGTTCCTCTCGCCTTTCCTGTGGAGAGCGCCTCCTCTTGAGATGCGACGGGAACGCCGGGAATTCTTTCCCTACGAAACAGGGAAAGGATCCCTCATCTCGAGCTAGGAGGCGGAAACGGGGCTCCCCTGGATGTGTGCGGGACCCCACGTGCTTCCTCTCGAGTGGAGACGGGTATGTCGGGGAACTTCTTGAGTTGCAGCAAGGGTGTGAAGGACCCGTTGGAAGTTCCAGTGGTTAGATGTGATTGGCCTCGAGAAGCCTCAGCGGAAATGGGCCTCATCTCGCCTGGAGGGCAAAACCTCCTGGATTTTCTCGAGTTGCGGCAGGTGCTCTCGACTTACGACGGGGACCTCAGGGACCCGCTCTGGTGGCCTCAGGAAAGGCCAGTCCCCATGCGAGTTCCTCGGGGGCCTCTCGGGATTCCTCTCCCGTCGATGCCGGGGCCTAAGACCTTGTGTGGAGTCGGGGCCGGAACCTGAGGATTCCTCTCCAGTGCTGACATGGATCTTGGGGTACTTCTGGAGTCTCCCCAGGGGTTCAGTCCTCGTCTCGAATGCGGGCATGCACTTGCGCTTTCCTCCAGAGTGGTAACAGCAGTGTCACGCAGTCCGCCGCGTGGATCAAAGGATCTATGGTTTTCCCTCGAGTCTTTCCCACGAGGCTTTCCCACAGGGCTGTCCCACGTGCACACGTGGTGGGAGTCGATCCTCGGCTTGAACATCAAGGCAGTGCAGGGAAAACAGGTTCCTCTGGAATGGACTGACACATCTGGGGGACTCTTGGAATGGTGTCACGACCCTGGAGTTCCTCTCGCCTTTCCTGAGGAGAGCGCCTCCTCTTGAGATGCGACGGCAACGCCGGGAATTCTTTCCCTACCAAACAGGGAAAGGATCCCTCATCTCAAGCTAGGAGGCGGAAACGGGGCTCCCCTGGATGTGTGCGGGACCCCACGTGCTTCCTCTCGAGTGGAGACGGGTATGTCGGGGAACTTCTTGAGTTGCAGCAATGGTGTGAAGGACCCTTTGGAAGTTCCAGTGGTTAGACGTGATTGGCCTCGAGAAGCCTCAGCGGAAATGGGCCTCATCTCGCCTGGAGGGCAAAACCTCCTGGATTTTCTCGAGTTGCGGCAGGTGCTCTCGACTTACGACGGGGACCTCAGGGACCCGCTCTGGTGGCCTCAGGAAAGGCCAGTCCCCATGCGAGTTCCTCGGGGGCCTCTCGGATTCCTCTCCCGTCGATGCCGGGGCCTAAGACCTTGTGTGGAGTCGGGGCCGGAACCTGAGGATTCCTCTCCAGTGCTGACATGGATCTTGGGGTACTTCTGGAGTCTCCCCAGGGGAGTCAGTCCTCGTCTCGAATGCGGGCATGCACTTGCGCTTTCCTCCAGAGCGGTAGCAGCAGTGTCACGCAGTCCGCCGCGTGGATCAAAGGATCCATGGTTTTCCCTTCAGTCTTTCCCACGAGGCTTTCCCACGAGGCTTTCCCACAGGGCTGTCCCACGTGCACACGTGGTGGGAGTCGATCCTCGGCTTGAACGTCAAGGCAGTGCAGGGCAAACAGTTTCCTCTGGAATGGACTGACACATCTGGGGGACTCTTGGAATGGTGGCACGACCCTGGAGTTCCTCTCGCCTTTCCTGTGGAGAGCGCCTCCTCTTGAGATGCGACGGGAACGCCGGGAATTCTTTCCCTACGAAACAGGGAAAGGATCCCTCATCTCGAGCTAGGAGGCGGAAACGGGGCTCCCCTGGATGTGTGCGGGACCCCACGTGCTTCCTCTCGAGTGGAGACGGGTATGTCGGGGAACTTCTTGAGTTGCAGCAAGGGTGTGAAGGACCCTTTGGAAGTTCCAGTGGTTAGACTTGATTGGCCTCGAGAAGCCTCAGCGGAAATGGGCCTCATCTCGCCTGGAGGGCAAAACCTCCTGGATTTTCTCGAGTTGCGGCAGGTGCTCTCGACTTACGACGGGGACCTCAGGGACCCGCTCTGGTGGCCTCAGGAAAGGCCAGTCCCCATGCGAGTTCCTCGGGGGCCTCTCGGGATTCCTCTCCCGTCGATGCCGGGGCCTAAGACCTTGTGTGGAGTCGAGGCCGGAACCTGAGGATTCCTCTCCAGTGCTGACATGGATCTTGGGGTACTTCTGGAGTCTCCCCAGGGGAGTCAGTCCTCGTCTCGAATGCGGGCATGCACTTGCGCTTTCCTCCAGAGCGGTAGCAGCAGTGTCACGCAGTCCGCCGCGTGGATCAAAGGATCTATGGTTTTCCCTGCAGTCTTTCCCACGAGGCTTTCCCACGAGGCTTTCCCACAGGGCTGTCCCACGTGCACACGTGGTGGGAGTCGATCCTCGGCTTGAACGTCAAGGCAGTGCAGGGAAAACAGGTTCCTCTGGAATGGACTGACACATCTGGGGGACTCTTGGAATGGTGGCACGACCCTGGTGTTCCTCTCGCCTTTCCTGAGGAGAGCGCCTCCTCTTGAGATGCGACGGCAACGCCGGGAATTCTTTCCCTACCAAACAGGGAAACGATCCCTCATCTCGAGCTAGGAGGCGGAAACGGGGCTCCCCTGGATGTGTGCGGGACCCCACGTGCTTCCTCTCGAGTGGAGACGGGTATGTCGGGGAACTTCTTCAGTTGCAGCAAGGGTGTGAAGGACCCTTTGGAAGTTCCAGTGGTTAGACGTGATTGGCCTCGAGAAGCCTCAGCGGAAATGGGCCTCATCTCGCCTGGAGGGCAAAACCTCCTGGATTTTCTCGAGTTGCGGCAGGTGCTCTCGACTTACGACGGGGACCTCAGGGACCCGCTCTGGTGGCCTCAGGAAAGGCCAGTCCCCATGCGAGTTCCTCGGGGGCCTCTCGTGATTCCTCTCCCGTCGATGCCGGGGCCTAAGACCTTGTGTGGAGTCGGGGCCGGAACCTGAGGATTCCTCTCCAGTGCTGACATGGATCTTGGGGTACTTCTGGAGTCTCCCCAGGGGAGTCAGTCCTCGTCTCGAATGCGGGCATGCACTTGCGCTTTCCTCCAGAGCGGTAGCAGAAGTGTCACGCAGTCCGCCGCGTGGATCAAAGGATCCATGGTTTTCCCTTCAGTCTTTCCCACGAGGCTTTCCCACGAGGCTTTCCCACAGGGCTGTCCCACGTGCACACGTGGTGGGAGTCGATCCTCGGCTTGAACGTCAAGGCAGTGCAGGGAAAACAGGTTCCTCTGGAATGGACTGACACATCTGGGGGACTCTTGGAATGGTGGCACGACCCTGGAGTTCCTCTCGCCTTTCCTGTGGAGAGCGCCTCCTCTTGAGATGCGACGGGAACGCCGGGAATTCTTTCCCTACGAAACAGGGAAAGGATCCCTCATCTCGAGCTAGGAGGCGGAAACGGGGCTCCCCTGGATGTGTGCGGGACCCCACGTGCTTCCTCTCGAGTGGAGACGGGTATGTCGGGGAACTTCTTGAGTTGCAGCAAGGGTGTGAAGGACCCTTTGGAAGTTCCAGTGGTTAGATGTGATTGGCCTCGAGAAGCCTCAGCGGAAATGGGCCTCATCTCGCCTGGAGGGCAAAACCTCGTGGATTTTCTCGAGTTGCGGCAGGTGCTCTCGACTAACGACGGGGACCTCAGGGACCCGCTCTGGTGGCCTCAGGAAAGGCCAGTCCCCATGCGAGTTCCTCGGGGGCCTCTCGGGATTCCTCTCCCGTCGATGCCGGGGCCTAAGACCTTGTGTGGAGTCGGGGCCGGAACCTGAGGATTCCTCTCCAGTGCTGAAAAGGATCTTGGGGTACTTCTGGAGTCTCCCCAGGGGTTCAGTCCTCGTCTCGAATGCGGGCATGCACTTGCGCTTTCCTCCAGAGCGGTAGCAGCAGTGTCACGCAGTCCGCCGCGTGGATCAAAGGATGTATGTTTTTCCCTCGAGTCTTTCCCACGAGGCTTTCCCACGAGGCTTTCCCACAGGGCTGTCCCACGTGCACACGTGGTGGGAGTCGATCCTCGGCTTGAACGTCAAGGCAGTGCAGGGAAAACAGGTTCCTCTGGAATGGACTGACACATCTGGGGGACTCTTGGAATGGTGTCACGACCCTGGAGTTCCTCTCGCCTTTCCTGAGGAGAGTGCCTCCTCTTGAGATGCCACGGCAACGCCGGGAATTCTTTCCCTACCAAACAGTGAAAGGATCCCTCATCTCGAGCTAGGAGGCGGAAACGGGGCTCCCCTGGATGTGTGCGGGACCCCACGTGCTTCCTCTCGAGTGGATACGGGTATGTCGGGGAACTTCTGGAGTTGCAGCAATGGTGTGAAGGACCCTTTGGAAGTTCCAGTGGTTAGACGTGATTGGCCTCGAGAAGCCTCAGCGGAAATGGGCCTCATCTCGCCTGGAGGGCAAAACCTCCTGGATTTTCTCGAGTTGCGGCAGGTGCTCTCGACTTACGACGGGGACCTCAGGGACCCGCTCTGGTGGCCTCAGGAAAGGCCAGTCCCCATGCGAGTTCCTCGGGGGCCTCTCGGGATTCCTCTCCCGTCGATGCCGGGGCCTAAGACCTTGTGTGGAGTCGGGGCCGGAACCTGAGGATTCCTCTCCAGTGCTGACATGGATCTTGGGGTACTTCTGGAGTCTCCCCAGGGGAGTCAGTCCTCGTCTCGAATGCGGGCATGCACTTGCGCTTTCCTCCAGAGCGGTAGCAGCAGTGTCACGCAGTCCGCCGCGTGGATCAAAGGATCTATGGTTTTCCCTGCAGTCTTTCCCACGAGGCTTTCCCACGAGGCTTTCCCACAGGGCTGTCCCACGTGCACACGTGGTGGGAGTCGATCCTCGGCTTGAACGTCAAGGCAGTGCAGGGAAAACAGGTTCCTCTGGAATGGACTGACACATCTGGGGGACTCTTGGAATGGTGGCACGACCCTGGAGTTCCTCTCGCCTTTCCTGTGGAGAGCGCCTCCTCTTGAGATGCGACGGGAACGCCGGGAATTCTTTCCCTACGAAACAGGGAAAGGATCCCTCATCTCGAGCTAGGAGGCGGAAACGGGGCTCCCCTGGATGTGTGCGGGACCCCACGTGCTTCCTCTCGAGTGGAGACGGGTATGTCGGGGAACTTCTTGAGTTGCAGCAAGGGTGTGAAGGACCCTTTGGAAGTTCCAGTGGTTAGATGTGATTGGCCTCGAGAAGCCTCAGCGGAAATGGGCCTCATCTCGCCTGGAGGGCAAAACCTCCTGGATTTTCTCGAGTTGCGGCAGGTGCTCTCGACTTACGACGGGGACCTCAGGGACCCACTCTGGTGGCCTCAGGAAAGGCCAGTCCCCATGCGAGTTCCTCGGGGGCCTCTCGGGATTCCTCTCCCGTCGATGCCGGGGCCTAAGACCTTGTGTGGAGTCGGGGCCGGAACCTGAGGATTCCTCTCCAGTGCTGACATGGATCTTGGGGTACTTCTGGAGTCTCCCCAGGGGAGTCAGTCCTCGTCTCGAATGCGGGCATGCATTTGCGCTTTCCTCCAGAGCGGTAGCAGCAGTGTCACGCAGTCCGCCGCGTGGATCAAAGGATCTATGGTTTTCCCTCGAGTCTTTCCCACGAGGCTTTCCCACGAGGCTTTCCCACAGGGCTGTCCCACGTGCACACGTGGTGGGAGTGGATCCTCGGCTTGAACGTCAAGGCAGTGCAGGGAAAACAGGTTCCTCTGGAATGGACTGACACATCTGGGGGACTCTTGGAATGGTGGCACGACCCTGGAGTTCCTCTCGCCTTTCCTGTGGAGAGTGCCTCCTCTTGAGATGCGACCGGAACGCCGGGAATTCTTTCCCAACGAAACAGGGAAAGGATCCCTCATCTCGAGCTAGGAGGCGGAAACGGGGCTCCCCTGGATGTGTGCGGGACACCACGTGCTTCCTCTCGAGTGGAGACGGGTATGTCGGGGAACTTCTTGAGTTGCAGCAAGGGTGTGAAGGACCCTTTGGAAGTTCCAGTGGTTAGATGTGATTGGCCTCGAGAAGCCTCAGCGGAAATGGGCCTCATCTCGCCTGGAGGGCAAAACCTCCTGGATTTTCTGGAGTTGCGGCAGGTGCTCTCGACTTACGACTGGGACCTCAGGGACCCGCTCTGGTGGCCTCAGGAAAGGCCAGTCCCCATGCGAGTTCCTCGGGGGCCTCTCGGGATTCCTCTCCCGTCGATGCCGGGGCCTAAGACCTTGTGTGGAGTCGGGGCCGGAACCTGAGGGTTCCTCTCCAGTGCTGACATGGATCTTGGGGTACTTCTGGAGTCTCCCCAGGGGAGTCAGTCCTCGTCTCGAATGCGGGCATGCACTTGCGCTTTCCTCCAGAGCGGTAGCAGCAGTGTCACGCAGTCCGCCGCGTGGATCAAAGGATCTATGGTTTTCCCTCGAGTCTTTCCCACGAGGCTTTCCCACGAGGCTTTCCCACAGGGCTGTCCCACGTGCACACGTGGTGGGAGTCGATCCTCGGCTTGAACGTCAAGGCAGTGCAGGGCAAACAGGTTCCTCTGGAATGGACTGACACATCTGGGGGACTCTTGGAATGGTGTCACGACCCTGGAGTTCCTCTCGCCTTTCCTGTGGAGAGCGCCTCCTCTTGAGATGCGACGGGAACGCCGGGAATTCTTTCCCTACGAAACAGGGAAAGGATCCCTCATCTCGAGCTAGGAGGCGGAAACGGGGCTCCCCTGGATGTGTGCGGGACCCCACGTGCTTCCTCTCGAGTGGAGACGGGTATGTCGGGGAACTTCTTGAGTTGCAGCAAGGGTGTGAAGGACCCTTTGGAAGTTCCAGTGGTTAGACGTGATTGGCCTCGAGAAGCCTCAGCGGAAATGGGCCTCATCTCGCCTGGAGGGCAAAACCTCCTGGATTTTCTCGAGTTGCGGCAGGTGCTCTGGACTTACGACAGGGACCTCAGGGACCCGCTCTGGTGGCCTCAGGAAAGGCCAGTCCCCATACGAGTTACTCGGGGGCCCCTCGGGATTCCTCTCCCGTCGATGCCGGGGCCTAAGACCTTGTGTGGAGTCGGGGCCGGAACCTGAGGATTCCTCTCCAGTGCTGACATGGATCTTGGGGTACTTCTGGAGTCTCCCCAGGGGAGTCAGTCCTCGTCTCGAATGCGGGCATGCACTTGCGCTTTCCTCCAGAGCGGTAGCAGCAGTGTCACGCAGTCCGCCGCGTGGATCAAAGGATCTATGGTTTTCCCTCGAGTCTTTCCCACGAGGCTTTCCCACGAGGCTTTCCCACAGGGCTGTCCCACGTGCACACGTGGTGGGAGTCGATCCTCGGCTTGAACGTCACGGCAGTGCAGGGAAAACAGGTTCCTCTGGAATGGACTGGCACATCTGGGGGACTCTTGGAATGGTGGCACGACCCTGGAGTTCCTCTCGCCTTTCCTGTGGAGAGCGCCTCCTCTTGAGATGCGACGGGAACGCCGGGAATTCTTTCCCTACGAAACAGGGAAAGGATCCCTCATCTCGAGCTAGGAGGCGGAAACGGGGCTCCCCTGGATGTGTGCGGGACCCCACGTGCTTCCTCTCGAGTGGAGACGGGTATGTCGGGGAACTTCTTGAGTTGCAGCAAGGGTGTGAAGGACCCGTTGGAAGTTCCAGTGGTTAGATGTGATTGGCCTCGAGAAGCCTCAGCGGAAATGGGCCTCATCTCGCCTGGAGGGCAAAACCTCCTGGATTTTCTCGAGTTGCGGCAGGTGCTCTCGACTTACGACGGGGACCTCAGGGACCCGCTCTGGTGGCCTCAGGAAAGGCCAGTCCCCATGCGAGTTCCTCGGGGGCCTCTCGGGATTCCTCTCCCGTCGATGCCGGGGCCTAAGACCTTGTGTGGAGTCGGGGCCGGAACCTGAGGATTCCTCTCCAGTGCTGACATGGATCTTGGGGTACTTCTGGAGTCTCCCCAGGGGTTCAGTCCTCGTCTCGAATGCGGGCATGCACTTGCGCTTTCCTCCAGAGTGGTAGCAGCAGTGTCACGCAGTCCGCCGCGTGGATCAAAGGATCTATGGTTTTCCCTCGAGTCTTTCCCACGAGGCTTTCCCACAGGGCTGTCCCACGTGCACACGTGGTGGGAGTCGATCCTCGGCTTGAACATCAAGGCAGTGCAGGGAAAACAGGTTCCTCTGGAATGGACTGACACATCTGGGGGACTCTTGGAATGGTGTCACGACCCTGGAGTTTCTCTCGCCTTTCCTGAGGAGAGCGCCTCCTCTTGAGATGCGACGGCAACGCCGGGAATTCTTTCCCTACCAAACAGGGAAAGGATCCCTCATCTCAAGCTAGGAGGCGGAAACGGGGCTCCCCTGGATGTGTGCGGGACCCCACGTGCTTCCTCTCGAGTGGAGACGGGTATGTCGGGGAACTTCTTGAGTTGCAGCAATGGTGTGAAGGACCCTTTGGAAGTTCCAGTGGTTAGACGTGATTGGCCTCGAGAAGCCTCAGCGGAAATGGGCCTCATCTCGCCTGGAGGGCAAAACCTCCTGGATTTTCTCGAGTTGCGGCAGGTGCTCTCGACTTACGACGGGGACCTCAGGGACCCGCTCTGGTGGCCTCAGGAAAGGCCAGTCCCCATGCGAGTTCCTCGGGGGCCTCTCGGATTCCTCTCCCGTCGATGCCGGGGCCTAAGACCTTGTGTGGAGTCGGGGCCGGAACCTGAGGATTCCTCTCCAGTGCTGACATGGATCTTGGGGTACTTCTGGAGTCTCCCCAGGGGAGTCAGTCCTCGTCTCGAATGCGGGCATGCACTTGCGCTTTCCTCCAGAGCGGTAGCAGCAGTGTCACGCAGTCCGCCGCGTGGATCAAAGGATCCATGGTTTTCCCTTCAGTCTTTCCCACGAGGCTTTCCCACGAGGCTTTCCCACAGGGCTGTCCCACGTGCACACGTGGTGGGAGTCGATCCTCGGCTTGAACGTCAAGGCAGTGCAGGGCAAACAGGTTCCTCTGGAATGGACTGACACATCTGGGGGACTCTTGGAATGGTGGCACGACCCTGGAGTTCCTCTCGCCTTTCCTGTGGAGAGCGCCTCCTCTTGAGATGCGACGGGAACGCCGGGAATTCTTTCCCTACGAAACAGGGAAAGGATCCCTCATCTCGAGCTAGGAGGCGGAAACGGGGCTCCCCTGGATGTGTGCGGGACCCCACGTGCTTCCTCTCGAGTGGAGACGGGTATGTCGGGGAACTTCTTGAGTTGCAGCAAGGGTGTGAAGGACCCTTTGGAAGTTCCAGTGGTTAGACTTGATTGGCCTCGAGAAGCCTCAGCGGAAATGGGCCTCATCTCGCCTGGAGGGCAAAACCTCCTGGATTTTCTCGAGTTGCGGCAGGTGCTCTCGACTTACGACGGGGACCTCAGGGACCCGCTCTGGTGGCCTCAGGAAAGGCCAGTCCCCATGCGAGTTCCTCGGGGGCCTCTCGGGATTCCTCTCCCGTCGATGCCGGGGCCTAAGACCTTGTGTGGAGTCGAGGCCGGAACCTGAGGATTCCTCTCCAGTGCTGACATGGATCTTGGGGTACTTCTGGAGTCTCCCCAGGGGAGTCAGTCCTCGTCTCGAATGCGGGCATGCACTTGCGCTTTCCTCCAGAGCGGTAGCAGCAGTGTCACGCAGTCCGCCGCGTGGATCAAAGGATCTATGGTTTTCCCTGCAGTCTTTCCCACGAGGCTTTCCCACGAGGCTTTCCCACAGGGCTGTCCCACGTGCACACGTGGTGGGAGTCGATCCTCGGCTTGAACGTCAAGGCAGTGCAGGGAAAACAGGTTCCTCTGGAATGGACTGACACATCTGGGGGACTCTTGGAATGGTGGCACGACCCTGGTGTTCCTCTCGCCTTTCCTGAGGAGAGCGCCTCCTCTTGAGATGCGACGGCAACGCCGGGAATTCTTTCCCTACCAAACAGGGAAACGATCCCTCATCTCGAGCTAGGAGGCGGAAACGGGGCTCCCCTGGATGTGTGCGGGACCCCACGTGCTTCCTCTCGAGTAGAGACGGGTATGTCGGGGAACTTCTTGAGTTGCAGCAAGGGTGTGAAGGACCCTTTGGAAGTTCCAGTGGTTAGACGTGATTGGCCTCGAGAAGCCTCAGCGGAAATGGGCCTCATCTCGCCTGGAGGGCAAAACCTCCTGGATTTTCTCGAGTTGCGGCAGGTGCTCTCGACTTACGACGGGGACCTCAGGGACCCGCTCTGGTGGCCTCAGGAAAGGCCAGTCCCCATGCGAGTTCCTCGGGGGCCTCTCGTGATTCCTCTCCCGTCGATGCCGGGGCCTAAGACCTTGTGTGGAGTCGGGGCCGGAACCTGAGGATTCCTCTCCAGTGCTGACATGGATCTTGGGGTACTTCTGGAGTCTCCCCAGGGGAGTCAGTCCTCGTCTCGAATGCGGGCATGCACTTGCGCTTTCCTCCAGAGCGGTAGCAGCAGTGTCACGCAGTCCGCCGCGTGGATCAAAGGATCCATGGTTTTCCCTTCAGTCTTTCCCACGAGGCTTTCCCACGAGGCTTTCCCACAGGGCTGTCCCACGTGCACACGTGGTGGGAGTCGATCCTCGGCTTGAACGTCAAGGCAGTGCAGGGAAAACAGGTTCCTCTGGAATGGACTGACACATCTGGGGGACTCTTGGAATGGTGGCACGACCCTGGAGTTCCTCTCGCCTTTCCTGTGGAGAGCGCCTCCTCTTGAGATGCGACGGGAACGCCGGGAATTCTTTCCCTACGAAACAGGGAAAGGATCCCTCATCTCGAGCTAGGAGGCGGAAACGGGGCTCCCCTGGATGTGTGCGGGACCCCACGTGCTTCCTCTCGAGTGGAGACGGGTATGTCGGGGAACTTCTTGAGTTGCAGCAAGGGTGTGAAGGACCCTTTAGAAGTTCCAGTGGTTACATGTGATTGGCCTCGAGAAGCCTCAGCGGAAATGGGCCTCATCTCGCCTGGAGGGCAAAACCTCCTGGATTTTCTCGAGTTGCGGCAGGTGCTCTCGACTTACGACGGGGACCTCAGGGACCCGCTCTGGTGGCCTCAGGAAAGGCCAGTCCCCATGCGAGTTCCTCGGGGGCCTCTCGGGATTCCTCTCCCGTCGATGCCGGGGCCTAAGACCTTGTGTGGAGTCGGGGCCGGAACCTGAGGATTCCTCTCCAGTGCTGACATGGATCTTGGGGTACTTCTGGAGTCTCCCCAGGGGAGTCAGTCCTCGTCTCGAATGCGGGCATGCACTTGCGCTTTCCTCCAGAGCGGTAGCAGCAGTGTCACGCAGTCCGCCGCGTGGATCAAAGGATCTATGGTTTTCCCTCGAATCTTTCCCACGAGGCTTTCCCACGAGGCTTTCCCACAGGGCTGTCCCACGTGCACACGTTGTGGGAGTCGATCCTCGGCTTGAACGTCAAGGCAGTGCAGGGCAAACAGGTTCCTCTGGAATGGACTGACACATCTGGGGGACTCTTGGAATGGTGTCACGACCCTGGAGTTCCTCTCGCCTTTCCTGTGGAGAGCGCCTCCTCTTGAGATGCGACGGGAACGCCGGGAATTCTTTCCCTACGAAACAGGGAAAGGATCCCTCATCTCGAGCTAGGAGGCGGAAACGGGGCTCCCCTGGATGTGTGCGGGACCCCACGTGCTTCCTCTCGAGTGGAGACGGGTATGTCGGGGAACTTCTTGAGTTGCAGCAAGGGTGTGAAGGACCCTTTGGAAGTTCCAGTGGTTAGACTTGATTGGCCTCGAGAAGCCTCAGCGGAAATGGGCCTCATCTCGCCTGGAGGGCAAAACCTCCTGGATTTTCTCGAGTTGCGGCAGGTGCTCTCGACTTACGACGGGGACCTCAGGGACCCGCTCTGGTGGCCTCAGGAAAGGCCAGTCCCCATGCGAGTTCCTCGGGGGCCTCTCGGGATTCCTCTCCCGTCGATGCCGGGGCCTAAGACCTTGTGTGGAGTCGAGGCCGGAACCTGAGGATTCCTCTCCAGTGCTGACATGGATCTTGGGGTACTTCTGGAGTCTCCCCAGGGGAGTCAGTCCTCGTCTCGAATGCGGGCATGCACTTGCGCTTTCCTCCAGAGCGGTAGCAGCAGTGTCACGCAGTCCGCCGCGTGGATCAAAGGATCTATGGTTTTCCCTGCAGTCTTTCCCACGAGGCTTTCCCACGAGGCTTTCCCACAGGGCTGTCCCACGTGCACACGTGGTGGGAGTCGATCCTCGGCTTGAACGTCAAGGCAGTGCAGGGAAAACAGGTTCCTCTGGAATGGACTGACACATCTGGGGGACTCTTGGAATGGTGGCACGACCCTGGTGTTCCTCTCGCCTTTCCTGAGGAGAGCGCCTCCTCTTGAGATGCGACGGCAACGCCGGGAATTCTTTCCCTACCAAACAGGGAAACGATCCCTCATCTCGAGCTAGGAGGCGGAAACGGGGCTCCCCTGGATGTGTGCGGGACCCCACGTGCTTCCTCTCGAGTGGAGACGGGTATGTCGGGGAACTTCTTGAGTTGCAGCAAGGGTGTGAAGGACCCTTTGGAAGTTCCAGTGGTTAGACGTGATTGGCCTCGAGAAGCCTCAGCGGAAATGGGCCTCATCTCGCCTGGAGGGCAAAACCTCCTGGATTTTCTCGAGTTGTGGCAGGTGCTCTCGACTTACGACGGGGACCTCAGGGACCCGCTCTGGTGGCCTCAGGAAAGGCCAGTCCCCATGCGAGTTCCTCGGGGGCCTCTCGTGATTCCTCTCCCGTCGATGCCGGGGCCTACGACCTTGTGTGGAGTCGGGGCCGGAACCTGAGGATTCCTCTCCAGTGCTGACATGGATCTTGGGGTGCTTCTGGAGTCTCCCCAGGGGAGTCAGTCCTCGTCTCGAATGCGGGCATGCACTTGCGCTTTCCTCCAGAGCGGTAGCAGCAGTGTCACGCAGTCCGCCGCGTGGATCAAAGGATCTATGGTTTTCCCTGCAGTCTTTCCCACGAGGCTTTCCCACGAGGCTTTCCCACAGGGCTGTCCCACGTGCACACGTGGTGGGAGTCGATCCTCGGCTTGAACGTCAAGGCAGTGCAGGGAAAACAGGTTCCTCTGGAATGGACTGACACATCTGGGGGACTCTTGGAATGGTGGCACGACCCTGGAGTTCCTCTCGCCTTTCCTGAGGAGAGCGCCTCCTCTTGAGATGCGACGGGAACGCCGGGGATTCTTTCCCTACGAAACAGGGAAAGGATCCCTCATCTCGAGCTAGGAGGCGGAAACGGGGCTCCCCTGGATGTGTGCGGGACCCCACGTGCTTCCTCTCGAGTGGAGACGGGTATGTCGGGGAACTTCTTGAGTTGCAGCAAGGGTGTGAAGGACCCTTTGGAAGTTCCAGTGGTTAGACGTGATTGGCCTCGAGAAGCCTCAGCGGAAATGGGCCTCATCTCGCCTGGAGGGCAAAACCTCCTGGATTTTCTCGAGTTGTGGCAGGTGCTCTCGACTTACGACGGGGACCTCAGGGACCCGCTCTGGTGGCCTCAGGAAAGGCCAGTCCCCATGCGAGTTCCTCGGGGGCCTCTCGGGATTCCTCTCCCGTCGATGCCGGGGCCTAAGACCTTGTGTGGAGTCGGGGCCGGAACCTGAGGATTCCTCTCCAGTGCTGACATGGATCTTGGGGTACTTCTGGAGTCTCCCCAGGGGAGTCAGTCCTCGTCTCGAATGCGGGCATGCACTTGCGCTTTCCTCCAGAGCGGTAGCAGCAGTGTCACGCAGTTCGCCGCGTGGATCAAAGGATGTATGGTTTTCCCTCGAGTCTTTCCCACGAGGCTTTCCCACGAGGCTTTCCCACAGGGCTGTCCCACGTGCACACGTGGTGGGAGTGGATCCTCGGCTTGAACGTCAAGGCAGTGCAGGGAAAACAGGTTCCTCTGGAATGGACTGACACATCTGGGGGACTCTTGGAATGGTGGCACGACCCTGGAGTTCCTCTCGCCTTTCCTGTGGAGAGCGCCTCCTCTTGAGATGCGACGGGAACGCCGGGAATTCTTTCCCAACGAAACAGGGAAAGGATCCCTCATCTCGAGCTAGGAGGCGGAAACGGGGCTCCCCTGGATGTGTGCGGGACACCACGTGCTTCCTCTCGAGTGGAGACGGGTATGTCGGGGAACTTCTTGAGTTGCAGCAAGGGTGTGAAGGACCCTTTGGAAGTTCCAGTGGTTAGATGTGATTGGCCTCGAGAAGCCTCAGCGTAAATGGGCCTCATCTCGCCTGGAGGGCAAAACCTCCTGGATTTTCTCGAGTTGCGGCAGGTGCTCTCGACTTACGACGGGGACCTCAGGGACCCGCTCTGGTGGCCTCAGGAAAGGCCAGTCCCCATGCGAGTTCCTCGGGGGCCTCTCGGGATTCCTCTCCCGTCGATGCCGGGGCCTAAGACCTTGTGTGGAGTCGGGGCCGGAACCTGAGGATTCCTCTCCAGTGCTGACATGGATCTTGGGGTATTCTGGAGTCATCCCAGGGGAGTCAGTCCTCGTCTCGAATGCGGGCATGCACTTGCGCTTTCCTCCAGAGCGGTAGCAGCAGTGTCACGCAGTCCGCCGCGTGGATCAAAGGATCTATGGTTTTCCCTCGAGTCTTTCCCACGAGGCTTTCCCACGAGGCTTTCCCACAGGGCTGTCCCACGTGCACACGTGGTGGGAGTCGATCCTCGGCTTGAACGTCAAGGCAGTGCAGGGAAAACAGGTTCCTCTGGAATGGACTGACACATCTGTGGGACTCTTGGAATGGTGGCACGACCCTGGAGTTCCTCTCGCCTTTCCTGTGGAGAGCGCCTCCTCTTGAGATGCGACGGGAACGCCGGGAATTCTTTCCCTACGAAACAGGGAAAGGATCCCTCATCTCGAGCTAGGAGGCGGAAACGGGGCTCCCCTGGATGTGTGCGGGACCCCACGTGCTTCCTCTCGAGTGGAGACGGGTATGTCGGGGAACTTCTTGAGTTGCAGCAAGGGTGTGAAGGACCCTTTGGAAGTTCCAGTGGTTAGATGTGATTGGCCTCGAGAAGCCTCAGCGGAAATGGGCCTCATCTCGCCTGGAGGGCAAAACCTCCTGGATTTTCTCGAGTTGCGGCAGGTGCTCTCGACTTACGACGGGGACCTCAGGGACCCGCTCTGGTGGCCTCAGGAAAGGCCAGTCCCCATGCGAGTTCCTCGGGGGCCTCTCGTGATTCCTCTCCCGTCGATGCCGGGGCCTAAGACCTTGTGTGGAGTCGGGGCCGGAACCTGAGGATTCCTCTCCAGTGCTGACATGGATCTTGGGGTACTTCTGGAGTCTCCCCAGGGGAGTCAGTCCTCGTCTCGAATGCGGGCATGCACTTGCGCTTTCCTCCAGAGCGGTAGCAGCAGTGTCACGCAGTCCGCCGCGTGGATCAAAGGATGTATGGTTTTCCCTCGAGTCTTTCCCACGAGGCTTTCCCACGAGGCTTTCCCACAGGGCTGTCCCACGTGCACACGTGGTGGGAGTGGATCCTCGGCTTGAACGTCAAGGCAGTGCAGGGAAAACAGGTTCCTCTGGAATGGACTGACACATCTGGGGGACTCTTGGAATGGTGGCACGACCCTGGAGTTCCTCTCGCCTTTCCTGTGGAGAGCGCCTCCTCTTGAGATGCGACGGGAACGCCGGGAATTCTTTCCCAACGAAACAGGGAAAGGATCCCTCATCTCGAGCTAGGAGGCGGAAACGGGGCTCCCCTGGATGTGTGCGGGACACCACGTGCTTCTTCTCGAGTGGAGACGGGTATGTCGGGGAACTTCTTGAGTTGCAGCAAGGGTGTGAAGGACCCTTTGGAAGTTCCAGTGGTTAGATGTGATTGGCCTCGAGAAGCCTCAGCGGAAATGGGCCTCATCTCGCCTGGAGGGCAAAACCTCCTGGATTTTCTCGAGTTGCGGCAGGTGCTCTCGACTTACGACGGGGACCTCAGGGACCCGCTCTGGTGGCCTCAGGAAAGGCCA
Organism: Ovis canadensis; assembly: GCF_042477335.2. NCBI lineage: Eukaryota > Metazoa > Chordata > Mammalia > Artiodactyla > Bovidae > Ovis > Ovis canadensis. The sequence continues at coordinate 3,865,990 of NC_091262.1, read as the reverse complement.
GTCCCCATGCGAGTTCCTCGGGGGCCTCTCGGGATTCCTCTCCCGTCGATGCCGGGGCCTAAGACCTTGTGTGGAGTCGGGGCCGGAACCTGAGGATTCCTCTCCAGTGCTGACATGGATCTTGGGGTACTTCTGGAGTCTCCCCAGGGGAGTCAGTCCTCATCTCGAATGCGGGCATGCACTTGCGCTTTCCTCCAGAGCGGTAGCAGCAGTGTCACGCAGTCCGCCGCGTGGATCAAAGGATCTATGGTTTTCCCTCGAGTCTTTCCCACGAGGCTTTCCCACGAGGCTTTCCCACAGGGCTGTCCCACGTGCACACGTGGTGGGAGTCGATCCTCGGCTTGAACGTCAAGGCAGTGCAGGGCAAACAGGTTCCTCTGGAATGGACTGACACATCTGGGGGACTCTTGGAATGGTGTCACGACCCTGGAGTTCCTCTCGCCTTTCCTGTGGAGAGCGCCTCCTCTTGAGATGCGACGGGAACGCCGGGAATTCTTTCCCTACGAAACAGGGAAAGGATCCCTCATCTCAAGCTAGGAGGCGGAAACGGGGCTCCCCTGGATGTGTGCGGGACCCCACGTGCTTCCTCTCGAGTGGAGACGGGTATGTCGGGGAACTTCTTGAGTTGCAGCAAGGGTGTGAAGGACCCTTTGGAAGTTCCAGTGGTTAGACGTGATTGGCCTCGAGAAGCCTCAGCGGAAATGGGCCTCATCTCGCCTGGAGGGCAAAACCTCCTGGATTTTCTCGAGTTGCGGCAGGTGCTCTGGACTTACGACGGGGACCTCAGGGACCCGCTCTGGTGGCCTCAGGAAAGGCCAGTCCCCATGCGAGTTCCTCGGGGGCCTCTCGTGATTCCTCTCCCGTCGATGCCGGGGCCTAAGACCTTGTGTGGAGTCGGGGCCGGAACCTGAGGATTCCTCTCCAGTGCTGACATGGATCTTGGGGTACTTCTGGAGTCTCCCCAGGGGAGTCAGTCCTCGTCTCGAATGCGGGCATGCACTTGCGCTTTCCTCCAGAGCGGTAGCAGCAGTGTCACGCAGTCCGCCGCGTGGATCAAAGTATCTATGGTTTTCCCTCGAGTCTTTCCCACGAGGCTTTCCCACGAGGCTTTCCCACAGGGCTGTCCCACGTGCACACGTGGTGGGAGTCGATCCTCGGCTTGAACGTCAAGGCAGTGCAGGGAAAACAGGTTCCTCTGGAATGGACTGACACATCTGGGGGACTCTTGGAATGGTGGCACGACCCTGGATTTCCTCTCGCCTTTCCTGTGGAGAGCGCCTCCTCTTGAGATGCGACGGGAACACCGGGAATTCTTTCCCTACGAAACAGGGAAAGGATCCCTCATCTCGAGCTAGGAGGCGGAAACGGGGCTCCCCTGGATGTGTGCGGGACCCCACGTGCTTCCTCTCGAGTGGAGACGGGTATGTCGGGGAACTTCTTGAGTTGCAGCAAGGGTGTGAAGGACCCTTTGGAAGTTCCAGTGGTTAGACGTGATTGGCCTCGAGAAGCCTCAGCGGAAATGGGCCTCATCTCGCCTGGAGGGCAAAACCTCCTGGATTTTCTCGAGTTGCGGCAGGTGCTCTCGACTTACGACGGGGACCTCAGGGACCCGCTCTGGTGGCCTCAGGAAAGGCCAGTCCCCATGCGAGTTACTCGGGGGCCCCTCGGGATTCCTCTCCCGTCGATGCCGGGGCCTAAGACCTTGTGTGGAGTCGGGGCCGGAACCTGAGGATTCCTCTCCAGTGCTGACATGGATCTTGGGGTACTTCTGGAGTCTCCCCAGGGGAGTCAGTCCTCGCCTCTAATGCGGGCATGCACTTGTGCTTTCCTCCAGAGCGGTAGCAGCAGTGTCACGCAGTCCGCCGCGTGGATGAAAGGATCTATGGTTTTCCCTCGAGTCTTTCCCACGAGGCTTTCCCACGAGGCTTTCCCACAGGGCTGTCCCACGTGCACACGTGGTGGGAGTCGATCCTCGGCTTGAACGTCAAGGCAGTGCAGGGAAAACAGGTTCCTCTGGAATGGACTGGCACATCTGGGGGACTCTTGGAATGGTGGCACGACCCTGGAGTTCCTCTCGCCTTTCCTGTGGAGAGCGCCTCCTCTTGAGATGCGACGGGAACGCCGGGAATTCTTTCCCTACGAAACAGGGAAAGGATCCCTCATCTCGAGCTAGGAGGCGGAAACGGGGCTCCCCTGGATGTGTGCGGGACCCCACGTGCTTCCTCTCGAGTGGAGACGGGTATGTCGGGGAACTTCTTGAGTTGCAGCAATGGTGTGAAGGACCCGTTGGAAGTTCCAGTGGTTAGATGTGATTGGCCTCGAGAAGCCTCAGCGGAAATGGGCCTCATCTCGCCTGGAGGGCAAAACCTCCTGGATTTTCTCGAGTTGCGGCAGGTGCTCTCGACTTACGACGGGGACCTCAGGGACCCGCTCTGGTGGCCTCAGGAAAGGCCAGTCCCCATGCGAGTTCCTCGGGGGCCTCTCGGGATTCCTCTCCCGTCGATGCCGGGGCCTAAGACCTTGTGTGGAGTCGGGGCCGGAACCTGAGGATTCCTCTCCAGTGCTGACATGGATCTTGGGGTACTTCTGGAGTCTCCCCAGGGGAGTCAGTCCTAGTCTCGAATGCGGGCATGCACTTGCGCTTTCCACCAGAGCGGTAGCAGCAGTGTCACGCAGTCCGCCGCGTGGATCAAAGGATCTATGTTTTTCCCTCGAGTCTTTCCCACGAGGCTTTCCCACGAGGCTTTCCCACAGGGCTGTCCCAGGTGCACACGTGGTGGGAGTCGATCCTCGGCTTGAACGTCAAGGCAGTGCAGGGAAAACAGGTTCCTCTGGAATGGACTGACACATCTGGGGGACTCTTGGAATGGTGGCACGACCCTGGAGTTCCTCTCGCCTTTCCTGTGGAGAGCGCCTCCTCTTGAGATGCGACGGGAACGCCGGGAATTCTTTCCCTACGAAACAGGGAAAGGATCCCTCATCTCGAGCTAGGAAGCGGAAACGGGGCTCCCCTGGATGTGTGCGGGACCCCACGTGTTTCCTCTCGAGTGGAGACGGGTATGTCGGGGAACTTCTTGAGTTGCAGCAAGGGTGTGAAGGACCCTTTGGAAGTTCCAGTGGTTAGATGTGATTGGCCTCGAGAAGCCTCAGCGGAAATGGGCCTCATCTCGCCTGGAGGGCAAAACCTCCTGGATTTTCTCGAGTTGCGGCAGGTGCTCTCGACTTACGACGGGGACCTCAGGGACCCGCTCTGGTGGCCTCAGGAAAGGCCAGTCCCCATGCGAGTTCCTCGGGGTCCTCTCGGGATTCCTCTCCCGTCGATGCCGGGGCCTAAGACCTTGTGTGGAGTCGGGGCCGGAACCTGAGGATTCCTCTCCAGTGCTGACATGGATCTTGGGGTACTTCTGGAGTCTCCCCAGGGGAGTCAGTCCTCGTCTCGAATGCGGGCATGCACTTGCGCTTTCCTCCAGAGCGGTAGCAGCAGTGTCACGCAGTCCGCCGCGTGGATCAAAGGATCTATGGTTTTCCCTGGAGTCTTTCCCACGAGGCTTTCCCACGAGGCTTTCCCACAGGGCTGTCCCACGTGCACACGTGGTGGGAGTCGATCCTCGGCTTGAACGTCAAGGCAGTGCAGGGAAAACAGGTTCCTCTGGAATGGACTGACACATCTGGGGGACTCTTGGAATGGTGGCACGACCCTGGAGTTCCTCTCGCCTTTCCTGTGGAGAGCGCCTCCTCTTGAGATGCGACGGGAACGCCGGGAATTCTTTCCCTACGAAACAGGGAAAGGATCCCTCATCTCGAGCTAGGAGGCGGAAACGGGGCTCCCCTGGATGTGTGCGGGACCCCACGTGCTTCCTCTCGAGTGGAGACGGGTATGTCGGGGAACTTCTTGAGTTGCAGCAAGGGTGTGAAGGACCCTTTGGAAGTTCCAGTGGTTAGATGTGATTGGCCTCGAGAAGCCTCAGCGGAAATGGGCCTCATCTCGCCTGGAGGGCAAAACCTCCTGGATTTTCTCGAGTTTCGGCAGGTGCTCTCGACTTACGACGGGGACCTCTGGGACCCACTCTGGTGGCCTCAGGATAGGCCAGTCCCCTTGCGAGTTCCTCGGGGGCCTCTCGGGATTCCTCTCCCGTCGATGCCGGGGCCTAAGACCTTGTGTGGAGTCGGGGCCGGAACCTGAGGATTCCTCTCCAGTGCTGACATGGATCTTGGGGTACTTCTGGAGTCTCCCCAGGGGAGTCAGTCCTCGTCTCGAATGCGGGCATGCATTTGCGCTTTCCTCCAGAGCGGTAGCAGCAGTGTCACGCAGTCCGCCGCGTGGATCAAAGGATCTATGGTTTTCCCTCGAGTCTTTCCCACGAGGCTTTCCCACGAGGCTTTCCCACAGGGCTGTCCCACGTGCACACGTGGTGGGAGTGGATCCTCGGCTTGAACGTCAAGGCAGTGCAGGGAAAACAGGTTCCTCTGGAATGGACTGACACATCTGGGGGACTCTTGGAATGGTGGCACGACCCTGGAGTTCCTCTCGCCTTTCCTGTGGAGAGTGCCTCCTCTTGAGATGCGACGGGAACGCCGGGAATTCTTTCCCTACGAAACAGGGAAAGGATCCCTCATCTCGAGGTAGGAGGCGGAAACGGGGCTCCCCTGGATGTGTGCGGGACCCCACGTGCTTCCTCTCGAGTGGAGACGGGTATGTCGGGGAACTTCTTGAGTTGCAGCAAGGGTGTGAAGGACCCTTTGGAAGTTCCAGTGGTTAGATGTGATTGGCCTCGAGAAGCCTCAGCGTAAATGGGCCTCATCTCGTCTGGAGGGCAAAACCTCCTGGATTTTCTCGAGTTGCGGCAGGTGCTCTCGACTTACGACGGGGACCTCAGGGACCCGCTCTGGTGGCCTCAGGAAAGGCCAGTCCCCATGCGAGTTTCTCGGGGGCCTCTCGGGATTCCTCTCCCGTCGATGCCGGGGCCTAAGACCTTGTGTGGAGTCGGGGCCGAAACCTGAGGATTCCTCTCCAGTGCTGACATGGATCTTGGGGTACTTTTGGAGTCTCCCCAGGGGAGTCAGTCCTCGTCTCGAATGCAGGCATGCACTTGCGCTTTCCTCCAGAGCGGTAGCAGCAGTGTCACGCAGTCCGCCGCGTGGATCAAGGGATCTATGGTTTTCCCTCGAGTCTTTCCCACGAGGCTTTCCCACGAGGCTTTCCCACAGGGCTGTCCCACGTGCACACGTGGTGGGAGTCGATCCTCGGCTTGAACGTCAAGGCAGTGCAGGGAAAACAGGTTCCTCTGGAATGGACTGACACATCTGGGGGACTCTTGGAATGGTGGCACGACCCTGGAGTTCCTCTCGCCTTTCCTGTGGAGAGCGCCTCCTCTTGAGATGCGACGGGAACCCCGGGAATTCTTTCCCTACGAAACAGGGAAAGGATCCCTCATCTCGAGCTAGGAGGCGGAAACGGGGCTCCCCTGGATGTGTGCGGGACCCCACGTGCTTCCTCTCGAGTGGAGACGGGTATGTAGGGGAACTTCTTGAGTTGCAGCAAGGGTGTGAAGGACCCTTTGGAAGTTCCAGTGGTTAGATGTGATTGGCCTCGAGAAGCCTCAGCGGAAATGGGCCTCATCTCGCCTGGAGGGCAAAACCTCCTGGATTTTGTCGAGTTGCGGCAGGTGCTCTCGACTTACGACGGGGACCTCAGGGACCCGCTCTGGTGGCCTCAGGAAAGGCCAGTCCCCATGCGAGTTCCTCGGGGGCCTCTCGGGATTCCTCTCCCTTCGATGCCGGGGTCTAAGACCTTGTGTGGAGTCGGGGCCGGAACCTGAGGATTCCTCTCCAGTGCTGACATGGATCTTGGGGTACTTCTGGAGTCTCCCCAGGGGAGTCAGTCCTCGTCTCGAATGCGGGCATGCACTTGCGCTTTCCTCCAGAGCGGTAGCAGCAGTGTCACGCAGTCCGCCGCGTGGATCAAAGGATCTATGGTTTTCCCTGCAGTCTTTCCCACGAGGCTTTCCCACGAGGCTTTCCCACAGGGCTGTCCCACGTGCACACGTGGTGGGAGTCGATCCTCGGCTTGAACGTCAAGGCAGTGCAGGGAAAACAGGTTCCTCTGGAATGGACTGACACATCTGGGGGACTCTTGGAATGGTGGCACGACCCTGGAGTTCCTCTCGCCTTTCCTGTGGAGAGCGCCTCCTCTTGAGATGCGACGGGAACGCCGGGAATTCTTTCCCTACGAAACAGGGAAAGGATCCCTCATCTCGAGCTAGGAGGCGGAAACGGGGCTCCCCTGGATGTGTGCGGGACCCCACGTGCTTCCTCTCGAGTGGAGACGGGTATGTCGGGGAACTTCTTGAGTTGCAGCAAGGGTGTGAAGGACCCTTTGGAAGTTCCAGTGGTTAGATGTGATTGGCCTCGAGAAGCCTCAGCGGAAATGGGCCTCATCTCGCCTGGAGGGCAAAACCTCCTGGATTTTCTCGAGTTGCGGCAGGTGCTCTCGACTTACGACGGGGACCTCAGGGACCCACTCTGGTGGCCTCAGGAAAGGCCAGTCCCCATGCGAGTTCCTCGGGGGCCTCTCGGGATTCCTCTCCCGTCGATGCCGGGGCCTAAGACCTTGTGTGGAGTCGGGGCCGGAACCTGAGGATTCCTCTCCAGTGCTGACATGGATCTTGGGGTACTTCTGGAGTCTCCCCAGGGGAGTCAGTCCTCGTCTCGAATGCGGGCATGCATTTGCGCTTTCCTCCAGAGCGGTAGCAGCAGTGTCACGCAGTCCGCCGCGTGGATCAAAGGATCTATGGTTTTCCCTCGAGTCTTTCCCACGAGGCTTTCCCACGAGGCTTTCCCACAGGGCTGTCCCACGTGCACACGTGGTGGGAGTGGATCCTCGGCTTGAACGTCAAGGCAGTGCAGGGAAAACAGGTTCCTCTGGAATGGACTGACACATCTGGGGGACTCTTGGAATGGTGGCACGACCCTGGAGTTCCTCTCGCCTTTCCTGTGGAGAGTGCCTCCTCTTGAGATGCGACCGGAACGCCGGGAATTCTTTCCCAACGAAACAGGGAAAGGATCCCTCATCTCGAGCTAGGAGGCGGAAACGGGGCTCCCCTGGATGTGTGCGGGACACCACGTGCTTCCTCTCGAGTGGAGACGGGTATGTCGGGGAACTTCTTGAGTTGCAGCAAGGGTGTGAAGGACCCTTTGGAAGTTCCAGTGGTTAGATGTGATTGGCCTCGAGAAGCCTCAGCGGAAATGGGCCTCATCTCGCCTGGAGGGCAAAACCTCCTGGATTTTCTGGAGTTGCGGCAGGTGCTCTCGACTTACGACTGGGACCTCAGGGACCCGCTCTGGTGGCCTCAGGAAAGGCCAGTCCCCATGCGAGTTCCTCGGGGGCCTCTCGGGATTCCTCTCCCGTCGATGCCGGGGCCTAAGACCTTGTGTGGAGTCGGGGCCGGAACCTGAGGGTTCCTCTCCAGTGCTGACATGGATCTTGGGGTACTTCTGGAGTCTCCCCAGGGGAGTCAGTCCTCGTCTCGAATGCGGGCATGCACTTGCGCTTTCCTCCAGAGCGGTAGCAGCAGTGTCACGCAGTCCGCCGCGTGGATCAAAGGATCTATGGTTTTCCCTCGAGTCTTTCCCACGAGGCTTTCCCACGAGGCTTTCCCACAGGGCTGTCCCACGTGCACACGTGGTGGAAGTCGATCCTCGGCTTGAACGTCAAGGCAGTGCAGGGCAAACAGGTTCCTCTGGAATGGACTGACACATCTGGGGGACTCTTGGAATGGTGTCACGACCCTGGAGTTCCTCTCGCCTTTCCTGTGGAGAGCGCCTCCTCTTGAGATGCGACGGGAACGCCGGGAATTCTTTCCCTACGAAACAGGGAAAGGATCCCTCATCTCGAGCTAGGAGGCGGAAACGGGGCTCCCCTGGATGTGTGCGGGACCCCACGTGCTTCCTCTCGAGTGGAGACGGGTATGTCGGGGAACTTCTTGAGTTGCAGCAAGGGTGTGAAGGACCCTTTGGAAGTTCCAGTGGTTAGACGTGATTGGCCTCGAGAAGCCTCAGCGGAAATGGGCCTCATCTCGCCTGGAGGGCAAAACCTCCTGGATTTTCTCGAGTTGCGGCAGGTGCTCTGGACTTACGACAGGGACCTCAGGGACCCGCTCTGGTGGCCTCAGGAAAGGCCAGTCCCCATACGAGTTACTCGGGGGCCCCTCGGGATTCCTCTCCCGTCGATGCCGGGGCCTAAGACCTTGTGTGGAGTCGGGGCCGGAACCTGAGGATTCCTCTCCAGTGCTGACATGGATCTTGGGGTACTTCTGGAGTCTCCCCAGGGGAGTCAGTCCTCGTCTCGAATGCGGGCATGCACTTGCGCTTTCCTCCAGAGCGGTAGCAGCAGTGTCACGCAGTCCGCCGCGTGGATCAAAGGATCTATGGTTTTCCCTCGAGTCTTTCCCACGAGGCTTTCCCACGAGGCTTTCCCACAGGGCTGTCCCACGTGCACACGTGGTGGGAGTCGATCCTCGGCTTGAACGTCACGGCAGTGCAGGGAAAACAGGTTCCTCTGGAATGGACTGGCACATCTGGGGGACTCTTGGAATGGTGGCACGACCCTGGAGTTCCTCTCGCCTTTCCTGTGGAGAGCGCCTCCTCTTGAGATGGGACGGGAACGCCGGGAATTCTTTCCCTACGAAACAGGGAAAGGATCCCTCATCTCGAGCTAGGAGGCGGAAACGGGGCTCCCCTGGATGTGTGCGGGACCCCACGTGCTTCCTCTCGAGTGGAGACGGGTATGTCGGGGAACTTCTTGAGTTGCAGCAAGGGTGTGAAGGACCCGTTGGAAGTTCCAGTGGTTAGATGTGATTGGCCTCGAGAAGCCTCAGCGGAAATGGGCCTCATCTCGCCTGGAGGGCAAAACCTCCTGGATTTTCTCGAGTTGCGGCAGGTGCTCTCGACTTACGACGGGGACCTCAGGGACCCGCTCTGGTGGCCTCAGGAAAGGCCAGTCCCCATGCGAGTTCCTCGGGGGCCTCTCGGGATTCCTCTCCCGTCGATGCCGGGGCCTAAGACCTTGTGTGGAGTCGGGGCCGGAACCTGAGGATTCCTCTCCAGTGCTGACATGGATCTTGGGGTACTTCTGGAGTCTCCCCAGGGGTTCAGTCCTCGTCTCGAATGCGGGCATGCACTTGCGCTTTCCTCCAGAGTGGTAGCAGCAGTGTCACGCAGTCCGCCGCGTGGATCAAAGGATCTATGGTTTTCCCTCGAGTCTTTCCCACGAGGCTTTCCCACAGGGCTGTCCCACGTGCACACGTGGTGGGAGTCGATCCTCGGCTTGAACATCAAGGCAGTGCAGGGAAAACAGGTTCCTCTGGAATGGACTGACACATCTGGGGGACTCTTGGAATGGTGTCACGACCCTGGAGTTCCTCTCGCCTTTCCTGAGGAGAGCGCCTCCTCTTGAGATGCGACGGCAACGCCGGGAATTCTTTCCCTACCAAACAGGGAAAGGATCCCTCATCTCAAGCTAGGAGGCGGAAACGGGGCTCCCCTGGATGTGTGCGGGACCCCACGTGCTTCCTCTCGAGTGGAGACGGGTATGTCGGGGAACTTCTTGAGTTGCAGCAATGGTGTGAAGGACCCTTTGGAAGTTCCAGTGGTTAGACGTGATTGGCCTCGAGAAGCCTCAGCGGAAATGGGCCTCATCTCGCCTGGAGGGCAAAACCTCCTGGATTTTCTCGAGTTGCGGCAGGTGCTCTCGACTTACGACGGGGACCTCAGGGACCCGCTCTGGTGGCCTCAGGAAAGGCCAGTCCCCATGCGAGTTCCTCGGGGGCCTCTCGGATTCCTCTCCCGTCGATGCCGGGGCCTAAGACCTTGTGTGGAGTCGGGGCCGGAACCTGAGGATTCCTCTCCAGTGCTGACATGGATCTTGGGGTACTTCTGGAGTCTCCCCAGGGGAGTCAGTCCTCGTCTCGAATGCGGGCATGCACTTGCGCTTTCCTCCAGAGCGGTAGCAGCAGTGTCACGCAGTCCGCCGCGTGGATCAAAGGATCCATGGTTTTCCCTTCAGTCTTTCCCACGAGGCTTTCCCACGAGGCTTTCCCACAGGGCTGTCCCACGTGCACACGTGGTGGGAGTCGATCCTCGGCTTGAACGTCAAGGCAGTGCAGGGCAAACAGGTTCCTCTGGAATGGACTGACACATCTGGGGGACTCTTGGAATGGTGGCACGACCCTGGAGTTCCTCTCGCCTTTCCTGTGGAGAGCGCCTCCTCTTGAGATGCGACGGGAACGCCGGGAATTCTTTCCCTACGAAACAGGGAAAGGATCCCTCATCTCGAGCTAGGAGGCGGAAACGGGGCTCCCCTGGATGTGTGCGGGACCCCACGTGCTTCCTCTCGAGTGGAGACGGGTATGTCGGGGAACTTCTTGAGTTGCAGCAAGGGTGTGAAGGACCCTTTGGAAGTTCCAGTGGTTAGACTTGATTGGCCTCGAGAAGCCTCAGCGGAAATGGGCCTCATCTCGCCTGGAGGGCAAAACCTCCTGGATTTTCTCGAGTTGCGGCAGGTGCTCTCGACTTACGACGGGGACCTCAGGGACCCGCTCTGGTGGCCTCAGGAAAGGCCAGTCCCCATGCGAGTTCCTCGGGGGCCTCTCGGGATTCCTCTCCCGTCGATGCCGGGGCCTAAGACCTTGTGTGGAGTCGAGGCCGGAACCTGAGGATTCCTCTCCAGTGCTGACATGGATCTTGGGGTACTTCTGGAGTCTCCCCAGGGGAGTCAGTCCTCGTCTCGAATGCGGGCATGCACTTGCGCTTTCCTCCAGAGCGGTAGCAGCAGTGTCACGCAGTCCGCCGCGTGGATCAAAGGATCTATGGTTTTCCCTGCAGTCTTTCCCACGAGGCTTTCCCACGAGGCTTTCCCACAGGGCTGTCCCACGTGCACACGTGGTGGGAGTCGATCCTCGGCTTGAACGTCAAGGCAGTGCAGGGAAAACAGGTTCCTCTGGAATGGACTGACACATCTGGGGGACTCTTGGAATGGTGGCACGACCCTGGTGTTCCTCTCGCCTTTCCTGAGGAGAGCGCCTCCTCTTGAGATGCGACGGCAACGCCGGGAATTCTTTCCCTACCAAACAGGGAAACGATCCCTCATCTCGAGCTAGGAGGCGGAAACGGGGCTCCCCTGGATGTGTGCGGGACCCCACGTGCTTCCTCTCGAGTGGAGACGGGTATGTCGGGGAACTTCTTGAGTTGCAGCAAGGGTGTGAAGGACCCTTTGGAAGTTCCAGTGGTTAGATGTGATTGGCCTCGAGAAGCCTCAGCGGAAATGGGCCTCATCTCGCCTGGAGGGCAAAACCTCCTGGATTTTCTCGAGTTGCAGCAGGTGCTCTCGACTTACGACGGGGACCTCAGGGACCCACTCTGGTGGCCTCAGGAAAGGCCAGTCCCCATGCGAGTTCCTCGGGGGCCTCTCGTGATTCCTCTCCCGTCGATGCCGGGGCCTAAGACCTTGTGTGGAGTCGGGGCCGGAACCTGAGGATTCCTCTCCAGTGCTGACATGGATCTTGGGGTACTTCTGGAGTCTCCCCAGGGGAGTCAGTCCTCGTCTCGAATGCGGGCATGCACTTGCGCTTTCCTCCAGAGCGGTAGCAGCAGTGTCACGCAGTCCGCCGCGTGGATCAAAGGATCCATGGTTTTCCCTTCAGTCTTTCCCACGAGGCTTTCCCACGAGGCTTTCCCACAGGGCTGTCCCACGTGCACACGTGGTGGGAGTCGATCCTCGGCTTGAACGTCAAGGCAGTGCAGGGAAAACAGGTTCCTCTGGAATGGACTGACACATCTGGGGGACTCTTGGAATGGTGGCACGACCCTGGAGTTCCTCTCGCCTTTCCTGTGGAGAGCGCCTCCTCTTGAGATGCGACGGGAACGCCGGGAATTCTTTCCCTACGAAACAGGGAAAGGATCCCTCATCTCGAGCTAGGAGGCGGAAACGGGGCTCCCCTGGATGTGTGCGGGACCCCACGTGCTTCCTCTCGAGTGGAGACGGGTATGTCGGGGAACTTCTTGAGTTGCAGCAAGGGTGTGAAGGACCCTTTAGAAGTTCCAGTGGTTACATGTGATTGGCCTCGAGAAGCCTCAGCGGAAATGGGCCTCATCTCGCCTGGAGGGCAAAACCTCCTGGATTTTCTCGAGTTGCGGCAGGTGCTCTCGACTTACGACGGGGACCTCAGGGACCCGCTCTGGTGGCCTCAGGAAAGGCCAGTCCCCATGCGAGTTCCTCGGGGGCCTCTCGGGATTCCTCTCCCGTCGATGCCGGGGCCTAAGACCTTGTGTGGAGTCGGGGCCGGAACCTGAGGATTCCTCTCCAGTGCTGACATGGATCTTGGGGTACTTCTGGAGTCTCCCCAGGGGAGTCAGTCCTCGTCTCGAATGCGGGCATGCACTTGCGCTTTCCTCCAGAGCGGTAGCAGCAGTGTCACGCAGTCCGCCGCGTGGATCAAAGGATCTATGGTTTTCCCTCGAATCTTTCCCACGAGGCTTTCCCACGAGGCTTTCCCACAGGGCTGTCCCACGTGCACACGTTGTGGGAGTCGATCCTCGGCTTGAACGTCAAGGCAGTGCAGGGCAAACAGGTTCCTCTGGAATGGACTGACACATCTGGGGGACTCTTGGAATGGTGTCACGACCCTGGAGTTCCTCTCGCCTTTCCTGTGGAGAGCGCCTCCTCTTGAGATGCGACGGGAACGCCGGGAATTCTTTCCCTACGAAACAGGGAAAGGATCCCTCATCTCGAGCTAGGAGGCGGAAACGGGGCTCCCCTGGATGTGTGCGGGACCCCACGTGCTTCCTCTCGAGTGGAGACGGGTATGTCGGGGAACTTCTTGAGTTGCAGCAAGGGTGTGAAGGACCCTTTGGAAGTTCCAGTGGTTAGACTTGATTGGCCTCGAGAAGCCTCAGCGGAAATGGGCCTCATCTCGCCTGGAGGGCAAAACCTCCTGGATTTTCTCGAGTTGCGGCAGGTGCTCTCGACTTACGACGGGGACCTCAGGGACCCGCTCTGGTGGCCTCAGGAAAGGCCAGTCCCCATGCGAGTTCCTCGGGGGCCTCTCGGGATTCCTCTCCCGTCGATGCCGGGGCCTAAGACCTTGTGTGGAGTCGAGGCCGGAACCTGAGGATTCCTCTCCAGTGCTGACATGGATCTTGGGGTACTTCTGGAGTCTCCCCAGGGGAGTCAGTCCTCGTCTCGAATGCGGGCATGCACTTGCGCTTTCCTCCAGAGCGGTAGCAGCAGTGTCACGCAGTCCGCCGCGTGGATCAAAGGATCTATGGTTTTCCCTGCAGTCTTTCCCACGAGGCTTTCCCACGAGGCTTTCCCACAGGGCTGTCCCACGTGCACACGTGGTGGGAGTCGATCCTCGGCTTGAACGTCAAGGCAGTGCAGGGAAAACAGGTTCCTCTGGAATGGACTGACACATCTGGGGGACTCTTGGAATGGTGGCACGACCCTGGTGTTCCTCTCGCCTTTCCTGAGGAGAGCGCCTCCTCTTGAGATGCGACGGCAACGCCGGGAATTCTTTCCCTACCAAACAGGGAAACGATCCCTCATCTCGAACTAGGAGGCGGAAACGGGGCTCCCCTGGATGTGTGCGGGACCCCACGTGCTTCCTCTCGAGTGGAGACGGGTATGTCGGGGAACTTCTTGAGTTGCAGCAAGGGTGTGAAGGACCCTTTGGAAGTTCCAGTGGTTAGACGTGATTGGCCTCGAGAAGCCTCAGCGGAAATGGGCCTCATCTCGCCTGGAGGGCAAAACCTCCTGGATTTTCTCGAGTTGTGGCAGGTGCTCTCGACTTACGACGGGGACCTCAGGGACCCGCTCTGGTGGCCTCAGGAAAGGCCAGTCCCCATGCGAGTTCCTCGGGGGCCTCTCGTGATTCCTCTCCCGTCGATGCCGGGGCCTAAGACCTTGTGTGGAGTCGGGGCCGGAACCTGAGGATTCCTCTCCAGTGCTGACATGGATCTTGGGGTGCTTCTGGAGTCTCCCCAGGGGAGTCAGTCCTCGTCTCGAATGCGGGCATGCACTTGCGCTTTCCTCCAGAGCGGTAGCAGCAGTGTCACGCAGTCCGCCGCGTGGATCAAAGGATCTATGGTTTTCCCTGCAGTCTTTCCCACGAGGCTTTCCCACGAGGCTTTCCCACAGGGCTGTCCCACGTGCACACGTGGTGGGAGTCGATCCTCGGCTTGAACGTCAAGGCAGTGCAGGGAAAACAGGTTCCTCTGGAATGGACTGACACATCTGGGGGACTCTTGGAATGGTGGCACGACCCTGGAGTTCCTCTCGCCTTTCCTGAGGAGAGCGCCTCCTCTTGAGATGCGACGGGAACGCCGGGGATTCTTTCCCTACGAAACAGGGAAAGGATCCCTCATCTCGAGCTAGGAGGCGGAAACGGGGCTCCCCTGGATGTGTGCGGGACCCCACGTGCTTCCTCTCGAGTGGAGACGGGTATGTCGGGGAACTTCTTGAGTTGCAGCAAGGGTGTGAAGGACCCTTTGGAAGTTCCAGTGGTTAGACGTGATTGGCCTCGAGAAGCCTCAGCGGAAATGGGCCTCATCTCGCCTGGAGGGCAAAACCTCCTGGATTTTCTCGAGTTGTGGCAGGTGCTCTCGACTTACGACGGGGACCTCAGGGACCCGCTCTGGTGGCCTCAGGAAAGGCCAGTCCCCATGCGAGTTCCTCGGGGGCCTCTCGGGATTCCTCTCCCGTCGATGCCGGGGCCTAAGACCTTGTGTGGAGTCGGGGCCGGAACCTGAGGATTCCTCTCCAGTGCTGACATGGATCTTGGGGTACTTCTGGAGTCTCCCCAGGGGAGTCAGTCCTCGTCTCGAATGCGGGCATGCACTTGCGCTTTCCTCCAGAGCGGTAGCAGCAGTGTCACGCAGTCCGCCGCGTGGATCAAAGGATGTATGGTTTTCCCTCGAGTCTTTCCCACGAGGCTTTCCCACGAGGCTTTCCCACAGGGCTGTCCCACGTGCACACGTGGTGGGAGTGGATCCTCGGCTTGAACGTCAAGGCAGTGCAGGGAAAACAGGTTCCTCTGGAATGGACTGACACATCTGGGGGACTCTTGGAATGGTGGCACGACCCTGGAGTTCCTCTCGCCTTTCCTGTGGAGAGCGCCTCCTCTTGAGATGCGACGGGAACGCCGGGAATTCTTTCCCAACGAAACAGGGAAAGGATCCCTCATCTCGAGCTAGGAGGCGGAAACGGGGCTCCCCTGGATGTGTGCGGGACACCACGTGCTTCTTCTCGAGTGGAGACGGGTATGTCGGGGAACTTCTTGAGTTGCAGCAAGGGTGTGAAGGACCCTTTGGAAGTTCCAGTGGTTAGATGTGATTGGCCTCGAGAAGCCTCAGCGGAAATGGGCCTCATCTCGCCTGGAGGGCAAAACCTCCTGGATTTTCTCGAGTTGCGGCAGGTGCTCTCGACTTACG
The DNA here is from genome assembly GCF_042477335.2 of Ovis canadensis. Taxonomy (NCBI): domain Eukaryota; kingdom Metazoa; phylum Chordata; class Mammalia; order Artiodactyla; family Bovidae; genus Ovis; species Ovis canadensis. The sequence continues at coordinate 3,850,507 of NC_091262.1, read as the reverse complement.
ACGGGGACCTCAGGGACCCGCTCTGGTGGCCTCAGGAAAGGCCAGTCCCCATGCGAGTTCCTCGGGGGCCTCTCGGGATTCCTCTCCCGTCGATGCCGGGGCCTAAGACCTTGTGTGGAGTCGGGGCCGGAACCTGAGGATTCCTCTCCAGTGCTGACATGGATCTTGGGGTACTTCTGGAGTCTCCCCAGGGGAGTCAGTCCTCATCTCGAATGCGGGCATGCACTTGCGCTTTCCTCCAGAGCGGTAGCAGCAGTGTCACGCAGTCCGCCGCGTGGATCAAAGGATCTATGGTTTTCCCTCGAGTCTTTCCCACGAGGCTTTCCCACGAGGCTTTCCCACAGGGCTGTCCCACGTGCACACGTGGTGGGAGTCGATCCTCGGCTTGAACGTCAAGGCAGTGCAGGGCAAACAGGTTCCTCTGGAATGGACTGACACATCTGGGGGACTCTTGGAATGGTGTCACGACCCTGGAGTTCCTCTCGCCTTTCCTGTGGAGAGCGCCTCCTCTTGAGATGCGACGGGAACGCCGGGAATTCTTTCCCTACGAAACAGGGAAAGGATCCCTCATCTCGAGCTAGGAGGCGGAAACGGGGCTCCCCTGGATGTGTGCGGGACCCCACGTGCTTCCTCTCGAGTGGAGACGGGTATGTCGGGGAACTTCTTGAGTTGCAGCAAGGGTGTGAAGGACCCTTTGGAAGTTCCAGTGGTTAGACGTGATTGGCCTCGAGAAGCCTCAGCGGAAATGGGCCTCATCTCGCCTGGAGGGCAAAACCTCCTGGATTTTCTCGAGTTGCGGCAGGTGCTCTGGACTTACGACGGGGACCTCAGGGACCCGCTCTGGTGGCCTCAGGAAAGGCCAGTCCCCATGCGAGTTCCTCGGGGGCCTCTCGTGATTCCTCTCCCGTCGATGCCGGGGCCTAAGACCTTGTGTGGAGTCGGGGCCGGAACCTGAGGATTCCTCTCCAGTGCTGACATGGATCTTGGGGTACTTCTGGAGTCTCCCCAGGGGAGTCAGTCCTCGTCTCGAATGCGGGCATGCACTTGCGCTTTCCTCCAGAGCGGTAGCAGCAGTGTCACGCAGTCCGCCGCGTGGATCAAAGTATCTATGGTTTTCCCTCGAGTCTTTCCCACGAGGCTTTCCCACGAGGCTTTCCCACAGGGCTGTCCCACGTGCACACGTGGTGGGAGTCGATCCTCGGCTTGAACGTCAAGGCAGTGCAGGGAAAACAGGTTCCTCTGGAATGGACTGACACATCTGGGGGACTCTTGGAATGGTGGCACGACCCTGGATTTCCTCTCGCCTTTCCTGTGGAGAGCGCCTCCTCTTGAGATGCGACGGGAACACCGGGAATTCTTTCCCTACGAAACAGGGAAAGGATCCCTCATCTCGAGCTAGGAGGCGGAAACGGGGCTCCCCTGGATGTGTGCGGGACCCCACGTGCTTCCTCTCGAGTGGAGACGGGTATGTCGGGGAACTTCTTGAGTTGCAGCAAGGGTGTGAAGGACCCTTTGGAAGTTCCAGTGGTTAGACGTGATTGGCCTCGAGAAGCCTCAGCGGAAATGGGCCTCATCTCGCCTGGAGGGCAAAACCTCCTGGATTTTCTCGAGTTGCGGCAGGTGCTCTCGACTTACGACGGGGACCTCAGGGACCCGCTCTGGTGGCCTCAGGAAAGGCCAGTCCCCATGCGAGTTACTCGGGGGCCCCTCGGGATTCCTCTCCCGTCGATGCCGGGGCCTAAGACCTTGTGTGGAGTCGGGGCCGGAACCTGAGGATTCCTCTCCAGTGCTGACATGGATCTTGGGGTACTTCTGGAGTCTCCCCAGGGGAGTCAGTCCTCGCCTCTAATGCGGGCATGCACTTGTGCTTTCCTCCAGAGCGGTAGCAGCAGTGTCACGCAGTCCGCCGCGTGGATGAAAGGATCTATGGTTTTCCCTCGAGTCTTTCCCACGAGGCTTTCCCACGAGGCTTTCCCACAGGGCTGTCCCACGTGCACACGTGGTGGGAGTCGATCCTCGGCTTGAACGTCAAGGCAGTGCAGGGAAAACAGGTTCCTCTGGAATGGACTGGCACATCTGGGGGACTCTTGGAATGGTGGCACGACCCTGGAGTTCCTCTCGCCTTTCCTGTGGAGAGCGCCTCCTCTTGAGATGCGACGGGAACGCCGGGAATTCTTTCCCTACGAAACAGGGAAAGGATCCCTCATCTCGAGCTAGGAGGCGGAAACGGGGCTCCCCTGGATGTGTGCGGGACCCCACGTGCTTCCTCTCGAGTGGAGACGGGTATGTCGGGGAACTTCTTGAGTTGCAGCAATGGTGTGAAGGACCCGTTGGAAGTTCCAGTGGTTAGATGTGATTGGCCTCGAGAAGCCTCAGCGGAAATGGGCCTCATCTCGCCTGGAGGGCAAAACCTCCTGGATTTTCTCGAGTTGCGGCAGGTGCTCTCGACTTACGACGGGGACCTCAGGGACCCGCTCTGGTGGCCTCAGGAAAGGCCAGTCCCCATGCGAGTTCCTCGGGGGCCTCTCGGGATTCCTCTCCCGTCGATGCCGGGGCCTAAGACCTTGTGTGGAGTCGGGGCCGGAACCTGAGGATTCCTCTCCAGTGCTGACATGGATCTTGGGGTACTTCTGGAGTCTCCCCAGGGGAGTCAGTCCTCGTCTCGAATGCGGGCATGCACTTGCGCTTTCCACCAGAGCGGTAGCAGCAGTGTCACGCAGTCCGCCGCGTGGATCAAAGGATCTATGGTTTTCCCTCGAGTCTTTCCCACGAGGCTTTCCCACGAGGCTTTCCCACAGGGCTGTCCCAGGTGCACACGTGGTGGGAGTCGATCCTCGGCTTGAACGTCAAGGCAGTGCAGGGAAAACAGGTTCCTCTGGAATGGACTGACACATCTGGGGGACTCTTGGAATGGTGGCACGACCCTGGAGTTCCTCTCGCCTTTCCTGTGGAGAGCGCCTCCTCTTGAGATGCGACGGGAACGCCGGGAATTCTTTCCCTACGAAACAGGGAAAGGATCCCTCATCTCGAGCTAGGAAGCGGAAACGGGGCTCCCCTGGATGTGTGCGGGACCCCACGTGTTTCCTCTCGAGTGGAGACGGGTATGTCGGGGAACTTCTTGAGTTGCAGCAAGGGTGTGAAGGACCCTTTGGAAGTTCCAGTGGTTAGATGTGATTGGCCTCGAGAAGCCTCAGCGGAAATGGGCCTCATCTCGCCTGGAGGGCAAAACCTCCTGGATTTTCTCGAGTTGCGGCAGGTGCTCTCGACTTACGACGGGGACCTCAGGGACCCGCTCTGGTGGCCTCAGGAAAGGCCAGTCCCCATGCGAGTTCCTCGGGGGCCTCTCGGGATTCCTCTCCCGTCGATGCCGGGGCCTAAGACCTTGTGTGGAGTCGGGGCCGGAACCTGAGGATTCCTCTCCAGTGCTGACATGGATCTTGGGGTACTTCTGGAGTCTCCCCAGGGGAGTCAGTCCTCGTCTCGAATGCGGGCATGCACTTGCGCTTTCCTCCAGAGCGGTAGCAGCAGTGTCACGCAGTCCGCCGCGTGGATCAAAGGATCTATGGTTTTCCCTGGAGTCTTTCCCACGAGGCTTTCCCACGAGGCTTTCCCACAGGGCTGTCCCACGTGCACACGTGGTGGGAGTCGATCCTCGGCTTGAACGTCAAGGCAGTGCAGGGAAAACAGGTTCCTCTGGAATGGACTGACACATCTGGGGGACTCTTGGAATGGTGGCACGACCCTGGAGTTCCTCTCGCCTTTCCTGTGGAGAGCGCCTCCTCTTGAGATGCGACGGGAACGCCGGGAATTCTTTCCCTACGAAACAGGGAAAGGATCCCTCATCTCGAGCTAGGAGGCGGAAACGGGGCTCCCCTGGATGTGTGCGGGACCCCACGTGCTTCCTCTCGAGTGGAGACGGGTATGTCGGGGAACTTCTTGAGTTGCAGCAAGGGTGTGAAGGACCCTTTGGAAGTTCCAGTGGTTACATGTGATTGGCCTCGAGAAGCCTCAGCGGAAATGGGCCTCATCTCGCCTGGAGGGCAAAACCTCCTGGATTTTCTCGAGTTGCGGCAGGTGCTCTCGACTTACGACGGGGACCTCAGGGACCCACTCTGGTGGCCTCAGGATAGGCCAGTCCCCTTGCGAGTTCCTCGGGGGCCTCTCGGGATTCCTCTCCCGTCGATGCCGGGGCCTAAGACCTTGTGTGGAGTCGGGGCCGGAACCTGAGGATTCCTCTCCAGTGCTGACATGGATCTTGGGGTACTTCTGGAGTCTCCCCAGGGGAGTCAGTCCTCGTCTCGAATGCGGGCATGCATTTGCGCTTTCCTCCAGAGCGGTAGCAGCAGTGTCACGCAGTCCGCCGCGTGGATCAAAGGATCTATGGTTTTCCCTCGAGTCTTTCCCACGAGGCTTTCCCACGAGGCTTCCCCACAGGGCTGTCCCACGTGCACACGTGGTGGGAGTGGATCCTCGGCTTGAACGTCAAGGCAGTGCAGGGAAAACAGGTTCCTCTGGAATGGACTGACACATCTGGGGGACTCTTGGAATGGTGGCACGACCCTGGAGTTCCTCTCGCCTTTCCTGTGGAGAGTGCCTCCTCTTGAGATGCGACGGGAACGCCGGGAATTCTTTCCCTACGAAACAGGGAAAGGATCCCTCATCTCGAGGTAGGAGGCGGAAACGGGGCTCCCCTGGATGTGTGCGGGACCCCACGTGCTTCCTCTCGAGTGGAGACGGGTATGTCGGGGAACTTCTTGAGTTGCAGCAAGGGTGTGAAGGACCCTTTGGAAGTTCCAGTGGTTAGATGTGATTGGCCTCGAGAAGCCTCAGCGTAAATGGGCCTCATCTCGTCTGGAGGGCAAAACCTCCTGGATTTTCTCGAGTTGCGGCAGGTGCTCTCGACTTACGACGGGGACCTCAGGGACCCGCTCTGGTGGCCTCAGGAAAGGCCAGTCCCCATGCGAGTTTCTCGGGGGCCTCTCGGGATTCCTCTCCCGTCGATGCCGGGGCCTAAGACCTTGTGTGGAGTCGGGGCCGAAACCTGAGGATTCCTCTCCAGTGCTGACATGGATCTTGGGGTACTTTTGGAGTCTCCCCAGGGGAGTCAGTCCTCGTCTCGAATGCAGGCATGCACTTGCGCTTTCCTCCAGAGCGGTAGCAGCAGTGTCACGCAGTCCGCCGCGTGGATCAAGGGATCTATGGTTTTCCCTCGAGTCTTTCCCACGAGGCTTTCCCACGAGGCTTTCCCACAGGGCTGTCCCACGTGCACACGTGGTGGGAGTCGATCCTCGGCTTGAACGTCAAGGCAGTGCAGGGAAAACAGGTTCCTCTGGAATGGACTGACACATCTGGGGGACTCTTGGAATGGTGGCACGACCCTGGAGTTCCTCTCGCCTTTCCTGTGGAGAGCGCCTCCTCTTGAGATGCGACGGGAACCCCGGGAATTCTTTCCCTACGAAACAGGGAAAGGATCCCTCATCTCGAGCTAGGAGGCGGAAACGGGGCTCCCCTGGATGTGTGCGGGACCCCACGTGCTTCCTCTCGAGTGGAGACGGGTATGTAGGGGAACTTCTTGAGTTGCAGCAAGGGTGTGAAGGACCCTTTGGAAGTTCCAGTGGTTAGATGTGATTGGCCTCGAGAAGCCTCAGCGGAAATGGGCCTCATCTCGCCTGGAGGGCAAAACCTCCTGGATTTTGTCGAGTTGCGGCAGGTGCTCTCGAATTACGACGGGGACCTCAGGGACCCGCTCTGGTGGCCTCAGGAAAGGCCAGTCCCCATGCGAGTTCCTCGGGGGCCTCTCGGGATTCCTCTCCCTTCGATGCCGGGGTCTAAGACCTTGTGTGGAGTCGGGGCCGGAACCTGAGGATTCCTCTCCAGTGCTGACATGGATCTTGGGGTACTTCTGGAGTCTCCCCAGGGGAGTCAGTCCTCGTCTCGAATGCGGGCATGCACTTGCGCTTTCCTCCAGAGCGGTAGCAGCAGTGTCACACAGTCCGCCGTGTGGATCAAAGGATGTATGGTTTTCCCTCGAGTCTTTCCCACGAGGCTTTCCCACGAGGCTTTCCCACAGGGCTGTCCCACGTGCACACGTGGTGGGAGTGGATCCTCGGCTTGAACGTCAAGGCAGTGCAGGGAAAACAGGTTCCTCTGGAATGGACTGACACATCTGGGGGACTCTTGGAATGGTGGCACGACCCTGGAGTTCCTCTCGCCTTTCCTGTGGAGAGCGCCTCCTCTTGAGATGCGACGGGAACGCCGGGAATTCTTTCCCTACGAAACAGGGAAAGGATCCCTCATCTCGAGCTAGGAGGCGGAAACGGGGCTCCCCTGGATGTGTGCGGGACCCCACGTGCTTCCTCTCGAGTGGAGACGGGTATGTCGGGGAACTTCTTGAGTTGCAGCAAGGGTGTGAATGACCCTTTGGAAGTTCCAGTGGTTACATGTGATTGGCCTCGAGAAGCCTCAGCGGAAATGGGCCTCATCTCGCCTGGAGGGCAAAACCTCCTGGATTTTCTCGAGTTGCGGCAGGTGCTCTCGACTTACGACGGGGACCTCAGGGACCCGCTCTGGTGGCCTCAGGAAAGGCCAGTCCCCATGCGAGTTCCTCGGGGGCCTCTCGGGATTCCTCTCCCGTCGATGCCGGGGCCTAAGACCTTGTGTGGAGTCGGGGCCGGAACCTGAGGATTCCTCTCCAGTGCTGACATGGATCTTGGGGTACTTCTGGAGTCTCCCCAGGGGAGTCAGTCCCCGTCTCGAATGCGGGCATGCACATGCGCTTTCCTCCAGAGCGGTAGCAGCAGTGTCACGCAGTCCGCCGCGTGGATCAAAGGATCTATGGTTTTCCCTCGAGTCTTTCCCACGAGTCTTTCCCACGAGGCTTTCCCACAGGGCTGTCCCACGTGCACACGTGGTGGGAGTCGATCCTCGGCTTGAACGTCAAGGCAGTGCAGGGAAAACAGGTTCCTCTCGAATGGACTGACACATCTGGGGGACTCTTGGAATGGTGGCACGACCCTGGAGTTCCTCTCGCCTTTCCTTTGGAGAGCGCCTCCTCTTGAGGTGCGACGGGAACGCCGGGAATTCTTTCCCTACGAAACAGGGATAGGATCCCTCATCTCGAGCTAGGAGGCGGAAACGGGGCTCCCCTGGATGTGTGCGGGACCCCACGTGCTTCCTCTCGAGTGGAGACGGGTATGTCGGGGAACTTCTTGAGTTGCAGCAAGGGTGTGAAGGACCCTTTGGAAGTTCCAGTGGTTAGATGTGATTGGCCTCGAGAAGCCTCAGCGGAAATGGGCCTCATCTCGCCTGGAGGGCAAAACCTCGTGGATTTTCTCGAGTTGCGGCAGGTGCTCTCGACTAACGACGGGGACCTCAGGGACCCGCTCTGGTGGCCTCAGGAAAGGCCAGTCCCCATGCGAGTTCCTCGGGGGCCTCTCGGGATTCCTCTCCCGTCGATGCCGGGGCCTAAGACCTTGTGTGGAGTCGGGGCCGGAACCTGAGGATTCCTCTCCAGTGCTGACAAGGATCTTGGGGTACTTCTGGAGTCTCCCCAGGGGTTCAGTCCTCGTCTCGAATGCGGGCATGCACTTGCGCTTTCCTCCAGAGCGGTAGCAGCAGTGTCACGCAGTCCGCCGCGTGGATCAAAGGATGTATGTTTTTCCCTCGAGTCTTTCCCACGAGGCTTTCCCACGAGGCTTTCCCACAGGGCTGTCCCACGTGCACACGTGGTGGGAGTCGATCCTCGGCTTGAACGTCAAGGCAGTGCAGGGAAAACAGGTTCCTCTGGAATGGACTGACACATCTGGGGGACTCTTGGAATGGTGTCACGACCCTGGAGTTCCTCTCGCCTTTCCTGAGGAGAGTGCCTCCTCTTGAGATGCCACGGCAACGCCGGGAATTCTTTCCCTACCAAACAGTGAAAGGATCCCTCATCTCGAGCTAGGAGGCGGAAACGGGGCTCCCCTGGATGTGTGCGGGACCCCACGTGCTTCCTCTCGAGTGGATACGGGTATGTCGGGGAACTTCTTGAGTTGCAGCACTGGTGTGAAGGACCCTTTGGAAGTTCCAGTGGTTAGATGTGATTGGCCTCGAGAAGCCTCAGCGGAAATGGGCCTCATCTCGCCTGGAGGGCAAAACCTCCTGGATTTTCTCGAGTTGCGGCAGGTGCTCTCGACTTACGACGGGGACCTCAGGGACCCGCTCTGGTGGCCTCAGGAAAGGCCAGTCCCCATGCGAGTTCCTCGGGGGCCTCTCGGGATTCCTCTCCCGTCGATGCCGGGGCCTAAGACCTTGTGTGGAGTCGGGGCCGGAACCTGAGGATTCCTCTCCAGTGCTGACATGGATCTTGGGGTACTTCTGGAGTCTCCCCAGGGGAGTCAGTCCTCGTCTCGAATGCGGGCATGCACTTGCGCTTTCCTCCAGAGCGGTAGCAGCAGTGTCACGCAGTCCGCCGCGTGGATCAAAGGATCTATGGTTTTCCCTGCAGTCTTTCCCACGAGGCTTTCCCACGAGGCTTTCCCACAGGGCTGTCCCACGTGCACACGTGGTGGGAGTCGATCCTCGGCTTGAACGTCAAGGCAGTGCAGGGAAAACAGGTTCCTCTGGAATGGACTGACACATCTGGGGGACTCTTGGAATGGTGGCACGACCCTGGAGTTCCTCTCGCCTTTCCTGTGGAGAGCGCCTCCTCTTGAGATGCGACGGGAACGCCGGGAATTCTTTCCCTACGAAACAGGGAAAGGATCCCTCATCTCGAGCTAGGAGGCGGAAACGGGGCTCCCCTGGATGTGTGCGGGACCCCACGTGCTTCCTCTCGAGTGGAGACGGGTATGTCGGGGAACTTCTTGAGTTGCAGCAAGGGTGTGAAGGACCCTTTGGAAGTTCCAGTGGTTAGATGTGATTGGCCTCGAGAAGCCTCAGCGGAAATGGGCCTCATCTCGCCTGGAGGGCAAAACCTCCTGGATTTTCTCGAGTTGCGGCAGGTGCTCTCGACTTACGACGGGGACCTCAGGGACCCACTCTGGTGGCCTCAGGAAAGGCCAGTCCCCATGCGAGTTCCTCGGGGGCCTCTCGGGATTCCTCTCCCGTCGATGCCGGGGCCTAAGACCTTGTGTGGAGTCGGGGCCGGAACCTGAGGATTCCTCTCCAGTGCTGACATGGATCTTGGGGTACTTCTGGAGTCTCCCCAGGGGAGTCAGTCCTCGTCTCGAATGCGGGCATGCATTTGCGCTTTCCTCCATAGCGGTAGCAGCAGTGTCACGCAGTCCGCCGCGTGGATCAAAGGATCTATGGTTTTCCCTCGAGTCTTTCCCACGAGGCTTTCCCACGAGGCTTTCCCACAGGGCTGTCCCACGTGCACACGTGGTGGGAGTGGATCCTCGGCTTGAACGTCAAGGCAGTGCAGGGAAAACAGGTTCCTCTGGAATGGACTGACACATCTGGGGGACTCTTGGAATGGTGGCACGACCCTGGAGTTCCTCTCGCCTTTCCTGTGGAGAGTGCCTCCTCTTGAGATGCGACCGGAACGCCGGGAATTCTTTCCCAACGAAACAGGGAAAGGATCCCTCATCTCGAGCTAGGAGGCGGAAACGGGGCTCCCCTGGATGTGTGCGGGACACCACGTGCTTCCTCTCGAGTGGAGACGGGTATGTCGGGGAACTTCTTGAGTTGCAGCAAGGGTGTGAAGGACCCTTTGGAAGTTCCAGTGGTTAGATGTGATTGGCCTCGAGAAGCCTCAGCGGAAATGGGCCTCATCTCGCCTGGAGGGCAAAACCTCCTGGATTTTCTGGAGTTGCGGCAGGTGCTCTCGACTTACGACTGGGACCTCAGGGACCCGCTCTGGTGGCCTCAGGAAAGGCCAGTCCCCATGCGAGTTCCTCGGGGGCCTCTCGGGATTCCTCTCCCGTCGATGCCGGGGCCTAAGACCTTGTGTGGAGTCGGGGCCGGAACCTGAGGGTTCCTCTCCAGTGCTGACATGGATCTTGGGGTACTTCTGGAGTCTCCCCAGGGGAGTCAGTCCTCGTCTCGAATGCGGGCATGCACTTGCGCTTTCCTCCAGAGCGGTAGCAGCAGTGTCACGCAGTCCGCCGCGTGGATCAAAGGATCTATGGTTTTCCCTCGAGTCTTTCCCACGAGGCTTTCCCACGAGGCTTTCCCACAGGGCTGTCCCACGTGCACACGTGGTGGGAGTCGATCCTCGGCTTGAACGTCAAGGCAGTGCAGGGCAAACAGGTTCCTCTGGAATGGACTGACACATCTGGGGGACTCTTGGAATGGTGTCACGACCCTGGAGTTCCTCTCGCCTTTCCTGTGGAGAGCGCCTCCTCTTGAGATGCGACGGGAACGCCGGGAATTCTTTCCCTACGAAACAGGGAAAGGATCCCTCATCTCGAGCTAGGAGGCGGAAACGGGGCTCCCCTGGATGTGTGCGGGACCCCACGTGCTTCCTCTCGAGTGGAGACGGGTATGTCGGGGAACTTCTTGAGTTGCAGCAAGGGTGTGAAGGACCCTTTGGAAGTTCCAGTGGTTAGACGTGATTGGCCTCGAGAAGCCTCAGCGGAAATGGGCCTCATCTCGCCTGGAGGGCAAAACCTCCTGGATTTTCTCGAGTTGCGGCAGGTGCTCTGGACTTACGACAGGGACCTCAGGGACCCGCTCTGGTGGCCTCAGGAAAGGCCAGTCCCCATACGAGTTACTCGGGGGCCCCTCGGGATTCCTCTCCCGTCGATGCCGGGGCCTAAGACCTTGTGTGGAGTCGGGGCCGGAACCTGAGGATTCCTCTCCAGTGCTGACATGGATCTTGGGGTACTTCTGGAGTCTCCCCAGGGGAGTCAGTCCTCGTCTCGAATGCGGGCATGCACTTGCGCTTTCCTCCAGAGCGGTAGCAGCAGTGTCACGCAGTCCGCCGCGTGGATCAAAGGATCTATGGTTTTCCCTCGAGTCTTTCCCACGAGGCTTTCCCACGAGGCTTTCCCACAGGGCTGTCCCACGTGCACACGTGGTGGGAGTCGATCCTCGGCTTGAACGTCACGGCAGTGCAGGGAAAACAGGTTCCTCTGGAATGGACTGGCACATCTGGGGGACTCTTGGAATGGTGGCACGACCCTGGAGTTCCTCTCGCCTTTCCTGTGGAGAGCGCCTCCTCTTGAGATGCGACGGGAACGCCGGGAATTCTTTCCCTACGAAACAGGGAAAGGATCCCTCATCTCGAGCTAGGAGGCGGAAACGGGGCTCCCCTGGATGTGTGCGGGACCCCACGTGCTTCCTCTCGAGTGGAGACGGGTATGTCGGGGAACTTCTTGAGTTGCAGCAAGGGTGTGAAGGACCCGTTGGAAGTTCCAGTGGTTAGATGTGATTGGCCTCGAGAAGCCTCAGCGGAAATGGGCCTCATCTCGCCTGGAGGGCAAAACCTCCTGGATTTTCTCGAGTTGCGGCAGGTGCTCTCGACTTACGACGGGGACCTCAGGGACCCGCTCTGGTGGCCTCAGGAAAGGCCAGTCCCCATGCGAGTTCCTCGGGGGCCTCTCGGGATTCCTCTCCCGTCGATGCCGGGGCCTAAGACCTTGTGTGGAGTCGGGGCCGGAACCTGAGGATTCCTCTCCAGTGCTGACATGGATCTTGGGGTACTTCTGGAGTCTCCCCAGGGGTTCAGTCCTCGTCTCGAATGCGGGCATGCACTTGCGCTTTCCTCCAGAGTGGTAGCAGCAGTGTCACGCAGTCCGCCGCGTGGATCAAAGGATCTATGGTTTTCCCTCGAGTCTTTCCCACGAGGCTTTCCCACAGGGCTGTCCCACGTGCACACGTGGTGGGAGTCGATCCTCGGCTTGAACATCAAGGCAGTGCAGGGAAAACAGGTTCCTCTGGAATGGACTGACACATCTGGGGGACTCTTGGAATGGTGTCACGACCCTGGAGTTCCTCTCGCCTTTCCTGAGGAGAGCGCCTCCTCTTGAGATGCGACGGCAACGCCGGGAATTCTTTCCCTACCAAACAGGGAAAGGATCCCTCATCTCAAGCTAGGAGGCGGAAACGGGGCTCCCCTGGATGTGTGCGGGACCCCACGTGCTTCCTCTCGAGTGGAGACGGGTATGTCGGGGAACTTCTTGAGTTGCAGCAATGGTGTGAAGGACCCTTTGGAAGTTCCAGTGGTTAGACGTGATTGGCCTCGAGAAGCCTCAGCGGAAATGGGCCTCATCTCGCCTGGAGGGCAAAACCTCCTGGATTTTCTCGAGTTGCGGCAGGTGCTCTCGACTTACGACGGGGACCTCAGGGACCCGCTCTGGTGGCCTCAGGAAAGGCCAGTCCCCATGCGAGTTCCTCGGGGGCCTCTCGGATTCCTCTCCCGTCGATGCCGGGGCCTAAGACCTTGTGTGGAGTCGGGGCCGGAACCTGAGGATTCCTCTCCAGTGCTGACATGGATCTTGGGGTACTTCTGGAGTCTCCCCAGGGGAGTCAGTCCTCGTCTCGAATGCGGGCATGCACTTGCGCTTTCCTCCAGAGCGGTAGCAGCAGTGTCACGCAGTCCGCCGCGTGGATCAAAGGATCCATGGTTTTCCCTTCAGTCTTTCCCACGAGGCTTTCCCACGAGGCTTTCCCACAGGGCTGTCCCACGTGCACACGTGGTGGGAGTCGATCCTCGGCTTGAACGTCAAGGCAGTGCAGGGCAAACAGGTTCCTCTGGAATGGACTGACACATCTGGGGGACTCTTGGAATGGTGGCACGACCCTGGAGTTCCTCTCGCCTTTCCTGTGGAGAGCGCCTCCTCTTGAGATGCGACGGGAACGCCGGGAATTCTTTCCCTACGAAACAGGGAAAGGATCCCTCATCTCGAGCTAGGAGGCGGAAACGGGGCTCCCCTGGATGTGTGCGGGACCCCACGTGCTTCCTCTCGAGTGGAGACGGGTATGTCGGGGAACTTCTTGAGTTGCAGCAAGGGTGTGAAGGACCCTTTGGAAGTTCCAGTGGTTAGACTTGATTGGCCTCGAGAAGCCTCAGCGGAAATGGGCCTCATCTCGCCTGGAGGGCAAAACCTCCTGGATTTTCTCGAGTTGCGGCAGGTGCTCTCGACTTACGACGGGGACCTCAGGGACCCGCTCTGGTGGCCTCAGGAAAGGCCAGTCCCCATGCGAGTTCCTCGGGGGCCTCTCGGGATTCCTCTCCCGTCGATGCCGGGGCCTAAGACCTTGTGTGGAGTCGAGGCCGGAACCTGAGGATTCCTCTCCAGTGCTGACATGGATCTTGGGGTACTTCTGGAGTCTCCCCAGGGGAGTCAGTCCTCGTCTCGAATGCGGGCATGCACTTGCGCTTTCCTCCAGAGCGGTAGCAGCAGTGTCACGCAGTCCGCCGCGTGGATCAAAGGATCTATGGTTTTCCCTGCAGTCTTTCCCACGAGGCTTTCCCACGAGGCTTTCCCACAGGGCTGTCCCACGTGCACACGTGGTGGGAGTCGATCCTCGGCTTGAACGTCAAGGCAGTGCAGGGAAAACAGGTTCCTCTGGAATGGACTGACACATCTGGGGGACTCTTGGAATGGTGGCACGACCCTGGTGTTCCTCTCGCCTTTCCTGAGGAGAGCGCCTCCTCTTGAGATGCGACGGCAACGCCGGGAATTCTTTCCCTACCAAACAGGGAAACGATCCCTCATCTCGAGCTAGGAGGCGGAAACGGGGCTCCCCTGGATGTGTGCGGGACCCCACGTGCTTCCTCTCGAGTGGAGACGGGTATGTCGGGGAACTTCTTGAGTTGCAGCAAGGGTGTGAAGGACCCTTTGGAAGTTCCAGTGGTTAGACGTGATTGGCCTCGAGAAGCCTCAGCGGAAATGGGCCTCATCTCGCCTGGAGGGCAAAACCTCCTGGATTTTCTCGAGTTGCGGCAGGTGCTCTCGACTTACGACGGGGACCTCAGGGACCCGCTCTGGTGGCCTCAGGAAAGGCCAGTCCCCATGCGAGTTCCTCGGGGGCCTCTCGTGATTCCTCTCCCGTCGATGCCGGGGCCTAAGACCTTGTGTGGAGTCGGGGCCGGAACCTGAGGATTCCTCTCCAGTGCTGACATGGATCTTGGGGTACTTCTGGAGTCTCCCCAGGGGAGTCAGTCCTCGTCTCGAATGCGGGCATGCACTTGAGCTTTCCTCCAGAGCGGTAGCAGCAGTGTCACGCAGTCCGCCGCGTGGATCAAAGGATCCATGGTTTTCCCTTCAGTCTTTCCCACGAGGCTTTCCCACGAGGCTTTCCCACAGGGCTGTCCCACGTGCACACGTGGTGGGAGTCGATCCTCGGCTTGAACGTCAAGGCAGTGCAGGGAAAACAGGTTCCTCTGGAATGGACTGACACATCTGGGGGACTCTTGGAATGGTGGCACGACCCTGGAGTTCCTCTCGCCTTTCCTGTGGAGAGCGCCTCCTCTTGAGATGCGACGGGAACGCCGGGAATTCTTTCCCTACGAAACAGGGAAAGGATCCCTCATCTCGAGCTAGGAGGCGGAAACGGGGCTCCCCTGGATGTGTGCGGGACCCCACGTGCTTCCTCTCGAGTGGAGACGGGTATGTCGGGGAACTTCTTGAGTTGCAGCAAGGGTGTGAAGGACCCTTTAGAAGTTCCAGTGGTTAGATGTGATTGGCCTCGAGAAGCCTCAGCGGAAATGGGCCTCATCTCGCCTGGAGGGCAAAACCTCCTGGATTTTCTCGAGTTGCGGCAGGTGCTCTCGACTTACGACGGGGACCTCAGGGACCCGCTCTGGTGGCCTCAGGAAAGGCCAGTCCCCATGCGAGTTCCTCGGGGGCCTCTCGGGATTCCTCTCCCGTCGATGCCGGGGCCTAAGACCTTGTGTGGAGTCGGGGCCGGAACCTGAGGATTCCTCTCCAGTGCTGACATGGATCTTGGGGTACTTCTGGAGTCTCCCCAGGGGAGTCAGTCCTCGTCTCGAATGCGGGCATGCACTTGCGCTTTCCTCCAGAGCGGTAGCAGCAGTGTCACGCAGTCCGCCGCGTGGATCAAAGGATCTATGGTTTTCCCTCGAATCTTTCCCACGAGGCTTTCCCACGAGGCTTTCCCACAGGGCTGTCCCACGTGCACACGTTGTGGGAGTCGATCCTCGGCTTGAACGTCAAGGCAGTGCAGGGCAAACAGGTTCCTCTGGAATGGACTGACACATCTGGGGGACTCTTGGAATGGTGTCACGACCCTGGAGTTCCTCTCGCCTTTCCTGTGGAGAGCGCCTCCTCTTGAGATGCGACGGGAACGCCGGGAATTCTTTCCCTACGAAACAGGGAAAGGATCCCTCATCTCGAGCTAGGAGGCGGAAACGGGGCTCCCCTGGATGTGTGCGGGACCCCACGTGCTTCCTCTCGAGTGGAGACGGGTATGTCGGGGAACTTCTTGAGTTGCAGCAAGGGTGTGAAGGACCCTTTGGAAGTTCCAGTGGTTAGACTTGATTGGCCTCGAGAAGCCTCAGCGGAAATGGGCCTCATCTCGCCTGGAGGGCAAAACCTCCTGGATTTTCTCGAGTTGCGGCAGGTGCTCTCGACTTACGACGGGGACCTCAGGGACCCGCTCTGGTGGCCTCAGGAAAGGCCAGTCCCCATGCGAGTTCCTCGGGGGCCTCTCGGGATTCCTCTCCCGTCGATGCCGGGGCCTAAGACCTTGTGTGGAGTCGAGGCCGGAACCTGAGGATTCCTCTCCAGTGCTGACATGGATCTTGGGGTACTTCTGGAGTCTCCCCAGGGGAGTCAGTCCTCGTCTCGAATGCGGGCATGCACTTGCGCTTTCCTCCAGAGCGGTAGCAGCAGTGTCACGCAGTCCGCCGCGTGGATCAAAGGATCTATGGTTTTCCCTGCAGTCTTTCCCACGAGGCTTTCCCACGAGGCTTTCCCACAGGGCTGTCCCACGTGCACACGTGGTGGGAGTCGATCCTCGGCTTGAACGTCAAGGCAGTGCAGGGAAAACAGGTTCCTCTGGAATGGACTGACACATCTGGGGGACTCTTGGAATGGTGGCACGACCCTGGTGTTCCTCTCGCCTTTCCTGAGGAGAGCGCCTCCTCTTGAGATGCGACGGCAACGCCGGGAATTCTTTCCCTACCAAACAGGGAAACGATCCCTCATCTCGAGCTAGGAGGCGGAAACGGGGCTCCCCTGGATGTGTGCGGGACCCCACGTGCTTCCTCTCGAGTGGAGACGGGTATGTCGGGGAACTTCTTGAGTTGCAGCAAGGGTGTGAAGGACCCTTTGGAAGTTCCAGTGGTTAGACGTGATTGGCCTCGAGAAGCCTCAGCGGAAATGGGCCTCATCTCGCCTGGAGGGCAAAACCTCCTGGATTTTCTCGAGTTGTGGCAGGTGCTCTCGACTTACGACGGGGACCTCAGGGACCCGCTCTGGTGGCCTCAGGAAAGGCCAGTCCCCATGCGAGTTCCTCGGGGGCCTCTCGTGATTCCTCTCCCGTCGATGCCGGGGCCTAAGACCTTGTGTGGAGTCGGGGCCGGAACCTGAGGATTCCTCTCCAGTGCTGACATGGATCTTGGGGTGCTTCTGGAGTCTCCCCAGGGGAGTCAGTCCTCGTCTCGAATGCGGGCATGCACTTGCGCTTTCCTCCAGAGCGGTAGCAGCAGTGTCACGCAGTCCGCCGCGTGGATCAAAGGATCTATGGTTTTCCCTGCAGTCTTTCCCACGAGGCTTTCCCACGAGGCTTTCCCACAGGGCTGTCCCACGTGCACACGTGGTGGGAGTCGATCCTCGGCTTGAACGTCAAGGCAGTGCAGGGAAAACAGGTTCCTCTGGAATGGACTGACACATCTGGGGGACTCTTGGAATGGTGGCACGACCCTGGAGTTCCTCTCGCCTTTCCTGAGGAGAGCGCCTCCTCTTGAGATGCGACGGGAACGCCGGGGATTCTTTCCCTACGAAACAGGGAAAGGATCCCTCATCTCGAGCTAGGAGGCGGAAACGGGGCTCCCCTGGATGTGTGCGGGACCCCACGTGCTTCCTCTCGAGTGGAGACGGGTATGTCGGGGAACTTCTTGAGTTGCAGCAAGGGTGTGAAGGACCCTTTGGAAGTTCCAGTGGTTAGACGTGATTGGCCTCGAGAAGCCTCAGCGGAAATGGGCCTCATCTCGCCTGGAGGGCAAAACCTCCTGGATTTTCTCGAGTTGTGGCAGGTGCTCTCGACTTACGACGGGGACCTCAGGGACCCGCTCTGGTGGCCTCAGGAAAGGCCAGTCCCCATGCGAGTTCCTCGGGGGCCTCTCGGGATTCCTCTCCCGTCGATGCCGGGGCCTAAGACCTTGTGTGGAGTCGGGGCCGGAACCTGAGGATTCCTCTCCAGTGCTGACATGGATCTTGGGGTACTTCTGGAGTCTCCCCAAGGGAGTCAGTCCTCGTCTCGAATGCGGGCATGCACTTGCGCTTTCCTCCAGAGCGGTAGCAGCAGTGTCACGCAGTCCGCCGCGTGGATCAAAGGATCTATGGTTTTCCCTGCAGTCTTTCCCACGAGGCTTTCCCACGAGGCTTTCCCACAGGGCTGTCCCACGTGCACACGTGGTGGGAGTCGATCCTCGGCTTGAACGTCAAGGCAGTGCAGGGAAAACAGGTTCCTCTGGAATGGACTGACACATCTGGGGGACTCTTGGAATGGTGGCACGACCCTGGAGTTCCTCTCGCCTTTCCTGTGGAGAGCGCCTCCTCTTGAGATGCGACGGGAACGCCGGGAATTCTTTCCCTACGAAACAGGGAAAGGATCCCTCATCTCGAGCTAGGAGGCGGAAACGGGGCTCCCCTGGATGTGTGCGGGACCCCACGTGCTTCCTCTCGAGTGGAGACGGGTATGTCGGGGAACTTCTTGAGTTGCAGCAAGGGTGTGAAGGACCCTTTGGAAGTTCCAGTGGTTACATGTGATTGGCCTCGAGAAGCCTCAGCGGAAATGGGCCTCATCTCGCCTGGAGGGCAAAACCTCCTGGATTTTCTCGAGTTGCGGCAGGTGCTCTCGACTTACGACGGGGACCTCAGGGACCCGCTCTGGTGGCCTCAGGAAAGGCCAGTCCCCATGCGAGTTCCTCGGGGGCCTCTCGTGATTCCTCTCCCGTCGATGCCGGGGCCTAAGACCTTCTGTGGAGTCGGGGCCGGAACCTGAGGATTCCTCTCCAGTGCTGACATGGATCTTGGGGTACTTCTGGAGTCTCCCCAGGGGAGTCAGTCCTCGTCTCGAATGCGGGCATGCACTTGCGCTTTCCTCCAGAGCGGTAGCAGCAGTGTCACGCAGTTCGCCGCGTGGATCAAAGGATGTATGGTTTTCCCTCGAGTCTTTCCCACGAGGCTTTCCCACGAGGCTTTCCCACAGGGCTGTCCCACGTGCACACGTGGTGGGAGTGGATCCTCGGCTTGAACGTCAAGGCAGTGCAGGGAAAACAGGTTCCTCTGGAATGGACTGACACATCTGGGGGACTCTTGGAATGGTGGCACGACCCTGGAGTTCCTCTCGCCTTTCCTGTGGAGAGCGCCTCCTCTTGAGATGCGACGGGAACGCCGGGAATTCTTTCCCAACGAAACAGGGAAAGGATCCCTCATCTCGAGCTAGGAGGCGGAAACGGGGCTCCCCTGGATGTGTGCGGGACCCCACGTGCTTCCTCTCGAGTGGAGACGGGTATGTCGGGGAACTTCTTGAGTTGCAGCAAGGGTGTGAAGGACCCTTTGGAAGTTCCAGTGGTTAGATGTGATTGGCCTCGAGAAGCCTCAGCGGAAATGGGCCTCATCTCGCCTGGAGGGCAAAACCTCCTGGATTTTCTCGAGTTGCGGCAGGTGCTCTCGACTTACGACGGGGACCTCAGGGACCCGCTCTGGTGGCCTCAGGAAAGGCCAGTCCCCATGCGAGTTCCTCGGGGGCCTCTCGGGATTCCTCTCCCGTCGATGCCGGGGCCTAAGACCTTGTGTGGAGTCGGGGCCGGAACCTGAGGATTCCTCTCCAGTGCTGACATGGATCTTGGGGTACTTCTGGAGTCATCCCAGGGGAGTCAGTCCTCGTCTCGAATGCGGGCATGCACTTGCGCTTTCCTCCAGAGCGGTAGCAGCAGTGTCACGCAGTCCGCCGCGTGGATCAAAGGATCTATGGTTTTCCCTCGAGTCTTTCCCACGAGGCTTTCCCACGAGGCTTTCCCACAGGGCTGTCCCACGTGCACACGTGGTGGGAGTCGATCCTCGGCTTGAACGTCAAGGCAGTGCAGGGAAAACAGGTTCCTCTGGAATGGACTGACACATCTGTGGGACTCTTGGAATGGTGGCACGACCCTGGAGTTCCTCTCGCCTTTCCTGTGGAGAGCGCCTCCTCTTGAGATGCGACGGGAACGCCGGGAATTCTTTCCCTACGAAACAGGGAAAGGATCCCTCATCTCGAGCTAGGAGGCGGAAACGGGGCTCCCCTGGATGTGTGCGGGACCCCACGTGCTTCCTCTCGAGTGGAGACGGGTATGTCGGGGAACTTCTTGAGTTGCAGCAAGGGTGTGAAGGACCCTTTGGAAGTTCCAGTGGTTAGATGTGATTGGCCTCGAGAAGCCTCAGCGGAAATGGGCCTCATCTCGCCTGGAGGGCAAAACCTCCTGGATTTTCTCGAGTTGCGGCAGGTGCTCTCGACTTACGACGGGGACCTCAGGGACCCGCTCTGGTGGCCTCAGGAAAGGCCAGTCCCCATGCGAGTTCCTCGGGGGCCTCTCGTGATTCCTCTCCCGTCGATGCCGGGGCCTAAGACCTTGTGTGGAGTCGGGGCCGGAACCTGAGGATTCCTCTCCAGTGCTGACATGGATCTTGGGGTACTTCTGGAGTCTCCCCAGGGGAGTCAGTCCTCGTCTCGAATGCGGGCATGCACTTGCGCTTTCCTCCAGAGCGGTAGCAGCAGTGTCACGCAGTCCGCCGCGTGGATCAAAGGATGTATGGTTTTCCCTCGAGTCTTTCCCACGAGGCTTTCCCACGAGGCTTTCCCACAGGGCTGTCCCACGTGCACACGTGGTGGGAGTGGATCCTCGGCTTGAACGTCAAGGCAGTGCAGGGAAAACAGGTTCCTCTGGAATGGACTGACACATCTGGGGGACTCTTGGAATGGTGGCACGACCCTGGAGTTCCTCTCGCCTTTCCTGTGGAGAGCGCCTCCTCTTGAGATGCGACGGGAACGCCGGGAATTCTTTCCCAACGAAACAGGGAAAGGATCCCTCATCTCGAGCTAGGAGGCGGAAACGGGGCTCCCCTGGATGTGTGCGGGACACCACGTGCTTCTTCTCGAGTGGAGACGGGTATGTCGGGGAACTTCTTGAGTTGCAGCAAGGGTGTGAAGGACCCTTTGGAAGTTCCAGTGGTTAGATGTGATTGGCCTCGAGAAGCCTCAGCGGAAATGGGCCTCATCTCGCCTGGAGGGCAAAACCTCCTGGATTTTCTCGAGTTGCGGCAGGTGCTCTCGACTTACGACGGGGACCTCAGGGACCCGCTCTGGTGGCCTCAGGAAAGGCCAGTCCCCATGCGAGTTCCTCGGGGGCCTCTCGGGATTCCTCTCCCGTCGATGCCGGGGCCTAAGACCTTGTGTGGAGTCGGGGCCGGAACCTGAGGATTCCTCTCCAGTGCTGACATGGATCTTGGGGTACTTCTGGAGTCTCCCCAGGGGAGTCAGTCCTCATCTCGAATGCGGGCATGCACTTGCGCTTTCCTCCAGAGCGGTAGCAGCAGTGTCACGCAGTCCGCCGCGTGGATCAAAGGATCTATGGTTTTCCCTCGAGTCTTTCCCACGAGGCTTTCCCACGAGGCTTTCCCACAGGGCTGTCCCACGTGCACACGTGGTGGGAGTCGATCCTCGGCTTGAACGTCAAGGCAGTGCAGGGCAAACAGGTTCCTCTGGAATGGACTGACACATCTGGGGGACTCTTGGAATGGTGTCACGACCCTGGAGTTCCTCTCGCCTTTCCTGTGGAGAGCGCCTCCTCTTGAGATGCGACGGGAACGCCGGGAATTCTTTCCCTACGAAACAGGGAAAGGATCCCTCATCTCGAGCTAGGAGGCGGAAACGGGGCTCCCCTGGATGTGTGCGGGACCCCACGTGCTTCCTCTCGAGTGGAGACGGGTATGTCGGGGAACTTCTTGAGTTGCAGCAAGGGTGTGAAGGACCCTTTGGAAGTTCCAGTGGTTAGACGTGATTGGCCTCGAGAAGCCTCAGCGGAAATGGGCCTCATCTCGCCTGGAGGGCAAAACCTCCTGGATTTTCTCGAGTTGCGGCAGGTGCTCTGGACTTACGACGGGGACCTCAGGGACCCGCTCTGGTGGCCTCAGGAAAGGCCAGTCCCCATGCGAGTTCCTCGGGGGCCTCTCGTGATTCCTCTCCCGTCGATGCCGGGGCCTAAGACCTTGTGTGGAGTCGGGGCCGGAACCTGAGGATTCCTCTCCAGTGCTGACATGGATCTTGGGGTACTTCTGGAGTCTCCCCAGGGGAGTCAGTCCTCGTCTCGAATGCGGGCATGCACTTGCGCTTTCCTCCAGAGCGGTAGCAGCAGTGTCACGCAGTCCGCCGCGTGGATCAAAGTATCTATGGTTTTCCCTCGAGTCTTTCCCACGAGGCTTTCCCACGAGGCTTTCCCACAGGGCTGTCCCACGTGCACACGTGGTGGGAGTCGATCCTCGGCTTGAACGTCAAGGCAGTGCAGGGAAAACAGGTTCCTCTGGAATGGACTGACACATCTGGGGGACTCTTGGAATGGTGGCACGACCCTGGATTTCCTCTCGCCTTTCCTGTGGAGAGCGCCTCCTCTTGAGATGCGACGGGAACACCGGGAATTCTTTCCCTACGAAACAGGGAAAGGATCCCTCATCTCGAGCTAGGAGGCGGAAACGGGGCTCCCCTGGATGTGTGCGGGACCCCACGTGCTTCCTCTCGAGTGGAGACGGGTATGTCGGGGAACTTCTTGAGTTGCAGCAAGGGTGTGAAGGACCCTTTGGAAGTTCCAGTGGTTAGACGTGATTGGCCTCGAGAAGCCTCAGCGGAAATGGGCCTCATCTCGCCTGGAGGGCAAAACCTCCTGGATTTTCTCGAGTTGCGGCAGGTGCTCTCGACTTACGACGGGGACCTCAGGGACCCGCTCTGGTGGCCTCAGGAAAGGCCAGTCCCCATGCGAGTTACTCGGGGGCCCCTCGGGATTCCTCTCCCGTCGATGCCGGGGCCTAAGACCTTGTGTGGAGTCGGGGCCGGAACCTGAGGATTCCTCTCCAGTGCTGACATGGATCTTGGGGTACTTCTGGAGTCTCCCCAGGGGAGTCAGTCCTCGCCTCTAATGCGGGCATGCACTTGTGCTTTCCTCCAGAGCGGTAGCAGCAGTGTCACGCAGTCCGCCGCGTGGATGAAAGGATCTATGGTTTTCCCTCGAGTCTTTCCCACGAGGCTTTCCCACGAGGCTTTCCCACAGGGCTGTCCCACGTGCACACGTGGTGGGAGTCGATCCTCGGCTTGAACGTCAAGGCAGTGCAGGGAAAACAGGTTCCTCTGGAATGGACTGGCACATCTGGGGGACTCTTGGAATGGTGGCACGACCCTGGAGTTCCTCTCGCCTTTCCTGTGGAGAGCGCCTCCTCTTGAGATGCGACGGGAACGCCGGGAATTCTTTCCCTACGAAACAGGGAAAGGATCCCTCATCTCGAGCTAGGAGGCGGAAACGGGGCTCCCCTGGATGTGTGCGGGACCCCACGTGCTTCCTCTCGAGTGGAGACGGGTATGTCGGGGAACTTCTTGAGTTGCAGCAATGGTGTGAAGGACCCGTTGGAAGTTCCAGTGGTTAGATGTGATTGGCCTCGAGAAGCCTCAGCGGAAATGGGCCTCATCTCGCCTGGAGGGCAAAACCTCCTGGATTTTCTCGAGTTGCGGCAGGTGCTCTCGACTTACGACGGGGACCTCAGGGACCCGCTCTGGTGGCCTCAGGAAAGGCCAGTCCCCATGCGAGTTCCTCGGGGGCCTCTCGGGATTCCTCTCCCGTCGATGCCGGGGCCTAAGACCTTGTGTGGAGTCGGGGCCGGAACCTGAGGATTCCTCTCCAGTGCTGACATGGATCTTGGGGTACTTCTGGAGTCTCCCCAGGGGAGTCAGTCCTCGTCTCGAATGCGGGCATGCACTTGCGCTTTCCACCAGAGCGGTAGCAGCAGTGTCACGCAGTCCGCCGCGTGGATCAAAGGATCTATGGTTTTCCCTCGAGTCTTTCCCACGAGGCTTTCCCACGAGGCTTTCCCACAGGGCTGTCCCAGGTGCACACGTGGTGGGAGTCGATCCTCGGCTTGAACGTCAAGGCAGTGCAGGGAAAACAGGTTCCTCTGGAATGGACTGACACATCTGGGGGACTCTTGGAATGGTGGCACGACCCTGGAGTTCCTCTCGCCTTTCCTGTGGAGAGCGCCTCCTCTTGAGATGCGACGGGAACGCCGGGAATTCTTTCCCTACGAAACAGGGAAAGGATCCCTCATCTCGAGCTAGGAGGCGGAAACGGGGCTCCCCTGGATGTGTGCGGGACCCCACGTGCTTCCTCTCGAGTGGAGACGGGTATGTCGGGGAACTTCTTGAGTTGCAGCAAGGGTGTGAAGGACCCTTTGGAAGTTCCAGTGGTTAGATGTGATTGGCCTCGAGAAGCCTCAGCGGAAATGGGCCTCATCTCGCCTGGAGGGCAAAACCTCCTGGATTTTCTCGAGTTGCGGCAGGTGCTCTCGACTTACGACGGGGACCTCAGGGACCCGCTCTGGTGGCCTCAGGAAAGGCCAGTCCCCATGCGAGTTCCTCGGGGGCCTCTCGTGATTCCTCTCCCGTCGATGCCGGGGCCTAAGACCTTGTGTGGAGTCGGGGCCGGAACCTGAGGATTCCTCTCCAGTGCTGACATGGATCTTGGGGTACTTCTGGAGTCTCCCCAGGGGAGTCAGTCCTCGTCTCGAATGCGGGCATGCACTTGCGCTTTCCTCCAGAGCGGTAGCAGCAGTGTCACGCAGTCCGCCGCGTGGATCAAAGGATCTATGGTTTTCCCTCGAGTCTTTCCCACGAGGCTTTCCCACGAGGCTTTCCCACAGGGCTGTCCCACGTGCACACGTGGTGGGAGTGGATCCTCGGCTTGAACGTCAAGGCAGTGCAGGGAAAACAGGTTCCTCTGGAATGGACTGACACATCTGGGGGACTCTTGGAATGGTGGCACGACCCTGGAGTTCCTCTCGCCTTTCCTGTGGAGAGCGCCTCCTCTTGAGATGCGACGGGAATGCCGGGAATTCTTTCCCAACGAAACAGGGAAAGGATCCCTCATCTCGAGCTAGGAGGCGGAAACGGGGCTCCCCTGGATGTGTGCGGGACCCCACGTGCTTCCTCTCGAGTGGAGACGGGTATGTCGGGGAACTTCTTGAGTTGCAGCAAGGGTGTGAAGGACCCTTTGGAAGTTCCAGTGGTTAGACGTGATTGGCCTCGAGAAGCCTCAGCGGAAATGGGCCTCATCTCGCCTGGAGGGCAAAACCTCCTGGATTTTCTCGAGTTGCGGCAGGTGCTCTGGACTTACGACGGGGACCTCAGGGACCCGCTCTGGTGGCCTCAGGAAAGGCCAGTCCCCATGCGAGTTCCTCGGGGGCCTCTCGGGATTCCTCTCCCGTCGATGCCGGGGCCTAAGACCTTGTGTGGAGTCGGGGCCGGAACCTGAGGATTCCTCTCCAGTGCTGACATGGATCTTGGGGTACTTCTGGAGTCTCCCCAGGGGAGTCAGTCCTCGTCTCGAATGCGGGCATGCACTTGCGCTTTCCTCCAGAGCGGTAGCAGCAGTGTCACGCAGTCCGCCGCGTGGATCAAAGTATCTATGGTTTTCCCTCGAGTCTTTCCCACGAGGCTTTCCCACGAGGCTTTCCCACAGGGCTGTCCCACGTGCACACGTGGTGGGAGTCGATCCTCGGCTTGAACGTCAAGGCAGTGCAGGGAAAACAGGTTCCTCTGGAATGGACTGACACATCTGGGGGACTCTTGGAATGGTGGCACGACCCTGGATTTCCTCTCGCCTTTCCTGTGGAGAGCGCCTCCTCTTGAGATGCGACGGGAACACCGGGAATTCTTTCCCTACGAAACAGGGAAAGGATCCCTCATCTCGAGCTAGGAGGCGGAAACGGGGCTCCCCTGGATGTGTGCGGGACCCCACGTGCTTCCTCTCGAGTGGAGACGGGTATGTCGGGGAACTTCTTGAGTTGCAGCAAGGGTGTGAAGGACCCTTTGGAAGTTCCAGTGGTTAGACGTGATTGGCCTCGAGAAGCCTCAGCGGAAATGGGCCTCATCTCGCCTGGAGGGCAAAACCTCCTGGATTTTCTCGAGTTGCGGCAGGTGCTCTCGACTTACGACGGGGACCTCAGGGACCCGCTCTGGTGGCCTCAGGAAAGGCCAGTCCCCATGCGAGTTACTCGGGGGCCCCTCGGGATTCCTCTCCCGTCGATGCCGGGGCCTAAGACCTTGTGTGGAGTCGGGGCCGGAACCTGAGGATTCCTCTCCAGTGCTGACATGGATCTTGGGGTACTTCTGGAGTCTCCCCAGGGGAGTCAGTCCTCGCCTCTAATGCGGGCATGCACTTGTGCTTTCCTCCAGAGCGGTAGCAGCAGTGTCACGCAGTCCGCCGCGTGGATGAAAGGATCTATGGTTTTCCCTCGAGTCTTTCCCACGAGGCTTTCCCACGAGGCTTTCCCACAGGGCTGTCCCACGTGCACACGTGGTGGGAGTCGATCCTCGGCTTGAACGTCAAGGCAGTGCAGGGAAAACAGGTTCCTCTGGAATGGACTGGCACATCTGGGGGACTCTTGGAATGGTGGCACGACCCTGGAGTTCCTCTCGCCTTTCCTGTGGAGAGCGCCTCCTCTTGAGATGCGACGGGAACGCCGGGAATTCTTTCCCTACGAAACAGGGAAAGGATCCCTCATCTCGAGCTAGGAGGCGGAAACGGGGCTCCCCTGGATGTGTACGGGACCCCACGTGCTTCCTCTCGAGTGGAGACGGGTATGTCGGGGAACTTCTTGAGTTGCAGCAATGGTGTGAAGGACCCGTTGGAAGTTCCAGTGGTTAGATGTGATTGGCCTCGAGAAGCCTCAGCGGAAATGGGCCTCATCTCGCCTGGAGGGCAAAACCTCCTGGATTTTCTCGAGTTGCGGCAGGTGCTCTCGACTTACGACGGGGACCTCAGGGACCCGCTCTGGTGGCCTCAGGAAAGGCCAGTCCCCATGCGAGTTCCTCGGGGGCCTCTCGGGATTCCTCTCCCGTCGATGCCGGGGACTAAGACCTTGTGTGGAGTCGGGGCCGGAACCTGAGGATTCCTCTCCAGTGCTGACATGGATCTTGGGGTACTTCTGGAGTCTCCCCAGGGGAGTCAGTCCTCGTCTCGAATGCGGGCATGCACTTGCGCTTTCCACCAGAGCGGTAGCAGCAGTGTCACGCAGTCCGCCGCGTGGATCAAAGGATCTATGGTTTTCCCTCGAGTCTTTCCCACGAGGCTTTCCCACGAGGCTTTCCCACAGGGCTGTCCCAGGTGCACACGTGGTGGGAGTCGATCCTCGGCTTGAACGTCAAGGCAGTGCAGGGAAAACAGGTTCCTCTGGAATGGACTGACACATCTGGGGGACTCTTGGAATGGTGGCACGACCCTGGAGTTCCTCTCGCCTTTCCTGTGGAGAGCGCCTCCTCTTGAGATGCGACGGGAACGCCGGGAATTCTTTCCCTACGAAACAGGGAAAGGATCCCTCATCTCGAGCTAGGAAGCGGAAACGGGGCTCCCCTGGATGTGTGCGGGACCCCACGTGTTTCCTCTCGAGTGGAGACGGGTATGTCGGGGAACTTCTTGAGTTGCAGCAAGGGTGTGAAGGACCCTTTGGAAGTTCCAGTGGTTAGATGTGATTGGCCTCGAGAAGCCTCAGCGGAAATGGGCCTCATCTCGCCTGGAGGGCAAAACCTCCTGGATTTTCTCGAGTTGCGGCAGGTGCTCTCGACTTACGACGGGGACCTCAGGGACCCGCTCTGGTGGCCTCAGGAAAGGCCAGTCCCCATGCGAGTTCCTCGGGGGCCTCTCGGGATCCCTCTCCCGTCGATGCCGGGGTCTAAGACCTTGTGTGGAGTCGGGGCCGGAACCTGAGGATTCCTCTCCAGTGCTGACATGGATCTTGGGGTACTTCTGGAGTCTCCCCAGGGGAGTCAGTCCTCGTCTCGAATGCGGGCATGCAGTTGCGCTTTCCTCCAGAGCGGTAGCAGCAGTGTCACACAGTCCGCCGCGTGGATCAAAGGATGTATGGTTTTCCCTCGAGTCTTTCCCACGAGGCTTTCCCACGAGGCTTTCCCACAGGGCTGTCCCACGTGCACACGTGGTGGGAGTGGATCCTCGGCTTGAACGTCAAGGCAGTGCAGGGAAAACAGGTTCCTCTGGAATGGACTGACACATCTGGGGGACTCTTGGAATGGTGGCACGACCCTGGAGTTCCTCTCGCCTTTCCTGTGGAGAGCGCCTCCTCTTGAGATGCGACGGGAACGCCGGGAATTCTTTCCCTACGAAACAGGGAAAGGATCCCTCATCTCGAGCTAGGAGGCGGAAACGGGGCTCCCCTGGATGTGTGCGGGACCCCACGTGGTTCCTCTCGATTGGAGACGGGTATGTCGGGGAACTTCTTGAGTTGCAGCAAGGGTGTGAAGGACCCTTTAGAACTTCCAGTGGTTACATGTGATTGGCCTCGAGAAGCCTCAGCGGAAATGGGCCTCATCTCGCCTGGAGGGCAAAACCTCCTGGATTTTCTCGAGTTGCGGCAGGTGCTCTCGACTTACGACGGGGACCTCAATGAACCGCTCTGGTGGCCTCAGGAAAGGCCAGTCCCCATGCGAGTTCCTCGGGGGCCTCTCGGGATTCCTCTCCCGTCGATGCCGGGGCCTAAGACCTAGTGTGGAGTCGGGGCCGGAACCTGAGGATTCCTCTCCAGTGCTGACATGGATCTTGGGGTACTTCTGGAGTCTCCCCAGGGGAGTCAGTCCTCGTCTCGAATGCGGGCATGCACTTGCGCTTTCCTCCAGAGCGGTAGCAGCAGTGTCACGCAGTCCGCCGCGTGGATCAAAGGATGTATGGTTTTCCCTCGAGTCTTTCCCACGAGGCTTTCCCACGAGGCTTTCCCACAGGGCTGTCCCACGTGCACACGTGGTGGGAGTGGATCCTCGGCTTGAACGTCAAGGCAGTGCAGGGAAAACAGGTTCCTCTGGAATGGACTGACACATCTGGGGGACTCTTGGAATGGTGGCACGACCCTGGAGTTCCTCTCGCCTTTCCTGTGGAGAGCGCCTCCTCTTGAGATGCGACGGGAACGCCGGGAATTCTTTCCCAACGAAACAGGGAAAGGATCCCTCATCTCGAGCTAGGAGGCGGAAACGGGGCTCCCCTGGATGTGTGCGGGACCCCACGTGCTTCCTCTCGAGTGGAGACTGGTATGTCGGGGAACTTCTTGAGTTGCAGCAAGGGTGTGAAGGACCCTTTGGAAGTTCCATTGGTTAGATGTGATTGGCCTCGAGAAGCCTCAGCGGAAATGGGCCTCATCTCACCTGGAGGGCAAAATCTCGTGGATTTTCTCGAGTTGCGGCAGGTGCTCTCGACTTACGACGGGGACCTCAGGGACCCGCTCTGGTGGCCTCAGGAAAGGCCAGTCCCCATGCGAGTTCCTCGGGGGCCTCTCGGGATTCCTCTCCCGTCGATGCCGGGGCCTAAGACCTTGTGTGGAGTCGGGGCCGGAACCTGAGGATTCCTCTCCAGTGCTTACATGGATCTTGGGGTACTTCTGGAGTCTCCCCAGGGGTTCAGTCCTCGTCTCGAATGCGGGCATGCACTTGCGCTTTCCTCCAGAGCGGTAGCAGCAGTGTCACGCAGTCCGCCGCATGGATCAAAGGATGTATGGTTTTCCCTCGAGTCTTTCCCACGAGGCTTTCCCACGAGGCTTTCCCACAGGGCTGTCCCACGTGCACACGTGGTGGGAGTCGATCCTCGGCTTGAACGTCAAGGCAGTGCAGGGAAAACAGGTTCCTCTGGAATGGACTGACACATCTGGGGGACTCTTGGAATGGTGTCACGACCCTGGAGTTCCTCTCGCCTTTCCTGAGGAGAGCGCCTCCTCTTGAGATGCGACGGCAACGCCGGGAATTCTTTCCCTACGAAACAGGGAAAGGATCCCTCATCTCGAGCTAGGAGGCGGAAACGGGGCTCCCCTGGATGTGTGGGGGACCCCACGTGCTTCCGCTCGAGTGGAGACGGGTATGTCGGGGAACTTCTTGAGTTGCAGCAATGGTGTGAAGGACCCTTTGGAAGTTCCAGTGGTTAGATGTGATTGGCCTCGAGAAGCCTCAGCGGAAATGGGCCTCATCTCGCCTGGAGGGCAAAACCTCCTGGATTTTCTCGAGTTGCGGCAGGTGCTCTCGACTTACGACGGGGACCTCAGGGACCCGCTCTGGTGGCCTCAGGAAAGGCCAGTCCCCATGCGAGTTCCTCGGGGGCCTCTCGGGATTCCTCTCCAGTCGATGCCGGGGCCTAAGACCTTGTGTGGAGTCGGGGCCGGAACCTGAGGATTCCTCTCCAGTGCTGACATGGATCTTGGGGTACTTCTGGAGTCTCCCCAGGGGAGTCAGTCCTCGTCTCGAATGCGGGCATGCACTTGCGCTTTCCTCCAGAGCGGTAGCAGCAGTGTCACGCAGTCCGCCGCGTGGATCAAAGGATCTATGGTTTTCCCTCGAGTCTTTCCCACGAGGCTTTCCCACGAGGCTTTCCCACAGGGCTGTCCCACGTGCACACGTGGTGGGAGTCGATCCTCGGCTTGAACGTCAAGGCAGTGCAGGGAAAACAGGTTCCTCTGGAATGGACTGGCACATCTGGGGGACTCTTGGAATGGTGGCACGACCCTGGAGTTCCTCTCGCCTTTCCTGTGGAGAGCGCCTCCTCTTGAGATGCGACGGGAACGCCGGGAATTCTTTCCCTACGAAACAGGGAAAGGATCCCTCATCTCGAGCTAGGAGGCGGAAACGGGGCTCCCCTGGATGTGTGCGGGACCCCACGTGCTTCCTATCGAGTGGAGACGGGTATGTCGGGGAACTTCTTGAGTTGCAGCAATGGTGTGAAGGACCCTTTGGAAGTTCCAGTGGTTAGACGTGATTGGCCTCGAGAAGCCTCAGCGGAAATGGGCCTCATCTCGCCTGGAGGGCAAAACCTCCTGGATTTTCTCGAGTTGCGGCAGGTGCTCTCGACTTACGACGGGGACCTCAGGGACCCGCTCTGGTAGCCTCAGGAAAGGCCAGTCCCCATGCGAGTTCCTCGGGGGCCTCTCGGGATTCCTCTCCCGTCGATGCCGGGGCCTAAGACCTTGTGTGGAGTCGGGGCCGGAACCTGAGGATTCCTCTCCAGTGCTGACATGGATCTTGGGGTACTTCTGGAGTCTCCCCAGGGGAGTCAGTCCTCGTCTCGAATGCGGGCATGCACTTGCGCTTTCCACCAGAGCGGTAGCAGCAGTGTCACGCAGTCCGCCGCGTGGATCAAAGGATCTATGGTTTTCCCTCGAGTCTTTCCCACGAGGCTTTCCCACGAGGCTTTCCCACAGGGCTGTCCCACGTGCACACGTGGTGGGAGTCGATCCTCGGCTTGAACGTCAAGGCAGTGCAGGGAAAACAGGTTCCTCTGGAATGGACTGACACATCTGGGGGACTCTTGGAATGGTGGCACGACCCTGGAGTTCCTCTCGCCTTTCCTGTGGAGAGCGCCTCCTCTTGAGATGCGACGGGAACGCCGGGAATTCTTTCCCTAAGAAACAGGGAAAGGATCCCTCATCTCGAGCTAGGAAGCGGAAACGGGGCTCCCCTGGATGTGTGCGGGACCCCACGTGCTTCCTCTCGAGTGGAGAAGGGTATGTCGGGGAACTTCTTGAGTTGCAGCAAGGGTGTGAAGGACCCTTTGGAAGTTCCAGTGGTTAGATGTGATTGGCCTCGAGAAGCCTCAGCGGAAATGGGCCTCATCTCGCCTGGAGGGCAAAACCTCCTGGATTTTCTCGAGTTGCGGCAGGTGCTCTCGACTTACGACGGGGACCTCAGGGACCCGCTCTGGTGGCCTCAGGAAAGGCCAGTCCCCATGCGAGTTCCTCGGGGGCCTCTCGGGATCCCTCTCCCGTCGATGCCGGGGTCTAAGACCTTGTGTGGAGTCGGGGCCGGAACCTGAGGATTCCTCTCCAGTGCTGACATGGATCTTGGGGTACTTCTGGAGTCTCCCCAGGGGAGTCAGTCCTCGTCTCGAATGCGGGCATGCACTTGCGCTTTCCTCCAGAGCGGTAGCAGCAGTGTCACACAGTCCGCCGCGTGGATCAAAGGATGTATGGTTTTCCCTTGAGTCTTTCCCACGAGGCTTTCCCACGAGGCTTTCCCACAGGGCTGTCCCACGTGCACACATGGTGGGAGTGGATCCTCGGCTTGAACGTCAAGGCAGTGCAGGGAAAACAGGTTCCTCTGGAATGGACTGACACATCTGGGGGACTCTTGGAATGGTGACACGACCATGGAGTTCCTCTCGCCTTTCCTGTGGAGAGCGCCTCCTCTTGAGATGCGACGGGAACGCCGGGAATTCTTTCCCTACGAAACAGGGAAAGGATCCCTCATCTCGAGCTAGGAGGCGGAAACGGGGCTCCCCTGGATGTGTGCGGGACCCCACGTGGTTCCTCTCGATTGGAGACGGGTATGTCGGGGAACTTCTTGAGTTGCAGCAAGGGTGTGAAGGACCCTTTAGAACTTCCAGTGGTTACATGTGATTGGCCTCGAGAAGCCTCAGCGGAAATGGGCCTCATCTCGCCTGGAGGGCAAAACCTCCTGGATTTTCTCGAGTTGCGGCAGGTGCTCTCGACTTACGACGGGGACCTCAGGGACCCGCTCTGGTGGCCTCAGGAAAGGCCAGTCCCCATGCGAGTTCCTCGGGGGCCTCTCGGGATTCCTCTCCCGTCGATGCCGGGGCCTATGACCTTGTGTGGAGTCGGGGCCGGAACCTGAGGATTCCTCTCCAGTGCTGACATGGATCTTGGGGTACTTCTGGAGTCTCCCCAGGGGTTCAGTCCTCGTCTCGAATGCGGGCATGCACTTGCGCTTTCCTCCAGAGCGGTAGCAGCAGTGTCACGCAGTCCGCCGCGTGGATCAAAGGATGTATGGTTTTCCCTCGAGTCTTTCCCACGAGGCTTTCCCACGAGGCTTTCCCACAGGGCTGACCCACGTGCACACGTGGTGGGAGTCGATCCTCGGCTTGAACGTCAAGGCAGTGCAGGGAAAACAGGTTCCTCTGGAATGGACTGACACATCTGGGGGACTCTTGGAATGGTGGCACGACCCTGGAGTTCCTCTCGCCTTTCCTGTGGAGAGCGCCTCCTCTTGAGATGCGACGGCAACGCCGGGAATTCTTTCCCTACGAAACAGGGAAAGGATCCCTCATCTCGAGCTAGGAGGCGGAAACGGGGCTCCCCTGGATGTGTGCGGGACCCCACGTGCTTCCTCTCGAGTGGAGACGGGTATGTCGGGGAACTTCTTGAGTTGCAGCAAGGGTGTGAAGGACCCTTTGGAAGTTCCAGTGGTTACATGTGATTGGCCTCGAGAAGCCTCAGCGGAAATGGGCCTCATCTCGCCTGGAGGGCAAAACATCCTGGATTTTCTCGAGTTGCGGCAGGTGCTCTCGACTTACGACGGGGACCTCAGGGACCCGCTCTGGTGGCCTCAGGAAAGGCCAGTCCCCATGCGAGTTCCTCGGGGGCGTCTCGGGATTCCTCTCCCTTCGATGACGGGGCCTAAGACCTTGTGTGGAGTCGGGGCCGGAACCTGAGGATTCCTCTCCAGTGCTGACATGGATCTTGGGGTACTTCTGGAGTCTCCCCAGGGGAGTCAGTCCTCGTCTCGAATGCGGGCATGCACTTGCGCTTTCCTCCAGAGCGGTAGCAGCAGTGTCACGCAGTCCGCCGCGTGGATCAAAGGATCTATGCTTTTCCCTCGAGTCTTTCCCACGAGGCTTTCCCACGAGGCTTTCCCACAGGGCTGTCCCACGTGCACACGTGGTGGGAGTCGATCCTCGGCTTGAACGTCAAGGCAGTGCAGGGAAAACAGGTTCCTCTGGAATGGACTGGCACATCTGGGGGACTCTTGGAATGGTGGCACGACCCTGGAGTTCCTCTCGCCTTTCCTGTGGAGAGCGCCTCCTCTTGAAATGCGACCGGAACGCCGGGAATTCTTTCCCTACGAAACAGGGAAAGGATCCCTCATCTCGAGCTAGGAGGCGGAAACGGGGCTCCCCTGGATGTGTGCGGGACCCCACGTGGTTCCTCTCGATTGGAGACGGGTATGTCGGGTAACTTCTTGAGTTGCAGCAATGGTGTGAAGGACCCTTTGGAAGTTCCAGTGGTTAGATGTGATTGGCCTCGAGAAGCCTCAGCGGAAATGGGCCTCATCTCGCCTGGAGGGCAAAACCTCCTGGATTTTCTCGAGTTGCGGCAGGTGCTCTCGACTTACGACGGGGACCCCAGGGACCCGCTCTGGTGGCCTCAGGAAAGGCCAGTCCCCATGCGAGTTCCTCGGGGGCCTCTCGGGATTCCTCTCCCGTCGATGCCGGGGTCTAAGACCTTGTGTGGAGTCGGGGCCGGAACCTGAGGATTCCTCTCCAGTGCTGACATGGATCTTGGGGTACTTCTGGAGTCTCCCCAGGGGAGTCAGTCCTCGTCTCGAATGCGGGCATGCACATGCGCTTTCCTCCAGAGCGGTAGCAGCAGTGTCACGCAGTCCGCCGCGTGGATCAAAGGATCTATGGTTTTCCCTCGAGTCTTTCCCACGAGGCTTTCCCACGAGGCTTTCCCACAGGGCTGTCCCACGTGCACACGTGGTGGGAGTCGATCCTCGGCTTGAACGTCAAGGCAGTGCAGGGAAAACAGGTTCCTCTGGAATGGACTGACACATCTGGGGGACTCTTGGAATGGTGTCACGACCCTGGAGTTCCTCTCGCCTTTCCTGAGGAGAGCGCCTCCTCTTGAGATGCGACGGCAACGCCGGGAATTCTTTCCCTACGAAACAGGGAAAGGATCCCTCATCTCGAGCTAGGAGGCGGAAACGGGGCTCCCCTGGATGTGTGCGGGACCCCACGTGCTTCCTCTCGAGTGGAGACGGGTATGTCGGGGAACTTCTTGAGTTGCAGCAAGGGTGTGAAGGACCCTTTGGAAGTTCCAGTGGTTAGATGTGATTGGCCTCGAGAAGCCTCAGCGTAAATGGGCCTCATCTCGCCTGGAGGGCAAAACCTCCTGGATTTTCTCGAGTTGCGGCAGGTGCTCTCGACTTACGACGGGGACCTCAGGGACCCGCTCTGGTGGCCTCAGGAAAGGCCAGTCCCCATGCGAGTTCCTCGGGGGCCTCTCGGGATTCCTCTCCCGTCGATGCCGGGGCCTATGACCTTGTGTGGAGTCGGGGCCGGAACCTGAGGATTCCTCTCCAGTGCTGACATGGATCTTGGGGTACTTCTGGAGTCTCCCCAGGGGTTCAGTCCTCGTCTCGAATGCGGGCATGCACTTGCGCTTTCCTCCAGAGCGGTAGCAGCAGTGTCACGCAGTCCGCCGCGTGGATCAAAGGATCTATGGTTTTCCCTCGAGTCTTTCCCACGAGGCTTTCCCACAGGGCTGACCCACGTGCACACGTGTTGGGAGTCGATCCTCGGCTTGAACGTCAAGGCAGTGCAGGGAAAACAGGTTCCTCTGGAATGGACTGACACATCTGGGGGACTCTTGGAATGGTGGCACGACCCTGAAGTTCCTCTCGCCTTTCCTGTGGAGAGCGCCTCCTCTTGAGATGCGACGGGAACGCCGGGAATTCTTTCCCTACGAAACAGGGAAAGGATCCCTCATCTCGAGCTAGGAGGCGGAAACGGGGCTCCCCTGGATGTGTGCGGGACCCCACGTGCTTCCTCTCGAGTGGAGACGGGTATGTCGGGGAACTTCTTGAGTTGCAGCAAGGGTGTGAAGGACCCTTTGGAAGTTCCAGTGGTTAGACGTGATTGGCCTCGAGAAGCCTCAGCGTAAATGGGCTCATCTCGCCTGGAGGGCAAAACCTCCTGGATTTTCTCGAGTTGCGGCAGGTGCTCTCGACTTACGACGGGGACCTCAGGGACCCGCTCTGGTGGCCTCAGGAAAGGCCAGTCCCCATGCGAGTTCCTCGGGGGCCTCTCGGGATTCCTCTCCCGTCGATGCCGGGGCCTAAGACCTTGTGTGGAGTCGGGGCCGGAACCTGAGGATTCCTCTCCAGTGCTGACATGGATCTTGGGGTACTTCTGGAGTCTCCCCAGGGGAGTCAGTCCTCGTCTCGAATGCGGGCATGCACTTGCGCTTTCCTCCAGAGCGGTAGCAGCAGTGTCACGCAGTCCGCTGCGTGGATCAAAGGATCTATGGTTTTCCCTCGAGTCTTTCCCACGAGGCTTTCCCACGAGGCTTTCCCACAGGGCTGTCCCACGTGCACACGTGGTGGGAGTCGATCCTCGGCTTGAACGTCAAGGCAGTGCAGGGAAAACAGGTTCCTCTGGAATGGACTGACACATCTGGGGGACTCTTGGAATGGTGTCACGACCCTGGAGTTCCTCTCGCCTTTCCTGAGGAGAGCGCCTCCTCTTGAGATGCGACGGCAACGCCGGGAATTCTTTCCCTACGAAACAGGGAAAGGATCCCTCATCTCGAGCTAGGAGGCGGAAACGGGGCTCCCCTGGATGTGTGCGGGACCCCACGTGCATCCTCTCGAGTGGAGACGGGTATGTTGGGGAACTTCTTGAGTTGCAGCAATGGTGTGAAGGACCCTTTGGAAGTTGCAGTGGTTAGACGTGATTGGCCTCGAGAAGCCTCAGCGGAAATGGGCCTCATCTCGCCTGGAGGGCAAAACCTCCTGGATTTTCTCGAGTTGCGGCAGGTGCTCTCGACTTACGACGGGGACCACAGGGACCCGCACTTTTGGCCTCAGGAAAGGCCAGTCCCCATGCGAGTTCCTCGGGGGCCTCTCGGGATTCCTCTCCCGTCGATGCCGGGGCCTAAGACCTTGTGTGGAGTCGGGGCCGGAACCTGAGGATTCCTCTCCAGTGCTGACATGGATCTTGGGGTATTTCTGGAGTCTCCCCAGGGGAGTCAGTCCTCGTCTCGAATGCGGGCATGCACTTGCGCTTTCCTCCAGAGCGGTAGCAGCAGTGTCACACAGTCCGCCGCGTGGATCAAAGGATGTATGGTTTTCCCTCGAGTCTTTCCCACGAGGCTTTCCCACGAGGCTTTCCCACAGGGCTGTCCCACGTGCACACGTGGTGGGAGTCGATCCTCGGCTTGAACGTCAAGGCAGTGCAGGGAAAACAGGTTCCTCTGGAATGGACTGACACATCTGGGGGACTCTTGGAATGGTGTCACGACCCTGGAGTTCCTCTCGCCTTTCCTGAGGAGAGCGCCTCCTCTTGAGATGCGACGGCAACGCCGGGAATTCTTTCCCTACGAAACAGGGAAAGGATCCCTCATCTCGAGCTAGGAGGCGGAAACGGGGCTCCCCTGGATGTGTGCGGGACCCCACGTGCTTCCTCTCGAGTGGAGACGGGTATGTCGGGGAACTTCTTGAGTTGCAGCAAGGGTGTGAAGGACCCTTTGGAAGTTCCAGTGGTTAGACGTGATTGGCCTCGAGAAGCCTCAGCGTAAATGGGCCTCATCTCGCCTGGAGGGCAAAACCTCCTGGATTTTCTCGAGTTGCGGCAGGTGCTCTCGACTTACGACGGGGACCTCAGGGACCCGCTCTGGTGGCCTCAGGAAAGGCCAGTCCCCATGCGAGTTCCTCGGGGGCCTCTCGGGATTCCTCTCCCGTCGATGCCGGGGCCTATGACCTTGTGTGGAGTCGGGGCCGGAACCTGAGGATTCCTCTCCAGTGCTGACATGGATCTTGGGGTACTTCTGGAGTCTCCCCAGGGGTTCAGTCCTCGTCTCGAATGCGGGCATGCACTTGCGCTTTCCTCCAGAGCGGTAGCAGCAGTGTCACGCAGTCCGCCGCGTGGATCAAAGGATGTATGGTTTTCCCTCGAGTCTTTCCCACGAGGCTTTCCCACGAGGCTTTCCCACAGGGCTGACCCACGTGCACACGTGGTGGGAGTCGATCCTCGGCTTGAACGTCATGGCAGTGCAGGGAAAACAGGTTCCTCTGGAATGGACTGACACATCTGGGGGACTCTTGGAATGGTGGCACGACCCTGGAGTTCCTCTCGCCTTTCCTGTGGAGAGCGCCTCCTCTTGAGATGCGACGGCAACGCCGGGAATTCTTTCCCTACGAAACAGGGAAAGGATCCCTCATCTCGAGCTAGGAGGCGGAAACGGGGCTCCCCTGGATGTGTGCGGGACCCCACGTGCTTCCTCTCGAGTGGAGACGGGTATGTCGGGGAACTTCTTGAGTTGAAGCAAGGGTGTGAAGGACCCTTTGGAAGTTCCAGTGGTTACATGTGATTGGCCTCGAGAAGCCTCAGCGGAAATGGGCCTCATCTCGCCTGGAGGGCAAAACATCCTGGATTTTCTCGAGTTGCGGCAGGTGCTCTCGACTTACGACGGGGACCTCAGGGACCCGCTCTGCTGGCCTCAGGAAAGGCCAGTCCCCATGCGAGTTCCTCGGGGGCGTCTCGGGATTCCTCTCCCTTCGATGACGGGGCCTAAGACCTTGTGTGGAGTCGGGGCCGGAACCTGAGGATTCCTCTCCAGTGCTGACATGGATCTTGGGGTACTTCTGGAGTCTCCCCAGGGGAGTCAGTCCTCGTCTCGAATGCGGGCATGCACTTGCGCTTTCCTCCAGAGCGGTAGCAGCAGTGTCACGCAGTCCGCCGCGTGGATCAAAGGATCTATGCTTTTCCCTCGAGTCTTTCCCACGAGGCTTTCCCACGAGGCTTTCCCACAGGGCTGTCCCACGTGCACACGTGGTGGGAGTCGATCCTCGGCTTGAACGTCAAGGCAGTGCAGGGAAAACAGGTTCCTCTGGAATGGACTGGCACATCTGGGGGACTCTTGGAATGGTGGCACGACCCTGGAGTTCCTCTCGCCTTTCCTGTGGAGAGCGCCTCCTCTTGAAATGCGACCGGAACGCCGGGAATTCTTTCCCTACGAAACAGGGAAAGGATCCCTCATCTCGAGCTAGGAGGCGGAAACGGGGCTCCCCTGGATGTGTGCGGGACCCCACGTGGTTCCTCTCGATTGGAGACGGGTATGTCGGGTAACTTCTTGAGTTGCAGCAATGGTGTGAAGGACCCTTTGGAAGTTCCAGTGGTTAGATGTGATTGGCCTCGAGAAGCCTCAGCGGAAATGGGCCTCATCTCGCCTGGAGGGCAAAACCTCCTGGATTTTCTCGAGTTGCGGCAGGTGCTCTCGACTTACGACGGGGACCCCAGGGACCCGCTCTGGTGGCCTCAGGAAAGGCCAGTCCCCATGCGAGTTCCTCGGGGGCCTCTCGGGATTCCTCTCCCGTCGATGCCGGGGTCTAAGACCTTGTGTGGAGTCGGGGCCGGAACCTGAGGATTCCTCTCCAGTGCTGACATGGATCTTGGGGTACTTCTGGAGTCTCCCCAGGGGAGTCAGTCCTCGTCTCGAATGCGGGCATGCACATGCGCTTTCCTCCAGAGCGGTAGCAGCAGTGTCACGCAGTCCGCCGCGTGGATCAAAGGATCTATGGTTTTCCCTCGAGTCTTTCCCACGAGGCTTTCCCACGAGGCTTTCCCACAGGGCTGTCCCACGTGCACACGTGGTGGGAGTCGATCCTCGGCTTGAACGTCAAGGCAGTGCAGGGAAAACAGGTTCCTCTGGAATGGACTGACACATCTGGGGGACTCTTGGAATGGTGTCACGACCCTGGAGTTCCTCTCGCCTTTCCTGAGGAGAGCGCCTCCTCTTGAGATGCGACGGCAACGCCGGGAATTCTTTCCCTACGAAACAGGGAAAGGATCCCTCATCTCGAGCTAGGAGGCGGAAACGGGGCTCCCCTGGATGTGTGCGGGACCCCACGTGCTTCCTCTCGAGTGGAGACGGGTATGTCGGGGAACTTCTTGAGTTGCAGCAAGGGTGTGAAGGACCCTTTGGAAGTTCCAGTGGTTAGATGTGATTGGCCTCGAGAAGCCTCAGCGTAAATGGGCCTCATCTCGCCTGGAGGGCAAAACCTCCTGGATTTTCTCGAGTTGCGGCAGGTGCTCTCGACTTACGACGGGGACCTCAGGGACCCGCTCTGGTGGCCTCAGGAAAGGCCAGTCCCCATGCGAGTTCCTCGGGGGCCTCTCGGGATTCCTCTCCCGTCGATGCCGGGGCCTATGACCTTGTGTGGAGTCGGGGCCGGAACCTGAGGATTCCTCTCCAGTGCTGACATGGATCTTGGGGTACTTCTGGAGTCTCCCCAGGGGTTCAGTCCTCGTCTC
This sequence comes from Ovis canadensis, assembly GCF_042477335.2. Lineage (NCBI taxonomy): Eukaryota > Metazoa > Chordata > Mammalia > Artiodactyla > Bovidae > Ovis > Ovis canadensis. The sequence continues at coordinate 3,811,068 of NC_091262.1, read as the reverse complement.
GAATGCGGGCATGCACTTGCGCTTTCCTCCAGAGCGGTAGCAGCAGTGTCACGCAGTCCGCCGCGTGGATCAAAGGATGTATGGTTTTCCCTCGAGTCTTTCCCACGAGGCTTTCCCACAGGGCTGACCCACGTGCACACGTGTTGGGAGTCGATCCTCGGCTTGAACGTCAAGGCAGTGCAGGGAAAACAGGTTCCTCTGGAATGGACTGACACATCTGGGGGACTCTTGGAATGGTGGCACGACCCTGAAGTTCCTCTCGCCTTTCCTGTGGAGAGCGCCTCCTCTTGAGATGCGACGGGAACGCCGGGAATTCTTTCCCTACGAAACAGGGAAAGGATCCCTCATCTCGAGCTAGGAGGCGGAAACGGGGCTCCCCTGGATGTGTGCGGGACCCCACGTGCTTCCTCTCGAGTGGAGACGGGTATGTCGGGGAACTTCTTGAGTTGCAGCAAGGGTGTGAAGGACCCTTTGGAAGTTCCAGTGGTTAGACGTGATTGGCCTCGAGAAGCCTCAGCGTAAATGGGCTCATCTCGCCTGGAGGGCAAAACCTCCTGGATTTTCTCGAGTTGCGGCAGGTGCTCTCGACTTACGACGGGGACCTCAGGGACCCGCTCTGGTGGCCTCAGGAAAGGCCAGTCCCCATGCGAGTTCCTCGGGGGCCTCTCGGGATTCCTCTCCCGTCGATGCCGGGGCCTAAGACCTTGTGTGGAGTCGGGGCCGGAACCTGAGGATTCCTCTCCAGTGCTGACATGGATCTTGGGGTACTTCTGGAGTCTCCCCAGGGGAGTCAGTCCTCGTCTCGAATGCGGGCATGCACTTGCGCTTTCCTCCAGAGCGGTAGCAGCAGTGTCACGCAGTCCGCCGCGTGGATCAAAGGATCTATGGTTTTCCCTCGAGTCTTTCCCACGAGGCTTTCCCACGAGGCTTTCCCACAGGGCTGTCCCACGTGCACACGTGGTGGGAGTCGATCCTCGGCTTGAACGTCAAGGCAGTGCAGGGAAAACAGGTTCCTCTGGAATGGACTGACACATCTGGGGGACTCTTGGAATGGTGGCACGACCCTGGAGTTCCTCTCGCCTTTCCTGTGGAGAGCGCCTCCTCTTGAGATGCGACGGGAACGCCGGGAATTCTTTCCCTACGAAACAGGGAAAGGATCCCTCATCTCGAGCTAGGAGGCGGAAACGGGGCTCCCCTGGATGTGTGCGGGACACCACGTGCTTCCTATCGAGTGGAGACGGGTATGTCGGGGAACTTCTTGAGTTGCAGCAATGGTGTGAAGGACCCTTTGGAAGTTCCAGTGGTTAGATGTGATTGGCCTCGAGAAGCCTCAGCGGAAATGGGCGTCATCACGCCTGGAGGGCAAAACCTCCTGGATTTTCTCGAGTTGCGGCAGGTGCTCTCGACTTACGACGGGGACCCCAGGGACCCGCTCTGGTGGCCTCAGGAAAGGCCAGTCCCCATGCGAGTTCCTCGGGGGCCTCTCGGGATTCCTCTCCCGTCGATGCCGGGGTCTAAGACCTTGTGTGGAGTCGGGGCCGGAACCTGAGGATTCCTCTCCAGTGCTGACATGGATCTTGGGGTACTTCTGGAGTCTCCCCAGGGGAGTCAGTCCTCGTCTCGAATGCGGGCATGCACATGCGCTTTCCTCCAGAGCGGTAGCAGCAGTGTCACGCAGTCCGCTGCGTGGATCAAAGGATCTATGGTTTTCCCTCGAGTCTTTCCCACGAGGCTTTCCCACGAGGCTTTCCCACAGGGCTGTCCCACGTGCACACGTGGTGGGAGTCGATCCTCGGCTTGAACGTCAAGGCAGTGCAGGGAAAACAGGTTCCTCTGGAATGGACTGACACATCTGGGGGACTCTTGGAATGGTGTCACGACCCTGGAGTTCCTCTCGCCTTTCCTGAGGAGAGCGCCTCCTCTTGAGATGCGACGGCAACGCCGGGAATTCTTTCCCTACGAAACAGGGAAAGGATCCCTCATCTCGAGCTAGGAGGCGGAAACGGGGCTCCCCTGGATGAGTGCGGGACCCCACGTGCATCCTCTCGAGTGGAGACGGGTATGTTGGGGAACTTCTTGAGTTGCAGCAATGGTGTGAAGGACCCTTTGGAAGTTGCAGTGGTTAGACGTGATTGGCCTCGAGAAGCCTCAGCGGAAATGGGCCTCATCTCGCCTGGAGGGCAAAACCTCCTGGATTTTCTCGAGTTGCGGCAGGTGCTCTCGACTTACGACGGGGACCACAGGGACCCGCACTTTTGGCCTCAGGAAAGGCCAGTCCCCATGCGAGTTCCTCGGGGGCCTCTCGGGATTCCTCTCCCGTCGATGCCGGGGCCTAAGACCTTGTGTGGAGTCGGGGCCGGAACCTGAGGATTCCTCTCCAGTGCTGACATGGATCTTGGGGTATTTCTGGAGTCTCCCCAGGGGAGTCAGTCCTCGTCTCGAATGCGGGCATGCACTTGCGCTTTCCTCCAGAGCGGTAGCAGCAGTGTCACACAGTCCGCCGCGTGGATCAAAGGATGTATGGTTTTCCCTCGAGTCTTTCCCACGAGGCTTTCCCACGAGGCTTTCCCACAGGGCTGTCCCACGTGCACACGTGGTGGGAGTCGATCCTCGGCTTGAACGTCAAGGCAGTGCAGGGAAAACAGGTTCCTCTGGAATGGACTGACACATCTGGGGGACTCTTGGAATGGTGTCACGACCCTGGAGTTCCTCTCGCCTTTCCTGAGGAGAGCGCCTCCTCTTGAGATGCGACGGCAACGCCGGGAATTCTTTCCCTACGAAACAGGGAAAGGATCCCTCATCTCGAGCTAGGAGGCGGAAACGGGGCTCCCCTGGATGTGTGCGGGACCCCACGTGCTTCCTCTCGAGTGGAGACGGGTATGTCGGGGAACTTCTTGAGTTGCAGCAAGGGTGTGAAGGACCCTTTGGAAGTTCCAGTGGTTAGACGTGATTGGCCTCGAGAAGCCTCAGCGTAAATGGGCCTCATCTCGCCTGGAGGGCAAAACCTCCTGGATTTTCTCGAGTTGCGGCAGGTGCTCTCGACTTACGACGGGGACCTCAGGGACCCGCTCTGGTGGCCTCAGGAAAGGCCAGTCCCCATGCGAGTTCCTCGGGGGCCTCTCGGGATTCCTCTCCCGTCGATGCCGGGGCCTAAGACCTTGTGTGGAGTCGGGGCCGGAACCTGAGGATTCCTCTCCAGTGCTGACATGGATCTTGGGGTACTTCTGGAGTCTCCCCAGGGGAGTCAGTCCTCGTCTCGAATGCGGGCATGCACTTGCGCTTTCCTCCAGAGCGGTAGCAGCAGTGTCACACAGTCCGCCGCGTGGATCAAAGGATGTATGGTTTTCCCTCGAGTCTTTCCCACGAGGCTTTCCCACGAGGCTTTCCCACAGGGCTGTCCCACGTGCACACGTGGTGGGAGTCGATCCTCTTCTTGAACGTCAAGGCAGTGCAGGGAAAACAGGTTCCTCTGGAATGGACTGACACATCTGGGGGACTCTTGGAATGGTGTCACGACCCTGGAGTTCCTCTCGCCTTTCCTGAGGAGAGCGCCTCCTCTTGAGATGCGACGGCAACGCCGGGAATTCTTTCCCTACGAAACAGGGAAAGGATCCCTCATCTCGAGCTAGGAGGCGGAAACGGGGCTCCCCTGGATGTGTGCGGGACCCCACGTGCTTCCTCTCGAGTGGAGACGGGTATGTCGGGGAACTTCTTGAGTTGCAGCAAGGGTGTGAAGGACCCTTTGGAAGTTCCAGTGGTTAGATGTGATTGGCCTCGAGAAGCCTCAGCGTAAATGGGCCTCATCTCGCCTGGAGGGCAAAACCTCCTGGATTTTCTCGAGTTGCGGCAGGTGCTCTCGACTTACGACGGGGACCTCAGGGACCCGCTCTGGTGGCCTCAGGAAAGGCCAGTCCCCATGCGAGTTCCTCGGGGGCGTCTCGGGATTCCTCTCCCGTCGATGCCGGGGCCTAAGACCTTGTGTGGAGTCGGGGCCGGAACCTGAGGATTCCTCTCCAGTGCTGACATGGATCTTGGGGTACTTCTGGAGTCTCCCCAGGGGAGTCAGTCCTCGTCTCGAATGCGGGCATGCACTTGCGCTTTCCTCCAGAGCGGTAGCAGCAGTGTCACGCAGTCCGCCGCGTGGATCAAAGGATCTATGCTTTTCCCTCGAGTCTTTCCCACGAGGCTTTCCCACGAGGCTTTCCCACAGGGCTGTCCCACGTGCACACGTGGTGGGAGTCGATCCTCGGCTTGAACGTCAAGGCAGTGCAGGGAAAACAGGTTCCTCTGGAATGGACTGGCACATCTGGGGGACTCTTGGAATGGTGGCACGACCCTGGAGTTCCTCTCGCCTTTCCTGTGGAGAGCGCCTCCTCTTGAGATGCGACCGGAACGCCGGGAATTCTTTCCCTACGAAACAGGGAAAGGATCCCTCATCTCGAGCTAGGAGGCGGAAATGGGGCTCCCCTGGATGTGTGCGGGACACCACGTGCTTCCTATCGAGTGGAGACGGGTATGTCAGGGAACTTCTTGAGTTGCAGCAATGGTGTGAAGGACCCTTTGGAAGTTCCAGTGGTTAGATGTGATTGGCCTCGAGAAGCCTCAGCGTAAATGGGCCTCATCTCGCCTGGAGGGCAAAACCTCCTGGATTTTCTCGAGTTGCGGCAGGTGCTCTCGACTTACGACGGGGACCCCAGGGACCCGCTCTGGTGGCCTCAGGAAAGGCCAGTCCCCATGCGAGTTCCTCGGGGGCCTCTCGGGATTCCTCTCCCGTCGATGCCGGGGTCTAAGACCTTGTGTGGAGTCGGGGCCGGAACCTGAGGATTCCTCTCCAGTGCTGACATTGATCTTGGGGTACTTCTGGAGTCTCCCCAGGGGAGTCAGTCCTCGTCTCGAATGCGGGCATGCACATGCGCTTTCCTCCAGAGCGGTAGCAGCAGTGTCACGCAGTCCGCCGCGTGGATCAAAGGATCTATGGTTTTCCCTCGAGTCTTTCCCACGAGGCTTTCCCACGAGGCTTTCCCACAGGGCTGTCCCACGTGCACACGTGGTGGGAGTCGATCCTCGGCTTGAACGTCAAGGCAGTGCAGGGAAAACAGGTTCCTCTGGAATGGACTGACACATCTGGGGGACTCTTGGAATGGTGTCACGACCCTGGAGTTCCTCTCGCCTTTCCTGAGGAGAGCGCCTCCTCTTGAGATGCGACGGCAACGCCGGGAATTCTTTCCCTACGAAACAGGGAAAGGATCCCTCATCTCGAGCTAGGAGGCGGAAACGGGGCTCCCCTGGATGTGTGCGGGACCCCACGTGCTTCCTCTCGAGTGGAGACGGGTATGTCGGGGAACTTCTTGAGTTGCAGCAAGGGTGTGAAGGACCCTTTGGAAGTTCCAGTGGTTAGATGTGATTGGCCTCGAGAAGCCTCAGCGTAAATGGGCCTCATCTCGCCTGGAGGGCAAAACCTCCTGGATTTTCTCGAGTTGCGGCAGGTGCTCTCGACTTACGACGGGGACCTCAGGGACCCGCTCTGGTGGCCTCAGGAAAGGCCAGTCCCCATGCGAGTTCCTCGGGGGCGTCTCGGGATTCCTCTCCCGTCGATGCCGGGTCCTAAGACCTTGTGTGGAGTCGGGGTCGGAACCTGAGGATTCCTCTCCAGTGCTGACATGGATCTTGGGGTACTTCTGGAGTCTCCCCAGGGGAGTCAGTCCTCGTCTCGAATGCGGGCATGCACTTGCACTTTCCTCCAGAGCGGTAGCAGCAGTGTCACGCAGTCCGCCGTGTGGATCAAAGGATCTATGGTTTTCCCTCGAGTCTTTCCCACGAGGCTTTCCCACGAGGCTTTCCCACAGGGCTGTCCCACGTGCACACGTGGTGGGAGTCGATCCTCGGCTTGAACGTCAAGGCAGTCAGGGAAAACAGGTTCCTCTGGAATGGACTGACACATCTGGGGGACTCTTGGAATGGTGGCACGACCCTGGAGTTCCTCTCGCCTTTCCTGTGGAGAGCGCCTCCTCTTGAGATGCGACGGGAACGCCGGGAATTCTTTCCCTACGAAACAGGGAAAGGATCCCTCATCTCGAGCTAGGAGGCGGAAACGGGGCTCCCCTGGATGTGTGCGGGACACCACGTGCTTCCTATCGAGTGGAGACGGGTATGTCGGGGAACTTCTTGAGTTGCAGCAATGGTGTGAAGGACCCTTTGGAAGTTCCAGTGGTTAGATGTGATTGGCCTCGAGAAGCCTCAGCGGAAATGGGCCTCATCTCACCTGGAGGGCAAAACCTCCTGGATTTTCTCGAGTTGCGGCAGGTGCTCTCGACTTACGACGGGGACCTCAGGGACCCGCTCTGGTGGCCTCAGGAAAGGCCAGTCCCCATGCGAGTTCCTCGGGGGCCTCTCGGGATTCCTCTCCCGTCGATGCCGGGGCCTAAGACCTTGTGTGGAGTCGGGGCCGGAACCTGAGGATTCCTCTCCAGTGCTGACATGGATCTTGGGGTACTTTTGGAGTCTCCCCAGGGGAGTCAGTCCTCGTCTCGAATGCGGGCATGCACTTGCGCTTTCCTCCAGAGCGGTAGCAGCAGTGTCACGCAGTCCGCCGCGGGGATCAAAGGATGTATGGTTTTCCCTCGAGTCTTTCCCACGAGGCTTTCCCACGAGGCTTTCCCACAGGTCTGTCCACGTGCACACGTGGTGGGAGTCGATCCTCGGCTTGAACGTCAAGGCAGTGCAGGGAAAACAGGTTCCTCTGGAATGGACTGACACATCTGGGGGACTCTTGGAATGGTGTCACGACCCTGGAGTTCCTCTCGCCTTTCCTGAGGAGAGCGCCTCCTCTTGAGATGCGACGGCAACGCCGGGAATTCTTTCCCTACGAAACAGGGAAAGGATCCCTCATCTCGAGCTAGGAGGCGGAAACGGGGCTCCCCTGGATGTGTGCGGGACCCCACGTGCTTCCTCTCGAGTGGAGACGGGTATGTCGGGGAACTTCTTGAGTTGCAGCAAGGGTGTGAAGGACCCTTTGGAAGTTCCAGTGGTTAGATGTGATGGGCCTCGAGAAGCCTCAGCGGAAATGGGCCTCATCTCGCCTGGAGGGCAAAACCTCCTGTATTTTCTCGAGTTGCGGCAGGTGCTCTCGACTTACGACGGGGACCGCAGGGACCCGCTCTGGTAGCCTCAGGAAAGGCCAGTCCCCATGCGAGTTCCTCGGGGGCGTCTCGGGATTCCTCTCCCGTCGATGCCGGGGCCTAAGACCTTGTGTGGAGTCGGGGCCGGAACCTGAGGATTCCTCTCCAGTGCTGACATGGATCTTGGGGTACTTCTGGAGTCTCCCCAGGGGTTCAGTCCTCGTCTCGAATGCGGGCATGCACTTGCGCTTTCCTCCAGAGCGGTAGCAGCAGTGTCACGCAGTCCGCCGCGTGGATCAAAGGATCTATGGTTTTCCCTCGAGTCTTTCCCACGAGGCTTTCCCACGAGGCTTTCCCACAGGGCTGTCCCACGTGCACACGTGGTGGGAGTCGATCCTCGGCTTGAACGTCAAGGCAGTGCAGGGAAAACAGGTTCCTCTGGAATGGACTGACACATCTGGGGGACTCTTGGCATGGTGGCACGACCCTGGAGTTCCTCTCGCCTTTCCTGTGGAGAGCGCCTCCTCTTGAGATGTGACGGGAACGCCGGGAATTCTTTCCCTACGAAACAGGGAAAGGATCCCTCATCTCGAGCTAGGAGGCGGAAACGGGGCTCCCCTGGATGTGTGCGGGACCCCACGTGCTTCCTCTCGAGTGGAGACGGGTATGTCGGGGAACTTCTTGAGTTGCAGCAATGGTGTGAAGGACCCTTTGGAAGTTCCAGTGATTTGATGTGATTGGCCTCGAGAAGCCTCAGCGTAAATGGGCCTCATCTCGCCTGGAGGGCAAAACCTCCTGGATTTTCTCGAGTTGCGGCAGGTGCTCTCGACTTACGACGGGGACCTCAGGGACCCGCTCTGGTGGCCTCAGGAAAGGCCAGTCCCCATGCGAGTTCCTCGGGGGCCTCTCGGGATTCCTCTCCCGTCGATGCCGGGGCCTAAGACCTTGTGTGGAGTCGGGACCGGAACCTGAGGATTCCTCTCCAGTGCTGACATGGATCTTGGGGTACTTTTGGAGTCTCCCCAGGGGAGTCAGTCCTCGTCTCGAATGCGGGCATGCACTTGCGCTTTCCTCCAGAGCGGTAGCAGCAGTGTCACGCAGTCCGCCGCGTGGATCAAAGGATGTATGGTTTTCCCTGGAGTCTTTCCCACGAGGCTTTCCCACGAGGCTTTCCCACAGGGCTGTCCACGTGCACACGTGGTGGGAGTCGATCCTCGGCTTGAATGTCAAGGCAGTGCAGGGAAAACAGGTTCCTCTGGAATGACTGACACATCTGGGGGACTCTTGGAATGGTGGCACGACCCTGGAGTTCCTCTCGCCTTTCCTGTGGAGAGCGCCTCCTCTTGAGATGAGACGGGAACGCCGGGAATTCTTTCCCTACGAAACAGGGAAAGGATCCCTCATCTCGAGCTAGGAGGCGGAAACGGGGCTCCCCTGGATGTGTGCGGGACCCCACGTGCTTCCTCTCGAGTGGAGACGGGTATGTCGGGGAACTTCTTGAGTTGCAGCAATGGTGTGAAGGACCCTTTGGAAGTTCCAGTGGTTAGATGTGATTGTCCTCGAGAAGCCTCAGCGGAAATGGGCCTCATCTCGCCTGGAGGGCACAACCTCCTGGATTTTCTCGAGTTGCGGCAGGTGCTCTCGACTTACGACGGGAACCTCAGGGACCCGCTCTGGTGGCCTCAGGAAAGGCCAATCCCCATGCGAGTACCTCGGGGGCCTCTCGGGATTCCTCTCCCGTCGATGCCGGGGCCTAAGACCTTGTGTGGAGTCGGGGCCGGAACCTGAGGATTCCTCTCCAGTGCTGACATGGATCTTGGGGTACTTCTGGAGTCTCCCCAGGGGAGTCAGTCCTCGTCTCTAATGCGGGCATGCACTTGCGCTTTCCTCCAGAGCGGTAGCAGCAGTGTCACGCAGTCCGCCGCGTGGATCAAAGGATCTATGGTTTTCCCTCGAGTCTTTCCCACGAGGCTTTCCCACGAGGCTTTCCCACAGGGCTGTCCCACGTGCACACGTGGTCGGAGTCGATCCTCGGCTTGAACGTCAAGGCAGTGCAGGGAAAACAGGTTCCTCTGGAATGGACTGACACATCTGGGGGACTCTTGGAATGGTGTCACGACCCTGGAGTTCCTCTCGCCTTTCCTGAGGAGAGCGCCTCCTCTTGAGATGCGACGGCAACGCCGGGAATTCTTTCCGTACGAAACAGGGAAAGGATCCCTCATCTCGAGCTAGGAGGCGGAAACGGGGCTCCCCTGGATGTGTGCGGGACCCCACGTGCTTCCTCTCGAGTGGAGACGGGTATGTCGGGGAACTTCTTGAGTTGCAGCAAGGGTGTGAAGGACCCTTTGGAAGTTCCAGTGGTTAGATGTGATTGGCCTCGAGAAGCCTCAGCGGAAATGGGCCTCATCTCACCTGGAGGGCAAAACCTCCTGTATTTTCTCGAGTTGCGGCAGGTGCTCTCGACTTACGACGGGGACCGCAGGGACCCGCTCTGGTAGCCTCAGGAAAGGCCAGTCCCCATGCGAGTTCCTCGGGGGCGTCTCGGGATTCCTCTCCCGTCGATGACGGGGCCTAAGACCTTGTGTGGAGTCGGGGCCGGAACCTGAGGATTCCTCTCCAGTGCTGACATGGATCTTGGGGTACTTCTGGAGTCTCCCCAGGGGAGTCAGTCCTCGTCTCGAATGCGGGCATGCACTTGCGCTTTCCTCCAGAGCGGTAGCAGCAGTGTCACGCAGTCCGCCGCGTGGATCAAAGGATCTATGGTTTTCCCTCGAGTCTTTCCCACGAGGCTTTCCCACGAGGCTTTCCCCCAGGGCTGTCCCACGTGCACACGTGGTGGGAGTCGATCCTCGGCTTGAATGTCAAGGCAGTGCAGGGAAAACAGGTGCCTCTGGAATGACTGACACATCTGGGGGACTCTTGGCATGGTGGCACGACCCTGGAGTTCCTCTCGCCTTTCCTGTGGAGAGCGCCTCCTCTTGAGATGCGACGGGAACGCCGGGAATTCTTTCCCTACGAAACAGGGAAAGGATCCCTCATCTCGAGCTAGGAGGCGGAAACGGGGCTCCCCTGGATGTGTGCGGGACCTCACGTGCTTCCTCTCGAGTGGAGACGGGTATGTCGGGGAACTTCTTGAGTTGCAGCAAGGGTGTGAAGGACCCTTTGGAAGTTCCAGTGGTTACATGTGATTGGCCTCGAGAAGCCTCAGCGGAAATGGGCCTCATCTCGCCTGGAGGGCAAAACCTCCTGATTTTCTCGAGTTGCGGCAGGTGCTCTGGACTTACGACGGGGACCTCAGGGACCCGCTCTGGTGGCCTCAGGAAAGGCCAGTCCCCATGCGAGTTCCTCGGGGGCCTCTCGGGATTCCTCTCCCGTCGATGCCGGGGCCTAAGACCTTGTGTGGAGTCGGGGCCGGAACCTGAGGATTCCTCTCCAGTGCTGACATGGATCTTGGGGTACTTCTGGATTCTCCCCAGGGGTTCAGTCCTCGTCTCGAATGCGGGCATGCACTTGCGCTTTCCTCCAGAGCGGTAGCAGCAGTGTCACGCAGTCCGCCGCGTGGATCAAAGGATCTATGGTTTTCCCTCGAGTCTTTCCCACGAGGCTTTCCCACGAGGCTTTCCCACAGGGCTGTCCCACGTGCACACGTGGTGGGAGTCGATCCTCGGCTTGAACGTCAAGGCAGTGCAGGGAAAACAGGTTCCTCTGGAATGGACTGACACATCTGGGGGACTCTTGGAATGGTGGCACGACCCTGGAGTTCCTCTCGCCTTTCCTGTGGAGAGCGCCTCCTCTTGAGATGTGACGGGAACGCCGGGAATTCTTTCCCTACGAAACAGGGAAAGGATCCCTCATCTCGAGCTAGGAGGCGGAAACGGGGCTCCCCTGGATGTGTGCGGGACCCCACGTGCTTCCTCTCGAGTGGAGACGGGTATGTCGGGGAACTTCTTGAGTTGCAGCAATGGTGTGAAGGACCCTTTGGAAGTTCCAGTGATTTGATGTGATTGGCCTCGAGAAGCCTCAGCGTAAATGGGCCTCATCTCGCCTGGAGGGCAAAACCTCCTGGATTTACTCGAGTTGCGGCAGGTGCTCTCGACTTACGACGGGGACCTCAGGGACCCGCTCTGGTGGCCTCAGGAAAGGCCAGTCCCCATGCGAGTTCCTCGGGGGCCTCTCGGGATTCCTCTCCCGTCGATGCCGGGGCCTAAGACCTTGTGTGGAGTCGGGGCCGGAACCTGAGGATTCCTCTCCAGTGCTGACATGGATCTTGGGGTACTTTTGGAGTCTCCCCAGGGGAGTCAGTCCTCGTCTCGAATGCGGGCATGCACTTGCGCTTTCCTCCAGAGCGGTAGCAGCAGTGTCACGCAGTCCGCCGCGGGGATCAAAGGATGTATGGTTTTCCCTCGAGTCTTTCCCACGAGGCTTTCCCACGAGGCTTTCCCACAGGTCTGTCCACGTGCACACGTGGTGGGAGTCGATCCTCGGCTTGAACGTCAAGGCAGTGCAGGGAAAACAGGTTCCTCTGGAATGGACTGACACATCTGGGGGACTCTTGGAATGGTGTCACGACCCTGGAGTTCCTCTCGCCTTTCCTGAGGAGAGCGCCTCCTCTTGAGATGCGACGGCAACGCCGGGAATTCTTTCCCTACGAAACAGGGAAAGGATCCCTCATCTCGAGCTAGGAGGCGGAAACGGGGCTCCCCTGGATGTGTGCGGGACCCCACGTGCTTCCTCTCGAGTGGAGACGGGTATGTCGGGGAACTTCTTGAGTTGCAGCAAGGGTGTGAAGGACCCTTTGGAAGTTCCAGTGGTTAGATGTGATTGGCCTCGAGAAGCCTCAGCGGAAATGGGCCTCATCTCGCCTGGAGGGCAAAACCTCCTGTATTTTCTCGAGTTGCGGCAGGTGCTCTCGACTTACGACGGGGACCGCAGGGACCCGCTCTGGTAGCCTCAGGAAAGGCCAGTCCCCATGCGAGTTCCTCGGGGGCGTCTCGGGATTCCTCTCCCGTCGATGACGGGGCCTAAGACCTTGTGTGGAGTCGGGGCCGGAACCTGAGGATTCCTCTCCAGTGCTGACATGGATCTTGGGGTACTTCTGGAGTCTCCCCAGGGGAGTCAGTCCTCGTCTCGAATGCGGGCATGCACTTGCGCTTTCCTCCAGAGCGGTAGCAGCAGTGTCACGCAGTCCGCCGCGTGGATCAAAGGATCTATGGTTTTCCCTCGAGTCTTTCCCACGAGCCTTTCCCACGAGGCTTTCCCCCAGGGCTGTCCCACGTGCACACGTGGTGGGAGTCGATCCTCGGCTTGAATGTCAAGGCAGTGCAGGGAAAACAGGTGCCTCTGGAATGACTGACACATCTGGGGGACTCTTGGCATGGTGGCACGACCCTGGAGTTCCTCTCGCCTTTCCTGTGGAGAGCGCCTCCTCTTGAGATGCGACGGGAACGCCGGGAATTCTTTCCCTACGAAACAGGGAAAGGATCCCTCATCTCGAGCTAGGAGGCGGAAACGGGGCTCCCCTGGATGTGTGCGGGACCTCACGTGCTTCCTCTCGAGTGGAGACGGGTATGTCGCGGAACTTCTTGAGTTGCAGCAAGGGTGTGAAGGACCCTTTGGAAGTTCCAGTGGTTACATGTGATTGGCCTCGAGAAGCCTCAGCGGAAATGGGCCTCATCTCGCCTGGAGGGCAAAACCTCCTGATTTTCTCGAGTTGCGGCAGGTGCTCTGGACTTACGACGGGGACCTCAGGGACCCGCTCTGGTGGCCTCAGGAAAGGCCAGTCCCCATGCGAGTTCCTCGGGGGCCTCTCGGGATTCCTCTCCCGTCGATGCCGGGGCCTAAGACCTTGTGTGGAGTCGGGGCCGGAACCTGAGGATTCCTCTCCAGTGCTGACATGGATCTTGGGGTACTTCTGGAGTCTCCCCAGGGGTTCAGTCCTCGTCTCGAATGCGGGCATGCACTTGCGCTTTCCTCCAGAGCGGTAGCAGCAGTGTCACGCAGTCCGCCGCGTGGATCAAAGGATCTATGGTTTTCCCTCGAGTCTTTCCCACGAGGCTTTCCCACGAGGCTTTCCCACAGGGCTGTCCCACGTGCACACGTGGTGGGAGTCGATCCTCGGCTTGAACGTCAAGGCAGTGCAGGGAAAACAGGTTCCTCTGGAATGGACTGACACATCTGGGGGACTCTTGGAATGGTGGCACGACCCTGGAGTTCCTCTCGCCTTTCCTGTGGAGAGCGCCTCCTCTTGAGATGTGACGGGAACGCCGGGAATTCTTTCCCTACGAAACAGGGAAAGGATCCCTCATCTCGAGCTAGGAGGCGGAAACGGGGCTCCCCTGGATGTGTGCGGGACCCCACGTGCTTCCTCTCGAGTGGAGACGGGTATGTCGGGGAACTTCTTGAGTTGCAGCAATGGTGTGAAGGACCCTTTGGAAGTTCCAGTGATTTGATGTGATTGGCCTCGAGAAGCCTCAGCGGAAATGGGCCTCATCTCGCCTGGAGGGCAAAACCTCCTGGATTTTCTCGAGTTGCGGCAGGTGCTCTCGACTTACGACGGGGACCTCAGGGACCCGCTCTGGTGGCCTCAGGAAAGGCCAGTCCCCATGCGAGTTCCTCGGGGGCCTCTCGGGATTCCTCTCCCGTCGATGCCGGGGCCTAAGACCTTGTGTGGAGTCGGGACCGGAACCTGAGGATTCCTCTCCAGTGCTGACATGGATCTTGGGGTACTTTTGGAGTCTCCCCAGGGGAGTCAGTCCTCGTCTCGAATGCGGGCATGCACTTGCGCTTTCCTCCAGAGCGGTAGCAGCAGTGTCACGCAGTCCGCCGCGTGGATCAAAGGATGTATGGTTTTCCCTGGAGTCTTTCCCACGAGGCTTTCCCACGAGGCTTTCCCACAGGGCTGTCCACGTGCACACGTGGTGGGAGTCGATCCTCGGCTTGAATGTCAAGGCAGTGCAGGGAAAACAGGTTCCTCTGGAATGACTGACACATCTGGGGGACTCTTGGAATGGTGGCACGACCCTGGAGTTCCTCTCGCCTTTCCTGTGGAGAGCGCCTCCTCTTGAGATGAGACGGGAACGCCGGGAATTCTTTCCCTACGAAACAGGGAAAGGATCCCTCATCTCGAGCTAGGAGGCGGAAACGGGGCTCCCCTGGATGTGTGCGGGACCCCACGTGCTTCCTCTCGAGTGGAGACGGGTATGTCGGGGAACTTCTTGAGTTGCAGCAATGGTGTGAAGGACCCTTTGGAAGTTCCAGTGGTTAGATGTGATTGTCCTCGAGAAGCCTCAGCGGAAATGGGCCTCATCTCGCCTGGAGGGCACAACCTCCTGGATTTTCTCGAGTTGCGGCAGGTGCTCTCGACTTACGACGGGAACCTCAGGGACCCGCTCTGGTGGCCTCAGGAAAGGCCAATCCCCATGCGAGTACCTCGGGGGCCTCTCGGGATTCCTCTCCCGTCGATGCCGGGGCCTAAGACCTTGTGTGGAGTCGGGGCCGGAACCTGAGGATTCCTCTCCAGTGCTGACATGGATCTTGGGGTACTTCTGGAGTCTCCCCAGGGGAGTCAGTCCTCGTCTCTAATGCGGGCATGCACTTGCGCTTTCCTCCAGAGCGGTAGCAGCAGTGTCACGCAGTCCGCCGCGTGGATCAAAGGATCTATGGTTTTCCCTCGAGTCTTTCCCACGAGGCTTTCCCACGAGGCTTTCCCACAGGGCTGTCCCACGTGCACACGTGGTCGGAGTCGATCCTCGGCTTGAACGTCAAGGCAGTGCAGGGAAAACAGGTTCCTCTGGAATGGACTGACACATCTGGGGGACTCTTGGAATGGTGTCACGACCCTGGAGTTCCTCTCGCCTTTCCTGAGGAGAGCGCCTCCTCTTGAGATGCGACGGCAACGCCGGGAATTCTTTCCGTACGAAACAGGGAAAGGATCCCTCATCTCGAGCTAGGAGGCGGAAACGGGGCTCCCCTGGATGTGTGCGGGACCCCACGTGCTTCCTCTCGAGTGGAGACGGGTATGTCGGGGAACTTCTTGAGTTGCAGCAAGGGTGTGAAGGACCCTTTGGAAGTTCCAGTGGTTAGATGTGATTGGCCTCGAGAAGCCTCAGCGGAAATGGGCCTCATCTCGCCTGGAGGGCAAAACCTCCTGTATTTTCTCGAGTTGCGGCAGGTGCTCTCGACTTACGACGGGGACCGCAGGGACCCGCTCTGGTAGCCTCAGGAAAGGCCAGTCCCCATGCGAGTTCCTCGGGGGCGTCTCGGGATTCCTCTCCCGTCGATGACGGGGCCTAAGACCTTGTGTGGAGTCGGGGCCGGAACCTGAGGATTCCTCTCCAGTGCTGACATGGATCTTGGGGTACTTCTGGAGTCTCCCCAGGGGAGTCAGTCCTCGTCTCGAATGCGGGCATGCACTTGCGCTTTCCTCCAGAGCGGTAGCAGCAGTGTCACGCAGTCCGCCGCGTGGATCAAAGGATCTATGGTTTTCCCTCGAGTCTTTCCCACGAGGCTTTCCCACGAGGCTTTCCCCCAGGGCTGTCCCACGTGCACACGTGGTGGGAGTCGATCCTCGGCTTGAATGTCAAGGCAGTGCAGGGAAAACAGGTGCCTCTGGAATGACTGACACATCTGGGGGACTCTTGGCATGGTGGCACGACCCTGGAGTTCCTCTCGCCTTTCCTGTGGAGAGCGCCTCCTCTTGAGATGCGACGGGAACGCCGGGAATTCTTTCCCTACGAAACAGGGAAAGGATCCCTCATCTCGAGCTAGGAGGCGGAAACGGGGCTCCCCTGGATGTGTGCGGGACCTCACGTGCTTCCTCTCGAGTGGAGACGGGTATGTCGGGGAACTTCTTGAGTTGCAGCAAGGGTGTGAAGGACCCTTTGGAAGTTCCAGTGGTTACATGTGATTGGCCTCGAGAAGCCTCAGCGGAAATGGGCCTCATCTCGCCTGGAGGGCAAAACCTCCTGATTTTCTCGAGTTGCGGCAGGTGCTCTGGACTTACGACGGGGACCTCAGGGACCCGCTCTGGTGGCCTCAGGAAAGGCCAGTCCCCATGCGAGTTCCTCGGGGGCCTCTCGGGATTCCTCTCCCGTCGATGCCGGGGCCTAAGACCTTGTGTGGAGTCGGGGCCGGAACCTGAGGATTCCTCTCCAGTGCTGACATGGATCTTGGGGTACTTCTGGAGTCTCCCCAGGGGTTCAGTCCTCGTCTCGAATGCGGGCATGCACTTGCGCTTTCCTCCAGAGCGGTAGCAGCAGTGTCACGCAGTCCGCCGCGTGGATCAAAGGATCTATGGTTTTCCCTCGAGTCTTTCCCACGAGGCTTTCCCACGAGGCTTTCCCACAGGGCTGTCCCACGTGCACACGTGGTGGGAGTCGATCCTCGGCTTGAACGTCAAGGCAGTGCAGGGAAAACAGGTTCCTCTGGAATGGACTGACACATCTGGGGGACTCTTGGCATGGTGGCACGACCCTGGAGTTCCTCTCGCCTTTCCTGTGGAGAGCGCCTCCTCTTGAGATGTGACGGGAACGCCGGGAATTCTTTCCCTACGAAACAGGGAAAGGATCCCTCATCTCGAGCTAGGAGGCGGAAACGGGGCTCCCCTGGATGTGTGCGGGACCCCACGTGCTTCCTCTCGAGTGGAGACGGGTATGTCGGGGAACTTCTTGAGTTGCAGCAATGGTGTGAAGGACCCTTTGGAAGTTCCAGTGATTTGATGTGATTGGCCTCGAGAAGCCTCAGCGTAAATGGGCCTCATCTCGCCTGGAGGGCAAAACCTCCTGGATTTACTCGAGTTGCGGCAGGTGCTCTCGACGTACGACGGGGACCTCAGGGACCCGCTCTGGTGGCCTCAGGAAAGGCCAGTCCCCATGCGAGTTCCTCGGGGGCCTCTCGGGATTCCTCTCCCGTCGATGCCGGGGCCTAAGACCTTGTGTGGAGTCAGGACCGGAACCTGAGGATTCCTCTCCAGTGCTGACATGGATCTTGGGGTACTTTTGGAGTCTCCCCAGGGGAGTCAGTCCTCGTCTCGAATGCGGGCATGCACTTGCGCTTTCCTCCAGAGCGGTAGCAGCAGTGTCACGCAGTCCGCCGCGTGGATCAAAGGATGTATGGTTTTCCCTGGAGTCTTTCCCACGAGGCTTTCCCACGAGGCTTTCCCACAGGGCTGTCCACGTGCACACGTGGTGGGAGTCGATCCTCGGCTTGAATGTCAAGGCAGTGCAGGGAAAACAGGTTCCTCTGGAATGACTGACACATCTGGGGGACTCTTGGAATGGTGGCACGACCCTGGAGTTCCTCTCGCCTTTCCTGTGGAGAGCGCCTCCTCTTGAGATGCGACGGGAACGCCGGGAATTCTTTCCCTACGAAACAGGGAAAGGATCCCTCATCTCGAGCTAGGAGGCGGAAACGGGGCTCCCCTGGATGTGTGCGGGACCCCACGTGCTTCCTCTCGAGTGGAGACGGGTATGTCGGGGAACTTCTTGAGTTGCAGCAAGGGTGTGAAGGACCCTTTGGAAGTTCCAGTGGTTACATGTGATTGGCCTCGAGAAGCCTCAGCGGAAATGGGCCTCATCTCGCCTGGAGGGCAAAACCTCCTGGATTTTCTCGAGTTGCGGCAGGTGCTCTCGACTTACGACGGGGACCTCAGGGACCCGCTCTGGTGGCCTCAGGAAAGGCCAGTCCCCATGCGAGTTCCTCGGGGGCCTCTCGGGATTCCTCTCCCGTCGATGCCGGGGCCTAAGACCTTGTGTGGAGTCAGGACCGGAACCTGAGGATTCCTCTCCAGTGCTGACATGGATCTTGGGGTACTTTTGGAGTCTCCCCAGGGGAGTCAGTCCTCGTCTCGAATGCGGGCATGCACTTGCGCTTTCCTCCAGAGCGGTAGCAGCAGTGTCACGCAGTCCGCCGCGTGGATCAAAGGATGTATGGTTTTCCCTGGAGTCTTTCCCACGAGGCTTTCCCACGAGGCTTTCCCACAGGGCTGTCCACGTGCACACGTGGTGGGAGTCGATCCTCGGCTTGAATGTCAAGGCAGTGCAGGGAAAACAGGTTCCTCTGGAATGACTGACACATCTGGGGGACTCTTGGAATGGTGGCACGACCCTGGAGTTCCTCTCGCCTTTCCTGTGGAGAGCGCCTCCTCTTGAGATGCGACGGGAACGCCGGGAATTCTTTCCCTACGAAACAGGGAAAGGATCCCTCATCTCGAGCTAGGAGGCGGAAACGGGGCTCCCCTGGATGTGTGCGGGACCCCACGTGCTTCCTCTCGAGTGGAGACGGGTATGTCGGGGAACTTCTTGAGTTGCAGCAAGGGTGTGAAGGACCCTTTGGAAGTTCCAGTGGTTACATGTGATTGGCCTCGAGAAGCCTCAGCGGAAATGGGCCTCATCTCGCCTGGAGGGCAAAACCTCCTGGATTTTCTCGAGTTGCGGCAGGTGCTCTCGACTTACGACGGGGACCTCAGGGACCCGCTCTGGTGGCCTCAGGAAAGGCCAGTCCCCATGCGAGTTCCTCGGGGGCGTCTCGGGATTCCTTTCCCGTCGATGACGGGGCCTAAGACCTTGTGTGGAGTCGGGGCCGGAACCTGAGGATTCCTCTCCAGTGCTGACATGGATCTTGGGGTACTTCTGGAGTCTCCCCAGGGGAGTCAGTCCTCGTCTCGAATGCGGGCATGCACTTGCGCTTTCCTCCAGAGCGGTAGCAGCAGTGTCACGCAGTCCGCCGCGTGGATCAAAGGATCTATGGTTTTCCCTCGAGTCTTTCCCACGAGGCTTTCCCACGAGGCTTTCCCACAGGGCTGTCCCACGTGCACACGTGGTCGGAGTCGATCCTCGGCTTGAACGTCAAGGCAGTGCAGGGAAAACAGGTTCCTCTGGAATGGACTGACACATCTGGGGGACTCTTGGAATGGTGTCACGACCCTGGAGTTCCTCTCGCCTTTCCTGAGGAGAGCGCCTCCTCTTGAGATGCGACGGCAACGCCGGGAATTCTTTCCCTACGAAACAGGGAAAGGATCCCTCATCTCGAGCTAGGAGGCGGAAACGGGGCTCCCCTGGATGTGTGCGGGACCCCACGTGCTTCCTCTCGAGTGGAGACGGGTATGTCGGGGAACTTCTTGAGTTGCAGCAATGGTGTGAAGGAACCTTTGGAAGTTCCAGTGGTTAGACGTGATTGGCCTCGAGAAGCCTCAGCGGAAATGGGCCTCATCTCGCCTGGAGGGCAAAACCTCCTGGATTTTCTCGAGTTGCGGCAGGTGCTCTCGACTTACAACGGGGACCTCAGGGACCCGCTCTGGTGGCCTCAGGAAAGCCAGTCCCCATGCGAGTTCCTCGGGGGCCTCTCGGGATTCCTCTCCCGTCGATGCCGGGGCCTAAGACCTTGTGTGGAGTCGGGGCCGGAACCTGAGGATTCCTCTCCAGTGCTGACATGGATCTTGGGGTACTTCTGGAGTCTCCCCAGGGGAGTCAGTCCTCGTCTCTAATGCGGGCATGCACTTGCGCTTTCCTCCAGAGCGGTAGCAGCAGTGTCACGCAGTCCGCCGCATGGATCAAAGGATCTATGGTTTTCCCTGGAGTCTTTCCCACGAGGCTTTCCCACGAGGCTTTCCCACAGGGCTGTCCCACGTGCACACGTGGTGGGAGTCGATCCTCGGCTTGAACGTCAAGGCAGTGCAGGGAAAACAGGTTCCTCTGGAATGGAATGACACATCTGGGGGACTCTTGGAATGGTGGCACGACCCTGGAGTTCCTCTCGCCTTTCCTGTGGAGAGCGCCTCCTCTTGAGATGTGACGGGAACGCCGGGAATTCTTTCCCTACGAAACAGGGAAAGGATCCCTCATCTCGAGCTAGGAGGCGGAAACGGGGCTCCCCTGGATGTGTGCGGGACCCCACGTGCTTCCTCTCGAGTGGAGACGGGTATGTCGGGGAACTTCTTGAGTTGCAGCAATGGTGTGAAGGACCCTTTGGAAGTTCCAGTGATTTGATGTGATTGGCCTCGAGAAGCCTCAGCGTAAATGGGCCTCATCTCGCCTGGAGGGCAAAACCTCCTGGATTTACTCGAGTTGCGGCAGGTGCTCTCGACTTACGACGGGGACCTCAGGGACCCGCTCTGGTGGCCTCAGGAAAGGCCAGTCCCCATGCGAGTTCCTCGGGGGCCTCTCGGGATTCCTCTCCCGTCGATGCCGGGGCCTAAGACCTTGTGTGGAGTCGGGACCGGAACCTGAGGATTCCTCTCCAGTGCTGACATGGATCTTGGGGTACTTTTGGAGTCTCCCCAGGGGAGTCAGTCCTCGTCTCGAATGCGGGCATGCACTTGCGCTTTCCTCCAGAGCGGTAGCAGCAGTGTCACGCAGTCCGCCGCGTGGATCAAAGGATGTATGGTTTTCCCTGGAGTCTTTCCCACGAGGCTTTCCCACGAGGCTTTCCCACAGGGCTGTCCACGTGCACACGTGGTGGGAGTCGATCCTCGGCTTGAATGTCAAGGCAGTGCAGGGAAAACAGGTTCCTCTGGAATGACTGACACATCTGGGGGACTCTTGGAATGGTGGCACGACCCTGGAGTTCCTCTCGCCTTTCCTGTGGAGAGCGCCTCCTCTTGAGATGCGACGGGAACGCCGGGAATTCTTTCCCTACGAAACAGGGAAAGGATCCCTCATCTCGAGCTAGGAGGCAGAAACGGGGCTCCCCTGGATGTGTGCGGGACCCCACGTGCTTCCTCTCGAGTGGAGACGGGTATGTCGGGGAACTTCTTGAGTTGCAGCAAGGGTGTGAAGGACCCTTTGGAAGTTCCAGTGGTTACATGTGATTGGCCTCGAGAAGCCTCAGCGGAAATGGGCCTCATCTCGCCTGGAGGGCAAAACCTCCTGGATTTTCTCGAGTTGCGGCAGGTGCTCTCGACTTACGACGGGGACCTCAGGGACCCGCTCTGGTGGCCTCAGGAAAGGCCAGTCCCCATGCGAGTTCCTCGGGGGCGTCTCGGGATTCCTTTCCCGTCGATGACGGGGCCTAAGACCTTGTGTGGAGTCGGGGCCGGAACCTGAGGATTCCTCTCCAGTGCTGACATGGATCTTGGGGTACTTCTGGAGTCTCCCCAGGGGAGTCAGTCCTCGTCTCGAATGCGGGCATGCACTTGCGCTTTCCTCCAGAGCGGTAGCAGCAGTGTCACGCAGTCCGCCGCGTGGATCAAAGGATGTATGGTTTTCCCTCGAGTCTTTCCCACGAGGCTTTCCCACGAGGCTTTCCCACATGGCTGTCCCACGTGCACACGTGGTGGGAGTCGATCCTCGGCTTGAACGTCAAGGCAGTGCAGGGAAAACAGGTTCCTCTGGAATGGACTGACACATCTGGGGGACTCTTGGAATGGTGGCACGACCCTGGAGTTCCTCTCGCCTTTCCTGTGGAGAGCGCCTCCTCTTGAGATGCGACGGGAACGCCGGGAATTCTTTCCCTACGAAACAGGGAAAGGATCCCTCATCTCGAGCTAAGAGGCGGAAACGGGGCTCCCCTGGATGTGTGCGGGACACCACGTGCTTCCTATCGAGTGGAGACGGGTATGTCGGGGAACTTCTTGAGTTGCAGCAATGGTGTGAAGGACCCTTTGGAAGTTCCAGTGGTTAGATGTGATTGTCCTCGAGAAGCCTCAGCGGAAATGGGCCTCATCTCGCCTGGAGGGCACAACCTCCTGGATTTTCTCGAGTTGCGGCAGGTGCTCTCGACTTACGACGGGAACCTCAGGGACCCGCTCTGGTGGCCTCAGGAAAGGCCAATCCCCATGCGAGTACCTCGGGGGCCTCTCGGGATTCCTCTCCCGTCGATGCCGGGGCCTAAGACCTTGTGTGGAGTCGGGGCCGGAACCTGAGGATTCCTCTCCAGTGCTGACATGGATCTTGGGGTACTTCTGGAGTCTCCCCAGGGGAGTCAGTCCTCGTCTCTAATGCGGGCATGCACTTGCGCTTTCCTCCAGAGCGGTAGCAGCAGTGTCACGCAGTCCGCCGCGTGGATCAAAGGATCTATGGTTTTCCCTCGAGTCTTTCCCACGAGGCTTTCCCACGAGGCTTTCCCACAGGGCTGTCCCACGTGCACACGTGGTCGGAGTCGATCCTCGGCTTGAACGTCAAGGCAGTGCAGGGAAAACAGGTTCCTCTGGAATGGACTGACACAACTGGGGGACTCTTGGAATGGTGTCACGACCCTGGAGTTCCTCTCGCCTTTCCTGAGGAGAGCGCCTCCTCTTGAGATGCGACGGCAACGCCGTGAATTCTTTCCCTACGAAACAGGGAAAGGATCCCTCATCTCGAGCTAGGAGGCGGAAACGGGGCTCCCCTGGATGTGTGCGGGACCCCACGTGCTTCCTCTCGAGTGGAGACGGGTATGTCGGGGAACTTCTTGAGTTGCAGCAATGGTGTGAAGGAACCTTTGGAAGTTCCAGTGGTTAGACGTGATTGGCCTCGAGAAGCCTCAGCGGAAATGGGCCTCATCTCGCCTGGAGGGCAAAACCTCCTGGATTTTCTCGAGTTGCGGCAGGTGCTCTCGACTTACAACGGGGACCTCAGGGACCCGCTCTGGTGGCCTCAGGAAAGCCAGTCCCCATGCGAGTTCCTCGGGGGCCTCTCGGGATTCCTCTCCCGTCGATGCCGGGGCCTAAGACCTTGTGTGGAGTCGGGGCCGGAACCTGAGGATTCCTCTCCAGTGCTGACATGGATCTTGGGGTACTTCTGGAGTCTCCCCAGGGGAGTCAGTCCTCGTCTCGAATGCGGGCATGCACTTGCGCTTTCCTCCAGAGCGGTAGCAGCAGTGTCACGCAGTCCGCCGCGTGGATCAAAGAATCTATGGTTTTCCCTGGAGTCTTTCCCACGAGGCTTTCCCACGAGGCTTTCCCACAGGGCTGTCCCACGTGCACACGTGGTGGGAGTCGATCCTCGGCTTGAACGTCAAGGCAGTGCAGGGAAAACAGGTTCCTCTGGAATGGAATGACACATCTGGGGGACTCTTGGAATGGTGGCACGACCCTGGAGTTCCTCTCGCCTTTCCTGTGGAGAGCGCCTCCTCTTGAGATGCGACGGGAACTCCGGGAATTCTTTCCCTACGAAACAGGGAAAGGATCCCTCATCTCGAGCTAGGAGGCGGAAACGGGGCTCGCCTGGATGTGTGCGGGACCCCACGTGCTTCCTCTCGAGTGGAGACGGGTATGTCGGGGAACTTCTTGAGTTGCAGCAATGGTGTGAAGGACCCTTTGGAAGTTCCAGTGGTTAGATGTGATTGGCCTCGAGAAGCCTCAGCGGAAATGGGCCTCATCTCGCCTGGAGGGCAAAACCTCCTGGATTTTCTCGAGTTGCGGTAGGTGCTCTCGACTTACGACGGGGACCTCAGGGACCCGCTCTGGTGGCCTGAGGAAAGGCCAGTCCCCATGCGAGTTCCTCGGGGGCCTCTCGGGATTCCTCTCCCGTCGATGCCGGGGCCTAAGACCTTTTGTGGAGTCGGGGCCGGAACCTGAGGATTCCTCTCCAGTGCTGACATGGATCTTGGGGTACTTCTGGAGTCTCCCCAGGGGAGTCAGTCCTCGTCTCAAATGCGGGCATGCACTTGCGCTTTCCTCCAGAGCGGTAGCAGCAGTGTCACGCAGTCCGCCGCGTGGATCAAAGGATCTATGGTTTTCCCTCGAGTCTTTCCCACGAGGCTTTCCCACGAGGCTTTCCCACAGGGCTGTCCCACGTGCACACGTGGTGGGAGTCGATCCTCGGCTTGAACGTCAAGGCAGTGCAGCGAAAACAGGTTCCTCTGGAATGGAATGACACATCTGGGGGACTCTTGGAATGGTGGCACGACCCTGGAGTTCCTCTCGCCTTTCCTGTGGAGAGCGCCTCCTCTTGAGATGCGACGGGAACGCCGGGAATTCTTTCCCTACGAAACAGGGAAAGGATCCCTCATCTCGAGCTAGGAGGCGGAAACGGGGCTCCCCTGGATGTGTGCGGGACACCACGTGCTTCCTCTCGAGTGGAGACGGGTATGTCGGGGAACTTCTTGAGTTGCAGCAATGGTGTGAAGGACCCTTTGGAAGTTCCAGTGGTTAGATGTGATTGGCCTCGAGAAGCCTCAGCGGAAATGGGCCTCATCTCGCCTGGAGGGCAAAACCTCCTGGATTTTCTCGAGTTGCGGCAGGTGCTCTCGACTTACGACGGGGACCCCAGGGACCCGCTCTGGTGGCCTCAGGAAAGGCCAGTCCCCATGCGAGTTCCTCGGGGGCGACTCGGGATTCCTCTCCCGTCGATGACGGGGCCTAAGACCTTGTGTGGAGTCGGGGCCGGAACCTGAGGATTCCTCTCCAGTGCTGACATGGATCTTGGGGTACTTCTGGAGTCTCCCCAGGGGAGTCAGTCCTCGTCTCGAATGCGGGCATGCACTTGCGCTTTCCTCCAGAGCGGTAGCAGCAGTGTCACGCAGTCCGCCGCGTGGATCAAAGGATCTATGTTTTTCCCTCGAGTCTTTCCCACGAGGCTTTCCCACGAGGCTTTCCCACAGGGCTGTCCCACGTGCACACGTGGTGGGAGTCGATCCTCGGCTTGAACGTCAAGGCAGTGCAGGGAAAACAGGTTCCTCTGGAATGGACTGACACATCTGGGGGACTCTTGGAATGGTGGCACGACCCTGGAGTTCCTCTCGCCTTTCCTGTGGAGAGCGCCTCCTCTTGAAATGCGACGGGAACTCCGGGAATTCTTTCCCTACGAAACAGGGAAAGGATCCCTCATCTCGAGCTAGGAGGCGGAAACGGGGCTCCCCTGGATGTGTGCGGGACCCCACGTGCTTCCTCTCGAGTGGAGACGGGTATGTCGGGGAACTTCTTGAGTTGCAGCAATGGTGTGAAGGACCCTTTGGAAGTTCCAGTGGTTAGATGTGATTGGCCTCGAGAAGCCTCAGCGGAAATGGGCCTCATCTCGCCTGGAGGGCAAAACCTCCTGGATTTTCTCGAGTTGCGGCAGGTGCTCTCGACTTACGACGGGGACCTCAGGGACCCGCTCTGGTGGCCTGAGGAAAGGCCAGTCCCCATGCGAGTTACTCGGGGGCCTCTCGGGATTCCTCTCCCGTCGATGCCGGGGCCTAAGACCTTGTGTGGAGTCGGGGCCGGAACCTGAGGATTCCTCTCCAGTGCTGACATGGATCTTGGGGTACTTCTGGAGTCTCCCCAGGGGAGTCAGTCCTCGTCTCGAATGCGGGCATGCACTTGCGCTTTCCTCCAGAGCGGTAGCAGCCGTGTCACGCAGTCCGCCGCGTGGATCAAAGGATCTATGGTTTTCCCTCGAGTCTTTCCCACGAGGCTTTCCCACGAGGCTTTCCCACAGGGCTGTCCAACGTGCACACGTGGTGGGAGTCGATCCTCGGCTTGAACGTCAAGGCAGTGCAGGGAAAACAGGTTCCTCTGGAATGGACTGACACATCTGGGGGACTCTTGGAATGGTGGCACGACCCTGGAGTTCCTCTCGCCTTTCCTGTGGAGAGCGCCTCCTCTTGAGATGCGACGGGAACGCCGGGAATTCTTTCCCTACGAAACAGGGAAAGGATCCCTCATCTCGAGATAGGAGGCGGAAACGGGGCTCCCCTGGATGTGTGCGGGACACCACGTGCTTCCTCTCGAGTGGAGACGGGCATGTCGGGGAACTTCTTGAGTTGCAGCAAGGGTGTGAAGGACCCTTTGGAAGTTCCAGTGGTTAGATGTGATTGGCCTCGAGAAGCCTCAGCGGAAATGGGCCTCATCTCGCCTGGAGGTCAAAACCTCCTGGATTTTCTCGAGTTGCGGCAGGTGCTCTCGACTTACGATGGGGACCTCAGGGACCCGCTCTGGTGGCCTCAGGAAAGGCCAGTCCCCATGGGAGTTCCTCGGGGGCCTCTCGGGATTCCTCTCCCGTCGATGCCGGGGCCTAAGACCTTGTGTGGAGTCGGGGCCGGAACCTGAGGATTCCTCTCCAGTGCTGACATGGATCTTGGGGTACTTCTGGAGTCTCCCCAGGGGAGTCAGTCCTCGTCTCGAATGCGGGCATGCACTTGCGCTTTCCTCCAGAGCGGTAGCAGCAGTGTCACGCAGTCCGCCGCGTGGATCAAAGGATCTATGGTTTTCCCTCGAGTCTTTCCCACGAGGCTTTCCCACGAGGCTTTCCCACAGGGCTGTCCCACGTGCACACGTGGTGGGAGTCGATCCTCGGCTTGAACGTCAAGGCAGTGCAGGGAAAACAGGTTCCTCTGGAATGGACTGACACATCTGGGGGACTCTTGGAATGGTGGCACGACCCTGGAGTTCCTCTCGCCTTTCCTGTGGAGAGCGCCTCCTCTTGAGATGCGACGGGAACGCCGGGAATTCTTTCCCTACGAAACAGGGAAAGGATCCCTCATCTCGAGCTAGGAGGCGGAAACGGGGCTCCCCTGGATGTGTGCGGGACACCACGTGCTTCCTATCGAGTGGAGACGGGTATGTCGGGGAACTTCTTGAGTTGCAGTAATGGTGTGAAGGACCCTTTGGAAGTTCCAGTGGTTAGATGTGATTGGCCTCGAGAAGCCTCAGCGGAAATGGGCCTCATCTCGCCTGGAGGGCAAAACCTCCTGGATTTTCTCCAGTTGCGGCAGGTGCTCTCGACTTACGACGGGGACCTCAGGGATCCGCTCTGGTGGCCTGAGGAAAGGCCAATCCCCATGCGAGTACCTCGGGGGCCTCTCGGGATTCCTCTCCCGTCGATGCCGGGGTCTAAGACCTTGTGTGGAGTCGGGGCCGGAACCTGAGGATTCCTCTCCAGTGCTGACATGGATCTTGGGGTACTTTTGGAGTCTCCCCAGGTGAGTCAGTCCTCGTCTCGAATGCGGGCATGCACTTGCGCTTTCCTCCAGAGCGGTAGCAGCAGTGTCACGCAGTCCGCCTTGTGGATCAAAGGATCTATGGTTTTCCCTCGAGTCTTTCCCACGAGGCTTTCCCACGAGGCTTTCCCACAGGGCTGTCCACGTGCACACGTGGTGGGAGTCGATCCTCGCCTTGAACGTCAAGGCAGTGCAGGGAAAACAGGTTCCTCTGGAATGGACTGACACATCTGGGGGACTCTTGGAATGGTGGCACGACCCTGGAGTTCCTCTCTCCTTTCCTGAGGAGAGCGCCTCCTCTTGAGATGCGACGGGAACGCCGGGAATTCTTTCCCTACGAAACAGGGAAAGGATCCCTCATCTCGAGCTAAGAGGCGGAAACGGGGCTCCCCTGGATGTGTGCGGGACCCCACGTGCTTCCTCTCGAGTGGAGACGGGTATGTCGGGGAACTTCTTGAGTTGCAGCAAGGGTGTGAAGGACCCTTTGGAAGTTCCAGTGGTTAGATGTGATTGGCCTCGAGAAGCCTCAGCGGAAATGGGCCTCATCTCGCCTGGAGGGCAAAACCTCCTGGATTTTCTCGAGTTGCGGCAGGTGCTCTCGACTTACGACGGGGACCTCAGGGACCCGCTCTGGTGGCCTCAGG
This sequence comes from Ovis canadensis, assembly GCF_042477335.2. Classification (NCBI taxonomy): domain Eukaryota; kingdom Metazoa; phylum Chordata; class Mammalia; order Artiodactyla; family Bovidae; genus Ovis; species Ovis canadensis. Next base: position 3,783,470 of record NC_091262.1, on the reverse strand, counting down.
AAAGGCCAGTCCCCATGCGAGTTCCTCGGGGGCGACTCGGGATTCCTCTCCCGTCGATGACGGGGCCTAAGACCTTGTGTGGAGTCGGGGCCGGAACCTGAGGATTCCTCTCCAGTGCGGACATGGATCTTGGGGTACTTCTGGAGTCTCCCCAGGGGAGTCAGTCCTCGTCTCGAATGCGGGCTTGCACTTGCGCTTTCCTCCAGAGCGGTAGCAGCAGTGTCACGCAGTCCGCCGCGTGGATCAAAGGATCTATGGTTTTCCCTCGATTCTTTCCCACGAGGCTTTCCCACGAGGCTTTTCCACAGGGCTGTCCCACGTGCACACGTGGTGGGAGTCGATCCTCGGCTTGAACGTCAAGGCAGTGCAGGGAAAACAGGTTCCTCTGGAATGGACTGACACATCTGGGGGACTCTTGGAATGGTGGCACGACCCTGGAGTTCCTCTCGCCTTTCCTGTGGAGTGCGCCTCCTCTTGAGATGCAACGGCAACGCCGGGAATTCTTTCCCTACGAAACAGGGAAAGGATCCCTCATCTCGAGCTAGGAGGCGGAAACGGGGCTCCCCTGGATGTGTGCCGGACCCCACGTGCTTCCTCTCGAGTGGAGACGGGTATGTCGGGGAACTTCTTGAGTTGCAGCAATGGTGTGAAGGACCCTTTGGAAGTTCCAGTGGTTAGATGTGATTGGCCTCGAGAAGCCTCAGCGTAAATGGGCCTCATCTCGCCTGGAGGGCAAAACCTCCTGGATTTTCTCGAGTTGCGGCAGGTGCTCTCGACTTACGACGGGGACCTCAGGGACCCGCTCTGGTGGCCTCAGGAAAGGCCAGTCCCCATGCGAGTTCCTCGGGGGCCTCTCGGGATTCCTCTCCCGTCGATGCCGGGGCCTAAGACCTTGTGTGGAGTCGGGGCCGGAACCTGAGGATTCCTCTCCAGTGCTGACATGGATCTTGGGGTACTTCTGGAGTCTCCCCAGGGGAGTCAGTCCTCGTCTCGAATGCGGGCATGCACTTGCGCTTTCCTCCAGAGCGGTGGCAGCAGTGTCACGCAGTCCGCCGCGTGGATCAAAGGATCTATGGTTTTCCCTTGAGTCTTTCCCACGAGGCTTTCCCACGAGGCTTTCCCACAAGGCTGTCCCACTTGCACACGTGGTGGGAGTCGATCCTCGGCTTGAACGTCAAGGCAGTGCAGGGAAAACAGGTTCCTCTGGAATGGACTGACACATCTGGGGGACTCTTGGAATGGTGGCACGACCCTGGAGTTACTCTCGCCTTTCCTGTGGAGAGCGCCTCCTCTTGAGATGCGACGGAAACGCCGGGAATTCTTTCCCTACGAAACAGGGAAAGGATACCTCATCTCGAGCTAGGAGGCGGAAACGGGGCTCCCCTGGATGTGTGCGGTACCCCACGTGCTTCCTCTTGAGTGGAGACGGGTATGTCGGGGAACTTCTTGAGTTGCAGCAATGGTGTGAAGGACCCTTTGGAAGTTCCAGTGGTTAGATGTGATTGGCCTCGAGAAGCCTCAGCGGAAATGGGCCTCATCTCGCCTGGAGGGCAAAACCTCCTGGATTTTCTCGAGTTGCGGCAGGTGCTCTCGACTTACGACGGGGACCTCAGGGACCCGCTCTGGTGGCCTCTGGAAAGGCCAGTCCCCATGCGAGTTCCTCGGGGGCCTCTCGGGATTCCTCTCCCGTCGATGCTGGGGCCTAAGACCTTGTGTGGAGTCGGGGCCGGAACCTGAGGATTCCTCTCCAGTGCTGACATGGATCTTGGGGTACTTCTGGAGTCTCCCCAGGGGAGTCAGTCCTCGTCTCGAATGCGGGCATGCACTTGCGCTTTCCTCCAGAGCGGTAGCAGCAGTGTCACGCAGTCCGCTGCGTGGATCAAAGGATGTATGGTTTTCCCTCGAGTCTTTCCCACGAGGCTTTCCCACGAGGCTTTCCCACAGGGCTGTCCCACGAGCACACGTGGTGGGAGTCGATCCTCGCCTTGAACGTCAAGGCAGTGCAGGGAAAACAGGTTCCTCTGGAATGGACTGACACATATGGGGGACTCTTGGAATGGTGGCACGACCCTGGAGTTCCTCTCGCCTTTCCTGAGGAGAGCGCCTCCTCTTGAGATGCGACGGGAACTCCGGGAATTCTTTCCCTACGAAACAGGGAAAGGATCCCTCATCTCGAGCTAGGAGGCGGAAACGGGGCTCCCCTGGATGTGTGCGGGACCCCACGTGCTTCCTCTCGAGTGGAGACGGGTATGTCGGGGAACTTCTTGAGTTGCAGCAATGGTGTGAAGGACCCTTTGGAAGTTCCAGTGGTTAGATGTGATTGGCCTCGAGAAGCCTCAGCGGAAATGGGCCTCATCTCGCCTGGAGGGCAAAACCTCCTGGATTTTCTCGAGTTGCGGCAGGTGCTCTCGACTTACGACGGGGACCTCAGGGACCCGCTCTGGTGGCCTCAGGAAAGGCCAGTCCCCATGCGAGTTCCTCGGGGGCCTCTCGGGATTCCTCTCCCGTCGATGCCGGGGCCTAAGACCTTGTGTGGAGTCGGGGCCGGAACATGAGGATTCCTCTCCAGTGCTGACATGGATCTTGGGGTACTTCTGGAGTCTCCCCAGGGGAGTCAGTCCTCGTCTCGAATGCGGGCATGCACTTGCGCTTTCCTCCAGAGCGGTAGCAGCAGTGTCACGCAGTCTGCCGCGTGGATCAAAGGATCTATGGTTTTCCCTCGAGTCTTTCCCACGAGGCTTTCCCACGAGGCTTTCCCACAGGGCTGTCCCACGTGCACACGTGGTGGGAGTCGATCCTCGGCTTGAACGTCAAGGCAGTGCAGGGAAAACAGGTTCCTCTGGAATGGACTGACACATCTGGGGGACTCTTGGAATGGTGGCACGACCCTGGAGTTCCTCTCGCCTTTCCTGTGGAGAGCGCCTCCTCTTGAGATGCGACGGGAACGCCGGGAATTCTTTCCCTACGAAACAGGGAAAGGATCCCTCATCTCGAGCTAGGAGGTGGAAACGGGGCTCCCCTGGATGTGTGCGGGACCCCACGTGCTTCCTCTCGAGTGGAGACGGGTATGTCGGGGAACTTCTTGAGTTGCAGCAATGGTGTGAAGGACCCTTTGGAAGTTCCAGTGGTTAGATGTGATTGGCCTCGAGAAGCCTCAGCGGAAATGGGCCTCATCTCGCCTGGAGGGCAAAACCTCCTGGATTTTCTCGAGTTGCGGCAGGTGCTCTCGACTTACGACGGGGACCTCAGGGACCCGCTCTGGTAGCCTCAGGAAAGGCCAGTCCCCATGCGAGTTCCTCGGGGGCCTCTCGGGATTCCTCTCCCGTCGATGACGGGGCCTAAGACCTTGTGTGGAGTCGGGGCCGGAACCTGAGGATTCCTCTCCAGTGCTGACATGGATCTTGGGGTACTTCTGGAGTCTCCCCAGGGGAGTCAGTCCTCGTCTCGAATGCGGGCATGCACTTGCGCTTTCCTCCAGAGCGGTAGCAGCAGTGTCACGCAGTCCGCCGCGTGGATCAAAGGATCTATGGTTTTCCCTCGAGTCTTTCCCACGAGGCTTTCCCACGAGGCTTTCCCACAGGGCTGTCCCACGTGCACACGTGGTGGGAGTCGATCCTCGGATTGAACGTCAAGGCAGTGCAGGGAAAACAGGTTCCTCTGGAATGGACTGACACATCTGGGGGACTCTTGGAATGGTGGCACGACCCTGGAGTTCCTCTCGCCTTTCCTGTGGAGAGCGCCTCCTCTTGAGATGCGACGGGAACGCCGGGAATTCTTTCCCTACGAAACAGGGAAAGGATCCCTCATCTCGAGCTAGGAGGCGGAAACGGGGCTCCTCTGGATGTGTGCGGGACCCCACGTGCTTCCTCTCGAGTGGAGACGGGTATGTCGGGGAACTTCTTGAGTTGCAGCAATGGTGTGAAGGACCCTTTGGAAGTTCCAGTGGTTAGATGTGATTGGCCTCGAGAAGTCTCAGCGGAAATGGGCCTCATCTCGCCTGGAGGGCAAAACCTCCTGGATTTTCTCGAGTTGCGGCAGGTGCTCTCGACTTACGACGGGGACCTCAGGGACCCGCTCTGGTGGCCTCAGGAAAGGCCAGTCCCCATGCGAGTTCCTCGGGGGCCTCTCGGGATTCCTCTCCCGTCGATGCCGGGGCCTAAGACTTTGTGTGGAGTCGGGGCCGGAACCTGAGGATTCCTCTCCAGTGCTGACATGGATCTTGGTGTACTTCTGGAGTCTCCCCAGGGGAGTCAGTCCTCGTCTCGAATGCGGGCATGCACTTGCGCTTTCCTCCAGAGCGGTAGCAGCAGTGTCACGCATTCCGCCGCGTGGATCAAAGGATGTATGGTTTTCCCTCGAGTCTTTCCCACGAGGCTTTCCCACGAGGCTTTCCCACAGGGCTGTCCCACGTGCACACGTGGTGGGAGTCGATCCTCGGCTTGAACGTCAAGGCAGTGCAGGGAAAACAGGTTCCTCTGGAATGGACTGACACATCTGGGGGACTCTTGGAATGGTGGCACGACCCTGGAGTTCCTCTCGCCTTTCCTGTGGAGAGCGCCTCCTCTTGAGATGCGACGGGAACGCCGGGAATTCTTTCCCTACGAAACAGGGAAAGGATACCTCATCTCGAGCTAGGAGGCGGAAACGGGGCTCCCCTGGATGTGTGCGGGACCCCACATGCTTCCTCTCGAGTGGAGACGGGTATGTCGGGGAACTTCTTGAGTTGCAGCAAGGGTGTGAAGGACCCTTTGGAAGTTCCAGTGGTTAGATGTGATTGGCCTCGAGAAGCCTCAGCGGAAATGGGCCTCATCTCGCCTGGAGGGCAAAACCTCCTGGATTTTCTCGAGTTGCGGCAGGTGCTCTCGACTTACGACGGGGACCTCAGGGACCCGCTCTGGTGGCCTCAGGAAAGGCCAGTCCCCATGCGAGTTCCTCGGGGGCCTCTCGGGATTCCTCTCCCGTCGATACCGGGGCCTAAGACCTTGTGTGGAGTCGGGGCCGGAACCTGAGGATTCCTCTCCAGTGCTGACATGGATCTTGGGGTACTTCTGGAGTCTCCCCAGGGGAGTCAGTCCTCGTCTCGAATGCGGGCATGCACTTGCGCTTTCCTCCAGAGCGGTAGCAGCAGTGTCACGCAGTCCGCCGCGTGGATCAAAGGATCTATGGTTTTCCCTCGAGTCTTTCCCACGAGGCTTTCCCACGAGGCTTTCCCACAGGGCTGTCCCACGTGCACACGTGGTGGGAGTCGATCCTCGGCTTGAACGTCAAGGCAGTGCAGGGAAAACAGGTTCCTCTGGAATGGACTGACACATCTGGGGGACTCTTGGAATTGTGGCACGACCCTGGAGTTCCTCTCACCTTTCCTGTGGAGAGCGCCTCCTCTTGAGATGCGACGGGAACGCCGGGAATTCTTTCCCTACGAAACAGGGAAAGGATCCCTCATCTCGAGCTAGGAGGCGGAAACGGGGCTTCCCTGGATGTGTGCGGGACCCCACGTGCTTCCTCTCGAGTGGAGACGGGTATGTCGGGGAACTTCTTGAGTTGCAGCAAGGGTGTGAAGGACCCTTTGGAAGTTCCAGTGGTTAGATGTGATTGGCCTCGAGAAGCCTCAGCGGAAACGGTCCTCATCTCGCCTGGAGGGCAAAACCTCCTGGATTTTCTCGAGTTGCGGCAGGTGCTCTCGACTTACGACGGGGACCTCAGGGACCCGCTCTGGTGGACTCAGGAAAGGCCAGTCCCCATGCGAGTTCCTCGGGGGCCTCTTGGGATTCCTCTCCCGTCGATGGCGGGGCCTAAGACCTTGTGTGGAGTCGGGGTCGGAACCTGAGGTTTCCTCTCCAGTGCTGACATGGATCTTGGGGTACTTCTGGAGTCTCCCCAGGGGAGTCAGTCCTCGTCTCGAATGCGGGAATGCACTTGCGCTTTCCTCCAGAGCGGTAGCAGCAGTGTCACGCAGTCCGCCGCGTGGATCAAAGGATCTATGGTTTTCCCTCGAGTCTTTCCCACGAGGCTTTCCCACGAGGCTTTCCCACAGGGCTGTCCCACGTGCACACGTGGTGGGAGTCGATCCTCGGCTTGAACGTCAAGGCAGTGCAGGGAAAACAGGTTCCTCTGGAATGGACTGACACATCTGGGGGACTCTTGGAATGGTGGCACGATCCTGGAGTTCCTCTCGCCTATCCTGTGGAGAGCGCCTCCTCTTGAGATGCGACGGGAACGCCGGGAATTCTTTCCCTACGAAACAGGGAAAGGATCCCTCATCTCGAGCTAGGAGGCGGAAACGGGGCTCCCCTGGATGTGTGCGGGACCCCACGTGCTTCCTCTCGAGTGGAGACGGGTATGTCGGGGAACTTCTTGAGTTGCAGCAAGGGTGTGAAGGACCCTTTGGAAGTTCCAGTGGTTAGATGTGATTGGCCTCGAGAAGCCTCAGCGGAAATGGGCCTCATCTCGCCTGGAGGGCAAAACCTCCTGGATTTTCTCGAGTTGCGGCAGGTGCTCTCGACTTACGACGGGGACCTCAGGGACCCGCTCTGGTGGCCTCAGGAAAGGCCAGTCCCCATGCGAGTTCCTCGGGGGCCTCTCGGGATTCCTCTCCCGTCGATGCCGGGGCCTAAGACCTTGTGTGGAGTCGGGGCCGGAACCTGAGGATTCCTCTCCAGTGCTGACATGGATCTTGGGGTACTTCTGGAGTCTCCCCAGGGCAGTCAGTCCTCGTCTCGAATGCGGGCATGCACTTGCGCTTTCCTCCAGAGCGGTAGCAGCAGTGTCACGCAGTCCGCCGCGTGGATCAAAGGATCTATGGTTTTCCCTCGAGTCTTTCCCACGAGGCTTTCCCACGAGGCTTTCCCACAGGGCTGTCCCACGTGCACACGTGGTGGGAGTCGATCCTCGGCTTGAACGTCAAGGCAGTGCAGGGAAAACAGGTTCCTCTGGAATGGACTGACACATCTGGGGGACTCTTGGAATGGTGTCACGACCCTGGAGTTCCTCTCGCCTTTCCTGTGGAGAGCGCTTCCTCTTGAGATGCGACGGGAACGCCGGGAATTCTTTCCCTACGAAACAGGGAAAGGATCCCTCATCTCGAGCTAGGAGGCGGAAACGGGGCTCCCCTGGATGTGTGCGGGACCCCACGTGCTTCCTCTCGAGTGGAGACGGGTATGTCGGGGAACTTCTTGAGTTGCAGCAAGGGTGTGAAGGACCCTTTGGAAGTTCCAGTGGTTAGATTTGATTGGCCTCGAGAAGCCTCAGGGGAAATGGGCCTCATCTCGCCTGGAGGGCAAAACCTCCTGGATTTTCTCGAGTTGCGGCAGGTGCTCTCGACTTACGACGGGGACCTCAGGGACCCGCTCTGGTGGCCTCAGGAAAGGCCAGTCCCCATGCGAGTTCCTCGGGGGCCTCTCGGCATTCCTCTCCCATCGAGGCCGGGGCCTAAGACCTTGTGTGGAGTCGGGGCCGGAACCTGAGGATTCCTCTCCAGTGCTGACATGGATCTTGGGGTACTTCTGGAGTCTCCCCAGGGGAGTCAGTCCTCGTCTCGAATGCGGGCATGCACTTGCGCTTTCCTCCAGAGCGGTAGCAGCAGTGTCACGCAGTCCGCCGCGTGGATCAAAGGATCTATGGTTTTCCCTCGAGTCTTTCCCACGAGGCTTTCCCACGAGGCTTTCCCACAGGGCTGTCCCACGTGCACACGTGGTGGGAGTCGATCCTCGGCTTGAACGTCAAGGCAGTGCAGGGAAAACAGGTTCCTCTGGAATGGACTGACACATCTGGGGGACTCTTGGAATGGTGGCACGACCCTGGAGTTCCTCTCGCCTATCCTGTGGAGAGCGCCTCCTCTTGAGATGCGACGGGAACGCCGGGAATTCTTTCCCTACGAAACAGGGAAAGGATCCCTCATCTCGAGATAGGAGGCGGAAACGGGGCTCCCCTGGATGTGTGCGGGACACCACGTGCTTCCTCTCGAGTGGAGACGGGCATGTCGGGGAACTTCTTGAGTTGCAGCAAGGGTGTGAAGGACCCTTTGGAAGTTCCAGTGGTTAGATGTGATTGGCCTCGAGAAGCCTCAGCGGAAATGGGCCTCATCTCGACTGGAGGGCAAAACCTCCTGGATTTTCTCGAGTTGCGGCAGGTGCTCTCGACTTACGACGGGGACCTCAGGGACCCGCTCTGGTGGCCTCAGGAAAGGCCAGTCCCCATGCGAGTTCCTCGGGGGCCTCTCGGGATTCCTCTCCCGTCGATGTCAGGGCCTAAGACCTTGTGTGGAGTCGGGGCCGGAACCTGAGGATTCCTCTCCAGTGCTGACATGGATCTTGGGGTACTTCTGGAGTCTCCCCAGGGGAGTCAGTCCTCGTCTCGAATGCGGGCATGCACTTGCGCTTTCCTCCAGAGCGGTAGCAGCAGTGTCACGCAGTCCGCCGCGTGGATCAAAGGATCTATGGTTTTCCCTCGAGTCTTTCCCACGAGGCTTTCCCACGAGGCTTTCCCACAGGGCTGTCCCACGTGCACACGTGGTGGGAGTCGATCCTCGGCTTGAACGTCAAGGCAGTGCAGGGAAAACAGGTTCCTCTGGAATGGACTGACAAATCTGGGGGACTCTTGGAATGGTGTCACGACCCTGGAGTTCCTCTCGCCTTTCCTGTGGAGAGCGCCTCCTCTTGAGATGCGATGGGAACACCGGGAATTCTTTCCCTACGAAACAGGGAAAGGATCCCTCATCTCGAGCTAGGAGGCGGAAACGGGGCTCCCCTGGATGTGTGCGGGACCCCACGTGCTTCCTCTCGAGTGGAGATGGGTATGTCGGGGAACTTCTTGAGTTGCAGTAATGGTGTGAAGGACCCTTTGGAAGTTCCAGTGGTTAGATGTGATTGGCCTCGAGAAGCCACAGCGGAAATGGGCCTCATCTCGCCTGGAGGGCAAAACCTCCTGGATTTTCTCGAGTTGCGGCAGGTGCTCTCGACTTACGACGGGGACCTCAGGGACCCGCTCTGGTGGCCTGAGGAAAGGCCAGTCCCCATGCGAGTTCCTCCGGGGCCTCTCGGGATTCCTCTCCCGTCGATGCCGGGGCCTAAGACCTTGTGTGGAGTCGGGGCCGGAACCTGAGGATTCCTCTACAGTGCTGACATGGATCTTGGGGTACTTCTGGAGTCTCCCCAGGGGAGTCAGTCCTCGTCTCGAATGCGGGCATGCACTTGCGCTTTCCTCCAGAGCGGTAGCAGCAGTGTCACGCAGTCCGCCGCGTGGATCAAAGGATCTATGGTTTTCCCTCGAGTCTTTCCCACGAGGCTTTCCCACGAGGCTTTCCCACAGGGCTGTCCCACGTGCACACGTGGTGGGAGTCGATCCTCGGCTTGAACGTCAAGGCAGTGCAGGGAAAACAGGTTCCTCTGGAATGGACTGACACATCTGGGGGACTCTTGGAATGGTGGCACGACCCTGGAGTTCCTCTCGCCTTTCCTGTGGAGAGCGCCTCCTCTTGAGATGCGACGGGAACGCCGGGAATTCTTTCCCGACGAAACAGGGAAAGGATCCCTCATCTCGAGATAGGAGGCGGAAACGGGGCTCCCCTGGATGTGTGCGGGACACCACGTGCTTCCTCTCGAGTGGAGACGGGCATGTCGGGGAACTTCTTGAGTTGCAGCAATGGTGTGAAGGACCCTTTGGAAGTTCCAGTGGTTAGATGTGATTGGCCTCGAGAAGCCTCAGCGGAAATGGGCCTCATCTCGCCTGGAGGGCAAAACCTCCTGGATTTTCTCAAGTTGCGGCAGGTGCTCTCGACTTACGACGGGGACCTCAGGGACCCGCTCTGGTGGCCTCAGGAAAGGCCAGTCCCCATGCGAGTTCCTCGGGGGCCTCTCGGGATTCCTCTCTCGTCGATGCCGGGGCCTAAGACCTTGTGTGGAGTCGGGGCCGGAACCTGAGGATTCCTCTCCAGTGCTGACATGGATCTTGGGGTACTTCTGGAGTCTCCCCAGGGGAGTCAGTCCTCGTCTCGAATGCGGGCATGCACTTGCGCTTTCCTCCAGAGCGGTAGCAGCAGTGTCACGCAGTCCGCCGCGTGGATCAAAGGATCTATGGTTTTCCCTCGAGTCTTTCCCACGAAGCTTTCCCACGAGGCTTTCCCACAGGGCTGTCCCACGTGCACACGTGGTGGGAGTCGATCCTCGGCTTGAACGTCAAGGCAGTGCAGGGAAAACAGGTTCCTCTGGAATGGACTGACACATCTGGGGGACTCTTGGAATGGTGGCATGACCCTGGAGTTCCTCTCGCCTTTCCTGTGGAGAGCGCCTCCTCTTGAGATGCGACGGGAACGCCGGGAATACTTTCCCTACGAAACAGGGAAAGGATCCCTCATCTCGAGCTAGGAGGCGGAAACGGGGCTCCCCTGGATGTGTGCGGGACCCACGTGCTTCCTCTCGAGTGGAGACGGGTATGTCAGGGAACTTCTTGAGTTGCAGCAAGGGTGTGAAGGACCCTTTGGAAGTTCCAGTGGTTAGACGTGATTGGCCTCGAGAAGACTCAGCGGAAATGGGCCTCATCTCGCCTGGAGGGCAAAACCTCCTGGATTTTCTCGAGTTGCGGCAGGTGCTCTCGACTTACGACGGGGACCTCAGGGACCCGCTCTGGTGGCCTGAGGAAAGGCCAGTCCCCATGCGAGTTCCTCCGGGGCCTCTCGGGATTCCTCTCCCGTCGATGCCGGGGCCTAAGACCTTGTGTGGAGTCGGGGCCGGAACCTGAGGATTCCTCTACAGTGCTGACATGGATCTTGGGGTACTTCTGGAGTCTCCCCAGGGGAGTCAGTCCTCGTCTCGAATGCGGGCATGCACTTGCGCTTTCCTCCAGAGCGGTAGCAGCAGTGTCACGCAGTCCGCCGCGTGGATCAAAGGATCTATGGTTTTCCCTCGAGTCTTTCCCACGAGGCTTTCCCACGAGGCTTTCCCACAGGGCTGTCCCACGTGCACACGTGGTGGGAGTCGATCCTCGGCTTGAACCTCAAGGCAGTGCAGGGAAAACAGGTTCCTCTGGAATGGACTGACACATCTGGGGGACTCTTGGAATGGTGGCACGACCCTGGAGTTCCTCTCGCCTTTCCTGTGGAGAGCGCCTCCTCTTGAGATGCGACGGGAACGCCGGGAATTCTTTCCCGACGAAACAGGGAAAGGATCCCTCATCTCGAGATAGGAGGCGGAAACGGGGCTCCCCTGGATGTGTGCGGGACACCACGCGCTTCCTCTCGAGTGGAGACGGGCATGTCGGGGAACTTCTTGAGTTGCAGCAATGGTGTGAAGGACCCTTTGGAAGTTCCAGTGGTTAGATGTGATTGGCCTCGAGAAGCCTCAGCGGAAATGGGCCTCATCTCGCCTGGAGGGCAAAACCTCCTGGATTTTCTCAAGTTGCGGCAGGTGCTCTCGACTTACGACGGGGACCTCAGGGACCCGCTCTGGTGGCCTCAGGAAAGGCCAGTCCCCATGCGAGTTCCTCGGGGGCCTCTCGGGATTCCTCTCCCGTCGATGCCGGGGCCTAAGACCTTGTGTGGAGTCGGGGCCGGAACCTGAGGATTCCTCTCCAGTGCTGACATGGATCTTGGGGTACTTCTGGAGTCTCCCCAGGGGAGTCAGTCCTCGTCTCGAATGCGGGCATGCACTTGCGCTTTCCTCCAGAGCGGTAGCAGCAGTGTCACGCAGTCCGCCGCGTGGATCAAAGGATCTATGGTTTTCCCTCGAGTCTTTCCCACGAAGCTTTCCCACGAGGCTTTCCCACAGGGCTGTCCCACGTGCACACGTGGTGGGAGTCGATCCTCGGCTTGAACGTCAAGGCAGTGCAGGGAAAACAGGTTCCTCTGGAATGGACTGACACATCTGGGGGACTCTTGGAATGGTGGCATGACCCTGGAGTTCCTCTCGCCTTTCCTGTGGAGAGCGCCTCCTCTTGAGATGCGACGGGAACGCCGGGAATACTTTCCCTACGAAACAGGGAAAGGATCCCTCATCTCGAGCTAGGAGGCGGAAACGGGGCTCCCCTGGATGTGTGCGGGACCCACGTGCTTCCTCTCGAGTGGAGACGGGTATGTCAGGGAACTTCTTGAGTTGCAGCAAGGGTGTGAAGGACCCTTTGGAAGTTCCAGTGGTTAGACGTGATTGGCCTCGAGAAGACTCAGCGGAAATGGGCCTCATCTCGCCTGGAGGGCAAAACCTCCTGGATTTTCTCGAGTTGCGGCAGGTGCTCTCGACTTACGACGGGGACCTCAGGGACCCGCTCTGGTGGCCTGAGGAAAGGCCAGTCCCCATGCGAGTTCCTCGGGGGCCTCTCGGGATTCCTCTCCCGTCGATGCCGGGGCCTAAGACCTTGTGTGGAGTCGGGGCCGGAACCTGAGGATTCCTCTACAGTGCTGACATGGATCTTGGGGTACTTCTGGAGTCTCCCCAGGGGAGTCAGTCCTCGTCTCGAATGCGGGCATGCACTTGCGCTTTCCTCCAGAGCGGTAGCAGCAGTGTCACGCAGTCCGCCGCGTGGATCAAAGGATCTATGGTTTTCCCTCGAGTCTTTCCCACGAGGCTTTCCCACGAGGCTTTCCCACAGGGCTGTCCCACGTGCACACGTGGTGGGAGTCGATCCTCGGCTTGAACGTCAAGGCAGTGCAGGGAAAACAGGTTCCTCTGGAATGGACTGACAAATCTGGGGGACTCTTGGAATGGTGTCACGACCCTGGAGTTCCTCTCGCCTTTCCTGTGGAGAGCGCCTCCTCTTGAGATGCGATGGGAACACCGGGAATTCTTTCCCTACGAAACAGGGAAAGGATCCCTCATCTCGAGCTAGGAGGCGGAAACGGGGCTCCCCTGGATGTGTGCGGGACCCCACGTGCTTCCTCTCGAGTGGAGATGGGTATGTCGGGGAACTTCTTGAGTTGCAGCAATGGTGTGAAGGACCCCTTGGAAGTTCCAGTGGTTAGATGTGATTGGCCTCGAGAAGCCTCAGCGGAAATGGGCCTCATCTCGCCTGGAGGGCAAAACCTCCTGGATTTTCTCGAGTTGCGGCAGGTGCTCTCGACTTACGACGGGGACCTCAGGGACCCGCTCTGGTGGCCTGAGGAAAGGCCAGTCCCCATGCGAGTTCCTCGGGGGCCTCTCGGGATTCCTCTCCCGTCGATGCCGGGGCCTAAGACCTTGTGTGGAGTCGGGGCCGGAAACTGAGGATTCCTCTCCAGTGCTGACATGGATCTTGGGGTACTTCTGGAGTCTCCCCAGGGGAGTCAGTCCTCGTCTCGAATGCAGGCATGCACTTGCGCTTTCCTCCAGAGCGGTAGCAGCAGTGTCACGCAGTCCGCCGCGTGGATCAAAGGATCTATGGTTTTCCCTCGAGTCTTTCCCACGAGGCTTTCCCACGAGGCTTTCCCACAGGGCTGTCCCACGTGCACACGTGGTGGGAGTCGATCCTAGGTTTGAACGTCAAGGCAGTGCAGGGAAAATAGGTTCCTCTGGAATGGACTGACACATCTGGGGGACTCTTGGAATGGTGGCACGACCCTGGAGTTCCTCTCGCCTTTCCTGTGGAGAGTGCCTCCTCTTGAGATGCGACGGGAATGCCGGGAATTCTTTCCCTACAAAACAGGGAAAGGATCCCTCATCTCGAGCTAGGAGGCGGAAACGGGGCTCCCCTGGATGTGTGCGGGACCCCACGTGCTTCCTCTCGAGTGGAGACGGGTATGTCGGGGAACTTCTTGAGTTGCAGCAAGGGTGTGAAGGACCCTTTGGAAGTTCCAGTGGTTAGATGTGATTGGCCTCGAGAAGCCTCAGCGGAAATGGGCCTCATCTCGCCTGGAGGGCAAAACCTCCTGGATTTTCTCGAGTTGTGGCAGGTGCTCTCGACTTACGACGGGGACCTCAGGGACCCGCTCTGGTGGCCTCAGGAAAGGCCAGTCCCCATGCCAGTTCCTCGGGGGCCTCTCGGGATTCCTCTCCCGTCGATGCCGGGGCCTAAGACCTTGTGAGAGTCTGGGCCGGAACCTGAGGATTCCTCTCCAGTGCTGACATGGATCTTGGGGTACTTCTGGAGTCTCCCCAGGGGAGTCAGTCCTCGTCTCGAATGCGGGCATGCACTTGCGCTTTCCTCCAGAGCGGTAGCAGCAGTGTCACGCAGTCCGCCGCGTGGATCAAAGGATCTATGGTTTTCCCTCGAGTCTCTCCCACGAGGCTTTCCCACGAGGCTTTCCCACAGGGGTGTCCCACGTGCACACGTGGTGGGAGTCGATCCTCGGCTTGAATGTCAAGGCAGTGCAGGGAAAACAGGTTCCTCTGGAATGGACTGACACATCTGGGGGACTCTTGGAATGGTGGCACGACCCTGGAGTTCCTCTCGCCTTTCCTGTGGAGAGCGCCTCCTCTTGAGATGCAACGGGAACGCCGGGAATTCTTTCCCTACGAAACAGGGAAAGGATCCCTCATCTCGAGCTAGGAGGCCGAAACGGGGCTCCCCTGGATGTGTGCGGGACCCCACGTGCTTCCTCTCGAGTGGAGACGGGTATGTCGGGGAACTTCTTGAGTTGCATCAAGGGTGTGAAGGACCCTTTGGAAGTTCCAGTGGTTAGATGTGATTGGCCTCGAGAAGCCTCAGCGGAAATGGGCCTCATCTCGCCTGGAGGGCAAAACCTCCTGGATTTTCTCGAGTTGCGGCAGGTGCTCTCGACTTACGACGGGGACCTCAGGGACCCGCTCTGGTGGCCTCAGGAAAGGCCAGTCCCCATGCGAGTTCCTCGGGGGCCTCTCGGGATTCCTCTCCCGTCGATGCCAGGGCCTAAGACCTTGTGTGGAGTCGGGGCCGGAAACTGAGGATTCCTCTCCAGTGCTGACATGGATCTTGGGGTACTTCTGGAGTCTCCCCAGGGGAGTCAGTCCTCGTCTCGAATGCGGGCATGCACTTGCGCTTTCCTCCAGAGCGGTAGCAGCAGTGTCACGCAGTCCTCCGCGTGGATCAAAGGATCTATGGTTTTCCCTCGAGTCTTTCCCACGAAGCTTTCCCACGAGGCTTTCCCACAGGGCTGTCCCACGTGCACACGTGTTGGGAGTCGATCCTCGGCTTGAACGTCAAGGCAGTGCAGGGTAAAAAGGTTCCTCTGGAATGGACTGACACATCTGGGGGACTCTTGGAATGGTGGCATGACCCTGGAGTTCCTCTCGCCTTTCCTGTGGAGAGCGCCTCCTCTTGAGATGCGACGGGAACGCCGGGAATACTTTCCCTACGAAACAGGGAAAGGATCCCTCATCTCGAGCTAGGAGGCGGAAACGGGGCTCCCCTGGATGTGTGCGGGACCCACGTGCTTCCTCTCGAGTGGAGACGGGTATGTCAGGGAACTTCTTGAGTTGCAGCAAGGGTGTGAAGGACCCTTTGGAAGTTCCAGTGGTTAGACGTGATTGGCCTCGAGAAGACTCAGCGGAAATGGGCCTCATCTCGCCTGGAGGGCAAAACCT
Source organism: Ovis canadensis (assembly GCF_042477335.2). NCBI lineage: Eukaryota > Metazoa > Chordata > Mammalia > Artiodactyla > Bovidae > Ovis > Ovis canadensis. The sequence goes on along the minus strand of NC_091262.1, from coordinate 3,768,009 downwards.
CCTGGATTTTCTCGAGTTGCGGCAGGTGCTCTCGACTTACGACGGGGACCTCAGGGACCCGCTCTGGTGGCCTGAGGAAAGGCCAGTCCCCATGCGAGTTCCTCGGGGGCCTCTTGGGATTCCTCTCCCGTCGATGCCGGGGCCTAAGACCTTGTGTGGAGTCGGGGCCGGAACCTGAGGATTCCTCTCCAGTGCTGACATGGATCTTGGGGTACTTCTGGAGTCTCCCCAGGGGAGTCAGTCCTCGTCTCGAATGCGGGCATGCACTTGCGCTTTCCTCCAGAGCGGTAGCAGCAGTGTCACGCAGTCCGCCGCGTGGATCAAAGGATCAATGGTTTTCCCTCGAGTCTTTCCCACGAGGCTTTCCCACGAGGCTTTCCCACAGGGCTGTCCCACGTGCACACGTGGTGGGAGTAGATCCTCGGCTTGAACGTCAAGGCAGTGCAGGGAAAACAGGTTCCTCTGGAATGGACTGACAAATCTGGGGGACTCTTGGAATGGTGTCACGACCCTGGAGTTCCTCTCGCCTTTCCTGTGGAGAGCGCCTCCTCTTGAGATACGATGGGAACACCGGGAATTCTTTCCCTACGAAACAGGGAAAGGATCCCTCATCTCGAGCTAGGAGGCGGAAACGGGGCTCCCCTGGATGTGTGCGGGACCCCACGTGCTTCCTCTCGAGTGGAGATGGGTATGTCGGGGAACTTCTTGAGTTGCAGTAATGGTGTGAAGGACCCTTTGGAAGTTCCAGTGGTTAGATGTGATTGGCCTCGAGAAGCCACAGCGGAAATGGGCCTCATCTCGCCTGGAGGGCAAAACCTCCAGGATTTTCTCGAGTTGCGGCAGGTGCTCTCGACTTACGACGGGGACCTCAGGGACCCGCTCTGGTGGCCTCAGGAAAGGCCAGTCCCCATGCGAGTTCCTCGGGGGCCTCTCGGGATTCCTCTCCCGTCGATGCCGGGGCCTAAGACCTTGTGTGGAGTCGGGGCCGGAACCTGAGGATTCCTCTACAGTGCTGACATGGATCTTGGGGTACTTCTGGAGTCTCCCCAGGGGAGTCAGTCCTCGTCTCGAATGCGGGCATGCACTTGCGCTTTCCTCCAGAGCGGTAGCAGCAGTGTCACGCAGTCCGCCGCGTGGATCAAAGGATCTATGGTTTTCCCTCGAGTCTTTCCCACGAGGCTTTCCCACGAGGCTTTCCCACAGGGCTGTCCCACGTGCACACGTGGTGGGAGTCGATCCTCGGCTTGAACATCAAGGCAGTGCAGGGAAAACAGGTTCCTCTGGAATGGACTGACACATCTGGGGGACTCTTGGAATGGTGGCACGACCCTGGAGTTCCTCTCGCCTTTCCTGTGGAGAGCGCCTCCTCTTGAGATGCGACGGGAACGCCGGGAATTCTTTCCCGACGAAACAGGGAAAGGATCCCTCATCTCGAGATAGGAGGCGGAAACGGGGCTCCCCTGGATGTGTGCGGGACACCACGTGCTTCCTCTCGAGTGGAGACGGGCATGTCGGGGAACTTCTTGAGTTGCAGCAATGGTGTGAAGGACCCTTTGGAAGTTCCAGTGGTTAGATGTGATTGGCCTCGAGAAGCCTCAGCGGAAATGGGCCTCATCTCGCCTGGAGGGCAAAACCTCCTGGATTTTCTCAAGTTGCGGCAGGTGCTCTCGACTTACGACGGGGACCTCAGGGACCCGCTCTGGTGGCCTGAGGAAAGGCCAGTCCCCATGCGAGTTCCTCGGGGGCCTCTCGGGATTCCTCTCCCGTCGATGCCGGGGCCTAAGACCTTGTGTGGAGTCGGGGCCGGAACCTGAGGATTCCTCTCCAGTGCTGACATGGATCTTGGGGTACTTCTGGAGTCTCCCCAGGGGAGTCAGTCCTCGTCTCGAATGCGGGCATGCACTTGCGCTTTCCTCCAGAGCGGTAGCAGCAGTGTCACGCAGTCCTCCGCGTGGATCAAAGGATCTATGGTTTTCCCTCGAGTCTTTCCCACGAAGCTTTCCCACGAGGCTTTCCCACAGGGCTGTCCCACGTGCACACGTGGTGGGAGTCGATCCTCGGCTTGAACGTCAAGGCAGTGCAGGGAAAACAGGTTCCTCTGGAATGGACTGACACATCTGGGGGACTCTTGGAATGGTGGCATGACCCTGGAGTTCCTCTCGCCTTTCCTGTGGAGAGCGCCTCCTCTTGAGATGCGACGGGAACGCCGGGAATACTTTCCCTATGAAACAGGGAAAGGATCCCTCATCTCGAGCTAGGAGGCGGAAACGGGGCTCCCCTGGATGTGTGCGGGACCCACGTGCTTCCTCTCGAGTGGAGACGGGTTTGTCAGGGAACTTCTTGAGTTGCAGCAAGGGTGTGAAGGACCCTTTGGAAGTTCCAGTGGTTAGACGTGATTGGCCTCGAGAAGACTCAGCGGAAATGGGCCTCATCTCGCCTGGATGGCAAAACCTCCTGGATTTTCTCGAGTTGCGGCAGGTGCTCTCGACTTACGACGGGGACCTCAGGGACCCGCTCTGGTGGCCTGAGGAAAGGCCAGTCCCCATGCGAGTTCCTCGGGGGCCTCTTGGGATTCCTCTCCCGTCGATGCCAGGGCCTAAGACCTTGTGTGGAGTCGGGGCCGGAACCTGAGGATTCCTCTCCAGTGCTGACATGGATCTTGGGGTACTTCTGGAGTCTCCCCAGGGGAGTCAGTCCTCGTCTCGAATGCAGGCATGCACTTGCGCTTTCCTCCAGAGTGGTAGCAGCAGTGTCACGCAGTCCGCCGCGTGGATCAAAGGATCTATGGTTTTCCCTCGAGTCTTTCCCACGAGGCTTTCCCACGAGGCTTTCCCACAGGGCTGTCCTACGTGCACACGTGGTGGGAGTCGATCCTCGGCTTGAACGTCAAGGCAGTGCAGGGAAAACAGGTTCCTCTGGAATGGACTGACACATCTGGGGGACTCTTGGAATGGTGGCACGACCCTGGAGTTCCTCTCGCCTTTCCTGTGGAGAGCGCCTCCTCTTGAGATGCGACGGGAACGCCGGGAATTCTTTCCCGACGAAACAGGGAAAGGATCCCTCATCTCGAGATAGGAGGCGGAAACGGGGCTCCCCTGGATGTGTGCGGGACACCACGTGCTTCCTCTCGAGTGGAGACGGGCATGTCGGGGAACTTCTTGAGTTGCAGCAATGGTGTGAAGGACCCTTTGGAAGTTCCAGTGGTTAGATGTGATTGGCCTCGAGAAGCCTCAGCGGAAATGGGCCTCATCTCGCATGGAAGGCAAAACCTCCTGGATTTTCTCAAGTTGCGGCAGGTGCTCTCGACTTACGACGGGGACCTCAGGGACCCGCTCTGGTGGCCTGAGGAAAGGCCAGTCCCCATGCGAGTTCCTCGGGGGCCTCTCGGGATTCCTCTCCCGTCGATGCCGGGGCCTAAGACCTTGTGTGGAGTCGGGGCCGGAACCTGAGGATTCCTCTCCAGTGCTGACATGGATCTTGGGGTACTTCTGGAGTCTCCCCAGGGGAGTCAGTCCTCGTCTCGAATGCGGGCATGCACTTGCGCTTTCCTCCAGAGCGGTAGCAGCAGTGTCACGCAGTCCGCCGCGTGGATCAAAGGATCTATGGTTTTCCCTCGAGTCTTTCCCACGAAGCTTTCCCACGAGGCTTTCCCACAGGGCTGTCCCACGTGCACACGTGGTGGGAGTCGATCCTCGGCTTGAACGTCAAGGCAGTGCAGGGAAAACAGGTTCCTCTGGAATGGACTGACACATCTGGGGGACTCTTGGAATGGTGGCATGACCCTGGAGTTCCTCTCGCCTTTCCTGTGGAGAGCGCCTCCTCTTGAGATGCGACGGGAACGCCGGGAATACTTTCCCTACGAAACAGGGAAAGGATCCCTCATCTCGAGCTAGGAGGCGGAAACGGGGCTCCCCTGGATGTGTGCGGGACCCACGTGCTTCCTCTCGAGTGGAGACGGGTATGTCAGGGAACTTCTTGAGTTGCAGCAAGGGTGTGAAGGACCCTTTGGAAGTTCCAGTGGTTAGACGTGATTGGCCTCGAGAAGACTCAGCGGAAATGGGCCTCATCTCGCCTGGAGGGCAAAACCTCCTGGATTTTCTCGAGTTGCGGCAGGTGCTCTCGACTTACGACGGGGACCTCAGGGACCCGCTCTGGTGGCCTGAGGAAAGGCCAGTCCCCATGCGAGTTCCTCGGGGGCCTCTTGGGATTCCTCTCCCGTCGATGCCGGGGCCTAAGACCTTGTGTGGAGTCGGGGCCGGAACCTGAGGATTCCTCTCCAGTGCTGACATGGATCTTGGGGTACTTCTGGAGTCTCCCCAGGGGAGTCAGTCCTCGTCTCGAATGCGGGCATGCACTTGCGCTTTCCTCCAGAGCGGTAGCAGCAGTGTCACGCAGTCCGCCGCGTGGATCAAAGGATCTATGGTTTTCCCTCGAGTCTTTCCCACGAGGCTTTCCCACGAGGCTTTCCCACAGGGCTGTCCCACGTGCACACGTGGTGGGAGTAGACAATCGGCTTGAACGTCAAGGCAGTGCAGGGAAAACAGGTTCCTCTGGAATGGACTGACAAATCTGGGGGACTCTTGGAATGGTGTCACGACCCTGGAGTTCCTCTCGCCTTTCCTGTGGAGAGCGCCTCCTCTTGAGATGCGATGGGAACACCGGGAATTATTTCCCTACGAAACAGGGAAAGGATCCCTCATCTCGAGCTAGGAGGCGGAAACGGGGCTCCCCTGGATGTGTGCGGGACCCCACGTGCTTCCTCTCGAGTGGAGATGGGTATGTCGGGGAACTTCTTGAGTTGAAGTAATGGTGTGAAGGACCCTTTGGAAGTTCCAGTGGTTAGATGTGATTGGCCTCGAGAAGCCACAGCGGAAATGGGCCTCATCTCGCCTGGAGGGCAAAACCTCCTGGATTTTCTCGAGTTGCGGCAGGTGCTCTCGACTTACGACGGGGACCTCAGGGACCCGCTCTGGTGGCCTGAGGAAAGGCCAGTCCCCATGCGAGTTCCTCGGGGGCCTCTCGGGATTCCTCTCCCGTAGATGCCGGGGCCTAAGACCTTGTGTGGAGTCGGGGCCGGAACCTGAGGATTCCTCTACAGTGCTGACATGGATCTTGGGGTACTTCTGGAGTCTCCCCAGGGGAGTCAGTCCTCGTCTCGAATGCGGGCATGCACTTGCGCTTTCCTCCAGAGCGGTAGCAGCAGTGTCACGCAGTCCGCCGCGTGGATCAAAGGATCTATGGATTTCCCTCGAGTCTTTCCCATGAGGCTTTCCCACGAGGCTTTCCCACAGGGCTGTCCCACGTGCACACGTGGTGGGAGTCGATCCTCCGCTTGAACGTCAAGGCAGTGCAGGGAAAATAGGTTCCTCTGGAATGGACTGACACATGTGGGGGACTCTTGGAATGGTGGCACGACCCTGGAGTTCCTCTCGCCTTTCCTGTGGAGAGTGCCTTCTCTTGAGATGCGACGGGAATGCCGGGAATTCTTTCCCTACAAAACAGGGAAAGGATCCCTCATCTCGAGCTAGGAGGCGGAAACGGGGCTCCCCTGGATGTGTGCGGGACCCCACGTGCTTCCTCTCGAGTGGAGACGGGTATGTCGGGGAACTTCTTGAGTTGCAGCAATGGTGTGAAGGACCCTTTGGAAGTTTCAGTGGTTAGATGTGATTGGCCTCGAGAAGCCTCAGCGGAAATGGGCCTCATCTCGCCTGGAGGGCAAAACCTCCTGGATTTTCTCGAGTTGTGGCAGGTGCTCTCGACTTACGACGGGGACCTCAGGGACCCGCTCTGGTGGCCTCAGGAAAGGCCAGTCCCCATGCGAGTTCCTCGGGGGCCTCTCGGGATTCCTCTCCCGTCGATGCCGGGGCCTAAGACCTTGTGAGAGTCGGGGCCGGAACCTGAGGATTCCTCTCCAGTGCTGACATGGATCTTGGGGTACTTCTGGAGTCTCCCCAGGGGAGTCAGTCCTCGTCTCGAATGCGGGCATGCACTTGCGCTTTCCTCCAGAGCGGTAGCAGCAGTGTCACGCAGTCCGCCGCGTGGATCAAAGGATCTATGGTTTTCCCTCGAGTCTCTCCCACGAGGCTTTCCCACGAGGCTTTCCCACAGGGGTGTCCCACGTGCACACGTGGTGGGAGTCGATCCTCGGCTTGAATGTCAAGGCAGTGCAGGGAAAACAGGTTCCTCTGGAATGGACTGACACATCTGGGGGACTCTTGGAATGGTGGCACGACCCTGGAGTTCCTCTCGCCTTTCCTGTGGAGAGCGCCTCCTCTTGAGATGCAACGGGAACGCCGGGAATTCTTTCCCTACGAAACAGGGAAAGGATCCCTCATCTCGAGCTAGGAGGCCGAAACGGGGCTCCCCTGGATGTGTGCGGGACCCCACGTGCTTCCTCTCGAGTGGAGACGGGTATGTCGGGGAACTTCTTGAGTTGCATCAAGGGTGTGAAGGACCCTTTGGAAGTTCCAGTGGTTAGATGTGATTGGCCTCGAGAAGCCTCAGCGGAAATGGGCCTCATCTCGCCTGGAGGGCAAAACCTCCTGGATTTTCTCGAGTTGCGGCAGGTGCTCTCGACTTACGACGGGGACCTCAGGGACCCGCTCTGGTGGCCTCAGGAAAGGCCAGTCCCCATGCGAGTTCCTCGGGGGCCTCTCGGGATTCCTCTCCCGTCGATGCCGGGGCCTAAGACCTTGTGTGGAGTCGGGGCCGGAAACTGAGGATTCCTCTCCAGTGCTGACATGGATCTTGGGGTACTTCTGGAGTCTCCCCAGGGGAGTCAGTCCTCGTCTCGAATGCGGGCATGCACTTGCGCTTTCCTCCAGAGCGGTAGCAGCAGTGTCACGCAGTCCGCCGCGTGGATCATAGGATCTATGTTTTTCCCTCGAGTTTTTCCCACGAGGCTTTCCCACGAGGCTTTCCCACAGGGCTGTCCCACGTGCACACGTGGTGGGAGTCGATCCTCGGCTTGAACGTCAAGGTAGTGCAGGGAAAACAGGTTCCTCTGGAATGGACTGACACATCTGGGGGACTCTTTGAATGGTGGCACGACACTGGAGTTCCTCTCGCCTTTCCTGTGGAGAGCGCCTCCTCTTGAGATGCGACGGGATCGCCGGGAATTCTTTCCCTACGAAACAGGGAAAGGATCCCTCATCTCGAGCTAGGAGGTGGAAACGGGGCTCCCCTGGATGTGTGCGGGACCCCACGTGCTTCCTCTCGAGTGGAGACAGGTATGTCGGGGAACTTCTTGAGTTGCAGCAAGGGTGTGAAGGACCCTTTGGAAGTTCCAGTGGTTAGATGTGATTGGCCTCGAGAAGCCTCAGCGGAAATGGGCCTCATCTCGCCTGGAGGGCAAAACCTCCTGGATTTTCTCGAGTTGCGGCAGGTGCTCTCGACTAACGACGGGGACCTCAGGGACCCGCTCTGGTGGCCTCAGGAAAGGCCAGTCCCCATGCGAGTTCCTCGGGGGCCTCTCGGGATTCCTCTCCCGTCGATGCCGGGGCCTAAGACCTTGTGTGGAGTCGGGGCCGGAACCTGAGGATTCCTCTCCAGTGCTGACATGGATCTTGGGGTACTTCTGGAGTCTCCCCAGGGGAGTCAGTCCTCGTCTCGAATGCGGGCATGCACTTGCGCTTTCCTCCAGAGCGGTAGCAGCAGTGTCACGCAGTCCGCCGCGTGGATCAAAGGATCTATGGTTTTCCCTCGAGTCTTTCCCACGAGGCTTTCCCACGAGGCTTTCCCACAGGGCTGTCCCACGTGCACACGTGGTGGGAGTCGATCCTCGGCTTGAACGTCAAGGCAGTGCAGGGAAAACAGGTTCCTCTGGAATGGACTGACACATCTGGGGGACTCTTGGAATGGTGTCATGACCCTGGAGTTCCTCTCGCCTTTCCTGAGGAGAGCGCCTCCTCTTGAGATGCGACGGGAACGCCGGGAATTCTTTCCCTACGAAACAGGGAAAGGATCCCTCATCTCGAGCTAGGAGGCGGAAACGGGGCTCCCCTGGATGTGTGCGGGACCCCACGTGCTTCCTCTCGAGTGGAGACGGGTATGTCGGGGAACTTCTTGAGTTGCAGCAATGGTGTGAAGGACCCTTTGGAAGTTTCAGTGGTTAGATGTGATTGGCCTCGAGAAGCCTCAGCGGAAATGGGCCTCATCTCGCCTGGAGGGCAAAACCTCCTGGATTTTGTCGAGTTGCGGCAGGTGCTCTCGACTTACGACGGGGACCTCAGGGACCCGCTCTGATGGCCTCAGGAAAGGCCAGTCCCCATGCGAGTTCCTCGGGGGCCTCTCGGGATTCCTCTCCCGTCGATGCCGGGGCCTAAGACCTTGTGTGGAGTCGGGGCCGGAACCTGAGGATTCCTCTCCAGTGCTGACATGGATCTTGGGGTACTTCTGGAGTCTCCCCAGGGGAGTCAGTCCTCGTCTCGAATGCGGGAATGCACTTGCGCTTTCCTCCAGAGCGGTAGCAGCAGTGTCACGCAGTCCGCCGCCTGGATCAAAGGATCTATGGTTTTCCCTCGAGTTTTTCCCACGAGGCTTTCCCACGAGGCTTTCCCACAGGGCTGTCCCACGTGCACACGTGGTGGGAGTCGATCCTCGGCTTGAACGTCAAGGCAGTGCAGGGAAAACAGGTTCCTCTGGAATGGACTGACACATCTGGGGGACTCTTGGAATGGTGGCACGACCCTGGAGTTCCTCTCGCCTTTCCTGTGGAGAGCGCCTCCTCTTGAGATGCGACGGGAACGCCGGGAATTCTTTCCCTACGAAACAGGGAAAGGATCCCTCATCTCGAGCTAGGAGGCGGAAACGGGGCTCCCCTGGATGTGTGCGGGACCCACGTGCTTCCTCTCGAGTGGAGACGGGTATGTCGGGGAACTTCTTGAGTTGCAGCAAGGGTGTGAAGGACCCTTTGGAAGTTCCAGTGGTTAGATGTGATTGGCCTCGAGAAGCCTCAGCGGAAATGGGCCTCATCTCTCCTGGAGGGCAAAACCTCCTGGATTTTCTCGAGTTGCGGCAGGTGCTCTCGACTTACGACGGGGACCTCAGGGACCCGCTCTGGTGGCCTCAGGAAAGGCCAGTCCCCATGCGAGTTCCTCGGGGGCCTCTCGGGATTCCTCTCCCGTCGATGCCGGGGCCTAAGACCTTGTGAGAGTCGGGGCCGGATCCTGAGGATTCCTCTCCAGTGCTGACATGGATCTTGGGGTACTTCTGGAGTCTCCCCAGGGGAGTCAGTCCTCCTCTCGAATGCGGGCATGCACTTGCGCTTTCCTCCAGAGCGGTAGCAGCAGTGTCACGCAGTCCGCCGCGTGGATCAAAGGATCTATGGTTTTCCCTCGAGTCTCTCCCACGAGGCTTTCCCACGAGGCTTTCCCACAGGGCTGTCCCACGTGCACACGTGGTGGGAGTCGATCCTCGGCTTGAATGTCAAGGCAGTGCAGGGAAAACAGGTTCCTCTGGAATGGACTGACACATCTGGGGGACTCTTGGAATGGTGTCACGACCCTGGAGTTCCTCTCGCCTTTCCTGTGGAGAGCGCCTCCTCTTGAGATGCGACGGGAACGCCGGAAATTCTTTCCCTACGAAACAGGGAAAGGATCCCTCATCTCGAGCTAGGAGGCGGAAACGGGGCTCCCCTGGATGTGTGCGGGACCCCACGTGCTTCCTCTCGAGTGGAGACGGGTATGTCGGGGAACTTCTTGAGTTGCAGCAAGGGTGTGAAGGACCCTTTGGAAGTTCCAGTGGTTAGATGTGATTGGCCTCGAGAAGCCTCAGCGGAAATGGGCCTCATCTCGCCTGGAGGGCATAACCTCCTGGATTTTCTCGAGTTGCGGCAGGTGCTCTCGACTTACGACGGGGACCTCAGGGACCCGCTCTGGTGGCCTCAGGAAAGGCCAGTCCCCATGCGAGTTCCTCGGGGGCCTCTCGGGATTCCTCTCCCGTCGATGCCGGGGCCTAAGACCTTGTGTGGAGTCGGGGCCGGAACCTGAGGATTCCTCTCCAGTGCTGACATGGATCTTGGGGTACTTCTGGAGTCTCCCCAGGGGAGTCAGTCCTCGTCTCGAATGCGGGCATGCACTTGCGCTTTCCTCCAGAGCGGTAGCAGCAGTGTCACGCAGTCCGCCGCGTGGATCAAAGGATCTATGGTTTTCCCTCGAGTTTTTCCCACGAGGCTTTCCCACGAGGCTTTCCCACAGGGCTGTCCCACGTGCACACGTGGTGGGAGTCGATCCTCGGCTTGAACGTCAAGGCAGTGCAGGGAAAACAGGTTCCTCTGGAATGGACTGACACATCTGGGGGACTCTTGGAATGGTGGCACGACACTGGAGTTCCTCTCGCCTTTCCTGTGGAGAGCGCCTCCTCTTGAGATGCGACGGGAACGCCGGGAATTCTTTCCCTACGAAACAGGGAAAGGATCCCTCATCTCGAGCTAGGAGGCGGAAACGGGGCTCCCCTGGATGTGTGCGGGACCCCACGTGCTTCCTCTCGAGTGGAGACGGGTATGTCGGGGAACTTCTTGAGTTGCAGCAATGGTGTGAAGGACCCTTTGGAAGTTCCAGTGGTTAGATATGATTGGCCTCGAGAAGCCTCAGCGGAAATGGGCCTCATCTCGCCTGGAGGGCAAAACCTCCAGAATTTTCTCGAGTTGCGGCAGGTGCTCTCGACTTACGACGGGGACCTCAGGGACCCGCTCTGGTGGCCTCAGGAAAGGCCAGTCCCCATGCGAGTTCGTCGGGGGCCTCTCGGGATTCCTCTCCCGTCGATGCCGGGGCCTAAGACCTTGTGTGGAGTCGGGGCCGGAACCTGAGGTTTCCTCTCCAGTGCTGACATGGATCTTGGGGTACTTCTGGAGTCTCCCCAGGGGAGTCAGTCCTCCTCTCGAATGCGGGAATGCACTTGCGCTTTCCTCCAGAGCGGTAGCAGCAGTGTCACGCAGTCCGCCGCGTGGATCAAAGGATCTATGGTTTTCCCTCGAGTCTTTCCCACGAGGCTTTCCCACGAGGCTTTCCCACAGGGCTGTCCCACGTGCACACGTGGTGGGAGTCGATCCTCGGCTTGAACGTCAAGGAAGTGCAGGGAAAACAGGTTCCTCTGGAATGGACTGACACATCTGGGGGACTCTTGGAATGGTGTCACGACCCTGGAGTTCCTCTCGCCTTTCCTGTGGAGAGCGCCTCCTCTTGAGATGCGACGGGAACACCGGGAATTCTTTCCCTACGAAACAGGGAAAGGATCCCTCATCTCGAGCTAGGAGGCGGAAACGGGGCTCCCCTGGATGTGTACGGGACCCACGTGCTTCCTCTCGAGTGGAGACGGGTATGTCGGGGAATTTCTTGCGTTGCAGCAAGGGTGTGAAGGACCCTTTGGAAGTTCCAGTGGTTAGATGTGATTGGCCTCCAGAAGCCTCAGCGGAAATGGGCCTCATCTCTCCTGGAGGGCAAAACCTCCTGGATTTTCTCGAGTTGCGGCAGGTGCTCTCGACTTACGACGGGGACCTCAGGACCCGCTCTGGTGGCCTCAGGAAAGGCCAGTCCCTAGGCGAGTTCCTCGGGGGCCTCTCGGGATTCCTCTCCCGTCGATGCCGGGGCCTAAGACCTTGTGTGGAGTCGGGGCCGGAACCTGAGGATTCCTCTCCAGTGCTGACATGGATCTTGGGGTACTTCTGGAGTCTCCCCAGGGAAGTAAGTCCTCGTCTCGAATGCGGGCATGCACTTGCGCTTTCCTCCAGAGCGTTAGCAGCAGTGTCACGCAGTCCGCCGCGTGGATCAAAGGATCTATGGTTTTCCCTCGAGTCTTTCCCACGAGGCTTTCCCACGAGGCTTTCCCACAGGGCTGTCCCACGTGCACACGTGGTGGGAGTCGATCCTCGGCTTTAACGTCAAGGCAGTGCAGGGAAAACAGGTTCCTCTGGAATGGACTGACACATCTGCGGGTCTCTTGGAATGGTGTCACGACCCTGGAGTTCCTCTCGCCTTTCCTGTGGAGAGCGCCTCCTCTTGAGATGCGACGGGAATGCCGGGAAATCTTTCCCTTTGAAACAGGGAAAGGATCCCTCATCTCGAGCTAGGAGGCGGAAACGGGGCTCCCCTGGATGTGTGCGGGACACCACGTGCTTCCTCTCGAGTGCAGACGGGTATGTCGGGGAACTTCTTGAGTTGCAGCAAGGGTGTGAAGGACCCTTTGGAAATTCCAGTGGTTAGATGTGATTGGCCTCGAGAAGCCTCAGCGGAAATGGGCCTCATCTCGCCTGGAGGGCAAAACCTCCTGGATTTTCTCGAGTTGCGGCAGGTGCTCTCGACTTACGACGGGGACCTCAGGGACCCGCTCTGGTGGCCTCAGGAAAGGCCAGTCCCCATGCGAGTTCCTCGGGGGCCTCTCGGGATTCCTCTCCCGTCGATGCCGGGGCCTAAGACCTTGTGTGGAGTCGGGGCCGGAACCTGAGGTTTCCTCTCCAGTGCTGACATGGATCTTGGGGTACTTCTGGAGTCTCCCCAGGGGAGTCAGTCCTCGTCTCGAATGCGGGCATGCACTTGCGCTTTCCTCCAGAGCGGTAGCAGCAGTGTCACGCAGTCCGCCGCGTGGATCAAAGGATCTATGGTTTTCCCTCGAGTCTTTCCCACGAGGCTTTCCCACGAGGCTTTCCCACAGGGCTGTCCCACGTGCACACGTGGTGGGAGTCGATCCTCGGCTTGAACGTCAAGGCAGTGCAGGGAAAACAGGTTCCTCTGGAATGGATTGACACATCTGGGGGACTCTTGGAATGGTGGCACGACCCTGGAGTTCCTCTCGCCTTTCCTGTGGAGAGCGCCTCCTCTTGAGATGCGACGGGAACGCCGGGAATTCTTTCCCTACGAAACAGGGAAAGGATCCCTCATCTCGAGCTAGGAGGCGGAAACGGGGCTCCCCTGGATGTGTGCGGGACCCCACGTGCTTCCTCTCGAGTGGAGACGGGTATGTCGGGGAACTTCTTGAGTTGCAGCAAGGGTGTGAAGGACCCTTTGGAAGTTCCAGTGGTTAGACGTATTGGCCTCGAGAAGCCTCAGTGGAAATGGGCCTCGTCTCGCCTGGAGGGCAAAACCTCCTAGATTTTCTCGAGTTGCGGCAGGTGCTCTCGACTTACGACGGGGACCTCAGGGACCCGCTCTGGTGGCCTCTGGAAAGGCCAGTCCCCATGCGAGTTCCTCGTGGTCCTCTCGGGATTCCTCTCCCGTCGATGCCGGGGCCTAAGACCTTGTGTGGAGTCGGGGCCGGAACCTGAGGATTCCTCTCCAGTGCTGACATGGATCTTGGGGTACTTCTGGAGTCTCCCCAGGGGAGTCAGTCCTCGTCTCGAATGCGGGCATGCACTTGCGCTTTCCTCCAGAGCGGTAGCAGCAGTGTCACGCAGTCCGCCGCGTGGATCAAAGGATCTATGGTTTTCCCTCAAGTCTTTCCCACGAGGCTTTCCCACGAGGCTTTCCCACAGGGCTGTCCCACGTGCACACGTGGTGGGAGTCGATCCTCGGCTTGAACGTCAAGGCAGTGCAGGGAAAACAGGTTCCTCTGGAATGGACTGACAAATCTGGGGGACTCTTGGAATGGTGTCACGACCCTGGAGTTCCTCTCGCCTTTCCTGTGGAGAGCGCCTCCTCTTGAGATGCGACGGGAACACCGGGAATTCTTTCCCTACGAAACAGGGAAAGGATCCCTCATCTCGAGCTAGGAGGCGGAAACGGGGCTCCCCTGGATGTGTGCGGGACCCCACGTGCTTCCTCTCGAGTGGAGATGGGTATGTCGGGGAACTTCTTGAGTTGCAGTAATGGTGTGAAGGACCCTTTGGAAGTTCCAGTGGTTAGATGTGATTGCCTCGAGAAGCCACAGCGGAAATGGGCCTCATCTCGCCTGGAGGGCAAAACCTCCTGGATTTTCTCGAGTTGCGGCAGGTGCTCTCGACTTAAGACGGGGACCTCAGGGACCCGCTCTGGTGGCCTCAGGAAAGGCCAGTCCCCATGCGAGTTCCTCGGGGGCCTCTCGGGATTCCTCTCCCGTCGATGCCGGGGCCTAAGACCTTGTGTGGAGTCGGGGCCGGAACCTGAGGATTCCTCTCCAGTGCTGACATGGATCTTGGGGTACTTCTGGAGTCTCCCCAGGGGAGTCAGTCCTCGCCTCGAATGCGGGCATGCACTTGCGCTTTCCTCCAGAGCGGTAGCAGCAGTGTTACGCAGTCCGCCGCGTGGATCAAAGGATCTATGGTTTTCCCTCGAGTCTTTCCCACGAGGCTTTCCCACGAGGCTTTCCCACAGGGCTGTCCCACGTGCACACGTGGTGGGAGACGATCCTCGGCTTGAACGTCAAGGCAGTGCAGGGAAAACAGGTTCCTCTGGAATGAACTGACACATCTGGGGGACTCTTGGAATGGTGGCACGACCCTGGAGTTCCTCTCGCCTTTCCGGTGGAGAGCGCCTCCTCTTGAGATGCGACGGGAACGCCGGGAATTCTTTCCCGACGAAACAGGGAAAGGATCCCTCATCTCGAGCTAGGAGGCGGAAACGGGGCTCCCCTGGATGTGTGCGGGACACCACGTGCTTCCTCTCGAGTGGAGACGGGCATGTCGGGGAACTTCTTGAGTTGCAGCAAGGGTGTGAAGGACCCTTTGGAAGTTCCAGTGGTTAGATGTGATTGGCCTCGAGAAGCCTCAGCGGAAATGGGCCTCATCTCGCCTGGAGGGCAAAACCTCCTGGATTTTCTCGAGTTGCGGCAGGTGCTCTCGACTTACGACGGGGACCTCAGGGACCCGCTCTGGTGGCCTCAGGAAAGGCCAGTCCCCATGCGAGTTACTCGGGGGCCTCTCGGGATACCTCTCCCGTCGATGCCGGGGCCTAAGACCTTGTGTGGAGTCGGGGCCGGAACCTGAGGATTCCTCTCCAGTGCTGACATGGATCTTGGGGTACTTCTGGAGTCTCCCCAGGGGAGTCAGTCCTCGTGTCGAACGCGGGCATGCACTTGCGCTTTCCTCCAGAGCGGTAGCAGCAGTGTCACGCAGTCCGCCGCGTGGATCAAAGGATCTATGGTTTTCCCTCGAGTCTTTCCAACGAAGCTTTCCCACGAGGCTTTCCCACAGGGCTGTCCCACGTGCACACGTGGTGGGAGTCGATCCTCGGCTTGAACGTCAAGGCAGTGCAGGGAAAACAGGTTCCTCTGGAATGGACTGACACATCTGGGGGCTCTTGGAATGGTGGCACGACCCTGGAGTTCCTCTCGCCTTTCCTGTGGAGAGTGCCTCCTCTTGAGATGCGAAGGGAACGCCGGGAATTCTTTCCCTACAAAACAGGGAAAGGATCCCTCATCTCGAGCTAGGAGGCGGAAACGGGGCTCCCCTGGATGTGTGCGGGACCCCACGTGCTTCCTCTCGAGTGGAGACGGGTATGTCGGGGAACTTCTTGAGTTGCAGCAAGGGTGTGAAGGACCCTTTGGAAGTTCCAGTGGTTAGATGTGATTGGCCTCGAGAAGCCTCAGCGGAAATGGGCCTCATCTCGCCTGGATGGCAAAACCTCCTGGATTTTCTCGAGTTGCGGCAGGTGCTCTCGACTTACGACGGGGACCTCAGGGACCCGCTCTGATGGCCTCAGGAAAGGCCAGTCCCCATGCGAGTTCCTCGGGGGCCTCTCGGGATTCCTCTCCCGTCGATGCCGGGGCCTAAGACCTTGTGTGGAGTCGGGGCCGGAACCTGAGGATTCCTCTCCAGTGCTGACATGGATCTTGGGGTACTTCTGGAGTCACCCAGGGGAGTCAGTCCTCGTCTCGAATGCGGGCATGCACTTGCGCTTTCCTCCAGAGCGGTAGCAGCAGTGTCACGCAGTCCGCCACGTGGATCAAAGGATCTATGGTTTTCCCTCGAGTCTTTCCCACGAGGCTTTCCCACGAGTCTTTCCCACAGGGCTGTCCCACGTGCACACGTGGTGGGAGTCGATCCTCGGCTTGAACGTCAAGGCAGTGCAGGGAAAACAGGTTCCTCTGGAATGGACTGACACATCTGGGGGACTCTTGGAATGGTGTCATGACCCTGGAGTTCCTCTCGCCTTTCCTGAGGAGAGCGCCTCCTCTTGAGATGCGACGGGAACGCCGGGAATTCTTTCCCTACGAAACAGGGAAAGGATCCCTCATCTCGAGCTTGGAGGCGGAAACGGGGCTCCCCTGGATGTGTGCAGGACCCCACGTGCTTCCTCTCGAGTGGAGACGGGTATGTCGGGGAACTTCTTGAGTTGCAGCAATGGTGTGAAGGACCCTTTGGAAGTTTAGTGGTTAGATGTGATTGGCCTCGAGAAGACTCAGCGGAAATGGGCCTCATCTCGCCTGGAGGGCAAAACCTCCTGGATTTTCTCGAGTTGCGGCAGGTGCTCTCGACTTACGACGGGGACCTCAGGGACCCGCTCTGGTGGCCTCAGGAAAGGCCAGTCCCCAAGCGAGTTCCTCGGGGGCCTCTCGGGATTCCTCTCCCGTCGACGCCGGGGCCTAAGACCTTGCGTGGAGTCGGGGCCGGAACCTGAGGATTCCTCTCCAGTGCTGACATGGATCTTGGGGTACTTCTGGAGTCTCCCCAGGGGAGTCAGTCCTCGTCTCGAATGCAGGCATGCACTTGCGCTTTCCTCCAGAGCGGTAGCAGCAGTGTCACGCAGTCCGCCGCATGGATCAAAGGATCTATGGTTTTCCCTCGAGTCTTTCCCACGAGGCTTTCCCACGAGGCTTTCCCACAGGGCTGTCCCACGTGCACACGTGGTGGGAGTCGATCCTCGGCTTGAACGTCAAGGCAGTGCAGGGAAAACAGGTTCCTCTGGAATGGACTGACACATCTGGGGGACTCTTGGAATGGTGGCACGACCCTGGAGTTCCTCTCGCCTTTCCTGTGGAGAGTGCCTCCTCTTGAGATGCGAAGGGAACGCCGGGAATTCTTTCCCTACAAAACAGGGAAAGGATCCCTCATCTCGAGCTAGGAGGCGGAAACGGGGCTCCCCTGGATGTGTGCGGGACCCCACATGCTTCCTCTCGAGTGGAGACGGGTATGTCGGGGAACTTCTTGAGTTGCAGCAAGGGTGTGAAGGACCCTTTGGAAGTTCCAGTGGTTAGATGTGATTGGCCTCGAGAAGCCTCAGCGGAAATGGGCCTCATCTCGCCTGGAGGGCAAAACCTCCTGGATTTTCTCGAGTTGCGGCAGGTGCTCTCGACTTACGACGGGGACCTCAGGGACCCGCTCTGGTGGCCTCAGGAAAGGCCAGTCCCCATGCGAGTTCCTCGGGGGCCTCTCGGGATTCCTCTCCCGTCGATGCCTGGGCCTAAGACCTTGTGTGGAGTCGGGGCCGGAACCTGAGGATTCCTCTCCAGTGCTGACATGGATCTTGGGGTACTTCTGGAGTCACCCAGGGGAGTCAGTCCTCGTCTCGAATGCGGGCATGCACTTGCGCTTTCCTCCAGAGCGGTAGCAGCAGTGTCACGCAGTCCGCCGCGTGGATCACAGGATCTATGGTTTTCCCTCGAGTCTTTCCCACGAGGCTTTCCCACGAGGCTTTCCCACAGGGCTGTCCCACGTGCACACGTGGTGGGAGTCGATCCTCGGCTTGAACGTCAAGGCAGTGCAGGGAAAACAGGTTCCTCTGGAATGGACTGACACATCTGGGGGACTCTTGGAATGGTGTCATGACCCTGGAGTTCCTCTCGCCTTTCCTGAGGAGAGCGCCTCCTCTTGAGATGCGACGGGAACGCCGGGAATTCTTTCCCTACGAAACAGGGAAAGGATCCCTCATCTCGAGCTAGGAGGCGGAAACGGGGCTCCCCTGGATGTGTGCGGGACCCCACGTGCTTCCTCTCGAGTGGAGACGGGTATGTCGGGGAACTTCTTGAGTTGCAGCAATGGTGTGAAGGACCCTTTGGAAGTTTCAGTGGTTAGATGTGATTGGCCTCGAGAAGCCTCAGCGGAAATGGGCCTCATCTCGCCTGGAGGGCAAAACCTCCTGGATTTTCTCGAGTTGCGGCAGGTGCTCTCGACTTACGACGGGGACCTCAGGGACCCGCTCTGGTGGCCTCAAGAAAGGCCAGTCCCCATGCGAGTTCCTCGGGGGCCTCTCGGGATTCCTCTCCCGTCGATGCCGGGGCCTAAGACCTTGTGAGAGTCGGGGCCGGAACCTGAGGATTCCTCTCCAGTGCTGACATGGATCTTGGGGTACTTCTGGAGTCTCCCCAGGGGAGTCAGTCCTCGTCTCGAATGCGGGCATGCACTTGCGCTTTCCTCCAGAGCGGTAGCAGCAGTGTCACGCAGTCCGCCGCGTGGATCAAAGGATCTATGGTTTTCCCTCGAGTCTCTCCCACGAGGCTTTCCCACGAGGCTTTCCCACAGGGGTGTCCCACGTGCACACGTGGTGGGAGTCGATCCTCGGCTTGAATGTCAAGGCAGTGCAGGGAAAACAGGTTCCTCTGGAATGGACTGACACATCTGGGGGACTCTTGGAATGGTGGCACGACCCTGGAGTTCCTCTCGCCTTTCCTGTGGAGAGCGCCTCCTCTTGAGATGCGACGGGAACGCCAGGAATTCTTTCCCTACGAAACAGGGAAAGGATCCCTCATCTCGAGCTAGGAGGCGGAAACGGGGCTCCCCTGGATGTGTGCGGGACCCCACGTGCTTCCTCTCGAGTGGAGACGGGTATGTCGGGGAACTTCTTGAGTTGCATCAAGGGTGTGAAGGACCCTTTGGAAGTTCCAGTGGTTAGATGTGATTGGCCTCGAGAAGCCTCAGCGGAAATGGGCCTCATCTCGCCTGGAGGGCAAAACCTCCTGGATTTTCTCGAGTTGCGGCAGGTGCTCTCGACTTACGACGGGGACCTCAGGGACCCGCTCTGGTGGCCTCAGGAAAGGCCAGTCCCCATGCGAGTTCCTCGGGGGCCTCTCGGGATTCCTCTCCCGTCGATGCCGGGGCCTAAGACCTTGTGTGGAGTCGGGGCCGGAACCTGAGGTTTCCTCTCCAGTGCTGACATGGATCTTGGGGTACTTCTGGAGTTTCCCCAGGGGAGTCAGTCCTCGTCTCGAATGCGGGCATGCACTTGCGCTTTCCTCCAGAGCGGTAGCAGCAGTGTCACGCAGTCCGCCGCGTGGATCAAAGGATCTATGGTTTTCCCTCGAGTCTCTCCCACGAGGCTTTCCCACGAGGCTTTCCCACAGGGCTGTCCCACGTGGACACATGGTGGGAGTCGATCCTCGGCTTGAATGTCAAGGCAGTGCAGGGAAAACAGGTTCCTCTGGAATGGACTGACACATCTGGGGGACTCTTGGAATGGTGGCACGACCCTGGAGTTCCTCTCGCCTTTCCTGTGGAGAGCGCCTCCTCTTGAGATGCGACGGGAACGCCGGGAATTCTTTCCCTACGAAACAGGGAAAGGATCCCTCATCTCGAGCTAGGAGGCGGAAACGGGGCTCCCCTGGATGTGTGCGGGACCCCACGTGCTTCCTCTCGAGTGGAGACGGGTATGTCGGGGAACTTCTTGAGTTGCATCAAGGGTGTGAAGGACCCTTTGGAAGTTCCAGTGGTTAGATGTGATTGGCCTCGAGAAGCCTCAGCGGAAATGGGCCTCACCTCGCCTGGAGGGCAAAACCTCCTGGATTTTCTCGAGTTGCGGCAGGTGCTCTCGACTTACGACGGGGACCTCAGGGACCCGCTCTGGTGGCCTCAGGAAAGGCCAGTCCCCATGCGAGTTCCTCGGGGGCCTCTCGGGATTCCTCTCCCGTCGATGCCGGGGCCTAAGACCTTGTGTGGAGTCGGGGCCGGAACCTGAGGTTTCCTCTCCAGTGCTGACATGGATCTTGGGGTACTTCTGGAGTCTCCCCAGGGGAGTCAGTCCTCGTCTCGAATGCGGGCATGCACTTGCGCTTTCCTCCAGAGCGGTAGCAGCAATGTCACGCAGTCCGCCGCGTGGATCAAAGGATCTATGGTTTTCCCTCGAGTCTTTCCCACGAGGCTTTCCCACGAGGCTTTCCCACAGGGCTGTCCCACGTGCACACGTGGTGGGAGTCGATCCTCGGCTTGAACGTCAAGGCAGTGCAGGGAAAACAGGTTCCTCTGGAATGGACTGACACATCTGGGGGACTCTTGGAATGGTGGCATCACCCTGGAGTTCCTGTCGCCTTTCCTGTGGAGAGCGCCTCCTCTTGAGATGCGACGGGAACGCCGGGAATACTTTCCCTACGAAACAGGGAAAGGATCCCTCATCTGGAGCTAGGAGGCGGAAACGGGGCTCCCCTGGATGTGTGCGGGACCCACGTGATTCCTCTCGATTGGAGACGGGTATGTCAGGGAACTTCTTGAGTTGCAGCAAGGGTGTGAAGGACCCTTTGTAAGTTCCAGTGGTTAGACGTGATTGGGCTCGAGAAGACTCAGCGGAAATGGGCCTCATCTCGCTTGGAGGGCAAAACCTCCTGGATTTTCTCGAGTTGCGGCAGGTGCTCTCGACTTACGACGGGGACCTCAGGGACCCGCTCTGGTGGCCTCAGGAAAGGCCAGTCCCCATGCGAGTTCCTCGGAGGCCTCTCGGGATTCCTCTCCCGTCGATGCCGGGGCCTAAGACCTTGTGTGGAGTCGGGGCCGGAACCTGAGGATTCCTCTCCAGTGCTGACATGGATCTTGGGGTACTTCTGGAGTCTCCCCAGGGGAGTCAGTCCTCGTCTCGAATGCAGGCATGCACTTGCGCTTTCCTCCAGAGCGGTAGCAGCAGTGTCACGCAGTCCGCCGCGTGGATCAAAGGATCTATGGTTTTCCCTCGAGTCTTTCCCACGAGGCTTTCCCACGAGGCTTTCCCACAGGGCTGTCCCACGTGCACACGTGGTGGGAGTCGATCCTCGGCTTGAACGTCAAGGCAGTGCAGGGAAAACAGGTTCCTCTGGAATGTACTGACACATCTGGGGGACTCTTGGAATGGTGGCACGACCCTGGAGTTCCTCTCGCCTTTCCTGTGGAGAGTGCCTCCTCTTGAGATGCGACGGGAATGCCGGGAATTCTTTCAATACAAAACAGGGAAAGGATCCCTCATCTCGAGCTAGGAGGCGGAAACGGGGCTCCCCTGGATGTGTGCGGGACCCCACGTGCTTCCTCTCGAGGGGAGACGGGTATGTCGGGGAACTTCTTGAGTTGCAGCAAGGGTGTGAAGGACCCTTTGGAAGTTCCAGTGGTTAGATGTGATTGGCCTCGAGAAGCCTCAGCGGAAATGGGCCTCATCTCGCCTGGAGGGCAAAACCTCCTGGATTTTCTCGAGTTGCGGCAGGTGCTCTCGACTTACGACGGGGACCTCAGGGACCCGCTCTGGTGGCCTCAGGAAAGGCCAGTCCCCATGCGACTTCCTCGGGGGCCTCTCGGGATTCCTCTCCCGTCGATGCCTGGGCCTAAGACCTTGTGTGGAGTCGGGGCCGGAACCTGAGGATTCCTCTCCAGTGCTGACATGGATCTTGGGGTACTTCTGGAGTCACCCAGGGGAGTCAGTCCTCGTCTCGAATGCGGGCATGCACTTGCGCTTTCCTCCAGAGCGGTAGCAGCAGTGTCACGCAGTCCGCCGCGTGGATCAAAGGATCTATGGTTTTCCCTCGAGTCTTTCCCACGAGGCTTTCCCACGAGGCTTTCCCACAGGGCTGTCCCACGTGCACACGTGGTGGGAGTCGATCCTCGGCTTGAACGTCAAGGCAGTGCAGGGAAAACAGGTTCCTCTGGAATGGACTGACACATCTGGGGGACTCTTGGAATGGTGTCATGACCCTGGAGTTCCTCTCGCCTTTCCTGAGGAGAGCGCCTCCTCTTGAGATGCGACGGGAACGCCGGGAATTCTTTCCCTACGAAACAGGGAAAGGATCCCTCATCTCGAGCTAGGAGGCGGAAACGGGGCTCCCCTGGATGTGTGCGGGACCCCACGTGCTTCCTCTCGAGTGGAGACGGGTATGTCGGGGAACTTCTTGAGTTGCAGCAATGGTGTGAAGGACCCTTTGGAAGTTTCAGTGGTTAGATGTGATTGGCCTCGAGAAGCCTCAGCGGAAATGGGCCTCATCTCGCCTGGAGGGCAAAACCTCCTGGATTTTCTCGAGTTGCGGCAGGTGCTCTCGACTTACGACGGGGACCTCAGGGACCCGCTCTGGTGGCCTCAAGAAAGGCCAGTCCCCATGCGAGTTCCTCGGGGGCCTCTCGGGATTCCTCTCCCGTCGATGCCGGGGCCTAAGACCTTGTGAGAGTCGGGGCCGGAACCTGAGGATTCCTCTCCAGTGCTGACATGGATCTTGGGGTACTTCTGGAGTCTCCCCAGGGGAGTCAGTCCTCGTCTCGAATGCGGGCATGCACTTGCGCTTTCCTCCAGAGCGGTAGCAGCAGTGTCACGCAGTCCGCCGCGTGGATCAAAGGATCTATGGTTTTCCCTCGAGTCTCTCCCACGAGGCTTTCCCACGAGGCTTTCCCACAGGGGTGTCCCACGTGCACACGTGGTGGGAGTCGATCCTCGGCTTGAATGTCAAGGCAGTGCAGGGAAAACAGGTTCCTCTGGAATGGACTGACACATCTGGGGGACTCTTGGAATGGTGGCACGACCCTGGAGTTCCTCTCGCCTTTCCTGTGGAGAGCGCCTCCTCTTGAGATGCGACGGGAACGCCAGGAATTCTTTCCCTACGAAACAGGGAAAGGATCCCTCATCTCGAGCTAGGAGGCGGAAACGGGGCTCCCCTGGATGTGTGCGGGACCCCACGTGCTTCCTCTCGAGTGGAGACGGGTATGTCGGGGAACTTCTTGAGTTGCATCAAGGGTGTGAAGGACCCTTTGGAAGTTCCAGTGGTTAGATGTGATTGGCCTCGAGAAGCCTCAGCGGAAATGGGCCTCATCTCGCCTGGAGGGCAAAACCTCCTGGATTTTCTCGAGTTGCGGCAGGTGCTCTCGACTTACGACGGGGACCTCAGGGACCCGCTCTGGTGGCCTCAGGAAAGGCCAGTCCCCATGCGAGTTCCTCGGGGGCCTCTCGGGATTCCTCTCCCGTCGATGCCGGGGCCTAAGACCTTGTGTGGAGTCGGGGCCGGAACCTGAGGTTTCCTCTCCAGTGCTGACATGGATCTTGGGGTACTTCTGGAGTCTCCCCAGGGGAGTCAGTCCTCGTCTCGAATGCGGGAATGCACTTGCGCTTTCCTCCAGAGCGGTAGCAGCAGTGTCACGCAGTCCGCCGCGTGGATCAAAGGATCTATGGTTTTCCCTCGAGTCTTTCCCACGAGGCTTTCCCACGAGGCTTTCCCACAGGGCTGTCCCACGTGCACACGTGGTGGGAGTCGATCCTCGGCTTGAACGTCAAGGCAGTGCAGGGAAAACAGGTTCCTCTGGAATGGACTGACACATCTGGGGGACTCTTGGAATGGTGGCAACACCCTGGAGTTCCTCTCGCCTTTCCTGTGGAGAGCGCCTCCTCTTGAGATGCGACGGGAACGCCGGGAATTCTTTCCCTACGAAACAGGGAAAGGATCCCTCATCTCGAGCTAGGAGGCGGAAACGGGGCTCCCCTGGATGTGTGCGGGAAACCACGTGCTTCCTCTCGAGTGGAGACGGGTATGTCGGGGAATTTCTTGCGTTGCAGCAAGGGTGTGAAGGACCCTTTGGAAGTTCCAGTGGTTAGATGTGATTGGCCTCGAGAAGCCTCAGCGGAAATGGGCCTCATCTCTCCTGGAGGGCAAAACCTCCTGGATTTTCTCGAGTTGCGGCAGGTGCTCTCGACTTACGACGGGGACCTCAGGACCCGCTCTGGTGGCCTCAGGAAAGGCCAGTCCCCATGTGAGTTCCTCGGGGGCCTCTCGGGATTCCTCTCCCGTCGATGCCGGGGCCTAAGACCTTGTGTGGAGTCTGGGCCGGAACCTGAGGATTCCTCTCCAGTGCTGACATGGATCTTGGGGTACTTCTGGAGTCTCCCCAGGGGAGTCAGTGCTCGTCTCGAATGCGGGCATGCACTTGCGCTTTCCTCCAGAGCGGTAGCAGCAGTGTCACGCAGTCCGCCGCGTGGATCAAAGGATCTATGGTTTTCCCTCGAGTCTTTCCCACGAGGCTTTCCCACGAGGCTTTCCCACAGGGCTGTCCCACGTGCACACGTGGTGGGAGTCGATCCTCGGCTTGAACGTCAAGGCAGTGCAGGGAAAACAGGTTCCTCTGGAATGGACTGACACATCTGGGGGACTCTTGGAATGGTGGCACGACCCTGGAGTTCCTCTCGCCTTTCCTGTGGAGAGGGCCTCCTCTTGAGATGCGACGGGAACGCCGGGAATTCTTTCCCTACGAAACAGGGAAAGGATCCCTCATCTCGAGCTAGGAGGTGGAAACGGGGCTCCCCTGGATGTGTGCGGGACCCCACGTGCTTCCTTTTGAGTGGAGACGGGTATGTCGGGGAACTTCTTGAGTTGCAGCAATGGTGTGAAGGACCCTTTGGAAGTTCCAGTGGTTAGATGTGATTGGCCTCGAGAAGCCTCAGCGGAAATGGGCCTCATCTCGCCTGGATGGCAAAACCTCCTGGATTTTCTCGAGTTGCGGCAGGTGCTCTCGACTTACGACGGGGACCTCAGGGACCCGCTCTGGTGGCCTCAGGAAAGGCCAGTCCCTATGCGAGTTCCTCGGGGGCCTCTCGGGATTCCTCTCCCGTCGATGCCGGGGCCTAAGACCTTGTGTGGAGTCGGGGCCATAACCTGAGGATTCCTCTCCAGTGCTGACATGGATCTTGGGGTACTTCTGGAGTCTCCCCAGGGGAGTCAGTCCTCGTCTCGAATGCGGGCATGCACTTGCGCTTTCCTCCAGAGCGGTAGCAGCAGTGTCACGCAGTCCGCCGGGTGGATCAAAGGATCTATGGTTTTCCCTCGAGTTTTTCCCACGAGGCTTTCCCACGAGGCTTTCCCACAGGGCTGTTCCACGTGCACACGTGGTGGGAGTCGATCCTCGGCTTGAATGTCAAGGCAGTGCAGGGAAAACAGGTTCCTCTGGAATGGACTGACACATCTGGGGGACTCTTGGAATGGTGGCACGACCCTGGAGTTCCTCTCGCCTTTCCTGTGGAGAGTGCCTCCTCTTGAGATGCGACGGGAACGCCGGGAATTCTTTCCCTACGAAACAGGGAAAGGATCCCTCATCTCGAGCTAGGAGGCGGAAACGGGGCTCCCCTGGATGTGTGCGGGACCCCACGTGCTTCCTCTCGAGTGGAGACGGGTATGTCGGGGAACTTCTTGAGTTGCATCAAGGGTGTGAAGGACCCTTTGGAAGCTCCAGTGGTTAGATGTGATTGGCCTCGAGAAGCCTCAGCGGAAATGGGCCTCATCTCGCCTGGAGGGCAAAACCTCCTGGATTTTCTCGAGTTGCGGCAGGTGCTCTCGACTTACGACGGGGACCTCAGGGACCCGCTCTGGTGGCCTCAGGAAAGGCCAGTTCCCATGCGAGTTCCTCGGGGGCCTCTCGGGATTCCTCTCCCGTCGATGCCGGGGCCTAAGACCTTGTGTGGAGTCGGGGCCGGAACCTGAGGATTCCTCTCCAGTGCTGACATGGATCTTGGGGTGCTTCTGGTGTCTCCCCAGGGGAGTCAGTCCTCGTCTCGAATGCAGGCATGCACTTGCGCTTTCCTCCAGAGCGGTAGCAGCAGTGTCACGCAGTCCGCCGCGTGGATCAAAGGATCTATGGTTTTCCCTCGAGTCTTTCCCACGAGTCTTTCCCACGAGGCTTTCCCACAGGGCTGTCCCACGTGCACACGTGGTGGGAGTCGATCCTCGGCTTGAACGTCAAGGCAGTGCAGGGAAAACAGGTTCCTCTGGAATGGACTGACACATCTGGGGGACTCTTGGAATGGTGGCACGACCCTGGAGTTCCTCTCGCCTTTCCTGTGGAGAGCGCCTCCTCTTGAGATGCGACGGGAACACCGGGAATTCTTTCCCTGCGAAACAGGGAAAGGATCCCTCATCTCGAGCTAGGAGGCGGAAACGGGGCTCCCCTGGATGTGTACGGGACCCACGTGCTTCCTCTCGAGTGGAGACGGGTATGTCGGGGAACTTCTTGAGTTGCAGCAAGGGTGTGAAGGACCCTTTGGAAGTTCCAGTGGTTAGATGTGATTGGCCTCGAGAATCCTCAGTGGAAATGGGCCTCATCTCGCCTGGAGGGCAAAACCTCCTGGATTTTCTCGAGTTGCGGCAGGTGCTCTCGACTTACGACGGGGACCTCAGGGACCCGCTCTGGTGGCCTCAGGAAAGGCCAGTCCCCATGCGAGTTCCTCGGGGGCCTCTCGGGATTCCTCTCCCGTCGATGCCGGGGCCTAAGACCTTGTGTGGAGTCGGGGTCGGAACCTGAGGATTCCTCTCCAGTGCTGACATGGATCTTGGGGTACTTCTGGAGTCTCCCCAGGGGAGTCAGTCCTCGTCTCGAATGCGGGCATGCACTTGCGCTTTCCTCCAGAGCGGTAGCAGCAGTGTCACGCAGTCCGCCGCGTGGATCAAAGGATCTAAGGTTTTCCCTCGAGTCTTTCCCACGAGGCTTTCCCACGAGGCTTTCCCACAGGGCTGTCCCACGTGCACACGTGGTGGGAGTCGATCCTCGGCTTGAACGTCAAGGCAGTGCAGGGAAAACAGGTTCCTCTGGAATGGACTGACACATCTGGGGGACTCTTGGAATGGTGGCAACACCCTGGAGTTCCTCTCGCCTTTCCTGTGGAGAGCGCCTCCTCTTGAGATGCGACGGGAACGCCGGGAATTCTTTCCCTACGAAACAGGGAAAGGATCCCTCATCTCGAGCTAGGAGGCGGAAACGGGGCTCCCCTGGATGTGTGCGGGAAACCACGTGCTTCCTCTCGAGTGGAGACGGGTATGTCGGGGAATTTCGTGCGTTGCAGCAAGGGTGTGAAGGACCCTTTGGAAGTTCCAGTGGTTAGATGTGATTGGCCTCGAGAAGCCTCAGCGGAAATGGGCCTCATCTCTCCTGGAGGGCAAAACCTCCTGGATTTTCTCGAGTTGCGGCAGGTGCTCTCGACTTACGACGGGGACCTCAGGACCCGCTCTGGTGGCCTCAGGAAAGGCCAGTCCCCATGTGAGTTCCTCGGGGGCCTCTCGGGATTCCTCTCCCGTCGATGCCGGGGCCTAAGACCTTGTGTGGAGTCGGGGCCGGAACCTGAGGATTCCTCTCCAGTGCTGACATGGATCTTGGGGTACTTCTGGAGTCTCCCCAGGGGAGTCAGTCCTCGTCTCGAATGCGGGCATGCACTTGCGCTTTCCTCCAGAGCGGTAGCAGCAGTGTCACGCAGTCCGCCGCGTGGATCAAAGGATCTATGGTTTTCCCTCGAGTCTTTCCCACGAGGCTTTCCCACGAGGCTTTCCCACAGGGCTGTCCCACGTGCACACGTGGTGGGAGTCGATCCTCGGCTTGAACGTCAAGGCAGTGCAGGGAAAACAGGTTCCTCTGGAATGGACTGACACATCTGGGGGACTCTTGGAATGGTGGCACGACCCTGGAGTTCCTCTCGCCTTTCCTGTGGAGAGGGCCTCCTCTTGAGATGCGACGGGAACGCCGGGAATTCTTTCCCTACGAAACAGGGAAAGGATCCCTCATCTCGAGCTAGGAGGTGGAAACGGGGCTCCCCTGGATGTGTGCGGGACCCCACGTGCTTCCTCTTGAGTGGAGACGGGTATGTCGGGGAACTTCTAGAGTTGCAGCAATGGTGTGAAGGACCCTTTGGAAGTTCCAGTGGTTAGATGTGATTGGCCTCGAGAAGCCTCAGCGGAAATGGGCCTCATCTCGCCTGGATGGCAAAACCTCCTGGATTTTCTCGATTTGCGGCAGGTGCTCTCGACTTACGACGGGGACCTCAGGGACCCGCTCTGGTGGCCTCAGGAAAGGCCAGTCCCTATGCGAGTTCCTCGGGGGCCTCTCGGGATTCCTCTCCCGTCGATGCCGGGGCCTAAGACCTTGTGTGGAGTCGGGGCCGTAACCTGAGGATTCCTCTCCAGTGCTGACATGGATCTTGGGGTACTTCTGGAGTCTCCCCAGGGAAGTAAGTCCTCGTCTCGAATGAGGGCATGCACTTGCGCTTTCCTCCAGAGCGGTAGCATCAGTGTCACGCAGTCCGCCGCGTGGATCAAAGGATCTATGGTTTTCCCTCGAGTCTTTCCCACGAGGCTTTCCCACGAGGCTTTCCCACAGGGCTGTCCCACGTGCACAAGTGGTGGGAGTCGATCCTCGGCTTCAACGTCAAGGCAGTGCAGGGAAAACAGGTTCCTCTGGAATGGACTGACACATCTGGGGTACTCTTGGAATGGTGTCACGATCCTGGAGTTCCTCTCGCCTTTCCTGAGGAGAGCGCCTCCTCTTTAGATGCGACGAGAACGCCGGGAATTCTTTCCCTACGAAACAGGGAAAGGATCCCTCATCTCGAGCTAGGAGGCGGAAACGGGGCTCCCCTGGATGTGTGCGGGACCCCACGTGCTTCCTCTCGAGTGGAGATGGGTATGTCGGGGAACTTCCTGAGTTGCAGCAATGGTGTGAAGGACCCTTTGGAAGTTCCAGTGGTTAGATGTGATTGGCCTCGAGAAGCCTCAGCGGAAATGGGCCTCATCTCGCCTGGATGGCAAAACCTCCTGGATTTTCTCGATTTGCGGCAGGTGCTCTCGACTTACGACGGGGACCTCAGGGACCCGCTCTGGTGGCCTCAGGAAAGGCCAGTCCCTATGCGAGTTCCTCGGGGGCCTCTCGGGATTCCTCTCCCGTCGATGCCGGGGCCTAAGACCTTGTGTGGAGTCGGGGCCGTAACCTGAGGATTCCTCTCCAGTGCTGACATGGATCTTGGGGTACTTCTGGAGTCTCCCCAGGGAAGTAAGTCCTCGTCTCGAATGAGGGCATGCACTTGCGCTTTCCTCCAGAGCGGTAGCATCAGTGTCACGCAGTCCGCCGCGTGGATCAAAGGATCTATGGTTTTCCCTCGAGTCTTTCCCACGAGGCTTTCCCACGAGGCTTTCCCACAGGGCTGTCCCACGTGCACAAGTGGTGGGAGTCGATCCTCGGCTTCAACGTCAAGGCAGTGCAGGGAAAACAGGTTCCTCTGGAATGGACTGACACATCTGGGGTACTCTTGGAATGGTGTCACGATCCTGGAGTTCCTCTCGCCTTTCCTGAGGAGAGCGCCTCCTCTTTAGATGCGACGAGAACGCCGGGAATTCTTTCCCTACGAAACAGGGAAAGGATCCCTCATCTCGAGCTAGGAGGCGGAAACGGGGCTCCCCTGGATGTGTGCGGGACCCCACGTGCTTCCTCTCGAGTGGAGATGGGTATGTCGGGGAACTTCCTGAGTTGCAGCAATGGTGTGAAGGACCCTTTGGAAGTTTCAGTGGTTAGATGTGATTGGCCTCGAGAAGCCTCAGCGGAAATGGGCCTCGTCTCGCATGGAGGGCAAAACCTCCTGGATTTTCTCGAGTTGCGGCAGGTGCTCTCGACTTACGACGGGGACCACAGGGACCCGCTCTGGTGGCCTCAGAAAAGGCCAGTCCCCATGCGAGTTCCTCGGGGGCCTCTCGGGATTCCCCTCCCGTCGATGCCGGGGCTTAAGACCTTGTGTGGAGTCGGGGCCGGAACATGAGGATTCCTCTCCAGTGCTGACATGGATCTTGGGGTACTTCTGGAGTCTCACCAGGGGAGTCAGTCCTCGTCTCGAATGCGGGCATGCCTTTGCGCTTTCCTCCAGAGCGGTAGCAGCAGTGTCACGCAGTCCGCAGCGAGGATCAAAGGATCTATGGTTTTCCCTCGAGTCTTTCCCACGAGGCTTTCCCACGAGGCTTTCCCACAGGGCTGTCCAACGAGCACACGTGATGGGAGTCGATCCTCGGCTTGAACGTCAAGGCAGTGCAGGGAAAACAGGTTCCTCTGGAATGGACTGACACATCTGGGGGACTCTTGGAATGGTGGCAACACCCTGGAGTTCCTCTCGCCTTTCCTGTGTAGAGCGCCTCCTCTTGAGATGCGACGGGAACGCCGGGAATTCTTTCCCTACGAAACAGGGAAAGGATCCCTCATCTCGAGCTAGGAGGCGGAAACGGGGCTCCCCTGGATGTGTGCGGGAAACCACGTGCTTCCTCTCGAGTGGAGACGGGTATGTCGGGAAACTTCTTGAGTTGCAGCAATGGTGTGAAGGACCCTTTGGAAGTTCCAGTGGTTAGATATGATTGGCCTCGAGAAGCCTCAGCGGAAATGGGCCTCATCTCGCCTGGAGGGCAAAACCTCCTGGATTTTCTCGAGATGCGGCAGGTGCTCTCGACTTACGACGGGGACCTCAGGGACCCGCTCTGGTGGCCTCAGGAAAGGCCAGTCCCCATGCGAGTTCCTCGGGGGCCTCTCGGGATTCCTCTCCCGTCGATGCCGGGGCCTAAGACCTTGTGTGGAGTCGGGGCCGGAACCTGAGGTTTCCTCTCCAGTGCTGACATGGATCTTGGGGTACTTCTGGAGTCTCCCCAGGGGAGTCAGTCCTCGTCTCGAATGCGGGAACGCACTTGCGCTTTACTCCAGAGCGGTAGCAGCAGTGTCACGCAGTCCGCCGCGTGGATCAAAGGATCTATGGTTTTCCCTAGAGTCTTTCCCACGAGGCTTTCCCACGAGGCTTTCCCACAGGGCTGTCCCACGTGCACACGTGGTGGGAGTCGATCCTCGGCTTGAACGTCAAGGCAGTGCAGGGAAAACAGGTTCCTCTGGAATGGACTGACACATCTGCGGGACTCTTGGAATGGTGTCACGACCCTGGAGTTCCTCTCGCCTTTCCTGTGGAGAGCGCCTCCTCTTGAGATGCGACGGGAACACCGGGAATTCTTTCCCTACGAAACAGGGAAAGGATCCCTCATCTCGAGCTAGGAGGCGGAAACGGGGCTCCCCTGGATGTGTACGGGACCCACGTGCTTCCTCTCGAGTGGAGACGGGTATGTCGGGGAACTTCTTGAGTTGCAGCAAGGGTGTGAAGGACCCTTTGGAAGTTCCAGTGGTTAGATGTGATTGGCCTCGAGAAGCCTCAGTGGAAATGGGCCTCATCTCGCCTGGAGGGCAAAACCTCCTGGATTTTCTCGAGTTGCGGCAGGTGCTCTCGACTTACGACGGGGACCTCAGGGACCCGCTCTGGTGGCCTCAGGAAAGGCCAGTCCCCATGCGAGTTCCTCGGGGGCCTCTCGGGATTCCTCTCCCGTCGATGCCAGGGCCTAAGACCTTGTGTGGAGTCGGGGTCGGAACTTGAGGATTCCTCTCCAGTGCTGACATGGATCTTGGGGTACTTCTGGAGTCTCCCCAGGGGAGTCAGTCCTCGTCTCGAATGCGGGCATGCACTTGCGCTTTCCTCCAGAGCGGTAGCAGCAGTTTCACGCAGTCCGCCGCGTGGATCAAAGGATCTATGGTTTTCCCTCGAGTCTTTCCCACGAGGCTTTCCCACGAGGCTTTCCCACAGGGCTGTCCCACAGGGCTGTCCCACGAGCACACGTGGTGGGAGTCGATCCTAGGCTTGAACGTCAAGGCAGTGCAGGGAAAACAGGTTCCTCTGGAATGAACTGACATATCTGGGGGACTCTTGGAATCGTGGCACGACCCTGGAGTTCCTCTCGCCTTTCCTGTGGAGAACGCCTCCACTTGAGATGCGACGGGAACGCCTGGAATTCTTTCCCTACGAAACAGGGAAAGGATCCCTCATCTCCAGCTAGGAGGCGGAGGCGGGGCTCCCCTGGATGTTTGTGGGACCCTCGTGCTTCCTCTCGAGTGGAGACGGGTATGTCTATGTCGGGGAACTTCTTGAGTTGCAGCAAGGGTGTGAAGGACCCTTTGGAATTTCCAGTTGTTAGATGTGATTAGCCTCGAGTAGCCTCAGCGGAAATGGGCCTCATCTCGCCTGGAGGGCAAAACCTCCTGGATTTTCTCGAGTTGCGGCAGGTGCTCTCGACTTACAACGAGGACCCCAGGGACCCGCTCTGGTGGCCTCAGGAAAGGCCAGTCCCCATGCGAATTCCTCGGGGGCCTCTCGGGATTCCTCTCCCGTCGATGCCGGGGCCTAAGACCTTGTGTGGAGTCGGGGCCGGAACCTGAGGATTCCTCTCCAGTGCTGACATGGATCTTGGGGTACTTCTGGAGTCTCCCCAGGGGAGTCAGTCCTCGTCTCGAATGCGGGCATGCACCTGCGCTTTCCTCCAGAGCGGTAGGAGCAGTGTCACGCAGTCCGCCGCGTGGATCAAAGGATCTATGGTTTTCCCTCGAGTCTTTCCCACGAGGCTTTCCCAAGAGGCTTTCCCACAGGGCTGTCCCACGTGCCACCGTGGTGGGAGTCGATCCTCGGCATGAACGTCGAGGCAGTGCAGGGAAAATACGTTCCTCTGGAATGGACTGACACATCTGGAGGACTCTTGGAATAGTGGCACGACCCTGGAGTTCCTCTCGCCTTTCCTGTGGAGAGCGCCTCCTCTTGAGATGCGACGGGAACGCCGGGAATTCTTTCCCTACGAAACAGGGAAAGGATCCCTCATCTCGAGCTAGGAGGTGGAAACGGGGCTCCCCTGGATCTGTGCGGGACCCTCGTGATTCCTCTCGAGTGGAGACGGGTATGTCGGGGAACTTCTTGAGTTGCAGCAAAGGTGTGAAGGACCCTTTGGAAGTTCCAGTGGTTAGATGTCATTAGCCTCGAGAAGCCTCAGCGGAAATGGGCCTCATCTCGCCTGGAGGGCAAAACCTCCTGGATTTTCTCGAGTTGGGGCAGATGCTGTCGACTTAAGACGGGGACTTCAGGGACCCTCTCTGGTGGCCTCAGGAAAGGCCAGTCCCCATGCGAGTTCCTCGGGGGCTTCTCGGGATTCCTCTCCCGTCGATGCCGGGGCCTAAGACCTTGTGTGGAGTCGGGGCCGGAACCTGAGGATTCCTCTCCAGTGCTGATATGGATCTTGGGGTATCTGGAGTCTCCCCAGGGGAGTCAGTCCTCGTCTCGAATGCGGGCATGCAATTCCGGTTTCCACCAGAACGGTAGCAGCAGTGTCACGCATTCCTCCGCGTGGATCACCGGATCTATGGCTTTCCCTCGAGGCTTTCTCACGAGGCTTTCCCTCAGGGCTGTCCCACGTGCCACCGTGGTGGAAGTCGATACCCGGCATGAACGTCGAGGCAGTGCAGGGAAAACAGGTTCCTCTGGAATGGACTGACAAATCTGGGAGACTCTTGGAATGGTGGCACGACCCTGGAGTTCCTCTCGCCTTTCCTGTGGAGAGCGCCTCCTCTTGAGATTCGACGGGGAGCCGGGAATTTTTTCCCTACGAAACAGGGAAAGGATCCCTCATCTCGAGCTAGGAGGCGAAAACGGGGCTCCCCTGGATGTGTGCGGCACCTTCTAGCTTCCTCTCGAGTGGAGACGGGTATGTCGGGGAACTTCTTGAGTTGCAGCAAGGGTGTGAAGGACCCTTTGGAAGTTCCAGTGGTTAGATGTGATTAGCCTTGAGAAGCCTCAGCGGAAATGGGCCTCATCTCGCCTGGAGGGCAAAACCTCCTGGATTTTCTCGAGTTGCGATGGTGCTCTCGACTTACGACAGGGACAAGAGGGACACGCTCTGGTGGCCTCAGAAAAGGCCAGTTCCCATGCGAGTTCCTCGGGGGCCTCTCGGGATTCCTCTCCCGGCGATGCCGGGGCCTAAGACCTTGTGTGGAGTCGGGGCCTGAACCTGAGGATTCCTCTCCAGTGCTGACATGGATCTTGGGGTACTTCTGGAAGCTCCCGAGGGGAGTCAGTCCTCGTCTCGAATGCGGGCATGCACTTGCGCATTCCTCCAGAGCGGTAGCAGCAGTGTCACGAATTCCGCAGCGTGGATCAAGGGATCTATGGCTTTCCCTCGAGGCTTTCCCACGAGGCTTTCCCACAGGGCTGTCCCACGTGCACACGTGGTGGGAGTCGATCCTAGGCTTGAACGTCAAGGCAGTGCAGGAAAAACAGGTTCCTCTGGAATGGACTGACACATCTGGCGGACTCTTGGAATGGTGGCACGACCCTGGAGTTCCTCTCGCCTTTCCTGTGGACAGCGCCTCCTCTTGAGATGCGACGGGAACGCCGGGAATTCTTTCCCTACGAAAAAGGGATAGGATCCCTCAACTCGGGCTAGGAGGCAGAAGCCGGGCTCCCCTGGATGTGTGCAGGACCCCACGTGCTTCCTCTCGAGTGGAGACGGATATGTCGGGGAACTTCTTGAGTTGCAGCAAGGGTGTGAAGGACCCTTTGGAAGTTCCAGTGGTTAGATGTGATTGGCCTCGAGAAGCCTCAGCGGAAATGGGCCTCATCTCGCCTGGAGGGCAAAACCTCCTGGATTTTCTCGAGTTGCGGCAGGTGCTCTCGACTTACGACGGGGACCTCGGGGACCCGCTCTGGTGGCCTCAGGAAAGGCCAGTCCCCATGCGAGTTCCTCGCGGGCCTCTCGGGATTCCTCTCCCGTCGATGCCGGGGCCTAAGACCTTGTGCGGAGACGGGGCCGGAACCTGAGGATTCCTCTCCAGTGCTGACATGGATCTTGGGGTAGTTCTGGAGTCTCCCCAGGGGAGTCAGTCCTCGTCTCGAATGCGGGCATGCACTTGCGCTTTCCTCCAGAGCGGTAGCAGCAGTTTCACGCATTCCGCCGCGTGGATCAAGGGATCTATGGTTTTCCCTCGAGTCTTTCCCACGAGGCTTTCCCACGAGGCTTTCCCACAGGGCTGTCCCACAGGGCTCTCCCACGTGCACACGTGGTGGGAGTCGATCCTAGGCTTGAACGTCAAGGCAGTGCAGGGAAAACAGTTTCCTCTGGAATGAACTGACACATCTGGGGGACTCTTGGAATCGTGGCACGACCCTGGAGTTCCTCTCGCCTTTCCTGTGGAGAGCGCCTCCTCTTGAGATGCGACGGGAACGCCGGGAATTCTTTCCCTACGAAACAGGGAAAGGATCCCTCATCTCGAGCTAGGAGGCGGAAACGGGGCTCCCCTGGATGTTTGCGGGACCCTCGTGCTTCCTCTCGAGTGGAGGCGGCTATGTCGGGGAACTTCTTGACTTGCAGTAAGGATGTGAAGGACCCTTTGGAACTTCCATTGGTTAGATGTGATTAGCCTAGATAAGCCTCAGCGGAAATGGGCCTCATCTCGCCTGGAGGGCAAAACCTCCTGGATTTTCCCGAGTTGCGGCAGGTGCTCTCGACGTCCGACGGGGACCTCGGGGACCCGCTCAGGTGGCCTCAGGAAAGGCCAGTCCCCATGCGAGTTCCTCGGGGGCCTCTCGGGATTCCTCTCCCGGCGATGCCGGGGCCTAAGACCTTGTGTGGAATCGGGGCCGGAACCTGAGGATTCCTCTCCAGTGCTGACATGGATCTTGGGGTACTT
This sequence comes from Ovis canadensis, assembly GCF_042477335.2. Taxonomy (NCBI): domain Eukaryota; kingdom Metazoa; phylum Chordata; class Mammalia; order Artiodactyla; family Bovidae; genus Ovis; species Ovis canadensis. Next base: position 3,732,641 of record NC_091262.1, on the reverse strand, counting down.
CTGGAGTCTCCCCAGGGGAGTCAGTCCTCGTCTCGAATGCGGGCATGCACTTGCGCTTTCCTCCAGAGCGGTAGCAGCAGTGTCACGCATTCCGCCGCGTGGATCAAGGGATCTATGGTTTTCCCTCGAGTCTTTCCCACGAGGCTTTCCCACGAGGCTTTCCCACAGGGCTGTCCCACAGGGCTGTCCCACGAGCACACGTGGTGGGAGTCGATCCTAGGCTTGAACGTCAAGGCAGTGCAGGGAAAACAGGTTCCTCTGGAATGAACTGACATATCTGGGGGACTCTTGGAATCGTGGCACGACCCTGGAGTTCCTCTCGCCTTTCCTGTGGAGAACGCCTCCACTTGAGATGCGACGGGAACGCCTGGAATTCTTTCCCTACGAAACAGGGAAAGGATCCCTCATCTCCAGCTAGGAGGCGGAGGCGGGGCTCCCCTGGATGTTTGTGGGACCCTCGTGCTTCCTCTCGAGTGGAGACGGGTATGTCTATGTCGGGGAACTTCTTGAGTTGCAGCAAGGGTGTGAAGGACCCTTTGGAATTTCCAGTTGTTAGATGTGATTAGCCTCGAGTAGCCTCAGCGGAAATGGGCCTCATCTCGCCTGGAGGGCAAAACCTCCTGGATTTTCTCGAGTTGCGGCAGGTGCTCTCGACTTACAACGAGGACCCCAGGGACCCGCTCTGGTGGCCTCAGGAAAGGCCAGTCCCCATGCGAATTCCTCGGGGGCCTCTCGGGATTCCTCTCCCGTCGATGCCGGGGCCTAAGACCTTGTGTGGAGTCGGGGCCGGAACCTGAGGATTCCTCTCCAGTGCTGACATGGATCTTGGGGTACTTCTGGAGTCTCCCCAGGGGAGTCAGTCCTCGTCTCGAATGCGGGCATGCACCTGCGCTTTCCTCCAGAGCGGTAGGAGCAGTGTCACGCAGTCCGCCGCGTGGATCAAAGGATCTATGGTTTTCCCTCGAGTCTTTCCCACGAGGCTTTCCCAAGAGGCTTTCCCACAGGGCTGTCCCACGTGCCACCGTGGTGGGAGTCGATCCTCGGCATGAACGTCGAGGCAGTGCAGGGAAAATACGTTCCTCTGGAATGGACTGACACATCTGGAGGACTCTTGGAATAGTGGCACGACCCTGGAGTTCCTCTCGCCTTTCCTGTGGAGAGCGCCTCCTCTTGAGATGCGACGGGAACGCCGGGAATTCTTTCCCTACGAAACAGGGAAAGGATCCCTCATCTCGAGCTAGGAGGTGGAAACGGGGCTCCCCTGGATCTGTGCGGGACCCTCGTGATTCCTCTCGAGTGGAGACGGGTATGTCGGGGAACTTCTTGAGTTGCAGCAAAGGTGTGAAGGACCCTTTGGAAGTTCCAGTGGTTAGATGTGATTAGCCTCGAGAAGCCTCAGCGGAAATGGGCCTCATCTCGCCTGGAGGGCAAAACCTCCTGGATTTTCTCGAGTTGGGGCAGATGCTGTCGACTTAAGACGGGGACTTCAGGGACCCTCTCTGGTGGCCTCAGGAAAGGCCAGTCCCCATGCGAGTTCCTCGGGGGCTTCTCGGGATTCCTCTCCCGTCGATGCCGGGGCCTAAGACCTTGTGTGGAGTCGGGGCCGGAACCTGAGGATTCCTCTCCAGTGCTGATATGGATCTTGGGGTATCTGGAGTCTCCCCAGGGGAGTCAGTCCTCGTCTCGAATGCGGGCATGCAATTCCGGTTTCCACCAGAACGGTAGCAGCAGTGTCACGCATTCCTCCGCGTGGATCACCGGATCTATGGCTTTCCCTCGAGGCTTTCTCACGAGGCTTTCCCTCAGGGCTGTCCCACGTGCCACCGTGGTGGAAGTCGATACCCGGCATGAACGTCGAGGCAGTGCAGGGAAAACAGGTTCCTCTGGAATGGACTGACAAATCTGGGAGACTCTTGGAATGGTGGCACGACCCTGGAGTTCCTCTCGCCTTTCCTGTGGAGAGCGCCTCCTCTTGAGATTCGACGGGGAGCCGGGAATTTTTTCCCTACGAAACAGGGAAAGGATCCCTCATCTCGAGCTAGGAGGCGAAAACGGGGCTCCCCTGGATGTGTGCGGCACCTTCTAGCTTCCTCTCGAGTGGAGACGGGTATGTCGGGGAACTTCTTGAGTTGCAGCAAGGGTGTGAAGGACCCTTTGGAAGTTCCAGTGGTTAGATGTGATTAGCCTTGAGAAGCCTCAGCGGAAATGGGCCTCATCTCGCCTGGAGGGCAAAACCTCCTGGATTTTCTCGAGTTGCGATGGTGCTCTCGACTTACGACAGGGACAAGAGGGACACGCTCTGGTGGCCTCAGAAAAGGCCAGTTCCCATGCGAGTTCCTCGGGGGCCTCTCGGGATTCCTCTCCCGGCGATGCCGGGGCCTAAGACCTTGTGTGGAGTCGGGGCCTGAACCTGAGGATTCCTCTCCAGTGCTGACATGGATCTTGGGGTACTTCTGGAAGCTCCCGAGGGGAGTCAGTCCTCGTCTCGAATGCGGGCATGCACTTGCGCATTCCTCCAGAGCGGTAGCAGCAGTGTCACGAATTCCGCAGCGTGGATCAAGGGATCTATGGCTTTCCCTCGAGGCTTTCCCACGAGGCTTTCCCACAGGGCTGTCCCACGTGCACACGTGGTGGGAGTCGATCCTAGGCTTGAACGTCAAGGCAGTGCAGGAAAAACAGGTTCCTCTGGAATGGACTGACACATCTGGCGGACTCTTGCAATGGTGGCACGACCCTGGAGTTCCTCTCGCCTTTCCTGTGGACAGCGTCTCCTCTTGAGATGCGACGGGAACGCCGGGAATTCTTTCCCTACGAAAAAGGGATAGGATCCCTCAACTCGGGCTAGGAGGCAGAAGCCGGGCTCCCCTGGATGTGTGCAGGACCCCACGTGCTTCCTCTCGAGTGGAGACGGATATGTCGGGGAACTTCTTGAGTTGCAGCAAGGGTGTGAAGGACCCTTTGGAAGTTCCAGTGGTTAGATGTGATTGGCCTCGAGAAGCCTCAGCGGAAATGGGCCTCATCTCGCCTGGAGGGCAAAACCTCCTGGATTTTCTCGAGTTGCGGCAGGTGCTCTCGACTTACGACGGGGACCTCGGGGACCCGCTCTGGTGGCCTCAGGAAAGGCCAGTCCCCATGCGAGTTCCTCGCGGGCCTCTCGGGATTCCTCTCCCGTCGATGCCGGGGCCTAAGACCTTGTGCGGAGACGGGGCCGGAACCTGAGGATTCCTCTCCAGTGCTGACATGGATCTTGGGGTAGTTCTGGAGTCTCCCCAGGGGAGTCAGTCCTCGTCTCGAATGCGGGCATGCACTTGCGCTTTTCTCCAGAGCGGTAGCAGCAGTGTCACGCATTCCGCCGCGTGGATCAAGGGATCTATGGTTTTCCCTCGAGTCTTTCCCACGAGGCTTTCCCACGAGGCTTTCCCACAGGGCTGTCCCACAGGGCTCTCCCACGTGCACACGTGGTGGGAGTCGATCCTAGGCTTGAACGTCAAGGCAGTGCAGGGAAAACAGTTTCCTCTGGAATGAACTGACACATCTGGGGGACTCTTGGAATCGTGGCACGACCCTGGAGTTCCTCTCGCCTTGCCTGTGGAGAGCGCCTCCTCTTGAGATGCGACGGGAACGCCGGGAATTCTTTCCCTACGAAACAGGGAAAGGATCCCTCATCTCGAGCTAGGAGGCGGAAACGGGGCTCCCCTGGATGTTTGCGGGACCCTCGTGCTTCCTCTCGAGTGGAGGCGGCTATGTCGGGGAACTTCTTGACTTGCAGTAAGGGTGTGAAGGACCCTTTGGAACTTCCATTGGTTAGATGTGATTAGCCTAGATAAGCCTCAGCGGAAATGGGCCTCATCTCGCCTGGAGGGCAAAACCTCCTGGATTTTCCCGAGTTGCGGCAGGTGCTCTCGACGTCCGACGGGGACCTCGGGGACCCGCTCAGGTGGCCTCAGGAAAGGCCAGTCCCCATGCGAGTTCCTCGGGGGCCTCTCGGGATTCCTCTCCCGGCGATGCCGGGGCCTAAGACCTTGTGTGGAATCGGGGCCGGAACATGAGGATTCCTCTCCAGTGCTGACATGGATCTTGGGGTACTTCTGGAGTCTCCCCAGGGGAGTCAGTCCTCGTCTCGAATGCGGGCATGCACTTGCGCTTTCCTCCAGAGCGGTAGCAGCAGTGTCACGCATTCCGCCGCGTGGATCAAGGGATCTATGGTTTTCCCTCGAGTCTTTCCCACGAGGCTTTCCCACAGGGCTGTCCCACAGGGCTGTCCCACGAGCACACGTGGTGGGAGTCGATCCTAGGCTTGAACGTCAAGGCAGTGCAGGGAAAACAGGTTCCTCTGGAATGAACTGACATATCTGGGGGACTCTTGGAATCGTGGCACGACCCTGGAGTTCCTCTCGCCTTTCCTGTGGAGAACGCCTCCACTTGAGATGCGACGGGAACGCCTGGAATTCTTTCCCTACGAAACAGGGAAAGGATCCCTCATCTCCAGCTAGGAGGCGGAGGCGGGGCTCCCCTGGATGTTTGTGGGACCCTCGTGCTTCCTCTCGAGTGGAGACGGGTATGTCTATGTCGGGGAACTTCTTGAGTTGCAGCAAGGGTGTGAAGGACCCTTTGGAATTTCCAGTTGTTAGATGTGATTAGCCTCGAGTAGCCTCAGCGGAAATGGGCCTCATCTCGCCTGGAGGGCAAAACCTCCTGGATTTTCTCGAGTTGCGGCAGGTGCTCTCGACTTACAACGAGGACCCCAGGGACCCGCTCTGGTGGCCTCAGGAAAGGCCAGTCCCCATGCGAATTCCTCGGGGGCCTCTCGGGATTCCTCTCCCGTCGATGCCGGGGCCTAAGACCTTGTGTGGAGTCGGGGCCGGAACCTGAGGATTCCTCTCCAGTGCTGACATGGATCTTGGGGTACTTCTGGAGTCTCCCCAGGGGAGTCAGTCCTCGTCTCGAATGCGGGCATGCACCTGCGCTTTCCTCCAGAGCGGTAGGAGCAGTGTCACGCAGACCGCCGCGTGGATCAAAGGATCTATGGTTTTCCCTCGAGTCTTTCCCACGAGGCTTTCCCACGAGGCTTTCCCACAGGGCTGTCCCACGTGCCACCGTGGTGGGAGTCGATCCTCGGCATGAACGTCGAGGCAGTGCAGGGAAAATACGTTCCTCTGGAATGGACTGACACATCTGGAGGACTCTTGGAATAGTGGCACGACCCTGGAGTTCCTCTCGCCTTTCCTGTGGAGAGCGCCTACTCTTGAGATGCGACGGGAACGCCGGGAATTCTTTCCCTACGAAACAGGGAAAGGATCCCTCATCTCGAGCTAGGAGGTGGAAACGGGGCTCCCCTGGATCTGTGCGGGACCCTCGTGATTCCTCTCGAGTGGAGACGGGTATGTCGGGGAACTTCTTGAGTTGCAGCAAAGGTGTGAAGGACCCTTTGGAAGTTCCAGTGGTTAGATGTGATTAGCCTCGAGAAGCCTCAGCGGAAATGGGCCTCATCTCGCCTGGAGGGCAAAACCTCCTGGATTTTCTCGAGTTGGGGCAGATGCTGTCGACTTAAGACGGGGACTTCAGGGACCCTCTCTGGTGGCCTCAGGAAAGGCCAGTCCCCATGCGAGTTCCTCGGGGGCTTCTCGGGATTCCTCTCACGTCGATGCCGGGGCCTAAGACCTTGTGTGGAGTCAGGGCCGGAACCTGAGGATTCCTCTCCAGTGCTGACATGGATCTTGGGGTATCTGGAGTCTCCCCAGGGGAGTCAGTCCTCGTCTCGAATGCGGGCATGCAATTCCGGTTTCCACCAGAACGGTAGCAGCAGTGTCACGCATTCCTCCGCGTGGATCACCGGATCTATGGCTTTCCCTCGAGGCTTTCTCACGAGGCTTTCCCTCAGGGCTGTCCCACGTGCCACCGTGGTGGAAGTCGATACCCGGCATGAACGTCGAGGCAGTGCAGGGAAAACAGGTTCCTCTGGAATGGACTGACAAATCTGGGAGACTCTTGGAATGGTGGCACGACCCTGGAGTTCCTCTCGCCTTTCCTGTGGAGAGCGCCTCCTCTTGAGATTCGACGGGGAGCCGGGAATTTTTTCCCTACGAAACAGGGAAAGGATCCCTCATCTCGAGCTAGGAGGCGGAAACGGGGCTCCCCTGGATGTGTGCGGCACCTTCTAGCTTCCTCTCGAGTGGAGACGGGTATGTCGGGGAACTTCTTGAGTTGCAGCAAGGGTGTGAAGGACCCTTTGGAAGTTCCAGTGGTTAGATGTGATTAGCCTTGAGAAGCCTCAGCGGAAATGGGCCTCATCTCGCCTGGAGGGCAAAACCTCCTGGATTTTCTCGAGTTGCGATGGTGCTCTCGACTTACGACAGGGACAAGAGGGACACGCTCTGGTGGCCTCAGAAAAGGCCAGTTCCCATGCGAGTTCCTCGGGGGCATCTCGGGATTCCTCTCCCGGCGATGCCGGGGCCTAAGACCTTGTGTGGAGTCGGGGCCGGAACCTGAGGATTCCTCTCCAGTGCTGACATGGATCTTGGGGTACTTCTGGAAGCTCCCGAGGGGAGTCAGTCCTCGTCTCGAATGCGGGCATGCACTTGCGCATTCCTCCAGAGCGGTAGCAGCAGTGTCACGAATTCCGCAGCGTGGATCAAGGGATCTATAGCTTTCCCTCGAGGCTTTCCCACGAGGCTTTCCCACAGGGCTGTCCCACGTGCACACGTGGTGGGAGTCGATCCTAGGCTTGAACGTCAAGGCAGTGCAGGAAAAACAGGTTCCTCTGGAATGGACTGACACATCTGGCGGACTCTTGGAATGGTGGCACGACCCTGGAGTTCCTCTCGCCTTTCCTGTGGACAGCGTCTCCTCTTGAGATGCGACGGGAACGCCGGGAATTCTTTCCCTACGAAAAAGGGATAGGATCCCTCAACTCGGGCTAGGAGGCAGAAGCCGGGCTCCCCTGGATGTGTGCAGGACCCCACGTGCTTCCTCTCGAGTGGAGACGGATATGTCGGGGAACTTCTTGAGTTGCAGCAAGGGTGTGAAGGACCCTTTGGAAGTTCCAGTGGTTAGAGGTGATTGGCCTCGAGAAGCCTCAGCGGAAATGGGCCTCATCTCGCCTGGAGGGCAAAACCTCCTGGATTTTCTCGAGTTGCGGCAGGTGCTCTCGACTTACGACGGGGACCTCGGGGACCCGCTCTGGTGGCCTCAGGAAAGGCCAGTCCCCATGCGAGTTCCTCGCGGGCCTCTCGGGATTCCTCTCCCGTCGATGCCGGGGCCTAAGACCTTGTGCGGAGACGGGGCCGGAACCTGAGGATTCCTCTCCAGTGCTGACATGGATCTTGGGGTAGTTCTGGAGTCTCCCCAGGGGGGTCAGTCCTCGTCTCGAATGCGGGCATGCACTTGCGCTTTCCTCCAGAGCGGTAGCAGCAGTGTCACGCATTCCCCCGCGTGGATCAAGGGATCTATGGTTTTCCCTCGAGTCTTTCCCACGAGGCTTTCCCACGAGGCTTTCCCACAGGGCTGTCCCACAGGGCTCTCCCACGTGCACACGTGGTGGGAGTCGATCCTAGGCTTGAACGTCAAGGCAGTGCAGGGAAAACAGTTTCCTCTGGAATGAACTGACACATCTGGGGGACTCTTGGAATCGTGGCACGACCCTGGAGTTCCTCTCGCCTTTCCTGTGGAGAGCGCCTCCTCTTGAGATGCGACGGGAACGCCGGGAATTCTTTCCCTACGAATCAGGAAAAGGATCCCTCATCTCGAGCTAGGAGGCGGAAAAGGGGCTCCCCTGGATGTGTGCGGGATCCTCGTGCTTCCTCTCGAGTGGAGATGGGTATGTCGGGGAACTTCTTGAGTTGCAGCAAGGGTGTGAAGGACCCTTTGGAAGTTCCAGTGGTTAGATATGATTAGCCTCGAGAAGCCTCAGCGGAAATGGGCCTCATCTCGCCTGTAGGGCAAAACCTCCTGGATTTTCTCGAGTTGCGGAAGGTGCTCTCGACTTACGACAGGGACCTCAGGGACCCGCTCTGGTGGCCTCAGGAAAGGCCAGTCCCCATGCGAGTTCCACGGGGGCCTCTCGGGATTGCTCTCCCGTCGATGCCGGGGCCTAAGACCTTGTGTGGAGTCGGGGCCGGAACCTGAGGATTCCTCTCCAGTGCTGACATGGATCTTGGGGTATTTCTGGAGTCTACCCAGGGGAGTCAGTCCTCGTCTCGAATGCGGGCATGCACTTGCGCTTTAGTCAAGAGCTGTAGCAGCAGTGTCATGCAGTCCGCCGCGTGGATCAAAGGATCTATGGTTTTCCCTCGAGTCTTTCCACGAGGCTTTCCCACGAGGCTTTCCCAGAGGGCTGTCCCACGTGCACACGTGTTGGGAGTCGATCCTCGGCTTGAACGTCAAGGCAGTGAAGGGAAAACAGGTTCCTCTGGAATGGACTGACACATCTGGGGGACTCTTGGATTGGTGGCATGACCCTGGAGTTCCTCTCGCTTTTCCTGTGGAGAGCGCCTCCTCTTGAGATGCGAAGGGAACGCCGGGAATTCTTTCCCTACGAAACAGGGAAAGGATCCCTCATCTCGAGCTCGGAGGCGGAAACGGGGTTCCCCTGGATGTGTGCGGGACCCTCGTGCTTCCTCTCCAGTGGAGACGGCTAGGTCGGGGAACTTTTTGAGTTGCAACAAGGGTGTGAAGGACCCTTTGGAAGTTCCAGTGGTTAGATGTGATTAGCCTCGAGAAGCCTCAGGGGAAATGGGCCTCATCTCGCCTGGAGGGCAAAACCTCCTGGAGTTTCTCGAGTTGCGGCAGTTGCTCTCGACTAACGACGGGGACATCAGGGACCCGCTCTGGTGGCCTCAGGAAATGCCAGTCCCCATGCCAGTTCCTCGGGGGCCTCTCGGGATTCCTCTCCCGTCGATGCCGGGGCCTAAGACCTTGTGTGGAGTCGGGGCCGGAACCTGAGGATTCCTCTCCAGTGCTGACATGGATCTTGGGGTATTTCTGGAGGCTCCCCAGGGGAGTCAGTCCTCGTCTCGAATGGGGGCATGCACTTGCGCTTTCCTTCAGAGCGGTAGCAGCAGTGTCACGCAGTCCGCCGCGTGGATCAAAGGATCTATGGTTTTTCCTCGAGTCTTTCCCACGAGGTTTTCCCACGAGGCTTTCCCACAGGGCTGTCCCACGTGCACACATGGCGGGAGTCGATCCTCGGCTTGAACGTACAGGCAGTGCTGGGAAAACAGGTTCCTCTGGAATGTACTGACACATCTGGGGGACTCTTGGATTGGTGGCACGACCCTGGAGTTCCTCTCGCTTTTCCTGTTGAGAGCGCCTCCTCTTGAGATGCGACGGGAACGCCGGGAATTCTTTCCCTACGAAACAGGGAAAGGATCCCTCATCTCGAGCTAGGAGGCGGAAACGGGGTTCCCCTGGATGTGTGCGGGACGCTCCTGCTTCCTCTTCAGTAGAGACGGCTATGTCGGGGAAATTCTGGACTTGCAGCAAGGGTGTGAAGGACCCTTTGGAAGTTCCAGTGGTTAGATGTGAATAGGCTCGAGAAGCCTCAGCGGTAATGTGCCTCATCTCGCCTGGAGGGCAAAACCTCCTGGAGTTTCTCGAGTTGCGGCAGGTGCTCTCGACTTACGACGGGGACCTCAGGGACCCGCTCTGATGGCCTCAGGAAAGGCCAGTCGCCATGCGAGTTCCTCGGGGGCCTCTCGGGATTCTTCTCCCGTCGATGCCGGGGCCGAAGACCTTGTGTGGAGTCGGGGCCGGAACCTGAGGATTCCTCTCCAGTGCTGACATGGATCTTGGGGTACTTCTGGAGTCTCCCCAGGGGAGTCAGTCCTCGTCTCGAATGCGGGCATGCTCTTGCGCTTTAGTCAAGAGCGGTGGCAGCAGTGTCACGCAGTCCACCGCATGGATCAAAGGATCTAACGTTTTCCCTCGAGTCTTTCCCACGAGGCTTTCCCACGAGGCTGTCCCACAGGGCTGTCCCACGTGCACACGTGGTGGGAGCCGATCCTCGGCTTGAACGTCAAGGCAGTGCAGGGAAAACAGGCTCTTCTGGAATGGACTGACACATCTGGGGGACTCTTGGAATGGTGGCACGACTCTGGACTTCCTCTCGCCTTTCCTGTGGAGAGCGCCTCCTCTTGAGATGCGACGGGAACGCCGGGAATTCTTTCCCTACGAAACAGGGAAAGGATCCCTCATCTCGAGCTAGGAGGCGGAAACTGGGCTCCCCTGGATGTGTACGGGACCCTCGTGCTTCCTCTCGAGTGGAAACGGCTATGTCGGGGAACTTCTTGAGTTGCAGCAAGGGTGTGAAGGACCCTTTGGAAGTTCCAGTGGTTAGATGTGATTAGCCTCGAGAAGCCTCAGCGGAAATGGGCCTCATCTCGCCTGCAGGGCAAAACTTCCTGGATTTTCTCGATTTGCGGCAGGTGCTCTCGACTTATGACGGGGACCTCAGGGACACGCTCTGGTGGCCTCAGGAAAGGCCAGACCCTATGCAAGTTCCTCGGGGGCCTCTCGGGATTCCTCTCCCGTCGATGGTGGGGCCTAAGACCTTGTGTGGAGTCGGGGCCGGAACCTGAGGATTCCTCTCCAGTGCTGACATGGATCTTGGGGTCCTTCTGGAGTCTCCCCAGGGGAGTTAGTCCTCGTCTCAAATGCGGGCATGCACTTGCGCTTTCCTCTAGAGCGGTAGCAGCTGTGTCACGCATTCCGCCGCGTGGATCAAGGGATCTATGGCTTTTCCTTGAGGCTTTCCCACGAGGCTTTCCCACAGGGCTGTCCCACGTGCACACGTGGTGGGAGTCGATCCTTGGCTTGAACGTCAAGGCAGTGCAGGGAAAACAGGTTCCTCTGGAATGGACTGACACATCTGGGGGAGTCTTGGAACGGTGGCACGACCCTGGAGTTCCTCTCGCCTTTCCTGTGGAGAGCGCCTCCTCTTGAGATGCGACGGGAACGCCGGGAATTCTTTCCCTACGAAACAGGGAAAGGATCCCTCATCTCGAGCTAGGAGGCGGAAACGGGGCTCCCCTGGATGTGTGCGGGACCCTCGTGCTTCCTCTCGAGTGGAGACGGCTATGTCGGGGAACTTCTTGAGTTGCAGCAAGGGTGTGAAGGACCCTTTGGAAGTTCCAGTGGTTAGATGTGATTAGCCTCGAGAAGCCTCAGCGGAAATAGTCCTCATCTCGCCTGGAGGGCAAAACTTCCTGGATTTTCTCGAGTTGCTGCATGTGCTCTCGACTTACGACGGGGACCTCAGGGACCCACTCTGGTGGCCTCAGGAAAGGCCAGTCCCCATGCGAGGTCCTCGCGGGCCTCTCGGGATTCCTCTACCGTCGATGCCGGGGCCGAAGACCTTGTGTGGAGTCGGGCCGGAACCTGAGGATTCCTCTCCAGTGCTGACATGGATCTTGGGGTACTTCTGGAGTCTCCCCAGGGGAGTCAGTCCTCGTCTCGAATGCGGGCATGCACTTGCGCTTTCCTCCAGAGCGGTAGCAGCAGTTTCACGCAGTCCGCCGCGTGGATCAAAGGATCTATGGTTTTCCCTCGATTCTTTCCCACGAGGCTTTCCCACGAGGCTTTCCCACAGGGCTGTCCCACGTGCACAAGTGGTGAGAGTCGATCCTCGGCTTGAACGTCATGGCAGTGCAGGGAAAACAGGTTCCTCTGGAATGGCCTGACACATCTGGGGGACTCTGGGAATGGTGGCACTATCCTGGAGTTCCTCTCGCCTTTCCTGTGGAGAGAGCCTTCTCTTGAGATGCGACGGGAACGCCCAGAATTTTTCCCGACCAAACCGGGAAAGGATCTCTCATATGGAGCTACGAGGCGGAAATGGCGCTCCACTGGATGTGTGCGGGACCCTCGTGCTTCCTCTAGAGTGGAGAGGGGTATGTCGGGGAACTTCTTGAGTTGCAGCAAGGATGTGAAGGACCTTTTGGAAGTTCCAGAGGTTAGGTGTAATTAGCCTCGAGAAGCCGCAGCGCACATTTGCCTCATCTAGCCTGGAGGGGAGATCCTCCTGGATTTTCCCGAGTTGTGGCAGGTGCTCTAGTGTTACGACGGAGACCTAAGGGACCCGCTCTGGTGGCCTCAGGCCTGGCCAGACCCCATTCGAGCTTCTCGGGGACCTCTTGGGATTCCTCTCCCGTCGATGCCGGGGCCTAAGACCCCGTGTGGCGTTGGCCACGGAAACTGAGGATTCTTCTCCAGTGCTGACATGGTTCTTGGGGTACTTCTGGACTCACCCCAGTGGAGTCAGTCATTGTCTCGAATGGGGGCATGCACGTGCGCTTTCCTCCAGAGCAGTAGCAGCAGTTTCACGCTTCCCGTCACGTCGTTCATGGGATCTGTGGGTTTCCCTCGAGGTTTTCCCACAAGGCTTTCCCATGAGGCTTTCCCACAGGGCTGTCCCATGTGCCACCTTGGTGTGAGTCGATCTGCAGCGTTAAAGTCGAGGCAGTAGAGGGAAAACACCTTCCTCTGGAATGGACGTACACATCTGGGGGACTCTGAGAATGGTGGCACGACCCTGGAGTTCCTCTCGCCTTTCCTGTGGAGAGCGCCTCCTCTTGAGATGCGACAGGAACGCCCAGAATTCTTTCCCGACCAAGCAGGGAAAGGATCCCTCATCTGGAACTACAATGCGGAAACGGGGCTCCTCTTGATGTGGGCGGGACCATTGTGCTTCCTCTAGAGTGGACAGGGGTAGTCGGGGAACTTCTTGAGTTGCAGCAAGGGTGTGAAGGACCTTTTGGAAGTTCCAGAGGTTAGTTGTGATTAGTGTCGAGAAGCATCGGCGGAAATGGGCCTCATTTCCCCTGGAGGGGAGTACCTCCTGGATTTTCTCGAGTTGCGGCAGGTGCTCTCATCTTACGACGGTGACTTAAGGCACCCGCTCTGGTGGCCTCAGGACTGGCCAGTCCCCATTCGAGTTGCTCGGGGGCCGCTCGGGATTCCTCTCCCTTCGATCCGGGGCCTAAGACCTTGTGTGGGGTCGGAGGCGGAACCTGAGGATTCCTCTCCAGTGCTGACATGGATCTTGCGGTACTTCTGGAGTCTGCCCAGGAGAGTCAGTCCTCGTCTCGAGAGGGGGCATGCACGTGCGCTTTCCTCCCGAGCTGTAGTAGCAGTGTCACGCTTCCCGTCGTGTCGATCATGGGATCTGTGGCTTTCCCTCGAGGCTTTCCCAGGAGGCTTTCCTACGAGGCTTTCCCACAGGGCTGTCTCACGTGCCACCGTGGTGTGAGTCGATCCTCGGCGTGAAAGTCGAGGCAGTGCAGGGAAAAGAGGTTCCTCTGGAATGGACTGGGACATCTGGGGGACTCTTGGAATGGTGGCACGACCCTGGAGTTCCTCTCGCCTTTCCTGTGGAGAGCGCCTGCTCTTGAGATGCGACGGGAACGCCGGGAATTCTTTCCCGACCAAGCAGGGAAAGGATCCCTCATCTCGAGCTACGAGGTGGAAACGGGGCTCCTCTGGATGTGGACCGAACCTCGTGCTTTCTTTCGACTGGAGATGGGTATGTCGGGGATCTTCTTGAGTTGCAGTAAGGGTGTCAAGGACCCTTTGGAAGTTCCAGAGGTTAGATATGATTAGCCTCGAGACGCCTCAGCCAAAATGGGCCACATCTCGCCTGGAGGGTTGAACCTCCTTGTTTTCTCGAGTTGCGGCTTGTGCTCTCGACTTACGACGGGGACCTCATGGACCCGCTCTGTTGGCCTCAGGATGGGTCATTCCCCATGCGAGTTGCTCGGTGGCCTCTGAGGATTCCTCGCCCGTCAATGCAGGCGCCTAAGACCTTGTATGGAGTCGGACCAGAACCTGAGGATTCCTCTCCCGGGCTGACATGGATCTTGGCGTACTTCTGGAGTCTCCCAAGGGGCGTCAGACCTCGTCTCGAGTGGGGTCATGCACGTGTGCTTTCCTCCTGAGCAGTAGCAGCAGTGTCTCGCTTCCCGTCTTGTGGATCAAGGGATCTGTGTCTTTCCCTCGAGCCTTTTCCATGGGCTTTCCCACAGGGCTATTCCACGTGCCACCATGCAGTGCTGGGAAAACAGGAACCTCCTTCCCCACATAGGGGGTACACTGTCCCCTTGGGCGTGTATCTCCGGGGCATTCGCGCATGGGGGTTGCCACGGATGTTGGCCTCAGGCTCCACATGAGAAAAGCCCCTAATGGCATTAGCTGCCGGTCCAGACGCTGGCCCCTCAGGTCTCTGGCCGGAGCCTTGGGCTCCAGGCAACTCAAAGCCCTCGGGGCTGGTGCTCTGGGACTGCTGTAGGGAAAGGACGCCAGGAGCCCACGGAGGAGTTGGGGAGGCGCAGGTGGCATATGGAGGCGAGGACAGCGTGGGATCTAGGTGGAGGCGCTGGAGAGAGCGTCCGTTGTCCCGGAATGCCTCGGAGGAGCCAGCGGGGGACAGTCCAGGCCCAGGGACCTGTGGTATGTGAAAAGGTGGGAAACCCCAGAACAAGGCAGGCTGGGAAAGGGGGCGTGGGCGGCCAATTCAAAGGGACCTAGGGGGCGTTTCCTGGGCGGTGAGCTCCCTTGGCACTGCTGAGGGCCCCTGATTGATCCACCCGGGGTTGATCCCACCATCCGCTGCGAGGGAGGGCCACAAACCAAAGCCCCCGAACTGCCCACCCACCCCAACGGGGATCTTGGCGGTCCGGGGCACAGCTGTGCCCGGGAAAAGCCCACTCACTCCACGGGACTCCGTCCAGGGTCTCTGCTTGGAAAGAGGCCAGGGGCGGCCCCCTCCATCTACGCACCCAAACCCTATTGACGTCAATGGGGGTGGAGACGCCTCCCGCTCTCCAGAGTCCTGGGCTGCTGGGTCCCCGCCCACTCGGCCAGCAGTCTGCAGCGCTCCTGTGTGCCTCTCCCACCATGGCTTCGTCCAGCTCCTCCAGCACCTCAAGCGGTACGTTTGCCCTCGGTCCCTGGGGTCGGATCACGTCTCAGGGGATTTGCGGGTGGCCCGGGCAAGGGCTCTCGGCCCACGTGTCGACCCCCGCTCCCGCCCGAGAACGGCGGGGACCCATCGGCCGGGCCCGGGGTTCCCAGGCGTCAGGTGTGCCCAAAGTTGGAGGGCGTTGCATCGTTCGTTCATCTTGCTCCTTTGGCACACACATGGCTTCTCCGTTCTCTTTTCTGGGAAGACAGTGTTGTTTTAGGGGGCGTGCTGCGGGAGTCAGGGGCCGGTGGGAGCGGGTGCTGTGCTGGGATGAGGCCCTTTATCCTCACATCTTCCTGTGGGAACGGGAGTCGGGGAGCTCTGTGGCCTTGCCGCCTTCAGTGGCTTCCTCTGCACACGGGCTTAGTGCCTTCTGCCTTCTGTCAGTCGTTATGGGGTTTGGGCTTCGCTTTGGTGGCCTTGGCCTTGGCCCTGGCCTGGGCCTTGGCCTTACCCTTGGCGTTGCCCTTGCCCTTGCCCTTGGACTTCGGCTTGGCCTTCCCTAGGCCTTGTCCTTGGCCTTACCTTGTCCTTGCCCTTACCTTTTCCTTGCCCTTAAACTTAAACTTGACCTTGACTTTGACCTTGAACTTGACTTTGACCTTGAACTTGAACTTGACCTTGAACTTGAACTTGAACTTGACTTTGACCTTGACCTTGAACTTGGACTTGACCTTGAACTTGAACTTGACCTTGAACTTGACCTTGACCTTGACTTTGACCTTGAACTTGAACTTGACCTTGAACTTGACCTTGACTTTGACCTTGAACTTGAACTTGAACTTGACTTTGAACTTGAACTTGAACTTGACCTTGACTTTGACCTTGAACTTGAACTTGACCTTGACCTTGAACTTGAACTTGACCAACAACGGGAGACCAGATTTGCTCAGAGCACCGGAGGTCCAGAGGCAGGGCCGTGTATCTCCCCTTCCCTTTGTGATCATTGCAAAGACATTCCTAGCTGATAGCGGGAGTGCCCATGAAGAAGCAAGCAGTGGGAGTGTGTTTGACACGACTGTGTGCCTCAACTCCACAAGGGGCCTTTCCTCTCGAAGTAGGCCCCATGTCCCCTTGGGGAGGGTGTCATGCCTCTTTTCTCCACACTGCCAAAGGGTGGAGCAAAGCTCGCTCTGTCAGAGGTACAAAAACAGCAATTGAATGGATTTTCAAGCTCTTGCTAGGCTGCACCCTTTCAGGGCCCACTTTACTGAAACAGGTGCTCTGTGGCCCCCGGTTGGGTATGCAGGTTCACAAACAGGGTGAGATCCTGTCCAAGCCAACAATTTTCCTGAAAGACCTAGGCTCACTAAAGCTCTCCTCCAGAGCAAAGGGGATAGAGGAGATGTATGGAGGAGTCTTTGCCTTTCCCTGTGAGTGTGGGGCTACTCCCTACGGCCCCAAGCTCAGGGATAACTGCCTCTAAGAAAGGAATGGCAAGAAGCGCTAATCTTGGAGGTTGGGACAGGGAGTTCGCAGCATGTGGGGAAAGAAAGACTTCTTCGGGGAAGAAGAGGCAACCACCGGGGGTGTGTTCGCAAGCCTCTATTTGGAAGGAACACGTTTGCTTATACAACTCAAGACCTCCAGATCTGCTCAGAGGACTGAAGTTCCAGAGACAGGGCCATGTATCTCCCCTTCCCTTTGAGATCCTTGCCAAGACATTCCTAGCAGATTGTCGGAGTGCCCATGAAGAAGCAAGCAGCGGGAGTGTGCTTGACATCACTGGCTGCCTACCTGGGCTCAGCTCCTCAAGGGGCCTTTCTCTCCTGGTAGGCCCTATGTCCCCTTTGGGAGAGGGTTGTGCCCTCTTCCCTCCACACTGCCAAAGGGTGGAGGTGGAGCAAACTCGTTCTCTCCGAGGTAAAAGAAAGACAAATTGGATGGATCTTTAAGCTCTTGCTATGCTGCACCCCTCCAGGACCCACTCGAGCAAAACAGGTGCCCTGTGGCCCCTAGGTCGGGTATGCAGGTTCACACACCGGGTGTGATCCCGTCAAAGCCAAGAATTTTCCTGACAGACCTAGGCTCACTAGAGCTCTCCTCCAGAGGAAAGGGGACAGAAAAGATGTGTGTGTGGAGGTGGCTCTGCCTTTCCAGGTCCCAATCTCAGGGATAACTGCCCCTAAGAAAGGAACTGCTGCTGCTGCTGCTGCTGCTGCTGCTGCTGCTGCTGCTGCTGCTGCTGCTGCTGCTGCTGCTGCTAAGTTGGTTCAGTCGTGTTCGACTCTGTGCGACGCCATAGACGGTAGCCCACTAGGCTCCCCCGTCCCTGGGATTCTCCAGGCAAGAACAGTAAGTGGGTTGCCATTGCCTTCTCCAATGCATGAAAGTGAAAATGAAAGTGCAGTCGCTCAGTCGTGTCCGACCCTCAGCGACCCCATGGACTGCAGCCTACCAGGCTTCTCTGTCCATAGGATTTTCTGAAAGGAACTGCAAGAAGCACTTTTCCAGGAGGCTGGGAAAGGGAGTTTGCAGGATGTGGGGAAAGAGAGCCTCCTTCGGGGAAGAATAGGCGGCCACTTGTTTTGTGTTGCAAACCTCTATTTGGAAGGAACAGGTTAGCTTATACAAAGGGAGACCTCCAGATCTGCTCAGAGGACCGAAGTTGCAGAGGCAGGTCGGTGTATCTTCCCTTCACTTTGCGATCCTTGCAAAGACATTCCTTGCTGCTAGATGACTCAGCAAGGGCCTTTGAGACTGTTGTTTTCTTTCCTAGGTTCAAAGATTCCTTCAGTTCCTAATATAGATATCCTAGAAATGATATGACATCCGTGAAAATCTGATATGTCCTGGTCAAATGCTGTCAGTTATCATTCTAGTTATCATATTAAAGCATTTCAAGTCGCAGCAGTGACCAGATGACATTGTCAATTTCTATTTCATCAGGTTTTAACCATGTCCTCTGTGGTTTCACACTGATGCCTTTGCAGAAATACTGCTACTTCAAGATACATGGAAAATACTTTTTTTAAGCTTACTGATAATTTGTTTGTTTGTTTGCTTGTCTTCTGGTAAGCTGCTACCAGATGGAATTTAGTCTCCTCTCTAGGTTAAGAGAACTAAGTTTTCTTAGAATGCAATTTTTGATCACAGACTATGAGTTTCTCTACCTTTCATTGATTTATAATTGTTTTCATCATCTGTTTTTTTACTTCGGTAAAGTAAATAAGCCTTATTTAAGATTTTGGTACATGTAGGATGGACTAAGCTTTCCCCACCCTTGCAAGTTCCCTTAACCCTTCAGATTCTTCTCGTGGGACCAAGATCTCACTTTCCTCCAGAGGGACAATCCAAGCTTTTTATCAGTTGATCTGCCCCTGACATCAGAGTCAAGTTGAGCACGAGTTGGCCTATAATTTAGGCATGAAACTATGACTACATAAAGAAAAGGTGACTTTATGATTCAGGGATGGCCATGATATGCCTTGCACTTCAGAGAAAATGGGTTAAAATGATTTTTTTTTCCTTCAAAACTGCACACCCAGTTCTTTCAGCATATGCAATTGAAAACATCTAGTCATTAGGTCAGTTTTCATTCCAATCCCAAAGAAAGGCAATGACAAAGACTATTCAAGCTGCTGCACAATTGCACTCATCTCACACACTAGTAAAGTAATGCTCAAAATTCTCCAAGTTCACATGAACTGTGAACTTCCAGATGTTCAAGAGGGATTTAAAAAATGCAGAGAAACCAGAGATCAAATTGCCAACATCCACTGGATCATTGAAAAAGCAAGAGAGTTCCGGAAAAAAAAAAAAAAAAAAAAAACATCTATTTCTGCTTTATTGACAATGCCAAAGCCTTTGACTGTGTGGATCACAAGAAACTGGGAAAAATTCTGAAAGAGATGGGAATACCAGACCACCTGACCTGTCTCTTGAGAAACCTGTATGCAGGTCAGGAAGAAACAGTTCGAACTGGACATGGAACAACAGACTGGTTCTACATAGGAAAAGGAACATGTCAAGGCTGTATATTGTCACCCTGCTTATTTAACTTATATGCAGAGTACAGCATGAGAAACACTGGGCTGGAGGAAGCACACGCTGGAATCAAGGTTGCTGGGAGAAATATCAATAATCTCAGATATTCAGATGACACCACTCTTATGGCAGAAAGTGAAGAAGAGCTAAAGAGTCTCCTGATGAAAGTGAAAGAGGAGAGTGAAAAAGTTAGCTTAAAGCTCAGCATTCAGAAAACTACAATCATTGCATCCAGTCTCATCACTTCATGGCAAATAGATGGGAAAACATTGGAAACAGCAGCAGACTATTTTGGGGGGCTTGGAAATCACTGCAGGTGATGGCTGCCTCCATGAACTTAAAACATATTTATGACTTGGAAGAAAAGTGATGACCAAACTAGACAGCATATTAAAAAGCCGAGACGTTGCTTTGCCAACAAAGATCCATCCGGTCAAGGCTATGGTTTTTCCATATGTCATGGATGGATATGAAAGATGTACTATAAAGAAAGTGACAGCTGAAAATTTGATGCTTTTGAACAGTGGTGTTGGAGAAGATGCTTGTAGGTCGCTTAGACTACAAGGAGACGCAACCACTCCATCCTAAAGGAAATCAGGTCTGAATATCCATTGGAAGGACTAATACTGAACCTGAAACTCCAATACTTTGGCCACTTGATGTGAAGAGCTGACTCACTTGGAAGTTGCTTTGATTTGCCTATGAGTGTGGGAGCCCTCCCTGGGCAAAGGGCCTCAGGGGTCATTGCCACTGAATCATGACATCCAAGCAAGTGCATTCCAGCTGTGTGACATGCAGGAAGCAGGAGACTGGGAAAACTGTCTTCCTTAGAGGAAGGAAAGTCATCCACAGAGAGTGTGTTTTCAGGCCTCTCTTTGCAGCAAGTGTTTTGCTTCTCAGACATCAGAGCTGCAGGCTTGCTCTGAGGGCCTCAATTCCAGAGTCAGGGCTGTGTGTCTCACTGCACTTTCCAAGCATTGCAGACACATTCCTAGGTTGGAGCAGTGCTTCCCATGAGAAAGAAGCCTCGGGAGTGTGTCTGAGCGGGCTGAGTGCCATGCTAGGGTCACCTAGTCGAGGGCACCTTGCACATCCAATGGGCCCCAGGCGAGTAGCTATGGACCGGCCCCTCGGTTGAGATATCCCAAAGCAGGGAACAAAGCTAGCTCTGTCAGGAGGAGGAAAACAGCAATGGGATGGATTTTCAAGCAGTTGCTAAGTCACACCACGTGAGGGCTCCGCGGGAAAGAAATGCGAATTTTGGCCTCTAGGCCCAGTATCCAGATGTGTGCACAGGATATTTTCCCCACAGGATCCAAGAATGTTCCAGACAGACCTAAGCTCACTAGATCTCTCCTGCAGAGGAAATGAAATATTGTTGCTGAACCACGAAAAGATGCTGGGATTCTTGGCTTATGGAGGAGAAGAATTCAATCCAGGGCCCAAGATGAGGCTTGATTGCTCAGAGCTTTTGTGCAATCGAGTTTTATTCAAGTAGAAAGGAGATAGAGAAAGCTTCTGACAGAGACATCACAAGGGGCAGAAAGCGTACCCCCTTGCTAGTGTTAGTAATGGAGTTATATACTCTCCAATAAGTTATTACAACGAACAAAAGAATGTCTGGAGGTTGTAAAGACTCACTAGACCTACTCCCATCATTTACATTTTAAGATAACAGGATTAGCCAGAAGGTTTTTCCAGAGACCGTCCTCAAGAAGGATGCATGATTGTTATATAATCCTAAGGAATGTAGAGGGAAAAAAAGTGTGCCCTTTCTTCCTCCTTGAGAATTCTAGACCCCTCTCTCCTTGGGGACCCTTGAACTTCTTATAAACCTGCCTTGGCAATGACTCTCTCCGAAACATGATTGAACAGCTGTTTGGAGCTTCCTTTGACTTTCCCTGGGAGGGAGGGAGCCCTCCCTGAGCACAGGGCCTCAGGGGCCATGGCCAATGAAAACTAATCTCCCAGTAAGTGCTTTTCAGCCCTGTGTGACTCTCAGCCCACAGGAGGCTGAGAAAACTCTCTTCCTTGGAGGAAGGAAAGGCAGCCCAAGAGTGTGTTTTCAGGCCTGTATCTTGCAGCAAGTGTTTGGCTTGTTAGACATAAGACCTGCAGGCCTGCTCCAACAGACTCCATTCCAGAATCAGGGCCTTGTGTCTCCCTGCAGTTTCCTGGCCTCGCAAACACATTCCTAGGGGAGAGCAGTCCTGCCCATGGGGAAGCAGGCTGCGGGAGTGTGTCTGAGGGGGCCAGGTGCCATGCTGGGGTCACCTGGTCGAGGGCACCTTGCACCTCCAATGGACCCCAGGCAAGGAGTTGCAGGCCACCACCTTGCTTCTGAAATCCCAAAGTGGGGAGCAAAGCTCGCTCTGTCAGAGGGAAGAAAACAGCAACAGGATGGATTTTCAAGCAGTTGCTAGGCTGTACTGCGTTAGGGCTCCAAGGAAGAAAAATGCAGATGTTAGCCCCTACGACTGGTATCCAGGTGGGCTCCCAGGATGATTTCCCCGCAGGATCCAAGAACGTTCCAGACAGACCTGGGCTCACTAGCTCCCTCCTGCAGAGGAAACATGATAGAACAGCTGTTTGGAGGTTGCTTTGACTTCCCCTGGGAGGGTAGGACCCCTCCCTGGGTGCAGGGCCTCAGGGGCCATTGCCGCTGAGAAATGCCCTCTAAGCCAGACCTTTCCAGCCTTGTATGACTCAGCACGGAGGAGACTGGAAAAGCTATCTTCCTTGGAGGAAGGAAAGGCAGCCCCAGAGAGTGTGTTTTCACACCTGTATCTCGCAGCAAGCGTTTGCCGTCTCAGACGTCAGACCTCCAGGCCTGCTCCAACGGCCTCAGTTCCAGAGTCAGGGCCGTGTGTCTCCCTGCATTTTCTGAGCCTTGGGAACACATTCCTAGGTCAGAACAGTCCTGCCCATGGGGAAGGAGGCTGCGGGAGTGTGTCTGAGGGGGTCGGGTGCCATGCTGGGGTCCAATAGACCTGGTACCTCCAATAGACCCCAGGACAACAGCGGTGGGGCTCCCCCTGGCTTCCGAAATGCCAAAGCGAGAAGCAAAGCTAGCTCTATCAGAAGGAAGAAAAGAGCAATTAGATGGATGTTCAGGCTGTTGCTGGGCCGCACCACTTCAGGTTTCCCCCCGAGAGGAGCAGGCGCCCTGTGGCCCCTAGGTCCCATATGCAGGTTAACACACAGGATGTGTCCCCATAGGAGCCAAGAATTTTCCTGACAGACCTAGGCTCACTAGAGCTCTCCTACAGGGCAAAAGGGATAGAACAGACTGTGGATGTGACTCTGCCTTTCCCAGCGAGCATGGGGCCCTCCCTACGGCCCCGGGCTCCAGGGAAAATTGTCCCTGAAAAATGACCTCCAAGAAGCGCTTTTCCAGCAGGCTGGGATGCAGAGTTCACAGGATGTGGGGAAAGTGATCGTCCTTCAGGGAAGAAGAGGCAGCCACCCAGTGTGTGTTTGCAAGCCTGTATTTGGAAGAAACTGGTTTGCTTCTTCAAGGGGAGACCTCCAGGTCTGCTCAGAGGACCGAAATTCCAGAGGCAGCACCATGCATCTCCCCTGTCCTTTCTGAGCCTTGGAAAGACATTCCTAGCTTATAGCGGTATTGCTCATGAAGAAGCAGGATGCAGGAATGTGTCAGACATGACTGGGTGCCTTCCTGGGTTCAGCTCCGTGAGGGGCCTTTCCACTCAAAGTAGGTCCCATGCCTCCTTGGGGAGGAAGTGGGGCCCGCTTGCCTCCAAATTGCCAAAGGCTGGAACAAAGCTAGTTCTATCAGAGGTAAGAAAAGAGCAATTGGATGGATGTGGAAGCTGTTGCTGGGCCGCACTGCTTCAGGCCCCCCACCCCTCCGGCCCCGAGAGAAACAGGCGCCCTGTGGCCCCTCGGTCCTGTATGCAGTTTCACACATAGAATGTGTCCCCATAGGAGCCAAGAATTTTCCTGACAGACCTAGGCTCACTAGAGCTCTCCTACAGAGCAAAGGGGATGGGACAGATGTGTGGCTGTGGCTCTGCCTTTCCCTGGGAGTGTGGAGCCGCTCCCTATGGCCCCGGGCTCCAGGGGAAATTGCCCCTGAATAATGACCTCCAAGAAGCGCTTTTCCAACTGGCTGAGACGTGGAGTTCTCAGGATGCAGGGAAAGCGAGTGTCCCTTCGGGGAAGCAAAGGCAGTCACCTGTTATCATTACTTACTAGAATAGTAGGTACCTTCTCTGGTTGGGCAGAGGCCTTCCCTACCTGATCTGAAAAAGAAAATGAAGTAGCTCGCTGATTTGAGAAATAATTCCCAGACTTGGGTTTCCAACCAGTATAGAATCCGACAATGGCCCTGTCTTTGTAGCCGCATTAATTAACAGGTATGTGAAGCTCTAAATATCAGTGGAAATTACATACAGCATATAGGCCCCAGTGTTCTGGAATGGTGGAAAGAAACAACCAAACTCTTGAAGAGACTCTTTCAAAATGGATCATAGAGACTGACTGTACATGGATGGGCTTGCTTCTGGCAGACTTACTCATATTACGGGTAACTGCACGTTCCCATAGTTGTTGTCCTTATGAAATTTTCTATGGGAGAACCCCCCACCCCAAATGAGGCAGGTGTTAGCAGATTTGCCACAAGTAAGGAGGTGGGATTTCACAGCAGCTGGAACAATTAGGTAAGGTAATAAATCAGGTAACTAAGTTTGTGTAAAAAAAAATATCATTCCCCCTTGAGGAACAGATTCATGAATTTGTGCTCAGTGATCAGGTGTGGCTCAATGACTGGAAACACAATTCCTTGGCCTGACATCGGAAAGGTCCTTATACTGTTGTTTTAGCCACAATTCTGAAAGAGAAGGGAATACTAGACCACCTAACCTGCCTCTTGAGAAATCTGTATGAAGGTCAGGAAGCAACAGTTAGAGCAGGACATGGAACAACATACTGGTTCCAAAAAGGAAAAGGAGTATGTCAAGGCTGTATATTGTCACCCTGTTTATTTAGCTTATATGCAGACTACATCATGAAAAATGCTGGGATGGAAGATACCTGAGCTGGAATCAAGATTGCCGGAAGAAATAGCAATACACTTAGATATGCAGATGTCACCACCATTATGGCAGAATGGGAAGAGGAAAGCGTATGTCGGGGAACTTCTTGAGTTGCAGCAAAGGTGTGAAGGACCCTTTCGAAGTTCCAGAGGTTAGGTGTGGTTAGTCTCGAGATGCCTCAGCAGAAATGGGCCTCATGTCGCCTGGAATGGAGAGGCTTCTGGATATTCCCCAGTTTCAGCAGGTGCTCTCGAGTTACCACGGGGACTTCAGGGACCCTCTCTGGCGGCCTCAGGAAAGGCCAGTCATCATGCGTGTTGCTAGGGGGCCTCTCGTGATTCCTCTCCCGTCGGTGCCGGGGCCTAAGACGTTGTGTGGAGTCGGGGCCGGAACCTGAGGATTCCTCACCAATGCGGACATAGATCTTGGGGTAATTATGGAGTCTCCCCAGGGGAGTCAGTCCTCGTCTCGAGAGGGGGCATGCAGGTGCGCTTTCCTCCTGATCTGTAGCAGCAGTGTAACGCTTCCCATCTCGTGAGTCATGGGATCTGTGGCTTTCCCTCCAGGATTTTCCACGAGGCTTTCCCACGAGGCTTTCCCACAGGGCTGTCCCACGAGGCTTTCGCACAGGGCTGTCCCACGTGCCACCTTGGTGGCAGTCGATCCTCAGCGTGAAAGTCGAGGCAGTGCAGGGAAACCAGGTTCCTCTGGAATGCACTGAGACATCTGGGGGACTCTTGGAATGGTGGAACGACGCTGGAGATCCTCTCCCTTTCCTGTGGAGAGCGCCTCCTCTTGAAATGTGAAGGGAAGGCCGGGAATTTTTTTCCGACCAAGCAGGGAAAAATTCCCTCATCTTGAGGTACGAGACGAAAACGGGGCCCCTCTAGATGTGGGTGGGACATTCGTGCTTCCTCCTGAGTGGAGACGGGTAAGTCGGGGAACTTCTTCAGTGGCAACAAGGGAGTGAAGGAACTTTTGGAAGTTCCAGATTTAGGTGTGATTAGCCTCGAGAAGCATCAGCGGAAATGGGACTCATCTCGTCTGGAGGGCAAAACCTCCTGGATTTTTTCGAGTTGGGGCTGGTGCTTTCGACTTACCACGGGGACCTCAGGGACACAATCTGGTGGCCTCAAGAAAGGCCAGTCCCCATGCAGGTTTCTCGCGGGCATCTTGGGATTCCTCTGCCTTTGATGCCGGGGCCTAAGACCTCGTGTGGAGTCGGGGCCGGAACCTGAGGATTCCTCTCCAGTGCTGACATGGATCTTGGGGTACTTCTGGAGTCTCCCCAGGGGAGTCAGTCCTCGTCTCGAATGCGGGCATGCACTTGCGCTTTCCTCCAGAGCGGTAGCAGCAGTGTCACGCAGTCCGCCGCTTGGATCAAAGGATCTATGGTTTTCCCTCGAGTCTTTCCCACGAGGCTTTTCCACGAGGCTTTCCCACAGGGCTGTCCCACGTGCACACGTGGTGGGAGTCGATCCTCGGCTTGAACGTCAAGGCAGTGCAGGGAAAACAGGTTCCTCTGGAACGGACTGACACATCTGGGGGACTCTTGGAATGGTGGCACGACCCTGGAGTTCCTCTCGCCTTTCCTGTGAAGAGCGCCTCCTCTTGAGATGCGACGGGAACGCCGGGAAATCTTTCCCTAGGAAACAGGGAAAGGATCCCTCATCTCGAGCTAGGAGGCAGAAACGAGTCTCCCCTGGATGTGTGCGGGACACTCGTGCTTCCTCTCGAGTGGACATGGGTATGTCGGGGAACTTCTTGAGTTGCAGCAAGGGTGTGAAGGACCCTTTGTAAGTTGCAGTGGTTAAATGTGATTAGCCTGGAGAAGCCTCAGCGGAAATGGGCCTCATCTCGCCTGGAGGGCAAAACCTCCTGGATTTTCTCCAGTTGCGGCAGGTGTTCTCGACTTACGACGGGGACCTCAGGGACCCGCTCTGGTGGCCTCAGGAAAGGCCAGTCCCATGCGAGTTCCTCAGGGGCCTCTCGGGATTTCTCTCCCGTCGATGCCGGGGCCTAAGACCTTGTGTGAAGTCAGGGCCGGAACCTGAGGATTCCTCTCCAGTGCTGACATGGATCTTGGGGTACTTCTGGAGTCTCCCCAGGGGAGTCAGTCCTCGCCTCTAATGCGGGCATGCACTTGCGCTTTCCTCCAGAGCGGTAGCAGCAGTGTCACGCAGTCCGCCGCGTGGATCAAAGGATCTATGGTTTTCCCTCGAGTCCTTCCCACGAGGCTTTCCCACGAGGCTTTCCCACAGGGCTGTCCCACGTGCACACGTGGTGGGAGTCGATCCTCGGCTTGAACGTCAAGGCAGTGCAGGGAAAACAGGTTCCTCTGGAATGGACTGACACATCTGGGGGACTCTTGGAATGGTGGCACGACCCTGGAGTTCCTCTCGCCTTTCCTGTGGAGAGCGCCTCTTCTGGAGATGCGACGGGAACGTCGGGAATTTTTTCCCTACGAAACAGGGAAAGGATCCCTCATCTCGAGCTAGGAGGCGGAAACGGTGCTCCCCTGGATGTGTGCGGGATCCTCGTGCTTCCTGTCGAGTGGAGACGGGTATGTCGGGGAACTTCTTGAGTTGCAGCAAGGGTGTGAAGGACCCTTTGTAAGTTCCAGTGGTTAAATGTGATTAGCCTCGAGAAGCCTCAGCGGAAATGGGCCTCATCTCGCCTGGAGGGCAAAACCTCCTGGATTTTCTCGAGTTGCGGCAGGTGCTCTCGACTTACGACGGGGACCTCAGGGACCCGCTCTGGTGGCCTCAGGAAAGGCCACTCCCCATGCGAGTTCCTCGGGGGCCTCTCGGGATTCCTCTCCCTTCGATGCCGGGGCCTAAGACCTTGTGTGGAGTAGGGGCTGGAACCTGAGGATTCCTCTCCAGTGCTGACATGGATCCTGGGGTACTTCTGGAGTCTCCCCAGGGGAGTCAGTCCTCGCCTCCAATGCGGGCATGCACTTGCGCTTTCCTTCAGAGCGGTAGCAGCAGTGTCACGCAGTCCGCCGGGTGGATCAAAGGATCTATGGTTTTCCCTCGTGAGTTTCCCACGAGGCTTTCCCACGAGGCTTTCCCACAGGGCTGTCCCACGTGCACACGTGGTGGGAGTCGATCCTCGGCTTGAACGTCAAGGCAGTGCAGGGAAAACAGGTTCCTCTGGAACGGACTGACACATCTGGGGGACTCTTGGAATGGTGGCACGACCCTGGAGTTCCTCTCGCCTTTCCTGTGGAGAGCGCCTCCTCTTGAGTTGCGACGGGAACGCCGGGAAATCTTTCCCTACGAAACAGGGAAAGGATCCCTCATCTCGAGGTAGGAGGCAGAAACGGGTCTCCCCTGGATGTGTGCGGGACACTCGTGCTTCCTCTTGAGTGGACACGGGTATGTCGGGGAACTTCTTGAGTTGCAGCAAGGGTGTGAAGGACCCTTTGTAAGTTCCAGTGGTTAAATGTGATTAGCCTCGAGAAGCCTCAGCGGAAATGGGCCTCTCTCGCCTGGAGGGCAAAACCTCCTGGATTTTCTCGAGTTGCGGCAGGGGCTCTCGACTTACGACGGGGACCTCAGGGACCCACTCTGGTGGCCTCAGGAAAGGCCAGTCCCATGCGAGTTCCTCAGGGGCCTCTCGGGATTTCTCTCCCGTCGATGCCGGGGCCTAAGACCTTGTGTGAAGTCAGGGCCGGAACCTGAGGATTCCTCTCCAGTGCTGACATGGATCTTGGGGTACTTCTTGAGTCTCCCCAGGGGAGTCAGTCCTCGCCTCCAATGCGGGCAAGCACTTGCGCTTTCCTCCAGAGCGGTAGCAGCAGTGTCACGCAGTCCGCCGCGTGGATCAAAGGATCTATGGTTTTCCCTCGAGTCCTTCCCACGAGGCTTTCCCACGAGGCTTTCCCACAGGGCTGTCCCACGTGCACACGTGGTGGGAGTCGATCCTCGGCTTGAACGTCAAGGCAGTGCAGGGAAAACAGGTTCCTCTGGAATGGACTGACACATCTGGGGGACTCTTGGAATGGTGGCACGACCCTGGAGTTCCTCTCGCCTTTCCTGTGGAGAGCGCCTCTTCTGGAGATGCGACGGGAACGTCGGGAATTTTTTCCCTACGAAACAGGGAAAGGATCCCTCATCTCGAGCTAGGAGGCGGAAACGGGGCTCCCCTGGATGTGTGCGGGATCCTCGTGCTTCCTGTCGAGTGGAGACGGGTATGTCGGGGAACTTCTTGAGTTGCAGCAAGGGTGTGAAGGACCCTTTGTAAGTTCCAGTGGTTAAATGTGATTAGCCTCGAGAAGCCTCAGCGGAAATGGGCCTCATCTCGCCTGGAGGGCAAAACCTCCTGGATTTTCTCGAGTTGCGGCAGGTGCTCTCGACTTACGACGGGGACCTCAGGGACCCGCTCTGGTGGCCTCAGGAAAGGCCAGTCCCATGCGAGTTCCTCAGGGGCCTCTCGGGATTTCTCTCCCGTCGATGCCGGGGCCTAAGACCTTGTGTGAAGTCAGGGCCGGAACCTGAGGATTCCTCTCCAGTGCTGACATGGATCTTGGGGTATTTCTGGAGTCTCCCCAGGGGAGTCAGTCCTCGCCTCTAATGCGGGCATGCACTTGCGCTTTCCTCCAGAGGGGTAGCAGCAGTGTCACGCAGTCCGCCGCGTGGACCAAAGGATCTATGGTTTTCCCTCGAGTCCTTCCCACGAGGCTTTCCCACGAGGCTTTCCCACAGGGCTGTCCCACGTGCACACGTGGTGGGAGTCGATCCTCGGCTTGAACGTCAAGGCAGTGCAGGGAAAACAGGTTCCTCTGGAATGGACTGACACATCTGGGCGACTCTTGGAATGGTGGCACGACCCTGGAGTTCCTCTCGCCTTTCCTGTGGACAGCGCCTCTTCTGGAGATGCGACGGGAACGTCGGGAATTCTTTCCCTACGAAACAGGAAAAGGATCCCTCATCTCGAGCTAGGAGGCGGAAACGGGGCTCCCCTGGATGTGTGCGGGATCCTCGTGCTTCCTGTCGAGTGGAGACGGGTATGTCGGGGAACTTCTTGAGTTGCAGCAAGGGTGTGAAGGACCCTTTGTAAGTTCCAGTGGTTAAATGTGATTAGCCTCGAGAAGCCTCAGCGGAAATGGGCCTCATCTCGCCTGGAGGGCAAAACCTCCTGGATTTTCTCGAGTTGAGGCAGGTGCTCTCGACTTACGACGGGGACCTCAGGGACCCGCTCTGGTGGCCTCAGGAAAGGCCAGTCCCCATGCGAGTTCCTCGGGGGCCTCTCGGGATTCCTCTCCCTTCGATGCCGGGGCCTAAGACCTTGTGTGGAGTAGGGGCCGGAACCTGAGGATTCCTCTACAGTGCTGACATGGATCTTGGGGTACTTCTGGAGTCTCCCCAGGGGAGTCAGTCCTCGTCTCGAATGCGGGCATGCACCTGCGCTTTCCTCCAGAGCGGTAGGAGCAGTGTCACGCAGACCGCCGCGTGGATCAAAGGATCTATGGTTTTGCCTCGAGTCTTTCCCACGAGGCTTTCCCACGAGGCTTTCCCACAGAGCTGTCGCACGTGCCACCGTGGTGGGAGTCGATCCTCGGCATGAACGTCGAGGCAGTGCAGGGAAAATACGTTCCTCTGGAATGGACTGACACATCTGGAGGACTCTTGGAATCGTGGCACGACCCTGGAGTTCCTCTCGCCTTTCCTGTGGAGAGCGCCTCCTCTTGAGATGCGACGGGAACGCCGGGAATTCTTTCCCTACGAAACAGGGAAAGGATCCCTCATCTCGAGCAAGGAGGCGGAAACGGGGCTCCCCTGGATGTGTGCGGGAACCCACCGCTTCCTCTCGAGTGGAGACGGGTATGTCGGGGAACTTCTTGAGTTGCAGCAATGGTGTGAAGGACCCTTTGGAAGTTCCAGTGGTTAGATGTGATTAGCCTTGAGAAGCCTCAGCGGAAATGGGCCTCATCTCGCCTGGAGGGCAAAACCTCCTGGATTTTCTCGAGTTGCGATGGTGCTCTCGACTTACGACGGGGACAAGAGGGACACGCTCTGGTGGCCTCAGAAAAGGCCAGTTCCCATGCGAGTTCCTAGGGGGCCTCTCGGGATTCCTCTCCCGTCGATGCCGGGGCCTAAGACCTTGTGTGGAGTCGGGGCCTGAACCTGAGGATTCCTCTCCAGTGCTGACATGGATCTTGGGGTACTTCTGGAAGCTCCCGAGGGGAGTCAGTCCTCGTCTCGAATGCGGGCATGCACTTGCGCATTCCTCCAGAGCGGTAGCAGCAGTGTCACGAATTCCGCAGCGTGGATCAAGGGATCTATGGCTTTCCCTCGAGGCTTTCCCACGAGGCTTTCCCACAGGGCTGTCCCACAGGGCTGTCCCACAGGGCTCTCCCACGTGCACACGTGGTGGGAGTCGATCCTAGGCTTGAACGTCAAGGCAGTGCAGGGAAAACAGTTTCCTCTGGAATGAACTGACACATCTGGGGGACTCTTGGAATCGTGGCACGACCCTGGAGTTCCTCTCGCCTTTCCTGTGGAGAGCGCCTCCTCTTGAGATGCGACGGGAACGCCGGGAATTCTTTCCCTACGAAACAGGGAAAGGATCCCTCATCTCGAGCTAGGAGGCGGAAACGGGGCTCCCCTGGATGTTTGCGGGACCCTCGTGCTTCTTCTCGAGTGGAGGCGGCTATGTCGGGGAACTTCTTGACTTGCAGTAAGGGTGTGAAGGACCCTTTGGAACTTCCATTGGTTAGATGTGATTAGCCTCGAGAAGCCTCAGCGGAAATGGGCCTCATCTCGCCTGGAGGGCAAAACCTCCTGGATTTTCTCGAGTTGCGGCAGGTGCTCTCGACGTCCGACGGGGACCTCGGGGACCCGCTCAGGTGGCCTCAGGAAAGGCCAGTCCCCATGCGAGTTCCTCGGGGGCCTCTCGGGATTCCTATCCCGTCGATACTGGGGCCTAAGACCTGTGTGGAGTCGGGATCGGAACCTGAGGATTCCTCTCCAGTGCTGATATGGATCTTGGGGTACTTCTGGAGTCTCCCCAGGGGAGTCAGTCCTCGTCTCGAATGCGGGCATGCACTTGCTCTTTCCTCCAGAGTGGTAGCAGCAGTGTCACGCATTCCGCCGCGTGGATCAAGGGATCTATGGCTTTCGTTCGAGGCTTTCCCACGAGGCTTTCCCACAGGGCTGCCCCCCTTGCCACCGTGGTGGGATTCGATCCTCGGCATGAACGTCGAGGCAGTGCAGGGAAAATACATTCCTCTGGAATGGACTGACACATCTGGGGGACTCTTGGAATGGTGGCACGACCCTGGAGTTCCTCTCGCCTTTCCTGTGGAGAGCGCCTCCTCTTGAGATGCGACGGGAACGCCAGGAATTCTTTCCCTAAGAAACAGGGATAGGATCCCTCATCTCGAGCTAGGAGGCGGAAACGGGGCTCCCCTGGATGTGTGCGGGACCCTCGTGCTTCCTCTCGAGTGGAGACGGGTATGTCGGGGAACTTCTTGAGTTGCAGCAAGGGTGTGAAGGACCCTTTGGAAGTTCCAGTGGTTAGATGTGATTAGCCTTGAGAAGCCTCAGCGGAAATGGGCCTCATCTCGCCTGGAGGGCAAAACCGCCTGGATTTTCTCGACTTGAGGCAGGTGCTCTCGACTTACGCTGGGGACCTCGGGGACCCGCTCTGGTGGCCTCAGGAAAGGCCAGTCCCCATGCGAGTTCCTCGGGGGCCTCTCAGGATTCCTCTCCCTTCGATGCCAGGGCCTAAGACCTTGTGAGGAGTCGGGGCCAGAACCTGAGGATTCCTCTCCAGTGCTGACATGGATCTTGGGGTAATTCCGGAGTCTCCCGAGGGAGACAGTCCTCGTCTCGAATGCGGGCATGCACTTGCGCTTTCCTCCAGAGCGGTAGCAGCAGTGTTAGGCATTCCGCCGCGTGGATCAAGGGATCTATGGCTTTCGCTGGAGGCTTTCCCACGAGGCTTTCCCACAGGGCTGTCCCACGTGCACACGTGGTGGGAGTCGATCCTCGGCTTGAACGTCAAGGCAGTGCAGGAAAAACAGGTTCCTCTGCAATGGACTGACACATCTGGGGGACTCTTGGAATGGTGGCACGACCCTGGAGTTCCTCTCGCCTTTCCTGTGGAGAGCGCCTCCTCTTGAGATGCGACGGGAACGCCGGGAATTCTTTCCCTATGAAACAGGGAAAGGATCCCTCATCTCGAGCTAGGAGGCGGAAACGGGGCTCCCCTGGATGTGTGCGGGACCCTCGTGCTTCCTCCCGAGTGGAGACGGGTATGTCGGGGAACTTCTTGAGTTGCAGCAAGGGTGTGAATGACCCTTTGGTAGTTCCAGTGGTTAGATGTGATTAGCCTCGAGAAGCCTCAGCGGAAATGGGCCTCATCTCGCCTGGAGGGCAAAACCTCCTGGATTTTCTCGAGTTGCGGCAGGTGCTCTCGACTTACGACGGGGACCTCAGGGACCCGCTCTGGTGGCCTCAGGAAAGGCCAGTCCCAATGCGAGTTCCTCGGGGGCCTCTCGGTAATCCTCTCCCGGCGATGCCGGGGCCTAAGACCTTGTGTGGAGTGGGGGCCGGAATCTGAGGATTCCTCTCCAGTGCTGACATGGATCTTGGGGTACTTCTGGTGTCTCCCCAGGGGAGTCAGTCCTCGTCTCGAATGCGGGCATGCACTTGCGCTTTCCTCCAGAGCGGTAGCAGCAGTGTCACGCAGTCCACCGCGTGGATCAAAGGATCTATGGTTTTCCCTCGAGACTTTCCCACGAGGCTTTCCCACGAGGCTTTCCCACAGGGCTGTCCCACGTGCACACGTGGTGGGAGTCGATCCTCGGCTTGAACGTCAAGGCAGTGCAGGGAAAACAGGTTCCTCTGGAATGGACTGACACATCTGGGGGACTCTTGGAATGGTGGCACGACCATGGAGTTCCTCTCGCCTTTCCTGTGGAGAGCGCCTCCTCTTGAGATGTGACGGGAACGCGGGGAATTCTTTCCCTACGAAACAGGGAAAGGATCCCTCATCTCGAGCTAGGAGGTGGAAACAGGTCTCCCCTGGATGTGTGCGGGACCCTCGTGCTTCCTCTCGAGTGGAAACGGGTATGTCGGGGAACTTCTTGAGTTGCAGCAAGGGTGTGAATGACCCTTTGGTAGTTCCAGTGGTTAGATGTGATTAGCCTCGAGAAGCCTCAGCGGAAATGGGCCTCATCTCGCCTGGAGGGCAAAACCTCCTGGATTTTGTCGAGTTGCGGCAGCTGCTCTCGACTTACGACGGGGACCTCAGTGACCCGCTCTGGTGGCCTCAGGAAAGGCCAGTCCCAATGCGAGTTCCTCTGGGGCCTCTCGGGAATCCTCTCCCGGCGATGCCGGGGCCTAAGACCTTGTGTGGAGTGGGGGCCGGAATCTGAGGATTCCTCTCCAGTGCTGACATGGATCTTGGGGTACTTCTGGAGTCTCCCCAGGGGAGTCAGTCCTCGTCTCGAATGCGGGCATGCACTTGCGCTTTCCTCCAGAGCGGTAGCAGCAGTGTCACGCAGTCCGCCGCGTGGATCAAAGGATCTATGGTTTTCCCTCGAGTCTTCCCACGAGGCTTTCCCACGAGGCTTTCCCACAGGGCTGTCCCACGTGCACACGTGGAGGGAGTCGATCCTCGGCTTGAACGTCAAGGCAGTGCAGGGAAAACAGGTTCCTCTGGAATGGACGTACACATCTGGGGGACTCTTGGAATGGAGGCACGACCCTGGAGTTCCTCTCGCCTTTCCTGTGGAGAGTGCCTCCTCTTGAGATGCGACGGGAATGCCGGGAATTCTTTCCCTACAAAACAGGGAAAGGATCCCTCATCTCGAGCTAGGAGGCGGAAACGAGGCTCCCCTGGATGTGTGCGGGACCCTCGTGCTTCCTTTCGAGTGGAGACGGGTATGTCGGGGAACTTCTGGACTTGCAGCAAGGGTGTGAAGGACCCTTTGGAAGTTCCAGTGGTTAGATGTGATTAGCCTCGAGTAGCCTCAGCGGAAATGGGCCTCATCTCGCCTGGAGGGCAAAACTTCCTGAATTTTCTCGAGTTGCGGCAGGTGCTCTCGACTTACGATGGGGACCACAGGGACCCGCTCTGGTGGCCTCAGGAAAGGCCAGTCCCCATGCGAGTTCCTCGGTTGCCTCTCGGGATTCCTCTCCCGTCGATGCCGGGGCCTAAGACCTTGTGTGGAGTCGGGGCCGGAACCTGAGGATTCCTCTCCAGTGCTGACATGGATCTTGGGGTACTTCTGGAGTCTCCCCAGGGGAGTCAGTCCTCGTCTCAAATGGGGGCATGCACTTGCGCTTTAGTCAAGAGCTGTAGCAGCAGCGTCACGCAGTCCGCCGCGTGGATCAAAGGATCTATGGTTTTCCCTCGAGTCTTTCCACGAGGCTTTCCCACGAGGCTTTCCCAGAGGGCTGTCCCACGTGCACACGTGTTGGGAGTCGATCCTCGGCTTGAACGTCAAGGCAGTGTAGGGAAAACAGGTTCCTCTGGAATGGACTGACACATCTGGGGGACTCTTGGATTGGTGGCATTACCCTGGAGTTCCTCCCGCTTTTCCTGTGGAGAGCGCCTCCTCTTGAGATGCGAAGGGAACGCCGGGAATTCTTTCTCTACGAAACAGGGAAAGGATCCCTCATCTCGAGCTCGGAGGCGGAAACGGGGTTCCCCTGGATGTGTGCGGGACCCTCGTGCTTCCTCTCCAGTGGAGACGGCTAGGTCGGGGAACTTTTTGAGTTGCAACAAGGGTGTGAAGGACCCTTTGGAAGTTCCAGTGGTTAGATGTGATTAGCCTCGAGAAGCCTCAGGGGAAATGGGCCTCATCTCGCCTGGAGGGCAAAACCTCCTGGAGTTTCTCGAGTTGCGGCAGGTGCTCTCGACTAACGACGGGGACATCAGGGACCCGCTCTGGTGGCCTCAGGAAATGCCAGTCCCCATGCCAGTTCCTCGGGGGCCTCTCGAGATTCCTCTCCCGTCGATGCCGGGGCCTAAGACCTTGTGTGGAGTCGGGGCCGGAACCTGAGGATTCCTCTCCAGTGCTGACATGGATCTTGGGGTACTTCTGGAGTCTCCCCAGGGGAGTCAGTCCTCGTCTCGAATGCGGGCATGCATTGCGCTTTCCTCCAGAGCGGTAGCAGCAGTGTCACGCAGTCCGCCGCGTGGATCAAAGGATCTATGGTTTTTCCTCGAGTCTTTCCCACGAGGTTT
This sequence comes from Ovis canadensis, assembly GCF_042477335.2. Lineage (NCBI taxonomy): Eukaryota > Metazoa > Chordata > Mammalia > Artiodactyla > Bovidae > Ovis > Ovis canadensis. Next base: position 3,697,439 of record NC_091262.1, on the reverse strand, counting down.
TCCCACGAGGCTTTCCCACAGGGCGGTCCCACGTGCACACATGGCGGGAGTCGATCCTCGGCTTGAACGTACAGGCAGTGCAGGGAAAACAGGTTCCTCTGGAATGTACTGACACATCTGGGGGACTCTTGGATTGGTGGCACGACCCTGGAGTTCCTCTCGCTTTTCCTGTTGAGCGCGCCTCCTCTTGAGATGCGACGGGAACGCCGGGAATTCTTTCCCTACGAAACAGGGAAAGGATCCCTCATCTCCAGCTAGGAGGCGAAAACGGGGTTCCCCTGGATGTGTGCGGGACGCTCCTGCTTCCTCTTCAGTAGAGACGGCTATGTCGGGGAAATTCTGGACTTGCAGCAAGGGTGTGAAGGACCCTTTGGAAGTTCCAGTGGTTAGATGTGAATAGGCTCGAGAAGCCTCAGCGGTAATGTGCCTCATCTCGCCTGGAGGGCAAAACCTCCTGGAGTTTCTCGAGTTGCGGCAGGTGCTCTCGACTTACGACGGGGACCTCAGGGACCCGCTCTGGTGGCCTCAGGAAAGGCCAGTCGCCATGCGAGTTCCTCGGGGGCCTCTCGGGATTCTTCTCCCGTCGATGCCGGGGCCTAAGACCTTGTGTGGAGTCGGGGCCGGAACCTGAGGATTCCTCTCCAGTGCTGACATGGATCTTGGGGTACTTCTGGAGTCTCCCCAGGGGAGTCAGTCCTCGTCTCGAATGCGGGCATGCTCTTCGCTTTAGTCAAGAGCGGTGGCAGCAGTGTCACGCAGTCCGCCGCATGGATCAATGGATCTAACGTTTTTCCTCGAGTCTTTCCCACGAGGCTTTCCCACGAGGCTGTCCCACAGGGCTGTCCCACGTGCACACGTGGTGGGAGCCGATCCTCGGCTTGAACGTCAAGGCAGTGCAGGGAAAACAGGTTCTTCTGGAATGGACTGACACATCTGGGGGACTCTTGGAATGGTGGCACGACTCTGGACTTCCTCTCGCCTTTCCTGTGGAGAGCGCCTCCTCTTGAGATGCGACGGGAACGCCGGGAATTCTTTCCCTACGAAACAGGGAAAGGATCCCTCATCTCGAGCTAGGAGGCGGAAACTGGGCTCCCCTGGATGTGTGCGGGACCCTCGTGCTTCCTCTCGAGTGGAAACGGCTATGTCGGGGAACTTCTTGAGTTGCAGCAAGGGTGTGAAGGACCCTTTGGAAGTTCCAGTGGTTAGATGTGATTAGCCTCGAGAAGCCTCAGCGGAAATGGGCCTCATATCGCCTGGAGGGCAAAACTTCCTGGATTTTCTCGATTTGCGGCAGGTGCTCTCGACTTACGACGGGGACCTCAGGGACACGCTCTGGTGGCCTCAGGAAAGGCCAGACCCCATGCAAGTTCCTCGGGGGCCTCTCGGGATTCCTCTCCCGTCGATGGTGGGGCCTAAGACCTTGTGTGGAGTCGGGGCCGGAACCTGAGGATTCCTCTCCAGTGCTGACATGGATCTTGGGGTCCTTCTGGAGTCTCCCCAGGGGAGTTAGTCCTCGTCTCAAATGCGGGCATACACTTGCGCTTTCCTCTAGAGCGGTAGCAGCTGTGTCACGCATTCCGCCGCGTGGATCAAGGGATCTATGGCTTTTCCTTGAGGCTTTCCCACGAGGCTTTCCCACAGGGCTGTCCCACGTGCACACGTGGTGGGAGTCGATCCTCGGCTTGAACGTCAAGGCAGTGCAGGGAAAACAGGTTCCTCTGGAATGGACTGACACATCTGGGGGAGTCTTGGAACGGTGGCACGACCCTGGAGTTCCTCTCGCCTTTCCTGTGGAGAGCGCCTCCTCTTGAGATGCGACGGGAACGCCGGGAATTCTTTCCCTACGAAACAGGGAAAGGATCCCTCATCTCGAGCTACGAGGCGGAAACGGGGCTCCCCTGGATGTGTGCGGGACCCTCGTGCTTCCTCTCGAGTGGAGAGGGGTATGTCGGGGAACTTCTTGAGTTGCAGCAAGGTGTGAAGGACCCTTTGGAAGTTCCAGTGGTTAGATTTGATTAGCCTCGAGAAGCCTCAGCGGAAATAGTCCTCATCTCGCCTGGAGGGCAAAACTTCCTGGATTTTCTCGAGTTGCTGCATGTGCTCTCGACTTACGACGGGAACCTCAGGGACCCACTCTGGTGGCCTCAGGAAAGGCCAGTCCCCATGCGAGTTCCTCGGGGGCCTCTCGGGATTCCTCAACCGTCGATGCCGGGCCCGAAGACCTTGTGTGGAGTCGGGCCGGAACCTGAGGATTCCTCTCCATTGCTGACATGGATCTTGGGGTACTTCTGGAGTCTCCCCAGGGGAGTCAGTCCTCGTCTCGAATGCGGGCATGCACTTGCGCTTTCCTCCAGAGCGGTAGCAGCAGTTTCACGCAGTCCGCCGCGTGGATCAAAGGATCTATGGTTTTCCCTCGAGTCTTTCCCACGAGGCTTTCCCACGAGGCTTTCCCACAGGGCTGTCCCACGTGCACAAGTGGTGAGAGTCGATCCTCGGCTTGAACGTCATGGCAGTGCAGGGAAAACAGGTTCCTCTGGAATGGCCTGACACATCTGGGGGACTCTGGGAATGGTGACACTATCCTGGAGTTCCTCTCGCCTTTCCTGTGTAGAGAGCCTTCTCTTGAGATGCGACGGGAACGCCCAGAATTTTTCCCGACCAAACCAGGAAAGGATCTCTCATATGGAGCTACGAGGCGGAAATGGCGCTCCACTGGATGTGTGCGGGACCCTCGTGCTTCCTCTAGAGTGGAGAGGGGTATGTCGGGGAACTTCTTGAGTTGCAGCAAGGATGTGAAGGACCTTTTGGAAGTTCCAGAGGTTAGGTGTGATTAGCCTCGAGAAGCCGCAGCGCACATTTGCCTCATCTACCCTGGAGGGGAGATCCTCCTGGATTTTCCCGAGTTGCGGCAGGTGCTCTAGTGTTACGACGGAGACCTAAGGGACCCGCTCTGGTGGCCTCAGGCCTGGCCAGACCCCATTCGAGCTTCTCGGGGACCTCTTGGGATTCCTCTCCCGTCGATGCCGGGGCCTAAGACCCCGTGTGGCGTTGGCCACGGAAACTGAGGATTCCTCTCCAGTGCTGACATGGTTCTTGGGGTACTTCTGGACTCACCCCAGTGGAGTCAGTCATTGTCTCGAATGGGGGCATGCACGTGCGCTTTCCTCCAGAGCAGTAGCAGCAGTTTCACGCTTCCCGTCACGTCGTTCATGGGATCTGTGGGTTTCCCTCGAGGTTTTCCCACAAGGCTTTCCCATGAGGCTTTCCCACAGGGCTGTCCCATGTGCCACCTTGGTGTGAGTCGATCTGCAGCGTTAAAGTCGAGGCAGTAGAGGGAAAACACCTTCCTCTGGAATGGACGTACACATCTGGGGGACTCTGAGAATGGTGGCACGACCCTGGAGTTCCTCTCGCCTTTCCTGTGGAGAGCGCCTCCTCTTGAGATGCGACAGGAACGCCCAGAATTCTTTCCCGACCAAGCAGGGAAAGGATCCCTCATCTGGAACTACAATGCGGAAACGGGGCTCCTCTTGATGTGGGCGGGACCATTGTGCTTCCTCTAGAGTGGACAGGGGTAGTCGGGGAACTTCTTGAGTTGCAGCAAGGGTGTGAAGGACCTTTTGGAAGTTCCAGAGGTTAGTTGTGATTAGTGTCGAGAAGCATCGGCGGAAATGGGCCTCATTTCCCCTGGAGGGGAGTACCTCCTGGATTTTCTCGAGTTGCGGCAGGTGCTCTCGTCTTACGACGGTGACTTAAGGCACCCGCTCTGGTGGCCTCAGGACTGGCCAGTCCCCATTCGAGTTGCTCGGGGGCCGCTCGGGATTCCTCTCCCTTCGATCCGGGGCCTAAGACCTTGTGTGGGGTCGGAGGCGGAACCTGAGGATTCCTCTCCAGTGCTGACATGGATCTTGCGGTACTTCTGGAGTCTGCCCAGGAGAGTCAGTCCTCGTCTCGAGAGGGGGCATGCACGTGCGCTTTCCTCCCGAGCTGTAGTAGCAGTGTCACGCTTCCCGTCGTGTCGATCATGGGATCTGTGGCTTTCCCTCGAGGCTTTCCCAGGAGGCTTTCCTACGAGGCTTTCCCACAGGGCTGTCTCACGTGCCACCGTGGTGTGAGTCGATCCTCGGCGTGAAAGTCGAGGCAGTGCAGGGAAAAGAGGTTCCTCTGGAATGGACTGGGACATCTGGGGGACTCTTGGAATGGTGGCACGACCCTGGAGTTCCTCTCGCCTTTCCTGTGGAGAGCGCCTGCTCTTGAGATGCGACGGGAACGCCGGGAATTCTTTCCCGACCAAGCAGGGAAAGGATCCCTCATCTCGAGCTACGAGGTGGAAACGGGGCTCCTCTGGATGTGGACCGAACCTCGTGCTTTCTTTCGACTGGAGATGGGTATGTCGGGGATCTTCTTGAGTTGCAGTAAGGGTGTCAAGGACCCTTTGGAAGTTCCAGAGGTTAGATATGATTAGCCTCGAGACGCCTCAGCCAAAATGGGCCACATCTCGCCTGGAGGGTTGAACCTCCTTGTTTTCTCGAGTTGCGGCTTGTGCTCTCGACTTACGACGGGGACCTCATGGACCCGCTCTGTTGGCCTCAGGATGGGTCATTCCCCATGCGAGTTGCTCGGTGGCCTCTGAGGATTCCTCGCCCGTCAATGCAGGCGCCTAAGACCTTGTATGGAGTCGGACCAGAACCTGAGGATTCCTCTCCCGGGCTGACATGGATCTTGGCGTACTTCTGGAGTCTCCCAAGGGGCGTCAGACCTCGTCTCGAGTGGGGTCATGCACGTGTGCTTTCCTCCTGAGCAGTAGCAGCAGTGTCTCGCTTCCCGTCTCGTGGATCAAGGGATCTGTGTCTTTCCCTCGAGGCTTTTCCATGGGGCTTTCCCACAGGGCTATTCCACGTGCCACCATGCAGTGCTGGGAAAACAGGAACCTCCTTCCCCACATAGGGGGTACACTGTCCCCTTGGGCGTGTATCTCCAGGGCATTCACGCTTGGGGGTTGCCCACGGATGTTGGCCTCAGGCTCCACATGAGAAAAGCTCCTAATGGCATTAGCTGCCGGTCCAGACGCTGGCCCCTCAGGTCTCTGGCCGCAGCCTTGGGCTCCAGGCAACTCAAAGCCCTCGGGGCTGGCGCTCTGGGACTGCTGTAGGGAAAGGGCGCCAGGAGCCCACGGAGGAGTTGGGGAGGCGCAGGGGGCATATGGAGGCGAGGACAGCGTGGGATCTAGGTGGAGGCGCTGGAGAGAGCGTTCGTTGTCCCGGAATGCCTCGGAGGAGCCAGCGGGGGACAGTCCAGGCCCAGGGACCTGTGGTATGTGAAAAGGTGGGAAACCCCAGAACAAGGCAGGCTGGGAAAGGGGGCGTGGGCGGCCAATTCAAAGGGACCTAGGGGGCGTTTCCTGGGCGGTGAGCTCCCTTGGCACTGCTGAGGGCCCCTGATTGATCCAGCCGGGGTTGATCCCACCATCCGCTGCGAGGGATGGCCACAAACCAAAGCCCCCGAACTGCCCACCCACCCCGACGGGGATCTTGGCGGTCCGGGGCACAGCTGTGCCTGGGAAAAGCCCACTCACTCCACGGGACTCCGTCCAGGGTCTCTGCTTGGAAAGAGGCCAGGGGCGGCCCCCTCCATCTACGCACCCAAACCCTATTGACGTCAATGGGGGCGGAGACGCCTCCCGCTCTCCAGAGTCCTGGGCTGCTGGGTCCCCGCCCACTCGGCCAGCAGTCTGCAGTGCTCCCGTGTGCCTCTCCCACCATGTCTCCGTCCGGCTCCTCCAGCACCTCAAGCGGTACGTTTGCCCTCGGTCCCTGGGGTCGGATCACGTCTCAGGGGATTTGCGGGTGGCCCGGGCAAGGGCTCTCGGCCCACGTGTCGACCCCCCTTCCCGCCCGAGAATGGCGGGGACCCATCGGCCGGGCCTGGGGTTCCCAGGCGTCAGGTGTGCCCAAAGTTGGAGGGCGTGGCATCGTTCGTTCATCTTGCTCCTTTGGCACACACATGGCTTCTCCGTTCTCTTTTCTGGGAAGACAGTGTTGTTTTAGGGGGTGCGCTGCGGGGGTCGGGGGCCGGTGGGAGCGGGTGCTGTGCTGGGATGAGGCCCTTTATCCTCACATCTTCCTGTGGGAACGGGAGTCGGGGAGCTCTGTGGCCTTGCCGCCTTCAGTGGCTTCCTCTGCACAGGGGCCTAGTGCCTTCTGCCTTCTGTCAGGCGTTACGGGGTTTGGGCTTCACTTTGGCGGCCTTGGCCTTGGCCCTGGCCTGAGCCTTGGCCTTACCCTTGGCGTTGCCCTTGCCCTTGCCCTTGGCCTTGGGCTTGGCCTTCCCTAGGCCTTGTCCTTGGCCTTACCTTGTCCTTGGCCTTACCTTGTCCTTGCCCTTAAACTTAAACTTGACCTTGACTTTGACCTTGAACTTGAACTTGACCTTGAACTTGAACTTGAACTTGAACTTGACCTTGACCTTAACCTTGAACTTGAACTTGACCTTGACTTTGACCTTGAACTTGAACTTGACCTTGACCTTGAACTTGAACTTGACCAACAACGGCAGTCCAGATTTGCTCAGAGCACCGGAGGTCCAGAGGCAGGGCTGTGTATCTCCCCTTCCCTTTGTGATCATTGCAAAGACATTCCTAGCTGATAGCGGGAGTGCCCATGAAGAAGCAAGCAGTGGGAGTGTGTTTGACACGACTGTGTGCCTCAACTCCACAAGGGGCCTTTCCTCTCGAAGTAGGCCCCATGTCCCCTTGGGGAGGGTGTCATGCCTCTTTTCTCCACACTGCCAAAGGGTGGAGCAAAGCTCGCTCTGTCAGAGGTACAAAATCAGCAATTGAATGGATTTTCAAGCTCTTGCTAGGCTGCACCCTTTCAGGGCCCACTTTACTGAAACAGGTGCTCTGTGGCCCCCGGTTGGGTATGCAGGTTCACAAACAGGGTGAGATCCTGTCCAAGCCAACAATTTTCCTGAAAGACCTAGGCTCACTAAAGCTCTCCTCCAGAGCAAAGGGGATAGAGGAGATGTATGGAGGAGTCTTTGCCTTTCCCTGTGAGTGTGGGGCTACTCCCTACGGCCCCAAGCTCAGGGATAACTGCCTCTAAGAAAGGAATGGCAAGAAGCGCTAATCTTGGAGGTTGGGACAGGGAGTTCGCAGCATGTGGGGAAAGAAAGACTTCTTCGGGGAAGAAGAGGCAACCACCGGGGGGTGTGTTCGCAAGCCTCTATTTGGAAGGAACACGTTTGCTTATACAACTCAAGACCTCCAGATCTGCTCAGAGGACTGAAGTTCCAGAGACAGGGCCATGTATCTCCCCTTCCCTTTGAGATCCTTGCCAAGACATTCCTAGCAGATTGTCGGAGTGCCCATGAAGAAGCAAGCAGCGGGAGTGTGCTTGACATCACTGGCTGCCTACCTGGGCTCAGCTCCTCAAGGGGCCTTTCTCTCCTGGTAGGCCCTATGTCCCCTTTGGGAGAGGGTTGTGCCCTCTTCCCTCCACACTGCCAAAGGGTGGAGGTGGAGCAAACTCGTTCTCTCCGAGGTAAAAGAAAGACAAATTGGATGGATCTTTAAGCTCTTGCTATGCTGCACCCCTCCAGGACCCACTCGAGCAAAACAGGTGCCCTGTGGCCCCTAGGTCGGGTATGCAGGTTCACACACCGGGTGTGATCCCGTCAAAGCCAAGAATTTTCCTGACAGACCTAGGCTCACTAGAGCTCTCCTCCAGAGGAAAGGGGACAGAAAAGATGTGTGTGTGGAGGTGGCTCTGCCTTTCCAGGTCCCAATCTCAGGGATAACTGCCCCTAAGAAAGGAACTGCTGCTGCTGCTGCTGCTGCTGCTGCTGCTGCTGCTGCTGCTGCTGCTGCTGCTGCTGCTGCTAAGTTGGTTCAGTCGTGTTCGACTCTGTGCGACGCCATAGACGGTAGCCCACTAGGCTCCCCCGTCCCTGGGATTCTCCAGGCAAGAACAGTAAGTGGGTTGCCATTGCCTTCTCCAATGCATGAAAGTGAAAATGAAAGTGCAGTCGCTCAGTCGTGTCCGACCCTCAGCGACCCCATGGACTGCAGCCTACCAGGCTTCTCTGTCCATAGGATTTTCTGAAAGGAACTGCAAGAAGCACTTTTCCAGGAGGCTGGGAAAGGGAGTTTGCAGGATGTGGGGAAAGAGAGCCTCCTTCGGGGAAGAATAGGCGGCCACTTGTTTTGTGTTGCAAACCTCTATTTGGAAGGAACAGGTTAGCTTATACAAAGGGAGACCTCCAGATCTGCTCAGAGGACCGAAGTTGCAGAGGCAGGTCGGTGTATCTTCCCTTCACTTTGCGATCCTTGCAAAGACATTCCTTGCTGCTAGATGACTCAGCAAGGGCCTTTGAGACTGTTGTTTTCTTTCCTAGGTTCAAAGATTCCTTCAGTTCCTAATATAGATATCCTAGAAATGATATGACATCCGTGAAAATCTGATATGTCCTGGTCAAATGCTGTCAGTTATCATTCTAGTTATCATATTAAAGCATTTCAAGTCGCAGCAGTGACCAGATGACATTGTCAATTTCTATTTCATCAGGTTTTAACCATGTCCTCTGTGGTTTCACACTGATGCCTTTGCAGAAATACTGCTACTTCAAGATACATGGAAAATACTTTTTTTAAGCTTACTGATAATTTGTTTGTTTGTTTGCTTGTCTTCTGGTAAGCTGCTACCAGATGGAATTTAGTCTCCTCTCTAGGTTAAGAGAACTAAGTTTTCTTAGAATGCAATTTTTGATCACAGACTATGAGTTTCTCTACCTTTCATTGATTTATAATTGTTTTCATCATCTGTTTTTTTACTTCGGTAAAGTAAATAAGCCTTATTTAAGATTTTGGTACATGTAGGATGGACTAAGCTTTCCCCACCCTTGCAAGTTCCCTTAACCCTTCAGATTCTTCTCGTGGGACCAAGATCTCACTTTCCTCCAGAGGGACAATCCAAGCTTTTTATCAGTTGATCTGCCCCTGACATCAGAGTCAAGTTGAGCACGAGTTGGCCTATAATTTAGGCATGAAACTATGACTACATAAAGAAAAGGTGACTTTATGATTCAGGGATGGCCATGATATGCCTTGCACTTCAGAGAAAATGGGTTAAAATGATTTTTTTTTCCTTCAAAACTGCACACCCAGTTCTTTCAGCATATGCAATTGAAAACATCTAGTCATTAGGTCAGTTTTCATTCCAATCCCAAAGAAAGGCAATGACAAAGACTATTCAAGCTGCTGCACAATTGCACTCATCTCACACACTAGTAAAGTAATGCTCAAAATTCTCCAAGTTCACATGAACTGTGAACTTCCAGATGTTCAAGAGGGATTTAAAAAATGCAGAGAAACCAGAGATCAAATTGCCAACATCCACTGGATCATTGAAAAAGCAAGAGAGTTCCGGAAAAAAAAAAAAAAAAACATCTATTTCTGCTTTATTGACAATGCCAAAACCTTTGACTGTGTGGATCACAAGAAACTGGGAAAAATTCTGAAAGAGATGGGAATACCAGACCACCTGACCTGTCTCTTGAGAAACCTGTATGCAGGTCAGGAAGAAACAGTTCGAACTGGACATGGAACAACAGACTGGTTCTACATAGGAAAAGGAACATGTCAAGGCTGTATATTGTCACCCTGCTTATTTAACTTATATGCAGAGTACAGCATGAGAAACACTGGGCTGGAGGAAGCACACGCTGGAATCAAGGTTGCTGGGAGAAATATCAATAATCTCAGATATTCAGATGACACCACCCTTATGGCAGAAAGTGAAGAAGAGCTAAAGAGTCTCCTGATGAAAGTGAAAGAGGAGAGTGAAAAAGTTAGCTTAAAGCTCAGCATTCAGAAAACTACAATCATTGCATCCAGTCTCATCACTTCATGGCAAATAGATGGGAAAACATTGGAAACAGCAGCAGACTATTTTGGGGGGCTTGGAAATCACTGCAGGTGATGGCTGCCTCCATGAACTTAAAACATATTTATGACTTGGAAGAAAAGTGATGACCAAACTAGACAGCATATTAAAAAGCCGAGACGTTGCTTTGCCAACAAAGATCCATCCGGTCAAGGCTATGGTTTTTCCATATGTCATGGATGGATATGAAAGATGTACTATAAAGAAAGTGACAGCTGAAAATTTGATGCTTTTGAACAGTGGTGTTGGAGAAGATGCTTGTAGGTCGCTTAGACTACAAGGAGACGCAACCACTCCATCCTAAAGGAAATCAGGTCTGAATATCCATTGGAAGGACTAATACTGAACCTGAAACTCCAATACTTTGGCCACTTGATGTGAAGAGCTGACTCACTTGGAAGTTGCTTTGATTTGCCTATGAGTGTGGGAGCCCTCCCTGGGCAAAGGGCCTCAGGGGTCATTGCCACTGAATCATGACATCCAAGCAAGTGCATTCCAGCTGTGTGACATGCAGGAAGCAGGAGACTGGGAAAACTGTCTTCCTTAGAGGAAGGAAAGTCATCCACAGAGAGTGTGTTTTCAGGCCTCTCTTTGCAGCAAGTGTTTTGCTTCTCAGACATCAGAGCTGCAGGCTTGCTCTGAGGGCCTCAATTCCAGAGTCAGGGCTGTGTGTCTCACTGCACTTTCCAAGCATTGCAGACACATTCCTAGGTTGGAGCAGTGCTTCCCATGAGAAAGAAGCCTCGGGAGTGTGTCTGAGCGGGCTGAGTGCCATGCTAGGGTCACCTAGTCGAGGGCACCTTGCACATCCAATGGGCCCCAGGCGAGTAGCTATGGACCGGCCCCTCGGTTGAGATATCCCAAAGCAGGGAACAAAGCTAGCTCTGTCAGGAGGAGGAAAACAGCAATGGGATGGATTTTCAAGCAGTTGCTAAGTCACACCACGTGAGGGCTCCGCGGGAAAGAAATGCGAATTTTGGCCTCTAGGCCCAGTATCCAGATGTGTGCACAGGATATTTTCCCCACAGGATCCAAGAATGTTCCAGACAGACCTAAGCTCACTAGATCTCTCCTGCAGAGGAAATGAAATATTGTTGCTGAACCACGAAAAGATGCTGGGATTCTTGGCTTATGGAGGAGAAGAATTCAATCCAGGGCCCAAGATGAGGCTTGATTGCTCAGAGCTTTTGTGCAATCGAGTTTTATTCAAGTAGAAAGGAGATAGAGAAAGCTTCTGACAGAGACATCACAAGGGGCAGAAAGCGTACCCCCTTGCTAGTGTTAGTAATGGAGTTATATACTCTCCAATAAGTTATTACAACGAACAAAAGAATGTCTGGAGGTTGTAAAGACTCACTAGACCTACTCCCATCATTTACATTTTAAGATAACAGGATTAGCCAGAAGGTTTTTCCAGAGACCGTCCTCAAGAAGGATGCATGATTGTTATATAATCCTAAGGAATGTAGAGGGAAAAAAAGTGTGCCCTTTCTTCCTCCTTGAGAATTCTAGACCCCTCTCTCCTTGGGGACCCTTGAACTTCTTATAAACCTGCCTTGGCAATGACTCTCTCCGAAACATGATTGAACAGCCGTTTGGAGCTTCCTTTGACTTTCCCTGGGAGGGAGGGAGCCCTCCCTGAGCACAGGGCCTCAGGGGCCATGGCCAATGAAAACTAATCTCCCAGTAAGTGCTTTTCAGCCCTGTGTGACTCTCAGCCCACAGGAGGCTGAGAAAACTCTCTTCCTTGGAGGAAGGAAAGGCAGCCCAAGAGTGTGTTTTCAGGCCTGTATCTTGCAGCAAGTGTTTGGCTTGTTAGACATAAGACCTGCAGGCCTGCTCCAACAGACTCCATTCCAGAATCAGGGCCTTGTGTCTCCCTGCAGTTTCCTGGCCTCGCAAACACATTCCTAGGGGAGAGCAGTCCTGCCCATGGGGAAGCAGGCTGCGGGAGTGTGTCTGAGGGGGCCAGGTGCCATGCTGGGGTCACCTGGTCGAGGGCACCTTGCACCTCCAATGGACCCCAGGCAAGGAGTTGCAGGCCACCACCTTGCTTCTGAAATCCCAAAGTGGGGAGCAAAGCTCGCTCTGTCAGAGGGAAGAAAACAGCAACAGGATGGATTTTCAAGCAGTTGCTAGGCTGTACTGCGTTAGGGCTCCAAGGAAGAAAAATGCAGATGTTAGCCCCTACGACTGGTATCCAGGTGGGCTCCCAGGATGATTTCCCCGCAGGATCCAAGAACGTTCCAGACAGACCTGGGCTCACTAGCTCCCTCCTGCAGAGGAAACATGATAGAACAGCTGTTTGGAGGTTGCTTTGACTTCCCCTGGGAGGGTAGGACCCCTCCCTGGGTGCAGGGCCTCAGGGGCCATTGCCGCTGAGAAATGCCCTCTAAGCCAGACCTTTCCAGCCTTGTATGACTCAGCACGGAGGAGACTGGAAAAGCTATCTTCCTTGGAGGAAGGAAAGGCAGCCCCAGAGAGTGTGTTTTCACACCTGTATCTCGCAGCAAGCGTTTGCCGTCTCAGACGTCAGACCTCCAGGCCTGCTCCAACGGCCTCAGTTCCAGAGTCAGGGCCGTGTGTCTCCCTGCATTTTCTGAGCCTTGGGAACACATTCCTAGGTCAGAACAGTCCTGCCCATGGGGAAGGAGGCTGCGGGAGTGTGTCTGAGGGGGTCGGGTGCCATGCTGGGGTCCAATAGACCTGGTACCTCCAATAGACCCCAGGACAACAGCGGTGGGGCTCCCCCTGGCTTCCGAAATGCCAAAGCGAGAAGCAAAGCTAGCTCTATCAGAAGGAAGAAAAGAGCAATTAGATGGATGTTCAGGCTGTTGCTGGGCCGCACCACTTCAGGTTTCCCCCCGAGAGGAGCAGGCGCCCTGTGGCCCCTAGGTCCCATATGCAGGTTAACACACAGGATGTGTCCCCATAGGAGCCAAGAATTTTCCTGACAGACCTAGGCTCACTAGAGCTCTCCTACAGGGCAAAAGGGATAGAACAGACTGTGGATGTGACTCTGCCTTTCCCAGCGAGCATGGGGCCCTCCCTACAGCCCCGGGCTCCAGGGAAAATTGTCCCTGAAAAATGACCTCCAAGAAGCGCTTTTCCAGCAGGCTGGGATGCAGAGTTCACAGGATGTGGGGAAAGTGATCGTCCTTCAGGGAAGAAGAGGCAGCCACCCAGTGTGTGTTTGCAAGCCTGTATTTGGAAGAAACTGGTTTGCTTCTTCAAGGGGAGACCTCCAGGTCTGCTCAGAGGACCGAAATTCCAGAGGCAGCACCATGCATCTCCCCTGTCCTTTCTGAGCCTTGGAAAGACATTCCTAGCTTATAGCGGTATTGCTCATGAAGAAGCAGGATGCAGGAATGTGTCAGACATGACTGGGTGCCTTCCTGGGTTCAGCTCCGTGAGGGGCCTTTCCACTCAAAGTAGGTCCCATGCCTCCTTGGGGAGGAAGTGGGGCCCGCTTGCCTCCAAATTGCCAAAGGCTGGAACAAAGCTAGTTCTATCAGAGGTAAGAAAAGAGCAATTGGATGGATGTGGAAGCTGTTGCTGGGCCGCACTGCTTCAGGCCCCCCACCCCTCCGGCCCCGAGAGAAACAGGCGCCCTGTGGCCCCTCGGTCCTGTATGCAGTTTCACACATAGAATGTGTCCCCATAGGAGCCAAGAATTTTCCTGACAGACCTAGGCTCACTAGAGCTCTCCTACAGAGCAAAGGGGATGGGACAGATGTGTGGCTGTGGCTCTGCCTTTCCCTGGGAGTGTGGAGCCGCTCCCTATGGCCCCGGGCTCCAGGGGAAATTGCCCCTGAATAATGACCTCCAAGAAGCGCTTTTCCAACTGGCTGAGACGTGGAGTTCTCAGGATGCAGGGAAAGCGAGTGTCCCTTCGGGGAAGCAAAGGCAGTCACCTGTTATCATTACTTACTAGAATAGTAGGTACCTTCTCTGGTTGGGCAGAGGCCTTCCCTACCTGATCTGAAAAAGAAAATGAAGTAGCTCGCTGATTTGAGAAATAATTCCCAGACTTGGGTTTCCAACCAGTATAGAATCCGACAATGGCCCTGTCTTTGTAGCCGCGTTAATTAACAGGTATGTGAAGCTCTAAATATCAGTGGAAATTACATACAGCATATAGGCCCCAGTGTTCTGGAATGGTGGAAAGAAACAACCAAACTCTTGAAGAGACTCTTTCAAAATGGATCATAGAGACTGACTGTACATGGATGGGCTTGCTTCTGGCAGACTTACTCATATTACGGGTAACTGCACGTTCCCATAGTTGTTGCCCTTATGAAATTTTCTATGGGAGAACCCCCCACCCCAAATGAGGCAGGTGTTAGCAGATTTGCCACAAGTAAGGAGGTGGGATTTCACAGCAGCTGGAACAATTAGGTAAGGTAATAAATCAGGTAACTAAGTTTGTGTAAAAAAAAATATCATTCCCCCTTGAGGAACAGATTCATGAATTTGTGCTCAGTGATCAGGTGTGGCTCAATGACTGGAAACACAATTCCTTGGCCTGACATCGGAAAGGTCCTTATACTGTTGTTTTAGCCACAATTCTGAAAGAGAAGGGAATACTAGACCACCTAACCTGCCTCTTGAGAAATCTGTATGAAGGTCAGGAAGCAACAGTTAGAGCAGGACATGGAACAACATACTGGTTCCAAAAAGGAAAAGGAGTATGTCAAGGCTGTATATTGTCACCCTGTTTATTTAGCTTATATGCAGACTACATCATGAAAAATGCTGGGATGGAAGATACCTGAGCTGGAATCAAGATTGCCGGAAGAAATATCAATACACTTAGATATGCAGATGTCACCACCATTATGGCAGAATGGGAAGAGGAAAGCGTATGTCGGGGAACTTCTTGAGTTGCAGCAAAGGTGTGAAGGACCCTTTCGAAGTTCCAGAGGTTAGGTGTGGTTAGTCTCGAGATGCCTCAGCAGAAATGGGCCTCATGTCGCCTGGAATGGAGAGGCTTCTGGATATTCCCCAGTTTCAGCAGGTGCTCTCGAGTTACCACGGGGACTTCAGGGACCCTCTCTGGCGGCCTCAGGAAAGGCCAGTCATCATGCGTGTTGCTAGGGGGCCTCTCGTGATTCCTCTCCCGTCGGTGCCGGGGCCTAAGACGTTGTGTGGAGTCGGGGCCGGAACCTGAGGATTCCTCACCAATGCGGACATAGATCTTGGGGTAATTATGGAGTCTCCCCAGGGGAGTCAGTCCTCGTCTCGAGAGGGGGCATGCAGGTGCGCTTTCCTCCTGATCTGTAGCAGCAGTGTCACGCTTCCCATCTCGTGAGTCATGGGATCTGTGGCTTTCCCTCCAGGATTTTCCACGAGGCTTTCCCACGAGGCTTTCCCACAGGGCTGTCCCACGAGGCTTTCGCACAGGGCTGTCCCACGTGCCACCTTGGTGGCAGTCGATCCTCGGCGTGAAAGTCGAGGCAGTGCAGGGAAACCAGGTTCCTCTGGAATGCACTGAGACATCTGGGGGACTCTTGGAATGGTGGAACGACGCTGGAGATCCTCTCCCTTTCCTGTGGAGAGCGCCTCCTCTTGAAATGTGAAGGGAAGGCCGGGAATTTTTTTCCGACCAAGCAGGGAAAAATTCCCTCATCTTGAGGTACGAGACGAAAACGGGGCCCCACTAGATGTGGGTGGGACATTCGTGCTTCCTCCTGAGTGGAGACGGGTAAGTCGGGGAACTTCTTCAGTGGCAACAAGGGAGTGAAGGAACTTTTGGAAGTTCCAGATTTAGGTGTGATTAGCCTCGAGAAGCATCAGCGGAAATGGGACTCATCTCGCCTGGAGGGCAAAACCTCCTGGATTTTTTCGAGTTGGGGCTGGTGCTTTCGACTTACCACGGGGACCTCAGGGACATGATCTGGTGGCCTCAAGAAAGGCCAGTCCCCATGCAGGTTTCTCGCGGGCATCTTGGGATTCCTCTGCCTTTGATGCCGGGGCCTAAGACCTCGTGTGGAGTCGGGGCCGGAACCTGAGGATTCCTCTCCAGTGCTGACATGGATCTTGGGGTACTTCTGGAGTCTCCCCAGGGGAGTCAGTCCTCGCCTCTAATGCGGGCATGCACTTGCGCTTTCCTCCAGAGCGGTAGCAGCAGTGTCACGCAGTCCGCCGCTTGGATCAAAGGATCTATGGTTTTCCCTCGAGTCTTTCCCACGAGGCTTTCCCACGAGGCTTTCCCACAGGGCTGTCCCACGTGCACACGTGGTGGGAGTCGATCCTCGGCTTGAACGTCAAGGCAGTGCAGGGAAAACAGGTTCCTCTGGAACGGACTGACACATCTGGGGGACTCTTGGAATGGTGGCACGACCCTGGAGTTCCTCTCGCCTTTCCTGTGGAGAGCGCCTCCTCTTGAGTTGCGACGGGAACGCAGGGAAATCTTTCCCTACGAAACAGGGAAAGGATCCCTCATCTCGAGCTAGGAGGCAGAAACGGGTCTCCCCTGGATGTGTGCGGGACACTCGTGCTTCCTCTCGAGTGGAGACGGGTATGTCGGGGAACTTCTTGAGTTGCAGCAAGGGTGTGAAGGACCCTTTGGAATTTCCAGTGATTAAATGTGATTAGCCTCGAGAAGCCTCAGCGGAAATGGGCCTCATCTCGCCTGGAGGGCAAAACCTCCTGGATTTTCTCGAGTTGCGGCAGGTGCTCTCGACTTACGACGGGGACCTCAGGGACCCGCTCTGGTGGCCTCAGGAAAGGCCAGTCCCATGCGAGTTCCTCAGGGGCCTCTCGGGATTTCTCTCCCGTCGATGCCGGGGCCTAAGACCTTGTGTGAAGTCAGGGCCGGAACCTGAGGATTCCTCTCCAGTGCTGACATGGATCTTGGGGTACTTCTTGAGTCTCCCCAGGGGAGTCAGTCCTCGCCTCCAATGCGGGCATGCACTTGCGCTTTCCTCCAGAGCGGTAGCAGCAGTGTCACGCAGTCCGCCGCGTGGATCAAAGGATCTATGGTTTTCCCTCGAGTCCTTCCCACGAGGCTTTCCACGAGGCTTTCCCACAGGGCTGTCCCACGTGCACACGTGGTGGGAGTCGATCCTCGGCTTGAACGTCAAGGCAGTGCAGGGAAAACAGGTTCCTCTGGAATGGACTGACACATCTGGGGGACTCTTGGAATGGTGGCACGACCCTGGAGTTCCTCTCGCCTTTCCTGTGGAGAGCGCCTCTTCTGGAGATGCGACGGGAACGTCGGGAATTTTTTCCCTACGAAACACGGAAAGGATCCCTCATCTCGAGCTAGGAGGCGGAAACGGGGCTCCCCTGGATGTGTGCGGGATCCTCGTGCTTCCTGTCGAGTGGAGACGGGTATGTCGGGGAACTTCTTGAGTTGCAGCAAGGGTGTGAAGGACCCTTTGTAAGTTCCAGTGGTTAAATGTGATTAGCCTCGAGAAGCCTCAGCGGAAATGGGCCTCATCTCGCCTGGAGGCAAAACCTCCTGGATTTTCTCGAGTTGCGGCAGGTGCTCTCGACTTACGACGGGGACCTCAGGGACCCGCTCTGGTGGCCTCAGGAAAGGCCAGTCCCATGCGAGTTCCTCAGGGGCCTCTCGGGATTTCTCTCCCGTCGATGCCGGGGCCTAAGACCTTGTGTGAAGTCAGGGCCGGAACCTGAGGATTCCTCTCCAGTGCTGACATGGATCTTGGGGTAGTTCTGGAGTCTCCCCAGGGGAGTCAGTCCTCGCCTCTAATGCGGGCATGCACTTGCGCTTTCCTCCAGAGCGGTAGCAGCAGTGTCACGCAGTCCGCCGCGTGGACCAAAGGATCTATGGTTTTCCCTCGAGTCCTTCCCACGAGGCTTTCCCACGAGGCTTTCCCACAGGGCTGTCCCACGTGCACACGTGGTGGGAGTCGATCCTCGGCTTGAACGTCAAGGCAGTGCAGGGAAAACAGGTTCCTCTGGAATGGACTGACACATCTGGGCGACTCTTGGAATGGTGGCAAGACCCTGGAGTTCCTCTCGCCTTTCCTGTGGAGAGCGCCTCTTCTGGAGATGCGACGGGAACGTCGGAAATTCTTTCCCTACGAAACAGGGAAAGGATCCCTCATCTCGAGCTAGGAGGCGGAAACGGGGCTCCCCTGGATGTGTGGGGGATCCTCGTGCTTCCTGTCGAGTGGAGACGGGTATGTCGGGGAACTTCTTGAGTTGCAGCAAGGGTGTGAAGGACCCTTTGTAAGTTCCAGTGGTTAAATGTGATTAGCCTCGAGAAGCCTCAGCGGAAATGGGCCTCATCTCGCCTGGAGGGCAAAACCTCCTGGATTTTCTCGAGTTGCGGCAGGTGCTCTCGACTTACAACGGGGACCTCAGGGACCCGCTCTGGTGGCCTCAGGAAAGGCCAGTCCCCATGCGAGTTCCTCGGGGGCCTCTCGAGATTCCTCTCCCTTCGATGCCGGGGCCTAAGACCTTGTGTGGAGTAGGGGCCGGAACCTGAGGATTCCTCTCCAGTGCTGACATGGATCTTGGGGTACTTCTGGAGTCTCCCCAGGGGAGTCAGTCCTCGCCTCCAATGCGGGCATGCACTTGCGCTTTCCTCCAGAGCGGTAGCAGCAGTGTCACGCAGTCCGCCGGGTGGATCAAAGGATCTATGGTTTTCCCTCGTGAGTTTCCCACGAGGCTTTCCCACGAGGCTTTCCCACAGGGCTGTCCCACGTGCACACGTGGTGGGAGTCGATCCTCGGCTTGAACGTCAAGGCAGTGCAGGGAAAACAGGTTGCTCTGGAACGGACTGACACATCTGGGGGACTCTTGGAATGGTGGCACGACCCTGGAGTTCCTCTCGCCTTTCCTGTGGAGAGTGCCTCCTCTTGAGATGCGACGGGAACGCAGGGAAATCTTTCCCTACGAAACAGGGAAAGGATCCCTCATCTCGAGCTAGGAGGCAGAAACGGGTCTCCCCTGGATGTGTGCGGGACACTCGTGCTTCCTCTCGAGTGAACACGGGTATGTCGGGGAACTTCTTGAGTTGCAGCAAGGGTGTGAAGGACCCTTTGGAATTTCCAGTGGTTAAATGTGATTAGCCTCGAGAAGCCTCAGCGGAAATGGGACTCATCTCGCCTGGAGGGCAAAACCTCCTGGATTTTCTCGAGTTGCGGCAGGTGCTCTCGACTTACGACGGGGACCTCAGGGACCCGCTCTGGTGGCCTCAGGAAAGGCCAGTCCCATGCGAGTTCCTCAGGGGCCTCTCGGGATTTCTCTCCCGTCGATGCCGGGGCCTAAGACCTTGTGTGAAGTCAGGGCCGGAACCTGAGGATTCCTCTCCAGTGCTGACATGGATCTTGGGGTACTTCTGGAGTCTCCCCAAGGGAGTCAGTCCTCGCCTCTAATGCGGGCATGCACTTGCGCTTTCCTCCAGAGCGGTAGCAGCAGTGTCACGCAGTCCGCCGCGTGGATCAAAGGATGTATGGTTTTCCCTCGAGTCCTTCCCACGAGGCTTTCCCACGAGGCTTTCCCACAGGGCTGTCCGACGTGCACACGTGGTGGGAGTCGATCCTCGGCTTGAACGTCACGGCAGTGCAGGGAAAACAGGTTCCTCTGGAATGGACTAACACATCTGGGCAACTCTTGGAATGGTGGCACGACCCTGGAGTTCCTCTCGCCTTTCCTGTGGAGAGCGCCTCTTCTGGAGATGCGAAGGGAACGTCGGGAATTCTTTCCCTACGAAACAGGGAAAGGATCCCTCATCTCGAGCTAGGAGGCGGAAACGGGGCTCCCCTGGATGTGTGCGGGATCCTCGTGCTTCCTGTCGAGTGGAGACGGGTATGTCGGGGAACATCTTGAGTTGCAGCAAGGGTGTGAAGGACCCTTTGGAATTTCCAGTGGTTAAATGTGATTAGCCTCGAGAAGCCTCAGCGGAAATGGGCCTCATCTCGCCTGGAGGGCAAAACCTCCTGGATTTTCTCGAGTTGCGGCAGGTGCTCTCGACTTACGACGGGGACCTCAGGGACCCGCTCTGGTGGCCTCAGGAAAGGCCAGCCCCATGCGAGTTCCTCAGGGGCCTCTCGGGATTCCTCTCCCGTCGATGCCGGGGCCTAAGACCTTGTGTGGAGTAGGGGCCGGAACCTGAGGATTCCTCTCCAGTGCTGACATGGATCTTGGGGTATTCTGGAGTCTCCCCAGGGGAGTCAGTCCTCGCCTCTAATGCGGGCATGCACTTGCGCTTTCCTCCAGAGCGGTAGCAGCAGTGTCACGCAGTCCGCCGCGTGGATCAAAGGATCTATGGTTTTCCCTCGAGTCCATCCCACGAGGCTTTCCCACGAGGCTTACCCACAGGGCTGTCCCACGTGCACACGTGGTGGGAGTCGATCCTCGGCTTGAACGTCAAGGCAGTGCAGGGAAAACAGGTTCCTCTGGAATGGACTGACACATCTGGGCGACTCTTGGAATGGTGGCACGACCCTGGAGTTCCTCTCGCCTTTCCTGTGGAGAGCGTCTCTTCTGGAGATGCGACGGGAACATCGGGAATTCTTTCCCTACGAAACAGGGAAAGGATCCCTCATCTCGAGCTAGGAGGCGGAAACGGGGCTCCCCTGGATGTGTGCGGGACCCTCGTGCTTCCTCTCGAGTGGAGACGGGTATGTCGGGGAACTTCTTGAGTTGCAGCAAGGGTGTGAAGGACCCTTTGGAAGTTCCAGTGGTTAGATGTGATTAGCCTCGAGAAGCCTCAGGGGAAATGGGCCTCATCTCGCCTGGAGGGCAAAACCTCCTTGATTTTCTCGAGTTGCGGCAGGTGCTCTCGACTTACGACGGGGACCTCAGGGACCCGCTCTGGTGGCCTCAGGAAAGACCAGTCCCCATGCGAGTTCCTCGGGGGCCTCTCGGGATTCCTCTCCCGTCGATGCCGGGGCCTAAGACCTTGTGTGGAGGCGGGGCCGGAACCTGAGGATTCTTCTCCAGTGCTGCCATGGATCTTGGGGTACTTCTGGAGTCTCCCCAGGGGAGTCAGTCCTCGTCTCGAATGCGGGCATGCACTTGCGCTTTCCTCCAGAGCGGTATCAGCAGTGTCAAGCAGACTGCCGCTTGGATCAAAGAATCTATGGTTTTCCCTCGAGTCTTTCCCACGAGGCTATCCCACGAGGCTTTCCCAGGAGGCTTTCCCACAGGGCTGTCCAACATGCACACATTGTGGAAGTCGATCCTCGGCTTGAACGTGAAGGTAGTGCAGGGAAAACAGGTTCCTCTGGAATGGACTGACACATCTGGGGGCTCTTGGAATGGTGGCACGACCCTGGAGTTCCTCAAGCTTTCCTGTGGAGAGCGCCTCCTCTTGAGATGCGACGGGAACGCCGGGAATTCTTTCCCTACGAAACAGGGAATGGATCCCTCATCTCCAGCTAGGAGGCGGAAACGGGGCTCCCCTGGATGTGTGCGGGACCCTCGTGCATCCTCTCGAGTGGAGACGGGTATGTCGGGGAACTTCTTGAGTTGCAGCAAGGGTGTGAAGGACCCTTTGGAAGTTCCAGTGGTTAGATGTGATTAGCCTCGAGAAACCTCAGCGGAAATGGGCCTCATTTCGCCTGGAGGGCAAAACCTCCTGGATTTTCTCGAGTTGCAGCAGGTGCTCTCGACTTACGACGGGGACCTCAGGGACCCGCTCTGGTGGCCTCAGGAAAGGCCAGTCCCCATGCGAGTTCCTCGGGGGCCTCTCGGGATCCTCTCCCTTCGATGCCGGGGCATAAGAACTTGTGTGGAGTCGGGACCGGAACCTGAGGATTCCTCTCCAGTGCTGACATGGATCTTGGGGTACTTCTGGAGTTTCCCCAGGGGAGTCAGTCCTCGTCTCGAATGCGGGCATGCACTTGCGCTTTCCTCCAGAGCGGTAGCAGCAGTGTCACGCAGTCCGCCGCGTGGATCAAAGGATCTATGGTTTTCCTTCGAGTCTTTCCCACGAGGCTTTCCCACGTGGCATTCCCACAGGGCTGTCCCACGTGCACACGTGGAGGGAGTCGATCCTCGGCTTTAACGTCAAGGCAGTGCAGGGAAAAAAGGTTCCTCTGGAATGGACTGACACATCTGGGGGACTCTTGGAATGGAGGCACGACCCTGGAGTTCCTCTCGCCTTTCCTGTGGAGAGCGCCTCCTCTTGAGATGCGACGGGAACGCCGGGAATTCTTTCCCTACGAAACAGGGAAAGGATCCCTCATCTCGAGCTAGGAGGCGGAAACGGGGCTCCCCTGGATGTGTGCGGGACCCTCGTGCTTCCTCTCGAGTGGAGACGGGTGTGTCGGGGAACTTCTTGAGTTGCAGCAAGGGTGTGAAGGACCCTTTGGAAGTTCCAGTGGTTAGATGTGATTAGCCTCGAGAAGCCTCAGCGGAAATGGGCCTCTTCTCGCCTGGAGGGGAAAACCTCCTGGATTTTCTCGAGTTGCGGAAGGTGCTCTCGACCTACGACGGGGACCTCAGGGACCCGCTCTGGGGGCCTCAGGAAAGGCCAGTCCCCATGCGAGTTCCTCGGGGGCTACTCGGGATTCCTCTCCCGTTGATCCCGGGGCCTAAGACCTTGTGTGGGGTCGGGGCCGGAACCTGAGGATTCCTCTCCAGTGCTGACATGGATCTTGGGGTACTTCTGGAGTCTCCCCCGGGGAGTCAGTCCTCGTCTCGGATGCGGGCATGCACTTGCGCTTTCCTACAGAGCGGTAGCAGCAGTGTCACGCAGTCCGCCGCGTGGATCAAAGGATCTATGGTTTTCCCTCGAGTCGTTCCCACGAGGCTTTCTCACGAGGCTTTCCCAGAGGGCTGCCCCAGGTGCACACGTGGTGGGAGTCGATCCTCGGCTTGAACGTCACGGCAGTGCAGGGAAAACTGGTTCCTCTGGAATGGACTGACACATCTGGGGGACTCTTGGAATGGTGGCACGACCCTGGAGTTCCTCTCGCCTTTCCTGTGGAAAGCGCCTCGTCTTGAGATGCGACGGAAACGCCGGCAATTCTTTCCCTACGAAACAGGGAAATGATCCCTCATCTCGAGCTAGGAGGCGGAAACGGGGCTCCCCTGGAAGTGTGCCGGACCCTCATGCTTCCTCTCGAGTGGAGACGGGTATGTCGGGGAACTTCTTGAGATGCAGCAAGGGTGTGAAGGACCCTTTGGAAGTTCCAGTGGTTAGATGTGATTAGCCTCGAGAAACCTCAGCGGAAATGGGCCTCGTCTCGCCTGGAGGGCAAAACCTCCTGGATTTTCTCGAGTTGCGGCAGGTGCTCTCGACTTACGACGGGGACCTCGGGGACCTCAGGGACCCGCTCTGGTGGCCTCAGGAAAGGCCAGTCCCCATGCGAGTTCCTCGGGGGCCTCTCGGTATTCCTCTCCCGTCGATGCCGGGGCCTAAGACCTTGTGTGGAGTCGGGGCCGGAACCTGAGGATTCCTCTCCAGTGCTGACATGGATCTTGGGGTATTTCTGGAGTCTCCCCAGGGGAGTCAGTCCTCGTCTCGAATGTGGGCATGCACTTGCGCTTTCCTGCAGAGCGGTAGCAGCAGTGTCACGCAGTCCGCCGCATGGATCAAAGGATCTATGGTTTTCCCTCGAGTCTTTCCCACGAGGCTTTCCCACGAGGCTTTCACACAGGGCTGTCCCACGTGCACACGTGGTGGGAGTCGATCCTCGGCTTGAACGTCAAGGCAGTGCAGGGAAAACAGGTTCCTCTGGAATGGACTGACACATCTGGGGGACTCTTGGAATGGTGGCACGACCCTGGAATTCCTCTCGCCTTTCCTGTGGTGAGTGCCTCCGCTTGAGATGCGACGGGAACGCCGGGAATTCTTTCTCTACGAAACAGGGAAAGGATCCCTCATCTCGAGCTAGGAGGCGGAAACGGGGCTCCCCTTGATGTGTGCGGGACCCTCGTGCTTCCTCTCGACTGGAGACGGGTATGTCGCGGAACTTCTTGAGTTGCAGCAAGGGTGTGAAGAACCCTTTGGAAGTTCCAGTGGTTAGATGGGATTAGCCTGGAGAAGCCTCAGCGGAAATGGGCCTCATCTCGCCTGCAGGGCAAAACCTCCTGGATTTTCTCTAGTTGCGGCAGGTGCTCTCGTCTTACGACGGGGACCTCAGGGACCCGCTCTGGTGGCCTCAGGAAAGGCCAGTCCCCATGCGAGTTCCTCGGGGGCCTCTCGGGATTCCTCTCCCCTCGATGCCGGGGCCTAAGACCTTGTGTGGAGTCGGGGCCGGAACCTGAGGATTCCTCTCCAGTGCTGACATGGATCTTGGGGTACTTCTGGAGTCTCCCCAGGGGAGTCATTCCTCGTCTCGAATGCTGGCATGCACTTGCTCTTTCCTCCAGAGCCATAGCAGCAGTGTCACGCAGTCCGCCGCGTGGATCAAAGGATCTATGGTTTTCCCTCGAGTCTTTCCCACGAGGCTTTCCCACAGGTCTGTCCCACGTGCACACGTGGTGGGAGTCGGTCCTCGGCTTGAACGTCAAGGCAGTGCCGGGAAAACAGTTTCCTCTGGAATGGACTGACACATCTGGGGGACTCTTGGAATGGTGGCACGACCCTGGAGTTCCTCTCGCCTTTCCTGTGGAGAGCGCCTCCTCTTGAGATGCGACGGGGACGCCGCGAATTCTTTCCCTACGAAACAGGGAAATGATCCCTCATCTCGAGCTAGGAGGCGGAAACGGGGTCCCCTGGATGTGTGCGGGACCCTCGTGCTTCCTCTCGAGTGGAGACGGGTATGTGGGGGAACTTCTTGAGTTGCAGCAAGGGTGTGAAGGACCCTTTGGAAGTTCCAGTGGTTAGATGTGATTAGCCTCGAGAAGCCTCAGCGGAAATGGGCCTCATCTCGCCTGGAGTGCAAAACCTCCTGGATTTTCTCGAGTTGCGGCAGGTGCTCTCGACTTACGACGGTGACCTAAGGGACGCGCTCTGGTGGCCTCAGGACTGGCCAGTCCCCATTCCAGTGGCTCGGGAGCCTCTCGGGATTCCGCTCCCTTCGATGCCAGAGCCTAAGACCTTGTGTGGAGTCGTGTCTGGAACATGAGGTTTCCTCTCCAGTGCTGACATGGATCCTGGAGTACTTCTGGTGTTTCCCCAGGGGAGTAAGTCCCCGTCTCGAATGGGGGCATGCACGTGCGCTTTCCTCCAGAGCTGTAACAACACTGTCATGCCTCCCGGCGCGCCGATCATGGGATCTGTGGCTTTCCCACGAGGCTTTCCCACGAGGCTTTCCCACAGGACTGTCCCACGTGTCACCGTGGTGTGAGTCGATGCTCGGCGTGAAACTCGAGGCAGTGCAGGGATAACAGGTTCCTCTGGAATGGACTGAGATATCTGGGGGACTCTGGGAACGGTGGCACGACCCTGGAGTTCCTCTCGCCTTTCCTGTGAAGAGCGCCTCCACTTGAGATGCAACGGGAACTCCCAGAATTATTTCCCGAAAAAGCTGTGAAAGGATCCCTCATCTTGAGCTACGAGGCGGACACGGGGCTCCCCTGGATGTGGGCGGGACCCTCGTGCTTCCTCTCGAGTGGAGACGGGTATGTTAGGGAACTTCTTGAGTTGCAGCAAGGGTGTGAAGGACCTTTTAGAAGTTCCAGAGGTTAGGTGTGATTAGCTTCCAGAAGCCTCAGCGGAAATGGGCCTCACTCAGCTGGAGTGCAAAACCTCCTTGATTTTCTCGAGTTGCGGCAGGTGCTCTTGACTTACGACGGGGACTTTAGGGACCCGCTCTGGTGGCCTCAATACTGGCCCGTCCCCATTCGAATTGCTCGGGGTCCTCTCGGGATTCATCTTCCGTCGATGCCGGGGCCTAAGTCCTTGTGTGGAGTCGGGGCCGGAACCTGAGGATTCCTCTCCAGTACTGACATGGATCTTGGAGTACTTTTGGAGTCTCCCCAGGGGAGTCAGTCTTCGTCTCGAATGGGGGCATGCACGTGCGCTTTCCTCCGAGCTGTAGCACCAGCGGCACGATTCCTGTCGCGTGGATCAAGGGATCTGTGGATTTCCCTCGAGGCTTTCCCATGAGGCTTTCCCACAGGGCTGTCCCACGTGAGACCGTGGTGGGAGTCGATCCTCCTCGTTAAATCAAGGCAGTGCAGGGAAAACAGTATCCTCAGGAATGGACTGAGACATCTGGGGGACTCTTGGAATGGTGGCACGACGCTGGAGTTGCTCTCACCTTTCCTGTGTAGAGCCCCTACAATTGAGATGCGATGGGAACGCCAAGGAATCTCTCCTGAACAAGCAGCGAACGGATCCCTCATCTCGACCTACGAGGCGGAAACGGAGCTCTTCTGGATGTGGGTGGGATATGCGTGCTTCCTCTCGAGTGGAGAGGGGTATATAGGGGAACTTCTTGAGTTGCAGCAAGGGTGTCAAGGACCCTTTGGAAGTTCCAGAGCTTAGGTGTGATTAGCCTTGAGAAGCCTCAGCGGAAATGGTCCTCATCTCGCCTGGAGGGCAAATCCTAATGGATTTTCTCGAGTTGCGGCAGGTGCTCTCGACATACGACGGGGACCTCTGGGACCCGCTCTGGTTGCCTCAGGAAAGGCCAGTCCCCATGCGAGTTGCACGTGGGCCTCTCGGAATACCTCTCCCTTCGATGCCAGGGCCTAATACCTTGTGTGGAGGCGGGGCCGGAACCTGAGGATTCCTCTCCAGTGCTGACATAGATCTTGGGGTAATTCTGGAGTCTCCCCAGGGGAGTAAGTCCTCGTCTCAAATGGGGGCATGCACGTGCGCTTTCCTCCAGAGCAGTAGCAGCAGTGTCATGCTTTCCATCACCTGGAACAAGGGATCTGTGGCTTTCCCTCGAGGCTTTCCTACGAGGCTGTCCCACAGGGCTGTCACACGTGCCACTGTGGTGGGAGTCAATCATCGGTGTGAAAGTCGAGGCAGTGCAGGGAAAACAGGTTCCTCTGGAATGGACTGAGACTTCTGGGGGACTCTTGGAATGGTGGCACGACGCTGGAGTTCCTCTTGCCTTTCCTGTGGAGAGCACCTCCTCTTGAGGTGAGAGTGGAACGCCGGGAATTCTTTCCCCACAAAGCAGCGAAATGTCCCTCATCTCGAGCTGCGAGGCGGAAACGGGTCTCCTCTGGATGTGGCCGGGACCCTTGTGCTTCCTCTAGAGTGGAGACGGGTATGTCAGGCAACTTCTTGAGTTACAGCAAGGGTGTGAAGGAACTTTTGGAAGTTCCAGAAGTTAGGTTTGATTAGCTTCGAGAAGCCTCAGCGGAAATGGGCTCTTCTCGCCTGGAGGGCAAAACCTCCTGGATTTTTTCGAGTTGCGGCAGGTGCTCTCGATTTACGACGGGGACCTCAGGGACTCGCTCTGGTGGCCTCAGGCAATGCCAGTCCCCATGCGAGTTGCTTGGGTGCCTCTCGGGATTCCTCTCCCTTCGATGCCGGGGCCTGAGATCTTGTGTGAAGTCGGGGCGGAACATGAGGATTCCTCCCCAGTGCTGACATGGATCTTGGGGGAACTTCTGGAGTCTCTACAGGGGAGTAAGTCCTCATCTCGAGAGGGGGCATGCACGTGCGCTTTACTCCAGAGCGGTAGCAGCAGTGTCACGCAGTCCGCCGCCTGGATCAAAGGATCTATGTTTTTCCCTCGAGTCTTTCCCACGAGGCTTTCCCACGAGGCTTTCCCACAGGGCATCCCACGTGCACACTGGTGGGAGTCGATCCTCGGCTTGAACATCAAGGCAGTGCAGGGAAAACAGGTTCCTCTGGAATGGACTGACACATCTGGGGGACTCTTGGAATGGTGGCACGACCCTGGAGTTCCTCTCGCCTTTCCTGTGGAGAGCGCCTCCTCTTGAGATGCGACGGGAACGCCGGGAATTCTTTCCCTATGAAACAGGGAAAGGATCCCTCATCTCGAGCTAGGAGGCAGAATCGGGGCTCCCCTGGATGTGTGCGGGACTTTTGTGTTTCCTCTCGAGTGGAGACGGGTATGCGGGGAACTTCTGGAGTTGCAGCAAGGGTGTGAAGGACCCTTTGGAAGTTCCAGTGGTTAGATGTGATTAGCCTCGAGAAGCCTCAGCGCAAATGGGCCTCATCTCGCCTGGAGGGCAAAACCTCCTGGATTTTCTCGAGTTGCGGCAGGTGCTCTCGACTTATGACGGGGACCTCAGGGACCCGCTCTGGTGGCCTCAGGAAAGGCCAGTCCCCATGCGAGTTCCTCGGGGGCCTCTCGGGATTGCTCTCCCTTCGATGCCGGGGCCTAAGACCTTGTGTGGAGTCGGGGCCGGAACCTGAGGATTCCTCTCCAGTGCTGACATGGAACTTGGGGTATTTCTGGAGTCTCCCCAGGGGAGTAAGTCCCCGTCTCGAATGGGGGCATGCACGTGCGCTTTCCTCCAGAGCTGTAACAACACTGTCATGCCTCCCGGCGCGCCGATCATGGGATCTGTGGCTTTCCCACGAGGCTTTCCCACGAGGCTTTCCCACAGGACTGTCCCACGTGTCACCGTGGTGTGAGTCGATGCTCGGCGTGAAACTCGAGGCAGTGCAGGGAAAACAGGTTCCTCTGGAATGGACTGAGATATCTGGGGGACTCTGGGAACGGTGGCACGACCCTGGAGTTCCTCTCGCCTTTCCTGTGAGGAGCGCATCCACTTGAGATGCAACGGGAACTCCCAGAATTATTTCCCGAAAAAGCTGTGAAAGGATCCCTCATCTCGAGCTAGGAGGCTGACACGGGGCTCCCCTGGATGTGGGCGGGACCCTCGTGCTTCCTCTCGAGTGGAGACGGGTATCTTAGGGAACTTCTTGAGTTGCAGCAAGGGTGTGAAGGGCCTTTTAGAAGTTCCAGAGGTTAGGTGTGATTAGCTTCCAGAAGCCTCAGCGGAAATGGGCCTCACTCAGCTGGAGTGCAAAACCTCCTTGATTTTCTCGAGTTGCGGCAGGTGCTCTTGACTTACGACTGGGACTTTAGGGACCCGCTCTGGTGGCCTCAAAACTGGCCCGTCCCCATTCGAATTGCTCGGTGTCCTCTCGGGATTCATCTTCCGTCGATGCCGGGGCCTAAGTCATTGTGTGGAGTCGGGGCCGGAACCTGAGGATTCCTCTCAAGTACTGACATGGATCTTGGAGTACTTTTGGAGTCTCCCCAGGGGAGTCAGTCTTCGTCTCGAATGGGGGCATGCACGTGCGCTTTCCTCCGAGCTGTAGCACCAGCGTCACGATTCCTGTCGCGTGGATCAAGGGATCTGTGGCTTTCCCTCGAGGCTTTCCCACGAGGCTTTCCCACAGGGCTGTCCCACGTGAGACCGTGGTGGGAGTCGATCCTCCTCGTTAAAGTCAAGGCAGTGCAGGGAAAACAGTATCCTCAGGAATGGACTGAGACATCTGGGGGACTCTTGGAATGGTGGCACGACGCTGGAGTTGCTCTCACCTTTCCTGTGGAGAGCCCCTACACTTGAGATGCGATGGGAACGCCAAGGAATCTCTCCTGAACAAGCAGCGAACGGATCCCTCATCTCGACCTACGAGGCGGAAACGGAGCTCTTCTGGATGTGGGTGGGACATGCGTGCTTCCTCTCGAGTGGAGAGGGTTATATAGGGGAACTTCTTGAGTTGCAGCAAGGGTGTCAAGGACCCTTTGGAAGTTCCAGAGCTTAGGTGTGATTAGCCTTGAGAAGCCTCAGCGGAAATGGGCCTCATCTCGCCTGGAGGGCAAATCCTAATGGATTTTCTCGAGTTGCGGCAGGTGCTCTGGACATACGACGGGGACCTCTGGGACCCGCTCTGGTTGCCTCAGGAAAGGCCAGTCCACATGCGAATTGCTCGAGGGCCTCTCTGGATTCCTCTCCCTTCAATGCCGGGGCCAAAGACCATGTGTGGATGCGGGACCGGAACCTGAGGATTCCTCTCCAGTGCTGACATGGTTCTTGGGCTACTTCTGGAGTCTCCCCAGCGGAGTAAGTCCTCCTCTCGAAGGGGGCATGCACGTGCACTTTCCTCCAGAGGGGTAGCAGCAGTGTCATGCTTCCAGTCGCGTGGATCAAGGGATCTGTGGCTTTCCCTCGAGGCTTTCCCACTGGGCTTTCCCACGTGCCACCGTTGTGGGAGTCGATCCTCGGGTGAAAGTCGAGGCAGTGCAGAGAAAACATGTTCCTCTGGAATGGACTAAGGCATCTGGGGGACTCTTGGAATGGTGGCACGACGCTGGAGTTCCACTCGCCTTTCCTGTGGAGAGCGGCTCCTCTTGAGATGCGACGGGAATGCCCAGAACTCTTTCCCGACCAAGCAGCGAAAGGATCCCTTATCTCGAGTTACGAGGCGGAAACAGGGCTCCCATGGATGTGTGCGGGACCCTCGTGCTTCCTCTAGAGTGGAGACGCGTATGTGAGGGAACTTCTTGAGTTGCAGCAAGGGTGTGAAGAACCTTTTGGAAATTCCAGAGGTTAGGTGTGATTAGCCTCGAGAAGCCTCAGTGGAAATGGGCCTGATCTCGCCTGGAGAGTAAAACCTCCTGGATTTTCTCGAGTTGCGGCAGGTGCACTCGACTTCCGACGGGGACCGCAGGGACCCACTCTGGTGGCCTCAGGAAAGGACAGTCCGCATGCGAGTTGCTCGGGGGCCTCTCGGGATTCCTTTCCCGTCGATGCCGGGGCCTAAGACCTTGTGTGGAGTCGGGCCCGGAACCTGAGGATTCCTCTCCAGTACTGCCATGGATCTTGGGGTACTTCTTGAGTCTCCCCAGGGGAGTAAGTCCTCGTCTGGAATGGGCGCATGCACGTGATCTTTCCTCAAGACTGTAGCAGCAGTGTCACGTTTCCCATCGCCTGGATCAAGGGATCTGTAGCTTTCCCTCGAGACTTTCCCACGAGGCTTTCCCACAGGGCTTTCCCACAGGGCTGTCCCACGTGCCACCTTGGTGTGAGTCGATCCTCTGCATGAAAGTCGAGGCAGTGCAGGGAAAACAGGTTCCGTTGGAACGAACTGAGACATCTAGGGGACTCTGGGAATGTTGGCACGACCCTGGAGTTCCTCTCCCATTTCCTGTGGAGAGCACCTCCACTTGAGATGCGACGGGAACGCCGGGAAATCTTTCCCGACCACGCAGGGAAAGGATCCCTCATCTCGAGCTGCGAGGCGGCAACGGGGCTCCTCTGGATGTTCGCGGGACCATCGTGCTTCCTCTCGAATGGAGACTGTATGTCGGGGAACTCTTGAGTGGCAGCAAGGGTGTGAAGGACTTTTTGGAGATTCCAGAGGTTAGGTGTGATTAGACTCGAGAAGCCTCAGCGGAAATGGGCCTCATCTGGCCTGGAGGGCAAATCCTCCGGAATTTCTCGTGTTGCGGTAGGTGTTCTAGACTTTGGTCGGGGACTTCAGGGACCCGCTCTGGTGGCCTCAGGAAAGGCCAGTCCCATTGCGAGTTGTTCGCGGGCCTCTCGGTATTCCTCTCCCTTCGATGCCAGAGCCTAAGACTTTGTGTGGAGTCGGGGCCCGAACCTGAGGATTCCTCTCCAGTGCTCTCATGGAACTTGCGGTACTTCGGGAGTCTCCCCAGGAGAGTAAGTTGTCGTTTCGTGAGGGTGCATGCACGTGTGCTTTCCTCCCGAGCTGTAGCACCAGTATCATGCTTTCCGTCGCGTCAGTCATGGGATCTGTGTCTTTTCCTCAAGGATTTTCCACGAAGCTTTCCCACGAGGCTTTCCCACAGGGCTGTCCCACGTGCCACTGTGGTGTGAGTCGATCCTCGGCGTGAAAGTAAAGGCAGTGCAGGGAAAACAGGTTCCTCTGGAATGGACTGAGACATCGGGGGACTCTGGGAATGGTGGCACGACCTTGGAGTTCCTGTCGCCTTTCCTGTGGAGAGTGCCTCCTCTTGAGATACGCCGGGAAACCCAGGAATTATTTCCCGACCAAGCAGGGAAAGGATCCCCCATGTCCAGTTACAAGGCGGAAACTGGGCTCCTCTGGATGTGGGCGGGACCCTCTTGCTTCCTCTCGAGTGGAGACGGGGATGTAGGAGAACTTCTTGAATTGCAGCAAGGGTGTGAAGGACCTTTTGGAAGTTCCAGAGGTTAGATGTGATTAGCCTCGAGAAGCCTCAGCGGAAATGGGACTCATCTCGCCTGCAGGGCAAAACCTCGTGGATTTTCTCGAGTTTTGGCAGGTGCTCTCGACTTACGACGGGGACCTCAGGAACCTGCTCTGGTGGCCTCACGAAATGCCAGTCCCCATGCAAGTGGCTCGCGGGCCTCTCGGGATTCCTCTCCCTTCGATGCCCGGGCCTAAGACCTTGTGTTGAGTCGGGGCCGGTACCTGAGGATTCCTCTCCAGTGCTGACATGGATCTTGGTGTACTTCTGGAGTCTCCCCTGGGGAGTAAGTCCTCGTCTCGAATAGGGGCATGCACGTGCGCTTTCCTCCAGAGCGGTAGCAGCAGTGTCACGCTTCCCATCACCTGGATTAAGGGATCTCTGGCTTTCCTTCGAGGCTTTCCCTCGAGGCTTTCCCACGAGGCTTTCTGACGAGGCTTTCACACAGGGATGTCCCACGTGCCACCGTGGTGGGAGTCGATCCTCGGCATGAAATTCGAGGCAGTGCAGGGAAAACAGGTTCCTCTGGAATGGACTGAGACATCCGGGGGACTCTTGGAATGGTGGCAGGACGCTGGAGTTCCTCTCGCCTTCCCTGTGGAGAACGCCTTCTCTTGAGAAGCGACGGGAACGCCGGGAATTCTTTCGCGACCAAGAAGGGAAAGGATCCCGCTTCTCGTGCTACGAGGTGGATACGGGGCTCCTCTGGATGTGAGTGGGACCCTCATGCTTCCACTAGAGTGGAGACCGGGATGTCGGGGAACTTCTTGAGTTGCAGCAAGGGTGTGAAGGACCTTTTGGAAGTTCCAGAGATTAGATGTGATTAGCCTTGAGAAGCCTCAGTGGAAATGGGCCTCATCTGACCTGGAGGGCAAAACCTCCTGGATTTTCTCGAGTTGCGGCAGGTGCTCTCGACTCACGACGGGGACCTCAGGGACCTGCTCTGGTGGCCTCAGGAAAGGCCAGTCCCCATGCGAGTTGCTCGGGGGCCTCTCGGGGTTCCTCTACCTTCGATGCCAGGGCCTAAGTCCTTGTGTGGAGTCAGGTCCGGGACCTGAGGGTTCCTCTCCAGTGCTCACATTGATCTTGGGGTACTTCTGGAGTCTCCCCAGGGGAGTAAGTCCTCGTTTCGAATGGGGGCATGCACGTGTGCTTTCCTCCAGATCGGCAGCAGCCGTGTCATGCTTCCCTTCGCCTTGATCAAGGGATCTGTGGCTTTCCCTCGAGACTTTCCCACGAGGCTTACCCACAGGGCTGTCCCACGTGCCACCATGGTGGGAGTCGATCCTCACCGTGAAATTCGAGGCAGTGCAGGGAAAGGAGGTTCCTCTGGAATGGACTGGGACATCTGGGGGACTCTGGGAATGGTGGCACGACCCTGGAGTTCCTCTCGCCTTTCCTTTGGAGAGCGCCTGCTCTTGAGATGCGACGGGAACGCCGGGAATTCTTTCCCGACCAAGCAGGGAAAGGATCCCTCATCTCGAGCTACGAGGTGGAAACGGGGCTCCTCTGGATGTGGGCTGAACCCCGTGCTTTCTTTCGACTGGAGACGGGTATGTCGGGGAACTTCTTGAGTTGCAGTAAGGGTGTCAAGGACCCTTTGGAAGTTCCAGAGGTTAGATGTGATTAGCCTCGAGACGCCTCAGCCAAAATGGGCCACATCTCGCCTGGAGGGGGGAACCTCCTTGTTTTCTCGAGTTGCGGCTTGTGCTCTCGACTTACGACGGGGACCTCATGGACCCGCTCTGTTGGCCTCAGGAAAGGTCATTCCCCATGCGAGTTGCTCGGTGGCCTCTCAGGATTCCTCGCCCGTCGATGCCGGCGCCTAAGACCTTGTGTGGAGTCGGACCAGAACCTGAGGATTCCTCTCCCGTGCTCACATGGATCTTGGCGTACTTCTGGAGTCTCCCAAGGGGCGTCAGTCCTCGTCTCGAGTGGGGTCATACAGGTGTGCTTTCCTCCTGAGCAGTAGCAGCAGTGTCTCGCTTCCCGTCTTGTGGATCAAGGGATCTGTGTCTTTCCCTCGAGCCTTTTCCATGGGCTTTCCCACAGGGCTATTCCACGTGCCACCATGCAGTGCTGGGAAAACAGGAACCTCCTTCCCCACATAGGGGGTACACTGTCCCCTTGGGCGTGTATCTCCGGGGCATTCGCGCATGGGGGTTGCCACGGATGTTGGCCTCAGGCTCCACATGAGAAAAGCCCCTAATGGCATTAGCTGCCGGTCCAGACGCTGGCCCCTCAGGTCTCTGGCCGGAGCCTTGGGCTCCAGGCAACTCAAAGCCCTCGGGGCTGGTGCTCTGGGACTGCTGTAGGGAAAGGACGCCAGGAGCCCACGGAGGAGTTGGGGAGGCGCAGGTGGCATATGGAGGCGAGGACAGCGTGGGATCTAGGTGGAGGCGCTGGAGAGAGCGTCCGTTGTCCCGGAATGCCTCGGAGGAGCCAGCGGGGGACAGTCCAGGCCCAGGGACCTGTGGTATGTGAAAAGGTGGGAAACCCCAGAACAAGGCAGGCTGGGAAAGGGGGCGTGGGCGGCCAATTCAAAGGGACCTAGGGGGCGTTTCCTGGGCGGTGAGCTCCCTTGGCACTGCTGAGGGCCCCTGATTGATCCACCCGGGGTTGATCCCACCATCCGCTGCGAGGGAGGGCCACAAACCAAAGCCCCCGAACTGCCCACCCACCCCAACGGGGATCTTGGCGGTCCGGGGCACAGCTGTGCCCGGGAAAAGCCCACTCACTCCACGGGACTCCGTCCAGGGTCTCTGCTTGGAAAGAGGCCAGGGGCGGCCCCCTCCATCTACGCACCCAAACCCTATTGACGTCAATGGGGGTGGAGACGCCTCCCGCTCTCCAGAGTCCTGGGCTGCTGGGTCCCCGCCCACTCGGCCAGCAGTCTGCAGCGCTCCTGTGTGCCTCTCCCACCATGGCTTCGTCCAGCTCCTCCAGCACCTCAAGCGGTACGTTTGCCCTCGGTCCCTGGGGTCGGATCACGTCTCAGGGGATTTGCGGGTGGCCCGGGCAAGGGCTCTCGGCCCACGTGTCGACCCCCGCTCCCGCCCGAGAACGGCGGGGACCCATCGGCCGGGCCCGGGGTTCCCAGGCGTCAGGTGTGCCCAAAGTTGGAGGGCGTTGCATCGTTCGTTCATCTTGCTCCTTTGGCACACACATGGCTTCTCCGTTCTCTTTTCTGGGAAGACAGTGTTGTTTTAGGGGGCGTGCTGCGGGAGTCAGGGGCCGGTGGGAGCGGGTGCTGTGCTGGGATGAGGCCCTTTATCCTCACATCTTCCTGTGGGAACGGGAGTCGGGGAGCTCTGTGGCCTTGCCGCCTTCAGTGGCTTCCTCTGCACACGGGCTTAGTGCCTTCTGCCTTCTGTCAGTCGTTATGGGGTTTGGGCTTCGCTTTGGTGGCCTTGGCCTTGGCCCTGGCCTGGGCCTTGGCCTTACCCTTGGCGTTGCCCTTGCCCTTGCCCTTGGACTTCGGCTTGGCCTTCCCTAGGCCTTGTCCTTGGCCTTACCTTGTCCTTGCCCTTACCTTTTCCTTGCCCTTAAACTTAAACTTGACCTTGACTTTGACCTTGAACTTGACTTTGACCTTGAACTTGAACTTGACCTTGAACTTGAACTTGAACTTGACTTTGACCTTGACCTTGAACTTGGACTTGACCTTGAACTTGAACTTGACCTTGAACTTGACCTTGACCTTGACTTTGACCTTGAACTTGAACTTGACCTTGAACTTGACCTTGACTTTGACCTTGAACTTGAACTTGAACTTGACTTTGAACTTGAACTTGAACTTGACCTTGACTTTGACCTTGAACTTGAACTTGACCTTGACCTTGAACTTGAACTTGACCAACAACGGGAGACCAGATTTGCTCAGAGCACCGGAGGTCCAGAGGCAGGGCCGTGTATCTCCCCTTCCCTTTGTGATCATTGCAAAGACATTCCTAGCTGATAGCGGGAGTGCCCATGAAGAAGCAAGCAGTGGGAGTGTGTTTGACACGACTGTGTGCCTCAACTCCACAAGGGGCCTTTCCTCTCGAAGTAGGCCCCATGTCCCCTTGGGGAGGGTGTCATGCCTCTTTTCTCCACACTGCCAAAGGGTGGAGCAAAGCTCGCTCTGTCAGAGGTACAAAAACAGCAATTGAATGGATTTTCAAGCTCTTGCTAGGCTGCACCCTTTCAGGGCCCACTTTACTGAAACAGGTGCTCTGTGGCCCCCGGTTGGGTATGCAGGTTCACAAACAGGGTGAGATCCTGTCCAAGCCAACAATTTTCCTGAAAGACCTAGGCTCACTAAAGCTCTCCTCCAGAGCAAAGGGGATAGAGGAGATGTATGGAGGAGTCTTTGCCTTTCCCTGTGAGTGTGGGGCTACTCCCTACGGCCCCAAGCTCAGGGATAACTGCCTCTAAGAAAGGAATGGCAAGAAGCGCTAATCTTGGAGGTTGGGACAGGGAGTTCGCAGCATGTGGGGAAAGAAAGACTTCTTCGGGGAAGAAGAGGCAACCACCGGGGGTGTGTTCGCAAGCCTCTATTTGGAAGGAACACGTTTGCTTATACAACTCAAGACCTCCAGATCTGCTCAGAGGACTGAAGTTCCAGAGACAGGGCCATGTATCTCCCCTTCCCTTTGAGATCCTTGCCAAGACATTCCTAGCAGATTGTCGGAGTGCCCATGAAGAAGCAAGCAGCGGGAGTGTGCTTGACATCACTGGCTGCCTACCTGGGCTCAGCTCCTCAAGGGGCCTTTCTCTCCTGGTAGGCCCTATGTCCCCTTTGGGAGAGGGTTGTGCCCTCTTCCCTCCACACTGCCAAAGGGTGGAGGTGGAGCAAACTCGTTCTCTCCGAGGTAAAAGAAAGACAAATTGGATGGATCTTTAAGCTCTTGCTATGCTGCACCCCTCCAGGACCCACTCGAGCAAAACAGGTGCCCTGTGGCCCCTAGGTCGGGTATGCAGGTTCACACACCGGGTGTGATCCCGTCAAAGCCAAGAATTTTCCTGACAGACCTAGGCTCACTAGAGCTCTCCTCCAGAGGAAAGGGGACAGAAAAGATGTGTGTGTGGAGGTGGCTCTGCCTTTCCAGGTCCCAATCTCAGGGATAACTGCCCCTAAGAAAGGAACTGCTGCTGCTGCTGCTGCTGCTGCTGCTGCTGCTGCTGCTGCTGCTGCTGCTGCTAAGTTGGTTCAGTCGTGTTCGACTCTGTGCGACGCCATAGACGGTAGCCCACTAGGCTCCCCCGTCCCTGGGATTCTCCAGGCAAGAACAGTAAGTGGGTTGCCATTGCCTTCTCCAATGCATGAAAGTGAAAATGAAAGTGCAGTCGCTCAGTCGTGTCCGACCCTCAGCGACCCCATGGACTGCAGCCTTCCAGGCTTCTCTGTCCATAGGATTTTCTGAAAGGAACTGCAAGAAGCACTTTTCCAGGAGGCTGGGAAAGGGAGTTTGCAGGATGTGGGGAAAGAGAGCCTCCTTCGGGGAAGAATAGGCGGCCACTTGTTTTGTGTTGCAAACCTCTATTTGGAAGGAACAGGTTAGCTTATACAAAGGGAGACCTCCAGATCTGCTCAGAGGACCGAAGTTGCAGAGGCAGGTCGGTGTATCTTCCCTTCACTTTGCGATCCTTGCAAAGACATTCCTTGCTGCTAGATGACTCAGCAAGGGCCTTTGAGACTGTTGTTTTCTTTCCTAGGTTCAAAGATTCCTTCAGTTCCTAATATAGATATCCTAGAAATGATATGACATCCGTGAAAATCTGATATGTCCTGGTCAAATGCTGTCAGTTATCATTCTAGTTATCATATTAAAGCATTTCAAGTCGCAGCAGTGACCAGATGACATTGTCAATTTCTATTTCATCAGGTTTTAACCATGTCCTCTGTGGTTTCACACTGATGCCTTTGCAGAAATACTGCTACTTCAAGATACATGGAAAATACTTTTTTTAAGCTTACTGATAATTTGTTTGTTTGTTTGCTTGTCTTCTGGTAAGCTGCTACCAGATGGAATTTAGTCTCCTCTCTAGGTTAAGAGAACTAAGTTTTCTTAGAATGCAATTTTTGATCACAGACTATGAGTTTCTCTACCTTTCATTGATTTATAATTGTTTTCATCATCTGTTTTTTTACTTCGGTAAAGTAAATAAGCCTTATTTAAGATTTTGGTACATGTAGGATGGACTAAGCTTTCCCCACTCTTGCAAGTTCCCTTAACCCTTCAGATTCTTCTCGTGGGACCAAGATCTCACTTTCCTCCAGAGGGACAATCCAAGCTTTTTATCAGTTGATCTGCCCCTGACATCAGAGTCAAGTTGAGCACGAGTTGGCCTATAATTTAGGCATGAAACTATGACTACATAAAGAAAAGGTGACTTTATGATTCAGGGATGGCCATGATATGCCTTGCACTTCAGAGAAAATGGGTTAAACTGATTTTTTTTTCCTTCAAAACTGCACACCCAGTTCTTTCAGCATATGCAATTGAAAACATCTAGTCATTAGGTCAGTTTTCATTCCAATCCCAAAGAAAGGCAATGACAAAGACTATTCAAGCTGCTGCACAATTGCACTCATCTCACACACTAGTAAAGTAATGCTCAAAATTCTCCAAGTTCACATGAACTGTGAACTTCCAGATGTTCAAGAGGGATTTAAAAAATGCAGAGAAACCAGAGATCAAATTGCCAACATCCACTGGATCATTGAAAAAGCAAGAGAGTTCCGGAAAAAAAAAACCATCTATTTCTGCTTTATTGACAATGCCAAAGCCTTTGACTGTGTGGATCACAAGAAACTGGGAAAAATTCTGAAAGAGATGGGAATACCAGACCACCTGACCTGTCTCTTGAGAAACCTGTATGCAGGTCAGGAAGAAACAGTTCGAACTGGACATGGAACAACAGACTGGTTCTACATAGGAAAAGGAACATGTCAAGGCTGTATATTGTCACCCTGCTTATTTAACTTATATGCAGAGTACAGCATGAGAAACACTGGGCTGGAGGAAGCACACGCTGGAATCAAGGTTGCTGGGAGAAATATCAATAATCTCAGATATTCAGATGACACCACCCTTATGGCAGAAAGTGAAGAAGAGCTAAAGAGTCTCCTGATGAAAGTGAAAGAGGAGAGTGAAAAAGTTAGCTTAAAGCTCAGCATTCAGAAAACTACAATCATTGCATCCAGTCTCATCACTTCATGGCAAATAGATGGGAAAACATTGGAAACAGCAGCAGACTATTTTGGGGGGCTTGGGAATCACTGCAGGTGATGGCTGCCTCCATGAACTTAAAACATATTTATGACTTGGAAGAAAAGTGATGACCAAACTAGACAGCATATTAAAAAGCCGAGACGTTGCTTTGCCAACAAAGATCCATCCGGTCAAGGCTATGGTTTTTCCATGTCATGGATGGATATGAAAGATGTACTATAAAGAAAGTGACAGCTGAAAAGTTGATGCTTTTGAACAGTGGTGTTGGAGAAGATGCTTGTAGGTCGCTTAGACTACAAGGAGACGCAACCACTCCATCCTAAAGGAAATCAGGTCTGAATATCCATTGGAAGGACTAATACTGAACCTGAAACTCCAATACTTTGGCCACTTGATGAGAAGAGCTGACTCACTTGGAAGTTGCTTTGATTTGCCTATGAGTGTGGGAGCCCTCCCTGGGCAAAGGGCCTCAGGGGTCATTGCCACTGAATCATGACATCCAAGCAAGCGCATTCCAGCTGTGTGACATGCAGGAAGCAGGAGACTGGGAAAACTGTCTTCCTTAGAGGAAGGAAAGTCATCCACAGAGAGTGTGTTTTCAGGCCTCTCTTTGCAGCAAGTGTTTTGCTTCTCAGACATCAGAGCTGCAGGCTTGCTCTGAGGGCCTCAATTCCAGAGTCAGGGCTGTGTGTCTCACTGCACTTTCCAAGCATTGCAGACACATTCCTAGGTTGGAGCAGTGCTTCCCATGAGAAAGAAGCCTCGGGAGTGTGTCTGAGCGGGCTGAGTGCCATGCTAGGGTCACCTAGTCGAGGGCACCTTGCACATCCAATGGGCCCCAGGCGAGTAGCTATGGACCGGCCCCTCGGTTGAGATATCCCAAAGCAGGGAACAAAGCTAGCTCTGTCTGTCAGAAGGAGGAAAACAGCAATGGGATGGATTTTCAAGCAGTTGCTCAGTCACACCACGTGAGGGCTCCGCGGGAAAGAAATGCGAATTTTGGCCTCTAGGCCCAGTATCCAGATGTGTGCACAGGATATTTTCCCCACAGGATCCAAGAATGTTCCAGACAGACCTAAGCTCACTAGCTCTCTCCTGCAGAGGAAATGAAATATTGTTGCTGAACCACGAAAAGATGCTGGGATTCTTGGCTTATGGAGGAGAAGAATTCAATCCAGGGCCCAAGACGAGGCTTGATTGCTCAGAGCTTTTGTGCAATCGAGTCTTATTCAAGTAGAAAGGAGATAGAGAAAGCTTCTGACAGAGACATCACAAGGGGCAGAAAGTGTACCCCCTTGCTAGTGTTAGTAATGGAGTTATATACTCTCCAATAAGTTATTACAACGAACAAAAGAATGTCTGGAGGTTGTAAAGACTCACTAGACCTACTCCCATCATTTACATTTTAAGATAACAGGATTAGCCAGAAGGTTTTTCCAGAGACCGTCCTCAAGAAGGATGCATGATTGTTATGTAATCCGAAGGAATGTAGAGGGAAAAAAGTGTGCCCTTTCTTCCTCCTTGAG
This sequence comes from Ovis canadensis, assembly GCF_042477335.2. Classification (NCBI taxonomy): domain Eukaryota; kingdom Metazoa; phylum Chordata; class Mammalia; order Artiodactyla; family Bovidae; genus Ovis; species Ovis canadensis. The sequence continues at coordinate 3,656,742 of NC_091262.1, read as the reverse complement.
AATTCTAGACCCCTCTCTCCTTGGGGACCCTCGAACTTCTTATAAACCTGCCTTGGCAATGACTCTCTCCGAAACATGATTGAACAGCCGTTTGGAGCTTCCTTTGACTTTCCCTGGGAGGGAGGGAGCCCTCCCTGAGCACAGGGCCTCAGGGGCCATGGCCAATGAAAACTAATCTCCCAGTAAGTGCTTTTCAGCCCTGTGTGACTCTCAGCCCACAGGAGGCTGAGAAAACTCTCTTCCTTGGAGGAAGGAAAGGCAGCCCAAGAGTGTGTTTTCAGGCCTGTATCTTGCAGCAAGTGTTTGGCTTGTTAGACATAAGACCTGCAGGCCTGCTCCAACAGACTCCATTCCAGAATCAGGGCCTTGTGTCTCCCTGCAGTTTCCTGGCCTCGCAAACACATTCCTAGGGGAGAGCAGTCCTGCCCATGGGGAAGCAGGCTGCGGGAGTGTGTCTGAGGGGGCCAGGTGCCATGCTGGGGTCACCTGGTCGAGGGCACCTTGCACCTCCAATGGACCCCAGGCAAGGAGTTGCAGGCCACCACCTTGCTTCTGAAATCCCAAAGTGGGGAGCAAAGCTCGCTCTGTCAGAGGGAAGAAAACAGCAACAGGATGGATTTTCAAGCAGTTGCTAGGCTGTACTGCGTTAGGGCTCCAAGGAAGAAAAATGCAGATGTTAGCCCCTACGACTGGTATCCAGGTGGGCTCCCAGGATGATTTCCCCGCAGGATCCAAGAACGTTCCAGACAGACCTGGGCTCACTAGCTCCCTCCTGCAGAGGAAACATGATAGAACAGCTGTTTGGAGGTTGCTTTGACTTCCCCTGGGAGGGTAGGATCCCTCCCTGGGTGCAGGGCCTCAGGGGCCATTGCCGCTGAGAAATGCCCTCTAAGCCAGACCTTTCCAGCCTTGTATGACTCAGCACGGAGGAGACTGGAAAAGCTATCTTCCTTGGAGGAAGGAAAGGCAGCCCCAGAGAGTGTGTTTTCACACCTGTATCTCGCAGCAAGCGTTTGCCGTCTCAGACGTCAGACCTCCAGGCCTGCTCCAACGGCCTCAGTTCCAGAGTCAGGGCCGTGTGTCTCCCTGCATTTTCTGAGCCTTGGGAACACATTCCTAGGTCAGAACAGTCCTGCCCATGGGGAAGGAGGCTGCGGGAGTGTGTCTGAGGGGGTCGGGTGCCATGCTGGGGTCCAGTAGACCTGGTACCTCCAATAGACCCCAGGACAACAGCGGTGGGGCTCCCCCTGGCTTCCGAAATGCCAAAGCGAGAAGCAAAGCTAGCTCTATCAGAAGGAAGAAAAGAGCAATTAGATGGATGTTCAGGCTGTTGCTGGGCCGCACCACTTCAGGTTACCCCCCGAGAGGAGCAGGCGCCCTGTGGCCCCTCGGTCCCATATGCAGGTTAACACACAGGATGTGTCCCCATAGGAGCCAAGAATTTTCCTGACAGACCTAGGCTCACTAGAGCTCTCCTACAGGGCAAAAGGGATAGAACAGACTGTGGATGTGACTCTGCCTTTCCCAGCGAGCATGGGGCCCTCCCTACGGCCCCGGGCTCCAGGGAAAATTGTCCCTGAAAAATGACCTCCAAGAAGCGCTTTTCCAGCAGGCTGGGATGCAGAGTTCACAGGATGTGGGGAAAGTGATCGTCCTTCAGGGAAGAAGAGGCAGCCACCCAGTGTGTGTTTGCAAGCCTGTATTTGGAAGAAACTGGTTTGCTTCTTCAAGGGGAGACCTCCAGGTCTGCTCAGAGGACCGAAATTCCAGAGGCAGCACCATGCATCTCCCCTGTCCTTTCTGAGCCTTGGAAAGACATTCCTAGCTTATAGCGGTATTGCTCATGAAGAAGCAGGATGCAGGAATGTGTCAGACATGACTGGGTGCCTTCCTGGGTTCAGCTCCGTGAGGGGCCTTTCCACTCAAAGTAGGTCCCATGCCTCCTTGGGGAGGAAGTGGGGCCCGCTTGCCTCCAAATTGCCAAAGGCTGGAACAAAGCTAGTTCTATCAGAGGTAAGAAAAGAGCAATTGGATGGATGTGGAAGCTGTTGCTGGGCCGCACTGCTTCAGGCCCCCCACCCCTCCGGCCCCGAGAGAAACAGGCGCCCTGTGGCCCCTCGGTCCTGTATGCAGTTTCACACATAGAATGTGTCCCCATAGGAGCCAAGAATTTTCCTGACAGACCTAGGCTCACTAGAGCTCTCCTACAGAGCAAAGGGGATGGGACAGATGTGTGGCTGTGGCTCTGCCTTTCCCTGGGAGTGTGGAGCCGCTCCCTATGGCCCCGGGCTCCAGGGGAAATTGCCCCTGAATAATGACCTCCAAGAAGCGCTTTTCCAACTGGCTGAGACGTGGAGTTCTCAGGATGCAGGGAAAGCGAGTGTCCCTTCGGGGAAGCAAAGGCAGTCACCTGTTATCATTACTTACTAGAATAGTAGGTACCTTCTCTGGTTGGGCAGAGGCCTTCCCTACCTGATCTGAAAAAGAAAATGAAGTAGCTCGCTGATTTGAGAAATAATTCCCAGACTTGGGTTTCCAACCAGTATAGAATCCGACAATGGCCCTGTCTTTGTAGCCGCGTTAATTAACAGGTATGTGAAGCTCTAAATATCAGTGGAAATTACATACAGCATATAGGCCCCAGTGTTCTGGAATGGTGGAAAGAAACAACCAAACTCTTGAAGACACTCTTTCAAAATGGATCATAGAGACTGACTGTACATGGATGGGCTTACTTCTGGCAGACTTACTCATATTACGGGTAACTGCACGTTCCCATTGTTGTTGTCCTTATGAAATTTTCTATGGGAGAACCCCCCACCCCAAATGAGGCAGGTGTTAGCAGATTTGCCACAAGTAAGGAGGTGGGATTTCACAGCAGCTGGAACAATTAGGTAAGGTAATAAATCAGGTAACTAAGTTTGTGTAAAAAAAATATCATTCCCCCTTGAGGAACAGATTCATGAATTTGTGCTCAGTGATCAGGTGTGGCTCAATGACTGGAAACACAATTCCTTGGCCTGACATCAGAAAGGTCCTTATACTGTTGTTTTAGCCACAATTCTGAAAGAGAAGGGAATACTAGACCACCTAACCTGCCTCTTGAGAAATCTGTATGACGGTCAGGAAGCAACAGTTAGAGCAGGACATGGAACAACATACTGGTTCCAAAAAGGAAAAGGAGTATGTCAAGGCTGTATATTGTCACCCTGTTTATTTAGCTTATATGCAGACTACATCATGAAAAATGCTGGGATGGAAGATACCTGAGCTGGAATCAAGATTGCCGGAAGAAATAGCAATAAACTTAGATATGCAGATGTCACCACCATTATGGCAGAATGGGAAGAGGAACGCGTATGTCGGGGAACTTCTTGAGTTGCAGCAAAGGTGTGAAGGACCCTTTCGAAGTTCCAGAGGTTAGGTGTGGTTAGTCTCGAGATGCCTCAGCAGAAATGGGCCTCATGGCGCCTGGAATGGAGAGGCTTCTAGATATTCCCCAGTTTCAGCAGGTTCTCTCAAGTTACCACGGGGACTTCAGGGACCCGCTCTGGCGGCCTCAGGAAAGGCCAGTCATCATGCGTGTTGCTAGGGGGCCTCTCGTGATTCCTCTCCCGTCGGTGCCGGGGCCTAAGACGTTGTGTGGAGTCGGGGTCGGAACCTGAGGATTCCTCACCAATGCCGACATGGATCTTCGGGTAATTATGGAGTCTCCCCAGGGGAGTCAGTCCTCGTCTCGAGAGGGGGCATGCAGGTGCGCTTTCCTCCTGATCTGTAGCAGCAGTGTCACGCTTCCCATCTCGTGAGTCATGGGATCTGTGGCTTTCCCTCCAGGATTTTCCACGAGTCTTTCCCACGAGGCTTTCCCACAGGGCTGTCCCAGGAGGCTTTCGCACAGGGCTGTCTCACGTGCCACCTTGGTGGCAGTCGATCCTCGGCGTGAAAGTCGAGGCAGTGCAGGGAAAACAGGTTCCTCTGGAATGGACTGAGACATCTGGGGGACTCTTGGAATGGTGGCACGACGCTGATGTTCCTCTCGCCTTTCCTGTGGAGAGCGCCTCCTCTTGAGATGCAACGGGAACGCCGGGAATTCTTTCCCGACCAAGCAGGGAAAGTGTCCCTCATCTTGAGCTACGAGGAAGAAACAGGGCTCCTCTGGATGTGGGCGGGACCCTCATGCTTCCTCTAGAGTGGAGACAGGGAAGTCGGGGAACGTCTTGAGTTGCAGCAAGGGTGTGAAGGACCTTTTGGAAGTTCCAGGGCTTAGATGTGATTAGCCTTGAGAAGCTTCAGCGGAAATGGGCCTAATCTCGCCTGGAGGGCAAAACCTCCTGGATTTTCTCGAGTTGCGGCAGGTACTCTCGACTTAAGACGGGGACCTCAGGGACCCGCTCTTGTGGCCTCAGGAAAGGCCAGTCCCAATGCAAGTTGCTCGGGGGCCTCTCGGGATTTCTCTCCCGTCGATGCCGGGGCCTAAGACCTTGTGTGGAGGCGGTGCTGGAACCTGAAGATTCCTCTCCAGTGCTGACATGGATCTTGGGGTACTTCTGGAGTCTCCCCAGGGGAGTAAGTCCTCGTCTCAAATGGGGGCATGCACGTGCGCTTTCCTCCATAGCGGCAGCAGCAGTGTCACGCTTCCCATCTCCTGGATCAAGATATCTGTGGCTTTCCCTAGAGGCTTTTCCACGAGGCTTTTCCACGAGGCTTTCCCACTGGGCTGTCACACGTGCCAGCGTGGTGGGAGTCGATCCTCTGCGTGGGAGTCGATCCTCTGCGTGAAAGCCGAGGCAGTGCAGGGCAAACAGGTTCCTCTGGAATGGACTGAGACATCTCGGGGACTCTTGGAATGGTGGCACGAGGCTGGAGTTCCTCTCGCCTTTCCTGTGGAGAGCGCCTCCTCTTGTGGTGAGAGGGGAACGCCGGGAATTCTTTCCGGACAAAGCAGCGAAATGTCCCTCATCTCGAGCTACGAGGCAGAAACGGGGCTCCTCTGGATGTGGATGGGAGACTCGTGCTTCCTCTAGAGTGGAGACGCGCATGTCAGGCAACTTCTTGAGTTGCAGCAAGGGTGTGAAGGACCTTTTGGAAGTTCCAGAGGCTAGAAGTGATTAGCCTGGAGAAGCCTCAGCGGAAATGGGCCTCATCTCGCCTGGAGGGAAAAACCTCCTGGATTTACTCGAGTTGCGGCAGGTGCTCTCGTCTTACGACGGTGACCTAAGGGACCGGCTCTGGTGGCCTCAGGACTGGCCAGTCCCCATTCCAGTGGCTCGGGAGCCTCTCAGGATTCCTCTCCCGTCGATGCCGGGCCTAAGACCTTGTGTGGAGTCAGGGCCGGATCCTAAGGATTCCTCTCCATTGCTGACATGGAACTTTGGGTACTTCTGCAGTCTCCCCAGGGGAGTCAGTCCTCGTCTCTAGAGGGGACATGCAAATGGGCTTTCCTCCCGCGCTGGAGCAGAAATGTCACGCTTCCCGTTGGGTCGATCATGGGATCTGTGGCTTTCCCTCGAGGGTTTCCCCCGAGGCTTTCCCAGGAGGCTTTCCCACAGGGCTGTCCCACGTGCCACCGTGGTGGGAGTCCATCCTCGGCATGAAAGTCGAAGCAGTGGAGCAAAACAGTTTCCTCTGGAATGGACTGAGACATCTGCGGGACTCTTGGAATGTGGACACGACCCTGGAGTTACTCTCGCCTTTCCTGTGGAGAGCGCCTCCTCTTCAGATGCGACGTGAACGCTGGGAATGCTTTCCCGACCAAGCAGGGAAAGGATCCCTCATCTCGAGCTACGAGGCGGAAAAGGGGCTCCTCTGGATGTGGGCGGGACCCTCGTTCTTCCTCTAGAATGGAGACCTGTATGTCGGGAAACTTCTTGATTTGAAGCAAGTGTGTGAAGGACCTTTTGGAATTTCGAGAAGTTAGGTGTGATTAGCATTGAGAAGGCTCAGCGGAAATGGGTCTCATCTCGCCTGGAGGGCAAAACCTTCTGGATTTTCTCGAGTTGGGGCAGGTGCTCTCGACTTACGACGGGGACCTCAGGGACCCTCTCTGTTGGCCTCAGGAAAGGCTGGTTCCCATGCGAGTTGCTCGGGGCCCTCTCGGGATTCTTCTCCCTTCGATGCCGGGGCCTAAGACCTTGTGTGGAGTCGAGACCGGGACCTGAGGATTCCTCTCCAGTGCTGACATGGATCTTGGGGTACTTCTGGAGTCTCCCAGTGGAGTAAGTCCTCGTCTCGAATGGGGGCATGCACGTGCGCTTTCCTCCAGAGCAGTAGAAGTAGTGCCATGCTTCCCGTCGCGTGGATCAAGGGATCTGTGGCTTTCCTTCGATGCTTTCCCATGAGGCTTTCCCACGAGGCTTTCCCGCAGGGCTGTCCCACGTGAGACAGTGGTGGGAGTCGATCCTCGGCGTGAAAGTCAAGGCAGTGCAGGGAAAACAGGTTCCTCCGGAATGGACTGAGACATCTGGGGGCTCTTGGAATGGTGGCACGACCCTGGAGTTCCTCTCGCCTTTCCTGTGGAGAGCGCCGCCTCTTGTGATGCGACGGGAACGCCCAGGATTCTCTCCCGAACAAGCAGTGAAAGGATCCCTCATCTCTACCTACGAGGCGGGAACGGAGCTCTTCTGGATGTGGGCGGGACCCACGTGCTACCTCTCGAGTGGAGAGGGGTATGTCGGGGAACTTCTTGAGATGCAGCAATGGTGTGAAGGACCCTTTGGAAGTTCCAGAGGTTAGATGTGATTAGCCTCGAGACGCCTCAGCGAAAATGGGCCTCATCGAGCCTGGATGGGAGAACTTCCTGGATTTTCTCGAGTTTTGGCAGGTGGTCTCGTCTTACGACGGTGACCTAAGGAACCCGCTCTGGTGACCTCAGGACTGGCCAGTCCCCATACGACTTGTTCGGTGGCCTCCTGGGATTACACTGCCGTTGATGCCGGGGCCTAAGAGGTTGTATGGAGTCGGGGCCGGAACCTGAGGCTTCCTCTCCAGTGCTGAAATGGATATTGGGGTAATTCTTGAGTCTCCCTAGGGAAGTCAGTCCTCGTCTCAAGAAGGGGCATGCACGTGCGCTTTCCTCCTGAGCTGTAGCAGCAGTTTCACGCTTCCCATCGCGTGAGTCATGGGATCTGTGGCTTTCCCTCGAGGATTTAACATGAGGCATTCCCACGAGGCTTTCCCACAGGGCTGTCACACGTGCCACCGTGGTGGGAGTCGATCCTCGGCGTGAAAGTCGAGGCAGTGCAGGGAAAACAGGTTCCTCTAGAATGGAATGAAACATCTGGGGTTTTCTGGGAATGGTGGCACGACGCTGGAGTTCTAGCCTTTCCTGTGGAGAGCACCTCCTAATTGAGATGCGACAGGAATGCACAGAATTCTTTCCCGAACACGCAGCGAAAGGATTCCTCATCTCGAGCTACGTAGCGGAAACGGGGCTCCTCTGGATGTGGCCGGGACCCTCGTGTTTCCTCTAGATGTGAGACGGGTATGTCAGGCAACTTCTTGAGCTGCAGCAAGGGTGCGAAAGACCTTTTGGAAATTCCATAGGTTAGGTGTGATTAGCTTCGGAAAGCCTCAGTGGAAATGGGCCTCATCTCTCCTGGAGGGCAAAACCTCTTGGATTCTGTCGAGTTGCGGCAGGTGCTCTCAACTTCCGACGGGGACCTCATGGACCCGCTCTGGTTGCCTCAGGAAAGGCCAGTCCCTATGCGAGTTGCACGGGGGCCACTCAGGATAACTTTCCCTTCGAAGCCGGGGCCTAAGACCTTGTGTGGAGTCATGCATGGAACATGAGGTTTCCTCTCCAGTGCTGACATGGATCGTGGGGTACTTCTGGAGTCTCCCCAGGGGAGTAAGTCCTCGTCTCGAATGGGTGCATGCACGTGTGCTTTCCTCCAGAGCTGTAGCTGCAGTGTCACTCTTCCCGTCCCGTGGATCAAGGGATCTGTGGCTTTCCCTCGAGGCTTTCCCACGAGGCTTTCCACTAGGCTTTCCCACAGGGCTGCTTCACGTGCCACCGTTGTGGCTGTCGATCCTCGGCGAGAAAGTCGAGGCAGTGCAGGGAAAACAGGTTCCTCTGAAATGAACTGAGAAATCTGGGGGACTCGGAATGGTGGCGCGGCCCTGGAGTTCCTCTTGCCTTTCCTGTGGAGACGGCCTCCTCTTGAGATGCAACGGGAACGACGGGAATTCTTTCCCAACCAAGCAGGGAAAGGATCCCTCATCTTGAGCTATGAGGCAGAAACGGGGCTCCCCTGGATGTGCGAGGGAGCCTCGTGCTCCCTCTAGAGTGGATACAGGTATGTCGGGGTCCTTCTTGAGTTGCGGCAAGTGTGTGAAGGACCTTTTAGAATTTCCACAAATTAGGTGTGATAAGCCTTGAGAAGCCTCAGAGGAAATGGGCCTCATCTCGCCTGGAGGGCAAAACCTCCTGGATTTTCTCGAGTTGGGGCAGGTGCTCTCGACTTAAGATGGGGACCTCAGGGACCCGCTCTGGTGACTTCAGGAAAGGCCAGTCCCCATGCGAGTTGCTCGGGGGCCTCTCGAGATTCCTCTCCCGTCCTTGCCGGGGTCTAAGACCTTGTGTGGAGTCGGGGCCGGAAAGTGAAGATTCCACTCCAGTGCTGACATGGATCTTGGGGTTCTTCTGAAGTCCCCCGAGGGGAGGCAGTACTCGTCTTTAGAGGGGGCATGCACGTTCGCTTTCATCCCGAGGTGTAACAACAGTGTCACGCCTCCCGGCACGCCGATCATGGGATCTGTGGCTTACCCACGAGGCTTTCCCATGAGGCTTTCCCACAGGGCTGTCCCACGTGCCACCGTGGTGTGAGTCGATGCTCGGTGTGAAACACGAGGCAATGCAGGGAAAACAGGTTCCTCTGGAATGGACTGAGATATCTGGGGGACTCTGGGAATGGTGGCACGACGCTGGAGTTCCTCTCGCCTTTCCTGTGGGGAGCGCCTCTACTTGAGATGCAACAGGAACTCCCAGAATTATTTCCCGAAAAAGCTGCGAAAGGATCCCTCATCTTGAGCTATGAGGCGGACACGGGGCTCCTCTGGATGTGGGCGGGACCGTCGTGCTTCCTCTCGAGTGGAGATGGGTATGTTAGGGAACTTCTTGAGTTGCAGCAAGGGTGTGAAGGACCTTTTAGAAGTTCCAGAGGTTAGATGTGATTACCTTCCAGAAGCCTCAGCGGAAATGGGCGTCATCTCGCCTGGAGTGCCAAACCTCCTTGATTTTCCCGAGTTGCCGCAGGTGCTCTCGACTTACGACGGGGACTTTAGGGACCAGCTCTGGTGGCCTCAAGACTGGCCCGTCCCCATCCGAATTGCTCGGGGTCCTCTCGGGTTTCCTCTTCCGTAGATGCCGGGGCCTAAGTCCTTGTGTGGAGTCGGGGCCGGAACATGAGGATTCCTCTCCAGTACTGACATGGATCTTGGAGTACTTTTGGAGTCTCCCCAAGGGAGTAAGTCCTCGTCTCGAATGGGGGCATGCACGTGCGCTTTCCTCCGAGCTGTAGCACCAGCGTCACGATTCCTGTCGCGTGGATCAAGGGATCTGTGGCTTTCCCTCGAGGCTTTCCCACGAGGCTTTCCCACAGGGCTGTCCCACGTGAGACCGTGGTTGGAGTCGATCCTCCTCGTGAAAGTCAAGGCAGTGCAGGGAAAACAGTTTCCTCAGGAATGTTCTGAGACATCTGGGGGACTCTTGGAATGGTGGCACTACGCTGGAGTTGCTCTCAGCTTTCCTGTGGAGAGCCCCTACTCTTGAGATGCGACGGGAACGCCCAGGAATCTCTCCTGAACAAGCAGCGAAAGGATTCCTCATCTCGACCTACGAGGCGGAAATGGAGCTCTTCTGGATGTGGGTGGGACCCACGTGCTTCCTCTCGAGTGGAGAGGGGTATCTCGGGGAACTTCTTGAGTTGCAGCAAGGGTGTCAAGGACCCTTTGAAAGTTCCAGAGCTTAGGTGTGATTAGCCTTGAGAAGCCTCAGCGGAAATGGTCCTCATCTCGCCTGGAGGGCAAATCCTCCTGGATTTTCTGAAGTTGCCGCAGGTGCTCTCGACATACGACGGGGACCTCTGGGACCCGCTCTGGTGGCCTCAGGAAAGGCCAGTCCCCATGCGAGTTGCACGTGGGCCTCTCGGGATACCTCTCCCTTCGATGCCTGGGCCTAATACCTTGTGTGGAGGCGGGGCCGGAATCGGAGGATTCCTCTCCAGTGCTGACATGGATAATGGGGTAATTCTGGAGTCTCCCCAGGGGAGTAAGTCCTCGTCTCAAATGGGGGCATGCACGTGTGCTTTCCTCCAGAGCAGTAGCAGCAGTGTCATGCTTTCCATCGCCTGGAACAAGGGATCTGTGGCTTTCCCTCGAGGCTTTCCCACGAGGCTTTCCCACAGGGCTGTCACACGTGCCACTGTGGTGGGAGTCAATCCTCGGCGTGAAAGTCGAGGCAGTGCAGGGAAAACAGGTTCCACTGGAATGGACTGAGACTTCTGGGGAACTCTTGGAATGGTGACACGACGCTGGACTTCCTCCCGCCTTTCCTGTGGAGAGCACCTCCTCTTGAGGTGAGAGTGGAACGCCGGGAATTCTTTCCCGACAAAGCAGCGAAATGTCCCTCATCTCGAGGCGGAAACGGGTCTCCTCTGGATGTGGCCGGGACCCTTGTGCTTCCTATAGAGTGGAGACGGGTATGTCAGGCAACTTCTTGAGTTACAGCAAGGGTGTGAAGGAACTTTTGGAAGTTACAGAGGTTAGGTTTGATTAGCTTCGAGAAGCCTCAGCGGAAATGGGCTCTTCTCGCCTGGAGGGCAATACCTCCGAGATTTTTTCGAGTTGCGGCAGGTGCTCTCGATTTACGACGGGGACCTCAGGGACTCGCTCTGGTGGCCTCAGGCAATGCCAGTCCTCATGCGAGTTGCTCAGGTGCCTCTCGGGATTCCTCTCGCTTCGATGCCGGGGCCTGAGACCTTGTGTGGCGTCGGGGCGGATCATGAGGATTCCTCTTCAGTGCTGACTTGGATCTTGGGGGAACTTCTGGAGTCTCCCCAGGGGAGTAAGTCCTCGTCTCGAGAGGGGGTCATGCACGTGCGCTTTCCTCCAGAACGGTAGCAGCAGTGTCTGGATCCAGGAGCATGGATCATGAGATCTGTGGCTTTCCCTCGAGGTTTTCCAACGAGGATTTTCCACGAGGCTTTCCCACAGGGCGGTCCCAAGTGCCACTGTGGTGGGAGTCGATCCTCGGCGTGAAAGTCAAGGCAGTGCAGGGAAAACAGGTTCCTCTGGAATGGACGAAGACATCTGGGGGACTCTGGGAATGGTCGCACGACACTGGAGTTCTTCTCTCCTTTCCTGTGGAGAGCTTCTCCTCTTAAGATGCGACGGGAATGCCCCGAATTCTTTCTCGACCAAGCAGGGAAAGGCTCCCTCATCTCGAGCTACGAGGCGGAAACGGGGCTCTTCTGGATGTGGCCAGGACCCTCGTGCTTCCTCTCTAGTGTAAACGGTTATGTCAGGGAACCTCGTGAGTTGAAGCAAGGGTGTGAAGGACCTTTTTGAAGTTCCAGAGTTTAGGTGTCATTAGCTTCGAGAAGCCTCAGTGGAAATGGGCATCACCTCGCCTGGAGGGCAAAACTTCCTGGATTTTATCCAGTTGTGGCAGCTGCTCTCGACTTACCACGGCGACCTCAGGGACCCTCTCTAGTGGCCTCAGGAAAGGCCAGTCCGTATGCGAGTTGCTCAGGGGCCTCTCGGGATTCCTGTACCATCGATGCCGGGACTCAAGACCTTGTGTGGAGTTGGGGCCGGAACCTGCGGATTCCTCCCCAGTGCTGACATGGATCTTGGGGTACTTCTGGAGTCTCCCCAGGGGAGTCAGTCATTGTCTCCAGAGGGGGTATTCACGTGTGCTGTCCTCCCGAGCTGTACCAGCAGTGTCACGTTTCCTGTCGCGTTGATCATGGGATCTCTGGTTTTCCTTTGAGGATTTCCCACGAGGCTTTCCCAACAGGCTCTCCCACAGTGCTCTCCCACGTATCACTGAGGTGGGAGTCGAACCTCGGCTTGAAAGTCGAGGCAGTGCAGGGAAAACAGGTTCCTCTGGAATGGACTGAGACTTCTGGAGGACTCTTGGAATGGTGGAACGATGCTGTAGTTCCTCCCGCGTTTCCTGTGGAGACCGCCTCCTCTTGAGATTGGACGGGAATGCCCAGAATTCTTTCCCGACAAAGCAGTGAAAGGATCCCTCATCTCGAGCTACGAGGCGGAAACGGGGCTCCTCTGGATGTGGGCGGGACCCTCGTGCTTCCGCTCGAAGGGAGACGGGTATGTCGGGGAACTTCTTGAGTTGCAGCAAGGGTGAGAAGGAACTTTTGGAAGTTCCAGGGCTTAGATGTGATTAGCCTTGAGAAACCTCCGAGGAAATCGGCCCCATCTCTCCTGGAGGGCAAAACCTCCTGGATTTACTCGAGTTGCGGCAGGTGCTCTCGACTTACGACGGGGACCTCAGGGACACACTCTGGTGGCCTCAGGAAAGGCCAGTCCCCATGCGAGTTGAAAGGGGACCTCTCATGATTCCTCTACCTTCTATAACGGGGCCTAAGACATTGTGTGGAGTTGGGGCTGGAACCTGAGGATTCCTCTCCAGTGCTGACATGGATCTTGGGATACTTCTGGAGTCTCCCCAGGGGAGTAAGTCCTCGTCTCAAATGGGGGCATGCACGTGCCCTTTCCTCCCGAGCGGTAGCAGCAATGTCACACTTCCCGTTGCGTGTTTCAAGGGATCTGTGGCTTTCCCTCGAGGCTTTCCCACGAGGCTTTCCCACGAGGCTTTCCCACAGGGCTGTCCCACGTGCCACCGTGGTGGAGTCGTACCTCGGCGAGAAAGTCGAGGCAGTGCAGGGAAAACAGGTTCCTCTGGAATAGACCTAGAATTCTGGGGGACTCTTGGAATGGTGGCACGACGCTGGAGTTCCTCTCGCCTTTCCTGTGGAGAGCGGCTCCTCTTGAGAAGTGACGGGAATGCCAAGAATTCTTTCCCGTCCAAGCCGCGAAAGGATCACTCATCTCGAGGTACGAGGCGGAAACAGGGCTTCTCTGAATGTGGCCGGGACCCTCGTGCTTCTTCTAGATTGGAGACGGGTATGTCAGGGAACATCTTGAGTTGCAGCAAGGGTGTGAAGGACCTTTCGGAAGTTCCAGAGGTTAGGTGTGATTAGCCTCGAGAAGCCTCAGTGGAAATGGGCCTCATCTCGCCTGGAGGGCAAAACTTCCTAGATTTTCTCGAGTTGTGGCAGGTGCTCTCGACTTACGAGGGGGACCTCAGGGACCCGCTCTGGTGGCCTCAGGAAAGGCCAGTCCCAATGCGAGTTGCTCGGGGGCCTCTCGGGATTCCTCTCCTTTCGATGCCGCGGCCTAAGTCCTTGTGTGGTGTCGGGCCCGGAACCTTAGGATTCCTCTCCTGTGCTGACATGGATCTTGGGGTACTTCTGGAGTCTCCCCAGGGGAGTAAGTCCTCGTCTCGAATGGCGGCATGCACGAGCGCTTTCCTCAAGACTGTACCAGCAGTGTCACGCTTCCCATCGCCTGGATCAAGGGATCTGTATCTTTCCCTCGAGGGTTTCCCCCGAGGTGTTCTCACGAGGCAATCCAACAGGGCTGTCCCACGTGCCACCATTGTGTGAGTAGATCCTCAGCGTGAAAGTCGTGGCAGTGCAAGGAAAACATGTTCCTCTTGAATGGACTGAGATATCTGGGGGACTTTGGGATAGCGGCACGGCCCTCGATTTCCCCTCGCTTTTGCTGTCGAGAGCGCCTCCTCTTGAGATGCGATGGGAACCCCGGGAATTCTTTCCCGAGGAAGCATGGGAAGGATCCCTCATCTCGAGCTACAAGGCATAAACGGGGGCTCCTCTGGATGTGGGCGGGACCGTCGTGCTTCCTCTACAGTGGAGACGGAGATGTCGGGGAACTTCTTGAGTTGCAGCAAGGGTGTGAAGTACCTTTTGGAAGTTCCAGAGGTTAGGTGTGATCAGCCTCGAGAAGCCTCAGCGGAAATGGGCCTCATCTCGCCTGGAGGGCAAAACCGCTTGGATTTTCTCGAGTTGTGGCAGGTGCTCTCGACTTAAGGCGGGGACATCAGGGACCTGCTCTGGTGGCCTCAGGACTGGCCAGTCCCCAATCGAGTTGCTCGGGGGCCTCTCGGGATTACTTTCCCGTCGATGCCGGGGCCTAAGTCCTTGTGTGGAGTCGGGCCCAGGACCTGAGGATTCCTCTCCAGTGCTGACATGGATTTTCGGGTACGTCTGGAGTCTCCCCATTGGAGTAAGTCCTCGTCTCGAATGGGGGCATGCACGTGCGCTTTCCTCAACAGCTGTAGCAGCAGTGTCATTCTTCCCATCGCCTACATCAAGTGATCTGTGCCTTTCCCTTGAGGATTTCCCACGAGGTGTTCCCACCAGTCCTTCCCACAGGGCTGTCCCACGTGCCACCAGGTTGTGAGTCGATCCTCGGCTTGAATGTCGAGGCAGTGCAGGGAAAACAGATTCCTCTGGAATGGACTAAGACATCTAGCCGACTCTTGGAATGGTGGCACGACGCTGGAGATCCTCTCGCCTTCCCTATGGAGAGCGCCTCCTCTTGAGATGCGAAGGGAACGCCGGGAATTCTTGCCCGACGAAGCAGGGAAAGGATCCCACATCTCGAGCAACGAGCAGAAACGGGGCTCCTCTGGATGTGGGCGGGACCCTCGTGCTTCCTCTACAGTGGAGACCAGGATGTCGAGGAACTTCTTGAGTTGCAGCAAGGTTGTGAAGGACCTTTTGGAAGTTCCAGAGGTTAGGTGTGATTAGCCTCGAGAAGCCTCAGTGGAAATGGGCCTCATCTCGCCTGGAGGGCAAACCTCCTGGATTTTATCGAGTTGCCGCAGGTGCTCTCGACTTACGACGGGGACGTCAGGGACCCGCTCTGGTGGCCTCAGGAAAGGCCAGTCGCCATGCGAGTTCCTCGGGATCCTCTCGGGATTCCTCTCCCTTCGATGCCGGGGCATAAGACCTTGTGTGGAGTCGGGGCAGGAACCTGAGGATTCCTCTCCAGTGCTGACATGGATCTTGGGGTACTTCTGGAGTCTCCCCAGGGGAGTCAGTCCTCGTCTCGAATGCGGGCATGCACTTGCGCTTTCCTCCAGAGCGGTAGCAGCAGTGTCACGCAGTCCGCCGCGTGGATCAAAGGATCTATGGCTTTCCATCGAGTCTTTCCCACGAGGCTTTCCCACGAGGCTTTCCCACAGGGCTGTCCCACGTGCACACGTGGTGGGAGTCGATCCTTGGCTTGAACGTCAAGGCAGTGAAGGGAAAACAGGTTCCTCTGGAATGGACTGACACATCTGGGGGACTCTTGGAACGGTGGCACGACCCTGGAGTTCCTCTCGCCTTTCCTGTGGAGAGCGCCTCGTCTTGAGATGCGACGGGAACGCCAGGAATTCTTTCCCTACGAAACAGGGAAAGGATCCCTCATCTCGAGCTAGGAGGCGGAAACGGGGCTCCCCTGGATGTGTGCGGGACCCTCGTGCTTCCTCTCGAGTGGAGACGGCTATGTCGGGGAACTTCTTGAGTTGCAGCAAGGGTGTGAAGGACCCTTTGGAAGTTCCAGTGGTTAGATGTGATTAGCCTCGAGAAGCCTCAGCGGAAATGGGCCTCATCTCGCCTGGAGGGCAAAACCTCCTGGATTTTCTCGAGTTGCAGCAGGTGCTCTCGACTTACGACGGGGACCTCAGGGACCCGCTCTGGTGGCCTCAGGAAAGGCCAGTCCGCATGCGAGTTCCTCGGGGGCCTCTCGGGATTCCGCTCCAGTCCATGCCGTGGCCTAAAACCTTGTGTGGAGTCGGGGCCGGAACCTGCGGATTCCTCTCCAGTGCTGACATGGATCTTGGGGTACTTCTGGAGTCTCCTCAGGGGAGTCAGTCCTCGTCTCGAATGCGGGCATGCACTTGCGCTTTCCTCCAGAGCGGTAGCAGCCGTGTCTCGCAGTCCGCCGCGTGGATCAAAGGATCTATGGTTTTCCCTCGAGTCTTTCCACGAGGCTTTCCCACGAGGCTTTCCCACAGGGCTGTCCCACGTGCACACGTGGTGGGAGTCGATCCTCGGCTTGAACGTCAAGGCAGTTCAAGGAAAACAGGTTCCTCTGGAATGGACTGACACATCTGGGGAACTCTTGGAATGGTGGCACGACCCTGGAGTTCCTCTCGCCTTTCCTGTGGAGAGCGCCTCCTCTTGAGATGCGACGGGAACGCCGGAAATTCTTTCTCTACGAAACGGGGAAAGGATCCCTCATCTCGAGCTAGGAGGTGGAAACGGGGCTCCCCTTGATGTGTGCGGGACCCAGGTGCTTCCTCTCGAGTGGAGACGAGTAAGGCGGAGAACTTCCTGAGTTGCAGCAAGGGTGTGAAGGACCCTTTGGAAGTTCCAGAGGTTAGATGTGATTAGCCTCGAGAATCCCGAGCGGAAATGGGCCTCATCTCGCCTGGAGGGCAAAACCTCCTGGATTTTCTCGAGTTGCAGCAGGTGCTCTCGACTTACGACGGGGACTTCAGGGAAACGCTCTGGTGGCCTCAGGAAAGGCCAGTCCCCATGCGAGTTCCTCGGGGGCCTCTCGGGATTCCTCTCCCGTCGATGCCGGGGCCTAAGACCTTGTGTGGAGTCGGGGCCGGAACCTGAGGATTCCTCTCCAGTGCTGACATGGATCTTGGGGTACTTCTGAAGTCTCCCCAGGGGAGTCAGTCCTCGTCTCGAATGCGGGCATGCACTTGCGCTTTCCTCCAGAGCGGTAGCAGCAGTGTCACGCAGTCCGCCGCGGGGAGCAAAGGATCTATGGTTTTCCCTCGAGTCTTTTCCTCGAGGCTTTCCCACGAGGCTTTCGCACAGGGCTGTCCCACGTGCACACGTGCTGGGAGTCGATCCTCGGCTTGAACGTCAAGGCAGTGCAGGGAAAACAGGTTCCTCTGGAATGGACTGACACACCTGGGGGACTCTTGGAATGGTGGCACGACCCTGGAGTTCCTCTCGCCTTTCCTGTGGATAGTGCATCCTCTTGAGATGCGACGGGAACGCCGGGAATTCTTTCCCTACGAAACAGGGTAAGGATACCTCATCTCGAGCTAGGAGGCGGAAACGGGGCTCCCCTGGATGGGTGTGGGACCCTGGTGCTTCCTCTCGAGTGGAGACGGGTAAGGCGGGGAACTTCTTGAGTTGCAGCAAGGGTGTGAAGGACCCTTTGGAAGTTCCAGTGTTTAGATGTGATTAGCCTCGAGAATCCCGAGCGGAAATGGCCTCATCTCGCCTGGAGGGCAAAACCTCCTGGATTTTCTCGAGTTGCGGAAGGTGCTCTCGACTTACGACGGGGACCTCAGGGAAACGCTCTGGTGGCCTCAGGAAAGGCCAGTCCCCATGCGAGTTCCTCGGGGGCCTCTCGGGATTCCTCTCCCGTCGATGCCGGGGCCTAAGACCTTGTGTGGAGTCGGGGCCGGAACCTGAGGATTCCTCTCCAGTGCTGACATGGATCTTGGGGTACTTCTGAAGTCTCCCCAGGGGAGTCAGTCCTCGTCTCGAATGCGGGCATGCACTTGCGCTTTCCTCCAGAGCGGTAGCAGCAGTGTCACGCAGTCCGCCGCGTGGATCAAAGGATCTATAGTTTTCCCTCGAGTCTTTCCCACGAGGCTTTCCCACGAGGCTTTCCCACAGGGCTGTCCCACGTGCACACGTGGTGGGAGTCGTTCCTCGGCTTGAACGTCAAGGCAGTGGAGGGAAAACAGGTTCCTCTGTAATGGACTGACACATCTGGGGGTCTCTTGGAATGGTGGCACGACCCTGGAGTTCCTCTCCCCTTTCCTGTGGAGAGCGCTTCCTCTTGAGATGCGACGGGATCGCCGGTAATTCTTTCCCTACGAAACAGGGAAAGGATCCCTCATCTCGAGCTAGGAGGCGGAAAAGGGGCTCCCCTGGATGTGTGCGGGACCCCACGTGCTTCCTCTCGAGTGGAGACGGGTATGTCGGGGACCTTCTTGAGTTGCAGCAAGGGTGTGAAGGACCCTTTGGAAGTTCCAGTGGTTAGATGTGATTGGCCTCGAGAAGCCTCAGCGGAAATGGGCCTCATCTCCCCTGGAGGGCAAAACCTCCTGGATTTTCTCGAGTTGCAGCAGGTGCTCTCGACTTACGACGGGGACCTCAGGGACCCGCTCTGGTGGCCTCAGGAAAGGCCAGTCCGCATGCGAGTTCCTCGGGGGCCTCTCGGGATTCCGCTCCAGTCCATGCCGTGGCCTAAAACCTTGTGTGGAGTCGGGGCCGGAACCTGCGGATTCCTCTCCAGTGCTGACATGGATCTTGGGGTACTTCTGGAGTCTCCTCAGGGGAGTCAGTCCTCGTCTCGAATGCGGGCATGCACTTGCGCTTTCCTCCAGAGCGGTAGCAGCCGTGTCTCGCAGTCCGCCGCGTGGATCAAAGGATCTATGGTTTTCCCTCGAGTCTTTCCACGAGGCTTTCCCACGAGGCTTTCCCACAGGGCTGTCCCACGTGCACACGTGGTGGGAGTCGATCCTCGGCTTGAACGTCAAGGCAGTTCAAGGAAAACAGGTTCCTCTGGAATGGACTGACACATCTGGGGAACTCTTGGAATGGTGGCACGACCCTAGAGTTCCTCTCGCCTTTCCTGTGGAGAGCGCCTCCTCTTGAGATGCGACGGGAACGCCGGAAATTCTTTCTCTACGAAACGGGGAAAGGATCCCTCATCTCGAGCTAGGAGGCGGAAACGGGGCTCCCCTTGATGTGTGCGGGACCCAGGTGCTTCCTCTCGAGTGGAGACGAGTAAGGCGGAGAACTTCCTGAGTTGCAGCAAGGGTGTGAAGGACCCTTTGGAAGTTCCAGAGGTTAGATGTGATTAGCCTCGAGAATCCCGAGCGGAAATGGGCCTCATCTCGCCTGGAGGGCAAAACCTCCTGGATTTTCTCGAGTTGCAGCAGGTGCTCTCGACTTACGACGGGGACTTCAGGGAAACGCTCTGGTGGCCTCAGGAAAGGCCAGTCCCCATGCGAGTTCCTCGGGGGCCTCTCGGGATTCCTCTCCCGTCGATGCCGGGGCCTAAGACCTTGTGTGGAGTCGGGGCCGGAACCTGAGGATTCCTCTCCAGTGCTGACATGGATCTTGGGGTACTTCTGAAGTCTCCCCAGGGGAGTCAGTCCTCGTCTCGAATGCGGGCATGCACTTGCGCTTTCCTCCAGAGCGGTAGCAGCAGTGTCACGCAGTCCGCCGCGGGGAGCAAAGGATCTATGGTTTTCCCTCGAGTCTTTTCCTCGAGGCTTTCCCACGAGGCTTTCGCACAGGGCTGTCCCACGTGCACACGTGCTGGGAGTCGATCCTCGGCTTGAACGTCAAGGCAGTGCAGGGAAAACAGGTTCCTCTGGAATGGACTGACACACCTGGGGGACTCTTGGAATGGTGGCACGACCCTGGAGTTCCTCTCGCCTTTCCTGTGGATAGTGCATCCTCTTGAGATGCGACGGGAACGCCGGGAATTCTTTCCCTACGAAACAGGGTAAGGATACCTCATCTCGAGCTAGGAGGCGGAAACGGGGCTCCCCTGGATGGGTGTGGGACCCTGGTGCTTCCTCTCGAGTGGAGACGGGTAAGGCGGGGAACTTCTTGAGTTGCAGCAAGGGTGTGAAGGACCCTTTGAAAGTTCCAGTGTTTAGATGTGATTAGCCTCGAGAATCCCGAGCGGAAATGGCCTCATCTCGCCAGGAGGGCAAAACCTCCTGGATTTTCTCGAGTTGCGGAAGGTGCTCTCGACTTACGACGGGGACCTCAGGGAAACGCTCTGGTGGCCTCAGGAAAGGCCAGTCCCCATGCGAGTTCCTCGGGGGCCTCTCGGGATTCCTCTCCCGTCGATGCCGGGGCCTAAGACCTTGTGTGGAGTCGGGGCCGGAACCTGAGGATTCCTCTCCAGTGCTGACATGGATCTTGGGGTACTTCTGAAGTCTCCCCAGGGGAGTCAGTCCTCGTCTCGAATGCGGGCATGCACTTGCGCTTTCCTCCAGAGCGGTAGCAGCAGTGTCACGCAGTCCGCCGCGTGGATCAAAGGATCTATAGTTTTCCCTCGAGTCTTTCCCACGAGGCTTTCCCACGAGGCTTTCCCACAGGGCTGTCCCACGTGCACACGTGGTGGGAGTCGTTCCTCGGCTTGAACGTCAAGGCAGTGCAGGGAAAACAGGTTCCTCTGTAATGGACTGACACATCTGGGGGTCTCTTGGAATGGTGGCACGACCCTGGAGTTCCTCTCCCCTTTCCTGTGGAGAGCGCTTCCTCTTGAGATGCGACGGGATCGCCGGTAATTCTTTCCCTACGAAACAGGGAAAGGATCCCTCATCTCGAGCTAGGAGGCGGAAAAGGGGCTCCCCTGGATGTGTGCGGGACCCCACGTGCTTCCTCTCGAGTGGAGACGGGTATGTCGGGGACCTTCTTGAGTTGCAGCAAGGGTGTGAAGGACCCTTTGGAAGTTCCAGTGGTTAGATGTGATTGGCCTCGAGAAGCCTCAGCGGAAATGGGCCTCATCTCGCCTGGAGGGCAAAACCGCCTGGATTTTCTCGAGTTGCGGCAGGTGCTCTCGACTTACGACGGGGACCTCAGGGACCCGCTCTGGTGGCCTCAGGAAAGGCCAGTCCCCATGCGAGTTCCTCGGGGGCCTCTCGGGATTCCTCTCCCGTCGATGCCGGGGCCTAAGACCTTGTGTGGAGTCGGGGCCGGAACCTGAGGATTCCTCTCCAGTGCTGACATGGATCTTGGGGTACTTCTGGAGTCTCCCCAGGGGAGTCAGACCTCGTCTCGATTGCGGGCATGCACTTGCGCTTTCCTCCAGAGCGGTAGCAGCAGTGTCACGCAGTCTGCCGCGTGGATCAAAGGATCTATGGTTTTCCCTCGAGTCTTTCCCACGAGGCTTTCCCACGAGGCTTTCCCACAGGGCTGTCCCACGTGCACACGTGGTGGGAGTCGATCCTCGGCTTGAACGTCAAGGCAGTGCAGGGAAAACAGGTTCCTCTGGAATGGACTGACACATCTGGGGGACTCTTGGAATGGTGGCACGACCCTGGAGTTCCTCGCGCCTTTCCTGTGGAGAGCGCCTCCTCTTGAGATGCGACGGGAACGCCGGGAATTCTTTCCCTACGAAACAGGGAAAGGATCCCTCATCTCGAGCTAGGAGGCGGAAACGGGGCTCCCCTGGATGTGTGCGGGACCCCACGTGCTTCCTCTCGAGTGGAGACGGGTATGTCGGGGAACTTCTTGAGTTGCAGCAAGGGTGTGAAGGACCCTTTGGAAGTTCCAGTGGTTAGATGTGATTGGCCTCGAGAAGCCTCAGCGGAAATGGGCCTCATCTCGCCTGGAGGGCAAAACCGCCTGGATTTTCTCGAGTTGCGGCAGGTGCTCTCGACTTACGACGAGGACCTCAGGGACCCGCTCTGGTGGCCTCAGGAAAGGCCAGTCCCCATGCGAGTTCCTCTGGGGATTCCTCTCCCGTCGATGCCGGGGCCTAAGACCTTGTGTGGAGTCGGGGCCGGAACCTGAGGATTCCTCTCCAGTGCTGACATGGATCTTGGGGTACTTCTGGAGTCTCCCCAGGGGAGTCAGTCCTCGTCTCGAATGCTGGCATGCACTTGCGCTTTCCTCCAGAGCGGTAGCAGCAGTGTCACGCAGTCCGCCGCATGGATCAAAGGATCTATGGTTTTCCCTCGAGTCTTTCCCACGAGGCTTTCCCACGAGGCTTTTCCACAGGGCTGTCCCACGTGCACACGTGGTGGGAGTCGATCCTCGGCTTGAACGTCAAGGCAGTGCAGGGAAAACAGGTTCCTCTGGAATGGACTGACACATCTGGGGGACTCTTGGAATGGTGGCACGACCATGGAGTTCCTCTCACCTTTCCTGTGGAGAGCGCCTCCTCTTGAGATGCGACGGGAACGCCGGGAATTCTTTCCCTACGAAACAGGGAAAGGATCCCTCATCTCGAGCTAGGAGGCGGAAACGGGGCTCCCCTGGATGTGTGCGGGACCCACGTGCTTCCTCTCGACTGGAGACGGGTATGTCGGGGAACTTCTTGAGTTGCAGCAAGGGTGTGAAGGACCCTTTTGAAGTTCCAGTGCTTAGATGTGATTGGCCTCGAGAAGCCTCAGCGGAAATGGGCCTCATCTCGCCTGGAGGGCAAAACCTCCTGGATTTTCTCGAGTTGCGGCAGGTGCTCTCGACTTACGACGGGGACCTCAGGGACCCGCTCTGGTTGTCTCAGGAAAGGCCAGTACCCATGCGAGTTCCTCCGGGGCCTCTCGGGATTCCTCTCCCGTCGATGCCGGGGCCTAAGACCTTGTGTGGAGTCGGGGCCGGAACCTGAGGATGCCTCTCCAGTTCTGACATGGATCTTGGGGTACTTCTAGAGTCTCCCCAGGGGAGTCAGTCCTCGTCTCGAAGGCGGGCATGCACTTGCGCTTTCCTCCAGAGCGGTAGCAGCAGTGTCACGCAGTCTGCCGCGTGGATCAAAGGATCTATGGTTTTCCCTCGAGTCTTTCCCACGAGGCTTTCCCACGAGGCTTTCCCAAAGGGCTGTCCCACGTGCACACGTGGTGGGAGTCGATCCTCGGCTTGAACGTCAAGGCAGTGCAGGGAAAACAGGTTCCTCTGGAATGGACTGACACATCTGGGGGACTCTTGGAATGGTGGCACGACCCTGGAGTTCCTCTCGCCTTTCCTGTGGAGAGCGCCTCCTCTTGAGATGCGACGGGAACGCCGGGAATTCTTTCCCTACGAAACAGGGAAAGGATCCCTCATCTCAAGCTAGGAGGCGGAAACGCGGCTCCCCTGGATGTGTGCGGGACCCCCGTGCTTCCTCTCGAGTGGAGACGGGTATGTCGGGGACCTTCTTGAGTTGCAGCAAGGGTGTGAAGGACCCTTTGGAAGTTCCAGTGGTTAGATGTGATTGGCCTCGAGAAGCCTCAGCGGAAATGGGCCTCATCTCGCCTGGAGGGCAAAACCGCCTGGATTTTCTCGAGTTGCGGCAGGTGCTCTCGACTTACGACGAGGACCTCAGGGACCCGCTCTGGTGGCCTCAGGAAAGGCCAGTCCCCATGCGAGTTCCTCTGGGGATTCCTCTCCCGTCGATGCCGGGGCCTAAGACCTTGTGTGGAGTCGGGGCCGGAACCTGAGGATTCCTCTCCAGTGCTGACATGGATCTTGGGGTACTTCTGGAGTCTCCCCAGGGGAGTCAGTCCTCGTCTCGAATGTGGGCATGCACTTGCGCTTTCCTCCAGAGCGGTAGCAGCAGTGTCACGCAGTCCGCCGCATGGATCAAAGGATCTATGGTTTTCCCTCGAGTCTTTCCCACGAGGCTTTCCCACGAGGCTTTTCCACAGGGCTGTCCCACGTGCACACGTGGTGGGAGTCGATCCTCGGCTTGAACGTCAAGGCAGTGCAGGGAAAACAGGTTCCTCTGGAATGGACTGACACATCTGGGGGACTCTTGGAATGGTGGCACGACCCTGGAGTTCCTCTCGCCTTTCCTGTGGAGAGCGCCTCCTCTTGAGATGCGACGGGAACGCCGGGAATTCTTTCCCTACGAAACAGGGAAAGGATCCCTCATCTCAAGCTAGGAGGCGGAAACGGGGCTCCCCTGGATGTGTGCGGGACCCCCGTGCTTCCTCTCAAGTGGAGACGGGTATGTCGGGGAACTTCTTGAGTTGCAGCAAGGGTGTGAAGGACCCTTTGGAAGTTCCAGTGGTTAGATGTGATTAGCCTCGAGAAGCCTCAGCGGAAATCGGCCTCATCTCGCCTGGAGGGCAAAACCTCCTGGATTTTCTCGAGTTGCGGCAGGTGCTCTCGACTTACGACGGGGACCTCAGGGACCCGCTCTGGTGGCCTCAGGAAAGGCCAGTCCCCATGCGAGTTCCTCGGGGGCCTCTCGGGATTCCTCTCCCGTCGATGCCGGGGCCTAAGACCTTGTGTGGAGTCGGGGCCGGAACCTGAGGATTCCTCTCCAGTGCTGACATGGATCTTGGGGTACTTCTGGAGTCTCCCCAGGGGAGTCAGTCCTCGTCTCGAATGCGGGCATGCACTTGCGCTTTCCTCCAGAGCGGTGGCAGCAGTGTCACGCAGTCCGCTGCGTGGATCAAAGGATCTATGGTTTTCCCTCGAGTCTTTCCCACGAGGCTTTCCCACGAGGCTTTCCCACAGGGCTGTCCCACGTGCACACGTGGTGGGAGTCGATCCTCGGCTTGAACGTCAAGGCAGTGCAGGGAAAACAGGTTCCTCTGGAATGGACTGACACATCTGGGGGACTCTTGGAATGGTGGCACGACCCTGGAGTTCCTCTCGCCTTTCCTGTGGAGAGCGCCTCCTCTTGAGATGCGACGGGAACGCCGGGAATTCTTTCCCTACGAAACAGGGAAAGGATCCCTCATCTCGAGCTAGGAGGCGGAAACGGGGCTCCTCTGGATGTGTGCGGGACCCCACGTGCTTCCTCTCGAGTGGAGACGGGTATGTCGGGGAACTTCTTGAGTTGCAGCAAGGGTGTGAAGGACCCTTTGGAAGTTCCAGTGGTTAGATGTGATTGGCCTCGAGAAGCCTCAGCGGAAATGGGCCTCATCTCGCCTGGAGGGCAAAACCGCCTGGATTTTCTCGAGTTGCGGCAGGTGCTCTCGACTTACGACGAGGACCTCAGGGACCCGCTCTGGTGGCCTCAGGAAAGGCCAGTCCCCATGCGAGTTCCTCTGGGGATTCCTCTCCCGTCGATGCCGGGGCCTAAGACCTTGTGTGGAGTCGGGGCCGGAACCTGAGGATTCCTCTCCAGTGCTGACATGGATCTTGGGGTACTTCTGGAGTCTCCCCAGGGGAGTCAGTCCTCGTCTCGAATGCGGGCATGCACTTGCGCTTTCCTCCAGAGCGGTAGCAGCAGTGTCACGCAGTCCGCAGCATGGATCAAAGGATCCATGGTTTTCCCTCGAGTCTTTCCCACGAGGCTTTCCCACGAGGCTTTCCCACAGGGCTGTCCCACGTGCACACGTGGTGAGAGTCGATCCTTGGCTTGAACGTCAAGGCAGTGCAGGGAAAACAGGTTCCTCTGGAATGGACTGACACATCTGGGGGACTCTTGGAATGGTGGCACGACCCTGGAGTTCCTCTCGCCTTTCCTGTGGAGAGCGCCTCCTCTTGAGGTGCGACGGGAACGCCGGGAATTCTTTCCCTACGAAACAGGGAAAGGATCCCTCATCTCGAGCTAGGAGGCGGAAACGGGGCTCTGCTGGATGTGTGCGGGAACCTCGTCCTTCCTCTCGAGTGGAGACGAGTATGTCAGGGAACTTCTTGAGTTGTAGCAAGGGTGTGAAGGACCCTTTGGAAGTTCCAGTGGTTAGATGTGATTAGCCTAGAGAAGCCTCAGCGGAAATGGGCCTCATCTCGCCTGGAGGGCAAAACCTCCTGGATTTTCTCGAGTTGCGGCAGGTGCTCTCGACTTACGACGGGGACCTCAGGGACCCGCTCTGGTGGCCTCAGGAAAGGCCAGTCCCCAGGCGAGTTCCTCGGGGGCCTCTCGGGATTCCTCACCCGTCGATGCCGGGGCCTTAGACCTTGTGTGGAGTCGGGGCCGGAACCTGAGGATTCCTCTCCAGTGCTGACATGATCTTGGGGTACTTCTGGTGTCTCCCCAGGGGAGTCAGTCCTCGTCTCGAATGCGGGCATGCACTTGCGCTTTCCTCCAGAGCGGTAGCAGCAGTGTCACGCAGTCCGTCGCGTGGAGCAAAGGATCTATGGTTTTCCCTCGAGTCTTTCCCATGAGGTTTCCCACGAGGCTTTCCCACAGGGCAGTCCCACGTGCACACCTGGTGGGAGTCGATCCTCGGCTTGAACGTCAAGGCAGTGCAAGGAAAACAGGTTCCTCTGGAATGGACTGACACATCTGGGGGACTCTTGGAATGGTGGCACGACCCTGGAGTTCCTCTCGCCTTTCCTGTGGAGAGCGCCTCCTCTTGAGATGCGACGGGAACGCCGGGAATTCTTTCCCTACGAAACAGGTAAAGGATCCTTCATCTCGAGCTAGGAGGCGGAAACGGGGCTCCCCTTGATGTGTGCGGGACCCTGGTGCTTCCTCTCGAGTGGAGACGAGTAAGGCGGGGAACTTCTTGAGTTGCAGCAAGGGTGTGAAGGACCCTTTGGAAGTTCCAGTGGTTAGATGTGATTAGCCTCGAGAATCCCGAGCGGAAATGGGCCTCATCTGGCCTGGAGGGCAAAACCTCCTGGATTTTCTCGAGTTGCGGCAGGTGCTCTCGACTTACGACGGGGACCTCAGGGACCCGCTCTGGTGGCCTCAGGAAAGGCCAGTCCCCATGCGAGTTCCTCTGGGGATTCCTCTCCCGTCGATGCCGGGGCCTAAGACCTTGTGTGGAGTCGGGGCCGGAACCTGAGGATTCCTCTCCAGTGCTGACATGGATCTTGGGGTACTTCTGGAGTCTCCCCAGGGGAGTCAGTCCTCGTCTCGAATGCGGGCATGCACTTGCGCTTTCCTCCAGAGCGGTGGCAGCAGTGTCACGCAGTCCGCTGCGTGGATCAAAGGATCTATGGTTTTCCCTCGAGTCTTTCCCACGAGGCTTTCCCACGAGGCTTTCCCACAGGGCTGTCCCACGTGCACACGTGGTGGGAGTCGATCCTCGGCTTGAACGTCAAGGCAGTGCAGGGAAAACAGGTTCCTCTGGAATGGACTGACACATCTGGGGGACTCTTGGAATGGTGGCACGACCCTGGAGTTCCTCGCGCCTTTCCTGTGGAGAGCGCCTCCTCTTGAGATGCGACGGGAACGCCGGGAATTCTTTCCCTACGAAACAGGGAAAGGATCCCTCATCTCGAGCTAGGAGGCGGAAACGGGGCTCCCCTGGATGTGTGCGGGACCCCACGTGCTTCCTCTCGAGTGGAGACGGGTATGTCGGGGAACTTCTTGAGTTGCAGCAAGGGTGTGAAGGACCCTTTGGAAGTTCCAGTGGTTAGATGTGATTGGCCTCGAGAAGCCTCAGCGGAAATGGGCCTCATCTCGCCTGGAGGGCAAAACCGCCTGGATTTTCTCGAGTTGCGGCAGGTGCTCTCGACTTACGACGAGGACCTCAGGGACCCGCTCTGGTGGCCTCAGGAAAGGCCAGTCCCCATGCGAGTTCCTCTGGGGATTCCTCTCCCGTCGATGCCGGGGCCTAAGACCTTGTGTGGAGTCGGGGCCGGAACCTGAGGATTCCTCTCCAGTGCTGACATGGATCTTGGGGTACTTCTGGAGTCTCCCCAGGGGAGTCAGTCCTCGTCTCGAAGGCGGGCATGCACTTGCGCTTTCCTCCAGAGCGGTAGCAGCAGTGTCACGCAGTCCGCCGCATGGATCAAAGGATCTATGGTTTTCCCTCGAGTCTTTCCCACGAGGCTTTCCCACGAGGCTTTTCCACAGGGCTGTCCCACGTGCACACGTGGTGGGAGTCGATCCTCGGCTTGAACGTCAAGGCAGTGCAGGGAAAACAGGTTCCTCTGGAATGGACTGACACATCTGGGGGACTCTTGGAATGGTGGCACGACCCTGGAGTTCCTCTCGCCTTTCCTGTGGAGAGCGCCTCCTCTTGAGATGCGACGGGAACGCCGGGAATTCTTTCCCTACGAAACAGGGAAAGGATCCCTCATCTCAAGCTAGGAGGCGGAAACGGGGCTCCCCTGGATGTGTGCGGGACCCCCGTGCTTCCTCTCGAGTGGAGACGGGTATGTCGGGGACCTTCTTGAGTTGCAGCAAGGGTGTGAAGGACCCTTTGGAAGTTCCAGTGGTTAGATGTGATTGGCCTCGAGAAGCCTCAGCGGAAATGGGCCTCATCTCGCCTGGAGGGCAAAACCGCCTGGATTTTCTCGAGTTGCGGCAGGTGCTCTCGACTTACGACGAGGACCTCAGGGACCCGCTCTGGTGGCCTCAGGAAAGGCCAGTCCCCATGCGAGTTCCTCTGGGGATTCCTCTCCCGTCGATGCCGGGGCCTAAGACCTTGTGTGGAGTCGGGGCCGGAACCTGAGGATTCCTCTCCAGTGCTGACATGGATCTTGGGGTACTTCTGGAGTCTCCCCAGGGGAGTCAGTCCTCGTCTCGAATGTGGGCATGCACTTGCGCTTTCCTCCAGAGCGGTAGCAGCAGTGTCACGCAGTCCGCCGCATGGATCAAAGGATCTATGGTTTTCCCTCGAGTCTTTCCCACGAGGCTTTCCCACGAGGCTTTTCCACAGGGCTGTCCCACGTGCACACGTGGTGGGAGTCGATCCTCGGCTTGAACGTCAAGGCAGTGCAGGGAAAACAGGTTCCTCTGGAATGGACTGACACATCTGGGGGACTCTTGGAATGGTGGCACGACCCTGGAGTTCCTCTCGCCTTTCCTGTGGAGAGCGCCTCCTCTTGAGATGCGACGGGAACGCCGGGAATTCTTTCCCTACGAAACAGGGAAAGGATCCCTCATCTCAAGCTAGGAGGCGGAAACGGGGCTCCCCTGGATGTGTGCGGGACCCCCGTGCTTCCTCTCAAGTGGAGACGGGTATGTCGGGGAACTTCTTGAGTTGCAGCAAGGGTGTGAAGGACCCTTTGGAAGTTCCAGTGGTTAGATGTGATTAGCCTCGAGAAGCCTCAGCGGAAATCGGCCTCATCTCGCCTGGAGGGCAAAACCTCCTGGATTTTCTCGAGTTGCGGCAGGTGCTCTCGACTTACGACGGGGACCTCAGGGACCCGCTCTGGTGGCCTCAGGAAAGGCCAGTCCCCATGCGAGTTCCTCGGGGGCCTCTCGGGATTCCTCTCCCGTCGATGCCGGGGCCTAAGACCTTGTGTGGAGTCGGGGCCGGAACCTGAGGATTCCTCTCCAGTGCTGACATGGATCTTGGGGTACTTCTGGAGTCTCCCCAGGGGAGTCAGTCCTCGTCTCGAATGCGGGCATGCACTTGCGCTTTCCTCCAGAGCGGTGGCAGCAGTGTCACGCAGTCCGCTGCGTGGATCAAAGGATCTATGGTTTTCCCTCGAGTCTTTCCCACGAGGCTTTCCCACGAGGCTTTCCCACAGGGCTGTCCCACGTGCACACGTGGTGGGAGTCGATCCTCGGCTTGAACGTCAAGGCAGTGCAGGGAAAACAGGTTCCTCTGGAATGGACTGACACATCTGGGGGACTCTTGGAAAGGTGGCACGACCCTGGAGTTCCTCTCGCCTTTCCTGTGGAGAGCGCCTCCTCTTGAGATGCGACGGGAACGCCGGGAATTCTTTCCCTACGAAACAGGGAAAGGATCCCTCATCTCGAGCTAGGAGGCGGAAACGGGGCTCCTCTGGATGTGTGCGGGACCCCACGTGCTTCCTCTCGAGTGGAGACGGGTATGTCGGGGAACTTCTTGAGTTGCAGCAAGGGTGTGAAGGACCCTTTGGAAGTTCCAGTGGTTATATGTGATTGGCCTCGAGAAGCCTCAGCGGAAATGGGCCTCATCTCGCCTGGAGGGCAAAACCGCCTGGATTTTCTCGAGTTGCGGCAGGTGCTCTCGACTTACGACGAGGACCTCAGGGACCCGCTCTGGTGGCCTCAGGAAAGGCCAGTCCCCATGCGAGTTCCTCTGGGGATTCCTCTCCCGTCGATGCCGGGGCCTAAGACCTTGTGTGGAGTCGGGGCCGGAACCTGAGGATTCCTCTCCAGTGCTGACATGGATCTTGGGGTACTTCTGGAGTCTCCCCAGGGGAGTCAGTCCTCGTCTCGAATGCGGGCATGCACTTGCGCTTTCCTCCAGAGCGGTAGCAGCAGTGTCACGCAGTCCGCAGCATGGATCAAAGGATCCATGGTTTTCCCTCGAGTCTTTCCCACGAGGCTTTCCCACGAGGCTTTCCCACAGGGCTGTCCCACGTGCACACGTGGTGAGAGTCGATCCTTGGCTTGAACGTCAAGGCAGTGCAGGGAAAACAGGTTCCTCTGGAATGGACTGACACATCTGGGGGACTCTTGGAATGGTGGCACGACCCTGGAGTTCCTCTCGCCTTTCCTGTGGAGAGCGCCTCCTCTTGAGGTGCGACGGGAACGCCGGGAATTCTTTCCCTACGAAACAGGGAAAGGATCCCTCATCTCGAGCTAGGAGGCGGAAACGGGGCTCTGCTGGATGTGTGCGGGAACCTCGTCCTTCCTCTCGAGTGGAGACGAGTATCTCAGGGAACTTCTTGAGTTGTAGCAAGGGTGTGAAGGACCCTTTGGAAGTTCCAGTGGTTAGATGTGATTAGCCTAGAGAAGCCTCAGCGGAAATGGGCCTCATCTCGCCTGGAGGGCAAAACCTCCTGGATTTTCTCGAGTTGCGGCAGGTGCTCTCGACTTACGACGGGGACCTCAGGGACCCGCTCTGGTGGCCTCAGGAAAGGCCAGTCCCCAGGCGAGTTCCTCGGGGGCCTCTCGGGATTCCTCACCCGTCGATGCCGGGGCCTTAGACCTTGTGTGGAGTCGGGGCCGGAACCTGAGGATTCCTCTCCAGTGCTGACATGGATCTTGGGGTACTTCTGGTGTCTCCCCAGGGGAGTCAGTCCTCGTCTCGAATGCGGGCATGCACTTGCGCTTTCCTCCAGAGCGGTAGCAGCAGTGTCACGCAGTCCGTCGCGTGGAGCAAAGGATCTATGGTTTTCCCTCGAGTCTTTCCCATGAGGTTTCCCACGAGGCTTTCCCACAGGGCAGTCCCACGTGCACACCTGGTGGGAGTCGATCCTCGGCTTGAACGTCAAGGCAGTGCAAGGAAAACAGGTTCCTCTGGAATGGACTGACACATCTGGGGGACTCTTGGAATGGTGGCACGACCCTGGAGTTCCTCTCGCCTTTCCTGTGGAGAGCGCCTCCTCTTGAGATGCGACGGGAACGCCGGGAATTCTTTCCCTACGAAACAGGGAAAGGATCCTTCATCTCGAGCTAGGAGGCGGAAACGGGGCTCCCCTTGATGTGTGCGGGACCCTGGTGCTTCCTCTCGAGTGGAGACGAGTAAGGCGGGGAACTTCTTGAGTTGCAGCAAGGGTGTGAAGGACCCTTTGGAAGTTCCAGTGGTTAGATGTGATTAGCCTCGAGAATCCCGAGCGGAAATGGGCCTCATCTGGCCTGGAGGGCAAAACCTCCTGGATTTTCTCGAGTTGCGGCAGGTGCTCTCGACTTACGACGGGGACCTCAGGGACCCGCTCTGGTGGCCTCAGGAAAGGCCAGTCCCCATGCGAGTTCCTCTGGGGATTCCTCTCCCTTCGATGCCGGGGCCTAAGACCTTGTGTGGAGTCGGGGCCGGAACCTGAGGATTCCTCTCCAGTGCTGACATGGATCTTGGGGTACTTCTGGAGTCTCCCCAGGGGAGTCAGTCCTCGTCTCGAATGCGGGCATTCACTTGCGCTTTCCTCCAGAGCGGTAGCAGCAGTGTCACGCAGTCCGCCGCGTGGATCAAAGGATCTATGGTTTTCCCTCGAGTCTTTCCCACGAGGCTTTCCCACGAGGCTTTCCCACAGGGCTGTCCCACGTGCACACGTGGTGGGAGTCGATCCTCGGCTTGAACGTCAAGGCAGTGCAGGGAAAACAGGTTCCTCTGGAATGGACTGACACATCTGGGGGACTCTTGGAATGGTGGCACGACCCTGGAGTTCCTCTCGCCTTTCCTGTGGAGAGCGCCTCCTCTTGAGATGCGACGGGAACGCCGGGAATTCTTTCCCTACGAAACAGGTAAAGGATCCGTCATCTCGAGCTAGGAGGCGGAAACGGGGCTCCCCTGGATGTGTGCGGGACCCCACGTGCTTCCTCTCGAGTGGAGACGGGTATGTCGGGGAACTTCTTGAGTTGCAGCAATGGTGTGAAGGACCCTTTGGAAGTTCCAGTGGTTAGATGTGATTGGCCTCGAGAAGCCTCAGCGGAAATGGGCCTCATCTCGCCTGGAGGGCAAAACCTCCTGGATTTTCTCGAGTTGCGGCAGGTGCTCCCGACTTACGACGGGGACCTCAGGAACCCACTCTGGTGGCCTCAGGAAAGGCCAGTCCACATGCGAGTTCCTCGGGGCCTCTCGGGATTCCTCTCCCGTCGATGCCGGGGCCTAAGACCTTGTGTGGAGTCGGGGCCGGAACCTGAGGATTCCTCTCCAGTGCTGACATGGATCTTGGGGTACTTCTGGAGTCTCCCCAGGGGAGTCAGTCCTCGTCTCGAATGCGGGCATGCACTTGCGCTTTCCTCCAGAGCGGTGGCAGCAGTGTCACGCAGTCCGCCGCATGGATCAAAGGATCCATGGTTTTCCCTCGAGTCTTTCCCACGAGGCTTTCCCACGAGGCTTTCCCACAGGGCTGTCCCACGTGCACACGTGGTGGGAGTAGATCCTCGGCTTGAACGTCAAGGCAGTGCAGGGAAAACAGGTTCCTCTGGAATGGACTGACACATCTGGGGGACTCTTGGAATGGTGTCACGACCCTGGAGTTTCTCTCGCCTTTCCTGTGGAGAGCGCCTCCTATTGAGATGCGACGGGAACGCCGGGAATTCTTTCCCTACGAAACAGGGAAAGGATCCCTCATCTCGAGCTAGGAGGCGGAAACGGGGCTCCCCTGGATGTGTGCGGGACCCACGAGCTTCCTCTCGAGTGGAGACGGGTATGTCGGGGAACTTCTTGAGTTGCAGCAAGGGTGTGAAGGACCCTTTGGAAGTTCCAGTGCTTAGATGTGATTGGCCTCGAGAAGCCTCAGCGGAAATGGGCCTCATCTCGCCTGGAGGGCAAAACCTCCTGGATTTTCTCGAGTTGCGGCAGGTGCTCTCGACTTAAGACGGGGACCTCAGGGACCCGCTCTGGTGGCCTCAGGAAAGGCCAGTCCCCATGCGAGTTCCTCGGGGGCCTCTGGGGATTCCTCTCCCGTCGATGCCGGGGCCTAAGACCTTGTGTGGAGTCGGGGCCGGAACCTGAGGATTCCTCTCCAGTGCTGACATGGATCTTGGGGTACGTCTGGAGTCTCCCCAGGGCAGTCAGTCCTCGTCTCGAATGCGGGCATGCACTTGCACTTTCCTCCAGAGCGGTGGCAGCAGTGTCACGCAGTCCTCCGCGTGGATCAAAGGATCTATGGTTTTCCCTCGAGTCTTTCCCACGAGGCTTTCCCACGAGGCTTTCCCACAGGGCTGTCCCACGTGCACACGTGGTGGGAGTCGATCCTCGGCTTGAACGTCAAGGCAGTGCAGGGAAAACAGGTTCCTCTGGAATGGACTGACACATCTGGGGGACTCTTGGAATGGTGGCACGACCCTTCAGTTCCTCTCGCCTTTCCTGTGGAGAGCGCCTCCTCTTGAGATGCGACGGGAACGCCGGGAATTCTTTCCCTACGAAACAGGGAAAGCATCCCTCATCTCGAGCTAGGAGGCGGAAACGGGGCTCCCCTGGATGTGTGTGGGACCCACGTGCTTCCTCTCGAGTGGAGACGCGTATGTCGGGGAACTTCTTGAGTTGCAGCAAGGGTGTGAAGGAACCTTTGGAAGTTCCAGTGCTTAGATGTGATTGGCCTCGAGAAGCCTCAGCGGAAATGGGCCTCATCTCGCCTGGAGGGCAAAACCTCCTGGATTTTCTCGAGTTGCGGCAGGTGCTCTCGACTTACGACGGGGACCTCAGGGACCCGCTCTGGTGGCCTCAGGAAAGGCCAGTCCCCATGCGAGTTCCTCGGGGGCCTCTGGGGATTCCTCTCCCGTCGATGCCGGGGCCTAAGACCTTGTGTGGAGTCGGGGCCGGAACCTGAGGATTCCTCTCCAGTGCTGACATGGATCTTGGGGTACTTCTGGAGTCTCCCCAGGGGAGTCAGTCCTCGTCTCGAAGGCGGGCATGCACTTGCGCTTTCCTCCAGAGCGGTAGCAGCAGTGTCACGCAGTCTGCCCCGTGGATCAAAGGATCTATGTTTTTCCCTCGAGTCTTTCCCACGAGGCTTTCCCACGAGGCTTTCCCACAGGGCTGTCCCACGTGCACACGTGGTGGGAGTCGATCCTCGGCTTGAACGTCAAGGCAGTGCAGGGAAAACAGGTTCCTCTGGAATGGACTGACACATCTGGGGGACTCTTGGAAAGGTGGCACGACCCTGGAGTTCCTCTCGCCTTTCCTGTGGAGAGCGCCTCCTCTTGAGATGCGACGGGAACGCCGGGAATTCTTTCCCTACGAAACAGGGAAAGGATCCCTCATCTCAAGCTAGGAGGCGGAAACGGGGCTCCCCTGGATGTGTGCGGGACCCCACGTGCTTCCTCTCGAGTGGAGACGGGTATGTCGGGGACCTTCTTGAGTTGCAGCAAGGGTGTGAAGGACCCTTTGGAAATTTCAGTGGTTAGATGTGATTAGCCTCGAGAAGCCTCAGCGGAAATGGGCCTCATCTCGCCTGGAGGGCAAAACCTCCTGGATTTTCTCGAGTTGCGGCAGGTGCTCTCGACTTACGACGAGGACCTCAGGGACCCGCTCTGGTGGCCTCAGGAAAGGCCAGTCCCCATGCGAGTTCCTCGGGGGCCTCTGGGGATTCCTCTCCCGTCGATGCCGGGGCCTAAGACCTTGTGTGGAGTCGGGGCCGGAACCTGAGGATTCCTCTCCAGTGCTGACATGGATCTTGGGTTACTTCTGGAGTCTCCCCAGGGGAGTCAGTCCTAGTCTCGAATGCAGGCA
Source organism: Ovis canadensis (assembly GCF_042477335.2). Lineage (NCBI taxonomy): Eukaryota > Metazoa > Chordata > Mammalia > Artiodactyla > Bovidae > Ovis > Ovis canadensis. The sequence goes on along the minus strand of NC_091262.1, from coordinate 3,622,037 downwards.
TGCACTTGCGCTTTCCTCCAGAGCGGTAGCAGCAGTGTCACGCAGTCCGCCGCGTGGATCAAAGGATCTATGTTTTTCCCTCGAGTCTTTTCCACGATGCTTTCCCACGAGGCTTTCCCACAGGGCTGTCCCACATGCACACGTGGTGGGAGTCGATCCTTGGCTTGAACGTCAAGGCAGTGCAGGGAAAACAGATTCCTCTGGAATGGACTGACACATCTGGGGGACTCTTGGAATGGTGGCACGACCCTGGAGTTCCTCTCGCCTTTACTGTGGAGAACGCATCCTCTTGAGATGCGACGAGAACGCCGGGAATTCTTTCCCTACGAAACAGGGAAAGGATCCCTCATCTCGAGCTAGAGTCGGAAACGGAGCTCCCCTGGATGTGGGCGGGACACCACGTGCTTCCTCTCGAGTGGAGACGGGTATGTCGGGGAACTTCTTGAGTTGCAGCAAGGGTGTGAATGACCCTTTGGAAGTTCCAGTGGTTAGACGTGATTAGCCTCGAGAAGCCTCAGCGGAAATGGGCCTCATCTCGCCTGGAGGGCAAAACCTCCTGGATTTTCTCGAGTTGCGGCAGGTGCTCTCGACTTACGACGGGGACCTCAGGGACCCGCTCTGGTGGCCTCAGGAAAGGCCAGTCCCCATGCGAGTTCCTCGGGGGCCTCTCGGGATTCCTCTCCCGTCGATGCCGGGGCCTAAGACCTTGTGTGGAGTCGGGGCCGGAACCTGAGGATTCCTCTCCAGTGCTGCCATGGATCTTGGGGTACTTCTGGATTTTCCCCATGGGAGTCAGTCCTCGTCTCGAATGCGGGCATGCACTTGCGCTTTCCTCCAGAGCGGTGGCAGCAGTGTCACGCAGTCCGCCGCGTGGATCAAAGGATCTATGGTTTTCCCTAGAGTCTTTCCCACGAGGCATTCCCACGAGGCTTTCCCACAGGGCTGTCCCACGTGCACACGTTGTGGGAGTCGATCCTTGGCTTGAACGTCAAGGCAGTGCAGGGAAAACAGGTTCCTCTGGAATGGACTGACACATCTGGGGGACTCTTGGAATGGTGGCACGACCCTGGAGTTCCTCTCGCCTTTCCTGTGGAGAGCGCCTCCTCTTGAGATGCGACGGGAACGCCGGGAATTCTTTCCCTACGAAACAGGGAAAGGATCCCTCATCTCGAGCTAGGAGGCGGAAACGGGGCTCCCCTGGATGTGTGCGGGACCCCACGTGCTTCCTCTCGAGTGGAGACGGGTATGTCGGGGAACTTCTTGAGTTGCAGCAAGGGTGTGAAGGACCCTTTGGAAGTTCCAGTGCTTTGATGTGATTGGCCTCGAGAAGCCTCAGCGGAAATGGGCCTCATCTCGCCTGGAGGGCAAAACCTCCTGGATTTTCTCGAGTTGCGGCAGGTGCTCTCGACTTACGACGGGGACCTCAGGGACCCGCTCTGGTGGCCTCAGGAAAGGCCAGTCCCCATGCGAGTTCCTCGGGGGCCTCTCGGGATTCCTCTCCCGTCGATGCCGGGGCCTAAGACCTTGTGTGGAGTCGGGGCCGGAACCTGAGGATTCCTCTCCAGTGCTGACATGGATCTTGGGGTACGTCTGGAGTCTCCCCAGGGGAGTCAGTCCTCGTCTCGAATGCCGGCATGCACTTGCGCTTTCCTCCAGAGCGGAGGCAGCAGTGTCACGCAGTCCGCCGCGTGGATCAAAGGATCTATGGTTTTCCCTCGAGTCTTTCCCACGAGGCTTTCCCACGAGGCTTTCCCACAGGGCTGTCCCACGTGCACACGTGGTGGGAGTCGATCCTCGGCTTGAACGTCAAGGCAGTGCAGGGAAAACAGGTTCCTCTGGAATGGACTGACACATCTGGGGGACTCTTGGAATGGTGGCACGACCCTTCAGTTCCTCTCGCCTTTCCTGTGGAGAGCGCCTCCTCTTGAGATGCGACGGGAACGCCGGGAATTCTTTCCCTAGGAAACAGGGAAAGGATCCCTCATCTCGAGTTAGGAGGTGGAAACGGGGCTCCCCTGGATGTGTGCGGGACCCACGTGCTTCCTCTCGAGTGGAGACGGGTATGTCGGGGAACTTCTTGATTTGCAGCAAGGGTGTGAAGGACCCTTTGGAAGTTCCAGTGGTTAGACGTGATTAGCCTCGAGAAGCCTCAGCGGAAATGGGCCTCATCTCGCCTGGAGGGCAAAACCTCCTGGATTTTCTCGAGTTGCGGCAGGTGCTCTCGACTTACGACGAGGACCTCAGGGACCCGCTCTGGTGGCCTCAGGAAAGGCCAGTCCCCATGCGAGTTCCTCGGGGGCCTCTGGGCATTCCTCTCCCGTCGATGCCGGGACCTAAGACCTTGTGTGGAGTCGGGGCCGGAACCTGAGGATTCCTCTCCAGCACTGACATGCATCTAGGGGTACTTCTGGAGTCTCCCCAGGGGAGTCAGTCCTCGTCTCGAATCCGGGCATGCACTTGCGCTTTCCTCCAGAGCGGTAGCAGCAGTGTCACGCAGTCCGCCGCGTGGATCAAAGGATCTATGGTTTTCCATCGAGTCTTTCCCACGAGGCTTTCCCACGAGGCTTTCCCACAGGGCTGTCCCACGTGCACACGTGGTGGGAGTCGATCCTCGGCTTGAACGTCAAGGCAGTGCAGGGAAAACAGGTTCCTCTGGAATGGGCTGACACATCTGGGGGACTCTTGGAATGGTGTCTCGACCCTGAAGTTCCTCTCGCCTTTCCTGTGGAGAGCGCCTCCTCTTGAGATGCGACGGGAACGCCGGGAATTCTTTCTCTACGAAACAGGGAAAGGATCCCTCATCTCGAGCTAGGAGGCGGAAACGGGGCTCCCATGGATGTGTGCGGGACACCACGTGCTTCCTCTCGAGTGGAGACGGGTACGTCGGGGAACTTCTTGAGTTGCAGCAAGGGTGTGAAGGACCCTTTGGAAGTTCCAGTAGTTAGATGTGATTGGCCTCGAGAAACCTTAGCGGAAATGGTCCTCATCTCGCCTGGAGGGCAAAACCTCCTGGATTTTCTCGAGTTGCGGCAGGTGCTCTCGACTTACGACGGGGACCTCAGGGACCCGCTCTGGTGGCCTCAGGAAAGGCCAGTCCCCATGCGAGTTCCTCGGGGGCCTCTCGGGATTCCTCTCCCGTCGATGCCGGGGTATAAGACCTTGTGTGGAGTCGGGGCCGGAACCTGAGGATTCCTTTCCAGTGCTGACATGGATCTTGGGGTACTTCTGGAGTCTCCCCAGGGGAGTCAGTCCTCGTCTCGAATGCGGGCATGTACTTGCGCTTTCCTCCAGCGCGGTAGCAGCATTGTCACGCAGTCCGCCGCGTGGATCAAAGGATCTATGTTTTTCCCTCGAGTCTTTCCCACGAGGCTTTCCCACGAGGCTTTCCCACAGGGCTGTCCCACGTGCACACGTGGTGGGAGTCGATCCTCGGCTTGAACGTCAAGGCAGTGCAGGGAAAACAGGTTCCTCTGGAATGGACTGACACATCTGGGGGACTCTTGGAATGGTGGCACGACCCTGGAGTTCCTCTCGCCTTTCCTGTGGAGAGCGCCTCCTCTTGAGATGCGACGGGAACGCCGGGAATTCTTTCCCTACGAAAAAGGGAAAGGATCCCTCATCTCGAGTTAGGAGGCGGAAACGGGGCTCCCCTGGATGTGTGAGGGACCCACGTGCTTCCTCTCGAGTGGAGACGGGTATGTCGGGGAACTTCTTGAGTTGCAGCAAGGGTGTGAAGGACCCTTTGGAAGTTCCAGTGGTTAGACGTGATTAGCCTCGAGAAGCCTCAGCGGAAATGGGCCTCATCTCGCCTGGAGGGCAAAACCTCCTGGATTTTCTCGAGTTGCGGCAGGTGCTCTCGACTTACGACGGGGACCTCAGGGACCCGCTCTGGTGGCCTCAGGAAAGGCCAGTCCCCATGCGAGTTCCTCGGGGGCCTCTCGGGATTCCTCTCCCGTCGATGCCGGGGCCTAAGACCTTGTGTGGAGTCGGGGCCGGAACCTGAGGTTTCCTCTCCAGTGCTGACATGGATCTTGGGGTACTTCTGGAGTCTCCCCAGGGGAGTCAGTCCTCGTCTCGAATGCGGGCATGCACTTGCGCTTTCCTCCAGAGCGGTAGCAGCAGTGTCACGCAGTCCGCCGTGTGGATCAAAGGATCTATGGTTTTCCCTCGAGTCTTTCCCACGAGGCTTTCCCACGAGGCTTTCCCACAGGGCTGTCCCACGTGCACACGTGGTGGGAGTCGATCCTCGACTTGAACGTCAAGGCAGTGCAGGGAAAACAGGTTCCTCTGGAATGGACTGACACATCTGGGGGACTCTTGGAATGGTGTCACGACCCTGGAGTTCCTCTCGCCTTTCCTGTGGAGAGCGCCTCCTCTTGAGATGCGACGGGAACGCCGGGAATTCTTTCCCTACGAAACAGGGAAAGGATCCCTCATCTCGAGCTAGGAGGCGGAAACGGGGCTCCCCTGGATGTGTGCGGGACACCACGTGCTTCCTCTCGAGTGGAGACGTGTATGTCGGGGAACTTCTTGAGTTGCAGCAAGGGTGTGAAGGACCCTTTGGAAGTTCCAGTGGTTAGATGTGATTGGCCTCGAGAAGCCTCAGCGGAAATGGGCCTCATCTCGCCTGGAGGGCAAAACCTCCTGGATTTTCTCGAGTTGCGGCAGGTGCTCTCAACTTATGACGGGGACCTCAGGGACCCGCTCTGGTGGCCTCAGGAAAGGCCAGTCCCCATGCGAGTTCCTCGGGGGCCTCTCGGGATTCCTCTCCCGTCGATGCCGGGGCCTAAGGCCTTGTGTGGAGTCGGGGCCGGAACCTGAGGATTCCTCTCCAATGCTGACATGGATCTTGGGGTACTTCTGCAGTCTCCCCAGGGGAGTCAGTCCTCGTCTCGAATGCGGGCATGCACTTGCGCTTTCCTCCAGAGCGGTAGCAGCAGTGTCACGCAGTCCGCCACGTGGATCAAAGAATCTATGGTTTTCCCTCGAGTCTTTCCCACGAGGCTTTCCCACGAGGCTTTCCCACAGGGCTGTCCCACGTGCACACGTGGTGGGAGTCGATCCTCGGCTTGAAAGTCAAGGCAGTGCAGGGAAAACAGGTTCCTCTGGAATGGACTGACACATCTGGGGGACTCTTGGAATGGTGGCACGACCCTGGAGTTCCTCTCGCCTTTCCTGTGGAGAGCGCCTCCTCTTGAGATGCGACGGGAACGCCGGGAATTCTTTCCCTACGAAACAGGGAAAGGATCCCTCATCTCGAGCTAGGAGGCGGAAACGGGGCTCCCCTGGATGTGTGCGGGACCCACGTGCTTCCTCCCGAGTGGAGACAGGTATGTCGGGAAACTTCTTGAGTTGCAGCAAGGGTGTGAAGGACCCTTTGGAAGTTCCAGTGGTTAGACGTGATTAGCCTCGAGAAGCCTCAGCGGAAATGGGCCTCATCTCGCCTGGAGGGCAAAACCTCCTGGATTTTCTCGAGTTGCGGCAGGTGCTCTCGACTTACGACGGGGACCTCAGGGACCCGCTCTGGTGGCCTCAGGAAAGGCCAGTCCCCATGCGAGTTCCTCGGGGGCCTCTCGGGATTCCTCTCCCGTCGATGCCGGGGCCTAAGACCTTGTGTGGAGTCGACCTGGAACCTGAGGATTCCTCTCCAGTGCTGACATGGATCTTGGGGTACTTCTGGTGTCTCCCCAGGGGAGTCAGTCCTCGTCTCGAATGCGGGCATGAACTTGCGCTTTCCTCCAGAGGGTAGCAGAAATGTCACGCAGTCCGCCGCGTGGATCAAAGGATGTATGGTTTTCCCTCGAGTCTTTCCCACGAGGCTTTCCCACGAGGCTTTCCCACAGGGCTGTCCCACGTGCACACGTGGTGGGAGTCGATCCTCGGCTTGAACGTCAAGGCAGTGCAGGGAAAACAGGTTCCTCTGGAATGGACTGACACATCTGGGGGACTCTTGGAATGGTGGCACGACCCTGGAGTTCCTCTCGCCTTTCCTGAGGAGAGCGCCTCCTCTTGAGATGCGACGGGAACGCCGGGAATTCTTTCCCTACGAAACAGGGAAAGGATCCCTCATCTCGAGCTAGGAGGCGGAAACGGGGCTCCCCTGGATGTGTGCGGGACACCACGTGCTTCCTCTCTAGTGCAGACGGGTATGTCGGGGAACTTCTTGAGTTGCAGCAATGGTGTGAAGGACCCTTTGGAAGTTCCAGTGGTTAGATGTGATTGGCCTCGAGAAGCCTCAGCTGAAATGGGCCTCATCTCGCCTGGAGCGCAAAACCTCCTGGATTTTCTCGAGTTGCGGCAGGTGCTCTCGACTTACGACGGGGACCTCAGGGACCCGCTCTGGTGGCCTCAGGAAAGGCCAGTCCCCATGCGAGTTCCTCGGGGGCCTCTCGGGATTCCTCTCCCGTCGATGCCGGGGCCTAAGACCTTGTGTGGAGTCGGGGCCGGAACCTGAGGATTCCTCTCCAGTGCTGACATGGATCTTGGGGTACTTCTGGAGTCTCCCCAGGGGAGTCAGTCCTCGTCTCGAATGCGGGCATGCACTTGCGCTTTCCTCCAGAGCGGTAGCAGCAGTGTCACGCAGTCCGCCGCGTGGATCAAAGGATCTATGGTTTTCCCTCGAGTCTTTCCCACGAGGCTTTCCCACGAGGCTTTCCCACAGGGCTGTCCCACGTGCACACGTGGTGGGAGTCGATCCTCGGCTTGAACGTCAAGGCAGTGCAGGGAAAACAGGTTCCTCTGGAATGGACTGACACATCTGGGGGACTCTTGGAATGGTGGCACGACCCTGGAATTCCTCTCGCCTTTCCTGTGGAGAGCGCCTCCTCTTGAGATGCGACGGGAACGCCGGGAATTCTTTCCCTACGAAACAGGGAAAGGATCCCTCATCTCGAGCTAGGAGGCGGAAACGAGGCTCCCCTGGATGTGTGCGGGACCCACGTGCTTCCTCTCGAGTGGAGACGGGTATGTCAGGGAACTTCTTGAGTTGCAGCAAGGGTGTGAAGGACCCTTTGGAAGTTCCAGTGGTTAGACGTGATTAGCCTCGAGAAGCCTCAGCGGATATGGGCCTCATCTCGCCTGGAGGGCAAAACCTCCTGGATTTTCTCGAGTTGCAGCAGGTGCTCTCGACTTAAGACGGGGACCTCAGGGACCCGCTCTGGTGGCCTCAGGAAAGGCCAGTCCCCATGTGAGTTCCTCGGGGGCCTCTCGGGATTCCTCTCCCGTCGATGCCGGGGCCTAAGACCTTATGTGGAGTCGGGGCCGGAACCTGAGGATTCCTCTCCAGTGCTGACATGGATCTTGGGGTACTTCTGGAGTCTCCCCAGGGGAGTCAGTCCTCGTCTCGAATGCGGGCATGCACTTGCGCTTTCCTCTAGAGCGGTAGCAGCAGTGTCACGCAGTCCGCCGCGTGGATCAAAGGATCTATGGTTTTCCCTCGAGTTTTTCCCACGAGGCTTTCCCACGAGGCTTTCCCACAGGGCTGTCCCACGTGCACACGTGGTGGGAGTCGATCCTCGGCATGAACGTCAAGGCAGTGCAGGGAAAACAGGTTCCTCTGGAATGGACTGACACATCTGGGGGACTCTTGGAATGGTGTCAAGACCCTGGAGTTCCTCTCGCCTTTCCTGTGGAGAGCGCCTCCTCTTGAGATGCGACGGGAACGCCGGGTATTCTTTCCCTACGAAACAGGGAAAGGATCCCTCATCTCGAGCTAGGAGGCGGAAAAGGGGCTCCCCTGGATGTGTGCGGGACCCACGTGCTTCCTCTCGAGTGGAGACGGGTATGTCAGGGAACTTCTTGAGTTGCAGCAAGGGTGTGAAGGACCCTTTGGAAGTTCCAGTGGTTAGATGTGATTGGCCTCGAGAAGCCTCAGCGGAAATGGGCCTCATCTCGCCTGGAGGGCAAAACCTCCTGGATTTTCTCGAGTTGCGGCAGGTGCTCTCGACTTACGACGGGGACCTCAGGGACCCGCTCTGGTGGCCTCAGGAAAGGCCAGTCCCCATGCGAGTTCCTCGGGGGCCTCTCGGGATTCCTCTCCCTTCGATGCCGGGGCCTAAGACCTTGTGTGGAGTCGGGGCCGGAACCTGAGGATTTCTCTCCAGGGCTGACATGGATCTTGGGGTACTTCTGGAGTCTCCCCAGGGGAGTCAGTCCTCGTCTCGAATGCGGGCATGCATTGCGCTTTCCTCCAGAGCGGTAGCAGCAGTGTCACGCAGTCCGCCGCGTGGATCAAAGGATCTATGGTTTTCCCTCGAGTCTTTCCCACGAGGCTTTCCCACGAGGCTTTCCCACAGGGCTGTCCCACGTGCACACGTGGTGGGAGTCGATCCTCGGCTTGAACGTCAAGGCAGTGCAGGGAAAACAGGTTCCTCTGGAATGGACTGACACATCTGGGGGACTCTTGGAATGGTGGCACGACCCTGGAATTCCTCTCGCCTTTCCTGTGGAGAGCGCCTCCTCTTGAGATGCGACGGGAACGCCGGGAATTCTTTCCCTACGAAACAGGGAAAGGATCCCTCATCTCGAGCTAGGAGGCGGAAACGAGGCTCCCCTGGATGTGTGCGGGACACCACGTGCTTCCTCTCGAGTGCAAACGGGTATGTTGGGGAACTTCTTGAGTTGCAGCAAGGGTGTGAAGGACCCTTTGGAAGTTCCAGTGGTTAGATGTGATTGGCCTGGAGAAGCCTCAGCGGAAATGGGCCTCATCTCGCCTGGAGGGCAAAACCTCCTGGATTTTCTCGAGTTTCGGCAGGTGCTCTCGACTTACGACGGGGACCTCAGGGAACCGCTCTGGTGGCCTCAGGAAAGGCCAGTCCCCATGCGAGTTCCTCGGGGGCCTCTCGGGATTCCTCTCCCGTCGATGCCGGGGTCTAAGACCTTGTGTGGAGTCGGGGCCGGAAACTGAGGATTCCTCTCCAGTGCTGACATGGATCTTGGGGTACTTCTGGAGTCTCCCCAGGGGAGTCAGTCCTCGTCTCGAATGCGGGCATGCACTTGCGCTTTCCTCCAGAGCGGTAGCAGCAGTGGCAGGCAGTCCGCCGCGTGGATCAAAAGATCCATGGTTTTCCCTCGAGTCTTTCCCACGAGGCTTTCCCACGAGGCTTTCCCACAGGGCTGTCCCACGTGCACACGTGGTGGGAGTCGATCCTCGGCTTGAACGTCAAGGCAGTGCAGGGAAAACAGGTTCCTCTGGATTGGACTGACACATCTGGGGGACTCTTGGAATGGTGTCACGACCCTGGAGTTCCTCTCGCCTTTCCTGTGGAGAGCGCCTCCTCTTGAGATGCGACGAGAACGCCGGGAATTCTTTCCCTACGAAACAGGGAAAGGATCCCTCATCTCGAGCTAGGAGGCGGAAACGGGGCTCCCCTGGATGTGTGCGGGACCCCACGTTCTTCCTCTCGAGTGGAGACGGGTATGTCGGGGAACTTCCTGAGTTGCAGCAAGGGTGTGAAGGACCCTTTGGAAGTTCCAGTGGTTAGACGTGATTGGCCTCGAGAAGCCTCAGCGGAAATGGGCCTCATCTCGCCTGGAGGGCAAAACCTCCTGGATTTTCTCGAGTTGCGGCAGGTGCTCTCGACTTACGACGGGGACCTCAGGGACCCGCTCTGGTGGCCTCAGGAAAGGCCAGTCCCCATGCGAGTTCCTCGGGGGCCTCTCGGGATTCCTCTCCCGTCGATGCCGGGGCCTAAGACCTTGTGTGGAGTCGACCTGGAACCTGAGGATTCCTCTCCAGTGCTGACATGGATCTTGGGGTACTTCTGGTGTCTCCCCAGGGGAGTCAGTCCTCGTCTCCAATGCGGGCATGCACTTGCGCTTTCCTCCAGAGGGTAGCAGAAGTGTCACGCAGTCCGCCGCGTGGATCAAAGGATCTATGGTTTTCCCTCGAGTCTTTCCCACGAGGCTTTCCCACGAGGCTTTCCCACAGGGCTGTCCCACGTGCACACGTGGTGGGAGTCGATCCTCGGCTTGAACGTCAAGGCAGTGCAGGGAAAACAGGTTCCTCTGGAATGGACTGACACATCTGGGGGACTCTTGGAATGGTGGCACGACCCTGGAATTCCTCTCGCCTTTCCTGTGGAGAGTGCCTCCTCTTGAGATGCGACGGGAACGCCGGGAATTCTTTCCCTACGAAACAGGGAAAGGATCCCTCATCTCGAGCTAGGAGGCGGAAACGAGGCTCCCCTGGATGTGTGCGGGACCCACGTGCTTCCTCTCGAGTGGAGACGGGTATGTCAGGGAACTTCTTGAGTTGCAGCAAGGGTGTGAAGGACCCTTTGGAAGTTCCAGTGGTTAGACGTGATTAGCCTCGAGAAGCCTCAACGGAAATGGGCCTCATCTCGCCTGGAGGGCAAAACCTCCTGGATTTTCTCGAGTTGCGGCAGGTGCTCTCGACTTAAGACGGGGACCTCAGGGACCCGCTCTGGTGGCCTCAGGAAAGGCCAGTCCCCATGTGAGTTCCTCGGGGGCCTCTCGGGATTCCTCTCCCGTCGATGCCGGGGCCTAAGACCTTATGTGGAGTCGGGGCCGGAACCTGAGGATTCCTCTCCAGTGCTGACATGGATCTTGGGGTACTTCTGGAGTCTCCCCAGGGGAGTCAGTCCTCGTCTCGAATGCGGGCATGCACTTGCGCTTTCCTCTAGAGCGGTAGCAGCAGTGTCACGCAGTCCGCCGCGTGGATCAAAGGATCTATGGTTTTCCCTCGAGTCTTTCCCACGAGGCTTTCCCACGAGGCTTTCCCACAGGGCTTTCCCACGTGCACACGTGGTGGGAGTCGATCCTCGGCTTGAACGTCAAGGCAGTGCAGGGAAAACAGGTTCCTCTGGAAGGACTGACACATCTGGGGGACTCTTGGAATGGTGGCACGACCCTGGAGTTCCTCTCACCTTTCCTGTGGAGAGCGCCTCCTCTTGAGATGCGACGGGAACGCCGGGAATTCTTTCCCTACGAAACAGGGAAAGGATCCCTCATCTCGAGCAAGGAGGCGGAAACGGGGCTCCCCTGGATGTGTGCGGGAACCCACCGCTTCCTCTCGAGTGGAGACGGGTATGTCGGGGAACTTCTTGAGTTGCAGCAATGGTGTGAAGGACCCTTTCGAAGTTCCAGTGGTTAGATGTGATTGGCCTCGAGAAGCCTCAGCGGAAATAGGCCTCATCTCGCCTGGAGGACAAAACCTCCTGGATTTTCTCGAGTTGCGGCAGGTGCTCTCGACTTACGACGGGACCACAGGGAACCGCTCTGGTGGCCTCAGGAAAGGCCAGTCCCCATGCGAGTTCCTTGGGGGCCTCTCGGGATTCCTCTCCCGTCGATGCCGGCGCCGAAGACCTTGTGTGGAGTCGGGGCCGGAACCTGAGGGTTCCTCTCCAGTGCTGACATGGATCTTGGGGTACTTCTGGAGTCTCCCCAGGGGAGTCAGTCCTCGTCTCGAATGCGGGCATGCACTTGCGCTTTCCTCCAGAGCGGTAGCAGCAGTGTCACGCAGTCCGCCGCGTGGATCAAAGGATCTATGGTTTTCCCTCGAGTCTTTCCCACGAGGCTTTCCCACGAGGCTTTCCCACAGGGCTGTCCCACGTGCACACGTGGTGGGAGTCTATCCTCGGCTTGAACGTCAAGGCAGTGCAGGGAAAACAGGTTCCTCTGGAATGGACTGACACATCTGGGGGACTCTTGGAATTGTGGCATGATCCTGGAGTTCCTCTCGCCTTTCCTGTGGAGAGCGCCTCCTCTTGAGATGCGACGGGAACGCCGGGAATTCTTTCCCTACGAAACAGGGAAAGGATCCCTCATCTCGAGCTAGGAGGCGGAAACGGGGCTCCCCTGGATGTGTGCGGGACCCCACGTGCTTCCTCTCGAGTGGAGACGGGTATGTCGGGGAACTTCTTGAGTTGCAGCAAGGGTGTGAAGGACCCTTTGGAAGTTCCAGTGGTTAGACGTGATTGGCCTCGAGAAGCCTCAGCGAAATGGGCCTCATCTCGCCTGGAGGGCAAAACCTCCTGGATTTTCTCGAGTTGCGGCAGGTGCTCTCGACTTACGACGGGGACCTCAGGGACCCGCTCTGGTGGCCTCAGGAAAGGCCAGTCCCCATGCGAGTTCCTCGGGGGCCTTTCGGGATTCCTCTCCCGTCGATGCCGGGGCCTAAGACCTTATGTGGATTCGGGGCCGGAACCTGAGGATTCCTCTCCAGTGCTGACATGGATCTTGGGGTACTTCTGGAGTCTCCCCAGGGGAGTCAGTCCTCGTCACGAATGCGGGCATGCACTTGCGCTTTCCTCCAGAGCGGTAGCAGCAGTGTCACGCAGTCCGCCGCGTGGATCAAAGGATCTATGGTTTTCCCTCGAGTCTTTTCCACGAGGCTTTCCCACGAGGCTTTCCCACAGGGCTGTCCCACGTGCACACGTGGTGGGAGTCGATCCTTGGCTTGAACGTCAAGGCAGTGCAGGGAAAACAGGTTCCTCTGGATTGGACTGACACATCTGGGGGACTCTTGGAATGGTGTCACGACCCTGGAGTTCCTCTCGCCTTTCCTGTGGAGAGCGCCTCCTCTTGAGATGCGACGAGAACGCCGGGAATTCTTTCCCTACGAAACAGGGAAAGGATCCCTCATCTCGAGCTAGGAGGCGGAAACGGGGCTCCCCTGGATGTGTGCGGGACCCCACGTTCTTCCTCTCGAGTGGAGACGGGTATGTCGGGGAACTTCCTGAGTTGCAGCAAGGGTGTGAAGGACCCTTTGGAAGTTCCAGTGGTTAGACGTGATTGGCCTCGAGAAGCCTCAGCGGAAATGGGCCTCATCTCGCCTGGAGGGCAAAACCTCCTGGATTTTCTCGAGTTGCGGCAGGTGCTCTCGACTTACGACGGGGACCTCAGGGACCCGCTCTGGTGGCCTCAGGAAAGGCCAGTCCCCATGCGAGTTCCTCGGGGGCCTCTCGGGATTCCTCTCCCGTCGATGCCGGGGCCTAAGACCTTGTGTGGAGTCGGGGCCGGAACCTGAGGATTCCTCTCCAGTGCTGACATGGATCTTGGGGTACTTCTGGAGTCTCCCCAGGGGAGTCAGTCCTCGTCTCGAATGCGGGCATGCACTTGCGCTTTCCTCCAGAGCGGTAGCAGCAGTGTCACGCAGTCCGCCGCGTGGATCAAAGGATCTATGGTTTTCCCTCGAGTCTTTCCCACGAGGCTTTCCCACGAGGCTTTCCCACAGGGCTGTCCCACGTGCACACGTGGTGGGAGTCGATCCTCGGCTTGAACGTCAAGGCAGTGCAGGGAAAACAGGTTCCTCTGGAATGGACTGACATATCTGGGGGACTCTTGGAATGGTGGCACGACCCTGGAATTCCTCTCGCCTTTCCTGTGGAGAGTGCCTCCTCTTGAGATGCGACGGGAACGCCGGGAATTCTTTCCCTACGAAACAGGGAAAGGATCCCTCATCTCGAGCTAGGAGGCGGAAACGAGGCTCCCCTGGATGTGTGCGGGACCCACGTGCTTCCTCTCGAGTGGAGACGGGTATGTCAGGGAACTTCTTGAGTTGCAGCAAGGGTGTGAAGGACCCTTTGGAAGTTCCAGTGGTTAGACGTGATTAGCCTCGAGAAGCCTCAACGGAAATGGGCCTCATCTCGCCTGGAGGGCAAAACCTCCTGGATTTTCTCGAGTTGCGGCAGGTGCTCTCGACTTAAGACGGGGACCTCAGGGACCCGCTCTGGTGGCCTCAGGAAAGGCCAGTCCCCATGTGAGTTCCTCGGGGGCCTCTCGGGATTCCTCTCCCGTCGATGCCGGGGCCTAAGACCTTATGTGGAGTCGGGGCCGGAACCTGAGGATTCCTCTCCAGTGCTGACATGGATCTTGGGGTACTTCTGGAGTCTCCCCAGGGGAGTCAGTCCTCGTCTCGAATGCGGGCATGCACTTGCGCTTTCCTCTAGAGCGGTAGCAGCAGTGTCACGCAGTCCGCCGCGTGGATCAAAGGATCTATGGTTTTCCCTCTAGTCTTTCCCACGAGGCTTTCCCACGAGGCTTTCCCACAGGGCTGTCCCACGTGCACACGTGGTGGGAGTCGATCCTCGGCTTGAACGTCAAGGCAGTGCATGGAAAACAGGTTCCTCTGGAATGGACTGACACATCTGGGGGACTCTTGGAATGGTGTCACGACCCTGGAGTTCCTCTCGCCTTTCCTGTGGAGAGCGCCTCCTCTTGAGATGCGACGGGAACGCCGGGAATTCTTTCCCTACGAAAAATGGAAGGATCCCTCATCTCGAGCTAGGAGGCGGAAACGGGGCTCCCCTGGATGTGTGATGGCCCCACGTGCTTCCTCTCGAGTGGAGACGGGTATGTCGGGAAACTTCTTGAGTTGCAGCAAGGGTGTGAAGGACCCTTTGGAAGTTCCAGTGGTTAGATGTGATTGGCCGCGAGAAGCCTCAGCGGAAATGGGCCTCATCTCGCCTGGAGGGCAAAACCTCCTGGATTTTCTCGAGTTGCGGCAGGTGCTCTCGACTTACGACGGGGACCTCAGGGACCCGCTCTGGTGGCCTCAGGAAAGGCCAGTCCCCATGCGAGTTCCTCGGGGGCCTCTCGGGATTCCTCTCCCGTCGATGCCGGGGCCTAAGACCTTGTGTGGAGTCGGGGCCGGAACCTGAGGATTCCTCTCCAGTGCTGACATGGGTCTTGGGGTACTTCTGGAGTCTCCCCAGGGGAGTCAGTCCTCGTCTCGAATGCGGGCATGCACTTGCGCTTTCCTCCAGAGCGGTAGCAGCAGTATCACGCAGTCCGCCGCGTGGATCAAAGGATCTATGGTTTTCCCTCGAGTCTTTCCCACGAGGCTTTCCCACGAGGCTTTCCCACAGGGCTGTCCCACGTGCACACGTGGTGGGAGTCGATCCTCGGCTTGAACGTCAAGGCAGTGCAGGGAAAACAGGTTCCTCTGGATTGGACTGACACATCTGGGGGACTCTTGGAATGGTGGCACGACCCTGGAGTTCCTCTCGCCTTTCCTGTAGAGAGCGCCTCTTCTTGAGATGCGACGGGAACGCCGGGAATTCTTTCCCTACGAAACAGGGAAAGGATTCCTCATCTCGAGCTAGGAGGCGGAAACGGGGCTCCCCTGGATGTGTGCGGGACACCACGTGCTTCCTCTCGAGTGCAGACGGGTATGTCGGGGAAGTTCTTGAGTTGCAGCAAGGGTGTGAAGGACCCTTTGGAAGTTCCAGTGGTTAGATGTGATTGGCCTCGAGAAGCCTCAGCGGAAATGGGCCTCATCTCGCCTGGAGGGCAAAACCTCCTGGATTTTCTCGAGTTGCGGCAGGTGCTCTCGACTTACGACGGGGACCTCAGGGACCCGCTCTGGTGGCCTCAGGAAAGGCCAGTCCCCATGCGAGTTCCTCGGGGGCCACTCGGGATTCCTCTCCCGTCGATGCAGGGGACTAAGACCTTGTGTGGAGTCGGGGCCGGAACCTGAGGATTCCTCTCCAGTGCTGACATGGATCTTGGGGTACTTCTGGAGTCTCCCCAGGGGAGTCAGTCCTCGTCTCGAATGCGGGCATGCACTTGCGCTTTCCTCCAGAGCGGTAGCAGCAGTGTCACGCAGTCCGCCGCGTGGATCAAAGGATCTATGGTTTTCCCTCGAGTCTTTCCCACGAGGCTTTCCCACGAGGCTTTCCCACAGGGCTGTCCCACGTGCACACGTGGTGGGAGTCGATCCTCGGCTTGAACGTCAAGGCAGTGCAGGGAAAACAGGTTCCTCTGGATTGGACTGACACATCTGGGGGACTCTTGGAATGGTGGCACGACACTGGAGTTCCTCTCGCCTTTCCTGTAGAGAGCGCCTCTTCTTGAGATGCGACGGGAACGCCGGGAATTCTTTCCCTACGAAACAGGGAAAGGATTCCTCATCTCGAGCTAGGAGGCGGAAACGGGGCTCCCCTGGATGTGTGCGGGACACCACGTGCTTCCTCTCGAGTGCAGACGGGTATGTCGGGGAAGTTCTTGAGTTGCAGCAAGGGTGTGAAGGACCCTTTGGAAGTTCCAGTGGTTAGATGTGATTGGCCTCGAGAAGCCTCAGCGGAAATGGGCCTCATCTCGCCTGGAGGGCAAAACCTCCTGGATTTTCTCGAGTTGCGGCAGGTGCTCTCGACTTACGACGGGGACCTCAGGGACCCGCTCTGGTGGCCTCAGGAAAGGCCAGTCCCCATGCGAGTTCCTCGGGGGCCACTCGGGATTCCTCTCCCGTCGATGCAGGGGACTAAGACCTTGTGTGGAGTCGGGGCCGGAACCTGAGGATTCCTCTCCAGTGCTGACATGGATCTTGGGGTACTTCTGGAGTCTCCCCAGGGGAGTCAGTCCTCGTCTCGAATGCGGGCATGCACTTGCGCTTTCCTCCAGAGCGGTAGCAGCAGTGTCACGCAGTCCGCCGCGTGGATCAAAGGATCTATGGTTTTCCCTCGAGTCTTTCCCACGAGGCTTTCCCACGAGGCTTTCCCACAGGGCTGTCCCACGTGCACACGTGGTGGGAGTCGATCCTCGGCTTGAACGTCAAGGCAGTGCAGGGAAAACAGGTGCCTCTGGAATGGACTGACACATCTGGGGGACTCTTGGAATGGTGGCACGACCCTGGAGTTCCTCTCGCCTTTCCTGTGGAGAGCGCCTCCTCTTGAGATGCGACGGGAACGCCGGGAATTCTTTCCCTACGAAACAGGGAAAGGATCCCTCATCTCGAGCTAGGAGGCGGAAACGGGGCTCCCCTGGATGTGTGCGGGAACCCACCGCTTCCTCTCGAGTGGAGACGGGTATGTCGGGGAACTTCTTGAGTTGCAGCAATGGTGTGAAGGACCCTTTCGAAGTTCCAGTGGTTAGATGTGATTGGCCTCGAGAAGCCTCAGCGGAAATAGGCCTCATCTCGCCTGGAGGACAAAACCTCCTGGATTTTCTCGAGTTGCGGCAGGTGCTCTCGACTTACGACGGGACCACAGGGAACCGCTCTGGTGGCCTCAGGAAAGGCCAGTCCCCATGCGAGTTCCTTGGGGGCCTCTCGGGATTCCTCTCCCGTCGATGCCGGCGCCGAAGACCTTGTGTGGAGTCGGGGCCGGAACCTGAGGGTTCCTCTCCAGTGCTGACATGGATCTTGGGGTACTTCTGGAGTCTCCCCAGGGGAGTCAGTCCTCGTCTCGAATGCGGGCATGCACTTGCGCTTTCCTCCAGAGCGGTAGCAGCAGTGTCACGCAGTCCGCCGCGTGGATCAAAGGATCTATGGTTTTCCCTCGAGTCTTTCCCACGAGGCTTTCCCACGAGGCTTTCCCACAGGGCTGTCCCACGTGCACACGTGGTGGGAGTCTATCCTCGGCTTGAACGTCAAGGCAGTGCAGGGAAAATAGGTTCCTCTGGAATGGACTGACACATCTGGGGGACTCTTGGAATTGTGGCATGATCCTGGAGTTCCTCTCGCCTTTCCTGTGGAGAGCGCCTCCTCTTGAGATGCGACGGGAACGCCGGGAATTCTTTCCCTACGAAACAGGGAAAGGATCCCTCATCTCGAGCTAGGAGGCGGAAACGGGGCTCCCCTGGATGTGTGCGGGACCCCACGTGCTTCCTCTCGAGTGGAGACGGGTATGTCGGGGAACTTCTTGAGTTGCAGCAAGGGTGTGAAGGACCCTTTGGAAGTTCCAGTGGTTAGACGTGATTGGCCTCGAGAAGCCTCAGCGAAATGGGCCTCATCTCGCCTGGAGGGCAAAACCTCCTGGATTTTCTCGAGTTGCGGCAGGTGCTCTCGACTTACGACGGGGACCTCAGGGACCCGCTCTGGTGGCCTCAGGAAAGGCCAGTCCCCATGCGAGTTCCTCGGGGGCCTTTTGGGATTCCTCTCCCGTCGATGCCGGGGCCTAAGACCTTATGTGGATTCGGGGCCGGAACCTGAGGATTCCTCTCCAGTGCTGACATGGATCTTGGGGTACTTCTGGAGTCTCCCCAGGGGAGTCAGTCCTCGTCACGAATGCGGGCATGCACTTGCGCTTTCCTCCAGAGCGGTAGCAGCAGTGTCACGCAGTCCGCCGCGTGGATCAAAGGATCTATGGTTTTCCCTCGAGTCTTTTCCACGAGGCTTTCCCACGAGGCTTTCCCACAGGGCTGTCCCACGTGCACACGTGGTGGGAGTCGATCCTTGGCTTGAACGTCAAGGCAGTGCAGGGAAAACAGGTTCCTCTGGATTGGACTGACACATCTGGGGGACTCTTGGAATGGTGTCACGACCCTGGAGTTCCTCTCGCCTTTCCTGTGGAGAGCGCCTCCTCTTGAGATGCGACGAGAACGCCGGGAATTCTTTCCCTACGAAACAGGGAAAGGATCCCTCATCTCGAGCTAGGAGGCGGAAACGGGGCTCCCCTGGATGTGTGCGGGACCCCACGTTCTTCCTCTCGAGTGGAGACGGGTATGTCGGGGAACTTCCTGAGTTGCAGCAAGGGTGTGAAGGACCCTTTGGAAGTTCCAGTGGTTAGACGTGATTGGCCTCGAGAAGCCTCAGCGGAAATGGGCCTCATCTCGCCTGGAGGGCAAAACCTCCTGGATTTTCTCGAGTTGCGGCAGGTGCTCTCGACTTACGACGGGGACCTCAGGGACCCGCTCTGGTGGCCTCAGGAAAGGCCAGTCCCCATGCGAGTTCCTCGGGGGCCTCTCGGGATTCCTCTCCCGTCGATGCCGGGGCCTAAGACCTTGTGTGGAGTCGGGGCCGGAACCTGAGGATTCCTCTCCAGTGCTGACATGGATCTTGGGGTACTTCTGGAGTCTCCCCAGGGGAGTCAGTCCTCGTCTCGAATGCGGGCATGCACTTGCGCTTTCCTCCAGAGCGGTAGCAGCAGTGTCACGCAGTCCGCCGCGTGGATCAAAGGATCTATGGTTTTCCCTCGAGTCTTTCCCACGAGGCTTTCCCACGAGGCTTTCCCACAGGGCTGTCCCACGTGCACACGTGGTGGGAGTCGATCCTCGGCTTGAACGTCAAGGCAGTGCAGGGAAAACAGGTTCCTCTGGAATGGACTGACACATCTGGGGGACTCTTGGAATGGTGGCACGACCCTGGAATTCCTCTCGCCTTTCCTGTGGAGAGTGCCTCCTCTTGAGATGCGACGGGAACGCCGGGAATTCTTTCCCTACGAAACAGGGAAAGGATCCCTCATCTCGAGCTAGGAGGCGGAAACGAGGCTCCCCTGGATGTGTGCGGGACCCACGTGCTTCCTCTCGAGTGGAGACGGGTATGTCAGGGAACTTCTTGAGTTGCAGCAAGGGTGTGAAGGACCCTTTGGAAGTTCCAGTGGTTAGACGTGATTAGCCTCGAGAAGCCTCAACGGAAATGGGCCTCATCTCGCCTGGAGGGCAAAACCTCCTGGATTTTCTCGAGTTGCGGCAGGTGCTCTCGACTTAAGACGGGGACCTCAGGGACCCGCTCTGGTGGCCTCAGGAAAGGCCAGTCCCCATGTGAGTTCCTCGGGGGCCTCTCGGGATTCCTCTCCCGTCGATGCCGGGGCCTAAGACCTTATGTGGAGTCGGGGCCGGAACCTGAGGATTCCTCTCCAGTGCTGACATGGATCTTGGGGTACTTCTGGAGTCTCCCCAGGGGAGTCAGTCCTCGTCTCGAATGCGGGCATGCACTTGCGCTTTCCTCTAGAGCGGTAGCAGCAGTGTCACGCAGTCCGCCGCGTGGATCAAAGGATCTATGGTTTTCCCTCGAGTCTTTCCCACGAGGCTTTCCCACGAGGCTTTCCCACAGGGCTTTCCCACGTGCACACGTGGTGGGAGTCGATCCTCGGCTTGAACGTCAAGGCAGTGCAGGGAAAACAGGTTCCTCTGGAAGGACTGACACATCTGGGGGACTCTTGGAATGGTGGCACGACCCTGGAGTTCCTCTCACCTTTCCTGTGGAGAGCGCCTCCTCTTGAGATGCGACGGGAACGCCGGGAATTCTTTCCCTACGAAACAGGGAAAGGATCCCTCATCTCGAGCAAGGAGGCGGAAACGGGGCTCCCCTGGATGTGTGCGGGAACCCACCGCTTCCTCTCGAGTGGAGACGGGTATGTCGGGGAACTTCTTGAGTTGCAGCAATGGTGTGAAGGACCCTTTCGAAGTTCCAGTGGTTAGATGTGATTGGCCTCGAGAAGCCTCAGCGGAAATAGGCCTCATCTCGCCTGGAGGACAAAACCTCCTGGATTTTCTCGAGTTGCGGCAGGTGCTCTCGACTTACGACGGGACCACAGGGAACCGCTCTGGTGGCCTCAGGAAAGGCCAGTCCCCATGCGAGTTCCTCGGGGGCCTCTCGGGATTCCTCTCCCGTTGATGCCGGGGCCTAAGACCTTGTGTGAGGTCGGGCCCGGAACCTGAGGATTCCTCTCCAGTGCTGACATGGATCTTGGGGTACTTCTGGAGTCTCCCCAGGGGAGTCAGTCCTCGTCTCGAATGCGGGCATGCATTGCGCTTTCCTCCAGAGCGGTAGCAGCAGTGTCACGCAGTCCGCCGCGTGGATCAAAGGATCTATGGTTTTCCCTCGAGTCTTTCCCACGAGGCTTTCCCACGAGGCTTTCCCACAGGGCTGTCCCACGTGCACACGTGGTGGGAGTCGATCCTCAGCTTGAACGTCAAGGCAGTGCAGGGAAAACAGGTTCCTCTGGAATGGACTGACTCATCTGGGGGACTCTTGGAATAGTGGCACGACCCTGGAGTTCCTCTCGCCTTTCCTGTGGAGGGCGCCTCCTCTTGAGATGCGACGGGAACGCCGGGAATTCTTTCCCTACGAAACAGGGAAAGGATCCCTCATCTCGAGATAGGAGGCGGAAACGGGGCTCCCCTGGATGTGTGCGGGACCCCACGTGCTTCCTCTCGAGTGCAGACGGGTATGTCGGGGAACTTCTTGAGTTGCAGCAAGGGTGTGAAGGACCCTTTGGAAGTTCCAGTGGTTAGACGTGATTAGCCTCGAGAAGCCTCAGCGCAAATGGGCCTCATCTCGCCTGGAGGGCAAAACCTCCTGGATTTTCTCGAGTTGCGGCAGGTGCTCTCGACTTACGATGGGGACCTCAGGGACCCGCTCTGGTGGCCTCAGGAAAGGCCAGTCCCCATGCGAGTTCCTTGGGGGCCTCTCGGGATTCCTCTCCCGTCGATGCCGGCGCCGAAGACCTTGTGTGGATTCGGGGCCGGAACCTGAGGGTTCCTCTCCAGTGCTGACATGGATCTTGGGGTACTTCTGGAGTCTCCCCAGGGGAGTCAGTCCTCGTCTCGAATGCGGGCATGCACTTGCGCTTTCCTCCATAGCGGTAGCAGCAGTGTCACGCAGTCCGCCCCGTGGATCAAAGGATCTATGGTTTTCCCTCGAGTCTTTCCCACGAGGCTTTCCCACGAGGCTTTCCCACAGGGCTGTCCCACGTGCACACGTGGTGGGAGTCGATCCTCGGCTTGAACGTCAAGGCAGTGCAGGGAAAACAGGTTCCTCTGGAATGGACTGACACATCTGGGGGACTCTTGGAATTGTGGCATGATCCTGGAGTTCCTCTCGCCTTTCCTGTGGAGAGCGCCTCCTCTTGAGATGCGACGGGAACGCCGGGAATTCTTTCCCTACGAAACAGGGAAAGGATCCCTCATCTCGAGCTAGGAGGCGGAAACGGGGCTCCCCTGGATGTGTGCGGGACCCCACGTGCTTCCTCTCGAGTGGAGACGGGTATGTCGGGGAACTTCTTGAGTTGCAGCAAGGGTGTGAAGGACCCTTTGGAAGTTCCAGTGGTTAGACGTGATTGGCCTCGAGAAGCCTCAGCGAAATGGGCCTCATCTCGCCTGGAGGGCAAAACCTCCTGGATTTTCTCGAGTTGCGGCAGGTGCTCTCGACTTACGACGGGGACCTCAGGGACCCGCTCTGGTGGCCTCAGGAAAGGCCAGTCCCCATGCGAGTTCCTCGGGGGCCTTTCGGGATTCCTCTCCCGTCGATGCCGGGGCCTAAGACCTTATGTGGATTCGGGGCCGGAACCTGAGGATTCCTCTCCAGTGCTGACATGGATCTTGGGGTACTTCTGGAGTCTCCCCAGGGGAGTCAGTCCTCGTCACGAATGCGGGCATGCACTTGCGCTTTCCTCCAGAGCGGTAGCAGCAGTGTCACGCAGTCCGCCGCGTGGATCAAAGGATCTATGGTTTTCCCTCGAGTCTTTTCCACGAGGCTTTCCCACGAGGCTTTCCCACAGGGCTGTCCCACGTGCACACGTGGTGGGAGTTGATCCTTGGCTTGAACGTCAAGGCAGTGCAGGGAAAACAGGTTCCTCTGGAATGGACTGACACATCTGGGGGACTCTTGGAATGGTGTCACGACCCTGGAGTTCCTCTCGCCTTTCCTGTGGAGAGCGCCTCCTCTTGAGATGCGACGGGAACGCCGGGAATTCTTTCCCTACGAAACAGGGAAAGGATCCCTCATCTCGAGCTAGGAGGCGGAAACGGGGCTCCCCTGGATGTGTGCGGGACACCACGTGCTTCCTCTCGAGTGCAGACGGGTATGTCGGGGAACTTCTTGAGTTGCAGCAATGGTGTGAAGGACCCTTTGGAAGTTCCAGTGGTTAGATGTGATTGGCCTCGAGAAGCCTCAGCTGAAATGGGCCTCATCTCGCCTGGAGCGCAAAACCTCCTGGAT
Source organism: Ovis canadensis (assembly GCF_042477335.2). Classification (NCBI taxonomy): domain Eukaryota; kingdom Metazoa; phylum Chordata; class Mammalia; order Artiodactyla; family Bovidae; genus Ovis; species Ovis canadensis. The sequence continues at coordinate 3,599,416 of NC_091262.1, read as the reverse complement.
TTTCTCGAGTTGCGGCAGGTGCTTTCGACTTACGACGGGGACCTCAGGGACCCGCTCTGGTGGCCTCAGGAAAGGCCAGTCCCCATGCGAGTTCCTCGGGGGCCTCTCGGGATTCCTCTCCCGTCGATGCCGGGGCCTAAGACCTTGTGTGGAGTCGGGGCCGGAACCTGAGGATTCCTCTCCAGTGCTGACATGGATCTTGGCGTACTTCTGGAGTCTCCCCAGGGGAGTAAGTCCTCGTCTCGAATGCGGGCATGCACTTGCGCTTTCCTCCAGAGCGGTAGCAGCAGTGTCACGCAGTCCGCCGCGTGGATCAAAGGATCTATGGTTTTCCCTCGAGTCTTTCCCACGAGGCTTTCCCACGAGGCTTTCCCACAGGGCTGTCCCACGTGCACACGTGGTGGGAGTCGATCCTCGGCTTGAACGTCAAGGCAGTGCAGGGAAAACAGGTTCCTCTGGAATGGACTGACACATCTGGGGGACTCTTGGAATGGTGGCACGACCCTGGAGTTCCTCTCGCCTTTCCTGTGGAGAGCGCCTCCTCTTGAGATGCGACGGGAACGCCGGGAATTCTTTCCCTACGAAACAGGGAAAGGATCCCTCATCTCGAGCTAGGAGGCGGAAACGGGGCTCCCCTGGATGTGTGCGGGACACCACGTGCTTCCTCTCGAGTGGAGACGGGTATGTCGGGGAACTTCTTGAGTTGCAGCAATGGTGTGAAGGACCCTTTGGAAGTTCCAGTGGTTAGATGTGATTGGCCTCGAGAAGCCTCAGCGGAAATGGGCCTCATCTCGCCTGGAGGGCAAAACCTCCTGGATTTTCTCGAGTTGCGGCAGGTGCTCTCGACTTACGACGGGGACCTCAGGGACCCGCTCTGGTGGCCTCAGGAAAGGCCAGTCCCCATGCGAGTTCCTCGGGGGCCTCTCGGGATTTCTCTCCCGTCGATGCCGGGGCCTAAGACCTTGTGTGGAGTCGGGGCCGGAACCTGAGGATTCCTCTCCAGTGCTGACATGGATCTTGGGGTACGTCTGGAGTCTCCCCAGGGGAGTCAGTCCTCGTATTGAATGCGTGCATGCATTGTGCTTTCCTCCAGAGCGGTAGCAGCAGTGTCACGCAGTCCACCGCGTGGATCAATGGATCTATGGTTTTTCCTCGAGTCTTTCCCACGAGGTTTTCCCACAGGGCTTTCCCACGTGCACACGTGGTGGGAGTCGATCCTCGGCTTGAACGTCAAGGCAGTGCAGGGAAAACAGGTTCCTCTGGAATGGACTGACACATCTGGGGGACTCTTGGAATGGTGGCACGACCCTGGAGTTCCTCTCGCCTTTCCTGTGGAGAGCGCCTCCTCTTGAGATGCGACGGGAACGCCGGGAATTCTTTCCCTACGAAACAGGGAAAGGATCCCTCATCTCGAGCTAGGAGGCGGAAACGGGGCTCCCCTGGATGTGTGCGGGACACCACGTGCTTCCTCTCGAGTGCAGACGGGTATGTCGGGGAAGTTCTTGAGTTGCAGCAAGGGTGTGAAGGACGCTTTGGAAGTTCCAGTGGTTAGACGTGATTGGCCTCGAGAAGCCTCAGCGGAAATGGGCCTCATCTCGCCTGGAGGGCAAAACCTCCTGGATTTTCTCAAGTTGCGGCAGGAGCTCTCGACTTACGACGGGGACCTCAGGGACCCGCTCTGGTGGCCTCAGGAAAGGCCAGTCCCCATGCGAGTTCCTCGGGGGCCTCTCGGGATTCCTCTCCCGTCGATGCCGGGGCCTCAGACCTTGTGTGGTGTCGGGGCCGAAACCTGAGGATTCCTCTCCAGTGCTGACATGGATCTTGGGGTACTTCTGGAGTCTCCCCAGGGGAGTCAGTCCTCGTCTCGAATGCGGGCATGCACTTGCGCTTTCCTCCAGAGCGGTAGCAGCAGTGTCACGCAGTCCGCCGCGTGGATCAAAGGATCTATGGTTTTCCCTCGAGTCTTTCCCACGAGGCTTTCCCAGGAGGCTTTCCCACGAGGCTTTCCCACAGGGCTGTCCCACGTGCACACGTGGTGGGAGTCGATCCTCGGCTTGAACGTCAAGGCAGTGCAGGAAAACAGGTTCCTCTGGAATGGACTGACACATCTGGGGGACTCTTGGAATGGTGTCACGACCATGGAGTTCCTCTCGCCTTTCCTGTGGAGAGCGCCTCCTCTTGAGATGCGACGGGAACGCCGGGAATTCTTTCCCTACCAAACAGGGAAAGGATCCCTCATCTCGAGCTAGGAGGGGGAAACGGGGCTCCCCTGGATGTGTGCGGGACACCACGTGCTTCCTCTCGAGTGCAGTCGGGTATGTCGGGGAACTTCTTGAGTTGCAGCAAGGGTGTGAAGGACCCTTTGGAAGTTCCAGTGGTTAGATGTGATTGGCCTCGAGAAGCCTCAGCGGAAATGGGCCTCATCTCGCCTGTAGGGCAAAACCTCCTGGATTTTCTCGAGTTGCGGCAGGTGCTCTCGACTTACGACGGGGACCTCAGGGACCCGCTCTGGTGGCCTCAGGAAAGGCCAGTCCCCATGCGAGTTCCTCGGGGGCCTCTCGGGATTCCTCTCCCGTCGATGCCGGGGCCTAAGACCTTGTGTGGAGTCGGGGCCGGAACCTGAGGATTCCTCTCCAGTGCTGACATGGATCTTGGGGTACTTCTGGAGTCTCCCCAGGGGAGTCAGTCCTCGTCTCGAATGCGGGCATGCACTTGCGCTTTCCTCCAGAGCGGTAGCAGCAGTGTCACGCAGTCCGCCGCGTGGATCAAAGGATCTATGGTTTTCCCTCGAGTCTTTCCCACGAGGCTTTCCCACGAGGCTTTCCCACAGGGCTGTCCCACGTGCACACGTGGTGGGAGTCGATCCTCGGCTTGAACGTCAAGGCAGTGCAGGGAAAACAGGTTCCTCTGGAATGGACTGACACATCTGGGGGACTCTTGGAATGGTGGCACGACCCTGGAGTTCCTCTCGCCTTTCCTGTGGAGAGCGCCTCCTCTTGAGATGCGACGGGAACGCCGGGAATTCTTTCCCTACGAAAAAGGGAAGGATCACTCATCTCAAGCTAGGAGGCGGAAACGGGGCTCCCCTGGATGTGTGAGGGACCCCACGTGCTTCCTCTCGAGTGGAGACGGGTATGTCGGGGAACTTCTTGAGTTGCAGCAATGGTGTGAAGGACCCTTTGGAAGTTCCAGTGGTTAGATGTGATTGGCCTCGAGAAGCCTCAGTGGAAATGGGACTCATCTCGCCTGGAGGGCAAAACCTCCTGGATTTTCTCGAGTTGCGGCAGGTGCTCTCGACTTACGACGGGGACCTCAGGGACCCGCTCTGGTGGCCTCAGGAAAGGCCAGTCCCCATGCGAGTTCATCGGGGGCCTCTCGGGATTCCTCTCCCGTCGATGCCGGGGCCTAAGACCTTGTGTGGAGTCGGGGCCAGAACCTGAGGATTCCTCTCCAGTGCTGACATGGATCTTGCGGTAGGTCTGGAGTCTCCCCAGGGGAGTCAGTCCTCGTCTCGATTGCGGGCATGCACTTGCGCTTTCCTCCAGAGCGGTAGCAGCAGTGTCACGCAGTCCGCCGCGTGGATCAAAGGATCTATGGTTTTCCCTCGAGTCTTACCCACGAGGCTTTCCCACGAGGCTTTCCCACAGGTCTGTCCCACGTGCACACGTGGTGGGAGTCGATCCTCGGCTTGAACGTCAAGGCAGTGCAGGGGAAACAGGTTCCTCTGGAATGGACTGACACATCTGGGGGACTCTTGGAATGCTGGCACGACCCTGGAGTTCCTCTCGCCTTTCCTGTGGAGAGGGCCACCTCTTGAGAAGCGACGGGAACGCCGGGTATTCTTTCCCTACGAAACAGGGAAAGGATCCCTCATCTCGAGCTAGGAGGCGGAAAAGGGGCTCCCCTGGATGTGTGCGGGACCCACGTGCTTCCTCTCGAGTGGAGACGGGTATGTCGGGGAACTCCTTGAGTTGCTGCAAGGGTGTGAAGGACCCTTTGGAAGTTCCAGTGGTTAGACGTGATTAGCCTCGAGAAGCCTCAGCGGAAATGGGCCTCATCTCGCCTGGAGGGCAAAACCTCCTGGATTTTCTCGAGTTGCGGCAGGTGCTCTCGACTTACGATGGGGACCTCAGGGACCCGCTCTGGTGGCCTCAGGAAAGGCCAGTCCCCATGCGAGTTCCTCGGGGGCGTCTCGGGATTCCTCTCCCGTCGATGCCGGGGCCTATGACCTTGTGTGGAGTCGGGGCCGGAACCTGAGGATTCCTCTCCAGTGCTGACATGGATCTTGGGGTACTTCTGGAGTCTCCCCAGGGAAGTCAGTCTTCGTCTCGAATGTGGGCATGCACTTGCGCTTTCCTCCAGAGCGGTAGCAGCAGTGTCACGCAGTCCGGCGCGTGGATCAAAGGATCTATGGTTTTCCCTCGAGTCTTTCCCACGAGGCTTTCCCACGAGGCTTTCCCACAGGGCTGTCCCACGTGCACACGTGGTGGGAGTCGATCCTCGGCTTGAACGTCAAGGCAGTGCAGGGAAAACAGGTTCCTCTGGAATGGACTGACACATCTGGGGGACTCTTGGAATGGTGTCACGACCCTGGAGTTCCTCTCGCCTTTCCTGTGGAGAGCGCCTCCTCTTGAGATGCGACTGGAACACCGGGAATTCTTTCCCTACGAAAAAGGGAAGGATCCCTCATCTCGAGCTAGGAGGCGGAAACGGGGTTCCCCTGGATGTGTGAGGGACCCCACGTGCTTCCTCTCGAGTGGAGACGGGTATGTCGGGGAACTTCTTGAGTTGCAGCAATGGTGTGAAGGACCCTTTGGAAGTTCCAGTGGTTTGATGTGATTGGCCTCGAGAAGCCTCAGTGGACATGGGCCTCATCTCGCCTGAAGGGCAAAACCTCCTGGATTTTCTCGAGTTGCGGCAGGTGCTCTCGACTTACGACGGGGACCTCAGGGACCCGCTCTGGTGGCCTCAGGAAAGGCCAGTCCCCATGCGAGTTCCTCGGGGGCCTCTCGGGATTCCTCTCCCGTCGATGCCGGGGCCTAAGACCTTGTGTGGAGTCGGGGCCGGAACCTGAGGATTCCTCTCCAGTGCTGACATGGATCTTGCGGTAGGTCTGGAGTCTCCCCAGGGGAGTCAGTCCTCGTCTCGATTGCCGGCATGCACTTGAGCTTTCCTCCAGAGCGGTAGCAGCAGTGTCACGCAGTCCGCCGCGTGGATCAAAGGATCTATGGTTTTCCCTCTAGTCTTTCCCACGAGGCTTTCCCAAGAAGGCTTTCCCACAGGGCTGTCCCACGTGCACACGTGGTGGGAGTCGATCCTCGGCTTGAACGTCAAGGCAGTGCAGGGAAAACAGGTTCCTCTGGAATGGACTGACACATCTGTGGGACTCTTGGAATGCTGGCACGACCCTGGAGTTCCTCTCGCCTTTCCTGTGGAGAGCGCCTCCTCTTGAGATGCGACGGGAACGCCGGGAATTCTTTCCCTACGAAACAGGGAAAGGATCCCTCATCTCGAGCTAGAAGGCGGAAACGGGGCTCCCCTGGATGAGTGCGGGACCCACGTGCTTCCTCTCGAGTGGAGACGGGTATGTCGGGGAACTTCTTGAGTTGCAGCAAGGGTGTGAAGGACCCTTTGGAAGTTTCAGTGGTTAGACGTGATTAGCCTCGAGAAGCCTCAGCGGAAATGGGCCTCATCTCGCCTGGAGGGCAAAACCGCCTGGATTTTCTCGAGTTGCGGCAGGTGCTCTCGACTTACGACGGGGACCTCAGGGACCCGCTCTCGTGGCCTCAGGAAAGGCCAGTCCCCATGCGAGTTCCTCGGGGGCCTCTCGGGATTCCTCTCCCGTCGATGCCGGGGACTAAGACCTTGTGTGGAGTCGGGGCCGGAACCTGAGGATTCCTCTCCAGTGCTGACATGGATCTTGGGGTACTTCTGGAGTCTCCCCAGGGGAGTCAGTCCTCGTCTCGAATGCGGGCATGCACTTGCGCTTTCCTCCAGAGCGGTAGCAGCAGTGTCACGCAGTCCGCCGCGTGGATCAAAGGATCTATGGTTTTCCCTCGAGTCTTTCCCACGAGGCTTTCCCACGAGGCTTTCCCACAGGGCTGTCCCACGTGCACACGTGGTGGGAGTCGATCCTCGGCTTGAACGTCAAGGCAGTGCAGGGAAAACAGGTTCCTCTGGAATGGACTGACACATCTGGGGGACTCTTGGAATGGTGTCACGACCCTGGAGTTCCTCTCGCCTTTCCTGTGGAGAGCGCCTCCTCTTGAGATGCGACTGGAACGCCGGTAATTCTTTCCCTACGAAAAAGGGAAGGATCCCTCATCTCGAGCTAGGAGGCGGAAACGGGGCTCCCCTGGATGTGTGCGGGACCCCACGTGCTTCCTCTCGAGTGGAGACGGGTATGTCGGGGAACATCTTGAGTTGCAGCAATGGTGTGAAGGACCCTTTGGAAGTTCCAGTGGTTAGATGTGATTGGCCTCGAGAAGCCTCAGTGGAAATGGGACTCATCTCGCCTGGAGGGCAAAACCTCCTGGATTTTCTCGAGTTGCGGCAGGTGCTCTCGACTTACGACGGGGACCTCAGGGACCCGCTCTGGTGGCCTCAGGAAAGGCCAGTCCCCATGCGAGTTCCTCGGGGGCCTCTCGGGATTCCTCTCCCGTCGATGCCGGGGCCTAAGACCTTGTGTGGAGTCGGGGCCGGAACCTGAGAATTCCTCTCCAGTGCTGACATGGATCTTGCGGTAGGTCTGGAGTCTCCCCAGGGGAGTCAGTCCTCGTCTCGATTGCCGGCATGCACTTGCGCTTTCCTCCAGAGCGGTAGCAGCAGTGTCACGCAGTCCGCCGCGTGGATCAAAGGATCTATGGTTTTCCGTCTAGTCTTTCCCACGAGGCTTTCCCAAGAAGGCTTTCCCACAGGGCTGTCCCACGTGCACACGTGGTGGGAGTCGATCCTCGGCTTGAACGTCAAGGCAGTGCAGGGAAAACAGGTTCCTCTGGAATGGACTGACACATCTGGGGGACTCTTGGAATGGTGGCATGACCCTGGAGTTCCTCTCGCCTTTCCTGTGGAGAGCGCCTCTTCTTGAGATGCGACGGGAACGCCGGGAATTCTTTCCCTACGAAACAGGGAAAGGATCCCTCATCTCGAGCTAGGAGGCGGAAACGGGGCTCCCCTGGATGTGTGCGGGACACCGCGTGCTTCCTCTCGAGTGCAGACGGGTATGTCGGGGAAGTTCTTGAGTTGCATCAAGGGTGTGAAGGACGCTTTGGAAGTTCCAGTGGTTAGATGTGATTGGCCTCGAGAAGCCTCAGCGGAAATGGACCTCATCTCGCCTGGAGGGCAAAACCTCCTGGATTTTCTCGAGTTGCGGCAGGTGCTCTCGACTTACCACGGGGACCTCAGGGACCCGCTCTGGTGGCCTCAGGAAAGGCCAGTCCCCATGCGAGTTCCTCGGGGGCGTCTCGGGATTCCTCTCCCGTCGATGCCGGGGACTAAGACCTTGTGTGGAGTCGGGGCCGGAACCTGAGGATTCCTCTCCAGTGCTGACATGGATCTTGGGGTACTTCTGGAGTCTCCCCAGGGGAGTCAGTACTCGTCTCGAATTCGGGCATGCACTTGCGCTTTCCTCCAGAGCGGTAGCAGCAGTGTCATGCAGTCCGCCGCGTGGATCAAAGGATCTATGGTTTTCCCTCGAGTCTTTCGCACGAGGCTTTCCCACGAGGCTTTCCCACAGGGCTGTCCCACGTGCACACGTGGTGGGAGTCGATCCTCGGCTTGAACGTCAAGGCAGTGCAGGGAAAACAGGTTCCTCTGGAATGGACTGACACATCTGGGGGACTCTTGGAATGCTGGCACGACCCTGGAGTTCCTCTCGCCTTTCCTGTGGAGAGCGCCTCCTCTTGAGATGCGACGGGAACGCCGGGAATTCTTTCCCTACGAAACAGGGAAAGGATCCCTCATCTCGAGCTAGGAGGCGGAAACGGGGCTCCCCTGGATGTGTGCGGGACCCACGTGCTTCCTCTCGAGTGGAGACGGGTATGTCGGGGAACTTCTTGAGTTGCAGCAAGGGTGTGAAGGACCCTTTGGAAGTTCCAGTGGTTAGACGTGATTAGCCTCGAGAAGCCTCAGCGGAAATGGGCCTCATCTCGCCTGGAGGGCAAAACCGCCTGGATTTTCTCGAGTTGCGGCAGGTGCTCTCGACTTACGACGGGGACCTCAGGGACCCGCTCTGGTGGCCTCAGGAAAGGCCAGTCCCCATGCGAGTTCCTCGGGGGCCTCTCGGGATTCCTCTCCCGTCGATGCCGGGGACTAAGACCTTGTGTGGAGTCGGGGCCGGAATCTGAGGATTCCTCTCCAGTGCTGACATGGATCTTGGGGTACTTCTGGAGTCTCCCCAGGGGAGTCAGTCCTCGTCTCGAATGCGGGCATGCACTAGCGCTTTCCTCCAGAGCGGTAGCAGCAGTGTCACGCAGTCCGCCGCGTGGATCAAAGGATGTATGGTTTTCCCTCGAGTCTTTCCCACGAGGCTTTCCCACGAGGCTTTCCCACAGGGCTGTCCCACGTGCACACGTGGTGGGAGTCGATCCTTGGCTTGAACGTCAAGGCAGTGCAGGGAAAACAGGTACCTCTGGATTGGACTGACACATCTGGGGGACTCTTGGAATGGTGGCACGACCCTGGAGTTCCTCTCGCCTTTCCTGTGGAGAGCGCCTCCTCTTGAGATGCGACGGGAACGCCGGGAATTCTTTCCCTTCCAAACAGGGAAAGGATCCCTCATCTCGAGCTAGGAGGCGGAAACGGGGCTCCCCTGGATGAGTGCGGGACCCACGTGCTTCCTCTCGAGTGAAGACGGGTATGTCGGGGAACTTCTTGAGTTGCAGCAAGGGTGTGAAGGACCCTTTGGAAGTTCCAGTGGTTTGATGTGATTAGCCTCGAGAAGCCTCAGCGGAAATGGGCCTCATCTCGCCTGAAGGGCAAAACCGCCTGGATTTTCTCGAGTTGCGGCAGGTGCTCTCGACTTACGACGGGGACCTCAGGGACCCGCTCTGGTGGCCCCAGGAAAGGCCAGTCCCCATGCGAGTTCCTCGGGGGCCTCTCGGGATTCCTCTCCCGTCGATGCCGGGGACTAAGACCTTGTGTGGAGTCGGGGCCGGAACCTGAGGATTCCTCTCCAGTGCTGACATGGATCTTGGGGTACTTCTGGAGTCTCCCCAGGGGAGTCAGTCCTCGTCTCGAATGCGGGCATGCACTTGCGCTTTCCTCCAGAGCGGTAGCAGCAGTGTCACACAGTCCGGCGCGTGGATCAAAGGATCTATGGTTTTCCCTCGAGTCTTTCCCACGAGGCTTTCCCACGAGGCTTTCCCACAGGGCTGTCCCACGTGCACACGTGGTGGGAGTCGATCCTCGGCTTGAACGTCAAGGCAGTGCAGGGAAAACAGGTTCCTCTGGAATGGACTGACACATCTGGGGGACTCTTGGAATGGTGTCACGACCCTGGAGTTCCTCTCGCCTTTCCTGTGGAGAGCGCCTCCTCTTGAGATGCGACTGGAACACCGGGAATTCTTTCCCTACGAAAAAGGGAAGGATCCCTCATCTCGAGCTAGGAGGCGGAAACGGGGTTCCCCTGGATGTGTGAGGGACCCCACGTGCTTCCTCTCGAGTGGAGACGGGTATGTCGGGGAACTTCTTGAGTTGCAGCAATGGTGTGAAGGACCCTTTGGAAGTTCCAGTGGTTTGATGTGATTGGCCTCGAGAAGCCTCAGTGGACATGGGCCTCATCTCGCCTGAAGGGCAAAACCTCCTGGATTTTCTCGAGTTGCGGCAGGTGCTCTCGACTTACGACGGGGACCTCAGGGACCCGCTCTGGTGGCCTCAGGAAAGGCCAGTCCCCATGCGAGTTCCTCGGGGGCCTCTCGGGATTCCTCTCCCGTCGATGCCGGGGCCTAAGACCTTGTGTGGAGTCGGGGCCGGAACCTGAGGATTCCTCTCCAGTGCTGACATGGATCTTGCGGTAGGTCTGGAGTCTCCCCAGGGGAGTCAGTCCTCGTCTCGATTGCGGGCATGCACTTGAGCTTTCCTCCAGAGCGGTAGCAGCAGTGTCACGCAGTCCGCCGCGTGGATCAAAGGATCTATGGTTTTCCCTCTAGTCTTTCCCACGAGGCTTTCCCAAGAAGGCTTTCCCACAGGGCTGTCCCACGTGCACACGTGGTGGGAGTCGATCCTCGGCTTGAACGTCAAGGCAGTGCAGGGAAAACAGGTTCCTCTGGAATGGACTGACACATCTGTGGGACTCTTGGAATGCTGGCACGACCCTGGAGTTCCTCTCGCCTTTCCTGTGGAGAGCGCCTCCTCTTGAGATGCGACGGGAACGCCGGGAATTCTTTCCCTACGAAACAGGGAAAGGATCCCTCATCTCGAGCTAGAAGGCGGAAACGGGGCTCCCCTGGATGAGTGCGGGACCCACGTGCTTCCTCTCGAGTGGAGACGGGTATGTCGGGGAACTTCTTGAGTTGCAGCAAGGGTGTGAAGGACCCTTTGGAAGTTTCAGTGGTTAGACGTGATTAGCCTCGAGAAGCCTCAGCGGAAATGGGCCTCATCTCGCCTGGAGGGCAAAACCGCCTGGATTTTCTCGAGTTGCGGCAGGTGCTCTCGACTTACGACGGGGACCTCAGGGACCCGCTCTCGTGGCCTCAGGAAAGGCCAGTCCCCATGCGAGTTCCTCGGGGGCCTCTCGGGATTCCTCTCCCGTCGATGCCGGGGACTAAGACCTTGTGTGGAGTCGGGGCCGGAACCTGAGGATTCCTCTCCAGTGCTGACATGGATCTTGGGGTACTTCTGGAGTCTCCCCAGGGGAGTCAGTCCTCGTCTCGAATGCGGGCATGCACTTGCGCTTTCCTCCAGAGCGGTAGCAGCAGTGTCACGCAGTCCGCCGCGTGGATCAAAGGATCTATGGTTTTCCCTCGAGTCTTTCCCACGAGGCTTTCCCACGAGGCTTTCCCACAGGGCTGTCCCACGTGCACACGTGGTGGGAGTCGATCCTCGGCTTGAACGTCAAGGCAGTGCAGGGAAAACAGGTTCCTCTGGAATGGACTGACACATCTGGGGGACTCTTGGAATGGTGTCACGACCCTGGAGTTCCTCTCGCCTTTCCTGTGGAGAGCGCCTCCTCTTGAGATGCGACTGGAACGCCGGTAATTCTTTCCCTACGAAAAAGGGAAGGATCCCTCATCTCGAGCTAGGAGGCGGAAACGGGGCTCCCCTGGATGTGTGCGGGACCCCACGTGCTTCCTCTCGAGTGGAGACGGGTATGTCGGGGAACATCTTGAGTTGCAGCAATGGTGTGAAGGACCCTTTGGAAGTTCCAGTGGTTAGATGTGATTGGCCTCGAGAAGCCTCAGTGGAAATGGGACTCATCTCGCCTGGAGGGCAAAACCTCCTGGATTTTCTCGAGTTGCGGCAGGTGCTCTCGACTTACGACGGGGACCTCAGGGACCCGCTCTGGTGGCCTCAGGAAAGGCCAGTCCCCATGCGAGTTCCTCGGGGGCCTCTCGGGATTCCTCTCCCGTCGATGCCGGGGCCTAAGACCTTGTGTGGAGTCGGGGCCGGAACCTGAGAATTCCTCTCCAGTGCTGACATGGATCTTGCGGTAGGTCTGGAGTCTCCCCAGGGGAGTCAGTCCTCGTCTCGATTGCCGGCATGCACTTGCGCTTTCCTCCTGAGCGGTAGCAGCAGTGTCACGCAGTCCGCCGCGTGGATCAAAGGATCTATGGTTTTCCGTCTAGTCTTTCCCACGAGGCTTTCCCAAGAAGGCTTTCCCACAGGGCTGTCCCACGTGCACACGTGGTGGGAGTCGATCCTCGGCTTGAACGTCAAGGCAGTGCAGGGAAAACAGGTTCCTCTGGAATGGACTGACACATCTGGGGGACTCTTGGAATGGTGGCATGACCCTGGAGTTCCTCTCGCCTTTCCTGTGGAGAGCGCCTCTTCTTGAGATGCGACGGGAACGCCGGGAATTCTTTCCCTACGAAACAGGGAAAGGATCCCTCATCTCGAGCTAGGAGGCGGAAACGGGGCTCCCCTGGATGTGTGCGGGACACCGCGTGCTTCCTCTCGAGTGCAGACGGGTATGTCGGGGAAGTTCTTGAGTTGCATCAAGGGTGTGAAGGACGCTTTGGAAGTTCCAGTGGTTAGATGTGATTGGCCTCGAGAAGCCTCAGCGGAAATGGGCCTCATCTCGCCTGGAGGGCAAAACCTCCTGGATTTTCTCGAGTTGCGGCAGGTGCTCTCGACTTACCACGGGGACCACAGGGACCCGCTCTGGTGGCCTCAGGAAAGGCCAGTCCCCATGCGAGTTCCTCGGGGGCGTCTCGGGATTCCTCTCCCGTCGATGCCGGGGACTAAGACCTTGTGTGGAGTCGGGGCCGGAACCTGAGGATTCCTCTCCAGTGCTGACATGGATCTTGGGGTACTTCTGGAGTCTCCCCAGGGGAGTCAGTACTCGTCTCGAATTCGGGCATGCACTTGCGCTTTCCTCCAGAGCGGTAGCAGCAGTGTCATGCAGTCCGCCGCGTGGATCAAAGGATCTATGGTTTTCCCTCGAGTCTTTCGCACGAGGCTTTCCCACGAGGCTTTCCCACAGGGCTGTCCCACGTGCACACGTGGTGGGAGTCGATCCTCGGCTTGAACGTCAAGGCAGTGCAGGGAAAACAGGTTCCTCTGGAATGGACTGACACATCTGGGGGACTCTTGGAATGCTGGCACGACCCTGGAGTTCCTCTCGCCTTTCCTGTGGAGAGCGCCTCCTCTTGAGATGCGACGGGAACGCCGGGAATTCTTTCCCTACGAAACAGGGAAAGGATCCCTCATCTCGAGCTAGGAGGCGGAAACGGGGCTCCCCTGGATGTGTGCGGGACCCACGTGCTTCCTCTCGAGTGGAGACGGGGATGTCGGGGAACTTCTTGAGTTGCAGCAAGGGTGTGAAGGACCCTTTGGAAGTTCCAGTGGTTAGACGTGATTAGCCTCGAGAAGCCTCAGCGGAAATGGGCCTCATCTCGCCTGGAGGGCAAAACCGCCTGGATTTTCTCGAGTTGCGGCAGGTGCTCTTGACTTACGACGGGGACCTCAGGGACCCGCTCTGGTGGCCTCAGGAAAGGCCAGTCCCCATGCGAGTTCCTCGGGGGCCTCTCGGGATTCCTCTCCCGTCGATGCCGGGGCCTAAGACCTTGTGTGGAGTCGGGGCCGGAATCTGAGGATTCCTCTCCAGTGCTGACATGGATCTTGGGGTACTTCTGGAGTCTCCCCAGGGGAGTCAGTCCTCGTCTCGAATGCGGGCATGCACTAGCGCTTTCCTCCAGAGCGGTAGCAGCAGTGTCACGCAGTCCGCCGCGTGGATCAAAGGATGTATGGTTTTCCCTCGAGTCTTTCCCACGAGGCTTTCCCACGAGGCTTTCCCACAGGGCTGTCCCACGTGCACACGTGGTGGGAGTCGATCCTTGGCTTGAACGTCAAGGCAGTGCAGGGAAAACAGGTACCTCTGGATTGGACTGACACATCTGGGGGACTCTTGGAATGGTGGCACGACCCTGGAGTTCCTCTCGCCTTTCCTGTGGAGAGCGCCTCCTCTTGAGATGCGACGGGAACGCCGGGAATTCTTTCCCTTCCAAACAGGGAAAGGATCCCTCATCTCGAGCTAGGAGGCGGAAACGGGGCTCCCCTGGATGAGTGCGGGACCCACGTGCTTCCTCTCGAGTGAAGACGGGTATGTCGGGGAACTTCTTGAGTTGCAGCAAGGGTGTGAAGGACCCTTTGGAAGTTCCAGTGGTTTGATGTGATTAGCCTCGAGAAGCCTCAGCGGAAATGGGCCTCATCTCGCCTGAAGGGCAAAACCGCCTGGATTTTCTCGAGTTGCGGCAGGTGCTCTCGACTTACGACGGGGACCTCAGGGACCCGCTCTGGTGGCCCCAGGAAAGGCCAGTCCCCATGCGAGTTCCTCGGGGCCTCTCGGGATTCCTCTCCCGTCGATGCCGGGGACTAAGACCTTGTGTGGAGTCGGGGCCGGAACCTGAGGATTCCTCTCCAGTGCTGACATGGATCTTCTGGTACTTCTGGAGTCTCCCCAGGGGAGTCAGTCCTCGTCTCGAATGCGGGCATGCACTTGCGCTTTCCTCCAGAGCGGTAGCAGCAGTGTCACGCAGTCCGCCGCGTGGATCAAAGGATCTATGGTTTTCCCTCGAGTCTTTCCCACGAGGCTTTCCCACGAGGCTTTCCCACAGGGCTGTCCCACGTGCACACGTGGTGGGAGTCGATCCTTGGCTTGAACGTCAAGGCAGTGCAGGGAAAACAGGTTCCTCTGGAATGGACTGACACATCTGTGGGACACATGGAATGGTGGCATGACCCTGGAGTTCCTCTCGCCTTTCCTGTGGAGAGCGCCTCTTCTTGAGATGCGACGGGAACGCCGGGAATTCTTTCCCTACGAAACAGGGAAAGGATCCCTCATCTAGAGCTAGGAGATGGAAACGGGGCTCCCCTGGATGTGTGCGGGACCCCACGTGCTTCCTCTCGAGTGCAGACGGGTATGTCGGGGAAGTTCTTGAGTTGCAGCAAGGGTGTGAAGGACGCTTTGGAAGTTCCAGTGGTTAGATGTGATTGGCCTCGAGAAGCCTCAGTGGAAATGGGACTCATCTCGCCTGGAGGGCAAAACCTCCTGGATTTTCTCGAGTTGCGGCAGGTGCTCTCGACTTACGACGGGGACCTCAGGGACCCGCTCTGGTGGCCTCAGGAAAGGCCAGTCCCCATGCGAGTTCCTCGGGGGCCTCTCGGGATTCCTCTCCCGTCGATGCCGGGGCCTAAGACCTTGTGTGGAGTCGGGGCCGGAACCTGAGAATTCCTCTCCAGTGCTGACATGGATCTTGCGGTAGGTCTGGAGTCTCCCCAGGGGAGTCAGTCCTCGTCTCGATTGCCGGCATGCACTTGCGCTTTCCTCCAGAGCGGTAGCAGCAGTGTCACGCAGTCCGCCGCGTGGATCAAAGGATCTATGGTTTTCCGTCTAGTCTTTCCCACGAGGCTTTCCCAAGAAGGCTTTCCCACAGGGCTGTCCCACGTGCACACGTGGTGGGAGTCGATCCTCGGCTTGAACGTCAAGGCAGTGCAGGGAAAACAGGTTCCTCTGGAATGGACTGACACATCTGGGGGACTCTTGGAATGGTGGCATGACCCTGGAGTTCCTCTCGCCTTTCCTGTGGAGAGCGCCTCTTCTTGAGATGCGACGGGAACGCCGGGAATTCTTTCCCTACGAAACAGGGAAAGGATCCCTCATCTCGAGCTAGGAGGCGGAAACGGGGCTCCCCTGGATGTGTGCGGGACACCGCGTGCTTCCTCTCGAGTGCAGACGGGTATGTCGGGGAAGTTCTTGAGTTGCATCAAGGGTGTGAAGGACGCTTTGGAAGTTCCAGTGGTTAGATGTGATTGGCCTCGAGAAGCCTCAGCGGAAATGGGCCTCATCTCTCCTGGAGGGCAAAACCTCCTGGATTTTCTCGAGTTGCGGCAGGTGCTCTCGACTTACGACGGGGACCTCAGGGACCCGCTCTGGTGGCCTCAGGAAAGGCCAGTCCCCATGCGAGTTCCTCGGGGGCGTCTCGGGATTCCTCTCCCGTCGATGCCGGGGACTAAGACCTTGTGTGGAGTCGGGGCCGGAACCTGAGGATTCCTCTCCAGTGCTGACATGGATCTTGGGGTACTTCTGGAGTCTCCCCAGGGGAGTCAGTACTCGTCTCGAATTCGGGCATGCACTTGCGCTTTCCTCCAGAGCGGTAGCAGCAGTGTCATGCAGTCCGCCGCGTGGATCAAAGGATCTATGGTTTTCCCTCGAGTCTTTCGCACGAGGCTTTCCCACGAGGCTTTCCCACAGGGCTGTCCCACGTGCACACGTGGTGGGAGTCGATCCTCGGCTTGAACGTCAAGGCAGTGCAGGGAAAACAGGTTCCTCTGGAATGGACTGACACATCTGGGGGACTCTTGGAATGCTGGCACGACCCTGGAGTTCCTCTCGCCTTTCCTGTGGAGAGCGCCTCCTCTTGAGATGCGACGGGAACGCCGGGAATTCTTTCCCTACGAAACAGGGAAAGGATCCCTCATCTCGAGCTAGGAGGCGGAAACGGGGCTCCCCTGGATGTGTGCGGGACCCACGTGCTTCCTCTCGAGTGGAGACGGGTATGTCGGGGAACTTCTTGAGTTGCAGCAAGGGTGTGAAGGACCCTTTGGAAGTTCCAGTGGTTAGACGTGATTAGCCTCGAGAAGCCTCAGCGGAAATGGGCCTCATCTCGCCTGGAGGGCAAAACCGCCTGGATTTTCTCGAGTTGCGGCAGGTGCTCTCGACTTACGACGGGGACCTCAGGGACCCGCTCTGGTGGCCTCAGGAAAGGCCAGTCCCCATGCGAGTTCCTCGGGGGCCTCTCGGGATTCCTCTCCCGTCGATGCCGGGGCCTAAGACCTTGTGTGGAGTCGGGGCCGGAATCTGAGGATTCCTCTCCAGTGCTGACATGGATCTTGGGGTACTTCTGGAGTCTCCCCAGGGGAGTCAGTCCTCGTCTCGAATGCGGGCATGCACTTGCGCTTTCCTCCAGAGCGGTAGCAGCAGTGTCACGCAGTCCGCCGCATGGATCAAAGGATGTATGGTTTTCCCTCGAGTCTTTCCCACGAGGCTTTCCCACGAGGCTTTCCCACAGGGCTGTCCCACGTGCACACGTGGTGGGAGTCGATCCTCGGCTTGAACGTCAAGGCAGTGCAGGGAAAACAGGTACCTCTGGATTGGACTGACACATCTGGGGGACTCTTGGAATGGTGGCACGACCCTGGAGTTCCTCTCGCCTTTCCTGTGGAGAGCGCCTCCTCTTGAGATGCGACGGGAACGCCGGGAATTCTTTCCCTTCCAAACAGGGAAAGGATCCCTCATCTCGAGCTAGGAGGCGGAAACGGGGCTCCCCTGGATGAGTGCGGGACCCACGTGCTTCCTCTCGAGTGAAGATGGGTATGTCGGGGAACTTCTTGAGTTGCAGCAAGGGTGTGAAGGACCCTTTGGAAGTTCCAGTGGTTAGACGTGATTAGCCTCGAGAAGCCTCAGCGGAAATGGGCCTCATCTCGCCTGAAGGGCAAAACCGCCTGGATTTTCTCGAGTTGCGGCAGGTGCTCTCGACTTACGACGGGGACCTCAGGGACCCGCTCTGGTGGCCTCAGGAAAGGCCAGTCCCCATGCGAGTTCCTCGGGGGCCTCTCGGGATTCCTCTCCCGTCGATGCCGGGGACTAAGACCTTGTGTGGAGTCGGGGCCGGAACCTGAGGATTCCTCTCCAGTGCTGACATGGATCTTGGGGTACTTCTGGAGTCTCCCCAGGGGAGTCAGTCCTCGTCTCGAATGCGGGCATGCACTTGCGCTTTCCTCCAGAGCGGTAGCAGCAGTGTCACGCAGTCCGCCGCGTGGATCAAAGGATCTATGGTTTTCCCTCGAGTCTTTCCCACGAGGCTTTCCCACGAGGCTTTCCCACAGGGCTGTCCCACGTGCACACGTGGTGGGAGTCGATCCTTGGCTTGAACGTCAAGGCAGTGCAGGGAAAACAGGTTCCTCTGGAATGGACTGACACATCTGGGGGACACATGGAATGGTGGCATGACCCTGGAGTTCCTCTCGCCTTTCCTGTGGAGAGCGCCTCTTCTTGAGATGCGACGGGAACGCCGGGAATTCTTTCCCTACGAAACAGGGAAAGGATCCCTCATCTAGAGCTAGGAGATGGAAACGGGGCTCCCCTGGATGTGTGCGGGACCCCACGTGCTTCCTCTCGAGTGCAGACGGGTATGTCGGGGAAGTTCTTGAGTTGCAGCAAGGGTGTGAAGGACGCTTTGGAAGTTCCAGTGGTTAGATGTGATTGGCCTCGAGAAGCCTCAGTGGAAATGGGACTCATCTCGCCTGGAGGGCAAAACCTCCTGGATTTTCTCGAGTTGCGGCAGGTGCTCTCGACTTACGACGGGGACCTCAGGGACCCGCTCTGGTGGCCTCAGGAAAGGCCAGTCCCCATGCGAGTTCCTCGGGGGCCTCTCGGGATTCCTCTCCCGTCGATGCCGGGGCCTAAGACCTTGTGTGGAGTCAGGGCCGGAACCTGAGAATTCCTCTCCAGTGCTGACATGGATCTTGCGGTAGGTCTGGAGTCTCCCCAGGGGAGTCAGTCCTCGTCTCGATTGCGGGCATGCACTTGCGCTTTCCTCCAGAGCGGTAGCAGCAGTGTCACGCAGTCCGCCGCGTGGATCAAAGGATCTATGGTTTTCCCTCGAGTCTTTCCCACGAGGCTTTCCCACGAGGCTTTCCCACAGGTCTGTCCCACGTGCACACGTGGTGGGAGTCGATCCTCGGCATGAACGTCAAGGCAGTGCAGGGAAAACAGGTTCCTCTGGAATGGACTGACACATCTGGGGGACTCTTGGAATGCTGGCACGACCCTGGAGTTCCTCTCGCCTTTCCTGTGGAGAGCGCCTCCTCTTGAGAAGCGACGGGAACGCCTGGAATTCTTTCCCTTCGAAACAGGGAAAGGATCCCTCATCTCGAGCTAGGAGGCGGAAACGAGGCTCCCCTGGATGTGTGCGGGACCCACGTGCTTCCTCTCGAGTGGAGACGGGTATGTCGGGGAACTTCTTGAGTTGCAGCAAGGGTGTGAAGGACCCTTTGGAAGTTCCAGTGGTTAGACGTGATTAGCCTCGAGAAGCCTCAGCGGAAATGGGCCTCATCTCGCCTGGAGGGCAAAACCGCCTGGATTTTCTCGAGTTGCGGCAGGTGCTCTCGACTTACGACGGGGACCTCAGGGACCCGCTCTGGTGGCCTCAGGAAAGGCCAGTCCCCATGTGAGTTCCTCGGGGGCCTCTCGGGATTCCTCTCCCGTCGATGCCGGGGCCTAAGACCTTGTGTGGAGTCGGGGCCGGAACCTGAGGATTCCTCTCCAGTGCTGACATGGATCTTGGGGTACTTCTGGAGTCTCCCCAGGGGAGTCAGTCTTCGTCTCGAATCTGGGCATGCACTTGCGCTTTCCTCCAGAGCGGTAGCAGCAGTGTCACGCAGTCCGCCGCGTGGATCAAAGGATCTATGGTTTTCCCTCGAGTCTTTCCCACGAGGCTTTCCCACGAGGCTTTCCCACAGGGCTGTCCCACGTGCACACGTGGTGGGAGTCGATCCTCGGCTTGAACGTCAAGGCAGTGCAGGGAAAACAGGTTCCTCTGGAATGGACTGACACATCTGGGGGACTCTTGGAATGGTGTCACGACGCTGGAGTTCCTCTCGCCTTTCCTGTGGAGAGCGCCTCCTCTTGAGATGCGACTGGAACACCGGGAATTCTTTCCCTACGAAAAAGGGAAGGATCCCTCATCTCGAGCTAGGAGGCGGAAACGGGGTTCCCCTGGATGTGTGAGGGACCCCACGTGCTTCCTCTCGAGTGGAGACGGGTATGTCGGGGAACTTCTTGAGTTGCAGCAATGGTGTGAAGGACCCTTTGGAAGTTCCAGTGGTTTGATGTGATTGGCCTCGAGAAGCCTCAGTGGACATGGGCCTCATCTCGCCTGAAGGGCAAAACCTCCTGGATTTTCTCGAGTTGCGGCAGGTGCTCTCGACTTACGACGGGGACCTCAGGGACCCGCTCTGGTGGCCTCAGGAAAGGCCAGTCCCCATGCGAGTTCCTCGGGGGCCTCTCGGGATTCCTCTCCCGTCGATGCCGGGGCCTAAGACCTTGTGTGGAGTCGGGGCCGGAACCTGAGGATTCCTCTCCAGTGCTGACATGGATCTTGCGGTAGGTCTGGAGTCTCCCCAGGGGAGTCAGTCCTCGTCTCGATTGCGGGCATGCACTTGAGCTTTCCTCCAGAGCGGTAGCAGCAGTGTCACGCAGTCCGCCGCGTGGATCAAAGGATCTATGGTTTTCCCTCTAGTCTTTCCCACGAGGCTTTCCCAAGAAGGCTTTCCCACAGGGCTGTCCCACGTGCACACGTGGTGGGAGTCGATCCTCGGCTTGAACGTCAAGGCAGTGCAGGGAAAACAGGTTCCTCTGGAATGGACTGACACATCTGTGGGACTCTTGGAATGCTGGCACGACCCTGGAGTTCCTCTCGCCTTTCCTGTGGAGAGCGCCTCCTCTTGAGATGCGACGGGAACGCCGGGAATTCTTTCCCTACGAAACAGGGAAAGGATCCCTCATCTCGAGCTAGGAGGCGGAAACGGGGCTCCCCTGGATGTGTGCGGGACCCCACGTGCTTCCTCTCAAGTGGAGACGGGTATGTCGGGGAACTTCTTGAGTTGCAGCAAGGGTGTGAAGGACCCTTTGGAAGTTCCAGTGGTTAGACGTGATTAGCCTCGAGAAGCCTCAGCGGAAATGGGCCTCATCTCGCCTGGAGGGCAAAACCGCCTGGATTTTCTCGAGTTGCGGCAGGTGCTCTCGACTTACGACGGGGACCTCAGGGACCCGCTCTGGTGGCCTCAGGAAAGGCCAGTCCCCATGCGAGTTCCTCGGGGGCCTCTCGGGATTCCTCTCCCGTCGATGCCGGGGACTAAGACCTTGTGTGGAGTCGGGGCCGGAACCTGAGCATTCCTCTCCAGTGCTGACATGGATCTTGGGGTTCTTCTGGAGTCTCCCCAGGGGAGTCAGTCCTCGTCTCGAATGCGGGCATGCACTTGCGCTTTCCTCCAGAGAGGTAGCAGCAGTGTCACGCAGTCCGCCGCGTGGATCAAAGGATCTATGGTTTTCAGTCGAGTCTTTCCCACGAGGCTTTCCCACGAGGCTTTCCCACAGGGCTGTCCCACGTGCACACGTGGTGGGAGTCGATCCTCGGCTTGAACGTCAAGGCAGTGCAGGGAAAACAGGTTCCTCTGGAATGGACTGACACATCTGGGGGACTCTTGGAATGGTGTCACGACCCTGGAGTTCCTCTCGCCTTTCCTGTGGAGAGCGCCTCCTCTTGAGATGCGACTGGAACGCCGGTAATTCTTTCCCTACGAAAAAGGGAAGGATCCCTCATCTCGAGCTAGGAGGCGGAAACGGGGCTCCCCTGGATGTGTGCGGGACCCCACGTGCTTCCTCTCGAGTGGAGACGGGTATGTCGGGGAACTTCTTGAGTTGCAGCAATGGTGTGAAGGACCCTTTGGAAGTTCCAGTGGTTAGATGTGATTGGTCTCGAGAAGCCTCAGTGGAAATGGGACTCATCTCGCCTGGAGGGCAAAACCTCCTGGATTTTCTCGAGTTGCGGCAGGTGCTCTCGACTTACGACGGGGACCTCAGGGACCCGCTCTGGTGGCCTCAGGAAAGGCCAGTCCCCATGCGAGTTCCTCGGGGGCCTCTCGGGATTCCTCTCCCGTCGATGCCGGGGCCTAAGACCTTGTGTGGAGTCGGGGCCGGAACCTGAGAATTCCTCTCCAGTGCTGACATGGATCTTGCGGTAGGTCTGGAGTCTCCCCAGGGGAGTCAGTCCTCGTCTCGAATGCGGTCATGCACTTGCGCTTTCCTCCAGAGCGGTAGCAGCAGTGTCACGCAGTCCGCCGCGTGGATCAAAGGATCTATGGTTTTCCCTCGAGTCTTTCCCACGAGGCTTTCCCACGAGGCTTTCCCACAGGGCTGTCCCACGTGCACACGTGGTGGGAGTCGATCCTCGGCTTGAACGTCAAGGCAGTGCAGGGAAAACAGGTTCCTCTGGATTGGACTGACACATCTGGGGGACTCTTGGAATGGTGGCACGACCCTGGAGTTCCTCTCGCCTTTCCTGTGGAGAGCGCCTCCTCTTGAGATGCGACGGGAACGCCGGGAATTCTTTCCCTACGAAACAGGGAAAGGATCCCTCATCTCGAGCTAGGAGGCGGAAACGGGGCTCCCCTGGATGAGTGCGGGACCCACGTGCTTCCTCTCGAGTGAAGACGGGTATGTCGGGGAACTTCTTGAGTTGCAGCAAGGGTGTGAAGGACCCTTTGGAAGTTCCAGTGGTTAGACGTGATTAGCCTCGAGAAGCCTCAGCGGAAATGGGCCTCATCTCGCCTGAAGGGCAAAACCGCCTGGATTTTTCGAGTTGCGGCAGGTGCTCTCGACTTACGACGGGGACCTCAGGGACCCGCTCTGGTGGCCTCAGGAAAGGCCAGTCCCCATGCGAGTTCCTCGAGGGCCTCTCGGGATTCCTCTCCCGTCGATGCCGGGGACTAAGACCTTGTGTGGAGTCGGGGCCGGAACCTGAGGATTCCTCTCCAGTGCTGACATGGATCTTGGGGTACTTCTGGAGTCTCCCCAGGGGAGTCAGTCCTCGTCTCGAATGCGGGCATGCACTTGCGCTTTCCTCCAGAGCGGTAGCAGCAGTGTCACGCAGTCCGCCGCGTGGATCAAAGGATCTATGGTTTTCCCTCGAGTCTTCCCATGAGGCTTTCCCACGAGGCTTTCGCACAGGGCTGTCCCACGTTCACACGTGGTGGGAGTCCATCCTTGGCTTGAACGTCAAGGCAGTGCAGGGAAAACAGGTTCCTCTGGAATGGACTGACACATCTGGGGGACTCTTGGAATGGTGGCATGACCCTGGAGTTCCTCTCGCCTTTCCTGTGGAGAGCGCCTCTTCTTGAGATGCGACGGGAACGCCGGGAATTCTTTCCCTACGAAACAGGGAAAGGATCCCTCATCTAGAGCTAGGAGGCGGAAACGGGGCTCCCCTGGATGTGTGCGGGACCCCACGTGCTTCCTCTCGAGTGCAGACGGGTATGTCGGGGAAGTTCTTGAGTTGCAGCAAGGGTGTGAAGGACGCTTTGGAAGTTCCAGTGGTTAGATGTGATTGGCCTCGAGAAGCCTCAGTGGAAATGGGACTCATCTCGCCTGGAGGGCAAAACCTCCTGGATTTTCTCGAGTTGCGGCAGGTGCTCTCGACTTACGACGGGGACCTCAGGGACCCGCTCTGGTGGCCTCAGGAAAGGCCAGTCCCCATGCGAGTTCCTCGGGGGCGTCTTGGGATTCCTCTCCCGTCGATGCCGGGGACTAAGACCTTGTGTGGAGTCGGGGCCGGAACCTGAGGATTCCTCTCCAGTGCTGACATGGATCTTGGGGTACTTCTGGAGTCTCCCCAGGGGAGTCAGTACTCGTCTCGAATTCGGGCATGCACTTGCGCTTTCCTCCAGAGCGGTAGCAGCAGTGTCATGCAGTCCGCCGCGTGGATCAAAGGATCTATGGTTTTCCCTCGAGTCTTTCGCACGAGGCTTTCCCACGAGGCTTTCCCACAGGGCTGTCCCACGTGCACACGTGGTGGGAGTCGATCCTCGGCTTGAACGTCAAGGCAGTGCAGGGAAAACAGGTTCCTCTGGAATGGACTGACACATCTGGGGGACTCTTGGAATGCTGGCACGACCCTGGAGTTCCTCTCGCCTTTCCTGTGGAGAGCGCCTCCTCTTGAGATGCGACGGGAACGCCGGGAATTCTTTCCCTACGAAACAGGGAAAGGATCCCTCATCTCGAGCTAGGAGGCGGAAACGGGGCTCCCCTGGATGTGTGCGGGACCCACGTGCTTCCTCTCGAGTGGAGACGGGTATGTCGGGGAACTTCTTGAGTTGCAGCAAGGGTGTGAAGGACCCTTTGGAAGTTCCAGTGGTTAGACGTGATTAGCCTAGAGAAGCCTCAGCGGAAATGGGCCTCATCTCGCCTGGAGGGCAAAACCGCCTGGATTTTCTCGAGTTGCGGCAGGTGCTCTCGACTTACGACGGGGACCTCAGGGACCCGCTCTGGTGGCCTCAGGAAAGGCCAGTCCCCATGCGAGTTCCTCGGGGGCCTCTCGGGATTCCTCTCCCGTCGATGCCGGGGCCTAAGACCTTGTGTGGAGTCGGGGCCGGAATCTGAGGATTCCTCTCCAGTGCTGACATGGATTTTGGGGTACTTCTGGAGTCTCCCCAGGGGAGTCAGTCCTCGTCTCGAATGCGGGCATGCACTTGCGCTTTCCTCCAGAGCGGTAGCAGCAGTGTCACGCAGTCCGCCGCGTGGATCAAAGGATGTATGGTTTTCCCTCGAGTCTTTCCCACGAGGCTTTCCCACGAGGCTTTCCCACAGGGCTGTCCCACGTGCACACGTGGTGGGAGTCGATCCTTGGCTTGAACGTCAAGGCAGTGCAGGGAAAACAGGTACCTCTGGATTGGACTGACACATCTGGGGGACTCTTGGAATGGTGGCACGACCCTGGAGTTCCTCTCGCCTTTCCTGTGGAGAGCGCCTCCTCTTGAGATGCGACGGGAACGCCGGGAATTCTTTCCCTTCCAAACAGGGAAAGGATCCCTCATCTCGAGCTAGGAGGCGGAAACGGGGCTCCCCTGGATGAGTGCGGGACCCACGTGCTTCCTCTCGAGTGAAGACGGGTATGTCGGGGAACTTCTTGAGTTGCAGCAAGGGTGTGAAGGACCCTTTGGAAGTTCCAGTGGTTAGACGTGATTAGCCTCGAGAAGCCTCAGCGGAAATGGGCCTCATCTCGCCTGAAGGGCAAAACCGCCTGGATTTTCTCGAGTTGCGGCAGGTGCTCTCGACTTACCACGGGGACCTCAGGGACCCGCTCTGGTGGCCCCAGGAAAGGCCAGTCCCCATGCGAGTTCCTCGGGGGCCTCTCGGGATTCCTCTCCCGTCGATGCCGGGGACTAAGACCTTGTGTGGAGTCGGGGCCGGAACCTGAGGATTCCTCTCCAGTGCTGACATGGATCTTGGGGTACTTCTGGAGTCTCCCCAGGGGAGTCAGTCCTCGTCTCGAATGCGGGCATGCACTTGCGCTTTCCTCCAGAGCGGTAGCAGCAGTGTCACGCAGTCCGCCGCGTGGATCAAAGGATCTATGGTTTTCCCTCGAGTCTTTCCCACGAGGCTTTCCCACGAGGCTTTCCCACAGGGCTGTCCCAGGTGCACACGTGGTGGGAGTCGATCCTTGGCTTGAACGTCAAGGCAGTGCAGGGAAAACAGGTTCCTCTGGAATGGACTGACACATCTGGGGGACACATGGAATGGTGGCATGACCCTGGAGTTCCTCTCGCCTTTCCTGTGGAGAGCGCCTCTTCTTGAGATGCGACGGGAACGCCGGGAATTCTTTCCCTACGAAACAGGGAAAGGATCCCTCATCTAGAGCTAGGAGGCGGAAACGGGGCTCCCCTGGATGTGTGCGGGACCCCACGTGCTTCCTCTCGAGTGCAGACGGGTATGTCGGGGAAGTTCTTGAGTTGCAGCAAGGGTGTGAAGGACGCTTTGTAAGTTCCAGTGGTTAGATGTGATTGGCCTCGAGAAGCCTCAGTGGAAATGGGCCTCATCTCGCCTGGAGGGCAAAACCTCCTGGATTTTCTCGAGTTGCGGCAGGTGCTCTCGACTTACGACGGGGACCTCAGGGACCCGCTCTGGTGGCCTCAGGAAAGGCCAGTCCCCATGCGAGTTCCTCGGGGGCCTCTCGGGATTCCTCTCCCGTCGATGCCGGGGCCTAAGACCTTGTGTGGAGTCAGGGCCGGAACCTGAGAATTCCTCTCCAGTGCTGACATGGATCTTGCGGTAGGTCTGGAGTCTCCCCAGGGGAGTCAGTCCTCGTCTCGAATGCGGGCATGCACTTGCGCTTTCCTCCAGAGCGGTAGCAGCAGTGTCACGCAGTCCGCCGCGTGGATCAAAGGATCTATGGTTTTCCCTCGAGTCTTTCCCACGAGGCTTTCCCAAGAAGGCTTTCCCACAGGGCTGTCCCACGTGCACACGTGGTGGGAGTCGATCCTCGGCTTGAACGTCAAGGCAGTGCAGGGAAAACAGGTTCCTCTGGAATGGACTGACACATCTGGGGGACTCTTGGAATGCTGGCACGACCCTGGAGTTCCTCTCGCCTTTCCTGTGGAGAGCGCCTCCTCTTGAGATGCGACGGGAACGCCGGGAATTCTTTCCCTACGAAACAGGGAAAGGATCCCTCATCTCGAGCTAGGAGGCGGAAACGGGGCTCCCCTGGATGTGTGCGGGACCCACGTGCTTCCTCTCGAGTGGAGACGGGTATGTCGGGGAACTTCTTGAGTTGCAGCAAGGGTGTGAAGGACCCTTTGGAAGTTCCAGTGGTTAGACGTGATTAGCCTCGAGAAGCCTCAGCGGAAATGGGCCTCATCTCGCCTGGAGGGCAAAACCGCCTGGATTTTCTCGAGTTGCGGCAGGTGCTCTCGACTTACGACGGGGACCTCAGGGACCCGCTCTGGTGGCCTCAGGAAAGGCCAGTCCCCATGCGAGTTCCTCGGGGGCCTCTCGGGATTCCTCTCCCGTCGATGCCGGGGCCTAAGACCTTGTGTGGAGTCGGGGCGGGAATCTGAGGATTCCTCTCCAGTGCTGACATGGATCTTGGGGTACTTCTGGAGTCTCCCCAGGGGAGTCAGTCCTCGTCTCGAATGCGGGCATGCACTTGCGCTTTCCTCCAGAGCGGTAGCAGCAGTGTCACGCAGTCCGCCGCGTGGATCAAAGGATCTATGGTTTTCCCTCGAGTCTTCCCACGAGGCTTTCCCACGAGGCTTTCGCACAGGGCTGTCCCACGTTCACACGTGGTGGGAGTCGATCCTTGGCTTGAACGTCAAGGCAGTGCAGGGAAAACAGGTTCCTCTTGAATGGACTGACATATCTGGGGGACTCTTGGAATGGTGGCATGACCCTGGAGTTCCTCTCGCCTTTCCTGTGGAGAGCGCCTCTTCTTGAGATGCGACGGGAACGCCGGGAATTCTTTCCCTACGAAACAGGGAAAGGATCCCTCATCTCGAGCTAGGAGGCGGAAACGGGGCTCCCCTGGATGTGTGCGGGACACCACGTGCTTCCTCTCGAGTGCAGACGGATATGTCGGGGAAGTTCTTGAGTTGCAGCAAGGGTGTGAAGGACGCTTTGGAAGTTCCAGTGGTTAGATGTGATTGGCCTCGAGAAGCCTCAGCGGAAATGGGCCTCATCTCGCCTGGAGGGCAAAACCTCCTGGATTTTCTCGAGTTGCGGCAGGTGCTCTCGACTTACGACGGGGACCTCAGGGACCCGCTCTGGTGGCCTCAGGAAAGGCCAGTCCCCATGCGAGTTCCTCGGGGGCGTCTCGGGATTCCTCTCCCGTCGATGCCGGGGACTAAGACCTTGTGTGGAGTCAGGGCCGGAACCTGAGGATTCCTCTCCAGTGCTGACATGGATCTTGGGGTACTTCTGGAGTCTCCCCAGGGGAGTCATTACTCGTCTCGAATTCGGGCATGCACTTGCGCTTTCCTCCAGAGCGGTAGCAGCAGTGTCATGCAGTCCGCCGCGTGGATCAAAGGATCTATGGTTTTCCCTCGAGTCTTTCGCACGAGGCTTTCCCACGAGGCTTTCCCACAGGGCTGTCCCACGTGCACACGTGGTGGGAGTCGATCCTCGGCTTGAACGTCAAGGCAGTGCAGGGAAAACAGGTTCCTCTGGAATGGACTGACACATCTGGGGGACTCTTGGAATGCTGGCACGACCCTGGAGTTCCTCTCGCCTTTCCTGTGGAGAGCGCCTCCTCTTGAGATGCGACGGGAACGCCGGGAATTCTTTCCCTACGAAACAGGGAAAGGATCCCTCATCTCGAGCTAGGAGGCGGAAACGGGGCTCCCCTGGATGTGTGCGGGACCCACGTGCTTCCTCTCGAGTGGAGACGGGTATGTCGGGGAACTTCTTGAGTTGCAGCAAGGGTGTGAAGGACCCTTTGGAAGTTCCAGTTGGTAGACGTGATTAGCCTCGAGAAGCCTCAGCGGAAATGGGCCTCATCTCGCCTGGAGGGCAAAACCTCCTGGATTTTCTCGAGTTGCGGCAGGTGCTCTCGACTTACGACGGGGACCTCAGGGACCCGCTCTGGTGGCCTCAGGAAAGGCCAGTCCCCATGCGAGTTCCTCGGGGGCCTCTCGGGATTCCTCTCCCGTCGATGCCGGGGCCTAAGACCTTGTGTGGAGTCGGGGCCGGAACCTGAGGATTCCTCTCCAGTGCTGACATGGATCTTGCGGTAGGTCTGGAGTCTCCCCAGGGGAGTCAGTCCTCGTCTCGATTGCGGGCATGCACTTGCGCTTTCCTCCAGAGCGGTAGCAGCAGTGTCACGCAGTCCGCCGCATGGATCAAAGGATCTATGGTTTTCCCTCTAGTCTTTCCCAAGAGGCTTTCCCACGAGGCTTTCCCACAGGGCTGTCCCACGTGCACACGTGGTGGGAGTCGATCCTCGGCTTGAACGACAAGGCAGTGCAGGGAAAACAGGTTCCTCTGGAATGGACTGACACATCTGGGGGACTCTTGGAATGCTGGCACGACCCTGGAGTTCCGCTCGCCTTTCCTGTGGAGAGCGCCTCCTCTTGAGATGCGACGGGAACGCCGGGAATTCTTTCCCTACGAAACAGGGAAAGGATCCCTCATCTCGAGCTAGGAGGCGGAAACGGGGCTCCCCTGGATGTGTGCGGGACCCACGTGCTTCCTCTCGAGTGGAGACGGGTATGTCGGGGAACTTCTTGAGTTGCAGCAAGGGTGTGAAGGACCCTTTGGAAGTTCCAGTGGTTAGACGTGATTAGCCTCGAGAAGCCTCAGCGGAAATGGGCCTCATCTCGCCTGGAGGGCAAAACCGCCTGGATTTTCCCGAGTTGCGGCAGGTGCTCTCGACTTACGACGGGGACCTCAGGGACCCGCTCTGGTGGCCTCAGGAAAGGCCAGTCCCCATGCGAGTTCCTCGGGGGCCTCTCGGGATTCCTCTCCCGTCGATGCCGGGGCCTAAGACCTTGTGTGGAGTCGGGGCCGGAATCTGAGGATTCCTCTCCAGTGCTGACATGGATCTTGGGGTACTTCTGGAGTCTCCCCAGGGGAGTCAGTCCTCGTCTCGAATGCGGGCATGCACTTGCGCTTTCCTCCAGAGCGGTAGCAGCAGTGTCACGCAGTCCGCCGCGTGGATCAAAGGATCTATGGTTTTCCCTCGAGTCTTCCCACGAGGCTTTCCCACGAGGCTTTCGCACAGGGCTGTCCCACGTGCACACGTGGTGGGAGTCGATCCTCGGCTTGAACGTCAAGGCAGTGCAGGGAAAACAGGTTCCTCTGGAATGGACTGACACATCTGGGGGACTCTTGGAATGGTGTCAGGACCCTGGAGTTCCTCTCGCCTTTCCTGTGGAGAGCGCCTCCTCTTGAGATGCGACTGTAACGCCGGGAATTCTTTCCCTACGAAAAAGGGAAGGATCCCTCATCTCGAGCTAGGAGGCGGAAACGGGGCTCCCCTGGATGTGTGAGGGACCCCACGTGCTTCCTCTCGAGTGGAGACGGGTATGTCGGGGAACTTCTTGAGTTGCAGCAATGGTGTGAAGGACCCTTTGGAAGTTCCAGTGGTTAGATGTGATTGGCCTCGAGAAGCCTCAGTGGAAATGGGACTCATCTCGCCTGGAGGGCAAAACCTCCTGGATTTTCTCGAGTTGCGGCAGGTGCTCTCGACTTACGACGGGGACCTCAGGGACCCGCTCTGGTGGCCTCAGGAAAGGCCAGTCCCCATGCGAGTTCATCGGGGGCCTCTCGGGATTCCTCTCCCGTCGATGCCGGGGCCTAAGACCTTGTGTGGAGTCGGGGCCGGAACCTGAGGATTCCTCTCCAGTGCTGACATGGATCTTGCGGTAGGTCTGGAGTCTCCCCAGGGGAGTCAGTCCTCGTCTCGATTGCGGGCATGCACTTGCGCTTTCCTCCAGAGCGGTAGCAGCAGTGTCACGCAGTCCGCCGCATGGATCAAAGGATCTATGGTTTTCCCTCTAGTCTTTCCCACGAGGCTTTCCCACGAGGCTTTCCCACAGGGCTGTCCCACGTGCACACGTGGTGGGAGTCGATCCTCGGCTTGAACGACAAGGCAGTGCAGGGAAAACAGGTTCCTCTGGAATGGACTGACACATCTGGGGGACTCTTGGAATGCTGGCACGACCCTGGAGTTCCTCTCGCCTTTCCTGTGGAGAGCGCCTCCTCTTGAGATGCGACGGGAACGCCGGGAATTCTTTCCCTATGAAACAGGGAAAGGATCCCTCATCTCGAGCTAGGAGGCGGAAACGGGGCTCCCCTGGATGTGTGCGGGACCCTCGTGCTTCCTCCCGAGTGGAGACGGGTATGTCGGGGAACTTCTTGAGTTGCAGCAAGGGTGTGAATGACCCTTTGGTAGTTCCAGTGGTTAGATGTGATTAGCCTCGAGAAGCCTCAGCGGAAATGGGCCTCATCTCGCCTGGAGGGCAAAACCTCCTGGATTTTCTCGAGTTGCGGCAGGTGCTCTCGACTTACGACGGGGACCTCAGGGACCCGCTCTGGTGGCCTCAGGAAAGGCCAGTCCCCATGCGAGTTCCTCGGGGGCGTCTCGGGATTCCTCTCCCGTCGATGCCGGGGACTAAGACCTTGTGTGGAGTCAGGGCCGGAACCTGAGGATTCCTCTCCAGTGCTGACATGGATCTTGGGGTACTTCTGGAGTCTCCCCAGGGGAGTCATTACTCGTCTCGAATTCGGGCATGCACTTGCGCTTTCCTCCAGAGCGGTAGCAGCAGTGTCATGCAGTCCGCCGCGTGGATCAAAGGATCTATGGTTTTCCCTCGAGTCTTTCGCACGAGGCTTTCCCACGAGGCTTTCCCACAGGGCTGTCCCACGTGCACACGTGGTGGGAGTCGATCCTCGGCTTGAACGTCAAGGCAGTGCAGGGAAAACAGGTTCCTCTGGAATGGACTGACACATCTGGGGGACTCTTGGAATGCTGGCACGACCCTGGAGTTCCTCTCGCCTTTCCTGTGGAGAGCGCCTCCTCTTGAGATGCGACGGGAACGCCGGGAATTCTTTCCCTACGAAACAGGGAAAGGATCCCTCATCTCGAGCTAGGAGGCGGAAACGGGGCTCCCCTGGATGTGTGCGGGACCCACTTGCTTCCTCTCGAGTGGAGACGGGTATGTCGGGGAACTTCTTGAGTTGCAGCAAGGGTGTGAAGGACCCTTTGGAAGTTCCAGTTGGTAGACGTGATTAGCCTCGAGAAGCCTCAGCGGAAATGGGCCTCATCTCGCCTGGAGGGCAAAACCTCCTGGATTTTCTCGAGTTGCGGCAGGTGCTCTCGACTTACGACGGGGACCTCAGGGACCCGCTCTGGTGGCCTCAGGAAAGGCCAGTCCCCATGCGAGTTCCTCGGGGGCCTCTCGGGATTCCTCTCCCGTCGATGCCGGGGCCTAAGACCTTGTGTGGAGTCGGGGCCGGAACCTGAGGATTCCTCTCCAGTGCTGACATGGATCTTGCGGTAGGTCTGGAGTCTCCCCAGGGGAGTCAGTCCTCGTCTCGATTGCGGGCATGCACTTGCGCTTTCCTCCAGAGCGGTAGCAGCAGTGTCACGCAGTCCGCCGCATGGATCAAAGGATCTATGGTTTTCCCTCTAGTCTTTCCCAAGAGGCTTTCCCACGAGGCTTTCCCACAGGGCTGTCCCACGTGCACACGTGGTGGGAGTCGATCCTCGGCTTGAACGACAAGGCAGTGCAGGGAAAACAGGTTCCTCTGGAATGGACTGACACATCTGGGGGACTCTTGGAATGCTGGCACGACCCTGGAGTTCCGCTCGCCTTTCCTGTGGAGAGCGCCTCCTCTTGAGATGCGACGGGAACGCCGGGAATTCTTTCCCTACGAAACAGGGAAAGGATCCCTCATCTCGAGCTAGGAGGCGGAAACGGGGCTCCCCTGGATGTGTGCGGGACCCACGTGCTTCCTCTCGAGTGGAGACGGGTATGTCGGGGAACTTCTTGAGTTGCAGCAAGGGTGTGAAGGACCCTTTGGAAGTTCCAGTGGTTAGACGTGATTAGCCTCGAGAAGCCTCAGCGGAAATGGGCCTCATCTCGCCTGGAGGGCAAAACCGCCTGGATTTTCCCGAGTTGCGGCAGGTGCTCTCGACTTACGACGGGGACCTCAGGGACCCGCTCTGGTGGCCTCAGGAAAGGCCAGTCCCCATGCGAGTTCCTCGGGGGCCTCTCGGGATTCCTCTCCCGTCGATGCCGGGGCCTAAGACCTTGTGTGGAGTCGGGGCCGGAATCTGAGGATTCCTCTCCAGTGCTGACATGGATCTTGGGGTACTTCTGGAGTCTCCCCAGGGGAGTCAGTCCTCGTCTCGAATGCGGGCATGCACTTGCGCTTTCCTCCAGAGCGGTAGCAGCAGTGTCACGCAGTCCGCCGCGTGGATCAAAGGATCTATGGTTTTCCCTCGAGTCTTCCCACGAGGCTTTCCCACGAGGCTTTCGCACAGGGCTGTCCCACGTGCACACGTGGTGGGAGTCGATCCTCGGCTTGAACGTCAAGGCAGTGCAGGGAAAACAGGTTCCTCTGGAATGGACTGACACATCTGGGGGACTCTTGGAATGGTGTCAGGACCCTGGAGTTCCTCTCGCCTTTCCTGTGGAGAGCGCCTCCTCTTGAGATGCGACTGTAACGCCGGGAATTCTTTCCCTACGAAAAAGGGAAGGATCCCTCATCTCGAGCTAGGAGGCGGAAACGGGGCTCCCCTGGATGTGTGAGGGACCCCACGTGCTTCCTCTCGAGTGGAGACGGGTATGTCGGGGAACTTCTTGAGTTGCAGCAATGGTGTGAAGGACCCTTTGGAAGTTCCAGTGGTTAGATGTGATTGGCCTCGAGAAGCCTCAGTGGAAATGGGACTCATCTCGCCTGGAGGGCAAAACCTCCTGGATTTTCTCGAGTTGCGGCAGGTGCTCTCGACTTACGACGGGGACCTCAGGGACCCGCTCTGGTGGCCTCAGGAAAGGCCAGTCCCCATGCGAGTTCATCGGGGGCCTCTCGGGATTCCTCTCCCGTCGATGCCGGGGCCTAAGACCTTGTGTGGAGTCGGGGCCGGAACCTGAGGATTCCTCTCCAGTGCTGACATGGATCTTGCGGTAGGTCTGGAGTCTCCCCAGGGGAGTCAGTCCTCGTCTCGATTGCGGGCATGCACTTGCGCTTTCCTCCAGAGCGGTAGCAGCAGTGTCACGCAGTCCGCCGCATGGATCAAAGGATCTATGGTTTTCCCTCTAGTCTTTCCCACGAGGCTTTCCCACGAGGCTTTCCCACAGGGCTGTCCCACGTGCACACGTGGTGGGAGTCGATCCTCGGCTTGAACGACAAGGCAGTGCAGGGAAAACAGGTTCCTCTGGAATGGACTGACACATCTGGGGGACTCTTGGAATGCTGGCACGACCCTGGAGTTCCTCTCGCCTTTCCTGTGGAGAGCGCCTCCTCTTGAGATGCGACGGGAACGCCGGGAATTCTTTCCCTATGAAACAGGGAAAGGATCCCTCATCTCGAGCTAGGAGGCGGAAACGGGGCTCCCCTGGATGTGTGCGGGACCCTCGTGCTTCCTCCCGAGTGGAGACGGGTATGTCGGGGAACTTCTTGAGTTGCAGCAAGGGTGTGAATGACCCTTTGGTAGTTCCAGTGGTTAGATGTGATTAGCCTCGAGAAGCCTCAGCGGAAATGGGCCTCATCTCGCCTGGAGGGCAAAACCTCCTGGATTTTCTCGAGTTGCGGCAGGTGCTCTCGACTTACGACGGGGACCTCAGGGACCCGCTCTGGTGGCCTCAGGAAAGGCCAGTCCCAATGCGAGTTCCTCGGGGGCCTCTCGGTAATCCTCTCCCGGCGATGCCGGGGCCTAAGACCTTGTGTGGAGTGGGGGCCGGAATCTGAGGATTCCTCTCCAGTGCTGACATGGATCTTGGGGTACTTCTGGTGTCTCCCCAGGGGAGTCAGTCCTCGTCTCGAATGCGGGCATGCACTTG
Source organism: Ovis canadensis (assembly GCF_042477335.2). Lineage (NCBI taxonomy): Eukaryota > Metazoa > Chordata > Mammalia > Artiodactyla > Bovidae > Ovis > Ovis canadensis. The sequence goes on along the minus strand of NC_091262.1, from coordinate 3,565,645 downwards.
CGCTTTCCTCCAGAGCGGTAGCAGCAGTGTCACGCAGTCCACCGCGTGGATCAAAGGATCTATGGTTTTCCCTCGAGACTTTCCCACGAGGCTTTCCCACGAGGCTTTCCCACAGGGCTGTCCCACGTGCACACGTGGTGGGAGTCGATCCTCGGCTTGAACGTCAAGGCAGTGCAGGGAAAACAGGTTCCTCTGGAATGGACTGACACATCTGGGGGACTCTTGGAATGGTGGCACGACCATGGAGTTCCTCTCGCCTTTCCTGTGGAGAGCGCCTCCTCTTGAGATGTGACGGGAACGCGGGGAATTCTTTCCCTACGAAACAGGGAAAGGATCCCTCATCTCGAGCTAGGAGGTGGAAACAGGTCTCCCCTGGATGTGTGCGGGACCCTCGTGCTTCCTCTCGAGTGGAAACGGGTATGTCGGGGAACTTCTTGAGTTGCAGCAAGGGTGTGAATGACCCTTTGGTAGTTCCAGTGGTTAGATGTGATTAGCCTCGAGAAGCCTCAGCGGAAATGGGCCTCATCTCGCCTGGAGGGCAAAACCTCCTGGATTTTGTCGAGTTGCGGCAGCTGCTCTCGACTTACGACGGGGACCTCAGTGACCCGCTCTGGTGGCCTCAGGAAAGGCCAGTCCCAATGCGAGTTCCTCGGGGGCCTCTCGGGAATCCTCTCCCGGCGATGCCGGGGCCTAAGACCTTGTGTGGAGTGGGGGCCGGAATCTGAGGATTCCTCTCCAGTGCTGACATGGATCTTGGGGTACTTCTGGAGTCTCCCCAGGGGAGTCAGTCCTCATCTCGAATGCGGGCATGCACTTGCGCTTTCCTCCAGAGCGGTAGCAGCAGTGTCACGCAGTCCGCCGCGTGGATCAAAGGATCTATGGTTTTCCCTCGAGTCTTCCCACGAGGCTTTCCCACGAGGCTTTCCCACAGGGCTGTCCCACGTGCACACGTGGAGGGAGTCGATCCTCGGCTTGAACGTCAAGGCAGTGCAGGGAAAACAGGTTCCTCTGGAATGGACGTACACATCTGGGGGACTCTTGGAATGGAGGCACGACCCTGGAGTTCCTCTCGCCTTTCCTGTGGAGAGCGCCTCCTCTTGAGATGCGACGGGAATGCCGGGAATTCTTTCCCTACAAAACAGGGAAAGGATCCCTCATCTCGAGCTAGGAGGCGGAAACGAGGCTCCCCTGGATGTGTGCGGGACCCTCGTGCTTCCTTTCGAGTGGAGACGGGTATGTCGGGGAACTTCTGGACTTGCAGCAAGGGTGTGAAGGACCCTTTGGAAGTTCCAGTGGTTAGATGTGATTAGCCTCGAGTAGCCTCAGCGGAAATGGGCCTCATCTCGCCTGGAGGGCAAAACTTCCTGAATTTTCTCGAGTTGCGGCAGGTGCTCTCGACTTACGATGGGGACCACAGGGACCCGCTCTGGTGGCCTCAGGAAAGGCCAGTCCCCATGCGAGTTCCTCGGGGGCCTCTCGGGATTCCTCTCCCGTCGATGCCGGGGCCTAAGACCTTGTGTGGAGTCGGGGCCGGAACCTGAGGATTCCTCTCCAGTGCTGACATGGATCTTGGGGTACTTCTGGAGTCTCCCCAGGGGAGTCAGTCCTCGTCTCAAATGGGGGCATGCACTTGCGCTTTAGTCAAGAGCTGTAGCAGCAGCGTCACGCAGTCCGCCGCGTGGATCAAAGGATCTATGGTTTTCCCTCGAGTCTTTCCACGAGGCTTTCCCACGAGGCTTTCCCAGAGGGCTGTCCCACGTGCACACGTGTTGGGAGTCGATCCTCGGCTTGAACGTCAAGGCAGTGTAGGGAAAACAGGTTCCTCTGGAATGGACTGACACATCTGGGGGACTCTTGGATTGGTGGCATTACCCTGGAGTTCCTCCCGCTTTTCCTGTGGAGAGCGCCTCCTCTTGAGATGCGAAGGGAACGCCGGGAATTCTTTCTCTACGAAACAGGGAAAGGATCCCTCATCTCGAGCTCGGAGGCGGAAACGGGGTTCCCCTGGATGTGTGCGGGACCCTCGTGCTTCCTCTCCAGTGGAGACGGCTAGGTCGGGGAACTTTTTGAGTTGCAACAAGGGTGTGAAGGACCCTTTGGAAGTTCCAGTGGTTAGATGTGATTAGCCTCGAGAAGCCTCAGGGGAAATGGGCCTCATCTCGCCTGGAGGGCAAAACCTCCTGGAGTTTCTCGAGTTGCGGCAGGTGCTCTCGACTAACGACGGGGACATCAGGGACCCGCTCTGGTGGCCTCAGGAAATGCCAGTCCCCATGCCAGTTCCTCGGGGGCCTCTCGAGATTCCTCTCCCGTCGATGCCGGGGCCTAAGACCTTGTGTGGAGTCGGGGCCGGAACCTGAGGATTCCTCTCCAGTGCTGACATGGATCTTGGGGTACTTCTGGAGTCTCCCCAGGGGAGTCAGTCCTCGTCTCGAATGCGGGCATGCATTGCGCTTTCCTCCAGAGCGGTAGCAGCAGTGTCACGCAGTCCGCCGCGTGGATCAAAGGATCTATGGTTTTTCCTCGAGTCTTTCCCACGAGGTTTTCCCACGAGGCTTTCCCACAGGGCGGTCCCACGTGCACACATGGCGGGAGTCGATCCTCGGCTTGAACGTACAGGCAGTGCAGGGAAAACAGGTTCCTCTGGAATGTACTGACACATCTGGGGGACTCTTGGATTGGTGGCACGACCCTGGAGTTCCTCTCGCTTTTCCTGTTGAGCGCGCCTCCTCTTGAGATGCGACGGGAACGCCGGGAATTCTTTCCCTACGAAACAGGGAAAGGATCCCTCATCTCCAGCTAGGAGGCGAAAACGGGGTTCCCCTGGATGTGTGCGGGACGCTCCTGCTTCCTCTTCAGTAGAGACGGCTATGTCGGGGAAATTCTGGACTTGCAGCAAGGGTGTGAAGGACCCTTTGGAAGTTCCAGTGGTTAGATGTGAATAGGCTCGAGAAGCCTCAGCGGTAATGTGCCTCATCTCGCCTGGAGGGCAAAACCTCCTGGAGTTTCTCGAGTTGCGGCAGGTGCTCTCGACTTACGACGGGGACCTCAGGGACCCGCTCTGGTGGCCTCAGGAAAGGCCAGTCGCCATGCGAGTTCCTCGGGGGCCTCTCGGGATTCTTCTCCCGTCGATGCCGGGGCCTAAGACCTTGTGTGGAGTCGGGGCCGGAACCTGAGGATTCCTCTCCAGTGCTGACATGGATCTTGGGGTACTTCTGGAGTCTCCCCAGGGGAGTCAGTCCTCGTCTCGAATGCGGGCATGCTCTTCGCTTTAGTCAAGAGCGGTGGCAGCAGTGTCACGCAGTCCGCCGCATGGATCAATGGATCTAACGTTTTTCCTCGAGTCTTTCCCACGAGGCTTTCCCACAGGGCTTTCCCACGTGCACACGTGGTGGGAGTCGATCCTCGGCTTGAACGTCAAGGCAGTGCAGGGAAAACAGGTTCCTCTGGAATGGACTGACACATCTGGGGGACTCTTGGAATGGTGGCACGACCCTGGAGTTCCTCTCGCCTTTCCTGTGGAGAGCGCCTCCTCTTGAGATGCGACGGGAACGCCGGGAATTCTTTCCCTACGAAACAGGGAAAGGATCCCTCATCTCGAGCTAGGAGGCGGAAACGGGGCTCCCCTGGATGTGTGCGGGACACCACGTGCTTCCTCTCGAGTGCAGACGGGTATGTCGGGGAAGTTCTTGAGTTGCAGCAAGGGTGTGAAGGACGCTTTGGAAGTTCCAGTGGTTAGACGTGATTGGCCTCGAGAAGCCTCAGCGGAAATGGGCCTCATCTCGCCTGGAGGGCAAAACCTCCTGGATTTTCTCAAGTTGCGGCAGGAGCTCTCGACTTACGACGGGGACCTCAGGGACCCGCTCTGGTGGCCTCAGGAAAGGCCAGTCCCCATGCGAGTTCCTCGGGGGCCTCTCGGGATTCCTCTCCCGTCGATGCCGGGGCCTCAGACCTTGTGTGGTGTCGGGGCCGAAACCTGAGGATTCCTCTCCAGTGCTGACATGGATCTTGGGGTACTTCTGGAGTCTCCCCAGGGGAGTCAGTCCTCGTCTCGAATGCGGGCATGCACTTGCGCTTTCCTCCAGAGCGGTAGCAGCAGTGTCACGCAGTCCGCCGCGTGGATCAAAGGATCTATGGTTTTCCCTCGAGTCTTTCCCACGAGGCTTTCCCAGGAGGCTTTCCCACGAGGCTTTCCCACAGGGCTGTCCCACGTGCACACGTGGTGGGAGTCGATCCTCGGCTTGAACGTCAAGGCAGTGCAGGAAAACAGGTTCCTCTGGAATGGACTGACACATCTGGGGGACTCTTGGAATGGTGTCACGACCATGGAGTTCCTCTCGCCTTTCCTGTGGAGAGCGCCTCCTCTTGAGATGCGACGGGAACGCCGGGAATTCTTTCCCTACCAAACAGGGAAAGGATCCCTCATCTCGAGCTAGGAGGGGGAAACGGGGCTCCCCTGGATGTGTGCGGGACACCACGTGCTTCCTCTCGAGTGCAGTCGGGTATGTCGGGGAACTTCTTGAGTTTCAGCAAGGGTGTGAAGGACCCTTTGGAAGTTCCAGTGGTTAGATGTGATTGGCCTCGAGAAGCCTCAGCGGAAATGGGCCTCATCTCGCCTGTAGGGCAAAACCTCCTGGATTTTCTCGAGTTGCGGCAGGTGCTCTCGACTTACGACGGGGACCTCAGGGACCCGCTCTGGTGGCCTCAGGAAAGGCCAGTCCCCATGCGAGTTCCTCGGGGGCCTCTCGGGATTCCTCTCCCGTCGATGCCGGGGCCTAAGACCTTGTGTGGAGTCGGGGCCGGAACCTGAGGATTCCTCTCCAGTGCTGACATGGATCTTGGGGTACTTCTGGAGTCTCCCCAGGGGAGTCAGTCCTCGTCTCGAATGCGGGCATGCACTTGCGCTTTCCTCCAGAGCGGTAGCAGCAGTGTCACGCAGTCCGCCGCGTGGATCAAAGGATCTATGGTTTTCCCTCGAGTCTTTCCCACGAGGCTTTCCCACGAGGCTTTCCCACAGGGCTGTCCCACGTGCACACGTGGTGGGAGTCGATCCTCGGCTTGAACGTCAAGGCAGTGCAGGGAAAACAGGTTCCTCTGGAATGGACTGACACATCTGGGGGACTCTTGGAATGGTGGCACGACCCTGGAGTTCCTCTCGCCTTTCCTGTGGAGAGCGCCTCCTCTTGAGATGCGACGGGAACGCCGGGAATTCTTTCCCTACGAAAAAGGGAAGGATCACTCATCTCAAGCTAGGAGGCGGAAACGGGGCTCCCCTGGATGTGTGAGGGACCCCACGTGCTTCCTCTCGAGTGGAGACGGGTATGTCGGGGAACTTCTTGAGTTGCAGCAATGGTGTGAAGGACCCTTTGGAAGTTCCAGTGGTTAGATGTGATTGGCCTCGAGAAGCCTCAGTGGAAATGGGACTCATCTCGCCTGGAGGGCAAAACCTCCTGGATTTTCTCGAGTTGCGGCAGGTGCTCTCGACTTACGACGGGGACCTCAGGGACCCGCTCTGGTGGCCTCAGGAAAGGCCAGTCCCCATGCGAGTTCATCGGGGGCCTCTCGGGATTCCTCTCCCGTCGATGCCGGGGCCTAAGACCTTGTGTGGAGTCGGGGCCGGAACCTGAGGATTCCTCTCCAGTGCTGACATGGATCTTGCGGTAGGTCTGGAGTCTCCCCAGGGGAGTCAGTCCTCGTCTCGATTGCGGGCATGCACTTGCGCTTTCCTCCAGAGCGGTAGCAGCAGTGTCACGCAGTCCGCCGCATGGATCAAAGGATCTATGGTTTTCCCTCTAGTCTTTCCCACGAGGCTTTCCCACGAGGCTTTCCCACAGGGCTGTCCCACGTGCACACGTGGTGGGAGTCGATCCTCGGCTTGAACGACAAGGCAGTGCAGGGAAAACAGGTTCCTCTGGAATGGACTGACACATCTGGGGGACTCTTGGAATGCTGGCACGACCCTGGAGTTCCTCTCGCCTTTCCTGTGGAGAGCGCCTCCTCTTGAGATGCGACGGGAACGCCGGGAATTCTTTCCCTATGAAACAGGGAAAGGATCCCTCATCTCGAGCTAGGAGGCGGAAACGGGGCTCCCCTGGATGTGTGCGGGACCCTCGTGCTTCCTCCCGAGTGGAGACGGGTATGTCGGGGAACTTCTTGAGTTGCAGCAAGGGTGTGAATGACCCTTTGGTAGTTCCAGTGGTTAGATGTGATTAGCCTCGAGAAGCCTCAGCGGAAATGGGCCTCATCTCGCCTGGAGGGCAAAACCTCCTGGATTTTCTCGAGTTGCGGCAGGTGCTCTCGACTTACGACGGGGACCTCAGGGACCCGCTCTGGTGGCCTCAGGAAAGGCCAGTCCCAATGCGAGTTCCTCGGGGGCCTCTCGGTAATCCTCTCCCGGCGATGCCGGGGCCTAAGACCTTGTGTGGAGTGGGGGCCGGAATCTGAGGATTCCTCTCCAGTGCTGACATGGATCTTGGGGTACTTCTGGTGTCTCCCCAGGGGAGTCAGTCCTCGTCTCGAATGCGGGCATGCACTTGCGCTTTCCTCCAGAGCGGTAGCAGCAGTGTCACGCAGTCCACCGCGTGGATCAAAGGATCTATGGTTTTCCCTCGAGACTTTCCCACGAGGCTTTCCCACGAGGCTTTCCCACAGGGCTGTCCCACGTGCACACGTGGTGGGAGTCGATCCTCGGCTTGAACGTCAAGGCAGTGCAGGGAAAACAGGTTCCTCTGGAATGGACTGACACATCTGGGGGACTCTTGGAATGGTGGCACGACCATGGAGTTCCTCTCGCCTTTCCTGTGGAGAGCGCCTCCTCTTGAGATGTGACGGGAACGCGGGGAATTCTTTCCCTACGAAACAGGGAAAGGATCCCTCATCTCGAGCTAGGAGGTGGAAACAGGTCTCCCCTGGATGTGTGCGGGACCCTCGTGCTTCCTCTCGAGTGGAAACGGGTATGTCGGGGAACTTCTTGAGTTGCAGCAAGGGTGTGAATGACCCTTTGGTAGTTCCAGTGGTTAGATGTGATTAGCCTCGAGAAGCCTCAGCGGAAATGGGCCTCATCTCGCCTGGAGGGCAAAACCTCCTGGATTTTGTCGAGTTGCGGCAGCTGCTCTCGACTTACGACGGGGACCTCAGTGACCCGCTCTGGTGGCCTCAGGAAAGGCCAGTCCCAATGCGAGTTCCTCGGGGGCCTCTCGGGAATCCTCTCCCGGCGATGCCGGGGCCTAAGACCTTGTGTGGAGTGGGGGCCGGAATCTGAGGATTCCTCTCCAGTGCTGACATGGATCTTGGGGTACTTCTGGAGTCTCCCCAGGGGAGTCAGTCCTCGTCTCGAATGCGGGCATGCACTTGCGCTTTCCTCCAGAGCGGTAGCAGCAGTGTCACGCAGTCCGCCGCGTGGATCAAAGGATCTATGGTTTTCCCTCGAGTCTTCCCACGAGGCTTTCCCACGAGGCTTTCCCACAGGGCTGTCCCACGTGCACACGTGGAGGGAGTCGATCCTCGGCTTGAACGTCAAGGCAGTGCAGGGAAAACAGGTTCCTCTGGAATGGACGTACACATCTGGGGGACTCTTGGAATGGAGGCACGACCCTGGAGTTCCTCTCGCCTTTCCTGTGGAGAGCGCCTCCTCTTGAGATGCGACGGGAATGCCGGGAATTCTTTCCCTACAAAACAGGGAAAGGATCCCTCATCTCGAGCTAGGAGGCGGAAACGAGGCTCCCCTGGATGTGTGCGGGACCCTCGTGCTTCCTTTCGAGTGGAGACGGGTATGTCGGGGAACTTCTGGACTTGCAGCAAGGGTGTGAAGGACCCTTTGGAAGTTCCAGTGGTTAGATGTGATTAGCCTCGAGTAGCCTCAGCGGAAATGGGCCTCATCTCGCCTGGAGGGCAAAACTTCCTGAATTTTCTCGAGTTGCGGCAGGTGCTCTCGACTTACGATGGGGACCACAGGGACCCGCTCTGGTGGCCTCAGGAAAGGCCAGTCCCCATGCGAGTTCCTCGGGGGCCTCTCGGGATTCCTCTCCCGTCGATGCCGGGGCCTAAGACCTTGTGTGGAGTCGGGGCCGGAACCTGAGGATTCCTCTCCAGTGCTGACATGGATCTTGGGGTACTTCTGGAGTCTCCCCAGGGGAGTCAGTCCTCGTCTCAAATGGGGGCATGCACTTGCGCTTTAGTCAAGAGCTGTAGCAGCAGCGTCACGCAGTCCGCCGCGTGGATCAAAGGATCTATGGTTTTCCCTCGAGTCTTTCCACGAGGCTTTCCCACGAGGCTTTCCCAGAGGGCTGTCCCACGTGCACACGTGTTGGGAGTCGATCCTCGGCTTGAACGTCAAGGCAGTGTAGGGAAAACAGGTTCCTCTGGAATGGACTGACACATCTGGGGGACTCTTGGATTGGTGGCATTACCCTGGAGTTCCTCCCGCTTTTCCTGTGGAGAGCGCCTCCTCTTGAGATGCGAAGGGAACGCCGGGAATTCTTTCTCTACGAAACAGGGAAAGGATCCCTCATCTCGAGCTCGGAGGCGGAAACGGGGTTCCCCTGGATGTGTGCGGGACCCTCGTGCTTCCTCTCCAGTGGAGACGGCTAGGTCGGGGAACTTTTTGAGTTGCAACAAGGGTGTGAAGGACCCTTTGGAAGTTCCAGTGGTTAGATGTGATTAGCCTCGAGAAGCCTCAGGGGAAATGGGCCTCATCTCGCCTGGAGGGCAAAACCTCCTGGAGTTTCTCGAGTTGCGGCAGGTGCTCTCGACTAACGACGGGGACATCAGGGACCCGCTCTGGTGGCCTCAGGAAATGCCAGTCCCCATGCCAGTTCCTCGGGGGCCTCTCGAGATTCCTCTCCCGTCGATGCCGGGGCCTAAGACCTTGTGTGGAGTCGGGGCCGGAACCTGAGGATTCCTCTCCAGTGCTGACATGGATCTTGGGGTACTTCTGGAGTCTCCCCAGGGGAGTCAGTCCTCGTCTCGAATGCGGGCATGCATTGCGCTTTCCTCCAGAGCGGTAGCAGCAGTGTCACGCAGTCCGCCGCGTGGATCAAAGGATCTATGGTTTTTCCTCGAGTCTTTCCCACGAGGTTTTCCCACGAGGCTTTCCCACAGGGCGGTCCCACGTGCACACATGGCGGGAGTCGATCCTCGGCTTGAACGTACAGGCAGTGCAGGGAAAACAGGTTCCTCTGGAATGTACTGACACATCTGGGGGACTCTTGGATTGGTGGCACGACCCTGGAGTTCCTCTCGCTTTTCCTGTTGAGCGCGCCTCCTCTTGAGATGCGACGGGAACGCCGGGAATTCTTTCCCTACGAAACAGGGAAAGGATCCCTCATCTCCAGCTAGGAGGCGAAAACGGGGTTCCCCTGGATGTGTGCGGGACGCTCCTGCTTCCTCTTCAGTAGAGACGGCTATGTCGGGGAAATTCTGGACTTGCAGCAAGGGTGTGAAGGACCCTTTGGAAGTTCCAGTGGTTAGATGTGAATAGGCTCGAGAAGCCTCAGCGGTAATGTGCCTCATCTCGCCTGGAGGGCAAAACCTCCTGGAGTTTCTCGAGTTGCGGCAGGTGCTCTCGACTTACGACGGGGACCTCAGGGACCCGCTCTGGTGGCCTCAGGAAAGGCCAGTCGCCATGCGAGTTCCTCGGGGGCCTCTCGGGATTCTTCTCCCGTCGATGCCGGGGCCTAAGACCTTGTGTGGAGTCGGGGCCGGAACCTGAGGATTCCTCTCCAGTGCTGACATGGATCTTGGGGTACTTCTGGAGTCTCCCCAGGGGAGTCAGTCCTCGTCTCGAATGCGGGCATGCTCTTCGCTTTAGTCAAGAGCGGTGGCAGCAGTGTCACGCAGTCCGCCGCATGGATCAATGGATCTAACGTTTTTCCTCGAGTCTTTCCCACGAGGCTTTCCCACAGGGCTTTCCCACGTGCACACGTGGTGGGAGTCGATCCTCGGCTTGAACGTCAAGGCAGTGCAGGGAAAACAGGTTCCTCTGGAATGGACTGACACATCTGGGGGACTCTTGGAATGGTGGCACGACCCTGGAGTTCCTCTCGCCTTTCCTGTGGAGAGCGCCTCCTCTTGAGATGCGACGGGAACGCCGGGAATTCTTTCCCTACGAAACAGGGAAAGGATCCCTCATCTCGAGCTAGGAGGCGGAAACGGGGCTCCCCTGGATGTGTGCGGGACACCACGTGCTTCCTCTCGAGTGCAGACGGGTATGTCGGGGAAGTTCTTGAGTTGCAGCAAGGGTGTGAAGGACGCTTTGGAAGTTCCAGTGGTTAGACGTGATTGGCCTCGAGAAGCCTCAGCGGAAATGGGCCTCATCTCGCCTGGAGGGCAAAACCTCCTGGATTTTCTCAAGTTGCGGCAGGAGCTCTCGACTTACGACGGGGACCTCAGGGACCCGCTCTGGTGGCCTCAGGAAAGGCCAGTCCCCATGCGAGTTCCTCGGGGGCCTCTCGGGATTCCTCTCCCGTCGATGCCGGGGCCTCAGACCTTGTGTGGTGTCGGGGCCGAAACCTGAGGATTCCTCTCCAGTGCTGACATGGATCTTGGGGTACTTCTGGAGTCTCCCCAGGGGAGTCAGTCCTCGTCTCGAATGCGGGCATGCACTTGCGCTTTCCTCCAGAGCGGTAGCAGCAGTGTCACGCAGTCCGCCGCGTGGATCAAAGGATCTATGGTTTTCCCTCGAGTCTTTCCCACGAGGCTTTCCCAGGAGGCTTTCCCACGAGGCTTTCCCACAGGGCTGTCCCACGTGCACACGTGGTGGGAGTCGATCCTCGGCTTGAACGTCAAGGCAGTGCAGGAAAACAGGTTCCTCTGGAATGGACTGACACATCTGGGGGACTCTTGGAATGGTGTCACGACCATGGAGTTCCTCTCGCCTTTCCTGTGGAGAGCGCCTCCTCTTGAGATGCGACGGGAACGCCGGGAATTCTTTCCCTACCAAACAGGGAAAGGATCCCTCATCTCGAGCTAGGAGGGGGAAACGGGGCTCCCCTGGATGTGTGCGGGACACCACGTGCTTCCTCTCGAGTGCAGTCGGGTATGTCGGGGAACTTCTTGAGTTGCAGCAAGGGTGTGAAGGACCCTTTGGAAGTTCCAGTGGTTAGATGTGATTGGCCTCGAGAAGCCTCAGCGGAAATGGGCCTCATCTCGCCTGTAGGGCAAAACCTCCTGGATTTTCTCGAGTTGCGGCAGGTGCTCTCGACTTACGACGGGGACCTCAGGGACCCGCTCTGGTGGCCTCAGGAAAGGCCAGTCCCCATGCGAGTTCCTCGGGGGCCTCTCGGGATTCCTCTCCCGTCGATGCCGGGGCCTAAGACCTTGTGTGGAGTCGGGGCCGGAACCTGAGGATTCCTCTCCAGTGCTGACATGGATCTTGGGGTACTTCTGGAGTCTCCCCAGGGGAGTCAGTCCTCGTCTCGAATGCGGGCATGCACTTGCGCTTTCCTCCAGAGCGGTAGCAGCAGTGTCACGCAGTCCGCCGCGTGGATCAAAGGATCTATGGTTTTCCCTCGAGTCTTTCCCACGAGGCTTTCCCACGAGGCTTTCCCACAGGGCTGTCCCACGTGCACACGTGGTGGGAGTCGATCCTCGGCTTGAACGTCAAGGCAGTGCAGGGAAAACAGGTTCCTCTGGAATGGACTGACACATCTGGGGGACTCTTGGAATGGTGGCACGACCCTGGAGTTCCTCTCGCCTTTCCTGTGGAGAGCGCCTCCTCTTGAGATGCGACGGGAACGCCGGGAATTCTTTCCCTACGAAAAAGGGAAGGATCACTCATCTCAAGCTAGGAGGCGGAAACGGGGCTCCCCTGGATGTGTGAGGGACCCCACGTGCTTCCTCTCGAGTGGAGACGGGTATGTCGGGGAACTTCTTGAGTTGCAGCAATGGTGTGAAGGACCCTTTGGAAGTTCCAGTGGTTAGATGTGATTGGCCTCGAGAAGCCTCAGTGGAAATGGGACTCATCTCGCCTGGAGGGCAAAACCTCCTGGATTTTCTCGAGTTGCGGCAGGTGCTCTCGACTTACGACGGGGACCTCAGGGACCCGCTCTGGTGGCCTCAGGAAAGGCCAGTCCCCATGCGAGTTCATCGGGGGCCTCTCGGGATTCCTCTCCCGTCGATGCCGGGGCCTAAGACCTTGTGTGGAGTCGGGGCCAGAACCTGAGGATTCCTCTCCAGTGCTGACATGGATCTTGCGGTAGGTCTGGAGTCTCCCCAGGGGAGTCAGTCCTCGTCTCGATTGCGGGCATGCACTTGCGCTTTCCTCCAGAGCGGTAGCAGCAGTGTCACGCAGTCCGCCGCGTGGATCAAAGGATCTATGGTTTTCCCTCGAGTCTTACCCACGAGGCTTTCCCACGAGGCTTTCCCACAGGTCTGTCCCACGTGCACACGTGGTGGGAGTCGATCCTCGGCTTGAACGTCAAGGCAGTGCAGGGGAAACAGGTTCCTCTGGAATGGACTGACACATCTGGGGGACTCTTGGAATGGTGGCACGACCCTGGAGTTCCTCTCGCCTTTCCTGTGGAGAGGGCCACCTCTTGAGAAGCGACGGGAACGCCGGGTATTCTTTCCCTACGAAACAGGGAAAGGATCCCTCATCTCGAGCTAGGAGGCGGAAAAGGGGCTCCCCTGGATGTGTGCGGGACCCACGTGCTTCCTCTCGAGTGGAGACGGGTATGTCGGGGAACTCCTTGAGTTGCTGCAAGGGTGTGAAGGACCCTTTGGAAGTTCCAGTGGTTAGACGTGATTAGCCTCGAGAAGCCTCAGCGGAAATGGGCCTCATCTCGCCTGGAGGGCAAAACCTCCTGGATTTTCTCGAGTTGCGGCAGGTGCTCTCGACTTACGATGGGGACCTCAGGGACCCGCTCTGGTGGCCTCAGGAAAGGCCAGTCCCCATGCGAGTTCCTCGGGGGCGTCTCGGGATTCCTCTCCCGTCGATGCCGGGGCCTATGACCTTGTGTGGAGTCGGGGCCGGAACCTGAGGATTCCTCTCCAGTGCTGACATGGATCTTGGGGTACTTCTGGAGTCTCCCCAGGGAAGTCAGTCTTCGTCTCGAATGTGGGCATGCACTTGCGCTTTCCTCCAGAGCGGTAGCAGCAGTGTCACGCAGTCCGGCGCGTGGATCAAAGGATCTATGGTTTTCCCTCGAGTCTTTCCCACGAGGCTTTCCCACGAGGCTTTCCCACAGGGCTGTCCCACGTGCACACGTGGTGGGAGTCGATCCTCGGCTTGAACGTCAAGGCAGTGCAGGGAAAACAGGTTCCTCTGGAATGGACTGACACATCTGGGGGACTCTTGGAATGGTGTCACGACCCTGGAGTTCCTCTCGCCTTTCCTGTGGAGAGCGCCTCCTCTTGAGATGCGACTGGAACACCGGGAATTCTTTCCCTACGAAAAAGGGAAGGATCCCTCATCTCGAGCTAGGAGGCGGAAACGGGGTTCCCCTGGATGTGTGAGGGACCCCACGTGCTTCCTCTCGAGTGGAGACGGGTATGTCGGGGAACTTCTTGAGTTGCAGCAATGGTGTGAAGGACCCTTTGGAAGTTCCAGTGGTTTGATGTGATTGGCCTCGAGAAGCCTCAGTGGACATGGGCCTCATCTCGCCTGAAGGGCAAAACCTCCTGGATTTTCTCGAGTTGCGGCAGGTGCTCTCGACTTACGACGGGGACCTCAGGGACCCGCTCTGGTGGCCTCAGGAAAGGCCAGTCCCCATGCGAGTTCCTCGGGGGCCTCTCGGGATTCCTCTCCCGTCGATGCCGGGGCCTAAGACCTTGTGTGGAGTCGGGGCCGGAACCTGAGGATTCCTCTCCAGTGCTGACATGGATCTTGCGGTAGGTCTGGAGTCTCCCCAGGGGAGTCAGTCCTCGTCTCGATTGCCGGCATGCACTTGAGCTTTCCTCCAGAGCGGTAGCAGCAGTGTCACGCAGTCCGCCGCGTGGATCAAAGGATCTATGGTTTTCCCTCTAGTCTTTCCCACGAGGCTTTCCCAAGAAGGCTTTCCCACAGGGCTGTCCCACGTGCACACGTGGTGGGAGTCGATCCTCGGCTTGAACGTCAAGGCAGTGCAGGGAAAACAGGTTCCTCTGGAATGGACTGACACATCTGTGGGACTCTTGGAATGCTGGCACGACCCTGGAGTTCCTCTCGCCTTTCCTGTGGAGAGCGCCTCCTCTTGAGATGCGACGGGAACGCCGGGAATTCTTTCCCTACGAAACAGGGAAAGGATCCCTCATCTCGAGCTAGAAGGCGGAAACGGGGCTCCCCTGGATGAGTGCGGGACCCACGTGCTTCCTCTCGAGTGGAGACGGGTATGTCGGGGAACTTCTTGAGTTGCAGCAAGGGTGTGAAGGACCCTTTGGAAGTTTCAGTGGTTAGACGTGATTAGCCTCGAGAAGCCTCAGCGGAAATGGGCCTCATCTCGCCTGGAGGGCAAAACCGCCTGGATTTTCTCGAGTTGCGGCAGGTGCTCTCGACTTACGACGGGGACCTCAGGGACCCGCTCTCGTGGCCTCAGGAAAGGCCAGTCCCCATGCGAGTTCCTCGGGGGCCTCTCGGGATTCCTCTCCCGTCGATGCCGGGGACTAAGACCTTGTGTGGAGTCGGGGCCGGAACCTGAGGATTCCTCTCCAGTGCTGACATGGATCTTGGGGTACTTCTGGAGTCTCCCCAGGGGAGTCAGTCCTCGTCTCGAATGCGGGCATGCACTTGCGCTTTCCTCCAGAGCGGTAGCAGCAGTGTCACGCAGTCCGCCGCGTGGATCAAAGGATCTATGGTTTTCCCTCGAGTCTTTCCCACGAGGCTTTCCCACGAGGCTTTCCCACAGGGCTGTCCCACGTGCACACGTGGTGGGAGTCGATCCTCGGCTTGAACGTCAAGGCAGTGCAGGGAAAACAGGTTCCTCTGGAATGGACTGACACATCTGGGGGACTCTTGGAATGGTGTCACGACCCTGGAGTTCCTCTCGCCTTTCCTGTGGAGAGCGCCTCCTCTTGAGATGCGACTGGAACGCCGGTAATTCTTTCCCTACGAAAAAGGGAAGGATCCCTCATCTCGAGCTAGGAGGCGGAAACGGGGCTCCCCTGGATGTGTGCGGGACCCCACGTGCTTCCTCTCGAGTGGAGACGGGTATGTCGGGGAACATCTTGAGTTGCAGCAATGGTGTGAAGGACCCTTTGGAAGTTCCAGTGGTTAGATGTGATTGGCCTCGAGAAGCCTCAGTGGAAATGGGACTCATCTCGCCTGGAGGGCAAAACCTCCTGGATTTTCTCGAGTTGCGGCAGGTGCTCTCGACTTACGACGGGGACCTCAGGGACCCGCTCTGGTGGCCTCAGGAAAGGCCAGTCCCCATGCGAGTTCCTCGGGGGCCTCTCGGGATTCCTCTCCCGTCGATGCCGGGGCCTAAGACCTTGTGTGGAGTCGGGGCCGGAACCTGAGAATTCCTCTCCAGTGCTGACATGGATCTTGCGGTAGGTCTGGAGTCTCCCCAGGGGAGTCAGTCCTCGTCTCGATTGCCGGCATGCACTTGCGCTTTCCTCCAGAGCGGTAGCAGCAGTGTCACGCAGTCCGCCGCGTGGATCAAAGGATCTATGGTTTTCCGTCTAGTCTTTCCCACGAGGCTTTCCCAAGAAGGCTTTCCCACAGGGCTGTCCCACGTGCACACGTGGTGGGAGTCGATCCTCGGCTTGAACGTCAAGGCAGTGCAGGGAAAACAGGTTCCTCTGGAATGGACTGACACATCTGGGGGACTCTTGGAATGGTGGCATGACCCTGGAGTTCCTCTCGCCTTTCCTGTGGAGAGCGCCTCTTCTTGAGATGCGACGGGAACGCCGGGAATTCTTTCCCTACGAAACAGGGAAAGGATCCCTCATCTCGAGCTAGGAGGCGGAAACGGGGCTCCCCTGGATGTGTGCGGGACACCGCGTGCTTCCTCTCGAGTGCAGACGGGTATGTCGGGGAAGTTCTTGAGTTGCATCAAGGGTGTGAAGGACGCTTTGGAAGTTCCAGTGGTTAGATGTGATTGGCCTCGAGAAGCCTCAGCGGAAATGGGCCTCATCTCGCCTGGAGGGCAAAACCTCCTGGATTTTCTCGAGTTGCGGCAGGTGCTCTCGACTTACCACGGGGACCTCAGGGACCCGCTCTGGTGGCCTCAGGAAAGGCCAGTCCCCATGCGAGTTCCTCGGGGGCGTCTCGGGATTCCTCTCCCGTCGATGCCGGGGACTAAGACCTTGTGTGGAGTCGGGGCCGGAACCTGAGGATTCCTCTCCAGTGCTGACATGGATCTTGGGGTACTTCTGGAGTCTCCCCAGGGGAGTCAGTACTCGTCTCGAATTCGGGCATGCACTTGCGCTTTCCTCCAGAGCGGTAGCAGCAGTGTCATGCAGTCCGCCGCGTGGATCAAAGGATCTATGGTTTTCCCTCGAGTCTTTCGCACGAGGCTTTCCCACGAGGCTTTCCCACAGGGCTGTCCCACGTGCACACGTGGTGGGAGTCGATCCTCGGCTTGAACGTCAAGGCAGTGCAGGGAAAACAGGTTCCTCTGGAATGGACTGACACATCTGGGGGACTCTTGGAATGCTGGCACGACCCTGGAGTTCCTCTCGCCTTTCCTGTGGAGAGCGCCTCCTCTTGAGATGCGACGGGAACGCCGGGAATTCTTTCCCTACGAAACAGGGAAAGGATCCCTCATCTCGAGCTAGGAGGCGGAAACGGGGCTCCCCTGGATGTGTGCGGGACCCACGTGCTTCCTCTCGAGTGGAGACGGGTATGTCGGGGAACTTCTTGAGTTGCAGCAAGGGTGTGAAGGACCCTTTGGAAGTTCCAGTGGTTAGACGTGATTAGCCTCGAGAAGCCTCAGCGGAAATGGGCCTCATCTCGCCTGGAGGGCAAAACCGCCTGGATTTTCTCGAGTTGCGGCAGGTGCTCTCGACTTACGACGGGGACCTCAGGGACCCGCTCTGGTGGCCTCAGGAAAGGCCAGTCCCCATGCGAGTTCCTCGGGGGCCTCTCGGGATTCCTCTCCCGTCGATGCCGGGGACTAAGACCTTGTGTGGAGTCGGGGCCGGAATCTGAGGATTCCTCTCCAGTGCTGACATGGATCTTGGGGTACTTCTGGAGTCTCCCCAGGGGAGTCAGTCCTCGTCTCGAATGCGGGCATGCACTAGCGCTTTCCTCCAGAGCGGTAGCAGCAGTGTCACGCAGTCCGCCGCGTGGATCAAAGGATGTATGGTTTTCCCTCGAGTCTTTCCCACGAGGCTTTCCCACGAGGCTTTCCCACAGGGCTGTCCCACGTGCACACGTGGTGGGAGTCGATCCTTGGCTTGAACGTCAAGGCAGTGCAGGGAAAACAGGTACCTCTGGATTGGACTGACACATCTGGGGGACTCTTGGAATGGTGGCACGACCCTGGAGTTCCTCTCGCCTTTCCTGTGGAGAGCGCCTCCTCTTGAGATGCGACGGGAACGCCGGGAATTCTTTCCCTTCCAAACAGGGAAAGGATCCCTCATCTCGAGCTAGGAGGCGGAAACGGGGCTCCCCTGGATGAGTGCGGGACCCACGTGCTTCCTCTCGAGTGAAGACGGGTATGTCGGGGAACTTCTTGAGTTGCAGCAAGGGTGTGAAGGACCCTTTGGAAGTTCCAGTGGTTTGATGTGATTAGCCTCGAGAAGCCTCAGCGGAAATGGGCCTCATCTCGCCTGAAGGGCAAAACCGCCTGGATTTTCTCGAGTTGCGGCAGGTGCTCTCGACTTACGACGGGGACCTCAGGGACCCGCTCTGGTGGCCCCAGGAAAGGCCAGTCCCCATGCGAGTTCCTCGGGGGCCTCTCGGGATTCCTCTCCCGTCGATGCCGGGGACTAAGACCTTGTGTGGAGTCGGGGCCGGAACCTGAGGATTCCTCTCCAGTGCTGACATGGATCTTGGGGTACTTCTGGAGTCTCCCCAGGGGAGTCAGTCCTCGTCTCGAATGCGGGCATGCACTTGCGCTTTCCTCCAGAGCGGTAGCAGCAGTGTCACACAGTCCGCCGCGTGGATCAAAGGATCTATGGTTTTCCCTCGAGTCTTTCCCACGAGGCTTTCCCACGAGGCTTTCCCACAGGGCTGTCCCACGTGCACACGTGGTGGGAGTCGATCCTCGGCTTGAACGTCAAGGCAGTGCAGGGAAAACAGGTTCCTCTGGAATGGACTGACACATCTGGGGGACTCTTGGAATGGTGTCACGACCCTGGAGTTCCTCTCGCCTTTCCTGTGGAGAGCGCCTCCTCTTGAGATGCGACTGGAACACCGGGAATTCTTTCCCTACGAAAAAGGGAAGGATCCCTCATCTCGAGCTAGGAGGCGGAAACGGGGTTCCCCTGGATGTGTGAGGGACCCCACGTGCTTCCTCTCGAGTGGAGACGGGTATGTCGGGGAACTTCTTGAGTTGCAGCAATGGTGTGAAGGACCCTTTGGAAGTTCCAGTGGTTTGATGTGATTGGCCTCGAGAAGCCTCAGTGGACATGGGCCTCATCTCGCCTGAAGGGCAAAACCTCCTGGATTTTCTCGAGTTGCGGCAGGTGCTCTCGACTTACGACGGGGACCTCAGGGACCCGCTCTGGTGGCCTCAGGAAAGGCCAGTCCCCATGCGAGTTCCTCGGGGGCCTCTCGGGATTCCTCTCCCGTCGATGCCGGGGCCTAAGACCTTGTGTGGAGTCGGGGCCGGAACCTGAGGATTCCTCTCCAGTGCTGACATGGATCTTGCGGTAGGTCTGGAGTCTCCCCAGGGGAGTCAGTCCTCGTCTCGATTGCGGGCATGCACTTGAGCTTTCCTCCAGAGCGGTAGCAGCAGTGTCACGCAGTCCGCCGCGTGGATCAAAGGATCTATGGTTTTCCCTCTAGTCTTTCCCACGAGGCTTTCCCAAGAAGGCTTTCCCACAGGGCTGTCCCACGTGCACACGTGGTGGGAGTCGATCCTCGGCTTGAACGTCAAGGCAGTGCAGGGAAAACAGGTTCCTCTGGAATGGACTGACACATCTGTGGGACTCTTGGAATGCTGGCACGACCCTGGAGTTCCTCTCGCCTTTCCTGTGGAGAGCGCCTCCTCTTGAGATGCGACGGGAACGCCGGGAATTCTTTCCCTACGAAACAGGGAAAGGATCCCTCATCTCGAGCTAGAAGGCGGAAACGGGGCTCCCCTGGATGAGTGCGGGACCCACGTGCTTCCTCTCGAGTGGAGACGGGTATGTCGGGGAACTTCTTGAGTTGCAGCAAGGGTGTGAAGGACCCTTTGGAAGTTTCAGTGGTTAGACGTGATTAGCCTCGAGAAGCCTCAGCGGAAATGGGCCTCATCTCGCCTGGAGGGCAAAACCGCCTGGATTTTCTCGAGTTGCGGCAGGTGCTCTCGACTTACGACGGGGACCTCAGGGACCCGCTCTCGTGGCCTCAGGAAAGGCCAGTCCCCATGCGAGTTCCTCGGGGGCCTCTCGGGATTCCTCTCCCGTCGATGCCGGGGACTAAGACCTTGTGTGGAGTCGGGGCCGGAACCTGAGGATTCCTCTCCAGTGCTGACATGGATCTTGGGGTACTTCTGGAGTCTCCCCAGGGGAGTCAGTCCTCGTCTCGAATGCGGGCATGCACTTGCGCTTTCCTCCAGAGCGGTAGCAGCAGTGTCACGCAGTCCGCCGCGTGGATCAAAGGATCTATGGTTTTCCCTCGAGTCTTTCCCACGAGGCTTTCCCACGAGGCTTTCCCACAGGGCTGTCCCACGTGCACACGTGGTGGGAGTCGATCCTCGGCTTGAACGTCAAGGCAGTGCAGGGAAAACAGGTTCCTCTGGAATGGACTGACACATCTGGGGGACTCTTGGAATGGTGTCACGACCCTGGAGTTCCTCTCGCCTTTCCTGTGGAGAGCGCCTCCTCTTGAGATGCGACTGGAACGCCGGTAATTCTTTCCCTACGAAAAAGGGAAGGATCCCTCATCTCGAGCTAGGAGGCGGAAACGGGGCTCCCCTGGATGTGTGCGGGACCCCACGTGCTTCCTCTCGAGTGGAGACGGGTATGTCGGGGAACATCTTGAGTTGCAGCAATGGTGTGAAGGACCCTTTGGAAGTTCCAGTGGTTAGATGTGATTGGCCTCGAGAAGCCTCAGTGGAAATGGGACTCATCTCGCCTGGAGGGCAAAACCTCCTGGATTTTCTCGAGTTGCGGCAGGTGCTCTCGACTTACGACGGGGACCTCAGGGACCCGCTCTGGTGGCCTCAGGAAAGGCCAGTCCCCATGCGAGTTCCTCGGGGGCCTCTCGGGATTCCTCTCCCGTCGATGCCGGGGCCTAAGACCTTGTGTGGAGTCGGGGCCGGAACCTGAGAATTCCTCTCCAGTGCTGACATGGATCTTGCGGTAGGTCTGGAGTCTCCCCAGGGGAGTCAGTCCTCGTCTCGATTGCCGGCATGCACTTGCGCTTTCCTCCAGAGCGGTAGCAGCAGTGTCACGCAGTCCGCCGCGTGGATCAAAGGATCTATGGTTTTCCGTCTAGTCTTTCCCACGAGGCTTTCCCAAGAAGGCTTTCCCACAGGGCTGTCCCACGTGCACACGTGGTGGGAGTCGATCCTCGGCTTGAACGTCAAGGCAGTGCAGGGAAAACAGGTTCCTCTGGAATGGACTGACACATCTGGGGGACTCTTGGAATGGTGGCATGACCCTGGAGTTCCTCTCGCCTTTCCTGTGGAGAGCGCCTCTTCTTGAGATGCGACGGGAACGCCGGGAATTCTTTCCCTACGAAACAGGGAAAGGATCCCTCATCTCGAGCTAGGAGGCGGAAACGGGGCTCCCCTGGATGTGTGCGGGACACCGCGTGCTTCCTCTCGAGTGCAGACGGGTATGTCGGGGAAGTTCTTGAGTTGCATCAAGGGTGTGAAGGACGCTTTGGAAGTTCCAGTGGTTAGATGTGATTGGCCTCGAGAAGCCTCAGCGGAAATGGGCCTCATCTCGCCTGGAGGGCAAAACCTCCTGGATTTTCTCGAGTTGCGGCAGGTGCTCTCGACTTACCACGGGGACCACAGGGACCCGCTCTGGTGGCCTCAGGAAAGGCCAGTCCCCATGCGAGTTCCTCGGGGGCGTCTCGGGATTCCTCTCCCGTCGATGCCGGGGACTAAGACCTTGTGTGGAGTCGGGGCCGGAACCTGAGGATTCCTCTCCAGTGCTGACATGGATCTTGGGGTACTTCTGGAGTCTCCCCAGGGGAGTCAGTACTCGTCTCGAATTCGGGCATGCACTTGCGCTTTCCTCCAGAGCGGTAGCAGCAGTGTCATGCAGTCCGCCGCGTGGATCAAAGGATCTATGGTTTTCCCTCGAGTCTTTCGCACGAGGCTTTCCCACGAGGCTTTCCCACAGGGCTGTCCCACGTGCACACGTGGTGGGAGTCGATCCTCGGCTTGAACGTCAAGGCAGTGCAGGGAAAACAGGTTCCTCTGGAATGGACTGACACATCTGGGGGACTCTTGGAATGCTGGCACGACCCTGGAGTTCCTCTCGCCTTTCCTGTGGAGAGCGCCTCCTCTTGAGATGCGACGGGAACGCCGGGAATTCTTTCCCTACGAAACAGGGAAAGGATCCCTCATCTCGAGCTAGGAGGCGGAAACGGGGCTCCCCTGGATGTGTGCGGGACCCACGTGCTTCCTCTCGAGTGGAGACGGGGATGTCGGGGAACTTCTTGAGTTGCAGCAAGGGTGTGAAGGACCCTTTGGAAGTTCCAGTGGTTAGACGTGATTAGCCTCGAGAAGCCTCAGCGGAAATGGGCCTCATCTCGCCTGGAGGGCAAAACCGCCTGGATTTTCTCGAGTTGCGGCAGGTGCTCTTGACTTACGACGGGGACCTCAGGGACCCGCTCTGGTGGCCTCAGGAAAGGCCAGTCCCCATGCGAGTTCCTCGGGGGCCTCTCGGGATTCCTCTCCCGTCGATGCCGGGGCCTAAGACCTTGTGTGGAGTCGGGGCCGGAATCTGAGGATTCCTCTCCAGTGCTGACATGGATCTTGGGGTACTTCTGGAGTCTCCCCAGGGGAGTCAGTCCTCGTCTCGAATGCGGGCATGCACTAGCGCTTTCCTCCAGAGCGGTAGCAGCAGTGTCACGCAGTCCGCCGCGTGGATCAAAGGATGTATGGTTTTCCCTCGAGTCTTTCCCACGAGGCTTTCCCACGAGGCTTTCCCACAGGGCTGTCCCACGTGCACACGTGGTGGGAGTCGATCCTTGGCTTGAACGTCAAGGCAGTGCAGGGAAAACAGGTACCTCTGGATTGGACTGACACATCTGGGGGACTCTTGGAATGGTGGCACGACCCTGGAGTTCCTCTCGCCTTTCCTGTGGAGAGCGCCTCCTCTTGAGATGCGACGGGAACGCCGGGAATTCTTTCCCTTCCAAACAGGGAAAGGATCCCTCATCTCGAGCTAGGAGGCGGAAACGGGGCTCCCCTGGATGAGTGCGGGACCCACGTGCTTCCTCTCGAGTGAAGACGGGTATGTCGGGGAACTTCTTGAGTTGCAGCAAGGGTGTGAAGGACCCTTTGGAAGTTCCAGTGGTTTGATGTGATTAGCCTCGAGAAGCCTCAGCGGAAATGGGCCTCATCTCGCCTGAAGGGCAAAACCGCCTGGATTTTCTCGAGTTGCGGCAGGTGCTCTCGACTTACGACGGGGACCTCAGGGACCCGCTCTGGTGGCCCCAGGAAAGGCCAGTCCCCATGCGAGTTCCTCGGGGCCTCTCGGGATTCCTCTCCCGTCGATGCCGGGGACTAAGACCTTGTGTGGAGTCGGGGCCGGAACCTGAGGATTCCTCTCCAGTGCTGACATGGATCTTCTGGTACTTCTGGAGTCTCCCCAGGGGAGTCAGTCCTCGTCTCGAATGCGGGCATGCACTTGCGCTTTCCTCCAGAGCGGTAGCAGCAGTGTCACGCAGTCCGCCGCGTGGATCAAAGGATCTATGGTTTTCCCTCGAGTCTTTCCCACGAGGCTTTCCCACGAGGCTTTCCCACAGGGCTGTCCCACGTGCACACGTGGTGGGAGTCGATCCTTGGCTTGAACGTCAAGGCAGTGCAGGGAAAACAGGTTCCTCTGGAATGGACTGACACATCTGTGGGACACATGGAATGGTGGCATGACCCTGGAGTTCCTCTCGCCTTTCCTGTGGAGAGCGCCTCTTCTTGAGATGCGACGGGAACGCCGGGAATTCTTTCCCTACGAAACAGGGAAAGGATCCCTCATCTAGAGCTAGGAGATGGAAACGGGGCTCCCCTGGATGTGTGCGGGACCCCACGTGCTTCCTCTCGAGTGCAGACGGGTATGTCGGGGAAGTTCTTGAGTTGCAGCAAGGGTGTGAAGGACGCTTTGGAAGTTCCAGTGGTTAGATGGGATTGGCCTCGAGAAGCCTCAGTGGAAATGGGACTCATCTCGCCTGGAGGGCAAAACCTCCTGGATTTTCTCGAGTTGCGGCAGGTGCTCTCGACTTACGACGGGGACCTCAGGGACCCGCTCTGGTGGCCTCAGGAAAGGCCAGTCCCCATGCGAGTTCCTCGGGGGCCTCTCGGGATTCCTCTCCCGTCGATGCCGGGGCCTAAGACCTTGTGTGGAGTCGGGGCCGGAACCTGAGAATTCCTCTCCAGTGCTGACATGGATCTTGCGGTAGGTCTGGAGTCTCCCCAGGGGAGTCAGTCCTCGTCTCGATTGCCGGCATGCACTTGCGCTTTCCTCCAGAGCGGTAGCAGCAGTGTCACGCAGTCCGCCGCGTGGATCAAAGGATCTATGGTTTTCCGTCTAGTCTTTCCCACGAGGCTTTCCCAAGAAGGCTTTCCCACAGGGCTGTCCCACGTGCACACGTGGTGGGAGTCGATCCTCGGCTTGAACGTCAAGGCAGTGCAGGGAAAACAGGTTCCTCTGGAATGGACTGACACATCTGGGGGACTCTTGGAATGGTGGCATGACCCTGGAGTTCCTCTCGCCTTTCCTGTGGAGAGCGCCTCTTCTTGAGATGCGACGGGAACGCCGGGAATTCTTTCCCTACGAAACAGGGAAAGGATCCCTCATCTCGAGCTAGGAGGCGGAAACGGGGCTCCCCTGGATGTGTGCGGGACACCGCGTGCTTCCTCTCGAGTGCAGACGGGTATGTCGGGGAAGTTCTTGAGTTGCATCAAGGGTGTGAAGGACGCTTTGGAAGTTCCAGTGGTTAGATGTGATTGGCCTCGAGAAGCCTCAGCGGAAATGGGCCTCATCTCTCCTGGAGGGCAAAACCTCCTGGATTTTCTCGAGTTGCGGCAGGTGCTCTCGACTTACGACGGGGACCTCAGGGACCCGCTCTGGTGGCCTCAGGAAAGGCCAGTCCCCATGCGAGTTCCTCGGGGGCGTCTCGGGATTCCTCTCCCGTCGATGCCGGGGACTAAGACCTTGTGTGGAGTCGGGGCCGGAACCTGAGGATTCCTCTCCAGTGCTGACATGGATCTTGGGGTACTTCTGGAGTCTCCCCAGGGGAGTCAGTACTCGTCTCGAATTCGGGCATGCACTTGCGCTTTCCTCCAGAGCGGTAGCAGCAGTGTCATGCAGTCCGCCGCGTGGATCAAAGGATCTATGGTTTTCCCTCGAGTCTTTCGCACGAGGCTTTCCCACGAGGCTTTCCCACAGGGCTGTCCCACGTGCACACGTGGTGGGAGTCGATCCTCGGCTTGAACGTCAAGGCAGTGCAGGGAAAACAGGTTCCTCTGGAATGGACTGACACATCTGGGGGACTCTTGGAATGCTGGCACGACCCTGGAGTTCCTCTCGCCTTTCCTGTGGAGAGCGCCTCCTCTTGAGATGCGACGGGAACGCCGGGAATTCTTTCCCTACGAAACAGGGAAAGGATCCCTCATCTCGAGCTAGGAGGCGGAAACGGGGCTCCCCTGGATGTGTGCGGGACCCACGTGCTTCCTCTCGAGTGGAGACGGGTATGTCGGGGAACTTCTTGAGTTGCAGCAAGGGTGTGAAGGACCCTTTGGAAGTTCCAGTGGTTAGACGTGATTAGCCTCGAGAAGCCTCAGCGGAAATGGGCCTCATCTCGCCTGGAGGGCAAAACCGCCTGGATTTTCTCGAGTTGCGGCAGGTGCTCTCGACTTACGACGGGGACCTCAGGGACCCGCTCTGGTGGCCTCAGGAAAGGCCAGTCCCCATGCGAGTTCCTCGGGGGCCTCTCGGGATTCCTCTCCCGTCGATGCCGGGGCCTAAGACCTTGTGTGGAGTCGGGGCCGGAATCTGAGGATTCCTCTCCAGTGCTGACATGGATCTTGGGGTACTTCTGGAGTCTCCCCAGGGGAGTCAGTCCTCGTCTCGAATGCGGGCATGCACTTGCGCTTTCCTCCAGAGCGGTAGCAGCAGTGTCACGCAGTCCGCCGCATGGATCAAAGGATGTATGGTTTTCCCTCGAGTCTTTCCCACGAGGCTTTCCCACGAGGCTTTCCCACAGGGCTGTCCCACGTGCACACGTGGTGGGAGTCGATCCTCGGCTTGAACGTCAAGGCAGTGCAGGGAAAACAGGTACCTCTGGATTGGACTGACACATCTGGGGGACTCTTGGAATGGTGGCACGACCCTGGAGTTCCTCTCGCCTTTCCTGTGGAGAGCGCCTCCTCTTGAGATGCGACGGGAACGCCGGGAATTCTTTCCCTTCCAAACAGGGAAAGGATCCCTCATCTCGAGCTAGGAGGCGGAAACGGGGCTCCCCTGGATGAGTGCGGGACCCACGTGCTTCCTCTCGAGTGAAGACGGGTATGTCGGGGAACTTCTTGAGTTGCAGCAAGGGTGTGAAGGACCCTTTGGAAGTTCCAGTGGTTAGACGTGATTAGCCTCGAGAAGCCTCAGCGGAAATGGGCCTCATCTCGCCTGAAGGGCAAAACCGCCTGGATTTTCTCGAGTTGCGGCAGGTGCTCTCGACTTACGACGGGGACCTCAGGGACCCGCTCTGGTGGCCTCAGGAAAGGCCAGTCCCCATGCGAGTTCCTCGGGGGCCTCTCGGGATTCCTCTCCCGTCGATGCCGGGGACTAAGACCTTGTGTGGAGTCGGGGCCGGAACCTGAGGATTCCTCTCCAGTGCTGACATGGATCTTGGGGTACTTCTGGAGTCTCCCCAGGGGAGTCAGTCCTCGTCTCGAATGCGGGCATGCACTTGCGCTTTCCTCCAGAGCGGTAGCAGCAGTGTCACGCAGTCCGCCGCGTGGATCAAAGGATCTATGGTTTTCCCTCGAGTCTTTCCCACGAGGCTTTCCCACGAGGCTTTCCCACAGGGCTGTCCCACGTGCACACGTGGTGGGAGTCGATCCTTGGCTTGAACGTCAAGGCAGTGCAGGGAAAACAGGTTCCTCTGGAATGGACTGACACATCTGGGGGACACATGGAATGGTGGCATGACCCTGGAGTTCCTCTCGCCTTTCCTGTGGAGAGCGCCTCTTCTTGAGATGCGACGGGAACGCCGGGAATTCTTTCCCTACGAAACAGGGAAAGGATCCCTCATCTAGAGCTAGGAGATGGAAACGGGGCTCCCCTGGATGTGTGCGGGACCCCACGTGCTTCCTCTCGAGTGCAGACGGGTATGTCGGGGAAGTTCTTGAGTTGCAGCAAGGGTGTGAAGGACGCTTTGGAAGTTCCAGTGGTTAGATGTGATTGGCCTCGAGAAGCCTCAGTGGAAATGGGACTCATCTCGCCTGGAGGGCAAAACCTCCTGGATTTTCTCGAGTTGCGGCAGGTGCTCTCGACTTACGACGGGGACCTCAGGGACCCGCTCTGGTGGCCTCAGGAAAGGCCAGTCCCCATGCGAGTTCCTCGGGGGCCTCTCGGGATTCCTCTCCCGTCGATGCCGGGGCCTAAGACCTTGTGTGGAGTCAGGGCCGGAACCTGAGAATTCCTCTCCAGTGCTGACATGGATCTTGCGGTAGGTCTGGAGTCTCCCCAGGGGAGTCAGTCCTCGTCTCGATTGCGGGCATGCACTTGCGCTTTCCTCCAGAGCGGTAGCAGCAGTGTCACGCAGTCCGCCGCGTGGATCAAAGGATCTATGGTTTTCCCTCGAGTCTTTCCCACGAGGCTTTCCCACGAGGCTTTCCCACAGGTCTGTCCCACGTGCACACGTGGTGGGAGTCGATCCTCGGCATGAACGTCAAGGCAGTGCAGGGAAAACAGGTTCCTCTGGAATGGACTGACACATCTGGGGGACTCTTGGAATGCTGGCACGACCCTGGAGTTCCTCTCGCCTTTCCTGTGGAGAGCGCCTCCTCTTGAGAAGCGACGGGAACGCCTGGAATTCTTTCCCTTCGAAACAGGGAAAGGATCCCTCATCTCGAGCTAGGAGGCGGAAACGAGGCTCCCCTGGATGTGTGCGGGACCCACGTGCTTCCTCTCGAGTGGAGACGGGTATGTCGGGGAACTTCTTGAGTTGCAGCAAGGGTGTGAAGGACCCTTTGGAAGTTCCAGTGGTTAGACGTGATTAGCCTCGAGAAGCCTCAGCGGAAATGGGCCTCATCTCGCCTGGAGGGCAAAACCGCCTGGATTTTCTCGAGTTGCGGCAGGTGCTCTCGACTTACGACGGGGACCTCAGGGACCCGCTCTGGTGGCCTCAGGAAAGGCCAGTCCCCATGTGAGTTCCTCGGGGGCCTCTCGGGATTCCTCTCCCGTCGATGCCGGGGCCTAAGACCTTGTGTGGAGTCGGGGCCGGAACCTGAGGATTCCTCTCCAGTGCTGACATGGATCTTGGGGTACTTCTGGAGTCTCCCCAGGGGAGTCAGTCTTCGTCTCGAATCTGGGCATGCACTTGCGCTTTCCTCCAGAGCGGTAGCAGCAGTGTCACGCAGTCCGCCGCGTGGATCAAAGGATCTATGGTTTTCCCTCGAGTCTTTCCCACGAGGCTTTCCCACGAGGCTTTCCCACAGGGCTGTCCCACGTGCACACGTGGTGGGAGTCGATCCTCGGCTTGAACGTCAAGGCAGTGCAGGGAAAACAGGTTCCTCTGGAATGGACTGACACATCTGGGGGACTCTTGGAATGGTGTCACGACGCTGGAGTTCCTCTCGCCTTTCCTGTGGAGAGCGCCTCCTCTTGAGATGCGACTGGAACACCGGGAATTCTTTCCCTACGAAAAAGGGAAGGATCCCTCATCTCGAGCTAGGAGGCGGAAACGGGGTTCCCCTGGATGTGTGAGGGACCCCACGTGCTTCCTCTCGAGTGGAGACGGGTATGTCGGGGAACTTCTTGAGTTGCAGCAATGGTGTGAAGGACCCTTTGGAAGTTCCAGTGGTTTGATGTGATTGGCCTCGAGAAGCCTCAGTGGACATGGGCCTCATCTCGCCTGAAGGGCAAAACCTCCTGGATTTTCTCGAGTTGCGGCAGGTGCTCTCGACTTACGACGGGGACCTCAGGGACCCGCTCTGGTGGCCTCAGGAAAGGCCAGTCCCCATGCGAGTTCCTCGGGGGCCTCTCGGGATTCCTCTCCCGTCGATGCCGGGGCCTAAGACCTTGTGTGGAGTCGGGGCCGGAACCTGAGGATTCCTCTCCAGTGCTGACATGGATCTTGCGGTAGGTCTGGAGTCTCCCCAGGGGAGTCAGTCCTCGTCTCGATTGCGGGCATGCACTTGAGCTTTCCTCCAGAGCGGTAGCAGCAGTGTCACGCAGTCCGCCGCGTGGATCAAAGGATCTATGGTTTTCCCTCTAGTCTTTCCCACGAGGCTTTCCCAAGAAGGCTTTCCCACAGGGCTGTCCCACGTGCACACGTGGTGGGAGTCGATCCTCGGCTTGAACGTCAAGGCAGTGCAGGGAAAACAGGTTCCTCTGGAATGGACTGACACATCTGTGGGACTCTTGGAATGCTGGCACGACCCTGGAGTTCCTCTCGCCTTTCCTGTGGAGAGCGCCTCCTCTTGAGATGCGACGGGAACGCCGGGAATTCTTTCCCTACGAAACAGGGAAAGGATCCCTCATCTCGAGCTAGGAGGCGGAAACGGGGCTCCCCTGGATGTGTGCGGGACCCCACGTGCTTCCTCTCAAGTGGAGACGGGTATGTCGGGGAACTTCTTGAGTTGCAGCAAGGGTGTGAAGGACCCTTTGGAAGTTCCAGTGGTTAGACGTGATTAGCCTCGAGAAGCCTCAGCGGAAATGGGCCTCATCTCGCCTGGAGGGCAAAACCGCCTGGATTTTCTCGAGTTGCGGCAGGTGCTCTCGACTTACGACGGGGACCTCAGGGACCCGCTCTGGTGGCCTCAGGAAAGGCCAGTCCCCATGCGAGTTCCTCGGGGGCCTCTCGGGATTCCTCTCCCGTCGATGCCGGGGACTAAGACCTTGTGTGGAGTCGGGGCCGGAACCTGAGGATTCCTCTCCAGTGCTGACATGGATCTTGGGGTTCTTCTGGAGTCTCCCCAGGGGAGTCAGTCCTCGTCTCGAATGCGGGCATGCACTTGCGCTTTCCTCCAGAGAGGTAGCAGCAGTGTCACGCAGTCCGCCGCGTGGATCAAAGGATCTATGGTTTTCAGTCGAGTCTTTCCCACGAGGCTTTCCCACGAGGCTTTCCCACAGGGCTGTCCCACGTGCACACGTGGTGGGAGTCGATCCTCGGCTTGAACGTCAAGGCAGTGCAGGGAAAACAGGTTCCTCTGGAATGGACTGACACATCTGGGGGACTCTTGGAATGGTGTCACGACCCTGGAGTTCCTCTCGCCTTTCCTGTGGAGAGCGCCTCCTCTTGAGATGCGACTGGAACGCCGGTAATTCTTTCCCTACGAAAAAGGGAAGGATCCCTCATCTCGAGCTAGGAGGCGGAAACGGGGCTCCCCTGGATGTGTGCGGGACCCCACGTGCTTCCTCTCGAGTGGAGACGGGTATGTCGGGGAACTTCTTGAGTTGCAGCAATGGTGTGAAGGACCCTTTGGAAGTTCCAGTGGTTAGATGTGATTGGTCTCGAGAAGCCTCAGTGGAAATGGGACTCATCTCGCCTGGAGGGCAAAACCTCCTGGATTTTCTCGAGTTGCGGCAGGTGCTCTCGACTTACGACGGGGACCTCAGGGACCCGCTCTGGTGGCCTCAGGAAAGGCCAGTCCCCATGCGAGTTCCTCGGGGGCCTCTCGGGATTCCTCTCCCGTCGATGCCGGGGCCTAAGACCTTGTGTGGAGTCGGGGCCGGAACCTGAGAATTCCTCTCCAGTGCTGACATGGATCTTGCGGTAGGTCTGGAGTCTCCCCAGGGGAGTCAGTCCTCGTCTCGAATGCGGTCATGCACTTGCGCTTTCCTCCAGAGCGGTAGCAGCAGTGTCACGCAGTCCGCCGCGTGGATCAAAGGATCTATGGTTTTCCCTCGAGTCTTTCCCACGAGGCTTTCCCACGAGGCTTTCCCACAGGGCTGTCCCACGTGCACACGTGGTGGGAGTCGATCCTCGGCTTGAACGTCAAGGCAGTGCAGGGAAAACAGGTTCCTCTGGATTGGACTGACACATCTGGGGGACTCTTGGAATGGTGGCACGACCCTGGAGTTCCTCTCGCCTTTCCTGTGGAGAGCGCCTCCTCTTGAGATGCGACGGGAACGCCGGGAATTCTTTCCCTACGAAACAGGGAAAGGATCCCTCATCTCGAGCTAGGAGGCGGAAACGGGGCTCCCCTGGATGAGTGCGGGACCCACGTGCTTCCTCTCGAGTGAAGACGGGTATGTCGGGGAACTTCTTGAGTTGCAGCAAGGGTGTGAAGGACCCTTTGGAAGTTCCAGTGGTTAGACGTGATTAGCCTCGAGAAGCCTCAGCGGAAATGGGCCTCATCTCGCCTGAAGGGCAAAACCGCCTGGATTTTTCGAGTTGCGGCAGGTGCTCTCGACTTACGACGGGGACCTCAGGGACCCGCTCTGGTGGCCTCAGGAAAGGCCAGTCCCCATGCGAGTTCCTCGAGGGCCTCTCGGGATTCCTCTCCCGTCGATGCCGGGGACTAAGACCTTGTGTGGAGTCGGGGCCGGAACCTGAGGATTCCTCTCCAGTGCTGACATGGATCTTGGGGTACTTCTGGAGTCTCCCCAGGGGAGTCAGTCCTCGTCTCGAATGCGGGCATGCACTTGCGCTTTCCTCCAGAGCGGTAGCAGCAGTGTCACGCAGTCCGCCGCGTGGATCAAAGGATCTATGGTTTTCCCTCGAGTCTTCCCATGAGGCTTTCCCACGAGGCTTTCGCACAGGGCTGTCCCACGTTCACACGTGGTGGGAGTCGATCCTTGGCTTGAACGTCAAGGCAGTGCAGGGAAAACAGGTTCCTCTGGAATGGACTGACACATCTGGGGGACTCTTGGAATGGTGGCATGACCCTGGAGTTCCTCTCGCCTTTCCTGTGGAGAGCGCCTCTTCTTGAGATGCGACGGGAACGCCGGGAATTCTTTCCCTACGAAACAGGGAAAGGATCCCTCATCTAGAGCTAGGAGGCGGAAACGGGGCTCCCCTGGATGTGTGCGGGACCCCACGTGCTTCCTCTCGAGTGCAGACGGGTATGTCGGGGAAGTTCTTGAGTTGCAGCAAGGGTGTGAAGGACGCTTTGGAAGTTCCAGTGGTTAGATGTGATTGGCCTCGAGAAGCCTCAGTGGAAATGGGACTCATCTCGCCTGGAGGGCAAAACCTCCTGGATTTTCTCGAGTTGCGGCAGGTGCTCTCGACTTACGACGGGGACCTCAGGGACCCGCTCTGGTGGCCTCAGGAAAGGCCAGTCCCCATGCGAGTTCCTCGGGGGCGTCTTGGGATTCCTCTCCCGTCGATGCCGGGGACTAAGACCTTGTGTGGAGTCGGGGCCGGAACCTGAGGATTCCTCTCCAGTGCTGACATGGATCTTGGGGTACTTCTGGAGTCTCCCCAGGGGAGTCAGTACTCGTCTCGAATTCGGGCATGCACTTGCGCTTTCCTCCAGAGCGGTAGCAGCAGTGTCATGCAGTCCGCCGCGTGGATCAAAGGATCTATGGTTTTCCCTCGAGTCTTTCGCACGAGGCTTTCCCACGAGGCTTTCCCACAGGGCTGTCCCACGTGCACACGTGGTGGGAGTCGATCCTCGGCTTGAACGTCAAGGCAGTGCAGGGAAAACAGGTTCCTCTGGAATGGACTGACACATCTGGGGGACTCTTGGAATGCTGGCACGACCCTGGAGTTCCTCTCGCCTTTCCTGTGGAGAGCGCCTCCTCTTGAGATGCGACGGGAACGCCGGGAATTCTTTCCCTACGAAACAGGGAAAGGATCCCTCATCTCGAGCTAGGAGGCGGAAACGGGGCTCCCCTGGATGTGTGCGGGACCCACGTGCTTCCTCTCGAGTGGAGACGGGTATGTCGGGGAACTTCTTGAGTTGCAGCAAGGGTGTGAAGGACCCTTTGGAAGTTCCAGTGGTTAGACGTGATTAGCCTAGAGAAGCCTCAGCGGAAATGGGCCTCATCTCGCCTGGAGGGCAAAACCGCCTGGATTTTCTCGAGTTGCGGCAGGTGCTCTCGACTTACGACGGGGACCTCAGGGACCCGCTCTGGTGGCCTCAGGAAAGGCCAGTCCCCATGCGAGTTCCTCGGGGGCCTCTCGGGATTCCTCTCCCGTCGATGCCGGGGCCTAAGACCTTGTGTGGAGTCGGGGCCGGAATCTGAGGATTCCTCTCCAGTGCTGACATGGATTTTGGGGTACTTCTGGAGTCTCCCCAGGGGAGTCAGTCCTCGTCTCGAATGCGGGCATGCACTTGCGCTTTCCTCCAGAGCGGTAGCAGCAGTGTCACGCAGTCCGCCGCGTGGATCAAAGGATGTATGGTTTTCCCTCGAGTCTTTCCCACGAGGCTTTCCCACGAGGCTTTCCCACAGGGCTGTCCCACGTGCACACGTGGTGGGAGTCGATCCTTGGCTTGAACGTCAAGGCAGTGCAGGGAAAACAGGTACCTCTGGATTGGACTGACACATCTGGGGGACTCTTGGAATGGTGGCACGACCCTGGAGTTCCTCTCGCCTTTCCTGTGGAGAGCGCCTCCTCTTGAGATGCGACGGGAACGCCGGGAATTCTTTCCCTTCCAAACAGGGAAAGGATCCCTCATCTCGAGCTAGGAGGCGGAAACGGGGCTCCCCTGGATGAGTGCGGGACCCACGTGCTTCCTCTCGAGTGAAGACGGGTATGTCGGGGAACTTCTTGAGTTGCAGCAAGGGTGTGAAGGACCCTTTGGAAGTTCCAGTGGTTAGACGTGATTAGCCTCGAGAAGCCTCAGCGGAAATGGGCCTCATCTCGCCTGAAGGGCAAAACCGCCTGGATTTTCTCGAGTTGCGGCAGGTGCTCGCGACTTACCACGGGGACCTCAGGGACCCGCTCTGGTGGCCCCAGGAAAGGCCAGTCCCCATGCGAGTTCCTCGGGGGCCTCTCGGGATTCCTCTCCCGTCGATGCCGGGGACTAAGACCTTGTGTGGAGTCGGGGCCGGAACCTGAGGATTCCTCTCCAGTGCTGACATGGATCTTGGGGTACTTCTGGAGTCTCCCCAGGGGAGTCAGTCCTCGTCTCGAATGCGGGCATGCACTTGCGCTTTCCTCCAGAGCGGTAGCAGCAGTGTCACGCAGTCCGCCGCGTGGATCAAAGGATCTATGGTTTTCCCTCGAGTCTTTCCCACGAGGCTTTCCCACGAGGCTTTCCCACAGGGCTGTCCCAGGTGCACACGTGGTGGGAGTCGATCCTTGGCTTGAACGTCAAGGCAGTGCAGGGAAAACAGGTTCCTCTGGAATGGACTGACACATCTGGGGGACACATGGAATGGTGGCATGACCCTGGAGTTCCTCTCGCCTTTCCTGTGGAGAGCGCCTCTTCTTGAGATGCGACGGGAACGCCGGGAATTCTTTCCCTACGAAACAGGGAAAGGATCCCTCATCTAGAGCTAGGAGGCGGAAACGGGGCTCCCCTGGATGTGTGCGGGACCCCACGTGCTTCCTCTCGAGTGCAGACGGGTATGTCGGGGAAGTTCTTGAGTTGCAGCAAGGGTGTGAAGGACGCTTTGTAAGTTCCAGTGGTTAGATGTGATTGGCCTCGAGAAGCCTCAGTGGAAATGGGCCTCATCTCGCCTGGAGGGCAAAACCTCCTGGATTTTCTCGAGTTGCGGCAGGTGCTCTCGACTTACGACGGGGACCTCAGGGACCCGCTCTGGTGGCCTCAGGAAAGGCCAGTCCCCATGCGAGTTCCTCGGGGGCCTCTCGGGATTCCTCTCCCGTCGATGCCGGGGCCTAAGACCTTGTGTGGAGTCGGGGCCGGAACCTGAGAATTCCTCTCCAGTGCTGACATGGATCTTGCGGTAGGTCTGGAGTCTCCCCAGGGGAGTCAGTCCTCGTCTCGAATGCGGTCATGCACTTGCGCTTTCCTCCAGAGCGGTAGCAGCAGTGTCACGCAGTCCGCCGCGTGGATCAAAGGATCTATGGTTTTCCCTCGAGTCTTTCCCACGAGGCTTTCCCAAGAAGGCTTTCCCACAGGGCTGTCCCACGTGCACACGTGGTGGGAGTCGATCCTCGGCTTGAACGTCAAGGCAGTGCAGGGAAAACAGGTTCCTCTGGAATGGACTGACACATCTGGGGGACTCTTGGAATGCTGGCACGACCCTGGAGTTCCTCTCGCCTTTCCTGTGGAGAGCGCCTCCTCTTGAGATGCGACGGGAACGCCGGGAATTCTTTCCCTACGAAACAGGGAAAGGATCCCTCATCTCGAGCTAGGAGGCGGAAACGGGGCTCCCCTGGATGTGTGCGGGACCCACGTGCTTCCTCTCGAGTGGAGACGGGTATGTCGGGGAACTTCTTGAGTTGCAGCAAGGGTGTGAAGGACCCTTTGGAAGTTCCAGTGGTTAGACGTGATTAGCCTCGAGAAGCCTCAGCGGAAATGGGCCTCATCTCGCCTGGAGGGCAAAACCGCCTGGATTTTCTCGAGTTGCGGCAGGTGCTCTCGACTTACGACGGGGACCTCAGGGACCCGCTCTGGTGGCCTCAGGAAAGGCCAGTCCCCATGCGAGTTCCTCGGGGGCCTCTCGGGATTCCTCTCCCGTCGATGCCGGGGCCTAAGACCTTGTGTGGAGTCGGGGCGGGAATCTGAGGATTCCTCTCCAGTGCTGACATGGATCTTGGGGTACTTCTGGAGTCTCCCCAGGGGAGTCAGTCCTCGTCTCGAATGCGGGCATGCACTTGCGCTTTCCTCCAGAGCGGTAGCAGCAGTGTCACGCAGTCCGCCGCGTGGATCAAAGGATCTATGGTTTTCCCTCGAGTCTTCCCACGAGGCTTTCCCACGAGGCTTTCGCACAGGGCTGTCCCACGTTCACACGTGGTGGGAGTCGATCCTTGGCTTGAACGTCAAGGCAGTGCAGGGAAAACAGGTTCCTCTTGAATGGACTGACATATCTGGGGGACTCTTGGAATGGTGGCATGACCCTGGAGTTCCTCTCGCCTTTCCTGTGGAGAGCGCCTCTTCTTGAGATGCGACGGGAACGCCGGGAATTCTTTCCCTACGAAACAGGGAAAGGATCCCTCATCTCGAGCTAGGAGGCGGAAACGGGGCTCCCCTGGATGTGTGCGGGACACCACGTGCTTCCTCTCGAGTGCAGACGGATATGTCGGGGAAGTTCTTGAGTTGCAGCAAGGGTGTGAAGGACGCTTTGGAAGTTCCAGTGGTTAGATGTGATTGGCCTCGAGAAGCCTCAGCGGAAATGGGCCTCATCTCGCCTGGAGGGCAAAACCTCCTGGATTTTCTCGAGTTGCGGCAGGTGCTCTCGACTTACGACGGGGACCTCAGGGACCCGCTCTGGTGGCCTCAGGAAAGGCCAGTCCCCATGCGAGTTCCTCGGGGGCGTCTCGGGATTCCTCTCCCGTCGATGCCGGGGACTAAGACCTTGTGTGGAGTCAGGGCCGGAACCTGAGGATTCCTCTCCAGTGCTGACATGGATCTTGGGGTACTTCTGGAGTCTCCCCAGGGGAGTCATTACTCGTCTCGAATTCGGGCATGCACTTGCGCTTTCCTCCAGAGCGGTAGCAGCAGTGTCATGCAGTCCGCCGCGTGGATCAAAGGATCTATGGTTTTCCCTCGAGTCTTTCGCACGAGGCTTTCCCACGAGGCTTTCCCACAGGGCTGTCCCACGTGCACACGTGGTGGGAGTCGATCCTCGGCTTGAACGTCAAGGCAGTGCAGGGAAAACAGGTTCCTCTGGAATGGACTGACACATCTGGGGGACTCTTGGAATGCTGGCACGACCCTGGAGTTCCTCTCGCCTTTCCTGTGGAGAGCGCCTCCTCTTGAGATGCGACGGGAACGCCGGGAATTCTTTCCCTACGAAACAGGGAAAGGATCCCTCATCTCGAGCTAGGAGGCGGAAACGGGGCTCCCCTGGATGTGTGCGGGACCCACGTGCTTCCTCTCGAGTGGAGACGGGTATGTCGGGGAACTTCTTGAGTTGCAGCAAGGGTGTGAAGGACCCTTTGGAAGTTCCAGTTGGTAGACGTGATTAGCCTCGAGAAGCCTCAGCGGAAATGGGCCTC
This sequence comes from Ovis canadensis, assembly GCF_042477335.2. NCBI lineage: Eukaryota > Metazoa > Chordata > Mammalia > Artiodactyla > Bovidae > Ovis > Ovis canadensis. The sequence goes on along the minus strand of NC_091262.1, from coordinate 3,529,167 downwards.
ATCTCGCCTGGAGGGCAAAACCTCCTGGATTTTCTCGAGTTGCGGCAGGTGCTCTCGACTTACGACGGGGACCTCAGGGACCCGCTCTGGTGGCCTCAGGAAAGGCCAGTCCCCATGCGAGTTCCTCGGGGGCCTCTCGGGATTCCTCTCCCGTCGATGCCGGGGCCTAAGACCTTGTGTGGAGTCGGGGCCGGAACCTGAGGATTCCTCTCCAGTGCTGACATGGATCTTGCGGTAGGTCTGGAGTCTCCCCAGGGGAGTCAGTCCTCGTCTCGATTGCGGGCATGCACTTGCGCTTTCCTCCAGAGCGGTAGCAGCAGTGTCACGCAGTCCGCCGCATGGATCAAAGGATCTATGGTTTTCCCTCTAGTCTTTCCCAAGAGGCTTTCCCACGAGGCTTTCCCACAGGGCTGTCCCACGTGCACACGTGGTGGGAGTCGATCCTCGGCTTGAACGACAAGGCAGTGCAGGGAAAACAGGTTCCTCTGGAATGGACTGACACATCTGGGGGACTCTTGGAATGCTGGCACGACCCTGGAGTTCCGCTCGCCTTTCCTGTGGAGAGCGCCTCCTCTTGAGATGCGACGGGAACGCCGGGAATTCTTTCCCTACGAAACAGGGAAAGGATCCCTCATCTCGAGCTAGGAGGCGGAAACGGGGCTCCCCTGGATGTGTGCGGGACCCACGTGCTTCCTCTCGAGTGGAGACGGGTATGTCGGGGAACTTCTTGAGTTGCAGCAAGGGTGTGAAGGACCCTTTGGAAGTTCCAGTGGTTAGACGTGATTAGCCTCGAGAAGCCTCAGCGGAAATGGGCCTCATCTCGCCTGGAGGGCAAAACCGCCTGGATTTTCCCGAGTTGCGGCAGGTGCTCTCGACTTACGACGGGGACCTCAGGGACCCGCTCTGGTGGCCTCAGGAAAGGCCAGTCCCCATGCGAGTTCCTCGGGGGCCTCTCGGGATTCCTCTCCCGTCGATGCCGGGGCCTAAGACCTTGTGTGGAGTCGGGGCCGGAATCTGAGGATTCCTCTCCAGTGCTGACATGGATCTTGGGGTACTTCTGGAGTCTCCCCAGGGGAGTCAGTCCTCGTCTCGAATGCGGGCATGCACTTGCGCTTTCCTCCAGAGCGGTAGCAGCAGTGTCACGCAGTCCGCCGCGTGGATCAAAGGATCTATGGTTTTCCCTCGAGTCTTCCCACGAGGCTTTCCCACGAGGCTTTCGCACAGGGCTGTCCCACGTGCACACGTGGTGGGAGTCGATCCTCGGCTTGAACGTCAAGGCAGTGCAGGGAAAACAGGTTCCTCTGGAATGGACTGACACATCTGGGGGACTCTTGGAATGGTGTCAGGACCCTGGAGTTCCTCTCGCCTTTCCTGTGGAGAGCGCCTCCTCTTGAGATGCGACTGTAACGCCGGGAATTCTTTCCCTACGAAAAAGGGAAGGATCCCTCATCTCGAGCTAGGAGGCGGAAACGGGGCTCCCCTGGATGTGTGAGGGACCCCACGTGCTTCCTCTCGAGTGGAGACGGGTATGTCGGGGAACTTCTTGAGTTGCAGCAATGGTGTGAAGGACCCTTTGGAAGTTCCAGTGGTTAGATGTGATTGGCCTCGAGAAGCCTCAGTGGAAATGGGACTCATCTCGCCTGGAGGGCAAAACCTCCTGGATTTTCTCGAGTTGCGGCAGGTGCTCTCGACTTACGACGGGGACCTCAGGGACCCGCTCTGGTGGCCTCAGGAAAGGCCAGTCCCCATGCGAGTTCATCGGGGGCCTCTCGGGATTCCTCTCCCGTCGATGCCGGGGCCTAAGACCTTGTGTGGAGTCGGGGCCGGAACCTGAGGATTCCTCTCCAGTGCTGACATGGATCTTGCGGTAGGTCTGGAGTCTCCCCAGGGGAGTCAGTCCTCGTCTCGATTGCGGGCATGCACTTGCGCTTTCCTCCAGAGCGGTAGCAGCAGTGTCACGCAGTCCGCCGCATGGATCAAAGGATCTATGGTTTTCCCTCTAGTCTTTCCCACGAGGCTTTCCCACGAGGCTTTCCCACAGGGCTGTCCCACGTGCACACGTGGTGGGAGTCGATCCTCGGCTTGAACGACAAGGCAGTGCAGGGAAAACAGGTTCCTCTGGAATGGACTGACACATCTGGGGGACTCTTGGAATGCTGGCACGACCCTGGAGTTCCTCTCGCCTTTCCTGTGGAGAGCGCCTCCTCTTGAGATGCGACGGGAACGCCGGGAATTCTTTCCCTATGAAACAGGGAAAGGATCCCTCATCTCGAGCTAGGAGGCGGAAACGGGGCTCCCCTGGATGTGTGCGGGACCCTCGTGCTTCCTCCCGAGTGGAGACGGGTATGTCGGGGAACTTCTTGAGTTGCAGCAAGGGTGTGAATGACCCTTTGGTAGTTCCAGTGGTTAGATGTGATTAGCCTCGAGAAGCCTCAGCGGAAATGGGCCTCATCTCGCCTGGAGGGCAAAACCTCCTGGATTTTCTCGAGTTGCGGCAGGTGCTCTCGACTTACGACGGGGACCTCAGGGACCCGCTCTGGTGGCCTCAGGAAAGGCCAGTCCCAATGCGAGTTCCTCGGGGGCCTCTCGGTAATCCTCTCCCGGCGATGCCGGGGCCTAAGACCTTGTGTGGAGTGGGGGCCGGAATCTGAGGATTCCTCTCCAGTGCTGACATGGATCTTGGGGTACTTCTGGTGTCTCCCCAGGGGAGTCAGTCCTCGTCTCGAATGCGGGCATGCACTTGCGCTTTCCTCCAGAGCGGTAGCAGCAGTGTCACGCAGTCCACCGCGTGGATCAAAGGATCTATGGTTTTCCCTCGAGACTTTCCCACGAGGCTTTCCCACGAGGCTTTCCCACAGGGCTGTCCCACGTGCACACGTGGTGGGAGTCGATCCTCGGCTTGAACGTCAAGGCAGTGCAGGGAAAACAGGTTCCTCTGGAATGGACTGACACATCTGGGGGACTCTTGGAATGGTGGCACGACCATGGAGTTCCTCTCGCCTTTCCTGTGGAGAGCGCCTCCTCTTGAGATGTGACGGGAACGCGGGGAATTCTTTCCCTACGAAACAGGGAAAGGATCCCTCATCTCGAGCTAGGAGGTGGAAACAGGTCTCCCCTGGATGTGTGCGGGACCCTCGTGCTTCCTCTCGAGTGGAAACGGGTATGTCGGGGAACTTCTTGAGTTGCAGCAAGGGTGTGAATGACCCTTTGGTAGTTCCAGTGGTTAGATGTGATTAGCCTCGAGAAGCCTCAGCGGAAATGGGCCTCATCTCGCCTGGAGGGCAAAACCTCCTGGATTTTGTCGAGTTGCGGCAGCTGCTCTCGACTTACGACGGGGACCTCAGTGACCCGCTCTGGTGGCCTCAGGAAAGGCCAGTCCCAATGCGAGTTCCTCGGGGGCCTCTCGGGAATCCTCTCCCGGCGATGCCGGGGCCTAAGACCTTGTGTGGAGTGGGGGCCGGAATCTGAGGATTCCTCTCCAGTGCTGACATGGATCTTGGGGTACTTCTGGAGTCTCCCCAGGGGAGTCAGTCCTCGTCTCGAATGCGGGCATGCACTTGCGCTTTCCTCCAGAGCGGTAGCAGCAGTGTCACGCAGTCCGCCGCGTGGATCAAAGGATCTATGGTTTTCCCTCGAGTCTTCCCACGAGGCTTTCCCACGAGGCTTTCCCACAGGGCTGTCCCACGTGCACACGTGGAGGGAGTCGATCCTCGGCTTGAACGTCAAGGCAGTGCAGGGAAAACAGGTTCCTCTGGAATGGACGTACACATCTGGGGGACTCTTGGAATGGAGGCACGACCCTGGAGTTCCTCTCGCCTTTCCTGTGGAGAGCGCCTCCTCTTGAGATGCGACGGGAATGCCGGGAATTCTTTCCCTACAAAACAGGGAAAGGATCCCTCATCTCGAGCTAGGAGGCGGAAACGAGGCTCCCCTGGATGTGTGCGGGACCCTCGTGCTTCCTTTCGAGTGGAGACGGGTATGTCGGGGAACTTCTGGACTTGCAGCAAGGGTGTGAAGGACCCTTTGGAAGTTCCAGTGGTTAGATGTGATTAGCCTCGAGTAGCCTCAGCGGAAATGGGCCTCATCTCGCCTGGAGGGCAAAACTTCCTGAATTTTCTCGAGTTGCGGCAGGTGCTCTCGACTTACGATGGGGACCACAGGGACCCGCTCTGGTGGCCTCAGGAAAGGCCAGTCCCCATGCGAGTTCCTCGGGGGCCTCTCGGGATTCCTCTCCCGTCGATGCCGGGGCCTAAGACCTTGTGTGGAGTCGGGGCCGGAACCTGAGGATTCCTCTCCAGTGCTGACATGGATCTTGGGGTACTTCTGGAGTCTCCCCAGGGGAGTCAGTCCTCGTCTCAAATGGGGGCATGCACTTGCGCTTTAGTCAAGAGCTGTAGCAGCAGCGTCACGCAGTCCGCCGCGTGGATCAAAGGATCTATGGTTTTCCCTCGAGTCTTTCCACGAGGCTTTCCCACGAGGCTTTCCCAGAGGGCTGTCCCACGTGCACACGTGTTGGGAGTCGATCCTCGGCTTGAACGTCAAGGCAGTGTAGGGAAAACAGGTTCCTCTGGAATGGACTGACACATCTGGGGGACTCTTGGATTGGTGGCATTACCCTGGAGTTCCTCCCGCTTTTCCTGTGGAGAGCGCCTCCTCTTGAGATGCGAAGGGTACGCCGGGAATTCTTTCTCTACGAAACAGGGAAAGGATCCCTCATCTCGAGCTCGGAGGCGGAAACGGGGTTCCCCTGGATGTGTGCGGGACCCTCGTGCTTCCTCTCCAGTGGAGACGGCTAGGTCGGGGAACTTTTTGAGTTGCAACAAGGGTGTGAAGGACCCTTTGGAAGTTCCAGTGGTTAGATGTGATTAGCCTCGAGAAGCCTCAGGGGAAATGGGCCTCATCTCGCCTGGAGGGCAAAACCTCCTGGAGTTTCTCGAGTTGCGGCAGGTGCTCTCGACTAACGACGGGGACATCAGGGACCCGCTCTGGTGGCCTCAGGAAATGCCAGTCCCCATGCCAGTTCCTCGGGGGCCTCTCGAGATTCCTCTCCCGTCGATGCCGGGGCCTAAGACCTTGTGTGGAGTCGGGGCCGGAACCTGAGGATTCCTCTCCAGTGCTGACATGGATCTTGGGGTACTTCTGGAGTCTCCCCAGGGGAGTCAGTCCTCGTCTCGAATGCGGGCATGCATTGCGCTTTCCTCCAGAGCGGTAGCAGCAGTGTCACGCAGTCCGCCGCGTGGATCAAAGGATCTATGGTTTTTCCTCGAGTCTTTCCCACGAGGTTTTCCCACGAGGCTTTCCCACAGGGCGGTCCCACGTGCACACATGGCGGGAGTCGATCCTCGGCTTGAACGTACAGGCAGTGCAGGGAAAACAGGTTCCTCTGGAATGTACTGACACATCTGGGGGACTCTTGGATTGGTGGCACGACCCTGGAGTTCCTCTCGCTTTTCCTGTTGAGCGCGCCTCCTCTTGAGATGCGACGGGAACGCCGGGAATTCTTTCCCTACGAAACAGGGAAAGGATCCCTCATCTCCAGCTAGGAGGCGAAAACGGGGTTCCCCTGGATGTGTGCGGGACGCTCCTGCTTCCTCTTCAGTAGAGACGGCTATGTCGGGGAAATTCTGGACTTGCAGCAAGGGTGTGAAGGACCCTTTGGAAGTTCCAGTGGTTAGATGTGAATAGGCTCGAGAAGCCTCAGCGGTAATGTGCCTCATCTCGCCTGGAGGGCAAAACCTCCTGGAGTTTCTCGAGTTGCGGCAGGTGCTCTCGACTTACGACGGGGACCTCAGGGACCCGCTCTGGTGGCCTCAGGAAAGGCCAGTCGCCATGCGAGTTCCTCGGGGGCCTCTCGGGATTCTTCTCCCGTCGATGCCGGGGCCTAAGACCTTGTGTGGAGTCGGGGCCGGAACCTGAGGATTCCTCTCCAGTGCTGACATGGATCTTGGGGTACTTCTGGAGTCTCCCCAGGGGAGTCAGTCCTCGTCTCGAATGCGGGCATGCTCTTCGCTTTAGTCAAGAGCGGTGGCAGCAGTGTCACGCAGTCCGCCGCATGGATCAATGGATCTAACGTTTTTCCTCGAGTCTTTCCCACGAGGCTTTCCCACGAGGCTGTCCCACAGGGCTGTCCCACGTGCACACGTGGTGGGAGCCGATCCTCGGCTTGAACGTCAAGGCAGTGCAGGGAAAACAGGTTCTTCTGGAATGGACTGACACATCTGGGGGACTCTTGGAATGGTGGCACGACTCTGGACTTCCTCTCGCCTTTCCTGTGGAGAGCGCCTCCTCTTGAGATGCGACGGGAACGCCGGGAATTCTTTCCCTACGAAACAGGGAAAGGATCCCTCATCTCGAGCTAGGAGGCGGAAACTGGGCTCCCCTGGATGTGTGCGGGACCCTCGTGCTTCCTCTCGAGTGGAAACGGCTATGTCGGGGAACTTCTTGAGTTGCAGCAAGGGTGTGAAGGACCCTTTGGAAGTTCCAGTGGTTAGATGTGATTAGCCTCGAGAAGCCTCAGCGGAAATGGGCCTCATCTCGCCTGGAGGGCAAAACTTCCTGGATTTTCTCGATTTGCGGCAGGTGCTCTCGACTTACGACGGGGACCTCAGGGACACGCTCTGGTGGCCTCAGGAAAGGCCAGACCCCATGCAAGTTCCTCGGGGGCCTCTCGGGATTCCTCTCCCGTCGATGGTGGGGCCTAAGACCTTGTGTGGAGTCGGGGCCGGAACCTGAGGATTCCTCTCCAGTGCTGACATGGATCTTGGGGTCCTTCTGGAGTCTCCCCAGGGGAGTTAGTCCTCGTCTCAAATGCGGGCATACACTTGCGCTTTCCTCTAGAGCGGTAGCAGCTGTGTCACGCATTCCGCCGCGTGGATCAAGGGATCTATGGCTTTTCCTTGAGGCTTTCCCACGAGGCTTTCCCACAGGGCTGTCCCACGTGCACACGTGGTGGGAGTCGATCCTCGGCTTGAACGTCAAGGCAGTGCAGGGAAAACAGGTTCCTCTGGAATGGACTGACACATCTGGGGGAGTCTTGGAACGGTGGCACGACCCTGGAGTTCCTCTCGCCTTTCCTGTGGAGAGCGCCTCCTCTTGAGATGCGACGGGAACGCCGGGAATTCTTTCCCTACGAAACAGGGAAAGGATCCCTCATCTCGAGCTAGGAGGCGGAAACGGGGCTCCCCTGGATGTGTGCGGGACCCTCGTGCTTCCTCTCGAGTGGAGAGGGGTATGTCGGGGAACTTCTTGAGTTGCAGCAAGGTGTGAAGGACCCTTTGGAAGTTCCAGTGGTTAGATTTGATTAGCCTCGAGAAGCCTCAGCGGAAATAGTCCTCATCTCGCCTGGAGGGCAAAACTTCCTGGATTTTCTCGAGTTGCTGCATGTGCTCTCGACTTACGACGGGGACCTCAGGGACCCACTCTGGTGGCCTCAGGAAAGGCCAGTCCCCATGCGAGTTCCTCGGGGGCCTCTCGGGATTCCTCAACCGTCGATGCCGGGCCCGAAGACCTTGTGTGGAGTCGGGCCGGAACCTGAGGATTCCTCTCCATTGCTGACATGGATCTTGGGGTACTTCTGGAGTCTCCCCAGGGGAGTCAGTCCTCGTCTCGAATGCGGGCATGCACTTGCGCTTTCCTCCAGAGCGGTAGCAGCAGTTTCACGCAGTCCGCCGCGTGGATCAAAGGATCTATGGTTTTCCCTCGATTCTTTCCCAAGAGGCTTTCCCACGAGGCTTTCCCACAGGGCTGTCCCACGTGCACAAGTGGTGAGAGTCGATCCTCGGCTTGAACGTCATGGCAGTGCAGGGAAAACAGGTTCCTCTGGAATGGCCTGACACATCTGGGGGACTCTGGGAATGGTGACACTATCCTGGAGTTCCTCTCGCCTTTCCTGTGTAGAGAGCCTTCTCTTGAGATGCGACGGGAACGCCCAGAATTTTTCCCGACCAAACCGGGAAAGGATCTCTCATATGGAGCTACGAGGCGGAAATGGCGCTCCACTGGATGTGTGCGGGACCCTCGTGCTTCCTCTAGAGTGGAGAGGGGTATGTCGGGGAACTTCTTGAGTTGCAGCAAGGATGTGAAGGACCTTTTGGAAGTTCCAGAGGTTAGGTGTGATTAGCCTCGAGAAGCCGCAGCGCACATTTGCCTCATCTACCCTGGAGGGGAGATCCTCCTGGATTTTCCCGAGTTGCGGCAGGTGCTCTAGTGTTACGACGGAGACCTAAGGGACCCGCTCTGGTGGCCTCAGGCCTGGCCAGACCCCATTCGAGCTTCTCGGGGACCTCTTGGGATTCCTCTCCCGTCGATGCCGGGGCCTAAGACCCCGTGTGGCGTTGGCCACGGAAACTGAGGATTCCTCTCCAGTGCTGACATGGTTCTTGGGGTACTTCTGGACTCACCCCAGTGGAGTCAGTCATTGTCTCGAATGGGGGCATGCACGTGCGCTTTCCTCCAGAGCAGTAGCAGCAGTTTCACGCTTCCCGTCACGTCGTTCATGGGATCTGTGGGTTTCCCTCGAGGTTTTCCCACAAGGCTTTCCCATGAGGCTTTCCCAGAGGGCTGTCCCATGTGCCACCTTGGTGTGAGTCGATCTGCAGCGTTAAAGTCGAGGCAGTAGAGGGAAAACACCTTCCTCTGGAATGGACGTACACATCTGGGGGACTCTGAGAATGGTGGCACGACCCTGGAGTTCCTCTCGCCTTTCCTGTGGAGAGCGCCTCCTCTTGAGATGCGACAGGAACGCCCAGAATTCTTTCCCGACCAAGCAGGGAAAGGATCCCTCATCTGGAACTACAATGCGGAAACGGGGCTCCTCTTGATGTGGGCGGGACCATTGTGCTTCCTCTAGAGTGGACAGGGGTAGTCGGGGAACTTCTTGAGTTGCAGCAAGGGTGTGAAGGACCTTTTGGAAGTTCCAGAGGTTAGTTGTGATTAGTGTCGAGAAGCATCGGCGGAAATGGGCCTCATTTCCCCTGGAGGGGAGTACCTCCTGGATTTTCTCGAGTTGCGGCAGGTGCTCTCGTCTTACGACGGTGACTTAAGGCACCCGCTCTGGTGGCCTCAGGACTGGCCAGTCCCCATTCGAGTTGCTCGGGGGCCGCTCGGGATTCCTCTCCCTTCGATCCGGGGCCTAAGACCTTGTGTGGGGTCGGAGGCGGAACCTGAGGATTCCTCTCCAGTGCTGACATGGATCTTGCGGTACTTCTGGAGTCTGCCCAGGAGAGTCAGTCCTCGTCTCGAGAGGGGGCATGCACGTGCGCTTTCCTCCCGAGCTGTAGTAGCAGTGTCACGCTTCCCGTCGTGTCGATCATGGGATCTGTGGCTTTCCCTCGAGGCTTTCCCAGGAGGCTTTCCTACGAGGCTTTCCCACAGGGCTGTCTCACGTGCCACCGTGGTGTGAGTCGATCCTCGGCGTGAAAGTCGAGGCAGTGCAGGGAAAAGAGGTTCCTCTGGAATGGACTGGGACATCTGGGGGACTCTTGGAATGGTGGCACGACCCTGGAGTTCCTCTCGCCTTTCCTGTGGAGAGCGCCTGCTCTTGAGATGCGACGGGAACGCCGGGAATTCTTTCCCGACCAAGCAGGGAAAGGATCCCTCATCTCGAGCTACGAGGTGGAAACGGGGCTCCTCTGGATGTGGACCGAACCTCGTGCTTTCTTTCGACTGGAGATGGGTATGTCGGGGATCTTCTTGAGTTGCAGTAAGGGTGTCAAGGACCCTTTGGAAGTTCCAGAGGTTAGATATGATTAGCCTCGAGACGCCTCAGCCAAAATGGGCCACATCTCGCCTGGAGGGTTGAACCTCCTTGTTTTCTCGAGTTGCGGCTTGTGCTCTCGACTTACGACGGGGACCTCATGGACCCGCTCTGTTGGCCTCAGGATGGGTCATTCCCCATGCGAGTTGCTCGGTGGCCTCTGAGGATTCCTCGCCCGTCAATGCAGGCGCCTAAGACCTTGTATGGAGTCGGACCAGAACCTGAGGATTCCTCTCCCGGGCTGACATGGATCTTGGCGTACTTCTGGAGTCTCCCAAGGGGCGTCAGACCTCGTCTCGAGTGGGGTCATGCACGTGTGCTTTCCTCCTGAGCAGTAGCAGCAGTGTCTCGCTTCCCGTCTCGTGGATCAAGGGATCTGTGTCTTTCCCTCGAGGCTTTTCCATGGGGCTTTCCCACAGGGCTATTCCACGTGCCACCATGCAGTGCTGGGAAAACAGGAACCTCCTTCCCCACATAGGGGGTACACTGTCCCCTTGGGCGTGTATCTCCAGGGCATTCACGCTTGGGGGTTGCCCACGGATGTTGGCCTCAGGCTCCACATGAGAAAAGCTCCTAATGGCATTAGCTGCCGGTCCAGACGCTGGCCCCTCAGGTCTCTGGCCGCAGCCTTGGGCTCCAGGCAACTCAAAGCCCTCGGGGCTGGCGCTCTGGGACTGCTGTAGGGAAAGGGCGCCAGGAGCCCACGGAGGAGTTGGGGAGGCGCAGGGGGCATATGGAGGCGAGGACAGCGTGGGATCTAGGTGGAGGCGCTGGAGAGAGCGTTCGTTGTCCCGGAATGCCTCGGAGGAGCCAGCGGGGGACAGTCCAGGCCCAGGGACCTGTGGTATGTGAAAAGGTGGGAAACCCCAGAACAAGGCAGGCTGGGAAAGGGGGCGTGGGCGGCCAATTCAAAGGGACCTAGGGGGCGTTTCCTGGGCGGTGAGCTCCCTTGGCACTGCTGAGGGCCCCTGATTGATCCAGCCGGGGTTGATCCCACCATCCGCTGCGAGGGATGGCCACAAACCAAAGCCCCCGAACTGCCCACCCACCCCGACGGGGATCTTGGCGGTCCGGGGCACAGCTGTGCCTGGGAAAAGCCCACTCACTCCACGGGACTCCGTCCAGGGTCTCTGCTTGGAAAGAGGCCAGGGGCGGCCCCCTCCATCTACGCACCCAAACCCTATTGACGTCAATGGGGGCGGAGACGCCTCCCGCTCTCCAGAGTCCTGGGCTGCTGGGTCCCCGCCCACTCGGCCAGCAGTCTGCAGTGCTCCCGTGTGCCTCTCCCACCATGTCTCCGTCCGGCTCCTCCAGCACCTCAAGCGGTACGTTTGCCCTCGGTCCCTGGGGTCGGATCACGTCTCAGGGGATTTGCGGGTGGCCCGGGCAAGGGCTCTCGGCCCACGTGTCGACCCCCCTTCCCGCCCGAGAATGGCGGGGACCCATCGGCCGGGCCTGGGGTTCCCAGGCGTCAGGTGTGCCCAAAGTTGGAGGGCGTGGCATCGTTCGTTCATCTTGCTCCTTTGGCACACACATGGCTTCTCCGTTCTCTTTTCTGGGAAGACAGTGTTGTTTTAGGGGGTGCGCTGCGGGGGTCGGGGGCCGGTGGGAGCGGGTGCTGTGCTGGGATGAGGCCCTTTATCCTCACATCTTCCTGTGGGAACGGGAGTCGGGGAGCTCTGTGGCCTTGCCGCCTTCAGTGGCTTCCTCTGCACAGGGGCCTAGTGCCTTCTGCCTTCTGTCAGGCGTTACGGGGTTTGGGCTTCACTTTGGCGGCCTTGGCCTTGGCCCTGGCCTGAGCCTTGGCCTTACCCTTGGCGTTGCCCTTGCCCTTGCCCTTGGCCTTGGGCTTGGCCTTCCCTAGGCCTTGTCCTTGGCCTTACCTTGTCCTTGGCCTTACCTTGTCCTTGCCCTTAAACTTAAACTTGACCTTGACTTTGACCTTGAACTTGAACTTGACCTTGAACTTGAACTTGAACTTGAACTTGACCTTGACCTTAACCTTGAACTTGAACTTGACCTTGACTTTGACCTTGAACTTGAACTTGACCTTGACCTTGAACTTGAACTTGACCAACAACGGCAGTCCAGATTTGCTCAGAGCACCGGAGGTCCAGAGGCAGGGCTGTGTATCTCCCCTTCCCTTTGTGATCATTGCAAAGACATTCCTAGCTGATAGCGGGAGTGCCCATGAAGAAGCAAGCAGTGGGAGTGTGTTTGACACGACTGTGTGCCTCAACTCCACAAGGGGCCTTTCCTCTCGAAGTAGGCCCCATGTCCCCTTGGGGAGGGTGTCATGCCTCTTTTCTCCACACTGCCAAAGGGTGGAGCAAAGCTCGCTCTGTCAGAGGTACAAAAACAGCAATTGAATGGATTTTCAAGCTCTTGCTAGGCTGCACCCTTTCAGGGCCCACTTTACTGAAACAGGTGCTCTGTGGCCCCCGGTTGGGTATGCAGGTTCACAAACAGGGTGAGATCCTGTCCAAGCCAACAATTTTCCTGAAAGACCTAGGCTCACTAAAGCTCTCCTCCAGAGCAAAGGGGATAGAGGAGATGTATGGAGGAGTCTTTGCCTTTCCCTGTGAGTGTGGGGCTACTCCCTACGGCCCCAAGCTCAGGGATAACTGCCTCTAAGAAAGGAATGGCAAGAAGCGCTAATCTTGGAGGTTGGGACAGGGAGTTCGCAGCATGTGGGGAAAGAAAGACTTCTTCGGGGAAGAAGAGGCAACCACCGGGGGGTGTGTTCGCAAGCCTCTATTTGGAAGGAACACGTTTGCTTATACAACTCAAGACCTCCAGATCTGCTCAGAGGACTGAAGTTCCAGAGACAGGGCCATGTATCTCCCCTTCCCTTTGAGATCCTTGCCAAGACATTCCTAGCAGATTGTCGGAGTGCCCATGAAGAAGCAAGCAGCGGGAGTGTGCTTGACATCACTGGCTGCCTACCTGGGCTCAGCTCCTCAAGGGGCCTTTCTCTCCTGGTAGGCCCTATGTCCCCTTTGGGAGAGGGTTGTGCCCTCTTCCCTCCACACTGCCAAAGGGTGGAGGTGGAGCAAACTCGTTCTCTCCGAGGTAAAAGAAAGACAAATTGGATGGATCTTTAAGCTCTTGCTATGCTGCACCCCTCCAGGACCCACTCGAGCAAAACAGGTGCCCTGTGGCCCCTAGGTCGGGTATGCAGGTTCACACACCGGGTGTGATCCCGTCAAAGCCAAGAATTTTCCTGACAGACCTAGGCTCACTAGAGCTCTCCTCCAGAGGAAAGGGGACAGAAAAGATGTGTGTGTGGAGGTGGCTCTGCCTTTCCAGGTCCCAATCTCAGGGATAACTGCCCCTAAGAAAGGAACTGCTGCTGCTGCTGCTGCTGCTGCTGCTGCTGCTGCTGCTGCTGCTGCTGCTGCTGCTGCTAAGTTGGTTCAGTCGTGTTCGACTCTGTGCGACGCCATAGACGGTAGCCCACTAGGCTCCCCCGTCCCTGGGATTCTCCAGGCAAGAACAGTAAGTGGGTTGCCATTGCCTTCTCCAATGCATGAAAGTGAAAATGAAAGTGCAGTCGCTCAGTCGTGTCCGACCCTCAGCGACCCCATGGACTGCAGCCTACCAGGCTTCTCTGTCCATAGGATTTTCTGAAAGGAACTGCAAGAAGCACTTTTCCAGGAGGCTGGGAAAGGGAGTTTGCAGGATGTGGGGAAAGAGAGCCTCCTTCGGGGAAGAATAGGCGGCCACTTGTTTTGTGTTGCAAACCTCTATTTGGAAGGAACAGGTTAGCTTATACAAAGGGAGACCTCCAGATCTGCTCAGAGGACCGAAGTTGCAGAGGCAGGTCGGTGTATCTTCCCTTCACTTTGCGATCCTTGCAAAGACATTCCTTGCTGCTAGATGACTCAGCAAGGGCCTTTGAGACTGTTGTTTTCTTTCCTAGGTTCAAAGATTCCTTCAGTTCCTAATATAGATATCCTAGAAATGATATGACATCCGTGAAAATCTGATATGTCCTGGTCAAATGCTGTCAGTTATCATTCTAGTTATCATATTAAAGCATTTCAAGTCGCAGCAGTGACCAGATGACATTGTCAATTTCTATTTCATCAGGTTTTAACCATGTCCTCTGTGGTTTCACACTGATGCCTTTGCAGAAATACTGCTACTTCAAGATACATGGAAAATACTTTTTTTAAGCTTACTGATAATTTGTTTGTTTGTTTGCTTGTCTTCTGGTAAGCTGCTACCAGATGGAATTTAGTCTCCTCTCTAGGTTAAGAGAACTAAGTTTTCTTAGAATGCAATTTTTGATCACAGACTATGAGTTTCTCTACCTTTCATTGATTTATAATTGTTTTCATCATCTGTTTTTTTACTTCGGTAAAGTAAATAAGCCTTATTTAAGATTTTGGTACATGTAGGATGGACTAAGCTTTCCCCACCCTTGCAAGTTCCCTTAACCCTTCAGATTCTTCTCGTGGGACCAAGATCTCACTTTCCTCCAGAGGGACAATCCAAGCTTTTTATCAGTTGATCTGCCCCTGACATCAGAGTCAAGTTGAGCACGAGTTGGCCTATAATTTAGGCATGAAACTATGACTACATAAAGAAAAGGTGACTTTATGATTCAGGGATGGCCATGATATGCCTTGCACTTCAGAGAAAATGGGTTAAAATGATTTTTTTTCCTTCAAAACTGCACACCCAGTTCTTTCAGCATATGCAATTGAAAACATCTAGTCATTAGGTCAGTTTTCATTCCAATCCCAAAGAAAGGCAATGACAAAGACTATTCAAGCTGCTGCACAATTGCACTCATCTCACACACTAGTAAAGTAATGCTCAAAATTCTCCAAGTTCACATGAACTGTGAACTTCCAGATGTTCAAGAGGGATTTAAAAAATGCAGAGAAACCAGAGATCAAATTGCCAACATCCACTGGATCATTGAAAAAGCAAGAGAGTTCCGGAAAAAAAAAAAAAACAATCTATTTCTGCTTTATTGACAATGCCAAAGCCTTTGACTGTGTGGATCACAAGAAACTGGGAAAAATTCTGAAAGAGATGGGAATACCAGACCACCTGACCTGTCTCTTGAGAAACCTGTATGCAGGTCAGGAAGAAACAGTTCGAACTGGACATGGAACAACAGACTGGTTCTACATAGGAAAAGGAACATGTCAAGGCTGTATATTGTCACCCTGCTTATTTAACTTATATGCAGAGTACAGCATGAGAAACACTGGGCTGGAGGAAGCACACGCTGGAATCAAGGTTGCTGGGAGAAATATCAATAATCTCAGATATTCAGATGACACCACCCTTATGGCAGAAAGTGAAGAAGAGCTAAAGAGTCTCCTGATGAAAGTGAAAGAGGAGAGTGAAAAAGTTAGCTTAAAGCTCAGCATTCAGAAAACTACAATCATTGCATCCAGTCTCATCACTTCATGGCAAATAGATGGGAAAACATTGGAAACAGCAGCAGACTATTTTGGGGGGCTTGGAAATCACTGCAGGTGATGGCTGCCTCCATGAACTTAAAACATATTTATGACTTGGAAGAAAAGTGATGACCAAACTAGACAGCATATTAAAAAGCCGAGACGTTGCTTTGCCAACAAAGATCCATCCGGTCAAGGCTATGGTTTTTCCATATGTCATGGATGGATATGAAAGATGTACTATAAAGAAAGTGACAGCTGAAAATTTGATGCTTTTGAACAGTGGTGTTGGAGAAGATGCTTGTAGGTCGCTTAGACTACAAGGAGACGCAACCACTCCATCCTAAAGGAAATCAGGTCTGAATATCCATTGGAAGGACTAATACTGAACCTGAAACTCCAATACTTTGGCCACTTGATGTGAAGAGCTGACTCACTTGGAAGTTGCTTTGATTTGCCTATGAGTGTGGGAGCCCTCCCTGGGCAAAGGGCCTCAGGGGTCATTGCCACTGAATCATGACATCCAAGCAAGCGCATTCCAGCTGTGTGACATGCAGGAAGCAGGAGACTGGGAAAACTGTCTTCCTTAGAGGAAGGAAAGTCATCCACAGAGAGTGTGTTTTCAGGCCTCTCTTTGCAGCAAGTGTTTTGCTTCTCAGACATCAGAGCTGCAGGCTTGCTCTGAGGGCCTCAATTCCAGAGTCAGGGCTGTGTGTCTCACTGCACTTTCCAAGCATTGCAGACACATTCCTAGGTTGGAGCAGTGCTTCCCATGAGAAAGAAGCCTCGGGAGTGTGTCTGAGCGGGCTGAGTGCCATGCTAGGGTCACCTAGTCGAGGGCACCTTGCACATCCAATGGGCCCCAGGCGAGTAGCTATGGACCGGCCCCTCGGTTGAGATATCCCAAAGCAGGGAACAAAGCTAGCTCTGTCAGGAGGAGGAAAACAGCAATGGGATGGATTTTCAAGCAGTTGCTAAGTCACACCACGTGAGGGCTCCGCGGGAAAGAAATGCGAATTTTGGCCTCTAGGCCCAGTATCCAGATGTGTGCACAGGATATTTTCCCCACAGGATCCAAGAATGTTCCAGACAGACCTAAGCTCACTAGATCTCTCCTGCAGAGGAAATGAAATATTGTTGCTGAACCACGAAAAGATGCTGGGATTCTTGGCTTATGGAGGAGAAGAATTCAATCCAGGGCCCAAGATGAGGCTTGATTGCTCAGAGCTTTTGTGCAATCGAGTTTTATTCAAGTAGAAAGGAGATAGAGAAAGCTTCTGACAGAGACATCACAAGGGGCAGAAAGCGTACCCCCTTGCTAGTGTTAGTAATGGAGTTATATACTCTCCAATAAGTTATTACAACGAACAAAAGAATGTCTGGAGGTTGTAAAGACTCACTAGACCTACTCCCATCATTTACATTTTAAGATAACAGGATTAGCCAGAAGGTTTTTCCAGAGACCGTCCTCAAGAAGGATGCATGATTGTTATATAATCCTAAGGAATGTAGAGGGAAAAAAAGTGTGCCCTTTCTTCCTCCTTGAGAATTCTAGACCCCTCTCTCCTTGGGGACCCTTGAACTTCTTATAAACCTGCCTTGGCAATGACTCTCTCCGAAACATGATTGAACAGCCGTTTGGAGCTTCCTTTGACTTTCCCTGGGAGGGAGGGAGCCCTCCCTGAGCACAGGGCCTCAGGGGCCATGGCCAATGAAAACTAATCTCCCAGTAAGTGCTTTTCAGCCCTGTGTGACTCTCAGCCCACAGGAGGCTGAGAAAACTCTCTTCCTTGGAGGAAGGAAAGGCAGCCCAAGAGTGTGTTTTCAGGCCTGTATCTTGCAGCAAGTGTTTGGCTTGTTAGACATAAGACCTGCAGGCCTGCTCCAACAGACTCCATTCCAGAATCAGGGCCTTGTGTCTCCCTGCAGTTTCCTGGCCTCGCAAACACATTCCTAGGTGAGAGCAGTCCTGCCCATGGGGAAGCAGGCTGCGGGAGTGTGTCTGAGGGGGCCAGGTGCCATGCTGGGGTCACCTGGTCAAGGGCACCTTGCACCTCCAATGGACCCCAGGCAAGGAGTTGCAGGCCACCACCTTGCTTCTGAAATCCCAAAGTGGGGAGCAAAGCTCGCTCTGTCAGAGGGAAGAAAACAGCAACAGGATGGATTTTCAAGCAGTTGCTAGGCTGTACTGCGTTAGGGCTCCAAGGAAGAAAAATGCAGATGTTAGCCCCTACGACTGGTATCCAGGTGGGCTCCCAGGATGATTTCCCCGCAGGATCCAAGAACGTTCCAGACAGACCTGGGCTCACTAGCTCCCTCCTGCAGAGGAAACATGATAGAACAGCTGTTTGGAGGTTGCTTTGACTTCCCCTGGGAGGGTAGGATCCCTCCCTGGGTGCAGGGCCTCAGGGGCCATTGCCGCTGAGAAATGCCCTCTAAGCCAGACCTTTCCAGCCTTGTATGACTCAGCACGGAGGAGACTGGAAAAGCTATCTTCCTTGGAGGAAGGAAAGGCAGCCCCAGAGAGTGTGTTTTCACACCTGTATCTCGCAGCAAGCGTTTGCCGTCTCAGACGTCAGACCTCCAGGCCTGCTCCAACGGCCTCAGTTCCAGAGTCAGGGCCGTGTGTCTCCCTGCATTTTCTGAGCCTTGGGAACACATTCCTAGGTCAGAACAGTCCTGCCCATGGGGAAGGAGGCTGCGGGAGTGTGTCTGAGGGGGTCGGGTGCCATGCTGGGGTCCAGTAGACCTGGTACCTCCAATAGACCCCAGGACAACAGCGGTGGGGCTCCCCCTGGCTTCCGAAATGCCAAAGCGAGAAGCAAAGCTAGCTCTATCAGAAGGAAGAAAAGAGCAATTAGATGGATGTTCAGGCTGTTGCTGGGCCGCACCACTTCAGGTTACCCCCCGAGAGGAGCAGGCGCCCTGTGGCCCCTCGGTCCCATATGCAGGTTAACACACAGGATGTGTCCCCATAGGAGCCAAGAATTTTCCTGACAGACCTAGGCTCACTAGAGCTCTCCTACAGGGCAAAAGGGATAGAACAGACTGTGGATGTGACTCTGCCTTTCCCAGCGAGCATGGGGCCCTCCCTACGGCCCCGGGCTCCAGGGAAAATTGTCCCTGAAAAATGACCTCCAAGAAGCGCTTTTCCAGCAGGCTGGGATGCAGAGTTCACAGGATGTGGGGAAAGTGATCGTCCTTCAGGGAAGAAGAGGCAGCCACCCAGTGTGTGTTTGCAAGCCTGTATTTGGAAGAAACTGGTTTGCTTCTTCAAGGGGAGACCTCCAGGTCTGCTCAGAGGACCGAAATTCCAGAGGCAGCACCATGCATCTCCCCTGTCCTTTCTGAGCCTTGGAAAGACATTCCTAGCTTATAGCGGTATTGCTCATGAAGAAGCAGGATGCAGGAATGTGTCAGACATGACTGGGTGCCTTCCTGGGTTCAGCTCCGTGAGGGGCCTTTCCACTCAAAGTAGGTCCCATGCCTCCTTGGGGAGGAAGTGGGGCCCGCTTGCCTCCAAATTGCCAAAGGCTGGAACAAAGCTAGTTCTATCAGAGGTAAGAAAAGAGCAATTGGATGGATGTGGAAGCTGTTGCTGGGCCGCACTGCTTCAGGCCCCCCACCCCTCCGGCCCCGAGAGAAACAGGCGCCCTGTGGCCCCTCGGTCCTGTATGCAGTTTCACACATAGAATGTGTCCCCATAGGAGCCAAGAATTTTCCTGACAGACCTAGGCTCACTAGAGCTCTCCTACAGAGCAAAGGGGATGGGACAGATGTGTGGCTGTGGCTCTGCCTTTCCCTGGGAGTGTGGAGCCGCTCCCTATGGCCCCGGGCTCCAGGGGAAATTGCCCCTGAATAATGACCTCCAAGAAGCGCTTTTCCAACTGGCTGAGACGTGGAGTTCTCAGGATGCAGGGAAAGCGAGTGTCCCTTCGGGGAAGCAAAGGCAGTCACCTGTTATCATTACTTACTAGAATAGTAGGTACCTTCTCTGGTTGGGCAGAGGCCTTCCCTACCTGATCTGAAAAAGAAAATGAAGTAGCTCGCTGATTTGAGAAATAATTCCCAGACTTGGGTTTCCAACCAGTATAGAATCCGACAATGGCCCTGTCTTTGTAGCCGCATTAATTAACAGGTATGTGAAGCTCTAAATATCAGTGGAAATTACATACAGCATATAGGCCCCAGTGTTCTGGAATGGTGGAAAGAAACAACCAAACTCTTGAAGAGACTCTTTCAAAATGGATCATAGAGACTGACTGTACATGGATGGGCTTGCTTCTGGCAGACTTACTCATATTACGGGTAACTGCACGTTCCCATAGTTGTTGTCCTTATGAAATTTTCTATGGGAGAACCCCCCACCCCAAATGAGGCAGGTGTTAGCAGATTTGCCACAAGTAAGGAGGTGGGATTTCACAGCAGCTGGAACAATTAGGTAAGGTAATAAATCAGGTAACTAAGTTTGTGTAAAAAAAAATATCATTCCCCCTTGAGGAACAGATTCATGAATTTGTGCTCAGTGATCAGGTGTGGCTCAATGACTGGAAACACAATTCCTTGGCCTGACATCGGAAAGGTCCTTATACTGTTGTTTTAGCCACAATTCTGAAAGAGAAGGGAATACTAGACCACCTAACCTGCCTCTTGAGAAATCTGTATGAAGGTCAGGAAGCAACAGTTAGAGCAGGACATGGAACAACATACTGGTTCCAAAAAGGAAAAGGAGTATGTCAAGGCTGTATATTGTCACCCTGTTTATTTAACTTATATGCAGACTACATCATGAAAAATGCTGGGATGGAAGATACGTGAGCTGGAATCAAGATTGCCGGAAGAAATATCAATACACTTAGATATGCAGATGTCACCACCATTATGGCAGAATGGGAAGAGGAAAGCGTATGTCGGGGAACTTCTTGAGTTGCAGCAAAGGTGTGAAGGACCCTTTCGAAGTTCCAGAGGTTAGGTGTGGTTAGTCTCGAGATGCCTCAGCAGAAATGGGCCTCATGTCGCCTGGAATGGAGAGGCTTCTGGATATTCCCCAGTTTCAGCAGGTGCTCTCGAGTTACCACGGGGACTTCAGGGACCCTCTCTGGCGGCCTCAGGAAAGGCCAGTCATCATGCGTGTTGCTAGGGGGCCTCTCGTGATTCCTCTCCCGTCGGTGCCGGGGCCTAAGACGTTGTGTGGAGTCGGGGCCGGAACCTGAGGATTCCTCACCAATGCGGACATAGATCTTGGGGTAATTATGGAGTCTCCCCAGGGGAGTCAGTCCTCGTCTCGAGAGGGGGCATGCAGGTGCCCTTTCCTCCTGATCTGTAGCAGCAGTGTCACGCTTCCCATCTCGTGAGTCATGGGATCTGTGGCTTTCCCTCCAGGATTTTCCACGAGGCTTTCCCACAGGGCTGTCCCACGAGGCTTTCGCACAGGGCTGTCCCACGTGCCACCTTGGTGGCAGTCGATCCTCGGCGTGAAAGTCGAGGCAGTGCAGGGAAACCAGGTTCCTCTGGAATGCACTGAGACATCTGGGGGACTCTTGGAATGGTGGAACGACGCTGGAGATCCTCTCCCTTTCCTGTGGAGAGCGCCTCCTCTTGAAATGTGAAGGGAAGGCCGGGAATTTTTTTCCGACCAAGCAGGGAAAAATTCCCTCATCTTGAGGTACGAGACGGAAACGGGGCCCCTCTAGATGTGGGTGGGACATTCGTGCTTCCTCCTGAGTGGAGACGGGTAAGTCGGGGAACTTCTTCAGTGGCAACAAGGGAGTGAAGGAACTTTTGGAAGTTCCAGAGGTTAGGTGTGATTAGCCTCGAGAAGCATCAGCGGAAATGGGACTCATCTCGCCTGGAGGGCAAAACCTCCTGGATTTTTTCGAGTTGGGGCTGGTGCTTTCGACTTACCACGGGGACCTCAGGGACACGATCTGGTGGCCTCAAGAAAGGCCAGTCCCCATGCAGGTTTCTCGCGGGCATCTTGGGATTCCTCTGCCTTTGATGCCGGGGCCTAAGACCTCGTGTGGAGTCGGGGCCGGAACCTGAGGATTCCTCTCCAGTGCTGACATGGATCTTGGGGTACTTCTGGAGTCTCCCCAGGGGAGTCAGTCCTCGTCTCGAATGCGGGCATGCACCTGCGCTTTCCTCCAGAGCGGTAGCAGCAGTGTCAGGCAGTCCGCCGCGTGGATCAAGGGATCTATGGCTTTCCCTCGAGGCTTTCCCACGAGGCTTTCCCACAGGGCTGTCCCACGTGCCACCATGGTGGGAGTCGATCCTCAGAAGGAACGTCGAGGCAGTGCAGGGTAAATACGTTCCTCTGGAATGGACTGACACATCTGAGGGACGCTTGGAATGGTTGCACGACCCTGGAGTTCCTCTCGCCTTTCCTGTGGAGAGCGCCTCCTCTTGAGATGCGACGGGAATGCCGGGAATTCTTTCCCTACGAAACAGGGAAAGTATCCCTTATCTTGAGCTAGGAGGCGGAAACGGGGCTCCCATGGATGTGTGCGGGACCCTCGTGCTTCCTCTCGAGTGGAGATGGGTATGTCGGGGAACTTCTGGAGTTGCAGCAAGGGTGTGAAGGACCCTTTGGAAGTTCCAGTGGTTAGATGTGATTAGCCTCGAGAAGCCTCAGCGGAAATGGGCCTCATCTCGCCTGGAGGGCAAAATCTCCTGGATTTTCTCGAGTTGGGGCAGGCGCTCTCGACTTACGACGGGGACCTCAGGGACCCGCTCTGGTGGCCTCAGGAAAGGCCAGTCCCCATGCGAGTTCTTCGGGGGCCTCTTGGGATTCATCTCCCTTCGATGCCGGGGCCTAAGTCCTTGTGTGGAGCCGGGCCGGAACATGAGGATTCCTCTCCAGTGCTGACATGGATCTTGGGGTATTTCTGGAGTCTCCCCAGGGGAGTCAGTGCTCGTCTCGAATGCGGGCATGCACTTGCGCTTTCCTCCAGAGCGGTAGCAGCAGTGTCACGCAGTCCGCCGCGTGGATCAAGGGATCTATGGCTTTCCCTCGAGGTTTCCCCACGAGGCTTTCCCACAGGGCTGTCCCAAGTGCACACGTGGTGGGAGTCGATCCTCTGCTTGAACGTCAAGACAGTGCAAGAAAACAGGTTCCTCTGGAATGGACTGACACATCTGGGGGACTCTTGGAATGGTGGCACGACCCTGGAGTTCATCTCGCCTTTCCTGTGGAGAGCGCCTCCTCTTGAGATGTGACGGGAACGCCGGGAATTCTTTCCCTACGAAACAGGGAAAGGATCCCTCATCTCGAGCTAGGAGGTGGAAACGGGGCTCCCCTGGATGTGTGCGGGACCCTCGTGCTTCCTCCCGAGTGGAGACGGGTATGTCGGGGAACTTCTTGAGTTGCAGCAAGGGTGTGAAGGACCCTTTGGAAGTTCCAGTGGTTAGATGTGATTAGCCTCGAGATGCCTCAGCGGAAATGGGCCTTATCTCGCCTGCAGGGCAAAACCTCCTGGATTTTCTCCAGTTGTGGTAGGTGCTCTCAACTTACGACGGGGACCTCAGGGACCCGCTCTGGTGGCCTCAGGAAAGGCCAGTCCCCATGCGAGTTCCTCAGGGGCCTCTCGGGATTCTTCACCCGTCGATGCCGGGGCCTAAGACCTTGTGTGGAGTCGGGGCCAGAACCTGAGGAATCCTCTCCAGTGCTGACATGGATCTTGGGGTAGTTCTGGAGTCTCCCCAGGGGAGTCAGTCCTCGTCTCGAATGCGGGCATGCACGTGCGCTTTCCTCCAGAGCGGTAGCAGCAGTGTCAGGCAGTCCGCCGCGTGGATCAAGGGATCTATGGCTTTCCCTCGAGGCTTTCCCACGAGGCTTTCCCACAGGGCTGTGCCACGTGCCACCGTGGTGGGAGTCGATCCTCGGAATGAACGTCGAGGCAGTGCAGGGAAAATACGTTCTTCTGGAATGGATTGACGCATCTGAGGGACTCTTGGAATGGTGGCACGACCCTGGCATACCTCTCACCTTTCCTGTGGAGAGCGCCTCCTCTTGAGATGCGACGGGAACGCCGGGAATTCTTTACCTACGAAACAGGGAAAGGATCCCTCATCTCGAGCTAGGAGGCGGAAACGGGGCTCCCCTGGATGTGTGCGGGACCCTCGTTTTTCCTCTCGAGTGGAGACGGGTATGTCGGGGAACTTCTGGACTTGCAGCAAGGGTGTGAAGGACCCTTTTGAAGTTCCAGTGGTTAGATGTGATTGGCCTCGAGAAGCCTCAGCGGAAATGGGCCTCATCTCGCCTGGATGGCAAAACCTCCTGGATTTTCTCGAGTTGCGGCAGGTGCTCTCGACTTAAGACGGGGACCACAGGGACCCTCTCTGGTGGCCTCAGGAAAGGCCAGTCCCCATGCGAGTTCCTCAGGGTCCTCTCGGGATTCCTCTCCCGTCGATTCCGGGGCCTAAGACCTTGTGTGGAGTCGGGGCCGGAACCTGAGGATTCCTCTCCAGTGCTGACATGGATCTTGGGGTACTTCTGGAGTCTCCCCAGGGGAGTCAGTCCTCGTCTCGAATGCGGGCATGCACATGCGCTTTCCTCCAGAGCGGTAGCAGCAGTGTCAGGCATTCCGCCGCGTGGATCAAGGGATCTATGGCTTTCCCTCGAGGCTTTCCCACGAGGCTTTCCCACAGGGCTGTCCCACGTGCACACGTGGTGGGAGTCGATCCTCGGCTTGAACGTCAAGGCAGTGCAGGGAAAAAAGTTTCCTCTGGAATGGACTGACACATCTGGGGGACTCTTGGAATGGTGGCACGGCCCTGGAGTTCCTCTCGCCTTTCCTGTGGAGAGCACCTCCTCTTAATATACGACGGGAATGCCGGGAATTCTTTCCCTACGAAACAGGGAAAGGATCCCTCATCTCGAGCTAGGAGGCGGAAACGGGGCGCTCCTGGATGTGTTCGAGACCCTCGTGCTTCCTCTCGAGTGGAGACGGCTATGTCGGGGACCTTCTTGACTTGCAGTAAGGGTGTGAAGGACCCTTTGGAAGTTCCAGTGGTTAGATGTGATTAGCCTCGAGAAGCCTCAGCGGAAATGGGCCTCATCTCGCCTGGAGGGCAAAACCTCCTGGATTTTCTCGAGTTGCGGCAGGTGCTTTCGACTTACGACGGGGACCTCAGGGACCCGCTCTGGTGGCCTCAGGAAAGGCCAGTCCCCATGCGAGTTCCTCGGGGGCCTCTCGGGATTCCTCTCCCGTCGATTCCGGGGCCTAAGGCCTTGTGTGGACTCGGGGTCGGAACCTGAGGATTCCTCTTCAGTGCTGACATGGATCTTCGGGTACTTCTGGAGTCTCCCCAGGGGAGTCAGTGCTCGTCTCGAATGCGGGCTTTCACTTGCGCTTTCCTCCAGAGCGGTAGCAGCAGTGTCACGCATTCCGCCTCGTGGATCAAGGGATCTATGGTTTTTCCTCGAGTCTTTCCCAAGAGGCTTTCCCACGAGGCTTTCCCAAGAGGCTTTCCCACAGGGCTGTCCCACGTGCCACCGTGGTGGGAGTCGATCCTCGGAATGAACGTCGAGGCAGTGCAGGGAAAATACGTTCCTCTGGAATGGACTGACACATCTGAGGGACTCTTGGAATGGTGGCACGACCCTGGAGTTCCTCTTGCCTTTCCTGTGGAGAGCACCTCCTCTTGAGATGCGACGGGAACGCCGGGAATTCTTTCCCTACGAAACAGGGAAAGGATCCCTCATCTCGAGCTAGGAGGCGGAAACGGGGCTCCCCTGGATGTGTGCGGGACCCTCGTGCTTCCTCTCGAGTGGAGACGGGTATGTCGGGGAACTTCTTGAGTTGCAGCAAGGGAGTGAATGACCCTTTAGAAGTTCCAGTGGTTAGATGTGATTAGCCTCGAGAAGCCTCTGCGGAAATGGGCCTCATCTCGCCTGGAGGGCAAAACCTGCTGGATTTTCTCGAGTTGCCGCAGGTGCTTTCTACTTACGACGGGGACCTCAGGGACCCGCTCTGGTGGCCTCAGGAAAGGCCAGTCCCCATGCGAGTTCCTCGGGGGCCTCTCGGGATTCATCTCCCATCGATGCCGGGGCCTAAAACCTTGTGTGGAGTCGGGCTCGGAACCTGAGGATTCCTCTCCAGTGCTGACATGGATCTTGGGGTACTTCTGGAGGCTCCCGAGGGGAGTCAGTCCTCGTCTCGAATGCGGGCATGCACTTGCGCTTTCCTCCAGAGCGGTAGCAGCAGTGTCACGCAGTCCGCCGCGTGGATCAAAGGATCTATGGTTTTCCCTCGAGTCTTTCCCACGAGACTTTCCCACGAGGCTTTCCCACAGGGCTGTCCCACGTGCACACGTGGTGGGAGTCGATACTTGGCTTGAACGTCAAGGCAGTGCAGGGAAAACAGGTTCCTCTGGAATGGACTGACACATCTGGGGGACTCTTGGAATGGTGGCACGACCCTGGAGGTCCTCTCGCCTTTCCTGTGGAGAGCGCCTCCTCTTGAGATGCGACGGGAACGCCGGGAATTCTTTCCCTACGAAACAGAGAAAGGATCCCTCATCTCGAGCTAGGAGGCGGAAACGGGGCTCCCCTGGATGTGTGCGGGACCCTCGTGCTTCCTCTCGAGTGGAGACGGGTACGTCGGGGAACTTCTTGAGTTGCAGCAAGGGTGTGAAGGACCCTTTGGAAGTTCCAGTGGTTAGATGTGATTAACCTCGAGAAGCCTCAGCCGAAATGGGCCTCATCTCGCCTGGAGGGCAAAACCTCCTGGATTTTCTCGAGTTGCGGCAGGTGCTCTCGACTTACGACGGGGACCTCAGGGACCCGCTCTCGTGGCCGCAGGAAAGGCCAGTCCCCATGCGAATTCCTCGGGGGCCTCTCGGGATTCCTCTCCCGGCGATGCCGGGGCCTAAGACCTTCTGTGGAGTCGGGGCCGGAACCTGAGGATTCCTCTCCAGTGCTGACATGGATCTTGGGGTACTTCTGGAGTCTCCCCAGGGGAGGCAGTCCTCGTCTCGAATGCGGGCATGCACTTGCGCTTTCCTCCAGAGCGAGAGCAGCAGTGTCACGCAGGCCGCCGCGTGGATCAAAGGATCTATGGTTTTCCCTCGAGTCTTTCCCACGAGGCTTTCCCACGAGGCTTTCCCACAGGGCTGTCCCACGTGCACACGTGGTGGGAGTCGATCCTCGGCTTGAACGTCAAGGCAGTGCAGGGAAAACAGGTTCCTCTGCAATGGACTGACACATCTGGGGGACTCTTGGAATGGTGGCACGACCCTGGAGTTAATCTCGCCTTTCCTGTGGAGAGCGCCTCCTCTTGAGATGCGACGGGAACGCCGGGAATTCTTTCTTTACGAAACAGGGAAAGGATCCCTCATCTCGAGCTAGGAGGCGGAAACGGGGCTCCCCTGGATGTGTGCGGGACCCTCGTGCTTCCTCTCGAGTGGAGACGGGTATGTCGGGGAACTTCTTGAGTTGCAGCAAGGGTGTGAAGGACCCTTTGGAAGTTCCAGTGGTTAGATGTGATTAGCCTCGAGAAGCCTCAGCGGAAATGGGCCTCATCTCGCCTGGAGGGCAAAACCTCCTGGATTTTCTCGAGTTGCGGCAGGTGCTCTCGACTTACGAGGGGGACCTCTGGGACCCGCTCTGGTGGCCTCAGGAAAGTCCAGTCCCCATGCGAGTTCCTCGGGGGCCTCGGGATTCCTCTCCTGGCGATGCCGGGGCCTAAGACCTTGTGTGGAGTCGGGGCCGGAACCTGAGGATTCCTCTCCAGTGCTGACATGGATCTTGGGGTACTTCTGGAGTCTCCCCAGGGGAGTCAGTCCTCGTCTCCAATGCGGGCATGCACTTGCGCTTTCCTCCAGAGCGGGAGCAGCAGTGTCACGCAGTCCGCCGCGTGGATCAAAGGATCTATGGTTTTCCCTCGAGTCTTTCCCATGAGGCTTTCCCACGAGGCTTTCCCACAGGGCTGTCCCACGTGCACACGTGGTGGGAGTCGATCCTCGGCTTGAACGTCAAGGCAGTGCAGGGAAAACAGGTTCCTCTGGAATGGACTGACACATCTGGGGGACTCTTGGAATGGTGGCATGACCCTGGAGTTCCTCTCGCCTTTCCTGTGGAGAGCGCCTCCTCTTGAGATGCGACGGGAACGCCGGGAATTCTTTCCCTACGAAACAGGGAAAGGATCCCTCATCTCGAGCTAGGAGGCGGAAACGGGGCTCCCCTGGATGTGTGCGGGACCCCACGTGCTTCCTCTCGAGTGGAGACTGGTATGTCAGGGAACTTCTTGAGTTGCAGCAATAGTGTGAAGGACCCTTTGGAAGTTCCAGTGGTTACATGTGATTGGCCTCAAGAAGCCTCAGCAGAAATGGGCCTCATCTCGCCTGGAGGGCAAAACCTCCTGGATTTTCTCGAGTTGCGGCAGGTGCTCTCGACTTACGACAGGGACCTCAGGGACCCGCTCTGGTGGCCTCAGGAAAGGCCAGTCCCCATGCGAGTTCCTCGGGGGCGTCTCGGGATTCCTCTCCCGTCGATGCCGGGGCCAAACCTTGTGTGGAGTCGGGGCCGGAACCTGAGGATTCCTCTCCAGTGCTGACATGGATCTTGGGGTACTTCTGGAGTCTCCCCAGGGGAGTCAGTCCTCGTCTCGAATGCGGGCATGCACTTGCGCTTTCCTCCAGAGCGGTAGCAGCAGTGTCACGCAGTCCGCCGCGTGGATCAAAGGATCTATGGTTTTCCCTCGAGTCTTTCCCACGAAGCTTTCCCACGAGGCTTTCCCACAGGGCTATCCCACGTGCACACGTGGTAGGAGTCGATCCTCGGCTTGAACGTCAAGGCAGTGCAGGGAAAACAGGTTCCTCTGGAATGGACTGACACATCTGGGGGACTCTTGGAATGGTGGCACGACCCTGGAGTTCCTCTCGCCTTTCCTGTGGATAGCGCCTCCTCTTGAGATGCGACGGGAACGCCGGGAATTCTTTCCCTACGAAACAGGGAAAGGATCCCTCATCTCGAGCTAGGAGGTGGAAACGGGGCTCCCCTGGATGTGTGCGGGACCCCACGTGCTTCCTCTCGAGTGGAGACTGGTATGTCGGGGAACTTCTTGAGTTGCAGCAAGGGTGTGAAGGACCCTTTGGAAGTTCCAGTGGTTAGATGTGATTGGCCTCGAGAAGCCTCAGCGGAAATGGGCCTCATCTCGCCTGGAGGGCAAAACCTCCTGGATTTTCTCGAGTTGCGGCAGGTGCTCTCGACTTACGACGGGGACCTCAGGGACCCGCTCTCGTGGCCGGAAGGAAAGGCCAGTCCCCATGCGAATTCCTCGGGGGCCTCTCGGGATTCCTCTCCCGGCGATGCCGGGGCCTCAGTCCTTCTGTGGAGTCGGGGCCGGAACCTGAGGATTCCTCTCCAGTGCTGACATGGATCTTGGGGTACTTCTGGAGTCTCCCCAGGGGAGGCAGTCCTCGTCTCGAATGCGGGCATGCACTTGCGCTTTCCTCCAGAGCGAGAGCAGCAGTGTCACGCAGGCCGCCGCGTGGATCAAAGGATCTATGGTTTTCCCTCGAGTCTTTCCCACGAGGCTTTCCCACGAGGCTTTCCCACAGGGCTGTCCCACGTGCACACGTGGTGGGAGTCGATCCTCGGCTTGAACGTCAAGGCAGTGCAAGGAAAACAGGTTCCTCTGCAATGGACTGACACATCTGGGGGACTCTTGGAATGGTGGCACGACCCTGGAGTTAATCTCGCCTTTCCTGTGGAGAGCGCCTCCTCTTGAGATGCGACGGGAACGCCGGGAATTCTTTCTTTACGAAACAGGGAAAGGATCCCTCATCTCGAGCTAGGAGGCGGAAACGGGGCTCCCCTGGATGTGTGCGGGACCCTCGTGCTTCCTCTCGAGTGGAGACGGGTATGTCGGGGAACTTCTTGAGTTGCAGCAAGGGTGTGAAGGACCCTTTGGAAGTTCCAGTGGTTAGATGTGATTAGCCTCGAGAAGCCTCAGCGGAAATGGGCCTCATCTCGCCTGGAGGGCAAAACCTCCTGGATTTTCTCGAGTTGCGGCAGGTGCTCTCGACTTACGAGGGGGACCTCTGGGACCCTCTCTGGTGGCCTCAGGAAAGGCCAGTCCCCATGCGAGTTCCTCAGGGACCTCTCGGGATTCCTCTCCCGTCGATGCCGGGGCCTAAGACCTTGTGTGGAGTCGGGGCCGGAACCTGAGGATTCCTCTCCAGTGCTGACATGGATCTTGGGGTACTTCTGGAGTCTCCCCAGGGGAGTCAGTCCTCGTCTCGAATGCGGACATGCACATGCGCTTTCCTCCAGAGCGGTAGCAGCAGTGTCAGGCATTCCGCCGCGTGGATCAAGGGATCTATGGCTTTCCCTCGAGGCTTTCCCACGAGGCTTTCCCACAGGGCTGTCCCACGTGCACACGTGGTGGGATTCGATCCTCGGCTTGAACGTCAAGGCAGTGCAGGGAAAAAAGTTTCCTCTGGAATGGACTGACACATCTGGGGGACTCTTGGAATGGTGGCACGGCCCTGGAGTTCCTCTCGCCTTTCCTGTGGAGAGCACCTCCTCTTAATATACGACGGGAATGCCGGGAATTCTTTCCCTACGAAACAGGGAAAGGATCCCTCATCTCGAGCTAGGAGGCGGAAACGGGGCGCTCCTGGATGTGTTCGAGACCCTCGTGCTTCCTCTCGAGTGGAGACGGCTATGTCGGGGACCTTCTTGACTTGCAGTAAGGGTGTGAAGGACCCTTTGGAAGTTCCAGTGGTTAGATGTGATTAGCCTCGAGAAGCCTCAGCGTAAATGGGCCTCATCTCGCCTGGAGGGCAAAACCTCCTGGATTTTCTCGAGTTGCGGCAGGTGCTTTCGACTTACGACGGGGACCTCAGGGACCCGCTCTGGTGGCCTCAGGAAAGGCCAGTCCCCATGCGAGTTCCTCGGGGGCCTCTCGGGATTCCTCTCCCGTCGATTCCGGGGCCTAAGGCCTTGTGTGGACTCGGGGTCGGAACCTGAGGATTCCTCTTCAGTGCTGACATGGATCTTCGGGTACTTCTGGAGTCTCCCCAGGGGAGTCAGTGCTCGTCTCGAATGCGGGCTTTCACTTGCGCTTTCCTCCAGAGCGGTAGCAGCAGTGTCACGCATTCCGCTGCGTGGATCAAGGGATCTATGGTTTTTCCTCGAGTCTTTCCCAAGAGGCTTTCCCACGAGGCTTTCCCAAGAGGCTTTCCCACAGGGCTGTCCCACGTGCCACCGTGGTGGGATTCGATCCTCGGAATGAACGTCGAGGCAGTGCAGGGAAAATACGTTCCTCTGGAATGGACTGACACATCTGAGGGACTCTTGGAATGGTGGCACGACCCTGGAGTTCCTCTCGCCTTTCCTGTGGAGAGCACCTCCTCTTGAGATGCGACGGGAACGCCGGGAATTCTTTCCCTACGAAACAGGGAAAGGATCCCTCATCTCGAGCTAGGAGGCGGAAACGGGGCTCCCCTGGATGTGTGCGGGACCCTCGTGCTTCCTCTCGAGTGGAGACGGGTATGTCGGGGAACTTCTTGAGTTGCAGCAAGGGAGTGAATGACCCTTTAGAAGTTCCAGTGGTTAGATGTGATTAGCCTCGAGAAGCCTCTGCGGAAATGGGCCTCATCTCGCCTGGAGGGCAAAACCTGCTGGATTTTCTCGAGTTGCCGCAGGTGCTTTCGACTTACGACGGGGACCTCAGGGACCCGCTCTGGTGGCCTCAGGAAAGGCCAGTCCCCATGCGAGTTCCTCGGGGGCCTCTCGGGATTCATCTCCCATCGATGCCGGGGCCTAAAACCTTGTGTGGAGTCGGGCTCGGAACCTGAGGATTCCTCTCCAGTGCTGACATGGATCTTGGGGTACTTCTGGAGGCTCCCGAGGGGAGTCAGTCCTCGTCTCGAATGCGGGCATGCACTTGCGCTTTCCTCCAGAGCGGTAGCAGCAGTGTCACGCAGTCCGCCGCGTGGATCAAAGGATCTATGGTTTTCCCTCGAGTCTTTCCCACGAGACTTTCCCACGAGGCTTTCCCACAGGGCTGTCCCACGTGCACACGTGGTGGGAGTCGATACTTGGCTTGAACGTAAAGGCAGTGCAGGGAAAACAGGTTCCTCTGGAATGGACTGACACATCTGGGGGACTCTTGGAATGGTGGCACGACCCTGGAGTTCCTCTCGCCTTTCCTGTGGAGAGCGCCTCCTCTTGAGATGCGACGGGAACGCCGGGAATTCTTTCCCTACGAAACAGAGAAAGGATCCCTCATCTCGAGCTAGGAGGCGGAAACGGGGCTCCCCTGGATGTGTGCGGGACCCTCGTGCTTCCTCTCGAGTGGAGACGGGTACGTCGGGGAACTTCTTGAGTTGCAGCAAGGGTGTGAAGGACCCTTTGGAAGTTCCAGTGGTTAGATGTGATTAGCCTCGAGAAGCCTCAGCGGAAATGGGCCTCATCTCGCCTGGAGGGCAAAACCTCCTGGATTTTCTCGAGTTGCGTCAGGTGCTCTCGACTTACGAGGGGGACCTCTGGGACCCGCTCTGGTGGCCTCAGGAAAGGCCAGTCCCCATGCGAGTTCCTCGGGGGCCTCGGGATTCCTCTCCCGGCGATGCCGGGGCCTAAGACCTTGTGTGGAGTCGGGGCCGGAACCTGAGGATTCCTCTCCAGTGCTGACATGGATCTTGGGGTACTTCTGGAGTCTCCCCAGGGGAGTCAGTCCTCGTCTCGAATGCGGGCATGCACTTGCGCTTTCCTCCAGAGCGGTAGCAGCAGTGTCACGCAGTCCGCCGCGTGGATCAAAGGATCTATGGTTTTCCCTCGAGTCTTTCCCACGAGGCTTTCCCACGAGGCTTTCCCACAGGGCTATCCCACGTGCACACGTGGTAGGAGTCGATCCTCGGCTTGAACGTCAAGGCAGTGCAGGGAAAACAGGTTCCTCTGGAATGGACTGACACATCTGGGGGACTCTTGGAATGGTGGCACGACCCTGGAGTTCCTCTCGCCTTTCCTGTGGAGAGCGCCTCCTCTTGAGATGCGACGGGAACGCCGGGAATTCTTTCCCTACGAAACAGGGAAAGGATCCCTCATCTCGAGCTAGGAGGTGGAAACGGGGCTCCCCTGGATGTGTGCGGGACCCCACGTGCTTCCTCTCGAGTGGAGACGGGTATGTCGGGGAACTTCTTGAGTTGCAGCAAGGGTGTGAAGGACCCTTTGGAAGTTCCAGTGGTTAGATGTGATTGGCCTCGAGAAGCCTCAGCGGAAATGGGCCTCATCTCGCCTGGAGGGCAAAACCTCCTGGATTTTCTCGAGTTGCGGCAGGTGCTCTCGACTTACGACGGGGACCTCAGGGACCCGCTCTGGTGGCCGCAGGAAAGGCCAGTCCCCATGCGAATTCCTCGGGGGCCTCTCGGGATTCCTCTCCCGGCGATGCCGGGGCCTAAGACCTTCTGTGGAGTCGGGGCCGGAACCTGAGGATTCCTCTCCAGTGCTGACATGGAACTTGGGGTACTTCTGGAGTCTCCCCAGGGGAGGCAGTCCTCGTCTCGAATGCGGGCATGCACTTGCGCTTTCCTCCAGAGCGAGAGCAGCAGTGTCACGCAGGCCGCCGCGTGGATCAAAGGATCTATGGTTTTCCCTCGAGTCTTTCCCACGAGGCTTTCCCACGAGGCTTTCCCACAGGGCTGTCCCACGTGCACACGTGGTGGGAGTCGATCCTCGGCTTGAACGTCAAGGCAGTGCAAGGAAAACAGGTTCCTCTGCAATGGACTGACACATCTGGGGGACTCTTGGAATGGTGGCACGACCCTGGAGTTCATCTCGCCTTTCCTGTGGAGAGCGCCTCCTCTTGAGATGCGACGGGAACGCCGGGAATTCTTTCTTTACGAAACAGGGAAAGGATCCCTCATCTCGAGCTAGGAGGCGGAAACGGGGCTCCCCTGGATGTGTGCGGGACCCTCGTGCTTCCTCTCGAGTGGAGACGGGTATGTCGGGGAACTTCTTGAGTTGCAGCAAGGGTGTGAAGGACCCTTTGGAAGTTCCAGTGGTTAGATGTGATTAGCCTCGAGAAGCCTCAGCGGAAATGGGCCTCATCTCGCCTGGAGGGCAAAACCTCCTGGATTTTCTCGAGTTGCGGCAGGTGCTCTCGACTTACGAGGGGGACCTCTGGGACCCGCTCTGGTGGCCTCAGGAAAGGCCAGTCCCCATGCGAGTTCCTCGGGGGCCTCGGGATTCCTCTCCCGGCGATGCCGGGGCCAAAGACCTTGTGTGGAGTCGGGGCCGGAACCTGAGGATTCCTCTCCAGTGCTGACATGGATCTTGGGGTACTTCTGGAGTCTCCCCAGGGGAGTCAGTCCTCGTCTCGAATGCGGGCATGCACTTGCGCTTTCCTCCAGAGCGGGAGCAGCAGTGTCACGCAGTCCGCCGCGTGGATCAAAGGATCTATGGTTTTCCCTCGAGTCTTTCCCACGAGGCTTTCCCACGAGGCTTTCCCACAGGGCTATCCCACGTGCACACGTGGTAGGAGTCGATCCTCGGCTTGAACGTCAAGGCAGTGCAGGGAAAACAGGTTCCTCTGGAATGGACTGACACATCTGGGGGACTCTTGGAATGTTGGCACGACCCTGGAGTTCCTCTCGCCTTTCCTGTGGAGAGCGCCTCCTCTTGAGATGCGACGGGAACGCCGGGAATTCTTTCCCTACGAAACAGGGAAAGGATCCCTCATCTCGAGCTAGGAGGTGGAAACGGGGCTCCCCTGGATGTGTGCGGGACCCCACGTGCTTCCTCTCGAGTGGAGACGGGTATGTCGGGGAACTTCTTGAGTTGCAGCAAGGGTGTGAAGGACCCGTTGGAAGTTCCAGTGGTTAGATGTGATTGGCCTCGAGAAGCCTCAGCGGAAATGGGCCTCATCTCGCCTGGAGGGCAAAACCTCCTGGATTTTCTCGAGTTGCGGCAGGTGCTCTCGACTTACGACGGGGACCTCAGGGACCCGCTCTGGTGGCCTCAGGAAAGGCCAGTCTCCATGCGAGTTCCTCGGGGGCCTCTCGGGATTCCTCTCCCGTCGATGCCGGGGCCTAAGACCTTGTGTGGAGTCGGGGCCGGAACCTGAGGATTCCTCTCCAGTGCTGACATGGATCTTGGGGTACTTCTGGAGTCTCCCCAGGGGGGTCAGTCCTCGTCTCGAATGCGGGCATGCACTTGCGCTTTCCTCCAGAGCGGTAGCAGCAGTGTCACACAGTCCGCCGCGTGGATCAAAGGATGTATGGTTTTCCCTCGAGTCTTTCCCACGAGGCTTTCCCACGAGACTTTCCCACAGGGGTGTCCCACGTGCACACCTGGTGGGAGTCGATCCTCGGCTTGAACGTCAAGGCAGTGCAGGGAAAATAGGTTCCTCTGGAATGGACTGACACATCTGGGGGACTCTTGGAATGGTGGC
This sequence comes from Ovis canadensis, assembly GCF_042477335.2. Lineage (NCBI taxonomy): Eukaryota > Metazoa > Chordata > Mammalia > Artiodactyla > Bovidae > Ovis > Ovis canadensis. The sequence continues at coordinate 3,494,593 of NC_091262.1, read as the reverse complement.
ACAACCCTGGAGTTCCTCTCGCCTTTCCTGTGGAGAGCGCCTCCTCTTGAGATGCGACGGGAACGCCGGGAATTCTTTCTTTACGAAACAGGGAAAGGATCCCTCATCTCGAGCTAGGAGGCAGAAACGGGGCTCCCCTGGATGTGTGCGGGACCCTCGTGCTTCCTCTCGAGTGGAGACGGGTATGTCGGGGAACTTCTTGAGTTGCAGCAAGGGTGTGAAGGACCCTTTGGAATTTCCAGTGGTTAAATGTGATTAGCCTCGAGAAGCCTCAGCGGAAATGGGCCTCATCTCGCCTGGAGGGCAAAACCTCCTGGATTTTCTCGAGTTGCGGCAGGTGCTCTCGACTTACGACGGGGACCTCAGGGACCCGCTCTGGTGGCCTCAGGAAAGGCCAGCCCCATGCGAGTTCCTCAGGGGCCTCTCGGGATTCCTCTCCCGTCGATGCCGGGGCCTAAGACCTTGTGTGGAGTAGGGGCCGGAACCTGAGGATTCCTCTCCAGTGCTGACATGGATCTTGGGGTATTCTGGAGTCTCCCCAGGGGAGTCAGTCCTCGCCTCTAATGCGGGCATGCACTTGCGCTTTCCTCCAGAGCGGTAGCAGCAGTGTCACGCAGTCCGCCGCGTGGATCAAAGGATCTATGGTTTTCCCTCGAGTCCATCCCACGAGGCTTTCCCACGAGGCTTACCCACAGGGCTGTCCCACGTGCACACGTGGTGGGAGTCGATCCTCGGCTTGAACGTCAAGGCAGTGCAGGGAAAACAGGTTCTTCTGGAATGGACTGACACATCTGGGCGACTCTTGGAATGGTGGCACGACCCTGGAGTTCCTCTCGCCTTTCCTGTGGAGAGCGTCTCTTCTGGAGATGCGACGGGAACATCGGGAATTCTTTCCCTACGAAACAGGGAAAGGATCCCTCATCTCGAGCTAGGAGGCGGAAACGGGGCTCCCCTGGATGTGTGCGGGACCCTCGTGCTTCCTCTCGAGTGGAGACGGGTATGTCGGGGAACTTCTTGAGTTGCAGCAAGGGTGTGAAGGACCCTTTGGAAGTTCCAGTGGTTAGATGTGATTAGCCTCGAGAAGCCTCAGGGGAAATGGGCCTCATCTCGCCTGGAGGGCAAAACCTCCTTGATTTTCTCGAGTTGCGGCAGGTGCTCTCGACTTACGACGGGGACCTCAGGGACCCGCTCTGGTGGCCTCAGGAAAGGCCAGTCCCCATGCGAGTTCCTCGGGGGCCTCTCGGGATTCCTCTCCCGTCGATGCCGGGGCCTAAGACCTTGTGTGGAGGCGGGGCCGGAACCTGAGGATTCTTCTCCAGTGCTGCCATGGATCTTGGGGTACTTCTGGAGTCTCCCCAGGGGAGTCAGTCCTCGTCTCGAATGCGGGCATGCACTTGCGCTTTCCTCCAGAGCGGTATCAGCAGTGTCAAGCAGACTGCCGCTTGGATCAAAGAATCTATGGTTTTCCCTCGAGTCTTTCCCACGAGGCTATCCCACGAGGCTTTCCCAGGAGGCTTTCCCACAGGGCTGTCCAACATGCACACATTGTGGAAGTCGATCCTCGGCTTGAACGTGAAGGTAGTGCAGGGAAAACAGGTTCCTCTGGAATGGACTGACACATCTGGGGGCTCTTGGAATGGTGGCACGACCCTGGAGTTCCTCAAGCTTTCCTGTGGAGAGCGCCTCCTCTTGAGATGCGACGGGAACGCCGGGAATTCTTTCCCTACGAAACAGGGAATGGATCCCTCATCTCCAGCTAGGAGGCGGAAACGGGGCTCCCCTGGATGTGTGCGGGACCCTCGTGCATCCTCTCGAGTGGAGACGGGTATGTCGGGGAACTTCTTGAGTTGCAGCAAGGGTGTGAAGGACCCTTTGGAAGTTCCAGTGGTTAGATGTGATTAGCCTCGAGAAACCTCAGCGGAAATGGGCCTCATTTCGCCTGGAGGGCAAAACCTCCTGGATTTTCTCGAGTTGCAGCAGGTGCTCTCGACTTACGACGGGGACCTCAGGGACCCGCTCTGGTGGCCTCAGGAAAGGCCAGTCCCCATGCGAGTTCCTCGGGGGCCTCTCGGGATCCTCTCCCTTCGATGCCGGGGCATAAGAACTTGTGTGGAGTCGGGACCGGAACCTGAGGATTCCTCTCCAGTGCTGACATGGATCTTGGGGTACTTCTGGAGTTTCCCCAGGGGAGTCAGTCCTCGTCTCGAATGCGGGCATGCACTTGCGCTTTCCTCCAGAGCGGTAGCAGCAGTGTCACGCAGTCCGCCGCGTGGATCAAAGGATCTATGGTTTTCCTTCGAGTCTTTCCCACGAGGCTTTCCCACGTGGCATTCCCACAGGGCTGTCCCACGTGCACACGTGGAGGGAGTCGATCCTCGGCTTTAACGTCAAGGCAGTGCAGGGAAAAAAGGTTCCTCTGGAATGGACTGACACATCTGGGGGACTCTTGGAATGGAGGCACGACCCTGGAGTTCCTCTCGCCTTTCCTGTGGAGAGCGCCTCCTCTTGAGATGCGACGGGAACGCCGGGAATTCTTTCCCTACGAAACAGGGAAAGGATCCCTCATCTCGAGCTAGGAGGCGGAAACGGGGCTCCCCTGGATGTGTGCGGGACCCTCGTGCTTCCTCTCGAGTGGAGACGGGTGTGTCGGGGAACTTCTTGAGTTGCAGCAAGGGTGTGAAGGACCCTTTGGAAGTTCCAGTGGTTAGATGTGATTAGCCTCGAGAAGCCTCAGCGGAAATGGGCCTCTTCTCGCCTGGAGGGGAAAACCTCCTGGATTTTCTCGAGTTGCGGAAGGTGCTCTCGACCTACGACGGGGACCTCAGGGACCCGCTCTGGGGGCCTCAGGAAAGGCCAGTCCCCATGCGAGTTCCTCGGGGGCTACTCGGGATTCCTCTCCCGTTGATCCCGGGGCCTAAGACCTTGTGTGGGGTCGGGGCCGGAACCTGAGGATTCCTCTCCAGTGCTGACATGGATCTTGGGGTACTTCTGGAGTCTCCCCCGGGGAGTCAGTCCTCGTCTCGGATGCGGGCATGCACTTGCGCTTTCCTACAGAGCGGTAGCAGCAGTGTCACGCAGTCCGCCGCGTGGATCAAAGGATCTATGGTTTTCCCTCGAGTCGTTCCCACGAGGCTTTCTCACGAGGCTTTCCCAGAGGGCTGCCCCAGGTGCACACGTGGTGGGAGTCGATCCTCGGCTTGAACGTCACGGCAGTGCAGGGAAAACTGGTTCCTCTGGAATGGACTGACACATCTGGGGGACTCTTGGAATGGTGGCACGACCCTGGAGTTCCTCTCGCCTTTCCTGTGGAAAGCGCCTCGTCTTGAGATGCGACGGAAACGCCGGCAATTCTTTCCCTACGAAACAGGGAAATGATCCCTCATCTCGAGCTAGGAGGCGGAAACGGGGCTCCCCTGGAAGTGTGCCGGACCCTCATGCTTCCTCTCGAGTGGAGACGGGTATGTCGGGGAACTTCTTGAGATGCAGCAAGGGTGTGAAGGACCCTTTGGAAGTTCCAGTGGTTAGATGTGATTAGCCTCGAGAAACCTCAGCGGAAATGGGCCTCGTCTCGCCTGGAGGGCAAAACCTCCTGGATTTTCTCGAGTTGCGGCAGGTGCTCTCGACTTACGACGGGGACCTCGGGGACCTCAGGGACCCGCTCTGGTGGCCTCAGGAAAGGCCAGTCCCCATGCGAGTTCCTCGGGGGCCTCTCGGTATTCCTCTCCCGTCGATGCCGGGGCCTAAGACCTTGTGTGGAGTCGGGGCCGGAACCTGAGGATTCCTCTCCAGTGCTGACATGGATCTTGGGGTATTTCTGGAGTCTCCCCAGGGGAGTCAGTCCTCGTCTCGAATGTGGGCATGCACTTGCGCTTTCCTGCAGAGCGGTAGCAGCAGTGTCACGCAGTCCGCCGCATGGATCAAAGGATCTATGGTTTTCCCTCGAGTCTTTCCCACGAGGCTTTCCCACGAGGCTTTCACACAGGGCTGTCCCACGTGCACACGTGGTGGGAGTCGATCCTCGGCTTGAACGTCAAGGCAGTGCAGGGAAAACAGGTTCCTCTGGAATGGACTGACACATCTGGGGGACTCTTGGAATGGTGGCACGACCCTGGAATTCCTCTCGCCTTTCCTGTGGTGAGTGCCTCCGCTTGAGATGCGACGGGAACGCCGGGAATTCTTTCTCTACGAAACAGGGAAAGGATCCCTCATCTCGAGCTAGGAGGCGGAAACGGGGCTCCCCTTGATGTGTGCGGGACCCTCGTGCTTCCTCTCGACTGGAGACGGGTATGTCGCGGAACTTCTTGAGTTGCAGCAAGGGTGTGAAGAACCCTTTGGAAGTTCCAGTGGTTAGATGGGATTAGCCTGGAGAAGCCTCAGCGGAAATGGGCCTCATCTCGCCTGCAGGGCAAAACCTCCTGGATTTTCTCTAGTTGCGGCAGGTGCTCTCGTCTTACGACGGGGACCTCAGGGACCCGCTCTGGTGGCCTCAGGAAAGGCCAGTCCCCATGCGAGTTCCTCGGGGGCCTCTCGGGATTCCTCTCCCCTCGATGCCGGGGCCTAAGACCTTGTGTGGAGTCGGGGCCGGAACCTGAGGATTCCTCTCCAGTGCTGACATGGATCTTGGGGTACTTCTGGAGTCTCCCCAGGGGAGTCATTCCTCGTCTCGAATGCTGGCATGCACTTGCTCTTTCCTCCAGAGCCATAGCAGCAGTGTCACGCAGTCCGCCGCGTGGATCAAAGGATCTATGGTTTTCCCTCGAGTCTTTCCCACGAGGCTTTCCCACAGGTCTGTCCCACGTGCACACGTGGTGGGAGTCGGTCCTCGGCTTGAACGTCAAGGCAGTGCCGGGAAAACAGTTTCCTCTGGAATGGACTGACACATCTGGGGGACTCTTGGAATGGTGGCACGACCCTGGAGTTCCTCTCGCCTTTCCTGTGGAGAGCGCCTCCTCTTGAGATGCGACGGGGACGCCGCGAATTCTTTCCCTACGAAACAGGGAAAGGATCCCTCATCTCGAGCTAGGAGGCGGAAACGGGGTCCCCTGGATGTGTGCGGGACCCTCGTGCTTCCTCTCGAGTGGAGACGGGTATGTGGGGGAACTTCTTGAGTTGTAGCAAGGGTGTGAAGGACCCTTTGGAAGTTCCAGTGGTTAGATGTGATTAGCCTCGAGAAGCCTCAGCGGAAATGGGCCTCATCTCGCCTGGAGTGCAAAACCTCCTGGATTTTCTCGAGTTGCGGCAGGTGCTCTCGACTTACGACGGTGACCTAAGGGACGCGCTCTGGTGGCCTCAGGACTGGCCAGTCCCCATTCCAGTGGCTCGGGAGCCTCTCGGGATTCCGCTCCCTTCGATGCCAGAGCCTAAGACCTTGTGTGGAGTCGTGTCTGGAACATGAGGTTTCCTCTCCAGTGCTGACATGGATCCTGGAGTACTTCTGGTGTTTCCCCAGGGGAGTAAGTCCCCGTCTCGAATGGGGGCATGCACGTGCGCTTTCCTCCAGAGCTGTAACAACACTGTCATGCCTCCCGGCGCGCCGATCATGGGATCTGTGGCTTTCCCACGAGGCTTTCCCACGAGGCTTTCCCACAGGACTGTCCCACGTGTCACCGTGGTGTGAGTCGATGCTCGGCGTGAAACTCGAGGCAGTGCAGGGATAACAGGTTCCTCTGGAATGGACTGAGATATCTGGGGGACTCTGGGAACGGTGGCACGACCCTGGAGTTCCTCTCGCCTTTCCTGTGAAGAGCGCCTCCACTTGAGATGCAACGGGAACTCCCAGAATTATTTCCCGAAAAAGCTGTGAAAGGATCCCTCATCTTGAGCTACGAGGCGGACACGGGGCTCCCCTGGATGTGGGCGGGACCCTCGTGCTTCCTCTCGAGTGGAGACGGGTATGTTAGGGAACTTCTTGAGTTGCAGCAAGGGTGTGAAGGACCTTTTAGAAGTTCCAGAGGTTAGGTGTGATTAGCTTCCAGAAGCCTCAGCGGAAATGGGCCTCACTCAGCTGGAGTGCAAAACCTCCTTGATTTTCTCGAGTTGCGGCAGGTGCTCTTGACTTACGACGGGGACTTTAGGGACCCGCTCTGGTGGCCTCAATACTGGCCCGTCCCCATTCGAATTGCTCGGGGTCCTCTCGGGATTCATCTTCCGTCGATGCCGGGGCCTAAGTCCTTGTGTGGAGTCGGGGCCGGAACCTGAGGATTCCTCTCCAGTACTGACATGGATCTTGGAGTACTTTTGGAGTCTCCCCAGGGGAGTCAGTCTTCGTCTCGAATGGGGGCATGCACGTGCGCTTTCCTCCGAGCTGTAGCACCAGCGGCACGATTCCTGTCGCGTGGATCAAGGGATCTGTGGATTTCCCTCGAGGCTTTCCCATGAGGCTTTCCCACAGGGCTGTCCCACGTGAGACCGTGGTGGGAGTCGATCCTCCTCGTTAAATCAAGGCAGTGCAGGGAAAACAGTATCCTCAGGAATGGACTGAGACATCTGGGGGACTCTTGGAATGGTGGCACGACGCTGGAGTTGCTCTCACCTTTCCTGTGTAGAGCCCCTACAATTGAGATGCGATGGGAACGCCAAGGAATCTCTCCTGAACAAGCAGCGAACGGATCCCTCATCTCGACCTACGAGGCGGAAACGGAGCTCTTCTGGATGTGGGTGGGATATGCGTGCTTCCTCTCGAGTGGAGAGGGGTATATAGGGGAACTTCTTGAGTTGCAGCAAGGGTGTCAAGGACCCTTTGGAAGTTCCAGAGCTTAGGTGTGATTAGCCTTGAGAAGCCTCAGCGGAAATGGTCCTCATCTCGCCTGGAGGGCAAATCCTAATGGATTTTCTCGAGTTGCGGCAGGTGCTCTCGACATACGACGGGGACCTCTGGGACCCGCTCTGGTTGCCTCAGGAAAGGCCAGTCCCCATGCGAGTTGCACGTGGGCCTCTCGGAATACCTCTCCCTTCGATGCCAGGGCCTAATACCTTGTGTGGAGGCGGGGCCGGAACCTGAGGATTCCTCTCCAGTGCTGACATAGATCTTGGGGTAATTCTGGAGTCTCCCCAGGGGAGTAAGTCCTCGTCTCAAATGGGGGCATGCACGTGCGCTTTCCTCCAGAGCAGTAGCAGCAGTGTCATGCTTTCCATCACCTGGAACAAGGGATCTGTGGCTTTCCCTCGAGGCTTTCCTACGAGGCTGTCCCACAGGGCTGTCACACGTGCCACTGTGGTGGGAGTCAATCATCGGTGTGAAAGTCGAGGCAGTGCAGGGAAAACAGGTTCCTCTGGAATGGACTGAGACTTCTGGGGGACTCTTGGAATGGTGGCACGACGCTGGAGTTCCTCTTGCCTTTCCTGTGGAGAGCACCTCCTCTTGAGGTGAGAGTGGAACGCCGGGAATTCTTTCCCCACAAAGCAGCGAAATGTCCCTCATCTCGAGCTGCGAGGCGGAAACGGGTCTCCTCTGGATGTGGCCGGGACCCTTGTGCTTCCTCTAGAGTGGAGACGGGTATGTCAGGCAACTTCTTGAGTTACAGCAAGGGTGTGAAGGAACTTTTGGAAGTTCCAGAAGTTAGGTTTGATTAGCTTCGAGAAGCCTCAGCGGAAATGGGCTCTTCTCGCCTGGAGGGCAAAACCTCCTGGATTTTTTCGAGTTGCGGCAGGTGCTCTCGATTTACGACGGGGACCTCAGGGACTCGCTCTGGTGGCCTCAGGCAATGCCAGTCCCCATGCGAGTTGCTTGGGTGCCTCTCGGGATTCCTCTCCCTTCGATGCCGGGGCCTGAGATCTTGTGTGAAGTCGGGGCGGAACATGAGGATTCCTCCCCAGTGCTGACATGGATCTTGGGGGAACTTCTGGAGTCTCTACAGGGGAGTAAGTCCTCATCTCGAGAGGGGGCATGCACGTGCGCTTTACTCCAGAGCGGTAGCAGCAGTGTCACGCAGTCCGCCGCCTGGATCAAAGGATCTATGTTTTTCCCTCGAGTCTTTCCCACGAGGCTTTCCCACGAGGCTTTCCCACAGGGCATCCCACGTGCACACTGGTGGGAGTCGATCCTCGGCTTGAACATCAAGGCAGTGCAGGGAAAACAGGTTCCTCTGGAATGGACTGACACATCTGGGGGACTCTTGGAATGGTGGCACGACCCTGGAGTTCCTCTCGCCTTTCCTGTGGAGAGCGCCTCCTCTTGAGATGCGACGGGAACGCCGGGAATTCTTTCCCTATGAAACAGGGAAAGGATCCCTCATCTCGAGCTAGGAGGCAGAATCGGGGCTCCCCTGGATGTGTGCGGGACTTTTGTGTTTCCTCTCGAGTGGAGACGGGTATGCGGGGAACTTCTGGAGTTGCAGCAAGGGTGTGAAGGACCCTTTGGAAGTTCCAGTGGTTAGATGTGATTAGCCTCGAGAAGCCTCAGCGCAAATGGGCCTCATCTCGCCTGGAGGGCAAAACCTCCTGGATTTTCTCGAGTTGCGGCAGGTGCTCTCGACTTATGACGGGGACCTCAGGGACCCGCTCTGGTGGCCTCAGGAAAGGCCAGTCCCCATGCGAGTTCCTCGGGGGCCTCTCGGGATTGCTCTCCCTTCGATGCCGGGGCCTAAGACCTTGTGTGGAGTCGGGGCCGGAACCTGAGGATTCCTCTCCAGTGCTGACATGGAACTTGGGGTATTTCTGGAGTCTCCCCAGGGGAGTAAGTCCCCGTCTCGAATGGGGGCATGCACGTGCGCTTTCCTCCAGAGCTGTAACAACACTGTCATGCCTCCCGGCGCGCCGATCATGGGATCTGTGGCTTTCCCACGAGGCTTTCCCACGAGGCTTTCCCACAGGACTGTCCCACGTGTCACCGTGGTGTGAGTCGATGCTCGGCGTGAAACTCGAGGCAGTGCAGGGAAAACAGGTTCCTCTGGAATGGACTGAGATATCTGGGGGACTCTGGGAACGGTGGCACGACCCTGGAGTTCCTCTCGCCTTTCCTGTGAGGAGCGCATCCACTTGAGATGCAACGGGAACTCCCAGAATTATTTCCCGAAAAAGCTGTGAAAGGATCCCTCATCTCGAGCTAGGAGGCTGACACGGGGCTCCCCTGGATGTGGGCGGGACCCTCGTGCTTCCTCTCGAGTGGAGACGGGTATGTTAGGGAACTTCTTGAGTTGCAGCAAGGGTGTGAAGGGCCTTTTAGAAGTTCCAGAGGTTAGGTGTGATTAGCTTCCAGAAGCCTCAGCGGAAATGGGCCTCACTCAGCTGGAGTGCAAAACCTCCTTGATTTTCTCGAGTTGCGGCAGGTGCTCTTGACTTACGACTGGGACTTTAGGGACCCGCTCTGGTGGCCTCAAAACTGGCCCGTCCCCATTCGAATTGCTCGGGGTCCTCTCGGGATTCATCTTCCGTCGATGCCGGGGCCTAAGTCATTGTGTGGAGTCGGGGCCGGAACCTGAGGATTCCTCTCAAGTACTGACATGGATCTTGGAGTACTTTTGGAGTCTCCCCAGGGGAGTCAGTCTTCGTCTCGAATGGGGGCATGCACGTGCGCTTTCCTCCGAGCTGTAGCACCAGCGTCACGATTCCTGTCGCGTGGATCAAGGGATCTGTGGCTTTCCCTCGAGGCTTTCCCACGAGGCTTTCCCACAGGGCTGTCCCACGTGAGACCGTGGTGGGAGTCGATCCTCCTCGTTAAAGTCAAGGCAGTGCAGGGAAAACAGTATCCTCAGGAATGGACTGAGACATCTGGGGGACTCTTGGAATGGTGGCACGACGCTGGAGTTGCTCTCACCTTTCCTGTGGAGAGCCCCTACACTTGAGATGCGATGGGAACGCCAAGGAATCTCTCCTGAACAAGCAGCGAACGGATCCCTCATCTCGACCTACGAGGCGGAAACGGAGCTCTTCTGGATGTGGGTGGGACATGCGTGCTTCCTCTCGAGTGGAGAGGGTTATATAGGGGAACTTCTTGAGTTGCAGCAAGGGTGTCAAGGACCCTTTGGAAGTTCCAGAGCTTAGGTGTGATTAGCCTTGAGAAGCCTCAGCGGAAATGGGCCTCATCTCGCCTGGAGGGCAAATCCTAATGGATTTTCTCGAGTTGCGGCAGGTGCTCTGGACATACGACGGGGACCTCTGGGACCCGCTCTGGTTGCCTCAGGAAAGGCCAGTCCACATGCGAATTGCTCGAGGGCCTCTCTGGATTCCTCTCCCTTCAATGCCGGGGCCAAAGACCATGTGTGGATGCGGGACCGGAACCTGAGGATTCCTCTCCAGTGCTGACATGGTTCTTGGGCTACTTCTGGAGTCTCCCCAGCGGAGTAAGTCCTCCTCTCGAAGGGGGCATGCACGTGCACTTTCCTCCAGAGGGGTAGCAGCAGTGTCATGCTTCCAGTCGCGTGGATCAAGGGATCTGTGGCTTTCCCTCGAGGCTTTCCCACTGGGCTTTCCCACGTGCCACCGTTGTGGGAGTCGATCCTCGGGTGAAAGTCGAGGCAGTGCAGAGAAAACATGTTCCTCTGGAATGGACTAAGGCATCTGGGGGACTCTTGGAATGGTGGCACGACGCTGGAGTTCCACTCGCCTTTCCTGTGGAGAGCGGCTCCTCTTGAGATGCGACGGGAATGCCCAGAACTCTTTCCCGACCAAGCAGCGAAAGGATCCCTTATCTCGAGTTACGAGGCGGAAACAGGGCTCCCATGGATGTGTGCGGGACCCTCGTGCTTCCTCTAGAGTGGAGACGCGTATGTGAGGGAACTTCTTGAGTTGCAGCAAGGGTGTGAAGAACCTTTTGGAAATTCCAGAGGTTAGGTGTGATTAGCCTCGAGAAGCCTCAGTGGAAATGGGCCTGATCTCGCCTGGAGAGTAAAACCTCCTGGATTTTCTCGAGTTGCGGCAGGTGCACTCGACTTCCGACGGGGACCGCAGGGACCCACTCTGGTGGCCTCAGGAAAGGACAGTCCGCATGCGAGTTGCTCGGGGGCCTCTCGGGATTCCTTTCCCGTCGATGCCGGGGCCTAAGACCTTGTGTGGAGTCGGGCCCGGAACCTGAGGATTCCTCTCCAGTACTGCCATGGATCTTGGGGTACTTCTTGAGTCTCCCCAGGGGAGTAAGTCCTCGTCTGGAATGGGCGCATGCACGTGATCTTTCCTCAAGACTGTAGCAGCAGTGTCACGTTTCCCATCGCCTGGATCAAGGGATCTGTAGCTTTCCCTCGAGACTTTCCCACGAGGCTTTCCCACAGGGCTTTCCCACAGGGCTGTCCCACGTGCCACCTTGGTGTGAGTCGATCCTCTGCATGAAAGTCGAGGCAGTGCAGGGAAAACAGGTTCCGTTGGAACGAACTGAGACATCTAGGGGACTCTGGGAATGTTGGCACGACCCTGGAGTTCCTCTCCCATTTCCTGTGGAGAGCACCTCCACTTGAGATGCGACGGGAACGCCGGGAAATCTTTCCCGACCACGCAGGGAAAGGATCCCTCATCTCGAGCTGCGAGGCGGCAACGGGGCTCCTCTGGATGTTCGCGGGACCATCGTGCTTCCTCTCGAATGGAGACTGTATGTCGGGGAACTCTTGAGTGGCAGCAAGGGTGTGAAGGACTTTTTGGAGATTCCAGAGGTTAGGTGTGATTAGACTCGAGAAGCCTCAGCGGAAATGGGCCTCATCTGGCCTGGAGGGCAAATCCTCCGGAATTTCTCGTGTTGCGGTAGGTGTTCTAGACTTTGGTCGGGGACTTCAGGGACCCGCTCTGGTGGCCTCAGGAAAGGCCAGTCCCATTGCGAGTTGTTCGCGGGCCTCTCGGTATTCCTCTCCCTTCGATGCCAGAGCCTAAGACTTTGTGTGGAGTCGGGGCCCGAACCTGAGGATTCCTCTCCAGTGCTCTCATGGAACTTGCGGTACTTCGGGAGTCTCCCCAGGAGAGTAAGTTGTCGTTTCGTGAGGGTGCATGCACGTGTGCTTTCCTCCCGAGCTGTAGCACCAGTATCATGCTTTCCGTCGCGTCAGTCATGGGATCTGTGTCTTTTCCTCAAGGATTTTCCACGAAGCTTTCCCACGAGGCTTTCCCACAGGGCTGTCCCACGTGCCACTGTGGTGTGAGTCGATCCTCGGCGTGAAAGTAAAGGCAGTGCAGGGAAAACAGGTTCCTCTGGAATGGACTGAGACATCGGGGGACTCTGGGAATGGTGGCACGACCTTGGAGTTCCTGTCGCCTTTCCTGTGGAGAGTGCCTCCTCTTGAGATACGCCGGGAAACCCAGGAATTATTTCCCGACCAAGCAGGGAAAGGATCCCCCATGTCCAGTTACAAGGCGGAAACTGGGCTCCTCTGGATGTGGGCGGGACCCTCTTGCTTCCTCTCGAGTGGAGACGGGGATGTAGGAGAACTTCTTGAATTGCAGCAAGGGTGTGAAGGACCTTTTGGAAGTTCCAGAGGTTAGATGTGATTAGCCTCGAGAAGCCTCAGCGGAAATGGGACTCATCTCGCCTGCAGGGCAAAACCTCGTGGATTTTCTCGAGTTTTGGCAGGTGCTCTCGACTTACGACGGGGACCTCAGGAACCTGCTCTGGTGGCCTCACGAAATGCCAGTCCCCATGCAAGTGGCTCGCGGGCCTCTCGGGATTCCTCTCCCTTCGATGCCCGGGCCTAAGACCTTGTGTTGAGTCGGGGCCGGTACCTGAGGATTCCTCTCCAGTGCTGACATGGATCTTGGTGTACTTCTGGAGTCTCCCCTGGGGAGTAAGTCCTCGTCTCGAATAGGGGCATGCACGTGCGCTTTCCTCCAGAGCGGTAGCAGCAGTGTCACGCTTCCCATCACCTGGATTAAGGGATCTCTGGCTTTCCTTCGAGGCTTTCCCTCGAGGCTTTCCCACGAGGCTTTCTGACGAGGCTTTCACACAGGGATGTCCCACGTGCCACCGTGGTGGGAGTCGATCCTCGGCATGAAATTCGAGGCAGTGCAGGGAAAACAGGTTCCTCTGGAATGGACTGAGACATCCGGGGGACTCTTGGAATGGTGGCAGGACGCTGGAGTTCCTCTCGCCTTCCCTGTGGAGAACGCCTTCTCTTGAGAAGCGACGGGAACGCCGGGAATTCTTTCGCGACCAAGAAGGGAAAGGATCCCGCTTCTCGTGCTACGAGGTGGATACGGGGCTCCTCTGGATGTGAGTGGGACCCTCATGCTTCCACTAGAGTGGAGACCGGGATGTCGGGGAACTTCTTGAGTTGCAGCAAGGGTGTGAAGGACCTTTTGGAAGTTCCAGAGATTAGATGTGATTAGCCTTGAGAAGCCTCAGTGGAAATGGGCCTCATCTGACCTGGAGGGCAAAACCTCCTGGATTTTCTCGAGTTGCGGCAGGTGCTCTCGACTCACGACGGGGACCTCAGGGACCTGCTCTGGTGGCCTCAGGAAAGGCCAGTCCCCATGCGAGTTGCTCGGGGGCCTCTCGGGGTTCCTCTACCTTCGATGCCAGGGCCTAAGTCCTTGTGTGGAGTCAGGTCCGGGACCTGAGGGTTCCTCTCCAGTGCTCACATTGATCTTGGGGTACTTCTGGAGTCTCCCCAGGGGAGTAAGTCCTCGTTTCGAATGGGGGCATGCACGTGTGCTTTCCTCCAGATCGGCAGCAGCCGTGTCATGCTTCCCTTCGCCTTGATCAAGGGATCTGTGGCTTTCCCTCGAGACTTTCCCACGAGGCTTACCCACAGGGCTGTCCCACGTGCCACCATGGTGGGAGTCGATCCTCACCGTGAAATTCGAGGCAGTGCAGGGAAAGGAGGTTCCTCTGGAATGGACTGGGACATCTGGGGGACTCTGGGAATGGTGGCACGACCCTGGAGTTCCTCTCGCCTTTCCTTTGGAGAGCGCCTGCTCTTGAGATGCGACGGGAACGCCGGGAATTCTTTCCCGACCAAGCAGGGAAAGGATCCCTCATCTCGAGCTACGAGGTGGAAACGGGGCTCCTCTGGATGTGGGCTGAACCCCGTGCTTTCTTTCGACTGGAGACGGGTATGTCGGGGAACTTCTTGAGTTGCAGTAAGGGTGTCAAGGACCCTTTGGAAGTTCCAGAGGTTAGATGTGATTAGCCTCGAGACGCCTCAGCCAAAATGGGCCACATCTCGCCTGGAGGGGGGAACCTCCTTGTTTTCTCGAGTTGCGGCTTGTGCTCTCGACTTACGACGGGGACCTCATGGACCCGCTCTGTTGGCCTCAGGAAAGGTCATTCCCCATGCGAGTTGCTCGGTGGCCTCTCAGGATTCCTCGCCCGTCGATGCCGGCGCCTAAGACCTTGTGTGGAGTCGGACCAGAACCTGAGGATTCCTCTCCCGTGCTCACATGGATCTTGGCGTACTTCTGGAGTCTCCCAAGGGGCGTCAGTCCTCGTCTCGAGTGGGGTCATACAGGTGTGCTTTCCTCCTGAGCAGTAGCAGCAGTGTCTCGCTTCCCGTCTTGTGGATCAAGGGATCTGTGTCTTTCCCTCGAGCCTTTTCCATGGGCTTTCCCACAGGGCTATTCCACGTGCCACCATGCAGTGCTGGGAAAACAGGAACCTCCTTCCCCACATAGGGGGTACACTGTCCCCTTGGGCGTGTATCTCCGGGGCATTCGCGCATGGGGGTTGCCACGGATGTTGGCCTCAGGCTCCACATGAGAAAAGCCCCTAATGGCATTAGCTGCCGGTCCAGACGCTGGCCCCTCAGGTCTCTGGCCGGAGCCTTGGGCTCCAGGCAACTCAAAGCCCTCGGGGCTGGTGCTCTGGGACTGCTGTAGGGAAAGGACGCCAGGAGCCCACGGAGGAGTTGGGGAGGCGCAGGTGGCATATGGAGGCGAGGACAGCGTGGGATCTAGGTGGAGGCGCTGGAGAGAGCGTCCGTTGTCCCGGAATGCCTCGGAGGAGCCAGCGGGGGACAGTCCAGGCCCAGGGACCTGTGGTATGTGAAAAGGTGGGAAACCCCAGAACAAGGCAGGCTGGGAAAGGGGGCGTGGGCGGCCAATTCAAAGGGACCTAGGGGGCGTTTCCTGGGCGGTGAGCTCCCTTGGCACTGCTGAGGGCCCCTGATTGATCCACCCGGGGTTGATCCCACCATCCGCTGCGAGGGAGGGCCACAAACCAAAGCCCCCGAACTGCCCACCCACCCCAACGGGGATCTTGGCGGTCCGGGGCACAGCTGTGCCCGGGAAAAGCCCACTCACTCCACGGGACTCCGTCCAGGGTCTCTGCTTGGAAAGAGGCCAGGGGCGGCCCCCTCCATCTACGCACCCAAACCCTATTGACGTCAATGGGGGTGGAGACGCCTCCCGCTCTCCAGAGTCCTGGGCTGCTGGGTCCCCGCCCACTCGGCCAGCAGTCTGCAGCGCTCCTGTGTGCCTCTCCCACCATGGCTTCGTCCAGCTCCTCCAGCACCTCAAGCGGTACGTTTGCCCTCGGTCCCTGGGGTCGGATCACGTCTCAGGGGATTTGCGGGTGGCCCGGGCAAGGGCTCTCGGCCCACGTGTCGACCCCCGCTCCCGCCCGAGAACGGCGGGGACCCATCGGCCGGGCCCGGGGTTCCCAGGCGTCAGGTGTGCCCAAAGTTGGAGGGCGTTGCATCGTTCGTTCATCTTGCTCCTTTGGCACACACATGGCTTCTCCGTTCTCTTTTCTGGGAAGACAGTGTTGTTTTAGGGGGCGTGCTGCGGGAGTCAGGGGCCGGTGGGAGCGGGTGCTGTGCTGGGATGAGGCCCTTTATCCTCACATCTTCCTGTGGGAACGGGAGTCGGGGAGCTCTGTGGCCTTGCCGCCTTCAGTGGCTTCCTCTGCACACGGGCTTAGTGCCTTCTGCCTTCTGTCAGTCGTTATGGGGTTTGGGCTTCGCTTTGGTGGCCTTGGCCTTGGCCCTGGCCTGGGCCTTGGCCTTACCCTTGGCGTTGCCCTTGCCCTTGCCCTTGGACTTCGGCTTGGCCTTCCCTAGGCCTTGTCCTTGGCCTTACCTTGTCCTTGCCCTTACCTTTTCCTTGCCCTTAAACTTAAACTTGACCTTGACTTTGACCTTGAACTTGACTTTGACCTTGAACTTGAACTTGACCTTGAACTTGAACTTGAACTTGACTTTGACCTTGACCTTGAACTTGAACTTGGACTTGACCTTGAACTTGAACTTGACCTTGAACTTGACCTTGACCTTGACTTTGACCTTGACCTTGAACTTGACCTTGAACTTGACCTTGACTTTGACCTTGAACTTGAACTTGAACTTGACTTTGAACTTGAACTTGAACTTGACCTTGACTTTGACCTTGAACTTGAACTTGACCTTGACCTTGAACTTGAACTTGACCAACAACGGGAGACCAGATTTGCTCAGAGCACCGGAGGTCCAGAGGCAGGGCCGTGTATCTCCCCTTCCCTTTGTGATCATTGCAAAGACATTCCTAGCTGATAGCGGGAGTGCCCATGAAGAAGCAAGCAGTGGGAGTGTGTTTGACACGACTGTGTGCCTCAACTCCACAAGGGGCCTTTCCTCTCGAAGTAGGCCCCATGTCCCCTTGGGGAGGGTGTCATGCCTCTTTTCTCCACACTGCCAAAGGGTGGAGCAAAGCTCGCTCTGTCAGAGGTACAAAAACAGCAATTGAATGGATTTTCAAGCTCTTGCTAGGCTGCACCCTTTCAGGGCCCACTTTACTGAAACAGGTGCTCTGTGGCCCCCGGTTGGGTATGCAGGTTCACAAACAGGGTGAGATCCTGTCCAAGCCAACAATTTTCCTGAAAGACCTAGGCTCACTAAAGCTCTCCTCCAGAGCAAAGGGGATAGAGGAGATGTATGGAGGAGTCTTTGCCTTTCCCTGTGAGTGTGGGGCTACTCCCTACGGCCCCAAGCTCAGGGATAACTGCCTCTAAGAAAGGAATGGCAAGAAGCGCTAATCTTGGAGGTTGGGACAGGGAGTTCGCAGCATGTGGGGAAAGAAAGACTTCTTCGGGGAAGAAGAGGCAACCACCGGGGGTGTGTTCGCAAGCCTCTATTTGGAAGGAACACGTTTGCTTATACAACTCAAGACCTCCAGATCTGCTCAGAGGACTGAAGTTCCAGAGACAGGGCCATGTATCTCCCCTTCCCTTTGAGATCCTTGCCAAGACATTCCTAGCAGATTGTCGGAGTGCCCATGAAGAAGCAAGCAGCGGGAGTGTGCTTGACATCACTGGCTGCCTACCTGGGCTCAGCTCCTCAAGGGGCCTTTCTCTCCTGGTAGGCCCTATGTCCCCTTTGGGAGAGGGTTGTGCCCTCTTCCCTCCACACTGCCAAAGGGTGGAGGTGGAGCAAACTCGTTCTCTCCGAGGTAAAAGAAAGACAAATTGGATGGATCTTTAAGCTCTTGCTATGCTGCACCCCTCCAGGACCCACTCGAGCAAAACAGGTGCCCTGTGGCCCCTAGGTCGGGTATGCAGGTTCACACACCGGGTGTGATCCCGTCAAAGCCAAGAATTTTCCTGACAGACCTAGGCTCACTAGAGCTCTCCTCCAGAGGAAAGGGGACAGAAAAGATGTGTGCGTGGAGGTGGCTCTGCCTTTCCAGGTCCCAATCTCAGGGATAACTGCCCCTAAGAAAGGAACTGCTGCTGCTGCTGCTGCTGCTGCTGCTGCTGCTGCTGCTGCTGCTGCTGCTGCTAAGTTGGTTCAGTCGTGTTCGACTCTGTGCGACGCCATAGACGGTAGCCCACTAGGCTCCCCCGTCCCTGGGATTCTCCAGGCAAGAACAGTAAGTGGGTTGCCATTGCCTTCTCCAATGCATGAAAGTGAAAATGAAAGTGCAGTCGCTCAGTCGTGTCCGACCCTCAGCGACCCCATGGACTGCAGCCTTCCAGGCTTCTCTGTCCATAGGATTTTCTGAAAGGAACTGCAAGAAGCACTTTTCCAGGAGGCTGGGAAAGGGAGTTTGCAGGATGTGGGGAAAGAGAGCCTCCTTCGGGGAAGAATAGGCGGCCACTTGTTTTGTGTTGCAAACCTCTATTTGGAAGGAACAGGTTAGCTTATACAAAGGGAGACCTCCAGATCTGCTCAGAGGACCGAAGTTGCAGAGGCAGGTCGGTGTATCTTCCCTTCACTTTGCGATCCTTGCAAAGACATTCCTTGCTGCTAGATGACTCAGCAAGGGCCTTTGAGACTGTTGTTTTCTTTCCTAGGTTCAAAGATTCCTTCAGTTCCTAATATAGATATCCTAGAAATGATATGACATCCGTGAAAATCTGATATGTCCTGGTCAAATGCTGTCAGTTATCATTCTAGTTATCATATTAAAGCATTTCAAGTCGCAGCAGTGACCAGATGACATTGTCAATTTCTATTTCATCAGGTTTTAACCATGTCCTCTGTGGTTTCACACTGATGCCTTTGCAGAAATACTGCTACTTCAAGATACATGGAAAATACTTTTTTTAAGCTTACTGATAATTTGTTTGTTTGTTTGCTTGTCTTCTGGTAAGCTGCTACCAGATGGAATTTAGTCTCCTCTCTAGGTTAAGAGAACTAAGTTTTCTTAGAATGCAATTTTTGATCACAGACTATGAGTTTCTCTACCTTTCATTGATTTATAATTGTTTTCATCATCTGTTTTTTTACTTCGGTAAAGTAAATAAGCCTTATTTAAGATTTTGGTACATGTAGGATGGACTAAGCTTTCCCCACTCTTGCAAGTTCCCTTAACCCTTCAGATTCTTCTCGTGGGACCAAGATCTCACTTTCCTCCAGAGGGACAATCCAAGCTTTTTATCAGTTGATCTGCCCCTGACATCAGAGTCAAGTTGAGCACGAGTTGGCCTATAATTTAGGCATGAAACTATGACTACATAAAGAAAAGGTGACTTTATGATTCAGGGATGGCCATGATATGCCTTGCACTTCAGAGAAAATGGGTTAAACTGATTTTTTTTTCCTTCAAAACTGCACACCCAGTTCTTTCAGCATATGCAATTGAAAACATCTAGTCATTAGGTCAGTTTTCATTCCAATCCCAAAGAAAGGCAATGACAAAGACTATTCAAGCTGCTGCACAATTGCACTCATCTCACACACTAGTAAAGTAATGCTCAAAATTCTCCAAGTTCACATGAACTGTGAACTTCCAGATGTTCAAGAGGGATTTAAAAAATGCAGAGAAACCAGAGATCAAATTGCCAACATCCACTGGATCATTGAAAAAGCAAGAGAGTTCCGGAAAAAAAAAACCATCTATTTCTGCTTTATTGACAATGCCAAAGCCTTTGACTGTGTGGATCACAAGAAACTGGGAAAAATTCTGAAAGAGATGGGAATACCAGACCACCTGACCTGTCTCTTGAGAAACCTGTATGCAGGTCAGGAAGAAACAGTTCGAACTGGACATGGAACAACAGACTGGTTCTACATAGGAAAAGGAACATGTCAAGGCTGTATATTGTCACCCTGCTTATTTAACTTATATGCAGAGTACAGCATGAGAAACACTGGGCTGGAGGAAGCACACGCTGGAATCAAGGTTGCTGGGAGAAATATCAATAATCTCAGATATTCAGATGACACCACCCTTATGGCAGAAAGTGAAGAAGAGCTAAAGAGTCTCCTGATGAAAGTGAAAGAGGAGAGTGAAAAAGTTAGCTTAAAGCTCAGCATTCAGAAAACTACAATCATTGCATCCAGTCTCATCACTTCATGGCAAATAGATGGGAAAACATTGGAAACAGCAGCAGACTATTTTGGGGGGCTTGGGAATCACTGCAGGTGATGGCTGCCTCCATGAACTTAAAACATATTTATGACTTGGAAGAAAAGTGATGACCAAACTAGACAGCATATTAAAAAGCCGAGACGTTGCTTTGCCAACAAAGATCCATCCGGTCAAGGCTATGGTTTTTCCATATGTCATGGATGGATATGAAAGATGTACTATAAAGAAAGTGACAGCTGAAAAGTTGATGCTTTTGAACAGTGGTGTTGGAGAAGATGCTTGTAGGTCGCTTAGACTACAAGGAGACGCAACCACTCCATCCTAAAGGAAATCAGGTCTGAATATCCATTGGAAGGACTAATACTGAACCTGAAACTCCAATACTTTGGCCACTTGATGAGAAGAGCTGACTCACTTGGAAGTTGCTTTGATTTGCCTATGAGTGTGGGAGCCCTCCCTGGGCAAAGGGCCTCAGGGGTCATTGCCACTGAATCATGACATCCAAGCAAGCGCATTCCAGCTGTGTGACATGCAGGAAGCAGGAGACTGGGAAAACTGTCTTCCTTAGAGGAAGGAAAGTCATCCACAGAGAGTGTGTTTTCAGGCCTCTCTTTGCAGCAAGTGTTTTGCTTCTCAGACATCAGAGCTGCAGGCTTGCTCTGAGGGCCTCAATTCCAGAGTCAGGGCTGTGTGTCTCACTGCACTTTCCAAGCATTGCAGACACATTCCTAGGTTGGAGCAGTGCTTCCCATGAGAAAGAAGCCTCGGGAGTGTGTCTGAGCGGGCTGAGTGCCATGCTAGGGTCACCTAGTCGAGGGCACCTTGCACATCCAATGGGCCCCAGGCGAGTAGCTATGGACCGGCCCCTCGGTTGAGATATCCCAAAGCAGGGAACAAAGCTAGCTCTGTCTGTCAGAAGGAGGAAAACAGCAATGGGATGGATTTTCAAGCAGTTGCTCAGTCACACCACGTGAGGGCTCCGCGGGAAAGAAATGCGAATTTTGGCCTCTAGGCCCAGTATCCAGATGTGTGCACAGGATATTTTCCCCACAGGATCCAAGAATGTTCCAGACAGACCTAAGCTCACTAGCTCTCTCCTGCAGAGGAAATGAAATATTGTTGCTGAACCACGAAAAGATGCTGGGATTCTTGGCTTATGGAGGAGAAGAATTCAATCCAGGGCCCAAGACGAGGCTTGATTGCTCAGAGCTTTTGTGCAATCGAGTCTTATTCAAGTAGAAAGGAGATAGAGAAAGCTTCTGACAGAGACATCACAAGGGGCAGAAAGTGTACCCCCTTGCTAGTGTTAGTAATGGAGTTATATACTCTCCAATAAGTTATTACAACGAACAAAAGAATGTCTGGAGGTTGTAAAGACTCACTAGACCTACTCCCATCATTTACATTTTAAGATAACAGGATTAGCCAGAAGGTTTTTCCAGAGACCGTCCTCAAGAAGGATGCATGATTGTTATGTAATCCGAAGGAATGTAGAGGGAAAAAAGTGTGCCCTTTCTTCCTCCTTGAGAATTCTAGACCCCTCTCTCCTTGGGGACCCTCGAACTTCTTATAAACCTGCCTTGGCAATGACTCTCTCCGAAACATGATTGAACAGCCGTTTGGAGCTTCCTTTGACTTTCCCTGGGAGGGAGGGAGCCCTCCCTGAGCACAGGGCCTCAGGGGCCATGGCCAATGAAAACTAATCTCCCAGTAAGTGCTTTTCAGCCCTGTGTGACTCTCAGCCCACAGGAGGCTGAGAAAACTCTCTTCCTTGGAGGAAGGAAAGGCAGCCCAAGAGTGTGTTTTCAGGCCTGTATCTTGCAGCAAGTGTTTGGCTTGTTAGACATAAGACCTGCAGGCCTGCTCCAACAGACTCCATTCCAGAATCAGGGCCTTGTGTCTCCCTGCAGTTTCCTGGCCTCGCAAACACATTCCTAGGGGAGAGCAGTCCTGCCCATGGGGAAGCAGGCTGCGGGAGTGTGTCTGAGGGGGCCAGGTGCCATGCTGGGGTCACCTGGTCGAGGGCACCTTGCACCTCCAATGGACCCCAGGCAAGGAGTTGCAGGCCACCACCTTGCTTCTGAAATCCCAAAGTGGGGAGCAAAGCTCGCTCTGTCAGAGGGAAGAAAACAGCAACAGGATGGATTTTCAAGCAGTTGCTAGGCTGTACTGCGTTAGGGCTCCAAGGAAGAAAAATGCAGATGTTAGCCCCTACGACTGGTATCCAGGTGGGCTCCCAGGATGATTTCCCCGCAGGATCCAAGAACGTTCCAGACAGACCTGGGCTCACTAGCTCCCTCCTGCAGAGGAAACATGATAGAACAGCTGTTTGGAGGTTGCTTTGACTTCCCCTGGGAGGGTAGGATCCCTCCCTGGGTGCAGGGCCTCAGGGGCCATTGCCGCTGAGAAATGCCCTCTAAGCCAGACCTTTCCAGCCTTGTATGACTCAGCACGGAGGAGACTGGAAAAGCTATCTTCCTTGGAGGAAGGAAAGGCAGCCCCAGAGAGTGTGTTTTCACACCTGTATCTCGCAGCAAGCGTTTGCCGTCTCAGACGTCAGACCTCCAGGCCTGCTCCAACGGCCTCAGTTCCAGAGTCAGGGCCGTGTGTCTCCCTGCATTTTCTGAGCCTTGGGAACACATTCCTAGGTCAGAACAGTCCTGCCCATGGGGAAGGAGGCTGCGGGAGTGTGTCTGAGGGGGTCGGGTGCCATGCTGGGGTCCAGTAGACCTGGTACCTCCAATAGACCCCAGGACAACAGCGGTGGGGCTCCCCCTGGCTTCCGAAATGCCAAAGCGAGAAGCAAAGCTAGCTCTATCAGAAGGAAGAAAAGAGCAATTAGATGGATGTTCAGGCTGTTGCTGGGCCGCACCACTTCAGGTTACCCCCCGAGAGGAGCAGGCGCCCTGTGGCCCCTCGGTCCCATATGCAGGTTAACACACAGGATGTGTCCCCATAGGAGCCAAGAATTTTCCTGACAGACCTAGGCTCACTAGAGCTCTCCTACAGGGCAAAAGGGATAGAACAGACTGTGGATGTGACTCTGCCTTTCCCAGCGAGCATGGGGCCCTCCCTACGGCCCCGGGCTCCAGGGAAAATTGTCCCTGAAAAATGACCTCCAAGAAGCGCTTTTCCAGCAGGCTGGGATGCAGAGTTCACAGGATGTGGGGAAAGTGATCGTCCTTCAGGGAAGAAGAGGCAGCCACCCAGTGTGTGTTTGCAAGCCTGTATTTGGAAGAAACTGGTTTGCTTCTTCAAGGGGAGACCTCCAGGTCTGCTCAGAGGACCGAAATTCCAGAGGCAGCACCATGCATCTCCCCTGTCCTTTCTGAGCCTTGGAAAGACATTCCTAGCTTATAGCGGTATTGCTCATGAAGAAGCAGGATGCAGGAATGTGTCAGACATGACTGGGTGCCTTCCTGGGTTCAGCTCCGTGAGGGGCCTTTCCACTCAAAGTAGGTCCCATGCCTCCTTGGGGAGGAAGTGGGGCCCGCTTGCCTCCAAATTGCCAAAGGCTGGAACAAAGCTAGTTCTATCAGAGGTAAGAAAAGAGCAATTGGATGGATGTGGAAGCTGTTGCTGGGCCGCACTGCTTCAGGCCCCCCACCCCTCCGGCCCCGAGAGAAACAGGCGCCCTGTGGCCCCTCGGTCCTGTATGCAGTTTCACACATAGAATGTGTCCCCATAGGAGCCAAGAATTTTCCTGACAGACCTAGGCTCACTAGAGCTCTCCTACAGAGCAAAGGGGATGGGACAGATGTGTGGCTGTGGCTCTGCCTTTCCCTGGGAGTGTGGAGCCGCTCCCTATGGCCCCGGGCTCCAGGGGAAATTGCCCCTGAATAATGACCTCCAAGAAGCGCTTTTCCAACTGGCTGAGACGTGGAGTTCTCAGGATGCAGGGAAAGCGAGTGTCCCTTCGGGGAAGCAAAGGCAGTCACCTGTTATCATTACTTACTAGAATAGTAGGTACCTTCTCTGGTTGGGCAGAGGCCTTCCCTACCTGATCTGAAAAAGAAAATGAAGTAGCTCGCTGATTTGAGAAATAATTCCCAGACTTGGGTTTCCAACCAGTATAGAATCCGACAATGGCCCTGTCTTTGTAGCCGCGTTAATTAACAGGTATGTGAAGCTCTAAATATCAGTGGAAATTACATACAGCATATAGGCCCCAGTGTTCTGGAATGGTGGAAAGAAACAACCAAACTCTTGAAGACACTCTTTCAAAATGGATCATAGAGACTGACTGTACATGGATGGGCTTACTTCTGGCAGACTTACTCATATTACGGGTAACTGCACGTTCCCATTGTTGTTGTCCTTATGAAATTTTCTATGGGAGAACCCCCCACCCCAAATGAGGCAGGTGTTAGCAGATTTGCCACAAGTAAGGAGGTGGGATTTCACAGCAGCTGGAACAATTAGGTAAGGTAATAAATCAGGTAACTAAGTTTGTGTAAAAAAAATATCATTCCCCCTTGAGGAACAGATTCATGAATTTGTGCTCAGTGATCAGGTGTGGCTCAATGACTGGAAACACAATTCCTTGGCCTGACATCAGAAAGGTCCTTATACTGTTGTTTTAGCCACAATTCTGAAAGAGAAGGGAATACTAGACCACCTAACCTGCCTCTTGAGAAATCTGTATGACGGTCAGGAAGCAACAGTTAGAGCAGGACATGGAACAACATACTGGTTCCAAAAAGGAAAAGGAGTATGTCAAGGCTGTATATTGTCACCCTGTTTATTTAGCTTATATGCAGACTACATCATGAAAAATGCTGGGATGGAAGATACCTGAGCTGGAATCAAGATTGCCGGAAGAAATAGCAATAAACTTAGATATGCAGATGTCACCACCATTATGGCAGAATGGGAAGAGGAACGCGTATGTCGGGGAACTTCTTGAGTTGCAGCAAAGGTGTGAAGGACCCTTTCGAAGTTCCAGAGGTTAGGTGTGGTTAGTCTCGAGATGCCTCAGCAGAAATGGGCCTCATGGCGCCTGGAATGGAGAGGCTTCTAGATATTCCCCAGTTTCAGCAGGTTCTCTCAAGTTACCACGGGGACTTCAGGGACCCGCTCTGGCGGCCTCAGGAAAGGCCAGTCATCATGCGTGTTGCTAGGGGGCCTCTCGTGATTCCTCTCCCGTCGGTGCCGGGGCCTAAGACGTTGTGTGGAGTCGGGGTCGGAACCTGAGGATTCCTCACCAATGCCGACATGGATCTTCGGGTAATTATGGAGTCTCCCCAGGGGAGTCAGTCCTCGTCTCGAGAGGGGGCATGCAGGTGCGCTTTCCTCCTGATCTGTAGCAGCAGTGTCACGCTTCCCATCTCGTGAGTCATGGGATCTGTGGCTTTCCCTCCAGGATTTTCCACGAGTCTTTCCCACGAGGCTTTCCCACAGGGCTGTCCCAGGAGGCTTTCGCACAGGGCTGTCTCACGTGCCACCTTGGTGGCAGTCGATCCTCGGCGTGAAAGTCGAGGCAGTGCAGGGAAAACAGGTTCCTCTGGAATGGACTGAGACATCTGGGGGACTCTTGGAATGGTGGCACGACGCTGATGTTCCTCTCGCCTTTCCTGTGGAGAGCGCCTCCTCTTGAGATGCAACGGGAACGCCGGGAATTCTTTCCCGACCAAGCAGGGAAAGTGTCCCTCATCTTGAGCTACGAGGAAGAAACAGGGCTCCTCTGGATGTGGGCGGGACCCTCATGCTTCCTCTAGAGTGGAGACAGGGAAGTCGGGGAACGTCTTGAGTTGCAGCAAGGGTGTGAAGGACCTTTTGGAAGTTCCAGGGCTTAGATGTGATTAGCCTTGAGAAGCTTCAGCGGAAATGGGCCTAATCTCGCCTGGAGGGCAAAACCTCCTGGATTTTCTCGAGTTGCGGCAGGTACTCTCGACTTAAGACGGGGACCTCAGGGACCCGCTCTTGTGGCCTCAGGAAAGGCCAGTCCCAATGCAAGTTGCTCGGGGGCCTCTCGGGATTTCTCTCCCGTCGATGCCGGGGCCTAAGACCTTGTGTGGAGGCGGTGCTGGAACCTGAAGATTCCTCTCCAGTGCTGACATGGATCTTGGGGTACTTCTGGAGTCTCCCCAGGGGAGTAAGTCCTCGTCTCAAATGGGGGCATGCACGTGCGCTTTCCTCCATAGCGGCAGCAGCAGTGTCACGCTTCCCATCTCCTGGATCAAGATATCTGTGGCTTTCCCTAGAGGCTTTTCCACGAGGCTTTTCCACGAGGCTTTCCCACTGGGCTGTCACACGTGCCAGCGTGGTGGGAGTCGATCCTCTGCGTGGGAGTCGATCCTCTGCGTGAAAGCCGAGGCAGTGCAGGGCAAACAGGTTCCTCTGGAATGGACTGAGACATCTCGGGGACTCTTGGAATGGTGGCACGAGGCTGGAGTTCCTCTCGCCTTTCCTGTGGAGAGCGCCTCCTCTTGTGGTGAGAGGGGAACGCCGGGAATTCTTTCCGGACAAAGCAGCGAAATGTCCCTCATCTCGAGCTACGAGGCAGAAACGGGGCTCCTCTGGATGTGGATGGGAGACTCGTGCTTCCTCTAGAGTGGAGACGCGCATGTCAGGCAACTTCTTGAGTTGCAGCAAGGGTGTGAAGGACCTTTTGGAAGTTCCAGAGGCTAGAAGTGATTAGCCTGGAGAAGCCTCAGCGGAAATGGGCCTCATCTCGCCTGGAGGGAAAAACCTCCTGGATTTACTCGAGTTGCGGCAGGTGCTCTCGTCTTACGACGGTGACCTAAGGGACCGGCTCTGGTGGCCTCAGGACTGGCCAGTCCCCATTCCAGTGGCTCGGGAGCCTCTCAGGATTCCTCTCCCGTCGATGCCGGGCCTAAGACCTTGTGTGGAGTCAGGGCCGGATCCTAAGGATTCCTCTCCATTGCTGACATGGAACTTTGGGTACTTCTGCAGTCTCCCCAGGGGAGTCAGTCCTCGTCTCTAGAGGGGACATGCAAATGGGCTTTCCTCCCGCGCTGGAGCAGAAATGTCACGCTTCCCGTTGGGTCGATCATGGGATCTGTGGCTTTCCCTCGAGGGTTTCCCCCGAGGCTTTCCCAGGAGGCTTTCCCACAGGGCTGTCCCACGTGCCACCGTGGTGGGAGTCCATCCTCGGCATGAAAGTCGAAGCAGTGGAGCAAAACAGTTTCCTCTGGAATGGACTGAGACATCTGCGGGACTCTTGGAATGTGGACACGACCCTGGAGTTACTCTCGCCTTTCCTGTGGAGAGCGCCTCCTCTTCAGATGCGACGTGAACGCTGGGAATGCTTTCCCGACCAAGCAGGGAAAGGATCCCTCATCTCGAGCTACGAGGCGGAAACGGGGCTCCTCTGGATGTGGGCGGGACCCTCGTTCTTCCTCTAGAATGGAGACCTGTATGTCGGGAAACTTCTTGATTTGAAGCAAGTGTGTGAAGGACCTTTTGGAATTTCGAGAAGGTAGGTGTGATTAGCATTGAGAAGGCTCAGCGGAAATGGGTCTCATCTCGCCTGGAGGGCAAAACCTTCTGGATTTTCTCGAGTTGGGGCAGGTGCTCTCGACTTACGACGGGGACCTCAGGGACCCTCTCTGTTGGCCTCAGGAAAGGCTGGTTCCCATGCGAGTTGCTCGGGGCCCTCTCGGGATTCTTCTCCCTTCGATGCCGGGGCCTAAGACCTTGTGTGGAGTCGAGACCGGGACCTGAGGATTCCTCTCCAGTGCTGACATGGATCTTGGGGTACTTCTGGAGTCTCCCAGTGGAGTAAGTCCTCGTCTCGAATGGGGGCATGCACGTGCGCTTTCCTCCAGAGCAGTAGAAGTAGTGCCATGCTTCCCGTCGCGTGGATCAAGGGATCTGTGGCTTTCCTTCGATGCTTTCCCATGAGGCTTTCCCACGAGGCTTTCCCGCAGGGCTGTCCCACGTGAGACAGTGGTGGGAGTCGATCCTCGGCGTGAAAGTCAAGGCAGTGCAGGGAAAACAGGTTCCTCCGGAATGGACTGAGACATCTGGGGGCTCTTGGAATGGTGGCACGACCCTGGAGTTCCTCTCGCCTTTCCTGTGGAGAGCGCCGCCTCTTGTGATGCGACGGGAACGCCCAGGATTCTCTCCCGAACAAGCAGTGAAAGGATCCCTCATCTCTACCTACGAGGCGGGAACGGAGCTCTTCTGGATGTGGGCGGGACCCACGTGCTACCTCTCGAGTGGAGAGGGGTATGTCGGGGAACTTCTTGAGATGCAGCAATGGTGTGAAGGACCCTTTGGAAGTTCCAGAGGTTAGATGTGATTAGCCTCGAGACGCCTCAGCGAAAATGGGCCTCATCGAGCCTGGATGGGAGAACTTCCTGGATTTTCTCGAGTTTTGGCAGGTGGTCTCGTCTTACGACGGTGACCTAAGGAACCCGCTCTGGTGACCTCAGGACTGGCCAGTCCCCATACGACTTGTTCGGTGGCCTCCTGGGATTACACTGCCGTTGATGCCGGGGCCTAAGAGGTTGTATGGAGTCGGGGCCGGAACCTGAGGCTTCCTCTCCAGTGCTGAAATGGATATTGGGGTAATTCTTGAGTCTCCCTAGGGAAGTCAGTCCTCGTCTCAAGAAGGGGCATGCACGTGCGCTTTCCTCCTGAGCTGTAGCAGCAGTTTCACGCTTCCCATCGCGTGAGTCATGGGATCTGTGGCTTTCCCTCGAGGATTTAACATGAGGCATTCCCACGAGGCTTTCCCACAGGGCTGTCACACGTGCCACCGTGGTGGGAGTCGATCCTCGGCGTGAAAGTCGAGGCAGTGCAGGGAAAACAGGTTCCTCTAGAATGGAATGAAACATCTGGGGTTTTCTGGGAATGGTGGCACGACGCTGGAGTTCTAGCCTTTCCTGTGGAGAGCACCTCCTAATTGAGATGCGACAGGAATGCACAGAATTCTTTCCCGAACACGCAGCGAAAGGATTCCTCATCTCGAGCTACGTAGCGGAAACGGGGCTCCTCTGGATGTGGCCGGGACCCTCGTGTTTCCTCTAGATGTGAGACGGGTATGTCAGGCAACTTCTTGAGCTGCAGCAAGGGTGCGAAAGACCTTTTGGAAATTCCATAGGTTAGGTGTGATTAGCTTCGGAAAGCCTCAGTGGAAATGGGCCTCATCTCTCCTGGAGGGCAAAACCTCTTGGATTCTGTCGAGTTGCGGCAGGTGCTCTCAACTTCCGACGGGGACCTCATGGACCCGCTCTGGTTGCCTCAGGAAAGGCCAGTCCCTATGCGAGTTGCACGGGGGCCACTCAGGATAACTTTCCCTTCGAAGCCGGGGCCTAAGACCTTGTGTGGAGTCATGCATGGAACATGAGGTTTCCTCTCCAGTGCTGACATGGATCGTGGGGTACTTCTGGAGTCTCCCCAGGGGAGTAAGTCCTCGTCTCGAATGGGTGCATGCACGTGTGCTTTCCTCCAGAGCTGTAGCTGCAGTGTCACTCTTCCCGTCCCGTGGATCAAGGGATCTGTGGCTTTCCCTCGAGGCTTTCCCACGAGGCTTTCCACTAGGCTTTCCCACAGGGCTGCTTCACGTGCCACCGTTGTGGCTGTCGATCCTCGGCGAGAAAGTCGAGGCAGTGCAGGGAAAACAGGTTCCTCTGAAATGAACTGAGAAATCTGGGGGACTCGGAATGGTGGCGCGGCCCTGGAGTTCCTCTTGCCTTTCCTGTGGAGACGGCCTCCTCTTGAGATGCAACGGGAACGACGGGAATTCTTTCCCAACCAAGCAGGGAAAGGATCCCTCATCTTGAGCTATGAGGCAGAAACGGGGCTCCCCTGGATGTGCGAGGGAGCCTCGTGCTCCCTCTAGAGTGGATACAGGTATGTCGGGGTCCTTCTTGAGTTGCGGCAAGTGTGTGAAGGACCTTTTAGAATTTCCACAAATTAGGTGTGATAAGCCTTGAGAAGCCTCAGAGGAAATGGGCCTCATCTCGCCTGGAGGGCAAAACCTCCTGGATTTTCTCGAGTTGGGGCAGGTGCTCTCGACTTAAGATGGGGACCTCAGGGACCCGCTCTGGTGACTTCAGGAAAGGCCAGTCCCCATGCGAGTTGCTCGGGGGCCTCTCGAGATTCCTCTCCCGTCCTTGCCGGGGTCTAAGACCTTGTGTGGAGTCGGGGCCGGAAAGTGAAGATTCCACTCCAGTGCTGACATGGATCTTGGGGTTCTTCTGAAGTCCCCCGAGGGGAGGCAGTACTCGTCTTTAGAGGGGGCATGCACGTTCGCTTTCATCCCGAGGTGTAACAACAGTGTCACGCCTCCCGGCACGCCGATCATGGGATCTGTGGCTTACCCACGAGGCTTTCCCATGAGGCTTTCCCACAGGGCTGTCCCACGTGCCACCGTGGTGTGAGTCGATGCTCGGTGTGAAACACGAGGCAATGCAGGGAAAACAGGTTCCTCTGGAATGGACTGAGATATCTGGGGGACTCTGGGAATGGTGGCACGACGCTGGAGTTCCTCTCGCCTTTCCTGTGGGGAGCGCCTCTACTTGAGATGCAACAGGAACTCCCAGAATTATTTCCCGAAAAAGCTGCGAAAGGATCCCTCATCTTGAGCTATGAGGCGGACACGGGGCTCCTCTGGATGTGGGCGGGACCGTCGTGCTTCCTCTCGAGTGGAGATGGGTATGTTAGGGAACTTCTTGAGTTGCAGCAAGGGTGTGAAGGACCTTTTAGAAGTTCCAGAGGTTAGATGTGATTACCTTCCAGAAGCCTCAGCGGAAATGGGCGTCATCTCGCCTGGAGTGCCAAACCTCCTTGATTTTCCCGAGTTGCCGCAGTTGCTCTCGACTTACGACGGGGACTTTAGGGACCAGCTCTGGTGGCCTCAAGACTGGCCCGTCCCCATCCGAATTGCTCGGGGTCCTCTCGGGTTTCCTCTTCCGTAGATGCCGGGGCCTAAGTCCTTGTGTGGAGTCGGGGCCGGAACATGAGGATTCCTCTCCAGTACTGACATGGATCTTGGAGTACTTTTGGAGTCTCCCCAAGGGAGTAAGTCCTCGTCTCGAATGGGGGCATGCACGTGCGCTTTCCTCCGAGCTGTAGCACCAGCGTCACGATTCCTGTCGCGTGGATCAAGGGATCTGTGGCTTTCCCTCGAGGCTTTCCCACGAGGCTTTCCCACAGGGCTGTCCCACGTGAGACCGTGGTTGGAGTCGATCCTCCTCGTGAAAGTCAAGGCAGTGCAGGGAAAACAGTTTCCTCAGGAATGTTCTGAGACATCTGGGGGACTCTTGGAATGGTGGCACTACGCTGGAGTTGCTCTCAGCTTTCCTGTGGAGAGCCCCTACTCTTGAGATGCGACGGGAACGCCCAGGAATCTCTCCTGAACAAGCAGCGAAAGGATTCCTCATCTCGACCTACGAGGCGGAAATGGAGCTCTTCTGGATGTGGGTGGGACCCACGTGCTTCCTCTCGAGTGGAGAGGGGTATCTCGGGGAACTTCTTGAGTTGCAGCAAGGGTGTCAAGGACCCTTTGAAAGTTCCAGAGCTTAGGTGTGATTAGCCTTGAGAAGCCTCAGCGGAAATGGTCCTCATCTCGCCTGGAGGGCAAATCCTCCTGGATTTTCTGAAGTTGCCGCAGGTGCTCTCGACATACGACGGGGACCTCTGGGACCCGCTCTGGTGGCCTCAGGAAAGGCCAGTCCCCATGCGAGTTGCACGTGGGCCTCTCGGGATACCTCTCCCTTCGATGCCTGGGCCTAATACCTTGTGTGGAGGCGGGGCCGGAATCGGAGGATTCCTCTCCAGTGCTGACATGGATAATGGGGTAATTCTGGAGTCTCCCCAGGGGAGTAAGTCCTCGTCTCAAATGGGGGCATGCACGTGTGCTTTCCTCCAGAGCAGTAGCAGCAGTGTCATGCTTTCCATCGCCTGGAACAAGGGATCTGTGGCTTTCCCTCGAGGCTTTCCCACGAGGCTTTCCCACAGGGCTGTCACACGTGCCACTGTGGTGGGAGTCAATCCTCGGCGTGAAAGTCGAGGCAGTGCAGGGAAAACAGGTTCCACTGGAATGGACTGAGACTTCTGGGGAACTCTTGGAATGGTGACACGACGCTGGACTTCCTCCCGCCTTTCCTGTGGAGAGCACCTCCTCTTGAGGTGAGAGTGGAACGCCGGGAATTCTTTCCCGACAAAGCAGCGAAATGTCCCTCATCTCGAGGCGGAAACGGGTCTCCTCTGGATGTGGCCGGGACCCTTGTGCTTCCTATAGAGTGGAGACGGGTATGTCAGGCAACTTCTTGAGTTACAGCAAGGGTGTGAAGGAACTTTTGGAAGTTACAGAGGTTAGGTTTGATTAGCTTCGAGAAGCCTCAGCGGAAATGGGCTCTTCTCGCCTGGAGGGCAATACCTCCGAGATTTTTTCGAGTTGCGGCAGGTGCTCTCGATTTACGACGGGGACCTCAGGGACTCGCTCTGGTGGCCTCAGGCAATGCCAGTCCTCATGCGAGTTGCTCAGGTGCCTCTCGGGATTCCTCTCGCTTCGATGCCGGGGCCTGAGACCTTGTGTGGCGTCGGGGCGGATCATGAGGATTCCTCTTCAGTGCTGACTTGGATCTTGGGGGAACTTCTGGAGTCTCCCCAGGGGAGTAAGTCCTCGTCTCGAGAGGGGGTCATGCACGTGCGCTTTCCTCCAGAACGGTAGCAGCAGTGTCTGGATCCAGGAGCATGGATCATGAGATCTGTGGCTTTCCCTCGAGGTTTTCCAACGAGGATTTTCCACGAGGCTTTCCCACAGGGCGGTCCCAAGTGCCACTGTGGTGGGAGTCGATCCTCGGCGTGAAAGTCAAGGCAGTGCAGGGAAAACAGGTTCCTCTGGAATGGACGAAGACATCTGGGGGACTCTGGGAATGGTCGCACGACACTGGAGTTCTTCTCTCCTTTCCTGTGGAGAGCTTCTCCTCTTAAGATGCGACGGGAATGCCCCGAATTCTTTCTCGACCAAGCAGGGAAAGGCTCCCTCATCTCGAGCTACGAGGCGGAAACGGGGCTCTTCTGGATGTGGCCAGGACCCTCGTGCTTCCTCTCTAGTGTAAACGGTTATGTCAGGGAACCTCGTGAGTTGAAGCAAGGGTGTGAAGGACCTTTTTGAAGTTCCAGAGTTTAGGTGTCATTAGCTTCGAGAAGCCTCAGTGGAAATGGGCATCACCTCGCCTGGAGGGCAAAACTTCCTGGATTTTATCCAGTTGTGGCAGCTGCTCTCGACTTACCACGGCGACCTCAGGGACCCTCTCTAGTGGCCTCAGGAAAGGCCAGTCCGTATGCGAGTTGCTCAGGGGCCTCTCGGGATTCCTGTACCATCGATGCCGGGACTCAAGACCTTGTGTGGAGTTGGGGCCGGAACCTGCGGATTCCTCCCCAGTGCTGACATGGATCTTGGGGTACTTCTGGAGTCTCCCCAGGGGAGTCAGTCATTGTCTCCAGAGGGGGTATTCACGTGTGCTGTCCTCCCGAGCTGTACCAGCAGTGTCACGTTTCCTGTCGCGTTGATCATGGGATCTCTGGTTTTCCTTTGAGGATTTCCCACGAGGCTTTCCCAACAGGCTCTCCCACAGTGCTCTCCCACGTATCACTGAGGTGGGAGTCGAACCTCGGCTTGAAAGTCGAGGCAGTGCAGGGAAAACAGGTTCCTCTGGAATGGACTGAGACTTCTGGAGGACTCTTGGAATGGTGGAACGATGCTGTAGTTCCTCCCGCGTTTCCTGTGGAGACCGCCTCCTCTTGAGATTGGACGGGAATGCCCAGAATTCTTTCCCGACAAAGCAGTGAAAGGATCCCTCATCTCGAGCTACGAGGCGGAAACGGGGCTCCTCTGGATGTGGGCGGGACCCTCGTGCTTCCGCTCGAAGGGAGACGGGTATGTCGGGGAACTTCTTGAGTTGCAGCAAGGGTGAGAAGGAACTTTTGGAAGTTCCAGGGCTTAGATGTGATTAGCCTTGAGAAACCTCCGAGGAAATCGGCCCCATCTCTCCTGGAGGGCAAAACCTCCTGGATTTACTCGAGTTGCGGCAGGTGCTCTCGACTTACGACGGGGACCTCAGGGACACACTCTGGTGGCCTCAGGAAAGGCCAGTCCCCATGCGAGTTGAAAGGGGACCTCTCATGATTCCTCTACCTTCTATAACGGGGCCTAAGACATTGTGTGGAGTTGGGGCTGGAACCTGAGGATTCCTCTCCAGTGCTGACATGGATCTTGGGATACTTCTGGAGTCTCCCCAGGGGAGTAAGTCCTCGTCTCAAATGGGGGCATGCACGTGCCCTTTCCTCCCGAGCGGTAGCAGCAATGTCACACTTCCCGTTGCGTGTTTCAAGGGATCTGTGGCTTTCCCTCGAGGCTTTCCCACGAGGCTTTCCCACGAGGCTTTCCCACAGGGCTGTCCCACGTGCCACCGTGGTGGAGTCGTACCTCGGCGAGAAAGTCGAGGCAGTGCAGGGAAAACAGGTTCCTCTGGAATGGACCTAGAATTCTGGGGGACTCTTGGAATGGTGGCACGACGCTGGAGTTCCTCTCGCCTTTCCTGTGGAGAGCGGCTCCTCTTGAGAAGCGACGGGAATGCCAAGAATTCTTTCCCGTCCAAGCCGCGAAAGGATCACTCATCTCGAGGTACGAGGCGGAAACAGGGCTTCTCTGAATGTGGCCGGGACCCTCGTGCTTCTTCTAGATTGGAGACGGGTATGTCAGGGAACATCTTGAGTTGCAGCAAGGGTGTGAAGGACCTTTCGGAAGTTCCAGAGGTTAGGTGTGATTAGCCTCGAGAAGCCTCAGTGGAAATGGGCCTCATCTCGCCTGGAGGGCAAAACTTCCTAGATTTTCTCGAGTTGTGGCAGGTGCTCTCGACTTACGACGGGGACCTCAGGGACCCGCTCTGGTGGCCTCAGGAAAGGCCAGTCCCAATGCGAGTTGCTCGGGGGCCTCTCGGGATTCCTCTCCTTTCGATGCCGCGGCCTAAGTCCTTGTGTGGTGTCGGGCCCGGAACCTTAGGATTCCTCTCCTGTGCTGACATGGATCTTGGGGTACTTCTGGAGTCTCCCCAGGGGAGTAAGTCCTCGTCTCGAATGGCGGCATGCACGAGCGCTTTCCTCAAGACTGTACCAGCAGTGTCACGCTTCCCATCGCCTGGATCAAGGGATCTGTATCTTTCCCTCGAGGCTTTCCCCCGAGGTGTTCTCACGAGGCTATCCAACAGGGCTGTCCCACGTGCCACCATTGTGTGAGTAGATCCTCAGCGTGAAAGTCGTGGCAGTGCAAGGAAAACATGTTCCTCTTGAATGGACTGAGATATCTGGGGGACTTTGGGATAGCGGCACGGCCCTCGATTTCCCCTCGCTTTTGCTGTCGAGAGCGCCTCCTCTTGAGATGCGATGGGAACCCCGGGAATTCTTTCCCGAGGAAGCATGGGAAGGATCCCTCATCTCGAGCTACAAGGCATAAACGGGGGCTCCTCTGGATGTGGGCGGGACCGTCGTGCTTCCTCTAC
This sequence comes from Ovis canadensis, assembly GCF_042477335.2. Lineage (NCBI taxonomy): Eukaryota > Metazoa > Chordata > Mammalia > Artiodactyla > Bovidae > Ovis > Ovis canadensis. Next base: position 3,459,479 of record NC_091262.1, on the reverse strand, counting down.
AGTGGAGACGGAGATGTCGGGGAACTTCTTGAGTTGCAGCAAGGGTGTGAAGTACCTTTTGGAAGTTCCAGAGGTTAGGTGTGATCAGCCTCGAGAAGCCTCAGCGGAAATGGGCCTCATCTCGCCTGGAGGGCAAAACCGCTTGGATTTTCTCGAGTTGTGGCAGGTGCTCTCGACTTAAGGCGGGGACATCAGGGACCTGCTCTGGTGGCCTCAGGACTGGCCAGTCCCCAATCGAGTTGCTCGGGGGCCTCTCGGGATTACTTTCCCGTCGATGCCGGGGCCTAAGTCCTTGTGTGGAGTCGGGCCCAGGACCTGAGGATTCCTCTCCAGTGCTGACATGGATTTTCGGGTACGTCTGGAGTCTCCCCATTGGAGTAAGTCCTCGTCTCGAATGGGGGCATGCACGTGCGCTTTCCTCAACAGCTGTAGCAGCAGTGTCATTCTTCCCATCGCCTACATCAAGTGATCTGTGCCTTTCCCTTGAGGATTTCCCACGAGGTGTTCCCACCAGTCCTTCCCACAGGGCTGTCCCACGTGCCACCAGGTTGTGAGTCGATCCTCGGCTTGAATGTCGAGGCAGTGCAGGGAAAACAGATTCCTCTGGAATGGACTAAGACATCTAGCCGACTCTTGGAATGGTGGCACGACGCTGGAGATCCTCTCGCCTTCCCTATGGAGAGCGCCTCCTCTTGAGATGCGAAGGGAACGCCGGGAATTCTTGCCCGACGAAGCAGGGAAAGGATCCCACATCTCGAGCAACGAGCAGAAACGGGGCTCCTCTGGATGTGGGCGGGACCCTCGTGCTTCCTCTACAGTGGAGACCAGGATGTCGAGGAACTTCTTGAGTTGCAGCAAGGTTGTGAAGGACCTTTTGGAAGTTCCAGAGGTTAGGTGTGATTAGCCTCGAGAAGCCTCAGTGGAAATGGGCCTCATCTCGCCTGGAGGGCAAACCTCCTGGATTTTATCGAGTTGCCGCAGGTGCTCTCGACTTACGACGGGGACGTCAGGGACCCGCTCTGGTGGCCTCAGGAAAGGCCAGTCGCCATGCGAGTTCCTCGGGATCCTCTCGGGATTCCTCTCCCTTCGATGCCGGGGCATAAGACCTTGTGTGGAGTCGGGGCAGGAACCTGAGGATTCCTCTCCAGTGCTGACATGGATCTTGGGGTACTTCTGGAGTCTCCCCAGGGGAGTCAGTCCTCGTCTCGAATGCGGGCATGCACTTGCGCTTTCCTCCAGAGCGGTAGCAGCAGTGTCACGCAGTCCGCCGCGTGGATCAAAGGATCTATGGCTTTCCATCGAGTCTTTCCCACGAGGCTTTCCCACGAGGCTTTCCCACAGGGCTGTCCCACGTGCACACGTGGTGGGAGTCGATCCTTGGCTTGAACGTCAAGGCAGTGAAGGGAAAACAGGTTCCTCTGGAATGGACTGACACATCTGGGGGACTCTTGGAACGGTGGCACGACCCTGGAGTTCCTCTCGCCTTTCCTGTGGAGAGCGCCTCGTCTTGAGATGCGACGGGAACGCCAGGAATTCTTTCCCTACGAAACAGGGAAAGGATCCCTCATCTCGAGCTAGGAGGCGGAAACGGGGCTCCCCTGGATGTGTGCGGGACCCTCGTGCTTCCTCTCGAGTGGAGACGGCTATGTCGGGGAACTTCTTGAGTTGCAGCAAGGGTGTGAAGGACCCTTTGGAAGTTCCAGTGGTTAGATGTGATTAGCCTCGAGAAGCCTCAGCGGAAATGGGCCTCATCTCGCCTGGAGGGCAAAACCTCCTGGATTTTCTCGAGTTGCAGCAGGTGCTCTCGACTTACGACGGGGACCTCAGGGACCCGCTCTGGTGGCCTCAGGAAAGGCCAGTCCGCATGCGAGTTCCTCGGGGGCCTCTCGGGATTCCGCTCCAGTCCATGCCGTGGCCTAAAACCTTGTGTGGAGTCGGGGCCGGAACCTGCGGATTCCTCTCCAGTGCTGACATGGATCTTGGGGTACTTCTGGAGTCTCCTCAGGGGAGTCAGTCCTCGTCTCGAATGCGGGCATGCACTTGCGCTTTCCTCCAGAGCGGTAGCAGCCGTGTCTCGCAGTCCGCCGCGTGGATCAAAGGATCTATGGTTTTCCCTCGAGTCTTTCCACGAGGCTTTCCCACGAGGCTTTCCCACAGGGCTGTCCCACGTGCACACGTGGTGGGAGTCGATCCTCGGCTTGAACGTCAAGGCAGTTCAAGGAAAACAGGTTCCTCTGGAATGGACTGACACATCTGGGGAACTCTTGGAATGGTGGCACGACCCTGGAGTTCCTCTCGCCTTTCCTGTGGAGAGCGCCTCCTCTTGAGATGCGACGGGAACGCCGGAAATTCTTTCTCTACGAAACGGGGAAAGGATCCCTCATCTCGAGCTAGGAGGTGGAAACGGGGCTCCCCTTGATGTGTGCGGGACCCAGGTGCTTCCTCTCGAGTGGAGACGAGTAAGGCGGAGAACTTCCTGAGTTGCAGCAAGGGTGTGAAGGACCCTTTGGAAGTTCCAGAGGTTAGATGTGATTAGCCTCGAGAATCCCGAGCGGAAATGGGCCTCATCTCGCCTGGAGGGCAAAACCTCCTGGATTTTCTCGAGTTGCAGCAGGTGCTCTCGACTTACGACGGGGACTTCAGGGAAACGCTCTGGTGGCCTCAGGAAAGGCCAGTCCCCATGCGAGTTACTCGGGGGCCTCTCGGGATTCCTCTCCCGTCGATGCCGGGGCCTAAGACCTTGTGTGGAGTCGGGGCCGGAACCTGAGGATTCCTCTCCAGTGCTGACATGGATCTTGGGGTACTTCTGAAGTCTCCCCAGGGGAGTCAGTCCTCGTCTCGAATGCGGGCATGCACTTGCGCTTTCCTCCAGAGCGGTAGCAGCAGTGTCACGCAGTCCGCCGCGGGGAGCAAAGGATCTATGGTTTTCCCTCGAGTCTTTTCCTCGAGGCTTTCCCACGAGGCTTTCGCACAGGGCTGTCCCACGTGCACACGTGCTGGGAGTCGATCCTCGGCTTGAACGTCAAGGCAGTGCAGGGAAAACAGGTTCCTCTGGAATGGACTGACACACCTGGGGGACTCTTGGAATGGTGGCACGACCCTGGAGTTCCTCTCGCCTTTCCTGTGGATAGTGCATCCTCTTGAGATGCGACGGGAACGCCGGGAATTCTTTCCCTACGAAACAGGGTAAGGATACCTCATCTCGAGCTAGGAGGCGGAAACGGGGCTCCCCTGGATGGGTGTGGGACCCTGGTGCTTCCTCTCGAGTGGAGACGGGTAAGGCGGGGAACTTCTTGAGTTGCAGCAAGGGTGTGAAGGACCCTTTGGAAGTTCCAGTGTTTAGATGTGATTAGCCTCGAGAATCCCGAGCGGAAATGGCCTCATCTCGCCTGGAGGGCAAAACCTCCTGGATTTTCTCGAGTTGCGGAAGGTGCTCTCGACTTACGACGGGGACCTCAGGGAAACGCTCTGGTGGCCTCAGGAAAGGCCAGTCCCCATGCGAGTTCCTCGGGGGCCTCTCGGGATTCCTCTCCCGTCGATGCCGGGGCCTAAGACCTTGTGTGGAGTCGGGGCCGGAACCTGAGGATTCCTCTCCAGTGCTGACATGGATCTTGGGGTACTTCTGAAGTCTCCCCAGGGGAGTCAGTCCTCGTCTCGAATGCGGGCATGCACTTGCGCTTTCCTCCAGAGCGGTAGCAGCAGTGTCACGCAGTCCGCCGCGTGGATCAAAGGATCTATAGTTTTCCCTCGAGTCTTTCCCACGAGGCTTTCCCACGAGGCTTTCCCACAGGGCTGTCCCACGTGCACACGTGGTGGGAGTCGTTCCTCGGCTTGAACGTCAAGGCAGTGGAGGGAAAACAGGTTCCTCTGTAATGGACTGACACATCTGGGGGTCTCTTGGAATGGTGGCACGACCCTGGAGTTCCTCTCCCCTTTCCTGTGGAGAGCGCTTCCTCTTGAGATGCGACGGGATCGCCGGTAATTCTTTCCCTACGAAACAGGGAAAGGATCCCTCATCTCGAGCTAGGAGGCGGAAAAGGGGCTCCCCTGGATGTGTGCGGGACCCCACGTGCTTCCTCTCGAGTGGAGACGGGTATGTCGGGGAACTTCTTGAGTTGCAGCAAGGGTGTGAAGGACCCTTTGGAAGTTCCAGTGGTTAGATGTGATTGGCCTCGAGAAGCCTCAGCGGAAATGGGCCTCATCTCCCCTGGAGGGCAAAACCTCCTGGATTTTCTCGAGTTGCAGCAGGTGCTCTCGACTTACGACGGGGACCTCAGGGACCCGCTCTGGTGGCCTCAGGAAAGGCCAGTCCGCATGCGAGTTCCTCGGGGGCCTCTCGGGATTCCGCTCCAGTCCATGCCGTGGCCTAAAACCTTGTGTGGAGTCGGGGCCGGAACCTGCGGATTCCTCTCCAGTGCTGACATGGATCTTGGGGTACTTCTGGAGTCTCCTCAGGGGAGTCAGTCCTCGTCTCGAATGCGGGCATGCACTTGCGCTTTCCTCCAGAGCGGTAGCAGCCGTGTCTCGCAGTCCGCCGCGTGGATCAAAGGATCTATGGTTTTCCCTCGAGTCTTTCCACGAGGCTTTCCCACGAGGCTTTCCCACAGGGCTGTCCCACGTGCACACGTGGTGGGAGTCGATCCTCGGCTTGAACGTCAAGGCAGTTCAAGGAAAACAGGTTCCTCTGGAATGGACTGACACATCTGGGGAACTCTTGGAATGGTGGCACGACCCTGGAGTTCCTCTCGCCTTTCCTGTGGAGAGCGCCTCCTCTTGAGATGCGACGGGAACGCCGGAAATTCTTTCTCTACGAAACGGGGAAAGGATCCCTCATCTCGAGCTAGGAGGCGGAAACGGGGCTCCCCTTGATGTGTGCGGGACCCAGGTGCTTCCTCTCGAGTGGAGACGAGTAAGGCGGAGAACTTCCTGAGTTGCAGCAAGGGTGTGAAGGACCCTTTGGAAGTTCCAGAGGTTAGATGTGATTAGCCTCGAGAATCCCGAGCGGAAATGGGCCTCATCTCGCCTGGAGGGCAAAACCTCCTGGATTTTCTCGAGTTGCAGCAGGTGCTCTCGACTTACGACGGGGACTTCAGGGAAACGCTCTGGTGGCCTCAGGAAAGGCCAGTCCCCATGCGAGTTCCTCGGGGGCCTCTCGGGATTCCTCTCCCGTCGATGCCGGGGCCTAAGACCTTGTGTGGAGTCGGGGCCGGAACCTGAGGATTCCTCTCCAGTGCTGACATGGATCTTGGGGTACTTCTGAAGTCTCCCCAGGGGAGTCAGTCCTCGTCTCGAATGCGGGCATGCACTTGCGCTTTCCTCCAGAGCGGTAGCAGCAGTGTCACGCAGTCCGCCGCGGGGAGCAAAGGATCTATGGTTTTCCCTCGAGTCTTTTCCTCGAGGCTTTCCCACGAGGCTTTCGCACAGGGCTGTCCCACGTGCACACGTGCTGGGAGTCGATCCTCGGCTTGAACGTCAAGGCAGTGCAGGGAAAACAGGTTCCTCTGGAATGGACTGACACACCTGGGGGACTCTTGGAATGGTGGCACGACCCTGGAGTTCCTCTCGCCTTTCCTGTGGATAGTGCATCCTCTTGAGATGCGACGGGAACGCCGGGAATTCTTTCCCTACGAAACAGGGTAAGGATACCTCATCTCGAGCTAGGAGGCGGAAACGGGGCTCCCCTGGATGGGTGTGGGACCCTGGTGCTTCCTCTCGAGTGGAGACGGGTAAGGCGGGGAACTTCTTGAGTTGCAGCAAGGGTGTGAAGGACCCTTTGAAAGTTCCAGTGTTTAGATGTGATTAGCCTCGAGAATCACGAGCGGAAATGGCCTCATCTCGCCAGGAGGGCAAAACCTCCTGGATTTTCTCGAGTTGCGGAAGGTGCTCTCGACTTACGACGGGGACCTCAGGGAAACGCTCTGGTGGCCTCAGGAAAGGCCAGTCCCCATGCGAGTTCCTCGGGGGCCTCTCGGGATTCCTCTCCCGTCGATGCCGGGGCCTAAGACCTTGTGTGGAGTCGGGGCCGGAACCTGAGGATTCCTCTCCAGTGCTGACATGGATCTTGGGGTACTTCTGAAGTCTCCCCAGGGGAGTCAGTCCTCGTCTCGAATGCGGGCATGCACTTGCGCTTTCCTCCAGAGCGGTAGCAGCAGTGTCACGCAGTCCGCCGCGTGGATCAAAGGATCTATAGTTTTCCCTCGAGTCTTTCCCACGAGGCTTTCCCACGAGGCTTTCCCACAGGGCTGTCCCACGTGCACACGTGGTGGGAGTCGTTCCTCGGCTTGAACGTCAAGGCAGTGCAGGGAAAACAGGTTCCTCTGTAATGGACTGACACATCTGGGGGTCTCTTGGAATGGTGGCACGACCCTGGAGTTCCTCTCCCCTTTCCTGTGGAGAGCGCTTCCTCTTGAGATGCGACGGGATCGCCGGTAATTCTTTCCCTACGAAACAGGGAAAGGATCCCTCATCTCGAGCTAGGAGGCGGAAAAGGGGCTCCCCTGGATGTGTGCGGGACCCCACGTGCTTCCTCTCGAGTGGAGACGGGTATGTCGGGGACCTTCTTGAGTTGCAGCAAGGGTGTGAAGGACCCTTTGGAAGTTCCAGTGGTTAGATGTGATTGGCCTCGAGAAGCCTCAGCGGAAATGGGCCTCATCTCGCCTGGAGGGCAAAACCGCCTGGATTTTCTCGAGTTGCGGCAGGTGCTCTCGACTTACGACGGGGACCTCAGGGACCCGCTCTGGTGGCCTCAGGAAAGGCCAGTCCCCATGCGAGTTCCTCGGGGGCCTCTCGGGATTCCTCTCCCGTCGATGCCGGGGCCTAAGACCTTGTGTGGAGTCGGGGCCGGAACCTGAGGATTCCTCTCCAGTGCTGACATGGATCTTGGGGTACTTCTGGAGTCTCCCCAGGGGAGTCAGACCTCGTCTCGATTGCGGGCATGCACTTGCGCTTTCCTCCAGAGCGGTAGCAGCAGTGTCACGCAGTCTGCCGCGTGGATCAAAGGATCTATGGTTTTCCCTCGAGTCTTTCCCACGAGGCTTTCCCACGAGGCTTTCCCACAGGGCTGTCCCACGTGCACACGTGGTGGGAGTCGATCCTCGGCTTGAACGTCAAGGCAGTGCAGGGAAAACAGGTTCCTCTGGAATGGACTGACACATCTGGGGGACTCTTGGAATGGTGGCACGACCCTGGAGTTCCTCGCGCCTTTCCTGTGGAGAGCGCCTCCTCTTGAGATGCGACGGGAACGCCGGGAATTCTTTCCCTACGAAACAGGGAAAGGATCCCTCATCTCGAGCTAGGAGGCGGAAACGGGGCTCCCCTGGATGTGTGCGGGACCCCACGTGCTTCCTCTCGAGTGGAGACGGGTATGTCGGGGAACTTCTTGAGTTGCAGCAAGGGTGTGAAGGACCCTTTGGAAGTTCCAGTGGTTAGATGTGATTGGCCTCGAGAAGCCTCAGCGGAAATGGGCCTCATCTCGCCTGGAGGGCAAAACCGCCTGGATTTTCTCGAGTTGCGGCAGGTGCTCTCGACTTACGACGAGGACCTCAGGGACCCGCTCTGGTGGCCTCAGGAAAGGCCAGTCCCCATGCGAGTTCCTCTGGGGATTCCTCTCCCGTCGATGCCGGGGCCTAAGACCTTGTGTGGAGTCGGGGCCGGAACCTGAGGATTCCTCTCCAGTGCTGACATGGATCTTGGGGTACTTCTGGAGTCTCCCCAGGGGAGTCAGTCCTCGTCTCGAATGCGGGCATGCACTTGCGCTTTCCTCCAGAGCGGTAGCAGCAGTGTCACGCAGTCCGCCGCATGGATCAAAGGATCTATGGTTTTCCCTCGAGTCTTTCCCACGAGGCTTTCCCACGAGGCTTTTCCACAGGGCTGTCCCACGTGCACACGTGGTGGGAGTCGATCCTCGGCTTGAACGTCAAGGCAGTGCAGGGAAAACAGGTTCCTCTGGAATGGACTGACACATCTGGGGGACTCTTGGAATGGTGGCACGACCATGGAGTTCCTCTCACCTTTCCTGTGGAGAGCGCCTCCTCTTGAGATGCGACGGGAACGCCGGGAATTCTTTCCCTACGAAACAGGGAAAGGATCCCTCATCTCGAGCTAGGAGGCGGAAACGGGGCTCCCCTGGATGTGTGCGGGACCCACGTGCTTCCTCTCGACTGGAGACGGGTATGTCGGGGAACTTCTTGAGTTGCAGCAAGGGTGTGAAGGACCCTTTTGAAGTTCCAGTGCTTAGATGTGATTGGCCTCGAGAAGCCTCAGCGGAAATGGGCCTCATCTCGCCTGGAGGGCAAAACCTCCTGGATTTTCTCGAGTTGCGGCAGGTGCTCTCGACTTACGACGGGGACCTCAGGGACCCGCTCTGGTTGTCTCAGGAAAGGCCAGTACCCATGCGAGTTCCTCCGGGGCCTCTCGGGATTCCTCTCCCGTCGATGCTGGGGCCTAAGACCTTGTGTGGAGTCGGGGCCGGAACCTGAGGATGCCTCTCCAGTTCTGACATGGATCTTGGGGTACTTCTAGAGTCTCCCCAGGGGAGTCAGTCCTCGTCTCGAAGGCGGGCATGCACTTGCGCTTTCCTCCAGAGCGGTAGCAGCAGTGTCACGCAGTCTGCCGCGTGGATCAAAGGATCTATGGTTTTCCCTCGAGTCTTTCCCACGAGGCTTTCCCACGAGGCTTTCCCAAAGGGCTGTCCCACGTGCACACGTGGTGGGAGTCGATCCTCGGCTTGAACGTCAAGGCAGTGCAGGGAAAACAGGTTCCTCTGGAATGGACTGACACATCTGGGGGACTCTTGGAATGGTGGCACGACCCTGGAGTTCCTCTCGCCTTTCCTGTGGAGAGCGCCTCCTCTTGAGATGCGACGGGAACGCCGGGAATTCTTTCCCTACGAAACAGGGAAAGGATCCCTCATCTCAAGCTAGGAGGCGGAAACGCGGCTCCCCTGGATGTGTGCGGGACCCCCGTGCTTCCTCTCGAGTGGAGACGGGTATGTCGGGGACCTTCTTGAGTTGCAGCAAGGGTGTGAAGGACCCTTTGGAAGTTCCAGTGGTTAGATGTGATTGGCCTCGAGAAGCCTCAGCGGAAATGGGCCTCATCTCGCCTGGAGGGCAAAACCGCCTGGATTTTCTCGAGTTGCGGCAGGTGCTCTCGACTTACGACGAGGACCTCAGGGACCCGCTCTGGTGGCCTCAGGAAAGGCCAGTCCCCATGCGAGTTCCTCTGGGGATTCCTCTCCCGTCGATGCCGGGGCCTAAGACCTTGTGTGGAGTCGGGGCCGGAACCTGAGGATTCCTCTCCAGTGCTGACATGGATCTTGGGGTACTTCTGGAGTCTCCCCAGGGGAGTCAGTCCTCGTCTCGAATGTGGGCATGCACTTGCGCTTTCCTCCAGAGCGGTAGCAGCAGTGTCACGCAGTCCGCCGCATGGATCAAAGGATCTATGGTTTTCCCTCGAGTCTTTCCCACGAGGCTTTCCCACGAGGCTTTTCCACAGGGCTGTCCCACGTGCACACGTGGTGGGAGTCGATCCTCGGCTTGAACGTCAAGGCAGTGCAGGGAAAACAGGTTCCTCTGGAATGGACTGACACATCTGGGGGACTCTTGGAATGGTGGCACGACCCTGGAGTTCCTCTCGCCTTTCCTGTGGAGAGCGCCTCCTCTTGAGATGCGACGGGAACGCCGGGAATTCTTTCCCTACGAAACAGGGAAAGGATCCCTCATCTCAAGCTAGGAGGCGGAAACGGGGCTCCCCTGGATGTGTGCGGGACCCCCGTGCTTCCTCTCAAGTGGAGACGGGTATGTCGGGGAACTTCTTGAGTTGCAGCAAGGGTGTGAAGGACCCTTTGGAAGTTCCAGTGGTTAGATGTGATTAGCCTCGAGAAGCCTCAGCGGAAATCGGCCTCATCTCGCCTGGAGGGCAAAACCTCCTGGATTTTCTCGAGTTGCGGCAGGTGCTCTCGACTTACGACGGGGACCTCAGGGACCCGCTCTGGTGGCCTCAGGAAAGGCCAGTCCCCATGCGAGTTCCTCGGGGGCCTCTCGGGATTCCTCTCCCGTCGATGCCGGGGCCTAAGACCTTGTGTGGAGTCGGGGCCGGAACCTGAGGATTCCTCTCCAGTGCTGACATGGATCTTGGGGTACTTCTGGAGTCTCCCCAGGGGAGTCAGTCCTCGTCTCGAATGCGGGCATGCACTTGCGCTTTCCTCCAGAGCGGTGGCAGCAGTGTCACGCAGTCCGCTGCGTGGATCAAAGGATCTATGGTTTTCCCTCGAGTCTTTCCCACGAGGCTTTCCCACGAGGCTTTCCCACAGGGCTGTCCCACGTGCACACGTGGTGGGAGTCGATCCTCGGCTTGAACGTCAAGGCAGTGCAGGGAAAACAGGTTCCTCTGGAATGGACTGACACATCTGGGGGACTCTTGGAATGGTGGCACGACCCTGGAGTTCCTCTCGCCTTTCCTGTGGAGAGCGCCTCCTCTTGAGATGCGACGGGAACGCCGGGAATTCTTTCCCTACGAAACAGGGAAAGGATCCCTCATCTCGAGCTAGGAGGCGGAAACGGGGCTCCTCTGGATGTGTGCGGGACCCCACGTGCTTCCTCTCGAGTGGAGACGGGTATGTCGGGGAACTTCTTGAGTTGCAGCAAGGGTGTGAAGGACCCTTTGGAAGTTCCAGTGGTTAGATGTGATTGGCCTCGAGAAGCCTCAGCGGAAATGGGCCTCATCTCGCCTGGAGGGCAAAACCGCCTGGATTTTCTCGAGTTGCGGCAGGTGCTCTCGACTTACGACGAGGACCTCAGGGACCCGCTCTGGTGGCCTCAGGAAAGGCCAGTCCCCATGCGAGTTCCTCTGGGGATTCCTCTCCCGTCGATGCCGGGGCCTAAGACCTTGTGTGGAGTCGGGGCCGGAACCTGAGGATTCCTCTCCAGTGCTGACATGGATCTTGGGGTACTTCTGGAGTCTCCCCAGGGGAGTCAGTCCTCGTCTCGAATGCGGGCATGCACTTGCGCTTTCCTCCAGAGCGGTAGCAGCAGTGTCACGCAGTCCGCAGCATGGATCAAAGGATCCATGGTTTTCCCTCGAGTCTTTCCCACGAGGCTTTCCCACGAGGCTTTCCCACAGGGCTGTCCCACGTGCACACGTGGTGAGAGTCGATCCTTGGCTTGAACGTCAAGGCAGTGCAGGGAAAACAGGTTCCTCTGGAATGGACTGACACATCTGGGGGACTCTTGGAATGGTGGCACGACCCTGGAGTTCCTCTCGCCTTTCCTGTGGAGAGCGCCTCCTCTTGAGGTGCGACGGGAACGCCGGGAATTCTTTCCCTACGAAACAGGGAAAGGATCCCTCATCTCGAGCTAGGAGGCGGAAACGGGGCTCTGCTGGATGTGTGCGGGAACCTCGTCCTTCCTCTCGAGTGGAGACGAGTATGTCAGGGAACTTCTTGAGTTGTAGCAAGGGTGTGAAGGACCCTTTGGAAGTTCCAGTGGTTAGATGTGATTAGCCTAGAGAAGCCTCAGCGGAAATGGGCCTCATCTCGCCTGGAGGGCAAAACCTCCTGGATTTTCTCGAGTTGCGGCAGGTGCTCTCGACTTACGACGGGGACCTCAGGGACCCGCTCTGGTGGCCTCAGGAAAGGCCAGTCCCCAGGCGAGTTCCTCGGGGGCCTCTCGGGATTCCTCACCCGTCGATGCCGGGGCCTTAGACCTTGTGTGGAGTCGGGGCCGGAACCTGAGGATTCCTCCCCAGTGCTGACATGGATCTTGGGGTACTTCTGGTGTCTCCCCAGGGGAGTCAGTCCTCGTCTCGAATGCGGGCATGCACTTGCGCTTTCCTCCAGAGCGGTAGCAGCAGTGTCACGCAGTCCGCCGCGTGGATCAAAGGATCTATGTTTTTCCCTCGAGTCTTTCAAACGAGGCTTTCCCACGAGGCTTTCCCACAGGGCTGTCCCACGTGCACACGTGGTGGGAGTCGATCCTCGGCTTGAACGTCAAGGCAGTGCAGGGAAAACAGGTTCCTCTGGAATGGACTGACACATCTGGGGGACTCTTGGAATGGTGGCACGACCCTTCAGTTCCTCTCGCCTTTCCTGTGGAGAGCGCCTCCTCTTGAGATGCGACGGGAACGCCGGGAATTCTTTCCCTACGAAACAGGGAAAGGATCCCTCATCTCGAGCTAGGAGGCGGAAACGGGGCTCCCCTGGATGTGTGCGGGACCCACGTGCTTCCTCTCGAGTGGAGACGGGTATGTCGGGGAACTTCTTGAGTTGCAGCAAGGGTGTGAAGGACCCTTTGGAAGTTCCAGTGGTTAGACGTGATTAGCCTCGAGAAGCCTCAGCGGAAATGGGCCTCATCTCGCCTGGAGGGCAAAACCTCCTGGATTTTCTCGAGTTGCGGCAGGTGCTCTCGACTTACGACGGGGACCTCAGGGATCCGCTCTGGTGGCCTCAGGAAAGGCCAGTCCCCATGCGAGTTCCTCGGGGGCCTCTCGGGATTCCTCTCCCGTCGATGCCGGGGCCTAAGACCTTGTGTGGAGTCGGGGCCGGAACCTGAGGATTCCTCTCCAGTGCTGACATGGATCTTGGGGTACTTCTGGAGTCTCCCTAGGGGAGTCAGTCCTCGTCTCGAATGCGGGCATGCACTTGCGCTTTCCTCCAGAGCGGTAGCAGCAGTGTCACGCAGTCCGCCGCGTGGATCCAAGGATCTATTGTTTTCCCTCGTGTCTTTCCCACGAGGCTTTCCCACGAGGCTTTCCCACAGGGCTGTCCCACGTGCACACGTGGTGGGAGTGGATCCTCGGCTTGAACGTCAAGGCAGTGCAGGGAAAACAGGTTCCTCTGGAATGGACTGACACATCTGGGGGACTCTTGGAATGGTGGCACGACCCTGGAGTTCCTCTCGCCTTTCCTGTGGAGAGCGCCTCCTCTTGAGATGCGACGGGAACGCCGGGAATTCTTTCCCTACGAAACAGGGAAAGGATCCCTCATCTCGAGCTAGGAGCCGTAAACGGGGCTCCCCTGGATGTGTGCGGGACCCCACGTGCTTCCTCTCGAGTGGAGACGGGTATGTCGGGGAACTTCTTGAGTTGCAGCAAGGGTGTGAAGGACCCTTTGGAAGTTCCAGTTGTTAGACGTGATTCGCCGCGAGAAGCCTCAGCGGAAATGGGCCTCATCTCGCCTGGAGGGCAAAACCTCCTGGATTTTCTCGAGTTGCGGCAGGTGCTCTCGACTTACGACGGGGACCTCAGGGACCCGCTCTGGTGGCCTCAGGAAAGGCCAGTCCCCATGCGAATTCCTCGGGGGCCTCTCGGGATTACTCTCCCGTCGATGCCGGGGCCTAAGACCTTGTGTGGAGTCGGGGCCGGAACCTGAGGATTCCTCTCCAGTGCTGACATGGATCTTGGGCTACTTCTGGAGTCTCCCCAGGGGAGTCAGTCCTCGTCTCGAATGCGGGCATGCACTTGCGCTTTCCTCCAGAGCGGTAGCAGCAGTGTCACGCAGTCCGCCGCGTGGATAAAAGGATCTATGGTTTTCCCTCGAGTTTTCCCACGAGGCTTTCCCACGAGGCTTTCCCACAGGGCTGTCCCACGGGCACACGTGGTGGGAGTGGATCCTCGGCTTGAACGTCAAGGCAGTGCAGGGAAAACAGGTTCCTCTGTAATGGACTGACACATCTGGGGGACTCTTGGAATGGTGGCATGACCCTGGAGTTCCTCTCGGCTTTCCTGTGGAGAGCGCCTCCTCTTGAGATGCGACGGGAACGCCGGGAATTCTTTCCCTACGAAACAGGGAAAGGATCCCTCATCTCGAGCTAGGAGGCGGAAACGGGGCTCCCCTGGATGTGTGCGGGACCCCACGTGCTTCCTCTCGAGTGGAGACGGGTATGTCGGGGAACTTCTTGAGTTGCAGCAAGGGTGTGAAGGACCCTTTGGAAGTTCCAGTGGATAGACGTGATTAGCCTCGAGAAGCCTCAGCGGAAATGGGCCTCATCTCGCCTGGAGGGCAAAACCTCCTGGATTTTCTCGAGTTGCGGCAGGTGCTCTCGACTTACGACGGGGACCTCAGGGACCCGCTCTGGTGGCCTCAGGAAAGGCCAGTCCCCATGCGAGTTCCTCGGGGGCCTCTCGGGATCCCTCTCCCGTCGATGCCGGGGCCTAAGACCTTGTGTGGAGTCGGGGCCGGAACCTGAGGATTCCTCTCCAGTGCTGACATGGATCTTGGGGTACTTCTGGAGTCTCCCCACTGGAGTCAGTACTCGTCTCGAATGCGGACATGCACTTGCGCTTTCCTCCAGAGCGGTAGCAGCAGTGTCACGCAGTCCGCCCCGTGGATCAAAGGATCTATGGTTTTCCCTCGAGTCTTTCCCACGAGGCTTTCCCACGAGGCTTTGCCACAGGGCTGTCCCACGTGCACACGTGGTGGGAGTGGATCCTCGGCTTGAACGTCAAGGCAGTGCAGGGAAAACAGGTTCCTCTGGAATGGACTGACACATCTGGGGGACTCTTGGAATGGTGGCACGACCCTGGAGTTCCTCTCGCCTTTCCTGTGGAGAGCGCCTCCTCTTGAGATGCGACGGGAACGCCGGGAATTCTTTCCCTACGAAACAGGGAAAGGATCCCTCATCTCGAGATAGGAGGCGGAAACGGGTCTCCCCTGGATGTGTGCGGGACCCCACGTGCTTCCTCTCGAGTGGAGACGGGTATGTCGGGGAACTTCTTGAGTTGCAGCAAGGGTGTGAAGGACCCTTTGGAAGTTCGAGTGGTTAGACATGATTCGCCTCGAGAAGCCTCAGCGGAAATGGGCCTCATCTCGCCTGGAGGGCAAAACCTCCTGGATTTTCTCGAGTTGCGGCAGGTGCTCTCGACTTACGACGGGGACCTCAGGGACCCGCTCTGGTGGCCTCAGGAAAGGCCAGTCCCCATGCGAATTCCTCGGGGGCCTCTTGGGATTACTCTCCAGTCGATGCCGGGGCCTAAGACCTTGTGTGGAGTCGGGGCCGGAACCTGAGGATTCCTCTCCAGTGCTGACATGGATCTTGGGGTACTTCTGGAGTCTCCCCAGGGGAGTCAGTCCTCGTCTCGAATGCGGGCATGCACTTGCACTTTCCTCCAGAGCGGTAGCAGCAGTGTCACGCAGTCCGCCGCGTGGATCAAAGGATCTATGGTTTTCCCTCGAGTCTTTCCCACGAGGCTTTCCCACGAGGCTTTCCCACAGGGCTGTCCCACGTGCACACGTGGTGGGAGTGGATCCTCGGCTTGAACGTCAAGGCAGTGCAGGGAAAACAGGTTCCTCTGGAATGGACTGACACATCTGGTGGACACTTGGAATGGTGGCACGACCCAGGAGTTCCTCTCGCCTTTCCTGTGGAGAGCGCCTCCTCTTGAGATGCGACGGGAACACCGGGAATTCTTTCCCTACGAAACAGGGAAAGGATCCCTCATCTCGAGCTAGGAGGCAGAAACGGGGCTACCCTGGATGTGTGCGGGACGCCACGTGCTTCCTCTCGAGTGGAGACGGGTATGTCGGGGAACTTCTTGAGTTGCAGCAAGGGTGTGAAGCACCCTTTGGAAGTTCCAGTGGTTAGACGTGATTAGCCTCGAGAAGCCTCAGAGGAAATGGGCCTCATCTCGCCTGGAGGGCAAAACCTCCTGGATTTTCCCGAGTTGCGGCAGGTGCTCTCGACTTACGACGGGGACCTCAGGGACCCGCTCTGGTGGCCTCAGGAAAGGCCAGTCCCCATGCGAGTTCCTCGGGGGCCTCTTGGGATTCCTCTCCCGTCGATGCCGGGGCCTAAGACCTTGTGTGGAGTCGGGGCCGGAACCTGAGGATTCCTCTCCAGTGCTGACATGGATCTTGGGGTACTTCTGGAGTCTCCCCCGGGGAGTCAGTCCTCGTCTCAAATGCGGGCATGCACTTGCGCTTTCCTCCAGAACGGTAGCAGCAGTGTCACGCAGTCCGCCGCGTGGATCAAAGGATCTATGGTTTTCCCTCGAGTCTTTCCCACGAGGCTTTCCCACGAGGCTTTCCCACAGGGCTGTCCCACTTGCACACGTGGTGGGAGTGGATCCTCGGCTTGAACGTCAAGGCAGTGCAGGGAAAACAGGTTCCTCTGGAATGGACTGACACATCTGGGGGACTCTTGGAATGGTGGCACGTCCCTGGTGTTCCTCTCGCCTTTCCTGTGGAGAGCGCCTCCTCTTGAGATGCGACGGGAACGCCGGGAATTCTTTCCCTACGAAACAGGGAAAGGATCCCTCATCTCGAGCTAGGAGGCGGAAACGGGGCTCCCCTGGATGTGTGCGGGAACCCACGTGCTTCCTTTCGAGTGGAGACGGGTATGTCGGGGAACTTCTTGAGTTGCAGCAAGGGTGTGAAGGACCCTTTGGAAGTTCCAGCGGTTAGATGTGATTAGCCTCGAGAAGCCTCAGCGGAAATGGGCCTCATCTCGCCTGGTGGGAAAAACCTCCTGGATTTTCTCGAGTTGCGGCAGCTGCTCTCGACTTACGATGGGGACCTCAGGGACCCTCTCTGGTGGCCTCAGGAAAGGCCAGTCCCCATTCGAGTTCCTCGGGGGCCTCTCGGCATTCATCTCCCGTCGATGCCGGGGCCTAAGACCTTGTGTGGAGTCGGGGCCGGAACCTGAGGATTCCTCTCCAGTGCTGACATGGATCTTGGGGTACTTCTGGAGTCTCCCCAGGGGAGTCAGTCCTCGTCTCGAATGCGGGCATGCACTTGCGCTTTCCTCCAGAGCGGTAGCAGCAGTGTCACGCAGTCCGCCCCGTGGATCAAAGGATCTATGTTTTTCCCTCGAGTCTTTCCCACGAGGCTTTCCCACGAGGCTTTCCAACAGGGCTGTCCCACGTGCACACGTGGTGGGAGTGGATCCTCGGCTTGAACGTCAAGGCAGTGCAGGGAAAACAGGTTCCTCTGGAATGGACTGACACATCTGGGGGACTCTTGGAATGGTGGCACGACCCTGGAGTTCCTCTCGCCTTTCCTGTGGAGAGCGCCTCCTCTTGAGATGCGACGGGAACGCCGGGAATTCTTTCCCTAAGAAACAGGGAAAGGATCCCTCATCTCGAGCTAGGAGGCGGAAACGGGGCTCCCCTGGATGTGTGCGGGACCCCACGTGCTTCCTCTCGAGTGGAGACGGGTATGTCGGGGAACTTCTTGAGTTGCAGCAAGGGTGTGAAGGACCCTTTGGAAGTTCCAGTGGTTAGACGTGATTCGCCGCGAGAAGCCTCAGCGGAAATGGGCCTCATCTCGCCTGGAGGGCAAAACATCCTGGATTTTCTCGAGTTGCGGCAGGTGCTCTCGACTTACGACGGGGACCTCAGGGACCCGCTCTGGTGGCCTCAGGAAAGGCCAGTCCCCATGCGAATTCCTCGGGGGCCTCTCGGGATTACTCTCCCGTAGATGCCGGGGCCTAAGACCTTGTGTGGAGTCGGGGCCGGAAACTGAGGATTCCTCTCCAGTGCTGACATGGATCTTGGGGTACTTCTGGAGTCTCCCCAGGGGAGTCAGTCCTCGTCTCGAATGCGGGCATGCACTTGCGCTTTCCTCCAGAGCGGTAGCAGCAGTGTCACGCAGTCCGCCGCGTGGATCAAAGGATCTATGGTTTTCCCTCGAGTCTTTCCCACGAGGCTTTCCCACGAGGCTTTCCCACAGGGCTGTCCCACGTGCACACGTGGTGGGAGTGGATCCTCGGCTTGAACGTCAAGGCAGTGCAGGGAAAACAGGTTCCTCTGGAATGGACTGACACATCTGGGGGACTCTTGGAATGGTGGCACGACCCTGGAGTTCCTCTCGCCTTTCCTGTGGAGAGCGCCTCCTCTTGAGATGCGACGGGAACGCCGGGAATTCTTTCCCTACGAAACAGGGAAAGGATCCCTCATCTCGAGCTAGGAGGCGGAAACGGGGCTCCCCTGGATGTGTTCGGAACACCACGTGCTTCCTCTCGAGTGCAGATGGGTATGTCGGGGAACTTCTTGAGTTGCAGCAAGGGTGTGAAGGACCCTTTGGAAGTTCCAGTGGTTAGATGTGATTGGCCTCGAGAAGCCTCAGCGGAAATGGGCCTCATCTCGCCTGGAGGGCAAAACCTCCTGGATTTTCTCGAGTTGCGGCAGGTGCTCTCGACTTACGACGGGGACCTCAGGGACCCGCTCTGGTGGCCTCAGGAAAGGCCAGTCCCCATGCGAGTTCCTCGGGGGCCTCTCGGGATTCCTCTCCCGTCAATGCCGGGGCCTAAGACCTTGTGTGGAGTCGGGGCCGGAACCTGAGGATTCCTCTCCAGTGCTGACATGGATCTTGGGGTACTTCTGGAGTCTCCCCAGGGGAGTCAGTCCTCGTCTCGAATGCGGGCATGCACTTGCGCTTTCCTCCAGAGCGGTAGCAGCAGTGCCACGCAGTCCGCCGCATGGATCAAAGGATCTATGGTTTTCCCTCGAGTCTTTCCCACGAGGCTTTCCCACGGGCTTTCCCACAGGGCTGTCCCACGTGCACACGTAGTGGGAGTCGATCCTCGGCTTGAACGTTAAGGCAGTGCAGGGAAAACAGGTTCCTCTGGAATGGACTGACACATCTGGGGGACTCTTGGAATGGTGTCTCGACCCTGGAGTTCCTCTCGCCTTTCCTGTGGAGAGCGCCTCCTCTTGAGATGCGACGGGAACGCTGGGAATTCTTTCCCTACGAAACAGGGAAAGGATCCCTCATCTCGAGCTAGAAGGCGGAAACGGGGCTCCCCTGGATGTGTGCGGGACCCCACGTGCTTCCTCTCGAATGCAGACGGGTATGTCGGGGAACTTCTTGAATTGCAGCAATGGTGTGAAGGACCCTTTGGAAGTTCCAGTGGTTAGACGTGATTAGCCTCGAGAAGCCTCAGTGGAAATGGGCCTCATCTCGCCCGGAGGGCAAAACCTCCTGGATTTTCTCGAGTTGCGGCAGGTGCTCTCGACTTACGACGGGGACCTCAGGGACCCTCTCTGGTGGCCTCAGGAAAGGCCAGTCCCCATGCGAGTTCCTCGGGGGCCTCTCGGGATTCCTCTCCCGTCGATGCCGGGGCCTAAGACCTTGTGTGGAGTCGAGCCCGGAACCTGAGGATTCCTCTCCAGTGCTGACATGGATCTTGGGGTACTTCTGGAGTCTCCCCAGGGGAGTCAGTCCTCGTCTCGAATGCGAGCATGCACTTGCGCTTTCCTCCAGAGCGGTAGCAGTAGTGTCACGCAGTCGGCCGCGTGGATCAAAGGATCTATGGTTTTCCCTCGAGTCTTTCCCACGAGGCTTTCCCACGAGGCTTTCCCACAGGGCTGTCCCACGTGCACACGTGGTGGGAGTCGATCCTCGGCTTGAACGTCAAGGCAGTGCAGGGAAAACAGGTTCCTCTGGAATGGACTGACACATCTGGTGTACTCTTGGAATGGTGTCTCGACCCTGGAGTTCCTCTCGCCTTTCCTGTGGAGAGCGCCTCCTCTTGAGATGCGACGGGAACGCCGGGAATTCTTTCCCTACGAAACAGGGAAAGGATCCCTCATCTCGAGCTAGGAGGCGGAAACGGGGCTCCCCTGGATGTGTGCGGGACCTCACGTGCTTCCTCTCGAGTGCAGACGGGTATGTCGGGGAACTTCTTGAGTTGCAGCAATGGTGTGAAGGACCCTTTGGAAGTTCCAGTGGTTAGACGTGATTAGCCTCGAGAAGCCTCAGTGGAAATGGGCCTCATCTCGCCTGGAGGGCAAAACCTCCTGGATTTTCTCGAGTTGCGGCAGGTGCTCTCGACTTACGACGGGGACCTCAGGGAACCGCTCTGGTGGACTCAAGAAAGGCCAGTCCCCATGCGAGTTCCTCGGGGGCCTCTCGTCATTCTCCTCCCGTCGATGCCGGGGCCTAAGACCTTGTGTGGAGTCGGGGCCGGAACCTGAGGATTCCTCTCCAGTGCTGACATGAATCTTGGGGTACTTCTGGAGTCTCCCCAGGGGAGTCAGTCCTCGTCTCGAATGCGGGCATGCACTTGCGCTTTCCTCCAGAGCGGTAGCAGCAGTGTCACGCAGTCCGCCGCGTGGATCAAAGGATCTATGATTTTCCCTCGAGTCTTTCCCACGAGGCTTTCCCACGAGGCTTTCCCACAGGGCTGTCCCACGTGCACACGTGGTGGGAGTGGATCCTCGGCTTGAACGACAAGGCAGTGCAGGGAAAACAGGTTCCTCTGGAATGGACTGACACATCTGGGGGACTCTTGGAATGGTGGCACGACCCTGGAGTTCCTCTCGCCATTCCTGTGGAGAGCGCCTCCTCTTGAGATGCGACGGGAACGCCGGGAATTCTTTCCCTATGAAACAGGGAAAGGATCCCTCATCTCGAGCTAGGAGGCGGAAACGGCGCTCACCTGGATGTGTGCGGGACCCCACGTGCTTCCTCTCGAGTGGAGACGGGTATGTCGGGGAACTTCTTGAGTTGCAGCAAGGGTGTGAAGGACCCTTTGGAAGTTCCAGTGGTTAGACGTGATTAGCCTCGAGAAGCCTCAGCGGAAATGGGCCTCATCTCGCCTGGAGGGCAAAACCTCCTGGATTTTCTCGAGTTGCGGCAGGTGCTCTCGACTTACGACAGGGACCTCAGCGACCCTCTCTGGTGGCCTCAGGAAAGGCCAGTCCCCATGCGAGTTCCTCGGGGGCCTCTGGGGATTCCTCTCCCGTCGATGCCGGGGCCTATGTCCTTGTGTGGAGTCGGGGTCGGAACCTGAGGATTCCTCTCCAGTGCTGACATGGATCTTGGGGTACTTCTGGAGTCTCCCCAGGGGAGTCAGTCCTCGTCTCGAATGCGGGCATGCACTTGCGCTTTCCTCCAGAGCGGTAGCAGCAGTGTCACGCAGTCCGCCGCGTGGATCAAAGGATCTATGTTTTTCCCTCGAGTCTTTCCCACGAGGCTTTCCCACGAGGCTTTCCCACAGGGCTGTCCCACGTGCACACGTGGTGGGAGTCGATCCTCGGCTTGAACGTCAAGGCAGTGCAGGGAAAACAGGTTCCTCTGGAATGGACTGACACATCTGGGGGACTCTTGGAATGGTGTCACGACCCTGGAGTTCCTCTCGCCTTTCCTGTGGAGAGCGCCTCCTCTTGAGATGCGACGGGAACGCCGGGAATTCTTTCCCTACGAAACAGGGAAAGGATCCCTCATCTCGAGCTAGGAGGCGGAAACGGGGCTCCCCTGGATGTGTGCGGGACCCCACGTGCTTCCTCTCGAGTGGAGACGGGTATGTCGCGGAACTGCTTCAGTTGCAGCAAGGGTGTGAAGGACCCTTTGGAAGTTCCAGTGGTTAGATGTGATTGGCCTCGAGAAGCCTCAGCGGAAATGGGCCTCATCTCGCCTGGAGGGCAAAACCTCCTGGATTTTCTCGAGTTGCGGCAGGTGCTCTCGACTTACGATGGGGACCTCAGGGACCCGCTCTGGTGGCCTCAGGAAAGGCCAGTCCCCATGCGAGTTCCTCGGGGCCTCTCGGGATTCCTCTCCCGTCGATGCCGGGGCCTAAGACCTTGTGTGGAGTCGGGGCCGGAACCTGAGGATTCCTCTCCAGTGCTGACATGGATCTTGGGGTACTTCTGGAGTCTCCCCAGGGGAGTCAGTCCTCGTCTCGAATGCGGGCATGCACTTGCCCTTTCCTCCAGAGCGGTAGCAGCAGTGTCACGCAGTCGGCCGCGTGGATCAAAGGATCTATGGTTTTCCCTCGAGTCTTTCCCACGAGGCTTTCCCACGAGGCTTTCCCACAGGGCTGTCCCACGTGCACACGTGGTGGGAGTCGATCCTCGGCTTGAACGTCAAGGCAGTGCAGGGAAAACAGGTTCCTCTGGAATGGACTGACACATCTGGGGGTCTCTTGGAATGGTGCCACGACCCTGGAGTTCCTCTCGCCTTTCCTGCGGAGAGCACCTCCTCTTGAGATGCGACGGGAACGCCGGGAATTCTTTCCCTAAGTAACAGGGAAAGGATCCCTCATCTCGAGCTAGGAGGCGGAAACGGGGCTCCACTGGATGTGTGCGGGACCCCACGTGCTTCCTCTCGAGTGGAGACGGCTATGTCGGGGAACTTCTTGAGTTGCAGCAAGGGTGTGAAGGACCCTTTGGAAGTTCCAGTGGTTAGATGTGATTGGCCTCGAGAAGCCTCAGCGGAAATGGGCCTCATCTCGCCTGGAGGGCAAAACCTCCTGGATTTTCTCGAGTTGCGGCAGGTGCTCTCGACTTACGACGGGGACCTCAGGGACCCGCTCTGGTGGCCTCAGGAAAGGCCAGTCCCCATGCGAGTTCCTCGGGGGCCTCTCGGGATTCCTCTCCCGTCGATGCCGGCGCCGAAGACCTTGTGTGGAGTCGGGGCCGGAACATGAGGATTCCTCTCCAGTGCTGACATGGATCTTGGGGTACTTCTGGAGTCTCCCCATGGGAGTCAGTCCTCGTCTCGAATGCGGGCATGCACTTGCGCTTTCCTCCAGAGCGGTAGCAGCAGTGTCACGCAGTCCACCGCGTGGATCAAAGGATCTATGGTTTTCCCTCGAGTCTTTCCCACGAGGCTTTCCCACGAGGCTTTCCCACAGGGCTGTCCCACGTGCACACGTGGTGGGAGTGGATCCTCGGCTTGAACGTCAAGGCAGTGCAGGGAAAACAGGTTCCTCTGGAATGGACTGACACATCTGGGGGACTCTTGGAATGGTGGCACGACCCTGGAGTTCCTCTCGCCTTTCCTGTGGAGAGCGCCTCCTCTTGAGATGCGACGGGAACGCCGGGAATTCTTTCCCTACGAAACAGGGAAAGGATCCCTCATCTCGAGCTAGGAAGCGGAAACGGGGCTCCCCTGGATGTGTGCGGGACCCCACGTGCTTCCTCTCGAGTGGAGACGGGTATGTCGGGGAACTTGTTGAATTGCAGCAAGGGTGTGAAGGACCCTTTGGAAGTTCCAGTGGTTAGACGTGATTAGCCTCGAGAAACCTCAGCGGAAATGGGCCTCATCTCGCCTGGAGGGCAAAACCTCCTGGATTTTCTCGAGTTGCAGCAGGTGCTCTCGACTTACGACGGGGACCTCAGGGACCCGCTCTGGTGGCCTCAGGAAAGGCCAGTCCCCATGCGAGTTCCTCGGGGGCCTCTCGGGATTCCTCTCCCGTCGATGCCGGGGCCTAAGACCTTGTGTGGAGTCGGGGCCGGAACCTGAGGATTCCTCTCCAGTGCTGACATGGATCTTGGGGTACTTCTGGAGTCTCCCCAGGGGAGTCAGTCCTCGTCTCGAATGCGGGCATGCACTTGTGCTTTCCTCCAGAGTGGTAGCAGCAGTGTCACGCAGTCCGCCGCGTGGATCAAAGGATCTATGGTTTTCCCTCGAGTCTTTCCCACGAGGCTTTCCCACGAGGCTTTCCCACAGGGCTGTCCCACGTGCACACGTGGTGGGAGTGGATCCTCGGCTTGAACGTCAAGGCAGTGCAGGGAAAACAGGTTCCTCTGGAATGGACTGACACATCTGGGGGACTCTTGGAATGGTGGCACGACCCTGGAGTTCCTCTCGCCTTTCCTGTGGAGAGCGCCTCCTCTTGAGATGCGATGGGAACGCCGGGAATTCTTTCCCTAAGAAACAGGGAAAGGATCCCTCATCTCGAGCTAGGAGGCAGAAACGGGGCTCCCCTGGATGTGTGCGGGACCCCACGTGCTTCCTCTCGAGTGGAGACGGGTATGTCGGGGAACTTCTTGAGTTGCAGCAAGGGTGTGAAGGACCCTTTGGAAGTTCCAGTGGTTAGACGTGATTAGCCTCGAGAAGCCTCAGCGGAAATGGGCCTCATCTCGCCTGGAGGGCAAAACCTCCTGGATTTTCTCGAGTTGCGGCAGGTCCTCTCGACTTACGACGGGGACCTCAGGGACCCGCTCTGGTGGCCTCAGGAAAGGCCAGTCCCAATGCGAGTTCCTCGGGGGCCTCTCGGGATTCCTCTCCCGTCGATGCCGGGGCCTAAGACCTTGTGTGGAGTCGGGGCCGGAACCTGAGGATTCCTCTCCAGTGCTGACATGGATCTTGGGGTACTTCTGGAGTCTCCCTAGGGGAGTCAGTCCTCGTCTCGAATGCGGGCATGCACTTGCGCTTTCCTCCAGAGCGGTAGCAGCAGTGTCACGCAGTCCGCCGCGTGGATCAAAGGATCTATTGTTTTCCCTCGTGTCTTTCCCACGAGGCTTTCCCACGAGGCTTTCCCACAGGGCTGTCCCACGTGCACACGTGGTGGGAGTGGATCCTCGGCTTGAACGTCAAGGCAGTGCAGGGAAAACAGGTTCCTCTGGAATGGACTGACACATCTGGGGGACTCTTGGAATGGTGGCACGACCCTGGAGTTCCTCTCGCCTTTCCTGTGGAGAGCGCCTCCTCTTGAGATGCGACGGGAACGCCGGGAATTCTTTCCCTACGAAACAGGGAAAGGATCCCTCATCTCGAGCTAGGAGCCGTAAACGGGGCTCCCCTGGATGTGTGCGGGACCCCACGTGCTTCCTCTCGAGTGGAGACGGGTATGTCGGGGAACTTCTTGAGTTGCAGCAAGGGTGTGAAGGACCCTTTGGAAGTTCCAGTTGTTAGACGTGATTCGCCGCGAGAAGCCTCAGCGGAAATGGGCCTCATCTCGCCTGGAGGGCAAAACCTCCTGGATTTTCTCGAGTTGCGGCAGGTGCTCTCGACTTACGACGGGGACCTCAGGGACCCGCTCTGGTGGCCTCAGGAAAGGCCAGTCCCCATGCGAATTCCTCGGGGGCCTCTCGGGATTACTCTCCCGTCGATGCCGGGGCCTAAGACCTTGTGTGGAGTCGGGGCCGGAACCTGAGGATTCCTCTCCAGTGCTGACATGGATCTTGGGGTACTTCTGGAGTCTCCCCAGGGGAGTCAGTCCTCGTCTCGAATGCGGGCATGCACTTGCGCTTTCCTCCAGATCGGTAGCAGCAGTGTCACGCAGTCCGCCGCGTGGATAAAAGGATCTATGGTTTTCCCTCGAGTTTTCCCACGAGGCTTTCCCACGAGGCTTTCCCACAGGGCTGTCCCACGGGCACACGTGGTGGGAGTGGATCCTCGGCTTGAACGTCAAGGCAGTGCAGGGAAAACAGGTTCCTCTGTAATGGACTGACACATCTGGGGGACTCTTGGAATGGTGGCATGACCCTGGAGTTCCTCTCGGCTTTCCTGTGGAGAGCGCCTCCTCTTGAGATGCGACGGGAACGCCGGGAATTCTTTCCCTACGAAACAGGGAAAGGATCCCTCATCTCGAGCTAGGAGGCGGAAACGGGGCTCCCCTGGATGTGTGCGGGACCCCACGTGCTTCCTCTCGAGTGGAGACGGGTATGTCGGGGAACTTCTTGAGTTGCAGCAAGGGTGTGAAGGACCCTTTGGAAGTTCCAGTGGATAGACGTGATTAGCCTCGAGAAGCCTCAGCGGAAATGGGCCTCATCTCGCCTGGAGGGCAAAACCTCCTGGATTTTCTCGAGTTGCGGCAGGTGCTCTCGACTTACGACGGGGACCTCAGGGACCCGCTCTGGTGGCCTCAGGAAAGGCCAGTCCCCATGCGAGTTCCTCGGGGGCCTCTCGGGATCCCTCTCCCGTCGATGCCGGGGCCTAAGACCTTGTGTGGAGTCGGGGCCGGAACCTGAGGATTCCTCTCCAGTGCTGACATGGATCTTGGGGTACTTCTGGAGTCTCCCCAGGGGAGTCAGTACTCGTCTCGAATGCGGACATGCACTTGCGCTTTCCTCCAGAGCGGTAGCAGCAGTGTCACGCAGTCCGCCCCGTGGATCAAAGGATCTATGGTTTTCCCTCGAGTCTTTCCCACGAGGCTTTCCCACGAGGCTTTGCCACAGGGCTGTCCCACGTGCACACGTGGTGGGAGTGGATCCTCGGCTTGAACGTCAAGGCAGTGCAGGGAAAACAGGTTCCTCTGGAATGGACTGACACATCTGGGGGACTCTTGGAATGGTGGCACGACCCTGGAGTTCCTCTCGCCTTTCCTGTGGAGAGCGCCTCCTCTTGAGATGCGACGGGAACGCCGGGAATTCTTTCCCTACGAAACAGGGAAAGGATCCCTCATCTCGAGATAGGAGGCGGAAACGGGTCTCCCCTGGATGTGTGCGGGACCCCACGTGCTTCCTCTCGAGTGGAGACGGGTATGTCGGGGAACTTCTTGAGTTGCAGCAAGGGTGTGAAGGACCCTTTGGAAGTTCGAGTGGTTAGACATGATTCGCCTCGAGAAGCCTCAGCGGAAATGGGCCTCATCTCGCCTGGAGGGCAAAACCTCCTGGATTTTCTCGAGTTGCGGCAGGTGCTCTCGACTTACGACGGGGACCTCAGGGACCCGCTCTGGTGGCCTCAGGAAAGGCCAGTCCCCATGCGAATTCCTCGGGGGCCTCTTGGGATTACTCTCCAGTCGATGCCGGGGCCTAAGACCTTGTGTGGAGTCGGGGCCGGAACCTGAGGATTCCTCTCCAGTGCTGACATGGATCTTGGGGTACTTCTGGAGTCTCCCCAGGGGAGTCAGTCCTCGTCTCGAATGCGGGCATGCACTTGCACTTTCCTCCAGAGCGGTAGCAGCAGTGTCACGCAGTCCGCCGCGTGGATCAAAGGATCTATGGTTTTCCCTCGAGTCTTTCCCACGAGGCTTTCCCACGAGGCTTTCCCACAGGGCTGTCCCACGTGCACACGTGGTGGGAGTGGATCCTCGGCTTGAACGTCAAGGCAGTGCAGGGAAAACAGGTTCCTCTGGAATGGACTGACACATCTGGTGGACACTTGGAATGGTGGCACGACCCAGGAGTTCCTCTCGCCTTTCCTGTGGAGAGCGCCTCCTCTTGAGATGCGACGGGAACGCCGGGAATTCTTTCCCTACGAAACAGGGAAAGGATCCCTCATCTCGAGCTAGGAGGCAGAAACGGGGCTACCCTGGATGTGTGCGGGACGCCACGTGCTTCCTCTCGAGTGGAGACGGGTATGTCGGGGAACTTCTTGAGTTGCAGCAAGGGTGTGAAGCACCCTTTGGAAGTTCCAGTGGTTAGACGTGATTAGCCTCGAGAAGCCTCAGAGGAAATGGGCCTCATCTCGCCTGGAGGGCAAAACCTCCTGGATTTTCCCGAGTTGCGGCAGGTGCTCTCGACTTACGACGGGGACCTCAGGGACCCGCTCTGGTGGCCTCAGGAAAGGCCAGTCCCCATGCGAGTTCCTCGGGGGCCTCTTGGGATTCCTCTCCCGTCGATGCCGGGGCCTAAGACCTTGTGTGGAGTCGGGGCCGGAACCTGAGGATTCCTCTCCAGTGCTGACATGGATCTTGGGGTACTTCTGGAGTCTCCCCAGGGGAGTCAGTCCTCGTCTCGAATGCGGGCATGCACTTGCGCTTTCCTCCAGAGCGGTAGCAGCAGTGTCACGCAGTCCGCCGCGTGGATCAAAGGATCTATGGTTTTCCCTCGAGTCTTTCCCACGAGGCTTTCCCACGAGGCTTTCCAACAGGGCTGTCCCACGTGCACACGTGGTGGGAGTGGATCCTCGGCTTGAACGTCAAGGCAGTGCAGGGAAAACAGGTTCCTCTGGAATGGACTGACACATCTGGGGGACTCTTGGAATGGTGGCACGACCCTGGAGTTCCTCTCGCCTTTCCTGTGGAGAGCGCCTCCTCTTGAGGTGCGACGGGAACGCCGGGAATTCTTTCCCTAAGAAACAGGGAAAGGATCCCTCATCTCGAGCTAGGAGGCGGAAACGGGGCTCCCCTGGATGTGTGCGGGACCCCACGTGCTTCCTCTCGAGTGGAGACGGGTATGTCGGGGAACTTCTTGAGTTGCAGCAAGGGTGTGAAGGACCCTTTGGAAGTTCCAGTGGTTAGACGTGATTCGCCGCGAGAAGCCTCAGCGGAAATGGGCCTCATCTCGCCTGGAGGGCAAAACATCCTGGATTTTCTCGAGTTGCGGCAGGTGCTCTCGACTTACGACGGGGACCTCAGGGACCCGCTCTGGTGGCCTCAGGAAAGGCCAGTCCCCATGCGAATTCCTCGGGGGCCTCTCGGGATTACTCTCCCGTAGATGCCGGGGCCTAAGACCTTGTGTGGAGTCGGGGCCGGAAACTGAGGATTCCTCTCCAGTGCTGACATGGATCTTGGGGTACTTCTGGAGTCTCCCCAGGGGAGTCAGTCCTCGTCTCGAATGCGGGCATGCACTTGCGCTTTCCTCCAGAGCGGTAGCAGCAGTGTCACGCAGGCCGCCGCGTGCATCAAAGGATCTATGGTTTTCCCTCGAGTCTTTCCCACGAGGCTTTCCCACGAGGCTTTCCCACAGGGCTGTCCCACGTGCACAGGTGGTGGGAGTCGATCCTCGGCTTGAACGTCAAGGCAGTGCAGGGAAAACAGGTTCCTCTGTAATGGACTGACACATCTGGGCGTCTCTTGGAATGGTGGCACGACCCTGGAGTTCCTCTCGCCTCTCCTGTGGAGAGCGCCTCCTCTTGAGATGCGACGGGAACGCCGGGAATTCTTTCCCTACGAAACAGGGAAAGGATCCCTCATCTCGAGCTAGGAGGCGGAAACGGGGCTCCCCTGGATGTGTGCGGGACCCCCAGTGATTCCTCTCGAGTGGAGACGGGTATGTCGGGGAACTTCTTGAGTTGCAGCAAGGGTGTGAAGGACCCTTTGGAAGTTCCAGCGGTTAGACGTGATTAGCCTCGAGAAGCCTCAGCGGAAATGGGCCTCATCTCGCCTGGAGGGCAAAACCTCCTGGATTTTCTCGAGTTGCGGCAGGTGCTCTCGACTTACGACGGGGACCTCAGGGACCCGCTCTGGTGGCCTCAGGAAAGGCCAGTCCCCATGCGAGTTCCTCGGGGGCCTCTGGGGATTCCTCTCCCTTCGATGCCGGGGCCTAAGACCTTGTGTGGAGTCGGGGCCGGAACCTGAGGATTCCTCTCCAGTGCTGACATGGATCTTGGGGTACTTCTGGAGTCTCCCCAGGGGAGTCAGTCCTCGTCTCGAATGCGGGCATGCACTTGCGCTTTCCTCCAGAGCGGTAGCAGCAGTGTCACGCAGTCAGCCGCGTGGATCAAAGGATCTATGGTTTTCCCTCGAGTCTTTCCCACGAGGCTTTCCCACGAGGCTTTCCCACAGGGCTGTCCCACGTGCACACGTGGTGGGAGTGGATCCTCGGCTTGAACGTCAAGGCAGTGCAGGGAAAACAGGTTCCTCTGGAATGGACTGACACATCTGGGGGACTCTTGGAATGGTGGCACGACCCTGGAGTTCCTCTCGCCTTTCCTGTGGAGAGCGCCTCCTCTTGAGATGCGACGGGAACGCCGGGAATTCTTTCCCTAGGAAACAGGGAAAGGATCCCTCATCTCGAGCTAGGAGGCGGAAACGGGGCTCCCCTGGATGTGTGCGGGACCCCACGTGCTTCCTCTCGTGTGGAGACGGGTATGTCGGGGAACTTCTTGAGTTGCAGCAAGGGTGTGAAGGACCCTTTGGAAGTTCCAGTGGTTAGACGTGATTAGCCTCGAGAAGCCTCAGCGGAAATGGGCATCATCTCGCCTGGAAGGCAAAACCTCCTGGATTTTCTCGAGTTGCGGCAAGTGCTCTCGACTTACGACGGGGACCTCAGGGACCCGCTCTGGTGGCCTCAGGAAAGGCCAGTCCCCATGCGAGTTCCTCGGGGGCGTCTCGGGATTCCTCTCCCGTCGATGCCGGGGCCTAAGACCTTGTGTGGAGTCGGGGCCGGAACCTGAGGATTCCTCTCCAGTGCTGACATGGATCTTGGGGTACTTCTGGAGTCTCCCCAGGGGAGTCAGTCCTCGTCTCGAATGCGGGCATGCACTTGCGCTTTCCTCCAGAGCGGTAGCAGCAGTGTCACGCAGTCCGCCGCGTGGATCAAAGGATCTATGGTTTTCCCTCGAGTCTTTCCCACGAGGCTTTCCCACGAGGCTTTCCCACAGGGCTGTCCCACGTGCACACGTGGTGGGAGTGGATCCTCGGCTTGAACGTCAAGGCAGTGCAGGGAAAACATGTTCCTCTGGAATGGACTGACACATCTGGGGGACTCTTGGAATGGTGGCACTACCCTGGAGTTCCTCTCGCCTTTCCTGTGGAGAGCGCCTCCTCTTGAGATGCGACGGGAACGCCGGGAATTCTTTCCCTACGAAACAGGGAAAGGATCCCTCATCTCGAGCTAGGAGGCGGAAACGGGGCTCCCCTGGATGTGTGCGGGACCCCACGTGCTTCCTCTCGAGTGGAGACGGGTATGTCGGGGAACTTCTTGAGTTGCAGCAAGGGTGTGAAGGACCCTTTGGAAGTTCCAGTGGTTAGACGTGATTAGCCTCGAGAAGCCTCAGCGGAAATGGGCCTCATCTTGCCTGGAGGGCAAAACCTCCTGGATTTTCTCGAGTTGCGGCAGGTGCTCTCGACTTACGACGGGGACCTCAGGGACCCGCTCTGGTGGCCTCAGGAAAGGCCAGTCCCCATGCGAGTTCCACGGGGGCCTCTCGGGATTCCTCTCCCGTCGATGCCGGGGCCTAAGACCTTGTGTGGAGTCGGGGCCGGAACCTGAGGATTCCTCTCCAGTGCTGACATGGATCTTGGGGTACTTCTGGAGTCTCCCCAGGGGAGTCAGTCCTCGTCTCGAATGCGGGCATGCACTTGCGCTTTCCTCCAGAGCGGTAGCAGCAGTGTCACGCAGTCCGCCGCGTGGATCAAAGGATCTATCATTTGCCCTAGAGTCTTTCCCACGAGGCTTTCCCACGAGGCTTTCCCACAGGGCTGTCCCACGTGCACACGTGGTGGGAGTCGATCCTCGGCTTGAACGTCAAGGCAGTGCAGGGAAAACAGGTTCCTCTGGAATGGACTGACACATCTGGGGGACTCTTGGAATGGTGGCACGACCCTGGAGTTCCTCTCGCCTTTCCTGTGGAGAGCGCCTCCTCTTGAGATGCGACGGGAACGCCGGGAATTCTTTCCCTACGAAACAGGGAAAGGATCCCTCATCTCGAGCTAGGAGGCGGAAACGGGGCTCCCCTGGATGTGTGCGGGACACCACGTGCTTCCTCTCGAGTGGAGACGGGTATGTCGGGGAACTTCTTGAGTTGCAGCAAGGGTGTGAAGGACCCTTTGGAAGTTCCAGTGGTTAGATGTGATTGGCCTCGAGAAGCCTCAGCGGAAATGGGCCTCATCTCGCCTGGAGGGCAAAACCTCCTGGATTTTCTCGAGTTGCGGCAGGTGCTCTCGACTTACGACGGGGACCTCAGGGAACCGCTCTGGTGGCGTCAGGAAAGGCCAGTCCCCATGCGAGTTCCTCGGGGGCCTCTCGGGATTCCTCTCCCGTCGATGCCGGGGCCTAAGACCTTGTGTGGAGTCGGGGCCGGAACCTGAGGATTCCTCTCCAGTGCTGACATGGATCTTGGGGTACTTCTGGAGTCTCCCCAGGGGAGTCAGTCCTCGTCTCGAATGCGGGCATGCACTTGCGCTTTCCTCCAGAGCGGTAGCAGCAGTGTCACGCAGTCCGCCGCGTGGATCAAAGGATCTATGGTTTTCCCTCGAGTATTTCCCACGAGGCTTTCCCACGAGGCTTTCCCACAGGGCTGTCCCACGTGCACACGTGTTGGGAGTCGATCCTCGGCTTGAACGTCAAGGCAGTGCAGGGAAAACAGGTTCCTCTGGAATGGACTGACAAATCTGGGGGACTCTTGGAATGGTGTCACGACCCTGGAGTTTCTCTCCCTTTCCTGTGGAGAGCGCCTCCTCTTGAGATGCGACGGGAACGCCGGGAATTCTTTCCCTACGAAACAGGGAAAGGATCCCTCATCTCGAGCTAGGAGGCGGAAACGGGGCTCCCCTGGATGTGTGCGGGACCCACGTGCTTCCTCACGAGTGGAGACGAGTATGTCGGGGAACTTCTTGAGTTGCAGCAAGGGTGTCAAGGACCCTTTGGAAGTTCCAGTGGTTAGACGTGATTATCCACGAGAAGCCTCAGCGGAAATGGGCCTCATCTCGCCTGGAGGGCAAAACCTCCTGGATTTTCTCGAGTTGCGGCAGGTGCTCTCAACTTACGACGGGGACCTCAGGGAACCGCTCTGGTGGCCTCAGGAAAGGCCAGTCCCCATGCGAGTTCCTCGGGGGCCTCTCGGGATTCCTCTCCCGTCGATGCCGGGGCCTAAGACCGTGTGTGGAGTCGGGGCCGGAACCTGAGGATTCCTCTCCAGTGCTGACATGGATCTTGGGGTACTTCTGGAGTCTCCCCAGGGGAGTCAGTCCTCGTCTCGAATGCGGGCATGCACTTGCGCTTTCCTCCAGAGCGGTAGCAGCAGTGTCACGCAGTCCGCCGCGTGGATCAAAGGATCTATGGTTTTCCCTCGAGTCTTTCCCACGAGGCTTTCCCACGAGGCTTTCCAACAGGGCTGTCCCACGTGCACACGTGGTGGGAGTCGATCCTCGGCTTGAACATCAAGGCAGTGCAGGGAAAACAGGTTCCTCTGGAATGGACTGACACATCTGGGGGACTCTTGGAATGGTGTCACGACCCTGGAGTTCCTCTCGCCTTTCCTGTGGAGAGCGTCTCCTCTTGAGATGCGACGGGAACGCCGGGAATTCTTTCCCTACGAAACAGGGAAGGGATACCTCATCTCGAGCTAGGGAGCGGAAACGGGGCTCCCCTGGATGTGTGCGGGACCCCACGTGCTTCCTCTCGAGTGGAGACGGGTATGTCGGGGAACTTCTTGAGTTGCAGCAATGGTGTGAAGGACCCTTTGGAAGTTCCAGTGGTTAGATGTGATTGGCCTCGAGAAGCCTCAGCGGAAATGGGCCTCATCTCGCCTGGAGGGCAAAACCTCCTGGATTTTCTCGACTTGCGGCATGTGCTCTCGACTTACGACGGGGACCTCAGGGAACCGCTCTGGTGGCGTCAGGAAAGGCCAGTCCCCATGCGAGTTCCACGGGGGCCTCTCGGGATTCCTCTCCCGTCGATGCCGGGGCCTAAGAATTTGTGTGGAGTCGGGGCCGGAACCTGAGGATTCCTCTGCAGTGCTGACATGGATCTTGGGGTACTTCTGGAGTCTCCCCAGGGGAGTCAGTCCTCGTCTCGAATGCGGGCATGCACTTGCGCTTTCCTCCAGAGCGGTAGCAGAAGTGTCACGCAGTCCGCCGCGTGGATCAAAGGATCTATGGTTTTCCCTCGAGTCTTTCCCACGAGGCTTTCCCACGAGGCTTTCCCACAGGGCTGTCCCACCTGCACACGTGTTGGGAGTCGATCCTCGGCTTGAACGTCAAGGCAGTGCAGGGAAAACAGGTTCCTCTGGAATGGACTGACAAATCTGGGGGACTCTTGGAATGGTGTCACAACCCTGGAGTTCCTCTCCCTTTCCTGTGGAGAGCGCCTCCTCTTGAGATGCGACGGGAACGCCGGGAATTCTTTCCCTACGAAACAGGGAAAGGATCCCTCATCTCGAGCTAGGAGGCGGAAACGGGGCTCCCCTGGATGTGTGCGGGACCCACGTGCTTCCTCACGAGTGGAGACGAGTATGTCGGGGAACTTCTTGAGTTGCAGCAAGGGTGTCAAGGACCCTTTGGAAGTTCCAGTGGTTAGACGTGATTAGCCACGAGAAGCCTCAGCGGAAATGGGCCTCATCTCGCCTGGAGGGCAAAACCTCCTGGATTTTCTCGAGTTGCGGCAGGTGCTCTCGACTTACGACGGGGACCTCAGGGAACCGCTCTGGTGGCCTCAGGAAAGGCCAGTCCCCATGCGAGTTCCTCGGGGGCCTCTCGGGATTCCTCTCCCGTCCATGCCGGGGCCTAAGACCGTGTGTGGAGTCGGGGCCGGAACCTGAGGATTCCTCTCCAGTGCTGACATGGATCTTGGGGTACTTCTGGAGTCTCCCCAGGGGAGTCAGTCCTCGTCTCGAATGCGGGCATGCACTTGCGCTTTCCTCCAGAGCGGTAGCAGCAGTGTCACGCAGTCTGCCGCGTGGATCAAAGGATCTATGGTTTTCCCTCGAGTCTTTCCCACGAGGCTTTCCACGAGGCTTTCCCACAGGGCTGTCCCACGTGCACACGTGGTGAGAGTCGATCCTCGGCTTGAACGTCAAGGCAGTGCAGGGAAAACAGGTTCCTCTGGAATGGACTGACACATCTGGGGGACTCTTGGAATGGTGGCACGACCCTGGAGTTCCTCTCGCCTTTCCTGTGGAGAGCGCCTCCTCTTGAGATGCGACGGGAACGCCGGGAATTCTTTCCCTAAGAAACAGGGAAAGGATCCCTCATCTCGAGCTAGGAGGCGGAAACGGGGCTCCCCTGGATGTGTGCGGGACACCACGTGCTTCCTCACGAGTGGAGACGGGTATGTCGGGGAACTTCTTGAGTTGCAGCAAGGGTGTGAAGGACCCTTTGGAAGTTCCAGTGGTTAGATGTGTTTGGCCTCGAGAAGCCTCAGCGGAAATGGGCCTCATCTCGCCTGGAGGGCAAAACCTCCTGGATTTTCTCGAGTTGCGGCAGGTGCTCTCGACTTATGACGGGGACCTCAGGGACCCGCTCTGGTGGCCTCAGGAAAGGCCAGTCCCCATGCGAGTTCCTCGGGGGCCTCTCGGGATTCCTCTCCCGTCGATGCCGGGGCCTAAGACCTTGTGTGGAGTCGGGGCCGGAACCTGAGGATTCCTCTCCAGTGCTGACATGGATCTTGGGGTACTTCTGGAGTCTCCCCAGGGGAGTCAGTCCTCGTCTCGAATGCGGGCATGCACTTGCGCTTTTCTCCAGAGCGGTAGCAGCAGTGTCACGCAGTCCGCCGCGTGGATCAAAGGATCTATGGTTTTCCCTCGAGTCTTTCCCACGAGGCTTTCCCACGAGGCTTTCCCACAGGGCTGTCCCACGTGCACACGTGGTGGGAGTCGATCCTCGGCTTGAACGTCAAGGCAGTGCAGGGAAAACAGGTTCCTCTGGAATGGACTGACACATCTGGGGGACTCTTGGAATGGTGCCACGACCCTGGAGTTCCTCTCGCCTTTCCTGTGGAGAGCGCCTCCTCTTGAGATGTGACGGGAACGCCGGGAATTCTTTCCCTACGAAACAGGGAAAGGATTCCTCATCTCGAGCTAGGAGGCGGGAACGGGGCTCCCCTGGATGTGTGCGGGACCCCACGTGCTTCCTCTCGAGTGGAGACGTGTATGTCGGGGAACTTCTTGAGTTGCAGCAAGGGTGTGAAGGACCCTTTGGAAGTTCCAGTGGTTAGATGTGTTTGGCCTCGAGAAGCCTCAGCGGAAATGGGCCTCATCTCGCCTGGAGGGCAAAACCTCCTGGATTTTCGCTAGTTGCGGCAGGTGCTCTCGACTTACGACGGGGACCTCAGGGACCCGCTCTGGTGGCCTCAGGAAAGGCCAGTCCCCATGCGAGTTCCTCGGGGGCCTCTCGGGATTCCTCTCCCGTCGATCCTGGGGCCTAAGACCTTGTGTGGAGTCGGGGCCGGAACCTGAGGATTCCTCTCCAGTGCTGACATGGATCTTGGGGTACTTCTGGAGTCTCCCCAGGGGAGTCAGTCCTCGTCTCGAATGCGGGCATGCACTTGTGCTTTCCTCCAGAGCGGTAGCAGCAGTGTCACGCAGTCCGCCGCGTGGATCAAAGGATCTATGGTTTTCCCTCGAGTCTTTCCCACGAGGCTTTCCCACAGGGCTGTCCCACGTGCACACGTGGTGGGAGTCGATCCTCGGCTTGAACGTCAAGGCAGTGCAGGGAAAACAGGTTCCTCTGGAATGGACTGACACATCTGGTGTACTCTTGGAATGGTGTCTCGACCCTGGAGTTCCTCTCGCCTTTCCTGTGGAGAGCGCCTCCTCTTGAGATGCGACGGGAACGCCGGGAATTCTTTCCCTACGAAACAGGGAAAGGATCCCTCATCTCGAGCTAGGAGGCGGAAACGGGGCTCCCCTGGATGTGTGCGGGACCTCACGTGCTTCCTCTCGAGTGCAGACGGGTATGTCGGGGAACTTCTTGAGTTGCAGCAATGGTGTGAAGGACCCTTTGGAAGTTCCAGTGGTTAGACGTGATTAGCCTCGAGAAGCCTCAGTGGAAATGGGCCTCATCTCGCCTGGAGGGCAAAACCTCCTGGATTTTCTCGAGTTGCGGCAGGTGCTCTCGACTTACGACGGGGACCTCAGGGACCCGCTCTGGTGGACTCAAGAAAGGCCAGTCCCCATGCGAGTTCCTCGGGGGCCTCTCGTCATTCTCCTCCCGTCGATGCCGGGGCCTAAGACCTTGTGTGGAGTCGGGGCCGGAACCTGAGGATTCCTCTCCAGTGCTGACATGAATCTTGGGGTACTTCTGGAGTCTCCCCAGGGGAGTCAGTCCTCGTCTCGAATGCGGGCATGCACTTGCGCTTTCCTCCAGAGCGGTAGCAGCAGTGTCACGCAGTCCGCCGCGTGGATCAAAGGATCTATGATTTTCCCTCGAGTCTTTCCCACGAGGCTTTCCCACGAGGCTTTCCCACAGGGCTGTCCCACGTGCACACGTGGTGGGAGTGGATCCTCGGCTTGAACGACAAGGCAGTGCAGGGAAAACAGGTTCCTCTGGAATGGACTGACACATCTGGGGGACTCTTGGAATGGTGGCACGACCCTGGAGTTCCTCTCGCCTTTCCTGTGGAGAGCGCCTCCTCTTGAGATGCGACGGGAACGCCGGGAATTCTTTCCCTACGAAACAGGGAAAGGATCCCTCATCTCGAGCTAGGAGGCGGAAACGGCGCTCACCTGGATGTGTGCGGGACCCCACGTGCTTCCTCTCGAGTGGAGACGGGTATGTCGGGGAACTTCTTGAGTTGCAGCAAGGGTGTGAAGGACCCTTTGGAAGTTCCAGTGGTTAGACGTGATTAGCCTCGAGAAGCCTCAGCGGAAATGGGCCTCATCTCGCCTGGAGGGCAAAACCTCCTGGATTTTCTCGAGTTGCGGCAGGTGCTCTCGACTTACGACAGGGACCTCAGCGACCCTCTCTGGTGGCCTCAGGAAAGGCCAGTCCCCATGCGAGTTCCTCGGGGGCCTCTGGGGATTCCTCTCCCGTCGATGCCGGGGCCTATGTCCTTGTGTGGAGTCGGGGTCGGAACCTGAGGATTCCTCTCCAGTGCTGACATGGATCTTGGGGTACTTCTGGAGTCTCCCCAGGGGAGTCAGTCCTCGTCTCGAATGCGGGCATGCACTTGCGCTTTCCTCCAGAGCGGTAGCAGCAGTGTCACGCAGTCCGCCGCGTGGATCAAAGGATCTATGTTTTTCCCTCGAGTCTTTCCCACGAGGCTTTCCCACGAGGCTTTCCCACAGGGCTGTCCCACGTGCACACGTGGTGGGAGTCGATCCTCGGCTTGAACGTCAAGGCAGTGCAGGGAAAACAGGTTCCTCTGGAATGGACTGACACATCTGGGGGACTCTTGGAATGGTGTCACGACCCTGGAGTTCCTCTCGCCTTTCCTGTGGAGAGCGCCTCCTCTTGAGATGCGACGGGAACGCCGGGAATTCTTTCCCTACGAAACAGGGAAAGGATCCCTCATCTCGAGCTAGGAGGCGGAAACGGGGCTCCCCTGGATGTGTGCGGGACCCCACGTGCTTCCTCTCGAGTGGAGACGGGTATGTCGCGGAACTGCTTCAGTTGCAGCAAGGGTGTGAAGGACCCTTTGGAAGTTCCAGTGGTTAGATGTGATTGGCCTCGAGAAGCCTCAGCGGAAATGGGCCTCATCTCGCCTGGAGGGCAAAACCTCCTGGATTTTCTCGAGTTGCGGCAGGTGCTCTCGACTTACGATGGGGACCTCAGGGACCCGCTCTGGTGGCCTCAGGAAAGGCCAGTCCCCATGCGAGTTCCTCGGGGCCTCTCGGGATTCCTCTCCCGTCGATGCCGGGGCCTAAGACCTTGTGTGGAGTCGGGGCCGGAACCTGAGGATTCCTCTCCAGTGCTGACATGGATCTTGGGGTACTTCTGGAGTCTCCCCAGGGGAGTCAGTCCTCGTCTCGAATGCGGGCATGCACTTGCGCTTTCCTCCAGAGCGGTAGCAGCAGTGTCACGCAGTCGGCCGCGTGGATCAAAGGATCTATGGTTTTCCCTCGAGTCTTTCCCACGAGGCTTTCCCACGAGGCTTTCCCACAGGGCTGTCCCACGTGCACACGTGGTGGGAGTCGATCCTCGGCTTGAACGTCAAGGCAGTGCAGGGAAAACAGGTTCCTCTGGAATGGACTGACACATCTGGGGGTCTCTTGGAATGGTGCCACGACCCTGGAGTTCCTCTCGCCTTTCCTGCGGAGAGCACCTCCTCTTGAGATGCGACGGGAACGCCGGGAATTCTTTCCCTAAGTAACAGGGAAAGGATCCCTCATCTCGAGCTAGGAGGCGGAAACGGGGCTCCACTGGATGTGTGCGGGACCCCACGTGCTTCCTCTCGAGTGGAGACGGCTATGTCGGGGAACTTCTTGAGTTGCAGCAAGGGTGTGAAGGACCCTTTGGAAGTTCCAGTGGTTAGATGTGATTGGCCTCGAGAAGCCTCAGCGGAAATGGGCCTCATCTCGCCTGGAGGGCAAAACCTCCTGGATTTTCTCGAGTTGCGGCAGGTGCTCTCGACTTACGACGGGGACCTCAGGGACCCGCTCTGGTGGCCTCAGGAAAGGCCAGTCCCCATGCGAGTTCCTCGGGGGCCTCTCGGGATTCCTCTCCCGTCGATGCCGGCGCCGAAGACCTTGTGTGGAGTCGGGGCCGGAACATGAGGATTCCTCTCCAGTGCTGACATGGATCTTGGGGTACTTCTGGAGTCTCCCCATGGGAGTCAGTCCTCGTCTCGAATGCAGGCATGCACTTGCGCTTTCCTCCAGAGCGGTAGCAGCAGTGTCACGCAGTCCACCGCGTGGATCAAAGGATCTATGGTTTTCCCTCGAGTCTTTCCCACGAGGCTTTCCCACGAGGCTTTCCCACAGGGCTGTCCCACGTGCACACGTGGTGGGAGTGGATCCTCGGCTTGAACGTCAAGGCAGTGCAGGGAAAACAGGTTCCTCTGGAATGGACTGACACATCTGGGGGACTCTTGGAATGGTGGCACGACCCTGGAGTTCCTCTCGCCTTTCCTGTGGAGAGCGCCTCCTCTTGAGATGCGACGGGAACGCCGGGAATTCTTTCCCTACGAAACAGGGAAAGGATCCCTCATCTCGAGCTAGGAAGCGGAAACGGGGCTCCCCTGGATGTGTGCGGGACCCCACGTGCTTCCTCTCGAGTGGAGACGGGTATGTCGGGGAACTTGTTGAATTGCAGCAAGGGTGTGAAGGACCCTTTGGAAGTTCCAGTGGTTAGACGTGATTAGCCTCGAGAAACCTCAGCGGAAATGGGCCTCATCTCGCCTGGAGGGCAAAACCTCCTGGATTTTCTCGAGTTGCAGCAGGTGCTCTCGACTTACGACGGGGACCTCAGGGACCCGCTCTGGTGGCCTCAGGAAAGGCCAGTCCCCATGCGAGTTCCTCGGGGGCCTCTCGGGATTCCTCTCCCGTCGATGCCGGGGCCTAAGACCTTGTGTGGAGTCGGGGCCGGAACCTGAGGATTCCTCTCCAGTGCTGACATGGATCTTGGGGTACTTCTGGAGTCTCCCCAGGGGAGTCAGTCCTCGTCTCGAATGCGGGCATGCACTTGTGCTTTCCTCCAGAGTGGTAGCAGCAGTGTCACGCAGTCCGCCGCGTGGATCAAAGGATCTATGGTTTTCCCTCGAGTCTTTCCCACGAGGCTTTCCCACGAGGCTTTCCCACAGGGCTGTCCCACGTGCACACGTGGTGGGAGTGGATCCTCGGCTTGAACGTCAAGGCAGTGCAGGGAAAACAGGTTCCTCTGGAATGGACTGACACATCTGGGGGACTCTTGGAATGGTGGCACGACCCTGGAGTTCCTCTCGCCTTTCCTGTGGAGAGCGCCTCCTCTTGAGATGCGATGGGAACGCCGGGAATTCTTTCCCTAAGAAACAGGGAAAGGATCCCTCATCTCGAGCTAGGAGGCGGAAACGGGGCTCCCCTGGATGTGTGCGGGACCCCACGTGCTTCCTCTCGAGTGGAGACGGGTATGTCGGGGAACTTCTTGAGTTGCAGCAAGGGTGTGAAGGACCCTTTGGAAGTTCCAGTGGTTAGACGTGATTAGCCTCGAGAAGCCTCAGCGGAAATGGGCCTCATCTCGCCTGGAGGGCAAAACCTCCTGGATTTTCTCGAGTTGCGGCAGGTCCTCTCGACTTACGACGGGGACCTCAGGGACCCGCTCTGGTGGCCTCAGGAAAGGCCAGTCCCAATGCGAGTTCCTCGGGGGCCTCTCGGGATTCCTCTCCCGTCGATGCCGGGGCCTAAGACCTTGTGTGGAGTCGGGGCCGGAACCTGAGGATTCCTCTCCAGTGCTGACATGGATCTTGGGGTACTTCTGGAGTCTGCCTAGGGGAGTCAGTCCTCGTCTCGAATGCGGGCATGCACTTGCGCTTTCCTCCAGAGCGGTAGCAGCAGTGTCACGCAGTCCGCCGCGTGGATCAAAGGATCTATTGTTTTCCCTCGTGTCTTTCCCACGAGGCTTTCCCACGAGGCTTTCCCACAGGGCTGTCCCACGTGCACACGTGGTGGGAGTGGATCCTCGGCTTGAACGTCAAGGCAGTGCAGGGAAAACAGGTTCCTCTGGAATGGACTGACACATCTGGGGGACTCTTGGAATGGTGGCACGACCCTGGAGTTCCTCTCGCCTTTCCTGTGGAGAGCGCCTCCTCTTGAGATGCGACGGGAACGCCGGGAATTCTTTCCCTACGAAACAGGGAAAGGATCCCTCATCTCGAGCTAGGAGCCGTAAACGGGGCTCCCCTGGATGTGTGCGGGACCCCACGTGCTTCCTCTCGAGTGGAGACGTGTATGTCGGGGAACTTCTTGAGTTGCAGCAAGGGTGTGAAGGACCCTTTGGAAGTTCCAGTGGTTAGATGTGTTTGGCCTCGAGAAGCCTCAGCGGAAATGGGCCTCATCTCGCCTGGAGGGCAAAACCTCCTGGATTTTCGCTAGTTGCGGCAGGTGCTCTCGACTTACGACGGGGACCTCAGGGACCCGCTCTGGTGGCCTCAGGAAAGGCCAGTCCCCATGCGAGTTCCTCGGGGGCCTCTCGGGATTCCTCTCCCGTCGATCCTGGGGCCTAAGACCTTGTGTGGAGTCGGGGCCGGAACCTGAGGATTCCTCTCCAGTGCTGACATGGATCTTGGGGTACTTCTGGAGTCTCCCCAGGGGAGTCAGTCCTCGTCTCGAATGCGGGCATGCACTTGTGCTTTCCTCCAGAGCGGTAGCAGCAGTGTCACGCAGTCCGCCGCGTGGATCAAAGGATCTATGGTTTTCCCTCGAGTCTTTCCCACGAGGCTTTCCCACGAGGCTTTCCCACAGGGCTGTCCCACGTGCACACGTGGTGGGAGTCGATCCTCGGCTTGAACGTCAAGGCAGTGCAGGGAAAACAGGTTCCTCTGGAATGGACTGACACATCTGGTGTACTCTTGGAATGGTGTCTCGACCCTGGAGTTCCTCTCGCCTTTCCTGTGGAGAGCGCCTCCTCTTGAGATGCGACGGGAACGCCGGGAATTCTTTCCCTACGAAACAGGGAAAGGATCCCTCATCTCGAGCTAGGAGGCGGAAACGGGGCTCCCCTGGATGTGTGCGGGACCTCACGTGCTTCCTCTCGAGTGCAGACGGGTATGTCGGGGAACTTCTTGAGTTGCAGCAATGGTGTGAAGGACCCTTTGGAAGTTCCAGTGGTTAGACGTGATTAGCCTCGAGAAGCCTCAGTGGAAATGGGCCTCATCTCGCCTGGAGGGCAAAACCTCCTGGATTTTCTCGAGTTGCGGCAGGTGCTCTCGACTTACGACGGGGACCTCAGGGACCCGCTCTGGTGGACTCAAGAAAGGCCAGTCCCCATGCGAGTTCCTCGGGGGCCTCTCGTCATTCTCCTCCCGTCGATGCCGGGGCCTAAGACCTTGTGTGGAGTCGGGGCCGGAACCTGAGGATTCCTCTCCAGTGCTGACATGAATCTTGGGGTACTTCTGGAGTCTCCCCAGGGGAGTCAGTCCTCGTCTCGAATGCGGGCATGCACTTGCGCTTTCCTCCAGAGCGGTAGCAGCAGTGTCACGCAGTCCGCCGCGTGGATCAAAGGATCTATGATTTTCCCTCGAGTCTTTCCCACGAGGCTTTCCCACGAGGCTTTCCCACAGGGCTGTCCCACGTGCACACGTGGTGGGAGTGGATCCTCGGCTTGAACGACAAGGCAGTGCAGGGAAAACAGGTTCCTCTGGAATGGACTGACACATCTGGGGGACTCTTGGAATGGTGGCACGACCCTGGAGTTCCTCTCGCCTTTCCTGTGGAGAGCGCCTCCTCTTGAGATGCGACGGGAACGCCGGGAATTCTTTCCCTACGAAACAGGGAAAGGATCCCTCATCTCGAGCTAGGAGGCGGAAACGGCGCTCACCTGGATGTGTGCGGGACCCCACGTGCTTCCTCTCGAGTGGAGACGGGTATGTCGGGGAACTTCTTGAGTTGCAGCAAGGGTGTGAAGGACCCTTTGGAAGTTCCAGTGGTTAGACGTGATTAGCCTCGAGAAGCCTCAGCGGAAATGGGCCTCATCTCGCCTGGAGGGCAAAACCTCCTGGATTTTCTCGAGTTGCGGCAGGTGCTCTCGACTTACGACAGGGACCTCAGCGACCCTCTCTGGTGGCCTCAGGAAAGGCCAGTCCCCATGCGAGTTCCTCGGGGGCCTCTGGGGATTCCTCTCCCGTCGATGCCGGGGCCTATGTCCTTGTGTGGAGTCGGGGTCGGAACCTGAGGATTCCTCTCCAGTGCTGACATGGATCTTGGGGTACTTCTGGAGTCTCCCCAGGGGAGTCAGTCCTCGTCTCGAATGCGGGCATGCACTTGCGCTTTCCTCCAGAGCGGTAGCAGCAGTGTCACGCAGTCCGCCGCGTGGATCAAAGGATCTATGTTTTTCCCTCGAGTCTTTCCCACGAGGCTTTCCCACGAGGCTTTCCCACAGGGCTGTCCCACGTGCACACGTGGTGGGAGTCGATCCTCGGCTTGAACGTCAAGGCAGTGCAGGGAAAACAGGTTCCTCTGGAATGGACTGACACATCTGGGGGACTCTTGGAATGGTGTCACGACCCTGGAGTTCCTCTCGCCTTTCCTGTGGAGAGCGCCTCCTCTTGAGATGCGACGGGAACGCCGGGAATTCTTTCCCTACGAAACAGGGAAAGGATCCCTCATCTCGAGCTAGGAGGCGGAAACGGGGCTCCC
The DNA here is from genome assembly GCF_042477335.2 of Ovis canadensis. NCBI lineage: Eukaryota > Metazoa > Chordata > Mammalia > Artiodactyla > Bovidae > Ovis > Ovis canadensis. The sequence goes on along the minus strand of NC_091262.1, from coordinate 3,416,227 downwards.
CTGGATGTGTGCGGGACCCCACGTGCTTCCTCTCGAGTGGAGACGGGTATGTCGCGGAACTGCTTCAGTTGCAGCAAGGGTGTGAAGGACCCTTTGGAAGTTCCAGTGGTTAGATGTGATTGGCCTCGAGAAGCCTCAGCGGAAATGGGCCTCATCTCGCCTGGAGGGCAAAACCTCCTGGATTTTCTCGAGTTGCGGCAGGTGCTCTCGACTTACGATGGGGACCTCAGGGACCCGCTCTGGTGGCCTCAGGAAAGGCCAGTCCCCATGCGAGTTCCTCGGGGCCTCTCGGGATTCCTCTCCCGTCGATGCCGGGGCCTAAGACCTTGTGTGGAGTCGGGGCCGGAACCTGAGGATTCCTCTCCAGTGCTGACATGGATCTTGGGGTACTTCTGGAGTCTCCCCAGGGGAGTCAGTCCTCGTCTCGAATGCGGGCATGCACTTGCGCTTTCCTCCAGAGCGGTAGCAGCAGTGTCACGCAGTCGGCCGCGTGGATCAAAGGATCTATGGTTTTCCCTCGAGTCTTTCCCACGAGGCTTTCCCACGAGGCTTTCCCACAGGGCTGTCCCACGTGCACACGTGGTGGGAGTCGATCCTCGGCTTGAACGTCAAGGCAGTGCAGGGAAAACAGGTTCCTCTGGAATGGACTGACACATCTGGGGGTCTCTTGGAATGGTGCCACGACCCTGGAGTTCCTCTCGCCTTTCCTGCGGAGAGCACCTCCTCTTGAGATGCGACAGGAACGCCGGGAATTCTTTCCCTAAGTAACAGGGAAAGGATCCCTCATCTCGAGCTAGGAGGCGGAAACGGGGCTCCACTGGATGTGTGCGGGACCCCACGTGCTTCCTCTCGAGTGGAGACGGCTATGTCGGGGAACTTCTTGAGTTGCAGCAAGGGTGTGAAGGACCCTTTGGAAGTTCCAGTGGTTAGATGTGATTGGCCTCGAGAAGCCTCAGCGGAAATGGGCCTCATCTCGCCTGGAGGGCAAAACCTCCTGGATTTTCTCGAGTTGCGGCAGGTGCTCTCGACTTACGACGGGGACCTCAGGGACCCGCTCTGGTGGCCTCAGGAAAGGCCAGTCCCCATGCGAGTTCCTCGGGGGCCTCTCGGGATTCCTCTCCCGTCGATGCCGGCGCCGAAGACCTTGTGTGGAGTCGGGGCCGGAACATGAGGATTCCTCTCCAGTGCTGACATGGATCTTGGGGTACTTCTGGAGTCTCCCCATGGGAGTCAGTCCTCGTCTCGAATGCGGGCATGCACTTGCGCTTTCCTCCAGAGCGGTAGCAGCAGTGTCACGCAGTCCACCGCGTGGATCAAAGGATCTATGGTTTTCCCTCGAGTCTTTCCCACGAGGCTTTCCCACGAGGCTTTCCCACAGGGCTGTCCCACGTGCACACGTGGTGGGAGTGGATCCTCGGCTTGAACGTCAAGGCAGTGCAGGGAAAACAGGTTCCTCTGGAATGGACTGACACATCTGGGGGACTCTTGGAATGGTGGCACGACCCTGGAGTTCCTCTCGCCTTTCCTGTGGAGAGCGCCTCCTCTTGAGATGCGACGGGAACGCCGGGAATTCTTTCCCTACGAAACAGGGAAAGGATCCCTCATCTCGAGCTAGGAAGCGGAAACGGGGCTCCCCTGGATGTGTGCGGGACCCCACGTGCTTCCTCTCGAGTGGAGACGGGTATGTCGGGGAACTTGTTGAATTGCAGCAAGGGTGTGAAGGACCCTTTGGAAGTTCCAGTGGTTAGACGTGATTAGCCTCGAGAAACCTCAGCGGAAATGGGCCTCATCTCGCCTGGAGGGCAAAACCTCCTGGATTTTCTCGAGTTGCAGCAGGTGCTCTCGACTTACGACGGGGACCTCAGGGACCCGCTCTGGTGGCCTCAGGAAAGGCCAGTCCCCATGCGAGTTCCTCGGGGGCCTCTCGGGATTCCTCTCCCGTCGATGCCGGGGCCTAAGACCTTGTGTGGAGTCGGGGCCGGAACCTGAGGATTCCTCTCCAGTGCTGACATGGATCTTGGGGTACTTCTGGAGTCTCCCCAGGGGAGTCAGTCCTCGTCTCGAATGCGGGCATGCACTTGTGCTTTCCTCCAGAGTGGTAGCAGCAGTGTCACGCAGTCCGCCGCGTGGATCAAAGGATCTATGGTTTTCCCTCGAGTCTTTCCCACGAGGCTTTCCCACGAGGCTTTCCCACAGGGCTGTCCCACGTGCACACGTGGTGGGAGTGGATCCTCGGCTTGAACGTCAAGGCAGTGCAGGGAAAACAGGTTCCTCTGGAATGGACTGACACATCTGGGGGACTCTTGGAATGGTGGCACGACCCTGGAGTTCCTCTCGCCTTTCCTGTGGAGAGCGCCTCCTCTTGAGATGCGATGGGAACGCCGGGAATTCTTTCCCTACGAAACAGGGAAAGGATCCCTCATCTCGAGATAGGAGGCGGAAACGGGGCTCCCCTGGATGTGTGCGGGACCCCACGTGCTTCCTCTCGAGTGGAGACGGGTATGTCGGGGAACTTCTTGAGTTGCAGCAAGGGTGTGAAGGACCCTTTGGAAGTTCCAGTGGTTAGACGTGATTAGCCTCGAGAAGCCTCAGCGGAAATGGGCCTCATCTCGCCTGGAGGGCAAAACCTCCTGGATTTTCTCGAGTTGCGGCAGGTCCTCTCGACTTACGACGGGGACCTCAGGGACCCGCTCTGGTGGCCTCAGGAAAGGCCAGTCCCAATGCGAGTTCCTCGGGGGCCTCTCGGGATTCCTCTCCCGTCGATGCCGGGGCCTAAGACCTTGTGTGGAGTCGGGGCCGGAACCTGAGGATTCCTCTCCAGTGCTGACATGGATCTTGGGGTACTTCTGGAGTCTCCCTAGGGGAGTCAGTCCTCGTCTCGAATGCGGGCATGCACTTGCGCTTTCCTCCAGAGCGGTAGCAGCAGTGTCACGCAGTCCGCCGCGTGGATCAAAGGATCTATTGTTTTCCCTCGTGTCTTTCCCACGAGGCTTTCCCACGAGGCTTTCCCACAGGGCTGTCCCACGTGCACACGTGGTGGGAGTGGATCCTCGGCTTGAACGTCAAGGCAGTGCAGGGAAAACAGGTTCCTCTGGAATGGACTGACACATCTGGGGGACTCTTGGAATGGTGGCACGACCCTGGAGTTCCTCTCGCCTTTCCTGTGGAGAGCGCCTCCTCTTGAGATGCGACGGGAACGCCGGGAATTCTTTCCCTACGAAACAGGGAAAGGATCCCTCATCTCGAGCTAGGAGCCGTAAACGGGGCTCCCCTGGATGTGTGCGGGACCCCACGTGCTTCCTCTCGAGTGGAGACGGGTATGTCGGGGAACTTCTTGAGTTGCAGCAAGGGTGTGAAGGACCCTTTGGAAGTTCCAGTTGTTAGACGTGATTCGCCGCGAGAAGCCTCAGCGGAAATGGGCCTCATCTCGCCTGGAGGGCAAAACCTCCTGGATTTTCTCGAGTTGCGGCAGGTGCTCTCGACTTACGACGGGGACCTCAGGGACCCGCTCTGGTGGCCTCAGGAAAGGCCAGTCCCCATGCGAATTCCTCGGGGGCCTCTCGGGATTACTCTCCCGTCGATGCCGGGGCCTAAGACCTTGTGTGGAGTCGGGGCCGGAACCTGAGGATTCCTCTCCAGTGCTGACATGGATCTTGGGGTACTTCTGGAGTCTCCCCAGGGGAGTCAGTCCTCGTCTCGAATGCGGGCATGCACTTGCGCTTTCCTCCAGATTGGTAGCAGCAGTGTCACGCAGTCCGCCGCGTGGATAAAAGGATCTATGGTTTTCCCTCGAGTTTTCCCACGAGGCTTTCCCACGAGGCTTTCCCACAGGGCTGTCCCACGGGCACACGTGGTGGGAGTGGATCCTCGGCTTGAACGTCAAGGCAGTGCAGGGAAAACAGGTTCCTCTGTAATGGACTGACACATCTGGGGGACTCTTGGAATGGTGGCATGACCCTGGAGTTCCTCTCGGCTTTCCTGTGGAGAGCGCCTCCTCTTGAGATGCGACGGGAACGCCGGGAATTCTTTCCCTACGAAACAGGGAAAGGATCCCTCATCTCGAGCTAGGAGGCGGAAACGGGGCTCCCCTGGATGTGTGCGGGACCCCACGTGCTTCCTCTCGAGTGGAGACGGGTATGTCGGGGAACTTCTTGAGTTGCAGCAAGGGTGTGAAGGACCCTTTGGAAGTTCCAGTGGATAGACGTGATTAGCCTCGAGAAGCCTCAGCGGAAATGGGCCTCATCTCGCCTGGAGGGCAAAACCTCCTGGATTTTCTCGAGTTGCGGCAGGTGCTCTCGACTTACGACGGGGACCTCAGGGACCCGCTCTGGTGGCCTCAGGAAAGGCCAGTCCCCATGCGAGTTCCTCGGGGGCCTCTCGGGATCCCTCTCCCGTCGATGCCGGGGCCTAAGACCTTGTGTGGAGTCGGGGCCGGAACCTGAGGATTCCTCTCCAGTGCTGACATGGATCTTGGGGTACTTCTGGAGTCTCCCCAGGGGAGTCAGTACTCGTCTCGAATGCGGACATGCACTTGCGCTTTCCTCCAGAGCGGTAGCAGCAGTGTCACGCAGTCCGCCCCGTGGATCAAAGGATCTATGGTTTTCCCTCGAGTCTTTCCCACGAGGCTTTCCCACGAGGCTTTGCCACAGGGCTGTCCCACGTGCACACGTGGTGGGAGTGGATCCTCGGCTTGAACGTCAAGGCAGTGCAGGGAAAACAGGTTCCTCTGGAATGGACTGACACATCTGGGGGACTCTTGGAATGGTGGCACGACCCTGGAGTTCCTCTCGCCTTTCCTGTGGAGAGCGCCTCCTCTTGAGATGCGACGGGAACGCCGGGAATTCTTTCCCTACGAAACAGGGAAAGGATCCCTCATCTCGAGATAGGAGGCGGAAACGGGTCTCCCCTGGATGTGTGCGGGACCCCACGTGCTTCCTCTCGAGTGGAGACGGGTATGTCGGGGAACTTCTTGAGTTGCAGCAAGGGTGTGAAGGACCCTTTGGAAGTTCGAGTGGTTAGACATGATTCGCCTCGAGAAGCCTCAGCGGAAATGGGCCTCATCTCGCCTGGAGGGCAAAACCTCCTGGATTTTCCCGAGTTGCGGCAGGTGCTCTCGACTTACGACGGGGACCTCAGGGACCCGCTCTGGTGGCCTCAGGAAAGGCCAGTCCCCATGCGAATTCCTCGGGGGCCTCTTGGGATTACTCTCCAGTCGATGCCGGGGCCTAAGACCTTGTGTGGAGTCGGGGCCGGAACCTGAGGATTCCTCTCCAGTGCTGACATGGATCTTGGGGTACTTCTGGAGTCTCCCCAGGGGAGTCAGTCCTCGTCTCGAATGCGGGCATGCACTTGCACTTTCCTCCAGAGCGGTAGCAGCAGTGTCACGCAGTCCGCCGCGTGGATCAAAGGATCTATGGTTTTCCCTCGAGTCTTTCCCACGAGGCTTTCCCACGAGGCTTTCCCACAGGGCTGTCCCACGTGCACACGTGGTGGGAGTGGATCCTCGGCTTGAACGTCAAGGCAGTGCAGGGAAAACAGGTTCCTCTGGAATGGACTGACACATCTGGGGGACTCTTGGAATGGTGGCACGACCCTGGAGTTCCTCTCGCCTTTCCTGTGGAGAGCGCCTCCTCTTGAGATGCGACGGGAACGCCGGGAATTCTTTCCCTAAGAAACAGGGAAAGGATCCCTCATCTCGAGCTAGGAGGCGGAAACGGGGCTCCCCTGGATGTGTGCGGGACCCCACGTGCTTCCTCTCGAGTGGAGACGGGTATGTCGGGGAACTTCTTGAGTTGCAGCAAGGGTGTGAAGGACCCTTTGGAAGTTCCAGTGGTTAGACGTGATTCGCCGCGAGAAGCCTCAGCGGAAATGGGCCTCATCTCGCCTGGAGGGCAAAACATCCTGGATTTTCTCGAGTTGCGGCAGGTGCTCTCGACTTACGACGGGGACCTCAGGGACCCGCTCTGGTGGCCTCAGGAAAGGCCAGTCCCCATGCGAATTCCTCGGGGGCCTCTCGGGATTACTCTCCCGTAGATGCCGGGGCCTAAGACCTTGTGTGGAGTCGGGGCCGGAAACTGAGGATTCCTCTCCAGTGCTGACATGGATCTTGGGGTACTTCTGGAGTCTCCCCAGGGGAGTCAGTCCTCGTCTCGAATGCGGGCATGCACTTGCGCTTTCCTCCAGAGCGGTAGCAGCAGTGTCACGCAGTCCGCCGCGTGGATCAAAGGATCTATGGTTTTCCCTCGAGTTTTCCCACGAGGCTTTCCCACGAGGCTTTCCCACAGGGCTGTCCCACGTGCACACGTGGTGGGAGTGGATCCTCGGCTTGAACGTCAAGGCAGTGCAGGGAAAACAGGTTCCTCTGGAATGGACTGACACATCTGGGGGACTCTTGGAATGGTGGCATGACCCTGGAGTTCCTCTCGGCTTTCCTGTGGAGAGCGCCTCCTCTTGAGATGCGACGGGAACGCCGGGAATTCTTTCCCTACGAAACAGGGAAAGGATCCCTCATCTCGAGCTAGGAGGCGGAAACGGGGCTCCCCTGGATGTGTGCGGGACCCCACGTGCTTCCTCTCGAGTGGAGACGGGTATGTCGGGGAACTTCTTGAGTTGCAGCAAGGGTGTGAAGGACCCTTTGGAAGTTCCAGTGGTTAGACGTGATTCGCCGCGAGAAGCCTCAGCGGAAATGGGCCTCATCTCGCCTGGAGGGCAAAACCTCCTGGATTTTCTCGAGTTGCGGCAGGTGCTCTCGACTTACGACGGGGACCTCAGGGACCCGCTCTGGTGGCCTCAGGAAAGGCCAGTCCCCATGCGAATTCCTTGGGGGCCTCTCGGGATTACTCTCCCGTCGATGCCGGGGCCTAAGACCTTGTGTGGAGTCGGGGCCGGAACCTGAGGATTCCTCTCCAGTGCTGACATGGATCTTGGGGTACTTCTGGAGTCTCCCCAGGGGAGTCAGTCCTCGTCTCGAATGCGGGCATGCACTTGCGCTTTCCTCCAGAGCGGTAGCAGCAGTGTCACGCAGGCCGCCGCGTGCATCAAAGGATCTATGGTTTTCCCTCGAGTCTTTCCCACGAGGCTTTCCCACGAGGCTTTCCCACAGGGCTGTCCCACGTGCACAGGTGGTGGGAGTCGATCCTCGGCTTGAACGTCAAGGCAGTGCAGGGAAAACAGGTTCCTCTGTAATGGACTGACACATCTGGGCGTCTCTTGGAATGGTGGCACGACCCTGGAGTTCCTCTCGCCTCTCCTGTGGAGAGCGCCTCCTCTTGAGATGCGACGGGAACGCCGGGAATTCTTTCCCTACGAAACAGGGAAAGGATCCCTCATCTCGAGCTAGGAGGCGGAAACGGGGCTCCCCTGGATGTGTGCGGGACCCCCAGTGATTCCTCTCGAGTGGAGACGGGTATGTCGGGGAACTTCTTGAGTTGCAGCAAGGGTGTGAAGGACCCTTTGGAAGTTCCAGCGGTTAGACGTGATTAGCCTCGAGAAGCCTCAGCGGAAATGGGCCTCATCTCGCCTGGAGGGCAAAACCTCCTGGATTTTCTCGAGTTGCGGCAGGTGCTCTCGACTTACGACGGGGACCTCAGGGACCCGCTCTGGTGGCCTCAGGAAAGGCCAGTCCCCATGCGAGTTCCTCGGGGGCCTCTGGGGATTCCTCTCCCTTCGATGCCGGGGCCTAAGACCTTGTGTGGAGTCGGGGCCGGAACCTGAGGATTCCTCTCCAGTGCTGACATGGATCTTGGGGTACTTCTGGAGTCTCCCCAGGGGAGTCAGTCCTCGTCTCGAATGCGGGCATGCACTTGCGCTTTCCTCCAGAGCGGTAGCAGCAGTGTCACGCAGTCAGCCGCGTGGATCAAAGGATCTATGGTTTTCCCTCGAGTCTTTCCCACGAGGCTTTCCCACGAGGCTTTCCCACAGGGCTGTCCCACGTGCACACGTGGTGGGAGTGGATCCTCGGCTTGAACGTCAAGGCAGTGCAGGGAAAACAGGTTCCTCTGGAATGGACTGACACATCTGGGGGACTCTTGGAATGGTGGCACGACCCTGGAGTTCCTCTCGCCTTTCCTGTGGAGAGCGCCTCCTCTTGAGATGCGACGGGAACGCCGGGAATTCTTTCCCTAGGAAACAGGGAAAGGATCCCTCATCTCGAGCTAGGAGGCGGAAACGGGGCTCCCCTGGATGTGTGCGGGACCCCACGTGCTTCCTCTCGTGTGGAGACGGGTATGTCGGGGAACTTCTTGAGTTGCAGCAAGGGTGTGAAGGACCCTTTGGAAGTTCCAGTGGTTAGACGTGATTAGCCTCGAGAAGCCTCAGCGGAAATGGGCATCATCTCGCCTGGAAGGCAAAACCTCCTGGATTTTCTCGAGTTGCGGCAAGTGCTCTCGACTTACGACGGGGACCTCAGGGACCCGCTCTGGTGGCCTCAGGAAAGGCCAGTCCCCATGCGAGTTCCTCGGGGGCGTCTCGGGATTCCTCTCCCGTCGATGCCGGGGCCTAAGACCTTGTGTGGAGTCGGGGCCGGAACCTGAGGATTCCTCTCCAGTGCTGACATGGATCTTGGGGTACTTCTGGAGTCTCCCCAGGGGAGTCAGTCCTCGTCTCGAATGCGGGCATGCACTTGCGCTTTCCTCCAGAGCGGTAGCAGCAGTGTCACGCAGTCCGCCGCGTGGATCAAAGGATCTATGGTTTTCCCTCGAGTCTTTCCCACGAGGCTTTCCCACGAGGCTTTCCCACAGGGCTGTCCCACGTGCACACGTGGTGGGAGTGGATCCTCGGCTTGAACGTCAAGGCAGTGCAGGGAAAACATGTTCCTCTGGAATGGACTGACACATCTGGGGGACTCTTGGAATGGTGGCACTACCCTGGAGTTCCTCTCGCCTTTCCTGTGGAGAGCGCCTCCTCTTGAGATGCGACGGGAACGCCGGGAATTCTTTCCCTACGAAACAGGGAAAGGATCCCTCATCTCGAGCTAGGAGGCGGAAACGGGGCTCCCCTGGATGTGTGCGGGACCCCACGTGCTTCCTCTCGAGTGGAGACGGGTATGTCGGGGAACTTCTTGAGTTGCAGCAAGGGTGTGAAGGACCCTTTGGAAGTTCCAGTGGTTAGACGTGATTAGCCTCGAGAAGCCTCAGCGGAAATGGGCCTCATCTCGCCTGGAGGGCAAAACCTCCTGGATTTTCTCGAGTTGCGGCAGGTGCTCTCGACTTACGACGGGGACCTCAGGGACCCGCTCTGGTGGCCTCAGGAAAGGCCAGTCCCCATGCGAGTTCCACGGGGGCCTCTCGGGATTCCTCTCCCGTCGATGCCGGGGCCTAAGACCTTGTGTGGAGTCGGGGCCGGAACCTGAGGATTCCTCTCCAGTGCTGACATGGATCTTGGGGTACTTCTGGAGTCTCCCCAGGGGAGTCAGTCCTCGTCTCGAATGCGGGCATGCACTTGCGCTTTCCTCCAGAGCGGTAGCAGCAGTGTCACGCAGTCCGCCGCGTGGATCAAAGGATCTATCATTTGCCCTAGAGTCTTTCCCACGAGGCTTTCCCACGAGGCTTTCCCACAGGGCTGTCCCATGTGCACACGTGGTGGGAGTCGATCCTCGGCTTGAACGTCAAGGCAGTGCAGGGAAAACAGGTTCCTCTGGAATGGACCTACACATCTGGGGGACTCTTGGAATGGTGGCACGACCCTGGAGTTCCTCTCGCCTTTCCTGTGGAGAGCGCCTCCTCTTGAGATGCGACGGGAACGCCGGGAATTCTTTCCCTACGAAACAGGGAAAGGATCCCTCATCTCGAGCTAGGAGGCGGAAACGGGGCTCCCCTGGATGTGTGCGGGACCCCACGTGCTTCCTCTCGAGTGGAGACGGGTATGTCGGGGAACTTCTTGAGTTGCAGCAAGGGTGTGAAGGACCCTTTGGAAGTTCCAGTGGTTAGATGTGATTGGCCTCGAGAAGCCTCAGCGGAAATGGGCCTCATCTCGCCTGGAGGGCAAAACCTCCTGGATTTTCTCGAGTTGCGGCAGGTGCTCTCGACTTACGACGGGGACCTCAGGGAACCGCTCTGGTGGCGTCAGGAAAGGCCAGTCCCCATGCGAGTTCCTCGGGGGCCTCTCGGGATTCCTCTCCCGTCGATGCCGGGGCCTAAGACCTTGTGTGGAGTCGGGGCCGGAACCTGAGGATTCCTCTCCAGTGCTGACATGGATCTTGGGGTACTTCTGGAGTCTCCCCAGGGGAGTCAGTCCTCGTCTCGAATGCGGGCATGCACTTGCGCTTTCCTCCAGAGCGGTAGCAGCAGTGTCACGCAGTCCGCCGCGTGGATCAAAGGATCTATGGTTTTCCCTCGAGTATTTCCCACGAGGCTTTCCCACGAGGCTTTCCCACAGGGCTGTCCCACGTGCACACGTGTTGGGAGTCGATCCTCGGCTTGAACGTCAAGGCAGTGCAGGGAAAACAGGTTCCTCTGGAATGGACTGACAAATCTGGGGGACTCTTGGAATGGTGTCACGACCCTGGAGTTTCTCTCCCTTTCCTGTGGAGAGCGCCTCCTCTTGAGATGCGACGGGAACGCCGGGAATTCTTTCCCTAGGAAACAGGGAAAGGATCCCTCATCTCGAGCTAGGAGGCGGAAACGGGGCTCCCCTGGATGTGTGCGGGACCCACGTGCTTCCTCACGAGTGGAGACGAGTATGTCGGGGAACTTCTTGAGTTGCAGCAAGGGTGTCAAGGACCCTTTGGAAGTTCCAGTGGTTAGACGTGATTAGCCACGAGAAGCCTCAGCGGAAATGGGCCTCATCTCGCCTGGAGGGCAAAACCTCCTGGATTTTCTCGAGTTGCGGCAGGTGCTCTCGACTTACGACGGGGACCTCAGGGAACCGCTCTGGTGGCCTCAGGAAAGGCCAGTCCCCATGCGAGTTCCTCGGGGGCCTCTCGGGATTCCTCTCCCGTCCATGCCGGGGCCTAAGACCGTGTGTGGAGTCGGGGCCGGAACCTGAGGATTCCTCTCCAGTGCTGACATGGATCTTGGGGTACTTCTGGAGTCTCCCCAGGGGAGTCAGTCCTCGTCTCGAATGCGGGCATGCACTTGCGCTTTCCTCCAGAGCGGTAGCAGCAGTGTCACGCAGTCTGCCGCGTGGATCAAAGGATCTATGGTTTTCCCTCGAGTCTTTCCCACGAGGCTTTCCACGAGGCTTTCCCACAGGGCTGTCCCACGTGCACACGTGGTGAGAGTCGATCCTCGGCTTGAACGTCAAGGCAGTGCAGGGAAAACAGGTTCCTCTGGAATGGACTGACACATCTGGGGGACTCTTGGAATGGTGGCACGACCCTGGAGTTCCTCTCGCCTTTCCTGTGGAGAGCGCCTCCTCTTGAGATGCGACGGGAACGCCGGGAATTCTTTCCCTAAGAAACAGGGAAAGGATCCCTCATCTCGAGCTAGGAGGCGGAAACGGGGCTCCCCTGGATGTGTGCGGGACACCACGTGCTTCCTCACGAGTGGAGACGGGTATGTCGGGGAACTTCTTGAGTTGCAGCAAGGGTGTGAAGGACCCTTTGGAAGTTCCAGTGGTTAGATGTGTTTGGCCTCGAGAAGCCTCAGCGGAAATGGGCCTCATCTCGCCTGGAGGGCAAAACCTCCTGGATTTTCTCGAGTTGCGGCAGGTGCTCTCGACTTATGACGGGGACCTCAGGGACCCGCTCTGGTGGCCTCAGGAAAGGCCAGTCCCCATGCGAGTTCCTCGGGGGCCTCTCGGGATTCCTCTCCCGTCGATGCCGGGGCCTAAGACCTTGTGTGGAGTCGGGGCCGGAACCTGAGGATTCCTCTCCAGTGCTGACATGGATCTTGGGGTACTTCTGGAGTCTCCCCAGGGGAGTCAGTCCTCGTCTCGAATGCGGGCATGCAGTTGCGCTTTTCTCCAGAGCGGTAGCAGCAGTGTCACGCAGTCCGCCGCGTGGATCAAAGGATCTATGGTTTTCCCTCGAGTCTTTCCCACGAGGCTTTCCCACGAGGCTTTCCCACAGGGCTGTCCCACGTGCACACGTGGTGGGAGTCGATCCTCGGCTTGAACGTCAAGGCAGTGCAGGGAAAACAGGTTCCTCTGGAATGGACTGACACATCTGGGGGACTCTTGGAATGGTGCCACGACCCTGGAGTTCCTCTCGCCTTTCCTGTGGAGAGCGCCTCCTCTTGAGATGTGACGGGAACGCCGGGAATTCTTTCCCTACGAAACAGGGAAAGGATTCCTCATCTCGAGCTAGGAGGCGGGAACGGGGCTCCCCTGGATGTGTGCGGGACCCCACGTGCTTCCTCTCGAGTGGAGACGTGTATGTCGGGGAACTTCTTGAGTTGCAGCAAGGGTGTGAAGGACCCTTTGGAAGTTCCAGTGGTTAGATGTGTTTGGCCTCGAGAAGCCTCAGCGGAAATGGGCCTCATCTCGCCTGGAGGGCAAAACCTCCTGGATTTTCGCTAGTTGCGGCAGGTGCTCTCGACTTACGACGGGGACCTCAGGGACCCGCTCTGGTGGCCTCAGGAAAGGCCAGTCCCCATGCGAGTTCCTCGGGGGCCTCTCGGGATTCCTCTCCCGTCGATCCTGGGGCCTAAGACCTTGTGTGGAGTCGGGGCCGGAACCTGAGGATTCCTCTCCAGTGCTGACATGGATCTTGGGGTACTTCTGGAGTCTCCCCAGGGGAGTCAGTCCTCGTCTCGAATGCGGGCATGCACTTGTGCTTTCCTCCAGAGCGGTAGCAGCAGTGTCACGCAGTCCGCCGCGTGGATCAAAGGATCTATGGTTTTCCCTCGAGTCTTTCCCACGAGGCTTTCCCACGAGGCTTTCCCACAGGGCTGTCCCACGTGCACACGTGCTGGGAGTCGATCCTCGGCTTGAACGTCAAGGCAGTGCAGGGAAAACAGGTTCCTCTGGAATGGACTGACACATCTGGGGGACTCTTGGAATGGTGGCACGACCCTGGAGTTCCTCTCGCCTTTCCTGTGGAGAGCGCCTCCTCTTGAGATGCGACGGGAACGCCGGGAATTCTTTCCCAACGAAACAGGGAAAGGATCACTCATCTCGAGCTAGGAGGCGGAAACGGGGCTCCCCTGGATGTGTGCGGGACACCACGTGCTTCCTCTCGAGTGGAGACGGGTATGTCGCAGAACTGCTTGAGTTGCAGCAAGGGTGTGAAGGACCCTTTGGAAGTTCCAGCGGTTAGATGTGATCAGCCTCGAGAAGCCTCAGCGGAAATGGGCCTCAACTCGCCTGGAGGGCAAAACCTCCTGGATTTTCTCGAGTTGTGGCAGGTGCTCTCGACTTACGACGGGGACCACAGGGACACGCTCTGGTGGCCTCAGGAAAGGCCAGTCCCCATGCGAGTTCCTCGGGGGCCTCTCGGGATTCCTCTCCCTTCGATGCCGGGGCCGAAGACCTTGTGTGGAGTCGGGGCCGGAACCTGAGGATTCCTCTCCAGTGCTGACATGGATCTTGGGGTACTTCTGGAGTCTCCCAAGGGGAGTCGTCCTCGTCTCGAATGCGGGCATGCACTTGCGCTTTCCTCCAGAGCGGTAGCAGCAGTGTCACGCAGTCCGCCGCGTGGATCAAAGGATCTATGGTTTTCCCTCGAGTCTTTCCCACGAGGCTTTCCCACGAAGCTTTCCCACACGGCTGTCCCACGAGCACACGTGGTGGGAGTCGATCCTGGGCTTGAACGTCAAGGCAGTGCAGGGAAAACAGGTTCCTCTGGAATGGACTGACACATCTGGGGGACTCTTGGAATGGTGGCATGACCCTGGAGTTCCTCTCGCCTTTCCTGTGGAGAGCGCCTCCTCTTGAGATGCGACGGGAACGCCGGGAATTCTTTCCCTATGAAACAGGGAAAGGATCCCTCATCTCGAGCTAGGAGTCGGAAACGGGGCTCCCCTGGATGTGTGTGGGACCCCACGTGCTTCCTCTCGAGTGCAGACGGGTATGTCGGGGAACTTCTTGAGTTGCAGCAAGGGTGTGAAGGACCCTTTGGAAGTTCCAGTGGTTAGATGTGATTAGCCTCGAGAAGCCTCAGCGGAAATGGGCCTCATCTCGCCTGGAGGGCAAAACCTCCTGGATTTTCTCGAGTTGCGGCAGGTGCTCTCGACTTACGACGGGGACCTCAGAGACCCGCTCTGGTGGCCTCAGTAAAGGCCAGTCCCCATGCGAGTTCCTCGGGTCCTCTCGGGATTCCTCTCCCGTCGATGCTGGGGCCGAAGACCTTGTGTGGAGTCGGGGCCGGAACCTGAGGATTCCTCTCCAGTGCTGACATGGATCTTGGGGTACTTCTGGAGTCTCCCCAGGGGAGTCAGTCCTCGTCTCGAATGCGGGCATGCACTTGCGCTATCCTCCAGAGCGGTAGCAGCAGTGTCAAGCAGTCCGCCGCGTGCATCAAAGGATCTATGGTTTTCCCTCGAGTCTTTCCCACGAGGCTTTCCCACGAGGCTTTCCCACAGGGCTGTCCCACGTGCACACGTGGTGGGAGTCGATCCTCGGCTTGAACGTCAAGGCACTGCAGGGAAAACAGGTTCCTCTGGAATGGACTGACACATCTGGGGGACTCTTGGAATGGTGGCACGACCCTGGAGTTCCTCTCGCCTTTCCTGTGGAGAGCGCCTCCTCTTGAGATGCGACGGGAACGCCGGAATTCTTTCCCTACGAAACAGGGAAAGGATCCCTCATTTCGAGCTTGGAGGCAGAAACGGGGCTCCCCTGGATGTGTGCGGGACCCCACGTGCTTCCTCTCGAGTGGAGACGGGTATGTTGGGGAACTTCTTGAGTTGCAGCAAGGGTGTGAAGGACCCTTTGGAAGTTCCAGTGGTTAGATGTGATTAGCCTCGAGAAGCCTCAGCGGAAATGGGCCTCATCTCGCCTGGAGGGCAAAACCTCCTGGATTTTCTCGAGTTGGGGCAGGTGCTCTCGACTTACGACGGGGACCTCAGAGACCCGTTCTGGTGGCCTCAGGAAAGGCCAGTCCCCATGCGAGTTCCTCGGGTCCTCTCGGGATTCCTCTCCCGTCGATGCTGGGGCCTAAGACCTCGTGTGGAGTCGGGGCCGGAACCTGAGGATTCCTCTCCAGTGCTGACATGGATCTTGGGGTACTTCTGGAGTCTCCCCAGGGGAGTCAGTCCTCGTCTCGAATGCGGGCATGCACTTGCGCTTTCCTCCAGAGCGGTAGAAGCAGTGTCACGCAGTCCGCCGCGTGGATCAAAGGATCTATGGTTTTCCCTCGAGTTTTCCCACTAGGCTTTCCCACGAGGCTTTCCCACAGGGCTGTACCTCGTGCACACGTGGTGGGAGTGGATCCTCGGCTTGAACGTCAAGGCAGTGCAGGGAAAACAGGTTCCTCTGGAATGGACTGACACATCTGGGGGACTCTTGGAATGGTGGCACGACCCTGGAGTTCCTCTCGCCTTTCCTGTGGAGAGCGCCTCCTCTTGAGATGCGACGGGAACGCCGGGAATTCTTTCCCTACGAAACAGGGAAAGGATCCCTCATCTCGAGATAGGAGGCGGAAATGGGGCTCCCCTGGATGTTTGCGGGACCCCACGTGCTTCCTCTCGAGTGGAGACGGGTATGTCGGGGAACTTCTTGAGTTGCAACAAGGGTGTGAAGGACCCTTTGGAAGTTCCAGTGGTTAGACGTGATTAGCCTCGAGAAGCCTCAGCGGAAATGGGCCTCATCTCGCCTGGAGTGCAAAACCTCCTGGATTTTCTCGAGTTGCGGCAGGTGCTCTCGACTTACGACGGGGACCTCAGGGACCCGCTCTGGTGGCCTCAGGAAAGGCCAGTCCCCATGCGAGTTCCTCGGGGGCCTCTCGGGATTCCTCTCCCGTCGATGCCGGGGCCTAAGACCTTGTGTGGAGTCGGGGCCGGGACCTGAGGATTCCTCTCCAATGCTGACATGGATCTTGGGGTACTTCTGGAGTCTCCCCAGGGGAGTCAGTCCTCGTCTCGAATGCGGGCATGCACTTGCGCTTTCCTCCAGATCGGTAGCAGCAGTGTCACGCAGTCCGCCGCGTGGATCAAAGGATCTATGGTTTTCCCTCGAGTCTTTCCCACAAGGCTTTCCCACGAGGCTTTCCCACAGGGCTGTCCCACGTGCACACGTGGTGGGAGTCGATCCTCGGCTTGAACGTCAAGGCAGTGCAGGGAAAACAGGTTCCTCTGGAATGGACTGACACATCTGGGGGTCTCTTGGAATGGTGCCACGACCCTGGAGTTCCTCTCGCCTTTCCGGTGGAGAGCGCCTCCTCTTGAGATGCGACGGGAACGCCGGGAATTCTTTCCCTACGAAACAGGGAAAGAATCACTCATCTCGAGCTAGGAGGCGGAAACGGGGCTCCCCTGGATGTGTGCGGGACCCCACGTGCTTCCTCTCGAGTGGATACGGGTATGTCGCGGAACTGCTTGAGTTGCAGCAAGGGTGTGAAGGACCCTTTGGAAGTTCCAGTGGTTAGATGTGATTGGCCTCGAGAAGCCTCAGCGGAAATGGGCCTCATCTCGCCTGGAGGGCAAAACCTCCTGGATTTTCTCGAGTGCGGCAGGTGCTCTCGACTTACGACGGGGATCTCAGGGACCTGCTCTGGTGGCCTCAGGAAAGGCCAGTCCCCATGCGAGTTCCTCGGGAGCCTCTCGGAATTCCTCTCCCGTCGATGCCGGGGCCTAAGACCTTGTGTGGAGTCGGGGCCGGGACCTGAGGATTCCTCTCCAGTGCTGACATGGATCTTGGGGTACTTCTGGAGTCTCCCCAGGGGAGTCAGTCCTCGTCTCGAATGCGGGCATGCACTTGCGCTTTCCTCCAGAGCGGTAGCAGCAGTGTCACGCAGTCCGCCGCGTGGATCAAAGGATCTATGGTTTTCCCTCGAGTCTTTCCCACAAGGCTTTCCCACGAGGCTTTCCCACAGGGCTGTCCCACGTGCACACGTGGTGGGAGTCGATCCTCGGCTTGAACGTCAAGGCAGTGCAGGGAAAACAGGTTCCTCTGGAATGGACTGACACATCTGGGGGTCTCTTGGAATGGTGCCACGACCCTGGAGTTCCTCTCGCCTTTCCGGTGGAGAGCGCCTCCTCTTGAGATGCGACGGGAACGCCGGGAATTCTTTCCCTACGAAACAGGGAAAGGATCCCTCATCTCGAGCTAGGAGGCGGAAACGGGGCTCCCCTGGATGTGTGCGGGACCCCACGTGCTTCCTCTCGAGTGGAGACGGGTATGTCGGGGAACTTCTTGAGTTGCAGCAAGGGTGTGAAGGACCCTTTGGAAGTTCCAGTGGTTAGACGTGATTAGCCTCGAGAAGCCTCAGCGGAAATGGGCCTCATCTCGCCTGGAGGGCAAAACCTCCTGGATTTTCTCGAGTTGCGGGAGGTGCTCTCGACTTACGACGGGGACCTCAGGGACCCGCTCTGGTGGCCTCAGGAAAGGCCAGTCCCCATGCGAGTTCCTCGGGGGTCTATCGGGATTCCTCTCCCGTCGATGCCGGGGCCTAAGACCTTGTGTGGAGTCGGGGCCGGAACCTGAGGATTCCTCTCCAGTGCTGACATGGATCTTGGGGTACTTCTGGAGTCTCCCCAGGGGAGTCAGTCCTCGTCTCGAATGCGGGCATGCACTTGCGCTTTCCTCCAGAGCGGTAGCAGCAGTGTCACGCAGTCCGCCGCGTGGATCAAAGGATCTATGGTTTTCCCTCGAGTCTTTCCCACGAGGCTTTCCCACGAGGCTTTCCCACGAGGCTTTCCCACAGGGCTGTCCCACGTGCACACGTGGTGGGAGTGGATCCTCGGCTTGAACGTCAAGGCAGTGCAGGGAAAACAGGTTCCTCTGAAATGGACTGACACATCTGGGGGACTCTTGGAATGGTGGCACGACCCTGGAGTTCCTCTCGCCTTTCCTGTGGAGGGCGCCTCCTCTTGAGATGCGACGGGAACGCCGGGAATTCTTTCCCTACGAAACAGGGAAAGGATCCCTCATCTCGAGCTAGGAGGCGGAAACGGGGCTCCCCTGGAAGTGTGCGGGACCCCACGTGCTTCCTCTCGAGTGGAGACGGGTATGTCGGGGAACTTCTTGAGTTGCAGCAAGGGTGTGAAGGACCCTTTGGAAGTTCCAGTGGTTAGACGTGATTAGCCTCGAGAAGCCTCAGCGGAAATGGGCCTCATCCCGCCTGGAGGGCAAAACCTCCTGGATTTTCTCGAGTTGCCGCAGGTGCTCTCGAATTACGACGGGGACCTCAGGGACCCGCTCTGGTGGCCTCAGGAAAGGCCAGTCCCCATGCGAGTTCCTCGGGGGCCTCTCGGGATTCCTCTCCCGTCGATGCCGGGGCCTAAGACCTTGTGTGGAGTCGGGGCCGGAACCTGAGGATTCCTCTCCAGTGCTGACATGGATCTTGGGGTACTCCTGGAGTCTCCCCAGGGGAGTCAGTCCTCGTCTCGAATGCGGGCATGCACTTGCGCTTTCCTCCAGAGCGGTAGCAGCAGTGTCACGCAGTCCGCCGCGTGGATCAAAGGATCTATGGTTTTCCCTCGAGTCTTTCCCACGAAGCTTTCCCACGAGGCTTTCCCACAGGGCTGTCCCACGTGCACACGTGGTGGGAGTGGATCCTCGGCTTGAACGTCAAGGCAGTGCAGGGAAAAAAGGTTCCTCTGGAATGGACTGACACATCTGGGGGACTCTTGGAATGGTGGCACGACCCTGGAGTTCCTCTCGCCTTTCCTGTGGAGAGCGCCTCCTCTTGAGATGCGACGGGAACGCCGGGAATTCTTTCCCTACGAAACAGGGAAAGGATCCCTCATCTCGAGCTAGGAGGCGGAAACGGGGCTCCCCTGGATGTGTGCGGGACCCCACGTGCATCCTCTCGAGTGGAGACGGGTATGTCGGGGAACTTCTTGAGTTGCAGCAAGGGTGTGAAGGACCCTTTGGAAGTTCCAGTGGTTAGACGTGATTAGCCTCGAGAAGCCTCAGCGGAAATGGGCCTCATCTCGCCTGGAGGGCAAAACCTCCTGGATTTTCTCGAGTTGCGGCAGGTGCTCTCGACTTACGACGGGGACCTCAGGGACCCGCTCTGGTGGCCTCAGGAAAGGCCAGTCCCCATGCGAGTTCCTCGGGGGCCTCTCAGGATTCCTCTCCCGTCGATGCCGGGGCCTAAGACCTTGTGTGGAGTCGGGGCCGGAACCTGAGGATTCCTCTCCAGTGCTGACATGGATCTTGGGGTACTTCTGGAGTCTCCCCAGGGGAGTCAGTCCTCGTCTCGAATGCGGGCATGCACTTGCGCTTTCCTCCAGAGCGGTAGCAGCAGTGTCACGCAGTCCGCCGCGTGGATCAAAGGATCTATGGTTTTCCCTCGAGTCTTTCCCACGAGGCTTTCCCACGAGGCTTTCCCACAGGGCTGTCCCACGTGCATACGTGGTGGGAGTGGATCCTCGGCTTGAACGTCAAGGCAGTGCAGGGAAAACAGGTTCCTCTGGAATGGACTGACACATCTGGGGGACTCTTGGAATGGTGGCACGACCCTGGAGTTCCTCTCGCCTTTCCTGTGGAGAGCGCCTCCTCTTGAGATGCGACGGGAACGCCGGGAATTCTTTCCCTACGAAACAGGGAAAGGATCCCTCATCTCGAGCTAGGAGGCGGAAACGGGGCTCCCCTGGATGTGTGCGGGACCCCACGTGCTTCCTCTCGAGTGGAGACGGGTATGTCCGGGAACTTCTTGAGTTGCAGCAAGGGTGTGAAGGACCCTTTGGAAGTTCCAGTGGTTAGACGTGATTAGCCTCGAGAAGCCTCAGCGGAAATGGGCCTCATCTCGCCTGGAGGGCAAAACCTCCTGGATTTTCTCGAGTTGCGGCAGGTGCTCTCGACTTACGACGGGGACCTCAGGGACCCGCTCTGGTGGCCTCAGGAAAGGCCAGTCCCCAGGCCAGTTCCTCGGGGGCCTCTCGGGATTCCTCTCCTGTCCATGCCGGGGCCTAAGACCTTGTGTGGAGTCGGGGCCGGAACCTGAGGATTCCTCTCCAGTGCTGACATGGATCTTGGGGTACTCCTGGAGTCTCCCCAGGGGAGTCAGTCCTCGTCTCGAATGCGGGCATGTACTTGCTCTTCCCTCCAGAGCGGTAGCAGCAGTGTCACGCAGTCCGCCGCGTGGATCAAAGGATCTATGGTTTTCCCTCGAGTCTTTCCCACGAGGCTTTCCCACGAGGCTTTCCCACAGGGCTGTCCCACGTGCACACGTGGTGGGAGTGGATCCTCGGCTTGAACGTCAAGGCAGTGCAGGGAAAACAGGTTCCTCTGGAATGGACTGACACATCTGGGGGTCTCTTGGAATGGTGGCACGACCCTGGAGTTCCTCTCGCCTTTCCTGTGGAGAGCGCCTCCTCTTGAGATGCGACGGGAACGCCGGGAATTCTTTCCCTACGAAACAGGGAAAGGATCACTCATCTCGAGCTAGGAGGCGGAAACGGGGCTCCCCTGGATGTGTGCGGGACCCCACGTGCTTCCTCTCGAGTGGATACGGGTATGTCGCGGAACTGCTTGAGTTGCAGCAAGGGTGTGAAGGACCCTTTGGAAGTTCCAGTGGTTAGATGTGATTGGCCTCGAGAAGCCTCAGCGGAAATGGGCCTCATCTCGCCTGGAGGGCAAAACCTCCTGGATTTTCTCGAGTGCGGCAGGTGCTCTCGACTTACGACGGGGATCTCAGGGACCTGCTCTGGTGGCCTCAGGAAAGGCCAGTCCCCATGCGAGTTCCTCGGGGGCCTCTTGGCATTCCTCTCCCGTCGATGCCGGGGCCTAAGACCTTGTGTGGAGTCGGGGCCGGAACCTGAGGATTCCTCTCCAGTGCTGACATGGATCTTGGGGTACTTCTGGAGTCTCCCCAGGGGAGTCAGTCCTCGTCTCGAATGCGGGCATGCACTTGCGCTTTCCTCCAGAGCGGTAGCAGCAGTGTCACGCAGTCTGCCGCGTGGATCAAAGGATCTATGGTTTTCCCTCGAGTCTTTCCCACGAGGCTTTCCCACGAGGCTTTCCCACAGGGCTGTCCCACGTGCACACGTGGTGGGAGTGGATCCTCGGCTTGAACGTCAAGGCAGTGCAGGGAAATCAGGTTCCTCTGGAATGGACTGACACATCTGGGGCACTCTTGGAATGGTGGCACGACCCTGGAGTTCCTCTCGCCTTTCCTGTGGAGATCGCCTCCACTTGAGATGCGACGGGAACGCCGGGAATTCTTTCCCTACGAAACAGGGAAAGGATCCCTCATCTCGAGCTAGGAGGCGGAAACGGGGTTCCCCTGGATGTGTGCGGGACCCCACGTGCTTCCTCTCGAGTGGAGACGGGTATGTCGGGGAACTTCTTGAGTTGCAGCAAGGGTGTGAAGGACCCTTTGGAAGTTCCAGTGGTTAGACGTGATTAGCCTCGAGAAGCCTCAGCGGAAATGGGCCTCATCTCGCCTGGAGGGCAAAACCTCCTGGATTTTCTCGAGTTGCGGCAGGTGCTCTCGACTTACGACGGGGACCTCAGGGACCCGCTCTGGTGGCCTCAGGAAAGGCCAGTCCCCATGCGAGTTCCTCGGGGGCCTCTCGGGATTCCTCTCCCGTCGATGCCGGGGCCTAAGACCTTGTGTGGAGTCGGGGCCGGAACCTGAGGATTCCTCTCCAGTGCTGACATGGATCTTGGGGTACTTCTGGAGTCTCCCCAGGGGAGTCAGTCCTCGTCTCGAATGCGGGCATGCACTTGCGCTTTCCTCCAGAGCGGTAGCAGCAGTGTCACGCAGTCCGCCGCGTGGATCAAAGGATCTATGGTTTTCCCTCGAGTCTTTCCCACGAGGCTTTCCCACGAGGCTTTCCCACGAGGCTTTCCCACAGGGCTGTCCCACGTGCACACGTGGTGGGAGTGGATCCTCGGCTTGAACGTCAAGGCAGTGCAGGGAAAACAGGTTCCTCTGAAATGGACTGACACTTCTGGGGGACTCTTGGAATGGTGGCACGACCCTGGAGTTCCTCTCGCCTTTCCTGTGGAGGGCGCCTCCTCTTGAGATGCGACGGGAACGCCGGGAATTCTTTCCCTACGAAACAGGGAAAGGATCCCTCATCTCGAGCTAGGAGGCGGAAACGGGGCTCCCCTGGAAGTGTGCGGGACCCCACGTGCTTCCTCTCGAGTGGAGACGGGTATGTCGGGGAACTTCTTGAGTTGCAGCAAGGGTGTGAAGGACCCTTTGGAAGTTCCAGTGGTTAGACGTGATTAGCCTCGAGAAGCCTCAGCGGAAATGGGCCTCATCTCGCCTGGAGGGCAAAACCTCCTGGATTTTCTCGAGTTGCCGCAGGTGCTCTCGAATTACGACGGGGACCTCAGGGACCCGCTCTGGTGGCCTCAGGAAAGGCCAGTCCCCATGCGAGTTCCTCGGGGGCCTCTCGGGATTCCTCTCCCGTCGATGCCGGGGCCTAAGACCTTGTGTGGAGTCGGGGCCGGAACCTGAGGATTCCTCTCCAGTGCTGACATGGATCTTGGGGTACTCCTGGAGTCTCCCCAGGGGAGTCAGTCCTCGTCTCGAATGCGGGCATGCACTTGCGCTTTCCTCCAGAGCGGTAGCAGCAGTGTCACGCAGTCCGCCGCGTGGATCAAAGGATCTATGGTTTTCCCTCGAGTCTTTCCCACGAAGCTTTCCCACGAGGCTTTCCCACAGGGCTGTCCCACGTGCACACGTGGTGGGAGTGGATCCTCGGCTTGAACGTCATGGCAGTGCAGGGAAAAAAGGTTCCTCTGGAATGGACTGACACATCTGGGGGACTCTTGGAATGGTGGCACGACCCTGGAGTTCCTCTCGCCTTTCCTGTGGAGAGCGCCTCCTCTTGAGATGCGACGGGAACGCCGGGAATTCTTTCCCTACGAAACAGGGAAAGGATCCCTCATCTCGAGCTAGGAGGCGGAAACGGGGCTCCCCTGGATGTGTGCGGGACCCCACGTGCATCCTCTCGAGTGGAGACGGGTATGTCGGGGAACTTCTTGAGTTGCAGCAAGGGTGTGAAGGACCCTTTGGAAGTTCCAGTGGTTAGACGTGATTAGCCTCGAGAAGCCTCAGCGGAAATGGGCCTCATCTCGCCTGGAGGGCAAAACCTCCTGGATTTTCTCGAGTTGCGGCAGGTGCTCTCGACTTACGACGGGGACCTCAGGGACCCGCTCTGGTGGCCTCAGGAAAGGCCAGTCGCCATGCGAGTTCCACGGGGGCCTCTCAGGATTCCTCTCCCGTCGATGCCGGGGCCTAAGACCTTGTGTGGAGTCGGGGCCGGAACCTGAGGATTCCTCTCCAGTGCTGACATGGATCTTGGGGTACTTCTGGAGTCTCCCCAGGGGAGTCAGTCCTCGTCTCGAATGCGGGCATGCACTTGCGCTTTCCTCCAGAGCGGTAGCAGCAGTGTCACGCAGTCCGCCGCGTGGATCAAAGGATCTATGGTTTTCCCTCGAGTCTTTCCCACGAGGCTTTCCCACGAGGCTTTCCCACAGGGCTGTCCCACGTGCATACGTGGTGGGAGTGGATCCTCGGCTTGAACGTCAAGGCAGTGCAGGGAAAACAGGTTCCTCTGGAATGGACTGACACATCTGGGGGACTCTTGGAATGGTGGCACGACCCTGGAGTTCCTCTCGCCTTTCCTGTGGAGAGCGCCTCCTCTTGAGATGCGACGGGAACGCCGGGAATTCTTTCCCTACGAAACAGGGAAAGGATCCCTCATCTCGAGCTAGGAGGCGGAAACGGGGCTCCCCTGGATGTGTGCGGGACCCCACGTGCTTCCTCTCGAGTGGAGACGGGTATGTCGGGGAACTTCTTGAGTTGCAGCAAGGGTGTGAAGGACCCTTTGGAAGTTCCAGTGGTTAGACGTGATTAGCCTCGAGAAGCCTCAGCGGAAATGGGCCTCATCTCGCCTGGAGGGCAAAACCTCCTGGATTTTCTCGAGTTGCGGCAGGTGCTCTCGACTTACGACGGGGACATCAGGGACCCGCTCTGGTGGCCTCAGGAAAGGCCAGTCCCCAGGCCAGTTCCTCGGGGGCCTCTCGGGATTCCTCTCCTGTCCATGCCGGGGCCTAAGACCTTGTGTGGAGTCGGGGCCGGAACCTGAGGATTCCTCTCCAGTGCTGACATGGATCTTGGGGTACTCCTGGAGTCTCCCCAGGGGAGTCAGTCCTCGTCTCGAATGCGGGCATGCACTTGCGCTTCCCTCCAGAGCGGTAGCAGCAGTGTCACGCAGTCCGCCGCGTGGATCAAAGGATCTATGGTTTTCCCTCGAGTCTTTCCCACGAGGCTTTCCCACGAGGCTTTCCCACAGGGCTGTCCCACGTGCACACGTTGTGGGAGTGGATCCTCGGCTTGAACGTCAAGGCAGTGCAGGGAAAACAGGTTCCTCTGGAATGGACTGACACATCTGGGGGTCTCTTGGAATGGTGCCACGACCCTGGAGTTCCTCTCGCCTTTCCTGTGGATAGCGCCTCCTCTTGAGATGCGACGGGAACGCCGGGAATTCTTTCCCTACGAAACAGGGAAAGGATCACTCATCTCGAGCTAGGAGGCGGAAACGGGGCTCCCCTGGATGTGTGCGGGACCCCACGTGCTTCCTCTCGAGTGGAGACAGGTATGTCGCGGAACTGCTTGAGTTGCAGCAAGGGTGTGAAGGACCCTTTGGAAGTTCCAGTGGTTAGATGTGATTGGCCTCGAGAAGCCTCAGCGGAAATGGGCCTCATCTCGCCTGGAGGGCAAAACCTCCTGGATTTTCTCGAGTGCGGCAGGTGCTCTCGACTTACGACGGGGACCTCAGGGACCTGCTCTGGTGGCCTCAGGAAAGGCCAGTCCCCATGCGAGTTCCTCGGGGGCCTCTCGGCATTCCTCTCCCGTCGATGCCGGGGCCTAAGACCTTGTGTGGAGTCGGGGCCGGAACCTGAGGATTCCTCTCCAGTGCTGACATGGATCTTGGGGTACTTCTGGAGTCTCCCCAGGGGAGTCAGTCCTCGTCTCGAATGCGGGCATGCACTTGCGCTTTCCTCCAGAGCGGTAGCAGCAGTGTCACGCAGTCCGCCGCGTGGATCAAAGGATCTATGGCTTTCCCTCGAGTCTTTCCCACGAGGCTTTCCCACGAGGCTTTCCCACAGGGCTGTCCCACGTGCACACGTGGTGGGAGTCGATCCTCGGCTTGAACGTCAAGGCAGTGCAGGGAAAACAGGTTCCTCTGGAATGGACTGACACATCTGGGGGACTCTTGGAATGGTGGCACGACCCTGGAGTTCCTCTCGCCTTTCCTGTGGAGAGCGCCTCCTCTTGAGATGCGACGGGAACGCCGGGAATTCTTTCCCTACGAAACAGGGAAAGGATCCCTCATCTCGAGCTAGGAGGCGGAAAAGGGGCTCCCCTGGATGTGTGCGGGACCCCACGTGCTTCCTCTCGAGTGGAGACGGGTATGTCGGGGAACTTCTTGAGTTGCAGCAAGGGTGTGAAGGACCCTTTGGAAGTTCCAGTGGTTAGACGTGATTAGCCTCGAGAAGCCTCAGCGGAAATGGGCCTCATCTCGCCTGGAGGGCAAAACCTCCTGGATTTTCTCGAGTTGCGGCAGGTGCTCTCGACTTACGACGGGGACCTCAGGGACCCGCTCTGGTGGCCTCAGGAAAGGCCAGTCCCCATGCGAGTTCCTCGGGGGCCTCTCGGGATTCCTCTCCCGTCGATGCCGGGGCCTAAGACCTTGTGTGGAGTCGGGGCCGGAACCTGAGGATTCCTCTCCAGTGCTGACATGGATCTTGGGATACTTCTGGAGTCTCCCCAGGGGAGTCAGTCCTCGTCTCGAATGCGGGCATGCACTGCGCTTTCCTCCAGAACGGTAGCAGCAGTGTCACGCAGTCCGCCGCGTGGATAAAAGGATCTATGGTTTTCCCTCGAGTCTTTCCCACGAGGCTTTCCCACGAGGCTTTCCCACAGGGCTGTCCCACGTGCACACGTGGTGGGAGTCGATCCTCGGCTTGAACGTCAAGGCAGTGCAGGGAAAACAGGTTCCTCTGAAATGGACTGACACATCTGGGGGACTCTTGGAATGGTGGCACGACCCTGGAGTTCCTCTCGCCTTTCCTGTGGAGGGCGCCTCCTCTTGAGATGCGACGGAAACGCCGGGAATTCTTTCCCTACGAAACAGGGAAAGGATCCCTCATCTCGAGCTAGGAGGCGGAAACGGGGCTCCCCTGGATGTGTGCGGGACCCCACGTGCTTCCTCTCGAGTGGAGACGGGTATGTCGGGGAACTTCTTGAGTTGCAGCAAGGGTGTGAAGGACCCTTTGGAAGTTCCAGTGGTTAGACGTGATTAGCCTCGAGAAGCCTCAGCGGAAATGGGCCTCATCTCGCCTGGAGGGCAAAACCTCCTGGATTTTCTCGAGTTGCCGCAGGTGCTCTCGACTTACGACGGGGACCTCAGGGACCCGCTCTGGTGGCCTCAGGAAAGGCCAGTCCCCATGCGAGTTCCTCGGGGGCCTCTCGGGATTCCTCTCCCTTCGATGCCGGGGCCTAAGACCTTGTGTGGAGTCGGGGCCGGAACCTGAGGATTCCTCTCCAATGCTGACATGGATCTTGGGGTACTTCTGGAGTCTCCCCAGGGGAGTCAGTCCTCGTCTCGAATGCGGGCATGCACCTGCGCTTTCCTCCAGAGCGGTAGCAGCAGTGTCACGCAGTCCGCCGCGTGGATCAAAGGATCTATGGTTTTCCCTCGAGTCTTTCCCATGAGGCTTTCCCACGAGGCTTTCCCACAGGGCTGTCCCACGTGCACACGTGGTGGGAGTCGATCCTCGGCTTGAACGTCAAGGCAGTGCAGGGAAAACAGGTTCCTCTGGAATGGACTGACACATCTGGGGGACTCTTGGAATGGTGGCACGACCCTGGAGTTCCTCTCGCCTTTCCTGTGGAGAGCGCCTCCTCTTGAGATGCGACGGGAACGCCGGGAATTCTTTCCCTACGAAACAGGGAAAGGATCCCTCATCTCGAGCTAGGAGGCGGAAACGGGGCTCCCCTGGAAGTGTGCGGGACCCCACGTGCTTCCTCTCGAGTGGAGACGGGTATGTCGGGGAACTTCTTGAGTTGCAGCAAGGGTGTGAAGCACCATTTGGAAGTTCCAGTGGTTAGACGTGATTAGCCTCGAGAAGCCTCAGCGGAAATGGGCCTCATCTCGCCTGGAGGGCAAAACCTCCTGGATTTTCTCGAGTTGCGGCAGGTGCTCTCGACTTACGACGGGGACCTCAGGGACCCGCTCTGGTGGCCTCAGGAAAGGCCAGTCCCATGCGAGTTCCTCGGGGGCGTCTCGGGATTCCTCTCCCGTCAATGCCGGGGCCTAAGACCTTGTGTGGACTCGGGGACGGAACCTGAGGATTCCTCTCCAGTGCTGACATGGATCTTGGGGTACTTCTGGAGTCTCCCCAGGGGAGTCAGTCCTCGTCTCGAATGCGGGCATGCACTTGCGCTTTCCTCCAGAGCGGTAGCAGCAGTGTCACGCAGTCCGCCGCGTGGATCAAAGGATCTATGGTTTTCCCTCGAGTCTTTCCCACGAGGCTTTCCCACGAGGCTTTCCCACAGGGCTGTCCCAAGTGCACACGTGGTGGGAGTCGATCCTCGGCTTGAACGTCAAGGCAGTGCAGGGAAAACAGGTTCCTCTAGAATGGACTGACACATCTGGGGGACTCTTGGAATGTTGGCACGACCCTGGAGTTCCTCTCGCCTTTCCTGTGGAGAGCGCCTCCTCTTGAGATGCGACGGGAACGCCGGGAATTCTTTCCCTACGAAACAGGGAAAGGATCCCTCATCTCGAGCTAGGAGGCGGAAACGGGGCTCCCCTGGATGTGTGCGGGACCCCACGTGCTTCCTCTCGAGTGGAGACGGGTATGTCGGGGAACTTCTTGAGTTGCAGGAAGGGTGTGAAGGACCCTTTGGAAGTTCCAGTGGTTAGACGTGATTAGCCTCGAGAAGCCTCAGCAGAAATGGGCCTCATCTCGCCTGGAGGGCAAAACCTCCTGGATTTTCTCGAGTTGCGGCAGGTGCTCTCGACTTACGACGGGGACCTCAGGAACCCGCTCTGGTGGCCTCAGGAAAGGCCAGTCCCCATGCGAGTTCCTCGGGGGCCTCTCGGGATTCCTCTCCCGTCGATGACGGGGCCTAAGACCTTGTGTGGAGTCGGGGCCGGAACCTGAGGATTCCTCTCCAGTGCTGACATGGATCTTGGGGTACTTCTGGAGTCTCCCCAGGGGAGTCAGTCCTCGTCTCGAATGCGGGCATGCACTTGCGCTTTCCTCCAGAGCGGTAGCAGCAGTGTCTCGCAGTCCGCCGCGTGGATCAAAGGATCTATGGTTTTCCCTCGAGTCTTTCCCACGAGGCTTTCCCTCGAGGCTTTCCCACAGGGCTGTCCCACGTGCACACGTGGTGGGAGTCGATCCTCGGCTTGAACGTCAAGGCAGTGCAGGGGAAACAGGTTCCTCTGGAATGGACTGACACATCTGGGGGACTCTTGGAATGTTGGCACGACCCTGGAGTTCCTCTCGCCTTTCCTGTGGAGAGCGCCTCCTCTTGAGATGTGACGGGAACGCCGGGAATTCTTTCCCTAGGAAACAGGGAAAGGATCCCTCATCTCGAGCTAGGAGGCGGAAACGGGGCTCCCCTGGATGTGTGCGGGACCCCACGTGCTTCCTCTCGAGTGGAGACGGGTATGTCGGGGAACTTCTTGAGTTGCAGGAAGGGTGTGAAGGACCCTTTGGAAGTTCCAGTGGTTAGACGTGATTAGCCTCGAGAAGCCTCAGCGGAAATGGGCCTCATCTCGCCTGGAGGGCAAAACCTCCTGGATTTTCTCGAGTTGCGGCAGGTGCTCTCGACTTACGACGGGGACCTCAGGGACCCGCTCTGGTGGCCTCAGGAAAGGCCAGTCCCCATGCGAGTTCCTCGGGGGCCTCTCGGGATTCCTCTCCCGTCGATGCCGGGGCCTAAGACCTTGTGTGGAGTCGGGGCCGGAACCTGAGGATTCCTCTCCAGTGCTGACATGGATCTTGGCGTACTCCTGGAGTCTCCCCAGGGGAGTCAGTCCTCGTCTCGAATGCGGGCATGCACTTGCGCTTTCCTCCAGAGCGGTAGCAGCAGTGTCACGCAGTCCGCCGCGTGGATCAAAGGATCTATGGTTTTCCCTCGAGTCTTTCCCACGAGGCTTTCCCACGAGGCTTTCCCACAGGGCTGTCCCACGTGCACACGTGGTGGGAGTCGATCCTCGGCTTGAACGTCAAGGCAGTGCAGGGAAAACAGGTTCCTCTGGAATGGACTGACACATCTGGGGGACTCTTGGAATGGTGGCACGACCCTGGAGTTCCTCTCGCCTTTCCTGTGGAGAGCGCCTCCTCTTGAGATGCGACGGGAACGCCGGGAATTCTTTCCCTACGAAACAGGGAAAGGATCCCTCATCTCGAGCTAGGAGGCGGAAACGGGGCTCCCCTGGATGTGTGCGGGACCCCACGTGCTTCCTCTCGAGTGGAGACGGGTATGTCGGGGAACTTCTTGTGTTGCAGCACGGGTGTGAAGGACCCTTTGGAAGTTCCAGTGGTTAGACGTGATTAGCCTCGAGAAGCCTCAGCGGAAATGGGCCTCATCTCGCCTGGAGGGCAAAACCTCCTGGATTTTCTCGAGTTGCGGCAGGTGCTCTCGACTTACGACGGGGACCTCAGGGACCCGCTCTGGTGGCCTCAGGAAAGGCCAGTCCCATGCGAGTTCCTCGGGGGCGTCTCGGGATTCCTCTCCCGTCGATGCCGGGGCCTAAGACCTTGTGTGGACTCGGGGACGTAACCTGAGGATTCCTCTCCAGTGCTGACATGGATCTTGGGGTACTTCTGGAGTCTCCCCAGGGGAGTCAGTCCTCGTCTCGAATGCGGGCATGCACTTGCGCTTTCCTCCAGAGCGGTAGCAGCAGTGTCACGCAGTCCGCCGCGTGGATCAAAGGATCTATGGTTTTCCCTCGAGTCTTTCCCACGAGGCTTTCCCACGAGGCTTTCCCACAGGGCTGTCCCAAGTGCACACGTGGTGGGAGTCGATCCTCGGCTTGAACGTCAAGGCAGTGCAGGGAAAACAGGTTCCTCTGGAATGGACTGACAAATCTGGGGGACTCTTGGAATGTTGGCACGACCCTGGAGTTCCTCTCGCCTTTCCTGTGGAGAGCGCCTCCTCTTGAGATGCGACGGGAACGCCGGGAATTCTTTCCCTAGGAAACAGGGAAAGGATCCCTCATCTCGAGCTAGGAGGCGGAAACGGGGCTCCCCTGGATGTGTGCGGGACCCCACGTGCTTCCTCTCGAGTGGAGACGGGTATGTCGGGGAACTTCTTGAGTTGCAGCAAGGGTGTGAAGCACCATTTGGAAGTTCCAGTGGTTAGACGTGATTAGCCTCGAGAAGCCTCAGCGGAAATGGGCCTCATCTCGCCTGGAGGGCAAAACCTCCTGGATTTTCTCGAGTTGCGGCAGGTGCTCTCGACTTACGACGGGGACCTCAGGGACCCGCTCTGGTGGCCTCAGGAAAGGCCAGTCCCATGCGAGTTCCTCGGGGGCGTCTCGGGATTCCTCTCCCGTCAATGCCGGGGCCTAAGACCTTGTGTGGACTCGGGGACGGACCTGAGGATTCGTCTCCAGTGCTGACATGGATCTTGGGGTACTTCTGGAGTCTCCCCAGGGGAGTCAGTCCTCGTCTCGAATGCGGGCATGCACTTGCGCTTTCCTCCAGAGCGGTAGCAGCAGTGTCACGCAGTCCGCCGCGTGGATCAAAGGATCTATGGTTTTCCCTCGAGTCTTTCCCACGAGGCTTTCCCACGAGGCTTTCCCACAGGGCTGTCCCAAGTGCACACGTGGTGGGAGTCGATCCTCGGCTTGAACGTCAAGGCAGTGCAGGGAAAACAGGTTCCTCTAGAATGGACTGACACATCTGGGGGACTCTTGGAATGTTGGCACGACCCTGGAGTTCCTCTCGCCTTTCCTGTGGAGAGCGCCTCCTCTTGAGATGCGACGGGAACGCCGGGAATTCTTTCCCTACGAAACAGGGAAAGGATCCCTCATCTCGAGCTAGGAGGCGGAAACGGGGCTCCCCTGGATGTGTGCGGGACCCCACGTGCTTCCTCTCGAGTGGAGACGGGTATGTCGGGGAACTTCTTGAGTTGCAGGAAGGGTGTGAAGGACCCTTTGGAAGTTCCAGTGGTTAGACGTGATTAGCCTCGAGAAGCCTCAGCGGAAATGGGCCTCATCTCGCCTGGAGGGCAAAACCTCCTGGATTTTCTCGAGTTGCTGCAGGTGCTCTCGACTTACGACGGGGACCTCAGGAACCCGCTCTGGTGGCCTCAGGAAAGGCCAGTCCCCATGCGAGTTCCTCGGGGGCCTCTCGGGATTCCTCTCCCGTCGATGACGGGGCCTAAGACCTTGTGTGGAGTCGGGGCCGGAACCTGAGGATTCCTCTCCAGTGCTGACATGGATCTTGGGGTACTTCTGGAGTCTCCCCAGGGGAGTCAGTCCTCGTCTCGAATGCGGGCATGCACTTGCGCTTTCCTCCAGAGCGGTAGCAGCAGTGTCTCGCAGTCCGCCGCGTGTATCAAAGGATCTATGGTTTTCCCTCGAGTCTTTCCCACGAGGCTTTCCCTCGAGGCTTTCCCACAGGGCTGTCCCACGTGCACACGTGGTGGGAGTCGATCCTCGGCTTGAACGTCAAGGCAGTGCAGGGGAAACAGGTTCCTCTGGAATGGACTGACACATCTGGGGGACTCTTGGAATGTTGGCACGACCCTGGAGTTCCTCTCGCCTTTCCTGTGGAGAGCGCCTCCTCTTGAGATGTGACGGGAACGCCGGGAATTCTTTCCCTAGGAAACAGGGAAAGGATCCCTCATCTCGAGCTAGGAGGCGGAAACGGGGCTCCCCTGGATGTGTGCGGGACCCCACGTGCTTCCTCTCGAGTGGAGACGGGTATGTCGGGGAACTTCTTGAGTTGCAGGAAGGGTGTGAAGGACCCTTTGGAAGTTCCAGTGGTTAGACGTGATTAGCCTCGAGAAGCCTCAGCGGAAATGGGCCTCATCTCGCCTGGAGGGCAAAACCTCCTGGATTTTCTCGAGTTGCGGCAGGTGCTCTCGACTTACGACGGGGACCTCAGGGACCCGCTCTGGTGGCCTCAGGAAAGGCCAGTCCCCATGCGAGTTCCTCGGGGGCCTCTCGGGATTCCTCTCCCGTCGATGCCGGGGCCTAAGACCTTGTGTGGAGTCGGGGCCGGAACCTGAGGATTCCTCTCCAGTGCTGACATGGATCTTGGCGTACTCCTGGAGTCTCCCCAGGGAAGTCAGTCCTCGTCTCGAATGCGGGCATGCACTTGCGCTTTCCTCCAGAGCGGTAGCAGCAGTGTCACGCAGTCCGCCGCGTGGATCAAAGGATCTATGGTTTTCCCTCGAGTCTTTCCCCGAGGCTTTCCCACGAGGCTTTCCCACAGGGCTGTCCCACGTGCACACGTGGTGGGAGTGGATCCTCGGCTTGAACGTCAAGGCAGTGCAGGGAAAACAGGTTCCTCTGGAATGGACTGACACATCTGGGGGACTCTTGGAATGGTGTCACGACCCTGGAGTTCCTCTCGCCTTTCCTGTGGAGAGCGCCTCCTCTTGAGATGCGACGGGAACGCCGGGAATTCTTTCCCTAGGAAACAGGGAAAGGATCCCTCATCTCGAGCTAGGAGGCGGAAACGGGGCTCCCCTGGATGTGTGCGGGACCCCACGTGCTTCCTCTCGAGTGGAGACGGGTATGTCGGGGAACTTCTTGAGTTGCAGCAAGGGTGTGAAGGACCCTTTGGAAGTTCCAGTGGTTAGACGTGATTAGCCTCGAGAAGCCTCAGCGGAAATGGGCCTCATCTCGCCTGGAGGGCAAAACCTCCTGGATTTTCTCGAGTTGCGGCAGGTGCTCTCGACTTACGACGGGGACCTCAGGGACCCGCTCTGGTGGCCTCAGGAAAGGCCAGTCCCATGCGAGTTCCTCGGGGGCGTCTCGGGATTCCTCTCCCGTCGATGCCGGGGCCTAAGACCTTGTGTGGACTCGGGGACGTAACCTGAGGATTCCTCTCCAGTGCTGACATGGATCTTGGGGTACTTCTGGAGTCTCCCCAGGGGAGTCAGTCCTCGTCTCGAATGCGGGCATGCACTTGCGCTTTCCTCCAGAGCGGTAGCAGCAGTGTCACGCAGTCCGCCGCGTGGATCAAAGGATCTATGGTTTTCCCTCGAGTCTTTCCCACGAGGCTTTCCCACGAGGCTTTCCCACAGGGCTGTCCCAAGTGCACACGTGGTGGGAGTCGATCCTCGGCTTGAACGTCAAGGCAGTGCAGGGAAAACAGGTTCCTCTGGAATGGACTGACAAATCTGGGGGACTCTTGGAATGTTGGCACGACCCTGGAGTTCCTCTCGCCTTTCCTGTGGAGAGCGCCTCCTCTTGAGATGCGACGGGAACGCCGGGAATTCTTTCCCTAGGAAACAGGGAAAGGATCCCTCATCTCGAGCTAGGAGGCGGAAACGGGGCTCCCCTGGATGTGTGCGGGACCCCACGTGCTTCCTCTCGAGTGGAGACGGGTATGTCGGGGAACTTCTTGAGTTGCAGCAAGGGTGTGAAGCACCATTTGGAAGTTCCAGTGGTTAGACGTGATTAGCCTCGAGAAGCCTCAGCGGAAATGGGCCTCATCTCGCCTGGAGGGCAAAACCTCCTGGATTTTCTCGAGTTGCGGCAGGTGCTCTCGACTTACGACGGGGACCTCAGGGACCCGCTCTGGTGGCCTCAGGAAAGGCCAGTCCCATGCGAGTTCCTCGGGGGCGTCTCGGGATTCCTCTCCCGTCAATGCCGGGGCCTAAGACCTTGTGTGGACTCGGGGACGGAACCTGAGGATTCCTCTCCAGTGCTGACATGGATCTTGGGGTACTTCTGGAGTCTCCCCAGGGGAGTCAGTCCTCGTCTCGAATGCGGGCATGCACTTGCGCTTTCCTCCAGAGCGGTAGCAGCAGTGTCACGCAGTCCGCCGCGTGGATCAAAGGATCTATGGTTTTCCCTCGAGTCTTTCCCACGAGGCTTTCCCACGAGGCTTTCCCACAGGGCTGTCCCAAGTGCACACGTGGTGGGAGTCGATCCTCGGCTTGAACGTCAAGGCAGTGCAGGGAAAACAGGTTCCTCTAGAATGGACTGACACATCTGGGGGACTCTTGGAATGTTGGCACGACCCTGGAGTTCCTCTCGCCTTTCCTGTGGAGAGCGCCTCCTCTTGAGATGCGACGGGAACGCCGGGAATTCTTTCCCTACGAAACAGGGAAAGGATCCCTCATCTCGAGCTAGGAGGCGGAAACGGGGCTCCCCTGGATGTGTGCGGGACCCCACGTGCTTCCTCTCGAGTGGAGACGGGTATGTCGGGGAACTTCTTGAGTTGCAGGAAGGGTGTGAAGGACCCTTTGGAAGTTCCAGTGGTTAGACGTGATTAGCCTCGAGAAGCCTCAGCGGAAATGGGCCTCATCTCGCCTGGAGGGCAAAACCTCCTGGATTTTCTCGAGTTGCTGCAGGTGCTCTCGACTTACGACGGGGACCTCAGGAACCCGCTCTGGTGGCCTCAGGAAAGGCCAGTCCCCATGCGAGTTCCTCGGGGGCCTCTCGGGATTCCTCTCCCGTCGATGACGGGGCCTAAGACCTTGTGTGGAGTCGGGGCCGGAACCTGAGGATTCCTCTCCAGTGCTGACATGGATCTTGGGGTACTTCTGGAGTCTCCCCAGGGGAGTCAGTCCTCGTCTCGAATGCGGGCATGCACTTGCGCTTTCCTCCAGAGCGGTAGCAGCAGTGTCTCGCAGTCCACCGCGTGGATCAAAGGATCTATGGTTTTCCCTCGAGTCTTTCCCACGAGGCTTTCCCTCGAGGCTTTCCCACAGGGCTGTCCCACGTGCACACGTGGTGGGAGTCGATCCTCGGCTTGAACGTCAAGGCAGTGCAGGGGAAACAGGTTCCTCTGGAATGGACTGACACATCTGGGGGACTCTTGGAATGTTGGCACGACCCTGGAGTTCCTCTCGCCTTTCCTGTGGAGAGCGCCTCCTCTTGAGATGTGACGGGAACGCCGGGAATTCTTTCCATAGGAAACAGGGAAAGGATCCCTCATCTCGAGCTAGGAGGCGGAAACGGGGCTCCCCTGGATGTGTGCGGGACCCCACGTGCTTCCTCTCGAGTGGAGACGGGTATGTCGGGGAACTTCTTGAGTTGCAGGAAGGGTGTGAAGGACCCTTTGGAAGTTCCAGTGGTTAGACGTGATTAGCCTCGAGAAGCCTCAGCGGAAATGGGCCTCATCTCGCCTGGAGGGCAAAACCTCCTGGATTTTCTCGAGTTGCGGCAGGTGCTCTCGACTTACGACGGGGACCTCAGGGACCCGCTCTGGTGGCCTCAGGAAAGGCCAGTCCCCATGCGAGTTCCTCGGGGGCCTCTCGGGATTCCTCTCCCGTCGATGCCGGGGCCTAAGACCTTGTGTGGAGTCGGGGCCGGAACCTGAGGATTCCTCTCCAGTGCTGACATGGATCTTGGCGTACTCCTGGAGTCTCCCCAGGGAAGTCAGTCCTCGTCTCGAATGCGGGCATGCACTTGCGCTTTCCTCCAGAGCGGTAGCAGCAGTGTCACGCAGTCCGCCGCGTGGATCAAAGGATCTATGGTTTTCCCTCGAGTCTTTCCCACGAGGCTTTCCCACGAGGCTTTCCCACAGGGCTGTCCCACGTGCACACGTGGTGGGAGTCGATCCTCGGCTTGAACGTCAAGGCAGTGCAGGGAAAACAGGTTCCTCTGGAATGGACTGACACATCTGGGGGACTCTTGGAATGGTGGCACGACCCTGGAGTTCCTCTCGCCTTTCCTGTGGAGAGCGCCTCCTCTTGAGATGCGACGGGAACGCCGGGAATTCTTTCCCTAGGAAACAGGGAAAGGATCCCTCATCTCGAGCTAGGAGGCGGAAACGGGGCTCCCCTGGATGTGTGCGGGACCCCACGTGCTTCCTCTCGAGTGGAGACGGGTATGTCGGGGAACTTCTTGTGTTGCAGCAAGGGTGTGAAGGACCCTTTGGAAGTTCCAGTGGTTAGACGTGATTAGCCTCGAGAAGCCTCAGCGGAAATGGGCCTCATCTCGCCTGGAGGGCAAAACCTCCTGGATTTTCTCGAGTTGCGGCAGGTGCTCTCGACTTACGACGGGGACCTCAGGGACCCGCTCTGGTGGCCTCAGGAAAGGCCAGTCCCATGCGAGTTCCTCGGGGGCGTCTCGGGATTCCTCTCCCGTCGATGCCGGGGCCTAAGACCTTGTGTGGACTCGGGGACGTAACCTGAGGATTCCTCTCCAGTGCTGACATGGATCTTGGGGTACTTCTGGAGTCTCCCCAGGGGAGTCAGTCCTCGTCTCGAATGCGGGCATGCACTTGCGCTTTCCTCCAGAGCGGTAGCAGCAGTGTCACGCAGTCCGCCGCGTGGATCAAAGGATCTATGGTTTTCCCTCGAGTCTTTCCCACGAGGCTTTCCCACGAGGCTTTCCCACAGGGCTGTCCCAAGTGCACACGTGGTGGGAGTCGATCCTCGGCTTGAACGTCAAGGCAGTGCAGGGAAAACAGGTTCCTCTGGAATGGACTGACAAATCTGGGGGACTCTTGGAATGTTGGCACGACCCTGGAGTTCCTCTCGCCTTTCCTGTGGAGAGCGCCTCCTCTTGAGATGCGACGGGAACGCCGGGAATTCTTTCCCTAGGAAACAGGGAAAGGATCCCTCATCTCGAGCTAGGAGGCGGAAACGGGGCTCCCCTGGATGTGTGCGGGACCCCACGTGCTTCCTCTCGAGTGGAGACGGGTATGTCGGGGAACTTCTTGAGTTGCAGCAAGGGTGTGAAGGACCCTTTGGAAGTTCCAGTGGTTAGACGTGATTAGCCTCGAGAAGCCTCAGCGGAAATGGGCCTCATCTCGCCTGGAGGGCAAAACCTCCTGGATTTTCTCGAGTTGCGGCAGGTGCTCTCGACTTACGACGGGGACCTCAGGGACCCGCTCTGGTGGCCTCAGGAAAGGCCAGTCCCCATGCGAGTTCCTCGGGGGCCTCTCGGGATTCCTCTCCCGTCGATGCCGGGGCCTAAGACATTGTGTGGAGTCGGGGCCGGAACCTGAGGATTCCTCTCCAGTGCTGACATGGATCTTGGGGTACTTCTGGAGTCTCCCCAGGGGAGTCAGTCCTCGTCTCGAATGCGGGCATGCACTTGCGCTTTCCTCCAGAGCGGTAGCAGCAGTGTCACGCAGTCCACCGCGTGGATCAAAGGATCTATGATTTTCCCTCGAGTCTTTCCCACGAGGCTTTCCCACGAGGCTTTCCCACAGGGCTGTCCCACGTGCACACGTGGTGGGAGTCGATCCTCGGCTTGAACATCAAGGCAGTGCAGGGAAAACAGGTTCCTCTGGAATGGACTGACATATCTGGGGGACTCTTGGAATGGAGGCACGACCCTGGAGTTCCTCTCGCCTTTCCTGTGGAGAGCGCCTCCTCTTGAGATGCGACGGGAACGCCGGGAATTCTTTCCCTATGTAACAGGGAAAGGATCCCTCATCTCGAGCTAGGAGGCGGAAACGGGGCTCCCCTGGATGTGTGCGGGACCCCACGTGCTTCCTCTCGAGTGGAGACGGGTATGTCGGGGAACTTCTTGAGTTGCAGCAAGGTTGTGAAGCACCCTTTGGAAGTTCCAGTGGTTAGACGTGATTAGCCTCGAGAAGCCTCAGCGGAAATGGGCCTCATCTCGCCTGGAGGGCAAAACCTCCTGGATTTTCTCGAGTTGCGGCAGGTGCTCTCGACTTAGGACGGGGACCTCAGGGACCCGCTCTGGAGGCCTCAGGAAAGGCCAGTCCCATGCGAGTTCCTCGGGGGCTGCTCGGGATTCCTCTCCCGTCGATGCCGGGGCCTAAGACCTTGTGTGAACTCGGGGCCGGAACCTGAGGATTCCTCTCCAGTGCTGACATGGATCTTGGGGTACTTCTGGAGTCTCCCCAGGGGAGTCAGTCCTTTCTCGAATGCGGGCATGCACTTGCGCTTTCCTCCAGAGCGGTAGCAGCAGTGTCACGCAGTCCGCCGCGTGGATCAAAGGATCTATGTTTTTCCCTCGAGTCTTTCCCACGAGGCTTTCCCACGAGGCTTTCCCACAGGGCTGTCCCATGTGCACACGTGGTGGGAGTGGATCCTCGGCTTGAACGTCAAGGCAGTGCAGGGAAAACAGGTTCCTCTGGAATGGACTGACACATCTGGGGGACTCTTGGAATGGTGGCACGACCCTGGAGTTCCTCTCGCCTTTCCTGTGGAGAGCGCCTCCTCTTGAGATGCGACGGGAACGCCGGGAATTCTTTCCCTACGAAACAGGGAAAGGATCCCTCATCTCGAGCTAGGAGGCGGAAACGGGGCTCCCCTGGATGTGTGCGGGACCCCACGTGCTTCCTCTCGAGTGGAGACGGGTATGTCGGGGAACTTCTTGAGTTGCAGCAAGGGTGTGAAGGACCCTTTGGAAGTTCCAGTGGTTAGACGTGATTAGCCTCGAGAAGCCTCAGCTGAAATGGGCCTCATCTCGCCTGGAGGGTAAAACCTCCTGGATTTTCTCGAGTTGCGGCAGGTGCTCTCGACTTACGACGGGGACCTCAGGGACCCGCTCTGGTGGCCTCAGGAAAGGCCAGTCCCCATGCGAGTTCCTCGGGGACCTCTCGGGATTCCTCTCCCGTCGATGCCGGGGCCTAAGACCTTGTGTGGAGTCGGGGCCGGAACCTGAGGATTCCTCTCCAGTGCTGACATGGATCTTGGGGTACTTCTGGAGTCTCCCCAGGGGAGTCAGTCCTCGTCTCGAATGCGGGCATGCACTTGCGCTTTCCTCCAGAGCGGTAGCAGCAGTGTCACGCAGTCCGCCGCGTGGATCAAAGGATCTATGGTTTTCCCTCGAGTCTTTCCCACGAGGCTTTCCCACGAGGCTTTCCCACAGGGCTGTCCCACGTGCACACGTGGTGGGAGTCGATCCTCGGTTTGAACGTCAAGGCAGTGCAGGGAAAACAGGTTCCTCTGGAATGGACTGACACATCTGGGGGACTCTTGGAATGGTGGCACGACCCTGGAGTTCCTCTCGCCTTTCCTGTGGAGAGCGCCTCCTCTTGAGATGCGACGGGAACGCCGGGAATTCTTTCCCTACGAAACAGGGAAAGGATCCCTCATCTCGAGCTAGGAGGGGGAAACGGGGCTCCCCTGGATGTGTGCGGGACCCCACGTGCTTCCTCTCGAGTGGAGACGGGTATGTCGGGGAACTTCTTGAGTTGCAGCAAGGGTGTGAAGGACCCTTTGGAAGTTCCAGTGGTTAGACGTGATTAGCCTCGAGAAGCCTCAGCGGAAATGGGCCTCATCTCGCCTGGAGGGCAAAACCTCCTGGATTTTCTCGAGTTGTGGCAGGTGCTCTCGACTTACGACGGGGACCTCAGGGACCCGCTCTGGTGGCCTCAGGAAAGGCCAGTCCCCATGCGAGTTCCTCGGGGGCCTCTCGGGATTCCTCTCCCGTCGATGCCGGGGCCTAAGACCTTGTGTGGAGTCGGGGCCGGAACCTGAGGATTCCTCTCCAGTGCTGACATGGATCTTGGGGTACTTCTGGAGTCTCCCCAGGGGAGTCAGTCCTCGTCTCGAATGCGGGCATGCACTTGCGCTTTCCTCCAGAGCGGTAGCAGCAGTGTCACGCAGTCCACCGCGTGGATCAAAGGATCTATGATTTTCCCTCGAGTCTTTCCCACGAGGCTTTCCCACGAGGCTTTCCCACAGGGCTGTCCCACGTGCACACGTGGTGGGAGTCGATCCTCGCCTTGAACGTCAAGGCAGTGCAGGGAAAACAGGTTCCTCAGGAATGGACTGACACATCTGGGGGACTCTTGGAATGGTGGCACGACCCTGGAGTTCCTCTCGCCTTTCCTGTGGAGAGCGCCTCCTCTTGAGATGCGACGGGAACGCCGGGAATTCTTTCCCTACGAAACAGGGAAAGGATCCCTCATCTCGAGCTAGGAGGCGGAAACGGGGCTCCCCTGGATGTGTGCGGTGCCCCACGTGCTTCCTCTCGAGTGGAGACGGGTATGTCGGGGAACTTCTTGAGTTGCAGCAAGGGTGTGAAGGACCCTTTGGAAGTTCCAGTGGTTAGACGTGATTAGCCTCGAGAAGCCTCAGCGGAAATGGGCCTCATCTCGCCTGGAGGGCAAAACCTCCTGGATTTTCTCGAGTTGCGTCAGGTGCTCTCGACTTACGACGGGGACCTCAGGGACCCGCTCTGGTGGCCTCAGGAAAGGCCAGTCCCCATGCGAGTTCCTCGGGGGTCTCTCGGGATTCCTCTCCCGTCGATGCCGGGGCCTAAGACCTTGTGTGGAGTCGGGGCCGGAACCTGAGGATTCCTCTCCAGTGCTGACATGGATCTTGGGGTACTTCTGGAGTCTCC
The DNA here is from genome assembly GCF_042477335.2 of Ovis canadensis. NCBI lineage: Eukaryota > Metazoa > Chordata > Mammalia > Artiodactyla > Bovidae > Ovis > Ovis canadensis. Next base: position 3,375,740 of record NC_091262.1, on the reverse strand, counting down.
CCAGGGGAGTCAGTCCTCGTCTCGAATGCGGGCATGCACTTGCGCTTTCCTCCAGAGCGGTAGCAGCAGTGTCACGCAGTCCGCCGCGTGGATCAAAGGATCTATGGTTTCCCTCGAGTCTTTCCCACTTAGCTTTCCCACGAGGCTTTCCCACAGGGCTGTCCCACGTGCACACGTGGTGGGAGTCGATCCTCGGCTTGAACGTCAAGGCAGTGCAGGGAAAACAGGTTCCTCTGGAATGGACTGACACATCTGGGGGACTCTTGGAATGGTGGCACGACCCTGGAGTTCCTCTCGCCTTTCCTGTGGAGAGCACCTCCTCTTGAGATGCGACGGGAACGCCGGGAATTCTTTCCCTACGTAACAGGGAAAGGATCCCTCATCTCGAGCTAGGACGCGGAAACGGGGCTCCCCTGGATGTGTGCGGGACCCCACGTGCTTCCTCTCGAGTGGAGACGGGTATGTCGGGGAACTTCTTGAGTTGCAGCAAGGTTGTGAAGCACCCTTTGGAAGTTCCAGTGGTTAGACGTGATTAGCCTCGAGAAGCCTCAGCGGAAATGGGCCTCATCTCGCCTGGAGGGCAAAACCTCCTGGATTTTCTCGAGTTGCGGCAGGTGCTCTCGACTTAGGACGGGGACCTCAGGGACCCGCTCTGGAGGCCTCAGGAAAGGCCAGTCCCATGCGAGTTCCTCGGGGGCTGCTCGGGATTCCTCTCCCGTCGATGCCGGGGCCTAAGACCTTGTGTGGACTCGGGGCCGGAACCTGAGGATTCCTCTCCAGTGCTGACATGGATCTTGGGGTACTTCTGGAGTCTCCCCAGGGGAGTCAGTCCTCGTCTCGAATGAGGGCATGCACTTGCGCTTTCCTCCAGAGCGGTAGCAGCAGTGTCACGCAGTCCGCCGCGTGGAACAAAGGATCTATGGTTTTCCCTCGAGTCTTTCCCACGAGGCTTTCCCACGAGGCTTTCCCACAGGGCTGTCCCATGTGCACACGTGGTGGGAGTGGATCCTCGGCTTGAACGTCAAGGCAGTGCAGGGAAAACAGGTTCCTCTGGAATGGACTGACACATCTGGGGGACTCTTGGAATGGTGGCACGACCCTGGAGTTCCTCTCGCCTTTCCTGTGGAGAGCGCCTCCTCTTGAGATGCGACGGGAACGCCGGGAATTCTTTCCCTACGAAACAGGGAAAGGATCCCTCATCTCGAGCTAGGAGGCGGAAACGTGGCTCCCCTGGATGTGTGCGGGACCCCACGTGCTTCCTCTCGAGTGGAGACGGGTATGTCGGGGAACTTCTTGAGTTGCAGCAAGGGTGTGAAGGACCCTTTGGAAGTTCCAGTGGTTAGACGTGATTAGCCTCGAGAAGCCTCAGCTGAAATGGGCCTCATCTCGCCTGGAGGGCAAAACCTCCTGGATTTTCTCGAGTTGCTGCAGGTGCTCTCGACTTACGACGGGGACCTCAGGGACCCGCTCTGGTGGCCTCAGGAAAGGCCAGTCCCCATGCGAGTTCCTCGGGGACCTCTCGGGATTCCTCTCCCGTCGATGCCGGGGCCTAAGACCTTGTGTGGAGTCGGGGCCGGAACCTGAGGATTCCTCTCCAGTGCTGACATGGATCTTGGGGTACTTCTGGAGTCTCCCCAGGGGAGTCAGTCCTCGTCTCGAATGCGGGCATGCACTTGCGCTTTCCTCCAGAGCGGTAGCAGCAGTGTCACGCAGTCCGCCGCGTGGATCAAAGGATCTATGGTTTTCCCTCGAGTCTTTCCCACGAGGCTTTCCCACGAGGCTTTCCCACAGGGCTGTCCCACGTGCACACGTGGTGGGAGTCGATCCTCGGCTTGAACGTCAAGGCAGTGCAGGGAAAACAGGTTCCTCTGGAATGGACTGACACATCTGGGGGACTCTTGAAATGGTGGCACGACCCTGGAGTTCCTCTCGCCTTTCCTGTGGAGAGCGCCTCCTCTTGAGATGCGACGGGAACGCCGGGAATTCTTTCCCTACGAAACAGGGAAAGGATCCCTCATCTCGAGCTAGGAGGGGGAAACGGGGCTCCCCTGGATGTGTGCGGGACCCCACGTGCTTCCTCTCGAGTGGAGACGATTATGTCGGGGAACTTCTTGAGTTGCAGCAAGGGTGTGAAGGACCCTTTGGAAGTTCCAGTGGTTAGACGTGATTAGCCTCGAGAAGCCTCAGCGGAAATGGGCCTCATCTCGCCTGGAGGGCAAAACCTCCTGGATTTTCTCGAGTTGCGGCAGGTGCTCTCGACTTACGACGGGGACCTCAGGGACCCGCTCTGGTGGCCTCAGGAAAGGCCAGTCCCCATGCGAGTTCCTCCGGGGCCTCTCGGGATTCCTCTCCCGTCGATGCCGGGGCCTAAGACCTTGTGTGGAGTCGGGGCCGGAACCTGAGGATTCCTCTCCAATGCTGACATGGATCTTGGGGTACTTCTGGAGTCTCCCCAGGGGAGTCAGTCCTCGTCTCGAATGCGGGCATGCACTTGCGCTTTCCTCCAGAGCGGAAGCAGCAGTGTCACGCAGTCCGCCGCGTGGATCAAAGGATCTATGGTTTTCCCTCGAGTCTTTCCCACGAGGCTTTCCCACGAGGCTTTCCCACAGGGCTGTCCCACGTGCACACGTGGTGGGAGTGGATCCTCGGCTTGAACGTCAAGGCAGTGCAGGGAAAACAGGTTCCTCTGGAATGGACTGACACATCTGGGGGACTCTTGGAATGGTGGCACGACCCTGGAGTTCCTCTCGCCTTTCCTGTGGAGAGCGCCTCCTCTTGAGATGCGACGGGAACGCCGGGAATTCTTTCCCTACGAAACAGGGAAAGGATCCCTCATCTCGAGCTAGGAGGCGGAAACGGGTCTCCCCTGGATGTGTGCGGGACCCCACGTGCTTCCTCTCGAGTGGAGACGGGTATGTCGGGGAACTTCTTGAGTTGCAGCAAGGGTGTGAAGCACCCTTTGGAAGTTCCAGTGGTTAGACGTGATTAGCCTCGAGAAGCCTCAGCGGAAATGGGCCTCATCTCGCCTGGAGGGCAAAACCTCCTGGATTTCCTCGAGTTGCGGCAGGTGCTCTCGATTTACGACGGGGACCTCAGGGACCCGCTCTGGTGGCCTCAGGAAAGGCCAGTCCCCATGCGAGTTCCTCGGGGGCCTCTCGGGATTCCTCTCCCGTCGATGCCGGGGCCTAAGACCTTGTGTGGAGTCGGGGCCGGAACCTGAGGATTCCTCTCCAGTGCTGACATGGATCTTGGGGTACTTCTGGAGTCTCCCCAGGGGAGTCAGTCCTCGTCTCGAATGCGGGCATGCACTTGCGCTTTCCTCCAGAGCGGTAGCAGCAGTGTCACGCAGTCCGCCGCGTGGATCAAAGGATCTATGGTTTCCCTCGAGTCTTTCCCACGAGGCTTTCCCACGAGGCTTTCCCACAGGGCTGTCCCACGTGCACACGTGGTGGGAGTCGATCCTCGGCTTGAACGTCAAGGAAGTGCAGGGAAAACAGGTTCCTCTGGAATGGACTGACACATCTGGGGGACTCTTGGAATGGTGGCACGACCCTGGAGTTCCTCTCGCCTTTCCTGTGGAGAGCGCCTCCTCTTGAGATGCGACGGGAACGCCGGGAATTCTTTCCCTACGAAACAGGGAAAGGATCCCTCATCTCGAGCTAGGAGGCGGAAACAGGGCTCCCCTGGATGTGTGAGGGACGCCACGTGCTTCCTCTCGAGTGGAGACGGGTATGTCGGGGAACTTCTTGAGTTGCAGCAAGGGTGTGAAGGACCCTTTGGAAGTTCCAGTGGTTAGACGTGATTAGCCTCGAGAAACCTCAGCGGAAATGGGCCTCATCTCGCCTGGAGGGCAAAACCTCCTGGATTTTCTCGAGTTGCGGCAGGTGCTCTCGACTTACGACGGGGACCTCAGGGACCCGCTCTGGTGGCCTCAGTAAAGGCCAGTCCCATGCGAGTTCCTCGGGGGCGTCTCGGGATTCCTCTCCCGTCGATGCCGGGGCCTAAGACCTTGTGTGGAGTCGGGGCCGGAACCTGAGGATTCCTCTCCAGTGCTGACATGGATCTTGGGGTACTTCTGGAGTCTCCCCAGGGGAGTCAGTCCTCGTCTCGAATGCGGGCATGCACTTGCGCTTTCCTCCAGAGCGGTAGCAGCAGTGTCACGCAGTCCGCCGCGTGGATCAAAGGATCTATGGTTTTCCCTCGAGTCTTTCCCACGAGGCTTTCCCACGAGGCTTTAACACAGGGCTGTCCCACGTGCACACGTGGTGGGAGTCGATCCTCGGCTTGAACGTCAAGGCAGCGCAGGGAAAACAGGTTCCTCTGGAATGGACTGACACATCTGGGGGACTCTTGGAATGTTGGCACGACCCTGGAGTTCCTCTCGCCTTTCCTGTGGAGAGCGCCTCCTCTTGAGATGCGACGGGAACGCCGGGAATTCTTTCCCTACGAAACAGGGAAAGGATCCCTCATCTCGAGCTAGGAGGCGGAAACGGGGCTCCCCTGGATGTGTGCGGTGCCCCACGTGCTTCCTCTCGAGTGGAGACGGGTATGTCGGGGAACTTCTTGAGTTGCAGCAAGGGTGTGAAGCACCCTTTGGAAGTTCCAGTGGTTAGACGTGATTAGCCTCGAGAAGCCTCAGCGGAAATGGGCCTCATCTCGCCTGGAGGGCAAAACCTCCTGGATTTCCTCGAGTTGCGGCAGGTGCTCTCGACTTACGACGGGGACCTCAGGGACCCGCTCTGGTGTCCTCAGGAAAGGCCAGTCCCCATGCGAATTCCTCGGGGGCCTCTCGGGATTCCTCTCCCGTCGATGCCGGGGTCTAAGACCTTGTGTGGAGTCGGGGCCGGAACCTGAGGATTCCTCTCCAGTGCTGACATGGATCTTGGGGTACTTCTGGAGTCTCCCCAGGGGAGTCAGTCCTCGTCTCGAATGCGGGCATGCACTTGCGCTTTCCTCCAGAGCGGTAGCAGCAGTGTCACGCAGTCCTCCGCGTGGATCAAAGGATCTATGGTTTTCCCTCGAGTCTTTCCCACGAGGCTTTCCCACGAGGCTTTCCCACAGGGCTGTCCCACGTGCACACGTGGTGGGAGTGGATCCTCGGCTTGAACGTCAAGGCAGTGCAGGGAAAACAGGTTCCTCTGGAATGGACTGACACATCTGGGGGACTCTTGGAATGGTGGCACGACCCTGGAGTTCCTCTCGCCTTTCCTGTGGAGAGCGCCTCCTCTTGAGATGCGACGGGAACGCCGGGAATTCTTTCCCTACGAAACAGGGAAAGGATCCCTCATCTCGAGCTAGGAGGCGGAAACGGGTCTCCCCTGGATGTGTGCGGGACCCCACGTGCTTCCTCTCGAGTAGAGACGGGTATGTCGGGGAACTTCTTGAGTTGCAGCAAGGGTGTGAAGCACCCTTTGGAAGTTCCAGTGGTTAGACGTGATTAGCCTCGAGAAGCCTCAGCGGAAATGGGCCTCATCTCGCCTGGAGGGCAAAACCTCCTGGATTTCCTCGAGTTGCGGCAGGTGCTCTCGATTTACGACGGGGACCTCAGGGACCCGCTCTGGTGGCCTCAGGAAAGGCCAGTCCCCATGCGAGTTCCTCGGGGGCCTCTCGGGATTCCTCTCCCGTCGATGCCGGGGCCTAAGACCTTGTGTGGAGTCGGGGCCGGAACCTGAGGATTCCTCTCCAGTGCTGACATGGATCTTGGGGTACTTCTGGAGTCTCCCCAGGGGAGTCAGTCCTCGTCTCGAATGCGGGCATGCACTTGCGCTATCCTCCAGAGCGGTAGCAGCAGTGTCACGCAGTCCGCCGCGTGGATCAAAGGATCTATGGTTTCCCTCGAGTCTTTCCCACGAGGCTTTCCCACGAGGCTTTCCCACAGGGCTGTCCCACGTGCACACGTGGTGGGAGTCGATCCTCGGCTTGAACGTCAAGGAAGTGCAGGGAAAACAGGTTCCTCTGGAATGGACTGACACATCTGGGGGACTCTTGGAATGGTGGCACGACCCTGGAGTTCCTCTCGCCTTTCCTGTGGAGAGCGCCTCCTCTTGAGATGCGACGGGAACGCCGGGAATTCTTTCCCTACGAAACAGGGAAAGGATCCCTCATCTCGAGCTAGGAGGCGGAAACAGGGCTCCCCTGGATGTGTGAGGGACCCCACGTGCTTCCTCTCGAGTGGAGACGGGTATGTCGGGGAACTTCTTGAGTTGCAGCAAGGGTGTGAAGGACCCTTTGGAAGTTCCAGTGGTTAGACGTGATTAGCCTCGAGAAACCTCAGCGGAAATGGGCCTCATCTCGCCTGGAGGGCAAAACCTCCTGGATTTTCTCGAGTTGCGGCAGGTGCTCTCGACTTACGACGGGGACCTCAGGGACCCGCTCTGGTGGCCTCAGTAAAGGCCAGTCCCATGCGAGTTCCTCGGGGGCGTCTCGGGATTCCTCTCCCATCGATGCCGGGGCCTAAGACCTTGTGTGGAGTCGGGGCCGGAACCTGAGGATTCCTCTCCAGTGCTGACATGGATCTTGGGGTACTTCTGGAGTCTCCCCAGGGGAGTCAGTCCTCGTCTCGAATGCGGGCATGCACTTGCGCTTTCCTCCAGAGCGGTAGCAGCAGTGTCACGCAGTCCGCCGCGTGGATCAAAGGATCTATGGTTTTCCCTCGAGTCTTTCCCACGAGGCTTTCCCACGAGGCTTTAACACAGGGCTGTCCCACGTGCACACGTGGTGGGAGTCGATCCTCGGCTTGAACGTCAAGGCAGCGCAGGGAAAACAGGTTCCTCTGGAATGGACTGACACATCTGGGGGACTCTTGGAATGGTGGCACGACCCTGGAGTTCCTCTCGCCTTTCCTGTGGAGAGCGCCTCCTCTTGAGATGCGACGGGAACGCCGGGAATTCTTTCCCTACGAAACAGGGAAAGGATCCCTCATCTCGAGCTAGGAGGCGGAAACGGGGCTCCCCTGGATGTGTGCGGGACCCCACGTGCTTCCTCTCGAGTGGAGACGGGTATGTCGGGGAACTTCTTGAGTTGCAGCAAGGGTGTGAAGCACCCTTTGGAAGTTCCAGTGGTTAGACGTGATTAGCCTCGAGAAGCCTCAGCGGAAATGGGCCTCATCTCGCCTGGAGGGCAAAACCTCCTGGATTTCCTCGAGTTGCGGCAGGTGCTCTCGACTTACGACGGGGACCTCAGGGACCCGCTCTGGTGGCCTCAGGAAAGGCCAGTCCCCATGCGAGTTCCTCGGGGGCCTCTCGGGATTCCTCTCCCGTCGATGCCGGGGCCTAAGACCTTGTGTGGAGTCGGGGCCGGAACCTGAGGATTCCTCTCCAGTGCTGACATGGATCTTGGGGTACTTCTGGAGTCTCCCCAGGGGAGTCAGTCCTCGTCTCGAATGCGGGCATGCACTTGCGCTTTCCTCCAGAGCGGTAGCAGCAGTGTCACGCAGTCCGCCGCGTGGATCAAAGGATCTATGGTTTTCCCTCGAGTCTTTCCCACGAGGCTTTCCCACGAGGCTTTCCCACAGGGCTGTCCCACGTGCACACGTGGTGGGAGTGGATCCTCGGCTTGAACGTCAAGGCAGTGCAGGGAAAACAGGTTCCTCTGGAATGGACTGACACATCTGGGGGACTCTTGGAATGGTGGCACGACCCTGGAGTTCCTCTCGCCTTTCCTGTGGAGAGCGCCTCCTCTTGAGATGCGACGGGAACGCCGGGAATTCTTTCCCTACGAAACAGGGAAAGGATCCCTCATCTCGAGCTAGGAGGCGGAAACGGGTCTCCCCTGGATGTGTGCGGGACCCCACGTGCTTCCTCTCGAGTGGAGACGGGTATGTCGGGGAACTTCTTGAGTTGCAGCAAGGGTGTGAAGCACCCTTTGGAAGTTCCAGTGGTTAGACGTGATTAGCCTCGAGAAGCCTCAGCGGAAATGGGCCTCATCTCGCCTGGAGGGCAAAACCTCCTGGATTTCCTCGAGTTGCGGCAGGTGCTCTCGACTTACGACGGGGACCTCAGGGACCCGCTCTGGTGGCCTCAGGAAAGGCCAGTCCCCATGCGAGTTCCTCGGGGGCCTCTCGGGATTCCTCTCCCGTCGATGCCGGGGCCTAAGACCTTGTGTGGAGTCGGGGCCGGAACCTGAGGATTCCTCTCCAGTGCTGACATGGATCTTGGGGTACTTCTGGAGTCTCCCCAGGGGAGTCAGTCCTCGTCTCGAATGCGGGCATGCACTTGCGCTTTCCTCCAGAGCGGTAGCAGCAGTGTCACGCAGTCCGCCGCGTGGATCAAAGGATCTATGGTTTCCCTCGAGTCTTTCCCACGAGGCTTTCCCACGAGGCTTTCCCACAGGGCTGTCCCACGTGCACACGTGGTGGGAGTCGATCCTCGGCTTGAACGTCAAGGAAGTGCAGGGAAAACAGGTTCCTCTGGAATGGACTGACACATCTGGGGGACTCTTGGAATGGTGGCACGACCCTGGAGTTCCTCTCGCCTTTCCTGTGGAGAGCGCCTCCTCTTGAGATGCGACGGGAACGCCGGGAATTCTTTCCCTACGAAACAGGGAAAGGATCCCTCATCTCGAGCTAGGAGGCGGAAACGGGTCTCCCCTGGATGTGTGAGGGACCCCACGTGCTTCCTCTCGAGTGGAGACGGGTATGTCGGGGAACTTCTTGAGTTGCAGCAAGGGTGTGAAGGACCCTTTGGAAGTTCCAGTGGTTAGACGTGATTAGCCTCGAGAAGCCTCAGCGGAAATGGGCCTCATCTCGCCTGGAGGGCAAAACCTCCTGGATTTTCTCGAGTTGCGGCAGGTGCTCTCGACTTACGACGGGGACCTCAGGGACCCGCTATGGTGGCCTCAGGAAAGGCCAGTCCCATTCGAGTTCCTCGGGGGCGTCTCGGGATTCCTCTCCCGTCGATGGCGGGGCCTAAGACCTTGTGTGGAGTCGGGGCCGGAACCTGAGGATTCTTCTCCAGTGCTGACATGGATCTTGGGATACTTCTGGAGTCTCCCCAGGGGAGTCAGTCCTCGTCTCGAATGCGGGCATGCACTTGCGCTTTCCTCCAGAGCGGTAGCAGCAGTGTCACGCAGTCCGCCGCGTGGATCAAAGGATCTATGGTTTTCCCTCGAGTCTTTCCCACGAGGCTTTCCCACGAGGCTTTAACACAGGGCTGTCCCACGTGCACACGTGGTGGGAGTGGATCCTCGGCTTGAACGTCAAGGCAGTGCAGGGAAAACAGGTTCCTCTGGAATGGACTGACACATCTGGGGGACTCTTGGAATGTTGGCACGACCCTGGAGTTCCTCTCGCCATTCCTGTGGAGAGCGCCTCCTCTTGAGATGCGACGGGAACGCCGGGAATTCTTTCCCTAGGAAACAGGGAAAGGATCCCTCATCTCGAGCTAGGAGGCGGAAACGGGGCTCCCCTGGATGTGTGCGGGACCCCACGTGCTTCCTCTCGAGTGGAGACGGGTATGTCGGGGAACTTCTTGAGTTGCAGCAAGGGTGTGAAGCACCCTTTGGAAGTTCCAGTGGTTAGACGTGATTAGCCTCGAGAAGCCTCAGCGGAAATGGGCCTCATCTCGCCTGGAGGGCAAAACCTCCTGGATTTCCTCGAGTTGCGGCAGGTGCTCTCGACTTACGACGGGGACCTCAGGGACCCGCTCTGGTGGCCACAGGAAAGGCCAGTCCCCATGCGAGTTCCTCGGGGGCCTCTCGGGATTCCTCTCCCGTCGATGCCGGGGCCTAAGACCTTGTGTGGAGTCGGGGCCGGAACCTGAGGATTCCTCTCCAGTGCTGACATGGATCTTGGGGTACTTCTGGAGTCTCCCCAGGGGAGTCAGTCCTCGTCTCGAATGCGGGCATGCACTTGCGCTTTCCTCCAGAGCGGTAGCAGCAGTGTCACGCAGTCCGCCGCGTGGATCAAAGGATCTATGGTTTCCCTCGAGTCTTTCCCACGAGGCTTTCCCACGAGGCTTTCCCACAGGGCTGTCCCACGTGCACACGTGGTGGGAGTCGATCCTCGGCTTGAACGTCAAGGAAGTGCAGGGAAAACAGGTTCCTCTGGAATGGACTGACACATCTGGGGGACTCTTGGAATGGTGGCACGACCCTGGAGTTCCTCTCGCCTTTCCTGTGGAGAGCGCCTCCTCTTGAGATGCGACGGGAACGCCGGGAATTCTTTCCCTACGAAACAGGGAAAGGATCCCTCATCTCGAGCTAGGAGGCGGAAACAGGGCTCCCCTGGATGTGTGAGGGACGCCACGTGCTTCCTCTCGAGTGGAGACGGGTATGTCGGGGAACTTCTTGAGTTGCAGCAAGGGTGTGAATGACCCTTTGGAAGTTCCAGTGGTTAGACGTGATTAGCCTCGAGAAACCTCAGCGGAAATGGGCCTCATCTCGCCTGGAGGGCAAAACCTCCTGGATTTTCTCGAGTTGCGGCAGGTGCTCTCGACTTACGACGGGGACCTCAGGGACCCGCTCTGGTGGCCTCAGTAAAGGCCAGTCCCATGCGAGTTCCTCGGGGGCGTCTCGGGATTCCTCTCCCGTCGATGCCAGGGCCTAAGACCTTGTGTGGAGTCGGGGCCGGAACCTGAGGATTCCTCTCCAGTGCTGACATGGATCTTGGGGTACTTCTGGAGTCTCCCCAGGGGAGTCAGTCCTCGTCTCGAATGCGGGCATGCACTTGCGCTTTCCTCCAGAGCGGTAGCAGCAGTGTCACGCAGTCCGCCGCGTGGATCAAAGGATCTATGGTTTTCCCTCGAGTCTTTCCCACGAGGCTTTCCCACGAGGCTTTAACACAGGGCTGTCCCACGTGCACACGTGGTGGGAGTCGATCCTCGGCTTGAACGTCAAGGCAGCGCAGGGAAAACAGGTTCCTCTGGAATGGACTGACACATCTGGGGGACTCTTGGAATGTTGGCACGACCCTGGAGTTCCTCTCGCCTTTCCTGTGGAGAGCGCCTCCTCTTGAGATGCGACGGGAACGCCGGGAATTCTTTCCCTACGAAACAGGGAAAGGATCCCTCATCTCGAGCTAGGAGGCGGAAACGGGGCTCCCCTGGATGTGTGCGGGACCCCACGTGCTTCCTCTCGAGTGGAGACGGGTATGTCGGGGAACTTCTTGAGTTGCAGCAAGGGTGTGAAGCACCCTTTGGAAGTTCCAGTGGTTAGACGTGATTAGCCTCGAGAAGCCTCAGCGGAAATGGGCCTCATCTCGCCTGGAGGGCAAATCCTCCTGGATTTCCTCGAGTTGCGGCAGGTGCTCTCGACTTACGACGGGGACCTCAGGGACCCGCTCTGGTGTCCTCAGGAAAGGCCAGTCCCCATGCGAATTCCTCGGGGGCCTCTCGGGATTCCTCTCCCGTCGATGCCGGGGTCTAAGACCTTGTGTGGAGTCGGGGCCGGAACCTGAGGATTCCTCTCCAGTGCTGACATGGATCTTGGGGTACTTCTGGAGTCTCCCCAGGGGAGTCAGTCCTCGTCTCGAATGCGGGCATGCACTTGCGCTTTCCTCCAGAGCGGTAGCAGCAGTGTCACGCAGTCCTCCGCGTGGATCAAAGGATCTATGGTTTTCCCTCGAGTCTTTCCCACGAGGCTTTCCCACGAGGCTTTCCCACAGGGCTGTCCCACGTGCACACGTGGTGGGAGTGGATCCTCGGCTTGAACGTCAAGGCAGTGCAGGGAAAACAGGTTCCTCTGGAATGGACTGACACATCTGGGGGACTCTTGGAATGGTGGCACGACCCTGGAGTTCCTCTCGCCTTTCCTGTGGAGAGCGCCTCCTCTTGAGATGCGACGGGAACGCCGGGAATTCTTTCCCTACGAAACAGGGAAAGGATCCCTCATCTCGAGCTAGGAGGCGGAAACGGGTCTCCCCTGGATGTGTGCGGGACCCCACGTGCTTCCTCTCGAGTGGAGACGGGTATGTCGGGGAACTTCTTGAGTTGCAGCAAGGGTGTGAAGCACCCTTTGGAAGTTCCAGTGGTTAGACGTGATTAGCCTCGAGAAGCCTCAGCGGAAATGGGCCTCATCTCGCCTGGAGGGCAAAACCTCCTGGATTTCCTCGAGTTGCGGCAGGTGCTCTCGATTTACGACGGGGACCTCAGGGACCCGCTCTGGTGGCCTCAGGAAAGGCCAGTCCCCATGCGAGTTCCTCGGGGGCCTCTCGGGATTCCTCTCCCTTCGATGCCGGGGCCTAAGACCTTGTGTGGAGTCGGGGCCGGAACCTGAGGATTCCTCTCCAGTGCTGACATGGATCTTGGGGTACTTCTGGAGTCTCCCCAGGGGAGTCAGTCCTCGTCTCGAATGCGGGCATGCACTTGCGCTATCCTCCAGAGCGGTAGCAGCAGTGTCACGCAGTCCGCCGCGTGGATCAAAGGATCTATGGTTTCCCTCGAGTCTTTCCCACGAGGCTTTCCCACGAGGCTTTCCCACAGGGCTGTCCCACGTGCACACGTGGTGGGAGTCGATCCTCGGCTTGAACGTCAAGGAAGTGCAGGGAAAACAGGTTCCTCTGGAATGGACTGACACATCTGGGGGACTCTTGGAATGGTGGCACGACCCTGGAGTTCCTCTCGCCTTTCCTGTGGAGAGCGCCTCCTCTTGAGATGCGACGGGAACGCCGGGAATTCTTTCCCTACGAAACAGGGAAAGGATCCCTCATCTCGAGCTAGGAGGCGGAAACAGGGCTCCCCTGGATGTGTGAGGGACCCCACGTGCTTCCTCTCGAGTGGAGACGGGTATGTCGGGGAACTTCTTGAGTTGCAGCAAGGGTGTGAAGGACCCTTTGGAAGTTCCAGTGGTTAGACGTGATTAGCCTCGAGAAACCTCAGCGGAAATGGGCCTCATCTCGCCTGGAGGGCAAAACCTCCTGGATTTTCTCGAGTTGCGGCAGGTGCTCTCGACTTACGACGGGGACCTCAGGGACCCGCTCTGGTGGCCTCAGTAAAGGCCAGTCCCATGCGAGTTCCTCGGGGGCGTCTCGGGATTCCTCTCCCATCGATGCCGGGGCCTAAGACCTTGTGTGGAGTCGGGGCCGGAACCTGAGGATTCCTCTCCAGTGCTGACATGGATCTTGGGGTACTTCTGGAGTCTCCCCAGGGGAGTCAGTCCTCGTCTCGAATGCGGGCATGCACTTGCGCTTTCCTCCAGAGCGGTAGCAGCAGTGTCACGCAGTCCGCCGCGTGGATCAAAGGATCTATGGTTTTCCCTCGAGTCTTTCCCACGAGGCTTTCCCACGAGGCTTTAACACAGGGCTGTCCCACGTGCACACGTGGTGGGAGTCGATCCTCGGCTTGAACGTCAAGGCAGCGCAGGGAAAACAGGTTCCTCTGGAATGGACTGACACATCTGGGGGACTCTTGGAATGGTGGCACGACCCTGGAGTTCCTCTCGCCTTTCCTGTGGAGAGCGCCTCCTCTTGAGATGCGACGGGAACGCCGGGAATTCTTTCCCTACGAAACAGGGAAAGGATCCCTCATCTCGAGCTAGGAGGCGGAAACGGGGCTCCCCTGGATGTGTGCGGGACACCACGTGCTTCCTCTCGAGTGGAGACGGGTATGTCGGGGAACTTCTTGAGTTGCAGCAAGGGTGTGAAGCACCCTTTCGAAGTTCCAGTGGTTAGACGTGATTAGCCTCGAGAAGCCTCAGCGGAAATGGGCCTCATCTCGCCTGGAGGGCAAAACCTCCTGGATTTCCTCGAGTTGCGGCAGGTGCTCTCGACTTACGACGGGGACCTCAGGGACCCGGTCTGGTGGCCTCAGGAAAGGCCAGTCCCCATGCGAGTTCCTCGGGGGCCTCTCGGGATTCCTCTCCCGTCGATGCCGGGGCCTAAGACCTTGTGTGGAGTCGGGGCCGGAACCTGAGGATTCCTCTCCAGTGCTGACATGGATCTTGGGGTACTTCTGGAGTCTCCCCAGGGGAGTCAGTCCTCGTCTCGAATGCGGGCATGCACTTGCGCTTTCCTCCAGAGCGGTAGCAGCAGTGTCACGCAGTCCGCCGCGTGGATCAAAGGATCTATGGTTTTCCCTCGAGTCTTTCCCACGAGGCTTTCCCACGAGGCTTTCCCACAGGGCTGTCCCACGTGCACACGTGGTGGGAGTGGATCCTCGGCTTGAACGTCAAGGCAGTGCAGGGAAAACAGGTTCCTCTGGAATGGACTGACACATCTGGGGGACTCTTGGAATGGTGGCACGACCCTGGAGTTCCTCTCGCCTTTCCTGTGGAGAGCGCCTCCTCTTGAGATGCGACGGGAACGCCGGGAATTCTTTCCCTACGAAACAGGGAAAGGATCCCTCATCTCGAGCTAGGAGGCGGAAACGGGTCTCCCCTGGATGTGTGCGGGACCCCACGTGCTTCCTCTCGAGTGGAGACGGGTATGTCGGGGAACTTCTTGAGTTGCAGCAAGGGTGTGAAGCACCCTTTGGAAGTTCCAGTGGTTAGACGTGATTAGCCTCGAGAAGCCTCAGCGGAAATGGGCCTCATCTCGCCTGGAGGGCAAAACCTCCTGGATTTCCTCGAGTTGCGGCAGGTGCTCTCGACTTACGACGGGGACCTCAGGGACCCGCTCTGGTGGCCTCAGGAAAGGCCAGTCCCCATGCGAGTTCCTCGGGGGCCTCTCGGGATTCCTCTCCCGTCGATGCCGGGGCCTAAGACCTTGTGTGGAGTCGGGGCCGGAACCTGAGGATTCCTCTCCAGTGCTGACATGGATCTTGGGGTACTTCTGGAGTCTCCCCAGGGGAGTCAGTCCTCGTCTCGAATGCGGGCATGCACTTGCGCTTTCCTCCAGAGCGGTAGCAGCAGTGTCACGCAGTCCGCCGCGTGGATCAAAGGATCTATGGTTTCCCTCGAGTCTTTCCCACGAGGCTTTCCCACGAGGCTTTCCCACAGGGCTGTCCCACGTGCACACGTGGTGGGAGTCGATCCTCGGCTTGAACGTCAAGGAAGTGCAGGGAAAACAGGTTCCTCTGGAATGGACTGACACATCTGGGGGACTCTTGGAATGGTGGCACGACCCTGGAGTTCCTCTCGCCTTTCCTGTGGAGAGCGCCTCCTCTTGAGATGCGACGGGAACGCCGGGAATTCTTTCCCTACGAAACAGGGAAAGGATCCCTCATCTCGAGCTAGGAGGCGGAAACGGGTCTCCCCTGGATGTGTGAGGGACGCCACGTGCTTCCTCTCGAGTGGAGACGGGTATGTCGGGGAACTTCTTGAGTTGCAGCAAGGGTGTGAAGGACCCTTTGGAAGTTCCAGTGGTTAGACGTGATTAGCCTCGAGAAGCCTCAGCGGAAATGGGCCTCATCTCGCCTGGAGGGCAAAACCTCCTGGATTTTCTCGAGTTGCGGCAGGTGCTCTCGACTTACGACGGGGACCTCAGGGACCCGCTCTGGTGGCCTCAGGAAAGGCCAGTCCATGCGAGTTCCTCGGGGGCGTCTCGGGATTCCTCTCCCGTCGATGCCGGGGCCTAAGACCTTGTGTGGAGTCGGGGCCGGAACCTGAGGATTCTTCTCCAGTGCTGACATGGATCTTGGGGTACTTCTGGAGTCTCCCCAGGGGAGTCAGTCCTCGTCTCGAATGCGGGCATGCACTTGCGCTTTCCTCCAGAGCGGTAGCAGCAGTGTCACGCAGTCCGCCGCGTGGATCAAAGGATCTATGGTTTTCCCTCGAGTCTTTCCCACGAGGCTTTCCCACGAGGCTTTAACACAGGGCTGTCCCACGTGCACACGTGGTGGGAGTGGATCCTCGGCTTGAACGTCAAGGCAGTGCAGGGAAAACAGGTTCCTCTGGAATGGACTGACACATCTGGGGGACTCTTGGAATGTTGGCACGACCCTGGAGTTCCTCTCACCTTTCCTGTGGAGAGCGCCTCCTCTTGAGATGCGACGGGAACGCCGGGAATTCTTTCCCTAGGAAACAGGGAAAGGATCCCTCATCTCGAGCTAGGAGGCGGAAACGGGGCTCCCCTGGATGTGTGCGGGACCCCACGTGCTTCCTCTCGAGTGGAGACGGGTATGTCGGGGAACTTCTTGAGTTGCAGCAAGGGTGTGAAGCACCCTTTGGAAGTTCCAGTGGTTAGACGTGATTAGCCTCGAGAAGCCTCAGCGGAAATGGGCCTCATCTCGCCTGGAGGGCAAAACCTCCTGGATTTCCTCGAGTTGCGGCAGGTGCTCTCGATTTACGACGGGGACCTCAGGGACCCGCTCTGGTGGCCTCAGGAAAGGCCAGTCCCCATGCGAGTTCCTCGGGGGCCTCTCGGGATTCCTCTCCCGTCGATGCCGGGGCCTAAGACCTTGTGTGGAGTCGGGGCCGGAACCTGAGGATTCCTCTCCAGTGCTGACATGGATCTTGGGGTACTTCTGGAGTCTCCCCAGGGGAGTCAGTCCTCGTCTCGAATGCGGGCATGCACTTGCGCTTTCCTCCAGAGCGGTAGCAGCAGTGTCACGCAGTCCGCCGCGTGGATCAAAGGATCTATGGTTTCCCTCGAGTCTTTCCCACGAGGCTTTCCCACGAGGCTTTCCCACAGGGCTGTCCCACGTGCACACGTGGTGGGAGTCGATCCTCGGCTTGAACGTCAAGGAAGTGCAGGGAAAACAGGTTCCTCTGGAATGGACTGACACATCTGGGGGACTCTTGGAATGGTGGCACGACCCTGGAGTTCCTCTCGCCTTTCCTGTGGAGAGCGCCTCCTCTTGAGATGCGACGGGAACGCCGGGAATTCTTTCCCTACGAAACAGGGAAAGGATCCCTCATCTCGAGCTAGGAGGCGGAAACGGGGCTCCCCTGGATGTGTGAGGGACCCCACGTGCTTCCTCTCGAGTGGAGACGGGTATGTCGGGGAACTTCTTGAGTTGCAGCAAGGGTGTGAAGGACCCTTTGGAAGTTCCAGTGGTTAGACGTGATTAGCCTCGAGAAGCCTCAGCGGAAATGGGCCTCATCTCGCCTGGAGGGCAAAACCTCCTGGATTTTCTCGAGTTGCGGCAGGTGCTCTCGACTTACGACGGGGACCTCAGGGACCCGCTCTGGTGGCCTCAGGAAAGGCCAGTCCCATGCGAGTTCCTCGGGGGCGTCTCGGGATTCCTCTCCCGTCGATGCCGGGGCCTAAGACCTTGTGTGGAGTCGGGGCCGGAACCTGAGGATTCCTCTCCAGTGCTGACATGGATCTTGGGGTACTTCTGGAGTCTCCCCAGGGGAGTCAGTCCTCGTCTCGAATGCGGGCATGCACTTGCGCTTTCCTCCAGAGCGGTAGCAGCAGTGTCACGCAGTCCGCCGCGTGGATCAAAGGATCTATGGTTTTCCCTCGAGTCTTTCCCCCGAGGCTTTCCCACGAGGCTTTCCCACAGGGCTGTCCCACGTGCACACGTGGTGGGAGTCGATCCTCGGCTTGAACGTCAAGGCAGTGCAGGGAAAACAGGTTCCTCTGGAATGGACTGACACATCTGGGGGACTCTTGGAATGGTGGCACGACCCTGGAGTTCCTCTCGCCTTTCCTGTGGAGAGCGCCTCCTCTTGAGATGCGACGGGAACGCCGGGAATTCTTTCCCTACGAAACAGGGAAAGGATCCCTCATCTCGAGCTAGGAGGCGGAAACGGGGCTCCCCTGGATGTGTGCGGGACCCCACGTGCTTCCTCTCGAGTGGAGACGGGTATGTCGGGGAACTTCTTGAGTTGCAGCAAGGGTGTGAAGGACCCTTTCGAAGTTCCAGTGGTTAGACGTGATTAGCCTCGAGAAGCCTCAGCGGAAATGGGCCTCATCTCGCCTGGAGGGCAAAACCTCCTGGATTTTCTCGAGTTGCGGCAGGTGCTCTCGACTTACGACGGGGACCTCAGGGACCCGGTCTGGTGGCCTCAGGAAAGGCCAGTCCCCATGCGAGTTCCTCGGTGGCCTCTCGGGATTCCTCTCCCGTCGATGCCGGGGCCTAAGACCTTGTGTGGAGTCGGGGCCGGAACCTGAGGATTCCTCTCCAGTGCTGACATGGATCTTGGGGTACTTCTGGAGTCTCCCCAGGGGAGTCAGTCCTCGTCTCGAATGCGGGCATGCACTTGCGCTTTCCTCCAGAGCGGTAGCAGCAGTGTCACGCAGTCCGCCGCGTGGATCAAAGGATCTATGGTTTTCCCTCGAGTCTTTCCCACGAGGCTTTCCCACGAGGCTTTCCCACAGGGCTGTCCCACGTGCACACGTGGTGGGAGTCGATCCTCGGCTTGAACGTCAAGGCAGTGCAGGGAAAACAGGTTCCTCTGGAATGGACTGACACATCTGGGGGACTCTTGGAATGGTGGCACGACCCTGGAGTTCCTCTCGCCTTTCCTGTGGAGAGCGCCTCCTCTTGAGATGCGACGGGAACGCCGGGAATTCTTTCCCTACGAAACAGGGAAAGGATCCCTCATCTCGAGCTAGGAAGCGGAAACGGGGCTCCCCTGGATGTGTGCGGGACCCCACGTGCTTCCTCTCGAGTGGAGACGGGTATGTCGGGGAACTTCTTGAGTTGCAGCAAGGTTGTGAAGCACCCTTTGGAAGTTCCAGTGGTTAGACGTGATTAGCCTCGAGAAGCCTCAGCGGAAATGGGCCTCATCTCGCCTGGAGGGCAAAACCTCCTGGATTTTCTCGAGTTGCGGCAGGTGCTCTCGACTTAGGACGGGGACCTCAGGGACCCGCTCTGGAGGCCTCAGGAAAGGCCAGTCCCCATGCGAGTTCCACGGGGGCCTCTCGGGATTCCTCTCCCGTCGATGCCGGGGCCTAAGACCTTGTGTGGAATCGGGGCCGGAACCTGAGGATTCCTCTCCAGTGCTGACATGGATCTTGGGGTACTTCTGGAGTCTCCCCAGGGGAGTCAGTCCTCGTCTCGAATGCGGGCATGCACTTGCGCTTTCCTCAAGAGCGGTAGCAGCAGTGTCACGCAGTCCGCCGCGTGGATCAAAGGATCTATGGTTTTCCCTCGAGTCTTTCCCACGAGGCTTTCCCACGAGGCTTTCCCACAGGGCTGTCCCACGTGCACACGTGTTGGGAGACGATCCTCGGCTTGAACGTCAAGGAAGTGCAGGGAAAACAGGTTCCTCTGGAATGGACTGACACATCTGGGGGACTCTTGGAATGGTGGCACGACCCTGGAGTTCCTCTCGCCTTTCCTGTGGAGAGCGCCTCCTCTTGAGATGCGACGGGAACGCCGGGAATTCTTTCCCTACGAAACAGGGAAAGGATCCCTCATCTCGAGCTAGGAGGCGGAAACGGGGCTCCCCTGGATGTGTGAGGGACCCCACGTGCTTCCTCTCGAGTGGAGACGGGTATGTCGGGGAACTTCTTGAGTTGCAGCAAGGGTGTGAAGGACCCTTTGGAAGTCCCAGTCGTTAGACGTGATTAGCCTCGAGAAGCCTCAGCGGAAATGGGCCTCATCTCGCCTGGAGGGCAAAACCTCCTGGATTTTCTCGAGTTGCGGCAGGTGCTCTCGACTTACGACGGGGACCTCAGGGACCCGCTCTGGTGGCCTCAGTAAAGGCCAGTCCCATGCGAGTTCCTCGGGGGCGTCTCGGGATTCCTCTCCCGTCGATGCCGGGGCCTAAGACCTTGTGTGGAGTCGGGGCCGGAACCTGAGGATTCCTCTCCAGTGCTGACATGGATCTTGGGGTACTTCTGGAGTCTCCCCAGGGGAGTCAGTCCTCGTCTCGAATGCGGGCATGCACTTGCGCTTTCCTCCAGAGCGGTAGCAGCAGTGTCACGCAGTCCGCCGCGTGGATCAAAGGATCTATGGTTTTCCCTCGAGTCTTTCCCACGAGGCTTTCCCACGAGGCTTTCCCACAGGGCTGTCCCACGTGCACACGTGGTGGGAGTCGATCCTCGGCTTGAACGTCAAGGCAGTGCAGGGAAAACAGGTTCCTCTGGAATGGACTGACACATCTGGGGGACTCTTGGAATGGTGTCACGACCCTGGAGTTCCTCTCGCCTTTCCTGTGGAGAGCGCCTCCTCTTGAGATGCGACGGGAACGCCGGGAATTCTTTCCCTACGAAACAGGGAAAGGATCCCTCATCTCGAGCTAGGAGGCGGAAACGGGGCTCCCCTGGATGTGTGCGGGACCCCACGTGCTTGCTCTCGAGTGGAGACGGGTATGTCGGGGAACTTCTTGAGTTGCAGCAAGGGTGTGAAGCACCCTTTGGAAGTTCCAGTGGTTAGACGTTATTAGCCTCGAGAAGCCTCAGCGGAAATGGGCCTCATCTCGCCTGGAGGGCAAAACCTCCTGGATTTTCTCGAGTTGCGGCAGGTGCTCTCGACTTACGACGGGGACCTCAGGGACCCGCTCTGGTGGCCTCAGGAAAGGCCAGTCCCATGCGAGTTCCTCGGGGGCGTCTCGGGATTCCTCTCCCGTCGATGCCGGGGCCTAAGACCTTGTGTGGACTCGGGGACGGAACCTGAGGATTCCTCTCCAGTGCTGACATGGATCTTGGGGTACTTCTGGAGTCTCCCCAGGGGAGTCAGTCCTCGTCTCGAATGCGGGCATGCACTTGCGTTTTCCTCCAGAGTGGTAGCAGCAGTGTCACGCAGTCCGCCGCGTGGATCAAAGGATCTATGGTTTTCCCTCGAGTCTTTCCCACGAGGCTTTCCCACGAGGCTTTCCCACAGGGCTGTCCCAAGTGCACACGTGGTGGGAGTCGATCCTCGGCTTGAACGTCAAGGCAGTGCAGGGAAAACAGGTTCCTCTGGAATGGACTGACACATCTGGGGGACTCTTGGAATGTTGGCACGACCCTGGAGTTCCTCTCGCCTTTCCTGTGGAGAGCGCCTCCTCTTGAGATGCGACGGGAACGCCGGGAATTCTTTCCCTACGAAACAGGGAAAGGATCCCTCATCTCGAGCTAGGAGGCGGAAACGGGGCTCCCCTGGATGTGTGCGGGACCCCACGTGCTTCCTCTCGAGTGGAGACGGGTATGTCGGGGAACTTCTTGAGTTGCAGGAAGGGTGTGAAGGACCCTTTGGAAGTTCCAGTGGTTAGACGTGATTAGCCTCGAGAAGCCTCAGCGGAAATGGGCCTCATCTCGCCTGGAGGGCAAAACCTCCTGGTTTTCTCGAGTTGCGGCAGGTGCTCTCGACTTACGACGGGGACCTCAGGGACCCGCTCTGGTGGCCTCAGGAAAGGCCAGTCCCCATGCGAGTTCCTCGGGGGCCTCTCGGGATTCCTCTCCCGTCGATGCCGGGGCCTAAGACCTTGTGTGGAGTCGGGGCCGGAACCTGAGGATTCCTCTCCAGTGCTGACATGGATCTTGGGGTACTTCTGGAGTCTCCCCAGGGGAGTCAGTCCTCGTCTCGAATGCGGGCATGCACTTGCGCTTTCCTCCAGAGCGGTAGCAGCAGTGTCACGCAGTCCGCCGCGTGGATCAAAGGATCTATGGTTTTCCCTCGAGTCTTTCCCACGAGGCTTTCCCACGAGGCTTTCCCACAGGGCTGTCCCACGTGCACACGTGGTGGGAGTCGATCCTCGGCTTGAACGTCAAGGCAGTGCAGGGAAAACAGGTTCCTCTGGAATGGACTGACACATCTGGGGGACTCTTGGAATGGTGGCACGACCCTGGAGTTCCTCTCGCCTTTCCTGTGGAGAGCGCCTCCTCTTGAGATGCGACGGGAACGCCGGGAATTCTTTCCCTACGAAACAGGGAAAGGATCCCTCATCTCGAGCTAGGAGGCGGAAACGGGGCTCCCCTGGATGTGTGCGGGACCCCACGTGCTTCCTCTCGAGTGGAGACGGGTATGTCGGGGAACTTCTTGAGTTGCAGCAAGGGTGTGAAGGACCCTTTGGAAGTTCCAGTGGTTAGACGTGATTATCCACGAGAAGCCTCAGCGGAAATGGGCCTCATCTCGCCTGGAGGGCAAAACCTCCTGGATTTTCTCGAGTTGCGGCAGGTGCTCTCGACTTACGACGGGGACCTCAGGGACCCGCTCTGGTGGCCTCAGGAAAGGCCAGTCCCCATGCGAGTTCCTCGGTGGCCTCTCGGGATTCCTCTCCCGTCGATGCCGGGGCCTAAGACCTTGTGTGGAGTCGGGGCCGGAACCTGAGGATTCCTCTCCAGTGCTGACATGGATCTTGGGGTACTTCTGGAGTCTCCCCAGGGGAGTCAGTCCTCGTCTCGAATGCGGGCATGCACTTGCGCTTTCCTCCAGAGCGGTAGCAGCAGTGTCACGCAGTCCGCCGCGTGGATCAAAGGATCTATGGTTTTCCCTCGAGTCTTTCCCACGAGGCTTTCCCACGAGGCTTTCCCACAGGGCTGTCCCACGTGCACACGTGGTTGGAGTGGATCCTCGGCTTGAACGTCAAGGCAGTGCAGGGAAAACAGGTTCCTCTGGAATGGACTGACACATCTGGGGGACTCTTGGAATGGTGGCACGACCCTGGAGTTCCTCTCGCCTTTCCTGTGGAGAGCGCCTCCTCTTGAGATGCGACGGGAACGCCGGGAATTCTTTCCCTACGAAACAGGGAAAGGATCCCTCATCTCGAGCTAGGAAGCGGAAACGGGGCTCCCCTGGATGTGTGCGGGACCCCACGTGCTTCCTCTCGAGTGGAGACGGGTATGTCGGGGAACTTCTTGAGTTGCAGCAAGGTTGTGAAGCACCCTTTGGAAGTTCCAGTGGTTAGACGTGATTAGCCTCGAGAAGCCTCAGCGGAAATGGGCCTCATCTCGCCTGGAGGGCAAAACCTCCTGGATTTTCTCGAGTTGCGGCAGGTGCTCTCGACTTAGGACGGGGACCTCAGGGACCCGCTCTGGAGGCCTCAGGAAAGGCCAGTCCCCATGCGAGTTCCACGGGGGCCTCTCGGGATTCCTCTCCCGTCGATGCCGGGGCCTAAGACCTTGTGTGGAATCGGGGCCGGAACCTGAGGATTCCTCTCCAGTGCTGACATGGATCTTGGGGTACTTCTGGAGTCTCCCCAGGGGAGTCAGTCCTCGTCTCGAATGCGGGCATGCACTTGCGCTTTCCTCAAGAGCGGTAGCAGCAGTGTCACGCAGTCCGCCGCGTGGATCAAAGGATCTATGGTTTTCCCTCGAGTCTTTCCCACGAGGCTTTCCCACGAGGCTTTCCCACAGGGCTGTCCCACGTGCACACGTGTTGGGAGACGATCCTCGGCTTGAACGTCAAGGAAGTGCAGGGAAAACAGGTTCCTCTGGAATGGACTGACACATCTGGGGGACTCTTGGAATGGTGGCACGACCCTGGAGTTCCTCTCGCCTTTCCTGTGGAGAGCGCCTCCTCTTGAGATGCGACGGGAACGCCGGGAATTCTTTCCCTACGAAACAGGGAAAGGATCCCTCATCTCGAGCTAGGAGGCGGAAACGGGGCTCCCCTGGATGTGTGAGGGACCCCACGTGCTTCCTCTCGAGTGGAGACGGGTATGTCGGGGAACTTCTTGAGTTGCAGCAAGGGTGTGAAGGACCCTTTGGAAGTCCCAGTCGTTAGACGTGATTAGCCTCGAGAAGCCTCAGCGGAAATGGGCCTCATCTCGCCTGGAGGGCAAAACCTCCTGGATTTTCTCGAGTTGCGGCAGGTGCTCTCGACTTACGACGGGGACCTCAGGGACCCGCTCTGGTGGCCTCAGTAAAGGCCAGTCCCATGCGAGTTCCTCGGGGGCGTCTCGGGATTCCTCTCCCGTCGATGCCGGGGCCTAAGACCTTGTGTGGAGTCGGGGCCGGAACCTGAGGATTCCTCTCCAGTGCTGACATGGATCTTGGGGTACTTCTGGAGTCTCCCCAGGGGAGTCAGTCCTCGTCTCGAATGCGGGCATGCACTTGCGCTTTCCTCCAGAGCGGTAGCAGCAGTGTCACGCAGTCCGCCGCGTGGATCAAAGGATCTATGGTTTTCCCTCGAGTCTTTCCCACGAGGCTTTCCCACGAGGCTTTCCCACAGGGCTGTCCCACGTGCACACGTGGTGGGAGTCGATCCTCGGCTTGAACGTCAAGGCAGTGCAGGGAAAACAGGTTCCTCTGGAATGGACTGACACATCTGGGGGACTCTTGGAATGGTGGCACGACCCTGGAGTTCCTCTCGCCTTTCCTGTGGAGAGCGCCTCCTCTTGAGATGCGACGGGAACGCCGGGAATTCTTTCCCTACGAAACAGGGAAAGGATCCCTCATCTCGAGCTAGGAAGCGGAAACGGGGCTCCCCTGGATGTGTGCGGGACCCCACGTGCTTCCTCTCGAGTGGAGACGGGTATGTCGGGGAACTTCTTGAGTTGCAGCAAGGTTGTGAAGCACCCTTTGGAAGTTCCAGTGGTTAGACGTGATTAGCCTCGAGAAGCCTCAGCGGAAATGGGCCTCATCTCGCCTGGAGGGCAAAACCTCCTGGATTTTCTCGAGTTGCGGCAGGTGCTCTCGACTTAGGACGGGGACCTCAGGGACCCGCTCTGGAGGCCTCAGGAAAGGCCAGTCCCCATGCGAGTTCCACGGGGGCCTCTCGGGATTCCTCTCCCGTCGATGCCGGGGCCTAAGACCTTGTGTGGAATCGGGGCCGGAACCTGAGGATTCCTCTCCAGTGCTGACATGGATCTTGGGGTACTTCTGGAGTCTCCCCAGGGGAGTCAGTCCTCGTCTCGAATGCGGGCATGCACTTGCGCTTTCCTCAAGAGCGGTAGCAGCAGTGTCACGCAGTCCGCCGCGTGGATCAAAGGATCTATGGTTTTCCCTCGAGTCTTTCCCACGAGGCTTTCCCACGAGGCTTTCCCACAGGGCTGTCCCACGTGCACACGTGTTGGGAGACGATCCTCGGCTTGAACGTCAAGGAAGTGCAGGGAAAACAGGTTCCTCTGGAATGGACTGACACATCTGGGGGACTCTTGGAATGGTGGCACGACCCTGGAGTTCCTCTCGCCTTTCCTGTGGAGAGCGCCTCCTCTTGAGATGCGACGGGAACGCCGGGAATTCTTTCCCTACGAAACAGGGAAAGGATCCCTCATCTCGAGCTAGGAGGCGGAAACGGGGCTCCCCTGGATGTGTGAGGGACCCCACGTGCTTCCTCTCGAGTGGAGACGGGTATGTCGGGGAACTTCTTGAGTTGCAGCAAGGGTGTGAAGGACCCTTTGGAAGTCCCAGTCGTTAGACGTGATTAGCCTCGAGAAGCCTCAGCGGAAATGGGCCTCATCTCGCCTGGAGGGCAAAACCTCCTGGATTTTCTCGAGTTGCGGCAGGTGCTCTCGACTTACGACGGGGACCTCAGGGACCCGCTCTGGTGGCCTCAGTAAAGGCCAGTCCCATGCGAGTTCCTCGGGGGCGTCTCGGGATTCCTCTCCCGTCGATGCCGGGGCCTAAGACCTTGTGTGGAGTCGGGGCCGGAACCTGAGGATTCCTCTCCAGTGCTGACATGGATCTTGGGGTACTTCTGGAGTCTCCCCAGGGGAGTCAGTCCTCGTCTCGAATGCGGGCATGCACTTGCGCTTTCCTCCAGAGCGGTAGCAGCAGTGTCACGCAGTCCGCCGCGTGGATCAAAGGATCTATGGTTTTCCCTCGAGTCTTTCCCACGAGGCTTTCCCACGAGGCTTTCCCACAGGGCTGTCCCACGTGCACACGTGGTGGGAGTGGATCCTCGGCTTGAACGTCAAGGCAGTGCAGGGAAAACAGGTTCCTCTGGAATGGACTGACACATCTGGGGGACTCTTGGAATGGTGGCACGACCCTGGAGTTCCTCTCGCCTTTCCTGTGGAGAGCGCCTCCTCTTGAGATGCGACGGGAACGCCGGGAATTCTTTCCCTACGAAACAGGGAAAGGATCCCTCATCTCGAGCTAGGAGGCGGAAACGGGTCTCCCCTGGATGTGTGCGGGACCCCACGTGCTTCCTCTCGAGTGGAGACGGGTATGTCGGGGAACTTCTTGAGTTGCAGCAAGGGTGTGAAGCACCCTTTGGAAGTTCCAGTGGTTAGACGTGATTAGCCTCGAGAAGCCTCAGCGGAAATGGGCCTCATCTCGCCTGGAGGGCAAAACCTCCTGGATTTCCTCGAGTTGCGGCAGGTGCTCTCGATTTACGACGGGGACCTCAGGGACCCGCTCTGGTGGCCTCAGGAAAGGCCAGTCCCCATGCGAGTTCCTCGGGGGCCTCTCGGTATTCCTCTCCCGTCGATGCCGGGTCCTAAGACCTTGTGTGGAGTCGGGGCCGGAACCTGAGGATTCCTCTCCAGTGCTGACATGGATCTTGGGGTACTTCTGGTGTCTCCCCAGGGGAGTCAGTCCTCGTCTCGAATGCGGGCATGCACTTGCGCTTTCCTCCAGAGCGGTAGCAGCAGTGTCACGCAGTCCGCCGCGTGGATCAAAGGATCTATGGTTTTCCCTCGAGTCTTTCCCACGAGGCTTTCCCACGAGGCTTTCCCACAGGGCTGTCCCACGTGCACACGTGGTGGGAGTCGATCCTCGGCTTGAACGTCAAGGCAGTGCAGGGAAAACAGGTTCCTCGGGAATGGACTGACACATCTGGGGGACTCTTGGAATGGTGGCACGACCCTGGAGTTCCTCTCGCCTTTCCTGTGGAGAGCGCCTCCTCTTGAGATGCGACGGGAACGCCGGGAATTCTTTCCCTACGAAACAGGGAAAGGATCCCTCATCTCGAGCTAGGAGGCGGAAACGGGGCTCCCCTGGATGTGTGCGGGACCCCACGTGCTTCCTCTCGAGTGGAGACGGGTATGTCGGGGAACTTCTTGAGTTGCAGCAAGGGTGTGAAGGACCCTTTGGAAGTTCCAGTGGTTAGACGTGATTAGCCTCGAGAAGCCTCAGCGGAAATGGGCCTCATCTCGCCTGGAGGGCAAAACCTCCTGGATTTTCTCGAGTTGTGGCAGGTGCTCTCGACTTACGACGGGGACCTCAGGGACCCGCTCTGGTGGCCTCAGGAAAGGCCAGTCCCCATGCGAGTTCCTCGGGGGCCTCTCGGGATTCCTCTCCCGTCGATGCCGGGGCCTTAGACCTTGTGTGGAGTCGGGGCCGGAACCTGAGGATTCCTCTCCAGTGCTGACATGGATCTTGGGGTAATTCTGGAGTCTCCCCAGGGGAGTCAGTCCTCGTCTCGAATGCGGGCATGCACTTGCGCTTTCCTCCAGAACGGTAGCAGCAGTGTCACGCAGTCCGCCGCGTGGATCAAAGGATCTATGGTTTTCCCTTGAGTCTTTCCCAAGAGGCTTTCCCACAAGGCTTTCCCACAGGGCTGTCCCACGTGCACACGTTGTGGGAGTCGATCCTCGGCTTGAACGTCAAGGCAGTGCAGGGAAAACAGGTTCCTCTGGAATGGACTGACACATCTGGGGGACTCTTGGAATGGTGGCACGACCCTGGAGTTCCTCTCGCCTTTCCTGTGGAGAGCGCCTCCTCTTGAGATGCGACGGGAACGCCGGGAATTCTTTCCCTACGAAACAGGGAAAGGATACCTCATCTCGAGCTAGGAGGCGGAAACGGGGCTCCCCTGGATGTGTGCGGAACCCCACGTGCTTCGTCTCGAGTGGAGACGGGTATGTCGGGCAACTTCTTGAGTTGCAGCAAGGGTGTGAAGGACCCTTTGGAAGTTCCAGTGGTTAGACGTGATTAGCCTCGAGAAGCCTCAGCGGAAATGGGCCTCATCTCGCCTGGAGGGCAAAACCTCCTGGATTTTCTCGAGTTGCGGCAGGTGCTCTCGACTTACGACGGGGACCTCAGGGACCCGCTCTGGTGGCCTCAGTAAAGGCCAGTCCCATGCGAGTTCCTCGGGGGCGTCTCGGGATTCCTCTCCCGTCGATGCCGGGGCCTAAGACCTTGTGTGGAGTCGGGGCCGGAACCTGAGGATTCCTCTCCAGTGCTGACATGGATCTTGGGGTACTTCTGGAGTCTCCCCAGGGGAGTCAGTCCTCGTCTCGAAAGCGGGCATGCACTTGCGCTTTCCTCCAGAGCGGTAGCAGCAGTGTCACGCAGTCCGCCGCGTGGATCAAAGGATCTATGGTTTTCCCTCGAGTCTTTCCCACGAGGCTTTCCCACGAGGCTTTCCCACAGGGCTGTCCCACGTGCACACGTGGTGGGAGTCGATCCTCGGCTTGAACGTCAAGGCAGTGCAGGGAAAACAGGTTCCTCTGGAATGGACTGACACATCTGGGGGACTCTTGGAATTGTGGCACGACCCTGGAGTTCCTCTCGCCTTTCCTGTGGAGACCGCCTCCTCTGGAGATGCGACGGGAACGCCGGGAATTCTTTCCCTACGAAACAGGGAAAGGATCCCTCATCTCGAGCTAGGAGCCGGAAACGTGGCTCCCCTGGATGTGTGAGGGACCCCACGTGCTTCCTCTCGAGTGGAGACAGGTATGTCGGGAAACTTCTTGAGTTGCAGCAAGGGTGTGAAGCACCCTTTGGAAGTTCCAGTGGTTAGACGTGATTAGCCTCGAGAAGCCTCAGCGGAAATGGGCCTCATCTCGCCTGGAGGGCAAAACCTCCTGGATTTTCTCGAGTTGCGGCAGGTGCTCTCGACTTACGACGGGGACCTCAGGGACCCGCTCTGGTGGCCTCAGGAAAGGCCAGTCCCCATGCGAGTTCCTCGGGGGCCTCTCGGGATTCCTCTCCCGTCGATGCCGGGGCCTAAGACCTTGTGTGGAATCGGGGCCGGAACCTGAGGATTCCTCTCCAGTGCTGACATGGATCTTGGGGTACTTCTGGAGTCTCCCCAGGGGAGTCAGTCCTCGTCTCGAATGCGGGCATGCACTTTCGCTTTCCTCCAGAGCGGTAGCAGCAGTGTCACGCAGTCCGCCGCATGGATCAAAGGATCTATGGTTTTCCCTCGAGTCTTTCCCACGAGGCTTTCCCACGAGGCTTTCCCACAGGGCTGTCCCACGTGCACACGTGGTGGGAGTCGATCCTCGGCTTGAACGTCAAGGCAGTGCAGGGAAAACAGGTTCCTCTGGAATGGACTGACACATCTGGGGGACTCTTGGAATGGTGGCACGACCCTGGAGTTCCTCTCGCCTTTCCTGTGGAGAGCGCCTCCTCTTGAGATGCGACGGGAACGCCGGGAATTCTTTCCCTACGAAACAGGGAAAGGATCCCTCATCTCGAGCTAGGAGGCGGAAACGGGTCTCCCCTGGATGTGTGCGGGACCCCACGTGCTTCCTCTCGAGTGGAGACGGGTATGTCGGGGAACTTCTTGAGTTGCAGCAAGGGTGTGAAGCACCCTTTGGAAGTTCCAGTGGTTAGACGTGATTAGCCTCGAGAAGCCTCAGCGGAAATGGGCCTCATCTCGCCTGGAGGGCAAAACCTCCTGGATTTCCTCGAGTTGCGGCAGGTGCTCTCGATTTACGACGGCGACCTCAGGGACCCGCTCTGGTGGCCTCAGGAAAGGCCAGTCCCCACGCGAGTTCCTCGGGGGCCTCTCGGGATTCCTCTCCCGTCGATGCCGGGGCCTAAGACCTTGTGTGGAGTCGGGGCCGGAACCTGAGGATTCCTCTCCAGTGCTGACCTGGATCTTGGGGTACTTCTGGAGTCTCCCCAGGGGAGTCAGTCCTCGTCTCGAATGCGGGCATGCACTTGCGCTTTCCTCCAGAGCGGTAGCAGCAGTGTCACGCAGTCCGCCGCGTGGATCAAAGGATCTATGGTTTTCCCTCGAGTCTTTCCCACGAGGCTTTCCCACGAGGCTTTCCCACAGGGCTGTCCCACGTGCACACGTGGTGGGAGTCGATCCTCGGCTTGAACGTCAAGGCAGTGCAGGGAAAACCGGTTCCTCTGGAATGGACTGACACATCTGGGGGACTCTTGGAATGGTGGCACGACCCTGGAGTTCCTCTCGCCTTTCCTGTGGAGAGCGCCTCCTCTTGAGATGCGACGGGAACGCCGGGAATTCTTTCCCTACGAAACAGGGAAAGGATCCCTCATCTCGAGCTAGGAGGCGGAAACGGGGCTCCCCTGGATGTGTGCGGGACCCCACGTGCTTCCTCTCGAGTGGAGACGGGTATGTCGGGGAACTTCTTGAGATGCAGCAAGGGTGTGAAGGACCCTTTGGATGTTCCAGTGGTTAGACGTGATTAGCCTCGAGAAGCCTCAGCGGAAATGGGCCTCATCTCGCCTGGAGGGCAAAACCTCCTGGATTTTCTCGAGTTGGGGCAGGTGCTCTCGACTTACGACGGGGACCTCAGGGACCCGCTCTGGTGGCCTCAGGAAAGGCCAGTCCCCATGCGAGTTCCTCGGGGGCCTCTCGGGATTCCTCTCCCGTCGATGCTGGGGCCTAAGACCTTGTGTGGAGTCGGGGCCGGAACCTGAGGATTCCTCTCCAGTGCTGACATGGATCTTGGGGTACTTCTGGAGTCTCCCCAGGGGAGTCAGTCCTCGTCTCGAATGCGGGCATGCACTTGCGCTTTCCTCCAGAGCGGTAGCAGCAGTGTCACGCAGTCCGCCGCGTGGATCAAAGGATCTATGGTTTTCCCTCGAGTCTTTCCCACGAGGCTTTCCCACGAGGCTTTCCCACAGGGCTGTCCCACGTGCACACGTGGTGGGAGTCGATCCTCGGCTTGAACGTCAAGGCAGTGCAGGGAAAACAGGTTCCTCTGGAATGGACTGACACATCTGGGGGACTCTTGGAATGGTGGCACGACCCTGGAGTTCCTCTCGCCTTTCCTGTGGAGAGCGCCTCCTCTTGAGATGCGACGGGATCGCCGGGAATTCTTTCCCTACGAAACAGGGAAAGGATCCCTCATCTCGAGCTAGGAGGCGGAAACGGGGCTCCCCTGGATGTGTGCGGGACCCCACGTGCTTCCTCTCGAGTGGAGACGGGTATGTCGGGGAACTTCTTGAGTTGCAGCAAGGGTGTGAAGGACCCTTTGGAAGTTCCAGTGGTTAGACGTGATTAGCCTCGAGAAGCCTCAGCGGAAATGGGCCTCATCTCGCCTGGAGGGCAAAAGTCCTGGATTTTCTCGAGTTGCGGCAGGTGCTCTCGACTTACGACGGGGACCTCAGGGACCCGCTCTGGTGGCCTCAGGAAAGGCCAGTCCCCATGCGAGTTCCACGGGGGCCTCTCGGGATTCCTCTCCCGTCGATGCCGGGGCCTAAGACCTTGTGTGGAGTCGGGGCCGGAACCTGAGGATTCCTCTCCAGTGCTGACATGGATCTTGGGGTACTTCTGGAGTCTCCCCAGGGGAGTCAGTCCTCGTCTCGAATGCGGGCATGCACTTGCGCTTTCCTCCAGAGCGGTAGCAGCAGTGTCACGCAGTCCGCCGCGTGGATCAAAGGATCTATGGTTTTCCCTCGAGTCTTTCCCACGAGGCTTTCCCACGAGGCTTTCCCACAGGGCTGTCCCACGTGCACACGTGGTGGGAGTCGATCCTCGGCTTGAACGTCAAGGCAGTGCAGGGAAAACCGGTTCCTCTGGAATGGACTGACACATCTGGGGGACTCTTGGAATGGTGGCACGACCCTGGAGTTCCTCTCGCCTTTCCTGTGGAGAGCGCCTCCTCTGGAGATGCGACGGGAACGCCGGGAATTCTTTCCCTATGAAACAGGGAAAGGATCCCTCATCTCGAGCTAGGAGGCGGAAACGGGGCTCCCCTGGATGTGTGCGGGACCCCACGTGCTTCCTCTCGAGTGGAGACGGGTATGTCGGGGAACTTCTTGAGTTGCAGCAAGGGTGTGAAGGACCATTTGGAAGTTCCAGTGGTTAGACGTGATTAGCCTCGAGAAGCCTCAGCGGAAATGGGCCTCATCTCGCCTGGAGGGCAAAACCTCCTGGATTTTCTCGAGTTGTGGCAGGTGCTCTCGACTTACGACGGGGACCTCAGGGACCCGCTCTGGTGGCCTCAGGAAAGGCCAGTCCCCATGCGAGTTCCTCGGGGGCCTCTCGGGATTCCTCTCCCGTCGATGCCGGGGCCTTAGACCTTGTGTGGAGTCGGGGCCGGAACCTGAGGATTCCTCTCCAGTGCTGACATGGATCTTGGGGTAATTCTGGAGTCTCCCCAGGGGAGTCAGTCCTCGTCTCGAATGCGGTCATGCACTTGCGCTTTCCTCCAGAACGGTAGCAGCAGTGTCACGCAGTTCGCCGCGTGGATCAAAGGATCTATGGTTTTCCCTCGAGTCTTTCCCAAGAGGCTTTCCCACGAGGCTTTCCCACAGGGCTGTCCCACGTGCACACGTTGTCGGAGTCGATCCTCGGCTTGAACGTCAAGGCAGTGCAGGGAAAACAGGTTCCTCTGGAATGGACTGACACATCTGGGGGACTCTTGGAATGGTGGCACGACCCTGGAGTTCCTCTCGCCTTTCCTGTGGAGACCGCCTCCTCTGGAGATGCGACGGGAACGCCGGGAATTCTTTCCCTACGAAACAGGGAAAGGATCCCTCATCTCGAGCTATGAGGCGGAAACGTGGCTCCCCTGGATGTGTGAGGGACCCCACGTGCTTCCTCTCGAGTGGAGACAGGTATGTCGGGAAACTTCTTGAGTTGCAGCAAGGGTGTGAAGCACCCTTTGGAAGTTCCAGTGGTTAGACGTGATTAGCCTCGAGAAGCCTCAGCGGAAATGGGCCTCATCTCGCCTGGAGGGCAAAACCTCCTGGATTTTCTCGAGTTGCGGCAGGTGCTCTCGACTTACGACGGGGACCTCAGGGACCCGCTCTGGTGGCCTCAGGAAAGGCCAGTCCCCATGCGAGTTCCTCGGGGGCCTCTCGGGATTCCTCTCCCGTCGATGCCGGGGCCTAAGACTTTGTGTGGAATCGGGGCCGGAACCTGAGGATTCCTCTCCAGTGCTGACATGGATCTTGGGGTACTTCTGGAGTCTCCCCAGGGGAGTCAGTCCTCGTCTCGAATGCGGGCATGCACTTTCGCTTTCCTCCAGAGCGGTAGCAGCAGTGTCACGCAGTCCGCCGCATGGATCAAAGGATCTATGGTTTTCCCTCGAGTCTTTCCCACGAGGCTTTCCCACGAGGCTTTCCCACAGGGCTGTCCCACGTGCACACGTGGTGGGAGTCGATCCTCGGCTTGAACGTCAAGGCAGTGCAGGGAAAACAGGTTCCTCTGGAATGGACTGACACATCTGGGGGACTCTTGGAATGGTGGCACGACCCTGGAGTTCCTCTCGCCTTTCCTGTGGAGAGCGCCTCCTCTTGAGATGCGACGGGAACGCCGGGAATTCTTTCCCTACGAAACAGGGAAAGGATCCCTCATCTCGAGCTAGGAGGCGGAAACGGGGCTCCCTTGGATGTGTGCGGGACCCCACGTGCTTCCTCTCGAGTGGAGACGGGTATGTCGGGGAACTTCTTGAGTTGCAGCAAGGGTGTGAAGGACCCTTTGGAAGTTCCAGTGGTTAGACGTGATTAGCCTCGAGAAGCCTCAGCGGAAATGGGCCTCATCTCGCCTGGAGGGCAAAACCTCCTGGATTTTCTCGAGTTGCGGCAGGTGCTCTCGACTTACGACGGGGACCTCAGGGACCCGCTCTGGTGGCCTCAGGAAAGGCCAGTCCCCATGCGAGTTCCTCGGGGGCCTCTCGGGATTCCTCTCCCGTCGATGCCGGGGCCTAAGACCTTGTGTGGAGTCGGGGCCGGAACCTGAGGATTCCTCTCCAGTGCTGACCTGGAACTTGGGGTACTTCTGGAGTCTCCCCAGGGGAGTCAGTCCTCGTCTCGAATGCGGGCATGCACTTGCGCTTTCCTCCAGAGCGGTAGCAGCAGTGTCACGCAGTCCGCCGCGTGGATCAAAGGATCTATGGTTTTCCCTCGAGTCTTTCCCACGAGGCTTTCCCACGAGGCTTTCCCACAGGGCTGTCCCACGTGCACACGTGGTGGGAGTCGATCCTCGGCTTGAACGTCAAGGCAGTGCAGGGAAAACCGGTTCCTCTGGAATGGACTGACACATCTGGGGGACTCTTGGAATGGTGGCACGACCCTGGAGTTCCTCTCGCCTTTCCTGTGGAGAGCGCCTCCTCTTGAGATGCGACGGGAACGCCGGGAATTCTTTCCCTACGAAACAGGGAAAGGATCCCTCATCTCGAGCTAGGAGGCGGAAACGGGGCTCCCCTGGATGTGTGCGGGACCCCACGTGCTTCCTCTCGAGTGGAGACGGGCATGTCGGGGAACTTCTTGAGATGCAGCAAGGGTGTGAAGGACCCTTTGGATGTTCCAGTGGTTAGACGTGATTAGCCTCGAGAAGCCTCAGCGGAAATGGGCCTCATCTCGCCTGGAGGGCAAAACCTCGTGGATTTTCTCGAGTTGGGGCAGGTGCTCTCGACTTACGACGGGGACCTCAGGGACCCGCTCTGGTGGCCTCAGGAAAGGCCAGTCCCCATGCGAGTTCCTCGGGGGCTTCTCGGGATTCCTCTCCCGTCGATGCCGGGGCCTAAGACCTTGTGTGGAGTCGGGGCCGGAACCTGAGGATTCCTCTCCAGTGCTGACATGGATCTTGGGGTACTTCTGGAGTCTCCCCAGGGGAGTCAGTCCTCGTCTCGAATGCGGGCATGCACTTGCGCTTTCCTCCAGAGCGGTAGCAGCAGTGTCACGCAGTCCGCCGCGTGGATCAAAGGATCTATGGTTTTCCCTCGAGTCTTTCCCACGAGGCTTTCCCACGAGGCTTTCCCACAGGGCTGTCCCACGTGCACACGTGGTGGGAGTCGATCCTCGGCTTGAACGTCAAGGCAGTGCAGGGAAAACCGGTTCCTCTGGAATGGACTGACACATCTGGGGGACTCTTGGAATGGTGGCACGTCCCTGGAGTTCCTCTCGCCTTTCCTGTGGAGAGCGCCTCCTCTTGAGATGCGACGGGAACGCCGGGAATTCTTTCCCTACTAAACAGGGAAAGGATCCCTCATCTCGAGCTAGGAGGCGGAAACGGGGCTCCCCTGGATGTGTGCGGGACCCCACGTGCTTCCTCTCGAGTGGAGACGGGTATGTCGGGGAACTTCTTGAGATGCAGCAAGGGTGTGAAGGACCCTTTGGATGTTCCAGTGGATAGACGTGATTAGCCTCGAGAAGCCTCAGCTGAAATGGGCCTCATCTCGCCTGGAGGGCAAAACCTCCTGGATTTTCTCGAGTTGGGGCAGGTGCTCTCGACTTACGACGGGGACCTCAGGGACCCGCTCTGGTGGCCTCAGGAAAGGCCAGTCCCCATGCGAGTTCCTCGGGGGCCTCTCGGAATTCCTCTCCCGTCGATGCCGGGCCTAAGACCTTGTGTGGAGTCGGGGCCGGAACCTGAGGATTCCTCTCCAGTGCTGACATGGATCTTGTGGTAATTCTGGAGTCTCCCCAGGGGAGTCAGTCCTCGTCTCGAATGCGGGCATGCACTTGCGCTTTCCTCCAGAGCGGTAGCAGCAGTTTCACGCAGTCCGCCGCGTGGATCAAAGGATCTATGGTTTTCCCTCGAGTCTTTCCCACGAGGCTTTCCCACGAGGCTTTCCCACAGGGCTGTCCCACGTGCACACGTGGTGGGAGTCGATCCTCGGCTTGAACGTCAAGGCAGTGCAGGGAAAACAGGTTCCTCTGGAATGGACTGACACATCTGGGGGACTCTTGGAATGGTGGCACGACCCTGAAGTTCCTCTCGCCTTTCCTGTGGAGAGCGCCTCCTCTTGAGATGCGACGGGAACGCCGGGAATTCTTTCCCTACGAAACAGGGAAAGGATCCCTCATCTCGAGCTAGGAGGCGGAAACGGGGCTCCCCTGGATGTGTGCGGGACCCCACGTGCTTCCTCTCGAGTGGAGACGGGTATGTCGGGGAACTTCTTGAGTTGCAGCAAGGGTGTGAAGGACCCTTTGGAAGTTCCAGTGGTTAGACGTGATTAGCCTCGAGAAGCCTCAGCGGAAATGGGCCTTATCTCGCCTGGAGGGCAAAAGTCCTGGATTTTCTCGAGTTGCGGCAGGTGCTCTCGACTTACGACGGGGACCTCAGGGACCCGCTCTGGTGGCCTCAGGAAAGGCCAGTCCCCATGCGAGTTCCACGGGGGCCTCTCGGGATTCCTCTCCCGTCGATGCCGGGGCCTAAGACCTTGTGTGGAGTCGGGGCCGGAACCTGAGGATTCCTCTCCAGTGCTGACATGGATCTTGGGGTACTTCTGGAGTCTCCCCAGGGGAGTCAGTCCTCGTCTCGAATGCGGGCATGCACTTGCGCTTTCCTCCAGAGCGGTAGCAGCAGTGTCACGCAGTCCGCCGCGTGGATCAAAGGATCTATGGTTTTCCCTCGAGTCTTTTCCACGAGGCTTTCCCACGAGGCTTTCCCACAGGGCTGTCCCACGTGCACACGTGGTGGGAGTCGATCCTCGGCTTGAACGTCAAGGCAGTGCAGGGAAAACCGGTTCCTCTGGAATGGACTGACACATCTGGGGGACTCTTGGAATGGTGGCACGACCCTGGAGTTCCTCTCGCCTTTCCTGTGGAGAGCGCCTCCTCTTGAGATGCGACGGGAACGCCGGGAATTCTTTCCCTACGAAACAGGGAAAGGATCCCTCATCTCGAGCTAGGAGGCGGAAACGGGGCTCCCCTGGATATGTGCGGGACCCCACGTGCTTCCTCTCGAGTGGAGACGGGTATGTCGGGGAACTTCTTGAGATGCAGCAAGGGTGTGAAGGACCCTTTGGATGTTCAAGTGGTTAGACGTGATTAGCCTCGAGAAGCCTCAGCGGAAATGGGCCTCATCTCGCCTGGAGGGCAAAACCTCCTGGATTTTCTCGAGTTGGGGCAGGTGCTCTCGACTTATGACGGGGACCTCAGGGACCCGCTCTGGTGGCCTCAGGAAAGGCCAGTCCCCATGCGAGTTCCTCGGGGGCCTCTCGGGATTCCTCTCCCGTCGATGCCGGGTCCTAAGACCTTGTGTGGAGTCGGGGCCGGAACCTGAGGATTCCTCTCCAGTGCTGACATGGATCTTGGGGTACTTCTGGAGTCTCCCCAGGGGAGTCAGTCCTCGTCTCGAATGCGGGCATGCACTTGCGCTTTCCTCCAGAGCGGTAGCAGCAGTGTCACGCAGTCCGCCGCGTGGATCAAAGGATCTATGGTTTTCCCTCGAGTCTTTCCCACGAGGCTTTCCCACGAGGCTTTCCCACAGGGCTGTCCCACGTGCACACGTGGTGGGAGTCGATCCTCGGCTTGAACGTCAAGGCAGTGCAGGGAAAACAGGTTCCTCTGGAATGGACTGACACATCTGGGGGACTCTTGGAATGGTGGCACGACCCTGGAGTTCCTCTCGCCTTTCCTGTGGAGAGCGCCTCCTCTTGAGATGCGACGGGAACGCCGGGAATTCTTTCCCTACGAAACAGGGAAAGGATCCCTCATCTCGAGCTAGGAGGCGGAAACGGGGCTCCCCTGGATGTGTGCGGGACCCCACGTGCTTCCTCTCGAGTGGAGACGGGTATGTCAGGGAACTTCTTGAGTTGCAGCAAGGGTGTGAAGGACCCTTTGGAAGTTCCAGTGGTTAGACGTGATTAGCCTCGAGAAGCCTCAGCGGAAATGGGCCTCATCTCGCCTGGAGGGCAAAACCTCCTGGATTTTCTCGAGTTGCGGCAGGTGCTCTCGACTTACGACGGGGACCTCAGGGACCCGCTCTGGTAGCCTCAGGAAAGGCCAGTCCCCATGCGAGTTCCTCGGGGGCCTCTCGGGATTCCTCTCCCGTCGATGCCGGGGCCTAAGACCTTGTGTGGAGTCGGGGCCGGAACCTGAGGATTCCTCTCCAGTGCTGACATGGATCTTGGGGTACTTCTGGAGTCTCCCCAGGGGAGTCAGTCCTCGTCTCGAATGCGGGCATGCACTTGCGCTTTCCTCCAGAGCGGTAGCAGCAGTGTCACGCAGTCCGCCGCGTGGATCAAAGGATCTATGGTTTTCCCTCGAGTCTTTCCCACGAGGCTTTCCCACGAGGCTTTCCCACAGGGCTGTCCCACGTGCACACGTGGTGGGAGTCGATCCTCGGCTTGAACGTCAAGGCAGTGCAGGGAAAACCGGTTCCTCTGGAATGGACTGACACATCTGGGGGACTCTTGGAATTCTGGCACGACCCTGGAGTTCCTCTTGCCTTTCCTGTGGAGAGCGCCTCCTCTGGAGATGCGACGGGAACGCCGGGAATTCTTTCCCTACGAAACAGGGAAAGGATCACTCATCTGGAGCTAGGAGGCTGAAACGGGGCTCCCCTGGATGTGTGCGGGACCCCACGTGCTTCCTCTCGAGTGGATACGGGTATGTCGCGGAAATGCTTGAGTTGCAGCAAGGGTGTGAAGGACCCTTTGGAAGTTCCAGTGGTTAGACGTGATTAGCCTCGAGTTGCCTCAGCGGAAATGGGCCTCATCTCGCCTGGAGGGCAAAGCCTCCTGGATTTTCTCGAGTTGCGGCAGGTGCTCTCGACTTAGGATGGGGACCTCAGGGACCCGCTCTGGTGGCCTCAGGAAAGGCCAGTCCCCATGCGAGTTCCTCGGGGGCCTCTCGGCATTCCTCTCCCGTCGATGCCGGGGCCTAAGACCTTGTGTGGGTCGGGGTAGGAACCTGAGGATTCCTCTCCAGTGCTGACATGGATCTTGGGGTACTTCTGGTGTCTCCCCAGGGGAGTCAGTCCTCGTCTCGAATGCGGGCATGCACTTGCGCTTCCCTCCAGAGCGGTAGCAGCAGTGTCACGCAGTCCGCCACGTGGATCAAAGGATCTATTGTTTTCCCTAGAGTCTTTCCAACGAGGCTTTCCCACGAGGCTTTCCCACAGCGCTGTCCCACGTGCACACGTGGTGGGAGTCGATCCTCGGCTTGAACGTCAAGGCAGTGCAGGGAAAACAGGTTCCTCTGGAATGGACTGACACATCTGGGGGTCTCTTGGAATGGTGCCACGACCCTGGAGTTCCTCTCGCCTTTCCTGTGGAGAGCGCCTCCTCTTGAGATGCGATGGGAACGCCGGGAATTCTTTCCCTACGAAACAGGGAAAGGATCACTCATCTCGAGCTAGGAGGCGGAAACGGGGCTCCCCTGGATGTGTGCGGGACCCCACGTGCTTCCTCTCGAGTGGATACGGGTATGTCGCGGAACTGCTTGAGTTGCAGCAAGGGTGTGAAGGACCCTTTGGAAGTTCCAGTGGTTAGACGTGATTAGCCTAGAGTTGCCTCAGCGGAAATGGGCCTCATCTCGCCTGGAGGGCAAAACCTACTGGATTTTCTCGAGTTGCGGTAGGTGCTCTCGACTTACGATGGGGACCTCAGGGACCCGCTCTGGTGGCCTCAGGAAAGGCTAGTCCCCATGCGAGTTCCTCGGGGGCCTCTCGGCATTCCTCTCCCGTCCATGCCGGGGCCTAAGACCTTGTGTGGGTCGGGGCCGGATCCTGAGGATTCCTCTCCAGTGCTGACATGGATCTTGGGGTACTTCTGGAGTCTCCCCAGGGGAGTCAGTCCTCGTCTCGAATTCGGGCATGCACTTGCGCTTTCCTCCAGAGCGGTAGCAGCAGTGTCACGCAGTCCGCCGCGTGGATCAAAGGATCTATGGTTTTCCCTCGAGTCTTTCCCACGAGGCTTTCCCACGAGGCTTTCCCACAGGGCTGTCCCACGTGCACACGTGGTGGGAGTGGATCCTCGGCTTGAACGTCAAGGCAGTGCAGGGAAAAAAGGTTCCTCTGGAATGGACTGACACATCTGGGGGACTCTTGGAATGGTGGCACGACCCTGGAGTTCCTCTCGCCTTTCCTGTGGAGAGCGCCTCCTCTTGAGATGCGACGGGAACGCCGGGAATTCTTTCCCTACGAAACAGGGAAAGGATCCCTCATCTCGAGCTAGGAGGCGGAAACGGGGCTCCCCTGGATGTGTGCGGGACCCCACGTGCTTCCTCTCGAGTGGAGACGGGTATGTCGGGGATCTTCTTGAGTTGCAGCAAGGGTGTGAAGGACCCTTTGGAAGTTCCAGTGGTTAGACGTGATTAGCCTCGAGAACCCTCAGCGGAAATGGGCCTCATCTCGCCTGGAGGGCAAAACCTCCTGGATTTTCTCGAGTTGCGGCAGGTGCTCTCGACTTACGACGGGGACCTCAGGGACCCGCTCTGGTGGCCTCAGGAAAGGCCAGTCCCCATGCGAGTTCCTCGGGGGCCTCTCGGGATTCCTCTCCCGTCGATGCCGGGGCCTAAGACCTTGTGTGGAGTCGGGGCCGGAACCTGAGGATTCCTCTCCAGTGCTGACATGGATCTTGGGGTACTTCTGGAGTCTCCCCAGGGGAGTCAGTCCTCGTCTCGAATGCGGGCATGCACTTGCGCTTTCCTCCAGAGCGGTAGCAGCAGTGTCACGCAGTCCGCCGCGTGGATCAAAGGATCTATGGCTTTCCCTCGAGTCTTTCCCACGAGGCTTTCCCACGAGGCTTTCCCACAGGGCTGTCCCACGTGCACACGTGGTGGGAGTCGATCCTCGGCTTGAACGTCAAGGCAGTGCAGGGAAAACAGGTTCCTCTGGAATGGACTGACACATCTGGGGGTCTCTTGGAATGGTGCCACGACCCTGGAGTTCCTCTCGCCTTTCCTGTGGAGAGCGCCTCCTCTGGAGATGCGACGGGAACGCCGGGAATTCTTTCCCTACGAAACAGGGAAAGGATCCCTCATCTCGAGCTAGGAGGCGGAAACGTGGCTCCCCTGGATGTGTGCGGGACCCCACGTGCTTCCTCTCGAGTGGAGACGGGTATGTCGGGGAACATCTTGAGTTGCAGCAAGGGTGTGAAGCACCCTTTGGAAGTTCCAGTGGTTAGACGTGATTAGCCTCGAGAAGCCTCAGCGGAAATGGGCCTCATCTCGCCTGGAGGGCAAAACCTCCTGGATTTTCTCGAGTTGCGGCAGGTGCTCTCGACTTACGACGGGGACCTCAGGGACCCGCTCTGGTGGCCTCAGGAAAGGCCAGTCCCCATGCGAGTTCCTCGGGGGCGTCTCGGGATTCCTCTCCCGTCGGTGCCGGGGCCTAAGACCTTGTGTGGAGTCGGGGCCGGAACCTGAGGGTTCCTCTCCAGTGCTGACATGGATCTTGGGGTACTTCTGGAGTCTCCCCAGGGGAGTCAGTCCTCGTCTCGAATGCGGACATGCACTTGCGCTTTCCTCCAGAGCGGTAGCAGCAGTGTCACGCAGTCCGCCGCGTGGATCAAAGGATCTATGGTTTTCCCTCGAGTCTTTCCCACGAGGCTTTCCCACGAGGCTTTCCCACAGGGCTGTCCCACGTGCACACGTGGTGGGAGTCGATCCTCGGCTTGAACGTCAAGGCAGTGCAGGGAAAACAGGTTCCTCTGGAATGGACTGACACATCTGGGGGACTCTTGGAATGGTGGCACGACCCTGGAGTTCCTCTCGCCTTTCCTGTGGAGAGCGCCTCCTCTTGAGATGCGACGGGAACGCCGGGAATTCTTTCCCTACGAAACAGGGAAAGGATCCCTCATCTCGAGCTAGGAGGCGGAAACGGGTCTCCCCTGGATGTGTGCGGGACCCCACGTGCTTCCTCTCGAGTGGAGACGGGTATGTCGGGGAACTTCTTGAGATGCAGCAAGGGTGTGAAGGACCCTTTGGAAGTTCCAGTGGTTAGACGTGATTAGCCTCGAGAAGCCTCAGCGGAAATGGGCCTCATCTCGCCTGGAGGGCAAAACCTCCTGGATTTTCTCGAGTTGCGGCAGGTGCTCTCGACTTACGACGGGGACCTCAGGGACCCGCTCTGGTGGCCTCAGGAAAGGCCAGTCCCCATGCGAGTTCCTCGGGGGCCTCTCGGGATTCCTCTCCCGTCGATGCCGGGGCCTAAGACCTTGTGTGGAGTCGGGGCCGGAACCTGAGGATTCCTCTCCAGTGCTGTCATGGATCTTCGGGTAATTCTGGAGTCTCCCCAGGGGAGTCAGTCCTCGTCTCGAATATGGGCATGCACTTGCGCTTTCCTCCAGAGCGGTAGCAGCAGTGTCACGCAGTCCGCCGCGTGGATCAAAGGATCTATGGTTTTCCCTCGAGTCTTTCCCACGAGGCTTTCCCACGAGGCTTTCCCACAGGGCTGTCCCACGTGCACACGTGGTGGGAGTCGATCCTCGGCTTGAACGTCAAGGCAGTGCAGGGAAAACAGGTTCCTCTGGAATGGACTGACACATCTGGGGGACTCTTGGAATGGTGGCACGACCCTGGAGTTCCTCTCGCCTTTCCTGTGGAGAGCGCCTCCTCTTGAGATGCGACGGGAACGCCGGGAATTCTTTCCCTACGAAACAGGGAAAGGATCCCTCATCTCGAGCTAGGAGGCGGAAACGGGGCTCCCCTGGATGTGTGCGGGACCCCACGTGCTTCCTCTCGAGTGGAGACGGGTATGTCGGGGAACTTCTTGAGTTGCAGCAAGGGTGTGAAGGACCCTTTGGAAGTTCCAGTGGTTAGACGTGATTAGCCTCGAGAAGCCTCAGCGGAAATGGGCCTCATCTCGCCTGGAGGGCAAAACCTCCTGGATTTTCTCGAGTTGCGGCAGGTGCTCTCGACTTACGACGGGGACCTCAGGGACCCGCTCTGGTGGCCTCAGGAAAGGCCAGTCCCCATGCGAGTTCCTCGGGGGCCTCTCGGGATTCCTCTCCCGTCGATGCCGGGGCCTAAGACCTTGTGTGGAGTCGGGGCCGGAACCTGAGGATTCCTCTCCAGTGCTGACATGGATCTTGGGGTACTTCTGGAGTCTCCCCAGGGGAGTCAGTCCTCGTCTCGAATGCGGGCATGCACTTGCGCTTTCCTCCAGAGCGGTAGCAGCAGTGTCACGCAGTCCGCCGCGTGGATCAAAGGATCTATGGCTTTCCCTCGAGTCTTTCCCACGAGGCTTTCCCACGAGGCTTTCCCACAGGGCTGTCCCACGTGCACACGTGGTGGGAGTCGATCCTCGGCTTGAACGTCAAGGCAGTGCAGGGAAAACAGCTTCCTCTGGAATGGACTGACACATCTGGGGGTCTCTTGGAATGGTGCCACGACCCTGGAGTTCCTCTCGCCTTTCCTGTGGAGAGCGCCTCCTCTTGAGATGCGATGGGAACGCCGGGAATTCTTTCCCTACGAAACATGGAAAGGATCACTCATCTCGAGCTAGGAGGCGGAAACGGGGCTCCCCTGGATGTGTGCGGGACCCCACGTGCTTCCTCTCGAGTGGAGACGGGTATGTCGGGGAACTTCTTGAGTTGCAGCAAGGGTGTGAAGCACCCTTTGGAAGTTCCAGTGGTTAGACGTGATTAGCCTCGAGAAGCCTCAGCGGAAATGGGCCTCATCTCGCCTGGAGGGCAAAACCTCCTGGATTTTCTCGAGTTGCGGCAGGTGCTCTCGACTTACGACGGGGACCTCAGGGACCCGCTCTGGTGGCCTCAGGAAAGGCCAGTCCCCATGCGAGTTCCTCGGGGGCGTCTCGGGATTCCTCTCCCGTCGGTGCCGGGGC
Source organism: Ovis canadensis (assembly GCF_042477335.2). Taxonomy (NCBI): domain Eukaryota; kingdom Metazoa; phylum Chordata; class Mammalia; order Artiodactyla; family Bovidae; genus Ovis; species Ovis canadensis. The sequence continues at coordinate 3,332,499 of NC_091262.1, read as the reverse complement.
CTAAGACCTTGTGTGGAGTCGGGGCCGGAACCTGAGGATTCCTCTCCAGTGCTGACATGGATCTTGGGGTACTTCTGGAGTCTCCCCAGGGGAGTCAGTCCTCGTCTCGAATGCGGACATGCACTTGTGCTTTCCTCCAGAGCGGTAGCAGCAGTGTCACGCAGTCCGCCGCGTGGATCAAAGGATCTATGGTTTTCCCTCGAGTCTTTCCCACGAGGCTTTCCCACGAGGCTTTCCCACAGGGCTGTCCCACGTGCACACGTGGTGGGAGTCGATCCTCGGCTTGAACGTCAAGGCAGTGCAGGGAAAACAGGTTCCTCTGGAATGGACTGACACATCTGGGGGACTCTTGGAATGGTGGCACGACCCTGGAGTTCCTCTCGCCTTTCCTGTGGAGAGCGCCTCCTCTTGAGATGCGACGGGAAAGCCGGGAATTCTTTCCCTACGAAACAGGGAAAGGATCCCTCATCTCGAGCTAGGAGGTGGAAACGGGGCTCCCCTGGATGTGTGCGGGACCCCACGTGCTTCCTCTCGAGTGGAGACGGGTATGTCGGGGAACTTCTTGAGATGCAGCAAGGTTGTGAAGGACCCTTTGGAAGTTCCAGTGGTTAGACGTGATTAGCCTCGAGAAGCCTCAGCGGAAATGGGCCTCATCTCGCCTGGAGGGCAAAACCTCCTGGATTTTCTCGAGTTGCGGCAGGTGCTCTAGACTTACGACGGGGACCTCAGGGATCCGCTCTGGTGGCCTCAGGAAAGGCCAGTCCCCATGCGAGTTCCTCGGGGGCCTCTCGGGATTCCTCTCCCGTCGATGCCGGGGCCTAATACCTTGTGTGGAGTCGGGGCCGGAACCTGAGGATTCCTCTCCAGTGCTGACATGGATCTTGGGGTACTTCTGGAGTCTCCCCAGGGGAGTCAGTCCTCGTCTCGAATGCGGGCATGCACTTGCGCTTTCCTCCAGAGCGGTAGCAGCAGTGTCACGCAGTCCGCCGCGTGGATCAAAGGATCTATGGTTTTCCCTCGAGTCTTTCCCACGAGGCTTTCCCACGAGGCTTTCCCACATTGCTGTCCCACGTGCACACGTGGTGGGAGTCGATCCTCGGCTTGAACGTCAAGGCAGTGCAGGGAAAACAGGTTCCTCTGGAATGGACTGACACATCTGGGGGACTCTTGGAATGGTGGCACGACCCTGGAGTTCCTCTCGCCTTTCCTGTGGAGAGCGCCTCCTCTTGAGATGCGACGGGAACGCCGGGAATTCTTTCCCTACGAAACAGGGAAAGGATCCCTCATCTCGAGCTAGGAGGCGGAAACGGGGCTCCCCTGGATGTGTGCGGGACCCCACGTGCTTCCTCTCGAGTGGAGACGGGTATGTCGGGGAACTTCTTGAGTTGCAGCAAGGGTGTGAAGGACCCTTTGGAATTTCAAGTGGTTAGACGTGATTAGCCTCGAGAAGCCTCAGCGGAAATGGGCCTCATCTCGCCTGGAGGGCAAAACCTCCTGGATTTTCTGGAGTTGCGGCAGGTGCTCTCGACTTACGACGGGGACCTCAGGGACCCGCTCTGGTGGCCTCAGGAAATGCCAGTCCCCATGCGAGTTCCTCGGGGGCCTCTCGGCATTCCTCTCCCGTCGATGCCGGGGCCTAAGACCTTGTGTGGAGTCGGGGCCGGAACCTGAGGATTCCTCTCCAGTGCTGACATGGATCTTGGGGTACTTCTGGAGTCTCCCCAGGGGAGTCAGTCCTCGTCTCGAATGCGGGCATGCACTTGCCCTTTCCTCCAGAGCGGTAGCAGCAGTGTCACGCAGTCCGCCGCGTGGATCAAAGGATCTATGGTTTTCCCTCGAGTCTTTCCCACGAGGCTTTCCCACGAGGCTTTCCCACAGGGCTGTCCCACGTGCACACGTGGTGGGAGTCGATCCTCGGCTTGAACGTCAAGGCAGTGCAGGGAAAACAGGTTCCTCTGGAATGGACTGACACATCTGGGGGTCTCTTGGAATGGTGCCACGACCCTGGAGTTCCTCTCGCCTTTCCTGTGGAGAGCGCCTCCTCTTGAGATGCGATGGGAACGCCGGGAATTCTTTCCCTACGAAACAGGGAAAGGATCACTCATCTCGAACTAGGAGGCGGAAACGGGGCTCCCCTGGATGTGTGCGGGACCCCACGTGCTTCCTCTCGAGTGGATACGGGTATGTCGCGGAACGGCTTGAGTTGCAGCAAGGGTGTGAAGGACCCTTTGGAAGTTCCAGTGGTTAGACGTGATTAGCCTCGAGTTGCCTCAGCGGAAATGGGCCTCATCTCGCCTGGAGGGCAAAACCTCCTGGATTTTCTCGAGTTGCGGTAGGTGCTCTCGACTTACGATGGGGACCTCAGGGACCCGCTCTGGTGGCCTCAGGAAAGGCCAGTCCCCATGCGAGTTCCTCGGGGGCCTCTCGGCATTCCTCTCCCGTCGATGCCGGGGCCTAAGACCTTGTGTGGAGTCGGGGCCGGATCCTGAGGATTCCTCTCCAGTGCTGACATGGATCTTGGGGTACTTCTGGAGTCTCCCCAGGGGAGTCAGTCCTCGTCTCGAATTCGGGCATGCACTTGCGCTTTCCTCCAGAGCGGTAGCAGCAGTGTCACGCAGTCCGCCGCGTGGATCAAAGGATGTATGGTTTTCCCTCGAGTCTTTCCCACGAAGCTTTCCCACGAGGCTTTCCCACAGGGCTGTCCCACGTGCACACGTGGTGGGAGTGGATCCTCGGCTTGAACGTCAAGGCAGTGCAGGGAAAAAAGGTTCCTCTGGAATGGACTGACACATCTGGGGGACTCTTGGAATGGTGGCACGACCCTGGAGTTCCTCTCGCCTTTCCTGTGGAGAGCGCCTCCTCTTGAGATGCGACGGGAACGCCGGGAATTCTTTCCCTACGAAACAGGGAAAGGATCCCTCATCTCGAGCTAGGAGGCGGAAACGGGGCTCCCCTGGATGTGTGCGGGACCCCACGTGCTTCCTCTCGAGTGGAGACGGGTATGTCGGGGAACTTCTTGAGTTGCAGCAAGGGTGTGAAGGACCCTTTGGAAGTTCCAGTGGTTAGACGTGATTAGCCTCGAGAAGCCTCTGCGGAAATGGGCCTCATCTCGCCTGGAGGGCAAAACGTCCTGGATTTTCTCGAGTTGCGGCAGGTGCTCTCGACTTACGACGGGGACCTCAGGGACCCGCTCTGGTGGCCTCAGGAAAGGCCAGTCCCCATGCGAGTTCCTCGGGGGCCTCTCGGGATTCCTCTCCCGTCGATGCCGGGGCCTAAGACCTTGTGTGGAGTCGGGGCCGGAACCTGAGGATTCCTCTCCAGTGCTGACATGGATCTTGGGGTACTTCTGGAGTCTCCCCAGGGGAGTCAGTCCTCGTGTCGAATGCGGGCATGCACTTGCGCTTTCCTCCAGAGCGGTAGCAGCAGTGTCACGCAGTCCGCCGCGTGGATCAAAGGATCTATGGTTTTCCCTCGAGTCTTTCCCACGAGGCTTTCCCACGAGGCTTTCCCACAGGGCTGTCCCACGTGCACACGTGGTGGGAGTCGATCCTCGGCTTGAACGTCAAGGCAGTGCAGGGAAAACAGGTTCCTCTGGAATGGACTGACACATCTGGGGGACTCTTGGAATGGTGGCACGACCCTGGAGTTCCTCTCGCCTTTCCTGTGGAGAGCGCCTCCTCTTGAGATGCGACGGGAACGCCGGGAATTCTTTCCCTACGAAACAGGGAAAGGATCCCTCATCTCGAGCTAGGAGGCGGAAACGTGGCTCCCCTGGATGTGTGCGGGACCCCACGTGCTTCCTCTCGAGTGGAGACGGGTATGTCGGGGAACATATTGAGTTGCAGCAAGGGTGTGAAGGACCCTTTGGAAGTTCCAGTGGTTAGACGTGATTAGCCTCGAGAAGCCTCAGCGGAAATGGGCCTCATCTCGCCTGGAGGGCAAAACCTCCTGGATTTTCTCGAGTTGCGGCAGTTGCTCTCGACTTACGACGGGGACCTCAGGGACCCGCTCTGGTGGCCTCAGGAAAGGCCGGTCCCCATGCGAGTTCCTCGGGGGCCTCTCGGCATTCCTCTCCCGTCGGTGCCGGGGCCTAAGACCTTGTGTGGAGTCGGGGCCGGAACCTGAGGATTCCTCTCCAGTGCTGACATGGATTTTGGGGTACTTCTGGAGTCTCCCCAGGGGAGTCAGTCCTCGTCTCGAATGCGGACATGCACTTGCACTTTCCTCCAGAGCGGTAGCAGCAGTGTCACGCAGTCCGCCGCGTGGATCAAAGGATCTATGGTTTTCCCTCGAGTCTTTCCCACGAGGCTTTCCCACGAGGCTTTCCCACAGGGCTGTCCCACGTGCACACGTGGTGGGAGTCGATCCTCGGCTTGAACGTCAAGGCAGTGCAGGGAAAACAGGTTCCTCTGGAATGGACTGACACATCTGGGGGACTCTTGGAATGGTGGCACGACCCTGGAGTTCCTCTCGCCTTTCCTGTGGAGAGCGCCTCCTCTTGAGATGCGACGGGAACGCCGGGAATTCTTTCCCTACGAAACAGGGAAAGGATCCCTCATCTCGAGCTAGGAGGTGGAAACGGGGCTCCCCTGGATGTGTGCGGGACCCCACGTGCTTCCTCTCGAGTGGAGACGGGTATGTCGGGGAACTTCTTGAGATGCAGCAAGGGTGTGAAGGACCCTTTGGAAGTTCCAGTGGTTAGACGTGATTAGCCTCGAGAAGCCTCAGCGGAAATGGGCCTCATCTCGCCTGGAGGGCAAAACCTCCTGGATTTTCTCGAGTTGCGGCAGGTGCTCTCGACTTACGACGGGGACCTCAGGGATCCGCTCTGGTGGCCTCAGGAAAGGCCAGTCCCCATGCGGGTTCCTCGGGGGCCTCTCGGGATTCCTCTCCCGTCGATGCCGGGGCCTAATACCTTGTGTGGAGTCGGGGCCGGAACCTGAGGATTCCTCTCCAGTGCTGACATGGATCTTGGGGTACTTCTGGAGTCTCCCCAGGGGAGTCAGTCCTCGTCTCGAATGCGGGCATGCACTTGCGCTTTCCTCCAGAGCGGTAGCAGCAGTGTCACGCAGTCCGCCGCGTGGATCAAAGGATCTATGGTTTTCCCTTGAGTCTTTCCCACGAGGCTTTCCCACGAGGCTTTCCCACAGGGCTGTCCCACGTGCACACGTGGTGGGAGTGGATCCTCGGCTTGAACGTCAAGGCAGTGCAGGGAAAAAAGGTTCCTCTGGAATGGACTGACACATCTGGGGGACTCTTGGAATGGTGGCACGACCCTGGAGTTCCTCTCGCCTTTCCTGTGGAGAGCGCCTCCTCTTGAGATGCGACGGGAACGCCGGGAATTCTTTCCCTACGAAACAGGGAAAGGATCCCTCATCTCGAGCTAGGAGGCGGAAACGGGGCTCCCCTGGATGTGTGCGGGACCCCACGTGCTTCCTCTCGAGTGGAGACGGGTATGTCGGGGAACTTCTTGAGTTGCAGCAAGGGTGTGAAGGACCCTTTGGAAGTTCCAGTGTTTAGACGTGATTAGCCTCGAGAAGCCTCAGCGGAAATGGGCCTCATCTCGCCTGGAGGGCAAAACGTCCTGGATTTTCTCGAGTTGCGGCAGGTGCTCTCGACTTACGACGGGGACCTCAGGGACCCGCTCTGGTGGCCTCAGGAAAGGCCAGTCCCCATGCGAGTTCCTCGGGGGCCTCTCGGGATTCCTCTCCCGTCGATGCCGGGGCCTAAGACCTTGTGTGGAGTCGGGGCCGGAACCTGAGGATTCCTCTCCAGTGCTGACATGGATCTTGGGGTACTTCTGGAGTCTCCCCAGGGGAGTCAGTCCTCGTCTCGAATGCGGGCATGCACTTGCGCTTTCCTCCAGAGCGGTAGCAGCAGTGTCACGCAGTCCGCCGCGTGGATCAAAGGATCTATGGTTTTCCCTCGAGTCTTTCCCACGAGGCTTTCCCACGAGGCTTTCCCACAGGGCTGTCCCAAGTGCACACGTGGTGGGAGTCGATCCTCGGCTTGAACGTCAAGGCAGTGCAGGGAAAACAGGTTCCTCTGGAATGGACTGACACATCTGGGGGACTCTTGGAATGGTGGCACGACCCTGGAGTTCCTCTCGCCTTTCCTGTGGAGAGCGCCTCCTCTTGAGATGCGACGGGAACGCCGGGAATTCTTTCCCTACGAAACAGGGAAAGGATCCCTCATCTCGAGCTAGGAGGCGGAAACGGGGCTCCCCTGGATGTGTGCGGGACCCCACGTGCTTCCTCTCGAGTGGAGACGGGTATGTCGGGGAACTTCTTGAGATGCAGCAAGGGTGTGAAGGACCCTTTGGAAGTTCCATTGGTTAGACGTGATTAGCCTCGAGAAGCCTCAGCGGAAATGGGCCTCATCTCGCCTGGAGGGCAAAACCTCCTGGATTTTCTCGAGTTGCGGCAGGTGCTCTCGACTTACGACGGGGACCTCAGGGACCCGGTCTGGTGGCCTCAGGAAAGGCCAGTCCCCATGCGAGTTCCTCGGGGGCCTCTCGGGATTCCTCTCCCGTCGATGCCGGGGCCTAAGACCTTGTGTGGAGTCGGGGCCGGAACCTGAGGATTCCTCTCCAGTGCTGACATGGATCTTGGGGTACTTCTGGAGTCTCCCCAGGGGAGTCAGTCCTCGTCTCGAATGCGGGCATGCACTTGCGCTTTCCTCCAGAGCGGTAGCAGCAGTGTCACGCAGTCCGCCGCGTGGATCAAAGGATCTATGGTTTTCCCTCGAGTCTTTCCCACGAGGCTTTCCCACGAGGCTTTCCCACAGGGCTGTCCCACGTGCACACGTGGTGGGAGTCGATCCTCGGCTTGAACGTCAAGGCAGTGCAGGGAAAACAGGTTCCTCTGGAATGGACTGACACATCTGGGGGACTCTTGGAATGGTGGCACGACCCTGGAGTTCCTCTCGCCTTTCCTGTGGAGAGCGCCTCCTCTTGAGATGCGACGGGAACGCCGGGAATTCTTTCCCTACGAAACAGGGAAAGGATCCCTCATCTCGAGCTAGGAGGTGGAAACGGGGCTCCCCTGGATGTGTGCGGGACCCCACGTGCTTCCTCTCGAGTGGAGACGGGTATGTCGGGGAACTTCTTGAGTTGCAGCAAGGGTGTGAAGGACCCTTTGGAAGTTCCAGTGGTTAGACGTGATTAGCCTCGAGAAGCCTCAGCGGAAATGGGCCTCATCTCGCCTGGAGGGCAAAACCTCCTGGATTTTCTCGAGTTGCGGCAGGTGCTCTCGACTTACGACGGGGACCTCAGGGACCCGCTCTGGTGGCCTCAGGAAAGGCCAGTCCCCATGCGAGTTCCTCGGGGGCCTCTCGGGATTCCTCTCCCGTCGATGCCGGGGCCTAAGACCTTGTGTGGAGTCGGGGCCGGAACCTGAGGATTCCTCTCCAGTGCTGACATGGATCTTGGGGTACTTCTGGAGTCTCCCCAGGGGAGTCAGTCCTCGTCTCGAATGCGGGCATGCACTTGCGCTTTCCTCCAGAGCGGTAGCAGCAGTGTCACGCAGTCCGCCGCGTGGATCAAAGGATCTATGGTTTTCCCTCGAGTCTTTCCCACGAGGCTTTCCAACGAGGCTTTCCCACAGGGCTGTCCCACGTGCACACGTGGTGGGAGTGGATCCTCGGCTTGAACGTCAAGGCAGTGCAGGGAAAACAGGTTCCTCTAGAATGGACTGACACATCTGGGGGACTCTTGGAATGGTGGCACGACTCTGGAGTTCCTCTCGCCTTTCTTGTGGAGAGAGCCTCCTCTTGAGATGCGACGGGAACGCCGGGAATTCTTTCCCTACGAAACAGGGAAAGGATCCCTCATCTCGAGCTAGGAGGCGGAAACGGGGCTCCCCTGGATGTGTGCGGGACCCCACGTGCTTCCTCTCGAGTGGAGACGTGTATGTCGGGGAACTTCTTGAGTTGCAGCAAGGGTGTGAAGGACCCTTTGGAAGTTCCAGTGGTTAGACGTGATTAGCCTCGAGAAGCCTCAGCGGAAATGGGCCTCATCTCGCCTGGAGGGCAAAACGTCCTGGATTTTCTCGAGTTGCGGCAGGTGCTCTCGACTTACGACGGGGACCTCAGGGACCCGCTCTGGTGGCCTCAGGAAAGGCCAGTCCCCATTCGAGTTCCTCGGGGGCCTCTCGGGATTCCTCTCCCGTCGATGCCAGGGCCTAAGACCTTGTGTGGAGTCGGGGTCGGAACCTGAGGATTCCTCTCATGTGCTGACATGGATCTTGGAGTACTTCTGGAGTCTCCCCAGGGGAGTCAGTCCTCGTCTCGAATGCGGGCATGCACTTGCGCTTTCCTCCAGAGCGGTAGCAGCAGTGTCACGCAGTCCGCCGCGTGGATCAAAGGATCTATGGTTTTCCCTCGAGTCTTTCCCACGAGGCTTTCCCACGAGGCTTTCCCACAGGGCTGTCCCACGTGCACACGTGGTGGGAGTCGATCCTCGGCTTGAACGTCAAGGCAGTTCCGGGAAAACAGGTTCCTCTGGAATGGACTGACACATCTGGGGGACTCTTGAAATGGTGTCACGACCCTGGAGTTCCTCTCGCCTTTCCTGTGGAGAGCGCCTCCTCTTGAGATGCGACGGAAACGCCGGGAATTCTTTCCCTACGAAACAGGGAAAGGATCCCTCATCTCGAGCTAGGAGGCGGAAACGGGGCTCCCCTGGATGTGTGCGGGACCCACGTGCTTCCTCTCGAGTGGAGACGGGTATGTCGGGGAACTTCTTGAGTTGCAGCAAGGGTGTGAAGGACCCTTTGGAAGTTCCAGTGGTTAGACGTGATTAGCCTCGAGAAGCCTCGGCGGAAATGGGCCTCATCTCGCCTGGAGGGCAAAACCTCCTGGATTTTCACGAGTTGCCGCAGGTGCTCTCGACTTACGACGGGGACCTCAGGGACCCGCTCTGGTGGCCTCAGGAAAGGCCAGTCCCCATGCGAGTTCCTCGGGGGCGTCTCGGGATTCCTCTCCCGTCGATGCCGGGACCTAAGACCTTGTGTGGAGTCGGGGCCGGAACCTGAGGATTCCTCTCCAGTGCTGACATGGATCTTGGGGTACTTCTGGAGTCTCCCCAGGGGAGTCAGTCCTCGTCTCGAATGCGGGCATGCACTTGCGCTTTCCTCCAGAGCGGTAGCAGCAGTGTAACGCTTCTGCCGCGTGGATCAAAGGATCTATGGTTTTCCCTCGAGTCTTTCCCACGAGGCTTTCCCACGAGGCTTTCCCACAGGGCTGTCCCACGTGCACACGTGGTGGGAGTGGATCCTCGGCTTGAACGTCAAGGCAGTGCAGGGAAAACAGGTTCCTCTGGAATGGACTGACACATCTGGGTGACTCTTGGAATGGTGTCACGACCCCTGAGTTCCTCTCGCCTTTCCTGTGGAGAGCGACTCCTCTTGAGATGCGACGGGAACGCCGGGTATTCTTTCCCTACGAAACAGGGAAAGGATCCCTCATCTCGAGCTAGGAGGCGGAAACGGGGCTCCCCTGGATGTGTGCGGGACCCCACGTGCTTCCTCTCGAGTGGAGACGGGTATGTCGGGGAACTTCTTGAGTTGCAGCAAGGGTGTGAAGGACCCTTTGGAAGTTCCAGTGGTTAGACGTGATTAGCCTCGAGAAGCCTCAGCGGAAATGGGCCTCATCTCGCCTGGAGGGCAAAACCTCCTGGATTTTCTCGAGTTGCGGCAGGTGCTCTCGACTTACGATGGGGACCTCAGGGACCCGCTCTGGTGGCCTCAGGAAAGGCCAGTCCCCATGCGAGTTCCTCGGGGGCCTCTCGGGATTCCTCTCCCGTCGATGCCGGGGCCTAAGACCTTGTGTGGAGTCGGGGCCGGAACCTGAGTATTCCTCTCCAGTGCTGACATGGATCTTGGGGTACTTCTGGAGTCTCCCCAGGGGAGTCAGTCCTCGTCTCGAATGCGGGCATGCACTTGCGCTTTCCTCCAGAGCGGTAGCAGCAGTGTCACGCAGTCCGCCGCGTGGATCAAAGGATCTATGGTTTTCCCTAGAGTCTTTCCCACGAGGCTTTCCCCCAGGGCTGTCCCACGTGCACACGTGGTGGGAGTCGATCCTCGGCTTGAACGTCAAGGCAGTGCAGGGAAAACAGGTTCCTCTGGAATGGACTGACACATCTGGGGGACTCTTGGAATGGTGGCATGACCCTGGAGTTCCTCTCGCCTTTCCTGTGGAGAGCGCCTCCTCTTGAGATGCGACGGGAACGCCGGTAATTCTTTCCCTACGAAACAGGGAAAGGATCCCTCATCTCGAGCTAGGAGGCGGAAACGGGGCTCCCCTGGATGTGTGCGGGACCCCACGTGCTTCCTCTCGAGTGGAGAGGGGTATGTCGGGGAACTTCTTGAGATGCAGCAAGGGTGTGAAGGACCCTTTGGAAGTTCCATTGGTTAGACGTGATTAGCCTCGAGAAGCCTCAGCGGAAATGGGCCTCATCTCGCCTGGAGGGCAAAACCTCCTGGATTTTCTCGAGTTGCGGCAGGTGCTCTCGACTTACGACGGGGACCTCAGGGACCCGCTCTGGTGGCCTCAGGAAAGGCCAGTCCCCATGTGAGTTCCTCGGGGGCCTCTCGGGATTCCTCTCCCGTCGATGCCGGGGCCTAAGACCTTGTGTGGAGTCGGGGCCGGAACCTGAGGATTCCTCTCCAGTGCTGACATGGATCTTGGGGTACTTCTGGAGTCTCCCCAGGGGAGTCAGTCCTCGTCTCGAATGCGGGCATGCACTTGCGCTTTCCTCCAGAGCGGTAGCAGCAGTGTCACGCAGTCCGCCGCGTGGATCAAAGGATCTATGGTTTTCCCTCGAGTCTTTCCCACGAGGCTTTCCCACGAGGCTTTCCCACAGGGCTGTCCCACGTGCACACGTGGTGGGAGTGGATCCTCGGCTTGAACGTCAAGGCAGTGCAGGGAAAACAGGTTCCTCTGGAATGGACTGACACATCTGGGGGACTCTTGGAATGGTGGCACGACTCTGGAGTTCCTCTCGCCTTTCCTGTAGAGAGAGCCTCCTCTTGAGATGCGACGGGAACGCCGGGAATTCTTTCCCTACGAAACAGGGAAAGGATCCCTCATCTCGAGCTAGGAGGCGGAAACGGGGCTCCCCTGGATGTGTGCGGGACCCCACGTGCTTCCTCTCGAGTGGAGACGTGTATGTCGGGGAACTTCTTGAGTTGCAGCAAGGGTGTGAAGGACCCTTTGGAAGTTCCAGTGGTTAGACGTGATTAGCCTCGAGAAGCCTCATCGGAAATGGGCCTCATCTCGCCTGGAGGGCAAAACGTCCTGGATTTTCTCGAGTTGCGGCAGGTGCTCTCGACTTACGACGGGGACCTCAGGGACCCGCTCTGGTGGCCTCAGGAAAGGCCAGTCCCCATTCGAGTTCCTCGGGGGCCTCTCGGGATTCCTCTCCCGTCGATGCCAGGGCCTAAGACCTTGTGTGGAGTCGGGGTCGGAACCTGAGGATTCCTCTCATGTGCTGACATGGATCTTGGAGTACTTCTGGAGTCTCCCCAGGGGAGTCAGTCCTCGTCTCGAATGCGGGCATGCACTTGCGCTTTCCTCCAGAGCGGTAGCAGCAGTGTCACGCAGTCCGCCTCGTGGATCAAAGGATCTATGGTTTTCCCTCGAGTCTTTCCCACGAGGCTTTCCCACGAGGCTTTCCCACAGGGCTGTCCCACGTGCACACGTGGTGGGAGTCGATCCTCGGCTTGAACGTCAAGGCAGTGCAGGGAAAACAGGTTCCTCTGGAATGGACTGACACATCTGGGGGACTCTTGAAATGGTGTCACGACCCTGGAGTTCCTCTCGCCTTTCCTGTGGAGAGCGCCTCCTCTTGAGATGCGACGGAAACGCCGGGAATTCTTTCCCTTCGAAACAGGGAAAGGATCCCTCATCTCGAGCTAGGAGGCGGAAAGGGGCTCCCCTGGATGTGTGCGGGACCCACGTGCTTCCTCTCGAGTGGAGACGGGTATGTCGGGGAACTTCTTGAGTTGCAGCAAGGGTGTGAAGGACCCTTTGGAAGTTCCAGTGGTTAGACGTGATTAGCCTCGAGAAGCCTCAGCGGAAATGGGCCTCATCTCGCCTGGAGGGCAAAACCTACTGGATTTTCACGAGTTGCCGCAGGTGCTCTCGACTTACGACGGGGACCTCAGGGACCCGCTCTGGTGGCCTCAGGAAAGGCCAGTCCCCATGCGAGTTCCTCGGGGGCGTCTCGGGATACCTCTCCCGTCGATGCCGGGACCTAAGACCTTGTGTGGAGTCGGGGCCGGAACCTGAGGATTCCTCTCCAGTGCTGACATGGATCTTGGGGTACTTCTGGAGTCTCCCCAGGGGAGTCAGTCCTCGTCTCGAATGCGGGCATGCACTTGCGCTTTCCTCCAGAGCGGTAGCAGCAGTGTAACGCTTCTGCCGCGTGGATCAAAGGATCTATGGTTTTCCCTCGAGTCTTTCCCAAGAGGCTTTCCCACAGGGCTGTCCCACGTGCACACGTGGTGGGAGTGGATCCTCGGCTTGAACGTCAAGGCAGTGCAGGGAAAACAGGTTCCTCTGGAATGGACTGACACATCTGGGTGACTCTTGGAATGGTGTCACGACCCTGGAGTTCCTCTCGCCTTTCCTGTGGAGAGCGACACCTCTTGAGATGCGAAGGGAACGCCGGGTATTCTTTCCCTACGAAACAGGGAAAGGATCCCTCATCTCGAGCTAGGAGGCGGAAACGGGGCTCCCCTGGATGTGTGCGGGACCCACGTGCTTCCTCTCGAGTGGAGACGGGTATGTCGGGGAACTTCTTGAGTTGCAGCAATGGTGTGAAGGACCCTTTGGAAGTTCCAGTGGTTAGACGTGATTAGCCTCGAGAAGCCTCAGCGGAAATGGGCCTCATCTCGCCTGGAGGGCAAAACCTCCTGGATTTTCTCGAGTTGCGGCAGGTGCTCTCGACTTACGATGGGGACCTCAGGGACCCGATCTGGTGGCCTCAGGAAAGGCCAGTCCCCATGCGAGTTCCTCGGGGGCCTCTCGGGATTCCTCTCTCGTCGATGCCGGGGCCTAAGACCTTGTGTGGAGTCGGGGCCGGAACCTGAGGATTCCTCTCCAGTGCTGACATGGATCTTGGGGTACTTCTGGAGTCTCCCCAGGGGAGTCAGTCCTCGTCTCGAATGCGGGCATGCACTTGCGCTTTCCTCCAGAGCGGTAGCAGCAGTGTCACGCAGTCCGCCGCGTGGATCAAAGGATCTATGGTTTTCCCTAGAGTCTTTCCCACGAGGCTTTCCCCCAGGGCTGTCCCACGTGCACACGTGGTGGGAGTCGATCCTGGGCTTGAACGTCAAGGCAGTGCAGGGAAAACAGGTTCCTCTGGAATGGACTGACACATCTGGGGGACTCTTGGAATGGTGGCATGACCCTGGAGTTCCTCTCGCCTTTCCTGTGGAGAGCGCCTCCTCTTGAGATGCGACGGGAACGCCGGGAATTCTTTCCCTACGAAACAGGGAAAGGATCCCTCATCTTGAGGTAGGAGGCGGAAACGGGGCTCCCCTGGATGGGTGCGGGACCCCACGTGCTTCCTCTCGAGTGGAGACGGGTATGTCGGGGAACTTCTTGAGTTGCAGCAAGGGTGTGAAGAACCCTTTGGAAGTTCCAGTGGTTAGACGTGATTGGCCTCGAGAAGCCTCAGCGGAAATGGGCCTCATCTCGCCTGGAGGGCAAAACCTCCTGGATTTTCTCAAGTTGCGGCAGGTGCTCTCGACTTACGACGGGGACCTCAGGGACCCGCTCTGGTGGCCTCAGGAAAGGCCAGTCCCCATGCGAGTTCCTTGGGGGACTCTCGGGATTCCTCTCCCGTCGATGCCGGGGCCTAAGACCTTGTGTGGAGTCGGGGCCGGAACCTGAGGATTCCTCTCCAGTGCTGACATCGATCTTGGGGTACTTCTGGAGTCTCCCCAGGGGAGTCAGTCCTCGTCTCGAATGCGGGCATGCACTTGCGCTTTCCTCCAGAGCGGTAGCAGCAGTGTCACGCAGTCCGCCGCGTGGATCAAAGGATCTATGGTTTTCCCTCGAGTCTTTCCCACGAGGCTTTCCCACAGGGCTGTCCCACGTGCACACGTGGTGGGAGTCGATCCTCGGCTTGAACGTCAAGGCAGTGCAGGGAAAACAGGTTCCTCTGGAATGGACTGACACATCTGGGTGACTCTTGGAATGGTGTCACGACCCTGGAGTTCCTCTCGCCTTTCCTGTGGAGAGCGCCTCCTCTTGAGATGCGACGGAAACGCCGGGAATTCTTTCCCTACGAAACAGGGAAAGGATCCCTCATCTCGAGCTAGGAGGCGGAAACGGGGCTCCCCTGGATGTGTGCGGGACCCACGTGCTTCCTCTCGAGTGGAGACGGGTATGTCGGGGAACTTCTTGAGTTGCAGCAAGGGTGTGAAGGACCCTTTGGAAGTTCCAGTGGTTAGACGTGATTAGCCTCGAGAAGCCTCAGCGGAAATGGGCCTCATCTCGCCTGGAGGGCAAAACCTCCTGGATTTTCTCGAGTTGCCGCAGGTGCTCTCGACTTACGACGGGGACTTCAGGGACCCGCTCTGGTGGCCTCAGGAAAGGCCAGTCCCCATGTGAGTTCCTCGGTGGCGTCTCGGGATTCCTCTCCCGTCAATGCCGGGACCTAAGACCTTGTGTGGAGTCGGGGCCGGAACCTGAGGATTCCTCTCCAGTGCTGACATGGATCTTGGGGTACTTCTGGAGTCTCCCCAGGGGAGTCAGTCCTCGTCTCGAATGCGGGCATGCACTTGCGCTTTCCTCTAGAGCGGTAGCAGCAGTGTCACGCAGTCCGCCGCGTGGATCAAAGGATCTATGGTTTTCCCTCGAGTCTTTCCCACGAGGCTTTCCCACGAGGCTTTCCCACAGGGCTGTCCCACGTGCACACGTGGTGGGAGTCGATCCTCGGCTTGAACGTCAAGGCAGTGCAGGGAAAACAGTTTCCTCTGGAATGGACTGACACATCTGGGGGACTCTTGGAATGGTGGCATGACCCTGGAGTTCCTCTCGCCTTTCCTGTGGAGAGCGCCTCCTCTTGAGATGCGACCGGAACGCCGGGAATTCTTTCCTAACGAAACAGGGAAAGGATCCCTCATCTCGAGCTAGGAGGCGGAAACGGGGCTCCCCTGGATGTGTGCGGGACCCACTTGCTTCCTCTCGAGTGGAGACGGGTATGTCGGGGAACTTCTTGAGTTGCAGCCAGGGTGTGAAGGACCCTTTGGAAGTTCCAGTGGTTAGACGTGATTAGCCTCCAGAAGCCTCAGCGGAAATGGGCCTCATCTCGGCTGGAGGGCAAAACCTCCTGGATTTTCTCGAGTTGCGGCAGGTGCTCTCGACTTACGACGGGGACCTCAGGGACCCGCTCTGGTGGCCTCAGGAAAGGCAAGTCCCCATGCGAGTTCCTCGGGGGCCTCTCGGGATTCCTCTCCCGTCGATGCCGAGGCCTAAGACCTTGTGTGGAGTCGGGGCCGGAACCTGAGGATTCCTCTCCAGTGCTGACATCGATCTTGGGGTACTTCTGGAGTCTCCCCAGGGGAGTCAGTCCTCGTCTCGAATGCGGGCATGCACTTGCGCTTTCCTCCAGAGCGGTAGCATCAGTGTCACGCAGTCCGCCGCGTGGAGCAAAGGATCTATGGTTTTCCCTCGAGTCTTTCCCACGAGGCTTTCCCACGAGGCTTTCCCACAGGGCTGTCCCACGTGCACACGTGGTGGGAGTCGATCCTCGGCTTGAACGTCAAGGCAGTGCAGGGAAAACAGGTTCCTCTGGAATGGACTGACACATCTGGGGGACTCTTGGAATGGTGGCACGACCCTGGAGTTCCTCTCGCCTTTCCTGTGGAGAGCGCCTCCTCTTGAGATGCGACGGGAACGCCGGGAATTCTTTCCCTACCAAACAGGGAAAGGATCCCTAATCTCGAGCTAGGAGGCGGAAACGGGGCTCCCCTGGATGTGTGCGGGACCCACGTGCTTCCTCTCGAGTGGAGACGGGTATGTCGGGGAACTTCTTGAGTTGAAGCAAGGGTGTGAAGGACCCTTTGGAAGTTCCAGTGGTTAGACGTGATTAGCCTCGAGAAGCCTCAGCGGAAATGGGCCTCATCTCGCCTGGAGGGCAAAACCTCCTGGATTTTCACGAGTTGCCGCAGGTGCTCTCGACTTACGACGGGGACCTCAGGGACCCGCTCTGGTGGCCTCAGGAAAGGCCAGTCCCCATGCGAGTTCCTCGGGGGTGTCTCGGGATTCCTCTCCCGTCAATGCCGGGACCTAAGACCTTGTGTGGAGTCGGGGCCGGAACCTGAGGATTCCTCTCCAGTGCTGACATGGATCTTGGGGTACTTCTGGAGTCTCCCCAGGGGAGTCAGTCCTCGTCTCGAATGCGGGCATGCACTTGCGCTTTCCTCCAGAGCGGTAGCAGCAGTGTCACGCAGTCCGCCGCGTGGATCAAAGGATCTATGGTTTTCCCTCGAGTCTTTCCCACGAGGCTTTCCCACGAGGCTTTCCCACAGGGCTGTCCCACGTGCACACGTGGTGGGTGTCGAACCTCGGCTTGAACGTCAAGGCAGTGCAGGGAAAACAGGTTCCTCTGGAATGGACTGACACATCTGGGGGACTCTTGGAATGGTGGCACGACCCTGGAGTTCCTCTCGCCTTTCCTGTGGAGAGCGCCTCCTCTTGAGATGCGACGGGAACGCCGGGAATTCTTTCCCTACGAAACAGGGAAAGGATCCCTCATCTCGAGCTAGGAGGCGGAAACGGGGCTCCCCTGGATGTGTGCGGGACCCCACGTGCTTCCTCTCGAGTGGAGACGGGTATGTCGGGGAACTTCTTGAGTTGCAGCAAGGGTGTGAAGGACCCTTTGGAAGTTCCAGTGGTTAGACGTGATTGGCCTCGAGAAGCCTCAGCCGAAATGGGCCTCATCTCGCCTCGAGGGCAAAACCTCCTGGATTTTCTCGAGTTGCGGCAGGTGCTCTCGACTTACGACGGGGACCTCAGGGACCCGCTCTGGTGGCCTCAGGAAAGGCAAGTCCCCATGCGAGTTCCTCGGGGGCCTCTCGGGATTCCTCTCCCGTCGATGCCGAGGCCTAAGACCTTGTGTGGAGTCGGGGCCGGAACCTGAGGATTCCTCTCCAGTGCTGACATGGATCTTGGGGTACTTCTGGAGTCTCCCCAGGGGAGTCAGTCCTCGTCTCGAATGCGGGCATGCACTTGCGCTTTCCTCCAGAGCGGTAGCAGCAGTGTCACGCCGTCCGCCGCGTGGATCAAAGGATCTATGGTTTCCCCTCGAGTCTTTCCCACGAGGCTTTCCCACGAGGCTTTCCCACAGGGCTGTCCCACGTGCACACGTGGTGGGAGTCGATCCTCGGCTTGAACGTCAAGGCAGTGCAGGGAAAACAGGTTCCTCTGGAATGGACTGACACATCTGGGTGACTCTTGGAATGGTGTCACGACCCTGGAGTTCCTCTCGCCTTTCCTGTGGAGAGCGCCTCCTCTTGAGATGCGACGGAAACGCCGGGAATTCTTTCCCTACGAAACAGGGAAAGGATCGCTCATCTCGAGCTAGGAGGCGGAAACGGGGCTCCCCTGGATGTGTGCGGGACCCACGTGCTTCCTCTCGAGTGGAGACGGGTATGTTGGGGAACTTCTTGAGTTGAAGCAATGGTGTGAAGGACCCTTTGGAAGTTCCAGTGGTTAGACGTGATTAGCCTCGAGAAGCCTCAGCGGAAATGGGCCTCATCTCGCCTGGAGGGCAAAACCTCCTTGATTTTCACGAGTTGCCGCAGGTGCTCTCGACTTACGACGGGGACCTCAGGGACCCGCTCTGGTGGCCTCAGGAAAGGCCAGTCCCCATGCGAGTTCCTCGGGGGTGTCTCGGGATGCCTCTCCCGTCAATGCCGGGACCTAAGACCTTGTGTGGAGTCGGGGCCGGAACCTGAGGATTCCTCTCCAGTGCTGACATGGATCTTGGGGTACTTCTGGAGTCTCCCCAGGGGAGTCAGTCCTCGTCTCGAATGCGGGCATGCACTTGCGCTTTCCTCCAGAGCGGTAGCAGCAGTGTCACGCAGTCCGCCGCGTGGATCAAAGGATCTATGGTTTTCCCTCGAGTCTTTCCCACGAGGCTTTCCCACGAGGCTTTCCCACAGGGCTGTCCCACATGCACACGTGGTGGGAGTCGAACCTCGGCTTGAACGTCAAGGCAGTGCAGGGAAAACAGGTTCCTCTGGAATGGACTGACACATCTGGGGGACTCTTGGAATGGTGGCATGACCCTGGAGTTCCTCTCGCCTTTCCTGTGGAGAGCGCCTCCTCTTGAAATGCGACGGGAACGCCGGGAATTCTTTCCCTACGAAACAGGGAAAGGATCCCTCATCTCGAGCTAGGAGGCGGAAACGGGGCTCCCCTGGATGTGTGCGGGACACCACGTGCTTCCTCTCGAGTGGAGACGGGTATGTCGGGGAACTTCTTGAGTTGCAGCAAGGGTGTGAAGGACCCTTTGGAAGTTCCAGTGGTTAGATGTGATTGGCCTCGAGAAGCCTCAGCGGAAATGGGCCTCATCTCGCCTGGAGGGCAAAACCTCCTGGATTTTCTCAAGTTGCGGCAGGTGCTCTCGACTTACGACGGGGACCTCAGGGACCCGCTCTGGTGGCCTCAGGAAAGGCCAGTCCCCATGCGAGTTCCTCGGGGGCCTCTCGGGATTCCTCTCCCGTCGATGCCGGGGCCTAAGACCTTGTGTGGAGTCGGGGCCGGAACCTGAGGATTCCTCTCCAGTGCTGACATGGATCTTGGGGTACTTCTGGAGTCTCCCCAGGGGAGTCAGTCCTCGTCTCGAATGCGGGCATGCACTTGCGCTTTCCTCCAGAGCGGTAGCAGCAGTGTCACGCCGTCCGCCGCGTGGATCAAAGGATCTATGGTTTTCCCTCGAGTCTTTCCCACGAGGCTTTCCCACGAGGCTTTCCCACAGGGCTGTCCCACGTGCACACGTGGTGGGAGTCGATCCTCGGCTTGAACGTCAAGGCAGTGCAGGGAAAACAGGTTCCTCTGGAATGGACTGACACATCTGGGGGACTCTTGGAATGGTGGCACGACCCTGGAGTTCCTCTCGCCTTTCCTGTGGAGAGCGCCTCCTCTTGAGATGCGACGGGAACGCCGGGAATTCTTTCCCTACGAAACAGGGAAAGGATCCCTCATCTCGAGCTAGGAGGCGGAAACGGGGCTCCCCTGGATGTGTGCGGGACCCCACGTGCTTCCTCTCGAGTGGAGACGGGTATGTCGGGGAACTTCTTGAGTTGCAGCAAGGGTGTGAAGGACCCTTTGGAAGTTCCAGTGGTTAGACGTGATTGGCCTCGAGAAGCCTCAGCGGAAATGGGCCTCATCTCGCCTGGAGGGCAAAACCTCCTGGATTTTCTCGAGTTGCGGCAGGTGCTCTCGACTTACGACGGGGACCTCAGGGAACCGCTCTGGTGGCCTCAGGAAAGGCCAGTCCCCATGCGAGTTCCTCGGGGGCCTCTCGGGATTCCTCTCCCGTCGATGCCGGGGCCTAAGACCTTGTGTGGAGTCGGGGCCGGAACCTGAGGATTCCTCTCCAGTGCTGACATGGATCTTGGGGTATTTCTGGAGTCTCCCCAGGGGAGACAGTCCTCGTCTCGAATGCGGGCATGCACTTGCGCTTTCCTCCAGAGCGGTAGAAGCAGTGTCACGCAGTCCGCCGCGTGGATCAAAGGATCTATGGTTTTCCCTCGAGTTTTTCCCACGAGGCTTTCCCACGAGGCTTTCCCACAGGGCTGTCCCACGTGCACACGTGGTGGGAGTCGATCGTCGGTTTGAACGTCAAGGCAGTGCAGGGAAAACACGTTCCTCTGGAATGGACTGACACATCTGGGGGACTCTTGGAATGGTGGCATGACCCTGGAGTTCCTCTCGCCTTTCCTGTGGAGAGCGCCTCCTCTTGAGATGCGACGGGAACGCCGGGAATTCTTTCTCTACGAAACAGGGAAAGGATCCCTCATCTCGAGCTAGGAGGCGGAAACGGGGCTCCCCTGGATGTGTGCGGGACCCCACGTGCTTCCTCTCGAGTGGAGACGGGTATGTCGGGGAACTTCTTGAGTTGCAGCAAGGGTGTGAAGGACCCTTTGGAAGTTCCAGTGGTTAGATGTTATTGGCCTCGAGGAGCCTCAGCGGAAATGGGCCTCATCTCGCCTGGAGGGCGAAACCTCCTGGATTTTCTCAAGTTGCGGCAGGTGCTCTCGACTTATGACGGGGACCTCAGGGACCCGCTCTGGTGGCCTCAGGAAAGGCCAGTCCCCATGCGAGTTCCTCGGGGGCCTCTCGGGATTCCTCTCCCGTCGATGCCGGGGCATAAGACCTTGTGTGGAGTCGGGGCCGGAACCTGAGGATTCCTCTCCAGTGCTGACATGGATCTTGGGGTACTTCTGGAGTCTCCCCAGGGGAGTCAGTCCTCGTCTCGAATGCGGGCATGCACTTGCGCTTTCCTCCAGAGCGGTAGCAGCAGTGTCACGCAGTCCGCCGCGTGGATCAAAGGATCTATGGTTTTCCCTCGAGTTTTTCCCACGAGGCTTTCCCACGAGGCTTTCCCACAGGGCTGTCCCACGTGCACACGTGGTGGGAGTCGATCCTCGGCTTGAACGTCAAGGCAGTGCAGGGAAAACAGGTTCCTCTGGAATGGACTGACACATCTGCGGGACTCTTGGAATGGTGTCACGACCCTGGAGTTCCTCTCGCCTTTCCTGTGGAGAGCGCCTCCTCTTGAAATGCGACGGAAACGCCGGGAATTCTTTCCCTACGAAACAGGGAAAGGATCCCTCATCTAGAGCTAGGAGGCGGAAACGGGGCTCCCCTGGATGTGTGAGGGACCCCACGTGCTTCCTCTCGAGTGGAGACGGGTATGTCGGGGAACTTCTTGAGTTGCAGCCAGGGTGTGAAGGACCCTTTGGAAGTTCCAGTGGTTAGACGTGATTAGCCTCCAGAAGCCTCAGCGGAAATGGGCCTCATCTCGGCTGGAGGGCAAAACCTCCTGGATTTTCTCGAGTTGCGGCAGGTGCTCTCGACTTACGACGGGGACCTCAGGGACCCGCTCTGGTGGCCTCAGGAAAGGCAAGTCCCCATGCGAGTTCCTCGGGGGCCTCTCGGGATTCCTCTCCCGTCGATGCCGAGGCCTAAGACCTTGTGTGGAGTCGGGGCCGGAACCTGAGGATTCCTCTCCAGTGCTGACATCGATCTTGGGGTACTTCTGGAGTCTCCCCAGGGGAGTCAGTCCTCGTCTCGAATGCGGGCATGCACTTGCGCTTTCCTCCAGAGCGGTAGCATCAGTGTCACGCAGTCCGCCGCGTGGATCAAAGGATCTATGGTTTTCCCTCGAGTCTTTCCCACGAGGCTTTCCCACGAGGCTTTCCCACAGGGCTGTCCCACGTGCACACGTGGTGGGAGTCGATCCTCGGCTTGAACGTCTAGGCAGTGCAGGGAAAACAGGTTCCTCTGGAATGGACTGACACATCTGGGGGACTCTTGGAATGGTGGCACGACCCTGGAGTTCCTCTCGCCTTTCCTGTGGAGAGCGCCTCCTCTTGAGATGCGACGGGAACGCCGGGAATTCTTTCCCTACCAAACAGGGAAAGGATCCCTAATCTCGAGCTAGGAGGCGGAAACGGGGCTCCCCTGGATGTGTGCGGGACCCACGTGCTTCCTCTCGAGTGGAGACGGGTATGTCGGGGAACTTCTTGAGTTGAAGCAAGGGTGTGAAGGACCCTTTGGAAGTTCCAGTGGTTAGACGTGATTAGCCTCGAGAAGCCTCAGCGGAAATGGGCCTCATCTCGCCTGGAGGGCAAAACCTCCTGGATTTTCACGAGTTGCCGCAGGTGCTCTCGACTTACGACGGGGACCTCAGGGACCCGCTCTGGTGGCCTCAGGAAAGGCCAGTCCCCATGCGAGTTCCTCGGGGGTGTCTCGGGATTCCTCTCCCGTCAATGCCGGGACCTAAGACCTTGTGTGGAGTCGGGGCCGGAACCTGAGGATTCCTCTCCAGTGCTGACATGGATCTTGGGGTACTTCTGGAGTCTCCCCAGGGGAGTCAGTCCTCGTCTCGAATGCGGGCATGCACTTGCGCTTTCCTCCAGAGCGGTAGCAGCAGTGTCACACAGTCCGCCGCGTGGATCAAAGGATCTATGGTTTTCCCTCGAGTCTTTCCCACGAGGCTTTCCCACGAGGCTTTCCCACAGGGCTGTCCCACGTGCACACGTGGTGGGAGTCGAACCTCGGCTTGAACGTCAAGGCAGTGCAGGGAAAACAGGTTCCTCTGGAATGGACTGACACATCTGGGGGACTCTTGGAATGGTGGCACGACCCTGGAGTTCCTCTCGCCTTTCCTGTGGAGAGCGCCTCCTCTTGAGATGCGACGGGAACGCCGGGAATTCTTTCCCTACGAAACAGGGAAAGGATCCCTCATCTCGAGCTAGGAGGCGGAAACGGGGCTCCCCTGGATGTGTGCGGGACCCCACGTGCTTCCTCTCGAGTGGAGACGGGTATGTCGGGGAACTTCTTGAGTTGCAGCAAGGGTGTGAAGGACCCTTTGGAAGTTCCAGTGGTTAGACGTGATTGGCCTCGAGAAGCCTCAGCCGAAATGGGCCTCATCTCGCCTCGAGGGCAAAACCTCCTGGATTTTCTCGAGTTGCGGCAGGTGCTCTCGACTTACGACGGGGACCTCAGGGACCCGCTCTGGTGGCCTCAGGAAAGGCCAGTCCCCATGCGAGTTCCTCGGGGGCCTCTCGGGATTCCTCTCCCGTCGATGCCGGGGCCTAAGACCTTGTGTGGAGTCGGGGCCGGAACCTGAGGATTCCTCTCCAGTGCTGACATGGATCTTGGGGTACTTCTGGAGTCTCCCCAGGGGAGTCAGTCCTCGTCTCGAATGCGGGCATGCACTTGCGCTTTCCTCCAGAGCGGTAGCAGCAGTGTCACGCAGTCCGCCGCGTGGATCAAAGGATCTATGGTTTCCCCTCGAGTCTTTCCCACGAGGCTTTCCCACGAGGCTTTCCCACAGGGCTGTCCCACGTGCACACGTGGTGGGAGTCGATCCTCGGCTTGAACGTCAAGGCAGTGCAGGGAAAACAGGTTCCTCTGGAATGGACTGACACATCTGGGTGACTCTTGGAATGGTGTCACGACCCTGGAGTTCCTCTCGCCTTTCCTGTGGAGAGCGCCTCCTCTTGAGATGCGACGGAAACGCCGGGAATTCTTTCCCTACGAAACAGGGAAAGGATCGCTCATCTCGAGCTAGGAGGCGGAAACGGGGCTCCCCTGGATGTGTGCGGGACCCACGTGCTTCCTCTCGAGTGGAGACGGGTATGTTGGGGAACTTCTTGAGTTGAAGCAATGGTGTGAAGGACCCTTTGGAAGTTCCAGTGGTTAGACGTGATTAGCCTCGAGAAGCCTCAGCGGAAATGGGCCTCATCTCGCCTGGAGGGCAAAACCTCCTTGATTTTCACGAGTTGCCGCAGGTGCTCTCGACTTACGACGGGGACCTCAGGGACCCGCTCTGGTGGCCTCAGGAAAGGCCAGTCCCCATGCGAGTTCCTCGGGGGTGTCTCGGGATTCCTCTCCCGTCGATGCCGGGACCTAAGACCTTGTGTGGAGTCGGGGCCGGAACCTGAGGATTCCTCTCCAGTGCTGACATGGATCTTGGGGTACTTCTGGAGTCTCCCCAGGGGAGTCAGTCCTCGTCTCGAATGCGGGCATGCACTTGCGCTTTCCTCCAGAGCGGTAGCAGCAGTGTCACGCAGTCCGCCGCGTGGATCAAAGGATCTATGGTTTTCCCTCGAGTCTTTCCCACGAGGCTTTCCCACGAGGCTTTCCCACAGGGCTGTCCCACATGCACACGTGGTGGGAGTCGAACCTCGGCTTGAACGTCAAGGCAGTGCAGGGAAAACAGGTTCCTCTGGAATGGACTGACACATCTGGGGGACTCTTGGAATGGTGGCATGACCCTGGAGTTCCTCTCGCCTTTCCTGTGGAGAGCGCCTCCTCTTGAAATGCGACGGGAACGCCGGGAATTCTTTCCCTACGAAACAGGGAAAGGATCCCTCATCTCGAGCTAGGAGGCGGAAACGGGGCTCCCCTGGATGTGTGCGGGACACCACGTGCTTCCTCTCGAGTGGAGACGGGTATGTCGGGGAACTTCTTGAGTTGCAGCAAGGGTGTGAAGGACCCTTTGGAAGTTCCAGTGGTTACATGTGATTGGCCTCGAGAAGCCTCAGCGGAAATGGGCCTCATCTCGCCTGGAGGGCAAAACCTCCTGGATTTTCTCAAGTTGCGGCAGGTGCTCTCGACTTACGACGGGGACCTCAGGGACCCGCTCTGGTGGCCTCAGGAAAGGCCAGTCCCCATGCGAGTTCCTCGGGGGCCTCTTGGGATTCCTCTCCCGTCGATGCCGGGGCCTAAGACCTTGTGTGGAGTCGGGGCCGGAACCTGAGGATTCCTCTCCAGTGCTGACATGGATCTTGGGGTACTTCTGGAGTCTCCCCAGGGGAGTCAGTCCTCGTCTCGAATGCGGGCATGCACTTGCGCTTTCCTCCAGAGCGGTAGCAGCAGTGTCACGCCGTCCGCCGCGTGGATCAAAGGATCTATGGTTTTCCCTCGAGTCTTTCCCACGAGGCTTTCCCACGAGGCTTCCCCACAGGGCTGTCCCACGTGCACACGTGGTGGGAGTCGATCCTCGGCTTGAACGTCAAGGCAGTGCAGGGAAAACAGGTTCCTCTGGAATGGACTGACACATCTGGGGGACTCTTGGAATGGTGGCACGACCCTGGAGTTCCTCTCGCCTTTCCTGTGGAGAGCGCCTCCTCTTGAGATGCGACGGGAACGCCGGGAATTCTTTCCCTACGAAACAGGGAAAGGATCCCTCATCTCGAGCTAGGAGGCGGAAACGGGGCTCCCCTGGATGTGTGCGGGACCCCACGTGCTTCCTCTCGAGTGGAGACGGGTATGTCGGGGAACTTCTTGAGTTGCAGCAAGGGTGTGAAGGACCCTTTGGAAGTTCCAGTGGTTAGACGTGATTGGCCTCGAGAAGCCTCAGCGGAAATGGGCCTCATCTCGCCTGGAGGGCAAAACCTCCTGGATTTTCTCGAGTTGCGGCAGGTGCTCTCGACTTACGACGGGGACCTCAGGGAACCGCTCTGGTGGCCTCAGGAAAGGCCAGTCCCCATGCGAGTTCCTCGGGGGCCTCTCGGGATTCCTCTCCCGTCGATGCCGGGGCCTAAGACCTTGTGTGGAGTCGGGGCCGGAACCTGAGGATTCCTCTCCAGTGCTGACATGGATCTTGGGGTATTTCTGGAGTCTCCCCAGGGGAGACAGTCCTCGTCTCGAATGCGGGCATGCACTTGCGCTTTCCTCCAGAGCGGTAGAAGCAGTGTCACGCAGTCCGCCGCGTGGATCAAAGGATCTATGGTTTTCCCTCGAGTTTTTCCCACGAGGCTTTCCCACGAGGCTTTCCCACAGGGCTGTCCCACGTGCACACGTGGTGGGAGTCGATCGTCGGTTTGAACGTCAAGGCAGTGCAGGGAAAACACGTTCCTCTGGAATGGACTGACACATCTGGGGGACTCTTGGAATGGTGGCATGACCCTGGAGTTCCTCTCGCCTTTCCTGTGGAGAGCGCCTCCTCTTGAGATGCGACGGGAACGCCGGGAATTCTTTCTCTACGAAACAGGGAAAGGATCCCTCATCTCGAGCTAGGAGGCGGAAACGGGGCTCCCCTGGATGTGTGCGGGACCCCACGTGCTTCCTCTCGAGTGGAGACGGGTATGTCGGGGAACTTCTTGAGTTGCAGCAAGGGTGTGAAGGACCCTTTGGAAGTTCCAGTGGTTAGATGTGATTGGCCTCGAGGAGCCTCAGCGGAAATGGGCCTCATCTCGCCTGGAGGGCGAAACCTCCTGGATTTTCTCAAGTTGCGGCAGGTGCTCTCGACTTATGACGGGGACCTCAGGGACCCGCTCTGGTGGCCTCAGGAAAGGCCAGTCCCCATGCGAGTTCCTCGGGGGCCTCTCGGGATTCCTCTCCCGTCGATGCCGGGGCATAAGACCTTGTGTGGAGTCGGGGCCGGAACCTGAGGATTCCTCTCCAGTGCTGACATGGATCTTGGGGTACTTCTGGAGTCTCCCCAGGGGAGTCAGTCCTCGTCTCGAATGCGGGCATGCACTTGCGCTTTCCTCCAGAGCGGTAGCAGCAGTGTCACGCAGTCCGCCGCGTGGATCAAAGGATCTATGGTTTTCCCTCGAGTTTTTCCCACGAGGCTTTCCCACGAGGCTTTCCCACAGGGCTGTCCCACGTGCACACGTGGTGGGAGTCGATCCTCGGCTTGAACGTCAAGGCAGTGCAGGGAAAACAGGTTCCTCTGGAATGGACTGACACATCTGCGGGCCTCTTGGAATGGTGTCACGACCCTGGAGTTCCTCTCGCCTTTCCTGTGGAGAGCGCCTCCTCTTGAAATGCGACGGAAACGCCGGGAATTCTTTCCCTACGAAACAGGGAAAGGATCCCTCATCTCGAGCTAGGAGGCGGAAACGGGGCTCCCCTGGATGTGTGAGGGACCCCACGTGCTTCCTCTCGAGTGGAGACGGGTATGTCGGGGAACTTCTTGAGTTGAAGCAAGGGTGTGAAGTAACCTTTGGAAGTTCCAGTGGTTAGACGTGATTAGCCTCGAGAAGCCTCAGCGGAAATGGGCCTCATCTAGCCTGGAGGGCAAAACCTCCTAGATTTTCACGAGTTGCCGCAGGTGCTCTCGACTTACGACGGGGACCTCAGGGACCCGCTCTGGTGGCCTCAGGAAAGGCCAGTCCCCATGCGAGTTCCTCGGGGGTGTCTCGGGATTCCTCTCCCGTCGATGCCAGGACCTAAGACCTTGTGTGGAGTCGGGGCCGGAACCTGAGGATTCCTCTCCAGTGCTGACATGGATCTTGGGGTACTTCTGGAGTCTCCCCAGGGGAGTCAGTCCTCGTCTCGAATGCGGGCATGCACTTGCGCTTTCCTCCAGAGCGGTAGCAGCAGTGTCACGCAGTCTGCCGCGTGGATCAAAGGATCTATGGTTTTCCCTCGAGTCTTTCCCACGAGGCTTTCCCACGAGGCTTTCCCACAGGGCTGTCCCACGTGCACACGTGGTGGGAGTTGATCCTCGGCTTGAACGTCAAGGCAGTGCAGGGAAAACAGGTTCCTCTGGAATGGACTGACACATCTGGGGGACTCGTGGAATGGTGGCACGACCCTGGAGTTCCTCTCGCCTTTCCTGTGGAGAGCGCCTCCTCTTGAGATGCGACGGGAACGCCGGGAATTCTTTCCCTACGAAACAGGGAAAGGATCCCTCATCTCGAGCTAGCAGGCGGAAACGGGGCTCCCCTGGATGTGTGCGGGACCCCACGTGCTTCCTCTCGAGTGGATACGGGTATGTCGGGGAACTTCTTGAGTTGCAGCAAGGGTGTGAAGGACCCTTTGGAAGTTCCAGTGGTTAGACGTGATTGGCCTCGAGAAGCCTCAGCGGAAATGGGCCTCATCTCGCCTGGAGGGCAAAACCTCCTGGATTTTCTCGAGTTGCGGCAGGTGCTCTCGACTTACGACGGGGACTTCAGGGAACCGCTCTGGTGGCATCAGGAAAGGCCAGTCCCCATGCGAGTTCCTCGGGGGCCTCTCGGGATTCCTCTCCCGTCGATGCCGGGGCCTAAGACCTTGTGTGGAGTCGGGGCCGGAACCTGAGGATTCCTCTCCAGTGCTGACATGGATCTTGGGGTACTTCTGGAGTCTCCCCAGGGGAGTCAGTCCTCGTCTCGAATGCGGGCATGCACTTGCGCTTTCCTCCAGAGCGGTAGCAGCAGTGTCACGCAGTCCGCCGCGTGGATAAAAGGATCTATGGTTTTCCCTCGAGTCTTTCCCACGAGGCTTTCCCACGAGGCTTTCCCACAGGGCTGTCCCACGTGCACACGTGGTGGGAGTGGATCCTCGGCTTGAACGTCAAGGCAGCGCAGGGAAAACTGGTTCCTCTGGAATGGACTGACACATCTGGGGGACTCTTGGAATGGTGTCACGACCCTGGAGTTCCTCTCGCCTTTCCTGTGGGGAGCGCCTCCTCTTGAGATGCGACGGGAACGCCGGGAATTCTTTCCCTACGAAACAGGGAAAGGATCCCTCATCTCGAGCTAGGAGGCGGAAACGGGGCTCCCCTGGATGTGTGCGGGACCCACGTGCTTCCTCTCGAGTGGAGACGTGTATGTCGGGGAACTTCTTGAGTTGCAGCAAGGGTGTGAAGGACCCTTTGGAAGTTCCAGTGGTTAGACGTGATTAGCCTCGAGAAGCCTCAGCCGAAATGGGCCTCATCTCGCCTCGAGGGCAAAACCTCCTGGATTTTCTCGAGTTGCGGCAGGTGCTCTCGACTTACGACGGGGACCTCAGGGACCCGCTCTGGTGGCCTCAGGAAAGGCCAGTCCCCATGCGAGTTCCTCGGGGGCCTCTCGGGATTCCTCTCCCGTCGATGCCGGGGCCTAAGACCTTGTGTGGAGTCGGGGCCGGAACCTGAGGATTCCTCTCCAGTGCTGACATGGATCTTGGGGTACTTCTGGAGTCTCCCCAGGGGAGTCAGTCCTCGTCTCGAATGCGGGCATGCACTTGCGCTTTCCTCCAGAGCGGTAGCAGCAGTGTCACGCAGTCCGCCGCGTGGATCAAAGGATCTATGGTTTTCCCTCGAGTCTTTCCCACGAGGCTTTCCCACGAGGCTTTCCCACAGGGCTGTCCCACGTGCACACGTGGTGGGAGTCGAACCTCGGCTTGAACGTCAAGGCAGTGCAGGGAAAACAGGTTCCTCTGGAATGGACTGACACATCTGGGGGACTCTTGGAATGGTGGCATGACCCTGGAGTTCCTCTCGCCTTTCCTGTGGAGAGCGCCTCCTCTTGAGATGCGACGGGAACGCCGGGAATTCTTTCCCTACGAAACAGGGAAAGGATCCCTCATCTCGAGCTAGGAGGTGGAAACGGGGCTCCCCTGGATGTGTGCGGGACACCACGTGCTTCCTCTCGAGTGGAGACGGGTATGTCGGGGAACTTCTTGAGTTGCAGCAAGGGTGTGAAGGACCCTTTGGAAGTTCCAGTGGTTAGATGTGATTGGCCTCGAGAAGCCTCAGCGGAAATGGGCCTCATCTCGCCTGGAGGGCAAAACCTCCTGGATTTTCTCAAGTTGCGGCAGGTCCTCTCGACTTACGACGGGGACCACAGGGACCCGCTCTGGTGGCCTCAGGAAAGGCCAGTCCCCATGCGAGTTCCTCGGGGGCCTCTCGGGATTCCTCTCCCGTCGATGCCGGGGCCTAAGACCTTGTGTGGAGTCGGGGCCGGAACCTGAGGATTCCTCTCCAGTGCTGACATGGATCTTGGGGTACTTCTGGAGTCTCCCCAGGGGAGTCAGTCCTCGTCTCGAATGCGGGCATGCACTTGCGCTTTCCTCCAGAGCGGTAGCAGCAATGTAACGCTTCTGCTGCGTGGATCAAAGGATCTATGGTTTTCCCTCGAGTCTTTCCCACGAGGCTTTCCCACGAGGCTTTCCCACAGGGCTGTCCCACGTGCTCACGTGGTGGGAGTCGATCCTCGGCTTGAACGTCAAGGCAGTGCAGGGAAAACAGGTTCCACTGGAATGGACTGACAAATCTGGGGGACTCTTGGAATGGTGTCACGACCCTGGAGTTCCTCTCGCCTTTCCTGTGGAGAGCGCCTCCTCTTGAGATGCGACGGGAACGCTGGGAATTCTTTCCCTTCGAAACAGGGAAAGGATCCCTCATCTCGAGCTAGGAGGCGGAAACGGGGCTCCCCTGGATGTGTGTGGGACACCACGTGCTTCCTCTAGAGTGGAGACGGGTATGTCGGGGAACTTCTTGAGTTGCAGCAAGCGTGCGAAGGACCCTTTGGAAGTTCCAGTGGTTAGATGTGATTGGCCTCGAGAAGCCTCAGCGGAAATGGGCCTCATCTCGCCTGGAGGGCAAAACCTCCTGGATTTTCTCGAGTTGCGGCAGGTGCTCTCGACTTACGACGGGGACCTCAGGGACCCGCTCTGGTGGCCTCAGGAAAGGCCAGTCCCCATGCGAGTTCCTCGGGGGCCTCTCGGGATTCCTCTCCCGTCGATGCCGGGGCCTAAGACCTTGTGTGGAGTCGGGGCCGGAACCTGAGGATTCCTCTCCAGTGCTGACATGGATCTTGGGGTACTTCTGGAGTCTCCCCAGGGGAGTCAGTCCTCGTCTCGAATGCGGGCATGCACTTGCGCTTTCCTCCAGGGCGGTAGCAGCAGTGTCACGCAGTCCGCCGCGTGGATCAAAGGATCTATGGTTTTCCCTCGAGTCTTTCCCACGAGGGTTTCCCAGGAGGCTTTCCCACAGGGCTGTCCCACGTGCACACGTGGTGGGAGTCGATTCTCGGCTTGAACGTCAAGGCAGTGCAGGGAAAACAGGTTCCTCTGGAATGGACTGACACATCTGGGGGACTCTTGGAATGGTGGCACGACCCTGGAGTTCCTCTCGCCTTTCCTGTGGAGAGCGTCTCCTCTTGAGATGCGACGGGAACGCCGGGAATTCTTTCCCTACGAAACAGGGAAAGGATCCCTCATCTCGAGCTAGGGGGCGGAAACGGAGCTCCCCTGGATGTGTGCGGGACACCACGTGCTTCCTCTCGAGTGGAGACGGTATGTTGGGGAACTTCTTGAGTTGCAGCAATGGTGTGAAGGACCCTTTGGAAGTTCCAGTGGTTAGATGTGATTGGCCTCGAGAAGCCTCAGAGGAAATGGGCCTCATCTCGCGTGGAGGGCAAAACCTCCTGGATTTTCTCGAGTTGCGGCAGGTGCTCTCGACTTACGACGGGGACCTCACTGACCCGCTATGGTGGCCTCAGGAAAGGCCAGTCCCCATGCGAGTTCTTCGGGAGCCTCTCGGGATTCCTCTCCCGTCGATGCCGGGGCCTAAGACCTTGTGTGGAGTCGGGGCCGGAACCTGAGGATTCCTCTCCAGTGCTGACATGGATCTTGGGGTACTTCTGGAGTCTCCCCAGGGGAGTCAGTCCTTGTCTCGGATGCGGGCATGCACTTGTGCTTTCCTCCAGAGCGGTAGCAGCAGTGTCACGCAGTCCGCCGCGTGGATCAAAGGATCTATGGTTTTCCCTCGAGTCTTTCCCACGAGGCTTTCCCACGAGGCTTTCCCACAGGGCTGTCCCACGTGCACACGTGGTAGGAGTCGATCCTCGGCTTGAACGTCAAGGCAGTGCAGGGAAAACAGGTTCCTCTGGCATGGACTGACAAATCTGGGGGACTCTTGGAATGGTGGCACGACCCTGGAGTTCCTCTCCCTTTCCTGTGGAGAGCGCCTCCTCTTGAGATGCGACGGGAACGCCGGGAATTCTTTCCCTACGAAACAGGGAAAGGATCCCTCATCTCGAGCTAGGAGGCGGAAACGGGGCTCCCCTGGATGTGTGCGGGACCCACGTGCTTCCTCACGAGTGGAGACGGGTATGTCGGGGAACTTCTTGAGTTGCAGCAAGGGTGTCAAGGACCCTTTGGAAGTTCCAGTGGTTAGACATGATTAGCGACGAGAAGCCTCAGCGGAAATGGGCCTCATCTCGCCTGGAGGGCAAAACCTCCTGGATTTTCTCGAGTTGCGGCAGGTGCTCTCGACTTACGACGGGGACCTCAGGGACCCGCTCTGGTGGCCTCAGGAAAGGCCAGTCCCCATGCGAGTTCCTCGGGGGCATCTCGGGATTCCTCTCCCGTCCATGCCGGGGCCTAAGACCTTGTGTGGAGTCGGGGCTGGAACCTGAGGATTCCTCTCCAGTGCTGACATGGATCTTGGGGTACTTCTGGAGTCTCCCCAGGGGAGTCAGTCCTCGTCTCGAATGCGGGCATGCACTTGCGCTTTCCTCCAGAGCGGTAGCAGCAGTGTCACGCAGTCCGCCGCGTGGATCAAAGGATCTATGGTTTTCCCTCGAGTCTTTCCCACGAGGCTTTCCCACGAGGCTTTCCCACAGGGCTGTCCCACGTGCACACGTGGTGGGAGTCGATCCTCGGCTTGAACGTCAAGGCAGTGCAGGGAAAACAGGTTCCTCTGGAATGGACTGACACATCTGGGGGACTCTTGGAATGGTGGCACGACCCTGGAGTTCCTCTCGCCTTTCCTGTGGAGAGCGCCTCCTCTTGAGATGCGACGGGAACGCCGGGAATTCTTTCCCTACGAAACAGGGAAAGGATCCCTCATCTCGAGCTAGGAGGCGGAAACGGGGCTCCCCTGGATGTGTGCGGGACACCACGTGCTTCCTCTCGAGTGGAGACGGGTATGTCGGGGAACTTCTTGAGTTGCAGCAAGCGTGTGAAGGACCCTTTGGAAGTTCCAGTGGTTAGATGTGATTGGCCTCGAGAAGCCTCAGCGGAAATGGGCCTCATCTCGCCTGGAGGGCAAAACCTCCTGGATTTTCTCGAGTTGCGGCAGGTGCTCTCGACTTACGACGGGGACCTAAGGGACCCGCTCTGGTGGCCTCAGGAAAGGCCAGTCCCCATGCGAGTTCCTCGGGGGCCTCTCGGGATTCCTCTCCCGTCGATGCCGGGGCCTAAGACCTTGTGTGGAGTCGGGGCCGGAACCTGAGGATTCCTCTCCAGTGCTGACATGGATCTTGGGGTACTTCTGGAGTCTCCCCAGGGGAGTCAGTCCTTGTCTCGAATGCGGGCATGCACTTGTGCTTTCCTCCAGAGCGGTAGCAGCAGTGTCACGCAGTCCGCCGCGTGGATCAAAGGATCTATGGTTTTCCCTCGAGTCTTTCCCACGAGGCTTTCCCACGAGGCTTTCCCACAGGGCTGTCCCACGTGCACACATGGTGGGAGTCGATCCTCGGCTTGAACGTCAAGGCAGTGCAGGGAAAACAGGTTCCACTGGAATGGACTGACAAATCTGGGGGACTCTTGGAATGGTGTCACGACCCTGGAGTTCCTCTCCCTTTCCTGTGGAGAGGGCCTCCTCTTGAGATGCGACGGGAACGCCGGGAATTCTTTCCCTACGAAACAGGGAAAGGATCCCTCATCTCGAGCTAGGAGGCGGAAACGGGGCTCCCCTGGATGTGTGCGGGACCCACGTGCTTCCTCACGAGTGGAGACGGGTATGTCGGGGAACTTCTTGAGTTGCAGCAAGGGTGTCAAGGACCCTTTGGAAGTTCCAGTGGTTAGACATGATTAGCGACGAGAAGCCTCAGCGGAAATGGGCCTCATCTCGCCTGGCGGGCAAAACCTCCTGGATTTTCTCGAGTTGCGGCAGGTGCTCTCGACTTACGACGGGGACCTCAGGGACCCGCTCTGGTGGCCTCAGGAAAGGCCAGTCCCGATGCGAGTTCCTCGGGGGCCTCTCAGGATTCCACTCCCGTCGATGCCGGGGCCTAAGACCTTGTGTGGAGTCGGGGCCGGAACCTGAGGATTCCTCTCCAGTGCTGACATGGATCTTGGGGTACTTCTGGAGTCTGCCCAGGGGAGTCAGTCCTCGTCTCGAATGCGGGCATGCACTTTCGCTTTCCTCCAGAGCGGTAGCAGCAGTGTCACGCAGTCCGCCGCGTGGATCAAAGGATCTATGGTTTTCCCTCGAGTCTTTCCCACGAGGTTTTCCCACGAGGCTTTCCCACAGGGCTGTCCCACGTGCACACGTGGTGGGAGTCGATCCTCGGCTTGAACGTCAAGGCAGTGCAGGGAAAACAGATTCCTCTGGAATGGACTGACACATCTGGGGGACTCTTGGAATGGTGGCACGACCCTGGAGTTCCTCTCGCCTTTCCTGTGGAGAGCGCCTCCTCTTGAGATGCGACGGGAACGCCGGGAATTCTTTCCCTACGAAACAGGGAAAGGATCCCTCATCTCGAGCTAGGAGGCGGAAACGGGGCTCCCCTGGATGTGTGCGGGACACCACGTGCTTCCTCACGAGTGGAGACGGGTATGTCGGGGAACTTCTTGAGTTGCAGCAAGGGTGTGAAGGACCCTTTGGAAGTTCCAGTGGTTAGATGTGATTGGCCTCGAGAAGCCTCAGCGGAAATGGGCCTCATCTCGCCTGGAGGGCAAAACCTCCTGGATTTTCTCGAGTTTCGGCAGGTGCTCTCGACTTACGACGGGGACCTCAGGGACCCGCTCTGGTGGCGTCAGGAAAGGCCAGTCCCCATGCGAGTTCCTCGAGGGCCTCTCGGGATTCCTCTCCCGTCGATGCCGGGGCCTAAGACCTTGTGTGGAGTCGGGGCCGGAACCTGAGGATTCCTCTCCAGTGCTGACATGGATCTTGGGGTACTTCTGGAGTCTCCCCAGGGGAGTCAGTCCTCGTCTCGAATGCGCGCATGCACTTGCGCTTTCCTCCAGAGCGGTAGCAGCAGTGTCACGCAGTCCGCCGCGTGGATCAAAGGATCTATGGTTTTCCCTCGAGTCTTTCCCACGAGGCTTTCCCACGAGGCTTTCCCACAGGGCTGTCCCACGTGCACACGTGGTGGGAGTCGATCCTCGGCTTGAACGTCAAGGCAGTGCAGGGAAAACAGGTTCCTCTGGAATGGACTGACACATCTGGGGGACTCTTGGAATGGTGGCACGACCCTGGAGTTCCTCTCGCCTTTCCTGTGGAGAGCGCCTCCTCTTGAGATGCGACGGGAACGCCGGGAATTCTTTCCCTACGAAACAGGGAAAGGATCCCTCATCTCGAGCTAGGAGGCGGAAACGGGGCTCCCCTGGATGTGTGCGGGACCCCACGTGCTTCCTCTCGAGTGGAGACGGGTATGTCGGGGAACTTCTTGAGATGCAGCAATGGTGTGAAGGACCCTTTGGAAGTTCCAGTGGTTAGACGTGATTAGCCTCGAGAAGCCTCAGCGGAAATGGGCCTCATCTCGCCTGGAGGGCAAAACATCCTGGATTTTCTCGAGTTGCGGCAGGTGCTCTCGACTTACGACGGGGACCTCAGGGATCCGCTCTGGTGGCCTCAGGAAAGGCCAGTCCCCATGCGAGTTCCTCGGGGGCCTCTCGGGATTCCTCTCCCGTCGATGCCGGGGCCTAAGACCTTGTTTGGAGTCGGGGCCGGAACCTGAGGATTCCTCTCCAGTGCTGACATGGATCTTCGGGTAATTCTGGAGTCTCCCCAGGGGAGTCAGTCCTCGTCTCGAATGCGGGCATGCACTTGCGCTTTCCTCCAGAGCGGTAGCAGCAGTGTCACGCAGTCCGCCGCGTGGATCAAAGGATCTATGGTTTTCCCTCGAGTCTTTCCCACGAGGCTTTCCCACGAGGCTTTCCCACAGGGCTGTCCCACGTGCACACGTGGTGGGAGTGGATCCTCGGCTTGAACGTCAAGGCAGTGCAGGGAAAACAGGTTCCTCTGGAATGGACTGACACATCTGGGGGACTCTTAGAATGGTGGCATGTCCCTGGAGTTCCTCTCGCCTTTCCTGTGGAGAGCGCCTCCTCTTGAGATGCGACGGGAACGCCGGGAATTCTTTCCCTACGAAACAGGGAAAGGATCCCTCATCTCGAGCTAGGAGGCGGAAACGGGGCTCCCCTGGATGTGTGCGGGACCCCACGTGCTTCCTCTCGAGTGCAGACGGGTATGTCGGGGAACTTCTTGAGTTGCAGCAAGGGTGTGAAGGACCTTTTGGAAGTTCCAGTGGTTAGATGTGATTGGCCTCGAGAAGCCTCAGCGGAAATGGGCCTCATCTCGCCTGGAGGGCAAAACCTCCTGGATTTTCTCGAGTTGCGGCAGGTGCTCTCGACTTACGACGGGGACCTCAGGGACCCGCTCTGGTGGCATCAGGAAAGGCCAGTCCCCATGCGAGTTCCTCGGGGGCCTCTCAGGATTCCACTCCCGTCGATGCCGGGGCCTAAGACCTTGTGTGGAGTCGGGGCCGGAAACTGAGGATTCCTCTCCAGTGCTGACATGGATCTTGGGGTACTTCTGGAGTCTCCCCAGGGGAGTCAGTCCTCGTCTCGAATGCGGGCATGCACTTGCGGTTTCCTCCAGAGCGGTAGCAGCAGTGTCACGCAGTCCGCCGCGTGGATCAAAGGATCTGTGGTTTTCCCTCGAGTCTTTCCCACGAGGCTTTCCCACAGGGCTGTCCCACGTGCACACGTGGTGGGAGTCGATCCTCGGCTTGAACGTCAAGGCAGTGAAGGGAAAACAGGTTCCTCTGGAATGGACTGACACATCTGGGGGACTCTTGGAATGGTGTCACAACACTGGAGTTCCTCTCGCCTTTCCTGTGGAGAGCGCCTCCTCTTGAGATGCGACGGGAACGCCGGGAATTCTTTCCCTACGAAACAGGGAAAGGATCCCTCATCTCGAGCTAGGAGGCGGAAACGGGGCTCCCCTGGATGTGTGCGGGACCCCACGTGCTTCCTCTCGAGTGGAGACGGGTATGTCGGGGAACTTCTTGAGTTGCAGCAAGGGTGTGAAGGACCCTTTGGAAGTTCCAGTGGTTAGATGTCATTGGCCTCGAGAAGCGTCAGCGGAAATGGGCCTCATCTCGCCTGGAGGGCAAAACCTCCGAGATTTTCTCGAGTTGCGGCAGGTGCTCTCGACTTACGACGAGGACCTCAGGGACCCGCTTTGGTGGCCTCAGGAAAGGCCAGTCCCCATACGAGTTCCTCTGGGGATTCCTCTAACGTCGATGCCGGGGCCTAAGACCTTGTGTGGAGTCGGGGCCGGAACCTGAGGATTCCTCTCCAGTGCTGACATGGATCTTGGGGTACTTCTGGAGTCTCCCCAGGGGAGTCAGTCCTCGTCTCGAATGCGGGCATGCACTTGCGCTTTCCTCCAGAGCGGTAGCAGCAGTGTCACGCAGTCCGCCGCGTGGATCAAAGGATCTATGGTTTTCCCTCGAGTCTTTCCCACGAGGCTTTCCCACGAGGCTTTCCCACAGGGCTGTCCCACGTGCACACGTGGTGGGAGTCGATCCTCGGCTTGAACGTCAAGGCAGTGTAGGGAAAACAGGTTCCTCTGGAATGGACTGACACATCTGGGGGACTCTTGGAATGGTGGCACGATCCTGGAGTTCCTCTCGCCTTTCCTGTGGAGAGTGCCTCCTCTTGAGATGCGACGGGAAAGCCGGGAATTCTTTCCCTACGAAACAGGGAAAGGATCCCTCATCTCGAGCTAGGAGGCGGAAACGGGGCTCCCCTGGATGTGTGCGGGACACCACGTGCTTCCTCTCGAGTGGAGACGGGTATGTCGGGGAACTTCTTGAGTTGCAGCAAGGGTGTGAAGGACCCTTTGGAAGATCCAATGGTTAGATGTGATTGGCCTCGAGAAACCTCAGCGGAAATGGGCCTCATCTCGCCTGGAGGGCAAAACCTCCTGGATTTTCTCGAGTTGCGGCAGGTGCTCTCGACTTACGACGGGGACCTCAGGGACCCGCTCTGGTGGCCTCAGGAAAGGCCAGTCCCCGTGCGAGTTCCTCCGGGGCCTGTCGGGATTCCTCTCCCGTCGATGCCGGGGTCTAAGACCGTGTGTGGAGTCTGGGCCGGAACCTGAGGATTCCTCTCCAGTGCTGACATGGATCTTGGGGTACTTCTGGAGTCTCCCCAGGGGAGTCAGTCCTCGTCTCGAATGCGGGCATGCACTTGCGCTTTCCTCCAGAGCGGTAGCAGCAGTGTCACGCCGTCCGCCGCGTGGATCAAAGGATCTATGGTTTTCCCTCGAGTCTTTCCCACGAGGCTTTCCCACGAGGCTTTCCCACAGGGCTGTCCCACGTGCACACGTGGTGGGAGTCGATCCTCGGCTTGAACGTCAAGGCAGTGCAGGGAAAACAGGTTCCTCTGGAATGGACTGACACATCTGGGGGACTCTTGGAATGGTGGCACGACCCTGGAGTTCCTCTCGCCTTTCCTGTGGAGAGCGCCTCCTCTTGAAATGCGACGGGAACGCCGGGAATTCTTTCCCTACGAAACAGGGAAAGGATCCCTCATCTCGAGGTAGGAGGCGGAAACGGGGCTCCCCTGGATGTGTGCGGGACCCACGTGCTTCGTCTCGAGTGGAGACGGTATGTCGGGGAACTTCTTGAGTTGCAGCAAGGGTGTGAATGACCCCTTGGAAGTTCTGTGGTTAGACGTGATTAGCCTCGAGAAGCCTCAGCGGAAATGGGCCTCATCTCACCTGGAGGGCAAAACATCCTGGATTTTCTCGAGTTGCGGCAGGTGCTCTCGACTTACGACGGGGACTTCAGGGACCCGCTCTGGTGGCCTCAGGAAAGGCCAGTCCCCAAGCGAGTTCTTCGGGAGCCTCTCGGGATTCCACTCCCGTCGATGCCGGGGCCTAAGACCTTGTGTGGAGTCGGGGCCGGAACCTGAGGATTCCTCTCCAGTGCTGACATGGATCTTGGGGTACTTCTGGAGTCTCCCCAGGGGAGTCAGTCCTCGTCTCGAATGCGGGCATGCACTTGCGCTTTCCTCCAGAGCGGTAGCAGCAGTGTCACGCAGTCCTCCGCGTGGATCAAAGGATCTATGGTTTTCCCTCGAGTCTTTCCCACGAGGCTTTCCACGAGGCTTTCCACAGGGCTGTCCCACGTGCACACGTGGTGGGAGTCGATCCTCGGCTTCAACGTCAAGGCAGTGCAGGGAAAACAGGTTCCTCTGGAAAGGACTGACACATCTGGGGGACTCTTGGAATGGTGGCACGACCCTGGAGTTCCTCTCGCCATTCCTGTGGAGAGCGCCTCCTCTTGAGATGCGACGGGAACGCCGGGAATTCTTTCCCTACGAAACAGGGAAAGGATCCCTCATGTCGAGCTAGGAGGCGGAAACGGGGCTCCCCTGGATGTGTGCGGGACCCACGTGCTTCCTCTCGAGTGGAGACGGGTATGTCGGGGAACTTCTTGAGTTGCAGCAAGGGTGTGAATGACCCTTTGGAAGTTCCAGTGGTTAGACGTGATTAGCCTCGAGAAGCCTCAGCGGAAATGGGCCTAATCTCGCCTGGAGGGCAAAACCTCCTGGATTTTCTCGAGTTGCGGCAGGTGCTCTCGACTTACGACGGGGACCTCAGGGACCCGCTCTGGTGGCCTCAGGAAAGGCCAGTCCCCATGCGAGTTCCTCGGGGGCCTCTCGGGATTCCTCTCCCGTCGATCCCGGGGCCTAAGACCTTGTGTGGAGGCGGGGCTGGAACCTGAGGATTCCTCTCCAGTGCTGACATGGATCTTGGGGTACTTCTGGAGTCTCCCAAGGTGAGTCGTCCTCGTCTCGAATGCGGGCATGAACTTGCGCTTTCCTCCAGAGCGGTAGCAGCAGTGTCACGCAGTCCTCCGCGTGGATCAAAGGATCTATGGTTTTCCCTCGAGTCTTTCCCACGAGGCTTTCACACGAAGCTTTCCCACAGGGCTGTCCCACGAGCACACGTGGTGGGAGTCGATCTTCGGCTTGAACGTCAAGGCAGTGCAGGGAAAACAGGTTCCTCTGGAATGGACTGACACATCTGGGGGACTCTTGGAATGGTGGCATGACCCTGGAGTTCCTCTCGCCTTTCCTGTGGAGACCGCCTCCTCTTGAGATGCGACGGGAACGCCGGGAATTCTTTCCCTACGAAACAGGGAAAGGATCCCTCATCTCGAGCTAGGAGGCGGAAACGGGGCTCCCCTGGATGTGTGCGGGACCCCACGTGCTTCCTCTCGAGTGGAGACGGGTATGTCGGGGAACTTCTTGAGTTGCAGCAAGGGTGTGAAGGACCGTTTGGAAGTTCCAGTGGTTAGATGTGATTGGCCTCGAGAAGCCTCAGCGGAAATGGGCCTCATCTCGCCTGGAGGGCGAAACCTCCTGGATTTTCTCGAGTTGTGGCAGGTGCTCTCGACTTACGACGGGGACCTCAGGGACCCGCTCTGGTGGCCTCAGAAAAGGCCAGTCCCCATGCGAGTTCCTCGGGGGCCTCTCAGGATTCCTCTCCCGTCAATGCAAGGGCCTAAGACCTTGTGTGGAGTCGGGGCCGGAACCTGAGGATTCCTCTCCAGGGCTGACATGGATCTTGGGGTACTTCTGGAGTCTCCCCAGGGGAGTCAGTCCTCGTCTCGAATGCGGGCATGCACTTGCGCTTTCCTCCAGAGCGGTAGCAGCAGTGTCACGCAGTCCGCCACGTGGATCAAAGGATCTATGGTTTTCCCTCGAGTCTTTCCCACGAGGCTTTCCCACGAGGCTTTCCCACAGGGCTGTCCCACGTGCACACGTGGTGGGAGTCGATCCTCGGCTTGAACGTCAAGGCCGTGCAGGGAAAACAGGTTCCTCTGGAATGGACTGACACATCTGGGGGACTCTTGGAATGGTGGCACGACCCTGGAGTTCCTCTCGCCTTTCCTGTGGAGAGCGCCTCCTCTTGAGATGCGACGGAAACGCCGGGAATTCTTTCCCTACGAAACAGGGAAAGGATCCCTCATCTCGAGCTAGGAGGCGGAAACGGGGCTCCCCTGTATGTGTGCGGGACCCCACGTGCTTCCTCTTGAGTGGAGACGGGTATGTCGGGGAACTTCTTGAGTTGCAGCAATGGTGTGAATGACCCTTTGGAAGTTCCAGTGGTTAGATGTGATTGTCCTCGAGAAGCCTCAGCGGAAATGGGCCTCATCTCGCCTGGAGGGCAAAACCTCCTGAATTTTCTCGAGTTGCGGCAGCTGCTCTCGACTTACGACGGGGACCTCAGGGAACCGCTCTGTTGGCCTCAGGAAAAGCCAGTCCCCATGCGGGTTCCTCGGGGGCGTCTCGGGATTCCTCTCCCGTCGATGCCGGGGCCTAAGACCTTGTGTGGAGTCGGGGCCGGAACATGAGGATTCCTCTCCAGTGCTGACATGGATCTTGGGGTACTTCTGGAGTCTCCCCAGGGGAGTCAGTTCTCGTCTCGAATGCGGGCATGCACTTGCGCTTTCCTCCAGAGCGGTAGCAGCACTGTCACGCAGTCCGCCGCGTGGATCAAAGGATCTATGGTTTTCCCTCGAGTCTTTCCCACGAGGCTTTCCCTCAGGGCTGTCCCACGTGCACACGTGGTGGGAGTCGATCCTCGTCTTGAACGTCAAGGCAGTGCAGGGAAAACAGGTTCCTCTGGAATGGACTGACACATCTGGGGGACTCTTGGAATGGTGGCACGACCCTGGAGTTCCTCTCGCCTTTCCTGTGGAGAGCGCCTCCTCTTGAGATGCGACGGGAACGCCGGGAATTCTTTCCCTACGAAACAGGGAAAGGATCCCTCATCTCGAGCTAGGAGGCGGATACGTGGCTCCCCTGGTGGTGTGCGGGACACCACGTGCTTCCTCTCGAGTGGAGACGGGTATGTCGGGGAACTTCTTGAGTAGCAGCAAGGGTGTAAAGGACCCTTTGGAAGTTCCAGTGGTTAGATGTGATTGGCCTCGAGAAGCCTCAGCGGAAATGGGCCTCATCTCGCCTGGAGGGCAAAACCTCCTGGAGTTTCTCGAGTTGCGGCAGGTGCTCTCGACTTACGACGGGGACCTCAGGGACCCGCTCTGGTGGCCTCAGGAAAGGCCAGTCCCCATGCGAGTTCCACGGGGGCCTCTCGGCATTCCTCTCCCGTCGAGGCCGGGGCCTAAGACCTTGTGTGGAGTCGGGGCCGGAACCTGAGGATTCCTCTCCAGTTCTGACATGGATCTTGGGGTACTTCTGGAGTCTCCCCAGGGGAGTCAGTCCTCGTCTCGAATGCGGGCATGCACTTGCGCTTTCCTCCAGAGCGGTAGCAGCAGTGTCACGCAGTCCTCCGCGTGGATCAAAGGATCTATGGTTTTCCCTCGAGTCTTTCCCACGAGGCTTTCCACGAGGCTTTCCACAGGGCTGTCCCACGTGCACACGTGGTGGGAGTCGATCCTCGGCTTCAACGTCAAGGCAGTGCAGGGAAAACAGGTTCCTCTGGAAAGGACTGACACATCTGGGGGACTCTTGGAATGGTGGCACGACCCTGGAGTTCCTCTCGCCATTCCTGTGGAGAGCGCCTCCTCTTGAGATGCGACGGGAACGCCGGGAATTCTTTCCCTACGAAACAGGGAAAGGATCCCTCATGTCGAGCTAGGAGGCGGAAACGGGGCTCCCCTGGATGTGTGCGGGACCCACGTGCTTCCTCTCGAGTGGACACGGGTATGTCGGGGAACTTCTTGAGTTGCAGCAAGGGTGTGAATGACCCTTTGGAAGTTCCAGTGGTTAGACGTGATTAGCCTCGAGAAGCCTCAGCGGAAATGGGCCTAATCTCGCCTGGAGGGCAAAACCTCC
This sequence comes from Ovis canadensis, assembly GCF_042477335.2. Classification (NCBI taxonomy): domain Eukaryota; kingdom Metazoa; phylum Chordata; class Mammalia; order Artiodactyla; family Bovidae; genus Ovis; species Ovis canadensis. The sequence continues at coordinate 3,290,220 of NC_091262.1, read as the reverse complement.
TGGAGTTTCTCGAGTTGCGGCAGGTGCTCTCGACTTACGACGGGGACCTCAGGGACCCGCTCTGGTGGCCTCAGGAAAGGCCAGTCCCCATGCGAGTTCCTCGGGGGCCTCTCGGGATTCCTCTCCCGTCGATCCCGGGGCCTAAGACCTTGTGTGGAGGCGGGGCTGGAACCTGAGGATTCCTCTCCAGTGCTGACATGGATCTTGGGGTACTTCTGGAGTCTCCCAAGGGGAGTCGTCCTCGTCTCGAATGCGGGCATGAACTTGCGCTTTCCTCCAGAGCGGTAGCAGCAGTGTCACGCAGTCCTCCGCGTGGATCAAAGGATCTATGGTTTTCCCTCGAGTCTTTCCCACGAGGCTTTCACACGAAGCTTTCCCACAGGGCTGTCCCACGAGCACACGTGGTGGGAGTCGATCTTCGGCTTGAACGTCAAGGCAGTGCAGGGAAAACAGGTTCCTCTGGAATGGACTGACACATCTGGGGGACTCTTGGAATGGTGGCATGACCCTGGAGTTCCTCTCGCCTTTCCTGTGGAGAGCGCCTCCTCTTGAGATGCGACGGGAACGCCGGGAATTCTTTCCCTACGAAACAGGGAAAGGATCCCTCATCTCGAGCTAGGAGGCGGAAACGGGGCTCCCCTGGATGTGTGCGGGACCCCACGTGCTTCCTCTCGAGTGGAGACGGGTATGTCGGGGAACTTCTTGAGTTGCAGCAAGGGTGTGAAGGACCGTTTGGAAGTTCCAGTGGATAGATGTGATTGGCCTCGAGAAGCCTCATCGGAAATGGGCCTCATCTCGCCTGGAGGGCGAAACCTCCTGGATTTTCTCGAGTTGTGGCAGGTGCTCTCGACTTACGACGGGGACCTCAGGGACCCGCTCTGGTGGCCTCAGAAAAGGCCAGTCCCCATGCGAGTTCCTCGGGGGCCTCTCAGGATTCCTCTCCCGTCAATGCAAGGGCCTAAGACCTTGTGTGGAGTCGGGGCCGGAACCTGAGGATTCCTCTCCAGGGCTGACATGGATCTTGGGGTACTTCTGGAGTCTCCCCAGGGGAGTCAGTCCTCGTCTCGAATGCGGGCATGCACTTGCGCTTTCCTCCAGAGCGGTAGCAGCAGTGTCACGCAGTCCGCCACGTGGATCAAAGGATCTATGGTTTTCCCTCGAGTCTTTCCCACGAGGCTTTCCCACGAGGCTTTCCCACAGGGCTGTCCCACGTGCACACGTGGTGGGAGTCGATCCTCGGCTTGAACGTCAAGGCAGTGCAGGGAAAACAGGTTCCTCTTGAATGGACTGACACATCTGGGGTACTCTTGGAATGGTGGCACGACCCTGGAGTTCCTCTCGTCTTTCCTGTGGAGAGCGCCTCCTCTTGAAATGCGACGGGAACGCCGGGAATTCTTTCCCTACGAAACAGGGAAAGGATCACTCATGTCGAGCTAGGAGGCGGAAACGGGGCTCCCCTGGATGTGTGCGGGACCGACGGGCTTCCTCTCGAGTGCAGACGGGTTTGTCGGGGAACTTCTTGAGTTGCAGCAACGGTGTGAAGGGCCCTTTGGAAGTTCCAGTGGTTAGATGTGATTAGCCTCGAGAAGCGTCTTTGGAAATGGGCCTCATCTCGCCTGGAGGGCAAAACCTCCTGGATTTTCTCGAGTTGCGGCAGGTGCTCTCGACTTACGACGGGGACCTCAGGGACCCGCTCTGGTGGCCTCAGGAAAGGCCAGTCCCCATGCGAGTTCCTCGGGGGCCTCTCGGGATTCCTCTCCCGTCGATGCCGGGGCCTAAGACCTTGTGTGGAGTCGGGGCCGGAACCTGAGGATTCCTCTCCAGTGCTGACATGGATCTTGGGGTACTTCTGGAGTCTCCCCAGAGGAGTCAGTCCTCGTCTCGAATGCGGGCATGCACTTGCGCTTTCCTCCAGAGCGGTAGCAGCAGTGTCACGCAGTCCGCCGCGTGGATCAAAGGATCTATGGTTTTCCCTCGAGTCTTTCCCACGAGGCTTTCCCACGAGGCTTTCCCACAGGGCTGTCCCACGTGCACACGTGGTGGGAGTCGATCTTCGGCTTGAACGTCAAGGCAGTGCAGGGAAAACAGGTTCCTCTGGAATGGACTGACACATCTGGGGGACTCTTGGAATGGTGTCACGACCCTGGAGTTCCTCTCGCCTTTCCTGTGGAGAGCACCTCCTCTTGAGATGCGACGGGAACGCCGGGAATTCTTTCCCTACGAAACAGGGAAAGGATCCCTCATCTCGAGCTAGGAGGCGGAAACGGGGCTCCCCTGGATGTGTGCGGGACCCACGTGCTTCCTCTCGAGTGGAGACGGGTATGTCGGGGAACTTCTTGAGTTGCAGCAAGGGTGTGAAGGACCCTTTGGAAGTTCCAGTGGTTAGACGTGATTAGCCACGAAAAGCCTCAGCGGAAATGGGCCTCATCTCGCCTGGAGGGCAAAACCTCCTGGATTTTCTCGAGTTGCGGCAGGTGCTCTCGACTTACGACGGGGACCTCAGGGACCCGCTCTGGTGGCCTCAGGAAAGGCCAGTCCCCATGCGAGTTCCTCGGGGGCCTCTCGGGATTCCTCTCCCGTCGATGCCGGGACCTAAGACCTTGTGTGGAGTCAGGGCCGGAACCTGAGGTTTCCTCTCCAGTGCTGACATGGATCTTGGGGTACTTCTGGAGTCTCCCCAGGGGAGTCAGTCCTCGTCTCGAATGCGGGCATGCACTTGCGCTTTCCTCCAGAGCGGTAGCAGCAGTGTCACGCAGTCCGCCGCGTGGATCAAAGGATCTATGGTTTTCCCTCGAGTCTTTCCCACGAGGCTTTCCCACGAGGCTTTCCCACAGGGCTGTCCCACGTGCACACGTGGTGGGAGTCGATCCTCGGCTTGAACGTCAAGGCAGTGCAGGGAAAACAGGTTCCTCTGGAATGGACTGACACATCTGGGGGACTCTTGGAATGGTGGCACGACCCTGGAGTTCCTCTCGCCTTTCCTGTGGAGAGCTTCTCCTCTTGAGATGCGACGGGAACGCCGGGAATTCTTTCCCTACGAAACAGGGAAAGGATCCCTGATCTCGAGCTAGGGGGCGGAAACGGAGCTCCCCTGGATGTGTGCGGGACCCCACGTGCTTCCTCTCGAGTGGAGACGGTATGTCGGGGAACTTCTTGAGTTGCAGCAATGGTGTGAAGGACCCTTTGGAAGTTCCAGTGGTTAGATGTGATTGGCCTCGAGAAGCCTCAGCGGAAATGGGCCTCATCTCGCCTGGAGGGCAAAACCTCCTGGATTTTCTCGAGTTGCGGCAGGTGCTCTCCTCTTACGACGGGGACCTCAGGGAACCGCTCTGGTGGCCTCAGGAAAGGCCAGTCCCCATGCGAGTTCCACGGGGGCCTCTCAGGATTCCTCTCCCGTCGATGCCGGGGCCTAAGACCTTGTGTGGAGTCGGGGCCGAAACCTGAGGATTCCTCTCCAGTGCTGACATGGATCTTGGGGTACTTCTGGAGTCTCCCCAGGGGAGTCAGTCCTCGTCTCGAATGCGGGCATGCACTTGCGCTTTCCTCCAGAGCGGTAGCAGCAGTGTCACGCAGTCCGCCGCGTGGATCAAAGGATCTATGGTTTTCCCTCAAGTCTTTCCCACGAGGCTTTCCCACGAGGCTTTCCCAAAGAGCTGTCCCACGTGCACACGTGGTGGGAGTCGATCCTCGGCTTGAACGTCAAGGCAGTGCAGGGAAAACAGGTTCCTCTGGAATGGACTGACATATCTGGGGGACTCTTGGAATGGTGTCACGACCCTGGAGTTCCTCTCCCTTTCCTGTGGAGAGCGCCTCCTCTTGAGATGCGACGGGAACGCCGGGAATTCTTTCCCTACGAAACAGGGAAAGGATCCCTCATCTCGAGCTAGGAGGCGGAAACGGGGCTCCCCTGGATGTGTGCGGGACCCACGTGCTTCCTCACGAGTGGAGACGGGTATGTCGGGGAACTTCTTCAGTTGCAGCAAGGGTGTCAAGGACCCTTTGGAAGTTCCAGTGGTTAGACATGATTAGCCACGAGAAGCCTCAGCGGAAATGGGCCTCATCTCGCCTGGAGGGCAAAACCTCCTGGATTTTCTCGAGTTGCGGCAGGTGCTCTCGACTTACGACGGGGACCTCAGGGACCCGCTCTGGTGGCCTCAGGAAAGGCCAGTCCCCATGCGAGTTCCTCGGGGGCCTCTCGGGATTCCTCTCCCGTCGATGCCGGGACCTAAGACCTTGTGTGGAGTCGGGGCCGGAACCTGAGGATTCCTCTCCAGTGCTGACATGGATCTTGGGGTACTTCTGGAGTCTCCCCAGGGGAGTCAGTCCTCGTCTCGAATGCGGGCATGCACTTGCGCTTTCCTCCAGAGCGGTAGCAGCAGTGTCACTCAGTCCGCCGCGTGGATCAAAGGATCTATGGTTTTCCCTCGAGTCTTTCCCACGAGGCTTTCCCACGAGGCTTTCCCACAGGGCTGTCCCACGTGCACACGTGGTGGGAGTGGATCCTCGGCTTGAACGTCAAGGCAGTGCAGGGAAAACAGGTTCCTCTGGAATGGACTGACACATCTGGGGGACTCTTGGAATGGTGGCACGACCCTGGAGTTCCTCTCGCCTTTCCTGTGGAGAGCGTCTCCTCTTGAGATGCGACGGGAACGCCGGGAATTCTTTCCCTACGAAACAGGGAAAGGATCCCTCATCTCGAGCTAGGGGGCGGAAACGGAGCTCCCCTGGATGTGTGCGGGACCCCACGTGCTTCCTCTTGAGTGGAGACGGGTATGTCGGGGAACTTCTTGAGTTGCAGCAATGGTGTGAATGACCCTTTGGAAGTTCCAGTGGTTAGATGTGATTGGCCTCGAGAAGCCTCAGCGGAAATGGGCCTCATCTCGCCTGGAGGGCAAAACCTCCTGAATTTTCTCGAGTTGCGGCAGCTGCTCTCGACTTACGACGGGGACCTCAGGGAACCGCTCTGTTGGCCTCAGGAAAAGCCAGTCCCCATGCGGGTTCCTCGGGGGCGTCTCGGGATTCCTCTCCCGTCGATGCCGGGGCCTAAGACCTTGTGTGGAGTCGGGGCCGGAACATGAGGATTCCTCTCCAGTGCTGACATGGATCTTGGGGTACTTCTGGAGTCTCCCAAGGGGAGTCGTCCTCGTCTCGAATGCGGGCATGCACTTGCGCTTTCCTCCAGAGCGGTAGCAGCAGTGTCACGCAGTCCGCCGCGTGGATCAAAGGATCTATGGTTTTCCCTCGAGTCTTTCCCACGAGGCTTTCCCTCAGGGCTGTCCCACGTGCACACGTGGTGGGAGTCGATCCTCGTCTTGAACGTCAAGGCAGTGCAGGGAAAACAGGTTCCTCTGGAATGGACTGACACATCTGGGGGACTCTTGGAATGGTGGCACGACCCTGGAGTTCCTCTCGCCTTTCCTGTGGAGAGCGCCTCCTCTTGAGATGCGACGGGAACGCCGGGAATTCTTTCCCTACGAAACAGGGAAAGGATCCCTCATCTCGAGCTAGGAGGCGGATACGTGGCTCCCCTGGTGGTGTGCGGGACACCACGTGCTTCCTCTCGAGTGGAGACGGGTATGTCGGGGAACTTCTTGAGTAGCAGCAAGGATGTAAAGGACCCTTTGGAAGTTCCAGTGGTTAGATGTGATTGGCCTCGAGAAGCCTCAGCGGAAATGGGCCTCATCTCGCCTGGAGGGCAAAACCTCCTGGATTTTCTCGAGTTGCGGCAGGTGCTCTCGACTTACGACGGGGACCTCAGGGACCCGCTCTGGTGGCCTCAGGAAAGGCCAGTCCCCATGCGAGTTCCACGGGGGCCTCTCGGCATTCCTCTCCCGTCGAGGCCGGGGCCTAAGACCTTGTGTGGAGTCGGGGCCGGAACCTGAGGATTCCTCTCCAGTTCTGACATGGATCTTGGGGTACTTCTGGAGTCTCCCCAGGGGAGTCAGTCCTCGTCTCGAATGCGGGCATGCACTTGCGCTTTCCTCCAGAGCGGTAGCAGCAGTGTCACGCAGTCCTCCGCGTGGATCAAAGGATCTATGGTTTTCCCTCGAGTCTTTCCCACGAGGCTTTCCACGAGGCTTTCCACAGGGCTGTCCCACGTGCACACGTGGTGGGAGTCGATCCTCGGCTTCAACGTCAAGGCAGTGCAGGGAAAACAGGTTCCTCTGGAAAGGACTGACACATCTGGGGGACTCTTGGAATGGTGGCACGACCCTGGAGTTCCTCTCGCCATTCCTGTGGAGAGCGCCTCCTCTTGAGATGCGACGGGAACGCCGGGAATTCTTTCCCTACGAAACAGGGAAAGGATCCCTCATGTCGAGCTAGGAGGCGGAAACGGGGCTCCCCTGGATGTGTGCGGGACCCACGTGCTTCCTCTCGAGTGGACACGGGTATGTCGGGGAACTTCTTGAGTTGCAGCAAGGGTGTGAATGACCCTTTGGAAGTTCCAGTGGTTAGACGTGATTAGCCTCGAGAAGCCTCAGCGGAAATGGGCCTAATCTCGCCTGGAGGGCAAAACCTCCTGGATTTTCTCGAGTTGCGGCAGGTGCTCTCGACTTACGACGGGGACCTCAGGGACCCGCTCTGGTGGCCTCAGGAAAGGCCAGTCCCCATGCGAGTTCCTCGGGGGCCTCTCGGGATTCCTCTCCCGTCGATGCCGGGGCCTAAGACCTTGTGTGGAGTCGGGGCCGGAACCTGAGGATTCCTCTCCAGTGCTGACATGGATCTTGGGGTAATTCTGGAGTCTCCCCAGGGGAGTCAGTCCTCGTCTCGAATGCGGGCATGCACTTGCGCTTTCCTCCAGAGCGGTAGCAGCAGTGTCACGCAGTCCGCCGCGTGGATCAAAGGATCTATGGTTTTCCCTCGAGTCTTTCCCACGAGGCTTTCCCACGAGGCTTTCCCACAGGGCTGTCCCACGTGCACACGTGGTGGGAGTCGATCTTCGGCTTGAACGTCAAGGCAGTGCAGGGAAAACAGGTTCCTCTGGAATGGACTGACACATCTGGGGGACTCTTGGAATGGTGTCACGACCCTGGAGTTCCTCTCGCCTTTCCTGTGGAGAGCACCTCCTCTTGAGATGCGACGGGAACGCCGGGAATTCTTTCCCTACGAAACAGGGAAAGGATCCCTCATCTCGAGCTAGGAGGCGGAAACGGGGCTCCCCTGGATGTGTGCGGGACCCACGTGCTTCCTCTCGAGTGGAGACGGGTATGTCGGGGAACTTCTTGAGTTGCAGCAAGGGTGTGAAGGACCCTTTGGAAGTTCCAGTGGTTAGACGTGATTAGCCACGAAAAGCCTCAGCGGAAATGGGCCTCATCTCGCCTGGAGGGCAAAACCTCCTGGATTTTCTCGAGTTGCGGCAGGTGCTCTCGACTTACGACGGGGACCTCAGGGACCCGCTCTGGTGGCCTCAGGAAAGGCCAGTCCCCATGCGAGTTCCTCGGGGGCCTCTCGGGATTCCTCTCCCGTCGATGCCGGGACCTAAGACCTTGTGTGGAGTCAGGGCCGGAACCTGAGGTTTCCTCTCCAGTGCTGACATGGATCTTGGGGTACTTCTGGAGTCTCCCCAGGGGAGTCAGTCCTCGTCTCGAATGCGGGCATGCACTTGCGCTTTCCTCCAGAGCGGTAGCAGCAGTGTCACGCAGTCCGCCGCGTGGATCAAAGGATCTATGGTTTTCCCTCGAGTCTTTCCCACGAGGCTTTCCCACGAGGCTTTCCCACAGGGCTGTCCCACGTGCACACGTGGTGGGAGTCGATCCTCGGCTTGAACGTCAAGGCAGTGCAGGGAAAACAGGTTCCTCTGGAATGGACTGACACATCTGGGGGACTCTTGGAATGGTGGCACGACCCTGGAGTTCCTCTCGCCTTTCCTGTGGAGAGCTTCTCCTCTTGAGATGCGACGGGAACGCCGGGAATTCTTTCCCTACGAAACAGGGAAAGGATCCCTGATCTCGAGCTAGGGGGCGGAAACGGAGCTCCCCTGGATGTGTGCGGGACCCCACGTGCTTCCTCTCGAGTGGAGACGGTATGTCGGGGAACTTCTTGAGTTGCAGCAATGGTGTGAAGGACCCTTTGGAAGTTCCAGTGGTTAGATGTGATTGGCCTCGAGAAGCCTCAGCGGAAATGGGCCTCATCTCGCCTGGAGGGCAAAACCTCCTGGATTTTCTCGAGTTGCGGCAGGTGCTCTCGACTTACGACGGGGACCTCAGGGAACCGCTCTGGTGGCCTCAGGAAAGGCCAGTCCCCATGCGAGTTCCACGGGGGCCTCTCAGGATTCCTCTCCCGTCGATGCCGGGGCCTAAGACCTTGTGTGGAGTCGGGGCCGAAACCTGAGGATTCCTCTCCAGTGCTGACATGGATCTTGGGGTACTTCTGGAGTCTCCCCAGGGGAGTCAGTCCTCGTCTCGAATGCGGGCATGCACTTGCGCTTTCCTCCAGAGCGGTAGCAGCAGTGTCACGCAGTCCGCCGCGTGGATCAAAGGATCTATGGTTTTCCCTCAAGTCTTTCCCACGAGGCTTTCCCACGAGGCTTTCCCAAAGAGCTGTCCCACGTGCACACGTGGTGGGAGTCGATCCTCGGCTTGAACGTCAAGGCAGTGCAGGGAAAACAGGTTCCTCTGGAATGGACTGACATATCTGGGGGACTCTTGGAATGGTGTCACGACCCTGGAGTTCTTCTCCCTTTCCTGTGGAGAGCGCCTCCTCTTGAGATGCGACGGGAACGCCGGGAATTCTTTCCCTACGAAACAGGGAAAGGATCCCTCATCTCGAGCTATGAGGCGGAAACGGGGCTCCCCTGGATGTGTGCGGGACCCACGTGCTTCCTCACGAGTGGAGACGGGTATGTCGGGGAACTTCTTCAGTTGCAGCAAGGGTGTCAAGGACCCTTTGGAAGTTCCAGTGGTTAGACATGATTAGCCACGAGAAGCCTCAGCGGAAATGGGCCTCATCTCGCCTGGAGGGCAAAACCTCCTGGATTTTCTCGAGTTGCGGCAGGTGCTCTCGACTTACGACGGGGACCTCAGGGACCCGCTCTGGTGGCCTCAGGAAAGGCCAGTCCCCATGCGAGTTCCTCGGGGGCCTCTCGGGATTCCTCTCCCGTCGATGCCGGGACCTAAGACCTTGTGTGGAGTCGGGGCCAAAACCTGAGGATTCCTCTCCAGTGCTGACATGGATCTTGGGGTACTTCTGGAGTCTGCCCAGGGGAGTCAGTCCTCGTCTCGAATGCGGGCATGCACTTGCGCTTTCCTCCAGAGCGGTAGCAGCAGTGTCACGCAGTCCGCCGCGTGGATCAAAGGATCTATGGTTTTCCCTCGAGTCTTTCCCACGAGGCTTTCCCACGAGGCTTTCCCACAGGGCTGTCCCACGTGCACACGTGGTGGGAGTGGATCCTCGGCTTGAACGTCAAGGCAGTGCAGGGAAAACAGGTTCCTCTGGAATGGACTGACACATCTGGGGGACTCTTGGAATGGTGGCACGACCCTGGAGTTCCTCTCGCCTTTCCTGTGGAGAGCGTCACCTCTTGAGATGCGACGGGAACGCCGGGAATTCTTTCCCTACGAAACAGGGAAAGGATCCCTCATCTCGAGCTAGGGGGCGGAAACGGAGCTCCCCTGGATGTGTGCGGGACCCCACGTGCTTCCTCTCGAGTGGAGACGGTATGTCGGGGAACTTCTTGAGTTGCAGCAATGGTGTGAAGGACCCTTTGGAAGTTCCAGCGGTTAGATGTGATTGGCCTCGAGAAGCCTCAGCGGAAATTGGCCTCATCTCGCGTGGAGGGCAAAACCTCCTGGATTTTCTCGAGTTGCGGCAGGTGCTCTCGACTTACGACGGGGACCTCAGGGAACCGCTCTGGTGGCCTCAGGAAAGGCCAGTCCCCATGCGAGTTCCACGGGGGCCTCTCGGGATTCCTCTCCCGTCGTTGCCGGGGCCTAAGACCTTGTGTGGAGTCGGGGCCGGAACCTGAGGATTCCTCTCCAGTGCTGACATGGATCTTGGGGTACTTCTGGAGTCTCCCCAGGGGAGTCAGTCCTTGTCTCGAATGCGGGCATGCACTTGTGCTTTCCTCCAGAGCGGTAGCAGCAGTGTCACGCAGTCCGCCGCGTGGATCAAAGGATCTATGGTTTTCCCTCGAGTCTTTCCCACGAGGCTTTCCCACGAGGCTTTCCCACAGGACTGTCCCACGTGCACACGGGGTGGGAGTCGATCCTCGGCTTGAACGTCAAGGCAGTGCAGGGAAAACAGGTTCCTCTGGAATGGACTGACACATCTGGGGGACTCTTGGAATGGTGGCACGACCCTGGAGTTCCTCTCGCCTTTCCTGTGGAGAGCGCCTCCTCTTGAGATGCGACGGGAACGCCGGGAATTCTTTCCCTACGAAACAGGGAAAGGATCACTCATCTCGAGCTAGGAGGCGGATACGGGGCTCCCCTGGTGGTGTGCGGGACACCACGTGCTTCCTCTCGAGTGGAGACGGGTATGTCGGGGAACTTCTTGAGTTGCAGCAAGGGTGTAAAGGACCCTTTGGAAGTTCCAGTGGTTAGATGTGATTGGCCTCGAGAAGCCTCAGCGGAAATGGGCCTCATCTCGCCTGGAGGGCAAAACCTCCTGGATTTTCTCGAGTTGCGGCAGGTGCTCTCGACTTACGACGGGGACCTCAGGGACCCGCTCTGGTGGCCTCAGGAAAGGCCAGTCCCCATGCGAGTTCCACGGGGGCCTCTCGGCATTCCTCTCCCGTCGAGGCCGGGGCCTAAGACCTTGTGTGGAGTCGGGGCCGGAACCTGAGGATTCCTCTCCAGTTCTGACATGGATCTTGGGGTACTTCTGGAGTCTCCCCAGGGGAGTCAGTCCTCGTCTCGAATGCGGGCATGCACTTGCGCTTTCCTCCAGAGCGGTAGCAGCAGTGTCACGCAGTCCTCCGCGTGGATCAAAGGATCTATGGTTTTCCCTCGAGTCTTTCCCACGAGGCTTTCCACGAGGCTTTCCACAGGGCTGTCCCACGTGCACACGTGGTGGGAGTCGATCCTCGGCTTCAACGTCAAGGCAGTGCAGGGAAAACAGGTTCCTCTGGAAAGGACTGACACATCTGGGGGACTCTTGGAATGGTGGCACGACCCTGGAGTTCCTCTCGCCATTCCTGTGGAGAGCGCCTCCTCTTGAGATGCGACGGGAACGCCGGGAATTCTTTCCCTACGAAACAGGGAAAGGATCCCTCATGTCGAGCTAGGAGGCGGAAACGGGGCTCCCCTGGATGTGTGCGGGACCCACGTGCTTCCTCTCGAGTGGAGACGGGTATGTCGGGGAACTTCTTGAGTTGCAGCAAGGGTGTGAATGACCCTTTGGAAGTTCCAGTGGTTAGACGTGATTAGCCTCGAGAAGCCTCAGCGGAAATGGGCCTAATCTCGCCTGGAGGGCAAAACCTCCTGGATTTTCTCGAGTTGCGGCAGGTGCTCTCGACTTACGACGGGGACCTCAGGGACCCGCTCTGGTGGCCTCAGGAAAGGCCAGTCCCCATGCGAGTTCCTCGGGGGCCTCTCGGGATTCCTCTCCCGTCGATCCCGGGGCCTAAGACCTTGTGTGGAGGCGGGGCTGGAACCTGAGGATTCCTCTCCAGTGCTGACATGGATCTTGGGGTACTTCTGGAGTCTCCCAAGGGGAGTCGTCCTCGTCTCGAATGCGGGCATGAACTTGCGCTTTCCTCCAGAGCGGTAGCAGCAGTGTCACGCAGTCCTCCGCGTGGATCAAAGGATCTATGGTTTTCCCTCGAGTCTTTCCCACGAGGCTTTCACACGAAGCTTTCCCACAGGGCTGTCCCACGAGCACACGTGGTGGGAGTCGATCTTCGGCTTGAACGTCAAGGCAGTGCAGGGAAAACAGGTCCTCTGGAATGGACTGACACATCTGGGGGACTCTTGGAATGGTGGCATGACCCTGGAGTTCCTCTCGCCTTTCCTGTGGAGAGCGCCTCCTCTTGAGATGCGACGGGAACGCCGGGAATTCTTTCCCTACGAAACAGGGAAAGGATCCCTCATCTCGACCGAGGAGTCGGAAACGGGGCTCCCCTGGATGTGTGCGGGACCCCACGTGCTTCCTCTCGAGTGGAGACGGGTATGTCGGGGAACTTCTTGAGTTGCAGCAAGGGTGTGAAGGACCGTTTGGAAGTTCCAGTGGTTAGATGTGATTGGCCTCGAGAAGCCTCAGCGGAAATGGGCCTCATCTCGCCTGGAGGGCGAAACCTCCTGGATTTTCTCGAGTTGTGGCAGGTGCTCTCGACTTACGACGGGGACCTCAGGGACCCGCTCTGGTGGCCTCAGAAAAGGCCAGTCCCCATGCGAGTTCCTCGGGGGCCTCTCAGGATTCCTCTCCCGTCAATGCAAGGGCCTAAGACCTTGTGTGGAGTCGGGGCCGGAACCTGAGGATTCCTCTCCAGGGCTGACATGGATCTTGGGGTACTTCTGGAGTCTCCCCAGGGGAGTCAGTCCTCGTCTCGAATGCGGGCATGCACTTGCGCTTTCCTCCAGAGCGGTAGCAGCAGTGTCACGCAGTCCGCCACGTGGATCAAAGGATCTATGGTTTTCCCTCGAGTCTTTCCCACGAGGCTTTCCCACGAGGCTTTCCCACAGGGCTGTCCCACGTGCACACGTGGTGGGAGTCGATACTCGGCTTGAACGTCAAGGCAGTGAAGGGAAAACAGGTTCCTCTTGAATGGACTGACACATCTGGGGTACTCTTGGAATGGTGGCACGACCCTGGAGTTCCTCTCGTCTTTCCTGTGGAGAGCGCCTCCTCTTGAAATGCGACGGGAACGCCGGGAATTCTTTCCCTACGAAACAGGGAAAGGATCACTCATGTCGAGCTAGGAGGCGGAAACGGGGCTCCCCTGGATGTGTGCGGGACCGACGTGCTTCCTCTCGAGTGCAGACGGGTTTGTCGGGGAACTTCTTGAGTTGCAGCAACGGTGTGAAGGGCCCTTTGGAAGTTCCAGTGGTTAGATGTGATTAGCCTCGAGAAGCGTCTTTGGAAATGGGCCTCATCTCGCCTGGAGGGCAAAACCTCCTGGATTTTCTCGAGTTGCGGCAGGTGCTCTCGACTTACGACGGGGACCTCAGGGACCCGCTCTGGTGGCCTCAGGAAAGGCCAGTCCCCATGCGAGTTCCTCGGGGGCCTCTCGGGATTCCTCTCCCGTCGATGCCGGGGCCTAAGACCTTGTGTGGTGTCGGGGCCGGAACCTGAGGATTCTTCTCCAGTGCTGACATGGATCTTGGGGTACTTCTGGAGTCTCCCCAGGGGAGTCAGTCCTCGTCTCGAATGCGGGCATGCACTTGCGCTTTCCTCCAGAGCGGTAGCAGCAGTGTCACGCAGTCCGCCGCGTGGATCAAAGGATCTATGGTTTTCCCTCGAGTCTTTCACACGAGGCTTTCCCACGAGGCTTTCCCACAGGGCTGTCCCACGTGCACACGTGGTGGGAGTCGATCTTCGGCTTGAACGTCAAGGAAGTGCAGGGAAAACAGGTTCCTCTGGAATGGACTGACAAATCTGGGGGACTCTTGGAATGGTGTCACGACCCTGGAGTTCCTCTCGCCTTTCCTGTGGAGAGCGCCTCCTCTTGAGATGCGACGGGAACGCCGGGAATTCTTTCCCTTCGAAACAGGGAAAGGATCCCTCATCTCGAGCTAGGAGGCGGAAACGGGGCTCCCCTGGATGTGGGCGGGACCCACGTGCTTCCTCTCGAGTGGAGACGGGTATGTCGGGGAACTTCTTGAGTTGCAGCAAGGGTGTGAAGGACCCTTTGGAAGTTCCAGTGGTTAGACGTGATTAGCCACGAAAAGCCTCAGCGGAAATGGGCCTCATCTCGCCTGGAGGGCAAAACCTCCTGGATTTTCTCGAGTTGCGGCAGGTGCTCTCGACTTACGACGGGGACCTCAGGGACCCGCTCTGGTGGCCTCAGGAAAGGCCAGTCCCCATGCGAGTTCCTCGGGGGCCTCTCGGGATTCCTCTCCCGTCGATGCCGGGACCTAAGACCTTGTGCGGAGTCAGGGCCGGAACCTGAGGTTTCCTCTCCAGTGCTGACATGGATCTTGGGGTACTTCTGGAGTCTGCCCAGGGGAGTCATTCCTCGTCTCGAATGCGGGCATGCACTTGCGCTTTCCTCCAGAGCGGTAGCAGCAGTGTCACGCAGTCCGCCGCGTGGATCAAAGGATCTATGGTTTTCCCTCGAGTCTTTCCCACGAGGCTTTCCCACGAGGCTTTCCCACAGGGCTGTCCCACGTGCACACGTGGTGGGAGTCGATCCTCGGCTTGAACGTCAAGGCAGTGCAGGGAAAACAGGTTCCTCTGGAATGGACTGACGCATCTGGGGGACTCTTGGAATGGTGGCACGACCCTGGAGTTCCTCTCGCCTTTCCTGTGGAGAGCTTCTCCTCTTGAGATGCGACGGGAACGCCGGGAATTCTTTCCCTACGAAACAGGGAAAGGATCCCTGATCTCGAGCTAGGGGGCGGAAACGGAGCTCCCCTGGATGTGTGCGGGACCCCACGTGCTTCCTCTCGAGTGGAGACGGTATGTCGGGGAACTTCTTGAGTTGCAGCAATGGTGTGAAGGACCCTTTGGAAGTTCCAGTGGTTAGATGTGATTGGCCTCGAGAAGCCTCAGCGGAAATGGGCCTCATCTCGCCTGGAGGGCAAAACCTCCTGGATTTTCTCGAGTTGCGGCAGGTGCTCTCGACTTACGACGGGGACCTCAGGGACCCGCTCTGGTGGCCTCAGGAAAGGCCAGTCCCCATGCGAGTTCCACGGGGGCCTCTGAGGATTCCTCTCCCGTCGATGCCGGGGCCTAAGACCTTGTGTGGAGTCGGGGCCGAAACCTGAGGATTCCTCTCCAGTGCTGACATGGATCTTGGGGTACTTCTGGAGTCTCCCCAGGGGAGTCAGTCCTCGTCTCGAATGGGGGCATGCACTTGCGCTTTCCTCCAGAGCGGTAGCAGCAGTGTCACGCAGTCCGCCGCGTGGATCAAAGGATCTATGGTTTTCCCTCGAGTCTTTCCCACTAGGCTTTCCCACGAGGCTTTCCCAAAGACCTGTCCCACGTGCACACGTGGTGGGAGTCGATCCTCGGCTTGAACGTCAAGGCAGTGCAGGGAAAACAGGTTCCTCTGGAATGGACTGACACATCTGGGGGACTCTTGGAATGGTGGCACGACCCTGGAGTTCCTCTCGCCTTTCCTGTGGAGAGCGTCTCCTCTTGAGATGCGACGGGAACGCCGGGAATTCTTTCCCTACGAAACAGGGAAAGGATCCCTCATCTCGAGCTAGGGGGCGGAAACGGAGCTCCAATGGATGTGTGCGGGACCCCACGTGCTTCCTCTCGAGTGGAGACGGTATGTCGGGGAACTTCTTGAGTTGCAGCAATGGTGTGAAGGACCCTTTGGAAGTTCCAGCGGTTAGATGTGATTGGCCTCGAGAAGCCTCAGCGGAAATGGGCCTCATCTCGCGTGGAGGGCAAAACCTCCTGGATTTTCTCGAGTTGCGGCAGGTGCTCTCGACTTACGACGGGGACCTCAGGGAACCGCTCTGGTGGCCTCAGGAAAGGCCAGTCCCCATGCGAGTTCCACGGGGGCCTCTCGGGATTCCTCTCCCGTCGTTGCCGGGGCCTAAGACCTTGTGTGGAGTCGGGGCCGGAACCTGAGGATTCCTCTCCAGTGCTGACATGGATCTTGGGGTACTTCTGGAGTCTCCCCAGGGGAGTCAGTCCTTGTCTCGAATGCGGGCATGCACTTGTGCTTTCCTCGAGAGCGGTAGCAGCAGTGTCACGTAGTCCGCCGCGTGGATCAAAGGATCTATGGTTTTCCCTCGAGTCTTTCCCACGAGGCTTTCCCACGAGGCTTTCCCACAGGACTGTCCCACGTGCACACGGGGTGGGAGTCGATCCTCGGCTTGAACGTCAAGGCAGTGCAGGGAAAACAGGTTCCTCTGGAATGGACTGACAAATCTGGGGGATTCTTGGAATGGTGTCACGACCCTGGAGTTCCTCTCCCTTACCTGTGGAGAGCGCCTCCTCTTGAGATGCGACGGGAACGCCGGGAATTCTTTCCCTACGAAACAGGGAAAGGATCCCTCATCTCGAGCTAGGAGGCGGAAACGGGGCTCCCCTGGATGTGTGCGGGACCCACGTGCTTCCTCACGAGTGGAGACGGGTATGTCGGGGAACTTCTTGAGTTGCAGCAAGGGTGTCAAGGACCCTTTGGAAGTTCCAGTGGTTAGACATGATTAGCCACGAGAAGCCTCAGCGGAAATGGGCCTCATCTCGCCTGGAGGGCAAAACCTCCTGGATTTTCTCGAGTTGCGGCAGGTGCTCTCGACTTACGACGGGGACCTCAGGGACCCGCTCTGGTGGCCTCAGGAAAGGCCAGTCCCGATGCGAGTTCCTCGGGGGCGTCTCGGGATTCCTCTCCCGTCCATGCCGGGGCCTAAGACCTTGTGTGGAGTCGGGGCTGGAACCTGAGGATTCCTCTCCAGTGCTGACATGGATCTTGGGGTACTTCTGGAGTCTCCCCAGGGGAGTCAGTCCTCGTCTCGAATGCGGGCATGCACTTGCGCTTTCCTCCAGAGCGGTAGCAGCAGTGTCACGCAGTCCGCCGCGTGGATCAAAGGATCTATGGTTTTCCCTCGAGTCTTTCCCACGAGGCTTTCCCACGAGGCTTTCCCACAGGGCTGTCCCACGTGCACACGTGGTGGGAGTCGATCCTCGGCTTGAACGTCAAGGCAGTGCAGGGAAAACAGGTTCCTCTGGAATGGACTGACACATCTGGGGGACTCTTGGAATGGTGGCACGACCCTGGAGTTCCTCTCGCCTTTCCTGTGGAGAGCGCCTCCTCTTGAGATGCGACGGGAACGACGGGAATTCTTTCACAACGAAACAGGGAAAGGATCCCTCATCTCGAGCTAGGAGGCGGAAACGGGGCTCCCCTGGATGTGTGCGGGACACCACGTGCTTCCTCTCGAGTGGAGACGGGTATGTCGGGGAACTTCTTGAGTTGCAGCAAGCGTGTGAAGGACCCTTTGGAAGTTCCAGTGGTTAGATGTGATTGGCCTCGAGAAGCCTCAGCGGAAATGGGCTTCATCTCGCCTGGAGGGCAAAACCTCCTGGATTTTCTCGAGTTGCGGCAGGTGCTCTCGACTTACGACGGGGACCTAAGGGACCCGCTCTGGTGGCCTCAGGAAAGGCCAGTCCCCATGCGAGTTCCTCGGGGGCCTCTCGGGATTCCTCTCCCGTCGATGCCGGGACCTAAAACCTTGTGTGGAGTCGGGGCCGGAACCTGAGGATTCCTCTCCAGTGCTGACATGGATCTTGGGGTACTTCTGGAGTCTCCCCAGGGGAGTCAGAACTCGTCTCGAATACGGGCATGCACTTGCGCTTTCCTCCAGAGCGGTAGCAGCAGTGTCACGCAGTCCGCCGCGTGGATCAAAGGATCTGTGGTTTTCCCTCGAGTCTTTCCCACGAGGCTTTCCCACGAGGCTTTCCCACAGGGCTGTCCCACGTGCACACGTGGTGGGAGTCGATCCTCGGCTTGAACGTCAAGGCAGTGAAGGGAAAACAGGTTCCTCTGGAATGGACTGACACATCTGGGGGACTCTTGGAATGGTGGCACGACCCTGGAGTTCCTCTCGCCTTTCCTGTGGAGAGCGCCTCCTCTTGAGATGCGACGGGAACGCCGGGAATTCTTTCCCTACGAAACAGGGAAAGGATCCCTCATCTCGAGCTAGGAGGCGGAAACGGGTCTCCCCTGGATGTGTGCGGGACCCCACGTGCTTCCTCTCGAGTGGAGACGGGTATGTCGGGGACCTTCTTGAGTTGCAGCAAGGGTGTGAAGGACCCTTTGGAAGTTCCAGTGGTTAGATGTGATTGGCCTCGAGAAGCGTCAGCGGAAATGGGTCTCATCTCGCCTGGAGGGCAAAACCTCTGAGATTTTCTCGAGTTGCGGCATGTGCTCTCGACTTACGACGAGGACCTCAGGGACCCGCTTTGGTGGCCTCAGGAAAGGCCAGTCCCCATGCGAGTTCCTCTGGGGATTCCTCTCCCGTCGATGCCGGGGCCTAAGACCTTGTGTGGAGTCGGGGCCGGAACCTGAGGATTCCTCTCCAGTGCTGACATGGATCTTGGGGTACTTCTGGAGTCTCCCCAGGGGAGTCAGTCCTCGTCTCGAATGCGGGCATGCACTTGCGCTTTCCTCCAGAGCGGTAGCAGCAGTGTCACGCAGTCCGCCGCGTGGATCAAAGGATCTATGGTTTTCCCTCGAGTCTTTCCCACTAGGCTTTCCCACGAGGCTTTCCCACAGGGCTGTCCCACGTGCACAGGTGGTGGGAGTCGATCCTCGGCTTGAACGTCAAGGCAGTGCAGGGAAAACAGGTTCCTCTGGAATGGACTGACACATCTGGGGGACTCTTGGAATGGTGGCACGACCCTGGAGTTCCTCTCGCCTTTCCTGTGGAGAGCGCCTCCTCTTGAGATGCGACGGGAACGCCGGGAATTCTTTCCCTACGAAACAGGGAAAGGATCCCTCATCTCGAGCTAGGAGGCGGAAACGGGGCTCCCCTGGATGTGTGCGGGACACCACGTGCTTCCTCTCGAGTGGAGACGGGTATGTCGGGGAACTTCTTGAGTTGCAGCAAGGGTGTGAAGGACCCTTTGGAAGTTCCAGTGGTTAGATGTGATTGGCCTCGAGAAGCCTCAGCGGAAATGGGCCTCATCTCGCCTGGAGGGCAAAACCTCCTGGATTTTCTCGAGTTGCGGCAGGTGCTCTCGACTTACGATGGGGACCTCAGGGACCCGCTCTGGTGGCCTCAGGAAAGGCCAGTCCCCATGCGAGTTCCTCGGGGGCCTCTCGGGATTCCTCTCCCGTCCATACCGGGGCCTAAGACCTTGTGTGGAGTCGGGGCTGGAACCTGAGGATTCCTCTCCAGTGCTGACATGGATCTTGGGGTACTTCTGGAGTCTCCCCAGGGGAGTCAGTCCTCGTCTCGAATGCGGGCATGCACTTGCGCTTTCCTCCAGAGCGGTAGCAGCAGTGTCACGCAGTCCGCAGCGTGGATCAAAGGATCTATGGTTTTCCCTCGAGTCTTTCCCACGAGGCTTTCCCACGAGGCTTTCCCACAGGGCTGTCCCACGTGCACACGTGGTGGGAGTCGATCCTCGGCTTGAACGTCAAGGCAGTGCAGGGAAAACAGGTTCCTCTGGAATGGAATGACACATCTGGGGGACTCTTGGAATGGTGTCACGACCCTGGAGTTCCTCTCGCCTTTCCTGTGGAGAGCGCCTCCTCTTGAGATGCGACGGGAACGCCGGGAATTCTTTCCCTACGAAACAGGGAAAGGATCCCTCATCTCGAGCTATGAGGCGGAAACGGGGCTCCCCTGGATGTGTGCGGGACACCACGTGCTTCCTCTCGAGTGGAGACGGGTATGTCGGGGAACTTCTTGAGTTGCAGCAAGCGTGTGAAGGACCCTTTGGAAGTTCCAGTGGTTAGACGTGATTGGCCTCGAGAAGCCTCAGCGGAAATGGGCCTCATCTCGCCTGGAGGGCAAAACCTCCTGGATTTTCTCGAGTTGCGGCAGGTGCTCTCGACTTAGGACGGGGACCTCAGGGACCCGCTCTGGTGGCCTCAGGAAAGGCCAGTCCCCATGCGAGTTCCTCGGGGGCCTCTCGGGATTCCTCTCCCGTCGATGCCGGGACCTAAAACCTTGTGTGGAGTCGGGGCCGGAACCTGAGGATTCCTCTCCAGTGCTGACATGGATCTTGGGGTACTTCTGGAGTCTCCCCAGGGGAGTCAGTCCTCGTCTCGAATGCGGGCATGCACTTGTGCTTTCCTCGAGAGCGGTAGCAGCAGTGTCACGCAGTCCGCCGCGTGGATCAAAGGATCTATGGTTTTCCCTCGAGTCTTTCCCACGAGGCTTTCCCACGAGGCTTTCCCACAGGGCTGTCCCACGTGCACACGGGGTGGGAGTCGATCCTCGGCTTGAACGTCAAGGCAGTGCAGGGAAAACAGGTTCCTCTGGAATGGACTGACAAATCTGGGGGATTCTTGGAATGGTGTCACGACCCTGGAGTTCCTCTCCCTTACCTGTGGAGAGCGCCTCCTCTTGAGATGCGACGGGAACGCCGGGAATTCTTTCCCTACGAAACAGGGAAATGATCCCTCATCTCAAGCTTGGAGGCGGAAACGGGGCTCCCCTGGATGTGTGCGGGACCCACGTGCTTCCTCACGAGTGGAGACGGGTATGTCGGGGAACTTCTTGAGTTGCAGCAAGGGTGTAAAGGACCCTTTGGAAGTTCCAGTGGTTAGACATGATTAGCCACGAGAAGCCTCAGCGGAAATGGGCCTCATCTCGCCTGGAGGGCAAAACCTCCTGGATTTTCTCGAGTTGCGGCAGGTGCTCTCGACTTACGACGGGGACCTCAGGGACCCGCTCTGGTGGCCTCAGGAAAGGCCAGTCCCGATGCGAGTTCCTCGGGGGCCTCTCAGGATTCCACTCCCGTCGATGCCGGGGCCTAAGACCTTGTGTGGAGTCGGGGCCGGAACCTGAGGATTCCTCTCCAGTGCTGACATGGATCTTGGGGTACTTCTGGAGTCTCCCCAGGGGAGTCAGTCCTCGTCTCGAATGCGGGCATGCACTTGCGCTTTCCTCCAGAGCGGTAGCAGCAGTGTCACGCAGTCCTCCGCGTGGATCAAAGGATCTATGGTTTTCCCTCGAGTCTTTCCCACGAGGCTTTCCACGAGGCTTTCCACAGGGCTGTCCCACGTGCACACGTGGTGGGAGTCGATCCTCGGCTTCAACGTCAAGGCAGTGCAGGGAAAACTGGTTCCTCTGGAAAGGACTGACACATCTGGGGGACTCTTGGAATGGTGGCACGACCCTGGAGTTCCTCTCGCCTTTCCTGTGGAGAGCGCCTCCTCTTGAGATGCGACGGGAACGCCGGGAATTCTTTCCCTACGAAACAGGGAAAGGATCCCTCATGTCGAGCTAGGAGGCGGAAACGGGGCTCCCCTGGATGTGTGCGGGACCCACGTGCTTCCTCTCGAGTGGAGACGGGTATGTCGGGGAACTTCTTGAGTTGCAGCAAGGGTGTGAATGACCCTTTGGAAGTTCCAGTGGTTAGACGTGATTAGCCTCGAGAAGCCTCAGCGGAAATGGGCCTAATCTCGCCTGGAGGGCAAAACCTCCTGGATTTTCTCGAGTTGCGGCAGGTGCTCTCGACTTACGACGGGGACCTCAGGGACCCGCTCTGGAGGCCTCAGGAAAGGCCAGTTCCCATGCGAGTTCCTCGGGGGCCTCTCGGGATTCCTCTCCCGTCGATCCCGGGGCCTAAGACCTTGTGTGGAGGCGGGGCTGGAACCTGAGGATTCCTCTCCAGTGCTGACATGGATCTTGGGGTACTTCTGGAGTCTCCCAAGGGGAGTCGTCCTCGTCTCGAATGCGGGCATGAACTTGCGCTTTCCTCCAGAGCGGTAGCAGCAGTGTCACGCAGTCCTCCGCGTGGATCAAAGGATCTATGGTTTTCCCTCGAGTCTTTCCCACGAGGCTTTCACACGAAGCTTTCCCACGGGGCTGTCCCACGAGCACACGTGGTGGGAGTCGATCTTCGGCTTGAACGTCAAGGCAGTGCAGGGAAAACAGGTTCCTCTGGAATGGACTGACACATCTGGGGGACTCTTGGAATGGTGGCATGACCCTGGAGTTCCTCTCGCCTTTCCTGTGGAGAGCGCCTCCTCTTGAGATGCGACGGGAACGCCGGGAATTCTTTCCCTACGAAACAGGGAAAGGATCCCTCATCTCGAGCTAGGAGGCGGAAACGGGGCTCCCCTGGATGTGTGCGGGACCCCACGTGCTTCCTCTCGAGTGGAGACGGGTATGTCGGGGAACTTCTTGAGTTGCAGCAAGGGTGTGAAGGACCGTTTGGAAGTTCCAGTGGTTAGATGTGATTGGCCTCGAGAAGCCTCATCGGAAATGGGCCTCATCTCGCCTGGAGGGCGAAACCTCCTGGATTTTCTCGAGTTGTGGCAGGTGCTCTCGACTTACGACGGGGACCTCAGGGACCCGCTCTGGTGGCCTCAGAAAAGGCCAGTCCCCATGCGAGTTCCTCGGGGGCCTCTCAGGATTCCTCTCCCGTCAATGCAAGGGCCTAAGACCTTGTGTGGAGTCGGGGCCGGAACCTGAGGATTCCTCTCCAGGGCTGACATGGATCTTGGGGTACTTCTGGAGTCTCCCCAGGGGAGTCAGTCCTCGTCTCGAATGCGGGCATGCACTTGCGCTTTCCTCCAGAGCGGTAGCAGCAGTGTCACGCAGTCCGCCACGTGGATCAAAGGATCTATGGTTTTCCCTCGAGTCTTTCCCACGAGGCTTTCCCACGAGGCTTTCCCACAGGGCTGTCCCACGTGCACACGTGGTGGGAGTCGATCCTCGGCTTGAACGTCAAGGCAGTGAAGGGAAAACAGGTTCCTCTTGAATGGACTGACACATCTGGGGTACTCTTGGAATGGTGGCACGACCCTGGAGTTCCTCTCGTCTTTCCTGTGGAGAGCGCCTCCTCTTGAAATGCGACGGGAACGCCGGGAATTCTTTCCCTATGAAACAGGGAAAGGATCACTCATGTCGAGCTAGGAGGCGGAAACGGGGCTCCCCTGGATGTGTGCGGGACCGACGTGCTTCCTCTCGAGTGCAGACGGGTTTGTCGGGGAACTTCTTGAGTTGCAGCAACGGTGTGAAGGGCCCTTTGGAAGTTCCAGTGGTTAGATGTGATTAGCCTCGAGAAGCGTCTTTGGAAATGGGCCTCATCTCGCCTGGAGGGCAAAACCTCCTGGATTTTCTCGAGTTGCGGCAGGTGCTCTCGACTTACCACGGGGACCTCAGGGACCCGCTCTGGTGGCCTCAGGAAAGGCCAGTCCCCATGCGAGTTCCTCGGGGGCCTCTCGGGATTCCTCTCCCGTCGATGCCGGGGCCTAAGACCTTGTGTGGAGTCGGGGCCGGAACCTGAGGATTCCTCTCCAGTGCTGACATGGATCTTGGGGTACTTCTGGAGTCTCCCCAGGGGAGTCAGTCCTCGTCTCGAATGCGGGCATGCACTTGCGCTTTCCTCCAGAGCGGTAGCAGCAGTGTCACGCAGTCCGCCGCGTGGATCAAAGGATCTATGGTTTTCCCTCGAGTCTTTCCCACGAGGCTTTGCCACGAGGCTTTCCCACAGGGCTGTCCCACGTGCACACGTGGTGGGAGTCGATCTTCGGCTTGAACGTCAAGGCAGTGCAGGGAAAACAGGTTCCTCTGGAATGGACTGACAAATCTGGGGGACTCTTGGAATGGTGTCACGACCCTGGAGTTCCTCTCGCCTTTCCTGTGGAGAGCACCTCCTCTTGAGATGCGACGGGAACGCCGGGAATTCTTTCCCTACGAAACAGGGAAAGGATCCCTCATCTCGAGCTAGGAGGCGGAAACGGGGCTCCCCTGGATGTGGGCGGGACCCACGTGCTTCCTCTCGAGTGGAGACGGGTATGTCGGGGAACTTCTTGAGTTGCAGCAAGGGTGTGAAGGACCCTTTGGAAGTTCCAGTGGTTAGACGTGATTAGCCACGAAAAGCCTCAGCGGAAATGGGCCTCATCTCGCCTGGAGGGCAAAACCTCCTGGATTTTCTCGAGTTGCGGCAGGTGCTCTCGACTTACGACGGGGACCTCAGGGAACCGCTCTGGTGGCCTCAGGAAAGGCCAGTCCCCATGCGAGTTCCACGGGGGCCTCTCGGGATTCCTCTCCCGTCGTTGCCGGGGCCTAAGACCTTGTGTGGAGTCGGGGCCGGAACCTGAGGATTCCTCTCCAGTGCTGACATGGATCTTGGGGTACTTCTGGAGTCTCCCCAGGGGAGTCAGTCCTTGTCTCGAATGCGGGCATGCACTTGTGCGTTCCTCCAGAGCGGTAGCAGCAGTGTCACGCAGTCCGCCGCGTGGATCAAAGGATCTATGGTTTTCCCTCGAGTCTTTCCCACGAGGCTTTCCCACGAGGCTTTCCCACAGGACTGTCCCACGTGCACACGGGGTGGGAGTCGATCCTCGGCTTGAACGTCAAGGCAGTGCAGGGAAAACAGGTTCCTCTGGAATGGACTGACACATCTGGGGGACTCTTGGAATGGTGGCACGACCCTGGAGTTCCTCTCGCCTTTCCTGTGGAGAGCGCCTCCTCTTGAGATGCGACGGGAAAGCCGGGAATTCTTTCCCTAAGAAACAGGGAAAGGATCACTCATCTCGAGCTAGGAGGCGGATACGGGGCTCCCCTGGTGGTGTGCGGGACACCACGTGCTTCCTCTCGAGTGGAGACGGGTATGTCGGGGAACTTCTTGAGTTGCAGCAAGGGTGTAAAGGACCCTTTGGAAGTTCCAGTGGTTAGATGTGATTGTCCTCGAGAAGCCTCAGCGGAAATGGGCCTCATCTCGCCTGGAGGGCAAAACCTCCTGGATTTTCTCGAGTTGCGGCAGGTGCTCTCGACTTACGACGGGGACCTCAGGGACCCGCTCTGGTGGCCTCAGGAAAGGCCAGTCCCCATGCGAGTTCCACGGGGGCCTCTCGGCATTCCTCTCCCGTCGAGGCCGGGGCCTAAGACCTTGTGTGGAGTCGGGGCCGGAACCTGAGGATTCCTCTCCAGTTCTGACATGGATCTTGGGGTACTTCTGGAGTCTCCCCAGGGGAGTCAGTCCTCGTCTCGAATGCGGGCATACACTTGCGCTTTCCTCCAGAGCGGTAGCAGCAGTGTCACGCAGTCCTCCGCGTGGATCAAAGGATCTATGGTTTTCCCTCGAGTCTTTCCCACGAGGCTTTCACACGAAGCTTTCCCACAGGGCTGTCCCACGAGCACACGTGGTGGGAGTCGATCTTCGGCTTGAACGTCAAGGCAGTGCAGGGAAAACAGGTTCCTCTGGAATGGACTGACACATCTGGGGGACTCTTGGAATGGTGGCATGACCCTGGAGTTCCTCTCGCCTTTCCTGTGGAGAGCGCCTCCTCTTGAGATGCGACGGGAACGCCGGGAATTCTTTCCCTACGAAACAGGGAAAGGATCCCTCATCTCGACCGAGGAGTCGGAAACGGGGCTCCCCTGGATGTGTGCGGGACCCCACGTGCTTCCTCTCGAGTGGAGACGGGTATGTCGGGGAACTTCTTGAGTTGCAGCAAGGGTGTGAAGGACCGTTTGGAAGTTCCAGTGGTTAGATGTGATTGGCCTCGAGAAGCCTCAGCGGAAATGGGCCTCATCTCGCCTGGAGGGCGAAACCTCCTGGATTTTCTCGAGTTGTGGCAGGTGCTCTCGACTTACGACGGGGACCTCAGGGACCCGCTCTGGTGGCCTCAGAAAAGGCCAGTCCCCATGCGAGTTCCTGGGGGCCTCTCAGGATTCCTCTCCCGTCAATGCAAGGGCCTAAGACCTTGTGTGGAGTCGGGGCCGGAACCTGAGGATTCCTCTCCAGGGCTGACATGGATCTTGGGGTACTTCTGGAGTCTCCCCAGGGGAGTCAGTCCTCGTCTCGAATGCGGGCATGCACTTGCGCTTTCCTCCAGAGCGGTAGCAGCAGTGTCACGCAGTCCGCCACGTGGATCAAAGGATCTATGGTTTTCCCTCGAGTCTTTCCCACGAGGCTTTCCCACGAGGCTTTCCCACAGGGCTGTCCCACGTGCACACGTGGTGGGAGTCGATCCTCGGCTTGAACGTCAAGGCAGTGAAGGGAAAACAGGTTCCTCTTGAATGGACTGACACATCTGGGGTACTCTTGGAATGGTGGCACGACCCTGGAGTTCCTCTCGTCTTTCCTGTGGAGAGCGCCTCCTCTTGAAATGCGACGGGAACGCCGGGAATTCTTT
Source organism: Ovis canadensis (assembly GCF_042477335.2). Taxonomy (NCBI): domain Eukaryota; kingdom Metazoa; phylum Chordata; class Mammalia; order Artiodactyla; family Bovidae; genus Ovis; species Ovis canadensis. Next base: position 3,264,338 of record NC_091262.1, on the reverse strand, counting down.
CCCTACGAAACAGGGAAAGGATCCCTCATCTCGAGCTAGGAGGCGGAAACGGGGCTCCCCTGGATGTGTGCGGGACCCCACGTGCTTCCTCTCGAGTGGAGACGGGTATGTCGGGGAACTTCTTGAGTTGCAGCAAGGGTGTGAAGGACCCTTTGGAAGTTCCAGTGGTTAGACGTGATTAGCCTCGAGAAGCCTCAGCGGAAATGGGCCTCATCTCGCCTGGAGGGCAAAACCTCCTGGATTTTCTCGAGTTGCGGCAGGTGCTCTCGACTTACGACGGGGACCTCAGGGACCCGCTCTGGTGGCCTCAGGAAAGGCCAGTCCCCATGCGAGTTCCTCGGGGGCCTCTCGGGATACCTCTCCCGTCGATGCCGGGGCCTAAGACCTTGTGTGGAGTCGGGGCCGGAACCTGAGGATTCCTCTCCAGTGCTGACATGGATCTTAGGGTACTTTGGAGTCTCCCCAGGGGAGTCAGTCCTCGTCTCGAATGCGGGCATGCACTTGCGCTTTCCTCCAGAGCGGTAGCAGCAGTGTCACGCAGTCCGCCGCGTGAATCAAAGGATCTATGGTTTTCCCTCGAGTCATTCCCACGAGGCTTTCCCACGAGGCTTTCCCACAGGGCTGTCCCACGTGCACACGTGGTGGGAGTCGATCCTCGGCTTGAACGTCAAGGCAGTGCAGGGAAAACAGGTTCCTCTGGAATGGACTGACACATCTGGGGGACTCTTGGAATGGTGGCACGACCCTGGAGTTCCTCTCGCCTTTCCTGTGGAGAGCGCCTCCTCTTGAGATGCGACGGGAACGCCGGGAATTCTTTCCCTACGAAACAGGGAAAGGATCCCTCATCTCGAGCTAGGAGGCGGAAACGTGGCTCCCCTGGATGTGTGCGGGACCCCACGTGCTTCCTCTCAAGTGGAGACGGGTATGTCGGGGAACTTCTTGAGTTGCAGCAAGGGTGTGAAGGATCCTTTGGAAGTTCCAGTGGTTAGACGTGATTAGCCTCGAGAAGCCTCAGCGGAAATGGGCCTCATCTCGCCTGGAGGGCAAAACCTCCTGGATTTTCTCGAGTTGCGGCAGGTGCTCTCGACTTACGACGGGGACCTCAGGGACCCGCTCTGGTGGCCGCAGGAAAGGCCAGTCCCCATGCGAGTTCCTCGGGGGCCTCTCGGGATTCCTCTCCCGTCGATGCCGGGGCCTCAGACCTTGTGTGGAGTCGGGGCCGGAACCTGAGGATTCCTCTCCAATGCTGACATGGATCTTGGGGTACTTCTGGAGTCTCCCCAGGGGAGTCAGTCCTCGTCTCGAATGCGGGAATGCACTTGCGCTTTCCTCCAGAGCGGTAGCAGCAGTGTCACGCAGTCCGCCGCGTGGATCAAATGATCTATGGTTTTCCCTCGAGTCTTTCCCTCGAGGCTTTCCCACGAGGCTTTCCCACAGGGCTGTCCCACGTGCACACGTGGTGGGAGTCGATCCTCGGCTTGAACGTCAAGGCAGTGCAGGGAAAACAGGTTCCTCTGGAATGGACTGACACATCTGGGGGACTCTTGGAATGGTGGCACGACCCTGGAGTTCCTCTCGCCTTTCCTGTGGAGAGCGCCTCCTCTTGAGATGCGACGGAAACGCCGGGAATTCTTTCCCTACGAAACAGGGAAAGGATCCCTCATCTCGAGCTAGGAGGCGGAAACGGGGCTCCCCTGGATGTGTGCGGGACCCCACGTGCTTCCTCTCGAGTGGAGACGGGTATGTCGGGGAACTTCTTGAGTTGCAGCAAGGGTGTGAAGCACCATTTGGAAGTTCCAGTGGTTAGACGTGATTAGCCTCGAGAAGCCTCAGCGGAAATGGGCCTCATCTCGCCTGGAGGGCAAAACCTCCTGGATTTTCTCGAGTTGCGGCAGGTGCTCTCGACTTACGACGGGGACCTCAGGGACCCGCTCTGGTGGCCTCAGGAACGGCCAGTCCCATGCGAGTTCCTCGGGGGCGTCTCGGGATTCCTCTCCCGTCAATGCCGGGGCCTAAGACCTTGTGTGGACTCGGGGACGGAACCTGAGGATTCCTCTCCAGTGCTGACATGGATCTTGGGGTACTTCTGGAGTCTCCCCAGGGGAGTCAGTCCTCGTCTCGAATGCGGGCATGCACTTGCGCTTTCCTCCAGAGCGGTAGCAGCAGTGTCACGCAGTCCGCCGCGTGGATCAAAGGATCTATGGTTTTCCCTCGAGTCTTTCCCACGAGGCTTTCCCACGAGGCTTTCCCACAGGGCTGTCCCAAGTGCACACGTGGTGGGAGTCGATCCTCGGCTTGAACGTCAAGGCAGTGCAGGGAAAACAGGTTCCTCTAGAATGGACTGACACATCTGGGGGACTCTTGGAATGTTGGCACGACCCTGGAGTTCCTCTCGCCTTTCCTGTGGAGAGCGCCTCCTCTTGAGATGCGACGGGAACGCCGGGAATTCTTTCCCTACGAAACAGGGAAAGGATCCCTCATCTCGAGCTAGGAGGCGGAAACGGGGCTCCCCTGGATGTGTGCGGGACCCCACGTGCGTCCTCTCGAGTGGAGACGGGTATGTCGGGGAACTTCTTGAGTTGCAGGAAGGTTGTGAAGGACCCTTTGGAAGTTCAAGTGGTTAGACGTGATTAGCCTCGAGAAGCCTCAGCGGAAATGGGCCTCATCTCGCCTGGAGGGCAAAACCTCCTGGATTTTCTCGAGTTGCGGCAGGTGCTCTCGACTTACGACGGGGACCTCAGGGACCCGCTCTGGTGGCCTCAGGAAAGGCCAGTCCCCATGCGAGTTCCTCGGGGGCCTCTCGGGATTCCTCTCCCGTCGATGCCGGGGCCTAAGACCTTGTGTGGAGTCGGGGCCGGAACCTGAGGATTCCTCTCCAGTGCTGACATGGATCTTGGCGTACTCCTGGAGTCTCCCCAGGGGAGTCAGTCCTCGTCTCGAATGCGGGCATGCACTTGCGCTTTCCTCCAGAGCGGTAGCAGCAGTGTCACGCAGTCCGCCGCGTGGATCAAAGGATCTATGTTTTTCCCTCGAGTCTTTCCCACGAGGCTTTCCCACGAGGCTTTCCCACAGGGCTGTCCCATGTGCACACGTGGTGGGAGTGGATCCTCGGCTTGAACGTCAAGGCAGTGCAGGGAAAACAGGTTCCTCTGGAATGGACTGACACATCTGGGGGACTCTTGGAATGGTGGCACGACCCTGGAGTTCCTCTCGCCTTTCCTGTGGAGAGCGCCTCCTCTTGAGATGCGACGGGAACGCCGGGAATTCTTTCCCTACGAAACAGGGAAAGGATCCCTCATCTCGAGCTAGGAGGCGGAAACGGGGCTCCCCTGGAAGTGTGCGGGACCCCACGTGCTTCCTCTCGAGTGGAGACGGGTATGTCGGGGAACTTCTTGAGTTGCAGCAAGGGTGTGAAGGACCCTTTGGAAGTTCCAGTGGTTAGACGTGATTAGACTCGAGAAGCCTCAGCGGAAATGGGCCTCATCTCGCCTGGAGGGCAAAACCTCCTGGATTTTCTCGAGTTGTGGCAGGTGCTCTCGACTTACGACGGGGACCTCAGGGACCCGCTCTGGTGGCCTCAGGAAAGGCCAGTCCCCATGCGAGTTCCTCGGGGGCCTCTCGGGATTCCTCTCCCGTCGATGCCGGGGCCTTAGACCTTGTGTGGAGTCGGGGCCGGAACCTGAGGATTCCTCTCCAGTGCTGACATGGATCTTGGGGTAATTCTGGAGTCTCCCCAGGGGAGTCAGTCCTCGTCTCGAATGCGGTCATGCACTTGCGCTTTCCTCCAGAACGGTAGCAGCAGTGTCACGCAGTCCGCCGCGTGGATCAAAGGATCTATGGTTTTCCCTCGAGTCTTTCCCAAGAGGCTTTCCCACGAGGCTTTCCCACAGGGCTGTCCCACGTGCACACGTTGTGGGAGTCGATCCTCGGCGTGAACGTCAAGGCAGTGCAGGGAAAACAGGTTCCTCTGGAATGGACTGACACATCTGGGGGACTCTTGGAATGGTGGCACGACCCTGGAGTTCCTCTCGCCTTTCCTGTGGAGACCGCCTCCTCTGGAGATGCGACGGGAACGCCGGGAATTCTTTCCCTACGAAACAGGGAAAGGATCCCTCATCTCGAGCTAGGAGGCGGAAACGTGGCTCCCCTGGATGTGTGAGGGACCCCACGTGCTTCCTCTCGAGTGGAGACAGGTATGTCGGGAAACTTCTTGAGTTGCAGCAAGGGTGTGAAGCACCCTTTGGAAGTTCCAGTGGTTAGACGTGATTAGCCTCGAGAAGCCTCAGCGGAAATGGGCCTCATCTCGCCTGGAGGGCAAAACCTCCTGGATTTTCTCGAGTTGCGGCAGGTGCTCTCGACTTACGACGGGGACCTCAGGGACCCGCTCTGGTGGCCTCAGGAAAGGCCAGTCCCCATGCGAGTTCCTCGGGGGCCTCTCGGGATTCCTCTCCCGTCGATGCCGGGGCCTAAGACCTTGTGTGGAATCGGGGCCGGAACCTGAGGATTCCTCTCCAGTGCTGACATGGATCTTGGGGTACTTCTGGAGTCTCCCCAGGGGAGTCAGTCCTCGTCTCGAATGCGGGCATGCACTTTCGCTTTCCTCCAGAGCGGTAGCAGCAGTGTCACGCAGTCCGCCGCATGGATCAAAGGATCTATGGTTTTCCCTCGAGTCTTTCCCACGAGGCTTTCCCACGAGGCTTTGCCACAGGGCTGTCCCACGTGCACACGTCGTGGGAGTCGATCCTCGGCTTGAACGTCAAGGCAGTGCAGGGAAAACAGGTTCCTCTGGAATGGACTGACACATCTGGGGGACTCTTGGAATGGTGGCACGACCCTGGAGTTCCTCTCGCCTTTCCTGTGGAGAGCGCCTCCTCTTGAGATGCGACGGGAACGCCGGGAATTCTTTCCCTACGAAACAGGGAAAGGATCCCTCATCTTGAGCTAGGAGGCGGAAACGGGGCTCCCCTGGATGTGTGCGGGACCCCACGTGCTTCCTCTCGAGTGGAGACGGGTATGTCGGGGAACTTCTTGAGTTGCAGCAAGGGTGTGAAGGACCCTTTGGAAGTTCCAGTGGTTAGACGTGATTAGCCTCGAGAAGCCTCAGCGGAAATGGGCCTCATCTCGCCTGGAGGGCAAAACCTCCTGGATTTTCTCGAGTTGGGGCAGGTGCTCTCGACTTACGACGGGGACCTCAGGGACCCGCTCTGGTAGCCTCAGGAAAGGCCAGTCCCCATGCGAGTTCCTCGGGGGCCTCTCGGGATTCCTCTCCCGTCGATGCCGGGGCCTAAGACCTTGTGTGGAGTCGGGGCCGGAACCTGAGGATTCCTCTCCAGTGCTGACATGGATCTTGGGGTACTTCTGGAGTCTCCCCAGGGGAGTCAGTCCTCGTCTCGAATGCGGGCATGCACTTGCGCTTTCCTCCAGAGCGGTAGCAGCAGTGTCACGCAGTCCGCCGCGTGGATCAAAAGATCTGTGGTTTTCCCTCGAGTCTTTCCCACGAGGCTTTCCCACGAGGCTTTCCCACAGGGCTGTCCCACGTGCACACGTGGTGGGAGTCGATCCTCGGCTTGAACGTCAAGGCAGTGCAGGGAAAACCGGTTCCTCTGGAATGGACTGACACATCTGGGGGACTCTTGGAATGGTGGCACGACCCTGGAGTTCCTCTCGCCTTTCCTGTGGAGAGCGCCTCCTCTTGAGATGCGACGGGAACGCCGGGAATTCTTTCCCTACGAAACAGGGAAAGGATCCCTCATCTCGAGCTAGGAGGCGGAAACGGGGCTCCCCTGGATGTGTGCGGGACCCCACGTGCTTCCTCTCGAGTGGAGACGGGTATGTCGGGGAACTTCTTGAGTTGCAGCAAGGGTGTGAAGGACCCTTTGGAAGTTCCAGTGGTTAGACGTGATTAGCCTCGAGAAGCCTCAGCGGAAATGGGCCTCATCTCGCCTGGAGGGCAAAAGTCCTGGATTTTCTCGAGTTGCGGCAGGTGCTCTCGACTTACGACGGGGACCTCATGGACCCGCTCTGGTGGCCTCAGGAAAGGCCGGTCCCCATGCGAGTTCCTCGGGGGCCTCTCGGGATTCCTCTCCCGCGATGCCGGGGCCTAAGACCTTGTGTGGAGTCGGGGCCGGAACCTGAGGATTCCTCTCCAGTGCTGACATGGATCTTGGGGTACTTCTGGAGTCTCCCCAGGGGAGTCAGTCCTCGTCTCGAATGCGGGCATGCACTTGCGCTTTCCTCCAGAGCGGTAGCAGCAGTGTCACGCAGTCCGCCGCGTGGATCAAAGGATCTATGGTTTTCCCTCGAGTCTTTCCCACGAAGCTTTCCCACGAGGCTTTCCCACAGGGCTGTCCCACGTGCACACGTGGTGGGAGTGGATCCTCGGCTTGAACGTCAAGGCAGTGCAGGGAAAAAAGGTTCCTCTGGAATGGACTGACACATCTGGGGGACTCTTGGAATGGTGGCACGACCCTGGAGTTCCTCTCGCCTTTCCTGTGGAGAGCGCCTCCTCTTGAGATGCGACGGGAACGCCGGGAATTCTTTCCCTACGAAACAGGGAAAGGATCCCTCATCTTGAGCTAGGAGGCGGAAACGGGGCTCCCCTGGATGTGTGCGGGACCCCACGTGCTTCCTCTCGAGTGGAGACGGGTATGTCGGGGGACTTCTTGAGTTGCAGCAAGGGTGTGAAGGACCCTTTGGAAGTTCCAGTGGTTAGACGTGATTAGCCTCGAGAAGCCTCAGCGGAAATGGGCCTCATCTCGCCTGGAGGGCAAAACCTCCTGGATTTTCTCGAGTTGCGGCAGGTGCTCTCGACTTACGATGGGGACCTCAGGGACCCGCTCTGGTGGCCTCAGGAAAGGCCAGTCCCCATGCGAGTTCCTCGGGGGCCTCTCGGCATTCCTCTCCCGTCGATGCCGGGGCCTAAGACCTTGTGTGGGTCGGGGTAGGAACCTGAGGATTCCTCTCCAGTGCTGACATGGATCTTGGGGTACTTCTGGAGTCTCCCCAGGGGAGTCAGTCCTCGTCTCGAATGCGGGCATGCACTTGCGCTTTCCTCCAGAGCGGTAGCAGCAGTGTCACGCATTCCGCCGCGTGGATCAAAGGATCTATGGTTTTCCCTCGAGTCTTTCCCACGAAGCTTTCCCACGAGGCTTTCCCACAGGGCTGTCCCACGTGCACACGTGGTGGGAGTGGATCCTCGGCTTGAACGTCAAGGCAGTGCAGGGAAAAAAGGTTCCTCTGGAATGGACTGACACATCTGGGGGACTCTTGGAATGGTGGCACGACCCTGGAGTTCCTCTCGCCTTTCCTGTGGAGAGCGCCTCCTCTGGAGATGCGACGGGAACGCCGGGAATTCTTTCCCTACGAAACAGGGAAAGGATCCCTCATCTCGAGCTAGGAGGCGGAAACGGGGCTCCCCTGGATGTGTGAGGGACCCCACGTGCTTCCTCTCGAGTGGAGACGGGTATGTCGGGGAACTTCTTGAGTTGCAGCAAGGGTGTGAAGCACCCTTTGGAAGTTCCAGTGGTTAGACGTGATTAGCCTCGAGAAGCCTCAGCGGAAATGGGCCTCATCTCGCCTGGAGAGCAAAACCTCCTGGATTTTCTCGAGTTGCGGCAGGTGCTCTCGACTTACGACGGGGACCTCAGGGACCCGCTCTGGTGGCCTCAGGTAAGGCCGGTCCCCATGCGAGTTCCTCGGGGGCCTCTCGGGATTCCTCTCCCGTCGATGCCGGGGCCTAAGACCTTGTGTGGAGTCGGAGCCGGAACCTGAGGATTCCTCTCCAGTACTGACATGGATCTTGGGGTACTTCTGGAGTCTCCCCAGGGGAGTCAGTCCTCGTCTCGAATGCGGGCATGCACTTGCGCTTTCCTCCAGAGCGGTAGCAGCAGTGTCACGCAGTCCGCCGCGTGGATCAAAGGATCTATGGTTTTCCCTCGAGTCTTTCCCACGAGGCTTTCCCACGAGGCTTTCCCACAGGGCTGTCCCACGAGCACACATGGTGGGAGTCGATCCTCGGCTTGAACGTCAAGGCAGTGCAGGGAAAACCGGTTCCTCTGGAATGGACTGACACATCTGGGGGACTCTTGGAATTCTGGCACGACCCTGGAGTTCCTCTCGCCTTTCCTGTGGAGAGCGCCTCCTCTTGAGATGCGACGGGAACGCCGGGAATTCTTTCCCTACGAAACAGGGAAAGGATCCCTCATCTCGAGCTAGGAGGCGGAAACGGGTCTCCCCTGGATGTGTGCGGGACCCCATGTGCTTCCTCTCGAGTGGAGACGGGTATGTCGGGGAACTTCTTGAGATGCAGCAAGGGTGTGAAGGACCCTTTGGAAGTTCCAGTGGTTAGACGTGATTAACCTCGAGAAGCCTCAGCGGAAATGGGCCTCATCTCGCCTGGAGGGCAAAACCTCCTGGATTTTCTCGAGTTGCGGCAGGTGCTCTCGACTTACGACGGGGACCTCAGGGACCCGCTCTGGTGGCCTCAGGAAAGGCCAGTCCCCAGGCGAGTTCCTCGGGGGCCTCTCGGGATTCCTCTCCCGTCCATGCCGGGGCCTAAGACCTTGTGTGGAGTCGGGGCCGGAACCTGAGGATTCCTCTCCAGTGCTGACATGGATCTTGGGGTACTTCTGGAGTCTCCCCAGGGCAGTCAGTCCTCGTCTCGAATGCGGGCATGCACTTGCGCTTTCCTCCAGAGCGGTAGCAGCAGTGTCACGCAGTCCGCCACGTGGATCAAAGGATCTATGGTTTTCCCTCGAGTCTTTCCCACGTGGCTTTCCCACGAGGCTTTCCCACAGGGCTGTCCCACGTGCACACGTGGTGGGAGTCGATCCTCGGCTTGAACGTCAAGGCAGTGCAGGGAAAACAGGTTCCTCTGGAATGGACTGACACATCTGGGGGTCTCTTGGAATGGTGCCACGACCCTGGAGTTCCTCTCGCCTTTCCTGTGGAGAGCGCCTCCTCTTGAGATGCGATGGGAACGCCGGGAATTCTTTCCCTACGAAACAGGGAAAGGATCACTCATCTCGAGCTAGGAGGCGGAAACGGGGCTCCCCTGGATGTGTGCGGGACCCCACGTGCTTCCTCTCGAGTGGAGACGGGTATGTCGGGGATCTTCTTGAGTTGCAGCAAGGGTGTGAAGGACCCTTTGGAAGTTCCAGTGGTTAGACGTGATTAGCCTCGAGAACCCTCAGCGGAAATGGGCCTCATCTCGCCTGGAGGGCAAAACCTCCTGGATTTTCTCGAGTTGCGGCAGGTGCTCTCGACTTACGACGGGGACCTCAGGGACCCGCTCTGGTGGCCTCAGGAAAGGCCAGTCCCCATGCGAGTTCCTCGGGGGCCTCTCGGGATTCCTCTCCCGTCCATGCCGGGGCCTAAGACCTTGTGTGGAGTCGGGGCCGGAACCTGAGGATTCCTCTCCAGTGCTGACATGGATCTTGGGGTACTTCTGGAGTCTCCCCAGGGCAGTCAGTCCTCGTCTCGAATGCGGGCATGCACTTGCGCTTTCCTCCAGAGCGGTAGCAGCAGTGTCACGCAGTCCGCCGCGTGGATCAAAGAATCTATGGTTTTCCCTCAAGTCTTTCCCACGAGGCTTTCCCACGAGGCTTTCCCACAGGGCTGTCCCACATGCACACGTGGTGGGAGTCGATCCTCGGCTTGAACGTCAAGGCAGTGCAGGGAAAACAGGTTCCTCTGGAATGGACTGACACATCTGGGGGACTCTTTGAATGGTGGCACGACCCTGGAGTTCCTCTCGCCTTTCCTGTGGAGAGCGCCTCCTCTTGAGATGCGACGGGAACGCCGGGAATTCTTTCCCTACGAAACAGGGAAAGGATCCCTCATCTCGAGCTAGGAGGCGGAAACGGGGCTCCCCTGGATGTGTGCGGGACCCCACGTGCTTCCTCTCGAGTGGAGACGGGTATGTCGGGGAACTTATTGAGTTGCAGCAAGGGTGTGAAGGACCCTTTGGAAGTTCCAGTGGTTAGACGTGATTAGCCTCGAGAAGCCTCAGCGGAAATGGGCCTCATCTCGCCTGGAGGGCAAAAGTCCTGGATTTTCTCGAGTTTCGGCAGGTGCTCTCGACTTACGACGGGGACCTCATGGACCCGCTCTGGTGGCCTCAGGAAAGGCCGGTCCCCATGCGAGTTCCTCGGGGGCCTCTCGGGATTCCTCTCCCGCGATGCCGGGGCCTAAGACCTTGTGTGGAGTCGGGGCCGGAACCTGAGGATTCCTCTCCAGTGCTGACATGGATCTTGGGGTACTTCTGGAGTCTCCCCAGGGGAGTCAGTCCTCGTCTCGAATGCGGGCATGCACTTGCGCTTTCCTCCAGAGCGGTAGCAGCAGTGTCACGCAGTCCGCCGCGTGGATCAAAGGATCTATGGTTTTCCCTCGAGTCTTTCCCACGAGGCTTTCCCACGAGGCTTTCCCACAGGGCTGTCCCACGTGCACACGTGGTGGGAGTCGATCCTCGGCTTGAACGTCAAGGCAGTGCAGGGAAAACCGGTTCCTCTGGAATGGACTGACACATCTGGGGGACTCTTGGAATGGTGGCACGACCCTGGAGTTCCTCTCGCCTTTCCTGTGGAGAGCGCCTCCTCTGGAGATGCGACGGGAACGCCGGGAATTCTTTCCCTACGAAACAGGGAAAGGATCCCTCATCTCGAGCTAGGAGGCGGAAACGTGGCTCCCCTGGATGTGTGAGGGACCCCACGTGCTTCCTCTCGAGTGGAGACGGGTATGTCGGGGAACTTCTTGAGTTGCAGCAAGGTTATGAAGCACCCTTTGGAAGTTCCAGTGGTTAGACGTGATTAGCCTCGAGAAGCCTCAGCGGAAATGGGCCTCATCTCGCCTGGAGGGCAAAACCTCCTGGATTTTCTCGAGTTGCGGCAGGTGCTCTCGACTTACGACGGGGACCTCAGGGACCCGCTCTGGTGGCCTCAGGAAAGGCCGGTCCCCATGCGAGTTCCTCGGGGGCCTCTCGGGATTCCTCTCCCGTCGATGCCGGGGCCTAAGACCTTGTGTGGAGTCGGGGCCGGAACCTGAGGATTCCTCTCCAGTACTGACATGGATCTTGGGGTAGTTCTGGAGTCTCCCCAGGGGAGTCAGTCCTCGTCTCGAATGCGGGCATGCACTTGCGCTTTCCTCCAGAGCGGTAGCAGCAGTGTCACGCAGTCCGCCACGTGGATCAAAGGATCTATGGTTTTCCCTCGAGTCTTTCCCACGAGGCTTTCCCACGAGGCTTTCCCACAGGGCTGTCCCACGTGCACACGTGGTGGGAGTCGATCCTCGGCTTGAACGTCAAGGCAGTGCAGGGAAAACAGGTTCCTCTGGAATGGACTGACACATCTGGGGGACTCTTGGAATGGTGGCACGATCCTGGAGTTCCTCTCGCCTTTCCTGTGGAGAGCGCCTCCTCTTGAGATGCGACGGGAACGCCGGGAATTCTTTCCCTACGAAACAGGGAAAGGATCCCTCATCTCGAGCTAGGAGGCGGAAACGGGGCTCCCTTGGATGTGTGCGGGACCCCACGTGCTTCCTCTCGAGTGGAGACGGGTATGTCGGGGAACTTCTTGAGTTGCAGCAAGGGTGTGAAGGACCCTTTGGAAGTTCCAGTGGTTAGACGTGATTAGCCTCGAGAAGCCTCAGGGGAAATGGGCCTCATCTCGCCTGGAGGGCAAAACCTCCTGGATTTTCTCGAGTTGCGGCAGGTGCTCTCGACTTACGACGGGGACCTCAGGGACCCGCTCTGGTGGCCTCAGGAAAGGCCAGTCCCCATGCGAGTTCCTCGGGGGCTTCTCGGGATTCCTCTCCCGTCGATGCCGGGGCCTAAGACCTTGTGTGGAGTCGGGGCCGGAACCTGAGGATTCCTCTGCAGTGCTGACATGGATCTTGGGGTACTTCTGGAGTCTCCCCAGGGGAGTCAGTCCTCGTCTCGAATGCGGGCATGCACTTGCGCTTTCCTCCAGAGCGGTAGCAGCAGTGTCACGCAGTCCGCCGCGTGGATCAAAGGATCTATGGTTTTCCCTCGAGTCTTTCCCACGAGGCTTTCCCACGAGGCTTTCCCACAGGGCTGTCCCACGTGCACACATGGTGGGAGTCGATCCTCGGCTTGAACGTCAAGGCAGTGCAGGGAAAACCGGTTCCTCTGGAATGGACTGACACATCTGGGGGTCTCTTGGAATGGTGCCACGACCCTGGAGTTCCTCTCGCCTTTCCTGTGGAGAGCGCCTCCTCTTGAGATGCGACGGGAACGCCGGGAATTCTTTCCCTACGAAACAGGGAAAGGATCACTCATCTCGAGCTAGGAGGCTGAAACGGGGCTCCCCTGGATGTGTGCGGGACCCCACGTGCTTCCTCTCGAGTGGATACGGGTATGTCGCGGAAATGCTTGAGTTGCAGCAAGGGTGTGAAGGACCCTTTGGAAGTTCCAGTGGTTAGACGTGATTAGCCTCGAGTTGCCTCAGCGGAAATGGGCCTCATCTCGCCTGGAGGGCAAAACCTCCTGGATTTTCTCGAGTTGCGGCAGGTGCTCTCGACTTACGATGGGGACCTCAGGGACCCGCTCTGGTGGCCTCAGGAAAGGCCAGTCCCCATGCGAGTTCCTCGGGGGCCTCTCGGGATTCCTCTCCCGTCGATGCCGGGGCCTAAGACCTTGTGTGGGTCGGGGTAGGAACCTGAGGATTCCTCTCCAGTGCTGACATGGATCTTGGGGTACTTCTGGAGTCTCCCCAGGGGAGTCAGTCCTCGTCTCGAATGCGGGCATGCACTTGCGCTTTCCTCCAGAGCGGTAGCAGCAGTGTCACGCAGTCCGCCGCGTGGATCAAAGGATCTATGGTTTTCCCTCGAGTCTTTCCCACGAAGCTTTCCCACGAGGCTTTCCCACAGGGCTGTCCCACGTGCACACGTGGTGGGAGTGGATCCTCGGCTTGAACGTCAAGGCAGTGCAGGGAAAAAAGGTTCCTCTGGAATGGACTGACACATCTGGGGGACTCTTGGAATGGTGGCACGACCCTGGAGTTCCTCTCGCCTTTCCTGTGGAGAGCGCCTCCTCTTGAGATGCGACGGGAACGCCGGGAATTCTTTCCCTACGAAACAGGGAAAGGATCCCTCATCTTGAGCTAGGAGGCGGAAACGGGGCTCCCCTGGATGTGTGCGGGACCCCACGTGCTTCCTCTCGAGTGGAGACGGGTATCTCGGGGAACTTCTTGAGTTGCAGCAAGGGTGTGAAGGACCCTTTGGAAGTTCCAGTGGTTAGACGTGATTAGCCTCGAGAAGCCTCAGCGGAAATGGGCCTCATCTCGCCTGGAGGGCAAAACCTCCTGGATTTTCTCGAGTTGCGGCAGGTGCTCTCGACTTACGATGGGGACCTCAGGGACCCGCTCTGGTGGCCTCAGGAAAGGCCAGTCCCCATGCGAGTTCCTCGGGGGCCTCTCGGCATTCCTCTCCCGTCGATGCCGGGGCCTAAGACCTTGTGTGGGTCGGGGTAGGAACCTGAGGATTCCTTTCCAGTGCTGACATGGATCTCGGGGTACTTCTGGAGTCTCCCCAGGGGAGTCAGTCCTCGTCTCGAATGCGGGCATGCACTTGCGCTTTCCTCCAGAGCGGTAGCAGCAGTGTCACGCAGTCCGCCGCGTGGATCAAAGGATCTATGGTTTTCCCTCGAGTCTTTCCCACGAAGCTTTCCCACGAGGCTTTCCCACAGGGCTGTCCCACGTGCACACGTGGTGGGAGTGGATCCTCGGCTTGAACGTCAAGGCAGTGCAGGGAAAAAAGGTTCCTCTGGAATGGACTGACACATCTGGGGGACTCTTGGAATGGTGGCACGACCCTGGAGTTCCTCTCGCCTTTCCTGTGGAGAGCGCCTCCTCTGGAGATGCGACGGGAACGCCGGGAATTCTTTCCCTAAGAAACAGGGAAAGGATCCCTCATCTCGAGCTAGGAGGCGGAAACGGGGCTCCCCTGGATGTGTGAGGGACCCCACGTGCTTCCTCTCGAGTGGAGACGGGTATGTCGGGGAACTTCTTGAGTTGCAGCAAGGGTGTGAAGCACCCTTTGGAAGTTCCAGTGGTTAGACGTGATTAGCCTCGAGAAGCCTCAGCGGAAATGGGCTTCATCTCGCCTGGAGAGCAAAACCTCCTGGATTTTCTCGAGTTGCGGCAGGTGCTCTCGACTTACGACAGGGACCTCAGGGACCCGCTCTGGTGGCCTCAGGAAAGGCCGGTCCCCATGCGAGTTCCTCGGGGGCCTCTCGGGATTCCTCTCCCGTCGATGCCGGGGCCTAAGACCTTGTGTGGAGTCGGAGCCGGAACCTGAGGATTCCTCTCCAGTACTGACATGGATCTTGGGGTACTTCTGGAGTCTCCCCAGGGGAGTCAGTCCTCGTCTCGAATGCGGGCATGCACTTGCGCTTTCCTCCAGAGCGGTAGCAGCAGTGTCACGCAGTCCGCCGCGTGGATCAAAGGATCTATGGTTTTCCCTCGAGTCTTTCCCACGAGGCTTTCCCACGAGGCTTTCCCACAGGGCTGTCCCACGAGCACACATGGTGGGAGTCGATCCTCGGCTTGAACGTCAAGGCAGTGCAGGGAAAACCGGTTCCTCTGGAATGGACTGACATATCTGGGGGACTCTTGGAATTCTGGCACGACCCTGGAGTTCCTCTCGCCTTTCCTGTGGAGAGCGCCTCCTCTTGAGATGCGACGGGAACGCCGGGAATTCTTTCCCTACGAAACAGGGAAAGGATCCCTCATCTCGAGCTAGGAGGCGGAAACGGGTCTCCCCTGGATGTGTGCGGGACCCCATGTGCTTCCTCTCGAGTGGAGACGGGTATGTCGGGGAACTTCTTGAGATGCAGCAAGGGTGTGAAGGACCCTTTGGAAGTTCCAGTGGTTAGACGTGATTAACCTCGAGAAGCCTCAGCGGAAATGGGCCTCATCTCGCCTGGAGGGCAAAACCTCCTGGATTTTCTCGAGTTGCGGCAGGTGCTCTCGACTTACGACGGGGACCTCAGGGACCCGCTCTGGTGGCCTCAGGAAAGGCCAGTCCCCAGGCGAGTTCCTCGGGGGCCTCTCGGGATTCCTCTCCCGTCCATGCCGGGGCCTAAGACCTTGTGTGGAGTCGGGGCCGGAACCTGAGGATTCCTCTCCAGTGCTGACATGGATCTTGGGGTACTTCTGGAGTCTCCCCAGGGCAGTCAGTCCTCGTCTCGAATGCGGGCATGCACTTGCGCTTTCCTCCAGAGCGGTAGCAGCAGTGTCACGCAGTCCGCCACGTGGATCAAAGGATCTATGGTTTTCCCTCGAGTCTTTCCCACGAGGCTTTCCCACGAGGCTTTCCCACAGGGCTGTCCCACGTGCACACGTGGTGGGAGTCGATCCTCGGCTTGAACGTCAAGGCAGTGCAGGGAAAACAGGTTCCTCTGGAATGGACTGACACATCTGGGGGTCTCTTGGAATGGTGCCACGACCCTGGAGTTCCTCTCGCCTTTCCTGTGGAGAGCGCCTCCTCTTGAGATGCGATGGGAACGCCGGGAATTCTTTCCCTACGAAACAGGGAAAGGATCACTCATCTCGAGCTAGGAGGCGGAAACGGGGCTCCCCTGGATGTGTGCGGGACCCCACGTGCTTCCTCTCGAGTGGAGACGGGTATGTCGGGGATCTTCTTGAGTTGCAGCAAGGGTGTGAAGGACCCTTTGGAAGTTCCAGTGGTTAGACGTGATTAGCCTCGAGAACCCTCAGCGGAAATGGGCCTCATCTCGCCTGGAGGGCAAAACCTCCTGGATTTTCTCGAGTTGCGGCAGGTGCTCTCGACTTACGACGGGGACCTCAGGGACCCGCTCTGGTGGCCTCAGGAAAGGCCAGTCCCCATGCGAGTTCCTCGGGGGCCTCTCGGGATTCCTCTCCCGTCGATGCCAGGGCCTAAGACCTTGTGTGGAGTCGGGGCCGGAACCTGAGGATTCCTCTCCAGTGCTGACATGGATCTTGGGGTACTTCTGGAGTCTTCCCAGGGGAGTCAGTCCTCGTCTCGAATGCGGGCATGCACTTGCGCTTTCCTCCAGAGCGGTAGCAGCAGTGTCACGCAGTCCGCCGCGTGGATCAAAGGATCTATGGTTTTCCCTCGAGTCTTTCCCACGAGGCTTTCCCACGAGGCTTTCCCACAGGGCTGTCCCACGTGCACACGTGGTGGGAGTCGATCCTCGGCTTGAACGTCAAGGCAGTGCAGGGAAAACAGGTTCCTCTGGAATGGACTGACACATCTGGGGGACTCTTGGAATGGTGGCACGACCCTGGAGTTCCTCTCGCCTTTCCTGTGGAGAGCGCCTCCTCTTGAGATGCGACGGGAACACCGGGAATTCTTTCCCTATGAAACAGGGAAAGGATCCCTCATCTCGAGCTAGGAGGCGGAAACGGGGCTCCCCTGGATGTGTGCGGGACCCCACGTGCTTCCTCTCGAGTGGAGACGGGTATGTCGGGGAACTTCTTGAGTTGCAGCAAGGGTGTGAAGGACCCTTTGGAAGTTCCAGTGGTTAGACGTGATTAGCCTCGAGAAGCCTCAGCGGAAATGGGCCTCATCTCGCCTGGAGGGCAAAACCTCCTGGATTTTCTCGAGTTGCGGCAGGTGCTCTCGACTTACGACGGGGACCTCAGGGACCCGCTCTGGTGGCCTCAGGAAAGGCCAGTCCCCATGCGAGTTCCTCGGGGGCCTCTCGGGATTCCTCTCCCGTCGATGCCGGGGCCTAAGACCTTGTGTGGAGTCGGGGCCGGAACCTGAGTATTCCTCTCCAGTGCTGACATGGATCTTGGGGTACTTCTGGAGTCTCCCCAGGGGAGTCAGTCCTCGTCTCGAATGCGGGCATGCACTTGCGCTTTCCTCCAGAGCGGTAGCAGCAGTGTCACGCAGTCCGCCGCGTGGATCAAAGGATCTATGGTTTTCCCTCGAGTCTTTCCCACGAGGCTTTCCCACGAGGCTTTCCCACAGGGCTGTCCCACGTGCACACGTGGTGGGAGTCGATCCTCGGCTTGAACGTCAAGGCAGTGCAGGGAAAACAGGTTCCTCTGGAATGGACTGACACATCTGGGGGACTCTTGGAATGGTGGCACGACCCTGGAGTTCCTCTCGGCTTTCCTGTGGAGAGCGCCTCCTCTTGAGATGCGACGGGAACGCCGGGAATTCTTTCCCTACGAAACAGGGAAAGGATCCCTCATCTCGAGCTAGGAGGTGGAAACGGGGCTCCCCTGGATGTGTGCGGGACCCCACGTGCTTCCTCTCGAGTGGAGACGGGTATGTCGGGGAACTTCTTGAGATGCAGCAAGGGTGTGAAGGACCCTTTGGAAGTTCCAGTGGTTAGACGTGATTAGCCTCGAGAAGCCTCAGCGGAAATGGGCCTCATCTCGCCTGGAGGGCAAAACCTCCTGGATTTTCTCGAGTTGCGGCAGGTGCTCTAGACTTACGACGGGGACCTCAGGGATCCGCTCTGGTGGCCTCAGGAAAGGCCAGTCCCCATGCGAGTTCCTCGGGGGCCTCTCGGGATTCCTCTCCCGTCGATGCCGGGGCCTAATACCTTGTGTGGAGTCGGGGCCGGAACCTGAGGATTCCTCTCCAGTGCTGACATGGATCTTGGGGTACTTCTGGAGTCTCCCCAGGGGAGTCAGTCCTCGTCTCGAATGCGGGCATGCACTTGCGCTTTCCTCCAGAGCGGTAGCAGCAGTGTCACGCAGTCCGCCGCGTGGATCAAAGGATCTATGGTTTTCCCTCGAGTCTTTCCCACGAGGCTTTCCCACGAGGCTTTCCCACAGGGCTGTCCCACGTGCACACGTGGTGGGAGTCGATCCTCGGCTTGAACGTCAAGGCAGTGCAGGGAAAACAGGTTCCTCTGGAATGGACTGACACATCTGGGGGACTCTTGGAATGGTGGCACGACCCTGGAGTTCCTCTCGCCTTTCCTGTGGAGAGCGCCTCCTCTTGAGATGCGACGGGAACGCCGGGAATTCTTTCCCTACGAAACAGGGAAAGGATCCCTCATCTCGAGCTAGGAGGCGGAAACGGGGCTCCCCTGGATGTGTGCGGGACCCCACGTGCTTCCTCTCGAGTGGAGACGGGTATGTCGGGGAACTTCTTGAGTTGCAGCAAGGGTGTGAAGGACCCTTTGGAAGTTCCAGTGGTTAGACGTGATTAGCCTCGAGAAGCCTCAGCGGAAATGGGCCTCATCTCGCCTGGAGGGCAAAACCTCCTGGATTTTCTGGAGTTGCGACAGGTGCTCTCGACTTACGACGGGGACCTCAGGGACCCGCTCTGGTGGCCTCAGGAAAGGCCAGTCCCCATGCGAGTTCCTCGGGGGCCTCTCGGCATTCCTCTCCCGTCGATGCCGGGGCCTAAGACCTTGTGTGGAGTCGGGGCCGGAACCTGAGGATTCCTCTCCAGTGCTGACATGGATCTTGGGGTACTTCTGGAGTCTCCCCAGGGGAGTCAGTCCTCGTCTCGAATGCGGGCATGCACTTGCGCTTTCCTCCAGAGCGGTAGCAGCAGTGTCACTCAGTCCGCCGCGTGGATCAAAGGATCTATGGTTTTCCCTCGAGTCTTTCCCACGAGGCTTTCCCACGAGGCTTTCCCACAGGGCTGTCCCACGTGCACACGTGGTGGGAGTCGATCCTCGGCTTGAACGTCAAGGCAGTGCAGGGAAAACAGGTTCCTCTGGAATGGACTGACACATCTGGGGTACTCTTGGAATGGTGGCACGACCCTGGAGTTCCTCTCGCCTTTCCTGTGGAGAGCGCCTCCTCTGGAGATGCGACGGGAACGCCGGGAATTCTTTCCCTACGAAACAGGGAAAGGATCCCTCATCTCGAGCTAGGAGGCGGAAACGTGGCTCCCCTGGATGTGTGCGGGACCCCACGGGCTTCCTCTCGAGTGGAGACGGGTATGTCGGGGAACATATTGAGTTGCAGCAAGGGTGTGAAGGACCCTTTGGAAGTTCCAGTGGTTAGACGTGATTAGCCTCGAGAAGCCTCAGCGGAAATGGGCCTCATCTCGCCTGGAGGGCAAAACCTCCTGGATTTTCTCGAGTTGCGGCAGGTGCTCTCGACTTACGACGGGGACCTCAGGGACCCTCTCTGGTGGCCTCAGGAAAGGCCAGTCCCCATGCGAGTTCCTCGGGGGCGTCTCGGGATTCCTCTCCCGTCGGTGCCGGGGCCTAAGACCTTGTGTGGAGTCGGGGCCGGAACCTGAGGATTCCTCTCCAGTGCTGACATGGATCTTGGGGTACTTCTGGAGTCTCCCCAGGGGAGTCAGTCCTCGTCTCGAATGCGGGCATGCACTTGCGCTTTCCTCCAGACCGGTAGCAGCAGTGTCACGCAGTCCGCCGCGTGGATCAAAGGATCTATCGTTTTCCCTCGAGTCTTTCCCACGAGGCTTTCCCACGAGGCTTTCCCACAGGGCTGTCCCACGTGCACACGTGGTGGGAGTGGATCCTCGGCTTGAACGTTAAGGCAGTGCAGGGAAAAGAGGTCCCTCTGGAATGGACTGACACATCTGGGGGACTCTTGGAATGGTGGCACGACCCTGGAGTTCCTCTCGCCTTTCCTGTGGAGAGCGCCTCCTCTTGAGATGCGACGGGAACGCCGGGAATTCTTTCCCTACGAAACAGGGAAAGGATCCCTCATCTCGAGCTAGGAGGCGGAAACGGGGCTCCCCTGGATGTGTGCGGGACCCCACGTGCTTCCTCTCGAGTGGAGACGGGTATGTCGGGTAACTTCTTGAGTTGCAGCAAGGGTGTGAAGGACCCTTTGGAAGTTCCAGTGGTTAGACGTGATTAGCCTCGAGAAGCCTCAGCGGAAATGGGCCTCATCTCGCCTGGAGGGCAAAACTTCCTGGATTTTCTCGAGTTGCGGCAGGTGCTCTCGACTTACGACGGGGACCTCAGGGACCCGCTCTGGTGGCCTCAGGAAAGGCCAGTCCCCATGCGAGTTCCTCGTGGGCCTCTCGGGATTCCTCTCCCGTCGATGCCGGGGCCTAAGACCTTTTGTGGAGTCGGGGCCGGAACCTGAGGATTCCTCTCCAGTGCTGACATGGATCTTGGGGTACTTCTGGAGTCTCCCCAGGGGAGTCAGTCCTCGTCTCGAATGCGGGCATGCACTTGCGCTTTCCTCCAGAGCGGTAGCAGCAGTGTCACGCAGTCCGCCGCGTGGATCAAAGGATCTATGGTTTTCCCTCGAGTCTTTCCCACGAGGCTTTCCCACGAGGCTTTCCCACAGGGCTGTCCCACGTGCACACGTGGTGGGAGTCGATCCTCGGCTTGAACGTCAAGGCAGTGCAGGGAAAACAGGTTCCTCTGGAATGGACTGACACATCTGGGGGACTCTTGGAATGGTGGCACGACCCTGGAGTTCCTCTCGCCTTTCCTGTGGAGAGCGCCTCCTCTTGAGATGCGACGGGAACGCCGGGAATTCTTTCCCTACGAAACAGGGAAAGGATCCCTCATCTCGAGCTAGGAGGCGGAAACGGGTCTCCCCTGGATGTGTGCGGGACCCACGTGCTTCCTCTCGAGTGGAGACGGGTATGTCGGGGAACTTCTTGAGATGCAGCAAGTGTGTGAAGGACCCTTTGGAAGTTCCAGTGGTTAGACGTGATTAGCCTCGAGAAGCCTCAGCGGAAATGGGCCTCATCTCGCCTGGAGGGCAAAACCTCCTGGATTTTCTCGAGTTGCGGCAGGTGATCTCGACTTACGACGGGGACCTCAGGGACCCGCTCTGGTGGCCTCAGGAAAGGCCAGTCCCCAAGCGAGTTCCTCGGGGGCCTCTCGGGATTCCTCTCCCGTCGATGCCGGGGCCTAAGACCTTGTGTGGAGTCGGGGCCGGAACCTGAGGATTCCTCTCCAGTGCTGACATGGATCTTCGGGTAATTCTGGAGTCTCCCCAGGGGAGTCAGTCCTCGTCTCGAATGCGGGCATGCACTTGCGCTTTCCTCCAGAGCGGTAGCAGCAGTGTCACGCAGTCCGCCGCGTGGATCAAAGGATCTATGGTTTTCCCTCGAGTCTTTCCCACGAGGCTTTCCCACGAGGCTTTCCCACAGGGCTGTCCCACGTGCACACGTGGTGGGAGTCGATCCTCGGCTTGAACGTCAAGGCAGTGCAGGGAAAACAGGTTCCTCTGGAATGGACTGACACATCTGGGGGACTCTTGGAATGGTGGCACGACCCTGGAGTTCCTCTCGCCTTTCCTGTGGAGAGCGCTTCCTCTTGAGATGCGACGGGAACGCCGGGAATTCTTTCCCTACGAAACAGGGAAAGGATCCCTCATCTCGAGCTAGGAGGCGGAAACGGGGCTCCCCTGGATGTGTGCGGGACCCCACGTGCTTCCTCTCGAGTGGAGACGGGTATGTCGGGGAACTTCTTGAGATGCAGCAAGGGTGTGAAGGACCCTTTGGAAGTTCCATTGGTTAGACGTGATTAGCCTCGAGAAGCCTCAGCGGAAATGGGCCTCATCTCGCCTGGAGGGCAAAACCTCCTGGATTTTCTCGAGTTGCGGCAGGTGCTCTCGACTTACGACGGGGACCTCAGGGACCCGGTCTGGTGGCCTCAGGAAAGGCCAGTCCCCATGCGAGTTCCTCGGGGGCCTCTCGGGATTCCTCTCCCGTCGATGCCGGGGCCTAAGACCTTGTGTGGAGTCGGGGCCGGAACCTGAGGATTCCTCTCCAGTGCTGACATTGAACTTGGGGTACTTCTGGAGTCTCCCCAGGGGAGTCAGTCCTCGTCTCGAATGCGGGCATGCACTTGCGCTTTCCTCCAGAGCGGTAGCAGCAGTGTCACGCAGTCCGCCGCGTGGATCAAAGGATCTATGGTTTTCCCTCGAGTCTTTCCCACGAGGCTTTCCCACGAGGCTTTCCCACAGGGCTGTCCCACGTGCACACGTGGTGGGAGTCGATCCTCGGCTTGAACGTCAAGGCAGTGCAGGGAAAACAGGTTCCTCTGGAATGGACTGACACATCTGGGGGACTCTTGGAATGGTGGCATGACCCTGGAGTTCCTCTCGCCTTTCCTGGGGAGAGCGTCTCCTCTTGAGATGCGACGGGAACGCCGGGAATTCTTTCCCTACGAAACAGGGAAAGGATCCCTCATCTCGAGCTAGGAGGCGGAAACGGGGCTCCCCTGGATGTGTGCGGGACACCACGTGCTTCCTCTCGAGTGGAGACGGGTATGTCGGGGAACTTCTTGAGTTGCAGCAAGGGTGTGAAGGACCCTTTGGAAGTTCCAGTGGTTAGATGTGATTGGCCTCGAGAAGCCTCAGCGGAAATGGGCCTCATCTCGCCTGGAGGGCAAAACCTCCTGGATTTTCTCAAGTTGCGGCAGGTGCTCTCGACTTACGACGGGGACCTCAGGGACCCGCTCTGGTGGCCTCAGGAAAGGCCAGTCCCCATGCGAGTTCCTCGGGGGCCTCTCGGGATTCCTCTCCCGTCGATGCCGGGGCCTAAGACCTTGTGTGGAGTCGGGGCCGGAACCTGAGGATTCCTCTCCAGTGCTGACATGGATCTTGGGGTACTTCTGGAGTCTCCCCAGGGGAGTCAGTCCTCGTCTCGAATGCGGGCATGCACTTGCGCTTTCCTCCAGAGCGGTAGCAGCAGTGTAACGCTTCTGCCGCGTGGATCAAAGGATCTATGGTTTTCCCTCGAGTCTTTCCCACGAGGCTTTCCCACGAGGCTTTCCCACAGGGCTGTCCCACGTGCACACGTGGTGGGAGTGGATCCTCGGCTTGAACGTCAAGGCAGTGCAGGGAAAACAGGTTCCTCTGGAATGGACTGACACATCTGGGTGACTCTTGGAATGGTGTCACGACCCTGGAGTTCCTCTCGCCTTTCCTGTGGAGAGCGACTCCTCTTGAGATGCGACGGGAACGCCGGGTATTCTTTCCCTACGAAACAGGGAAAGGATCCCTCATCTCGAGCTAGGAGGCGGAAACGGGGCTCCCCTGGATGTGTGCGGGACCCACATGCTTCCTCTCGAGTGGAGACGGGTATGTCGGGGAACTTCTTGAGTTGCAGCAAGGGTGTGAAGGACCCTTTGGAAGTTCCAGTGGTTAGACGTGACTAGCCTCGAGAAGCCTCAGCGGAAATGGGCCTCATCTCGCCTGGAGGGCAAAACCTCCTGGATTTTCTCGAGTTGCGGCAGGTGCTCTCGACTTACGATGGGGACCTCAGGGACCCGCTCTGGTGGCCTCAGGAAAGGCCAGTCCCCATGCGAGTTCCTCGGGGGCCTCTCGGGATTCCTCTCCCGTCGATGCCGGGGCCTAAGACCTTG
The DNA here is from genome assembly GCF_042477335.2 of Ovis canadensis. Taxonomy (NCBI): domain Eukaryota; kingdom Metazoa; phylum Chordata; class Mammalia; order Artiodactyla; family Bovidae; genus Ovis; species Ovis canadensis. The sequence goes on along the minus strand of NC_091262.1, from coordinate 3,241,057 downwards.
TGTGGAGTCGGGGCCGGAACCTGAGTATTCCTCTCCAGTGCTGACATGGATCTTGGGGTACTTCTGGAGTCTCCCCAGGGGAGTCAGTCCTCGTCTCGAATGCGGGCATGCACTTGCGCTTTCCTCCAGAGCGGTAGCAGCAGTGTCACGCAGTCCGCCGCGTGGATCAAAGGATCTATGGTTTTCCCTAGAGTCTTTCCCACGAGGCTTTCCCCCAGGGCTGTCCCACGTGCACACGTGGTGGGAGTCGATCCTCGGCTTGAACGTCAAGGCAGTGCAGGGAAAACAGGTTCCTCTGGAATGGACTGACACATCTGGGGGACTCTTGGAATGGTGGCATGACCCTGGAGTTCCTCTCGCCTTTCCTGTGGAGAGCGCCTCCTCTTGAGATGCGACGGGAACGCCGGGAATTCTTTCCCTACGAAACAGGGAAAGGATCCCTCATCTCGAGCTAGGAGGCGGAAACGGGGCTCCCCTGGATGTGTGCGGGACACCACGTGCTTCCTCTCGAGTGGAGACGGGTATGTCGGGGAACTTCTTGAGTTGCAGCACGGGTGTGAAGGACCCTTTGGAAGTTCCAGTGGTTAGATGTGATTGGCCTCGAGAAGCCTCAGCGGAAATGGGCCTCATCTCGCCTGGAGGGCAAAACCTCCTGGATTTTCTCAAGTTGCGGCAGGTGCTCTCGACTTACGACGGGGACCTCAGGGACCCGCTCTGGTGGCCTCAGGAAAGGCCAGTCCCCATGCGAGTTCCTCGGGGGCCTCTCGGGATTCCTCTCCCGTCGATGCCGGGGCCTAAGACCTTGTGTGGAGTCGGGGCAGGAACCTTAGGATTCCTCTCCAGTGCTGACATGGATCTTGGGGTACTTCTGGAGTCTCCCCAGGGGAGTCAGTCCTCGTCTCGAATGCGGGCATGCACTTGCGCTTTCCTCCAGAGCGGTAGCAGCAGTGTCACGCAGTCCGCCGCTTGGATCAAAGAATCTATGGTTTTCCCTCGAGTCTTTCCCACGAGGCTTTCCCACGAGGCTTTCCCACAGGGCTGTCCCACGTGCACACGTGGTGGGAGTCGATCCTCGGCTTGAACGTCAAGGCAGTGCAGGGAAAACAGTTTCCTCTGGAATGGACTGACACATCTGGGGGACTCTTGGAATGGTGGCACGACCCTGGAGTTCCTCTCGCCTTTCCTGTGGAGAGCGCCTCCTCTTGAGATGCGACGGGAACGCCGGAAATTCTTTCCCAACCAAACAGGGAAAGGATCCCTCATCTCGAGCTAGGAGGCGGAAACGGGGCTCCCCTGGATGTGTGCGGGACCCCACGTGCTTCCTCTGGAGTGGAGACGGGTATGTCGGGGAACTTCTTGAGTTGCAGCAAGGGTGTGAAGGACCCTTTGGAAGTTTCAGTGGTTAGATGTGATTGGCCTCGAGAAGCCTCAGCGGAAATGGGCCTCATCTCGCCTGGAGGGCAAAACCTCCTGGATTTTCTCAAGTTGCGGCAGGTGCTCTCGACTTACGACGGGGACCTCAGGGACCCGCTCTGGTGGCCTCAGGAAAGGCCAGTCCCCATGCGAGTTCCTCGGGGGCCTCTCGGGATTCCTCTCCCGTCGATGCCGGGGCCTAAGACCTTGTGTGGAGTCGGGGCCGGAACCTGAGGTTTCCTCTCCAGTGCTGACATGGATCTTGGGGTACTTCTGGAGTCTCCCCAGGGGAGTCAGTCCTCGTCTCGAATGCGGGCATGCACTTGCGCTTTCCTCCAGAGCGGTAGCAGCAGTGTCACGCAGTCCGCCGCGTGGATCAAAGGATCTATGGTTTTCCCTCGAGTCTTTCCCACGAGGCTTTCCCACGAGGCTTTCCCACAGGGCTGTCCCACGTGCACACGTGGTGGGAGTGGATCCTCGGGATGAACGTCAAGGCAGTGCAGGGAAAACAGGTTCCTCTGGAATGGACTGACACATCTGGGGGACTCTTGGAATGGTGTCACGACCCTGGAGTTCCTCTCGCCTTTCCTGTGGAGAGCGCCTCCTCTTGAGATGCGACGGGAACGCCAGGAATTCTTTCCCTACGAAACAGGGAAAGGATCCCTCATCTCGAGCTAGGAGGCGGAAACGGGGCTCCCCTGGATGTGTGCGGGACCCACGTGCTTCGTCTCGAGTGGAGTCGTGTATGTCGGGGAACTTCTTGAGTTGCAGCAAGGGTGTGAAGGACCCTTTGGAAGTTCCAGTGGTTAGACGTGAATAGCCTCGAAAAGCCTCAGCCGAAATGGGCCTCATCTCGCCTCGAGGGCAAAACCTCCTGGATTTTCTCGAGTTGCGGCAGGTGCTCTCGACTTATGACGGAGACCTCAGGGACCTGCTCTGGTGGCCTCAGGAAAGGCCAGTCCCCATGCGAGTTCCTCGGGGGCCTCTCGGGATTCCTCTCCCGTCGATGCCGGGGCCTAAGACCTTGTGTGGAGTCGGGGCCGGAACCTGAGGATTCCTCTCCAGTGCTGACATGGATCTTGGGGTACTTCTGGAGTCTCCCCAGGGGAGTCAGTCCTCATCTCGAATGCGGGCATGCACTTGCGCTTTCCTCCAGAGCGGTAGCAGCAGTGTAACGCTTCTACCGCGTGGATCAAAGGATCTATGGTTTTCCCTCGAGTCTTTCCCACGAGGCTTTCCCACGAGGCTTTCCCACAGGGCTGTCCCACGTGCACACGTGGTGGGAGTCGATCCTCGGCTTGAACGTCAAGGCAGTGCAGGGAAAACAGGTTCCTCTGGAATGGACTGACACATCTGGGTGACTCTTGGAATGGTGTCACGACCCTGGAGTTCCTCTCGCCTTTCCTGTGGAGAGCGCCTCCTCTTGAGATGCGACGGAAACGCCGGGAATTCTTTCCCTACGAAACAGGGAAAGGATCCCTCATCTCGAGCTAGGAGGCGGAAACGGGGCTCCCCTGGATGTGTGCGGGACCCACGTGCTTCCTCTCGAGTGGAGACGGGTATGTCGGGGAACTTCTTGAGTTGAAGCAAGGGTGTGAAGGACCCTTTGGAAGTTCCAGTGGTTAGACGTGATTAGCCTCGAGAAGCCTCAGCGGAAATGGGCCTCATCTCGCCTGGAGGGCAAAACCTCCTGGATTTTCACGAGTTGCCGCAGGTGCTCTCGACTTACGACGGGGACCTCAGGGACCCGCTCTGGTGGCCTCAGGAAAGGCCAGTCCCCATGCGAGTTCCTCGGGGGTGTCTCGGGATTCCTCTCCCGTCAATGCCGGGACCTAAGACCTTGTGTGGAGTCGGGGCCGGAACCTGAGGATTCCTCTCCAGTGCTGACATGGATCTTGGGGTACTTCTGGAGTCTCCCCAGGGGAGTCAGTCCTCGTCTCGAATGCGGGCATGCACTTGCGCTTTCCTCCAGAGCGGTAGCAGCAGTGTCACGCAGTCCGCCGCGTGGATCAAAGGATCTATGGTTTTCCCTCGAGTCTTTCCCACGAGGCTTTCCCACGAGGCTTTCCCACAGGGCTGTCCCACGTGCACACGTGGTGGGAGTCGAACCTCGGCTTGAACGTCAAGGCAGTGCAGGGAAAACAGGTTCCTCTGGAATGGACTGACACATCTGGGGGACTCTTGGAATGGTAGCATGACCCTGGAGTTCCTCTCGCCTTTCCTGTGGAGAGCGCCTCCTCTTGAGATGCGACGGGAACGCCGGGAATTCTTTCCCTACGAAACAGGGAAAGGATCCCTCATCTCGAGCTAGGAGGCGGAAAAGGGGCTCCCCTGGATGTGTGCGGGACACCACGTGCTTCCTCTCGAGTGGAGACGGGTATGTCGGGGAACTTCTTGAGTTGCAGCAAGGGTGTGAAGGACCCTTTGGAAGTTTCAGTGGTTAGATGTGATTGGCCTCGAGAAGCCTCAGCGGAAATGGGCCTCATCTCGCCTGGAGGGCAAAACCTCCTGGATTTTCTCAAGTTGCGGCAGGTGCTCTCGACTTACGACGGGGACCTCAGGGACCCGCTCTGGTGGCCTCAGGAAAGGCCAGTCCCCATGCGAGTTCCTCGGGGGCCTCTCGGGATTCCTCTCCCGTCGATGCCGGGGCCTAAGACCTTGTGTGGAGTCGGGGCCGGAACCTGAGGTTTCCTCTCCAGTGCTGACATGGATCTTGGGGTACTTCTGGAGTCTTCCCGGGGGAGTCAGTCCTCGTCTCGAATGCGGGCATGCACTTGCGCTTTCCTCCAGAGCGGTAGCAGCAGTGTCACGCAGTCCGCCGCGTGGATCAAAGGATCTATGGTTTTCCCTCGAGTCTTTCCCACGAGGCTTTCCCACGAGGCTTTCCCACAGGGCTGTCCCACGTGCACACGTGGTGGGAGTCGATCCTCGGCTTGAACGTCAAGGCAGTGCAGGGAAAACAGGTTCCTCTGGAATGGACTGACACATCTGGGGGACTCTTGGAATGGTGGCACGACCCTGGAGTTCCTCTCGCCTTTCCTGTGGAGAGCGCCTCCTCTTGAGATGCGACGGGAACGCCGGGAATTCTTTCCCTACGAAACAGGGAAAGGATCCCTCATCTCGAGCTAGGAGGCGGAAACGGGGCTCCCCTGGATGTGTGCGGGACCCCACGTGCTTCCTCTCGAGTGGAGACGGGTATGTCGGGGAACTTCTTGAGTTGCAGCAAGGGTGTGAAGGACCCTTTGGAAGTTCCAGTGGTTAGACGTGATTGGCCTCGAGAAGCCTCAGCCGAAATGGGCCTCATCTCGCCTGGAGGGCAAAACCTCCTGGATTTTCTCGAGTTGCGGCAGGTGCTCTCGACTTACGACGGGGACCTCAGGGACCCGCTCTGGTGGCCTCAGGAAAGGCCAGTCCCCATGCGAGTTCCTCGGGGGCCTCTCGGGATTCCTCTCCCGTCGATGCCGGGGCCTAAGACCTTGTGTGGAGTCGGGGCCGGAACCTGAGGATTCCTCTCCAGTGCTGACATGGATCTTGGGGTACTTCTGGAGTCTCCCCAGGGGAGTCAGTCCTCGTCTCGAATGCGGGCATGCACTTGCGCTTTCCTCCAGAGCGGTAGCAGCAGTGTCACGCAGTCCGCCGCGTGGATCAAAGGATCTATGGTTTTCCCTCGAGTCTTTCCCACGAGGCTTTCCCACGAGGCTTTCCCACAGGGCTGTCCCACGTGCACACTTGGTGGGAGTCGATCCTCGGCTTGAACGTCAAGGCAGTGCAGGGAAAACAGGTTCCTCTGGAATGGACTGACACATCTGGGTGACTCTTGGAATGGTGTCACGACCCTGGAGTTCCTCTCGCCTTTCCTGTGGAGAGCGCCTCCTCTTGAGATGCGACGGAAACGCCGGGAATTCTTTCCCTACGAAACAGGGAAAGGATCCCTCATCTCGAGCTAGGAGGCGGAAACGGGGCTCCCCTGGATGTGTGCGGGACCCACGTGCTTCCTCTCGAGTGGAGACGGGTATGTCGGGGCACTTCTTGAGTTGAAGCAATGGTGTGAAGGACCCTTTGGAAGTTCCAGTGGTTAGACGTGATTAGCCTCGAGAAGCCTCAGCGGAAATGGGCCTCATCTCGCCTGGAGGGCAAAACCTCCTGGATTTTCACGAGTTGCCGCAGGTGCTCTCGACTTACGACGGGGACCTCAGGGACCCGCTCTGGTGGCCTCAGGAAAGGCCAGTCCCCATGCGAGTTCCTCGGGGGTGTCTCGGGATTCCTCTCCCGTCAATGCCGGGACCTAAGACCTTGTGTGGAGTCGGGGCCGGAACCTGAGGATTCCTCTCCAGTGCTGACATGGATCTTGGGGTACTTCTGGAGTCTCCCCAGGGGAGTCAGTCCTCGTCTCGAATGCGGGCATGCACTTGCGCTTTCCTCCAGAGCGGTAGCAGCAGTGTCACGCAGTCCGCCGCGTGGATCAAAGGATCTATGGTTTTCCCTCGAGTCTTTCCCACGAGGCTTTCCCACGAGGCTTTCCCACAGGGCTGTCCCACGTGCACACGTGGTGGGAGTCGATCCTCGGCTTGAACGTCAAGGCAGTGCAGGGAAAACAGGTTCCTCTGGAATGGACTGACACATCTGGGGGACTCTTGGAATGGTGGCACGACCCTGGAGTTCCTCTCGCCTTTCCTGTGGAGAGCGCCTCCTCTTGAGATGCGACGGGAACGCCGGGAATTCTTTCCCTACGAAACAGGGAAAGGATCCCTCATCTCGAGCTAGGAGGCGGAAACGGGGCTCCCCTGGATGTGTGCGGGACCCCACGTGCTTCCTCTCGAGTGGAGACGGGTATGTCGGGGAACTTCTTGAGTTGCAGCAAGGGTGTGAAGGACCCTTTGGAAGTTCCAGTGGTTAGACGTGATTGGCCTCGAGAAGCCTCAGCGTAAATGGGCCTCATCTCGCCTGGAGGGCAAAACCTCCTGGATTTTCTCGAGTTGCGGCAGGTGCTCTCGACTTACGACGGGGACCTCAGGGAACCGCTCTGGTGGCCTCAGGAAAGGCCAGTCCCCATGCGAGTTCCTCGGGGGCCTCTCGGGATTCCTCTCCCGTCGATGCCGGGGCCTAAGACCTTGTGTGGAGTCGGGGCCGGAACCTGAGGATTCCTCTCCAGTGCTGACATGGATCTTGGGGTACTTCTGGAGTCTCCCCAGGGGAGTCAGTCCTCGTCTCGAATGCGGGCATGCACTTGCGCTTTCCTCCAGAGCGGTAGCAGCAGTGTCACGCAGTCCGCCGCGTGGATAAAAGGATCTATGGTTTTCCCTCGAGTCTTTCCCAGGATGCTTTCCCACGAGGCTTTCCCACAGGGCTGTCCCACGTGCACACGTGGTGGGAGTGGATCCTCGGCTTGAACGTCAAGGCAGTGCAGGGAAAACTGGTTCCTCTGGAATGGACTGACACATCTGGGGGACTCTTGGAATGGTGTCACGACCCTGGAGTTCCTCTCGCCTTTCCTGTGGAGAGCGCCTCCTCTTGAGATGCGACGGGAACGCCGGGAATTCTTTCCCTACGAAACAGGGAAAGGATCCCTCATCTCGAGCTAGGAGGCGGAAACGGGGCTCCCCTGGATGTGTGCGGGACCCAAGTGCTTCCTCTCGAGTGGAGACGTGTATGTCGGGGAACTTCTTGAGTTGCAGCAAGGGTGTGAAGGACCCTTTGGAAGTTCCAGTGGTTAGACGTGATTAGCCTCGAGAAGCCTCAGCCGAAATGGGCCTCATCTCGCCTCGAGGGCAAAACCTTCTGAATTTTCTCGAGTTGCGGCAGGTGCTCTCGACTTACGACGGAGACCTCAGGGACCTGCTCTGGTGGCCTCAGGAAAGGCCAGTCCCCATGCGAGTTCCTCGGGGGCCTCTCGGGATTCCTCTCCCGTCGATGCCGGGGCCTAAGACCTTGTGTGGAGTCGGGGCCGGAACCTGAGGATTCCTCTCCAGTGCTGACATGGATCTTGGGGTACTTCTGGAGTCTCCCCAGGGGAGTCAGTCCTCGTCTCGAATGCGGGCATGCACTTGCGCTTTCCTCCAGAGCGGTAGCAGCAGTGTCACGCAGTCCGCCGCGTGGATCAAAGGATCTATGGTTTTCCCTCGAGTCTTTCCCACGAGGCTTTCCCACGAGGCTTTCCCACAGGGCTGTCCCACGTGCACACGTGGTGGGAGTCGAACCTCGGCTTGAACGTCAAGGCAGTGCAGGGAAAACAGGTTCCTCTGGAATGGACTGACACATCTGGGGGACTCTTGGAATGGTGGCATGACCCTGGAGTTCCTCTCGCCTTTCCTGTGGAGAGCGCCTCCTCTTGAGATGCGACGGGAACGCCGGGAATTCTTTCCCTACGAAACAGGGAAAGGATCCCTCATCTCGAGCTAGGAGGTGGAAACGGGGCTCCCCTGGATGTGTGCGGGACACCACGTGCTTCCTCTCGAGTGGAGACGGGTATGTCGGGGAACTTCTTGAGTTGCAGCAAGGGTGTGAAGGACCCTTTGGAAGTTCCAGTGGTTAGATGTGATTGGCCTCGAGAAGCCTCAGCAGAAATGGGCCTCATCTCGCCTGGAGGGCAAAACCTCCTGGTTTTTCTCAAGTTGCGGCAGGTGCTCTCGACTTACGACGGGGACCTCAGGGACCCGCTCTGGTGGCCTCAGGAAAGGCCAGTCCCCATGCGAGTTCCTCGGGGGCCTCTCGGGATTCCTCTCCCGTCGATGCCGGAGCCTAAGACCTTGTGTGGAGTCGGGGCCGGAACCTGAGGATTCCTCTCCAGTGCTGACATGGATCTTGGGGTACTTCTGGAGTCTCCCCAGGGGAGTCAGTCCTCGTCTCGAATGCGGGCATGCACTTGCGCTTTTCTCCAGAGCGGTAGCAGCAGTGTAACGCTTCTGCTGCGTGGATCAAAGGATCTATGGTTTTCCCTCGAGTCTTTCCCACGAGGCTTTCCCACAGGGCTGTCCCACGTGCTCACGTGGTGGGAGTCGATCCTCGGCTTGAACGTCAAGGCAGTGCAGGGAAAACAGGTTCCACTGGAATGGACTGACAAATCTGGGGGACTCTTGGAATGGTGTCACGACCCTGGAGTTCCTCTCGCCTTTCCTGTGGAGAGCGCCTCCTCTTGAGATGCGACGGGAACGCTGGGAATTCTTTCCCTTCGAAACAGGGAAAGGATCCCTCATCTCGAGCTAGGAGGCGGAAACGGGGCTCCCCTGGATGTGTGTGGGACACCACGTGCTTCCTCTAGAGTGGAGACGGGTACGTCGGGGAACTTCTTGAGTTGCAGCAAGCGTGTGAAGGACCCTTTGGAAGTTCCAGTGGTTAGATGTGATTGGCCTCGAGAAGCCTCAGCGGAAATGGGCCTCATCTCGCCTGGAGGGCAAAACCTCCTGGATTTTCTCGAGTTGCGGCAGGTGCTCTCGACTTACGACGGGGACCTCAGGGACCCGCTCTGGTGGCCTCAGGAAAGGCCAGTCCCCATGCGAGTTCCTCGGGGGCCTCTCGGGATTCCTCTCCCGTCGATGCCGGGGCCTAAGACCTTGTGTGGAGTCGGGGCCGGAACCTGAGGATTCCTCTCCAGTGCTGACATGGATCTTGGGGTACTTCTGGAGTCTCCCCAGGGGAGTCAGTCCTCGTCTCGAATGCGGGCATGCACTTGCGCTTTCCTCCAGGGCGGTAGCAGCAGTGTCACGCAGTCCGGCGCGTGGATCAAAGGATCTATGGTTTTCCCTCGAGTCTTTCCCACGAGGCTTTCCCAGGAGGCTTTCCCACAGGGCTGTCCCACGTGCACACGTGGTGGGAGTCGATCCTCGGCTTGAACGTCAAGGCAGTGCAGGGAAAACAGGTTCCTCTGGAATGGACTGACACATCTGGGGGACTCTTGGAATGGTGGCACGACCCTGGAGTTCCTCTCCCTTTCCTGTGGAGAGGGCCTCCTCTTGAGATGCGACGGGAACGCCGGGAATTCTTTCCCTACGAAACAGGGAAAGGATCCCTCATCTCGAGCTAGGAGGCGGAAACGGGGCTCCCCTGGATGTGTGCGGGACCCACGTGCTTCCTCACGAGTGGAGACGGGTATGTCGGGGAACTTCTTGAGTTGCAGCAAGGGTGTCAAGGACCCTTTGGAAGTTCCAGTGGTTAGACATGATTAGCGACGAGAAGCCTCAGCGGAAATGGGCCTCATCTCGCCTCGAGGGCAAAACCTCCTGGATTTTCTCGAGTTGCGGCAGGTGCTCTCGACTTACGACGGGGACCTCAGGGACCCGCTCTGGTGGCCTCAGGAAAGGCCAGTCCCGATGCGAGTTCCTCGGGGGCCTCTCAGGATTCCACTCCCGTCGATGCCGGGGCCTAAGACCTTGTGTGGAGTCGGGGCCGGAACCTGAGTATTCCTCTCCAGTGCTGACATGGATCTTGGGGTACTTCTGGAGTCTGCCCAGGGGAGTCAGTCCTCGTCTCGAATGCGGGCATGCACTTGCGCTTTCCTCCAGAGCGGTAACAGCAGTGTCACGCAGTCCGCCGCGTGGATCAAAGGATCTATGGTTTTCCCTCGAGTCTTTCCCACGAGGCTTTCCCACGAGGCTTTCCCACAGGGCTGTCCCACGTGCACACGTGGTGGGAGTCGATCCTCGGCTTGAACGTCAAGGCAGTGCAGGGAAAACAGATTCCTCTGGAATGGACTGACACATCTGGGGGACTCTTGGAATGGTGGCACGACCCTGGAGTTCCTCTCGCCTTTCCTGTGGAGAGCGCCTCCTCTTGAGAGGCGACGGGAACGCCGGGAATTCTTTCCCTACGAAACAGGGAAAGGATCCCTCATCTCGAGCTAGGAGGCGGAAACGGGGCTCCCCTGGATGTGTGCGGGACACCACGTGCTTCCTTACGAGTGGAGACGGGTATGTCGGGGAACTTCTTGAGTTGCAGCAAGGGTGTGAAGGACCCTTTGGAAGTTCCAGTGGTTAGATGTGATTGGCCTCGAGAAGCCTCAGCGGAAATGGGCCTCATCTCGCCTGGAGGGCAAAACCTCCTGGATTTTCTCGAGTTTCGGCAGGTGCTCTCGACTTACGACGGGGACCTCAGGGACCCGCTCTGGTGGCGTCAGGAAAGGCCAGTCCCCATGCGAGTTCCTCGGGGGCCTCTCGGGATTCCTCTCCCGTCGATGCCGGGGCCTAAGACCTTGTGTGGAGTCGGGGCCGGAACCTGAGGATTCCTCTCCAGTGCTGACATGGATCTTGGGGTACTTCTGGAGTCTCCCCAGGGGAGTCAGTCCTCGTCTCGAATGCGCGCATGCACTTGCGCTTTCCTCCAGAGCGGTAGCAGCAGTGTCACGCAGTCCGCCGCGTGGATCAAAGGATCTATGGTTTTCCCTCGAGTCTTTCCCACGAGGCTTTCCCACGAGGCTTTCCCACAGGGCTGTCCCACGTGCACACGTGGTGGGAGTCGATCCTCGGCTTGAACGTCAAGGCAGTGCAGGGAAAACAGGTTCCTCTGGAATGGACTGACACATCTGGGGTACTCTTGGAATGGTGGCACGACCCTGGAGTACCTCTCGCCTTTCCTGTGGAGAGCGCCTCCTCTTGAGATGCGACGGGAACGCCGGGAATTCTTTCCCTACGAAACAGGGAAAGGATCCCTCATCTCGAGCTAGGAGGCGGAAACGGGGCTCCCCTGGATGTGTGCGGGACCCCACGTGCTTCCTCTTGAGTGGAGACGGGTATGTCGGGGAACTTCTTGAGATGCAGCAAGGGTGTGAAGGACCCTTTGGAAGTTCCAGTGGTTAGACGTGATTAGCCTCGAGAAGCCTCAGCGGAAATGGGCCTCATCTCGCCTGGAGGGCAAAACCTCCTGGATTTTCTCGAGTTGCGGCAGGTGCTCTCGACTTACGACGGGGACCTCAGGGACCCGCTCTGGTGGCCTCAGGAAAGGCCAGTCCCCATGCGAGTTCCTCGGGGGCCTCTCGGGATTCCTCTTCCGTCGATGCCGGGGCCTAAGACCTTGTTTGGAGTCGGGGCCGGAACCTGAGGATTCCTCTCCAGTGCTGACATGGATCTTCGGGTAATTCTGGAGTCTCCCCAGGGGAGTCAGTCCTCGTCTCGAATGCGGGCATGCACTTGCGCTTTCCTCCAGAGCGGTAGCAGCAGTGTCACGCAGTCCGCCGCGTGGATCAAAGGATCTATGGTTTTCCCTCGAGTCTTTCCCACGAGGCTTTCCCACGAGGCTTTCCCACAGGGCTGTCCCACGTGCACACGTGTTGGGAGTGGATCCTCGGCTTGAACGTCAAGGCAGTGCAGGGAAAACAGGTTCCTCTGGAATGGACTGACACATCTGGGGGACTCTTAGAATGGTGGCATGTCCCTGGAGTTCCTCTCGCCTTTCCTGTGGAGAGCGCCTCCTCTTGAGATGCGACGGGAACGCCGGGAATTCTTTCCCTACGAAACAGGGAAAGGATCCCTCATCTCGAGCTAGGAGGCGGAAACGGGGCTCCCCTGGATGTGTGCGGGACCCCACGTGCTTCCTCTCGAGTGCAGACGGGTATGTCGGGGAACTTCTTGAGTTGCAGCAAGGGTGTGAAGGACCTTTTGGAAGTTCCAGTGGTTAGATGTGATTGGCCTCGAGAAGCCTCAGCGGAAATGGGCCTCATCTCGCCTGGAGGGCAAAACCTCCTGGATTTTCTCGAGTTGCGGCAGGTGCTCTCGACTTACGACGGGGACCTAAGGGACCCGCTCTGGTGGCCTCAGGAAAGGCCAGTCCCCATGCGAGTTCCTCGGGGGCCTCTCGGGATTCCTCTCCCGTCGATGCCGGCGCTTAAGACCTTGTGTGGAGTCGGGGCCGGAACCTTAGGATTCCTCTCCAGTGCTGACATGGATCTTGGGGTACTTCTGGAGTCTCCCCAGGGAAGTCAGTCCTCGTCTCGAATGCGGGCATGCACTTGCGCTTTCCTCCAGAGCGGTAGCAGCAGTGTCACGCAGTCCGCCCCGTGGATCAAAGGATCTATGGTATTCCCTCGAGTCTTTCCCACGAGGCTTTCCCACGAGGCTTTCCCACAGGGCTGTCCCACGTGCACACGTGGTGGGAGTCGATCCTCGGCTTGAACGTCAAGGCAGTGCAGGGAAAACAGGTTCCTCTGGAATGGACTGACACATCTGGGGGACTCTTGGAATGGTGGCACGACCCTGGAGTTCCTCTCGCCTTTCCTGTGGAGAGCGTCTCCTCTTGAGATGCGACGGGAACGACGGGAATTCTTTCCCTACGAAACAGGGAAAGGATCCCTCATCTCGAGCCAAGGGGCGGAAACGGAGCTCCCCTGGATGTATGCGGGACCCCACGTGCTTCCTCTCGAGTGGAGACGGTATGTCGGGGAACTTCTTGAGTTGCAGCAATGGTGTGAAGGACCCTTTGGAAGTTCCAGTGGTTAGATGTGATTGGCCTCGAGAAGCCTCAGCGGAAATGGGCCTCATCTCGCCTGGAGGGCAAAACCTCCTGGATTTTCTCGAGTTGCGGCAGGTGCTCTCGACTTACGACGGGGACCTCAGGGAACCGCTCTGGTGGCCTCAGGAAAGGCCAGTCCCCATGCGAGTTCCACGGGGGCCTCTCGGGATTCCTCTCCCGTCGATGCCGGGGCCTAAGACCTTGTGTGGAGTCGGGGCCGGAACCTGAGGATTCCTCTCCAGTGCTGACATGGATCTTGGGGTACTTCTGGAGTCTCCCCAGGGGAGTCAGTCCTCGTCTCGAATGCGGGCATGCACTTGCGCTTTCCTCCAGAGCGGTAGCAGCAGTGTCACGCAGTCCGCCGCGTGGATCAAAGTATCTATGGTTTTCCCTCGAGTCTTTCCCACGAGGCTTTCCCACGAGGCTTTCCCACAGGGCTGTCCCACGTGCACACGTGGTGGGAGTGGATCCTCGGCTTGAACGTCAAGGCAGTGCAGGGAAAACAGGTTCCTCTGGAATGGACTGACACATCTGGGGGACTCTTAGAATGGTGGCATGTCCCTGGAGTTCCTCTCGCCTTTCCTGTGGAGAGCGCCTCCTCTTGAGATGCGACGGGAACGCCGGGAATTCTTTCCCTACGAAAGAGGGAAAGGATCCCTCATCTCGAGCTAGGAGGCGGAAACGGGGCTCCCCTGGATGTGTGCGGGACCCCACGTGCTTCCTCTCGAGTGCAGACGGGTATGTCGGGGAACTTCTTGAGTTGCAGCAAGGGTGTGAAGGACCTTTTGGAAGTTCCAGTGGTTAGATGTGATTGGCCTCGAGAAGCCTCAGCGGAAATGGGCCTCATCTCGCCTGGAGGGCAAAACCTCCTGGATTTTCTCGAGTTGCGGCAGGTGCTCTCGACTTACGACGGGGACCTAAGGGACCCGCTCTGGTGGCCTCAGGAAAGGCCAGTCCCCATGCGAGTTCCTCGGGGGCCTCTCGGGATTCCTCTCCCGTCGATGCCGGCGCCTAAGACCTTGTGTGGAGTCGGGGCCGGAACCTTAGGATTCCTCTCCAGTGCTGACATGGATCTTGGGGTACTTCTGGAGTCTCCCCAGGGAAGTCAGTCCTCGTCTCGAATGCGGGCATGCACTTGCGCTTTCCTCCAGAGCGGTAGCAGCAGTGTCACGCAGTCCGCCCCGTGGATCAAAGGATCTATGGTTTTCCCTCGAGTCTTTCCCACGAGGCTTTCTTACGAGGCTTTCCCACAGGGCTGTCCCACGTGCACACGTGGTGGGAGTCGATCCTCGGCTTGAACGTCAAGGCAGTGAAGGGAAAACAGGTTCCTCTGGAATGGACTGACACATCTGGGGGACTCTTGGAATGGTGGCACGACCCTGGAGTTCCTCTCGCCTTTCCTGTGGAGAGCGTCTCCTCTTGAGATGCGACGGGAACGACGGGAATTCTTTCCCTACGAAACAGGGAAAGGATCCCTCATCTCGAGCCAGGGGGCGGAAACGGAGCTCCCCTGGATGTATGCGGGACCCCACGTGCTTCCTCTCGAGTGGAGACGGTATGTCGGGGAACTTCTTGAGTTGCAGCAATGGTGTGAAGGACCCTTTGGAAGTTCCAGTGGTTAGATGTGATTGGCCTCGAGAAGCCTCAGCGGAAATGGGCCTCATCTCGCCTGGAGGGCAAAACCTCCTGGATTTTCTCGAGTTGCGGCAGGTGCTCTCGACTTACGACGGGGACCTCAGGGAACCGCTCTGGTGGCCTCAGGAAAGGCCAGTCCCCATGCGAGTTCCACGGGGGCCTCTCGGGATTCCTCTCCCGTCGATGCCGGGGCCTAAGACCTTGTGTGGAGTCGGGGCCGGAACCTGAGGATTCCTCTCCAGTGCTGACATGGATCTTGGGGTACTTCTGGAGTCTCCCCAGGGGAGTCAGTCCTCGTCTCGAATGCGGGCATGCACTTGCGCTTTCCTCCAGAGCGGTAGCAGCAGTGTCACGCAGTCCGCCGCGTGGATCAAAGGATCTATGGTTTTCCCTCGAGTCTTTCCCACGAGGCTTTCCCACGAGGCTTTCCCACAGGGCTGTCCCACGTGCACACGTGGTGGGATTCGATCCTCGGCTTGAACGTCAAGGCAGTGCAGGGAAAACAGGTTCCTCTGGAATGGACTGACACATCTGGGGGACTCTTGGAATGGTGTGACGACCCTGGAGTTCCTCTCCCTTTCCTGTGGAGAGCGCCTCCTCTTGAGATGCGACGGGAACGCCGGGAATTCTTTCCCTACGAAACAGGGAAAGGATCCCTCATTTCGAGCTAGGAGGCGGAAACGGGGCTCCCCTGGATGTGTGCGGGACCCACGTGCTTCCTCACGAGTGGAGACGTGTATGTCGGGGAACTTCTTGAGTTGCAGCAAGGGTGTCAAGGACCCTTTGGAAGTTCCAGTGGTTAGACGTGATTAGCTTCGAGAAGCCTCAGCGGAAATGGGCCTCATCTCGCCTGGAGGGCAAAACCTCCTGGATTTTCTCGAGTTGCGGCAGGTGCTCTCGACTTACGACGGGGACCTCAGGGACCCGCTCTGGTGGCATCAGGAAAGGCCAGTCCCCATGCGAGTTCCTCGGGGGCCTCTCAGGATTCCACTCCCGTCGATGCCGGGGTCTAAGACCTTGTGTGGAGTCGGGGCCGGAAACTGAGGATTCCTCTCCAGTGCTGACATGGATCTTGGGGTTCTTCTGGAGTCTCCCCAGGGGAGTCAGTCCTCGTCTCGAATGCGGGCATGCACTTGCGCTTTCCTCCAGAGCGGTAGCAGCAGTGTCACGCAGTCCGCCGCGTGGATCAAAGGATCTGTGGTTTTCCCTCGAGTCTTTCCCACGAGGCTTTCCCACGAGGCTTTCCCACAGGGCTGTCCCACGTGCACACGTGGTGGGAGTCGATCCTCGGCTTGAACGTCAAGGCAGTGCAGGGAAAACAGGTTCCTCTGGAATGGACTG
Source organism: Ovis canadensis (assembly GCF_042477335.2). Taxonomy (NCBI): domain Eukaryota; kingdom Metazoa; phylum Chordata; class Mammalia; order Artiodactyla; family Bovidae; genus Ovis; species Ovis canadensis. The sequence continues at coordinate 3,225,232 of NC_091262.1, read as the reverse complement.
ACACATCTGGGGGACTCTTGGAATGGTGTCACAACCCTGGAGTTCCTCTCGCCTTTCCTGTGGAGAGCGCCTCCTCTTGAGATGCGACGGGAACGCCGGGAATTCTTTCCCTACGAAACAGGGAAAGGATCCCTCATCTCGAGCTAGGAGGCGGAAACGGGGCTCCCCTGGATGTGTGCGGGACCCCACGTGCTTCCTCTCGAGTGGAGACGGGTATGTCGGGGAACTTCTTGAGTTGCAGCAAGGGTGTGAAGGACCCTTTGGAAGTTCCAGTGGTTAGATGTCATTGGCCTCGATAAGCGTCAGCGGAAATGGGCCTCATCTCGCCTGGAGGGCAAAACCTCCGAGATTTTCTCGAGTTGCGGCAGGTGCTCTCGACTTACGACGAGGACCTCAGGGACCCGCTTTGGTGGCCTCAGGAAAGGCCAGTCCCCATACGAGTTCCTCTGGGGATTCCTCTCCCGTCGATGCCAGGGCCTAAGACCTTGTGTGGAGTCGGGGCCGGAACCTGAGGATTCCTCTCCAGTGCTGACATGGATCTTGGGGTACTTCTGGAGTCTCCCCAGGGGAGTCAGTCCTCGTCTCGAATGCGGGCATGCACTTGCGCTTTCCTCCAGAGCGGTAGCAGCAGTGTCACGCAGTCCGCCGCGTGGATCAAAGGATCTATGGTTTTCCCTCGAGTCTTTCCCACGAGGCTTTCCCACGAGGCTTTCCCACAGGGCTGTCCCACGTGCACACGTGGTGGGAGTCGATCCTCGGCTTGAATGTCAAGGCAGTGTAGGGAAAACAGGTTCCTCTGGAATGGACTGACACATCTGGGGGACTCTTGGAATGGTGGCACGACCCTGGAGTTCCTCTCGCCTTTCCTGTGGAGAGTGCCTCCTCTTGAGATGCGACGGGAAAGCCGGGAATTCTTTCCCTACGAAACAGGGAAAGGATCCCTCATCTCGAGCTAGGAGGCGGAAACGGGGCTCCCCTGGATGTGTGCGGGACACCACGTGCTTCCTCTCGAGTGGAGACGGGTATGTCGGGGAACTTCTTGAGTTGCAGCAAGGGTGTGAAGGACCCTTTGGAAGATCCAATGGTTAGATGTGATTGGCCTCGAGAAACCTTAGCGGAAATGGGCCTCATCTCGCCTGGAGGGCAAAACCTCCTGGATTTTCTCGAGTTGCGGCAGGTGCTCTCGACTTACGACGGGGACCTCAGGGACCCGCTCTGGTGGCCTCAGGAAAGGCCAGTCCCCATGCGAGTTCCTCCGGGGCCTGTCGGGATTCCTCTCCCGTCGATGCCGGGGCCTAAGACCTTGTGTGGAGTCGGGGCCGGAACCTTAGGATTCCTCTCCAGTGCTGACATGGATCTTGGGGTACTTCTGGAGTCTCCCCAGGGAAGTCAGTCCTCGTCTCGAATGCGGGCATGCACTTGCGCTTTCCTCCAGAGCGGTAGCAGCAGTGTCACGCAGTCTGCCCCGTGGATCAAAGGATCTATGGTTTTCCCTCGAGTTTTTCCCACGAGGCTTTCTTACGAGGCTTTCCCACAGGGCTCTCCCACGTGCACACGTGGTGGGAGTCGATCCTCGGCTTGAACGTCAAGGCAGTGCAGGGAAAACAGGTTCCTCTGGAATGGACTGACACATCTGGGGGACTCTTGGAATGGTGGCACGACCCTGGAGTTCCTCTCGCCTTTCCTGTGGAGAGCGTCTCCTCTTGAGATGCGACGGGAACGACGGGAATTCTTTCCCTACGAAACAGGGAAAGGATCCCTCATCTCGAGCCAGGGGGCGGAAACGGAGCTCCCCTGGATGTATGCGGGACCCCACGTGCTTCCTCTCGAGTGGAGACGGTATGTCGGGGAACTTCTTGAGTTGCAGCAATGGTGTGAAGGACCCTTTGGAAGTTCCAGTGGTTAGATGTGATTGGCCTCGAGAAGCCTCAGCGGAAATGGGCCTCATCTCGCCTGGAGGGCAAAACCTCCTGGATTTTCTCGAGTTGCGGCAGGTGCTCTCGACTTACGACGGGGACCTCAGGGAACCGCTCTGGTGGCCTCAGGAAAGGCCAGTCCCCATGCGAGTTCCACGGGGGCCTCTCGGGATTCCTCTCCCGTCCATGCCGGGGCCTAAGACCTTGTGTGGAGTCGGGGCCGGAACCTGAGGATTCCTCTCCAGTGCTGACATGGATCTTGGGGTACTTCTGGAGTCTCCCCAGGGGAGTCAGTCCTCGTCTCGAATGCGGGCATGCACTTGCGCTTTCCTCCAGAGCGGTAGCAGCAGTGTCACGCAGTCCGCCGCGTGGATCAAAGGATCTATGGTTTTCCCTCGAGTCTTTCCCACGAGGCTTTCCCACGAGGCTTTCCCACAGGGCTGTCCCACGTGCACACGTGGTGGGAGTCGATCCTCGGCTTGAACGTCAAGGCAGTGCAGGGAAAACAGGTTCCTCTGGAATGGACTGACACATCTGGGGGACTCTTGGAATGGTGTGACGACCCTGGAGTTCCTCTCCCTTTCCTGTGGAGAGCGCCTCCTCTTGAGATGCGACGGGAACGCCGGGAATTCTTTCCCTACGAAACAGGGAAAGGATCCCTCATTTCGAGCTAGGAGGCGGAAACGGGGCTCCCCTGGATGTGTGCGGGACCCACGTGCTTCCTCACGAGTGGAGACGTGTATGTCGGGGAACTTCTTGAGTTGCAGCAAGGGTGTGAAGGACCCTTTGGAAGTTCCAGTGGTTAGACGTGATTAGCTTCGAGAAGCCTCAGCGGAAATGGGCCTCATCTCGCCTGGAGGGCAAAACCTCCTGGATTTTCTCGAGTTGCGGCAGGTGCTCTCGACTTACGACGGGGACCTCAGGGACCCGCTCTGGTGGCCTCAGGAAAGGCCAGTCCCCATGCGAGTTCCTCGGGGGCCTCTCAGGATTCCACTCCCGTCGATGCCGGGGTCTAAGACCTTGTGTGGAGTCGGGGCCGGAAACTGAGGATTCCTCTCCAGTGCTGACATGGATCTTGGGGTACTTCTGGAGTCTCCCCAGGGGAGTCAGTCCTCGTCTCGAATGCGGGCATGCACTTGCGCTTTCCTCCAGAGCGGTAGCAGCAGTGTCACGCAGTCCGCCGCGTGGATCAAAGGATCTGTGGTTTTCCCTCGAGTCTTTCCCACGAGGCTTTCCCACGAGGCTTTCCCACAGGGCTGTCCCACGTGCACACGTGGTGGGAGTCGATCCTCGGCTTGAACGTCAAGGCAGTGAAGGGAAAACAGGTTCCTCTGGAATGGACTGACACATCTGGGGGACTCTTGGAATGGTGTCACAACCCTGGAGTTCCTCTCGCCTTTCCTGTGGAGAGCGCCTCCTCTTGAGATGCGACGGGAACGCCGGGAATTCTTTCCCTACGAAACAGGGAAAGGATCCCTCATCTCGAGCTAGGAGGCGGAAACGGGGCTCCCCTGGATGTGTGCGGGACCCCACGTGCTTCCTCTCGAGCGGAGACGGGTATGTCGGGGAACTTCTTGAGTTGCAGCAAGGGTGTGAAGGACCGTTTGGAAGTTCCAGTGGTTAGATGTCATTGGCCTCGAGAAGCGTCAGCGGAAATGGGCCTCATCTCGCCTGGAGGGCAAAACCTCCGAGATTTTCTCGAGTTGCGGCAGGTGCTCTCGACTTACGAAGAGGACCTCAGGGACCCGCTTTGGTGGCCTCAGGAAAGGCCAGTCCCCATACGAGTTCCTCTGGGGATTCCTCTCCCGTCGATGCCAGGGCCTAAGACCTTGTGTGGAGTCGGGGCCGGAACCTGAGGATTCCTCTCCAGTGCTGACATGGATCTTGGGGTACTTCTGGAGTCTCCCCAGGGGAGTCAGTCCTCGTCTCGAATGCGGGCATGCACTTGCGCTTTCCTCCAGAGCGGTAGCAGCAGTGTCACGCAGTCCGCCGCGTGGATCAAAGGATCTATGGTTTTCCCTCGAGTCTTTCCCACGAGGCTTTCCCACGAGGCTTTCCCACAGGGCTGTCCCACGTGCACACGTGGTGGGAGTCGATCCTCGGCTTGAATGTCAAGGCAGTGTAGGGAAAACAGGTTCCTCTGGAATGGACTGACACATCTGGGGGACTCTTGGAATGGTGGCACGACCCTGGAGTTCCTCTCGCCTTTCCTGTGGAGAGTGCCTCCTCTTGAGATGCGACGGGAAAGCCGGGAATTCTTTCCCTACGAAACAGGGAAAGGATCCCTCATCTCGAGCTAGGAGGCGGAAACGGGGCTCCCCTGGATGTGTGCGGGACACCACGTGCTTCCTCTCGAGTGGAGACGGGTATGTCGGGGAACTTCTTGAGTTGCAGCAAGGGTGTGAAGGACCCTTTGGAAGATCCAATGGTTAGATGTGATTGGCCTCGAGAAACCTCAGCGGAAATGGGCCTCATCTCGCCTGGAGGGCAAAACCTCCTGGATTTTCTCGAGTTGCGGCAGGTGCTCTCGACTTACGACGGGGACCTCAGGGACCCGCTCTGGTGGCCTCAGGAAAGGCCAGTCCCCATGCGAGTTCCTCCGGGGCCTGTCGGGATTCCTCTCCCGTCGATGCCGGGGTCTAAGACCGCGTGTGGAGTCTGGGCCGGAACCTGAGGATTCCTCTCCAGTGCTGACATGGATCTTGGGGTACTTCTGGAGTCTCCCCAGGGGAGTCAGTCCTCGTCTCGAATGCGGGCATGCACTTGCGCTTTCCTCCAGAGCGGTAGCAGCAGTGTCACGCAGTCCGCCGCGTGGATCAAAGGATCTATGGTTTTCCCTCGAGTCTTTCCCACGAGGCTTTCCCACGAGGCTTTCCCACAGGGCTGTCCCACGTGCACACGTGGTGGGAGTCGATCCTCGGCTTGAATGTCAAGGCAGTGTAGGGAAAACAGGTTCCTCTGGAATGGACTGACACATCTGGGGGACTCTTGGAATGGTGGCACGACCCTGGAGTTCCTCTCGCCTTTCCTGTGGAGAGTGCCTCCTCTTGAGATGCGACGGGAAAGCCGGGAATTCTTTCCCTACGAAACAGGGAAAGGATCCCTCATCTCGAGCTAGGAGGCGGAAACGGGGCTCCCCTGGATGTGTGCGGGACCCCACGTGCTTCCTCTCGAGTGGAGACGGGTATGTCGGGGAACTTCTTGAGTTGCAGCAAGGGTGTGAAGGACCCTTTGGAAGATCCAATGGTTAGATGTGATTGGCCTCGAGAAACCTCAGCGGAAATGGGCCTCATCTCGCCTGGAGGGCAAAACCTCCTGGATTTTCTCGAGTTGCGGCAGGTGCTCTCGACTTACGACGGGGACCTCAGGGACCCGCTCTGGTGGCCTCAGGAAAGGCCAGTCCCCATGCGAGTTCCTCCGGGGCCTGTCGGGATTCCTCTCCCGTCGATGCCGGGGTCTAAGACCGCGTGTGGAGTCTGGGCCGGAACCTGAGGATTCCTCTCCAGTGCTGACATGGATCTTGGGGTACTTCTGGAGTCTCCCCAGGGGAGTCAGTCCTCGTCTCGAATGCGGGCATGCACTTGCGCTTTCCTCCAGAGCGGTAGCAGCAGTGTCACGCAGTCCGCCGCGTGGATCAAAGGATCTATGGTTTTCCCTCGAGTCTTTCCCACGAGGCTTTCCCACGAGGCTTTCCCACAGGGCTGTCCCACGTGCACACGTGGTGGGAGTCGATCCTCGGCTTGAACGTCAAGGCAGTGCAGGGAAAACAGGTTCCTCTGGAATGGACTGACACATCTGGGGGACTCTTGGAATGGTGGCACGACCCTGGAGTTCCTCTCGCCTTTCCTGTGGAGAGCGCCTCCTCTTGAGATGCGACGGGAACGCCGGGAATTCTTTCCCTACGAAACAGGGAAAGGATCCCTCATCTCGAGCTAGGAGGCGGAAACGGGGCTCCCCTGGATGTGTGCGGGACCCACGTGCTTCGTCTCCAGTGGAGACGGTATGTCGGGGAACTTCTTGAGTTGCAGCAAGGGTGTGAATGACCCCTTGGAAGTTCTGTGGTTAGACGTGATTAGCCTCGAGAAGCCTCAGCGGAAATGGGCCTCATCTCACCTGGAGGGCAAAACATCCTGGATTTTCTCGAGTTGCGGCAGGTGCTCTCGACTTACGACGGGGACCTCAGGGGCCCGCTCTGGTGGCCTCAGGAAAGGCCAGTCCCCAAGCGAGTTCTTCGGGAGCCTCTCGGGATTCCTCTCCCGTCGATGCCGGGGCCTAAGACCTTGTGTGGAGTCGGGGCCGGAACCTTAGGATTCCTCTCCAGTGCTGACATGGATCTTGGGGTACTTCTGGAGTCTCCCCAGGGAAGTCAGTCCTCGTCTCGAATGCGGGCATGCACTTGCGCTTTCCTCCAGAGCGGTAGCAGCAGTGTCACGCAGTCCGCAGCGTGGATCAAAGGATCTATGGTTTTCCCTCGAGTCTTTCCCACGAGGCTTTCTTACGAGGCTTTCCCACAGGGCTGTCCCACGTGCACACGTGGTGGGAGTCGATCCTCGGCTTGAACGTCAAGGCAGTGCAGGGAAAACAGGTTCCTCTGGAATGGACTGACACATCTGGGGGACTCTTGGAATGGTGGCACGACCCTGGAGTTCCTCTCGCCTTTCCTGTGGAGAGCGTCTCCTCTTGAGATGCGACGGGAACGACGGGAATTCTTTCCCTACGAAACAGGGAAAGGATCCCTCATCTCGAGCCAGGGGGCGGAAACGGAGCTCCCCTGGATGTATGCGGGACCCCACGTGCTTCCTCTCGAGTGGAGACGGTATGTCGGGGAACTTCTTGAGTTGCAGCAATGGTGTGAAGGACCCTTTGGAAGTTCCAGTGGTTAGATGTGATTGGCCTCGAGAAGCCTCAGCGGAAATGGGCCTCATCTCGCCTGGAGGGCAAAACCTCCTGGATTTTCTCGAGTTGCGGCAGGTGCTCTCGACTTACGACGGGGACCTCAGGGAACCGCTCTGGTGGCCTCAGGAAAGGCCAGTCCCCATGCGAGTTCCACGGGGGCCTCTCGGGATTCCTCTCCCGTCGATGCCGGGGCCTAAGACCTTGTGTGGAGTCGGGGCCGGAACCTGAGGATTCCTCTCCAGTGCTGACATGGATCTTGGGGTACTTCTGGAGTCTCCCCAGGGGAGTCAGTCCTCGTCTCGAATGCGGGCATGCACTTGCGCTTTCCTCCAGAGCGGTAGCAGCAGTGTCACGCAGTCCGCCGCGTGGATCAAAGGATCTATGGTTTTCCCTCGAGTCTTTCCCACGAGGCTTTCCCACGAGGCTTTCCCACAGGGCTGTCCCACGTGCACACGTGGTGGGAGTCGATCCTCGGCTTGAACGTCAAGGCAGTGCAGGGAAAACAGGTTCCTCTGGAATGGACTGACACATCTGGGGGACTCTTGGAATGGTGTGACGACCCTGGAGTTCCTCTCCCTTTCCTGTGGAGAGCGCCTCCTCTTGAGATGCGACGGGAACGCCGGGAATTCTTTCCCTACGAAACAGGGAAAGGATCCCTCATTTCGAGCTAGGAGGCGGAAACGGGGCTCCCCTGGATGTGTGCGGGACCCACGTGCTTCCTCACGAGTGGAGACGTGTATGTCGGGGAACTTCTTGAGTTGCAGCAAGGGTGTCAAGGACCCTTTGGAAGTTCCAGTGGTTAGACGTGATTAGCTTCGAGAAGCCTCAGCGGAAATGGGCCTCATCTCGCCTGGAGGGCAAAACCTCCTGGATTTTCTCGAGTTGCGGCAGGTGCTCTCGACTTACGACGGGGACCTCAGGGACCCGCTCTGGTGGCCTCAGGAAAGGCCAGTCCCCATGCGAGTTCCTCCGGGGCCTGTCGGGATTCCTCTCCCGTCGATGCCGGGGTCTAAGACCGTGTGTGGAGTCTGGGCCGGAACCTGAGGATTCCTCTCCAGTGCTGACATGGATCTTGGGGTACTTCTGGAGTCTCCCCAGGGGAGTCAGTCCTCGTCTCGAATGCGGGCATGCACTTGCGCTTTCCTCCAGAGCGGTTGCAGCAGTGTCACGCAGTCCGCCGCGTGGATCAAAGGATCTTTGTTTTTCCCTCGAGTCTTTCCCTCGAGGCTTTCCCACGAGGCTTTCCCACAGGGCTGTCTCACGTGCACACGTGGTGGGAGTCGATCCTCGGCTTGAACGTCAAGGCAGTGCAGGGAAAACAGGTACCTCTGGAATGGACTGACACATCTGGGGGACTCTTGGAATGGTGGCATGACCCTGGAGTTCCTCTCGCCTTACCTGTGGAGAGCCCCTCCTCTTGAGATGCGACGGGAACGCCGGGAATTCTTTCCCTACGAAACAGGGAAAGGATCCCTCATCTCGAGCTAGGAGGCGGAAACGGGGCTACCCTGGATGTGTGCGGGACCCACGTGCTTCCTCTCGAGTGCAGACGGGTATGTCGGGGAACTTCTTGAGTTGCAGCAAGGGTGTGAAGGACCCTTTGGAAGTTCCAGTGGTTAGATGTGATTGGCCTCGAGAAGCCTCAGCGGAAATGGGCCTCATCTCGCCTGAAGGTGAAAACCTCCTGGATTTTCTCGAGTTGCGGCAGGTGCTCTCGACTTACGACGGGGACCTCAGGGACCCGCTCTGGTGGCCTCAGGAAAGGCCAGTCCCCATGCGAGTTCCTCGGGGGCCTCTCGGGATTCCTCTCCCGTCGATGCCGGGGCCTAAGACCTTGTGTGGAGTCGGGGCCGGAACTTGAGGATTCCTCTCCAGTGCTGACATGGATCTTGGGGTACTTCTGGAGTCTCCCCAGGGGAGTCAGTCCTCGTCTCGAATGCGGGCATGCACTTGCGCTTTCCTCCAGAGCGGTAGCAGCAGTGTCACGCAGTCCGCCGCGTGGATCAAAGGATCTATGGTTTTCCCTCGAGTCTTTCCCACGAGGCTTTCCCACGAGGCTTTCCCACAGGGCTGTCCCACGTGCACACGTGGTGGGAGTCGATCCTCGGCTTGAACGTCAAGGCAGTGCAGGGAAAACAGATTCCTCTGGAATGGACTGACACATCTGGGGGACTCTTGGAATGGTGGCACGACCCTGGAGTTCCTCTCGCCTTTCCTGTGGAGAGCGCCTCCTCTTGAGATGCGACGGGAACGCCGGGAATTCTTTCCCTACGAAACAGGGAAAGGATCCCTCATCTCGAGCTAGGAGGCGGAAACGGGGCTCCCCTGGATGTGGGCGGGACCCACGTGCTTCCTCTCGAGTGGAGACGGGTATGTCGGGGAACTTCTTGAGTTGCAGCAAGGGTGTGAAGGACCCTTTGGAAGTTCCAGTGGTTAGACGTGATTAGCCACGAAAAGCCTCAGCGGAAATGGGCCTCATCTCGCCTGGAGGGCAAAACCTCCTGGATTTTCTCGAGTTGCGGCAGGTGCTCTCGACTTACGACGGGGACCTCAGGGACCCGCTCTGGTGGCCTCAGGAAAGGCCAGTCCCCATGCGAGTTCCTCGGGGGCCTCTCGGGATTCCTCTCCCGTCGATGCCGGGACCTAAGACCTTGTGTGGAGTCGGGGCCGGAACCTCAGGTTTCCTCTCCAGTGCTGACATGGATCTTGGGGTACTTCTGGAGTCTCCCCAGGGGAGTCAGTCCTCGTCTCGAATGCGGGCATGCACTTGCGCTTTCCTCCAGAGCGGTAGCAGCAGTGTCACGCAGTCCGCCGCGTGGATCAAAGGATCTATGGTTTTCCCTCGAGTCTTTCCCACGAGGCTTTCCCACGAGGCTTTCCAACAGGGCTGTCCCACGTGCACACGTGGTGGGAGTCGATCCTCGGCTTGAACGTCAAGGCAGTGCAGGGAAAACAGGTTTCTCTGGAATGGACTGACACATCTGGGGGACTCTTGGAATGGTGGCACGACCCTGGAGTTCCTCTCGCCTTTCCTGTGGAGAGCTTCTCCTCTTGAGATGCGACGGGAACGCCGGGAATTCTTTCCCTACGAAACAGGGAAAGGATCCCTGATCTCGAGCTAGGGGGCGGAAACGGAGCTCCCCTGGATGTGTGCGGGACCCCACGTGCTTCCTCTCGAGTGGAGACGGGTATGTCGGGGAACTTCTTGAGTTGCAGCAATGGTGTGAAGGACCCTTTGGAAGTTCCAGTGGTTAGATGTGATTGGCCTCGAGAAGCCTCAGCGGAAATGGGCCTCATCTCGCCTGGAGGGCAAAACCTCCTGGATTTTCTCGAGTTGCGGCAGGTGCTCTCGACTTACGACGGGGACCTCAGGGAACCGCTCTGGTGGCCTCAGGAAAGGCCAGTCCCCATGCGAGTTCCACGGGGGCCTCTCAGGATTCCTCTCCCGTCGATGCCGGGGCCTAAGACCTTGTGTGGAGTCGGGGCCGAAACCTGAGGATTCCTCTCCAGTGCTGACATGGATCTTGGGGTACTTCTGGAGTCTCCCCAGGGGAGTCAGTCCTCGTCTCGAATGCGGGCATGCACTTGCGCTTTCCTCCAGAGCGGTAGCAGCAGTGTCACGCAGTCCGCAGCGTGGATCAAAGGATCTATGGTTTTCCCTCAAGTCTTTCCCACGAGGCTTTCCCACGAGGCTTTCCCACAGAGCTGTCCCACGTGCACACGTGGTGGGAGTCGATCCTCGGCTTGAACGTCAAGGCAGTGCAGGGAAAACAGGTTCCTCTGGAATGGACTGACATATCTGGGGGACTCTTGGAATGGTGTCACGACCCTGGAGTTCCTCTCCCTTTCCTGTGGAGAGCGCCTCCTCTTGAGATGCGACAGGAACGCCGGGAATTCTTTCCCTACGAAACAGGGAAAGGATCCCTCATCTCGAGCTAGGAGGCGGAAACGGGGCTCCCCTGGATGTGTGCGGGACCCACGTGCTTCCTCACGAGTGGAGACGGGTATGTCGGGGAACTTCTTCAGTTGCAGCAAGGGTGTCAAGGACCCTTTGGAAGTTCCAGTGGTTAGACATGATTAGCCACGAGAAGCCTCAGCGGAAATGGGCCTCATCTCGCCTGGAGGGCAAAACCTCCTGGATTTTCTCGAGTTGCGGCAGGTGCTCTCGACTTACGACGGGGACCTCAGGGACCCGCTCTGGTGGCCTCAGGAAAGGCCAGTCCCCATGCGAGTTCCTCGGGGGCCTCTCGGGATTCCTCTCCCGTCGATGCCGGGACCTTAGACCTTGTGTGGAGTCGGGGCCGGAACCTGAGGATTCCTCTCCAGTGCTGACATGGATCTTGGGGTACTTCTGGAGTCTCCCCAGGGGAGTCAGTCCTCGTCTCGAATGCGGGCATGCACTTGCGCTTTCCTCCAGAGCGGTAGCAGCAGTGTCACGCAGTCCGCCGCGTGGATCAAAGGATCTATGGTTTTCCCTCGAGTCTTTCCCACGAGGCTTTCCCACGAGGCTTTCCCACAGGGCTGTCCCACGTGCACACCTGGTGGGAGTAGATCCTCGGCTTGAACGTCAAGGCAGTGCAGGGAAAACAGGTTCCTCTGGAATGGACTGACACATCTGGGGGACTCTTGGAATGGTGGCACGACCCTGGAGTTCCTCTCGCCTTTCCTGTGGAGAGCGTCTCCTCTTGAGATGCGACGGGAACGCCGGGAATTCTTTCCCTACGAAACAGGGAAAGGATCCCTCATCTCGAGCTAGGGGGCGGAAACGGAGCTCCCCTGGATGTGTGCGGGACCCCACGTGCTTCCTCTCGAGTGGAGACGGTATGTCGGGGAACTTCTTGAGTTGCAGCAATGGTGTGAAGGACCCTTTGGAATTTCCAGCGGTTAGATGTGATTGGCCTCGAGAAGCCTCAGCGGAAATGGGCCTCATCTCGCGTGGAGGGCAAAACCTCCTGGATTTTCTCGAGTTGCGGCAGGTGCTCTCGACTTACGACGGGGACCTCAGGGAACCGCTCTGGTGGCCTCAGGAAAGGCCAGTCCCCATGCGAGTTCCACGGGGGCCTCTCGGGATTCCTCTCCCGTCGTTTCCGGAGCCTAAGACCTTGTGTGGAGTCGGGGCCGGAACCTGAGGATTCCTCTCCACTGCTGACATGGATCTTGGGGTACTTCTGGAGTCTCCCCAGGGGAGTCAGTCCTTGTCTCGAATGCGGGCATGCACTTGTGCTTTCCTCCAGAGCGGTAGCAGCAGTGTCACGCAGTCCGCCGCGTGGATCAAAGGATCTATGGTTTTCCCTCGAGTCTTTCCCACGAGGCTTTCCCACGAGGCTTTCCCACAGGACTGTCCCACGTGCACACGGGGTGGGAGTCGATCCTCGGCTTGAACGTCAAGGCAGTGCAGGGAAAACAGGTTCCTCTGGAATGGACTGACAAATCTGGGGGATTCTTGGAATGGTGTCACGACCCTGGAGTTCCTCTCCCTTACCTGTGGAGAGCGCCTCCTCTTGAGATGCGACGGGAACGCCGGGAATTCTTTCCCTACGAAACAGGGAAAGGATCCCTCATCTCGAGCTAGGAGGCGGAAACGGGGCTCCCCTGGATGTGTGCGGGACCCACGTGCTTCCTCACGAGTGGAGACGGGTATGTCGGGGAACTTCTTGAGTTGCAGCAAGGGTGTCAAGGACCCTTTGGAAGTTCCAGTGGTTAGACATGATTAGCCACGAGAAGCCTCAGCGGAAATGGGCCTCATCTCGCCTGGAGGGCAAAACCTCCTGGATTTTTTCGAGTTGCGGCAGGTGCTCTCGACTTACGACGGGGACCTCAGGGACCCGCTCTGGTGGCCTCAGGAAAGGCCAGTCCCCATGCGAGTTCCTCGGGGGCGTCTCGGGATTCCTCTCCCGTCCATGCCGGGGCCTAAGACCTTGTGTGGAGTCGGGGCTGGAACCTGAGGATTCCTCTCCAGTGCTGACATGGATCTTGGGGTACTTCTGGAGTCTCCCCAGGGGAGTCAGTCCTCGTCTCGAATGCGGGCATGCACTTGCGCTTTCCTCCAGAGCGGTAGCAGCAGTGTCACGCAGTCCGCCGCGTGGATCAAAGGATCTATGGTTTTCCCTCGAGTCTTTCCCACGAGGCTTTCCCACGAGGCTTTCCCACAGGGCTGTCCCACGTGCACACGTGGTGGGAGTCGATCCTCGGCTTCAACGTCAAGGCAGTGCAGGGAAAACAGGTTCCTCTGGAATGGACTGACACATCTGGGGGACTCTTGGAATGGTGTCACGACCCTGGAGTACCTCTCGCCTTTCCTGTGGAGAGCGCCTCCTCTTGAGATGCGACGGGAACGCCGGGAATTCTTTCACTACGAAACAGGGAAAGGATCCCTCATCTCGAGCTAGGAGGCGGAAACGGGGCTCCCCTGGATGTGTGCGGGACACCACGGGCTTCCTCTCGAGTGGAGACGGGTATGTCGGGGAACTTCTTGAGTTGCAGCAAGCGTGTGAAGGACCCTTTGGAAGTTCCAGTGGTTAGATGTGATTGGCCTCGAGAAGCCTCAGCGGAAATGGGCTTCATCTCGCCTGGAGGGCAAAACCTCCTGGATTTTCTCGAGTTGCGGCAGGTGCTCTCGACTTACGACGGGGACCTAAGGGACCCGCTCTGGTGGCCTCAGGAAAGGCCAGTCCCCATGCGAGTTCCTCGGGGGCCTCGCGGGATTCCTCTCCCGTCGATGCCGGGACCTAAAACCTTGTGTGGAGTCGGGGCCGGAACCTGAGGATTCCTCTCCAGTGCTGACATGGATCTTGGGGTACTTCTGGAGTCTCCCCAGGGAAGTCAGTCCTCGTCTCGAATGCGGGCATGCACTTGCGCTTTCCTCCAGAGCGGTAGCAGCAGTGTCACGCAGTCCGCCCCGTGGATCAAAGGATCTACGGTTTTCCCTCGAGTCTTTCCCACGAGGCTTTCCTACGAGGCTTTCCCACAGGGCTGTCCCACGTGCACACGTGGTGGGAGTCGATCCTCGGCTTGAACGTCAAGGCAGTGCAGGGAAAACAGGTTCCTCTGGAATGGACTGACACATCTGGGGGACTCTTGGAATGGTGGCACGACCATGGAGTTCCTCTCGCCTTTCCTGTGGAGAGCGTCTCCTCTTGAGATGCGACGGGAACGCCGGGAATTCTTTCCCTACGAAACAGGGAAAGGATCCCTCATCTCGAGCCAGGGGGCGGAAACGGAGCTCCCCTGGATGTGTGCGGGACCCCACGTGCTTCCTCTCGAGTGGAGAAGGTATGTCGGGGAACTTCTTGAGTTGCAGCAAGGGTGTGAAGGACCCTTTGGAAGTTCCAGTGGTTAGATGTGATTGGCCTCGAGAAGCCTCAGCGGAAATGGGCCTCATCTCGCCTGGAGGGCAAAACCTCCTGGATTTTCTCGAGTTGCGGCAGGTGCTCTCGACTTACAACGGGGACCTCAGAGACCCGCTCTGGTGGCGTCAGGAAAGGCCAGTCCCCATGCGAGTTCCTCGGGGGCCTCTCAGGATTCCACTCCCGTCGATGCCGGGGCCTAAGACCTTGTGTGGAGTCGGGGCCGGAACCTGAGGATTCCTCTCCAGTGCTGACATGGATCTTGGGGTACTTCTGGAGTCTCCCCAGGGGAGTCAGTACTCGTCTCGAATGCGGGCATGCACTTGCGCTTTCCTCCAGAGCGGTAGCAGCAGTGTCACGCAGTCCGCCGCGTGGATCAAAGGATCTGTGGTTTTCCCTCGAGTCTTTCCCACGAGGCTTTCCCACGAGGCTTTCCCACAGGGCTGTCCCACGTGCACACGTGGTGGGAGTCGATCCTCGGCTTGAACGTCAAGGCAGTGAAGGGAAAACAGGTTCCTCTGGAATGGACTGACACATCTTGGGGACTCTTGGAATGGTGGCACGACCCTGGAGTTCCTCTCGCCTTTCCTGTGGAGAGCGCCTCCTCTTGAGATGCGACGGGAACGCCGGGAATTCTTTCCCTACGAAACAGGGAAAGGATTCCTCATCTCGAGCTAGGAGGCGGAAACGGGGCTCCCCTGGATGTGTGCGGGACCCCACGTGCTTCCTCTCGAGTGGAGACGGGTATGTCGGGGACCTTCTTGAGTTGCAGCAAGGGTGTGAAGAACCCTTTGGAAGTTCCAGTGGTTAGATGTGATTGGCCTCGAGAAGCGTCAGCGGAAATGGGCCTCATCTCGCCTGGAGGGCAAAACCTCCGAGATTTTCTCGAGTTGCGGCATGTGCTCTCGACTTACGACGAGGACCTCAGGGACCCGCTTTGGTGGCCTCAGGAAAGGCCAGTCCCAATGCGAGTTCCTCTGGGGATTCCTCTCCCGTCGATGCCGGGGCCTAAGACCTTGTGTGGAGTCGGGGCCGGAACCTGAGGATTCCTCTCCAGTGCTGACATGGATCTTGGGGTACTTCTGGAGTCTCCCCAGGGGAGTCAGGCCTCGTCTCGAATGCGGGCATGCACTTGCGCTTTCCTCCAGAGCGGTAGCAGCAGTGTCACGCAGTCCGCCGCGTGGATCAAAGGATCTATGGTTTTCCCTCGAGTCTTTCCCACGAGGCTTTCCCACGAGGCTTTCCCACAGGGCTGTTCCACGTGCACACGTGGTGGGAGTCGATCCTCGGCTTGAACGTCAAGGCAGTGCAGGGAAAACAGGTTCCTCTGGAATGGACTGACACATCTGGGGGACTCTTGGAATGGTGGCACGACCCTGGAGTTCCTCTCGCCTTTCCTGTGGAGAGCGCCTCCTCTTGAGATGCGACGGGAACGCCGGGAATTCTTTCCCTACGAAACAGGGAAAGGATCCCTCATCTCGAGCTAGGAGGCGGAAACGGGGCTCCCCTGGATGTGTGCGGGACACCACGTGCTTCCTCTCGAGTGGAGACGGGTATGTCGGGGAACTTCTTGAGTTGCAGCAAGGGTGTGAAGGACCCTTTGGAAGTTCCAGTGGTTAGATGTGATTGGCCTCGAGAAGCCTCAGCGGAAATGGGCCTCATCTCGCCTGGAGGGCAAAACCTCCTGGATTTTCTCGAGTTGCGGCAGGTGCTCTCGACTTAGGACGGGGACCTAAGGGACCCGCTCTGGTGGCCTCAGGAAAGGCCAGTCCCCATGCGAGTTCCTCGGGGGCCTCTCGGGATTCCTCTCCCGTCGATGCCGGGACCTAAAACCTTGTGTGGAGTCGGGGCCGGAACCTGAGGATTCCTCTCCAGTGCTGACATGGATCTTGGGGTACTTCTGGAGTCTCCCCAGGGGAGTCAGTCCTCGTCTCGAATGCGGGCATGCACTTGCGCTTTCCTCCAGAGCGGTAGCAGCAGTGTCACGCAGTCCGCCGCGTGGATCAAAGGATCTATGGTTTTCCCTCAAGTCTTTCCCACGAGGCTTTCCCACGAGGCTTTCCCACAGAGCTGTCCCACGTGCACACGTGGTGGGAGTCGATCCTCGGCTTGAACGTCAAGGCAGTGCAGGGAAAACATGTTCCTCTGGAATGGACTGACACATCTGGGGGACTCTTGGAATGGTGTCACGACCCTGGAGTTCCTCTCCCTTTCCTGTGGAGAGCGCCTCCTCTTGAGATGCGACGGGAACGCCGGGAATTCTTTCCCTACGAAACAGGGAAAGGATCCCTCATCTCGAGCTAGGAGGCGGAAACGGGGCTCCCCTGGATGTGTGCGGGACCCACGTGCTTCCTCACGTGTGGAGACGGGTATGTCGGGGAACTTCTTCTGTTGCAGCAAGGGTGTCAAGGACCCTTTGAAGTTCCAGTGGTTAGACATGATTAGCCACGAGAAGCCTCAGCGGAAATGGGCCTCATCTCGCCTGGAGGGCAAAACCTCCTGGATTTTCTCGAGTTGCGGCAGGTGCTCTCGACTTACGACGGGGACCTCAGGGACCCGCTCTGGTGGCCTCAGGAAAGGCCAGTCCCCATGCGAGTTCCTCGGGGGCCTCTCGGGATTCCTCTCCCGTCGATGCCGGGACCTAAGACCTTGTGTGGAGTCGGGGCCGGAACCTGAGGATTCCTCTCCAGTGCTGACATGGATCTTGGGGTACTTCTGGAGTCTCCCCAGGGGAGTCAGTCCTCGTCTCGAATGCGGGCATGCACTTGCGCTTTCCTCCAGAGCGGTAGCAGCAGTGTCACGCAGTCCGCCGCGTGGATCAAAGGATCTATGGTTTTCCCTCGAGTCTTTCCCACGAGGCTTTCCCACGAGGCTTTCCCACAGGGCTGTCCCACGTGCACACGTGGTGGGAGTGGATCCTCGGCTTGAACGTCAAGGCAGTGCAGGGAAAACAGGTTCCTCTGGAATGGACTGACACATCTGGGGGACTCTTGGAATGGTGGCACGACCCTGGAGTTCCTCTCGCCTTTGCTGTGGAGAGCGTCTCCTCTTGAGATGCGACGGGAACACCGGGAATTCTTTCCCTACGAAACAGGGAAAGGATCCCTCATCTCGAGCTAGGGGGCGGAAACGGAGCTCCCCTGGATGTGTGCGGGACCCCACGTGCTTCCTCTCGAGTGGAGACGGTATGTCGGGGAACTTCTTGAGTTGCAGCAATGGTGTGAAGGACCCTTTGGAAGTTCCAGCGGTTAGATGTGATTGGCCTCGAGAAGCCTCAGCGGAAATGGGCCTCATCTCGCGTGGAGGGCAAAACCTCCTGGATTTTCTCGAGTTGCGGCAGGTGCTCTCGACTTACGACGGGGACCTCAGGGAACCGCTCTGGTGGCCTCAGGAAAGGCCAGTCCCCATGCGAGTTCCACGGGGGCCTGTCGGGATTCCTCTCCCGTCGTTGCCGGGGCCTAAGACCTTGTGTGGAGTCGGGGCCGGAACCTGAGGATTCCTCTCCAGTGCTGACATGGATCTTGGGGTACTTCTGGAGTCTCCCCAGGGGAGTCAGTCCTTGTCTCGAATGCGGGCATGCACTTGTGCTTTCCTCGAGAGCGGTAGCAGCAGTGTCACGCAGTCCGCCGCGTGGATCAAAGGATCTATGGTTTTCCCTCGAGTCTTTCCCACGAGGCTTTCCCACGAGGCTTTCCCACAGGGCTGTCCCACGTGCACACGGGGTGGGAGTCGATCCTCGGCTTGAACGTCAAGGCAGTGCAGGGAAAACAGGTTCCTCTGGAATGGACTGACAAATCTGGGGGATTCTTGGAATGGTGTCACGACCCTGGAGTTCCTCTCCCTTACCTGTGGAGAGCGCCTCCTCTTGAGATGCGACGGGAACGCCGGGAATTCTTTCCCTACGAAACAGGGAAATGATCCCTCATCTCAAGCTAGGAGGCGGAAACGGGGCTCCCCTGGATGTGTGCGGGACCCACGTGCTTCCTCACGAGTGGAGACGGGTATGTCGGGGAACTTCTTGAGTTGCAGCAAGGGTGTCAAGGACCCTTTGGAAGTTCCAGTGGTTAGACATGATTAGCCACGAGAAGCCTCAGCGGAAATGGGCCTCATCTCGCCTGGAGGGCAAAACCTCCTGGATTTTCTCGAGTTGCGGCAGGTGCTCTCGACTTACGACGGGGACCTCAGGGACCCGCTCTGGTGGCCTCAGGAAAGGCCAGTCCCGATGCGAGTTCCTCGGGGGCCTCTCAGGATTCCACTCCCGTCGATGCCGGGGCCTAAGACCTTGTGTGGAGTCGGGGCCGGAACCTGAGGATTCCTCTGCAGTGCTGACATGGATCTTGGGGTACTTCTGGAGTCTCCCCAGGGGAGTCAGTCCTCGTCTCGAATGCGGGCATGCACTTGCGCTTTCCTCCAGAGCGGTAGCAGCAGTGTCACGCAGTCCGCCGCGTGGATCAAAGGATCTATGGTTTTCCCTCGAGTCTTTCCCACGAGGCTTTCCCACGAGGCTTTCCCACAGGGCTGTCCCACGTGCACAAGTGGTGGGAGTCGATCCTCGGCTTGAACGTCAAGTCAGTGCAGGGAAAACAGGTTCCTCTGGAATGGACTGACACATCTGGGGTACTCTTGGAATGGTGGCACGACCCTGGAGTTCCTCTCGCCTTTCCTGTGGAGAGCGCCTCCTCTTGAGATGCGACGGGAACGCCGGGAATTCTTTCCCTACGAAACAGGGAAAGGATACCTCATCTCGAGCTAGGAGGCGGAAACGGGGCTCCCCTGGATGTGTGCGTGACACCACGTGCTTCCTCTCGAGTGGAGACGGGTATGTCGGGGAACTTCTTGAGTTGCAGCAAGGGTGTGAAGGACCCTTTGGAAGTTCCAGTGGTTAGATGTGATTGGCCTCGAGAAGCCTCAGCGGAAATGGGCCTCATCTCGCCTGGAGGGCAAAACCTCCTGGATTTTCTCGAGTTGCGGCAGGTGCTCTCGACTTACGATGGGGACCTCAGGGACCCGCTCTGGTGGCCTCAGGAAAGGCCAGTCCCCATGCGAGTTCCTCGGGGGCCTCTCGGGATTCCTTTCCCGTCCATGCCGGGGCCTAAGACCTTGTGTGGTGTCGGGGCTGGAACCTGAGGATTCCTCTCCAGTGCTGACATGGATCTTGGGGTACTTCTGGAGTCTCCCCAGGGGAGTCAGTCCTCGTCTCGAATGCGGGCATGCACTTGCGCTTTCCTCCAGAGCGGTAGCAGCAGTGTCACGCAGTCCGCAGCGTGGATCAAAGGATCTATGGTTTTCCCTCGAGTCTTTCCCACGAGGCTTTCCCACGAGGCTTTCCCACAGGGCTGTCCCACGTGCACACGTGGTGGGAGTCGATCCTCGGCTTGAACGTCAAGGCAGTGCAGGGAAAACAGGTTCCTCTGGAATGGACTGACACATCTGGGGGACTCTTGGAATGGTGTCACGACCCTGGAGTTCCTCTCGCCTTTCCTGTGGAGAGCGCCTCCTCTTGAGATGCGACGGGAACGCCGGGAATTCTTTCCCTACGAAACAGGGAAAGGATCCCTCATCTCGAGCTAGGAGGCGGAAACGGGGCTCCCCTGGATGTGTGCGGGACACCACGTGCTTCCTCTCGAGTGGAGACGGGTATGTCGGGGAACTTCTTGAGTTGCAGCAAGCGTGTGAAGGACACTTTGGAAGTTCCAGTGGTTAGATGTGATTGGCCTCGAGAAGCCTCAGCGGAAATGGGCCTCATCTCGCCTGGAGGGCAAAACCTCCTGGATTTTCTCGAGTTGCGGCAGGTGCTCTCGACTTAGGACGGGGACCTAAGGGACCCGCTCTGGTGGCCTCAGGAAAGGCCAGTCCCCATGCGAGTTCCACGGGGGCCTCTCGGGATTCCTCTCCCGTCGATGCCGGGACCTAAAACCTTGTGTGGAGTCGGGGCCGGAACCTGAGGATTCCTCTCCAGTGCTGACATGATTCTTGGGGTACTTCTGGAGTCTCCCCAGGGAAGTCAGTCCTCGTCTCGAATGCGGGCATGCACTTGCGCTTTCCTCCAGAGCGGTAGCAGCAGTGTCACGCAGTCCGCCGCGTGGATCAAAGGATCTGTGGTTTTCCCTCGAGTCTTTCCCACGAGGCTTTCTCACGAGGCTTTCCCACAGGGCTGTCCCACGTGCACACGTGGTGGGAGTCGATCCTCGGCTTGAACGTCAAGGCAGTGAAGGGAAAACAGGTTCCTCTGGAATGGACTGACACATCTTGGGGACTCTTGGAATGGTGGCACGACCCTGGAGTTCCTCTCGCCTTTCCTGTGGAGAGCGCCTCCTCTTGAGATGCGACGGGAACGCCGGGAATTCTTTCCCTACGAAACAGGGAAAGGATCCCACATCTCGAGCTAGGAGGCGGAAACGGGGCTCCCCTGGATGTGTGCGGGACCCCACGTGCTTCCTGTCGAGTGGAGACGGGTATGTCGGGGACCTTCTTGAGTTGCAGCAAGGGTGTGAAGAACCCTTTGGAAGTTCCAGTGGTTAGATGTGATTGGCCTCGAGAAGCGTCAGCGGAAATGGGCCTCATCTCGCCTGGAGGGCAAAACCTCCGAGATTTTCTCGAGTTGCGGCATGTGCTCTCGACTTACGACGAGGACCTCAGGGACCCGCTTTGGTGGCCTCAGGAAAGGCCAGTCCCAATGCGAGTTCCTCTGGGGATTCCTCTCCCGTCGATGCCGGGGCCTAAGACCTTGTGTGGAGTCGGGGCCGGAACCTGAGGATTCCTCTCCAGTGCTGACATGGATCTTGGGGTACTTCTGGAGTCTCCCCAGGGGAGTCAGTCCTCGTCTCGAATGCGGGCATGCACTTGCGCTTTCCTCCAGAGCGGTAGCAGCAGTGTCACGCAGTCCGCCGCGTGGATCAAAGGATCTATGGTTTTCCCTCGAGTCTTTCCCACGAGGCTTTCCCACGAGGCTTTTCCACAGGGCTGTCCCACGTGCACACGTGGTGGGAGTCGATCCTCGGCTTGAACGTCAAGGCAGTGCAGGGAAAACAGGTTCCTCTGGAATGGACTGACACATCTGGGGGACTCTTGGAATGGTGGCACGACCCTGGAGTTCCTCTCGCCTTTCCTGTGGAGAGCGCCTCCTCTTGAGATGCGACGGGAACGCCGGGAATTCTTTCTCTACGAAACAGGGAAAGGATCCCTCATCTCGAGCTAGGAGGCGGAAACGGGGCTCCCCTGGATGTGTGCGGGACACCACGTGCTTCCTCTCGAGTGGAGACGGGTATGTCGGGGAACTTCTTGAGTTGCAGCAAGGGTGTGAAGGACCCTTTGGAAGTTCCAGTGGTTAGATGTGATTGGCCTCGAGAAGCCTCAGCGGAAATGGGCCTCATCTCGCCTGGAGGGCAAAACCTCCTGGATTTTCTCGAGTTGCGGCAGGTGCTCTCGACTTACGACGGGGACCTCAGGGACCCACTCTGGTGGCGTCAGGAAAGGCCAGTCCCCATGCGAGTTCCTCGGGGGCCTCTCAGGTTCCACTCCCGTCGATGCCGGGGCCTAAGACCTTGTGTGGAGTCGGGGCCGGAACCTGAGGATTCCTCTCCAGTGCTGACATGGATCTTGGGGTACTTCTGGAGTCTCCCCAGGGGAGTCAGTCCTCGTCTCGAATGCGGGCATGCACTTGCGCTTTCCTCCAGAGCGGTAGCAGCAGTGTCACGCAGTCCGCCGCGTGGATCAAAGGATCTATGGTTTTCCCTCGAGTCTTTCCCACTAGGCTTTCCCACGAGGCTTTCCCACAGGGCTGTCCCACGTGCACACGTGGTGGGAGTCGATCCTCGGCTTGAACGTCAAGGCAGTGCAGGGAAAACAGGTTCCTCTGGAATGGACTGACACATCTGGGGGACTCTTGGAATGGTGGCACGACCCTGGAGTTCCTCTCGCCTTTCCTGTGGAGAGCGCCTCCTCTTGAGATGCGACGGGAACGCCGGGAATTCTTTCCCTACGAAACAGGGAAAGGATCCCTCATCTCGAGCTAGGAGGCGGAAACGGGGCTCCCCTGGATGTGTGCGGGACACCACGTGCTTCCTCTCGAGTGGAGACGGGTATGTCGGGGAACTTCTTGAGTTGCAGCAAGGGTGTGAAGGACCCTTTGGAAGTTCCAGTGGTTAGATGTGATTGGCCTCGAGAAGCCTCAGCGGAAATGGGCCTCATCTCGCCTGGAGGGCAAAACCTCCTGGATTTTCTCGAGTTGCGGCAGGTGCTCTCGACTTACGATGGGGACCTCAGGGACCCGCTCTGGTGGCCTCAGGAAAGGCCAGTCCCCATGCGAGTTCCTCGGGGGCCTCTCGGGATTCCTCTCCCGTCCATGCCGGGGCCTAAGACCTTGTGTGGAGTCGGGGCTGGAACCTGAGGATTCCTCTCCAGTGCTGACATGGATCTTGGGGTACTTCTGGAGTCTCCCCAGGGGAGTCAGTCCTCGTCTCGAATGCGGGCATGCACTTGCGCTTTCCTCCAGAGCGGTAGCAGCAGTGTCACGCAGTCCGCAGCGTGGATCAAAGGATCTATGGTTTTCCCTCGAGTCTTTCCCACGAGGCTTTCCCACGAGGCTTTCCCACAGGGCTGTCCCACGTGCACACGTGGTGGGAGTCGATCCTCGGCTTGAACGTCAAGGCAGTGCAGGGAAAACAGGTTCCTCTGGAATGGACTGACACATCTGGGAGACTCTTGGAATGGTGTCACGACCCTGGAGTTCCTCTCGCCTTTCCTGTGGAGAGCGCCTCCTCTTGAGATGCGACGGGAACGCCGGGAATTCTTTCCCTACGAAACTGGGAAAGGATCCCTCATCTCGAGCTAGGAGGCGGAAACGGGGCTCCCCTGGATGTGTGCGGGACCCCACGTGCTTCCTCTCGAGTGGAGACGGGTATGTCGGGGAACTTCTTGAGTTGCAGCAAGCGTGTGAAGGACCCTTTGGAAGTTCCAGTGGTTAGATGTGATTGGCCTCGAGAAGCCTCAGCGGAAATGGGCCTCATCTCGCCTGGAGGGCAAAACCTCCTGGATTTTCTCGAGTTGCGGCAGGTGCTCTCGACTTAGGACGGGGACCTAAGGGACCCGCTCTGGTGGCCTCAGGAAAGGCCAGTCCCCATGCGAGTTCCTCGGGGGCCTCTCGGGATTCCTCTCCCGTCGATGCCGGGACCTAAAACCTTGTGTGGAGTCGGGGCCGGAACCTGAGGATTCCTCTCCAGTGCTGACATGGATCTTGGGGTACTTCTGGAGTCTCCCCAGGGGAGTCAGTCCTCGTCTCGAATGCGGGCATGCACTTGCGCTTTCCTCCAGAGCGGTAGCAGCAGTGTCACGCAGTCCGCCGCGTGGATCAAAGGATCTATGGTTTTCCCTCAAGTCTTTCCCACGAGGCTTTCCCACGAGGCTTTCCCACAGAGCTGTCCCACGTGCACACGTGGTGGGAGTCGATCCTCGGCTTGAACGTCAAGGCAGTGCAGGGAAAACAGGTTCCTCTGGAATGGACTGACATATCTGGGGGACTCTTGGAATGGTGTCACGACCCTGGAGTTCCTCTCCCTTTCCTGTGGAGAGCGCCTCCTCTTGAGATGCGACGGGAAAGCCGGGAATTCTTTCCCTACGAAACAGGGAAAGGATCCCTCATCTCGAGCTAGGAGGCGGAAACGGGGCTCCCCTGGATGTGTGCGGGACCCACGTGCTTCCTCACGTGTGGAGACGGGTATGTCGGGGAACTTCTTCAGTTGCAGCAAGGGTGTCAAGGACCCTTTGGAAGTTCCAGTGGTTAGACATGATTAGCCACGAGAAGCCTCAGCGGAAATGGGCCTCATCTCGCCTGGAGGGCAAAACCTCCTGGATTTTCTCGAGTTGCGGCAGGTGCTCTCGACTTACGACGGGGACCTCAGGGACCCGCTCTGGTGGCCTCAGGAAAGGCCAGTCCCCATGCGAGTTCCTCGGGGGCCTCTCGGGATTCCTCTCCCGTCGATGCCGGGACCTAAGACCTTGTGTGGAGTCGGGGCCGGAACCTGAGGATTCCTCTCCAGTGCTGACATGGATCTTGGGGTACTTCTGGAGTCTCCCCAGGGGAGTCAGTCCTCGTCTCGAATGCGGGCATGCACTTGCGCTTTCCTCCAGAGCGGTAGCAGCAGTGTCACGCAGTCCGCCGCGTGGATCAAAGGATCTATGGTTTTCCCTCGAGTCTTTCCCACGAGGCTTTCCCACGAGGCTTTCCCACAGGGCTGTCCCACGTGCACACGTGGTGGGAGTCGATCCTCGGCTTGAACGTCAAGGCAGTGCAGGGAAAACAGGTTCCTCTGGAATGGACTGACACATCTGGGGTACTCTTGGAATGGTGGCACGACCCTGGAGTTCCTCTCGCCTTTCCTGTGGAGAGCGCCTCCTCTTGAGATGCGACGGGAACGCCGGGAATTCTTTCCCTACGAAACAGGGAAAGGATCCCTCATCTCGAGCTAGGAGGCGGAAACGGGGCTCCCCTGGATGTGTGCGGGACACCACGTGCTTCCTCTCGAGTGGAGACGGGTATGTCGGGGAACTTCTTGAGTTGCAGCAAGGGTGTGAAGGACCCTTTGGAAGTTCCAGTGGTTAGATGTGATTGGCCTCGAGAAGCCTCAGCGGAAATGGGCCTCATCTCGCCTGGAGGGCAAAACCTCCTGGATTTTCTCGAGTTGCGGCAGGTGCTCTCGACTTACGATGGGGACCTGAGGGACCCGCTCTGGTGGCCTCAGGAAAGGCCAGTCCCCATGCGAGTTCCTCGGGGGCCTCTCGGGATTCCTTTCCCGTCCATGCCGGGGCCTAAGACCTTGTGTGGTGTCGGGGCTGGAACCTGAGGATTCCTCTCCAGTGCTGACATGGATCTTGGGGTACTTCTGGAGTCTCCCCAGGGGAGTCAGTCCTCGTCTCGAATGCGGGCATGCACTTGCGCTTTCCTCCAGAGCGGTAGCAGCAGTGTCACGCAGTCCGCAGCGTGGATCAAAGGATCTATGGTTTTCCCTCGAGTCTTTCCCACGAGGCTTTCCCACGAGGCTTTCCCACAGGGCTGTCCCACGTGCACACGTGGTGGGAGTCGATCCTCGGCTTGAACGTCAAGGCAGTGCAGGGAAAACAGGTTCCTCTGGAATGGACTGACACATCTGGGGGACTCTTGGAATGGTGTCACGACCCTGGAGTTCCTCTCGCCTTTCCTGTGGAGAGCGCCTCCTCTTGAGATGCGACGGGAACGCCGGGAATTCTTTCCCTACGAAACAGGGAAAGGATCCCTCATCTCGAGCTAGGAGGCGGAAACGGGGCTCCCCTGGATGTGTGCGGGACACCACGTGCTTCCTCTCGAGTGGAGACGGGTATGTCCGGGAACTTCTTGAGTTGCAGCAAGCGTGTGAAGGACACTTTGGAAGTTCCAGTGGTTAGATGTGATTGGCCTCGAGAAGCCTCAGCGGAAATGGGCCTCATCTCGCCTGGAGGGCAAAACCTCCTGGATTTTCTCGAGTTGCGGCAGGTGCTCTCGACTTACGACGGGGACCTCAGGGACCCGCTCTGGTGGCCTCAGGAAAGGCCAGTCCCCATGCGAGTTCCTCGGGGGCCTCTCGGGATTCCTCTCCCGTCGATGCCGGGACCTAAAACCTTGTGTGGAGTCGGGGCCGGAACCTGAGGATTCCTCTCCAGTGCTGACATGGATCTTGGGGTACTTCTGGAGTCTCCCCAGGGAAGTCAGTCCTCGTCTCGAATGCGGGCATGCACTTGCGCTTTCCTCAAGAGCGGTAGCAGCAGTGTCACGCAGTCCGCCCCGTGGATCAAAGGATCTATGGTTTTCCCTCGAGTCTTTCCCACGAGGCTTTCCCACGAGGCTTTCCCACAGGGCTGTCCCACGTGCACACGTGGTGGGAGTCGATCCTCGGCTTGAACGTCAAGGCAGTGCAGGGAAAACAGGTTCCTCTGGAATGGACTGACACATCTGGGGAACTCTTGGAATGGTGGCACGACCCTGGAGTTCCTCTCGCCTTTCCTGTGGAGAGCGTCTCCTCTTGAGATGCGACGGGAACGCCGGGAATTCTTTCCCTACGAAACAGGGAAAGGATCCCTCATCTCGAGCCAGGGGGCGGAAACGGAGCTCCCCTGGATGTGTGCGGGACCCCACGTGCTTCCTCTCGAGTGGAGACGGTATGTCGGGGAACTTCTTGAGTTGCAGCAAGGGTGTGAAGGACCCTTTGGAAGTTCCAGTGGTTAGATGTGATTGGCCTCGAGAAGCCTCAGCGGAAATGGGCCTCATCTCGCCTGGAGGGCAAAACCTCCTGGATTTTCTCGAGTTGCGGCAGGTGCTCTCGACTTACGACGGGGACCTCAGGGACCCGCTCTGGTGGCGTCAGGAAAGGCCAGTCCCCATGCGAGTTCCTCGGGGGCCTCTCAGGATTCCACTCCCGTCGATGCCGGGGCCTAAGACCTTGTGTGGAGTCGGGGCCGGAACCTGAGGATTCCTCTCCAGTGCTGACATGGATCTTGGGGTACTTCTGGAGTCTCCCCAGGGGAGTCAGTCCTCGTCTCGAATGCGCGCATGCACTTGCGCTTTCCTCCAGAGCGGTAGCAGCAGTGTCACGCAGTCCGCCGCGTGGATCAAAGGATCTATGGTTTTCCCTCGAGTCTGTCCCACGAGGCTTTCCCACGAGGCTTTCCCACAGGGCTCTCCCACGTGCACACGTGGTGGGAGTCGATCCTCGGCTTGAACGTCAAGGCAGTGCAGGGAAAACAGGTTCCTCTGGAATGGACTGACACATCTGGGGGACTCTTGGAATGGTGTCACGACCCTGGAGTTCCTCTCGCCTTTCCTGTGGAGAGCGCCTCCTCTTGAGATGCGACGGGAACGCCGGGAATTCTTTCCCTACGAAACAGGGAAAGGATCCCTCATCTCGAGCTAGGAGGCGGAAACGGGGCTCCCCTGGATGTGTGCGGGACACCACGTGCTTCCTCTCGAGTGGAGACGGGTATGTCGGGGAACTTCTTGAGTTGCAGCAAGCGTGTGAAGGACCCTTTGGAAGTTCCAGTGGTTAGATGTGATTGGCCTCGAGAAGCCTCAGCGGAAATGGGCCCCATCTCGCCTGGAGGGCAAAACCTCCTGGATTTTCTCGAGTTGCGGCAGGTGCTCTCGACTTAGGACGGGGACCTAAGGGACCCGCTCTGGTGGCCTCAGGAAAGGCCAGTCCCCATGCGAGTTCCTCGGGGGCCTCGCGGGATTCCTCTCCCGTCGATGCCGGGACCTAAAACCTTGTGTGGAGTCGGGGCCGGAACCTGAGGATTCCTCTCCAGTGCTGACATGGATCTTGGGGTACTTCTGGAGTCTCCCCAGGGAAGTCAGTCCTCGTCTCGAATGCGGGCATGCACTTGCGCTTTCCTCCAGAGCGGTAGCAGCAGTGTCACGCAGTCCGCCGCGTGGATCAAAGGATCTATGGTTTTCCCTCGAGTCTTTCCCACGAGGCTTTCCCACGAGGCTTTCCACAGGGCTGTCCCACGTGCACACGTGGTGGGAGTCGATCCTCGGCTTGAACGTCAAGGCAGTAAAGGGAAAACAGGTTCCTCTGGAATGGACTGACACATCTGGGGGACTCTTGGAATGGTGGCACAACCCTGGAGTTCCTCTCGCCTTTCCTGTTGAGAGCGCCTCCTCTTGAGATGCGACGGGAACGCCGGGAATTCTTTCCCTACGAAACAGGGAAAGGATCCCTCATCTCGAGCTAGGAGGCGGATACGGGGCTCCCCTGGATGTGTGCGGGACCCCACGTACTTCCTCTCGAGTGAAGACGGGTATGTCGGGGAACATCTTGAGTTGCAGCAAGGGTGTGAAGGACCCTTTGGAAGTTCCAGTGGTTAGACGTGATTAGCCTCGAGAAGCCTCAGCGGAAATGGGCCTCATCTCGCCTGGAGGGCAAAACCTCCTGGATTTTCTCGAGTTGCGGCAGGTGCTCTCGACTTACGACGGGGACCTCAGGGACCCGCTCTGGTGGCCTCAGGAAAGGCCAGTCCCCATGCGAGTTCCTCGGGGGCCTCTCGGGATTCCTCTCCCGTCGATGCCGGGGCCTAAGACCTTATGTGGAGTCGGGGCCGGAACCTGAGGATTCCTCTCCAGTGCTGACATGGATCTTGGGGTACTTCTGGAGTCTCCCCAGGGGAGTCAGTCCTCGTCTCGAATGCGGGCATGCACTTGTGCTTTCCTCCAGAGCGGTAGAAGCAGTGTCACGCAGTCCGCCGCGTGGATCAAAGGTTCTATGGTTTTCCCTCGAGTCTTTCCCACGAGGCTTTCCCACGAGGCTTTCCCACAGGGCTGTCCCACGTGCACACGTGGTGGGAGTGGATCCTCGGCTTGAACGTCAAGGCAGTGCAGGGAAAACAGGTTCCTCTGGAATGGACTGACACATTTGGGGGCTCTTGGAATGGTGGCACGACCCTGGAGTTCCTCTCGCCTTTCCTGTGGAGAGCGCCTCCTCTTGAGATGCGACGGGAACGCCGGGAATTCTTTCCCTACGAAACAGGGAAAGGATCCCTCATCTCGAGCTAGGAGGCGGAAACGGGGCTCCCCTGGATGTGTGCGGGACCCCACGTGCTTCCTCTCGAGTGGAGACGGGTATGTCGGGGAACTTCTTGAGTTGCAGCAAGGGTGTGAAGGACCCTTTGGAAGTTCCAGTGGTTAGACGTGATTAGCCTCGAGAAGCCTCAGCGGAAATGGGCCTCATCTCGCCTGGAGGGCAAAACCTCCTGAATTTTCTCGAGTTGCGGCAGGTGCTCTCGACTTACGACGGGGACCTCAGGGACCCGCTCTGGTGGCCTCAGGAAAGGCCAGTCCCCATGCGAGTTCCTCGGGGGCCTCTCGGGATTCCTCTCCCATTGATGCCGGGGCCTAAGACCTTGTGTGGAGTCGGGGCCGGAACCTGAGGATTCCTCTCCAGTGCTGACATGGATCATGGGGTACTTCTGGAGTCTCCCCAGGGGAGTCAGTCCTCGTCTCGAATGCGGGCATGTACTTGCGCTTTCCTCCAGAGCGGTAGCAGCAGTGTCACGAAGTCCGCCGCGTGGATCAAAGGATCTATGGTTTTCCCTCGAGTCTTTCCCACGAGGCTCTCCCACAGGGCTGTCCCACGTGCACACGTGGTGGGAGTCGATCCTCGGCTTGAACGTCAAGGCAGTGCAGGGAAAACAGGTTCCTCTGGAATGGACTGACACATCTGGGGGACTCTTGGAATGGTGGCACGACCCTGGAGTTCCTCTCGCCTTTCCTGTGGAGAGCACCTCCTCTTGAGATGCGACGGGAACGCCGGGAATTCTTTCCCTACGAAACAGGGAAAGGATCCCTCATCTCGAGCTAGGAGGCGGAAACGGGGCTCCCCTGGATGTGTGCGGGATACCACGTGCTTCCTATCGAGTGGAGACGTGTATGTCGGGGAACTTCCTGAGTAGCAGCAAGGGTGTGAAGGACCCTTTGGAAGTTCCAGTGGTTAGATGTGATTGGCCTCGAGAAGCCTCAGCGGAAATGGGCCTCATCTCGCCTGGAGGGCAAAACCTCCTGGATTTTCTCGAGTTACGGCAGGTGCTCTCGACTTACGACGGGGACCTCAGGGACCCGCTCTGGTGGCCTCAGGAAAGGCCAGTCCCCATGCGAGTTCCTCGGGGGCCTCTCGGGATTCCTCTCCCGTCGATGCCGGGGCCTAAGACCTTGTGTGGAGTCGGGGCCGGAACCTGAGGATTCCTCTCCAGTGCTGACATGGATCTTGGGGTACTTCTGGAGTCTCCCCAGGGGAGTCAGTCCTCGTCTCGAATGCGGGCATGCACTTGCGCTTTCCTCCAGAGCGGTAGCAGCAGTATCACACAGTCCGCCGCGTGGATCAAAGGATCTATGGTTTTCCCTCGAGTCTTTCCCACGAGGCTTTCCCACGAGGCTTTCCCACAGGGCTGTCCCACGTGCACAGGTGGTGGGAGTCGATCCTCGGCTTGAACGTCAAGGCAGTGCAGGGAAAACAGGTTCCTCTGGAATGGACTGACCCATCTGGGCGTCTCTTGGAATGGTGGCACGACCCTGGAGTTCCTCTCGCCTCTCCTGTGGAGAGCGCCTCCTCTTGAGATGCGACGGGAACGCCGGGAATTCTTTCCCTAAGAAACAGGGAAAGGATCCCTCATCTCGAGCTAGGAGGCGGAATCGGGGCTCCCCTGGATGTGTGCGGGACCCCACGTGCTTCCTCTCGAGTGGAGACGGGTATGTCGGGGAACATCTTGAGTTGCAGCAAGGGTGTGAAGGACCCTTTGGAAGTTCCAGTGGTTAGACGTGATTAGCCTCGAGAAGCCTCAGCGGAAATGGGCCTCATCTCGCCTGGATCGCAAAACCTCCTGGATTTTCTCGAGTTGCGGCAGGTGCTCTCGACTTACGACGGGGACCTCAGGGACCCGCTCTGGTGGCCTCAGGAAAGGCCAGTCCCCATGCGAGTTCCTCGGGGGCCTCTCGGGATTCCTCTCCCGTCGATGCCGGGGCCTAAGACCTTATGTGGAGTCGGGGCCGGAACCTGAGGATTCCTCTCCAGTGCTGACATGGATCTTGGGGTACTTCTGGAGTCTCCCCAGGGGAGTCAGTCCTCGTCTCGAATGCGGGCATGCACTTGTGCTTTCCTCCAGAGCGGTAGAAGCAGTGTCACGCAGTCCGCCGCGTGGATCAAAGGTTCTATGGTTTTCCCTCGAGTCTTTCCCACGAGGCTTTCCCACGAGGCTTTCCCACAGGGCTGTCCCACGTGCACACGTGGTGGGAGTCGATCCTCGGCTTGAACGTCAAGGCAGTGCAGGGAAAACAGGTTCCTCTGGAATGGACTGACACATTTGGGGGCTCTTGGAATGGTGGCACGACCCTGAAGTTCCTCTCGCCTTTCCTGTGGAGAGCGCCTCCTCTTGAGATGCGACGGGAACGCCGGGAATTCTTTCCCTACGAAACAGGGAAAGGATCCCTCATCTCGAGCTAGGAGGCGGAAACGGGGCTCCCCTGGATGTGTGCGGGACCCCACGTGCTTCCTCTCGAGTGGAGACGGGTATGTCGGGGAACTTCTTGAGTTGCAGCAAGGGTGTGAAGGACCCTTTGGAAGTTCCAGTGGTTAGACGTGATTAGCCTCGAGAAGCCTCAGTGGAAATGGGCCTCATCTCGCCTGGAGGGCAAAACCTCCTGGATTTTCTCGAGTTGCGGCAGGTGCTCTCGACTTACGACGGGGACCTCAGGGACCCGCTCTGGTGGCCTCAGGAAAGGCCAGTCCCCATGCGAGTTCCTCGGGGGCCTCTCGGGATTCCTCTCCCGTCGATGCCGGGGCCTAAGACCTTGTGTGGAGTCGGGGCCGGAACCTGAGGATTCCTCTCCAGTGCTGACATGGATCTTGGGGTACTTCTGGAGTCTCCCCAGGGGAGTCAGTCCTCGTCTCGAATGCGGGCATGCACTTGCGCTTTCCTCCAGTGCGGTAGCAGCAGTGTCACACAGTCCGCCGCGTGGATCAAAGGATCTATGGTTTTCCCTCGAGTCTTTCCCACGAGGCTTTCCCACGAGGCTTTCCCACAGGGCTGTCCCACGTGCACAGGTGGTGGGAGTCGATCCTCGGCTTGAACGTCAAGGCAGTGCAGGGAAAACAGGTTCCTCTGGAATGGACTGACCCATCTGGGCGTCTCTTGGAATGGTGGCACGACCCTGGAGTTCCTCTCGCCTCTCCTGTGGAGAGCGCCTCCTCTTGAGATGCGACGGGAACGCCGGGAATTCTTTCCCTAAGAAACAGGGAAAGGATCCCTCATCTCGAGCTAGGAGGCGGAAACGGGGCTCCCCTGGATGTGTGCGGGACCCCACGTGCTTCCTCTCGAGTGAAGACGGGTATGTCGGGGAACATCTTGAGTTGCAGCAAGGGTGTGAAGGACCCTTTGGAAGTTCCAGTGGTTAGACGTGATTAGCCTCGAGAAGCCTCAGCGGAAATGGGCCTCATCTCGCCTGGAGGGCAAAACCTCCTGGATTTTCTCGAGTTGCGGCAGGTGCTCTCGACTTACGACGGGGACCTCAGGGACCCGCTCTGGTGGCCTCAGGAAAGGCCAGTCCCCATGCGAGTTCCTCGGGGGCCTCTCGGGATTCCTCTCCCGTCGATGCCGGGGCCTAAGACCTTATGTGGAGTCGGGGCCGGAACCTGAGGATTCCTCTCCAGTGCTGACATGGATCTTGGGGTACTTCTGGAGACTCCCCAGGGGAGTCAGTCCTCGTCTCGAATGCGGGCATGCACTTGTGCTTTCCTCCAGAGCGGTAGAAGCAGTGTCACGCAGTCCGCCGCGTGGATCAAAGGTTCTATGGTTTTCCCTCGAGTCTTTCCCACGAGGCTTTCCCACGAGGCTTTCCCACAGGGCTGTCCCACGTGCACACGTGGTGGGAGTCGATCCTCGGCTTGAACGTCAAGGCAGTGCAGGGAAAACAGGTTCCTCTGGAATGGACTGACACATTTGGGGGCTCTTGGAATGGTGGCACGACCCTGGAGTTCCTCTCGCCTCTCCTGTGGAGAGCGCCTCCTCTTGAGATGCGACGGGAACGCCGGGAATTCTTTACCTACGAAACAGGGAAAGGATCCCTCATCTCGAGCTAGGAGGCGGAAACGGGGCTCCCCTGGATGTGTGCGGGACCCCACGTGCTTCCTCTCGAGTGGAGACGGGTATGTCGGGGAACTTCTTGAGTTGCAGCAAGGGTGTGAAGGACCCTTTGGAAGTTCCAGTGGTTAGACGTGATTGGCCTCGAGAAGCCTCAGCGGAAATGGGCCTCATCTCGCCTGGAGGGCAAAACCTCCTGGATTTTCTCGAGTTGCGGCAGGTGCTCTCGACTTACGACGGGGACCTCAGGGACCCGCTCTGGTGGCCTCAGGAAAGGCCAGTCCCCATGCGAGTTCCTCGGGGGCCTCTCGGGATTCCTCTCCCGTCGTTGCCGGGGCCTAAGACCTTGTGTGGAGTCGGGGCCGGAACCTGAGGATTCCTCTCCAGTGCTGACATGGATCTTGGGGTACTTCTGGAGTCTCCCCAGGGGAGTCAGTCCTCGTCTCGAATGCGGGTATGCACTTGCGCTTTCCTCCAGAGCGGTAGCAGTAGTGTCACGCAGTCCGCCGCGTGGATCAAAGGATCTATGATTTTCCCTCGAGTCTTTCCCACGAGGCTTTCCCACGAGGCTTTCCCACAGGGCTGTCCCACGTGCACACGTGGTGGGAGTGGATCCTCGGCTTGAACGTCAAGGCAGTGCAGGGAAAACAGGTTCCTCTGGAATGGACTGACACATCTGGGGGACTCTTGGAATGGTGGCACGACCCTGGAGTTCCTCTCGCCTTTCCTGTGGAGAGCGGCTCCTCTTGAGATGCGACGGGAACGCCGGGAATTCTTTCCCTACGAAACAGGGAAAGGATCCCTCATCTCGAGCTAGGAGGCGGAAACGGGGCTCCCCTGGATGTGTGCGGGACACCACGTGCTTCCTCTCGAGTGGAGACGGGTATGTCGGGGAACTTCTTGAGTTGCAGCAAGCGTGTGAAGGACCCTTTGGAAGTTCCAGTGGTTAGATGTGATTGGCCTCGAGAAGCCTCAGCGGAAATGGGCCCCATCTCGCCTGGAGGGCAAAACCTCCTGGATTTTCTCGAGTTGCGGCAGGTGCTCTCGACTTAGGACGGGGACCTAAGGGACCCGCTCTGGTGGCCTCAGGAAAGGCCAGTCCCCATGCGAGTTCCTCGGGGGCCTCGCGGGATTCCTCTCCCGTCGATGCCGGGACCTAAAACCTTGTGTGGAGTCGGGGCCGGAACCTGAGGATTCCTCTCCAGTGCTGACATGGATCTTGGGGTACTTCTGGAGTCTCCCCAGGGAAGTCAGTCCTCGTCTCGAATGCGGGCATGCACTTGCGCTTTCCTCCAGAGCGGTAGCAGCAGTGTCACGCAGTCCGCCGCGTGGATCAAAGGATCTATGGTTTTCCCTCGAGTCTTTCCCACGAGGCTTTCCCACGAGGCTTTCCACAGGGCTGTCCCACGTGCACACGTGGTGGGAGTCGATCCTCGGCTTGAACGTCAAGGCAGTAAAGGGAAAACAGGTTCCTCTGGAATGGACTGACACATCTGGGGGACTCTTGGAATGGTGGCACAACCCTGGAGTTCCTCTCGCCTTTCCTGTTGAGAGCGCCTCCTCTTGAGATGCGACGGGAACGCCGGGAATTCTTTCCCTACGAAACAGGGAAAGGATCCCTCATCTCGAGCTAGGAGGCGGATACGGGGCTCCCCTGGATGTGTGCGGGACCCCACGTACTTCCTCTCGAGTGAAGACGGGTATGTCGGGGAACATCTTGAGTTGCAGCAAGGGTGTGAAGGACCCTTTGGAAGTTCCAGTGGTTAGACGTGATTAGCCTCGAGAAGCCTCAGCGGAAATGGGCCTCATCTCGCCTGGAGGGCAAAACCTCCTGGATTTTCTCGAGTTGCGGCAGGTGCTCTCGACTTACGACGGGGACCTCAGGGACCCGCTCTGGTGGCCTCAGGAAAGGCCAGTCCCCATGCGAGTTCCTCGGGGGCCTCTCGGGATTCCTCTCCCGTCGATGCCGGGGCCTAAGACCTTATGTGGAGTCGGGGCCGGAACCTGAGGATTCCTCTCCAGTGCTGACATGGATCTTGGGGTACTTCTGGAGTCTCCCCAGGGGAGTCAGTCCTCGTCTCGAATGCGGGCATGCACTTGTGCTTTCCTCCAGAGCGGTAGAAGCAGTGTCACGCAGTCCGCCGCGTGGATCAAAGGTTCTATGGTTTTCCCTCGAGTCTTTCCCACGAGGCTTTCCCACGAGGCTTTCCCACAGGGCTGTCCCACGTGCACACGTGGTGGGAGTGGATCCTCGGCTTGAACGTCAAGGCAGTGCAGGGAAAACAGGTTCCTCTGGAATGGACTGACACATTTGGGGGCTCTTGGAATGGTGGCACGACCCTGGAGTTCCTCTCGCCTTTCCTGTGGAGAGCGCCTCCTCTTGAGATGCGACGGGAACGCCGGGAATTCTTTCCCTACGAAACAGGGAAAGGATCCCTCATCTCGAGCTAGGAGGCGGAAACGGGGCTCCCCTGGATGTGTGCGGGACCCCACGTGCTTCCTCTCGAGTGGAGACGGGTATGTCGGGGAACTTCTTGAGTTGCAGCAAGGGTGTGAAGGACCCTTTGGAAGTTCCAGTGGTTAGACGTGATTAGCCTCGAGAAGCCTCAGCGGAAATGGGCCTCATCTCGCCTGGAGGGCAAAACCTCCTGAATTTTCTCGAGTTGCGGCAGGTGCTCTCGACTTACGACGGGGACCTCAGGGACCCGCTCTGGTGGCCTCAGGAAAGGCCAGTCCCCATGCGAGTTCCTCGGGGGCCTCTCGGGATTCCTCTCCCATTGATGCCGGGGCCTAAGACCTTGTGTGGAGTCGGGGCCGGAACCTGAGGATTCCTCTCCAGTGCTGACATGGATCATGGGGTACTTCTGGAGTCTCCCCAGGGGAGTCAGTCCTCGTCTCGAATGCGGGCATGTACTTGCGCTTTCCTCCAGAGCGGTAGCAGCAGTGTCACGAAGTCCGCCGCGTGGATCAAAGGATCTATGGTTTTCCCTCGAGTCTTTCCCACGAGGCTCTCCCACAGGGCTGTCCCACGTGCACACGTGGTGGGAGTCGATCCTCGGCTTGAACGTCAAGGCAGTGCAGGGAAAACAGGTTCCTCTGGAATGGACTGACACATCTGGGGGACTCTTGGAATGGTGGCACGACCCTGGAGTTCCTCTCGCCTTTCCTGTGGAGAGCACCTCCTCTTGAGATGCGACGGGAACGCCGGGAATTCTTTCCCTACGAAACAGGGAAAGGATCCCTCATCTCGAGCTAGGAGGCGGAAACGGGGCTCCCCTGGATGTGTGCGGGATACCACGTGCTTCCTATCGAGTGGAGACGTGTATGTCGGGGAACTTCCTGAGTAGCAGCAAGGGTGTGAAGGACCCTTTGGAAGTTCCAGTGGTTAGATGTGATTGGCCTCGAGAAGCCTCAGCGGAAATGGGCCTCATCTCGCCTGGAGGGCAAAACCTCCTGGATTTTCTCGAGTTACGGCAGGTGCTCTCGACTTACGACGGGGACCTCAGGGACCCGCTCTGGTGGCCTCAGGAAAGGCCAGTCCCCATGCGAGTTCCTCGGGGGCCTCTCGGGATTCCTCTCCCGTCGATGCCGGGGCCTAAGACCTTGTGTGGAGTCGGGGCCGGAACCTGAGGATTCCTCTCCAGTGCTGACATGGATCTTGGGGTACTTCTGGAGTCTCCCCAGGGGAGTCAGTCCTCGTCTCGAATGCGGGCATGCACTTGCGCTTTCCTCCAGAGCGGTAGCAGCAGTATCACACAGTCCGCCGCGTGGATCAAAGGATCTATGGTTTTCCCTCGAGTCTTTCCCACGAGGCTTTCCCACGAGGCTTTCCCACAGGGCTGTCCCACGTGCACAGGTGGTGGGAGTCGATCCTCGGCTTGAACGTCAAGGCAGTGCAGGGAAAACAGGTTCCTCTGGAATGGACTGACCCATCTGGGCGTCTCTTGGAATGGTGGCACGACCCTGGAGTTCCTCTCGCCTCTCCTGTGGAGAGCGCCTCCTCTTGAGATGCGACGGGAACGCCGGGAATTCTTTCCCTAAGAAACAGGGAAAGGATCCCTCATCTCGAGCTAGGAGGCGGAATCGGGGCTCCCCTGGATGTGTGCGGGACCCCACGTGCTTCCTCTCGAGTGGAGACGGGTATGTCGGGGAACATCTTGAGTTGCAGCAAGGGTGTGAAGGACCCTTTGGAAGTTCCAGTGGTTAGACGTGATTAGCCTCGAGAAGCCTCAGCGGAAATGGGCCTCATCTCGCCTGGATCGCAAAACCTCCTGGATTTTCTCGAGTTGCGGCAGGTGCTCTCGACTTACGACGGGAACCTCAGGGACCCGCTCTGGTGGCCTCAGGAAAGGCCAGTCCCCATGCGAGTTCCTCGGGGGCCTCTCGGGATTCCTCTCCCGTCGATGCCGGGGCCTAAGACCTTATGTGGAGTCGGGGCCGGAACCTGAGGATTCCTCTCCAGTGCTGACATGGATCTTGGGGTACTTCTGGAGTCTCCCCAGGGGAGTCAGTCCTCGTCTCGAATGCGGGCATGCACTTGTGCTTTCCTCCAGAGCGGTAGAAGCAGTGTCACGCAGTCCGCCGCGTGGATCAAAGGTTCTATGGTTTTCCCTCGAGTCTTTCCCACGAGGCTTTCCCACGAGGCTTTCCCACAGGGCTGTCCCACGTGCACACGTGGTGGGAGTCGATCCTCGGCTTGAACGTCAAGGCAGTGCAGGGAAAACAGGTTCCTCTGGAATGGACTGACACATTTGGGGGCTCTTGGAATGGTGGCACGACCCTGAAGTTCCTCTCGCCTTTCCTGTGGAGAGCGCCTCCTCTTGAGATGCGACGGGAACGCCGGGAATTCTTTCCCTACGAAACAGGGAAAGGATCCCTCATCTCGAGCTAGGAGGCGGAAACGGGGCTCCCCTGGATGTGTGCGGGACCCCACGTGCTTCCTCTCGAGTGGAGACGGGTATGTCGGGGAACTTCTTGAGTTGCAGCAAGGGTGTGAAGGACCCTTTGGAAGTTCCAGTGGTTAGACGTGATTAGCCTCGAGAAGCCTCAGTGGAAATGGGCCTCATCTCGCCTGGAGGGCAAAACCTCCTGGATTTTCTCGAGTTGCGGCAGGTGCTCTCGACTTACGACGGGGACCTCAGGGACCCGCTCTGGTGGCCTCAGGAAAGGCCAGTCCCCATGCGAGTTCCTCGGGGGCCTCTCGGGATTCCTCTCCCGTCGATGCCGGGGCCTAAGACCTTGTGTGGAGTCGGGGCCGGAACCTGAGGATTCCTCTCCAGTGCTGACATGGATCTTGGGGTACTTCTGGAGTCTCCCCAGGGGAGTCAGTCCTCGTCTCGAATGCGGGCATGTACTTGCGCTTTCCTCCAGTGCGGTAGCAGCAGTGTCACACAGTCCGCCGCGTGGATCAAAGGATCTATGGTTTTCCCTCGAGTCTTTCCCACGAGGCTTTCCCACGAGGCTTTCCCACAGGGCTGTCCCACGTGCACAGGTGGTGGGAGTGGATCCTCGGCTTGAACGTCAAGGCAGTGCAGGGAAAACAGGTTCCTCTGGAATGGACTGACCCATCTGGGCGTCTCTTGGAATGGTGGCACGACCCTGGAGTTCCTCTCGCCTCTCCTGTGGAGAGCGCCTCCTCTTGAGATGCGACGGGAACGCCGGGAATTCTTTCCCTAAGAAACAGGGAAAGGATCCCTCATCTCGAGCTAGGAGGCGGAAACGGGGCTCCCCTGGATGTGTGCGGGACCCCACGTGCTTCCTCTCGAGTGAAGACGGGTATGTCGGGGAACATCTTGAGTTGCAGCAAGGGTGTGAAGGACCCTTTGGAAGTTCCAGTGGTTAGACGTGATTAGCCTCGAGAAGCCTCAGCGGAAATGGGCCTCATCTCGCCTGGAGGGCAAAACCTCCTGGATTTTCTCGAGTTGCGGCAGGTGCTCTCGACTTACGACGGGGACCTCAGGGACCCGCTCTGGTGGCCTCAGGAAAGGCCAGTCCCCATGCGAGTTCCTCGGGGGCCTCTCGGGATTCCTCTCCCGTCGATGCCGGGGCCTAAGACCTTATGTGGAGTCGGGGCCGGAACCTGAGGATTCCTCTCCAGTGCTGACATGGATCTTGGGGTACTTCTGGAGACTCCCCAGGGGAGTCAGTCCTCGTCTCGAATGCGGGCATGCACTTGTGCTTTCCTCCAGAGCGGTAGAAGCAGTGTCACGCAGTCCGCCGCGTGGATCAAAGGTTCTATGGTTTTCCCTCGAGTCTTTCCCACGAGGCTTTCCCACGAGGCTTTCCCACAGGGCTGTCCCACGTGCACACGTGGTGGGAGTCGATCCTCGGCTTGAACGTCAAGGCAGTGCAGGGAAAACAGGTTCCTCTGGAATGGACTGACACATTTGGGGGCTCTTGGAATGGTGGCACGACCCTGGAGTTCCTCTCGCCTCTCCTGTGGAGAGCGCCTCCTCTTGAGATGCGACGGGAACGCCGGGAATTCTTTACCTACGAAACAGGGAAAGGATCCCTCATCTCGAGCTAGGAGGCGGAAACGGGGCTCCCCTGGATGTGTGCGGGACCCCACGTGCTTCCTCTCGAGTGGAGACGGGTATGTCGGGGAACTTCTTGAGTTGCAGCAAGGGTGTGAAGGACCCTTTGGAAGTTCCAGTGGTTAGACGTGATTGGCCTCGAGAAGCCTCAGCGGAAATGGGCCTCATCTCGCCTGGAGGGCAAAACCTCCTGGATTTTCTCGAGTTGCGGCAGGTGCTCTCGACTTACGACGGGGACCTCAGGGACCCGCTCTGGTGGCCTCAGGAAAGGCCAGTCCCCATGCGAGTTCCTCGGGGGCCTCTCGGGATTCCTCTCCCGTCGTTGCCGGGGCCTAAGACCTTGTGTGGAGTCGGGGCCGGAACCTGAGGATTCCTCTCCAGTGCTGACATGGATCTTGGGGTACTTCTGGAGTCTCCCCAGGGGAGTCAGTCCTCGTCTCGAATGCGGGTATGCACTTGCGCTTTCCTCCAGAGCGGTAGCAGTAGTGTCACGCAGTCCGCCGCGTGGATCAAAGGATCTATGATTTTCCCTCGAGTCTTTCCCACGAGGCTTTCCCACGAGGCTTTCCCACAGGGCTGTCCCACGTGCACACGTGGTGGGAGTGGATCCTCGGCTTGAACGTCAAGGCAGTGCAGGGAAAACAGGTTCCTCTGGAATGGACTGACACATCTGGGGGACTCTTGGAATGGTGGCACGACCCTGGAGTTCCTCTCGCCTTTCCTGTGGAGAGCGGCTCCTCTTGAGATGCGACGGGAACGCCGGGAATTCTTTCCCTACGAAACAGGGAAAGGATCCCTCATCTCGAGCTAGGAGGCGGAAACGGGGCTCCCATTGGATGTGTGCGGGACCCCACGTGCTTCCTCTCGAGTGGAGACGGGTATGTCGGGGAACTTCTTGAGTTGCAGCAAGGGTGTGAAGGACCCTTTGGAAGTTCCAGTGGTTAGACGTGATTAGCCTCGAGAAGCCTCAGCGGAAATGGGCCTCATCTCGCCTGGAGGGCAAAACCTCCTGAATTTTCTCGAGTTGCGGCAGGTGCTCTCGACTTACGACGGGGACCTCAGGGACCCGCTCTGGTGGCCTCAGGAAAGGCCAGTCCCCATGCGAGTTCCTCGGGGACCTCTCGGGATTCCTCTCCCGTCGATGCCGGGGACTAAGACCTTGTGTGGAGTCGGGGCCGGAACCTGAGGATTCCTCTCCAGTGCTGACATGGATCTTGGGGTACTTCTGGAGTCTCCCCAGGGGAGTCAGTCCTCGTCTCGAATGCGGGCATGCACTTGCGCTTTCCTCCAGTGCGGTAGCAGGAGTGTCACACAGTCCGCCGCGTGGATCAAAGGATCTATGGTTTTCCCTCGAGTATTTCCCACGAGGCTTTCCCACGAGGCTTTCCCACAGGGCTGTCCCACGTGCACAGGTGGTGTGAGTCGATCCTCGGCTTGAACGTCAAGGCAGTGCAGGGAAAACAGGTTCCTCTGGAATGGACTGACCCATCTGGGCGTCTCTTGGAATGGTGGCACGACCCTGGAGTTCCTCTCGCCTCTCCTGTGGAGAGCGCCTCCTCTTGAGATGCGACGGGAACGCCGGGAATTCTTTCCCTACGAAACAGGGAAAAGATCCCTCATCTCGAGCTAGGAGGCGGAAACGGGGCTCCCCTGGATGTTTACGGGACCCCACGTGCTTCCTCTCGAGTGGAGACGGGTATGTCGGGGAACTTCTTGAGTTGCAGCAAGGGTGTGAAGGACCCTTTGGAAGTTCCAGTGGTTAGATGTGATTAGCCTCGAGAAGCCTCAGCGGAAATGGGCCTCATCTCGCCTGGAGGGCAAAACCTCCTGGATTTTCTCGAGTTGCGGCATGTGCTCTCGACTTACGACGCGGACCTCAGGGACCCGCTCCGGTGACCTCAGGAAAGGCCAGTCCCCATGCGAGTTCCTCGGGGGCCTCTCGGGATTCCTCTCCCATTGATGCCGGGGC
The DNA here is from genome assembly GCF_042477335.2 of Ovis canadensis. Taxonomy (NCBI): domain Eukaryota; kingdom Metazoa; phylum Chordata; class Mammalia; order Artiodactyla; family Bovidae; genus Ovis; species Ovis canadensis. The sequence continues at coordinate 3,183,942 of NC_091262.1, read as the reverse complement.
CTAAGACCTTGTGTGGAGTCGGGGCCGGAACCTGAGGATTCCTCTCCAGTGCTGACATGGATCATGGGGTACTTCTGGAGTCTCCCCAGGGGAGTCAGTCCTCGTCTCGAATGCGGGCATGTACTTGCGCTTTCCTCCAGAGCGGTAGCAGCAGTGTCACGCAGTCCGCCGCGTGGATCAAAGGATCTATGGTTTTCCCTCGAGTCTTTCCCACGAGGCTTTCCCACGAGGCTTTCCCACAGGGCTGTCCCACGTGCACACGTGGTGGGAGTCGATCCTCGGCTTGAACGTCAAGGCAGTGCAGGGAAAACAGGTTCCTCTGGAATGGACTGATACATCTGGGCGTCTCTTGGAATGGTGGCACGACCCTGGAGTTCCTCTCGCCTCTCCTGTGGAGAGCGCCTCCTCTTGAGATGCGACGGGAACGCCGGGAATTCTTTCCCTACGAAACAGTGAAAGGATCCCTCATCTCGAGCTAGGAGGCGGAAACGGGGCTCCCCTGGATGTGTGCGGGATACCACGTGCTTCCTATCGAGTGGAGACGGGTATGTCGGGGAACTTCTTGAGTAGCAGCAAGGGTGTGAAGGACCCTTTGGAAGTTCCAGTGGTTAGATGTGATTGGCCTCGAGAAGCCTCAGCGGAAATGGGCCTCATCTCGCCTGGAGGGCAAAACCTCCTGGATTTTCTCGAGTTACAGCAGGTGCTCTCGACTTACGACGGGGACCTCAGGGACCCGCTCTGGTGGCCTCAGGAAAGGCCAGTCCCCATGCGAGTTCCTCGGGGGCCTCTCGGGATTCCTCTCCCGTCGATGCCGGGGCCTAAGACCTTGTGTGGAGTCGGGGCCGGAACCTGAGGATTCCTCTCCAGTGCTGACATGGATCTTGGGGTAATTCTGGAGTCTCCCCAGGGGAGTCAGTCCTCGTCTCGAATGCGGGCATGCACTTGCGCTTTCCTCCAGAGCGGTAGCAGCAGGGTCACGCAGTCCGCCGCGTGGATCAAAGGATCTATGGTTTTCCCTCGAGTCTTTCCCACGAGGCTTTCCCACGAGGCTTTCCCACAGGGCTGTCCCACGTGCACACGTGGTGGGAGTGGATCCTCGGCTTGAACGTCAAGGCAGTGCAGGGAAAACAGGTTCCTCTGGAATGGACTGACACATCTGGGGGACTCTTGGAATGGTGGCACGACCCTGGAGTTCCTCTCGCCTTTCCTGTGGAGAGCGCCTCCTCTTGAGATGCGACGGGAACGCCGGGAATTCTTTCCCTACGAAACAGGGAAAGGATCCCTCATCTCGAGCTAGGAGGCGGAAACGGGGCTCCCCTGGATGTGTGCGGGAACCCACGTGCTTCCTCTCGAGTGGAGACGAGTATGTCGGGGAACTTCTTGAGTTGCAGCAAGGGTGAGAAGGACCCTTTGGAAGTTCCAGTGGTTAGACGTGATTAGCCTCGAGAAGCCTCACTGGAAATGGGCCTCATCTCGCCTGGAGGGCAAAACCTCCTGGATTTTCTCGAGTTGCGGCAGGTGCTCTCGACTTACGACGGGGACCTCAGGGACCTGCTCTGGTGGCCTCAGGAAAGCCCAGTCCCCATGCGAGTTCCTCGGGGGCCTCTCGGGATTCCTCTCCCGTCGTTGCCGGGGCCTAAGACCTTGTGTGGAGTCGGGGCCGGAACCTGAGGATTCCTCTCCAGTGCTGACATGGATCTTGGGGTACTTCTGGAGTCTCCCCAGGGGAGTCAGTCCTCGTCTCGAATGCGGGCATGCACTTGCGCTTTCCTCCAGAGCGGTAGCAGCAGTGTCACGCAGTCCGCCGCGTGGATCAAAGGATCTATGGTTTTCCCTCGAGTCTTTCCCACGAGGCTTTCCCACGAGGCTTTCCCACAGGGCTGTCCCACGTGCACACGTGGTGGGAGTCGATCCTCGGCTTGAATGTCAAGGCAGTGTAGGGAAAACAGGTTCCTCTGGAATGGACTGACACATCTGGGGGACTCTTGGAATGGTGGCACGACCCTGGAGTTCCTCTCGCCTTTCCTGTGGAGAGCGGCTCCTCTTGAGATGCGACGGGAACGCCGGGAATTCTTTCCCTACGAAACAGGGAAAGGATCCCTCATCTCGAGCTAGGAGGCGGAAACGGGGCTCCCATTGGATGTGTGCGGGACCCCACGTGCTTCCTCTCGAGTGGAGACGGGTATGTCGGGGAACTTCTTGAGTTGCAGCAAGGGTGTGAAGGACCCTTTGGAAGTTCCAGTGGTTAGACGTGATTAGCCTCGAGAAGCCTCAGCGGAAATGGGCCTCATCTCGCCTGGAGGGCAAAACCTCCTGAATTTTCTCGAGTTGCGGCAGGTGCTCTCGACTTACGACGGGGACCTCAGGGACCCGCTCTGGTGGCCTCAGGAAAGGCCAGTCCCCATGCGAGTTCCTCGGGGGCCTCTCGGGATTCCTCTCCCTTAGATGTCGGGGCCTAAGACCTTGTGTGGAGTCGGGGCCGGAACCTGAGGATTCCTCTCCAGTGCTGACATGGATCTTGGGGTACTTCTGGAGTCTCCCCAGGGGAGTCATTCCTCGTCTCGAATGCGGGCATGCACTTGCGCTTTCCTCCAGAGCGGTAGCAGCAGTGTCACGCAGTCCGCCGCGTGGATCAAAGGATCTATGGTTTTCCCTCGAGTCTTTCCCACGAGGCTTTCCCACGAGGCTTTCCCACAGGGCTGTCCCACGTGCACAGGTGGTGGGAGTCGATCCTCGGCTTGAACGTCAAGGCAGTGAAGGGAAAACAGGTTCCTCTGGAATGGACTGACCCATCTGGGCGTCTCTTGGAATGGTGGCACGACCCTGGATTTCCTCTCGCCTCTCCTATGGAGAGCGCCTCCTCTTGAGATGCGACGGGAACGCCGGGAATTCTTTCCCTACGAAACAGGGAAAGGATCCCTCATCTCGAGCTAGGAGGCGGAAACGGGGCTCCCCTGGATGTGTGCGGGACCCCACGTGCTTCCTCTCGAGTGGAGATGGGTATGTCGGGGAACTTCTTGAGTTGCAGCAAGGGTGTGAAGGACCCTTTGGAAGTTCCAGTGGTTAGATGTGATTAGCCTCGAGAAGCCTCAGCGGAAATGGGCCTCATCTCGCCTGGAGGGCAAAACCTCCTGGATTTTCTCGAGTTGCGGCATGTGCTCTCGACTTACGACGGGGACCTCAGGACCCGCTCTGGTGACCTCAGGAAAGGCCAGTCCCCATGCGAGTTCCTCGGGGGCCTCTCGGGATTCCGCTCCCATTGATGCCGGGGCCTAAGACCTTGTGTGGAGTCGGGGCCGGAACCTGAGGATTCCTCTCCAGTGCTGACATGGATCATGGGGTACTTCTGTAGTCTCCCCAGGGGAGTCAGTCCTCGTCTCGAATGCGGGCATGTACTTGCGCTTTCCTCCAGAGTGGTAGCAGCAGTGTCACGCAGTCCGCCGCGTGGATCAAAGGATCTATGGTTTTCCCTCGAGTCTTTCCCACGAGGCTTTCCCACGAGGCTTTCCCACAGGGCTGTCCCACGTGCACACGTGGTGGGAGTCGATCCTCGGCTTGAACGTCAAGGCAGTGCAGGGAAAACAGGTTCCTCTGGAATGGACTGACACATCTGGGGGACTCTTGGAATGGTGGCACGACCCTGGAGTTCCTCTCGCCTTTCCTGTGGAGAGCGCCTCCTCTTGAGATGCGACGGGAACGCCGGGAATTCTTTCCCTACGAAACAGTGAAAGGATCCCTCATCTCGAGCTAGGAGGCGGAAACGGGGCTCCCCTGGATGTGTGCGGGATACCACGTGCTTCCTATCGAGTGGAGACGGGTATGTCGGGGAACTTCTTGAGTAGCAGCAAGGGTGTGAAGGACCCTTTGGAAGTTCCAGTGGTTAGATGTGATTGGCCTCGAGAAGCCTCAGTGGAAATGGGCCTCATCTCGCCTGGAGGGCAAAACCTCCTGGATTTTCTCGAGTTACGGCAGGTGCTCTCGACTTACGACGGGGACCTCAGGGACCCGCTCTGGTGGCCTCAGGAAAGGCCAGTCCCCATGCGAGTTCCTCGGGGGCCTCTCGGGATTCCTCTCCCGTCGATGCCGGGGCCTAAGACCTTGTGTGGAGTCGGGGCCGGAACCTGAGGATTCCTCTCCAGTGCTGACATGGATCTTGGGGTACTTCTGGAGTCTCCCCAGGGGAGTCAGTCCTCGTCTCGAATGCGGGCATGCACTTGCGCTTTCCTCCAGAGCGGTAGCAGCAGTGTCACGCAGTCCGCCGCGTGGATCAAAGGATCTATGGTTTTCCCTCGAGTCTTTCCCACGAGGCTTTCCCACGAGGCTTTCCCACAGGGCTGTCCCACGTGCACACGTGGTGGGAGTCGATCCTCGGCTTGAACGCCAAGGCAGTGCAGGGAAAACAGGTTCCTCTGGAATGGACTGACACATCTGGGGGACTCTTGGAATGGTGGCACGACCCTGGAGTTCCTCTCGCCTTTCCTGTGGAGAGCGCCTCCTCTTGAGATGCGACGGGAACGCCGGGAATTCTTTCCCTACGAAACAGGGAAAGGATCCCTCATCTCGAGCTAGGAGGCGGAAACGGGGCTCCCCTGGATGTGTGCGGGAACCCACGTGCTTCCTCTCGAGTGGAGACGAGTATGTCGGGGAACTTCTTGAGTTGCAGCAAGGGTGTGAAGGACCCTTTGGAAGTTCCAGTGGTTAGACGTGATTAGCCTCGAGAAGCCTCAGCGGAAATGGGCCTCATCTCGCCTGGAGGGCAAAACCTCCTGGATTTTCTCGAGTTGCGGCATGTGCTCTCGACTTACGACGGGGACCTCAGGGACCCGCTCTGGTGACCTCAGGAAAGGCCAGTCCCCATGCGAGTTCCTCGGGGGCCTCTCGGGATTCCTCTCCCATTGATGCCGGGGCCTAAGACCTTGTGTGGAGTCGGGGCCGGAAACTGAGGATTACTCTCCAGTGCTGACATGGATCATGGGGTACTTCTGGAGTCTCCCCAGGGGAGTCAGTCCTCGTCTCGAATGCGGGCATGTACTTGCGCTTTCCTCCAGAGCGGTAGCAGCAGTGTCACGCAGTCCGCCGCGTGGATCAAAGGATCTATGGTTTTCCTTCGAGTCTTTCCCACGAGGCTTTCCCACGAGGCTTTCCCACTAGGCTTTCCCACAGGGCTGTCCCACGTGCACAGGTGGTGGGAGTCGATCCTCGGCTTGAACGTCAAGGCAGTGCAGGGAAAACAGGTTCCTCTTCAATGGACTGACCCATCTGGGCGTCTCTTGGAATGGTGGCACGACCCTGGAGTTCCTCTCGCCTCTCCTGTGGAGAGCGCCTCCTCTTGAGATGCGACGGGAACGCCGGGAATTCTTTCCCTAAGAAACAGGGAAAGGATCCCTCATCTCGAGCTAGGAGGCGGAAACGGGGCTCCCCTGGATGTGTGCGGGACCCCACGTGCTTCCTCTCGAGTGGAGACGGGTATGTCGGGGAACTTCTTGAGTTGCAGCAAGGGTGTGAAGGACCCTTTGGAAGTTCCAGTGGTTAGATGTGATTAGCCTCGAGAAGCCTCAGCGGAAATGGGCCTCATCTCGCCTGGAGGGCAAAACCTCCTGGATTTTCTCGAGTTGCGGCATGTGCTCTCGACTTACGACGGGGACCTCAGGGACCCGCTCTGGTGACCTCAGGAAAGGCCAGTCCCCATGCGAGTTCCTCGGGGGCCTCTCGGGATTCCTCTCCCATTGATGCCGGGGCCTAAGACCTTGTGTGGAGTCGGGGCCGGAACCTGAGGATTCCTCTCCAGTGCTGACATGGATCTTGGGGTACTTCTGGAGTCTCCCCAGGGGAGTCAGTCCTCGTCACGAATGCGGGCATGCACTTGCGCTTTCCTCCAGAGCGGTAGCAGCAGTGTCACACAGTCCGCCGCGTGGATCAAAGGATCTATGGTTTTCCCTCGAGTCTTTCCCACGAGGCTTTCCCACGAGGCTTTCCCACAGGGCTGTCCCACGTGCACAGGTGGTGGGAGTCGATCCTCGGCTTGAACGTCAAGGCAGTGCAGGGAAAACAGGTTCCTCTGGAATGGACTGACCCATCTGGGCGTCTCTTGGAATGGTGGCACGATCCTGGAGTTCCTCTCGCCTTTCCTGTGGAGAGCGCCACCTCTTGAGATGCGACGGGAACGCCGGGAATTCTTTCCCTACGAAACAGGGAAAGGATCCCTCATCTCGAGCTAGGAGGCGGAAACGGGGCTCCCCTGGATGTGTGCGGGACCCCACGTGCTTCCTCTCGAGTGGAGACGGGTATGTCGCGGAACTGCTTCAGTTGCAGCAAGGGTGTGAAGGACCCTTTGGAAGTTCCAGTGGTTAGACGTGATTAGCTTCGAGAAGCCTCAGCGGAAATGGGCCTCATCTCGCCTGGAGGGCAAAACCTCCTGGATTTTCTCGAGTTGCGGCAGGTGCTCTCGACTTACGACGGGGACCTCAGGGACCCGCTCTGGTGGCCTCAGGAAAGGCCAGTCCCCATGCGAGTTCCTCGGGGGCCTCTCGGCATTCCTCTCCCGTCGATGCCGGGGCCTAAGTCCTTGTGAGGAGTCGGGGCCGGAACCTGAGGATTCCTCTCCAGTGCTGACATGGATCTTGGGGTACTTCTGGAGTCTCCCCAGGGGAGTCAGTCCTCGTCTCGAATGCGGGCATGCACTTGCGCTTTCCTCCAGAGCGGTAGCAGCAGTGTCACGCAGTCCGCCGCATGTATCAAAGGATCTATGGTTTTCCCTCGAGTCTTTCCCACGAGGCTTTCCCACGAGGCTTTCCCAAAGGGCTGTCCCGCGTGCACACGTGGTGGGAGTCGATCCTCGGCTTGAACGTCAAGGCAGTGCAAGGAAAACAGGTTCCTCTGGAATGGACTGACTCATCTGGGGGACTCTTGGAATGGTGGCACGACCCTGGAGTTCCTCTCGCCTTTCCTGTGGAGAGCGCCTCCTCTTGAGATGCGACGGGAACGCCGGGAATTCTTTCCCTACGAAACAGGGAAAGGATCCCTCATCTCGAGGTAGGAGGCGGAAACGGGGCTGCCCTGGATGTGTGCGGGACCCCACGTGCTTCCTCTCGAGTGGAGACGGGTATGTCGGGGAACTACTTGAGTTGCAGCAAGGGTGTGAAGGACCCTTTGGAAGTTCCAGTGGTTAGACGTGATTAGCCTCGAGAAGCCTCAGCGGAAATGGGCCTCATCTCGCCTGGAGGGCAAAACCTCCTGGATTTTCTCGAGTTGCGCCAGGTGCTCTCGACTTACGACGGGGACCTCAGGGACCCGCTCTGGTGGCCTCAGGAAAGGCCAGTCCCCATGCGAGTTCCTCGGGGGCCTCTCGGGATTCCTCTCCCGTCGATGCCGGGGCCTAAGACCTTGTGTGGAGTCGGGGCCGGAACCTGAGGATTCCTCTCCAGTGCTGACATGGATCTTGGGGTACTTCTGGAGTCTCCCCAGGGGAGTCAGTCCTCGTCTCGAATGCGGGCATGCACTTGCGCTTTCCTCCAGAGCTGTAGCAGCAGTGTCACGCAGTCCGCCGCGTGGATCAAAGGATCTATGGTTTTCCCTCGAGTCTTTCCCACGAGGCTTTCCCACGAGGCTTTCCCACAGGGCTGTCCCACGTGCACACGTGGTGGGAGTGGATCCTCGGCTTGAACGTCAAGGCAGTGCAGGGAAAACATGTTCCTCTGGAATGGACTGACACATCTGGGGGACTCTTGGAATGGTGGCACGACCCTGGAGTTCCTCTCGCCTTTCCTGTGGAGAGCGCCTCCTCTTGAGATGCGACGGGAACGCCGGGAATTCTTTCCCTACGAAACAGGGAAAGGATCCCTCATCTCGAGCTAGGAGGCGGAAACGGGGCTCCCCTGGATGTGTGCGGGACCCCACGTGCTTCCTCTCGAGTGGAGACGGGTATGTCGGGAAACTTCTTGAGTTGCAGCAAGGGTGTGAAGGACCCTTTGGAAGTTCCAGTGGTTAGACGTGATTAGCCTCGAGAAGCCTCAGCGGAAATGGGCCTCATCTCGCCTGGAGGTCAAAACCTCCTGGATTTTCTCGAGTTGCGGCAGGTGCTCTCGACTTACGACGGGGACCTCAGGGACCCGCTCTGGTGGCCTCAGGAAAGGCCAGTCCCCATGCGAGTTCCTCGGGGGCCTCTCGGCATTCCTCTCCCGTCGATGCCGGGGCCTAAGACCTTGTGTGGAGTCGGGGCCGGAACCTGAGGATTCCTCTCCAGTGCTGACATGGATCTTGGGGTACTTCTGCAGTCTCCCCAGGGGAGTCAGTCCTCGTCTCGAATGCGGGCATGCACTTGCGCTTTCCTCCAGAGCGGTAGCAGCAGTGTCACGCAGTCCGCCGCGTGGATCAAAGGATCTATGGTTTTCCCTCGAGTCTTTCCCACGAGGCTTTCCCACGAGGCTTTCCCACAGGGCTGTCCCACGTGCACACGTGGTGGGAGTCGATCCTCGGCTTGAACGTCAAGGCAGTGCAGGGAAAACATGTTCCTCTGGAATGGACTGACACATCTGGTGGACTCTTGGAATGGTGGCACGACCCTGGAGTTCCTATCGCCTTTCCTGTGGAGAGCGCCACCTCTTGAGATGCGACGGGAACGCCGGGAATTCTTTCCCTACGAAACAGGGAAAGGATCCCTCATCTCGAGCTAGGAGGCGGAAACGGGGCTCCCCTGTATGTGTGCGGGACCCCACGTGCTTCCTCTCGAGTGGAGACGGGTATGTCGCGGAACTGCTTCCGTTGCAGCAAGGGTGTGAAGGACCCTTTGGAAGTTCCAGTGGTTAGACGTGATTAGCCTCGAGAAGCCTCAGCGGAAATGGGCCTCATCTCGCCTGGAGGGCAAAACCTCCTGGATTTTCTCGAGTTGCGGCAGGTGCTCTCGACTTACGACGGGGACCTCAGGGACCCGCTCTGGTGGCCTCAGGAAAGGCCAGTCCCCATGCGAGTTCCTCGGGGGCCTCTCGGCATTCCTCTCCCGTCGATGCCGGGGACTAAGACCTTGTGTGGAGTCGGGGCCGGAACCTGAGGATTCCTCTCCAGAGCTGACATGGATCTTGGGGTACTTCTGGAGTCTCCCCAGGGGAGTCAGTCCTCGTCTCGAATGCGGGCATGCACTTGCGCTTTCCTCCAGAGCGGTAGAAGCAGTGTCACGCAGTCCGCCGCGTGGATCAAAGGATCTATGGTTTTCCCTCGAGTCTTTCCCACGAGGCTTTCCCACGAGGCTTTCCCACAGGGCTGTCCCACGTGCACACGTGGTGGGAGTCGATCCTCGGGTTGAACGTCAAGGCAGTGCAGGGAAAACAGGTTCCTCTGGAATGGACTGACACATCTGGGGGACTCTTGGAATGGTGGCACGACCCTGGAGTTCCTCTCGCCTTTCCTGTGGAGAGCGCCACCTCTTGAGATGCGACGGGAAAGCCGGGAATTCTTTCCCTCCGAAACAGGGAAAGGATCCCTCATCTCGAGCTAGGAGGCGGAAACGGGGCTCCCCTGGATGTGTGCGGGACCCCACGTGCTTCCTCTCGAGTGGAGACGGGTATCTCGGGGAACTTCTTGAGTTGCAGCAAGGGTGTGAAGGACCCTTTGGAAGTTCCAGTGGTTAGACGTGATTAGCCTCGAGAAGCCTCAGCGGAAATGGGCCTCATCTCGCCTGGAGGGCAAAACCTCCTGGATTTTCTCGAGTTGCGGCAGGTGCTCTCGACTTACGACGGGGACCTCAGGGACCCGCTCTGGTGGCCTCAGGAAAGGCCAGTCCCCATGCGAGTTCCTCGGGGGCCTCTCGGGATTCCTCTCCCGTCGATGCCGGGGCCTAAGACCTTGTGTGGAGTCGGGGCCGGAACCTGAGGTTCCTCTCCAGTGCTGACATGGATCTTGGGGTACTTCTGGAGTCTCCCCAGGGGAGTCAGTCCTCGTCTCGAATGCGGGCATGCACTTGCGCTTTCCTCCAGAGCGGTAGCAGCAGTGTCACGCAATCCGCCGCGTGGATCAAAGGATCTATGGTTTTCCCTCGAGTCTTTCCCACGAGGCTTTCCCACGAGGCTTTCCCACAGGGCTGTCCCACGTGCACACGTGGTGGGAGTCGATCCTCGGCTTGAACGTCAAGGCAGTGCAGGGAAAACAGGTTCCTCTGGAATGGACTGACACATCTGTGGGACTCTTGGAATGGTGGCACGACCCTGGAGTTCCTCTCGCCTTTCCTGTGGAGAGCGCCTCCTCTTGAGATGCGACGGGAACGCCGGGAATTCTTTCCCTACGAAACAGGGAAAGGATCCCTCATCTCGAGCTAGGAGGCGGAAACGGGGCTCCCCTGGATGTGTGCGGGACACCACGTGCTTCCTCTCGAGTGGAGACGGGTATGTCGGGGAACATCTTGAGTTGCAGCAAGGGTGTGAAGGACCCTTTGGAAATTCCAGTGGTTAGACGTGATTAGCCTCGAGAAGCCTCAGCGGAAATGGGCCTCATCTCGCCTGGAGGGCAAAATCTCCTGGATTTTCTCGAGTTGCGGCAGGTGCTCTCGACTTACGACGGGGACCTCAGGGACCCGCTCTGGTGGCCTCAGGAAAGGCCAGTACCCATGCGAGTTCCTCGGGAGCCTCTCGGGATTCCTCTCCCGTCGATGCCGGGGCCTAAGACCTTGTGTGGAGTCGGGGCCGGAACCTGAGGATTCCTCTCCAGTGCTGACATGGATCTTGGGGTACTTCTGGAGTCTCCCCAGGGGAGTCAGTCCTCGTCTCGAATGCGGGCATGCACTTGCGCTTTCCTCCAGAGCGGTAGCAGCAGTGTCACGCAGTCCGCCGCGTGGATCAAAGGATCTATGGTTTTCCCTCGAGTCTTTCCCACGGGGCTTTCCCACGAGGCTTTCCCACGAGGCTTTCCCACAGGGCTGTCCCACGTGCACAGGTGGTGGGAGTCGATCCTCGGCTTGAACGTCAAGGCAGTGCAGGGAAAACAGGTTCCTCTTCAATGGACTGACCCATCTGGGCGTCTCTTGGAATGGTGGCACGACCCTGGAGTTCCTCTCGCCTCTCCTGTGGAGAGCGCCTCCTCTTGAGATGCGACGGGAACGCCGGGAATTCTTTCCCTAAGAAACAGGGAAAGGATCCCTCATCTCGAGCTAGGAGGCGGAAACGGGGCTCCCCTGGATGTGTGCGGGACCCCACGTGCTTCCTCTCGAGTGGAGACGGGTATGTCGGGGAACTTCTTGAGTTGCAGCAAGGGTGTGAAGGACCCTTTGGAAGTTCCAGTGGTTAGATGTGATTAGCCTCGAGAAGCCTCACGGAAATGGGCCTCATCTCGCCTGGAGGGCAAAACCTCCTGGATTTTCTCGAGTTGCGGCATGTGCTCTCGACTTACGACGGGGACCTCAGGGACCCGCTCTGGTGACCTCAGGAAAGGCCAGTCCCCATGCGACTTCCTCGGGGGCCTCTCGGGATTCCTCTCCCATTGATGCCGGGGCCTAAGACCTTGTGTGGAGTCGGGGCCGGAACCTGAGGATTCCTCTCCAGTGCTGACATGGATCTTGGGGTACTTCTGGAGTCTCCCCAGGGGAGTCAGTCCTCGTCTCGAATGCGGGCATGCACTTGCGCTTTCCTCCAGAGCGGTAGCAGCAGTGTCACACAGTCCGCCGCGTGGATCAAAGGATCTATGGTTTTCCCTCGAGTCTTTCCCACGAGGCTTTCCCACGAGGCTTTCCCACAGGGCTGTCCCACGTGCACAGGTGGTGGGAGTCGATCCTCGGCTTGAACGTCAAGGCAGTGCAGGGAAAACAGGTTCCTCTGGAATGGACTGACCCATCTGGGCGACTCTTGGAATGGTGGCACGACCCTGGAGTTCCTCTCGCCTTTCCTGTGGAGATCGCCACCTCTTGAGATGCGACGGGAACGCCGGGAATTCTTTCCCTACGAAACAGGGAAAGGATCCCTCATCTCGAGCTAGGAGGCGGAAACGGGGCTACCCTGGATGTGTGCGGGACCCCACGTGCTTCCTCTCGAGTGGAGACGGGTATGTCGCGGAACTGCTTCAGTTGCAGCAAGGGTGTGAAGGACCCTTTGGAAGTTCCAGTGGTTAGACGTGATTAGCTTCGAGAAGCCTCAGCGGAAATGGGCCTCATCTCGCCTGGAGGGCAAAACCTCCTGGATTTTCTCGAGTTGCGGCAGGTGCTCTCGACTTACGACGGGGACCTCAGGGACCCGCTCTGGTGGCCTCAGGAAAGGCCAGTCCCCATGCGAGTTCCTCGTGGGCCTCTCGGCATTCCTCTCCCGTCGATGCCGGGGCCTAAGTCCTTGTGTGGAGTCGGGGCCGGAACCTGAGGATTCCTCTCCAGTGCTGACATGGATCTTGGGGTACTTCTGGAGTCTCCCCAGGGGAGTCAGTCCTCGTCTCGAATGCGGGCATGCACTTGCGCTTTCCTCCAGAGCGGTAGCAGCAGTGTCACGCAGTCCGCCGCATGTATCAAAGGATCTATGGTTTTCCCTCGAGTCTTTCCCACGAGGCTTTCCCACGAGGCTTTCCCACAGGGCTGTCCCACGTGCACACGTGGTGGGAGTCGATCCTCGGCTTGAACGTCAAGGCAGTGCAAGGAAAACAGGTTCCTCTGGAATGGACTGACACATCTGGGGGACTCTTGGAATGGTGGCACGACCCTGGAGTTCCTCTCGCCTTTCCTGTGGAGAGCGCCTCCTCTTGAGATGCGACGGGAACGCCGGGAATTCTTTCCCTACGAAACAGGGAAAGGATCCCTCATCTCGAGGTAGAAGGCGGAAACGGGGCTGCCCTGGATGTGTGCGGGACCCCACGTGCTTCCTCTCGAGTGGAGACGGGTATGTCGGGGAACTACTTGAGTTGCAGCAAGGGTGTGAAGGACCCTTTGGAAGTTCCAGTGGTTAGACGTGATTAGCCTCGAGAAGCCTCAGCGGAAATGGGCCTCATCTCGCCTGGAGGGCAAAACCTCCTGGATTTTTTCGAGTTGCGGCAGGTGCTCTCGACTTACGACGGGGACCTCAGGGAACCGCTCTGGTGGCCTCAGGAAAGGCCAGTCCCCATGCGAGTTCCTCGGGGGCCTCTCGGGATTCCTCTCCCGTCGATGCCGGGGCCTAAGACCTTGTGTGGAGTCGGGGCCGGAACCTGAGGATTCCTCTCCAGTGCTGACATGGATCTTGGGGTACTTCTGGAGTCTCCCCAGGGGAGTCAGTCCTCGTCTCGAATGCGGGCATGCACTTGCGCTTTCCTCCAGAGCGGTAGCAGCAGTGTCACGCAGTCCGCCGCGTGGATCAAAGGATCTATGGTTTTCCCTCGAGTCTTTCCCACGAGGCTTTCCCACGAGGCTTTCCCACAGGGCTGTCCCACGTGCACACGTGGTGGGAGTGGATCCTCGGCTTGAACGTCAAGGCAGTGCAGGGAAAACATGTTCCTCTGGAATGGACTGACACATCTGGGGGACTCTTGGATTGGTGGCACGACCCTGGAGTTCCTCTCGCCTTTCCTGTGGAGAGCGCCTCCTCTTGAGATGCGACGGGAACGCCGGGAATTCTTTCCCTACGAAACAGGGAAAAGATCCCTCATCTCGAGCTAGGAGGCGGAAACGGGGCTCCCCTGGATGTGTGCGGGACCCCACGTGCTTCCTCTCGAGTGGAGACGGGTATGTCGGGGAACTTCTTGAGTTGCAGCAAGGGTGTGAAGGACCCTTTGGAAGTTCCAGTGGTTAGATGTGATTAGCCTCGAGAAGCCTCAGCGGAAATGGGCCTCATCTCGCCTGGAGGGCAAAACCTCCTGGATTTTCTCGAGTTGCGGCATGTGCTCTCGACTTACGACGCGGACCTCAGGGACCCGCTCCGGTGACCTCAGGAAAGGCCAGTCCCCATGCGAGTTCCTCGGGGGCCTCTCGGGATTCCTCTCCCATTGATGCCGGGGCCTAAGACCTTGTGTGGAGTCGGGGCCGGAACCTGAGGATTCCTCTCCAGTGCTGACATGGATCATGGGGTACTTCTGGAGTCTCCCCAGGGGAGTCAGTCCTCGTCTCGAATGCGGGCATGTACTTGCGCTTTCCTCCAGAGCGGTAGCAGCAGTGTCACGCAGTCCGCCGCGTGGATCAAAGGATCTATGGTTTTCCCTCGAGTCTTTCCCACGAGGCTTTCCCACGAGGCTTTCCCACAGGGCTGTCCCACGTGCACACGTGGTGGGAGTCGATCCTCGGCTTGAACGTCAAGGCAGTGCAGGGAAAACAGGTTCCTCTGGAATGGACTGACACATCTGGGCGTCTCTTGGAATGGTGGCACGACCCTGGAGTTCCTCTCGCCTTTCCTGTGGAGAGCGCCTCCTCTTGAGATGCGACGGGAACGCCGGGAATTCTTTCCCTACGAAACAGTGAAAGGATCCCTCATCTCGAGCTAGGAGGCGGAAACGGGGCTCCCCTGGATGTGTGCGGGATACCACGTGCTTCCTATCGAGTGGAGACGGGTATGTCGGGGAACTTCTTGAGTAGCAGCAAGGGTGTGAAGGACCCTTTGGAAGTTCCAGTGGTTAGATGTGATTGGCCTCGAGAAGCCTCAGCGGAAATGTGCCTCATCTCGCCTGGAGGGCAAAACCTCCTGGATTTTCTCGAGTTACAGCAGGTGCTCTCGACTTACGACGGGGACCTCAGGGACCCGCTCTGGTGGCCTCAGGAAAGGCCAGTCCCCATGCGAGTTCCTCGGGGGCCTCTCGGGATTCCTCTCCCGTCGATGCCGGGGCCTAAGACCTTGTGTGGAGTCGGGGCCGGAACCTGAGGATTCCTCTCCAGTGCTGACATGGATCTTGGGGTACTTCTGGAGTCTCCCCAGGGGAGTCAGTCCTCGTCTCGAATGCGGGCATGCACTTGCGCTTTCCTCCAGAGCGGTAGCAGCAGGGTCACGCAGTCCGCCGCGTGGATCAAAGGATCTATGGTTTTCCCTCGAGTCTTTCCCACGAGGCTTTCCCACGAGGCTTTCCCACAGGGCTGTCCCACGTGCACACGTGGTGGGAGTCGATCCTCGGCTTGAACGTCAAGGCAGTGCAGGGAAAACAGGTTCCTCTGGAATTGACTGACACATCTGGGGGACTCTTGGAATGGTGGCACGACCCTGGAGTTCCTCTCGCCTTTCCTGTGGAGAGCGCCTCCTCTTGAGATGCGACGGGAACGCCGGGAATTCTTTCCCTACGAAACAGGGAAAGGATCCCTCATCTCGAGCTAGGAGGCGGAAACGGGGCTCCCCTGGATGTGTGCGGGAACCCACGTGCTTCCTCTCGAGTGGAGACGAGTATGTCGGGGAACTTCTTGAGTTGCAGCAAGGGTGAGAAGGACCCTTTGGAAGTTCCAGTGGTTAGACGTGATTAGCCTCGAGAAGCCTCACTGGAAATGGGCCTCATCTCGCCTGGAGGGCAAAACCTCCTGGATTTTCTCGAGTTGCGGCAGGTGCTCTCGACTTACGACGGGGACCTCAGGGACCTGCTCTGGTGGCCTCAGGAAAGCCCAGTCCCCATGCGAGTTCCTCGGGGGCCTCTCGGGATTCCTCTCCCGTCGTTGCCGGGGCCTAAGACCTTGTGTGGAGTCGGGGCCGGAACCTGAGGATTCCTCTCCAGTGCTGACATGGATCTTGGGGTACTTCTGGAGTCTCCCCAGGGGAGTCAGTCCTCGTCTCGAATGCGGGCATGCACTTGCGCTTTCCTCCAGAGCGGTAGCAGCAGTGTCACGCAGTCCGCCGCGTGGATCAAAGGATCTATGGTTTTCCCTCGAGTCTTTCCCACGAGGCTTTCCCACGAGGCTTTCCCACAGGGCTGTCCCACGTGCACACGTGGTGGGAGTCGATCCTCGGCTTGAACGTCAAGGCAGTGCAGGGAAAACAGGTTCCTCTGGAATGGACTGACACATTTGGGGGACTCTTGGAATGGTGGCACGACCCTGGAGTTCCTCTCGCCTTTCCTGTGGAGAGCGCCTCCTCTTGAGATGCGACGGGAACGCCGGGAATTCTTTCCCTACGAAACAGGGAAAGGATCCCTCATCTCGAGCTAGGAGGCGGAAACGGGGCTCCCCTGGATGTGTGCGGGACCCCACGTGCTTCCTCTCGAGTTGAGACGGGTATGTCGGGGAACTTCTTGAGTTGCAACAAGGGTGTGAAGGACCCTTTGGAAGTTCCAGTGGTTAGACGTGATTAGCCTCGAGAAGCCTCAGTGGAAATGGGCCTCATCTCGCCTGGAGGGCAAAACCTCCTGAATTTTCTCGAGTTGCGTCAGGTGCTCTCGACTTACGACGGGGACCTCAGGGACCCGCTCTGGTGGCCTCAGGAAAGGCCAGTCCCCATGCGAGTTCCTCGGGGGCCTCTCGGGATTCCTCTCCCTTAGATGTCGGGGCCTAAGACCTTGTGTGGAGTCGGGGCCGGAACCTGAGGATTCCTCTCCAGTGCTGACATGGATCTTGGGGTACTTCTGGAGTCTCCCCAGGGGAGTCATTCCTCGTCTCGAATGCGGGCATGCACTTGCGCTTTCCTCCAGAGCGGTAGCAGCAGTGTCACGCAGTCCGCCGCGTGGATCAAAGGATCTATGGTTTTCCCTCGAGTCTTTCCCACGAGGCTTTCCCACGAGGCTTTCCCACAGGGCTGTCCCACGTGCACAGGTGGTGGGAGTCGATCCTCGGCTTGAACGTCAAGGCAGTGAAGGGAAAACAGGTTCCTCTGGAATGGACTGACCCATCTGGGCGTCTCTTGGAATGGTGGCACGACCCTGGATTTCCTCTCGCCTCTCCTATGGAGAGCGCCTCCTCTTGAGATGCGACGGGAACGCCGGGAATTCTTTCCCTACGAAACAGGGAAAGGATCCCTCATCTCGAGCTAGGAGGCGGAAACGGGGCTCCCCTGGATGTGTGCGGGACCCCACGTGCTTCCTCTCGAGTGGAGACGGGTATGTCGGGGAACTTCTTGAGTTGCAGCAAGGGTGTGAAGGACCCTTTGGAAGTTCCAGTGGTTAGATGTGATTAGCCTCGAGAAGCCTCAGCGGAAATGGGCCTCATCTCGCCTGGAGGGCAAAACCTCCTGGATTTTCTCGAGTTGCGGCATGTGCTCTCGACTTACGACGGGGACCTCAGGACCCGCTCTGGTGACCTCAGGAAAGGCCAGTCCCCATGCGAGTTCCTCGGGGGCCTCTCGGGATTCCGCTCCCATTGATGCCGGGGCCTAAGACCTTGTGTGGAGTCGGGGCCGGAACCTGAGGATTCCTCTCCAGTGCTGACATGG
Source organism: Ovis canadensis (assembly GCF_042477335.2). Lineage (NCBI taxonomy): Eukaryota > Metazoa > Chordata > Mammalia > Artiodactyla > Bovidae > Ovis > Ovis canadensis. The sequence goes on along the minus strand of NC_091262.1, from coordinate 3,166,681 downwards.
ATCATGGGGTACTTCTGTAGTCTCCCCAGGGGAGTCAGTCCTCGTCTCGAATGCGGGCATGTACTTGCGCTTTCCTCCAGAGCGGTAGCAGCAGTGTCACGCAGTCCGCCGCATGGATCAAAGGATCTATGGTTTTCCCTCGAGTCTTTCCCACGAGGCTTTCCCACGAGGCTTTCCCACAGGGCTGTCCCACGTGCACACGTGGTGGGAGTCGATCCTCGGCTTGAACGTCAAGGCAGTGCAGGGAAAACAGGTTCCTCTGGAATGGACTGACACATCTGGGGGACTCTTGGAATGGTGGCACGACCCTGGAGTTCCTCTCGCCTTTCCTGTGGAGAGCGCCTCCTCTTGAGATGCGACGGGAACGCCGGGAATTCTTTCCCTACGAAACAGTGAAAGGATCCCTCATCTCGAGCTAGGAGGCGGAAACGGGGCTCCCCTGGATGTGTGCGGGATACCAAGTGCTTCCTATCGAGTGGAGACGGGTATGTCGGGGAACTTCTTGAGTAGCAGCAAGGGTGTGAAGGACCCTTTGGAAGTTCCAGTGGTTAGATGTGATTGGCCTCGAGAAGCCTCAGCGGAAATGGGCCTCATCTCGCCTGGAGGGCAAAACCTCCTGGATTTTCTCGAGTTACGGCAGGTGCTCTCGACTTACGACGGGGACCTCCGGGACCCGCTCTGGTGGCCTCAGGAAAGGCCAGTCCCCATGCGAGTTCCTCGGGGGCCTCTCGGGATTCCTCTCCCGTCGATGCCGGGGCCTAAGACCTTGTGTGGAGTCGGGGCCGGAACCTGAGGATTCCTCTCCAGTGCTGACATGGATCTTGGGGTACTTCTGGAGTCTCCCCAGGGGAGTCAGTCCTCGTCTCGAATGCGGGCATGCACTTGCGCTTTCCTCCAGAGCGGTAGCAGCAGTGTCACGCAGTCCGCCGCGTGGATCAAAGGATCTATGGTTTTCCCTCGAGTCTTTCCCACGAGGCTTTCCCACGAGGCTTTCCCACAGGGCTGTCCCACGTGCACACGTGGTGGGAGTCGATCCTCGGCTTGAACGCCAAGGCAGTGCAGGGAAAACAGGTTCCTCTGGAATGGACTGACACATCTGGGGGACTCTTGGAATGGTGGCACGACCCTGGAGTTCCTCTCGCCTTTCCTGTGGAGAGCGCCTCCTCTTGAGATGCGACGGGAACGCCGGGAATTCTTTCCCTACGAAACAGGGAAAGGATCCCTCATCTCGAGCTAGGAGGCGGAAACGGGGCTCCCCTGGATGTGTGCGGGAACCCACGTGCTTCCTCTCGAGTGGAGACGAGTATGTCGGGGAACTTCTTGAGTTGCAGCAAGGGTGTGAAGGACCCTTTGGAAGTTCCAGTGGTTAGACGTGATTAGCCTCGAGAAGCCTCAGCGGAAATGGGCCTCATCTCGCCTGGAGGGCAAAACCTCCTGGATTTTCTCGAGTTGCGGCATGTGCTCTCGACTTACGACGGGGACCTCAGGACCCGCTCTGGTGACCTCAGGAAAGGCCAGTCCCCATGCGAGTTCCTCGGGGGCCTCTCGGGATTCCTCTCCCATTGATGCCGGGGCGTAAGACCTTGTGTGGAGTCGGGGCCGGAAACTGAGGATTCCTCTCCAGTGCTGACATGGATCATGGGGTACTTCTGGAGTCTCCCCAGGGGAGTCAGTCCTCGTCTCGAATGCGGGCATGTACTTGCGCTTTCCTCCAGAGCGGTAGCAGCAGTGTCACGCAGTCCGCCGCGTGGATCAAAGGATCTATGGTTTTCCCTCGAGTCTTTCCCACGAGGCTTTCCCACGAGGCTTTCCCACGAGGCTTTCCCACAGGGCTGTCCCACGTGCACAGGTGGTGGGAGTCGATCCTCGGCTTGAACGTCAAGGCAGTGCAGGGAAAACAGGTTCCTCTTCAATGGACTGACCCATCTGGGCGTCTCTTGGAATGGTGGCACGACCCTGGAGTTCCTCTCGCCTCTCCTGTGGAGAGCGCCTCCTCTTGAGATGCGACGGGAATGCCGGGAATTCTTTCCCTAAGAAACAGGGAAAGGATCCCTCATCTCGAGCTAGGAGGCGGAAACGGGGCTCCCCTGGATGTGTGCGGGACCCCACGTGCTTCCTCTCGAGTGGAGACGGGTATGTCAGGGAACTTCTTGAGTTGCAGCAAGGGTGTGAAGGACCCTTTGGAAGTTCCAGTGGTTAGATGTGATTAGCCTCGAGAAGCCTCAGCGGAAATGGGCCTCATCTCGCCTGGAGGGCAAAACCTCCTGGATTTTCTCGAGTTGCGGCATGTGCTCTCGACTTACGACGGGGACCTCAGGGACCCGCTCTGGTGACCTCAGGAAAGGCCAGTCCCCATGCGAGTTCCTCGGGGGCCTCTCGGGATTCCTCTCCCATTGATGCAGGGGCCTAAGACCTTGTGTGGAGTCGGGGCCGGAACCTGAGGATTCCTCTCCAGTGCTGACATGGATCTTGGGGTACTTCTGGAGTCTCCCCAGGGGAGTCAGTCCTTGTCTCGAATGCGGGCATGCACTTGCGCTTTCCTCCAGAGCGGTAGCAGCAGTGTCACACAGTCCGCCGCGTGGATCAAAGGATCTATGGTTTTCCCTCGAGTCTTTCCCACGAGGCTTTCCCACGAGGCTTTCCCACAGGGCTGTCCCACGTGCACAGGTGGTGGGAGTCGATCCTCTGCTTGAACGTCAAGGCAGGGCAGGGAAAACAGGTTCCTCTGGAATGGACTGACCCATCTGGGCGTCTCTTGGAATGGTGGCACGATCCTGGAGTTCCTCTCGCCTTTCCTGTGGAGAGCGCCACCTCTTGAGATGCGACGGGAACGCCGGGAATTCTTTCCCTACGAAACAGGGAAAGGATCCCTCATCTCGAGCTAGGAGGCGGAAACGGGGCTCCCCTGGATGTGTGCGGGACCCCACGTGCTTCCTCTCGAGTGGAGACGGGTATGTCGCGGAACTGCTTCAGTTGCAGCAAGGGTGTGAAGGACCCTTTGGAAGTTCCAGTGGTTAGACGTGATTAGCTTCGAGAAGCCTCAGCGGAAATGGGCCTCATCTCGACTGGAGGGCAAAACCTCCTGGATTTTCTCGAGTTGCGGCAGGTGCTCTCGACTTACGACGGGGACCTCAGGGACCCGCTCTGGTGGCCTCAGGAAAGGCCAGTCCCCATGCGAGTTCCTCGGGGGCCTCTCGGCATTCCTCTCCCGTCGATGCCGGGGCCTAAGTCCTTGTGTGGAGTCGGGGCCGGAACCTGAGGATTCCTCTCCAGTGCTGACATGGATCTTGGGGTACTTCTGGAGTCTCCCCAGGGGAGTCAGTCCTCGTCTCGAATGCGGGCATGCACTTGCGCTTTCCTCCAGAGCGGTAGCAGCAGTGTCACGCAGTCCGCCGCATGTATCAAAGGATCTATGGTTTTCCCTCGAGTCTTTCCCACGAGGCTTTCCCACGAGGCTTTCCCACAGGGCTGTCCCACGTGCACACGTGGTGGGAGTCGATCCTCGGCTTGAACGTCAAGGCAGTGCAAGGAAAACAGGTTCCTCTGGAATGGACTGACACATCTGGGGGACTCTTGGAATGGTGGCACGACCCTGGAGTTCCTCTCGCCTTTCCTGTGGAGAGCGCCTCCTCTTGAGATGCGACGGGAACGCCGGGAATTCTTTCCCTACGAAACAGGGAAAGGATCCCTCATCTCGAGGTAGGAGGCGGAAACGGGGCTGCCCTGGATGTGTGCGGGACCCCACGTGCTTCCTCTCGAGTGGAGACGGGTATGTCGGGGAACTACTTGAGTTGCAGCAAGGGTGTGAAGGACCCTTTGGAAGTTCCAGTGGTTAGACGTGATTAGCCTCGAGAAGCCTCAGCGGAAATGGGCCTCATCTCGCCTGGAGGGCAAAACCTCCTGGATTTTCTCGAGTTGCGCCAGGTGCTCTCGACTTACGACGGGGACCTCAGGGACCCGCTCTGGTGGCCTCAGGAAAGGCCAGTCCCCATGCGAGTTCCTCGGGGGCCTCTCGGCATTCCTCTCCCGTCGATGCCGGGGCCTAAGACCTTGTGTGGAGTCGGGGCCGGAACCTGAGGATTCCTCTCCAGTGCTGACATGGATCTTGGGGTACTTCTGGAGTCTCCCCAGGGGAGTCAGTCCTCGTCTCGAATGCGGGCATGCACTTGCGCTTTCCTCGAGAGCGGTAGCAGCAGTGTCACGCAGTCCGCCGCGTGGATCATAGGATCTATGGTTTTCCCTCGAGTCTTTCCCACGAGGCTTTCCCACGAGGCTTTCCCACAGGGCTGTCCCACGTGCACACGTGGTGGGAGTCGATCCTCGGCTTGAACGTCAAGGCAGTGCAGGGAAAACATGTTCCTCTGGAATGGACTGACACATCTGGTGGACTCTTGGAATGGTGGCACGACCCTGGAGTTCCTATCGCCTTTCCTGTGGAGAGCGCCACCTCTTGAGATGCGACGGGAACGCCGGGAATTCTTTCCCTACGAAACAGGGAAAGGATCCCTCATCTCGAGCTAGGAGGCGGAAACGGGGCTCCCCTGTATGTGTGCGGGACCCCACGTGCTTCCTCTCGAGTGGAGACGGGTATGTCGCGGAACTGCTTCCGTTGCAGCAAGGGTGTGAAGGACCCTTTGGAAGTTCCAGTGGTAAGATGTGATTAGCCTCGAGAAGCCTCAGCGGAAATGGGCCTCATCTCGCCTGGAGGGCAAAACCTCCTGGATTTTCTCGAGTTGCGGCAGGTGCTCTCGACTTACGACGGGGACCTCAGGGACCCGCTCTGGTGGCCTCAGGAAAGGCCAGTCCCCATGCGAGTTCCTCGGGGGCCTCTCGGCATTCCTCTCCCGTCGATGCCGGGGACTAAGACCTTGTGTGGAGTCGGGGCCGGAACCTGAGGATTCCTCTCCAGAGCTGACATGGATCTTGGGGTACTTCTGGAGTCTCCCCAGGGGAGTCAGTCCTCGTCTCGAATGCGGGCATGCACTTGCGCTTTCCTCCAGAGCGGTAGAAGCAGTGTCACGCAGTCCGCCGCGTGGATCAAAGGATCTCTGGTTTTCCATCGAGTCTTTCCCACGAGGCTTTCCCACGAGGCTTTCCCACAGGGCTGTCCCACGTGCACACGTGGTGGGAGTCGATCCTCGGGTTGAACGTCAAGGCAGTGCAGGGAAAACAGGTTCCTCTGGAATGGACTGACACATCTGGGGGACTCTTGGAATGGTGGCACGACCCTGGAGTTCCTCTCGCCTTTCCTGTGGAGAGCGCCACCTCTTGAGATGCGACGGGAAAGCCGGGAATTCTTTCCCTCCGAAACAGGGAAAGGATCCCTCATCTCGAGCTAGGAGGCGGAAACGGGGCTCCCCTGGATGTGTGCGGGACCCCACGTGCTTCCTCTCGAGTGGAGACGGGTATCTCGGGGAACTTCTTGAGTTGCAGCAAGGGTGTGAAGGACCCTTTGGAAGTTCCAGTGGTTAGACGTGATTAGCCTCGAGAAGCCTCAGCGGAAATGGGCCTCATCTCGCCTGGAGGGCAAAACCTCCTGGATTTTCTCGAGTTGCGTCAGGTGCTCTCGACTTACGACGGGGACCTCAGGGACCCGCTCTGGTGGCCTCAGGAAAGGCCAGTCCCCATGCGAGTTCCTCGGGGGCCTCTCGGGATTCCTCTCCCGTCGATGCCGGGGCCTAAGACCTTGTGTGGAGTCGGGGCCGGAACCTGAGGTTCCTCTCCAGTGCTGACATGGATCTTGGGGTACTTCTGGAGTCTCCCCAGGGGAGTCAGTCCTCGTCTCGAATGCGGGCATGCACTTGCGCTTTCCTCCAGAGCGGTAGCAGCAGTGTCACGCAGTCCGCCGCGTGGATCAAAGGATCTATGGTTTTCCCTCGAGTCTTTCCCACGAGGCTTTCCCACGAGGCTTTCCCACAGGGCTGTCCCACGTGCACACGTGGTGGGAGTCGATCCTCGGCTTGAACGTCAAGGCAGTGCAGGGAAAACAGGTTCCTCTGGAATGGACTGACACATCTGTGGGACTCTTGGAATGGTGGCACGACCCTGGAGTTCCTCTCGCCTTTCCTGTGGAGAGCGCCTCCTCTTGAGATGCGACGGGAACGCCGGGAATTCTTTACCTACGAAACAGGGAAAGGATCCCTCATCTCGAGCTAGGAGGCGGAAACGGGGCTCCCCTGGATGTGTGCGGGACCCCACGTGCTTCCTCTCGAGTGGAGACGGGTATGTCGGGGAACTTCTTGAGTTGCAGCACGGGTGTGAAGGACCCTTTGGAAATTCCAGTGGTTAGACGTGATTAGCCTCGAGAAGCCTCAGCGGAAATGGGCCTCATCTCGCCTGGAGGGCAAAACCTCCTGGATTTTCTCGAGTTGCGGCAGGTGCTCTCGACTTACGACGGGGACCTCAGGGACCCGCTCTGGTGGCCTCAGGAAAGGCCAGTACCCATGCGAGTTCCTCGGGAGCCTCTCGGGATTCCTCTCCCGTCGATGCCGGGGCCTAAGACCTTGTGTGGAGTCGGGGCCGGAACCTGAGGATTCCTCTCCAGTGCTGACATGGATCTTGGGGTACTTCTGGAGTCTCCCCAGGGGAGTCAGTCCTCGTCTCGAATGCGGGCATGCACTTGCGCTTTCCTCCAGAGCGGTAGCAGCAGTGTCACGCAGTCCGCCGCGTGGATCAAAGGATCTATGGTTTTCCCTCGAGTCTTTCCCACGAGGCTTTCCCACGAGGCATTCCCACGAGGCTTTCCCACAGGGCTGTCCCACGTGCACAGGTGGTGGGAGTCGATCCTCGGCTTGAACGTCAAGGCAGTGCAGGGAAAACAGGTTCCTCTTCAATGGACTGACCCATCTGGGCGTCTCTTGGAATGGTGGCACGACCCTGGAGTTCCTCTCGCCTCTCCTGTGGAGAGCGCCTCCTCTTGAGATGCGACGGGAACGCCGGGAATTCTTTCCCTAAGAAACAGGGAAAGGATCCCTCATCTCGAGCTAGGAGGCGGAAACGGGGCTCCCCTGGATGTGTGCGGGACCCCACGTGCTTCCTCTCGAGTGGAGACGGGTATGTCGGGGAACTTCTTGAGTTGCAGCAAGGGTGTGAAGGACCCTTTGGAAGTTCCAGTGGTTAGATGTGATTAGCCTCGAGAAGCCTCAGCGGAAATGGGCCTCATCTCGCCTGGAGGGCAAAACCTCCTGGATTTTCTCGAGTTGCGGCATGTGCTCTCGACTTACGACGGGGACCTCAGGGACCCGCTCTGGTGACCTCAGGAAAGGCCAGTCCCCATGCGACTTCCTCGGGGGCCTCTCGGGATTCCTCTCCCATTGATGCCGGGGCCTAAGACCTTGTGTGGAGTCGGGGCCGGAACCTGAGGATTCCTCTCCAGTGCTGACATGGATCTTGGGGTACTTCTGGAGTCTCCCCAGGGGAGTCAGTCCTCGTCTCGAATGCGGGCATGCACTTGCGCTTTCCTCCAGAGCGGTAGCAGCAGTGTCACACAGTCCGCCGCGTGGATCAAAGGATCTATGGTTTTCCCTCGAGTCTTTCCCACGAGGCTTTCCCACGAGGCTTTCCCACAGGGCTGTCCCACGTGCACAGGTGGTGGGAGTCGATCCTCGGCTTGAACGTCAAGGCAGTGCAGGGAAAACAGGTTCCTCTAGAATGGACTGACCCATCTGGGCGACTCTTGGAATGGTGGCACGACCCTGGAGTTCCTCTCGCCTTTCCTGTGGAGAGCGCCACCTCTTGAGATGCGACGGGAACGCCGGGAATTCTTTCCCTACGAAACAGGGAAAGGATCCCTCATCTCGAGCTAGGAGGCGGAAACGGGGCTCCCCTGGATGTGTGCGGGACCCCACGTGCTTCCTCTCGAGTGGAGACGGGTATGCCGCGGAACTGCTTCAGTTGCAGCAAGGGTGTGAAGGACCCTTTGGAAGTTCCAGTGGTTAGACGTGATTAGCTTCGAGAAGCCTCAGCGGAAATGGGCCTCATCTCGCCTGGAGGGCAAAACCTCCTGGATTTTCTCGAGTTGCGGCAGGTGCTCTCGACTTACGACGGGGACCTCAGGGACCCGCTCTGGTGGCCTCAGGAAAGGCCAGTCCCCATGCGAGTTCCTCGGGGGCCTCTCGGCATTCCTCTCCCGTCGATGCCGGGGCCTAAGTCCTTGTGTGGAGTCGGGGCCGGAACCTGAGGATTCCTCTCCAGTGCTGACATGGATCTTGGGGTACTTCTGTAGTCTCCCCAGGGGAGTCAGTCCTCGTCTCGAATGCGGGCATGCACTTGCGCTTTCCTCCAGAGCGGTAGCAGCAGTGTCACGCAGTCCGCCTCGTGGATCAATGGATCTATGGTTTTCCCTCGAGTCTTTCCCACGAGGCTTTCCCACGAGGCTTTCCCACAGGGCTGTCCCACGTGCACACGTGGTGGGAGTCGATCCTCGGCTTGAACGTCAAGGCAGTGCAAGGAAAACAGGTTCCTCTGGAATGGACTGACACATCTGGGGGACTCTTGGAATGGTGGCACGACCCTGGAGTTCCTCTCGCCTTTCCTGTGGAGAGCGCCTCCTCTTGAGATGCGACGGGAACGCCGGGAATTCTTTCCCTACGAAACAGGGAAAGGATCCCTCATCTCGAGGTAGAAGGCGGAAACGGGGCTGCCCTGGATGTGTGCGGGACCCCACGTGCTTCCTCTCGAGTGGAGACGGGTATGTCGGGGAACTACTTGAGTTGCAGCAAGGGTGTGAAGGACCCTTTGGAAGTTCCAGTGGTTAGACGTGATTAGCCTCGAGAAGCCTCAGCGGAAATGGGCCTCATCTCGCCTGGAGGGCAAAACCTCCTGGATTTTTTCGAGTTGCGGCAGGTGCTCTCGACTTACGACGGGGACCTCAGGGAACCGCTCTGGTGGCCTCAGGAAAGGCCAGTCCCCATGCGAGTTCCTCGGGGGCCTCTCGGGATTCCTCTCCCGTCGATGCCGGGGCCTAAGACCTTGTGTGGAGTCGGGGCCGGAACCTGAGGATTCCTCTCCAGTGCTGACATGGATCTTGGGGTACTTCTGGAGTCTCCCCAGGGGAGTCAGTCCTCGTCTCGAATGCGGGCATGCACTTGCGCTTTCCTCCAGAGCGGTAGCAGCAGTGTCACGCAGTCCGCCGCGTGGATCAAAGGATCTATGGTTTTCCCTCGAGTCTTTCCCACGAGGCTTTCCCACGAGGCTTTCCCACAGGGCTGTCCCACGTGCACACGTGGTGGGAGTGGATCCTCGGCTTGAACGTCAAGGCAGTGCAGGGAAAACATGTTCCTCTGGAATGGACTGACACATCTGGGGGACTCTTGGATTGGTGGCACGACCCTGGAGTTCCTCTCGCCTTTCCTGTGGAGAGCGCCTCCTCTTGAGATGCGACGGGAACGCCGGGAATTCTTTCCCTACGAAACAGGGAAAGGATCCCTCATCTCGAGCTAGGAGGCGGAAACGGGGCTCCCCTGGATGTGTGCGGGACCCCACGTGCTTCTTCTCGAGTGGAGACGGGTATGTCGGGAAACTTCTTGAGTTGCAGCAAGGGTGTGAAGGACCCTTTGGAAGTTCCAGTGGTTAGACGTGATTAGCCTCGAGAAGCCTCAGCGGAAATGGGCCTCATCTCGCCTGGTGGTCAAAACCTCCTGGATTTTCTCGAGTTGCGGCAGGTGCTCTCGACTTACGACGGGGACCTCAGGGACCCGCTCTGGTGGCCTCAGGAAAGGCCAGTCCCCATGCGAGTTCCTCGGGGGCCTCTCGGCATTCCTCTCCCGTCGATGCCGGGGCCTAAGACCTTGTGTGGAGTCGGGGCCGGAACTTGAGGATTCCTCTCCAGTGCTGACATGGATCTTGGGGTACTTCTGGAGTCTCCCCAGGGGAGTCAGTCCTCGTCTCGAATGCGGGCATGCACTTGCGCTTTCCTCCAGAGCGGTAGCAGCAGTGTCACGCAGTCCGCCGCGTGGATCAAAGGATCTATGGTTTTCCCTCGAGTCTTTCCCACGAGGCTTTCCCACGAGGCTTTCCCACAGGGCTGTCCCACGTGCACACGTGGTGGGAGTCGATCCTCGGCTTGAACGTCAAGGCAGTGTAGGGAAAACAGGTTCCTCTGGAATGGACTGACACATCTGGTGGACTCTTGGGATGGTGGCACGACCCTGGAGTTCCTATCGCCTTTCCTGTGGAGAGCGCCACCTCTTGAGATGCGACGGGAACGCCGGGAATTCTTTCCCTACGAAACAGGGAAAGGATCCCTCATCTCGAGCTAGGAGGCGGAAACGGGGCTCCCCTGGATGTGTGCGGGACCCCACGTGCTTCCTCTCGAGTGGAGACGGGTATGTCGGGAAACTTCTTGAGTTGCAGCAAGGGTGTGAAGGACCCTTTGGAAGTTCCAGTGGTTAGACGTGATTAGCCTCGAGAAGCCTCAGCGGAAATGGGCCTCATCTCGCCTGGTGGTCAAAACCTCCTGGATTTTCTCGAGTTGCGGCAGGTGCTCTCGACTTACGACGGGGACCTCAGGGAACCGCTCTGGTGGCCTCAGGAAAGGCCAGTCCCCATGCGAGTTCCTCGGGGGCCTCTCGGCATTCCTCTCCCGTCGATGCCGGGGCCTAAGACCTTGTGTGGAGTCGGGTCCGGAACCTGAGGATTCCTCTCCAGTGCTGACATGGATCTTGGGGTACTTCTGGAGTCTCCCCAGGGGAGTCAGTCCTCGTCTCGAATGCGGGCATGCACTTGCGCTTTCCTCCAGAGCGGTAGCAGCAGTGTCACGCAGTCCGCCGCGTGGATCAAAGGATCTATGGTTTTCCCTCGAGTCTTTCCCACGAGGCTTTCCCACGAGGCTTTCCCACAGGGCTGTCCCACGTGCACACGTGGTGGGAGTCGATCCTCGGCTTGAACGTCAAGGCAGTGCAGGGAAAACAGGTTCCTCTGGAATGGACTGACACATCTGGTGGACTCTTGGAATGGTGGCACGACCCTGGAGTTCCTATCGCCTTTCCTGTGGAGAGCGCCACCTCTTGAGATGCGACGGGAACGCCGGGAATTCTTTCCCTACGAAACAGGGAAAGGATCCCTCATCTCGAGCTAGGAGGCGGAAACGGGGCTCCCCTGGATGTGTGCGGGACCCCACGTGCTTCCTCTCGAGTGGAGACGGGTATGTCGCGGAACTGCTTCCGTTGCAGCAAGGGTGTGAAGGACCCTTTGGAAGTTCCAGTGGTTAGATGTGATTAGCCTCGAGAAGCCTCAGCGGAAATGGGCCTCATCTCGCCTGGAGGGCAAAACCTCCTGGATTTTCTCGAGTTGCGGCATGTGCTCTCGACTTACGACGGGGACCTCAGGGACCCGCTCTGGTGGCCTCAGGAAAGGCCAGTCCCCATGCGAGTTCCTCGGGGGCCTCTCGGCATTCCTCTCCCGTCGATGCCGGGGACTAAGACCTTGTGTGGAGTCGGGGCCGGAACCTGAGGATTCCTCTCCAGAGCTGACATGGATCTTGGGGTACTTCTGGAGTCTCCCCAGGGGAGTCAGTCCTCGTCTCGAATGCGGGCATGCACTTGCGCTTTCCTCCAGAGCGGTAGAAGCAGTGTCACGCAGTCCGCCGCGTGGATCAAAGGATCTATGGTTTTCCCTCGAGTCTTTCCCACGAGGCTTTCCCACGAGGCTTTCCCACAGGGCTGTCCCACGTGCACACGTGGTGGGAGTCGATCCTCGGCTTGAACGTCAAGGCAGTGCAGGGAAAACAGGTTCCTCTGGAATGGACTGACACATCTGGGGGACTCTTGGAATGGTGGCACGACCCTGGAGTTCCTCTCGCCTTTCCTGTGGAGAGCGCCACCTCTTGAGATGCGACGGGAAAGCCGGGAATTCTTTCCCTCCGAAACAGGGAAAGGATCCCTCATCTCGAGCTAGGAGGCGGAAACGGGGCTCCCCTGGATGTGTGCGGGACCCCACGTGCTTCCTCTCGAGTGGAGGCGGGTATGTCGGGGAACTGCTTGAGATGCAGCAAGGGTGTGAAGGACCCTTTGGAAGTTCCAGTGGTTAGATGTGATTAGCCTCGAGAGCCTCAGCGGAAATGGGCCTCATCTCGCCTGGAGGGCAAATCCTCCTGGATTTTATCGAGTTGCGGCAGGTGCTCTCGACTTACGACGGGGACCTCAGGGACCCGCTCTGGTGGCCTAAGGAAATGCCAGTCCCCATGCGAGTTCCTAGTGGGCCCTTAGGGATTCCCTGCCGTCGATGCCGGGGCCTAAGACCTTGTGTGGAGTCGGGGCCGGAACCTGAGGATTCCTCTCCAGTGCTGACATGGATCTTGGGGTACTTCTGGAGTCTCCCCAGGGGAGTCAGTCCTCTTCTCGAATGCGGGCATGCACTTGCGCTTTCCTCCAGAGCGGTAGCAGCAGTGTCACGCAGTCCGCCGCGTGGGTCAAAGGATCTATGTTTTTCCCTCCAGTCTTTCCCACGAGGCTTTCCCACGAGGCTTTCCCACAGGGCTGTCCCACGTGCACACGTGTTGGAAGTCGATCCTCGGCTTGAACGTCAAGGCAGTGCAGGGAAAACAGGTTCCTCTGGAATGGACTGACACATCTGCGGGACTCTTGGAATGGTGGCACGACCCTGGAGTTCCTCTCGCCTTTCCTGTGGAGAGCGCCTCCTCTTGAGATGCGACGGGAACGCCGGGAATTCTTTCCCTACGAAACAGGGAAAGGATCCCTCATCTCGAGCTAGGAGGCGGAAACGGGGCTCCCCTGGATGTGTGCGGGACCCCACGTGCTTCCTCTCGAGTGGAGACGGGTATGTCGGGGAACTTCTTGAGTTGCAGCAAGGGTGTGAAGGACCCTTTGGAAGTTCCAGTGGTTAGACGTGATTAGCCTCGAGAAGCCTCAGCGGAAATGGGCCTCATCTCGCCTGGAGGGCAAAACCTCCTGGATTTTCTCGAGTTGCGGCAGGTGCTCTCGACTTACGACGGGGACCTCAGGGACCCGCTCTGGTGGCCTCAGGAAAGGCCAGTCCCCATGCGAGTTCCTCGGGGGCCTCTCGGGATTCCTCTCCCGTCGATGCCGGGGCCTAAGACCTTGTGTGGAGTCGGGGCCGGAACCTGAGGATTCCTCTCCAGTGCTGACATGGATCTTGGGGTACTTCTGGAGTCTCCCCAGGGGAGTCAGTCCTCGTCTCGAATGCGGGCATGCACTTGCGCTTTCCTCCAGAGCGGTAGCAGCAGTGTCACGCAGTCCGCCGCGTGGATCAAAGGATCTATGGTTTTCCCTCGAGTCTTTCCCACGAGGCTTTCCCACGAGGCTTTCCACAGGGCTGTCCCACGTGCACACGTGGTGGGAGTCGATCCTCGGCTTGAAGGTCAAGGCAGTGCAGGGAAAACAGGTTCCTCTGGAATGGACTGACACATCTGGGGGACTCTTGGAATGGTGGCACGACCCTGGAGTTCCTCTCGCCTTTCCTGTGGAGAAAGCCTCCTCTTGAGATGCGACGGGAATGCCGGGAATTCTTTCCCTACGAAACAGGGAAAGGATCCCTCATCTCGAGCTAGGATTCGGAAATGGGGCTCTACTGGATGTGTGCGGGACCCCACGTGCTTCCTCTCGAGTGGAGACGGGTATGTCGGGGAACTTCTTGAGTTGCAGCAAGGGTGTGAAGGACCCATGGAAGTTCCAGTGGTTAGACGTGATTAGCCTCGAGAAGCCTCAGCGGAAATGGGCCTCATCTCGCCTGGAGGGCAAAACCTCCTGGATTTTCTCGAGTTGCGGCAGGTGCTCTCGACTTACGACGGTGACCTCAGGGACCCGCTCTGGTGGCCTCAGGAAAGGCCAGTCCCCATGCGAGTTCCTCGGGGGCCTCTCGGGATTCCTCTCCCGTCGATGCCGGGGCCTAAGACCTTGTGTGGAGTCGGGGCCGGAACCTGAGGATTCCTCTCCAGTGCTGACATGGATCTTGGGGTACTTCTGGAGTCTCCCCAGGGGAGTCAGTCCTCGTCTCGAATGCGGGCATGCACTTGCGCTTTCCTCCAGAGCGGTAGCAGCAGTGTCACGCAGTCCGCCGCGTGGATCAAAGGATCTATGGTTTTCCCTCGAGTCTTTCCCACGAGGCTTTCCCACGAGGCTTTCCCACAGGGCTGTCCCACGTGCACAGGTGGTGGGAGTCGATCCTCGGCTTGAACGTCAAGGCAGTGCAGGGAAAACAGGTTCCTCTGGAATGGACTGACACATCTGGGGGACTCTTGGAATGGTGGCGTGACCCTGGAGTTCCTCTCCCCTTTCCTGTGGAGAGCTCCTCCTCTTGAGATGAGACGGGAACGCCGGGAATTCTTTCCCTACGAAACAGGGAAAGGATCCCTCATCTCGAGCTAGGAGGCGGAAAGGGGGCTCCCCTGGATGTGTGCGGGACCCCACGTGCTTCCTCTCGAGTGGAGACGGGTATGTCGGGGAACTTCTTGAGTTGCAGCAATGGTGTGAAGGACCCTTTGGAAGTTCCAGGGGTTAGACGTGATTAGCCTCGAGAAGCCTCAGCGGAAATGGGCCTCATCTCGCCTGGACGGCAAAACCTCCTGGATTTTCTCGAGTTGCGGCAGGTGCTCTCGACTTACGGCGGGGACCTCAGGGACCCGCTCTGGTGGCCTCAGGAAAGGCCAGTCCCCATGCGAGTTCCTCGGGGGCCTCTCGGGATTCCTCTCCCGTCCATGCCGGGGCCTAAGACCTTGTGTGGAGTCGGGGCCGGAACCTGAGCATTCCTCTCCAGTGCTGACATGGATCTTGGGGTACTTCTGCAGTCTCCCCAGGGGAGTCAGTCCTCGTCTCGAATGCGGGCATGCACTTGCGCTTTCCTCCAGAGCGGTAGCAGCAGTGTCACGCAGTCCGCCGCGTGGATCAAAGGATCTATGGTTTTCCCTCGAGTCTTTCCCACGAGGCTTTCCCACGAGGCTTTCCCACAGGGCTGTCCCACGTGCACACGTGGTGGGAGTCGATCCTCGGCTTGAACGTCAAGGCAGTGCAGGGAAAACAGGTTCCTCTGGAATGGACTGACACATCTGGGGGACTCTTGGAATGGTGGCACGACCCTGGAGTTCCTCTCGCCTTTCCTGTGGAGAGCGCCTCCTCTTGAGATGCGACGGGAACGCCGGGAATTCTTTCCCTACGAAACAGGGAAAGGATCCCTCATCTCGAGCTAGGAGGCGGAAACGGGGCTCCCCTGGATGTGTGCGGGACCCCACGTGTTTCCTCTCGAGTGGAGACGGGTATGTCGGGGAACTTCTTGAGTTGCAGCAAGGGTGTGAAGGACCCTTTGGAAGTTCCAGTGGTTAGACGTGATTAGCCTCGAGAAGCCTCAGCGGAAATGGGCCTCATCTCGCCTGGAGGGCAAAACCTCCTGGATTTTCTCGAGTTGCGGCAGGTGCTCTCGACTTACGACGGGGACTTCAGGGACCCGCTCTGGTGGCCTCAGGAAAGGCCAGTCCCCATGCGAGTTCCTCGGGGGCCTCTCGGGATTCCTCTCCCGTCGATGCCGGGAACTAAGACCTTGTGTGGAGTCGGGGCCAGAACCTGAGGATTCCTCTCCAGTGCTGACATGGATCTTGGGGTACTTCTGGAGTCTCCCCAGGGGAGTCAGTCCTCGTCTCGAATGCGGGCATGCACTTGCGCTTTCCTCCAGAGCGGTAGCAGCAGTGTCACGCAGTCCGCCGTGTGGATCAAAGGATCTATGTTTTTCCCTCGAGTCTTTCCCACGAGGCTTTCCCACGAGGCTTTCCCACAGGGCTGTCCCACGTGCACACGTGGTGGGAGTCGATCCTCGGCTTGAACGTCAAGGCAGTGCAGGGAAAACAGGTTCTTCTGGAATGGACTGACACATCTAGGGGTGTCTTGGAATGGTGGCACGACCCTGGAGTTCCTCTCGCCTTTCCTGTGGAGAGCGCCACCTCTTGAGATGCGACGGGAACGCCGGGAATTCTTTCCCTACGAAACAGGGAAAGGATTCCTCATCTCGAGCTAGGAGGCGGAAACGGGGCTCCCCTGATTGTGTGCGGGACCCCACGTGCTTCCTCTCGAGTGGAGACGGGTATGTCGGGGAACTTCTTGAGTTGCAGCAAGGGTGTGAAGGACCCTTTGAAGTTCCAGTGGTTAGACGTGATTAGCCTCGAGAAGCCTCAGCGGAAATGGGCCTCATCTCGCCTGGAGGGCAAAACCTCCTGGATTTTCTCGTGTTGCGGCAGGTGCTCTCGATTTATGACGGGGACCTCACGTCCCCGCTCTCGTGGCCTCAGGAAAGGCCAGTCCCCATGCGAGTTCCTCGGGGGCCTCTCGGGATTCCTCTCCCGTCGATGCCGGGGCCTAAGACCTTGTGTGGAGTCGGGGCCGGAACCTGAGGATTCCTCTCCAGTGCTGACATGGATCTTGGGGTACTTCTGGAGTCTCCCCAGGGGAGTCAGTCCTCGTCTCGAATGCGGGCATGCACTTGCGCTTTCCTCCAGAGCGGTAGCAGCAGTGTCACGCAGTCCTCCGCGTGGATCAAAGGATCTATGGTTTTCCCTCCAGTCTTTCCCACGAGTCTTTCCCACGAGGCTTTCCCACAGGGCTGTCCCACGTGCACACGTGGTGGGAGTCGATCCTCGGCTTGAACGTCAAGGCAGTGCAGGGAAAACAGGTTCCTCTGGAATGGACTGACACATCTGGGGGTCTCTTGGAATGGTGCCACGACCCTGGAGTTCCTCTCGCCTTTCCTGTGGAGAGCGCCACCTCTTGAGATGCGACGGGAACGCCGGGAATTCTTTCCCTACGAAACAGGGAAAGGATCCCTCATCTCGAGCTAGGAGGCGGAAACGGGGCTCCCCTGGATGTGTGCGGGACCCCACGTGCTTCCTTTCGAGTGGAGACGGGTATGTCGCGGAACTGCTTCAGTTGCAGCAAGGGTGTGAAGGACCCTTTGGAAGTTCCAGTGGTTAGACGTGATTAGCCTCGAGAAGCCTCAGCGGAAATGGGCCTCATCTCGCCTGGAGGGCAAAACCTCCTGGATTTTCTCGAGTTGCGGCAGGTGCTCTCGACTTACGACGCGGACCTCAGGGACCCGCTCTGGTGGCCTCAGGAAAGGCCAGTCCCCATGCGAGTTCCTCGGGGGCCTCTCGGGATTCCTCTCCCGTCGATGCCGGGGCCTAAGACCTTGTGTGGAGTCGGGGCCGGAACCTGAGGATTCCTCTCCAGTGCTGACATGGATCTTGGGGTACTTCTGGAGTCTCCCCAGGGGAGTCAGTCCTCGTCTCGAATGCGGGCATGCACTTGCGCTTTCCTCCAGAGCGGTAGCAGCAGTGTCACGCAGTCCGCCGCGTGGATCAAAGGATCTATGGTTTTCCCTCGAGTCTTTCCCACGAGGCTTTCCCACGAGGCTTTCCCACAGGGCTGTCCCACGTGCACACGTGGTGGGAGTCGATCCTCGGCTTGAACGTCAAGGCAGTGCAGGGAAAACAGGTTCCTCTGAAATGGACTGACACATCTGGGGGTCTCTTGGAATGGTGGCACGACCCTGGAGTTCCTCTCGCCTTTCCTGTGGAGAGCGCCTCCTCTTGAGATGCGACGGGAACGCCGGGAATTCTTTCCCTACGAAAAAGGGAAAGGATCCCTCATCTCGAGCTAGGAGGCGGAAACGGGGCTGCCCTGGATGTGTGCGGGACCCCACGTGCTTCCTCTCGAGTGGAGACGGGTATGTCGTGGAACTGCTTCAGTTACAGCAAGGGTGTGAAGGACCCTTTGGAAGTTCCAGTGTTTAGACGTGATTAGCCTCGAGAAGCCTCAGCGGAAATGGGCCTCATCTCGCCTGGAGGGCAAAACCTCCTGAATTTTCTCGACTTGCGGCAGCTGCTCTCGAATTACGACGGGGACCTCAGGGAACCGCTCTGTTGGCCTCAGGAAAAGCCAGTCCCCATGCGGGTTCCTCGGGGGCGTCTCGGGATTCCTCTCCCGTCGATGCCGGGGCCTAAGACCTTGTGTGGAGTCGGGGCCGGAACCTGAGGATTCCTCTCCAGTGCTGACATGGATCTTGGGGTACTTCTGGAGTCTCCCCAGGGGAGTCAGTTCTCGTCTCGAATGCGGGCATGCATTGCGCTTTCCTCCAGAGCGGTAGCAGCAGTGTCACGCAGTCCGCCGCGTGGATCAAAGGATCTATGGTTTCCCTCGAGTCTTTCCCACGAGGCTTTCCCACAGGGCTGTCCCACGTGCACACGTGGTGGGAGTCGATCCTCGTCTTGAACGTCAAGGCAGTGCAGGGAAAACAGGTTCCTCTGGAATGCACTGACACATCTGGGGGACTCTTGGAATGGTGGCACGACCCTGGAGTTCCTCTCGCCTTTCCTGTGGAGAGCGCCTCCTCTTGAGAAGCGACGGGAACGCCGGGAATTCTTTCCCTACGAAACAGGGAAAGGATCCCTCATCTCGAGCTAGGAGGCGGAAACGGGGCTCCCCTGGTTGTGTGCGGGACACCACGTGCTTCCTCTCGAGTGGAGACGGGTTTGTCGGGGAACTTCTTGAGTTGCAGCAAGGGTGTGAAGGACCCTTTGGAAGTTCCAGTGGTTAGATGTGATTGGCCTCGAGAAGCCTCAGCGGAAATGGGCCTCATCTCGCCTGGAGGGCAAAACCTCCTGGATTTTCTAGATTTGCGGCAGGTGCTCTCGACTTACGACGGGGACCTCAGGGACCCGCTCTGGTGGCCTCAGGAAAGGCCAGTCCCCATGCGAGTTCCACGGGGGCCTCTCGGCATTCCTCTCCCGTCGAGGCCGGGGCCTAAGACCTTGTGTGGAGTCGGGGCCGGAACCTGAGGATTCCTCTCCAGTGCTGACATGGATCTTGGGGTACTTCTGGAGTCTCCCCAGGGGAGTCAGTCCTCGTCTCGAATGCGGGCATGCACTTGCGCTTTCCTCCAGAGCGGTAGCAGCAGTGTCACGCAGTCCGCCGTGTGGATCAAAGGATCTATGTTTTTCCCTCGAGTCTTTCCCACGAGGCTTTCCCACGAGGCTTTCCCACAGGGCTGTCCCACGTGCACACGTGGTGGGAGTCGATCCTCGGCTTGAACGTCAAGGCAGTGCAGGGAAAACAGGTTCTTCTGGAATGGACTGACACATCTAGGGGTGTCTTGGAATGGTGGCACGACCCTGGAGTTCCTCTCGCCTTTCCTGTGGAGAGCGCCACCTCTTGAGATGCGACGGGAACGCCGGGAATTCTTTCCCTACGAAACAGGGAAAGGATTCCTCATCTCGAGCTAGGAGGCGGAAACGGGGCTCCCCTGATTGTGTGCGGGACCCCACGTGCTTCCTCTCGAGTGGAGACGGGTATGTCGGGGAACTTCTTGAGTTGCAGCAAGGGTGTGAAGGACCCTTTGAAGTTCCAGTGGTTAGACGTGATTAGCCTCGAGAAGCCTCAGCGGAAATGGGCCTCATCTCGCCTGGAGGGCAAAACCTCCTGGATTTTCTCGTGTTGCGGCAGGTGCTCTCGATTTATGACGGGGACCTCACGTCCCCGCTCTCGTGGCCTCAGGAAAGGCCAGTCCCCATGCGAGTTCCTCGGGGGCCTCTCGGGATTCCTCTCCCGTCGATGCCGGGACCTAAGACCTTGTGTGGAGTCGGGGCCGGAACCTGAGGATTCCTCTCCAGTGCTGACATGGATCTTGGGGTACTTCTGGAGTCTCCCCAGGGGAGTCAGTCCTCGTCTCGAATGCGGGCATGCACTTGCGCTTTCCTCCAGAGCGGTAGCAGCAGTGTCACGCAGTCCGCCGCGTGGATCAAAGGATCTATGGTTTTCCCTCGAGTCTTTCCCACGAGGCTTTCCCACGAGGCTTTCCCACAGGGCTGTTCCACGTGCACACGTGGTGGGAGTGGATCCTCGGCTTGAACGTCAAGGCAGTGCAGGGAAAACAGGTTCCTCTGGAATGGACTGACACATCTGGGGGACTCTTGGAATGGTGGCACGACCCTGGAGTTCCTCTCGCCTTTCCTGTGGAGAGCGTCTCCTCTTGAGATGCGACGGGAACGCCGGGAATTCTTTCCCTACGAAACAGGGAAAGGATCCCTCATCTCGAGCTAGGGGGCGGAAACGGAGCTCCCCTGGATGTGTGCGGGACCCCACGTGCTTCCTCTCGAGTGGAGACGGTATGTCGGTGAACTTCTTGAGTTGCAGCAAGGGTGTCAAGGACCCTTTGGAAGTTACAGTGGTTAGACATGATTAGCCTCGAGAAGCCTCAGCGGAAATGGGCCTCATCTCGCCTGGAGGGCAAAACCTCCTGGATTTTCTCGAGTTGCGGCAGGTGCTCTCGACTTACGATGGGGACCTCAGGGACCCGCTCTGGTGGCCTCAGGAAAGGCCAGTCCCCATGCGAGTTCCTCGGGGGCGTCTCGGGATTCCTCTCCCGTCCATGCCGGGGCCTAAGACCTTGTGTGGAGTCGGGGCTGCAACCTGAGGATTCCTCTCCAGTGCTGACATGGATCTTGGGGTACTTCTGGAGTCTCCCCAGGGGAGTCAGTCTTCGTCTCGAATGCGGGCATGCACTTGCGCTTTCCTCCAGAGCGGTAGCAGCAGTGTCACGCAGTCCGCCGCGTGGATCAAAGGATCTATGGTTTTCCCTCAAGTCTTTCCCACGAGGCTTTCCCACGAGGCTTTCCCACAGAGCTGTCCCACGTGAACACGTGGTGGGAGTCGATCCTCGGCTTGAACGTCAAGGCAGTGCAGGGAAAACAGGTTCCTCTGGAATGGACTGACCCATCTGGGCGTCTCTTAGAATGGTGTCACGACCCTGGAGTTCCTCTCCCTTTCCTGTGGAGAGCGCCTCCTCTTGAGATGCGACGGGAACGCCGGGAATTCTTTCCCTACGAAACAGGGAAAGGATCCCTCATCTCGAGCTAGGAGGCGGAAACGGGGCTCCCCTGGATGTGTGCGGGACCCACGTGCTTCCTCACGAGTGGAGACGGGTATGTCGGGGAACTTCTTCAGTTGCAGCAAGGGTGTCAAGGACCCTTTGGAAGTTCCAGTGGTTAGACATGATTAGCCACGAGAAGCCTCAGCGGAAATGGGCCTCATCTCGCCTGGAGGGCAAAACCTCCTGGATTTTCTCGAGTTGCGGCAGGTGCTCTCGACTTACGACGGGGACCTCAGGGACCCGCTCTGGTGGCCTCAGGAAAGGCCAGTCCCCATGCGAGTTCCTCGGGGGCCTCTCGGCATTCCTCTCCCGTCGATGCCGGGACCTAAGACCTTGTGTGGAGTCGGGGCCGGAACCTGAGGATTCCTCTCCAGTGCTGACATGGATCTTGGGGTACTTCTGGAGTCTCCCCAGGGGAGTCAGTCCTCGTCTCGAATGCGGGCATGCACTTGCGCTTTCCTCCAGAGCGGTAGCAGCAGTGTCACGCAGTCCGCCGCGTGGATCAAAGGATCTATGGTTTTCCCTCGAGTCTTTCCCACGAGGCTTTCCCACGAGGCTTTCCCACAGGGCTGTCCCACGTGCACACGTGGTGGGAGTCGATCCTCGGCTTGAACGTCAAGGCAGTGCAGGGAAAACAGGTTCCTCTGGAATGGACTGACACATCTGGGGGACTCTTGGAATGGTGGCAAGACCCTGGAGTTCCTCTCCCTTTCCTGTGGAGAGCGCCTCCTCTTGAGATGCGACGGGAACGCCGGGAATTCTTTCCCTACGAAACAGGGAAAGGATCCCTCATCTCGAGCTAGGAGGCGGAAACGGGGCTCCCCTGGATGTGTGCGGGACACCACGTGCTTCCTCTCGAGTGGAGACGGGTATGTCGGGGAACTTCTTGAGTTGCAGCAAGGGTGTGAAGGACCCTTTGGAAGTTCCAGTGGTTAGGTGTGATTGGCCTCGAGAAGCCTCAGCGGAAATGGGCCTCATCTCGCCTGGAGGGCAAAACCTCCTGGATTTTCTCGAGTTGCGGCAGGTGCTCCCGACTTACGACGGGGACCTCAGGGACCCGCTCTGGTGGCCTCAGGAAAGGCCAGTCCCGATGCGAGTTCCTCGGGGGCCTCTCAGAATTCCACTCCCGTCGATGCCGGGGCCTAAGACCTTGTGTGGAGTCGGGGCCGGAACCTGAGGATTCCTCTCCAGTGCTGACCTGGATCTTGGGGTAGTTCTGGAGTCTCCCCAGGGGAGTCAGTCCTCGTCTCGAATGCGGGCATGCACCTGCGCTTTCCTCCAGAGCGGTAGCAGCAGTGTCACGCAGTCCGCCGCGTGGATCAAAGGATCTATGGTTTTCCCTCGAGCCTTTCCCACGAGGCTTTCCCACGAGGCTTTCCCACAGGGCTGTCCCACGTGCACACGTGGTGGGAGTCAATCCTCGGCTTGAACGTCAAGGCAGTGCAGGGAAAACAGGTTCCTCTGGAATGGACTGACACATCTGCGGGACTCTTGGAATGGTGGCACGACCCTGGAGTTCCTCTCGCCTTTCCTGTGGAGAGCGCCTCCTCTTGAGATGCGACGGGAACGCCGGGAATTCTTTCCCTACCAAACAGGGAAAGGATCCCTCATCTCGAGCTAGGAGGCGGAAACGGGGCTCCCCTGGATGTGTGCGGGACACCACGTGCTTCCTCTCGAGTGGAGACGGGTATGTCGGGGAACTTCTTGAGTTGCAGCAAGGGTGTGAAGGACCCTTTGGAAGTTCCAGTGGTTAGATGTGATTGGCCTCGAGAAGCCTCAGCGGAAATGGGCCTCATCTCGCCTGGAGGGCAAAACCTCCTGGATTTTCTCGAGTTGCGGCAGGTGCTCTCGACTTACGACGGGGACCTCAGGGACCCGCTCTGGTGGCCTCAGGAAAGGCCAGTCCCCATGCGAGTTCCTCGGGGGCGTCTCGGGATTCCTCTCCCGTCCATGCCGGGGCCTAAGACCTTGTGTGGAGTCGGGGCTGGAACCTGAGGATTCCTCTCCAGTACTGACATGGATCTTGGGGTACTTCTGGAGTCTCCCCAGGGGAGTCAGTCCTCGTCTCGAATGCGGGCATGCACTTGCGCTTTCCTCCAGAGCGGTAGCAGCAGTGTCACGCAGTCCGCCGCGTGGATCAAAGGATCTATGGTTTTCCCTCGAGTCTTTCCCACGAGGCTTTCCCACGAGGCTTTCCCACAGGGCTGTCCCAAGTGCACACGTGGTGGGAGTCAATCCTCGGCCTGAACGTCAAGGTAGTGCAGGGAAAACAGGTTCCTCTGGAATGGACTGACACATCTGGGGGACTCTTGGAATGGTGGCACGACCCTGGAGTTCCTCTCGCCTTTCCTGTGGAGAGCTCCTCCTCTTGAGATGCGACGGGAACGCCGGGAATTCTTTCCCTACCAAACAGGGAAAGGATCCCTTATCTCGAGCTAAGAGGCGGAAACGGGGCTCCCCTGGATGTGTGCGGGACACCACGTGCTTCCTCTCGAGTGGAGACGGGTATGTCGGGGAACTTCTTGAGTTGCAGCAAGGGTGTGAAGGACCCTTTGGAAGTTCCAGTGGTTAGATGTGATTGGCCTCGAGAAGCCTCAGCGGAAATGGGCCTCATCTCGCCTGGAGGGCAAAACCTCCTGGATTTTCTCGAGTTGCCTCAGGTGCTCTCGACTTACGATGGGGACCTCAGGGACCCGCTCTGGTGGCCTCAGGAAAGGCCAGTCCCCATGCGAGTTCCTCGGGGGCGTCTCGGGATTCCTCTCCCGTCCATGCCGGGGCCTAAGACCTTGTGTGGAGTCGGGGCTGGAACCTGAGGATTCCTCTCCAGTGCTGACATGGATCTTGGGGTACTTCTGGAGTCTCCCCAGGGGAGTCAGTCCTCGTCTCGAATGCGGGCATGCACTTGCGCTTTCCTCCAGAGCGGTAGCAGCAGTGTCACGCAGTCTGCCGCGTGGATCAAAGGATCTATGGTTTTCCCTCGAGTCTTTCCCACGAGGCTTTCCCACAGGGCTGTCCCACGTGCACACGTGGTGGGAGTCGATCCTCGGCTTGAACGTCAAGGCAGTGCAGGGAAAACAGGTTCCTCTGGAATGGACTGACACATCTGGGGGACTCTTGGAATGGTGGCACGACCCTGGAGTTCCTCTCGCCTTTCCTGTGGAGAGCGCCTCCTCTTGAGATGCGACGGGAACGCCGGGAATTCTTTCCCTACGAAACAGGGAAAGGATCCCTCATCTCGAGCTAGGAGGCGGAAACGGGGCTCCCCTGGATGTGTGCGGGACCCCACGTGCTTCCTCTCGAGTGGAGACGGGTATGTCGGGGAACTTCTTGAGTTGCAGCAAGGGTGTGAAGGACCCTTTGGAAGTTCCAGTGGTTAGACGTGATTAGCCTCGAGAAGCCTCAGCGGAAATGGGCCTCATCTCGCCTGGAGGGCAAAACCTCCTGGATTTTCTCGAGTTGCGGCAGGTGCACTCGACTTACGACGGGGACCTCAGGGACCCGCTCTGGTGGCCTCAGGAAAAGCCAGTCCCCATGCGAGTTCCTCGGGAGCCTCTCGGGATTCCTCTCCCATCGATGCCGGGGCCTAAGACCTTGTGTGGAGTCGGGGCCGGAACCTGAGGATTCCTCTCCAGTGATGACATGGATCTTGGGGTACTTCTGGAGTCTCCCCAGGGGAGTCAGTCCTCGTCTCGAATGCGGGCATGCACTTGCGCTTTCCTCCAGAGCGGTAGCAGCAGTGTCACGCAGTCCGCCGCGTGGATCAAAGGATCTATGGTTTTCCCTCGAGTCTTTCCCACGAGGCTTTCCCACGAGGCTTTCCCACAGGGCTGTCCCACGTGCACACGTGGTGGGAGTCGATCCTCGGCTTGAACGTCAAGGCAGTGCAGGGAAAACAGGTTCCTCTGGAATGGACTGACACATTTGGGGGACTCTTGGAATGGTGGCACGACCCTGGAGTTCCTCTCGCCTTTCCTGTGGAGAGCGCCTCCTCTTGAGATGCGACGGGAACGCCGGGAATTCTTTCCCTACGAAACAGGAAAAGGATCCCTCATCTCGAGCTAGGAGGCGGAAACGGGGCTCCGCTGGATGTGTGCGGGACCCCACGTGCTTCCTCTCGAGTGGAGACGGGTATGTCGGGGAACTTCTTGAGTTGCAACAAGGGTGTGAAGGACCCTTTGGAAGTTCCAGTGGTTAGACGTGATTAGCCTCGAGAAGCATCAGCGGAAATGGGCCTCATCTCGCCTGGAGGGCAAAACCTCCTGAATTTTCTCGAGTTGCGGCAGGTGCTCTCGACTTACGACGAGGACCTCAGGGACCCGCTCTGGTGGCCTCAGGAAAGGCCAGTCCCCATGCGAGTTCCTCGGGGGCCTCTCGGGATTCCTCTCCCGTCGATGCCGGGGCCTAAGACCTTGTGTGGAGTCGGGGCCGGAACCTGAGGATTCCTCTCCAGTGCTGACATGGATCTTGGGGTACTTCTGGAGTCTCCCCAGGGGAGTCAGTCCTCGTCTCGAATGCGGGCATGCACTTGCGCTTTCCTCCAGAGCGGTAGCAGCAGTGTCACGCAGTCCGCCGCGTGGATCAAAGGATCTATGGTTTTCCCTCGAGTCTTTCCCACGAGGCTTTCCCACGAGGCTTTCCCACAGGGCTGTCCCACGTGCACAGGTGGTGGGAGTCGATCCTCGGCTTGAACGTCAAGGCAGTGCAGGGAAAACAGGTTCCTCTGGAATGGACTGACCCATCTGGGCGTCTCTTGGAATGGTGGCACGACCCTGGAGTTCCTCTCGCCTCTCCTGTGGAGAGCGCCTCCTCTTGAGATGCGACGGGAACGCCGGGAATTCTTTCCCTAAGAAACAGGGAAAGGATCCCTCATCTCGAGCTTGGAGGCGGAAACGGGGCTCCCCTGGATGTGTGCGGGACCCCACGTGCTTCCTCTCGAGTGGAGACGGGTATGTCGGGGAACTTCTTGAGTTGCAGCAAGGGTGTGAAGGACCCTTTGGAAGTTCCAGTGGTTAGATGTGATTAGCCTCGAGAAGCCTCAGCGGAAATGGGCCTCATCTCGCCTGGAGGGCAAAACCTCCTGGATTTTCTCGAGTTGCGGCAGGTGCTCTCGACTTACGACGGGGACATCAGTGACCCGCTCTGGTGACCTCAGGAAAGGCCAGTCCCCATGCGAGTTCCTCGGGGGCCTCTCGGGATTCCTCTCCCATTGATGCCGGGGCCTAAGACCTTGTGTCGAGTCGGGGCCGGAACCTGAGTATTCCTCTCCAGTGCTGACATGGATCATGGGGTACTTCTGGAGTCTCCCCAGGGGAGTCAGTCCTCGTCTCGAATGCGGGCATGCACTTGCGCTTTCCTCCAGAGCGGTAGCAGCAGTGTCACGCAGTCCGCCGCGTGGATCAAAGGCTCTATGGTTTTCCCTCGAGTCTTTCCCACGAGGCTTTCCCACGAGGCTTTCCCACAGGGCTGTCCCTCGTGCACACGTGGTGGGAGTGGATCCTCGGCTTGAACGTCAAGGCAGTGCAGGGAAAACAGGTTCCTCTGGAATGGACTGACATATCTGGGGGACTCTTGGAATGGTGGCACGACCCTGGAGTTCCTCTCGCCTTTCCTGTGGAGAGCGCCTCCTCTTGAGATGCGACGGGAACGGCGGGAATTCTTTCCCTACGAAACAGGGAAAGGATCCCTCATCTCGAGCTAGGAGGCGGAAAAGGGGCTCCCCTGGATGTGTGCGGGATACCACGTGCTTCCTATCGAGTGGAGACGGGTATGTAGGGGAACTTCTTGAGTAGCAGCAAGGGTGTGAAGGACCCTTTGGAAGTTCAAGTGGTTAGATGTGATTGGCCTCGAGAAGCCTCAGCCGAAATGTGCCTCATCTCGCCTGGAGGGCAAAACCTCCTGGATTTTCTCGAGTTACGGCAGGTGCTCTCGACTTACGACGGGGACCTCAGGGACCCGCTCTGGTGGCCTCAGGAAAGGCCAGTCCCCATGCGACTTCCTCGGGGGCCTCTCGGGATTCCTCTCCCGTCGTTGCCGGGGCCTAAGACCTTGTGTGGAGTCGGGGCCGGAACCTGAGGATTCCTCTCCAGTGCTTACATGGATTTTGGGGTACTTCTGGAGTCTCCCCAGGGGAGTCAGTCTTCGTCTCGAATGCGGTCATGCACTTGCGCTTTCCTCCAGAGCGGTAGCAGCAGTGTCACGCAGTCCGCCGCGTGGATCAAAGGATCTATGGTTTTCCCTCGAGTCTTTCCCACGAGGCTTTCCCACGAGGCTTTCCCACAGGGCTGTCCCACGTGCACACGTGGTGGTAGTCGATCCTCAGCTTGAACGTCAAGGCAGTGCAGGGAAAACAGGTTCCTCTGGAATGGACTGACACATCTGGGGGACTCTTGGAATGGTGGCACGACCCTGGAGTTCCTCTCGCCATTCCTGTGGAGAGCGCCTCCTCTTGGGATGCGACGGGAACGCCCGGAATTCTTTCCTACGAAACAGGGAAAGGATCCCTCATCTCGAGCTAGGAGGCGGAAACGGGGCTCCCCTGGATGTGTGCGGGACCCCACGTGCTTCCTCTCGAGTGGAGACGGGTATGTCGGGGAACTTCTTGAGTTGCAACAAGGGTGTGAAGGACCCTTTGGAAGTTCCAGTGGTTAGACGTGATTAGACTCGAGAAGCGTCAGCGGAAATGGGCCTCATCTCGCCTGGAGGGCAAAACTTCCTGGATTTTCTCGAGTTGCGGCAGGTGCTCTCGACTTTCGACGGGGACCTCAGGGACCCGCTCTGGTGGCCTCAGGAAAAGCCAGTCCCCATGCGAGTTCCTCGGGGTCCTCTCGGGATTCCTCTCCCGCCGATGCCGGGGCCTAAGACCTTGTGTGGAGTCGGGGCCGGAACCTGAGGATTCCTCTCCAGTGCTGACATGGATCTTGGGGTACTTCTGGAGTCTCCCCAGGGGAGTCAGTCCTCGTCTCGAATGCGGGCATGCACTTGCGCTTTCCTCCAGAGCGGTAGCAGCAGTGTCACGCAGTCCGCCGCGTGGATCAAAGGATCTATGGTTTTCCCTCGAGTCTTTCCCACGAGGCTTTCCCACGAGGCTTTCCCACAGGGCTGTCCCACGTGCACAGGTGGTGGGAGTCGATCCTCGGCTTGAACGTCAAGGCAGTGCAGGGAAAACAGGTTCCTCTGGAATGGACTGACCCATCTGGGCGTCTCTTGGAATGGTGGCACGACCCTGGAGTTCCTCTCGCCTCTCCTGTGGAGAGCGCCTCCTCTTGAGATGCGACGGGAACGCCGGGAATTCTTTCCCTAAGAAAGAGGGAAAGGATCCCTCATCTCGAGCTAGGAGGCGGAAACGGGGCTCCCCTGGATGTGTGCGGGACCCCACGTGCTTCCTCTCGAGTGGAGACGGGTATGTAGGGGAACTTCTTGAGTAGCAGCAAGGGTGTGAAGGACCCTTTGGAAGTTCCAGTGGTTAGATGTGATTGGCCTCGAGAAGCCTCAGCGGAAATGGGCCTCATCTCGCCTGGAGGGCAAAACCTCCTGGATTTTCTCGAGTTACGGCAGGTGCTCTCGACTTACGACGGGGACCACAGGGACCCGCTCTGGTGGCCTCAGGAAAGGCCAGTCCCCATGCGAGTTCCTCGGGGGCCTCTCGGGATTACTCTCCCGTCGATGCCGGGGCCTAAGACCTTGTGTGGAGTCGGGGCCGGAACCTGAGGATTCCTCTCCAGTGCTGACATGGATCTTGGGGTACTTCTGGAGTCTCCCCAGGGGAGTCAGTCCTCGTCTCGATTGTGGGCATGCACTTTCGCTTTCCTCCAAAGTGGTAGCAGCAGTGTCACGCAGTCCGCCGCGTGGATCAAAGGATCTATGGTTTTCCCTCGAGTCTTTCTCACGAGTCTTTACCAAGAGGCTTTCCCACAGGGCTGTCCCACGTGCACACGTGGTGGGAGTCGATCCTCGGCTTGAACGTCAAGGCAGTGCAGGGAAAACAGGTTCCTCTGGAATGGACTGACACATCTGGGGGACTCTTGGAATGGTGGCACGACCCTGGAGTTCCTCTCGCCTTTCCTGTGGAGAGCGCCTCCTCTTGAGATGCGACGGGAAACCCGGGAATTCTTTCCCTACGAAACAGGGAAAGGATCCCTCATCTCGAGCTAGGAGGCGGAAACGGGGCTCCCCTGGATGTGTGCGGGACCCACGTGCTTCCTCTCGAGTGGAGACGGGTATGTCGGGGAACTTCTTGAGTTGCAGCAAGGGTGTGAAGGACCCTTTGGAAGTTCCAGTGGTTAGACGTGATTAGCCTCGAGAAGCCTCAATGGAAATGGGCCTCATCTCGCCTGGAGGGCAAAACCGCCTGGATTTTCTCGAGTTGCGGCAGGTGCTCTCGACTTACGACGAGGACCTCAGGGACCCGCTCTGGTGGCCTCAGGAAAGGCCAGTCCCCATGCGTGTTCCTCTGGGGATTCCTCTCCCGTCGATGCCGGGGCCTAAGACCTTGTGTGAAGTCGGGGCCGGAACCTGAGGATTCCTCTCCAGTGCTGACATGGATCTTGGGGTACTTCTGGAGTCTCCCCAGGGGAGTCAGTCCTCGTCTCGAATGCGGGCATGCACTTGCGCTTTCCTCCAGAGCGGTAGCAGCAGTGTCACGCAGTCCGCCCAATGGATCAAAGGATCTATGGTTTTCCCTCGAGGCTTTCCCACGAGGCTTTACCACGAGGCTTTCCCTCAGGGCTGTCCCACGTGCACACGTGGTGGGAGTCGATCCTCGGCTTGAACGTCAAGGCAGTGCAGGGAAAACAGGTTCCTCTGGAATGGACTGACACATCTGGGGGACTCTTGGAATGGTGGAACGACCCTGGAGTTCCTCTCGCCTTTCCTGTGGAGAGCGCCTCCTCTTGAGATGCGACGGGAACGCCGGGAATTCTTTCCCTACGAAACAGGGAAAGGATCCCTCATCTCGAGCTAGGAGGCGGAAACGGGGCTCCCCTGGATGTGTGCGGGACCCCACGTGCTTCCTCTCGAGTGGAGACGGGTATGTCGCGGAACTGCTTCAGTTGCAGCAAGGGTGTGAAGGACCCTTTGGAAGTTCCAGTGGTTAGATGTGATTGGCCTCGAGAAGCCTCAGCGGAAATGGGCCTCATCTCGCCTGGAGGGCAAAACCGCCTGGATTTTCTCGAGTTGCGGCAGGTGCTCTCGACTTACGACAGGGACCTCAGGGACCCGCTCTGGTGGCCTCAGAACAGGCCAGTCCCCATGCGAGTTCCTCGGGAGCCTCTCGGGATTCCTCTCCCGTCGATGCCGGGGCCTAAGACCTTGTGTGGAGTCGGGGCCGGAACCTGAGGATTCCTCTCCAGTGCTGACATGGATCTTGGGGTACTTCTGGAGTCTCCCCAGGGGAGTCAGTCCTCGTCTCGAATGCGGGCATGCACTTGCGCTTTCCTCCAGAGCGGTAGCAGCAGTGTCACGCAGTCCGCCGCGTGGATCAAAGGATCTCTGGTTTTCCATCGAGTCTTTCCCACGAGGCTTTCCCACGAGGCTTTCCCACAGGGCTGTCCCACGTGCACATGTGGTGGGAGTCGATCCTCGGCTTGAACGTCAAGGCAGTGCAGGGAAAACAGGTTCCTCTGGAATGGACTGACACCTCTGGGGGACTCTTGGAATGGTGGCACGACCCTGGAGTTCCTCTCGCCTTTCCTGTGGAGAGCGCCTCCTCTTGAGATGCGACGGGAACGCCGGGAATTCTTTCCCTACGAAACAGGGAAAGGATCCCTCATCTCCAGCTAGGAGGCGGAAATGGGGCTCCCCTGGATGTGTGCGGGACCCCACGTGCTTCCTCTCGAGTGGAGACGGGTATGTCGGGGAACTTCTTGAGTTGCAGCAATGGTGTGAAGGACCCTTTGGAAGTTCCAGTGGATAGATGTGATTGGCCTCGAGAAGCCTCAGCGGAAATGGGCCTCATCTCTCCTGGAGGGCAAAACCTCCTGGATTTTCTCGAGTTGCGGCAGGTGCTCTCGACTTACGACGGGGACCACAGGGACCCGCTCTGGTGGCCTCAGGAAAGGCCAGTCCCCATGCGAGTTCCTCGGGGGCCTCTCGGGATTCCTCTCCCGTCGATGCCGGGGCCTAAGACCTTGTGTGGAGTCGGGGCCGGAACCTGAGGATTCCTCTCCAGTGCTGACATGGATCTTGGGGTACTTCTGGAGTCTCCCCAGGGGAGTCAGTCCTCGTCTCGAATGCGGGCATGCACTTGCGCTTTCCTCCAGAGCGGTAGCAGCAGTGTCACGCAGTCCGCCTCGTGGATCAAAGGATCTATGGTTTTCCCTCGAGTCTTTCCCACGAGGCTTTCCCACGAGGCTTTCCCACAGGGGTGTCACACGTGCACACGTGGTGGGAGTCGATCCTCGGCTTGAACGTCAAGGCAGTGCAGGGAAAACAGGTTCCTCTGGAATGGACTGACACATCTGGGGGACTCTTGGAATGGTGGCACGACCCTTCAGTTCCTCTCGCCTTTCCTGTGGAGAGCGCCTCCTCTTGAGATGCGATGGGAACGCCGGGAATTCTTTCCCTACGAAACAGGGAAAGGATCCCTCATCTCGAGCTAGGAGGCGGAAACGGGGCTCCCCTGGATGTGTGCGGGACCCCACGTGCTTCCTCTCGAGTGGAGACGGGTATGTCGGGGACCTTCTTGAGTTGCAGCAAGGGTGTAAAGGACCCTTTGGAAGTTCCAGTGGTTAGATGTGATTAGCCTCGAGAAGCCTCAGCGGAAATGGGCCTCATCTCGCCTGGAGGGCAAAACCTCCTGGATTTTCTAGATTTGCGGCAGGTGCTCTCGACTTACGACGGGGAACTCAGGGACACGCTCTGGTGGCCTCAGGAAAGTCCAGTCCCCATGCGAGTCCATCGGGGGCCTCTCGGGATTCCTCTCCCGTCGATGCCGGGGCCTAAGACCTTGTGTGGAGTCGGGGCCGGAACCTGAGGATTCCTCTCCAGTGCTGACATGGATCTTGGGGTACTTCTGGAGTCTCCCCAGGGGAGTCAGTCCTCGTCTCGAATGCGGGCATGCACTTGCGCTTTCCTCCAGAGCGGTAGCAGCAGTGTCACGCAGTCCGCCGCGTGGATCAAAGGATCTATGGTTTTCCCTCGAGTCTTTCCACGATGCTTTCCCACGAGGCTTTCCCACAGGGCTGTCCCACGTGCACACGTGGTGGGAGTGGATCCTCGGCCTGAACGTCAAGGCAGTGCAGGGAAAACAGGTTCCTCTGGAATGGACTGACACATCTGGGGGACTCTTGGAATGGTGGCACGACCCTGGAGTTCCTCTCGCCTTTCCTGTGGAGAGCGCCTCCTCTTGAGATGCGACGGGAACGCCGGGAATTCTTTCCCTACGAAACAGGGAAAGGATCCCTCATCTCGAGCTAGGAGGCGGAAACGGGGCTCCCCTGGATGTGTGCGGGACCCCACGTGCTTCCTCTCCAGTGGAGACGGGTATGTCGGGGAACTTCTTGAGTTGCAGCAAGGGTGTGAAGGACCCTTTGGAAGTTCCAGTGGTTAGATGTGATTGGCCTCGAGAAGCCTCAGCGGAAATGGGCCTCATCTCGCCTGGAGGGCAAAACCTCCTGGATTTTCTCGAGTTGCGGCAGGTGCTCTCGACTTACGACGGGGACCTCAGGGATCCGCTCTTGTGGCCTCAGGAAAGGCCAGTCCCCATGCGAGTTCCACGGGGGCCTCTCTGGATTCCTCTCCCGTCGATGCCGGGGCCTAAGACCTTGTGTGGAGTCGGGGCCGGAACCTGAGGATTCCTCTCCAGTGCTGACATGGATCTTGGGATACTTCTGGTGTCTCCCCAGGGGAGTCAGTCCTCGTCTCGAATGCGGGCATGCACTTGCGCTTTCCTCCAGAGCGGTAGGAGCAGTGTCACGCAGTCCGCCGCGTGGATCAAAGGATCTATGGTTTTCCCTCGAGTCTTTCCCACGATGCTTTCCCATGAGGCTTTCCCACAGGGCTGTCCCACGTGCACACGTGGTGGGAGTGGATCCTCGGCTTGAACGTCAAGGCAGTGCAGGGAAAACAGGTTCCTCTGGAATGGACTGACACATCTGGGGGACTCTTGGAATGGTGGCACGACCCTAGAGTTCCTCTCGCCTTTCCTGTGGAGAGCGCCTCCTCTTGAGATGCGACGGGAACGCCGGGAATTCTTTCCCTACCAAACAGGGAAAGGATCCCTCATCTCGAGCTAGGAGGCGGAAACGGGGCTCCCCTGGATGTGTGCGGGACCCCACGTGCTTCCTCTCGAGTGGAGACGGGTATGTCGGGGAACTTCTTGAGTTGCAGCAAGGGTGTGAAGGACCCTTTGGAAGTTCCAGTGGTTAGATGTGATTGGCCTCGAGAAGCCTCAGCGGAAATGGGCCTCATCTCGCCTGGAGGGCAAAACCTCCTGGATTTTCTCGAGTTGCCTCAGGTGCTCTCGACTTACGATGGGGACCTCAGGGACCCGCTCTGGTGGCCTCAGGAAAGGCCAGTCCCCATGCGAGTTCCTCGGGGGCGTCTCGGGATTCCTCTCCCGTCCATGCCGGGGCCTAAGACCTTGTGTGGAGTCGGGGCTGGAACCTGAGGATTCCTCTCCAGTGCTGACATGGATCTTGGGGTACTTCTGGAGTCTCCCCAGGGGAGTCAGTCCTCGTCTCGAATGCGGGCATGCACTTGCGCTTTCCTCCACAGCGGTAGCAGCAGTGTCACGCAGTCCGCCGCGTGGATCAAAGGATCTATGGTTTTCCCTCGAGTCTTTCCCACGAGGCTTTCCCACGAGGCTTTCCCACAGGGCTGTCCCACGTGCACACGTGGTGGGAGTCGATCCTCGGCTTGAACGTCAAGGCAGTGCAGGGAAAACAGGTTCCTCTGGAATGGACTGACACATCTGGGGGACTCTTGGAATGGTGGCACGACCCTGGAGTTCCTCTCGCCTTTCCTGTGGAGAGCGCCTCCTCTTGAGATGCGACGGGAACGCCGGGAATTCTTTCCCTACGAAACAGGGAAAGGATCCCTCATCTCGAGCTAGGAGGCGGAAACGGGGCTCCCCTGGATGTGTGCGGGACCCCACGTGCTTCCTCTCGAGTGGAGACGGGTATGTCGGGGAACTTCTTGAGTTGCAGCAAGGGTGTGAAGGACCCTTTGGAAGTTCCAGTGGTTAGACGTGATTAGCCTCGAGAAGCCTCAGCGGAAATGGGCCTCATCTCGCCTGGAGGGCAAAACCTCCTGGATTTTCTCGAGTTGCGGCAGGTGCTCTCGACTTACGACGGGGACCTCAGGGACCCGCTCTGGTGGCCTCAGGAAAGGGCAGTACCCATGCGACTTCCTCGGGGGCCTCTCGGGATTCCTCTCCCATCGATGCCGGGGCGTAAGACCTTGTGTGGAGTCGGGGCCGGAACCTGAGGGTTCCTCTCCAGTGCTGACATGGATCTTGGGGTACCTCTGGTGTCTCCCCAGGGGAGTCAGTCCTCGTCTCGAATGCGGGCATGCACTTGCGCTTTCCTCCAGAGCGGTAGCAGCAGTGTCACGCAGTCCGCCGCGTGGATCAAAGGATCTATGGTTTTCCCTCGAGTCTTTCCCACGATGCTTTCCCATGAGGCTTTCCCACAGGGCTGTCCCACGTGCACACGTGGTGGGAGTGGATCCTCGGCTTGAACGTCAAGGCAGTGCAGGGAAAACAGGTTCCTCTGGAATGGACTGACACATCTGGGGGACTCTTGGAATGGTGGCACGACCCTGGAGTTCCTCTCGCCTTTCCTGTGGAGAGCGCCTCCTCTTGAGATGCGACGGGAACGCCGGGAATTCTTTCCCTACGAAACAGGGAAAGGATCCCTCATCTCGAGCTAGGAGGCGGAAACGGGGCTCCCCTGGATGTGTGCGGGACCCCACGTGCTTCCTCTCGAGTGGAGACGGGTATGTCGGGGAACTTCTTGAGTTGCAGCAAGGGTGTGAAGGACCCTTTGGAAGTTCCAGTGGTTAGATGTGATTGGCCTCGAGAAGCCTCAGCGGAAATGGGCCTCATCTCGCCTGGAGGGCAAAACTTCCTGGATTTTCTCGAGTTGCCTCAGGTGCTCTCGACTTACGATGGGGACCTCAGGGACCCGCTCTGGTGGCCTCAGGAAAGGCCAGTCCCCAT
This sequence comes from Ovis canadensis, assembly GCF_042477335.2. Taxonomy (NCBI): domain Eukaryota; kingdom Metazoa; phylum Chordata; class Mammalia; order Artiodactyla; family Bovidae; genus Ovis; species Ovis canadensis. Next base: position 3,131,643 of record NC_091262.1, on the reverse strand, counting down.
GCGAGTTCCTCGGGGGCGTCTCGGGATTCCTCTCCCGTCCATGCCGGGGCCTAAGACCTTGTGTGGAGTCGGGGCCGGAACCTGAGGATTCCTCTCCAGTGCTGACATGGATCTTGGGGTACTTCTGGAGTCTCCCCAGGGGAGTCAGTCCTCGTCTCGAATGCGGGCATGCACTTGCGCTTTCCTCCAGAGCGGTAGCAGCAGTGTCACGCAGTCCGCCGCGTGGATCAAAGGATCTATGGTTTTCCCTCGAGTCTTTCCCACGAGGCTTTCCCACGAGGCTTTCCCACAGGGCTGTCCCACGTGCACACGTGGTGGGAGTCGATCCTCGGCTTGAACGTCAAGGCAGTGCAGGGAAAACAGGTTCCTCTGGAATGGACTGACACATCTGGGGGACTCTTGAAATGGTGGCACGACCCTGGAGTTCCTCTCGCCTTTCCTGTGGAGAGCGCCTCCTCTTGAGATGCGACGGGAACGCCGGGAATTCTTTCCCTACGAAACAGGGAAAGGATCCCTCATCTCGAGCTAGGAGGCGGAAACGGGGCTCCCCTGGATGTGTGCGGGACCCCACGTGCTTCCTCTCGAGTGGAGACGGGTATGTCGGGGAACTTCTTGAGTTGCAGCAAGGGTGTGAAGGACCCTTTGGAAGTTCCAGTGGTTAGACGTGATTAGCCTCGAGAAGCCTCAGCGGAAATGGGCCTCATCTCGCCTGGAGGGCAAAACCTCCTGGATTTTCTCGAGTTGCGGCAGGTGCTCTCGACTTACGACGGGGACCTCAGGGACCCGCTCTGGTGGCCTCAGGAAAGGCCAGTCCCCATGCGAGTTCCTCGGGGGCCTCTCGGGATTCCTCTCCCGTCGTTGCCGGGGCCTAAGACCTTGTGTGGAGTCGGGGCCGGAACCTGAGGATTCCTCTCCAGTGCTGACATGGATCTTGGGGTACTTCTGGAGTCTCCCCAGGGGAGTCAGTCCTCGTCTCGAATGCGGGCATGCACTTGCGCTTTCCTCCAGAGCGGTAGCAGCAGTGTCACGCAGTCCGCCGCGTGGATCAAAGGATCTCTGGTTTTCCCTCGAGTCTTTCCCACGAGGCTTTCCCACGAGGCTTTCCCACAGGGCTGTCCCACGTGCACAGGTGGTGGGAGTCGATCCTCGGCTTGAACGTCAAGGCAGTGCAGGGAAAACAGGTTCCTCTTGAATGGACTGACCCATCTGGGCGTCTCTTGGAATGGTGGTACGACCCTGGAGTTCCTCTCGCCTCTCCTGTGGAGAGCGCCTCCTCTTGAGATGCGACGGGAACGCCGGGAATTCTTTCCCTAAGAAAGAGGGAAAGGATCCCTCATCTCGAGCTAGGAGGCGGAAACGGGGCTCCCCTGGATGTGTGCGGGACCCCACGTGCTTCCTCTCGAGTGGAGACGGGTATGTAGGGGAACTTCTTGAGTTGCAGCAAGGGTGTGAAGGACCCTTTGGAAGTTCCAGTGGTTAGATGTGATTGGCCTCGAGAAGCCTCAGCGGAAATGTGCCTCATCTCGCCTGGAGGGCAAAACCTCCTGGATTTTCTCGAGTTACGGCAGGTGCTCTCGACTTACGACGGGGACCTCAGGGACCCGCTCTGGTGGCCTCAGGAAAGGCCAGTCCCCATGCGAGTTCCTCGGGGGCCTCTCGGGATTACTCTCCCGTCGATGCCGGGGCCTAAGACCTTGTGTGGAGTCGGGGCCGGAACCTGAGGATTCCTCTCCAGTGCTGACATGGATCTTGGGGTACTTCTGGAGTCTCCCCAGGGGAGTCAGTCCTCGTCTCGATTGCAGGCATGCACTTTCGCTTTCCTCCAGAGTGGTAGCAGCAGTGTCACGCAGTCCGCCGCGTGGATCAAAGGATCTATGGTTTTCCCTCGAGTCTTTCTCACGAGGCTTTCCCACGAGGCTTTCCCACAGGGCTGTCCCACGTGCACACGTGGTGGGAGTCGATCCTCGGCTTGAACGTCAAGGCAGTGCAGGGAAAACAGGTTCCTCTGGAATGGACTGACACATCTGGGGGACTCTTGGAATGGTGGCACGACCCTGGAGTTCCTCTCGCCTTTCCTGTGGAGAGCGCCTCCTCTTGAGATGCGACGGGAACGCCGGGAATTCTTTCCCTACGAAACAGGGAAAGGATCCCTCATCTCGAGCTAGGAGGCGGAAACGGGGCTCCCCTGGATGTGTGCGGGACCCCACGTGCTTCCTCTCGAGTGGAGACGGGTATGTCGGGGAACTTCTTGAGTTGCAGCAAGGGTGTGAAGGACCCTTTGGAAGTTCCAGTGGTTAGACGTGATTCGCCTCGAGAAGCCTCAGCGGAAATGGGCCTCATCTCGCCTGGAGGGCAAAACCTCCTGGATTTTCTCGAGTTGCGGCAGGTGCACTCGACTTACGACGGGGACGTCAGGGACCGGCTCTGGTGGCCTCAGGAAAGGCCAGTCCCCATGCGAGTTCCTCGGGGGCCTCTCGGGATTCCTCTCCCGTCGATGCCGGGGCCTAAGACCTTGTGTGGAGTCGGGGCCGGAACCTGAGGATTCCTCTCCAGTGATGACATGGATCTTGGGGTACTTCTGGAGTCTCCCCAGGGGAGTCAGTCCTCGTCTCGAATGCGGGCATGCACTTGCGCTTTCCTCCAGAGCGGTAGCAGCAGTGTCACGCAGTCCGCCGCGTGGATCAAAGGATCTATGGTTTTCCCTCGAGTCTTTCCCACGAGGCTTTCCCAAGAGGCTTTCCCTCAGGGCTGTCCCACGTGCACACGTGGTGGGAGTGGATCCTCGGCTTGAAAGTCAAGGCAGTGCAGGGAAAACAGGTTCCTCTGGAATGGACTGACACATCTGGGGGACTCTTGGAATGGTGGCACGACCCTGGAGTTCCTCTCGCCTTTCCTGTGGAGAGCGCCTCCTCTTGAGATGCGACGGGAAACCCGGGAATTCTTTCCCTACGAAACAGGGAAAGGATCCCTCATCTCGAGCTAGGAGGCGGAAACGGGGCTCCCCTGGATGTGTGCGGGACCCCACGTGCTTCCTCTCGAGTGGAGACGGGTATGTCGGGGAACTTCTTGAGCTGCAGCAAGGGTGTGAAGGACCCTTTGGAAGTTCCAGTGGTTAGACGTGATTAGCCTCGAGAAGCCTCAGCGGAAATGGGCCTCATCTCGCCTGGAGGGCAAAACCTCCTGGATTTTCTCGAGTTGCGGCAGGTGCTCTCGACTTACGACGGGGACCTCAGGGACCCGCTCTGGTGGCCTCAGGAAAGGCCAGTCCCCATGCGAGTTCCTCGGGGGCCTCTCGGGATTACTCTCCCGTCGATGCCGGGGCCTAAGACCTTGTGTGGAGTCGGGGCCGGAACCTGAGGATTCCTCTCCAGTGCTGACATGGATCTTGGGGTACTTCTGGAGTCTCCCCAGGGGAGTCAGTCCTCGTCTCGAATGCGGGCATGCACTTGCGCTTTCCTCCAGAGCGGTAGCAGCAGTGTCACGCAGTCCGCCGCGTGGATCAAAGGATCTCTGGTTTTCCCTCGAGTCTTTCCCACGAGGCTTTCCCACGAGGCTTTCCCACAGGGCTGTCCCACGTGCACACGTGGTGGGAGTCGATCCTCGGCTTGAACGTCAAGACAGTGCAGGGAAAACAGGTTCCTCTGGAATGGACTGACACATCTGGGCGACTCTTGGAATGGTGGCACGACCCTGGAGTTCCTCTCGCCTTTCCTGTGGAGAGCGCCTCCTCTTGAGATGCGACGAGAACGCCGGGAATTCTTTCCCTACGAAACAGGGAAAGGATCCCTCATCTCGAGCTAGGAGGTGGAAATGGGGCTCCCCTGGATGTGTGCGGGACCCCACGTGCTTCCTCTCGAGTGGAGACGGGTATGTCGGGGAACTTCTTGAGTTGCAGCAAGGGTGTGAAGGACCCTTTGGAAGTTCCAGTGTTTAGACGTGATTAGCCTCGAAAACCTCTGCGGAAATGAGCCTCATCTCGCCTGGAGGGCAAAACATCCTGGATTTTCTCGAGTTGCGGCAGGTGATCTCGACTTACGACGGGGACCTCAGGGACCCGCTCTGGTGGCCTCAGGAAAAGCCAGTCCCCATGCGAGTTCCTCGGGGGCCTCTCGGGATCCCTCTCCCGTCGATGCCGGGGCCTAAGTCCTTGTGTGGAGTCGGGGCCGGAACCTGAGGATTCCTCTCCAGTGCTGACATGGATCTTGGGGTATTTCTGTTGTCTCCCCAGGAGAGTCAGTCCTCGTCTCGAATGCGGGCATGCACTTGCGCTTTCCTCCAGAGCGGTAGCAGCAGTGTCACGCAGTCCGCCGCGTGGATCAAAGGATCTATGATTTTCCCTCGAGTCTTTCAAACGAGGCTTTCCCACGAGGCTTTCCCACAGGGCTGTCCCAAGTGCACACGTGGTGGGAGTCGATCCTCGGCTTGAACGTCAAGGCAGTGCAGGGAAAACAGGTTGCTCTGGAATGGACTGACACATCTGGGGGACTCTTGGAATGGTGGCACGACCCTTCAGTTCCTCTCGCCTTTCCTGTGGAGAGCGCCTCCTCTTGAGATGCGACGGGAACGCCGGGAATTCTTTCCCTACGAAACAGGGAAAGGATCCCTCATCTCGAGCTAGGAGGCGGAAACGGGGCTCCCCTGGATGTGTGCGGGACCCACGTGCTTCCTCTCGAGTGGAGACGGGTATGTCGGGGAACTTCTTGAGTTGCAGCAAGGGTGTGAAGGACCCTTTGGAAGTTCCAGTGGTTAGACGTGATTAGCCTCGAGAAGCCTCAATGGAAATGGGCCTCATCTCGCCTGGAGGGCAAAACCGCCTGGAATTTCTCGAGTTGCGGCAGATGATCTCGACTTACGACGAGGACCTCAGGGACCCGCTCTGGTGGCCTCAGGAAAGGCCAGTCCCCATGCGTGTTCCTCTGGGGATTCCTCTCCCGTCGATGCCGGGGCCTAAGACCTTGTGTGAAGTCGGGGCCGGAACCTGAGGATTCCTCTCCAGTGCTGACATGGATCTTGGGGTACTTCTGGAGTCTCCCCAAAGGAGTCAGTCCTCGTCTCGAATGCGGGCATGCACTTGCGCTTTCCTCCAGAGCGGTAGCAGCAGTGTCACGCAGTCCGCCCAATGGATCAAAGGATCAATGGTTTTCCCTCGAGGCTTTCCCACGAGGCTTTCCCACGAGGCTTTCCCTCAGGGCTGTCCCACGTGCACACGTGGTGGGAGTCGATCCTCGGCTTGAACGTCAAGGCAGTGCAGGGAAAACAGGTTCCTCTGGAATGGACTGACACATCTGGGGGACTCTTGGAATGGTGGAACGACCCTGGAGTTCCTCTCGCCTTTCCTGTGGAGAGCGCCTCCTCTTGAGATGCGACGGGAACGCCGGGAATTCTTTCCCTACGAAACAGGGAAAGGATCCCTCATCTCGAGCTAGGAGGCGGAAACGGGGCTCCCCTGGATGTGTGCGGGACCCCACGTGCTTCCTCTCGAGTGGAGACGGGTATGTCGGGGAACTTCTTGAGTTGCAGCAAGGGTGTGAAGGACCCTTTGGAAGTTCCAGTGGTTAGATGTGATTGGCCTCGAGAAGCCTCAGCGGAAATGGGCCTCATCTCGCCTGGAGGGCAAAACCGCCTGGATTTTCTCGAGTTGCGGCAGGTGCTCTCGACTTACGACAGGGACCTCAGGAACCCGCTCTGGTGGCCTCAGAACAGGCCAGTCCCCATGCGAGTTCCTCGGGGGCCTCTCGGGATTCCTCTCCCGTCGATGCCGGGGCCTAAGACCTTGTGTGGAGTCGGGGCCGGAACCTGAGGATTCCTCTCCAGTGCTGACATGGATCTTGGGGTACTTCTGGAGTCTCCCCAGGGGAGTCAGTCCTCGTCTCGAATGCGGGCATGCACTTGCGCTTTCCTCCAGAGCGGTAGCAGCAGTGTCACGCAGTCCGCCGCGTGGATCAAAGGATCTCTGGTTTTCCCTCGAGTCTTTCCCACGAGGCTTTCCCACGAGGCTTTCCCACAGGGCTGTCCCACGTGCACATGTGGTGGGAGTCGATCCTCGGCTTGAACGTCAAGGCAGTGCAGGGAAAACAGGTTCCTCTGGAATGGACTGACACCTCTGGGGGACTCTTGGAATGGTGGCACGACCCTGGAGTTCCTCTCGCCTTTCCTGTGGAGAGCGCCTCCTCTTGAGATGCGACGGGAACGCCGGGAATTCTTTCCCTACGAAACAGGGAAAGGATCCCTCATCTCCAGCTAGGAGGCGGAAATGGGGCTCCCCTCAATGTGTGCGGGACCCCACGTGCTTCCTCTCGAGTGGAGACGGGTATGTCGGGGAACATCTTGAGTTGCAGCAATGGTGTGAAGGACCCTTTGGAAGTTCCAGTGGATAGATGTGATTGGCCTCGAGAAGCCTCAGCGGAAATGGGCCTCATCTCTCCTGGAGGGCAAAACCTCCTGGATTTTCTCGAGTTGCGGCAGGTGCTCTCGACTTACGACGGGGACCTCAGGGACCCGCTCTGGTGGCCTCAGGAAAGGCCAGTCCCCATGCGAGTTCCTCGGGGGCCTCTCGGGATTCCTCTCCCGTCGATGCCGGGGCCTAAGACCTTGTGTGGAGTCGGGGCCGGAACCTGAGGATTCCTCTCCAGTGCTGACATGGATCTTGGGGTACTTCTGGAGTCTCCCCAGGGGAGTCAGTCCTCGTCTCGAATGCGGGCATGCACTTGCGCTTTCCTCCAGAGCGGTAGCAGCAGTGTCACGCAGTCCGCCTCGTGGATCAAAGGATCTATGGTTTTCCCTCGAGTCTTTCCCACGAGGCTTTCCCACGAGGCTTTCCCACAGGGGTGTCACACGTGCACACGTGGTGGGAGTCGATCCTCGGCTTGAACGTCAAGGCAGTGCAGGGAAAACAGGTTCCTCTGGAATGGACTGACACATCTGTGGGACTCTTGGAATGGTGGCACGACCCTTCAGTTCCTCTCGCCTTTCCTGTGGAGAGCGCCTCCTCTTGAGATGCGATGGGAACGCCGGGAATTCTTTCCCTACGAAACAGGGAAAGGATCCCTCATCTCGAGCTAGGAGGCGGAAACGGGGCTCCCCTGGATGTGTGCGGGACCCCACGTGCTTCCTCTCGAGTGGAGACGGGTATGTCGGGGACCTTCTTGAGTTGCAGCAAGGGTGTGAAGGACCCTTTGGAAGTTCCAGTGGTTAGATGTGATTAGCCTCGAGAAGCCTCAGCGGAAATGGGCCTCATCTCGCCTGGAGGGCAAAACCTCCTGGATTTTCTAGATTTGCGGCAGGTGCTCTCGACTTACGACGGGGAACTCAGGGACACGCTCTGGTGGCCTCAGGAAAGTCCAGTCCCCATGCGAGTTCATCGGGGGCCTCTCGGGATTCCTCTCCCGTCGATGCCGGGGCCTAAGACCTTGTGTGGAGTCGGGGCCGGAACCTGAGGATTCCTCTCTAGTGCTGACATGGATCTTGGGGTACTTCTGGAGTCTCCCCAGGGGAGTCAGTCCTCGTCTCGAATGCGGGCATGCACTTGCGCTTTCCTCCAGAGCGGTAGCAGCAGTGTCACGCAGTCCACCGCGTGGATCAAAGGATCTCTGGTTTTCCCTCGAGTCTTTCCACGATGCTTTCCCACGAGGCTTTCTCACAGGGCTGTCCCACGTGCACACGTGGTGGGAGTGGATCCTCGGCCTGAACGTCAAGGCAGTGCAGGGAAAACAGGTTCCTCTGGAATGGACTGACACATCTGGGGGACTCTTGGAATGGTGGCACGACCCTGGAGTTCCTCTCGCCTTTCCTGTGGAGAGCGCCTCCTCTTGAGATGCGACGGGAACGCCGGGAATTCTTTCCCTACGAAACAGGGAAAGGATCCCTCATCTCGAGCTAGGAGGCGGAAACGGGGCTCCCCTGGATGTGTGCGGGACCCCACGTGCTTCCTCTCCAGTGGAGACGGGTATGTCGGGGAACTTCTTGAGTTGCAGCAAGGGTGTGAAGGACCCTTTGGAAGTTCCAGTGGTTAGATGTGATTGGCCTCGAGAAGCCTCAGCGGAAATGGGCCTCATCTCGCCTGGAGGGCAAAACCTCCTGGATTTTCTCGAGTTGCGGCAGGTGCTCTCGACTTACGACGGGGACCTCAGGGATCCGCTCTTGTGGCCTCAGGAAAGGCCAGTCCCCATGCGAGTTCCACGGGGGCCTCTCGGGATTCCTCTCCCGTCGATGCCGGGGCCTAAGACCTTGTGTGGAGTCGGGACCGGAACCTGAGGATTCCTCTCCAGTGCTGACATGGATCTTGGGGTCCTTCTGGTGTCTCCCCAGGGGAGTCAGTCCTCGTCTCGAATGCGGGCATGCACTTGCGCTTTCCTCCAGAGCGGTAGGAGCAGTGTCACGCAGTCCGCCGCGTGGATCAAAGGATCTATGGTTTTCCCTCGAGTCTTTCCCACGATGCTTTCCCATGAGGCTTTCCCACAGGGCTGTCCCACGTGCACACGTGGTGGGAGTGGATCCTCGGCTTGAACGTCAAGGCAGTGCAGGGAAAACAGGTTCCTCTGGAATGGACTGACACATCTGGGGGACTCTTGGAATGGTGGCACGACCCTGGAGTTCCTCTCGCCTTTCCTGTGGAGAGCGCCTCCTCTTGAGATGCGACGGGAACGCCGGGAATTCTTTCCCTACGAAACAGGGAAAGGATCCCTCATCTCGAGCTAGGAGGCGGAAACGGGGCTCCCCTGGATGTGTGCGGGACCCCACGTGCTTCCTCTCGAGTGGAGACGGGTATGTCGGGGAACTTCTTGAGTTGCAGCAAGGGTGTGAAGGACCCTTTGGAAGTTCCAGTGGTTAGATGTCATTGGCCTCGAGAAGCCTCAGCGGAAATGGGCCTCATCTCGCCTGGAGGGCAAAACCGCCTGGATTTTCTCGAGTTGCGGCAGGTGCTCTCGACTTACGACGGGGACCTCAGGGACCCGCTCTGGTGGCCTCAGAACAGGCCAGTCCCCATGCGAGTTCCTCGGGGGCCTCTCGGGATTCCTCTCCCGTCGATGCCGGGGCCTAAGACCTTGTGTGGAGTCGGGGCCGGAACCTGAGGATTCCTCTCCAGTGCTGACATGGATCTTGGGGTACTTCTGGAGTCTCCCGAGGGGAGTCAGTCCTCGTGTCGAATGCGGGCATGCACTTGCGCTTTCCTCCAGAGCGGTAGCAGCAGTGTCACGCAGTCCGCCGCCTGGATCAAAGGATCTATGGTTTTCCCTCGAGTCTTTCCCACGACGCTTTCCCACGAGGCTTTCCCTCAGGGCTGTCCCACGTGCACACGTGGTGGGAGTCGATCCTCGGCTTGAACGTCAAGGCAGTGCAGGGAAAACAGGTTCCTCTGGAATGGACTGACACATCTGGGGGTCTCTTGGAATGGTGCCACGACCCTGGAGTTCCTCTCGCCTTTCCTGTGGAGAGCGCCTCCTCTTGAGATGCGACGGGAACGCCGGGAATTCTTTCCCTACGAAACAGGGAAAGGATCCCTCATCTCGAGCTAGGAGGCGGAAACGGGGCTCCCCTGGATGTGTGCGGGACACCACGTGCTTCCTCTCGAGTCTAGACGGGTATGTCGGGGAACTTCTTGAGTTGCAGCAAGGGTGTGAAGGACCCGTTGGACGTTCCAGTATTTAGACGTGATTAGCCTCGAGAAGCCTCAGCGGAAATGGGCCTCATCTCGCCTGGAGGGCAAAACCTCCTGGATTTTCTCGAGTTGCGGCAGGTGCTCTCGACTTACGACGAGGACCTCAGGGACCCGCTCTGGTGGCCTCAGGAAAGGCCAGTCCCCATGCGAGTTCCTCGGGGGCCTCTCGGGATTCCTCTCCCGTGGATGCCGGGGCCTAAGACCTTGTGAGGAGTCGGGGCCGGAACCTGAGGATTCCTCTCCAGTGCTGACATGGATCTTGGGGTACTTTGGGAGTCTCCCCAGGGGAATCAGTCCTCGTCTCGAATGCGGGCATGCACTTGCACTTTCCTCCAGAGCGGTAGCAGCAGTGTCACGCAGTCCGCCGCGTGGATCAAAGGATCTATGGTTTTCCCTCGAGTCTTTCCCACGAGGCTTTCCCACGAGGCTTTCCCACAAGGCGGTCCCACGTGCACACGTGGTGGGACTCGATCCTCGGCTTGAATGTCAAGGCAGTGCAGGGAAAACAGGTTCCTCTGGAATGGACTGACACATCTGGGGGACTCTTGGAATGGTGGCACGACCCTGGAGTTCCTCTCGCCTTTCCTGTGGAGAGCGCCTCCTCTTGAGATGCGACGGGAACGCCGGGAATTCTTTCCCTACGAAACAGGGAAAGGATCCCTCATCTCGAGCTAGGAGGCAGAAACGGAGCTCCCCTGGATGTGTGCGGGACCCTCGTGCTTCCATTCGAGTGCAGACGGGTATGTCGGGGAACTTCTTGAGTTGCAGAAAGGGTGTGAAGGACCCTTTGGAAGTTCCAGTGGTTAGATGTGATTAGCCACGAGAAGCCTCAGCGGAAATGGGCCTCATCTCGCCTGGAGGGCAAAACCGCCTGGATTTTCTCGAGTTGCGGCAGGTGCTCTCGACTTACGACGAGGACCTCATGGACCCGCTCTGGTGGCCTCAGGAAAGGCCAGTCCCCATGCGAGTTCCTCTGGGGATTCCTCTCCCGTCGATGCCGGGGCCTAAGACCTTGTGTGAAGTCCGGGCCGGAACCTGAGGATTCCTCTCCAGTGCTGACATGGATCTTGGGGTACTTCTGGAGTCTCCCCAGGGGAGTCAGTCCTCGTCTCGAATGCGGGTATGCACTTGCGCTTTCCTCCAGAGCGGTAGCAGCAGTGTCACGCAGTCCGCCCAATGGATCAAAGGATCTATGGTTTTCCCTCGAGGCTTTCCCACGAGGCTTTCCCACGAGGCTTTCCCTCAGGGCTGTCCCACGTGCACACGTGGTGGGAGTCGATCCTCGGCTTGAACGTCAAGGCAGTGCAGGGAAAACAGGTTCCTCTGGAATGGACTGACACATCTGGGGGACTCTTGGAATGGTGGAACGACCCTGGAGTTCCTCTCGCCTTTCCTGTGGAGAGCGCCTCCTCTTGAGATGCGACGGGAACGCCGGGAATTCTTTCCCTACGAAACAGGGAAAGGATCCCTCATCTCGAGCTAGGAGGCGGAAACGGGGCTCCCCTGGATGTGTGCGGGACCCCACGTGCTTCCTCTCGAGTGGAGACGGGTATGTCGGGGAACTTCTTGAGTTGCAGCAAGGGTGTGAAGGACCCTTTGGAAGTTCCAGTGGTTAGACGTGATTAGCCTCGAGAAGCCTCAGCGGAAATGGGCCTCATCTCGCCTGGAGGGCAAAACCGCCTGGATTTTCTCGAGTTGCGGCAGGTTCTCTCGACTTACGACAGGGACCTCAGGGACCCGCTCTGGTGGCCTCAGAACAGGCCAGTCCCCATGCGAGTTCCTCGGGGGCCTCTCGGGATTCCTCTCCCGTCGATGCCGGGGCCTAAGACCTTGTGTGGAGTCGGGGCCGGAACCTGAGGATTCCTCTCCAGTGCTGACATGGATCTTGGGGTACTTCTGGAGTCTCCCCAGGGGAGTCAGTCCTCGTCTCGAATGCGGGCATGCACTTGCGCTTTCCTCCAGAGCGGTAGCAGCAGTGTCACGCAGTCCGCCGCGTGGATCAAAGGATCTCTGGTTTTCCCTCGAGTCTTTCCCACGAGGCTTTCCCACGAGGCTTTCCCACAGGGCTGTCCCACGTGCACATGTGGTGGGAGTCGATCCTCGGCTTGAACGTCAAGGCAGTGCAGGGAAAACAGGTTCCTCTGGAATGGACTGACACCTCTGGGGGACTCTTGGAATGGTGGCACGACCCTGGAGTTCCTCTCGCCTTTCCTGTGGAGAGCGCCTCCTCTTGAGATGCGACGGGAACGCCGGGAATTCTTTCCCTACGAAACAGGGAAAGGATCCCTCATCTCGAGCTAGGAGGCGGAAATGGGGCTCCCCTGGATGTGTGCGGGACCTCACGTGCTTCCTCTCGAGTGGAGACGGGTATGTCGGGGAACTTCTTGAGTTGCAGCAATGGTGTGAAGGACCCTTTGGAAGTTCAAGTGGATAGATGTGATTGGCCTCGAGAAGCCTCAGCGGAAATGGGCCTCATCTCTCCTGGAGGGCAAAACCTCCTGGATTTTCTCGAGTTGCGGCAGGTGCTCTCGACTTACGACGGGGACCACAGGGACCCGCTCTGGTGGCCTCAGGAAAGGCCAGTCCCCATGCGAGTTCCTCGGGGGCCTCTCGGGATTCCTCTCCCGTCGATGCCGGGGCCTAAGACCTTGTGTGGAGTCGGGGCCGGAACCTGAGGATTCCTCTCCAGTGCTGACATGGATCTTGGGGAACTTCTGGAGTCTCCCCAGGGGAGTCAGTCCTCGTCTCGAATGCGGGCATGCACTTGCGCTTTCCTCCAGAGCGGTAGCAGCAGTGTCACGCAGTCCGCCTCGTGGATCAAAGGATCTATGGTTTTCCCTCGAGTCTTTCCCACGAGGCTTTCCCACGAGGCTTTCCCACAGGGGTGTCACACGTGCACACGTGGTGGGAGTCGATCCTCGGCTTGAACGTCAAGGCAGTGCAGGGAAAACAGGTTCCTCTGGAATGGACTGACACATCTGGGGGACTCTTGGAATGGTGGCACGACCCTTCAGTTCCTCTCGCCTTTCCTGTGGAGAGCGCCTCCTCTTGAGATGCGATGGGAACGCCGGGAATTCTTTCCCTACGAAACAGGGAAAGGATCCCTCATCTCGAGCTAGGAGGCGGAAACGGGGCTCCCCTGGATGTGTGCGGGACCCCACGTGCTTCCTCTCGAGTGGAGACGGGTATGTAGGGGAACTTCTTGAGTTGCAGCAAGGGTGTGAAGGACCCTTTGGAAGTTCCAGTGGTTAGATGTGATTGGCCTCGAGAAGCCTCAGCGGAAATGTGCCTCATCTCGCCTGGAGGGCAAAACCTCCTGGATTTTCTCGAGTTACGGCAGGTGCTCTCGACTTACGACGGGGACCTCAGGGACCCGCTCTGGTGGCCTCAGGAAAGGCCAGTCCCCATGCGAGTTCCTCGGGGGCCTCTCGGGATTCCTCTCCCGTCGATGCCGGGGCCTAAGACCTTGTGTGGAGTCGGGGCCGGAACCTGAGGATTCCTCTCCAGTGCTGACATGGATCTTGGGGTACTTCTGGAGTCTCCCCAGGGGAGTCAGTCCTCGTCTCGATTGCGGGCATGCACTTTCGCTTTCCTCCAGAGTGGTAGCAGCAGTGTCACGCAGTCCGCCGCGTGGATCAAAGGATCTATGGTTTTCCCTCGAGTCTTTCTCACGAGGCTTTCCCACGAGGCTTTCCCACAGGGCTGTCCCACGTGCACACGTGGTGGGAGTCGATCCTCGGCTTGAACGTCAAGGCAGTGCAGGGAAAACAGGTTCCTCTGGAATGGACTGACACATCTGGGGGACTCTTGGAATGGTGGCACGACCCTGGAGTTCCTCTCGCCTTTCCTGTGGAGAGCGCCTCCTCTTGAGATGCGACGGGAACGCCGGGAATTCTTTCCCTACGAAACAGGGAAAGGATCCCTCATCTCGAGCTAGGAGGCGGAAACGGGGCTCCCCTGGATGTGTGCGGGACCCCACGTGCTTCCTCTCGAGTGGAGACGGGTATGTCGGGGAACTTCTTGAGTTGCAGCAAGGGTGTGAAGGACCCTTTGGAAGTTCCAGTGGTTAGACGTGATTCGCCTCGAGAAGCCTCAGCGGAAATGGGCCTCATCTCGCCTGGAGGGCAAAACCTCCTGGATTTTCTCGAGTTGCGGCAGGTGCACTCGACTTACGACGGGGACGTCAGGGACCGGCTCTGGTGGCCTCAGGAAAGGCCAGTCCCCATGCGAGTTCCTCGGGGGCCTCTCGGGATTCCTCTCCCGTCGATGCCGGGGCCTAAGACCTTGTGTGGAGTCGGGGCCGGAACCTGAGGATTCCTCTCCAGTGCTGACATGGATCTTGGGGTACTTCTGGAGTCTCCCCAGGGGAGTCAGTCCTCGTCTCGAATGCGGGCATGCACTTGCGCTTTCCTCCAGAGCGGTAGCAGCAGTGTCACGCAGTCCGCCGCGTGGATCAAAGGATCTATGGTTTTCCCTCGAGTCTTTCCCACGAGGCTTTCCCACGAGGCTTTCCCACAGGGCTGTCCCACGTGCACACGTGGTGGGAGTGGATCCTCGGCTTGAAAGTCAAGGCAGTGCAGGGAAAACAGGTTCCTCTGGAATGGACTGACACATCTGGGGGACTCTTGGAATGGTGGCACGACCCTGGAGTTCCTCTCGCCTTTCCTGTGGAGAGCGCCTCCTCTTGAGATGCGACGGGAAACCCGGGAATTCTTTCCCTACGAAACAGGGAAAGGATCCCTCATCTCGAGCTAGGAGGCGGAAACGGGGCTCCCCTGGATGTGTGCGGGACCCCACGTGCTTCCTCTCGAGTGGAGACGGGTATGTCGGGGAACTTCTTGAGCTGCAGCAAGGGTGTGAAGGACCCTTTGGAAGTTCCAGTGGTTAGACGTGATTAGCCTCGAGAAGCCTCAGCGGAAATGGGCCTCATCTCGCCTGGAGGGCAAAACCTCCTGGATTTTCTCGAGTTGCGGCAGGTGCTCTCGACTTACGACGGGGACCTCAGGGACCCGCTCTGGTGGCCTCAGGAAAGGCCAGTCCCCATGCGAGTTCCTCGGGGGCCTCTCGGGATTCCTCTCCCGTCGATGCCGGGGCCTAAGACCTTGTGTGGAGTCGGGGCCGGAACCTGAGGATTCCTCTCCAGTGCTGACATGGATCTTGGGGTACTTCTGGAGTCTCCCCAGGGGAGTCAGTCCTCGTCTCGAATGCGGGCATGCACTTGCGCTTTCCTCCAGAGCGGTAGCAGCAGTGTCACGCAGTCCGCCGCGTGGATCAAAGGATCTATGGTTTTCCCTCGAGTCTTTCCCACGAGGCTTTCCCACGAGGCTTTCCCACAGGGCTGTCCCACGTGCACACGTGGTGGGAGTCGATCCTCGGCTTGAACGTCAAGACAGTGCAGGGAAAACAGGTTCCTCTGGAATGGACTGACACATCTGGGCGACTCTTGGAATGGTGGCACGACCCTGGAGTTCCTCTCGCCTTTCCTGTGGAGAGCGCCTCCTATTGAGATGCGACGAGAACGCCGGGAATTCTTTCCCTACGAAACAGGGAAAGGATCCCTCATCTCGAGCTAGGAGGCGGAAATGGGGCTCCCCTGGATGTGTGCGGGACCCCACGTGCTTCCTCTCGAGTGGAGACGGGTATGTCGGGGAACTTCTTGAGTTGCAGCAAGGGTGTGAAGGACCCTTTGGAATTTCCAGTGTTTAGACGTGATTAGCCTCGAAAACCTCTGCGGAAATGAGCCTCATCTCGCCTGGAGGGCAAAACATCCTGGATTTTCTCGAGTTGCGGCAGGTGATCTCGACTTACGACGGGGACCTCAGGGACCCGCTCTGGTGGCCTCAGGAAAAGCCAGTCCCCATGCGAGTTCCTCGGGGGCCTCTCGGGATCCCTCTCCCGTCGATGTCGGGGCCTAAGTCCTTGTGTGGAGTCGGGGCCGGAACCTGAGGATTCCTCTCCAGTGCTGACATGGATCTTGGGGTATTTCTGTTGTCTCCCCAGGAGAGTCAGTCCTCGTCTCGAATGCGGGCATGCACTTGCGCTTTCCTCCAGAGCGGTAGCAGCAGTGTCACGCAGTCCGCCGCGTGGATCAAAGGATCTATGATTTTCCCTCGAGTCTTTCAAACGAGGCTTTCCCACGAGGCTTTCCCACAGGGCTGTCCCAAGTGCACACGTGGTGGGAGTCGATCCTCGGCTTGAACGTCAAGGCAGTGCAGGGAAAACAGGTTGCTCTGGAATGGACTGACACATCTGGGGGACTCTTGGAATGGTGGCACGACCCTTCAGTTCCTCTCGCCTTTCCTGTGGAGAGCGCCTCCTCTTGAGATGCGACGGGAACGCCGGGAATTCTTTCCCTACGAAACAGGGAAAGGATCCCTCATCTCGAGCTAGGAGGCGGAAACGGGGCTCCCCTGGATGTGTGCGGGACCCACGTGCTTCCTCTCGAGTGGAGACGGGTATGTCGGGGAACTTCTTGAGTTGCAGCAAGGGTGTGAAGGACCCTTTGAAAGTTCCAGTGGTTAGACGTGATTAGCCTCGAGAAGCCTCAATGGAAATGGGCCTCATCTCGCCTGGAGGGCAAAACCGCCTGGATTTTCTCGAGTTGCGGCAGGTGCTCTCGACTTACGACGAGGACCTCAGGGACCCGCTCTGGTGGCCTCAGGAAAGGCCAGTCCCCATGCGTGTTCCTCTGGGGATTCCTCTCCCGTCGATGCCGGGGCGTAAGACCTTGTGTGAAGTCGGGGCCGGAACCTGAGGATTCCTCTCCAGTGCTGACATGGATCTTGGGGTACTTCTGGAGTCTCCCCAGGGGAGTCAGTCCTCGTCTCGAATGCGGGCATGCACTTGCGCTTTCCTCCAGAGCGGTAGCAGCAGTGTCACGCAGTCCGCCCAATGGATCAAAGGATCTATGGTTTTCCCTCGAGGCTTTCCCACGAGGCTTTCCCACGAGGCTTTCCCTCAGGGCTGTCCCACGTGCACACGTGGTGGGAGTCGATCCTCGGCTTGAACGTCAAGGCAGTGCAGGGAAAACAGGTTCCTCTGGAATGGACTGACACATCTGGGGGACTCTTGGAATGGTGGAACGACCCTGGAGTTCCTCTCGCCTTTCCTGTGGAGAGCGCCTCCTCTTGAGATGCGACGGGAACGCCGGGAATTCTTTCCCTACGAAACAGGGAAAGGATCCCTCATCTCGAGCTAGGAGGCGGAAACGGGGCTCCCCTGGATGTGTGCGGGACCCCACGTGCTTCCTCTCGAGTGGAGACGGGTATGTCGGGGAACTTCTTGAGTTGCAGCAAGGGTGTGAAGGACCCTTTGGAAGTTCCAGTGGTTAGATGTGATTGGCCTCGAGAAGCCTCAGCGGAAATGGGCCTCATCTCGCCTGGAGGGCAAAACCGCCTGTATTTACTCGAGTTGCGGCAGGTGCTCTCGACTTACGACAGGGACCTCAGGGACCCGCTCTGGTGGCCTCAGAACAGGCCAGTCCCCATGCGAGTTCCTCGGGGGCCTCTCGGGATTCCTCTCCCGTCGATGCCGGGGCCTAAGACCTTGTGTGGAGTCGGGGCCGGAACCTGAGGATTCCTCTCCAGTGCTGACATGGATCTTGGGGTACTTCTGGAGTCTCCCCAGGGGAGTCAGTCCTCGTCTCGAATGCGGGCATGCACTTGCGCTTTCCTCCAGAGCGGTAGCAGCAGTGTCACGCAGTCCGCCGCGTGGATCAAAGGATCTCTGGTTTTCCCTCGAGTCTTTCCCACGAGGCTTTCCCACGAGGCTTTCCCACAGGGCTGTCCCACGTGCACATGTGGTGGGAGTCGATCCTCGGCTTGAACGTCAAGGCAGTGCAGGGAAAACAGGTTCCTCTGGAATGGACTGACACCTCTGGGGGACTCTTGGAATGGTGGCACGACCCTGGAGTTCCTCTCGCCTTTCCTGTGGAGAGCGCCTCCTCTTGAGATGCGACGGGAACGCCGGGAATTCTTTCCCTACGAAACAGGGAAAGGATCCCTCATCTCCAGCTAGGAGGCGGAAATGGGGCTCCCCTGGATGTGTGCGGGACCCCACGTGCTTCCTCTCGAGTGGAGACGGGTATGTCGGGGAACTTCTTGAGTTGCAGCAATGGTGTGAAGGACCCTTTGGAAGTTCCAGTGGATAGATGTGATTGGCCTCGAGAAGCCTCAGCGGAAATGGTCCTCATCTCTCCTGGAGGGCAAAACCTCCTGGATTTTCTCGAGTTGCGGCAGGTGCTCTCGACTTACGACGGGGACCACAGGGACCCGCTCTGGTGGCCTCAGGAAAGGCCAGTCCCCATGCGAGTTCCTCGGGGGCCTCTCGGGATTCCTCTCCCGTCGATGCCGGGGCCTAAGACCTTGTGTGGAGTCGGGGCCGGAACCTGAGGATTCCTCTCCAGTGCTGACATGGATCTTGGGGTACTTCTGGAGTCTCCCCAGGGGAGTCAGTCCTCGTCTCGAATGCGGGCATGCACTTGCGCTTTCCTCCAGAGCGGTAGCAGCAGTGTCACGCAGTCCGCCGCGTGGATCAAAGGATCTATGGTTTTCCCTCGAGTCTTTCCCACGAGGCTTTCCCACGAGGCTTTCCCACAGGGGTGTCACACGTGCACACGTGGTGGGAGTCGATCCTCGGCTTGAACGTCAAGGCAGTGCAGGGAAAACAGGTTCCTCTGGAATGGACTGACACATCTGGGGGACTCTTGGAATGGTGGCACGACCCTTCAGTTCCTCTCGCCTTTCCTGTGGAGAGCGCCTCCTCTTGAGATGCGATGGGAACGCCGGGAATTCTTTCCCTACGAAACAGGGAAAGGATCCCTCATCTCGAGCTAGGAGGCGGAAACGGGGCTCCCCTGGATGTGTGCGGGACCCCACGTGCTTCCTCTCGAGTGGAGACGGGTATGTCGGGGACCTTCTTGAGTTGCAGCAAGGGTGTGAAGGACCCTTTGGAAGTTCCAGTGGTTAGATGTGATTAGCCTCGAGAAGCCTCAGCGGAAATGGGCCTCATCTCGCCTGGAGGGCAAAACCTCCTGGATTTTCTAGATTTGCGGCAGGTGCTCTCGACTTACGACGGGGAACTCAGGGACACGCTCTGGTGGCCTCAGGAAAGTCCAGTCCCCATGCGAGTTCATCGGGGGCCTCTCGGGATTCCTCTCCCGTCGATGCCGGGGCCTAAGACCTTGTGTGGAGTCGGGGCCGGAACCTGAGGATTCCTCTCCAGTGCTGACATGGATCTTGGGGTACTTCTGGAGTCTCCCCAGGGGAGTCAGTCCTCGTCTCGAATGCGGGCATGCACTTGCGCTTTCCTCCAGAGCGGTAGCAGCAGTGTCACGCAGTCCGCCGCATGGATCAAAGGATCTATGGTTTTCCCTCGAGTCTTTCCACGATGCTTTCCCACGAGGCTTTCCCACAGGGCTGTCCCACGTGCACACGTGGTGGGAGTGGATCCTCGGCCTGAACGTCAAGGCAGTGCAGGGAAAACAGGTTCCTCTGGAATGGACTGACACATCTGGGGGACTCTTGGAATGGTGGCACGACCCTGGAGTTCCTCTCGCCTTTCCTGTGGAGAGCGCCTCCTCTTGAGATGCGACGGGAACGCCGGGAATTCTTTCCCTACGAAACAGGGAAAGGATCCCTCATCTCGAGCTAGGAGGCGGAAACGGGGCTCACCTGGATGTGTGCGGGACCCCACGTGCTTCCTCTCCAGTGGAGACGGGTATGTCGGGGAACTTCTTGAGTTGCAGCAAGGGTGTGAAGGACCCTTTGGAAGTTCCAGTGGTTAGATGTGATTGGCCTCGAGAAGCCTCAGCGGAAATGGGCCTCATCTCGCCTGGAGGGCAAAACCTCCTGGATTTTCTCGAGTTGCGGCAGGTGCTCTCGACTTACGACGGGGACCTCAGGGATCCGCTCTTGTGGCCTCAGGAAAGGCCAGTCCCCATGCTAGTTCCACGGGGGCCTCTCGGGATTCCTCTCCCGTCGATGCCGGGGCCTAAGACCTTGTGTGGAGTCGGGGCCGGAACCTGAGGATTCCTCTCCAGTGCTGACATGGATCTTGGGGTACTTCTGGTGTCTCCCCAGGGGAGTCAGTCCTCGTCTCGAATGCGGGCATGCACTTGCGCTTTCCTCCAGAGCGGTAGGAGCAGTGTCACGCAGTCCGCCGCGTGGATCAAAGGATCTATGGTTTTCCCTCGAGTCTTTCCCACGATGCTTTCCCATGAGGCTTTCCCACAGGGCTGTCCCACGTGCACACGTGGTGGGAGTGGATCCTCGGCTTGAACGTCAAGGCAGTGCAGGGAAAACAGGTTCCTCTGGAATGGACTGACACATCTGGGGGACTCTTGGAATGGTGGCACGACCCTGGAGTTCCTCTCGCCTTTCCTGTGGAGAGCGCCTCCTCTTGAGATGCGACGGGAACGCCGGGAATTCTTTCCCTACCAAACAGGGAAAGGATCCCTCATCTCGAGCTAGGAGGCGGAAACGGGGCTCCCCTGGATGTGTGCGGGACCCCACGTGCTTCCTCTCGAGTGGAGACGGGTATGTCGGGGAACTTCTTGAGTTGCAGCAAGGGTGTGAAGGACCCTTTGGAAGTTCCAGTGGTTAGATGTGATTGGCCTCGAGAAGCCTCAGCGGAAATGGGCCTCATCTCGCCTGGAGGGCAAAACCGCCTGGATTTTCTCGAGTTGCGGCAGGTGCTCTCGACTTACGACGGGGACCTCAGGGACCCGCTCTGGTGGCCTCAGAACAGGCCAGTCCCCATGCGAGTTCCTCGGGGGCCTCTCGGGATTCCTCTCCCGTCGATGCCGGGGCCTAAGACCTTGTGTGGAGTCGGGGCCGGAACCTGAGGATTCCTCTCCAGTGCTGACATGGAACTTGGGGTACTTCTGGAGTCTCCCCAGGGGAGTCAGTCCTCGTCTCGCATGGGGGCATGCACTTGCGCTTTCCTCCATAGCGGTAGCAGCAGTGTCACGCAGTCCGCCGCGTGGATCAAAGGATCTATGGTTTTCCCTCCAGTCTTTCCCACGAGGCTTTCCCACAGGGCTGTCACACGTGCACACGTGGTGGGAGTCGATCCTTGGCTTGAACGTCAAGGCAGTGCAGGGAAAACAGTTTCCTCTGTAATGGACTGACACATCTGGGGGACTCTTGGAATGGTGGCACGACCCTGGAGTTCCTCTCAACTTTCCTGTGGAGAGCGCCTCCTCTTGAGATGCGACGGGAACGCCGGGAATTCTTTCCCTACGAAACAGGGAAAGGATTCCTCATCTCGAGCTAGGAGGCGGAAACGGGGCTCCCCTGGATGTGTGCGGGGCCCCACGTGCTTCCTCTCGAGTGGAGACGGGTATGTCGGGGAACATCTTGAGTTGCAGCAAGGGTGTGAAGGACCCGTTGGACGTTCCAGTATTTAGACGTGATTAGCCTCGAGAAGCCTCAGCGGAAATGGGCCTCATCTCGCCTGGAGGGCAAAACCTCCTGGATTTTCTCGAGTTGCGGCAGGTGCTCTCGACTTACGACGAGGACCTCAGGGACCCGCTCTGGTGGCCTCAGGAAAGGCCAGTCCCCATGCGAGTTCCTCGGGGGCCTCTCGGGATTCCTCTCCCGTGGATGCCGGGGCCTAAGACCTTGTGTGGAGTCGGGGCCGGAACCTGAGGATTCCTCTCCAGTGCTGACATGGATCTTGGGGTACTTTGGGAGTCTCCCCAGGGGAATCAGTCCTCGTCTCGAATGCGGGCATGCACTTGCACTTTCCTCCAGAGCGGTAGCAGCAGTGTCACGCAGTCCACCGCGTGGATCAAAGGATCTATGGTTTTCCCTCGAGTCTTTCCCACGAGGCTTTCCCACGAGGCTTTCCCACAAGGCTGTCCCACGTGCACACGTGGTGGGACTCGATCCTCGGCTTGAATGTCAAGGCAGTGCAGGGAAAACAGGTTCCTCTGGAATGGACTGACACATCTGGGGGACTCTTGGAATGGTGGCACGACCCTGGAGT
This sequence comes from Ovis canadensis, assembly GCF_042477335.2. Taxonomy (NCBI): domain Eukaryota; kingdom Metazoa; phylum Chordata; class Mammalia; order Artiodactyla; family Bovidae; genus Ovis; species Ovis canadensis. The sequence continues at coordinate 3,109,997 of NC_091262.1, read as the reverse complement.
TCCTCTCGCCTTTCCTGTGGAGAGCGCCTCCTCTTGAGATGTGACGGGAACGCCGGGAATTCTTTCCCTACGAAACAGGGAAAGGATCCCTCATCTCGAGCTAGGAGGCAGAAACGGAGCTCCCCTGGATGTGTGCGGGACCCTCGTGCTTCCATTCGAGTGCAGACGGGTATGTCGGGGAACTTCTTGAGTTGCAGAAAGGGTGTGAAGGACCCTTTGGAAGTTCCAGTGGTTAGATGTGATTAGCCACGAGAAGCCTCAGCGGAAATGGGCCTCATCTCGCCTGGAGGGCAAAACCGCCTGGATTTTCTCGAGTTGCGGCAGGTGCTCTCGACTTACGACGAGGACCTCATGGACCCGCTCTGGTGGCCTCAGGAAAGGCCAGTCCCCATGCGAGTTCCTCTGGGGATTCCTCTCCAGTCGATGCCGGGGCCTAAGACCTTGTGTGAAGTCCGGGCCGGAACCTGAGGATTCCTCTCCAGTGCTGACATGGATCTTGGGGTACTTCTGGAGTCTCCCCAGGGGAGTCAGTCCTCGTCTCGAATGCGGGTATGCACTTGCGCTTTCCTCCAGAGCGGTAGCAGCAGTGTCACGCAGTCCGCCCAATGGATCAAAGGATCTATGGTTTTCCCTCGAGGCTTTCCCACGAGGCTTTCCCACGAGGCTTTCCCTCAGGGCTGTCCCACGTGCACACGTGGTGGGAGTCGATCCTCGGCTTGAACGTCAAGGCAGTGCAGGGAAAACAGGTTCCTCTGGAATGGACTGACACATCTGGGGGACTCTTGGAATGGTGGCACGACCCTGGAGTTCCTCTCGCCTTTCCTGTGGAGAGCGCCTCCTCTTGAGATGCGACGGGAACGCCGGGAATTCTTTCCCTACGAAACAGGGAAAGGATCCCTCATCTCGAGCTAGGAGGCGGAAATGGGGCTCCCCTGGATGTGTGCGGGACCCCACGTGCTTCCTCTCGAGTGGAGACGGGTATGTCGGGGAACTTCTTGAGTTGCAGCAATGGTGTGAAGGACCCTTTGGAAGTTCCAGTGGATAGATGTGATTGGCCTCGAGAAGCCTCAGCGGAAATGGGCCTCATCTCTCCTGGAGGGCAAAACCTCCTGGATTTTCTCGAGTTGCGGCAGGTGCTCTCGACTTACGACGGGGACCACAGGGACCCGCTCTGGTGCCCTCAGGAAAGGCCAGTCCCCATGCGAGTTCCTCGGGGGCCTCTCGGGATTCCTCTCCCGTCGATGCCGGGGCCTAAGACCTTGTGTGGAGTCGGGGCCGGAACCTGAGGATTCCTCTCCAGTGCTGACATGGATCTTGGGGTACTTCTGGAGTCTCCCCAGGGGAGTCAGTCCTCGTCTCGAATGCGGGCATGCACTTGCGCTTTCCTCCAGAGCGGTAGCAGCAGTGTCACGCAGTCCGCCTCGTGGATCAAAGGATCTATGGTTTTCCCTCGAGTCTTTCCCACGAGGCTTTCCCACGAGGCTTTCCCACAGGGGTGTCACACGTGCACACGTGGTGGGAGTCGATCCTCGGCTTGAACGTCAAGGCAGTGCAGGGAAAACAGGTTCCTCTGGAATGGACTGACACATCTGGGGGACTCTTGGAATGGTGGCACGACCCTTCAGTTCCTCTCGCCTTTCCTGTGGAGAGCGCCTCCTCTTGAGATGCGATGGGAACGCCGGGAATTCTTTCCCTACGAAACAGGGAAAGGATCCCTCATCTCGAGCTAGGAGGCGGAAACGGGGCTCCCCTGGATGTGTGCGGGACCCCACGTGCTTCCTCTCGAGTGGAGACGGGTATGTCGGGGACCTTCTTGAGTTGCAGCAATGGTGTGAAGGACCCTTTGGAAGTTCCAGTGGTTAGATGTGATTAGCCTCGAGAAGCCTCAGCGGAAATGGGCCTCATCTCGCCTGGAGGGCAAAACCTCCTGGATTTTCTAGATTTGCTACAGGTGCTCTCGACTTACGACGGGGAACTCAGGGACACGCTCTGGTGGCCTCAGGAAAGTCCAGTCCCCATGCGAGTTCATCGGGGGCCTCTCGGGATTCCTCTCCCGTCGATGCCGGGGCCTAAGACCTTGTGTGGAGTCAGGGCCGGAACCTGAGGATTCCTCTCCAGCGCTGACATGGATCTTGGGGTACTTCTGGAGTCTCCCCAGGGGAGTCAGTCCTCGTCTCGAATGCGGGCATGCACTTGCGCTTTCCTCCAGAGCGGTAGCAGCAGTGTCACGCAGTCCGCCGCGTGGATCAAAGGATCTATGGTTTTCCCTCGAGTCTTTCCACGATGCTTTCCCACGAGGCTTTCCCACAGGGCTGTCCCACGTGCACACGTGGTGGGAGTGGATACTCGGCCTGAACGTCAAGGCAGTGCAGGGAAAACAGGTTCCTCTGGAATGGACTGACACATCTGGGGGACTCTTGGAATGGTGGCACGACCCTGGAGTTCCTCTCGCCTTTCCTGTGGAGAGCGCCTCCTCTTGAGATGCGACGGGAACGCCGGGAATTCTTTCCCTACCAAACAGGGAAAGGATCCCTCATCTCGAGCTAGGAGGCGGAAACGGGGCTCCCCTGGATGTGTGCGGGACCCCACGTGCTTCCTCTCGAGTGGAGACGGGTATGTCGGGGAACTTCTTGAGTTGCAGCAAGGGTGTGAAGGACCCTTTGGAAGTTCCAGTGGTTAGATGTGATTGGCCTCGAGAAGCCTCAGCGGAAATGGGCCTCATCTCGCCTGGAGGGCAAAACCGCCTGGATTTTCTCGAGTTGCGGCAGGTGCTCTCGACTTACGACGGGGACCTCAGGGACCCGCTCTGGTGGCCTCAGAACAGGCCAGTCCCCATGCGAGTTCCTCGGGGGCCTCTCGGGATTCCTCTCCCGTCGATGCCGGGGCCTAAGACCTTGTGTGGAGTCGGGGCCGGAACCTGAGGATTCCTCTCCAGTGCTGACATGGATCTTGGGGGTACTTCTGGAGTCTCCCCAGGGGAGTCAGTCCTCGTCTCGATTGCGGGCATGCACTTGCGCTTTCCTCCAGAGCGGTAGCAGCAGTGTCACGCAGTCCGCCGCGTGGATCAAAGGATCTATGGTTTTCCCTCGAGTCTTTCCCACGAGGCTTTCCCACGAGGCTTTCCCACAGGGCTGTCCCACGTGCACACGTGGTGGGAGTCGAACCTCGGCTTGAACGTCAAGGCAGTGCAGGGAAAACAGGTTCCTCTGGAATGGACTGACACCTCTGGGGGACTCTTGGAATGGTGGCACGACCCTGGAGTTCCTCTCGCCTTTCCTGTGGAGAGCGCCTCCTCTTGAGATGCGACGGGAACGCCGGGAATTCTTTCCCTACGAAACAGGGAAAGGATCCCTCATCTCGAGCTAGGAGGCGGAAATGGGGCTCCCCTGGATGTGTGCGGGACCCCACGTGCTTCCTCTCGAGTGGAGACGGGTATGTCGGGGAACTTCTTGAGTTGCAGCAATGGTGTGAAGGACCCTTTGGAAGTTCCAGTGGATAGATGTGATTGGCCTCGAGAAGCCTCAGCGGAAATGGGCCTCATCTCTCCTGGAGGGCAAAACCTCCTGGATTTTCTCGAGTTGCGGCAGGTGCTCTCGACTTACGACGGGGACCACAGGGACCCGCTCTGGTGGCCTCAGGAAAGGCCAGTCCCCATGCGAGTTCCTCGGGGGCCTCTCGGGATTCCTCTCCCGTCGATGCCGGGGCCTAAGACCTTGTGTGGAGTCCGGGCCGGAACCTGAGGATTCCTCTCCAGTGCTGACATGGATCTTGGGGTACTTCTGGAGTCTCCCCAGGGGAGTCAGTCCTCGTCTCGAATGCGGGCATGCACTTGCGCTTTCCTCCACAGCGGTAGCAGCAGTGTCACGCAGTCCGCCTCGTGGATCAAAGGATCTATGGTTTTCCCTCGAGTCTTTCCCACGAGGCTTTCCCACGAGGCTTTCCCACAGGGGTGTCACACGTGCACACGTGGTGGGAGTCGATCCTCGGCTTGAACGTCAAGGCAGTGCAGGGAAAACAGGTTCCTCTGGAATGGACTGACACATCTGGGGGACTCTTGGAATGGTGGCACGACCCTTCAGTTCCTCTCGCCTTTCCTGAGGAGAGCGCCTCCTCTTGAGATGCGATGGGAACGCCGGGAATTCTTTCCCTACGAAACAGGGAAAGGATCCCTCATCTCGAGCTAGGAGGCGGAAACGGGGCTCCCCTGGATGTGTGCGGGACCCCACGTGCTTCCTCTCGAGTGGAGACGGGTATGTCGGGGACCTTCTTGAGTTGCAGCAAGGGTGTGAAGGACCCTTTGGAAGTTCCAGTGGTTAGATGTGATTAGCCTCGAGAAGCCTCAGCGGAAATGGGCCTCATCTCGCCTGGAGGGCAAAACCTCCTGGATTTTCTAGATTTGCGGCAGGTGCTCTCGACTTACGACGGGGAACTCAGGGACACGCTCTGGTGGCCTCAGGAAAGTCCAGTCCCCAAGCGAGTTCATCGGGGGCCTCTCGGGATTCCTCTCCCGTCGATGCCGGGGCCTAAGACCTTGTGTGGAGTCGGGGCCGGAACCTGAGGATTCCTCTCCAGTGCTGACATGGATCTTGGGGTACTTCTGGAGTCTCCCCAGGGGAGTCAGTCCTCGTCTCGAATGCGGGCATGTACTTGCGCTTTCCTCCAGAGCGGTAGCAGCAGTGTCACGCAGTCCGCCTCGTGGATCAAAGGATCTATGGTTTTCCCTCGAGTCTTTCCCACGAGGCTTTCCCACGAGGCTTTCCCACAGGGCTGTCCCACGTGCACAGGTGGTGGGAGTCGATCCTCGGCTTGAACGTCAAGGCAGTGCAGGGAAAACAGGTTCCTCTGGAATGGACTGACACATCTGGGGGACTCTTGGAATGGTGGCACGACCCTGGAGTTCCTCTCGCCTTTCCTGTGGAGAGCGCCTCCTCTTGAGATGCGACGGGAACGCCGGGAATTCTTTCCCTACGAAACAGGGAAAGGATCCCTCATCTCGAGCTAGGAGGCGGAAAAGGGGCTCCCCTGGATGTGTGCCGGACCCCACGTGCTTCCTCTCGAGTGGAGACGGGTATGTCGGGGAACTTCTTGAGTTGAAGCAATGGTGTGAAGGACCCTTTGGAAGTTCCAGTGGTTAGATGTGATTGGCCTCGAGAAGCCTCAGCGGAAATGGGCTTCATCTCGCCTGGAGGGCAAAACCGCCTGGATTTTCTCGAGTTGCGGCAGGTGCTCTCGACTTACGACGAGGACCTCAGGGACCCGCTCTGGTGGCCTCAGGAAAGGCCAGTCCCCATGCGAGTTCCTCTGGGGATTCCTCTCCCGTCGATGCCGGGGCTTAAGACCTTGTGTGAAGTCGGGGCCGGAACCTGAGGATTCCTCTCCAGTGCTGACATGGATCTTGGGGTACTTCTGGAGTCTCCCCAGGGGAGTCAGTCCTCGTCTCGAATGCGGGCATGCACTTGCGCTTTCCTCCAGAGCGGTAGCAGCAGTGTCACGCAGTCCGCCCAATGGATCAAAGGATCTATGGTTTTCCCTCGAGGCTTTCCCACGAGGCTTTCCCACGAGGCTTACCCTCAGGGCTGTCCCACGTGCACACGTGGTGGGAGTCGATCCTCGGCTTGAACGTCAAGGCAGTGCAGGGAAAACAGGTTCCTCTGGAATGGACTGACACATCTGGGGGACTCTTGGAATGGTGGCACGACCCTGGAGTTCCTCTCGCCTTTCCTGAGGAGAGCGCCTCCTCTTGAGATGCGACGGGAACGCCGGGAATTCTTTCTCTACGAAACAGGGAAAGGATCCCTCATCTCGAGCTAGGAGGCGGAAACGGGGCTCCCCTGGATGTGTGCGGGACCCCACGTGCTTCCTTTCGAGTGGAGACCGGTATGTCGGGGAACTTCTTGAGTTGCAGCAAGGGTGTGAAGGACCCTTTGGAAGTTCCAGTGTTTAGACGTGATTAGCCTCGAAAACCTCTGCGGAAATGAGCCTCATCTCGCCTGGAGGGCAAAACATCCTGGATTTTCTCGAGTTGCGGCAGGTGATCTCGACTTACGACGGGGACCTCAGGGACCCGCTCTGGTGGCCTCAGGAAAAGCCAGTCCCCATGCGAGTTCCTCGGGGGCCTCTCGGGATCCCTCTCCCGTCGATGCCGGGGCCTAAGTCCTTGTGTGGAGTCGGGGCCGGAACCTGAGGATTCCTCTCCAGTGCTGACATGGATCTTGGGGTATTTCTGTTGTCTCCCCAGGAGAGTCAGTCCTCGTCTCGAATGCGGGCATGCACTTGCGCTTTCCTCCAGAACGGTAGCAGCAGTGTCACGCAGTCCGCCGCGTGGATCAAAGGATCTATGATTTTCCCTCGAGTCTTTCAAACGAGGCTTTCCCACGAGGCTTTCCCACAGGGCTGTCCCAAGTGCACACGTGGGTGGGAGTCGATCCTCGGCTTGAACGTCAAGGCAGTGCAGGGAAAACAGGTTGCTCTGGAATGGACTGACACATCTGGGGGACTCTTGGAATGGTGGCCCGACCCTTCAGTTCCTCTCGCCTTTCCTGTGGAGAGCGCCTCCTCTTGAGATGCGACGGGAACGCCGGGAATTCTTTCCCTACGAAACAGGGAAAGGATCCCTCATCTCGAGCTAGGAGGCGGAAAAGGGGCTCCCCTGGATGTGTGCGGGACCCACGTGCTTCCTCTCGAGTGGAGACGGGTATGTCGGGGAACTTCTTGAGTTGCAGCAATGGTGTGAAGGACCCTTTGGAAGTTCCAGTGGTTAGACGTGATTAGCCTCGAGAAGCCTCAATGGAAATGGGCCTCATCTCGCCTGGAGGGCAAAACCGCCTGGATTTTCTCGAGTTGCGGCAGGTGCTCTCGACTTACGACGAGGACCTCAGGGACCCGCTCTGGTGGCCTCAGGAAAGGCCAGTCCCCATGCGAGTTCCTCTGGGGATTCCTCTCCCGTCGATGCCGGGGCCTAAGACCTTGTGTGAAGTCGGGGCCGGAACCTGAGGATTCCTCTCCAGTGCTGACATGGATCTTGGGGTACTTCTGGAGTCTCCCCAGGGGAGTCAGTCCTCGTCTCGAATGCGGGCAAGCACTTGCGCTTTCCTCCAGAGAGGTAGCAGCAGTGTCACGCAGTCCGCCCAATGGATCAAAGGATCTATGGTTTTCCCTCGAGGCTTTCCCACGAGGCTTTCCCACGAGGCTTTCCCTCAGGGCTGTCCCACGTGCACACGTGGTGGGAGTCGATCCTCGGCTTGAACGTCAAGGCAGTGCAGGGAAAACAGGTTCCTCTGGAATGGACTGACACATCTGGGGGACTCTTGGAATGGTGGCACGACCCTGGAGTTCCTCTCGCCTTTCCTGTGGAGAGCGCCTCCTCTTGAGATGCGACGGGAACGCCGGGAATTCTTTCTCTACGAAACAGGGAAAGGATCCCTCATCTCGAGCTAGGAGGCGGAAACGGGGCTCCCCTGGATGTGTGCGGGACCCCACGTGCTTCCTCTCCAGTGGAGACGGGTATGTCGGGGAACTTCTTGAGTTGCAGCAAGGGTGTGAAGGACCCTTTGGAAGTTCCAGTGGTTAGATGTGATTGGCCTCGAGAAGCCTCAGCGGAAATAGGCCTCATCTCGCCTGGAGGGCAAAACCTCCTGGATTTTCTCGAGTTGCGGCAGGTGCTCTCGACTTACGACGGGGACCTCAGGGATCCGCTCTGGTGGCCTCAGGAAAGGCCAGTCCCCATGCGAGTTCCTCGGGGGCCTCTCGGGATTCCTCTCCCGTCGATGCCGGGGCCTAAGACCTTGTGTGGATTCGGGGCCGGAACCTGAGGATTCCTCTCCAGTGCTGACATGGATCTTGGGGTACTTCTGGAGTCTCCCCAGGGGAGTCAGTCCTCGTCTCGAATGCGGGCATGCACTTGCGCTTTCCTCCAGAGCGGTAGGAGCAGTGTCACGCAGTCCGCCGCGTGGATCAAAGGATCTATGGTTTTCCCTCGAGTCTTTCCCACGATGCTTTCCCATGAGGCTTTCCCACAGGGCTGTCCCACGTGCACACGTGGTGGGAGTGGATCCTCGGCTTGAACGTCAAGGAAGTGCAGGGAAAACAGGTTCCTCTGGAATGGACTGACACATCTGGGGGACTCTTGGAATGGTGGCACGACCCTGTAGTTCCTCTCGCCTTTCCTGTGGAGAGCGCCTCCTCTTGAGATGCGACGGGAACGCCGGGAATTCTTTCCCTACGAAACAGGGAAAGGATCCCTCATCTCGAGCTAGGAGGCGGAAACGGGGCTCCCCTGGATGTGTGCGGGACCCCACGTGCTTCCTCTCGAGTGGAGATGGGTATGTCGGGGACCTTCTTGAGTTGCAGCAAGGGTGTGAAGGACCCTTTGGAAGTTCCAGTGGTTAGATGTGATTAGCCTCGAGAAGCCTCAGCGGAAATGGGCCTCATCTCGCCTGGAGGGCAAAACCTCCTGGATTTTCTAGATTTGCGGCAGGTGCTCTCGACTTACGACGGGGAACTCAGGGACACGCTCTGGTGGCCTCAGGAAAGTCCAGTCCCCATGCGAGTTCCTCGGGGGCCTCTCGGGATTCCTCTCCCGTCGATGCCGGGGCCTAAGACCTTGTGTGGAGTCGGGGCCGGAACCTGAGGATTCCTCACCAGTGCTGACATGGATCTTGGGGTACTTCTGGAGTCTCCCCAGGGGAGTCAGTCCTCGTCTCGAATGCGGGCATGCACTTGCGCTTTCCTCCAGAGCGGTAGCAGCAGTGTCACGCAGTCCGCCGCGTGGATCAAAGGATCTATGGTTTTCCCTCGAGTCTTTCCCACGAGGCTTTCCCACGAGGCTTTCCCACAGGGCTGTCCCACGTGCACACGTGGTGGGAGTCGATCCTCGGCTTGAACGTCAAGGCAGTGCAGGGAAAACAGGTTCCTCTGGAATGGACTGACACATCTGGGGGACTCTTGGAATGGTGGCACGACCATGGAGTTCCTCTCGCCTTTCCTGTGGAGAGCGCCTCCTCTTGAGATGCGACGGGAACGCCGGGAATTCTTTCCCTACGAAACAGGGAAAGGATCCCTCATCTCGAGCTAGGAGGCGGAAAAGGGGCTCCCCTGGATGTGTGCCGGACCCCACGTGCTTCCTCTCGAGTGGAGACGGGTATGTCGGGGAACTTCTTGAGTTGCAGCAAGGGTGTGAAGGACCCTTTGGAAGTTTCAGTGGTTAGATGTGATTGGCCTCGAGAAGCCTCAGCGGAAATGGGCTTCATCTCGCCTGCAGGGCAAAACCGCCTGGATTTTCTCGAGTTGCGGCAGGTGCTCTCGACTTACGACGAGGACCTCAGGGACCCGCTCTGGTGGCCTCAGGAAAGGCCAGTCCCCATGCGAGTTCCTCTGGGGATTCCTCTCCCGTCGATGCCGGGGCCTAAGACCTTGTGTGAAGTCGGGGCCCGAACCTGAGGATTCCTCTCCAGTGCTGACATGGATCTTGGGGTACTTCTGGAGTCTCCCCAGGGGAGTCAGTCCTCGTCTCGAATGCGGGCATGCACTTGCGCTTTCCTCCAGAGCGGTAGCAGCAGTGTCACGCAGTCCGGCCAATGGATCAAAGGATCTATGGTTTTCCCTCGAGGCTTTCCCACGAGGCTTTCCCACGAGGCTTTCCCACAGGGCTGTCCCACGTGCACACGTGGTGGGAGTCGATCCTCGGCTTGAACGTCAAGGCAGTGCAGGGAAAACAGGTTCCTCTGGAATGGACTGACACATCTGGGGGACTCTGGGAATGGTGGCACGACCCTGGAGTTCCTCTCGCCTTTCCTGTGGAGAGCGCCTCCTCTTGAGATGCGACGGGAACGCCTGGAATTCTTTCCCTACGAAACAGGGAAAGGATCCCTCATCTCGAGCTAGGAGGCGGAAACGGGGCTCCCCTGGATGTGTGCGGGACCCCACGTGCTTCCTTTCGAGTGGAGACGGGTATGTCGGGGAACTTCTTGAGTTGCAGCAAGGGTGTGAAGGACCCTTTGGAAGTTCCAGTGTTTAGACGTGATTAGCCTCGAAAACCTCTGTGGAAATTAGCCTCATCTCGCCTGGAGGGCAAAACATCCTGGATTTTCTCGAGTTGCGGCAGGTGATCTCGACTTACGACGGGGACCTCAGGGACCCGCTCTGGTGGCCTCAGGAAAAGCCAGTCCCCATGCGAGTTCCTCGGGGGCCTCTCGGGATCCCTCTCCCGTCGATGCCGGGGCCTAAGTCCTTGTGTGGAGTCGGGGCCGGAACCTGAGGATTCCTCTCCAGTGCTGACATGGATCTTGGGGTACTTCTGGAGTCTTCCCAGGGGAGTCAGTCCTCGTCTCGAATGCGGGCATGCACTTGCGCTTTCCTCCAGAGCCGTAGCAGCAGTGTCACGGAGCCCGCCGCGTGGATCAAAGGATCTATGGTTTTCCCTCGAGTCTTTCCCACGAGGCTTTCCCACGAGGCTTTCCCACAGGGCTGTCCCAGGTGCACACGTGGTGGGAGTCGATCCTCGGCTTGAACGTCAAGGCAGTGCAGGGAAAAAAGGTTCCTCTGGAATGGACTGACACATCTGGGGGACTCTTGGAATGGTGGCACGACCCTGGAGTTCCTCTCGCCTTTCCTGAGGAGAGCGCCTCCTCTTGAGATGCGACGGGAACGCCGGGAATTCTTTCCCTACGAAACAGGGAAAGGATCCCTCATCTCGAGCTAGGAGGCGGAAACGGGGCTCCCCTGGATGTGTGCGGGACCCCACGTGCTTCTTCTCGAGTGCAGACTGGTATGTCGCGGAACTTCTTGAGTTGCATCAAGGGTGTGAAGGACCCTTTGGAAGTTCCAGTGGTTAGATGTGATTGGCCTAGAGAAGCCTCAGCGGAAATGGGCCTCATCTCTCCTGGAGGGCAAAACCTCCTGGATTTTCTCAAGTTGCTGCAGGTGCTAGCGACTTACGACGGGGACCTCAGGGACCCGCTCTGGTGGCCTCAGGACAGGCCAGTCCCCATGCGAGTTCCTCGGGGGCCTCTCGGGATTCCTCTCCCGTCGATGCCGGGGCCTAAGACCTTGTGTGGAGTCGGGGCCGGAACCTGAGGATTCCTCTCCAGTGCTGACATGGATCTTGGGGTACTTCTGGAGTCTCCCCAGGGGCGTCAGTCCTCGTCTCGAATGCGGGCATGCACTTGCGCTTTCCCAAGAGCGGTAGCAGCAGTGTCACGCAGTCCGCCGCGTGGATCAAAGGATCTATGGTTTTCCCTCGAGTCTTTCCCACGAGGCTTTCCCACGAGGCTTTCCCACAGGGCTGTCCCACGTGCACACGTGGTGGGAGTCGATCCTCGGCTTGAACGTCAAGGCAGTGCAGGGAAAACAGGTTCCTCTGGAATGGACTGACACCTCTGGGGGACTCTTGGAATGGTGGCACGACCCTGGAGTTCCTCTCGCCTTTCCTGTGGAGAGCGCCTCCTCTGGAGATGCGACGGGAACGCCGGGAATTCTTTCCCTACGAAACAGGGAAAGGATCCCTCATCTCGAGCTAGGAGGCGGAAACGGGGCTCCCCTGGATGTGTGCGGGACCCCACGTGCTTCCTCTCGAGTGCAGACGGGTATGTCGGGGAACTTCTTGAGTTACAGCAAGGGTGTGAAGGACCCTTTGGAAGTTCCAGTGGTTAGATGTGATTGGCCTCGAGAAGCCTCAGCGGAAATGGGCCTCATCTCGCCTGGAGGGCAAAACCTCTTAGATTTTCTCGAGTTGCGGCAGGTGCTCTCGACTTACGACGGGGACCTCAGGGACCCGCTCTGGTGGCCTCAGAACAGGCCAGTCCCCATGCGAGTTCCTCGGGGGCCTCTCGGGATTCCTCTCCCGTCGATGCCGGGGCCTAAGACCTTGTGTGGAGTCGGGGCCGGAACCTGAGGATTCCTCTCCAGTGCTGACATGGATCTTGGGGTACTTCTGGAGTCTCCCCAGGGGAGTCAGTCCTCGTCTCGAATGCGGGCATGCACTTGCGCTTTCCTCCAGAGCGGTAGCAGCAGTGTCACGCAGTCCGCCTCGTGGATCAAAGGATCTATGGTTTTCCCTCGAGTCTTTCCCACGAGGCTTTCCCACGAGGCTTTCCCACAGGGCTGTCACACGTGCACACGTGGTGGGAGTCGATCCTCGGCTTGAACGTCAAGGCAGTGCAGGGAAAACAGGTTCCTCTGGAATGGACTGACACATCTGGGGGACTCTTGGAATGGTGGCACGACCCTGGAGTTCCTCTCGCCTTTCCTGTGGAGAGCGCCTCCTCTTGAGATGCGATGGGAACGCCGGGAATTCTTTCCCTACGAAACAGGGAAAGGATCCCTCATCTCGAGCTAGGAGGCGGAAAAGGGGCTCCCCTGGATGTGTGCCGGACCCCACGTGCTTCCTCTCGAGTGGAGACGGGTATGTCGGGGAACTTCTTGAGTTGCAGCAAGGGTGTGAAGGACCCTTTGGAAGTTCCAGTGGTTAGATGTGATTGGCCTCGAGAAGCCTCAGCGGAAATGGGCTTCATCTCGCCTGCAGGGCAAAATCGCCTGGATTTTCTCGAGTTGCGGCAGGTGCTCTCGACTTACGACGAGGACCTCAGGGACCCGCTCTGGTGGCCTCAGGAAAGGCCAGTCCCCATGCGAGTTCCTCTGGGGATTCCTCTCCCGTCGATGCCGGGGCCTAAGACCTTGTGTGAAGTCGGGGCCCGAACCTGAGGATTCCTCTCCAGTGCTGACATGGATCTTGGGGTACTTCTGGAGTCTCCCCAGGGGAGTCAGTCCTCGTCTCGAATGCGGGCATGCACTTGCGCTTTCCTCCAGAGCGGTAGCAGCAGTGTCACGCAGTCCGCCCAATGGATCAAAGGATCTATGGTTTTCCCTCGAGGCTTTCCCACGAGGCTTTCCCACGAGGCTTTCCCACAGGGCTGTCCCACGTGCACACGTGGTGGGAGTCGATCCTCGGCTTGAACGTCAAGGCAGTGCAGGGAAAACAGGTTCCTCTGGAATGGACTGACACATCTGGGGGACTCTGGGAATGGTGGCACGACCCTGGAGTTCCTCTCGCCTTTCCTGTGGAGAGCGCCTCCTCTTGAGATGCGACGGGAACGCCGGGAATTCTTTCTCTACGAAACAGGGAAAGGATCCCTCATCTCGAGCTAGGAGGCGGAAACGGGGCTCCCCTGGATGTGTGCGGGACCCCACGTGCTTCCTCTCGAGTGCAGACTGGTATGTCGCGGAACTTCTTGAGTTGCATCAAGGGTGTGAAGGACCCTTTGGAAGTTCCAGTGGTTAGATGTGATTGGCCTCGAGAAGCCTCAGCGGAAATGGGCCTCATCTCTCCTGGAGGGCAAAACCTCCTGGATTTTCTCAAGTTGCTGCAGGTGCTAGCGACTTACGACGGGACCTCAGGGACCCGCTCTGGTGGCCTCAGGACAGGCCAGTCCCCGTGCGAGTTCCTCGGGGGCCTCTCGGGATTCCTCTCCCGTCGATGCCGGGGCCTAAGACCTTGTGTGGAGTCGGGGCCGGAACCTGAGGATTCCTCTCCAGTGCTGACATGGATCTTGGGGTACTTCTGGAGTCTCCCCAGGGGAGTCAGTCCTCGTCTCGAATGCGGGCATGCACTTGCGCTTTCCCCAGAGCGGTAGCAGCAGTGTCACGCAGTCCGCCGCGTGGATCAAAGGATCTATGGTTTTCCCTCGAGTCTTTCCCACGAGGCTCTCCCGCGAGGCTTTCCCACAGGGCTGTCCCACGTTCACACGTGGTGGGAGTCGATCCTCGGCTTGAACGTCAAGGCAGTGCAGGGAAAACAGGTTCCTCTGGAATGGACTGACACCTCTGGGGGACTCTTGGAATGGTGGCACGACCCTGGAGTTCCTCTCGCCTTTCCTGTGGAGAGCGCCTCCTCTGGAGATGCGACGGGAACGCCGGGAATTCTTTCCCTACGAAACAGGGAAAGGATCCCTCATCTCGAGCTAGGAGGCGGAAACGGGGCTCCCCTGGATGTGTGCGGGACCCCACGTGCTTCCTCTCGAGTGGAGACGGGTATGTCGGGGAACTTCTTGAGTTGCAGCAATGGTGTGAAGGACCCTTTGGAAGTTCCAGTGGATAGATGTGATTGGCCTCGAGAAGCCTCAGCGGAAATGGGCCTCATCTCGCCTGGAGGGCAAAACCTCCTGGATTTTCTCGAGTTGCGGCAGGTGCTCTCGACTTACGACGGGGACCTCAGGGACCCGCTCTGGGGGCCTCAGGAAAGGCCAGTCCCCATGCGAGTTCCTCGGGGGCCTCTCGGGATTCCTCTCCCGTCGATGCCGGGGCCTAAGACCTTGTGTGGAGTCGGGGCCGGAACCTGAGGATTCCTCTCCAGTGCTGAAATGGATTTTGGGGTACTTCTGGAGTCTCCCCAGGGGAGTCAGTCCTCGTCTCGAATGCGGGCATGCACTTGCGCTTTCCTCCAGAGCGGTAGCAGCAGTGTCACGCAGTCCGCCTCGTGGATCAAATGATCTATGGTTTTCCTTCGAGTCTTTCCCACGAGGCTTTCCCACGAGGCTTTCCCACAGGGCTGTCCCACGTGCACACGTGGTGGGAGTCGATCCTCGGCTTGAACGTCAAGGCAGTGCAGGGAAAACAGGTTCCTCTGGAATGGACTGACACATCTGGGGGACTCTTGGAATGGTGGCATGACCCTGGAGTTCCTCTCGCCTTTTCTGTGGAGAGCGGCTCCTCTTGAGATGCGACGGGAACGCCGGGAATTCTTTCCCTACGAAACAGGGAAAGGATCCCTCATCTCGAGCTAGGAGGCGGAAACGGGGCTCACCTGGATGTGTGCGGGACACCACGTGCTTCCTCTCGAGTGCAGACGGGTATGTCGGGGAACTTCTTGAGTTACAGCAAGGGTGTGAAGGACCCTTTGGAAGTTCCAGTGGTTAGATGTGATTGGCCTCGAGAAGCCTCAGCGGAAATGGGCCTCATCTCGCCTGGAGGGCAAAACCTCCTGGATTATCTCGAGTTGCGGCAGGTGCTCTCGACTTACGACGGGGACCTCAGGGACCCGCTCTGGTGGCCTCAGAACAGGCCATTCCCCATGCGAGTTCCTCGGGGGCCTCTCGGGATTCCTCTCCCGTCGATGCCGGGGCCTAAGACCTTGTGTGGAGTCGGGGCCGGAACCTGAGGATTCCTCTCCAGTGCTGACATGGATCTTGGGGTACTTCTGGAGTCTCCCCAGGGGAGTCAGTCCTCGTCTCGAATGCGGGCATGCACTTGCGCTTTCCTCCAGAGCGGTAGCAGCAGTGTCACGCAGTCCGCCGTGTGGATCAAAGGATCTATGGTTTTCCCTCGAGTCTTTCCCACGAGGCTTTCCCACGAGGCTTTCCCACAGGGCTGTCCCACGTGCTCACGTGGTGGGAGTCGATCCTCGGCTTGAACGTCAACGCAGTGCAGGGAAAACAGGTTCCTCTGGAATGGACTGACACCTCTGGGGGACTCTTGGAATGGTGGCACGACCCTGGAGTTCCTCTCGCCTTTCCTGTGGAGAGCGCCTCCTCTTGAGATGCGACGGGAAGGCCGGGAATTCTTTCCCTACGAAACAGGGAAAGGATCCCTCATCTCGAGCTAGGAGGCGGAAACGGGGCTCCCCTGGATGTGTGCGGGACCCCACGTGCTTCCTCTCGAGTGGAGACGGGTATGTCGGGGAACTTCTTGAGTTGCAGCAATGGTGTGAAGGACCCTTTGGAAGTTCCAGTGGATAGATGTGATTGGCCTCGAGAAGCCTCAGCGGAAATGGGCCTCATCTCGCCTGGAGGGCAAAACCTCCTGGATTTTCTCGAGTTGCGGCAGGTGCTCTCGACTTACGACGGGGACCACAGGGACCCGCTCTGGTGGCCTCAGGAAAGGCCAGTCCCCATGCGAGTTCCTCGGGGGCCTCTCGGGATTCCTCTCCCGTCGATGCCGGGGCCTAAGACCTTGTGTGGAGTCGGGGCCGGAACCTGAGGATTCCTCTCCAGTGCTGACATGGATCTTGGGGTACTTCTGGAGTCTCCCCAGGGGAGTCAGTCCTCGTCTCGAATGCGGGCATGCACTTGCGCTTTCCTCCAGAGCGGTAGCAGCAGTGTCATGCAGTCCGCCGTGTGGATCAAAGGATCTATGGTTTTCCCTCGAGTCTTTCCCACGAGGCTTTCCCACGAGGCTTTCCCACAGGGCTGTCCCACGTGCTCACGTGGTGGGAGTCGATCCTCGGCTTGAACGTCAACGCAGTGCAGGGAAAACAGGTTCCTCTGGAATGGACTGACACCTCTGGGGGACTTTTGGAATGGTGGCACGACCCTGGAGTTCCTCTCGCCTTTCCTGTGGAGACCGCCTCCTCTTGAGATGCGACGGGAAGGCCGGGAATTCTTTCCCTACGAAACAGGGAAAGGATCCCTCATCTCGAGCTAGGAGGCGGAAACGGGGCTCCCCTGGATGTGTGCGGGACCCCACGTGCTTCCTCTCGAGTGGAGACGGGTATGTCGGGGAACTTCTTGAGTTGCAGCAATGGTGTGAAGGACCCTTTGGAAGTTCCAGTGGATAGATGTGATTGGCCTCGAGAAGCCTCAGCGGAAATGGGCCTCATCTCGCCTGGAGGGCAAAACCTCCTGGATTTTCTCGAGTTGCGGCAGGTGCTCTCGACTTACGACGGGGACCACAGGGACCCGCTCTGGTGGCCTCAGGAAAGGCCAGTCCCCATGCGAGTTCCTCGGGGGCCTCTCGGGATTCCTCTCCCGTCGATGCCGGGGCCTAAGACCTTGTGTGGAGTCGGGCCCGGAACCTGAGGATTCCTCTCCAGTGCTGACATGGATCTTGGGGTACTTCTGGAGTCTCCCCAGGGGAGTCAGTCCTCGTCTCGAATGCGGGCATGCACTTGCGCTTTCCTCCAGAGCGGTAGCAGCAGTGTCACGCAGTCCGCCGCGTGGATCAAAGGATCTATGGTTTTCCCTCGAGTCTTTCCCACGAGGCTCTCCCACGAGGCTTTCCCACAGGGCTGTCCCACGTGCACACGTGGTGGGAGTCGATCCTCGGCTTGAACGTCAAGGCAGTGCAGGGAAAACAGGTTCCTCTGGAATGGACTGACACATCTGGGGGACTCTTGGAATGGTGTCTCGACCCTGGAGTTCCTCTCGCCTTTCCTGTGGAGAGCGCCTCCTCTTGAGATGCGACGGGAACGCCAGGAATTCTTTCCCTACGAAACAGGGAAAGGATCCCTCATCTCGAGCTAGGAGGCGGAAACGGGGCTCCCCTGGATGTGTGCGGGACCCCACGTGCTTCCTCTCGAGTGCAGACGGGTATGTCGGGGAACTTCTTGAGTTGCAGCAATGGTGTGAAGGACCCTTTGGAAGTTCCAGTGGTTAGACGTGATTAGCCTCGAGAAGCCTCAGTGGAAATGGGCCTCATCTCGCCTGGAGGGCAAAACCTCCTGGATTTTCTCGAGTTGCGGCAGGTGCTCTCGACTTACGACGGGGACCTCAGGGACACGCTCTGGTGGCCTCAGGAAAGGCCAGTCCCCATGCGAGTTCCTCGGGGGCCTCTCGGGATTCCTCTCCCGTCGATGCCGGGGCCTAAGACCTTGTGTGGAGTCGAGCCCGGAACCTGAGGATTCCTCTCCAGTGCTGACATGGATCTTGGGGTACTTCTGGAGTCTCCCCAGGGGAGTCAGTCCTCGTCTGGAATGCGGGCATGCACTTGCGCGTTCCTCCAGAGCGGTAGCAGCAGTGTCACGCAGTCCGCCGCGTGGATCAAAGGATCTATGGTTTTCCCTCGAGTCTTTCCCACGAGGCTTTCCCACGAGGCTTTCCGACAGGGCTGTCCCACGTGCACACGTGGTGGGAATCGATCCTCGGCTTGAACGTCAAGGCAGTGCAGGGAAAACAGGTTCCTCTGGAATGGACTGACACATCTGGGGGACTCTTGGAATGGTGTCATGACCCTGGAGTTCCTCTCGCCTTTCCTGTGGAGAGCGCCTCCTCTTGAGATGCGACGGGAACGCCGGGAATTCTTTACCTTCAAAACAGGGAAAGGATCCCTCATCTCGAGCTAGGAGGCGGAAACGGGGCTCCCCTGGATGTGTGCGGGACCCCACGTGCTTCCTCTCGAGTGGAGACGGGTATGTCGGGGAACTTCTTGAGTTGCAGCAAGGGTGTGAAGGACCCTTTGGAAGTTCCAGTGGTTAGATGTGATTGGCCTCGAGAAGCCTCAGCGGAAATGGGCCTCATCTCGCCTGGAGGGCAAAACCTCCTGGATATTCTCGAGTTGCGGCAGGTGCTCTCGACTTACGACGGGGACCTCAGGAAACCGCTCTGGTGGCCTCAGGAAAGGCCAGTCCCCATGCGAGTTCCTCGGGGGCCTCTCGGGATTCCTCTCCCGTCGATGCCGGGGCCTAAGACCTTGTGTGGAGTCGGGGCCGGAACCTGAGGATTCCTCTCCAGTGCTGACATGGATCTTGGGGTACTTCTGGAGTCTCCCCAGGGGAGTCAGTCCTCGTCTCGAATGCTGGCATGCACTTGCGCTTTCCTCCAGAGCGGTAGCAGCAATGTCACGCAGTCCGCCGCGTGGATCAAAGGATCTATGGTTTTCCCTCGAGTCTTTTCCACGAGGCTTTCCCACGAGGCTTTCCCACAGGGCTGTCCCACGTGAACACGTGGTGGGAGTCGATCCTCGGCTTGAACGTCAAGGCAGTGCAGGGAAAACAGGTTCCTCTGGAATGGACTGACACATCTGGGGGACTCTTGGAATGGTGTCACGACCCTGGAGTTCCTCTCGCCTTTCCTGTGGAGAGCGTCTCCTCTTAGATGCGACGGGAACGCCGGGAATTCTTTCCCTACGAAACAGGGAAAGGATCCCTCATCTCGAGATAAGAGTCGGAAACGGAGCTCCCCTGGATGTGGGCAGGACACCACGTGCTTCCTCTCGAGTGGAGACCTGTATGTCGGGGAACTTCTTGAGTTGCAGCAAGGGTGTGAAGGACCCTTTGGAAGTTCCAGTGGTGGGACGTGATTAGCCTCGAGAAGCCTCAGAGGAAATGGGCCTCATCTCGCCTGGAGGGCAAAACCTCCTGGATTTTCTCGAGTTGCGGCAGGTGCTTTCGACTTAGGACGGGGACCTAAGGGACCCGCTCTGGTGGCCTCAGGAAAGGCCAGTCCCCATGCGAGTTCCTCTGGGGATTCCTCTCCCGTCGATACCGGGGCCTAAGACCTTGTGTGGAGTCGGGGCCGGAACCTGAGGATTCCTCTCCAGTGCTGACATGGATCTTGGGGTACTTCTGGAGTCTCCCCAGGGGAGTCAGTCCTCGTCTCGAATGCGGGCATGCACTTGCGCTTTCCTCCAGAGCGGTAGCAGCAGTGTCACGCAGTCCGCCGCGTGGATCAAAGGATCTATGGTTTTCCCTCGAGTCTTTCCCACGAGGCTTTCCCACGAGGCTTTCCCACAGGGCTGTCCCACGTGCACACGTGGTGGGAGTCGATCCTCGGCTTGAACGTCAAGGCAGTGCAGGGAAAACAGGTTCCTCTGGAATGGACTGACACATCTGGGGTACTCTTGGAATGGTGGCACGACCCTGGAGTTCCTCTCGTCTTTCCTGTGGAGAGCGCCTCCTCTTGAGATGCGACGGGAACGCCGGGAATTCTTTCCCTACGAAACAGGGAAAGGATCCCTCATCTCGAGCTAGGAGGCGGAAACGGGGCTCCCCTGGATGTGTGCGGGACACCACGTGCTTCCTCTCGAGTGGAGACGGGTATGTCGGGGAACTTCTTGAGTTGCAGCAAGGGTGTGAAGGACCCTTTGGAAGTTCCAGTGGTTAGATGTGATTGGCCTCGAGAAGCCTCAGCGGAAATGGGCCTCATCTCGCCTGGAGGGCAAAACCTCCTGGATTTTCTCGAGTTGCGGCAGGTGCTCTCGACTTACGATGGGGACCTCAGGGACCCGCTCTGGTGGCCTCAGGAAAGGCCAGTCCCCATGCGAGTTCCTCGGGGGCCTCTCGGGATTCCTCTCCCGTCGATGCCGGGGCCTAAGACCTTGTGTGGAGTCGGGGCTGGAACCTGAGGATTCCTCTCCAGTGCTGACATGGATCTTGGGGTACTTCTGGAGTCTCCCCAGGGGAGTCAGTCCTCGTCTCGAATGCGGGCATGCACTTGCGCTTTCCTCCAGAGCGGTAGCAGCAGTGTCACGCAGTCCGCAGCGTGGATCAAAGGATCTATGGTTTTCCCTCGAGTCTTTCCCACGAGGCTTTCCCACGAGGCTTTCCCACAGGGCTGTCCCACGTGCACACGTGGTGGGAGTCGATCCTCGGCTTGAACGTCAAGGCAGTGCAGGGAAAACAGGTTCCTCTGGAATGGACTGACACATCTGGGGGACTCTTGGAATGGTGTCACGACCCTGGAGTTCCTCTCGCCTTTCCTGTGGAGAGCGCCTCCTCTTGAGATGCGACGGGAACGCCGGGAATTCTTTCCCTACGAAACAGGGAAAGGATCCCTCATCTCGAGCTAGGAGGCGGAAACGGGGCTCCCCTGGATGTGTGCGGGACACCACGTGCTTCCTCTCGAGTGGAGACGGGTATGTCGGGGAACTTCTTGAGTTGCAGCAAGCGTGTGAAGGACCCTTTGGAAGTTCCAGTGGTTAGATGTGATTGGCCTCGAGAAGCCTCAGCGGAAATGGGCCTCATCTCGCCTGGAGGGCAAAACTTCCTGGATTTTCTCGAGTTGCGGCAGGTGCTCTCGACTTAGGACGGGGACCTAAGGGACCCGCTCTGGTGGCCTCAGGAAAGGCCAGTCCCCATGCGAGGTCCTCGGGGGCCTCTCGGGATTCCTCTCCCGTCGATGCCGGGACCTAAAACCTTGTGTGGAGTCGGGGCCGGAACCTGAGGATTCCTCTCCAGTGCTGACATGGATCTTGGGGTACTTCTGGAGTCTCCCCAGGGAAGTCAGTCCTCGTCTCGAATGCGGGCATGCACTTGCGCTTTCCTCAAGAGCGGTAGCAGCAGTGTCACGCAGTCCGCCCCGTGGATCAAAGGATCTATGGTTTTCCCTCGAGTCTTTCCCACGAGGCTTTCCCACGAGGCTTTCCCACAGGGCTGTCCCACGTGCACACGTGGTGGGAGTCGATCCTCGGCTTGAACGTCAAGGCAGTGCAGGGAAAACAGGTTCCTCTGGACTGGACTGACACATCTGGGGGACTCTTGGAATGGTGGCACGACCCTGGAGTTCCTCTCGCCTTTCCTGTGGAGAGCGTCTCCTCTTGAGATGCGACGGGAACGCCGGGAATTCTTTCCCTACGAAACAGGGAAAGGATCCCTCATCTCGAGCTAGGAGGCGGAAACGGGGCTCCCCTGGATGTGTGCGGGACCCCACGTGCTTCCTCTGGAGTGCAGAAGGGTATGTCGGGGAACTTCTTGAGTTGCAGCAAGGGTGTGAAGGACCCTTTGGAAGTTCCAGTGGTTAGATGTGATTGGCCTCGAGAAGCCTCAGCGGAAATGGGCCTCATCTCGCCTGGAGGGCAAAACCTCCTGGATTTTCTCGAGTTGTGGCAGGTGCCCTCGACTTACGACGGGGACCTCAGGGACCCGCTCTGGTGGCGTCAGGAAAGGCCAGTCCCCATGCGAGTTCCTCGGGGGCCTCTCAGGATTCCACTCCCGTCGATGCCGGGGCCTAAGACCTTGTGTGGAGTCGGGGCCGGAACCTGAGGATTCCTCTCCAGTGCTGACATGGATCTTGGGGTACTTCTGGAGTCTCCCCAGGGGAGTCAGTCCTCGTCTCGAATGCGGGCATGCACTTGCGCTTTCCTCCAGAGCGGTAGCAGCAGTGTCACGCAGTCCGCCGCGTGGATCAAAGGATCTATGGTTTTCCCTGGAGTCTTTCCCACGAGGCTTTCCCACGAGGCTTTCCCACAGGGCTGTCCCACGTGCACACGTGGTGGGAGTCGATCCTCGGCTTGAACGTCAAGGCAGTGCAGGGAAAACAGGTTCCTCTGGAATGGACTGACACATCTGGGGGACTCTTGGAATGGTGGCACGACCCTGGAGTTCCTCTCGCCTTTCCTGTGGAGAGTGCCTCCTCTTGAGATGCGACGGGAACGCCGGGAATTCTTTCCCTACGAAACAGGGAAAGGATCCCTCATCTCGAGCTAGGAGGCGGAAACGGGTCTCCCCTGGATGTGTGCGGGACACCAGGTGCTTCCTCTCGAGTGGAGACGGGTATGTCGGGGAACTTCTTGAGTTGCAGCAAGGGTGTGAAGGACCCTTTGGAAGTTCCAATGGTTAGATATGTTTAGCCTCGAGAAGCCTCAGCGGAAATGGTCCTCATCTCGCCTGGAGGGCAAAACCTCCTGGATTTTCTCGAGTTGCGGCAGGTGCTCTCGACTTACGACGGGGACCTCAGGGACCCGCTCTGGTGGCCTCAGGAAAGGCCAGTCCCCATGCTAGTTCCTCCGGGGCCTGTCGGCATTCCTCTCCCGTCGATGCCAGGGCCTAAGACCATGTGTGGAGTCGGGGCCGGAACCTGAGGATTCCTCTCCAGTGCTGACATGGATCTTGGGGTACTTCTGGAGTCTCCCCAGGGGAGTCAGTCCTCGTCTCGAATGCGGGCATGCACTTGTGCTTTCCTCCAGAGCGGTAGCAGCAGTGTCACGCAGTCCGCCGCGTGGATCAAAGGATCTATGGTTTTCGCTCGAGTCTTTCCCACGAGGGTTTCCCACGAGGCTTTCCCACAGGGCTGTCCCACGTGCACACGTTGTGGGAGTCGATCCTCGGCTTGAACGTCAAGGCAGTGCAGGGAAAACAGGTTCCTCTGGAATGGACTGACACATCTGGGGGACTCTTGGAATGGTGGCACGACCCTGGAGTTCCTCTCACCTTTCCTGTGGAGAGCGCCTCCTCTTGAGATGCGACGGGAACGCCGGGAATTCTTTCCCTACGAAACAGGGAAAGGATCCCTCATCTCGAGCTAGGAGGCGGAAACGGGGCTCCCCTGGATGTGTGCGGGACCCACGTGCTTCGTCTCGAGTGGAGACGGTATGTCGGGGAACTTCTTGAGTTGCAGCAAGGGTGTGAATGACCCTTTGGAAGTTCAGTGGTTAGAAGTGATTAGCCTCGATAAGCCTCAGCCGAAATGGGCCTCATCTCACCTGGAGGGCAAAACATCCTGGATTTTCTCTAGTTGCGGCCGGTGCACTCGACTTACGACGGGGACCTCAGGGACCCGCTCTGGTGGCCTCAGGAAAGGCCAGTCCCCAAGCGAGTTCTTCGGGAGCCTCTCGGGATTCCTCTCCCGTCGATGCCGGGGCCTAAGACCTTGTGTGGAGTCGGGGCCGGAACCTGAGGATTCCTCTCCAGTGCTGACATGGATCTTGGGGTACTTCTGGAGTCTCCCCAGGGGAGTCAGTCCTCGTCTCGAATGCGGGCATGCACTTGCGCTTTCCTCCAGAGCGGTAGCAGCAGTGTCACGCAGTCCGCCGCGTGGATCAAAGGATCTATGGTTTTCCCTCGAGTCTTTCCCACGAGGCTTTCCTACGAGGCTTTCCCACAGGACTCTCCCACGTGCACAGGTGGTGGGAGTCGATCCTCGGCTTGAACGTCAAGGCAGTGCAGGGAAAACAGGTTCCTCTGGAATGGACTGACACATCTGGGGGACTCTTGGAATGGTGGCACGACCCTGGAGTTCCTCTCGCCTTTCCTGTGGAGAGCGCCTCCTCTTGAGATGCGACGGGAACGCCGGGAATTCTTTCCCTACGAAACAGGGAAAGGATCCCTCATCTCCAGCTAGGAGGCGGAAACGGGGCTCCCCTGGATGTGTGCGGGACACCACGTGCTTCCTCTCGAGTGGAGACGGGTATGTCGGGGAACTTCTTGAGTTGCAGCAAGGGTGTGAAGGACCCTTTGGAAGTTCCAGTGGTTAGATGTGATTGGCCTCGAGAAGCCTCAGCGGAAATGGGCCTCATCTCGCCTGGAGGGCAAAACCTCCTGGATTTTCTCGAGTTGCGTCATGTGCTCTTGACTTACGACGGGGACCTCGGGGACCCGCTCTGGTGGCCTCAGGAAAGGCCAGTCCCCATGCGACATCCTCGGGCGCCTCTCGGGATTCCTCTCCCGTCGATGCCGGGGCCGAAGACCTTGTGTGGAGTCGGGGCCGGAACCTGAGGATTCCTCTCCAGTGCTGACATGGATCTTGGGGTACTTCTGGAGTCTCCCCAGGGGAGTCAGTCTTCGTCTCGAATGCGAGCATGCACTTGCGCTTTCCTCCAGAGCGGTAGCAGCAGTGTCACGCAGTCCACCGCGTGGATCAAAGGATCTATGGTTTTCCCTCGAGTCTTTCCCACGAGGCTTTCCCACGAGGCTTTCCACAGGGCTGTCCCACGTGCACACGTGGTGTGACTCGATCCTAGGCTTGAACGTCAAGGCAGTGCAGGGAAAACAGGTTCCTCTGGAATGGACTGACACATCTGGGGGACTCTTGGAATGGTGGCACGACCCTGGAGTTCCTCTCGCCTTTCCTGTGTAGAGCGCCTCCTCTTGAGATGCAACGGGAATGCCGGGAATTCTTTCCCTACGAAACAGGGAAAGGATCCCTCATCTCGAGCTAGGAGGCGGAAATGGGGCTCCCCTGGATGTTTGCGGGACCCCACGTGCTTCCTCTCGAGTGGAGACGGGTATGTCGGGGAACTTCTTGAGTTGCAGCAAGGGTGTGAAGGACCCTTTGGAAGTTCCAGTGGTTAGATGTGATTGGCCTCGAGAAGCCTCAGCGGAAATGGGCCTCATCTCGCCTGGAGGGCAAAACCTCCTGGATTTTCTCGAGTTGCGGCAGGTGCTCTCGACTTACGACGGGGACCTCAGGGACCCGCTCTGGTGGCCTCAGGAAAGGGCAGTCCCCATGCGACTTCCTCGGGGGCCTCTCGGAATTCCGCTCCCGTCGATTCCGGGGCCGAAGACCTTGTGTGGAGTCGGGGCCGGAACCTGAGGATTCCTCTCCAGTGCTGACATGGATCTTGGGGTACTTCTGGAGCCTCCCCAGGGGAGTCAGTCCTCGTCTCGAATGCGGGCATGCACTTGCGCTTTCCTCCAGAGCGGTAGAGCAGTGTCACGCAGTCCGCCGCGTGGATCAAAGGATCTATGGTTTTCCCTCGAGTCTTTCCCACGAGGCTTTCCCACGAGGCTTTCCCACAGGGCTGTCCCACGTGCACACGTGGTGGGAGTGGATCCTCGGCTTGAACGTCAAGGCAGTGCAGGGAAAACAGGTTCCTCTGGAATGGACTGACACATCTGGGGGACTCTTGGAATGGTGGCACGACCCTGGAGTTCCTCTCGCCTTTCCTGTGGAGAGCGCCTCCTCTTGAGATGCGACGGGAACGCCGGGAATTCTTTCCCTACGAAACAGTGAAAGGATCCCTCATATCGAGCTAGGAGGCGGAAACGGGGCTCCCCTGGATGTGTGCGGGATACCACGTGCTTCCTATCGAGTGGAGACGGGTATGTCGGGGAACTTCTTGAGTAGCAGCAAGGGTGTGAAGGACCCTTTGGAAGTTCCGGTGGTTAGATGTGATTAGCCTCGAGAAGCCTCAGCGGAAATGGGCCTCATCTCGCCTGGAGGGCAAAACCTCCTGGATTTTCTCGAGTTACGGCAGGTGCTCTCGACTTACGACCGGGACCTCAGGGACCCGCTCTGGTGGCCTCAGGAAAGGCCAGTCCCCATGCGAGTTCCTCGGGGGCCTCTCGGGATTCCTCTCCCGTCGATGCCGGGGCCTAAGACCTTGTGTGGAGTCGGGGTCGGAACCTGAGGATTCCTCTCCAATGCTGACATGGATCTTGGGGTACTTCTGGAGTCTCCCCAGGGGAGTCAGTCCTCGTCTCGAATGCGGGCATGCACTTGCGCTTTCCTCCAGAGCGGTAGCAGCAGTGTCACGCAGTCCGCCGCGTGGATCAAAGGATCTATGGTTTTCCCTCGAGTCTTTCCCACGAGGCTTTCCCACGAGGCTTTCCCACAGGGCTGTCCCACGTGCACAGGTGGTGGGAGTCGATCCTCGGCTTGAACGTCAAGGCAGTGCAGGGAAAACAGGTTCCTCTGGAATGGACTGACCCATCTGGGGGACTCTTGGAATCGTGGCACGACCCTGGAGTTCCTCTCGCCTTTCCTGTGGAGAGCGCCTCCTCTTGAGATGCGACGGGAACGCCGGGAATTCTTTCCCTACGAAACAGGGAAAGGATCCCTCATCTCGAGCTAGGAGGCGGAAACGGGGCTCCCCTGGATGTGTGCGGGACCCCACGTGCTTCCTCTCGAGTGGAGACGGGTATGTCGCGGAACTGCTTCAGTTGCAGCAAGGGTGTGAAGGACCCTTTGGAAGTTCCAGTGGTTAGACGTGACTAGCCTCGAGAAGCCTCAGCGGAAATGGGACTCATCTCGCCTGGAGGGCAAAACCTCCTGGATTTTCTCGAGTTGCGGCAGGTGCTCTCGACTTACGACGGGGACCTCAGGGACCCGCTCTGGTGGACTCAGGAAAGGCCAGTCCCCATGCGAGTTTCTCGGGGGCCTCTCGGGATTCCTCTCCCGTCGTTGCCGGGGCCTAAGACCTTGTGTGGAGTCGGGGCCGGAACCTGAGGATTCCTCTCCAGTGCTGACATGGATCTTGGGGTACTTCTGGAGTCTCCCCAGGGGAGTCAGTCCTCCTCTCGAATGCGGGCATGCACTTGCGCTTTCCTCCAGAGCGGTAGCAGCAGTGTCACGCAGTCCGCCGCGTGGATCAAAGGATCTCTGGTTTTCCCTCGAGTCTTTCCCACGAGGCTTTCCCACGAGGCTTTCTCACAGGGCTGTCCCACGTGCACACGTGGTGGGAGTCGATCCTCGGCTTGAACGTCAAGGCAGTGCAGGGAAAACAGGTTCCTCTGGAATGGACTGACACATCTGTGGGACTCTTGGAATGGTGGCACGACCCTGGAGTTCCTCTCGCCTTTCCTGTGGAGAGCGCCTCCTCTTGAGATGCGACGGGAACGCCGGGAATTCTTTCCTACGAAACAGGGAAAGGATCCCTCATCTCGAGCTAGGAGGCGGAAACGGGGCTCCCCTGGATGTGTGCGGGACCCCACGTGCTTCCTCTCGAGTGGAGACGGGTATGTCGGGGAACTTCTTGAGTTGCAACAAGGGTGTGAAGGACCCTTTGGAAGTTCCAGTGGTTAGACGTGATTAGCCTCGAGAAGCCTCAGCGGAAATGGGCCTCATCTCGCCTGGAGGGCAAAACCTCCTGGATTTTCTCGAGTTGCGGCAGGTGCTCTCGACTTAGGACGGGGACCTCAGGGACCCGCTCTGGTGGCCTCAGGAAAAGCCAGTCCCCATGCGAGTTCCTCGGGGGCCTCTCGGGATTCCTCTCCCGTCTATGCCGGGGCCTAAGACCTTGTGTGGAGTCGGGGCCGGAACCTGAGGATTCCTCTCCAGTGCTGACATGGATCTTGGGGTACTTCTGAAATCTCCCCAGGGGAGTCAGTCCTCGTCTCGAATGCGGGCATGCACTTGCGCTTTCCTCCAGAGCGGTAGCAGCAGTGTCACGCAGTCCGCCGCGTGGATCAAAGGATCTATGGTTTTCCCTCGAGTCTTTCCCACGAGGCTTTCCCACGAGGCTTTCCCACAGGGCTGTCCCACGTGCACAGGTGGTGGGAGTCGATCCTCGGCTTGAACGTCAAGGCAGTGCAGGGAAAACAGGTTCCTCTGGAATGGACTGACACATCTGGGCGTCTCTTGGAATGGTGGCACGACCCTGGAGTTCCTCTCGCCTCTCCTGTGGAGAGCGCCTCCTCTTGAGATGCGACGGGAACGCCGGGAATTCTTTCCCTAAGAAACAGGGAAAGGATCCCTCATCTCGAGCCAGGAGGCGGAAACGGGGCTCCCCTGGATGTGTGCGGGACCCCACGTGCTTCCTCTCGAGTGGAGACGGGTATGTCGGGGAACTTCTTGAGTTGCAGCAAGGGTGTGAAGGACCCTTTGGAAGTTCCAGTGGTTAGATGTGATTAGCCTCGAGAAGCCTCAGCGGAAATGGGCCTCATCTCGCCTGGAGGGCAAAACCTCCTGGATTTTCTCGAGTTGCGGCAGGTGCTCTCGACTTACGACGGGGACCTCAGGGACCCGCTCTGGGGGCCTCAGGAAAAGCCAGTCCCCATGCGAGTTCCTCGGGGGCCTCTCGGGATTCCTCTCCCGTCGATGCCGGGGCCTGAGACCTTGTGTGGAGTCGGGGCCGGAACCTGAGGATTCCTCTCCAGTGCTGACATGGATCTTGGGGTACTTCTGGAGTCTCCCCAGGGGAGTCAGTCCTCGTCTCGAATGCGGGCATGCACTTGCGCTTTCCTCCAGAGCGGTAGCAGCAGTGTCACGCAGTCCGCCGCGTGGATCAAAGGATCTATGGTTTTCCCTCGAGTCTTTCCCACGAGGCTTTCCCACGAGGCTTTCCCACAGGGCTGTCCCACGTGCACACGTGGTGGTAGTCGATCCTCGGCTTGAACGTCAAGGCAGTGCAGGGAAAACAGGTTCCTCTGGAATGGACTGACACATCTGGGGGACTCTTGGAATGGTGGCACGACCCTGGAGTTCCTCTCGCCTTTCCTGTGGAGAGCGCCTCCTCTTGAGATGCGACGGGAACGCCGGGAATTCTTTACCTACGAAACAGGGAAAGGATCCCTCATCTCGAGCTAGGAGGCGGAAACGGGGCTCCCCTGGATGTGTGCGGGACCCCACGTGCTTCCTATCGAGTGGAGACGGGTATGTCGGGGAACTTCTTGAGTAGCAGCAAGGGTGTGAAGGACCCTTTGGAAGTTCCAGTGGTTAGATGTGATTGGCCTCGAGAAGCCTCAGCGGAAATGTGCCTCATCTCGCCTGGAGGGCAAAACCTCCTGGATTTTCTCGAGTTACGGCAGGTGCTCTCGACTTACGACGGGGACCTCAGGGACCCGCTCTGGTGGCCTCAGGAAAGGCCAGTCCCCATGCGAGTTCCTCGGGGGCCTCTCGGGATTCCTCTCCCGTCGAGGCCGGGGCCTAAGACCTTGTGTGGAGTCGGGGCCGGAACCTGAGGATTCCTCTCCAGTGCTGACATGGATCTTGGGGTACTTCTGGAGTCTCCCCAGGGGAGTCAGTCCTCGTCTCGAATGCGGGCATGCACTTGCGCTTTCCTCCAGAGCGGTAGCAGCAGTGTCACGCAGTCCGCCGCGTGGATCAAAGGATCTATGGTTTTCCCTCGAGTCTTTCCCACGAGGCTTTCCCACGAGGCTTTCCCACAGGGCTGTCCCACGTGCACACGTGGTGGGAGTCGATCCTCGGCTTGAACGTCAAGGCAGTGCAGGGAAAACAGGTTCCTCTGGAATGGACTGACACATCTGGGCGTCTCTTGGAATGGTGGCACGACCCTGGAGTTCCTCTCGCCTCTCCTGTGGAGAGCGCCTCCTCTTGAGATGCGACGGGAACGCCGGGAATTCTTTCCCTAAGAAACAGGGAAAGGATCCCTCATCTCGAGCTAGGAGGCGGAAACGGGGCTCCCCTGGATGTGTGCGGGACCCCACGTGCTTCCTCTCGAGTGGAGACGGGTATGTCGGGGAACTTCTTGAGTTGCAGCAAGGGTGTGAAGGACCCTTTGGAAGTTCCAGTGGTTAGATGTGATTAGCCTCGAGAAGCCTCAGCGGAAATGGGCCTCATCTCGCCTGGAGGGCAAAACCTCCTGGATTTTCTCGAGTTGCGGCATGTGCTCTCGACTTACGACGGGGACCTCAGGGACCCGCTCTGGTGACCTCAGGAAAGGACAGTCCCCATGCGAGGTCCTCGGGGGCCTCTCGGGATTCCTCTCCCATTGATGCCGGGGCCTAAGACCTTGTGTGGAGTCGGGGCCGGAACCTGAGGATTCCTCTCCAGTGCTGACATGGATCTTGGGGTACTTCTGGAGTCTCCCCAGGGGAGTCAGTCCTCGTCTCGAATGCGGGCATGCACTTGTGCTTTCCTCCAGAGCGGTAGAAGCAGTGTCACGCAGTCCGCCGCGAGGATCAAAGGTTCTATGGTTTTCCCTCGAGTCTTTCCCACGAGGCTTTCCCACGAGGCTTTCCCACAGGGCTGTCCCACGTGCACACGTGGTGGGAGTCGATCCTCGGCTTGAACGTCAAGGCAGTGCAGGGAAAACAGGTTCCTCTGGAATGGACTGACACATTTGGGGGACTCTTGGAATGGTGGCACGACCCTGGAGTTCCTCTCGCCTTTCCTGTGGAGAGCGCCTCCTCTTGAGATGCGACGGGAACGCCGGGAATTCTTTCCCTACGAAACAGGGAAAGGATCCCTCATCTCGAGCTAGGAGGCGGAAACGGGGCTGCCCTGGATGTGTGCGGGACCCCACGTGCTTCCTCTCGAGTGGAGACGGGTATGTCGGGGAACTTCTTGAGTTGCAGCAAGGGTGTGAAGGACCCTTTGGAAGTTCCAGTGGTTAGACGTGATTAGCCTCGAGAAGCCTCAGCGGAAATGGGCCTCATCTCGCCTGGAGGGCAAAACCTCCTGAATTTTCTCGAGTTGCGGCAGGTGCTCTCGACTTACGACGGGGACCTCAGGGACCCGCTCTGGTGACCTCAGGAAAGGCCAGTCCCCATGCGAGTTCCTCGGGGGCCTCTCGGGATTCCTCTCCCGTCGATGCCGGGGCCTAAGACCTTGTGTGGAGTCGGGGCCGGAACCTGAGGATTCCTCTCCAGTGCTGACATGGATCTTGGGGTACTTCTGGAGTCTCCCCAGGGGAGTCAGTCCTCCTCTCGAATGCAGGCATGCACTTGCGCTTTCCTCCAGAGCGGTAGCAGCAGTGTCACACAGTCCGCCGCGTGGATCAAAGGATCTATGGTTTTCCCTCGAGTCTTTCCCACGAGGCTTTCCCACGAGGCTTTCCCACGAGGCTTTCCCACAGGGCTGTCCCACGTGCACAGGTGATGGGATTCGATCCTCGGCTTGAACGTCAAGGCAGTGCAGGGAAAACAGGTTCCTCTGGAATGGACTGACCCATCTGGGCGTCTCTTGGAATGGTGGCACGACCCTGGAGTTCCTCTCGCCTATCCTGTGGAGAGCACCTCCTCTTGAGATGCGACGGGAACGCCGGGAATTCTTTCCCTAAGAAACAGGGAAAGGATCCCTCATCTCGAGCTAGGAGGCGGAAACGGGGCTCCCCTGAATGTGTGCGGGACCCCACGTGCTTAATCTCGAGTGGAGAAGGGGAGGTCGGGGAACTTCTTGAGTTGCAGCAAGGGTGTGAAGGACCCTTTGGAAGATCCAGTGGTTAGATGTGATTAGCCTCGAGAAGCCTCAGCGGAAATGGGCCTCATCTCGCCTGGAGGGCAAAACCTCCTGGATTTTCTCGAGTTGCGGCATGTGCTCTCGACTTACGACGGGGACCTCAGGGACCCGCTCTGGTGACCTCAGGAAAGGCCAGTCCCCATGCGAGTTCCTCGGGGGCCTCTCGGGATTCCTCTCCCATTGATGCCGGGGCCTAAGAACTTGTGTGGAGTCGGGGCCGGAACCTGAGGATTCCTCTCCAGTGCTGACATGGATCTTGGGGTACTTCTGGAGCCTCCCCAGGGGAGTCAGTCCTCGTCTCGAATGCGGGCATGCACTTGCGCTTTCCTCCAGAGCGGTAGCAGCAGTGTCACGCAGTCCGCCGCGTGGATCAAAGGATCTATGGTTTTCCCTCGAGTCTTTCCCACGAGGCTTTCCCACGAGGCTTTCCCACAGGGCTGTCCCACGTGCACACGTGGTGGGAGTGGATCCTCGGCTTGAACGTCAAGGCAGTGCAGGGAAAACAGGTTCCTCTGGAATGGACTGACACATCTGGGGGACTCTTGGAATGGTGGCACGACCCTGGAGTTCCTCTCGCCTTTCCTGTGGAGAGCGCCTCCTCTTGAGATGCGACGGGAACGCCGGGAATTCTTTCCCTACGAAACAGTGAAAGGATCCCTCATCTCGAGCTAGGAGGCGGAAACGGGGCTCCCCTGGATGTGTGCGGGATACCACGTGCTTCCTATCGAGTGGAGACGGGTATGTCCGGGAACTTCTTGAGTAGCAGCAAGGGTGTGAAGGACCCTTTGGAAGTTCCAGTGGTTAGATGTGATTGGCCTCGAGAAGCCTCAGCGGAAATGGGCCTCATCTCGCCTGGAGGGCAAAACCTCCTGGATTTTCTCGAGTTACGGCAGGTGCTCTCGACTTACGACCGGGACCTCAGGGACCCGCTCTGGTGGCCTCAGGAAAGGCCAGTCCCCATGCGAGTTCCTCGGGGGCCTCTCGGGATTCCTCTCCCGTCGATGGCGGGGCCTAAGACCTTGTGTGGAGTCGGGGCCGGAACCTGAGGATTCCTCTCCAGTGCTGACATGGATCTTGGGGTACTTCTGGAGTCTCCCCAGGGGAGTCAGTCCTCGTCTCGAATGCGGGCATGCACTTGCGCTTTCCTCCAGAGCGGTAGCAGCAGTGTCACGCAGTCCGCCGCGTGGATCAAAGGATCTATGGTTTTCCCTCGAGTCTTTCCCACGAGGCTTTCCCACGAGGCTTTCCCACAGGGCTGTCCCACGTGCACAGGTGGTGGGAGTCGATCCTCGGCTTGAACGTCAAGGCAGTGCAGGGAAAACAGGTTCCTCTGGAATGGACTGACCCATCTGGGGGACTCTTGGAATGGTGGCACGACCCTGGAGTTCCTCTCGCCTTTCCTGTGGAGAGCGCCTCCTCTTGAGATGCGACGGGAACGCCGGGAATTCTTTCCCTACGAAACAGGGAAAGGATCCCTCATCTCGAGCTAGGAGGCGGAAACGGGGCTCCCCTGGATGTGTGCGGGACCCCACGTGCTTCCTCTCGAGTGGAGACGGGTATGTCGGGGAACTTCTTGAGTTGCAGCAAGGGTGTGAAGGACCCTTTGGAAGTTCCAGTGGTTAGACGTGACTAGCCTCGAGAAGCCTCAGCGGAAATGGGACTCATCTCGCCTGGAGGGCAAAACCTCCTGGATTTTCTCGAGTTGCGGCAGGTGCTCTCGACTTACGACGGGGACCTCAGGGACCCGCTCTGGGGGCCTCAGGAAAAGCCAGTCCCCATGCGAGTTCCTCGGGGGCCTCTCGGGATTCCTCTCCCGTCGATGCCGGGGCCTGAGACCTTGTGTGGAGTCGGGGCCGGAACCTGAGGATTCCTCTCCAGTGCTGACATGGATCTTGGGGTACTTCTGGAGTCTCCCCAGGGGAGTCAGTCCTCGTCTCGAATGCGGGCATGCACTTGCGCTTTCCTCCAGAGCGGTAGCAGCAGTGTCACGCAGTCCGCCGCGTGGATCAAAGGATCTATGGTTTTCCCTCGAGTCTTTCCCACGAGGCTTTCCCACGAGGCTTTCCCACGAGGCTTTCCCACAGGGCTGTCCCACGTGCACAGGTGATGGGATTCGATCCTCGGCTTGAACGTCAAGGCAGTGCAGGGAAAACAGGTTCCTCTGGAATGGACTGACCCATCTGGGCGTCTCTTGGAATGGTGGCACGACCCTGGAGTTCCTCTCGCCTATCCTGTGGAGAGCACCTCCTCTTGAGATGCGACGGGAACGCCGGGAATTCTTTCCCTAAGAAACAGGGAAAGGATCCCTCATCTCGAGCTAGGAGGCGGAAACGGGGCTCCCCTGAATGTGTGCGGGACCCCACGTGCTTAATCTCGAGTGGAGAAGGGGAGGTCGGGGAACTTCTTGAGTTGCAGCAAGGGTGTGAAGGACCCTTTGGAAGTTCCAGTGGTTAGATGTGATTAGCCTCGAGAAGCCTCAGCGGAAATGGGCCTCATCTCGCCTGGAGGGCAAAACCTCCTGGATTTTCTCGAGTTGCGGCAGGTGCTCTCGACTTACGACGGGGACCTCAGGGACCCGCTCTGGTGACCTCAGGAAAGGCCAGTCCCCATGCGAGTTCCTCGGGGGCCTCTCGGGATTCCTCTCCCATTGATGCCGGGGCCTAAGAACTTGTGTGGAGTCGGGGCCGGAACCTGAGGATTCCTCTCCAGTGCTGACATGGATCTTGGGGTACTTCTGGAGCCTCCCCAGGGGAGTCAGTCCTCGTCTCGAATGCGGGCATGCACTTGCGCTTTCCTCCAGAGCGGTAGCAGCAGTGTCACGCAGTCCGCCGCGTGGATCAAAGGATCTATGGTTTTCCCTCGAGTCTTTCCCACGAGGCTTTCCCACGAGGCTTTCCCACAGGGCTGTCCCACGTGCACACGTGGTGGGAGTGGATCCTCGGCTTGAACGTCAAGGCAGTGCAGGGAAAACAGGTTCCTCTGGAATGGACTGACACATCTGGGGGACTCTTGGAATGGTGGCACGACCCTGGAGTTCCTCTCGCCTTTCCTGTGGAGAGCGCCTCCTCTTGAGATGCGACGGGAACGCCGGGAATTCTTTCCCTACGAAACAGTGAAAGGATCCCTCATCTCGAGCTAGGAGGCGGAAACGGGGCTCCCCTGGATGTGTGCGGGATACCACGTGCTTCCTATCGAGTGGAGACGGGTATGTCGGGGAACTTCTTGAGTAGCAGCAAGGGTGTGAAGGACCCTTTGGAAGTTCCAGTGGTTAGATGTGATTGGCCTCGAGAAGCCTCAGCGGAAATGGGCCTCATCTCGCCTGGAGGGCAAAACCTCCTGGATTTTCTCGAGTTACGGCAGGTGCTCTCGACTTACGACCGGGACCTCAGGGACCCGCTCTGGTGGCCTCAGGAAAGGCCAGTCCCCATGCGAGTTCCTCGGGGGCCTCTCGGGATTCCTCTCCCGTCGATGCCGGGGCCTAAGACCTTGTGTGGAGTCGGGGCCGGAACCTGAGGATTCCTCTCCAGTGCTGACATGGATCTTGGGGTACTTCTGGAGTCTCCCCAGGGGAGTCAGTCCTCGTCTCGAATGCGGGCATGCACTTGCGCTTTCCTCCAGAGCGGTAGCAGCAGTGTCACGCAGTCCGCCGCGTGGATCAAAGGATCTATGGTTTTCCCTCGAGTCTTTCCCACGAGGCTTTCCCACGAGGCTTTCCCACAGGGCTGTCCCACGTGCACAGGTGGTGGGAGTCGATCCTCGGCTTGAACGTCAAGGCAGTGCAGGGAAAACAGGTTCCTCTGGAATGGACTGACCCATCTGGGGGACTCTTGGAATGGTGGCACGACCCTGGAGTTCCTCTCGCCTTTCCTGTGGAGAGCGCCTCCTCTTGAGATGCGACGGGAACGCCGGGAATTCTTTCCCTACGAAACAGGGAAAGGATCCCTCATCTCGAGCTAGGAGGCGGAAACGGGGCTCCCCTGGATGTGTGCGGGACCCCACGTGCTTCCTCTCGAGTGGAGACGGGTATGTCGGGGAACTTCTTGAGTTGCAGCAAGGGTGTGAAGGACCCTTTGGAAGTTCCAGTGGTTAGACGTGACTAGCCTCGAGAAGCCTCAGCGGAAATGGGACTCATCTCGCCTGGAGGGCAAAACCTCCTGGATTTTCTCGAGTTGCGGCAGGTGCTCTCGACTTACGACGGGGACCTCAGGGACCCGCTCTGGGGGCCTCAGGAAAAGCCAGTCCCCATGCGAGTTCCTCGGGGGCCTCTCGGGATTCCTCTCCCGTCGATGCCGGGGCCTGAGACCTTGTGTGGAGTCGGGGCCGGAACCTGAGGATTCCTCTCCAGTGCTGACATGGATCTTGGGGTACTTCTGGAGTCTCCCCAGGGGAGTCAGTCCTCGTCTCGAATGCGGGCATGCACTTGCGCTTTCCTCCAGAGCGGTAGCAGCAGTGTCACGCAGTCCGCCGCGTGGATCAAAGGATCTATGGTTTTCCCTCGAGTCTTTCCCACGAGGCTTTCCCACGAGGCTTTCCCACAGGGCTGTCCCACGTGCACAGGTGGTGGGAGTCGATCCTCGGCTTGAACGTCAAGGCAGTGCAGGGAAAACAGGTTCCTCTGGAATGGACTGACACATCTGGGCGTCTCTTGGAATGGTGGCACGACCCTGGAGTTCCTCTCGCCTCTCCTGTGGAGAGCGCCTCCTCTTGAGATTCGACGGGAACGCCGGGAATTCTTTCCCTAAGAAACAGGGAAAGGATCCCTCATCTCGAGCTAGGAGGCGGAAACGGGGCTCCCCTGGATGTGTGCGGGACCCCACGTGCTTCCTCTCGAGTGGAGACGGGTATGTCGGGGAACTTCTTGAGTTGCAGCAAGGGTGTGAAGGACCCTTTGGAAGTTCCAGTGGTTAGATGTGATTAGCCTCGAGAAGCCTCAGCGGAAATGGGCCTCATCTCGCCTGGAGGGCAAAACCTCCTGGATTTTCTCGAGTTGCGGCATGTGCTCTCGACTTACGACGGGGACCTCAGTGACCCGCTCTGGTGACCTCAGGAAAGGCCAGTCCCCATGCGAGTTCCTCGGGGGCCTCTCGGGATTCCTCTCCCATTGATGCCGGGGCCTAAGACCTTGTGTGGAGTCGGGGCCGGAACCTGAGGATTCCTCTCCAGTGCTGACATGGATCATGGGGTACTTCTGGAGTCTCCCCAGGGGAGTCAGTCCTCGTCTCGAATGCGGGCATGTACTTGCGCTTTCCTCCAGAGCGGTAGAAGCAGTGTCACGCAGTCCGCCGCGTGGATCAAAGGATCTATGGTTTTCCTTTGAGTCTTTCCCACGAGGCTTTCCCACGAGGCTTTCCCACAGGGCTGTCCCACGTGCACACGTGGTGGTAGTCGATGCTCGGCTTGAACGTCAAGGCAGTGCAGGGAAAACAGGTTCCTCTGGAATGGACTGACACATCTGGGGGACTCTTGGAATGGTGGCACGACCCTGGAGTTCCTCTCGCCTTTCCTGTGGAGAGCGCCTCCTCTTGAGATGCGACGGGAACGCCGGGAATTCTTTCCCTACGAAACAGGGAAAGGATCCCTCATCTCGAGCTAGGAGGCGGAATCGGGGCTCCCCTGGATGTGTGCGGGATACCACGTGCTTCCTATCGAGTTGAGACGGGTATGTCGGGGAACTTCTTGAGTAGCAGCAAGGGTGTGAAGGACCCTTTGGAAGTTCCAGTTGTTAGATGTGATTGGCCTCGAGAAGCCTCAGCGGAAATGGGCCTCATCTCGCCTGGAGGGCAAAACCTCCTGGATTTTCTCGAGTTGCGGCAGGTGCTCTCGACTTACGACGGGGACCTCAGGGACCCGCTCTGGTGGCCTCAGGAAAGGCCAGTCCCCATGCGAGTTCCTCGGGGGCCTCTCGGGATTCCTCTCCCGTCGATGCCGGGGCCTAAGACCTTGTGTGGAGTCGGGGCCGGAACCTGAGGATTCCTCTCCAGTGCTGACATGGATCTTGGGGTACTTCTGGAGTCTCCCCAGGGGAGTCAGTCCTCGTCTCGAATGCGGGCATGCACTTGCGCTTTCCTCCAGAGCGGTAGCAGCAGTGTCACGCAGTCCGCCGCGTGGATCAAAGGATCTATGGCTTTCCCTCGAGTCTTTCCCACGAGGCTTTCCCACGAGGCTTTCCCACAGGGCTGTCCCACGTGCACACGTGGTGGGAGTGGATCCTCGGCTTGAACGTCAAGGCAGTGCAGGGAAAACAGGTTCCTCTGGAATGGACTGACACATTTGGGGGCTCTTGGAATGGTGGCACGACCCTGGAGTTCCTCTCGCCTTTCCTGTGGAGAGCGCCTCCTCTTGAGATGGGACGGGAACGCCGGGAATTCTTTACCTACGAAACAGGGAAAGGATCCCTCATCTCGAGCTAGGAGGCGGAAACGGGGCTCCCCTGGATGTGTGCGGGACCCCACGTGCTTCCTCTCGAGTGGAGACGGGTATGTCGGGGAACTTCTTGAGTTGCAGCAAGGGTGTGAAGGACCCTTTGGAAGTTCCAGTGGTTAGACGTGATTAGCCTCGAGAAGCCTCAGCGGAAATGGGCCTCATCTCGCCTGGAGGGCAAAACCTCTTGGATTTTCTCGAGTTGCGGCAGGTGCTCTCGACTTACGACGGGGACCTCAGGGACCCGCTCTGGTGGCCTCAGGAAAGGCCAGTCCCCATGTGAGTTCCTCGGGGGCCTCTCGGGATTCCTCTCCCGTCGTTGCCGGGGCCTAAGACCTTGTGTGGAGTCGGGGCCGGAACCTGAGGATTCCTCTCCAGTGCTGACATGGATCTTGGGGTACTTCTGGAGTCTCCCCAGGGGAGTCAGTCCTCGTCTCGAATGCGGGCATGCACTTGCGCTTTCCTCCAGAGCGGTAGCAGCAGTGTCACGCAGTCCGCCGCGTGGATCAAAGGATCTATGGTTTTCCCTCGAGTCTTTCCCACGAGGCTTTCCCACGAGGCTTTCCCACAGGGCTGTCCCACGTGCACACGTGGTGGGAGTGGATCCTCGGCTTGAACGTCAAGGCAGTGCAGGGAAAACAGGTTC
Organism: Ovis canadensis; assembly: GCF_042477335.2. Classification (NCBI taxonomy): domain Eukaryota; kingdom Metazoa; phylum Chordata; class Mammalia; order Artiodactyla; family Bovidae; genus Ovis; species Ovis canadensis. The sequence continues at coordinate 3,071,651 of NC_091262.1, read as the reverse complement.
CTCTGGAATGGACTGACACATCTGGGGGACTCTTGGAATGGTGGCACGACCCTGGAGTTCCTCTCGCCTTTCCTGTGGAGAGCGCCTCCTCTTGAGATGCGACGGGAACGCCGGGAATTCTTTCCCTACGAAACAGGGAAAGGATCCCTCATCTCGAGCTAGGAGGCGGAAACGGGGCTCCCCTGGATGTGTGCGGGACCCCACGTGCTTCCTCTCGAGTGGAGACGGGTATGTCGGGGAACTTCTTGAGTTGCAGCAAGGGTGTGAAGGACCCTTTGGAAGTTCCAGTGGTTAGACGTGATTAGCCTCGAGAAGCCTCAGCGGAAATGGGCCTCATCTCGCCTGGAGGGCAAAACCTCCTGGATTTTCTCGAGTTGCGGCAGGTGCTCTCGACTTACGACGGGGACCTCAGGGACCCGCTCTGGTGGCCTCAGGAAAGGCCAGTCCCCATGCGAGTTCCTCGGGGGCCTCTCGGGATTCCTCTCCCGTCGATGCCGGGGCCTAAGACCTTATGTGGAGTCGGGGCCGGAACCTGAGGATTCCTCTCCAGTGCTGACATGGATCTTGGGGTACTTCTGGAGTCTCCCCAGGGGAGTCAGTCCTCGTCTCGAATGCGGGCATGCACTTGTGCTTTCCTCCAGAGCGGTAGAAGCAGTGTCACGCAGTCCGCCGCGTGGATCAAAGGTTCTATGGTTTTCCCTCGAGTCTTTCCCACGAGGCTTTCCCACGAGGCTTTCCCACAGGGCTGTCCCACGTGCACACGTGGTGGGAGTCGATCCTCGGCTTGAACGTCAAGGCAGTGCAGGGAAAACAGGTTCCTCTGGAATGGACTGACACATTTGGGGGCTCTTGGAATGGTGGCACGACCCTGAAGTTCCTCTCGCCTTTCCTGTGGAGAGCGCCTCCTCTTGAGATGCGACGGGAACGCCGGGAATTCTTTCCCTACGAAACAGGGAAAGGATCCCTCATCTCGAGCTAGGAGGCGGAAACGGGGCTCCCCTGGATGTGTGCGGGACCCCACGTGCTTCCTCTCGAGTGGAGACGGGTATGTCGGGGAACTTCTTGAGTTGCAGCAAGGGTGTGAAGGACCCTTTGGAAGTTCCAGTGGTTAGACGTGATTAGCCTCGAGAAGCCTCAGCGGAAATGGGCCTCATCTCGCCTGGAGGGCAAAACCTCCTGGATTTTCTCGAGTTGCGGCAGGTGCTCTCGACTTACGACGGGGACCTCAGGGACCCGCTCTGGTGGCCTCAGGAAAGGCCAGTCCCCATGCGAGTTCCTCGGGGGACTCTCGGGATTCCTCTCCCGTCGTTGCCGGGGCCTAAGACCTTGTGTGGAGTCGGGGCCGGAACCTGAGGATTCCTCTCCAGTGCTGACATGGATCTTGGGGTACTTCTGGAGTCTCCCCAGGGGAGTCAGTCCTCGTCTCGAATGCGGGTATGCACTTGCGCTTTCCTCCAGAGCGGTAGCAGTAGTGTCACGCAGTCCGCCGCGTGGATCAAAGGATCTATGGTTTTCCCTCGAGTCTTTCCCACGAGGCTTTCCCACGAGGCTTTCCCACAGGGCTGTCCCACGTGCACACGTGGTGGGAGTCGATCCTCGGCTTGAACGTCAAGGCAGTGCAGGGAAAACAGGTTCCTCTGGAATGGACTGACACATCTGGGGGACTCTTGGAATGGTGGCACGACCCTGGAGTTCCTCTCGCCTTTCCTGTGGAGAGCGCCTCCTCTTGAGATGCGACGGGAACGCCGGGAATTCTTTCCCTACGAAACAGGGAAAGGATCCCTCATCTCGAGCTAGGAGGCGGAAACGGGGCTCCCCTGGATGTGTGCGGGACCCCACGTGCTTCCTCTCGAGTGGAGACGGGTATGTCGGGGAACTTCTTGAGTTGCAGCAAGGGTGTGAAGGACCCTTTGGAAGTTCCAGTGGTTAGACGTGATTAGCCTCGAGAAGCCTCAGCGGAAATGGGCCTCATCTCGCCTGGAGGGCAAAACCTCCTGAATTTTCTCGAGTTGCGGCAGGTGCTCTCGACTTACGACGGGGACCTCAGGGACCCGCTCTGGTGGCCTCAGGAAAGGCCAGTCCCCATGCGAGTTCCTCGGGGACCTCTCGGGATTCCTCTCCCGTCGATGCCGGGGCCTAAGACCTTGTGTGGAGTCGGGGCCGGAACCTGAGGATTCCTCTCCAGTGCTGACATGGATCTTGGGGTACTTCTGGAGTCTCCCCAGGGGAGTCAGTCCTCGTCTCGAATGCGGGCATGCACTTGCGCTTTCCTCCAGTGCGGTAGCAGCAGTGTCACACAGTCCGCCGCGTGGATCAAAGGATCTATGGTTTTCCCTCGAGTCTTTCCCACGAGGCTTTCCCACGAGGCTTTCCCACAGGGCTGTCCCACGTGCACAGGTGATGGGAGTCGATCCTCGGCTTGAACGTCAAGGCAGTGCAGGGAAAACAGGTTCCTCTGGAATGGACTGACCCATCTGGGCGTCTCTTGGAATGGTGGCACGACCCTGGAGTTCCTCTCGCCTCTCCTGTGGAGAGCGCCTCCTCTTGAGATGCGACGGGAACGCCGGGAATTCTTTCCCTACGAAACAGGGAAAAGATCCCTCATCTCGAGCTAGGAGGCGGAAACGGGGCTCCCCTGGATGTTTACGGGACCCCACGTGCTTCCTCTCGAGTGGAGACGGGTATGTCGGGGAACTTCTTGAGTTGCAGCAAGGGTGTGAAGGACCCTTTGGAAGTTCCAGTGGTTAGATGTGATTACCCTCGAGAAGCCTCAGCGGAAATGGGCCTCATCTCGCCTGGAGGGCAAAACCTCCTGGATTTTCTCGAGTTGCGGCATGTGCTCTCGACTTACGACGGGGACCTCAGGGACCCGCTCCGGTGACCTCAGGAAAGGCCAGTCCCCATGCGAGTTCCTCGGGGGCCTCTCGGGATTCCTCTCCCATTGATGCCGGGGCCTAAGACCTTGTGTGGAGTCGGGGCCGGAACCTGAGGATTCCTCTCCAGTGCTGACATGGATCATGGGGTACTTCTGGAGTCTCCCCAGGGGAGTCAGTCCTCGTCTCGAATGCGGGCATGTACTTGCGCTTTCCTCCAGAGCGGTAGCAGCAGTGTCACGCAGTCCGCCGCGTGGATCAAAGGATCTATGGTTTTCCCTCGAGTCTTTCCCACGAGGCTTTCCCACGAGGCTTTCCCACAGGGCTGTCCCACGTGCACACGTGGTGGGAGTCGATCCTCGGCTTGAACGTCAAGGCAGTGCAGGGAAAACAGGTTCCTCTGGAATGGACTGACACATCTGGGGGACTCTTGGAATGGTGGCACGACCCTGGAGTTCCTCTCGCCTTTCCTGTGGAGAGCGCCTCCTCTTGAGATGCGACGGGAACGCCGGGAATTCTTTCCCTACGAAACAGGGAAAGGATCCCTCATCTCGAGCTAGGAGGCGGAAACGGGGCTCCCCTGGATGTGTGCGGGAACCCACGTGCTTCCTCTCGAGTGGAGACGAGTATGTCGGGGAACTTCTTGAGTTGCAGCAAGGGTGAGAAGGACCCTTTGGAAGTTCCAGTGGTTAGACGTGATTAGCCTCGAGAAGCCTCACTGGAAATGGGCCTCATCTCGCCTGGAGGGCAAAACCTCCTGGATTTTCTCGAGTTGCGGCAGGTGCTCTCGACTTACGACGGGGACCTCAGGGACCTGCTCTGGTGGCCTCAGGAAAGGCCAGTCCCCATGCGAGTTCCTCGGGGGCCTCTCGGGATTCCTCTCCCGTCGTTGCCGGGGCCTAAGACCTTGTGTGGAGTCGGGGCCGGAACCTGAGGATTCCTCTCCAGTGCTGACATGGATCTTGGGGTACTTCTGGAGTCTCCCCAGGGGAGTCAGTCCTCGTCTCGAATGCGGGCATGCACTTGCGCTTTCCTCCATAGCGGTAGCAGCAGTGTCACGCAGTCCGCCGCGTGGATCAAAGGATCTATGGTTTTCCCTCGAGTCTTTCCCACGAGGCTTTCCCACGAGGCTTTCCCACAGGGCTGTCCCACGTGCACACGTGGTGGGAGTCGATCCTCGGCTTGAACGTCAAGGCAGTGCAGGGAAAACAGGTTCCTCTGGAATGGACTGACACATTTGGGGGACTCTTGGAATGGTGGCACGACCCTGGAGTTCCTCTCGCCTTTCCTGTGGAGAGCGCCTCCTCTTGAGATGCGACGGGAACGCCGGGAATTCTTTCCCTACGAAACAGGGAAAGGATCCCTCATCTCGAGCTAGGAGGCGGAAACGGGGCTCCCCTGGATGTGTGCGGGACCCCACGTGCTTCCTCTCGAGTTGAGACGGGTATGTCGGGGAACTTCTTGAGTTGCAACAAGGGTGTGAAGGACCCTTTGGAAGTTCCAGTGGTTAGACGTGATTAGCCTCGAGAAGCCTCAGTGGAAATGGGCCTCATCTCGCCTGGAGGGCAAAACCTCCTGAATTTTCTCGAGTTGCGTCAGGTGCTCTCGACTTACGACGGGGACCTCAGGGACCCGCTCTGGTGGCCTCAGGAAAGGCCAGTCCCCATGCGAGTTCCTCGGGGGCCTCTCGGGATTCCTCTCCCTTAGATGTCGGGGCCTAAGACCTTGTGTGGAGTCGGGGCCGGAACCTGAGGATTCCTCTCCAGTGCTGACATGGATCTTGGGGTACTTCTGGAGTCTCCCCAGGGGAGTCAGTCCTCGTCTCGAATGCGGGCATGCACTTGCGCTTTCCTCCAGAGCGGTAGCAGCAGTGTCACGCAGTCCGCCGCGTGGATCAAAGGATCTATGGTTTTCCCTCGAGTCTTTCCCACGAGGCTTTCCCACGAGGCTTTCCCACGAGGCTTTCCCACAGGGCTGTCCCACGTGCACAGGTGGTGGGAGTCGATCCTCGGCTTGAACGTCAAGGCAGTGAAGGGAAAACAGGTTCCTCTGGAATGGACTGACCCATCTGGGCGTCTCTTGGAATGGTGGCACGACCCTGGATTTCCTCTCGCCTCTCCTATGGAGAGCGCCTCCTCTTGAGATGCGACGGGAACGCCGGGAATTCTTTCCCTAAGAAACAGGGAAAGGATCCCTCATCTCGAGCTAGGAGGCGGAAACGGGGCTCCCCTGGATGTGTGCGGGACCCCACGTGCTTCCTCTCGAGTGGAGACGGGTATGTCGGGGAACTTCTTGAGTTGCAGCAAGGGTGTGAAGGACCCTTTGGAAGTTCCAGGTGTTAGATGTGATTAGCCTCGAGAAGCCTCAGCGGAAATGGGCCTCATCTCGCCTGGAGGGCAAAACCTCCTGGATTTTCTCGAGTTGCGGCATGTGCTCTCGACTTAGGACGGGGACCTCAGGACCCGCTCTGGTGACCTCAGGAAAGGCCAGTCCCCATGCGAGTTCCTCGGGGGCCTCTCGGGATTCCGCTCCCATTGATGCCGGGGCCTAAGACCTTGTGTGGAGTCGGGGCCGGAACCTGAGGATTCCTCTCCAGTGCTGACATGGATCATGGGGTACTTCTGGAGTCTCCCCAGGGGAGTCAGTCCTCGTCTCGAATGCGGGCATGTACTTGCGCTTTCCTCCAGAGCGGTAGCAGCAGTGTCACGCAGTCCGCCGCGTGGATCAAAGGATCTATGGTTTTCCCTCGAGTCTTTCCCACGAGGCTTTCCCACGAGGCTTTCCCACAGGGCTGTCCCACGTGCACACGTGGTGGGAGTGGATCCTCCCCTTGAACGTCAAGGCAGTGCAGGGAAAACAGGTTCCTCTGGAATGGACTGACACATCTGGGGGACTCTTGGAATGGTGGCACGACCCTGGAGTTCCTCTCGCCTTTCCTGTGGAGAGCGCCTCCTCTTGAGATGCGACGGGAACGCCGGGAATTCTTTCCCTACGAAACAGTGAAAGGATCCCTCATCTCGAGCTAGGAGGCGGAAACGGGGCTCCCCTGGATGTGTGCGGGATACCACGTGCTTCCTATCGAGTGGAGACGGGTATGTCGGGGAACTTCTTGAGTAGCAGCAAGGGTGTGAAGGACCCTTTGGAAGTTCCAGTGGTTAGATGTGATTGGCCTCGAGAAGCCTCAGCGGAAATGGGCCTCATCTCGCCTGGAGGGCAAAACCTCCTGGATATTCTCGAGTTGCGGCAGGTGCTCTCGACTTACGACGGGGACATCAGGAAACCACTCTGGTGGCCTCAGGAAAGGCCAGTCCCCATGCGAGTTCCTCGGGGGCCTCTCGGGATTCCTCTCCCGTCGATGCCGGGGCCTAAGACCTTGTGTGGAGTCGGGGCCGGAACCTGAGGATTCCTCTCCAATGCTGACATGGATCTTGGGGTACTTCTGGAGTCTCCCCAGGGGAGTCAGTCCTCGTCTCGAATGCGGGCATGCACTTGCGCTTTCCTCCAGAGCGGTAGCAGCAGTGTCACGCAGTCCGCCGCGTCGATCAAAGGATCTATGGTTTTCCCTCGAGTCTTTCCCACGAGGCTTTCCCACGAGGCTTTCCCACAGGGCTGTCCCACGTGCACACGTGGTGGGAGTCGATCCTCGGCTTGAACGCCAAGGCAGTGCGGGGAAAACAGGTTCCTCTGGAATGGACTGACACATCTGGGGGACTCTTGGAATGGTGGCACGACCCTGGAGTTCCTCTCGCCTTTCCTGTGGAGAGCGCCTCCTCTTGAGATGCGACGGGAACGCTGGGAATTCTTTCCCTACGAAACAGGGAAAGGATCCCTCATCTCGAGCTAGGAGGCGGAAACGGGGCTCCCCTGGATGTGTGCGGGAACCCACGTGCTTCCTCTCGAGTGGAGACGAGTATGTCGGGGAACTTCTTGAGTTGCAGCAAGGGTGTGAAGGACCCTTTGGAAGTTCCAGTGGTTAGACGTGATTAGCCTCGAGAAGCCTCAGCGGAAATGGGCCTCATCTCGCCTGGAGGGCAAAACCTCCTGGATTTTCTCGAGTTGCGGCATGTGCTCTCGACTTACGACGGGGACCTCAGGACCCGCTCTGGTGACCTCAGGAAAGGCCAGTCCCCATGCGATTTCCTCGGGGGCCTCTCGGGATTCCTCTCCCATTGATGCCGGGGCCTAAGACCTTGTGTGGAGTCCGGGCCGGAACCTGAGGATTACTCTCCAGTGCTGACATGGATCATGGGGTACTTCTGGAGTCTCCCCAGGGGAGTCAGTCCTCGTCTCGAATGCGGGCATGTACTTGCGCTTTCCTCCAGAGCGGTAGCAGCAGTGTCACGCAGTCCGCCGCGTGGATCAAAGGATCTATGGTTTTCCCTCGAGTCTTTCCCACGAGGCTTTCCCACGAGGCTTTCCCACAGGGCTGTCCCACGTGCACACGTGGTGGGAGTCGATCCTCGGCTTGAACGTCAAGGCAGTGCAAGGAAAACAGGTTCCTCTGGAATGGACTGACACATCTGGGGGACTCTTGGAATGGTGGCACGACCCTGGAGTTCCTCTCGCCTTTCCTGTGGAGAGCGCCTCCTCTTGAGATGCGACGGGAACGCCGGGAATTCTTTCCCTACGAAACAGGGAAAGGATCCCTCATCTCGAGGTAGGAGGCGGAAACGGGGCTGCCCTGGATGTGTGCGGGACCCCACGTGCTTCCTCTCGAGTGGAGACGGGTATGTCGGGGAACTACTTGAGTTGCAGCAAGGGTGTGAAGGACCCTTTGGAAGTTCCAGTGGTTAGACGTGATTAGCCTCGAGAAGCCTCAGCGGAAATGGGCCTCATCTCGCCTGGAGGGCAAAACCTCCTGGATTTTTTCGAGTTGCGGCAGGTGCTCTCGACTTACGACGGGGACCTCAGGGAACCGCTCTGGTGGCCTCAGGAAAGGCCAGTCCCCATGCGAGTTCCTCGGGGGCCTCTCGGGATTCCTCTCCCGTCGATGCCGGGGCCTAAGACCTTGTGTGGAGTCGGGGCCGGAACCTGAGGATTCCTCTCCAGTGCTGACATGGATCTTGGGGTACTTCTGGAGTCTCCCCAGGGGAGTCAGTCCTCGTCTCGAATGCGGGCATGCACTTGTGCTTTCCTCCAGAGCGGTAGCAGCAGTGTCACGCAGTCCGCCGCGTGGATCAAAGGATCTATGGTTTTCCCTCGAGTCTTTCCCACGAGGCTTTCCCACGAGGCTTTCCCACAGGGCTGTCCGACGTGCACACGTGGTGGGAGTGGATCCTCGGCTTGAACGTCAAGGCAGTGCAGGGAAAACATGTTCCTCTGGAATGGACTGACACATCTGGGGGACTCTTGGAATGGTGGCACGACCCTGGAGTTCCTCTCGCCTTTCCTGTGGAGAGCGCCTCCTCTTGAGATGCGACGGGAACGCCGGGAATTCTTTCCCTACGAAACAGGGAAAGGATCCCTCATCTCGAGCTAGGAGGCGGAAACGGGGCTCCCCTGGATGTGTGCGGGACCCCACGTGCTTCCTCTCGAGTGGAGACGGGTATGTCGGGAAACTTCTTGAGTTGCAGCAAGGGTGTGAAGGACCCTTTGGAAGTTCCAGTGGTTAGACGTGATTAGCCTCGAGAAGCCTCAGCGGAAATGGGCCTCATCTCGCCTGGAGGTCAAAACCTCCTGGATTTTCTCGAGTTGCGGCAGGTGCTCTCGACTTACGACGGGGACCTCAGGGACCCGCTCTGGTGGCCTCAGGAAAGGCCAGTCCCCATGCGAGTTCCTCGGGGGCCTCTGGGGATTCCTCTCCCGTCGATGCCGGGGCCTAAGACCTTGTGTGGAGTCGGGGCCGGAACCTGAGGATTCCTCTCCAGTGCTGACATGGATCTTGGGGTACTTCTGGAGTCTCCCCAGGGGAGTCAGTCCTCGTCTCGAATGCAGGCATGCACTTGCGCTTTCCTCCAGAGCGGTAGCAGCAGTGTCACGCAGTCCGCCGCGTGGATCAAAGGATCTATGGTTTTCCCTCGAGTCTTTCCCACGAGGCTTTCCCACGAGGCTTTCCCACAGGGCTGTCCCACGTGCACACGTGTTGGGAGTCGATCCTCGGCTTGAACGTCAAGGCAGTGCAGGGAAAACAGGTTCCTCTGGAATGGATTGACACATCTGGGGGTCTCTTGGAAAGGTGGCACGACCCTGGAGTTCCTCTCGCCTTTCCTGTGGAGAGCGCCACCTCTTGAGATGCGACGGGAACGCCGGGAATTCTTTCCCTACGAAACAGGGAAAGGATCCCTCATCTCGAGCTAGGAGGCGGAAACGGGGCTGCCCTGGATGTGTGCGGGACCCCACGTGCTTCGTCTCGAGTGGAGACGGGTATGTCGCGGAACTGCTTCAGTTGCAGCAAGGGTGTGAAGGACCCTTTGGAAGTTCCAGTGGTTAGACGTGATTAGCCTCGAGAAGCCTCAGCGGAAATGGGCCTCATCTCGCCTGGAGGGCAAAACCTCCTGGATTTTCTCGAGTTGCGGCAGGTGCTCTCGACTTACGACGGGGACCTCAGGGACCCGCTCTGGTGGCCTCAGGAAAGGCCAGTCCCCATGCGAGTTCCTCGGGGGCCTCTCGGCATTCCTCTCCCGTCGGTGCCGGCGCCTAAGACCTTGTGTGGAGTCGGGGCCGGAACGTGAGGATTCCTCTCCAGTGCTGACATGGATCTTGGGGTACTTCTGGAGTCTCCCCAGGGGAGTCAGGTCTCATCTCGAATGCGGGCATGCACTTGCGCTTTCCTCCAGAGCGGTAGCAGCAGTGTCACGCAGTCCGCCGCGTGGATCAAAGGATCTATGGTTTTCCCTAGAGTCTTTCCCACGAGGCTTTCCCACGAGGCTTTCCCACAGGGCTGTCCCACGTGCACACGTGGTGGGAGTCGATCCTCGGCTTGAACGTCAAGGCAGTGCAGGGAAAACAGTTTCCTCTGGAATGGACTGACACATTTGGGGGACTCTTGGAATGGTGGCACGACCCTGGAGTTCCTCTCGCCTTTCCTGTGGAGAGCGCCTCCTCTTGAGATGCGACGGGAACGCCGGGAATTCTTTCCCTACGAAACAGGGAAATGATCCCTCATCTCGAGCTAGGAGGCGGAAACGGGGCTCCCCTGGATGTGTGCGGGACCCCACGTGCTTCCTCTCGAGTGGAGACGGGTATGTCGGGGAACTTCTTGAGTTGCAGCAAGGGTGTGAAGGACCCTTTGGAATTTCCAGTGGTTAGACGTGATTAGCCTCGAGAAGCCTCAGCGGAAATGGGCCTCATCTCGCCTGGAGGTCAAAACCTCCTGGATTTTCTCGAGTTGCGGCAGGTGCTCTCGACTTACGACGGGGACCTCAGGGACCCGCTCTGGTGGCCTCAGGAAAGGCCAGTCCCCATGCGAGTTCCTCGGGGGCCTCTGGGGATTCCTCTCCCGTCGATGCCGGGGCCTAAGACCTTGTGTGGAGTCGGGGCCGGAACCTGAGGATTCCTCTCCAGTGCTGACATGGATCTTGGGGTACTTCTGGAGTCTCCCCAGGGGAGTCAGTCCTCGTCTCGAATGCGGGCATGCACTTGCGCTTTCCTCCAGAGCGGTAGCAGCAGTGTCACGCAGTCCGCCGCGTGGATCAAAGGATCTATGGTTTTCCCTCGAGTCTTTCCCACGAGGCTTTCCCACGAGGCTTTCCCACAGGGCTGTCCCACGTGCACACGTGGTGGGAGTCGATCCTCGGCTTGAACGTCAAGGCAGTGCAGGGAAAACAGGTTCCTCTGGAATGGATTGACACATCTGGGGGTCTCTTGGAATGGTGGCACGACCCTGGAGTTCCTCTCGCCTTTCCTGTGGAGAGCGCCACCTCTTGAGATGCGACGGGAACGCCGGGAATTCTTTCCCTACGAAACAGGGAAAGGATCCCTCATCTCGAGCTAGGAGGCGGAAACGGGGCTGCCCTGGATGTGTGCGGGACCCCACGTGCTTCCTCTCGAGTGGAGACGGGTATGTCGCGGAACTTCTTGAGTTGCAGCAAGGGTGTGAAGCACCCTTTGGAAGTTCCAGTGGTTAGACGTGATTAGCCTCGAGAAGCCTCAGCGGAAATGGGCCTCATCTCGCCTGGAGGGCAAAACCTCCTGAATTTTCTCGAGTTGCGGCAGGTGCTCTCGACTTACGACGGGGACCTCAGGGACCCGCTCTGGTGGCCTCAGGAAAGGCCAGTCCCCATGCGAGTTCCTCGGGGGCCTCTCGGCATTCCTCTCCCGTCGATGCCGGGGCCTAAGACCTTGTGTGGAGTCGGGGCCGGAACCTGAGGATTCCTCTCCAGAGCTGACATGGATCTTGGGGTACTTCTGGAGTCTCCCCAGGGGAGTCAGTCCTCGTCTCGAATGCGGGCATGCACTTGCGCTTTCCTCCAGAGCGGTAGAAGCAGTGTCACGCAGTCCGCCACGTGGATCAAAGGATCTATGGTTTTCCCTCGAGTTTTTCCCACGAGGCTTTCCCACGAGGCTTTCCCACAGGGCTGTCCCACGTGCACACGTGGTGGGAGTCGATCCTCGGGTTGAACGTCAAGGCAGTGCAGGGAAAACAGGTTCCTCTGGAATGGACTGACACATCTGGGGGACTCTTGGAATGGTGGCACGACCCTGGAGTTCCTCTCGCCTTTCCTGTGGAGAGCGCCACCTCTTGAGATGCGACGGGAACGCCGGGAATTCTTTCGCTACGAAACAGGGAAAGGATCCCTCATCTCGAGCTAGGAGGCGGAAACCGGGCTCTCCTGGATGTGTGCGGGACCCCACGTGCTTCCTCTCGAGTGGAGACGGGTATGTCGCGGAACTGCTTCCGTTGCAGCAAGGGTGTGAAGGACCCTTTGGAAGTTCCAGTGGTTAGATGTGATTAGCCTCGAGAAGCCTCAGCGGAAATGGGCCTCATCTCGCCTGGAGGGCAAAACCTCCTGGATTTTCTCGAGTTGCGGCAGGTGCTCTCGACTTACGACGGGGACCTCAGGGACCCGCTCTGGTGGCCTCAGGAAAGGCCAGTCCCCATGCGAGTTCCTCGGGGGCCTCTCGGTATTCCTCTCCCGTCGATGCCGGGGACTAAGACCTTGTGTGGAGTCGGGGCCGGAACCTGAGGATTCCTCTCCAGTGCTGACATGGATCTTGGGGTACTTCTGGAGTCTCCCCAGGGGAGTCAGTCCTCGTCTCGAATGCGGGCATGCACTTGCGCTTTTCTCCAGAGCGGTAGCAGCAGTGTCACGCAGTCCGTCGCGTGGATCAAAGGATCTATGGTTTTCCCTCGAGTCTTTCCCACGAGGCTTTCCCACGAGGCTTTCCCACAGGGCTGTCCCACGTGCACACGTGGTGGGAGTCGATCCTCGGCTTGAACGTCAAGGCAGTGCAGGGAAAACAGGTTCCTCTGGAATGGACTGACACATCTGGGGGACTCTTGGAATGGTGGCACGACCCTGGAGTTCCTCTTGCCTTTCCTGTGGAGAGCGCCTCCTCTTGAGATGCGACGGGAACGCCGGGAATTCTTTCCCTACGAAAAAGGGAAAGGATCCCTCATCTCGAGCTAGGAGGCGGAAACGGGGCTCCCCTGGATGTGTGCGGGACCCCACGTGCTTCCTCTCGAGTGGAGACGGGTATGTCGGGGAACTTCTTGAGTTGCAGCAAGGGTGTGAAGGACCCTTTGGAAGTTCCAGTGGTTAGACGTGATTAGCCTCGAGAAGCCTCAGCGGAAATGGGCCTCATCTCGCCTGGAGGGCAAAACCTCCTGGATTTTCTCGAGTTGCGGCAGGTGCTCTCGACTTATGACGCGGACCTCAGGGACCCGCTCTGGTGGCCTCAGGAAAGGCCAGTCCCCATGCGAGTTCCTCGGGGGCCTCTGGGCATTCCTCTCCCGTCGATGCCGGGGCCTAAGACCTTGTGTGGAGTCGGGACCGGAACCTGAGGATTCCTCTCCAGTGCTGACATGGATCTTGGGGTACTTCTGGAGTCTCCCCAGGGGAGTCACTGCTCGTCTCGTATGCGGGCATGCACTTGCGCTTTCCTTCAGAGCGGTAGCAGCACTGTCACGCAGTCCGCCGCGTGGATCAAAGGATCTATGGTATTCCCTCGAGTCTTTCCCACGAGGCTTTCCGACGAGGCTTTCCCACAGGGCGGTCCCACGTGCACACGTTTTGGGAGTCGATCCTCGGCTTGAACGTCAAGGCAGTGCAGGGAAAACAGGTTCCTCTGGAATGGACTGACACATCTGGGGGACTCTTGGAATGGTGGCACGACCCTGGAGTTCCTCTCGCCTTTCTTGTGGAGAGCGCCTCCTCTTGAGATGCGACGGGAACGCCGGGAATTCCTTCGCTAAAAAACAGGGAAAGGATTCCTCATCTCGAGCTAGGAGGCGGAAACGGGGCTTCCCTGGATGTGTGCGGGACCCTCGTGCTTCCTCTCGAGTGGAGACGGGTATGTCGGGGAACTTCTTGAGTTGCAGCAAGGGTGTGAAGGACCCTTTGGAAGTTCCAGGTGTTAGATGTGATTAGCCTCGAGAAGCTTCAGCGGAAATGGGCTCATCTCGCCTGGAGGGCAAAACCTCCTGGATTTTCTCGAGTTGCCGCAGGTGCTCTCGACTTACGACGGGGACCTCAGGGACCCGCTCTGGTGGCCTCAGGAAAGGCCAGTCCCCATGCGAGTTCCTCGGGGGCCTCTCGGGATTCCTCTCCCTTCGATGCCGGGGCCTAAGACCTTGTGTGGAGTAGGGCCCGGAACCTGAGGATTCCTCTCCAGTGCTGACATGGATCTTGGGGTACTTCTGGAGTCTCCCCAGGGGAGTCAGTGCTCGTCTCGAATGCGGGCATGCACTTGCGCTTTCCTCCAGAGGGGTAGCAGCAGTGTCACGCAGTCCGCCGCGTGGATCAAAGGAACTATGGTTTTCCCTCGAGTCTTTCCCACGAGGCTTTCCGACAAGGATTTCCCACTGGGCGGTCCCACGTGCACACGTTGTGGGAGTCGATCCTCGGCTTGAATGTCAAGGCAGTGCAGGGAAAACAGGTTCCTCTGGAATGGACTGACACATCTGGCGGACTCTTGGAATGGTGGCACGACCCTGGAGTTCCTCTCGCCTTTCCTGTGGAGAGCGCCTCCTCTTGAGATGCGACGGGAACGCCGGGAATTCTTTCCCTACGAAACAGGGAAAGGATCCCTCATCTCGAGCTAGGAGGCGGAAACGGGGCTCCCCTGGATGTGTACGGGACCCTCGTGCTTCCTCTCGAGTGGAGACGGGTATGTCGGGGAACTTCTTGAGTTGCAGCAAGGGTGTGACGGACTCTTTGGAAGTTCCAGTGGTTAGATGTGATTAGCCTCGAGAAGCCTCAGCGGAAATGGGCCTCATCTCGCCTGGAGGGCAAAACCTCCTGGATTTTCTCGAGTTGCGGCAGGTGCTCTCGACGTACGACTGGGACCTCAGGGACCCGCTATGGTGGCCTCAGCAAAGGCCAGTCCACATGCGAGTTCCTCGGGGGCCTCTCGGGATTCCTCTCCCGTCGATGCCCAGGCCTAAGACCTTGTGTGGAGTCGGGGCCGGAACCTGAGGATTCCTCTCCAGTGCTGACATGGACCTTGGGGTACTTCTGGAGTCTCCCCAGGGGAGTCAGTCCTCGTCTCGAATGCGGGCATGCACTTTCGCTTTCCTCCAGAGCGGTAGCAGCAGTGTCACGCAGTCCGCCGCGTGGTTCAAAGGATCTATGGTTTTCCCTCGAGTCTTTCCCACTAGGCTTTCCGACGAGGCTTTCCCACAGGGCTGTCCCACGTGCACACGTGTTGGGAGTCGATCCTCGGCTTGAACGTCAAGGCAGTGCAGGTAAAACAGGTTCCTCTGGAATGGACTGACACATTGGGGACTCTTGGAATGGTGGCACGACCCTGGAGTTCCTCTCGCCTTTCCTGTGGAGAGCGCCTCCTCTTGAGATGCGACGGGAACGCCGGGAATTCTTTCCCTACGAAACAGGGAAAGGATCCCTCATCTCGAGCTTGGAGGCGGAAACGGGGCTCCCCTGGGTGTGTGCGGGACCCTCGTGCTTCCTCTCGAGTGGAGACGGGTATGTCGGGGAATTTCTTGAGTTGCAGCAAGGGTGTGAAGGACCCTTTGGAAGTTCCAGTGGTTAGATGTGATTAGCCTCGAGAAGCCTCAGCGGAAATGGGCCTCATCTCGCCTGGAGGGCAAAACCTCCTGGATTTTCTCGAGTTGCGGCAGGTGCTCTCGACTTACGACGGGGACCTCAGGGACCCGCTCTGGTGGCCTCAGGAAAGGCCAGTCCCCATGCGAGTTCCTCCGGGGCCTCTCGGGATTCTTCTCCCGTCGATGCCGGGGCCTAAGACCTTGTGTGGAGTCGGGGCCGGAACCTGAGGATTCCTCTCCAGTGCTGACATGGATCTTGGGGTACTTCTGGAGTCTCCCCAGGGGAGTCAGTCGTCGTCTCGAATGCGGGCATGCACTTGAGCTTTCCTCCAGAGCGGTAGCAGCACTGTCACCCAGTCCGCCGCGTGGATCAAAGGATCTATGGTTTTCCCTCGAGTCTTTCCCACGAGGCTTTCCCACCAGGCTTTCCCACAGGGCTGTCCCACGTGCACACTTGTTGGGAGTCGATCCTCGGCTTGAACGTCGAGGCAGTGCAGGGAAAACAGTTTCCTCTGGAATGGACTGACACACCTGGGGGACTCTAGGAATGGTGGCACGACCCTGGAGTTCCTCTCGCCTTTCCTGTGGAGAGCGCCTCCTCTTGAGATGTGACGGGAACGCCGGGAATTCTTTCCCTACGAAACAGGAAAAGATCCCTCATCTCGAGCTAGGAGGCTGAAACGGGGCTCCCCTGGATGTGTGCGGGACCCTCGTGCTTCCTCTCGAGTGGAGACGGGTATGTCGGGGAACTTCTTGAGTTGCAGCAATGGTGTGAAGGACCCTTTGGAAGTTCCAGTGGTTAGATGTGATTAGCCTCGAGAAGCCTCAGCGGAAATGGGCCTCATCTCGCCTGGAGGGCAAAACCTCCTGGATTTTCTCGAGTTGCGGCAGGTGCTCTCGACTTACGACGGGGACCTCAGGGACCCGCTCTGGTGGCCTCAGGAAAGGCCAGTCCCCATGCGAGTCCTCGGGGGCCTCTCGGGATTCTTCTCCCGTCGATGCCGGGGCCTAAGACCTTGTGTGGAGTCGGGGCCGGAACCTGAGGATTCCTCTCCAGTGCTGACATGGATCTTGGAGTACTTCTGGAGTCTCCCCAGGGGAGTCAGTCCTCGTCTCGAATGCGGGCATGCACTTTCGCTTTCCTCCAGAGAGGTAGCAGCAGTGTCACGCAGTCCGCCGCGTGGATCAAAGGATCTATGTTTTTCCCTCGAGTCTTTCCCACGAGGCTTTCCCACGAGGCTTTCACACAGGGCGGTCCCACGTGCACACGTGGTGGGAGTCGATCCTCGGCTTGAACGTCGAGGCAGTGCAGGGAAAACAGGTTCCTCTGGAAAGGACTGACACATCTGGGGGACTCTTGGAATGGTGGCACGACCCTGGAGTTCCTCTCGCCTTTCCTGTGGAGAGCGCCTCCTCTTGAGATGCGACGGGAACGCCGGGAATTCTTTCCCTACGAAACAGGGAAAAGATACCTCATTTCGGGCTAGGAGGCGGAAACGGGGCTCCACTGGATGTGTGCGGGACCCTCGTGCTTCCTCTCGAGTGGAGACGGGTATGTCGGGGAACTTCTTGAGTTGCAGCAAGGGTGTGAAGGACCCTTTGGAAGTTCCAGTGGTTAGATGTGATTAGCCTCGAGAAGACTCAGCGGAAATGGGCCTCATCTCGCCTGGAGGGCAAAACCTCCTGGATTTTCTCGAGTTGCGGCAGGTGCTCTCGACTTACGACGGGGACCTCAGGGACCCGCTCTGGTGGCCTCAGGAAAGGCCAGTCCCCATGCGAGTTCCTCGGGGGCCTCTCGGGATTCCTCTCCCGTCGATGCCGGGGCCTAAGACCTTGTGTGGAGTCGGGGCCGGAACCTGAGGATTCCTCTCCAGTGCTGACATGGATCTTGGGGTACTTCTGGAGTCTCCCCAGGGGAGTCAGTCCTCGTCTCGAATGCGGGCATGCACTTGCGCTTTCCTCCAGAGCGGTAGCAGCAGTGTCACGCAGTCCGCCACGTGGATCAAAGGATCTACGGTTTTCCCTCGAGTCTCTCCCACGAGGCTTTCCGACGAGGCTTTCCCACAGGGCTGTCCCACGTGCACACGTGTTGGGAGTCGATCCTCGGCTTGAACGTCGAGGCAGTGCAGGGAAAACAGGTTCCTCTGGAATGGACTGACACATCTGGGGTCTCTTGGAATGGTGGCATGGCCCTGGAGTTCCTCTCGCCTTACCTGTGGAGAGCGCCTCCTCTTGAGATGTGACGGGAACGCCGGGAATTCTTTCCCTACGAAACAGGGAAAGGATCCCTCATCTCGAGCTAGGAGGCGGAAACGGGGCTCCCCTGGATGTGTGCGGTACCCCACGTGCTTCCTCTCGAGTGGAGACGGGTATGTCGGGGAACTTCTTGAGTTGCAGCAAGGGTGTGAAGGACCCTTTGGAAGTTCCAGTGGTTAGATGTGATTAGCCTCGAGAAGCCTCAGCGGAAATGGGCCTCATCTCGCCTGGAGGGCCAAACCTCCTGGATTTTCTCGAGTTGCGGCACGTGCTCTCGACTTACGACGGGGACCTCAGGGACCCGCTCTGGTGGCCTCAGGAAAGGCCAGTCCCCATGCGAGTTCCTCGGGGGCCTGTCGGGATTCCTCTCCCGTCGATGCCGGGGCCTTAGACCTTGTGTGGAGTCGGGGCCGGAACCTGAGGATTCCTCTCCAGTGTTGACATGGATCTTGGGGTACTTCTGGAGTCTCCCCAGGGGAGTCAGTGCTCGTCTAGAATGCGGGCATGCACTTGCGCTTTCCTCCAGAGCGGTAGCAGCAGTGTCACGCAGTCCGCCGCGTGGGTCAAAGGATCTATGTCTTTCCCTCGAGTTTTTCCCACGAGGCTTTCCGACGAGGCTTTCCCACAGGGCTGTCCCACGTGCACACGTGTTGGGAGTCGATCCTCGGCTTGAACGTCGAGGAAGTGCAGGGAAAACAGGTTCCTCTGGAATGGACTGACACATCTGGGTTACTCTTGGAATGGTGGCACGACCCTGGAGTTCCTCTCGCCTTTCCTGTTGAGAGTGCCTCCTCTTGAGATGCGACGGGAACGCCGGGAATTCTTTCCCTACGGAACAGTGAAAGGATCCCTCATCTCGAGCTAGGAGGCGGAAACGGGGCTCCCCTGGATGTGTGCGGGACCCTCGTGCTTCCTCTCGAGTGGAGACGGGTATGTCGGGGAACTTCTTGAGTTGCAGCAAGGGTGTGAAGGACCCTTTGGAAGTTCCAGTGGTTAGATGTGATTAGCCTCGAGAAGCCTCAGCGGAAATGGGCCTCATCTCGCCTGGAGGGCAAAACCTCCTGGATTTTCTCGAGTTGCGGCAGGTGCTCTCGACTTACGACGGGGCCCTCAGGGACCCGCTCTGGTGGCCTCAGGAAAGGCCAGTCCCCATGCAAGTTCCTCGGGGGCCTCTCGGGATTCCTCTCCCGTCGATGCCCAGGCCTAAGACCTTGTGTGGCTTAGAGGCCGGAACCTGAGGATTCCTCTCCAGTTCTGACATGGATCTTGGGGTACTTCTGGAGTCTCCCCAGGGGAGTCAGTCGTCGTCTCGAATGCGGGCATGCACTTGAGCTTTCCTCCAGAGCGGTAGCAGCACTGTCACGCAGTCCGCCGCGTGGATCAAAGGATCTATGGTTTTCCCTCGAGTCTTTCCCACGAGGCTTTCCCACCAGGCTTTCCCACAGGGCTGTCCCACGTGCACACGTGTTGGGAGTCGATCCTCGGCTTGAACGTCGAGGCAGTGCAGGGAAAACTGTTTCCTCTGGAATGGACTGACACACCTGGGGGACTCTAGGAATGGTGGCACGACCCTGGAGTTCCTCTCGCCTATCCTGTGGAGAGCGCCTCCTCTTGAGATGCGACGGGAACGCCGGGAATTCTTTCCCTACGAAACAGGGAAAGGATCCCTCATCTCGAGCTTGGAGGCGGAAACGGGGCTCCCCTGGATGTGTGCGGGACCCTCGTGCTTCCTCTCGAGTGGAGACGGGTATGTCGGGGAACTTCTTGAGTTGCAGCAAGGGTGTGAAGGACCCTTTGGAAGTTCCAGTGGTTAGATGTGATTAGCCTCGAGAAGCCTCAGCGGAAATGGGCCTCATCTCGCCTGGAGGGCGAAACCTAATGGATTTTCTCGAGTTGCGGCAGGTGCTCTCGACTTACGACGGGGACCTCAGGGACACGCTCTGGTGGCCTCAGGAAAGGCCAGTCCCCATGCGAGTTCCTCGGGGGCCTGTCGGGATTCCTCTCCCGTCGATGCCGGGGCCTAAGACATTGTGTGGAGTCGGGGCACGGACCTGAGGATTCCTCTCCAGTGCTGACATGGATCTTGGGGTACTTCTGGAGTCTCCCCAGGGGAGTCAGTGCTCGTCTCGAATGCGGGCATGCACTTGCGATTTCCTCCAGAGCGGTAGCAGCAGTGTCACGCAGTCCGCCGGGTGGATCAAAGGATCTATGGTTTTCCCTCGAGTCTTTCCCACGAGGCATTCCCACAGGGATGTCCCACGTGCACACGTGGTGGGATTCGATTCTCGGCTTGAACGTCAAGGCAGTGCAGGGAAAACAGGTTCCTCTGGAATGGACTGACACACCTGGGGGACTCTTGGAATGGTGGCACGACCCTGGAGTTCCTCTCGCCTTTCCTGTGGAGAGCACCTCCTCTTGAGATGCGACGGGAATGCCGGGAATTCTTTCCCTACGAAACAGGGAAAGGATCCCTCATCTCGAGCTAGGAGGTGGAAACGGGGCTCCCCTGGATGTGTGCGGGACCCTCGTGCTTCCTCTCGATTGGAAACGGGTATGTCGGGGAACTTCTTGAGTTGCAGCAATGGTGTGAAGGACCCTTTGGAAGTTCCAGTGGTTAGATGTGATTAGCCTCGAGAAGCCTCAGCGGAAATGGGCCTCATTTCGCCTGGAGGGCAAAACGTCCTGGATTTTCTCGAGTTGCGGCAGGTGCTCTCGACTTACGACGGGGACCTCAGGGACCCGCTCTGGTGGCCTCAGGAAAGGCCAGTCCCCATGCGAGTTCCTCGGGGACCTCTCGGGATTCCTCTCCCATCGATGCCGGGGCCTAAGACCTTGTGTTGAGTCGGGGCCGGAACCTGAGGATTCCTCTCCAGTGCTGACATGGATCTTGGGGTACTTCTGGAGTCTCCCCAGGGTAGTCAGTGCTCGTCTCGAATGCGGGCATGCACTTGCGCTTTCCTCCAGAGCGGTAGCAGCACTGTCACGCAGTCCGCCGCGTGGATCAAAGGATCTATGTTTTTCCCTCGAGTCTTTCCCACGAGGCTTGCCACCAGGCTTTCCCACAGGGCTGTCCCACGTGCACACGTGTTGGGAGTCGATCCTCGGCTTGAACGTCAAGGCAGTGCAGGGAAAACAGGTTCCTCTGGAATGGACTGACACATCTGGGGGACTCTTGGAATGGTGGCACGACCCTGGAGTTCCTCTCGCCTTTCTTGTGGAGAGCGCCTCCTCTTGAGATGCGACGGGAACGCCGGGAATTCCTTCGCTAAAAAACAGGGAAAGGATTCCTCATCTCGAGCTAGGAGGCGGAAACGGGGCTTCCCTGGATGTGTGCGGGACCCTCGTGCTTCCTCTCGAGTGGAGACGGGTATGTCGGGGAACTTCTTGAGTTGCAGCAAGGGTGTGAAGGACCCTTTGGAAGTTCCAGGTGTTAGATGTGATTAGCCTCGAGAAGCTTCAGCGGAAATGGGCTCATCTCGCCTGGAGGGCAAAACCTCCTGGATTTTCTCGAGTTGCCGCAGGTGCTCTCGACTTACGACGGGGACCTCAGGGACCCGCTCTGGTGGCCTCAGGACAGGCCAGTCCCCATGCGAGTTCCTCGGGGGCCTCTCGGGATTCCTCTCCCGTCGATGCCGGGGCCTAAGACCTTGTGTGGAGTAGGGCCCGGAACCTGAGGATTCCTCTCCAGTGCTGACATGGATCTTGGGGTACTTCTGGAGTCTCCCCAGGGGAGTCAGTGCTCGTCTCGAATGCGGGCATGCACTTGCGCTTTCCTCCAGAGGGGTAGCAGCAGTGTCACGCAGTCCGCCGCGTGGATCAAAGGAACTATGGTTTTCCCTCGAGTCTTTCCCACGAGGCTTTCCGACAAGGATTTCCCACAGGGCGGTCCCACGTGCACACGTTGTGGGAGTCGATCCTCGGCTTGAATGTCAAGGCAGTGCAGGGAAAACAGGTTCCTCTGGAATGGACTGACACATCTGGCGGACTCTTGGAATGGTGGCACGACCCTGGAGTTCCTCTCGCCTTTCCTGTGGAGAGCGCCTCCTCTTGAGATGCGACGGGAACGCCGGGAATTCTTTCCCTACGAAACAGGGAAAGGATCCCTCATCTCGAGCTAGGAGGCGGAAACGGGGCTCCCCTGGATGTGTACGGGCCCCTCGTGCTTCCTCTCGAGTGGAGACGGGTATGTCGGGGAACTTCTTGAGTTGCAGCAAGGGTGTGACGGACTCTTTGGAAGTTCCAGTGGTTAGATGTGATTAGCCTCGAGAAGCCTCAGCGGAAATGGGCCTCATCTCGCCTGGAGGGCAAAACCTCCTGGATTTTCTCGAGTTGCGGCAGGTGCTCTCGACGTACGACTGGGACCTCAGGGACCCGCTATGGTGGCCTCAGCAAAGGCCAGTCCACATGCGAGTTCCTCGGGGGCCTCTCGGGATTCCTCTCCCGTCGATGCCCGGGCCTAAGACCTTGTGTGGAGTCGGGGCCGGAACCTGAGGATTCCTCTCCAGTGCTGACATGGATCTTGGGGTATTTCTGGAGTCTCCCCAGGGGAGTCAGTCCTCGTCTCGAATGCGGGCATGCACTTTCGCTTTCCTCCAGAGCGGTAGCAGCAGTGTCACGCAGTCCGCCGCGTGGTTCAAAGGATCTATGGTTTTCCCTCGAGTCTTTCCCACTAGGCTTTCCGACGAGGCTTTCCCACAGGGCTGTCCCACGTGCACACGTGTTGGGAGTCGATCCTCGGCTTGAACGTCAAGGCAGTGCAGGTAAAACAGGTTCCTCTGGAATGGACTGACACATTGGGGACTCTTGGAATGGTGGCACGACCCTGGAGTTCCTCTCGCCTTTCCTGTGGAGAGCGCCTCCTCTTGAGATGCGACGGGAACGCCGGGAATTCTTTCCCTACGAAACAGGGAAAGGATCCCTCATCTCGAGCTTGGAGGCGGAAACGGGGCTCCCCTGGGTGTGTGCGGGACCCTCGTGCTTCCTCTCGAGTGGAGACGGGTATGTCGGGGAATTTCTTGAGTTGCAGCAAGGGTGTGAAGGACCCTTTGGAAGTTCCAGTGGTTAGATGTGATTAGCCTCGAGAAGCCTCAGCGGAAATGGGCCTCATCTCGCCTGGAGGGCAAAACCTCCTGGATTTTCTCGAGTTGCGGCAGGTGCTCTCGACTTACGACGGGGACCTCAGGGACCCGCTCTGGTGGCCTCAGGAAAGGCCAGTCCCCATGCGAGTTCCTCCGGGGCCTCTCGGGATTCTTCTCCCGTCGATGCCCGGGCCTAAGACCTTGTGTGGAGTCGGGGCCGGAACCTGAGGATTCCTCTCCAGTGCTGACATGGATCTTGGGGTACTTCTGGAGTCTCCCCAGGGGAGTCAGTCGTCGTCTCGAATGCGGGCATGCACTTGAGCTTTCCTCCAGAGCGGTAGCAGCACTGTCACCCAGTCCGCCGCGTGGATCAAAGGATCTATGTTTTTCCCTCGAGTCTTTCCCACGAGGCTTTCCCACGAGGCTTTCACACAGGGCGGTCCCACGTGCACACGTGGTGGGAGTCGATCCTCGGCTTGAACGTCGAGGCAGTGCAGGGAAAACAGGTTCCTCTGGAAAGGACTGACACATCTGGGGGACTCTTGGAATGGTGGCACGACCCTGGAGTTCCTCTCGCCTTTCCTGTGTAGAGCGCCTCCTCTTGAGATGCGACGGGAACGCCGGGAATTCTTTCCCTACGAAACAGGGAAAAGATACCTCATCTCGGGCTAGGAGGCGGAAACGGGGCTCCACTGGATGTGTGCGGGACCCTCGTGCTTCCTCTCGAGTGGAGACGGGTATGTCGGGGAACTTCTTGAGTTGCAGCAAGGGTGTGAAGGACCCTTTGGAAGTTCCAGTGGTTAGATGTGATTAGCCTCGAGAAGCCTCAGCGGAAATGGGCCTCATCTCGCCTGGAGGGCAAAACCTCCTGGATTTTCTCGAGTTGCGGCAGGTGCTCTCGACTTACGACGGGGACCTCAGGGACCCGCTCTGGTGGCCTCAGGAAAGGCCAGTCCCCATGCGAGTTCCTCGGGGGCCTCTCGGGATTCCTCTCCCGTCGATGCCGGGGCCTAAGACCTTGTGTGGAGTCGGGGCCGGAACCTGAGGATTCCTCTCCAGTGCTGACATGGATCTTGGGGTACTTCTGGAGTCTCCCCAGGGGAGTCAGTCCTCGTCTCGAATGCGGGCATGCACTTGCGCTTTCCTCCAGAGCGGTAGCAGCAGTGTCACGCAGTTCTCCACGTGGATCAAAGGATCTACGGTTTTCCCTCGAGTCTCTCCCACGAGGCTTTCCGACGAGGCTTTCCCACAGGGCTGTCCCACGTGCACACGTGTTGGGAGTCGATCCTC
This sequence comes from Ovis canadensis, assembly GCF_042477335.2. Lineage (NCBI taxonomy): Eukaryota > Metazoa > Chordata > Mammalia > Artiodactyla > Bovidae > Ovis > Ovis canadensis. The sequence goes on along the minus strand of NC_091262.1, from coordinate 3,047,991 downwards.
GGCTTGAACGTCGAGGCAGTGCAGGGAAAACAGGTTCCTCTGGAATGGACTGACACATCTGGGGTCTCTTGGAATGGTGGCACGGCCCTGGAGTTCCTCTCGCCTTACCTGTGGAGAGCGCCTCCTCTTGAGATGTGACGGGAACGCCGGGAATTCTTTCCCTACGAAACAGGGAAAGGATCCCTCATCTCGAGCTAGGAGGCGGAAACGGGGCTCCCCTGGATGTGTGCGGTACCCCACGTGCTTCCTCTCGAGTGGAGACGGGTATGTCGGGGAACTTCTTGAGTTGCAGCAAGGGTGTGAAGGACCCTTTGGAAGTTCCAGTGGTTAGATGTGATTAGCCTCGAGAAGCCTCAGCGGAAATGGGCCTCATCTCGCCTGGAGGGCCAAACCTCCTGGATTTTCTCGAGTTGCGGCACGTGCTCTCGACTTACGACGGGGACCTCAGGGACCCGCTCTGGTGGCCTCAGGAAAGGCCAGTCCCCATGCGAGTTCCTCGGGGGCCTGGCGGGATTCCTCTCCCGTCGATGCCGGGGCCTTAGACCTTGTGTGGAGTCGGGGCCGGAACCTGAGGATTCCTCTCCAGTGTTGACATGGATCTTGGGGTACTTCTGGAGTCTCCCCAGGGGAGTCAGTGCTCGTCTAGAATGCGGGCATGCACTTGCGCTTTCCTCCAGAGCGGTAGCAGCAGTGTCACGCAGTCCGCCGCGTGGGTCAAAGGATCTATGTCTTTCCCTCGAATTTTTCCCACGAGGCTTTCCGACGAGGCTTTCCCACAGGGCTGTCCCACGTGCACACGTGTTGGGAGTCGATCCTCGGCTTGAACGTCGAGGCAGTGCAGGGAAAACAGGTTCCTCTGGAATGGACTGACACATCTGGGTTACTCTTGGAATGGTGGCACGACCCTGGAGTTCCTCTCGCCTTTCCTGTGGAGAGCGCCTCCTCTTGAGATGCGACGGGAACGCCGGGAATTCTTTCCCTACGGAACAGTGAAAGGATCCCTCATCTCGAGCTAGGAGGCGGAAACGGGGCTCCCCTGGATGTGTGCGGGACCCTCGTGCTTCCTCTCTAGTGGAGACGGGTATGTCGGGGAACTTCTTGAGTTGCAGCAAGGGTGTGAAGGACCCTTTGGAAGTTCCAGTGGTTAGATGTGATTAGCCTCGAGAAGCCTCAGCGGAAATGGGCCTCATCTCGCCTGGAGGGCAAAACCTCCTGGATTTTCTCGAGTTGCGGCAGGTGCTCTCGACTTACGACGTGGACCTCAGGGACCCGCTCTGGTGGCCTCAGGAAAGGCCAGTCCCCATGCGAGTTCCTCGGGGGCCTCTCGGGATTCCTCTCCCGTCGATGCCGAGGCCTAAGACCTTATGTGGCTTAGAGGCCGGAACCTGAGGATTCCTCTCCAGTTCTGACATGGATCTTGGGGTACTTCTGGAGTCTCCCCAGGGGAATCAGTCGTCGTCTCGAATGCGGGCATGCACTTGAGCTTTCCTCCAGAGCGGTAGCAGCACTGTCACGCAGTCCGCCGCGTGGATCAAAGGATCTATGGTTTTCCCTCGAGTCTTTCCCACGAGGCTTTCCCACCAGGCTTTCCCACAGGGCTGTCCCACGTGCACACGTGGTGGGAGTCGATCCGCGGCTTGAACGTCGAGGCAGTGCAGGGAAAACAGGTTCCTCTGGAAAGGACTGACACATCTGGGGTCTCTTGGAATGGTGGCACGGCCCTGGAGTTCCTCTCGCCTTTCCTGTGGAGAGCGCCTCCTCTTGAGATGTGACGGGAACGCCGGGAATTCTTTCCCTACGAAACAGGGAAAGGATCCCTCATCTCGAGCTAGGAGGCGGAAACGGGGCTCCCCTGGATGTGTGCGGTACCCCACGTGCTTCCTCTCGAGTGGAGACGGGTATGTCGGGGAACTTCTTGCGTTGCAGCAAGGGTGTGAAGGACCCTTTGGAAGTTCCAGTGGTTAGACGTGATTAGCCTCGAGAAGCCTCAGCGGAAATGGGCCTCATCTCGCCTGGAGGGCCAAACCTCCTGGATTTTCTCGAGTTGCGGCAGGTGCTCTCGACTTATGACGGGGACCTCAGGGACCCGCTCTGGTGGCCTCAGGAAAGGCCAGTCCCCATGCGAGTTCCTCGGGGGCCTCTCGGGATTCCTCTCCCGTCGATGCCGGGGCCTAAGACCTTGTGTGGAGTCGGGGCCGGAACCTGAGGATTCCTCTCCAGTGCTGACATGGATCTTGGGGTACTTCTGGAGTCTCCCCAGGGGAGTCAGTCCTCGTCTCGAATGCGGGCATGCACTTGCGCTTTCCTCCAGAGCGGTAGCAGCAGTGTCACGCAGTCCGCCGCGTGGATCAAAGGATCTATGGTTTTCCCTCGAGTCTTTCCCACGAGGCTTTCCCACGAGGCTTTCCCACAGGGCTGTCCCACGTGCACACGTGGTGGGAGTCGATCCTCGGCTTGAACGTCAAGGCAGTGCAGGGAAAACAGGTTCCTCTGGAATGGACTGACACATCTGGGGGACTCTTGGAATGGTGGCACGACCCTGGAGTTCCTCTCGCCTTTCCTGTGGAGAGCGCCTCCTCTTGAGATGCGACGGGAACGCCGGGAATTCTTTCCCTACGAAACAGGGAAAGGGTCCCTCATCTCGAGCTAGGAGGCGGAAACGGGGCTCCCCTGGATGTGTGCGGGACCCCACGTGCTTCCTCTCGAGTGGAGACGGGTATGTCGGGGAACTTCTTGAGTTGCAGCAAGGGTGTGAAGGACCCTTTGGAAGTTCCAGTGGTTAGACGTGATTAGCCTCGAGAAGCCTCAGCGGAAATGGGCCTCATCTCGCCTGGAGGGCAAAACCTCCTGGATGTTCTCGAGTTGCGGCAGGTGCTCTCGACTTACGACGGGGACCTCAGGGACCCGCTCTGGTGGCCTCAGGAAAGGCCAGTCCCCATGCGAGTTCCTCGGGGGCCTCTCGGGATTCCTCTCCCGTCGATGCCGGGGTCTAAGACCTTGTGTGGAGTCGGGGCCGGAACCTGAGGATTCCTCTCCAGTGCTGACATGGATCTTGGGGTAATTCTGGAGTCTCCCCAGGGGAGTCAGTCCTCGTCTCGAATGCGGGCATGCACTTGCGCTTTCCTCCAGAGCGGTAGCAGCAGTGTCACGCAGTCCACCGCGTGGATCAAAGGATCTATGATTTTCCCTCGAGTCTTTCCCACGAGGCTTTCCCACGAGGCTTTCCCACAGGGCTGTCCCACGTGCACACGTGGTGGGAGTCGATCCTCGGCTTGAACGTCAAGGCAGTGCAGGGAAAACAGGTTCCTCTGGAATGGACTGACATATCTGGGGGACTCTTGGAATGGTGTCACGACCCTGGAGTTCCTCTCGCCTTTCCTGTGGAGAGCGCCTCCTCTTGAGATGCGACGGGAACGCCGGGAATTCTTTCCCTACGTAACAGGGAAAGGATCCCTCATCTCGAGCTAGGATGCGGAAACGGGGCTCCCCTGGATGTGTGCGGGACCCCACGTGCTTCCTCTCGAGTGGAGACGGGTATGTCGGGGAACTTCTTGAGTTGCAGCAAGGTTGTGAAGCACCCTTTGGAAGTTCCAGTGGTTAGACGTGATTAGCCTCGAGAAGCCTCAGCGGAAATGGGCCTCATCTCGCCTGGAGGGCAAAACCTCCTGGATTTTCTCGAGTTGCGGCAGGTGCTCTCGACTTAGGACGGGGACCTCAGGGACCCGCTCTGGAGGCCTCAGGAAAGGCCAGTCCCATGCGAGTTCCTCGGGGGCTTCTCGGGATTCCTCTCCCGTCGATGCCGGGGCCTAAGACCTTGTGTGGACTCGGGGCCGGAACCTGAGTATTCCTCTCCAGTGCTGACATGGATCTTGGGGTACTTCTGGAGTCTCCCCAGGGGAGTCAGTCCTCGTCTCGAATGCGGGCATGCACTTGCGCTTTCCTCCAGAGCGGTAGCAGCAGTGTCACGCAGTCCGCCGCGTGGATCAAAGGATCTATGGTTTTCCCTCGAGTCTTTCCCACGAGGCTTTCCCACGAGGCTTTCCCACAGGGCTGTCCCATGTGCACACGTGGTGGGAGTGGATCCTCGGCTTGAACGTCAAGGCAGTGCAGGGAAAACAGGTTCCTCTGGAATGGACTGACACATCTGGGGGACTCTTGGAATGGTGGCACGACCCTGGAGTTCCTCTCGCCTTTCCTGTGGAGAGCGCCTCCTCTTGAGATGCGACGGGAACGCCGGGAATTCTTTCCCTACGAAACAGGGAAAGGATCCCTCATCTCGAGCTAGGAGGCGGAAACGGGGCTCCCCTGGATGTGTGCGGGACCCCACGTGCTTCCTCTCGAGTGAAGACGGGTATGTCGGGGAACTTCTTGAGTTGCAGCAAGGGTGTGAAGGACCCTTTGGAAGTTCCAGTGGTTAGACGTGATTAGCCTCGAGAAGCCTCAGCTGAAATGGGCCTCATCTCGCCTGGAGGGCAAAACCTCCTGGATTTTCTCGAGTTGCGGCAGGTGCTCTCGACTTACGACGGGGACCTCAGGGACCCGCTCTGGTGGCCTCAGGAAAGGCCAGTCCCCATGCGAGTTCCTCGGGGACCTCTCGGGATTCCTCTCCCGTCGATGCCGGGGCCTAAGACCTTGTGTGGAGTCGGGGCCGGAACCTGAGGATTCCTCTCCAGTGCTGACATGGATCTTGGGGTACTTCTGGAGTCTCCCCAGGGGAGTCAGTCCTCGTCTCGAATGCGGGCATGCACTTGCGCTTTCCTCCAGAGCGGTAGCAGCAGTGTCACGCAGTCCACCGCGTGGATCAAAGGATCTATGGTTTTCCCTCGAGTCTTTCCCACGAGGCTTTCCCACGAGGCTTTCCCACAGGGCTGTCCCAAGTGCACACGTGGTGGGAGTCGATCCTCGGCTTGAACGTCAAGGCAGTGCAGGGAAAACAGGTTCCTCTGGAATGGACTGACAAATCTGGGGGACTCTTGGAATGTTGGCACGACCCTGGAGTTCCTCTCGCCTTTCCTGTGGAGAGCGCCTCCTCTTGAGATGCGACGGGAACGCCGGGAATTCTTTCCCTAGGAAACAGGGAAAGGATCCCTCATCTCGAGCTAGGAGGCGGAAACGGGGCTCCCCTGGATGTGTGCGGGACCCCACGTGCTTCCTCTCGAGTGGAGACGTGTATGTCGGGGAACTTCTTGAGTTGCAGCAAGGGTGTGAAGGACCCTTTGGAAGTTCCAGTGGTTAGACGTGATTAGCCTCGAGAAGCCTCAGCGGAAATGGGCCTCATCTCGCCTGGAGGGCAAAACCTCCTGGATTTTCTCGAGTTGCGGCAGGTGCTCTCGACTTACGACGGGGACCTCAGGGACCCGCTCTGGTGGCCTCAGGAAAGGCCAGTCCCCATGCGAGTTCCTCGGGGGCCTCTCGGGATTCCTCTCCCGTCGATGCCGGGGCCTAAGACCTTGTGTGGAGTCGGGGCCGGAACCTGAGGATTCCTCTCCAGTGCTGACATGGATCTTGGGGTACTTCTGGAGTCTCCCCAGGGGAGTCAGTCCTCGTCTCGAATGCGGGCATGCACTTGCGCTTTCCTCCAGAGCGGTAGCAGCAGTGTCACGCAGTCCGCCGCGTGGATCAAAGGATCTATGGTTTTCCCTCGAGTCTTTCCCACGAGGCTTTCCCACGAGGCTTTCCCACAGGGCTGTCCCACGTGCACACGTGGTGGGAGTCGATCCTCGGCTTGAACGTCAAGGCAGTGCAGGGAAAACAGGTTCCTCTGGAATGGACTGACACATCTGGGGGACTCTTGGAATGGTGGCACGACCCTGGAGTTCCTCTCGCCTTTCCTGTGGAGAGCGCCTCCTCTTGAGATGCGACGGGAACGCCGGGAATTCTTTCCCTACGAAACAGGGAAAGGATCCCTCATCTCGAGCTAGGAGGCGGAAACGGGGCTCCCCTGGATGTGTGCGGGACCCCACGTGCTTCCTCTCGAGTGGAGACGGGTATGTCGGGGAACTTCTTGAGTTGCAGCAAGGGTGTGAAGGACCCTTTGGAAGTTCCAGTGGTTAGACGTGATTAGCCTCGAGAAGCCTCAGCGGAAATGGGCCTCATCTCGCCTGGAGGGCAAAACCTCCTGGATGTTCTCGAGTTGCGGCAGGTGCTCTCGACTTACGACGGGGACCTCAGGGACCCGCTCTGGTGGCCTCAGGAAAGGCCAGTCCCCATGCGAGTTCCTCGGGGGCCTCTCGGGATTCCTCTCCCGTCGATGCCGGGGTCTAAGACCTTGTGTGGAGTCGGGGCCGGAACCTGAGGATTCCTCTCCAGTGCTGACATGGATCTTGGGGTAATTCTGGAGTCTCCCCAGGGGAGTCAGTCCTCGTCTCGAATGCGGGCATGCACTTGCGCTTTCCTCCAGAGCGGTAGCAGCAGTGTCACGCAGTCCACCGCGTGGATCAAAGGATCTATGATTTTCCCTCGAGTCTTTCCCACGAGGCTTTCCCACGAGGCTTTCCCACAGGGCTGTCCCACGTGCACACCTGGTGGGAGTCGATCCTCGGCTTGAACGTCAAGGCAGTGCAGGGAAAACAGGTTCCTCTGGAATGGACTGACATATCTGGGGGACTCTTGGAATGGTGGCACGACCCTGGAGTTCCTCTCGCCTTTCCTGTGGAGAGCGCCTCCTCTTGAGATGCGACGGGAACGCCGGGAATTCTTTCCCTACGTAACAGGGAAAGGATCCCTCATCTCGAGCTAGGAGGCGGAAACGGGGCTCCCCTGGATGTGTGCGGGACCCCACGTGCTTCCTCTCGAGTGGAGACGGGTATGTCGGGGAACTTCTTGAGTTGCAGCAAGGTTGTGAAGCACCCTTTGGAAGTTCCAGTGGTTAGACGTGATTAGCCTCGAGAAGCCTCAGCGGAAATGGGCCTCATCTCGCCTGGAGGGCAAAACCGCCTGGATTTTCTCGAGTTGCGGCAGGTGCTCTCGACTTAGGACGGGGACCTCAGGGACCCGCTCTGGAGGCCTCAGGAAAGGCCAGTCCCATGCGAGTTCCTCGGGGGCTTCTCGGGATTCCTCTCCCGTCGATGCCGGGGCCTAAGACCTTGTGTGGACTCGGGGCCGGAACCTGAGGATTCCTCTCCAGTGCTGACATGGATCTTGGGGTACTTCTGGAGTCTCCCCAGGGGAGTCAGTCCTCGTCTCGAATGCGGGCATGCACTTGCGCTTTCCTCCAGAGCGGTAGCAGCAGTGTCACGCAGTCCGCCGCGTGGATCAAAGGATCTATGGTTTTCCCTCGAGTCTTTCCCACGAGGCTTTCCCACGAGGCTTTCCCACAGGGCTGTCCCATGTGCACACGTGGTGGGAGTGGATCCTCGGCTTGAACGTCAAGGCAGTGCAGGGAAAACAGGTTCCTCTGGAATGGACTGACACATCTGGGGGACTCTTGGAATGGTGGCACGACCCTGGAGTTCCTCTCGCCTTTCCTGTGGAGAGCGCCTCCTCTTGAGATGCGACGGGAACGCCGGGAATTCTTTCCCTACGAAACAGGGAAAGGATCCCTCATCTCGAGCTAGGAGGCGGAAACGGGGCTCCCCTGGATGTGTGCGGGACCCCACGTGCTTCCTCTCGAGTGGAGACGGGTATGTCGGGGAACTTCTTGAGTTGCAGCAAGGGTGTGAAGGACCCTTTGGAAGTTCCAGTGGTTAGACGTGATTAGCCTCGAGAAGCCTCAGCTGAAATGGGCCTCATCTCGCCTGGAGGGCAAAACCTCCTGGATTTTCTCGAGTTGCGGCAGGTGCTCTCGACTTACGACGGGGACCTCAGGGACCCGCTCTGGTGGCCTCAGGAAAGGCCAGTCCCCATGCGAGTTCCTCGGGGACCTCTCGGGATTCCTCTCCCGTCGATGCCGGGGCCTAAGACCTTGTGTGGAGTCGGGGCCGGAACCTGAGGATTCCTCTCCAGTGCTGACATGGATCTTGGGGTACTTCTGGAGTCTCCCCAGGGGAGTCAGTCCTCGTCTCGAATGCGGGCATGCACTTGCGCTTTCCTCCAGAGCGGTAGCAGCAGTGTCACGCAGTCCGCCGCGTGGATCAAAGGATCTATGGTTTTCCCTCGAGTCTTTCCCACGAGGCTTTCCCACGAGGCTTTCCCACAGGGCTGTCCCACGTGCACACGTGGTGGGAGTCGATCCTCGGTTTGAACGTCAAGGCAGTGCAGGGAAAACAGGTTCCTCTGGAATGGACTGACACATCTGGGGGACTCTTGGAATGGTGGCACGACCCTGGAGTTCCTCTCGCCTTTCCTGTGGAGAGCGCCTCCTCTTGAGATGCGACGGGAACGCCGGGAATTCTTTCCCTACGAAACAGGGAAAGGATCCCTCATCTCGAGCTAGGAGGGGGAAACGGGGCTCCCCTGGATGTGTGCGGGACCCCACGTGCTTCCTCTCGAGTGGAGACGGGTATGTCGGGGAACTTCTTGAGTTGCAGCAAGGGTGTGAAGGACCCTTTGGAAGTTCCAGTGGTTAGACGTGATTAGCCTCGAGAAGCCTCAGCGGAAATGGGCCTCATCTCGCCTGGAGGGCAAAACCTCCTGGATTTTCTCGAGTTGCGGCAGGTGCTCTCGACTTACGACGGGGACCTCAGGGACCCGCTCTGGTGGCCTCAGGAAAGGCCAGTCCCCATGCGAGTTCCTCGGGGGCCTCTCGGGATTCCTCTCCCGTCGATTCCGGGGCCTAAGACCTTGTGTGGACTCGGGGCCGGAACCTGAGGATTCCTCTCCAATGCTGACATGGATCTTGGGGTACTTCTGGAGTCTCCCCAGGTGAGTCAGTCCTCGTCTCGAATGCGGGCATGCACTTGCGCTTTCCTCCAGAGCGGAAGCAGCAGTGTCACGCAGTCCGCCGCGTGGATCAAAGGATCTATGGTTTTCCCTCGAGTCTTTCCCACGAGGCTTTCCCACGAGGCTTTCCCACAGGGCTGTCCCACGTGCACACGTGGTGGGAGTCGATCCTCGGCTTGAACGTCAAGGCAGTGCAGGGAAAACAGGTTCCTCAGGAATGGACTGACACATCTGGGGGACTCTTGGAATGGTGGCACGACCCTGGAGTTCCTCTCGCCTTTCCTGTGGAGAGCGCCTCCTCTTGAGATGCGACGGGAACGCCGGGAATTCTTTCCCTACGAAACAGGGAAAGGATCCCTCATCTCGAGCTAGGAGGCGGAAACGGGGCTCCCCTGGATGTGTGCGGTACCCCACGTGCTTCCTCTCGAGTGGAGACGGGTATGTCGGGGAACTTCTTGAGTTGCAGCAAGGGTGTGAAGGACCCTTTGGAAGTTCCAGTGGTTAGACGTGATTAGCCTCGAGAAGCCTCAGCGGAAATGGGCCTCATCTCGCCTGGAGGGCAAAACCTCCTGGATTTTCTCGAGTTGCGTCAGGTGCTCTCGACTTACGACGGGGACCTCAGGGACCCGCTCTGGTGGCCTCAGGAAAGGCCAGTCCCCATGCGAGTTCCTCGGGGGCCTCTCGGGATTCCTCTCCCGTCGATGCCGGGGCCTAAGACCTTGTGTGGAGTCGGGGCCGGAACCTGAGGATTCCTCTCCAGTGCTGACATGGATCTTGGGGTACTTCTGGAGTCTCCCCAGGGGAGTCAGTCCTCGTCTCGAATGCGGGTATGCACTTGCGCTTTCCTCCAGAGCGGTAGCAGCAGTGTCACGCAGTCCGCCGCGTGGATCAAAGGATCTATGGTTTCCCTCGAGTCTTTCCCACTTAGCTTTCCCACGAGGCTTTCCCACAGGGCTGTCCCACGTGCACACGTGGTGGGAGTCGATCCTCGGCTTGAACGTCAAGGCAGTGCAGGGAAAACAGGTTCCTCTGGAATGGACTGACACATCTGGGGGACTCTTGGAATGGTGGCACGACCCTGGAGTTCCTCTCGCCTTTCCTGTGGAGAGCGCCTCCTCTTGAGATGCGACGGGAACGCCGGGAATTCTTTCCCTACGTAACAGGGAAAGGATCCCTCATCTCGGGCTAGGAGGCGGAAACGGGGCTCCCCTGGATGTGTGCGGGACCCCACGTGCTTCCTCTCGAGTGGAGACGGGTATGTCGGGGAACTTCTTGAGTTGCAGCAAGGTTGTGAAGCACCCTTTGGAAGTTCCAGTGGTTAGACGTGATTAGCCTCGAGAAGCCTCAGCGGAAATGGGCCTCATCTCGCCTGGAGGGCAAAACCTCCTGGATTTTCTCGAGTTGCGGCAGGTGCTCTCGACTTAGGACGGGGACCTCAGGGACCCGCTCTGGAGGCCTCAGGAAAGGCCAGTCCCATGCGAGTTCCTCGGGGGCTTCTCGGGATTCCTCTCCCGTCGATGCCGGGGCCTAAGTCCTTGTGTGGACTCGGGGCCGGAACCTGAGGATTCCTCTCCAGTGCTGACATGGATCTTGGGGTACTTCTGGAGTCTCCCCAGGGGAGTCAGTCCTCGTCTCGAATGAGGGCATGCACTTGCGCTTTCCTCCAGAGCTGTAGCAGCAGTGTCACGCAGTCCGCCGCGTGGATCAAAGGATCTATGGTTTTCCCTCGAGTCTTTCCCACGAGGCTTTCCCACGAGGCTTTCCCACAGGTCTGTCCCATGTGCACACGTGGTGGGAGTGGATCCTCGGCTTGAACGTCAAGGCAGTGCAGGGAAAACAGGTTCCTCTGGAATGGACTGACACATCTGGGGGACTCTTGGAATGGTGGCACGACCCTGGAGTTCCTCTCGCCTTTCCTGTGGAGAGCGCCTCCTCTTGAGATGCGACGGGAACGCCGGGAATTCTTTCCCTACGAAACAGGGAAAGGATCCCTCATCTCGAGCTAGGAGGCGGAAACGGGGCTCCCCTGGATGTGTGCGGGACCCCACGTGCTTCCTCTCGAGTGGAGACGGGTATGTCGGGGAACTTCTTGAGTTGCAGCAAGGGTGTGAAGGACCCTTTGGAAGTTCCAGTGGTTAGACGTGATTAGCCTCGAGAAGCCTCAGCTGAAATGGGCCTCATCTCGCCTGGAGGGCAAAACCTCCTGGATTTTCTCGAGTTGCGGCAGGTGCTCTCGACTTACGACGGGGACCTCAGGGACCCGCTCTGGTGGCCTCAGAACAGGCCAGTCCCCATGCGAGTTCCTCGGGGGCCTCTCGGGATTCCTCTCCCGTCGATGCCGGGGCCTAAGACCTTGTGTGGAGTCCGGGCCGGAACCTGAGGATTCCTCTCCAGTGCTGACATGGATCTTGGGGTACTTCTGGAGTCTCCCCAGGGGAGTCAGTCCTCGTCTCGAATGCGGGCATGCACTTGCGCTTTCCTCCAGAGCGGTAGCAGCAGTGTCACGCAGTCCGCCGCGTGGATCAAAGGATCTATGGTTTTCCCTCGAGTCTTTCCCACGAGGCTTTCCCACGAGGCTTTCCCACAGGGCTGTCCCACGTGCACACGTGGTGGGAGTCGATCCTCGGCTTGAACGTCAAGGCAGTGCAGGGAAAACAGGTTCCTCTGGAATGGACTGACACATCTGGGGGACTCTTGGAATGGTGGCACGACCCTGGAGTTCCTCTCGCCTTTCCTGTGGAGAGCGCCTCCTCTTGAGATGCGTCGGGAACGCCGGGAATTCTTTCCCTACGAAACAGGGAAAGGATCCCTCATCTCGAGCTAGGAGGGGGAAACGGGGCTCCCCTGGATGTGTGCGGGACCCCACGTGCTTCCTCTCGAGTGGAGACGATTATGTCGGGGAACTTCTTGAGTTGCAGCAAGGGTGTGAAGGACCCTTTGGAAGTTCCAGTGGTTAGACGTGATTAGCCTCGAGAAGCCTCAGCGGAAATGGGCCTCATCTCGCCTGGAGGGCAAAACCTCCTGGATTTTCTCGAGTTGCGGCAGGTGCTCTCGACTTACGACGGGGACCTCAGGGACCCGCTCTGGTGGCCTCAGGAAAGGCCAGTCCCCATGCGAGTTCCTCGGGGGCCTCTCGGGATTCCTCTCCCGTCGATTCCGGGGCCTAAGACCTTGTGTGGAGTCGGGGCCGGAACCTGAGGATTCCTCTCCAATGCTGACATGGATCTTGGGGTACTTCTGGAGTCTCCCCAGGGGAGTCAGTCCTCGTCTCGAATGCGGGCATGCACTTGCGCTTTCCTCCAGAGCGGAAGCAGCAGTGTCACGCAGTCCGCCGCGTGGATCAAAGGATCTATGGTTTTCCCTCGAGTCTCTCCCACGAGGCTTTCCCACGAGGCTTTCCCACAGGGCTGTCCCACGTGCACACGTGGTGGGAGTCGATCCTCGGCTTGAACGTCAAGGCAGTGCAGGGAAAACAGGTTGCTCAGGAATGGACTGACACATCTGGGGGACTCTTGGAATGGTGGCACGACCCTGGAGTTCCTCTCGCCTTTCCTGTGGAGAGCGCCTCCTCTTGAGATGCGACGGGAACGCCGGGAATTCTTTCCCTACGAAACAGGGAAAGGATCCCTCATCTCGAGCTAGGAGGCGGAAACGGGGCTCCCCTGGATGTGTGCGTACCCCACGTGCTTCCTCTCGAGTGAAGACGGGTATGTCGGGGAACTTCTTGAGTTGCAGCAAGGGTGTGAAGGACCCTTTGGAAGTTCCAGTGGTTAGACGTGATTAGCCTCGAGAAGCCTCAGCTGAAATGGGCCTCATCTCGCCTGGAGGGCAAAACCTCCTGGATTTTCTCGAGTTGCGGCAGGTGCTCTCGACTTACGACGGGGACCTCAGGGACCCGCTCTGGTGGCCTCAGGAAAGGCCAGTCCCCATGCGAGTTCCTCGGGGGCCTCTCGGGATTCCTCTCCCGTCGATGCCGGGGCCTAAGACCTTGTGTGGACTCGGGGCCGGAACCTGAGGATTCCTCTCCAGTGCTGACATGGATCTTGGGGTACTTCTGGAGTCTCCCCAGGGGAGTCAGTCCTCGTCTCGAATGCGGGCATGCAGTTGCGCTTTCCTCCATAGCGGTAGCAGCAGTGTCACGCAGTCCGCCGCGTGGATCAAAGGATCTATGGTTTTCCCTCGAGTCTTTCCCACGAGGCTTTCCCACGAGGCTTTAACACAGGGCTGTCCCACGTGCACACGTGGTGGGAGTGGATCCTCGGCTTGAACGTCAAGGCAGTGCAGGGAAAACAGGTTCCTCTGGAATGGACTGACACATCTGGGGGACTCTTGGAATGTTGGCACGACCCTGGAGTTCCTCTCGCCTTTCCTGTGGAGAGCGCCTCCTCTTGAGATGCGACGGGAACGCCGGGAATTCTTTCCCTAGGAAACAGGGAAAGGATCCCTCATCTCGAGCTAGGAGGCGGAAACGGGGCTCCCCTGGATGTGTGCGGGACCCCACGTGCTTCCTCTCGAGTGGAGACGGGTATGTCGGGGAACTTCTTGAGTTGCAGCAATGGTGTGAAGCACCCTTTGGAAGTTCCAGTGGTTAGACGTGATTAGCCTCGAGAAGCCTCAGCGGAAATGGGCCTCATCTCGCCTGGAGGGCAAAACCTCCTGGATTTCCTCGAGTTGCGGCAGGTGCTCTCGATTTACGACGGGGACCTCAGGGACCCGCTCTGGTGGCCTCAGGAAAGGCCAGTCCCCATGCGAGTTCCTCGGGGGCCTCTCGGGATTCCTCTCCCGTCGATGCCGGGGCCTAAGACCTTGTGTGGAGTCGGGGCCGGAACCTGAGGATTCCTCTCCAGTGCTGACATGGATCTTGGGGTACTTCTGGAGTCTCCCCAGGGGAGTCAGTCCTCGTCTAGAATGCGGGCATGCACTTGCACTTTCCTCCAGAGCGGTAGCAGCAGTGTCACGCAGTCTGCCGCGTGGATCAAAGGATCTATGGTTTCCCTCGAGTCTTTCCCACGAGGCTTTCCCACGAGGCTTTCCCACAGGGCTGTCCCACGTGCACACGTGGTGGGAGTCGATCCTCGGCTTGAACGTCAAGGCAGTGCAGGGAAAACAGGTTCCTCTGGAATGGACTGACACATCTGGGGGACTCTTGGAATGGTGGCACGACCCTGGAGTTCCTCTCGCCTTTCCTGTGGAGAGCGCCTCCTCTTGAGATGCGACGGGAACGCCGGGAATTCTTTCCCTACGAAACAGGGAAAGGATCCCTCATCTCGAGCTAGGAGGCGGAAACGGGGCTCCCCTGGATGTGTGAGGGACCCCACGTGCTTCCTCTCGAGTGGAGACGGGTATGTCGGGCAACTTCTTGAGTTGCAGCAAGGGTGTGAAGGACCCTTTGGAAGTTCCAGTGGTTAGACGTGATTAGCCTCGAGAAGCCTCAGCGGAAATGGGCCTCATCTCGCCTGGAGGGCAAAACCTCCTGGATTTTCTCGAGTTGCGGCAGGTGCTCTCGACTTACGACGGGGACCTCAGGGACCCGCTCTGGTGGCCTCAGGAAAGGCCAGTCCCATGCGAGTTCCTCGGGGGCGTCTCGGGATTCCTCTCCCGTCGATGCCGGGGCCTAAGACCTTGTGTGGAGTCGGGGCCGGAACCTGAGGATTCCTCTCCAGTGCTGACATGGATCTTGGGGTACTTCTGGAGTCTCCCCAGGGGAGTCAGTCCTCGTCTCGAATGCGGGCATGCACTTGCGCTTTCCTCCAGAGCGGTAGCAGCAGTGTCACGCAGTCCGCCGCGTGGATCAAAGGATCTATGGTTTTCCCTCGAGTCTTTCCCACGAGGCTTTCCCACGAGGCTTTAACACAGGGCTGTCCCACGTGCACACGTGGTGGGAGTGGATCCTCGGCTTGAACGTCAAGGCAGTGCAGGGAAAACAGGTTCCTCTGGAATGGACTGACACATCTGGGGGACTCTTGGAATGTTGGCACGACCCTGGAGTTCCTCTCGCCTTTCCTGTGGAGAGCGCCTCCTCTTGAGATGCGACGGGAACGCCGGGAATTCTTTCCCTAGGAAACAGGGAAAGGATCCCTCATCTCGAGCTAGGAGGCGGAAACGGGGCTCCCCTGGATGTGTGCGGAACCCCACGTGCTTCCTCTCGAGTGGAGACGGGTATGTCGGGGAACTTCTTGAGTTGCAGCAAGGGTGTGAAGGACCCTTTGGAAGTTCCAGTGGTTAGACGTGATTAGCCTCGAGAAGCCTCAGCGGAAATGGGCCTCATCTCGCCTGGAGGGCAAAACCGCCTGGATTTTCTCGAGTTGCGGCAGGTGCTCTCGACTTACGACGGGGACCTCAGGGACCCGCTCTGGTGGCCTCAGGAAAGGCCAGTCCCCATGCGAGTTCCTCGGGGGCCTCTCGGGATTCCTATCCCGTCGATGCCGGGGCCTAAGACCTTGTGTGGAGGCGGGGCCGGAACCTGAGGATTCCTCTCCAGTGCTGACATGGATCTTGGGGTACTTCTGGAGTCTCCCCAGGGGAGTCAGTCCTCGTCTCGAATGCGGGCATGCACTTGCGCTTTCCTCCAGAGCGGTAGCAGCAGTGTCACGCAGTCCGCCGCGTGGATCAAAGGATCTATGGTTTTCCCTCGAGTCTTTCCCCCGAGGCTTTCCCACGAGGCTTTCCCACAGGGCTGTCCCACGTGCACACGTGGTGGGAGTCGATCCTCGGCTTGAACGTCAAGGCAGTGCAGGGAAAACAGGTTCCTCTGGAATGGACTGACACATCTGGGGGACTCTTGGAATGGTGGCACGACCCTGGAGTTCCTCTCGCCTTTCCTGTGTAGAGCGCCTCCTCTTGAGATGCGACGGGAACGCCGGGAATTCTTTCCCTACGAAACAGGGAAAGGATCCCTCATCTCGAGCTAGGAGGCGGAAACGGGGCTCCCCTGGATGTGTGCGGGACCCCACGTGCTTCCTCTCGAGTGGAGACGGGTATGTCGGGGAACTTCTTGAGTTGCAGCAAGGGTGTGAAGGACCCTTTGGAAGTTCCAGTGGTTAGACGTGATTAGCCTCGAGAAGCCTCAGCGGAAATGGGCCTCATCTCGCCTGGAGGGCAAAACCTCCTGGATTTTCTCGAGTTGCGGCAGGTGCTCTCGACTTACGACGGGGACCTCAGGGACCCGCTCTGGTGGCCTCAGGAAAGGCCAGTCCCCATGCGAGTTCCTCGGGGGCCTCTCGGGATTCCTCTCCCGTCGATGCCGGGGCCTAAGACCTAGTGTGTAGTCGGGGCCTGAACCTGAGGATTCCTCTCCAGTGCTGACATGGATCTTGGGGTACTTCTGGAGTCTCCCCAGGGGAGTCAGTCCTCGTCTCGAATGCGGGCATGCACTTGCGCTTTCCTCCAGAGCGGTAGCAGCAGTGTCACGCAGTCCGCCGCGTGGATCAAAGGATCTATGGTTTTCCCTCGAGTCTTTCCCACGAGGCTTTCCCACGAGGCTTTCCCACAGGGCTGTCCCACGTGCACACGTGGTGGGAGTCGATCCTCGGCTTGAACGTCAAGGCAGTGCAGGGAAAACAGGTTCCTCTGGAATGGACTGACACATCTGGGGGACTCTTGGAATGTTGTCACGACCCTGGAGTTCCTCTCGCCTTTCCTGTGGAGAGCGCCTCCTCTTGAGATGCGACGGGAACGCCGGGAATTCTTTCCCTACGAAACAGGGAAAGGATCCCTCATCTCGAGCTAGGAGGCGGAAACGGGGCTCCCCTGGATGTGTGCGGGACCCCACGTGCTTCCTCTCGAGTGGAGACGGGTATGTCGGGGAACTTCTTGAGTTGCAGCAAGGGTGTGAAGCACCCTTTGGAAGTTCCAGTGGTTAGACGTTATTAGCCTCGAGAAGCCTCAGCGGAAATGGGCCTCATCTCGCCTGGAGGGCAAAACCTCCTGGATTTTCTCGAGTTGCGGCAGGTGCTCTCGACTTACGACGGGGACCTCAGGGACCCGCTCTGGTGGCCTCAGGAAAGGCCAGTCCCATGCGAGTTCCTCGGGGGCGTCTCGGGATTCCTCTCCCGTCGATGCCGGGGCCTAAGACCTTGTGTGGACTCGGGGACGGAACCTGAGGATTCCTCTCCAGTGCTGACATGGATCTTGGGGTACTTCTGGAGTCTCCCCAGGGGAGTCAGTCCTCGTCTCGAATGCGGGCATGCACTTGCGCTTTCCTCCAGAGTTGTAGCAGCAGTGTCACGCAGTCCGCCGCGTGGATCAAAGGATCTATGGTTTTCCCTCGAGTCTTTCCCACGAGGCTTTCCCACGAGGCTTTCCCACAGGGCTGTCCCAAGTGCACACGTGGTGGGAGTCGATCCTCGGCTTGAACGTCAAGGCAGTGCAGGGAAAACAGGTTCCTCTGGAATGGACTGACACATCTGGGGGACTCTTGGAATGTTGGCACGACCCTGGAGTTCCTCTCGCCTTTCCTGTGGAGAGCGCCTCCTCTTGAGATGCGACGGGAACGCCGGGAATTCTTTCCCTACGAAACAGGGAAAGGATCCCTCATCTCGAGCTAGGAGGCGGAAACGGGGCTCCCCTGGATGTGTGCGGGACCCCACGTGCTTCCTCTCGAGTGGAGACGGGTATGTCGGGGAACTTCTTGAGTTGCAGGAAGGGTGTGAAGGACCCTTTGGAAGTTCCAGTGGTTAGACGTGATTAGCCTCGAGAAGCCTCAGCGGAAATGGGCCTCATCTCGCCTGGAGGGCAAAACCTCCTGGATTTTCTCGAGTTGCGGCAGGTGCTCTCGACTTAGGACGGGGACCTCAAGGACCCGCTCTGGAGGCCTCAGGAAAGGCCAGTCCCCATGCGAGTTCCACGGGGGCCTCTCGGGATTCCTCTCCCGTCGATGCCGGGGCCTAAGACCTTGTGTGGAGTCGGGGCCGGAACCTGAGGATTCCTCTCCAGTGCTGACATGGATCTTGGGGTACTTCTGGAGTCTCCCCAGGGGAGTCAGTCCTCGTCTCGAATGCGGGCATGCACTTGCGCTTTCCTCAAGAGCGGTAGCAGCAGTGTCACGCAGTCCGCCGCGTGGATCAAAGGATCTATGGTTTTCCCTCGAGTCTTTCCCACGAGGCTTTCCCACGAGGCTTTCCCACAGGGCTGTCCCACGTGCACACGTGTTGGGAGACGATCCTCGGCTTGAACGTCAAGGAAGTGCAGGGAAAACAGGTTCCTCTGGAATGGACTGACACATCTGGGGGACTCTTGGAATGGTGGCACGACCCTGGAGTTCCTCTCGCCTTTCCTGTGGAGAGCGCCTCCTCTTGAGATGCGACGGGAACGCCGGGAATTCTTTCCCTACGAAACAGGGAAAGGATCCCTCATCTCGAGCTAGGAGGCGGAAACGGGGCTCCCCTGGATGTGTGAGGGACCCCACGTGCTTCCTCTCGAGTGGAGACGGGTATGTCGGGGAACTTCTTGAGTTGCAGCAAGGGTGTGAAGGACCCTTTGGAAGTTCCAGTGGTTAGACGTGATTAGCCTCGAGAAGCCTCAGCGGAAATGGGCCTCATCTCGCCTGGAGGGCAAAACCTCCTGGATTTTCTCGAGTTGCGGCAGGTGCTCTCGACTTACGACGGGGACCTCAGGGACCCGCTCTAGTGGCCTCAGTAAAGGCCAGTCCCATGCGAGTTCCTCGGGGGCCTCTCGGGATTCCTCTCCCGTCGATGCCGGGGCCTAAGACCTTGTGTGGAGTCGGGGCCGGAACCTGAGGATTCCTCTCCAGTGCTGACATGGATCTTGGGGTACTTCTGGAGTCTCCCCAGGGGAGTCAGTCCTCGTCTCGAATGCGGGCATGCACTTGCGCTTTCCTCCAGAGCGGTAGCAGCAGTGTCACGCAGTCCGCCGCGTGGATCAAAGGATCTATGGTTTTCCCTCGAGTCTTTCCCACGAGGCTTTCCCACGAGGCTTTCCCACAGGGCTGTCCCACGTGCACACGTGGTGGGAGTCGATCCTCGGCTTGAACGTCAAGGCAGTGCAGGGAAAACAGGTTCCTCTGGAATGGACTGACACATCTGGGGGACTCTTGGAATGGTGGCACGACCCTGGAGTTCCTCTCGCCTTTCCTGTGGAGAGCGCCTCCTCTTGAGATGCGACGGGAACGCCGGGAATTCTTTCCCTACGAAACAGGGAAAGGATCCCTCATCTCGAGCTAGGAGGCGGAAACGGGTCTCCCCTGGATGTGTGCGGGACCCCACGTGCTTCCTCTCGAGTGGAGACGGGTATGTCGGGGAACTTCTTGAGTTGCAGCAAGGGTGTGAAGCACCCTTTGGAAGTTCCAGTGGTTTGACGTGATTAGCCTCGAGAAGCCTCAGCGGAAATGGGCCTCATCTCGCCTGGAGGGCAAAACCTCCTGGATTTCCTCGAGTTGCGGCAGGTGCTCTCGATTTACGACGGGGACCTCAGGGACCCGCTCTGGTGGCCTCAGGAAAGGCCAGTCCCCATGCGAGTTCCTCAGGGGCCTCTCGGGATTCCTCTCCCGTCGATGCCGGGGCCTAAGACCTTGTGTGGAGTCGGGGCCGGAACCTGAGGATTCCTCTCCAGTGCTGACATGGATCTTGGGGTACTTCTGGAGTCTCCCCAGGGGAGTCAGTCCTCGTCTCGAATGCGGGCATGCACTTGCGCTTTCCTCCAGAGCGGTAGCAGCAGTGTCACGCAGTCCGCCGCGTGGATCAAAGGATCTATGGTTTTCCCTCGAGTCTTTCCCAAGAGGCTTTCCCACAAGGCTTTCCCACAGGGCTGTCCCACGTGCACACGTTGTGGGAGTCGATCCTCGGCTTGAACGTCAAGGCAGTGCAGGGAAAACAGGTTCCTCTGGAATGGACTGACACATCTGGGGGACTCTTGGAATGGTGGCACGACCCTGGAGTTCCTCTCGCCTTTCCTGTGGAGAGCGCCTCCTCTTGAGATGCGACGGGAACGCCGGGAATTCTTTCCCTACGAAACAGGGAAAGGATCCCTCATCTCGAGCTAGGAGGCGGAAACGGGGCTCCCCTGGATGTGTGCGGAACCCCACGTGCTTCGTCTCGAGTGGAGACGGGTATGTCGGGCAACTTCTTGAGTTGCAGCAAGGGTGTGAAGGACCCTTTGGAAGTTCCAGTGGTTAGACGTGATTAGCCTCGAGAAGCCTCAGCGGAAATGGGCCTCATCTCGCCTGGAGGGCAAAACCTCCTGGATTTTCTCGAGTTGCGGCAGGTGCTCTCGACTTACGACGGGGACCTCAGGGACCCGCTCTGGTGGCCTCAGGAAAGGCCAGTCCCCATGCGAGTTCCTCGGGGGCCTCTCGGGATTCCTCTCCCGTCGATGCCGGGGCCTAAGACCTAGTGTGTAGTCGGGGCCTGAACCTGAGGATTCCTCTCCAGTGCTGACATGGATCTTGGGGTACTTCTGGAGTCTCCCCAGGGGAGTCAGTCCTCGTCTCGAATGCGGGCATGCACTTGCGCTTTCCTCCAGAGCGGTAGCAGCAGTGTCACGCAGTCCGCCGCGTGGATCAAAGGATCTATGGTTTTCCCTCGAGTCTTTCCCACGAGGCTTTCCCACGAGGCTTTCCCACAGGGCTGTCCCACGTGCACACGTGGTGGGAGTGGATCCTCGCCTTGAACGTCAAGGCAGTGCAGGGAAAACAGGTTCCTCTGGAATGGACTGACACATCTGGGGGACTCTTGGAATGTTGTCACGACCCTGGAGTTCCTCTCGCCTTTCCTGTGGAGAGCGCCTCCTCTTGAGATGCGACGGGAACGCCGGGAATTCTTTCCCTACGAAACAGGGAAAGGATCCCTCATCTCGAGCTAGGAGGCGGAAACGGGGCTCCCCTGGATGTGTGCGGGACCCCACGTGCTTCCTCTCGAGTGGAGACGGGTATGTCGGGGAACTTCTTGAGTTGCAGCAAGGGTGTGAAGCACCCTTTGGAAGTTCCAGTGGTTAGACGTGATTAGCCTCGAGAAGCCTCAGCTGAAATGGGCCTCATCTCGCCTGGAGGGCAAAACCTCCTGGATTTTCTCGAGTTGCGGCAGGTGCTCTCGACTTACGACGGGGACCTCAGGGACCCGCTCTGGTGGCCTCAGGAAAGGCCAGTCCCATGCGAGTTCCTCGGGGGCGTCTCGGGATTCCTCTCCCGTCGATGCCGGGGCCTAAGACCTTGTGTGGACTCGGGGACGGAACCTGAGGATTCCTCTCCAGTGCTGACATGGATCTTGGGGTACTTCTGGAGTCTCCCCAGGGGAGTCAGTCCTCGTCTCGAATGCGGGCATGCACTTGCGCTTTCCTCCAGAGTTGTAGCAGCAGTGTCACGCAGTCCGCCGCGTGGATCAAAGGATCTATGGTTCTCCCTCGAGTCTTTCCCCCGAGGCTTTCCCACGAGGCTTTCCCACAGGGCTGTCCCAAGTGCACACGTGGTGGGAGTCGATCCTCGGCTTGAACGTCAAGGCAGTGCAGGGAAAACAGGTTCCTCTGGAATGGACTGACACATCTGGGGGACTCTTGGAATGGTGGCACGACCCTGGAGTTCCTCTCGCCTTTCCTGTGGAGAGCGCCTCCTCTTGAGATGCGACGGGAACGCCGGGAATTCTTTCCCTACGAAACAGGGAAAGGATCCCTCATCTCGAGCTAGGAGGCGGAAACGGGGCTCCCCTGGATGTGTGCGGAACCCCACGTGCTTCGTCTCGAGTGGAGACGGGTATGTCGGGCAACTTCTTGAGTTGCAGCAAGGGTGTGAAGGACCCTTTGAAAGTTCCAGTGGTTAGACGTGATTAGCCTCGAGAAGCCTCAGCGGAAATGGGCCTCATCTCGCCTGGAGGGCAAAACCTCCTGGATTTTCTCGAGTTGCGGCAGGTGCTCTCGACTTACGACGGGGACCTCAGGGACCCGCTCTGGTGGCCTCAGGAAAGGCCAGTCCCATGCGAGTTCCTCGGGGGCGTCTCGGGATTCCTCTCCCGTCGATGCCGGGGCCTAAGACCTTGTGTGGAGTCGGGGCCGGAACCTGAGGATTCCTCTCCAGTGCTGACATGGATCTTGGGGTACTTCTGGAGTCTCCCCAGGGGAGTCAGTCCTCGTCTCGAATGCGGGCATGCACTTGCGCTTTCCTCCAGAGTTGTAGCAGCAGTGTCACGCAGTCCGCCGCGTGGATCAAAGGATCTATGGTTTTCCCTCGAGTCTTTCCCACGAGGCTTTCCCACGAGGCTTTCCCACAGGGCTGTCCCAAGTGCACACGTGGTGGGAGTCGATCCTCGGCTTGAACGTCAAGGCAGTGCAGGGAAAACAGGTTCCTCTGGAATGGACTGACACATCTGGGGGACTCTTGGAATGTTGGCACGACCCTGGAGTTCCTCTCGCCTTTCCTGTGGAGAGCGCCTCCTCTTGAGATGCGACGGGAACGCCGGGAATTCTTTCCCTACGAAACAGGGAAAGGATCCCTCATCTCGAGCTAGGAGGCGGAAACGGGGCTCCCCTGGATGTGTGCGGGACCCCACGTGCTTCCTCTCGAGTGGAGACGGGTATGTCGGGGAACTTCTTGAGTTGCAGGAAGGGTGTGAAGGACCCTTTGGAAGTTCCAGTGGTTAGACGTGATTAGCCTCGAGAAGCCTCAGCGGAAATGGGCCTCATCTCGCCTGGAGGGCAAAACCTCCTGGATTTTCTCGAGTTGCGGCAGGTGCTCTCGACTTAGGACGGGG
The DNA here is from genome assembly GCF_042477335.2 of Ovis canadensis. Lineage (NCBI taxonomy): Eukaryota > Metazoa > Chordata > Mammalia > Artiodactyla > Bovidae > Ovis > Ovis canadensis. The sequence goes on along the minus strand of NC_091262.1, from coordinate 3,025,477 downwards.
ACCTCAAGGACCCGCTCTGGAGGCCTCAGGAAAGGCCAGTCCCCATGCGAGTTCCACGGGGGCCTCTCGGGATTCCTCTCCCGTCGATGCCGGGGCCTAAGACCTTGTGTGGAGTCGGGGACGGAACCTGAGGATTCCTCTCCAGTGCTGACATGGATCTTGGGGTACTTCTGGAGTCTCCCCAGGGGAGTCAGTCCTCGTCTCGAATGCGGGCATGCACTTGCGCTTTCCTCAAGAGCGGTAGCAGCAGTGTCACGCAGTCCGCCGCGTGGATCAAAGGATCTATGGTTTTCCCTCGAGTCTTTCCCACGAGGCTTTCCCACGAGGCTTTCCCACAGGGCTGTCCCACGTGCACACGTGTTGGGAGACGATCCTCGGCTTGAACGTCAAGGAAGTGCAGGGAAAACAGGTTCCTCTGGAATGGACTGACACATCTGGGGGACTCTTGGAATGGTGGCACGACCCTGGAGTTCCTCTCGCCTTTCCTGTGGAGAGCGCCTCCTCTTGAGATGCGACGGGAACGCCGGGAATTCTTTCCCTACGAAACAGGGAAAGGATCCCTCATCTCGAGCTAGGAGGCGGAAACGGGGCTCCCCTGGATGTGTGAGGGACCCCACGTGCTTCCTCTCGAGTGGAGACGGGTATGTCGGGGAACTTCTTGAGTTGCAGCAAGGGTGTGAAGGACCCTTTGGAAGTTCCAGTGGTTAGACGTGATTAGCCTCGAGAAGCCTCAGCGGAAATGGGCCTCATCTCGCCTGGAGGGCAAAACCTCCTGGATTTTCTCGAGTTGCGGCAGGTGCTCTCGACTTACGACGGGGACCTCAGGGACCCGCTCTAGTGGCCTCAGTAAAGGCCAGTCCCATGCGAGTTCCTCGGGGGCGTCTCGGGATTCCTCTCCCGTCGATGCCGGGGCCTAAGACCTTGTGTGGAGTCGGGGCCGGAACCTGAGGATTCCTCTCCAGTGCTGACATGGATCTTGGGGTACTTCTGGAGTCTCCCCAGGGGAGTCAGTCCTCGTCTCGAATGCGGGCATGCACTTGCGCTTTCCTCCAGAGCGGTAGCAGCAGTGTCACGCAGTCCGCCGCGTGGATCAAAGGATCTATGGTTTTCCCTCGAGTCTTTCCCACGAGGCTTTCCCACGAGGCTTTCCCACAGGGCTGTCCCACGTGCACACGTGGTGGGAGTCGATCCTCGGCTTGAACGTCAAGGCAGTGCAGGGAAAACAGGTTCCTCTGGAATGGACTGACACATCTGGGGGACTCTTGGAATGGTGGCACGACCCTGGAGTTCCTCTCGCCTTTCCTGTGGAGAGCGCCTCCTCTTGAGATGCGACGGGAACGCCGGGAATTCTTTCCCTACGAAACAGGGAAAGGATCCCTCATCTCGAGCTAGGAGGCGGAAACGGGTCTCCCCTGGATGTGTGCGGGACCCCACGTGCTTCCTCTCGAGTGGAGACGGGTATGTCGGGGAACTTCTTGAGTTGCAGCAAGGGTGTGAAGCACCCTTTGGAAGTTCCAGTGGTTTGACGTGATTAGCCTCGAGAAGCCTCAGCGGAAATGGGCCTCATCTCGCCTGGAGGGCAAAACCTCCTGGATTTCCTCGAGTTGCGGCAGGTGCTCTCGATTTACGACGGGGACCTCAGGGACCCGCTCTGGTGGCCTCAGGAAAGGCCAGTCCCCATGCGAGTTCCTCAGGGGCCTCTCGGGATTCCTCTCCCGTCGATGCCGGGGCCTAAGACCTTGTGTGGAGTCGGGGCCGGAACCTGAGGATTCCTCTCCAGTGCTGACATGGATCTTGGGGTACTTCTGGAGTCTCCCCAGGGGAGTCAGTCCTCGTCTCGAATGCGGGCATGCACTTGCGCTTTCCTCCAGAGCGGTAGCAGCAGTGTCACGCAGTCCGCCGCGTGGATCAAAGGATCTATGGTTTTCCCTCGAGTCTTTCCCAAGAGGCTTTCCCACAAGGCTTTCCCACAGGGCTGTCCCACGTGCACACGTTGTGGGAGTCGATCCTCGGCTTGAACGTCAAGGCAGTGCAGGGAAAACAGGTTCCTCTGGAATGGACTGACACATCTGGGGGACTCTTGGAATGGTGGCACGACCCTGGAGTTCCTCTCGCCTTTCCTGTGGAGAGCGCCTCCTCTTGAGATGCGACGGGAACGCCGGGAATTCTTTCCCTACGAAACAGGGAAAGGATCCCTCATCTCGAGCTAGGAGGCGGAAACGGGGCTCCCCTGGATGTGTGCGGAACCCCACGTGCTTCGTCTCGAGTGGAGACGGGTATGTCGGGCAACTTCTTGAGTTGCAGCAAGGGTGTGAAGGACCCTTTGGAAGTTCCAGTGGTTAGACGTGATTAGCCTCGAGAAGCCTCAGCGGAAATGGGCCTCATCTCGCCTGGAGGGCAAAACCTCCTGGATTTTCTCGAGTTGCGGCAGGTGCTCTCGACTTACGACGGGGACCTCAGGGACCCGCTCTGGTGGCCTCAGGAAAGGCCAGTCCCCATGCGAGTTCCTCGGGGGCCTCTCGGGATTCCTCTCCCGTCGATGCCGGGGCCTAAGACCTAGTGTGTAGTCGGGGCCTGAACCTGAGGATTCCTCTCCAGTGCTGACATGGATCTTGGGGTACTTCTGGAGTCTCCCCAGGGGAGTCAGTCCTCGTCTCGAATGCGGGCATGCACTTGCGCTTTCCTCCAGAGCGGTAGCAGCAGTGTCACGCAGTCCGCCGCGTGGATCAAAGGATCTATGGTTTTCCCTCGAGTCTTTCCCACGAGGCTTTCCCACGAGGCTTTCCCACAGGGCTGTCCCACGTGCACACGTGGTGGGAGTGGATCCTCGGCTTGAACGTCAAGGCAGTGCAGGGAAAACAGGTTCCTCTGGAATGGACTGACACATCTGGGGGACTCTTGGAATGTTGTCACGACCCTGGAGTTCCTCTCGCCTTTCCTGTGGAGAGCGCCTCCTCTTGAGATGCGACGGGAACGCCGGGAATTCTTTCCCTACGAAACAGGGAAAGGATCCCTCATCTCGAGCTAGGAGGCGGAAACGGGGCTCCCCTGGATGTGTGCGGGACCCCACGTGCTTCCTCTCGAGTGGAGACGGGTATGTCGGGGAACTTCTTGAGTTGCAGCAAGGGTGTGAAGCACCCTTTGGAAGTTCCAGTGGTTAGACGTGATTAGCCTCGAGAAGCCTCAGCTGAAATGGGCCTCATCTCGCCTGGAGGGCAAAACCTCCTGGATTTTCTCGAGTTGCGGCAGGTGCTCTCGACTTACGACGGGGACCTCAGGGACCCGCTCTGGTGGCCTCAGGAAAGGCCAGTCCCATGCGAGTTCCTCGGGGGCGTCTCGGGATTCCTCTCCCGTCGATGCCGGGGCCTAAGACCTTGTGTGGACTCGGGGACGGAACCTGAGGATTCCTCTCCAGTGCTGACATGGATCTTGGGGTACTTCTGGAGTCTCCCCAGGGGAGTCAGTCCTCGTCTCGAATGCGGACATGCACTTGCGCTTTCCTCCAGAGTTGTAGCAGCAGTGTCACGCAGTCCGCCGCGTGGATCAAAGGATCTATGGTTTTCCCTCGAGTCTTTCCCCCGAGGCTTTCCCACGAGGCTTTCCCACAGGGCTGTCCCAAGTGCACACGTGGTGGGAGTCGATCCTCGGCTTGAACGTCAAGGCAGTGCAGGGAAAACAGGTTCCTCTGGAATGGACTGACACATCTGGGGGACTCTTGGAATGTTGGCACGACCCTGGAGTTCCTCTCGCCTTTCCTGTGGAGAGCGCCTCCTCTTGAGATGCGACGGGAACGCCGGGAATTCTTTCCCTACGAAACAGGGAAAGGATCCCTCATCTCGAGCTAGGAGGCGGAAACGGGGCTCCCCTGGATGTGTGCGGGACCCCACATGCTTCCTCTCGAGTGGAGACGGGTATGTCGGGGAACTTCTTGAGTTGCAGGAAGGGTGTGAAGGACCCTTTGGAAGTTCCAGTGGTTAGACGTGATTAGCCTCGAGAAGCCTCAGCGGAAATGGGCCTCATCTCGCCTGGAGGGCAAAACCTCCTGGATTTTCTCGAGTTGCGGCAGGTGCTCTCGACTTAGGACGGGGACCTCAGGGACCCGCTCTGGAGGCCTCAGGAAAGGCCAGTCCCCATGCGAGTTCCATGGGGGCCTCTCGGGATTCCTCTCCCGTCGATGCCGGGGCCTAAGACCTTGTGTGGAGTCGGGGCCGGAACCTGAGGATTCCTCTCCAGTGCTGACATGGATCTTGGGGTACTTCTGGAGTCTCCCCAGGGGAGTCAGTCCTCGTCTCGAATGCGGGCATGCACTTGCGCTTTCCTCAAGAGCGGTAGCAGCAGTGTCACGCAGTCCGCCGCGTGGACCAAAGGATCTATGATTTTCCCTCGAGTCTTTCCCACGAGGCTTTCCCACGAGGCTTTCCCACAGGGCTGTCCCACGTGCACACGTGTTGGGAGACGATCCTCGGCTTGAACGTCAAGGCAGTGCAGTGAAAACAGGTTCCTCTGGAATGGACTGACACATCTGGGGGACTCTTGGAATGGTGGCACGACCCTGGAGTTCCTCTCGCCTTTCCTGTGGAGAGCGCCTCCTCTTGAGATGCGACGGGAACGCCGGGAATTCTTTCCCTACGAAACAGGGAAAGGATCCCTCATCTCGAGCTAGGAGGCGGAAACGGGGCTCCCCTGGATGTGTGCGGAACCCCACGTGCTTCGTCTCGAGTGGAGACGGGTATGTCGGGCAACTTCTTGAGTTGCAGCAAGGGTGTGAAGGACCCTTTGGAAGTTCCAGTGGTTAGACGTGATTATCCTCGAGAAGCCTCAGCGGAAATGGGCCTCATCTCGCCTGGAGGGCAAAACCTCCTGGATTTTCTCGAGTTGCGGCAGGTGCTCTCGACTTACGACGGGGACCTCAGGGACCCGCTCTGGTGGCCTCAGTAAAGGCCAGTCCCATGCGAGTTCCTCGGGGGCGTCTCGGGATTCCTCTCCCGTCGATGCCGGGGCCTAAGACCTTGTGTGGAGTCGGGGCCGGAACCTGAGGATTCCTCTCCAGTGCTGACATGGATCTTGGGGTACTTCTGGAGTCTCCCCAGGGGAGTCAGTCCTCGTCTCGAATGCGGGCATGCACTTGCGCTTTCCTCCAGAGCGGTAGCAGCAGTGTCACGCAGTCCGCCGCGTGGATCAAAGGATCTATGGTTTTCCCTCGAGTCTTTCCCACGAGGCTTTCCCACGAGGCTTTCCCACAGGGCTGTCCCACGTGCACACGTGGTGGGAGTCGATCCTCGGCTTGAATGTCAAGGCAGTGCATGGAAAACAGGTTCCTCTGGAATGGACTGACACATCTGGGGGACTCTTGGAATTGTGGCACGACCCTGGAGTTCCTCTCGCCTTTCCTGTGGAGACCGCCTCCTCTGGAGATGCGACGGGAACGCCGGGAATTCTTCCCCTACGAAACAGGGAAAGGATCCCTCATCTCGAGCTAGGAGGCGGAAACGTGGCTCCCCTGGATGTGTGAGGGACCCCACGTGCTTCCTCTCGAGTGGAGACAGGTATGTCGGGAAACTTCTTGAGTTGCAGCAAGGGTGTGAAACACCCTTTGGAAGTTCCAGTGGTTAGACGTGATTATCCTCGAGAAGCCTCAGCGGAAATGGGCCTCATCTCGCCTGGAGGGCAAAACCTCCTGGATTTTCTCGAGTTGCGGCAGGTGCTCTCGACTTACGACGGGGACCTCAGGGACCCGCTCTGGTGGCCTCAGGAAAGGCCAGTCCCCATGCGAGTTCCTCGGGGGCCTCTCGGGATTCCTCTCCCGTCGATGCCGGGGCCTAAGACCTAGTGTGTAGTCGGGGCCTGAACCTGAGGATTCCTCTCCAGTGCTGACATGGATCTTGGGGTACTTCTGGAGTCTCCCCAGGGGAGTCAGTCCTCGTCTCGAATGCGGGCATGCACTTGCGCTTTCCTCCAGAGCGGTAGCAGCAGTGTCACGCAGTCCGCCGCGTGGATCAAAGGATCTATGGTTTTCCCTCGAGTCTTTCCCACGAGGCTTTCCCACGAGGCTTTCCCACAGGGCTGTCCCACGTGCACACGTGGTGGGAGTGGATCCTCGGCTTGAACGTCAAGGCAGTGCAGGGAAAACAGGTTCCTCTGGAATGGACTGACACATCTGGGGGACTCTTGGAATGTTGTCACGACCCTGGAGTTCCTCTCGCCTTTCCTGTGGAGAGCGCCTCCTCTTGAGATGCGACGGGAACGCCGGGAATTCTTTCCCTACGAAACAGGGAAAGGATCCCTCATCTCGAGCTAGGAGGCGGAAACGGGGCTCCCCTGGATGTGTGCGGGACCCCACGTGCTTCCTCTCGAGTGGAGACGGGTATGTCGGGGAACTTCTTGAGTTGCAGCAAGGGTGTGAAGCACCCTTTGGAAGTTCCAGTGGTTAGACGTTATTAGCCTCGAGAAGCCTCAGCGGAAATGGGCCTCATCTCGCCTGGAGGGCAAAACCTCCTGGATTTTCTCGAGTTGCGGCAGGTGCTCTCGACTTACGACGGGGACCTCAGGGACCCGCTCTGGTGGCCTCAGGAAAGGCCAGTCCCATGCGAGTTCCTCGGGGGCGTCTCGGGATTCCTCTCCCGTCGATGCCGGGGCCTAAGACCTTGTGTGGACTCGGGGACGGAACCTGAGGATTCCTCTCCAGTGCTGACATGGATCTTGGGGTACTTCTGGAGTCTCCCCAGGGGAGTCAGTCCTCGTCTCGAATGCGGGCATGCACTTGCGCTTTCCTCCAGAGTTGTAGCAGCAGTGTCACGCAGTCCGCCGCGTGGATCAAAGGATCTATGGTTTTCCCTCGAGTCTTTCCCCCGAGGCTTTCCCACGAGGCTTTCCCACAGGGCTGTCCCAAGTGCACACGTGGTGGGAGTCGATCCTCGGCTTGAACGTCAAGGCAGTGCAGGGAAAACAGGTTCCTCTGGAATGGACTGACACATCTGGGGGACTCTTGGAATGTTGGCACGACCCTGGAGTTCCTCTCGCCTTTCCTGTGGAGAGCGCCTCCTCTTGAGATGCGACGGGAACGCCGGGAATTCTTTCCCTACGAAACAGGGAAAGGATCCCTCATCTCGAGCTAGGAGGCGGAAACGGGGCTCCCCTGGATGTGTGCGGGACCCCACGTGCTTCCTCTCGAGTGGAGACGGGTATGTCGGGGAACTTCTTGAGTTGCAGGAAGGGTGTGAAGGACCCTTTGGAAGTTCCAGTGGTTAGACGTGATTAGCCTCGAGAAGCCTCAGCGGAAATGGGCCTCATCTCGCCTGGAGGGCAAAACCTCCTGGATTTTCTCGAGTTGCGGCAGGTGCTCTCGACTTAGGACGGGGACCTCAGGGACCCGCTCTGGAGGCCTCAGGAAAGGCCAGTCCCCATGCGAGTTCCATGGGGGCCTCTCGGGATTCCTCTCACGTCGATGCCGGGGCCTAAGACCTTGTGTGGAGTCGGGGCCGGAACCTGAGGATTCCTCTCCAGTGCTGACATGGATCTTGGGGTACTTCTGGAGTCTCCCCAGGGGAGTCAGTCCTCGTCTCGAATGCGGGCATGCACTTGCGCTTTCCTCAAGAGCGGTAGCAGCAGTGTCACGCAGTCCGCCGCGTGGATCAAAGGATCTATGGTTTTCCCTCGAGTCTTTCCCACGAGGCTTTCCCACGAGGCTTTCCCACAGGGCTGTCCCACGTGCACACGTGTTGGGAGACGATCCTCGGCTTGAACGTCAAGGCAGTGCAGTGAAAACAGGTTCCTCTGGAATGGACTGACACATCTGGGGGACTCTTGGAATGGTGGCACGACCCTGGAGTTCCTCTCGCCTTTCCTGTGGAGAGCGCCTCCTCTTGAGATGCGACGGGAACGCCGGGAATTCTTTCCCTACGAAACAGGGAAAGGATCCCTCATCTCGAGCTAGGAGGCGGAAACGGGGCTCCCCTGGATGTGTGCGGAACCCCACGTGCTTCGTCTCGAGTGGAGACGGGTATGTCGGGCAACTTCTTGAGTTGCAGCAAGGGTGTGAAGTACCCTTTGGAAGTTCCAGTGGTTAGACGTGATTAGCCTCGAGAAGCCTCAGCGGAAATGGGCCTCATCTCGCCTGGAGGGCAAAACCTCCTGGATTTTCTCGAGTTGCGGCAGGTGCTCTCGACTTACGACGGGGACCTCAGGGACCCGCTCTGGTGGCCTCAGTAAAGGCCAGTCCCATGCGAGTTCCTCGGGGGCGTCTCGGGATTCCTCTCCCGTCGATGCCGGGGCCTAAGACCTTGTGTGGAGTCGGGGCCGGAACCTGAGGATTCCTCTCCAGTGCTGACATGGATCTTGGGGTACTTCTGGAGTCTCCCCAGGGGAGTCAGTCCTCGTCTCGAATGCGGGCATGCACTTGCGCTTTCCTCCAGAGCGGTAGCAGCAGTGTCACGCAGTCCGCCGCGTGGATCAAAGGATCTATGGTTTTCCCTCGAGTCTTTCCCACGAGGCTTTCCCACGAGGCTTTCCCACAGGGCTGTCCCACGTGCACACGTGGTGGGAGTGGATCCTCGGCTTGAACGTCAAGGCAGTGCAGGGAAAACAGGTTCCTCTGGAATGGACTGACACATCTGGGGGACTCTTGGAATTGTGGCACGACCCTGGAGTTCCTCTCGCCTTTCCTGTGGAGACCGCCTCCTCTGGAGATGCGACGGGAACGCCGGGAATTCTTTCCCTACGAAACAGGGTAAGGATCCCTCATCTCGAGCTAGGAGGCGGAAACGTGGCTCCCCTGGATGTGTGAGGGACCCCACGTGCTTCCTCTCGAGTGGAGACAGGTATGTCGGGAAACTTCTTGAGTTGCAGCAAGGGTGTGAAACACCCTTTGGAAGTTCCAGTGGTTAGACGTGATTAGCCTCGAGAAGCCTCAGCGGAAATGGGCCTCATCTCGCCTGGAGGGCAAAACCTCCTGGATTTTCTCGAGTTGCGGCAGGTGCTCTCGACTTACGACGGGGACCTCAGGGACCCGCTCTGGTGGCCTCAGGAAAGGCCAGTCCCCATGCGAGTTCCTCGGGGGCCTCTCGGGATTCCTCTCCCGTCGATGCCGGGGCCTAAGACCTTGTGTGGAGTCGGGGCCGGAACCTGAGGATTCCTCTCCAGTGCTGACATGGATCTTGGGGTACTTCTGGAGTCTCCCCAGGGGAGTCAGTCCTCGTCTCGAATGCGGGCATGCACTTGCGCTTTCCTCCAGAGCGGTAGCAGCAGTGTCACGCAGTCCGCAGCGTGGATCAAAGGATCTATGGTTTTCCCTCGAGTCTTTCCCACGAGGCTTTCCCACGAGGCTTTCCCACAGGGCTGTCCCACGTGCACACGTGGTGGGAGTGGATCCTCGGCTTGAACGTCAAGGCAGTGCAGGGAAAACAGGTTCCTCGGGAATGGACTGACACATCTGGGGGACTCTTGGAATGGTGGCACGACCCTGGAGTTCCTCTCGCCTTTCCTGTGGAGAGCGCCTCCTCTTGAGATGCGACGGGAACGCCGGGAATTCTTTCCCTACGAAACAGGGAAAGGATCCCTCATCTCGAGCTAGGAGGCGGAAACGGGGCTCCCCTGGATGTGTGCGGGACCCCACGTGCTTCCTCTCGAGTGGAGACGGGTATGTCGGGGAACTTCTTGAGTTGCAGCAAGGGTGTGAAGGACCCTTTGGAAGTTCCAGTGGTTAGACGTGATTAGCCTCGAGAAGCCTCAGCGGAAATGGGCCTCATCTCGCCTGGAGGGCAAAACCTCCTGGATTTTCTCGAGTTGTGGCAGGTGCTCTCGACTTACGACGGGGACCTCAGGGACCCGCTCTGGTGGCCTCAGGAAAGGCCAGTCCCCATGCGAGTTCCTCGGGGGCCTCTCGGGATTCCTCTCCCGTCGATGCCGGGGCCTTAGACCTTGTGTGGAGTCGGGGCCGGAACCTGAGGATTCCTCTCCAGTGCTGACATGGATCTTGGGGTAATTCTGGAGTCTCCCCAGGGGAGTCAGTCCTCGTCTCGAATGCGGGCATGCACTTGCGCTTTCCTCCAGAACGGTAGCAGCAGTGTCACGCAGTCCGCCGCGTGGATCAAAGGATCTATGGTTTTCCCTCGAGTGTTTCCCAAGAGGCTTTCCCACAAGGCTTTCCCACAGGGCTGTCCCACGTGCACACGTTGTGGGAATCGATCCTCGGCTTGAACGTCAAGGCAGTGCAGGGAAAACCGGTTCCTCTGGAATGGACTGACACATCTGGGGGACTCTTGGAATGGTGGCACGACCCTGGAGTTCCTCTCGCCTTTCCTGTGGAGAGCGCCTCCTCTTGAGATGCGACGGGAACGCCGGGAATTCTTTCCCTACGAAACAGGGAAAGGATCCCTCATCTCGAGCTAGGAGGCGGAAACGGGGCTCCCCTGGATGTGTGCGGAACCCCACGTGCTTCGTCTCGAGTGGAGACGGGTATGTCGGGCAACTTCTTGAGTTGCAGCAAGGGTGTGAAGGACCCTTTGGAAGTTCCAGTGGTTAGACGTGATTAGCCTCGAGAAGCCTCAGCGGAAATGGGCCTCATCTCGCCTGGAGGGCAAAACCTCCTGGATTTTCTCGAGTTGCGGCAGGTGCTCTCGACTTACGACGGGGACCTCAGGGACCCGCTCTGGTGGCCTCAGTAAAGGCCAGTCCCATGCGAGTTCCTCGGGGGCCTCTCGGGATTCCTCTCCCGTCGATGCCGGGGCCTAAGACCTTGTGTGGAGTCGGGGCCGGAACCTGAGGATTCCTCTCCAGTGCTGACATGGATCTTGGGGTACTTCTGGAGTCTCCCCAGGGGAGTCAGTCCTCGTCTCGAATGCGGGCATGCACTTGCGCTTTCCTCCAGAGTGGTAGCAGCAGTGTCACGCAGTCCGCCGCGTGGATCAAAGGATCTATGGTTTTCCCTCGAGTCTTTCCCACGAGGCTTTCCCACGAGGCTTTCCCACAGGGCTGTCCCACGTGCACACGTGGTGGGAGTCGATCCTCGGCTTGAACGTCAAGGCAGTGCAGGGAAAACAGGTTCCTCTGGAATGGACTGACACATCTGGGGGACTCTTGGAATTGTGGCACGACCCTGGAGTTCCTCTCGCCTTTCCTGTGGAGACCGCCTCCTCTGGAGATGCGACGGGAACGCCGGGAATTCTTTGCCTACGAAACAGGGAAAGGATCCCTCATCTCGAGCTAGGAGGCGGAAACGTGGCTCCCCTGGATGTGTGAGGGACCCCACGTGCTTCCTCTCGAGTGGAGACAGGTATGTCGGGAAACTTCTTGAGTTGCAGCAAGGGTGTGAAGCACCCTTTGGAAGTTCCAGTGGTTAGACGTGATTAGCCTCGAGAAGCCTCAGCGGAAATGGGCCTCATCTCGCCTGGAGGGCAAAACCTCCTGGATTTTCTCGAGTTGCGGCAGGTGCTCTCGACTTACGACGGGGACCTCAGGGACCCGCTCTGGTGGCCTCAGGAAAGGCCAGTCCCCATGCGAGTTCCTCGGGGGCCTCTCGGGATTCCTCTCCCGTCGATGCCGGGGCCTAAGACCTTGTGTGGAGTCGGGGCCGGAACCTGAGGATTCCTCTCTAGTGCTGACATGGATCTTGGGGTACTTCTGGAGTCTCCCCAGGGGAGTCAGTCCTCGTCTCGAATGCGGGCATGCACTTGCGCTTTCCTCCAGAGCGGTAGCAGCAGTGTCACGCAGTCCGCCGCGTGGATCAAAGGATCTATGGTTTTCCCTCGAGTCTTTCCCACGAGGCTTTCCCACGAGGCTTTCCCACAGGGCTGTCCCACGTGCACACGTGGTGGGAGTCGATCCTCGGCTTGAACGTCAAGGCAGTGCAGGGAAAACAGGTTCCTCTGGAATGGACTGACACATCTGGGGGACTCTTGGAATGGTGGCACGACCCTGGAGTTCCTCTCGCCTTTCCTGTGGAGAGTGCCTTCTCTTGAGATGCGACGGGAACGCCGGGAATTCTTTCCCTACGAAACTGGGAAAGGATCCCTCATCTCGAGCTAGGAGGCGGAAACGGGGCTCCCCTGGATGTGTGCGGGACCCCACGTGCTTCCTCTCGAGTGGAGACGGGTATGTCGGGGAACTTCTTGAGTTGCAGCAAGGGTGTGAAGCACCCTTTGGAAGTTCCAGTGGTTAGACGTGATTAGCCTCGAGAAGCCTCAGCGGAAATGGGCCTCATCTCGCCTGGAGGGCAAAAGTCCTGGATTTTCTCGAGTTGCGGCAGGTGCTCTCGACTTACGACGGGGACCTCAGGGACCCGCTCTGGTGGCCTCAGGAAAGGCCAGTCCCCATGCGAGTTCCACGGGGGCCTCTCGGGATTCCTCTCCCGTCGATGCCGGGGCCTAAGACCTTGTGTGGAGTCGGGGCCGGAACCTGAGGATTCCTCTCCAGTGCTGACATGGATCTTGGGGTACTTCTGGAGTCTCCCCAGGGGAGTCAGTCCTCGTCTCGAATGCGGGCATGCACTTGCGCTTTCCTCCAGAGCGGTAGCAGCAGTGTCACGCAGTCCGCCGCGTGGATCAAAGGATCTATGGTTTTCCCTCGAGTCTTTCCCACGAGGCTTTCCCACGAGGCTTTCCCACAGGGCTGTCCCACGTGCACACGTGGTGGGAGTCGATCCTCGGCTTGAACGTCAAGGCAGTGCAGGGAAAACCGGTTCCTCTGGAATGGACTGACACATCTGGGGGACTCTTGGAATGGTGGCACGACCCTGGAGTTCCTCTCGCCTTTCCTGTGGAGAGCGCCTCCTCTGGATATGCGACGGGAACGCCGGGAATTCTTTCCCTACGAAACAGGGAAAGGATCCCTCATCTCGAGCTAGGAGGCGGAAACGGGGCTCCCCTGGATGTGTGCGGGACCCCACGTGCTTCCTCTCGAGTGGAGACGGGTATGTCGGGGAACTTCTTGAGTTGCAGCAAGGGTGTGAAGGACCCTTTGGAAGTTCCAGTGGTTAGACGTGATTAGCCTCGAGAAGCCTCAGCGGAAATGGGCCTCATCTCGCCTGGAGGGCAAAACCTCCTGGATTTTCTCGAGTTGTGGCAGGTGCTCTCGACTTACGACGGGGACCTCAGGGACCCGCTCTGGTGGCCTCAGGAAAGGCCAGTCCCCATGCGAGTTCCTCGGGGGCCTCTCGGGATTCCTCTCCCGTCGATGCCGGGGCCTTAGACCTTGTGTGGAGTCGGGGCCGGAAGCTGAGGATTCCTCTCCAGTGCTGACATGGATCTTGGGGTAATTCTGGAGTCTCCCCAGGGGAGTCAGTCCTCGTCTCGAATGCGGTCATGCACTTGCGCTTTCCTCCAGAACGGTAGCAGCAGTGTCACGCAGTCCGCCGCGTGGATCAAAGGATCTATGGTTTTCCCTCGAGTCTTTCCCAAGAGGCTTTCCCACGAAACTTTCCCACAGGGCTGTCCCACGTGCACACGTTGTGGGAGTCGATCCTCGGCTTGAACGTCAAGGCAGTGCAGGGAAAACAGGTTCCTCTGGAATGGACTGACACATCTGGGGGACTCTTGGAATGGTGGCACGACCCTGGAGTTCCTCTCGCCTTTCCTGTGGAGACCGCCTCCTCTGGAGATGCGACGGGAACGCCGGGAATTCTTTCCCTACGAAACAGGGAAAGGATCCCTCATCTCGAGCTAGGAGGCGGAAACGTGGCTCCCCTGGATGTGTGAGGGACCCCACGTGCTTCCTCTCGAGTGGAGACAGGTATGTCGGGAAACTTCTTGAGTTGCAGCAAGGGTGTGAAGCACCCTTTGGAAGTTCCAGTGGTTAGACGTGATTAGCCTCGAGAAGCCTCAGCGGAAATGGGCCTCATCTCGCCTGGAGGGCAAAACCTCCTGGATTTTCTCGAGTTGCGGCAGGTGCTCTCGACTTACGACGGGGACCTCAGGGACCCGCTCTGGTGGCCTCAGGAAAGGCCAGTCCCCATGCGAGTTCCTCGGGGGCCTCTCGGGATTCCTCTCCCGTCGATGCCGGGGCCTAAGACCTTGTGTGGAATCGGGGCCGGAACCTGAGGATTCCTCTCCAGTGCTGACATGGATCTTGGGGTACTTCTGGAGTCTCCCCAGGGGAGTCAGTCCTCGTCTCGAATGCGGGCATGCACTTTCGCTTTCCTCCAGAGCGGTAGCAGCAGTGTCACGCAGTCCGCCGCATGGATCAAAGGATCTATGGTTTTCCCTCGAGTCTTTCCCACGAGGCTTTCCCACGAGGCTTTCCCACAGGGCTGTCCCACGTGCACACGTGGTGGGAGTCGATCCTCGGCTTGAACGTCAAGGCAGTGCAGGGAAAACAGGTTCCTCTGGAATGGACTGACACATCTGGGGGACTCTTGGAATGGTGGCACGACCCTGGAGTTCCTCTCGCCTTTCCTGTGGAGAGCGCCTCCTCTTGAGATGCGACGGGAACGCCGGGAATTCTTTCCCTACGAAACAGGGAAAGGATCCCTCATCTCGAGCTAGGAGGCGGAAACGGGGCTCCCTTGGATGTGTGCGGGACCCCACGTGCTTCCTCTCGAGTGGAGACGGGTATGTCGGGGAACTTCTTGAGTTGCAGCAAGGGTGTGAAGGACCCTTTGGAAGTTCCAGTGGTTAGACGTGATTAGCCCCGAGAAGCCTCAGCGGAAATGGGCCTCATCTCGCCTGGAGGGCAAAACCTCCTGGATTTTCTCGAGTTACGGCAGGTGCTCTCGACTTACGACGGGGACCTCAGGGACCCGCTCTGGTGGCCTCAGGAAAGGCCAGTCCCCATGCGAGTTCCTCGGGGGCCTCTCGGGATTCCTCTCCCGTCGATGCCGGGGCCTAAGACCTTGTGTGGATTCGGGGCCGGAACCTGAGGATTCCTCTCCAGTGCTGACCTGGATCTTGGGGTACTTCTGGAGTCTCCCCAGGGGAGTAAGTCCTCGTCTCGAATGCGGGCATGCACTTGCGCTTTCCTCCAGAGCGGTAGCAGCAGTGTCACGCAGTCCGCCGCGTGGATCAAAGGATCTATGGTTTTCCCTCGAGTCTTTCCCACGAGGCTTTCCCACGAGGCTTTCCCACAGGGCTGTCCCACGTGCACACGTGGTGGGAGTCGATCCTCGGCTTGAACGTCAAGGCAGTGCAGGGAAAACCGGTTCCTCTGGAATGGACTGACACATCTGGGGGACTCTTGGAATGGTGGCACGACCCTGGAGTTCCTCTCGCCTTTCCTGTGGAGAGCGCCTCCTCTTGAGATGCGACGGGAACGCCGGGAATTCTTTCCCTACGAAACAGGGAAAGGATCCCTCATCTCGAGCTAGGAGGCGGAAACGGGGCTCCCCTGGATGTGTGCGGGACCCCACGTGCTTCCTCTCGAGTGGAGACGGGTATGTCGGGGAACTTCTTGAGATGCAGCAAGGGTGTGAAGGACCCTTTGGATGTTCCAGTGGTTAGACGTGATTAGCCTCGAGAAGCCTCAGCGGAAATGGGCCTCATCTCGCCTGGAGGGCAAAACCTCCTGGATTTTCTCGAGTTGGGGCAGGTGCTCTCGACTTACGACGGGGACCTCAGGGACCCGCTCTGGTGGCCTCAGGAAAGGCCAGTCCCCATGCGAGTTCCTCGGGGGCCTCTCGGGATTCCTCCCCGTCGATGCCGGGGCCTAAGACCTTGTGTGGAGTCGGGGCCGGAACCTGAGGATTCCTCTCCAGTGCTGACATGGATCTTGGGGTACTTCTGGAGTCTCCCCAGGGGAGTCAGTCCTCGTCTCGAATGCGGGCATGCACTTGCGCTTTCCTCCAGAGCGGTAGCAGCAGTGTCACGCAGTCCGCCGCGTGGATCAAAGGATCTATGGTTTTCCCTCGAGTCTTTCCCACGAGGCTTTCCCACGAGGCTTTCCCACAGGGCTGTCCCACGTGCACACGTGGTGGGAGTGGATCCTCGGCTTGAACGTCAAGGCAGTGCAGGGAAAACAGGTTCCTCTGGAATGGACTGACACATCTGGGGGACTCTTGGAATGGTGGCACGACCCTGGAGTTCCTCTCGCCTTTCCTGTGTAGAGCGCCTCCTCTTGAGATGCGACGGTAACGCCGGGAATTCTTTCCCTACGAAACAGGGAAAGGATCCCTCATCTCGAGCTAGGAGGCGGAAACGGGGCTCCCCTGGATGTGTGCGGGACCCCACGTGCTTCCTCTCGAGTGGAGACGGGTATGTCGGGGAACTTCTTGAGTTGCAGCAAGGGTGTGAAGGACCCTTTGGAAGTTCCAGTGGTTAGACGTGATTAGCCTCGAGAAGCCTCAGCGGAAATGGGCCTCATCTCGCCTGGAGGGCAAAAGTCCTGGATTTTCTCGAGTTGCGGCAGGTGCTCTCGACTTACGACGGGGACCTCAGGGACCCGCTCTGGTGGCCTCAGGAAAGGCCAGTCCCCATGCGAGTTCCACGGGGGCCTCTCGGGATTCCTCTCCCGTCGATGCCGGGGCCTAAGACCTTGTGTGGAGTCGGGGCCGGAACCTGAGGATTCCTCTCCAGTGCTGACATGGATCTTGGGGTACTTCTGGAGTCTCCCCAGGGGAGTCAGTCCTCGTCTCGAATGCGGGCATGCACTTGCGCTTTCCTCCAGAGCGGTAGCAGCAGTGTCACGCAGTCCGCCGCGTGGATCAAAGGATCTATGGTTTTCCCTCGAGTCTTTCCCACGAGGCTTTCCCACGAGGCTTTCCCACAGGGCTGTCCCACGTGCACACGTGGTGGGAGTCGATCCTCGGCTTGAACGTCAAGGCAGTGCAGGGAAAACAGGTTCCTCTGGAATGGACTGACACATCTGGGGGACTCTTGGAATTGTGGCACGACCCTGGAGTTCCTCTCGCCTTTCCTGTGGAGACCGCCTCCTCTGGAGATGCGACGGGAACGCCGGGAATTCTTTCCCTACGAAACAGGGAATGGATCCCTCATCTCGAGCTAGGAGGCGGAAACGTGGCTCCCCTGGATGTGTGAGGGACCCCACGTGCTTCCTCTCGAGTGGAGACAGGTATGTCGGGGAACTTCTTGAGTTGCAGCAAGGGTGTGAAGCACCCTTTGGAAGTTCCAGTGGTTAGACGTGATTAGCCTCGAGAAGCCTCAGCGGAAATGGGCCTCATCTCGCCTGGAGGGCAAAACCTCCTGGATTTTCTCGAGTTGCGGCAGGTGCTCTCGACTTACGACGGGGACCTCAGGGACCCGCTCTGGTGGCCTCAGGAAAGGCCAGTCCCCATGCGAGTTCCTCGGGGGCCTCTCGGGATTCCTCTCCCGTCGATACCGGGGCCTAAGTCCTTGTGTGGAATCGGGGCCGGAACCTGAGGATTCCTCTCCAGTGCTGACATGGATCTTGGGGTACTTCTGGAGTCTCCCCAGGGGAGTCAGTCCTCGGCTCGAATGCGGGCATGCACTTTCGCTTTCCTCCAGAGCGGTAGCAGCAGTGTCACGCAGTCCGCCGCATGGATCAAAGGATCTATGGTTTTCCCTCGAGTCTTTCCCACGAGGCTTTCCCACGAGGCTTTCCCACAGGGCTGTCCCACGTGCACACGTGGTGGGAGTCGATCCTCGGCTTGAACGTCAAGGCAGTGCAGGGAAAACAGGTTCCTCTGGAATGGACTGACACATCTGGGGGACTCTTGGAATGGTGGCACGACCCTGGAGTTCCTCTCGCCTTTCCTGTGGAGAGCGCCTCCTCTTGAGATGCGACGGGAACGCCGGGAATTCTTTCCCTACGAAACAGGGAAAGGATCCCTCATCTCGAGCTAGGAGGCGGAAACGGGGCTCCCTTGGATGTGTGCGGGACCCCACGTGCTTCCTCTCGAGTGGAGACGGGTATGTCGGGGAACTTCTTGAGTTGCAGCAAGGGTGTGAAGGACCCTTTGGAAGTTCCAGTGGTTAGACGTGATTAGCCCCGAGAAGCCTCAGCGGAAATGGGCCTCATCTCGCCTGGAGGGCAAAACCTCCTGGATTTTCTCGAGTTACGGCAGGTGCTCTCGACTTACGACGGGGACCTCAGGGACCCGCTCTGGTGGCCTCAGGAAAGGCCAGTCCCCATGCGAGTTCCTCGGGGGCCTCTCGGGATTCCTCTCCCGTCGATGCCGGGGCCTAAGACCTTGTGTGGATTCGGGGCCGGAACCTGAGGATTCCTCTCCAGTGCTGACCTGGATCTTGGGGTACTTCTGGAGTCTCCCCAGGGGAGTCAGTCCTCGTCTCGAATGCGGGCATGCACTTGCGCTTTCCTCCAGAGCGGTAGCAGCAGTGTCACGCAGTCCGCCGCGTGGATCAAAGGATCTATGGTTTTCCCTCGAGTCTTTCCCACGAGGCTTTCCCACGAGGCTTTCCCACAGGGCTGTCCCACGTGCACACGTGGTGGGAGTGGATCCTCGGCTTGAACGTCAAGGCAGTGCAGGGAAAACAGGTTCCTCTGGAATGGACTGACACATCTGGGGGACTCTTGGAATGGTGGCACGACCCTGGAGTTCCTCTCGCCTTTCCTGTGTAGAGCGCCTCCTCTTGAGATGCGACGGGAACGCCGGGAATTCTTTCCCTACGAAACAGGGAAAGGATCCCTCATCTCGAGCTAGGAGGCGGAAACGGGGCTCCCCTGGATGTGTGCGGGACCCCACGTGCTTCCTCTCGAGTGGAGACGGGTATGTCGGGGAACTTCTTGAGTTGCAGCAAGGGTGTGAAGGACCCTTTGGAAGTTCCAGTGGTTAGACGTGATTAGCCTCGAGAAGCCTCAGCGGAAATGGGCCTCATCTCGCCTGGAGGGCAAAAGTCCTGGATTTTCTCGAGTTGCGGCAGGTGCTCTCGACTTACGACGGGGACCTCAGGGACCCGCTCTGGTGGCCTCAGGAAAGGCCAGTCCCCATGCGAGTTCCACGGGGGCCTCTCGGGATTCCTCTCCCGTCGATGCCGGGGCCTAAGACCTTGTGTGGAGTCGGGGCCGGAACCTGAGGATTCCTCTCCAGTGCTGACATGGATCTTGGGGTACTTCTGGAGTCTCCCCAGGGGAGTCAGTCCTCGTCTCGAATGCGGGCATGCACTTGCGCTTTCCTCCAGAGCGGTAGCAGCAGTGTCACGCAGTCCGCCGCGTGGATCAAAGGATCTATGGTTTTCCCTCGAGTCTTTCCCACGAGGCTTTCCCACGAGGCTTTCCCACAGGGCTGTCCCACGTGCACACGTGGTGGGAGTCGATCCTCGGCTTGAACGTCAAGGCAGTGCAGGGAAAACAGGTTCCTCTGGAATGGACTGACACATCTGGGGGACTCTTGGAATTGTGGCACGACCCTGGAGTTCCTCTCGCCTTTCCTGTGGAGACCGCCTCCTCTGGAAATGCGACGGGAACGCCGGGAATTCTTTCCCTACGAAACAGGGAATGGATCCCTCATCTCGAGCTAGGAGGCGGAAACGTGGCTCCCCTGGATGTGTGAGGGACCCCACGTGCTTCCTCTCGAGTGGAGACAGGTATGTCGGGGAACTTCTTGAGTTGCAGCAAGGGTGTGAAGCACCCTTTGGAAGTTCCAGTGGTTAGACGTGATTAGCCTCGAGAAGCCTCAGCGGAAATGGGCCTCATCTCGCCTGGAGGGCAAAACCTCCTGGATTTTCTCGAGTTGCGGCAGGTGCTCTCGACTTACGACGGGGACCTCAGGGACCCGCTCTGGTGGCCTCAGGAAAGGCCAGTCCCCATGCGAGTTCCTCGGGGGCCTCTCGGGATTCCTCTCCCGTCGATGCCGGGGCCTAAGACCTTGTGTGGAATCGGGGCCGGAACCTGAGGATTCCTCTCCAGTGCTGACATGGATCTTGGGGTACTTCTGGAGTCTCCCCAGGGGAGTCAGTCCTCGGCTCGAATGCGGGCATGCACTTTCGCTTTCCTCCAGAGCGGTAGCAGCAGTGTCACGCAGTCCGCCGCATGGATCAAAGGATCTATGGTTTTCCCTCGAGTCTTTCCCACGAGGCTTTCCCACGAGGCTTTCCCACAGGGCTGTCCCACGTGCACACGTGGTGGGAGTCGATCCTCGGCTTGAACGTCAAGGCAGTGCAGGGAAAACCGGTTCCTCTGGAATGGACTGACACATCTGGGGGACTCTTGGAATGGTGGCACGACCCTGGAGTTCCTCTCGCCTTTCCTGTGGAGAGCGCCTCCTCTTGAGATGCGACGGGAACGCCGGGAATTCTTTCCCTACGAAACAGGGAAAGGATCCCTCATCTCGAGCTAGGAGGCGGAAACGGGGCTCCCTTGGATGTGTGCGGGACCCCACGTGCTTCCTCTCGAGTGGAGACGGGTATGTCGGGGAACTTCTTGAGTTGCAGCAAGGGTGTGAAGGACCCTTTGGAAGTTCCAGTGGTTAGACGTGATTAGCCTCAAGAAGCCTCAGCGGAAATGGGCCTCATCTCGCCTGGAGGGCAAAACCTCCTGGATTTTCTCGAGTTGCGGCAGGTGCTCTCGACTTACGACGGGGACCTCAGGGACCCGCTCTGGTAGCCTCAGGAAAGGCCAGTCCCCATGCGAGTTCCTCGGGGGCCTCTCGGGATTCCTCTCCCGTCGATGCCGGGGCCTAAGACCTTGTGTGGAGTCGGGGCCGGAACCTGAGGATTCCTCTCCAGTGCTGACATGGATCTTGGGGTACTTCTGGAGTCTCCCCAGGGGAGTCAGTCCTCGTCTCGAATGCGGGCATGCACTTGCGCTTTCCTCCAGAGCGGTAGCAGCAGTGTCACGCAGTCCGCCGCGTGGATCAAAGGATCTGTGGTTTTCCCTCGAGTCTTTCCCACGAGGCTTTCCCACGAGGCTTTCCCACAGGGCTGTCCCACGTGCACACGTGGTGGGAGTCGATCCTCGGCTTGAACGTCAAGGCAGTGCAGGGAAAACCGGTTCCTCTGGAATGGACTGACACATCTGGGGGACTCTTGGAATGGTGGCACGACCCTGGAGTTCCTCTCGCCTTTCCTGTGGAGAGCGCCTCCTCTTGAGATGCGACGGGAACGCCGGGAATTCTTTCCCTACGAAACAGGGAAAGGATCCCTCATCTCGAGCTAGGAGGCGGAAACGGGGCTCCCCTGGATGTGTGCGGGACCCCACGTGCTTCCTCTCGAGTGGAGACGGGTATGTCGGGGAACTTCTTGAGATGCAGCAAGTGTGTGAAGGACCCTTTGGATGTTCCAGTGGTTAGACGTGATTAGCCTCGAGAAGCCTCAGCGGAAATGGGCCTCATCTCGCCTGGAGGGCAAAACCTCCTGGATTTTCTCGAGTTGGGGCAGGTGCTCTCGACTTACGACGGGGACCTCAGGGACCCGCTCTGGTGGCCTCAGGAAAGGCCAGTCCCCATGCGAGTTCCTCGGGGGCCTCTCGGGATTCCTCTCCCGTCGATGCCGGGGACTAAGACCTTGTGTGGAGTCGGGGCCGGAACCTGAGGATTCCTCTCCAGTGCTGACATGGATCTTGGGGTACTTCTGGAGTCTCCCCAGGGCAGTCAGTCCTCGTCTCGAATGCGGGCATGCACTTGCGCTTTCCTCCAGAGCGGTAGCAGCAGTGTCACGCAGTCCGCCGCGTGGATCAAAGGATCTATGGTTTTCCCTCGAGTCTTTCCCACGAGGCTTTCCCACGAGGCTTTCCCACAGGGCTGTCCCACATGCACACGTGGTGGGAGTCGATCCTCGGCTTGAACGTCAAGGCAGTGCAGGGAAAACAGGTTCCTCTGGAATGGACTGACACATCTGGGGGACTCTTGGAATGGTGGCACGACCCTGGAGTTCCTCTCGCCTTTCCTGTGGAGAGCGCCTCCTCTTGAGATGCGACGGGAACGCCGGGAATTCTTTCCCTACGAAACAGGGAAAGGATCCCTCATCTCGAGCTAGGAGGCGGAAACGGGGCTCCCCTGGATGTGTGCGGGACCCCACGTGCTTCCTCTCGAGTGGAGACGGGTATGTCGGGGAACTTCTTGAGTTGCAGCAAGGGTGTGAAGGACCCTTTGGAAGTTCCAGTGGTTAGACGTGATTAGCCTCGAGAAGCCTCAGCGGAAATGGGCCTCATCTCGCCTGGAGGGCAAAAGTCCTGGATTTTCTCGAGTTGCGGCAGGTGCTCTCGACTTACGACGGGGACCTCATGGACGCGCTCTGGTGGCCTCAGGAAAGGCCGGTCCCCATGCGAGTTCCTCGGCGGCCTCTCGGGATTCCTCTCCCGTCGATGCCGGGGCCTAAGACCTTGTGTGGAGTCGGGGCCGGAACCTGAGGATTCCTCTCCAGTGCTGACATGGATCTTGGGGTACTTCTGGAGTCTCCCCAGGGGAGTCAGTCCTCGTCTCGAATGCGGGCATGCACTTGCGCTTTCCTCCAGAGCGGTAGCAGCAGTGTCACGCAGTCCGCCGCGTGGATCAAAGGATCTATGGTTTTCCCTCGAGTCTTTCCCACGAGGCTTTCCCACGAGGCTTTCCCACAGGGCTGTCCCACGTGCACACGTGGTGGGAGTCGATCCTCGGCTTGAACGTCAAGGCAGTGCAGGGAAAACCGGTTCCTCTGGAATGGACTGACACATCTGGGGGACTCTTGGAATGGTGGCATGACCCTGGAGTTCCTCTCGCCTTTCCTGTGGAGAGCGCCTCCTCTGGAGATGCGACGGGAACGCCGGGAATTCTTTCCCTACGAAACAGGGAAAGGATCCCTCATCTCGAGCTAGGAGGCGGAAACGTGGCTCCCCTGGATGTGTGAGGGACCCCACGTGCTTCCTCTCGAGTGGAGACGGGTATGTCGGGGAACTTCTTGAGTTGCAGCAAGGGTGTGAAGCACCCTTTGGAAGTTCCAGTGGTTAGACGTGATTAGCCTCGAGAAGCCTCAGCGGAAATGGGCCTCATCTCGCCTGGAGGGCAAAACCTCCTGGATTTTCTCGAGTTGCGGCAGGTGCTCTCGACTTACGACGGGGACCTCAGGGACCCGCTCTGGTGGCCTCAGGAAAGGCCGGTCCCCATGCGAGTTCCTCGGCGGCCTCTCGGGATTCCTCTCCCGTCGATGCCGGGGCCTAAGACCTTGTGTGGAGTCGGGGCCGGAACCTGAGGATTCCTCTCCAGTACTGACATGGATCTTGGGGTAGTTCTGGAGTCTCCCCAGGGGAGTCAGTCCTCGTCTCGAATGCGGGCATGCACTTGCGCTTTCCTCCAGAGCGGTAGCAGCAGTGTCACGCAGTCCGCCGCGTGGATCAAAGGATCTATGGTTTTCCCTCGAGTCTTTCCCACGAGGCTTTCCCACGAGGCTTTCCCACAGGGCTGTCCCACGTGCACACGTGGTGGGAGTCGATCCTCGGCTTGAACGTCAAGGCAGTGCAGGGAAAACAGGTTCCTCTGGAATGGACTGACACATCTGGGGGACTCTTGGAATGGTGGCACGATCCTGGAGTTCCTCTCGCCTTTCCTGTGGAGAGCGCCTCCTCTTGAGATGCGACGGGAACGCCGGGAATTCTTTCCCTACGAAACAGGGAAAGGATCCCTCATCTCGAGCTAGGAGGCGGAAACGGGGCTCCCTTGGATGTGTGCGGGACCCCACGTGCTTCCTCTCGAGTGGAGACGGGTATGTCGGGGAACTTCTTGAGTTGCAGCAAGGGTGTGAAGGACCCTTTGGAAGTTCCAGTGGTTAGACGTGATTAGCCTCGAGAAGCCTCAGCGGAAATGGGCCTCATCTCGCCTGGAGGGCAAAACCTCCTGGATTTTCTCGAGTTGCGGCAGGTGCTCTCGACTTACGACGGGGACCTCAGGGACCCGCTCTGGTGGCCTCAGGAAAGGCCAGTCCCCATGCGAGTTCCTCGGGGGCCTCTCGGGATTCCTCTCCCGTCGATGCCGGGGACTAAGACCTTGTGTGGAGTCGGGGCCGGAACCTGAGGATTCCTCTGCAGTGCTGACATGGATCTTGGGGTACTTCTGGAGTCTCCCCAGGGGAGTCAGTCCTCGTATCGAATGCGGGCATGCACTTGCGCTTTCCTCCAGAGCGGTAGCAGCAGTGTCACGCAGTCCGCCGCGTGGATCAAAGGATCTATGGTTTTCCCTCGAGTCTTTCCCACGAGGCTTTCCCACGAGGCTTTCCCACAGGGCTGTCCCACGTGCACACATGGTGGGAGTCGATCCTCGGCTTGAACGTCAAGGCAGTGCAGGGAAAACCGGTTCCTCTGGAATGGACTGACACATCTGGGGGACTCTTGGAATTCTGGCACGACCCTGGAGTTCCTCTTGCCTTTCCTGTGGAGAGCGCCTCCTCTTGAGATGCGACGGGAACGCCGGGAATTCTTTCCCTATGAAACAGGGAAAGGATCCCTCATCTCGAGCTAGGAGGCGGAAACGGGTCTCCCCTGGATGTGTGCGGGACCCCATGTGCTTCCTCTCGAGTGGAGACGGGTATGTCGGGGAACTTCTTGAGATGCAGCAAGGGTGTGAAGGACCCTTTGGAAGTTCCAGTGGTTAGACGTGATTAGCCTCGAGAAGCCTCAGCGGAAATGGGCCTCATCTCGCCTGGAGGGCAAAACCTCCTGGATTTTCTCGAGTTGCGGCAGGTGCTCTCGACTTACGACGGGGACCTCAGGGACCCGCTCTGGTGGCCTCAGGAAAGGCCAGTCCCCATGCGAGTTCCTCGGGGGCCTCTCGGGATTCCTCTCCCGTCCATGCCGGGGCCTAAGACCTTGTGTGGAGTCGGGGCCGGAACCTGAGAATTCCTCTCCAGTGCTGACATGGATCTTGGGGTACTTCTGGAGTCTCCCCAGGGGAGTCAGTCCTCGTCTCGAATGCGGGCATGCACTTGCGCTTTCCTCCAGAGCGGTAGCAGCAGTGTCACGCAGTCCGCCGCGTGGATCAAAGGATCTATGGTTTTCCCTCGAGTCTTTCCCACGAGGCTTTCCCACGAGGCTTTCCCACAGGGCTGTCCCACGTGCACACGTGGTGGGAGTCGATCCTCGGCTTGAACGTCAAGGCAGTGCAGGGAAAACAGGTTCCTCTGGAATGGACTGACACATCTGGGGGTCTCTTGGAATGGTGCCACGACCCTGGAGTTCCTCTCGCCTTTCCTGTGGAGAGCGCCTCCTCTTGAGATGCGACGGGAACGCCGGGAATTCTTTCCCTACGAAACAGGGAAAGGATCACTCATCTCGAGCTAGGAGGATGAAACGGGGCTCCCCTGGAAGTGTGCGGGACCCCACGTGCTTCCTCTCGAGTGGATACGGGTATGTCGCGGAAATGCTTGAGTTGCAGCAAGGGTGTGAAGGACCCTTTGGAAGTTCCAGTGGTTAGACGTGATTAGCCTCGAGTTGCCTCAGCGGAAATGGGCCTCATCTCGCCTGGAGGGCAAAACCTCCTGGATTTTCTCGAGTTGCGGCAGGTGCTCTCGACTTACGATGGGGACCTCAGGGACCCGCTCTGGTGGCCTCAGGAAAGGCCAGTCCCCATGCGAGTTCCTCGGGGGCCTCTCGGCATTCCTCTCCCGTCGATGCCGGGGCCTAAGACCTTGTGTGGGTCGGGGTAGGAACCTGAGGATTCCTCTCCAGTGCTGACATGGATCTTGGGGTACTTCTGGAGTCTCCCCAGGGGAGTCAGTCCTCGTCTCGAATGCGGGCATGCACTTGCGCTTTCCTCCAGAGCGGTAGCAGCAGTGTCACGCAGTCCGCCGCGTGGATCAAAGGATCTATGGTTTTCCCTCGAGTCTTTCCCACGAAGCTTTCCCACGAGGCTTTCCCACAGGGCTGTCCCACGTGCACACGTGGTGGGAGTGGATCCTCGGCTTGAACGTCAAGGCAGTGCAGGGAAAACAGGTTCCTCTGGAATGGACTGACACATCTGGGGGACTCTTGGAATGGTGGCACGACCCTGGAGTTCCTCTCGCCTTTCCTGTGGAGAGCGCATCCTCTTGAGATGCGACGGGAACGCCGGGAATTCTTTCCCTTAGAAACAGGGAAAGGATCCCTCATCTTGAGCTAGGAGGCGGAAACGGGGCTCCCCTGGATGTGTGCGGGACCCCACGTGCTTCCTCTCGAGTGGAGACGGGTATGTCGGGGAACTTCTTGAGTTGCAGCAAGGGTGTGAAGGACCCTTTGGAAGTTCCAGTGGTTAGACGTGATTAGCCTCGAGAAGCCTCATCGGAAATGAGCCTTATCTCGCCTGGAGGGCAAAACCTCCTGGATTTTCTCGAGTTGCGGCAGGTGCTCTCGACTTACGACGGGGACCTCAGGGACCCGCTCTGGTGGCCTCAGGAAAGGCCAGTCCCCATGCGAGTTCCTCGGGGGCCTCTCGGGATTCCTCTCCCGTCGATGCCGGGGCCTAAGACCTTGTGTGGAGTCGGGGCCGGAACCTGAGGATTCCTCTCCAGTGCTGACATGGATCTTGGGGTACTTCTGGAGTCTCCCCAGGGGAGTCAGTCCTCGTCTCGAATGCGGGCATGCACTTGCGCTTTCCTCCAGAGCGGTAGCAGCAGTGTCACGCAGTCCGCCGCGTGGATCAAAGGATCTATGGTTTTCCCTCGAGTCTTTCCCACGAGGCTTTCCCACGAGGCTTTCCCACAGGGCTGTCCCACGTGCACACGTGGTGGAAGTCGATCCTCGGCTTGAACGTCAAGGCAGTGCAGGGAAAACCGGTTCCTCTGGAATGGACTGACACATCTGGGGGACTCTTGGAATGGTGGCACGACCCTGGAGTTCCTCTCGCCTTTCCTGTGGAGAGCGCCTCCTCTGGAGATGCGACGGGAACGCCGGGAATTCTTTCCCTACGAAACAGGGAAAGGATCCCTCATCTCGAGCTAGGAGGCGGAAACGTGGCTCCCCTGGATGTGTGAGGGACCCCACGTGCTTCGTCTCGAGTGGAGACGGGTATGTCGGGGAACTTCTTGAGTTGCAGCAAGGGTGTGAAGCACCCTTTGGAAGTTCCAGTGGTTAGACGTGATTAGCCTCGAGAAGCCTCAGCGGAAATGGGCCTCATCTCGCCTGGAGGGCAAAACCTCCTGGATTTTCTCGAGTTGCGGCAGGTGCTCTCGACTTACGACGGGGACCTCAGGGACCCGCTCTGGTGGCCTCAGGAAAGGCCAGTCCCCATGCAAGTTCCTCGGGGGCCTCTCGGGATTCCTCTCCCGTCGATGCCGGGGCCTAAGACCTTGTGTGGAGTCGGGGCCGGAACCTGAGGATTCCTCTGCAGTGCTGACATGGATCTTGGGGTACTTCTGGAGTCTCCCCAGGGGAGTCAGTCCTCGTCTCGAATGCAGGCATGCACTTGCGCTTTCCTCCAGAGCGGTAGCAGCAGTGTCACGCATTCCGCCGCGTGGATCAAGGGATCTATGGTTTTCCCTCGAGTCTTTCCCACGAGGCTTTCCCACGAGGCTTTCCCACAGGGCTGTCCCACGTGCACACATGGTGGGAGTCGATCCTCGGCTTGAACGTCAAGGCAGTGCAGGGAAAACCGGTTCCTCTGGAATGGACTGACACATCTGGGGGACTCTTGGAATTCTGGCACGACCCTGGAGTTCCTCTTGCCTTTCCTGTGGAGAGCGCCTCCTCTTGAGATGCGACGGGAACGCCGGGAATTCTTTCCCTACGAAACAGGGAAAGGATCCCTCATCTCGAGCTAGGAGGCGGAAACGGGTCTCCCCTGGATGTGTGCGGGACCCCATGTGCTTCCTCTCGAGTGGAGACGGGTATGTCGGGGAACTTCTTGAGATGCAGCAAGGGTGTGAAGGACCCTTTGGAAGTTCCAGTGGTTAGACGTGATTAACCTCGAGAAGCCTCAGCGGAAATGGGCCTCATCTCGCCTGGAGGGCAAAACCTCCTGGATTTTCTCGAGTTGCGGCAGGTGCTCTCGACTTACGACGGGGACCTCAGGGACCCGCTCTGGTGGCCTCAGGAAAGGCCAGTCCCCAGGCGAGTTCCTCGGGGGCCTCTCGGGATTCCTCTCCCGTCCATGCCGGGGCCTAAGACCTTGTGTGGAGTCGGGGCCGGAACCTGAGGATTCCTCTCCAGTGCTGACATGGATCTTGGGGTACTTCTGGAGTCTCCCCAGGGGAGTCAGTCCTCGTCTCGAATGCGGGCATGCACTTGCGCTTTCCTCCAGAGCGGTAGCAGCAGTGTCACGCAGTCCGCCGCGTGGATCAAAGGATCTATGGTTTTCCCTCGAGTCTTTCCCACGAGGCTTTCCCACGAGGCTTTCCCACAGGGCTGTCCCACGTGCACACGTGGTGGGAGTCGATCCTCGGCTTGAACGTCAAGGCAGTGCAGGGAAAACAGGTTCCTCTGGAATGGACTGACACATCTGGGGGTCTCTTGGAATGGTGCCACGACCCTGGAGTTCCTCTCGCCTTTCCTGTGGAGAGCGCCTCCTCTTGAGATGCGACGGGAACGCCGGGAATTCTTTCCCTACGAAACAGGGAAAGGATCACTCATCTCGAGCTAGGAGGC
Organism: Ovis canadensis; assembly: GCF_042477335.2. NCBI lineage: Eukaryota > Metazoa > Chordata > Mammalia > Artiodactyla > Bovidae > Ovis > Ovis canadensis. Next base: position 2,997,097 of record NC_091262.1, on the reverse strand, counting down.
GGAAACGGGGCTCCCTTGGATGTGTGCGGGACCCCACGTGCTTCCTCTCGAGTGGAGACGGGTATGTCGGGGAACTTCTTGAGTTGCAGCAAGGGTGTGAAGGACCCTTTGGAAGTTCCAGTGGTTAGACGTGATTAGCCTCGAGAAGCCTCAGCGGAAATGGGCCTCATCTCGCCTGGAGGGCAAAACCTCCTGGATTTTCTCGAGTTGCGGCAGGTGCTCTCGACTTACGACGGGGACCTCAGGGACCCGCTCTGGTGGCCTCAGGAAAGGCCAGTCCCCATGCGAGTTCCTCGGGGGCCTCTCGGGATTCCTCTCCCGTCGATGCCGGGGACTAAGACCTTGTGTGGAGTCGGGGCCGGAACCTGAGGATTCCTCTGCAGTGCTGACATGGATCTTGGGGTACTTCTGGAGTCTCCCCAGGGGAGTCAGTCCTCGTATCGAATGCGGGCATGCACTTGCGCTTTCCTCCAGAGCGGTAGCAGCAGTGTCACGCAGTCCGCCGCGTGGATCAAAGGATCTATGGTTTTCCCTCGAGTCTTTCCCACGAGGCTTTCCCACGAGGCTTTCCCACAGGGCTGTCCCACGTGCACACATGGTGGGAGTCGATCCTCGGCTTGAACGTCAAGGCAGTGCAGGGAAAACCGGTTCCTCTGGAATGGACTGACACATCTGGGGGACTCTTGGAATTCTGGCACGACCCTGGAGTTCCTCTTGCCTTTCCTGTGGAGAGCGCCTCCTCTTGAGATGCGACGGGAACGCCGGGAATTCTTTCCCTATGAAACAGGGAAAGGATCCCTCATCTCGAGCTAGGAGGCGGAAACGGGTCTCCCCTGGATGTGTGCGGGACCCCATGTGCTTCCTCTCGAGTGGAGACGGGTATGTCGGGGAACTTCTTGAGATGCAGCAAGGGTGTGAAGGACCCTTTGGAAGTTCCAGTGGTTAGACGTGATTAGCCTCGAGAAGCCTCAGCGGAAATGGGCCTCATCTCGCCTGGAGGGCAAAACCTCCTGGATTTTCTCGAGTTGCGGCAGGTGCTCTCGACTTACGACGGGGACCTCAGGGACCCGCTCTGGTGGCCTCAGGAAAGGCCAGTCCCCATGCGAGTTCCTCGGGGGCCTCTCGGGATTCCTCTCCCGTCCATGCCGGGGCCTAAGACCTTGTGTGGAGTCGGGGCCGGAACCTGAGAATTCCTCTCCAGTGCTGACATGGATCTTGGGGTACTTCTGGAGTCTCCCCAGGGGAGTCAGTCCTCGTCTCGAATGCGGGCATGCACTTGCGCTTTCCTCCAGAGCGGTAGCAGCAGTGTCACGCAGTCCGCCGCGTGGATCAAAGGATCTATGGTTTTCCCTCGAGTCTTTCCCACGAGGCTTTCCCACGAGGCTTTCCCACAGGGCTGTCCCACGTGCACACGTGGTGGGAGTCGATCCTCGGCTTGAACGTCAAGGCAGTGCAGGGAAAACAGGTTCCTCTAGAATGGACTGACACATCTGGGGGTCTCTTGGAATGGTGCCACGACCCTGGAGTTCCTCTCGCCTTTCCTGTGGAGAGCGCCTCCTCTTGAGATGCGACGGGAACGCCGGGAATTCTTTCCCTACGAAACAGGGAAAGGATCACTCATCTCGAGCTAGGAGGATGAAACGGGGCTCCCCTGGAAGTGTGCGGGACCCCACGTGCTTCCTCTCGAGTGGATACGGGTATGTCGCGGAAATGCTTGAGTTGCAGCAAGGGTGTGAAGGACCCTTTGGAAGTTCCAGTGGTTAGACGTGATTAGCCTCGAGTTGCCTCAGCGGAAATGGGCCTCATCTCGCCTGGAGGGCAAAACCTCCTGGATTTTCTCGAGTTGCGGCAGGTGCTCTCGACTTACGATGGGGACCTCAGGGACCCGCTCTGGTGGCCTCAGGAAAGGCCAGTCCCCATGCGAGTTCCTCGGGGGCCTCTCGGCATTCCTCTCCCGTCGATGCCGGGGCCTAAGACCTTGTGTGGGTCGGGGTAGGAACCTGAGGATTCCTCTCCAGTGCTGACATGGATCTTGGGGTACTTCTGGAGTCTCCCCAGGGGAGTCAGTCCTCGTCTCGAATGCGGGCATGCACTTGCGCTTTCCTCCAGAGCGGTAGCAGCAGTGTCACGCAGTCCGCCGCGTGGATCAAAGGATCTATGGTTTTCCCTCGAGTCTTTCCCACGAAGCTTTCCCACGAGGCTTTCCCACAGGGCTGTCCCACGTGCACACGTGGTGGGAGTGGATCCTCGGCTTGAACGTCAAGGCAGTGCAGGGAAAACAGGTTCCTCTGGAATGGACTGACACATCTGGGGGACTCTTGGAATGGTGGCACGACCCTGGAGTTCCTCTCGCCTTTCCTGTGGAGAGCGCCTCCTCTTGAGATGCGACGGGAACGCCGGGAATTCTTTCCCTTAGAAACAGGGAAAGGATCCCTCATCTTGAGCTAGGAGGCGGAAACGGGGCTCCCCTGGATGTGTGCGGGACCCCACGTGCTTCCTCTCGAGTGGAGACGGGTATGTCGGGGAACTTCTTGAGTTGCAGCAAGGGTGTGAAGGACCCTTTGGAAGTTCCAGTGGTTAGACGTGATTAGCCTCGAGAAGCCTCATCGGAAATGAGCCTTATCTCGCCTGGAGGGCAAAACCTCCTGGATTTTCTCGAGTTGCGGCAGGTGCTCTCGACTTACGACGGGGACCTCAGGGACCCGCTCTGGTGGCCTCAGGAAAGGCCAGTCCCCATGCGAGTTCCTCGGGGGCCTCTCGGGATTCCTCTCCCGTCGATGCCGGGGCCTAAGACCTTGTGTGGAGTCGGGGCCGGAACCTGAGGATTCCTCTCCAGTGCTGACATGGATCTTGGGGTACTTCTGGAGTCTCCCCAGGGGAGTCAGTCCTCGTCTCGAATGCGGGCATGCACTTGCGCTTTCCTCCAGAGCGGTAGCAGCAGTGTCACGCAGTCCGCCGCGTGGATCAAAGGATCTATGGTTTTCCCTCGAGTCTTTCCCACGAGGCTTTCCCACGAGGCTTTCCCACAGGGCTGTCCCACGTGCACACGTGGTGGAAGTCGATCCTCGGCTTGAACGTCAAGGCAGTGCAGGGAAAACCGGTTCCTCTGGAATGGACTGACACATCTGGGGGACTCTTGGAATGGTGGCACGACCCTGGAGTTCCTCTCGCCTTTCCTGTGGAGAGCGCCTCCTCTGGAGATGCGACGGGAACGCCGGGAATTCTTTCCCTACGAAACAGGGAAAGGATCCCTCATCTCGAGCTAGGAGGCGGAAACGTGGCTCCCCTGGATGTGTGAGGGACCCCACGTGCTTCGTCTCGAGTGGAGACGGGTATGTCGGGGAACTTCTTGAGTTGCAGCAAGGGTGTGAAGCACCCTTTGGAAGTTCCAGTGGTTAGACGTGATTAGCCTCGAGAAGCCTCAGCGGAAATGGGCCTCATCTCGCCTGGAGGGCAAAACCTCCTGGATTTTCTCGAGTTGCGGCAGGTGCTCTCGACTTACGACGGGGACCTCAGGGACCCGCTCTGGTGGCCTCAGGAAAGGCCAGTCCCCATGCAAGTTCCTCGGGGGCCTCTCGGGATTCCTCTCCCGTCCATGCCGGGGCCTAAGACCTTGTGTGGAGTCGGGGCCGGAACCTGAGGATTCCTCTGCAGTGCTGACATGGATCTTGGGGTACTTCTGGAGTCTCCCCAGGGGAGTCAGTCCTCGTCTCGAATGCAGGCATGCACTTGCGCTTTCCTCCAGAGCGGTAGCAGCAGTGTCACGCAGTCCGCCGCGTGGATCAAAGGATCTATGGTTTTCCCTCGAGTCTTTCCCACGAGGCTTTCCCACGAGGCTTTCCCACAGGGCTGTCCCACGTGCACACATGGTGGGAGTCGATCCTCGGCTTGAACGTCAAGGCAGTGCAGGGAAAACCGGTTCCTCTGGAATGGACTGACACATCTGGGGGACTCTTGGAATTCTGGCACGACCCTGGAGTTCCTCTTGCCTTTCCTGTGGAGAGCGCCTCCTCTTGAGATGCGACGGGAACGCCGGGAATTCTTTCCCTACGAAACAGGGAAAGGATCCCTCATCTCGAGCTAGGAGGCGGAAACGGGTCTCCCCTGGATGTGTGCGGGACCCCATGTGCTTCCTCTCGAGTGGAGACGGGTATGTCGGGGAACTTCTTGAGATGCAGCAAGGGTGTGAAGGACCCTTTGGAAGTTCCAGTGGTTAGACGTGATTAACCTCGAGAAGCCTCAGCGGAAATGGGCCTCATCTCGCCTGGAGGGCAAAACCTCCTGGATTTTCTCGAGTTGCGGCAGGTGCTCTCGACTTACGACGGGGACCTCAGGGACCCGCTCTGGTGGCCTCAGGAAAGGCCAGTCCCCAGGCGAGTTCCTCGGGGGCCTCTCGGGATTCCTCTCCCGTCCATGCCGGGGCCTAAGACCTTGTGTGGAGTCGGGGCCGGAACCTGAGGATTCCTCTCCAGTGCTGACATGGATCTTGGGGTACTTCTGGAGTCTCCCCAGGGGAGTCAGTCCTCGTCTCGAATGCGGGCATGCACTTGCGCTTTCCTCCAGAGCGGTAGCAGCAGTGTCACGCAGTCCGCCGCGTGGATCAAAGGATCTATGGTTTTCCCTCGAGTCTTTCCCACGAGGCTTTCCCACGAGGCTTTCCCACAGGGCTGTCCCACGTGCACACGTGGTGGGAGTCGATCCTCGGCTTGAACGTCAAGGCAGTGCAGGGAAAACAGGTTCCTCTGGAATGGACTGACACATCTGGGGGTCTCTTGGAATGGTGCCACGACCCTGGAGTTCCTCTCGCCTTTCCTGTGGAGAGCGCCTCCTCTTGAGATGCGACGGGAACGCCGGGAATTCTTTCCCTACGAAACAGGGAAAGGATCACTCATCTCGAGCTAGGAGGCGGAAACGGGGCTCCCCTGGATGTGTGCGGGACCCCACGTGCTTCCTCTCGAGTGGATACGGGTATGTCGCGGAAATGCTTGAGTTGCAGCAAGGGTGTGAAGGACCCTTTGGAAGTTCCAGTGGTTAGACGTGATTAGCCTCGAGTTGCCTCAGCGGAAATGGGCCTCATCTCGCCTGGAGGGCAAAACCTCCTGGATTTTCTCGAGTTGGGGCAGGTGCTCTCGACTTACGACGGGGACCTCAGGGACCCGCTCTAGTGGCCTCAGTAAAGGCCAGTCCCATGTGAGTTCCTCGGGGGCGTCTCGGGATTCCTCTCCCGTCGATGCCGGGGCCTAAGACCTTGTGTGGAGTCGGGGCCGGAACCTGAGGATTCCTCTCCAGTGCTGACATGGATCTTGGGGTACTTCTGGAGTCTCCCCAGGGGAGTCAGTCCTCGTCTCGAATGCGGGCATGCACTTGCGCTTTCCTCCAGAGCGGTAGCAGCAGTGTCACGCAGTCCGCCGCGTGGATCAAAGGATCTATGGTTTTCCCTCGAGTCTTTCCCACGAGGCTTTCCCACGAGGCTTTCCCACAGGGCTGTCCCACGTGCACACGTGGTGGGAGTCGATCCTCGGCTTGAACGTCAAGGCAGTGCAGGGAAAACAGGTTCCTCTGGAATGGACTGACACATCTGGGGGACTCTTGGAATGGTGGCACGACCCTGGAGTTCCTCTCGCCTTTCCTGTGGAGAGCGCCTCCTCTTGAGATGCGACGGGAACGCCGGGAATTCTTTCCCTACGAAACTGGGAAAGGATCCCTCATCTCGAGCTAGGAGGCGGAAACGGGTCTCCCCTGGATGTGTGCGGGACCCCACGTGCTTCCTCTCGAGTGGAGACGGGTATGTCGGGGAACTTCTTGAGTTGCAGCAAGGGTGTGAAGCACCCTTTGGATGTTCCAGTGGTTAGACGTGATTAGCCTCGAGAAGCCTCAGCGGAAATGGGCCTCATCTCGCCTGGAGGGCAAAACCTCCTGGATTTTCTCGAGTTGGGGCAGGTGCTCTCGACTTACGACGGGGACCTCAGGGACCCGCTCTGGTGGCCTCAGGAAAGGCCAGTCCCCATGCGAGTTCCTCGGGGGCCTCTCGGGATTCCTCTCCCGTCGATGCCGGGGCCTAAGACCTTGTGTGGAGTCGGGGCCGGAACCTGAGGATTCCTCTCCAGTGCTGACATGGATCTTGGGGTACTTCTGGAGTCTCCCCAGGGGAGTCAGTCCTCGTCTCGAATGCGGGCATGCACTTGCGCTTTCCTCCAGAGCGGTAGCAGCAGTGTCACGCAGTCCGCCGCGTGGATCAAAGGATCTGTGGTTTTCCCTCGAGTCTTTCCCACGAGGCTTTCCCACGAGGCTTTCCCACAGGGCTGTCCCACGTGCACACGTGGTGGGAGTCGATCCTCGGCTTGAACGTCAAGGCAGTGCAGGGAAAACCGGTTCCTCTGGAATGGACTGACACATCTGGGGGACTCTTGGAATGGTGGCACGACCCTGGAGTTCCTCTCGCCTTTCCTGTGGAGAGCGCCTCCTCTTGAGATGCGACGGGAACGCCGGGAATTCTTTCCCTACGAAACAGGGAAAGGATCCCTCATCTCGAGCTAGGAGGCGGAAACGGGGCTCCCCTGGATGTGTGCGGGACCCCACGTGCTTCCTCTCGAGTGGAGACGGGTATGTCGGGGAACTTCTTGAGATGCAGCAAGTGTGTGAAGGACCCTTTGGATGTTCCAGTGGTTAGACGTGATTAGCCTCGAGAAGCCTCAGCGGAAATGGGCCTCATCTCGCCTGGAGGGCAAAACCTCCTGGATTTTCTCGAGTTGGGGCAGGTGCTCTCGACTTACGACGGGGACCTCAGGGACCCGCTCTGGTGGCCTCAGGAAAGGCCAGTCCCCATGCGAGTTCCTCGGGGGCCTCTCGGGATTCCTCTCCCGTCGATGCCGGGGACTAAGACCTTGTGTGGAGTCGGGGCCGGAACCTGAGGATTCCTCTCCAGTGCTGACATGGATCTTGGGGTACTTCTGGAGTCTCCCCAGGGCAGTCAGTCCTCGTCTCGAATGCGGGCATGCACTTGCGCTTTCCTCCAGAGCGGTAGCAGCAGTGTCACGCAGTCCGCCGCGTGGATCAAAGGATCTATGGTTTTCCCTCGAGTCTTTCCCACGAGGCTTTCCCACGAGGCTTTCCCACAGGGCTGTCTCACATGCACACGTGGTGGGAGTCGATCCTCGGCTTGAACGTCAAGGCAGTGCAGGGAAAACAGGTTCCTCTGGAATGGACTGACACATCTGGGGGACTCTTGGAATGGTGGCACGACCCTGGAGTTCCTCTCGCCTTTCCTGTGGAGAGCGCCTCCTCTTGAGATGCGACGGGAACGCCGGGAATTCTTTCCCTACGAAACAGGGAAAGGATCCCTCATCTCGAGCTAGGAGGCGGAAACGGGGCTCCCCTGGATGTGTGCGGGACCCCACGTGCTTCCTCTCGAGTGGAGACGGGTATGTCGGGGAACTTCTTGAGTTGCAGCAAGGGTGTGAAGGACCCTTTGGAAGTTCCAGTGGTTAGACGTGATTAGCCTCGAGAAGCCTCAGCGGAAATGGGCCTCATCTCGCCTGGAGGGCAAAAGTCCTGGATTTTCTCGAGTTGGGGCAGGTGCTCTCGACTTACGACGGGGACCTCAGGGACCCGCTCTGGTGGCCTCAGGAAAGGCCGGTCCCCATGCGAGTTCCTCGGGGGCCTCTCGGGATTCCTCTCCCGTCGATGCCGGGGCCTAAGACCTTGTGTGGAGTCGGGGCCGGAACCTGAGGATTCCTCTCCAGTGCTGACATGGATCTTGGGGTACTTCTGGAGTCTCCCCAGGGGAGTCAGTCCTCGTCTCGAATGCGGGCATGCACTTGCGCTTTCCTCCAGAGCGGTAGCAGCAGTGTCACGCAGTCCGCCGCGTGGATCAAAGGATCTATGGTTTTCCCTCGAGTCTTTCCCACGAGGCTTTCCCACGAGGCTTTCCCACAGGGCTGTCCCACGTGCACACGTGGTGGGAGTCGATCCTCGGCTTTAACGTCAAGGCAGTGCAGGGAAAACCGGTTCCTCTGGAATGGACTGACACATCTGGGGGACTCTTGGAATGGTGGCATGACCCTGGAGTTCCTCTCGCCTTTCCTGTGGAGAGCGCCTCCTCTGGAGATGCGACGGGAACGCCGGGAATTCTTTCCCTACGAAACAGGGAAAGGATCCCTCATCTCGAGCTAGGAGGCGGAAACGTGGCTCCCCTGGATGTGTGAGGGACCCCACGTGCTTCCTCTCGAGTGGAGACGGGTATGTCGGGGAACTTCTTGAGTTGCAGCAAGGGTGTGAAGCACCCTTTGGAAGTTCCAGTGGTTAGACGTGATTAGCCTCGAGAAGCCTCAGCGGAAATGGGCCTCATCTCGCCTGGAGGGCAAAACCTCCTGGATTTTCTCGAGTTGCGGCAGGTGCTCTCGACTTACGACGGGGACCTCAGGGACCCGCTCTGGTGGCCTCAGGAAAGGCCGGTCCCCATGCGAGTTCCTCGGGGGCCTCTCGGGATTCCTCTCCCGTCGATGCCGGGGCCTAAGACCTTGTGTGGAGTCGGGGCCGGAACCTGAGGATTCCTCTCCAGTACTGACATGGATCTTGGGGTAGTTCTGGAGTCTCCCCAGGGGAGTCAGTCCTCGTCTCGAATGCGGGCATGCACTTGCGCTTTCCTCCAGAGCGGTAGCAGCAGTGTCACGCAGTCCGCCGCGTGGATCAAAGGATCTATGGTTTTCCCTCGAGTCTTTCCCACGAGGCTTTCCCACGAGGCTTTCCCACAGGGCTGTCCCACGTGCACACGTGGTGGGAGTCGATCCTCGGCTTGAACGTCAAGGCAGTGCAGGGAAAACAGGTTCCTCTGGAATGGACTGACACATCTGGGGGACTCTTGGAATGGTGGCACGATCCTGGAGTTCCTCTCGCCTTTCCTGTGGAGAGCGCCTCCTCTTGAGATGCGACGGGAACGCCGGGAATTCTTTCCCTACGAAACAGGGAAAGGATCCCTCATCTCGAGCTAGGAGGCGGAAACGGGGCTCCCTTGGATGTGTGCGGGACCCCACGTGCTTCCTCTCGAGTGGAGACGGGTATGTCGGGGAACTTCTTGAGTTGCAGCAAGGGTGTGAAGGACCCTTTGGAAGTTCCAGTGGTTAGACGTGATTAGCCTCGAGAAGCCTCAGCGGAAATGGGCCTCATCTCGCCTGGAGGGCAAAACCTCCTGGATTTTCTCGAGTTGCGGCAGGTGCTCTCGACTTACGACGGGGACCTCAGGGACCCGCTCTGGTGGCCTCAGGAAAGGCCAGTCCCCATGCGAGTTCCTCGGGGGCCTCTCGGGATTCCTCTCCCGTCGATGCCGGGGACTAAGACCTTGTGTGGAGTCGGGGCCGGAACCTGAGGATTCCTCTGCAGTGCTGACATGGATCTTGGGGTACTTCTGGAGTCTCCCCAGGGGAGTCAGTCCTCGTCTCGAATGCAGGCATGCACTTGCGCTTTCCTCCAGAGCGGTAGCAGCAGTGTCACGCAGTCCGCCGCGTGGATCAAAGGATCTATGGTTTTCCCTCGAGTCTTTCCCACGAGGCTTTCCCACGAGGCTTTCCCACAGGGCTGTCCCACGTGCACACATGGTGGGAGTCGATCCTCGGCTTGAACGTCAAGGCAGTGCAGGGAAAACCGGTTCCTCTGGAATGGACTGACACATCTGGGGGACTCTTGGAATTCTGGCACGACCCTGGAGTTCCTCTTGCCTTTCCTGTGGAGAGCGCCTCCTCTTGAGATGCGACGGGAACGCCGGGAATTCTTTCCCTATGAAACAGGGAAAGGATCCCTCATCTCGAGCTAGGAGGCGGAAACGGGTCTCCCCTGGATGTGTGCGGGACCCCATGTGCTTCCTCTCGAGTGGAGACGGGTATGTCGGGGAACTTCTTGAGATGCAGCAAGGGTGTGAAGGACCCTTTGGAAGTTCCAGTGGTTAGACGTGATTAGCCTCGAGAAGCCTCAGCGGAAATGGGCCTCATCTCGCCTGGAGGGCAAAACCTCCTGGATTTTCTCGAGTTGCGGCAGGTGCTCTCGACTTACGACGGGGACCTCAGGGACCCGCTCTGGTGGCCTCAGGAAAGGCCAGTCCCCATGCGAGTTCCTCGGGGGCCTCTCGGGATTCCTCTCCCGTCCATGCCGGGGCCTAAGACCTTGTGTGGAGTCGGGGCCGGAACCTGAGGATTCCTCTCCAGTGCTGACATGGATCTTGGGGTACTTCTGGAGTCTCCCCAGGGGAGTCAGTCCTCGTCTCGAATGCGGGCATGCACTTGCGCTTTCCTCCAGAGCGGTAGCAGCAGTGTCACGCAGTCCGCCGCGTGGATCAAAGGATCTATGGTTTTCCCTCGAGTCTTTCCCACGAGGCTTTCCCACGAGGCTTTCCCACAGGGCTGTCCCACGTGCACACGTGGTGGGAGTCGATCCTCGGCTTGAACGTCAAGGCAGTGCAGGGAAAACAGGTTCCTCTGGAATGGACTGACACATCTGGGGGTCTCTTGGAATGGTGCCACGACCCTGGAGTTCCTCTCGCCTTTCCTGTGGAGAGCGCCTCCTCTTGAGATGTGACGGGAACGCCGGGAATTCTTTCCCTACGAAACAGGGAAAGGATCACTCATCTCGAGCTAGGAGGCTGAAACGGGGCTCCCCTGGAAGTGTGCGGGACCCCACGTGCTTCCTCTCGAGTGGATACGGGTATGTCGCGGAAATGCTTGAGTTGCAGCAAGGGTGTGAAGGACCCTTTGGAAGTTCCAGTGGTTAGACGTGATTAGCCTCGAGTTGCCTCAGCGGAAATGGGCCTCATCTCGCCTGGAGGGCAAAACCTCCTGGATTTTCTCGAGTTGCGGCAGGTGCTCTCGACTTACGATGGGGACCTCAGGGACCCGCTCTGGTGGCCTCAGGAAAGGCCAGTCCCCATGCGAGTTCCTCGGGGGCCTCTCGGCATTCCTCTCCCGTCGAGGCCGGGGCCTAAGACCTTGTGTGGGTCGGGGTAGGAACCTGAGGATTCCTCTCCAGTGCTGACATGGATCTTGGGGTACTTCTGGAGTCTCCCCAGGGGAGTCAGTCCTCGTCTCGAATGCGGGCATGCACTTGCGCTTTCCTCCAGAGCGGTAGCAGCAGTGTCACGCAGTCCGCCGCGTGGATCAAAGGATCTATGGTTTTCCCTCGAGTCTTTCCCACGAAGCTTTCCCACGAGGCTTTCCCACAGGGCTGTCCCACGTGCACACGTGGTGGGAGTGGATCCTCGGCTTGAACGTCAAGGCAGTGCAGGGAAAACAGGTTCCTCTGGAATGGACTGACACATCTGGGGGACTCTTGGAATGGTGGCACGACCCTGGAGTTCCTCTCGCCTTTCCTGTGGAGAGCGCCTCCTCTTGAGATGCGACGGGAACGCCGGGAATTCTTTCCCTACGAAACAGGGAAAGGATCCCTCATCTTGAGCTAGGAGGCGGAAACGGGGCTCCCCTGGATGTGTGCGGGACCCCACGTGCTTCCTCTCGAGTGGAGACGGGTATGTCGGGGAACTTCTTGAGTTGCAGCAAGGGTGTGAAGGACCCTTTGGAAGTTCCAGTGGTTAGACGTGATTAGCCTCGAGAAGCCTCCTCGGAAATGGGCCTTATCTCGCCTGGAGGGCAAAACCTCCTGGATTTTCTCGAGTTGCGGCAGGTGCTCTCGACTTACGACGGGGACCTCAGGGACCCGCTCTGGTGGCCTCAGGAAAGGCCAGTCCCCATGCGAGTTCCTCGGGGGCCTCTCGGGATTCCTCTCCCGTCGATGCCGGGGCCTAAGACCTTGTGTGGAGTCGGGGCCGGAACCTGAGGATTCCTCTCCAGTGCTGACATGGATCTTGGGGTACTTCTGGAGTCTCCCCAGGGGAGTCAGTCCTCGTCTCGAATGCGGGCATGCACTTGCGCTTTCCTCCAGAGCGGTAGCAGCAGTGTCACGCAGTCCGCCGCGTGGATCAAAGGATCTATGGTTTTCCCTCGAGTCTTTCCCACGAGGCTTTCCCACGAGGCTTTCCCACAGGGCTGTCCCACGTGCACACGTGGTGGGAGTCGATCCTCGGCTTGAACGTCAAGGCAGTGCAGGGAAAACCGGTTCCTCTGGAATGGACTGACACATCTGGGGGACTCTTGGAATGGTGGCACGACCCTGGAGTTCCTCTCGCCTTTCCTGTGGAGAGCGCCTCCTCTGGAGATGCGACGGGAACGCCGGGAATTCTTTCCCTACGAAACAGGGAAAGGATCCCTCATCTCGAGCTAGGAGGCGGAAACGTGGCTCCCCTGGATGTGTGAGGGACCCCACGTGCTTCCTCTCGAGTGGAGACGGGTATGCCGGGGAACTTCTTGAGTTGCAGCAAGGGTGTGAAGCACCCTTTGGAAGTTCCAGTGGTTAGACGTGATTAGCCTCGAGAAGCCTCAGCGGAAATGGGCCTCATCTCGCCTGGAGGGCAAAACCTCCTGGATTTTCTCGAGTTACGGCAGGTGCTCTCGACTTACGACGGGGACCTCAGGGACCCGCTCTGGTGGCCTCAGGAAAGGCCGGTCCCCATGCGAGTTCCTCGGGGGCCTCTCGGGATTCCTCTCCCGTCGATGCCGGGGCCTAAGACCTTGTGTGGAGTCGGAGCCGGAACCTGAGGATTCCTCTCCAGTACTGACATGGATCTTGGGGTACTTCTGGAGTCTCCCCAGGGGAGTCAGTCCTCGTCTCGAATGCGGGCATGCACTTGCGCTTTCCTCCAGAGCGGTAGCAGCAGTGTCACGCAGTCCGCCACGTGGATCAAAGGATCTATGGTTTTCCCTCGAGTCTTTCCCACGAGGCTTTCCCACGAGGCTTTCCCACAGGGCTGTCCCACGTGCACACGTGGTGGGAGTCGATCCTCGGCTTGAACGTCAAGGCAGTGCAGGGAAAACAGGTTCCTCTGGAATGGACTGACACATCTGGGGGACTCTTGGAATGGTGGCACGATCCTGGAGTTCCTCTCGCCTTTCCTGTGGAGAGCGCCTCCTCTTGAGATGCGACGGGAACGCCGGGAATTCTTTCCCTACGAAACAGGGAAAGGATCCCTCATCTCGAGCTAGGAGGCGGAAACGGGGCTCCCTTGGATGTGTGCGGGACCCCACGTGCTTCCTCTCGAGTGGAGACGGGTATGTCGGGGAACTTCTTGAGTTGCAGCAAGGGTGTGAAGGACCCTTTGGAAGTTCCAGTGGTTAGACGTGATTAGCCTCGAGAAGCCTCAGCGGAAATGGGCCTCATCTCGCCTGGAGGGCAAAACCTCCTGGATTTTCTCGAGTTGCGGCAGGTGCTCTCGACTTACGACGGGGACCTCAGGGACCCGCTCTGGTGGCCTCAGGAAAGGCCAGTCCCCATGCAAGTTCCTCGGGGGCCTCTCGGGATTCCTCTCCCGTCGATGCCGGGGCCTAAGACCTTGTGTGGAGTCGGGGCCGGAACCTGAGGATTCCTCTGCAGTGCTGACATGGATCTTGGGGTACTTCTGGAGTCTCCCCAGGGGAGTCAGTCCTCGTCTCGAATGCAGGCATGCACTTGCGCTTTCCTCCAGAGCGGTAGCAGCAGTGTCACGCAGTCCGCCGCGTGGATCAAAGGATCTATGGTTTTCCCTCGAGTCTTTCCCACGAGGCTTTCCCACGAGGCTTTCCCACAGGGCTGTCCCACGTGCACACATGGTGGGAGTCGATCCTCGGCTTGAACGTCAAGGCAGTGCAGGGAAAACCGGTTCCTCTGGAATGGACTGACACATCTGGGGGACTCTTGGAATTCTGGCACGACCCTGGAGTTCCTCTTGCCTTTCCTGTGGAGAGGGCCTCCTCTTGAGATGCGACGGGAACGCCGGGAATTCTTTCCCTACGAAACAGGGAAAGGATCCCTCATCTCGAGCTAGGAGGCGGAAACGGGTCTCCCCTGGATGTGTGCGGGACCCCATGTGCTTCCTCTCGAGTGGAGACGGGTATGTCGGGGAACTTCTTGAGATGCAGCAAGGGTGTGAAGGACCCTTTGGAAGTTCCAGTGGTTAGACGTGATTAACCTCGAGAAGCCTCAGCGGAAATGGGCCTCATCTCGCCTGGAGGGCAAAACCTCCTGGATTTTCTCGAGTTGCGGCAGGTGCTCTCGACTTACGACGGGGACCTCAGGGACCCGCTCTGGTGGCCTCAGGAAAGGCCAGTCCCCAGGCGAGTTCCTCGGGGGCCTCTCGGGATTCCTCTCCCGTCCATGCCGGGGCCTAAGACCTTGTGTGGAGTCGGGGCCGGAACCTGAGGATTCCTCTCCAGTGCTGACATGGATCTTGGGGTACTTCTGGAGTCTCCCCAGGGGAGTCAGTCCTCGTCTCGAATGCGGGCATGCACTTGCGCTTTCCTCCAGAGCGGTAGCAGCAGTGTCACGCAGTCCGCCACGTGGATCAAAGGATCTATGGTTTTCCCTCGAGTCTTTCCCACGAGGCTTTCCCACGAGGCTTTCCCACAGGGCTGTCCCACGTGCACACGTGGTGGGAGTCGATCCTCGGCTTGAACGTCAAGGCAGTGCAGGGAAAACAGGTTCCTCTGGAATGGACTGACACATCTGGGGGTCTCTTGGAATGGTGCCACGACCCTGGAGTTCCTCTCGCCTTTCCTGTGGAGAGCGCCTCCTCTTGAGATGCGACGGGAACGCCGGGAATTCTTTCCCTACGAAACAGGGAAAGGATCACTCATCTCGAGCTAGGAGGCGGAAACGGGGCTCCCCTGGATGTGTGCGGGACCCCACGTGCTTCCTCTCGAGTGGATACGGGTATGTCGCGGAAATGCTTGAGTTGCAGCAAGGGTGTGAAGGACCCTTTGGAAGTTCCAGTGGTTAGACGTGATTAGCCTCGAGTTGCCTCAGCGGAAATGGGCCTCATCTCGCCTGGAGGGCAAAACCTCCTGGATTTTCTCGAGTTGCGGCAGGTGCTCTCGACTTACGACGGGGACCTCAGGGACCCGCTCTAGTGGCCTCAGTAAAGGCCAGTCCCATGCGAGTTCCTCGGGGGCGTCTCGGGATTCCTCTCCCGTCGATGCCGGGGCCTAAGACCTTGTGTGGAGTCGGGGCCGGAACCTGAGGATTCCTCTCCAGTGCTGACATGGATCTTGGGGTACTTCTGTAGTCTCCCCAGGGGAGTCAGTCCTCGTCTCGAATGCGGGCATGCACTTGCGCTTTCCTCCAGAGCGGTAGCAGCAGTGTCACGCAGTCCGCCGCGTGGATCAAAGGATCTATGGTTTTCCCTCGAGTCTTTCCCACGAGGCTTTCCCACGAGGCTTTCCCACAGGGCTGTCCCACGTGCACACGTGGTGGGAGTCGATCCTCGGCTTGAACGTCAAGGCAGTGCAGGGAAAAAAGGTTCCTCTGGAATGGACTGACACATCTGGGGGACTCTTGGAATGGTGGCACGACCCTGGAGTTCCTCTCGCCTTTCCTGTGGAGAGCGCCTCCTCTTGAGATGCGACGGGAACGCCGGGAATTCTTTCCCTACGAAACAGGGAAAGGATCCCTCATCTTGAGCTAGGAGGCGGAAACGGGGCTCCCCTGGATGTGTGCGGGACCCCACGTGCTTCCTCTCGAGTGGAGACGGGTATGTCGGGGAACTTCTTGAGTTGCAGCAAGGGTGTGAAGGACCCTTTGGAAGTTCCAGTGGTTAGACGTGATTAGCCTCGAGAAGCCTCATCGGAAATGGGCCTTATCTCGCCTGGAGGGCAAAACCTCCTGATTTTCTCGAGTTGCGGCAGGTGCTCTCGACTTACGACGGGGACCTCAGGGACCCGCTCTGGTGGCCTCAGGAAAGGCCAGTCCCCATGCGAGTTCCTCGGGGGCCTCTCGGGATTCCTCTCCCGTCGATGCCGGGGCCTAAGACCTTGTGTGGAGTCGGGGCCGGAACCTGAGGATTCCTCTCCAGTGCTGACATGGATCTTGGGGTACTTCTGGAGTCTCCCCAGGGGAGTCAGTCCTCGTCTCGAATGCGGGCATGCACTTGCGCTTTCCTCCAGAGCGGTAGCAGCAGTGTCACGCAGTCCGCCGCGTGGATCAAAGGATCTATGGTTTTCCCTCGAGTCTTTCCCACGAGGCTTTCCCACGAGGCTTTCCCACAGGGCTGTCCCACGTGCACACGTGGTGGGAGTCGATCCTCGGCTTGAACGTCAAGGCAGTGCAGGGAAAACCGGTTCCTCTGGAATGGACTGACACATCTGGGGGACTCTTGGAATGGTGGCACGACCCTGGAGTTCCTCTCGCCTTTCCTGTGGAGAGCGCCTCCTCTGGAGATGCGACGGGAACGCCGGGAATTCTTTCCCTACGAAAAAGGGAAAGGATCCCTCATCTCGAGCTAGGAGGCGGAAACGTGGCTCCCCTGGATGTGTGAGGGACCCCACGTGCTTCCTCTCGAGTGGAGACGGGTATGTCGGGGAACTTCTTGAGTTGCAGCAAGGGTGTGAAGCACCCTTTGGAAGTTCCAGTGGTTAGACGTGATTAGCCTCGAGAAGCCTCAGCGGAAATGGGCCTCATCTCGCCTGGAGGGCAAAACCTCCTGGATTTTCTCGAGTTGCGGCAGGTGCTCTCGACTTACGACGGGAACCTCAGGGACCCGCTCTGGTGTCCTCAGGAAAGGCCGGTCCCCATGCGAGTTCCTCGGGGGCCTCTCGGGATTCCTCTCCCGTCGATGCCGGGGCCTAAGACCTTGTGTGGAGTCGGAGCCGGAACCTGAGGATTCCTCTCCAGTACTGACATGGATCTTGGGGTACTTCTGGAGTCTCCCCAGGGGAGTCAGTCCTCGTCTCGAATGCGGGCATGCACTTGCGCTTTCCTCCAGAGCGGTAGCAGCAGTGTCACGCAGTCCGCCACGTGGATCAAAGGATCTATGGTTTTCCCTCGAGTCTTTCCCACGAGGCTTTCCCACGAGGCTTTCCCACAGGGCTGTCCCACGTGCACACGTGGTGGGAGTCGATCCTCGGCATGAACGTCAAGGCAGTGCAGGGAAAACAGTTTCCTCTGGAATGGACTGACACATCTGGGGGACTCTTGGAATGGTGGCACGATCCTGGAGTTCCTCTCGCCTTTCCTGTGGAGAGCGCCTCCTCTTGAGATGCGACGGGAACGCCGGGAATTCTTTCCCTCCGAAACAGGGAAAGGATCCCTCATCTCGAGCTAGGAGGCGGAAACGGGGCTCCCTTGGATGTGTGCGGGACCCCACGTGCTTCCTCTCGAGTGGAGACGGGTATGTCGGGGAACTTCTTGAGTTGCAGCAAGGGTGTGAAGGACCCTTTGGAAGTTCCAGTGGTTAGACGTGATTAGCCTCGAGAAGCCTCAGCGGAAATGGGCCTCATCTCGCCTGGAGGGCAAAACCTCCTGGATTTTCTCGAGTTGCGGCAGGTGCTCTCGACTTACGACGGGGACCTCAGGGACCCGCTCTGGTGGCCTCAGGAAAGGCCAGTCCCCATGCAAGTTCCTCGGGGGCCTCTCGGGATTCCTCTCCCGTCGATGCCGGGGCCTAAGACCTTGTGTGGAGTCGGGGCCGGAACCTGAGGATTCCTCTGCAGTGCTGACATGGATCTTGGGGTACTTCTGGAGTCTCCCCAGGGGAGTCAGTCCTCGTCTCGAATGCGGGCATGCACTTGCGCTTTCCTCCAGAGCGGTAGCAGCAGTGTCACGCAGTCCGCCGCGTGGATCAAAGGATCTATGGTTTTCCCTCGAGTCTTTCCCACGAGGCTTTCCCACGAGGCTTTCCCACAGGGCTGTCCCACGTGCACACATGGTGGGAGTCGATCCTCGGCTTGAACGTCAAGGCAGTGCAGGGAAAACCGGTTCCTCTGGAATGGACTGACACATCTGGGGGACTCTTAGAATTCTGGCACGACCCTGGAGTTCCTCTTGCCTTTCCTGTGGAGAGCGCCTCCTCTTGAGATGCGACGGGAACGCCGGGAATTCTTTCCCTACGAAACAGGGAAAGGATCCCTCATCTCGAGCTAGGAGGCGGAAACGTGGCTCCCCTGGATGTGTGCGGGACCCCATGTGCTTCCTCTCGAGTGGAGACGGGTATGTCGGGGAACTTCTTGAGATGCAGCAAGGGTGTGAAGGACCCTTTGGAAGTTCCAGTGGTTAGACGTGATTAACCTCGAGAAGCCTCAGCGGAAATGGGCCTCATCTCGCCTGGAGGGCAAAACCTCCTGGATTTTCTCGAGTTGCGGCAGGTGCTCTCGACTTACGACGGGGACCTCAGGGACCCGCTCTGGAGGCCTCAGGAAAGGCCAGTCCCCAGGCGAGTTCCTCGGGGGCCTCTCGGGATTCCTCTCCCGTCCATGCCGGGGCCTAAGACCTTGTGTGGAGTCGGGGCCGGAACCTGAGGATTCCTCTCCAGTGCTGACATGGATCTTGGGGTACTTCTGGAGTCTCCCCAGGGGAGTCAGTCCTCGTCTCGAATGCGGGCATGCACTTGCGCTTTCCTCCAGAGCGGTAGCAGCAGTGTCACGCAGTCCGCCACGTGGATCAAAGGATCTATGGTTTTCCCTCGAGTCTTTCCCACGAGGCTTTCCCACGAGGCTTTCCCACAGGGCTGTCCCACGTGCACACGTGGTGGGAGTCGATCCTCGGCTTGAACGTCAAGGCAGTGCAGGGAAAACAGGTTCCTCTGGAATGGACTGACACATCTGGGGGTCTCTTGGAATGGTGCCACGACCCTGGAGTTCCTCTCGCCTTTCCTGTGGAGAGCGCCTCCTCTTGAGATGCGACGGGAACGCCGGGAATTCTTTCCCTACGAAACAGGGAAAGGATCACTCATCTCGAGCTAGGAGGCGGAAACGTGGCTCCCCTGGATGTGTGAGGGACCCCACGTGCTTCCTCTCGAGTGGAGACAGGTATGTCGGGGAACTTCTTGAGTTGCAGCAAGGGTGTGAAGCACCCTTTGGAAGTTCCAGTGGTTAGACGTGATTAGCCTCGAGAAGCCTCAGCGGAAATGGGCCTCATCTCGCCTGGAGGGCAAAACCTCCTGGATTTTCTCGAGTTGCGGCAGGTGCTCTCGACTTACGACGGGGACCTCAGGGACCCGCTCTGGTGGCCTCAGGAAAGGCCAGTCCCCATGCGAGTTCCTCGGGGGCCTCTCGGGATTCCTCTCCCGTCGATGCCGGGGCCTAAGACCTTGTGTGGAGTCGGGGCCGGAACCTGAGGATTCCTCTCCAGTGCTGACATGGATCTTGGGGTACTTCTGGAGTCTCCCCAGGGGAGTCAGTCCTCGGCTCGAATGCGGGCATGCACTTTCGCTTTCCTCCAGAGCGGTAGCAGCAGTGTCACGCAGTCCGCCGCATGGATCAAAGGATCTATGGTTTTCCCTCGAGTCTTTCCCACGAGGCTTTCCCACGAGGCTTTCCCACAGGGCTGTCCCACGTGCACACGTGGTGGGAGTCGATCCTCGGCTTGAACGTCAAGGCAGTGCAGGGAAAACAGGTTCCTCTGGAATGGACTGACACATCTGGGGGACTCTTGGAATGGTGGCACGACCCTGGAGTTCCTCTCGCCTTTCCTGTGGAGAGCGCCTCCTCTTGAGATGCGACGGGAACGCCGGGAATTCTTTCCCTACGAAACAGGGAAAGGATCCCTCATCTCGAGCTAGGAGGCGGAAACGGGGCTCCCTTGGATGTGTGCGGGACCCCACGTGCTTCCTCTCGAGTGGAGACGGGTATGTCGGGGAACTTCTTGAGTTGCAGCAAGGGTGTGAAGGACCCTTTGGAAGTTCCAGTGGTTAGACGTGATTAGCCTCGAGAAGCCTCAGCGGAAATGGGCCTCATCTCGCCTGGAGGGCAAAACCTCCTGGATTTTCTCGAGTTGCGGCAGGTGCTCTCGACTTACGACGGGGACCTCAGGGACCCGCTCTGGTAGCCTCAGGAAAGGCCAGTCCCCATGCGAGTTCCTCGGGGGCCTCTCGGGATTCCTCTCCCGTCGATGCCGGGGCCTAAGACCTTGTGTGGAGTCGGGGCCGGAACCTGAGGATTCCTCTCCAGTGCTGACATGGATCTTGGGGTACTTCTGGAGTCTCCCCAGGGGAGTCAGTCCTCGTCTCGAATGCGGGCATGCACTTGCGCTTTCCTCCAGAGCGGTAGCAGCAGTGTCACGCAGTCCGCCGCGTGGATCAAAGGATCTGTGGTTTTCCCTCGAGTCTTTCCCACGAGGCTTTCCCACGAGGCTTTCCCACAGGGCTGTCCCACGTGCACACGTGGTGGGAGTCGATCCTCGGCTTGAACGTCAAGGCAGTGCAGGGAAAACCGGTTCCTCTGGAATGGACTGACACATCTGGGGGACTCTTGGAATGGTGGCACGACCCTGGAGTTCCTCTCGCCTTTCCTGTGGAGAGCGCCTCCTCTTGAGATGCGACGGGAACGCCGGGAATTCTTTCCCTACGAAACAGGGAAAGGATCCCTCATCTCGAGCTAGGAGGCGGAAACGGGGCTCCCCTGGATGTGTGCGGGACCCCACGTGCTTCCTCTCGAGTGGAGACGGGTATGTCGGGGAACTTCTTGAGATGCAGCAAGTGTGTGAAGGACCCTTTGGATGTTCCAGTGGTTAGACGTGATTAGCCTCGAGAAGCCTCAGCGGAAATGGTCCTCATCTCGCCTGGAGGGCAAAACCTCCTGGATTTTCTCGAGTTGGGGCAGGTGCTCTCGACTTACGACGGGGACCTCAGGGACCCGCTCTGGTGGCCTCAGGAAAGGCCAGTCCCCATGCGAGTTCCTCGGGGGCCTCTCGGGATTCCTCTCCCGTCGATGCCGGGGACTAAGACCTTGTGTGGAGTCGGGGCCGGAACATGAGGATTCCTCTCCAGTGCTGACATGGATCTTGGGGTACTTCTGGAGTCTCCCCAGGGGAGTCAGTCCTCGTCTCGAATGCGGGCATGCACTTGCGCTTTCCTCCAGAGCGGTAGCAGCAGTGTCACGCAGTCCGCCGCGTGGATCAAAGGATCTATGGTTTTCCCTCGAGTCTTTCCCACGAGGCTTTCCCACGAGGCTTTCCCACAGGGCTGTCCCACATGCACACGTGGTGGGAGTCGATCCTCGGCTTGAACGTCAAGGCAGTGCAGGGAAAACAGGTTCCTCTGGAATGGACTGACACATCTGGGGGACTCTTGGAATGGTGGCACGACCCTGGAGTTCCTCTCGCCTTTCCTGTGGAGAGCGCCTCCTCTTGAGATGCGACGGGAACGCCGGGAATTCTTTCCCTACGAAACAGGGAAAGGATCCCTCATCTCGAGCTAGGAGGCGGAAACGGGGCTCCCCTGGATGTGTGCGGGACCCCACGTGCTTCCTCTCGAGTGGAGACGGGTATGTCGGGGAACTTCTTGAGTTGCAGCAAGGGTGTGAAGGACCCTTTGGAAGTTCCAGTGGTTAGACGTGATTAGCCTCGAGAAGCCTCAGCGGAAATGGGCCTCATCTCGCCTGGAGGGCAAAAGTCCTGGATTTTCTCGAGTTGCGGCAGGTGCTCTCGACTTACGACGGGGACCTCATGGACCCGCTCTGGTGGCCTCAGGAAAGGCCGGTCCCCATGCGAGTTCCTCGGGGGCCTCTCGGGATTCCTCTCCCGTCGATGCCGGGGCCTAAGACCTTGTGTGGAGTCGGGGCCGGAACCTGAGGATTCCTCTCCAGTGCTGACATGGATCTTGGGGTACTTCTGGAGTCTCCCCAGGGGAGTCAGTCCTCGTCTCGAATGCGGGCATGCACTTGCGCTTTCCTCCAGAGCGGTAGCAGCAGTGTCACGCAGTCCGCCGCGTGGATCAAAGGATCTATGGTTTTCCCTCGAGTCTTTCCCACGAGGCTTTCCCACGAGGCTTTCCCACAGGGCTGTCCCACGTGCACACGTGGTGGGAGTCGATCCTCGGCTTGAACGTCAAGGCAGTGCAGGGAAAACCGGTTCCTCTGGAATGGACTGACACATCTGGGGGACTCTTGGAATGGTGGCATGACCCTGGAGTTCCTCTCGCCTTTCCTGTGGAGAGCGCCTCCTCTGGAGATGCGACGGGAACGCCGGGAATTCTTTCCCTACGAAACAGGGAAAGGATCCCTCATCTCGAGCTAGGAGGCGGAAACGTGGCTCCCCTGGATGTGTGAGGGACCCCACGTGCTTCCTCTCGAGTGGAGACGGGTATGTCGGGGAACTTCTTGAGTTGCAGCAAGGGTGTGAAGCACCCTTTGGAAGTTCCAGTGGTTAGACGTGATTAGCCTCGAGAAGCCTCAGCGGAAATGGGCCTCATCTCGCCTGGAGGGCAAAACCTCCTGGATTTTCTCGAGTTGCGGCAGGTGCTCTCGACTTACGACGGGGACCTCAGGGACCCGCTCTGGTGGCCTCAGGAAAGGCCGGTCCCCATGCGAGTTCCTCGGGGGCCTCTCGGGATTCCTCTCCCGTCGATGCCGGGGCCTAAGACCTTGTGTGGAGTCGGGGCCGGAACCTGAGGATTCCTCTCCAGTACTGACATGGATCTTGGGGTACTTCTGGAGTCTCCCCAGGGGAGTCAGTCCTCGTCTCGAATGCGGGCATGCACTTGCGCTTTCCTCCAGAGCGGTAGCAGCAGTGTCACGCAGTCCGCCGCGTGGATCAAAGGATCTATGGTTTTCCCTCGAGTCTTTCCCACGAGGCTTTCCCACGAGGCTTTCCCACAGGGCTGTCCCACGTGCACACGTGGTGGGAGTCGATCCTCGGCTTGAACGTCAAGGCAGTGCAGGGAAAACAGGTTCCTCTGGAATGGACTGACACATCTGGGGGACTCTTGGAATGGTGGCACGATCCTGGAGTTCCTCTCGCCTTTCCTGTGGAGAGCGCCTCCTCTTGAGATGCGACGGGAACGCCGGGAATTCTTTCCCTATGAAACAGGGAAAGGATCCCTCATCTCGAGCTAGGAGGCGGAAACGGGGCTCCCTTGGATGTGTGCGGGACCCCACGTGCTTCCTCTCGAGTGGAGACGGGTATGTCGGGGAACTTCTTGAGTTGCAGCAAGGGTGTGAAGGACCCTTTGGAAGTTCCAGTGGTTAGACGTGATTAGCCTCGAGAAGCCTCAGCGGAAATGGGCCTCATCTCGCCTGGAGGGCAAAACCTCCTGGATTTTCTCGAGTTGCGGCAGGTGCTCTCGACTTACGACGGGGACCTCAGGGACCCGCTCTGGTGGCCTCAGGAAAGGCCAGTCCCCATGCGAGTTCCTCGGGGGCCTCTCGGGATTCCTCTCCCGTCGATGCCGGGGACTAAGACCTTGTGTGGAGTCGGGGCCGGAACCTGAGGATTCCTCTGCAGTGCTGACATGGATCTTGGGGTACTTCTGGAGTCTCCCCAGGGGAGTCAGTCCTCGTCTCGAATGCGGGCATGCACTTGCGCTTTCCTCCAGAGCGGTAGCAGCAGTGTCACGCAGTCCGCCGCGTGGATCAAAGGATCTATGGTTTTCCCTCGAGTCTTTCCCACGAGGCTTTCCCACGAGGCTTTCCCACAGGGCTGTCCCACGTGCACACATGGTGGGAGTCGATCCTCGGCTTGAACGTCAAGGCAGTGCAGGGAAAACCGGTTCCTCTGGAATGGACTGACACATCTGGGGGACTCTTGGAATTCTGGCACGACCCTGGAGTTCCTCTTGCCTTTCCTGTGGAGAGCGCCTCCTCTTGAGATGCGACGGGAACGCCGGGAATTCTTTCCCTACGAAACAGGGAAAGGATCCCTCATCTCGAGCTAGGAGGCGGAAACGTGGCTCCCCTGGATGTGTGCGGGACCCCATGTGCTTCCTCTCGAGTGGAGACGGGTATGTCGGGGAACTTCTTGAGATGCAGCAAGGGTGTGAAGGACCCTTTGGAAGTTCCAGTGGTTAGACGTGATTAACCTCGAGAAGCCTCAGCGGAAATGGGCCTCATCTCGCCTGGAGGGCAAAACCTCCTGGATTTTCTCGAGTTGCGGCAGGTGCTCTCGACTTACGACGGGGACCTCAGGGACCCGCTCTGGAGGCCTCAGGAAAGGCCAGTCCCCAGGCGAGTTCCTCGGGGGCCTCTCGGGATTCCTCTCCCGTCCATGCCGGGGCCTAAGACCTTGTGTGGAGTCGGGGCCGGAACCTGAGGATTCCTCTCCAGTGCTGACATGGATCTTGGGGTACTTCTGGAGTCTCCCCAGGGGAGTCAGTCCTCGTCTCGAATGCGGGCATGCACTTGCGCTTTCCTCCAGAGCGGTAGCAGCAGTGTCACGCAGTCCGCCACGTGGATCAAAGGATCTATGGTTTTCCCTCGAGTCTTTCCCACGAGGCTTTCCCACGAGGCTTTCCCACAGGGCTGTCCCACGTGCACACGTGGTGGGAGTCGATCCTCGGCTTGAACGTCAAGGCAGTGCAGGGAAAACAGGTTCCTCTGGAATGGACTGACACATCTGGGGGTCTCTTGGAATGGTGCCACGACCCTGGAGTTCCTCTCGCCTTTCCTGTGGAGAGCGCCTCCTCTTGAGATGCGACGGGAACGCCGGGAATTCTTTCCCTACGAAACAGGGAAAGGATCACTCATCTCGAGCTAGGAGGCGGAAACCTGGCTCCCCTGGATGTGTGAGGGACCCCACGTGCTTCCTCTCGAGTGGAGACAGGTATGTCGGGGAACTTCTTGAGTTGCAGCAAGGGTGTGAAGCACCCTTTGGAAGTTCCAGTGGTTAGACGTGATTAGCCTCGAGAAGCCTCAGCGGAAATGGGCCTCATCTCGCCTGGAGGGCAAAACCTCCTGGATTTTCTCGAGTTGCGGCAGGTGCTCTCGACTTACGACGGGGACCTCAGGGACCCGCTCTGGTGGCCTCAGGAAAGGCCAGTCCCCATGCGAGTTCCTCGGGGGCCTCTCGGGATTCCTCTCCCGTCGATGCCGGGGCCTAAGACCTTGTGTGGAGTCGGGGCCGGAACCTGAGGATTCCTCTCCAGTGCTGACATGGATCTTGGGGTACTTCTGGAGTCTCCCCAGGGGAGTCAGTCCTCGGCTCGAATGCGGGCATGCACTTTCGCTTTCCTCCAGAGCGGTAGCAGCAGTGTCACGCAGTCCGCCGCATGGATCAAAGGATCTATGGTTTTCCCTCGAGTCTTTCCCACGAGGCTTTCCCACGAGGCTTTCCCACAGGGCTGTCCCACGTGCACACGTGGTGGGAGTCGATCCTCGGCTTGAACGTCAAGGCAGTGCAGGGAAAACAGGTTCCTCTGGAATGGACTGACACATCTGGGGGACTCTTGGAATGGTGGCACGACCCTGGAGTTCCTCTCGCCTTTCCTGTGGAGAGCGCCTCCTCTTGAGATGCGACGGGAACGCCGGGAATTCTTTCCCTACGAAACAGGGAAAGGATCCCTCATCTCGAGCTAGGAGGCGGAAACGGGGCTCCCTTGGATGTGTGCGGGACCCCACGTGCTTCCTCTCGAGTGGAGACGGGTATGTCGGGGAACTTCTTGAGTTGCAGCAAGGGTGTGAAGGACCCTTTGGAAGTTCCAGTGGTTAGACGTGATTAGCCTCGAGAAGCCTCAGCGGAAATGGGCCTCATCTCGCCTGGAGGGCAAAACCTCCTGGATTTTCTCGAGTTGCGGCAGGTGCTCTCGACTTACGACGGGGACCTCAGGGACCCGCTCTGGTAGCCTCAGGAAAGGCCAGTCCCCATGCGAGTTCCTCGGGGGCCTCTCGGGATTCCTCTCCCGTCGATGCCGGGGCCTAAGACCTTGTGTGGAGTCGGGGCCGGAACCTGAGGATTCCTCTCCAGTGCTGACATGGATCTTGGGGTACTTCTGGAGTCTCCCCAGGGGAGTCAGTCCTCGTCTCGAATGCGGGCATGCACTTGCGCTTTCCTCCAGAGCGGTAGCAGCAGTGTCACGCAGTCCGCCGCGTGGATCAAAGGATCTGTGGTTTTCCCTCGAGTCTTTCCCACGAGGCTTTCCCACGAGGCTTTCCCACAGGGCTGTCCCACGTGCACACGTGGTGGGAGTCGATCCTCGGCTTGAACGTCAAGGCAGTGCAGGGAAAACCGGTTCCTCTGGAATGGACTGACACATCTGGGGGACTCTTGGAATGGTGGCACGACCCTGGAGTTCCTCTCGCCTTTCCTGTGGAGAGCGCCTCCTCTTGAGATGCGACGGGAACGCCGGGAATTCTTTCCCTACGAAACAGGGAAAGGATCCCTCATCTCGAGCTAGGAGGCGGAAACGGGGCTCCCCTGGATGTGTGCGGGACCCCACGTGCTTCCTCTCGAGTGGAGACGGGTATGTCGGGGAACTTCTTGAGATGCAGCAAGTGTGTGAAGGACCCTTTGGATGTTCCAGTGGTTAGACGTGATTAGCCTCGAGAAGCCTCAGCGGAAATGGTCCTCATCTCGCCTGGAGGGCAAAACCTCCTGGATTTTCTCGAGTTGGGGCAGGTGCTCTCGACTTACGACGGGGACCTCAGGGACCCGCTCTGGTGGCCTCAGGAAAGGCCAGTCCCCATGCGAGTTCCTCGGGGGCCTCTCGGGATTCCTCTCCCGTCGATGCCGGGGACTAAGACCTTGTGTGGAGTCGGGGCCGGAACATGAGGATTCCTCTCCAGTGCTGACATGGATCTTGGGGTACTTCTGGAGTCTCCCCAGGGGAGTCAGTCCTCGTCTCGAATGCGGGCATGCACTTGCGCTTTCCTCCAGAGCGGTAGCAGCAGTGTCACGCAGTCCGCCGCGTGGATCAAAGGATCTATGGTTTTCCCTCGAGTCTTTCCCACGAGGCTTTCCCACGAGGCTTTCCCACAGGGCTGTCCCACATGCACACGTGGTGGGAGTCGATCCTCGGCTTGAACGTCAAGGCAGTGCAGGGAAAACAGGTTCCTCTGGAATGGACTGACACATCTGGGGGACTCTTGGAATGGTGGCACGACCCTGGAGTTCCTCTCGCCTTTCCTGTGGAGAGCGCCTCCTCTTGAGATGCGACGGGAACGCCGGGAATTCTTTCCCTACGAAACAGGGAAAGGATCCCTCATCTCGAGCTAGGAGGCGGAAACGGGGCTCCCCTGGATGTGTGCGGGACCCCACGTGCTTCCTCTCGAGTGGAGACGGGTATGTCGGGGAACTTCTTGAGTTGCAGCAAGGGTGTGAAGGACCCTTTGGAAGTTCCAGTGGTTAGACGTGATTAGCCTCGAGAAGCCTCAGCGGAAATGGGCCTCATCTCGCCTGGAGGGCAAAAGTCCTGGATTTTCTCGAGTTGCGGCAGGTGCTCTCGACTTACGACGGGGACCTCATGGACCCGCTCTGGTGGCCTCAGGAAAGGCCGGTCCCCATGCGAGTTCCTCGGGGGCCTCTCGGGATTCCTCTCCCGTCGATGCCGGGGCCTAAGACCTTGTGTGGAGTCGGGGCCGGAACCTGAGGATTCCTCTCCAGTGCTGACATGGATCTTGGGGTACTTCTGGAGTCTCCCCAGGGGAGTCAGTCCTCGTCTCGAATGCGGGCATGCACTTGCGCTTTCCTCCAGAGCGGTAGCAGCAGTGTCACGCAGTCCGCCGCGTGGATCAAAGGATCTATGGTTTTCCCTCGAGTCTTTCCCACGAGGCTTTCCCACGAGGCTTTCCCACAGGGCTGTCCCACGTGCACACGTGGTGGGAGTCGATCCTCGGCTTGAACGTCAAGGCAGTGCAGGGAAAACCGGTTCCTCTGGAATGGACTGACACATCTGGGGGACTCTTGGAATGGTGGCATGACCCTGGAGTTCCTCTCGCCTTTCCTGTGGAGAGCGCCTCCTCTGGAGATGCGACGGGAACGCCGGGAATTCTTTCCCTACGAAACAGGGAAAGGATCCCTCATCTCGAGCTAGGAGGCGGAAACGTGGCTCCCCTGGATGTGTGAGGGACCCCACGTGCTTCCTCTCGAGTGGAGACGGGTATGTCGGGGAACTTCTTGAGTTGCAGCAAGGGTGTGAAGCACCCTTTGGAAGTTCCAGTGGTTAGACGTGATTAGCCTCGAGAAGCCTCAGCGGAAATGGGCCTCATCTCGCCTGGAGGGCAAAACCTCCTGGATTTTCTCGAGTTGCGGCAGGTGCTCTCGACTTACGACGGGGACCTCAGGGACCCGCTCTGGTGGCCTCAGGAAAGGCCGGTCCCCATGCGAGTTCCTCGGGGGCCTCTCGGGATTCCTCTCCCGTCGATGCCGGGGCCTAAGACCTTGTGTGGAGTCGGGGCCGGAACCTGAGGATTCCTCTCCAGTACTGACATGGATCTTGGGGTACTTCTGGAGTCTCCCCAGGGGAGTCAGTCCTCGTCTCGAATGCGGGCATGCACTTGCGCTTTCCTCCAGAGCGGTAGCAGCAGTGTCACGCAGTCCGCCGCGTGGATCAAAGGATCTATGGTTTTCCCTCGAGTCTTTCCCACGAGGCTTTCCCACGAGGCTTTCCCACAGGGCTGTCCCACGTGCACACGTGGTGGGAGTCGATCCTCGGCTTGAACGTCAAGGCAGTGCAGGGAAAACAGGTTCCTCTGGAATGGACTGACACATCTGGGGGACTCTTGGAATGGTGGCACGATCCTGGAGTTCCTCTCGCCTTTCCTGTGGAGAGCGCCTCCTCTTGAGATGCGACGGGAACGCCGGGAATTCTTTCCCTATGAAACAGGGAAAGGATCCCTCATCTCGAGCTAGGAGGCGGAAACGGGGCTCCCTTGGATGTGTGCGGGACCCCACGTGCTTCCTCTCGAGTGGAGACGGGTATGTCGGGGAACTTCTTGAGTTGCAGCAAGGGTGTGAAGGACCCTTTGGAAGTTCCAGTGGTTAGACGTGATTAGCCTCGAGAAGCCTCAGCGGAAATGGGCCTCATCTCGCCTGGAGGGCAAAACCTCCTGGATTTTCTCGAGTTGCGGCAGGTGCTCTCGACTTACGACGGGGACCTCAGGGACCCGCTCTGGTGGCCTCAGGAAAGGCCAGTCCCCATGCGAGTTCCTCGGGGGCCTCTCGGGATTCCTCTCCCGTCGATGCCGGGGACTAAGACCTTGTGTGGAGTCGGGGCCGGAACCTGAGGATTCCTCTGCAGTGCTGACATGGATCTTGGGGTACTTCTGGAGTCTCCCCAGGGGAGTCAGTCCTCGTCTCGAATGCGGGCATGCACTTGCGCTTTCCTCCAGAGCGGTAGCAGCAGTGTCACGCAGTCCGCCGCGTGGATCAAAGGATCTATGGTTTTCCCTCGAGTCTTTCCCACGAGGCTTTCCCACGAGGCTTTCCCACAGGGCTGTCCCACGTGCACACATGGTGGGAGTCGATCCTCGGCTTGAACGTCAAGGCAGTGCAGGGAAAACCGGTTCCTCTGGAATGGACTGACACATCTGGGGGACTCTTGGAATTCTGGCACGACCCTGGAGTTCCTCTTGCCTTTCCTGTGGAGAGCGCCTCCTCTTGAGATGCGACGGGAACGCCGGGAATTCTTTCCCTATGAAACAGGGAAAGGATCCCTCATCTCGAGCTAGGAGGCGGAAACGGTTCTCCCCTGGATGTGTGCGGGACCCCATGTGTTTCCTCTCGAGTGGAGACGGGTATGTCGGGGAACTTCTTGAGATGCAGCAAGGGTGTGAAGGACCCTTTGGAAGTTCCAGTGGTTAGACGTGATTAGCCTCGAGAAGCCTCAGCGGAAATGGGCCTCATCTCGCCTGGAGGGCAAAACCTCCTGGATTTTCTCGAGTTGCGGCAGGTGCTCTCGACTTACGACGGGGACCTCAGGGACCCGCTCTGGTGGCCTCAGGAAAGGCCAGTCCCCATGCGAGTTCCTCGGGGGCCTCTCGGGATTCCTCTCCCGTCCATGCCGGGGCCTAAGACCTTGTGTGGAGTCGGGGCCGGAACCTGAGGATTCCTCTCCAGTGCTGACATGGATCTTGGGGTACTTCTGGAGTCTCCCCAGGGGAGTCAGTCCTCGTCTCGAATGCGGGCATGCACTTGCGCTTTCCTCCAGAGCGGTAGCAGCAGTGTCACGCAGTCCGCCACGTGGATCAAAGGATCTATGGTTTTCCCTCGAGTCTTTCCCACGAGGCTTTCCCACGAGGCTTTCCCACAGGGCTGTCCCACGTGCACACGTGGTGGGAGTCGATCCTCGGCTTGAACGTCAAGGCAGTGCAGGGAAAACAGGTTCCTCTGGAATGGACTGACACATCTGGGGGTCTCTTGGAATGGTGCCACGACCCTGGAGTTCCTCTCGCCTTTCCTGTGGAGAGCGCCTCCTCTTGAGATGCGACGGGAACGCCGGGAATTCTTTCCCTACGAAACAGGGAAAGGATCACTCATCTCGAGCTAGGAGGCTGAAACGGGTCTCCCCTGGAAGTGTGCGGGACCCCACGTGCTTCCTCTCGAGTGGATACGGGTATGTCGCGGAAATGCTTGAGTTGCAGCAAGGGTGTGAAGGACCCTTTGGAAGTTCCAGTGGTTAGACGTGATTAGCCTCGAGTTGCCTCAGCGGAAATGGGCCTCATCTCGCCTGGAGGGCAAAACCTCCTGGATTTTCTCGAGTTGCGGCAGGTGCTCTCGACTTACGATGGGGACCTCAGGGACCCGCTCTGGTGGCCTCAGGAAAGGCCAGTCCCCATGCGAGTTCCTCGGGGGCCTCTCGGCATTCCTCTCCCGTCGATGCCGGGGCCTAAGACCTTGTGTGGGTCGGGGTAGGAACCTGAGGATTCCTCTCCAGTGCTGACATGGATCTTGGGGTACTTCTGGAGTCTCCCCAGGGGAGTCAGTCCTCGTCTCGAATGCGGGCATGCACTTGCGCTTTCCTCCAGAGCGGTAGCAGCAGTGTCACGCAGTCCGCCGCGTGGATCAAAGGATCTATGGTTTTCCCTCGAGTCTTTCCCACGAAGCTTTCCCACGAGGCTTTCCCACAGGGCTGTCCCACGTGCACACGTGGTGGGAGTGGATCCTCGGCTTGAACGTCAAGGCAGTGCAGGGAAAACCGGTTCCTCTGGAATGGACTGACACATCTGGGGGACTCTTGGAATGGTGGTACGACCCTGGAGTTCCTCTCGCCTTTCCTGTGGAGAGCGCCTCCTCTGGAGATGCGACGGGAACGCCGGGAATTCTTTCCCTACGAAACAGGGAAAGGATCCCTCATCTCGAGCTAGGAGGCGGAAACGTGGCTCCCCTGGATGTGTGAGGGACCCCACGTGCTTCCTCTCGAGTGGAGACGGGTATGTCGGGGAACTTCTTGAGTTGCAGCAAGGGTGTGAAGCACCCTTTGGAAGTTCCAGTGGTTAGACGTGATTAGCCTCGAGAAGCCTCAGCGGAAATGGGCCTCATCTCGCCTGGAGGGCAAAACCTCCTGGATTTTCTCGAGTTGCGGCAGGTGCTCTCGACTTACGACGGGGACCTCAGGGACC
Organism: Ovis canadensis; assembly: GCF_042477335.2. NCBI lineage: Eukaryota > Metazoa > Chordata > Mammalia > Artiodactyla > Bovidae > Ovis > Ovis canadensis. The sequence continues at coordinate 2,965,772 of NC_091262.1, read as the reverse complement.
CGCTCTGGTGGCCTCAGGAAAGGCCGGTCCCCATGCGAGTTCCTCGGGGGCCTCTCGGGATTCCTCTCCCGTCGATGCCGGGGCCTAAGACCTTGTGTGGAGTCGGAGCCGGAACCTGAGGATTCCTCTCCAGTACTGACATGGATCTTGGGGTACTTCTGGAGTCTCCCCAGGGGAGTCAGTCCTCGTCTCGAATGCGGGCATGCACTTGCGCTTTCCTCCAGAGCGGTAGCAGCAGTGTCACGCAGTCCGCCACGTGGATCAAAGGATCTATGGTTTTCCCTCGAGTCTTTCCCACGAGGCTTTCCCACGAGGCTTTCCCACAGGGCTGTCCCACGTGCACACGTGGTGGGAGTCGATCCTCGGCTTGAACGTCAAGGCAGTGCAGGGAAAACAGGTTCCTCTGGAATGGACTGACACATCTGGGGGACTCTTGGAATGGTGGCACGATCCTGGAGTTCCTCTCGCCTTTCCTGTGGAGAGCGCCTCCTCTTGAGATGCGACGGGAACGCCGGGAATTCTTTCCCTACGAAACAGGGAAAGGATCCCTCATCTCGAGCTAGGAGGCGGAAACGGGGCTCCCTTGGATGTGTGCGGGACCCCACGTGCTTCCTCTCGAGTGGAGACGGGTATGTCGGGGAACTTCTTGAGTTGCAGCAAGGGTGTGAAGGACCCTTTGGAAGTTCCAGTGGTTAGACGTGATTAGCCTCGAGAAGCCTCAGCGGAAATGGGCCTCATCTCGCCTGGAGGGCAAAACCTCCTGGATTTTCTCGAGTTGCGGCAGGTGCTCTCGACTTACGACGGGGACCTCAGGGACCCGCTCTGGTGGCCTCAGGAAAGGCCAGTCCCCATGCAAGTTCCTCGGGGGCCTCTCGGGATTCCTCTCCCGTCGATGCCGGGGCCTAAGACCTTGTGTGGAGTCGGGGCCGGAACCTGAGGATTCCTCTGCAGTGCTGACATGGATCTTGGGGTACTTCTGGAGTCTCCCCAGGGGAGTCAGTCCTCGTCTCGAATGCGGGCATGCACTTGCGCTTTCCTCCAGAGCGGTAGCAGCAGTGTCACGCAGTCCGCCGCGTGGATCAAAGGATCTATGGTTTTCCCTCGAGTCTTTCCCACGAGGCTTTCCCACGAGGCTTTCCCACAGGGCTGTCCCACGTGCACACATGGTGGGAGTCGATCCTCGGCTTGAACGTCAAGGCAGTGCAGGGAAAACCGGTTCCTCTGGAATGGACTGACACATCTGGGGGACTCTTGGAATTCTGGCACGACCCTGGAGTTCCTCTTGCCTTTCCTGTGGAGAGCGCCTCCTCTTGAGATGCGACGGGAACGCCGGGAATTCTTTCCCTACGAAACAGGGAAAGGATCCCTCATCTCGAGCTAGGAGGCGGAAACGGGTCTCCCCTGGATGTGTGCGGGACCCCATGTGCTTCCTCTCGAGTGGAGACGGGTATGTCGGGGAACTTCTTGAGATGCAGCAAGGGTGTGAAGGACCCTTTGGAAGTTCCAGTGGTTAGACGTGATTAACCTCGAGAAGCCTCAGCGGAAATGGCCTCATCTCGCCTGGAGGGCAAAACCTCCTGGATTTTCTCGAGTTGCGGCAGGTGCTCTCGACTTACGACGGGGACCTCAGGGACCCGCTCTGGTGGCCTCAGGAAAGGCCAGTCCCCAGGCGAGTTCCTCGGGGGCCTCTCGGGATTCCTCTCCCGTCCATGCCGGGGCCTAAGACCTTGTGTGGAGTCGGGGCCGGAACCTGAGGATTCCTCTCCAGTGCTGACATGGATCTTGGGGTACTTCTGGAGTCTCCCCAGGGGAGTCAGTCCTCGTCTCGAATGCGGGCATGCACTTGCGCTTTCCTCCAGAGCGGTAGCAGCAGTGTCACGCAGTCCGCCACGTGGATCAAAGGATCTATGGTTTTCCCTCGAGTCTTTCCCACGAGGCTTTCCCACGAGGCTTTCCCACAGGGCTGTCCCACGTGCACACGTGGTGGGAGTCGATCCTCGGCTTGAACGTCAAGGCAGTGCAGGGAAAACAGGTTCCTCTGGAATGGACTGACACATCTGGGGGTCTCTTGGAATGGTGCCACGACCCTGGAGTTCCTCTCGCCTTTCCTGTGGAGAGCGCCTCCTCTTGAGATGCGACGGGAACGCCGGGAATTCTTTCCCTACGAAACAGGGAAAGGATCACTCATCTCGAGCTAGGAGGCGGAAACGGGGCTCCCCTGGATGTGTGCGGGACCCCACGTGCTTCCTCTCGAGTGGATACGGGTATGTCGCGGAAATGCTTGAGTTGCAGCAAGGGTGTGAAGGACCCTTTGGAAGTTCCAGAGGTTAGACGTGATTAGCCTCGAGTTGCCTCAGCGGAAATGGGCCTCATCTCGCCTGGAGGGCAAAACCTCCTGGATTTTCTCGAGTTGCGGCAGGTGCTCTCGACTTACGATGGGGACCTCAGGGACCCGCTCTGGTGGCCTCAGGAAAGGCCAGTCCCCATGCGAGTTCCTCGGGGGCCTCTCGGCATTCCTCTCCCGTCGATGCCGGGGCCTAAGACCTTGTGTGGGCCGGTGTAGGAACCTGAGGATTCCTCTGCAGTGCTGACATGGATCTTGGGGTACTTCTGGAGTTTCCCCAGGGGAGTCAGTCCTCGTCTCGAATGCGGGCATGCACTTGCGCTTTCCTCCAGAGCGGTAGCAGCAGTGTCACGCAGTCCGCCGCGTGGATCAAAGGATCTATGGTTTTCCCTCGAGTCTTTCCCACGAGGCTTTCCCACGAGGCTTTCCCACAGGGCTGTCCCACGGGCACACGTGGTGGGAGTCGATCCTCGGCTTGAACGTCAAGGCAGTGCAGGGAAAACAGGTTCCTCTGGAATGGACTGACACATCTGGGGGACTCTTGGAATGGTGGCACGACCCTGGAGTTCCTCTCGCCTTTCCTGTGGAGAGCGCCTCCACTTGAGATACGACGGGAACGCCGGGAATTCTTTCCCTACGAAACAGGGAAAGGATCCCTCATCTCGAGCTAGGAGGCGGAAACGGGGCTCCCCTGTATGTGTGCGGGACCCCACGTGCTTCCTCTCGAGTGGAGACGGGTATGTCGGGGAACTTCTTGAGTTGCAGCAAGGGTGTGAAGGACCCTTTGGAAGTTCCAGTGGTTAGACGTGATTAGCCTAGAGAAGCCTCATCGGAAATGGGCCTTATCTTGCCTGGAGGGCAAAACCTCCTGGATTTTCTCAAGTTGCGGCAGGTGCTCTCGAATTACGACGGGGACCTCAGGGACCCGCTCTGGTGGCCTCAGGAAAGGCCATTCCACATGCGAGTTCCTCGGGGGCCTCTCGGGATTCCTCTCCCGTCGATGCCGGGGCCGTAGACCTTGTGTGGAGTCGGGGCCGGAACCTGAGGATTCCTCTCCAGTGCTGACATGGATCTTGGGGTAATTCTGGAGTCTCCCCAGGGGAGTCAGTCCTCGTCTCGAATGCGGTCATGCACTTGCGCTTTCCTCCAGAACAGTAGCAGCAGTGTCACGCAGTCCGCCGCGTGGATCAAAGGATCTATGGTTTTCCCTCGAGTCTTTCCCAAGAGGCTTTCCCACGAGGCTTTCCCACAGGGCTGTCCCACGTGCACACGTTGTGGGAGTCGATCCTCGGCTTGAACGTCAAGGCAGTGCAGGGAAAACAGGTTCTTCTGGAATGGACTGACACATCTGGGGGACTCTTGGAATGGTGGCACGACCCTGGAGTTCCTCTCGCCTTTCCTGTGGAGAGCGCCTCCTCTTGAGATGCGACGGGAACGCCGGGAATTCTTTCCCTACGAAACAGGGAAAGGATCCCTCATCTCGAGCTAGGAGGCGGAAACGGGGCTCCCCTGGATGTGTGCGGAACCCCACGTGCTTCGTCTCGAGTGGAGACGGGTATGTCGGGCAACTTCTTGAGTTGCAGCAAGGGTGTGAAGGACCCTTTGGAAGTTCCAGTGGTTAGACGTGATTAGCCTCGAGAAGCCTCAGCGGAAATGGGCCTCATCTCGCCTGGAGGGCAAATCCTCCTGGATTTTCTCGAGTTGCGGCAGGTGCTCTCGACTTACGACGGGGACCTCAGGGACCCGCTCTGGTGGCCTCAGGAAAGGCCAGTCCCCATGCGAGTTCCTCGGGGGCCTCTCGGGATTCCTCTCCCGTCGATGCCGGGGCCTAAGACCTTGTGTGGAATCGGGGCCGGAACCTGAGGATTCCTCTCCAGTGCTGACATGGATCTTGGGGTACTTCTGGAGTCTCCCCAGGGGAGTCAGTCCTCGTCTCGAATGCGGGCATGCACTTGCGCTTTCCTCCAGAGCGGTAGCAGCAGTGTCACGCAGTCCGCCGCATGGATCAAAGGATCTATGGTTTTCCCTCGAGTCTTTCCCACGAGGCTTTCCCACGAGGCTTTCCCACAGGGCTGTCCCACGTGCACACGTGGTGGGAGTCGATCCTCGGCTTGAACGTCAAGGCAGTGCAGGGAAAACAGGTTCCTCTGGAATGGACTGACACATCTGGGGGACTCTTGGAATGGTGGCACGACCCTGGAGTTCCTCTCGCCTTTCCTGTGGAGAGCGCCTCCTCTTGAGATGCGACGGGAACGCCGGGAATTCTTTCCCTACGAAACAGGGAAAGGATCCCTCATCTCGAGCTAGGAGGCGGAAACGGGGCTCCCTTGGATGTGTGCGGGACCCCACGTGCTTCCTCTCGAGTGGAGACGGTTATGTCGGGGAACTTCTTGAGTTGCAGCAAGGGTGTGAAGGACCCTTTGGAAGTTCCAGTGGTTAGACGTGATTAGCCTCGAGAAGCCTCAGCGGAAATGGGCCTCATCTCGCCTGGAGGGCAAAACCTCCTGGATTTTCTCGAGTTGCGGCAGGTGCTCTCGACTTACGACGGGGACCTCAGGGACCCGCTCTGGTAGCCTCAGGAAAGGCCAGTCCCCATGCGAGTTCCTCGGGGGCCTCTCGGGATTCCTCTCCCGTCGATGCCGGGGCCTAAGACCTTGTGTGGAGTCGGGGCCGGAACCTGAGGATTCCTCTCCAGTGCTGACATGGATCTTGGGGTACTTCTGGAGTCTCCCCAGGGGAGTCAGTCCTCGTCTCGAATGCGGGCATGCACTTGCGCTTTCCTCCAGAGCGGTAGCAGCAGTGTCACGCAGTCCGCCGCGTGGATCAAAGGATCTGTGGTTTTCCCTCGAGTCTTTCCCACGAGGCTTTCCCACGAGGCTTTCCCACAGGGCTGTCCCACGTGCACACGTGGTGGGAGTCGATCCTCGGCTTGAACGTCAAGGCAGTGCAGGGAAAACCGGTTCCTCTGGAATGGACTGACACATCTGGGGGACTCTTGGAATGGTGGCACGACCCTGGAGTTCCTCTCGCCTTTCCTGTGGAGAGCGCCTCCTCTTGAGATGCGACGGGAACGCCGGGAATTCTTTCCCTACGAAACAGGGAAAGGATCCCTCATCTCGAGCTAGGAGGCGGAAACGGGGCTCCCCTGGATGTGTGCGGGACCCCACGTGCTTCCTCTCGAGTGGAGACGGGTATGTCGGGGAACTTCTTGAGATGCAGCAAGGGTGTGAAGGACCCTTTGGATGTTCCAGTGGTTAGACGTGATTAGCCTCGAGAAGCCTCAGCGGAAATGGGCCTCATCTCGCCTGGAGGGCAAAACCTCCTGGATTTTCTCGAGTTGGGGCAGGTGCTCTCGACTTTCGACGGGGACCTCAGGGACCCGCTCTGGTGGCCTCAGGAAAGTCCAGTCCCCATGCGAGTTCCTCGGGGGCCTCTCGGGATTCCTCTCCCGGCGATGCCGGGGACTAAGACCTTGTGTGGAGTCGGGGCCGGAACCTGAGGATTCCTCTCCAGTGCTGACATGGATCTTGGGGTACTTCTGGAGTCTCCCCAGGGCAGTCAGTCCTCGTCTCGAATGCGGGCATGCACTTGCGCTTTCCTCCAGAGCGGTAGCAGCAGTGTCACGCAGTCCGCCGCGTGGATCAAAGGATCTATGGTTTTCCCTCGAGTCTTTCCCACGAGGCTTTCCCACGAGGCTTTCCCACAGGGCTGTCCCACATGCACACGTGGTGGGAGTCGATCCTCGGCTTGAACGTCAAGGCAGTGCAGGGAAAACAGGTTCCTCTGGAATGGACTGACACATCTGGGGGACTCTTGGAATGGTGGCACGACCCTGGAGTTCCTCTCGCCTTTCCTGTGGAGAGCGCCTCCTCTTGAGATGCGACGGGAACGCCGGGAATTCTTTCCCTATGAAACAGGGAAAGGATCCCTCATCTCGAGCTAGGAGGCGGAAACGGGGCTCCCCTGGATGTGTGCGGGACCCCACGTGCTTCCTCTCGAGTGGAGACGGGTATGTCGGGGAACTTCTTGAGTTGCAGCAAGGGTGTGAAGGACCCTTTGGAAGTTCCAGTGGTTAGACGTGATTAGCCTCGAGAAGCCTCAGCGGAAATGGGCCTCATCTCGCCTGGAGGGCAAAAGTCCTGGATTTTCTCGAGTTGCGGCAGGTGCTCTCGACTTACGACGGGGACCTCATGGACCCGCTCTGGTGGCCTCAGGAAAGGCCGGTCCCCATGCGAGTTCCTCGGGGGCCTCTCGGGATTCCTCTCCCGTCGATGCCGGGGCCTAAGACCTTGTGTGGAGTCGGGGCCGGAACCTGAGGATTCCTCTCCAGTGCTGACATGGATCTTGGGGTACTTCTGGAGTCTCCCCAGGGGAGTCAGTCCTCGTCTCGAATGCGGGCATGCACTTGCGCTTTCCTCCAGAGCGGTAGCAGCAGTGTCACGCAGTCCGCCGCGTGGATCAAAGGATCTATGTTTTTCCCTGGAGTCTTTCCCACGAGGCTTTCCCACGAGGCTTTCCCACAGGGCTGTCCCACGGGCACACGTGGTGGGAGTCGATCCTCGGCTTGAACGTCAAGGCAGTGCAGGGAAAACAGGTTCCTCTGGAATGGACTGACACATCTGGGGGACTCTTGGAATGGTGGCACTACCCTGGAGTTCCTCTCGCCTTTCCTGTGGAGAGCGCCTCCACTTGAGATGCGACGGGAACGCCGGGAATTCTTTCCCTACGAAACAGGGAAAGGATCCCTCATCTCGAGCTAGGAGGCGGAAACGGGGCTCCCCTGGATGTGTGCGGGACCCCACGTGCTTCCTCTCGAGTGGAGACGGGTATGTCGGGGAACTTCTTGAGTTGCAGCAAGGGTGTGAAGGACCCTTTGGAAGTTCCAGTGGTTAGACGTGATTAGCCTCGAGAAGCCTTAGCGGAAATGGGCCTCATCTCTCCTGGAGGGCAAAACCTCCTGGATTTTCTCGAGTTGCGGCAGGTGCTCTCGACTTACGACGGGGACCTCAGGGACCCGCTCTGGTGGCCTCAGGAAAGGCCAGTCCCCATGCGAGTTCCTCGGGGGCCTCTCGGGATTCCTCTCCCGTCGATGCCGGGGCCTAAGACCTTGTGTGGAGTCGGGGCCGGAACCTGAGGATTCCTCTCCAGTGCTGACATGGATCTTGTGGTACTTTTGGAGTCTCCCCAGGGGAGTCAGTCCTCGTCTCGAATGCGGGCATGCACTTGCGCTTTCCTCCAGAGCGGTAGCAGCAGTGTCACGCAGTCCGCCGCGTGGATCAAAGGATCTATGGTTTTCCCTCGAGTCTTTCCCACGAGGCTTTCCCACGAGGCTTTCCCACAGGGCTGTCCCACGTGCACACGTGGTGGGAGTAGATCCTCGGCTTGAACGTCAAGGCAGTGCAGGGAAAACAGGTTCCTCTGGAATGGACTGACACATCTGGGGGACTCTTGGAATTGTGGCACGACCCTGGAGTTCCTCTCGCCTTTCCTGTTTAGAGCGCCTCCTCTGGAGATGCGACGGGAACGCCGGGAATTCTTTCCCTACGAAACAGGGAAAGGATATCTCATCTCGAGCTAGGAGGCGGAAACGTGGCTCCCCTGGATGTGTGAGGGACCCCACGTGCTTCCTCTCGAGTGGAGACGGGTATGTCGGGGAACTTCTTGAGTTGCAGCAAGGGTGTGAAGCACCCTTTGGAAGTTCCAGTGGTTAGACGTGATTAGCCTCGAGAAGCCTCAGCGGAAATGGGCCTCATCTCGCCTGGAGGGCAAAACCTCCTGGATTTTCTCGAGTTGCGGCAGGTGCTCTCGACTTACGACGGGGACCTCAGGGACCCGCTCTGGTGGCCTCAGGAAAGGCCAGTCCCCATGCGAGTTCCTCGGGGGCCTCTCGGCATTCCTCTCCCGTCGATGCCGGGGCCTAAGACCTTGTGTGGAGTCGGGGCCGGAACCTGAGGATTCCTCTCCAGTACTGACATGGATCTTGGGGTACTTCTGGAGTCTCCCCAGGGGAGTCAGTCCTCGTCTCGAATGCGGGCATGCACTTGCGCTTTCCTCCAGAGCGGTAGCAGCAGTGTCACGCAGTCCGCCGCGTGGATCAAAGGATCTATGGTTTTCCCTCGAGTCTTTCCCACGAGGCTTTCCCACGAGGCTTTCCCACAGGGCTGTCCCACGTGCACACGTGGTGGGAGTCGATCCTCGGCTTGAACGTCAAGGCAGTGCAGGGAAAACAGGTTCCTCTGGAATGGACTGACACATCTGGGGGACTCTTGGAATGGTGGCACGACCCTGGAGTTCCTCTCGCCTTTCCTGTGGAGAGCGCCTCCACTTGAGATACGACGGGAACGCCGGGAATTCTTTCCCTACGAAACAGGGAAAGGATCCCTCATCTCGAGCTAGGAGGCGGAAACGGGGCTCCCCTGTATGTGTGCGGGACCCCACGTGCTTCCTCTCGAGTGGAGACGGGTATGTCGGGGAACTTCTTGAGTTGCAGCAAGGGTGTGAAGGACCCTTTGGAAGTTCCAGTGGTTAGACGTGATTAGCCTAGAGAAGCCTCATCGGAAATGGGCCTTATCTTGCCTGGAGGGCAAAACCTCCTGGATTTTCTCAAGTTGCGGCAGGTGCTCTCGAATTACGACGGGGACCTCAGGGACCCGCTCTGGTGGCCTCAGGAAAGGCCATTCCACATGCGAGTTCCTCGGGGGCCTCTCGGGATTCCTCTCCCGTCGATGCCGGGGCCGTAGACCTTGTGTGGAGTCGGGGCCGGAACCTGAGGATTCCTCTCCAGTGCTGACATGGATCTTGGGGTAATTCTGGAGTCTCCCCAGGGGAGTCAGTCCTCGTCTCGAATGCGGTCATGCACTTGCGCTTTCCTCCAGAACGGTAGCAGCAGTGTCACGCAGTCCGCCGCGTGGATCAAAGGATCTATGGTTTTCCCTCGAGTCTTTCCCAAGAGGCTTTCCCACGAGGCTTTCCCACAGGGCTGTCCCACGTGCACACGTTGTGGGAGTCGATCCTCGGCTTGAACGTCAAGGCAGTGCAGGGAAAACAGGTTCCTCTGGAATGGACTGACACATCTGGGGGACTCTTGGAATGGTGGCACGACCCTGGAGTTCCTCTCGCCTTTCCTGTGGAGAGCGCCTCCTCTTGAGATGCGACGGGAACGCCGGGAATTCTTTCCCTACGAAACAGGGAAAGGATCCCTCATCTCGAGCTAGGAGGCGGAAACGGGGCTCCCCTGGATGTGTGCGGAACCCCACGTGCTTCGTCTCGAGTGGAGACGGGTATGTCGGGCAACTTCTTGAGTTGCAGCAAGGGTGTGAAGGACCCTTTGGAAGTTCCAGTGGTTAGACGTGATTAGACTCGAGAAGCCTCAGCGGAAATGGGCCTCATCTCGCCTGGAGGGCAAATCCTCCTGGATTTTCTCGAGTTGCGGCAGGTGCTCTCGACTTACGACGGGGACCTCAGGGACCCGCTCTGGTGGCCTCAGGAAAGGCCAGTCCCCATGCGAGTTCCTCGGGGGCCTCTCGGGATTCCTCTCCCGTCGATGCCGGGGCCTAAGACCTTGTGTGGAGTCGGGGCCGGAACCTGAGGATTCCTCTCCAGTGCTGACATGGATCTTGGGGTACTTCTGGAGTCTCCCCAGGGGAGTCAGTCCTCGTCTCGAATGCGGGCATGCACTTGCGCTTTCCTCCAGAGCGGTAGCAGCAGTGTCACGCAGTCCGCCGCGTGGATCAAAGGATCTGTGGTTTTCCCTCGAGTCTTTCCCACGAGGCTTTCCCACGAGGCTTTCCCACAGGGCTGTCCCACGTGCACACGTGGTGGGAGTCGATCCTCGGCTTGAACGTCAAGGCAGTGCAGGGAAAACCGGTTCCTCTGGAATGGACTGACACATCTGGGGGACTCTTGGAATGGTGGCACGACCCTGGAGTTCCTCTCGCCTTTCCTGTGGAGAGCGCCTCCTCTTGAGATGCGACGGGAACGCCGGGAATTCTTTCCCTACGAAACAGGGAAAGGATCCCTCATCTCGAGCTAGGAGGCGGAAACGGGGCTCCCCTGGATGTGTGCGGGACCCCACGTGCTTCCTCTCGAGTGGAGACGGGTATGTCGGGGAACTTCTTGAGATGCAGCAAGGGTGTGAAGGACCCTTTGGATGTTCCAGTGGTTAGACGTGATTAGCCTCGAGAAGCCTCAGCGGAAATGGGCCTCATCTCGCCTGGAGGGCAAAACCTCCTGGATTTTCTCGAGTTGGGGCAGGTGCTCTCGACTTTCGACGGGGACCTCAGGGACCCGCTCTGGTGGCCTCAGGAAAGGCCAGTCCCCATGCGAGTTCCTCGGGGGCCTCTCGGGATTCCTCTCCCGGCGATGCCGGGGACTAAGACCTTGTGTGGAGTCGGGGCCGGAACCTGAGGATTCCTCTCCAGTGCTGACATGGATCTTGGGGTATTTCTGGAGTCTCCCCAGGGCAGTCAGTCCTCGTCTCGAATGCGGGCATGCACTTGCGCTTTCCTCCAGAGCGGTAGCAGCAGTGTCACGCAGCCCGCCGCGTGGATCAAAGGATCTATGGTTTTCCCTCGAGTCTTTCCCACGAGGCTTTCCCACGAGGCTTTCCCACAGGGCTGTCCCACATGCACACGTGGTGGGAGTCGATCCTCGGCTTGAACGTCAAGGCAGTGCAGGGAAAACAGGTTCCTCTGGAATGGACTGACACATCTGGGGGACTCTTGGAATGGTGGCACGACCCTGGAGTTCCTCTCGCCTTTCCTGTGGAGAGCGCCTCCTCTTGAGATGCGACGGGAACGCCGGGACATCTTTCCCTATGAAACAGGGAAAGGATCCCTCATCTCGAGCTAGGAGGCGGAAACGGGTCTCCCCTGGATGTGTGCGGGACCCCATGTTCTTCCTCTCGAGTGGAGACGGGTATGTCGGGGAACTTCTTGAGATGCAGCAAGGGTGTGAAGGACCCTTTGGAAGTTCCAGTGGTTAGACGTGATTAGCCTCGAGAAGCCTCAGCGGAAATGGGCCTCATCTCGCCTGGAGGGCAAAACCTCCTGGATTTTCTCGAGTTGCGGCAGGTGCTCTCGACTTACGACGGGGACCTCAGGGACCCGCTCTGGTGGCCTCAGGAAAGGCCAGTCCCCATGCGAGTTCCTCGGGGGCCTCTCGGGATTCCTCTCCCGTCGATGCCGGGGCCTAAGACCTTGTGTGGAGTCGGGGCCGGAACCTGAGGATTCCTCTCCAGTGCTGACATGGATCTTGGGGTACTTCTGGAGTCTCCCCAGGGGAGTCAGTCCTCGTCTCGAATGCGGGCATGCACTTGCGCTTTCCTCCAGAGCGGTAGCAGCAGTGTCACGCAGTCCGCCGCGTGGATCAAAGGATCTATGGTTTTCCCTCGAGTCTTTCCCACGAGGCTTTCCCACGAGGCTTTCCCACAGGGCTGTCCCACGTGCACACGTGGTGGGAGTCGATCCTCGGCTTGAACGTCAAGGCAGTGCAGGGAAAACAGGTTCCTCTGGAATGGACTGACACATCTGGGGGTCTCTTGGAATGGTGCCACGACCCTGGAGTTCCTCTCGCCTTTCCTGTGGAGAGCGCCTCCTCTGGAGATGCGACGGGAACGCCGGGAATTCTTTCCCTACGAAACAGGGAAAGGATCACTCATCTCGAGCTAGGAGGCTGAAACGGGGCTCCCCTGGATGTGTGCGGGACCCCACGTGCTTCCTCTCGAGTGGATACGGGTATGTCGCGGAAAATGCTTGAGTTGCAGCAAGGGTGTGAAGGACCCTTTGGAAGTTCCAGTGGTTAGACGTGATTAGCCTCGAGTTGCCTCAGCGGAAATGGGCCTCATCTCGCCTGGAGGGCAAAACCTCCTGGATTTTCTCGAGTTGCGGCAGGTGCTCTCGACTTACGATGGGGACCTCAGGGACCCGCTCTGGTGGCCTCAGGAAAGGCCAGTCCCCATGCGAGTTCCTCGGGGGCCTCTCGGCATTCCTCTCCCGTCGATGCCGGGGCCTAAGACCTTGTGTGGGTCGGGGTAGGAACCTGAGGATTCCTCTCCAGTGCTGACATGGATCTTGGGGTACTTCTGGAGTCTCCCCAGGGGAGTCAGTCCTCGTCTCGAATGCGGGCATGCACTTGCGCTTTCCTCCAGAGCGGTAGCAGCAGTGTCACGCAGTCCGCCGCGTGGATCAAAGGATCTATGGTTTTCCCTCGAGTCTTTCCCACGAAGCTTTCCCACGAGGCTTTCCCACAGGGCTGTCCCACGTGCACACGTGGTGGGAGTGGATCCTCGGCTTGAACGTCAAGGCAGTGCAGGGAAAAAAGGTTCCTCTGGAATGGACTGACACATCTGGGGGACTCTTGGAATGGTGGCACGACCCTGGAGTTCCTCTCGCCTTTCCTGTGGAGAGCGCCTCCTCTTGAGATGCGACGGGAACGCCGGGAATTCTTTCCCTACGAAACAGGGAAAGGATCCCTCATCTTGAGCTAGGAGGCGGAAACGGGGCACCCTGGATGTGTGCGGGACCCCACGTGCTTCCTCTCGAGTGGAGACGGGTATGTCGGGGAACTTCTTGAGTTGCAGTAAGGGTGTGAAGGACCCTTTGGAAGTTCCAGTGGTTAGACGTGATTAGCCTCGAGAAGCCTCATCGGAAATGGGCCTTATCTCGCCTGGAGGGCAAAACCTCCTGGATTTTCTCGAGTTGCGGCAGGTGCTCTCGACTTACGACGGGGACCTCAGGGACCCGCTCTGGTGGCCTCAGGAAAGGCCAGTCCCCATGCGAGTTCCTCGGGGGCCTCTCGGGATTCCTCTCCCGTCGATGCCGGGGCCTAAGACCTTGTGTGGAGTCGGGGCCGGAACCTGAGGATTCCTCTCCAGTGCTGACATGGATCTTGGGGTACTTCTGGAGTCTCCCCAGGGGAGTCAGTCCTCGTCTCGAATGCGGGCATGCACTTGCGCTTTCCTCCAGAGCGGTAGCAGCAGTGTCACGCAGTCCGCCGCGTGGATCAAAGGATCTATGTTTTTCCCTCGAGTCTTTCCCACGAGGCTTTCCCACGAGGCTTTCCCACAGGGCTGTCCCACGGGCACACGTGGTGGGAGTCGATCCTCGGCTTGAACGTCAAGGCAGTGCAGGGAAAACAGGTTCCTCTGGAATGGACTGACACATCTGGGGGACTCTTGGAATGGTGGCACTACCCTGGAGTTCCTCTCGCCTTTCCTGTGGAGAGCGCCTCCACTTGAGATGCGACGGGAACGCCGGGAATTCTTTCCCTACGAAACAGGGAAAGGATCCCTCATCTCGAGCTAGGAGGCGGAAACGGGGCTCCCCTGGATGTGTGCGGGACCCCACGTGCTTCCTCTCTAGTGGAGACGGGTATGTCGGGGAACTTCTTGAGTTGCAGCAAGGGTGTGAAGGACCCTTTGGAAGTTCCAGTGGTTAGACGTGATTAGCCTCGAGAAGCCTCAGCGGAAATGGGCCTCATCTCGCCTGGAGGGCAAAACCTCCTGGATTTTCTCGAGTTGCGGCAGGTGCTCTCGACTTACGACGGGGACCTCAGGGACCCGCTCTGGTGGCCTCAGGAAAGGCCAGTCCCCATGCGAGTTCCTCGGGGGCCTCTCGGCATTCCTCTCCCGTCGATGCCGGGGCCTAAGACCTTGTGTGGAGTCGGGGCCGGAACCTGAGTATTCCTCTCCAGTGCTGACATGGATCTTGGGGTACTTCTGGAGTCTCCCCAGGGGAGTCAGTCCTCGTCTCGAATGCGGGCATGCACTTGCGCTTTCCTCCAGAGCGGTAGCAGCAGTGTCACGCAGTCCGCCGCGTGGATCAAAGGATCTATGGTTTTCCCTCGAGTCTTTCCCACGAGGCTTTCCCACGAGGCTTTCCCACAGGGCTGTCCCACGTGCACACGTGGTGGGAGTCGATCCTCGGCTTGAACGTCAAGGCAGTGCAGGGAAAACAGGTTCCTCTGGAATGGACTGACACATCTGGGGGACTCTTGGAATGGTGGCACGACCCTGGAGTTCCTCTCGCCTTTCCTGTGGAGAGCGCCTCCTCTTGAGATGCGACGGGAACGCCGGGAATTCTTTCCCTACGAAACAGGGAAAGGATCCCTCATCTCGAGCTAGGAGGTGGAAACGGGGCTCCCCTGGATGTGTGCGGGACCTCACGTGCTTCCTCTCGAGTGGAGACGGGTATGTCGGGGAACTTCTTGAGATGCAGCAAGGGTGTGAAGGACCCTTTGGAAGTTCCAGTGGTTAGACGTGATTAGCCTCGAGAAGCCTCAGCGGAAATGGGCCTCATCTCGCCTGGAGGGCAAAACCTCCTGGATTTTCTCGAGTTGCGGCAGGTGCTCTAGACTTACGACGGGGACCTCAGGGATCCGCTCTGGTGGCCTCAGGAAAGGCCAGTCCCCATGCGAGTTCCTCGGGGGCCTCTCGGGATTCCTCTCCCGTCGATGCCGGGGCCTAATACCTTGTGTGGAGTCGGGGCCGGAACCTGAGGATTCCTCTCCAGTGCTGACATGGATCTTGGGGTACTTCTGGAGTCTCCCCAGGGGAGTCAGTCCTCGTCTCGAATGCGGGCATGCACTTGCGCTTTCCTCCAGAGCGGTAGCAGCAGTGTCACGCAGTCCGCCGCGTGGATCAAAGGATCTATGGTTTTCCCTCGAGTCTTTCCCAGGAGGCTTTCCCACGAGGCTTTCCCACATTGCTGTCCCACGTGCACACGTGGTGGGAGTGGATCCTCGGCTTGAACGTCAAGGCAGTGCAGGGAAAACAGGTTCCTCTGGAATGGACTGACACATCTGGGGGACTCTTGGAATGGTGGCACGACCCTGGAGTTCCTCTTGCCTTTCCTGTGGAGAGCGCCTCCTCTTGAGATGCGACGGGAACGCCGGGAATTCTTTCCCTACGAAACAGGGAAAGGATCCCTCATCTCGAGCTAGGAGGCGGAAACGGGGCTCCCCTGGATGTGTGCGGGACCCCACGTGCTTCCTCTCGAGTGGAGACGGGTATGTCGGGGAACTTCTTGAGTTGCAGCAAGGGTGTGAAGGACCCTTTGGAAGTTCCAGTGGTTAGACGTGATTAGCCTCGAGAAGCCTCAGCGGAAATGGGCCTCATCTCGCCTGGAGGGCAAAACCTCCTGGATTTTCTGGAGTTGCGGCAGGTGCTCTCGACTTACGACGGGGACCTCAGGGACCCGCTCTGGTGGCCTCAGGAAAGGCCAGTCCCCATGCGAGTTCCTCGGGGGCCTCTCGGCATTCCTCTCCCGTCGATGCCGGGGCCTAAGACCTTGTGTGGAGTCGGGGCCGGAACCTGAGGATTCCTCTCCAGTGCTGACATGGATCTTGGGGTACTTCTGGAGTCTCCCCAGGGGAGTCAGTCCTCGTCTCGAATGCGGGCATGCACTTGCGCTTTCCTCCAGAGCGGTAGCAGCAGTGTCACGCAGTCCGCCGCGTGGATCAAAGGATCTATGGTTTTCCCTCGAGTCTTTCCCACGAGGCTTTCCCACGAGGCTTTCCCACAGGGCTGTCCCACGTGCACACGTGGTGGGAGTCGATCCTCGGCTTGAACGTCAAGGCAGTGCAGGGAAAACAGGTTCCTCTGGAATGGACTGACACATCTGGGGGTCTCTTGGAATGGTGGCACGACCCTGGAGTTCCTCTCGCCTTTCCTGTGGAGAGCGCCTCCTCTTGAGATGCGATGGGAACGCCGGGAATTCTTTCCCTACGAAACAGGGAAAGGATCCCTCATCTCGAGCTAGGAGGCGGAAACGGGGCTCCCCTGGATGTGTGAGGGACCCCACGTGCTTCCTCTCGAGTGGATACGGGTATGTCGCGGAACGGCTTGAGTTGCAGCAAGGGTGTGAAGGACCCTTTGGAAGTTCCAGTGGTTAGACGTGATTAGCCTCGAGAAGCCTCAGCGGAAATGGGCCTCATCTCGCCTGGAGGGCAAAACCTCCTGGATTTTCTCGAGTTGCGGCAGGTGCTCTCGACTTACGACGGGGACCTCAGGGACCCGCTCTGGTGGCCTCAGGAAAGGCCAGTCCCCATGCGAGTTCCTCGGTGGCGTCTCGGGATTCCTCTCCCGTCGGTGCCGGGGCCTAAGACCTTGTGTGGAGTCGGGGCCGGAACCTGAGGATTCCTCTCCAGTGCTGACATGGATCTTGGGGTACTTCTGGAGTCTCCCCAGGGGAGTCAGTCCTTGTCTCGAATGCGGACATGCACTTGCACTTTCCTCCAGAGCGGTAGCAGCAGTGTCACGCAGTCCGCCGCGTGGATCAAAGGATCTATGGTTTTCCCTCGAGTCTTTCCCACGAGGCTTTCCCACGAGGCTTTCCCACAGGGCTGTCCCACGTGCACACGTGGTGGGAGTCGATCCTCGGCTTGAACGTCAAGGCAGTGCAGGGAAAACAGGTTCCTCTGGAATGGACTGACACATCTGGGGGACTCTTGGAATGGTGGCACGACCCTGGAGTTCCTCTCGCCTTTCCTGTGGAGAGCGCCTCCTCTTGAGATGCGACGGGAACGCCGGGAATTCTTTCCCTACGAAACAGGGAAAGGATCCCTCATCTCGAGCTAGGAGGTGGAAACGGGGCTCCCCTGGATGTGTGCGGGACCCCACGTGCTTCCTCTCGAGTGGAGACGGGTATGTCGGGGAACTTCTTGAGTTGCAGCAAGGGTGTGAAGCACCCTTTGGAAGTTCCAGTGGTTAGACGTGATTAGCCTCGAGAAGCCTCAGCGGAAATGGGCCTCATCTCGCCTGGAGGGCAAAACCTCCTGGATTTTCTCGAGTTGCGGCAGGTGCTCTCGACTTACGACGGGGACCTCAGGGACCCGATCTGGTGGCCTCAGGAAAGGCCAGTCCCCATGCGAGTTCCTCGGGGGCCTCTCGGGATTCCTCTCCCGTCGATGCCGGGGCCTAAGACCTTGTGTGGAGTCGGGGCCGGAACCTGAGGATTCCTCTCCAGTGCTGACATGGATCTTGGGGTACTTCTGGAGTCTCCCCAGGGGAGTCAGTCCTCGTCTCGAATGCGGGCATGCACTTGCGCTTTCCTCCAAAGCGGTAGCAGCAGTGTCACGCAGTCCGCCGCGTGGATCAAAGGATCTATGGTTTTCCCTCGAGTCTTTCCCACGAGGCTTTCCCACGAGGCTTTCCCACAGGGCTGTCCCACGTGCACACGTGGTGGGAGTCGATCCTCGGCTTGAACGTCAAGGCAGTGCAGGGAAAACAGGTTCCTCTGGAATGGACTGACACATCTGGGGGACTCTTGGAATGGTGGCACGACCCTGGAGTTCCTCTCGCCTTTCCTGTGGAGAGCGCCTCCTCTTGAGATGCGACGGGAACGCCGGGAATTCTTTCCCTACGAAACAGGGAAAGGATCCCTCATCTCGAGCTAGGAGGTGGAAACGGGGCTCCCCTGGATGTGTGCGGGACCCCACGTGCTTCCTCTCGAGTGGAAACGGGTATGTCGGGGAACTTCTTGAGATGCAGCAAGGGTGTGAAGGACCCTTTGGAAGTTCCAGTGGTTAGACGTGATTAGCCTCGAGAAGCCTCAGCGGAAATGGGCCTCATCTCGCCTGGAGGGCAAAACCTCCTGGATTTTCTCGAGTTGCGGCAGGTGCTCTCGACTTACGACGGGGACCTCAGGGATCCGCTCTGGTGGCCTCAGGAAAGGCCAGTCCCCATGCGAGTTCCTCGGGGGCCTCTCGGGATTCCTCTCCCGTCGATGCCGGGGCCTAATACCTTGTGTGGAGTCGGGGCCGGAACCTGAGGATTCCTCTCCAGTGCTGACATGGATCTTGGGGTACTTCTGGAGTCTCCCCAGGGGAGTCAGTCCTCGTCTCGAATGCGGGCATGCACTTGCGCTTTCCTCCAGAGCGGTAGCAGCAGTGTCACGCAGTCCGCCGCGTGGATCAAAGGATCTATTGTTTTCCCTCGAGTCTTTCCCACGAGGCTTTCCCACGAGGCTTTCCCACAGGGTTGTCCAACGTGCACACGTGGTGGGAGTCGATCCTCGGCTTGAACGTCAAGGCAGTGCAGGGAAAACAGGTTCCTCTGGAATGGACTGACACATCTGGGGGACTCTTGGAATGGTGGCACGACCCTGGAGTTCCTCTCGCCTTTCCTGTGGAGAGCGCCTCCTCTTGAGATGCGACGGGAACGCCGGGAATTCTTTCCCTACGAAACAGGGAAAGGATCCCTCATCTCGAGCTAGGAGGCGGAAACGGGGCTCCCCTGGATGTGTGCGGGACCCCACGTGCTTCCTCTCGAGTGGAGACGGGTATGTCGGGGAATTTCTTGAGTTGCAGCAAGGGTGTGAAGGGCCCTTTGGAAGTTCCAGTGGTTAGACGTGATTAGCCTCGAGAAGCCTCAGCGGAAATGGGCCTCATCTCGCCTGGAGGGCAAAACCTCCTGGATTTTCTCGAGTTGCGGCAGGTGCTCTCGACTTACGACGGGGACCTCAGGGACCCGCTCTGGTGGCCTCAGGAAAGGCCAGTCCCCATGCGAGTTCCTCGGGGGCCTCTCGGCATTCCTCTCCCGTCGATGCCGGGGCCTAAGACCTTGTGTGGAGTCGGGGCCGGAACCTGAGGATTCCTCTCCAGTGCTGACATGGATCTTGGGGTACTTCTGGAGTCTCCCCAGGGGAGTCAGTCCTCGTCTCGAATGCGGGCATGCACTTGCGCTTTCCTCCAGAGCGGTAGCAGCAGTGTCACGCAGTCCGCCGCGTGGATCAAAGGATCTATGGTTTTCCCTCGAGTCTTTCCCACGAGGCTTTCCCACGAGGCTTTCCCACTGGGCTGTCCCACGTGCACACGTGGTGGGAGTGGATCCTCGGCTTGAACGTCAAGGCAGTGCAGGGAAAACAGGTTCCTCTGGAATGGACTGACACATCTGGGGGACTCTTGGAATGGTGGCACGACCCTGGAGTTCCTCTCGCCTTTCCTGTGGAGAGCGCCTCCTCTTGAGATGCGACGGGAACGCCGGGAATTCTTTCCCTACGAAACAGGGAAAGGATCCCTCATCTCGAGCTAGGAGGCGGAAACGGGGCTCCCCTGGATGTGTGCGGGACCCCACGTGCTTCCTCTCGAGTGGAGACGGGTATGTCGGGTAACTTCTTGAGTTGCAGCAAGGGTGTGAAGGACCCTTTGGAAGTTCCAGTGGTTAGACGTGATTAGCCTCGAGAAGCCTCAGCGGAAATGGGCCTCATCTCGCCTGGAGGGCAAAACTTCCTGGATTTTCTCGAGTTGCGGCAGGTGCTCTCGACTTACGACGGGGACCTCAGGGACCCGCTCTGGTGGCCTCAGGAAAGGCCAGTCCCCATGCGAGTTCCTCGGGGGCCTCTCGGGATTCCTCTCCCGTCGATGCCGGGGCCTAAGACCTTGTGTGGAGTCGGGGCCGGAACCTGAGGATTCCTCTCCAGTGCTGACATGGATCTTGGGGTACTTCTGGAGTCTCCCCAGGGGAGTCAGTCCTCGTCTCGAATGCGGGCATGCACTTGCGCTTTCCTCCAGAGCGGTAGCAGCAGTGTAACGCTTCTGCCGCGTGGATCAAAGGATCTATGGTTTTCCCTCGAGTCTTTCCCACGAGGCTTTCCCACGAGGCTTTCCCACAGGGCTGTCCCACGTGCACACGTGGTGGGAGTCGATCCTCGGCTTGAACGTCACGGCAGTGCAGGGAAAACAGGTTCCTCTGGAATGGACTGACACATCTGGGGGACTCTTGGAATGGTGTCACGACCCTGGAGTTCCTCTCGCCTTTCCTGTGGAGAGCGACTCCTCTTGAGATGCGACGGGAACGCCGGGTATTCTTTCCCTACGAAACAGGGAAAGGATCCCTCATCTCGAGCTAGGAGGCGGAAACGGGGCTCCCCTGGATGTGTGCGGGACCCACGTGCTTCCTCTCGAGTGGAGACGGGTATGTCGGGGAACTTCTTGAGTTGCAGCAAGGGTGTGAAGGACCCTTTGGAAGTTCCAGTGGTTAGACGTGATTAGCCTCGAGAAGCCTCAGCGGAAATGGGCCTCATCTCGCCTGGAGGGCAAAAACTCCTGGATTTTCTCGAGTTGCGGCAGGTGCTCTCGACTTACGATGGGGACCTCAGGGACCCGCTCTGGTGGCCTCAGGAAAGGCCAGTCCCCATGCGAGTTCCTCGGGGGCCTCTCGGGATTCCTCTCCCGTCGATGCCGGGGCCTAAGACCTTGTGTGGAGTCGGGGCCGGAACCTGAGTATTCCTCTCCAGTGCTGACATGGATCTTGGGGTACTTCTGGAGTCTCCCCAGGGGAGTCAGTCCTCGTCTCGAATGCGGGCATGCACTTGCGCTTTCCTCCAGAGCGGTAGCAGCAGTGTCACGCAGTCCGCCGCGTGGATCAAAGGATCTATGGTTTTCCCTAGAGTCTTTCCCACGAGGCTTTCCCCCAGGGCTGTCCCACGTGCACACGTGGTGGGAGTCGATCCTCGGCTTGAACGTCAAGGCAGTGCAGGGAAAACAGGTTCCTCTGGAATGGACTGACACATCTGGGGGACTCTTGGAATGGTGGCATGACCCTGGAGTTCCTCTCGCCTTTCCTGTGGAGAGCGCCTCCTCTTGAGATGCGACGGGAACGCCGGGAATTCTTTCCCTACGAAACACTGAAAGGATCCCTCATCTCGAGCTAGGAGGCGGAAACGGGGCTCCCCTGGATGTGTGCGGGACCCCACGTGCTTCCTCTCGTGTGGAGACGGGTATGTCGGGGAACTTCTTGAGATGCAGCAAGGGTGTGAAGGACCCTTTGGAAGTTCCTTTGGTTAGACCTGATTAGCCTCGAGAAGCCTCAGCGGAAATGGGCCTCATCTCGCCTGGAGGGCAAAACCTCCTGGATTTTCTCGAGTTGCGGCAGGTGCTCTCGACTTACGACGGGGACCTCAGGGACCCGCTCTGGTGGCCTCAGGAAAGGCCAGTCCCCATGCGAGTTCCTCGGGGGCCTCTCGGGATTCCTCTCCCGTCGATGCCGGGGCCTAAGACCTTGTGTGGAGTCGGGGCCGGAACCTGAGGATTCCTCTCCAGTGCTGACATGGATCTTGGGGTACTTCTGGAGTCTCCCCAGGGGAGTCAGTCTTCGTCTCGAATGCGGGCATGCACTTGCGCTTTCCTCCAGAGCGGTAGCAGCAGTGTCACGCAGTCCGCCGCGTGGATCAAAGGATCTATGGTTTTCCCTCGAGTCTTTCCCACGAGGCTTTCCCACGAGGCTTTCCCACAGGGCTGTCCCACGTGCACACGTGGTGGGAGTCGATCCTCGGCTTGAACGTCAAGGCAGTGCAGGGAAAACAGGTTCCTCTGGAATGGACTGACACATCTGGGGGACTCTTGGAATTGTGGCACGACCCTGGAGTTCCTCTCGCCTTTCCTGTGGAGAGCGCCTCCTCTTGAGATGCGACGGGAACGCCGGGAATTCTTTCCCTACGAAACAGGGAAAGGATCCCTCATCTCGAGCTAGGAGGCGGAAACGGGGCTCCCCTGGATGTGTGCGGGACCCCACGTGCTTCCTCTCGAGTGGAGACGGGTATGTCGGGGAACTTCTTGAGTTGCAGCAAGGGTGTGAAGGACCCTTTGGAAGTTCCAGTGGTTAGACGTGATTAGCCTCGAGAAGCCTCAGCGGAAATGGGCCTCATCTCGCCTGGAGGGCAAAACCTCCTGGATTTTCTCGAGTTGCGGCAGGTGCTCTCGACTTACGACGGGGACCTCAGGGACCCGCTCTGGTGGCCTCAGGAAAGGCCAGTCCCCATGCGAGTTCCTCGGGGGCCTCTCGGGATTCCTCTCCCGTCGATGCCGGGGCCTAAGACCTTGTGTGGAGTCGGGGCCGGAACCTGAGGATTCCTCTCCAGTGCTGACATGGATCTTGGGGTACTTCTGGAGTCTCCCCAGGGGAGTCAGTCCTCGTCTCGAATGCGGGCATGCACTTGCGCTTTCCTCCAGAGCGGTAGCAGCAGTGTCACGCAGTCCGCCGCGTGGATCAAAGGATCTATGGTTTTCCCTCGAGTCTTTCCCACGAGGCTTTCCCACGAGGCTTTCCCACAGGGCTGTCCCACGTGCACACGTGGTGGGAGTGGATCCTCGGCTTGAACGTCAAGGCAGTGCAGGGAAAACAGGTTCCTCTGGAATGGACTGATACATCTGGGGGACTCTTGGAATGGTGGCACGACTATGGAGTTCCTCTCGCCTTTCCTGTGGAGAGAGCCTCCTCTTGAGATGCGACGGGAACGCCGGGAATTTTTTCCCTACGAAACAGGGAAAGGATCCCTCATCTCGAGCTAGGAGGCGGAAACGGGGCTCCCCTGGATGTGTGCGGGACCCCACGTGCTTCCTCTCGAGTGGAGACGTGTATGTCGGGGAACTTCTTGAGTTGCAGCAAGGGTGTGAAGGACCCTTTGGAAGTTCCAGTGGTTAGACGTGATTAGCCTCGAGAAGCCTCATCGGAAATGGGCCTCATCTCGCCTGGAGGGCAAAACGTCCTGGATTTTCTCGAGTTGCGGCAGGTGCTCTCGACTTACGACGGGGACTTCAGGGACCCGCTCTGGTGGCCTCAGGAAAGGCCAGTCCCCATTCGAGTTCCTCGGGGGCCTCTCGGGATTCCTCTCCCGTTGATGCCAGGGCCTAAGACCTTGTGTGGAGTCGGGGTCGGAACCTGAGGATTCCTCTCATGTGCTGACATGGATCTTGGAGTACTTCTGGAGTCTCCCCAGGGGAGTCAGTACTCGTCTCGAATGCGGGCATGCACTTGCCCTTTCCTCCAGAGCGGTAGCAGCAGTGTCACGCAGTCCGCCGCGTGGATCAAAGGATCTATGGTTTTCCCTCGAGTCTTTCCCACGAGGCTTTCCCACGAGGCTTTCCCACAGGGCTGTCCCACGTGCACACGTGGTGGGAGTCGATCCTCGGCTTGAACGTCAAGGCAGTGCAGGGAAAACAGGTTCCTCTGGAATGGACTGACACATCTGGGGGACTCTTGAAATGGTGTCACGACCCTGGAGTTCCTCTCGCCTTTCCTGTGGAGAGCGCCTCCTCATGAGATGCGACGGAAACGCCGGGAATTCTTTCCCTACGAAACAGGGAAAGGATCCCTCATCTCGAGCTAGGAGGCGGAAACGGGGCTCCCCTGGATGTGTGCGGGACCCACGTGCTTCCTCTCGAGTGGAGACGGGTATGTCGGGGAACTTCTTGAGTTGCAGCAAGGGTGTGAAGGACCCTTTGGAAGTTCCAGTGGTTAGACGTGATTAGCCTCGAGAAGCCTCAGCGGAAATGGGCCTCATCTCGCCTGGAGGGCAAAACCTCCTGGATTTTCACGAGTTGCCGCAGGTGCTCTCGACTTACGACGGGGACCTCAGGGACCCGCTCTGGTGGCCTCAGGAAAGGCCAGTCCCCATGCGAGTTCCTCGGGGGCGTCTCGGGATTCCTCTCCCGTCGATGCCGGGACCTAAGACCTTGTGTGGAGTCGGGGCCGGAACCTGAGGATTCCTCTCCAGTGCTGACATGGATCTTGGGGTACTTCTGGAGTCTCCCCAGGGGAGTCAGTCCTCGTCTCGAATGCGGGCATGCACTTGCGCTTTCCTCCAGAGCGGTAGCAGCAGTGTAACGCTTCTGCCGCGTGGATCAAAGGATCTATGGTTTTCCCTCGAGTCTTTCCCACGAGGCTTTCCCACGAGGCTTTCCCACAGGGCTGTCCCACGTGCACACGTGGTGGGAGTGGATCCTCGGCTTGAACGTCAAGGCAGTGCAGGGAAAACAGGGTCCTCTGGAATGGACTGACACATCTGGGTGACTCTTGGAATGGTGTCACGACCCTGGAGTTCCTCTCGCCTTTCCTGTGGAGAGCGACACCTCTTGAGATGCGACGGGAACGCCGGGTATTCTTTCCCTACGAAACAGGGAAAGGATCCCTCATCTCGAGCTAGGAGGCGGAAACGGGGCTCCCCTGGATGTGTGCGGGACCCACGTGCTTCCTCTCGAGTGGAGACGGGTATGTCGCGGAACTTCTTGAGTTGCAGCAAGGGTGTGAAGGACCCTTTGGAAGTTCCAGTGGTTAGACGTGATTAGCCTCGTGAAGCCTCAGCGGAAATGGGCCTCATCTCGCCTGGAGGGCAAAACCTCCTGGATTTTCTCGAGTTGCGGCAGGTGCTCTCGACTTACGATGGGGACCTCAGGGACCCGCTCTGGTGGCCTCAGGAAAGGCCAGTCCCCATGCGAGTTCCTCGGGGGCCTCTCGGGATTCCTCTCCCGTCGATGCCGGGGCCTAAGACCTTGTGTGGAGTCGGGGCCGGAACCTGAGGATTCCTCTCCAGTGCTGACATGGATCTTGGGGTACTTCTGGAGTCTCCCCAGGGGAGTCAGTCCTCGTCTCGAATGCGGGCATGCACTTGCGCTTTCCTCCAGAGCGGTAGCAGCAGTGTCACGCAGTCCGCCGCGAGGATCAAAGGATCTATGGTTTTCCCTAGAGTCTTTCCCACGAGGCTTTCCCCCAGGGCTGTCCCACGTGCACACGTGGTGGGAGTCGATCCTCGGCTTGAACGTCAAGGCAGTGCAGGGAAAACAGGTTCCTCTGGAATGGACTGACACATCTGGGGGACTCTTGGAATGGTGGCATGACCCTGGAGTTCCTCTCGCCTTTCCTGTGGAGAGCGCCTCCTCTTGAGATGCGACGGGAACGCCGGGAATTCTTTCCCTACGAAACAGGGAAAGGATCCCTCATCTCGAGCTAGGAGGCGGAAACGGGGCTCCCCTGGATGTGTGCGGGACCCCACGTGCTTCCTCTCGAGTGGAGACGGGTATGTCGGGGAACTTCTTGAGTTGCAGCAAGGGTGTGAAGGACCCTTTGGAAGTTCCAGTGGTTAGATGTGATTGGCCTCGAGAAGCCTCAGCGGAAATGGGCCTCATCTCGCCTGGAGGGCAAAACCTCCTGGATTTTCTCAAGTTGCGGCAGGTGCTCTCGACTTACGACGGGGACCTCAGGGACCCGCTCTGGTGGCCTCAGGAAAGGCCAGTCCCCATGCGAGTTCCTTGGGGGCCTCTCGGGATTCCTCTCCCGTCGATGCCGGGGCCTAAGACCTTGTGTGGAGTCGGGGCCGGAACCTGAGGATTCCTCTCCAGTGCTGACATCGATCTTGGGGTACTTCTGGAGTCTCCCCAGGGGAGTCAGGCCTCGTCTCGAATGCGGGCATGCACTTGCGCTTTCCTCCAGAGCGGTAGCAGCAGTGTCACGCAGTCCGCCGCGTGGATCAAAGGATCTATGGTTTTCCCTCGAGTCTTTCCCACGAGGCTTTCCCACAGGGCTGTCCCACGTGCACACGTGGTGGGAGTCGATCCTCGGCTTGAACGTCAAGGCAGTGCAGGGAAAACAGGTTCCTCTGGAATGGACTGACACATCTGGGTGACTCTTGGAATGGTGTCACGACCCTGGAGTTCCTCTCGCCTTTCCTGTGGAGAGCGCCTCCTCTTGAGATGCGACGGAAACGCCGGGAATTCTTTCCCTACGAAACAGGGAAAGGATCCCTCATCTCGAGCTAGGAGGCGGAAACGGGGCTCCCCTGGATGTGTGCGGGACCCACGTGCTTCCTCTCGAGTGGAGACGGGTATGTCGGGGAACTTCTTGAGTTGCAGCAAGGGTGTGAAGGACCCTTTGGAAGTTCCAGTGGTTAGACGTGATTAGCCTCGAGAAGCCTCAGCGGAAATGGGCCTCATCTCGCCTGGAGGGCAAAACCTCCTGGATTTTCTCGAGTTGCGGCAGGTGCTCTCGACTTACGACGGGGACTTCAGGGACCCGCTCTGGTGGCCTCAGGAAAGGCCAGTCCCCATGTGAGTTCCTCGGTGGCGTCTCGGGATTCCTCTCCCGTCGATGCCGGGACCTAAGACCTTGTGTGGAGTCGGGGCCGGAACCTGAGGATTCCTCTCCAGTGCTGACATGGATCTTGGGGTACTTCTGGAGTCTCCCCAGGGGAGTCAGTCCTCGTCTCGAATGCGGGCATGCACTTGCGCTTTCCTCTAGAGCGGTAGCAGCAGTGTCACGCAGTCCGCCGCGTGGATCAAAGGATCTATGGTTTTCCCTCGAGTCTTTCCCACGAGGCTTTCCCACGAGGCTTTCCCACAGGGCTGTCCCACGTGCACACGTGGTGGGAGTCGATCCTCGGCTTGAACGTCAAGGTAGTGCAGGGAAAACAGGTTCCTCTGGAATGGACTGACACATCTGGGGGACTCTTGGAATGGTGGCATGACCCTGGAGTTCCTCTCGCCTTTCCTGTGGAGAGCGCCTCCTCTTGAGATGCGACGGGAACGCCGGGAATTCTTTCCCTACGAAACAGGGAAAGGATCCCTCATCTCGAGCTAGGAGGCGGATACGGGGCTCCCCTGGATGTGTGCGGGACACCACGTGCTTCCTCTCGAGTGGAGACGGGTATGTCGGGGAACTTCTTGAGTTGCAGCAAGGGTGTGAAGGACCCTTTGGAAGTTCCAGTGGTTAGATGTGATTGGCCTCGAGAAGCCTCAGCGGAAATGGGCCTCATCTCGCCTGGAGGGCAAAACCTCCTGGATTTTCTCAAGTTGCGGCAGGTGCTCTCGACTTACGACGGGGACCTCAGGGACCCGCTCTGGTGGCCTCAGGAAAGGCCAGTCCCCATGCGAGTTCCTCGGGGGCCTCTCGGGATTCCTCTCCCGTCGATGCCGGGGCCTAAGACCTTGTGTGGAGTCGGGGCAGGAACCTGAGGATTCCTCTCCAGTGCTGACATGGATCTTGGGGTACTTCTGGAGTCTCCCCAGGGGAGTCAGTCCTCGTCTCGAATGCGGGCATGCACTTGCGCTTTCCTCCAGAGCGGTAGCAGCAGTGTAACGCTTCTGCCGCGTGGATCAAAGGATCTATGGTTTTCCCTCGAGTCTTTCCCACGAGGCTTTCCCACGAGGCTTTCCCACAGGGCTGTCCCACGTGCACACGTGGTGGGAGTGGATCCTCGGCTTGAACGTCAAGGCAGTGCAGGGAAAACAGGTTCCTCTGGAATGGACTGACACATCTGGGTGACTCTTGGAATGGTGTCACGACCCTGGAGTTCCTCTCGCCTTTCCTGTGGAGAGCGACTCCTCTTGAGATGCGACGGGAACGCCGGGTATTCTTTCCCTACGAAACAGGGAAAGGATCCCTCATCTCGAGCTAGGAGGCGGAAACGGGGCTCCCCTGGATGTGTGCGGGACCCACATGCTTCCTCTCGAGTGGAGACGGGTATGTCGGGGAACTTCTTGAGTTGCAGCAAGGGTGTGAAGGACCCTTTGGAAGTTCCAGTGGTTAGACGTGATTAGCCTCGAGAAGCCTCAGCGGAAATGGGCCTCATCTCGCCTGGAGGGCAAAACCTCCTGGATTTTCTCGAGTTGCGGCAGGTGCTCTCGACTTACGATGGGGACCTCAGGGACCCGCTCTGGTGGCCTCAGGAAAGGCCAGTCCCCATGCGAGTTCCTCGGGGGCCTCTCGGGATTCCTCTCCCGTCGATGCCGGGGCCTAAGACCTTGTGTGGAGTCGGGGCCGGAACCTGAGTATTCCTCTCCAGTGCTGACATGGATCTTGGGGTACTTCTGGAGTCTCCCCAGGGGAGTCAGTCCTCGTCTCGAATGCGGGCATGCACTTGCGCTTTCCTCCAGAGCGGTAGCAGCAGTGTCACGCAGTCCGCCGCGTGGATCAAAGGATCTATGGTTTTCCCTAGAGTCTTTCCCACGAGGCTTTCCCCCAGGGCTGTCCCACGTGCACACGTGGTGGGAGTCGATCCTCGGCTTGAACGTCAAGGCAGTGCAGGGAAAACAGGTTCCTCTGGAATGGACTGACACATCTGGGGGACTCTTGGAATGGTGGCATGACCCTGGAGTTCCTCTCGCCTTTCCTGTGGAGAGCGCCTCCTCTTGAGATGCGACGGGAACGCCGGGAATTCTTTCCCTACGAAACAGGGAAAGGATCCCTCATCTCGAGCTAGGAGGCGGAAACGGGGCTCCCCTGGATGTGTGCGGGACACCACGTGCTTCCTCTCGAGTGGAGACGGGTATGTCGGGGAACTTCTTGAGTTGCAGCACGGGTGTGAAGGACCCTTTGGAAGTTCCAGTGGTTAGATGTGATTGGCCTCGAGAAGCCTCAGCGGAAATGGGCCTCATCTCGCCTGGAGGGCAAAACCTCCTGGATTTTCTCAAGTTGCGGCCGGTGCTCTCGACTTACGACGGGGACCTCAGGGACCCGCTCTGGTGGCCTCAGGAAAGGCCAGTCCCCATGCGAGTTCCTCGGGGGCCTCTCGGGATTCCTCTCCCGTCGATGCCGGGGCCTAAGACCTTGTGTGGAGTCGGGGCAGGAACCTTAGGATTCCTCTCCAGTGCTGACATGGATCTTGGGGTACTTCTGGAGTCTCCCCAGGGGAGTCAGTCCTCGTCTCCAATGCGGGCATGCACTTGTGCTTTCCTCCAGAGCGGTAGCAGCAGTGTCACGCAGTCCGCCGCTTGGATCAAAGAATCTATGGTTTTCCCTCGAGTCTTTCCCACGAGGCTTTCCCACGAGGCTTTCCCACAGGGCTGTCCCACGTGCACACGTGGTGGGAGTCGAATCTCGGCTTGAACCTCAAGGCAGTGCAGGGAAAACTGTTTCCTCTGGAATGGACTGACACATCTGGGGGACTCTTGGAATGGTGGCACGACCCTGGAGTTCCTCTCGCCTTTCCTGTGGAGAGCGCCTCCTCTTGAGATGCGACCGGAACGCCGGGAATTCTTTCCTAACGAAACAGGGAAAGGATCCCTCATCTCGAGCTAGGAGGCGGAAACGGGGCTCCCCTGGATGTGTGCGGGACCCACTTGCTTCCTCTCGAGTGGAGACGGGTATGTCGGGGAACTTCTTGAGTTGCAGCCAGGGTGTGAAGGACCCTTTGGAAGTTCCAGTGGTTAGACGTCATTAGCCTCCAGAAGCCTCAGCGGAAATGGGCCTCATCTCGGCTGGAGGGCAAAACCTCCTGGATTTTCTCGAGTTGCGACAGGTGCTCTCGACTTACGACGGGGACCTCAGGGACCCGCTCTGGTGGCCTCAGGAAAGGCCAGTCCCCATGCGAGTTCCTCGGGGGTGTCTCGGGATTCCTCTCCCGTCAATGCCGGGACCTAAGACCTTGTGTGGAGTCGGGGCCGGAACCTGAGGATTCCTCTCCAGTGCTGACATGGATCTTGGGGTACTTCTGGAGTCTCCCCAGGGGAGTCAGTCCTCGTCTCGAATGCGGGCATGCACTTGCGCTTTCCTCCAGAGCGGTAGCAGCAGTGTCACGCAGTCCGCCGCGTGGATCAAAGGATCTATGGTTTTCCCTCGAGTCTTTCCCACGAGGCTTTCCCACGAGGCTTTCCCACAGGGCTGTCCCACGTGCACACGTGGTGGGAGTCGAACCTCGGCTTGAACGTCAAGGCAGTGCAGGGAAAACAGGTTCCTCTGGAATGGACTGACACATCTGGGGGACTCTTGGAATGGTAGCATGACCCTGGAGTTCCTCTCGCCTTTCCTGTGGAGAGCGCCTCCTCTTGAGATGCGACGGGAACGCCGGGAATTCTTTCCCTACGAAACAGGGAAAGGATCCCTCATCTCGAGCTAGGAGGCGGAAACGGGGCTCCCCTGGATGTGTGCGGGACACCACGTGCTTCCTCTCGAGTGGAGACGGGTATGTCGGGGAACTTCTTGAGTTGCAGCAAGGGTGTGAAGGACCCTTTGGAAGTTTCAGTGGTTAGATGTGATTGGCCTCGAGAAGCCTCAGCGGAAATGGGCCTCATCTCGCCTGGAGGGCAAAACCTCCTGGATTTTCTCAAGTTGCGGCAGGTGCTCTCGACTTACGACGGGGACCTCAGGGACCCGCTCTGGTGGCCTCAGGAAAGGCCAGTCCCCATGCGAGTACCTCGGGGGCCTCTCGGGATTCCTCTCCCGTCGATGCTGGGGCCTAAGACCTTGTGTGGAGTCGGGGCCGGAACCTGAGGTTTCCTCTCCAGTGCTGACATGGATCTTGGGGTACTTCTGGAGTCTCCCCAGGGGAGTCAGTCCTCGTCTCGAATGCGGGCATGCACTTGCGCTTTCCTCCAGAGCGGTAGCAGCAGTGTCACGCAGTCCGCCGCGTGGATCAAAGGATCTATGGTTTTCCCTCGAGTCTTTCCCACGAGGCTTTCCCACGAGGCTTTCCCACAGGGCTGTCCCACGTGCACACGGGGTGGGAGTCGATCCTCGGCTTGAACGTCAAGGCAGTGCAGGGAAAACAGGTTCCTCTGGAATGGACTGACACATCTGGGGGACTCTTGGAATGGTGGCACGACCCTGGAGTTCCTCTCGCCTTTCCTGTGGAGAGCGCCTCCTCTTGAGATGCGACGGGAACGCCGGGAATTCTTTCCCTACGAAACAGGGAAAGGATCCCTCATCTCGAGCTAGGAGGCGGAAACGGGGCTCCCCTGGATGTGTGCGGGACCCCACGTGCTTCCTCTCGAGTGGAGACGGGTATGTCGGGGAACTTCTTGAGTTGCAGCAAGGGTGTGAAGGACCCTTTGGAAGTTCCAGTGGTTAGACGTGATTGGCCTCGAGAAGCCTCAGCCGAAATGGGCCTCATCTCGCCTCGAGGGCAAAACCTCCTGGATTTTCTCGAGTTGCGGCAGGTGCTCTCGACTTACGACGGGGACCTCAGGGACCCGCTCTGGTGGCCTCAGGAAAGGCCAGTCTCCATGCGAGTTCCTCGGGGGCCTCTCGGGATTCCTCTCCCGTCGATGCCGGGGCCTAAGACCTTGTGTGGAGTCGGGGCCGGAACCTGAGGATTCCTCTCCAGTGCTGACATGGATCTTGGGGTACTTCTGGAGTCTCCCCAGGGGAGTCAGTCCTCGTCTCGAATGCGGGCATGCACTTGCGCTTTCCTCCAGAGCGGTAGCAGCAGTGTCACGCAGTCCGCCGCGTGGATCAAAGGATCTATGGTTTTCCCTCGAGTCTTTCCCACGAGGCTTTCCCACGAGGCTTTCCCACAGGGCTGTCCCACGTGCACACGTGGTGGGAGTCGATCCTCGGCTTGAACGTCAAGGCAGTGCAGGGAAAACAGGTTCCTCTGGAATGGACTGACACATCTGGGTGACTCTTGGAATGGTGTCACGACCCTGGAGTTCCTCTCGCCTTTCCTGTGGAGAGCGCCTCCTCTTGAGATGCGACGGAAACGCCGGGAATTCTTTCCCTACGAAACAGGGAAAGGATCCCTCATCTCGAGCTAGGAGGCGGAAACGGGGCTCCCCTGGATGTGTGCGGGACCCACGTGCTTCCTCTCGAGTGGAGACGGGTATGTCGGGGAACTTCTTGAGTTGAAGCAATGGTGTGAAGGACCCTTTGGAAGTTCCAGTGGTTAGACGTGATTAGCCTCGAGAAGCCTCCGCGGAAATGGGCCTCATCTCGCCTGGAGGGCAAAACCTCCTGGATTTTCTCAAGTTGCGGCAGGTGCTCTCGACTTACGACGGGGACCTCAGGGACCCGCTCTGGTGGCCTCAGGAAAGGCCAGTCCCCATGCGAGTTCCTCGGGGGCCTCTCGGGATTCCTCTCCCGTCCATGCCGGGGCCTAAGACCTTGTGTGGAGTCGGGGCCGGAACCTGAGGATTCTTCTCCAGTGCTGACATGGATCTTGGGGTACTTCTGGAGTCTCCCCAGGGGAGTCAGTCCTGGTCTCGAATGCGGGCATGCACTTGCGCTTTCCTCCAGAGCGGTAGCAGCAGTGTCACGCAGTCCGCCGCGTGGATCAAAGGATCTATGGTTTTCCCTCGAGTCTTTCCCACGAGGCTTTCCCACGAGGCTTTCCCACTGGGCTGTCCCAGGTGCAAACGTGGTGGGAGTCGATCCTCGGCTTGAACGTCAAGGCAGTGCAGGGAAAACAGGTTCCTCTGGAATGGACTGACACATCTGGGGGACTCTTGGAATGGTGGCACGACCCTGGAGTTCCTCTCGCCTTTCCTGTGGAGAGCGCCTCCTCTTGAGATGCGACGGGAACGCCGGGAATTCTTTCCCTACGAAACAGGGAAAGGATCCCTCATCTCGAGCTAGGAGGCGGAAACGGGGCTCCCCTGGATGTGTGCGGGACCCCACGTGCTTCCTCTCGAGTGGAGACGGGTATGTCGGGGAACTTCTTGAGTTGCAGCAAGGGTGTGAAGGACCCTTTGGAAGTTCCAGTGGTTAGACGTGATTGGCCTCGAGAAGCCTCAGCGGAAATGGGCCTCATCTCGCCTGGAGGGCAAAACCTCCTGGATTTTCTCGAGTTGCGGCAGGTGCTCTCGACTTACGACGGGGACCTCAGGGAACCGCTCTGGTGGCCTCAGGAAAGGCCAGTCCCCATGCGAGTTCCTCGGGGGCCTCTCGGGATTCCTCTCCCGTCGATGCCGGGGCCTAAGACCTTGTGTGGAGTCGGGGCCGGAACCTGAGGATTCCTCTCCAGTGCTGACATGGATCTTGGGGTATTTCTGGAGTCTCCCTAGGGGAGACAGTCCTCGTCTCAATGCGGGCATGCACTTGCGCTTTCCTCCAGAGCGGTAGAAGCAGTGTCACGCAGTCCGCCGCGTGGATCAAAGGATCTATGGTTTTCCCTCGAGTTTTTCCCACGAGGCTTTCCCACGAGGCTTTCCCACAGGGCTGTCCCACGTGCACACGTGGTGGGAGTCGATCGTCGGCTTGAACGTCAAGGCAGTGCAGGGAAAACAGGTTCCTCTGGAATGGACTGACACATCTGGGGGACTCTTGGAATGGTGGCATGACCCTGGAGTTCCTCTCGCCTTTCCTGTGGAGAGCGCCTCCTCTTGAGATGCGACGGGAACGCCGGGAATTCTTTCTCTACGAAACAGGGAAAGGATCCCTCATCTCGAGCTAGGAGGCGGAAACGGGGCTCCCCTGGATGTGTGCGGGACCCCACGTGCTTCCTCTCGAGTGGAGACGGGTATGTCGGGGAACTTCTTGAGTTGCAGCAAGGGTGTGAAGGACCCTTTGGAAGTTCCAGTGGTTAGATGTGATTGGCCTCGAGAAGCCTCAGCGGAAATGGGCCTCATCTCGCCTGGAGGGCAAAACCTCCTGGATTTTCTCAAGTTGCGGCAGGTGCTCTCGACTTACGACGGGGACCTCAGGGACCCGCTCTGGTGGCCTCAGGAAAGGCCAGTCCCCATGCGAGTTCCTCGGGGGCCTCTCGGGATTCCTCTCCCGTCGATGCCGGGGCCTAAGACCTTGTGTGGAGTCGGGGCCGGAACCTGAGGATTCCTCTCCAGTGCTGACATGGATCTTGGGGTACTTCTGGAGTCTCCCCAGGGGAGTCAGTCCTCGTCTCGAATGCGGGCATGCACTTGCGCTTTCCTCCAGAGCGGTAGCAGCAGTGTCACGCAGTCCGCCGCGTGGATCAAAGGATCTATGGTTTTCCCTCGAGTCTTTCCCACGAGGCTTTCCCACGAGGCTTTCCCACAGGGCTGTCCCACGTGCACACGTGGTGGGAGTCGATCCTCGGCTTGAACGTCAAGGCAGTGCAGGGAAAACAGGTTCCTCTGGAATGGACTGACACATCTGGGGGACTCTTGGAATGGTGGCACGACCCTGGAGTTCCTCTCGCCTTTCCTGTGGAGAGCGCCTCCTCTTGAGATGCGACGGGAACGCCGGGAATTCTTTCCCTACGAAACAGGGAAAGGATCCCTCATCTCGAGCTAGGAGGCGGAAACGGGGCTCCCCTGGATGTGTGCGGGACCCCACGTGCTTCCTCTCGAGTGGAGACGGGTATGTCGGGGAACTTCTTGAGTTGCAGCAAGGGTGTGAAGGACCCTTTGGAAGTTCCAGTGGTTAGACGTGATTGGCCTCGAGAAGCCTCAGCGGAAATGGGCCTCATCTCGCCTGGAGGGCAAAACCTCCTGGATTTTCTCGAGTTGCGGCAGGTGCTCTCGACTTACGACGGGGACCTCAGGGAACCGCTCTGGTGGCCTCAGGAAAGGCCAGTCCCCATGCGAGTTCCTCGGGGGCCTCTCGGGATTCCTCTCCCGTCGATGCCGGGGCCTAAGACCTTGTGTGGAGTCGGGGCCGGAACCTGAGGATTCCTCTCCAGTGCTGACATGGATCTTGGGGTACTTCTGGAGTCTCCCCAGGGGAGTCAGTCCTCGTCTCGAATGCGGGCATGCACTTGCGCTTTCCTCCAGAGCGGTAGCAGCAGTGTCACGCAGTCCGCCGCGTGGATCAAAGGATCTATGGTTTTCCCTCGAGTCTTTCCCACGAGGCTTTCCCACGAGGCTTTCCCACAGGGCTGTCCCACGTGCACACGTGGTGGGAGTCGATCCTCGGCTTGAACGTCAAGGCAGTGCAGGGAAAACAGATTCCTCTGGAATGGACTGACACATCTGGGGGACTCTAGGAATGGTGGCACGACCCTGGAGTTCCTCTCGCCTTTCCTGTGGAGAGCGCCTCCTCTTGAGATGCGACGGGAACGCCGGGAATTCTTTCCCTACGAAACAGGGAAAGGATCCCTCATCTCGAGCTAGGAGGCGGAAACGGGGCTCCCCTGGATGTGTGCGGGACCCCACGTGCTTCCTCTCGAGTGGAGACGGGTATGTCGGGGAACTTCTTGAGATGCAGCAAGGGTGTGAAGGACCCTTTGGAAGTTCCAGTGGTTAGACGTGATTAGCCTCGAGAAGCCTCAGCGGAAATGGGCCTCATCTCGCCTGGAGGGCAAAACCTCCTGGATTTTCTCGAGTTGCGGCAGGTGCTCTCGACTTACGACGGGGACCTCAGGGATCCGCTCTGGTGGCCTCAGGAAAGGCCAGTCCCCATGCGAGTTCCTCGGGGGCCTCTCGGGATTCCTCTCCCGTCGATGCCGGGGCCGTAGACCTTGTGTGGAGTCGGGGCCGGAACCTGAGGATTCCTCTCCAGTGCTGACATGGATCTTGGGGTACTTCTGGAGTCTCCCCAGGGGAGTCAGTCCTCGTCTCGAATGCGGGCATGCACTTGCGCTTTCCTCCAGAGGGGTAGCAGCAGTGTCACGCAGTCCGCCGCGTGGATCAAAGGATCTATGGTTTTCCCTCGAGTCTTTCCCACGAGGCTTTCCCACGAGGCTTTCCCACAGGGCTGTCCCACGTGCACACGTGGTGGGAGTGGATCCTCGGCTTGAACGTCAAGGCAGTGCAGGGAAAACAGGTTCCTCTGGAATGGACTGACACATCTGGGGGACTCTTAGAATGGTGGCATGTCCCTGGAGTTCCTCTCGCCTTTCCTGTGGAGAGCGCCTCCTCTTGAGATGCGACGGGAACGCCGGGAATTCTTTCCCTACGAAACAGGGAAAGGATCCCTCGTCTCGAGCTAGGAGGCGGAAACGGGGCTCCCCTGGATGTGTGCGGGACCCCACGTGCTTCCTCTCGAGTGGAGACGGGTATGTCGGGGAACTTCTTGAGTTGCAGCAAGGGTGTGAAGGACCTTTTCGAAGTTCCAGTGGTTAGATGTGATTGGCCTCGAGAAGCCTCAGCGGAAATGGGCCTCATCTCGCCTGGAGGGCAAAACCTCCTGGATTTTCTCGAGTTGCGGCAGGTGCTCTCGACTTACGACGGTGACCTAAGGGACCCCCTCTGGTGGCCTCAGGAAAGGCCAGTCCCCATGCGAGTTCCTCGGGGGCCTCTCGGGATTCCTCTCCCGTCGATGCCGGCGCCTAAGACCTTGTGTGGAGTCGGGGCCGGAACCTTAGGATTCCTCTCCAGTGCTGACATGGATCTTGGGGTACTTCTGGAGTCTCCCCAGGGAAGTCAGTCCTCGTCTCGAATGCGGGCATGCACTTGCGCTTTCCTCCAGAGCGGTAGCAGCAGTGTCACGCAGTCCGCCCCGTGGATCAAAGGATCTATGGTTTTCCCTCGAGTCTTTCCCACGAGGCTTTCCCACGAGGCTTTCCCACAGGGCTGTCCCACGTGCACACGTGGTGGGAGTCGATCCTCGGCTTGAACGTCAAGGCAGTGTAGGGAAAACAGGTTCCTCTGGAATGGACTGACACATCTGGGGGACTCTTGGAATGGTGGCACGACCCTGGAGTTCCTCTCGCCTTTCCTGTGGAGAGCGTCTCCTCTTGAGATGCGACGGGAACGACGGGAATTCTTTCCCTACGAAACAGGGAAAGGATCCCTCATCTCGAGCCAGGGGGCGGAAACGGAGCTCCCCTGGATGTATGCGGGACCCCACGTGCTTCCTCTCGAGTGGAGACGGTATGTCGGGGAACTTCTTGAGTTGCAGCAATGGTGTGAAGGACCCTTTGGAAGTTCCAGTGGTTAGATGTGATTGGCCTCGAGAAGCCTCAGCGGAAATGGGCCTCATCTCGCCTGGAGGGCAAAACCTCCTGGATTTTCTCGAGTTGCGGCAGGTGCTCTCGACTTACGACGGGGACCTCAGGGACCCGCTCTGGTGGCCTCAGGAAAGGCCAGTCCCCATGCGAGTTCCACGGGGGCCTCTCGGGATTCCTCTCCCGTCGATGCCGGGGCCTAAGACCTTGTGTGGAGTCGGGGCCGGAACCTGAGGATTCCTCTCCAGTGATGACATGGATCTTGGGGTACTTCTGGAGTCTCCCCAGGGGAGTCAGTCCTCGTCTCGAATGCGGGCATGCACTTGCGCTTTCCTCCAGAGCGGTAGCAGCAGTGTCACGCAGTCCGCCGCGTGGATCAAAGGATCTATGGTTTTCCCTCGAGTCTTTCCCACGAGGCTTTCCCACGAGGCTTTCCCACAGGGCTGTCCCACGTGCACACGTGGTGGGAGTCGATGCTCGGCTTGAACGTCAAGGCAGTGCAGGGAAAACAGGTTCCTCTGGAAAGGACTGACACATCTGGGGGACTCTTGGAATGGTGTGACGTCCCTGGAGTTCCTCTCCCTTTCCTGTGGAGAGCGCCTCCTCTTGAGATGCGACGGGAACGCCGGGAATTCTTTCCCTACGAAACAGGGAAAGGATCCCTCATTTCGAGCTAGGAGGCGGAAACGGGGCTCCCCTGGATGTGTGCGGGACCCACGTGCTTCCTCACGAGTGGAGACGTGTATGTCGGGGAACTTCTTGAGTTGCAGCAAGGGTGTCAAGGACCCTTTGGAAGTTCCAGTGGTTAGACGTGATTAGCCTCGAGAAGCCTCAGCGGAAATGGGCCTCATCTCGCCTGGAGGGCAAAACCTCCTGGATTTTCTCGAGTTGCGGCAGGTGCTCTCGACTTACGACGGGGACCTCAGGGACCCGCTCTGGTGGCATCAGGAAAGGCCAGTCCCCATGCGAGTTCCTCGGGGGCCTCTCGGGATTCCATTCCCGTCGATGCCGGGGCCTAAGACCTTGTGTGGAGTCGGGGCCGGAAACTGAGGATTCCTCTCCAGTGCTGACATGGATCTTGGGGTACTTCTGGAGTCTCCCCAGGGGAGTCAGTCCTCGTCTCGAATGCGGGCATGCACTTGCGCTTTCCTCCAGAGCGGTAGCAGCAGTGTCACGCAGTCCGCCGCGTGGATCAAAGGATCTGTGGTTTTCCCTCGAGTCTTTCCCACGAGGCTTTCCCACGAGGCTTTCCCACAGGGCTGTCCCACGTGCACACGTGGTGGGAGTCGATCCTCGGCTTGAAAGTCAAGGCAGTGAAGGGAAAACAGGTTCCTCTGGAATGGACTGACACATCTGGGGGACTCTTGGAATGGTGTCACAACCCTGGAGTTCCTCTCGCCTTTCCTGTGGAGAGCGCCTCCTCTTGAGATGCGACGGGAACGCCGGGAATTCTTTCCCTACGAAACAGGGAAAGGATCCCTCATCTCGAGCTAGGAGGCGGAAACGGGGCTCCCCTGGATGTGTGCGGGATCCCACGTGCTTCCTCTCGAGTGGAGACGGGTATGTCGGGGAACTTCTTGAGTTGCAGCAAGGGTGTGAAGGACCCTTTGGAAGTTCCAGTGGTTAGATGTCATTGGCCTCGAGAAGCGTCAGCGGAAATGGGCCTCATCTCGCCTGGAGGGCAAAACCTCCGAGATTTTCTCGAGTTGCGGCAGGTGCTCTCGACTTACGACGAGGACCTCAGGGACCCGCTTTGGTGGCCTCAGGAAAGGCCAGTCCCCATACGAGTTCCTCTGGGGATTCCTCTCCCGTCGATGCCGGGGCCTAAGACCTTGTGTGGAGTCGGGGCCGGAACCTGAGGATTCCTCTCCAGTGCTGACATGGATCTTGGGGTACTTCTGGAGTCTCCCCAGGGGAGTCAGTCCTCGTCTCGAATGCAGGCATGCACTTGCGCTTTCCTCCAGAGCGGTAGCAGCAGTGTCACGCAGTCCGCCGCGTGGATCAAAGGATCTATGGTTTTCCCTCGAGTCTTTCCCACGAGGCTTTCCCACGAGGCTTTCCCACAGGGCTGTCCCACGTGCACACGTGGTGGGAGTCGATCCTCGGCTTGAACGTCAAGGCAGTGTTGGGAAAACAGGTTCCTCTGGAATGGACTGACACATCTGGGGGACTCTTGGAATGCTGTCACGACCCTGGAGTTCCTCTCGCCTTTCCTGTGGAGAGTGCCTCCTCTTGAGATGCGACGGGAAAGCCGGGAATTCTTTCCCTACGAAACAGGGAAAGAATCCCTCATCTCGAGCTAGGAGGCGGAAACGGGGCTCCCCTGGATGTGTGCGGGACACCACGTGCTTCCTCTCGAGTGGAGACGGGTATGTCGGGGAACTTCTTGAGTTGCAGCAAGGGTGTGAAGGACCCTTTGGAAGATCCAATGGTTAGATGTGATTGGCCTCGAGAAACCTCAGCGGAAATGGGCCTCATCTCGCCTGGAGGGCAAAACCTCCTGGATTTTCTCGAGTTGCGGCAGGTGCTCTCGACTTACGACGGGGACCTCAGGGACCCGCTCTGGTGGCGTCAGGAAAGGCCAGTCCCCATGCGAGTTCCTCGGGGGCCTCTCGGGATTCCTCTCCCGTCGATGCCGGGGCCTAAGACCTTGTGTGGAGTCGGGGCCGGAACCTGAGGATTCCTCTCCAGTGCTGACATGGATCTTGGGGTACTTCTGGAGTCTCCCCAGGGGAGTCAGTCCTCGTCTCGAATGCGGGCATGCACTTGCGCTTTCCTCCAGAGCGGTAGCAGCAGTGTCACGCAGTCCGCAGCGTGGATCAAAGGATCTATGGTTTTCCCTCGAGTCTTTCCCACGAGGCTTTCCCACGAGGCTTTCCCACAGGGCTGTCCCACGTGCACACGTGGTGGGAGTCGATCCTCGGCTTGAACGTCAAGGCAGTGCAGGGAAAACAGGTTCCTCTGGAATGGACTGACACATCTGGGGGACTCTTGGAATGGTGGCACGACCCTGGAGTTCCTCTCGCCTTTCCTGTGGAGAGCGCCTCCTCTTGAGATGCGACGGGAACGCCGGGAATTCTTTCCCTACGAAACAGGGAAAGGATCCCTCATCTCGAACTAGGAGGCGGCAACGGGGCTCCCCTGGATGTGTGCGGGACCCACGTGCTTCGTCACGAGTGGAGACGGTATGTCGGGGAACTTCTTGAGT
Source organism: Ovis canadensis (assembly GCF_042477335.2). NCBI lineage: Eukaryota > Metazoa > Chordata > Mammalia > Artiodactyla > Bovidae > Ovis > Ovis canadensis. The sequence goes on along the minus strand of NC_091262.1, from coordinate 2,925,937 downwards.
TGCAGCAAGGGTGTGAATTACCCCTTGGAAGTTCTGTGGTTAGACGTGATTAGCCTCGAGAAGCCTCAGCGGAAATGGGCCTCATCTCACCTGGAGGGCAAAACATCCTGGATTTTCTCGAGTTGCGGCAGGTGCTCTCGACTTACGACGGGGACCTCAGGGACCCGCTCTGGTGGCCTCAGGAAAGGCCAGTCCCCAAGCGAGTTCTTCGGGAGCCTCTCGGGATTTCTCTCCCGTCGATGCCGGGGCCTAAGACCTTGTGTGGAGTCGGGGCCGGAACCTGAGGATTCCTCTCCAGTGCTGACATGGATCTTGGGGTACTTCTGGAGTCTCCCCAGGGGAGTCAGTCCTCGTCTCGAATGCGGGCATGCACTTGCGCTTTCCTCCAGAGCGGTAGCAGCAGTGTCACGCAGTCCGCCGCGTGGATCAAAGGATCTTTGTTTTTCCCTCGAGTCTTTCCCTCGAGGCTTTCCCACGAGGCTTTCCCACAGGGCTGTCCCACGTGCACACGTGGTGGGAGTCGATCCTCGGCTTGAACGTCAAGGCAGTGCAGGGAAAACAGGTTCCTCTGGAATGGACTGACACATCTGGGGGACTCTTGGAATGGTGGCATGACCCTGGAGTTCCTCTCGCCTTACCTGTGGAGAGCCCCTCCTCTTGAGATGCGACGGGAACGCCGGGAATTCTTTCCCTACGAAACAGGGAAAGGATCCCTCATCTCGAGCTTGGAGGCGGAAACGGGGCTCCCCTGGATGTGTGCGGGACACCACGTGCTTCCTCTCGAGTGCAGACGGGTATGTCGGGGAACTTCTTGAGTTGCAGCAAGGGTGTGAAGGACCCTTTGGAAGTTCCAGTGGTTAGATGTGATTGGCCTCGAGAAGCCTCAGCGGAAATGGGCCTCATCTCGCCTGGAGGTGAAAACCTCCTGGATTTTCTCGAGTTGCGGCAGGTGCTCTCGACTTACGACGGGGACCTCAGGGACCCGCTCTGGTGGCCTCAGGAAAGGCCAGTCCCCATGCTAGTTCCTCGGGGGCCTCTCGGGATTCCTCTCCCGTCGATGCCGGGGCCTAAGACCTTGTGTGGAGTCGGGGCCGGATCTTGAGGATTCCTCTCCAGTGCTGACATGGATCTTGGGGTACTTCTGGAGTCTCCCCAGGGGAGTCAGTCCTCGTCTCGAATGCGGGCATGCACTTGCGCTTTCCTCCAGAGCGGTAGCAGCAGTGTCACGCAGTCCGCCGCGTGGATCAAAGGATCTATGGTTTTCCCTCGAGTCTTTCCCACGAGGCTTTCCCACGAGGCTTTCCCACAGGGCTGTCCCACGTGCACACGTGGTGGGAGTCGATCCTCGGGTTGAACGTCAAGGCAGTGCAGGGAAAACAGATTCCTCTGGAATGGACTGACACATCTGGGGGACTCTTGGAATGGTGGCACGACCCTGGAGTTACTCTCGCCTTTCCTGTGGAGAGCGCCTCCTCTTGAGATGCGACGGGAACGCCGGGAATTCTTTCCCTACGAAACAGGGAAAGGATCCCTCATCTCGAGCTAGGAGGCGGAAACGGGGCTCCCCTGGATGTGTGCGGGACACCACGTGCTTCCTCACGAGTGGAGACGGGTATGTCGGGGAACTTCTTGAGTTGCAGCAAGGGTGTGAAGGACCCTTTGGAAGTTCCAGTGGTTAGATGTGATTGGCCTCGAGAAGCCTCAGCGGAAAAGGGCCTCATCTCGCCTGGAGGGCAAAACCTCCTGGATTTTCTCGAGTTTCGGCAGGTGCTCTCGACTTACGACGGGGACCTCAGGGACCCGCTCTGGTGGCGTCAGGAAAGGCCAGTCCCCATGCGAGTTCCTCGGGGGCCTCTCGGGATTCCTCTCCCGTCGATGCCGGGGCCTAAGACCTTGTGTGGAGTCGGGGCCGGAACCTGAGGATTCCTCTCCAGTGCTGACATGGATCTTGGGGTACTTCTGGAATCTCCCCAGGGGAGTAAGTCCTCGTCTCGAATGCGCGCATGCACTTGCGCTTTCCTCCAGAGCGGTAGCAGCAGTGTCACGCAGTCCGCCGCGTGGATCAAAGGATCTATGGTTTTCCCTCGAGTCTTTCCCACGAGGCTTTCCCACGAGGCTTTCCCACAGGGCTGTCCCACGTGCACACGTGGTGGGAGTCGATCCTCGGCTTGAACGTCAAGGCAGTGCAGGGAAAACAGGTTCCTCTGGAATGGACTGACACATCTGGGGGACTCTTGGAATGGTGGCACGACCCTGGAGTTCCTCTCGCCTTTCCTGTGGAGAGCGCCTCCTCTTGAGATGCGACGGGAACGCCGGGAATTCTTTCCCTACGAAACAGGGAAAGGATCCCTCATCTCGAGCTAGGAGGCGGAAACGGGGCTCCCCTGGATGTGTGCGGGACCCCACGTGCTTCCTCTCGAGTGGAGACGGGTATGTCGGGGAACTTCTTGAGATGCAGCAAGGGTGTGAAGGACCCTTTGGAAGTTCCAGTGGTTAGACGTGATTAGCCTCGAGAAGCCTCAGCGGAAATGGGCCTCATCTCGCCTGGAGGGCAAAACCTCCTGGATTTTCTCGAGTTGCGGCAGGTGCTCTCGACTTACGACGGGGACCTCAGGGATCCGCTCTGGTGGCCTCAGGAAAGGCCAGTCCCCATGCGAGTTCCTCGGGGGCCTCTCGGGATTCCTCTCCCGTCGATGCCGGGGCCTAAGACCTTGTTTGGAGTCGGGGCCGGAACCTGAGGATTTCTCTCCAGTGCTGACATGGATCTTTGGGTAATTCTGGAGTCTCCCCAAGGGAGTCAGTCCTCGTCTCGAATGCGGGCATGCACTTGCGCTTTCCTCCAGAGCGGTAGCAGCAGTGTCACGCAGTCCGCCGCGTGGATCAAAGGATCTATGGTTTTCCCTCGAGTCTTTCCCACGAGGCTTTCCCACGAGGCTTTCCCACAGGGCTGTCCCACGTGCACACGTGGTGGGAGTGGATCCTCGGCTTGAACGTCAAGGCAGTGCAGGGAAAACAGGTTCCTCTGGAATGGACTGACACATCTGGGGGACTCTTGGAATGGTGGCATGTCCCTGGAGTTCCTCTCGCCTTTCCTGTGGAGAGCGCCTCCTCTTGAGATGCGACGGGAACGCCGGGAATTCTTTCCCTACGAAACAGGGAAAGGATCCCTCATCTCGAGCTAGGAGGCGGAAACGGGGCTCCCCTGGATGTGTGCGGGACCCCACGTGCTTCCTCTCGAGTGCAGACGGGTATGTCGGGGAACTTCTTGAGTTGCAGCAAGGGTGTGAAGGACCCTTTGGAAGTTCCAGTGGTTAGATGTGATTGGCCTCGAGAAGCGTCAGCGGAAATGGGCCTCATCTCGCCTGGAGGGCAAAACCTCCTGGATTTTCTCGAGTTGCGGCAGGTGCTCTCGACTTACGACGGGGACCTCAGGGACCCGCTCTGGTGGCCTCAGGAAAGGCCAGTACCCATGCGAGTTCCTCGGGGGCCTCTCGGGATTCCTCTCCCGTCGATGCCGGTGCCTAAGACCTTGTGTGGAGTCGGGGCCGGAACCTGAGGATTCCTCTCCAGTGCTGACATGGATCTTGGGGTACTTCTGGAGTCTCCCCAGGGGAGTCAGTCCTCCTCTCGAATGCGGACATGAACTTGCGCTTTCCTCCAGAGCGGTAGCAGCAGTGACACGCAGTCCGCCGCGTGGATCAAAGGATCTATGGTTTTCCCTCGAGTCTTTCCCACGAGGCTTTCCTACGAGGCTTTCCCACAGGACTCTCCCACGTGCACAGGTGGTGGGAGTCGATCCTCGGCTTGAACGTCAAGGCCGTGCAGGGAAAACAGGTTCCTCTGGAATGGACTGACACATCTGGGGGACTCTTGGAATGGTGGCACGACCCTGGAGTTCCTCTCGCCTTTCCTGTGGAGAGCGCCTCCTCTTGAGATGCGACGGAAACGCCGGGAATTCTTTCCCTACGAAACAGGGAAAGGATCCCTCATCTCGAGCTAGGAGGCGGAAACGGGGCTCCCCTCTATGTGTGCGGGACCCCACGTGCTTCCTCTTGAGTGGAGACGGGTATGTCGGGGAACTTCTTGAGTTGCAGCAATGGTGTGAATGACCCTTTGGAAGTTCCAGTGGTTAGATGTGATTGGCCTCGAGAAGCCTCAGCGGAAATGGGCCTCATCTCGCCTGGAGGGCAAAACCTCCTGAATTTTCTCGAGTTGCGGCAGCTGCTCTCGACTTACGACGGGGACCTCAGGGAACCGCTCTGTTGGCCTCAGGAAAAGCCAGTCCCCATGCGGGTTCCTCGGGGGCGTCTCGGGATTCCTCTCCCGTCGATGCCGGGGCCTAAGACCTTGTGTGGAGTCGGGGCCGGAACATGAGGATTCCTCTCCAGTGCTGACATGGATCTTGGGGTACTTCTGGAGTCTCCCCAGGGGAGTCAGTTCTCGTCTCGAATGCGGGCATGCACTTGCGCTTTCCTCCAGAGCGGTAGCAGCAGTGTCACGCAGTCCGCCGCGTGGATCAAAGGATCTATGGTTTTCCCTCGAGTCTTTCCCACGAGGCTTTCCCACGAGGCTTTCCCACAGGGCTGTCCCACGTGCACACGTGGTGGGAGTGGATCCTCGGCTTGAACGTCAAAGCAGTGCAGGGAAAACAGGTTCCTCTGGAATGGACTGACACATCTGGGGGACTCTTAGAATGGTGGCATGTCCCTGGAGTTCCTCTCGCCTTTCCTGTGGAGAGCGCCTCCTCTTGAGATGCGACGGGAACGCCGGGAATTCTTTCCCTACGAAACAGGGAAAGGATCCCTCATCTCGAGCTAGGAGGCGGAAACGGGGCTCCCCTGGATGTGTGCGGGACCCCACGTGCTTCCTCTCGAGTGCAGACGGGTATGTCGGGGAACTTCTTGAGTTGCAGCAAGGGTGTGAAGGACCTTTTGGAAGTTCCAGTGGTTAGATGTGATTGGCCTCGAGAAGCCTCAGCGGAAATGGGCCTCATCTCGCCTGGAGGGCAAAACCTCCTGGATTTTCTCGAGTTGCGGCAGGTGCTCTCGACTTACGATGGGGACCTCAGGGAACCGCTCTGGTGGCCTCAGGAAAGGCCAGTCCCCATGCGAGTTCCACGGGGGCCTCTCGGGATTCCTCTCCCGTCGATGCCGGGGCCTAAGACCTTGTGTGGAGTCGGGGCCGGAACCTGAGGATTCCTCTCCAGTGCTGACATGGATCTTGGGGTACTTCTGGAGTCTCCCCAGGGGAGTCAGTCCTCGTCTCGAATGCGGGCATGCACTTGCGCTTTCCTCCAGAGCGGTAGCAGCAGTGTCACGCAGTCCGCCGCGTGGATCAAAGGATCTATGGTTTTCCCTCGAGTCTTTCCCACGAGGCTTTCCCACGAAGCTTTCCCACAGGGCTGTCCCACGTGCACACGTGGTGGGAGTCGATCCTCGGCTTGAACGTCAAGGCAGTGCAGGGAAAACAGGTTCCTCTGGAATGGACTGACACATCTGGGGGACTCTTGGAATGGTGTGACGACCCTGGAGTTCCTCTCCCTTTCCTGTGGAGAGCGCCTCCTCTTGAGATGCGACGGGAACGCCGGGAATTCTTTCCCTACGAAACAGGGAAAGGATCCCTCATTTCGAGCTAGGAGGCGGAAACGGGGCTCCCCTGGATGTGTGCGGGACCCACGTGCTTCCTCACGAGTGGAGACGTGTATGTCGGGGAACTTCTTGAGTTGCAGCAAGGGTGTCAAGGACCCTTTGGAAGTTCCAGTGGTTAGACGTGATTAGCCTCGAGAAGCCTCAGCGGAAATGGGCCTCATCTCGCCTGGAGGGCAAAACCTCCTGGATTTTCTCGAGTTGCGGCAGGTGCTCTCGACTTACGACGGGGACCTCAGGGACCCGCTCTGGTGGCATCAGGAAAGGCCAGTCCCCATGCGAGTTCCTCGGGGGCCTCTCAGGATTCCACTCCCGTCGATGCCGGGGCCTAAGACCTTGTGTGGAGTCGGGGCCGGAAACTGAGGATTCCTCTCCAGTGCTGACATGGATTTTGGGGTACTTCTGGAGTCTCCCCAGGGGAGTCAGTCCTCGTCTCGAATGTGGGCATGCACTTGCGCTTTCCTCCAGAGCGGTAGCAGCAGTGTCACGCAGTCCGCCGCGTGGATCAAAGGATCTGTGGTTTTCCCTCGAGTCTTTCCCACGAGGCTTTCCCACGAGGCTTTCCCACAGGGCTGTCCCACGTGCACACGTGGTGGGAGTCGATCCTCGTCTTGAACGTCAAGGCAGTGAAGGGAAAACAGGTTCCTCTGGAATGGACTGACACATCTGGGGGACTCTTGGAATGGTGTCACAACCCTGGAGTTCCTCTCGCCTTTCCTGTGGAGAGCGCCTCCTCTTGAGATGCGACGGGAACGCCGGGAATTCTTTCCCTACGAAACAGGGAAAGGATCCCTCATCTCGAGCTAGGAGGCGGAAACGGGGCTCCCCTGGATGTGTGCGGGACCCCACGTGCTTCCTCTCGAGTGGAGACGGGTATGTCGGGGAACTTCTTGAGTTGCAGCAAGGGTGTGAAGGACCCTTTGGAAGTTCCAGTGGTTAGATGTCATTGGCCTCGAGAAGCGTCAGCGGAAATGGGCCTCATCTCGCCTGGAGGGCAAAACCTCCGAGATTTTCTCGAGTTGCGGCAGGTGCTCTCGACTTACGACGAGGACCTCAGGGACCCGCTTTGGTGGCCTCAGGAAAGGCCAGTCCCCATACGAGTTCCTCTGGGGATTCCTCTCCCGTCGATGCCGGGGCCTAAGACCTTGTGTGGAGTCGGGGCCGGAACCTGAGGATTCCTCTCCAGTGCTGACATGGATCTTGGGGTACTTCTGGAGTCTCCCCAGGGGAGTCAGTCCTCGTCTCGAATGCGGGCATGCACTTGCGCTTTCCTCCAGAGCGGTAGCAGCAGTGTCACGCAGTCCGCCGCGTGGATCAAAGGATCTATGGTTTTCCCTCGAGTCTTTCCCACGAGGCTTTCCCACGAGGCTTTCCCACAGGGCTGTCCCACGTGCACACGTGGTGGGAGTCGATCCTCGGCTTGAACGTCAAGGCAGTGTAGGGAAAACAGGTTCCTCTGGAATGGGCTGACACATCTGGGGGACTCTTGGAATGGTGGCACGACCCTGGAGTTCCTCTCGCCTTTCCTGTGGAGAGTGCCTCCTCTTGAGATGCGACGGGAAAGCCGGGAATTCTTTCCCTACGAAACAGGGAAAGGATCCCTCATCTCGAGCTAGGAGGCGGAAACGGGGCTCCCCTGGATGTGTGCGGGACACCACGTGCTTCCTCTCGAGTGGAGACGGGTATGTCGGGGAACTTCTTGAGTTGCAGCAAGGGTGTGAAGGACCCTTTGGAAGATCCAATGGTTAGATGTGATTGGCCTCGAGAAACCTCAGCGGAAATGGGCCTCATCTCGCCTGGAGGGCAAAACCTCCTGGATTTTCTCGAGTTGCGGCAGGTGCTCTCGACTTACGACGGGGACCTCAGGGACCCGCTCTGGTGGCCTCAGGAAAGGCCAGTCCCCATGCGAGTTCCTCCGGGGCCTGTCGGGATTCCTCTCCCGTCGATGCCGGGGTCTAAGACCGTGTGTGGAGTCTGGGCCGGAACCTGAGGATTCCTCTCCAGTGCTGACATGGATCTTGGGGTACTTCTGGAGTCTCCCCAGGGGAGTCAGTCCTCGTCTCGAATGCGGGCATGCACTTGCGCTTTCCTCCAGAGCGGTAGCAGCAGTGTCACGCAGTCCGCCGCGTGGATCAAAGGATCTATGGTTTTCCCTCGAGTCTTTCCCACGAGGCTTTCCCACGAGGCTTTCCCACAGGGCTGTCCCACGTGCACACGTGGTGGGAGTCGATCCTCGGCTTGAACGTCAAGGCAGTGCAGGGAAAACAGGTTCCTCTGGAATGGACTGACACATCTGGGGGACTCTTGGAATGGTGGCACGACCCTGGAGTTCCTCTCGCCTTTCCTGTGGAGAGCGCCTCCTCTTGAGATGCGACGGGAACGCCGGGAATTCTTTCCCTACGAAACAGGGAAAGGATCCCTCATCTCGAGCTAGGAGGCGGAAACGGGGCTCCCCTGGATGTGTGCGGGACCCACGTGCTTCGTCTCGAGTGGAGACGGTATGTCGGGGAACTTCTTGAGTTGCAGCAAGGGTGTGAATGACCCCTTGGAAGTTCTGTGGTTAGACGTGATTAGCCTCGAGAAGCCTCAGCGGAAATGGGCCTCATCTCACCTGGAGGGCAAAACATCCTGGATTTTCTCGAGTTGCGGCAGGTGCTCTCGACTTACGACGGGGACCTCAGGGACCCGCTCTGGTGGCCTCAGGAAAGGCCAGTCCCCAAGCGAGTTCTTCGGGAGCCTCTCGGGATTCCTCTCCCGTCGATGCAGGGGCCTAAGACCTTGTGTGGAGTCGGGGCCGGAACCTGAGGATTCCTCTCCAGTGCTGACATGGATCTTGGGGTACTTCTGGAGTCTCCCCAGGGGAGTCAGTCCTCGTCTCGAATGCGGGCATGCACTTGCGCTTTCCTCCAGAGCGGTAGCAGCAGTGTCACGCAGTCCGCGGCGTGGATCAAAGGATCTTTGTTTTTCCCTCGAGTCTTTCCCTCGAGGCTTTCCCACGAGGCTTTCCCACAGGGCTGTCCCACGTGCACACGTGGTGGGAGTCGATCCTCGGCTTGAACGTCAAGGCAGTGCAGGGAAAACAGGTTCCTCTGGAATGGACTGACACATCTGGGGGACTCTTGGAATGGTGGCATGACCCTGGAGTTCCTCTCGCCTTACCTGTGGAGAGCCCCTCCTCTTGAGATGCGACGGGAACGCCGGGAATTCTTTCCCTACGAAACAGGGAAAGGATCCCTCATCTCGAGCTAGGAGGCGGAAACGGGGCTACCCTGGATGTGTGCGGGACACCACGTGCTTCCTCTCGAGTGCAGACGGGTATGTCGGGGAACTTCTTGAGTTGCAGCAAGGGTGTGAAGGACCCTTTGGAAGTTCCAGTGGTTAGATGTGATTGGCCTCGAGAAGCCTCAGCGGAAATGGGCCTCATCTCGCCTGGAGGTGGTAACCTCCTGGATTTTCTCGAGTTGCGGCAGGTGCTCTCGACTTACGACGGGGACCTCAGGGACCCGCTCTGGTGGCCTCAGGAAAGGCCAGTCCCCATGCGAGTTCCTCGGGGGCCTCTCGGGATTCCTCTCCCGTCGATGCCGGGGCCTAAGACCTTGTGTGGAGTCGGGGCCGGAACTTGAGGATTCCTCTCCAGTGCTGACATGGATCTTGGGGTACTTCTGGAGTCTCCCCAGGGGAGTCAGTCCTCGTCTCGAATGCGGGCATGCACTTGCGCTTTCCTCCAGAGCGGTAGCAGCAGTGTCACGCAGTCCGCCGCGTGGATCAAAGGATCTATGGTTTTCCCTCGAGTCTTTCCCACGAGGCTTTCCCACGAGGCTTTCCCACAGGGCTGTCCCACGTGCACACGTGGTGGGAGTGGATCCTCGGCTTGAACGTCAAGGCAGTGCAGGGAAAACAGGTTCCTCTGGAATGGACTGACACATCTGGGGGACTCTTGGAATGGTGGCATGTCCCTGGAGTTCCTCTCGCCTTTCCTGTGGAGAGCGTCTCCTCTTGAGATGCGACGGGAACGACGGGAATTCTTTCCCTACGAAACAGGGAAAGGATCCCTCATCTCGAGCCAGGGGGCGGAAACGGAGCTCCCCTGGATGTATGCGGGACCCCACGTGCTTCCTCTCGAGTGGAGACGGTATGTCGGGGAACTTCTTGAGTTGCAGCAATGGTGTGAAGGACCCTTTGGAAGTTCCAGTGGTTAGATGTGATTGGCCTCGAGAAGCCTCAGCGGAAATGGGCCTCATCTCGCCTGGAGGGCAAAACCTCCTGGATTTTCTCGAGTTGCGGCAGGTGCTCTCGACTTACGACGGGGACCTCAGGGAACCGCTCTGGTGGCCTCAGGAAAGGCCAGTCCCCATGCGAGTTCCACGGGGGCCTCTCGGGATTCCTCTCCCGTCGATGCCGGGGCCTAAGACCTTGTGTGGAGTCGGGGCCGGAACCTGAGGATTCCTCTCCAGTGCTGACATGGATCTTGGGGTACTTCTGGAGTCTCCCCAGGGGAGTCAGTCCTCGTCTCGAATGCGGGCATGCACTTGCGCTTTCCTCCAGAGCGGTAGCAGCAGTGTCACGCAGTCCGCCGCGTGGATCAAAGGATCTATGGTTTTCCCTCGAGTCTTTCCCACGAGGCTTTCCACGAGGCTTTCCACAGGGCTGTCCCACGTGCACACGTGGTGGGAGTCGATCCTCGGCTTCAACGTCAAGGCAGTGCAGGGAAAACAGGTTCCTCTGGAAAGGACTGACACATCTGGGGGACTCTTGGAATGGTGGCACGACCCTGGAGTTCCTCTCGCCATTCCTGTGGAGAGCGCCTCCTCTTGAGATGCGACGGGAACGCCGGGAATTCTTTCCCTACGAAACAGGGAAAGGATCCCTCATGTCGAGCTAGGAGGCGGAAACGGGGCTCCCCTGGATGTGTGCGGGACCCACGTGCTTCCTCTCGAGTGGAGACGGGTATGTCGGGGAACTTCTTGAGTTGCAGCAAGGGTGTGAATGACCCTTTGGAAGTTCCAGTGGTTAGACGTGATTAGCCTCGAGAAGCCTCAGCGGAAATGGGCCTAATCTCGCCTGGAGGGCAAAACCTCCTGGATTTTCTCGAGTTGCGGCAGGTGCTCTCGACTTACGACCGCGACCTCAGGGACCCGCTCTGGTGGCCTCAGGAAAGGCCAGTCCCCATGCGAGTTCCTCGGGGGCCTCTCGGGATTCCTCTCCCGTCGATCCCGGGGCCTAAGACCTTGTGTGGAGGCGGGGCTGGAACCTGAGGATTCCTCTCCAGTGCTGACATGGATCTTGGGGTACTTCTGGAGTCTCCCAAGGGGAGTCGTCCTCGTCTCGAATGCGGGCATGAACTTGCGCTTTCCTCCAGAGCGGTAGCAGCAGTGTCACGCAGTCCTCCGCGTGGATCAAAGGATCTATGGTTTTCCCTCGAGTCTTTCCCACGAGGCTTTCACACGAAGCTTTCCCACAGGGCTGTCCCACGAGCACACGTGGTGGGAGTCGATCTTCGGCTTGAACGTCAAGGCAGTGCAGGGAAAACAGGTTCCTCTGGAATGGACTGACACATCTGGGGGACTCTTGGAATGGTGGCATGACCCTGGAGTTCCTCTCGCCTTTCCTGTGGAGAGCGCCTCATCTTGAAATGCGACGGGAACGCCGGGAATTCTTTCCCTACGAAACAGGGAAATGATCACTCATGTCGAGCTAGGAGGCGGAAACGGGGCTCCCCTGGATGTGTGCGGGACCGACGTGCTTCCTCTCGAGTGCAGACGGGTTTGTCGGGGACCTTCTTGAGTTGCAGCAAGGGTGTGAAGGACCCTTTGGAAGTTCCAGTGGTTAGATGTGATTGGCCTCGAGAAGCGTCAGCGGAAATGGGCCTCATCTCGCCTGGAGGGCAAAACCTCCGAGATTTTCTCGAGTTGCGGCATGTGCTCTCGACTTACGACGAGGACCTCAGGGACCCGCTTTGGTGGCCTCAGGAAAGGCCAGTCCCCATGCGAGTTCCTCTGGGGATTCCTCTCCCGTCGATGCCGGGGCCTAAGACCTTGTGTGGAGTCGGGGCCGGAACCTGAGGATTCCTCTCCAGTGCTGACATGGATCTTGGGGTACTTCTGGAGTCTCCCCAGGGGAGTCAGTCCTCGTCTCGAATGCGGGCATGCACTTGCGCTTTCCTCCAGAGCGGTAGCAGCAGTGTCACGCAGTCCGCCGCGTGGATCAAAGGATCTATGGTTTTCCCTCGAGTCTTTCCCACGAGGCTTTCCCACGAGGCTTTCCCACAGGGCTGTCCCACGTGCACACGTGGTGGGAGTCGATCCTCGGCTTGAACGTCAAGGCAGTGGAGGGAAAACAGGTTCCTCTGGAATGGACTGACACATCTGGGGGACTCTTGGAATGGTGGCACGACCCTGGAGTTCCTCTCGCCTTTCCTGTGGAGAGCGCCTCCTCTTGAGATGCGACGGGAACGCCGGGAATTCTTTCCCTACGAAACAGGGAAAGGATCCCTCATCTCGAGCTAGGAGGCGGAAACGGGGCTCCCCTGGATGTGTGCGGGACACCACGTGCTTCCTCTCGAGTGGAGACGGGTATGTCGGGGAACTTCTTGAGTTGCAGCAAGGGTGTGAAGGACCCTTTGGAAGTTCCAGTGGTTAGATGTGATTGGCCTCGAGAAGCCTCAGCGGAAATGGGCCTCATCTCGCCTGGAGGGCAAAACCTCCTGGATTTTCTCGAGTTGCGGCAGGTGCTCTCGACTTACGACGGGGACCTCAGGGACCCGCTCTGGTGGCGTCAGGAAAGGCCAGTCCCCATGCGAGTTCCTCGGGGGCCTCTCAGGATTCCACTCCCGTCGATGCCGGGGCCTAAGACCTTGTGTGGAGTCGGGGCCGGAACCTGAGGATTCCTCTCCAGTGCTGACATGGATCTTGGGGTACTTCTGGAGTCTCCCCAGGGGAGTCAGTACTCGTCTCGAATGCGGGCATGCACTTGCGCTTTCCTCCAGAGCGGTAGCAGCAGTGTCACGCAGTCCGCCGCGTGGATCAAAGGATCTGTGGTTTTCCCTCGAGTCTTTCCCACGAGGCTTTCCCACGAGGCTTTCCCACAGGGCTGTCCCACGTGCACACGTGGTGGGAGTCGATCCTCGGCTTGAACGTCAAGGCAGTGAAGGGAAAACAGGTTCCTCTGGAATGGACTGACACATCTGGGGGACTCTTGGAATGGTGGCACGACCCTGGAGTTCCTCTCGCCTTTCCTGTGGAGAGCGCCTCCTCTTGAGATGCGACGGGAACGCCGGGAATTCTTTCCCTACGAAACAGGGAAAGGATCCCTCATCTCGAGCTAGGAGGCTGAAACGGGGCTCCCCGGGATGTGTGCGGGACCCCACGTGCTTCCTCTCGAGTGGAGACGGGTATGTCGGGGACCTTCTTGAGTTGCAGCAAGGGTGTGAAGGACCCTTTGGAAGTTCCAGTGGTTAGATGTGATTGGCCTCGAGAAGCGTCAGCGGAAATGGGCCTCATCTCGCCTGGAGGGCAAAACCTCCGAGATTTTCTCGAGTTGCGGCATGTGCTCTCGACTTACGACGAGGACCTCAGGGACCCGCTTTGGTGGCCTCAGGAAAGGCCAGTCCCCATGCGAGTTCCTCTGGGGATTCTTCTCCCGTCGATGCCGGGGCCTAAGACCTTGTGTGGAGTCGGGGCCGGAACCTGAGGATTCCTCTCCAGTGCTGACATGGATCTTGGGGTACTTCTGGAGTCTCCCCAGGGGAGTCAGTCCTCGTCTCGAATGCGGGCATGCACTTGCGCTTTCCTCCAGAGCGGTAGCAGCAGTGTCACGCAGTCCGCCGCGTGGATCAAAGGATCTATGGTTTTCCCTCGAGTCTTTCCCACGAGGCTTTCCCACGAGGCTTTCCCAAAGGGCTGTCCCACGTGCACACGTGGTGGGAGTCGATCCTCGGCTTGAACGTCAAGGCAGTGGAGGGAAAACAGGTTCCTCTGGAATGGACTGACACATCTGGGGGACTCTTGGAATGGTGGCACGACCCTGGAGTTCCTCTCGCCTTTCCTGTGGAGAGCGCCTCCTCTTGAGATGCGACGGGAACGCCGGGAATTCTTTCCCTATGAAACAGGGAAAGGATCCCTCATCTCGAGCTAGGAGGCGGAAACGGGGCTCCCCTGGATGTGTGCGGGACACCACGTGCTTCCTCTCGAGTGGAGACGGGTATGTCGGGGAACTTCTTGAGTTGCAGCAAGGGTGTGAAGGACCCTTTGGAAGTTCCAGTGGTTAGATGTGATTGGCCTCGAGAAGCCTCAGCGGAAATGGGCCTCATCTCGCCTGGAGGGCAAAACCTCCTGGATTTTCTCGAGTTGCGGCAGGTGCTCTCGACTTACGATGGGGACCTCAGGGACCCGCTCTGGTGGCGTCAGGAAAGGCCAGTCCCCATGCGAGTTCCTCGGGGGCCTCTCAGGATTCCACTCCCGTCGATGCCGGGGCCTAAGACCTTGTGTGGAGTCGGGGCCGGAACCTGAGGATTCCTCTCCAGTGCTGACATGGATCTTGGGGTACTTCTGGAGTCTCCCCAGGCGAGTCAGTACTCGTCTCGAATGCGGGCATGCACTTGCGCTTTCCTCCAGAGCGGTAGCAGCAGTGTCACGCAGTCCGCCGCGTGGATCAAAGGATCTGTGGTTTTCCCTCGAGTCTTTCCCAAGAGGCTTTCCCACGAGGCTTTCCCACAGGGCTGTCCCACGTGCACACGTGGTGGGAGTCGATCCTCGGCTTGAACGTCAAGGCAGTGAAGGGAAAACAGGTTCCTCTGGAATGGACTGACACATCTGGGGGACTCTAGGAATGGTGGCACGACCCTGGAGTTCCTCTCGCCTTTCCTGTGGAGAGCGCCTCCTCTTGAGATGCGACGGGAACGCCGGGAATTCTTTCCCTACGAAACAGGGAAAGGATCCCTCATCTCGAGCTAGGAGGCGGAAACGGGGCTCCCCTGGATGTGTGCGGGACCCCACGTGCTTCCTCTCGAGTGGAGACGGGTATGTCGGGGACCTTCTTGAGTTGCAGCAAGGGTGTGAAGGACCCTTTGGAAGTTCCAGTGGTTAGATGTGATTGGCCGCGAGAAGCGTCAGCGGAAAGGGGCCTCATCTCGCCTGGAGGGCAAAACCTCCGAGATTTTCTCGAGTTGCGGCATGTGCTCTCGACTTACGACGAGGACCTCAGGGACCCGCTTTGGTGGCCTCAGGAAAGGCCAGTCCCCATGCGAGTTCCTCTGGGGATTCCTCTCCCGTCGATACCGGGGCCTAAGACCTTGTGTGGAGTCGGGGCCGGAACCTGAGGATTCCTCTCCAGTGCTGACATGGATCTTGGGGTACTTCTGGAGTCTCCCCAGGGGAGTCAGTCCTCGTCTCGAATGCGGGCATGCACTTGTGCTTTCCTCCAGAGCGGTAGCAGCAGTGTCACGCAGTCCGCCGCGTGGATCAAAGGATCTATGGTTTTCCCTCGAGTCTTTCCCACGTGGGTTTCCCACGAGGCTTTCCCACAGGGCTGTCCCACGTGCACACGTGGTGGGAGTCGATCCTCGGCTTGAACGTCAAGGCAGTGCAGGGAAAACAGGTTCCTCTGGAATGGACTGACACATCTGGGGGACTCTTGGAATGGTGGCACGACCCTGGAGTTCCTCTAGCCTTTCCTGTGGAGAGCGCCTCCTCTTGATATGCGACGGGAACGCCGGGAATTCTTTCCCTACGAAACAGGGAAAGGATCCCTCATCTCGAGCTAGGAGGCGGAAACGGGGCTCCCCTGGATGTGTGCGGGACCCACGTGCTTCGTCTCGAGTGGAGACGGTATGTCGGGGAACTTCTTGAGTTGCAGCAAGGGTGTGAATGACCCTTTGGAAGTTCAGTGGTTAGAAGTGATTAGCCTCGATAAGCCTCAGCCGAAATGGGCCTCATCTCGCCTGGAGGGCAAAACCTCCTGGATTTTCTCGAGTTGCGTCATGTGCTCTCGACTTACGACGTGGACCTCGGGGACCCGCTCTGGTGGCCTCAGGAAAGGCCAGTCCTCATGCGAGTTCCTCGGGGGCCTCTCGGGATTCCTCTCCCGTCGATGCCGGGGCCTAAGACCTTGTGTGGAGTCGGGGCCGGAACCTGAGGATTCCTCTCCAGTGCTGACATGGATCTTGGGGTACTTCTGGAGTCTCCCCAGGGGAGTCAGTCCTCGTCTCGAATGCGGGCATGCACTTGCGCTTTCCTCCAGAGCGGTAGCAGCAGTGTCATGCAGTCCGCCGCGTGGATCAAAGGATCTATGGTTTTCCCTCGAGTCTTTCCCACGAGGCTTTCCCACGAGGCTTTCCACAGGGCTGTCCCACGTGCACACGTGGTGGGAGTCGATCCTCGGCTTGAACGTCAAGGCAGTAAAGGGAAAACAGGTTCCTCTGGAATGGACTGACACATCTGGGGGACTCTTGGAATGGTGGCACAACCCTGGAGTTCCTCTCGCCTTTCCTGTTGAGAGCGCCTCCTCTTGAGATGCGACGGGAACGCCGGGAATTCTTTCCCTACGAAACAGGGAAAGGATCCCTCATCTCGAGCTAGGAGGTGGAAACGGGGCTACCCTGGATGTGTGCGGGACCCCACGTGCTTCCTCTCGAGTGGAGACGGGTATGTCGGGGAACTTCTAGATTTGCAGCAAGGGTGTGAAGGACCCTTTGGAAGTTCCAGTGGTTAGATGTGATTGGCCTCGAGAAGCCTCAGCGGAAATGGGCCTCATCTCGCCTGGAGGGCAAAACCTCCTGAATTTTCTCGAGTTGCGGCAGGTGCTCTCGACTTACGACGGGGACCTCAGGGACCCGCTCTGGTGGCCTCAGGAAAATGCAGTACCCATGCGACTTCCTCGGGGGCCTCTCGGGATTCCTCTCCCGTCGATGCCGGGGCCGAAGTCCTTGTGTGGAGTCGGGGCCGGAACCAGAAGATTCCTCTCCAGTGCTGACATGGATCTTGGGGTATTTCTGGAGTCTCCCCAGGGGAGTCAGTCCTCGTTTCGAATGCGGGCATGCACTTGCGCTTTCCTCCAGAGCGGTAGCAGCAGTGTCACGCAGTCCGCCGCGTGGATCAAAGGATCTATGGTTTTCCCTCGAGTCTTTCCCACGAGGCTTTCCCACGAGGCTTTCCATAGGGCTGTCCCACCTGCACACGTGGTGGGAGTCGATCCTCGGCTTGAACGTCAAGGCAGTGCAGGGAAAACAGGTTCCTCTGGAATGGACTGACACATCTGGGGGACTCTTGGAATGGTGGCACGACCCTGGAGTTCCTCTCGCCTTTCCTGTGGAGAGCGCCTCCTCTTGAGATGCGACGGGAACGCCGGGAATTCTTTCCCTACGAAACAGGGAAAGGATCCCTCATCTCGAGCTAGGAGGCGGAAATGGGGCTCCCCTGGATTTTTGCGGGACCCCACGTGCTTCCTCTCGAGTGGAGACGGGTATGTCGGGGAACTTCTTGAGTTACAGCAAGGGTGTGAAGGACCCTTTGGAAGTTCCAGTGGTTAGATGTGATTGGCCTCCAGAAGCCTCAGCGGAAATGGGCCTCATCTCGCCTGGAGGGCAAAACCTCCTGAATTTTCTCGAGTTGCGGCAGGTGCTCTCGACTTACGACGGGGACCTCAGGGACCCGCTCTGGTGGCCTCAGGAAAGGCCAGTCCCCATGCGAGTTCCTCGGGGGCCTCTCGGGATTCCTCTCCCCTCGATGCCGGGGCCTAAGACCTTGTGTGGAGTCGGGGCCGGAAACTGAGGATTCCTCTCCAGTGCTGACATGGATCTTGGGGTACTTCTGGAGTCTCCCCAGGGGAGTCAGTCCTCGTCTCGAATGCGGGCATGCACTTGCGCTTTCCTCCAGAGCGGTAGCAGCAGTGTCACTCAGTCCGCCGCGTGGATCAAAGGATCTGTGGTTTTCCCTCGAGTCTTTCCCACGAGGCTTTCCCACGAGGCTTTCCCACAGGGCTGTCCCACGTGCACACGTGGTGGGAGTCGATCCTCGGCTTGAAAGTCAAGGCAGTGAAGGGAAAACAGGTTCCTCTGGAATGGACTGACACATCTGGGGGACTCTTGGAATGGTGTCACAACCCTGGAGTTCCTCTCGCCTTTCCTGTGGAGAGCGCCTCCTCTTGAGATGCGACGGGAACGCCGGGAATTCTTTCCCTACGAAACAGGGAAAGGATCCCTCATCTCGAGCTAGGAGGCGGAAACGGGGCTCCCCTGGATGTGTGCGGGACCCCACGTGCTTCCTCTCGAGTGGAGACGGGTATGTCGGGGAACTTCTTGAGTTGCAGCAAGGGTGTGAAGGACCCTTTGGAAGTTCCAGTGGTTAGATGTCATTGGCCTCGAGAAGCGTCAGCGGAAATGGGCCTCATCTCGCCTGGAGGGCAAAACCTCCGAGATTTTCTCGAGTTGCGGCAGGTGCTCTCGACTTACGACGAGGACCTCAGGGACCCGCTCTGGTGGCGTCAGGAAAGGCCAGTCCCCATGCGAGTTCCTCGGGGGCCTCTCAGGATTCCACTCCCGTCGATGCCGGGGCCTAAGACCTTGTGTGGAGTCGGGGCCGGATCCTGAGGATTCCTCTCCAGTGCTGACATGGATCTTGGGGTACTTCTGGAGTCTCCCCAGGGGAGTCAGTACTCGTCTCGAATGCGGGCATGCACTTGCGCTTTCCTCCAGAGCGGTAGCAGCAGTGTCACGCAGTCCGCCGCGTGGATCAAAGGATCTGTGGTTTTCCCTCGAGTCTTTCCCAAGAGGCTTTCCCACGAGGCTTTCCCACAGGGCTGTCCCACGTGCACACGTGGTGGGAGTCGATCCTCGGCTTGAACGTCAAGGCAGTGAAGGGAAAACAGGTTCCTCTGGAATGGACTGACACATCTGGGGGACTCTAGGAATGGTGGCACGACCCTGGAGTTCCTCTCGCCTTTCCTGTGGAGAGCGCCTCCTCTTGAGATGCGACGGGAACGCCGGGAATTCTTTCCCTACGAAACAGGGAAAGGATCCCTCATCTCGAGCTAGGAGGCGGAAACGGGGCTCCCCTGGATGTGTGCGGGACCCCACGTGCTTCCTCTCGAGTGGAGACGGGTATGTCGGGGACCTTCTTGAGTTGCAGCAAGGGTGTGAAGGACCCTTTGGAAGTTCCAGTGGTTAGATGTGATTGGCCGCGAGAAGCGTCAGCGGAAAGGGGCCTCATCTCGCCTGGAGGGCAAAACCTCCGAGATTTTCTCGAGTTGCGGCATGTGCTCTCGACTTACGACGAGGACCTCAGGGACCCGCTTTGGTGGCCTCAGGAAAGGCCAGTCCCCATGCGAGTTCCTCTGGGGATTCCTCTCCCGTCGATACCGGGGCCTAAGACCTTGTGTGGAGTCGGGGCCGGAACCTGAGGATTCCTCTCCAGTGCTGACATGGATCTTGGGGTACTTCTGGAGTCTCCCCAGGGGAGTCAGTCCTCGTCTCGAATGCGGGCATGCACTTGTGCTTTCCTCCAGAGCGGTAGCAGCAGTGTCACGCAGTCCGCCGCGTGGATCAAAGGATCTATGGTTTTCCCTCGAGTCTTTCCCACGTGGGTTTCCCACGAGGCTTTCCCACAGGGCTGTCCCACGTGCACACGTGGTGGGAGTCGATCCTCGGCTTGAACGTCAAGGCAGTGCAGGGAAAACAGGTTCCTCTGGAATGGACTGACACATCTGGGGGACTCTTGGAATGGTGGCACGACCCTGGAGTTCCTCTCGCCTTTCCTGTGGAGAGCGCCTCCTCTTGATATGCGACGGGAACGCCGGGAATTCTTTCCCTACGAAACAGGGAAAGGATCCCTCATCTCGAGCTAGGAGGCGGAAACGGGGCTCCCCTGGATGTGTGCGGGACCCACGTGCTTCGTCTCGAGTGGAGACGGTATGTCGGGGAACTTCTTGAGTTGCAGCAAGGGTGTGAATGACCCTTTGGAAGTTCAGTGGTTAGAAGTGATTAGCCTCGATAAGCCTCAGCCGAAATGGGCCTCATCTCGCCTGGAGGGCAAAACCTCCTGGATTTTCTCGAGTTGCGTCATGTGCTCTCGACTTACGACGTGGACCTCGGGGACCCGCTCTGGTGGCCTCAGGAAAGGCCAGTCCTCATGCGAGTTCCTCGGGGGCCTCTCGGGATTCCTCTCCCGTCGATTCCGGGGCCTAAGACCTTGTGTGGAGTCGGGGCCGGAACCTGAGGATTCCTCTCCAGTGCTGACATGGATCTTGGGGTACTTCTGGAGTCTCCCCAGGGGAGTCAGTCCTCGTCTCGAATGCGGGCATGCACTTGCGCTTTCCTCCAGAGCGGTAGCAGCAGTGTCACGCAGTCCGCCGCGTGGATCAAAGGATCTATGGTTTTCCCTCGAGTCTTTCCCACGAGGCTTTCCCACGAGGCTTTCCACAGGGCTGTCCCACGTGCACACGTGGTGGGAGTCGATCCTCGGCTTGAACGTCAAGGCAGTAAAGGGAAAACAGGTTCCTCTGGAATGGACTGACACATCTGGGGGACTCTTGGAATGGTGGCACAACCCTGGAGTTCCTCTCGCCTTTCCTGTTGAGAGCGCCTCCTCTTGAGATGCGACGGGAACGCCGGGAATTCTTTCCCTACGAAACAGGGAAAGGATCCCTCATCTCGAGCTAGGAGGTGGAAACGGGGCTACCCTGGATGTGTGCGGGACCCCACGTGCTTCCTCTCGAGTGGAGACGGGTATGTCGGGGAACTTCTAGATTTGCAGCAAGGGTGTGAAGGACCCTTTGGAAGTTCCAGTGGTTAGATGTGATTGGCCTCGAGAAGCCTCAGCGGAAATGGGCCTCATCTCGCCTGGAGGGCAAAACCTCCTGAATTTTCTCGAGTTGCGGCAGGTGCTCTCGACTTACGACGGGGACCTCAGGGACCCGCTCTGGTGGCCTCAGGAAAATGCAGTACCCATGCGACTTCCTCGGGGGCCTCTCGGGATTCCTCTCCCGTCGATGCCGGGGCCGAAGTCCTTGTGTGGAGTCGGGGCCGGAACCAGAAGATTCCTCTCCAGTGCTGACATGGATCTTGGGGTATTTCTGGAGTCTCCCCAGGGGAGTCAGTCCTCGTTTCGAATGCGGGCATGCACTTGCGCTTTCCTCCAGAGCGGTAGCAGCAGTGTCACGCAGTCCGCCGCGTGGATCAAAGGATCTATGGTTTTCCCTCGAGTCTTTCCCACGAGGCTTTCCCACGAGGCTTTCCATAGGGCTGTCCCACCTGCACACGTGGTGGGAGTCGATCCTCGGCTTGAACGTCAAGGCAGTGCAGGGAAAACAGGTTCCTCTGGAATGGACTGACACATCTGGGGGACTCTTGGAATGGTGGCACGACCCTGGAGTTCCTCTCGCCTTTCCTGTGGAGAGCGCCTCCTCTTGAGATGCGACGGGAACGCCGGGAATTCTTTCCCTACGAAACAGGGAAAGGATCCCTCATCTCGAGCTAGGAGGCGGAAATGGGGCTCCCCTGGATTTTTGCGGGACCCCACGTGCTTCCTCTCGAGTGGAGACGGGTATGTCGGGGAACTTCTTGAGTTACAGCAAGGGTGTGAAGGACCCTTTGGAAGTTCCAGTGGTTAGATGTGATTGGCCTCCAGAAGCCTCAGCGGAAATGGGCCTCATCTCGCCTGGAGGGCAAAACCTCCTGAATTTTCTCGAGTTGCGGCAGGTGCTCTCGACTTACGACGGGGACCTCAGGGACCCGCTCTGGTGGCCTCAGGAAAGGGCAGTACCCATGCGACTTCCTCGGGGGCCTCTCGGGATTCCTCTCCCATCGATGCCGGGGCCGAAGTCCTTGTGTGGAGTCGGGGCCGGAACCAGAAGATTCCTCTCCAGTGCTGACATGGATCTTGGGGTATTTCTGGAGTCTCCCCAGGGGAGTCAGTCCTCGTTTCGAATGCGGGCATGCACTTGCGCTTTCCTCCAGAGCGGTAGCAGCAGTGTCACGCAGTCCGCCGCGTGGATCAAAGGATCTATGGTTTTCCCTCGAGTCTTTCCCACGAGGCTTTCCCACGAGGCTTTCCACAGGGCTGTCCCACCTGCACACGTGGTGGGAGTCGATCCTCGGCTTGAACGTCAAGGCAGTGGAGGGAAAACAGGTTCCTCTGGAATGGACTGACACCTATGGGGTCTCTTGGAATGGTGGCACGACCCTGGAGTTCCTCTCGCCTTTCCTGTGGGAGTGCCTCCTCTTGAGATGCGACGGGAACGCCGGGAATTCTTTCCCTACGAAACAGGGAAAGGATCCCTCATCTCGAGCTAGGAGGCGGAAACGGGGCTCCCCTGGATGTGTGCGGGACCCCACGTGCTTCCTCTCGAGTGGAGACGGGTATGTCGGGGAACTTCTTGAGTTGCAGCAAGGGTGTGAAGGACCCTTTGGAAGTTCCAGTGGTTAGACGTGATTAGCCTCGAGAAGCCTCAGCGGAAATGGGCCTCATCTCGCCTGGAGGGCAAAACCTCCTGGATTTTCTCGAGTTGCGGCAGGTGCTCTCGACTTACGACGGGGACCTCAGGGACCCGCTCTGGTGGCCTCAGGAAAGGCCAGTCCCCATGCGAGTTCCTCGGGGGCCTCTCGGGATTCCTCTCCCGTCGTTGCCGGGGCCTAAGACCTTGTGTGGAGTCGGGGCCGGAACCTGAGGATTCCTCTCCAGTGCTGACATGGATCTTGGGGTACTTCTGGAGTCTCCCCAGGGGAGTCAGTCCTCGTCTCGAATGCGGGTATGCACTTGCGCTTTCCTCCAGAGCGGTAGCAGTAGTGTCACGCAGTCCGCCGCGTGGATCAAAGGATCTATGGTTTTCCCTCGAGTCTTTCCCACGAGGCTTTCCCACGAGGCTTTCCCACAGGGCTGTCCCACGTGCACACGTGGTGGGAGTGGATCCTCGGCTTGAACGTCAAGGCAGTGCAGGGAAAACAGGTTCCTCTGGAATGGACTGACACATCTGGGGGACTCTTGGAATGGTGGCACGACCCTGGAGTTCCTCTCGCCTTTCCTGTGGAGAGCGCCTCCTCTTGAGATGCGACGGGAACGCCGGGAATTCTTTCCCTACGAAACAGGGAAAGGATCCCTCATCTCGAGCTAGGAGGCGGAATCGGGGCTCCCCTGGATGTGTGCGGGATACCACGTGCTTCCTATCGAGTTGAGACGGGTATGTCGGGGAACTTCTTGAGTAGCAGCAAGGGTGTGAAGGACCCTTTGGAAGTTCCAGTGGTTAGATGTGATTGGCCTCGAGAAGCCTCAGCGGAAATGGGCCTCATCTCGCCTGGAGGGCAAAACCTCCTGGATTTTCTCGAGTTGCGGCAGGTGCTCTCGACTTACGACGGGGACCTCAGGGACCCGCTCTGGTGGCCTCAGGAAAGGCCAGTCCCCATGCGAGTTCCTCGGGGGCCTCTCGGGATTCCTCTCCCGTCGATGCCGGGGCCTAAGACCTTGTGTGGAGTCGGGGCCGGAACCTGAGGATTCCTCTCCAGTGCTGACATGGATCTTGGGGTACTTCTGGAGTCTCCCCAGGGGAGTCAGTCCTCGTCTCGAATGCGGGCATGCACTTGCGCTTTCCTCCAGAGCGGTAGCAGCAGTGTCACGCAGTCCGCCGCGTGGATCAAAGGATCTATGGTTTTCCCTCGAGTCTTTCCCACGAGGCTTTCCCACGAGGCTTTCCCAAAGGGCTGTCCCACGTGCACACGTGGTGGGAGTGGATCCTCGGCTTGAACGTCAAGGCAGTGCAGGGAAAACAGGTTCCTCTGGAATGGACTGACACATCTGGGGGACTCTTGGAATGGTGGCACGACCCTGGAGTTCCTCTCGCCTTTCCTGTGGAGAGCGCCTCCTCTTGAGATGCGACGGGAACGCCGGGAATTCTTTCCCTACGAAACAGGGAAAGGATCCCTCATCTCGAGCTAGGAGGCGGAAACGGGGCTCCCCTGGATGTGTGCGGGACCCCACGTGCTTCCTCTCGAGTGAAGACGGGTATGTCGGGGAACATCTTGAGTTGCAGCAAGGGTGTGAAGGACCCTTTGGAAGTTCCAGTGGTTAGACGTGATTAGCCTCGAGAAGCCTCAGCGGAAATGGGCCTCATCTCGCCTGGAGGGCAAAACCTCCTGGATTTTCTCGAGTTGCGGCAGGTGCTCTCGACTTACGACGGGGACCTCAGGGACCCGCTCTGGTGGCCTCAGGAAAGGCCAGTCCCCATGCGAGTTCCTCGGGGGCCTCTCGGGATTCCTCTCCCGTCGATGCCGGGGCCTAAGACCTTATGTGGAGTCGGGGCCGGAACCTGAGGATTCCTCTCCAGTGCTGACATGGATCTTGGGGTAGTTCTGGAGTCTCCCCAGGGGAGTCAGTCCTCGTCTCGAATGCGGGCATGCACTTGTGCTTTCCTCCAGAGCGGTAGAAGCAGTGTCACGCAGTCCGCCGCGTGGATCAAAGGTTCTATGGTTTTCCCTCGAGTCTTTCCCACGAGGCTTTCCCACGAGGCTTTCCCACAGGGCTGTCCCACGTGCACACGTGGTGGGAGTGGATCCTCGGCTTGAACGTCAAGGCAGTGCAGGGAAAACAGGTTCCTCTGGAATGGACTGACACATTTGGGGGCTCTTGGAATGGTGGCACGACCCTGGAGTTCCTCTCGCCTTTCCTGTGGAGAGCGCCTCCTCTTGAGATGCGACGGGAACGCCGGGAATTCTTTACCTACGAAACAGGGAAAGGATCCCTCATCTCGAGCTAGGAGGCGGAAACGGGGCTCCCCTGGATGTGTGCGGGGCCCACGTGCTTCCTCTCGAGTGGAGACGGGTATGTCGGGGAACTTCTTGAGTTGCAGCAAGGGTGTGAAGGACCCTTTGGAAGTTCCAGTGGTTAGACGTGATTAGCCTCGAGAAGCCTCAGCGGAAATGGGCCTCATCTCGCCTGGAGGGCAAAACCTCCTGGATTTTCTCGAGTTGCGGCAGGTGCTCTCGACTTACGACGGGGACCTCAGGGACCCGCTCTGGTGGCCTCAGGAAAGGCCAGTCCCCATGCGAGTTCCTCGGGGGCCTCTCGGGATTCCTCTCCCGTGGTTGCCGGGGCCTAAGACCTTGTGTGGAGTCGGGGCCGGAACCTGAGGATTCCTCTCCAGTGCTGACATGGATCTTGGGGTACTTCTGGAGTCTCCCCAGGGGAGTCAGTCCTCGTCTCGAATGCGGGTATGCACTTGCGCTTTCCTCCAGAGCGGTAGCAGTAGTGTCACGCAGTCCGCCGCGTGGATCAAAGGATCTATGGTTTTCCCTCGAGTCTTTCCCACGAGGCTTTCCCACGAGGCTTTCCCACAGGGCTGTCCCACGTGCACACGTGGTGGGAGTGGATCCTCGGCTTGAACGTCAAGGCAGTGCAGGGAAAACAGGTTCCTCTGGAATGGACTGACACATCTGGGGGACTCTTGGAATGGTGGCACGACCCTGGAGTTCCTCTCGCCTTTCCTGTGGAGAGCGCCTCCTCTTGAGATGCGACGGGAACGCCGGGAATTCTTTCCCTACGAAACAGGGAAAGGATCCCTCATCTCGAGCTAGGAGGCGGAAACGGGGCTCCCCTGGATGTGTGCGGGACCCCACGTGCTTCCTCTCGAGTGGAGACGGGTATGTCGGGGAACTTCTTGAGTTGCAGCAAGGGTGTGAAGGACCCTTTGGAAGTTCCAGTGGTTAGACGTGATTAGCCTCGAGAAGCCTCAGCGGAAATGGGCCTCATCTCGCCTGGAGGGCAAAACCTCCTGGATTTTCTCGAGTTGCGGCAGGTGCTCTCGACTTACGACGGGGACCTCAGGGACCCGCTCTGGTGGCCTCAGGAAAGGCCAGTCCCCATGCGAGTTCCTCGGGGGCCTCTCGGGATTCCTCTCCCGTCGATGCCGGGGCCTAAGACCTTGTGTGGAGTCGGGGCCGGAACCTGAGGATTCCTCTCCAGTGCTGACATGGATCTTGGGGTACTTCTGGAGTCTCCCCAGGGGAGTCAGTCCTCGTCTCGAATGCGGGCATGCACTTGCGCTTTCCTCCAGTGCGGTAGCAGCAGTGTCACACAGTCCGCCGCGTGGATCAAAGGATCTATGGTTTTCCCTCGAGTCTTTCCCACGAGGCTTTCCCACGAGGCTTTCCCACAGGGCTGTCCCACGTGCACACGTGGTGGGAGTCGATCCTCGGCTTGAACGTCAAGGCAGTGCAGGGAAAACAGGTTCCTCTGGAATGGACTGACCCATCTGGGCGTCTCTTGGAATGGTTGCACGACCCTGGAGTTCCTCTCGCCTCTCCTGTGGAGAGCTCCTCCTCTTGAGATGCGACGGGAACGCCGGGAATTCTTTCCCTACGAAACAGGGAAAAGATCCCTCATCTCGAGCTAGGAGGCGGAAACGGGGCTCCCCTGGATGTTTACGGGACCCCACGTGCTTCCTCTCGAGTGGAGACGGGTATGTCGGGGAACTTCTTGAGTTGCAGCAAGGGTGTGAAGGACCCTTTGGAAGTTCCAGTGGTTAGATGTGATTAGCCTCGAGAAGCCTCAGCGGAAATGGGCCTCATCTCGCCTGGAGGGCAAAACCTCCTGGATTTTCTCGAGTTGCGGCATGTGCTCTCGACTTACGACGGGGACCTCAGGGACCCGCTCCGGTGACCTCAGGAAAGGCCAGTCCCCATGCGAGTTCCTCGGGGGCCTCTCGGGATTCCTCTCCCATTGATGCCGGGGCCTAAGACCTTGTGTGGAGTCGGGGCCGGAACCTGAGGATTCCTCTCCAGTGCTGACATGGATCATGGGGTACTTCTGGAGTCTCCCCAGGGGAGTCAGTCCTCGTCTCGAATGCGGGCATGTACTTGCGCTTTCCTCCAGAGCGGTAGCAGCAGTGTCACGCAGTCCGCCGCGTGGATCAAAGGATCTATGGTTTTCCCTCGAGTCTTTCCCACGAGGCTCTCCCACAGGGCTGTCCCAAGTGCACACGTGGTGGGAGTCGATCCTCGGCTTGAACGTCAAGGCAGTGCAGGGAAAACAGGTTCCTCTGGAATGGACTGACACATTTGGGGGACTCTTGGAATGGTGGCACGACCCTGGAGTTCCTCTCGCCTTTCCTGTGGAGAGCGCCTCCTCTTGAGATGCGACGGGAACGCCGGGAATTCTTTCCCTACGAAACAGGGAAAGGATCCCTCATCTCGAGCTAGGAGGCGGAAACGGGGCGCCCCTGGATGTGTGCGGGACCCCACGTGCTTCCTCTCGAGTTGAGACGGGTATGTCGGGGAACTTCTTGAGTTGCAACAAGGGTGTGAAGGACCCTTTGGAAGTTCCAGTGGTTAGACGTGATTAGCCTCGAGAAGCCTCAGTGGAAATGGGCCTCATCTCGCCTGGAGGGCAAAACCTCCTGAATTTTCTCGAGTTGCGTCAGGTGCTCTCGACTTACGACGGGGACCTCAGGGACCCGCTCTGGTGGCCTCAGGAAAGGCCAGTCCCCATGCGAGTTCCTCGGGGGCCCCTCGGGATTCCTCTCCCTTAGATGTCGGGGCCTAAGACCTTGTGTGGAGTCGGGGCCGGAACCTGAGGATTCCTCTCCAGTGCTGACATGGATCTTGGGGTACTTCTGGAGTCTCCCCAGGGGAGTCAGTCCTCGTCTCGAATGCGGGCATGCACTTGCGCTTTCCTCCAGAGCGGTAGCAGCAGTGTCACGCAGTCCGCCGCGTGGATCAAAGGATCTATGGTTTTCCCTCGAGTCTTTCCCACGAGGCTTTCCCACGAGGCTTTCCCACGAGGCTTTCCCACAGGGCTGTCCCACGTGCACAGGTGGTGGGAGTCGATCCTCGGCTTGAACGTCAAGGCAGTGAAGGGAAAACAGGTTCCTCTGGAATGGACTGACCCATCTGGGCGTCTCTTGGAATGGTGGCACGACCCTTGATTTCCTCTCGCCTCTCCTATGGAGAGCGCCTCCTCTTGAGATGCGACGGGAACGCCGGGAATTCTTTCCCTAAGAAACAGGGAAAGGATCCCTCATCTCGAGCTAGGAGGCGGAAACGGGGCTCCCCTGGATGTGTGCGGGACCCCACGTGCTTCCTCTCGAGTGGAGACGGGTATGTCGGGGAACTTCTTGAGTTGCAGCAAGGGTGTGAAGGACCCTTTGGAAGTTCCAGTGGTTAGATGTGATTAGCCTCGAGAAGCCTCAGCGGAAATGGGCCTCATCTCGCCTGGAGGGCAAAACCTCCTGGATTTTCTCGAGTTGCGGCATGTGCTCTCGACTTACGACGGGGACCTCAGGACCCGCTCTGGTGACCTCAGGAAAGGCCAGTCCCCATGCGAGTTCCTCGGGGGCCTCTCGGGATTCCGCTCCCATTGATGCCGGGGCCTAAGACCTTGTGTGGAGTCGGGGCCGGAACCTGAGGATTCCTCTCCAGTGCTGACATGGATCTTGGGGTACTTCTGGAGTCTCCCCAGGGGAGTCAGTCCTCGTCTCGAATGCGGGCATGTACTTGCGCTTTCCTCCAGAGCGGTAGCAGCAGTGTCACGCAGTCCGCCGCGTGGATCAAAGGATCTATGGTTTTCCCTCGAGTCTTTCCCACGAGGCTTTCCCACGAGGCTTTCCCACAGGGCTGTCCCACGTGCACACGTGGTGGGAGTCGATCCTCGGCTTGAACGTCAAGGCAGTGAAGGGAAAACAGGTTCCTCTGGAATGGACTGACACATCTGGGGGACTCTTGGAATGGTGGCACGACCCTGGAGTTCCTCTCGCCTTTCCTGTGGAGAGCGCCTCCTCTTGAGATGCGACGGGAACGCCGGGAATTCTTTCCCTACGAAACAGTGAAAGGATCCCTCATCTCGAGCTAGGAGGCGGAAACGGGCCTCCCCTGGATGTGTGCGGGATACCACGTGCTTCCTATCGAGTGGAGACGGGTATGTCGGGGAACTTCTTGAGTAGCAGCAAGGGTGTGAAGGACCCTTTGGAAGTTCCAGTGGTTAGATGTGATTGGCCTCGAGAAGCCTCAGCGGAAATGGGCCTCATCTCGCCTGGAGGGCAAAACCTCCTGGATTTTCTCGAGTTACGGCAGGTGCTCTCGACTTACGACGGGGACCTCAGGGACCCGCTCTGGTGGCCTCAGGAAAGGCCAGTCCCCATGCGAGTTCCTCGGGGGCCTCTCGGGATTCCTCTCCCGTCGATGCCGGGGCCTAAGACCTTGTGTGGAGTCGGGGCCGGAACCTGAGGATTCCTCTCCAGTGCTGACATGGATCTTGGGGTACTTCTGGAGTCTCCCCAGGGGAGTCAGTCCTCGTCTCGAATGCGGGCATGCACTTGCGCTTTCCTCCAGAGCGGTAGCAGCAGTGTCACGCAGTCCGCCGCGTGGATCAAAGGATCTATGGTTTTCCCTCGAGTCTTTCCCACGAGGCTTTCCCACGAGGCTTTCCCACAGGGCTGTCCCACGTGCACACGTGGTGGGAGTCGATCCTCGGCTTGAACGCCAAGGCAGTGCAGGGAAAACAGGTTCCTCTGGAATGGACTGACACATCTGGGGGACTCTTGGAATGGTGGCACGACCCTGGAGTTCCTCTCGCCTTTCCTGTGGAGAGCGCCTCCTCTTGAGATGCGACGGGAACGCCGGGAATTCTTTCCCTACGAAACAGGGAAAGGATCCCTCATCTCGAGCTAGGAGGCGGAAACGGGGCTCCCCTGGATGTGTGCGGGAACCCACGTGCTTCCTCTCGAGTGGAGACGGGTATGTCGGGGAACTTCTTGAGTTGCAACAAGGGTGTGAAGGACCCTTTGGAAGTTCCAGTGGTTAGACGTGATTAGCCTCGAGAAGCCTCAGTGGAAATGGGCCTCATCTCGCCTGGAGGGCAAAACCTCCTGAATTTTCTCGAGTTGCGTCAGGTGCTCTCGACTTACGACGGGGACCTCAGGGACCCGCTCTGGTGGCCTCAGGAAAGGCCAGTCCCCATGCGAGTTCCTCGGGGGCCTCTCGGGATTCCTCTCCCTTAGATATCGGGGCCTAAGACCTTGTGTGGAGTCGGGGCCGGAACCTGAGGATTCCTCTCCAGTGCTGACATGGATCTTGGGGTACTTCTGGAGTCTCCCCAGGGGAGTCAGTCCTCGTCTCGAATGCGGGCATGCACTTGCGCTTTCCTCCAGAGCGGTAGCAGCAGTGTCACGCAGTCCGCCGCGTGGATCAAAGGATCTATGGTTTTCCCTCGAGTCTTTCCCACGAGGCTTTCCCACGAGGCTTTCCCACGAGGCTTTCCCACAGGGCTGTCCCACGTGCACAGGTGGTGGGAGTCGATCCTCGGCTTGAACGTCAAGGCAGTGAAGGGAAAACAGGTTCCTCTGGAATGGACTGACCCATCTGGGCGTCTCGTGGAATGGTGGCACGACCCTGGATTTCCTCTCGCCTCTCCTATGGAGAGCGCCTCCTCTTGAGATGCGACGGGAACGCCGGGAATTCTTTCCCTAAGAAACAGGGAAAGGATCCCTCATCTCGAGCTAGGAGGCGGAAACGGGGCTCCCCTGGATGTGTGCGGGACCCCACGTGCTTCCTCTCGAGTGGAGACGGGTATGTCGGGGAACTTCTTGAGTTGCAGCAAGGGTGTGAAGGACCCTTTGGAAGTTCCAGTGGTTAGATGTGATTAGCCTCGAGAAGCCTCAGCGGAAATGGGCCTCATCTCGCCTGGAGGGCAAAACCTCCTGGATTTTCTCGAGTTGCGGCATGTGCTCTCAACTTACGACGGGGACCTCAGGACCCGCTCTGGTGACCTCAGGAAAGGCCAGTCCCCATGCGAGTTCCTCGGGGGCCTCTCGGGATTCCGCTCCCATTGATGCCGGGGCCTAAGACCTTGTGTGGAGTCGGGGCCGGAACCTGAGGATTCCTCTCCAGTGCTGACATGGATCATGGGGTACTTCTGGAGTCTCCCCAGGGGAGTCAGTCCTCGTCTCGAATGCGGGCATGTACTTGCGCTTTCCTCCAGAGCGGTAGCAGCAGTGTCACGCAGTCCGCCGCGTGGATCAAAAGATCTATGGTTTTCCCTCGAGTCTTTCCCACGAGGCTTTCCCACGAGGCTTTCCCACAGGGCTGTCCCACGTGCACACGTGGTGGGAGTCGATCCTCGGCTTGAACGTCAAGGCAGTGCAGGGAAAACAGGTTCCTCTGGAATGGACTGACACATCTGGGGGACTCTTGGAATGGTGGCACGACCCTGGAGTTCCTCTCGCCTTTCCTGTGGAGAGCGCCTCCTCTTGAGATGCGACGGGAACGCCGGGAATTCTTTCCCTACGAAACAGTGAAAGAATCCCTCATCTCGAGCTAAGAGGCGGAAACGGGGCTCCCCTGGATGTGTGCGGGATACCACGTGCTTCCTATCGTGTGGAGACGGGTATGTCGGGGAACTTCTTGAGTAGCAGCAAGGGTGTGAAGGACCCTTTGGAAGTTCCAGTGGTTAGATGTGATTGGCCTCGAGAAGCCTCAGCGGAAATGGGCCTCATCTCGCCTGGAGGGCAAAACCTCCTGGATTTTCTCGAGTTACGGCAGGTGCTCTCGACTTACGACGGGGACCTCAGGGACCCGCTCTGGTGGCCTCAGGAAAGGCCAGTCCCCATGCGAGTTCCTCGGGGGCCTCTCGGGATTCCTCTCCCCTCGATGCCGGGGCCTAAGACCTTGTGTGGAGTCGGGGCCGGAACCTGAGGATTCCTCTCCAGTGCTGACATGGATCTTGGGGTACTTCTGGAGTCTCCCCAGGGGAGTCAGTCCTCGTCTCGAATGCGGGCATGCACTTGCGCTTTCCTCCAGAGCGGTAGCAGCAGTGTCACGCAGTCCGCCGCGTGGATCAAAGGATCTATGGTTTTCCCTCGAGTCTTTCCCACGAGGCTTTCCCACGAGGCTTTCCCACAGGGCTGTCCCACGTGCACACGTGGTGGGAGTCGATCCTCGGCTTGAACGCCAAGGCAGTGCAGGGAAAACAGGTTCCTCTGGAATGGACTGACACATCTGGGGGACTCTTGGAATGGTGGCACGACCCTGGAGTTCCTCTCGCCTTTCCTGTGGAGAGCGCCTCCTCTTGAGATGCGACGGGAACGCCGGGAATTCTTTCCCTACGAAACAGGGAAAGGATCCCTCATCTCGAGTTAGGAGGCGGAAACGGGGCTCCCCTGGATGTGTGCGGGAACCCACGTGCTTCCTCTCGAGTGGAGACGAGTATGTCGGGGAACTTCTTGAGTTGCAGCAAGGGTGTGAAGGACCCTTTGGAAGTTCCAGTGGTTAGACGTGATTAGCCTCGAGAAGCCTCAGCGGAAATGGGCCTCATCTCGCCTGGAGGGCAAAACCTCCTGGATTTTCTCGAGTTGCGGCATGTGCTCTCGACTTACGACGGGGACCTCAGGACCCGCTCTGGTGACCTCAGGAAAGGCCAGTCCCCATGCGAGTTCCTCGGGGGCCTCTCGGGATTCCTCTCCCATTGATGCCGGGGCCTAAGACCTTGTGTGGAGTCGGGGCCGGAACCTGAGGATTCCTCTCCAGTGCTGACATGGATCATGGGGTACTTCTGGAGTCTCCCCAGGGGAGTCAGTCCTCGTCTCGAATGCGGGCATGTACTTGCGCTTTCCTCCAGAGCGGTAGCAGCAGTGTCACGCAGTCCGCCGCGTGGATCAAAGGATCTATGGTTTTCCCTCGAGTCTTTCCCACGAGGCTTTCCCAGGAGGCTTTCCCACAGGGCTGTCCCACGTGCACACGTGGTGGGAGTCGATCCTCGGCTTGAACGTCAAGGCAGTGCAGGGAAAACAGGTTCCTCTGGAATGGACTGACACACCTGGGGGACTCTTGGAATGGTGGCACGACCCTGGAGTTCCTCTCACCTTTGTTGTGGAGAGCGCCTCCTCTTGAGATGCGACGGGAACGCCGGGAATTCTTTCCCTACGAAACAGGGAAAGGATCCCTCATCTCGAGCTAGGAGGCGGAAACGGGGCTCCCCTGGATGTGTGCGGGACCCCACGTGCTTCCTCTCGAGTGGAGACGGGTATGTCGGGGAACTTCTTGAGTTGCAGCAAGGGTGTGAAGGACCCTTTGGAAGTTCCAGTGGTTAGACGTGATTAGCCTCGAGAAGCCTCAGCGGAAATGGGCCTCATCTCGCCTGGAGGGCAAAACCTCCTGGATTTTCTCGAGTTGCGGCAGGTGCTCTCGACTTACGACGGGGACCTCAGGGACCCGCTCTGGTGGCCTCAGGAAAGGCCAGTCCCCATGCGAGTTCCTCGGGGGCCTCTCGGGATTCCTCTCCCGTCGTTGCCGGGGCCTAAGACCTTGTGTGGAGTCGGGGCCGGAACCTGAGGATTCCTCTCCAGTGCTGACATGGATCTTGGGGTACTTCTGGAGTCTCCCCAGGGGAGTCAGTCCTCGTCTCGAATGCGGACATGCACTTGCGCTTTCCTCCAGAGCGGTAGCAGCAGTGTCACGCAGTCCGCCGTGTGGATCAAAGGATCTATGGTTTTCCCTCGAGTCTTTCCCACGAGGCTTTCCCACGAGGCTTTCCCACGAGGCTTTCCCACAGGGCTGTCCCACGTGCACAGGTGGTGGGAGTCGATCCTCGGCTTGAACGTCAAGGCAGTGCAGGGAAAACAGGTTCCTCTTCAATGGACTGACCCATCTGGGCGTCTCTTGGAATGGTGGCACGACCCTGGAGTTCCTCTCGCCTCTCCTGTGGAGAGCGCCTCCTCTTGAGATGCGACGGGAACGCCGGGAATTCTTTCCCTAAGAAACAGGGAAAGGATCCCTCATCTCGAGCTAGGAGGCGGAAACGGGGCTCCCCTGGATGTGTGCGGGACCCCACGTGCTTCCTCTCGAGTGGAGACGGGTATGTCGGGGAACTTCTTGAGTTGCAGCAAGGGTGTGAAGGACCCTTTGGAAGTTCCAGTGGTTAGATGTGATTAGCCTCGAGAAGCCTTAGCGGAAATGGGCCTCATCTCGCCTGGAGGGCAAAACCTCCTGGATTTTCTCGAGTTGCGGCATGTGCTCTCGACTTACGACGGGGACCTCAGGGACCCGCTCTGGTGACCTCAGGAAAGGCCAGTCCCCATGCGAGTTCCTCGGGGGCCTCTCGGGATTCCTCTCCCATTGATGCCGGGGCCTAAGACCTTGTGTGGAGTCGGGGCCGGAACCTGAGGATTCCTCTCCAGTGCTGACATGGATCTTGGGGTACTTCTGGAGTCTCCCCAGGGGAGTCAGTCCTCGTCTCGAATGCGGGCATGCACTTGCGCTTTCCTCCAGAGCGGTAGCAGCAGTGTCACACAGTCCGCCGCGTGGATCAAAGGATCTATGGTTTTCCCTCGAGTCTTTCCCACGAGGCTTTCCCACGAGGCTTTCCCACAGGGCTGTCCCACGTGCACAGGTGGTGGGAGTCGATCCTCGGCTTGAACGTCAAGGCAGTGCAGGGAAAACAGGTTCCTCTGGAATGGACTGACACATCTGGGCGTCTCTTGGAATGGTGGCACGACCCTGGAGTTCCTCTCGCCTTTCCTGTGGAGAGCGCCACCTCTTGAGATGCGCCGGGAACGCCGGGAATTCTTTCCCTACGAAACAGGGAAAGGATCCCTCATCTCGAGCTAGGAGGCGGAAACGGGGCTACCCTGGATGTGTGCGGGACCCCACGTGCTTCCTCTCGAGTGGAGACGGGTATGTCGCGGAACTGCTTCAGTTGCAGCAAGGGTGTGAAGGACTCTTTGGAAGTTCCAGTGGTTAGACGTGATTAGCTTCGAGAAGCCTCAGCGGAAATGGGCCTCATCTCGCCTGGAGGGCAAAACCTCCTGGATTTTCTCGAGTTGCGGCAGGTGCTCTCGACTTACGACGGGGACCTCAGGGACCCGCTCTGGTGGCCTCAGGAAAGGCCAGTCCCCATGCGAGTTCCTCGGGGGCCTCTCGGCATTCCTCTCCCGTCGATGCCGGGGCCTAAGTCCTTGTGTGGAGTCGGGGCCGGAACCTGAGGATTCCTCTCCAGTGCTGACATGGATCTTGGGGTACTTCTGGAGTCTCCCCAGGGGAGTCAGTCCTCGTCTCGAATGCGGGCATGCACTTGCGCTTTCCTCCAGAGCGGTAGCAGCAGTGTCACGCAGTCCGCCGCATGTATCAAAGGATCTATGGTTTTCCCTCGAGTCTTTCCCACGAGGCTTTCCCACGAGGCTTTCCCACAGGGCTGTCCCACGTTCACACGTGGTGGGAGTCGATCCTCGGCTTGAACGTCAAGGCAGTGCAAGGAAAACAGGTTCCTCTGGAATGGACTGACACATCTGGGGGACTCTTGGAATGGTGGCACGACCCTGGAGTTCCTCTCGCCTTTCCTGTGGAGAGCGCCTCCTCTTGAGATGCGACGGGAACGCCGGGAATTCTTTCCCTACGAAACAGGGAAAGGATCCCTCATCTCGAGGTAGGAGGCGGAAACGGGGCTGCCCTGGATGTGTGCGGGACCCCACGTGCTTCCTCTCGAGTGGAGACGGGTATGTCGGGGAACTACTTGAGTTGCAGCAAGGGTGTGAAGGACCCTTTGGAAGTTCCAGTGGTTAGACGTGATTAGCCTCGAGAAGCCTCAGCGGAAATGGGCCTCATCTCGCCTGGAAGGCAAAACCTCCTGGATTTTTTCGAGTTGCGGCAGGTGCTCTCGACTTACGACGAGGACCTCAGGGAACCGCTCTGGTGGCCTCAGGAAGGCCAGTCCCCATGCGAGTTCCTCGGGGGCCTCTCGGGATTCCTCTCCCGTCGATGCCGGGGCCTAAGACCTTGTGTGGAGTCGGGGCCGGAACCTGAGGATTCCTCTCCAGTGCTGACATGGATCTTGGGGTACTTCTGGAGTCTCCCCAGGGGAGTCAGTCCTCGTCTCGAATGCGGGCATGCACTTGCGCTTTCCTCCAGAGCGGTAGCAGCAGTGTCACGCAGTCCGCCGCGTGGATCAAAGGATCTATGGTTTTCCCTCGAGTTTTTCCCACGAGGCTTTCCCACGAGGCTTTCCCACAGGGCTGTACCTCGTGCACACGTGGTGGGAGTGGATCCTCGGCTTGAACGTCAAGGCAGTTCCGGGGAAACAGGTTCCTCTGGAATGGACTGACACATCTGGGGGACTCTTGGAATGGTGGCACGACCCTGGAGTTCCTCTCGCCTTTCCTGTGGAGAGCGCCACCTCTTGAGATGCGACGGGAACGCCGGGAATTCTTTCCCTACGAAACAGGGAAAGGATCCCTCATCTCGAGCTAGGAGGCGGAAACGGGGCTCCCCTGGATGTGTGCGGGACCCCACGTGCTTCCTCTCGAGTGGAGACGGGTATGTCGCGGAACTGCTTCCGTTGCAGCAAGGGTGTGAAGGACCCTTTGGAAGTTCCAGTGGTTAGATGTGATTAGCCTCGAGAAGCCTCAGCGGAAATGGGCCTCATCTCGCCTGGAGGGCAAAACCTCCTGGATTTTCTCGAGTTGCGGCAGGTGCTCTCGACTTACGACGGGGACCTCAGGGACCCGCTCTGGTGGCCTCAGGAAAGGCCAGTCCCCATGCGAGTTCCTCGGGGGCCTCTCGGCATTCCTCTCCCGTCGATGCCGGGGACTAAGACCTTGTGTGGAGTCGGGGCCGGAACCTGAGGATTCCTCTCCAGAGCTGACATGGATCTTGGGGTACTTCTGGAGTCTCCCCAGGGGAGTCAGTCCTCGTCTCGAATGCGGGCATGCACTTGCGCTTTCCTCCAGAGCGGTAGAAGCAGTGTCACGCAGTCCGCCGCGTGGATCAAAGGATCTATGGTTTTCCCTCGAGTCTTTCCCACGAGGCTTTCCCACGAGGCTTTCCCACAGGGCTGTCCCACGTGCACACGTGGTGGGAGTCGATCCTCGGGTTGAACGTCAAGGCAGTGCAGGGAAAACAGGTTCCTCTGGAATGGACTGACACATCTGGGGGACTCTTGGAATGGTGGCACGACCCTGGAGTTCCTCTCGCCTTTCCTGTGGAGAGCGCCACCTCTTGAGATGCGACGGGAAAGCCGGGAATTCTTTCCCTCCGAAACAGGGAAAGGATCCCTCATCTCGAGCTAGGAGGCCGAAACGGGGCTCCCCTGGATGTGTGCGGGACCCCACGTGCTTCCTCTCGAGTGGAGACGGGTATCTCGGGGAACTTCTTGAGTTGCAGCAAGGGTGTGAAGGACCCTTTGGAAGTTCCAGTGGTTAGACGTGATTAGCCTCGAGAAGCCTCAGCGGAAATGGGCCTCATCTCGCCTGGAGGGCAAAACCTCCTGGATTTTCTCGAGTTGCGGCAGGTGCTCTCGACTTACGACGGGGACCTCAGGACCCGCTCTGGTGGCCTCAGGAAAGGCCAGTCCCCATGCGAGTTCCTCGAGGGCCTCTCGGGATTCCTCTCCCGTCGTTGCCGGGGCCTAAGACCTTGTGTGGTGTCGGGGCCGGAACCTGAGGTTCCTCTCCAGTGCTGACATGGATCTTGGGGTACTTCTGGAGTCTCCCCAGGGGAGTCAGTCCTCGTCTCGAATGCGGGCATGCACTTGCGCTTTCCTCCAGAGCGGTAGCAGCAGTGTCACGCAGTCCGCCGCGTGGATCAAAGGATCTATGGTTTTCCCTCGAGTCTTTCCCACGAGGCTTTCCCACGAGGCTTTCCCACAGGGCTGTACCTCGTGCACACGTGGTGGGAGTCGATCCTCGGCTTGTACGTCAAGGCAGTGCAGGGAAAACAGGTTCCTCTGGAATGGACTGACACATCTGGGGGTCTCTTGGAATGGTGGCACGTCCCTGGAGTTCCTCTCGCCTTTCCTGTGGAGAGCGCCACCTCTTGAGATGCGACGGGAACGCCGGGAATTCTTTCCCTACGAAACAGGGAAAGGATCCCTCATCTCGTGCTAGGAGGCGGAAACGGGGCTGCCCTGGATGTGTGCGGGACCCCACGTGCTTCCTCTCGAGTGGAGACGGGTATGTCGCGGAACTGCTTCAGTTGCAGCAAGGGTGTGAAGGACCCTTTGGAAGTTCCAGTGGTTAGACGTGATTAGCCTCGAGAAGCCTCAGCGGAAATGGGCCTCATCTCGCCTGGAGGGCAAAACCTCCTGGATTTTTTCGAGTTGCGGCAGGTGCTCTCGACTTACGACGGGGACCTCAGGGACCCGCTCTGGTGGCCTCAGGAAAGGCCAGTCCCCATGCGAGTTCCTCGGGGGCCTCTCGGCATTCCTCTCCCGTCGATGCCGGGGACTAAGACCTTGTGTGGAGTCGGGGCCGGAACCTGAAGATTCCTCTCCAGAGCTGACATGGATCTTGGGGTACTTCTGGAGTCTCCCCAGGGGAGTCAGTCCTCGTCTCGAATGCGGGCATGCACTTGCGCTTTCCTCCAGAGCGGTAGAAGCAGTGTCACGCAGTCCGCCGCGTGGATCAAAGGATCTATGGTTTTCCCTCGAGTCTTTCCCACGAGGCTTTCCCACGAGGCTTTCCCACAGGGCTGTCCCACGTGCACACGTGGTGGGAGTCGATCCTCGGGTTGAACGTCAAGGCGGTGCAGGGAAAACATGTTCCTCTGGAATGGACTGACACATCTGGGGGACTCTTGGAATGGTGGCACGACCCTGGAGTTCCTCTCGCCTTTCCTGTGGAGAGCGCCACCTCTTGAGATGCGACGGGAAAGCCGGGAATTCTTTCCCTCCGAAACAGGGAAAGGATCCCTCATCTCGAGCTAGGAGGCGGAAACGGGGCTGCCCTGGATGTGTGCGGGACCCCACGTGCTTCCTCTCGAGTGGAGACGGGTATGTCGCGGAACTGCTTCAGTTGCAGCAAGGGTGTGAAGGACCCTTTGGAAGTTCCAGTGGTTAGACGTGATTAGCCTCGAGAAGCCTCAGCAGAAATGGGCCTCATCTCGCCTGGAGGGCAAAACCTCCTGGATTTTTTCGAGTTGCGACAGGTGCTCTCGACTTACGACGGGGACCTCAGGGAACCGCTCTGGTGGCCTCAGGAAAGGCCAGTCCCCATGCGAGTTCCTCGGGGGCCTCTCGGGATTCCTCTCCCGTCGATGCCGGGGCCTAAGACCTTGTGTGGAGTCGGGGCCGGAACCTGAGGATTCCTCTCCAGTGCTGACATGGATCTTGGGGTACTTCTGGAGTCTCCCCAGGGGAGTCAGTCCTCGTCTCGAATGCGGGCATGCACTTGCGCTTTCCTCCAGAGCGGTAGCAGCAGTGTCACGCAGTCCGCCGCGTGGATCAAAGGATCTATGGTTTTCCCTCGAGTCTTTCCCACGAGGCTTTCCCACGAGGCTTTCCCACAGGGCTGTCCCACGTTCACACGTGGTGGGAGTCGATCCTCGGCTTGAACGTCAAGGCAGTGCAGGGAAAACAGGTTCCTCTGGAATGGACTGACACATCTGGTGGACTCTTGGAATGGTGGCACGACCCTGGAGTTCCTATCGCCTTTCCTGTGGAGAGCGCCACCTCTTGAGATGCGACGGGAACGCCGGGAATTCTTTCCCTACGAAACAGGGAAAGGATCCCTCATCTCGAGCTAGGAGGCGGAAACGGGGCTCCCCTGGATGTGTGCGGGACCCCACGTGCTTCCTCTCGAGTGGAGACGGGTATGTCGCGGAACTGCTTCCGTTGCAGCAAGTGTGTGAAGGACCCTTTGGAAGTTCCAGTGGTTAGATGTGATTAGCCTCGAGAAGCCTCAGCGGAAATGGGCCTCATCTCGCCTGGAGGGCAAAACCTCCTGGATTTTCTCGAGTTGCGGCAGGTGCTCTCGACTTACGACGGGGACCTCAGGGACCCGCTCTGGTGGCCTCAGGAAAGGCCAGTCCCCATGCGAGTTCCTCGGGGGCCTCTCGGCATTCCTCTCCCGTCGATGCCGGGGACTAAGACCTTGTGTGGAGTCGGGGCCGGAACCTGAGGATTCCTCTCCAGAGCTGACATGGATCTTGGGGTACTTCTGGAGTCTCCCCAGGGGAGTCAGTCCTCGTATCGAATGCGGGCATGCACTTGCGCTTTCCTCCAGAGCGGTAGAAGCAGTGTCACGCAGTCCGCCGCGTGGATCAAAGGATCTATGGTTTTCCCTCGAGTCTTTCCCACGAGGCTTTCCCACGAGGCTTTCCCACAGGGCTGTCCCACGTGCACACGTGGTGGGAGTCGATCCTCGGGTTGAACGTCAAGGCAGTGCAGGGAAAACAGGTTCCTCTGGAATGGACTGACACATCTGGGGGACTCTTGGAATGGTGGCACGACCCTGGAGTTCCTCTCGCCTTTCCTGTGGAGAGCGCCACCTCTTGAGATGCGACGGGAAAGCCGGGAATTCTTTCCCTCCGAAACAGGGAAAGGATCCCTCATCTCGAGCTAGGAGGCCGAAACGGGGCTCCCCTGGATGTGTGCGGGACCCCACGTGCTTCCTCTCGAGTGGAGACGGGTATCTCGGGGAACTTCTTGAGTTGCAGCAAGGGTGTGAAGGACCCTTTGGAAGTTCCAGTGGTTAGACGTGATTAGCCTCGAGAAGCCTCAGCGGAAATGGGCCTCATCTCGCCTGGAGGGCAAAACCTCCTGGATTTTCTCGAGTTGCGGCAGGTGCTCTCGACTTACGACGGGGACCTCAGGACCCGCTCTGGTGGCCTCAGGAAAGGCCAGTCCCCATGCGAGTTCCTCGAGGGCCTCTCGGGATTCCTCTCCCGTCGTTGCCGGGGCCTAAGACCTTGTGTGGTGTCGGGGCCGGAACCTGAGGTTCCTCTCCAGTGCTGACATGGATCTTGGGGTACTTCTGGAGTCTCCCCAGGGGAGTCAGTCCTCGTCTCGAATGCGGGCATGCACTTGCGCTTTCCTCCAGAGCGGTAGCAGCAGTGTCACGCAGTCCGCCGCGTGGATCAAAGGATCTATGGTTTTCCCTCGAGTCTTTCCCACGAGGCTTTCCCACGAGGCT
Organism: Ovis canadensis; assembly: GCF_042477335.2. Classification (NCBI taxonomy): domain Eukaryota; kingdom Metazoa; phylum Chordata; class Mammalia; order Artiodactyla; family Bovidae; genus Ovis; species Ovis canadensis. The sequence continues at coordinate 2,885,426 of NC_091262.1, read as the reverse complement.
TTCCCACAGGGCTGTACCTCGTGCACACGTGGTGGGAGTCGATCCTCGGCTTGTACGTCAAGGCAGTGCAGGGAAAACAGGTTCCTCTGGAATGGACTGACACATCTGGGGGTCTCTTGGAATGGTGGCACGTCCCTGGAGTTCCTCTCGCCTTTCCTGTGGAGAGCGCCACCTCTTGAGATGCGACGGGAACGCCGGGAATTCTTTCCCTACGAAACAGGGAAAGGATCCCTCATCTCGTGCTAGGAGGCGGAAACGGGGCTGCCCTGGATGTGTGCGGGACCCCACGTGCTTCCTCTCGAGTGGAGACGGGTATGTCGGGGAACTTCTTGAGTTGCAGCAAGGGTGTGAAGGACCCTTTGGAAGTTCCAGTGGTTAGACGTGATTGGCCTCGAGAAGCCTCAGCCGAAATGGGCCTCATCTCGCCTGGAGGGCAAAACCTCCTGGATTTTCTCGAGTTGCGCCAGGTGCTCTCGACTTACGACGGGGACCTCAGGGACCCGCTCTGGTGGCCTCAGGAAAGGCCAGTCCCCATGCGAGTTCCTCGGGGGCCTCTCGGGATTCCTCTCCCGTCGATGCCGGGGCCTAAGACCTTGTGTGGAGTCGGGGCCGGAACCTGAGGATTCCTCTCCAGTGCTGACATGGATCTTGGGGTACTTCTGGAGTCTCCCCAGGGGAGTCAGTCCTCGTCTCGAATGCGGGCATGCACTTGCGCTTTCCTCCAGAGCGGTAGCAGCAGTGTCACGCAGTCCGCCGCGTGGATCAAAGGATCTATGGTTTTCCCTCGAGTCTTTCCCACGAGGCTTTCCCACGAGGCTTTCCCACAGGGCTGTCCCACGTGCACACGTGGTGGGAGTCGATCCTCGGCTTGAACGTCAAGGCAGTGCAGGGAAAACAGGTTCCTCTGGAATGGACTGACACATCTGGTGGACTCTTGGAATGGTGGCACGACCCTGGAGTTCCTATCGCCTTTCCTGTGGAGAGCGCCACCTCTTGAGATGCGACGGGAACGCCGGGAATTCTTTCCCTACGAAACAGGGAAAGGATCCCTCATCTCGAGCTAGGAGGCGGAAACGGGGCTCCCCTGGATGTGTGCGGGACCCCTCGTGCTTCCTCTCGAGTGGAGACGGGTATGTCGCGGAACTGCTTCCGTTGCAGCAAGGGTGTGAAGGACCCTTTGGAAGTTCCAGTGGTTAGATGTGATTAGCCTCGAGAAGCCTCAGCGGAAATGGGCCTCATCTCGCCTGGAGGGCAAAACCTCCTGGATTTTCTCGAGTTGCGGCAGGTGCTCTCGACTTACGACGGGGACCTCAGGGACCCGCTCTGGTGGCCTCAGGAAAGGCCAGTCCCCATGCGAGATCCTCGGGGGCCTCTCGGCATTCCTCTCCCGTCGATGCCGGGGACTAAGACCTTGTGTGGAGTCGGGGCCGGAACCTGAGGATTCCTCTCCAGAGCTGACATGGATCTTGGGGTACTTCTGGAGTCTCCCCAGGGGAGTCAGTCCTCGTATCGAATGCGGGCATGCACCTGCGCTTTCCTCCAGAGCGGTAGAAGCAGTGTCACGCAGTCCGCCGCGTGGATCAAAGGATCTATGGTTTTCCCTCGAGTCTTTCCCACGAGGCTTTCCCACGAGGCTTTCCCACAGGGCTGTCCCACGTGCACACGTGGTGGGAGTCGATCCTCGGGTTGAACGTCAAGGCAGTGCAGGGAAAACAGGTTCCTCTGGAATGGACTGACACATCTGGGGGACTCTTGGAATGGTGGCACGACCCTGGAGTTCCTCTCGCCTTTCCTGTGGAGAGCGCCACCTCTTGAGATGCGACGGGAAAGCCGGGAATTCTTTCCCTCCGAAAAAGGGAAAGGATCCCTCATCTCGAGCTAGGAGGCCGAAACGGGGCTCCCCTGGATGTGTGCGGGACCCCACGTGCTTCCTCTCGAGTGGAGACGGGTATCTCGGGGAACTTCTTGAGTTGCAGCAAGGGTGTGAAGGACCCTTTGGAAGTTCCAGTGGTTAGACGTGATTAGCCTCGAGAAGCCTCAGCGGAAATGGGCCTCATCTCGCCTGGAGGGCAAAACCTCCTGGATTTTCTCGAGTTGCGGCAGGTGCTCTCGACTTACGACGGGGACCTCAGGACCCGCTCTGGTGGCCTCAGGAAAGGCCAGTCCCCATGCGAGTTCCTCGAGGGCCTCTCGGGATTCCTCTCCCGTCGTTGCCGGGGCCTAAGACCTTGTGTGGTGTCGGGGCCGGAACCTGAGGTTCCTCTCCAGTGCTGACATGGATCTTGGGGTACTTCTGGAGTCTCCCCAGGGGAGTCAGTCCTCGTCTCGAATGCGGGCATGCACTTGCGCTTTCCTCCAGAGCGGTAGCAGCAGTGTCACGCAGTCCGCCGCGTGGATCAAAGGATCTATGGTTTTCCCTCGAGTCTTTCCCACGAGGCTTTCCCACGAGGCTTTCCCACAGGGCTGTCCCACATGCACACGTGGTGGGAGTCGAACCTCGGCTTGAACGTCAAGGCAGTGCAGGGAAAACAGGTTCCTCTGGAATGGACTGACACATCTGGGGGACTCTTGGAATGGTGGCATGACCCTGGAGTTCCTCTCGCCTTTCCTGTGGAGAGCGCCTCCTCTTGAAATGCGACGGGAACGCCGGGAATTCTTTCCCTACGAAACAGGGAAAGGATCCCTCATCTCGAGCTAGGAGGCGGAAACGGGGCTCCCCTGGATGTGTGCGGGACACCACGTGCTTCCTCTCGAGTGGAGACGGGTATGTCGGGGAACTTCTTGAGTTGCAGCAAGGGTGTGAAGGACCCTTTGGAAGTTCCAGTGGTTAGATGTGATTGGCCTCGAGAAGCCTCAGCGGAAATGGGCCTCATCTCGCCTGGAGGGCAAAACCTCCTGGATTTTCTCAAGTTGCGGCAGGTGCTCTCGACTTACGACGGGGACCTCAGGGACCCGCTCTGGTGGCCTCAGGAAAGGCCAGTCCCCATGCGAGTTCCTCGGGGGCCTCTCGGGATTCCTCTCCCGTCGATGCCGGGGCCTAAGACCTTGTGTGGAGTCGGGGCCGGAACCTGAGGATTCTTCTCCAGTGCTGACATGGATCTTGGGGTACTTCTGGAGTCTCCCCAGGGGAGTCAGTCCTGGTCTCGAATGCGGGCATGCACTTGCGCTTTCCTCCAGAGCGGTAGCAGCAGTGTCACGCAGTCCGCCGCGTGGATCAAAGGATCTATGGTTTTCCCTCGAGTCTTTCCCACGAGGCTTTCCCACGAGGCTTTCCCACTGGGCTGTCCCACGTGCACACGTGGTGGGAGTCGATCCTCGGCTTGAACGTCAAGGCAGTGCAGGGAAAACAGGTTCCTCTGGAATGGACTGACACATCTGGGGGACTCTTGGAATGGTGGCACGACCCTGGAGTTCCTCTCGCCTTTCCTGTGGAGAGCGCCTCCTCTTGAGATGCGACGGGAACGCCGGGAATTCTTTCCCTACGAAACAGGGAAAGGATCCCTCATCTCGAGCTAGGAGGCGGAAACGGGGCTCCCCTGGATGTGTGCGGGACCCCACGTGCTTCCTCTCGAGTGGAGACGGGTATGTCGGGGAACTTCTTGAGTTGCAGCAAGGGTGTGAAGGACCCTTTGGAAGTTCCAGTGGTTAGACGTGATTGGCCTCGAGAAGCCTCAGCGGAAATGGGCCTCATCTCGCCTGGAGGGCAAAACCTCCTGGATTTTCTCGAGTTGCGGCAGGTGCTCTCGACTTACGACGGGGACCTCAGGGAACCGCTCTGGTGGCCTCAGGAAAGGCCAGTCCCCATGCGAGTTCCTCGGGGGCCTCTCGGGATTCCTCTCCCGTCGATGCCGGGGCCTAAGACCTTGTGTGGAGTCGGGGCCGGAACCTGAGGATTCCTCTCCAGTGCTGACATGGATCTTGGGGTATTTCTGGAGTCTCCCCAGGGGAGACAGTCCTCGTCTCAATGCGGGCATGCACTTGCGCTTTCCTCCAGAGCGGTAGAAGCAGTGTCACGCAGTCCGCCGCGTGGATCAAAGGATCTATGGTTTTCCCTCGAGTTTTTCCCACGAGGCTTTCCCACGAGGCTTTCCCACAGGGCTGTCCCACGTGCACACGTGGTGGGAGTCGATCCTCGGCTTGAACGTCAAGGCAGTGCAGGGAAAACAGATTCCTCTGGAATGGACTGACACATCTGGGGGACTCTTGGAATGGTGGCATGACCCTGGAGTTCCTCTCGCCTTTCCTGTGGAGAGCGCCTCCTCTTGAGATGCGACGGGAACGCCGGGAATTCTTTCTCTACGAAACAGGGAAAGGATCCCTCATCTCGAGCTAGGAGGCGGAAACGGGGCTCCCCTGGATGTGTGCGGGACCCCACGTGCTTCCTCTCGAGTGGAGACGGGTATGTCGGGGAACTTCTTGAGTTGCAGCAAGGGTGTGAAGGACCCTTTGGAAGTTCCAGTGGTTAGATGTGATTGGCCTCGAGAAGCCTCAGCGGAAATGGGCCTCATCTCGCCTGGAGGGCAAAACCTCCTGGATTTTCTCAAGTTGCGGCAGGTGCTCTCGACTTACGACGGGGACCTCAGGGACCCGCTCTGGTGGCCTCAGGAAAGGCCAGTCCCCATGCGAGTTCCTCGGGGGCCTCTCGGGATTCCTCTCCCGTCGATGCCGGGGCCTAAGACCTTGTGTGGATTCGGGGCCGGAACCTGAGGATTCCTCTCCAGTGCTGACATGGATCTTGGGGTACTTCTGGAGTCTCCCCAGGGGAGTCAGTCCTCGTCTCGAATGCGGGCATGCACTTGCGCTTTCCTCCAGAGCGGTAGCAGCAGTGTCACGCAGTCCGCCGCGTGGATCAAAGGATCTATGGTTTTCCCTCGAGTCTTTCCCACGAGGCTTTCCCACGAGGCTTTCCCACAGGGCTGTCCCACGTGCACACGTGGTGGGAGTCGATCCTCGGCTTGAACGTCAAGGCAGTGCAGGGAAAACAGGTTCCTCTGGAATGGACTGACACATCTGCGGGACTCTTGGAATGGTGTCACGACCCTGGAGTTCCTCTCGCCTTTCCTGTGGAGAGCGCCTCCTCTTGAGATGCGACGGAAACGCCGGGAATTCTTTCCCTACGAAACAGGGAAAGGATCCCTCATCTCGAGCTAGGAGGCGGAAACGGGGCTCCCCTGGATGTGTGCGGGACCCCACGTGCTTCCTCTCGAGTGGAGACGGGTATGTCGGGGAACTTCTTGAGTTGAAGCAAGGGTGTGAAGTAACCTTTGGAAGTTCCAGTGGTTAGACGTGATTAGCCTCGAGAAGCCTCAGCGGAAATGGGCCTCATCTCGCCTGGAGGGCAAAAACTCCTGGATTTTCACGAGTTGCCGCAGGTGCTCTCGACTTACGACGGGGACCTCAGGGACCCGCTCTGGTGGCCTCAGGAAAGGCCAGTCCCCATGCGAGTTCCTCGGGGGTGTCTCGGGATTCCTCTCCCGTCGATGCCGGGACCTAAGTCCTTGTGTGGAGTCGGGGCCAGAACCTGAGGATTCCTCTCCAGTGCTGACATGGATCTTGGGGTACTTCTGGAGTCTCCCCAGGGGAGTCAGTCCTCGTCTCGAATGCGGGCATGCACTTGCGCTTTCCTCCAGAGCGGTAGCAGCAGTGTCACGCAGTCCGCCGCGTGGATCAAAGGATCTATGGTTTTCCCTCGAGTCTTTCCCACGAGGCTTTCCCACGAGGCTTTCCCACAGGGCTGTCCCACGTGCACACGTGGTGGGAGTCGATCCTCGGCTTGAACGTCAAGGCAGTGCAGGGAAAACAGGTTCCTCTGGAATGGACTGACACATCTGGGGGACTCTTGGAATGGTGGCACGACCCTGGAGTTCCTCTCGCCTTTCCTGTGGAGAGCGCCTCCTCTTGAGATGCGACGGGAACGCCGGGAATTCTTTCCCTACGAAACAGGGAAAGGATCCCTCATCTCGAGCTAGGAGGCGGAAACGGGGCTCCCCTGGATGTGTGCGGGACCCCACGTGCTTCCTCTCGAGTGGAGACGGGTATGTCGGGGAACTTCTTGAGATGCAGCAAGGGTGTGAAGGACCCTTTGGAAGTTCCAGTGGTTAGACGTGATTAGCCTCGAGAAGCCTCAGCGGAAATGGGCCTCATCTCGCCTGGAGGGCAAAACCTCCTGGATTTTCTCGAGTTGCGGCAGGTGCTCTCGACTTACGACGGGGACCTCAGGGATCCGCTCTGGTGGCCTCAGGAAAGGCCAGTCCCCATGCGAGTTCCTCGGGGGCCTCTCGGGATTCCTCTCCCGTCGATGCCGGGGCCTAAGACCTTGTTTGGAGTCGGGGCCGGAACCTGAGGATTCCTCTCCAGTGCTGACATGGATCTTCGGGTAATTCTGGAGTCTCCCCAGGGGAGTCAGTCCTCGTCTCGAATGCGGGCATGCACTTGCGCTTTCCTCCAGAGCGGTAGCAGCAGTGTCACGCAGTCCGCCGCGTGGATCAAAGGATCTATGGTTTTCCCTCGAGTCTTTCCCACGAGGCTTTCCCACGAGGCTTTCCCACAGGGCTGTCCCACGTGCACACGTGGTGGGAGTGGATCCTCGGCTTGAACGTCAAGGCAGTGCAGGGAAAACAGGTTCCTCTGGAATGGACTGACACATCTGGGGGACTCTTAGAATGGTGGCATGTCCCTGGAGTTCCTCTCGCCTTTCCTGTGGAGAGCGCCTCCTCTTGAGATGCGACGGGAACGCCGGGAATTCTTTCCCTACGAAACAGGGAAAGGATCCCTCATCTCGAGCTAGGAGGCGGAAACGGGGCTCCCCTGGATGTGTGCGGGACCCCACGTGCTTCCTCTCGAGTGCAGACGGGTATGTCGGGGAACTTCTTGAGTTGCAGCAAGGGTGTGAAGGACCCTTTGGAAGTTCCAGTGGTTAGATGTGATTGGCCTCGAGAAGCCTCAGCGGAAATGGGCCTCATCTCGCCTGGAGGGCAAAACCTCCTGGATTTTCTCGAGTTTCGGCAGGTGCTCTCGACTTACGACGGGGACCTAAGGGACCCCCTCTGGTGGCCTCAGGAAAGGCCAGTCCCCATGCGAGTTCCTCGGGGGCCTCTCGGGATTCCTCTCCCGTCGATGCCGGCGCCTAAGACCTTGTGTGGAGTCGGGGCCGGAACCTTAGGATTCCTCTCCAGTGCTGACATGGATCTTGGGGTACTTCTGGAGTCTCCCCAGGGAAGTCAGTCCTCGTCTCGAATGCGGGCATGCACTTGCGCTTTCCTCCAGAGCGGTAGCAGCAGTGTCACGCAGTCCGCCCCGTGGATCAAAGGATCTATGGTTTTCCCTCGAGTCTTTCCCACGAGGCTTTCCCACGAGGCTTTCCCACAGGGCTGTCCCACGTGCACACGTGGTGGGAGTCGATCCTCGGCTTGAACGTCAAGGCAGTGCAGGGAAAACAGGTTCCTCTGGAATGGACTGACACATCTGGGGGACTCTTGGAATGGTGGCACGACCCTGGAGTTCCTCTCGCCTTTCCTGTGGAGAGCGTCTCCTCTTGAGATGCGACGGGAACGACGGGAATTCTTTCCCTACGAAACAGGGAAAGGATCCCTCATCTCGAGCCAGGGGGCGGAAACGGAGCTCCCCTGGATGTATGCGGGACCCCACGTGCTTCCTCTCAAGTGGAGACGGTATGTCGGGGAACTTCTTGAGTTGCAGCAATGGTGTGAAGGACCCTTTGGAAGTTCCAGTGGTTAGATGTGATTGGCCTCGAGAAGCCTCAGCGGAAATGGGCCTCATCTCGCCTGGAGGGCAAAACCTCCTGGATTTTCTCGAGTTGCGGCAGGTGCTCTCGACTTACGACGGGGACCTCAGGGAACCGCTCTGGTGGCCTCAGGAAAGGCCAGTCCCCATGCGAGTTCCACGGGGGCCTCTCGGGATTCCTCTCCCGTCGATGCCGGGGCCTAAGACCTTGTGTGGAGTCGGGGCCGGAACCTGAGGATTCCTCTCCAGTGCTGACATGGATCTTGGGGTACTTCTGGAGTCTCCCCAGGGGAGTCAGTCCTCGTCTCGAATACGGGCATGCACTTGCGCTTTCCTCCAGAGCGGTAGCAGCAGTGTCACGCAGTCCGCCGCGTGGATCAAAGGATCTATGGTTTTCCCTCGAGTCTTTCCCACGAGGCTTTCCCACGAGGCTTTCCCACAGGGCTGTCCCACGTGCACACGTGGTGGGAGTCGATGTTCGGCTTGAACGTCAAGGCAGTGCAGGGAAAACAGGTTCCTCTGGAAAGGACTGACACATCTGGGGGACTCTTGGAATGGTGTCACAACCCTGGAGTTCCTCTCGCCTTTCCTGTGGAGAGCGCCTCCTCTTGAGATGCGACGGGAACGCCGGGAATTCTTTCCCTACGAAACAGGGAAAGGATCCCTCATCTCGAGCTAGGAGGCGGAAACGGGGCTCCCCTGGATGTGTGCGGGACCCCACGTGCTTCCTCTCGAATGGAGACGGGTATGTCGGGGAACTTCTTGAGTTGCAGCAAGGGTGTGAAGGACCCTTTGGAAGTTCCAGTGGTTAGATGTCATTGGCCTCGAGAAGCGTCAGCGGAAATGGGCCTCATCTCGCCTGGAGGGCAAAACCTCCGAGATTTTCTCGAGTTGCGGCAGGTGCTCTCGACTTACGACGAGGACCTCAGGGACCCGCTTTGGTGGCCTCAGGAAAGGCCAGTCCCCATACGAGTTCCTCTGGGGATTCCTCTCCCGTCGATGCCGGGGCCTAAGACCTTGTGTGGAGTCGGGGCCGGAACCTGAGGATTCCTCTCCAGTGCTGACATGGATCTTGGGGTACTTCAGGAGTCTCCCCAGGGGAGTCAGTCCTCGTCTCGAATGCAGGCATGCACTTGCGCTTTCCTCCAGAGCGGTAGCAGCAGTGTCACGCAGTCCGCCGCGTGGATCAAAGGATCTATGGTTTTCCCTCGAGTCTTTCCCACGAGGCTTTCCCACGAGGCTTTCCCACAGGGCTGTCCCACGTGCACACGTGGTGGGAGTCGATCCTCGGCTTGAACGTCAAGGCAGTGTAGGGAAAACAGGTTCCTCTGGAATGGACTGACACATCTGGGGGACTCTTGGAATGGTGGCACGACCCTGGAGTTCCTCTCGCCTTTCCTGTGGAGAGTGCCTCCTCTTGAGATGCGACGGGAAAGCCGGGAATTCTTTCCCTACGAAACAGGGAAAGGATCCCTCATCTCGAGCTAGGAGGCGGAAACGGGGCTCCCCTGGATGTGTGCGGGACACCACGTGCTTCCTCTCGAGTGGAGACGGGTATGTCGGGGAACTTCTTGAGTTGCAGCAAGGGTGTGAAGGACCCTTTGGAAGATCCAATGGTTAGATGTGATTGGCCTCGAGAAACCTCAGCGGAAATGGGCCTCATCTCGCCTGGAGGGCAAAACCTCCTGGATTTTCTCGAGTTGCGCAGGTGCTCTCGACTTACGACGGGGACCTCAGGGACCCGCTCTGGTGGCGTCAGGAAAGGCCAGTCCCCATGCGAGTTCCTCGGGGGCCTCTCGGGATTCCTCTCCCGTCGATGCCGGGGCCTAAGACCTTGTGTGGAGTCGGGGCCGGAACCTGAGGATTCCTCTCCAGTGCTGACATGGATCTTGGGGTACTTCTGGAGTCTCCCCAGGGGAGTCAGTCCTCGTCTCGAATGCGGGCATGCACTTGCGCTTTCCTCCAGAGCGGTAGCAGCAGTGTCACGCAGTCCGCCGCGTGGATCAAAGGATCTATGGTTTTCCCTCGAGTCTTTCCCACGAGGCTTTCCCACGAGGCTTTCCCACAGGGCTGTCCCACGTGCACACGTGGTGGGAGTCGATGCTCGGCTTGAACGTCAAGGCAGTGCAGGGAAAACAGGTTCCTCTGGAAAGGACTGACACATCTGGGGGACTCTTGGAATGGTGTGACGACCCTGGAGTTCCTCTCCCTTTCCTGTGGAGAGCGCCTCCTCTTGAGATGCGACGGGAACGCCGGGAATTCTTTCCCTACGAAACAGGGAAAGGATCCCTCATTTCGAGCTAGGAGGCGGAAACGGGGCTCCCCTGGATGTGTGCGGGACCCACGTGCTTCCTCACGAGTGGAGACGTGTATGTCGGGGAACTTCTTGAGTTGCAGCAAGGGTGTCAAGGACCCTTTGGAAGTTCCAGTGGTTAGACGTGATTAGCCTCGAGAAGCCTCAGCGGAAATGGGCCTCATCTCGCCTGGAGGGCAAAACCTCCTGGATTTTCTCGAGTTGCGGCAGGTGCTCTCGACTTACGACGGGGACCTCAGGGACCCGCTCTGGTGGCCTCAGGAAAGGCCAGTCCCCATGCGAGTTCCTCGGGGGCCTCTCGGGATTCCTCTCCCCTCGATGCCGGGGCCTAAGACCTTGTGTGGAGTCGGGGCCGGAAACCTAGGATTCCTCTCCAGTGCTGACATGGATCTTGGGGTACTTCTGGAGTCTCCCCAGGGGAGTCAGTCCTCGTCTCGAATGCGGGCATGCACTTGCGCTTTCCTCCAGAGCGGTAGCAGCAGTGTCACGCAGTCCGCCGCGTGGATCAAAGGATCTGTGGTTTTCCCTCGAGTCTTTCCCACGAGGCTTTCCCACGAGGCTTTCCCACAGGGCTGTCCCACGTGCACACGTGGTGGGAGTCGATCCTCGGCTTGAAAGTCAAGGCAGTGAAGGGAAAACAGGTTCCTCTGGAATGGACTGACACATCTGGGGGACTCTTGGAATGGTGTCACAACCCTGGAGTTCCTCTCGCCTTTCCTGTGGAGAGCGCCTCCTCTTGAGATGCGACGGGAACGCCGGGAATTCTTTCCCTACGAAACAGGGAAAGGATCCCTCATCTCGAGCTAGGAGGCGGAAACGGGGCTCCCCTGGATGTGTGCGGGACCCCACGTGCTTCCTCTCGAGTGGAGACGGGTATGTCGGGGAACTTCTTGAGTTGCAGCAAGGGTGTGAAGGACCCTTTGGAAGTTCCAGTGGTTAGATGTCATTGGCCTCGAGAAGCGTCAGCGGAAATGGGCCTCATCTCGCCTGGAGGGCAAAACCTCCGAGATTTTCTCGAGTTGCGGCAGGTGCTCTCGACTTACGACGAGGACCTCAGGGACCCGCTTTGGTGGCCTCAGGAAAGGCCAGTCCCCATACGAGTTCCTCTGGGGATTCCTCTCCCGTCGATGCCGGGGCCTAAGACCTTGTGTGGAGTCGGGGCCGGAACCTGAGGATTCCTCTCCAGTGCTGACATGGATCTTGGGGTACTTCTGGAGTCTCCCCAGGGGAGTCAGTTCTCGTCTCGAATGCAGGCATGCACTTGCGCTTTCCTCCAGAGCGGTAGCAGCAGTGTCACGCAGTCCGCCGCGTGGATCAAAGGATCTATGGTTTTCCCTCGAGTCTTTCCCACGAGGCTTTCCCACGAGGCTTTCCCACAGGGCTGTCCCACGTGCACACGTGGTGGGAGTCGATCCTCGGCTTGAACGTCAAGGCAGTGTAGGGAAAACAGGTTCCTCTGGAATGGACTGACACATCTGGGGGACTCTTGGAATGGTGGCACGACCCTGGAGTTCCTCTCGCCTTTCCTGTGGAGAGTGCCTCCTCTTGAGATGCGACGGGAAAGCCGGGAATTCTTTCCCTACGAAACAGGGAAAGGATCCCTCATCTCGAGCTAGGAGGCGGAAACGGGGCTCCCCTGGATGTGTGCGGGACACCACGTGCTTCCTCTCGAGTGGAGACGGGTATGTCGGGGAACTTCTTGAGTTGCAGCAAGGGTGTGAAGGACCCTTTGGAAGATCCAATGGTTAGACGTGATTGGCCTCGAGAAACCTCAGCGGAAATGGGCCTCATCTCGCCTGGAGGGCAAAACCTCCTGGATTTTCTCGAGTTGCGGCAGGTGCTCTCGACTTACGACGGGGACCTCAGGGACCCGCTCTGGTGGCGTCAGGAAAGGCCAGTCCCCATGCGAGTTCCTCGGGGGCCTCTCGGGATTCCTCTCCCGTCGATGCCGGGGCCTAAGACCTTGTGTGGAGTCGGGGCCGGAACCTGAGGATTCCTCTCCAGTGCTGACATGGATCTTGGGGTACTTCTGGAGTCTCCCCAGGGGAGTCAGTCCTCGTCTCGAATGCGGGCATGCACTTGCGCTTTCCTCCAGAGCGGTAGCAGCAGTGTCACGCAGTCCGCCGCGTGGATCAAAGGATCTATGGTTTTCCCTCGAGTCTTTCCCACGAGGCTTTCCCACGAGGCTTTCCCACAGGGCTGTCCCACGTGCACACGTGGTGGGAGTCGATCCTCGGCTTGAACGTCAAGGCAGTGCAGGGAAAACAGGTTCCTCTGGAATGGACTGACACATCTGGGGGACTCTTGGAATGGTGGCACGACCCTGGAGTTCCTCTCGCCTTTCCTGTGGAGAGCGCCTCCTCTTGAGATGCGACGGGAACGCCGGGAATTCTTTCCCTACGAAACAGGGAAAGGATCCCTCATCTCGAGCTAGGAGGCGGAAACGGGGCTCCCCTGGATGTGTGCGGGACACCACGTGCTTCCTCACGAGTGGAGACGGGTATGTCGGGGAACTTCTTGAGTTGCAGCAAGGGTGTGAAGGACCCTTTGGAAGTTCCAGTGGTTAGATGTGATTGGCCTCGAGAAGCGTCAGCGGAAATGGGCCTCATCTCGCCTGGAGGGCAAAACCTCCTGGATTTTCTCGAGTTTCGGCAGGTGCTCTCGACTTACGACGGGGACCTCAGGGACCCGCTCTGGTGGCGTCAGGAAAGGCCAGTCCCCATGCGAGTTCCTCGGGGGCCTCTCGGGATTCCTCTCCCGTCGATGCCGGGGCCTAAGACCTTGTGTGGAGTCGGGGCCGGAACCTGAGGATTCCTCTCCAGTACTGACATGGATCTTGGGGTACTTCTGGAATCTCCCCAGGGGAGTAAGTCCTCGTCTCGAATGCGCGCATGCACTTGCGCTTTCCTCCAGAGCGGTAGCAGCAGTGTCACGCAGTCCGCCGCGTGGATCAAAGGATCTATGGTTTTCCCTCGAGTCTTTCCCACGAGGCTTTCCCACGAGGCTTTCCCACAGGGCTGTCCCACGTGCACACGTGGTGGGAGTCGATCCTCGGCTTGAACGTCAAGGCAGTGCAGGGAAAACAGGTTCCTCTGGAATGGACTGACACATCTGGGGGACTCTTGGAATGGTGGCACGACCCTGGAGTTCCTCTCGCCTTTCCTGTGGAGAGCGCCTCCTCTTGAGATGCGACGGGAACGCCGGGAATTCTTTCCCTACGAAACAGGGAAAGGATCCCTCATCTCGAGCTAGGAGGCGGAAACGGGGCTCCCCTGGATGTGTGCGGGACCCCACGTGCTTCCTCTCGAGTGGAGACGGGTATGTCGGGGAACTTCTTGAGATGCAGCAAGGGTGTGAAGGACCCTTTGGAAGTTCCAGTGGTTAGACGTGATTAGCCTCGAGAAGCCTCAGCGGAAATGGGCCTCATCTCGCCTGGAGGGCAAAACCTCCTGGATTTTCTCGAGTTGCGGCAGGTGCTCTCGACTTACGACGGGGACCTCAGGGATCCGCTCTGGTGGCCTCAGGAAAGGCCAGTCCCCATGCGAGTTCCTCGGGGGCCTCTCGGGATTCCTCTCCCGGCGATGCCGGGGCCTAAGACCTTGTTTGGAGTCGGGGCCGGAACCTGAGGATTTCTCTCCAGTGCTGACATGGATCTTTGGGTAATTCTGGAGTCTCCCCAAGGGAGTCAGTCCTCGTCTCGAATGCGGGCATGCACTTGCGCTTTCCTCCAGAGCGGTAGCAGCAGTGTCACGCAGTCCGCCGCGTGGATCAAAGGATCTATGGTTTTCCCTCGAGTCTTTCCCACGAGGCTTTCCCACGAGGCTTTCCCACAGGGCTGTCCCACGTGCACACGTGGTGGGAGTGGATCCTCGGCTTGAACGTCAAGGCAGTGCAGGGAAAACAGGTTCCTCTGGAATGGACTGACACATCTGGGGGACTCTTGGAATGGTGGCATGTCCCTGGAGTTCCTCTCGCCTTTCCTGTGGAGAGCGCCTCCTCTTGAGATGCGACGGGAACGCCGGGAATTCTTTCCCTACGAAACAGGGAAAGGATCCCTCATCTCGAGCTAGGAGGCGGAAACGGGGCTCCCCTGGATGTGTGCGGGACCCCACGTGCTTCCTCTCGAGTGCAGACGGGTATGTCGGGGAACTTCTTGAGTTGCAGCAAGGGTGTGAAGGACCCTTTGGAAGTTCCAGTGGTTAGATGTGATTGGCCTCGAGAAGCGTCAGCGGAAATGGGCCTCATCTCGCCTGGAGGGCAAAACCTCCTGGATTTTCTCGAGTGGCGGCAGGTGCTCTCGACTTACGACGGGGACCTCAGGGACCCGCTATGGTGGCCTCAGGAAAGGCCAGTACCCATGCGAGTTCCTCGGGGGCCTCTCGGGATTCCTCTCCCGTCGATGCCGGTGCCTAAGACCTTGTGTGGAGTCGGGGCCGGAACCTGAGGATTCCTCTCCAGTGCTGACATGGATCTTGGGGTACTTCTGGAGTCTCCCCAGGGGAGTCAGTCCTCCTCTCGAATGCGGACATGAACTTGCGCTTTCCTCCAGAGCGGTAGCAGCAGTGACACGCAGTCCGCCGCGTGGATCAAAGGATCTATGGTTTTCCCTCGAGTCTTTCCCACGAGGCTTTCCTACGAGGCTTTCCCACAGGACTCTCCCACGTGCACAGGTGGTGGGAGTGGATCCTCGGCTTGAACGTCAAGGCCGTGCAGGGAAAACAGGTTCCTCTGGAATGGACTGACACATCTGGGGGACTCTTGGAATGGTGGCACGACCCTGGAGTTCCTCTCGCCTTTCCTGTGGAGAGCGCCTCCTCTTGAGATGCGACGGAAACGCCGGGAATTCTTTCCCTACGAAACAGGGAAAGGATCCCTCATCTCGAGCTAGGAGGCGGAAACGGGGCTCCCCTGTATGTGTGCGGGACCCCACGTGCTTCCTCTTGAGTGGAGACGGGTATGTCGGGGAACTTCTTGAGTTGCAGCAATGGTGTGAATGACCCTTTGGAAGTTCCAGTGGTTAGATGTGATTGGCCTCGAGAAGCCTCAGCGGAAATGGGCCTCATCTCGCCTGGAGGGCAAAACCTCCTGAATTTTCTCGAGTTGCGGCAGCTGCTCTCGACTTACGACGGGGACCTCAGGGAACCGCTCTGTTGGCCTCAGGAAAAGCCAGTCCCCATGCGGGTTCCTCGGGGGCGTCTCGGGATTCCTCTCCCGTCGATGCCGGAGCCTAAGACCTTGTGTGGAGTCGGGGCCGGAACATGAGGATTCCTCTCCAGTGCTGACATGGATCTTGGGGTACTTCTGGAGTCTCCCCAGGGGAGTCAGTTCTCGTCTCGAATGCGGGCATGCACTTGCGCTTTCCTCCAGAGCGGTAGCAGCAGTGTCACGCAGTCCGCCGAGTGGATCAAAGGATCTATGGTTTTCCCTCGAGTCTTTCCCACGAGGCTTTCCCACGAGGCTTTCCCACAGGGCTGTCCCACGTGCACACGTGGTGGGAGTGGATCCTCGGCTTGAACGTCAAGGCAGTGCAGGGAAAACAGGTTCCTCTGGAATGGACTGACACATCTGGGGGACTCTTAGAATGGTGGCATGTCCCTGGAGTTCCTCTCGCCTTTCCTGTGGAGAGCGCCTCCTCTTGAGATGCGACGGGAACGCCGGGAATTCTTTCCCTACGAAACAGGGAAAGGATCCCTCATCTCGAGCTAGGAGGCGGAAACGGGGCTCCCCTGGATGTGTGCGGGACCCCACGTGCTTCCTCTCGAGTGCAGACGGGTATGTCGGGGAACTTCTTGAGTTGCAGCAAGGGTGTGAAGGACCTTTTGGAAGTTCCAGTGGTTAGATGTGATTGGCCTCGAGAAGCCTCAGCGGAAATGGGCCTCATCTCGCCTGGAGGGCAAAACCTCCTGGATTTTCTCGAGTTGCGGCAGGTGCTCTCGACTTACGACGGGGACCTCAGGGAACCGCTCTGGTGGCCTCAGGAAAGGCCAGTCCCCATGCGAGTTCCACGGGGGCCTCTCGGGATTCCTCTCCCGTCGATGCCGGGGCCTAAGACCTTGTGTGGAGTCGGGGCCGGAACCTGAGGATTCCTCTCCAGTGCTGACATGGATCTTGGGGTACTTCTGGAGTCTCCCCAGGGGAGTCAGTCCTCGTCTCGAATGCGGGCATGCACTTGCGCTTTCCTCCAGAGCGGTAGCAGCAGTGTCACGCAGTCCGCCGCGTGGATCAAAGGATCTATGGTTTTCCCTCGAGTCTTTCCCACGAGGCTTTCCCACGAAGCTTTCCCACAGGGCTGTCCCACGTGCACACGTGGTGGGAGTCGATCCTCGGCTTGAACGTCAAGGCAGTGCAGGGAAAACAGGTTCCTCTGGAATGGACTGACACATCTGGGGGACTCTTGGAATGGTGTGACGACCCTGGAGTTCCTCTCCCTTTCCTGTGGAGAGCGCCTCCTCTTGAGATGCGACGGGAACGCCGGGAATTCTTTCCCTACGAAACAGGGAAAGGATCCCTCATCTCGAGCTAGGAGGCGGAAACGGGGCTCCCCTGGATGTGTGCGGGACCAACGTGCTTCGTCTCGAGTGGAGACGGTATGTCGGGGAACTTCTTGAGTTGCAGCAAGGGTGTGAATGACCCCTTGGAAGTTCTGTGGTTAGACGTGATTAGCCTCGAGAAGCCTCAGCGGAAATGGGCCTCATCTCACCTGGAGGGCAAAACATCCTGGATTTTCTCGAGTTGCGGCAGGTGCTCTCGACTTACGACGGGGACCTCAGGGACCCGCTCTGGTGGCCTCAGGAAAGGCCAGTCCCCAAGCGAGTTCTTCGGGAGCCTCTCGGGATTCCTCTCCCGTCGATGCCGGGGCCTAAGACCTTGTGTGGAGTCGGGGCCGGAACCTGAGGATTCCTCTCCAGTGCTGACATGGATCTTGGGGTACTTCTGGAGTCTCCCCAGGGGAGTCAGTCCTCGTCTCGAATGCGGGCATGCACTTGCGCTTTCCTCCAGAGCGGTAGCAGCAGTGTCACGCAGTCCGCGACGTGGATCAAAGGATCTTTGTTTTTCCCTCGAGTCTTTCCCTCGAGGCTTTCCCACGAGGCTTTCCCACAGGGCTGTCCCACGTGCACACGTGGTGGGAGTCGATCCTCGGCTTGAACGTCAAGGCAGTGCAGGGAAAACAGGTTCCTCTGGAATGGACTGACACATCTGGGGGACTCTTGGAATGGTGGCATGACCCTGGAGTTCCTCTCGCCTTACCTGTGGAGAGCCCCTCCTCTTGAGATGCGACGGGAACGCCGGGAATTCTTTCCCTACGAAACAGGGAAAGGATCCCTCATCTCGAGCTAGGAGGCAGAAACGGGGCTACCCTGGATGTGTGCGGGACACCACGTGCTTCCTCTCGAGTGCAGACGGGTATGTCGGGGAACTTCTTGAGTTGCAGCAAGGGTGTGAAGGACCCTTTGGAAGTTCCAGTGGTTAGATGTGATTGGCCTCGAGAAGCCTCAGCGGAAATGGGCCTCATCTCGCCTGGAGGTGAAAACCTCCTGGATTTTCTCGAGTTGCGGCAGGTGCTCTCGACTTACGACGGGGACCTCAGGGACCCGCTCTGGTGGCCTCAGGAAAGGCCAGTCCCCATGCGAGTTCCTCGGGGGCCTCTCGGGATTCCTCTCCCGTCGATGCCGGGGCCTAAGACCTTGTGTGGAGTCGGGGCCGGAACTTGAGGATTCCTCTCCAGTGCTGACATGGATCTTGGGGTACTTCTGGAGTCTCCCCAGGGGAGTCAGTCCTCGTCTCGAATGCGGGCATGCACTTGTGCTTTCCTCCAGAGCGGTAGCAGCAGTGTCACGCAGTCCGCCGCGTGGATCAAAGGATCTATGGTTTTCCCTCGAGTCTTTCCCACGAGGCTTTCCCACGAGGCTTTCCCACAGGGCTGTCCCACGTGCACACGTGGTGGGAGTCGATCCTCGGCTTGAACGTCAAGGCAGTGCAGGGAAAACAGATTCCTCTGGAATGGACTGACACATCTGGGGGACTCTTGGAATGGTGGCACGACCCTGGAGTTCCTCTCGCCTTTCCTGTGGAGAGCGCCTCCTCTTGAGATGCGACGGGAACGCCGGGAATTCTTTCCCTACGAAACAGGGAAAGGATCCCTCATCTCGAGCTAGGAGGCGGAAACGGGGCTCCCCTGGATGTGTGCGGGACACCACGTGCTTCCTCACGAGTGGAGACGGGTATGTCGGGGAACTTCTTGAGTTGCAGCAAGGGTGTGAAGGACCCTTTGGAAGTTCCAGTGGTTAGATGTGATTGGCCTCGAGAAGCCTCAGCGGAAATGGGCCTCATCTCGCCTGGAGGGCAAAACCTCCTGGATTTTCTCGAGTTTCGGCAGGTGCTCTCGACTTACGACGGGGACCTCAGGGACCCGCTCTGGTGGCGTCAGGAAAGGCCAGTCCCCATGCGAGTTCCTCGGGGGCCTCTCGGGATTCCTCTCCCGTCGATGCCGGGGCCTAAGACCTTGTGTGGAGTCGGGGCCGGAACCTGAGGATTCCTCTCCAGTGCTGACATGGATCTTCGGGTAATTCTGGAGTCTCCCCAAGGGAGTCAGTCCTCGTCTCGAATGCGGGCATGCACTTGCGCTTTCCTCCAGAGCGGTAGAAGCAGTGTCACGCAGTCCGCCGCGTGGATCAAAGGATCTATGGTTTTCCCTCGAGTCTTTCCCACGAGGCTTTCCCACGAGGCTTTCCCACAGGGCTGTCCCACGTGCACACGTGGTGGGAGTGGATCCTCGGCTTGAACGTCAAGGCAGTGCAGGGAAAACAGGTTCCTCTGGAATGGACTGACACATCTGGGGGACTCTTGGAATGGTGGCATGTCCCTGGAGTTCCTCTCGCCTTTCCTGTGGAGAGCGCCTCCTCTTGAGATGCGACGGGAACGCCGGGAATTCTTTCCCTACGAAACAGGGAAAGGATCCCTCATCTCGAGCTAGGAGGCGGAAACGGGGCTCCCCTGGATGTGTGCGGGACACCACGTGCTTCCTCTCGAGTGCAGACGGGTATGTCGGGGAACTTCTTGAGTTGCAGCAAGGGTGTGAAGGACCCTTTGGAAGTTCCAGTGGTTAGATGTGATTGACCTCGAGAAGCGTCAGCGGAAATGGGCCTCATCTCGCCTGGAGGGCAAAACCTCCTGGATTTTCTCGAGTTGCGGCAGGTGCTCTCGACTTACGACGGGGACCTCAGGGACCCGCTCTGGTGGCCTCAGGAAAGGCCAGTACCCATGCGAGTTCCTCGGGGGCCTCTCGGGATTCCTCTCCCGTCGATGCCTGTGCCTAAGACCTTGTGTGGAGTCGGGGCCGGAACCTGAGGATTCCTCTCCAGTGCTGACATGGATCTTGGGGTACTTCTGGAGTCTCCCCAGGGGAGTCAGTCCTCCTCTCGAATGCGGACATGAACTTGCGCTTTCCTCCAGAGCCGTAGCAGCAGTGACACGCAGTCCGCCGCGTGGATCAAAGGAACTATGGTTTTCCCTCGAGTCTTTCCCACGAGGCTTTCCTACGAGGCTTTCCCACAGGACTCTCCCACGTGCACAGGTGGTGGGAGTCGATCCTCGGCTTGAACGTCAAGGCCGTGCAGGGAAAACAGGTTCCTCTGGAATGGACTGACACATCTGGGGGACTCTTGGAATGGTGGCACGACCCTGGAGTTCCTCTCGCCTTTCCTGTGGAGAGCGTCTCCTCTTGAGATGCGACGGGAACGACGGGAATTCTTTCCCTACGAAACAGGGAAAGGATCCCTCATCTCGAGCCAGGGGGCGGAAACGGAGCTCCCCTGGATGTATGCGGGACCCCACGTGCTTCCTCTCGAGTGGAGACGGTATGTCGGGGAACTTCTTGAGTTGCAGCAATGGTGTGAAGGACCCTTTGGAAGTTCCAGTGGTTAGATGTGATTGGCCTCGAGAAGCCTCAGCGGAAATGGGCCTCTTCTCGCCTGGAGGGCAAAACCTCCTGGATTTTCTCGAGTTGCGGCAGGTGCTCTCGACTTACGACGGGGACCTCAGGGAACCGCTCTGGTGGCCTCAGGAAAGGCCAGTCCCCATGCGAGTTCCACGGGGGCCTCTCGGGATTCCTCTCCCGTCGATGCCGGGGCCTAAGACCTGGTGTGGAGTCGGGGCCGGAACCTGAGGATTCCTCTCCAGTGCTGACATGGATCTTGGGGTACTTCTGGAGTCTCCCCAGGGGAGTCAGTCCTCGTCTCGAATGCGGGCATGCACTTGCGCTTTCCTCCAGAGCGGTAGCAGCAGTGTCACGCAGTCCGCCGCGTGGATCAAAGGATCTATGGTTTTCCCTCGAGTCTTTCCCACAAGGCTTTCCCACGAGGCTTTCCCACAGGGCTGTCCCACGTGCACACGTGGTGGGAGTCGATCCTCGTCTTGAACGTCAATGCAGTGCAGGGAAAACAGGTTCCTCTGGAATGGACCGACACATCTGGGGGACTCTTGGAATGGTGGCACGACCCTGGAGTTCCTCTCGCCTTTCCTGTGGAGAGCGCCTCCTCTTGAGATGCGACGGGAACGCCGGGAATTCTTTCCCTACGAAACAGGGAAAGGATCACTCATCTCGAGTTAGGAGGCGGATACGGGGCTCCCCTGGTGGTGTGCGGGACACCACGTGCTTCCTCTCGAGTGGAGACGGGTATGTCGGGGAACTTCTTGAGTTGCAGCAAGGGTGTAAAGGACCCTTTGGAAGTTCCAGTGGTTAGATGTGATTGGCCTCGAGAAGCCTCAGCGGAAATGGGCCTCATCTCGCCTGGAGGGCAAAACCTCCTGGATTTTCTCGAGTTGCGGCAGGTGCTCTCGACTTACGACGGGGACCTCAGGGACCCGCTCTGGTGGCCTCAGGAAAGGCCAGTCCCCATGCGAGTTCCACGGGGGCCTCTCGGCATTCCTCTCCCGTCGAGGCCGGGGCCTAAGACCTTGTGTGGAGTCGGGGCCGGAACCTGAGGATTCCTCTCCAGTTCTGACATGGATCTTGGGGTACTTCTGGAGTCTCCCCAGGGGAGTCAGTCCTCGTCTCGAATGCGGGCATGCACTTGCGCTTTCCTCCAGAGCGGTAGCAGCAGTGTCACGCAGTCCTCCGCGTGGATCAAAGGATCTATGGTTTTCCCTCGAGTCTTTCCCACGTGGCTTTCCACGAGGCTTTCCACAGGGCTGTCCCACGTGCACACGTGGTGGGAGTCGATCCTCGGCTTCAACGTCAAGGCAGTGCAGGGAAAACAGGTTCCTCTGGAAAGGACTGACACATCTGGGGGACTCTTGGAATGGTGGCACGACCCTGGAGTTCCTCTCGCCATTCCTGTGGAGAGCGCCTCCTCTTGAGATGCGACGGGAACGCCGGGAATTCTTTCCCTACGAAACAGGGAAAGGATCCCTCATGTCGAGCTAGGAGGCGGAAACGGGGCTCCCCTGGATGTGTGCGGGACCCAAGTGCTTCCTCTCGAGTGGAGACGGGTATGTCGGGGAACTTCTTGTGTTGCAGCAAGGGTGTGAATGACCCTTTGGAAGTTCCAGTGGTTAGACGTGATTAGCCTCGAGAAGCCTCAGCGGAAATGGGCCTAATCTCGCCTGGAGGGCAAAACCTCCTGGATTTTCTCGAGTTGCGGCAGGTGCTCTCGACTTACGACCGCGATCTCAGGGACCCGCTCTGGTGGCCTCAGGAAAGGCCAGTCCCCATGCGAGTTCCTAGGGGGCCTCTCGGGATTCCTCTCCCGTCAATGCAAGGGCCTAAGACCTTGTGTGGAATCGGGGCCGGAACCTGAGGATTCCTCTCCAGGGCTGACATGGATCTTGGGGTACTTCTGGAGTCTCCCCAGGGGAGTCAGTCCTCGTCTCGAATGCGGGCATGCACTTGCGCTTTCCTCCAGAGCGGTAGCAGCAGTGTCACGCAGTCCGCCACGTGGATCAAAGGATCTATGGTTTTCCCTCGAGTCTTTTCCACGAGGCTTTCCCACGAGGCTTTCCCACAGGGCTGTCCCACGTGCACACGTGGTGGGAGTCGATCCTCGGCTTGAACGTCAAGGCAGTGAAGGGAAAACAGGTTCCTCTTGAATGGACTGACACATCTGGGGTACTCTTGGAATGGTGGCACGAACCTGGAGTTCCTCTCGTCTTTCCTGTGGAGAGCGCCTCCTCTTGAAATGCGACGGGAACGCCGGGAATTCTTTCCCTACGAAACAGGGAAAGGATCACTCATGTCGAGCTAGGAGGCGGAAACGGGGCTCCCCTGGATGTGTGCGGGACCGACGTGCTTCCTCTCGAGTGCAGACGGGTTTGTCTGGGAACTTCTTGAGTTGCAGCAACGGTGTGAAGGGCCCTTTGGAAGTTCCAGTGGTTAGATGTGATTAGCCTCGAGAAGCGTCTTTGGAAATGGGCCTCATCTCGCCTGGAGGGCAAAACCTCCTGGATTTTCTCGAGTTGCGGCAGGTGCTCTCGACTTACGACGGGGACCTCAGGGATCCGCTCTGGTGGCCTCAGGAAAGGCCAGTCCCCATGCGAGTTCCTCGGGGGCCTCTCGGGATTCCTCTCCCGTCGATGCCGGGGCCTAAGACCTTGTGTGGAGTCGGGGCCGGAACCTGAGGATTCCTCTCCAGTGCTGACATGGATCTTGGGGTACTTCTGGAGTCTCCCCAGGGGAGTCAGTCCTCGTCTCGAATGCGGGCATGCACTTGCGCTTTCCTCCAGAGCGGTAGCAGCAGTGTCACGCAGTCCGCCGCGTGGATCAAAGGATCTATGGTTTTCCCTCGAGTCTTTCCCACGAGGCTTTCCCACGAGGCTTTCCCACAGGGCTGTCCCACGTGCACACGTGGTGGGAGTCGATCCTCGGCTTGAACGTCAAGGCAGTGCAGGGAAAACAGGTTCCTCTGGAATGGACTGACAAATCTGGGGGACTCTTGGAATGGTGTCACGACCCTGGAGTTCCTCTCGCCTTTCCTGTGGAGAGCGCCTCCTCTTGAGATGCGACGGGAACGCCGGGAATTCTTTCCCTACGAAACAGGGAAAGGATCCCTCATCTCGAGCTAGGAGGCGGAAACGGGGCTCCCCTGGATGTGGGCGGGACCCACGTGCTTCCTCTCGAGTGGAGACGGGTATGTCGGGGAACTTCTTGAGTTGCAGCAAGGGTGTGAAGGACCCTTTGGAAGTTCCAGTGGTTAGACGTGATTAGCCACGAAAAGCCTCAGCGGAAATGGGCCTCATCTCGCCTGGAGGGCAAAACCTCCTGGATTTTCTCGAGTTGCGGCAGGTGCTCTCGACTTACGACGGGGACCTCAGGGACCCGCTCTGGTGGCCTCAGGAAAGGCCAGTCCCCATGCGAGTTCCTCGGGGGCCTCTCGGGATTCCTCTCCCGTCGATGCCGGGACCTAAGACCTTGTGTGGAGTCGGGGCCGGAACCTGAGGTTTCCTCTCCAGTGCTGACATGGATCTTGGGGTGCTTCTGGAGTCTCCCCAGGGGAGTCAGTCCTCGTCTCGAATGCGGGCATGCACTTGCGCTTTCCTCCAGAGCGGTAGCAGCAGTGTCACGCAGTCCGCCGCGTGGATCAAAGGATCTATGGTTTTCCCTCGAGTCTTTCCCACGAGGCTTTCCCACGAGGCTTTCCCACAGGGCTGTCCCACGTGCACACGTGGTGGGAGTCGATCCTCGGCTTGAACGTCAAGGCAGTGCAGGGAAAACAGGTTCCTCTGGAATGGACTGACACATCTGGGGGACTCTTGGAATGGTGGCACGACCCTGGAGTTCCTCTCGCCTTTCCTGTGGAGAGCTTCTCCTCTTGAGATGCGACGGGAACGCCGGGAATTCTTTCCCTACGAAACAGGGAAAGGATCCCTCATCTCGAGCTAGGGGGCGGAAACGGAGCTCCCCTGGATGTGTGCGGGACCCCACGTGCTTCCTCTCGAGTGGAGACGGTATGTCGGGGAACTTCTTGAGTTGCAGCAATGGTGTGAAGGACCCTTTGGAAGTTCCAGTGGTTAGATGTGATTGGCCTCGAGAAGCCTCAGCGGAAATGGGCCTCATCTCGCCTGGAGGGCAAAACCTCCTGGATTTTCTCGAGTTGCGGCAGGTGCTCTCGACTTACGACGGGGACCTCAGGGAACCGCTCTGGTGGCCTCAGGAAAGGCCAGTCCCCATGCGAGTTCCACGGGGGCCTCTCAGGATTCCTCTCCCGTCGATGCCGGGGCCTAAGACCTTGTGTGGAGTCGGGCCGAAACCTGAGGATTCCTCTCCAGTGCTGACATGGATCTTGGGGTACTTCTGGAGTCTCCCCAGGGGAGTCAGTCCTCGTCTCGAATGCGGGCATGCACTTGCGCTTTCCTCCAGAGCGGTAGCAGCAGTGTCACGCAGTCCGCAGCGTGGATCAAAGGATCTATGGTTTTCCCTCAAGTCTTTCCCACGAGGCTTTCCCACGAGGCTTTCCCACAGAGCTGTCCCACGTGCACACGTGGTGGGAGTCGATCCTCGGCTTGAACGTCAAGGCAGTGCAGGGAAAACAGGTTCCTCTGGAATGGACTGACATATCTGGGGGACTCTTGGAATGGTGTCACGACCCTGGAGTTCCTCTCCCTTTCCTGTGGAGAGCGCCTCCTCTTGAGATGCGACAGGAACGCCGGGAATTCTTTCCCTACGAAACAGGGAAAGGATCCCTCATCTCGAGCTAGGAGGCGGAAACGGGGCTCCCCTGGATGTGTGCGGGACCCACGTGCTTCCTCACGAGTGGAGACGGGTATGTCGGGGAACTTCTTCAGTTGCAGCAAGGGTGTCAAGGACCCTTTGGAAGTTCCAGTGGTTAGACATGATTAGCCACGAGAAGCCTCAGCGGAAATGGGCCTCATCTCGCCTGGAGGGCAAAACCTCCTGGATTTTCTCGAGTTGCGGCAGGTGCTCTCGACTTACGACGGGGACCTCAGGGACCCGCTCTGGTGGCCTCAGGAAAGGCCAGTCCCCATGCGAGTTCCTCGGGGGCCTCTCGGGATTCCTCTCCCGTCGATGCCGGGGCCTAAGACCTTGTGTGGAGTCGGGGCCGGAACCTGAGGATTCCTCTCCAGTGCTGACATGGATCTTGGGGTACTTCTGGAGTCTCCCCAGGGGAGTCAGTCCTCGTCTCGAATGCGGGCATGCACTTGCGCTTTCCTCCAGAGCGGTAGCAGCAGTGTCACGCAGTCCGCCGCGTGGATCAAAGGATCTATGGTTTTCCCTCGAGTCTTTCCCACGAGGCTTTCCCACGAGGCTTTCCCACAGGGCTGTCCCACGTGCACACGTGGTGGGAGTCGATCCTCGGCTTGAACGTCAAGGCAGTGCAGGGAAAACAGGTTCCTCTGGAATGGACTGACACATCTGGGGGACTCTTGGAATGGTGTCACGACCCTGGAGTTCCTCTCGCCTTTCCTGTGGAGAGCGCCTCCTCTTGAGATGCGACGGGAACGCCGGGAATTCTTTCCCTACGAAACAGGGAAAGGATCCCTCATCTCGAGCTAGGAGGCGGAAACGGGGCTCCCCTGGATGTGTGCGGGACACCACGGGCTTCCTCTCGAGTGGAGACGGGTATTTCGGGGAACTTCTTGAGTTGCAGCAATGGTGTGAAGGACCCTTTGGAAGTTCCAGTGGATAGATGTGATTGGCCTCGAGAAGCCTCAGCGGAAATGGGCCTCATCTCGCCTGGAGGGCAAAACCTCCTGGATTTTCTCGAGTTGCGGCAGGTGCTCTCGACTTAGGACGGGGACCTAAGGGACCCGCTCTGGTGGCCTCAGGAAAGGCCAGTCCCCATGCGAGTTCCTCGGGGGCCTCTCGGGATTCCTCTCCCGTCGATGCCGGGACCTAAAACCTTGTGTGGAGTCGGGGCCGGAACCTGAGGATTCCTCTCCAGTGCTGACATGGATCTTGGGGTACTTCTGGAGTCTCCCCAGGGGAGTCAGTCCTCGTCTCGAATGCGGGCATGCACTTGCGCTTTCCTCCAGAGCGGTAGCAGCAGTGTCACGCAGTCCGCCGCGTGGATCAAAGGATCTATGGTTTTCCCTCAAGTCTTTCCCACGAGGCTTTCCCACGAGGCTTTCCCACAGAGCTGTCCCACGTGCACACGTGGTGGGTGTCGATCCTCGGCTTGAACGTCAAGGCAGTGCAGGGAAAACAGGTTCCTCTGGAATGGACTTACATATCTGGGGGACTCTTGGAATGGTGTCACGACCCTGGAGTTCCTCTCCCTTTCCTGTGGAGAGCGCCTCCTCTTGAGATGCGACGGGAACGCCGGGAATTCTTTCCCTACGAAACAGGGAAAGGATCCCTCATCTCGAGCTAGGAGGCGGAAACGGGGCTCCCCTGGATGTGTGCGGGACCCACGTGCTTCCTCACGTGTGGAGACGGGTATGTCGGGGAACTTCTTCAGTTGCAGCAAGGGTGTCAAGGACCCTTTGGAAGTTCCAGTGGTTAGACATGATTAGCCACGAGAAGCCTCAGCGGAAATGGGCCTCATCTCGCCTGGAGGGCAAAACCTCCTGGATTTTCTCGAGTTGCGGCAGGTGCTCTCGACTTACGACGGGGACCTCAGGGACCCGCTCTGGTGGCCTCAGGAAAGGCCAGTCCCCATGCGAGTTCCTCGGGGGCCTCTCGGGATTCCTCTCCCGTCGATGCCGGGGCCTAAGACCTTGTGTGGAGACGGGGCCGGAACCTGAGGATTCCTCTCCAGTACTGACATGGATCTTGGGGTACTTCTGGAATCTCCCCAGGGGAGTAAGTCCTCGTCTCGAATGCGCGCATGCACTTGCGCTTTCCTCCAGAGCGGTAGCAGCAGTGTCACGCAGTCCGCCGCGTGGATCAAAGGATCTATGGTTTTCCCTCGAGTCTTTCCCACGAGGCTTTCCCACGAGGCTTTCCCACAGGGCTGTCCCACGTGCACACGTGGTGGGAGTCGATCCTCGGCTTGAACGTCAAGGCAGTGCAGGGAAAACAGGTTCCTCTGGAATGGACTGACACATCTGGGGGACTCTTGGAATGGTGGCACGACCCTGGAGTTCCTCTCGCCTTTCCTGTGGAGAGCGCCTCCTCTTGAGATGCGACGGGAACGCCGGGAATTCTTTCCCTACGAAACAGGGAAAGGATCCCTCATCTCGAGCTAGGAGGCGGAAACGGGGCTCCCCTGGATGTGTGCGGGACCCCACGTGCTTCCTCTCGAGTGGAGACGGGTATGTCGGGGAACTTCTTGAGATGCAGCAAGGGTGTGAAGGACCCTTTGGAAGTTCCAGTGGTTAGACGTGATTAGCCTCGAGAAGCCTCAGCGGAAATGGGCCTCATCTCGCCTGGAGGGCAAAACCTCCTTGATTTTCTCGAGTTGCGGCAGGTGCTCTCGACTTACGACGGGGACCTCAGGGATCCGCTCTGGTGGCCTCAGGAAAGGCCAGTCCCCATGCGAGTTCCTCGGGGGCCTCTCGGGATTCCTCTCCCGGCGATGCCGGGGCCTAAGACCTTGTTTGGAGTCGGGGCCGGAACCTGAGGATTTCTCTCCAGTGCTGACATGGATCTTTGGGTAATTCTGGAGTCTCCCCAAGGGAGTCAGTCCTCGTCTCGAATGCGGGCATGCACTTGCGCTTTCCTCCAGAGCGGTAGCAGCAGTGTCACGCAGTCCGCCGCGTGGATCAAAGGATCTATGGTTTTCCCTCGAGTCTTTCCCACGAGGCTTTCCCACGAGGCTTTCCCACAGGGCTGTCCCACGTGCACACGTGGTGGGAGTGGATCCTCGGCTTGAACGTCAAGGCAGTGCAGGGAAAACAGGTTCCTCTGGAATGGACTGACACATCTGGGGGACTCTTGGAATGGTGGCATGTCCCTGGAGTTCCTCTCGCCTTTCCTGTGGAGAGCGCCTCCTCTTGAGATGCGACGGGAACGCCGGGAATTCTTTCCCTACGAAACAGGGAAAGGATCCCTCATCTCGAGCTAGGAGGCGGAAACGGGGCTCCCCTGGATGTGT
Source organism: Ovis canadensis (assembly GCF_042477335.2). Taxonomy (NCBI): domain Eukaryota; kingdom Metazoa; phylum Chordata; class Mammalia; order Artiodactyla; family Bovidae; genus Ovis; species Ovis canadensis. The sequence continues at coordinate 2,857,379 of NC_091262.1, read as the reverse complement.
GCGGGACCCCACGTGCTTCCTCTCGAGTGCAGACGGGTATGTCGGGGAACTTCTTGAGTTGCAGCAAGGGTGTGAAGGACCCTTTGGAAGTTCCAGTGGTTAGATGTGATTGGCCTCGAGAAGCGTCAGCGGAAATGGGCCTCATCTCGCCTGGAGGGCAAAACCTCCTGGATTTTCTCGAGTTGCGGCATGTGCTCTCGACTTACGACGGGGACCTCAGGGACCCGCTATGGTGGCCTCAGGAAAGGCCAGTACCCATGCGAGTTCCTCGGGGGCCTCTCGGGATTCCTCTCCCGTCGATGCCGGTGCCTAAGACCTTGTGTGGAGTCGGGGCCGGAACCTGAGGATTCCTCTCCAGTGCTGACATGGATCTTGGGGTACTTCTGGAGTCTCCCCAGGGGAGTCAGTCCTCCTCTCGAATGCGGACATGAACTTGCGCTTTCCTCCAGAGCGGTAGCAGCAGTGACACGCAGTCCGCCGCGTGGATCAAAGGATCTATGGTTTTCCCTCGAGTCTTTCCCACGAGGCTTTCCTACGAGGATTTCCCACAGGACTCTCCCACGTGCACAGGTGGTGGGAGTGCATCCTCGGCTTGAACGTCAAGGCCGTGCAGGGAAAACAGGTTCCTCTGGAATGGACTGACACATCTGGGGGACTCTTGGAATGGTGGCACGACCCTGGAGTTCCTCTCGCCTTTCCTGTGGAGAGCGCCTCCTCTTGAGATGCGACGGAAACGCCGGGAATTCTTTCCCTACGAAACAGGGAAAGGATCCCTCATCTCGAGCTAGGAGGCGGAAACGGGGCTCCCCTGTATGTGTGCGGGACCCCACGTGCTTCCTCTTGAGTGGAGACGGGTATGTCGGGGAACTTCTTGAGTTGCAGCAATGGTGTGAATGACCCTTTGGAAGTTCCAGTGGTTAGATGTGATTGGCCTCGAGAAGCCTCAGCGGAAATGGGCCTCATCTCGCCTGGAGGGCAAAACCTCCTGAATTTTCTCGAGTTGCGGCAGCTGCTCTCGACTTACGACGGGGACCTCAGGGAACCGCTCTGTTGGCCTCAGGAAAAGCCAGTCCCCATGCGGGTTCCTCGGGGGCGTCTCGGGATTCCTCTCCCGTCGATGCCGGGGCCTAAGACCTTGTGTGGAGTCGGGGCCGGAACATGAGGATTCCTCTCCAGTGCTGACATGGATCTTGGGGTACTTCTGGAGTCTCCCCAGGGGAGTCAGTTCTCGTCTCGAATGCGGGCATGCACTTGCGCTTTCCTCCAGAGCGGTAGCAGCAGTGTCACGCAGTCCGCCGAGTGGATCAAAGGATCTATGGTTTTCCCTCGAGTCTTTCCCACGAGGCTTTCCCACGAGGCTTTCCCACAGGGCTGTCCCACGTGCACACGTGGTGGGAGTGGATCCTCGGCTTGAACGTCAAGGCAGTGCAGGGAAAACAGGTTCCTCTGGAATGGACTGACACATCTGGGGGACTCTTAGAATGGTGGCATGTCCCTGCAGTTCCTCTCGCCTTTCCTGTGGAGAGCGCCTCCTCTTGAGATGCGACGGGAACGCCGGGAATTCTTTCCCTACGAAACAGGGAAAGGATCCCTCATCTCGAGCTAGGAGGCGGAAACGGGGCTCCCCTGGATGTGTGCGGGACCCCACGTGCTTCCTCTCGAGTGCAGACGGGTATGTCGGGGAACTTCTTGAGTTGCAGCAAGGGTGTGAAGGACCTTTTGGAAGTTCCAGTCTTTAGATGTGATTGGCCTCGAGAAGCCTCAGCGGAAATGGGCCTCATCTCGCCTGGAGGGCAAAACCTCCTGGATTTTCTCGAGTTGCGGCAGGTGCTCTCGACTTACGACGGGGACCTCAGGGAACCGCTCTGGTGGCCTCAGGAAAGGCCAGTCCCCATGCGAGTTCCACGGGGGCCTCTCGGGATTCCTCTCCCGTCGATGCCGGGGCCTAAGACCTTGTGTGGAGTCGGGGCCGGAACCTGAGGATTCCTCTCCAGTGCTGACATGGATCTTGGGGTACTTCTGGAGTCTCCCCAGGGGAGTCAGTCCTCGTCTCGAATGCGGGCATGCACTTGCGCTTTCCTCCAGAGCGGTAGCAGCAGTGTCACGCAGTCCGCCGCGTGGATCAAAGGATCTATGGTTTTCCCTCGAGTCTTTCCCACGAGGCTTTCCCACGAAGCTTTCCCACAGGGCTGTCCCACGTGCACACGTGGTGGGAGTCGATCCTCGGCTTGAACGTCAAGGCAGTGCAGGGAAAACAGGTTCCTCTGGAATGGACTGACACATCTGGGGGACTCTTGGAATGGTGTGACGACCCTGGAGTTCCTCTCCCTTTCCTGTGGAGAGCGCCTCCTCTTGAGATGCGACGGGAACGCCGGGAATTCTTTCCCTACGAAACAGGGAAAGGATCCCTCATCTCGAGCTAGGAGGCGGAAACGGGGCTCCCCTGGATGTGTGCGGGACCCACGTGCTTCGTCTCGAGTGGAGACGGTATGTCGGGGAACTTCTTGAGTTGCAGCAAGGGTGTGAATGACCCCTTGGAAGTTCTGTGGTTAGACGTGATTAGCCTCGAGAAGCCTCAGCGGAAATGGGCCTCATCTCACCTGGAGGGCAAAACATCCTGGATTTTCTCGAGTTGCGGCAGGTGCTCTCGACTTACGACGGGGACCTCAGGGACCCGCTCTGGTGGCCTCAGGAAAGGCCAGTCCCCAAGCGAGTTCTTCGGGAGCCTCTCGGGATTCCTCTCCCGTCGATGCCGGGGCCTAAGACCTTGTGTGGAGTCGGGGCCAGAACCTGAGGATTCCTCTCCAGTGCTGACATGGATCTTGGGGTACTTCTGGAGTCTCCCCAGGGGAGTCAGTCCTCGTCTCGAATGCGGGCATGCACTTGCGCTTTCCTCCAGAGCGGTAGCAGCAGTGTCACGCAGTCCGCGACGTGGATCAAAGGATCTTTGTTTTTCCCTCGAGTCTTTCCCTCGAGGCTTTCCCACGAGGCTTTCCCACAGGGCTGTCCCACGTGCACACGTGGTGGGAGTCGATCCTCGGCTTGAACGTCAAGGCAGTGCAGGGAAAACAGGTTCCTCTGGAATGGACTGACACATCTGGGGGACTCTTGGAATGGTGGCATGACCCTGGAGTTCCTCTCGCCTTACCTGTGGAGAGCCCCTCCTCTTGAGATGCGACGGGAACGCCGGGAATTCTTTCCCTACGAAACAGGGAAAGGATCCCTCATCTCGAGCTAGGAGGCAGAAACGGGGCTACCCTGGATGTGTGCGGGACACCACGTGCTTCCTCTCGAGTGCAGACGGGTATGTCGGGGAACTTCTTGAGTTGCAGCAAGGGTGTGAAGGACCCTTTGGAAGTTCCAGTGGTTAGATGTGATTGGCCTCGAGAAGCCTCAGCGGAAATGGGCCTCATCTCGCCTGGAGGTGAAAACCTCCTGGATTTTCTCGAGTTGCGGCAGGTGCTCTCGACTTACGACGGGGACCTCAGGGACCCGCTCTGGTGGCCTCAGGAAAGGCCAGTCCCCATGCGAGTTCCTCGGGGGCCTCTCGGGATTCCTCTCCCGTCGATGCCGGGGCCTAAGACCTTGTGTGGAGTCGGGGCCGGAACTTGAGGATTCCTCTCCAGTGCTGACATGGATCTTGGGGTACTTCTGGAGTCTCCCCAGGGGAGTCAGTCCTCGTCTCGAATGCGGGCATGCACTTGTGCTTTCCTCCAGAGCGGTAGCAGCAGTGTCACGCAGTCCGCCGCGTGGATCAAAGGATCTATGGTTTTCCCTCGAGTCTTTCCCACGAGGCTTTCCCACGAGGCTTTCCCACAGGGCTGTCCCACGTGCACACGTGGTGGGAGTCGATCCTCGGCTTGAACGTCAAGGCAGTGCAGGGAAAACAGATTCCTCTGGAATGGACTGACACATCTGGGGGACTCTTGGAATGGTGGCACGACCCTGGAGTTCCTCTCGCCTTTCCTGTGGAGAGCGCCTCCTCTTGAGATGCGACGGGAACGCCGGGAATTCTTTCCCTACGAAACAGGGAAAGGATCCCTCATCTCGAGCTAGGAGGCGGAAACGGGGCTCCCCTGGATGTGTGCGGGACACCACGTGCTTCCTCACGAGTGGAGACGGGTATGTCGGGGAACTTCTTGAGTTGCAGCAAGGGTGTGAAGGACCCTTTGGAAGTTCCAGTGGTTAGATGTGATTAGCCTCGAGAAGCCTCAGCGGAAATGGGCCTCATCTCGCCTGGAGGGCAAAACCTCCTGGATTTTCTCGAGTTTCGGCAGGTGCTCTCGACTTACGACGGGGACCTCAGGGACCCGCTCTGGTGGCGTCAGGAAAGGCCAGTCCCCATGCGAGTTCCTCGGGGGCCTCTCGGGATTCCTCTCCCGTCGATGCCGGGGCCTAAGACCTTGTGTGGAGTCGGGGCCGGAACCTGAGGATTCCTCTCCAGTGCTGACATGGATCTTCGGGTAATTCTGGAGTCTCCCCAAGGGAGTCAGTCCTCGTCTCGAATGCGGGCATGCACTTGCGCTTTACTCCAGAGCGGTAGCAGCAGTGTCACGCAGTCCGCCGCGTGGATCAAAGGATCTATGGTTTTCCCTCGAGTCTTTCCCACGAGGCTTTCCCACGAGGCTTTCCCACAGGGCTGTCCCACGTGCACACGTGGTGGGAGTGGATCCTCGGCTTGAACGTCAAGGCAGTGCAGGGAAAACAGGTTCCTCTGGAATGGACTGACACATCTGGGGGACTCTTGGAATGGTGGCATGTCCCTGGAGTTCCTCTCGCCTTTCCTGTGGAGAGCGCCTCCTCTTGAGATGCGACGGGAACGCCGGGAATTCTTTCCCTACGAAACAGGGAAAGGATCCCTCATCTCGAGCTAGGAGGCGGAAACGGGCCTCCCCTGGATGTGTGCGGGACACCACGTGCTTCCTCTCGAGTGCAGACGGGTATGTCGGGGAACTTCTTGAGTTGCAGCAAGGGTGTGAAGGACCCTTTGGAAGTTCCAGTGGTTAGATGTGATTGACCTCGAGAAGCGTCAGCGGAAATGGGCCTCATCTCGCCTGGAGGGCAAAACCTCCTGGATTTTCTCGAGTTGCGGCAGGTGCTCTCGACTTACGACGGGGACCTCAGGGACCCGCTCTGGTGGCCTCAGGAAAGGCCAGTACCCATGCGAGTTCCTCGGGGGCCTCTCGGGATTCCTCTCCCGTCGATGCCTGTGCCTAAGACCTTGTGTGGAGTCGGGGCCGGAACCTGAGGATTCCTCTCCAGTGCTGACATGGATCTTGGGGTACTTCTGGAGTCTCCCCAGGGGAGTCAGTCCTCCTCTCGAATGCGGACATGAACTTGCGCTTTCCTCCAGAGCGGTAGCAGCAGTGACACGCAGTCCGCCGCGTGGATCAAAGGATCTATGGTTTTCCCTCGAGTCTTTCCCACGAGGCTTTCCTACGAGGCTTTCCCACAGGACTCTCCCACGTGCACAGGTGGTGGGAGTCGATCCTCGGCTTGAACGTCAAGGCCGTGCAGGGAAAACAGGTTCCTCTGGAATGGACTGACACATCTGGGGGACTCTTGGAATGGTGGCACGACCCTGGAGTTCCTCTCGCCTTTCCTGTGGAGAGCGTCTCCTCTTGAGATGCGACGGGAACGACGGGAATTCTTTCCCTACGAAACAGGGAAAGGATCCCTCATCTCGAGCCAGGGGGCGGAAACGGAGCTCCCCTGGATGTATGCGGGACCCCACGTGCTTCCTCTCGAGTGGAGACGGTATGTCGGGGAACTTCTTGAGTTGCAGCAATGGTGTGAAGGACCCTTTGGAAGTTCCAGTGGTTAGATGTGATTGGCCTCGAGAAGCCTCAGCGGAAATGGGCCTCATCTCGCCTGGAGGGCAAAACCTCCTGGATTTTCTCGAGTTGCGGCAGGTGCTCTCGACTTACGACGGGGACCTCAGGGAACCGCTCTGGTGGCCTCAGGAAAGGCCAGTCCCCATGCGAGTTCCACGGGGGCCTCTCGGGATTCCTCTCCCGTCGATGCCGGGGCCTAAGACCTTGTGTGGAGTCGGGGCCGGAACCTGAGGATTCCTCTCCAGTGCTGACATGGATCTTGGGGTACTTCTGGAGTCTCCCCAGGGGAGTCAGTCCTCGTCTCGAATGCGGGCATGCACTTGCGCTTTCCTCCAGAGCGGTAGCAGCAGTGTCACGCAGTCCGCCGCGTGGATCAAAGGATCTATGGTTTTCCCTCGAGTCTTTCCCACAAGGCTTTCCCACGAGGCTTTCCCACAGGGCTGTCCCACGTGCACACGTGGTGGGAGTCGATCCTCGTCTTGAACGTCAAGGCAGTGCAGGGAAAACAGGTTCCTCTGGAATGGACCGACACATCTGGGGGACTCTTGGAATGGTGGCACGACCCTGGAGTTCCTCTCGCCTTTCCTGTGGAGAGCGCCTCCTCTTGAGATGCGACGGGAACGCCGGGAATTCTTTCCCTACGAAACAGGGAAAGGATCACTCATCTCGAGTTAGGAGGCGGATACGGGGCTCCCCTGGTGGTGTGCGGGACACCACGTGCTTCCTCTCGAGTGGAGACGGGTATGTCGGGGAACTTCTTGAGTTGCAGCAAGGGTGTAAAGGACCCTTTGGAAGTTCCAGTGGTTAGATGTGATTGGCCTCGAGAAGCCTCAGCGGAAATGGGCCTCATCTCGCCTGGAGGGCAAAACCTCCTGGATTTTCTCGAGTTGCGGCAGGTGCTCTCGACTTACGACGGGGACCTCAGGGACCCGCTCTGGTGGCCTCAGGAAAGGCCAGTCCCCATGCGAGTTCCACGGGGGCCTCTCGGCATTCCTCTCCCGTCGAGGCCGGGGCCTAAGACCTTGTGTGGAGTCGGGGCCGGAACCTGAGGATTCCTCTCCAGTTCTGACATGGATCTTGGGGTACTTCTGGAGTCTCCCCAGGGGAGTCAGTCCTCGTCTCGAATGCGGGCATGCACTTGCGCTTTCCTCCAGAGCGGTAGCAGCAGTGTCACGCAGTCCTCCGCGTGGATCAAAGGATCTATGGTTTTCCCTCGAGTCTTTCCCACGTGGCTTTCCACGAGGCTTTCCACAGGGCTGTCCCACGTGCACACGTGGTGGGAGTCGATCCTCGGCTTCAACGTCAAGGCAGTGCAGGGAAAACAGGTTCCTCTGGAAAGGACTGACACATCTGGGGGACTCTTGGAATGGTGGCACGACCCTGGAGTTCCTCTCGCCATTCCTGTGGAGAGCGCCTCCTCTTGAGATGCGACGGGAACGCCGGGAATTCTTTCCCTACGAAACAGGGAAAGGATCCCTCATGTCGAGCTAGGAGGCGGAAACGGGGCTCCCCTGGATGTGTGCGGGACCCAAGTGCTTCCTCTCGAGTGGAGACGGGTATGTCGGGGAACTTCTTGTGTTGCAGCAAGGGTGTGAATGACCCTTTGGAAGTTCCAGTGGTTAGACGTGATTAGCCTCGAGAAGCCTCAGCGGAAATGGGCCTAATCTCGCCTGGAGGGCAAAACCTCCTGGATTTTCTCGAGTTGCGGCAGGTGCTCTCGACTTACGACCGCGATCTCAGGGACCCGCTCTGGTGGCCTCAGGAAAGGCCAGTCCCCATGCGAGTTCCTCGGGGGCCTCTCGGGAGTCCTCTCCCGTCGATCCCGGGGCCTAAGACCTTGTGTGGAGTCGGGGCCGGAACCTGAGGATTCTTCTCCAGTGCTGACATGGATCTTGGGGTATTTCTGGAGTCTCCCCAGGGGAGTCAGTCCTGGTCTCGAATGCGGGCATGCACTTGCGCTTTCCTCCAGAGCGGTAGCAGCAGTGTCACGCAGTCCGCCGCGTGGATCAAAGGATCTATGGTTTTCCCTCGAGTCTTTCCCACGAGGCTTTCCCACGAGGCTTTCCCACTGGGCTGTCCCACGTGCACACGTGGTGGGAGTCGATCCTCGGCTTGAACGTCAAGGCAGTGCAGGGAAAACAGGTTCCTCTGGAATGGACTGACACATCTGGGGGACTCTTGGAATGGTGGCACGACCCTGGAGTTCCTCTCGCCTTTCCTGTGGAGAGCGCCTCCTCTTGAGATGCGACGGGAACGCCGGGAATTCTTTCCCTACGAAACAGGGAAAGGATCCCTCATCTCGAGCTAGGAGGCGGAAACGGGGCTCCCCTGGATGTGTGCGGGACCCCACGTGCTTCCTCTCGAGTGGAGACGGGTATGTCGGGGAACTTCTTGAGTTGCAGCAAGGGTGTAAAGGACCCTTTGGAAGTTCCAGTGGTTAGATGTCATTGGCCTCGAGAAGCCTCAGCGGAAATGGGCCTCATCTCGCCTGGAGGGCAAAACCTCCTGGATTTTCTCGAGTTGCGGCAGGTGCTCTCGACTTACGACGGGGACCTCAGGGACCCGCTCTGGTGGCCTCAGGAAAGGCCAGTCCCCATGCGAGTTCCACGGGGGCCTCTCGGCATTCCTCTCCCGTCGAGGCCGGGGCCTAAGACCTTGTGTGGAGTCGGAGCCGGAACCTGAGGATTCCTCTCCAGTGCTGACATGGATCTTGGGGTACTTCTGGAGTCTCCCAAGGGGAGTCGTCCTCGTCTCGAATGCGGGCATGAACTTGCGCTTTCCTCCAGAGCGGTAGCAGCAGTGTCACGCAGTCCTCCGCGTGGATCAAAGGATCTATGGTTTTCCCTCGAGTCTTTCCCACGAGGCTTTCACACGAAGCTTTCCCACAGGGCTGTCCCACGAGCACACGTGGTGGGAGTCGATCTTCGGCTTGAACGTCAAGGCAGTGCAGGGAAAACAGGTTCCTCTGGAATGGACTGACACATCTGGGGGACTCTTGGAATGGTGGCATGACCCTGGAGTTCCTCTCGCCTTTCCTGTGGAGAGCGCCTCCTCTTGAGATGCGACGGGAACGCCGGGAATTCTTTCCCTACGAAACAGGGAAAGGATCCCTCATCTCGACCGAGGAGTCGGAAACGGGGCTCCCCTGGATGTGTGCGGGACCCCACGTGCTTCCTCTCGAGTGGAGACGGGTATGTCGGGGAACTTCTTGAGTTGCAGCAAAGGTGTGAAGGACCGTTTGGAAGTTCCAGTGGTTAGATGTGATTGGCCTCGAGAAGCCTCATCGGAAATGGGCCTCATCTCGCCTGGAGGGCGAAACCTCCTGGATTTTCTCGAGTTGTGGCAGGTGCTCTCGACTTACGACGGGGACCTCAGGGACCCGCTCTGGTGGCCTCAGGAAAGGCCAGTCCCCATGCGAGTTCCTCGGGGGCCTCTCAGGATTCCTCTCCCGTCAATGCAAGGGCCTAAGACCTTGTGTGGAATCGGGGCCGGAACCTGAGGATTCCTCTCCAGTGCTGACATGGATCTTGGGGTACTTCTGGAGTCTCCCCAGGGGAGTCAGTCCTCGTCTCGAATGCGGGCATGCACTTGCGCTTTCCTCCAGAGCGGTAGCAGCAGTGTCACGCAGTCCGCCGCGTGGATCAAAGGATCTATGGTTTTCCCTCGAGTCTTTCCCACGAGGCTTTCCCACGAGGCTTTCCCACAGGGCTGTCCCACGTGCACACGTGGTGGGAGTCGATCCTCGGCTTGAACGTCAAGGCAGTGCAGGGAAAACAGGTTCCTCTGGAATGGACTGACAAATCTGGGGGACTCTTGGAATGGTGTCACGACCCTGGAGTTCCTCTCGCCTTTCCTGTGGAGAGCGCCTCCTCTTGAGATGCGACGGGAACGCCGGGAATTCTTTCCCTACGAAACAGGGAAAGGATCCCTCATCTCGAGCTAGGAGGCGGAAACGGGGCTCCCCTGGATGTGGGCGGGACCCACGTGCTTCCTCTCGAGTGGAGACGGGTATGTCGGGGAACTTCTTGAGTTGCAGCAAGGGTGTGAAGGACCCTTTGGAAGTTCCAGTGGTTAGACGTGATTAGCCACGAAAAGCCTCAGCGGAAATGGGCCTCATCTCGCCTGGAGGGCAAAACCTCCTGGATTTTCTCGAGTTGCGGCAGGTGCTCTCGACTTACGACGGGGACCTCAGGGACCCGCTCTGGTGGCCTCAGGAAAGGCCAGTCCCCATGCGAGTTCCTCGGGGGCCTCTCGGGATTCCTCTCCCGTCGATGCCGGGACCTAAGACCTTGTGTGGAGTCGGGGCCGGAACCTGAGGTTTCCTCTCCAGTGCTGACATGGATCTTGGGGTAATTCTGGAGTCTCCCCAGGGGAGTCAGTCCTCGTCTCGAATGCGGGCATGCACTTGCGCTTTCCTCCAGAGCGGTAGCAGCAGTGTCACGCAGTCCGCCGCGTGGATCAAAGGATCTATGGTTTTCCCTCGAGTCTTTCCCACGAGGCTTTCCCACGAGGCTTTCCCACAGGGCTGTCCCACGTGCACACGTGGTGGGAGTCGATCCTCGGCTTGAACGTCAAGGCAGTGCAGGGAAAACAGGTTCCTCTGGAATGGACTGACACATCTGGGGGACTCTTGGAATGGTGGCACGACCCTGGAGTTCCTCTCGCCTTTCCTGTGGAGAGCTTCTCCTCTTGAGATGCGACGGGAACGCCGGGAATTCTTTCCCTACGAAACAGGGAAAGGATCCCTCATCTCGAGCTAGGGGGCGGAAACGGAGCTCCCCTGGATGTGTGCGGGACCCCACGTGCTTCCTCTCGAGTGGAGACGGTATGTCGGGGAACTTCTTGAGTTGCAGCAATGGTGTGAAGGACCCTTTGGAAGTTCCAGTGGTTAGATGTGATTGGCCTCGAGAAGCCTCAGCGGAAATGGGCCTCATCTCGCCTGGAGGGCAAAACCTCCTGGATTTTCTCGAGTTGCGGCAGGTGCTCTCGACTTACGACGGGGACCTCAGGGAACCGCTCTGGTGGCCTCAGGAAAGGCCAGTCCCCATGCGAGTTCCACGGGGGCCTCTCAGGATTCCTCTCCCGTCGATGCCGGGGCCTAAGACCTTGTGTGGAGTCGGGGCCGAAACCTGAGGATTCCTCTCCAGTGCTGACATGGATCTTGGGGTACTTCTGGAGTCTCCCCAGGGGAGTCAGTCCTCGTCTCGAATGCGGGCATGCACTTGCGCTTTCCTCCAGAGCGGTAGCAGCAGTGTCACGCAGTCCGCAGCGTGGATCAAAGGATCTATGGTTTTCCCTCAAGTCTTTCCCACGAGGCTTTCCCACGAGGCTTTCCCACAGAGCTGTCCCACGTGCACACGTGGTGGGAGTCGATCCTCGGCTTGAACGTCAAGGCAGTGCAGGGAAAACAGGTTCCTCTGGAATGGACTGACATATCTGGGGGACTCTTGGAATGGTGTCACGACCCTGGAGTTCCTCTCCCTTTCCTGTGGAGAGCGCCTCCTCTTGAGATGCGACAGGAACGCCGGGAATTCTTTCCCTACGAAACAGGGAAAGGATCCCTCATCTCGAGCTAGGAGGCGGAAACGGGGCTCCCCTGGATGTGTGCGGGACCCACGTGCTTCCTCACGAGTGGAGACGGGTATGTCGGGGAACTTCTTCAGTTGCAGCAAGGGTGTCAAGGACCCTTTGGAAGTTCCAGTGGTTAGACATGATTAGCCACGAGAAGCCTCAGCGGAAATGGGCCTCATCTCGCCTGGAGGGCAAAACCTCCTGGATTTTCTCGAGTTGCGGCAGGTGCTCTCGACTTACGACGGGGACCTCAGGGACCCGCTCTGGTGGCCTCAGGAAAGGCCAGTCCCCATGCGAGTTCCTCGGGGGCCTCTGGGGATTCCTCTCCCGTCGATGCCGGGGCCTAAGACCTTGTGTGGAGTCGGGGCCGGAACCTGAGGATTCCTCTCCAGTGCTGACATGGATCTTGGGGTACTTCTGGAGTCTCCCCAGGGGAGTCAGTCCTCGTCTCGAATGCGGGCATGCACTTGCGCTTTCCTCCAGAGCGGTAGCAGCAGTGTCACGCAGTCCGCCGCGTGGATCAAAGGATCTATGGTTTTCCCTCGAGTCTTTCCCACGAGGCTTTCCCACGAGGCTTTCCCACAGGGCTGTCCCACGTGCACACGTGGTGGGAGTCGATCCTCGGCTTGAACGTCAAGGCAGTGGAGGGAAAACAGGTTCCTCTGGAATGGACTGACACATCTGGGGGACTCTTGGAATGGTGGCACGACCCTGGAGTTCCTCTCGCCTTTCCTGTGGAGAGCGCCTCCTCTTGAGATGCGACGGGAACGCCGGGAATTCTTTCCCTACGAAACAGGGAAAGGATCCCTCATCTCGAGCTAGGAGGCGGAAACGGGGCTCCCCTGGATGTGTGCGGGACACCACGTGCTTCCTCTCGAGTGGAGACGGGTATGTCGGGGAACTTCTTGAGTTGCAGCAAGGGTGTGAAGGACCCTTTGGAAGTTCCAGTGGTTAGATGTGATTGGCCTCGAGAAGCCTCAGCGGAAATGGGCCTCATCTCGCCTGGAGGGCAAAACCTCCTGGATTTTCTCGAGTTGCGGCAGGTGCTCTCGACTTACGACGGGGACCTCAGGGACCCGCTCTGGTGGCGTCAGGAAAGGCCAGTCCCCATGCGAGTTCCTCGGGGGCCTCTCAGGATTCCACTCCCGTCGATCCCGGGGCCTAAGACCTTGTGTGGAGTCGGGGCCGGAACCTGAGGATTCCTCTCCAGTGCTGACATGGATCTTGGGGTACTTCTGGAGTCTCCCCAGGGGAGTCAGTACTCGTCTCGAATGCGGGCATGCACTTGCGCTTTCCTCCAGAGCGGTAGCAGCATTGTCACGCAGTCCGCCGCGTGGATCAAAGGATCTGTGGTTTTCCCTCGAGTCTTTCCCAAGAGGCTTTCCCACGAGGCTTTCCCACAGGGCTGTCCCACGTGCACACGTGGTGGGAGTCGATCCTCGGCTTGAACGTCAAGGCAGTGAAGGGAAAACAGGTTCCTCTGGAATGGACTGACACATCTGGGGGACTCTTGGAATGGTGGCACGACCCTGGAGTTCCTCTCGCCTTTCCTGTGGAGAGCGCCTCCTCTTGAGATGCGACGGGAACGCCGGGAATTCTTTCCCTACGAAACAGGGAAAGGATCCCTCATCTCGAGCTAGGAGGCGGAAAGGGGGCTCCCCTGGATGTGTGCGGGACCCCACGTGCTTCCTCTCGAGTGGAGACGGGTATGTCGGGGACCTTCTTGAGTTGCAGCAAGGGTGTGAAGGACCCTTTGGAAGTTCCAGTGGTTAGATGTGATTGGCCTCGAGAAGCGTCAGCGGAAATGGGCCTCATCTCGCCTGGAGGGCAAAACCTCCGAGATTTTCTCGAGTTGCGGCATGTGCTCTCGACTTACGACGAGGACCTCAGGGACCCGCTTTGGTGGCCTCAGGAAAGGCCAGTCCCCATGCGAGTTCCTCTGGGGATTCCTCTCCCGTCGATGCCGGGGCCTAAGACCTTGTGTGTAGTCGGGGCCGGAACCTGAGGATTCCTCTCCAGTGCTGACATGGATCTTGGGGTACTTCTGGAGTCTCCCCAGGGGAGTCAGTCCTCGTCTCGAATGCGGGCATGCACTTGCGCTTTCCTCCAGAGCGGTAGCAGCAGTGTCACGCAGTCCGCCGCGTGGATCAAAGGATCTATGGTTTTCCCTCGAGTCTTTCCCACGAGGCTTTCCCACGAGGCTTTCCCACAGGGCTGTCCCACGTGCACACGTGGTGGGAGTCGATCCTCGGCTTGAACGTCAAGGCAGTGGAGGGAAAACAGGTTCCTCTGGAATGGACTGACACATCTGGGGGACTCTTGGAATGGTGGCACGACCCTGGAGTTCCTCTCGCCTTTCCTGTGGAGAGCGCCTCCTCTTGAGATGCGACGGGAACGCCGGGAATTCTTTCCCTACGAAACAGGGAAAGGATCCCTCATCTCGAGCTAGGAGGCGGAAACGGGGCTCCCCTGGATGTGTGCGGGACACCACGTGCTTCCTCTCGAGTAGAGACGGGTATGTCGGGGAACTTCTTGAGTTGCAGCAAGGGTGTGAAGGACCCTTTGGAAGTTCCAGTGGTTAGATGTGATTGGCCTCGAGAAGCCTCAGCGGAAATGGGCCTCATCTCGCCTGGAGGGCAAAACCTCCTGGATTTTCTCGAGTTGCGGCAGGTGCTCTCGACTTACGACGGGGACCTCAGGGACCCGCTCTGGTGGCCTCAGGAAAGGCCAGTCCCCATGCGAGTTCCTCGGGGGCCTCTCAGGATTCCACTCCCGTCGATGCCGGGGCCTAAGACCTTGTGTGGAGTCGGGGCCGGAACCTGAGGATTCCTCTCCAGTGCTGACATGGATCTTGGGGTACTTCTGGAGTCTCCCCAGGGGAGTCAGTACTCGTCTCGAATGCGGGCATGCACTTGCGCTTTCCTCCAGAGCGGTAGCAGCAGTGTCACGCAGTCCGCCGCGTGGATCAAAGGATCTGTGGTTTTCCCTCGAGTCTTTCCCAAGAGGCTTTCCCACGAGGCTTTCCCACAGGGCTGTCCCACGTGCACACGTGGTGGGAGTCGATCCTCGGCTTGAACGTCAAGGCAGTGAAGGGAAAACAGGTTCCTCTGGAATGGACTGACACATCTGGGGGACTCTTGGAATGGTGGCACGACCCTGGAGTTCCTCTCGCCTTTCCTGTGGAGAGCGCCTCCTCTTGAGATGCGACGGGAACGCCGGGAATTCTTTCCCTACGAAACAGGGAAAGGATCCCTCATCTCGAGCTAGGAGGCGGAAACGGGGCTCCCCTGGATGTGTGCGGGACCCCACGTGCTTCCTCTCGAGTGGAGACGGGTATGTCGGGGTCCTTCTTGAGTTGCAGCAAGGGTGTGAAGGACCCTTTGGAAGTTCCAGTGGTTAGATGTGATTGGCCGCGAGAAGCGTCAGCGGAAATGGGCCTCATCTCGCCTGGAGGGCAAAACCTCCGAGATTTTCTCGAGTTGCGGCATGTGCTCTCGACTTACGACGAGGACCTCAGGGACCCGCTTTGGTGGCCTCAGGAAAGGCCAGTCCCCATGCGAGTTCCTCTGGGGATTCCTCTCCCGTCGATACCGGGGCCTAAGACCTTGTGTGGAGTCGGGGCAGGAACCTGAGGATTCCTCTCCAGTGCTGACATGGATCTTGGGGTACTTCTGGAGTCTCCCCAGGGGAGTCAGTCCTCGTCTCGAATGCGGGCATGCACTTGTGCTTTCCTCCAGAGCGGTAGCAGCAGTGTCACGCAGTCCGCCGCGTGGATCAAAGGATCTATGGTTTTCCCTCGAGTCTTTCCCACGAGGGTTTCCCACGAGGCTTTCCCACAGGGCTGTCCCACGTGCACACGTGGTGGGAGTCGATCCTCGGCTTGAACGTCAAGGCAGTGCAGGGAAAACAGGTTCCTCTGGAATGGACTGACACATCTGGGGGACTCTTGGAATGGTGGCACGACCCTGGAGTTCCTCTCGCCTTTCCTGTGGAGAGCGCCTCCTCTTGAGGTGCGACGGGAACGCCGGGAATTCTTTCCCTACGAAACAGGGAAAGGATCCCTCATCTCGAGCTAGGAGGCGGAAACGGGGCTCCCCTGGATGTGTGCGGGACCCACGTGCTTCGTCTCGAGTGGAGACGGTATGTCGGGGAACTTCTTGAGTTGCAGCAAGGGTGTGAATGACCCTTTGGAAGTTCAGTGGTTAGAAGTGATTAGCCTCGATAAGCCTCAGCCGAAATGGGCCTCATATCACCTGGAGGGCAAAACATCCTGGATTTTCTCGAGTTGCGGCAGGTGCTCTCGACTTACGACGGGGACCTCAGGGACCCGCTCTGGTGGCCTCAGGAAAGGGCAGTCCCCATGCGACTTCCTCGGGGGCCTCTCGGAATTCCTCTCCCGTCGATGCCGGGGCCGAAGACCTTGTGTGGAGTCGGGACCGGAACCAGAAGATTCCACTCCAGTGCTGACATGGATCTTGGGGTACTTCTGGAGTCTCCCCAGGGGAGTCAGTCCTCGTTTCGAATGCGGGCATGCACTTGCGCTTTCCTCCAGAGCGGTAGCAGCAGTGTCACGCAGTCCGCCGCGTGGATCAAAGGATCTATGGTTTTCCCTCGAGTCTTTCCCACGAGGCTTTCCCACGAGGCTTTCCCACAGGGCTGTCCCACGTGCACACGTGGTGGGAGTCGATCCTCGGCTTGAACGTCAAGGCAGTGCAGGGAAAACAGGTTCCTCTGGAATGGACTGACACACCTGGGGGACTCTTGGAATGGTGGCACGACCCTGGAGTTCCTCTCGCCTTTCCTGTGGGAGTGCCTCCTCTTGAGATGCGACGGGAATGCCGGGAATTCTTTCCCTACGAAACAGGGAAAGGATCCCTCATCTCGAGCTAGGAGGTGGAAACGGGGCTACCCTGGATGTGTGCGGGACCCCACGTGCTTCCTCTCGAGTGGAGACGGGTATGTCGGGGAACTTCTAGAGTTGCAGCAAGGGTGTGAAGGACCCTTTGGAAGTTCCAGTGGATAGATGTGATTGGCCTCGAGAAGCCTCAGCGGAAATGGGCCTCATCTCGCCTGGAGGGCAAAACCTCCTGGATTTTCTCGAGTTGCGGCATGTGCTCTCGACTTACGACGGGGACCTCGGGGACCCGCTCTGGTGGCCTCAGGAAAGGCCAGTCCTCATGCGAGTTCCTCGGGGGCCTCTCGGGATTCCTCTCCCGTCGATTCCGGGGCCTAAGACCTTGTGTGGAGTCGGGGCCGGAACCTGAGGATTCCTCTCCAGTGCTGACATGGATCTTGGGGTACTTCTGGAGTCTCCCCAGGGGAGTCAGTCCTCGTCTCGAATGCGGGCATGCACTTGCGCTTTCCTCCAGAGCGGTAGCAGCAGTGTCACGCAGTCCGCCGCGTGGATCAAAGGATCTATGGTTTTCCCTCGAGTCTTTCCCACGAGGCTTTCCCACGAGGCTTTCCACAGGGCTGTCCCACGTGCACACGTGGTGGGAGTCGATCCTCGGCTTGAACGTCAAGGCAGTAAAGGGAAAACAGGTTCCTCTGGAATGGACTGACACATCTGAGGGACTCTTGGAATGGTGGCACAACCCTGGAGTTCCTCTCGCCTTTCCTGTTGAGAGCGCCTCCTCTTGAGATGCGACGGGAACGCCGGGAATTCTTTCCCTACGAAACAGGGAAAGGATCCCTCATCTCGAGCTAGGAGGTGGAAACGGGGCTACCCTGGATGTGTGCGGGACCCCACGTGCTTCCTCTCGAGTGGAGACGGGTATGTCGGGGAACTTCTAGATTTGCAGCAAGGGTGTGAAGGACCCTTTGGAAGTTCCAGTGGTTAGATGTGATTGGCCTCGAGAAGCCTCAGCGGAAATGGGCCTCATCTCGCCTGGAGGGCAAAACCTCCTGAATTTTCTCGAGTTGCGGAAGGTGCTCTCGACTTACGACGGGGACCTCAGGGACCCGCTCTGGTGGCCACAGGAAAATGCAGTACCCATGCGACTTCCTCGGGGGCCTCTCGGGATTCCTCTCCCGTCGATGCCGGGGCCGAAGTCCTTGTGTGGAGTCGGGGCCGGAACCAGAAGATTCCTCTCCAGTGCTGACATGGATCTTGGGGTATTTCTGGAGTCTCCCCAGGGGAGTCAGTCCTCGTTTCGAATGCGGGCATGCACTTGCGCTTTCCTCCAGAGCGGTAGCAGCAGTGTCACGCAGTCCGCCGCGTGGATCAAAGGATCTATGGTTTTCCCTCGAGTCTTTCCCACGAGGCTTTCCCACGAGGCTTTCCACAGGGCTGTCCCACCTGCACACGTGGTGGGAGTCGATCCTCGGCTTGAACGTCAAGGCAGTGCAGGGAAAACAGGTTCCTCTGGAATGGACTGACACATCTGGGGGACTCTTGGAATGGTGGCACGACCCTGGAGTTCCTCTCGCCTTTCCTGTGGAGAGCGCCTCCTCTTGAGATGCGACAGGAACGCCGGGAATTCTTTCCCTACGAAACAGGGAAAGGATCCCTCATCTCGAGCTAGGAGGCGGAAATGGGGCTCCCCTGGATTTTTGCGGGACCCCACGTGCTTCCTCTCGAGTGGAGACGGGTATGTCGGGGAACTTCTTGAGTTACAGCAAGGGTGTGAAGGACCCTTTGGAAGTTCCAGTGGTTAGATGTGATTGGCCTCCAGAAGCCTCAGCGGAAATGGGCCTCATCTCGCCTGGAGGGCAAAACCTCCTGAATTTTCTCGAGTTGCGGCAGGTGCTCTCGACTTACGACGGGGACCTCAGGGACCCGCTCTGGTGGCCTCAGGAAAGGGCAGTACCCATGCGACTTCCTCGGGGGCCTCTCGGGATTCCTCTCCCATCGATGCCGGGGCCGAAGTCCTTGTGTGGAGTCGGGGCCGGAACCAGAAGATTCCTCTCCAGTGCTGACATGGATCTTGGGGTATTTCTGGAGTCTCCCCAGGGGAGTCAGTCCTCGTTTCGAATGCGGGCATGCACTTGCGCTTTCCTCCAGAGCGGTAGCAGCAGTGTCACGCAGTCCGCCGCGTGGATCAAAAGATCTATGGTTTTCCCTCGAGTCTTTCCCACGAGGCTTTCCCACGAGGCTTTCCACAGGGCTGTCCCACCTGCACACGTGGTGGGAGTCGATCCTCGGCTTGAACGTCAAGGCAGTGCAGGGAAAACAGGTTCCTCTGGAATGGACTGACACCTATGGGGTCTCTTGGAATGGTGGCACGACCCTGGAGTTCCTCTCGCCTTTCCTGTGGGAGTGCCTCCTCTTGAGATGCGACGGGAACGCCGGGAATTCTTTCCCTACGAAACAGGGAAAGGATCCCTCATCTCGAGCTAGGAGGCGGAAACGGGGCTCCCCTCGATGTGTGCGGGACCCCATGTGCTTCCTCTCGAGTGGAGACGGGTATGTCTGGGAACTTCTTGAGTTGCAGCAAGGGTGTGAAGGACCCTTTGGAAGTTCCAGTGGTTAGACGTGATTAGCCTCGAGAAGCCTCAGCGGAAATGGGCCTCATCTCGCCTGGAGGGCAAAACCTCCTGGATTTTCTCGAGTTGCGGCAGGTGCTCTCGACTTACGACGGGGACCTCAGGGACCCGCTCTGGTGGCCTCAGGAAAGGCCAGTCCCCATGCGAGTTCATCGGAGGCCTCTCGGGATTCCTCTCCCGTCGATGCCGGGGCCTAAGACCTTGTGTGGAGTCGGGGCCGGAACCTGAGGATTCCTCTCCAGTGCTGACATGGATCTTGGGGTACTTCTGGAGTCTCCCCAGGGGAGTCAGTCCTCGTCTCGAATGCGGGCATGCACTTGCCCTATCCTCCAGAGCGGTAGCAGCAGTGTCACGCAGTCCGCCGCGTGGATCAAAGGATCTATGGTTTTCCCTCGAGTCTTTCCCACGAGGCTTTCCCACGAGGCTTTCCCACAGGGCTGTCCCACGTGCACACGTGGTGGGAGTGGATCCTCGGCTTGAACGTCAAGGCAGTGCAGGGAAAACAGGTTCCTCTGGAATGGACTGACACATCTGGGGGACTCTGGGAATGGTGGCACGACCCTGGAGTTCCTTTCGCCTTTCCTGTGGAGAGCGCCTCCTCTTGAGATGCGACGGGAACGCCGGGAATTCTTTCCCTACGAAACAGGGAAAGGATCCCTCATCTCGAGCTAGGAGGCGGAAACGGGGCTCCCCTGGATGTTTACGGGACCCCACGTGCTTCCTATCGAGTTGAGACGGGTATGTCGGGGAACTTCTTGAGTAGCAGCAAGGGTGTGAAGGACCCTTTGGAAGTTCCAGTGGTTAGATGTGATTGGCCTCGAGAAGCCTCAGCGGAAATGGGCCTCATCTCGCCTGGAGGGCAAAACCTCCTGCATTTTCTCGAGTTGCGGCAGGTGCTCTCGACTTACGACGGGGACCTCAGGGACCCGCTCTGGTGGCCTCAGGAAAGGCCAGTCCCCATGCGAGTTCCTCGGGGGCCTCTCGGGATTCCTCTCCCGTCGATGCCGGGGCCTAAGACCTTGTGTGGAGTCGGGGCCGGAACCTGAGGATTCCTCTCCAGTGCTGACATGGATCTTGGGGTACTTCTGGAGTCTCCCCAGGGGAGTCAGTCCTCGTCTCGAATGAGGGCATGCACTTGCGCTTTCCTCCAGAGCGGTAGCAGCAGTGTCACGCAGTCCGCCGCGTGGATCAAAGGATCTATGGTTTTCCCTCGAGTCTTTCCCACGAGGCTTTCCCACGAGGCTTTCCCACAGGGCTGTCCCACGTGCACACGTGGTGGGAGTGGATCCTCGGCTTGAACGTCAAGGCAGTGCAGGGAAAACAGGTTCCTCTGGAATGGACTGACACATCTGTGGGACTCTTGGAATGGTGGCACGACCCTGGAGTTCCTCTCGCCTTTCCTGTGGAGAGCGCCTCCTCTTGAGATGCGACGGGAACGCCGGGAATTCTTTACCTACGAAACAGGGAAAGGATCCCTCATCTCGAGCTAGGAGGCGGAAACGGGGCTCCCCTGGATGTGTGCGGGACCCCACGTGCTTCCTCTCGAGTGAAGACGGGTATGTCGGGGAACATCTTGAGTTGCAGCAAGGGTGTGAAGGACCCTTTGGAAGTTCCAGTGGTTAGACGTGATTAGCCTCGAGAAGCCTCAGCGGAAATGGGCCTCATCTCGCCTGGAGGGCAAAACCTCCTGGATTTTCTCGAGTTGCGGCAGGTGCTCTCGACTTACGACGGGGACCTCAGGGACCCGCTCTGGTGGCCTCAGGAAAGGCCAGTCCCCATGCGAGTTCCTCGGGGGCCTCTCGGGATTCCTCTCCCGTCGATGCCGGGGCCTAAGACCTTATGTGGAGTCGGGGCCGGAACCTGAGGATTCCTCTCCAGTGCTGACATGCATCTTGGGGTACTTCTGGAGTCTCCCCAGGGGAGTCAGTCCTCGTCTCGAATGCGGGCATGCACTTGTGCTTTCCTCCAGAGCGGTAGAAGCAGTGTCACGCAGTCCGCCGCGTGGATCAAAGGTTCTATGGTTTTCCCTCGAGTCTTTCCCACGAGGCTTTCCCACGAGGCTTTCCCACAGGGCTGTCCCACGTGCACACGTGGTGGGAGTCGATCCTCGGCTTGAACGTCAAGGCAGTGCAGGGAAAACAGGTTCCTCTGGAATGGACTGACACATTTGGGGGCTCTTGGAATGGTGGCACGACCCTGGAGTTCCTCTCGCCTTTCCTGTGGAGAGCGCCTCCTCTTGAGATGCGACGGGAACGCCGGGAATTCTTTCCCTACGAAACAGGGAAAGGATCCCTCATCTCGAGCTAGGAGGCGGAAACGGGGCTCCCCTGGATGTGTGCGGGACCCCACGTGCTTCCTCTCGAGTGGAGACGGGTATGTCGGGGAACTTCTTGAGTTGCAGCAAGGGTGTGAAGGACCCTTTGGAAGTTCCAGTGGTTAGACGTGATTAGCCTCGAGAAGCCTCAGCGGAAATGGGCCTCATCTCGCCTGGAGGGCAAAACCTCCTGGATTTTCTCGAGTTGCGGCAGGTGCTCTCGACTTACGACGGGGACCTCAGGGACCCGCTCTGGTGGCCTCAGGAAAGGCCAGTCCCCATGCGAGTTCCTCGGGGGCCTCTCGGGATTCCTCTCCCGTCGATGCCGGGGCCTAAGACCTTGTGTGGAGTCGGGGCCGGAACCTGAGGATTCCTCTCCAGTGCTGACATGGATCTTGGGGTACTTCTGGAGTCTCCCCAGGGGAGTCAGTCCTCGTCTCGAATGCGGGCATGCACTTGCGCTTTCCTCCAGTGCGGTAGCAGCAGTGTCACACAGTCCGCCGCGTGGATCAAAGGATCTATGGTTTTCCCTCGAGTCTTTCCCACGAGGCTTTCCCACGAGGCTTTCCCACAGGGCTGTCCCACGTGCACACGTGGTGGGAGTCGATCCTCGGCTTGAACGTCAAGGCAGTGCAGGGAAAACAGGTTCCTCTGGAATGGACTGACCCATCTGGGCGTCTCTTGGAATGGTTGCACGACCCTGGAGTTCCTCTCGCCTCTCCTGTGGAGAGCTCCTCCTCTTGAGATGCGACGGGAACGCCGGGAATTCTTTCCCTACGAAACAGGGAAAAGATCCCTCATCTCGAGCTAGGAGGCGGAAACGGGGCTCCCCTGGATGTTTACGGGACCCCACGTGCTTCCTCTAGAGTGGAGACGGGTATGTCGGGGAACTTCTTGAGTTGCAGCAAGGGTGTGAAGGACCCTTTGGAAGTTCCAGTGGTTAGATGTGATTAGCCTCGAGAAGCCTCAGCGGAAATGGGCCTCATCTCGCCTGGAGGGCAAAACCTCCTGAATTTTCTCGAGTTGCGGCATGTGCTCTCGACTTACGACGGGGACCTCAGGGACCCGCTCCGGTGACCTCAGGAAAGGCCAGTCCCCATGCGAGTTCCTCGGGGGCCTCTCGGGATTCCTCTCCATTGATGCCGGGGCCTAAGACCTTGTGTGGAGTCGGGGCCGGAACCTGAGGATTCCTCTCCAGTGCTGACATGGATCATGGGGTACTTCTGGAGTCTCCCCAGGGGAGTCAGTCCTCGTCTCGAATGCGGGCATGTACTTGCGCTTTCCTCCAGAGCGGTAGCAGCAGTGTCACGCAGTCCGCCGCGTGGATCAAAGGATCTATGGTTTTCCCTCGAGTCTTTCCCACGAGGCTCTCCCACAGGGCTGTCCCACTTGCACACGTGGTGGGAGTCGATCCTCGGCTTGAACGTCAAGGCAGTGCAGGGAAAACAGGTTCCTCTGGAATGGACTGACACATCTGGGGGACTCTTGGAATGGTGGCACGACCCTGGAGTTCCTCTCGCCTTTCCTGTGGAGAGCACCTCCTCTTGAGATGCGACGGGAACGCCGGGAATTCTTTCCCTACGAAACAGGGAAAGGATCCCTCATCTCGAGCTAGGAGGCGGAAATGGGGCTCCCCTGGATGTGTACGGGATACCACGTGCTTCCTATCGAGTGGAGACGGGTATGTCGGGGAACTTCTTGAGTAGCAGCAAGGGTGTGAAGGACCCTTTGGAAGTTCCAGTGGTTAGATGTGATTGGCCTCGAGAAGCCTCAGCGGAAATGGGCCTCATCTCGCCTGGAGGGCAAAACCTCCTGGATTTTCTCGAGTTACGGCAGGTGCTCTCGACTTACGACGGGGACCTCAGGGACCCGCTCTGGTGGCCTCAGGAAAGGCCAGTCCCCATGCGAGTTCCTCGGGGGCCTCTCGGGATTCCTCTCCCGTCGATGCCGGGGCCTAAGACCTTGTGTGGAGTCGGGGCCGGAACCTGAGGATTCCTCTCCAGTGCTGACATGGATCTTGGGGTACTTCTGGAGTCTCCCCAGGGGAGTCAGTCCTCGTCTCGAATGCGGGCATGTACTTGCGCTTTCCTCCAGAGCGGTAGCAGCAGTGTCACGCAGTCCGCCGCGTGGATCAAAGGATCTATGGTTTTCCCTCGAGTCTTTCCCACGAGGCTTTCCCACGAGGCTTTCCCACAGGGCTGTCCCACGTGCACACGTGGTGGGAATCGATCCTCGGCTTGAACGTCAAGGCAGTGCAGGGAAAACAGGTTCCTCTGGAATGCACTGACACATCTGGGCGTCTCTTGGAATGGTGGCACGACCCTGGAGTTCCTCTCGCCTCTCCTGTGGAGAGCGCCTCCTCTTGAGATGCGACGGGAACGCCGGGAATTCTTTCCCTACGAAACAGTGAAAGGATCCCTCATCTCGAGCTAGGAGGCGGAAACGGGGCTCCCCTGGATGTGTGCGGGATACCACGTGCTTCCTATCGAGTGGAGACGGGTATGTCGGGGAACTTCTTGAGTAGCAGCAAGGGTGTGAAGGACCCTTTGGAAGTTCCAGTGGTTAGATGTGATTGGCCTCGAGAAGCCTCAGCGGAAATGGGCCTCATCTCGCCTGGAGTGCAAAACCTCCTGGATTTTCTCGAGTTACAGCAGGTGCTCTCGACTTACGACGGGGACCTCAGGGACCCGCTCTGGTGGCCTCAGGAAAGGCCAGTCCCCATGCGAGTTCCTCGGGGGCCTCTCGGGATTCCTCTCCCGTCGATGCCGGGGCCTAAGACCTTGTGTGGAGTCGGGGCCGGAACCTGAGGATTCCTCTCCAGTGCTGACATGGATCTTGGGGTACTTCTGGAGTCTCCCCAGGGGAGTCAGTCCTCGTCTCGAATGCGGGCATGCACTTGCGCTTTCCTCCAGAGCGGTAGCAGCAGTGTCACGCAGTCCGCCGCGTGGATCAAAGGATCTATGGTTTTCCCTCGAGTCTTTCCCACGAGGCTTTCCCACGAGGCTTTCCCACAGGGCTGTCCCACGTGCACACGTGGTGGGAGTCGATCCTCGGCTGGAACGTCAAGGCAGTGCAGGGAAAACAGGTTCCTCTGGAATGGACTGACACATCTGGGGGACTCTTGGAATGGTGGCACGACCCTGGAGTTCCTCTCGCCTTTCCTGTGGAGAGCGCCTCCTCTTGAGATGCGACGGGAACGCCGGGAATTCTTTCCCTACGAAACAGGGAAAGGATCCCTCATCTCGAGCTAGGAGGCGGAAACGGGGCTCCCCTGGATGTGTGCGGGAACCCACGTGCTTCCTCTCGAGTGGAGACGAGTATGTCGGGGAACTTCTTGAGTTGCAGCAAGGGTGAGAAGGACCCTTTGGAAGTTCCAGTGGTTAGACGTGATTAGCCTCGAGAAGCCTCACTGGAAATGGGCCTCATCTCGCCTGGAGGGCAAAACCTCCTGGATTTTCTCGAGTTGCGGCAGGTGCTCACGACTTACGACGGGGACCTCAGGGACCTGCTCTGGTGGCCTCAGGAAAGGCCAGTCCCCATGCGAGTTCCTCGGGGGCCTCTCGGGATTCCTCTCCCGTCGTTGCCGGGGCCTAAGACCTTGTGTGGAGTCGGGGCCGGAACCTGAGGATTCCTCTCCAGTGCTGACATGGATCTTGGGGTACTTCTGGAGTCTCCCCAGGGGAGTCAGTCCTCGTCTCGAATGCGGGCATGCACTTGCGCTTTCCTCCAGAGCGGTAGCAGCAGTGTCACGCAGTCCGCCGCGTGGATCAAAGGATCTATGGTTTTCCCTCGAGTCTTTCCCACGA
Source organism: Ovis canadensis (assembly GCF_042477335.2). NCBI lineage: Eukaryota > Metazoa > Chordata > Mammalia > Artiodactyla > Bovidae > Ovis > Ovis canadensis. Next base: position 2,832,369 of record NC_091262.1, on the reverse strand, counting down.
GGCTTTCCCACGAGGCTTTCCCACAGGGCTGTCCCACGTGCACACGTGGTGGGAGTCGATCCTCGGCTTGAACGTCAAGGCAGTGCAGGGAAAACAGGTTCCTCTGGAATGGACTGACACATTTGGGGGACTCTTGGAATGGTGGCACGACCCTGGAGTTCCTCTCGCCTTTCCTGTGGAGAGCGCCTCCTCTTGAGATGCGACGGGAACGCCGGGAATTCTTTCCCTACGAAACAGGGAAAGGATCCCTCATCTCGAGCTAGGAGGCGGAAACGGGGCTCCCCTGGATGTGTGCGGGACCCCACGTGCTTCCTCTCGAGTTGAGACGGGTATGTCGGGGAACTTCTTGAGTTGCAACAAGGGTGTGAAGGACCCTTTGGAAGTTCCAGTGGTTAGACGTGATTAGCCTCGAGAAGCCTCAGTGGAAATGGGCCTCATCTCGCCTGGAGGGCAAAACCTCCTGAATTTTCTCGAGTTGCGTCAGGTGCTCTCGACTTAAGACGGGGACCTCAGGGACCCGCTCTGGTGGCCTCAGGAAAGGCCAGTCCCCATGCGAGTTCCTCGGGGGCCTCTCGGGATTCCTCTCCCTTAGATGTCGGGGCCTAAGACCTTGTGTGGAGTCGGGGCCGGAACCTGAGGATTCCTCTCCAGTGCTGACATGGATCTTGGGGTACTTCTGGAGTCTCCCCAGGGGAGTCAGTCCTCGTCTCGAATGCGGGCATGCACTTGCGCTTTCCTCCAGAGCGGTAGCAGCAGTGTCACGCAGTCCGCCGCGTGGATCAAAGGATCTATGGTTTTCCCTCGAGTCTTTCCCACGAGGCTTTCCCACGAGGCTTTCCCACGAGGCTTTCCCACAGGGCTGTCCCACGTGCACAGGTGGTGGGAGTCGATCCTCGGCTTGAACGTCAAGGCAGTGAAGGGAAAACAGGTTCCTCTGGAATGGACTGACCCATCTGGGCGTCTCTTGGAATGGTGGCACGACCCTGGATTTCCTCTCGCCTCTCCTATGGATAGCGCCTCCTCTTGAGATGCGACGGGAACGCCGGGAATTCTTTCCCTAAGAAACAGGGAAAGGATCCCTTATCTCGAGCTAGGAGGCGGAAACGGGGCTCCCCTGGATGTGTGCGGGACCCCACGTGCTTCCTCTCGAGTGGAGACGGGTATGTCGGGGAACTTCTTGAGTTGCAGCAAGGGTGTGAAGGACCCTTTGGAAGTTCCAGTGGTTAGATGTGATTAGCCTCGAGAAGCCTCAGCGGAAATGGGCCTCATCTCGCCTGGAGGGCAAAACCTCCTGGATTTTCTCGAGTTGCGGCATGTGCTCTCGACTTACGACGGGGACCTCAGGACCCGCTCTGGTGACGTCAGGAAAGGCCAGTCCCCATGCGAGTTCCTCGGGGGCCTCTCGGGATTCCGCTCCCATTGATGCCGGGGCCTAAGACCTTGTGTGGAGTCGGGGCCGGAACCTGAGGATTCCTCTCCAGTGCTGACATGGATCTTGGGGTACTTCTGGAGTCTCCCCAGGGGAGTCAGTCCTCGTCTCGAATGCGGGCATGTACTTGCGCTTTCCTTCAGAGCGGTAGCAGCAGTGTCACGCAGTCCGCCGCGTGGATCAAAGGATCTATGGTTTTCCCTCGAGTCTTTCCCACGAGGCTTTCCCACGAGGCTTTCCCACAGGGCTGTCCCACGTGCACACGTGGTGGGAGTCGATCCTCGGCTTGAACGTCAAGGCAGTGCAGGGAAAACAGGTTCCTCTGGAATGGACTGACACATCTGGGGGACTCTTGGAATGGTGGCACAACCCTTCAGTTCCTCTCGCCTTTCCTGTGGAGAGCGCCTCCTCTTGAGATGCGACGGGAACGCCGGGAATTCTTTCCCTACGAAACAGTGAAAGGATCCCTCATCTCGAGCTAGGAGGCGGAAACGGGGCTCCCCTGGATGTGTGCGGGATACCACGTGCTTCCTATCGAGTGGAGACGGGTATGTCGGGGAACTTCTTGAGTAGCAGCAAGGGTGTGAAGGACCCTTTGGAAGTTCCAGTGGTTAGATGTGATTGGCCTCGAGAAGCCTCAGCGGAAATGGGCCTCATCTCGCCTGGAGGGCAAAACCTCCTGGATTTTCTCGAGTTACGGCAGGTGCTCTCGACTTACGACGGGGACCTAAGGGACCCGCTCTGGTGGCCTCAGGAAAGGCCAGTCCCCATGCGAGTTCCTCGGGGGCCTCTCGGGATTCCTCTCCCGTCGATGCCGGGGCCTAAGACCTTGTGTGGAGTCGGGGCCGGAACCTGAGGATTCCTCTCCAGTGCTGACATGGATCTTGGGGTACTTCTGGAGTCTCCCCAGGGGAGTCAGTCCTCGTCTCGAATGCGGGCATGCACTTGCGCTTTCCTCCAGAGCGGTAGCAGCAGTGTCACGCAGTCCGCCGCGTGGATCAAAGGATCTATGGTTTTCCCTCGAGTCTTTCCCACGAGGCTTTCCCACGAGGCTTTCCCACAGGGCTGTCCCACGTGCACACGTGGTGGGAGTCTATCCTCGGCTTGAACGCCAAGGCAGTGCAGGGAAAACAGGTTCCTCTGGAATGGACTGACACATCTGGGGGACTCTTGGAATGGTGGCACGACCCTGGAGTTCCTCTCGCCTTTCCTGTGGAGAGCGCCTCCTCTTGAGATGCGACGGGAACGCCGGGAATTCTTTCCCTACGAAACAGGGAAAGGATCCCTCATCTCGAGCTAGGAGGCGGAAACGGGGCTCCCCTGGATGTGTGCGGGAACCCACGTGCTTCCTCTCGAGTGGAGACGGGTATGTCGGGGAACTTCTTGAGTTGCAACAAGGGTGTGAAGGACCCTTTGGAAGTTCCAGTGGTTAGACGTGATTAGCCTCGAGAAGCCTCAGTGGAAATGGGCCTCATCTCGCCTGGAGGGCAAAACCTCCTGAATTTTCTCGAGTTGCGTCAGGTGCTCTCGACTTAAGACGGGGACCTCAGGGACCCGCTCTGGTGGCCTCAGGAAAGGCCAGTCCCCATGCGAGTTCCTCGGGGGCCTCTCGGGATTCCTCTCCCTTAGATGTCGGGGCCTAAGACCTTGTGTGGAGTCGGGGCCGGAACCTGAGGATTCCTCTCCAGTGCTGACATGGATCTTGGGGTACTTCTGGAGTCTCCCCAGGGGAGTCAGTCCTCGTCTCGAATGCGGGCATGCACTTGCGCTTTCCTCCAGAGCGGTAGCAGCAGTGTCACGCAGTCCGCCGCGTGGATCAAAGGATCTATGGTTTTCCCTCGAGTCTTTCCCACGAGGCTTTCCCACGAGGCTTTCCCACGAGGCTTTCCCACAGGGCTGTCCCACGTGCACACGTGGTGGGAGTCGATCCTCGGCTTGAACGTCAAGGCAGTGAAGGGAAAACAGGTTCCTCTGGAATGGACTGACCCATCTGGGCGTCTCTTGGAATGGTGGCACGACCCTGGATTTCCTCTCGCCTCTCCTATGGAGAGCGCCTCCTCTTGAGATGCGACGGGAACGCCGGGAATTCTTTCCCTAAGAAACAGGGAAAGGATCCCTCATCTCGAGCTAGGAGGCGGAAACGGGGCTCCCCTGGATGTGTGCGGGACCCCACGTGCTTCCTCTCGAGTGGAGACGGGTATGTCGGGGAACGTCTTGAGTTGCAGCAAGGGTGTGAAGGACCCTTTGGAAGTTCCAGTGGTTAGATGTGATTAGCCTCGAGAAGCCTCAGCGGAAATGGGCCTCATCTCGCCTGGAGGGCAAAACCTCCTGGATTTTCTCGAGTTGCGGCATGTGCTCTCGACTTACGACGGGGACCTCAGGACCCGCTCTGGTGACCTCAGGAAAGGCCAGTCCCCATGCGAGTTCCTCGGGTGCCTCTCGGGATTCCGCTCCCATTGATGCCGGGGCCTAAGACCTTGTGTGGAGTCGGGGCCGGAACCTGAGGATTCCTCTCCAGTGCTGACATGGATCATGGGGTACTTCTGGAGTCTCCCCAGGGGAGTCAGTCCTCGTCTCGAATGCGGGCATGTACTTGCGCTTTCCTCCAGAGCGGTAGCAGCAGTGTCACGCAGTCCGCCGCGTGGATCAAAAGATCTATGGTTTTCCCTCGAGTCTTTCCCACGAGGCTTTCCCACGAGGCTTTCCCACAGGGCTGTCCCACGTGCACACGTGGTGGGAGTCGATCCTCGGCTTGAACGTCAAGGCAGTGCAGGGAAAACAGGTTCCTCTGGAATGGACTGACACATCTGGGGGACTCTTGGAATGGTGGCACGACCCTTCAGTTCCTCTCGCCTTTCCTGTGGAGAGCGCCTCCTCTTGAGATGCGACGGGAACGCCGGGAATTCTTTCCCTACGAAACAGTGAAAGAATCCCTCATCTCGAGCTAGGAGGCGGAAACGGGGCTCCCCTGGATGTGTGCGTGATACCACGTGCTTCCTATCGAGTGGAGACGGGTATGTCGGGGAACTTCTTGAGTAGCAGCAAGGGTGTGAAGGACCCTTTGGAAGTTCCAGTGGTTAGATGTGATTGGCCTCGAGAAGCCTCAGCGGAAATGGGCCTCATCTCGCCTGGAGGGCAAAACCTCCTGGATTTTCTCGAGTTACGGCAGGTGCTCTCGACTTACGACGGGGACCTCAGGGACCCGCTCTGGTGGCCTCAGGAAAGGCCAGTCCCCATGCGAGTTCCGCGGGGGCCTCTCGGGATTCCTCTCCCCTCGATGCCGGGGCCTAAGACCTTGTGTGGAGTCGGGGCCGGAACCTGAGGATTCCTCTCCAGTGCTGACATGGATCTTGGGGTACTTCTGGAGTCTCCCCAGGGGAGTCAGTCCTCGTCTCGAATGCGGGCATGCACTTGCGCTTTCCTCCAGAGCGGTAGCAGCAGTGTCACGCAGTCCGCCGCGTGGATCAAAGGATCTATGGTTTTCCCTCGAGTCTTTCCCACGAGGCTTTCCCACGAGGCTTTCCCACAGGGCTGTCCCACGTGCACACGTGGTGGGAGTCGATCCTCGGCTTGAACGCCAAGGCAGTGCAGGGAAAACAGGTTCCTCTGGAATGGACTGACACATCTTGGGGACTCTTGGAATGGTGGCACGACCCTGGAGTTCCTCTCGCCTTTCCTGTGGAGAGCGCCTCCTCTTGAGATGCGACGGGAACGCCGGGAATTCTTTCCCTACGAAACAGGGAAAGGATCCCTCATCTCGAGCTAGGAGGCGGAAACGGGGCTCCCCTGGATGTGTGCGGGAACCCACGTGCTTCCTCTCGAGTGGAGACGAGTATGTCGGGGAACTTCTTGAGTTGCAGCAAGGGTGTGAAGGACCCTTTGGAAGTTCCAGTGGTTAGACGTGATTAGCCTCGAGAAGCCTCAGCGGAAATGGGCCTCATCTTGCCTGGAGGGCAAAACCTCCTGGATTTTCTCGAGTTGCGGCATGTGCTCTCGACTTACGACGGGGACCTCAGGACCCGCTCTGGTGACCTCAGGAAAGGCCAGTCCCCATGCGAGTTCCTCGGGGGCCTCTCGGGATTCCTCTCCCATTGATGCCGGGGCCTAAGACCTTGTGTGGAGTCGGGGCCGGAAACTGAGGATTACTCTCCAGTGCTGACATGGATCATGGGGTACTTCTGGAGTCTCCCCAGGGGAGTCAGTCCTCGTCTCGAATGCGGGCATGTACTTGCGCTTTCCTCCAGAGCGGTAGCAGCAGTGTCACGCAGTCCGCCGCGTGGATCAAAGGATCTATGGTTTTCCCTCGAGTCTTTCCCACGAGGCTTTCCCACGAGGCTTTCCCACAGGGCTGTCCCACGTGCACACGTGGTGGGAGTCGATCCTCGGCTTGAACGTCAAGGCAGTGCAGGGAAAACAGGTTCCTCTGGAATGGACTGACACACCTGGGGGACTCTTGGAATGGTGGCACGACCCTGGAGTTCCTCTCGCCTTTCCTGTGGAGAGCGCCTCCTCTTGAGATGCGACGGGAACACCGGGAATTCTTTCCCTACGAAACAGTGAAAGGATTCCTCATCTCGAGCTAGGAGGCGGAAACGGGGCTCCCCTGGATGTGTGCGGGATACCACGTGCTTCCTATCGAGTGGAGACGGGTATGTCGGGGAACTTCTTGAGTTGCAGCAAGGGTGTGAAGGACCCTTTGGAAGTTCCAGTGGTTAGATGTGATTGGCCTCGAGAAGCCTCAGCGGAAATGGGCCTCATCTCGCCTGGAGGGCAAAACCTCCTGGATTTTCTCGAGTTATGGCAGGTGCTCTCGACTTACGACGGGGACCTCAGGGACCCGCTCTGGTGGCCTCAGGAAAGGCCAGTCCCCATGCGAGTTCCGCGGGGGCCTCTCGGGATTCCTCTCCCGTCGATGCCGGGGCCTAAGACCTTGTGTGGAGTCGGGGCCGGAACCTGAGGATTCCTCTCCAGTGCTGACATGGATCTTGGGGTACTTCTGGAGTCTCCCCAGGGTAGTCAGTCCTCGTCTCGAATGCGGGCATGCACTTGCGCTTTCCTCCAGAGCGGTAGCAGCAGTGTCACGCAGTCCGCCGCGTGGATCAAAGGATCTATGGTTTTCCCTCGAGTCTTTCCCACGAGGCTTTCCCACGAGGCTTTCCCACAGGGCTGTCCCACGTGCACACGTGGTGGGAGTCGATCCTCGGCTTGAACGTCAAGGCAGTGCAGGGAAAACAGGTTCCTCTGGAATGGACTGACACATCTGGGGGACTCTTGGAATGGTGGCACGACCCTGGAGTTCCTCTCGCCTTTCTTGTGGAGAGCGCCTCCTCTTGAGATGCGACGGGAACGCCGGGAATTCTTTCCCTACGAAACAGGGAAAGGATCCCTCATCTCGAGCTAGGAGGCGGAAACGGGGCTCCCCTGGATGTGTGCGGGACCCCACGTGCTTCCTCTCGAGTGGAGACGGGTATGTCGGGGAACTTCTTGAGTTGCAGCAAGGGTGTGAAGGACCCTTTGGAAGTTCCAGTGGTTAGACGTGATTAGCCTCGAGAAGCCTCAGCGGAAATGGGCCTCATCTCGCCTGGAGGGCAAAACCTCCTGGATTTTCTCGAGTTGCGGCAGGTGCTCTCGACTTACGACGGGGACCTCAGGGACCCGCTCTGGTGGCCTCAGGAAAGGCCAGTCCCCATGCGAGTTCCTCGGGGGCCTCTCGGGATTCCTCTCCCGTCCTTGCCGGGGCCTAAGACCTTGTGTGGAGTCGGGGCCGGAACCTGAGGATTCCTCTCCAGTGCTGACATGGATCTTGGGGTACTTCTGGAGTCTCCCCAGGGGAGTCAGTCCTCGTTTCGAATGCGGGCATGCACTTGCGCTTTCCTCCAGAGCGGTAGCAGCAGTGTCACGCAGTCCGCCGTGTGGATCAAAGGATCTATGGTTTTCCCTCGAGTCTTTCCCACGAGGCTTTCCCACGAGGCTTTCCCACGAGGCTTTCCCACAGGGCTGTCCCACGTGCACAGGTGGTGGGAGACGATCCTCGGCTTGAACGTCAAGGCAGTGCAGGGAAAACAGGTTCCTCTTCAATGGACTGACCCATCTGGGCGTCTCTTGGAATGGTGGCACGACCCTGGAGTTCCTCTCGCCTCTCCTGTGGAGAGCGCCTCCTCTTGAGATGCGACGGGAACGCCGGGAATTCTTTCCCTAAGAAACAGGGAAAGGATCCCTCATCTCGAGCTAGGAGGTGGAAACGGGGCTCCCCTGGATGTGTGCGGGACCCCACGTGCTTCCTCTCGAGTGGAGACGGGTATGTCGGGGAACTTCTTGAGTTGCAGCAAGGGTGTGAAGGACCCTTTGGAAGTTCCAGTGGTTAGATGTGATTAGCCTCGAGAAGCCTCAGCGGAAATGGGCCTCATCTCGCCTGGAGGGCAAAACCTCCTGGATTTTCTCGAGTTGCGGCATGTGCTCTCGACTTACGACGGGGACCTCAGGGACCCGCTCTGGTGACCTCAGGAAAGGCCAGTCCCCATGCGAGTTCCTCGGGGGCCTCTCGGGATTCCTCTCCCATTGATGCCGGGGCCTAAGACCTTGTGTGGAGTCGGGGCCGGAACCTGAGGATTCCTCTCCAGTGCTGACATGGATCTTGGGGTACTTCTGGAGTCTCCCCAGGGGAGTCAGTCCTTGTCTCGAATGCGGGCATGCACTTGCGCTTTCCTCCAGAGCGGTAGCAGCAGTGTCACACAGTCCGCCGCGTGGATCAAAGGATCTATGGTTTTCCCTCGAGTCTTTCCCACGAGGCTTTCCCACGAGGCTTTCCCACAGGGCTGTCCCACGTGCACAGGTGGTGGGAGTCGATCCTCGGCATGAACGTCAAGGCAGTGCAGGGAAAACAGGTTCCTCTGGAATGGACTGACACATCTGGGCGTCTCTTGGAATGGTGGCACGACCCTGGAGTTCCTCTCGCCTTTCCTGTGGAGAGCGCCACCTCTTGAGATGCGCCGGGAACGCCGGGAATTCTTTCCCTACGAAACAGGGAAAGGATCCCTCATCTCGAGCTAGGAGGCGGAAACGGGGCTACCCTGGATGTGTGCGGGACCCCACGTGCTTCCTCTCGAGTGGAGACGGGTATGTCGCGGAACTGCTTCAGTTGCAGCAAGGGTGTGAAGGACTCTTTGGAAGTTCCAGTGGTTAGACGTGATTAGCTTCGAGAAGCCTCAGCGGAAATGGGCCTCATCTCGCCTGGAGGGCAAAACCTCCTGGATTTTCTCGAGTTGCGGCAGGTGCTCTCGACTTACGACGGGGACCTCAGGGACCCGCTCTGGTGGCCTCAGGAAAGGCCAGTCCCCATGCGAGTTCCTCGGGGGCCTCTCGGCATTCCTCTCCCGTCGATGCCGGGGCCTAAGTCCTTGTGTGGAGTCGGGGCCGGAACCTGAGGATTCCTCTCCAGTGCTGACATGGATCTTGGGGTACTTCTGGAGTCTCCCCAGGGGAGTCAGTCCTCGTCTCGAATGCGGGCATGCACTTGCGCTTTCCTCCAGAGCGGTAGCAGCAGTGTCACGCAGTCCGCCGCATGTATCAAAGGATCTATGGTTTTCCCTCGAGTCTTTCCCACGAGGCTTTCCCACGAGGCTTTCCCACAGGGCTGTCCCACGTGCACAGGTGGTGGGAGTCGATCCTCGGCTTGAACGTCAAGGCAGTGCAAGGAAAACAGGTTCCTCTGGAATGGACTGACACATCTGGGGGACTCTTGGAATGGTGGCACGACCCTGGAGTTCCTCTCGCCTTTCCTGTGGAGAGCGCCTCCTCTTGAGATGCGACGGGAACGCCGGGAATTCTTTCCCTACGAAACAGGGAAAGGATCCCTCATCTCGAGGTAGGAGGCGGAAACGGGGCTGCCCTGGATGTGTGCGGGACCCCACGTGCTTCCTCTCAAGTGGAGACGGGTATGTCGGGGAACTACTTGAGTTGCAGCAAGGGTGTGAAGGACCCTTTGGAAGTTCCAGTGGTTAGACGTGATTAGCCTCGAGAAGCCTCAGCGGAAATGGGCCTCATCTCGCCTGGAAGGCAAAACCTCCTGGATTTTTTCGAGTTGCGGCAGGTGCTCTCGACTTACGACGGGGACCTCAGGGAACCGCTCTGGTGGCCTCAGGAAGGCCAGTCCCCATGCGAGTTCCTCGGGGGCCTCTCGGGATTCCTCTCCCGTCGATGCCGGGGCCTAAGACCTTGTGTGGAGTCGGGGCCGGAACCTGAGGATTCCTCTCCAGTACTGACATGGATCTTGGGGTACTTCTGGAGTCTCCCCAGGGGAGTCAGTCCTCGTCTCGAATGCGGGCATGCACTTGTGCTTTCCTCCAGAGCGGTAGCAGCAGTGTCACGCAGTCCGCCGCGTGGATCAAAGGATCTATGGTTTTCCCTCGAGTCTTTCCCACGAGGCTTTCCCACGAGGCTTTCCCACAGGGCTGTCCCACGTGCACACGTGGTGGGAGTGGATCCTCGGCTTGAACGTCAAGGCAGTGCAGGGAAAACATGTTCCTCTGGAATGGACTGACACATCTGGGGGACTCTTGGAATGGTGGCACGACCCTGGAGTTCCTCTCGCCTTTCCTGTGGAGAGCGCCTCCTCTTGAGATGCGACGGGAACGCCGGGAATTCTTTCCCTACGAAACAGGGAAAGGATCCCTCATCTCGAGCTAGGAGGCGGAAACGGGGCTCCCCTGGTTGTGTGCGGGACCCCACGTGCTTCCTCTCGAGTGGAGACGGGTATGTCGGGAAACTTCTTGAGTTGCAGCAAGGGTGTGAAGGACCCTTTGGAAGTTCCAGTGGTTAGACGTGATTAGCCTCGAGAAGCCTCAGCGGAAATGGGCCTCATCTCGCCTGGAGGGCAAAACCTCCTGGATTTTCTCGAGTTGCGGCAGGTGCTCTCGACTTACGACGGGGACCTCAGGGACCCGCTCTGGTGGCCTCAGGAAAGGCCAGTCCCCATGCGAGTTCCTCGGGGGCCTCTCGGCATTCCTCTCCCGTCGATGCCGGGGCCTAAGACCTTGTGTGGAGTCGGGGCCGGACCTGAGGATTCCTCTCCAGTGCTGACATGGATCTTGGGGTACTTCTGGAGTCTCCCCAGGGGAGTCAGTCCTCGTCTCGAATGCGGGCATGCACTTGCGCTTTCCTCCAGAGCGGTAGCAGCAGTGTCACGCAGTCCGCCGCGTGGATCAAAGGATCTATGGTTTTCCCTCGAGTTTTTCCCACGAGGCTTTCCCACGAGGCTTTCCCACAGGGCTGTACCTCGTGCACACGTGGTGGGAGTCGATCCTCGGCTTGAACGTCAAGGCAGTTCCGGGGAAACAGGTTCCTCTGGAATGGACTGACACATCTGGGGGTCTCTTGGAATGGTGGCACGTCCCTGGAGTTCCTCTCGCCTTTCCTGTGAAGAGCGCCACCTCTTGAGATGCGACGGGAACGCCGGGAATTCTTTCCCTACGAAACAGGGAAAGGATCCCTCATCTCGAGCTAGGAGGCGGAAACGGGGCTGCCCTGGATGTGTGCGGGACCCCACGTGCTTCCTCTCGAGTGGAGACGGGTATGTCGCGGAACTGCTTCAGTTGCAGCAAGGGTGTGAAGGACCCTTTGGAAGTTCCAGTGGTTAGACGTGATTAGCCTCGAGAAGCCTCAGCGGAAATGGGCCTCATCTCGCCTGGAGGGCAAAACCTCCTGGATTTTTTCGAGTTGCGGCAGGTGCTCTCGACTTACGACGGGGACCTCAGGGACCCGCTCTGGTGGCCTCAGGAAAGGCCAGTCCCCATGCGAGTTCCTCGGGGGCCTCTCGGCATTCCTCTCCCGTCGATGCCGGGGACTAAGACCTTGTGTGGAGTCGGGGCCGGAACCTGAGGATTCCTCTCCAGAGCTGACATGGATCTTGGGGTACTTCTGGAGTCTCCCCAGGGGAGTCAGTCCTCGTCTCGAATGCGGGCATGCACTTGCGCTTTCCTCCAGAGCGGTAGAAGCAGTGTCACGCAGTCCGCCGCGTGGATCAAAGGATCTATGGTTTTCCCTCGAGTCTTTCCCACGAGGCTTTCCCACGAGGCTTTCCCACAGGGCTGTCCCACGTGCACACGTGGTGGGAGTCGATCCTCGGCTTGAACGTCAAGGCAGTGCAGGGAAAACAGTTTCCTCTGGAATGGACTGACACATCTGGTGGACTCTTGGAATGGTGGCACGACCCTGGAGTTCCTATCGCCTTTCCTGTGGAGAGCGCCACCTCTTGAAATGCGACGGGAACGCCGGGAATTCTTTCCCTACGAAACAGGGAAAGGATCCCTCATCTCGAGCTAGGAGGCGGAAACGGGGCTCCCCTGGATGTGTGCGGGACCCCACGTGCTTCCTCTCGAGTGGAGACGGGTATGTCGCGGAACTGCTTCCGTTGCAGCAAGGGTGTGAAGGACCCTTTGGAAGTTCCAGTGGTTAGATGTGATTAGCCTCGAGAAGCCTCAGCGGAAATGGGCCTCATCTCGCCTGGAGGGCAAAACCTCCTGGATTTTCTCGAGTTGCGGCAGGTGCTCTCGACTTACGACGGGGACCTCAGGGACCCGCTCTGGTGGCCTCAGGAAAGGCCAGTCCCCATGCGAGTTCCTCGGGGGCCTCTCGGCATTCCTCTCCCGTCGATGCCGGGGACTAAGACCTTGTGTGGAGTCGGGGCCGGAACCTGAGGATTCCTCTCCAGAGCTGACATGGATCTTGGGGTACTTCTGGAGTCTCCCCAGGGGAGTCAGTCCTCGTCTCGAATGCGGGCATGCACTTGCGCTTTCCTCCAGAGCGGTAGAAGCAGTGTCACGCAGTCCGCCGCGTGGATCAAAGGATCTATGGTTTTCCCTCGAGTCTTTCCCACGAGGCTTTCCCACGAGGCTTTCCCACAGGGCTGTCCCACGTGCACACGTGGTGGGAGTCGATCCTCGGGTTGAACGTCAAGGCAGTGCAGGGAAAACAGGTTCCTCTGGAATGGACTGACACATCTGGGGGACTCTTGGAATGGTGGCACGACCCTGGAGTTCCTCTCGCCTTTCCTGTGGAGAGCGCCACCTCTTGAGATGCGACGGGAAAGCAGGGAATTCTTTCCCTCTGAAACAGGGAAAGGATCCCTCATCTCGAGCTAGGAGGCGGAAACGGGGCTCCCCTGGATGTGTGCGGGACCCCACGTGCTTCCTCTCGAGTGGAGACGGGTATCTCGGGGAACTTCTTGAGTTGCAGCAAGGGTGTGAAGGACCCTTTGGAAGTTCCAGTGGTTAGACGTGATTAGCCTCGAGAAGCCTCAGCGGAAATGGGCCTCATCTCGCCTGGAGGGCAAAACCTCCTGGATTTTCTCGAGTTGCGGCAGGTGCTCTCGACTTACGACGGGGACCTCAGGACCCGCTCTGGTGGCCTCAGGAAAGGCCAGTCACCATGCGAGTTCCTCGGGGGCCTCTCGGGATTCCTCTCCCGTCGTTGCCGGGGCCTAAGACCTTGTGTGGTGTCGGGGCCGGAACCTGAGGTTCCTCTCCAGTGCTGACATGGATCTTGGGGTACTTCTGGAGTCTCCCCAGGGGAGTCAGTCCTCGTCTCGAATGCGGGCATGCACTTGCGCTTTCCTCCAGAGCGGTAGCAGCAGTGTCACGCAGTCCGCCGCGTGGATCAAAGGATCTATGGTTTTCCCTCGAGTCTTTCCCACGAGGCTTTCCCACGAGGCTTTCCCACAGGGCTGTCCCACGTGCACACGTGGTGGGAGTCGATCCTCGGGTTGAACGTCAAGGCAGTGCAGGGAAAACAGGTTCCTCTGGAATGGACTGACACATCTGTGGGACTCTTGGAATGGTGGCACGACCCTGGAGTTCCTCTCGCCTTTCCTGTGGAGAGCGCCTCCTCTTGAGATGCGACGGGAACGCCGGGAATTCTTTACCTACAAAACAGGGAAAGGATCCCTCATCTCGAGCTAGGATGCGGAAACGGGGCTCCCCTGGATGTGTGCGGGACACCACGTGCTTCCTCTCGAGTGGAGACGGGTATGTCGGGGAACATCTTGAGTTGCAGCAAGGGTGTGAAGGACCCTTTGGAAATTCCAGTGGTTAGACGTGATTAGCCTCGAGAAGCCTCAGCGGAAATGGGCCTCATCTCGCCTGGAGGGCAAAACCTCCTGGATTTTCTCGAGTTGCGGCAGGTGCTCTCGACTTATGACGGGGACCTCAGGGACCCGCTCTGGTGGCCTCAGGAAAGGCCAGTCCCCATGCGAGTTCCTCGGGGGCCTCTCGGGATTCCTCTCCCGTCGATGCCGGGGCCTAAGACCTTGTGTGGAGTCGGGGCCGGAACCTGAGGATTCCTCTCCAGTGCTGACATGGATCTTGGGGTACTTCTGGAGTCTCCCCAGGGGAGTCAGTCCTCGTCTCGAATGCGGGCATGCACTTGCGCTTTCCTCCAGAGCGGTAGCAGCAGTGTCACGCAGTCCGCCGCGTGGATCAAAGGATCTATGGTTTTCCCTCGAGTCTTTCCCACGAGGCTTTCCCACGAGGCTTTCCCACAGGGCTGTCCCACGTGCACACGTGGTGGGAGTCGATCCTCGGCTTGAACGTCAAGGCAGTGCAGGGAAAACATGTTCCTCTGGAATGGACTGACACATCTGGGGGACTCTTGGAATGGTGGCACGACCCTGGAGTTCCTCTCGCCTTTCCTGTGGAGAGCGCCTCCTCTTGAGATGCGACGGGAACGCCGGGAATTCTTTCCCTACGAAACAGGGAAAGGATCCCTCATCTCGAGCTAGGAGGCGGAAACGGGGCTCCCCTGGATGTGTGCGGGACCCCACGTGCTTCCTCTCGAGTGGAGACGGGTATGTCGGGAAACTTCTTGAGTTGCAGCAAGGGTGTGAAGGACCCTTTGGAAGTTCCAGTGGTTAGACGTGATTAGCCTCGAGAAGCCTCAGCGGAAATGGGCCTCATCTCGCCTGGAGGTCAAAACCTCCTGGATTTTCTCGAGTTGCGGCAGGTGCTCTCGACTTACGACGGGGACCTCAGGGACCCGCTCTGGTGGCCTCAGGAAAGGCCAGTCCCCATGCGAGTTCCTCGGGGGCCTCTCGGCATTCCTCTCCCGTCGATGCCGGGGCCTAAGACCTTGTGTGGAGTCGGGGCCGGAACCTGAGGATTCCTCTCCAGTGCTGACATGGATCTTGGGGTACTTCTGGAGTCTCCCCAGGGGAGTCAGTCCTCGTCTCGAATGCGGGCATGCACTTGCGCTTTCCTCCAGAGCGGTAGCAGCAGTGTCACGCAGTCCGCCGCGTGGATCAAAGGATCTATGGTTTTCCCTCGAGTCTTTCCCACGAGGCTTTCCCACGAGGCTTTCCCACAGGGCTGTACCTCGTGCACACGTGGTGGGAGTCGATCCTCGGCTTGAACGTCAAGGCAGTGCAGGGAAAACAGGTTCCTCTGGAATGGACTGATACATCTGGGGGTCTCTTGGAATGGTGGCACGTCCCTGGAGTTCCTCTCACCTTTCCTGTGGAGAGCGCCACCTCTTGAGATGCGACGGGAACGCCGGGAATTCTTTCCCTACGAAACAGGGAAAGGATCCCTCATCTCGTGCTAGGAGGCGGAAACGGGGCTGCCCTGGATGTGTGCGGGACCCCACGTGCTTCCTCTCGAGTGGAGACGGGTATGTCGCGGAACTGCTTCAGTTGCAGCAAGGGTGTGAAGGACCCTTTGGAAGTTCCAGTGGTTAGACGTGATTAGCCTCGAGAAGCCTCAGCGGAAATGGGCCTCATCTCGCCTGGAGGGCAAAACCTCCTGGATTTTTTCGAGTTGCGACAGGTGCTCTCGACTTATGACGGGGACCTCAGGGAACCGCTCTGGTGGCCTCAGGAAAGGCCAGTCCCCATGCGAGTTCCTCGGGGGCCTCTCGGGATTCCTCTCCCGTCGATGCCGGGGCCTAAGACCTTGTGTGGAGTCGGGGCCGGAACCTGAGGATTCCTCTCCAGTGCTGACATGGATCTTGGGGTACTTCTGGAGTCTCCCCAGGGGAGTCAGTCCTCGTCTCGAATGCGGGCATGCACTTGCGCTTTCCTCCAGAGCGGTAGCAGCAGTGTCACGCAGTCCGCCGCGTGGATCAAAGGATCTATGGTTTTCCCTCGAGTCTTTCCCACGAGGCTTTCCCACGAGGCTTTCCCACAGGGCTGTCCCACGTGCACAGGTGGTGGGAGTCGATCCTCGGCTTGAACGTCAAGGCAGTGTAGGGAAAACAGGTTCCTCTGGAATCGACTGACACATCTGGTGGACTCTTGGAATGGTGGCACGACCCTGGAGTTCCTATCGCCTTTCCTGTGGAGAGCGCCACCTCTTGAGATGCGACGGGAACGCCGGGAATTCTTTCCCTACGAAACAGGTAAAGGATACCTCATCTCGAGCTAGGAGGCGGAAACGGGGCTCCCCTGGATGTGTGCGGGACCCCACGTGCTTCCTCTCGAGTGGAGACGGGTATGTCGCGGAACTGCTTCCGTTGCAGCAAGGGTGTGAAGGACCCTTTGGAAGTTCCAGTGGTTAGATGTGATTAGCCTTGAGAAGCCTCAGCGGAAATGGGCCTCATCTCGCCTGGAGGGCAAAACCTCCTGGATTTTCTCGAGTTGCGGCAGGTGCTCTCGACTTACGACGGGGACCTCAGGGACCCGCTCTGGTGGCCTCAGGAAAGGCCAGTCCCCATGCGAGTTCCTCGGGGGCCTCTCGGCATTCCTCTCCCGTCGATGCCGGGGACTAAGACCTTGTGTGGAGTCGGGGCCGGACCCTGAGGATTCCTCTCCAGAGCTGACATGGATCTTGGGGTACTTCTGGAGTCTCCCCAGGGGAGTCAGTCCTCGTCTCGAATGCGGGCATGCACTTGCGCTTTCCTCCAGAGCGGTAGAAGCAGTGTCACGCAGTCCGCCGCGTGGATCAAAGGATCTATGGTTTTCCCTCGAGTCTTTCCCACGAGGCTTTCCCACGAGGCTTTCCCACAGGGCTGTCCCACGTGCACACGTGGTGGGAGTGGATCCTCGGGTTGAACGTCAAGGCAGTGCAGGGAAAACAGGTTCCTCTGGAATGGACTGACACATCTGGGGGACTCTTGGAATGGTGGCACGACCCTGGAGTTCCTCTCGCCTTTCCTGTGGAGAGCGCCACCTCTTGAGATGCGACGGGAAAGCCGGGAATTCTTTCCCTCCGAAACAGGGAAAGGATCCCTCATCTCGAGCTAGGAGGCGGAAACGGGGCTCCCCTGGATGTGTGCGGGACCCCACGTGCTTCCTCTCGAGTGGAGACGGGTATCTCGGGGAACTTCTTGAGTTGCAGCAAGGGTGTGAAGGACCCTTTGGAAGTTCCAGTGGTTAGACGTGATTAGCCTCGAGAAGCCTCAGCGGAAATGGGCCTCATCTCGCCTGGAGGGCAAAACCTCCTGGATTTTCTCGAGTTGCGGCAGGTGCTCTCGACTTACGACGGGGACCTCAGGGACCCGCTCTGGTGGCCTCAGGAAAGGCCAGTCCCCATGCGAGTTCCTCGGGGGCCTCTCGGGATTCCTCTCCCGTCGTTGCCGGGGCCTAAGACCTTGTGTGGAGTCGGGGCCGGAACCTGAGGTTCCTCTCCAGTGCTGACATGGATCTTGGGGTACTTCTGGAGTCTCCCCAGGGGAGTCAGTCCTCGTCTCGAATGCGGGCATGCACTTGCGCTTTCCTCCAGAGCGGTAGCAGCAGTGTCACGCAGTCCGCCACGTGGATCAAAGGATCTATGGTTTTCCCTCGAGTCTTTCCCACGAGGCTTTCCCACGAGGCTTTCCCACAGGGCTGTCCCACGTGCACACGTGGTGGGAGTCGATCCTCGGCTTGAACGTCAAGGCAGTGCAGGGAAAACAGGTTCCTCTGGAATGGACTGACACATCTGTGGGACTCTTGGAATGGTGGCACGACCCTGGAGTTCCTCTCGCCTTTCCTGTGGAGAGCGCCTCCTCTTGAGACGCGACGGGAACGCCGGGAATTCTTTACCTACGAAACAGGGAAAGGATCCCTCATCTCGAGCTAGGAGGCGGAAACGGGGCTCCCCTGGATGTGTGCGGGACACCACGTGCTTCCTCTCGAGTGGAGACGGGTATGTCGGGGAACATCTTGAGTTGCAGCAAGGGTGTGAAGGACCCTTTGGAAATTCCAGTGGTTAGACGTGATTAGCCTCGAGAAGCCTCAGCGGAAATGGGCCTCATCTCGCCTGGAGGGCAAAACCTCCTGGATTTTCTCGAGTTGCGGCAGGTGCTCTCGACTTACGACGGGGACCTCAGGGACCCGCTCTGGTGGCCTCAGGAAAGGCCAGTCCCCATGCGAGTTCCTCGGGAGCCTCTCGGGATTCCTCTCCCGTCGATGCCGGGGCCTAAGACCTTGTGTGGAGTCGGGGCCGGAACCTGAGGATTCCTCTCCAGTGCTGACATGGATCTTGGGGTACTTCTGGAGTCTCCCCAGGGGAGTCAGTCCTCGTCTCGAATGCGGGCATGCACTTGCGCTTTCCTCCAGAGCGGTAGCAGCAGTGTCACGCAGTCCGCCGCGTGGATCAAAGGATCTATGGTTTTCCCTCGAGTCTTTCCCACGAGGCTTTCCCACGAGGCTTTCCCACGAGGCTTTCCCACAGGGCTGTCCCACGTGCACAGGTGGTGGGAGTCGATCCTCGGCTTGAACGTCAAGGCAGTGCAGGGAAAACAGGTTCCTCTTCAATGGACTGACCCATCTGGGCGTCTCTTGGAATGGTGGCACGACCCTGGAGTTCCTCTCGCCTCTCATGTGGAGAGCGCCTCCTCTTGAGATGCGACGGGAACGCCGGGAATTCTTTCCCTAAGAAACAGGGAAAGGATCCCTCATCTCGAGCTAGGAGGCGGAAACGGGGCTCCCCTGGATGTGTGCGGGACCCCACGTGCTTCCTCTCGAGTGAAGACGGGTATGTCGGGGAACTTCTTGAGTTGCAGCAAGGGTGTGAAGGACCCTTTGGAAGTTCCAGTGGTTAGATGTGATTAGCCTCGAGAAGCCTCAGCGGAAATGGGCCTCATCTCGCCTGGAGGGCAAAACCTCCTGGATTTTCTCGAGTTGCGGCATGTGCTCTCGACTTACGACGGGGACCTCAGGGACCCGCTCTGGTGACCTCAGGAAAGGCCAGTCCCCATGCGAGTTCCTCGGGGGCCTCTCGGGATTCCTCTCCCATTGATGCCGGGGCCTAAGACCTTGTGTGGAGTCGGGGCCGGAACCTGAGGATTCCTCTCCAGTGCTGACATGGATCTTGGGGTACTTCTGGAGTCTCCCCAGGGGAGTCAGTCCTCGTCTCGAATGCGGGCATGCACTTGCGCTTTCCTCCAGAGCGGTAGCAGCAGTGTCACACAGTCCGCCGCGTGGATCAAAGGATCTATGGTTTTCCCTCGAGTCTTTCCCACGAGGCTTTCCCACGAGGCTTTCCCACAGGGCTGTCCCACGTGCACAGGTGGTGGGAGTCGATCCTCGGCTTGAACGTCAAGGCAGTGCAGGGAAAACAGGTTCCTCTGGAATGGACTGACACATCTGTGGGACTCTTGGAATGGTGGCACGACCCTGGAGTTCCTCTCGCCTTTCCTGTGGAGAGCGCCTCCTCTTGAGATGCGACGGGAACGCCGGGAATTCTTTCCCTACGAAACAGGGAAAGGATCCCTCATCTCGAGCTAGGAGGCGGAAACGGGGCTCCCCTGGATGTGTGCGGGACACCACGTGCTTCCTCTCGAGTGGAGACGGGTATGTCGGGGAACATCTTGAGTTGCAGCAAGGGTGTGAAGGACCCTTTGGAAATTCCAGTGGTTAGACGTGATTAGCCTCGAGAAGCCTCAGCGGAAATGGGCCTCATCTCGCCTGGAGGGCAAAACCTCCTGGATTTTCTCGAGTTGCGGCAGGTGCTCTCGACTTACGACGGGGACCTCAGGGACCCGCTCTGGTGGCCTCAGGAAAGGCCAGTCCCCATGCGAGTTCCTCGGGAGCCTCTCGGGATTCCTCTCCCGTCGATGCCGGGGCCTAAGACCTTGTGTGGAGTCGGGGCCGGAACCTGAGGATTCCTCTCCAGTGCTGACATGGATCTTGGGGTACTTCTGGAGTCTCCCCAGGGGAGTCAGTCCTCGTCTCGAATGCGGGCATGCACTTGCGCTTTCCTCCAGAGCGGTAGCAGCAGTGTCACGCAGTCCGCCGCGTGGATCAAAGGATCTATGGTTTTCCCTCGAGTCTTTCCCACGAGGCTTTCCCACGTGGCTTTCCCACGAGGCTTTCCCACAGGGCTGTCCCACGTGCACAGGTGGTGGGAGTCGATCCTCGGCTTGAACGTCAAGGCAGTGCAGGGAAAACAGGTTCCTCTTCAATGGACTGACCCATCTGGGCGTCTCTTGGAATGGTGGCACGACCCTGGAGTTCCTCTCGCCTCTCCTGTGGAGAGCGCCTCCTCTTGAGATGCGACGGGAACGCCGGGAATTCTTTCCCTAAGAAACAGGGAAAGGATCCCTCATCTCGAGCTAGGAGGCGGAAACGGGGCTCCCCTGGATGTGTGCGGGACCCCACGTGCTTCCTCTCGAGTGGAGACGGGTATGTCGGGGAACTTCTTGAGTTGCAGCAAGGGTGTGAAGGACCCTTTGGAAGTTCCAGTGGTTAGATGTGATTAGCCTCGAGAAGCCTCAGCGGAAATGGGCCTCATCTCGCCTGGAGGGCAAAACCTCCTGGATTTTCTCGAGTTGCGGCATGTGCTCTCGACTTACGACGGGGACCTCAGGGACCCGCTCTGGTGACCTCAGGAAAGGCCAGTCCCCATGCGAGTTCCTCGGGGGCCTCTCGGGATTCTTCTCCCATTGATGCCGGGGCCTAAGACCTTGTGTGGAGTCGGGGCCGGAACCTGAGGATTCCTCTCCAGTGCTGACATGGATGTTGGGGTACTTCTGGAGTCTCCCCAGGGGAGTCAGTCCTCGTCTCGAATGCGGGCATGCACTTGCGCTTTCCTCCAGAGCGGAAGCAGCAGTGTCACACAGTCCGCCGCGTGGATCAAAGGATCTATGGTTTTCCCTCGAGTCTTTCCCACGAGGCTTTCCCACGAGGCTTTCCCACAGGGCTGTCCCACGTGCACAGGTGGTGGGAGTCGATCCTCGGCTTGAACGTCAAGGCAGTGCAGGGAAAACAGGTTCCTCTGGAATGGACTGACCCATCTGGGCGTCTCTTGGAATGGTGGCACGACCCTGGAGTTCCTCTCGCCTTTCCTGTGGAGAGCGCCACCTCTTGAGATGCGACGGGAACGCCGGGAATTCTTTCCCTACGAAACAGGGAAAGGATCCCTCATCTCGAGCTAGGAGGCGGAAACGGGGCTCCCCTGGATGTGTGCGGGACCCCACGTGCTTCCTCTCGAGTGGAGACGGGTATGTCGCGGAACTGCTTCAGTTGCAGCAAGGGTGTGAAGGACCCTTTGGAAGTTCCAGTGGTTAGACGTGATTAGCTTCGAGAAGCCTCAGCGGAAATGGGCCTCATCTCGCCTGGAGGGAAAAACCTCCTGGATTTTCTCGAGTTGCGGCAGGTGCTCTCGACTTACGATGCTTGACCTCAGGGACCCGCTCTGGTGGCCTCAGGAAAGGCCAGTCCCCATGCGAGTTCCTCGGGGGCCTCTCGGCATTCCTCTCCCGTCGATGCCGGGGCCTAAGACCTTGTGTGGAGTCGGGGCCGGAACCTGAGGATTCCTCTCCAGTGCTGACATGGATCTTGGGGTACTTCTGGAGTCTCCCCAGGGGAGTCAGTCCTCGTCTCGAATGCGGGCATGCACTTGCGCTTTCCTCCAGAGCGGTAGCAGCATTGTCACGCAGTCCGCCGCGTGGATCAAAGGATCTATGGTTTTCCCTCGAGTCTTTCCCACGAGGCTTTCCCACGAGGCTTTCCCACAGGGCTGTCCCACGTGCACACGTGGTGGGAGTCGATCCTCGGCTTGAACGTCAAGGCAGTGCAAGGAAAACAGGTTCCTCTGGAATGGACTGACACATCTGGGGGACTCTTGGAATGGTGGCACGACCCTGGAGTTCCTCTCGCCTTTCCTGTGGAGAGCGCCTCCTCTTGAGATGCGACGGGAACGCCGGGAATTCTTTCCCTACGAAACAGGGAAAGGATCCCTCATCTCGAGCTAGGAGGCGGAAACGGGGCTCCCCTGGATGTGTGCGGGACCCCACGTGCTTCCTCTCGAGTGGAGACGGGTATGTCGGGGAACTTCTTGAGTTGCAGCAAGGGTGTGAAGGACCCTTTGGAAGTTCCAGTGGTTAGACGTGATTAGCCTCGAGAAGCCTCAGCGGAAATGGGCCTCATCTCGCCTGGAGGGCAAAACCTCCTGGATTTTCTCGAGTTGCGGCAGGTGCTCTCGACTTACGACGGGGACGTCAGGGACCCGCTCTGGTGGCCTCAGGAAAGGCCAGTCCCCATGCGAGTTCCTCGGGGGCCTCTCGGCATTCCTCTCCCGTCGATGCCGGGGCCTAAGACCTTGTGTGGAGTCGGGGCCGGAACCTGAGGATTCCTCTCCAGTGCTGACATGGATCTTGGGGTACTTCTGGAGTCTCCCCAGGGGAGTCAGTCCTCGTCTCGAATGCGGGCATGCACTTGCGCTTTCCTCCAGAGCGGTAGCAGCAGTGTCACGCAGTCCGCCGCGTGGATCAAAGGATCTATGGTTTTCCCTCGAGTCTTTCCCACGAGGCTTTCCCACGAGGCTTTCCCACGAGGCTTTCCCACAGGGCTGTCCCACGTGCACAGGTGGTGGGAGTCGATCCTCGGCTTGAACGTCAAGGCAGTGCAGGGAAAACAGGTTCCTCTTCAATGGACTGACCCATCTGGGCGTCTCTTGGAATGGTGGCACGACCCTGGAGTTCCTCTCGCCTCTCCTGTGGAGAGCGCCTCCTCTTGAGATGCGACGGGAACGCCGGGAATTCTTTCCCTACGAAACAGGGAAAGGATCCCTCATCTCGAGCTAGGAGGCGGAAACGGGGCTCCCCTGGATGTGTGCGGGACCCCACGTGCTTCCTCTCGAGTGGAGACGGGTATGTCGGGGAACTTCTTGAGTTGCAGCAAGGGTGTGAAGGACCCTTTGGAAGTTCCAGTGGTTAGATGTGATTAGCCTCGAGAAGCCTCAGCGGAAATGGGCCTCATCTCGCCTGGAGGGCAAAACCTCCTGGATTTTCTCGAGTTGCGGCATGTGCTCTCGACTTACGACGGGGACCTCAGGGACCCGCTCTGGTGACCTCAGGAAAGGCCAGTCCCCATGCGAGTTCCTCGGGGGCCTCTCGGGATTCCTCTCCCATTGATGCCGGGGCCTAAGACCTTGTGTGGAGTCGGGGCCGGAACCTGAGGATTCCTCTCCAGTGCTGACATGGATCTTGGGGTACTTCTGGAGTCTCCCCAGGGGAGTCAGTCCTCGTCTCGAATGCGGGCATGCACTTGCGCTTTCCTCCAGAGCGGTAGCAGCCGTGTCACGCAGTCCGCCGCGTGGATCAAAGGATCTATGGTTTTCCCTCGAGTCTTTCCCACGAGGCTTTCCCACGAGGCTTTCCCACAGGGCTGTCCCACGTGCACACGTGGTGGGAGTCGATCCTCGGCTTGAACGTCAAGGCAGTGCAGGGAAAACAGGTTCCTCTGGAATGGACTGACCCATCTGGGCGTCTCTTGGAATGGTGGCACGACCCTGGAGTTCCTCTCGCCTTTCCTGTGGAGAGCGCCACCTCTTGAGATGCGACGGGAACGCCGGGAATTCTTTCCCTCCGAAACAGGGAAAGGATCCCTCATCTCGAGCTAGGAGGCGGAAACGGGGCTCCCCTGGATGTGTGCGGGACCCCACGTGCTTCCTCTCGAGTGGAGACGGGTATCTCGGGGAACTTCTTGAGTTGCAGCAAGGGTGTGAAGGACCCTTTGGAAGTTCCAGTGGTTAGACGTGATTAGCCTCGAGAAGCCTCAGCGGAAATGGGCCTCATCTCGCCTGGAGGGCAAAACCTCCTGGATTTTCTCGAGTTGCGGCAGGTGCTCTCGACTTACGACGGGGACCTCAGGGACCCGCTCTGGTGGCCTCAGGAAAGGCCAGTCCCCATGCGAGTTCCTCGGGGGCCTCTCGGGATTCCTCTCCCGTCGTTGCCGGGGCCTAAGACCTTGTGTGGAGTCGGGGCCGGAACCTGAGGTTCCTCTCCAGTGCTGACATGGATCTTGGGGTACTTCTGGAGTCTCCCCAGGGGAGTCAGTCCTCGTCTCGAATGCGGGCATGCACTTGCGCTTTCCTCCAGAGCGGTAGCAGCAGTGTCACGCAGTCCGCCGCGTGGATCAAAGGATCTATGGTTTTCCCTCGAGTCTTTCCCACGAGGCTTTCCCACGAGGCTTTCCCACGAGGCTTTCCCACAGGGCTGTCCCACGTGCACAGGTGGTGGGAGTCGATCCTCGGGTTGAACGTCAAGGCAGTGCAGGGAAAAGAGGTTCCTCTTCAATGGACTGACCCATCTGGGCGTCTCTTGGAATGGTGGCACGACCCTGGAGATCCTCTCGCCTCTCCTGTGGAGAGCGCCTCCTCTTGAGATGCGACGGGAACGCCGGGAATTCTTTCCCTACGAAACAGGGAAAGGATCCCTCATCTCGAGCTAGGAGGCGGAAACGGGGCTCCCCTGGATGTGTGCGGGACCCCACGTGCTTCCTCTCGAGTGGAGACGGGTATGTCGGGGAACTTCTTGAGTTGCAGCAAGGGTGTGAAGGACCCTTTGGAAGTTCCAGTGGTTAGATGTGATTAGCCTCAAGAAGCCTCAGCGGAAATGGGCCTCATCTCGCCTGGAGGGCAAAACCTCCTGGATTTTCTCGAGTTGCGGCATGTGCTCTCGACTTACGACGGGGACCTCAGGGACCCGCTCTGGTGACCTCAGGAAAGGCCAGTCCCCATGCGAGTTCCTCGGGGGCCTCTCGGGATTCCTCTCCCATTGATGCCGGGGCCTAAGACCTTGTGTGGAGTCGGGGCCGGAACCTGAGGATTCCTCTCCAGTGCTGACATGGATCTTGGGGTACTTCTGGAGTCTCCCCAGGGGAGTCAGTCCTCGTCTCGAATGCGGGCATGCACTTGCGCTTTCCTCCAGAGCGGTAGCAGCAGTGTCACACAG
Source organism: Ovis canadensis (assembly GCF_042477335.2). NCBI lineage: Eukaryota > Metazoa > Chordata > Mammalia > Artiodactyla > Bovidae > Ovis > Ovis canadensis. The sequence continues at coordinate 2,807,798 of NC_091262.1, read as the reverse complement.
TCCGCCGCGTGGATCATAGGATCTATGGTTTTCCCTCGAGTCTTTCCCACGAGGCTTTCCCACGAGGCTTTCCCACAGGGCTGTCCCACGTGCACACGTGGTGGGAGTCGATCCTCGGCTTGAACGTCAAGGCAGTGCAGGGAAAACAGGTTCCTCTGGAATGGACTGACCCATCTGGGCGTCTCTTGGAATGGTGGCACGACCCTGGAGTTCCTCTCGCCTTTCCTGTGGAGAGCGCCACCTCTTGAGATGCGACGGGAACGCCGGGAATTCTTTCCCTACGAAACAGGGAAAGGATCCCTCATCTCGAGCTAGGAGGCGGAAACGGGGCTCCCCTGGATGTGTGCGGGACCCCACGTGCTTCCTCTCGAGTGGAGACGGGTATGTCGCGGAACTGCTTCAGTTGCAGCAAGGGTGTGAAGGACCCTTTGGAAGTTCCAGTGGTTAGACGTGATTAGCTTCGAGAAGCCTCAGCGGAAATGGGCCTCATCTCGCCTGGAGGGCAAAACCTCCTGGATTTTCTCGAGTTGCGGCAGGTGCTCTCGACTTACGATGCTTGACCTCAGGGACCCGCTCTGGTGGCCTCAGGAAAGGCCAGTCCCCATGCGAGTTCCTCGGGGGCCTCTCGGCATTCCTCTCCCGTCGATGCCGGGGCCTAAGACCTTGTGTGGAGTCGGGGCCGGAACCTGAGGATTCCTCTCCAGTGCTGACATGGATCTTGGGGTACTTCTGGAGTCTCCCCAGGGGAGTCAGTCCTCGTCTCGAATGCAGGCATGCACTTGCGCTTTCCTCCAGAGCGGTAGCAGCATTGTCACGCAGTCCACCGCGTGGATCAAAGGATCTATGGTTTTCCCTCGAGTCTTTCCCACGAGGCTTTCCCACGAGGCTTTCCCACAGGGCTGTCCCACGTGCACACGTGGTGGGAGTCGATCCTCGGCTTGAACGTCAAGGCAGTGCAAGGAAAACAGGTTCCTCTGGAATGGACTGACACATCTGGGGGACTCTTGGAATGGTGGCACGACCCTGGAGTTCCTCTCGCCTTTCCTGTGGAGAGCGCCTCCTCTTGAGATGCGACGGGAACGCCGGGAATTCTTTCCCTACGAAACAGGGAAAGGATCCCTCATCTCGAGCTAGGAGGCGGAAACGGGGCTCCCCTGGATGTGTGCGGGACCCCACGTGCTTCCACTCGAGTGGAGACGGGTATGTCGGGGAACTTCTTGAGTTGCAGCAAGGGTGTGAAGGACCCTTTGGAAGTTCCAGTGGTTAGACGTGATTAGCCTCGAGAAGCCTCAGCGGAAATGGGCCTCATCTCACCTGGAGGGCAAAACCTCCTGGATTTTCTCGAGTTGCGGCAGGTGCTCTCGACTTACGACGGGGACGTCAGGGACCCGCTCTGGTGGCCTCAGGAAAGGCCAGTCCCCATGCGAGTTCCTCGGGGGCCTCTCGGCATTCCTCTCCCGTCGATGCCGGGGCCTAAGACCTTGTGTGGAGTCGGGGCCGGAACCTGAGGATTCCTCTCCAGTGCTGACATGGATCTTGGGGTACTTCTGGAGTCTCCCCAGGGGAGTCAGTCCTCGTCTCGAATGCGGGCATGCACTTGCGCTTTCCTCCAGAGCGGTAGCAGCATTGTCACGCAGTCCGCCGCGTGGATCAAAGGATCTATGGTTTTCCCTCGAGTCTTTCCCACGAGGCTTTCCCACGAGGCTTTCCCACAGGGCTGTCCCACGTGCACACGTGGTGGGAGTCGATCCTCGGCTTGAACGTCAAGGCAGTGCAGGGAATACAGGTTCCTCTGGAATGGACTGACACATCTGGGGGACTCTTGGAACGGTGGCACGACCCTGGAGTTCCTCTCGCCTTTCCTGTGGAGAGCGCCTCCTCTTGAGATGCGACGGGAACGCCGGGAATTCTTTCCCTACGAAACAGGGAAAGGATCCCTCATCTCGAGCTAGGAGGCGGAAACGGGGCTCCCCTGGATGTGTGCGGGACCCCACGTGCTTCCTCTCGAGTGGAGACGGGTATGTCGCGGAACTGCTTCAGTTGCAGCAAGGGTGTGAAAGACCCTTTGGAAGTTCCAGTGGTTAGACGTGATTAGCCTCGAGAAGCCTCAGCGGAAATGGGCCTCATCTCGCCTGGAGGGCAAAACCTCCTGGATTTTCTCGAGTTGCGGCAGGTGCTCTCGACTTATGACGCGGACCTCAGGGACCCGCTCTGGTGGCCTCAGGAAAGGCCAGTCCCCATGCGAGTTCCTCGGGGGCCTCTCGGGATTCCTCTCCCGTCGATGCCGGGGCCTAAGACCTTGTGTGGAGTCGGGGCCGGAATCTGAGGATTCCTCTCCAGTGCTGACATGGATCTTGGGGTACTTCTGGAGTCTCCCCAGGGGAGTCAGTCCTCGTCTCGAATGCGGGCATGCACTTGCGCTTTCCTCCAGAGCGGTAGCAGCAGTGTCACGCAGTCCGCCGCGTGGATCAAAGGATCTATGGTTTTCCCTCGAGTCTTTCCCACGAGGCTTTCCCACGAGGCTTTCCCACAGGGCTGTTCCACGTGCACACGTGGTGGGAGTCGATCCTCGGCTTGAACGTCAAGGCAGTGCAGGGAAAACAGGTTCCTCTGGAATGGATTGACACATCTGGGGGTCTCTTGGAATGGTGGCACGACCCTGGAGTTCCTCTCTCCTTTCCTGTGGAGAGCGCCACCTCTTGAGATGCGACGGGAACGCCGGGAATTCTTTCCCTACGAAACAGGGAAAGGATCCCTCATCTCGAGCTAGGAGGCGGAAACGGGGCTGCCCTGGATGTGTGCGGGACCCCACGTGCTTCGTCTCGAGTGGAGACGGGTATGTCGTGGAACTGCTTCAGTTGCAGCAAGGGTGTAGGACCCTTTGGAAATTCCAGTGGTTAGACGAGATTAGCCTCGAGAAGCCTCAGCGGAAATGGGCCTCATCTCGCCTGGAGGGCAAAACCTCCTGGATTTTCTCTAGTTGCGGCAGGTGCTCTCGACTTACGACGGGGACCTCAGGGACCCGCTCTGGTGGCCTCAGGAAAGGCCAGTCCCCATGCGAGTTCCTCGGGGGCCTCTCGGGATTCCTCTCCCGTCGATGCCGGGGCCTAAGACCTTGTGTGGAGTCGGGGCCGGAACCTGAGGATTCCTCTCCAGTGCTGACATGGATCTTGGGGTACTTCTGGAGTCTCCCCAGGGGAGTCAGTCCTTGTCTCGAATGCGGGCATGCACTTGCGCTTTCCTCCAGAGCGGTAGCAGCCGTGTCACGCAGTCCGCCGCGTGGATCAAAGGATCTATGGTTTTCCCTCGAGTCTTTCCCATGAGGCTTTCCCACGAGGCTTTCCCACAGGGCTGTCCCACGTGCACACGTGGTGGGAGTCGATCCTCGGCTTGAACGTCAAGGCAGTGCAGGGAAAACAGGTTCCTCTGGAATGGACTGACACATCTGGGGGACTCTTGGAATGGTGGCACGACCCTGGAGTTCCACTCGCCTTTCCTGTGGAGAGCGCCACCTCTTGAGATGCGACGGGAACGCCGGGAATTCTTTCCCTACGAAACAGGGAAAGGATCCCTCATCTCGAGCTTGGAGGCGGAAACGGGGCTCTCCTGGATGTGTGCGGGACCCCACGTGCTTCCTCTCGAGTGGAGACGGGTATGTCGCGGAACTGCTTCCGTTGCAGCAAGGGTGTGAAGGACCCTTTGGAAGTTCCAGTGGTTAGATGTGATTAGCCTCGAGAAGCCTCAGTGGAAATGGGCCTCATCTCGCCTGGAGGGCAAAACCTCCTGGATTTTCTCGAGTTGCGGCAGGTGCTCTCGACTTACGATGCTTGACCTCAGGGACCCGCTCTGGTGGCCTCAGGAAAGGCCAGTCCCCATGCGAGTTCCTCGGGGGCCTCTCGGCATTCCTCTCCCGTCGATGCCGGGGCCTAAGACCTTGTGTGGAGTCGGGGCCGGAACCTGAGGATTCCTCTCCAGTGCTGACATGGATCTTGGGGTACTTCTGGAGTCTCCCCAGGGGAGTCAGTCCTCGTCTCGAATGCGGGCATGCACTTGCGCTTTCCTCCAGACCGGTAGCAGCATTGTCACGCAGTCCGCCGCGTGGATCAAAGGATCTATGGTTTTCCCTCGAGTCTTTCCCACGAGGCTTTCCCACGAGGCTTTCCCACAGGGCTGTCCCACGTGCACACGTGGTGGGAGTCGATCCTCGGCTTGAACGTCAAGGCAGTGCAGGCAAAACAGGTTCCTCTGGAATGGACTGACACATCTGGGGGACTCTTGGAATGGTGGCACGACCCTGGAGTTCCTCTCGCCTTTCCTGTGGAGAGCGCCTCCTCTTGAGATGCGACGGGAACGCCGGGAATTCTTTCCCTACGAAACAGGGAAAGGATCCCTCATCTCGAGCTAGGAGGCGGAAACGGGGCTCCCCTGGATGTGTGCGGGACCCCACGTGCTTCCTCTCGAGTGGAGACGGGTATGTCGGGGAACTTCGTGAGTTGCAGCAAGGGTGTGAAGGACCCTTTGGAAGTTCCAGTGGTTAGACGTGATTAGCCTCGAGAAGCCTCAGCGGAAATGGGCCTCATCTCGCCTGGAGGGCAAAACCTCCTGGATTTTCTCGAGTTGCGGCAGGTGCTCTCGACTTACGACGGGGACGTCAGGGACCCGCTCTGGTGGCCTCAGGAAAGGCCAGTCCCCATGCGAGTTCCTCGGGGGCCTCTCGGCATTCCTCTCCCGTCGATGCCGGGGCCTAAGACCTTGTGTGGAGTCGGGGCCGGAACCTGAGGATTCCTCTCCAGTGCTGACATGGATCTTGGGGTACTTCTGGAGTCTCCCCAGGGGAGTCAGTCCTCGTCTCGAATGCGGGCATGCACTTGCGCTTTCCTCCAGAGCGGTAGCTGCAGTGTCACGCAGTCCGCCGCGTGGATCAAAGGATCTATGGTTTTCCCTCGAGTCTTTCCCACGAGGCTTTCCCACGAGGCTTTCCCACAGGTCTGTCCCACGTGCACACGTGGTGGGAGTCGATCCTCGGCTTGAACGTCAAGGCAGTGCAGGGAAAACAGGTTCCTCTGGAATGGACTGACACATCAGGGGGACTCTTGGAATGGTGGCACGACCCTGGAGTTCCTCTCGCCTTTCCTGTGGAGAGCGCCTCCTCTTGAGATGCGACGGGAACGCCGGGAATTCTTTCCCTACGAAACAGGGAAAGGATCCCTCATCTCGAGCTAGGAGGCGGAAACGGGGCTCCCCTGGATGTGTGCGGGACCCCACGTGCTTCCTCTCGAGTGGAGACGGCTATGTCGCAGAACTGCTTCAGTTGCAGCAAGGGTGTGAAAGACCCTTTGGAAGTTCCAGTGGTTAGACGTGATTAGCCTCGAGAAGCCTCAGCGGAAATGGGCCTCATCTCGCCTGGAGGGCAAAACCTCCTGGATTTTCTCGAGTTGCGGCAGGTGCTCTCGACTTATGACGCGGACCTCAGGGACCCGCTCTGGTGGCCTCAGGAAAGGCCAGTCCCCATGCGAGTTCCTCGGGGGCCTCTCGGGATTCCTCTCCCGTCGATGCCGGGGCCTAAGACCTTGTGTGGAGTCGGGGCCGGAATCTGAGGATTCCTCTCCAGTGCTGACATGGATCTTGGGGTACTTCTGGAGTCTCCCCAGGGGAGTCAGTCCTCGTCTCGAATGCGGGCATGCACTTGCGCTTTCCTCCAGAGCGGTAGCAGCAGTGTCACGCAGTCCGCCGCGTGGATCAAAGGATCTATGGTTTTCCCTCGAGTCTTTCCCACGAGGCTTTCCCACGAGGCTTTCCCACTGGGCTGTCCCACGTGCACACGTGGTGGGAGTCGATCCTCGGCTTGAACGTCAAGGCAGTGCAGGGAATACAGGTTCCTCTGGAATGGACTGACACATCTGGGGGTCTCTTGGAATGGTGCCACGACCCTGGAGTTCCTCTCGCCTTTCCTGTGGAGAGCGCCACCTCTTGAGATGCGACGGGAACGCCGGGAATTCTTTCCCTACGAAACAGGGAAAGGATCCCTCATCTCGAGCTAGGAGGCGGAAACGGGGCTGCCCTGGATGTGTGCGGGACCCCACGTGCTTCCTCTCGAGTGGAGACGGGTATGTCGGGGAACTTCTTGAGTTGCAGCAAGGGTGTGAAGGACCCTTTGGAAGTTCCAGTGGTTAGACGTGATTAGCCTCGAGAAGCCTCAGCGGAAATGGGCCTCATCTCGCCTGGAGGGCAAAACCTCCTGGATTTTCTCGAGTTGCGGCAGGTGCTCTCGACTTACGACGGGGACCTCAGGGACCTGCTCTGGTGGCCTCAGGAAAGGCCAGTCCCCATGCGAGTTCCTCGGGGGCCTCTCGGGATTCCTCTCCCGTCGATGCCGGGGCCTAAGACCTTGTGTGGAGTCGGGGCCGGAACCTGAGGATTCCTCTCCAGTGCTGACATGGATCTTGGGGTACTTCTGGAGTCTCCCCAGGGGAGTCAGTCCTCGTCTCGAATGCGGGCATGCACTTGCGCTTTCCTCCAGAGCGGTAGCTGCAGTGTCACGCAGTCCGCCGCGTGGATCAAAGGATCTATGGTTTTCCCTCGAGTCTTTCCCACGAGGCTTTCCCACGAGGCTTTCCCACAGGTCTGTCCCACGTGCACACGTGGTGGGAGTCGATCCTCGGCTTGAACGTCAAGGCAGTGCAGGGAAAACAGGTTCCTCTGGAATGGACTGACACATCAGGGGGACTCTTGGAATGGTGGCACGACCCTGGAGTTCCTCTCGCCTTTCCTGTGGAGAGCGCCTCCTCTTGAGATGCGACGGGAACGCCGGGAATTCTTTCCCTACGAAACAGGGAAAGGATCCCTCATCTCGAGCTAGGAGGCGGAAACGGGGCTCCCCTGGATGTGTGCGGGACCCCACGTGCTTCCTCTCGAGTGGAGACGGGTATGTCGCGGAACTGCTTCCGTTGCAGCAAGGGTGTTAAAGACCCTTTGGAAGTTCCAGTGGTTAGACGTGATTAGCCTCGAGAAGCCTCAGCGGAAATGGGCCTCATCTCGCCTGGAGGGCAAAACCTCCTGGATTTTCTCGAGTTGCGGCAGGTGCTCTCGACTTATGACGCGGACCTCAGGGACCCGCTCTGGTGGCCTCAGGAAAGGCCAGTCCCCATGCGAGTTCCTCGGGGGCCTCTCGGGATTCCTCTCCCGTCGATGCCGGGGCCTAAGACCTTGTGTGGAGTCGGGGCCGGAATCTGAGGATTCCTCTCCAGTGCTGACATGGATCTTGGGGTACTTCTGGAGTCTCCCCAGGGGAGTCAGTCCTCGTCTCGAATGCGGGCATGCACTTGCGCTTTCCTCCAGAGCGGTAGCAGCAGTGTCACGCAGTCCGCCGCGTGGATCAAAGGATCTATGGTTTTCCCTAGAGTCTTTCCCACGAGGCTTTCCCACGAGGCTTTCCCACAGGGCTGTCCCACGTGCACACGTGGTGGGAGTCGATCCTCGGCTTGAACGTCAAGGCAGTGCAGGGAAAACAGGTTCCTCTGGAATGGACTGACACATCTGGGGGACTCTTGGAATGGTGGCACGACCCTGGAGTTCCTCTCGCCTTTCCTGTGGAGAGCGCCTCCTCTTGAGATGCGACGGGAACGCCGGGAATTCTTTCCCTACGAAACAGGGAAAGGATCCCTCATCTCGAGCTAGGAGGCGGAAACGGGGCTCCCCTGGATGTGTGCGGGACCCCACGTGCTTCCTCTCGAGTGGAGACGGGTATGTCGGGGAACTTCTTGAGTTGCAGCAAGGGTGTGAAGGACCCTTTGGAAGTTCCAGTGGTTAGACGTGATTAGCCTCGAGAAGCCTCAGCGGAAATGGGCCTCATCTCGCCTGGAGGGCAAAACCTCCTGGATTTTCTCGAGTTGCGGCAGGTGCTCTCGACTTACGACGGGGACCTCAGGGACCCGCTCTGGTGGCCTCAGGAAAGGCCAGTCCCCATGCGAGTTCCTCGGGGGCCTCTGGGGATTCCTCTCCCGTCGATGCCGGGGCCTAAGACCTTGTGTGGAGTCGGGGCCGGAACCTGAGGATTCCTCTCCAGTGCTGACATGGATCTTGGGGTACTTCTGGAGTCTCCCCAGGGGAGTCAGTCCTCGTCTCGAATGCGGGCATGCACTTGCGCTTTCCTCCAGAGCGGTAGCAGCAGTGTCACGCAGTCCGCCGCGTGGATCAAAGGATCTATGGTTTTCCCTCGAGTCTTTCCCACGAGGCTTTCCCACGAGGCTTTCCCACAGGGCTGTCCCACGTGCACACGTGGTGGGAGTCGATCCTCGGCTTGAACGTCAAGGCAGTGCAGGGAAAACAGGTTCCTCTGGAATGGATTGACACATCTGGGGATCTCTTGGAATGGTGGCACGACCCTGGAGTTCCTCTCTCCTTTCCTGTGGAGAGCGCCACCTCTTGAGATGCGACGGGAACGCCGGGAATTCTTTCCCTACGAAACAGGGAAAGGATCCCTCATCTCGAGCTAGGAGGCGGAAACCGGGCTCTCCTGGATGTGTGCCGGACCCCACGTGCTTCCTCTCGAGTGGAGACGGGTATGTCGCGGAACTGCTTCCGTTGCAGCAAGGGTGTGAAGGACCCTTTGGAAGTTCCAGTGGTTAGATGTGATTAGCCTCGAGAAGCCTCAGCGGAAATGGGCCTCATCTCGCCTGGAGGGCAAAACCTCCTGGATTTTCTCAAGTTGCGGCAGGTGCTCTCGACTTACGACGGGGACCTCAGGGACCCGCTCTGGTGGCCTCAGGAAAGGCCAGTCCCCATGCGAGTTCCTCGGGGGCCTCTCGGCATTCCTCTCCCGTCGATGCCGGCGCCTAAGACCTTGTGTGGAGTCGGGGCCGGAACGTGAGGATTCCTCTCCAGTGCTGACATGGATCTTGGGGTACTTCTGGAGTCTCCCCAGGGGAGTCAGTCCTCATCTCGAATGCGGGCATGCACTTGCACTTTCCTCCAGAGCGGTAGCAGCAGTGTCACGCAGTCCGCCGCGTGGATCAAAGGATCTATGGTTTTCCCTCGAGTCTTTCCCACGAGGCTTTCCCACGAGGCTTTCCCACAGGGCTGTCCCACGTGCACACGTGTTGGGAGTCGATCCTCGGGTTGAACGTCAAGGCAGTGCAGGGAAAACAGGTTCCTCTGGAATGGACTGACACATCTGGGGGACTCTTGGAATGGTGGCACGACCCTGGAGTTCCTCTCGCCTTTCCTGTGGAGAGCGCCTCCTCTTGAGATGCGACGGGAACGCCGGGAATTCTTTCCCTACGAAAAAGGGAAAGGATCCCTCATCTCGAGCTAGGAGGCGGAAACGGGGCTCCCCTGGATGTGTGCGGGACCCCACGTTCTTCCTCTCGAGTGGAGACGGGTATGTCGGGGAACTTCTTGAGTTGCAGCAAGGGTGTGAAGGACCCTTTGGAAGTTCCAGTGGTTAGACGTGATTAGCCTCGAGAAGCCTCAGCGGAAATGGGCCTCATCTCGCCTGGAGGGCAAAACCTCCTGGATTTTCTCGAGTTGCGGCAGGTGCTCTCGACTTATGACGCGGACCTCAGGGACCCGCTCTGGTGGCCTCAGGAAAGGCCAGTCCCCATGCGAGTTCCTCGGGGGCCTCTGGGCATTCCTCTCCCGTCGATGCCGGGGCCTAAGACCTTGTGTGGAGTCGGGGCCGGAACCTGAGGATTCCTCTCCAGAGCTGACCTGGATCTTGGGGTACTTCTGGAGTCTCCCCAGGGGAGTCAGTCCTCGTCTCGAATGCGGGCATGCACTTGCGCTTTCCTCCAGAGCGGTAGCAGCAGTGTCACGCAGTCCGCCGCGTGGATCAAAGGATCTATGGTTTTCCCTCGAGTCTTACCCACGAGGCTTTCCCACGAGGCTTTCCCACAGGGCTGTCCCACGTGCACACGTGGTGGGAGTCGATCCTCGGCTTGAACGTCAAGGCAGTGCAGGGAAAACAGGTTCCTCTGGAATGGATTGACACATCTGGGGGTCTCTTGGAATGGTGGCACGACCCTGGAGTTCCTCTCGCCTTTCCTGTGGAGAGCGCCACCTCTTGAGATGCGACGGGAACGCCGGGAATTCTTTCCCTACGAAACAGGGAAAGGATCCCTCATCTCGAGCTAGGAGGCGGAAACGGGGCTCCCCTGGATGTGTGCGGGACCCCACGTGCTTCCTCTCGAGTGGAGACCGGTATGTCGGGGAACTTCTTGAGTTGCAGCAAGGGTGTGAAGGACCCTTTGGAAGTTCCAGTGGTTAGACGTGATTAGCCTCGAGAAGCCTCAGCGGAAATGGGCCTCATCTCGCCTGGAGGGCAAAACCTCCTGGATTTTCTCGAGTTGCGGCAGGTGCTCTCGACTTACGACGGGGACCTCAGGGACCCGCTCTGGTGGCCTCAGGAAAGGCCAGTCCCCATGCGAGTTCCTCGGGGGCCTCTCGGGATTCCTCTCCCGTCGATGCCGGGGCCTAAGACCTTGTGTGGAGTCGGGGCCGGAACCTGAGGATTCCTCTCCAGAGCTGACATGGATCTTGGGGTACTTCTGGAGTCTCCCCAGGGGAGTCAGTCCTCGTCTCGAATGCGGGCATGCACTTGCGCTTTCCTCCAGAGCGGTAGCAGCAGTGTCACGCAGTCCGCCGCGTGGATCAAAGGATCTATGGTTTTCCCTCGAGTCTTTCCCACGAGGCTTTCCCACGAGGCTTTCCCACAGGGCTGTCCCACGTGCACACGTGTTGGGAGTCGATCCTCGGGTTGAACGTCAAGGCAGTGCAGGGAAAACAGGTTCCTCTGGAATGGACTGACACATCTGGGGGTCTCTTGGAATGGTGCCACGACTCTGGAGTTCCTCTCGCCTTTCCTGTGGAGAGCGCCTCCTCTTGAGATGCGACGGGAACGCCGGGAATTCTTTCCCTACGAAACAGGGAAAGGATCCCTCATCTCGAGCTAGGAGGCGGAAACGGGGCTGCCCTGGATGTGTGCGGGACCCCACGTGCTTCCTCTCGAGTGGAGACGGGTATGTCGCGGAACTGCTTCAGTTGCAGCAAGGGTGTGAAAGACCCTTTGGAAGTTCCAGTGGTTAGACGTGATTAGCCTCGAGAAGCCTCAGTGGAAATGGGCCTCATCTCGCCTGGAGGGCAAAACCTCCTGGATTTTCTCGAGTTGCGGCAGGTGCTCTCGACTTACGACGGGGACCTCAGGGACCCGCTCTGGTGGCCTCAGGAAATGCCAGTCCCCATGCGAGTTCCTCGGGGGCCTCTCGGCATTCCTCTCCCGTCGATGCCGGCGCCTAAGACCTTGTGTGGAGTCGGGGCCGGAACGTGAGGATTCCTCTCCAGTGCTGACATGGATCTTGGGGTACTTCTGGAGTCTCCCCAGGGGAGTCAGTCCTCATCTCGAATGCGGGCATGCACTTGCGCTTTCCTCCAGAGCGGTAGCAGCAGTGTCACGCAGTCCGCCGCGTGGATCAAAGGATCTATGGTTTTCCCTCGAGTCTTTCCCACGAGGCTTTCCCACGAGGCTTTCCCACAGGGCTGTCCCACGTGCACACGTGGTGGGAGTCGATCCTCGGCTTGAACGTCAAGGCAGTGCAGGGAAAACAGGTTCCTCTGGAATGGACTGACACATCTGGGGGACTCTTGGAATGGTGGCACGACCCTGGAGTTCCTCTCGCCTTTCCTGTGGAGAGCGCCTCCTCTTGAGATGCGACGGGAACGCCGGGAATTCTTTCCCTACGAAACAGGGAAAGGATCCCTCATCTCGAGCTAGGAGGCGGAAACGGGGCTCCCCTGGATGTGTGCGGGACCCCACGTGCTTCCTCTCGAGTGGAGACGGGTATGTCGGGGAACTTCTTGAGTTGCAGCAAGGGTGTGAAGGACCCTTTGGAAGTTCCAGTGGTTAGACGTGATTAGCCTCGAGAAGCCTCAGCGGAAATGGGCCTCATCTCGCCTGGAGGGCAAAACCTCCTGGATTTTCTCGAGTTGCGGCAGGTGCTCTCGACTTACGACGGGGACCTCAGGGACCCGCTCTGGTGGCCTCAGGAAAGGCCAGTCCCCATGCGAGTTCCTCGGGGGCCTCTCGGCATTCCTCTCCCGTCGATGCCGGGGCCTAAGACCTTGTGTGGAGTCGGGGCCGGAACCTGAGGATTCCTCTCCAGTGCTGACATGGATCTTGGGGTACTTCTGGAGTCTCCCCAGGGGAGTCAGTCCTCGTATCGAATGCGGGCATGCACTTGCGCTTTCCTCCAGAGCGGTAGCTGCAGTGTCACGCAGTCCGCCGCGTGGATCAAAGGATCTATGGTTTTCCCTCGAGTCTTTCCCACGAGGCTTTCCCACGAGGCTTTCCCACAGGGCTGTCCCACGTGCACACGTGGTGGGAGTCGATCCTCGGCTTGAACGTCAAGGCAGTGCAGCGAAAACAGGTTCCTCTGGAATGGACTGACACATCTGGGGGTCTCTTGGAATGGTGCCACGACCTTGGAGTTCCTCTCGCCTTTCCTGTGGAGAGCGCCACCTCTTGAGATGCGACGGGAACGCCGGGAATTCTTTCCCTACGAAACAGGGAAAGGATCCCTCATCTCGAGCTAGGAGGCGTAAACGGGGCTCCCCTGGATGTGTGCGGGACCCCACGTGCTTCCTCTCGAGTGGAGACGGGTATGTCGCGGAACTGCTTCAGTTGCAGCAAGGGTGTGAAGGACCCTTTGGAAGTTCCAGTGGTTAGATGTGATTAGCCTCGAGAAGCCTCAGCGGAAATGGGCCTCATCTCGCCTGGAGGGCAAAACGTCCTGGAATTTCTCGAGTTGCGGCAGGTGCTCTCGACTTACGACGGGGACCTCAGGGACCCGCTCTGGTGGCCTCAGGAAAGGCCAGTCCCCATGCGAGTTCCTCGTGGGCCTCTCGGGATTCCTCTCCCTTCGATGCCGGAGCCTAAGACCTTGTGTGGAGTCGGGGCCGGAACCTGAGGATTCCTCTCCAGTGCTGACATGGATCTTGGGGTACTTCTGGAGTCTCCCCAGGGGAGTCAGTCTTCGTCTCGAATGCGGGCATGCACTTGCGCTTTCCTCCAGAGCGGTAGCAGCAGTGTCACGCAGTCCGCCGCGTGGATCAAAGGATCTATGGTTTTCCCTCGAGTCTTTCCCACGAGGCTTTCCCACGAGGCTTTCCCACAGGGCTGTCCCACGTGCACACGTGGTGGGAGTCGATTCTCGGGTTGAACGTCAAGGCAGTGCAGAGAAAACAGGTTCCTCTGGAATGGACTGACACATCTGGGGGACTCTTGGAATGGTGGCACGACCCTGGAGTTCCTCTCGCCTTTCCTGTGGAGAGCGCCTCCTCTTGAGATGCGACGGGAACGCCGGGAATTCTTTCCCTACGAAACAGGGAAAGGATCCCTCATCTCGAGCTAGGAGGCGGAAACGGGGCTCCGCTGGGTGTGTGCGGGACCCCACGTGCTTCCTCTCGAGTGGAGACGAGTATGTCGCGGAATTGCTTCAGTTGCAGCAAGGGTGTGAAGGACCATTTGGAAGTTCCAGTGGTTAGATGTGATTAGCCTCGAGAAGCCTCAGCGGAAATGGGCCTCATCTCGCCTGGAGGGCAAAACCTCCTGGATTTTCTCGAGTTGCGGCAGGTGCTCTCGACTTACGACGGGGACCTCAGGGACCCGCTCTGGTGGCCTCAGGAAAGGCCAGTCCCCATGCGAGTTCCTCGGGGGCCTCTCGGGATTCCTCTCCCGTCGATGCCGGGGCCTAAGACCTTGTGTGGAGTCGGGGCCGGAACCTGAGGATTCCTCTCCAGTGCTGACCTGGATCTTGGGGTACTTCTGGAGTCTCCCCAGGGGAGTCAGTCCTCGTCTCGAATGCGGGCATGCACTTGCGCTTTCCTCCAGAGCGGTAGCAGCAGTGTCACGCAGTCCGCCGCGTGGATCAAAGGATCTATGGTTTTCCCTCGAGTCTTTCCCACGAGGCTTTCCCACGAGGCTTTCCCACAGGGCTGTCCCACGTGCACACGTGGTGGGAGTCGATCCTCGGCTTGAACGTCAAGGCAGTGCAGGGAAAACAGGTTCCTCTGGAATGGACTGACACATCTGGGGGTCTTTTGGAATGGTGCCACGACCCTGGAGTTCCTCTCGCCTTTCCTGTGGAGAGCGCCACCTCTTGAGATGCGACGGGAACGCCGTGAATTCTTTCCCTACGAAACAGGGAAAGGATCCCTCATCTCGAGCTAGGAGGCGGAAACGGGGCTCCCCTGGATGTGTGCGGGACCCCACGTGCTTCCTCTCGAGTGGAGACGGGTATGTCGGGGAACTTCTTGAGTTGCAGCAAGGGTGTGAAGGACCCTTTGGAAGTTCCAGTGGTTAGACGTGATTAGGCTCGAGAAGCCTCAGCGGAAATGGGCCTCATCTCGCCTGGAGGGCAAAACCTCCTGGATTTTCTCGAGTTGCGGCAGGTGCTCTCGAATTACGACGGGGACCTCAGGGACCCGCTCTGGTGGCCTCAGGAAAGGCCAGTCCCCATGCGAGTTCCTCGGGGGCCTCTCGGCATTCCTCTCCCGTCGATGCTGGGGCCTAAGACCTTGTGTGGAGTCGGGGCCGGAACCTGAGGATTCCTCTCCAGTGCTGACATGGATCTTGGGGTACTTCTGGAGTCTCCCCAGGGGAGTCAGTCCTCGTCTCGAATGCGGGCATGCACTTGCGCTTTTCTCCAGAGCGGTAGCAGCAGTGTCACGCAGTCCGTCGCGTGGATCAAAGGATCTATGGTTTTCCCTCGAGTCTTTCCCACGAGGCTTTCCCACGAGGCTTTCCCATAGGGCTGTCCCACGTGCACACGTGGTGGGAGTCGATCCTCGGCTTGAACGTCAAGGCAGTGCAGGGAAAACAGGTTCCTCTGGAATGGACTGACACATCTGGGGGACTCTTGGAATGGTGGCACGACCCTGGAGTTCCTCTCGCCTTTCCTGTGGAGAGCGCCTCCTCTTGAGATGCGACGGGAACGCCGGGAATTCTTTCCCTACGAAACAGGGAAAGAATCCCTCATTTCGAGCTAGGAGGTGGAAACGGGGCTCCCCTGGATGTGTGCGGGACCCCACGTGCTTCCTCTCGAGTGGAGACGGGTATGTCGGGGAACTTCTTGAGTTGCAGCAAGGGTGTGAAGGACCCTTTGGAAGTTCCAGTGGTTAAACGTGATTAGCCTCGAGAAGCCTCAGCGGAAATGGGCCTCATCTCGCCTGGAGGGCAAAACCTCCTGGATTTTCTCGAGTTGCGGCAGGTGCTCTTGACTTACGACGGGGACCTCAGGGACCCGCTCTGGTGGCCTCAGGAAAGGCCAGTCCCCATGCGAGTTCCTCGGGGGCCTCTCGGGATTCCTCTGCCGTCGATGCCGGGGCCTAAGACCTTGTGTGGAGTCGGGGCCGGAACCTGAGGATTCCTCTCCAGTGCTGACATGGATCTTGGGGTACTTCTGGAGTCTCCCCAGGGGAGTCAGTCCTCGTCTCGAATGCGGGCATGCACTTGCGCTTTCCTCCAGAGCGGTAGCAGCAGTGTCACGCAGTCCGCCGCGTGGGTCAAAGGATCTATGGTTTTCCCTCCAGTCTTTCCCACGAAGCTTTCCCACGAGGCTTTCCCACAGGGCTGTCCCACGTGCACACGTGTTGGAAGTCGATCCTCGGCTTGAACGTCAAGGCAGTGCAGGGAAAACAGGTTCCTCTGGAATGGACTGACACATCTGCGGGACTCTTGGAATGGTGGCACGACCCTGGAGTTCCTCTCGCCTTTCCTGTGGAGAGCGCCTCCTCTTGAGATGCGACGGGAACGCCGGGAATTCTTTCCCTACGAAACAGGGAAAGGATCCCTCATCTCGAGCTAGGAGGCGGAAACGGGGCTGCCCTGGATGTGTGCGGGACCCCACGTGCTTCCTCTCGAGTGGAGACGGGTATGTCGGGGAACTTCTTGAGTTGCAGCAAGGGTGTGAAGGACCCTTTGGAAGTTCCAGTGGTTAGACGTGATTAGGCTCGAGAAGCCTCAGCGGAAATGGGCCTCATCTCGCCTGGAGGGCAAAACCTCCTGGATTTTCTCGAGTTGCGGCAGGTGCTCTCGACTTACGACGGGGACCTCAGGGACCCGCTCTGGTGGCCTCAGGAAAGGCCAGTCCCCATGCGAGTTCCTCGGGGGCCTCTCGGGATTCCTCTCCCGTCGATGCCGGGGCCTAAGACCTTGTGTGGAGTCGGGGCCGGGACCTGAGGATTCCTCTCCAGTGCTGACATGGATCTTGGGGTACTTCTGGAGTCTCCCCAGGGGAGTCAGTCCTCGTCTCGAATGCGGGCATGCACTTGCGCTTTCCTCCAGAGCGGTAGCACTAGTGTCACGCAGTCCGCCGCGTGGATAAAAGGATCTATGGTTTTCCCTCGAGTCTTTCCCACGAGGCTTTCCCACGAGGCTTTCCCACAGGGCTGTCCCACGTGCACACGAGGTGGGAGTCGATCCTCGGCTTGAACGTCAAGGCAGTGCAGGGAAAACAGGTTCCTCTGGAATGGACTGACACATCTGGGGGACTCTTGGAATGGTGGCACGACCCTGGAGTTCCTCTCGCCTTTCCTGTGGAGAGCGCCTCCTCTTGAGATGCGATGGGAACGCCGGGAATTCTTTCCCTACGAAACAGGGAAAGGATCCCTCATCTCGAGCTAGGAGGCGGAAACGGGGCTCCCCTGGATGTGTGCGGGACCCCACGTGCTTCCTCTCGAGTGGAGACGGGTATGTCGGGGAAATTCTTGAGTTGCAGCAAGGGTGTGAAGGACCCATGGAAGTTCCAGTGGTTAGACGTGATTAGCCTCGAGAAGCCTCAGCGGAAATGGGCCTCATCTCGCCTGGAGGGCAAAACCTCCTGGATTTTCTCGAGTTGCGGCAGGTGCTCTCAACTTACGACGGTGACCTCAGGGACCCGCTCTGGTGGCCTCAGGAAAGGTCAGTCCCCATGCGAGTTCCTCGGGGGCCTCTCGGGATTCCTCTCCCGTCGATGCCGGGGCCTAAGACCTTGTGTGGAGTCGGGGCCGGAACCTGAGGATTCCTCTCCAGTGCTGACATGGATCTTGGGGTACTTCTGGAGTCTCCCCAGGGGAGTCAGTCCTCGTCTCGAATGCGGGCATGCACTTGCGCTTTCCTCCAGAGCGGTAGCAGCAGTGTCACGCAGTCCGCCGCGTGGATCAAAGGATCTATGGTTTTCCCTCGAGTCTTTCCCACGAGGCTTTCCCACGAGGCTTTCCCACAGGGCTGTCCCACGTGCACACGTGGTGGGAGTCGATCCTCGGCTTGAACGTCAAGGCAGTGCAGGGAAAACAGGTTCCTCTGGAATGGACTGACACATCTGGGGACTCTTGGAATGGTGGCACGACCCTGGAGTTCCTCTCGCCTTTCCTGTGGAGAGCGCCTCCTCTTGAGATGCGACGGGAACGCCGGGAATTCTTTCCCTACGAAACAGGGAAAGGATCCCTCATCTCGAGCTAGGAGGCGGAAACGGGGCTCCCCTGGATGTGTGCGGGACCCCACGTGCTTCCTCTCGAGTGGAGACGGGTATGTCGGGGAACTTCTTGAGTTGCAGCAAGGGTGTGAAGGACCCTTTGGAAGTTCCAGTGGTTAGACGTGATTAGCCTCGAGAAGCCTCAGCGGAAATGGGCCTCATCTCGCCTGGAGGGCAAAACCTCCTGGATTTTCTCGAGTTGCGGCAGGTGCTCTCGACTTACGACGGAGACCTCAGGGAACCGCTCTGGTGGCCTCAGGAAAGGCCAGTCCCTATGCGAGTTCCTCGGGGGCCTCTCGGGATTCCTCTCCCGTCGATGCCGGGGCCTAAGACCTTGTGTGGAGTCGGGGCCGGAACCTGAGGATTCCTCTCCAGTGCTGACATGGATCTTGGGGTACTTCTGGAGTCTCCCCAGGGGAGTCAGTCCTCGTCTCGAATGCGGGCATGCACTTGCGCTTTCCTCCAGAGCGGTAGCAGCAGTGTCACGCAGTCCGCCGCGTGGATCAAAGGATCTATGGTTTTCCCTCGAGTCTTTCCCACGAGGCTTTCCCACGAGGCTTTCCCACAGGGCTGTCCCACGTGCACACGTGGTGGGAGTCGATCCTCGGCTTGAACGTCAAGGCAGTGCAGGGAAAACAGGTTCCTCTGGAATGGACTGACACATCTGGGGGACTCTTGGAATGGTGGCACGACCCTGGAGTTCCTCTCGCCTTTCCTGTGGAGAGCGCCTCCTCTTGAGATGCGACGGGAACGCCGGGAATTCTTTCCCTACGAAACAGGGAAAGGATCCCTCATCTCGAGCTAGGAGGCGGAAACGGGGCTCCCCTGGATGTGTGCGGGACCCCACGTGTTTCCTCTCGAGTGGAGACGGGTATGTCGGGGAACTTCTTGAGTTGCAGCAAGGGTGTGAAGGACCCTTTGGAAGTTCCAGTGGTTAGACGTGATTAGCCTCGAGAAGCCTCAGCGGAAATGGGCCTCATCTCGCCTGGAGGGCAAAACCTCCTGGATTTTCTCGAGTTGCGGCAGGTGCTCTCGACTTACGACGGGGACCTCAGGGACCCGCTCTGGTGGCCTCAGGAAAGGCCAGTCCCCATGCGAGTTCCTCGGGGGCCTCTCGGGATTCCTCTCCCGTCGATGCCGGGGCCTAAGACCTTGTGTGGAGTCGGGGCCGGAACCTGAGGATTCCTCTCCAGTGCTGACCTGGATCTTGGGGTACTTCTGGAGTCTCCCCAGGGGAGTCAGTCCTCCTCTCGAATGCGGGCATGCACTTGCGCTTTCCTCCAGAGCGGTAGCAGCAGTGTCACGCAGTCCGCCGCGTGGATCAAAGGATCTATGGTTTTCCCTCGAGTCTTTCCCACGAGGCTTTCCCACGAGGCTTTCCCACAGGGCTGTCCCACGTGCACACGTGGTGGGAGTCGATCCTCGGCTTGAACGTCAAGGCAGTGCAGGGAAAACAGGTTCCTCTGGAATGGACTGACACATCTGGGGGTCTTTTGGAATGGTGCCACGACCCTGGAGTTCCTCTCGCCTTTCCTGTGGAGAGCGCCACCTCTTGAGATGCGACGGGAACGCCGGGAATTCTTTCCCTACGAAACAGGGAAAGGATCCCTCATTTCGAGCTAGGAGGTGGAAACGGGGCTCCCCTGGATGTGTGCGGGACCCCACGTGCTTCCTCTCGAGTGGAGACGGGTATGTCGGGGAACTTCTTGAGTTGCAGCAAGGGTGTGAAGGACCCTTTGGAAGTTCCAGTGGTTAAACGTGATTAGCCTCGAGAAGCCTCAGCGGAAATGGGCCTCATCTCGCCTGGAGGGCAAAACCTCCTGGATTTTCTCGAGTTGCGGCAGGTGCTCTCGACTTACGACGGGGACCTCAGGGACCCGCTCTGGTGGCCTCAGGAAAGGCCAGTCCCCATGCGAGTTCCTCGGGGGCCTCTCGGGATTCCTCTCCCGTCGATGCCGGGGCCTAAGACCTTGTGTGGAGTCGGGGCCGGGACCTGAGGATTCCTCTCCAGTGCTGACATGGATCTTGGGGTACTTCTGGAGTCTCCCCAGGGGAGTCAGTCCTCGTCTCGAATGCGGGCATGCACTTGCGCTTTCCTCCAGAGCGGTAGCACTAGTGTCACGCAGTCCGCCGCGTGGATCAAAGGATCTATGGTTTTCCCTCGAGTCTTTCCCACGAGGCTTTCCCACGAGGCTTTCCCACAGGGCTGTCCCACGTGCACACGTGGTGGGAGTCGATCCTCGGCTTGAACGTCAAGGCAGTGCAGGGAAAACAGGTTCCTCTGGAATGGACTGACACATCTGGGGGACTCTTGGAATGGTGGCACGACCCTGGAGTTCCTCTCGCCTTTCCTGTGGAGAGCGCCTCCTCTTGAGATGCGATGGGAACGCCGGGAATTCTTTCCCTACGAAACAGGGAAAGGATCCCTCATCTCGAGCTAGGAGGCGGAAACGGGGCTCCCCTGGATGTGTGCGGGACCCCACGTGCTTCCTCTCGAGTGGAGACGGGTATATCGGGGAACTTCTTGAGTTGCAGCAAGGGTGTGAAGGACCCATGGAAGTTCCAGTGGTTAGACGTGATTAGCCTCGAGAAGCCTCAGCGGAAATGGGCCTCATCTCGCCTGGAGGGCAAAACCTCCTGGATTTTCTCGAGTTGCGGCAGGTGCTCTCAACTTACGACGGTGACCTCAGGGACCCGCTCTGGTGGCCTCAGGAAAGGTCAGTCCCCATGCGAGTTCCTCGGGGGCCTCTCGGGATTCCTCTCCCGTCGATGCCGGGGCCTAAGACCTTGTGTGGAGTCGGGGCCGGAACCTGAGGATTCCTCTCCAGTGCTGACATGGATCTTGGGGTACTTCTGGAGTCTCCCCAGGGGAGTCAGTCCTCGTCTCGAATGCGGGCATGCACTTGCGCTTTCCTCCAGAGCGGTAGCAGCAGTGTCACGCAGTCCGCCGCGTGGATCAAAGGATCTATGGTTTTCCCTCGAGTCTTTCCCACGAGGCTTTCCCACGAGGCTTTCCCACAGGGCTGTCCCACGTGCACACGTGGTGGGAGTCGATCCTCGGCTTGAACGTCAAGGCAGTGCAGGGAAAACAGGTTCCTCTGGAATGGACTGACACATCTGGGGGACTCTTGGAATGGTGTCACGACCCTGGAGTTCCTCTCGCCTTTCCTGTGGAGAGCGCCTCCTCTTGAGATGCGACGGGAACGCCGGGAATTCTTTCCCTACGAAACAGGGAAAGGATCCCTCATCTCGAGCTAGGAGGCGGAAACGGGGCTCCCCTGGATGTGTGCGGGACCCCACGTGTTTCCTCTCGAGTGGAGACGGGTATGTCGGGGAACTTCTTGAGTTGCAGCAAGGGTGTGAAGGACCCTTTGGAAGTTCCAGTGGTTAGACGTGATTAGCCTCGAGAAGCCTCAGCGGAAATGGGCCTCATCTCGCCTGGAGGGCAAAACCTCCTGGATTTTCTCGAGTTGCGGCAGGTGCTCTCGACTTACGACAGGGACTTCAGGGACCCGCTCTGGTGGCCTCAGGAAAGGCCAGTCCCCATGCGAGTTCCTCGGGGGCCTCTCGGGATTCCTCTCCCGTCGTTGCCGGGGCCTAAGACCTTGTGTGGAGTCGGGGCCAGAACCTGAGGATTCCTCTCCAGTGCTGACATGGATCTTGGGGTACTTCTGGAGTCTCCCCAGGGGAGTCAGTCCTCGTCTCGAATGCGGGCATGCACTTGCGCTTTCCTCCAGAGCGGTAGCAGCAGTGTCACGCAGTCCGCCGTGTGGATCAAAGGATCTATGTTTTTCCCTCGAGTCTTTCTCACGAGGCTTTCCCACGAGGCTTTCCCACAGGGCTGTCCCACGTGCACACGTGGTGGGAGTCGATCCTCGGCTTGAACGTCAAGGCAGTGCAGGGAAAACAGGTTCTTCTGGAATGGACTGACACATCTGGGGGTGTCTTGGAATGGTGGCACAACCCTGGAGTTCCTCTCGCCTTTCCTGTGGAGAGCGCCACCTCTTGAGATGCGACGGGAACGCCGGGAATTCTTTCCCTACGAAACAGGGAAAGGATTCCTCATCTCGAGCTAGGAGGCGGAAACGGGGCTCCCCTGGATGTGTGCGGGACCCCACGTGCTTCCTCTCGAGTGGAGACGGGTATGTCGGGGAACTTCTTGAGTTGCAGCAAGGGTGTGAAGGACCCTTTGGAAGTTCCAGTGGTTAGATGTGATTAGCCTCGAGAAGCCTCAGCGGAAATGGGCCTCATCTCGCCTGGAGGGCAAAACCTCCTGGATTTTCTCGAGTTGCGGCAGGTGCTCTCGATTTATGACGGGGACCTCAGGGACCCGCTCTGGTGGCCTCAGGAAAGGCCAGTCCCCATGCGAGTTCCTCGGGGGCCTCTCGGGATTCCTCTCCTGTCGATGCCGGGGCCTAAGACCTTGTGTGGAGTCGGGGCCGGAACCTGAGGATTCCTCTCCAGTGCTGACATGGATCTTGGGGTACTTCTGGAGTCTCCCCAGGGGAGTCAGTCCTCGTCTCGAATGCGGGCATGCACTTGCGCTTTCCTCCAGAGCGGTAGCAGCAGTGTCACGCAGTCCGCCGTGTGGATCAAAGGATCTATGGTTTTCCCTCGAGTCTTTCCCACGAGGCTTTCCCACGAGGCTTTCCCACAGGGCTGTCCCACGTGCACACGTGGTGGGAGTCGATCCTCGGCTTGAACGTCAAGGCAGTGCAGGGAAAACAGGTTCCTCTGGAATGGACTGACACATCTGGGGGTCTCTTGGAATGGTGGCACGACCCTGGAGTTCCTCTCGCCTTTCCTGTGGAGAGCGCCACCTCTTGAGATGCCACGGGAACGCCAGGAATTCTTTCCCTACGAAACAGGGAAAGGATTCCTCATCTCGAGCTAGGAGGCGGAAACGGGGCTCACCTGGATGTGTGCGGGACCCCACGTGCTTCCTCTCGAGTGGAGACAGGTATGTCGCGGAACTGCTTCAGTTGCAGCAAGGGTGTAGGACCCTTTGGAAGTTCCAGTGGTTAGACGTGATTAGCCTCGAGAAGCCTCAGCGGAAATGGGCCTCATCTCGCCTGGAGGGCAAAACCTCCTGGATTTTCTCTAGTTGCGGCAGGTGCTCTCGACTTACGACGGGGACCTCAGGGACCCGCTCTGGTGGCCTCAGGAAGGGCCAGTCCCCATGCGAGTTCCTCGGGGGCCTCTCGGGATTCCTCTCCCGTCGATGCCGGGGCCTAAGACCTTGTGTGGAGTCGGGGCCGGAACCTGAGGATTCCTCTCCAGTGCTGACATGGATCTTGGGGTACTTCTGGAGTCTCCCCAGGGGAGTCAGTCCTCGTCTCGAATGCGGGCATGCACTTGCGCTTTCCTCCAGAGCGGTAGCAGCCGTGTCACGCAGTCCGCCGCGTGGATCAAAGGATCTATGGTTTTCCCTCGAGTCTTTCCCATGAGGCTTTCCCACCAGGCTTTCCCACAGGGCTGTCCCACGTGCACACGTGGTGGGAGTCGATCCTCGGCTTGAACGTCAAGGCAGTGCAGGGAAAACAGGTTCCTCTGGAATGGACTGACACATCTGGGGGTCTCTTGTAATGGTGGCACGACCCTGGAGTTCCTCTCGCCTTTCCTGTGGAGAGCGCCTCCTCTTGAGATGCGACGGGAACGCCGGGAATTCTTTCCCTACGAAACAGGGAAAGGATCCCTCATCTCGAGCTAGGAGGCGGAAACGGGGCTCCCCGGATGTGTGCGGGACCCCACGTGCTTCCTCTCGAGTGGAGACGGGTATGTCGGGGAACTTCTTGAGTTGCAGCAAGGGTGTGAAGGACCCTTTTGAAGTTCCAGTGGTTAGATGTGATTAGCCTCGAGAAGCCTCAGCGGAAATGGGCCTCATCTCGCCTGGAGGGCAAAACCTCCTGGATTTTCTCGAGTTGCGGCAGGTGCTCTCGACTTAGGACGGGGACCTCAGGGACCCACTCTGGTGGCCTCAGGAAAGGCCAGTCCCCATGCGAGTTCCTCGGGGGCCTCTCGGGATTCCTCTCCCGTCGATGCCGGGGCCTAAGACCTTGTGTGGAGTCGGGGCCGGAACCTGAGGATTCCTCTCCAGTGCTGACATGGATCTTGGGGTACTTCTGGAGTCTCCCCAGGGGAGTCAGTCCTCGTCTCGAATGCGGGCATGCACTTGCGCTTTCCTCCAGAGCGGTAGCAGCAGTGTCACGCAGTCCGCCGCGTGGATCAAAGGATCTATGGTTTTCCCTCGAGTCTTTCCCACGAGGCTTTCCCACGAGGCTTTCCCACAGGGCTGTCCCACGTGCACACGTGGTGGGAGTCGATCCTCGGCTTGAACGTCAAGGCAGTGCAGGGAAAACAGGTTCCTCTGGAATGGACTGACACATCTGGGGGACTCTTGGAATGGTGTCACGACCCTGGAGTTCCTCTCGCCTTTCCTGTGGAGAGCGCCTCCTCTTGAGATGCGACGGGAACGCCGGGAATTCTTTCCCTACGAAACAGGGAAAGGATCCCTCATCTCGAGCTAGGAGGCGGAAACGGGGCTCCCCTGGATGTGTGCGGGACCCCACGTGTTTCCTCTCGAGTGGAGACGGGTATGTCGGGGAACTTCTTGAGTTGCAGCAAGGGTGTGAAGGACCCTTTGGAAGTTCCAGTGGTTAGACGTGATTAGCCTCGAGAAGCCTCAGCGGAAATGGGCCTCATCTCGCCTGGAGGGCAAAACCTCCTGGATTTTCTCGAGTTGCGGCAGGTGCTCTCGACTTACGACAGGGACTTCAGGGACCCGCTCTGGTGGCCTCAGGAAAGGCCAGTCCCCATGCGAGTTCCTCGGGGGCCTCTCGGGATTCCTCTCCCGTCGTTGCCGGGGCCTAAGACCTTGTGTGGAGTCGGGGCCAGAACGTGAGGATTCCTCTCCAGTGCTGACATGGATCTTGGGGTACTTCTGGAGTCTCCCCAGGGGAGTCAGTCCTCGTCTCGAATGCGGGCATGCACTTGCGCTTTCCTCCAGAGCGGTAGCAGCAGTGTCACGCAGTCCGCCGTGTGGATCAAAGGATCTATGTTTTTCCCTCGAGTCTTTCTCACGAGGCTTTCCCACGAGGCTTTCCCACAGGGCTGTCCCACGTGCACACGTGGTGGGAGTCGATCCTCGGCTTGAACGTCAAGGCAGTGCAGGGAAAACAGTTTCTTCTGGAATGGACTGACACATCTGGGGGTGTCTTGGAATGGTGGCACAACCCTGGAGTTCCTCTCGCCTTTCCTGTGGAGAGCGCCACCTCTTGAGATGCGACGGGAACGCCGGGAATTCTTTCCCTACGAAACAGGGAAAGGATTCCTCATCTCGAGCTAGGAGGCGGAAACGGGGCTCCCCTGGATGTGTGCGGGACCCCACGTGCTTCCTCTCGAGTGGAGACGGGTATGTCGGGGAACTTCTTGAGTTGCAGCAAGGGTGTGAAGGACCCTTTGGAAGTTCCAGTGGTTAGATGTGATTAGCCTCGAGAAGCCTCAGCGGAAATGGGCCTCATCTCGCCTGGAGGGCAAAACCTCCTGGATTTTCTCGAGTTGCGGCAGGTGCTCTCGATTTATGACGGGGACCTCAGGGACCCGCTCTGGTGGCCTCAGGAAAGGCCAGTCCCCATGCGAGTTCCTCGGGGGCCTCTCGGGATTCCTCTCCTGTCGATGCCGGGGCCTAAGACCTTGTGTGGAGTCGGGGCCGGAACCTGAGGATTCCTCTCCAGTGCTGACATGGATCTTGGGGTACTTCTGGAGTCTCCCCAGGGGAGTCAGTCCTCGTCTCGAATGCGGGCATGCACTTGCGCTTTCCTCCAGAGCGGTAGCAGCAGTGTCACGCAGTCCGCCGTGTGGATCAAAGGATCTATGGTTTTCCCTCGAGTCTTTCCCACGAGGCTTTCCCACGAGGCTTTCCCACAGGGCTGTCCCACGTGCACACGTGGTGGGAGTCGATCCTCGGCTTGAACGTCAAGGCAGTGCAGGGAAAACAGGTTCCTCTGGAATGGACTGACACATCTGGGGGTCTCTTGGAATGGTGGCACGACCCTGGAGTTCCTCTCGCCTTTCCTGTGGAGAGCGCCACCTCTTGAGATGCCACGGGAACGCCAGGAATTCTTTCCCTACGAAACAGGGAAAGGATTCCTCATCTCGAGCTAGGAGGCGGAAACGGGGCTCACCTGGATGTGTGCGGGACCCCACGTGCTTCCTCTCGAGTGGAGACAGGTATGTCGCGGAACTGCTTCAGTTGCAGCAAGGGTGTAGAACCCTTTGGAAGTTCCAGTGGTTAGACGTGATTAGCCTCGAGAAGCCTCAGCGGAAATGGGCCTCATCTCGCCTGGAGGGCAAAACCTCCTGGATTTTCTCTAGTTGCGGCAGGTGCTCTCGACTTACGACGGGGACCTCAGGGACCCGCTCTGGTGGCCTCAGGAAGGGCCAGTCCCCATGCGAGTTCCTCGGGGGCCTCTCGGGATTCCTCTCCCGTCGATGCCGGGGCCTAAGACCTTGTGTGGAGTCGGGGCCGGAACCTGAGGATTCCTCTCCAGTGCTGACATGGATCTTGGGGTACTTCTGGAGTCTCCCCAGGGGAGTCAGTCCTCGTCTCGAATGCGGGCATGCACTTGCGCTTTCCTCCAGAGCGGTAGCAGCCGTGTCACGCAGTCCGCCGCGTGGATCAAAGGATCTATGGTTTTCCCTCGAGTCTTTCCCATGAGGCTTTCCCACCAGGCTTTCCCACAGGGCTGTCCCACGTGCACACGTGGTGGGAGTCGATCCTCGGCTTGAACGTCAAGGCAGTGCAGGGAAAACAGGTTCCTCTGGAATGGACTGACACATCTGGGGGTCTCTTGTAATGGTGGCACGACCCTGGAGTTCCTCTCGCCGTTCCTGTGGAGAGCGCCTCCTCTTGAGATGCGACGGGAACGCCGGGAATTCTTTCCCTACGAAACAGGGAAAGGATCCCTCATCTCGAGCTAGGAGGCGGAAACGGGGCTCCCCGGATGTGTGCGGGACCCCACGTGCTTCCTCTCGAGTGGAGACGGGTATGTCGGGGAACTTCTTGAGTTGCAGCAAGGGTGTGAAGGACCCTTTTGAAGTTCCAGTGGTTAGATGTGATTAGCCTCGAGAAGCCTCAGCGGAAATGGGCCTCATCTCGCCTGGAGGGCAAAACCTCCTGGATTTTCTCGAGTTGCGGCAGGTGCTCTCGACTTAGGACGGGGACCTCAGGGACCCACTCTGGTGGCCTCAGGAAAGGCCAGTCCCCATGCGAGTTCCTCGGGGGCCTCTCGGGATTCCTCTCCCGTCGATGCCGGGGCCTAAGACCTTGTGTGGAGTCGGGGCCGGAACCTGAGAATTCCTCTCCAGTGCTGACATGGATCTTGGGGCACTTCTGGAGTCTCCCCAGGGGAGTCAGTCCTCGTCTCGAATGCGGGCATGCACTTGCGCTTTCCTCCAGAGCGGTAGCAGCAGTGTCACGCAGTCCGCCGCGTGGATCAAAGGATCTATGGTTTTCCCTCGAGTCTTTCCCACGAGGCTTTCCCACGAGGCTTTCCCACAGGGCTGTCCCACGTGCACACGTGGTGGGAGTCGATCCTCGGCTTGAACGTCAAGGCAGTGCAGGGAAAACAGGTTCCTCTGGAATGGACTTACACATCTGGGGGTCTCTTGGAATGGTGGCACGACCCTGGAGTTCCTCTCGCCTTTCCTGTGGAGAGCGCCTCCTCTTGAGATGCGACGGGAACGCCGGGAATTCTTTCCCTACGAAACAGGGAAAGGATCCCTCATCTCGAGCTAGGAGGCGGAAACGGGGCTCCCCTGGTTGTGTGCGGGACCCCACGTGCTTCCTCTCGAGTGGAGACGGGTATGTCGGGGAACTGCTTGAGATGCAGCAAGGGTGTGAAGGACCCTTTGGAAGTTCCAGTGGTTAGATGTGATTAGCCTCGAGAGCCTCAGCGGAAATGGGCCTCATCTCGCCTGGAGGGCAAATCCTCCTGGATTTTATCGAGTTGCGGCAGGTGCTCTCGACTTACGACGGGGACCTCAGGGACCCGCTCTGGTGGCCTAAGGAAAGGCCAGTACCCATGCGAGTTCCTAGTGGGCCCTTAGGGATTCCTCTGCCGTCGATGCCGGGGCCTAAGACCTTGTGTGGAGTCGGGGCCGGAACCTGAGGATTCCTCTCCAGTGCTGACATGGATCTTGGGGTACTTCTGGAGTCTCCCCAGGGGAGTCAGTCCTCGTCTCGAATGCGGGCATGCACTTGCGCTTTCCTCCAGAGCGGTAGCAGCAGTGTCACGCAGTCCGCCGCGTGGATCAAAGGATCTATGGTTTTCCCTCGAGTCTTTCCCACGAGTCTTTCCCACGAGGCTTTCCCACAGGGCTGTCCCACGTGCACACGTGGTGGGAGTCGATCCTCGGCTTGAACGTCAAGGCAGTGCAGGGAAAACAGGTTCCTCTGGAATGGACTGACACATCTGGGGGACTCTTGGAATGGTGGCACGACCCTGGAGTTCCTCTCGCCTTTCCTGTGAAGAGCGCCTCCTCTTGAGATGCGACGGGAACGCCGGGAATTCTTTCCCTACGAAACAGGGAAAGGATCCCTCATCTCGAGCTAGGAGGCGGAAACGGGGCTCCCCTGGATGTGTGCGGGACCCCACGTGCTTCCTCTCGAGTGGAGACGGGTATGTCGCGGAACTGCTTCAGTTGCAGCAAGGGTGTGAAGGACCCTTTGGAAGTTCCAGTGGTTAGACGTCATTAGCCTCGAGAAGCCTCAGCGGAAATGGGCCTCATCTCGCCTGGAGGGCAAAACCTCCTGGATTTTCTCGAGTTGCGGCATGTGCTCTCGACTTACGACGGGGACCTCAGGGAACCGCTCTGGTGGCCTCAGGAAAGGCCAGTCCCCATGCGAGTTCCTGGGGGGCCTTCGACATTTCTCTCCCGTCGATGCCGGGGCCTAAGACCTTGTGTGGAGTCGGGGCCGGAACCTGAGGATTCCTCTCCAGTGCTGACATGGATCTTGGGGTACTTCTGCAGTCTCCCCAGGGGAGTCAGTCCTCGTCTCGAATGCGGGCATGCACTTGCGCTTTCCTCCAGAGCGGTAGCAGCAGTGTCACGCAGTCCGCCGCGTGGATCAAAGGATCTATGGTTTTCCCTCGAGTCTTTCCCACGAGGCTTTCCCACGAGGCTTTCCCACAGGGCTGTCCCACGTGCACACGTGGTGGGAGTCGATCCTCGGCTTGAACGTCAAGGCAGTGCAGGGAATACAGGTTCCTCTGGAATGGACTGTCACATCTGGGGGACTCTTGGAATGGTGGCACGACCCTGGAGTTCCTCTCGCCTTTCCTGTGGAGAGCGCCTCCTCTTGAGATGCGACGGGAACGCCGGGAATTCTTTCCCTACGAAACAGGGAAAGGATCCCTCATCTCGAGATAGGAGGCGGAAACGGGGCTCCCCTGGATGTGTGCGGGACCCCACGTGCTTCCTCTCGAGTGGAGACGGGTATGTCGGGGAACTTCTTGAGTTGCAGCAAGGGTGTGAAGGACCCTTTGGAAGTTCCAGTGGTTAGACGTGATTAGCCTCGAGAAGCCTCAGCGGAAATGGGCCTCATCTCGCCTGGAGGGCAAAACCTCCTGGATTTTCTCGAGTTGCGGCAGGTGCTCTCGACTTACGACGGGGACCTCAGGGACCCGCTCTGGTGGCCTCCGGAAAGGCCAGTCCCCATGCGAGTTCCTCGGGGGCCTCTCGGGATTCCTCTCCCGTCGATGCCGGGGCCTAAGACCTTGTGTGGACTTGGGGCCGGAACCTGAGGATTCCTCTCCAGTGCTGACATGGATCTTGGGGTACTTCTGGAGTCTCCCCAGGGGAGTCAGTCCTCGTCTCGAATGCGGGCATGCACTTGCGCTTTCCTCCAGAGCGGTAGCAGCAGTGTCATGCAGTCCGCCGCGTGGATCAAAGGATCTATGGTTTTCCCTCGAGTCTTTCCCACGAGGCTTTCCCACGAGGCTTTCCCACAGGGCTGTCCCACGTGCACACGTGGTGGGAGTGGATCCTCGGCTTGAACGTCAAGGCAGTGCAGGGAAAACAGGTTCCTCTGGAATAGACTTACACATCTGGGGGTCTCTTGGAATGGTGGCACGACCCTGGAGTTCCTCTCGCCTTTCCTGTGGAGAGCGCCACCTCTTGAGATGCGACGGGAACGCCGGGAATTCTTTCCCTACGAAACAGGGAAAGGATCCCTCATCTCGAGCTAGTAGGCGGAAACGGGGCTCCCCTGGATGTGTGCGGGACCCCACGTGCTTCCTCTCGAGTGGAGACGGGTATGTCGCGGAATTGCTTCAGTTGCAGCAAGGGTGTGAAGGACCCTTTGGAAGTTCCAGTGGTTAGACGTGATTAGCCTCGAGAAGCCTCAGCGGAAATGGGCCTCATCTCGCCTGGAGGGCAAAACCTCCTGGATTTTCTCGAGTTGCGGCAGGTGCTCTCGACTTACGACGGGGACCTCAGGGACCCGCTCTGGTGGCCTCAGGAAAGGCCAGTCCCCATGCGAGTTCCTCGGGGGCCTCTCGGGATTCCTATCCCGTCGATGCCGGGGCCTAAGACCTTGTGTGGAGTCGGGGCCGGAACCTGAGGATTCCTCTCCAGTGCTGACCTGGATCTTGGGGTACTTCTGGAGTCTCCCCAGGGGAGTCAGTCCTCGTCTCGAATGCGGGCATGCACTTGCGCTTTCCTCCAGAGCGGTAGCAGCTGTGGCACGCAGTCCGCCGCGTGGATCAAAGGATCTATGGTTTTCCCTCGAGTCTTTCCCACGAGGCTTTCCCACGAGGCTTTCCCATAGGGCTGTCCCACGTGCACACGTGGTGGGAGTCGATCCTCGGCTTGAACGTCAAGGCAGTGCAGGGAAAACAGGTTCCTCTGGAATGGACTGACACATCTGGGGGTCTTTTGGAATGGTGCCACGACCCTGGAGTTCCTCTCGCCTTTCCTGTGGAGAGCGCCTCCTCTTGAGATGCGACGGGAACGCCGGGAATTCGTTCCCTACGAAACAGGGAAAGGATCCCTCATCTCGAGCTAGGAGGCGGAAACGGGGCTCCCCTGGATGTGTGCGGGACCCCACGTGCTTCCTCTCGAGTGGAGACGGGTATGTCGGGGAACTTCTTGAGTTGCAGCAAGGGTGTGAAGGACCCTTTGGAAGTTCCAGTGGTTAGACGTGATTAGCCTCGAGAAGCCTCAGCGGAAATGGGCCTCATCTCGCCTGGAGGGCAAAACCTCCTGGATTTTCTCGAGTTGCGGCAGGTGCTATCGACTTACGACGGGGACCTCAGGGACCCGCTCTGGTGGCCTCAGGAAAGGCCAGTCCCCATGCGAGTTCCTCGGGGGCCTCTCGGGATTCCTCTCCCGTCGATGCCGGGGCCTAAGACCTTGTGTGGATTCGGGGCCGGAACCTGAGGATTCCTCTCCAGTGCTGACATGGATCTTGGGGTACTTCTGGAGTCTCCCCAGGGGAGTCAGTCCTCGTCTCCAATGCGGGCATGCACTTGCGCTTTCCTCCAGAGCGGTAGCAGCAGTGTCACGCAGTCCGCCGCATGGATCAAAGGATCTATGGTTTTCCCTCGAGTCTTTCCCACGAGGCTTTCCCACGAGGCTTTCCCACAGGGCTGTCCCACGTGCACACGTGGTGGGAGTCGATCCTCGGCTTGAACGTCAAGGCAGTGCAGGGAAAACAGGTTCCTCTGGAATGGACTGACACATCTGGGGGACTCTTGGAATGGTGGCACGACCCTGGAGTTCCTCTCGCCTTTCCTGTGGAGAGCGCCTCCTCTTGAGATGCGACGGGAACGCCGGGAATTCTTTCCCTACGAAACAGGGAAAGGATCCCTCATCTCGAGCTAGGAGGCGGAAACGGGGCTGCCCTGGATGTGTGCCGGACCCCACGTGCTTCCTCTCGAGTGGAGACGGGTATGTCGTGGAACTGCTTCAGTTACAGCAAGGGTGTGAAGTACCCTTTGGAAGTTCCAGTGTTTAGACGTGATTAGCCTCGAGAAGCCTCAGCGGAAATGGGCCTCATCTCGCCTGGAGGGCAAAACCTCCTGGATTTTCTCGAGTTGCGGCAGGTGCTCTCGACTTACGACGGGGACCTCAGGGACCCGCTCTGGTGGCCTCAGGAAAGGCCAGTCCCCATGCGAGTTCCTCGGGGGCCTCTCGGCATTCCTCTCCCGTCGATGCCGGGGCCTAAGACCTTGTGTGGAGTCGGGGCCGGAACCTGAGGATTCCTCTCCAGTGCTGACATGGATCTTGGGGTACTTCTGGAGTCTCCCCAGGGGAGTCAGTCCTCGTCTCGAATGCGGGCATGCACTTGCGCTTTCCTCCAGAGCGGTAGCAGCAGTGTCACGCAGTCCGCCGCGTGGATCAAAGGATCTATGGTTTTCCCTCGAGTCTTTCCCACGAGGCTTTCCCACGAGGCTTTCCCACAGGGCTGTCCCACGTGCACACGTGGTGGGAGTCGATCCTAGGCTTGAACGTCAAGGCAGTGCAGGGTAAACAGGTTCCTCTGGAATGGACTGACACATCTGGGGGACTCTTGGAATGGTGGCACGACCCTGGAGTTCCTCTCGCCTTTCCTGTGGAGAGCGCCTCCTCTTGAGATGCGACGGGAACGCCGGGAATTCTTTCCCTACGAAACAGGGAAAGGATCCCTCATCTCGAGCTAGGAGGCGGATACGGGGCTCCCCTGGATGTGTGCGGGACCCCACGTGCTTCCTCTCGAGTGGAGACGGGTATGTCGGGGAACTTCTTGAGTTGCAGCAAGGGTGTGAAGGACCCTTTGGAAGTTCCAGTGGTTAGACGTGATTAGCCTCGAGAAGCCTCAGCGGAAATGTGCCTCATCTCGCCTGGAGGGCAAAACCTCCTGGATTTTCTCGAGTTGCGGCAGGTGCTCTCGACTTACGACGGGGACCTCAGGGACCCGCTCTGGTGGCCTCAGGAAAGGCCAGTCCCCATGCGAGTTCCTCGGGGGCCTCTCGGGATTCCTCTCCCTTCGATGCCGGGGCCTAAGACCTTGTGTGGAGTCGGGGCCGGAACCTGAGGATTCCTCTCCAGTGATGACATGGATCTTGGGGTACTTCTGGCATCTCCCCAGGGGAGTCAGTCTTCGTCTCGAATGCGGGCATGCACTTGCGCTTTCCTCCAGAGCGGTAGCAGCAGTGTCATGCAGTCCGCCGCGTGGATCAAAGGATCTATGGTTTTCCCTCGAGTCTTTCCCACGAGGCTTTCCCACGAGGCTTTCCCACAGGGCTGTCCCACGTGCACACGTGGTGGGAGTGGATCCTCGGCTTGAACGTCAAGGCAGTGCAGGGAAAACAGGTTCCTCTGGAATAGACTTACACATCTGGGGGTCTCTTGGAATGGTGGCACGACCCTGGAGTTCCTCTCGCCTTTCCTGTGGAGAGCGCCACCTCTTGAGATGCGACGGGAACGCCGGGAATTCGTTCCCTACGAAACAGGGAAAGGATCCCTCATCTCGAGCTAGTAGGCGGAAACGGGGCTCCCCTGGATGTGTGCGGGACCCCACGTGCTTCCTCTCGAGTGGAGACGGGTATGTCGCGGAATTGCTTCAGTTGCAACAAGGGTGTGAAGGACCCTTTGGAAGTTCCAGTGGTTAGACGTGATTAGCCTCGAGAAGCCTCAGCGGAAATGGGCCTCATCTCGCCTGGAGGGCAAAACCTCCTGGATTTTCTCGAGTTGCGGCAGGTGCTCTCGACTTACGACGGGGACCTCAGGGACCCGCTCTGGTGGCCTCAGGAAAGGCCAGTCCCCATGCGAGTTCCTCGGGGGCCTCTCGGGATTCCTCTCCCGTCGATGCCGGGGCCTAAGACCTTGTGTGGAGTCGGGGCCGGAACCTGAGGATTCCTCTCCAGTGCTGACATGGATCTTGGGGTACTTCTGGAGTCTCCCCAGGGGAGTCAGTCCTCGTCTCGAATGCGGGCATGCACTTGCGCTTTCCTCCAGAGCGGTAGCAGCTGTGGCACGCAGTCCGCCGCGTGGATCAAAGGATCTATGGTTTTCCCTCGAGTCTTTCCCACGAGGCTTTCCCACGAGGCTTTCCCATAGGGCTGTCCCACGTGCACACGTGGTGGGAGTCGATCCTCGGCTTGAACGTCAAGGCAGTGCAGGGAAAACAGGTTCCTCTGGAATGGACTGACACATCTGGGGGTCTTTTGGAATGGTGCCACGACCCTGGAGTTCCTCTCGCCTTTCCTGTGGAGAGCGCCTCCTCTTGAGATGCGACGGGAACGCCGGGAATTCGTTCCCTACGAAACAGGGAAAGGATCCCTCATCTCGAGCTAGGAGGCGGAAACGGGGCTCCCCTGGATGTGTGCGGGACCCCACGTGCTTCCTCTCGAGTGGAGACGGGTATGTCGGGGAACTTCTTGAGTTGCAGCAAGGGTGTGAAGGACCCTTTGGAAGTTCCAGTGGTTAGACGTGATTAGCCTCGAGAAGCCTCAGCGGAAATGGGCCTCATCTCGCCTGGAGGGCAAAACCTCCTGGATTTTCTCGAGTTGCGGCAGGTGCTATCGACTTACGACGGGGACCTCAGGGACCCGCTCTGGTGGCCTCAGGAAAGGCCAGTCCCCATGCGAGTTCCTCGGGGGCCTCTCGGGATTCCTCTCCCGTCGATGCCGGGGCCTAAGACCTTGTGTGGATTCGGGGCCGGAACCTGAGGATTCCTCTCCAGTGCTGACATGGATCTTGGGGTACTTCTGGAGTCTCCCCAGGGGAGTCAGTCCTCGTCTCCAATGCGGGCATGCACTTGCGCTTTCCTCCAGAGCGGTAGCAGCAGTGTCACGCAGTCCGCCGCATGGATCAAAGGATCTATGGTTTTCCCTCGAGTCTTTCCCACGAGGCTTTCCCACGAGGCTTTCCCACAGGGCTGTCCCACGTGCACACGTGGTGGGAGTCGATCCTCGGCTTGAACGTCAAGGCAGTGCAGGGAAAACAGGTTCCTCTGGAATGGACTGACACATCTGGGGGACTCTTGGAATGGTGGCACGACCCTGGAGTTCCTCTCGCCTTTCCTGTGGAGAGCGCCTCCTCTTGAGATGCGACGGGAACGCCGGGAATTCTTTCCCTACGAAACAGGGAAAGGATCCCTCATCTCGAGCTAGGAGGCGGAAACGGGGCTGCCCTGGATGTGTGCCGGACCCCACGTGCTTCCTCTCGAGTGGAGACGGGTATGTCGTGGAACTGCTTCAGTTACAGCAAGGGTGTGAAGTACCCTTTGGAAGTTCCAGTGTTTAGACGTGATTAGCCTCGAGAAGCCTCAGCGGAAATGGGCCTCATCTCGCCTGGAGGGCAAAACCTCCTGGATTTTCTCGAGTTGCGGCAGGTGCTCTCGACTTACGACGGGGACCTCAGGGACCCGCTCTGGTGGCCTCAGGAAAGGCCAGTCCCCATGCGAGTTCCTCGGGGGCCTCTCGGCATTCCTCTCCCGTCGATGCCGGGGCCTAAGACCTTGTGTGGAGTCGGGGCCGGAACCTGAGGATTCCTCTCCAGTGCTGACATGGATCTTGGGGTACTTCTGGAGTCTCCCCAGGGGAGTCAGTCCTCGTCTCGAATGCGGGCATGCACTTGCGCTTTCCTCCAGAGCGGTAGCAGCAGTGTCACGCAGTCCGCCGCGTGGATCAAAGGATCTATGGTTTTCCCTCGAGTCTTTCCCACGAGGCTTTCCCACGAGGCTTTCCCACAGGGCTGTCCCACGTGCACACGTGGTGGGAGTCGATCCTAGGCTTGAACGTCAAGGCAGTGCAGGGTAAACAGGTTCCTCTGGAATGGACTGACACATCTGGGGGACTCTTGGAATGGTGGCACGACCCTGGAGTTCCTCTCGCCTTTCCTGTGGAGAGCGCCTCCTCTTGAGATGCGACGGGAACGCCGGGAATTCTTTCCCTACGAAACAGGGAAAGGATCCCTCATCTCGAGCTAGGAGGCGGATACGGGGCTCCCCTGGATGTGTGCGGGACCCCACGTGCTTCCTCTCGAGTGGAGACGGGTATGTCGGGGAACTTCTTGAGTTGCAGCAAGGGTGTGAAGGACCCTTTGGAAGTTCCAGTGGTTAGACGTGATTAGCCTCGAGAAGCCTCAGCGGAAATGTGCCTCATCTCGCCTGGAGGGCAAAACCTCCTGGATTTTCTCGAGTTGCGGCAGGTGCTCTCGACTTACGACGGGGACCTCAGGGACCCGCTCTGGTGGCCTCAGGAAAGGCCAGTCCCCATGCGAGTTCCTCGGGGGCCTCTCGGGATTCCTCTCCCTTCGATGCCGGGGCCTAAGACCTTGTGTGGAGTCGGGGCCGGAACCTGAGGATTCCTCTCCAGTGATGACATGGATCTTGGGGTACTTCTGGCATCTCCCCAGGGGAGTCAGTCTTCGTCTCGAATGCGGGCATGCACTTGTGCTTTCCTCCAGAGCGGTAGCAGCAGTGTCACGCAGTCCGCCGCGTGGATCAAGGGATCTATGGTTTTCCCTCGAGTCTTTCCCACGAGGCTTTCCCACGAGGCTTTCCCACAGGGCTGTCCCACGTGCACATGTGATGGGAGTCGATCCTCGGCTTGAACGTCAAGGCAGTGCAGGGAAAACAGGTTCCTCTGGAATGGACTGACACATCTGGGGGACTCTTGGAATGGTGGCACGACCCTGGAGTTCCTCTCGCCTTTCCTGTGGAGAGCGCCTCCTCTTGAGATGCGACGGGAACGCCGGGAATTCTTTCCCTACGAAACAGGGAAAGGATCCCTCATCTCGAGCTAGGAGGCGGAAACGGGGCTCCCCTGGATGTGTGCGGGACCCCACGTGCTTCCTCTCGAGTGGAGACGGGTATGTCGCAGAACTGCTTCAGTTGCAGCAAGGGTGTGAAGGATCCTTTGGAAGATCCAGTGGTTAGACGTGATTAGCCTCGAGAAGCCTCAGCGGAAATGGGCCTCATCTCGCCTGGAGGGCAAAACCTCCTGGATTTTCTCGAGTTGCGGCAGGTGCTCTCGACTTACGACGGGGACCTCAGGGACCCGCTCTGGTGGCCTCAGGAAAGGCCAGTCCCCATGCGAGTTCGTCGGGGGCCTCTCGGGATTCCTCTCCCTTCGATGCCGGGGCCTAAGACCTTGTGTGGAGTCGGGGCCGGAACCTGAGGATTCCTCTCCAGTGCTGACATGGATCTTGGGGTACTTCTGGAGTCTCCCCAGGGGAGTCAGTCTTCGTCTCGAATGCGGGCATGCACTTGCGCTTTCCTCCAGAGCGGTAGCAGCAGTGTCACGCAGTCCGCCGCGTGGATCAAAGGATCTATGGTTTTCCCTCGGGTCTTTCCCACGAGGCTTTCCCACGAGGCTTTCCCACAGGGCTGTCCCACGTCCACACGTGGTGGGAGTCGATCCTCGGCTTGAACGTCAAGGCAGTGCAGGGAAAACAGGTTCCTCTGGAATGGACTGACACATCTGGGGGTCTCTTGGAATGGTGCCACGACCCTGGAGTTCCTCTCGCCTTTCCTGTGGAGAGCGCCACCTCTTGAGATGCGACGGGAACGCCGGGAATTCTTTCCCTACGAAACAGGGAAAGGATCCCTCATCTCGAGCTAGTAGGCGGAAACGGGGCTCCCCTGGATGTGTGCGGGACCCCACGTGCTTCCTCTCGAGTGGAGACGGGTATGTCGCGGAATTGCTTCAGTTGCAGCAAGGGTGTGAAGGACCCTTTGGAAGTTCCAGTGGTTAGACGTGATTAGCCTCGAGAAGCCTCAGCGGAAATGGGCCTCATCTCGCCTGGAGGGCAAAACCTCCTGGATTTTCTCGAGTTGCGGCAGGTGCTCTCGACTTACGACGGGGACCTCAGGGACCCGCTCTGGTGGCCTCAGGAAAGGCCAGTCCCCATGCGAGTTCCTCGGGTCCTCTCGGGATTCCTCTCCCGTCGATGCCGGGGCCTAAGACCTTGTGTGGAGTCGGGGCCGGAACCTGAGGATTCCTCTCCAGTGCTGACATGGATCTTGGGGTACTTCTGGAGTCTCCCCAGGGGAGTCAGTCCTCGTCTCGAATGCGGGCATGCACTTGCGCTTTCCTCCAGAGCGGTAGCAGCAGTGTCACGCAGTCCGCCGCGTGGATCAAAGGATCTATGTTTTTCCCTCGGGTCTTTCCCACGAGGCTTTCCCACGAGGCTTTCCCACAGGGCTGTCCCACGTGCACACGTGGTGGGAGTCGATCCTCGGCTTGAACGTCAAGGCAGTGCAGGGAAAACAGGTTCCTCTGGAATGGACTGACACATCTGGGGGACTCTTGGAATGGTGGCACGACCCTGGAGTTCCTCTCGCCTTTCCTGTGGAGAGCGCCTCCTCTTGAGATGCGACGGGAACGCCGGGAATTCTTTCCCTACGAAACAGGGAAAGGATCCCTCATCTCGAGCTAGGAGGCGGAAACGGGGCTCCCCTGGATGTGTGCGGGACCCCAAGTGCTTCCTCTCGAGTGGAGACCGGTATGTCGCGAAACTGCTTCAGTTGCAGCAAGGGTGTGAAGGACCCTTTGGAAGTTCCAGTGTTTAGACGTGATTAGCCTCGAGAAGCCTCAGCGGAAATGGGCCTCATCTCGCCTGGAGGGCAAAACCTCCTGGATTTTCTCGAGTTGCGGCAGGTGCTCTCGACTTACGACGGGGACCTCAGGGACCCGCTCTGGTGGCCTCAGGAAAGGCCAGTCCCCATGCGAGTTCCTCGGGGGCCTCTCGGCATTCCTCTCCCGTCGATGCCGGGGCCTAAGACCTTGTGTGGAGTCGGGGCCGGAACCTGAGGATTCCTCTCCAGTGCTGACATGGATCTTGGGGTACTTCTGGAGTCTCCCCAGGGGAGTCAGTCCTCGTCTCGAATGCGGGCATGCACTTGCGCTTTCCTCCAGAGCGGTAGCAGCAGTGTCACGCAGTCCGCCGCGTGGATCAAAGGATCTATGGTTTTCCCTCGAGTCTTTCCCACGAGGCTTTCCCACGAGGCTTTCCCACAGGGCTGTCCCACGTGCACACGTGGTGGGAGTCGAACCTCGGCTTGAACGTCAAGGCAGTGAAGGGAAAACAGGTTCCTCTGGAATGGACTGACACATCTGGGGGACTCTTGGAATGGTGGCATGACCCTGGAGTTCCTCTCGCCTTTCCTGTGGAGAGCGCCTCCTCTTGAGATGCGACGGGAACGCCGGGAATTCTTTCCCTACGAAACAGGGAAAGGATCCTTCATCTCGAGGTAGGAGGCGGAAACGGGTCTCCCCTGGATGTGTGCGGGACCCCACGTGCTTCCTCTCGAGTGGAGACGGGTATGTCGGGGAACTTCTTGAGTTGCAGCAAGGGTGTGAAGGACCCTTTGGAAGTTCCAGTGGTTAGATGTGATTGGCCTCGAGAAGCCTCAGCGGAAATGGGCCTCATCTCGCCTGGAGGGCAAAACCTCCTGGATTTTCTCAAGTTGCGGCAGGTGCTCTCGACTTACGATGGGGACCTCAGGGACCCGCTCTGGTGGCCTCAGGAAAGGCCAGTCCCCATTCGAGTTCCTCGGGGGCCTCTCGGGATTCCTCTCCCGACGATGCCGGGGCCTAAGACCTTGTGTGGAGTCGGGGCCGGAACCTGAGGATTCCTCTCCAGTGCTGACATGGATCTTGGGGTACTTCTGGAGTCTCCCCAGGGGAGTCAGTCCTCGTCTCGAATGCGGGCATGCACTTGCGCTTTCCTCCAGAGCGGTAGCAGCAGTGTCACGCAGTCCGCCGCGTGGATCAAAGGATCTATGGTTTTCCCTCGAGTCTTTCCCACGAAGCTTTCCCACGAGGCTTTCCCACAGGGCTGTCCCACGTGCACACGTGGTGGGAGTCGATCCTCGGCTTGAACGTCAAGGCAGTGCAGGGAAAACTGGTTCCTCTGGAATGGACTGACACATCTGGGGAACTCTTGGAATGGTGTCACGACCCTGGAGTTCCTCTCGCCTTTCCTGTGGAGAGCGCCTCCTCTTGAGATGCGACGGGAACGCCGGGAATTCTTTCCCTACGAAACAGGGAAAGGATCCCTCATCTCGAGCTAGGAGGCGGAAACGGGGCTCCCCTGGATGTGTGCGGGACCCACGTGCTTCCTCTCAAGTGGAGACGGGTATGTCGGGGAACTTCTTGAGTTGCAGCAAGGGTGTGAAGGACCCTTTGGAAGTTCCAGTGGTTAGACGTGATTAGCCTCGAGAAGCCTCAGCCGAAATGGGCCTCATCTCGCCTCGAGGGCAAAACCTCCTGGATTTTCTCGAGTTGCGGCAGGTGCTCTCGACTTACGACGGAGACCTCAGGGACCTGCTCTGGTGGCCTCAGGAAAGGCCAGTCCCCATGCGAGTTCCTCGGGGGCCTCTCGGGATTCCTCTCCCGTCGATGCCGGGGTCTAAGACCTTGTGTGGAGTCGGGGCCGGAACCTGAGGATTCCTCTCCAGTGCTGACATGGATCTTGGGGTACTTCTGGAGTCTCCCCAGGGGAGTCAGTCCTCGTCTCGAATGCGGGCATGCACTTGCGCTTTCCTCCAGAGCGGTAGCAGCAGTGTAACGCTTCTGCCGCGTGGATCAAAGGATCTATGGTTTTCCCTCGAGTCTTTCCCACGAGGCTTTCCCACGAGGCTTTCCCACAGGGCTGTCCCACGTGCACACGTGGTGGGAGTCAATCCTCGGCTTGAACGTCAAGGCAGTGCAGGGAAAAAAGGTTCCTCTGGAATGGACTGACACATCTGGGGGACTCTTGGAATGGTGGCACGACCCTGGAGTTCCTCTCGCCTTTCCTGTGGAGAGCGCCTCCTCTTGAGATGCGACGGGAACGCCGGGAATTCTTTCCCTACGAAACAGTGAAAGGATCCCTCATCTCGAGCTAGGAGCCGGAAACGGGGCTCCCCTGGATGTCTGCGGGATACCACGTGCTTCCTATCGAGTGGAGACGGGTATGTCGGGGAACTTCTTGCGTTGCAGCAAGGGTGTCAAGGACCCTTTGGAAGTTCCAGTG
This sequence comes from Ovis canadensis, assembly GCF_042477335.2. Lineage (NCBI taxonomy): Eukaryota > Metazoa > Chordata > Mammalia > Artiodactyla > Bovidae > Ovis > Ovis canadensis. Next base: position 2,767,287 of record NC_091262.1, on the reverse strand, counting down.
GTTAGATGTGATTGGCCTCGAGAAGCCTCAGCGGAAATGGGCCTCATCTCGCCTGGAGGGCAAAACCTCCTGGATTTTCTCGAATTTCGACAGGTGCTCTCGACTTACGACGGGGACCTCAGGGACCCGCTCTGGTGGCCTCAGGAAAGGCCAGTCCCCATGCGAGTTCCTCGGGGGCCTCTCGGCATTCCTCTCCCGTCGATGCCGGGGCCTAAGACCTTGTGTGGAGTCGGGGACGGAACCTGAGGATTCCTCTCCAGTGCTGACATGGATCTTGGGGTACTTCTGGAGTCTCCCCAGGGGAGTAAGTCCTCGTCTCGAATGCAGGCATGCACTTGCGCTTTCCTCCAGAGCGGTAGCAGCAGTGTCACGCAGTCCGCCACGTGGATCAAAGGATCTATGGTTTTCCCTCGAGCCTTTCCCACGAGGCTTTCCCACGAGGCTTTCCCACAGGGCTGTCCCACGTGCACACGTGGTGGGAGTCAATCCTCGGCCTGAACGTCAAGGCAGTGCAGGGAAAACAGGTTCCTCTGGAATGGACTGACACATCTGGGGGACTCTTGGAATGGTGGCACGACCCTGTAGTTCCTCTCGCCTTTCCTGTGGAGAGCGCCTCCTCTTGAGATGCGACGGGAACGCCGGGAATTCTTTCCCTACCAAACAGGGAAAGGATCCCTCATCTCGAGCTAGGAGGCGGAAACGGGGCTCCCCTGGATGTGTGCGGGACACCACGTGCTTCCTCTCGAGTGGAGACGAGTATGTCGGGGAACTTCTTGAGTTGCAGCAAGGGTGTGAAGGACCCTTTGTAAGTTCCAGTGGTTAGATGTGATTGGCCTCGAGAAGCCTCAGCGGAAATGGGCCTCATCTCGCCTGGAGGGCAAAACCTCCTGGATTTTCTCGAGTTGCGGCAGGTGCTCTCGACTTACGATGGGGACCTCAGGGACCCGCTCTGGTGGCCTCAGGAAAGGCCAGTCCCCATGCGAGTTCCTCGGGGGCGTCTCGGGATTCCTCTCCCGTCCATGCCGGGGCCTAAGACCTTGTGTGGAGTCGGGGCTGCAACCTGAGGATTCCTCTCCAGTGCTGACATGGATCTTGGGGTACTTCTGGAGTCTCCCCAGGGGAGTCAGTCCTCGTCTCGAATGCGGGCATGCACTTGCGCTTTCCTCCAGAGCGGTAGCAGCAGTGTCACGCAGTCCGCCGCGTGGATCAAAGGATCTATGGTTTTCCCTCGAGTCTTTCCCACGAGGCTTTCCCACGAGGCTTTCCCACAGGGCTGTCCCACGTGCACACGTGGTGGGAGTCGATCCTCGGCTTGAACGTCAAGGCAGTGCAGGGAAAACAGGTTCCTCTGGAATGGACTGACACATCTGGGGGACTCTTGGAATGGTGGCACGACCCTGGAGTTCCTCTCGCCTTTCCTGTGGAGAGCGTCTCCTCTTGAGATGCGACGGGAACGCCGGGAATTCTTTCCCTACGAAACAGGGAAAGGATCCCTCATCTCGAGCTAGGGGGCGGAAACGGAGCTCCCCTGGATGTGTGCGGGACCCCACGTGCTTCCTCTCGAGTGGAGACGGTAGGTCGGGGAACTTCTTGAGTTGCAGCAAGGGTGTGAAGGACCCTTTGGAAGTTCCAGTGGTTAGATGTGATTGGCCTCGAGAAGCCTCAGCGGAAATGGGCCTCATCTCGCCTGGAGGGCAAAACCTCCTGGATTTTCTCGAGTTGCGGCAGGTGCTCTCGACTTACGACGGGGACCTCAGGGACCCTCTCTGGTGGCCTCAGTAAAGGCCAGTCCCCATGCGAGTTCCTCGGGGGCCTCTCGGGATTCCTCTGCCGTCGATGCCGGGGCCTAAGACCTTGTGTGGAGTCGGGGCCGGAACCTGAGGATTCCTCTCCAGTGCTGACATGGATCTTGGGGTACTTCTGGAGTCTCCCCAAGGGAGTCAGTCCTCGTCTCGAATGCGGGCATGCACTTGTGCTTTCCTCCAGAGCGGTAGCAGCAGTGTCACGCAGTCCGCCGCGAGGATCAAATGTTCTATGGTTTTCCCTCGAGTCTTTCCCACGAGGCTTTCCCACGAGGCTTTCCCACAGGGCTGTCCCACGTTCACACGTGGTGGGAGTCGATCCTCGGCTTGAACGTCAAGGCAGTGCAGGGAAAACAGGTTCCTCTGGAATGGACTGACACATTTGGGGGCTCTTGGAATGGTGGCACGACCCTCGAGTTCCTCTCGCCTTTCCTGTGGAGAGCGCCTCCTCTTGAGATGCGACGGGAACGCCGGGAATTCTTTCCCTACGAAACAGGGAAAGGATCCCTCATCTCGAGCTAGGAGGCGGAAACGGGGCTCCCCTGGATGTGTGCGGGACACCACGTGCTTCCTCTCGAGTGGAGACGGGTATGTCGGGGAACTTCTTGAGTTGCAGCAAGCGTGTGAAGGACCCTTTGGAAGTTCCAGTGGTTAGATGTGATTGGCCTCGAGAAGCCTCAGCGGAAATGGGCCTCATCTCGCCTGGAGGGCAAAACCTCCTGGATTTTCTCGAGTTGCGGCAGGTGCTCTCGACTTACGACGGGGACCTAAGGGACCCGCTCTGGTGGCCTCAGGAAAGGCCAGTCCCCATGCGAGTTCCTCGGGGGCCTCTCGGGATTCCTCTCCCTTCGATCCCGGGACCTAAAACCTTGTGTGGAGTCGGGGCCGGAACCTGAGGATTCCTCTCCAGTGCTGACATGGATCTTGGGGTACTTCTGGAGTCTCCCCAGGTAAGTGAGTCCTCGTCTCGAATGCGGGCATGCACTTGCGCTTTCCTCCAGAGCGGTAGCAGCAGTTTCACGCAGTCCGCCCCGTGGATCAAAGGATCTACGGTTTTCCCTTGAGTCTTTCCCACGAGGCTTTCCCACGAGGCTTTCCCACAGGGCTGTCCCACGTGCACACGTGGTGGGAGTCGATCCTCGGCTTGAACGTCAAGGCAGTGCAGGGAAAACAGGTTCATCTGGAATGGACTGACACATCTGGGGGACTCTTGGAATGGTGGCACGACCCTGGAGTTCCTCTCGCCTTTCCTGTGGAGAGCGTCTCCTCTTGAGATGCGACGGGAACGCCGGGAATTCTTTCCCTACGAAACAGGGAAAGGATCCCTCATCTCGAGCCAGGGGGCGGAAACGGAGCTCCCCTGGATGTGTGTGGGACCCCACGTGCTTCCTCTCGAGTGGAGACGGTATGTCGGGGAACTTCTTGAGTTGCAGCAAGGGTGTGAAGGACCCTTTGGAAGTTCCAGTGGTTAGATGTGATTGGCCTCGAGAAGCCTCAGCGGAAATGGGCCTCATCTCGCCTGGAGGGCAAAACCTCCTGGATTTTCTCGAGTTGCGGCAGGTGCTCTCGACTTACGACGGGGACCTAAGGGACCCGCTCTGGTGGCGTCAGGAAAGGCCAGTCCCCATGCGAGTTCCTCGGGGGCCTCTCAGGATTCCACTCCCGTCGATGCCGGGGCCTACGACCTTGTGTGGAGTCGGGGCCGGAACCTGAGGATTCCTCTCCAGTGCTGACATGGATCTTGGGGTACTTCTGGAGTCTCCCCAGGGGAGTCAGTCCTCGTCTCGAATGCGGGCATGCACTTGCGCTTTCCTCCAGAGCGGTAGCAGCAGTGTCACGCAGTCCGCCGCGTGGATCAAAGGATCTGTGGTTTTCCCTCGAGTCTTTCCCACGAGGCTTTCCCACGAGGCTTTCCCACAGGGCTGTCCCACGTGCACACGTGGTGGGAGTCGATCCTCGGCTTGAACGTCAAGGCAGTGCAGGGAAAACAGGTTCCTCTGGAATGGACTGACACATCTGGGGGACTCTTGGAATGGTGTCACGACCCTGGAGTTCCTCTCGCCTTTCCTGTGGAGAGCGCCTCCTCTTGAGATGCGACGGGAACGCCGGGAATTCTTTCCCTACGAAACAGGGAAAGGATCCCTCATCTCGAGCTAGGAGGCGGAAACGGGGCTCCCCTGGATGTGTGCGGGACCCCACGTGCTTCCTCTCGAGTGGAGACGGGTATGTCGGGGACCTTCTTGAGTTGCAGCAAGGGTGTGAAGGACCCTTTGGAAGTTCCAGTGGTTAGATGTGATTGGCCTCGAGAAGCCTCAGCGGAAATGGGCCTCATCTCGCCTGGAGGGCAAAACCTCCTGGATTTTCTCGAGTTGCGGCAGGTGCTCTCGACTTACGACGGGGACCTCAGGGACCCGCTCTGGTGGCCTCAGGAAAGGCCAGTCCCCATGCGAGTTCCTCGGGGGCCTCTCAGGATTCCACTCCCGTCGATGCCGGGTCCTAAGACCTTGTGTGGAGTCGGGGCCGGAACCTGAGGATTCCTCTCCAGTGCTGACATGGATCTTGGGGTACTTCTGGAGTCTCCCCAGGGGAGTCAGTCCTCGTCTCGAATGCGGGCATGCACTTGCGCTTTCCTCCAGAGCGGTAGCAGCAGTGTCACGCAGTCCGCCGCGTGGATCAAAGGATCTATGGTTTTCCCTCGAGTCTTTCCCACGAGGCTTTCCCACGAGGCTTTCCCACAGGGCTGTCCCACGTGCACACGTGGTGGGAGTCGATCCTCGGCTTGAACGTCAAGGCAGTGCAGGGAAAACAGGTTCCTCTGGAATGGACTGACACATCTGGGGGACTCTTGGAATGGTGGCACGACCCTGGAGTTCCTCTCGCCTTTCCTGTGGAGAGTGCCTCCTCTTGAGATGCGACGGGAACGCCGGGAATTCTTTCCCTACGAAACAGGGAAAGGATCCCTCATCTCGAGCTAGGAGGCGGAAACGGGTCTCCCCTGGATGTGTGCGGGACACCACGTGCTTCCTCTCGTGTGGAGACGGGTATGTCGGGGAACTTCTTGAGTTGCAGCAAGGGTGTGAAGGACCCTTTGGAAGTTCCAATGGTTAGACGTGATTAGCCTCGAGAAGCCTCAGCGGAAATGGTCCTCATCTCGCCTGGAGGGAAAAACCTCCTGGATTTTCTCGAGTTGCGGCAGGTGCTCTCGACTTACGACGGGGACCTCAGGGACCCGCTCTGGTGGCCTCAGGAAAGGCCAGTCCCCATGTGAGTTCCTCCGGGGCCTGTGGGCATTCCTCTCCCGTCGATGCCGGGGCCTAAGACCGTGTGTAGAGTCGGGGCCGGAACATGAGGATTCCTCTCCAGTGCTGACATGGATCTTGGGGTACTTCTGGAGTCTCCCCAGGGGAGTCAGTCCTCGTCTCGAATGCGGGCATGCACTTGCGCTTTCCTCCAGAGCGGTAGCAGCAGTGTCACGCAGTCCGCCGCGTGGATCAAAGGATCTATGGTTTTCCCTCGAGTCTTTCCCACGAGGGTTTCCCACGAGGCTTTCCCACAGGGCTGTCCCACGTGCACACGTGGTGGGAGTCGATCCTCGGCTTGAACGTCAAGGCAGTGCAGGGAAAACAGGTTCCTCTGGAATGGACTGACACATCTGGGGGACTCTTGGAATGGTGGCACGACCCTGGAGTTCCTCTCGCCTTTCCTGTGGAGAGCGCCTCCTCTTGAGATGCGACGGGAACGCCGGGAATTCTTTCCCTACGAAACAGGGAAAGGATCCCTCATCTCGAGCTAGGAGGCGGAAACGGGGCTCCCCTGGATGTGTGCGGGATACCACGTGCTTCCTATCGAGTTGAGACGGGTATGTCGGGGAACTTCTTGAGTAGCAGCAAGGGTGTGAAGGACCCTTTGGAAGTTCCAGTGGTTAGATGTGATTGGCCTCGAGAAGCCTCAGCGGAAATGGGCCTCATCTTGCCTGGAGGCCAAAACCTCCTGGATTTTCTCGAGTTGCGGCAGGTGCTCTCGACTTACGACGGGGACCTCAGGGACCCGCTCTGGTGGCCTCAGGAAAGGCCAGTCCCCATGCGAGTTCCTCGGGGGCCTCTCGGGATTCCTCTCCCGTCGATGCCGGGGCCTAAGACCTTGTGTGGAGTCGGGGCCGGAACCTGAGGATTCCTCTCCAGTGCTGACATGGATCTTGGGGTACTTCTGGAGTCTCCCCAGGGGAGTCAGTCCTCGTCTCGAATGCGGGCATGCACTTGCGCTTTCCTCCAGAGCGGTAGCAGCAGTGTCACGCAGTCCGCCGCGTGGATCAAAGGATCTATGGTTTTCCCTCGAGTCTTTCCCACGAGGCTTTCCCACGAGGCTTTCCCACAGGGCTGTCCCACGTGCACACGTGGTGGGAGTCGATCCTCGGCTTGAACGTCAAGGTAGTGCAGGGAAAACAGGTTCCTCTGGAATGGACTGACACATCTGGGGGACTCTTGGAATGGTGGCACGACCCTGGAGTTCCTCTCGCCTTTCCTGTGGAGAGCGCCTCCTCTTGAGATGCGACGGGAACGCCGGGAATTCTTTCCCTACGAAACAGGGAAAGGATCCCTCATCTCGAGCTAGGAGGCGGAAACGGGGCTCCCCTGGATGTGTGCGGGACCCCACGTGCTTCCTCTCGAGTGGAGACGGGTATGTCGGGGAACTGCTTCAGTTGCAGCAAGGGTGTGAAGGACCCTTTGGAAGTTCCAGTGGTTAGACGTGATTAGCCTCGAGAAGCCTCAGCGGAAATGGGCCTCATCTCGCCTGGAGGGCAAAACCTCCTGGATTTTCTCGAGTTGCGGCAGGTGCTCTCGACTTACGACGGGGACCTCAGGGACCCGCTCTGGTGGCCTCAGGAAAGGCCAGTCCCCATGCGAGTTCCTCGGGGGTCTCTCGGGATTCCTCTCCCGTCGATGCCGGGGCCTAAGACCTTGTGTGGAGTCGGGGCCGGAACCTGAGGATTCCTCTCCAGTGCTGACATGGATCTTGGGGTACTTCTGGAGTCTCCCCAGGGGAGTCAGTCCTCGTCTCGAATGCGGGCATGCACTTGCGCTTTCCTCCAGAGCGGTAGCAGCAGTGTCACGCAGTCCGCCGCGTGGATCAAAGGATCTATGGTTTTCCCTTGAGTCTTTCTCACGAGGCTTTCCCACGAGGCTTTCCCACAGGGCTGTCCCACGTGCACACGTGGTGGGAGTCGATCCTCGGCTTGAACGTCAAGGCAGTGCAGGGAAAACAGGTTCCTCTGGAATGGACTGACACATTTGGGGGACTCTTGGAATGGTGGCACGACCCTGGAGTTCCTCTCGCCTTTCCTGTGGAGAGCGCCTCCTCTTGAGATGCGACGGGAACGCCGGGAATTCTTTGCCTACGAAACAGGGAAAGGATCCCTCATCTCGAGCTAGGAGGCGGGAACGGGGCTCCCCTGGATGTGTGCGGGACCCCACGTGCTTCCTCTCGAGTGGAGACGTGTATGTCGGGGAACTTCTTGAGTTGCAGCAAGGGTGTGAATGACCCTTTGGAAGTTCCAGTGGTTAGATGTGATTAGCCTCGAGAAGCCTCAGCGGAAATGGGCCTCATCTCGTCTGGAGGGCAAAACCTCCTGGATTTTCTCGAGTTGCGGCAGGTGCTCTCGACTTACGACGGGGACCTCAGGGACCCGCTCTGGTGGCCTCAGGAAAGGCCAGTCCCCATGCGAGTTCCTCGGGGGCCTCTCGGGATTCCTCTCCCGTCGATGCCGGGGCCTAAGACCTTGTGTGGAGTCGGGGCCGGAACCTGAGGATTCCTCTCCAGTGCTGACATGGATCTTGGGGTACTTCTGGAGTCTCCCCAGGGGAGTCAGTCCTCGTCTCGAATGCGGGCATGCACTTGCGCTTTCCTCCAGAGCGGTAGCAGCAGTGTCACGCAGTCCGCCGCGTGGATCAAAGGATCTATGGTTTTCCCTCGAGTCTTTCCCACGAGGCTTTCCCACGAGGCTTTCCCACAGGGCTGTCCCACGTGCACACGTGGTGGGAGTCGATCCTTGGCTTGAACGTCAAGGCAGTGCAGGGAAAACAGGTTCCTCTGGAATGGACTGACACATCTGGGGGACTCTTGGAATGGTGGCACGACCCTGGAGTTCCTCTCGCCTTTCCTGTGGAGAGCGCCTCCTCTTGAGATGCGACGGGAACGCCGGGAATTCTTTCCCTACGAAACAGTGAAAGGATCCCTCATCTCGAGCTAGGAGCCGGAAACGGGGCTCCCCTGGATGTCTGCGGGATACCACGTGCTTCCTATCGAGTGGAGACGGGTATGTCGGGGAACTTCTTGAGTTGCAGCAAGGGTGTCAAGGACCCTTTGGAAGTTCCAGTGGTTAGATGTGATTGGCCTCGAGAAGCCTCAGCGGAAATGGGCCTCATCTCGCCTGGAGGGCAAAACCTCCTGGATTTTCTCGAGTTACGGCAGGTGCTCTCCACTTACGACGGGGACCTCAGGGACCCGCTCTGGTGGCCTCAGGAAAGGCCAGTCCCCATGCGAGTTCCTCGGGGGCCTCTCGGGATTCCTCTCCCGTCGATGCCGGGGCCTAAGACCTTGTGTGGAGTCGGGGCCGGAACCTGAGGATTCCTCTCCAGTGCTGACATGGATCTTGGGGTACTTCTGGAGTCTCCCCAGGGGAGTCAGTCCTCGTCTCGAATGCGGGCATGCACTTGCGCTTTCCTCCAGAGCGGTAGCAGCAGTGTCACGCAGTCCGCCGCGTGGATCAAAGGATCTATGGTTTTCCCTCGAGTCTTTCCCACGAGGCTTTCCCACAGGGCTGTCCCACGTGCACACGTGGTGGGAGTCGATCCTCGGCTTGAACGTCAAGGCAGTGCAGGGAAAACAGGTTCCTCTGGAATGGACTGACACATCTGTGGGACTCTTGGAATGGTGGCACGACCCTGGAGTTCCTCTCGCCTTTCCTGTGGAGAGCGCCTCCTCTTGAGATGCGACGGGAACGCCCGGAATTCTTTACCTACGAAACAGGGAAAGGATCCCTCATCTCAAGCTAGGAGGCGGAAACGGGGCTCCCCTGGATGTGTGCGGGACCCCACGTGCTTCCTCTCGAGTGGAGACGGGTATGTCGGGGAACATCTTGAGTTGCAGCAAGGGTGTGAAGGACCCTTTGGACGTTCCAGTGGTTAGACGTGATTAGCCTCGAGAAGCCTCAATGGAAATGGGCCTCATCTCGCCTGGAGGGCAAAACCTCCTGAATTTTCTCGAGTTGCGGCAGGTGCTCTCGACTTACGACGGGGACCTCAGGGACCCGCTCTGGTGGCCTCAGGAAAGGCCAGTCCCCATGCGAGTTCCTCGGGGGCCTCTCGGGATTCCTCTCCCTTAGATGCCGGGGCCTAAGACCTTGTGTGGAGTCGGGGCCGGAACCTGAGGATTCCTCTCCAGTGCTGACATGGATCTTGGGGTACTTCTGGAGTCTCCCCAGGGGAGTCAGTCCTCGTCTCGAATGCGGGCATGCACTTGCGCTTTCCTCCAGAGCGGTAGCATCAGTGTCACGGAGTCCGCCGCGTGGATCAAAGGATCTATGGTTTTCCCTCGAGTCTTTCCCACGAGGCTTTCCCACGAGGCTTTCCCACAGGGCTGTCCCACGTACACACGTGGTGGGAGTCGATCCTCGGCTTGAACGTCAAGGCAGTGCAGGGAAAACAGGTTCCTCTGGAATGGACTGACACATCTGGGGGACTCTTGGAATGGTGGCACGACCCTGGAGTTCCTCTCGCCTTTCCTGTGGAGAGCGCCTCCTCTTGAGATGCGACGGGAACGCCGGGAATTCTTTCCCTACGAAACAGGGAAAGGATCCCTCATCTCGAGCTAGGAGGCGGAAACGGGGCTCCCCTGGATGTGTGCGGGACCCCACGTGCTTCCTCTCGAGTGGAGACGGGTATGTCGGGGAACTTCTTGAGTTGCAGCAAGGGTGTGAAGGACCCTTTGGAAGTTCCAGTGGTTAGACGTGATTAGCCTCGAGAAGCCTCAGCGGAAATGGGCCTCATCTCGCCTGGAGGGCAAAACCTCCTGGATTTTCTCGAGTTGCGGCAGGTGCTCTCGACTTACGACGGGGACCTCAGGGACCCGCTCTGGTGGCCTCAGGAAAGGCCAGTCCCCATGCGAGTTCCTCGGTGGCCTCTCGGGATTCCTCTCCCGTCGTTGCAGGGGCCTAAGACCTTGTGTGGAGTCGGGGCCGGAACCTGAGGATTCCTCTCCAGTGCTGACATGGATCTTGGGGTACTTCTGGAGTCTCCCCAGGGGAGTCAGTCCTCGTCTCGAATGCGGGCATGCACTTGCGCTTTCCTCCAGAGCGGTAGCAGCAGTGTCACGCAGTCCGCCGCGTGGATCAAAGGATCTATGGTTTTCCCTCGAGTCTTTCCCACGAGGCTTTCCCACGAGGCTTTCCCACAGGGCTGTCCCACGTGCACACGTGGTGGGAGTCGATCCTCGGCTTGAACGTCAAGGCAGTGCAGGCAAAACAGGTTCCTCTGGAATGGACTGACACATCTGGGGGACTCTTGGAATGGTGGCACGACCCTGGAGTTCCTCTGGCCTTTCCTGTGGAGAGCGCCTCCTCTTGAGATGCGACGGGAACGCCGGGAATTCTTTCCCTACGAAACAGGGAAAGGATCCCTCATCTCGAGCTAGGAGGCGGAAACGGGGCTCCCCTGGATGTGTGCGGGACCCCACGTGCTTCCTCTCGAGTGGAGACGGGTATGTCGGGGAACTTCTTGAGTTGCAGCAAGGGTGTGAAGGACCCTTTGGAAGTTCCAGTGGTTAGACGTGATTAGCCTCGAGAAGCCTCAGCGGAAATGGGCCTCATCTCGCCTGGAGGGCAAAACCTCCTGGATTTTCTCGAGTTGCGGCAGGTGCTCTCGACTTACGACGGGGACCTCAGGGACCCGCTCTGGTGGCCTCAGGAAAGGCCAGTCCCCATGCGAGTTCCTCGGGGGCCTCTCGGGATTCCTCTCCCGTCGTTGCCGGGGCCTAAGACCTTGTGTGGAGTCGGGGCCGGAACCTGAGGATTCCTCTCCAGTGCTGACATGGATCTTGGGGTACTTCTGGAGTCTCCCCAGGGGAGTCAGTCCTCGTCTCGAATGCGGGCATGCACTTGCGCTTTCCTCCAGAGCGGTAGCAGCAGTGTCACGCAGTCCGCCGCGTGGATCAAAGGATCTATGGTTTTCCCTCGAGTCTTTCCCACGAGGCTGTCCCACGAGGCTTTCCCACAGGGCTGTCCCACGTGCACACGTGGTGGGAGTCGATCCTCGGCTTGAACGTCAAGGCAGTGCAGGGAAAACAGGTTCCTCTGGAATGGACTGACACATCTGGGGGACTCTTGGAATGGTGGCACGACCCTGGAGTTCCTCTCGCCATTCCTGTGGAGAGCGCCTCCTCTTGAGATGCGACGGGAACGCCGGGAATTCTTTACCTACGAAACAGGGAAAGGATCCCTCATCTCGAGCTAGGAGGCGGAAACGGGGCTCCCCTGGATGTGTGCGGGACCCCACGTGCTTCCTCTCGAGTGGAGACGGGTATGTCAGGGAACATCTTGAGTTGCAGCAAGGGTGTGAAGGACCCTTTGGAAGTTACAGTGGTTAGACGTGATTAGCCTCGAGAAGCCTCAGCGGAAATGGGCCTCATCTCGCCTGGAGGGCAAAACCTCCTGGATTTTCTCGAGTTGCGGCAGGTGCTCTCGACTTACGACGGGGACCTCAGGGACCCGCTCTGGTGGCCTCAGGAAAGGCCAGTCCCCATGCGAGTTCCTCGGGAGCCTCTCGGGATTCCTCTCCCATCTATGCCGGGGCCTAAGACCTTGTGTGGAGTCGGGGCCGGAACCTGAGGATTCCTCTCCAGTGCTGACATGGATCTTGGGGTACTTCTGGAGTCTCCCCAGGGGAGTCAGTCCTCGTCTCGAATGCGGGCATGCACTTGCGCTTTCCTCCAGAGCGGTAGCAGCAGTGTCACGCAGTCCGCCGCGTGGATCAAAGGATCTATGGTTTTCCCTCGAGTCTTTCCCACGAGGCTTTCCCACGAGGCTTTCCCACAGGGCTGTCCCACGTGCACACGTGGTGGGAGTCGATCCTCGGCTTGAACGTCAAGGCAGTGCAGGGAAAACAGGTTCCTCTGGAATGGACTGACACATTTGGGGGACTCTTGGAATGGTGGCACGACCCTGGAGTTCCTCTCGCCTTTCCTGTGGAGAGCGCCTCCTCTTGAGATGCGACGGGAACGCCGGGAATTCTTTCCCTACGAAACAGGAAAAGGATCCCTCATCTCGAGCTAGGAGGCGGAAACGGGGCTCCGCTGGATGTGTGCGGGACCCCACGTGCTTCCTCTCGAGTGGAGACGGGTATGTCGGGGAACTTCTTGAGTTGCAACAAGGGTGTGAAGGACCCTTTGGAAGTTCCAGTGGTTAGACGTGATTAGCCTCGAGAAGCCTCAGCGGAAATGGGCCTCATCTCGCCTGGAGGGCAAAACCTCCTGAATTTTCTCGAGTTGCGGCAGGTTCTCTCGACTTACGACGGGGACCTCAGGGACCCGCTCTGGTGGCCTCAGGAAAGGCCAGTCCCCATGCGAGTTCCTCGGGGGCCTCTCGGGATTCCTCTCCCGTCGATGCCGGGGCCTAAGACCTTGTGTGGAGTCGGGGCCGGAACCTGAGGATTCCTCTCCAGTGCTGACATGGATCTTGGGGTACTTCTGGAGTCTCCCCAGGGGAGTCAGTCCTCGTCTCGAATGCGGGCATGCACTTGCGCTTTCCTCCAGAGCGGTAGCAGCAGTGTCACGCAGTCCGCCGCGTGGATCAAAGGATCTATGGTTTTCCCTCGAGTCTTTCCCACGAGGCTTTCCCACGAGGCTTTCCCACAGGGCTGTCCCACGTGCACAGGTGGTGGGAGTGGATCCTCGGCTTGAACGTCAAGGCAGTGCAGGGAAAACAGGTTCCTCTGGAATGGACTGACCCATCTGGGCGTCTCTTGGAATGGTGGCACGACCCTGGAGTTCCTCTCGCCTCTCCTGTGGAGAGCGCCTCCTCTTGAGATGCGACGGGAACGCCGGGAATTCTTTCCCTAAGAAACAGGGAAAGGATCCCTCATCTCGAGCTAGGAGGCGGAAACGGGGCTCCCCTGGATGTGTGCGGGACCCCACGTGCTTCCTCTCGAGTGGAGACGGGTATGTCGGGGAACTTCTTGAGTTGCAGCAAGGGTGTGAAGGACCCTTTGGAAGTTCCAGTGGTTAGATGTGATTAGCCTCGAGAAGACTCAGCGGAAATGGGCCTCATCTCGCCTGGAAGGCAAAACCTCCTGGATTTTCTCGAGTTGCGGCAGGTGCTCTCAACTTACGACGGGGACCTCAGGGACCAGCTCTGGTGGCCTCAGGAAAGGCCAGTCCCCATGCGAGTTCCTCGGGGGCCTCTCGGGATTCCTCTCCCGTCGTTGCCGGGGCCTAAGACCTTGTGTGGAGTCGGGGCCGGAACCTGAGGATTCCTCTCCAGTGCTGACATGGATCTTGGGGTACTTCTGGAGTCTCCCCAGGGGAGTCAGTCCTCGTCTTGAATGCGGGCATGCACTTGCGCTTTCCTCCAGAGCGGTAGCAGCAGTGTCACGCAGTCCGCCGCGTGGATCAAAGGATCTATGATTTTCCCTTGAGTCTTTCCCAAGAGGCTTTCCCACGAGGCTTTCCCACAGGGCTGTCCCACGTGCACACGTGGTGGGAGTCGATCCTCGGCTTGAACGTCAAGGCAGTGCAGGGAAAACAGGTTCCTCTGGAATGGACTGACACATCTGGGGGACTCTTGGAATGGTGGCACGACCCTGGAGTTCCTCTCGCCTTTCCTGTGGAGAGCGCCTCCTCTTGAGATGCGACGGGAACGCCGGGAATTCTTTCCTACGAAACAGGGAAAGGATCCCTCATCTCGAGCTAGGAGGCGGAAACGGGGCTCCCCTGGATGTGTGCGGGACCCCACGTGCTTCCTCTCGAGTGGAGACGGGTATGTAGGGGAACTTCTTGAGTTGCAGCAAGGGTGTGAAGGACCCTTTGGAAGTTCCAGTGGTTAGATGTGATTAGCCTCGAGAAGCCTCAGCGGAAATGGGCCTCATCTCGCCTGGAGGGCAAAACCTCCTGGATTTTCTCGAGTTGCGGCGTGTGCTCTCGACTTACGACGGGGACATCAGTGACCCGCTCTGGTGACCTCAGGAAAGGCCAGTCCCCATGCGAGTTCCTCGGGGGCCTCTCGGGATTCCTCTCCCATTGATGCCGGGGCCTAAGACCTTGTGTCGAGTCGGGGCCGGAACCTGAGTATTCCTCTCCAGTGCTGACATGGATCATGGGGTACTTCTGGAGTCTCCCCAGGGGAGTCAGTCCTCGTCTCGAATGCGGGCATGCACTTGCGCTTTCCTCCAGAGCGGTAGCAGCAGTGTCACGCAGTCCGCCGCGTGGATCAAACGCTCTATGGTTTTCCCTCGAGTCTTTCCCACGAGGCTTTCCCACGAGGCTTTCCCACAGGGCTGTCCCTCGTGCACACGTGGTGGGAGTGGATCCTCGGCTTGAACGTCAAGGCAGTGCAGGGAAAACAGGTTCCTCTGGAATGGACTGACACATCTGGGGGACTCTTGGAATGGTGGCACGACCCTGGAGTTCCTCTCGCCTTTCCTGTGGAGAGCGCCTCCTCTTGAGATGCGACGAGAACGCCGGGAATTCTTTCCCTACGAAACAGGGAAAGGATCCCTCATCTCGAGCTAGGAGGCGGAAATGGGGCTCCCCTGGATGTGTGCGGGACCCCACGTGCTTCCTCTCGAGTGGAGACGGGTATGTCGGGGAACTTCTTGAGATGCAGCAAGGGTGTGAAGGACCCTATGGAAGTTCCAGTGGTTAGACGTGATTAGCCTCGAGAAGCCTCAGCGGAAATGGGCCTCATCTCGCCTGGAGGGCAAAACCTCCTGGATTTTCTCGAGTTGCGGCAGGTGCTCTCGACTTACGACGGGGACCTCAGGGACCCGCTCTGGTGGCCTCAGGAAAGGCCAGTCCCCATGCGAGTTCCTCGGGGGCCTCTCGGGATTCCTCTCCCGTCGATGCCGGGGCCTAAGACCTTGTGTGGAGTCGGGGCCGGAACCTGAGGATTCCTCTCCAGTGCTGACATGGATCTTGGGGTACTTCTGGAGTCTCCCCAGGGGAGTCAGTCCTCGTCTCGAATGCGGGCATGCACTTGCGCATTCCTCCAGAGCGGTAGCAGCAGTGTCACGCAGTCCGCCGCGTGGATCAAAGGATCTATGGTTTTCCCTCGAGTCTTTCCCACGAGGCTTTCCCACAGGGCTGTCTCACGTGCACACGTGGTGGGAGTGGATCCTCGGCTTGAACGTCAAGGCAGTGAAGGGAAAACAGGTTCCTCTGGAATGGACTGACACATCTGGGGGACTCTTGGAATGGTGGCACGACCCTGGAGTTCCTCTCGCCTTTCCTGTTGAGAGCGCCTCCTCTTGAGATGCGACGGGAACGCCGGGAATTCTTTCCCTACGAAACAGGGAAAGGATCCCTCATCTCGAGCTAGGAGGCGGAAACGGGGCTCCCCTGGATGTGTGCGGGACCCCACGTGCTTCCTCTCGAGTGGAGACGGGTATGTCGGGGAACTTCTTGAGTTGCAGCAAGGGTGTGAAGGACCCTTTGGAAGTTCCAGTGGTTAGACGTGATTAGCCTCGAGAAGCCTCAGCGGAAATGGGCCTCATCTCGCCTGGAGGGCAAAACCTCCTGGATTTTCTCGAGTTGCGGCAGGTGCTCTCGACTTACGACGGGGACCTCAGGGACCCGCTCTGGTGGCCTCAGGAAAGGCCAGTCCCCATGCGAGTTCCACGGGGGCCTCTCGGCATTCCTCTCCCGTCGATGCCGGGGCCTAAGACCTTGTGTGGAGTCGGGGCCGGAACCTGAGGATTCCTCTCCAGTGCTGACATGGATCTTGGGGTACTTCTGGAGTCTCCCCAGGGGAGTCAGTCCTCGTCTCCAATGCGGGCATGCACTTGCGCTTTCCTCCAGAGCGGTAGCAGCAGTGTCACGCAGTCCGCCGCGTGGATCAAAGGATCTATGGTTTTCCCTCGAGTCTTTCCCACGAGGCTTTCCCACGAGGCTTTCCCACAGGGCTGTCACACGTGCACACGTGGTGGGAGTCGATCCTCGGCTTGAACGTCAAGGCAGTGCAGGGAAAACAGGTTCCTCTGGAATGGACTGACACATCTGGGGGTCTCTTGGAATGGTGCCACGACCCTGGAGTTCCTCTCGCCTTTCCTGTGGACAGCACCACCTCTTGAGATGCGACGGGAATGCCGGGAATTCTTTCCCTACGAAACAGGGAGAGGATCCCTCATCTCGAGCTAGGAGGCGGAAACGGGGCTCCCCTGGATGTGTGCGGGACCCCACGTGCTTCCTCTCGAGTGGAGACGGGTATGTCGCGGAACTGCTTGAGTTGCAGCAAGGGTGTGAAGGACCCTTTGGAAGTTCCAGTGGTTAGATGTGATTAGCCTCGAGAAGCCTCAGCGGAAATGGGCCTCATCTCGCCTGGAGGGCAAAACCTCCTGAATTTCTCGAGTTGCGGCATGTGCTCTCGACTTACGACGGGGACCTCAGGGGCCCGCTCTGGTGACCTCAGGAAAGGCCAGTCCCCATGCGAGTTCCTCGGGGGCCTCTCGGCATTCCTCTCCCGTCGATGCCGGCGCCTAAGACCTTGTGTGGAGTCGGGGCCGGAACCTGAGGATTGCTCTCCAGTGCTGACATGGATCTTGGGGTACTTCTGGAGTCTCCCCAGGGGAGTCAGTCCTCGTCTCGAATGCGGGCATGCACTTGCGCTTTCCTCCAGAGCGGTAGCAGCAGTGTCACGCAGTCCGCCGCGTGGATCAAAGGATCTATGGTTTTCTCTCGAGTCTTTCGCACGAGGCTTTCCCACGAGGCTTTCCCACAGGGCTGTCCCACGTGCACACGTGGTGGGAGTGGATCCTCGGCTTGAACGTCAAGGCAGTGCAGGGAAAACAGGTTCCTCTGGAATGGACTGACACATCTGGGGGACTCTTGGAATGGTGGCACGACCCTGGAGTTCCTCTCGCCTTTCCTGTGGAGAGCGCCTCCTCTTGAGATGCGACGGGAACGCCGGGAATTCTTTCCCTACGAAACAGGGAAAGGATCCCTCATCTCGAGCTAGGAGGCGGAAACGGGGCTCCCCTGGATGTGTGCGGGACCCCACGTGCTTCCTCTCGAGTGGAGACGGGTATGTCGCGGAACTTCTTGAGTTGCTGCAAGGGTGTGAAGGACCCTTTGGAAGTTCCAGTGGTTAGACGTGATTAGCCTCGAGAAGCCTCAGCGGAAATGGGCCTCATCTCGCCTGGAGGGCAAAACCTCCTGGATTTTCTCGAGTTGCGGCAGGTGCTCTCGACTTACGACGGGGACCTCAGGGACCCGCTCTGGTGGCCTCAGGAAAGGCCAGTCCCCATGCGAGTTCCTCGGGGGCCTCTCGGGATTCCTCTCCCGTAGATGCCGGGGCCTAAGACCTTGTGTGGAGTCGGGGCTGGAACCTGAGGATTCCTCTCCAGTGCTGACATGGATCTTGGGGTACTTCTGGAGTCTCCCCAGGGGAGTCAGTCCTCATCTCGAATGCGGGCATGCACTTGCGCTTTCCTCCAGAGCGGTAGCAGCAGTGTCACGCAGTCCGCCGCGTGGATCAAAGGATCTATGGTTTTCCCTCGAGTCTTTCCCACGAGGCTTTCCCACGAGGCTTTCCCACAGGTCTGTCCCACGTGCACACGTGGTGGGAGTCGATCCTCGGCTTGAACGTCAAGGCAGTGCAGGGAAAACAGGTTCCTCTGGAATGGACTGACACATCTGGGGGACTCTTGGAATGGTGCCACGAGCCTGGAGTTCCTCTCTCCTTTCCTCTGGAGAGCGCCACCTCTTGACTTGCGACGGGAACGCCGGGAATTCTTTCCCTACGAAACAGGGAAAGGATCCCTCATCTCGAGCTAGGAGGCGGAAACGGGGCTCCCCTGGATGTGTGCGGGATCCCACGTGCTTCCTCTCGAGTGGAGACGGGTATGTCGCGGAACAGCTTGAGTTGCAGCAAGGGTGTGAAGGACCCTATGGAAGTTCCAGTGGTTAGATGTGATTAGCCTCGAGAAGCCTCAGCGGAAATGGGCCTCATCTCGCCTGGAGGGCAAATCCTCCTGGATTTTCTCGAGTTGCGGCAGGTGCTCTCGACTTACGATGGGGACCTCAGGGACCCGCTCTGGTGGCCTCAGGAAAGGCCAGTCCCCATGCGAGTTCCTCGGGGGCCTCTCGGGATTCCTCTCCCGTCGATGAGGGGCCTAAGACCTTGTGTGGAGTCGGGGCCGGAACCTGAGGATTCCTCTCCAGTGCTGACATGGATCTTGGGGTACTTCTGGAGTCTCCCCAGGGGAGTCAGTCCTCGTCTCGTATGCGGGCATGCACTTGCGCTTTCCTCCAGAGCGGTAGCAGCAGTGTCACGCAGTCCACCGCGTGGATCAAAGGATCTATGGTTTTCCCTTGAGTCTTTCCCACGAGGCTTTCCCACGAGGCTTTCCCACAGGGCTGTTCCACGTGCACACGTGGTGGGAGTGGATCCTCGGCTTGAACGTCAAGGTAGTGCAGGGAAAATAGGTTCCTCTGGAATGGACTGACACATCTGGGGGTCTCTTGGAATGGTGCCACGACCCTGGAGTTCCTCTCGCCTTTCCTGTGGAGAGCGCCTCCTCTTGAGATGCGACGGGAACGCCTGGAATTCTTTCCCTACAAAACAGGGAAAGGATCCCTCATCTCGAGCTAGGAGGCGGAAACGGGGCTCCCCTGGATGTGTGCGGGACCCCACGTGCTTCCTCTCGAGTGGAGACGGGTATGTCGGGGAACTTCTTGAGTTGCAGCAAGGGTGTGAAGGACCCTTTGGAAATTCCAGTGGTTAGACGTGATTAGCCTCGAGAAGCCTCAGCGGAAATGGGCCTCATCTCGCCTGGAGGGCAAAACCTCCTGGATTTTCTCAAGTTGCGGCAGGTGCTCTCGACTTACGACGGGGACCCTAGGGACCCGCTCTGGTGGCCTCAGGAAAGGCCAGTCCCCATGCGAGTTCCTCGGGGGCCTCTCGGGATTCCTCTCCCGTCGATGAGTGGCCTAAGACCTTGTGTGGAGTCGGGGCCGGAACCTGAGGATTCCTCTCCAGTGCTGACATGGATCTTGGGGTACTTCTGGAGTCTCCCCAGGGGAGTCAGTCCTCGTCTCGAATGCGGGCATGCACTTGCGCTTTCCTCCAGAGCGGTAGCAGCAGTGTCACGCAGTCCGCCGCGTGGATCAAAGGATCTATGGTTTTCCCTCGAGTCTTTCCCACGAGGCTTTCCCACGAGGCTTTCCCTCAGGGCTGTCCCACGTGCACACGTGGTGGGAGTCGATCCTCGGCTTGAACGTCAAGGCAGTGCAGGGAAAACAGGTTCCTCTGGAATGGACTGACACATCTGGGGGTCTCTTGGAATGGTGCCACGACCCTGGAGTTCCTCTCGCCTTTCCTGTGGAGACCGCCTCCTCTTGAGATGCGACGGGAACGCCGGGAATTCTTTCCGTACGAAACAGGGAAAGGATCCCTCATCTCGAGCTAGGAGGCGGAAACGGGGCTCCCCTGGATGTGTGCGGGACCCCACGTGCTTCCTCTCGAGTGGAGACGGGTATGTCGGGGAACTTCTTGAGTTGCAGCAAGGGTGTGAAGGACCCTTTGGACGTTCCAGTGGTTAGACGTGATTAGCCTCGAGAAGACTCAGCGGAAATGGGCCTCATCTCGCCTGGAGGGCAAAACCTCCTGGATTTTCTCGAGTTGCGGCAGGTGCTCTCGACTTACGACGAGGACCACAGGGACCCGCTCTGGTGGCCTCAGGAAAGGCCAGTCCCCATGCGAGTTCCTCGGGGGCCTCTCGGGATTCCTCTCCCGTGGATGCCGGGGCCTAAGACCTTGTGTGGAGTCGGGGCCGGAAACTGAGGATTCCTCTCCAGTGCTGACATGGAACTTGGGGTACTTCTGGAGTCTCCCCAGGGGAGTCAGTCCTCGTCTCGAATGGGGGCATGCACTTGCGCTTTCCTCCATAGCGGTAGCAGCAGTGTCACACAGTCCGCCGCGTGGATCAAAGGATCTATGGTTTTCCCTCGAGTCTTTCCCACGAGGCTTTCCCACAGGGCTGTCCCACGTGCACACGTGGTGGGAGTCGATCCTTGGCTTGAACGTCAAGGCAGTGCAGGGAAAACAGGTTCCTCTGGAATGGACTGACACATCTGGGGGACTCTTGGAATGGTGGCACGACCCTGGAGTTCCTCTCAACTTTCCTGTGGAGAGCGCCTCCTCTTGAGATGCGACGGGAACGCCGGGAATTCTTTCCCTACGAAACAGGGAAAGGAACCCTCATCTCGAGCTAGGAGGCGGAAACGGGGCTCCCCTGGATGTGTGCGGGGCCCCACGTGCTTCCTCTCGAGTGGAGACGGGTATGTCGGGGAACTTCTTGAGTTGCAGCAAGGGTGTGAAGGACCCGTTGGACGTTCCAGTATTTAGACGTGATTAGCCTCGAGAAGCCTCAGCGGAAATGGGCCTCATCTCGCCTGGAGGGCAAAACCTCCTGGATTTTCTCGAGTTGCGGCAGGTGCTCTCGACTTACGACGAGGACCTCAGGGACCCGCTCTGGTGGCCTCAGGAAAGGCCAGTCCCCATGCGAGTTCCTCGGGGGCCTCTCGGGATTCCTCTCCCGTGGATGCCGGGGCCTAAGACCTTGTGTGGAGTCGGGGCCGGAACCTGAGGATTCCTCTCCAGTGCTGACATGGATCTTGGGGTACTTTGGGAGTCTCCCCAGGGGAATCAGTCCTCGTCTCGAATGCGGGCATGCACTTGCACTTTCCTCCAGAGCGGTAGCAGCAGTGTCACGCAGTCCGCCGCGTGGATCAAAGGATCTATGTTTTTCCCTCGAGTCTTTCCCACGAGGCTTTCCCACGAGGCTTTCCCACAAGGCTGTCCCACGTGCACACGTGGTCGGACTCGATCCTCTGCTTGAATGTCAAGGCAGTGCAGGGAAAACAGGTTCCTCTGGAATGGACTGACACATCTGGGGGACTCTTGGAATGGTGGCACGACCCTGGAGTTCCTCTCGCCTTTCCTGTGGAGAGCGCCTCCTCTTGAGATGTGACGGGAACGCCGGGAATTCTTTCCCTACGAAACAGGGAAAGGATCCCTCATCTCGAGCTAGGAGGCGGAAACGGGGCTCCCCTGGATGTGTGCGGGACCCTCGTGCTTCCATTCGAGTGCAGACGGGTATGTCGGGGAACTTCTTGAGTTGCAGCAAGGGTGTGAAGGACCCTTTTTAAGTTCCAGTGGTTAGATGTGATTAGCTACGAGAAGCCTCAGCGGAAATGGGCCTCATCTCGCCTGGAGGGCAAAACCGCCTGGATTTTGTCGAGTTGCGGCAGGTGCTCTCGACTTACGACGAGGACCTCAGGGACCAGCTCTGGTGGCCTCAGGAAAGGCCAGTCCCCATGCGAGTTCCTCTGGGGATTCCTCTCCCGTCGATGCCGGGGCCTAAGACCTTGTGTGAAGTCGGGGCCGGAACCTGAGGATTCCTCTCCAGTGCTGACATGGATCTTGGGGTACTTCTGGAGTCTCCCCAGGGGAGTCAGTCCTCGTCTCGAATGCGGGCATGCACTTGCGCTTTCCTCCAGAGCGGTAGCAGCAGTGTCACGCAGTCCGCCCAATGGATCAAAGGATCTATGGTTTTCCCTCGAGGCTTTCCCACGAGGCTTTCCCACGAGGCTTTCCCTCAGGGCTGTTCCACGTGCACACGTGGTGGGAGTCGATCCTCGGCTTGAACGTCAAGGCAGTGCAGGGAAAACAGGTTCCTCTGGAATGGACTGACACATCTGGGGGACTCTTGGAATGGTGGCACGACCCTTCAGTTCCTCTCGCCTTTCCTGTGGAGAGCGCCTCCTCTTGAGATGCGATGGGAACGCCGGGAATTCTTTCCCTACGAAACAGGGAAAGGATCCCTCATCTCGAGCTAGGAGGCGGAAACGGGGCTCCCCTGGATGTGTGCGGGACCCCACGTGCTTCCTCTCGAGTGGAGACGGGTATGTCGGGGACCTTCTTGAGTTGCAGCAAGGGTGTGAAGGACCCTTTGGAAGTTCCAGTGGTTAGATGTGATTAGCCTCGAGAAGCCTCAGCGGAAATGGGCCTCATCTCGCCTGGAGGGCAAAACCTCCTGGATTTTCTCGAGTTGCGGCAGGTGCTCTCGACTTACGACGGGGACCTCAGGGATCCGCTCTTGTGGCCTCAGGAAAGGCCAGTCCCCATGCGAGTTCCTCGGGGGCCTCTCGGGATTCCTCTCCCGTCGATGCCGGGGCCTAAGACCTTGTGTGGAGTCGGGGCCGGACCCTGAGGATTCCTCTCCAGTGCTGACATGGATCTTGGGGTACTTCTGGAGTCTCCCCAGGGGAGTCAGTCCTCGTCTCGAATGCGGGCATGCACTTGCGCTTTCCTCCAGAGCGGTAGCAGCAGTGTCACGCAGTCCGCCGCGTGGATCAAAGGATCTATGGTTTTCCCTCGAGTCTTTCCCACGATGCTTTCCCATGAGGCTTTCCCACAGGGCTGTCCCACGTGCACACGTGGTGGGAGTGGATCCTCGGCTTGAACGTCAAGGCAGTGCAGGGAAAACAGGTTCCTCTGGAATGGACTGACACATCTGTGGGACTCTTGGAATGGTGGCACGACCCTGGAGTTCCTCTCGCCTTTCCTGTGGAGAGCGCCTCCTCTTGAGATGCGACGGGAACGCCGGGAATTCTTTCCCTACCAAACAGGGAAAGGATCCCTCATCTCGAGCTAGGAGGCGGAAACGGGGCTCCCCTGGATGTGTGCGGGACCCCACGTGCTTCCTCTCGAGTGGAGACGGGTATGTCGGGGAACTTCTTGAGTTGCAGCAAGGGTGTGAAGGACCCTTTGGAAGTTCCAGTGGTTAGATGTGATTGGCCTCGAGAAGCCTCAGCGGAAATGGGCCTCATCTCGCCTGGAGGGCAAAACCGCCTGGATTTTCTCGAATTGCGGCAGGTGCTCTCGACTTACGACGGGGACCTCAGGGACCCGCTCTGGTGGCCTCAGAACAGGCCAGTCCCCATGCGAGTTCCTCGGGGGCCTCTCGGGATTCCTCTCCCGTCGATGCCGGGGCCTAAGACCTTGTGTGGAGTCGGGGCCGGAACCTGAGGATTCCTCTCCAGTGCTGACATGGATCTTGGGGTACTTCTGGAGTCTCCCCAGGGGAGTCAGTCCTCGTCTCGAATGCGGGCATGCACTTGCGCTTTCCTCCAGAGCGGTAGCAGCAGTGTCACGCAGTCCGCCGCGTGGATCAAAGGATCTATGGTTTTCCCTCGAGTCTTTCCCACGAGGCTTTCCCACGAGGCTTTCCCACAGGGCTGTCCCACGTGCACACGTGGTGGGAGTCGAACCTCGGCTTGAACGTCAAGGCAGTGCAGTTAAAACAGGTTCCTCTGGAATGGACTGACACCTCTGGGGGACTCTTGGAATGGTGGCACGACCCTGGAGTTCCTCTCGCCTTTCCTGTGGAGAGCGCCTCCTCTTGAGATGCGACGGGAACGCCGGGAATTCTTTCCCTACGAAACAGGGAAAGGATCCCTCATCTCGAGCTAGGAGGCGGAAATGGGGCTCCCCTGGATGTGTGCGGGACCCCACGTGCTTCCTCTCGAGTGGAGACGGGTATGTCGGGGAACTTCTTGAGTTGCAGCAATGGTGTGAAGGACCCTTTGGAAGTTCCAGTGGATAGATGTGATTGGCCTCGAGAAGCCTCAGCGGAAATGGGCCTCATCTCTCCTGGAGGGCAAAACCTCCTGGATTTTCTCGAGTTGCGGCAGGTGCTCTCGACTTACGACGGGGACCACAGGGACCCGCTCTGGTGGCCTCAGGAAAGGCCAGTCCCCATGCGAGTTCCTCGGGGGCGTCTCGGGATTCCTCTCCCGTCGATGCCGGGGCCTAAGACCTTGTGTGGAGTCGGGGCCGGAACCTGAGGATTCCTCTCCAGTGCTGACATGGATCTTGGGGTACTTCTGGAGTCTCCCCAGGGGAGTCAGTCCTCGTCTCGAATGCGGGCATGCACTTGCGCTTTCCTCCAGAGCGGTAGCAGCAGTGTCACGCAGTCCGCATCGTGGATCAAAGGATCTATGGTTTTCCCTCGAGTCTTTCCCACGAGGCTTTCCCACGAGGCTTTCCCACAGGGGTGTCACACGTGCACACGTGGTGGGAGTCGATCCTCGGCTTGAACGTCAAGGCAGTGCAGGGAAAACAGGTTCCTCTGGAATGGACTGACACATCTGGGGGACTCTTGGAATGGTGGCACGACCCTTCAGTTCCTCTCGCCTTTCCTGTGGAGAGCGCCTCCTCTTGAGATGCGATGGGAACGCCGGGAATTCTTTCCCTACGAAACAGGGAAAGGATCCCTCATCTCGAGCTAGGAGGCGGAAACGGGGCTCCCCTGGATGTGTGCGGGACCCCACGTGCTTCCTCTCGAGTGGAGACGGGTATGTCGGGGAACTTCTTGAGTTGCAGCAATGGTGTGAAGGACCCTTTGGAAGTTCCAGTGGATAGATGTGATTGGCCTCGAGAAGCCTCAGCGGAAATGGGCCTCATCTCGCCTGGAGGGCAAAACCTCCTGGATTTTCTCGAGTTGCGGCAGGTGCTCTCGACTTACGACGGGGACCACAGGGACCCGCTCTGGTGGCCTCAGGAAAGGCCAGTCCCCATGCGAGTTCCTCGGGGGCCTCTCGGGATTCCTCTCCCGTCGATGCCGGGGCCTAAGACCTTGTGTGGAGTCGGGGCCGGAACCTGAGGATTCCTCTCCAGTGCTGACATGGATCTTGGGGTACTTCTGGAGTCTCCCCAGGGGAGTCAGTCCTCGTCTCGAATGCGGGCATGCACTTGCGCTTTCCTCCAGAGCGGTAGCAGCAGTGTCACGCAGTCCGCCGTGTGGATCAAAGGATCTATGGTTTTCCCTCGAGTCTTTCCCACGAGGCTTTCCCACGAGGCTTTCCCACAGGGCTGTCCCACGTGCACACGTGGTGGGAGTCGATCCTCGGCTTGAACGTCAACGCAGTGCAGGGAAAACAGGTTCCTCTGGAATGGACTGACACCTCTGGGGGACTCTTGGAATGGTGGCACGACCCTGGAGTTCCTCTCGCCTTTCCTGTGGAGAGCGCCTCCTCTTGAGATGCGACGGGAAGGCCGGGAATTCTTTCCCTACGAAACAGGGAAAGGATCCCTCATCTCGAGCTAGGAGGCCGAAACGGGGCTCCCCTGGATGTGTGCGGGACCCCACGTGCTTCCTCTCGAGTGGAGACGGGTATGTCGGGGAACTTCTTGAGTTGCAGCAATGGTGTGAAGGACCCTTTGGAAGTTCCAGTGGATAGATGTGATTGGCCTCGAGAAGCCTCAGCGGAAATGGGCCTCATCTCGCCTGGAGGGCAAAACCTCCTGGATTTTCTCGAGTTGCGGCAGGTGCTCTCGACTTACGACGGGGACCACAGGGACCCGCTCTGGTGGCCTCAGGAAAGGCCAGTCCCCATGCGAGTTCCTCGGGGGCCTCTCGGGATTCCTCTCCCGTCGATGCCGGGGCCTAAGACCTTGTGTGGAGTCGGGGCCGGAACCTGAGGATTCCTCTCCAGTGCTGACATGGATCTTGGGGTACTTCTGGAGTCTCCCCAGGGGAGTCAGTCCTCGTCTCGAATGCGGGCATGCACTTGCGCTTTCCTCCAGAGCGGTAGCAGCAGTGTCGCGCAGTCCGCCGCGTGGATCAAAGGATCTATGGTTTTCCCTCGAGTCTTTCCCACGAGGCTCTCCCACGAGGCTTTCCCACAGGGCTGTCCCACGTGCACACGTGGTGGGAGTCGATCCTCGGCTTGAACGTCAAGGCAGTGCAGGGAAAACAGGTTCCTCTGGAATGGACTGACACATCTGGGGGACTCTTGGAATGGTGTCACGACCCTGGAGTTCCTCTCGCCTTTCCTGTGGAGAGCGCCTCCTCTTGAGATGCGACGGGAACGCCGGGAATTCTTTACCTTCAAAACAGGGAAAGGATCCCTAATCTCGAGCTAGGAGGCGGAAACGGGGCTCCCCTGGATGTGTGCGGGACACCACGTGGTTCCTCTCGAGTGCAGACGGGTTTGTCGGGGAACTTCTTGAGTTGCAGCAAGGGTGTGAAGGACCCTTTGGAAGTTCCAGTGGTTAGATGTGATTGGCCTCGAGAAGCCTCAGAGGAAATGGGCCTCATCTCGCCTGGAGGGCAAAACCTCCTGGATTTTCTCGAGTTGGGGCAGGTGCTCTCGACTTACGACGGGGACCTCAGGGACCCGCTCTGGTGGCCTCAGAACAGGCCAGTCCCCATGCGAGTTCCTCGGGGGCCTCTCGGGATTCCTCTCCCGTCGATGCCGGGGCCTAAGACCTTGTGTGGACTCGGGGCCGGAACCTGAGGATTCCTCTCCAGTGTTGACATGGATCTTGGGGTACTTCTGGAGTCTCCCCAGGGGAGTCAGTCCTCGTCTCGAATGCGGGCATGCACTTGCGCTTTCCTCCAGAGCGGTAGCAGCAGTGTCACGCAGTCCGCCGCGTGGATCAAAGGATCTATGGTTTTCCCTCGAGTCTTTTCCACGAGGCTTTCCCACGAGGCTTTCCCACAGGGCTGTCCCACGTGAACACGTGGTGGGAGTCGATCCTCGGCTTGAACGTCAAGGCAGTGCAGATAAAACAGGTTCCTCTGGAATGGACTGACACATCTGGGGGACTCTTGGAATGGTGGCACGACCCTGGAGTTCCTCTCGCGTTTCCTGAGGAGAGCGCCTCCTCTTGAGATGCGACGGGAACGCCGGGAATTCTTTCCCTACGAAACAGGGAAAGGATCCCTCATCTCGAGCTAGGAGGCGGAAACGGGGCTCCCCTGGATGTGTGCGGGACCCCACGTGCTTCCTCTCGAGTGCAGACTGGTATGTCGCGGAACTTCTTGAGTTGCAGCAAGGGTGTGAAGGACCCTTTGGATGTTCCAGTGGTTAGATGTGATTGGCCTCGAGAAACCTCATCGGAAATGGGCCTCATCTCTCCTGGAGGGCAAAACCTCCTGGATTTTCTCGAGTTGCTGCAGGTTCTAGCGACTTACGACGGGGACCTCAGGGACCCGCTCTGGTGGCCTCAGGACAGGCCAGTCCCCATGCGAGTTCCTCGGGGGCCTCTCGGGATTCCTCTCCCGTTGATGCCGGGGTCTAAGACCTTGTTTGGAGTCGGGGCCGGAACCTGAGGATTCCTCTCCAGTGCTGACATGGATCTTGGGGTACTTCTGGAGTCTCCCCAGGGGAGTCAGTCCTCGTCTCGAATGCGGGCATGCACTTGCGCTTTCCCCAGAGCGGTAGCAGCAGTGTCACGCAGTCCCCCGCGTGGATCAAAGGATCTATGGTTTTCCCTCGAGTCTTTCCCACGAGGCTTTCCCACGAGGCTTTCCCACAGGGCTGTCCCACGTGCACACGTGGTGGGAGTCGATTCTCGGCTTGAACGTCAAGGCAGTGCAGGGAAAACAGGTTCCTCTGGAATGGACTGGCACATCTGGGGGACTCTTGGAATGGTGGCACGACCCTGGAGTTCCTCTCGCCTTTCCTGTGGAGAGCGCCTCCTCTTGAGTTGCGACGGGAACGACGGGAATTCTTTCCCTACGAAACAGGGAAAGGATCCCTCATCTCGAGCTAGGAGGCGGAAACGGGGCTCCCCTGGATGTGTGCGGGACACCACGGGCTTCCTCTCGAGTGGAGACGGGTATTTCGGGGAATTTCTTGAGTTGCAGCAATGGTGTGAAGGACCCTTTGGAAGTTCCAGTGGATAGATGTGATTGGCCTCGAGAAGCCTCAGCGGAAATGGGCCTCATCTCGCCTGGAGGGCAAAACCTCCTGGATTTTCTCGAGTTGCGGCAGGTGCTCTCGACTTACGACGGGGACCTCAGGGACCCACTCTGGGGGCCTCAGGAAAGGCCAGTCCCCATGCGAGTTCCTCGGGGGCCTCTCGGGATTCCTCTCCCGTCGATGCCGGGGCCTAAGACCTTGTGTGGAGTCGGGGCCGGAACCTTAGGATTCCTCTCCAGTGCTGACATGGATCTTGGGGTACTTCTGGAGTCTCCCCAGGGGAGTCAGTCCTCGTCTCGAATGCGGGCATGCACTTGCGCTTTCCTCCAGAGCGGTAGCAGCAGTGTCACGCAGTCCGCCGCGTGGATCAAAGGATCTATGGTTTTCCCTCGAGTCTTTCCCACGAGGCTTTCCCACGAGGCTTTCCCACAGGGCTGTCCCACGTGCACACGTGGTGGGAGTCGATCCTCGGCTTGAACGTCAAGGCAGTGCAGGGAAAACAGGTTCCTCTGGAATGGACTGACACATCTGGGGGACTCTTGGAATGGTGTCACGACCCTGGAGTTCCCCTCGCCTTTCCTGTGGAGAGCGTCTCCTCTTAGATGCGACGGGAACGCCGGGAAT
This sequence comes from Ovis canadensis, assembly GCF_042477335.2. Lineage (NCBI taxonomy): Eukaryota > Metazoa > Chordata > Mammalia > Artiodactyla > Bovidae > Ovis > Ovis canadensis. Next base: position 2,738,887 of record NC_091262.1, on the reverse strand, counting down.
TCTTTCCCTACGAAACAGGGAAAGGATCCCTCATCTCGAGATAAGAGTCGGAAACGGAGCTCCCCTGGATGTGGGCAGGACACCACGTGCTTCCTCTCGAGTGGAGACGGGTATGTCGGGGAACTTCTTGAGTTGCAGCAAGGGTGTGAAGGACCCTTTGGAAGTTCCAGTGGTTGGACGTGATTAGCCTCGAGAAGCCTCAGCGGAAATGGGCCTCATCTCGCCTGGAGGGCAAAACCTCCTGGATTTTCTCGAATTGCGGCAGGTGCTCTCGACTTACGACGGGGACCTCAGGGACCCGCTCTGGTGGCCTCAGGAAAGGCCAGTCCCCATGCGAGTTCCTCGTGGGCCTCTCGGGATTCCTCTCCCATCGATGCCGGGGCCTAAGACCTTGTGTGGAGTCGGGGCCGGAACCTGAGGATTCCTCTCCAGTACTGACATGGATCTTGGGTAATTCTGGAGTCTCCCCAGGGGAGTCAGTCCTCGTCTCGAATGCGGGCATGCACTTGCGCTTTCCTCCAGAGCGGTAGCAGCAGTGTCACGCAGTCCGCCGCGTGGATCAAAGGATCTATGGTTTTCCCTCGAGTCTTTCCCACGAGGCTTTCCCACGAGGCTTTCCCACAGGGCTGTCCCACGTGCACACGTGGTGGGAGTCGATCCTCGGCTTGAACGTCAAGGCAGTGCAGGGAAAACAGGTTCCTCTGGAATGGACTGACACATCTGGGGGACTCTTGGAATGGTGGCACGACCCTGGAGATCCTCTCGTCTTTCCTGTGGGGAGCGCCTCCTCTTGAGATGCGACGGGAATTCTTTCCCTACGAAACAGGGAAAGGATCCCTCATCTCGAGCTAGGAGGCGGAAACGGGGCTCCCCTGGATGTGTGCGGGACCCCACGTGCTTCCTCTCGAGTGCAGACTGGTATGTCGCGGAACTTCTTGAGTTGCAGCAAGGGTGTGAAGGACCCTTTGGATGTTCCAGTGGTTAGATGTGATTGGCCTCGAGAAACCTCATCGGAAATGGGCCTCATCTCTCCTGGAGGGCAAAACCTCCTGGATTTTCTCGAGTTGCTGCAGGTTCTAGCGACTTACGACGGGGACCTCAGGGACCCGCTCTGGTGGCCTCAGGACAGGCCAGTCCCCATGCGAGTTCCTCGGGGGCCTCTCGGGATTCCTCTCCCGTTGATGCCGGGGTCTAAGACCTTGTTTGGAGTCGGGGCCGGAACCTGAGGATTCCTCTCCAGTGCTGACATGAATCTTGGGGTACTTCTGGAGTCTCCCCAGGGGAGTCAGTCCTCGTCTCGAATGCGGGCATGCACTTGCGCTTTCCCCAGAGCGGTAGCAGCAGTGTCACGCAGTCCCCCGCGTGGATCAAAGGATCTATGGTTTTCCCTCGAGTCTTTCCCACGAGGCTTTCCCACGAGGCTTTCCCACAGGGCTGTCCCACGTGCACACGTGGTGGGAGTCGATCCTCGGCTTGAACGTCAAGGCAGTGCAGGGAAAACAGGTTCCTCTGGAATGGACTGGCACATCTGGGGGACTCTTGGAATGGTGGCACGACCCTGGAGTTCCTCTCGCCTTTCCTGTGGAGAGCGCCTCCTCTTGAGTTGCGACGGGAACGACGGGAATTCTTTCCCTACGAAACAGGGAAAGGATCCCTCATCTCGAGCTAGGAGGCGGAAACGGGGCTCCCCTGGATGTGTGCGGGACACCACGGGCTTCCTCTCGAGTGGAGACGGGTATTTCGGGGAACTTCTTGAGTTGCAGCAATGGTGTGAAGGACCCTTTGGAAGTTCCAGTGGATAGATGTGATTGGCCTCGAGAAGCCTCAGCGGAAATGGGCCTCATCTCGCCTGGAGGGCAAAACCTCCTGGATTTTCTCGAGTTGCGGCAGGTGCTCTCGACTTACGACGGGGACCTCAGGGACCCACTCTGGGGGCCTCAGGAAAGGCCAGTCCCCATGCGAGTTCCTCGGGGGCCTCTCGGGATTCCTCTCCCGTCGATGCCGGGGCCTAAGACCTTGTGTGGAGTCGGGGCCGGAACCTTAGGATTCCTCTCCAGTGCTGACATGGATCTTGGGGTACTTCTGGAGTCTCCCCAGGGGAGTCAGTCCTCGTCTCGAATGCGGGCATGCACTTGCGCTTTCCTCCAGAGCGGTAGCAGCAGTGTCACGCATTCCGCCGCGTGGATCAAAGGATCTATGGTTTTCCCTCGAGTCTTTCCCACGAGGCTTTCCCACGAGGCTTTCCCACAGGGCTGTCCCACGTGCACACGTGGTGGGAGTCGATCCTCGGCTTGAACGTCAAGGCAGTGCAGGGAAAACAGGTTCCTCTGGAATGGACTGACACATCTGGGGGACTCTTGGAATGGTGTCACGACCCTGGAGTTCCCCTCGCCTTTCCTGTGGAGAGCGTCTCCTCTTAGATGCGACGGGAACGCCGGGAATTCTTTCCCTACGAAACAGGGAAAGGATCCCTCATCTCGAGATAAGAGTCGGAAACGGAGCTCCCCTGGATGTGGGCAGGACACCACGTGCTTCCTCTCGAGTGGAGACGGGTATGTCGGGGAACTTCTTGAGTTGCAGCAAGGGTGTGAAGGACCCTTTGGAAGTTCCAGTGGTTGGACGTGATTAGCCTCGAGAAGCCTCAGCGGAAATGGGCCTCATCTCGCCTGGAGGGCAAAACCTCCTGGATTTTCTCGAATTGCGGCAGGTGCTCTCGACTTACGACGGGGACCTCAGGGACCCGCTCTGGTGGCCTCAGGAAAGGCCAGTCCCCATGCGAGTTCCTCGTGGGCCTCTCGGGATTCCTCTCCCATCGATGCCGGGGCCTAAGACCTTGTGTGGAGTCGGGGCCGGAACCTGAGGATTCCTCTCCAGTACTGACATGGATCTTGGGTAATTCTGGAGTCTCCCCAGGGGAGTCAGTCCTCGTCTCGAATGCGGGCATGCACTTGCGCTTTCCTCCAGAGCGGTAGCAGCAGTGTCACGCAGTCCGCCGCGTGGATCAAAGGATCTATGGTTTTCCCTCGAGTCTTTCCCACGAGGCTTTCCCACGAGGCTTTCCCACAGGGCTGTCCCACGTGCACACGTGGTGGGAGTCGATCCTCGGCTTGAACGTCAAGGCAGTGCAGGGAAAACAGGTTCCTCTGGAATGGACTGACACATCTGGGGGACTCTTGGAATGGTGGCACGACCCTGGAGATCCTCTCGTCTTTCCTGTGGGGAGCGCCTCCTCTTGAGATGCGACGGGAATTCTTTCCCTACGAAACAGGGAAAGGATCCCTCATCTCGAGCTAGGAGGCGGAAACGGGGCTCCCCTGGATGTGTGCGGGACCCCACGTGCTTCCTCTCGAGCGGAGACGGGTATGTCGGGGAACTTCTTGAGTTGCAGCAAGGGTGTGAAGGACCCTTTGGAAGTTCCAGTGGTTAGACGTGATTGGCCTCGAGAAGCCTCAGCGGAAATGGGCCTCATCTCGCCTGGAGGGCAAAACCTCCTGGATTTTCTCGAGTTGCGGCAGGTGCTCTCGACTTACGACGGGGACCTCAGGGACCCGCTCTGGTGGCCTCAGGAAAGGCCAGTCCCCATGCGAGTTCCTCGGGGGCCTCTCGGGATTCCTCTCCCGTCGATGTCGGGGCCTAAGACCTTGTGTGGAGTCGGGGCCGGAACCTGAGGATTCCTCTCCAGTGCTGACATGGATCTAGGGGGAACTTCTGGAGTCTCCCCAGGGGAGTCAGTCCTCGTCTCGAATGCCGGCATGCACTTGCGCTTTCCTCCAGAGCGGTAGCAGCAGTGTCACGCAGTCCGCCGCGTGGATCAAAGGATCTATGGTTTTCCCTCGAGTCTTTCCCACGAGGCTTTCCCACGAGGCTTTCCCACAGGGCTGTCCCACGTGCACACGTGGTGGGAGTCGATCCTCGGCTTGAACGTCAAGGCAGTGCAGGGAAAACAGGTTCCTCTGGAATGGACTGACACATCTGGGGGACTCTTGGAATGGTGGCACGACCCTGGAGTTCCTCTCGCCTTTCCTGTGGAGAGCGCCTCCTCTTGAGATGCGACGGGAACGCCGGGAATTCTTTCCCTACGAAACAGGGAAAGGATCCCTCATCTCGAGCTAGGAGGCGGAAACGGGGCTCCCCTGGATGTGTGCGGGACCCCACGTGCTTCCTCTCGAGTGCAGAAGGGTATGTCGGGGAACTTCTTGAGTTGCAGCAAGGGTGTGAAGGACCCTTTGGAAGTTCCAGTGGTTAGACGTGATTGGCCTCGAGAAGCCTCAGCGGAAATGGGCCTCATCTCGCCTGGAGGGCAAAACCTCTGGATTTTCTCGAGTTGCGGCAGGTGCTCTCGACTTACGACGGGGACCTCAGGGAACCGCTCTGGTGGCCTCAGGAAAGGCCAGTCCCCATGCGAGTTCCTCGGGGGCGTCTCGGGATTCCTCTCCCGTCGATTCCGGGGCCAAGACCTTGTGTGGAGTCGGGGCCGGAACCTGAGGATTCCTCTCCAGTGCTGACATGGATCTTGGGGTACTTCTGGAGTCTCCCCAGGGGAGTCAGTCCTCGTCTCGAATGGGGGCATGCACTTGCGCTTTCCTCCAGAGCGGTAGCAGCAGTGTCACGCAGTCCGCCGCGTGGATCAAAGGATCTATGGTTTTCCCTCGAGTCTTTCCCACGAGGCTTTCCCACGAGGCTTTCCCACAGGGCTGTCCCACGTGCACACGTGGTGGGAGTCGATCCTCGGCTTGAACGTCAAGGCAGTGCAGGGAAAACAGGTTCCTCTGGAATGGACTGACACATCTGGGGGACTCTTGGAATGGTGGCAAGACCCTGGAGTTCCTTTCGCCTTTCCTGTGGAGAGCGCCTCCTCTTGAGATGCGACGGGAACGCCGGGAATTCTTTCCCTACGAAACAGATAAAGGATCCCTCATCTCGAGCTAGGAGGCGGAAACGGGGCTCCCCTGGATGTGTTCGGGACCCCACGTGCTTCCCCTCGAGTGGAGACGGGTATGTCGGAGAACTTCTTGAGTTGCAGCAATGGTGTGAAGGACCCTTTGGAAGTTCCAGTGGTTAGATGTGATTGGCCTCGAGAAGCCTCAGCGGAAATGGGCCTCATCTCGCCTGGAGGGCAAAACCTCCTGGATTTTCTCGAGTTGCGGCAGGTGCTCTCGACTTACGACGGGGACCACAGGGACCCTCTCTGGTGGCCTCAGGAAAGGCCAGTCCCCATGCGAGTTCCTCGGGGGCCTCTCGGGATTCCTCTCCCGTCGATGCCGGGGCCTAAGACCTTGTGTGGAGTCGGAGCCGGAACCTGAGGATTCCTCTCCAGTGCTGACATGGATCTTGGGGTACTTCTGGAGTCTCCCCAGGGGAGTCAGTCCTCGTCTCGAATGCGGGCATGCACTTGCGCTTTCCTCCAGAGCGGTAGCAGCAGTGTCACGCAGTCCGCCCAATGGATCAAAGGATCTATGGTTTTCCCTCGAGTCTTTTCCACGAGGCTTTCCCACGAGGCTTTCCCACAGGGCTGTCCCACGTGAACACGTGGTGGGAGTCGATCCTCGGCTTGAACGTCAAGGCAGTGCAGGGAAAACAGGTTCCTCTGGAATGGACTGACACATCTGGGGGACTCTTGGAATGGTGTCACGACCCTGGAGTTCCTCTCGCCTTTCCTGTGGAGAGCGTCTCCTCTTAGATGCGACGGGAACGCCGGGAATTCTTTCCCTACGAAACAGGGAAAGGATCCCTCATCTCGAGCTAGGAGGCGGAAACGGGGCTCCCCTGGATGTGGGCAGGACACCACGTGCTTCCTCTCGAGTGGAGACGGGTATGTCGGGGAACTTCTTGAGTTGCAGCAAGGGTGTGAAGGACCCTTTGGAAGTTCCAGTGGTTGGACGTGATTAGCCTCGAGAAGCCTCAGCGGAAATGGGCCTCATCTCGCCTGGAGGGCAAAACCTCCTGGATTTTCTCGAATTGCGGCAGGTGCTCTCGACTTACGACGGGGACCTCAGGGACCCGCTCTGGTGGCCTCAGGAAAGGCCAGTCCCCATGCGAGTTCCTCGGGGGCCTCTCGGGATTCCTCTCCCGTCGATGCCGGGGCCTAAGACCTTGTGTGGAGTCGGGGCCGGAACCAGAGGATTCCTCTCCAGTGCTGACATGGATCTAGGGGGAACTTCTGGAGTCTCCCCAGGGGAGTCAGTCCTCGTCTCGAATGCGGGCATGCACTTGCGCTTTCCTCCAGAGCGGTAGCAGCAGTGTCACGCAGTCCGCCGCGTGGATCAAAGGATCTATGGTTTTCCCTCGAGTCTTTCCCACGAGGCTTTCCCACGAGGCTTTCCCACAGGGCTGTCCCACGTGCACACGTGGTGGGAGTCGATCCTCGGCTTGAACGTCAAGGCAGTGCAGGGAAAACAGGTTCCTCTGGAATGGACTGACACATCTGGGGGACTCTTGGAATGGTGGCACGACCCTGGAGTTCCTCTCGCCTTTCCTGTGGAGAGCGCCTCCTCTTGAGATGCGACGGGAACGCCGGGAATTCTTTCCCTACGAAACAGGGAAAGGATCCCTCATCTCGAGCTAGGAGGCGGAAACGGGGCTCCCCTGGATGTGTGCGGGACCCCACGTGCTTCCTCTCGAGTGCAGAAGGGTATGTCGGGGAACTTCTTGAGTTGCAGCAAGGGTGTGAAGGACCCTTTGGAAGTTCCAGTGGTTAGACGTGATTGGCCTCGAGAAGCCTCATCGGAAATGGGCCTCATCTCGCCTGGAGGGCAAAACCTCCTGGATTTTCTCGAGTTGCGGCAGGTGCTCTCGACTTACGACGGGGACCTCAGGGAACCGCTCTGGTGGCCTCAGGAAAGGCCAGTCCCCATGCGAGTTCCTCGGGGGCGTCTCGGGATTCCTCTCCCGTCGATTCCGGGGCCAAGACCTTGTGTGGAGTCGGGGCCGGAACCTGAGGATTCCTCTCCAGTGCTGACATGGATCTTGGGGTATTTCTGGAGTCTCCCCAGGGGAGTCAGTCCTCGTCTCGAATGCGGGCATGCACTTGCGCTTTCCTCCAGAGCGGTAGCAGCAGTGTCACGCAGTCCGCCGCGTGGATCAAAGGATCTATGGTTTTCCCTCGAGTCTTTCCCACGAGGCTTTCCCACGAGGCTTTCCCACAGGGCTGTCCCACGTGTACACGTGGTGGGAGTCGATCCTCGGCTTGAACGTCAAGGCAGTGCAGGGAAAACAGGTTCCTCTGGAATGGACTGACACATCTGGGGGACTCTTGGAATGGTGGCAAGGCCCTGGAGTTCCTTTCGCCTTTCCTGTGGAGAGCGCCTCCTCTTGAGATGCGACGGGAACGCCGGGAATTCTTTCCCTACGAAACAGATAAAGGATCCCTCATCTCGAGCTAGGAGGCGGAAACGGGGCTCCCCTGGATGTGTTCGGGACCCCACGTGCTTCCCCTCGAGTGGAGACGGGTATGTCGGAGAACTTCTTGAGTTGCAGCAATGGTGTGAAGGACCCTTTGGAAGTTCCAGTGGTTAGATGTGATTGGCCTCGAGAAGCCTCAGCGGAAATGGGCCTCATCTCGCCTGGAGGGCAAAACCTCCTGGATTTTCTCGAGTTGCGGCAGGTGCTCTCGACTTACGACGGGGACCTCAAGGACCCGCTCTGGTGGCCTCAGGAAAGGCCAGTCCCCATGCGAGTTCCTCTGGGGCGTCTCGGGATTCCTCTCCCGTCGATGCCGGGGCCAAGACCTTGTGTGGAGTCGGGGCCGGAACCTGAGGATTCCTCTCCAGTGCTGACATGGATCTTGGGGTACTTCTGGAGTCTCCCCAAGGGAGTCAGTCCTCGTCTCGAATGCGGGCATGCACTTGCGCTTTCCTCCAGAGCGGTAGCAGCAGTGTCACGCAGTCCGCCGCGTGGATCAAAGGATCTATGGTTTTCCCTCGAGTCTTTCCCACGAGGCTTTCCCACGAGGCTTTCCCACAGGGCTGTCCCACGTGCACACGTGGTGGGAGTCGATCCTCGGCTTGAACGTCAAGGCAGTGCAGGGAAAACAGGTTCCTCTGGAATGGGCTGACACATCTGGGGGACTCTTGGAATGGTGGCACGACCCTGGAGTTCCTCTCGCCTTTCCTGAGGAGAGCGCCTCCTCTTGAGATGCGACGGGAACGCCGGGAATTCTTTCCCTACGAAACAGGGAAAGGATCCCTCATCTCGAGCTAGGAGGCGGAAACGGGGCTCCCCTGGATGTGTGCGGGACCCCACGTGCTTCCTCTCGAGTGCAGACTGGTATGTCGCGGAACTTCTTGAGTTGCAGCAAGGGTGTGAAGGACCCTTTGGAAGTTCCAGTGGTTAGATGTGATTGGCCTCGAGAAGCCTCAGCGGAAATGGGCCTCATCTCGCCTGGAGGGCAAAACCTCCTGGATTTTCTCGAGTTGCTGCAGGTGCTAGCGACTTACGACGGGGACCTCAGGGACCCGCTCTGGTGGCCTCAGGACAGGCCAGTCCCCATGCGAGTTCCTCGGGGGCCTCTCGGGATTCCTCTCCCGTCGATGCCGGGGCCTAAGACCTTGTTTGGAGTCGGGGCCGGAACCTGAGGATTCCTCTCCAGTGATGACATGGATCTTGGGGTACTTCTGGAGTCTCCCCAGGGGAGTCAGTCCTCGTCTCGAATGCGGGCATGCACTTGCGCTTTCCCCAGAGCGGTAGCAGCAGTGTCACGCAGTCCGCCGCGTGGATCAAAGGATCTATGGTTTTCCCTCGAGTCTTTCCCACGAGGCTTTCCCACGAGGCTTTCCCACAGGGCTGTCCCACGTGCACACGTGGTGGGAGTCGATTCTCGGCTTGAACGTCAAGGCAGTGCAGGGAAAACAGGTTCCTCTGGAATGGACTGTCACATCTGGGGGACTCTTGGAATGGTGGCACGACCCTGGAGTTCCTCTCGCCTTTCCTGTGGAGAGCGCCTCCTCTTGAGATGCGACGGGAACGCCGGGAATTCTTTCCCTACGAAACAGGGAAAGGATCCCTCATCTCGAGCTAGGAGGCGGAAACGGGGCTCCCCTGGATGTGTGCGGGACACCACGTGCTTCCTCTCGAGTGCAGACGGGTATGTCGGGGAACTTCTTGAGTTGCAGCAAGGGTGTGAAGGACCCTTTGGAAGTTCCAGTGGTTAGATGTGATTGGCCTCGAGAAGCCTCAGCGGAAATGGGCCTCATCTCGCCTGGAGGGCAAAACCTCCTGGATTTTCTCGAGTTGCGGCAGGTGCTCTCGACTTACGACGGGGACCTCAGGGACCCGCTCTGGTGGCCTCAGAACAGGCCAGTCCCCATGCGAGTTCCTCGGGGGCCTCTCGGGATTCCTCTCCCGTCGATGCCGGGGCCTAAGACCTTGTGTGGACTCGGGGCCGGAACCTGAGGATTCCTCTCCAGTGCTGACATGGATCTTGGGGTACTTCTGGAGTCTCCCCAGGGGAGTCAGTCCTCGTCTCGAATGCGGGCATGCACTTGCGCTTTCCTCCAGAGCGGTAGCAGCAGTGTCACGCAGTCCGCCGTGTGGATCAAAGGATCTATGGTTTTCCCTCGAGTCTTTCCCACGAGGCTTTCCCAAGAGGCTTTCCCACAGGGCTGTCCCACGTGCACACGTGGTGGGAGTCGATCCTCGGCTTGAACGTCAAGGCAGTGCAGGGAAAACAGGTTCCTCTGGAATGGACTGACACATCTGGGGGACTCTTGGAATGGTGCCACGACCCTGGAGTTCCTCTCGCCTTTCCTGTGGAGAGCGCCTCCTCTTGAGATGCGACGGGAACGCCGGGAATTCTTTCCCTACGAAACAGGGAAAGGATCCCTCATCTCGAGCTAGGAGGCGGAAACGGGGCTGCCCTGGATGTGTGCGGGACCCCACGTGCTTCCTCTCGAGTGGAGACGGGTATGTCGGGGAACTTCTTGAGTTGCAGCAATGGTGTGAAGGACCCTTTGGAAGTTCCAGTGGTTAGATGTGATTGGCCTCGAGAAGCCTCAGCGGAAATGGGCCTCATCTCGCCTGGAGGGCAAAACCTCCTGGATTTTCTCGAGTTGCAGCAGGTGCTCTCGACTTACGACGGGGACCTCAGGGAACCGCTCTGGTGGCCTCAGGAAAGGACAGTTCCCATGCGAGTTCCTCGGGGGCGTCTCGGGATTCCTCTCCCGTCGATGCCGGGGCCAAGGCCTTGTGTGGAGTCGGGGCCGGAACCTGAGGATTCCTCTCCAGTGCTGACATGGATCTTGGGGTACTTCTGGAGTCTCCCCAGGGGCGTCAGTCCTCGTCTCGAACGCGGGCATGCACTTGCGCTTTCCTCCAGAGCGGTAGCAGCAGTGTCACGCAGTCCGCCGCGTGGATCAAAGGATCTATGGTTTTCCCTCGAGTCTTTCCCACGAGGCTTTCCCACGAGGCTTTCCCACAGGGCTGTCCCACGTGCACACGTGGTGGGAGTCGATCCTCGGCTTGAACGTCAAGGCAGTGCAGGGAAAACAGGTTGCTCTGGAATGGACTGGCATATCTGGGGGACTCTTGGAATGGTGGCACGACCCTGGAGTTCCTCTCGCCTTTCCTGTGGAGAGCGCCTCCTCTTGAGATGCGACGGGAACGCCGGGAATTCTTTCCCTACGAAACAGGGAAAGGATCCCTCATCTCGAGCTAGGAGGCGGAAACGGGACTCCCCTGGATGTGTGCGGGACCCACGTGCTTCCTCTCGAGTGGAGACGGGTATGTCGGGGAACTTCTTGAGTTGCAGCAAGGGTGTGAAGGACCCTTTGGAAGTTCCAGTGGTTAGACGTGATTGGCCTCGAGAAGCCTCAGCGGAAATGGGCCTCATCTCGCCTGGAGGGCAAAACCTCCTGGATATTCTCGAGTTGCGGCAGGTGCTCTCGACTTACGACGGGGACCTCAGGGACCCGCTCTGGTGGCCTCAGGAAAGGCCAGTCCCCATGCGAATTCCTCGGGGGCCTCTCGGGATTCCTCTCCCGTCGATGCCGGGGCCTAAGACCTTGTGTGTAGTCGGGGCCGGAACCTGAGGATTCCTCTCCAGTGCTGACATGGATCTTGGGGTACTTCTGGAGTCTCCCCAGGGGAGTCAGTCCTCGTCTCGAATGCGGGCATGCACTTGCGCTTTCCTCCAGAGCGGTAGCAGCAGTGTCACGCAGTCCGCCGCGTGGATCAAAGGATCTATGGTTTTCCCTCGAGTCTTTCCCACGAGGCTTTCCCACGAGGCTTTCCCACAGGGCTGTCCCACGTGCACACGTGGTGGGAGTCGATCCTCGGCTTGAACTTCAACGCAGTGCAGGGAAAACAGGTTCCTCTGGAATGGACTGACACATCTGGGGGACTCTTGGAATGGTGGAACGACCCTGGAGTTCCTCTCGCCTTTCCTGTGGAGAGCGCCTCCTCTTGAGATGCGACGGGAACGCCGGGAATTCTTTCCCTACGAAACAGGGAAAGGATCCCTCATCTCGAGCTAGGAGGCGGAAACGGGGCTCCCCTGGATGTGTGCGGGACCCACGTGCTTCCTCTCGAGTGGAGACGGGTATGTCGGGGAACTTCTTGAGGTGCAGCAAGGGTGTGAAGGACCCTTTGGAAGTTCCAGTGGTTAGACGTGATTAGCCTCGAGAAGCCTCAGCGGAAATGGGCCTCATCTCGCCTGGAGGGCAAAACCTCCTGGATTTTCTCGAGTTGCGGCAGGTGCTCTCGACTTACGACGGGGACCTCAGGGACCCGCTCTGGTGGCCTCAGGAAAGGCCTGTCCCCATGCGAGTTCCTCGGGGGCCTCTCGGGATTCCTCTCCCGTCGATGCCGGGGCCTAAGACCTTGTGTGGAGTCGGGGCCGGAACCTGAGGATTCCTCTCCAGTGCTGACATGGATCTTGGGGTACTTCTGGAGTCTCCCCAGGGGAGTCAGTCCTCGTCTCGAATGCGGGCATGCACTTGCACTTTCCTCCAGAGCGGTAGGAGCAGTGTCACGCAGTCCGCCTCGTGGATCAAAGGATCTATGGTTTTCCCTCGAGTCTTTCCCACGAGGCTTTCCCACGAGGCTTTCCCACAGGGCTGTCCCACGTGCACACGTGGTGGGAGTCGATCCTCGGCTTGAAAGTCAAGGCAGTGCAGGGAAAACAGGTTCCTCCAGAATGGACTGACACATCTGGGGGTCTCTTGGAATGGTATCTCGACCCTGGAGTTCCTATCGCCTTTCCTGTGGAGAGCGCCTCCTCTTGAGATGCGACGGGAACGCCGGGAATTCTTTCCCTACGAAACAGGGAAAGGATCCCTCATCTCGAGCTAGGAGGCGGAAACGGGGCTCCCCTGGATGTGTGCGGGACACCACGTGGTTCCTCTCGAGTGGAGACGGGTATGTCGGGGAACTTCTTGAGTTGCAGCAAGGGTGTGAAGGACCCTTTGGAAGTTCCAGTGGTTACATGTGATTGGCCTCGAGAAGTCTCAGCGGAAATGGTCCTCATCTCGCCTGAAGGGCAAAACCTCCTGGATTTTCTCGAGTTGCAGCAGGTGCTCTCGACTTACGACGGGGACCACAGGGACCCGCTCTGGTGGCCTCAGGAAAGGCCAGTCCCCATGCGAGTTCCTCGGGGGCCTCTCGGGATTCCTCTCCCGTCGATGCCGGGGCCTAAGACCTTGTGTGTAGTCGGGGCCGGAACCTGAGGATTCCTCTCCAGTGCTGACATGGATCTTGGGGTACTTCTGGAGTCTCCCCAGGGGAGTCAGTCCTCGTCTCGAATGCGGGCATGCACTTGCGCTTTCCTCCAGAGCGGTAGCAGCAGTGTCACGCAGTCCGCCGCGTGGATCAAAGGATCTATGGTTTTCCCTCGAGTCTTTCCCACGAGGCTTTCCCACGAGGCTTTCCCACAGGGCTGTCCCACGTGCACACGTGGTGGGAGTCGATCCTCGGCTTGAACTTCAACGCAGTGCAGGGAAAACAGGTTCCTCTGGAATGGACTGACACATCTGGGGGACTCTTGGAATGGTGGAACGACCCTGGAGTTCCTCTCGCCTTTCCTGTGGAGAGCGCCTCCTCTTGAGATGCGACGGGAACGCCGGGAATTCTTTCCCTACGAAACAGGGAAAGGATCCCTCATCTCGAGCTAGGAGGCGGAAACGGGGCTCCCCTGGATGTGTGCGGGACCCACGTGCTTCCTCTCGAGTGGAGACGGGTATGTCGGGGAACTTCTTGAGGTGCAGCAAGGGTGTGAAGGACCCTTTGGAAGTTCCAGTGGTTAGACGTGATTAGCCTCGAGAAGCCTCAGCGGAAATGGGCCTCATCTCGCCTGGAGGGCAAAACCTCCTGGATTTTCTCGAGTTGCAGCAGGTGCTCTCGACTTACGACGGGGACCACAGGGACCCGCTCTGGTGGCCTCAGGAAAGGCCAGTCCCCATGCGAGTTCCTCGGGGGCCTCTCGGGATTCCTCTCCCGTCGATGCCGGGGCCTAAGACCTTGTGTGGAGTCGGGGCCGGAAACTGAGGATTCCTCTCCAGTGCTGACATGGATCTTGGGGTACTTCTGGAGTCTCCCCGGGGGAGTCAGTCCTCGTCTCGAATGCGGGCATGCACTTGCGCTTTCCTCCAGAGCGGTAGCAGCAGTGGCACGCAGTCCGCCGCGTGGATCAAAAGATCTGTGGTTTTCCCTCGAGTCTTTCCCACGAGGCTTTCCCACGAGGCTTTCCCACAGGGCTGTCCCACGTGCACACGTGGTGGGAGTCGATCCTCGGCTTGAACTTCAACGCAGTGCAGGGAAAACAGGTTCCTCTGGAATGGACTGACACATCTGGGGGACTCTTGGAATGGTGGAACGACCCTGGAGTTCCTCTCGCCTTTCCTGTGGAGAGCGCCTCCTCTTGAGATGCGACGGGAACGCCGGGAATTCTTTCCCTATGAAACAGGGAAATGATCCCTCATCTCGAGCTAGGAGGCGGAAACGGGGCTCCCCTGGATGTGTGCGGGACCCACGTGCTTCCTCTCGAGTGGAGACGGGTATGTCGGGGAACTTCTTGAGGTGCAGCAAGGGTGTGAAGGACCCTTTGGAAGTTCCAGTGTTTAGACGTGATTAGCCTCGAGAAGCCTCAGCGGAAATGGGCCTCATCTCGCCTGGAGGGCAAAACCTCCTGGATTTTCTCGAGTTGCGGCAGGTGCTCTCGACTTACGACGGGGACCACAGGGACCCGCTCTGGTGGCCTCAGGAAAGGCCAGTCCCCATGCGAGTTCCTCGGGGGCCTCTCGGGATTCCTCTCCCGTCGATGCCGGGGCCTAAGACCTTATGTGGAGTCGGGGCCGGAAACTGAGGATTCCTCTCCAGTGCTGACATGGATCTTGGGGTACTTCTGGAGTCTCCCTGGGGGAGTCAGTCCTCGTCTCGAATGCGGGCATGCACTTGCGCTTTCCTCCAGAGCGGTAGCAGCAGTGGCACGCAGTCCGCCGCGTGGATCAAAAGATCTGTGGTTTTCCCTCGAGTCTTTCCCACGAGGCTTTCCCACGAGGCTTTCCCACAGGGCTGTCCCACGTGCACACGTGGTGGGAGTCGATCCTCGGCTTGAACGTCAAGGCAGTGCAGGGAAAACAGGTTCCTCTGGAATGGACTGACACATCTGGGGGACTCTTTAAATGGTGGCACGACCCTGGAGTTCCTCTCGCCTTTCCTGTGGAGAGCGCCTCCTCTTGAGATGCGACGGGAACGCCGGGAATTCTTTCCCTACGAAACAGGGAAACGATCCCTCATCTCGAGCTAGGAGGCGGAAACGGGGCTCCCCTGGATGTGTGCGGGACCCCACGTGCTTCCTCTCGAGTGCAGACGGGTATGTCGGATAACTTCTTGAGTTGCAGCAAGGGTGTGAAGGACCCTTTGGAAGTTCCAGTGGTTAGACGTGATTGGCCTCGAGAAGCCTCAGCGGAAATGGGCCTCATCTCGCCTGGAGGGCAAAACCTCCTGGATTTTCTCGAGTTGCGGCAGGTGCTCTCGACTTACGACGGGGACCTCAGGGACCCGCTCTGGTGGCCTCAGGAAAGGCCAGTCCCCATGCGAGTTCCTCGGGGGCCTCTCGGGATTCCTCTCCCGTCGATGGCGGGGCCTAAAACCTTGTGTGGAGTCGGGGCCGGAACCTTAGGATTCCTCTCCAGTGCTGACATGGATCTTGGGGTAATTCTGGAGTCTCCCCAGGGGAGTCAGTCCTCGTCTCGAATGCGGGCATGCACTTGCGCTTTCCTCCAGAGCGGTAGCAGCAGTGTCACGCAGTCCGCCGCGTGGATCAAAGGATCTATGGTTTTCCCTCGAGTCTTTCCCACGAGGCTTTCCCACGAGGCTTTCCCACAGGGCTGTCCCACGTGCACACGTGGTGGGAGTCGATCCTCGGCTTGAACGTCAAGGCAGTGCAGGGAAAACAGGTTCCTCTGGAATGGACTGACACATCTGGGGGACTCTTGGAATGGTGGCACGACCCTGGAGTTCCTCTCGCCTTTCCTGTGGAGAGCGCCTCCTCTTGAGATGCGACGGGAACGCCGGGAATTCTTTCCCTACCAAACAGGGAAAGGATCCCTCATCTCGAGCTAGGAGGCGGAAACGGGGCTCCCCTGAATGTGTGCGGGTCCCACGTGCTTCCTCTCGAGTGGAGACGGGTATGTCGGGGAACTTCTTGAGTTGCAGCAAGGGTGTGAAGGACCCTTTGGAAGTTCCAGTGGTTAGACGTGATGGGCCTCGAGAAGCCTCAGCGGAAATGGGCCTCATCTCGCCTGGAGGGCAAAACCTCCTGGATATTCTCGAGTTGCGGCAGGTGCTCTCGACTTACGACGGGGACCTCAGGGACCCGCTCTGGTGGCCTCAGGAAAGGCCAGTCCCCATGCGAATTCCTCGGGGGCCTCTCGGGATTCCTCTCCCGTTGATGCCGGGGCCTAAGACCTTGTGTGTAGTCGGGGCCGGAACCTGAGGATTCCTCTCCAGTGCTGACATGGATCTTGGGGTACTTCTGGAGTCTCCCCAGGGGAGTCAGTCCTCGTCTCGAATGCGGGCATGCACTTGCACTTTCCTCCAGAGCGGTAGGAGCAGTGTCACGCAGTCCGCCGCGTGGATCAAAGGATCTATGGTTTTCCCTCGAGTCTTTCCCACGAGGCTTTCCCACGAGGCTTTCCCACAGGGCTGTCCCACGTGCACACGTGGTGGGAGTCGATCCTCGGCTTGAACGTCAAGGCAGTGCAGGGAAAACAGGTTCCTCCAGAATGGACTGACACATCTGGGGGTCTCTTGGAATGGTATCTCGACCCTGGAGTTCCTATCGCCTTTCCTGTGGAGAGCGCCTCCTCTTGAGATGCGACGGGAACGCCGGGAATTCTTTCCCTACGAAACAGGGAAAGGATCCCTCATCTCGAGCTAGGAGGCTGAAACGGGGCTCCCCTGGATGTGTGCGGGACACCACGTGGTTCCTCTCGAGTGGAGACGGGTATGTCGGGGAACTTCTTGAGTTGCAGCAAGGGTGTGAAGGACCCTTTGGAAGTTCCAGTGGTTACATGTGATTGGCCTCGAGAAGCCTCAGCGGAAATGGTCCTCATCTCGCCTGGAGGGCAAAACCTCCTGGATTTTCTCGAGTTGCGGCATGTGCTCTCGACTTACGACGAGGACCTCAGGGACCCGCTCTGGTGGCCTCAGGAAAGGCCAGTCCCCATGCGAGTTCCTCGGGGGCCTCTCGGGATTCCTCTCCCGTCGATGCCGGGGCCTAAGACCTTGTGTGGAGTCGGGGCCGGAACCTGAGGATTCCTCTCCAGTGCTGACATGGATCTTGGGGTACTTCTGGAGTCTCCCCAGGGGAGTCAGTCCTCGTCTCGAATGCGGTCATGCACTTGCGCTTTCCTCCAGAGCGGTAGCAGCAGTGTCACGCAGTCCGCCGCGTGGATCAAAGGATCTATGGTTTTCCCTCGAGTCTTTCCCACGAGGCTTTCCCACGAGGCTTTCCCACAGGGCTGTCCCACGTGCACACGTGGTGGGAGTCGATCCTCGGCTTGAACGTCAAGGCAGTGCAGGGAAAACAGGTTGCTCTGGAATGGACTGGCACATCTGGGGGACTCTTGGAATGGTGGCACGACCCTGGAGTTCCTCTCGCCTTTCCTGTGGAGAGCGCCTCCTCTTGAGATGCGACGGGAACGCCGGGAATTCTTTCCCTACGAAACAGGGAAAGGATCCCTCATCTCGAGCTAGGAGGCGGAAACGGGGCTCCCCTGGATGTGTGCGGGACCCCACGTGCTTCCTCTCGAGTGGAGACTGGTATGTCGGGGATCTTCTTGAGTTGCAGCAAGGGTGTGAAGGACCCTTTGGAAGTTCCAGTGGTTAGACGTGATTGGCCTCGAGAAGCCTCAGCGGAAATGGGCCTCATCTCGCCTGGAGGGCAAAACCTCCTGGATTTTCTCGAGTTGCGGCAGGTGCTCTCGACTTACGACGGGGACCTCAGGGCCCGCTCTGGTGGCCTCAGGAAAGGCCAGTCCCCATGCGAGTTCCTCGGGGGCCTCTCGGGATTCCTCTCCCGTCGATGGCGGGGCCTAAGACCTTGTGTGGAGTCGGGGACGGAACCTGAGGATTCCTCTCCAGTGCTGACATGGATCTTGGAGTACTTCTGGAGTCTCCCCAGGGGAGTCAGTCCTCGTCTCGAATGTGGGCATGCACTTGCGCTTTCCTCCAGAGCGGTAGCAGCAGTGTCACGCAGTCCTCCGCCTGGATCAAAGGATCTATGGTTTTCCCTCGAGTCTTTCCCACGAGGCTTTCCCACAGGGCTGTCCCACGTGCACACGTGGTGGGAGTCGATCCTCGGCTTGAACGTCAAGGCAGTGCAGGGAAAACAGGTTCCTCTGGAATGGACTGACACATCTGGGGGACTCTTGGAATGGTGTCTCGACCCTGGAGTTCCTATCGCCTTTCCTGAGGAGAGCGCCTCCTCTTGAGATGCGATGGGAACGCCGGGAATTCTTTCCCTACGAAACAGGGAAAGGATCCCTCATCTCGAGCTAGGAGGCGGAAACGGGGCTCCCCTGGATGTGTGCGGGACCCCACGTGCTTCCTCTCGAGTGGAGACGGGTATGTCGGGGAACTTCTTGAGTTGCAGCAAGGGTGTGAAGGACCCTTTGGAAGTTCCAGTGGTTAGATGTGATTGGCCTCGAGAAGCCTCAGCGGAAATGGGCCTCATCTGGCCTGGAGGGCAAAACCTCCTGGATTTTCTCGAGTTGCGGCAGGTGCTCTCGACTTACGACGGTGACCTCAGGGAAATGCTCTGGTGGCCTCAGGAAAAGCCAGTCCCCATGCGAGTTCCTCGGGGGCCTCTCGGGATTCCTCTCCCGTCGATGCCGGGGCCTAAGACCTTGTGTGGAGTCGGGGCCGGAACCTGAGGATTCCTCTCCAGTGCTGACATGGATCTTGGGGTACGTCTGGAGTCTCCCCAGGGGAGTCAGTCCTCGTCTCGAATGCGGGCATGCACTTGCGCTTCCCTCCAGAGCGGTAGCAGCAGTGTCACGCAGTCCGCCGCGTGGATCAAAGGATGTTTGGTTTTCCCTCGAGTCTTTCCCACGAGGCTTTCCCACGAGGCTTTCCCACAGGGCTGTCCCACGTGCACCCGTGGTGGGAGTCGATCCTCGGCTTGAACGTCAAGGCAGTGCAGGGAAAACAGGTTCCTCTGGAATGGACTGACACATCTGGGGGACTCTTGGAATGGTGGCACGACCCTGGAGTTCCTCTCGCCTTTCCTGTGGAGAGCGCCTCCTCTTGAGATGCGACGGGAATGCCGGGAATTCTTTCCCTACGAAACAAGGAAAGGATCCCTCATCTCGAGCTAGGAGGCGGAAACGGGGCTCCCCTGGTTGTGTGCGGGATCCCACGTGCTTCCTCTCGAGTGCAAACGGGTATGTTGGGGAACTTCTTGAGTTGCAGCAAGGGTGTGAAGGACCCTTTGGAAGTTCCAGTGGTCAGATGTAATTGGCCTCGAGAAGCCTCAGCGGAAATGGGCCTCATCTCGCCTGGAGGTCAAAACCTCCTGGATTTTCTCGAGTTGCGGCAGGTGCTCTCGACTTACGACGGGGACCTCAGGGACCCGCTCTGGTGGCCTCAGGAAAGGCCAGTCCCCATGCGAGTTCCTCGGGGGCCTCTCGGGATTCCTCTCCCGTCGATGCCGGGGCCTAAGACCTTGTGTGGAGTCGGGGCCGGAACCTGAGGATTCCTCTCCAGTGCTGACATGGATCTTGGGGTACTTCTGGAGTCTCCCCAGGGGAGTCAGTCCTCGTCTCGAATGCGAGCATGCACTTGCGCTTTCCTCCAGAGCGGTAGCAGCAGTGTCACGCAGTCCGCCGCGTGGATCAAAGGATCTATGGTTTTCCCTCGAGTCTTTCCCACGAGGCTTTCCCACGAGGCTTTCCCACAGGGCTGTCCCACGTGCACACGTGGTGGGAGTCGATCCTCGGCTTGAACGTCAAGGCAGTGCAGGGAAAACAGGTTCCTCTGGAATGGACTGACACATCTGGGGGACTCTTGGAATGGTGGCATGACCCTGGAGTTCCTCTCGCCTTTCCTGTGGAGAGCGCCTCCTCTTGAGATGCGACGGGAACGCCGGGAATTCTTTCCCTACGAAACAGGGAAAGGATCCCTCATCTCGAGCTAGGAGGCGGAAACGGGGCTCCCCTGGATGTGTGCGGGACACCACGTGCTTCCTCTCGAGTGCAGACGGGTATGTCGGGGAACTTCTTGAGTTGCAGCAAGGGTGTGAAGGACCCTTTGGAAGTTCCAGTGGTTAGATGTGATTGGCCTCGAGAAGCCTCAGCGGAAATGGGCCTCATCTCGCCTGGAGGGCAAAACCTCCTGGATTTTCTCGAGTTGCGGCAGGTGCTCTCGACTTACGACGGGGACCTCAGGGACCCGCTCTGGTGGCCTCAGGAAAGGCCAGTCCCCATGCGAGTTCCTCGGGGGCCTCTCGGGATTCCTCTCCCGTCGATGCCGGGGCCTAAGACCTTGTGTGGAGTCGGGGCCGGAACCTGAGGATTCCTCTCCAGTGCTGACATGGATCTTGGGGTACTTCTGGAGTGTCCCCAGGGGAGTCAGTCCTCGTCTCGAATGCGGGCATGCACTTGCGCTTTCCTCCAGAGCGGTAGCAGCAGTGTCACGCAGTCCGCCGCGTGGATCAAAGGATCTATGGTTTTCCCTCGAGTCTTTCCCACGAGGCTTTCCCACGAGGCTTTCCCAAAGGGCTGTCCCACGTGCACACGTGGTAGGAGTCGATCCTCGGCTTGAACGTCAAGGCAGTGCAGGGAAAACAGGTTCCTCTGGAATGGACTGACACATCTGGGGGACTCTTGGAATGGTGGCACGACCCTGGAGTTCCTCTCGCCTTTCCTGTGTAGAGCG
Source organism: Ovis canadensis (assembly GCF_042477335.2). NCBI lineage: Eukaryota > Metazoa > Chordata > Mammalia > Artiodactyla > Bovidae > Ovis > Ovis canadensis. The sequence continues at coordinate 2,718,517 of NC_091262.1, read as the reverse complement.
CCTCCTCTTGAGATGCGACGGGAACGCCGGGAATTCTTTCCCTACGAAACAGGGAAAGGATCCCTCATCTCGAGCTAGGAGGCGGAAACGGGGCTCCCCTGGATGTGTGCGGGACATCACGTGCTTCCTCTCGAGTGGAGACGGGTATGTCGGGGAACTTCTTGAGTTGCAGCAAGGGTGTGAAGGACCCTTTGGAAGTTCCAGTGGTTAGATGTGATTGGCCTCGAGAAGCCTCAGCGGAAATGGGCCTCATCTCGCCTGGAGGGCAAAACCTCCTGGATTTTCTCGAGTTGCGGCAGGTGCTCTCGACGTACGACGGGGACCTCAGGGAACCGCTCTGGTGGCCTCAGGAAAGGCCAGTCCCTATGCGAGTTCCTCGGGGGCCTCTCGGGATTCCTCTCCCGTCGATGCCGGGGCCTAAGACCTTGTGTGGAGTCGGGGCCGGAACCTGAGGATTCCTCCCCAGTGCTGACATGGATCTTGGGGTACGTCTGGAGTCTCCCCAGGGGAGTCAGTCCTCGTCTCGAATGCGGGCATGCACTTGCGCTTTCCTCCAGAGCGGTAGCAGCAGTGTCACGCAGTCCGCCGCGTGGATCAAAGGATCTATGGTTTTCCCTCGAGTCTTTCCCACGAGGCTTTCCCACGAGGCTTTCCCACAGGGCTGTCCCACGTGCACACGTGGTGGGAGTCGATCCTCGGCTTGAACGTCAAGGCAGTGCAGGGAAAACAGGTTCCTCTGGAATGGACTGACACATCTGGGGGACTCTTGGAATGGTGGCATGACCCTGCAGTTCCTCTCGCCTTTCCTGTGGAGAGCGCCTCCTCTTGAGATGCGACGGGAACGCCGGGAATTCTTTCCCTACGAAACAGGGAAAGGATCCCTCATCTCGAGCTAGGAGGCGGAAACGGGGCTCCCCTGGATGTGTGCGGGACACCACGTGCTTCCTCTCGAGTGCAGACGGGTATGTCGGGGAACTTCTTGAGTTGCAGCAAGGGTGTGAAGGACCCTTTGGAAGTTCCAGTGGTTAGATGTGATTGGCCTCGAGAAGCCTCACCAGAAATGGGCCTCATCTCGCCTGGAGGGCAATACCTCCTGGATTTTCTCGAGTTGCGGCAGGTGATCTCGACTTACGACGGGGACCTCAGGGACCCGCTCTGGTGGCCTCAGGAAAGGCCAGTCCCCATGCGAGTTCCTCGGGGGCCTCTCGGGATTCCTCTCCCGTCGATGGCGGGGCCTAAGACCTTGTGTGGAGTCGGGGCCGGAAACTGAGGATTCCTCTCCAGTGCTGACATGGACTTTGGGGTACTTCTGGAGTCTCCCCAGAGGAGTCAGTCCTCGTCTCGAATGCGGGCATGCATTGCGCTTTCCTCCAGAGCGGTAGCATCAGTGTCACGCAGTCCGCCGCGTGGATCAAAGGATCTATGGTTTTCCCTCGAGTCTTTCCCACGAGGCTTTCCCACGAGGCTTTCCCACAGGGCTGTCCCACGTGCACACGTGGTGGGAGTCGATCCTCGGCTTGAACGTCAAGGCAGTGCAGGGAAAACAGGTTCCTCTGCAATGGACTGACACATCTGGGGGACTCTTGGAATGGTGGCACGACCCTGCAGTTCCTCTCGCCTTTCCTGTGGAGAGCGCCTCCTCTTGAGATGCGACGGGAACGCCGGGAATTCTTACCCTACGAAACAGGGAAAGGATCCCTCATCTCGAGCTAGGAGGCGGAAACGGGGCTCCGCTGGATGTGTGCGGGACACCACGGGCTTCCTCTCGAGTGGAGACGGGTATGTCGGGGAACTTCTTGAGTTGCAGCAAGGGTGTGAAGGACCCTTTGGAAGTTCCAGTGGTTAGATGTGATTGGCCTCGAGAAGCCTCAGCGGAAATGGGCCTCATCTCGCCTGGAGGGCAAAACCTCCTGGATTTTCTCGAGTTGCGGCAGGTGCTCTCGACTTACGACGGGGACCTCAGGGAACCGCTCTGGTGGCCTCAGGAAAGGCCAGTCCCCATGCGAGTTCCACGGGGGCCTCTCGGGATTCCTCTCCCGTCGATGCCGGGGCCTAAGACCTTGTGTGGAGTCGGGGCCGGAACCTGAGGATTCCTCTCCAGTGCTGACATGGATCTTGGGGTACTTCTGGAGTCTCCCCAGGGGAGTCAGTCCTCGTCTCAAATGCGGGCATGCACTTGCGCTTTCCTCCAGAGCGGTAGCAGCAGTGTCACGCAGTCCGCCGCCTGGATCAAAGGATCTATGGTTTTCCCTCGAGTCTTTCCCACGAGGCTTTCCCACGAGGCTTTCCCACAGGGCTGTCCCACGTGCACACGTGGTGGGAGTCGATCCTCGGCTTGAACGTCAAGGCAGTGCAGGGAAAACAGGTTCCTCTGCAATGGACTGACACATCTGGGGGACTCTTGGAATGGTGGCACGACCCTGGAGTTCCTCTCGCCTTTCCTGTGGAGAGCGCCTCCTCTTGAGATGCGACGGGAACGCCGGGAATTCTTACCCTACGAAACAGGGAAAGGATCCCTCATCTCGAGCTAGGAGGTGGAAACGGGGCTCCCCTGGATGTGTGCGGGACACCACGGGCTTCCTCTCGAGTGGAGACGGGTATGTCGGGGAACTTCTTGAGTTGCAGCAAGGGTGTGAAGGACCCTTTGGAAGTTCCAGTGGTTAGATGTGATTGGCCTCGAGAAGCCTCAGCGGAAATGGGCCTCATCTCGCCTGGAGGGCAAAACCTCCTGGATTTTCTCGAGTTGCGGCAGGTGCTCTCGACTTACGACGGGGACCTCAGGGAACCGCTCTGGTGGCCTCAGGAAAGGCCAGTCCACATGCGAGTTCCACGGGTGCCTCTCGGGATTCCTCTCCCATCGATGCCGGGGCCTAAGACCTTGTGTGGAGTCGGGGCCGGAACCTGAGGATTCCTCTCCAGTGCTGACATGGATCTTGGGGTACTTCTGGAGTCTCCCCAGGGGAGTCAGTCCTCGTCTCGAATGCGGGCATGCACTTGCGCTTTCCTCCAGAGCTGTAGCAGCAGTGTCACGCAGTCCGCCGCGTGGATCAAAGGATCTATGGTTTTCCCTCGAGTCTTTCCCACGAGGCTTTCCCACGAGGCTTTCCCACAGGGCTGTCCCACGTGCACACGTGGTGGGAGTCGATCCTCGGCTTGAACTTCAACGCAGTGCAGGGAAAACAGGTTCCTCTGGAATGGACTGACACATCTGGGGGACTCTTGGAATGGTGGAACGACCCTGGAGTTCCTCTCGCCTTTCCTGTGGAGAGCGCCTCCTCTTGAGATGCGACGGGAACGCCGGGAATTCTTTCCCTATGAAACAGGGAAATGATCCCTCATCTCGAGCTAGGAGGCGGAAACGGGGCTCCCCTGGATGTGTGCGGGACCCACGTGCTTCCTCTCGAGTGGAGACGGGTATGTCGGGGAACTTCTTGAGGTGCAGCAAGGGTGTGAAGGACCCTTTGGAAGTTCCAGTGTTTAGACGTGATTAGCCTCGAGAAGCCTCAGCGGAAATGAGCCTCATCTCGCCTGGAGGGCAAAACCTCCTGGATTTTCTCGAGTTGCGGCAGGTGCTCTCGACTTACGACGGGGACCACAGGGACCCGCTCTGGTGGCCTCAGGAAAGGCCAGTCCCCATGCGAGTTCCTCGGGGGCCTCTCGGGATTCCTCTCCCGTCGATGCCGGGGCCTAAGACCTTATGTGGAGTCGGGGCCGGAAACTGAGGATTCCTCTCCAGTGCTGACATGGATCTTGGGGTACTTCTGGAGTCTCCCTGGGGGAGTCAGTCCTCGTCTCGAATGCGGGCATGCACTTGCGCTTTCCTCCAGAGCGGTAGCAGCAGTGGCACGCAGTCCGCCGCGTGGATCAAAAGATCTGTGGTTTTCCCTCGAGTCTTTCCCACGAGGCTTTCCCACGAGGCTTTCCCACAGGGCTGTCCCACGTGCACACGTGGTGGGAGTCGATCCTCGGCTTGAACGTCAAGGCAGTGCAGGGAAAACAGGTTCCTCTGGAATGGACTGACACATCTGGGGGACTCTTTAAATGGTGGCACGACCCTGGAGTTCCTCTCGCCTTTCCTGTGGAGAGCGCCTCCTCTTGAGATGCGACGGGAACGCCGGGAATTCTTTCCCTACGAAACAGGGAAACGATCCCTCATCTCGAGCTAGGAGGCGGAAACGGGGCTCCCCTGGATGTGTGCGGGACCCCACGTGCTTCCTCTCGAGTGCAGACGGGTATGTCGGATAACTTCTTGAGTTGCAGCAAGGGTGTGAAGGACCCTTTGGAAGTTCCAGTGGTTAGACGTGATTGGCCTCGAGAAGCCTCAGCGGAAATGGGCCTCATCTCGCCTGGAGGGCAAAACCTCCTGGATTTTCTCGAGTTGCGGCAGGTGCTCTCGACTTACGACGGGGACCTCAGGGACCCGCTCTGGTGGCCTCAGGAAAGGCCAGTCCCCATGCGAGTTCCTCGGGGGCCTCTCGGGATTCCTCTCCCGTCGATGGCGGGGCCTAAAACCTTGTGTGGAGTCGGGGCCGGAACCTTAGGATTCCTCTCCAGTGCTGACATGGATCTTGGGGTAATTCTGGAGTCTCCCCAGGGGAGTCAGTCCTCGTCTCGAATGCGGGCATGCACTTGCGCTTTCCTCCAGAGCGGTAGCAGCAGTGTCACGCAGTCCGCCGCGTGGATCAAAGGATCTATGGTTTTCCCTCGAGTCTTTCCCACGAGGCTTTCCCACGAGGCTTTCCCACAGGGCTGTCCCACGTGCACACGTGGTGGGAGTCGATCCTCGGCTTGAACGTCAAGGCAGTGCAGGGAAAACAGGTTCCTCTGGAATGGACTGACACATCTGGGGGACTCTTGGAATGGTGGCACGACCCTGGAGTTCCTCTCGCCTTTCCTGTGGAGAGCGCCTCCTCTTGAGATGCGACGGGAACGCCGGGAATTCTTTCCCTACCAAACAGGGAAAGGATCCCTCATCTCGAGCTAGGAGGCGGAAACGGGGCTCCCCTGAATGTGTGCGGGTCCCACGTGCTTCCTCTCGAGTGGAGACGGGTATGTCGGGGAACTTCTTGAGTTGCAGCAAGGGTGTGAAGGACCCTTTGGAAGTTCCAGTGGTTAGACGTGATGGGCCTCGAGAAGCCTCAGCGGAAATGGGCCTCATCTCGCCTGGAGGGCAAAACCTCCTGGATATTCTCGAGTTGCGGCAGGTGCTCTCGACTTACGACGGGGACCTCAGGGACCCGCTCTGGTGGCCTCAGGAAAGGCCAGTCCCCATGCGAATTCCTCGGGGGCCTCTCGGGATTCCTCTCCCGTTGATGCCGGGGCCTAAGACCTTGTGTGTAGTCGGGGCCGGAACCTGAGGATTCCTCTCCAGTGCTGACATGGATCTTGGGGTACTTCTGGAGTCTCCCCAGGGGAGTCAGTCCTCGTCTCGAATGCGGGCATGCACTTGCACTTTCCTCCAGAGCGGTAGGAGCAGTGTCACGCAGTCCGCCGCGTGGATCAAAGGATCTATGGTTTTCCCTCGAGTCTTTCCCACGAGGCTTTCCCACGAGGCTTTCCCACAGGGCTGTCCCACGTGCACACGTGGTGGGAGTCGATCCTCGGCTTGAACGTCAAGGCAGTGCAGGGAAAACAGGTTCCTCCAGAATGGACTGACACATCTGGGGGTCTCTTGGAATGGTATCTCGACCCTGGAGTTCCTATCGCCTTTCCTGTGGAGAGCGCCTCCTCTTGAGATGCGACGGGAACGCCGGGAATTCTTTCCCTACGAAACAGGGAAAGGATCCCTCATCTCGAGCTAGGAGGCTGAAACGGGGCTCCCCTGGATGTGTGCGGGACACCACGTGGTTCCTCTCGAGTGGAGACGGGTATGTCGGGGAACTTCTTGAGTTGCAGCAAGGGTGTGAAGGACCCTTTGGAAGTTCCAGTGGTTACATGTGATTGGCCTCGAGAAGCCTCAGCGGAAATGGTCCTCATCTCGCCTGGAGGGCAAAACCTCCTGGATTTTCTCGAGTTGCGGCAGGTGCTCTCGACTTACGACGAGGACCTCAGGGACCCGCTCTGGTGGCCTCAGGAAAGGCCAGTCCCCATGCGAGTTCCTCGGGGGCCTCTCGGGATTCCTCTCCCGTCGATGCCGGGGCCTAAGACCTTGTGTGGAGTCGGGGCCGGAACCTGAGGATTCCTCTCCAGTGCTGACATGGATCTTGGGGTACTTCTGGAGTCTCCCCAGGGGAGTCAGTCCTCGTCTCGAATGCGGTCATGCACTTGCGCTTTCCTCCAGAGCGGTAGCAGCAGTGTCACGCAGTCCGCCGCGTGGATCAAAGGATCTATGGTTTTCCCTCGAGTCTTTCCCACGAGGCTTTCCCACGAGGCTTTCCCACAGGGCTGTCCCACGTGCACACGTGGTGGGAGTCGATCCTCGGCTTGAACGTCAAGGCAGTGCAGGGAAAACAGGTTGCTCTGGAATGGACTGGCACATCTGGGGGACTCTTGGAATGGTGGCACGACCCTGGAGTTCCTCTCGCCTTTCCTGTGGAGAGCGCCTCCTCTTGAGATGCGACGGGAACGCCGGGAATTCTTTCCCTACGAAACAGGGAAAGGATCCCTCATCTCGAGCTAGGAGGCGGAAACGGGGCTCCCCTGGATGTGTGCGGGACCCCACGTGCTTCCTCTCGAGTGGAGACTGGTATGTCGGGGATCTTCTTGAGTTGCAGCAAGGGTGTGAAGGACCCTTTGGAAGTTCCAGTGGTTAGACGTGATTGGCCTCGAGAAGCCTCAGCGGAAATGGGCCTCATCTCGCCTGGAGGGCAAAACCTCCTGGATTTTCTCGAGTTGCGGCAGGTGCTCTCGACTTACGACGGGGACCTCAGGGCCCGCTCTGGTGGCCTCAGGAAAGGCCAGTCCCCATGCGAGTTCCTCGGGGGCCTCTCGGGATTCCTCTCCCGTCGATGGCGGGGCCTAAGACCTTGTGTGGAGTCGGGGACGGAACCTGAGGATTCCTCTCCAGTGCTGACATGGATCTTGGAGTACTTCTGGAGTCTCCCCAGGGGAGTCAGTCCTCGTCTCGAATGTGGGCATGCACTTGCGCTTTCCTCCAGAGCGGTAGCAGCAGTGTCACGCAGTCCTCCGCCTGGATCAAAGGATCTATGGTTTTCCCTCGAGTCTTTCCCACGAGGCTTTCCCACAGGGCTGTCCCACGTGCACACGTGGTGGGAGTCGATCCTCGGCTTGAACGTCAAGGCAGTGCAGGGAAAACAGGTTCCTCTGGAATGGACTGACACATCTGGGGGACTCTTGGAATGGTGTCTCGACCCTGGAGTTCCTATCGCCTTTCCTGAGGAGAGCGCCTCCTCTTGAGATGCGATGGGAACGCCGGGAATTCTTTCCCTACGAAACAGGGAAAGGATCCCTCATCTCGAGCTAGGAGGCGGAAACGGGGCTCCCCTGGATGTGTGCGGGACCCCACGTGCTTCCTCTCGAGTGGAGACGGGTATGTCGGGGAACTTCTTGAGTTGCAGCAAGGGTGTGAAGGACCCTTTGGAAGTTCCAGTGGTTAGATGTGATTGGCCTCGAGAAGCCTCAGCGGAAATGGGCCTCATCTGGCCTGGAGGGCAAAACCTCCTGGATTTTCTCGAGTTGCGGCAGGTGCTCTCGACTTACGACGGTGACCTCAGGGAAATGCTCTGGTGGCCTCAGGAAAAGCCAGTCCCCATGCGAGTTCCTCGGGGGCCTCTCGGGATTCCTCTCCCGTCGATGCCGGGGCCTAAGACCTTGTGTGGAGTCGGGGCCGGAACCTGAGGATTCCTCTCCAGTGCTGACATGGATCTTGGGGTACGTCTGGAGTCTCCCCAGGGGAGTCAGTCCTCGTCTCGAATGCGGGCATGCACTTGCGCTTCCCTCCAGAGCGGTAGCAGCAGTGTCACGCAGTCCGCCGCGTGGATCAAAGGATGTTTGGTTTTCCCTCGAGTCTTTCCCACGAGGCTTTCCCACGAGGCTTTCCCACAGGGCTGTCCCACGTGCACCCGTGGTGGGAGTCGATCCTCGGCTTGAACGTCAAGGCAGTGCAGGGAAAACAGGTTCCTCTGGAATGGACTGACACATCTGGGGGACTCTTGGAATGGTGGCACGACCCTGGAGTTCCTCTCGCCTTTCCTGTGGAGAGCGCCTCCTCTTGAGATGCGACGGGAATGCCGGGAATTCTTTCCCTACGAAACAAGGAAAGGATCCCTCATCTCGAGCTAGGAGGCGGAAACGGGGCTCCCCTGGTTGTGTGCGGGATCCCACGTGCTTCCTCTCGAGTGCAAACGGGTATGTTGGGGAACTTCTTGAGTTGCAGCAAGGGTGTGAAGGACCCTTTGGAAGTTCCAGTGGTCAGATGTAATTGGCCTCGAGAAGCCTCAGCGGAAATGGGCCTCATCTCGCCTGGAGGTCAAAACCTCCTGGATTTTCTCGAGTTGCGGCAGGTGCTCTCGACTTACGACGGGGACCTCAGGGACCCGCTCTGGTGGCCTCAGGAAAGGCCAGTCCCCATGCGAGTTCCTCGGGGGCCTCTCGGGATTCCTCTCCCGTCGATGCCGGGGCCTAAGACCTTGTGTGGAGTCGGGGCCGGAACCTGAGGATTCCTCTCCAGTGCTGACATGGATCTTGGGGTACTTCTGGAGTCTCCCCAGGGGAGTCAGTCCTCGTCTCGAATGCGAGCATGCACTTGCGCTTTCCTCCAGAGCGGTAGCAGCAGTGTCACGCAGTCCGCCGCGTGGATCAAAGGATCTATGGTTTTCCCTCGAGTCTTTCCCACGAGGCTTTCCCACGAGGCTTTCCCACAGGGCTGTCCCACGTGCACACGTGGTGGGAGTCGATCCTCGGCTTGAACGTCAAGGCAGTGCAGGGAAAACAGGTTCCTCTGGAATGGACTGACACATCTGGGGGACTCTTGGAATGGTGGCATGACCCTGGAGTTCCTCTCGCCTTTCCTGTGGAGAGCGCCTCCTCTTGAGATGCGACGGGAACGCCGGGAATTCTTTCCCTACGAAACAGGGAAAGGATCCCTCATCTCGAGCTAGGAGGCGGAAACGGGGCTCCCCTGGATGTGTGCGGGACACCACGTGCTTCCTCTCGAGTGCAGACGGGTATGTCGGGGAACTTCTTGAGTTGCAGCAAGGGTGTGAAGGACCCTTTGGAAGTTCCAGTGGTTAGATGTGATTGGCCTCGAGAAGCCTCAGCGGAAATGGGCCTCATCTCGCCTGGAGGGCAAAACCTCCTGGATTTTCTCGAGTTGCGGCAGGTGCTCTCGACTTACGACGGGGACCTCAGGGACCCGCTCTGGTGGCCTCAGGAAAGGCCAGTCCCCATGCGAGTTCCTCGGGGGCCTCTCGGGATTCCTCTCCCGTCGATGCCGGGGCCTAAGACCTTGTGTGGAGTCGGGGCCGGAACCTGAGGATTCCTCTCCAGTGCTGACATGGATCTTGGGGTACTTCTGGAGTGTCCCCAGGGGAGTCAGTCCTCGTCTCGAATGCGGGCATGCACTTGCGCTTTCCTCCAGAGCGGTAGCAGCAGTGTCACGCAGTCCGCCGCGTGGATCAAAGGATCTATGGTTTTCCCTCGAGTCTTTCCCACGAGGCTTTCCCACGAGGCTTTCCCAAAGGGCTGTCCCACGTGCACACGTGGTAGGAGTCGATCCTCGGCTTGAACGTCAAGGCAGTGCAGGGAAAACAGGTTCCTCTGGAATGGACTGACACATCTGGGGGACTCTTGGAATGGTGGCACGACCCTGGAGTTCCTCTCGCCTTTCCTGTGTAGAGCGCCTCCTCTTGAGATGCGACGGGAACGCCGGGAATTCTTTCCCTACGAAACAGGGAAAGGATCCCTCATCTCGAGCTAGGAGGCGGAAACGGGGCTCCCCTGGATGTGTGCGGGACATCACGTGCTTCCTCTCGAGTGGAGACGGGTATGTCGGGGAACTTCTTGAGTTGCAGCAAGGGTGTGAAGGACCCTTTGGAAGTTCCAGTGGTTAGATGTGATTGGCCTCGAGAAGCCTCAGCGGAAATGGGCCTCATCTCGCCTGGAGGGCAAAACCTCCTGGATTTTCTCGAGTTGCGGCAGGTGCTCTCGACGTACGACGGGGACCTCAGGGAACCGCTCTGGTGGCCTCAGGAAAGGCCAGTCCCTATGCGAGTTCCTCGGGGGCCTCTCGGGATTCCTCTCCCGTCGATGCCGGGGCCTAAGACCTTGTGTGGAGTCGGGGCCGGAACCTGAGGATTCCTCCCCAGTGCTGACATGGATCTTGGGGTACGTCTGGAGTCTCCCCAGGGGAGTCAGTCCTCGTCTCGAATGCGGGCATGCACTTGCGCTTTCCTCCAGAGCGGTAGCAGCAGTGTCACGCAGTCCGCCGCGTGGATCAAAGGATCTATGGTTTTCCCTCGAGTCTTTCCCACGAGGCTTTCCCACGAGGCTTTCCCACAGGGCTGTCCCACGTGCACACGTGGTGGGAGTCGATCCTCGGCTTGAACGTCAAGGCAGTGCAGGGAAAACAGGTTCCTCTGGAATGGACTGACACATCTGGGGGACTCTTGGAATGGTGGCATGACCCTGCAGTTCCTCTCGCCTTTCCTGTGGAGAGCGCCTCCTCTTGAGATGCGACGGGAACGCCGGGAATTCTTTCCCTACGAAACAGGGAAAGGATCCCTCATCTCGAGCTAGGAGGCGGAAACGGGGCTCCCCTGGATGTGTGCGGGACACCACGTGCTTCCTCTCGAGTGCAGACGGGTATGTCGGGGAACTTCTTGAGTTGCAGCAAGGGTGTGAAGGACCCTTTGGAAGTTCCAGTGGTTAGATGTGATTGGCCTCGAGAAGCCTCACCAGAAATGGGCCTCATCTCGCCTGGAGGGCAATACCTCCTGGATTTTCTCGAGTTGCGGCAGGTGATCTCGACTTACGACGGGGACCTCAGGGACCCGCTCTGGTGGCCTCAGGAAAGGCCAGTCCCCATGCGAGTTCCTCGGGGGCCTCTCGGGATTCCTCTCCCGTCGATGGCGGGGCCTAAGACCTTGTGTGGAGTCGGGGCCGGAAACTGAGGATTCCTCTCCAGTGCTGACATGGACTTTGGGGTACTTCTGGAGTCTCCCCAGAGGAGTCAGTCCTCGTCTCGAATGCGGGCATGCATTGCGCTTTCCTCCAGAGCGGTAGCATCAGTGTCACGCAGTCCGCCGCGTGGATCAAAGGATCTATGGTTTTCCCTCGAGTCTTTCCCACGAGGCTTTCCCACGAGGCTTTCCCACAGGGCTGTCCCACGTGCACACGTGGTGGGAGTCGATCCTCGGCTTGAACGTCAAGGCAGTGCAGGGAAAACAGGTTCCTCTGCAATGGACTGACACATCTGGGGGACTCTTGGAATGGTGGCACGACCCTGCAGTTCCTCTCGCCTTTCCTGTGGAGAGCGCCTCCTCTTGAGATGCGACGGGAACGCCGGGAATTCTTACCCTACGAAACAGGGAAAGGATCCCTCATCTCGAGCTAGGAGGCGGAAACGGGGCTCCGCTGGATGTGTGCGGGACACCACGGGCTTCCTCTCGAGTGGAGACGGGTATGTCGGGGAACTTCTTGAGTTGCAGCAAGGGTGTGAAGGACCCTTTGGAAGTTCCAGTGGTTAGATGTGATTGGCCTCGAGAAGCCTCAGCGGAAATGGGCCTCATCTCGCCTGGAGGGCAAAACCTCCTGGATTTTCTCGAGTTGCGGCAGGTGCTCTCGACTTACGACGGGGACCTCAGGGAACCGCTCTGGTGGCCTCAGGAAAGGCCAGTCCCCATGCGAGTTCCACGGGGGCCTCTCGGGATTCCTCTCCCGTCGATGCCGGGGCCTAAGACCTTGTGTGGAGTCGGGGCCGGAACCTGAGGATTCCTCTCCAGTGCTGACATGGATCTTGGGGTACTTCTGGAGTCTCCCCAGGGGAGTCAGTCCTCGTCTCAAATGCGGGCATGCACTTGCGCTTTCCTCCAGAGCGGTAGCAGCAGTGTCACGCAGTCCGCCGCCTGGATCAAAGGATCTATGGTTTTCCCTCGAGTCTTTCCCACGAGGCTTTCCCACGAGGCTTTCCCACAGGGCTGTCCCACGTGCACACGTGGTGGGAGTCGATCCTCGGCTTGAACGTCAAGGCAGTGCAGGGAAAACAGGTTCCTCTGCAATGGACTGACACATCTGGGGGACTCTTGGAATGGTGGCACGACCCTGGAGTTCCTCTCGCCTTTCCTGTGGAGAGCGCCTCCTCTTGAGATGCGACGGGAACGCCGGGAATTCTTACCCTACGAAACAGGGAAAGGATCCCTCATCTCGAGCTAGGAGGTGGAAACGGGGCTCCCCTGGATGTGTGCGGGACACCACGGGCTTCCTCTCGAGTGGAGACGGGTATGTCGGGGAACTTCTTGAGTTGCAGCAAGGGTGTGAAGGACCCTTTGGAAGTTCCAGTGGTTAGATGTGATTGGCCTCGAGAAGCCTCAGCGGAAATGGGCCTCATCTCGCCTGGAGGGCAAAACCTCCTGGATTTTCTCGAGTTGCGGCAGGTGCTCTCGACTTACGACGGGGACCTCAGGGAACCGCTCTGGTGGCCTCAGGAAAGGCCAGTCCACATGCGAGTTCCACGGGTGCCTCTCGGGATTCCTCTCCCATCGATGCCGGGGCCTAAGACCTTGTGTGGAGTCGGGGCCGGAACCTGAGGATTCCTCTCCAGTGCTGACATGGATCTTGGGGTACTTCTGGAGTCTCCCCAGGGGAGTCAGTCCTCGTCTCGAATGCGGGCATGCACTTGCGCTTTCCTCCAGAGCTGTAGCAGCAGTGTCACGCAGTCCGCCGCGTGGATCAAAGGATCTATGGTTTTCCCTCGAGTCTTTCCCACGAGGCTTTCCCACGAGGCTTTCCCACAGGGCTGTCCCACGTGCACACGTGGTGGGAGTCGATCCTCGGCTTGAACGTCAAGGCAGTGCAGGGAAAACAGGTTCCTCTGCAATGGACTGACACATCTGGGGGACTCTTGGAATGGTGGCACGACCCTGGAGTTCCTCTCGCCTTTCCTGTGGAGAGCGCCTCCTCTTGAGATGCGACGGGAACGCCGGGAATTCTTACCCTACGAAACAGGGAAAGGATCCCTCATCTCGAGCTAGGAGGCGGAAACGGGGCTCCCCTGGATGTGTGCGGGACACCACGGGCTTCCTCTCGAGTGGAGACGGGTATGTCGGGGAACTTCTTGAGTTGCAGCAAGGGTGTGAAGGACCCTTTGGAAGTTCCAGTGGTTAGATGTGATTGGCCTCGAGAAGCCTCAGCGGAAATGGGCCTCATCTCGCTGGAGGGCAAAACCTCCTGGATTTTCTCGAGTTGCGGCAGGTGCTCTCGACTTACGACGGGGACCTCAGGGAACCGCTCTGGTGGCCTCAGGAAAGGCCAGTCCACATGCGAGTTCCACGGGTGCCTCTCGGGATTCCTCTCCCATCGATGCCGGGGCCTAAGACCTTGTGTGGAGTCGGGGCCGGAACCTGAGGATTCCTCTCCAGTGCTGACATGGATCTTGGGGTACTTCTGGAGTCTCCCCAGGGGAGTCAGTCCTCGTCTCGATTGCGGGCATGCACTTGCGCTTTCCTCCAGAGCTGTAGCAGCAGTGTCACGCAGTCCGCCGCGTGGATCAAAGGATCTATGGTTTTCCCTCGAGTCTTTCCCACGAGGCTTTCCCACGAGGCTTTCCCACAGGGCTGTCCCACGTGCACACGTGGTGGGAGTCGATCCTCGGCTTGAACGTCAAGGCAGTGCAGGGAAAACAGGTTCCTCTGCAATGGACTGACACATCTGGGGGACTCTTGGAATGGTGGCACGACCCTGGAGTTCCTCTCGCCTTTCCTGTGGAGAGCGCCTCCTCTTGAGATGCGACGGGAACGCCGGGAATTCTTACCCTACGAAACAGGGAAAGGATCCCTCATCTCGAGCTAGGAGGCGGAAACGGGGCTCCCCTGGATGTGTGCGGGACACCACGGGCTTCCTCTCGAGTGGAGACGGGTATGTCGGGGACCTTCTTGAGTTGCAGCAAGGGTGTGAAGGACCCTTTGGAAGTTCCAGTGGTTAGATGTGATTGGCCTCGAGAAGCCTCAGCGGAAATGGGCCTCATCTCGCCTGGAGGGCAAAACCTCCTGGATTTTCTCGAGTTGCGGCAGGTGCTCTCGACTTAGGACGGGGACCTCAGGGAAGCGCTCTGGTGGCCTCAGGAAAGGCCAGTCCCCATGCGAGTTCCACGGGTGCCTCTCGGGATTCCTCTCCCGTCGATGCCGGGGCCTAAGACCTTGTGTGGAGTCGGGGCCGGAACCTGAGGATTCCTCTCCAGTGCTGACATGGATCTTGGGGTACTTCTGGAGTCTCCCCAGGGGAGTCAGTCCTCGTCTCGAATGCGGGCATGCACTTGCGCTTTCCTCCAGAGCGGTAGCAGCAGTGTCACGCAGTCCGCCGCGTGGATCAAAGGATCTATGGTTTTCCCTCGAGTCTTTCCCACGAGGCTTTCCCACGAGGCTTTCCCACAGGGCTGTCCCACGTGCACACGTGGTGGGAGTCGATCCTCGGCTTGAACGTCAAGGCAGTGCAGGGAAAACAGGTTCCTCTGCAATGGACTGACACATCTGGGGGACTCTTGGAATGGTGGCAGGACCCTGGAGTTCCTCTCGCCTTTCCTGTGGAGAGCGCCTCCTCTTGAGATGCGACGGGAACGCCGGGAATTCTTTGCCTACGAAACAGGGAAAGGATCCCTCATCTCGAGCTAGGAGGCGGGAACGGGGCTCCCCTGGATGTGTGCGGGACCCCACGTGCTTCCTCTCGAGTGGAGACGTGTATGTCGGGGAACTTCTTGAGTTGCAGCAAGGGTGTGAATGACCCTTTGGAAGTTCCAGTGGTTAGATGTGATTAGCCTCGAGAAGCCTCAGCGGAAATGGGCCTCATCTCGTCTGGAGGGCAAAACCTCCTGGATTTTCTCGAGTTGCGGCAGGTGCTCTCGACTTACGACGGGGACCTCAGGGACCCGCTCTGGTGGCCTCAGGAAAGGCCAGTCCCCATGCGAGTTCCTCGGGGGCCTCTCGGGATTCCTCTCCCGTCGATGCCGGGGCCTAAGACCTTGTGTGGAGTCGGGGCCGGAACCTGAGGATTCCTCTCCAGTGCTGACATGGATCTTGGGGTACTTCTGGAGTCTCCCCAGGGGAGTCAGTCCTCGTCTCGAATGCGGGCATGCACTTGCGCTTTCCTCCAGAGCGGTAGCAGCAGTGTCACGCAGTCCGCCGCGTGGATCAAAGGATCTATGGTTTTCCCTCGAGTCTTTCCCACGAGGCTTTCCAACAGGGCTGTCCCACGTGCACACGTGGTGGGAGTCGATCCTCGGCTTGAACGTCAAGGCAGTGCAGGGAAAACAGGTTCCTCTGAAATGGACTGACACATCTGGGGGACTCTTGGAATGGTGTCACGACCCTGGAGTTCCTCTCGCCTTTCTGTGGAGAGCGCCTCCTCTTGAGATGCGACGGGAACGCCGGGAATTCTTTCCCTACGAAACAGGGAAAGGATCCCTCATCTCGAGCTAGGAGGCGGAAACGGGGCTCCCCTGGATGTGTGCGGGACACCACGTGCTTCCTCTCGAGTGGAGACGGGTATGTCGGGGAACTTCTTGAGTTGCAGCAAGGGTGTGAAGGACCCTTTGGAAGTTCAAGTGGTTAGATGTGATTGGCCTCGAGAAGCCTCAGCGGAAATGGGCCTCATCTCGCCTGGAGGGCAAAACCTCCTGGATTTTCTCGAGTTGCGGCAGGTGCTCTCGACTTACGACGGGGACCTCAGGGAACCGCTCTGGTGGCCTCAGGAAAGGCCAGTCCCCATGCGAGTTCCTCGGGGGCATCTCGGGATTCCTCTCCCGTCGATGCCGGATCCTAAGACCTTGTGTGGAGTCGGGGCCGGAACCTGAGCATTCCTCTACAGTGTTGACATGGATCTTGGGGTACTTCTGGAGTCTCCCCAGGGGAGTCAGTCCTCGTCTCGAATGCGGGCATGCACTTGCGCTTTCCTCCAGAGCGGTAGCAGCAGTGTCAAGCAGTCTGCCGCGTGGATCAAAGGATCTATGGTTTTCCCTCGATTCTTTCCCACGAGGCTTTCCACGAGGCTTTCCCACAGGGCTGTCCCACGTGCACACGTGGTGGGAGTCGATCCTCGGCTTGAACGTCAAGGCAGTGCAGGGAAAACAGGTTCCTCTGGAATGGACTGACACATCTGGGGGACTCTTGGAATGGTGGCACGACTATGGAGTTCCTCTCGCCATTCCTGTGGAGAGCCCCTCCTCTTGAGATGCGACGGGAACGCCGGGAATTCTTTCCCTACGAAACAGGGAAAGGATCCCTCATCTCGAGCTAGGAGGCGGAAACGGGGCTCCCCTGGATGTGTGCGGGACCCACGTGCTTCTTCTCGAGTGGAGACGGGTATGTCGGGGAACTTCTTGAGTTGCAGCAAGGGTGTGAATGACCCTTTGGAAGTTCCAGTGGTTAGACGTGATTAGCCTCGAGAAGCCTCAGCGGAAATGGGCCTCATCTCGCCTGGAGGGCAAAACCTCCTGGATTTTCGCGAGTTGCGGCAGGTGCTCTCGACTTACGACGGGGACCTCAGGGACCCGCTCTGGTGGCCTCAGGAAAGGCCAGTCCCCAGGCGAGTTCCTCGGGGGCCTCTCGGGATTCCTCTCCCGTCGATGCCGGGGCCTAAGACCTTGTGTGGAGTCGGGGCCGGAACCTGAGGATTCCTCTCCAGTGCTGACATGGATCTTGGGGTACTTCTGGAGTCTCCCCAGGGGAGTCAGTCCTCGTCTCGAATGCGGGCATGCACTTGCGCTTTCCTCCAGAGCGGTAGCAGCAGTGTCACGCAGTCCTCCGCCTGGATCAAAGGATCTATGGTTTTCCCTCGAGTCTTTCCCACGAGGCTTTCCCACAGGGCTGTCCCACGTGCACACGTGGTGGGAGTCGATCCTCGGCTTGAACGTCAAGGCAGTGCAGGGAAAACAGGTTCCTCTGGAATGGACTGACACATCTGGGGGACTCTTGGAATGCTGTCACGACCCTGGAGTACGTCTCGCCTTTCCTGTGGAGAGCGCCTCCTCTTGAGATGCGACGGGAACGCCGGGAATTCTTTCCCTACGAAACAGGGAAAGGATCCCTCATCTCGAGCTAGGAGGCGGAAACGGGGCTCCCCTGGATGTGTGGGGACCCCACGTGCTTCCTCTCGAGTGGAGACGGGTATGTCGGGGAACTTCTTGAGTTGCAGCAATGGTGTGAAGGACCCTTTGGAAGTTCCAGTGGTTAGACGAGATTAGCCTCGAGAAGCCTCAGCGGAAATGGGCCTCATCTCGCCTGGAGGGCAAAACCTCCTGGATTTTCTCGAGTTGCGGCAGGTGCTCTCGACTTACGACGGGGACCTCAGGGACCCGCTCTGGTGGCCTCAGGAAAGGCCAGTCCCCATGCGAGTTCCTCGGGGGCCTCTCGGGATTCCTCTCCCGTCGATGCCGGGGCCTAAGAACTTGTGTGGAGTCGGGGCCGGAACCTGAGGATTCCTCTCCAGTGCTGACATGGATCTTGGGGTACTTCTGGAGTCTCCCCAGGGGAGTCAGTCCTCGTCTCGAATGCGGGCATGCACTTGCGCTTTCCTCCAGAGCGGAAGCAGCAGTGTCACGCAGTCCGCCGCGTGGATCAAAGGATCTATGGTTTTCCCTCGAGTCTTTCCCACGAGGCTTTCCCACGAGGCTTTCCCACAGGGCTGTCCCACGTGCACACGTGGTGGGAGTCGATCCTCGGCTTGAACGTCAAGGCAGTGCAGGAAAAACAGGTTCCTCTGGAATGGACTGACACATCTGGGGGACTCTTGGAATGGTGGCATGACCCTGGAGTTCCTCTCGCCTTTCCTGTGGAGAGCGCCTCCTCCTGAGATGCGACGGGAACGCCGGGAATTCTTTCCCTACGAAACAGGGAAAGGATCCCTCATCTCGAGCTAGGAGGCGGAAACGGGGCTCTCCTGGATGTGTGCGGGACACCCCGTGCTTCCTCTCGAGTGCAGACGGGTATGTCGGGGAACTTCGTGAGTTGCAGCAAGGGTGTGAAGGACCCTTTGGAAGTTCCAGTGGTTAGATGTGATTGGCCTCGAGAAGCCTCAGCGGAAATGGGCCTCATCTCGCCTGGAGGGCAAAACCTGCTGGATTTTCTCGAGTTGTGGCAGGTGCTCTCGACTTACGACGGGGACCTCAGGGACCCGCTCTGGTGGCCTCAGGAAAGGCCAGTCCCCATGCGAGTTCCTCGGGGGCCTATCGGGATTCCTCTCCCGTCGATGCCGGGGCCTAAGACCTTGTGTGGATTCGGGGTCGGAACCTGAGGATTCCTCTCCAGTGCTGACATGGATCTTGGGGTACTTCTGTAGTCTCCCCAGGGGAGTCAGTCCTCGTCTCGAATGCGGGCATGCACTTGCGCTTTCCTCCAGAGCGGTAGCAGCAGTGTCACGCAGTCCGCCGCGTGGATCAAAGGATCTATGGTTTTCCCTCGAGTCTTTCCCACGAGGCTTTCCCACGAGGCTTTCCCACAGGGCTGTCCCACGTGCACACGTGGTGGGAGTCGATCCTCGGCTTGAACGTCAAGGCAGTGCAGGGAAAACAGGTTCCTCTGGAATGGACTGACACATCTGGGGGACTCTTGGAATGGTGGCATGACCCTGCAGTTCCTCTCGCCTTTCCTGTGGAGAGCGCCTCCTCTTGAGATGCGACGGGAACGCCGGGAATTCTTTCCCTACGAAACAGGGAAAGGATCCCTCATCTCGAGCTAGGAGGCGGAAACGGGGCTCCCCTGGATGTGTGCGGGACACCACGTGCTTCCTCTCGAGTGCAGACGGGTATGTCGGGGAACTTCTTGAGTTGCAGTAAGGGTGTGAAGGACCCTTTGGAAGTTCCAGTGGTTAGATGTGATTGGCCTCGAGAAGCCTCAGCAGAAATGGGCCTCATCTCGCCTGGAGGGCAATACCTCCTGGATTTTCTCGAGTTGCGGCAGGTGATCTCGACTTACGACGGGGACCTCAGGGACCCGCTCTGGTGGCCTCAGGAAAGGCCAGTCCCCATGCGAGTTCCTCGGGGGCCTCTCGGGATTCCTCTCCCGTCGATGGCGGGGCCTAAGACCTTGTGTGGAGTCGGGGCCGGAAACTGAGGATTCCTCTCCAGTGCTGACATGGATCTTGGGGTACGTCTGGAGTCTCCCCAGGGGAGTCAGTCCTCGTCTCGAATGCGGGCATGCATTGCGCTTTCCTCCAGAGCGGTAGCATCAGTGTCACGCAGTCCGCCGCGTGGATCAAAGGATCTATGGTTTTCCCTCGAGTCTTTCCCACGAGGCTTTCCCACGAGGCTTTCCCACAGGGCTGTCCCACGTGCACACGTGGTGGGAGTCGATCCTCGGCTTGAACGTCAAGGCAGTGCAGGGAAAACAGGTTCCTCTGGAATGGACTGACACATCTGGGGGACTCTTGGAATGGTGGCACGACCCTGCAGTTCCTCTCGCCTTTCCTGTGGAGAGCGCCTCCTCTTGAGATGCGACGGGAACGCCGGGAATTCTTACCCTACGAAACAGGGAAAGGATCCCTCATCTCGAGCTAGGAGGCGGAAACGGGGCTCCCCTGGATGTGTGCGGGACACCACGGACTTCCTCTCGAGTGGAGACGGGTATGTCGGGGAACTTCTTGAGTTGCAGCAAGGGTGTGAAGGACCCTTTGGAAGTTCCAGTGGTTAGATGTGATTGGCCTCGAGAAGCCTCAGCGGAAATGGGCCTCATCTCGCCTGGAGGGCAAAACCTCCTGGATTTTCTCGAGTTGCGGCAGGTGCTCTCGACTTACGACGGGGACCTCAGGGAACCGCTCTGGTGGCCTCAGGAAAGGCCAGTCCCCATGCGAGTTCCACGGGGGCCTCTCGGGATTCCTCTCCCGTCGATGCCGGGGCCTAAGACCTTGTGTGGAGTTGGGGCCGGAACCTGAGGATTCCTCTCCAGTGCTGACATGGATCTTGGGGTACTTCTGGAGTCTCCCCAGGGGAGTCAGTCCTCGTCTCGAATGCGGGCATGCACTTGCGCTTTCCTCCAGAGCGGTAGCAGCAGTGTCACGCAGTCCGCCGCCTGGATCAAAGGATCTATGGTTTTCCCTCGAGTCTTTCCCACGAGGCTTTCCCACGAGGCTTTCCCACAGGGCTGTCCCACGTGCACACGTGGTGGGAGTCGATCCTCGGCTTGAACGTCAAGGCAGTGCAGGGAAAACAGGTTCCTCTGCAATGGACTGACACATCTGGGGGACTCTTGGAATGGTGGCACGACCCTGGAGTTCCTCTCGCCTTTCCTGTGGAGAGCGCCTCCTCTTGAGATGCGACGGGAACGCCGGGAATTCTTACCCTACGAAACAGGGAAAGGATCCCTCATCTCGAGCTAGGAGGCGGAAACGGGGCTCCCCTGGATGTGTGCGGGACACCACGGGCTTCCTCTCGAGTGGAGACGGGTATGTCGGGGAACTTCTTGAGTTGCAGCAAGGGTGTGAAGGACCCTTTGGAAGTTCCAGTTGTTAGATGTGATTGGCCTCGAGAAGCCTCAGCGGAAATGGGCCTCATCTCGCCTGGAGGGCAAAACCTCCTGGATTTTCTCGAGTTGCGGCAGGTGCTCTCGACTTACGACGGGGACCTCAGGGAACCGCTCTGGTGGCCTCAGGAAAGGCCAGTCCCCATGCGAGTTCCACGGGTGCCTCTCGGGATTCCTCTCCCGTCGATGCCGGGGCCTAAGACCTTGTGTGGAGTCGGGGCCGGAACCTGAGGATTCCTCTCCAGTGCTGACATGTATCTTGGGGTACTTCTGGAGTCTCCCCAGGGGAGTCAGTCCTCGTCTCGAATGCGGGCATGCACTTGCGCTTTCCTCCAGAGCGGTAGCAGCAGTGTCACGCAGTCCGCCGCGTGGATCAAAGGATCTATGGTTTTCCCTCGAGTCTTTCCCACGAGGCTTTCCCACGAGGCTTTCCCACAGGGCTGTCCCACGTGCACACGTGGTGGGAGTCGATCCTCGGCTTGAACGTCAAGGCAGTGCAGGGAAAACAGGTTCCTCTGCAATGGACTGACACATCTGGGGGACTCTTGGAATGGTGGCACGACCCTGGAGTTCCTCTCGCCTTTCCTGTGGAGAGCGCCTCCTCTTGAGATGCGACGGGAACGCCGGGAATTCTTTCCCTACGAAACAGGGAAAGGATCCCTCATCTCGAGCTAGGAGGCGGGAACGGGGCTCCCCTGGATGTGTGCGGGACCCCACGTGCTTCCTCTCGAGTGGAGACGTGTATGTCGGGGAACTTCTTGAGTTGCAGCAAGGGTGTGAATGACCCTTTGGAAGTTCCAGTGGTTAGACGTGATTAGCCTCGAGAAGCCTCAGCGGAAATGGGCCTCATCTCGTCTGGAGGGCAAAACCTCCTGGATTTTCTCGAGTTGCGGCAGGTGCTCTCGACTTACGACGGGGACCTCAGGGACCCGCTCTGGTGGCCTCAGGAAAGGCCAGTCCCCATGCGAGTTCCTCGGGGGCCTCTCGGGATTCCTCTCCCGTCGGTGCCGGGGCCTAAGACCTTGTGTGGAGTCGGGGCCGGAACCTGAGGATTCCTCTCCAGTGCTGACATGGATCTTGGGGTACTTCTGGAGTCTCCCCAGGGGAGTCAGTCCTCGTCTCGAATGCGGGCATGCACTTGCGCTTTCCTCCAGAGCGGTAGCAGCAGTGTCACGCAGTCCGCCGCGTGGATCAAAGGATCTATGGTTTTCCCTCGAGTCTTTCCCACGAGGCTTTCCCACAGGGCTGTCCCACGTGCACACGTGGTGGGAGTCGATCCTCGGCTTGAACGTCAAGGCAGTGCAGGGAAAACAGGTTCCTCTGAAATGGACTGACACATCTGGGGGACTCTTGGAATGGTGTCACGACCCTGGAGTTCCTCTCGCCTTTCCTGTGGAGAGCGCCTCCTCTTGAGATGCGACGGGAACGCCGGGAATTCTTTCCCTACGAAACAGGGAAAGGATCCCTCATCTCGAGCTAGGAGGCGGAAACGGGGCTCCCCTGGATGTGTGCGGGACACCACGTGCTTCCTCTCGAGTGGAGACGGGTATGTCGGGGAACTTCTTGAGTTGCAGCAAGGGTGTGAAGGACCCTTTGGAAGTTCAAGTGGTTAGATGTGATTGGCCTCGAGAAGCCTCAGCGGAAATGGGCCTCATCTCGCCTGGAGGGCAAAACCTCCTGGATTTTCTCGAGTTGCGGCAGGTGCTCTCGACTTACGACGGGGACATAAGGGAACCGCTCTGGTGGCCTCAGGAAAGGCCAGTCCCCATGCGAGTTCCTCGGGGGCATCTCGGGATTCCTCTCCCGTCGATGCCGGATCCTAAGACCTTGTGTGGAGTCGGGGCCGGAACCTGAGGATTCCTCTCCAGTGTTGACATGGATCTTGGGGTACTTCTGGAGTCTCCCCAGGGGAGTCAGTCCTCGTCTCGAATGCGGGCATGCACTTGCGCTTTCCTCCAGAGCGGTAGCAGCAGTGTCACGCAGTCCGCCGCCTGGATCAAAGGATCTATGGTTTTCCCTCGAGTCTTTCCCACGAGGCTTTCCCACGAGGCTTTCCCACAGGGCTGTCCCACGTGCACACGTGGTGGGAGTCGATCCTCGGCTTGAACGTCAAGGCAGTGCAGGGAAAACAGGTTCCTCTGCAATGGACTGACACATCTGGGGGACTCTTGGAATGGTGGCACGACCCTGGAGTTCCTCTCGCCTTTCCTGTGGAGAGCGCCTCCTCTTGAGATGCGACGGGAACGCCGGGAATTCTTACCCTACGAAACAGGGAAAGGATCCCTCGTCTCGAGCTAGGAGGTGGAAACGGGGCTCCCCTGGATGTGTGCGGGACACCACGGGCTTCCTCTCGAGTGGAAACGGGTATGTCGGGGAACTTCTTGAGTTGCAGCAAGGGTGTGAAGGACCCTTTGGAAGTTCCAGTGGTTAGATGTGATTGGCCTCGAGAAGCCTCAGCGGAAATGGGCCTCATCTCGCCTGGAGGGCAAAACCTCCTGGATTTTCTCGAGTTGCGGCAGGTGCTCTCGACTTACGACGGGGACCTCAGGGAACCGCTCTGGTGGCCTCAGGAAAGGCCAGTCCCCATGCGAGTTCCACGGGTGCCTCTCTGGATTCCTCTCCCGTCGATGCCGGGGCCTAAGACCTTGTGTGGAGTCGGGGCCGGAACCTGAGGATTCCTCTCCAGTGCTGACATGTATCTTGGGGTACTTCTGGAGTCTCCCCAGGGGAGTCAGTCCTCGTCTCGAATGCGGGCATGCACTTGCGCTTTCCTCCAGAGCGGTAGCAGCAGTGTCACGCAGTCCGCCGCGTGGATCAAAGGATCTATGGTTTTCCCTCGAGTCTTTCCCACGAGGCTTTCCCACGAGGCTTTCCCACAGGGCTGTCCCACGTGCACACGTGGTGGGAGTCGATCCTCGGCTTGAACGTCAAGGCAGTGCAGGGAAAACAGGTTCCTCTGCAATGGACTGACACATCTGGGGGACTCTTGGAATGGTGGCACGACCCTGGAGTTCCTCTCGCCTTTCCTGTGGAGAGCGCCTCCTCTTGAGATGCGACGGGAACGCCGGGAATTCTTTCCCTACGAAACAGGGAAAGGATCCCTCATCTCGAGCTAGGAGGCGGGAACGGGGCTCCCCTGGATGTGTGCGGGACCCCACGTGCTTCCTCTCGAGTGGAGACGTGTATGTCGGGGAACTTCTTGAGTTGCAGCAAGGGTGTGAATGACCCTTTGGAAGTTCCAGTGGTTAGACGTGATTAGCCTCGAGAAGCCTCAGCGGAAATGGGCCTCATCTCGCCTGGAGGGCAAAACCTCCTGGATTTTCGCGAGTTGCGGCAGGTGCTCTCGACTTACGACGGGGACCTCAGGGACCCGCTCTGGTGGCCTCAGGAAAGGCCAGTCCCCAGGCGAGTTCCTCGGGGGCCTCTCGGGATTCCTCTCCCGTCGATGCCGGGGCCTAAGACCTTGTGTGGAGTCGGGGCCGGAACCTGAGGATTCCTCTCCAGTGCTGACATGGATCTTGGGGTACTTCTTGAGTCTCCCCAGGGGAGTCAGTCCTCGTCTCGAATGCGGGCATGCACTTGCGCTTTCCTCCAGAGCGGTAGCAGCAGTGTCACGCAGTCCTCCGCCTGGATCAAAGGATCTATGGTTTTCCCTCGAGTCTTTCCCACGAGGCTTTCCCACAGGGCTCTCCCACGTGCACACGTGGTGGGAGTCGATCCTCGGCTTGAACGTCAAGGCAGTGCAGGGAAAACAGGTTCCTCTGGAATGGACTGACACATCTGGTGGACTCTTGGAATGGTGGCACGACCCTGGAGTTCCTCTCGCTTTCCTGTGGAGAGCGCCTCCTCTTGAGATGCGACGGGAACGCCGGGAATTCTTTCCCTACGAAACAGGGAAAGGATCCCTCATCTCGAGCTAGGAGGCGGAAACGGGGCTCCCCTGGATGTGTGCGGGACACCACGTGGTTCCTCTCGAGTGGAGACGGGTATGTCGGGGAACTTCTTGAGTTGCAGCAAGGGTGTGAAGGACCCTTTGGAAGTTCCAGTGGTTAGATGTGATTGGCCTCGAGAAGCCTCAGCGGAAATGGGCCTCATCTCGCCTGGAGGGCAAAACCTCCTGGATTTTCTCGAGTTGCGGCAGGTGCTCTCGATTTACGACGGGGACCTCAGGGACCCGCTCTGGTGGCCTCAGGAAAGGCCAGTCCCCAGGCGAGTTCCTCGGGGGCCTCTCGGGATTCCTCTCCCGTCGATGCCGGGGCCTAAGACCTTGTGTGGAGTCGGGGCCGGAACCTGAGGATTCCTCTCCAGTGCTGACATGGATCTTGGGGTACTTCTGGAGTCTCCCCAGGGGAGTCAGACCTCGTCTCGAATGCGGGCATGCACTTGCGCTTTCCTCTAGAGCGGTAGCAGCAGTGTCACGCAGTCCGCCGCGTGGATCAAAGGATCTATGGTTTTCCCTCGAGTCTTTCCCACGAGGCTTTCCCACGAGGCTTTCCCACAGGGCTGTCCCAAGTGCACACGTGGTGGGAGTCGATCCTCGGCTTGAACGTCAAGGCAGTGCAGGGAAAACAGGTTCCTCTGGAATGGACTGACACATCTGGGGGACTCTTGGAATGGTGTCACGACCCTGGAGTACGTCTCGCCTTTCCTGTGGAGAGCGCCTCCTCTTGAGATGCGACGGGAACGCCGGGAATTCTTTCCCTACGAAACAGGGAAAGGATCCCTCATCTCGAGCTAGGAGGCGGAAACGGGGCTCCCCTGGATGTGTGGGGACCCACGTGCTTCCTCTCGAGTGGAGACGGGTATGTCGGGGAACTTCTTGAGTTGCAGCAATGGTGTGAAGGACCCTTTGGAAGTTCCAGTGGTTAGACGAGATTAGCCTCGAGAAGCCTCAGCGGAAATGGGCCTCATCTCGCCTGGAGGGCAAAACCTCCTGGATTTTCTCGAGTTGCGGCAGGTGCTCTCGACTTACGACGGGGACCTCAGGGACCCGCTCTGGTGGCCTCAGGAAAGGCCAGTCCCCATGCGAGTTCGTCGGGGGCCTCTCGGGATTCCTCTCCCGTCGATGCCGGGGCCTAAGAACTTGTGTGGAGTCGGGGCCGGAACCTGAGGATTCCTCTCCAGTGCTGACATGGATCTTGGGGTACTTCTGGAGTCTCCCCAGGGGAGTCAGTCCTCGTCTCGAATGCGGGCATGCACTTGCGCTTTCCTCCAGAGCGGAAGCAGCAGTGTCACGCAGTCCGCCGCGTGGATCAAAGGATCTATGGTTTTCCCTCGAGTCTTTCCCACGAGGCTTTCCCACGAGGCTTTCCCACAGGGCTGTCCCACGTGCACACGTGGTGGGAGTCGATCCTCGGCTTGAACGTCAAGGCAGTGCAGGGAAAACAGGTTCCTCTGGAATGGACTGACACATCTGGGGGACTCTTGGAATGGTGGCACGACCCTGGAGTTCCTCTCGCCTTTCCTGTGGAGAGCGCCTCCTCTTGAGATGCGACGGGAACTCCGGGAATTCTTTCCCTACGAAACAGGGAAAGGATCCCTCATCTCGAGCTAGGAAGCGGAAACGGGGCTCCCCTGGATGTGTGCGGGACCCCACGTGCTTCCTCTCGAGTGGAGACGGGTATGTCGGGGAACTTCTTGAGTTGCAGCAAGGGTGTGAAGGACCCTTTGGAAGTTCCAGTGGTTAGACGTGATTGGCCTCGAGAAGACTCAGCGGAAATGGGCCTCATCTCGCCTGGAGGGCAAAACCTCCTGGATTTTCTCGAGTTGCGGCAGGTGCTCTCGACTTACGACGGGGACCTCAGGGACCCGCTCTGGTGGCCTCAGGAAAGGCCAGTCCACATGCGAGTTCCTCGGGGTCCTCTCGGGATTCCTCTCCCGTCGATGCCGGGGCCTAAGACCTTGTGTGGAGTCGGGGCCGGAACCTGAGGATTCCTCTCCAGTGCTGACATGGATCTTGGGGTACTTCTGGAGTCTCCCCAGGGGAGTCAGTCCTCGTCTCGAATGCGGGCATGCACTTGCGCTTTCCTCCAGAGCGGTAGCAGCAGTGTCACGCAGTCCGCCGCGTGGATCAAAGGATCTATGGTTTTCCCTCGAGTCTTTCCCACGAGGCTTTCCCACGAGGCTTTCCCACAGGGCTGTCCCACGTGCACACGTGGTGGGAGTCGATCCTCGGCTTGAACGTCAAGGCAGTGCAGGAAAAACAGGTTCCTCTGGAATGGACTGACACATCTGGGGGACTCTTGGAATGGTGGCATGACCCTGGAGTTCCTCTCGCCTTTCCTGTGGAGAGCGCCTCCTCCTGAGATGCGACGGGAACGCCGGGAATTCTTTCCCTACGAAACAGGGAAAGGATCCCTCATCTCGAGCTAGGAGGCGGAAACGGGGCTCTCCTGGATGTGTGCGGGACACCACGTGCTTCCTCTCGAGTGCAGACGGGTATGTCGGGGAACTTCTTGAGTTGCAGCAAGGGTGTGAAGGACCCTTTGGAAGTTCCAGTGGTTAGATGTGATTGGCCTCGAGAAGCCTCAGCGGAAATGGGCCTCATCTCGCCTGGAGGGCAAAACCTCCTGGATTTTCTCGAGTTGTGGCAGGTGCTCTCGACTTACGACGGGGACCTCAGGGACCCGCTCTGGTGGCCTCAGGAAAGGCCAGTCCCCATGCGAGTTCCTCGGGGGCCTATCGGGATTCCTCTCCCGTCGATGCCGGGGCCTAAGACCTTGTGTGGAGTCGGGGTCGGAACCTGAGGATTACTCTCCAGTGCTGACATGGATCTTGGGGTACTTCTGGAGTCTCCCCAGGGGAGTCAGTCCTCGTCTCGAATGCGGGCATGCACTTGCGCTTTCCTCCAGAGCGGTAGCAGCAGTGTCACGCAGTCCGCCACGTGGATCAAAGGATCTATGGTTTTCCCTCGAGTCTTTCCCACGAGGCTTTCCCACGAGGCTTTCCCACAGGGCTGTCCCACGTGCACACGTGGTGGGAGTCGATCCTCGGCTTGAACGTCAAGGCAGTGCAGGGAAAACAGGTTCCTCTGCAATGGACTGACACATCTGGGGGACTCTTGGAATGGTGGCACGACCCTGGAGTTCCTCTCGCCTTTCCTGTGGAGAGCGCCTCCTCTTGAGATGCGACGGGAACGCCGGGAATTCTTTCCCTACGAAACAGGGAAAGGATCCCTCATCTCGAGCTAGGAGGCGGGAACGGGGCTCCCCTGGATGTGTGCGGGACCCCACGTGCTTCCTCTCGAGTGGAGACGTGTATGTCGGGGAACTTCTTGAGTTGCAGCAAGGGTGTGAATGACCCTTTGGAAGTTCCAGTGGTTAGACGTGATTAGCCTCGAGAAGCCTCAGCGGAAATGGGCCTCATCTCGCCTGGAGGGCAAAACCTCCTGAATTTTCTCGAGTTGCGGCAGGTGCTCTCGACTTACGACGGGGACCTCAGGGACCCGCTCTGGTGGCCTCAGGAAAGGCCAGTCCACATGCGAGTTCCTCGGGGTCCTCTCGGGATTCCTCTCCCGTCGATGCCGGGGCCTAAGACCTTGTGTGGAGTCGGGGCCGGAACCTGAGGATTCCTCTCCAGTGCTGACATGGATCTTGGGGTACTTCTGGAGTCTCCCCAGGGGAGTCAGTCCTCGTCTCGAATGCGGGCATGCACTTGCGCTTTCCTCCAGAGCGGTAGCAGCAGTGTCACGCAGTCCGCCGCGTGGATCAAAGGATCTATGGTTTTCCTCTCCCGTCGATGCCGGGGCCTAAGACCTTGTGTGGAGTCGGGGCCGGAACCTGAGGATTCCTCTCCAGTGCTGACATGGATCTTGGGGTACTTCTGGAGTCTCCCCAGGGGAGTCAGTCCTCGTCTCGAATGTGGGCATGCATTGTGCTTTCCTCCAGAGCGGTAGCAGCAGTGTCACGCAGTCCGCCGC
This sequence comes from Ovis canadensis, assembly GCF_042477335.2. Lineage (NCBI taxonomy): Eukaryota > Metazoa > Chordata > Mammalia > Artiodactyla > Bovidae > Ovis > Ovis canadensis. The sequence goes on along the minus strand of NC_091262.1, from coordinate 2,689,978 downwards.
GTGGATCAAAGGATCTATGGTTTTCCCTCGAGTCTTTCCCACGAGGCTTTCCCACGAGGCTTTCCCACAGGGCTGTCCCACGTGCACACGTGTTGGGAGTCGATCCTCGGCTTGAACGTCAAGGCAGTGCAGGGAAAACAGGTTCCTCTGGAATGGACTGACACATCTGGGGGACCCTTGGAATGGTGGCACGACCCTGGAGTTCCTCTCGCCTTTCCTGTGGAGAGCGCCTCCTCTTGAGATGCGACGGGAACGCCGGGAATTCTTTCCCTACGAAAGAGGGAAAGGATCCCTCATCTCGAGCTAGGAGGCGGAAACGGGGCTCCCCTGGATGTGTGCGGGACACCACGTGCTTCCTCTCGAGTGGAGACGTGTATGTCGGGGAACTTCTTGAGTTGCAGCAAGGGTGTGAAGGACCCTTTGGAAGTTCCAGTGGTTAGATGTGATCGGCCTCGAGAAGCCTCAGCGGAAATGGGCCTCATCTCGCCTGGAGGGCAAAACCTCCTGGATTTTCTCGAGTTGCGGCAGGTGCTCTCGACTTACGACGGGGACCTCAGGGACCCGCTCTGGTGGCCTCAGGAAAGGCCAGTCCCCATGCGAGTTCCTCGGGGGCCTCTCGGGATTCCTCTCCCGTCGATGCCGGGGCCTAAGACCTTGTGTGGAGTCGGGGCCGGAACCTGAGGATTCCTCTCCAGTTCTGACATTGATCTTGGGGTACTTCTGGAGTCTCCCCAGGAGAGTCAGACCTCGTCTCGAATGCGGGCATGCACTTGCGCTTTCCTCCAGAGCGGTAGCAGCAGTGTCACGCAGTGCGCCGCGTGGATCAAAGGAATATGGTTTTCCCTCGAGTCTTTCCCACGAGGCTTTCCCACGAGGCTTTCACACAGGGCTGTCCCACGTGCACACGTGGTGGGAGTCGATCCTCGGCTTGAACGTCAAGGCAGTGCAGGGAAAACAGGTTCCTCTGGAATGGACTGACACATCTGGGGGACTCTTGGAATGGTGTCACGACCCTGGAGTACCTCTCGCCTTTCCTGTGGAGAGCGCCTCCTCTTGAGATGCGACGGGAACGCCGGGAATTCTTTCCCTACGAAACAGGGAAAGGATCCCTCATCTCGAGCTAGGAGGCGGAAACGGGGCTCCCCTGGATGTGTGCGGGACCCCACGTGCTTCCTCTCGAGTGGAGACGGGTATGTCGGGGAACTTCTTGAGTTGCAGCAATGGTGTGAAGGACCCTTTGGAAGTTCCAGTGGTTAGATGTGATTGGCCTCGAGAAGCCTCAGCGGAAATGGGCCTCATCTCGCCTGGAGGGCAAAACCTCCTGGATTTTCTCGAGTTGCGGCAGGTGCTCTCGACTTACGACGGGGACCTCAGGGAGCCGCTCTGGTGGCCTCAGGAAAGGCCAGTCCCCATGCGAGTTCCTCGGGGGCCTCTCGGGATTCCTCTCCCGTTGATGCCGGGGCCTAAGACCTTGTGTGGAGTCAGGGCCGGAACCTGAGGATTCCTCTCCAGTGCTGACATGGATCTTGGGGTACTTCTGGAGTCTCCCCAGGGGAGTCAGTCCTCGTGTCGAATGCGGGCATGCACTTGCGCTTTCCTCCAGAGCGGTAGCAGCAGTGTCACGCAGTCCGCCGCGTGGATCAAAGGATCTATGGTTTTCCCTCGAGTCTTTCCCACGAGGCTTTCCCACGAGGCTTTCCCACAGGGCTGTCCCACGTGCACACGTGGTGGGAGTCGATCCTCGGCTTGAACGTCAAGGCAGTGCAGGGAATACAGGTTCCTCTGGAATGGACTGACACATCTGGGGGACTCTTGGAATGGTGGCACGACCCTGGAGTTCCTCTCGCCTTTCCTGTGGAGAGCGCCTCCTCTTGAGATGCGACGGGAACGCCGGGAATTCTTTCCCTACGAAAGAGGGAAAGGATCCCTCATCTCGAGCTAGGAGGCGGAAACGGGGCTCCCCTGGATGTGTGCGGGACCCCACGTGCTTCCTCTCGAGTGGAGACGGGTATGTCGGGGAACTTCTTGAGTTGCAGCAAGGGTGTGAAGGACCCTTTTGAAGTTCCAGTGGTTAGACGTGATTAGCCTCGAGAAGCCTCAGCGGAAATGGGCCTCATCTCGTCTGGAGGGCAAGGCCTCCTGGAATTTCTCGAGTTGCGGCAGGTGCTCTCGACTTAAGACGGGGACCTCAGGGACCCGCTCTGGTGGCCTCAGGAAAGGCCAGTCCCCATGCGAGTTCCACGGGGGCCTTTTGGGATTCCTCTCCCTTCGATGCTGGGGCCTAAGACCTTGTGTGGAGTCGGGGCCGGAACCTGAGGATTCCTCTCCAGTGCTGACATGGATCTTGGGGTACATCTGGAGTCTCCCCAGGGGAGTCAGTCTTCGTCTCGAATGGGGGCATGCACTTGCGCTTTCCTCCAGAGCGGTAGCAGCAGTGTCACGCAGTCCTCCGCGTGGATCAAAGGATCTATGGTTTTCCCTCGAGTCTTTCCCACGAGGCTTTCCCACGAGGCTTTCCCACAGGGCTGTCCCACGTGCACACGTGGTGGGAGTCGATCCTCGGCTTGAACGTCAAGGCAGTGCAGGGAAAACAGGTTCCTCTGGAATGGACTGACACATCTGGGGGTCTCTTGGAATGGTGCCACGACCCTGGAGTTCCTCTCGCCTTTCCTGTGGAGAGCGCCACCTCTTGAGATGCGACGGGAACGCCGGGAATTCTTTCCCTACGAAACAGGGAAAGGATCCCTCATCTCGAGCTAGGAGGCGGAAACGGGGCTCCCCTGGATGTGTGCGGGGCCCCACGTGCTTCCTCTCGAGTGGAGACGGGTATGTCGCGGAATTTCTTCAGTTGCAGCAAGGGTGCGAAGGACCCTTTGGAAGTTCCAGTGGTTAGACGTGATTAGCCTCGAGAAGCCTCAGCGGAAATGGGCCTCATCTCGCCTGGAGGGCAAAACCTCCTGGATTTTCTCGAGTTGCGGCAGGTGCTCTCGACTTACGACGGGGACCTCAGGGACCCGCTCTGGTGGCCTCAGGAAAGGTCAGTCCCCATGCGAGTTCCTCGGGGGCCTCTCGGGATTCCTCTCCCGTCGATGCCGGGGCCTAAGACCTTGTGTGGAGTCGGGGCCGGAACCTGAGTAATCCTCTCCAGTGCTGACATGGATCTTGGGGTACTTCTGGAGTCTCCCCAGGGGAGTCAGTCCTCGTGTCGAATGCGGGCATGCACTTGCGCTTTCCTCCAGAGCGGTAGCAGCAGTGTCACGCAGTCCGCCGCGTGGATCAAAGGATCTATGGTTTTCCCTCGAGTCTTTCCCACGAGGCTTTCCCACGAGGCTTTCCCACAGGGCTGTCCCACGTGCACACGTGGTGGGAGTCGATCCTCGGCTTGAACGTCAAGGCAGTGCAGGGAAAACAGGTTCCTCTGGAATGGACTGACACATCTGGGGGACTCTTAGAATGGTGGCACGACCCTGGAGTTCGTCTCGCCTTTCCTGTGGAGAGCGCCTCCTCTTGAGATGCGACGGGAACGCCGGGAATTCTTTCCCTACGAAACACGGAAAGGATCCCTCATCTCGAGCTAGGAGGCGGAAACGGGGCTCCCCTGGATGTGTGCGGGACCCCACGTGCTTCCTCTCGAGTGGAGACGGGTATGTCGCGGAACTGCTTCAGTTGCAGCAAGGGTGTGAAGGACCCTTTGGAAGTTCCAGTGGTTAGACGTGATTAGCCTCGAGAAGCCTCAGCGGAAATGGGCCTCATCTCGCCTGGAGGGCAAAACCTCCTGGATTTTCTCGAGTTGTGGCAGGTGCTCTCGACTTATGACGGGGACCTCAGGGACCCGCTCTGGTGGCCTCAGGAAAGGCCAGTCCCCATGCGAGTTCCTCGGGGGCCTCTCGGGATTCCTCTCCCGTCGATGCCGGGGCCTAAGACCTTGTGTGGAGTCGGGGCCGGAACCTGAGGATTCCTCTCCAGTGCTGACATGGATCTTGGGGTACTTCTGGAGTCTCCCCAGGGGAGTCAGTCCTCGTCTCGAATGTGGGCATGCACTTGCGCTTTCCTCCAGAGCGGTAGCAGCAGTGTCACGCAGTCCGCCGCGTGGATCAAAGGATCTATGGTTTTCCCTCGAGTCTTTCCCACGAGGCTTTCCCACGAGGCTTTCCCACAGGGCTGTCCCACATGCACACGTGGTGGGAGTCGATCCTCGGCTTGAACGTCAAGGCAATGCAGGGAAAACAGGTTCCTCTGGAATGGACTGACACATCAGGGGGTCTCTTGGAATGGTGCCACGACCCTGGAGTTCCTCTCGCCTTTCCTGTGGAGAGCGCCACCTCTTGAGATGCGACGGGAACGCCGGGAATTCTTTCCCTACGAAACAGGGAAAGGATCCCTCATCTCGAGCTAGGAGGCGGAAACGGGGCTCCCCTGGATGTGTGCGGGACCCCACGTGCTTCCTCTCGAGTGGAGACGGGTATGTCGCGGAACTCCTTCAGTTGTAGCAAGGGTGTGAAGGACCCTTTGGAAGTTCCAGTGGTTAGATGTGATTAGCCTCGAGAAGCCTCAGCGGAAATGGGCCTCATCTCGCCTGGAGGGCAAAACCTCCCGGATTTTCTCGAGTTGCGGCAGGTGCTCTCGACTTACGACGGGGACCTCAGGGACCCGCTCTGGTGGCCTCAGGAAAGGCCAGTCCCCATGCGAGTTCCTCGGGGGCCTCTCGGGATTCCTCTCCCGTCGATGCTGGGGCGTAAGACCTTGTGTGGAGTCGGGGCCGGAACCTGAGGATTCCTCTCCAGTGCTGACATGGATCTTGGGGTACTTCTGGAGTCTCCCCAGGGGAGTCAGTCCTCGTCTCGAATGCGGGCATGCACTTGCGCTTTTCTCCAGAGCGGTAGCAGCTGTGTCACGCAGTCCGTCGCGTGGATCAAAGGATCTATGGTTTTCCCTCGAGTCTTTCCCACGAGGCTTTCCCACGAGGCTTTCCCACAGGGCTGTCCCACGTGCACACGTGGTGGGAGTCGATCCTCGGCTTGAACGTCAAGGCAGTGCAGGGAAAACAGGTTCCTCTGGAATGGACTGACACATCTGGGGGACTCTTGGAATGGTGGCACGACCCTGGAGTTCCTCTCGCCTTTCCTGTGGAGAGCGCCTCCTCTTGAGATGCGACGGGAACGCCGGGAATTCTTTCCCTACGAAACAGGGAAAGGATCCCTCATCTCGAGCTAGGAGGCGGAAACGGGGCTCCCCTGGATGTGTGCGGGACCCCACGTGCTTCCTCTCGAGTGGAGACGGGTATGTCGGTTAACTTCTTGAGTTGCAGCAAGGGTTTGAAGGACCCTTTGGAAGTTCCAGTGGTTAGACGTGATTAGCCTCGAGAAGCCTCAGCGGAAATGGGCCTCATCTCGCCTGGAGGGCAAAACCTCCTGGATTTTCTCGAGTTGCGGCAGGTGCTCTCGACTTATGACGCGGACCTCAGGGACCCGCTCTGGTGGCCTCAGGAAAGGCCAGTCCCCATGCGAGTTCCTCGGGGGCCTCTCGGGATTCCTCTCCCGTCGATGCCGGGGCCTAAGACCTTGTGTGGAGTCGGGGCCGGAACCTGAGGATTCCTCTCCAGTGCTGACATGGATCTTGGGGTACTTCTGGAGTCTCCCCAGGGGAGTCAGTCCTCGTGTCGAATGCGGGCATGCACTTGCGCTTTCCTCCAGAGCGGTAGCAGCAGTGTCACGCAGTCCGCCGCGTGGATCAAAGGATCTATGGTTTTCCCTCGAGTCTTTCCCACGAGGCTTTCCCACGAGGCTTTCCCACAGGGCTGTCCCACGTGCACACGTGGTGGGAGTCGATCCTCGGCTTGAACGTCAAGGCAGTGCAGGGAAAACAGGTTCCTCTGGAATGGACTGACACATCTGGGGGTCTCTTGGAATGGTGCCACGACCCTGGAGTTCCTCTCGCCTTTCCTGTTGAGAGCGCCACCTCTTGAGATGCGACGGGAACGCCGGGAATTCTTTCCCTACGAAACAGGGAAAGGATCCCTCATCTCGAGCTAGGAGGCGGAAACGGGGCTCCGCTGGATGTGTGCGGGACCCCACGTGCTTCCTCTCGAGTGGAGACGGGTATGTCGGGGAACTTCTTGAGTTGCAGCAAGGGTGTGAAGGACCCTTTGGAAGTTCCAGTGGTTAGACGTGATTAGCCTCGAGAAGCCTCAGCGGAAATGGGCCTCATCTCGCCTGGAGGGCAAAACCTCCTGGATTTTCTCGAGTTGCGGCAGGTGCTCTCGACTTATGACGGGGACCTCAGGGACCCGCTCTGGTGGCCCCAGGAAAGGCCAGTCCCCATGCGAGTTCCTCGGGGGCCTCTGGGGATTCCTCTCCCGTCGATGCCGGGGCCTAAGACCTTGTGTGGAGTCGGGGCCGGAACCTGAGGATTCCTCTCCAGTGCTGACATGGATCTTGGGGTACTTCTGGAGTCTCCCCAGGGGAGTCAGTCCTCGTCTCGAATGCGGGCATGCACTTGCGCTTTCCTCCAGAGCGGTAGGAGCAGTGTCACGCAGTCCGCCGCGTGGATCAAAGGATCTATGGTTTTCCCTCTAGTCTTTCCCACGAGGCTTTCCCACGAGGCTTTCCCACAGGGCTGTCCCACGTGCACACGTGATGGGAGTCGATCCTCGGGTTGAACGTCAAGGCAGTGCAGGGAAAACAGGTTCCTCTGGAATGGACTGACACATCTGGGGGTCTCTTGGAATGGTGCCACGACCCTGGAGTTCCTCTCGCCTTTCCTGTGGAGAGCGCCACCTCTTGAGATGCGACGGGAACGCCGGGAATTCTTTCCCTACGAAACAGGGAAAGGATCCCTCATCTTGAGCTAGGAGGCGGAAACGGGGCTTCCCTGGATGTGTGCGGGACCCCACGTGCTTCCTCTCGAGTGGAGACGGGTATGTCGCGGAACTGCTTCAGTTGCAGCAAGGGTGTGAAGGACCCTTTGGAAGTTCCAGTTGTTAGACGTGATTAGCCTCGAGAAGCCTCAGCGGAAATGGGCCTCATCTCGCCTGGAGGGCAAAACCTCCTGGATTTTCTCGAGTTGTGGCAGGTGCTCTCGACTTACGACGGGGACCTCAGGGACCCGCTCTGGCGGCCTCAGGAAAGGCCAGTCCCCTTGCGAGTTCCTCGGGGGCCTCTCGGGATTCCTCTCCCGTCGATGCCGGGGCCTAAGACCTTGTGTGGAGTCGGGGCCGGAACCTGAGGATTCCTCTCCAGTGCTGACATGGATCTTGGGGTACTTCTGGAGTCTCCCCAGGGGAGTCAGTCCTCGTCTCGAATGCGGACATGCACTTTCGCTTTCCTCCAGAGCGGTAGCAGCAGTGTCACGCAGTCCGCCGCGTGGATCAAAGGATCTATGGTTTTCCCTCGAGTCTTTCCCACGAGGCTTTCCCACGAGGCTTTCCCACAGGGCTGTCCCACGTGCACACGTGGTGGGAGTCGATCCTCGGCTTGAACGTCAAGGCAGTGCAGGGAAAACAGGTTCCTCTGGAATGGACTGACACATCTGGGGGACTCTTGGAATGGTGGCACGACCCTGGAGTTCCTCTCGCCTTTCCTGTGGAGAGCGCCTCCTCTTGAGATGCGACGGGAACGCCGGGAATTCTTTCCCTACGAAACAGGGAAAGGATCCCTCATCTCGAGCTAGGAGGCGGAAACGGGGCTCCCCTGGATGTGTGCGGGACCCCACGTGCTTCCTCTCGAGTGGAGACGGGTATCTCGGGGAACTTCTTGAGTTGCAGCAAGGGTGTGAAGGACCCTTTGGAAGTTCCAGTGGTTAGACGTGATTAGGCTCGAGAAGCCTCAGCGGAAATGGGCCTCATCTCGCCTGGAGGGCAAAACCTCCTGGATTTTCTCGAGTTGCGGCAGGTGCTCTCGACTTACGACGGGGACCTCAGGGACCCGCTCTGGTGGCCTCAGGAAAGGCCAGTCCCCATGCGAGTTCCTCGGGGGCCTCTCGGGATTCCTCTCCCGTCGATGCTGGGGCCTAAGACCTTGTGTGGAGTCGGGGCCGGAACCTGAGGATTCCTCTCCAGTGCTGACATGGATCTTGGGGTACTTCTGGAGTCTCCCCAGGGGAGTCAGTCCTCGTCTCGAATGCGGGCATGCACTTGCGCTTTTCTCCAGAGCGGTAGCAGCAGTGTCACGCAGTCCGTCGCGTGGATCAAAGGATCTATGGTTTTCCCTCGAGTCTTTCCCACGAGGCTTTCCCACGAGGCTTTCCCATAGGGCTGTCCCACGTGCACACGTGGTGGGAGTCGATCCTCGGCTTGAACGTCAAGGCAGTGCAGGGAAAACAGGTTCCTCTGGAATGGACTGACACATCTGGGGGACTCTTGGAATGGTGGCACGACCCTGGAGTTCCTCTCGCCTTTCCTGTGGAGAGCGCCTCCTCTTGAGATGCGACGGGAACGCCGGGAATTCTTTCCCTACGAAACAGGGAAAGGATCCCTCATCTCGAGCTAGGAGGCGGAAACGGGGCTCCCCTGGATGTGTGCGGGACCCCACGTGCTTCCTCTCGAGTGGAGACGGGTATGTCGGGGAACTTCTTGAGTTGCAGCAAGGGTGTGAAGGACCCTTTGGAAGTTCCAGTGGTTAGACGTGATTAGCCTCGAGAAGCCTCAGCGGAAATGGGCCTCATCTCGCCTGGAGGGCAAAACCTCCTGGATTTTCTCGAGTTGCGGCAGGTGCTCTCGACTTACGACGGGGACCTCAGGGACCCGCTCTGGTGGCCTCAGGAAAGGCCAGTCCCCATGCGAGTTCCTCGGGGGCCTCTCGGGATTCCTCTCCCGTCGATGCCGGGGCCTAAGACCTTGTGTGGAGTCGGGGCCGGAACCTGAGGATTCCTCTCCAGTGCTGACATGGATCTTGGGGTACTTCTGGAGTCTCCCCAGGGGAGTCAGTCCTCGTCTCGAATGCGGGCATGCACTTGCGCTTTCCTCCAGAGCGGTAGCAGCAGTGTCACGCAGTCCGCCGCGTGGATCAAAGGATCTATGGTTTTCCCTCGAGTCTTTCCCACGAGGCTTTCCCACGAGGCTTTCCCACAGGGCTGTCCCACGTGCACACGTGGTGGGAGTCGATCCTCGGCTTGAACGTCAAGGCAGTGCAGGGAAAACAGTTTCCTCTGGAATGGACTGACACATCTGGTCGTCTCTTGGAATGGTGCCACGACCCTGTGGTTCCTCTCGCCTTTCCTGTGAAGAGCGCCACCTCTTGAGTTGCGACGGGAATGCCGGGAATTCTTTCCCTACGAAACAGGGAAAGGATCCCTCATCTCGAGCTAGGAGGCGGAAACGGGGCTCCCCTGGATGTGTGCGGGACCCCACGTGCTTCCTCTCGAGTGGAGACGGGTATGTTGGGGAACTGCTTGAGTTGCAGCAAGGGTGTGAAGGACCCTTTGGAAGTTCCAGTGGTTAGATGTGATTAGCCTCGAGAAGCCTCAGCGGAAATGGGCCTCATCTCGCCTGGAGGGCAAAACCTCCTGGATTTTCTCGAGTTGCGGCAGGTGCTCTCGACTTACGACGGGGACCTCAGGGACCCGCTCTGGTGGCCTAAGGAAAGGCCAATCCCCATGCGAGTTCCTAGGGGGCCCTTAGGGATTCCTCTCCCGTCGATGCCGGGGCCTAAGACCTTGTGTGGAGTCGGGGCCGGAACCTGAGGATTCCTCTCCAGTGCTGACATGGATCTAGGGGTACTTCTGGAGTCTCCCCAGGGGAGTCAGTCCTCGTCTCGAATGCGGGCATGCACTTGCGCTTTCCTCCAGAGCGGTAGCAGCAGTGTCACGCAGTCCGCCGCGTGGGTCAAAGGATCTATGGTTTTCCCTCCAGTCTTTCCCACGAGGCTTTCCCTCAGGGCTGTCCCACGTGCACACGTGGTGGGAGTGGATCCTCGGCTTGAACGTCAAGGCAGTGCAGGGAAAACAGGTTCCTCTGGAATGGACTGACACATCTGGGGGACTCTTGGAATGGTGGCACGACCCTGGAGTTCCTCTCGCCTTTCCTGTGGAGAGCGCCTCCTCTTGAGATGCGACGGGAACGCCGGGAATTCTTTCCCTACGAAACAGGGAAAGGATCCCTCATCTCGAGCTAGGAGGCGGAAACGGGGCTCCCCTGGATGTGTGCGGGACCCCACGTGCTTCCTTTCGAGTGGAGACGGGTATGTCGGGGAACTTCTTGAGTTGCAGCAAGGGTGTGAAGGACCCTTTGGAAGTTCCAGTGTTTAGACGTGATTAGCCTCGAAAACCTCTGGGGAAATGAGCCTCATCTCGCCTGGAGGGCAAAACATCCTGGATTTTCTCGAGTTGCGGCAGGTGATCTCGACTTACGACGGGGACCTCAGGGACCCGCTCTGGTGGCCTCAGGAAAAGCCAGTCACCATGCGAGTTCCTCGGGGGCCTCTCGGGATCCCTCTCCCGTCGATGCCAGGGCCTAAGTCCTTGTGTGGAGTCGGGGCCGGAACCTGAGGATTCCTCTCCAGTGCTGACATGGATCTTGGGGTACTTCTGGAGTCTTCCCAGGGGAGTCAGTCCTCGTCTCGAATGCGGGCATGCACTTGCGCTTTCCTCCAGAGCCGTAGCAGCAGTGTCACGGAGCCCGCCGCGTGGATCAAAGGATCTATGGTTTTGCCTCGAGTCTTTCCCACGAGGCTTTCCCACGAGGCTTTCCCACAGGGCTGTCCCACGTGCACACGTGGTGGGAGTCGATCCTCGGCTTGAAAGTCAAGGCAGTGCAGGGAAAACAGGTTCCTCTGTAATGGACTGACACATCTGGGGGTCTCTTGGAATGGTGGCACGACCCTGGAGTTCCTCTCCCCTTTCCTGTGGAGAGCGCCTCCTCTTGAGATGCGACGGGAACGCCGGGAATTCTTTCCCTACGAAACAGGGAAAGGATCCCTCATCTCGAGCTAGGAGGCGAAACGGGGCTCCCCTGAATGTGTGCGGGACACCACGTGCTTCCTCTCGAGTGGAGACGGTTATGTCGGGGAACTTCTTGAGCTGCAGCAAGGGTGTGAAGGACCCTTTGGAAGTTCCAGTGGTTCGATGTGATTGGCCTCGAGAAGCCTCAGCGGAAATGGGCCTCATCTCGCCTGGAGGGCAAAACCTCCTGGATTTTCTCGAGTTGCAGCAGGTGCTCTCGACTTTCGACGGGGACCTCAGGGACCCGCTCTGGTGGCCTCAGGAAAGGCCAGTCCCCATGCGAGTTCCTCGGGGGCCTCTGGGGATTCCTCTCCCGTCGATGCCGGGGCCTAAGACCTTGTGTGGAGTCGGGGCCGGAACCTGAGGATTCCTCTCCAGTGCTGACATGGATCTTGGGGTACTTCTGGAGTCTCCCCAGGGGAGTCAGTCCTCGTCTCGAATGCGGGCATGCACTTGCGCTTTCCACCAGAGCGGTAGCAGCAGTGTCACGCAGTCCGCCGCGTGGATCAAAGGATCTATGGTTTTCCCTCGAGTCTTTCCCACGAGGCTTTCCCACGAGGCTTTCCCACAGGGCTGTCCCACGTGCACACGTGGTGGGAGTCGATCCTCGGCTTGAACGTCAAGGCAGTGCAGGGAAAACAGGTTCCTCTGGAATGGACTGACACATCTGGGGGACTCTTGGAATGGTGTCACGACCCTGGAGTTCCTCTCGCCTTTCCTGTGGAGAGCGCCTCCTCTTGAGATGCGACGGGAACGCCGGGAATTCTTTCCCTACGAAACAGGGAAAGGATCCCTCATCTCGAGCTAGGAGGCGGAAACGGGGCTCCCCTGGATGTGTGCCGGACCCCACGTGCTTCCTCTCGAGTGGAGACGTGTATGTCGGGGAACTTCTTGAGTTGCAGCAAGGGTGTGAAGCACCCTTTGGAAGTTCCAGTGGTTAGACGTGATTGGCCTCGAGAAGCCTCAGCGGAAATGGGCCTCATCTCGCCTGGAGGGCAAAACCTCCTGGATTTTCTCGAGTTGCGGCAGGTGCTCTCGACTTACGACGGGGACCTCAGGGACCCGCTCTGGTGGCCTCAGGAAAGGCCAGTCCCCATGCGAGTTCCTCGGGGGCCTCTCGGGATTCCTCTCCCGTCGATGCCGGGGCCTAAGACCTTGTGTGGAGTCGGGGCCGGAACCTGAGGATTCCTCTCCAGTGCTGACATGGATCTTGGGGTACTTCTGGAGTCTCCCCAGGAGAGTCAGTCCTCGTCTCGAATGCGGGCATGCACTTGCGCTTTCCACCAGAGCGGTAGCAGCAGTGTCTCGCGGTCCGTCGCGTGGATCAAAGGATCTATGGTTTTCCCTCGAGTCTTTCCCACGAGGCTTTCCCACGAGGCTTTCCCACAGGGCTGTCCCACGTGCACACGTGGTGGGAGTGGATCCTCGGCTTGAACGTCAAGGCAGTGCAGGGAAAACAGGTTCCTCTGGAATGGACTGACACATCTGGGGGACTCTTGGAATGGTGGCACGACCCTGGAGTTCCTCTCGCCTTTCCTGTGGAGAGCGCCTCCTCTTGAAATGCGACGGGAACGCCGGGAATTCTTTCCCTACGAAACAGGGAAAGGATCCCTCATCTCGAGCTAGGAGGCGGAAACGGGGCTCCCCTGGATGTGTGCGGGACCCCACGTGCTTCCTCTCGAGTGGAGACGGGTATGTCGGGGAACTTCTTGAGTTGCAGCAAGGGTGTGAAGGACCCTTTGGAAGTTCCAGTGGTTAGATGTGATTGGCCTTGAGAAGCCTCAGCGGAAATGGGCCTCATCTCGCCTGGAGGGCAAAACCGCCTGGATTTTCTCGAGTTGCGGCAGGTGCTCTCGACTTTCGACGAGGACCTCAGGGACCCGCTCTGGTGGCCTCAGGAAAGGCCAGTCCCCATGCGAGTTCCTCTGGGGATTCCTCTCCCGTCGATGCCGGGGCCTAAGACCTTGTGTGGAGTCGGGGCCGGAACCTGAGGATTCCTCTCCAGTGCTGACATGGATCTTGGGGTACTTCTGGAGTCTCCCCAGGGGAGTCAGTCCTCGTCTCGAATGCGGACATGCACTTTCGCTTTCCTCCAGAGCGGTAGCAGCAGTGTCACGCAGTCCGCCGCGTGGATCAAAGGATCTATGGTTTTCCCTCGAGTCTTTCCCACGAGGCTTTCCCACGAGGCTTTCCCACAGGGCTGTCCCACGTGCACACGTGGTGGGAGTCGATCCTCGGCTTGAACGTCAAGGCAGTGCAGGGAAAACAGGTTCCTCTGGAATGGACTGACACATCTGGGGGACTCTTGGAATGGTGGCACGACCCTGGAGTTCCTCTCGCCTTTCCTGTGGAGAGCGCCTCCTCTTGAGATGCGACGGGAACGCCGGGAATTCTTTCCCTACGAAACAGGGAAAGGATCCCTCATCTCGAGCTAGGAGGCGGAAACGGGGCTCCCCTGGATGTGTGCGGGACCCCACGTGCTTCCTCTCGAGTGGAGACGGGTATCTCGGGGAACTTCTTGAGTTGCAGCAAGGGTGTGAAGGACCCTTTGGAAGTTCCAGTGGTTAGACGTGATTAGGCTCGAGAAGCCTCAGCGGAAATGGGCCTCATCTCGCCTGGAGGGCAAAACCTCCTGGATTTTCTCGAGTTGCGGCAGGTGCTCTCGACTTACGACGGGGACCTCAGGGACCCGCTCTGGTGGCCTCAGGAAAGGCCAGTCCCCATGCGAGTTCCTCGGGGGCCTCTCGGGATTCCTCTCCCGTCGATGCTGGGGCCTAAGACCTTGTGTGGAGTCGGGGCCGGAACCTGAGGATTCCTCTCCAGTGCTGACATGGATCTTGGGGTACTTCTGGAGTCTCCCCAGGGGAGTCAGTCCTCGTCTCGAATGCGGGCATGCACTTGCGCTTTTCTCCAGAGCGGTAGCAGCAGTGTCACGCAGTCCGTCGCGTGGATCAAAGGATCTATGGTTTTCCCTCGAGTCTTTCCCACGAGGCTTTCCCACGAGGCTTTCCCATAGGGCTGTCCCACGTGCACACGTGGTGGGAGTCGATCCTCGGCTTGAACGTCAAGGCAGTGCAGGGAAAACAGGTTCCTCTGGAATGGACTGACACATCTGGGGGACACTTGGAATGGTGGCACGACCCTGGAGTTCCTCTCGCCTTTCCTGTGGAGAGCGCCTCCTCTTGAGATGCGACGGGAACGCCGGGAATTCTTTCCCTACGAAACAGGGAAAGGATCCCTCATCTCGAGCTAGGAGGCGGAAACGGGGCTCCCCTGGATGTGTGCGGGACCCCACGTGCTTCCTCTCGAGTGGAGACGGGTATGTCGGGGAACTTCTTGAGTTGCAGCAAGGGTGTGAAGGACCCTTTGGAAGTTCCAGTGGTTAGACGTGATTAGCCTCGAGAAGCCTCAGCGGAAATGGGCCTCATCTCGCCTGGAGGGCAAAACCTCCTGGATTTTCTCGAGTTGCGGCAGGTGCTCTCGACTTACGACGGGGACCTCAGGGACCCGCTCTGGTGGCCTCAGGAAAGGCCAGTCCCCATGCGAGTTCCTCGGGGGCCTCTCGGGATTCCTCTCCCGTCGATGCCGGGGCCTAAGACCTTGTGTGGAGTCGGGGCCGGAACCTGAGGATTCCTCTCCAGTGCTGACATGGATCTTGGGGTACTTCTGGAGTCTCCCCAGGGGAGTCAGTCCTCGTCTCGAATGCGGACATGCACTTTCGCTTTCCTCCAGAGCGGTAGCAGCAGTGTCACGCAGTCCGCCGCGTGGATCAAAGGATCTATGGTTTTCCCTCGAGTCTTTCCCACGAGGCTTTCCCACGAGGCTTTCCCACAGGGCTGTCCCACGTGCACACGTGGTGGGAGTCGATCCTCGGCTTGAACGTCAAGGCAGTGCAGGGAAAACAGGTTCCTCTGGAATGGACTGACACATCTGGGGGACTCTTGGAATGGTGGCACGACCCTGGAGTTCCTCTCGCCTTTCCTGTGGAGAGCGCCTCCTCTTGAGATGCGACGGGAACGCCGGGAATTCTTTCCCTACGAAACAGGGAAAGGATCCCTCATCTCGAGCTAGGAGGCGGAAACGGGGCTCCCCTGGATGTGTGCGGGACCCCACGTGCTTCCTCTCGATTGGAGACGGGTATCTCGGGGAACTTCTTGAGTTGCAGCAAGGGTGTGAAGGACCCTTTGGAAGTTCCAGTGGTTAGACGTGATTAGGCTCGAGAAGCCTCAGCGGAAATGGGCCTCATCTCGCCTGGAGGGCAAAACCTCCTGGATTTTCTCGAGTTGCGGCAGGTGCTCTCGACTTACGACGGGGACCTCAGGGACCCGCTCTGGTGGCCTCAGGAAAGGCCAGTCCCCATGCGAGTTCCTCGGGGGCCTCTCGGGATTCCTCTCCCGTCGATGCTGGGGCCTAAGACCTTGTGTGGAGTCGGGGCCGGAACCTGAGGATTCCTCTCCAGTGCTGACATGGATCTTGGGGTACTTCTGGAGTCTCCCCAGGGGAGTCAGTCCTCGTCTCGAATGCGGGCATGCACTTGCGCTTTTCTCCAGAGCGGTAGCAGCAGTGTCACGCAGTCCGTCGCGTGGATCAAAGGATCTATGGTTTTCCCTCGAGGCTTTCCCACGAGGCTTTCCCACGAGGCTTTCCCATAGGGCTGTCCCACGTGCACACGTGGTGGGAGTCGATCCTCGGCTTGAACGTCAAGGCAGTGCAGGGAAAACAGGTTCCTCTGGAATGGACTGACACATCTGGGGGACTCTTGGAATGGTGGCACGACCCTGGAGTTCCTCTCGCCTTTCCTGTGGAGAGCGCCTCCTCTTGAGATGCGACGGGAACGCCGGGAATTCTTTCCCTACGAAACAGGGAAAGGATCCCTCATCTCGAGCTAGGAGGCGGAAACGGGGCTCCCCTGGATGTGTGCGGGACCCCACGTGCTTCCTCTCGAGTGGAGACGGGTATGTCGGGGAACTTCTTGAGTTGCAGCAAGGGTGTGAAGGACCCTTTGGAAGTTCCAGTGGTTAGATGTGATTAGCCTCGAGAAGCCTCAGCGGAAATGGGCCTCATCTCGCCTGGAGGGCAAAACCTCCTGGATTTTCTCGAGTTGCGGCAGGTGCTCTCGACTTACGACGGGGACCTCAGGGACCCGCTCTGGTGGCCTAAGGAAAGGCCAATCCCCATGCGAGTTCCTAGGGGGCCCTTAGGGATTCCTCTCCCGTCGATGCCGGGGCCTAAGACCTTGTGTGGAGTCGGGGCCGGAACCTGAGGATTCCTCTCCAGTGCTGACATGGATCTAGGGGTACTTCTGGAGTCTCCCCAGGGGAGTCAGTCCTCGTCTCGAATGCGGGCATGCACTTGCGCTTTCCTCCAGAGCGGTAGCAGCAGTGTCACGCAGTCCGCGGCGTGGGTCATAGGATCTATGGTTTTCCCTCCAGTCTTTCCCACGAGGCTTTCCCACGAGGCTTTCCCACAGGGCTGTCCCACGTGCACACGTGGTGGGAGTCGATCCTCGGCTTGAACGTCAAGGCAGTGCAGGGAAAACAGGTTCCTCTGGAATGGACTGACACATCTGGGGGACTCTTGGAATGGTGGCACGACCCAGGAGTTCCTCTCGCCTTTCCTGTGGAGACCGCCTCCTCTGGAGATGCGACGGGAACGCCGGGAATTCTTTCCCTACGAAACAGGGAAAGGATCCCTCATCTCGAGCTAGGAGGCGGAAAAGGGGCTCCCCTGGATGTGTGCCGGACCCCACGTGCTTCCTCTCGAGTGGAGACGGCTATGTCGGGGAACTTCTTGAGTTGCAGCAAGGGTGTGAAGGACCCTTTGGAAGTTCCAGTGGTTAGATGTGATTGGCCTCGAGAAGCCTCAGCGGAAATGGGCTTCATCTCGCCTGGAGGGCAAAACCGCCTGGATTTTCTCGAGTTGCGGCAGGTGCTCTCGACTTACGAGGAGGACCTCAGGGACCCGCTCTGGTGGCCTCAGGAAAGGCCAGTCCCCATGCGAGTTCCTCTGGGGATTCCTCTCCCGTCGATGCCGGGGCCTAAGACCATGTGTGAAGTCGGGGCCGGAACCTGAGGATTCCTCTCCAGTGCTGACATGGATCTTGGGGTACTTCTGGAGTCTCCCCAGGGGAGTCAGTCCTCGTCTCGAATGCGGGCATGCACTTGCGCTTTCCTCCAGAGCGGTAGCAGCAGTGTCACGCAGTCCGCCCAATGGATCAAATGATCTATGGTTTTCCCTCGAGGCTTTCCCACGAGGCTTTCCCACGAGGCTTTCCCTCAGGGCTGTCCCACGTGCACACGTGGTGGGAGTGGATCCTCGGCTTGAACGTCAAGGCAGTGCAGGGAAAACAGGTTCCTCTGGAATGGACTGACACATCTGGGGGACTCTTGGAATGGTGGCACGACCCTGGAGTTCCTCTCGCCTTTCCTGTGGAGAGCGCCTCCTCTTGAGATGCGACGGGAACGCCGGGAATTCTTTCTCTACGAAACAGGGAAAGGATCCCTCATCTCGAGCTAGGAGGCGGAAACGGGGCTCCCCTGGATGTGTGCGGGACCCCACGTGCTTCCTTTCGAGTGGAGACGGGTATGTCGGGGAACTTCTTGAGTTGCAGCAAGGGTGTGAAGGACCCTTTGGAAGTTCCAGTGTTTAGACGTGATTAGCCTCGAAAACCTCTGGGGAAATGAGCCTCATCTCGCCTGGAGGGCAAAACATCCTGGATTTTCTCGAGTTGCAGCAGGTGCTCTCGACTTTCGACGGGGACCTCAGGGACCCGCTCTGGTGGCCTCAGGAAAGGCCAGTCCCCATGCGAGTTCCTCGGGGGCCTCTGGGGATTCCTCTCCCGTCGATGCCGGGGCCTAAGACCTTGTGTGGAGTCGGGGCCGGAACCTGAGGATTCCTCTCCAGTGCTGACATGGATCTTGGGGTACTTCTGGAGTCTCCCCAGGGGAGTCAGTCCTCGTCTCGAATGCGGGCATGCACTTGCGCTTTCCACCAGAGCGGTAGCAGCAGTGTCACGCAGTCCGCCGCGTGGATCAAAGGATCTATGGTTTTCCCTCGAGTCTTTCCCACGAGGCTTTCCCACGAGGCTTTCCCACAGGGCTGTCCCTCGTGCACACGTGGTGGGAGTCGATCCTCGGCTTGAACGTCAAGGCAGTGCAGGGAAAACAGGTTCCTCTGGAATGGACTGACACATCTGGGGGACTCTTGGAATGGTGTCACGACCCTGGAGTTCCTCTCGCCTTTCCTGTGGAGAGCGCCTCCTCTTGAGATGCGACGGGAACGCCGGGAATTCTTTCCCTACGAAACAGGGAAAGGATCCCTCATCTCGAGCTAGGAGGCGGAAACGGGGCTCCCCTGGATGTGTGCCGGATCCCACGTGCTTCCTCTCGAGTGGAGACGTGTATGTCGGGGAACTTCTTGAGTTGCAGCAAGGGTGTGAAGCACCCTTTGGAAGTTCCAGTGGTTAGATGTGATTGGCCTCGAGAAGCCTCAGCGGAAATGGGCCTCATCTCGCCTGGAGGGCAAAACCTCCTGGATTTTCTCGAGTTGCGGCAGGTGCTCTCGACTTACGACGGGGACCTCAGCGACCCGCTCTGGTGGCCTCAGGAAAGGCCAGTCCCCATGCGAGTTCCTCGGGGGCCTCTCGGGATTCCTCTCCCGTCGATGCCGGGGCCTAAGACCTTGTGTGGAGTCGGGGCCGGAACCTGAGGATTCCTCTCCAGTGCTGACATGGATCTTGGGGTACTTCTGGAGTCTCCCCAGGAGAGTCAGTCCTCGTCTCGAATGCGGGCATGCACTTGCGCTTTCCACCAGAGCGGTAGCAGCAGTGTCACGCAGTCCGCCGCGTGGATCAAAGGATCTATGGTTTTCCCTCGAGTCTTTCCCACGAGGCTTTCCCACGAGGCTTTCCCACAGGGCTGTCCCACGTGCACACGTGGTGGGAGTGGATCCTCGGCTTGAACGTCAAGGCAGTGCAGGGAAAACAGGTTCCTCTGGAATGGACTGACACATCTGGGGGACTCTTGGAATGGTGGCACGACCCTGGAGTTCCTCTCGCCTTTCCTGTGGAGAGCGCCTCCTCTTGAGATGCGACGGGAACGCCGGGAATTCTTTCCCTACGAAACAGGGAAAGGATCCCTCATCTCGAGCTAGGAGGCGGAAACGGGGCTCCCCTGGATGTGTGCGGGACCCCACGTGTTTCCTCTCGAGTGGAGACGGGTATGTCGGGGAACTTCTTGAGTTGCAGCAAGGGTGTGAAGGACCCTTTGGAAGTTCCAGTGGTTAGATGTGATTGGCCTTGAGAAGCCTCAGCGGAAATGGGCCTCATCTCGCCTGGAGGGCAAAACCGCCTGGATTTTCTCGAGTTGCGGCAGGTGCTCTCGACTTTCGACGAGGACCTCAGGGACCCGCTCTGGTGGCCTCAGGAAAGGCCAGTCCCCATGCGAGTTCCTCTGGGGATTCCTCTCCCGTCGATGCCGGGGCCTAAGACCTTGTGTGGAGTCGGGGCCGGAACCTGAGGATTCCTCTCCAGTGCTGACATGGATCTTGGGGTACTTCTGGAGTCTCCCCAGGGGAGTCAGTCCTCGTCTCGAATGCGGGCATGCACTTGCGCTTTCCTCCAGAGCGGTAGCAGCAGTGTCACGCAGTCCGCCGCGTGGATCAAAGGATCTATGGTTTTCCCTCGAGTCTTTCCCACGAGGCTTTCCCACGAGGCTTTCCCACAGGGCTGTCCCACGTGCACACGTGGTGGGAGTCGATCCTCGGCTTGAACGTCAAGGCAGTTCAGGGAAAACAGGTTCCTCTGGAATGGACTGACACATCTGGGGGACTCTTGGATGGTGGCACGACCCTTCAGTTCCTCTCGCCTTTCCTGTGGAGAGCGCCTCCTCTTGAGATGCGACGGGAACGCCGGGAATTCTTTCCCTACGAAACATGGAAAGGATCCCTCATCTCGAGCTAGGAGGCGGAAACGGGGCTCCCCTGGATGTGTGCGGGACCCACGTGCTTCCTCTCGAGTGGAGACGGGTATGTCGGGGAACTTCTTGAGTTGCAGCAAGGGTGTGAAGGACCCTTTGGAAGTTCCAGTGGTTAGATGTTATTAGCCTCGAGAAGCCTCAGCGGAAATGGGCCTCATCTCGTGTGGAGGGCAAAACCTCCTGGATTTTCTCGAGTTGCGGCAGGTGCTCTCGACTTACGACAGGGACCTCAGCGACCCTCTTTGGTGGCCTCAGGAAAGGCCAGTCCCCATGCGAGTTCCTCGGGGGCCTCTGGGGATTCCTCTCCCGTCGATGCCGGGGCCTATGTCCTTGTGTGGAGTCGGGGCCGGAACCTGAGGATTCCTCTGCAGTGCTGACATGGATCTTGGGGTACTTCTGGAGTCTCCCCAGGGGAGTCAGTCCTCGTCTCGAATGCGGGCATGCACTTGCGCTTTCCTCCAGAGCGGTAGCAGCAGTGTCACGCAGTCCGCCGCGTGGATCAAAGGATCTATGGTTTTCCCTCGAGTCTTTCCCACGAGGCTTTCCCACGGGCTTTCCCACAGGGCTGTCCCACGTGCACACGTGGTGGGAGTCGATCCTCGGCTTGAACGTTAAGGCAGTGCAGGGAAAACAGGTTCCTCTGGAATGGACTGACACATCTGGGGGACTCTTGGAATGGTGTCTCGACCCTGGAGTTCCTCTCGCCTTTCCTGTGGAGAGCGCCTCCTCTTGAGATGCGACGGGAACGCCGGGAATTCTTTCCCTACGAAACAGGGAAAGGATCCCTCATCTCGAGCTAGGAGGCGGAAACGGGGCTCCCCTGGATGTGTGCGGGACCCCACGTGCTTCCTCTCGAGTGGAGACGGGTATGTCGCGGAACTGCTTCAGTTGCAGCAAGGGTGTGAAGGACCCTTTGGAAGTTCCAGTGGTTAGATGTGATTAGCCTCGAGAAGCCTCAGCGGAAATGGGCCTCATCTCGCCTGGAGGGCAAAACCTCCTGGATTTTCTCGAGTTGCGGCAGGTGCTCTCGACTTACGATGGGGACCTCAGGGACCCGCTCTGGTGGCCTCAGGAAAGGCCAGTCCCCATGTGAGTTCCTCGGGGGCCTCTCGGCATTCCTCTCCCGTCGATGCCGGGGCCTAAGACCTTGTGTGGAGTCGGGGCCGGAACCTGAGGATTCCTCTCCAGTGCTGACATGGATCTTGGGGTACTTCTGGAGTCTCCCCAGGGGAGTCAGTCCTCGTCTCGAATTCGGGCATGCACTTGCGCTTTCCTCCAGAGCGGAAGCAGCAGTGTCACGCAGTCCCCCGCGTGGATCAAAGGATCTATGGTATTCCCTCGTGTCTTTCCCACGAGGCTTTCCCACGAGGCTTTCCCACAGGGCTGTCCCACGTGCACACGTGGTGGGAGTCAATCCTCGGCTTGAACGTCAAGGCAGTGCAGGGAAAACAGGTTCCTCTGGAATGGACTGACACATCTGGGGGTCTCTTGGAATGGTGCCACGACCCTGGAGTTCCTCTCGCCTCTCCTGTGGAGAGCGCCTCCTCTTGAGATGCGACGGGAACGCCGGGAATTCTTTCCCTACGAAACAGGGAAAGGATCCCTCACCTCGAGCTAGGAGGCGGAAACAGGGCTCCCCTGGATGTGTGCGGGACCCCACGTGCTTCCTCTCGAGTGGAGACGGGTATGTCGCAGAACTGCTTCAGTTGCAGCAAGGGTGTGAAGGACCCTTTGGAAGTTCCAGTGGTTAGATGTGATTAGCCTCGAGAAGCCTCAGCGGAAATGGGCCTCATCTCGCCTGGAGGGCAAAACCTCCTGGATTTTCTCGAGTTGCGGCAGGTGCTCTCGACTTACGATGGGGACCTCAGGGACCCGCTCTGGTGGCCTCAGGAAAGGCCAGTCCCCATGCGAGTTCCTCAGGGGCCTCTCGGGATTCCTCTCCCGTCGATTCCGGGGCCTAAGAACTTGTGTGGAGTCGGGGCCGGAACCTGAGGATTCCTCTCCAGTGCTGACATGGATCTTGGGGTACTTCTGGAGTCTCCCCAGGGGAGTCAGTCCTCGTCTCGAGTGCGGGCAGGCACTTGCGCTTTCCTCCAGAGCGGTAGCAGCAGTGTCACGCAGTCCACCGCGTGGATCAAAGGATCTATGGTTTTCCCTCGAGTCTTTCCCACGAGGCATTCCCACGAGGCTTTCCCACAGGGCTGTCCCACGTGCACACGTGGTGGGAGTCGATCCTCGGCTTGAACATCAAGGCAGTGCAGGGAAAAATGGTTCCTCTGGAATGGACTGACACATCTGGGGGTCTCTTGGAATGGTGCCACGACCCTGGAGTTCCTCTCGCCTTTCCTGCGGAGAGCGCCTCCTCTTGAGATGCGACGGGAACGCCGGGAATTCTTTCCCTACGAAACAGGGAAAGGATCCCTCATCTCGAGCTAGGAGGCGGAAACAGGGCTCCCCTGGATGTGTGCGGGACCCCACGTGCTTCCTCTCGAGTGGAGACGGGTATGTCGCGGAACTGCTTCAGTTGCAGCAAGGGTGTGAAGGACCCTTTGGAAGTTCCAGTGGTTAGATGTGATTAGCCTCGAGAAGCCTCAGCGGAAATGGGCCTCATCTCGCCTGGAGGGCAAAACCTCCTGGATTTTCTCGAGTTGCGGCAGGTGCTCTCGACTTACGACGGGGACCTCAGGGACCCGCTCTGGTGGCCTCAGGAAAGGCCAGTCCCCATGCGAGTTCCTCGGGGCCTCTCGGGATTCCTCTCCCGTCGATGCCGGGGCCTAAGACCTTGTGTGGAGTGGGGGCCGGAACCTGAGGATTCCTCTCCAGTGCTGACATGGATCTTGGGGTACTTCTGGAGTCTCCCCAGGGGAGTCAGTCCTCGTCTCGAATGCGGGCATGCACTTGCGCTTTCCTCCAGAGCGGTAGCAGCAGTGTCACGCAGTCGGCCGCGTGGATCAAAGGATCTATGGTTTTCCCTCGAGTCTTTCCCACGAGGCTTTCCCACGAGGCTTTCCCACAGGGCTGTCCCACGTGCACACGTGGTGGGAGTCGATCCTCGGCTTGAACGTCAAGGCAGTGCAGGGAAAACAGGTTCATCTGGAATGGACTGACACATCTGGGGGTCTCTTGGAATGGTGGCACGACCCTGGAGTTCCTCTCGCCTCTCCTGTGGAGAGCGCCTCCTCTTGAGATGCGACGGGAACGCCGGGAATTCTTTCCCTAAGAAACAGGGAAAGGATCCCTCATCTCGAGCTAGGAGGCGGAAACGGGGCTCCCCTGGATGTGTGTGGGACCCCACGTGCTTCCTCTCGAGTGGAGACGGGTATGTCGGGGAACTTCTTGAGTTGCAGCAAGGGTGTGAAGGACCCTTTGGAAGTTCCAGTGGTTAGATGTGATTAGCCTCGAGAAGCCTCAGCGGAAATGGGCCTCATCTCGCCTGGAGGGCAAAACCTCCTGGATTTTCTCGAGTTGCAGCAGGTGCTCTCGACTTGCGACGGGGACCTCAGGGACCCGCTCTGGGGGCCTCAGGAAAGGCCAGTCCCCATGCGAGTTCCTCGGGGGCCTCTCGGGATTCCTCTCCCGTCGATGCCGGGGCCTAAGACCTTGTGTGGATTCGGGGCCGGAACCTGAGGATTCCTCTCCAGTGCTGACATGGATCTTGGGGTACTTCTGGAGTCTCCCCAGGGGAGTCAGTCCTCGTCTCGAATGCGGGCATGCACTTGCGCTTTCCTCCAGAGCGGTAGCAGCAGTGTCACGCAGTCCGCCGCGTGGATCTAAGGATCTATGGTTTTCCCTCGAGTCTTTCCCACGAGGCTTTCCCACGAGGGTTTCCCACAGGACTGTCCCACCTGCACACGTGGTGGGAGTGGATTCTCGGCTTGAACGTCAAGGCAGTGCAGGGAAAACAGGTTCCTCTGGAATGGACTGACACATCTGGGGGACTCTTGGAATGGTGGCACGACCCTGGAGTTCCTCTCGCCTTTCCTGTGGAGAGCGCCTCCTCTTGAGATGCGACGGGAACGCCGGGAATTCTTTCCCTACGAAACAGGGAAAGGATCCCTCATCTCGAGCTAGGAGGCGGAAACGGGGCTCCCCTGGATGTGTGCGGGACCCCACGTGCTTCCTCTCGAGTGGAGACGGGTATGTCGGGGAACTTCTTGAGTTGCAGCAATGGTGTGAAGGACCCTTTTGAAGTTCCAGTGGTTAGACGTGATTAGCCTCGAGAAGCCTCAGCGGAAATGGGCCTCATCTCGCCTGGAGGGCAAAACCTCCTGGATTTTCTCGAGTTGCGGCAAGTGCTCTCGACTTACGACGGGGACCTCAGGGACCCGCTCTGGTGGAATCAGGAAAGGCCAGTCCCCATGCGAGTTCCTCGGGGGCGTCTCGGGATTCCTCTCCCGTCGATGCCGGGGCCTAAAACCTTGTGTGGAGTCGGGGCCGGAACCTGAGGATTCCTCTCCAGTGCTGACATGGATCTTGGGGTACTTCTGGAGTCTCCCCAGGGGAGTCAGTCCTCGTCTCGAATGCGGGCATGCACTTGCGCTTTCCTCCAGAGCGGTAGCAGCAGTGTCACGCAGTCCGCCGCGTGGATCAAAGGATCTATGTTTTTCCCTCGAGTCTTTCCCACGAGGCTTTCCCACGAGGCTTTCCCACAGGGCTGTCCCACGTGCACACGTGGTGGGAGTGGATCCTCGGCTTGAACGTCAAGGCAGTGCAGGGAAAACAGGTTCCTCTGGAATGGACTGACACATCTGGGGGACTCTTGGAATGGTGGCACGACCCTGGAGTTCCTCTCGCCTTTCCTGTGGAGAGCGCCTCCTCTTGAGATGCGACGGGAACGCCGGGAATTCTTTCCCTACGAAACAGGGAAAGGATCCCTCATCTCGAGCTACGAGGCGGAAACGGGGCTCCCCTGGATGTGTGCGGGACGCCACGTGCTTCCTCTCGAGTGGAGACGGGTATGTCGGGGAACTTCTTGAGTTGCAGCAATGGTGTGAAGGACCCTTTGGAAGTTCCAGTGGTTAGACGTGATTAGCCTCGAGAAGCCTCAGCGGAAATGGGCCTCATCTCGCCTGGTGGGCAAAACCTCCTGGATTTTCTCGAGTTGCGGCAGGTGCTCTCGACTTACGACGGGGACCTCAGGGACCCGCTCTGGTGGCCTCAGGAAAGGCCAGTCCCCATGCGAGTTCCTCGGGGGCCTCTGGGGATTCCTCTCCCGTCGATGCCGGGGCCTAAGACCTTGTGTGGAGTCGGGGCCGGAACCTGAGGATTCCTCTCAAGTGCTGACATGGATCTTGGGGTACTTCTGGAGTCTCCCCAGGGGAGTCAGTCCTCGTCTCGAATGTGGGCATGCACTTGCGCTTTCCTCCAGAGCGGTAGCAGCAGTGTCACGCAGTCCGCCGCGTGGATCAAAGGATCTATGGTTTTCCCTCGAGTTTTCCCACGAGGCTTTCCCACGAGGCTTTCCCACAGGGCTGTCCCACGTGCACACGTGGTGGGAGTGGATGCTCGGCTTGAACGTCAAGGCAGTGCAGGGAAAACAGGTTCCTCTGGAATGGACTGACACATCTGGGGGACTCTTGGAATGGTGGCACGACCCTGGAGTTCCTCTCGCCTTTCCTGTGGAGAGCGCCTCCTCTTGAGATGCGACGGGAACGCCGGGAATTCTTTCCCTACGAAACAGGGAAAGGATCCCTCATCTCGAGGTAGGAGGCGGAAACGGGGCTCCCCTGGATGTGTGTGGGACCCCACGTGCTTCCTCTCGATGGAGACGGGTATGTCGGGGAACTTCTTGAGTTGCAGCAAGGGTGTGAAGGACCCTTTGGAAGTTCCAGCGGTTAGATGTGATTAGCCTCGAGAAGCCTCAGCGGAAATGGGCCTCATCTCGCCTGGAGGGCAAAACCTCCTGGATTTTCTCGAGTTGCGGCAGGTGCTCTCGACTTACGATGGGGACCTCAGGGACCCGCTCTGGTGGCCTCAGGAAAGGCCAGTCCCCATGCGAGTTCCTCGGGGGCGTCTCGGGATTCCTCTCCCGTCGATGCCGGGGCCTAAGACCTTGTGTGGAGTCGGGGCCGGAACCTGAGGATTCCTCTCCAGTGCTGACATGGATCTTGGGGTACTTCTGGAGTCTCCCCAGGGGAGTCAGTCCTCGTCTCGAATGCGGGCATGCACTTGCGCTTTCCTCCAGAGCGGTAGCAGCAGTGTCACGCAGTCCGCCGCGTGGATCAAAGGATCTATGGTTTTCCCTCGAGTCTTTCCCACGAGGCTTTCCCACGAGGCTTTCCCACAGGGCTGTCCCACGTGCACACGTGGTGGGAGTGGATCCTCGGCTTGAACGTCAAGGCAGTGCAGGGAAAACATGTTCCTCTGGAATGGACTGACACATCTGGGGGACTCTTGGAATGGTGGCACTACCCTGGAGTTCCTCTCGCCTTTCCTGTGGAGAGCGCCTCCTCTTGAGATGCGACGGGAACGCCGGGAATTCTTTCCCTACGAAACAGGGAAAGGATCCCTCATCTCGAGCTAGGAGGCGGAAACGGGGCTCCCCTGGATGTGTGCGGGACCCCACGTGCTTCCTCTCGAGTGGAGACGGGTATGTCGAGGAACTTCTTGAGTTGCAGCAAGGGTGTGAAGGACCCTTTGGAAGTTCCAGTGGTTAGACGTGATTAGCCTCGAGAAGCCTCAGCGGAAATGGGCCTCATCTCGCCTGGAGGGCAAAACCTCCTGGATTTTCTCGAGTTGCGGCAGGTGCTCTCGACTTACGACGGGGACCTCAGGGACCCGCTCTGGTGGCCTCAGGAAAGGCCAGTCCCCATGCGAGTTCCTCGGGGGCCTCTGGGGATTCCTCTCCCGTCGATGCCAGGGCCTAAGACCTTGTGTGCAGTCGGGGCCGGAACCTGAGGATTCCTCTCCAGTGCTGACATGGATCTTGGGGTACTTCTGGAGTCTCCCAAGGGGAGTCAGTCCTCGTCTCGAATGCGGGCATGCACTTGCGCTTTCCTCCAGAGCGGTAGCAGCAGTGTCACGCAGTCCGCCGCGTGGATCAAAGGATCTATGGTTTTCCCTCGAGTCTTTCCCACGAGGCTTTCCCACGAGGCTTTCCCACAGGGCTGTCCCACGTGCACACGTGGTGGGAGTGGATGCTCGGCTTGAACGTCAAGGCAGTGCAGGGAAAACAGGTTCCTCTGGAATGGACTGACACATCTGGGGGACTCTTGGAATGGTGGCACGACCCTGGAGTTCCTCTCTCCTTTCCTGTGGAGAGCGCCTCCTCTTGAGATGCGACGGGAACGCCGGGAATTCTTTCCCTACGAAACAGGGAAAGGATCCCTCATCTCGAGCTAGGAGGCGGAAACGGGGCTCCCCTGGATGTGTGCGGGACCCCACGTGCTTCCTCTCGAGTGGAGACGGGTATGTCGGGGAACTTCTTGAGTTGCAGCAAGGGTGTGAAGGACCCTTTGGAAGTTCCAGTGGTTAGACGTGATTAGCCTCGAGAAGCCTCAGCGGAAATGGGCCTCATCTCGCCTGGAGGGCAAAACCTCCTGGATTTTCTCGAGTTGCGGCAGGTGCTCTCGACTTACGACGGGGACCTCAGGGACCCTCTCTGGTGGCCTCAGGAAAGGCCAGTCCCCATGCGAGTTCCTCGGGGGCCTCTCGGGATTCCTCTCCCGTCGATGCCGGGGCCTAAGACCTTGTGTGGAGTCGGGGCCGGAACCTGAGGATTCCTCTCCAGTGCTGACATGGATCTTGGGGTACTTCTGGAGTCTCCCCAGGGGAGTCAGTCCTCGTCTCGAATGCGGGCATGCACTTGCGCTTTCCTCCAGAGCGGTAGCAGCAGTGTCAGGCAGTCCGCCGCGTGGATCAAAGGATCTATGGTTTTCCCTCGAGTCTTTCCCACGAGGCTTTCCCACGAGGCTTTCCCACCGGGCTGTCCCACGTGCACACGTGGTGGGAGTGGATCCTCGGCTTGAAAGTCCAGGCAGTGCAGGGAAAACAGGTTCCTCTGGAATGGACTGACACATCTGGGGGACTCTTGGAATGGTGGCACGACCCTGGAGTTCCTCTCGCCTTTCCTGTGGAGAGCGCCTCCTCTTGAGATGCGACGGGAACGCCGGGAATTCTTTCCCTACGAAACAGGGAAAGGATCCCTCATCTCGAGCTAGGAGGCGGAAACGGGGCTCCCCTGGATGTGTGCGGGACCCCCAGTGATTCCTCTCGAGTGGAGACGGGTATGTCGGGGAACTTCTTGAGTTGCAGCAAGGGTGTGAAGGACCCTTTGGAAGTTCCAGTGGTTAGACGTGATTAGCCTCGAGAAGCCTCAGCGGAAATGGACATCATCTCGCCTGGAAGGCAAAACCTCCTGGATTTTCTCGAGTTGCGGCAAGTGCTCTCGACTTACGACGGGGACCTCAGGGACCCGCTCTGGTGGCCTCAGGAAAGGCCAGTCCCCATGCGAGTTCCTCGGGGGCGTCTCGGGATTCCTCTCCCGTCGATGCCGGGGCCTAAAACCTTGTGTGGAGTCGGGGCCGGAACCTGAGGATTCCTCTCCAGTGCTGACATGGATCTTGGGGTACTTCTGGAGTCTCCCCAGGGGAGTCAGTCCTCGTCTCGAATGCGGGCATGCACTTGCGCTTTCCTCCAGAGCAGTAGCAGCAGTGTCACGCAGTCTGCCGCGTGGATCAAAGGATCTATGTTTTTCCCTCGAGTCTTTCCCACGAGGCTTTCCCACGAGGCTTTCCCACAGGGCTGTCCCACGTGCACACGTGGTGGGAGTGGATCCTCGGCTTGAACGTCAAGGCAGTGCAGGGAAAACAGGTTCCTCTGGAATGGACTGACACATCTGGGGGACTCTTGGAATGGTGGCACGACCCTGGAGTTCCTCTCGCCTTTCCTGTGGAGAGCGCCTCCTCTTGAGATGCGACGGGAACGCCGGGAATTCTTTCCCTAAGAAACAGGGAATGGATCCCTCATCTCGAGCTAGGAGGCGGAAACGGGGCTCCCCTGGATGTGTGCGGGACCCCACGTGCTTCCTCTCGAGTGGATACGGGTATGTCGGGGAACTTCTTGAGTTGCAGCAAGGGTGTGAAGGACCCTTTGGAAGTTCCAGTGGTTAGACGTGATTAGCCTCAAGAAGCCTCAGCGGAAATGGGCCTCATCTCGCCTGGAGGGCAAAACCTCCTGGATTTTCTCGAGTTGCGGCAGGTGCTCTCGACTTACGATGGGGACCTCAGGGACCCGCTCTGGTGGCCTCAGGAAAGGCCAGTCCCCATGCGAGTTCCTCGGGGGCGTCTCGGGATTCCTCTCCCGTCGATGCCGGGGCCTAAGACCTTGTGTGGAGTCGGGGCCGGAACCTGAGGATTCCTCTCCAGTGCTGACATGGATCTTGGGGTACTTCTGGAGTCTCCCCAGGGGAGTCAGTCCTCGTCTCGAATGCGGGCATGCACTTGCGCTTTCCTCCAGAGCGGTAGCAGCAGTGTCACGCAGTCCGCCGCGTGGATCAAAGGATCTATGGTTTTCCCTCGAGTCTTTCCCACGAGGCTTTCCCACGAGGCTTTCCCACAGGGCTGTCCCACGTGCACACGTGGTGGGAGTGGATCCTCGGCTTGAACGTCAAGGCAGTGCAGGGAAAACATGTTCCTCTGGAATGGACTGACACATCTGGGGGACTCTTGGAATGGTGGCACTACCCTGGAGTTCCTCTCGCCTTTCCTGTGGAGAGCGCCTCCTCTTGAGATGCGACGGGAACGCCGGGAATTCTTTCCCTACGAAACAGGGAAAGGATCCCTCATCTCGAGCTAGGAGGCGGAAACGGGGCTCCCCTGGATGTGTGCGGGACCCCACGTGCTTCCTCTCGAGTGGAGACGGGTATGTCGGGGAACTTCTTGAGTTGCAGCAAGGGTGTGAAGGACCCTTTGGAAGTTCCAGTGGTTAGACGTGATTAGCCTCGAGAAGCCTCAGCGGAAATGGGCCTCATCTCGCCTGGAGGGCAAAACCTCCTGGATTTTCTCGAGTTGCGGCAGGTGCTCTCGACTTACGACGGGGACCTCAGGGAACCGCTCTGGTGGCGTCAGGAAAGGCCAGTCCCCATGCGAGTTCCTCGGGGGCCTCTCGGGATTCCTCTCCCGTCGATGCCGGGGCCTAAGACCTTGTGTGGAGTCGGGGCCGGAACCTGAGGATTCCTCTCCAGTGCTGACATGGATCTTGGGGTACTTCTGGAGTCTCCCCAAGGGAGTCAGTCCTCGTCTCGAATGCGGGCATGCACTTGCGCTTTCCTCCAGAGCGGTAGCAGCAGTGTCACGCAGGCCGCCGCGTGGATCAAAGGATCTATGGTTTTCCCTCGAGTCTTTCCCACGAGGCTTTCCCACGAGGCTTTCCCACAGGGCTGTCCCACGTGCACACGTGTTGGGAGTCGATCCTCGGCTTGAACGTCAAGGCAGTGCAGGGAAAACAGGTTCCTCTGGAATGGACTGACAAATCTGGGGGACTCTTGGAATGGTGTCACGACCCTGGAGTTCCTCTCCCTTTCCTGTGGAGAGCGCCTCCTCTTGAGATGCGACGGGAACGCCGGGAATTCTTTCCCTACGAAACAGGGAAAGGATCCCTCATCTCGAGCTAGGAGGCGGAAACGGGGCTCCCCTGGATGTGTGCGGGACCCACGTGCTTCCTCACGAGTGGAGACGAGTATGTCGGGGAACTTCTTGAGTTGCAGCAAGGGTGTCAAGGACCCTTTGGAAGTTCCAGTGGTTAGACGTGATTATCCACGAGAAGCCTCAGCGGAAATGGGCCTCATCTCGCCTGGAGGGCAAAACCTCCTGGATTTTCTCGAGTTGCGGCAGGTGCTCTCAACTTAAGACGGGGACCTCAGGGAACCGCTCTGGTGGCCTCAGGAAAGGCCAGTCCCCATGCGAGTTCCTCGGGGGCCTCTCGGGATTCCTCTCCCGTCCATGCCGGGGCCTAAGACCGTGTGTGGAGTCGGGGCCGGAACCTGAGGATTCCTCTCCAGTGCTGACATGGATCTTGGGGTACTTCTGGAGTCTCCCCAGGGGAGTCAGTCCTCGTCTCGAATGCGGGCATGCACTTGCGCTTTCCTCCAGACCGGTAGCAGCAGTGTCACGCAGTCCGCCGCGTGGATCAAAGGATCTATGGTTTTCCCTCGAGTCTTTCCCACGAGGCTTTCCCACGAGGCTTTCCAACAGGGCTGTCCCACGTGCACACGTGGTGGGAGTCGATCCTCGGCTTGAACGTCAAGGCAGTGCAGGGAAAACAGGTTCCTTTGGAATGGACTGACACATCTGGGGGACTCTTGGAATGGTGTCACGACCCTGGAGTTCCTCTCGCCTTTCCTGTGGAGAGCGTCTCCTCTTGAGATGCGACGGGAACGCCGGGAATTCTTTCCCTACGAAACAGGGAAGGGATACCTCATCTCGAGCTAGGGAGCGGAAACGGGGCTCCCCTGGATGTGTGCGGGACCCCACGTGCTTCCTCTCGAGTGGAGACGGGTATGTCGGGGAACTTCTTGAGTTGCAGCAAGGTTGTGAAGGACCCTTTGGAAGTTCCAGTGGTTAGACGTGATTAGCCTCGAGAAGCCTCAGTGGAAATGGGCCTCATCTCGCCTGGAGGGCAAAACCTCCTGGATTTTCTCGAGTTGCGGCAGGTGCTCTCGACTTACGACGGGGACCTCAGGGACCCGCTCTGGTGGCCTCAGGAAAGGCCAGTCCCCATGCGAGTTCCTTGGGGGCCTCTTGGGATTCCTCTCCCGTCGATGCCGGGGCCTAAGACCTTGTGTGGAGTCGGGGCCGGAACCTGAGGATTCCTCTTCAGTGCTGACATGGATCTTGGGGTATTTCTGGAGTCTCCCCAGGGGAGTCAGTCCTAGTCTCGAATGCGGGCATGCACTTGCGCTTTCCTCCAGAGCGGTAGCAGCAGTGTCACGCAGTCCGCCGCGTGGATCAAAGGATCTATGGTTTTCCCTCGAGTCTTTCCCACGAGGCTTTCCCACGAGGCTTTCCCACAGGGCTGTCCCACGTGCACACGTTGTGGGAGTCGATCCTCGGCTTGAACGTCAAGGCAGTGCAGGGAAAACAGGTTCCTCTGCAATGGACTTACACATCTGGGGGACTCTTGGAATGGTGGCACGACCCTGGAGTTCCTCTCGCGTTTCCTGTGGAGAGCGCCTCCTCTTGAGATGCGACGGGAACGCCGGGAATTCTTTTCCTACGAAACAGGGAAAGGATCCCTCATCTCGAGCTAGGAGGCTGAAACGGGGCTCCCCTGGATGTGTGCGGAACACCACGTGCTTCCTCTCGAGTGGAGACGGGTATGTCGGGGAACTTCTTGAGTTGCAGCAAGGGTGTGAAAGACCCTTTGGAAGTTCCAGTGGTTAGATGTGATTGGCCTCGAGAAGCCTCAGCGGAAATGGGCCTCATCTCGCCTGGAGGGCAAAACCTCCTGGATTTTCTCGAGTTGCGGCAGGTGCTCTCGACTTACGACGGGGACCTCAGGGAACCGCTCTGGTGGCGTCAGGAAAGGCCAGTCCCCATGCGAGTTCCTCGGGGGCCTCTCGGGATTCCTCTCCCGTCGATGCCGGGGCCTAAGACCTTGTGTGGAGTCGGGGCCGGAACCTGAGGATTCCTCTCCAGTGCTGACATGGATCTTGGGGTACTTCTGGAGTCTCCCCAGGGGAGTCAGTCCTCGTCTCGAATGCGGGCATGCACTTGCGCTTTCCTCCAGAGCGGTAGCAGCAGTGTCACGCAGTCCGCCGCGTGGATCAAAGGATCTATGGTTTTCCCTCGAGTCTTTCCCACGAGGCTTTCCCACGAGGCTTTCCAACAGGGCTGTCCCACGTGCACACGTGGTGGGAGTCGATCCTCGGCTTGAACGTCAAGGCAGTGCAGGGAAAACAGGTTCCTTTGGAATGGACTGACACATCTGGGGGACTCTTGGAATGGTGTCACGACCCTGGAGTTCCTCTCGCCTTTCCTGTGGAGAGCGTCTCCTCTTGAGATGCGACGGGAACGCCGGGAATTCTTTCCCTACGAAACAGGGAAGGGATACCTCATCTCGAGCTAGGGAGCGGAAACGGGGCTCCCCTGGATGTGTGCGGGACCCCACGTGCTTCCTCTCGAGTGGAGACGGGTATGTCGGGGAACTTCTTGAGTTGCAGCAAGGTTGTGAAGGACCCTTTGGAAGTTCCAGTGGTTAGACGTGATTAGCCTCGAGAAGCCTCAGTGGAAATGGGCCTCATCTCGCCTGGAGGGCAAAACCTCCTGGATTTTCTCGAGTTGCGGCAGGTGCTCTCGACTTACGACGGGGACCTCAGGGACCCGCTCTGGTGGCCTCAGGAAAGGCCAGTCCCCATGCGAGTTCCTTGGGGGCCTCTTGGGATTCCTCTCCCGTCGATGCCGGGGCCTAAGACCTTGTGTGGAGTCGGGGCCGGAACCTGAGGATTCCTCTTCAGTGCTGACATGGATCTTGGTGTATTTCTGGAGTCTCCCCAGGGGAGTCAGTCCTAGTCTCGAATGCGGGCATGCACTTGCGCTTTCCTCCAGAGCGGTAGCAGCAGTGTCACGCAGTCCGCCGCGTGGATAAAAGGATCTATGGTTTTCCCTCGAGTCTTTCCCACGAGGCTTTCCCACGAGGCTTTCCCACAGGGCTGTCCCACGTGCACACGTTGTGGGAGTCGATCCTCGGCTTGAACGTCAAGGCAGTGCAGGGAAAACAGGTTCCTCTGCAATGGACTTACACATCTGGGGGACTCTTGGAATGGTGGCACGACCCTGGAGTTCCTCTCGCGTTTCCTGTGGAGAGCGCCTCCTCTTGAGATGCGACGGGAACGCCGGGAATTCTTTTCCTACGAAACAGGGAAAGGATCCCTCATCTCGAGCTAGGAGGCTGAAACGGGGCTCCCCTGGATGTGTGCGGAACACCACGTGCTTCCTCTCGAGTGGAGACGGGTATGTCGGGGAACTTCTTGAGTTGCAGCAAGGGTGTGAAAGACCCTTTGGAAGTTCCAGTGGTTAGATGTGATTGGCCTCGAGAAGCCTCAGCGGAAATGGGCCTCATCTCGCCTGGAGGGCAAAACCTCCTGGATTTTCTCGAGTTGCGGCAGGTGCTCTCGACTTACGACGGGGACCTCAGGGAACCGCTCTGGTGGCGTCAGGAAAGGCCAGTCCCCATGCGAGTTCCTCGGGGGCCTCTCGGGATTCCTCTCCCGTCGATGCCGGGGCCTAAGACCTTGTGTGGAGTCGGGGCCGGAACCTGAGGATTCCTCTCCAGTGCTGACATGGATCTTGGGGTACTTCTGGAGTCTCCCCAGGGGAGTCAGTCCTCGTCTCGAATGCGGGCATGCACTTGCGCTTTCCTCCAGAGCGGTAGCAGCAGTGTCACGCAGTCTGCCGCGTGGATCAAAGGATCTATGGTTTTCCCTCGAGTCTTTCCCACGAGGCTTTCCACGAGGCTTTCCCACAGGGCTGTCCCACGTGCACACGTGGTGAGAGTCGATCCTCGGCTTGAACGTCAAGGCAGTGCAGGGAAAACAGGTTCCTCTGGAATGGACTGACACATCTGGGGGACTCTTGGAATGGTGGCACGACCCTGGAGTTCCTCTCGCCTTTCCTGTGGAGAGCGCCTCCTCTTGAGATGCGACGGGAACGCCGGGAATTCTTTCCCTACGAAACAGGGAAAGGATCCCTCATCTCGAGCTAGGAGGCGGAAACGGGGCTCCCCTGGATGTGTGCGGGACACCACGTGCTTCCTCACGAGTGGAGACGGGTATGTCGGGGAACTTCTTGAGTTGCAGCAAGGGTGTGAAGGACCCTTTGGAAGTTCCAGTGGTTAGATGTGTTTGGCCTCGAGAAGCCTCAGCGGAAATGGGCCTCATCTCGCCTGGAGGGCAAAACCTCCTGGATTTTCTCGAGTTGCGGCAGGTGCTCTCGACTTATGACGGGGACCTCAGGGACCCGCTCTGGTGGCCTCAGGAAAGGCCAGTCCCCATGCGAGTTCCTCGGGGGCCTCTCGGGATTCCTCTCCCGTCGATGCCGGGGCCTAAGACCTTGTGTGGAGTCGGGACCGGAACCTGAGGATTCCTCTCCAGTGCTGACATGGATCTTGGGGTACTTCTGGAGTCTCCCCAGGGGAGTCAGTCCTCGTCTCGAATGCGGGCATGCACTTGCGCTTTTCTCCAGAGCGGTAGCAGCAGTGTCACGCAGTCCGCCGCGTGGATCAAAGGATCTATGGTTTTCCCTCGAGTCTTTCCCACGAGGCTTTCCCACGAGGCTTTCCCACAGGGCTGTCCCACGTGCACACGTGGTGGGAGTCGATCCTCGGCTTGAATGTCAAGGCAGTGCAGGGAAAACAGGTTCCTCTGGAATGGACTGACACATCTGGGGGACTCTTGGAATGGTGCCACGACCCTGGAGTTCCTCTCGCCTTTCCTGTGGAGAGCGCCTCCTCTTGAGATGCGATGGGAACGCCGGGAATTCTTTCCCTACGAAACAGGGAAAGGATTCCTCATCTCGAGCTAGGAGGCGGGAACGGGGCTCCCCTGGATGTGTGCGGGACCCCACGTGCTTCCTCTCGAGTGGAGACGTGTATGTCGGGGAACTTCTTGAGTTGCAGCAAGGGTGTGAAGGACCCTTTGGAAGTTCCAGTGGTTAGATGTGTTTGGCCTCGAGAAGCCTCAGCGGAAATGGGCCTCATCTCGCCTGGAGGGCAAAACCTCCTGGATTTTCGCTAGTTGCGGCAGGTGCTCTCGACTTACGACGGGGACCTCAGGGACCCGCTCTGGTGGCCTCAGGAAAGGCCAGTCCCCATGCGAGTTCCTCGGGGGCCTCTCGGGATTCCTCTCCCGTCGATGCTGGGGCCTAAGACCTTGTGTGGAGTCGGGGCCGGAACCTGAGGATTCCTCTCCAGTGCTGACATGGATCTTGGGGTACTTCTGGAGTCTCCCCAGGGGAGTCAGTCCTCGTCTCGAATGCGGGCATGCACTTGTGCTTTCCTCCAGAGCGGTAGCAGCAGTGTCACGCAGTCCGCCGCGTGGATCAAAGGATCTATGGTTTTCCCTCGAGTCTTTCCCACGAGGCTTTCCCACGAGGCTTTCCCACAGGGCTGTCCCACGTGCACACGTGCTGGGAGTCGATCCTCGGCTTGAACGTCAAGGCAGTGCAGGGAAAACAGGTTCCTCTGGAATGGACTGACACATCTGGGGGACTCTTGGAATGGTGGCACGACCCTGGAGTTCCTCTCGCCTTTCCTGTGGAGAGCGCCTCCTCTTGAGATGCGACGGGAACGCCGGGATTTCTTTCCCTACGAAACAGGGAAAGGATCACTCATCTCGAGCTAGGAGGCGGAAACGGGGCTCCCCTGGATGTGTGCGGGACACCACGTGCTTCCTCTCGTGTGGAGACGGGTATGTCGCAGAACTGCTTGAGTTGCAGCAAGGGTGTGAAGGACCCTTTGGAAGTTCCAGCGGTTAGATGTGATCAGCCTCGAGAAGCCTCAGCGGAAATGGGCCTCAACTCGCCTGGAGGGCAAAACCTCCTGGATTTTCTCGAGTTGTGGCAGGTGCTCTCGACTTACGACGGGGACCTCAGGGACCCGCTCTGGTGGCCTCAGGAAAGGCCAGTACCCATGCGAGTTCCTCGGGGGCCTCTCGGGATTCCTCTCCCTTCGATGCCGGGGCCGAAGACCTTGTGTGGAGTCGGGGCCGGAACCTGAGGATTCCTCTCCAGTGCTGACATGGATCTTGGGGTACTTCTGGAGTCTCCCAAGGGGAGTCGTCCTCGTCTCGAATGCGGGCATGCACTTGCGCTTTCCTCCAGAGCGGTAGCAGCAGTGTCACGCAGTCCGCCGCGTGGATCAAAGGATCTATGGTTTTCCCTCGAGTCTTTCCCACGAGGCTTTCCCACGAAGCTTTCCCACACGGCTGTCCCACGTGCACACGTGGTGGGAGTCGATCCTGGGCTTGAACGTCAAGGCAGTGCAGGGAAAACAGGTTCCTCTGGAATGGACTGACACATCTGGGGGACTCTTGGAATGGTGGCATGACCCTGGAGTTCCTCTCGCCTTTCCTGTGGAGAGCGCCTCCTCTTGAGATGCGACGGGAACGCCGGGAATTCTTTCCCTATGAAACAGGGAAAGGATCCCTCATCTCGAGCTAGGAGTCGGAAACGGGGCTCCCCTGGATGTGTGTGGGACCCCACGTGCTTCCTCTCGAGTGCAGACGGGTATGTCGGGGAACTTCTTGAGTTGCAGCAAGGGTGTGAAGGACCCTTTGGAATTTCCAGTGGTTAGATGTGATTAGCCTCGAGAAGCCTCAGCGGAAATGGGCCTCATCTCGCCTGGAGGGCAAAACCTCCTGGATTTTCTCGAGTTGCGGCAGGTGCTCTCGACTTACGACGGGGACCTCAGAGACCCGCTCTGGTGGCCTCAGTAAAGGCCAGTCCCCATGCGAGTTCCTCGGGTCCTCTCGGGATTCCTCTCCCGTCGATGCTGGGGCCGAAGTCCTTGTGTGGAGTCGGGGCCGGAACCTGAGGATTCCTCTCCAGTGCTGACATGGATCTTTGGGTACTTCTGGAGTCTCCCCAGGGGAGTCAGTCCTCGTCTCGAATGCGGGCATGCACTTACGCTATCCTCCAGAGCGGTAGCAGCAGTGTCAAGCAGTCCGCCGCGTGCATCAAAGGATCTATGGTTTTCCCTCGAGTCTTTCCCACGAGGCTTTCCCACGAGGCTTTCCCACAGGGCTGTCCCACGTGCACACGTGGTGGGAGTCGATCCTCGGCTTGAACGTCAAGGCAGTGCAGGGAAAACAGGTTCCTCTGGAATGGACTGACACATCTGGGGGACTCTTGGAATGGTGGCACGACCCTGGAGTTCCTCTCGCCTTTCCTGTGGAGAGCGCCTCCTCTTGAGATGCGACGGGAACGCCGGAATTCTTTCCCTACGAAACAGGGAAAGGATCCCTCATTTCAAGCTTGAAGGCAGAAACGGGGCTCCCCTGGATGTGTGCGGGACCCCACGTGCTTCCTCTCGAGTGGAGACGGGTATGTCGGGGAACTTCTTGAGTTGCAGCAAGGGTGTGAAGGACCCTTTGGAAGTTCCAGTGGTTAGATGTGATTAGCCTCGAGAAGCCTCAGCGGAAATGGGCCTCATCTCGCCTGGAGGGCAAAACCTCCTGGATTTTCTCGAGTTGCGGCAGGTGCTCTCGACTTACGACGGGGACCTCAGAGACCCGTTCTGGTGGCCTCAGGAAAGGCCAGTCCCCATGCGAGTTCCTCGGGTCCTCTCGGGATTCCTCTCCCGTCGATGCTGGGGCCTAAGACCTTGTGTGGAGTCGGGGCCGGAACCTGAGGATTCCTCTCCAGTGCTGACATGGATCTTGGGGTACTTCTGGAGTCTCCCCAGGGGAGTCAGTCCTCGTCTCGAATGCGGGCATGCACTTGCGCTTTCCTCCAGAGCGGTAGCAGCAGTGTCACGCAGTCCGCCGCGTGGATCAAAGGATCTATGGTTTTCCCTCGAGTCTTTCCCACGAGGCTTTCCCACGAGGCTTTCCCACTTTGTTGTCCCACGTGCACACGTGGTGGGAGTCGATCCTCGGCTTGAACGTCAAGGCAGTGCAGGGAAAACAGGTTCCTCTGGAATGGACTGACACATCTGGGGGACTCTTGGAATGGTGGCACGACCCTGGAGTTCCTCTCGCCTTTCCTGTGGAGAGCGCCTCCTCTTGAGATGCGACGGGAATGCCGGGAATTCTTTCCTACGAAACAGGGAAAGGATCCCTCATCTCGAGCTAGGAGGCGGAAACGGGGCTACCCTGGATGTGTGCGCGACCCTCGTGCTTCCTCTCGAGTGGACACGGGAATGTCGGGGAACTTCTTGAGTTGCAGCAAGGGTGTGAAGGACCCTTTGGAAGTTCCAGAGGTTAGACGTGATTAGCCTCGAGAAGCCTCAGCGGAAATGGGCCTCATCTCGCCTGGAGGGCAAAACCTCCTGGATTTTCTCGAGTTGCGGCATGTGCTCTCGACTTACGACGGGGACCTCAGGGACCCGCTCTGGTGACCTCAGGAAAGGCCAGTCCCCATGCGAGTTCCTCGGGGGCCTCTCGGGATTCCTCTCCCGTCGATGCCGGGGCCTAAGACCTTGTGTGGAGTCGGGGCCGGAACCTGAGGATTCCTCTGCAGTGCTGACATGGATCTTGGGGTACTTCTGGAGTCTCCCCAGGGGAGTCAGTCCTCGTCTCGAATGCGGGCATGCACTTGCGCTTTCCTCCAGAGCGGTAGCAGCAGTGTCACGCAGTCCGCCGCGTGGATCAAAGGATCTATGGTTTTCCCTCGAGTTTTCCCACTAGGCTTTCCCACGAGGCTTTCCCACAGGGCTGTACCTCGTGCACACGTGGTGGGAGTGGATCCTCGGCTTGAACGTCAAGGCAGTTCAGGGAAAACAGGTTCCTCTGGAATGGACTGACACATCTGGGGGACTCTTGGAATGGTGGCACGACCCTGGAGTTCCTCTCGCCTTTCCTGTGGAGAGCGCCTCCTCTTGAGATGCGACGGGAACGCCGGGAATTCTTTCCCTACGAAACAGGGAAAGGATCCCTCATCTCGAGCTAGGAGGCGGAAATGGGGCTCCCCTGGATGTTTGCGGGACCCCACGTGCTTCCTCTCGAGCGGAGACGGGTATGTCGGGGAACTTCTTGAGTTGCAGCAAGGGTGTGAAGGACCCTTTGGAAGTTCCAGTGGTTAGACGTGATTAGCCTCGAGAAGCCTCAGCGGAAATGGGCCTCATCTCGCCTGGAGGGCAAAACCTCCTGGATTTTCTCGAGTTGCGGCATGTGCTCTCGACTTACGACGGGGACCTCAGGGACCCGCTCTGGTGGCCTCAGGAAAGGCCAGTCCCAATGCGAGTTCCTCGGGGGCCTCTCGGGATTCCTCTCCCGTCGATGCCGGGGCCTAAGACCTTGTGTGGAGTCGGGGCCGGAACCTGAGGATTCCTCTCCAGTGCTGACATGGATCTTGGGGTACTTCTGGAGTCTCCCCAGGGGAGTCAGTCCTCGTCTCGAATGCGGGCATGCACTTGCGCTTTCCTCCAGAGCGGTAGCAGCAGTGTCACGCAGTCCGCCGCGTGGATCAAAGGATCTATGGTTTTCCCTCGAGTCTTTCCCACGAGGCTTTCCCACGAGGCTTTCCCACAGGGCTGTCCCACGTGCACACGTGTTGGGAGTCGATCCTCGGCTTGAACGTCAAGGCAGTGCAGGGAAAACAGGTTCCTCTGGAATGGACTGACACATCTGGGGCACTCTTGGAATGGTGGCACGACCCTGGAGTTCCTCTCGCCTTTCCTGTGGAGAGCGCCTCCTCTTGAGATGCGACGGGAACGCCGGGAATTCTTTCCCTACGAAACAGGGAAAGGATCCCTCATCTCGAGCTAGGAGGCGGAAACGGGGCTCCCCTGGATGTTTGCGGGACACCACGTGCTTCCTCTCGAGTGGAGACGGGTATGTCGGGGAACTTCTTGAGTTGCAGCAAGGGTGTGAAGGACCCTTTGGAAGTTCCAGTGGTTAGACGTGATTAGCCTCGAGAAGCCTCAGCGGAAATGGGCCTCATCTCGCCTGGAGGGCAAAACCTCCTGGATTTTCTCGAGTTGCGCCAGGTGCTCTCGACTTACGACGGGGACCTCAGGGACCCGCTCTGGTGGCCTCAGGAAAGGCCATTCCCTTGCGAGTTCCTCGGGGGCCTCTCGGGATTCCTCTCCCGTCGATGCCGGGGCCTAAGACCTTCTGTGGAGTCGGGGCCGGAACCTGAGGATTCCTCTCCAGTGCTGACATGGATCTTGGGGTACTTCTGGAGTCTCCCCAGGGGAGTCAGTCCTCGTCTCGAATGCGGGCATGCACTTGCGCTTTCCTCCAGAGCGGTAGCAGCAGTGTCACGCAGTCCGCCGCGTGGATCAAAGGATCTATGGTTTTCCCTCGAGTCTTTCCCACGAGGCTTTCCCACGAGGCTTTCCCACAGGGCTATCCCACGTGCACACGTGGTGGGAGTCGATCCTCGGCTTGAACGTCAAGGCAGTGCAGGGAAAACAGGTTCCTCTGAAATGGACTGACACATCTGGGGGACTCTTGGAATGGTGGCACGACCCTGGAGTTCCTCTCGCCTTTCCTGTGGAGGGCGCCTCCTCTTGAGATGCGACGGGAACGCCGGGAATTCTTTCCCTACGAAACAGGGAAAGGATCCCTCATCTCGAGCTAGGAGGCGGAAACGGGGCTCCCCTGGAAGTGTGCGGGACCCCACGTGCTTCCTCTCGAGTGGAGACGGGTATGTCGGGGAACTTCTTGAGTTGCAGCAAGGGTGTGAAGGACCCTTTGGAAGTTCCAGTGGTTAGACGTGATTAGCCTCGAGAAGCCTCAGCGGAAAAGGGCCTCATCTCGCCTGGAGGGCAAAACCTCCTGGATTTTCTCGAGTTGCCGCAGGTGCTCTCGAATTACGACGGGGACCTCAGGGACCCGCTCTGGTGGCCTCAGGAAAGGCCAGTCCCCATGCGAGTTCCTCGGGGGCCTCTCGGGATTCCTCTCCCGTCGATGCCGGGGCCTAAGACCTTGTGTGGAGTCGGGGCCGGAACCTGAGGATTCCTCTCCAGTGCTGACATGGATCTTGGGGTACTCCTGGAGTCTACCCAGGGGAGTCAGTCCTCGTCTCGAATGCGGGCATGCACTTGCGCTTTCCTCCAGAGCGGTAGCAGCAGTGTCACGCAGTCCGCCGCGTGGATCAAAGGATCTATGGTTTTCCCTCGAGTCTTTCCCACGAAGCTTTCCCACGAGGCTTTCCCACAGGGCTGTCCCACGTGCACACGTGGTGGGAGTGGATCCTCGGCTTGAACGTCAAGGCAGTGCAGGGAAAAAAGGTTCCTCTGGAATGGACTGACACATCTGGGGGACTCTTGGAATGGTGGCACGACCCTGGAGTTCCTCTCGCCTTTCCTGTGGAGAGCGCCTCCTCTTGAGATGCGACGGGAACGCCGGGAATTCTTTCCCTACGAAACAGGGAAAGGATCCCTCATCTCGAGCTAGGAGGCGGAAACGGGGCTCCCCTGGATGTGTGCGGGACCCCACGTGCTTCCTCTCGAGTGGAGACGGGTATGTCGGGGAACTTCTTGAGTTGCAGCAAGGGTGTGAAGGACCCTTTGGAAGTTCCAGTGGTTAGACGTGATTAGCCTCGAGAAGCCTCAGCGGAAATGGGCCTCATCTCGCCTGGAGGGCAAAACCTCCTGGATTTTCTCGAGTTGCGCCAGGTGCTCTCGACTTACGACGGGGACCTCAGGGACCCGCTCTGGTGGCCTCAGGAAAGGCCAGTCCCCATGCGAGTTCCTCGGGGGCCTCTCGGGATTCCTCTCCCGTCGATGCCGGGGCCTAAGACCTTGTGTGGAGTCGGGGCCGGAACCTGAGGATTCCTCTCCAGTGCTGACATGGATCTTGGGGTACTTCTGGAGTCTCCCCAGGGGAGTCAGTCCTCGTCTCGAATGCGGGCATGCACTTGCGCTTTCCTCCAGAGCGGTAGCAGCAGTGTCACGCAGTCCGCCGCGTGGATCAAAGGATCTATGGTTTTCCCTCGAGTCTTTCCCACGAGGCTTTCCCACGAGGCTTTCCCACAGGGCTGTCCCACGTGCACACGTGGTGGGAGTCGATCCTCGGCTTGAACGTCAAGGCAGGGCAGGGAAAACAGGTTCCTCTGGAATGGACTGACACATCTGGGGGACTCTTGGAATGGTGGCACGACCCTGGAGTTCCTCTCGCCTTTCCTGTGGAGAGCGCCTCCTCTTGAGATGCGACGGGAACGCCGGGAATTCTTTCCCTACGAAACAGGGAAAGGATCCCTCATCTCGAGCTAGGAGGCGGAAACGGGGCTCCCCTGGATGTGTGCGGGACCCCACGTGCTTCCTCTCGAGTGGAGACGGGTATGTCGCGGAACTGCTTCAGTTGCAGCAAGGGTGTGAAGGACCCTTTGGAAGTTCCAGTGGTTAGACGTGATTAGCCTCGAGAAGCCTCAGCGGAAATGGGCCTCATCTCGCCTGGAGGGCAAAACCTCCTGGATTTTCTCGAGTTGCGGCAGGTGCTCTCGACTTACGACGGGGACCTCAGGGACCCGCTCTGGTGGCCTCAGGAAAGGCCAGTCCCCATGCGAGTTCCTCGGGGGCCTCTCGGCATTCCTCTCCCGTCGATGCCGGCGCCTAAGACCTTGTGTGGAGTCGGGGCCGGAACGTGAGGATTCCTCTCCAGTGCTGACATGGATCTTGGGGTACTTCTGGAGTCTCCCCAGGGGAGTCAGTCCTCATCTCGAATGCGGGCATGCAGTTGCGCTTTCCTCCAGAGCGGTAGCAGCAGTGTCACGCAGTCCGCCGCGTGGATCAAAGGATCTATGGTTTTCCCTCGAGTCTTTCCCAAGAGGCTTTCCCACGAGGCTTTCCCACAGGGCTGTCCCACGTGCACACGTGGTGGGAGTCGATCCTCGGCTTGAACGTCAAGGCAGTGCAGGGAAAACAGGTTCCTCTGGAATGGACTGACACATCTGGGGGACTCTTGGAATGGTGGCACAACCCTGGAGTTCCTCTCGCCTTTCTTGTGGAGAGCGCCTCCTCTTGAGATGCGACGGGAACGCCGGGAATTCTTTCCCTACGAAACAGGGAAAGGATCCCTCATCTCGAGCTAGGAGGCGGAAACGGGGCTCCCCTGGATGTGTGCGGGACCCCACGTGCTTCCTCTCGAGTGGAGACGGGTATGTCGGGGAACTTCTTGAGTTGCAGCAAGGGTGTGAAGGACCCTTTGGAAGTTCCAGTGGTTAGACGTGATTAGCCTCGAGAAGCCTCAGCGGAAATGGGCCTCATCTCGCCTGGAGGGCAAAACCTCCTGGATTTTCTCGAGTTGCGGCAGGTGCTCTCGACTTACGACGGGGACCTCAGGGACCCGCTCTGGTGGCCTCAGGAAAGGCCAGTCCCCATGCGAGTTCCTCGGGGGCCTCTCGGCATTCCTCTCCCGTCGATGCCGGGGCCTAAGACCTTGTGTGGAGACGGGGCCGGAACCTGAGGATTCCTCTCCAGTGCTGACATGGATCTTGGGGTACTTCTGGAGTCTCCCCAGGGGAGTCAGTCCTCGTCTCGAATGCGGGCATGCACTTGCGCTTTCCTCCAGAGCGGTAGCAGCA
Organism: Ovis canadensis; assembly: GCF_042477335.2. Taxonomy (NCBI): domain Eukaryota; kingdom Metazoa; phylum Chordata; class Mammalia; order Artiodactyla; family Bovidae; genus Ovis; species Ovis canadensis. The sequence goes on along the minus strand of NC_091262.1, from coordinate 2,645,886 downwards.
GTGTCACGCAGTCCGCCGCGTGGATCAAAGGATCTATGGTTTTCCCTCGAGTCTTTCCCACGAGGCTTTCACACGAGGCTTTCCCACAGGGCTGTCCCACGTGCACACGTGGTGGGAGTCGATCCTCGGCTTGAACGTCAAGGCAGTGCAGGGAAAACAGGTTCCTCTGGAATGGATTGACACATCTGGGGGTCTCTTGGAATGGTGGCACGACCCTGGAGTTCCTCTCGCCTTTCCTGTGGAGAGCACCACCTCTTGAGATGAGACGGGAACGCCGGGAATTCTTTCCCTACGAAACAGGGAAAGGATCCCTCATCTCGAGCTAGGAGGCGGAAACGGGGCTGCCCTGGACGTGTGCGGGACCCCACGTGCTTCCTCTCGAGTGGAGACGGGTATGTCGCGGAACTGCTTCAGTTGCAGCAAGGGTGTGAAGGATCCTTTGGAAGTTCCAGTGGTTAGACGTGATTAGCCTCGAGAAGCCTCAGCGGAAATGGGCCTCATCTCGCCTGGAGGGCAAAACCTCCTGGATTTTCTCGAGTTGCGGCAGGTGCTCTCGACTTACGACGGGGACCTCAGGGACCCGCTCTGGTGGCCTCAGGAAAGGCCAGTCCCCATGCGAGTTCCTCGGGGGCCTCTCGGTATTCCTCTCCCGTCGATGCCGGGGACTAAGACCTTGTGTGGAGTCGGGGCCGGAACCTGAGGATTCCTCTCCAGTGCTGACATGGATCTTGGGGTACTTCTGGAGTCTCCCCAGGGGAGTCAGTCCTCGTCTCGAATGCGGGCATGCACTTGCGCATTTCTCCAGAGCGGTAGCAGCAGTGTCACGCAGTCCGTCGCGTGGATCAAAGGATCTATGGTTTTCCCTCGAGTCTTTCCCACGAGGCTTTCCCACGAGGCTTTCCCACAGGGCTGTCCCACGTGCACACGTGGTGGGAGTCGATCCTCGGCTTGAACGTCAAGGCAGTGCAGGGAAAACAGGTTCCTCTGGAATGGACTGACACATCTGGGGGACTCTTGGAATGGTGGCACGACCCTGGAGTTCCTCTCGCCTTTCCTGTGGAGAGCGCCTCCTCTTGAGATGCGACGGGAACGCCGGGAATTCTTTCCCTACGAAAAAGGGAAAGGATCCCTCATCTCGAGCTAGGAGGCGGAAACGGGGCTCCCCTGGATGTGTGCGGGACCCCACGTGCTTCCTCTCGAGTGGAGACGGGTATGTCGGGGAACTTCTTGAGTTGCAGCAAGGGTGTGAAGGACCCTTTGGAAGTTCCAGTGGTTAGACGTGATTAGCCTCGAGAAGCCTCAGCGGAAATGGGCCTCATCTCGCCTGGAGGGCAAAACCTCCTGGATTTTCTCGAGTTGCGGCAGGTGCTCTCGACTTATGACGCGGACCTCAGGGACCCGCTCTGGTGGCCTCAGGAAAGGCCAGTCCCCATGCGAGTTCCTCGGGGGCCTCTCGGGATTCCTCTCCCGTCGATGCCGGGGCCTAAGACCTTCTGTGGAGTCGGGGCCGGAACCTGAGGATTCCTCTCCAGTGCTGACATGGATCTTGGGGTACTTCTGGAGTCTCCCCAGGGGAGTCAGTCCTCGTCTCGAATGCGGGCATGCACTTGCGCTTTCCTCCAGAGCGGTAGCTGCAGTGTCATGCAGTCCGCCGCGTGGATCAAAGGATCTATGGTTTTCCCTCGAGTCTTTCCCACGAGGCTTTCCCACGAGGCTTTCCCACAGGGCTGTCCCACGTGCACACGTGTTGGGAGTCGATCCTCGGCTTGAACGTCAAGGCAGTGCAGGGAAAACAGGTTCCTCTGCAATGGACTGACACATCTGGGGCACTCTTGGAATGGTGGCACGACCCTGGAGTTCCTCTCGCCTTTCCTGTGGAGAGCGCCTCCTCTTGAGATGCGACGGGAACGCCGGGAATTCTTTCCCTACGAAACAGGGAAAGGATCCCTCATCTCGAGCTAGGAGGCGGAAACGGGGCTCCCCTGGATGTGTGCGGGACCCCACGTGCTTCCTCTCGAGTGGAGACGGGTATGTCGCGGAACTGCTTCAGTTGCAGCAAGGGTGTGAAGGACCCTTTGGAAGTTCCAGTGGTTAGACGTGATTAGCCTCGAGAAGCCTCAGCGGAAATGGGCCTCATCTCGCCTGGAGGGCAAAACCTCCTGGATTTTCTCGAGTTGCGGCAGGTGCTCTCGACTTACGACGGGGACCTCAGGGACCCGCTCTGGTGGCCTCAGGAAAGGCCAGTCCCAATGCGAGTTCCTCGGGGGCCTCTCGGCATTCCTCTCCCGTCGATGCCGGCGCCTAAGACCTTGTGTGGAGTCGGGGCCGGAACGTGAGGATTCCTCTCCAGTGCTGACATGGATCTTGGGGTACTTCTGGAGTCTCCCCAGGGGAGTCAGTCCTCATCTCGAATGCGGGCATGCAGTTGCGCTTTCCTCCAGAGCGGTAGCAGCAGTGTCACGCAGTCCGCCGCGTGGATCAAAGGATCTATGGTTTTCCCTCGAGTCTTTCCCAAGAGGCTTTCCCACGAGGCTTTCCCACAGGGCTGTCCCACGTGCACACGTGGTGGGAGTCGATCCTCGGCTTGAACGTCAAGGCAGTGCAGGGAAAACAGGTTCCTCTGGAATGGACTGACACATCTGGGGGACTCTTGGAATGGTGGCACAACCCTGGAGTTCCTCTCGCCTTTCTTGTGGAGAGCGCCTCCTCTTGAGATGCGACGGGAACGCCGGGAATTCTTTCCCTACGAAACAGGGAAAGGATCCCTCATCTCGAGCTAGGAGGCGGAAACGGGGCTCCCCTGGATGTGTGCGGGACCCCACGTGCTTCCTCTCGAGTGGAGACGGGTATGTCGGGGAACTTCTTGAGTTGCAGCAAGGGTGTGAAGGACCCTTTGGAAGTTCCAGTGGTTAGACGTGATTAGCCTCGAGAAGCCTCAGCGGAAATGGGCCTCATCTCGCCTGGAGGGCAAAACCTCCTGGATTTTCTCGAGTTGCGGCAGGTGCTCTCGACTTACGACGGGGACCTCAGGGACCCGCTCTGGTGGCCTCAGGAAAGGCCAGTCCCCATGCGAGTTCCTCGGGGGCCTCTCGGCATTCCTCTCCCGTCGATGCCGGGGCCTAAGACCTTGTGTGGAGACGGGGCCGGAACCTGAGGATTCCTCTCCAGTGCTGACATGGATCTTGGGGTACTTCTGGAGTCTCCCCAGGGGAGTCAGTCCTCGTCTCGAATGCGGGCATGCACTTGCGCTTTCCTCCAGAGCGGTAGCAGCAGTGTCACGCAGTCCGCCGCGTGGATCAAAGGATCTATGGTTTTCCCTCGAGTCTTTCCCACGAGGCTTTCACACGAGGCTTTCCCACAGGGCTGTCCCACGTGCACACGTGGTGGGAGTCGATCCTCGGCTTGAACGTCAAGGCAGTGCAGGGAAAACAGGTTCCTCTGGAATGGATTGACACATCTGGGGGTCTCTTGGAATGGTGGCACGACCCTGGAGTTCCTCTCGCCTTTCCTGTGGAGAGCACCACCTCTTGAGATGAGACGGGAACGCCGGGAATTCTTTCCCTACGAAACAGGGAAAGGATCCCTCATCTCGAGCTAGGAGGCGGAAACGGGGCTGCCCTGGATGTGTGCGGGACCCCACGTGCTTCCTCTCGAGTGGAGACGGGTATGTCGCGGAACTGCTTCAGTTGCAGCAAGGGTGTGAAGGATCCTTTGGAAGTTCCAGTGGTTAGACGTGATTAGCCTCGAGAAGCCTCAGCGGAAATGGGCCTCATCTCGCCTGGAGGGCAAAACCTCCTGGATTTTCTCGAGTTGCGGCAGGTGCTCTCGACTTACGACGGGGACCTCAGGGACCCGCTCTGGTGGCCTCAGGAAAGGCCAGTCCCCATGCGAGTTCCTCGGGGGCCTCTCGGTATTCCTCTCCCGTCGATGCCGGGGACTAAGACCTTGTGTGGAGTCGGGGCCGGAACCTGAGGATTCCTCTCCAGTGCTGACATGGATCTTGGGGTACTTCTGGAGTCTCCCCAGGGGAGTCAGTCCTCGTCTCGAATGCGGGCATGCACTTGCGCATTTCTCCAGAGCGGTAGCAGCAGTGTCACGCAGTCCGTCGCGTGGATCAAAGGATCTATGGTTTTCCCTCGAGTCTTTCCCACGAGGCTTTCCCACGAGGCTTTCCCACAGGGCTGTCCCACGTGCACACGTGGTGGGAGTCGATCCTCGGCTTGAACGTCAAGGCAGTGCAGGGAAAACAGGTTCCTCTGGAATGGACTGACACATCTGGGGGACTCTTGGAATGGTGGCACGACCCTGGAGTTCCTCTCGCCTTTCCTGTGGAGAGCGCCTCCTCTTGAGATGCGACGGGAACGCCGGGAATTCTTTCCCTACGAAAAAGGGAAAGGATCCCTCATCTCGAGCTAGGAGGCGGAAACGGGGCTCCCCTGGATGTGTGCGGGACCCCACGTGCTTCCTCTCGAGTGGAGACGGGTATGTCGGGGAACTTCTTGAGTTGCAGCAAGGGTGTGAAGGACCCTTTGGAAGTTCCAGTGGTTAGACGTGATTAGCCTCGAGAAGCCTCAGCGGAAATGGGCCTCATCTCGCCTGGAGGGCAAAACCTCCTGGATTTTCTCGAGTTGCGGCAGGTGCTCTCGACTTATGACGCGGACCTCAGGGACCCGCTCTGGTGGCCTCAGGAAAGGCCAGTCCCCATGCGAGTTCCTCGGGGGCCTCTCGGGATTCCTCTCCCGTCGATGCCGGGGCCTAAGACCTTCTGTGGAGTCGGGGCCGGAACCTGAGGATTCCTCTCCAGTGCTGACATGGATCTTGGGGTACTTCTGGAGTCTCCCCAGGGGAGTCAGTCCTCGTCTCGAATGCGGGCATGCACTTGCGCTTTCCTCCAGAGCGGTAGCTGCAGTGTCATGCAGTCCGCCGCGTGGATCAAAGGATCTATGGTTTTCCCTCGAGTCTTTCCCACGAGGCTTTCCCACGAGGCTTTCCCACAGGGCTGTCCCACGTGCACACGTGTTGGGAGTCGATCCTCGGCTTGAACGTCAAGGCAGTGCAGGGAAAACAGGTTCCTCTGCAATGGACTGACACATCTGGGGCACTCTTGGAATGGTGGCACGACCCTGGAGTTCCTCTCGCCTTTCCTGTGGAGAGCGCCTCCTCTTGAGATGCGACGGGAACGCCGGGAATTCTTTCCCTACGAAACAGGGAAAGGATCCCTCATCTCCAGATAGGAGGCGGAAATGGGGCTCCCCTGGATGTTTGCGGGACCCCACGTGCTTCCTCTCGAGTGGAGACGGGTATGTCGGGGAACTTCTTGAGTTGCAGCAAGGGTGTGAAGGACCCTTTGGAAGTTCCAGTGGTTAGACGTGATTAGCCTCGAGAAGCCTCAGCGGAAATGGGCCTCATCTCGCCTGGAGGGCAAAACCTCCTGGATTTTCTCGAGTTGCGCCAGGTGCTCTCGACTTACGACGGGGACCTCAGGGACCCGCTCTGGTGGCCTCAGGAAAGGCCATTCCCTTGCGAGTTCCTCGGGGGCCTCTCGGGATTCCTCTCCCGTCGATGCCGGGGCCTAAGACCTTCTGTGGAGTCGGGGCCGGAACCTGAGGATTCCTCTCCAGTGCTGACATGGATCTTGGGGTACTTCTGGAGTCTCCCCAGGGGAGTCAGTCCTCGTCTCGAATGCGGGCATGCACTTGCGCTTTCCTCCAGAGCGGTAGCAGCAGTGTCACGCAGTCCGCCGCGTGGATCAAAGGATCTATGGTTTTCCCTCGAGTCTTTCCCACGAGGCTTTCCCACGAGGCTTTCCCACAGGGCTATCCCACGTGCACACGTGGTGGGAGTCGATCCTCGGCTTGAACGTCAAGGCAGTGCAGGGAAAACAGGTTCCTCTGAAATGGACTGACACATCTGGGGGACTCTTGGAATGGTGGCACGACCCTGGAGTTCCTCTCGCCTTTCCTGTGGAGGGCGCCTCCTCTTGAGGTGCGACGGGAACGCCGGGAATTCTTTCCCTACGAAACAGGGAAAGGATCCCTCATCTCGAGCTAGGAGGCGGAAACGGGGCTCCCCTGGAAGTGTGCGGGACCCCACGTGCTTCCTCTCGAGTGGAGACGGGTATGTCGGGGAACTTCTTGAGTTGCAGCAAGGGTGTGAAGGACCCTTTGGAAGTTCCAGTGGTTAGACGTGATTAGCCTCGAGAAGCCTCAGCGGAAAAGGGCCTCATCTCGCCTGGAGGGCAAAACCTCCTGGATTTTCTCGAGTTGCCGCAGGTGCTCTCGAATTACGACGGGGACCTCAGGGACCCGCTCTGGTGGCCTCAGGAAAGGCCAGTCCCCATGCGAGTTCCTCGGGGGCCTCTCGGGATTCCTCTCTCGTCGATGCCGGGGCCTAAGACCTTGTGTGGAGTCGGGGCCGGAACCTGAGGATTCCTCTCCAGTGCTGACATGGATCTTGGGGTACTCCTGGAGTCTACCCAGGGGAGTCAGTCCTCGTCTCGAATGCGGGCATGCACTTGCGCTTTCCTCCAGAGCGGTAGCAGCAGTGTCACGCAGTCCGCCGCGTGGATCAAAGGATCTATGGTTTTCCCTCGAGTCTTTCCCACGAAGCTTTCCCACGAGGCTTTCCCACAGGGCTGTCCCACGTGCACACGTGGTGGGAGTGGATCCTCGGCTTGAACGTCAAGGCAGTGCAGGGAAAAAAGGTTCCTCTGGAATGGACTGACACATCTGGGGGACTCTTGGAATGGTGGCACGACCCTGGAGTTCCTCTCGCCTTTCCTGTGGAGAGCGCCTCCTCTTGAGATGCGACGGGAACGCCGGGAATTCTTTCCCTACGAAACAGGGAAAGGATCCCTCATCTCGAGCTAGGAGGCGGAAACGGGGCTCCCCTGGATGTGTGCGGGACCCCACGTGCTTCCTCTCGAGTGGAGACGGGTATGTCGGGGAACTTCTTGAGTTGCAGCAAGGGTGTGAAGGACCCTTTGGAAATTCCAGTGGTTAGACGTGATTAGCCTCGAGAAGCCTCAGCGGAAATGGGCCTCATCTCGCCTGGAGGGCAAAACGTCCTGGATTTTCTCGAGTTGCGGCAGGTGCTCTCGACTTACGACGGGGACCTCAGGGACCCGCTCTGGTGGCCTCAGGAAAGGCCAGTCCCCATGCGAGTTCCTCGGGGGCCTCTCGGGATTCCTCTCCCGTCGATGCCGGGGCCTAAGACCTTGTGTGGAGTCGGGGCCGGAACCTGAGGATTCCTCTCCAGTGCTGACATGGATCTTGGGGTACTTCTGGAGTCTCCCCAGGGGAGTCAGTCCTCGTCTCGAATGCGGGCATGCACTTGCGCTTTCCTCCAGAGCGGTAGCAGCAGTGTCACGCAGTCCGCCGCGTGGATCAAAGGATCTATGGTTTTCCCTCGAGTCTTTCCCACGAGGCTTTCCCACGAGGCTTTCCCACAGGGCTGTCCCACGTGCACACGTGGTGGGAGTCGATCCTCGGCTTGAACGTCAAGGCAGTGCAGGGAAAACAGGTTCCTCTGGAATGGACTGACACATCTGGGGGACTCTTGGAATGGTGGCACGACCCTGGAGTTCCTCTCGCCTTTCCTGTGGAGAGCGCCTCCTCTGGAGATGCGACGGGAACGCCGGGAATTCTTTCCCTACGAAACAGGGAAAGGATCCCTCATCTCGAGCTAGGAGGCGGAAACGTGGCTCCCCTGGATGTGTGCGGGACCCCACGTGCTTCCTCTCGAGTGGAGACGGGTATGTCGGGGAACATATTGAGTTGCAGCAAGGGTGTGAAGGACCCTTTGGAAGTTCCAGTGGTTAGACGTGATTAGCCTCGAGAAGCCTCAGCGGAAAAGGGCCTCATCTCGCCTGGAGGGCAAAACCTCCTGGATTTTCTCGAGTTGCCGCAGGTGCTCTCGAATTACGACGGGGACCTCAGGGACCCGCTCTGGTGGCCTCAGGAAAGGCCAGTCCCCATGCGAGTTCCTCGGGGGCCTCTCGGGATTCCTCTCTCGTCGATGCCGGGGCCTAAGACCTTGTGTGGAGTCGGGGCCGGAACCTGAGGATTCCTCTCCAGTGCTGACATGGATCTTGGGGTACTCCTGGAGTCTACCCAGGGGAGTCAGTCCTCGTCTCGAATGCGGGCATGCACTTGCGCTTTCCTCCAGAGCGGTAGCAGCAGTGTCACGCAGTCCGCCGCGTGGATCAAAGGATCTATGGTTTTCCCTCGAGTCTTTCCCACGAAGCTTTCCCACGAGGCTTTCCCACAGGGCTGTCCCACGTGCACACGTGGTGGGAGTGGATCCTCGGCTTGAACGTCAAGGCAGTGCAGGGAAAAAAGGTTCCTCTGGAATGGACTGACACATCTGGGGGACTCTTGGAATGGTGGCACGACCCTGGAGTTCCTCTCGCCTTTCCTGTGGAGAGCGCCTCCTCTTGAGATGCGACGGGAACGCCGGGAATTCTTTCCCTACGAAACAGGGAAAGGATCCCTCATCTCGAGCTAGGAGGCGGAAACGGGGCTCCCCTGGATGTGTGCGGGACCCCACGTGCTTCCTCTCGAGTGGAGACGGGTATGTCGGGGAACTTCTTGAGTTGCAGCAAGGGTGTGAAGGACCCTTTGGAAGTTCCAGTGGTTAGACGTGATTAGCCTCGAGAAGCCTCAGCGGAAATGGGCCTCATCTCGCCTGGAGGGCAAAACCTCCTGGATTTTCTCGAGTTGCGCCAGGTGCTCTCGACTTACGACGGGGACCTCAGGGACCCGCTCTGGTGGCCTCAGGAAAGGCCAGTCCCCATGCGAGTTCCTCGGGGGCCTCTCGGGATTCCTCTCCCGTCGATGCCGGGGCCTAAGACCTTGTGTGGAGTCGGGGCCGGAACCTGAGGATTCCTCTCCAGTGCTGACATGGATCTTGGGGTACTTCTGGAGTCTCCCCAGGGGAGTCAGTCCTCGTCTCGAATGCGGGCATGCACTTGCGCTTTCCTCCAGAGCGGTAGCAGCAGTGTCACGCAGTCCGCCGCGTGGATCAAAGGATCTATGGTTTTCCCTCGAGTCTTTCCCACGAGGCTTTCCCACGAGGCTTTCCCACAGGGCTGTCCCACGTGCACACGTGGTGGGAGTCGATCCTCGGCTTGAACGTCAAGGCAGTGCAGGGAAAACAGGTTCCTCTGGAATGGACTGACACATCTGGGGGACTCTTGGAATGGTGGCACGACCCTGGAGTTCCTCTCGCCTTTCCTGTGGAGAGCGCCTCCTCTTGAGATGCGACGGGAACGCCGGGAATTCTTTCCCTACGAAACAGGGAAAGGATCCCTCATCTCGAGCTAGGAGGCGGAAACGGGGCTCCCCTGGATGTGTGCGGGACCCCACGTGCTTCCTCTCGAGTGGAGACGGGTATGTCGCGGAACTGCTTCAGTTGCAGCAAGGGTGTGAAGGACCCTTTGGAAGTTCCAGTGGTTAGACGTGATTAGCCTCGAGAAGCCTCAGCGGAAATGGGCCTCATCTCGCCTGGAGGGCAAAACCTCCTGGATTTTCTCGAGTTGCGCCAGGTGCTCTCGACTTACGACGGGGACCTCAGGGACCCGCTCTGGTGGCCTCAGGAAAGGCCAGTCCCCATGCGAGTTCCTCGGGGGCCTCTCGGCATTCCTCTCCCGTCGATGCCGGCGCCTAAGACCTTGTGTGGAGTCGGGGCCGGAACGTGAGGATTCCTCTCCAGTGCTGACATGGATCTTGGGGTACTTCTGGAGTCTCCCCAGGGGAGTCAGTCCTCATCTCGAATGCGGGCATGCAGTTGCGCTTTCCTCCAGAGCGGTAGCAGCAGTGTCACGCAGTCCGCCGCGTGGATCAAAGGATCTATGGTTTTCCCTCGAGTCTTTCCCAAGAGGCTTTCCCACGAGGCTTTCCCACAGGGCTGTCCCACGTGCACACGTGGTGGGAGTCGATCCTCGGCTTGAACGTCAAGGCAGTGCAGGGAAAACAGGTTCCTCTGGAATGGACTGACACATCTGGGGGACTCTTGGAATGGTGGCACAACCCTGGAGTTCCTCTCGCCTTTCTTGTGGAGAGCGCCTCCTCTTGAGATGCGACGGGAACGCCGGGAATTCTTTCCCTACGAAACAGGGAAAGGATCCCTCATCTCGAGCTAGGAGGCGGAAACGGGGCTCCCCTGGATGTGTGCGGGACCCCACGTGCTTCCTCTCGAGTGGAGACGGGTATGTCGGGGAACTTCTTGAGTTGCAGCAAGGGTGTGAAGGACCCTTTGGAAGTTCCAGTGGTTAGACGTGATTAGCCACGAGAAGCCTCAGCGGAAATGGGCCTCATCTCGCCTGGAGGGCAAAACCTCCTGGATTTTCTCGAGTTGCGGCAGGTGCTCTCGACTTACGACGGGGACCTCAGGGACCCGCTCTGGTGGCCTCACTAAAGGCCAGTCCCCATGCGAGTTCCTCGGGGGCCTCTCGGCATTCCTCTCCCGTCGATGCCGGGGCCTAAGACCTTGTGTGGAGTCGGGGCCGGAACCTGAGGATTCCTCTCCAGTGCTGACATGGATCTTGGGGTACTCCTGGAGTCTCCCCAGGGGAGTCAGTCCTCGTCTCGAATGCGGGCATGCACTTGCGCTTTCCTCCAGAGCGGTAGCAGCAGTGTCACGCAGTCCGCCGCGTGGATCAAAGGATCTATGGTTTTCCCTCGAGTCTTTCCCACGAGGCTTTCACACGAGGCTTTCCCACAGGGCTGTCCCACGTGCACACGTGGTGGGAGTCGATCCTCGGCTTGAACGTCAAGGCAGTGCAGGGAAAAAAGGTTCCTCTGGAATGGATTGACACATCTGGGGGTCTCTTGGAATGGTGGCACGACCCTGGAGTTCCTCTCGCCTTTCCTGTGGAGAGCACCACCTCTTGAGATGAGACGGGAACGCCGGGAATTCTTTCCCTACGAAACAGGGAAAGGATCCCTCATCTCGAGCTAGGAGGCGGAAACGGGGCTGCCCTGGATGTGTGCGGGACCCCACGTGCTTCCTCTCGAGTGGAGACGGGTATGTCGCGGAACTGCTTCAGTTGCAGCAAGGGTGTGAAGGATCCTTTGGAAGTTCCAGTGGTTAGACGTGATTAGCCTCGAGAAGCCTCAGCGGAAATGGGCCTCATCTCGCCTGGAGGGCAAAACCTCCTGGATTTTCTCGAGTTGCGGCAGGTGCTCTCGACTTACGACGGGGACCTCAGGGACCCGCTCTGGTGGCCTCAGGAAAGGCCAGTCCCCATGCGAGTTCCTCGGGGGCCTCTCGGTATTCCTCTCCCGTCGATGCCGGGGACTAAGACCTTGTGTGGAGTCGGGGCCGGAACCTGAGGATTCCTCTCCAGTGCTGACATGGATCTTGGGGTACTTCTGGAGTCTCCCCAGGGGAGTCAGTCCTCGTCTCGAATGCGGGCATGCACTTGCGCATTTCTCCAGAGCGGTAGCAGCAGTGTCACGCAGTCCGTCGCGTGGATCAAAGGATCTATGGTTTTCCCTCGAGTCTTTCCCACGAGGCTTTCCCACGAGGCTTTCCCACAGGGCTGTCCCACGTGCACACGTGGTGGGAGTCGATCCTCGGCTTGAACGTCAAGGCAGTGCAGGGAAAACAGGTTCCTCTGGAATGGACTGACACATCTGGGGGACTCTTGGAATGGTGGCACGACCCTGGAGTTCCTCTCGCCTTTCCTGTGGAGAGCGCCTCCTCTTGAGATGCGACGGGAACGCCGGGAATTCTTTCCCTACGAAACAGGGAAAGGATCCCTCATCTCGAGCTAGGAGGCGGAAACGGGGCTCCCCTGGATGTGTGCGGGACCCCACGTGCTTCCTCTCGAGTGGAGACGGGTATGTCGGGGAACTTCTTGAGTTGCAGCAAGGGTGTGAAGGACCCTTTGGAAGTTCCAGTGGTTAGACGTGATTAGCCTCGAGAAGCCTCAGCGGAAATGGGCCTCATCTCGCCTGGAGGGCAAAACCTCCTGGATTTTCTCGAGTTGCGGCAGGTGCTCTCGACTTATGACGCGGACCTCAGGGACCCGCTCTGGTGGCCTCAGGAAAGGCCAGTCCCCATGCGAGTTCCTCGGGGGCCTCTCGGGATTCCTCTCCCGTCGATGCCGGGGCCTAAGACCTTCTGTGGAGTCGGGGCCGGAACCTGAGGATTCCTCTCCAGTGCTGACATGGATCTTGGGGTACTTCTGGAGTCTCCCCAGGGGAGTCAGTCCTCGTCTCGAATGCGGGCATGCACTTGCGCTTTCCTCCAGAGCGGTAGCTGCAGTGTCACGCAGTCCGCCGCGTGGATCAAAGGATCTATGGTTTTCCCTCGAGTCTTTCCCACGAGGCTTTCCCACGAGGCTTTCCCACAGGGCTGTCCCACGTGCACACGTGGTGGGAGTCGATCCTCGGCTTGAACGTCAAGGCAGTGCAGGGAAAACAGGTTCCTCTGGAATGGACTGACACATCTGGGGGACTCTTGGAATGGTGGCACGACCCTGGAGTTCCTCTCGCCTTTCCTGTGGAGAGCGCCTCCTCTTGAGATGCGACGGGAACGCCGGGAATTCTTTCCCTACGAAACAGGGAAAGGATCCCTCATCTCGAGCTAGGAGGCGGAAACGGGGCTCCCCTGGATGTGTGCGGGACCCCACGTGCTTCCTCTCGAGTGGAGACGGGTATGTCGGGGAACTTCTTGAGTTGCAGCAAGGGTGTGAAGGACCCTTTGGAAGTTCCAGTGGTTAAACGTGATTAGCCTCGAGAAGCCTCAGCGGAAATGGGCCTCATCTCGCCTGGAGTGCAAAACCTCCTGGATTTTCTCGAGTTGCGGCAGGTGCTCTCGACTTACGACGGGGACCTCAGGGACCCGCTCTGGTGGCCTCAGGAAAGGCCAGTCCCCATGCGAGTTCCTCGGGGGCCTCTCGGGATTCCTCTCCCGTCGATGCCGGGGCCTAAGACCTTGTGTGGAGTCGGGGCCGGTACCTGAGGATTCCTCTCCAGTGCTGACATGGATCTTGGGGTACTTCTGGAGTCTCCCCAGGGGAGTCAGTCCTCGTCTCGAATGCGGGCATGCACTTGCGCTTTCCTCCAGAGCGGTAGCAGCAGTGTCACGCAGTCCGCCGCGTGGATCAAAGGATCTATGGTTTTCCCTCGAGTCTTTCCCACGAGGCTTTCCCACGAGGCTTTCCCACGAGGCTTTCCCACAGGGCTGTCCCACGTGCACACGTGGTGGGAGTGGATCCTCGGCTTGAACGTCAAGGCAGTGCAGGGAAAACAGGTTCCTCTGGAATGGACTGACACATCTGGGGGACTCTTGGAATGGTGGCACGACCCTGGAGTTCCTCTCGCCTTTCCTGTGGAGGGCGCCTCCTCTTGAGATGCGACGGGAACGCCGGGAATTCTTTCCCTACGAAACAGGGAAAGGATCCCTCATCTCGAGCTAGGAGGCGGAAACGGGGCTCCCCTGGAAGTGTGCGGGACCCCACGTGCTTCCTCTCGAGTGGAGACGGGTATGTCGGGGAACTTCTTGAGTTGCATCAAGGGTGTGAAGGACCCTTTGGAAGTTCCAGTGGTTAGACGTGATTAGCCTCGAGAAGCCTCAGCGGAAATGGGCCTCATCTCGCCTGGAGGGCAAAACCTCCTGGATTTTCTCGAGTTGCCGCAGGTGCTCTCGAATTACGACGGGGACCTCAGGGACCCGCTCTGGTGGCCTCAGGAAAGGCCAGTCCCCATGCGAGTTCCTCGGGGGCCTCTCGAGATTCCTCTCCCGTCGATGCCGGGGCCTAAGACCTTGTGTGGAGTCGGGGCCGGAACCTGAGGATTCCTCTCCAGTGCTGACATGGATCTTGGGGTACTCCTGGAGTCTCCCCAGGGGAGTCAGTCCTCGTCTCGAATGCGGGCATGCACTTGCGCTTTCCTCCAGAGCGGTAGCAGCAGTGTCACGCAGTCCGCCGCGTGGATCAAAGGATCTATGGTTTTCCCTCGAGTCTTTCCCACGAAGCTTTCCCACGAGGCTTTCCCACAGGGCTGTCCCACGTGCACACGTGGTGGGAGTGGATCCTCGGCTTGAACGTCAAGGCAGTGCAGGGAAAAAAGGTTCCTCTGGAATGGACTGACACATCTGGGGGACTCTTGGAATGGTGGCACGACCCTGGAGTTCCTCTCGCCTTTCCTGTGGAGAGCGCCTCCTCTTGAGATGCGACGGGAACGCCGGGAATTCTTTCCCTACGAAACAGGGAAAGGATCCCTCATCTCGAGCTAGGAGGCGGAAACGGGGCTCCCCTGGATGTGTGCGGGACCCCACGTGCATCCTCTCGAGTGGAGACGGGTATGTCGGGGAACTTCTTGAGTTGCAGCAAGGGTGTGAAGGACCCTTTGGAAGTTCCAGTGGTTAGACGTGATTAGCCTCGAGAAGCCTCAGCGGAAATGGGCCTCATCTCGCCTGGAGGGCAAAACCTCCTGGATTTTCTCGAGTTGCGCCAGGTGCTCTCGACTAACGACGGGGACCTCAGGGACCCGCTCTGGTGGCCTCAGGAAAGGCCAGTCCCCATGCGAGTTCCTCGGGGGCCTCTCGGGATTCCTCTCCCTTCGATGCCGGGGCCTAAGACCTTGTGTGGAGTCGGGGCCGGAACCTGAGGATTCCTCTCCAGTGCTGACATGGATCTTGGGGTACTTCTGGAGTCTCCCCAGGGGAGTCAGTCCTCGTCTCGAATGCGGGCATGCACTTGCGCTTTCCTCCAGAGCGGTAGCAGCAGTGTCACGCAGTCCGCCGCGTGGATCAAAGGATCTATGGTTTTCCCTCGAGTCTTTCCCACGAGGCTTTCCCACGAGGCTTTCCCACAGGGCTGTCCCACGTGCATACGTGGTGGGAGTGGATCCTCGGCTTGAACGTCAAGGCAGTGCAGGGAAAACAGGTTCCTCTGGAATAGACTGACACATCTGGGGGACTCTTGGAATGGTGGCACGACCCTGGAGTTCCTCTCGCCTTTCCTGTGGAGAGCGCCTCCTCTTGAGATGCGACGGGAACGCCGGGAATTCTTTCCCTACGAAACAGGGAAAGGATCCCTCATCTCGAGCTAGGAGGCGGAAACGGGGCTCCCCTGGATGTGTGCGGGACCCCACGTGCTTCCTCTCGAGTGGAGACGGGTATGTCCGGGAACTTCTTGAGTTGCAGCAAGGGTGTGAAGGACCCTTTGGAAGTTCCAGTGGTTAGACGTGATTAGCCTCGAGAAGCCTCAGCGGAAATGGGCCTCATCTCGCCTGGAGGGCAAAACCTCCTGGATTTTCTCGAGTTGCGGCAGGTGCTCTCGACTTACGACGGGGACCTCAGGGACCCGCTCTGGTGGCCTCAGGAAAGGCCAGTCCCCAGGCCAGTTCCTCGGGGGCCTCTCGGGATTCCTCTCCTGTCCATGCCGGGGCCTAAGACCTTGTGTGGAGTCGGGGCCGGAACCTGAGGATTCCTCTCCAGTGCTGACATGGATCTTGGGGTACTCCTGGAGTCTCCCCAGGGGAGTCAGTCCTCGTCTCGAATGCGGGCATGCACTTGCGCTTCCCTCCAGAGCGGTAGCAGCAGTGTCACGCAGTCCGCCGCGTGGATCAAAGGATCTATGGTTTTCCCTCGAGTCTTTCCCACGAGGCTTTCCCACGAGGCTTTCCCACAGGGCTGTCCCACGTGCACACGTGGTGGGAGTGGATCCTCGGCTTGAACGTCAAGGCAGTGCAGGGAAAACAGGTTCCTCTGGAATGGACTGACACATCTGGGGGTCTCTTGGAATGGTGCCACGACCCTGGAGTTCCTCTCGCCTTTCCTGTGGAGAGCGCCTCCTCTTGAGATGCGACGGGAACGCCGGGAATTCTTTCCCTACGAAACAGGGAAAGGATCACTCATCTCGAGCTAGGAGGCGGAAACGGGGCTCCCCTGGATGTGTGCGGGACCCCTCGTGCTTCCTCTCGAGTGGAGACAGGTATGTCGCGGAACTGCTTGAGTTGCAGCAAGGGTGTGAAGGACCCTTTGGAAGTTCCAGTGGTTAGATGTGATTGGCCTCGAGAAGCCTCAGCGGAAATGGGCCTCATCTCGCCTGGAGGGCAAAACCTCCTGGATTTTCTCGAGTTGCGGCAGGTGCTCTCGACTTACGACGGGGACCTCAGGGACCCGCTCTGGTGGCCTCAGGAAAGGCCAGTCCCCATGCGAGTTCCTCGGGAGCCTCTCGGGATTCCTCTCCCGTCGATGCCGGGGCCTAAGACCTTGTGTGGAGTCGGGGCCGGTACCTGAGGATTCCTCTCCAGTGCTGACATGGATCTTGGGGTACTCCTGGAGTCTCCCCAGGGGAGTCAGTCCTCGTCTCGAATGCGGGCATGCACTTGCGCTTTCCTCCAGAGCGGTAGCAGCAGTGTCACGCAGTCCGCCGCGTGGATCAAAGGATCTATGGTTTTCCCTCGAGTCTTTCCCACGAAGCTTTCCCACGAGGCTTTCCCACAGGGCTGTCCCACGTGCACACGTGGTGGGAGTGGATCCTCGGCTTGAACGTCAAGGCAGTGCAGGGAAAAAAGGTTCCTCTGGAATGGACTGACACATCTGGGGGACTCTTGGAATGGTGGCACGACCCTGGAGTTCCTCTCGCCTTTCCTGTGGAGAGCTCCTCCTCTTGAGATGCGACGGGAACGCCGGGAATTCTTTCCCTACGAAACAGGGAAAGGATCCCTCATCTCGAGCTAGGAGGCGGAAACGGGGCTCCCCTGGATGTGTGCGGGACCCCACGTGCATCCTCTCGAGTGGAGACGGGTATGTCGGGGAACTTCTTGAGTTGCAGCAAGGGTGTGAAGCACCCTTTGGAAGTTCCAGTGGTTAGACGTGATTAGCCTCGAGAAGCCTCAGCGGAAATTGGCCTCATCTCGCCTGGAGGGCAAAACCTCCTGGATTTTCTCGAGTTGCGCCAGGTGCTCTCGACTAACGACGGGGACCTCAGGGACCCGCTCTGGTGGCCTCAGGAAAGGCCAGTCCCCATGCGAGTTCCTCGGGGGCCTCTCGGGATTCCTCTCCCGTCGATGGCGGGGCCTAAGACCTTGTGTGGAGTCGGGGCCGGTACCTGAGGATTCCTCTCCAGTGCTGACATGGATCTTGGGGTACTTCTGGAGTCTCCCCAGGGGAGTCAGTCCTCGTCTCGAATGCGGGCATGCACTTGCGCTTTCCTCCAGAGCGGTAGCAGCAGTGTCACGCAGTCCGCCGCGTGGATCAAAGGATCTATGGTTTTCCCTCGAGTCTTTCCCACGAGGCTTTCCCACGAGGCTTTCCCACGAGGCTTTCCCACAGGGCTGTCCCACGTGCACACGTGGTGGGAGTGGATCCTCGGCTTGAACGTCAAGGCAGTGCAGGGAAAACAGGTTCCTCTGGAATGGACTGACACATCTGGGGGACTCTTGGAATGGTGGCACGACCCTGGAGTTCCTCTCGCCTTTCCTGTGGAGGGCGCCTCCTCTTGAGATGCGACGGGAACGCCGGGAATTCTTTCCCTACGAAACAGGGAAAGGATCCCTCATCTCGAGCTAGGAGGCGGAAACGGGGCTCCCCTGGAAGTGTGCGGGACCCCACGTGCTTCCTCTCGAGTGGAGACGGGTATGTCGGGGAACTTCTTGAGTTGCATCAAGGGTGTGAAGGACCCTTTGGAAGTTCCAGTGGTTAGACGTGATTAGCCTCGAGAAGCCTCAGCGGAAATGGGCCTCATCTCGCCTGGAGGGCAAAACCTCCTGGATTTTCTCGAGTTGCCGCAGGTGCTCTCGAATTACGACGGGGACCTCAGGGACCCGCTCTGGTGGCCTCAGGAAAGGCCAGTCCCCATGCGAGTTCCTCGGGGGCCTCTCGGGATTCCTCTCCCGTCGATGCCGGGGCCTAAGACCTTGTGTGGAGTCGGGGCCGGAACCTGAGGATTCCTCTCCAGTGCTGACATGGATCTTGGGGTACTCCTGGAGTCTCCCCAGGGGAGTCAGTCCTCGTCTCGAATGCGGGCATGCACTTGCGCTTTCCTCCAGAGCGGTAGCAGCAGTGTCACGCAGTCCGCCGCGTGGATCAAAGGATCTATGGTTTTCCCTCGAGTCTTTCCCACGAAGCTTTCCCACGAGGCTTTCCCACAGGGCTGTCCCACGTGCACACGTGGTGGGAGTGGATCCTCGGCTTGAACGTCAAGGCAGTGCAGGGAAAAAAGGTTCCTCTGGAATGGACTGACACATCTGGGGGACTCTTGGAATGGTGGCACGACCCTGGAGTTCCTCTCGCCTTTCCTGTGGAGAGCGCCTCCTCTTGAGATGCGACGGGAACGCCGGGAATTCTTTCCCTACGAAACAGGGAAAGGATCCCTCATCTCGAGCTAGGAGGCGGAAACGGGGCTCCCCTGGATGTGTGCGGGACCCCACGTGCATCCTCTCGAGTGGAGACGGGTATGTCGGGGAACTTCTTGAGTTGCAGCAAGGGTGTGAAGGACCCTTTGGAAGTTCCAGTGGTTAGACGTGATTAGCCTCGAGAAGCCTCAGCGGAAATGGGCCTCATCTCGCCTGGAGGGCAAAACCTCCTGGATTTTCTCGAGTTGCGCCAGGTGCTCTCGACTAACGACGGGGACCTCAGGGACCCGCTCTGGTGGCCTCAGGAAAGGCCAGTCCCCATGCGAGTTCCTCGGGGGCCTCTCGGGATTCCTCTCCCTTCGATGCCGGGGCCTAAGACCTTGTGTGGAGTCGGGGCCGGAACCTGAGGATTCCTCTCCAGTGCTGACATGGATCTTGGGGTACTTCTGGAGTCTCCCCAGGGGAGTCAGTCCTCGTCTCGAATGCGGGCATGCACTTGCGCTTTCCTCCAGAGCGGTAGCAGCAGTGTCACGCAGTCCGCCGCGTGGATCAAAGGATCTATGGTTTTCCCTCGAGTCTTTCCCACGAGGCTTTCCCACGAGGCTTTCCCACAGGGCTGTCCCACGTGCATACGTGGTGGGAGTGGATCCTCGGCTTGAACGTCAAGGCAGTGCAGGGAAAACAGGTTCCTCTGGAATAGACTGACACATCTGGGGGACTCTTGGAATGGTGGCACGACCCTGGAGTTCCTCTCGCCTTTCCTGTGGAGAGCGCCTCCTCTTGAGATGCGACGGGAACGCCGGGAATTCTTTCCCTACGAAACAGGGAAAGGATCCCTCATCTCGAGCTAGGAGGCGGAAACGGGGCTCCCCTGGATGTGTGCGGGACCCCACGTGCTTCCTCTCGAGTGGAGACGGGTATGTCCGGGAACTTCTTGAGTTGCAGCAAGGGTGTGAAGGACCCTTTGGAAGTTCCAGTGGTTAGACGTGATTAGCCTCGAGAAGCCTCAGCGGAAATGGGCCTCATCTCGCCTGGAGGGCAAAACCTCCTGGATTTTCTCGAGTTGCGGCAGGTGCTCTCGACTTACGACGGGGACCTCAGGGACCCGCTGTGGTGGCCTCAGGAAAGGCCAGTCCCCAGGCCAGTTCCTCGGGGGCCTCTCGGGATTCCTCTCCTGTCCATGCCGGGGCCTAAGACCTTGTGTGGAGTCGGGGCCGGAACCTGAGGATTCCTCTCCAGTGCTGACATGGATCTTGGGGTACTCCTGGAGTCTCCCCAGGGGAGTCAGTCCTCGTCTCGAATGCGGGCATGCACTTGCGCTTCCCTCCAGAGCGGTAGCAGCAGTGTCACGCAGTCCGCCGCGTGGATCAAAGGATCTATGGTTTTCCCTCGAGTCTTTCCCACGAGGCTTTCCCACGAGGCTTTCCCACAGGGCTGTCCCACGTGCACACGTGGTGGGAGTGGATCCTCGGCTTGAACGTCAAGGCAGTGCAGGGAAAACAGGTTCCTCTGGAATGGACTGACACATCTGGGGGTCTCTTGGAATGGTGCCACGACCCTGGAGTTCCTCTCGCCTTTCCTGTGGAGAGCGCCTCCTCTTGAGATGCGACGGGAACGCCGGGAATTCTTTCCCTACGAAACAGGGAAAGGATCACTCATCTCGAGCTAGGAGGCGGAAACGGGGCTCCCCTGGATGTGTGCGGGACCCCACGTGCTTCCTCTCGAGTGGAGACAGGTATGTCGCGGAACTGCTTGAGTTGCAGCAAGGGTGTGAAGGACCCTTTGGAAGTTCCAGTGGTTAGATGTGATTGGCCTCGAGAAGCCTCAGCGGAAATGGGCCTCATCTCGCCTGGAGGGCAAAACCTCCTGGATTTTCTCGAGTTGCGGCAGGTGCTCTCGACTTACGACGGGGACCTCAGGGACCCGCTCTGGTGGCCTCAGGAAAGGCCAGTCCCCATGCGAGTTCCTCGGGAGCCTCTCGGGATTCCTCTCCCGTCGATGCCGGGGCCTAAGACCTTGTGTGGAGTCGGGGCCGGTACCTGAGGATTCCTCTCCAGTGCTGACATGGATCTTGGGGTACTTCTGGAGTCTCCCCAGGGGAGTCAGTCCTCGTCTCGAATGCGGGCATGCACTTGCGCTTTCCTCCAGAGCGGTAGCAGCAGTGTCACGCAGTCCACCGCGTGGATCAAAGGATCTATGGTTTTCCCTCGAGTCTTTCCCACGAGGCTTTCCCACGAGGCTTTACCACGAGGCTTTCCCACAGGGCTGTCCCACGTGCACACGTGGTGGGAGTGGATCCTCGGCTTGAACGTCAAGGCAGTGCAGGGAAAACAGGTTCCTCTGAAATGGACTGACACATCTGGGGGACTCTTGGAATGGTGGCACGACCCTGGAGTTCCTCTCGCCTTTCCTGTGGAGGGCGCCTCCTCTTGAGATGCGACGGGAACGCCGGGAATTCTTTCCCTACGAAACAGGGAAAGGATCCCTCATCTCGAGCTAGGAGGCGGAAACGGGGCTCCCCTGGAAGTGTGCGGGACCCCACGTGCTTCCTCTCGAGTGGAGACGGGTATGTCGGGGAACTTCTTGAGTTGCAGCAAGGGTGTGAAGGACCCTTTGGAAG
The DNA here is from genome assembly GCF_042477335.2 of Ovis canadensis. Taxonomy (NCBI): domain Eukaryota; kingdom Metazoa; phylum Chordata; class Mammalia; order Artiodactyla; family Bovidae; genus Ovis; species Ovis canadensis. Next base: position 2,624,952 of record NC_091262.1, on the reverse strand, counting down.
TTCCAGTGGTTAGACGTGATTAGCCTCGAGAAGCCTCAGCGGAAATGGGCCTCATCTCGCCTGGAGGGCAAAACCTCCTGGATTTTCTCGAGTTGCCGCAGGTGCTCTCGAATTACGACGGGGACCTCAGGGACCCGCTCTGGTGGCCTCAGGAAAGGCCAGTCCCCATGCGAGTTCCTCGGGGGCCTCTCGGGATTCTTCTCCCGTCGATGCCGGGGCCTAAGACCTTGTGTGGAGTCGGGGCCGGAACCTGAGGATTCCTCTCCAGTGCTGACATGGATCTTGGGGTACTCCTGGAGTCTCCCCAGGGGAGTCAGTCCTCGTCTCGAATGCGGGCATGCACTTGCGCTTTCCTCCAGAGCGGTAGCAGCAGTGTCACGCAGTCCGCCGCGTGGATCAAAGGATCTATGGTTTTCCCTCGAGTCTTTCCCACGAAGCTTTCCCACGAGGCTTTCCCACAGGGCTGTCCCACGTGCACACGTGGTGGGAGTGGATCCTCGGCTTGAACGTCAAGGCAGTGCAGGGAAAAAAGGTTCCTCTGGAATGGACTGACACATCTGGGGGACTCTTGGAATGGTGGCACGACCCTGGAGTTCCTCTCGCCTTTCCTGTGGAGAGCGCCTCCTCTTGAGATGCGACGGGAACGCCGGGAATTCTTTCCCTACGAAACAGGGAAAGGATCCCTCATCTCGAGCTAGGAGGCGGAAACGGGGCTCCCCTGGATGTGTGCGGGACCCCACGTGCATCCTCTCGAGTGGAGACGGGTATGTCGGGGAACTTCTTGAGTTGCAGCAAGGGTGTGAAGCACCCTTTGGAAGTTCCAGTGGTTAGACGTGATTAGCCTCGAGAAGCCTCAGCGGAAATTGGCCTCATCTCGCCTGGAGGGCAAAACCTCCTGGATTTTCTCGAGTTGCGCCAGGTGCTCTCGACTAACGACGGGGACCTCAGGGACCCGCTCTGCTGGCCTCAGGAAAGGCCAGTCCCCATGCGAGTTCCTCGGGGGCCTCTCGGGATTCCTCTCCCGTCGATGGCGGGGCCTAAGACCTTGTGTGGAGTCGGGGCCGGAACCTGAGGATTCCTCTCCAGTGCTGACATGGATCTTGGGGTACTTCTGGAGTCTCCCCAGGGGAGTCAGTCCTCGTCTCGAATGCGGGCATGCACTTGCGCTTTCCTCCAGAGCGGTAGCAGCAGTGTCACGCAGTCCGCCGCGTGGATCAAAGGATCTATGGTTTTCCCTCGAGTCTTTCCCACGAGGCTTTCCCACGAGGCTTTCCCACAGGGCTGTCCCACGTGCATACGTGGTGGGAGTGGATCCTCGGCTTGAACGTCAAGGCAGTGCAGGGAAAACAGGTTCCTCTGGAATGGACTGACACATCTGGGGGACTCTTGGAATGGTGGCACGACCCTGGAGTTCCTCTCGCCTTTCCTGTGGAGAGCGCCTCCTCTTGAGATGCGACGGGAACGCCGGGAATTCTTTCCCTACGAAACAGGGAAAGGATCCCTCATCTCGAGCTAGGAGGCGGAAACGGGGCTCCCCTGGATGTGTGCGGGACCCCACGTGCTTCCTCTCGAGTGGAGACGGGTATGTCCGGGAACTTCTTGAGTTGCAGCAAGGGTGTGAAGGACCCTTTGGAAGTTCCAGTGGTTAGACGTGATTAGCCTCGAGAAGCCTCAGCGGAAATGGGCCTCATCTCGCCTGGAGGGCAAAACCTCCTGGATTTTCTCGAGTTTCGGCAGGTGCTCTCGACTTACGACGGGGACCTCAGGGACCCGCTCTGGTGGCCTCAGGAAAGGCCAGTCCCCAGGCCAGTTCCTCGGGGGCCTCTCGGGATTCCTCTCCTGTCCATGCCGGGGCCTAAGACCTTTTGTGGAGTCGGGGCCGGAACCTGAGGATTACTCTCCAGTGCTGACATGGATCTTGGGGTACTCCTGGAGTCTCCCCAGGGGAGTCAGTCCTCGTCTCGAATGCGGGCATGCACTTGCGCTTCCCTCCAGAGCGGTAGCAGCAGTGTCACGCAGTCCGCCGCGTGGATCAAAGGATCTATGGTTTTCCCTCGAGTCTTTCCCACGAGGCTTTCCCACGAGGCTTTCCCACAGGGCTGTCCCACGTGCACACGTGGTGGGAGTGGATCCTCGGCTTGAACGTCAAGGCAGTGCAGGGAAAACAGGTTCCTCTGGAATGGACTGACACATCTGGGGGTCTCTTGGAATGGTGCCACGACCCTGGAGTTCCTCTCGCCTTTCCTGTGGAGAGCGCCTCCTCTTGAGATGCGACGGGAACGCCGGGAATTCTTTCCCTACGAAACAGGGAAAGGATCACTCATCTCGAGCTAGGAGGCGGAAACGGGGCTCCCCTGGATGTGTGCGGGACCCCACGTGCTTCCTCTCGAGTGGAGACAGGTATGTCGCGGAACTGCTTGAGTTGCAGCAAGGGTGTGAAGGACCCTTTGGAAGTTCCAGTGGTTAGATGTGATTGGCCTCGAGAAGCCTCAGCGGAAATGGGCCTCATCTCGCCTGGAGGGCAAAACCTCCTGGATTTTCTCGAGTGCGGCAGGTGCTCTCGACTTACGACGGGGACCTCAGGGACCTGCTCTGGTGGCCTCAGGAAAGGCCAGTCCCCATGCGAGTTCCTCGGGGGCCTCTCGGCATTCCTCTCCCGTCGATGCCGGGGCCTAAGACCTTGTGTGGAGTCGGGGCCGGAACCTGAGGATTCCTCTCCAGTGCTGACATGGATCTTGGGGTACTTCTGGAGTCTCCCCAGGGGAGTCAGTCCTCGTCTCGAATGCGGGCATGCACTTGCGCTTTCCTCCAGAGCGGTAGCAGCAGTGTCACGCAGTCCGCCGCGTGGATCAAAGGATCTATGGTTTTCCCTCGAGTCTTTCCCACGAGGCTTTCCCACGAGGCTTTCCCACAGGGCTGTCCCACGTGCACACGTGGTGGGAGTCGATCCTCGGCTTGAACGTCAAGGCAGTGCAGGGAAAACAGGTTCCTCTGGAATGGACTGACACATCTGGGGGACTCTTGGAATGGTGGCACGACCCTGGAGTTCCTCTCGCCTTTCCTGTGGAGAGCGCCTCCACTTGAGATGCGACGGGAACGCCGGGAATTCTTTCCCTACGAAACAGGGAAAGGATCCCTCATCTCGAGCTAGGAGGCGGAAAAGGGGCTCCCCTGGATGTGTGCGGGACCCCACGTGCTTCCTCTCGAGTGGAGACGGGTATGTCGGGGAACTTCTTGAGTTGCAGCAAGGATGTGAAGGACCCTTTGGAAGTTCCAGTGGTTAGACGTGATTAGCCTCGAGAAGCCTCAGCGGAAATGGGCCTCATCTCGCCTGGAGGGCAAAACCTCCTGGATTTTCTCGAGTTGAGGCAGGTGCTCTCGACTTACGACGGGGACCTCAGGGACCCGCTCTGGTGGCCTCAGGAAAGGCCAGTCCCCGTGCGAGTTCCTCGGGGGCCTCTCGGGATTCCTCTCCCGTCGATGCCGGGGCCTAAGACCTTGTGTGGAGTCGGGGCCGGAACCTGAGGTTTCCTCTCCAGTGCTGACATGGATCTTGGGGTACTTCTGGAGTCTCCCCAGGGGAGTCAGTCCTCGTCTCGAATGCGGGCATGCACTTGCGCTTTCCTCCAGAACGGTAGCAGCAGTGTCACGCAGTCCGCCGCGTGGATCAAAGGATCTATGGTTTTCCCTCGAGTCTTTCCCACGAGGCTTTCCCACGAGGCTTTCCCACAGGGCTGTCCCACGTGCACACGTGGTGGGAGTGGATCCTCGGCTTGAACGTCAAGGCAGTGCAGGGAAAACAGGTTCCTCTGAAATGGACTGACACATCTGGGGGACTCTTGGAATGGTGGCACGACCCTGGAGTTCCTCTCGCCTTTCCTGTGGAGGGCGCCTCCTCTTGAGATGCGACGGGAACGCCGGGAATTCTTTCCCTACGAAACAGGGAAAGGATCCCTCATCTCGAGCTAGGAGGCGGAAACGGGGCTCCCCTGGATGTGTGCGGGACCCCACGTGCTTCCTCTCGAGTGGAGACGGGTATGTCGGGGAACTTCTTGAGTTGCAGCAAGGGTGTGAAGGACCCTTTGGAAGTTCCAGTGGGTAGACGTGATTAGCCTCGAGAAGCCTCAGCGGAAATGGGCCTCATCTCGCCTGGAGGGCAAAACCTCCTGGATTTTCTCGAGTTGCCGCAGGTGCTCTCGACTTACGACGGGGACCTCAGGGACCCGCTCTGGTGGCCTCAGGAAACGCCAGTCCCCATGCGAGTTCCTCGGGGGCCTCTCGGGATTCCTCTCCCGTCGATGCCGGTGCCTAAGACCTTGTGTGGAGTCGGGGCCGGAACCTGAGGATTCCTCTCCAGTGCTGACATGGATCTTGGGGTACTCCTGGAGTCTCCCCAGGGGAGTCAGTCCTCGTCTCGAATGCGGGCATGCACTTGCGCTTTCCTCCAGAGCGGTAGCAGCAGTGTCTCGCAGTCCGCCGCGTGGATCAAAGGATCTATGGTTTTCCCTCGAGTCTTTCCCACGAGGCTTTCCCTCGAGGCTTTCCCACAGGGCTGTCCCACGTGCACACGTGGTGGGAGTCGATCCTCGGCTTGAACGTCAAGGCAGTGCAGGGGAAACAGGTTCCTCTGGAATGGACTGACACATCTGGGGGACTCTTGGAATGTTGGCACGACCCTGGAGTTCCTCTCGCCTTTCTTGTGGAGAGCGCCTCCTCTTGAGATGCGACGGGAACGCCGGGAATTCTTTCCCTAGGAAACAGGGAAAGGATCCCTCATCTCGAGCTAGGAGGCGGAAACGGGGCTCCCCTGGATGTGTGCGGGACCCCACGTGCTTCCTCTCGAGTGGAGACAGGTATGTCGCGGAACTGCTTGAGTTGCAGCAAGGGTGTGAAGGACCCTTTGGAAGTTCCAGTGGTTAGATGTGATTGGCCTCGAGAAGCCTCAGCGGAAATGGGCCTCATCTCGCCTGGAGGGCAAAACCTCCTGGATTTTCTCGAGTTGCGGCAGGTGCTCTCGACTTACGACGGGGACCTCAGGGACCCGCTCTGGTGGCCTCAGGAAAGGCCAGTCCCCATGCGAGTTCCTCGGGAGCCTCTCGGGATTCCTCTCCCGTCGATGCCGGGGCCTAAGACCTTGTGTGGAGTCGGGGCCGGTACCTGAGGATTCCTCTCCAGTGCTGACATGGATCTTGGGGTACTTCTGGAGTCTCCCCAGGGGAGTCAGTCCTCGTCTCGAATGCGGGCATGCACTTGCGCTTTCCTCCAGAGCGGTAGCAGCAGTGTCACGCAGTCCACCGCGTGGATCAAAGGATCTATGGTTTTCCCTCGAGTCTTTCCCACGAGGCTTTCCCACGAGGCTTTACCACGAGGCTTTCCCACAGGGCTGTCCCACGTGCACACGTGGTGGGAGTGGATCCTCGGCTTGAACGTCAAGGCAGTGCAGGGAAAACAGGTTCCTCTGAAATGGACTGACACATCTGGGGGACTCTTGGAATGGTGGCACGACCCTGGAGTTCCTCTCGCCTTTCCTGTGGAGGGCGCCTCCTCTTGAGATGCGACGGGAACGCCGGGAATTCTTTCCCTACGAAACAGGGAAAGGATCCCTCATCTCGAGCTAGGAGGCGGAAACGGGGCTCCCCTGGAAGTGTGCGGGACCCCACGTGCTTCCTCTCGAGTGGAGACGGGTATGTCGGGGAACTTCTTGAGTTGCAGCAAGGGTGTGAAGGACCCTTTGGAAGTTCCAGTGGTTAGACGTGATTAGCCTCGAGAAGCCTCAGCGGAAATGGGCCTCATCTCGCCTGGAGGGCAAAACCTCCTGGATTTTCTCGAGTTGCCGCAGGTGCTCTCGAATTACGACGGGGACCTCAGGGACCCGCTCTGGTGGCCTCAGGAAAGGCCAGTCCCCATGCGAGTTCCTCGGGGGCCTCTCGGGATTCTTCTCCCGTCGATGCCGGGGCCTAAGACCTTGTGTGGAGTCGGGGCCGGAACCTGAGGATTCCTCTCCAGTGCTGACATGGATCTTGGGGTACTCCTGGAGTCTCCCCAGGGGAGTCAGTCCTCGTCTCGAATGCGGGCATGCACTTGCGCTTTCCTCCAGAGCGGTAGCAGCAGTGTCACGCAGTCCGCCGCGTGGATCAAAGGATCTATGGTTTTCCCTCGAGTCTTTCCCACGAAGCTTTCCCACGAGGCTTTCCCACAGGGCTGTCCCACGTGCACACGTGGTGGGAGTGGATCCTCGGCTTGAACGTCAAGGCAGTGCAGGGAAAAAAGGTTCCTCTGGAATGGACTGACACATCTGGGGGACTCTTGGAATGGTGGCACGACCCTGGAGTTCCTCTCGCCTTTCCTGTGGAGAGCGCCTCCTCTTGAGATGCGACGGGAACGCCGGGAATTCTTTCCCTACGAAACAGGGAAAGGATCCCTCATCTCGAGCTAGGAGGCGGAAACGGGGCTCCCCTGGATGTGTGCGGGACCCCACGTGCATCCTCTCGAGTGGAGACGGGTATGTCGGGGAACTTCTTGAGTTGCAGCAAGGGTGTGAAGCACCCTTTGGAAGTTCCAGTGGTTAGACGTGATTAGCCTCGAGAAGCCTCAGCGGAAATTGGCCTCATCTCGCCTGGAGGGCAAAACCTCCTGGATTTTCTCGAGTTGCGCCAGGTGCTCTCGACTAACGACGGGGACCTCAGGGACCCGCTCTGGTGGCCTCAGGAAAGGCCAGTCCCCATGCGAGTTCCTCGGGGGCCTCTCGGGATTCCTCTCCCGTCGATGGCGGGGCCTAAGACCTTGTGTGGAGTCGGGGCCGGAACGTGAGGATTCCTCTCCAGTGCTGACATGGATCTTGGGGTACTTCTGGAGTCTCCCCAGGGGAGTCAGTCCTCGTCTCGAATGCGGGCATGCACTTGCGCTTTCCTCCAGAGCGGTAGCAGCAGTGTCACGCAGTCCGCCGCGTGGATCAAAGGATCTATGGTTTTCCCTCGAGTCTTTCCCACGAGGCTTTCCCACGAGGCTTTCCCACAGGGCTGTCCCACGTGCATACGTGGTGGGAGTGGATCCTCGGCTTGAACGTCAAGGCAGTGCAGGGAAAACAGGTTCCTCTGGAATGGACTGACACATCTGGGGGACTCTTGGAATGGTGGCACGACCCTGGAGTTCCTCTCGCCTTTCCTGTGGAGAGCGCCTCCTCTTGAGATGCGACGGGAACGCCGGGAATTCTTTCCCTACGAAACAGGGAAAGGATCCCTCATCTCGAGCTAGGAGGCGGAAACGGGGCTCCCCTGGATGTGTGCGGGACCCCACGTGCTTCCTCTCGAGTGGAGACGGGTATGTCCGGGAACTTCTTGAGTTGCAGCAAGGGTGTGAAGGACCCTTTGGAAGTTCCAGTGGTTAGACGTGATTAGCCTCGAGAAGCCTCAGCGGAAATGGGCCTCATCTCGCCTGGAGGGCAAAACCTCCTGGATTTTCTCGAGTTTCGGCAGGTGCTCTCGACTTACGACGGGGACCTCAGGGACCCGCTCTGGTGGCCTCAGGAAAGGCCAGTCCCCAGGCCAGTTCCTCGGGGGCCTCTCGGGATTCCTCTCCTGTCCATGCCGGGGCCTAAGACCTTTTGTGGAGTCGGGGCCGGAACCTGAGGATTACTCTCCAGTGCTGACATGGATCTTGGGGTACTCCTGGAGTCTCCCCAGGGGAGTCAGTCCTCGTCTCGAATGCGGGCATGCACTTGCGCTTCCCTCCAGAGCGGTAGCAGCAGTGTCACGCAGTCCGCCGCGTGGATCAAAGGATCTATGGTTTTCCCTCGAGTCTTTCCCACGAGGCTTTCCCACGAGGCTTTCCCACAGGGCTGTCCCACGTGCACACGTGGTGGGAGTGGATCCTCGGCTTGAACGTCAAGGCAGTGCAGGGAAAACAGGTTCCTCTGGAATGGACTGACACATCTGGGGGTCTCTTGGAATGGTGCCACGACCCTGGAGTTCCTCTCGCCTTTCCTGTGGAGAGCGCCTCCTCTTGAGATGCGACGGGAACGCCGGGAATTCTTTCCCTACGAAACAGGGAAAGGATCACTCATCTCGAGCTAGGAGGCGGAAACGGGGCTCCCCTGGATGTGTGCGGGACCCCACGTGCTTCCTCTCGAGTGGAGACAGGTATGTCGCGGAACTGCTTGAGTTGCAGCAAGGGTGTGAAGGACCCTTTGGAAGTTCCAGTGGTTAGATGTGATTGGCCTCGAGAAGCCTCAGCGGAAATGGGCCTCATCTCGCCTGGAGGGCAAAACCTCCTGGATTTTCTCGAGTGCGGCAGGTGCTCTCGACTTACGACGGGGACCTCAGGGACCTGCTCTGGTGGCCTCAGGAAAGGCCAGTCCCCATGCGAGTTCCTCGGGGGCCTCTCGGCATTCCTCTCCCGTCGATGCCGGGGCCTAAGACCTTGTGTGGAGTCGGGGCCGGAACCTGAGGATTCCTCTCCAGTGCTGACATGGATCTTGGGGTACTTCTGGAGTCTCCCCAGGGGAGTCAGTCCTCGTCTCGAATGCGGGCATGCACTTGCGCTTTCCTCCAGAGCGGTAGCAGCAGTGTCACGCAGTCCGCCGCGTGGATCAAAGGATCTATGGTTTTCCCTCGAGTCTTTCCCACGAGGCTTTCCCACGAGGCTTTCCCACAGGGCTGTCCCACGTGCACACGTGGTGGGAGTCGATCCTCGGCTTGAACGTCAAGGCAGTGCAGGGAAAACAGGTTCCTCTGGAATGGACTGACACATCTGGGGGACTCTTGGAATGGTGGCACGACCCTGGAGTTCCTCTCGCCTTTCCTGTGGAGAGCGCCTCCACTTGAGATGCGACGGGAACGCCGGGAATTCTTTCCCTACGAAACAGGGAAAGGATCCCTCATCTCGAGCTAGGAGGCGGAAAAGGGGCTCCCCTGGATGTGTGCGGGACCCCACGTGCTTCCTCTCGAGTGGAGACGGGTATGTCGGGGAACATCTTGAGTTGCAGCAAGGATGTGAAGGACCCTTTGGAAGTTCCAGTGGTTAGACGTGATTAGCCTCGAGAAGCCTCAGCGGAAATGGGCCTCATCTCGCCTGGAGGGCAAAACCTCCTGGATTTTCTCGAGTTGAGGCAGGTGCTCTCGACTTACGACGGGGACCTCAGGGACCCGCTCTGGTGGCCTCAGGAAAGGCCAGTCCCCGTGCGAGTTCCTCGGGGGCCTCTCGGGATTCCTCTCCCGTCGATGCCGGGGCCTAAGACCTTGTGTGGAGTCGGGGCCGGAACCTGAGGTTTCCTCTCCAGTGCTGACATGGATCTTGGGGTACTTCTGGAGTCTCCCCAGGGGAGTCAGTCCTCGTCTCGAATGCGGGCATGCACTTGCGCTTTCCTCCAGAACGGTAGCAGCAGTGTCACGCAGTCCGCCGCGTGGATCAAAGGATCTATGGTTTTCCCTCGAGTCTTTCCCACGAGGCTTTCCCACGAGGCTTTCCCACAGGGCTGTCCCACGTGCACACGTGGTGGGAGTGGATCCTCGGCTTGAACGTCAAGGCAGTGCAGGGAAAACAGGTTCCTCTGAAATGGACTGACACATCTGGGGGACTCTTGGAATGGTGGCACGACCCTGGAGTTCCTCTCTCCTTTCCTGTGGAGGGCGCCTCCTCTTGAGATGCGACGGGAACGCCGGGAATTCTTTCCCTACGAAACAGGGAAAGGATCCCTCATCTCGAGCTAGGAGGCGGAAACGGGGCTCCCCTGGATGTGTGCGGGACCCCACGTGCTTCCTCTCGAGTGGAGACGGGTATGTCGGGGAACTTCTTGAGTTGCAGCAAGGGTGTGAAGGACCCTTTGGAAGTTCCAGTGGGTAGACGTGATTAGCCTCGAGAAGCCTCAGCGGAAATGGGCCTCATCTCGCCTGGAGGGCAAAACCTCCTGGATTTTCTCGAGTTGCCGCAGGTGCTCTCGACTTACGACGGGGACCTCAGGGACCCGCTCTGGTGGCCTCAGGAAACGCCAGTCCCCATGCGAGTTCCTCGGGGGCCTCTCGGGATTCCTCTCCCGTCGATGCCGGGGCCTAAGACCTTGTGTGGAGTCGGGGCCGGAACCTGAGGATTCCTCTCCAGTGCTGACATGGATCTTGGGGTACTCCTGGAGTCTCCCCAGGGGAGTCAGTCCTCGTCTCGAATGCGGGCATGCACTTGCGCTTTCCTCCAGAGCGGTAGCAGCAGTGTCTCGCAGTCCGCCGCGTGGATCAAAGGATCTATGGTTTTCCCTCGAGTCTTTCCCACGAGGCTTTCCCTCGAGGCTTTCCCACAGGGCTGTCCCACGTGCACACGTGGTGGGAGTCGATCCTCGGCTTGAACGTCAAGGCAGTGCAGGGGAAACAGGTTCCTCTGGAATGGACTGACACATCTGGGGGACTCTTGGAATGTTGGCACGACCCTGGAGTTCCTCTCGCCTTTCTTGTGGAGAGCGCCTCCTCTTGAGATGCGACGGGAACGCCGGGAATTCTTTCCCTAGGAAACAGGGAAAGGATCCCTCATCTCGAGCTAGGAGGCGGAAACGGGGCTCCCCTGGATGTGTGCGGGACCCCACGTGCTTCCTCTCGAGTGGAGACGGGTATGTCGGGGAACTTCTTGAGTTGCAGCAAGGGTGTGAAGGACCCTTTGGAAGTTCCAGTGGTTAGACGTGATTAGCCTCGAGAAGCCTCAGCGGAAATGGGCCTCATCTCGCCTGGAGGGCAAAACCTCCTGGATTTTCTCGAGTTGAGGCAGGTGCTCTCGACTTACGACGGGGACCTCAGGGACCCGCTCTGGTGGCCTCAGGAAAGGCCAGTCCCCGTGCGAGTTCCTCGGGGGCCTCTCGGGATTCCTCTCCCGTCGATGCCGGGGCCTAAGACCTTGTGTGGAGTCGGGGCCGGAACCTGAGGTTTCCTCTCCAGTGCTGACATGGATCTTGGGGTACTTCTGGAGTCTCCCCAGGGGAGTCAGTCCTCGTCTCGAATGCGGGCATGCACTTGCGCTTTCCTCCAGAACGGTAGCAGCAGTGTCACGCAGTCCGCCGCGTGGATCAAAGGATCTATGGTTTTCCCTCGAGTCTTTCCCACGAGGCTTTCCCACGAGGCTTTCCCACAGGGCTGTCCCACGTGCACACGTGGTGGGAGTGGATCCTCGGCTTGAACGTCAAGGCAGTGCAGGGAAAACAGGTTCCTCTGAAATGGACTGACACATCTGGGGGACTCTTGGAATGGTGGCACGACCCTGGAGTTCCTCTCGCCTTTCCTGTGGAGGGCGCCTCCTCTTGAGATGCGACGGGAACGCCGGGAATTCTTTCCCTACGAAACAGGGAAAGGATCCCTCATCTCGAGCTAGGAGGCGGAAACGGGGCTCCCCTGGATGTGTGCGGGACCCCACGTGCTTCCTCTCGAGTGGAGACGGGTATGTCGGGGAACTTCTTGAGTTGCAGCAAGGGTGTGAAGGACCCTTTGGAAGTTCCAGTGGGTAGACGTGATTAGCCTCGAGAAGCCTCAGCGGAAATGGGCCTCATCTCGCCTGGAGGGCAAAACCTCCTGGATTTTCTCGAGTTGCCGCAGGTGCTCTCGACTTACGACGGGGACCTCAGGGACCTGCTCTGGTGGCCTCAGGAAACGCCAGTCCCCATGCGAGTTCCTCGGGGGCCTCTCGGGATTCCTCTCCCGTCGATGCCGGGGCCTAAGACCTTGTGTGGAGTCGGGGCCGGAACCTGAGGATTCCTCTCCAGTGCTGACATGGATCTTGGGGTACTCCTGGAGTCTCCCCAGGGGAGTCAGTCCTCGTCTCGAATGCGGGCATGCACTTGCGCTTTCCTCCAGAGCGGTAGCAGCAGTGTCTCGCAGTCCGCCGCGTGGATCAAAGGATCTATGGTTTTCCCTCGAGTCTTTCCCACGAGGCTTTCCCTCGAGGCTTTCCCACAGGGCTGTCCCACGTGCACACGTGGTGGGAGTCGATCCTCGGCTTGAACGTCAAGGCAGTGCAGGGGAAACAGGTTCCTCTGGAATGGACTGACACATCTGGGGGACTCTTGGAATGTTGGCACGACCCTGGAGTTCCTCTCGCCTTTCTTGTGGAGAGCGCCTCCTCTTGAGATGCGACGGGAACGCCGGGAATTCTTTCCCTAGGAAACAGGGAAAGGATCCCTCATCTCGAGCTAGGAGGCGGAAACGGGGCTCCCCTGGATGTGTGCGGGACCCCACGTGCTTCCTCTCGAGTGGAGACGGGTATGTCGGGGAACTTCTTGAGTTGCAGCAAGGTTGTGAAGGACCCTTTGGAAGTTCCAGTGGTTAGACGTGATTAGCCTCGAGAAGCCTCAGCGGAAATGGGCCTCATCTCGCCTGGAGGGCAAAACCTCCTGGATTTTCTCGAGTTGCGGCAGGTGCTCTCGACTTACGACGGGGACCTCAGGGACCCGCTCTGGTGGCCTCAGGAAAGGCCAGTCCCCATGCGAGTTCCTCTGGGGCCTCTCGGGATACCTCTCCCGTCGATGCCGGGGCCTAAGACCTTGTGTGGAGTCGGGGCCGGAACCTGAGGATTCCTCTCCAGTGCTGACATGGATCTTAGGGTACTTCTGGAGTCTCCCCAGGGGAGTCAGTCCTCGTCTCGAATGCGGGCATGCACTTGCGCTTTCCTCCAGAGCGGTAGCAGCAGTGTCACGCAGTCCGCCGCGTGGATCAAAGGATCTATGGTTTTCCCTCGAGTCTTTCCCACGAGGCTTTCCCACGAGGCTTTCCCACAGGGCTGTCCCACGTGCACACGTGGTGGGAGTGGATCCTCGGCTTGAACGTCAAGGCAGTGCAGGGAAAACAGGTTCCTCTGGAATGGACTGACACATCTGGGGGTCTCTTGGAATGGTGCCACGACCCTGGAGTTCCTCTCGCCTTTCCTGTGGAGAGCGCCTCCTCTTGAGATGCGACGGGAACGACGGGAATTCTTTCCCTACGAAACAGGGAAAGGATCACTCATCTCGAGCTAGGAGGCGGAAACGGGGCTCCCCTGGATGTGTGCGGGACCCCACGTGCTTCCTCTCGAGTGGAGACAGGTATGTCGCGGAACTGCTTGAGTTGCAGCAAGGGTGTGAAGGACCCTTTGGAAGTTCCAGTGGTTAGATGTGATTGGCCTCGAGAAGCCTCAGCGGAAATGGGCCTCATCTCGCCTGGAGGGCAAAACCTCCTGGATTTTCTCGAGTGCGGCAGGTGCTCTCGACTTACGACGGGGACCTCAGGGACCTGCTCTGGTGGCCTCAGGAAAGGCCAGTCCCCATGCGAGTTCCTCGGGGGCCTCTCGGCATTCCTCTCCCGTCGATCCCGGGGCCTAAGACCTTGTGTGGACTCGGGGACGGAACCTGAGGATTCCTCTCCAGTGCTGACATGGATCTTGGGGTACTTCTGGAGTCTCCCCAGGGGAGTCAGTCCTCGTCTCGAATGCGGGCATGCACTTGCGCTTTCCTCCAGAGCGGTAGCAGCAGTGTCACGCAGTCCGCCGCGTGGATCAAAGGATCTATGGTTTTCCCTCGAGTCTTTCCCACGAGGCTTTCCCTCGAGGCTTTCCCACAGGGCTGTCCCAAGTGCACACGTGGTGGGAGTCGATCCTCGGCTTGAACGTCAAGGCAGTGCAGGGAAAACAGGTTCCTCTAGAATGGACTGACACATCTGGGGGACTCTTGGAATGTTGGCACGACCCTGGAGTTCCTCTCGCCTTTCCTGTGGAGAGCGCCTCCTCTTGAGATGCGACGGGAACGCCGGGAATTCTTTCCCTACGAAACAGGGAAAGGATCCCTCATCTCGAGCTAGGAGGCGGAAACGGGGCTCCCCTGGATGTGTGCGGGACCCCACGTACTTCCTCTCGAGTGGAGACGGGTATGTCGGGGAACTTCTTGAGTTGCAGGAAGGGTGTGAAGGACCCTTTGGAAGTTCCAGTGGTTAGACGTGATTAGCCTCGAGAAGCCTCAGCGGAAATGGGCCTCATCTCGCCTGGAGGGCAAAACCTCCTGGATTTTCTCGAGTTGCGGCAGGTGCTCTCGACTTACGACGGGGACCTCAGGGACCCGCTCTGGTGGCCTCAGGAAAGGCCAGTCCCCATGCGAGTTCCTCGGGGGCCTCTCGGGATTCCTCTCCCGTCGATGCCGGGGCCTAAGACCTTGTGTGGAGTCGGGGCCGGAACCTGAGGATTCCTCTCCAGTGCTGACATGGATCTTGGGGTACTTCTGGAGTCTCCCCAGGGGAGTCAGTCCTCGTCTCGAATGCGGGCATGCACTTGCGCTTTCCTCCAGAGCGGTAGCAGCAGTGTCTCGCAGTCCGCCGCGTGGATCAAAGGATCTATGGTTTTCCCTCGAGTCTTTCCCACGAGGCTTTCCCTCGAGGCTTTCCCACAGGGCTGTCCCAAGTGCACACGTGGTGGGAGTCGATCCTCGGCTTGAACGTCAAGGCAGTGCAGGGGAAACAGGTTCCTCTGGAATGGACTGACACATCTGGGGGACTCTTGGAATGTTGGCACGACCCTGGAGTTCCTCTCGCCTTTCCTGTGGAGAGCGCCTCCTCTTGAGATGTGACGGGAACGCCGGGAATTCTTTCCCTAGGAAACAGGGAAAGGATCCCTCATCTCGAGCTAGGAGGCGGAAACGGGGCTCCCCTGGATGTGTGCGGGACCCCACGTGCTTCCTCTCGAGTGGAGACGGGTATGTCGGGGAACTTCTTGATTTGCAGCAAGGGTGTGAAGGACCCGTTGGAAGTTCCAGTGGTTAGACGTGATTAGCCTCGAGAAGCCTCAGCGGAAATGGGCCTCATCTCGCCTGGAGGGCAAAACCTCCTGGATTTTCTCGAGTTGCGGCAGGTGCTCTCGACTTACGACGGGGACCTCAGGGACCCGCTCTGGTGGCCTCAGGAAAGGCCAGTCCCATGCGAGTTCCTCGGGGGCGTCTCGGGATTCCTCTCCCGTCGATGCCGGGGCCTAAGACCTTGTGTGGACTCGGGGCCGGAACCTGAGGATTCCTCTCCAGTGCTGACATGGATCTTGGGGTACTTCTGGAGTCTCCCCAGGGGAGTCAGTCCTCGTCTCGAATGCGGGCATGCACTTGCGCTTTCCTCCAGAGCGGTAGCAGCAGTGTCACGCAGTCCGCCGCGTGGATCAAAGGATCTATGGTTTTCCCTCGAGTCTTTCCCACGAGGCTTTCCCACGAGGCTTTCCCACAGGGCTGTCCCACGTGCACACGTGGTGGGAGTCGATCCTCGGCTTGAACGTCAAGGCAGTGCAGGGAAAACAGGTTCCTCTGGAATGGACTGACACATCTGGGGGACTCTTGGAATGTTGGCACGACCCTGGAGTTCCTCTCGCCTTTCCTGTGGAGAGCGCCTCCTCTTGAGATGCGACGGGAACGCCGGGAATTCTTTCCCTACGAAACAGGGAAAGGATCCCTCATCTCGAGCTAGGAGGCGGAAACGGGGCTCCCCTGGATGTGTGCGGGACCCCACGTGCTTCCTCTCGAGTGGAGACGGGTATGTCGGGGAACTTCTTGAGTTGCAGCAAGGGTGTGAAGGACCCTTTGGAAGTTCCAGTGGTTAGACGTGATTAGCCTCGAGAAGCCTCAGCGGAAATGGGCCTCATCTCGCCTGGAGGGCAAAACCTCCTGGATTTTCTCGAGTTGCGGCAGGTGCTCTCGACTTACGACGGGGACCTCAGGGACCCGCTCTGGTGGCCTCAGGAAAGGCCAGTCCCCATGCGAGTTCCTCGGGGGCCTCTCGGGATTCCTCTCCCGTCGATGCCGGGGCCTAAGACCTTGTGTGGAGTCGGGGCCGGAACCTGAGGATTCCTCTCCAGTGCTGACATGGATCTTGGGGTACTTCTGGAGTCTCCCCAGGGGAGTCAGTCCTCGTCTCGAATGCGGGCATGCACTTGCGCTTTCCTCCAGAGCGGTAGCAGCAGTGTCACGCAGTCCGCCGCGTGGATCAAAGGATCTATGGTTTTCCCTCGAGTCTTTCCCACGAGGCTTTCCCACGAGGCTTTCCCACAGGGCTGTCCCATGTGCACACGTGGTGGGAGTGGATCCTCGGCTTGAACGTCAAGGCAGTGCAGGGAAAACAGGTTCCTCTGGAATGGACTGACACATCTGGGGGACTCTTGGAATGGTGGCACGACCCTGGAGTTCCTCTCGCCTTTCCTGTGGAGAGCGCCTCCTCTTGAGATGCGACGGGAACGCCGGGAATTCTTTCCCTACGAAACAGGGAAAGGATCCCTCATCTCGAGCTAGGAGGCGGAAACGGGGCTCCCCTGGATGTGTGCGGGACCCCACGTGCTTCCTCTCGAGTGGAGACGGGTATGTCGGGGAACTTCTTGAGTTGCAGCAAGGGTGTGAAGGACCCTTTGGAAGTTCCAGTGGTTAGACGTGATTAGCCTCGAGAAGCCTCAGCGGAAATGGGCCTCATCTCGCCTGGAGGGCAAAACCTCCTGGATTTTCTCGAGTTGCGGCAGGTGCTCTCGACTTACGACGGGGACCTCAGGGACCCGCTCTGGTGGCCTCAGGAAAGGCCAGTCCCCATGCGAGTTCCTCGGGGACCTCTCGGGATTCCTCTCCCGTCGATGCCGGGGCCTAAGACCTTGTGTGGAGTAGGGGCCGGAACCTGAGGATTCCTCTCCAATGCTGACATGGATCTTGGGGTACTTCTGGAGTCTCCCCAGGGGAGTCAGTCCTCGTCTCGAATGCGGGCATGCACTTGCGCTTTCCTCCAGAGCGGAAGCAGCAGTGTCACGCAGTCCGCCGCGTGGATCAAAGGATCTATGGTTTTCCCTCGAGTCTTTCCCACGAGGCTTTCCCACGAGGCTTTCCCACAGGGCTGTCCCACGTGCACACCTGGTGGGAGTCGATCCTCGGCTTGAACGTCAAGGCAGTGCAGGGAAAACAGGTTCCTCAGGAATGGACTGACACATCTGGGGGACTCTTGGAATGGTGGCACGACCCTGGAGTTCCTCTCGCCTTTCCTGTGGAGAGCGCCTCCTCTTGAGATGCGACGGGAACGCCGGGAATTCTTTCCCTACGAAACAGGGAAAGGATCCCTCATCTCGAGCTAGGAGGCGGAAACGGGGCTCCCCTGGATGTGTGCGGGACCCCACGTGCTTCCTCTCGAGTGGAGACGATTATGTCGGGGAACTTCTTGAGTTGCAGCAAGGGTGTGAAGGACCCTTTGGAAGTTCCAGTGGTTAGACGTGATTAGCCTCGAGAAGCCTCAGCGGAAATGGGCCTCATCTCGCCTGGAGGGCAAAACCTCCTGGATTTTCTCGAGTTGCGGCAGGTGCTCTCGACTTACGACGGGGACCTCAGGGACCCGCTCTGGTGGCCTCAGGAAAGGCCAGTCCCCATGCGAGTTCCTCGGGGGCCTCTCGGGATTCCTCTCCCGTCGATTCCGGGGCCTAAGACATTGTGTGGAGTCGGGGCCGGAACCTGAGGATTCCTCTCCAATGCTGACATGGATCTTGGGGTACTTCTGGAGTCTCCCCAGGGGAGTCAGTCCTCGTCTCGAATGCGGGCATGCACTTGCGCTTTCCTCCAGAGCGGAAGCAGCAGTGTCACGCAGTCCGCCGCCTGGATCAAAGGATCTATGGTTTTCCCTCGAGTCTTTCCCACGAGGCTTTCCCACGAGGCTTTCCCACAGGGCTGTCCCACGTGCACACGTGGTGGGAGTCGATCCTCGGCTTGAACGTCAAGGCAGTGCAGGGAAAACAGGTTCCTCAGGAATGGACTGACACATCTGGGGGACTCTTGGAATGGTGGCCCGACCCTGGAGTTCCTCTCGCCTTTCCTGTGGAGAGCGCCTCCTCTTGAGATGCGACGGGAACGCCGGGAATTCTTTCCCTACGAAACAGGGAAAGGATCCCTCATCTCGAGCTAGGAGGCGGAAACGGGGCTCCCCTGGATGTGTGCGGTACCCCACGTGCTTCCTCTCGAGTGGAGACGGGTATGTCGGGGAACTTCTTGAGTTGCAGCAAGGGTGTGAAGGACCCTTTGGAAGTTCCAGTGGTTAGACGTGATTAGCCTCGAGAAGCCTCAGCGGAAATGGGCCTCATCTCGCCTGGAGGGCAAAACCTCCTGGATTTTCTCGAGTTGCGTCAGGTGCTCTCGACTTACGACGGGGACCTCAGGGACCCGCTCTGGTGTCCTCAGGAAAGGCCAGTCCCCATGCGAATTCCTCGGGGGCCTCTCGGGATTCCTCTCCCGTCGATGCCGGGGTCTAAGACCTTGTGTGGAGTCGGGGCCGGAACCTGAGGATTCCTCTCCAGTGCTGACATGGATCTTGGGGTACTTCTGGAGTCTCCCCAGGGGAGTCAGTCCTCGTCTCGAATGCGGGCATGCACTTGCGCTTTCCTCCAGAGCGGTAGCAGCAGTGTCACGCAGTCCTCCGCGTGGATCAAAGGATCTATGGTTTTCCCTCGAGTCTTTCCCACGAGGCTTTCCCACGAGGCTTTCCCACAGGGCTGTCCCACGTGCACACGTGGTGGGAGTGGATCCTCGGCTTGAACGTCAAGGCAGTGCAGGGAAAACAGGTTCCTCTGGAATGGACTGACACATCTGGGGGACTCTTGGAATGGTGGAACGACCCTGGAGTTCCTCTCGCCTTTCCTGTGGAGAGCGCCTCCTCTTGAGATGCGACGGGAACGCCGGGAATTCTTTCCCTACGAAACAGGGAAAGGATCCCTCATCTCGAGCTAGGAGGCGGAAACGGGTCTCCCCTGGATGTGTGCGGGACCCCACGTGCTTCCTCTCGAGTGGAGACGGGTATGTCGGGGAACTTCTTGAGTTGCAGCAAGGGTGTGAAGCACCCTTTGGAAGTTCCAGTGGTTAGACGTGATTAGCCTCGAGAAGCCTCAGCGGAAATGGGCCTCATCTCGCCTGGAGGGCAAAACCTCCTGGATTTCCTCGAGTTGCGGCAGGTGCTCTCGATTTACGACGGGGACCTCAGGGACCCGCTCTGGTGGCCTCAGGAAAGGCCAGTCCCCATGCGAGTTCCTCGGGGGCCTCTCGGGATTCCTCTCCCGTCGATGCCGGGGCCTAAGACCTTGTGTGGAGTCGGGGCCGGAACCTGAGGATTCCTCTCCAGTGCTGACATGGATCTTGGGGTACTTCTGGAGTCTCCCCAGGGGAGTCAGTCCTCGTCTCGAATGCGGGCATGCACTTGCGCTTTCCTCCAGAGCGGTAGCAGCAGTGTCACGCAGTCCGCCGCGTGGATCTAAGGATCTATGGTTTCCCTCGAGTCTTTCCCACGAGGCTTTCCCACGAGGCTTTCCCACAGGGCTGTCCCACGTGCACACGTGGTGGGAGTCGATCCTCGGCTTGAACGTCAAGGAAGTGCAGGGAAAACAGGTTCCTCTGGAATGGACTGACACATCTGGGGGACTCTTGGAATGGTGGCACGACCCTGGAGTTCCTCTCGCCTTTCCTGTGGAGAGCGCCTCCTCTTGAGATGCGACGGGAACGCCGGGAATTCTTTCCCTACGAAACAGGGAAAGGATCCCTCATCTCGAGCTAGGAGGCGGAAACGGGTCTCCCCTGGATGTGTGAGGGACCCCACGTGCTTCCTCTCGAGTGGAGACGGGTATGTCGGGGAACTTCTTGAGTTGCAGCAAGGGTGTGAAGGACCCTTTGGAAGTTCCAGTGGTTAGACGTGATTAGCCTCGAGAAGCCTCAGCGGAAATGGGCCTCATCTCGCCTGGAGGGCAAAACCTCCTGGATTTTCTCGAGTTGCGGCAGGTGCTCTCGACTTACGACGGGGACCTCAGGGACCCGCTCTGGTGGCCTCAGTAAAGGCCAGTCCCATGCGAGTTCCTCGGGGGCGTCTCGGGATTCCTCTCCCGTCGATGGCGGGGCCTAAGACCTTGTGTGGAGTCGGGGCCGGAACCTGAGGATTCTTCTCCAGTGCTGACATGGATCTTGGGGTACTTCTGGAGTCTCCCCAGGGGAGTCAGTCCTCGTCTCGAATGCGGGCATGCACTTGCGCTTTCCTCCAGAGCGGTAGCAGCAGTGTCACGCAGTCCGCCGCGTGGATCAAAGGATCTATGGTTTTCCCTCGAGTCTTTCCCACGAGGCTTTCCCACGAGGCTTTAACACAGGGCTGTCCCACGTGCACACGTGGTGGGAGTGGATCCTCGGCTTGAACGTCAAGGCAGTGGAGGGAAAACAGGTTCCTCTGGAATGGACTGGCACATCTGGGGGACTCTTGGAATGTTGGCACGACCCTGGAGTTCCTCTCGCCTTTCCTGTGGAGAGCGCCTCCTCTTGAGATGCGACGGGAACGCCGGGAATTCTTTCCCTAGGAAACAGGGAAAGGATCCCTCATCTCGAGCTAGGAGGCGGAAACGGGGCTCCCCTGGATGTGTGCGGGACCCCACGTGCTTCCTCTCGAGTGGAGACGGGTATGTCGGGGAACTTCTTGAGTTGCAGCAAGGGTGTGAAGCACCCTTTGGAAGTTCCAGTGGTTAGACGTGATTAGCCTCGAGAAGCCTCAGCGGAAATGGGCCTCATCTCGCCTGGAGGGCAAAACCTCCTGGATTTCCTCGAGTTGCGGCAGGTGCTCTCGATTTACGACGGGGACCTCAGGGACCCGCTCTGGTGGCCTCAGGAAAGGCCAGTCCCCATGCGAGTTCCTCGGGGGCCTCTCGGGATTCCTCTAGCGTCGATGCCGGGGCCTAAGACCTTGTGTGGAGTCGGGGCCGGAACCTGAGGATTCCTCTCCAGTGCTGACATGGATCTTGGGGTACTTCTGGAGTCTCCCCAGGGGAGTCAGTCCTCGTCTCGAATGCGGGCATGCACTTGCGCTTTCCTCCAGAGCGGTAGCAGCAGTGTCACGCAGTCCGCCGCGTGGATCAAAGGATCTATGGTTTCCCTCGAGTCTTTCCCACGAGGCTTTCCCACGAGGCTTTCCCACAGGGCTGTCCCACGTGCACACGTGGTGGGAGTCGATCCTCGGCTTGAACGTCAAGGAAGTGCAGGGAAAACAGGTTCCTCTGGAATGGACTGACACATCTGGGGGACTCTTGGAATGGTGGCACGACCCTGGAGTTCCTCTCGCCTTTCCTGTGGAGAGCGCCTCCTCTTGAGATGCGACGGGAACGCCGGGAATTCTTTCCCTACGAAACAGGGAAAGGATCCCTCATCTCGAGCTAGGAGGCGGAAACGGGGCTCCCCTGGATGTGTGAGGGACCCCACGTGCTTCCTCTCGAGTGGAGACGGGTATGTCGGGGAACTTCTTGAGTTGCAGCAAGGGTGTGAAGGACCCTTTGGAAGTTCCAGTGGTTAGACGTGATTAGCCTCGAGAAGCCTCAGTGGAAATGGGCCTCATCTCGCCTGGAGGGCAAAACCTCCTGGATTTTCTCGAGTTGCGGCAGGTGCTCTCGACTTACGACGGGGACCTCAGGGACCCGCTCTGGTGGCCTCAGGAAAGGCCAGTCCCATGCGAGTTCCTCGGGGGCGTCTCGGGATAACTCTCCCGTCGATGCCGGGGCCTAAGACCTTGTGTGGAGTCGGGGCCGGAACCTGAGGATTCCTCTCCAGTGCTGACATGGATCTTGGGGTACTTCTGGAGTCTCCCCAGGGGAGTCAGTCCTCGTCTCGTATGCGGGCATGCACTTGTGCTTTCCTCCAGAGCGGTAGCAGCAGTGTCACGCAGTTCGCCGCGTGGATCAAAGGATCTATGGTTTTCCCTCGAGTCTTTCCCACGAGGCTTTCCCACGAGGCTTTAACACAGGGCTGTCCCACGTGCACACGTGGTGGGAGTGGATCCTCGGCTTGAACGTCAAGGCAGTGCAGGGAAAACAGGTTCCTCTGGAATGGACTGACACATCTGGGGGACTCTTGGAATGGTGGCACGACCCTGGAGTTCCTCTCGCCTTTCCTGTGGAGAGCGCCTCCTCTTGAGATGCGACGGGAACGCCGGGAATTCTTTCCCTACGAAACAGGGAAAGGATCCCTCATCTCGAGCTAGGAGGCGGAAACGGGGCTCCTCTGGATGTGTGCGGGACCCCACGTGCTTCCTCTCGAGTGGAGACGGGTATGTCGGGGAACTTCTTGAGTTGCAGCAAGGGTGTGAAGGACCCTTTGGAAGTTTCAGTGGTTAGACGTGATTAGCCTCGAGAAGCCTCAGCGGAAATGGGCCTCATCTCGCCTGGAGGGCAAAACCTCCTGGATTTTCTCGAGTTGCGGCAGGTGCTCTCGACTTACGACGGGGACCTCAGGGACCCGCTCTGGTGGCCTCAGGAAAGGCCAGTCCCCATGCGAGTTCCTCGGGGGCCTCTCGGGATTCCTATCCCGTCGATGCCGGGGCCTAAGACCTTGTGTGGAGTCGGGGCCGGAACCTGAGGATTCCTCTCCAGTGCTGACATGGATCTTGGGGTACTTCTGGAGTCTCCCCAGGGGAGTCAGTCCTCGTCTCGAATGCGGGCATGCACTTGCGCTTTCCTCCAGAGCGGTAGCAGCAGTGTCACGCAGTCCGCCGCGTGGATCAAAGGATCTATGGTTTTCCCTCGAGTCTTTCCCCCGAGGCTTTCCCACGAGGCTTTCCCACAGGGCTGTCCCACGTGCACACGTGGTGGGAGTCGATCCTCGGCTTGAACGTCAAGGCAGTGCAGGGAAAACAGGTTCCTCTGGAATGGACTGACACATCTGGGGGACTCTTGGAATGGTGGCACGACCCTGGAGTTCCTCTCGCCTTTCCTGTGGAGAGAGCCTCCTCTTGAGATGCGACGGGAACGCCGGGAATTCTTTCCCTACGAAACAGGGAAAGGATCCCTCATCTCGAGCTAGGAGGCGGAAACGGGGCTCCCCTGGATGTGTGCGGGACCCCACGTGCTTCCTCTCGAGTGGAGACGGGTATGTCGGGGAACTTCTTGAGTTGCAGCAAGGGTGTGAAGGACCCTTTGGAAGTTCCAGTGGTTAGACGTGATTAGCCTCGAGAAGCCTCAGTGGAAATGGGCCTCATCTCGCCTGGAGGGCAAAACCTCCTGGATTTTCTCGAGTTGCGGCAGGTGCTCTCGACTTACGACGGGGACCTCAGGGACCCGCTCTGGTGGCCTCAGGAAAGGCCAGTCCCCATGCGAGTTCCTCGGGGGCCTCTCGGGATTCCTCTCCCGTCCATGCCGGGGCCTAAGACCTTGTGTGGAGTCGGGGCCGGAACCTGAGGATTCCTCGCCAGTGCTGACATGGATCTTGGGGTACTTCTGGAGTCTCCCCAGGGGAGTCAGTCCTCGTCTCGAATGCGGGCATGCACTTGCGCTTTCCTCCAGAGCGGTAGCAGCAGTGTCACGCAGTCCGCCGCGTGGATCAAAGGATCTATGGTTTTCCCTCGAGTCTTTCCCACGAGGCTTTCCCACGAGGCTTTCCCACAGGGCTGTCCCACGTGCACACGTGGTGGGAGTGGATCCTCGGCTTGAACGTCAAGGCAGTGCAGGGAAAACAGGTTCCTCTGGAATGGACTGACACATCTGGGGGACTCTTGGAATGGTGTCACGACCCTGGAGTTCCTCTCGCCTTTCCTGTGGAGAGCGCCTCCTCTTGAGATGCGACGGGAACGCCGGGAATTCTTTCCCTACGAAACAGGGAAAGGATCCCTCATCTCGAGCTAGGAGGCGGAAACGGGGCTCCCCTGGATGTGTGCGGGACCCCACGTGCTTCCTCTCGAGTGGAGACGGGTATGTCGGGGAACTTCTTGAGTTGCAGCAAGGGTGTGAAGGACCCTTTGGAAGTTCCAGTGGTTAGACGTTATTAGCCTCGAGAAGCCTCAGCGGAAATGGGCCTCATCTCGCCTGGAGGGCAAAACCTCCTGGATTTTCTCGAGTTGCGGCAGGTGCTCTCGACTTACGACGGGGACCTCAGGGACCCGCTCTGGTGGCCTCAGGAAAGGCCAGTCCCATGCGAGTTCCTCGGGGGCGTCTCGGGATTCCTCTCCCGTCGATGGCGGGGCCTAAGACCTTGTGTGGAGTCGGGGCCGGAACCTGAGGATTCTTCTCCAGTGCTGACATGGATCTTGGGGTACTTCTGGAGTCTCCCCAGGGGAGTCAGTCCTCGTCTCGAATGCGGGCATGCACTTGCGCTTTCCTCCAGAGCGGTAGCAGCAGTGTCACGCAGTCCGCCGCGTGGATCAAAGGATCTATGGTTTTCCCTCGAGTCTTTCCCACGAGGCTTTCCCACGAGGCTTTCCCACAGGGCTGTCCCACGTGCACACGTGGTGGGAGTGGATCCTCGGCTTGAACGTCAAGGCAGTGCAGGGAAAACAGGTTCCTCTGGAATGGACTGACACATCTGGGGGACTCTTGGAATGGTGTCACGACCCTGGAGTTCCTCTCGCCTTTCCTGTGGAGAGCGCCTCCTCTTGAGATGCGACGGGAACGCCGGGAATTCTTTCCCTACGAAACAGGGAAAGGATCCCTCATCTCGAGCTAGGAGGCGGAAACGGGGCTCCCCTGGGTGTGTGCGGGACCCCACGTGCTTCCTCTCGAGTGGAGACGGGTATGTCGGGGAACTTCTTGAGTTGCAGCAAGGGTGTGAAGGACCCCTTGGAAGTTCCAGTGGTTAGACGTTATTAGCCTCGAGAAGCCTCAGCGGAAATGGGTCTCATCTCGCCTGGAGGGCAAAACCTCCTGGATTTTCTCGAGTTGCGGCAGGTGCTCTCGACTTACGACGGGGACCTCAGGGACCCGCTCTGGTGGCCTCAGGAAAGGCCAGTCCCATGCGAGTTCCTCCGGGGCGTCTCGGGATTCCTCTCCCGTCGATGCCGGGGCCTAAGACCTTGTGTGGACTCGGGGACGGAACCTGAGGATTCCTCTCCAGTGCTGACATGGATCTTGGGGTACTTCTGGAGTCTCCCCAGGGGAGTCAGTCCTCGTCTCGAATGCGGGCATGCACTTGCGCTTTCCTCCAGAGCGGTAGCAGCAGTGTCACGCAGTCCGCCGCGTGGATCAAAGGATCTATGGTTTTCCCTCGAGTCTTTCCCACGAGGCTTTCCCACGAGGCTTTCCCACAGGGCTGTCCCACGTGTACACGTGGTGGGAGTCGATCCTCGGCTTGAACGTCAAGGCAGTGCAGGGAAAACAGGTTCCTCTGGAATGGACTGACACATCTGGGGGACTCTTGGAATGGTGGCACGACCCTGGAGTTCCTCTCGCCTTTCCTGTGGAGAGCGCCTCCTCTTGAGATGCGACGGGAACGCCGGGAATTCTTTCCCTAGGAAACAGGGAAAGGATCCCTCATCTCGAGCTAGGAGGCGGAAACGGGGCTCCCCTGGATGTGTGCGGGACCCCACGTGCTTCCTCTCGAGTGGAGACGGGTATGTCGGGGAACTTCTTGAGTTGCAGCAAGGGTGTGAAGCACCCTTTGGAAGTTCCAGTGGTTAGACGTGATTAGCCTCGAGAAGCCTCAGCGGAAATGGGCCTCATCTCGCCTGGAGGGCAAAACCTCCTGGATTTTCTCGAGTTGCGGCAGGTGCTCTCGACTTACGACGGGGACCTCAGGGACCCGCTCTGGTGGCCTCAGGAAAGGCCAGTCCCATGCGAGTTCCTCGGGGGCGTCTCGGGATTCCTCTCCCGTCGATGCCGGGGCCTAAGACCTTGTGTGGACTCGGGGACGGAACCTGAGGATTCCTCTCCAGTGCTGACATGGATCTTGGGGTACTTCTGGAGTCTCCCCAGGGGAGTCAGTCCTCGTCTCGAATGCGGGCATGCACTTGCGCTTTCCTCCAGAGTGGTAGCAGCAGTGTCACGCAGTCCGCCGCGTGGATCAAAGGATCTATGGTTTTCCCTCGAGTCTTTCCCACGAGGCTTTCCCACGAGGCTTTCCCACAGGGCTGTCCCACGTGTACACGTGGTGGGAGTCGATCCTCGGCTTGAACGTCAAGGCAGTGCAGGGAAAACAGGTTCCTCTGGAATGGACTGACACATCTGGGGGACTCTTGGAATGGTGGCACGACCCTGGAGTTCCTCTCGCCTTTCCTGTGGAGAGCGCCTCCTCTTGAGATGCGACGGGAACGCCGGGAATTCTTTCCCTAGGAAACAGGGAAAGGATCCCTCATCTCGAGCTAGGAGGCGGAAACGGGGCTCCCCTGGATGTGTGCGGGACCCCACGTGCTTCCTCTCGAGTGGAGACGGGTATGTCGGGGAACTTCTTGAGTTGCAGCAAGGGTGTGAAGCACCCTTTGGAAGTTCCAGTGGTTAGACGTGATTAGCCTCGAGAAGCCTCAGCGGAAATGGGCCTCATCTCGCCTGGAGGGCAAAACCTCCTGGATTTCCTCGAGTTGCGGCAGGTGCTCTCGATTTACGACGGGGACCTCAGGGACCCGCTCTGGTGGCCTCAGGAAAGGCCAGTCCCCATGCGAGTTCCTCGGGGGCCTCTCGGGATTCCTCTAGCGTCGATGCCGGGGCCTAAGACCTTGTGTGGAGTCGGGGCCGGAACCTGAGGATTCCTCTCCAGTGCTGACATGGATCTTGGGGTACTTCTGGAGTCTCCCCAGGGGAGTCAGTCCTCGTCTCGAATGCGGGCATGCACTTGCGCTTTCCTCCAGAGCGGTAGCAGCAGTGTCACGCAGTCCGCCGCGTGGATCAAAGGATCTATGGTTTCCCTCGAGTCTTTCCCACGAGGCTTTCCCACGAGGCTTTCCCACAGGGCTGTCCCACGTGCACACGTGGTGGGAGTCGATCCTCGGCTTGAACGTCAAGGAAGTGCAGGGAAAACAGGTTCCTCTGGAATGGACTGACACATCTGGGGGACTCTTGGAATGGTGGCACGACCCTGGAGTTCCTCTCGCCTTTCCTGTGGAGAGCGCCTCCTCTTGAGATGCGACGGGAACGCCGGGAATTCTTTCCCTACGAAACAGGGAAAGGATCCCTCATCTCGAGCTAGGAGGCGGAAATGGGGCTCCCCTGGATGTGTGAGGGACCCCACGTGCTTCCTCTCGAGTGGAGACGGGTATGTCGGGGAACTTCTTGAGTTGCAGCAAGGGTGTGAAGGACCCTTTGGAAGTTCCAGTGGTTAGACGTGATTAGCCTCGAGAAGCCTCAGCGGAAATGGGCCTCATCTCGCCTGGAGGGCAAAACCTCCTGGATTTTCTCGAGTTGCGGCAGGTGCTCTCGACTTACGACGGGGACCTCAGGGACCCGCTCTGGTGGCCTCAGGAAAGGCCAGTCCCATGCGAGTTCCTCGGGGGCGTCTCGGGATTCCTCTCCCGTCGATGCCGGGGCCTAAGACCTTGTGTGGACTCGGGGACGGAACCTGAGGATTCCTCTCCAGTGCTGACATGGATCTTGGGGTACTTCTGGAGTCTCCCCAGGGGAGTCAGTCCTCGTCTCGTATGCGGGCATGCACTTGTGCTTTCCTCCAGAGCGGTAGCAGCAGTGTCACGCAGTCCGCCGCGTGGATCAAAGGATCTATGGTTTTCCCTCGAGTCTTTCCCACGAGGCTTTCCCACGAGGCTTTAACACAGGGCTGTCCCACGTGCACACGTGGTGGGAGTGGATCCTCGGCTTGAACGTCAAGGCAGTGCAGGGAAAACAGGTTCCTCTGGAATGGACTGACACATCTGGGGGACTCTTGGAATGGTGGCACGACCCTGGAGTTCCTCTCGCCTTTCCTGTGGAGAGCGCCTCCTCTTGAGATGCGACGGGAACGCCGGGAATTCTTTCCCTACGAAACAGGGAAAGGATCCCTCATCTCGAGCTAGGAGGCGGAAACGGGGCTCCCCTGGATGTGTGCGGGACCCCACGTGCTTCCTCTCGAGTGGAGACGGGTATGTCGGGGAACTTCTTGAGTTGCAGCAAGGGTGTGAAGGACCCTTTGGAAGTTCCAGTGGTTAGACGTTATTAGCCTCGAGAAGCCTCAGCGGAAATGGGCCTCATC
Organism: Ovis canadensis; assembly: GCF_042477335.2. NCBI lineage: Eukaryota > Metazoa > Chordata > Mammalia > Artiodactyla > Bovidae > Ovis > Ovis canadensis. Next base: position 2,597,084 of record NC_091262.1, on the reverse strand, counting down.
TCGCCTGGAGGGCAAAACCTCCTGGATTTTCTCGAGTTGCGGCAGGTGCTCTCGACTTACGACGGGGACCTCAGGGACCCGCTCTGGTGGCCTCAGGAAAGGCCAGTCCCATGCGAGTTCCTCGGGGGCGTCTCGGGATTCCTCTCCCGTCGATGCCGGGGCCTAAGACCTTGTGTGGACTCGGGGACGGAACCTGAGGATTCCTCTCCAGTGCTGACATGGATCTTGGGGTACTTCTGGAGTCTCCCCAGGGGAGTCAGTCCTCGTCTCGAATGCGGGCATGCACTTGCGCTTTCCTCCAGAGTGGTAGCAGCAGTGTCACGCAGTCCGCCGCGTGGATCAAAGGATCTATGGTTTTCCCTCGAGTCTTTCCCACGAGGCTTTCCCACGAGGCTTTCCCACAGGGCTGTCCCACGTGTACACGTGGTGGGAGTCGATCCTCGGCTTGAACGTCAAGGCAGTGCAGGGAAAACAGGTTCCTCTGGAATGGACTGACACATCTGGGGGACTCTTGGAATGGTGGCACGACCCTGGAGTTCCTCTCGCCTTTCCTGTGGAGAGCGCCTCCTCTTGAGATGCGACGGGAACGCCGGGAATTCTTTCCCTAGGAAACAGGGAAAGGATCCCTCATCTCGAGCTAGGAGGCGGAAACGGGGCTCCCCTGGATGTGTGCGGGACCCCACGTGCTTCCTCTCGAGTGGAGACGGGTATGTCGGGGAACTTCTTGAGTTGCAGCAAGGGTGTGAAGGACCCTTTGGAAGTTCCAGTGGTTAGACGTGATTAGCCTCGAGAAGCCTCAGCGGAAATGGGCCTCATCTCGCCTGGAGGGCAAAACCTCCTGGATTTTCTCGAGTTGCGGCAGGTGCTCTCGACTTACGACGGGGACCTCAGGGACCCGCTCTGGTGGCCTCAGTAAAGGCCAGTCCCATGCGAGTTCCTCGGGGGCGTCTCGGGATTCCTCTCCCGTCGATGGCGGGGCCTAAGACCTTGTGTGGAGTCGGGGCCGGAACCTGAGGATTCTTCTCCAGTGCTGACATGGATCTTGGGGTACTTCTGGAGTCTCCCCAGGGGAGTCAGTCCTCGTCTCGAATGCGGGCATGCACTTGCGCTTTCCTCCAGAGCGGTAGCAGCAGTGTCACGCAGTCCGCCGCGTGGATCAAAGGATCTATGGTTTTCCCTCGAGTCTTTCCCACGAGGCTTTCCCACGAGGCTTTCCCACAGGGCTGTCCCACGTGCACACGTGGTGGGAGTGGATCCTCGGCTTGAACGTCAAGGCAGTGCAGGGAAAACAGGTTCCTCTGGAATGGACTGACACATCTGGGGGACTCTTGGAATGTTGGCACGACCCTGGAGTTCCTCTCGCCTTTCCTGTGGAGAGCGCCTCCTCTTGAGATGCGACGGGAACGCCGGGAATTCTTTCCCTAGGAAACAGGGAAAGGATCCCTCATCTCGAGCTAGGAGGCGGAAACGGGGCTCCCCTGGATGTGTGCGGGACCCCACGTGCTTCCTCTCGAGTGGAGACGGGTATGTCGGGGAACTTCTTGAGTTGCAGCAAGGGTGTGAAGCACCCTTTGGAAGTTCCAGTGGTTAGACGTGATTAGCCTCGAGAAGCCTCAGCGGAAATGGGCCTCATCTCGCCTGGAGGGCAAAACCTCCTGGATTTCCTCGAGTTGCGGCAGGTGCTCTCGATTTACGACGGGGACCTCAGGGACCCGCTCTGGTGGCCTCAGGAAAGGCCAGTCCCCATGCGAGTTCCTCGGGGGCCTCTCGGGATTCCTCTCCCGTCGATGCCGGGGCCTAAGACCTTGTGTGGAGTCGGGGCCGGAACCTGAGGATTCCTCTCCAGTGCTGACATGGATCTTGGGGTACTTCTGGAGTCTCCCCAGGGGAGTCAGTCCTCGTCTCGAATGCGGGCATGCACTTGCGCTTTCCTCCAGAGCGGTAGCAGCAGTGTCACGCAGTCCGCCGCGTGGATCAAAGGATCTATGGTTTTCCCTCGAGTCTTTCCCACGAGGCTTTCCCACGAGGCTTTCCCACAGGGCTGTCCCACGTGCACACGTGGTGGGAGTGGATCCTCGGCTTGAACGTCAAGGCAGTGCAGGGAAAACAGGTTCCTCTGGAATGGACTGACACATCTGGGGGACTCTTGGAATTGTGGCACGACCCTGGAGTTCCTCTCGCCTTTCCTGTGGAGACCGCCTCCTCTGGAGATGCGACGGGAACGCCGGGAATTCTTTCCCTACGAAACAGGGAAAGGATCCCTCATCTCGAGCTAGGAGGCGGAAACATGGCTCCCCTGGATGTGTGAGGGACCCCACGTGCTTCCTCTCGAGTGGAGACAGGTATGTCGGGAAACTTCTTGAGTTGCAGCAAGGGTGTGAAGCACCCTTTGGAAGTTCCAGTGGTTAGACGTGATTAGCCTCGAGAAGCCTCAGCGGAAATGGGCCTCATCTCGCCTGGAGGGCAAAACCTCCTGGATTTTCTCGAGTTGCGGCAGGTGCTCTCGACTTACGACGGGGACCTCAGGGACCCGCTCTGGTGGCCTCAGGAAAGGCCAGTCCCCATGCGAGTTCCTCGGGGGCCTCTCGGGATTCCTCTCCCGTCGATGCCGGGGCCTAAGACCTTGTGTGGAGTCGGGGCCGGAACCTGAGGATTCCTCTCCAGTGCTGACCTGGATCTTGGGGTACTTCTGGAGTCTCCCCAGGGGAGTCATTCCTCGTCTCGAATGCGGGCATGCACTTTCGCTTTCCTCCAGAGCGGTAGCAGCAGTGTCACGCAGTCCGCCGCGTGGATCAAAGGATCTATGGTTTTCCCTCGAGTCTTTCCCACGAGGCTTTCCCACGAGGCTTTCCCACAGGGCTGTCCCACGTGCACACGTGGTGGGAGTCGATCCTCGGCTTGAACGTCAAGGCAGTGCAGGGAAAACCGGTTCCTCTGGAATGGACTGACACATCTGGGGGACTCTTGGAATGGTGGCACGACCCTGGAGTTCCTCTCGCCTTTCCTGTGGAGAGCGCCTCCTCTTGAGATGCGACGGGAACGCCGGGAATTCTTTCCCTACGAAACAGGGAAAGGATCCCTCATCTCGAGCTAGGAGGCGGAAACGGGGCTCCCCTGGATGTGTGCGGGACCCCACGTGCTTCCTCTCGAGTGGAGACGGGTATGTCGGGGAACTTCTTGAGATGCAGCAAGGGTGTGAAGGACCCTTTGGATGTTCCAGTGGTTAGACGTGATTAGCCTCGAGAAGCCTCAGCGGAAATGGGCCTCATCTCGCCTGGAGGGCAAAACCTCCTGGATTTTCTCGAGTTGGGGCAGGTGCTCTCGACTTACGACGGGGACCTCAGGGACCCGCTCTGGTGGCCTCAGGAAAGGCCAGTCCCCATGCGAGTTCCTCGGGGGCCTCTCGGGATTCCTCTCCCGTCGATGCCGGGGCCTAAGACCTTGTGTGGAGTCGGGGCCGGAACCTGAGGATTCCTCTCCAGTGCTGACATGGATCTTGGGGTACTTCTGGAGTCTCCCCAGGGGAGTCAGTCCTCGTCTCGAATGCGGGCATGCACTTGCGCTTTCCTCCAGAGCGGTAGCAGCAGTGTCACGCAGTCCGCCGCGTGGATCAAAGATCTATGGTTTTCCCTCGAGTCTTTCCCACGAGGCTTTCCCACGAGGCTTTCCCACAGGGCTGTCCCACGTGCACACGTGGTGGGAGTCGATCCTCGGCTTGAACGTCAAGGAAGTGCAGGGAAAACCGGTTCCTCTGGAATGGACTGACACATCTGGGGGACTCTTGGAATGGTGGCACGACCCTGGAGTTCCTCTCGCCTTTCCTGTGGAGAGCGCCTCCTCTTGAGATGCGACGGGAACGCCGGGAATTCTTTCCCTACGAAACAGGGAAAGGATCCCTCATCTCGAGCTAGGAGGCGGAAACGGGGCTCCCCTGGATGTGTGCGGGACCCCACGTGCTTCCTCTCGAGTGGAGACGGGTATGTCGGGGAACTTCTTGAGTTGCAGCAAGGGTGTGAAGGACCCTTTGGAAGTTCCAGTGGTTAGACGTGATTAGCCTCGAGAAGCCTCAGCGGAAATGGGCCTCATCTCGCCTGGAGGGCAAAAGTCCTGGATTTTCTCGAGTTGCGGCAGGTGCTCTCGACTTACGACGGGGACCTCAGGGACCCGCTCTGGTGGCCTCAGGAAAGGCCAGTCCCCATGCGAGTTCCACGGGGGCCTCTCGGGATTCCTCTCCCGTTGATGCCGGGGCCTAAGACCTTGTGTGGAGTCGGGGCCGGAACCTGAGGATTCCTCTCCAGTGCTGACATGGATCTTGGGGTACTTCTGGAGTCTCCCCAGGGGAGTCAGTCCTCGTCTCGAATGCGGGCATGCACTTGCGCTTTCCTCCAGAGCGGTAGCAGCAGTGTCACGCAGTCCGCCGCGTGGATCAAAGGATCTATGGTTTTCCCTCGAGTCTTTCCCACGAGGCTTTCCCACGAGGCTTTCCCACAGGGCTGTCCCACGTGCACACGTGGTGGGAGTCGATCCTCGGCTTGAACGTCAAGGCAGTGCAGGGAAAACCGGTTCCTCTGGAATGGACTGACACATCTGGGGGACTCTTGGAATGGTGGCACGACCCTGGAGTTCCTCTCGCCTATCCTGTGGAGAGCGCCTCCTCTGGAGATGCGACGGGAACGCCGGGAATTCTTTCCCTACGAAACAGGGAAAGGATCCCTCATCTCGAGCTAGGAGGCGGAAACGTGGCTCCCCTGGATGTGTGAGGGACCCCATGTGCTTCCTCTCGAGTGGAGACAGGTATGTCGGGAAACTTCTTGAGTTGCAGCAAGGGTGTGAAGCACCCTTTGGAAGTTCCAGTGGTTAGACGTGATTAGCCTCGAGAAGCCTCAGCGGAAATGGGCCTCATCTCGCCTGGAGGGCAAAACCTCCTGGATTTTCTCGAGTTGCGGCAGGTGCTCTCGACTTACGACGGGGACCTCAGGGACCCGCTCTGGTGGCCTCAGGAAAGGCCAGTCCCCATGCGAGTTCCTCGGGGGCCTCTCGGGATTCCTCTCCCGTCGATGCCGGGGCCTAAGACCTTGTGTGGAATCGGGGCCGGAACCTGAGGATTCCTCTCCAGTGCTGACATGGATCTTGGGGTACTTCTGGAGTCTCCCCAGGGGAGTCAGTCCTCGTCTCGAATGCGGGCATGCACTTTCGCTTTCCTCCAGAGCGGTAGCAGCAGTGTCACGCAGTCCGCCGCATGGATCAAAGGATCTATGGTTTTCCCTCGAGTCTTTCCCACGAGGCTTTCCCACGAGGCTTTCCCACAGGGCTGTCCCACGTGCACACGTGGTGGGAGTCGATCCTCGGCTTGAACGTCAAGGCAGTGCAGGGAAAACAGGTTCCTCTGGAATGGACTGACACATCTGGGGGACTCTTGGAATGGTGGCACGACCCTGGAGTTCCTCTCGCCTTTCCTGTGGAGAGCGCCTCCTCTTGAGATGCGACGGGAACGCCGGGAATTCTTTCCCTACGAAACAGGGAAAGGATCCCTCATCTCGAGCTAGGAGGCGGAAACGGGGCTCCCTTGGATGTGTGCGGGACCCCACGTGCTTCCTCTCGAGTGGAGACGGGTATGTCGGGGAACTTCTTGAGTTGCAGCAAGGGTGTGAAGGACCCTTTGGAAGTTCCAGTGGTTAGACGTGATTAGCCTCGAGAAGCCTCAGCGGAAATGGGCCTCATCTCGCCTGGAGGGCAAAACCTCCTGGATTTTCTCGAGTTGCGGCAGGTGCTCTCGACTTACGACGGGGACCTCAGGGACCCGCTGTGGTGGCCTCAGGAAAGGCCAGTCCCCATGCGAGTTCCTCGGGGGCCTCTCGGGATTCCTCTCCCGTCGATGCCGGGGCCTAAGACCTTGTGTGGAGTCGGGGCCGGAACCTGAGGATTCCTCTCCAGTGCTGACCTGGATCTTGGGGTACTTCTGGAGTCTCCCCAGGGGAGTCAGTCCTCGTCTCGAATGCGGGCATGCACTTGCGCTTTCCTCCAGAGCGGTAGCAGCAGTGTCACGCAGTCCGCCGCGTGGATCAAAGGATCTATGGTTTTCCCTCGAGTCTTTCCCACGAGGCTTTCCCACGAGGCTTTCCCACAGGGCTGTCCCACGTGCACACGTGGTGGGAGTCGATCCTCGGCTTGAACGTCAAGGCAGTGCAGGGAAAACCGGTTCCTCTGGAATGGACTGACACATCTGGGGGACTCTTGGAATGGTGGCACGACCCTGGAGTTCCTCTCGCCTTTCCTGTGGAGAGCGCCTCCTCTTGAGATGCGACGGGAACGCCGGGAATTCTTTCCCTACGAAACAGGGAAAGGATCCCTCATCTCGAGCTAGGAGGCGGAAACGGGGCTCCCCTGGATGTGTGCGGGACCCCACGTGCTTCCTCTCGAGTGGAAGCGGGTATGTCGGGGAACTTCTTGAGATGCAGCAAGGGTGTGAAGGACCCTTTGGATGTTCCAGTGGTTAGACGTGATTAGCCTCGAGAAGCCTCAGCGGAAATGGGCCTCATCTCGCCTGGAGGGCAAAACCTCCTGGATTTTCTCGAGTTGGGGCAGGTGCTCTCGACTTACGACGGGGACCTCAGGGACCCGCTCTGGTGGCCTCAGGAAAGGCCAGTCCCCATGCGAGTTCCTCGGGGGCCTCTCGGGATTCCTCTCCCGTCGATGCCGGGGCCTAAGACCTTCTGTGGAGTCGGGGCCGGAACCTGAGGATTCCTCTCCAGTGCTGACATGGATCTTGGGGTACTTCTGGAGTCTCCCCAGGGGAGTCAGTCCTCGTCTCGAATGCGGGCATGCACTTGCGCTTTCCTCCAGAGCGGTAGCAGCAGTGTCACGCAGTCCGCCGCGTGGATCAAAGGATCTATGGTTTTCCCTCGAGTCTTTCCCACGAGGCTTTCCCACGAGGCTTTCCCACAGGGCTGTCCCACGTGCACACGTGGTGGGAGTCGATCCTCGGCTTGAACGTCAAGGCAGTGCAGGGAAAACAGGTTCCTCTGGAATGGACTGACACATCTGGGGGACTCTTGGAATGGTGGCACGACCCTGGAGTTCCTCTCGCCTTTCCTGTGGAGAGCGCCTCCTCTTGAGATGCGACGGGAACGCCGGGAATTCTTTCCCTACGAAACAGGGAAAGGATCCCTCATCTCGAGCTAGGAGGCGGAAACGGGGCTCCCTTGGATGTGTGCGGGACCCCACGTGCTTCCTCTCGAGTGGAGACGGGTATGTCGGGGAACTTCTTGAGTTGCAGCAAGGGTGTGAAGGACCCTTTGGAAGTTCCAGTGGTTAGACGTGATTAGCCTCGAGAAGCCTCAGCGGAAATGGGCCTCATCTCGCCTGGAGGGCAAAACCTCCTGGATTTTCTCGAGTTGCGGCAGGTGCTCTCGACTTACGACGGGGACCTCAGGGACCCGCTCTGGTGGCCTCAGGAAAGGCCAGTCCCCATGCGAGTTCCGTGGGGGCCTCTCGGGATTCCTCTCCCGTCGATGCCGGGGCCTAAGACCTTGTGTGGAGTCGGGGCCGGAACCTGAGGATTCCTCTCCAGTGCTGACCTGGATCTTGGGGTACTTCTGGAGTCTCCCCAGGGGAGTCAGTCCTCGTCTCGAATGCGGGCATGCACTTGCGCTTTCCTCCAGAGCGGTAGCAGCAGTGTCACGCAGTCCGCCGCGTGGATCAAAGGATCTATGGTTTTCCCTCGAGTCTTTCCCACGAGGCTTTCCCACGAGGCTTTCCCACAGGGCTGTCCCACGTGCACACGTGGTGGGAGTCGATCCTCGGCTTGAACGTCAAGGCAGTGCAGGGAAAACCGGTTCCTCTGGAATGGACTGACACATCTGGGGGACTCTTGGAATGGTGGCACGACCCTGGAGTTCCTCTCGCCTTTCCTGTGGAGAGCGCCTCCTCTGGAGATGCGACGGGAATGCCGGGAATTCTTTCCCTACGAAACAGGGAAAGGATCCCTCATCTCGAGCTAGGAGGCGGAAACGGGGCTCCCCTGGATGTGTGCGGGACCCCACGTGCTTCCTCTCGAGTGGAGACAGGTATGTCGGGGAACTTCTTGAGATGCAGCAAGGGTGTGAAGGACCCTTTGGATGTTCCAGTGGTTAGACGTGATTAGCCTCGAGAAGCCTCAGCGGAAATGGGCCTCATCTCGCCTGGAGGGCAAAACCTCCTGGATTTTCTCGAGTTGGGGCAGGTGCTCTCGACTTACGACGGGGACCTCAGGGACCCGCTCTGGTGGCCTCAGGAAAGGCCAGTCCCCATGCGAGTTCCTCGGGGGCCTCTCGGGATTCCTCTCCCGTCGATGCCGGGGCCTAAGACCTTGTGTGGAGTCGGGGCCGGAACCTGAGGATTCCTCTCCAGTGCTGACATGGATCTTGGGGTACTTCTGGAGTCTCCCCAGGGGAGTCAGTCCTCGTCTCGAATGCGGGCATGCACTTGCGCTTTCCTCCAGAGCGGTAGCAGCAGTGTCACGCAGTCCGCCGCGTGGATCAAAGGATCTATGGTTTTCCCTCGAGTCTTTCCCACGAGGCTTTCCCACGAGGCTTTCCCACAGGGCTGTCCCACGTGCACAGGTGGTGGGAGTCGATCCTCGGCTTGAACGTCAAGGCAGTGCAGGGAAAACAGGTTCCTCTGGAATGGACTGACACATCTGGGGGACTCTTGGAATGGTGGCACGACCCTGGAGTTCCTCTCGCCTTTCCTGTGGAGAGCGCCTCCTCTTGAGATGCGACGGGAACGCCGGGAATTCTTTCCCTACGAAACAGGGAAAGGATCCCTCATCTCGAGCTAGGAGGCGGAAACGGGGCTCCCCTGGATGTGTGCGGGACCCCACGTGCTTCCTCTCGAGTGGAGACGGGTATGTCGGGGAACTTCTTGAGTTGCAGCAAGGGTGTGAAGGACCCTTTGGAAGTTCCAGTGGTTAGACGTGATTAGCCTCGAGAAGCCTCAGCGGAAATGGGCCTCATCTCGCCTGGAGGGCAAAAGTCCTGGATTTTCTCGAGTTGCGGCAGGTGCTCTCGACTTACGACGGGGACCTCAGGGACCCGCTCTGGTGGCCTCAGGAAAGGCCATTCCCCATGCGAGTTCCACGGGGGCCTCTCGGGATTCCTCTCCCGTCGATGCCGGGGCCTAAGACCTTGTGTGGAGTCGGGGCCGGAACCTGAGGATTCCTCTCCAGTGCTGACATGGATCTTGGGGTACTTCTGGAGTCTCCCCAGGGGAGTCAGTCCTCGTCTCGAATGCGGGCATGCACTTGCGCTTTCCTCCAGAGCGGTAGCAGCAGTGTCACGCAGTCCGCCGCGTGGATCAAAGGATCTATGGTTTTCCCTCGAGTCTTTCCCACGAGGCTTTCCCACGAGGCTTTCCCACAGGGCTGTCCCAAGTGCACACGTGGTGGGAGTCGATCCTCGGCTTGAACGTCAAGGCAGTGCAGGGAAAACAGGTTCCTCTGGAATGGACTGACACATCTGGGGGACTCTTGGAATGGTGGCACGACCCTGGAGTTCCTCTCGCCTTTCCTGTGGAGAGCGCCTCCTCTTGAGATGCGACGGGAACGCCGGGAATTCTTTCCCTACGAAACAGGGAAAGGATCCCTCATCTCGAGCTAGGAGGCGGAAACGGGGCTCCCCTGGATGTGTGCGGGACCCCACGTGCTTCCTCTCGAGTGGAGACGGGTATGTCGGGGAACTTCTTGAGTTGCAGCAAGGGTGTGAAGGACCCTTTGGAAGTTCCAGTGGTTAGACGTGATTAGCCTCGAGAAGCCTCAGCGGAAATGGGCCTCATCTCGCTGGAGGGCAAAAGTCCTGGATTTTCTCGAGTTGCGGCAGGTGCTCTCGACTTACGACGGGGACCTCAGGGACCCGCTCTGGTGGCCTCAGGAAAGGCCGGTCCCCATGCGAGTTCCTCGGGGGCCTCTCGGGATTCCTCTCCCGTCGATGCCGGGGCCTAAGACCTTGTGTGGAGTCGGGGCCGGAACCTGAGGATTCCTCTCCAGTGCTGACATGGATCTTGGGGTACTTCTGGAGTCTCCCCAGGGGAGTCAGTCCTCGTCTCGAATGCGGGCATGCACTTGCGCTTTCCTCCAGAGCGGTAGCAGCAGTGTCACGCAGTCCGCCGCGTGGATCAAAGGATCTATGGTTTTCCCTCGAGTCTTTCCCACGAGGCTTTCCCACGAGGCTTTCCCACAGGGCTGTCCCACGTGCACACGTGGTGGGAGTCGATCCTCGGCTTGAACGTCAAGGCAGTGCAGGGAAAACCGGTTCCTCTGGAATGGACTGACACATCTGGGGGACTCTTGGAATGGTGGCACGACCCTGGAGTTCCTCTCGCCTTTCCTGTGGAGAGCGCCTCCTCTGGAGATGCGACGGGAACGCCGGGAATTCTTTCCCTACGAAACAGGGAAAGGATCCCTCATCTCGAGCTAGGAGGCGGAAACGTGGCTCCCCTGGATGTGTGAGGGACCCCACGTGCTTCCTCTCGAGTGGAGACGGGTATGTCGGGGAACTTCTTGAGTTGCAGCAAGGGTGTGAAGCACCCTTTGGAAGTTCCAGTGGTTAGACGTGATTAGCCTCGAGAAGCCTCAGCGGAAATGGGCCTCATCTCGCCTGGAGGGCAAAACCTCCTGGATTTTCTCGAGTTGCGGCAGGTGCTCTCGACTTACGACGGGGACCTCAGGGACCCGCTCTGGTGGCCTCAGGAAAGACCGGTCCCCATGCGAGTTCCTCGGGGGCCTCTCGGGATTCCTCTCCCGTCGATGCCGGGGCCTAAGACCTTGTGTGGAGTCGGAGCCGGAACCTGAGGATTCCTTTCCAGTACTGACATGGATCTTGGGGTACTTCTGGAGTCTCCCCAGGGGAGTCAGTCCTCGTCTCGAATGCGGGCATGCACTTGCGCTTTCCTCCAGAGCGGTAGCAGCAGTGTCACGCAGTCCGCCGCATGGATCAAAGGATCTATGGTTTTCCCTCGAGTCTTTCCCACGAGGCTTTCCCACGAGGCTTTCCCACAGGGCTGTCCCACGTGCACACGTGGTGGGAGTCGATCCTCGGCTTGAACGTCAAGGCAGTGCAGGGAAAACAGGTTCCTCTGGAATGGACTGACACATCTGGGGGACTCTTGGAATGGTGGCACGATCCTGGAGTTCCTCTCGCCTTTCCTGTGGAGAGCGCCTCCTCTTGAGATGCGACGGGAACGCCGGGAATTCTTTCCCTACGAAACAGGGAAAGGATCCCTCATCTCGAGCTAGGAGGCGGAAACGGGGCTCCCTTGGATGTGTGCGGGACCCCACGTGCTTCCTCTCGAGTGGAGACGGGTATGTCGGGGAACTTCTTGAGTTGCAGCAAGGGTGTGAAGGACCCTTTGGAAGTTCCAGTGGTTAGACGTGATTAGCCTCGAGAAGCCTCAGCGGAAATGGGCCTCATCTCGCCTGGAGGGCAAAACGTCCTGGATTTTCTCGAGTTGCGGCAGGTGCTCTCGACTTACGACGGGGACCTCAGGGACCCGCTCTGGTGGCCTCAGGAAAGGCCAGTCCCCATGCGAGTTCCTCGGGGGCCTCTCGGGATTCCTCTCCCGTCGATGCCGGGGCCTAAGACCTTGTGTGGAGTCGGGGCCGGAACCTGAGGATTCCTCTGCAGTGCTGACATGGATCTTGGGGTACTTCTGGAGTCTCCCCAGGGGAGTCAGTCCTCGTCTCGAATGCGGGCATGCACTTGCGCTTTCCTCCAGAGCGGTAGCAGCAGTGTCACGCAGTCCGCCGCGTGGATCAAAGGATCTATGGTTTTCCCTCGAGTCTTTCCCACGAGGCTTTCCCACGAGGCTTTCCCACAGGGCTGTCCCACGTGCACACGTGGTGGGAGTCGATCCTCGGCTTGAACGTCAAGGCAGTGCAGGGAAAACAGGTTCCTCTGGAATGGACTGACACATCTGGGGGTCTCTTGGGATGGTGCCACGACCCTGGAGTTCCTCTCGCCTTTCCTGTGGAGAGCGCCTCCTCTTGAGATGCGACGGGAACGCCGGGAATTCTTTCCCTACGAAACAGGGAAAGGATCACTCATCTCGAGCTAGGAGGCGGAAACGGGGCTCCCCTGGATGTGTGCGGGACCCCACGTGCTTCCTCTCGAGTGGATACGGGTATGTCGCGGAAATGCTTGAGTTGCAGCAAGGGTGTGAAGGACCCTTTGGAAGTTCCAGTGGTTAGACGTGATTAGCCTCGAGAACCCTCAGCGGAAATGGGCCTCATCTCGCCTGGAGGGCAAAACCTCCTGGATTTTCTCGAGTTGCGGCAGGTGCTCTCGACTTACGACGGGGACCTCAGGGACCCGCTCTGGTGGCCTCAGGAAAGGCCAGTCCCCATGCGAGTTCCTCGGGGGCCTCTCGGGATTCCTCTCCCGTCGATGCCGGGGCCTAAGACCTTGTGTGGAGTCGGGGCCGGAACCTGAGGATTCCTCTCCAGTGCTGACATGGATCTTGGGGTACTTCTGGAGTCTCCCCAGGGGAGTCAGTCCTCGTCTCGAATGCGGGCATGCACTTGCGCTTTCCTCCAGAGCGGTAGCAGCAGTGTCACGCAGTCCGCCGCGTGGATCAAAGGATCTATGGTTTTCCCTCGAGTCTTTCCCACGAGGCTTTCCCACGAGGCTTTCCCACAGGGCTGTCCCACGTGCACACGTGGTGGGAGTCGATCCTCGGCTTGAACGTCAAGGCAGTGCAGGGAAAACAGGTTCCTCTGGAATGGACTGACACATCTGGGGGATTCTTGGAATGGTGGCATGACCCTGGAGTTCCTCACGCCTTTCCTGTGGAGAGCGCCTCCTCTGGAGATGCGACGGGAACGCCGGGAATTCTTTCCCTATGAAACAGGGAAAGGATCCCTCATCTCGAGCTAGGAGGCGGAAACGTGGCTCCCCTGGATGTGTGCGGGACCCCACGTGCTTCCTCTCGAGTGGAGACGGGTATGTCGGGGAACATCTTGAGTTGCAGCAAGGGTGTGAAGCACCCTTTGGAAGTTCCAGTGGTTAGACGTGATTAGCCTCGAGAAGCCTCAGCGGAAATGGGCCTCATCTCGCCTGGAGGGCAAAACCTCCTGGATTTTCTCGAGTTGCGGCAGGTGCTCTCGACTTACGACGGGGACCTCAGGGACCCGCTCTGGTGGCCTCAGGAAAGGCCAGTCCCCATGCGAGTTCCTCGGGGGCGTCTCGGGATTCCTCTCCCGTCGGTGCCGGGGCCTAAGACCTTGTGTGGAGACGGGGCCGGAACCTGAGGATTCCTCTCCAGTGCTGACATGGATCTTGGGGTACTTCTGGAGTCTCCCCAGGGGAGTCAGTCCTCGTCTCGAATGCGGACATGCACTTGCGCTTTCCTCCAGAGCGGTAGCAGCAGTGTCACGCAGTCCGCCGCGTGGATCAAAGGATCTATGGTTTTCCCTCGAGTCTTTCCCACGAGGCTTTCCCACGAGGCTTTCCCACAGGGCTGTCCCACGTGCACACGTGGTGGGAGTCGATCCTCGGCTTGAACGTCAAGGCAGTGCAGGGAAAACAGGTTCCTCTGGAATGGACTGACACATCTGGGGGACTCTTGGAATGGTGGCACGACCCTGGAGTTCCTCTCGCCTTTCCTGTGGAGAGCGCCTCCTCTTGAGATGCGACGGGAACGCCGGGAATTCTTTCCCTACGAAACAGGGAAAGGATCCCTCATCTCGAGCTAGGAGGCGGAAACGGGGCTCCCCTGGATGTGTGCGGGACCCCACGTGCTTCCTCTCGAGTGGAGACGGGTATGTCGGGGAACTTCTTGAGATGCAGCAAGGGTGTGAAGGACCCTTTGGAAGTTCCAGTGGTTAGACGTGATTAGCCTCGAGAAGCCTCAGCGGAAATGGGCCTCATCTCGCCTGGAGGGCAAAACCTCCTGGATTTTCTCGAGTTGCGGCAGGTGCTCTCGACTTACGACGGGGACCTCAGGGACCCGCTCTGGTGGCCTCAGGAAAGGCCAGTCCCCATGCGAGTTCCTCGGGGGCCTCTCGGGATTCCTCTCCCGTCGATGCCGGGGCCTAAGACCTTGTGTGGAGTCGGGGCCGGAACCTGAGGATTCCTCTCCAGTGCTGACATGGATCTTCGGGTAATTCTGGAGTCTCCCCAGGGGAGTCAGTCCTCGTCTCGAATATGGGCATGCACTTGCGCTTTCCTCCAGAGCGGTAGCAGCAGTGTCACGCAGTCCGACGCGTGGATCAAAGGATCTATGGTTTTCCCTCGAGTCTTTCCCACGAGGCTTTCCCACGAGGCTTTCCCACAGGGCTGTCCCACGTGCACACGTGGTGGGAGTCGATCCTCGGCTTGAACGTCAAGGCAGTGCAGGGAAAACAGGTTCCTCTGGAATGGACTGACACATCTGGGGGACTCTTGGAATGGTGGCACGACCCTGGAGTTCCTCTCGCCTTTCCTGTGGAGAGCGCCTCCTCTTGAGATGCGACGGGAATGCCGGGAATTCTTTCCCTACGAAACAGGGAAAGGATCCCTCATCTCGAGCTAGGAGGCGGAAACGGGGCTCCCCTGGATGTGTGCGGGACCCCACGTGCTTCCTCTCGAGTGGAGACGGGTATGTCGGGGAACTTCTTGAGTTGCAGCAAGGGTGTGAAGGACCCTTTGGAAGTTCCAGTGGTTAGACGTGATTAGCCTCGAGAAGCCTCAGCGGAAATGGGCCTCATCTCGCCTGGAGGGCAAAACGTCCTGGATTTTCTCGAGTTGCGGCAGGTGCTCTCGACTTACGACGGGGACCTCAGGGACCCGCTCTGGTGGCCTCAGGAAAGGCCAGTCCCCATGCGAGTTCCTCGGGGGCCTCTGGGGATTCCTCTCCCGTCGATGCCGGGGCCTAAGACCTTGTGTGGAGTCGGGGCCGGAACCTGAGGATTCCTCTCCAGTGCTGACATGGATCTTGGGGTACTTCTGGAGTCTCCCCAGGGGAGTCAGTCCTCGTCTCGAATGCGGGCATGCACTTGCGCTTTCCTCCAGAGCGGTAGCAGCAGTGTCACGCAGTCCGCCGCGTGGATCAAAGGATCTATGGCTTTCCCTCGAGTCTTTCCCACGAGGCTTTCCCACAGGGCTGTCCCACGTGCACACGTGGTGGGAGTCGATCCTCGGCTTGAACGTCAAGGCAGTGCAGGGAAAACAGGTTCCTCTGGAATGGACTGACACATCTGGGGGTCTCTTGGAATGGTGCCACGACCCTGGAGTTCCTCTCGCCTTTCCTGTGGAGAGCGCCTCCTCTTGAGATGCGATGGGAACGCCGGGAATTCTTTCCCTACGAAACAGGGAAAGGATCACTCATCTCGAGCTAGGAGGCGGAAACGGTGCTCCCCTGGATGTGTGCGGGACCCCACGTGCTTCCTCTCTAGTGGAGACGGGTATGTCGGGGAACATCTTGAGTTGCAGCAAGGGTGTGAAGCACCCTTTGGAAGTTCCAGTGGTTAGACGTGATTAGCCTCGAGAAGCCTCAGCGGAAATGGGCCTCATCTCGCCTGGAGGGCAAAACCTCCTGGATTTTCTCGAGTTGCGGCAGGTGCTCTCGACTTACGACGGGGACCTCAGGGACCCGCTCTGGTGGCCTCAGGAAAGGCCAGTCCCCATGCGAGTTCCTCGGGGGCGTCTCGGGATTCCTCTCCCGTCGGTGCCGGGGCCTAAGACCTTGTGTGGAGTCGGGGCCGGAACCTGAGGATTCCTCTCCAGTGCTGACATGGATCTTGGGGTACTTCTGGAGTCTCCCCAGGGGAGTCAGTCCTCGTCTCGAATGCGGACATGCACTTGCGCTTTCCTCCAGAGCGGTAGCAGCAGTGTCACGCAGTCCGCCGCGTGGATCAAAGGATCTATGGTTTTCCCTCGAGTCTTTCCCACGAGGCTTTCCCACGAGGCTTTCCCACAGGGCTGTCCCACGTGCACACGTGGTGGGAGTCGATCCTCGGCTTGAACGTCAAGGCAGTGCAGGGAAAACAGGTTCCTCTGGAATGGACTGACACATCTGGGGGACTCTTGGAATGGTGGCACGACCCTGGAGTTCCTCTCGCCTTTCCTGTGGAGAGCGCCTCCTCTTGAGTTGCGACGGGAACGCCGGGAATTCTTTCCCTACGAAACAGGGAAAGGATCCCTCATCTCGAGCTAGGAGGCGGAAACGGGGCTCCCCTGGATGTGTGCGGGACCCCACGTGCTTCCTCTCGAGTGGAGACGGGTATGTCGGGGAACTTCTTGAGTTGCAGCAAGGGTGTGAAGGACCCTTTGGAAGTTCCAGTGGTTAGACGTGATTAGCCTCGAGAAGCCTCAGCGGAAATGGGCCTCATCTCGCCTGGAGGGCAAAACCTCCTGGATTTTCTCGAGTTGCGGCAGGTGCTCTCGACTTACGACGGGGACCTCAGGGACCCGCTCTGGTGGCCTCAGGAAAGGCCAGTCCCCATGCGAGTTCCTCGGGGGCCTCTCGGGATTCCTCTCCCGTCGATGCCGGGGCCTAAGACCTTGTGTGGAGTCGGGGCCGGAACCTGAGTATTCCTCTCCAGTGCTGACATGGATCTTGGGGTACTTCTGGAGTCTCCCCAGGGGAGTCAGTCCTCGTCTCGAATGCGGGCATGCACTTGCCCTTTCCTCCAGAGCGGTAGCAGCAGTGTCACGCAGTCCGCCGCGTGGATCAAAGGATCTATGGTTTTCCCTCGAGTGTTTCCCACGAGGCTTTCCCACGAGGCTTTCCCACAGGGCTGTCCCACGTGCACACGTGGTGGGAGTCGATCCTCGGCTTGAACGTCAAGGCAGTGCAGGGAAAACAGGTTCCTCTGGAATGGACTGACCCATCTGGGGGACTTTTGGAATGGTGGCACGACCCTGGAGTTCCTCTCGCCTTTCCTGTGGAGAGCGCCTCCTCTTGAGATGCGACGGGAACGCCGGGAATTCTTTCCCTACGAAACAGGGAAAGGATCCCTCATCTCGAGCTAGGAGGTGGAAACGGGGCTCCCCTGGATGTGTGCGGGACCCCACGTGCTTCCTCTCGAGTGGAGACGGGTATGTCGGGGAACTTCTTGAGATGCAGCAAGGGTGTGAAGGACCCTTTGGAAGTTCCAGTGGTTAGACGTGATTAGCCTCGAGAAGCCTCAGCGGAAATGGGCCTCATCTCGCCTGGAGGGCAAAACCTCCTGGATTTTCTCGAGTTGCGGCAGGTGCTCTAGACTTACGACGGGGACCTCAGGGATCCGCTCTGGTGGCCTCAGGAAAGGCCAGTCCCCATGCGAGTTCCTCGGGGGCCTCTCGGGATTCCTCTCCCGTCGATGCCGGGGCCTAATACCTTGTGTGGAGTCGGGGCCGGAACCTGAGGATTCCTCTCCAGTGCTGACATGGATCTTGGGGTACTTCTGGAGTCTCCCCAGGGGAGTCAGTCCTCGTCTCGAATGCGGGCATGCACTTGCGCTTTCCTCCAGAGCGGTAGCAGCAGTGTCACGCAGTCCGTCGCGTGGATCAAAGGATCTATGGTTTTCCCTCGAGTCTTTCCCACGAGGCTTTCCCACGAGGCTTTCCCACATTGCTGTCCCACGTGCACACGTGGTGGGAGTCGATCCTCGGCTTGAACGTCAAGGCAGTGCAGGGAAAACAGGTTCCTCTGGAATGGACTGACACATCTGGGGGACTCTTGGAATGGTGCCACGACCCTGGAGTTCCTCTCGCCTTTCCTGTGGAGAGCGCCTCCTCTTGAGATGCGATGGGAACGCCGGGAATTCTTTCCCTACGAAACAGGGAAAGGATCACTCATCTCGAGCTAGGAGGCGGAAACGGGGCTCCCCTGGATGTGTGCGGGACCCCACGTGCTTCCTCTCGAGTGGATACGGGTATGTCGCGGAACGGCTTGAGTTGCAGCAAGGGTGTGAAAGACCCTTTGGAAGTTCCAGTGGTTAGACGTGATTAGCCTCGAGTTGCCTCAGCGGAAATGGGCCTCATCTCGCCTGGAGGGCAAAACCTCCTGGATTTTCTCGAGTTGCGGTAGGTGCTCTCGACTTACGATGGGGACCTCAGGGACCCGCTCTGGTGGCCTCAGGAAAGGCCAGTCCCCATGCGAGTTCCTCGGGGGCCTCTCGGCATTCCTCTCCCGTTGATGCCGGGGCCTAAGACCTTGTGTGGGTCGGGGCCGGATCCTGAGGATTCCTCTCCAGTGCTGACATGGATCTTGGGGTACTTCTGGAGTCTCCCCAGCGGAGTCAGTCCTCGTCTCGAATTCGGGCATGCACTTGCGCTTTCCTCCAGAGCGGTAGCAGCAGTGTCACGCAGTCCGCCGCGTGGATCAAAGGATCTATGGTTTTCCCTCGAGTCTTTCCCACGAAGCTTTCCCACGAGGCTTTCCCACAGGGCTGTCCCACGTGCACACGTGGTGGGAGTGGATCCTCGGCTTGAACGTCAAGGCAGTGCAGGGAAAAAAGGTTCCTCTGGAATGGACTGACACATCTGGGGGACTCTTGGAATGGTGGCACGACCCTGGAGTTCCTCTCGCCTTTCCTGTGGAGAGCGCCTCCTCTTGAGATGCGACGGGAACGCCGGGAATTCTTTCCCTACGAAACAGGGAAAGGATCCCTCATCTCGAGCTAGGAGGCGGAAACGGGGCTCCCCTGGATGTGTGCGGGACCCCACGTGCTTCCTCTCGAGTGGAGACGGGTATGTCGGGGAACTTCTTGAGTTGCAGCAAGGGTGTGAAGGACCCTTTGGAAATTCCAGTGGTTAGACGTGATTAGCCTCGAGAAGCCTCAGCGGAAATGGGCCTCATCTCGCCTGGAGGGCAAAACGTCCTGGATTTTCTCGAGTTGCGGCAGGTGCTCTCGACTTACGACGGGGACCTCAGGGACCCGCTCTGGTGGCCTCAGGAAAGGCCAGTCCCCATGCGAGTTCCTCGGGGGCCTCTCGGGATTCCTCTCCCGTCGATGCCGGGGCCTAAGACCTTGTGTGGAGTCGGGGCCGGAACCTGAGGATTCCTCTCCAGTGCTGACATGGATCTTGGGGTACTTCTGGAGTCTCCCCAGGGGAGTCAGTCCTCGTCTCGAATGCGGGCATGCACTTGCGCTTTCCTCCAGAGCGGTAGCAGCAGTGTCACGCAGTCCGCCGCGTGGATCAAAGGATCTATGGTTTTCCCTCGAGTCTTTCCCACGAGGCTTTCCCACGAGGCTTTCCCACAGGGCTGTCCCACGTGCACACGTGGTGGGAGTCGATCCTCGGCTTGAACGTCAAGGCAGTGCAGGGAAAACAGGTTCCTCTGGAATGGACTGACACATCTGGGGGACTCTTGGAATGGTGGCACGACCCTGGAGTTCCTCTCGCCTTTCCTGTGGAGAGCGCCTCCTCTGGAGATGCGACGGGAACGCCGGGAATTCTTTCCCTACGAAACAGGGAAAGGATCCCTCATCTCGAGCTAGGAGGCGGAAACGTGGCTCCCCTGGATGTGTGCGGGACCCCACGTGCTTCCTCTCGAGTGGAGACGGGTATGTCGGGGAACTTCTTGAGTTGCAGCAAGGGTGTGAAGGACCCTTTGGAAGTTCCAGTGGTTAGACGTGATTAGCCTCGAGAAGCCTCAGCGGAAATGGGCCTCATCTCGCCTGGAGGGCAAAACCTCCTGGATTTTCTCGAGTTGCGGCAGGTGCTCTCGACTTACGATGGGGACCTCAGGGACCCGCTCTGGTGGCCTCAGGAAAGGCCAGTCCCCATGCGAGTTCCTCGGGGGCCTCTCGGGATTCCTCTCCCGTCGGTGCCGGGGCCTAAGACCTTGTGTGGAGTCGGGGCCGGAACCTGAGGATTCCTCTCCAGTGCTGACATGGATCTTGGGGTACTTCTGGAGTCTCCCCAGGGGAGTCAGTCCTCGTCTCGAATGCGGACATGCACTTGCACTTTCCTCCAGAGCGGTAGCAGCAGTGTCACGCAGTCCGCCGCGTGGATCAAAGGATCTATGGTTTTCCCTCGAGTCTTTCCCACGAGGCTTTCCCACGAGGCTGTCCCACAGGGCTGTCCCACGTGCACACGTGGTGGGAGTCGATCCTCGGCTTGAACATCAAGGCAGTGCAGGGAAAACAGGTTCCTCTGGAATGGACTGACACATCTGGGGGACTCTTGGAATGGTGGCACGACCCTGGAGTTCCTCTCGCCTTTCCTGTGGAGAGCGCCTCCTCTTGAGATGCGACGGGAACGCCGGGAATTCTTTCCCTACGAAACAGGGAAAGGATCCCTCATCTCGAGCTAGGAGGTGGAAACGGGGCTCCCCTGGATGTGTGCGGGACCCCACGTGCTTCCTCTCGAGTGGAGACGGGTATGTCGGGGAACTTCTTGAGTTGCAGCAAGGGTGTGAAGGACCCTTTGGAAGTTCCAGTGGTTAGACGTGATTAGCCTCGAGAAGCCTCAGCGGAAATGGGCCTCATCTCGCCTGGAGGGCAAAACCTCCTGGATTTTCTCGAGTTGCGGCAGGTGCTCTCGACTTACGACGGGGACCTCAGGGACCCGATCTGGTGGCCTCAGGAAAGGCCAGTCCCCATGCGAGTTCCTCGGGGGCCTCTCGGGATTCCTCTCTCGTCGATGCCGGGGCCTAAGACCTTGTGTGGAATCGGGGCCGGAACCTGAGTATTCCTCTCCAGTGCTGACATGGATCTTGGGGTACTTCTGGAGTCTCCCCAGGGGAGTCAGTCCTCGTCTCGAATGCGGGCATGCACTTGCGCTTTCCTCCAGAGCGGTAGCAGCAGTGTCACGCAGTCCGCCGCGTGGATCAAAGGATCTATGGTTTTCCCTCGAGTCTTTCCCACGAGGCTTTCCCACGAGGCTTTCCCACAGGGCTGTCCCACGTGCACACGTGGTGGGAGTCGATCCTCGGCTTGAACGTCAAGGCAGTGCAGGGAAAACAGGTTCCTCTGGAATGGACTGACACATCTGGGGCACTCTTGGAATGGTGGCACGACCCTGGAGTTCCTCTCGCCTTTCCTGTGGAGAGCGCCTCCTCTTGAGATGCGACGGGAACGCCGGGAATTCTTTCCCTACGAAACAGGGAAAGGATCCCTCATCTCGAGCTAGGAGGTGGAAACGGGGCTCCCCTGGATGTGTGCGGGACCCCACGTGCTTCCTCTCGAGTGGAGACGGGTATGTCGGGGAACTTCTTGAGATGCAGCAAGGGTGTGAAGGACCCTTTGGAAGTTCCAGTGGTTAGACGTGATTAGCCTCGAGAAGCCTCAGCGGAAATGGGCCTCATCTCGCCTGGAGGGCAAAACCTCCTGGATTTTCTCGAGTTGCGGCAGGTGCTCTCGACTTACGACGGGGACCTCAGGGATCCGCTCTGGTGGCCTCAGGAAAGGCCAGTCCCCATGCGAGTTCCTCGGGGGCCTCTCGGGATTCCTCTCCCGTCGATGCCGGGGCCTAATACCTTGTGTGGAGTCGGGGCCGGAACCTGAGGATTCCTCTCCAGTGCTGACATGGATCTTGGGGTACTTCTGGAGTCTCCCCAGGGGAGTCAGTCCTCGTCTCGAATGCGGGCATGCACTTGCGCTTTCCTCCAGAGCGGTAGCAGCAGTGTCACGCAGTCCGCCGCGTGGATCAAAGGATCTATGGTTTTCCCTCGAGTCTTTCCCACGAGGCTTTCCCACGAGGCTTTCCCACAGGGCTGTCCCACGTGCACACGTGGTGGGAGTCGATCCTCGGCTTGAACGTCAAGGCAGTGCAGGGAAAACAGGTTCCTCTGGAATGGACTGACACATCTGGGGGACTCTTGGAATGGTGGCACGACCCTGGAGTTCCTCTCGCCTTTCCTGTGGAGAGCGCCTCCTCTTGAGATGCGACGGGAACGCCGGGAATTCTTTCCCTACGAAACAGGGAAAGGATCCCTCATCTCGAGCTAGGAGGCGGAAACGGGGCTCCCCTGGATGTGTGCGGGACCCCACGTGCTTCCTCTCGAGTGGAGACGGGTATGTCGGGGAATTTCTTGAGTTGCAGCAAGGGTGTGAAGGACCCTTTGGAAGTTCCAGTGGTTAGACGTGATTAGCCTCGAGAAGCCTCAGCGGAAAATGGGCCTCATCTCGCCTGGAGGGCAAAACCTCCTGGATTTTCTGGAGTTGCGGCAGGTGCTCTCGACTTACGACGGGGACCTCAGGGACCCGCTCTGGTGGCCTCAGGAAAGGCCAGTCCCCATGCGAGTTCCTCGGGGGCCTCTCGGCATTCCTCTCCCGTCGATGCCGCGGCCTAAGACCTTGTGTGGAGTCGGGGCCGGAACCTGAGGATTCCTCTCCAGTGCTGACATGGATCTTGGGGTACTTCTGGAGTCTCCCCAGGGGAGTCAGTCCTCGTCTCGAATGCGGGCATGCACTTGCGCTTTACTCCAGAGCGGTAGCAGCAGTGTCACGCAGTCCGCCGCGTGGATCAAAGGATCTATGGTTTTCCCTCGAGTCTTTCCCACGAGGCTTTCCCACGAGGCTTTCCCACAGGGCTGTCCCACGTGCACACGTGGTGGGAGTCGATCCTCGGCTTGAACGTCAAGGCAGTGCAGGGAAAACAGGTTCCTCTGGAATGGACTGTCACATCTGGGGGACTCTTGGAATGGTGGCACGACCCTGGAGTTCCTCTCGCCTTTCCTGTGGAGAGCGCCTCCTCTTGAGATGCGACGGGAACGCCGGGAATTCTTTCCCTACGAAACAGGGAAAGGATCCCTCATCTCGAGCTAGGAGGCGGAAACGGGTCTCCCCTGGATATGTGCGGGACCCCACGTGCTTCCTCTCGAGTGGAGACGGGTATGTCGGGGAACTTCTTGAGATGCAGCAAGGGTCTGAAGGACCCTTTGGAAGTTCCAGTGGTTAGACGTGATTAGCCTCGAGAAGCCTCAGCGGAAATGGGCCTCTTCTCGCCTGGAGGGCAAAACATCCTGGATTTTCTCGAGTTGCGGCAGGTGCTCTCGACTTACGACGGGGACCTCAGGGACCCGCTCTGGTGGCCTCAGGAAAGGCCAGTCCCCATGCGAGTTCCTCGGGGGCCTCTCGGGATTCCTCTCCCGTCGATGCCGGGGCCTAAGACCTTGTGTGGAGTCGGGGCCGGAACCTGAGGATTCCTCTCCAGTGCTGACATGGATCCTGGGGTACTTCTGGAGTCTCCCCAGGGGAGTCAGTCCTCGTCTCGAATGCGGGCATGCACTTGCGCTTTCCTCCAGAGCGGTAGCAGCAGTGTCACGCAGTCCGCCGCGTGGATCAAAGGATCTATGTTTTTCCCTCGAGTCTTTCCCACGAGGCTTTCCCACGAGGCTTTCCCACAGGGCTGTCCCACGTGCACACGTGGTGGGAGTGGATCCTCGGCTTGAACGTCAAGGCAGTGCAGGGAAAACAGGTTCCTCTGGAATGGACTGACACATCTGGGGGACTCTTGGAATGGTGGCACGACCCTGGAGTTCCTCTCGCCTTTCCTGTGGAGAGCGCCTCCTCTTGAGATGCGACGGGAACGCCGGGAATTCTTTCCCTACGAAACAGGGAAAGGATCCCTCATCTCGAGCTAGGAGGCGGAAAAGGGGCTCCCCTGGATGTGTGCGGGACCCCACGTGCTTCCTCTCGAGTGGAGACGGGTATGTCGGGTAACTTCTTGAGTTGCAGCAAGGGTGTGAAGGACCCTTTGGAAGTTCCAGTGGTTAGACGTGATTAGCCTCGAGAAGCCTCAGCGGAAATGGGCCTCATCTCGCCTGGAGGGCAAAACTTCCTGGATTTTCTCGAGTTGCGGCAGGTGCTCTCGACTTACGACGGGGACCTCAGGGACCCGCTCTGGTGGCCTCAGGAAAGGCCAGTCCCCATGCGAGTTCCTCGGGGGCCTCTGGGGATTCCTCTCCCGTCGATGCCGGGGCCTAAGACCTTGTGTGGAGTCGGGGCCGGAACCTGAGGATTCCTCTACAGTGCTGACATGGATCTTGGGGTACTTCTGGAGTCTCCCCAGGGGAGTCAGTCCTCGTCTCGAATGCGGGCATGCACTTGCGCTTTCCTCCAGAGCGGTAGCAGCAGTGTCACGCAGTCCGCCGCGTGGATCAAAGGATCTATGGTTTTCCCTCGAGTCTTTCCCACGAGGCTTTCCCACGAGGCTTTCCCACAGGGCTGTCCCACGTGCACACGTGGTGGGAGTCGATCCTCGGCTTGAACGTCAAGGCAGTGCAGGGAAAACAGGTTCCTCTGGAATGGACTGAAACATCTGGGGGACTCTTGGAATGGTGGCACGACCCTGGAGTTCCTCTCGCCTTTCCTGTGGAGAGCGCCTCCTCTTGAGATGCGACGGGAACGCCGGGTATTCTTTCCCTACGAAACAGGGAAAGGATCCCTCATCTCGAGCTAGGAGGCGGAAACGGGTCTCCCCTGGATGTGTGCGGGACCCACGTGCTTCCTCTCGAGTGGAGACGGGTATGTCGGGGAACTTCTTGAGATGCAGCAAGGGTGTGAAGGACCCTTTGGAAGTTCCAGTGGTTAGACGTGATTAGCCTCGAGAAGCCTCAGCGGAAATGGGCCTCATCTCGCCTGGAGGGCAAAACGTCCTGGATTTTCTCGAGTTGCGGCAGGTGCTCTCGACTTACGACGGGGACCTCAGGGACCCGCTCTGGTGGCCTCAGGAAAGGCCAGTCCCCATGCGAGTTCCTCGGGGGCCTCTCGGGATTCCTCTCCCGTCGATGCCGGGGCCTAAGACCTTGTGTGGAGTCGGGGCCGGAACCTGAGGATTCCTCTCCAGTGCTGACATGGATCTTGGGGTACTTCTGGAGTCTCCCCAGGGGAGTCAGGCCTCGTCTCGAATGCGGGCATGCACTTGCGCTTTCCTCCAGAGCGGTAGCAGCAGTGTAACGCTTCTGCCGCGTGGATCAAAGGATCTATGGTTTTCCCTCGAGTCTTTCCCACGAGGCTTTCCCACGAGGCTTTCCCACAGGGCTGTCCCACGTGCACACGTGGTGGGAGTGGATCCTCGGCTTGAACGTCAAGGCAGTGCAGGGAAAACAGGTTCCTCTGGAATGGACTGACACATCTGGGGGACTCTTGGAATGGTGTCACGACCCTGGAGTTCCTCTCGCCTTTCCTGTGGAGAGCGACTCCTCTTGAGATGCGACGGGAACGCCGGGTATTCTTTCCCTACGAAACAGGGAAAGGATCCCTCATCTCGAGCTAGGAGGCGGAAACGGGGCTCCCCTGGATGTGTGCGGGACCCACGTGCTTCCTCTCGAGTGGAGACGGGTATGTCGGGGAACTTCTTGAGTTGCAGCAAGGGTGTGAAGGACCCTTTGGAAGTTCCAGTGGTTAGACGTGATTAGCCTCGAGAAGCCTCAGCGGAAATGGGCCTCATCTCGCCTGGAGGGCAAAACCTCCTGGATTTTCTCGAGTTGCGGCAGGTGCTCTCGACTTACGATGGGGACCTCAGGGACCCGCTCTGGTGGCCTCAGGAAAGGCCAGTCCCCATGCGAGTTCCTCGGGGGCCTCTCGGGATTCCTCTCCCGTCGATGCCGGGGCCTAAGACCTTGTGTGGAGTCGGGGCCGGAACCTGAGTATTCCTCTCCAGTGCTGACATGGATCTTGGGGTACTTCTGGAGTCTCCCCAGGGGAGTCAGTCCTCGTCTCGAATGCGGGCATGCACTTGCGCTTTCCTCCAGAGCGGTAGCAGCAGTGTCACGCAGTCTGCCGCGTGGATCAAAGGATCTATGGTTTTCCCTAGAGTCTTTCCCACGAGGCTTTCCCCCAGGGCTGTCCCACGTGCACACGTGGTGGGAGTCGATCCTCGGCTTGAACGGCAAGGCAGTGCAGGGAAAACAGGTTCCTCTGGAATGGACTGACACATCTGGGGGACTCTTGGAATGGTGGCATGACCCTGGAGTTCCTCTCGCCTTTCCTGTGGAGAGCGCCTCCTCTTGAGATGCGACGGGAACACCGGGAATTCTTTCCCTACGAAACAGGGAAAGGATCCCTCATCTCGAGCTAGGAGGCGGAAACGGGGCTCCCCTGGATGTGTGCGGGACCCCACGTGCTTCCTCTCGAGTGGAGACGGGTATGTCGGGGAACTTCTTGAGATGCAGCAAGGGTGTGAAGGACCCTTTGGAAGTTCCATTGGTTAGACGTGATTAGCCTCGAGAAGCCTCAGCGGAAATGGGCCTCATCTCGCCTGGAGGGCAAAACCTCCTGGATTTTCTCGAGTTGCGGCAGGTGCTCTCGACTTACGACGGGGACCTCAGGGACCCGCTCTGGTGGCCTCAGGAAAGGCCAGTCCCCATGCGAGTTCCTCGGGGGCCTCTCGGGATTCCTCTCCCGTCGATGCCGGGGCCTAAGACCTTGTGTGGAGTCGGGGCCGGAACCTGAGGATTCCTCTCCAGTGCTGACATGGATCTTGGGGTACTTCTGGAGTCTCCCCAGGGGAGTCAGTCCTCGTCTCGAATGCGGGCATGCACTTGCGCTTTCCTCCAGAGCGGTAGCAGCAGTGTCACGCAGTCCGCCGCGTGGATCAAAGGATCTATGGTTTTCCCTCGAGTCTTTCCCACGAGGCTTTCCCACGAGGCTTTCCCACAGGGCTGTCCCACGTGCACACGTGGTGGGAGTCGATCCTCGGCTTGAACGTCAAGGCAGTGCAGGGAAAACAGGTTCCTCTGGAATGGACGGACACATCTGGGGGACTCTTGAAATGGTGTCACGACCCTGGAGTTCCTCTCGCCTTTCCTGTGGAGAGCGCCTCCTCTTGAGATGCGACGGAAACGCCGGGAATTCTTTCCCTACGAAACAGGGAAAGGATCCCTCATCTCGAGCTAGGAGGCGTAAACGGGGCTCCCCTGGATGTGTGCGGGATACCACGTGCTTCCTATCGAGTGGAGACGGGTATGTCGGGGAACTTCTTGAGTTGCAGCAAGGGTGTGAAGGACCCTTTGGAAGTTCCAGTGGTTAGACGTGATTAGCCTCGAGAAGCCTCAGCGGAAATGGGCCTCATCTCGCCTGGAGGGCAAAACCTCCTGGATTTTCACGAGTTGCCGCAGGTGCTCTCGACTTACGACGGGGACCTCAGGGACCCGCTCTGGTGGCCTCAGGAAAGGCCAGTCCCCATGCGAGTTCCTCGGGGGCGTCTCGGGATTCCTCTCCCGTCGATGCCGGGACCTAAGACCTTGTGTGGAGTCGGGGCCGGAACCTGAGGATTCCTCTCCAGTGCTGACATGGATCTTGGGGTACTTCTGGAGTCTCCCCAGGGGAGTCAGTCCTCGTCTCGAATGCGGGCATGCACTTGCGCTTTCCTCCAGAGCGGTAGCAGCAGTGTAACGCTTCTGCCGCGTGGATCAAAGGATCTATGGTTTTCCCTCGAGTCTTTCCCACGAGGCTTTCCCACAGGGCTGTCCCACGTGCACACGTGGTGGGAGTGGATCCTCGGCTTGAACGTCAAGGCAGTGCAGGGAAAACAGGTTCCTCTGGAATGGACTGACACATCTGGGTGACTCTTGGAATGGTGTCACGACCCTGGAGTTCCTCTCGCCTTTCCTGTGGAGAGCGACACCTCTTGAGATGCGACGGGAACGCCGGGTATTCTTTCCCTACGAAACAGGGAAAGGATCCCTCATCTCGAGCTAGGAGGCGGAAACGGGGCTCCCCTGGATGTGTGCGGGACCCACGTGCTTCCTCTCGAGTGGAGACGGGTATGTCGGGGAACTTCTTGAGTTGCAGCAAGGGTGTGAAGGACCCTTTGGAAGTTCCAGTGGTTAGACGTGATTAGCCTCGAGAAGCCTCAGCGGAAATGGGCCTCATCTCGCCTGGAGGGCAAAACCTCCTGGATTTTCTCGAGTTGCGGCAGGTGCTCTCGACTTACGACGGGGACCTCAGGGACCCGCTCTGGTGGCCTCAGGAAAGGCCAGTCCCCATGCGAGTTCCTCGGGGGCCTCTCGGGATTCCTCTCCCGTCGATGCCGGGGCCTAAGACCTTGTGTGGAGTCGGGGCCGGAACCTGAGGATTCCTCTCCAGTGCTGACATGGATCTTGGGGTACTTCTGGAGTCTCCCCAGGGGAGTCAGTCCTCGTCTCGAATGCGGGCATGCACTTGCGCTTTCCTCCAGAGCGGTAGCAGCAGTGTCACGCAGTCCGCCGCGTGGATCAAAGGATCTATGGTTTTCCCTCGAGTCTTTCCCACGAGGCTTTCCCCCAGGGCTGTCCCACGTGCACACGTGGTGGGAGTCGATCCTCGGCTTGAACGTCAAGGCAGTGCAGGGAAAACAGGTTCCTCTGGAATGGACTGACACATCTGAGGGACTCTTGGAATGGTGGCATGACCCTGGAGTTCCTCTCGCCTTTCCTGTGGAGAGCGCCTCCTCTTGAGATGCGACGGGAACGCCGGGAATTCTTTCCCTACGAAACAGGGAAAGGATCCCTCATCTCGAGCTAGGAGGCGGAAACGGGGCTCCCCTGGATGTGTGCGGGACCCACGTGCTTCCTCTCGAGTGGAGACGGGTATGTCGGGGAACTTCTTGAGTTGCAGCAAGGGTGTGAAGAACCCTTTGGAAGTTCCAGTGGTTAGATGTGATTAGCCTCGAGAAGCCTCATCGGAAATGGGCCTCATCTCGCCTGGAGGGCAAAACGTCCTGGATTTTCTCGAGTTGCGGCAGGTGCTCTCGACTTACGACGGGGACCTCAGGGACCCGCTCTGGTGGCCTCAGGAAAGGCCAGTCCCCATTCGAGTTCCTCGGGGGCCTCTCGGGATTCCTCTCCCGTCGATGCCAGGGCCTAAGACCTTGTGTGGAGTCGGGGTCGGAACCTGAGGATTCCTCTCATGTGCTGACATGGATCTTGGAGTACTTCTGGAGTCTCCCCAGGGGAGTCAGTCGTCGTCTCGAATGCGGGCATGCACTTGCGCTTTCCTCCAGAGCGGTAGCAGCAGTGTCACGCAGTCCGCCGCGTGGATCAAAGGATCTATGGTTTTCCCTCGAGTCTTTCCCACGAGGCTTTCCCACGAGGCTTTCCCACAGGGCTGTCCCACGTGCACACGTGGTGGGAGTCGATCCTCGGCTTGAACGTCAAGGCAGTGCAGGGAAAACAGGTTCCTCTGGAATGGACGGACACATCTGGGGGACTCTTGAAATGGTGTCACGACCCTGGAGTTCCTCTCGCCTTTCCTGTGGAGAGCGCCTCCTCTTGAGATGCGACGGAAACGCCGGGAATTCTTTCCCTACGAAACAGGGAAAGGATCCCTCATCTCGAGCTAGGAGGCGTAAACGGGGCTCCCCTGGATGTGTGCGGGACCCACGTGCTTCCTCTCGAGTGGAGACGGGTATGTCGGGGAACTTCTTGAGTTGCAGCAAGGGTGTGAAGGACCCTTTGGAAGTTCCAGTGGTTAGACGTGATTAGCCTCGAGAAGCCTCAGCGGAAATGGGCCTCATCTCGCCTGGAGGGCAAAACCTCCTTGATTTTCACGAGTTGCCGCAGGTGCTCTCGACTTACGACGGGGACCTCAGGGACCCGCTCTGGTGGCCTCAGGAAAGGCCAGTCCCCATGCGAGTTCCTCGGGGGCCTCTCGGGATTCCTCTCCCGTCGATGCCGGGACCTAAGACCTTGTGTGGAGTCGGGGCCGGAACCTGAGGATTCCTCTCCAGTGCTGACATGGATCTTGGGGTACTTCTGGAGTCTCCCCAGGGGAGTCAGGCCTCGTCTCGAATGCGGGCATGCACTTGCGCTTTCCTCCAGAGCGGTAGCAGCAGTGTAACGCTTCTGCCGCGTGGATCAAAGGATCTATGGTTTTCCCTCGAGTCTTTCCCACGAGGCTTTCCCACGAGGATTTCCCACAGGGCTGTCCCACGTGCACACGTGGTGGGAGTGGATCCTCGGCTTGAACGTCAAGGCAGTGCAGGGAAAACAGGTTCCTCTGGAATGGACTGACACATCTGGGTGACTCTTGGAATGGTGTCACGACCCTGGAGTTCCTCTCGCCTTTCCTGTGGAGAGCGACTCCTCTTGAGATGCGACGGGAACGCCGGGTATTCTTTCCCTACGAAACAGGGAAAGGATCCCTCATCTCGAGCTAGGAGGCGGAAACGGGGCTCCCCTGGATGTGTGCGGGACCCACGTGCTTCCTCTCGAGTGGAGACGGGTATGTCGGGGAACTTCTTGAGTTGCAGCAAGGGTGTGAAGGACCCTTTGGAAGTTCCAGTGGTTAGACGTGATTAGCCTCGAGAAGCCTCAGCGGAAATGGGCCTCATCTCGCCTGGAGGGCAAAACCTCCTGGATTTTCTCGAGTTGCGGCAGGTGCTCTCGACTTACGATGGGGACCTCAGGGACCCGCTCTGGTGGCCTCAGGAAAGGCCAGTCCCCATGCGAGTTCCTCGGGGGCCTCTCGGGATTCCTCTCCCGTCGATGCCGGGGCCTAAGACCTTGTGTGGAGTCGGGGCCGGAACCTGAGTATTCCTCTCCAGTGCTGACATGGATCTTGGGGTACTTCTGGAGTCTCCCCAGGGGAGTCAGTCCTCGTCTCGAATGCGGGCATGCACTTGCGCTTTCCTCCAGAGCGGTAGCAGCAGTGTCACGCAGTCCGCCGCGTGGATCAAAGGATCTATGGTTTTCCCTAGAGTCTTTCCCACGAGGCTTTCCCCCAGGGCTGTCCCACGTGCACACGTGGTGGGAGTCGATCCTCGGCTTGAACGTCAAGGCAGTGCAGGGAAAACAGGTTCCTCTGGAATGGACTGACACATCTGGGGGACTCTTGGAATGGTGGCATGACCCTGGAGTTCCTCTCGCCTTTCCTGTGGAGGGCGCCTCCTCTTGAGATGCGACGGGAACGCCGGGAATTCTCTCCCTACGAAACAGGGAAAGGATCCCTCATCTCGAGCTAGGAGGCGGAAACGGGGCTCCCCTGGATGTGTGCGGGACCCCACGTGCTTCCTCTCGAGTGGAGACGGGTATGTCGGGGAACTTCTTGAGATGCAGCAAGGGTGTGAAGGACCCTTTGGAAGTTCCATTGGTTAGACGTGATTAGCCTCGAGAAGCCTCAGCGGAAATGGGCCTCATCTCGCCTGGAGGGCAAAACCTCCTGGATTTTCTCGAGTTGCGGCAGGTGCTCTCGACTTACGACGGGGACCTCAGGGACCCGCTCTGGTGGCCTCAGGAAAGGCCAGTCCCCATGCGAGTTCCTCGGGGGCCTCTCGGGATTCCTCTCCCGTCGATGCCGGGGCCTAAGACCTTGTGTGGAGTCGGGGCCGGAACCTGAGGATTCCTCTCCAGTGCTGACATGGATCTTGGGGTACTTCTGGAGTCTCCCCAGGGGAGTCAGTCCTCGTCTCGAATGCGGGCATGCACTTGCGCTTTCCTCCAGAGCGGTAGCAGCAGTGTCACGCAGTCCGCCGCGTGGATCAAAGGATCTATGGTTTTCCCTCGAGTCTTTCCCACGAGGCTTTCCCACGAGGCTTTCCCACAGGGCTGTCCCACGTGCACACGTGGTGGGAGTCGATCCTCGGCTTGAACGTCAAGGCAGTGCAGGGAAAACAGGTTCCTCTGGAATGGACGGACACATCTGGGGGACTCTTGAAATGGTGTCACGACCCTGGAGTTCCTCTCGCCTTTCCTGTGGAGAGCGCCTCCTCTTGAGATGCGACGGAAACGCCGGGAATTCTTTCCCTACGAAACAGGGAAAGGATCCCTCATCTCGAGCTAGGAGGCGTAAACGGGGCTCCCCTGGATGTGTGCGGGATACCACGTGCTTCCTATCGAGTGGAGACGGGTATGTCGGGGAACTTCTTGAGTTGCAGCAAGGGTGTGAAGGACCCTTTGGAAGTTCCAGTGGTTAGACGTGATTAGCCTCGAGAAGCCTCAGCGGAAATGGGCCTCATCTCGCCTGGAGGGCAAAACCTCCTGGATTTTCACGAGTTGCCGCAGGTGCTCTCGACTTACAACGGGGACCTCAGGGACCCGCTCTGGTGGCCTCAGGAAAGGCCAGTCCCCATGCGAGTTCCTCGGGGGCCTCTCGGGATTCCTCTCCCGTCGATGCCGGGACCTAAGACCTTGTGTGGAGTCGGGGCCGGAACCTGAGGATTCCTCTCCAGTGCTGACATGGATCTTGGGGTACTTCTGGAGTCTCCCCAGGGGAGTCAGTCCTCGTCTCGAATGCGGGCATGCACTTGCGCTTTCCTCCAGAGCGGTAGCAGCAGTGTAACGCTTCTGCCGCGTGGATCAAAGGATCTATGGTTTTCCCTCGAGTCTTTCCCACGAGGCTTTCCCACAGGGCTGTCCCACGTGCACACGTGGTGGGAGTGGATCCTCGGCTTGAACGTCAAGGCAGTGCAGGGAAAACAGGTTCCTCTGGAATGGACTGACACATCTGGGTGACTCTTGGAATGGTGTCACGACCCTGGAGTTCCTCTCGCCTTTCCTGTGGAGAGCGACACCTCTTGAGATGCGACGGGAACGCCGGGTATTCTTTCCCTACGAAACAGGGAAGGGATCCCTCATCTCGAGCTAGGAGGCGGAAACGGGGCTCCCCTGGATGTGTGCGGGACCCACGTGCTTCCTCTCGAGTGGAGACGGGTATGTCGGGGAACTTCTTGAGTTGCAGCAAGGGTGTGAAGGACCCTTTGGAAGTTCCAGTGGTTAGACGTGATTAGCCTCGAGAAGCCTCAGCGGAAATGGGCCTCATCTCGCCTGGAGGGCAAAACCTCCTGGATTTTCTCGAGTTGCGGCAGGTGCTCTCGACTTACGACGGGGACCTCAGGGACCCGCTCTGGTGGCCTCAGGAAAGGCCAGTCCCCATGCGAGTTCCTCGGGGGCCTCTCGGGATTCCTCTCCCGTCGATGCCGGGGCCTAAGACCTTGTGTGGAGTCGGGGCCGGAACCTGAGGATTCCTCTCCAGTGCTGACATGGATCTTGGGGTACTTCTGGAGTCTCCCCAGGGGAGTCAGTCCTCGTCTCGAATGCGGGCATGCACTTGCGCTTTCCTCCAGAGCGGTAGCAGCAGTGTCACGCAGTCCGACGCGTGGATCAAAGGATCTATGGTTTTCCCTCGAGTCTTTCCCACGAGGCTTTCCCCAGGGCTGTCCCACGTGCACACGTGGTGGGAGTGGATCCTCGGCTTGAACGTCAAGGCAGTGCAGGGAAAACAGGTTCCTCTGGAATGGACTGACACATCTGGGTGACTCTTGGAATGGTGTCACGACCCTGGAGTTCCTCTCGCCTTTCCTGTGGAGAGCGACACCTCTTGAGATGCGACGGGAACGCCGGGTATTCTTTCCCTACGAAACAGGGAAAGGATCCCTCATCTCGAGCTAGGAGGCGGAAACGGGGCTCCCCTGGATGTGTGCGGGACCCACGTGCTTCCTCTCGAGTGGAGACGGGTATGTCGGGGAACTTCTTGAGTTGCAGCAAGGGTGTGAAGGACCCTTTGGAAGTTCCAGTGGTTAGACGTGATTAGCCTCGAGAAGCCTCAGCGGAAATGGGCCTCATCTCGCCTGGAGGGCAAAACCTCCTGGATTTTCTCGAGTTGCGGCAGGTGCTCTCGACTTACGACGGGGACCTCAGGGACCCGCTCTGGTGGCCTCAGGAAAGGCCAGTCCCCGTGCGAGTTCCTCGGGGGCCTCTCGGGATTCCTCTCCCGTCGATGCCGGGGCCTAAGACCTTGTGTGGAGTCGGGGCCGGAACCTGAGGATTCCTCTCCAGTGCTGACATGGATCTTGGGGTACTTCTGGAGTCTCCCCAGGGGAGTCAGTCCTCGTCTCGAATGCGGGCATGCACTTGCGCTTTCCTCCAGAGCGGTAGCAGCAGTGTCACGCAGTCCGCCGCGTGGATCAAAGGATCTATGGTTTTCCCTCGAGTCTTTCCCACGAGGCTTTCCCACGAGGCTTTCCCACAGGGCTGTCCCACGTGCACACGTGGTGGGAGTGGATCCTCGGCTTGAACGTCAAGGCAGTGCAGGGAAAACAGGTTCCTCTGGAATGGACTGACACATCTGGGTGACTCTTGGAATGGTGTCACGACCCTGGAGTTCCTCTCGCCTTTCCTGTGGAGAGCGCCTCCTCTTGAGATGCGACGGGAACGCCGGGAATTCTTTCCCTACGAAACAGGGAAAGGATCCCTCATCTCGAGCTAGGAGGCGGAAACGGGGCTCCCCTGGATGTGTGCGGGACCCACGTGCTTCGTCTCGAGTGGAGTCGTGTATGTCGGGGAACTTCTTGAGTTGCAGCAAGGGTGTGAAGGACCCTTTGGAAGTTCCAGTGGTTAGACGTGAATAGCCTCGAGAAGCCTCAGCCGAAATGGGCCTCATCTCGCCTCGAGGGCAAAACCTCCTGGATTTTCTCGAGTTGCGGCAGGTGCTCTCGACTTATGACGGAGACCTCAGGGACCTGCTCTGGTGGCCTCAGGAAAGGCCAGTCCCCATGCGAGTTCCTCGGGGGCCTCTCGGGATTCCTCTCCCGTCGATGCCGGGGCCTAAGACCTTGTGTGGAGTCGGGGCCGGAACCTGAGGATTCCTCTCCAGTGCTGACATGGATCTTCGGGTAATTCTGGAGTCTCCCCAGGGGAGTCAGTCCTCGTCTCGAATGCGGGCATGCACTTGCGCTTTCCTCCAGAGCGGTAGCAGCAGTGTCACGCAGTCCGCCGCGTGGATCAAAGGATCTATGGTTTTCCCTCGAGTCTTTCCCACGAGG
The DNA here is from genome assembly GCF_042477335.2 of Ovis canadensis. Lineage (NCBI taxonomy): Eukaryota > Metazoa > Chordata > Mammalia > Artiodactyla > Bovidae > Ovis > Ovis canadensis. Next base: position 2,562,459 of record NC_091262.1, on the reverse strand, counting down.
CTTTCCCACGAGGCTTTCCCACAGGGCTGTCCCACGTGCACACGTGGTGGGAGTCGATCCTCGGCTTGAACGTCAAGGCAGTGCAGGGAAAACAGGTTCCTCTGGAATGGACTGACACATCTGGGGGACTCTTGGAATGGTGGCACGACCCTGGAGTTCCTCTCGCCTTTCCTGTGGAGAGCGCCTCCTCTTGAGATGCGACGGGAACGCCGGGAATTCTTTCCCTACGAAACAGGGAAAGGATCCCTCATCTCGAGCTAGGAGGCGGAAACGGGGCTCCCCTGGATGTGTGCGGGACCCCACGTGCTTCCTCTCGAGTGGAGACGGGTATGTCGGGGAACTTCTTGAGATGCAGCAAGGGTGTGAAGGACCCTTTGGAAGTTCCATTGGTTAGACGTGATTAGCCTCGAGAAGCCTCAGCGGAAATGGGCCTCATCTCGCCTGGAGGGCAAAACCTCCTGGATTTTCTCGAGTTGCGGCAGGTGCTCTCGACTTACGACGGGGACCTCAGGGACCCGGTCTGGTGGCCTCAGGAAAGGCCAGTCCCCATGCGAGTTCCTCGGGGGCCTCTCGGGATTCCTCTCCCGTCGATGCCGGGGCCTAAGACCTTGTGTGGAGTCGGGGCCGGAACCTGAGGATTCCTCTCCAGTGCTGACATGGATCTTGGGGTACTTCTGGAGTCTCCCCAGGGGAGTCAGTCCTCGTCTCGAATGCGGGCATGCACTTGCGCTTTCCTCCAGAGCGGTAGCAGCAGTGTCACGCAGTCCGCCGCGTGGATCAAAGGATCTATGGTTTTCCCTCGAGTCTTTCCCACGAGGCTTTCCCACGAGGCTTTCCCACAGGGCTGTCCCACGTGCACACGTGGTGGGAGTCGATCCTCGGCTTGAACGTCAAGGCAGTGCAGGGAAAACAGGTTCCTCTGGAATGGACTGACACATCTGGGGGACTCTTGGAATTGTGGCACGACCCTGGAGTTCCTCTCGCCTTTCCTGTGGAGAGCGCCTCCTCTTGAGATGCGACGGGAACGCCGGGAATTCTTTCCCTACGAAACAGGGAAAGGATCCCTCATCTCGAGCTAGGAGGCGGAAACGGGGCTCCCCTGGATGTGTGCGGGACCCCACGTGCTTCCTCTCGAGTGGAGACGGGTATGTCGGGGAACTTCTTGAGTTGCAGCAAGGGTGTGAAGGACCCTTTGGAAGTTCCAGTGGTTACACGTGATTAGCCTCGAGAAGCCTCAGCGGAAATGGGCCTCATCTCGCCTGGAGGGCAAAACCTCCTGGATTTTCTCGAGTTGCGGCAGGTGCTCTCGACTTACGACGGGGACCTCAGGGACCCGCTCTGGTGGCCTCAGGAAAGGCCAGTCCCCATGCGAGTTCCTCGGGGGCCTCTCGGGATTCCTCTCCCGTCGATGCCGGGGCCTAAGACCTTGTGTGGAGTCGGGGCCGGAACCTGAGGATTCCTCTCCAGTGCTGACATGGATCTTGGGGTACTTCTGGAGTCTCCCCAGGGGAGTCAGTCCTCGTCTCGAATGCGGGCATGCACTTGCGCTTTCCTCCAGAGCGGTAGCAGCAGTGTCACGCAGTCCGCCGCGTGGATCAAAGGATCTATGGTTTTCCCTCGAGTCTTTCCCACGAGGCTTTCCCACGAGGCTTTCCCACAGGGCTGTCCCACGTGCACACGTGGTGGGAGTGGATCCTCGGCTTGAACGTCAAGGCAGTGCAGGGAAAACAGGTTCCTCTGGAATGGACTGACACATCTGGGGGACTCTTGGAATGGTGGCACGACTCTGGAGTTCCTCTCGCCTTTCCTGTGGAGAGAGCCTCCTCTTGAGATGCGACGGGAACGCCGGGAATTCTTTCCCTACGAAACAGGGAAAGGATCCCTCATCTCGAGCTAGGAGGCGGAAACGGGGCTCCCCTGGATGTGTGCGGGACCCCACGTGCTTCCTCTCGAGTGGAGACGTGTATGTCGGGGAACTTCTTGAGTTGCAGCAAGGGGGGGAAGGACCCTTTGGAAGTTCCAGTGGTTAGACGTGATTAGCCTCGAGAAGCCTCATCGGAAATGGGCCTCATCTCGCCTGGAGGGCAAAACGTCCTGGATTTTCTCGAGTTGCGGCAGGTGCTCTCGACTTACGACGGGGACCTCAGGGACCCGCTCTGGTGGCCTCAGGAAAGGCCAGTCCCCATTCGAGTTCCTCGGGGGCCTCTCGGGATTCCTCTCCCGTCGATGCCAGGGCCTAAGACCTTGTGTGGAGTCGGGGTCGGAACCTGAGGATTCCTCTCATGTGCTGACATGGATCTTGGAGTATTTCTGGAGTCTCCCCAGGGGAGTCAGTCGTCGTCTCGAATGCGGGCATGCACTTGCGCTTTCCTCCAGAGCGGTAGCAGCAGTGTCACGCAGTCCGCCGCGTGGATCAAAGGATCTATGGTTTTCCCTCGAGTCTTTCCCACGAGGCTTTCCCACGAGGCTTTCCCACAGGGCTGTCCCACGTGCACACGTGGTGGGAGTCGATCTTCGGCTTGAACGTCAAGGCAGTGCAGGGAAAACAGGTTCCTCTGGAATGGACGGACACATCTGGGGGACTCTTGAAATGGTGTCACGACCCTGGAGTTCCTCTCACCTTTCCTGTGGAGAGCGCCTCCTCTTGAGATGCGACGGAAACGCCGGGAATTCTTTCCCTACGAAACAGGGAAAGGATCCCTCATCTCGAGCTAGGAGGCGTAAACGGGGCTCCCCTGGATGTGTGCGGGACCCACGTGCTTCCTCTCGAGTGGAGACGGGTATGTCGGGGAACTTCTTGAGTTGCAGCAAGGGTGTGAAGGACCCTTTGGAAGTTCCAGTGGTTAGACGTGATTAGCCTCGAGAAGCCTCAGCGGAAATGGGCCTCATCTCGCCTGGAGGGCAAAACCTCCTTGATTTTCACGAGTTGCCGCAGGTGCTCTCGACTTACGACGGGGACCTCAGGGACCCGCTCTGGTGGCCTCAGGAAAGGCCAGTCCCCATGCGAGTTCCTCGGGGGCGTCTCGGGATTCCTCTCCCGTCGATGCCGGGACCAAAGACCTTGTGTGGAGTCGGGGCCGGAACCTGAGGATTCCTCTCCAGTGCTGACATGGATCTTGGGGTACTTCTGGAGTCTCCCCAGGGGAGTCAGGCCTCGTCTCGAATGCGGGCATGCACTTGCGCTTTCCTCCAGAGCGGTAGCAGCAGTGTAACGCTTCTGCCGCGTGGATCAAAGGATCTATGGTTTTCCCTCGAGTCTTTCCCACGAGGCTTTCCCACGAGGCTTTCCCACAGGGCTGTCCCACGTGCACACGTGGTGGGAGTGGATCCTCGGCTTGAACGTCAAGGCAGTGCAGGGAAAACAGGTTCCTCTGGAATGGACTGACACATCTGGGTGACTCTTGGAATGGTGTCACGACCCTGGAGTTCCTCTCGTCTTTCCTGTGGAGAGCGACTCCTCTTGAGATGCGACGGGAACGCCGGGTATTCTTTCCCTACGAAACAGGGAAAGGATCCCTCATCTCGAGCTAGGAGGCGGAAACGGGGCTCCCCTGGATGTGTGCGGGACCCACGTGCTTCCTCTCGAGTGGAGACGGGTATGTCGGGGAACTTCTTGAGTTGCAGCAAGGGTGTGAAGGACCCTTTGGAAGTTCCAGTGGTTAGACGTGATTAGCCTCGAGAAGCCTCAGCGGAAATGGGCCTCATCTCGCCTGGAGGGCAAAACCTCCTGGATTTTCTCGAGTTGCGGCAGGTGCTCTCGACTTACGATGGGGACCTCAGGGACCCGCTCTGGTGGCCTCAGGAAAGGCCAGTCCCCATGCGAGTTCCTCGGGGGCCTCTCGGGATTCCTCTCCCGTCGATGCCGGGGCCTAAGACCTTGTGTGGAGTCGGGGCCGGAACCTGAGTATTCCTCTCCAGTGCTGACATGGATCTTGGGGTACTTCTGGAGTCTCCCCAGGGGAGTCAGTCCTCGTCTCGAATGCGGGCATGCACTTGCGCTTTCCTCCAGAGCGGTAGCAGCAGTGTCACGCAGTCTGCCGCGTGGATCAAAGGATCTATGGTTTTCCCTAGAGTCTTTCCCACGAGGCTTTCCCCCAGGGCTGTCCCACGTGCACACGTGGTGGGAGTCGATCCTCGGCTTGAACGGCAAGGCAGTGCAGGGAAAACAGGTTCCTCTGGAATGGACTGACACATCTGGGGGACTCTTGGAATGGTGGCATGACCCTGGAGTTCCTCTCGCCTTTCCTGTGGAGAGCGCCTCCTCTTGAGATGCGACGGGAACGCCGGGAATTCTTTCCCTACGAAACAGGGAAAGGATCCCTCATCTCGAGCTAGGAGGCGGAAACGGGGCTCCCCTGGATGTGTGCGGGACCCCACGTGCTTCCTCTCGAGTGGAGACGGGTATGTCGGGGAACTTCTTGAGATGCAGCAAGGGTGTGAAGGACCCTTTGGAAGTTCCATTGGTTAGACGTGATTAGCCTCGAGAAGCCTCAGCGGAAATGGGCCTCATCTCGCCTGGAGGGCAAAACCTCCTGGATTTTCTCGAGTTGCGGCAGGTGCTCTCGACTTACGACGGGGACCTCAGGGACCCGCTCTGGTGGCCTCAGGAAAGGCCAGTCCCCATGCGAGTTCCTCGGGGGCCTCTCGGGATTCCTCTCCCGTCGATGCCGGGGCCTAAGACCTTGTGTGGAGTCGGGGCCGGAACCTGAGGATTCCTCTCCAGTGCTGACATGGATCTTGGGGTACTTCTGGAGTCTCCCCAGGGGAGTCAGTCCTCGTCTCGAATGCGGGCATGCACTTGCGCTTTCCTCCAGAGCGGTAGCAGCAGTGTCACGCAGTCCGCCGCGTGGATCAAAGGATCTATGGTTTTCCCTCGAGTCTTTCCCACGAGGCTTTCCCACGAGGCTTTCCCACAGGGCTGTCCCACGTGCACACGTGGTGGGAGTCGATCCTCGGCTTGAACGTCAAGGCAGTGCAGGGAAAACAGGTTCCTCTGGAATGGACGGACACATCTGGGGGACTCTTGAAATGGTGTCACGACCCTGGAGTTCCTCTCGCCTTTCCTGTGGAGAGCGCCTCCTCTTGAGATGCGACGGAAACGCCGGGAATTCTTTCCCTACGAAACAGGGAAAGGATCCCTCATCTCGAGCTAGGAGGCGTAAACGGGGCTCCCCTGGATGTGTGCGGGATACCACGTGCTTCCTATCGAGTGGAGACGGGTATGTCGGGGAACTTCTTGAGTTGCAGCAAGGGTGTGAAGGACCCTTTGGAAGTTCCAGTGGTTAGACGTGATTAGCCTCGAGAAGCCTCAGCGGAAATGGGCCTCATCTCGCCTGGAGGGCAAAACCTCCTGGATTTTCACGAGTTGCCGCAGGTGCTCTCGACTTACGACGGGGACCTCAGGGACCCGCTCTGGTGGCCTCAGGAAAGGCCAGTCCCCATGCGAGTTCCTCGGGGGCCTCTCGGGATTCCTCTCCCGTCGATGCCGGGACCTAAGACCTTGTGTGGAGTCGGGGCCGGAACCTGAGGATTCCTCTCCAGTGCTGACATGGATCTTGGGGTACTTCTGGAGTCTCCCCAGGGGAGTCAGTCCTCGTCTCGAATGCGGGCATGCACTTGCGCTTTCCTCCAGAGCGGTAGCAGCAGTGTAACGCTTCTGCCGCGTGGATCAAAGGATCTATGGTTTTCCCTCGAGTCTTTCCCACGAGGCTTTCCCACAGGGCTGTCCCACGTGCACACGTGGTGGGAGTGGATCCTCGGCTTGAACGTCAAGGCAGTGCAGGGAAAACAGGTTCCTCTGGAATGGACTGACACATCTGGGTGACTCTTGGAATGGTGTCACGACCCTGGAGTTCCTCTCGCCTTTCCTGTGGAGAGCGACACCTCTTGAGATGCGACGGGAACGCCGGGTATTCTTTCCCTACGAAACAGGGAAAGGATCCCTCATCTCGAGCTAGGAGGCGGAAACGGGGCTCCCCTGGATGTGTGCGGGACCCACGTGCTTCCTCTCGAGTGGAGACGGGTATGTCGGGGAACTTCTTGAGTTGCAGCAAGGGTGTGAAGGACCCTTTGGAAGTTCCAGTGGTTAGACGTGATTAGCCTCGAGAAGCCTCAGCGGAAATGGGCCTCATCTCGCCTGGAGGGCAAAACCTCCTGGATTTTCTCGAGTTGCGGCAGGTGCTCTCGACTTACGACGGGGACCTCAGGGACCCGCTCTGGTGGCCTCAGGAAAGGCCAGTCCCCATGCGAGTTCCTCGGGGGCCTCTCGGGATTCCTCTCCCGTCGATGCCGGGGCCTAAGACCTTGTGTGGAGTCGGGGCCGGAACCTGAGGATTCCTCTCCAGTGCTGACATGGATCTTGGGGTACTTCTGGAGTCTCCCCAGGGGAGTCAGTCCTCGTCTCGAATGCGGGCATGCACTTGCGCTTTCCTCCAGAGCGGTAGCAGCAGTGTAACGCTTCTGCCGCGTGGATCAAAGGATCTATGGTTTTCCCTCGAGTCTTTCCCACGAGGCTTTCCCACAGGGCTGTCCCACGTGCACACGTGGTGGGAGTGGATCCTCGGCTTGAACGTCAAGGCAGTGCAGGGAAAACAGGTTCCTCTGGAATGGACTGACACATCTGGGTGACTCTTGGAATGGTGTCACGACCCTGGAGTTCCTCTTGCCTTTCCTGTGGAGAGCGACACCTCTTGAGATGCGACGGGAACGCCGGGTATTCTTTCCCTACGAAACAGGGAAAGGATCCCTCATCTCGAGCTAGGAGGCGGAAACGGGGCTCCCCTGGATGTGTGCGGGACCCACGTGCTTCCTCTCGAGTGGAGACGGGTATGTCGGGGAACTTCTTGAGTTGCAGCAAGGGTGTGAAGGACCCTTTGGAAGTTCCAGTGGTTAGACGTGATTAGCCTCGAGAAGCCTCAGCGGAAATGGGCCTCATCTCGCCTGGAGGGCAAAACCTCCTGGATTTTCTCGAGTTGCGGCAGGTGCTCTCGACTTACGACGGGGACCTCAGGGACCCGCTCTGGTGGCCTCAGGAAAGGCCAGTCCCCATGCGAGTTCCTCGGGGGCCTCTCGGGATTCCTCTCCCGTCGATGCCGGGGCCTAAGACCTTGTGTGGAGTCGGGGCCGGAACCTGAGGATTCCTCTCCAGTGCTGACATGGATCTTGGGGTACTTCTGGAGTCTCCCCAGGGGAGTCAGTCCTCGTCTCGAATGCGGGCATGCACTTGCGCTTTCCTCCAGAGCGGTAGCAGCAGTGTCACGCAGTCCGCCGCGTGGATCAAAGGATCTATGGTTTTCCCTCGAGTCTTTCCCACGAGGCTTTCCCCCAGGGCTGTCCCACGTGCACACGTGGTGGGAGTCGATCCTCGGCTTGAACGTCAAGGCAGTGCAGGGAAAACAGGTTCCTCTGGAATGGACTGACACATCTGAGGGACTCTTGGAATGGTGGCATGACCCTGGAGTTCCTCTCGCCTTTCCTGTGGAGAGCGCCTCCTCTTGAGATGCGACGGGAACGCCGGGAATTCTTTCCCTACGAAACAGGGAAAGGATCCCTCATCTCGAGCTAGGAGGCGGAAACGGGGCTCCCCTGGATGTGTGCGGGACCCACGTGCTTCCTCTCGAGTGGAGACGGGTATGTCGGGGAACTTCTTGAGTTGCAGCAAGGGTGTGAAGAACCCTTTGGAAGTTCCAGTGGTTAGATGTGATTAGCCTCGAGAAGCCTCATCGGAAATGGGCCTCATCTCGCCTGGAGGGCAAAACGTCCTGGATTTTCTCGAGTTGCGGCAGGTGCTCTCGACTTACGACGGGGACCTCAGGGACCCGCTCTGGTGGCCTCAGGAAAGGCCAGTCCCCATTCGAGTTCCTCGGGGGCCTCTCGGGATTCCTCTCCCGTCGATGCCAGGGCCTAAGACCTTGTGTGGAGTCGGGGTCGGAACCTGAGGATTCCTCTCATGTGCTGACATGGATCTTGGAGTACTTCTGGAGTCTCCCCAGGGGAGTCAGTCGTCGTCTCGAATGCGGGCATGCACTTGCGCTTTCCTCCAGAGCGGTAGCAGCAGTGTCACGCAGTCCGCCGCGTGGATCAAAGGATCTATGGTTTTCCCTCGAGTCTTTCCCACGAGGCTTTCCCACGAGGCTTTCCCACAGGGCTGTCCCACGTGCACACGTGGTGGGAGTCGATCCTCGGCTTGAACGTCAAGGCAGTGCAGGGAAAACAGGTTCCTCTGGAATGGACGGACACATCTGGGGGACTCTTGAAATGGTGTCACGACCCTGGAGTTCCTCTCGCCTTTCCTGTGGAGAGCGCCTCCTCTTGAGATGCGACGGGAACGCCGGGTATTCTTTCCCTACGAAACAGGGAAAGGATCCCTCATCTCGAGCTAGGAGGCGGAAACGGGGCTCCCCTGGATGTGTGCGGGACCCACGTGCTTCCTCTCGAGTGGAGACGGGTATGTCGGGGAACTTCTTGAGTTGCAGCAAGGGTGTGAAGGACCCTTTGGAAGTTCCAGTGGTTAGACGTGATTAGCCTCGAGAAGCCTCAGCGGAAATGGGCCTCATCTCGCCTGGAGGGCAAAACCTCCTGGATTTTCTCGAGTTGCGGCAGGTGCTCTCGACTTACGATGGGGACCTCAGGGACCCGCTCTGGTGGCCTCAGGAAAGGCCAGTCCCCATGCGAGTTCCTCGGGGGCCTCTCGGGATTCCTCTCCCGTCGATGCCGGGGCCTAAGACCTTGTGTGGAGTCGGGGCCGGAACCTGAGTATTCCTCTCCAGTGCTGACATGGATCTTGGGGTACTTCTGGAGTCTCCCCAGGGGAGTCAGTCCTCGTCTCGAATGCGGGCATGCACTTGCGCTTTCCTCCAGAGCGGTAGCAGCAGTGTCACGCAGTCCGCCGCGTGGATCAAAGGATCTATGGTTTTCCCTAGAGTCTTTCCCACGAGGCTTTCCCCCAGGGCTGTCCCACGTGCACACGTGGTGGGAGTCGATCCTCGGCTTGAACGTCAAGGCAGTGCAGGGAAAACAGGTTCCTCTGGAATGGACTGACACATCTGGGGGACTCTTGGAATGGTGGCATGACCCTGGAGTTCCTCTCGCCTTTCCTGTGGAGGGCGCCTCCTCTTGAGATGCGACGGGAACGCCGGGAATTCTCTCCCTACGAAACAGGGAAAGGATCCCTCATCTCGAGCTAGGAGGCGGAAACGGGGCTCCCCTGGATGTGTGCGGGACCCCACGTGCTTCCTCTCGAGTGGAGACGGGTATGTCGGGGAACTTCTTGAGATGCAGCAAGGGTGTGAAGGACCCTTTGGAAGTTCCATTGGTTAGACGTGATTAGCCTCGAGAAGCCTCAGCGGAAATGGGCCTCATCTCGCCTGGAGGGCAAAACCTCCTGGATTTTCTCGAGTTGCGGCAGGTGCTCTCGACTTACGACGGGGACCTCAGGGACCCGCTCTGGTGGCCTCAGGAAAGGCCAGTCCCCATGCGAGTTCCTCGGGGGCCTCTCGGGATTCCTCTCCCGTCGATGCCGGGGCCTAAGACCTTGTGTGGAGTCGGGGCCGGAACCTGAGGATTCCTCTCCAGTGCTGACATGGATCTTGGGGTACTTCTGGAGTCTCCCCAGGGGAGTCAGTCCTCGTCTCGAATGCGGGCATGCACTTGCGCTTTCCTCCAGAGCGGTAGCAGCAGTGTCACGCAGTCCGCCGCGTGGATCAAAGGATCTATGGTTTTCCCTCGAGTCTTTCCCACGAGGCTTTCCCACGAGGCTTTCCCACAGGGCTGTCCCACGTGCACACGTGGTGGGAGTCGATCCTCGGCTTGAACGTCAAGGCAGTGCAGGGAAAACAGGTTCCTCTGGAATGGACGGACACATCTGGGGGACTCTTGAAATGGTGTCACGACCCTGGAGTTCCTCTCGCCTTTCCTGTGGAGAGCGCCTCCTCTTGAGATGCGACGGAAACGCCAGGAATTCTTTCCCTACGAAACAGGGAAAGGATCCCTCATCTCGAGCTAGGAGGCGTAAACGGGGCTCCCCTGGATGTGTGCGGGATACCACGTGCTTCCTATCGAGTGGAGACGGGTATGTCGGGGAACTTCTTGAGTTGCAGCAAGGGTGTGAAGGACCCTTTGGAAGTTCCAGTGGTTAGACGTGATTAGCCTCGAGAAGCCTCAGCGGAAATGGGCCTCATCTCGCCTGGAGGGCAAAACCTCCTGGATTTTCACGAGTTGCCGCAGGTGCTCTCGACTTACGACGGGGACCTCAGGGACCCGCTCTGGTGGCCTCAGGAAAGGCCAGTCCCCATGCGAGTTCCTCGGGGGCGTCTCGGGATTCCTCTCCCGTCGATGCCGGGACCTAAGACCTTGTGTGGAGTCGGGGCCGGAACCTGAGGATTCCTCTCCAGTGCTGACATGGATCTTGGGGTACTTCTGGAGTCTCCCCAGGGGAGTCAGTCCTCGTCTCGAATGCGGGCATGCACTTGCGCTTTCCTCCAGAGCGGTAGCAGCAGTGTAACGCTTCTGCCGCGTGGATCAAAGGATCTATGGTTTTCCCTCGAGTCTTTCCCACGAGGCTTTCCCACAGGGCTGTCCCACGTGCACACGTGGTGGGAGTGGATCCTCGGCTTGAACGTCAAGGCAGTGCAGGGAAAACAGGTTCCTCTGGAATGGACTGACACATCTGGGTGACTCTTGGAATGGTGTCACGACCCTGGAGTTCCTCTCGCCTTTCCTGTGGAGAGCGACACCTCTTGAGATGCGACGGGAACGCCGGGTATTCTTTCCCTACGAAACAGGGAAAGGATCCCTCATCTCGAGCTAGGAGGCGGAAACGGGGCTCCCCTGGATGTGTGCGGGACCCACGTGCTTCCTCTCGAGTGGAGACGGGTATGTCGGGGAACTTCTTGAGTTGCAGCAAGGGTGTGAAGGACCCTTTGGAAGTTCCAGTGGTTAGACGTGATTAGCCTCGAGAAGCCTCAGCGGAAATGGGCCTCATCTCGCCTGGAGGGCAAAACCTCCTGGATTTTCTCGAGTTGCGGCAGGTGCTCTCGACTTACGACGGGGACCTCAGGGACCCGCTCTGGTGGCCTCAGGAAAGGCCAGTCCCCATGCGAGTTCCTCGGGGGCCTCTCGGGATTCCTCTCCCGTCGATGCCGGGGCCTAAGACCTTGTGTGGAGTCGGGGCCGGAACCTGAGGATTCCTCTCCAGTGCTGACATGGATCTTGGGGTACTTCTGGAGTCTCCCCAGGGGAGTCAGTCCTCGTCTCGAATGCGGGCATGCACTTGCGCTTTCCTCCAGAGCGGTAGCAGCAGTGTCACGCAGTCCGACGCGTGGATCAAAGGATCTATGGTTTTCCCTCGAGTCTTTCCCACGAGGCTTTCCCCAGGGCTGTCCCACGTGCACACGTGGTGGGAGTGGATCCTCGGCTTGAACGTCAAGGCAGTGCAGGGAAAACAGGTTCCTCTGGAATGGACTGACACATCTGGGTGACTCTTGGAATGGTGTCACGACCCTGGAGTTCCTCTCGCCTTTCCTGTGGAGAGCGACACCTCTTGAGATGCGACGGGAACGCCGGGTATTCTTTCCCTACGAAACAGGGAAAGGATCCCTCATCTCGAGCTAGGAGGCGGAAACGGGGCTCCCCTGGATGTGTGCGGGACCCACGTGCTTCCTCTCGAGTGGAGACGGGTATGTCGGGGAACTTCTTGAGTTGCAGCAAGGGTGTGAAGGACCCTTTGGAAGTTCCAGTGGTTAGACGTGATTAGCCTCGAGAAGCCTCAGCGGAAATGGGCCTCATCTCGCCTGGAGGGCAAAACCTCCTGGATTTTCTCGAGTTGCGGCAGGTGCTCTCGACTTACGACGGGGACCTCAGGGACCCGCTCTGGTGGCCTCAGGAAAGGCCAGTCCCCGTGCGAGTTCCTCGGGGGCCTCTCGGGATTCCTCTCCCGTCGATGCCGGGGCCTAAGACCTTGTGTGGAGTCGGGGCCGGAACCTGAGGATTCCTCTCCAGTGCTGACATGGATCTTGGGGTACTTCTGGAGTCTCCCCAGGGGAGTCAGTCCTCGTCTCGAATGCGGGCATGCACTTGCGCTTTCCTCCAGAGCGGTAGCAGCAGTGTCACGCAGTCCGCCGCGTGGATCAAAGGATCTATGGTTTTCCCTCGAGTCTTTCCCACGAGGCTTTCCCACGAGGCTTTCCCACAGGGCTGTCCCACGTGCACACGTGGTGGGAGTGGATCCTCGGCTTGAACGTCAAGGCAGTGCAGGGAAAACAGGTTCCTCTGGAATGGACTGACACATCTGGGTGACTCTTGGAATGGTGTCACGACCCTGGAGTTCCTCTCGCCTTTCCTGTGGAGAGCGCCTCCTCTTGAGATGCGACGGGAACGCCGGGAATTCTTTCCCTACGAAACAGGGAAAGGATCCCTCATCTCGAGCTAGGAGGCGGAAACGGGGCTCCCCTGGATGTGTGCGGGACCCACGTGCTTCGTCTCGAGTGGAGTCGTGTATGTCGGGGAACTTCTTGAGTTGCAGCAAGGGTGTGAAGGACCCTTTGGAAGTTCCAGTGGTTAGACGTGAATAGCCTCGAGAAGCCTCAGCCGAAATGGGCCTCATCTCGCCTCGAGGGCAAAACCTCCTGGATTTTCTCGAGTTGCGGCAGGTGCTCTCGACTTATGACGGAGACCTCAGGGACCTGCTCTGGTGGCCTCAGGAAAGGCCAGTCCCCATGCGAGTTCCTCGGGGGCCTCTCGGGATTCCTCTCCCGTCGATGCCGGGGCCTAAGACCTTGTGTGGAGTCGGGGCCGGAACCTGAGGATTCCTCTCCAGTGCTGACATGGATCTTGTGGTACTTCTGGAGTCTCCCCAGGGGAGTCAGTCCTCATCTCGAATGCGGGCATGCACTTGCGCTTTCCTCCAGAGCGGTAGCAGCAGTGTAACGCTTCTACCGCGTGGATCAAAGGATCTATGGTTTTCCCTCGAGTCTTTCCCACGAGGCTTTCCCACAGGGCTGTCCCACGTGCACACGTGGTGGGAGTCGATCCTCGGCTTGAACGTCAAGGCAGTGCGGGGAAAACATGTTCCTCTGGAATGGACTGACACATCTGGGTGACTCTTGGAATGGTGTCACGACCCTGGAGTTCCTCTCGCCTTTCCTGTGGAGAGCGCCTCCTCTTGAGATGCGACGGAATCGCCGGGAATTCTTTCCCTACGAAACAGTGAAAGGATCCCTCATCTCGAGCTAGGAGGCGGAAACGGGGCTCCCCTGGATGTGTGCGGGACCCACGTGCTTCCTCTCGAGTGGAGACGGGTATGTCGGGGAACTTCTTGAGTTGAAGCAAGGGTGTGAAGGACCCTTTGGAAGTTCCAGTGGTTAGACGTGATTAGCCTCGAGAAGCCTCAGCGGAAATGGGCCTCATCTCGCCTGGAGGGCAAAACCTCCTGGATTTTCACGAGTTGCCGCAGGTGCTCTCGACTTACGACGGGGACCTCAGGGACCCGCTCTGGTGGCCTCAGGAAAGGCCAGTCCCCATGCGAGTTCCTCGGGGGTGTCTCGGGATTCCTCTCCCGTCAATGCCGGGACCTAAGACCTTGTGTGGAGTCGGGGCCGGAACCTGAGGATTCCTCTCCAGTGCTGACATGGATCTTGGGGTACTTCTGGAGTCTCCCCAGGGGAGTCAGTCCTCGTCTCGAATGCGGGCATGCACTTGCGCTTTACTCCAGAGCGGTAGCAGCAGTGTCACGCAGTCCGCCGCGTGGATCAAAGGATCTATGGTTTTCCCTCGAGTCTTTCCCACGAGGCTTTCCCACGAGGCTTTCCCACAGGGCTGTCCCACGTGCACACGTGGTGGGAGTCGAACCTCGGCTTGAACGTCAAGGCAGTGCAGGGAAAACAGGTTCCTCTGGAATGGACTGACACATCTGGGGGACTCTTGGAATGGTAGCATGACCCTGGAGTTCCTCTCGCCTTTCCTGTGGAGAGCGCCTCCTCTTGAGATGCGACGGGAACGCCGGGAATTCTTTCCCTACGAAACAGGGAAAGGATCCCTCATCTCGAGCTAGGAGGCGGAAACGGGGCTCCCCTGGATGTGTGCGGGACCCCACGTGCTTCCTCTCGAGTGGAGACGGGTATGTCGGGGAACTTCTTGAGTTGCAGCAAGGGTGTGAAGGACCCTTTGGAAGTTCCAGTGGTTAGACGTGATTGGCCTCGAGAAGCCTCAGCGGAAATGGGCCTCATCTCGCCTGGAGGGCAAAACCTCCTGGATTTTCTCGAGTTGCGGCAGGTGCTCTCGACTTACGACGGGGACCTCAGGGACCCGCTCTGGTGGCCTCAGGAAAGGCCAGTCCCCATGCGAGTTCCTCGGGGGCCTCTCGGGATTCCTCTCCCGTCGATGCCGGGGCCTAAGACCTTGTGTGGAGTCGGGGCCGGAACCTGAGGATTCCTCTCCAGTGCTGACATGGATCTTGGGGTACTTCTGGAGTCTCCCCAGGGGAGTCAGTCCTCGTCTCGAATGCGGGCATGCACTTGCGCTTTCCTCCAGAGCGGTAGCAGCAGTGTCACGCAGTCCGCCGCGTGGATCAAAGGATCTATGGTTTTCCCTCGAGTCTTTCCCACGAGGCTTTCCCACGAGGCTTTCCCACAGGGCTGTCCCACGTGCACACGTGGTGGGAGTGGATCCTCGGCTTGAACGTCAAGGCAGTGCAGGGAAAACAGGTTCCTCTGGAATGGACTGACACATCTGGGTGACTCTTGGAATGGTGTCACGACCCTGGAGTTCCTCTCGCCTTTCCTGTGGAGAGCGCCTCCTCTTGAGATGCGACGGGAACGCCAGGAATTCTTTCCCTACGAAACAGGGAAAGGATCCCTCATCTCGAGCTAGGAGGCGGAAACGGGGCTCCCCTGGATGTGTGCGGGACCCACGTGCTTCGTCTCGAGTGGAGTCGTGTATGTCGGGGAACTTCTTGAGTTGCAGCAAGGGTGTGAAGGACCCTTTGGAAGTTCCAGTGGTTAGACGTGAATAGCCTCGAGAAGCCTCAGCCGAAATGGGCCTCATCTCGCCTCGAGGGCAAAACCTCCTGGATTTTCTCGAGTTGCGGCAGGTGCTCTCGACTTATGACGGAGACCTCAGGGACCTGCTCTGGTGGCCTCAGGAAAGGCCAGTCCCCATGCGAGTTCCTCGGGGGCCTCTCGGGATTCCTCTCCCGTCGATGCCGGGGCCTAAGACCTTGTGTGGAGTCGGGGCCGGAACCTGAGGATTCCTCTCCAGTGCTGACATGGATCTTGTGGTACTTCTGGAGTCTCCCCAGGGGAGTCAGTCCTCATCTCGAATGCGGGCATGCACTTGCGCTTTCCTCCAGAGCGGTAGCAGCAGTGTAACGCTTCTACCGCGTGGATCAAAGGATCTATGGTTTTCCCTCGAGTCTTTCCCACGAGGCTTCCCCACGAGGCTTTCCCACAGGGCTGTCCCACGTGCACACGTGGTGGGAGTCGATCCTCGGCTTGAACGTCAAGGCAGTGCAGGGAAAACATGTTCCTCTGGAATGGACTGACACATCTGGGTGACTCTTGGAATGGTGTCACGACCCTGGAGTTCCTCTCGCCTTTCCTGTGGAGAGCGCCTCCTCTTGAGATGCGACGGAAACGCCGGGAATTCTTTCCCTACGAAACAGGGAAAGGATCCCTCATCTCGAGCTAGGAGGCGGAAACGGGGCTCCCCTGGATGTGTGCGGGACCCACGTGCTTCCTCTCGAGTGGAGACGGGTATGTCGGGGAACTTCTTGAGTTGAAGCAAGGGTGTGAAGGACCCTTTGGAAGTTCCAGTGGTTAGACGTGATTAGCCTCGAGAAGCCTCAGCGGAAATGGGCCTCATCTCGCCTGGAGGGCAAAACCTCCTGGATTTTCACGAGTTGCCGCAGGTGCTCTCGACTTACGACGGGGACCTCAGGGACCCGCTCTGGTGGCCTCAGGAAAGGCCAGTCCCCATGCGAGTTCCTCGGGGGTGTCTCGGGATTCCTCTCCCGTCAATGCCGGGACCTAACACCTTGTGTGGAGTCGGGGCCGGAACCTGAGGATTCCTCTCCAGTGCTGACATGGATCTTGGGGTACTTCTGGAGTCTCCCCAGGGGAGTCAGTCCTCGTCTCGAATGCGGGCATGCACTTGCGCTTTCCTCCAGAGCGGTAGCAGCAGTGTCACGCAGTCCGCCGGGTGGATCAAAGGATCTATGGTTTTCCCTCGAGTCTTTCCCACGAGGCTTTCCCACGAGGCTTTCCCACAGGGCTGTCCCACGTGCACACGTGGTGGGAGTCGATCCTCGGCTTGAACGTCAAGGCAGTGCAGGGAAAACAGGTTCCTCTGGAATGGACTGACACATCTGGGGGACTCTTGGAATGGTGGCACGACCCTGGAGTTCCTCTCGCCTTTCCTGTGGAGAGCGCCTCCTCTTGAGATGCGACGGGAACGCGGGGAATTCTTTCCCTACGAAACAGGGAAAGGATCCCTCATCTCGAGCTAGGAGGCGGAAACGGGGCTCCCCTGGATGTGTGCGGGACCCCACGTGCTTCCTCTCGAGTGGAGACGGGTATGTCGGGGAACTTCTTGAGTTGCAGCAAGGGTGTGAAGGACCCTTTGGAAGTTCCAGTGGTTAGACGTGATTGGCCTCGAGAAGCCTCAGCGGAAATGGGCCTCATCTCGCCTGGAGGGCAAAACCTCCTGGATTTTCTCGAGTTGCGGCAGGTGCTCTCGACTTACGACGGGGACCTCAGGGAACCGCTCTGGTGGCCTCAGGAAAGGCCAGTCCCCATGCGAGTTCCTCGGGGGCCTCTCGGGATTCCTCTCCCGTCGATGCCGGGGCCTAAGACCTTGTGTGGAGTCGGGGCCGGAACCTGAGGATTCCTCTCCAGTGCTGACATGGATCTTGGGGTATTTCTGGAGTCTCCCCAGGGGAGACAGTCCTCGTCTCGAATGCGGGCATGCACTTGCGCTTTCCTCCAGAGCGGTAGAAGCAGTGTCACGCAGTCCGCCGCGTGGATCAAAGGATCTATGGTTTTCCCTCGAGTTTTTCCCACGAGGCTTTCCCACGAGGCTTTCCCACAGGGCTGTCCACGTGCACACGTGGTGGGAGTCGATCGTCGGCTTGAACGTCAAGGCAGTGCAGGGAAAACAGGTTCCTCTGGAATGGACTGACACATCTGGGGGACTCTTGGAATGGTGGCATGACCCTGGAGTTCCTCTCGCCTTTCCTGTGGAGAGCGCCTCCTCTTGAGATGCGACGGGAACGCCGGGAATTCTTTCCCTACGAAACAGGGAAAGGATCCCTCATCTCGAGCTAGGAGGCGGAAACGGGGCTCCCCTGGATGTGTGCGGGACCCCACGTGCTTCCTCTCGAGTGGAGACGGGTATGTCGGGGAACTTCTTCAGTTGCAGCAAGGGTGTGAAGGACCCTTTGGAAGTTCCAGTGGTTAGATGTGATTGGCCTCGAGAAGCCTCAGCGGAAATGGGCCTCATCTCGCCTGGAGCGCAAAACCTCCTGGATTTTCTCAAGTTGCGGCAGGTGCTCTCGACTTACGACGGGGACCTCAGGGACCCGCTCTGGTGGCCTCAGGAAAGGCCAGTCCCCATGCGAGTTCCTCGGGGGCCTCTCGGGATTCCTCTCCCGTCGATGCCGGGGCCTAAGACCTTGTGTGGAGTCGGGGCCGGAACCTGAGGATTCCTCTCCAGTGCTGACATGGATCTTGGGGTACTTCTGGAGTCTCCCCAGGGGAGTCAGTCCTCGTCTCGAATGCGGGCATGCACTTGCGCTTTCCTCCAGAGCGGTAGCAGCAGTGTCACGCAGTCCGCCGCGTGGATCAAAGGATCTGTGGTTTTCCCTCGAGTCTTTCCCACGAGGCTTTCCCACGAGGCTTTCCCACAGGGCTGTCCCACGTGCACACGTGGTGGGAGTCGATCCTCGGCTTGAACGTCAAGGCAGTGCAGGGAAAACAGGTTCCTCTGGAATGGACTTACACATCTGGGGGACTCTTGGAATGGTGTCACGACCCTGGAGTTCCTCTCGCCTTTCCTGTGGAGAGCGCCTCCTCTTGAGATGCGACGGAAACGCCGGGAATTCTTTCCCTACGAAACAGGGAAAGGATCCCTCATCTCGAGCTAGGAGGCGGAAACGGGGCCCCCCTGGATGTGTGCGGGACCCCACGTGCTTCCTCTCCAGTGGAGACGGGTATGTCGGGGAACTTCTTGAGTTGAAGCAAGGGTGTGAAGCACCCTTTGGAAGTTCCAGTGGTTAGACGTGATTAGCCTCGAGAAGCCTCAGCGGAAATGGGCCTCATCTCGCCTGGAGGGCAAAACCTCCTGGATTTTCACGAGTTGCCGCAGGTGCTCTCGACTTACGACGGGGACCTCAGGGACCCGCTCTGGTGGCCTCAGGAAAGGCCAGTCCCCATGCGAGTTCCTCGGGGGCCTCTCGGGATTCCTCTCCCGTCGATGCCGGGGCCTAAGACCTTGTGTGGAGTCGGGGCCGGAACCTGAGGATTCCTCTCCAGTGCTGACATGGATCTTGGGGTACTTCTGGAGTCTCCCCAGGGGAGTCAGTCCTCGTCTCGAATGCGGGCATGCACTTGCGCTTTCCTCCAGAGCGGTAGCAGCAGTGTCACGCAGTCCGCCGCGTGGATCAAAGGATCTATGGTTTTCCCTCGAGTCTTTCCCACGAGGCTTTCCCACGAGGCTTTCCCACAGGGCTGTCCCACGTGCACACGTGGTGGGAGTCGAACCTCGGCTTGAACGTCAAGGCAGTGCAGGGAAAACAGGTTCCTCTGGAATGGACTGACACATCTGGGGGACTCTTGGAATGGTGGCATGACCCTGGAGTTCCTCTCGCCTTTCCTGTGGAGAGCGCCTCCTCTTGAGATGCGACGGGAACGCCGGGAATTCTTTCCCTACGAAACAGGGAAAGGATCCCTCATCTCGAGCTAGGAGGTGGAAACGGGGCTCCCCTGGATGTGTGCGGGACACCACGTGCTTCCTCTCGAGTGGAGACGGGTATGTCGGGGAACTTCTTGAGTTGCAGCAAGGGTGTGAAGGACCCTTTGGAAGTTCCAGTGGTTAGATGTGATTGGCCTCGAGAAGCCTCAGCGGAAATCTGCCTCATCTCGCCTGGAGGGCAAAACCTCCTGGATTTTCTCAAGTTGCGGCAGGTGCTCTCGACTTACGACGGGGACCTCAGGGACCCGCTCTGGTGGCCTCAGGAAAGGCCAGTCCCCATGCGAGTTCCTCGGGGGCCTCTCGGGATTCCTCTCCCGTCGATGCCGGAGCCTAAGACCTTGTGTGGAGTCGGGGCCGGAACCTGAGGATTCCTCTCCAGTGCTGACATGGATCTTGGGGTACTTCTGGAGTCTCCCCAGGGGAGTCAGTCCTCGTCTCGAATGCGGGCATGCACTTGCGCTTTCCTCCAGAGCGGTAGCAGCAGTGTAACGCTTCTGCTGCGTGGATCAAAGGATCTATGGTTTTCCCTCGAGTCTTTCCCACGAGGCTTTCCCACGAGGCTTTCCCACAGGGCTGTCCCACGTGCTCACGTGGTGGGAGTCGATGCTCGGCTTGAACGTCAAGGCAGTGCAGGGAAAACAGGTTCCACTGGAATGGACTGACAAATCTGGGGGACTCTTGGAATGGTATCACGACCCTGGAGTTCCTCTCGCCTTTCCTGTGGAGAGCGCCTCCTCTTGAGATGCGACGGGAACGCCGGGAATTCTTTCCCTTCGAAACAGGGAAAGGATCCCTCATCTCGAGCTAGGAGGCGGAAACGGGGCTCCCCTGGATGTGTGTGGGACACCACGTGCTTCCTCTAGAGTGGAGACGGGTATGTCGGGGAATTTCTTGAGTTGCAGCAAGCGTGTGAAGGACCCTTTGGAAGTTCCAGTGGTTAGATGTGATTGGCCTCGAGAAGCCTCAGCGGAAATGGGCCTCATCTCGCCTGGAGGGCAAAACCTCCTGGATTTTCTCGAGTTGCGGCAGGTGATCTCGACTTACGACGGGGACCTCAGGGACCCGCTCTGGTGGCATCAGGAAAGGCCAGTCCCCATGCGAGTTCCTCGGGGGCCTCTCAGGATTCCACTCCCGTCGATGCCGGGGCCTAAGACCTTGTGTGGAGTCGGGGCCGGAAACTGAGGATTCCTCTCCAGTGCTGACATGGATCTTGGGGTACTTCTGGAGTCTCCCCAGGGGAGTCAGTCCTCGTCTCGAATGCGGGCATGCACTTTCGCTTTCCTCCAGAGCGGTAGCAGCAGTGTCACGCAGTCCGCCGCGTGGATCAAAGGATCTATGGTTTTCCCTCGAGTCTTTCCCACGAGGCTTTCCCACGAGGCTTTCCCACGAGGCTTTCCCACAGGGCTGTCCCACGTGCACAGGTGATGGGAGTCGATCCTCGGCTTGAACGTCAAGGCAGTGCAGGGAAAACAGGTTCCTCTGGAATGGACTGACCCATCTGGGCGTCTCTTGGAATGGTGGCACGACCCTGGAGTTCCTCTCGCCTATCCTGTGGAGAGCACCTCCTCTTGAGATGCGACGGGAACGCCGGGAATTCTTTCCCTAAGAAACAGGGAAAGGATCCCTCATCTCGAGCTAGGAGGCGGAAACGGGGCTCCCCTGGATGTGTGCGGGACCCCACGTGCTTAATCTCGAGTGGAGAAGGGGAGGTCGGGGAACTTCTTGAGTTGCAGCAAGGGTGTGAAGGACCCTTTGGAAGTTCCAGTGGTTAGATGTGATTAGCCTCGAGAAGCCTCAGCGGAAATGGGCCTCATCTCGCCTGGAGGGCAAAACCTCCTGGATTTTCTCGAGTTGCGGCATGTGCTCTCGACTTACGACGGGGACCTCAGGGACCCGCTCTGGTGACCTCAGGAAAGGCCAGTCCCCATGCGAGTTCCTCGGGGGCCTCTCGGGATTCCTCTCCCATTGATGCCGGGGCCTAAGACCTTGTGTGGAGTCGGGGCCGGAACCTGAGGATTCCTCTCCAGTGCTGACATGGATCTTGGGGTACTTCTGGAGCCTCCCCAGGGGAGTCAGTCCTCGTCTCGAATGCGGGCATGCACTTGCGCTTTCCTCCAGGGCGGTAGCAGCAGTGTCACGCAGTCCGCCGCGTGGATCAAAGGATCTATGGTCTTCCCTCGAGTCTTTCCCACGAGGCTTTCCCACGAGGCTTTCCCACAGGGCTGTCCCACGTGCACACGTGGTGGGAGTGGATCCTCGGCTTGAACGTCAAGGCAGTGCAGGGAAAACAGGTTCCTCTGGAATGGACTGACACATCTGGGGGACTCTTGGAATGGTGGCACGACCCTGGAGTTCCTCTCGCCTTTCCTGTGGAGAGCGCCTCCTCTTGAGATGCGACGGGAACGCCGGGAATTCTTTCCCTACGAAACAGTGAAAGGATCCCTCATCTCGAGCTAGGAGGCGGAAACGGGGCTCCCCTGGATGTGTGCGGGATACCACGTGCTTCCTATCGAGTGGAGACGGGTATGTCGGGGAACTTCTTGAGTAGCAGCAAGGGTGTGAAGGACCCTTTGGAAGTTCCAGTGGTTAGATGTGATTGGCCTCGAGAAGCCTCAGCGGAAATGGGCCTCATCTCGCCTGGAGGGCAAAACCTCCTGGATTTTCTCGAGTTACGGCAGGTGCTCTCGACTTACGACCGGGACCTCAGGGACCCGCTCTGGTGGCCTCAGGAAAGGCCAGTCCCCATGCGAGTTCCTCGGGGGCCTCTCGGGATTCCTCTCCTGTCGATGCCGGGGCCTAAGACCTTGTGTGGAGTCGGGGCCGGAACCTGAGGATTCCTCTCCAGTGCTGACATGGATCTTGGGGTACTTCTGGAGTCTCCCCAGGGGAGTCAGTCCTCGTCTCGAATGCGGGCATGCACTTGCGCTTTCCTCCAGAGCGGTAGCAGCAGTGTCACGCAGTCCGCCGCGTGGATCAAAGGATCTATGGTTTTCCCTAGAGTCTTTCCCACGAGGCTTTCCCACGAGGCTTTCCCACAGGGCTGTCCCACGTGCACAGGTGGTGGGAGTCGATCCTCGGCTTGAACGTCAAGGCAGTGCAGGGAAAACAGGTTCCTCTGGAATGGACTGACCCATCTGGGGGACTCTTGGAATCGTGGCACGACCCTGGAGTTCCTCTCGCCTTTCCTGTGGAGAGCGCCTCCTCTTGAGATGCGACGGGAACGCCGGGAATTCCTTCCCTACGAAATAGGGAAAGGATCCCTCATCTCGAGCTAGGAGGCGGAAACGGGGCTCCCCTGGATGTGTGCGGGACCCCACGTGCTTCCTCTCGAGTGGAGACGGGTATGTCGGGGAACTTCTTGAGTTGCAGCAAGGGTGTGAAGGACCCTTTGGAAGTTCCAGTGGTTAGACGTGACTAGCCTCGAGAAGCCTCAGCGGAAATGGGACTCATCTCGCCTGGAGGGCAAAACCTCCTGGATTTTCTCGAGTTGCGGCAGGTGCTCTCGACTTACGACGGGGACCTCAGGGACCCGCTCTGGTGGCCTCAGGAAAGGCCAGTCCCCATGCGAGTTCCTCGGGGGCCTCTCGGGATTCCTCTCCCGTCGTTGCCGGGGCCTAAGACCTTGTGTGGAGTCGGGGCCGGAACCTGAGGATTCCTCTCCAGTGCTGACATGGATCTTGGGGTACTTCTGGAGTCTCCCCAGGGGAGTCAGTCCTCGTCTCGAATGCGGGCATGCACTTGCGCTTTCCTCCAGAGCGGTAGCAGCAGTGTCACGCAGTCCGCCGCGTGGATCAAAGGATCTATGGTTTTCCCTCGAGTCTTTCCCACGAGGCTTTCCCACGAGGCTTTCCCACAGGGCTGTCCCACGTGCACACGTGGTGGGAGTCGATCCTCGGCTTGAACGTCAAGGCAGTGCAGGGAAAACAGGTTCCTCTGGAATGGACTGACACATCTGGGGGACTCTTGGAATGGTGGCACGACCCTGGAGTTCCTCTCGCCTTTCCTGTGGAGAGCGCCTCCTCTTGAGATGCGACGGGAACGCCGGGAATTCTTTCCTACGAAACAGGGAAAGGATCCCTCATCTCGAGCTAGGAGGCGGAAACGGGGCTCCCCTGGATGTGTGCGGGACCCCACGTGCTTCCTCTCGAGTGGAGACGGGTATGTCGGGGAACTTCTTGAGTTGCAACAAGGGTGTGAAGGACCCTTTGGAAGTTCCAGTGGTTAGACGTGATTAGCCTCGAGAAGCCTCAGCGGAAATGGGCCTCATCTCGCCTGGAGGGCAAAACCTCCTGGATTTTCTCGAGTTGCGGCAGGTGCTCTCGACTTACGACGGGGACCTCAGGGACCCGCTCTGGTGGCCTCAGGAAAAGCCAGTCCCCATGCGAGTTCCTCGGGGGCCTCTCGGGATTCCTCTCCCGTCGATGCCGGGGCCTAAGACCTTGTGTGGAGTCGGGGCCGGAACCTGAGGATTCCTCTCCAGTGCTGACATGGATCTTGGGGTACTTCTGGAATCTCCCCAGGGGAGTCAGTCCTCGTCTCGAATGCGGGAATGCACTTGCGCTTTCCTCCAGAGCGGTAGCAGCAGTGTCACGCAGTCCGCCGCGTGGATCAAAGGATCTATGGTTTTCCCTCGAGTCTTTCCCACGAGGCTTTCCCACGAGGCTTTCCCACAGGGCTGTCCCACGTGCACAGGTGGTGGGAGTCGATCCTCGGCTTGAACGTCAAGGCAGTGCAGGGAAAACAGGTTCCTCTGGAATGGACTGACACATCTGGGCGTCTCTTGGAATGGTGGCACGACCCTGGAGTTCCTCTCGCCTCTCCTGTGGAGAGCGCCTCCTCTTGAGATGCGACGGGAACGCCGGGAATTCTTTCCCTAAGAAACAGGGAAAGGATCCCTCATCTCGAGCTAGGAGGCGGAAACGGGGCTCCCCTGGATGTGTGCGGGACCCCACGTGCTTCCTCTCGAGTGGAGACGGGTATGTCGGGGAACTTCTTGAGTTGCAGCAAGGGTGTGAAGGACCCTTTGGAAGTTCCAGTGGTTAGATGTGATTAGCCTCGAGAAGCCTCAGCGGAAATGGGCCTCATCTCGCCTGGAGGGCAAAACCTCCTGGATTTTCTCGAGTTGCGGCAGGTGCTCTCGACTTACGACGGGGACCTCAGGGACCCGCTCTGGGGGCCTCAGGAAAAGCCAGTCCCCATGCGAGTTCCTCGGGGGCCTCTCGGGATTCCTCTCCCGTCGATGCCGGGGCCTGAGACCTTGTTTGGAGTCGGGGCCGGAACCTGAGGATTCCTCTCCAGTGCTGACATGGATCTTGGGGTATTTCTGGAGTCTCCCCAGGGGAGTCAGTCCTCGTCTCGAATGCGGGCATGCACTTGCGCTTTCCTCCAGAGCGGTAGCAGCAGTGTCACGCAGTCCGCCGCGTGGATCAAAGGATCTATGGTTTTCCCTCGAGTCTTTCCCACGAGGCTTTCCCACGAGGCTTTCCCACAGGGCTGTCCCCCGTGCACACGTGGTGGGAGTCGATCCTCGGCTTGAACGTCAAGGCAGTGCAGGGAAAACAGGTTCCTCTGGAATGGACTGACACATCTGGGGGACTCTTGGAATGGTGGCACGACCCTGGAGTTCCTCTCGCCTTTCCTGTGGAGAGCGCCTCCTCTTGAGATGCGACGGGAACGCCGGGAATTCTTTCCCTACGAAACAGGGAAAGGATCCCTCATCTCGAGCTAGGAGGCGGAATCGGGGCTCCCCTGGATGTGTGCGGGACCCCACGTGCTTCCTCTCGAGTGGAGACGGGTATGTCGGGGAACATCTTGAGTTGCAGCAAGGGTGTGAAGGACCCTTTGGAAGTTCCAGTGGTTAGACGTGATTAGCCTCGAGAAGCCTCAGCGGAAATGGGCCTCATCTCGCCTGGAGGGCAAAACCTCCTGGATTTTCTCGAGTTGCGGCAGGTGCTCTCGACTTACGACGGGGACCTCAGGGACCCGCTCTGGTGGCCTCAGGAAAGGCCAGTCCCCATGCGAGTTCCTCGGGAGCCTCTCGGGATTCCTCTCCCGTCGATGCCGGGGCCTAAGACCTTATGTGGAGTCGGGGCCGGAACCTGAGGATTCCTCTCCAGTGCTGACATGGATCTTGGGGTACTTCTGGAGTCTCCCCAGGGGAGTCAGTCCTCGTCTCGAATGCGGGCATGCACTTGTGCTTTCCTCCAGAGCGGTAGAAGCAGTGTCACGCAGTCCGCCGCGTGGATCAAAGGTTCTATGGTTTTCCCTCGAGTCTTTCCCACGAGGCTTTCCCACGAGGCTTTCCCACAGGGCTGTCCCACGTGCACACGTGGTGGGAGTGGATCCTCGGCTTGAACGTCAAGGCAGTGCAGGGAAAACAGGTTCCTCTGGAATGGACTGACACATTTGGGGGCTCTTGGAATGGTGGCACGACCCTGGAGTTCCTCTCGCCTGTCCTGTGGAGAGCGCCTCCTCTTGAGATGCGACGGGAACGCCGGGAATTCTTTACCTACGAAACAGGGAAAGGATCCCTCATCTCGTGCTAGGAGGCGGAAACGGGGCTCCCCTGGATGTGTGCGGGACCCCACGTGCTTCCTCTCGAGTGGAGACGGGTATGTCGGGGAACTTCTTGAGTTGCAGCAAGGGTGTGAAGGACCCTTTGGAAGTTCCAGTGGTTAGACGTGATTAGCCTCGAGAAGCCTCAGCGGAAATGGGCCTCATCTCGCCTGGAGGGCAAAACCTCCTGGATTTTCTCGAGTTGCGGCAGGTGCTCTCGACTTACGACGGGGACCTCAGGGACCCGCTCTGGTGGCCTCAGGAAAGGCCAGTCCCCATGCGAGTTCCTCGGGGGCCTCTCGGGATTCCTCTCCCGTCGTTGCCGGGGCCTAAGACCTTGTGTGGAGTCGGGGCCGGAACCTGAGGATTCCTCTCCAGTGCTGACATGGATCTTGGGGTACTTCTGGAGTCTCCCCAGGGGAGTCAGTCCTCGTCTCGAATGCGGGTATGCACTTGCGCTTTCCTCCAGAGCGGTAGCAGTAGTGTCACGCAGTCCGCCGCGTGGATCAAAGGATCTATGGTTTTCCCTCGAGTCTTTCCCACGAGGCTTTCCCACGAGCCTTTCCCACAGGGCTGTCCCACGTGCACACGTGGTGGGAGTGGATCCTCGGCTTGAACGTCAAGGCAGTGCAGGGAAAACAGGTTCCTCTGGAATGGACTGACACATCTGGGGGACTCTTGGAATGGTGGCACGACCCTGGAGTTCCTCTCGCCTTTCCTGTGGAGAGCGCCTTCTCTTGAGATGCGACGGGAACGCCGGGAATTCTTTCCCTACGAAACAGTGAAAGGATCCCTCATCTCGAGCTAGGAGGCGGAAACGGGGCTGCCCTGGATGTGTGCGGGACCCCACGTGCTTCCTCTCGAGTGGAGACGGGTATGTCGGGGAACTTCTTGAGTTGCAGCAAGGGTGTGAAGGACCCTTTGGAAGTTCCAGTGGTTAGACGTGATTAGCCTCGAGAAGCCTCAGCGGAAATGGGCCTCATCTCGCCTGGAGGGCAAAACCTCCTGAATTTTCTCGAGTTGCGGCAGGTGCTCTCGACTTACGACGGGGACCTCAGGGACCCGCTCTGGTGGCCTCAGGAAAGGCCAGTCCCCATGCGAGTTCCTCGGGGGCCTCTCGGGATTCCTCTCCCGTCGATGCCGGGGCCTAAGACCTTGTGTGGAGTCGGGGCCGGAACCTGAGGATTCCTCTCCAGTGCTGACATGGATCTTGGGGTACTTCTGGAGTCTCCCCAGGGGAGTCAGTCCTCGTCTCGAATGCGGGCATGCACTTGCGCTTTCCTCCAGAGCGGTAGCAGCAGTGTCACACAGTCCGCCGCGTGGATCAAAGGATCTATGGTTTTCCCTCGAGTCTTTCCCACGAGGCTTTCCCACGAGGCTTTCCCACGAGGCTTTCCCACAGGGCTGTCCCACGTGCACAGGTGATGGGAGTCGATCCTCGGCTTGAACGTCAAGGCAGTGCAGGGAAAACAGGTTCCTCTGGAATGGACTGACCCATCTGGGCGTCTCTTGGAATGGTGGCACGACCCTGGAGTTCCTCTCGCCTATCCTGTGGAGAGCACCTCCTCTTGAGATGCGACGGGAACGCCGGGAATTCTTTCCCTAAGAAACAGGGAAAGGATCCCTCATCTCGAGCTAGGAGGCAGAAACGGGGCTCCCCTGGATGTGTGCGGGACCCCACGTGCTTAATCTCGAGTGGAGAAGGGGAGGTCGGGGAACTTCTTGAGTTGCAGCAAGGGTGTGAAGGACCCTTTGGAAGTTCCAGTGGTTAGATGTGATTAGCCTCGAGAAGCCTCAGTGGAAATGGGCCTCATCTCGCCTGGAGGGCAAAACCTTCTGGATTTTCTCGAGTTGCGGCATGTGCTCTCGACTTACGACGGGGACCTCAGGGACCCGCTCTGGTGACCTCAGGAAAGGCCAGTCCCCATGCGAGTTCCTCGGGGGCCTCTCGGGATTCCTCTCCCATTGATGCCGGGGCCTAAGACCTTGTGTGGAGTCGGGGCCGGAACCTGAGGATTCCTCTCCAGTGCTGACATGGATCTTGGGGTACTTCTGGAGCCTCCCCAGGGGAGTCAGTCCTCGTCTCGAATGCGGGCATGCACTTGCGCTTTCCTCCAGAGCGGTAGCAGCAGTGTCACGCAGTCCGCCGCGTGGATCAAAGGATCTATGGTTTTCCCTCGAGTCTTTCCCACGAGGCTTTCCCACGAGGCTTTCCCACAGGGCTGTCCCACGTGCACACGTGGTGGGAGTGGATCCTCGGCTTGAACGTCAAGGCAGTGCAGGGAAAACAGGTTCCTCTGGAATGGACTGACACATCTGGGGGACTCTTGGAATGGTGGCACGACCCTGGAGTTCCTCTCGCCTTTCCTGTGGAGAGCGCCTCCTCTTGAGATGCGACGGGAACGCCGGGAATTCTTTCCCTAGGAAACAGGGAAAGGATCCCTCATCTCGAGCTAGGAGGCGGAAACGGGGCTCCCCTGGATGTGTGCGGGACCCCACGTGCTTCCTCTCGAGTGGAGACGGGTATGTCGGGGAACTTCTTGAGTTGCAGCAAGGGTGTGAAGGACCCTTTGGAAGTTCCAGTGGTTAGACGTGACTAGCCTCGAGAAGCCTCAGCGGAAATGGGCCTCATCTCGCCTGGAGGGCAAAACCTCCTGGATTTTCTCGAGTTGCGGCAGGTGCTCTCGACTTACGACGGGGACCTCAGGGACCCGCTCTGGTGGCCTCAGGAAAGGCCAGTCCCCATGCGAGTTCCTCGGGGGCCTCTCGGGATTCCTCTCCCGTCGTTGCCGGGGCCTAAGACCTTGTGTGGAGTCGGGGCCGGAACCTGAGGATTCCTCTCCAGTGCTGACATGGATCTTGGGGTACTTCTGGAGTCTCCCCAGGGGAGTCAGTCCTCGTCTCGAATGCGGGCATGCACTTGCGCTTTCCTCCAGAGCGGTAGCAGCAGTGTCACGCAGTCCGCCGCGTGGATCAAAGGATCTATGGTTTTCCCTCGAGTCTTTCCCACGAGGCTTTCCCACGAGGCTTTCCCACAGGGCTGTCCCACGTGCACACGTGGTGGGAGTCGATCCTCGGCTTGAACGTCAAGGCAGTGCAGGGAAAACAGGTTCCTCTGGAATGGACTGACACATCTGGGGGACTCTTGGAATGGTGGCACGACCCTGGAGTTCCTCTCGCCTTTCCTGTGGAGAGCGCCTCCTCTTGAGATGCGACGGGAACGCCGGGAATTCTTTCCTACGAAACAGGGAAAGGATCCCTCATCTCGAGCTAGGAGGCGGAAACGGGGCTCCCCTGGATGTGTGCGGGACCCCACGTGCTTCCTCTCGAGTGGAGACGGGTATGTCGGGGAACTTCTTGAGTTGCAGCAAGGGTGTGAAGGACCCTTTGGAAGTTCCAGTGGTTAGACGTGATTAGCCTCGAGAAGCCTAGCGGAAATGGGCCTCATCTCGCCTGGAGGGCAAAACCTCCTGGATTTTCTCGAGTTGCGGCAGGTGCTCTCGACTTACGACGGGGACCTCAGGGACCCGCTCTGGTGACCTCAGGAAAGGCCAGTCCCCATGCGAGTTCCTCGGGGGCCTCTCGGGATTCCTCTCCCATTGATGCCGGGGCCTAAGACCTTGTGTGGAGTCGGGGCCGGAACCTGAGGATTCCTCTCCAGTGCTGACATGGATCTTGGGGTACTTCTGGAGCCTCCCCAGGGGAGTCAGTCCTCGTCTCGAATGCGGGCATGCACTTGCGCTTTCCTCCAGAGCGGTAGCAGCAGTGTCACGCAGTCCGCCGCGTGGATCAAAGGATCTATGGTTTTCCCTCGAGTCTTTCCCACGAGGCTTTCCCACGAGGCTTTCCCACAGGGCTGTCCCACGTGCACACGTGGTGGGAGTGGATCCTCGGCTTGAACGTCAAGGCAGTGCAGGGAAAACAGGTTCCTCTGGAATGGACTGACACATCTGGGGGACTCTTGGAATGGTGGCACGACCCTGGAGTTCCTCTCGCCTTTCCTGTGGAGAGCGCCTCCTCTTGAGATGCGACGGGAACGCCGGGAATTCTTTCCCTACGAAACAGTGAAAGGATCCCTCATCTCGAGCTAGGAGGCGGAAACGGGGCTCCCCTGGATGTGTGCGGGATACCACGTGCTTCCTATCGAGTGGAGACGGGTATGTCGGGGAACTTCTTGAGTAGCAGCAAGGGTGTGAAGGACCCTTTGGAAGTTCCAGTGGTTAGATGTGATTGGCCTCGAGAAGCCTCAGCGGAAATGGGCCTCATCTCGCCTGGAGGGCAAAACCTCCTGGATTTTCTCGAGTTACGGCAGGTGCTCTCGACTTACGACCGGGACCTCAGGGACCCGCTCTGGTGGCCTCAGGAAAGGCCAGTCCCCATGCGAGTTCCTCGGGGGCCTCTCGGGATTCCTCTCCCGTCGATGCCGGGGCCTAAGACCTTGTGTGGAGTCGGGGCCTGAACCTGAGGATTCCTCTCCAGTGCTGACATGGATCTTGGGGTACTTCTGGAGTCTCCCCAGGGGAGTCAGTCCTCGTCTCGAATGCGGGCATGCACTTGCGCTTTCCTCCAGAGCGGTAGCAGCAGTGTCACGCAGTCCGCCGCGTGGATCAAAGGATCTATGGTTTTCCCTCGAGTCTTTCCCACGAGGCTTTCCCACGAGGCTTTCCCACAGGGCTGTCCCACGTGCACAGGTGGTGGGAGTCGATCCTCGGCTTGAACGTCAAGGCAGTGCAGGGAAAACAGGTTCCTCTGGAATGGACTGACACATCTGGGGGACTCTTGGAATCGTGGCACGACCCTGGAGTTCCTCTCGCCTTTCCTGTGGAGAGCGCCTCCTCTTGAGATGCGACGGGAACGCCGGGAATTCTTTCCCTACGAAACAGGGAAAGGATCCCTCATCTCGAGCTAGGAGGCGGAAACGGGGCTCCCCTGGATGTGTGCGGGACCCCACGTGCTTCCTCTCGAGTGGAGACGGGTATGTCGGGGAACTTCTTGAGTTGCAGCAAGGGTGTGAAGGACCCTTTGGAAGTTCCAGTGGTTAGACGTGACTAGCCTCGAGAAGCCTCAGCGGAAATGGGCCTCATCTCGCCTGGAGGGCAAAACCTCCTGGATTTTCTCGAGTTGCGGCATGTGCTCTCGACTTACGACGGGGACCTCAGGGACCCGCTCTGGTGGCCTCAGGAAAGGCCAGTCCCCATGCGAGTTCCTCGGGGGCCTCTCGGGATTCCTCTCCCGTCGTTGCCGGGGCCTAAGACCTTGTGTGGAGTCGGGGCCGGAACCTGAGGATTCCTCTCCAGTGCTGACATGGATCTTGGGGTACTTCTGGAGTCTCCCCAGGGGAGTCAGTCCTCGTCTCGAATGCGGGCATGCACTTGCGCTTTCCTCCAGAGCGGTAGCAGCAGTGTCACGCAGTCCGCCGCGTGGATCAAAGGATCTATGGTTTTCCCTCGAGTCTTTCCCACGAGGCTTTCCCACGAGGCTTTCCCACAGGGCTGTCCCACGTGCACACGTGGTGGGAGTCGATCCTCGGCTTGAACGTCAAGGCAGTGCAGGGAAAACAGGTTCCTCTGGAATGGACTGACACATCTGGGGGACTCTTGGAATGGTGGCACGACCCTGGAGTTCCTCTCGCCTTTCCTGTGGAGAGCGCCTCCTCTTGAGATGCGACGGGAACGCCGGGAATTCTTTCCTACGAAACAGGGAAAGGATCCCTCATCTCGAGCTAGGAGGCGGAAACGGGGCTCCCCTGGATGTGTGCGGGACCCCACGTGCTTCCTCTCGAGTGGAGACGGGTATGTCGGGGAACTTCTTGAGTTGCAACAAGGGTGTGAAGGACCCTTTGGAAGTTCCAGTGGTTAGACATGATTAGCCTCGAGAAGCCTCAGCGGAAATGGGCCTCATCTCGCCTGGAGGGCAAAACCTCCTGGATTTTCTCGAGTTGCGGCAGGTGCTCTCGACTTACGACGGGGACCTTAAGGACCCGCTCTGGTGGCCTCAGGAAAAGCCAGTCCCCATGCGAGTTCCTCGGGGGCCTCTCGGGATTCCTCTCCCGTCGATTCCGGGGCCTAAGACCTTGTGTGGAGTCGGGGCCGGAACCTGAGGATTCCTCTCCAGTGCTGACATGGATCTTGGGGTACTTCTGGAATCTCCCCAGGGGAGTCAGTCCTCGTCTCGAATGCGGGCATGCACTTGCGCTTTCCTCCAGAGCGGTAGCAGCAGTGTCACGCAGTCCGCCGCGTGGATCAAAGGATCTATGGTTTTCCCTCGAGTCTTTCCCACGAGGCTTTCCCACGAGGCTTTCCCACAGGGCTGTCCCACGTGCACAGGTGGTGGGAGTCGATCCTCGGCTTGAACGTCAAGGCAGTGCAGGGAAAACAGGTTCCTCTGGAATGGACTGACACATCTGGGGGACTCTTGGAATGGTGGCACGACCCTGGAGTTCCTCTCGCCTCTCCTGTGGAGAGCGCCTCCTCTTGAGATGCGACGGGAACGCCGGGAATTCTTTCCCTAAGAAACAGGGAAAGGATCCCTCATCTCGAGCTAGGAGGCGGAAACGGGGCTCCCCTGGATGTGTGCGGGACCCCACGTGCTTCCTCTCGAGTGGAGACGGGTATGTCGGGGAACTTCTTGAGTTGCAGCAAGGGTGTGAAGGACCCTTTGGAAGTTCCAGTGGTTAGATGTGATTAGCCTCGAGAAGCCTCAGCGGAAATGGGCCTCATCTCGCCTGGAGGGCAAAACCTCCTGGATTTTCTCGAGTTGCGGCAGGTGCTCTCGACTTACGACGGGGACCTCAGGGACCCGCTCTGGGGGCCTCAGGAAAAGCCAGTCCCCATGCGAGTTCCTCGGGGGCCTCTCGGGATTCCTCTCACGTCGATGCCGGGGCCTGAGACCTTGTGTGGAGTCGGGGCCGGAACCTGAGGATTCCTCTCCAGTGCTGACATGGATCTTGGGGTACTTCTGGAGTCTCCCCAGGGGAGTCAGTCCTCGTCTCGAATGCGGGCATGCACTTGCGCTTTCCTCCAGAGCGGTAGCAGCAGTGTCACGCAGTCCGCCGCGTGGATCAAAGGATCTATGGTTTTCCCCCGAGTCTTTCCCACGAGGCTTTCCCACGAGGCTTTCCCACAGGGCTGTCCCACGTGCACAGGTGGTGGGAGTCGATCCTCGGCTTGAACGTCAAGGCAGTGCAGGGAAAACAGGTTCCTCTGGAATGGACTGACACATCTGGGCGTCTCTTGGAATGGTGGCACGACCCTGGAGTTCCTCTCGCCTCTCCTGTGGAGAGCGCCTCCTCTTGAGATGCGACGGGAACGCCGGGAATTCTTTCCCTACGAAACAGGGAAAGGATCCCTCATCTCGAGCTAGGAGGCGGAAACGGGGCTCCCCTGGATGTGTGCGGGACCCCACGTGCTTCCTCTCGAGTGGAGACGGGTATGTCGGGGAACTTCTTGAGTTGCAGCAAGGGTGTGAAGGACCCTTTGGAAGTTCCAGTGGTTAGATGTGATTAGCCTCGAGAAGCCTCAGCGGAAATGGGCCTCATCTCGCCTGGAGGGCAAAACCTCCTGGATTTTCTCGAGTTGCGGCATGTGCTCTCGACTTACGACGGGGACCTCAGTGACCCGCTCTGGTGACCTCAGGAAAGGCCAGTCCCCATGCGAGTTCCTCGGGGGCCTCTCGGGATTCCTCTCCCATTGATGCCGGGGCCTAAGACCTTGTGTGGAGTCGGGGCCGGAACCTGAGGATTCCTCTCCAGTGCTGACATGGATCATGGGGTACTTCTGGAGTCTCCCCAGGGGAGTCAGTCCTCGTCTCGAATGCGGGCATGTACTTGCGCTTTCCTCCAGAGCGGTAGAAGCAGTGTCACGCAGTCCGCCGCGTGGATCAAAGGATCTATGGTTTTCCTTTGAGTCTTTCCCACGAGGCTTTCCCACGAGGCTTTCCCACAGGGCTGTCCCACGTGCACACGTGGTGGTAGTCGATCCTCGGCTTGAACGTCAAGGCAGTGCAGGGAAAACAGGTTCCTCTGGAATGGACTGACACATCTGGGGGACTCTTGGAATGGTGGCACGACCCTGGAGTTCCTCTCGCCTTTCCTGTGGAGAGCGCCTCCTCTTGAGATGCGACGGGAACGCCGGGAATTCTTTCGCTACGAAACAGGGAAAGGATCCCTCATCTCGAGCTAGGAGGCGGAAACGGGGCTCCCCTGGATGTGTGCGGGACCCCACGTGCTTCCTATCGAGTGGAGACGGGTATGTCGGGGAACTTCTTGAGTAGCAGCAAGGGTGTGAAGGACCCTTTGGAAGTTCCAGTGGTTAGATGTGATTGGCCTCGAGAAGCCTCAGCGGAAATGTGCCTCATCTCGCCTGGAGGGCAAAACCTCCTGGATTTTCTCGAGTTACGGCAGGTGCTCTCGACTTACGACGGGGACCTCAGGGACCCGCTCTGGTGGCCTCAGGAAAGGCCAGTCCCCATGCGAGTTCCTCGGGGGCCTCTCGTGATTCCTCTCCCGTCGAGGCCGGGGCCTAAGACCTTGTGTGGAGTCGGGGCCGGAACCTGAGGATTCCTCTCCAGTGCTGACATGGATCTTGGGGTACTTCTGGAGTCTCCCCAGGGGAGTCAGTCCTCGTCTCGAATGCGGGCATGCACTTGCGCTTTCCTCCAGAGCGGTAGCAGCAGTGTCACGCAGTCCGCTGCGTGGATCAAAGGATCTATGGTTTTCCCTCGAGTCTTTCCCACGAGGCTTTCCCACGAGGCTTTCCCACAGGGCTGTCCCACGTGCACAGGTGGTGGGAGTCGATCCTCGGCTTGAACGTCAAGGCAGTGCAGGGAAAACAGGTTCCTCTGGAATGGACTGACCCATCTGGGCGTCTCTTGGAATGGTGGCACGACCCTGGAGTTCCTCTCGCCTCTCCTGTGGAGAGCGCCTCCTCTTGAGATGCGACGGGAACGCCGGGAATTCTTTCCCTACGAAACAGGGAAAGGATCCCTCATCTCGAGCTAGGAGGCGGAAACGGGCTCCCCTGGATGTGTGCGGGACCCCACGTGCTTCCTCTCGAGTGGAGACGGGTATGTCGGGGAACTTCTTGAGTTGCAGCAAGGGTGTGAAGGACCCTTTGGAAGTTCCAGTGGTTAGATGTGATTAGCCTCGAGAAGCCTCAGCGGAAATGGGCCTCATCTCGCCTGGAGGGCAAAACCTCCTGGATTTTCTCGAGTTGCGGCAGGTGCTCTCGACTTACGACGGGGACCTCAGGGACCCGCTCTGGTGGCCTCAGGAAAGGCCAGTCCCCATGCGAGTTCCTCGGGGGCCTCTCGGGATTCCTCTCCCGTCGATGCCGGGGCCTAAGACCTTGTGTGGAGTCGGGGCCGGAACCTGAGGATTCCTCTCCAGTGCTGACATGGATCTTGGGGTACTTCTGGAGTCTCCCCAGGGGAGTCAGTCCTCGTCTCGAATGCGGGCATGCACTGGCGCTTTCCTCCAGAGCGGTAGCAGCAGTGTCACGCAGTCCGCCGCGTGGATCAAAGGATCTATGGTTTTCCCTCGAGTCTTTCCCACGAGGCTTTCCCACGAGGCTTTCCCACAGGGCTGTCCCACGTGCACACGTGGTGGGAGTGGATCCTCGGCTTGAACGTCAAGGCAGTGCAGGGAAAACAGGTTCCTCTGGAATGGACTGACACATCTGGGGGACTCTTGGAATGGTGGCACGACCCTGGAGTTCCTCTCGCCTTTCCTGTGGAGAGCGCCTCCTCTTGAGATGCGACGGGAACGCCGGGAATTCTTTCCCTACGAAACAGTGAAAGGATTCCTCATCTCGAGCTAGGAGGCGGAAACGGGGCTCCCCTGGATGTGTGCGGGATACCACGTGCTTCCTATCGAGTGGAGACGGGTATGTCGGGGAACTTCTTGAGTTGCAGCAAGGGTGTGAAGGACCCTTTGGAAGTTCCAGTGGTTAGATGTGATTGGCCTCGAGAAGCCTCAGCGGAAATGGGCCTCATCTCGCCTGGAGGGCAAAACCTCCTGGATTTTCTCGAGTTACGGCAGGTGCTCTCGACTTACGACGGGGACCTCAGGGACCCGCTCTGGTGGCCTCAGGAAAGGCCAGTCCCCATGCGAGTTCCTCGGGGGCCTCTCGGGATTCCTCTCCCGTCGATGCCGGGGCCTAAGACCTTGTGTGGAGTCGGGGCCGGAACCTGAGGATTCCTCTCCAGTGCTGACATGGATCTTGGGGTACTTCTGGAGTCTCCCCAGGGTAGTCAGTCCTCGTCTCGAATGCGGGCATGCACTTGCGCTTTCCTCCAGAGCGGTAGCAGCAGTGTCACGCAGTCCGCCGCGTGGATCAAAGGATCTATGGTTTTCCCTCGAGTCTTTCCCACGAGGCTTTCCCACGAGGCTTTCCCACAGGGCTGTCCCACGTGCACACGTGGTGGGAGTCGATCCTCGGCTTGAACGTCAAGGCAGTGCAGGGAAAACAGGTTCCTCTGGAATGGACTGACACATCTGGGGGACTCTTGGAATGGTGGCACGACCCTGGAGTTCCTCTCGCCTTTCTTGTGGAGAGCGCCTCCTCTTGAGATGCGACGGGAACGCCGGGAATTCTTTCCCTACGAAACAGGGAAAGGATCCCTCATCTCGAGCTAGGAGGCGGAAACGGGGCTCCCCTGGATGTGTGCGGGACCCCACGTGCTTCCTCTCGAGTGGAGACGGGTATGTCGGGGAACTTCTTGAGTTGCAGCAAGGGGGGGAAGGACCCTTTGGAAGTTCCAGTGGTTAGACGTGATTAGCCTCGAGAAGCCTCAGCGGAAATGGGCCTCATCTCGCCTGGAGGGCAAAACCTCCTGGATTTTCTCGAGTTGCGGCAGGTGCTCTCGACTTACGACGGGGACCTCAGGGACCCGCTCTGGTGGCCTCAGGAAAGGCCAGTCCCCATGCGAGTTCCTCGGGGGCCTCTCGGGATTCCTCTCCCGTCGTTGCCGGGGCCTAAGACCTTGTGTGGAGTCGGGGCCGGAACCTGAGGATTCCTCTCCAGTGCTGACATGGATCTTGGGGTACTTCTGGAGTCTCCCCAGGGGAGTCAGTCCTCGTCTCGAATGCGGGCATGCACTTGCGCTTTCCTCCAGAGCGGTAGCAGCAGTGTCACGCAGTCCGCCGCGTGGATCAAAGGATCTATGGTTTTCCCTCGAGTCTTTCCCACGAGGCTTTCCCACGAGGCTTTCCCACGAGGCTTTCAAACAGGGCTGTCCAACGTGCACAGGTGGTGGGAGTCGATCCTCGGCTTGAACGTCAAGGCAGTGAAGGGAAAACAGGTTCCTCTGGAATGGACTGACCCATCTGGGCGTCTCTTGGAATGGTGGCACGACCCTGGATTTCCTCTCGCCTCTCCTATGGAGAGCGCCTCCTCTTGAGATGCGACGGGAACGCCGGGAATTCTCTCCCTAAGAAACAGGGAAAGGATCCCTCATCTCGAGCTAGGAGGCGGAAACGGGGCTCCCCTGGATGTGTGCGGGACCCCACGTGCTTCCTCTCGAGTGGAGACGGGTATGTCGGGGAACTTCTTGAGTTGCAGCAAGGGTGTGAAGGACCCTTTGGAAGTTCCAGTGGTTAGATGTGATTAGCCTCGAGAAGCCTCAGCGGAAATGGGCCTCATCTCGCCTGGAGGGCAAAACCTCCTGGATTTTCTCGAGTTGCGGCATGTGCTCTCGACTTACGACGGGGACCTCAGGACCCGCTCTGGTGACCTCAGGAAAGGCCAGTCCCCATTCGAGTTCCTCGGGGGCCTCTCGGGATTCCGCTCCCATTGATGCCGGGGCCTAAGACCTTGTGTGGAGTCGGGGCCGGAACCTGAGGATTCCTCTCCAGTGCTGACATGGATCATGGGGTACTTCTGGAGTCTCTCCAGGGGAGTCAGTCCTCGTCTCGAATGCGGGCATGTACTTGCGCTTTCCTCCAGAGCGGTAGCAGCAGTGTCACGCAGTCCGCCGCGTGGATCAAAGGATCTATGGTTTTCCCCGGAGTCTTTCCCACGAGGCTTTCCCACGAGGCTTTCCCACAGGGCTGTCCCACGTGCACACGTGGTGGGAGTCGATCCTCGGCTTGAACGTCAAGGCAGTGCAGGGAAAACAGGTTCCTCTGGAATGGACTGACACATCTGGGGGACTCTTGGAATGGTGGCACGACCCTGGAGTTCCTCTCGCCTTTCCTGTGGAGAGCGCCTCCTCTTGAGATGCGACGGGAACGCCGGGAATTCTTTCCCTAAGAAACAGTGAAAGGATCCCTCATCTCGAGCTAGGAGGCGGAAACGGGGCTCCCCTGGATGTGTGCGGGATACCACGTGCTTCCTATCGAGTGGAGACGGGTATGTCGGGGAACTTCTTGAGTAGCAGCAAGGGTGTGAAGGACCCTTTGGAAGTTCCAGTGGTTAGATGTGATTGGCCTCGAGAAGCCTCAGCGGAAATGTGCCTCATCTCGCCTGGAGGGCAAAACCTCCTGGATTTTCTCGAGTTGCGGCAGGTGCTCTCGACTTACGACGGGGACCTCAGGGACCCGCTCTGGTGGCCTCAGGAAAGGCCAGTCCCCTTGCGAGTTCCTCGGGGGCCTCTCGGGATTCCTCTCCCGTCGATGCCGGGGCCTAAGACCTTGTGTGGAGTCGGGGCCGGAACCTGAGGATTCCTCTCCAGTGCTGACATGGATCTTGGGGTACTTCTGGAGTCTCCCCAGGGGAGTCAGTCCTCGTCTCGAATGCGGGCATGCACTTGCGCTTTCCTCCAGAGCGGTAGCAGCAGTGTCACGCAGTCCGCCGCGTGGATCAAAGGATCTATGGTTTTCCCTCGAGTCTTTCCCACGAGGCTTTCCCACGAGGCTTTCCCACAGGGCTGTCCCACGTGCACACGTGGTGGGAGTCGATCCTCGGCTTGAACGCCAAGGCAGTGCAGGGAAAACAGGTTCCTCTGGAATGGACTGACACATCTGGGGGACTCTTGGAATGGTGGAACGACCCTGGAGTTCCTCTCGCCTTTCCTGTGGAGAGCGCCTCCTCTTGAGATGCGACGGGAACGCCGGGAATTCTTTCCCTACGAAACAGGGAAAGGATCCCTCATCTCGAGCTAGGAGGCGGAAACGGGGCTCCCCTGGATGTGTGCGGGAACCCACGTGCTTCCTCTCGAGTGGAGACGAGTATGTCGGGGAACTTCTTGAGTTGCAGCAAGGGTGTGAAGGACCCTTTGGAAGTTCCAGTGGTTAGACGTGATTAGCCTCGAGAAGCCTCAGCGGAAATGGGCCTCATCTCGCCTGGAGGGCAAAACCTCCTGGATTTTCTCGAGTTGCGGCATGTGCTCTCGACTTACGACGGGGACCTCAGGACCCGCTCTGGTGACCTCAGGAAAGGCCAGTCCCCATGCGAGTTCCTCGGGGGCCTCTCGGGATTCCTCTCCCATTGATGCCGGGGCCTAAGACCTTGTGTGGAGTCGGGGCCGGAACCTGAGGATTACTCTCCAGTGCTGACATGGATCATGGGGTACTTCTGAAGTCTCCCCAGGGGAGTCAGTCCTCGTCTCGAATGCGGGCATGTACTTGCGCTTTCCTCCAGAGCGGTAGCAGCAGTGTCACGCAGTCCGCCGCGTGGATCAAAGGATCTATGGTTTTCCCTCGAGTCTTTCCCACGAGGCTTTCCCACGAGGCTTTCCCACAGGGCTGTCCCACGTGCACACGTGGTGGGAGTCGATCCTCGGCTTGAACGTCAAGGCAGTGCCGGGAAAACAGGTTCCTCTGGAATGGACTGACACACCTGGGGGACTCTTGGAATGGTGGCACGACCCTGGAGTTCCTCTCGCCTTTCCTGTGGAGAGCGCCTCCTCTTGAGATGCGACGGGAACGCCGGGAATTCTTTCCCTACGAAACAGTGAAAGGATTCCTCATCTCGAGCTAGGAGGCGGAAACGGGGCTCCCCTGGATGTGTGCGGGATACCACGTGCTTCCTATCGAGTGGAGACGGGTATGTCGGGGAACTTCTTGAGTTGCAGCAAGTTTGTGAAGGACCCTTTGGAAGTTCCAGTGGTTAGATGTGATTGGCCTCGAGAAGCCTCAGCGGAAATGGGCCTCATCTCGCCTGGAGGGCAAAACCTCCTGGATTTTCTCGAGTTACGGCAGGTGCTCTCGACTTACGACGGGGACCTCAGGGACCCGCTCTGGTGGCCTCAGGAAAGGCCAGTCCCCATGCGAGTTCCTCGGGGGCCTCTCGGGATTCCTCTCCCGTCGATGCCGGGGCCTAAGACCTTGTGTGGAGTCGGGGCCGGAACCTGAGGATTCCTCTCCAGTGCTGACATGGATCTTGGGGTACTTCTGGAGTCTCCCCAGGGGAGTCAGTCCTCGTCTCGAATGCGGGCATGCACTTGCGCTTTCCTCCAGAGCGGTAGCAGCAGTGTCACGCAGTCCGCCGCGTGGATCAAAGGATCTATGGTTTTCCCTCGAGTCTTTCCCACGAGGCTTTCCCACGAGGCTTTCCCACAGGGCTGTCCCACGTGCACACGTGGTGGGAGTCGATCCTCGGCTTGAACGTCAAGGCAGTGCAGGGAAAACAGGTTCCTCTGGAATGGACTGACCCATCTGGGGGACTCTTGGAATGGTGGCACGACCCTGGAGTTCCTCTCGCCTTTCCTGTGGAGAGCGCCTCCTCTTGAGATGCGACGGGAACGCCGGGAATTCTTTACCTACGAAACAGGGAAAGGATCCCTCATCTCGAGCTAGGAGGCGGAAACGGGGCTCCCCTGGATGTGTGCGGGACACCACGTGCTTCCTCTCGAGTGGAGACGGGTATGTCGGGGAACATCTTGAGTTGCAGCAAGGGTGTGAAGGACCCTTTGGAAATTCCAGTGGTTAGACGTGATTAGCCTCGAGAAGCCTCAGCGGAAATGGGCCTCATCTCGCCTGGAGGGCAAAACCTCCTGGATTTTCTCGAGTTGCGGCAGGTGCTCTCGACTTACGACGGGGACCTCAGGGACCCGCTCTGGTGGCCTCAGGAAAGGCCAGTCCCCATGCGAGTTCCTCGGGAGCCTCTCGGGATTCCTCTCCCGTCGATGCCGGGGCCTAAGACCTTGTGTGGAGTCGGGGCCGGAACCTGAGGATTCCTCTCCAGTGCTGACATGGATCTTGGGGTACTTCTGGAGTCTCCCCAGGGGAGTCAGTCCTCGTCTCGAATGCGGGCATGCACTTGCGCTTTCCTCCAGAGCGGTAGCAGCAGTGTCACGCAGTCCGCCGCGTGGATCAAAGGATCTATGGTTTTCCCTCGAGTCTTTCCCACGAGGCTTTCCCACGAGGCTTTCCCACGAGGCTTTCCCACAGGGCTGTCCCACGTGCACAGGTGGTGGGAGTCGATCCTCGGCTAGAACGTCAAGGCAGTGCAGGGAA
This sequence comes from Ovis canadensis, assembly GCF_042477335.2. Taxonomy (NCBI): domain Eukaryota; kingdom Metazoa; phylum Chordata; class Mammalia; order Artiodactyla; family Bovidae; genus Ovis; species Ovis canadensis. The sequence continues at coordinate 2,521,550 of NC_091262.1, read as the reverse complement.
AACAGGTTCCTCTTCAATGGACTGACCCATCTGGGCGTCTCTTGGAATGGTGGCACGACCCTGGAGTTCCTCTCGCCTTTCCTGTGGAGAGCGCCACCTCTTGAGATGCGACGGGAACGCCGGGAATTCTTTCCCTACGAAACAGGGAAAGGATCCCTCATCTCGAGCTAGGAGGCGGAAACGGGGCTACCCTGGATGTGTGCGGGACCCCACGTGCTTCCTCTCGAGTGGAGACGGGTATGTCGCGGAACTGCTTCAGTTGCAGCAAGGGTGTGAAGGACCCTTTGGAAGTGCCAGTGGTTAGACGTGATTACCTTCGAGAAGCCTCAGCGGAAATGGGCCTCATCTCGCCTGGAGGGCAAAACCTCCTGGATTTTCTCGAGTTGCGGCAGGTGCTCTCGACTTACGACGGGGACCTCAGGGACCCGCTCTGGTGGCCTCAGGAAAGGCCAGTCCCCATGCGAGTTCCTCGGGGGCCTCTCGGCATTCCTCTCCCGTCGATGCCGGGGCCTAAGTCCTTGTGTGGAGTCGGGGCCGGAACCTGAGGATTCCTCTCCAGTGCTGACATGGATCTTGGGGTACTTCTGGAGTCTCCCCAGGGGAGTCAGTCCTCGTCTCGAATGCGGGCATGCACTTGCGCTTTCCTCCAGAGCGGTAGCAGCAGTGTCACGCAGTCCGCCGCATGTATCAAAGGATCTATGGTTTTCCCTCGAGTCTTTCCCACGAGGCTTTCCCACGAGGCTTTCCCACAGGGCTGTCCCACGTGCACACGTGGTGGGAGTCGATCCTCGGCTTGAACGTCAAGGCAGTGCAAGGAAAACAGGTTCCTCTGGAATGGACTGACACATCTGGGGGACTCTTGGAATGGTGGCACGACCCTGGAGTTCCTCTCGCCTTTCCTGTGGAGAGCGCCTCCTCTTGAGATGCGACGGGAACGCCGGGAATTCTTTCCCTACGAAACAGGGAAAGGATCCCTCATCTCGAGGTTGGAGGCGGAAACGGGGCTGCCCTGGATGTGTGCGGGACCCCACGTGCTTCCTCTCGAGTGGAGACGGGTATGTCGGGGAACTACTTGAGTTGCAGCAAGGGTGTGAAGGACCCTTTGGAAGTTCCAGTGGTTAGACGTGATTAGCCTCGAGAAGCCTCAGCGGAAATGGGCCTCATCTCGCCTGGAGGGCAAAACCTCCTGGATTTTTTCGAGTTGCGGCCTGTGCTCTCGACTTACGACGGGGACCTCAGGGAACCGCTCTGGTGGCCTCAGGAAAGGCCAGTCCCCATGCGAGTTCCTCGGGGGCCTCTCGGGATTCCTCTCCCGTCGATGCCGGGGCCTAAGACCTTGTGTGGAGTCGGGGCCGGAACCTGAGGATTCCTCTCCAGTGCTGACATGGATCTTGGGGTACTTCTGGAGTCTCCCCAGGGGAGTCAGTCCTCGTCTCGAATGCGGGCATGCACTTGCGCTTTCCTCCAGTGCGGTAGCAGCAGTGTCACGCAGTCCGCCGCGTGGATCAAAGGATCTATGGTTTTCCCTCGAGTCTTTCCCACGAGGCTTTCCCACGAGGCTTTCCCACAGGGCTGTCCCACGTGCACACGTGGTGGGAGTGGATCCTCGGCTTGAACGTCAAGGCAGTGCAGGGAAAACATGTTCCTCTGGAATGGACTGACACATCTGGGGGACTCTTGGAATGGTGGCACGACCCTGGAGTTCCTCTCGCCTTTCCTGTGGAGAGCGCCTCCTCTTGAGATGCGACGGGAACGCCGGGAATTCTTTCCCTACGAAACAGGGAAAGGATCCCTCATCTCGAGCTAGGAGGCGGAAACGGGGCTCCCCTGGATGTGTGCGGGACCCCACGTGCTTCCTCTCGAGTGGAGACGGGTATGTCGGGAAACTTCTTGAGTTGCAGCAAGGGTGTGAAGGACCCTTTGGAAGTTCCAGTGGTTAGACGTGATTAGCCTCGAGAAGCCTCAGCGGAAATGGGCCTCATCTCGCCTGGAGGTCAAAACCTCCTGGATTTTCTCGAGTTGCGGCAGGTGCTCTCGACTTACGACGGGGACCTCAGGGACCCGCTCTGGTGGCCTCAGGAAAGGCCAGTCCCCATGCGAGTTCCTCGGGGGCCTCTGAGGATTCCTCTCCCGTCGATGCCGGGGCCTAAGACCTTGTGTGGAGTCGGGGCCGGAACCTGAGGATTCCTCTCCAGTGCTGACATGGATCTTGGGGTACTTCTGGAGTCTCCCCAGGGGAGTCAGTCCTCGTCTCGAATGCGGGCATGCACTTGCGCTTTCCTCCAGAGCGGTAGCAGCAGTGTCACGCAGTCCGCCGCGTGGATCAAAGGATCTATGGTTTTCCCTCGAGTCTTTCCCACGAGGCTTTCCCACGAGGCTTTCCCACAGGGCTGTCCCACGTGCACACGTGGTGGGAGTCGATCCTCGGCTTGAACGTCAAGGCAGTGCAGGGAAAACAGGTTCCTCTGGAATGGATTGACACATCTGGGGGTCTCTTGGAATGGTGGCACGACCCTGGAGTTCCTCTCGCCTTTCCTGTGGAGAGCGCCTCCTCTTGAGATGCGACGGGAACGCCGGGAATTCTTTCCCTACGAAACAGGGAAAGGATCCCTCATCTCGAGCTAGGAGGCGAAAACGGGGCTGCCCTGGATGTGTGCGGGACCCCACGTGCTTCGTCTCGAGTGGAGACGGGTATGTCGCGGAACTGCTTCAGTTGCAGCAAGGGTGTGAAGGACCCTTTGGAAGTTCCAGTGGTTAGACGTGATTAGCCTCGAGAAGCCTCAGCGGAAATGGGCCTCATCTCGCCTGGAGGGCAAAACCTCCTGGATTTTCTCGAGTTGCGGCAGGTGCTCTCGACTTACGACGGGGACCTCAGGGACCCGCTCTGGTGGCCTCAGGAAAGGCCAGTCCCCATGCGAGTTCCTCGGGGGCCTCTCGGCATTCCTCTCCCGTCGATGCCGGGGCCTAAGACCTTGTGTGGAGTCGGGGCCGGAACCTGAGGATTCCTCTCCAGAGCTGACATGGATCTTGGGGTACTTCTGGAGTCTCCCCAGGGGAGTCAGTCCTCGTCTCGAATGCGGGCATGCACTTGCGCTTTCCTCCAGAGCGGTAGAAGCAGTGTCACGCAGTCCGCCGCGTGGATCAAAGGATCTATGGTTTTCCCTCGAGTCTTTCCCACGAGGCTTTCCCACGAGGCTTTCCCACAGGGCTGTCCCACGTGCACACGTGGTGGGAGTCGATCCTCGGGTTGAACGTCAAGGCAGTGCCGGGAAAACAGGTTCCTCTGGAATGGACTGACACATCTGGGGGACTCTTGGAATGGTGGCACGACCCTGGAGTTCCTCTCGCCTTTCCTGTGGAGAGCGCCACCTCTTGAGATGCGACGGGAACGCCGGGAATTCTTTCCCTAGGAAACAGGGAAAGGATCCCTCATCTCGAGCTAGGAGGCGGAAACCGGGCTCTCCTGGATGTGTGCGGGACCCCACGTGCTTCCTCTCGAGTGGAGACGGGTATGTCGCGGAACTGCTTCCGTTGCAGCAAGGGTGTGAAGGACCCTTTGGAAGTTCCAGTGGTTAGATGTGATTAGCCTCGAGAAGCCTCAGCGGAAATGGGCCTCATCTCGCCTGAAGGGCAAAACCTCCTGGATTTTCTCGAGTTGCGGCAGGTGCTCTCGACTTACGACGGGGACCTCAGGGACCCGCTCTGGTGGCCTCAGGAAAGGCCAGTCCCCATGCGAGTTCCTCAGGGGCCTCTCGGTATTCCTCTCCCGTCGATGCCGGGGACTAAGACCTTGTGTGGAGTCGGGGCCGGAACCTGAGGATTCCTCTCCAGTGCTGACATGGATCTTGGGGTACTTCTGGAGTCTCCCCAGGGGAGTCAGTCCTCGTCTCGAATGCGGGCATGCACTTGCGCTTTTCTCCAGAGCGGTAACAGCAGTGTCACGCAGTCCGTCGCGTGGATCAAAGGATCTATGGTTTTCCCTCGAGTCTTTCCCACGAGGCTTTCCCACGAGGCTTTCCCACAGGGCTGTCCCACGTGCACACGTGGTGGGAGTCGATCCTCGGCTTGAACGTCAAGGGAGTGCAGGGAAAACAGGTTCCTCTGGAATGGACTGACACATCTGGGGGACTCTTGGAATGGTGGCACGACCCTGGAGTTCCTCTCGCCTTTCCTGTGGAGAGCGCCTCCTCTTGAGATGCGACGGGAACGCCGGGAATTCTTTCCCTACGAAAAAGGGAAAGGATCCCTCATCTCGAGCTAGGAGGCGGAAACGGGGCTCCCCTGGATGTGTGCGGGACCCCACGTGCTTCCTCTCGAGTGGAGACGGGTATGTCGGGGAACTTCTTGAGTTGCAGCAAGGGTGTGAAGGACCCTTTGGAAGTTCCAGTGGTTAGACGTGATTAGCCTCGAGAAGCCTCAGCGGAAATGGGCCTCATCTCGCCTGGAGGGCAAAACCTCCTGGATTTTCTCGAGTTGCGGCAGGTGCTCTCGACTTATGACGCGGACCTCAGGGACCCGCTCTGGTGGCCTCAGGAAAGGCCAGTCCCCATGCGAGTTCCTCGGGGGCCTCTGGGCATTCCTCTCCCGTCGATGCCGGGGCCTAAGACCTTGTGTGGAGTCGGGGCCGGAACCTGAGGATTCCTCTCCAGAGCTGACATGGATCTTGGGGTACTTCTGGAGTCTCCCCAGGGGAGTCAGTCCTCGTCTCGAATGCGGGCATGCACTTGCGCTTTCCTCCAGAGCGGTAGCAGCAGTGTCACGCAGTCCGCCGCGTGGATCAAAGGATCTATGGTTTTCCCTCGAGTCTTTCCCACGAGGCTTTCCCACGAGGCTTTCCCACAGGGCTGTCCCACGTGCACACGTGGTGGGAGTCGATCCTCGGCTTGAACGTCAAGGCAGTGCAGGGAAAACAGGTTCCTCTGGAATGGACTGACACATCTGGTGGACTCTTGGAATGGTGGCACGACCCTGGAGTTCCTCTCGCCTTTCCTGTGGAGAGCGCCACCTCTTGAGATGCGACGGGAACGCCGGGAATTCTTTCCCTACGAAACAGGGAACGGATCCCTCATCTCGAGCTAGGAGGCGGAAACGGGGCTCCCCTGGATGTGTGCGGGACCCCACGTGCTTCCTCTCGAGTGGAGACGGGTATGTCGCGGAACTGCTTCCGTTGCAGCAAGGGTGTGAAGGACCCTTTGGAAGTTCCAGTGGTTAGATGTGATTAGCCTCGAGAAGCCTCAGCGGAAATGGGCCTCATCTCGCCTGGAGGGCAAAACCTCCTGGATTTTCTCGAGTTGCGGCAGGTGCTCTCGACTTACGACGGGGACCTCAGGGACCCGCTCTGGTGGCCTCAGGAAAGGCCAGTCCCCATGCGAGTTCCTCGGGGGCCTCTCGGCATTCCTCTCCCGTCGATGCCGGGGACTAAGACCTTGTGTGGAGTCGGGGCCGGAACCTGAGGATTCCTCTCCAGAGCTGACATGGATCTTGGGGTACTTCTGGAGTCTCCCCAGGGGAGTCAGTCCTCGTCTCGAATGCGGGCATGCACTTGCGCTTTCCTCCAGAGCGGTAGAAGCAGTGTCACGCAGTCCGCCGCGTGGATCAAAGGATCTATGGTTTTCCCTCGAGTCTTTCCCACGAGGCTTTCCCACGAGGCTTTCCCACAGGGCTGTCCCACGTGCACACGTGGTGGGAGTCGATCCTCGGGTTGAACGTCAAGGCAGTGCAGGGAAAACAGGTTCCTCTGGAATGGACTGACACATCTGGGGGACTCTTGGAATGGTGGCACGACCCTGGAGTTCCTCTCGCCTTTCCTGTGGAGAGCGCCACCTCTTGAGATGCGACGGGAAAGCCGGGAATTCTTTCCCTCCGAAACAGGGAAAGGATCACTCATCTCGAGCTAGGAGGCGGAAACGGGGCTCCCCTGGATGTGTGCGGGACCCCACGTGCTTCCTCTCGAGTGGAGACAGGTATGTCGGGGAACTTCTTGAGTTGCAGCAAGGGTGTGAAGGACCCTTTGGAAGTTCCAGTGGTTAGACGTGATTAGCCTCGAGAAGCCTCAGCGGAAATGGGCCTCATCTCGCCTGGAGGGCAAAACCTCCTGGATTTTCTCGAGTTGCGGCAGGTGCTCTCGACTTACGACGAGGACGTCAGGGACCCGCTCTGGTGGCCTCAGGAAAGGCCAGTCCCCATGCGAGTTCCTCGGGGGCCTCTCGGCATTCCTCTCCCGTCGATGCCGGGGCCTAAGACCTTGTGTGGAGTCGGGGCCGGAACCTGAGGATTCCTCTCCAGTGCTGACATGGATCTTGGGGTACTTCTGGAGTCTCCCCAGGGGAGTCAGTCCTCGTCTCGAATGCGGGCATGCACTTGCGCTTTCCTCCAGAGCGGTAGCTGCAGTGTCACGCAGTCCGCCGCGTGGATCAAAGGATCTATGGTTTTCCCTCGAGTCTTTCCCACGAGGCTTTCCCACGAGGCTTTCCCACAGGTCTGTCCCACGTGCACACGTGGTGGGATTCGATCCTCGGCTTGAACGTCAAGGCAGTGCAGGGAAAACAGGTTCCTCTGGAATGGACTGACACATCAGGGGGACTCTTGGAATGGTGGCACGACCCTGGAGTTCCTCTCGCCTTTCCTGTGGAGAGCGCCTCCTCTTGAGATGCGACGGGAACGCCGGGAATTCTTTCCCTACGAAACAGGGAAAGGATCCCTCATCTCGAGCTAGGAGGCGGAAACGGGGCTCCCCTGGATGTGTGCGGGACCCCACGTGCTTCCTCTCGAGTGGAGACGGGTATGTCGCGGAACTGCTTCAGTTGCAGCAAGGGTGTGAAGGACCCTTTGGAAGTTCCAGTGGTTAGACGTGATTAGCCTCGAGAAGCCTCAGCGGAAATGGGCCTCATCTCGCCTGGAGGGCAAAACCTCCTGGATTTTCTCGAGTTGCGGCAGGTGCTCTCGACTTATGACGCGGACCTCAGGGACCCGCTCTGGTGGCCTCAGGAAAGGCCAGTCCCCATGCGAGTTCCTCGGGGGCCTCTCGGGATTCCTCTCCCGTCGATGCCGGGGCCTAAGACCTTGTGTGGAGTCGGGGCCGGAATCTGAGGATTCCTCTCCAGTGCTGACATGGATCTTGGGGTACTTCTGGAGTCTCCCCAGGGGAGTCAGTCCTCGTCTCGAATGCGGGCATGCACTTGCGCTTTCCTCCAGAGCGGTAGCAGCAGTGTCACGCAGTCCGCCGCGTGGATCAAAGGATCTATGGTTTTCCCTCGAGTCTTTCCCACGAGGCTTTCCCACGAGGCTTTCCCACAGGGCTGTCCCACGTGCACACGTGTTGGGAGTCGATCCTCGGGTTGAACGTCAAGGCAGTGCAGGGAAAACAGGTTCCTCTGGAATGGACTGACACATCTGGGGGTCTCTTGGAATGGTGCCACGACCCTGGAGTTCCTCTCGCCTTTCCTGTGGAGAGCGCCTCCTCTTGAGATGCGACGGGAACGCCGGGAATTCTTTCCCTACGAAACAGGGAAAGGATTCCTCATCTCGAGCTAGGAGGCGGAAACGGGGCTGCCCTGGATGTGTGCGGGACCCCACGTGCTTCCTCTCGAGTGGAGACGGGTATGTCGCGGAACTGCTTCAGTTGCAGCAAGGGTGTGAAAGACCCTTTGGAAGTTCCAGTGGTTAGACGTGATTAGCCTCGAGAAGCCTCAGCGGAAATGGGCCTCATCTCGCCTGGAGGGCAAAACCTCCTGGATTTTCTCGAGTTGCGGCAGGTGCTCTCGACTTACGACGGGGACCTCAGGGACCCGCTCTGGTGGCCTCAGGAAAGGCCAGTCCCCATGCGAGTTCCTCGGGGGCCTCTCGGCATTCCTCTCCCGTCGATGCCGGCGCCTAAGACCTTGTGTGGAGTCGGGGCCGGAACGTGAGGATTCCTCTCCAGTGCTGACATGGATCTTGGGGTACTTCTGGAGTCTCCCCAGGGGAGTCAGTCCTCATCTCGAATGCGGGCATGCACTTGCGCTTTCCTCCAGAGCAGTAGCAGCAGTGTCACGCAGTCCGCCGCGTGGATCAAAGGATCTATGGTTTTCCCTCGAGTCTTTCCCACGAGGCTTTCCCACGAGGCTTTCCCACAGGGCTGTCCCACGTGCACACGTGGTGGGAGTCGATCCTCGGCTTGAACGTCAAGGCAGTGCAGGGAAAACAGGTTCCTCTGGAATGGACTGACACATCTGGGGGACTCTTGGAATGGTGGCACGACCCTGGAGTTCCTCTCGCCTTTCCTGTGGAGAGCGCCTCCTCTTGAGATGCGACGGGAACGCCGGGAATTCTTTCCCTACGAAACAGGGAAAGGATCCCTCATCTCGAGCTAGGAGGCGGAAACGGGGCTCCCCTGGATGTGTGCGGGACCCCACGTGCTTCCTCTCGAGTGGAGACGGGTATGTCGGGGAACTTCTTGAGTTGCAGCAAGGGTGTGAAGGACCCTTTGGAAGTTCCAGTGGTTAGACGTGATTAGCCTCGAGAAGCCTCAGCGGAAATGGGCCTCATCTCGCCTGGAGGGCAAAACCTCCTGGATTTTCTCGAGTTGCGGCAGGTGCTCTCGACTTACGACGGGGACCTCAGGGACCCGCTCTGGTGGCCTCAGGAAAGGCCAGTCCCCATGCGAGTTCCTCGGGGGCCTCTCGGGATTCCTCTCCCGTCGATGCCGGGGCCTAAGACCTTGTGTGGAGTCGGGGCCGGAACCTGAGGATTCCTCTCCAGTGCTGACATGGATCTTGGGGTACTTCTGGAGTCTCCCCAGGGGAGTCAGTCCTCGTCTCGAATGCGGGCATGCACTTGCGCTTTCCTCCAGAGCGGTAGCAGCAGTGTCACGCAGTCCGCCGCGTGGATCAAAGGATCTATGGTTTTCCCTCGAGTCTTTCCCACGAGGCTTTCCCACGAGGCTTTCCCACAGGGCTGTCCCACGTGCACACGTAGTGGGAGTCGATCCTCGGCTTGAACGTCAAGGCAGTGCAGGGAAAACAGGTTCCTCTGGAATGGATTGACACATCTGGGGGTCTCTTGGAATGGTGGCACGACCCTGGAGTTCCTCTCGCCTTTCCTGTGGAGAGCGCCACCTCTTGAGATGCGACGGGAACGCCGGGAATTCTTTCCCTACGAAACAGGGAAAGGATCCCTCATCTCGAGCTAGGAGGCGGAAACGGGGCTGCCCTGGATGTGTGCGGGACCCCACGTGCTTCGTCTCGAGTGGAGACGGGTATGTCGCGGAACTGCTTCAGTTGCAGCAAGGGTGTGAAGGACCCTTTGGAAGTTCCAGTGGTTAGACGTGATTAGCCTCGAGAAGCCTCAGCGGAAATGGGCCTCATCTCGCCTGGAGGCCAAAACCTCCTGGATTTTCTCGAGTTGCGGCAGGTGCTCTCGACTTACGACGGGGACCTCAGGGACCCGCTCCGGTGGCCTCAGGAAAGGCCAGTCCCCATGCGAGTTCCTCGGGGGCCTCTCGGCATTCCTCTCCCGTCGATGCCGGGGCCTAAGACCTTGTGTGGAGTCGGGGCCGGAACCTGAGGATTCCTCTCCAGAGCTGACATGGATCTTGGGGTACTTCTGGAGTCTCCCCAGGGGAGTCAGTCCTCGTCTCGAATGCGGGTATGCACTTGCGCTTTCCTCCAGAGCGGTAGCAGCAGTGTCACGCAGTCCGCCGCGTGGATCAAAGGATCTATGGTTTTCCCTCGAGTCTTTCCCACGAGGCTTTCCCACGAGGCTTTCCCACAGGGCTGTCCCACGTGCACACGTGGTGGGAGTCGATCCTCGGGTTGAACGTCAAGGCAGTGCAGGGAAAACAGGTTCCTCTGGAATGGACTGACACATCTGGGGGACTCTTGGAATGGTGGCACGACCCTGGAGTTCCTCTCGCCTTTCCTGTGGAGAGCGCCACCTCTTGAGATGCGACGGGAACGCCGGGAATTCTTTCCCTACGAAACAGGGAAAGGATCCCTCATCTCGAGCTAGGAGGCGGAAACCGGGCTCTCCTGGATGTGTGCGGGACCCCACGTGCTTCCTCTCGAGTGGAGACGGGTATGTCGGGGAACTTCTTGAGTTGCAGCAAGGGTGTGAAGGACCCTTTGGAAGTTCCAGTGGTTAGACGTGACTAGCCTCGAGAAGCCTCAGCGGAAATGGGCCTCATCTCGCCTGGAGGGCAAAACCTCCTGGATTTTCTCGAGTTGCGGCATGTGCTCTCGACTTACGACGGGGACCTCAGGGACCCGCTCTGGTGGCCTCAGGAAAGGCCAGTCCCCATGCGAGTTCCTCGGGGGCCTCTCGGGATTCCTCTCCCGTCGATGCCGGGGCCTAAGACCTTGTGTGGAGTCGGGGCCGGAACCTGAGGATTCCTCTCCAATGCTGACATGGATCTTGGGGTACTTCTGGAGTCTCCCCAGGGGAGTCAGTCCTCGTCTCGAATGCGGGCATGCACTTGCGCTTTTCTCCAGAGCGGTAACAGCAGTGTCACGCAGTCCGTCGCGTGGATCAAAGGATCTATGGTTTTCCCTCGAGTCTTTCCCACGAGGCTTTCCCACGAGGCTTTCCCACAGGGCTGTCCCACGTGCACACGTTGTGGGAGTCGATCCTCGGCTTGAACGTCAAGGGAGTGCAGGGAAAACAGGTTCCTCTGGAATGGACTGACACATCTGGGGGACTCTTGGAATGGTGGCACGACCCTGGAGTTCCTCTCGCCTTTCCTGTGGAGAGCGCCTCCTCTTGAGATGCGACGGGAACGCCGGGAATTCTTTCCCTACGAAAAAGGGAAAGGATCCCTCATCTCGAGCTAGGAGGCGGAAACGGGGCTCCCCTGGATGTGTGCGGGACCCCACGTGCTTCCTCTCGAGTGGAGACGGGTATGTCGGGGAACTTCTTGAGTTGCAGCAAGGGTGTGAAGGACCCTTTGGAAGTTCCAGTGGTTAGACGTGATTAGCCTCGAGAAGCCTCAGCGGAAATGGGCCTCATCTCGACTGGAGGGCAAAACCTCCTGGATTTTCTCGAGTTGCGGCAGGTGCTCTCGACTTACGACGGGGACCTCAGGGACCCGCTCTGGTGGCCTCAGGAAAGGCCAGTCCCCATGCGAGTTCCTCGGGGGCCTCTCGGCATTCCTCTCCCGTCGATGCCGGGGCCTAAGACCTTGTGTGGAGTCGGGGCCGGAACCTGAGGATTCCTCTCCAGTGCTGACATGGATCTTGGGGTACTTCTGGAGTCTCCCCAGGGGAGTCAGTCCTCGTCTCGAATGCGGGCATGCACTTGCGCTTTCCTCCAGAGCGGTAGCTGCAGTGTCACGCAGTCCGCCGCGTGGATCAAAGGATCTATGGTTTTCCCTCGAGTCTTTCCCACGAGGCTTTCCCACGAGGCTTTCCCACAGGTCTGTCCCACGTGCACACGTGGTGGGATTCGATCCTCGGCTTGAACGTCAAGGCAGTGCAGGGAAAACAGGTTCCTCTGGAATGGACTGACACATCAGGGGGACTCTTGGAATGGTGGCACGACCCTGGAGTTCCTCTCGCCTTTCCTGTGGAGAGCGCCTCCTCTTGAGATGCGACGGGAACGCCGGGAATTCTTTCCCTACGAAACAGGGAAAGGATCCCTCATCTCGAGCTAGGAGGCGGAAACGGGGCTCCCCTGGATGTGTGCGGGACCCCACGTGCTTCCTCTCGAGTGGAGACGGGTATGTCGCGGAACTGCTTCAGTTGCAGCAAGGGTGTGAAGGACCCTTTGGAAGTTCCAGTGGTTAGACGTGATTAGCCTCGAGAAGCCTCAGCGGAAATGGGCCTCATCTCGCCTGGAGGGCAAAACCTCCTGGATTTTCTCGAGTTGCGGCAGGTGCTCTCGACTTATGACGCGGACCTCAGGGACCCGCTCTGGTGGCCTCAGGAAAGGCCAGTCCCCATGCGAGTTCCTCGGGGGCCTCTCGGGATTCCTCTCCCGTCGATGCCGGGGCCTAAGACCTTGTGTGGAGTCGGGGCCGGAATCTGAGGATTCCTCTCCAGTGCTGACATGGATCTTGGGGTACTTCTGGAGTCTCCCCAGGGGAGTCAGTCCTCGTCTCGAATGCGGGCATGCACTTGCGCTTTCCTCCAGAGCGGTAGCAGCAGTGTCACGCAGTCCGCCGCGTGGATCAAAGGATCTATGGTTTTCCCTCGAGTCTTTCCCACGAGGCTTTCCCACGAGGCTTTCCCACAGGGCTGTCCCACGTGCACACGTGTTGGGAGTCGATCCTCGGGTTGAACGTCAAGGCAGTGCAGGGAAAACAGGTTCCTCTGGAATGGACTGACACATCTGGGGGTCTCTTGGAATGGTGCCACGACCCTGGAGTTCCTCTCGCCTTTCCTGTGGAGAGCGCCTCCTCTTGAGATGCGACGGGAACGCCGGGAATTCTTTCCCTACGAAACAGGGAAAGGATTCCTCATCTCGAGCTAGGAGGCGGAAACGGGGCTCCCCTGGATGTGTGCGGGACCCCACGTGCTTCCTCTCGAGTGGAGACGGGTATGTCGCGGAACTGCTTCAGTTGCAGCAAGGGTGTGAAAGACCCTTTGGAAGTTCCAGTGGTTAGACGTGATTAGCCTCGAGAAGCCTCAGCGGAAATGGGCCTCATCTCGCCTGGAGGGCAAAACCTCCTGGATTTTCTCGAGTTGCGGCAGGTGCTCTCGACTTACGACGGGGACCTCAGGGACCCGCTCTGGTGGCCTCAGGAAAGGCCAGTCCCCATGCGAGTTCCTCGGGGGCCTCTCGGCATTCCTCTCCCGTCGATGCCGGCGCCTAAGACCTTGTGTGGAGTCGGGGCCGGAACGTGAGGATTCCTCTCCAGTGCTGACATGGATCTTGGGGTACTTCTGGAGTCTCCCCAGGGGAGTCAGTCCTCATCTCGAATGCGGGCATGCACTTGCGCTTTCCTCCAGAGCGGTAGCAGCAGTGTCACGCAGTCCGCCGCGTGGATCAAAGGATCTATGGTTTTCCCTCGAGTCTTTCCCACGAGGCTTTCCCACGAGGCTTTCCCACAGGGCTGTCCCACGTGCACACGTGGTGGGAGTCGATCCTCGGCTTGAACGTCAAGGCAGTGCAGGGAAAACAGGTTCCTCTGGAATGGACTGACACATCTGGGGGACTCTTGGAATGGTGGCACGACCCTGGAGTTCCTCTCGCCTTTCCTGTGGAGAGCGCCTCCTCTTGAGATGCGCCGGGAACGCCGGGAATTCTTTCCCTACGAAACAGGGAAAGGATCCCTCATCTCGAGCTAGGAGGCGGAAACGGGGCTCCCCTGGATGTGTGCGGGACCCCACGTGCTTCCTCTCGAGTGGAGACGGGTATGTCGGGGAACTTCTTGAGTTGCAGCAAGGGTGTGAAGGACCCTTTGGAAGTTCCAGTGGTTAGACGTGATTAGCCTCGAGAAGCCTCAGCGGAAATGGGCCTCATCTCGCCTGGAGGGCAAAACCTCCTGGATTTTCTCGAGTTGCGGCAGGTGCTCTCGACTTACGACGGGGACCTCAGGGACCCGCTCTGGTGGCCTCAGGAAAGGCCAGTCCCCATGCGAGTTCCTCGGGGGCCTCTCGGGATTCCTCTCCCGTCGATGCCGGGGCCTAAGACCTTGTGTGGAGTCGGGGCCGGAACCTGAGGATTCCTCTCCAGTGCTGACATGGATCTTGGGGTACTTCTGGAGTCTCCCCAGGGGAGTCAGTCCTCGTCTCGAATGCGGGCATGCACTTGCGCTTTCCTCCAGAGCGGTAGCAGCAGTGTCACGCAGTCCGCCGCGTGGATCAAAGGATCTATGGTTTTCCCTCGAGTCTTTCCCACGAGGCTTTCCCACGAGGCTTTCCCACAGGGCTGTCCCACGTGCACACGTAGTGGGAGTCGATCCTCGGCTTGAACGTCAAGGCAGTGCAGGGAAAACAGGTTCCTCTGGAATGGATTGACACATCTGGGGGTCTCTTGGAATGGTGGCACGACCCTGGAGTTCCTCTCGCCTTTCCTGTGGAGAGCGCCACCTCTTGAGATGCGACGGGAACGCCGGGAATTCTTTCCCTACGAAACAGGGAAAGGATCCCTCATCTCGAGCTAGGAGGCGGAAACGGGGCTGCCCTGGATGTGTGCGGGACCCCACGTGCTTCGTCTCGAGTGGAGACGGGTATGTCGCGGAACTGCTTCAGTTGCAGCAAGGGTGTGAAGGACCCTTTGGAAGTTCCAGTGGTTAGACGTGATTAGCCTCGAGAAGCCTCAGCGGAAATGGGCCTCATCTCGCCTGGAGGCCAAAACCTCCTGGATTTTCTCGAGTTGCGGCAGGTGCTCTCGACTTACGACGGGGACCTCAGGGACCCGCTCCGGTGGCCTCAGGAAAGGCCAGTCCCCATGCGAGTTCCTCGGGGGCCTCTCGGCATTCCTCTCCCGTCGATGCCGGGGCCTAAGACCTTGTGTGGAGTCGGGGCCGGAACCTGAGGATTCCTCTCCAGAGCTGACATGGATCTTGGGGTACTTCTGGAGTCTCCCCAGGGGAGTCAGTCCTCGTCTCGAATGCGGGCATGCACTTGCGCTTTCCTCCAGAACGGTAGCAGCAGTGTCACGCAGTCCGCCGCGTGGATCAAAGGATCTATGGTTTTCCCTCGAGTCTTTCCCACGAGGCTTTCCCACGAGGCTTTCCCACAGGGCTGTCCCACGTGCACACGTGGTGGGAGTCGATCCTCGGGTTGAACGTCAAGGCAGTGCAGGGAAAACAGGTTCCTCTGGAATGGACTGACACATCTGGGGGACTCTTGGAATGGTGGCACGACCCTGGAGTTCCTCTCGCCTTTCCTGTGGAGAGCGCCACCTCTTGAGATGCGACGGGAACGCCGGGAATTCTTTCCCTACGAAACAGGGAAAGGATCCCTCATCTCGAGCTAGGAGGCGGAAACCGGGCTCTCCTGGATGTGTGCGGGACCCCACGTGCTTCCTCTCGAGTGGAGACGGGTATGTCGGGGAACTTCTTGAGTTGCAGCAAGGGTGTGAAGGACCCTTTGGAAGTTCCAGTGGTTAGACGTGACTAGCCTCGAGAAGCCTCAGCGGAAATGGGCCTCATCTCGCCTGGAGGGCAAAACCTCCTGGATTTTCTCGAGTTGCGGCATGTGCTCTCGACTTACGACGGGGACCTCAGGGACCCGCTCTGGTGGCCTCAGGAAAGGCCAGTCCCCATGCGAGTTCCTCGGGGGCCTCTCGGGATTCCTCTCCCGTCGATGCCGGGGCCTAAGACCTTGTGTGGAGTCGGGGCCGGAACCTGAGGATTCCTCTCCAGTGCTGACATGGATCTTGGGGTACTTCTGGAGTCTCCCCAGGGGAGTCAGTCCTCGTCTCGAATGCGGGCATGCACTTGCGCTTTTCTCCAGAGCGGTAACAGCAGTGTCACGCAGTCCGTCGCGTGGATCAAAGGATCTATGGTTTTCCCTCGAGTCTTTCCCACGAGGCTTTCCCACGAGGCTTTCCCACAGGGCTGTCCCACGTGCACACGTTGTGGGAGTCGATCCTCGGCTTGAACGTCAAGGGAGTGCAGGGAAAACAGGTTCCTCTGGAATGGACTGACACATCTGGGGGACTCTTGGAATGGTGGCACGACCCTGGAGTTCCTCTCGCCTTTCCTGTGGAGAGCGCCTCCTCTTGAGATGCGACGGGAACGCCGGGAATTCTTTCCCTACGAAAAAGGGAAAGGATCCCTCATCTCGAGCTAGGAGGCGGAAACGGGGCTCCCCTGGATGTGTGCGGGACCCCACGTGCTTCCTCTCGAGTGGAGACGGGTATGTCGGGGAACTTCTTGAGTTGCAGCAAGGGTGTGAAGGACCCTTTGGAAGTTCCAGTGGTTAGACGTGATTAGCCTCGAGAAGCCTCAGCGGAAATGGGCCTCATCTCGACTGGAGGGCAAAACCTCCTGGATTTTCTCGAGTTGCGGCAGGTGCTCTCGACTTACGACGGGGACCTCAGGGACCCGCTCTGGTGGCCTCAGGAAAGGCCAGTCCCCATGCGAGTTCCTCGGGGGCCTCTGGGCATTCCTCTCCCGTCGATGCCGGGGCCTAAGACCTTGTGTGGAGTCGGGGCCGGAACCTGAGGATTCCTCTCCAGAGCTGACATGGATCTTGGGGTACTTCTGGAGTCTCCCCAGGGGAGTCAGTCCTCGTCTCGAATGCGGGCATGCACTTGCGCTTTCCTCCAGAGCGGTAGCAGCAGTGTCACGCAGTCCGCCGCGTGGATCAAAGGATCTATGGTTTTCCCTCGAGTCTTTCCCACGAGGCTTTCCCACGAGGCTTTCCCACAGGGCTGTCCCACGTGCACACGTGGTGGGAGTCGATCCTCGGCTTGAACGTCAAGGCAGTGCAGGGAAAACAGGTTCCTCTGGAATGGACTGACACATCTGGTGGACTCTTGGAATGGTGGCACGACCCTGGAGTTCCTCTCGCCTTTCCTGTGGAGAGCGCCACCTCTTGAGATGCGACGGGAACGCCGGGAATTCTTTCCCTACGAAACAGGGAAAGGATCCCTCATCTCGAGCTAGGAGGCGGAAACGGGGCTCCCCTGGATGTGTGCGGGACCCCACGTGCTTCCTCTCGAGTGGAGACGGGTATGTCGGGGAACTTCTTGAGTTGCAGCAAGGGTGTGAAGGACCCTTTGGAAGTTCCAGTGGTTAGACGTGATTAGCCTCGAGAAGCCTCAGCGGAAATGGGCCTCATCTCGCCTGGAGGGCAAAACCTCCTGGATTTTCTCGAGTTGCGGCAGGTGCTCTCGACTTACGATGGGGACCTCAGGGACCCGCTCTGGTGGCCTCAGGAAACGCCAGTCCCCATGCGAGTTCCTCGGGGGCGTCTCGGGATTCCTCTCCCGTCGATGCCGGGGCCTAAGACCTTGTGTGGAGTCGGGGCCGGAACCTGAGGATTCCTCTCCAGTGCTGACATGGATCTTGGGGTACTTCTGGAGTCTCCCCAGGGGAGTCAGTCCTCGTCTCGAATGCGGGCATGCACTTGCGCTTTCCTCCAGAGCGGTAGCAGCAGTGTCACGCAGTCCGCCGCGTGGATCAAAGGATCTATGGTTTTCCCTCGAGTCTTTCCCACGAGGCTTTCCCACGAGGCTTTCCCACAGGGCTGTCCCACGTGCACACGTGGTGGGAGTCGATCCTCGGCTTGAACGTCAAGGCAGTGCAGGGAATACAGGTTCCTCTGGAATGGACTGACACATCTGGGGGACTCTTGGAATGGTGGCACGACCCTGGAGTTCCTCTCGCCTTTCCTGTGGAGAGCGCCTCCTCTTGAGATGCGACGGGAACGCCGGGAATTCTTTCCCTACGAAACAGGGAAAGGATCCCTCATCTCGAGCTAGGAGGCGGAAACGGGGCTCCCCTGGATGTGTGCGGGACCCCACGTGCTTCCTCTCGAGTGGAGACGGGTATGTCGGGGAACTTCTTGAGTTGCAGCAAGGGTGTGAAGGACCCTTTGGAAGTTCCAGTGGTTAGACGTGATTAGCCTCGAGAAGCCTCAGCGGAAATGGGCCTCATCTCGCCTGGAGGGCAAAACCTCCTGGATTTTCTCGAGTTGCGGCAGGTGCTCTCGACTTACGACGGGGACGTCAGGGACCCGCTCTGGTGGCCTCAGGAAAGGCCAGTCCCCATGCGACTTCCTCGGGGGCCTCTCGGCATTCCTCTCCCGTCGATGCCGGGGCCTAAGACCTTGTGTGGAGTCGGGGCCGGAACCTGAGGATTCCTCTCCAGTGCTGACATGGATCTTGGGGTACTTCTGGAGTCTCCCCAGGGGAGTCAGTCCTCGTCTCGAATGCGGGCATGCACTTGCGCTTTCCTCCAGAGCGGTAGCTGCAGTGTCACGCAGTCCGCCGCGTGGATCAAAGGATCTATGGTTTTCCCTCGAGTCTTTCCCACGAGGCTTTCCCACGAGGCTTTCCCACAGGTCTGTCCCACGTGCACACGTGGTGGGATTCGATCCTCGGCTTGAACGTCAAGGCAGTGCAGGGAAAACAGGTTCCTCTGGAATGGACTGACACATCAGGGGGACTCTTGGAATGGTGGCACGACCCTGGAGTTCCTCTCGCCTTTCATGTGGAGAGCGCCTCCTCTTGAGATGCGACGGGAACGCCGGGAATTCTTTCCCTACGAAACAGGGAAAGGATCCCTCATCTCGAGCTAGGAGGCGGAAACGGGGCTCCCCTGGATGTGTGCGGGACCCCACGTGCTTCCTCTCGAGTGGAGACGGGTATGTCGCGGAACTGCTTCAGTTGCAGCAAGGGTGTGAAGGACCCTTTGGAAGTTCCAGTGGTTAGACGTGATTAGCCTCGAGAAGCCTCAGCGGAAATGGGCCTCATCTCCCCTGGAGGGCAAAACCTCCTGGATTTTCTCGAGTTGCGGCAGGTGCTCTCGACTTATGACGCGGACCTCAGGGACCCGCTCTGGTGGCCTCAGGAAAGGCCAGTCCCCATGCGAGTTCCTCGGGGGCCTCTCGGGATTCCTCTCCCGTCGATGCCGGGGCCTAAGACCTTGTGTGGAGTCGGGGCCGGAATCTGAGGATTCCTCTCCAGTGCTGACATGGATCTTGGGGTACTTCTGGAGTCTCCCCAGGGGAGTCAGTCCTCGTCTCGAATGCGGGCATGCACTTGCGCTTTCCTCCAGAGCGGTAGCAGCAGTGTCACGCAGTCCGCCGCGTGGATCAAAGGATCTATGGTTTTCCCTCGAGTCTTTCCCTCGAGGCTTTCCCACGAGGCTTTCCCACAGGGCTGTCCCACGTGCACACGTGTTGGGAGTCGATCCTCGGGTTGAACGTCAAGGCAGTGCAGGGAAAACAGGTTCCTCTGGAATGGACTGACACATCTGGGGGTCTCTTGGAATGGTGCCACGACCCTGGAGTTCCTCTCGCCTTTCCTGTGGAGAGCGCCTCCTCTTGAGATGCGACGGGAACGCCGGGAATTCTTTCCCTACGAAACAGGAAAGGATTCCTCATCTCGAGCTAGGAGGCGGAAACGGGGCTGCCCTGGATGTGTGCGGGACCCCACGTGCTTCCTCTCGAGTGGAGACGGGTATGTCGCGGAACTGCTTCAGTTGCAGCAAGGGTGTGAAAGACCCTTTGGAATTTCCAGTGGTTAGACGTGATTAGCCTCGAGAAGCCTCAGCGGAAATGGGCCTCATCTCGCCTGGAGGGCAAAACCTCCTGGATTTTCTCGAGTTGCGGCAGGTGCTCTCGACTTACGACGGGGACCTCAGGGACCCGCTCTGGTGGCCTCAGGAAAGGCCAGTCCCCATGCGAGTTCCTCGGGGGCCTCTCGGCATTCCTCTCCCGTCGATGCCGGCGCCTAAGACCTTGTGTGGAGTCGGGGCCGGAACGTGAGGATTCCTCTCCAGTGCTGACATGGATCTTGGGGTACTTCTGGAGTCTCCCCAGGGGAGTCAGTCCTCATCTCGAATGCGGGCATGCACTTGCGCTTTCCTCCAGAGCGGTAGCAGCAGTGTCACGCAGTCCGCCGCGTGGATCAAAGGATCTATGGTTTTCCCTCGAGTCTTTCCCACGAGGCTTTCCCACGAGGCTTTCCCACAGGGCTGTCCCACGTGCACACGTGGTGGGAGTCGATCCTCGGCTTGAACGTCAAGGCAGTGCAGGGAAAACAGGTTCCTCTGGAATGGACTGACACATCTGGGGGACTCTTGGAATGGTGGCACGACCCTGGAGTTCCTCTCGCCTTTCCTGTGGAGAGCGCCTCCTCTTGAGATGCGACGGGAACGCCGGGAATTCTTTCCCTACGAAACAGGGAAAGGATCCCTCATCTCGAGCTAGGAGGCGGAAACGGGGCTCCCCTGGATGTGTGCGGGACCCCACGTGCTTCCTCTCGAGTGGAGACGGGTATGTCGGGGAACTTCTTGAGTTGCAGCAAGGGTGTGAAGGACCCTTTGGAAGTTCCAGTGGTTAGACGTGATTAGCCTCGAGAAGCCTCAGCGGAAATGGGCCTCATCTCGCCTGGAGGGCAAAACCTCCTGGATTTTCTCGAGTTGCGGCAGGTGCTCTCGACTTACGACGGGGACCTCAGGGACCCGCTCTGGTGGCCTCAGGAAAGGCCAGTCCCCATGCGAGTTCCTCGGGGGCCTCTCGGGATTCCTCTCCCGTCGATGCCGGGGCCTAAGACCTTGTGTGGAGTCGGGGCCGGAACCTGAGGATTCCTCTCCAGTGCTGACATGGATCTTGGGGTACTTCTGGAGTCTCCCCAGGGGAGTCAGTCCTCGTCTCGAATGCGGGCATGCACTTGCGCTTTCCTCCAGAGCGGTAGCAGCAGTGTCACGCAGTCCGCCGCGTGGATCAAAGGATCTATGGTTTTCCCTCGAGTCTTTCCCACGAGGCTTTCCCACGAGGCTTTCCCACAGGGCTGTCCCACGTGCACACGTAGTGGGAGTCGATCCTCGGCTTGAACGTCAAGGCAGTGCAGGGAAAACAGGTTCCTCTGGAATGGATTGACACATCTGGGGGTCTCTTGGAATGGTGGCACGACCCTGGAGTTCCTCTCGCCTTTCCTGTGGAGAGCGCCACCTCTTGAGATGCGACGGGAACGCCGGGAATTCTTTCCCTACGAAACAGGGAAAGGATCCCTCATCTCGAGCTAGGAGGCGGAAACGGGGCTGCCCTGGATGTGTGCGGGACCCCACGTGCTTCGTCTCGAGTGGAGACGGGTATGTCGCGGAACTGCTTCAGTTGCAGCAAGGGTGTGAAGGACCCTTTGGAAGTTCCAGTGGTTAGACGTGATTAGCCTCGAGAAGCCTCAGCGGAAATGGGCCTCATCTCGCCTGGAGGGCAAAACCTCCTGGATTTTCTCGAGTTGCGGCAGGTGCTCTCGACTTACGACGGGGACCTCAGGGACCCGCTCCGGTGGCCTCAGGAAAGGCCAGTCCCCATGCGAGTTCCTCGGGGGCCTCTCGGCATTCCTCTCCCGTCGATGCCGGGGCCTAAGACCTTGTGTGGAGTCGGGTCCGGAACCTGAGGATTCCTCTCCAGAGCTGACATGGATCTTGGGGTACTTCTGGAGTCTCCCCAGGGGAGTCAGTCCTCGTCTCGAATGCGGGCATTCACTTGCGCTTTTCTCCAGAGCGGTAGCAGCAGTGTCACGCAGTCCGCCTCGTGGATCAAAGGATCTATGGTTTTCCCTCGAGTCTTTCCCACGAGGCTTTCCCACGAGGCTTTCCCACAGGGCTGTCCCACGTGCACACGTGGTGGGAGTCGATCCTCGGCTTGAACGTCAAGGCAGTGCAGGGAAAACAGGTTCCTCTGGAATGGACTGACACATCTGGGGGACTCTTGGAATGGTGGCACGACCCTGGAGTTCCTCTCGCCTTTCCTGTGGAGAGCGCCTCCTCTTGAGATGCGACGGGAACGCCGGGAATTCTTTCCCTACGAAAAAGGGAAAGGATCCCTCATCTCGAGCTAGGAGGCGGAAACGGGGCTCCCCTGGATGTGTGCGGGACCCCACGTGCTTCCTCTCGAGTGGAGACGGGTATGTCGGGGAACTTCTTGAGTTGCAGCAAGGGTGTGAAGGACCCTTTGGAAGTTCCAGTGGTTAGACGTGATTAGCCTCGAGAAGCCTCAGCGGAAATGGGCCTCATCTCGCCTGGAGGGCAAAACCTCCTGGATTTTCTCGAGTTGCGGCAGGTGCTCTCGACTTATGACGCGGACCTCAGGGACCGGCTCTGGTGGCCTCAGGAAAGGCCAGTCCCCATGCGAGTTCCTCGGGGGCCTCTCGGGATTCCTCTCCCGTCGATGCCGGGGCCTAAGACCTTCTGTGGAGTCGGGGCCGGAACCTGAGGATTCCTCTCCAGTGCTGACATGGATCTTGGGGTACTTCTGGAGTCTCCCCAGGGGAGTCAGTCCTCGTCTCGAATGCGGGCATGCACTTGCACTTTCCTCCAGAGCGGTAGCTGCAGTGTCACGCAGTCCGCCGCGTGGATCAAACGATCTATGGTTTTCCCTCGAGTCTTTCCCACGAGGCTTTCCCACAGGGCTGTCCCACGTGCACACGTGGTGGGAGTCGATCCTCGGCTTGAACGTCAAGGCAGTGCAGGGAAAACAGGTTCCTCTGGAATGGACTGACACATCTGGGGGTCTCTTGGAATGGTGCCACGACCCTTGAGTTCCTCTCGCCTTTCCTGTGGAGAGCGCCACCTCTTGAGATGCGACGGGAACGCCGGGAATTCTTTCCCTACGAAACAGGGAAAGGATCCCTCATCTCGAGCTAGGAGGCGGAAACGGGGCAGCCCTGGATGTGTGCGGGACCCCACGTGATTCGTCTCGAGTGGAGACGGGTATGTCGCGGAACTGCTTCAGTTGCAGCAAGGGTGTGAAGGACCCTTTGGAAGTTCCAGTGTTTAGACGTGATTAGCCTCGAGAAGCCTCAGCGGAAATGGGCCTCATCTCGCCTGGAGGGCAAAACCTCCTGGATTTTCTCGAGTTGCGGCAGGTGCTCTCGACTTATGACGGGGACCTCAGGGACCCGCTCTGGTGGCCTCAGGAAAGGCCAGTCCCCATGCGAGTTCCTCCGGGGCCTCTCGGCATTCCTCTCCCGTCGATGCCGGGGCCTAAGACCTTGTGTGGAGTCGGGGCCGGAACCTGAGGATTCCTCTCCAGTGCTGACATGGATCTTAGGGTACTTCTGGAGTCTCCCCAGGAGAGTCAGTCCTCGTCTCGAATGCGGGCATGCACTTGCGCTTTCCTCCAGAGCGGTAGCAGCAGTGTCACGCAGTCCGCCGCGTGGATCAAAGGATCTATGGTTTTCCCTCGAGTCTTTCCCACGAGGCTTTCCCACGAGGCTTTCCCACAGGGCTGTCCCACGTGCACACGTGGTGGGAGTCGATCCTCGGGTTGAACGTCAAGGCAGTGCAGGGAAAACAGGTTCCTCTGGAATGGACTGACACATCTGGGGGACTCTTGGAATGGTGGCACGACCCTGGAGTTCCTCTCGCCTTTCCTGTGGAGAGCGCCTCCTCTTGAGATGCGACGGGAACGCCGGGAATTCTTTCCCTACGAAACAGGGAAAGGATCCCTCATCTCGAGCTAGGAGGCGGAAACGGGGCTCCCCTGGATGTGTGCGGGACCCCACGTGCTTCCTCTCGAGTGGAGACGGGTATGTCGCGGAACTGCTTCAGTTGCAGCAAGGGTGTGAAGGACCCTTTGGAAGTTCCAGTGGTTAGACGTGATTAGCCTCGAGAAGCCTCAGCGGAAATGGGCCTCATCTCGCCTGGAGGGCAAAACCTCCTGGATTTTCTCGAGTTGCGGCAGGTGCTCTCGACTTACGACGGGGACCTCAGGGACCCGCTCTGGTGGCCTCAGGAAAGGCCAGTCCCCATGCGAGTTCCTCGGGGGCCTCTCGGCATTCCTCTCCCGTCGATGCCGGGGCCTAAGACCTTGTGTGGAGTCGGGGCCGGAACCTGAGGATTCCTCTCCAGTGCTGACATGGATCTTGGGGTACTTCTGGAGTCTCCCCAGGGGAGTCAGTCCTCGTCTCGAATGCGGGCATGCACTTCCGCTTTCCTCCAGAGCGGTAGCAGCAGTGTCACGCAGTCCGCCGCGTGGATCAAAGGATCTATGGTTTTCCCTCGAGTCTTTCCCACGAGGCTTTCCCACGAGGCTTTCCCACAGGGCTGTCCCACGTGCACACGTGGTGGGAGTCGATCCTCGGCTTGAACGTCAAGGCAGTGCAGGGAAAACAGGTTCCTCTGGAATGGATTGACACATCTGGGGGTCTCTTGGAATGGTGGCACGACCCTGGAGTTCCTCTCGCCTTTCCTGTGGAGAGCGCCACCTCTTGAGATGCGACGGGAACGCCGGGAATTCTTTCCCTACGAAACAGGGAAAGGATCCCTCATCTCGAGCTAGGAGGCGGAAACGGGGCTGCCCTGGATGTGTGCGGGACCCCACGTGCTTCCTCTCGAGTGGAGACGGGTATGTCGCGGAACTGCTTCCGTTGCAGCAAGGGTGTGAAGGACCCTTTGGAAGTTCCAGTGGTTAGACGTGATTAGCCTCGAGAAGCCTCAGCGGAAATGGGCCTCATCTCGCCTGGAGGGCAAAACCTCCTGGATTTTCTCGAGTTGCGGCAGGTGCTCTCGACTTACGACGGGGACCTCAGGGACCCGCTCTGGTGGCCTCAGGAAAGGCCAGTCCCCATGCGAGTTCCTCGGGGGCCTCTCGGCATTCCTCTCCCGTCGATGCCGGGGCCTAAGACCTTGTGTGGAGTCGGGGCCGGAACCTGAGGATTCCTCTCCAGAGCTGACATGGATCTTGGGGTACTTTTGGAGTCTCCCCAGGGGAGTCAGTCCTCGTCTCGAATGCGGGCATGCACTTGCGCTTTCCTCCAGAGCGGTAGAAGCAGTGTCACGCAGTCCGCCACGTGGATCAAAGGATCTATGGTTTTCCCTCGAGTCTTTCCCACGAGGCTTTCCCACGAGGCTTTCCCACAGGGCTGTCCCACGTGCACACGTGGTGGGAGTCGTTCCTCGGCTTGAACGTCAAGGCAGTGCAGGGAAAACAGGTTCCTCTGGAATGGACTGACACATCTGGGGGACTCTTGGAATGGTGGCACGACCCTGGAGTTCCTCTCGCCTTTCCTGTGGAGAGCGCCTCCTCTTGAGATGCGACGGGAACGCCGGGAATTCTTTCCCTACGAAAAAGGGAAAGGATCCCTCATCTCGAGCTAGGAGGCGGAAACGGGGCTCCCCTGGATGTGTGCGGGACCCCACGTGCTTCCTCTCGAGTGGAGACGGGTATGTCGGGGAACTTCTTGAGTTGCAGCAAGGGTGTGAAGGACCCTTTGGAAGTTCCAGTGGTTAGACGTGATTAGCCTCGAGAAGCCTCAGCGGAAATGGGCCTCATCTCGCCTGGAGGGCAAAACCTCCTGGATTTTCTCGAGTTGCGGCAGGTGCTCTCGACTTATAACGCGGACCTCAGGGACCCGCTCTGGTGGCCTCAGGAAAGGCCAGTCCCCATGCGAGTTCCTCGGGGGCCTCTCGGGATTCCTCTCCCGTCGATGCCGGGGCCTAAGACCTTCTGTGGAGTCGGGGCCGGAACCTGAGGATTCCTCTCCAGTGCTGACATGGATCTTGGGGTACTTCTGGAGTCTCCCCAGGGGAGTCAGTCCTCGTCTCGAATGCGGGCATGCACTTGCCCTTTCCTCCAGAGCGGTAGCTGCAGTGTCACGCAGTCCGCCGCGTGGATCAAAGGATCTATGGTTTTCCCTCGAGTCTTTCCCACGAGGCTTTCCCACGAGGCTTTCCCACAGGGCTGTCCCAAGTGCACACGTGGTGGGAGTCGATCCTCGGCTTGAACGTCAAGGCAGTGCAGGGAAAACAGGTTCATCTGGAATGGACTGACACATCTGGGGGACTCTTGGAATGGTGGCACGACCCTGGAGTTCCTCTCGCCTTTCCTGTGGAGAGCGCCTCCTCTTGAGATGCGACGGGAACGCCGGGAATTCTTTCCCTACGAAACAGGGAAAGGATCCCTCATCTCGAGCTAGGAGGCGGAAACGGGGCTGCCCTGGATGTGTGCGGGACCCCACGTGCTTCCTCTCGAGTGGAGACGGGTATGTCGCGGAACTGCTTCAGTTGCAGCAAGGGTGTGAAGGACCCTTTGGAAGTTCCAGTGGTTAGACGTGATTAGCCTCGAGAAGCCTCAGCGGAAATGGGCCTCATCTCGCCTGGAGGGCAAAACCTCCTGGATTTTCTCGAGTTGCGGCAGGTGCTCTCGACTTACGACGGGGACCTCAGGGACCCGCTCTGGTGGCCTCAGGAAAGGCCAGTCCCCATGCGAGTTCCTCGGGGGCCTCTCGGCATTCCTCTCCCGTCGATGCCGGGGCCTAAGACCTTGTGTGGAGTCGGGGCCGGAACCTGAGGATTCCTCTCCAGTGCTGACATGGATCTTGGGGTACTTCTGGAGTCTCCCCAGGGGAGTCAGTCCTCGTCTCGAATGCGGGCATGCACTTGCGCTTTCCTCCAGAGCGGTAGCAGCAGTGTCACGCAGTCCGCCGCGTGGATCAAAGGATCTATGGTTTTCCCTCGAGTCTTTCCCACGAGGCTTTCCCACGAGGCTTTCCCACAGGGCTGTCCCACGTGCACACGTGGTGGGAGTCGATCCTCGGCTTGAACGTCAAGGCAGTGCAGGGAATACAGGTTCCTCTGGAATGGACTGACACATCTGGGGGACTCTTGGAATGGTGGCACGACCCTGGAGTTCCTCTCGCCTTTCCTGTGGAGAGCGCCTCCTCTGGAGATGCGACGGGAACGCCGGGAATTCTTTCCCTACGAAACAGGGAAAGGATCCCTCATCTCGAGCTAGGAGGCGGAAACGGGGCTCCCCTGGATGTGTGCGGGACCCCACGTGCTTCCTCTCGAGTGGAGACGGGTATGTCGGGGAACTTCTTGAGTTGCAGCAAGGGTGTGAAGGACCCATTGGAAGTTCCAGTGGTTAGACGTGATTAGCCTCGAGAAGCCTCAGCGGAAATGGGCCTCATCTCGCCTGGAGGGCAAAATCTCCTGGAATTTCTCGAGTTGCGGCAGGTGCTCTCGACTTACGACGGGGACCTCAGGGACCCGCTCTGGTGGCCTCAGGAAAGGCCAGTCCCCATGCGAGTTCCTCGGGGGCCTCTCGGGATTCCTCTCCCTTCGATGCCGGGGCCTAAGACCTTGTGTGGAGTCGGGGCCGGAACCTGAGGATTCCTCTCCAGTGCTGACATGGATCTTGGGGTACTTCTGGAGTCTCCCCAGGGGAGTCAGTCGTCGTCTCGAATGCGGGCATGCACTTGAGCTTTCCTCCAGAGCGGTAGCAGCACTGTCACGCAGTCCGCCGCGTGGATCAAAGGATCTATGGTTTTCCCTCGAGTCTTTCCCACGAGGCTTTCCGACGAGGCTTTCCCACAGGGCGGTCCCACGTGCACGCGTTTTGGGAGTCGATCCTCGGCTTGAACTTCAAGGCAGTGCAGGGAAAACAGGTTCCTCTGGAATGGACTGACACATCTGGGGGACTCTTGGAATGGTGGCACGACCCTGGAGTTCCTCTCGCCTTTCTTGTGGAGAGCGCCTCCTCTTGAGATGCGACGGGAACGCCGTGAATTCCTTCGCTAAAAAACAGGGAAAGGATCCCTCATCTCGAGCTAGGAGGCGGAAACGGGGCTCCCCTGGATGTGTGCGGGACCCTCGTGCTTCCTCTCGAGTGGAGACGGGTATGTCGGGGAACTTCTTGAGTTGCAGCAAGGGTGTGAAGGACCCTTTGGAAGTTCCAGTGGTTAGATGTGATTAGCCTCGAGAAGCTTCAGCGGAAATGGGCTCATCTCTCCTGGAGGGCAAAACCTCCTGGATTTTCTCGAGTTGCGGCAGGTACTCTCGACTTACGACGGGGACCTCAGGGACCCGCTCTGGTGGCCTCAGGAAAGGCCAGTCCCCATGCGAGTTCCTCGGGGGCCTCTCGGGGTTCCTCTGCCGTCGATGCCGGGGCCTTAGACCTTGTGTGGAGTCGGGGCCGGAACCTGAGGATTCCTCTCCAGTGTTGACATGGATCTTGGGGTACTTCTGGAGTCTCCCCAGCGGAGTCAGTGCTCGTCTAGAATGCGGGCATGCACTTGCGCTTTCCTCCAGAGCGGTAGCAGCAGTGTCACGCAGTCCGCCGCGTGGGTCAAAGGATCTATGTCTTTCCCTCGAGTTTTTCCCACGAGGCTTTCCGACGAGGCTTTCACACAGGGCTGTCCCACGTGCACACGTGTTGGGAGTCGATCCTCGGCTTGAACGTCGAGGCAGTGCAGGGAAAACAGGTTCCTCTGGAATGGACAGACACATCTGGTTTACTCTTGGAATGGTGGCACGACCCTGGAGTTCCTCTCGCCTTTCCTGTGGAGAGCGCCTCCTCTTGAGATGCGACGGGAACGCCGGGAATTCTTTCCCTACGGAACAGTGAAAGGATCCCTCATCTCGAGCTAGGAGGCGGAAACGGGGCTCCCCTGGATGTGTGCGGGACCCTCGTGCTTCCTCTCTAGTGGAGACGGGTATGTCGGGGAACTTCTTGAGTTGCAGCAAGGGTGTGAAGGACCCTTTGGAAGTTCCAGTGGTTAGATGTGATTAGCCTCGAGAAGCCTCAGCGGAAATGGGCCTCATCTCGCCTGGAGGGCAAAACCTCCTGGATTTTCTCGAGTTGCGGCAGGTGCTCTCGACTTACGACGGGGCCCTCAGGGACCCGCTCTGGTGGCCTCAGGAAAGGCCAGTCCCCATGCGAGTTCCTCGGGGGCCTCTCGGGATTCCTCTCCCGTCGATGCCGAGGCCTAAGACCTTGTGTGGCTTAGAGGCCGGAACCTGAGGATTCCTCTCCAGTTCTGACATGGATCTTGGGGTACTTCTGGAGTCTCCCCAGGGGAGTCAGTCGTCGTCTCGAATGCGGGCATGCACTTGAGCTTTCCTCCAGAGCGGTAGCAGCACTGTCACGCAGTCCGCCGCGTGGATCAAAGGATCTATGGTTTTCCCTCGAGTCTTTCCCACGAGGCTTTCCCACGAGGCTTTCCCACAGGGCTGTCCCACGTGCACACGTGTTGGGAGTCGATCCTCGGCTTGAACGTCGAGGCAGTGCAGGGAAAACAGTTTCCTCTGGAATGGACTGCCACACCTGGGGGACTCTAGGAATGGTGGCACGACCCTGGAGTTCCTCTCGCCTTTCCTGTGGAGAGCGCCTCCTCTTGAGATGCGACGGGAACGCCGGGAATTCTTTCGCTACGAAACAGGGAAAGGATCCCTCATCTCGAGCTAGGAGGCGGAAACGGGGCTCCCCTGGATGTGTGCGGGACCCTCGTGCTTCCTCTCGAGTGGAGACGGGTATGTCGGGGAACTTCTTGAGTTGCAGCAAGGGTGTGAAGGACCCTTTGGAAGTTCCAGTGGTTAGATGTGATTAGCCTCGAGAAGCCTCAGCGGAAATGGGCCTCATCTCGCCTGGAGGGCGAAACCTCCTGGATTTTCTCGAGATGCGGTAGGTGCTCTCGACTTACGACGGGGACCTCAGGGACCCGCTCTGGTGGCCTAAGGAAAGGCCAGTCCCCATACGAGTTCCTCGGGGGCCTGTCGGGATTCCTCTCCCGTCGATGCCGGGGCCTAAGACCTTGTGTGGAGTCGGGGCACGGACCTGAGGATTCCTCTCCAGTGCTGACATGGATCTTGGGGTACTTCTGGAGTCTCCCCAGGGGAGTCAGTGCTCGTCTCGAATGCGGGCATGCACTTGCGATTTCCTCCAGAGCGGTAGCAGCAGTGTCACGCAGTCCGCCGGGTGGATCAAAGGATCTATGGTTTTCCCTCGAGTCTTTTCCACGAGGCATTCCCACAGGGATGTCCCACGTGCACACGTGGTGGGATTCGATCCTCGGCTTGAACGTCAAGGCAGTGCAGGGAAAACAGGTTCTTCTGGAATGGACTGACACACCTGGGGGACTCTTGGAATGGTGGCACGACCCTGGAGTTCCTCTCGCCTTTCCTGTGGAGAGCACCTCCTCTTGAGATGCGACGGGAATGCCGGGAATTCTTTCCCTACGAAACAGTGAAAGGATCCCTCATCTCGAGCTAGGAGGTGGAAACGGGGCTCCCCTGGATGTGTGCGGGACCCTCGTGCTTCCTCTCGAGTGGAGACGGGGATGTCGGGGAACTTCTTGAGTTGCAACAAGGGTGTGAAGGACCCTTTGGAAGTTTCAGTGGTTAGATGTGATTTGCCTCGAGAATCCTCAGCGGAAATGGGCCTCATCTCGCCTGGAGGGCAAAACGTCCTGGATTTTCTCGAGTTGCGGCAGGTGCTCTCGACTAACGCCGGGGACCTCAGGGACCCGCTCTGGTGGCCTCAGGAAAGGCCAGTCCCCATGCGAGTTCCTCGGGGACCTCTCGGGATTCCTCTCCCGTCGATGCCGGGGCCTAAGACCTTGTGTGGAGTCGGGGCCGGGACCTGAGGATTCCTCTCCAGTGCTGACATGGATCTTGGGGTACTTCTGGAGTCTCCCCAGGGGAGTCAGTGCTCGTCTCGAATGCGGGCATGCACTTGCGCTTTCCTCCAGAGCGGTAGCAGCAGTGTCACGCAGTCCGCCGCGTGGATCAAAGGATCTATGTTTTTCCCTCGAGTCTTTCCCACGAGGCTTGCCACCAGGCTTTCCCACAGGGCTGTCCCACGTGCACACGTGTTGGGAGTCGATCCTCGGCTTGAACGTCGAGGCACTGCAGGGAAAACAGGCTCCTCTGGAATGGACTGACACATCTGGGGGACTCTTGGAATGGTGACACGACCCTGGATTTCCTCTCGCCTTTCCTGTGGAGAGCGCCTCCTCTTGAGATGCGACGGGAACGCCGGGAATTCTTTCCCTACGAAACAGGGAAAGGATCCCTCATCTCGAGCTAGGAGGCGGAAACGGGGCTCCCCTGGATGTGTGCGGTACCCCACGTGCTTCCTCTCGAGTGGAGACGGGTATGTCGGGGAACTTCTTGAGTTGCAGCAAGGGTGTGAAGGACCCTTTGGAAGTTCCAGTGGTTAGATGTGATTAGCCTCGAGAAGCCTCAGCGGAAATGGGCCTCATCTCGCCTGGAGGGCCAAACCTCCTGGATTTTCTCGAGTTGCGGCAGGTGCTCTCGACTTACGACGGGGACCTCAGGGACCCGCTCTGATGGCCTCAGGAAAGGCCAGTCCCCATGCGAGTTCCTCGGGGGCCTCTCGGGGTTCCTCTGCCGTCGATGCTGGGGCCTAAGACCTTGTGTGGCTTAGAGGCCGGAACCTGAGGATTCCTCTCCAGTGCTGACATGGATCTTGGGGTACTTCTGGAGTCTCCCCAGGGGAGTCAGTCGTCGTCTCGAATACGGGCATGCACTTGAGCTTTCCTCCAGAGCGGTAGCAGCACTGTCACGCAGTCCGCCGCGTGGATCAAAGGATCTATGGTTTTCCCTCGAGTCTTTCCCACGAGGCTTTCCGACGAGGCTTTCCCTCAGGGCGGTCCCACGTGCACACGTTTTGGGAGTCGATCCTCGGCTTGAACGTCAAGGCAGTGCAGGGAAAACAGGTTCCTCTGGAATGGACTGACACATCTGGGGGACTCTTGGAATGGTGGCACGACCCTGGAGTTCCTCTCGCCTTTCTTGTGGAGAGCGCATCCTCTTGAGATGCGACGGGAACGCCGGGAATTCCTTCGCTAAAAAACAGGGAAAGGATCCCTCATCTCGAGCTAGGAGGCGGAAACGGGGCTCCCCTGGATGTGTGCGGGACCCTCGTGCTTCCTCTCGAGTGGAGACGGGTATGTCGGGGAACTTCTTGAGTTGCAGCAAGGGTGTGAAGGACCCTTTGGAAGTTCCAGGTGTTAGATGTGATTAGCCTCGAGAAGCTTCAGCGGAAATGGGCTCATCTCGCCTGGAGGCAAAACCTCCTGGATTTTCTCGAGTTGCGGCAGGTACTCTCGACTTACGACGGGGACCTCAGGGACCCGCTCTGGTGGCCTCAGGAAAGGCCAGTCCCCATGCGAGTTCCTCGGGGGCCTCTCGGGATTCCTCTCCCGTCGATGCCGGGGCCTAAGACCTTGTGTGGAGTAGGGGCCGGAACCTGAGGATTCCTCTCCAGTGCTGACATGGATCTTGGGGTACTTCTGGAGTCTCCCCAGGGGAGTCAGTGCTCGGCTCGAATGCGGGCATGCACTTGCGCTTTCCTCCAGAGCGGTAGCAGCAGTGTCACGCAGTCCGCCGCGTGGATCAAAGGAACTATGGTTTTCCCTCGAGTCTTTCCCACGAGGCTTTCCGACGAGGATTTCCCACAGGGCGGTCCCACGTGCACACGTTGTGGGAGTCGATCCTCGGCTTGAATGTCAAGGCAGTGCAGGGAAAACAGGTTCCTCTGGAATGGACTGACACATCTGGGGGACTCTTGGAATGGTGGCACGACCCTGGAGTTCCTCTCGCCTTTCCTGTGGAGAGCGCCTCCTCTTGAGATGCGACGGGAACGCCGGGAATTCTTTCCCTACGAAACAGGGAAAGGATCCCTCATCTCGAGCTAGGAGGCGGAAACGGGGCTCCCCTGGATGTGTACGGGACCCTCGTGCTTCCTCTCGAGTGGAGACGGGTATGTCGGGGAACTTCTTGAGTTGCAGCAAGGGTGTGACGGACTCTTTGGAAGTTCCATTGGTTAGATGTGATTAGCCTCGAGAAGCCTCAGCGGAAATGGGCCTCATCTCGCCTGGAGGGCAAAACCTCCTGGATTTTCTCGAGTTGCGGCAGGTGCTCTCGACTTACGACGGGGACCTCAGGGACCCGCTCTGGTGGCCTCAGGAAAGGCCAGTCCCCATGCGAGTTCCTCGGGGGCCTCTCGGGATTCCTCTCCCGTCGATGCCGGGGCCTAAGACCTTGTGTGGAGTCGGGGCCGGAACCTGAGGATTCCTCTCCAGTGCTGACATGGATCTTGGGGTACTTCTGGAGTCTCCCCAGGGGAGTCAGTGCTCGTCTCGAATGCGGGCATGCACTTTCGCTTTCCTCCTGAGATGTAGCAGCAGTGTCACACAGTCCGCCGCGTGGATCAAAGGATCTATGTTTTTCCCTCGAGTCTTTCCCACGAGGCTTTCCCACGAGGCTTTCACACAGGGCGGTCCCACGTGCACACGTGGTGGGAGTCGATCCTCGGCTTGAACGTCGAGGCAGTGCAGGGAAAACAGGTTCCTCTGGAAAGGACTGACACATCTGGGGGACTCTTGGAATGGTGGCACGACCCTGGAGTTCCTCTCGCCTTTCCTGTGTAGAGCGCCTCCTCTTGAGATGCGACGGAAACGCCGGGAATTCTTTCCCTACGAAACAGGGAAAAGATACCTCATCTCGAGCTAGGAGGCGGAAACGGGGCTCCACTGGATGTGTGCGGGACCCTCGTGCTTCCTCTCGAGTGGAGACGGGTATGTCGGGGAACTTCTTGAGTTGCAGCAAGGGTGTGAAGGACCCTTTGGAAGTTCCAGTGGTTAGATGTGATTAGCCTCGAGAAGCCTCAGCGGAAATGGACCTCATCTCGCCTGGAGGGCAAAACCTCCTGGATTTTCTCGAGTTGCGGCAGGTGCTCTCGACTTACGACGGGGCCCTCAGGGACCCGCTCTGGTGGCCTCAGGAAAGGCCAGTCCCCATGCGAGTTCCACGGGGGCCTCTCGGGATTAATCTCCCATCGATGCCGAGGCCTAAGACCTTGTGTGGCTTAGAGGCCGGAACCTGAGGATTCCTCTCCAGTTCTGACATGGATCTTGGGGTACTTCTGGAGTCTCCCCAGGGGAGTCAGTCGTCGTCTCGAATGCGGGCATGCACTTGAGCTTTCCTCCAGAGCGGTAGCAGCACTGTCACGCAGTCCGCCGCGTGGATCAAAGGATCTATGGTTTTCCCTCGAGTCTTTCCCACCAGGCTTTCCCACCAGGCTTTCCCACAGGGCTGTCCCACGTGCACACGTGTTGGGAGTCGATCCTCGGCTTGAACGTCGAGGCAGTGCAGGGAAAACAGTTTCCTCTGGAATGGACTGACACACCTGGGGGCTCTAGGAATGGTGGCACGACCCTGGAGTTCCTCTCGCCTTTCCTGTGGATAGCGCCTCCTCTTGAGATGCGACGGGAACGCCGGGAATTCTTTCCCTACGATACAGGGAAAGGATCCCTCATCTCGAGCTTGGAGGCGGAAACGGGGCACCCCTGGATGTGTGCGGGACCCTCGTGCTTCCTCTCGAGTGGAGACGGGTATGTCGGGGAACTTCTTGAGTTGCAGCAAGGGTGTGAAGGACCCTTTGGAAGTTCCAGTGGTTAGATGTGATTAGCCTCGAGAAGCCTCAGCGGAAATGGGCCTCATCTCGCCTGGAGGGCGAAACCTCCTGGATTTTCTCGAGTTGCGGCAGGTGCTCTCGACTTACGACGGGGACCTCAGGGACCCGCTCTGGTGGCCTCAGGAAAGGCCAGTCCCCATGCGAGTTCCTCGGGGGCCTGTCGGGATTCCTCTCCCGTCGATGCCGGGGCCTAAGACCTTGTGTGGAGTCGGGGCACGGACCTGAGGATTCCTCTCCAGTGCTGACATGGATATTGGGGTACTTCTGGAGTCTCCCCAGGGGAGTCAGTGGTCGTCTCGAATGCGGGCATGCACTTGCGATTTCCT
Source organism: Ovis canadensis (assembly GCF_042477335.2). Classification (NCBI taxonomy): domain Eukaryota; kingdom Metazoa; phylum Chordata; class Mammalia; order Artiodactyla; family Bovidae; genus Ovis; species Ovis canadensis. The sequence continues at coordinate 2,487,406 of NC_091262.1, read as the reverse complement.
CCAGAGCGGTAGCAGCAGTGTCACGCAGTCCGCCGGGTGGATCAAAGGATCTATGGTTTTCCCTCGAGTCTTTCCCACGAGGCATTCCCACAGGGATGTCCCACGTGCACACGTGGTGGGATTCGATCCTCGGCATTAACGTCAAGGCAGTGCAGGGAAAACAGGTTCCTCTGGAATGGACTGACACACCTGGGGGACTCTTGGAATGGTGGCACGACCCTGGAGTTCCTCTCGCCTTTCCTGTGGAGAGCACCTCCTCTTGAGATGCGACGGGAATGCCGGGAATTCTTTCCCTACGAAACAGTGAAAGGATCCCTCATCTCGAGCTAGGAGGTGGAAACGGGGCTCCCCTGGATGTGTCCGGGAGCCTCGTGCTTCCTCTCGAGTGGAGACGGGGATGTCGGGGAACTTCTTGAGTTGCAATAAGGGTGTGAAGGACCCTTTGGAAGTTTCAGTGGTTAGATGTGATTAGCCTCGAGAAGCCTCAGCGGAAATGGGCCTCATCTCGCCTGGAGGGCAAAACCTCCTGGATTTTCTCGAGTTGCGGCAGGTGCTCTCGACTTACGACGGGGACCTCAGGGACCCGCTCTGGTGGCCTCAGGAAAGGCCAGTCCCCATGCGAGTTCCTCGGGGACCTCTCGGGATTCCTCTCCCGTCGATGCCGGGGCCTAAGACCTTGTGTGGAGTCGGGGCCGGAACCTGAAGATTCCTCTCCAGTGCTGACATGGATCTTGGGGTACTTCTGGAGTCTCCCCAGGGGAGTCAGTGCTCGTCTCGAATGCGGGCATGCACTTGCGCTTTCCTCCAGATCGGTAGCAGCAGTGTCACGCAGTCCGCCGCGTGGATCAAAGGATCTATGGTTTTCCCTCGAGTCTTTCCCACGAGTCTTTCCCACGAGGCTTTCCCACAGGGCTGTCCCACGTGCACACGTGGTGGGAGTCGATCCTCAGCTTGAACGTCAAGGCAGTGCAGGGAAAACGGGTTCCTCTGGAATGGACTGACAAATCTGGGGGACTCTTGGAATGGTGGCACGACCCTGGAGTTCCTCTCGCCTTTCCTGTGGAGAGCGCCTCCTCTTGAGATGCGACGGGAACGCCGGGAATTCTTTCCCTACGAAACAGGGAAAGGATCCCTCATCTCTAGCTAGGAGGCGGAAACGGGGCTCCCCTGGATGTGTGCGGGACACCACGTGCTTCCTCTCGAGTGGAGACGGGTATGTCGGGGAACTTCTTGAGTTGCAGCAAGGGTGTGAAGGACCCTTTGGAAGTTCCAGTGGTTAGATGTGATTGGCCTCAAGAAGCCTCAGCGGAAATGTGCCTCATCTCGCCTGGAGGGCAAAACCTCCTGGATTTTCTCGAGTTGCGGCAGGTGCTCTCGACTTACGACGGGGACCTCAGGGACCCGCTCTGGTGGCCTCAGGAAAGGCCAGTCCCCATGCGAGTTCCACGGGGGCCTCTCGGGATTCCTCTCCCGTCGATGCCGGGGCCTAAGATCTTGTGTGGAGTCGGGGCCGGAACCTGAGGATTCCTCTCCAGTGCTGACATGGATCTTGGGGTACTTCTGGAGTCTCCCCAGGGGAGTCAGTCCTCGTCTCGAATGCGGGCATGCACTTGCGCTTTCCTCCAGAGCGGTAGCAGCAGTGTCACGCAGTCCGCCGCGTGGATCAAAGGATCTACGGTTTTCCCTCGAGTCTTTCCCACGAGGCTTTCCCACGAGGCTTTCCCACAGGGCTGTCCCACGTGCACACGTGGTGGGAGTCGATCCTCGGCTTGAACGTCAAGGCAGTGCAGGGAAAACAGTTTCCTCTGGAATGGACTGACACATCTGGGGGACTCTTGGAATGGTGGCACGACCCTGGAGTTCCTCTCGCCTTTCCTGTGGAGAGCGCCTCCTCTTGAGATGCGACGGGAACGCCGGGAATTCTTTCCCTACGAAACAGGGAAAGGATCCCTCATCTCGAGCTAGGAGGCGGAAACGGGGCTCCCCTGGATGTGTGCGGGACACCACGTGCTTCCTCTCGAGTGGAGACGGGTATGTCGGGGAACTTCTTGAGTTGCAGCAAGGGTGTGAAGGACCCTTTGGAAGTTCCAGTGGTTAGATGTGATTGGCCTCGAGAAGCCTCAGCGGAAATGGGCCTCATCTCGCCTGGAGGGCAAAACCTCCTGGATTTTCTCGAGTTGCGGCAGGTGCTCTCGACTTACGACGTGGACCTCAGGGAACCGCTCTGGTGGCGTCAGGAAAGGCCAGTCCCCATGCGAGTTCCTCGGGGGCCTCTCGGGATTCCTCTCCCGTCGATGCCGGGGCCTAAGACCTTGTGTGGAGTCGGGGCCGGAACCTGAGGATTCCTCTCCAGTGCTGACATGGATCTTGGGGTACTTCTGGAGTCTCCCCAGGGGAGTCAGTCCTCGTCTCGAATGCGGGCATGCACTTGTGCTTTCCTCCAGAGCGGTAGCAGCAGTGTCACGCAGTCCGCCGCGTGGATCAAAGGATCTATGGTTTTCCCTCGAGTCTTTCCCACGAGGCTTTCCCACGAGGCTTTCCCACAGGGCTGTCCCACGTGCACACGTGTTGGGAGTCGATCCTCGGCTTGAACGTCAAGGCAGTGCAGGGAAAACAGGTTCCTCTGGAATGGACTGACAAATCTGGGGGACTCTTGGAATGGTGTCACGACCCTGGAGTTTCTCTCCCTTTCCTGTGGAGAGCGCCTCCTCTTGAGATGCGACGGGAACGCCGGGAATTCTTTCCCTACGAAACAGGGAAAGGATCCCTCATCTCGAGCTAGGAGGCGGAAACGGGGCTCCCCTGGATGTGTGCGGGACCCACGTGCTTCCTCACGAGTGGAGACGAGTATGTCGGGGAACTTCTTGAGTTGCAGCAAGGGTGTCAAGGACCCTTTGGAAGTTCCAGTGGTTAGACGTGGTTATCCACGAGAAGCCTCAGCGGAAATGGGCCTCATCTCGCCTGGAGGGCAAAACCTCCTGGATTTTCTCGAGTTGCGGCAGGTGCTCTCAACTTACGACGGGGACCTCAGGGAACCGCTCTGGTGGCCTCAGGAAAGGCCAGTCCCCATGCGAGTTCCTCGGGGGCCTCTCGGGATTCCTCTCCCGTCCATGCCGGGGCCTAAGACCGTGTGTGGAGTCGGGGCAGGAACCTGAGGATTCCTCTCCAGTGCTGACATGGATCTTGGGGTACTTCTGGAGTCTCCCCAGGGGAGTCAGTCCTCGTCTCGAATGCGGGCATGCACTTGCGCTTTCCTCCAGACCGGTAGCAGCAGTGTCACGCAGTCCGCCGCGTGGATCAAAGGATCTATGGTTTTCCCTCGAGTCTTCCCACGAAGCTTTCCCACGAGGCTTTCCAACAGGGCTGTCCCACGTGCACACGTGGTGGGAGTCGATCCTCGGCTTGAACGTCAAGGCAGTGCAGGGAAAACAGGTTCCTCTGGAATGGACTGACACATCTGGGGGACTCTTGGAATGGTGTCACGACCCTGGAGTTCCTCTCGCCTTTCCTGTGGAGAGCGTCTCCTCTTGAGATGCGACGGGAACGCCGGGAATTCTTTCCCTACGAAACAGGGAAGGGATACCTCATCTCGAGCTAGGGAGCGGAAACGGAGCTCCCCTGGATGTGTGCGGGACCCCACGTGCTTCCTATCGAGTGGAGACGGGTATGTCGGGGAACTTCTTGAGTTGCAGCAATGGTGTGAAGGACCCTTTGGAAGTTCCAGTGGTTAGATGTGATTGGCCTCGAGAAGCCTCAGCGTAAATGGGCCTCATCTCGCCTGGAGGGCAAAACCTCCTGGATTTTCTCGACTTGCGGCATGTGCTCTCGACTTACGACGCGGACCTCAGGGAACCGCTCTGGTGGCCTCAGGAAAGGCCAGTCCCCATGCGAGTTCCACGGGGGCCTCTCGGGATTCCTCTCCCGTCGATGCCGGGGCCTAAGAATTTGTGTGGAGTCGGGGCCGGAACCTGAGGATTCCTCTCCAGTGCTGACATGGATCTTGGGGTACTTCTGGAGTCTCCCCAGGGGAGTCAGTCCTCGTCTCGAATGCGGGCATGCACTTGCGCTTTCCTCCAGAGCGGTAGCAGAAGTGTCACGCAGTACGCCGCGTGGATCAAAGGATCTATGGTTTTCCCTCGAGTCTTTCCCACGAGGCTTTCCCACGAGGCTTTCCCACAGGGCTGTCCCACGCGCACACGTGGTGGGGGTCGATCCTCGGCTTGAACGTCAAGGCAGTGCAGGGAAAACAGGTTCCTCTGCAATGGACTTACACATCTGGGGGACTCTTGGAATGGTGGCACGACCCTGGAGTTCCTCTCGCGTTTCCTGTGGAGAGCGCCTCCTCTTGAGATGCGACGGGAACGCCGGGAATTCTTTCCCTACGAAACAGGGAAAGGATCCCTCATCTCGAGCTAGGAGACGGAAACGGGGCTCCCCTGGATGTGTGCGGGACACCACGTGCTTCCTCTCGAGTGGAGACGGGTATGTCGGGGAAATTCTTGAGTTGCAGCAAGGGTGTGAAGGACCCTTTGGAAGTTCCAGTGGTTAGATGTGATTGGCCTCGAGAAGCCTCAGCGGAAATGGGCCTCATCTCGCCTGGAGGGCAAAACCTCCTGGATTTTCTCGAGTTGCGGCAGGTGCTCTCGACTTACGACGGGGACCTCAGGGAACCGCTCTGGTGGCGTCAGGAAAGGCCAGTCCCCATGCGAGTTCCTCGGGGGCCTCTCGGGATTCCTCTCCCGTCGATGCCGGGGCCTAAGACCTTGTGTGGAGTCGGGGCCGGAACCTGAGGATTCCTCTCCAGTGCTGACATGGATCTTGGGGTACTTCTGGAGTCTCCCCAGGGGAGTCAGTCCTCGTCTCGAATGCGGGCATGCACTTGCGCTTTCCTCCAGAGCGGTAGCAGCACTGTCACGCAGTCCGCCGCGTGGATCAAAGGATCTATGGTTTTCCCTCGAGTCTTTCCCACGAGGCTTTCCCACGAGGCTTTCCCACAGGGCTGTCCCACGTGCACACGTGTTGGGAGTCGATCCTCGGCTTGAACGTCAAGGCAGTGCAGGGAAAACAGGTTCCTCTGGAATGGACTGACAAATCTGGGGGACTCTTGGAATGGTGTCACGACCCTGGAGTTCCTCTCCCTTTCCTGTGGAGAGCGCCTCCTCTTGAGATGCGACGGAAACGCCGGGAATTCTTTCCCTACGAAACAGGGAAAGGATCCCTCATCTGGAGCTAGGAGGCGGAAACGGGGCTCCCCTGGATGTGTGCGGGACCCACGTGCTTCCTCTCGAGTGGAGACGAGTATGTCGGGGAACTTCTTGAGTTGCAGCAAGGGTGTCAAGGACCCTTTGGAAGTTCCAGTGGTTAGACGTGTTTAGCCTCGAGAAGCCTCAGCGGAAATGGGCCTCATCTCGCCTGGAGGGCAAAACCTCCTGGATTTTCTCGAGTTGCGGCAGGTGCTCTCGACTTACGACGGGGACCTCAGAGACCCGCTCTGGTGGCCTCAGTAAAGGCCAGTCCCCATGCGAGTTCCTCGGGTCCTCTCGGGATTCCTCTCCCGTCGATGCTGGGGCCGAAGACCTTGTGTGGAGTCGGGGCCGGAACCTGAGGATTCCTCTCCAGTGCTGACATGGATCTTGGGGTACTTCTGGAGTCTCCCCAGGGGAGTCAGTCCTCGTCTCGAATGCGGGCATGCACTTGCGCTATCCTCCAGAGCGGTAGCAGCAGTGTCAAGCAGTCCGCCGCGTGCATCAAAGGATCTATGGTTTTCCCTCGAGTCTTTCCCACGAGGCTTTCACACGAGGCTTTCCCACAGGGCTGTCCCACGTGCACACGTGGTGGGAGTCGATCCTCGGCTTGAACGTCAAGGCAGTGCAGGGAAAACAGGTTCCTCTGGAATGGACTGACACATCTGGGGGACTCTTGGAATGGTGGCACGACCCTGGAGTTCCTCTCGCCTTTCCTGTGGAGAGCGCCTCCTCTTGAGATGCGACGGGAACGCCGGAATTCTTTCCCTACGAAACAGGGAAAGGATCCCTCATTTCGAGCTTGGAGGCAGAAACGGGGCTCCCCTGGATGTGTGCGGGACCCCACGTGCTTCCTCTCGAGTGGAGACGGGTATGTCGGGGAACTTCTTGAGTTGCAGCAAGGGTGTGAAGGACCCTTTGGAAGTTCCAGTGGTTAGATGTGATTAGCCTCGAGAAGCCTCAGCGGAAATGGGCCTCATCTCGCCTTGAGGGCAAAACCTCCTGGATTTTCTCGAGTTGCGGCAGGTGCTCTCGACTTACGACGGGGACCTCAGAGACCCGTTCTGGTGGCCTCAGGAAAGGCCAGTCCCCATGCGAGTTCCTCGGGTCCTCTCGGGATTCCTCTCCCGTCGATGCTGGGGCCTAAGACCTTGTGTGGAGTCGGGGCCGGAACCTGAGGATTCCTCTCCAGTGCTGACATGGATCTTGGGGTACTTCTGGAGTCTCCCCAGGGGAGTCAGTCCTCGTCTCGAATGCGGGCATGCACTTGCGCTTTCCTCCAGAGCGGTAGCAGCAGTGTCACGCAGTCCGCCGCGTGGATCAAAGGATCTATGGTTTTCCCACGAGTCTTTCCCACGAGGCTTTCCCACGAGGCTTTCCCACGAGGCTTTCCCACAGGGCTATCCCACGTGCACACGTGGTGGGAGTGGATCCTCGGCTTGAACGTCAAGGCAGTGCAGGGAAAACAGGTTCCTCTGAAATGGACTGACACATCTGGGGGACTCTTGGAATGGTGGCACGACCCTGGAGTACCTCTCGCCTTTCCTGTGGAGGGCGCCTCCTCTTGAGATGCGACGGGAACGCCGGGAATTCTTTCCCTACGAAACAGGGAAAGGATCCCTCATCTCGAGCTAGGAGGCGGAAACGGGGCTCCCCTGGAAGTGTGCGGGACCCCACGTGCTTCCTCTCGAGTGGAGACGGGTATGTCGGGGAACTTCTTGAGTTGCAGCAAGGGTGTGAAGGACCCTTTGGAAGTTCCAGTGGTTAGACGTGATTAGCCTCGAGAAGCCTCAGCGGAAAAGGGCCTCATCTCGCCTGGAGGGCAAAACCTCCTGGATTTTCTCGAGTTGCCGCAGGTGCTCTCGAATTACGACGGGGACCTCAGGGACCCGCTCTGGTGGCCTCAGGAAAGGCCTGTCCCCATGCGAGTTCCTCGGGGGCCTCTCGGGATTCCTCTCCCGTCGATGCCGGGGCCTAAGACCTTGTGTGGAGTCGGGGCCGGAACCTGAGGATTCCTCTCCAGTGCTGACATGGATCTTGGGGTACTTCTGGAGTCTCCCCAGGGGAGTCAGTCCTCGTCTCGAATGCGGGCATGCACTTTCGCTTTCCTCCAGAGCGGTAGCAGCAGTGTCACGCAGTCCGCCGCGTGGATCAAAGGATCTATGGTTTTCCCTCGAGTCTTTCCCACGAGGCTTTCCCACGAGGCTTTCCCACAGGGCTGTCCCACGTGCACACGTGGTGGGAGTCGATCCTCGGCTTGAACGTCAAGGCAGTGCAGGGAAAACAGGTTCCTCTGGAATGGACTGACACATCTGGGGGACTCTTGGAATGGTGGCACGACCCTGGAGTTCCTCTCGCCTTTCCTGTGGAGAGCGCCTCCTCTTGAGATGCGACGGGAACGCCGGGAATTCTTTCCCTACGAAACAGGGAAAGGATCCCTCATCTCGAGCTAGGAGGCGGAAACGGGGCTCCCCTGGATGTGTGCGGGACCCCACGTGCTTCCTCTCGAGTGGAGACGGGTATGTCGCGGAACTGCTTCAGTTGCAGCAAGGGTGTGAAGGACCCTTTGGAAGTTCCAGTGGTTAGACGTGATTAGCCTCGAGAAGCCTCAGCGGAAATGGGCCTCATCTCGCCTGGAGGGCAAAACCTCCTGGATTTTCTCGAGTTGCGGCAGGTGCTCTCGACTTACGACGGGGACCTCAGGGACCCGCTCTGGTGGCCTCAGGAAAGGCCAGTCCCCATGCGAGTTCCTCGGGGGCCTCTCGGGATTCCTCTCCCGTCGATGCCGGGGCCTAAGACCTTGTGTGGAGTCGGGGCCGGGACCTGAGGATTCCTCTCCAGTGCTGACATGGATCTTGGGGTACTTCTGGAGTCTCCCCAGGGGAGTCAGTCCTCGTCTCGAATGCGGGCATGCACTTGCGCTTTCCTCCAGAGCGGTAGCAGCAGTGTCACGCAGTCCGCCGCGTGGATCAAAGGATCTATGGTTTTCCCTCGAGTCTTTCCCACAAGGCTTTCCCACGAGGCTTTCCCACAGGGCTGTCCCACGTGCACACGTGGTTGGAATCGATCCTCGGCTTGAACGTCAAGGCAGTGCAGGGAAAACAGGTTCCTCTGGAATGGACTGACACATCTGGGGGTCTCTTGGAATGGTGCCACGACCCTGGAGTTCCTCTCGCCTTTCCGGTGGAGAGCGCCTCCTCTTGAGATGCGACGGGAACGCCGGGAATTCTTTCCCTACGAAACAGGGAAAGAATCACTCATCTCGAGCTAGGAGGCGGAAACGGGGCTCCCCTGGATGTGTGCGGGACCCCACGTGCTTCCTCTCGAGTGGATACGGGTATGTCGCGGAACTGCTTGAGTTGCAGCAAGGGTGTGAAGGACCCTTTGGAAGTTCCAGTGGTTAGATGTGATTGGCCTCGAGAAGCCTCAGCGGAAATGGGCCTCATCTCGCCTGGAGGGCAAAACCTCCTGGATTTTCTCGAGTGCGGCAGGTGCTCTCGACTTACGACGGGGATCTCAGGGACCTGCTATGGTGGCCTCAGGAAAGGCCAGTCCCCATGCGAGTTCCTCGGGGGCCTCTCGGCATTCCTCTCCCGTCGATGCCGGGGCCTAAGACCTTGTGTGGAGTCGGGGCCGGAACCTGAGGATTCCTCTCCAGTGCTGACATGGATCTTGGGGTACTTCTGGAGTCTCCCCAGGGGAGTCAGTCCTCGTCTCGAATGCGGGCATGCACTTGCGCTTTCCTCCAGAGCGGTAGCAGCAGTGTCACGCAGTCTGCCGCGTGGATCAAAGGATCTATGGTTTTCCCTCGAGTCTTTCCCACGAGGCTTTCCCACGAGGCTTTCCCACAGGGCTGTCCCACGTGCACACGTGGTGGGAGTGGATCCTCGGCTTGAACGTCAAGGCAGTGCAGGGAAATCAGGTTCCTCTGGAATGGACTGACATATCTGGGGCACTCTTGGAATGGTGGCACGACCCTGGAGTTCCTCTCGCCTTTCCTGTGGAGAGCGCCTCCACTTGAGATGCGACGGGAACGCCGGGAATTCTTTCGCTACGAAACAGGGAAAGGATCCCTCATCTCGAGCTAGGAGGCGGAAACGGGGTTCCCCTGGATGTGTGCGGGACCCCACGTGCTTCCTCTCGAGTGGAGACGGGTATGTCGGGGAACTTCTTGAGTTGCAGCAAGGGTGTGAAGGACCCTTTGGAAGTTCCAGTGGTTAGACGTGATTAGCCTCGAGAAGCCTCAGCGGAAATGGGCCTCATCTCGCCTGGAGGGCAAAACCTCCTGGATTTTCTCGAGTTGCGGCAGGTGCTCTCGACTTACGACGGGGACCTCAGGGACCCGCTCTGGTGGCCTCAGGAAAGGCCAGTCCCCATGCGAGTTCCTCGGGGGCCTCTCGGGATTCCTCTCCCGTCGATGCCGGGGCCTAAGACCTTGTGTGGAGTCGGGGCCGGAACCTGAGGATTCCTCTCCAGTGCTGACATGGATCTTGGGGTACTTCTGGATTCTCCCCAGGGGAGTCAGTCCTCGTCTCGAATGCGGGCATGCACTTGCGCTTTCCTCCAGAGCGGTAGCAGCAGTGTCACGCAGTCCGCCGCGTGGATCAAAGGATCTATGGTTTTCCCTCGAGTCTTTCCCACGAGGCTTTCCCACGAGGCTTTCCCACGAGGCTTTCCCACAGGGCTATCCCACGTGCACACGTGGTGGGAGTGGATCCTCGGCTTGAACGTCAAGGCAGTGCAGGGAAAACAGGTTCCTCTGAAATGGACTGACACATCTGGGGGACTCTTGGAATGGTGGCACGACCCTGGAGTTCCTCTCGCCTTTCCTGTGGAGGGCGCCTCTTCTTGAGATGCGACGGGAACGCCGGGAATTCTTTCCCTACGAAACAGGGAAAGGATCCCTCATCTCGAGCTAGGAGGCGGAAACGGGGCTCCCCTGGAAGTGTGCGGGACCCCACGTGCTTCCTCTCGAGTGGAGACGGGTATGTCGGGGAACTTCTTGAGTTGCAGCAAGGGTGTGAAGGACCCTTTGGAAGTTCCAGTGGTTAGAAGTGATTAGCCTCGAGAAGCCTCAGCGGAAAAGGGCCTCATCTCGCCTGGAGGGCAAAACCTCGTGGATTTTCTCGAGTTGCCGCAGGTGCTCTCGAATTACGACGGGGACCTCAGGGACCCGCTCTGGTGGCCTCAGGAAAGGCCAGTCCCCATGCGAGTTCCTCGGGGGCCTCTCGGGATTCCTCTCCCGTCGATGCCGGGGCCTAAGACCTTGTGTGGAGTCGGGGCCGGAACCTGAGGATTCCTCTCCAGTGCTGACATGGATCTTGGGGTACTCCTGGAGTCTCCCCAGGGGAGTCAGTCCTCGTCTCGAATGCGGGCATGCACTTGCGCTTTCCTCCAGAGCGGTAGCAGCAGTGTCACGCAGTCCGCCGCGTGGATCAAAGGATCTATGGTTTTCCCTCGAGTCTTTCCCACGAAGCTTTCCCACGAGGCTTTCCCACAGGGCTGTCCCACGTGCACACGTGGTGGGAGTGGATCCTCGGCTTGAACGTCAAGGCAGTGCAGGGAAAAAAGGTTCCTCTGGAATGGACTGACACATCTGGGGGACTCTTGGAATGGTGGCACGACCCTGGAGTTCCTCTCGCCTTTCCTGTGGAGAGCGCCTCCTCTTGAGATGCGACGGGAACGCCGGGAATTCTTTCCCTACGAAACAGGGAAAGGATCCCTCATCTCGAGCTAGGAGGCGGAAACGGGGCTCCCCTGGATGTGTGCGGGACCCCACGTGCTTCCTCTCGAGTGGAGACGGGTATGTCGGGGAACTTCTTGAGTTGCAGCAAGGGTGTGAAGGACCCTTTGGAAGTTCCAGTGGTTAGACGTGATTAGCCTCGAGAAGCCTCAGCGGAAATGGGCCTCATCTCGCCTGGAGGGCAAAACCTCCTGGATTTTCTCGAGTTGCGGCAGGTGCTCTCGACTTACGACGGGGACCTCAGGGACCCGCTCTGGTGGCCTCAGGAAAGGCCAGTCCCCATGCGAGTTCCTCGGGGGCCTCTCGGGATTCCTCTCCCGTCGATGCCGGGGCCTAAGACCTTGTGTGGAGTCGGGGCCGGAACCTGAGGATTCCTCTCCAGTGCTGACATGGATCTTGGGGTACTTCTGGAGTCTCCCCAGGGGAGTCAGTCCTCGTCTCGAATGCGGGCATGCACTTGCGCTTTCCTCCAGAGCGGTAGCAGCAGTGTCACGCAGTCCGCCGCGTGGATCAAAGGATCTATGGTTTTCCCTCGAGTCTTTCCCACGAGGCTTTCCCACGAGGCTTTCCCACAGGGCTGTCCCACGTGCACACGTGGTGGGAGTCGATCCTCGGCTTGAACGTCAAGGCAGTGCAGGGAAAACAGGTTCCTCTGGAATGGACTGACACATCTGGGGGACTCTTGGAATGGTGGCACGACCCTGGAGTTCCTCTCGCCTTTCCTGTGGAGAGCGCCTCCTCTTGAGATGCGACGGGAACGCCGGGAATTCTTTCCCTACGAAACAGGGAAAGGATCCCTCATCTCGAGCTAGGAGGCGGAAACGGGGCTCCCCTGGATGTGTGCGGGACCCCACGTGCTTCCTCTCGAGTGGAGACGGGTATGTCGGGGAACTTCTTGAGTTGCAGCAAGGGTGTGAAGGACCCTTTGGAAGTTCCAGTGGTTAGACGTGATTAGCCTCGAGAAGCCTCAGCGGAAATGGGCCTCATCTCGCCTGGAGGGCAAAACCTCCTGGATTTTCTCGAGTTGCGGCAGGTGCTCTCGACTTACGACGGGGACCTCAGAGACCCGTTCTGGTGGCCTCAGGAAAGGCCAGTCCCCATGCGAGTTCCTCGGGTCCTCTCGGGATTCCTCTCCCGTCGATGCTGGGGCCTAAGACCTTGTGTGGAGTCGGGGCCGGAACCTGAGAATTCCTCTCCAGTGCTGACATGGATCTTGGGGTACTTCTGGAGTCTCCCCAGGGGATTCAGTCCTCGTCTCGAATGCGGGCATGCACTTGCGCTTTCCTCCAGAGCGGTAGCAGCAGTGTCACGCAGTCCGCCGCGTGGATCAAAGGATCTATGGTTTTCCCTCGAGTCTTTCCCACGAGGCTTTCCCACGAGGCTTTCCCACAGGGCTGTCCCAAGTGCACACGTGGTGGGAGTCGATCCTCGGCTTGAACGTCAAGGCAGTGCAGGGAAAACAGGTTCCTCTGGAATGGACTGACACATCTGGGGGACTCTTGGAATGGTGGCACGACCCTGCAGTTCCTCTCGCCTTTCCCGTGGAGAGCGCCTCCTCTTGAGATGCGACGGGAATGCCGGGAATTCTTTCCTACGAAACAGGGAAAGGATCCCTCATCTCGAGCTAGGAGGCGGAAACGGGGCTACCCTGGATGTGTGCGCGACCCTCGTGCTTCCTCTCGAGTGGAGACGGGTATGTCGGGGAACTTCTTGAGTTGCAGCAAGGGTGTGAAGGACCCTTTGGAAGTTCCAGAGGTTAGACGTGATTAGCCTCGAGAAGCCTCAGCGGAAATGGGCCTCATCTCGCCTGGAGGGCAAAACCTCCTGGATTTTCTCGAGTTGCGGCATGTGCTCTCGACTTACGACGGGGACCTCAGGGACCCGCTCTGGTGACCTCAGGAAAGGCCAGTCCCCATGCGAGTTCCTCGGGGGCCTCTCGGGATTCCTCTCCCGTCGATGCCAGGGCCTAAGACCTTGTGTGGAGTCGGGGCCGGAACCTGAGGATTCCTCTGCAGTGCTGACATGGATCTTGGGGTACTTCTGGAGTCTCCCCAGGGGAGTCAGTCCTCGTCTCGAATGCGGGCATGCACTTGCTCTTTCCTCCAGAGCGGTAGCAGCAGTGTCACGCAGTCCGCCGCGTGGATCAAAGGATCTATGGTTTTCCCTCGAGTTTTCCCACTAGGCTTTCCCACGAGGCTTTCCCACAGGGCTGTACCTCGTGCACACGTGATGGGAGTGGATCCTCGGCTTGAACGTCAAGGCAGTGCAGGGAAAACAGGTTCCTCTGGAATGGACTGACACATCTGTGGGACTCTTGGAATGGTGGCACGACCCTGGAGTTCCTCTCGCCTTTCCTGTGGAGAGCGCCTCCTCTTGAGATGCGACGGGAACGCCGGGAATTCTTTCCCTACGAAACAGGGAAAGGATCCCTCATCTCGAGCTAGGAGGCGGAAATGGGGCTCCCCTGGATGTTTGCGGGACCCCACGTGCTTCCTCTCGAGCGGAGACGGGTATGTCGGGGAACTTCTTGAGTTGCAGCAAGGGTGTGAAGGACCCTTTGGAAGTTCCAGTGGTTAGACGTGATTAGCCTCGAGAAGCCTCAGCGGAAATGGGCCTCATCTCGCCTGGAGGGGAAAACCTCCTGGATTTTCTCGAGTGCGGCAGGTGCTCTCGACTTACGACGGGGATCTCAGGGACCTGCTCTGGTGGCCTCAGGAAAGGCCAGTCCCCATGCGAGTTCCTCGGGGGCCTCTCGGGATTCCTCTCCCGTCGATGCCGGGGCCTAAGACCTTGTGTGGAGTCGGGGCCGGAACCTGAGGATTCCTCTCCAGTGCTGACATGGATCTTGGGGTACTTCTGGAGTCTCCCCAGGGGAGTCAGTCCTCGTCTCGAATGCGGGCATGCACTTGCGCTTTCCTCCAGAGCGGTAGCTGCAGTGTCACGCAGTCCGCCGCGTGGATCAAAGGATCTATGGTTTTCCCTCGAGTCTTTCCCACGAGGCTTTCCCACGAGGCTTTCCCACAGGGCTGTCCCACGTGCACACGTGGTGGGAGTCGATCCTCGGCTTGAACGTCAAGGCAGTGCAGGGAAAACAGGTTCCTCTGGAATGGACTGACACATCTGGAGGACTCTTGGAATGGTGGCACGACCCTGGAGTTCCTCTCGCCTTTCCTGTGGAGAGCGCCTCCTCTTGAGATGCGACGGGAACGCCGGGAATTCTTTCCCTACGAAACAGGGAAAGGATCCCTCATCTCGAGCTAGGAGGCGGAAACGGGGCTCCCCTGGATGTGTGCGGGACCCCACGTGCTTCCTCTCGAGTGGAGACGGGTATGTCGGGGAACTTCTTGAGTTGCAGCAAGGGTGTGAAGGACCCTTTGAAAGTTCCAGTGGTTAGACGTGATTAGCCTCGAGAAGCCTCAGCGGAAATGGGCCTCATCTCGCCTGGAGGGCAAAACCTCCTGGATTTTCTCGAGTTGCGGCAGGTGCTCTCGACTTACGACGGGGACCTCAGGGACCCGCTCTGGTGGCCTCAGGAAAGGCCAGTCCCCATGCGAGTTCCTCGGGGGCCTCTCGGGATTCCTCTCCCGTCGATGCCGGGGCCTAAGACCTTGTGTGGAGTCGGGGCCGGGACCTGAGGATTCCTCTCCAGTGCTGACATGGATCTTGGGGTACTTCTGGAGTTTCCCCAGGGGAGTCAGTCCTCGTCTCGAATGCGGGCATGCACCTGCGCTTTCCTCCAGAGCGGTAGCAGCAGTGTCACGCAGTCCGCCGCGTGGATCAAAGGATCTATGGTTTTCCCTCGAGTCTTTCCCACAAGGCTTTCCCACGAGGCTTTCCCACAGGGCTGTCCCACGTGCACACGTGGTGGGAGTCGATCCTCGGCTTGAACGTCAAGGCAGTGCAGGGAAAACAGGTTCCTCTGGAATGGACTGACACATCTGGGGGTCTCTTGGAATGGTGCCACGACCCTGGAGTTCCTCTCGCCTTTCCTGTGGAGAGCGCCTCCTCTTGAGATGCGACGGGAACGCCGGGAATTCTTTCCCTACGAAACAGGGAAAGAATCACTCATCTCGAGCTAGGAGGCGGAAACGGGGCTCCCCTGGATGTGTGCGGGACCCCACGTGCTTCCTCTCGAGTGGATACGGGTATGTCGCGGAACTGCTTGAGTTGCAGCAAGGGTGTGAAGGACCCTTTGGAAGTTCCAGTGGTTAGATGTGATTGGCCTCGAGAAGCCTCAGCGGAAATGGGCCTCATCTCGCCTGGAGGGCAAAACCTCCTGGATTTTCTCGAGTTCGGCAGGTGCTCTCGACTTACGACGGGGATCTCAGGGACCTGCTCTGGTGGCCTCAGGAAAGGCCAGTCCCCATGCGAGTTCCTCGGGGGCCTCTCGGCATTCCTCTCCCGTCGATGCCGGGGCCTAAGACCTTGTGTGGAGTCGGGGCCGGAACCTGAGGATTCCTCTCCAGTGCTGACATGGATCTTGGGGTACTTCTGGAGTCTCCCCAGGGGAGTCAGTCCTCGTCTCGAATGCGGGCATGCACTTGCGCTTTCCTCCAGAGCGGTAGCAGCAGTGTCACGCAGTCTGCCGCGTGGATCAAAGGATCTATGGTTTTCCCTCGAGTCTTTCCCACGAGGCTTTCCCACGAGGCTTTCCCACAGGGCTGTCCCACGTGCACACGTGGTGGGAGTGGATCCTCGGCTTGAACGTCAAGGCAGTGCAGGGAAATCAGGTTCCTCTGGAATGGACTGACACATCTGGGGCACTCTTGGAATGGTGGCACGACCCTGGAGTTCCTCTCGCCTTTCCTGTGGAGAGCGCCTCCACTGGAGATGCGACGGGAACGCCGGGAATTCTTTCCCTACGAAACAGGGAAAGGATCCCTCATCTCGAGCTAGGAGGCGGAAACGGGGTTCCCCTGGATGTGTGCGGGACCCCACGTGCTTCCTCTCGAGTGGAGACGGGTATGTCGGGGAACTTCTTGAGTTGCAGCAAGGGTGTGAAGGACCCTTTGGAAGTTCCAGTGGTTAGACGTGATTAGCCTCGAGAAGCCTCAGCGGAAATGGGCCTCATCTCGCCTGGAGGGCAAAACCTCCTGGATTTTCTCGAGTTGGGGCAGGTGCTCTCGACTTACGACGGGGACCTCAGGGACCCGCTCTGGTGGCCTCAGGAAAGGCCAGTCCCCATGCGAGTTCCTCGGGGGCCTCTCGGGATTCCTCTCCCGTCGATGCCGGGGCCTAAGACCTTGTGTGGAGTCGGGGCCGGAACCTGAGGATTCCTCTCCAGTGCTGACATGGATCTTGGGGTACTTCTGGAGTCTCCCCAGGGGAGTCAGTCCTCGTCTCGAATGCGGGCATGCACTTGCGCTTTCCTCCAGAGCGGTAGCAGCAGTGTCACACAGTCCGCCGCGTGGATCAAAGGATCTATGGTTTTCCCTCGAGTCTTTCCCACGAGGCTTTCCCACGAGGCTTTCCCACAGGGCTGTCCCACGTGCACACGTGGTGGGAGTGGATCCTCGGCTTGAACGTCAAGGCA
This sequence comes from Ovis canadensis, assembly GCF_042477335.2. Taxonomy (NCBI): domain Eukaryota; kingdom Metazoa; phylum Chordata; class Mammalia; order Artiodactyla; family Bovidae; genus Ovis; species Ovis canadensis. Next base: position 2,470,887 of record NC_091262.1, on the reverse strand, counting down.
GTGCAGGGAAAACAGGTTCCTCTGAAATGGACTGACACATCTGGGGGACTCTTAGAATGGTGGCACGACCCTGGAGTTCCTCTCGCCTTTCCTGTGGAGGGCGCCTCCTCTTGAGATGCGACGGGAACGCCGGGAATTCTTTCCCTACGAAACAGGGAAAGGATCCCTCATCTCGAGCTAGGAGGCGGAAACGGGGCTCCCCTGGAAGTGTGCGGGACCCCACGTGCTTCCTCTCGAGTGGAGACGGGTATGTCGGGGAACTTCTTGAGTTGCAGCAAGGGTGTGAAGGACCCTTTGGAAGTTCCAGTGGTTAGACGTGATTAGCCTCGAGAAGCCTCAGCGGAAATGGGCCTCATCTCGCCTGGAGGGCAAAACCTCCTGGATTTTCTCGAGTTGCCGCAGGTGCTCTCGAATTACGACGGGGACCTCAGGGACCCGCTCTGGTGGCCTCAGGAAAGGCCAGTCCCCATGCGAGTTCCTCGGGGGCCTCTCGGGATTCCTCTCCCGTCGATGCCGGGGCCTAAGACCTTGTGTGGAGTCGGGGCCGGAACCTGAGGATTCCTCTCCAGTGCTGACATGGATCTTGGGGTACTCCTGGAGTCTCCCCAGGGGAGTCAGTCCTCGTCTCGAATGCGGGCATGCACTTGCGCTTTCCTCCAGAGCGGTAGCAGCAGTGTCACGCAGTCCGCCGCGTGGATCAAAGGATCTATGGTTTTCCCTCGAGTCTTTCCCACGAAGCTTTCCCACGAGGCTTTCCCACAGGGCTGTCCCACGTGCACACGTGGTGGGAGTGGATCCTCGGCTTGAACGTCAAGGCAGTGCAGGGAAAAAAGGTTCCTCTGGAATGGACTGACACATCTGGGGGACTCTTGGAATGGTGGCACGACCCTGGAGTTCCTCTCGCCTTTCCTGTGGAGAGCGCCTCCTCTTGAGATGCGACGGGAACGCCGGGAATTCTTTCCCTAGGAAACAGGGAAAGGATCCCTCATCTCGAGCTAGGAGGCGGAAACGGGGCTCCCCTGGATGTGTGCGGGACCCCACGTGCATCCTCTCGAGTGGAGACGGGTATGTCGGGGAACTTCTTGAGTTGCAGCAAGGGTGTGAAGGACCCTTTGGAAGTTCCAGTGGTTAGACGTGATTAGCCTCGAGAAGCCTCAGCGGAAATGGGCCTCATCTCGCCTGGAGGGCAAAACCTCCTGGATTTTCTCGAGTTGCGCCAGGTGCTCTCGACTTACGACGGGGACCTCAGGGACCCGCTCTGGTGGCCTCAGGAAAGGCCAGTCCCCATGCGAGTTCCTCGGGGGCCTCTCGGGATTCCTCTCCCGTCGATGCCGGGGCCTAAGACCTTGTGTGGAGTCGGGGCCGGAACCTGAGGATTCCTCTCCAGTGCTGACATGGATCTTGGGGTACTTCTGGAGTCTCCCCAGGGGAGTCAGTCCTCGTCTCGAATGCGGGCATGCACTTGCGCTTTCCTCCAGAGCGGTAGCAGCAGTGTCACGCAGTCCGCCGCGTGGATCAAAGGATCTATGGTTTTCCCTCGAGTCTTTCCCACGAGGCTTTCCCACGAGGCTTTCCCACAGGGCTGTCCCACGTGCATACGTGGTGGGAGTGGATCCTCGGCTTGAACATCAAGGCAGTGCAGGGAAAACAGGTTCCTCTGGAATGGACTGACACATCTGGGGGACTCTTGGAATGGTGGCACGACCCTGGAGTTCCTCTCGCCTTTCCTGTGGAGAGCGCCTCCTCTTGAGATGCGACGGGAACGCCGGGAATTCTTTCCCTACGAAACAGGGAAAGGATCCCTCATCTCGAGCTAGGAGGCGGAAACGGGGCTCCCCTGGATGTGTGCGGGACCCCACGTGCTTCCTCTCGAGTGGAGACGGGTATGTCCGGGAACTTCTTGAGTTGCAGCAAGGGTGTGAAGGACCCTTTGGAAGTTCCAGTGGTTAGACGTGATTAGCCTCGAGAAGCCTCAGCGGAAATGGGCCTCATCTCGCCTGGAGGGCAAAACCTCCTGGATTTTCTCGAGTTGCGGAAGGTGCTCTCGACTTACGACGGGGACCTCAGGGACCCGCTCTGGTGGCCTCAGGAAAGGCCAGTCCCCAGGCCAGTTCCTCGGGGGCCTCTCGGGATTCCTCTCCTGTCCATGCCGGGGCCTAAGACCTTGTGTGGAGTCGGGGCCGGAACCTGAGGATTCCTCTCCAGTGCTGACATGGATCTTGGGGTACTCCTGGAGTCTCCCCAGGGGAGTCAGTCCTCGTCTCGAATGCGGGCATGCACTTGCGCTTCCCTCCAGAGCGGTGGCAGCAGTGTCACGCAGTCCGCCGCGTGGATCAAAGGATCTATGGTTTTCCCTCGAGTCTTTCCCACGAGGCTTTCCCACGAGGCTTTCCCACAGGGCTGTCCCACGTGCACACGTGGTGGGAGTGGATCCTCGGCTTGAACGTCAAGGCAGTGCAGGGAAAACAGGTTCCTCTGGAATGGACTGACACATCTGGGGGTCTCTTGGAATGGTGCCACGACCCTGGAGTTCCTCTCGCCTTTCCTGTGGAGAGCGCCTCCTCTTGAGATGCGACGGGAACGCCGGGAATTCTTTCCCTACGAAACAGGGAAAGGATCACTCATCTCGAGCTAGGAGGCGGAAACGGGTCTCCCCTGGATGTGTGCGGGACCCCACGTGCTTCCTCTCGAGTGGAGACAGGTATGTCGCGGAATTGCTTGAGTTGCAGCAAGGGTGTGAAGGACCCTTTGGAAGTTCCAGTGGTTAGATGTGATTGGCCTCGAGAAGCCTCAGCGGAAATGGGCCTCATCTCGCCTGGAGGGCAAAACCTCCTGGATTTTCTCGAGTGCGGCAGGTGCTCTCGACTTACGACGGGGACCTCAGGCACCTGCTCTGGTGGCCTCAGGAAAGGCCAGTCCCCATGCGAGTTCCTCGGGGGCCTCTCGGCATTCCTCTCCCGTCGATGCCGGGGCCTAAGACCTTGTGTGGAGTCGGGGCCGGAACCTGAGGATTCCTCTCCAGTGCTGACATGGATCTTGGGGTACTTCTGGAGTCTCCCCAGGGGAGTCAGTCCTCGTCTCGAATGCGGGCATGCACTTGCGCTTTCCTCCAGAGCAGTAGCAGCAGTGTCACGCAGTCCGCCGCGTGGATCAAAGGATCTATGGTTTTCCCTCGAGTCTTTCCCACGAGGCTTTCCCACGAGGCTTTCCCACAGGGCTGTCCCACGTGCACACGTGGTGGGAGTCGATCCTCGGCTTGAACGTCAAGGCAGTGCAGGGAAAACAGGTTCCTCTGGAATGGACTGACACATCTGGGGGACTCTTGGAATGGTGGCACGACCCTGGAGTTCCTCTCGCCTTTCCTGTGGAGAGCGCCTCCACTTGAGATGCGACGGGAACGCCGGGAATTCTTTCCCTACGAAACAGGGAAAGGATCCCTCATCTCGAGCTAGGAGGCGGAAAAGGGGCTCCCCTGGATGTGTGCGGGACCCCACGTGCTTCCTCTCGAGTGGAGACGGGTATGTCGGGGAACTTCTTGAGTTGCAGCAAGGATGTGAAGGACCCTTTGGAAGTTCCAGTGGTTAGACGTGATTAGCCTCGAGAAGCCTCAGCGGAAATGGGCCTCATCTCGCCTGGAGGGCAAAACCTCCTGGATTTTCTCGAGTTGCGGCAGGTGCTCTCGACTTACGACGGGGACCTCAGGGACCCGCTCTGGTGGCCTCAGGAAAGGCCAGTCCCCATGCGAGTTCCTCGGGGGCCTCTCGGGATTCCTCTCCCGTCGATGCCGGGGCCTAAGACCTTGTGTGGAGTCGGGGCCGGAACCTGAGGATTCCTCTCCAGTGCTGACATGGATCTTGGGGTACTTCTGGAGTCTCCCCAGGGGAGTCAGTCCTCGTCTCGAATGCGGGCATGCACTTGCGCTTTCCTCCAGAGCGGTAGCAGCAGTGTCACGCAGTCCGCCGCGTGGATCAAAGGATCTATGGTTTTCCCTCGAGTCTTTCCCACGAGGCTTTCCCACGAGGCTTTCCCACAGGGCTGTCCCACGTGCACACGTGGTGGGAGTGGATCCTCGGCTTGAACGTCAAGGCAGTGCAGGGAAAACAGGTTCCTCTGAAATGGACTGACACATCTGGGGGACTCTTGGAATGGTGGCACGACCCTGGAGTTCCTCTCGCCTTTCCTGTGGAGGGCGCCTCCTCTTGAGATGCGACGGGAACGCCGGGAATTCTTTCCCTACGAAACAGGGAAAGGATCCCTCATCTCGAGCTAGGAGGCGGAAACGGGGCTCCCCTGGATGTGTGCGGGACCCCACGTGCTTCCTCTCGAGTGGAGACGGGTATGTCGGGGAACTTCTTGAGTTGCAGCAAGGGTGTGAAGGACCGTTTGGAAGTTCCAGTGGTTAGATGTGATTAGCCTCGAGAAGCCTCAGCGGAAATGGGCCTCATCTCGCCTGGAGGGCAAAACCTCCTGGATTTTCTCGAGTTGCGGCAGGTGCTCTCGACTTACGACGGGGACCTCAGGGACCCGCTCTGGTGGCCTCAGGAAACGCCAGTCCCCATGCGAGTTCCTCGGGGGCCTCTCGGGATTCCTCTCCCGTCGATGCCGGGGCCTAAGACCTTGTGTGGAGTCGGGGCCGGAACCTGAGGATTCCTCTCCAGTGCTGACATGGATCTTGGGGTACTCCTGGAGTCTCCCCAGGGGAGTCAGTCCTCGTCTCGAATGCGGGCATGCACTTGCGCTTTCCTCCAGAGCGGTAGCAGCAGTGTCACGCAGTCCGCCGCGTGGATCAAAGGATCTATGGTTTTCCCTCGAGTCTTTCCCACGAGGCTTTCCCACGAGGCTTTAACACAGGGCTGTCCCACGTGCACACGTGGTGGGAGTGGATCCTCGGCTTGAACGTCAAGGCAGTGCAGGGAAAACAGGTTCCTCTGGAATGGACTGACACATCTGGGGGACTCTTGGAATGGTGGCACGACCCTGGAGTTCCTCTCGCCTTTCCTGTGGAGGGCGCCTCCTCTTGAGATGCGACGGGAACGCCGGGAATTCTTTCCCTACGAAACAGGGAAAGGATCCCTCATCTCGACCTAGGAGGCGGAAACGGGGCTCCCCTGGATGTGTGCGGGACCCCACGTGCTTCCTCTCGAGTGGAGACGGGTATGTCGGGGAACTTCTTGAGTTGCAGCAAGGGTGTGAAGGACCCTTTGGAAGTTCCAGTGGTTAGACGTGATTAGCCTCGAGAAGCCTCAGCGGAAATGGGCCTCATCTCGCCTGGAGGGCAAAACCTCCTGGATTTTCGCGAGTTGCGGCAGGTGCTCTCGACTTACGACGGGGACCTCAGGGACCCGCTCTGGTGGCCTCAGGAAAGGCCAGTCCCCATGCGAGTTCCTCGGGGGCCTCTCGGGATTCCTTTCCCGTCGATGACGGGGCCTAAGACCTTGTGTGGAGTCGGGGCCGGAACCTGAGGATTCCTCTCCAGTGCTGACATGGATCTTGGGGTACTTCTGGAGTCTCCCCAGGGGAGTCAGTCCTCGTCTCGAATGCGGGCATGCACTTGCGCTTTCCTCCAGAGCGGTAGCAGCAGTGTCTCGCAGTCCGCCGCGTGGATCAAAGGATCTATGGTTTTCCCTCGAGTCTTTCCCACGAGGCTTTCCCTCGAGGCTTTCCCACAGGGCTGTCCCACGTGCACACGTGGTGGGAGTCGATCCTCGGCTTGAACGTCAAGGCAGTGCAGGGGAAACAGGTTCCTCTGGAAAGGACTGACACATCTGGGGGACTCTTGGAATGTTGGCACGACCCTGGAGTTCCTCTCGCCTTTCCTGTGGAGAGCGCCTCCTCTTGAGATGCGACGGGAACGCCGGGAATTCTTTCCCTAGGAAACAGGGAAAGGATCCCTCATCTCGAGCTAGGAGGCAGAAACGGGGCTCCCCTGGATGTGTGCGGGACCCCACGTGCTTCCTCTCGAGTGGAGACGGGTATGTCGGGGAACTTCTTGAGTTGCAGCAAGGGTGTGAAGGACCCTTTGGAAGTTCCAGTGGTTAGACGTGATTAGCCTCGAGAAGCCTCAGCGGAAATGGGCCTCATCTCGCCTGGAGGGCAAAACCTCCTGGATTTTCTCGAGTTGCGGCAGGTGCTCTCGACTTACGACGGGGACCTCAGGGACCCGCTCTGGTGGCCTCAGGAAAGGCCAGTCCCCATGCGAGTTCCTCGGGGGCCTCTCGGGATACCTCTCCCGTCGATGCCGGGGCCTAAGACCTTGTGTGGAGTCGGGGCCGGAACCTGAGGATTCCTCTCCAGTGCTGACATGGATCTTGGGGTAATTCTGGAGTCTCCCCAGGGGAGTCAGTCCTCGTCTCGAATGCGGGCATGCACTTGCGCTTTCCTCCAGAGCGGTAGCAGCAGTGTCAGGCAGTCCGCCGCATGGATCAAAGGATCTATGGTTTTCCCTCGAGTCTTTCCCACGAGGCTTTCCCACGAGGCTTTCCCACAGGGCTGTCCCACGTGCACACGTGGTGGGAGTCGATCCTCGGCTTGAACGTCAAGGCAGTGCAGGGAAAACAGGTTCCTCTGGAATGGACTGACACATCTGGGGGACTCTTGGAATGGTGGCACGACCCTGGAGTTCCTCTCGCCTTTCCTGTGGAGAGCGCCTCCTCTTGAGATGCGACGGGAACGCCGGGAATTCTTTCCCTACGAAACAGGGAAAGGATCCCTCATCTCGAGCTAGGAGGCGGAAACGGGGCTCCCCTGGATGTGTGCGGGACCCCACGTGCTTCCTCTCGAGTGGAGACGGGTATGTCGGGGAACTTCTTGAGTTGCAGCAAGGGTGTGAAGGACCCTTTGGAAGTTCCAGTGGTTAGACGTGATTAGCCTCGAGAAGCCTCAGCGGAAATGGGCCTCATCTCGCCTGGAGGGCAAAACCTCCTGGATTTTCTCGAGTTGGGGCAGGTGCTCTCGACTTACGACGGGGACCTCAGGGACCCGCTCTGGTGGCCTCAGGAAAGGCCAGTCCCCATGCGAGTTCCTCGGGGGCCTCTCGGGATTCCTCTCCCGTCGATGCCGGGGCCTAAGACCTTGTGTGGAGTCGGGGCCGGAACCTGAGGATTCCTCTCCAGTGCTGACATGGATCTTGGGGTACTTCTGGAGTCTCCCCAGGGGAGTCAGTCCTCGTCTCGAATGCGGGCATGCACTTGCGCTTTCCTCCAGAGCGGTAGCAGCAGTGTCACACAGTCCGCCGCGTGGATCAAAGGATCTATGGTTTTCCCTCGAGTCTTTCCCACGAGGCTTTCCCACGAGGCTTTCCCACAGGGCTGTCCCACGTGCACACGTGGTGGGAGTGGATCCTCGGCTTGAACGTCAAGGCAGTGCAGGGAAAACAGGTTCCTCTGAAATGGACTGACACATCTGGGGGACTCTTAGAATGGTGGCACGACCCTGGAGTTCCTCTCGCCTTTCCTGTGGAGGGCGCCTCCTCTTGAGATGCGACGGGAACGCCGGGAATTCTTTCCCTACGAAACAGGGAAAGGATCCCTCATCTCGAGCTAGGAGGCGGAAACGGGGCTCCCCTGGAAGTGTGCGGGACCCCACGTGCTTCCTCTCGAGTGGAGACGGGTATGTCGGGGAACTTCTTGAGTTGCAGCAAGGGTGTGAAGGACCCTTTGGAAGTTCCAGTGGTTAGACGTGATTAGCCTCGAGAAGCCTCAGCGGAAATGGGCCTCATCTCGCCTGGAGGGCAAAACCTCCTGGATTTTCTCGAGTTGCCGCAGGTGCTCTCGAATTACGACGGGGACCTCAGGGACCCGCTCTGGTGGCCGCAGGAAAGGCCAGTCCCCATGCGAGTTCCTCGGGGGCCTCTCGGGATTCCTCTCCCGTCGATGCCGGGGCCTAAGACCTTGTGTGGAGTCGGGGCCGGAACCTGAGGATTCCTCTCCAGTGCTGACATGGATCTTGGGGTACTCCTGGAGTCTCCCCAGGGGAGTCAGTCCTCGTCTCGAATGCGGGCATGCACTTGCGCTTTCCTCCAGAGCGGTAGCAGCAGTGTCACGCAGTCCGCCGCGTGGATCAAAGGATCTATGGTTTTCCCTCGAGTCTTTCCCACGAAGCTTTCCCACGAGGCTTTCCCACAGGGCTGTCCCACGTGCACACGTGGTGGGAGTGGATCCTCGGCTTGAACGTCAAGGCAGTGCAGGGAAAAAAGGTTCCTCTGGAATGGACTGACACATCTGGGGGACTCTTGGAATGGTGGCACGACCCTGGAGTTCCTCTCGCCTTTCCTGTGGAGAGCGCCTCCTCTTGAGATGCGACGGGAACGCCGGGAATTCTTTCCCTAGGAAACAGGGAAAGGATCCCTCATCTCGAGCTAGGAGGCGGAAACGGGGCTCCCCTGGATGTGTGCGGGACCCCACGTGCATCCTCTCGAGTGGAGACGGGTATGTCGGGGAACTTCTTGAGTTGCAGCAAGGGTGTGAAGGACCCTTTGGAAGTTCCAGTGGTTAGACGTGATTAGCCTCGAGAAGCCTCAGCGGAAATGGGCCTCATCTCGCCTGGAGGGCAAAACCTCCTGGATTTTCTCGAGTTGCGCCAGGTGCTCTCGACTTACGACGGGGACCTCAGGGACCCGCTCTGGTGGCCTCAGGAAAGGCCAGTCCCCATGCGAGTTCCTCGGGGGCCTCTCGGGATTCCTCTCCCGTCGATGCCGGGGCCTAAGACCTTGTGTGGAGTCGGGGCCGGAACCTGAGGATTCCTCTCCAGTGCTGACATGGATCTTGGGGTACTTCTGGAGTCTCCCCAGGGGAGTCAGTCCTCGTCTCGAATGCGGGCATGCACTTGCGCTTTCCTCCAGAGCGGTAGCAGCAGTGTCACGCAGTCCGCCGCGTGGATCAAAGGATCTATGGTTTTCCCTCGAGTCTTTCCCACGAGGCTTTCCCACGAGGCTTTCCCACAGGGCTGTCCCACGTGCATACGTGGTGGGAGTGGATCCTCGGCTTGAACATCAAGGCAGTGCAGGGAAAACAGGTTCCTCTGGAATGGACTGACACATCTGGGGGACTCTTGGAATGGTGGCACGACCCTGGAGTTCCTCTCGCCTTTCCTGTGGAGAGCGCCTCCTCTTGAGATGCGACGGGAACGCCGGGAATTCTTTCCCTACGAAACAGGGAAAGGATCCCTCATCTCGAGCTAGGAGGCGGAAACGGGGCTCCCCTGGATGTGTGCGGGACCCCACGTGCTTCCTCTCGAGTGGAGACGGGTATGTCCGGGAACTTCTTGAGTTGCAGCAAGGGTGTGAAGGACCCTTTGGAAGTTCCAGTGGTTAGACGTGATTAGCCTCGAGAAGCCTCAGCGGAAATGGGCCTCATCTCGCCTGGAGGGCAAAACCTCCTGGATTTTCTCGAGTTGCGGAAGGTGCTCTCGACTTACGACGGGGACCTCAGGGACCCGCTCTGGTGGCCTCAGGAAAGGCCAGTCCCCAGGCCAGTTCCTCGGGGGCCTCTCGGGATTCCTCTCCTGTCCATGCCGGGGCCTAAGACCTTGTGTGGAGTCGGGGCCGGAACCTGAGGATTCCTCTCCAGTGCTGACATGGATCTTGGGGTACTCCTGGAGTCTCCCCAGGGGAGTCAGTCCTCGTCTCGAATGCGGGCATGCACTTGCGCTTCCCTCCAGAGCGGTGGCAGCAGTGTCACGCAGTCCGCCGCGTGGATCAAAGGATCTATGGTTTTCCCTCGAGTCTTTCCCACGAGGCTTTCCCACGAGGCTTTCCCACAGGGCTGTCCCACGTGCACACGTGGTGGGAGTGGATCCTCGGCTTGAACGTCAAGGCAGTGCAGGGAAAACAGGTTCCTCTGGAATGGACTGACACATCTGGGGGTCTCTTGGAATGGTGCCACGACCCTGGAGTTCCTCTCGCCTTTCCTGTGGAGAGCGCCTCCTCTTGAGATGCGACGGGAACGCCGGGAATTCTTTCCCTACGAAACAGGGAAAGGATCACTCATCTCGAGCTAGGAGGCGGAAACGGGTCTCCCCTGGATGTGTGCGGGACCCCACGTGCTTCCTCTCGAGTGGAGACAGGTATGTCGCGGAATTGCTTGAGTTGCAGCAAGGGTGTGAAGGACCCTTTGGAAGTTCCAGTGGTTCGATGTGATTGGCCTCGAGAAGCCTCAGCGGAAATGGGCCTCATCTCGCCTGGAGGGCAAAACCTCCTGGATTTTCTCGAGTGCGGCAGGTGCTCTCGACTTACGACGGGGACCTCAGGCACCTGCTCTGGTGGCCTCAGGAAAGGCCAGTCCCCATGCGAGTTCCTCGGGGGCCTCTCGGCATTCCTCTCCCGTCGATGCCGGGGCCTAAGACCTTGTGTGGAGTCGGGGCCGGAACCTGAGGATTCCTCTCCAGTGCTGACATGGATCTTGGGGTACTTCTGGAGTCTCCCCAGGGGAGTCAGTCCTCGTCTCGAATGCGGGCATGCACTTGCGCTTTCCTCCAGAGCAGTAGCAGCAGTGTCACGCAGTCCGCCGCGTGGATCAAAGGATCTATGGTTTTCCCTCGAGTCTTTCCCACGAGGCTTTCCCACGAGGCTTTCCCACAGGGCTGTCCCACGTGCACACGTGGTGGGAGTCGATCCTCGGCTTGAACGTCAAGGCAGTGCAGGGAAAACAGGTTCCTCTGGAATGGACTGACACATCTGGGGGACTCTTGGAATGGTGGCACGACCCTGGAGTTCCTCTCGCCTTTCCTGTGGAGAGCGCCTCCACTTGAGATGCGACGGGAACGCCGGGAATTCTTTCCCTACGAAACAGGGAAAGGATCCCTCATCTCGAGCTAGGAGGCGGAAAAGGGGCTCCCCTGGATGTGTGCGGGACCCCACGTGCTTCCTCTCGAGTGGAGACGGGTATGTCGGGGAACTTCTTGAGTTGCAGCAAGGATGTGAAGGACCCTTTGGAAGTTCCAGTGGTTAGACGTGATTAGCCTCGAGAAGCCTCAGCGGAAATGGGCCTCATCTCGCCTGGAGGGCAAAACCTCCTGGATTTTCTCGAGTTGCGGCAGGTGCTCTCGACTTACGACGGGGACCTCAGGGACCCGCTCTGGTGGCCTCAGGAAAGGCCAGTCCCCATGCGAGTTCCTCGGGGGCCTCTCGGGATTCCTCTCCCGTCGATGCCGGGGCCTAAGACCTTGTGTGGAGTCGGGGCCGGAACCTGAGGATTCCTCTCCAGTGCTGACATGGATCTTGGGGTACTTCTGGAGTCTCCCCAGGGGAGTCAGTCCTCGTCTCGAATGCGGGCATGCACTTGCGCTTTCCTCCAGAGCGGTAGCAGCAGTGTCACGCAGTCCGCCGCGTGGATCAAAGGATCTATGGTTTTCCCTCGAGTCTTTCCCACGAGGCTTTCCCACGAGGCTTTCCCACAGGGCTGTCCCACGTGCACACGTGGTGGGAGTGGATCCTCGGCTTGAACGTCAAGGCAGTGCAGGGAAAACAGGTTCCTCTGAAATGGACTGACACATCTGGGGGACTCTTGGAATGGTGGCACGACCCTGGAGTTCCTCTCGCCTTTCCTGTGGAGGGCGCCTCCTCTTGAGATGCGACGGGAACGCCGGGAATTCTTTCCCTACGAAACAGGGAAAGGATCCCTCATCTCGAGCTAGGAGGCGGAAACGGGGCTCCCCTGGATGTGTGCGGGACCCCACGTGCTTCCTCTCGAGTGGAGACGGGTATGTCGGGGAACTTCTTGAGTTGCAGCAAGGGTGTGAAGGACCGTTTGGAAGTTCCAGTGGTTAGATGTGATTAGCCTCGAGAAGCCTCAGCGGAAATGGGCCTCATCTCGCCTGGAGGGCAAAACCTCCTGGATTTTCTCGAGTTGCGGCAGGTGCTCTCGACTTACGACGGGGACCTCAGGGACCCGCTCTGGTGGCCTCAGGAAACGCCAGTCCCCATGCGAGTTCCTCGGGGGCCTCTCGGGATTCCTCTCCCGTCGATGCCGGGGCCTAAGACCTTGTGTGGAGTCGGGGCCGGAACCTGAGGATTCCTCTCCAGTGCTGACATGGATCTTGGGGTACTCCTGGAGTCTCCCCAGGGGAGTCAGTCCTCGTCTCGAATGCGGGCATGCACTTGCGCTTTCCTCCAGAGCGGTAGCAGCAGTGTCACGCAGTCCGCCGCGTGGATCAAAGGATCTATGGTTTTCCCTCGAGTCTTTCCCACGAGGCTTTCCCACGAGGCTTTAACACAGGGCTGTCCCACGTGCACACGTGGTGGGAGTGGATCCTCGGCTTGAACGTCAAGGCAGTGCAGGGAAAACAGGTTCCTCTGGAATGGACTGACACATCTGGGGGACTCTTGGAATGGTGGCACGACCCTGGAGTTCCTCTCGCCTTTCCTGTGGAGGGCGCCTCCTCTTGAGATGCGACGGGAACGCCGGGAATTCTTTCCCTACGAAACAGGGAAAGGATCCCTCATCTCGACCTAGGAGGCGGAAACGGGGCTCCCCTGGATGTGTGCGGGACCCCACGTGCTTCCTCTCGAGTGGAGACGGGTATGTCGGGGAACTTCTTGAGTTGCAGCAAGGGTGTGAAGGACCCTTTGGAAGTTCCAGTGGTTAGACGTGATTAGCCTCGAGAAGCCTCAGCGGAAATGGGCCTCATCTCGCCTGGAGGGCAAAACCTCCTGGATTTTCGCGAGTTGCGGCAGGTGCTCTCGACTTACGACGGGGACCTCAGGGACCCGCTCTGGTGGCCTCAGGAAAGGCCAGTCCCCATGCGAGTTCCTCGGGGGCCTCTCGGGATTCCTTTCCCGTCGATGACGGGGCCTAAGACCTTGTGTGGAGTCGGGGCCGGAACCTGAGGATTCCTCTCCAGTGCTGACATGGATCTTGGGGTACTTCTGGAGTCTCCCCAGGGGAGTCAGTCCTCGTCTCGAATGCGGGCATGCACTTGCGCTTTCCTCCAGAGCGGTAGCAGCAGTGTCTCGCAGTCCGCCGCGTGGATCAAAGGATCTATGGTTTTCCCTCGAGTCTTTCCCACGAGGCTTTCCCTCGAGGCTTTCCCACAGGGCTGTCCCACGTGCACACGTGGTGGGAGTCGATCCTCGGCTTGAACGTCAAGGCAGTGCAGGGGAAACAGGTTCCTCTGGAAAGGACTGACACATCTGGGGGACTCTTGGAATGTTGGCACGACCCTGGAGTTCCTCTCGCCTTTCCTGTGGAGAGCGCCTCCTCTTGAGATGCGACGGGAACGCCGGGAATTCTTTCCCTAGGAAACAGGGAAAGGATCCCTCATCTCGAGCTAGGAGGCAGAAACGGGGCTCCCCTGGATGTGTGCGGGACCCCACGTGCTTCCTCTCGAGTGGAGACGGGTATGTCGGGGAACTTCTTGAGTTGCAGCAAGGGTGTGAAGGACCCTTTGGAAGTTCCAGTGGTTAGACGTGATTAGCCTCGAGAAGCCTCAGCGGAAATGGGCCTCATCTCGCCTGGAGGGCAAAACCTCCTGGATTTTCTCGAGTTGCGGCAGGTGCTCTCGACTTACGACGGGGACCTCAGGGACCCGCTCTGGTGGCCTCAGGAAAGGCCAGTCCCCATGCGAGTTCCTCGGGGGCCTCTCGGGATACCTCTCCCGTCGATGCCGGGGCCTAAGACCTTGTGTGGAGTCGGGGCCGGAACCTGAGGATTCCTCTCCAGTGCTGACATGGATCTTGGGGTAATTCTGGAGTCTCCCCAGGGGAGTCAGTCCTCGTCTCGAATGCGGGCATGCACTTGCGCTTTCCTCCAGAGCGGTAGCAGCAGTGTCAGGCAGTCCGCCGCATGGATCAAAGGATCTATGGTTTTCCCTCGAGTCTTTCCCACGAGGCTTTCCCACGAGGCTTTCCCACAGGGCTGTCCCACGTGCACACGTGGTGGGAGTCGATCCTCGGCTTGAACGTCAAGGCAGTGCAGGGAAAACAGGTTCCTCTGGAATGGACTGACACATCTGGGGGACTCTTGGAATGGTGGCACGACCCTGGAGTTCCTCTCGCCTTTCCTGTGGAGAGCGCCTCCTCTTGAGATGCGACGGGAACGCCGGGAATTCTTTCCCTACGAAACAGGGAAAGGATCCCTCATCTCGAGCTAGGAGGCGGAAACGGGGCTCCCCTGGATGTGTGCGGGACCCCACGTGCTTCCTCTCAAGTGGAGACGGGTATGTCGGGGAACTTCTTGAGTTGCAGCAAGGGTGTGAAGGACCCTTTGGAAGTTCCAGTGGTTAGACGTGATTAGCCTCGAGAAGCCTCAGCGGAAATGGGCCTCATCTCGCCTGGAGGGCAAAACCTCCTGGATTTTCTCGAGTTGCGGCAGGTGCTCTCGACTTACGACGGGGACCTCAGGGACCCGCTCTGGTGGCCTCAGGAAAGGCCAGTCCCCATGCGAGTTCCTCGGGGGCCTCTCGGGATTCCTCTCCCGTCGATGCCGGGGCCTAAGACCTTGTGTGGAGTCGGGGCCGGAACCTGAGGATTCCTCTCCAATGCTGACATGGATCTTGGGGTACTTCTGGAGTCTCCCCAGGGGAGTCAGTCCTCGTCTCGAATGCGGGCATGCACTTGCGCTTTCCTCCAGAGCGGTAGCAGCAGTGTCACGCAGTCCGCCGCGTGGATCAAATGATCTATGGTTTTCCCTCGAGTCTTTCCCACGAGGCTTTCCCACGAGGCTTTCCCACAGGGCTGTCCCACGTGCACACGTGGTGGGAGTCGATCCTCGGCTTGAACGTCAAGGCAGTGCAGGGAAAACAGGTTCCTCTGGAATGGACTGACACATCTGGGGGACTCTTGGAATGGTGGCACGACCCTGGAGTTCCTCTCGCCTTTCCTGTGGAGAGCGCCTCCTCTTGAGATGCGACGGGAACGCCGGGAATTCTTTCCCTACGAAACAGGGAAAGGATCCCTCATCTCGAGGTAGGAGGCGGAAACGGGGCTCCCCTGGATGTGTGCGGGACCCCACGTGCTTCCTCTCGAGTGGAGACGGGTATGTCGTGGAACTTCTTGAGTTGCAGCAAGGGTGTGAAGCACCATTTGGAAGTTCCAGTGGTTAGACGTGATTAGCCTCGAGAAGCCTCAGCGGAAATGGGCCTCATCTCGCCTGGAGGGCAAAACCTCCTGGATTTTCTCGAGTTGCGGCAGGTGCTATCGACTTACGACGGGGACCTCAGGGACCCGCTCTGGTGGCCTCAGGAAAGGCCAGTCCCATGCGAGTTCCTCGGGGGCGTCTCGGGATTCCTCTCCCGTCAATGCCGGGGCCTAAGACCTTGTGTGGACTCGGGGACGGAACCTGAGGATTCCTCTCCAGTGCTGACATGGATCTTGGGGTACTTCTGGAGTCTCCCCAGGGGAGTCAGTCCTCGTCTCGAATGCGGGCATGCACTTGCGCTTTCCTCCAGAGCGGTAGCAGCAGTGTCACGCAGTCCGCCGCGTGGATCAAAGGATCTATGGTTTTCCCTCGAGTCTTTCCCACGAGGCTTTCCCACGAGGCTTTCCCACAGGGCTGTCCCAAGTGCACACGTGGTGGGAGTCGATCCTCGGCTTGAACGTCAAGGCAGTGCAGGGAAAACAGGTTCCTCTAGAATGGACTGACACATCTGGGGGACTCTTGGAATGTTGGCACGACCCTGGAGTTCCTCTCACCTTTCCTGTGGAGACCACCTCCTCTTGAGATGCGACGGGAACGCCGGGAATTCTTTCCCTACGAAACAGGGAAAGGATCCCTCATCTCGAGCTAGGAGGCGGAAACGGGGCTCCCCTGGATGTGTGCGGGACCCCATGTGCTTCCTCTCGAGTGGAGACGGGTATGTCGGGGAACTTCTTGAGTTGCAGGAAGGGTGTGAAGGACCCTTTGGAAGTTCCAGTGTTTAGACGTGATTAGCCTCGAGAAGCCTCAGCGGAAATGGGCCTCATCTCGCCTGGAGGGCAAAACCTCCTGGATTTTCTCGAGTTGCGGCAGGTGCTCTCGACTTACGACGGGGACCTCAGGGACCCGCTCTGGTGGCCTCAGGAAAGGCCAGTCCCCATGCGAGTTCCTCGGGGGCCTCTGGGATTCCTCTCCCGTCGATGACGGGGCCTAAGACCTTGTGTGGAGTCGGGGCCGGAACCTGAGGATTCCTCTCCAGTGCTGACATGGATCTTGGGGTACTTCTGGAGTCTCCCCAGGGGAGTCAGTCCTCGTCTCGAATGCGGGCATGCACTTGCGCTTTCCTCCAGAGCGGTAGCAGCAGTGTCTCGCAGTCCGCCGCGTGGATCAAAGGATCTATGGTTTTCCCTCGAGTCTTTCCCTCGAGTCTTTCCCACGAGGCTTTCCCACAGGGCTGTCCCACGTGCACACGTGGTGGGAGTGGATCCTCGGCTTGAACGTCAAGGCAGTGCAGGGAAAACAGGTTCCTCTGAAATGGACTGACACATCTGGGGGACTCTTGGAATGGTGGCACGACCCTGGAGTTCCTCTCGCCTTTCCTGTGGAGGGCGCCTCCTCTTGAGATGCGACGGGAACGCCGGGAATTCTTTCCCTAGGAAACAGGGAAAGGATCCCTCATCTCGAGCTAGGAGGCGGAAACGGGGCTCCCCTGGATGTGTGCGGGACCCCACGTGCTTCCTCTCGAGTGGAGACGGGTATGTCGGGGAACTTCTTGAGTTGCAGCAAGGGTGTGAAGGACCCTTTGGAAGTTCCAGTGGTTAGACGTGATTAGCCTCGAGAAGCCTCAGCGGAAATGGGCCTCATCTCGCCTGGAGGGCAAAACCTCCTGGATTTTCTCGAGTTGCGGCAGGTGCTCTCGACTTACGACGGGGACCTCAGGGACCCGCTCTGGTGGCCTCAGGAAAGGCCAGTCCCCATGCGAGTTCCTCGGGGGCCTCTCGGGATACCTCTCCCGTCGATGCCGGGGCCTAAGACCTTGTGTGGAGTCGGGGCCGGAACCTGAGGATTCCTCTCCAGTGCTGACATGGATCTTAGGGTACTTCTGGAGTCTCCCCAGGGGAGTCAGTCCTCGTCTCGAATGCGGGCATGCACTTGCGCTTTCCTCCAGAGCGGTAGCAGCAGTGTCACGCAGTCCGCCGCGTGGATCAAAGGATCTATGGTTTTCCCTCGAGTCTTTCCCACGAGGCTTTCCCACAGGGCTGTCCCACGTGCACACGTGGTGGGAGTGGATCCTCGGCTTGAACGTCAAGGCAGTGCAGGGAAAACAGGTTCCTCTGAAATGGACTGACACATCTGGGGGACTCTTGGAATGGTGGCACGACCCTGGAGTTCCTCTCGCCTTTCCTGTGGAGGGCGCCTCCTCTTGAGATGCGACGGGAACGCCGGGAATTCTTTCCCTACGAAACAGGGAAAGGATCCCTCATCTCGAGCTAGGAGGCGGAAACGGGGCTCCCCTGGATGTGTGCGGGACCCCACGTGCTTCCTCTCGAGTGGAGACGGGTATGTCGGGGAACTTCTTGAGTTGCAGCAAGGGTGTGAAGGACCCTTTGGAAGTTCCAGTGGTTAGACGTGATTAGCCTCGAGAAGCCTCAGCGGAAATGGGCCTCATCTCGCCTGGAGGGCAAAACCTCCTGGATTTTCTCGAGTTGCGGCAGGTGCTCTCGACTTACGACGGGGACCTCAGGGACCCGCTCTGGTGGCCTCAGGAAAGGCCAGTCCCCATGCGAGTTCCTCGGGGGCCTCTCGGGATACCTCTCCCGTCGATGCCGGGGCCTAAGACCTTGTGTGGAGTCGGGGCCGGAACCTGAGGATTCCTCTCCAGTGCTGACATGGATCTTAGGGTACTTCTGGAGTCTCCCCAGGGGAGTCAGTCCTCGTCTCGAATGCGGGCATGCACTTGCGCTTTCCTCCAGAGCGGTAGCAGCAGTGTCAGGCAGTCCGCCGCATGGATCAAAGGATCTATGGTTTTCCCTCGAGTCTTTCCCACGAGGCTTTCCCACGAGGCTTTCCCACAGGGCTGTCCCACGTGCACACGTGGTGGGAGTCGATCCTCGGCTTGAACGTCAAGGCAGTGCAGGGAAAACAGGTTCCTCTGGAATGGACTGACACATCTGGGGGACTCTTGGAATGGTGGCACGACCCTGGAGTTCCTCTCGCCTTTCCTGTGGAGAGCGCCTCCTCTTGAGATGCGACGGGAACGCCGGGAATTCTTTCCCTACGAAACAGGGAAAGGATCCCTCATCTCGACCTAGGAGGCGGAAACGGGGCTCCCCTGGACGTGTGCGGGACCCCACGTGCTTCCTCTCAAGTGGAGACGGGTATGTCGGGGAACTTCTTGAGTTGCAGCAAGGGTGTGAAGGACCCTTTGGAAGTTCCAGTGGTTAGACGTGATTAGCCTCGAGAAGCCTCAGCGGAAATGGGCCTCATCTCGCCTGGAGGGCAAAACCTCCTGGATTTTCTCGAGTTGCGGCAGGTGCTCTCGACTTACGACGGGGACCTCAGGGACCCGCTCTGGTGGCCTCAGGAAAGGCCAGTCCCCATGCGAGTTCCTCGGGGGCCTCTCGGGATTCCTCTCCCGTCGATGCCGGGGCCTAAGACCTTGTGTGGAGTCGGGGCCGGAACCTGAGGATTCCTCTCCAATGCTGACATGGATCTTGGGGTACTTCTGGAGTCTCCCCAGGGGAGTCAGTCCTCGTCTCGAATGCGGGCATGCACTTGCGCTTTCCTCCAGAGCGGTAGCAGCAGTGTCACGCAGTCCGCCGCGTGGATCAAAGGATGTTTGGTTTTCCCTCGAGTCTTTCCCACGAGGCTTTCCCACGAGGCTTTCCCACAGGGCTGTCCCACGTGCACACGTGGTGGGAGTCGATCCTCGGCTTGAACGTCAAGGCAGTGCAGGGAAAACAGGTTCCTCTGGAATGGACTGACACATCTGGGGGACTCTTGGAATGGTGGCACGACCCTGGAGTTCCTCTCGCCTTTCCTGTGGAGAGCGCCTCCTCTTGAGATGCGACGGGAACGCCGGGAATTCTTTCCCTACGAAACAGGGAAAGGATCCCTCATCTCGAGCTAGGAGGCGGAAACGGGGCTCCCCTGGATGTGTGCGGGACCCCACGTGCTTCCTCTCGAGTGGAGACGGGTATGTCGGGGAACTTCTTGAGTTGCAGCAAGGGTGTGAAGCACCATTTGGAAGTTCCAGTGGTTAGACGTGATTAGCCTCGAGAAGCCTCAGCGGAAATGGGCCTCATCTCGCCTGGAGGGCAAAACCTCCTGGATTTTCTCGAGTTGCGGCAGGTGCTCTCGACTTACGACGGGGACCTCAGGGACCCGCTCTGGTGGCCTCAGGAAAGGCCAGTCCCATGCGAGTTCCTCGGGGGCGTCTCGGGATTCCTCTCCCGTCAATGCCGGGGCCTAAGACCTTGTGTGGACTCGGGGACGGAACCTGAGGATTCCTCTCCAGTGCTGACATGGATCTTGGGGTACTTCTGGAGTCTCCCCAGGGGAGTCAGTCCTCGTCTCGAATGCGGGCATGCACTTGCGCTTTCCTCCAGAGCGGTAGCAGCAGTGTCTCGCAGTCCGCCGCGTGGATCAAAGGATCTATGGTTTTCCCTCGAGTCTTTCCCACGAGGCTTTCCCTCGAGGCTTTCCCACAGGGCTGTCCCACGTGCACACGTGGTGGGAGTCGATCCTCGGCTTGAACGTCAAGGCAGTGCAGGGGAAACAGGTTCCTCTGGAATGGACTGACACATCTGGGGGACTCTTGGAATGTTGGCACGACCCTGGAGTTCCTCTCGCATTTCCTGTGGAGAGCGCCTCCTCTTGAGATGCGACGGGAACGCCGGGAATTCTTTCCCTACGAAACAGGGAAAGGATCCCTCATCTCGAGCTAGGAGGCGGAAACGGGGCTCCCCTGGATGTGTGCGGGACCCCACGTGCTTCCTCTCGAGTGGAGACGGGTATGTCGGGGAACTTCTTGAGTTGCAGCAAGGGTGTGAAGGACCCTTTGGAAGTTCCAGTGGTTAGACGTGATTAGCCTCGAGAAGCCTCAGCGGAAATGGGCCTCATCTCGCCTGGAGGGCAAAACCTCCTGGATTTTCTCGAGTTGCGGCAGGTGCTCTCGACTTACGACGGGGACCTCAGGGACCCGCTCTGGTGGCCTCAGGAAACGCCAGTCCCCATGCGAGTTCCTCGGGGGCCTCTCGGGATACCTCTCCCGTCGATGCCGGGGCCTAAGACCTTGTGTGGAGTCGGGGCCGGAACCTGAGGATTCCTCTCCAGTGCTGACATGGATCTTAGGGTACTTCTGGAGTCTCCCCAGGGGAGTCAGTCCTCGTCTCGAATGCGGGCATGCACTTGCGCTTTCCTCCAGAGCGGTAGCAGCAGTGTCACGCAGTCCGCCGCGTGGATCAAAGGATCTATGGTTTTCCCTCGAGTCTTTCCCACGAGGCTTTCCCACGAGGCTTTCCCACAGGGCTGTCCCACGTGCACACGTGGTGGGAGTGGATCCTCGGCTTGAACGTCAAGGCAGTGCAGGGAAAACAGGTTCCTCTGAAATGGACTGACACATCTGGGGGACTCTTGGAATGGTGGCACGACCCTGGAGTTCCTCTCGCCTTTCCTGTGGAGGGCGCCTCCTCTTGAGATGCGACGGGAACGCCGGGAATTCTTTCCCTACGAAACAGGGAAAGGATCCCTCATCTCGAGCTAGGAGGCGGAAACGGGGCTCCCCTGGATGTGTGCGGGACCCCACGTGCTTCCTCTCGAGTGGAGACGGGTATGTCGGGGAACTTCTTGAGTTGCAGCAAGGGTGTGAAGGACCCTTTGGAAGTTCCAGTGGTTAGACGTGATTAGCCTCGAGAAGCCTCAGCGGAAATGGGCCTCATCTCGCCTGGAGGGCAAAACCTCCTGGATTTTCTCGAGTTGCGGCAGGTGCTCTCGACTTACGACGGGGACCTCAGGGACCCGCTCTGGTGGCCTCAGGAAACGCCAGTCCCCATGCGAGTTCCTCGGGGGCCTCTCGGGATTCCTCTCCCGTCGATGCCGGGGCCTAAGACCTTGTGTGGAGTCGGGGCCGGAACCTGAGGATTCCTCTCCAGTGCTGACATGGATCTTGGGGTACTCCTGGAGTCTCCCCAGGGGAGTCAGTCCTCGTCTCGAATGCGGGCATGCACTTGCGCTTTCCTCCAGAGCGGTAGCAGCAGTGTCACGCAGTCCGCCGCGTGGATCAAAGGATCTATGGTTTTCCCTCGAGTCTTTCCCACGAGGCTTTCCCACGAGGCTTTAACACAGGGCTGTCCCACGTGCACACGTGGTGGGAGTGGATCCTCGGCTTGAACGTCAAGGCAGTGCAGGGAAAACAGGTTCCTCTGGAATGGACTGACACATCTGGGGGACTCTTGGAATGGTGGCACGACCCTGGAGTTCCTCTCGCCTTTCCTGTGGAGGGCGCCTCCTCTTGAGATGCGACGGGAACGCCGGGAATTCTTTCCCTACGAAACAGGGAAAGGATCCCTCATCTCGACCTAGGAGGCGGAAACGGGGCTCCCCTGGATGTGTGCGGGACCCCACGTGCTTCCTCTCGAGTGGAGACGGGTATGTCGGGGAACTTCTTGAGTTGCAGCAAGGGTGTGAAGGACCCTTTGGAAGTTCCAGTGGTTAGACGTGATTAGCCTCGAGAAGCCTCAGCGGAAATGGGCCTCATCTCGCCTGGAGGGCAAAACCTCCTGGATTTTCGCGAGTTGCGGCAGGTGCTCTCGACTTACGACGGGGACCTCAGGGACCCGCTCTGGTGGCCTCAGGAAAGGCCAGTCCCCATGCGAGTTCCTCGGGGGCCTCTCGGGATTCCTTTCCCGTCGATGACGGGGCCTAAGACCTTGTGTGGAGTCGGGGCCGGAACCTGAGGATTCCTCTCCAGTGCTGACATGGATCTTGGGGTACTTCTGGAGTCTCCCCAGGGGAGTCAGTCCTCGTCTCGAATGCGGGCATGCACTTGCGCTTTCCTCCAGAGCGGTAGCAGCAGTGTCTCGCAGTCCGCCGCGTGGATCAAAGGATCTATGGTTTTCCCTCGAGTCTTTCCCACGAGGCTTTCCCTCGAGGCTTTCCCACAGGGCTGTCCCACGTGCACACGTGGTGGGAGTCGATCCTCGGCTTGAACGTCAAGGCAGTGCAGGGGAAACAGGTTCCTCTGGAAAGGACTGACACATCTGGGGGACTCTTGGAATGTTGGCACGACCCTGGAGTTCCTCTCGCCTTTCCTGTGGAGAGCGCCTCCTCTTGAGATGCGACGGGAACGCCGGGAATTCTTTCCCTAGGAAACAGGGAAAGGATCCCTCATCTCGAGCTAGGAGGCGGAAACGGGGCTCCCCTGGATGTGTGCGGGACCCCACGTGCTTCCTCTCGAGTGGAGACGGGTATGTCGGGGAACTTCTTGAGTTGCAGCAAGGGTGTGAAGGACCCTTTGGAAGTTCCAGTGGTTAGACGTGATTAGCCTCGAGAAGCCTCAGCGGAAATGGGCCTCATCTCGCCTGGAGGGCAAAACCTCCTGGATTTTCTCGAGTTGCGGCAGGTGCTCTCGACTTACGACGGGGACCTCAGGGACCCGCTCTGGTGGCCTCAGGAAAGGCCAGTCCCCATGCGAGTTCCTCGGGGGCCTCTCGGGATACCTCTCCCGTCGATGCCGGGGCCTAAGACCTTGTGTGGAGTCGGGGCCGGAACCTGAGGATTCCTCTCCAGTGCTGACATGGATCTTAGGGTACTTCTGGAGTCTCCCCAGGGGAGTCAGTCCTCGTCTCGAATGCGGGCATGCACTTGCGCTTTCCTCCAGAGCGGTAGCAGCAGTGTCAGGCAGTCCGCCGCATGGATCAAAGGATCTATGGTTTTCCCTCGAGTCTTTCCCACGAGGCTTTCCCACGAGGCTTTCCCACAGGGCTGTCCCACGTGCACACGTGGTGGGAGTCGATCCTCGGCTTGAACGTCAAGGCAGTGCAGGGAAAACAGGTTCCTCTGGAATGGACTGACACATCTGGGGGACTCTTGGAATGGTGGCACGACCCTGGAGTTCCTCTCGCCTTTCCTGTGGAGAGCGCCTCCTCTTGAGATGCGACGGGAACGCCGGGAATTCTTTCCCTACGAAACAGGGAAAGGATCCCTCATCTCGAGCTAGGAGGCGGAAACGGGGCTCCCCTAGACGTGTGCGGGACCCCACGTGCTTCCTCTCAAGTGGAGACGGGTATGTCGGGGAACTTCTTGAGTTGCAGCAAGGGTGTGAAGGACCCTTTGGAAGTTCCAGTGGTTAGACGTGATTAGCCTCGAGAAGCCTCAGCGGAAATGGGCCTCATCTCGCCTGGAGGGCAAAACCTCCTGGATTTTCTCGAGTTGCGGCAGGTGCTCTCGACTTACGACGGGGACCTCAGGGACCCGCTCTGGTGGCCTCAGGAAAGGCCAGTCCCCATGCGAGTTCCTCGGGGGCCTCTCGGGATTCCTCTCCCGTCGATGCCGGGGCCTAAGACCTTGTGTGGAGTCGGGGCCGGAACCTGAGGATTCCTCTCCAATGCTGACATGGATCTTGGGGTACTTCTGGAGTCTCCCCAGGGGAGTCAGTCCTCGTCTCGAATGCGGGCATGCACTTGCGCTTTCCTCCAGAGCGGTAGCAGCAGTGTCACGCAGTCCGCCGCGTGGATCAAAGGATGTTTGGTTTTCCCTCGAGTCTTTCCCACGAGGCTTTCCCACGAGGCTTTCCCACAGGGCTGTCCCACGTGCACACGTGGTGGGAGTCGATCCTCGGCTTGAACGTCAAGGCAGTGCAGGGAAAACAGGTTCCTCTGGAATGGACTGACACATCTGGGGGACTCTTGGAATGGTGGCACGACCCTGGAGTTCCTCTCGCCTTTCCTGTGGAGAGCGCCTCCTCTTGAGATGCGACGGGAACGCCGGGAATTCTTTCCCTACGAAACAGGGAAAGGATCCCTCATCTCGAGGTAGGAGGCGGAAACGGGGCTCCCCTGGATGTGTGCGGGACCCCACGTGCTTCCTCTCGAGTGGAGACGGGTATGTCGGGGAACTTCTTGAGTTGCAGCAAGGGTGTGAAGCACCATTTGGAAGTTCCAGTGGTTAGACGTGATTAGCCTCGAGAAGCCTCAGCGGAAATGGGCCTCATCTCGCCTGGAGGGCAAAACCTCCTGGATTTTCTCGAGTTGCGGCAGGTGCTCTCGACTTACGACGGGGACCTCAGGGACCCGCTCTGGTGGCCTCAGGAAAGGCCAGTCCCATGCGAGTTCCTCGGGGGCGTCTCGGGATTCCTCTCCCGTCAATGCCGGGGCCTAAGACCTTGTGTGGACTCGGGGACGGAACCTGAGGATTCCTCTCCAGTGCTGACATGGATCTTGGGGTACTTCTGGAGTCTCCCCAGGGGAGTCAGTCCTCGTCTCGAATGCGGGCATGCACTTGCGCTTTCCTCCAGAGCGGTAGCAGCAGTGTCTCGCAGTCCGCCGCGTGGATCAAAGGATCTATGGTTTTCCCTCGAGTCTTTCCCACGAGGCTTTCCCTCGAGGCTTTCCCACAGGGCTGTCCCACGTGCACACGTGGTGGGAGTCGATCCTCGGCTTGAACGTCAAGGCAGTGCAGGGTAAACAGGTTCCTCTGGAATGGACTGACACATCTGGGGGACTCTTGGAATGTTGGCACGACCCTGGAGTTCCTCTCGCATTTCCTGTGGAGAGCGCCTCCTTTTGAGATGCGACGGGAACGCCGGGAATTCTTTCCCTAGGAAACAGGGAAAGGATCCCTCATCTCGAGCTAGGAGGCGGAAACGGGGCTCCCCTGGATGTGTGCGGGACCCCACGTGCTTCCTCTCGAGTGGAGACGGGTATGTCGGGGAACTTCTTGAGTTGCAGCAAGGGTGTGAAGGACCCTTTGGAAGTTCCAGTGGTTAGACGTGATTAGCCTCGAGAAGCCTCAGCGGAAATGGGCCTCATCTCGCCTGGAGGGCAAAACCTCCTGGATTTTCTCGAGTTGCGGCAGGTGCTCTCGACTTACGACGGGGACCTCAGGGACCCGCTCTGGTGGCCTCAGGAAAGGCCAGTCCCCATGCGAGTTCCTCGGGGGCCTCTCGGGATACCTCTCCCGTCGATGCCGGGGCCTAAGACCTTGTGTGGAGTCGGGGCCGGAACCTGAGGATTCCTCTCCAGTGCTGACATGGATCTTAGGGTACTTCTGGAGTCTCCCCAGGGGAGTCAGTCCTCGTCTCGAATGCGGGCATGCACTTGCGCTTTCCTCCAGAGCGGTAGCAGCAGTGTCACGCAGTCCGCCGCGTGGATCAAAGGATCTATGGTTTTCCCTCGAGTCTTTCCCACGAGGCTTTCCCACGAGGCTTTCCCACAGGGCTGTCCCACGTGCACACGTGGTGGGAGTCGATCCTCGGCTTGAACGTCAAGGCAGTGCAGGGAAAACAGGTTCCTCTGGAATGGACTGACACATCTGGGGGACTCTTGGAATGGTGGCACGACCCTGGAGTTCCTCTCGCCTTTCCTGTGGAGAGCGCCTCCTCTTGAGATGCGACGGGAACGCCGGGAATTCTTTCCCTACGAAACAGGGAAAGGATCCCTCATCTCGAGCTAGGAGGCGGAAACGTGGCTCCCCTGGATGTGTGCGGGACCCCACGTGCTTCCTCTCAAGTGGAGACGGGTATGTCGGGGAACTTCTTGAGTTGCAGCAAGGGTGTGAAGGACCCTTTGGAAGTTCCAGTGGTTAGACGTGATTAGCCTAGAGAAGCCTCAGCGGAAATGGGCCTCATCTCTCCTGGAGGGCAAAACCTCCTGGATTTTCTCGAGTTGCGGCAGGTGCTCTCGACTTACGACGGGGACCTCAGGGACCCGCTCTGGTGGCCTCAGGAAAGGCCAGTCCCCATGCGAGTTCCTCGGGGGCCTCTCGGGATTCCTCTCCCGTCGATGCCGGGGCCTAAGACCTTGTGTGGAGTCGGGGCCGGAACCTGAGGATTCCTCTCCAATGCTGACATGGATCTTGGGGTACTTCTGGAGTCTCCCCAGGGGAGTCAGTCCTCGTCTCGAATGCGGGCATGCACTTGCGCTTTCCTCCAGAGCGGTAGCAGCAGTGTCACGCAGTCCGCCGCGTGGATCAAATGATCTATGGTTTTCCCTCGAGTCTTTCCCACGAGGCTTTCCCACGAGGCTTTCCCACAGGGCTGTCCCACGTGCACACGTGGTGGGAGTCGATCCTCGGCTTGAACGTCAAGGCAGTGCAGGGAAAACAGGTTCCTCTGGAATGGACTGACACATCTGGGGGACTCTTGGAATGGTGGCACGACCCTGGAGTTCCTCTCGCCTTTCCTGTGGAGAGCGCCTCCTCTTGAGATGCGACGGGAACGCCGGGAATTCTTTCCCTACGAAACAGGGAAAGGATCCCTCATCTCGAGCTAGGAGGCGGAAATGGGGCTCCCCTGGATGTGTGCGGGACCCCACGTGCTTCCTCTCGAGTGGAGACGGGTATGTCGGGGAACTTCTTGAGTTGCAGCAAGGGTGTGAAGCACCATTTGGAAGTTCCAGTGGTTAGACGTGATTAGCCTCGAGAAGCCTCAGCGGAAATGGGCCTCATCTCGCCTGGAGGGCAAAACCTCCTGGATTTTCTCGAGTTGCGGCAGGTGCTCTCGACTTACGACGGGGACCTCAGGGACCCGCTCTGGTGGCCTCAGGAAAGGCCAGTCCCATGCGAGTTCCTCGGGGGCGTCTCGGGATTCCTCTCCCGTCAATGCCGGGGCCTAAGACCTTTTGTGGACTCGGGGACGGAACCTGAGGATTCCTCTCCAGTGCTGACATGGATCTTGGGGTACTTCTGGAGTCTCCCCAGGGGAGTCAGTCCTCGTCTCGAATGCGGGCATGCACTTGCGCTTTCCTCCAGAGCGGTAGCAGCAGTGTCACGCAGTCCGCCGCGTGGATCAAAGGATCTATGGTTTTCCCTCGAGTCTTTCCCACGAGGCTTTCCCACGAGGCTTTCCCACAGGGCTGTCCCAAGTGCACACGTGGTGGGAGTCGATCCTCGGCTTGAACGTCAAGGCAGTGCAGGGAAAACAGGTTCCTCTAGAATGGACTGACACATCTGGGGGACTCTTGGAATGTTGGCACGACCCTGGAGTTCCTCTCGCCTTTCCTGTGGAGAGCGCCTCCTCTTGAGATGCGACGGGAACGCCGGGAATTCTTTCCCTACGAAACAGGGAAAGGATCCCTCATCTCGAGCTAGGAGGCGGAAACGGGGCTCCCCTGGATGTGTGCGGGACCCCACGTGCTTCCTCTCGAGTGGAGACGGGTATGTCGAGGAACTTCTTGAGTTGCAGCAAGGGTGTGAAGGACCCTTTGGAAGTTCCAGTGGTTAGACGTGATTAGCCTCGAGAAGCCTCAGCGGAAATGGGCCTCATCTCGCCTGGAGGGCAAAACCTCCTGGATTTTCTCGAGTTGCGGCAGGGGCTCTCGACTTTCGACGGGGACCTCAGGGACCCGCTCTGGTGGCCTCAGGAAAGGCCAGTCCCCATGCGAGTTCCTCGGGGGCCTCTCGGGATTCCTCTCCCGTCGATGCCGGGGCCTAAGACCTTGTGTGGAGTCGGGGCCGGAACCTGAGGATTCCTCTCCAGTGCTGACATGGATCTTGGCGTACTCCTGGAGTCTCCCCAGGGGAGTCAGTCCTCGTCTCGAATGCGGGCATGCACTTGCGCTTTCCTCCAGAGCGGTAGCAGCAGTGTCACGCAGTCCGCCGCGTGGATCAAAGGATCTATGGTTTTCCCTCGAGTCTTTCCCACGAGGCTTTCCCACGAGGCTTTCCCACAGGGCTGTCCCACGTGCACACGTGGTGGGAGTCGATCCTCGGCTTGAACGTCAAGGCAGTGCAGGGAAAACAGGTTCCTCTGGAATGGACTGACACATCTGGGGGACTCTTGGAATGGTGGCACGACCCTGGAGTTCCTCTCGCCTTTCCTGTGGAGAGCGCCTCCTCTTGAGATGCGACGGGAACGCCGGGAATTCTTTCCCTACGAAACAGGGAAAGGATCCCTCATCTCGAGCTAGGAGGCGGAAACGGGGCTCCCCTGGATGTGTGCGGGACCCCACGTGCTTCCTCTCGAGTGGAGACGGGTATGTCGGGGAACTTCTTGTGTTGCAGCAAGGGTGTGAAGGACCCTTTGGAAGTTCCAGTGGTTAGACGTGATTAGCCTCGAGAAGCCTCAGCGGAAATGGGCCTCATCTCGCCTGGAGGGCAAAACCTCCTGGATTTTCTCGAGTTGCGGCAGGTGCTCTCGACTTACGACGGGGACCTCAGGGACCCGCTCTGGTGGCCTCAGGAAAGGCCAGTCCCATGCGAGTTCCTCGGGGGCGTCTCGGGATTCCTCTCCCGTCAATGCCGGGGCCTAAGACCTTGTGTGGACTCGGGGACGTAACCTGAGGATTCCTCTCCAGTGCTGACATGGATCTTGGGGTACTTCTGGAGTCTCCCCAGGGGAGTCAGTCCTCGTCTCGAATGCGGGCATGCACTTGCGCTTTCCTCCAGAACGGCAGCAGCAGTGTCACGCAGTCCGCCGCGTGGATCAAAGGATATATGGTTTTCCCTCGAGTCTTTCCCACGAGGCTTTCCCACGAGGCTTTCCCACAGGGCTGTCCCAAGTGCACACGTGGTGGGAGTCGATCCTCGGCTTGAACGTCAAGGCAGTGCAGGGAAAACAGGTTCCTCTGGAATGGACTGACAAATCTGGGGGACTCTTGGAATGTTGGCACGACCCTGGAGTTCCTCTCGCCTTTCCTGTGGAGAGCGCCTCCTCTTGAGATGCGACGGGAACGCCGGGAATTCTTTCCCTAGGAAACAGGGAAAGGATCCCTCATCTCGAGCTAGGAGGCGGAAACGGGGCTCCCCTGGATGTGTGCGGGACCCCACGTGCTTCCTCTCGAGTGGAGACGGGTATGTCGAGGAACTTCTTGAGTTGCAGCAAGGGTGTGAAGGACCCTTTGGAAGTTCCAGTGGTTAGACGTGATTAGCCTCGAGAAGCCTCAGCGGAAATGGGCCTCATCTCGCCTGGAGGGCAAAACCTCCTGGATTTTCTCGAGTTGCGGCAGGTGCTCTCGACTAACGACGGGGACCTCAGGGACCCGCTCTGGTGGCCTCAGGAAAGGCCAGTCCCCATGCGAGTTCCTCGAGGGCCTCTCGGGATTCCTCTCCCGTCGATGCCGGGGCCTAAGACCTTGTGTGGAGTCGGGGCCGGAACCTGAGGATTCCTCTCCAGTGCTGACATGGATCTTGGGGTACTTCTGGAGTCTCCCCAGGGGAGTCAGTCCTCGTCTCGAATGCGGGCATGCACTTGCGCTTTCCTCCAGAGCGGTAGCAGCAGTGTCACGCAGTCCGCCGCGTGGATCAAAGGATCTATGGTTTTCCCTCGAGTCTTTCCCACGAGGCTTTCCTACGAGGCTTTCCCACAGGGCTGTCCCACGTGCACACGTGGTGGGAGTCGATCCTCGGCTTGAACGTCAAGGCAGTGCAGGGAAAACAGGTTCCTCTGGAATGGACTGACACATCTGGGGGACTCTTGGAATGGTGGCACGACCCTGGAGTTCCTCTCGCCTTTCCTGTGGAGAGCGCCTCCTCTTGAGATGCGACGGGAACGCCGGGAATTCTTTCCCTAGGAAACAGGGAAAGGATCCCTCATCTCGAGCTAGGAGGCGGAAACGGGGCTCCCCTGGATGTGTGCGGGACCCCACGTGCTTCCTCTCGAGTGGAGACGGGTATGTCGGGGAACTTCTTGAGTTGCAGCAAGGGTGTGAAGGACCCTTTGGAAGTTCCAGTGGTTAGATGTGATTAGCCTCGAGAAGCCTCAGCGGAAATGGGCCTCATCTCGCCTGGAGGGCAAAACCTCCTGGATTTTCTCGAGTTGCGGCAGGTGCTCTCGACTTACGACGGGGACCTCAGGGACCCGCTCTGGTGGCCTCAGGAAAGGCCAGTCCCCATGCGAGTTCCTCGGGGGCCTCTCGGGATTCCTCTCCCGTCGATGCCGGGGTCTAAGACCTTGTGTGGAGTCGGGGCCGGAACCTGAGGATTCCTCTCCAGTGCTGACATGGATCTTGGGGTAATTCTGGAGTCTCCCCAGGGGAGTCAGTCCTCGTCTCGAATGCGGGCATGCACTTGCGCTTTCCTCCAGAGCGGTAGCAGCAGTGTCACGCAGTCCACCGCGTGGATCAAAGGATCTATGATTTTCCCTCGAGTCTTTCCCACGAGGCTTTCCCACGAGGCTTTCCCACAGGGCTGTCCCACGTGCACACGTGGTGGGAGTCGATCCTCGGCTTGAACGTCAAGGCAGTGCAGGGAAAACAGGTTCCTCTGGAATGGACTGACATATCTGGGGGACTCTTGGAATGGTGGCACGACCCTGGAGTTCCTCTCGCCTTTCCTGTGGAGAGCGCCTCCTCTTGAGATGCGACGGGAACGCCGGGAATTCTTTCCCTACGAAACAGGGAAAGGATCCCTCATCTCGAGCTAGGAGGCGGAAACGGGGCTCCCCTGGATGTGTGCGGGACCCCACGTGCTTCCTCTCGAGTGGAGACGGGTATGTCGGGGAACTTCTTGAGTTGCAGCAAGGGTGTGAAGGACCCTTTGGAAGTTCCAGTGGTTAGACGTGATTAGCCTCGAGAAGCCTCAGCTGAAATGGGCCTCATCTCGCCTGGAGGGCAAAACCTCCTGGATTTTCTCGAGTTGCAGCAGGTGCTCTCGACTTACGACGGGGACCTCAGGGACCCGCTCTGGTGGCCTCAGGAAAGGCCAGTCCCCATGCGAGTTCCTCGGGGGCCTCTCGGGATTCCTCTCCCGTCGATTCCGGGGCCTAAGACCTTGTGTGGAGTCGGGGCCGGAACCTGAGGATTCCTCTCCAATGCTGACATGGATCTTGGGGTACTTCTGGAGTCTCCCCAGGTGAGTCAGTCCTCGTCTCGATGCGGGCATGCACTTGCGCTTTCCTCCAGAGCGGAAGCAGCAGTGTCACGCAGTCCGCCGCGTGGATCAAAGGATCTATGGTTTTCCCTCGAGTCTTTCCCACGAGGCTTTCCCACGAGGCTTTCCCACAGGGCTGTCCCACGTGCACACGTGGTGGGAGTCGATCCTCGGCTTGAACGTCAAGGCAGTGCAGGGAAAACAGGTTCCTCTGGAATGGACTGACACATCTGGGGGACTCTTGGAATGGTGGCACGACCCTGGAGTTCCTCTCGCCTTTCCTGTGGAGAGCGCCTCCTCTTGAGATGCGACGGGAACGCCGGGAATTCTTTCCCTACGAAACAGGGAAAGGATCCCTCATCTCGAGCTAGGAGGCGGAAACGGGGCTCCCCTGGATGTGTGCGGTGCCCCACGTGCTTCCTCTCGAGTGGAGACGGGTATGTCGGGGAACTTCTAGAGTTGCAGCAAGGGTGTGAAGGACCCTTTGGAAGTTCCAGTGGTTAGACTTGATTAGCCTCGAGAAGCCTCAGCGGAAATGGGCCTCATCTCGCCTGGAGGGCAAAACCTCCTGGATTTTCTCGAGTTGCGTCAGGTGCTCTCGACTTACGACGGGGACCTCAGGGACCCGCTCTGGTGGCCTCAGGAAAGGCCAGTCCCCATGCGAGTTCCTCGGGGGCCTCTCGGGATTCCTCTCCCTTCCATGCCGGGGCCTAAGACCTTGTGTGGACTCGGGGCCGGAACCTGAGGATTCCTCTCCAGTGCTGACATGGATCTTGGGGTACTTCTGGAGTCTCCCCAGGGGAGTCAGTCCTCGTCTCGAATGCGGGCATGCACTTGCGCTTTCCTCCAGAGCGGTAGCAGCAGTGTCACGCAGTCCGCCGCGTGGATCAAAGGATCTATGGTTTCCCTCGAGTCTTTCCCACTTAGCTTTCCCACGAGGCTTTCCCACAGGGCTGTCCCACGTGCACACGTGGTGGGAGTCGATCCTCGGCTTGAACGTCAAGGCAGTGCAGGGAAAACAGGTTCCTCTGGAATGGACTGACACATCTGGGGGACTCTTGGAATGGTGGCACGACCCTGGAGTTCCTCTCGCCTTTCCTGTGGAGAGCGCCTCCTCTTGAGATGCGACGGGAACGCCCGGAATTCTTTCCCTAGGTAACAGGGAAAGGATCCCTCATCTCGAGCTAGGAGGCGGAAACGGGGCTCCCCTGGATGTGTGCGGGACCCCACGTGCTTCCTCTCGAGTGGAGACGGGTATGTCGGGGAACTTCTTGAGTTGCAGCAAGGTTGTGAAGCACCCTTTGGAAGTTCCAGTGGTTAGACGTGATTAGCCTCGAGAAGCCTCAGCGGAAATGGGCCTCATCTCGCCTGGAGGGCAAAACCTCCTGGATTTTCTCGAGTTGCGGCAGGTGCTCTCGACTTAGGACGGGGACCTCAGGGACCCGCTCTGGAGGCCTCAGGAAAGGCCAGTCCCATGCGAGTTCCTCGGGGGCGTCTCGGGATTCCTCTCCCGTCGATGCCGGGGCCTAAGACCATGTGTGGACTCGGGGCCGGAACCTGAGGATTCCTCTCCAGTGCTGACATGGATCTTGGGGTACTTCTGGAGTCTCCCCAGGGGAGTCAGTCCTCGTCTCTAATGAGGGCATGCACTTGCGCTTTCCTCCAGAGCGATAGCAGCAGTGTCACGCAGTCCGCCGCGTGGATCAAAGGATCTATGGTTTTCCCTCGAGTCTTTCCCACGAGGCTTTCCCACGAGGCTTTCCCACAGGGCTGTCCCATGTGCACACGTGGTGGGAGTGGATCCTCGGCTTGAACGTCAAGGCAGTGCAGGGAAAACAGGTTCCTCTGGAATGGACTGACACATCTGGGGGACTCTTGGAATGGTGGCACGACCCTGGAGTTCCTCTCGCCTTTCCTGTGGAGAGCGCCTCCTCTTGAGATGCGACGGGAACGCCGGGAATTCTTTCCCTACGAAACAGGGAAAGGATCCCTCATCTCGAGCTAGGAGGCGGAAACGGGGCTCCCCTGGATGTGTGCGGGACCCCACGTGCTTCCTCTCGAGTGGAGACGGGTATGTCGGGGAACTTCTTGAGTTGCAGCAAGGGTGTGAAGGACCCTTTGGAAGTTCCAGTGGTTAGACGTGATTAGCCTCGAGAAGCCTCAGCTGAAATGGGCCTCATCTCGCCTGGAAGGCAAAACCTCCTGGATTTTCTCGAGTTGCGGCAGGTGCTCTCGACTTACGACGGGGACCTCAGGGACCCGCTCTGGTGGCCTCAGGAAAGGCCAGTCCCCATGCGAGTTCCTCGGGGACCTCTCGGGATTCCTCTCCCGTCGATGCCGGGGCCTAAGACCTTGTGTGGAGTCGGGGCCGGAACCTGAGGATTCCTCTCCAGTGCTGACATGGATCTTGGGGTACTTCTGGAGTCTCCCCAGGGGAGTCAGTCCTCGTCTCGAATGCGGGCATGCACTTGCGCTTTCCTCCAGAGCGGTAGCAGCAGTGTCACGCAGTCCGCCGCGTGGATCAAAGGATCTATGGTTTTCCCTCGAGTCTTTCCCACGAGGCTTTCCCACGAGGCTTTCCCACAGGGCTGTCCCACGTGCACACGTGGTGGGAGTCGATCCTCGGCTTGAACGTCAAGGCAGTGCAGGGAAAACCGGTTCCTCTGGAATGGACTGACACATCTGGGGGACTCTTGGAATGGTGGCACGACCCTGGAGTTCCTCTCGCCTTTCCTGTGGAGAGCGCCTCCTCTTGAGATGCGACGGGAACGCCGGGAATTCTTTCCCTACGAAACAGGGAAAGGATCCCTCATCTCGAGCTAGGAGGCGGAAACGGGGCTCCCCTGGATGTGTGAGGGACCCCACGTGCTTCCTCTCGAGTGGAGACGGGTATGTCGGGGAACTTCTTGAGTTGCAGCAAGGGTGTGAAGGACCCTTTGGAAGTTCCAGTGGTTAGACGTGATTAGCCTCGAGAAACCTCAGCGGAAATGGGCCTCATCTCGCCTGGAGGGCAAAACCTCCTGGATTTTCTCGAGTTGCGGCAGGTGCTCTCGACTTACGACGGGGACCTCAGGGACCCGCTCTGGTGGCCTCAGTAAAGGCCAGTCCCATGCGAGTTCCTCGGGGGCGTCTCGGGATTCCTCTCCCGTCGATGCCGGGGCCTAAGACCTTGTGTGGAGTCGGGGCCGGAACCTGAGGATTCCTCTCCAGTGCTGACATGGATCTTGGGGTACTTCTGGAGTCTCCCCAGGGGAGTCAGTCTTCGTCTCGAATGCGGGCATGCACTTGCGCTTTCCTCCAGAGCGGTAGCAGCAGTGTCACGCAGTCCGCCGCGTGGATCAAAGGATCTATGGTTTTCCCTCGAGTCTTTCCCAAGAGGCTTTCCCACGAGGCTTTAACACAGGGCTGTCCCACGTGCACACGTGGTGGGAGTCGATCCTCGGCTTGAACGTCAAGGCAGCGCAGGGAAAACAGGTTCCTCTGGAATGGACTGACACATCTGGGGGACTCTTGGAATGTTGGCACGACCCTGGAGTTCCTCTCGCCTTTCCTGTGGAGAGCGCCTCCTCTTGAGATGCGACGGGAACGCCGGGAATTCTTTCCCTACGAAACAGGGAAAGGATCCCTCATCTCGAGCTAGGAGGCGGAAACGGGGCTCCCCTGGATGTGTGCGGGACCCCACGTGCTTCCTCTCGAGTGGAGACGGGTATGTCGGGGAACTTCTTGAGTTGCAGCAAGGGTGTGAAGCACCCTTTGGAAGTTCCAGTGGTTAGACGTGATTAGCCTCGAGAAGCCTCAGCGGAAATGGGCCTCATCTCGCCTGGAGGGCAAAACCTCCTGGATTTCCTCGAGTTGCGGCAGGTGCTCTCGATTTACGACGGGGACCTCAGGGACCCGCTCTGGTGGCCTCAGGAAAGGCCAGTCCCCATGCGAGTTCCTCGGGGGCCTCTCGGGGTTCCTCTCCCGTCGATGCCGGGGCCTAAGACCTTGTGTGGAGTCGGGGCCGGAACCTGAGGATTCCTCTCCAGTGCTGACATGGATCTTGGGGTACTTCTGGAGTCTCCCCAGGGGAGTCAGTCCTCGTCTCGAATGCGGGCATGCACTTGCGCTTTCCTCCAGAGCGGTAGCAGCAGTGTCACGCAGTCCGCCGCGTGGATCAAAGGATCTATGGTTTCCCTCGAGTCTTTCCCACGAGGCTTTCCCACGAGGCTTTCCCACAGGGCTGTCCCACGTGCACACGTGGTGGGAGTCGATCCTCGGCTTGAACGTCAAGGAAGTGCAGGGAAAACAGGTTCCTCTGGAATGGACTGACACATCTGGGGGACTCTTGGAATGGTGGCACGACCCTGGAGTTCCTCTCGCCTTTCCTGTGGAGAGCGCCTCCTCTTGAGATGCGACGGGAACGCCGGGAATTCTTTCCCTACGAAACAGGGAAAGGATCCCTCATCTCGAGCTAGGAGGCGGAAACGGGGCTCCCCTGGATGTGTGAGGGACCCCACGTGCGTCCTCTCGAGTGGAGACGGGTATGTCGGGGAACTTCTTGAGTTGCAGCAAGGGTGTGAAGGACCCTTTGGAAGTTCCAGTGGTTAGACGTGATTAGCCTCGAGAAGCCTCAGGGGAAATGGGCCTCATCTCGCCTGGAGGGCAAAACCTCCTGGATTTTCTCGAGTTGCGGCAGGTGCTCTCGACTTACGACGGGGACCTCAGGGACCCGCTCTGGTGGCCTCAGGAAAGGCCAGTCCCCATGCGAGTTCCTCGGGGGCCTCTCGGGATTCCTCTCCCGACGATGCCGGGGCCTAAGACCTTGTGTGGACTCGGGGCCGGAACCTGAGGATTCCTCTCCAGTGCTGACATGGATCTTGGGGAACTTCTGGAGTCTCCCCAGGGGAGTCAGTCCTCGTCTCGAATGCGGGCATGCACTTGCGCTTTCCTCCAGAGCGGTAGCAGCAGTGTCACGCAGTCCGCCGCGTGGATCAAAGGATCTATGGTTTTCCCTCGAGTCTTTCCCACGAGGCTTTCCCACGAGGCTTTCCCACAGGGCTGTCCCACGTGCACACGTGGTGGGAGTGGATCCTCGGCTTGAACGTCAAGGCAGTGCAGGGAAAACAGGTTCCTCTGGAATGGACTGACACATCTGGGGGACTCTTGGAATGGTGGCACGACCCTGGAGTTCCTCTCGCCTTTCCTGTGGAGAGCGCCTCCTCTTGAGATGCGACGGGAACGCCGGGAATTCTTTCCCTACGAAACAGGGAAAGGATCCCTCATCTCGAGCTAGGAGGCAGAAACGGGTCTCCCCTGGATGTGTGCGGGACCCCACGTGCTTCCTCTCGAGTGGAGACGGGTATGTCGGGGAACTTCTTGAGTTGCAGCAAGGGTGTGAAGCACCCTTTGGAAGTTCCAGTGGTTAGACGTGATTAGCCTCGAGAAGCCTCAGCGGAAATGGGCCTCATCTCGCCTGGAGGGCAAAACCTCCTGGATTTCCTCGAGTTGCGGCAGGTGCTCTCGATTTACGACGGGGACCTCAGGGACCCGCTCTGGTGGCCTCAGGAAAGGCCAGTCCCCATGCGAGTTCCTCGGGGGCCTCTCGGGATTCCTCTCCCGTCGATGCCGGGGCCTAAGACCTTGTGTGGAGTCGGGGCCGGAACCTGAGGATTCCTCTCCAGTGCTGACATGGATCTTGGGGTACTTCTGGAGTTTCCCCAGGGGAGTCAGTCCTCGTCTCGAATGCGGGCATGCACTTGCGCTTTCCTCCAGAGCGGTAGCAGCAGTGTCACGCAGTCCGCCGCGTGGATCAAAGGATCTATGGTTTCCCTCGAGTCTTTCCCACGAGGCTTTCCCACGAGGCTTTCCCACAGGGCTGTCCCACGTGCACACGTGGTGGGAGTCGATCCTCGGCTTGAACGTCAAGGAAGTGCAGGGAAAACAGGTTCCTCTGGAATGGACTGACACATCTGGGGGACTCTTGGAATGGTGGCACGACCCTGGAGTTCCTCTCGCCTTTCCTGTGGAGAGCGCCTCCTCTTGAGATGCGACGGGAACGCCGGGAATTCTTTCCCTACGAAACAGGGAAAGGATCCCTCATCTCGAGCTAGGAGGCGGAAACGGGTCTCCCCTGGATGTGTGAGGGACCCCACGTGCTTCCTCTCGAGTGGAGACGGGTATGTCGGGGAACTTCTTGAGTTGCAGCAAGGGTGTGAAGGACCCTTTGGAAGTTCCAGTGGTTAGACGTGATTAGCCTCGAGAAGCCTCAGCGGAAATGGGCCTCATCTCGCCTGGAGGGCAAAACCTCCTGGATTTTCTCGAGTTGCGGCAGGTGCTCTCGACTTAGGACGGGGACCTCAGGGACCCGCTCTGGTGGCCTCAGTAAAGGCCAGTCCCATGCGAGTTCCTCGGGGTCGTCTCGGGATTCCTCTCCCGTCGATGGCGGGGCCTAAGACCTTGTGTGGAGTCGGGGCCGGAACCTGAGGATTCCTCTCCAGTGCTGACATGGATCTTGGGGTACTTCTGGAGTCTCCCCAGGGGAGTCAGTCCTCGTCTCGAATGCGGGCATGCACTTGCGCTTTCCTCCAGAGCGGTAGCAGCAGTGTCACGCAGTCCGCCGCGTGGATCAAAGGATCTATGGTTTTCCCTCGAGTCTTTCCCACGAGGCTTTCCCACGAGGCTTTCCCACAGGGCTGTCCCACGTGCACACGTGGTGGGAGTGGATCCTCGGCTTGAACGTCAAGGCAGTGCAGGGAAAACAGGTTCCTCTGGAATGGACTGACAAATCTGGGGGACTCTTGGAATGTTGGCACGACCCTTGAGTTCCTCTCGCCTTTCCTGTGGAGAGCGCCTCCTCTTGAGATGCGACGGGAACGCCGGGAATTCTTTCCCTAGGAAACAGGGAAAGGATCCCTCATCTCGAGCTAGGAGGCGGAAACGGGGCTCCCCTGGATGTGTGCGGGACCCCACGTGCTTCCTCTCGAGTGGAGACGGGTATGTCGGGGAACTTCTTGAGTTGCAGCAAGGGTGTGAAGGACCCTTTGGAAGTTCCAGTGGTTAGACGTGATTAGCCTCGAGAAGCCTCAGCGGAAATGGGCCTCATCTCGCCTGGAGGGCAAAACCTCCTGGATTTTCTCGAGTTGCGGCAGGTGCTCTCGACTTACGACGGGGACCTCAGGGACCCGCTCTGGTGGCCTCAGGAAAGGCCAGTCCCCATGCGAGTTCCTCGGGGGCCTCTCGGGATTCCTCTCCCGTCGATGCCGGGGCCTAAGACCTTGTGTGGAGTCGGGGCCGGAACCTGAGGATTCCTCTCCAGTGCTGACATGGATCTTGGGGTACTTCTGGAGTCTCCCCAGGGGAGTCAGTCCTCGTCTCGAATGCGGGCATGAACTTGCGCTTTCCTCCAGAGCGGTAGCAGCAGTGTCACGCAGTCCGCCGCGTGGATCAAAGGATCTATGGTTTTCCCTCGAGTCTTTCCCACGAGGCTTTCCCACGAGGCTTTCCCACAGGGCTGTCCCACGTGCACACGTGGTGGGAGTGGATCCTCGGCTTGAACGTCAAGGCAGTGCAGGGAAAACAGGTTCCTCTGGAATGGACTGACACATCTGGGGGACTCTTGGAATGGTGTCACGACCCTGGAGTTCCTCTCGCCTTTCCTGTGGAGAGCGCCTCCTCTTGAGATGCGACGGGAACGCCGGGAATTCTTTCCCTACGAAACAGGGAAAGGATCCCTCATCTCGAGCTAGGAGGCGGAAACGGGGCTCCCCTGGATGTGTGCGGGACCCCACGTGCTTCCTCTCGAGTGGAGACGGGTATGTCGGGGAACTTCTTGAGTTGCAGCAAGGTTGTGAAGCACCCTTTGGAAGTTCCAGTGGTTAGACGTGATTAGCCTCGAGAAGCCTCAGCGGAAATGGGCCTCATCTCGCCTGGAGGGCAAAACCTCCTGGATTTTCTCGAGTTGCGGCAGGTGCTCTCGACTTAGGACGGGGACCTCAGGGACCCGCTCTGGAGGCCTCAGGAAAGGCCAGTCCCCATGCGAGTTCCACTGGGGCCTCTCGGGATTCCTCTCCCGTCGATGCCGGGGCCTAAGACCTTGTGTGGAGTCGGGGCCGGAACCTGAGGATTCCTCTCCAGTGCTGACATGGATCTTGGGGTACTTCTGGAGTCTCCCCAGGGGAGTCAGTCCTCGTCTCGAATGCGGGCATGCACTTGCGCTTTCCTCAAGAGCGGTAGCAGCAGTGTCACGCAGTCCGCCGCGTGGATCAAAGGATCTATGGTTTTCCCTCGAGTCTTTCCCACGAGGCTTTCCCACGAGGCTTTCCCACAGGGCTGTCCCACGTGCACACGTGTTGGGAGACGATCCTCGGCTTGAACGTCAAGGAAGTGCAGGGAAAACAGGTTCCTCTGGAATGGACTGACACATCTGGGGGACTCTTGGAATGGTGGCACGACCCTGGAGTTCCTCTCGCCTTTCCTGTGGAGAGCGCCTCCTCTTGAGATGCGACGGGAACGCCGGGAATTCTTTCCCTACGAAACAGGGAAAGGATCCCTCATCTCGAGCTAGGAGGCGGAAACGGGTCTCCCCTGGATGTGTGCGGGACCCCTGGTGCTTCCTCTCGAGTGGAGACGGGTATGTCGGGGAACTTCTTGAGTTGCAGCAAGGGTGTGAAGCACCCTTTGGAAGTTCCAGTGGTTAGACGTGATTAGCCTCGAGAAGCCTCAGCGGAAATGGGCCTCATCTCGCCTGGAGGGCAAAACCTCCTGGATTTCCTCGAGTTGCGGCAGGTGCTCTCGATTTACGACGGGGACCTCAGGGACCCGCTCTGGTGGCCTCAGGAAAGGCCAGTCCCCATGCGAGTTCCTCGGGGGCCTCTCGGGATTCCTCTCCCGTCGATGCCGGGTCCTAAGACCTTGTGTGGAGTCGGGGCCGGAACCTGAGGATTCCTCTCCAGTGCTGACATGGATCTTGGGGTACTTCTGGAGTCTCCCCAGGGGAGTCAGTCCTCGTCTCGAATGCGGGCATGCACTTGCGCTTTCCTCCAGAGCGGTAGCAGCAGTGTCACGCAGTCCGCCGCGTGGATCAAAGGATCTATGGTTTTCCCTCGAGTCTTTCCCACGAGGCTTTCCCACGAGGCTTTCCCACAGGGCTGTCCCACGTGCACACGTGGTGGGAGTCGATCCTCGGCTTGAACGTCAAGGCAGTGCAGGGAAAACAGGTTCCTCTGGAATGGACTGACACATCTGGGGGACTCTTGGAATGGTGGCACGACCCTGGAGTTCCTCTCGCCTTTCCTGTGGAGAGCGCCTCCTCTTGAGATGCGACGGGAACGCCGGGAATTCTTTCCCTACGAAACAGGGAAAGGATCCCTCATCTCGAGCTAGGAGGCGGAAACGGGGCTCCCCTGGATGTGTGCGGGACCCCACGTGCTTCCTCTCGAGTGGAGATGGGTATGTCGGGGAACTTCTTGAGTTGCAGCAAGGGTGTGAAGGACCCTTTGGAAGTTCCAGTGGTTAGACGTGATTAGCCTCGAGAAGCCTCAGCGGAAATGGGCCTCATCTCGCCTGGAGGGCAAAAGTCCTGGATTTTCTCGAGTTGCGGCAGGTGCTCTCGACTTACGACGGGGACCTCAGGGACCCGCTCTGGTGGCCTCAGGAAAGGCCAGTCCCCATGCGAGTTCCACGGGGGCCTCTCGGGATTCCTCTCCCGTCGATGCCGGGGCCTAAGACCTTGTGTGGAGTCGGGGCCGGAACCTGAGGATTCCTCTCCAGTGCTGACATGGATCTTGGGGTACTTCTGGAGTCTCCCCAGGGGAGTCAGTCCTCGTCTCGAATGCGGGCATGCACTTGCGCTTTCCTCCAGAGCGGTAGCAGCAGTGTCACGCAGTCCGCCGCGTGGATCAAAGGATCTATGGTTTTCCCTCGAGTCTTTCCCACGAGGCTTTCCCACGAGGCTTTCCCACAGGGCTGTCCCACGTGCACACGTGGTGGGAGTCGATCCTCGGCTTGAACGTCAAGGCAGTGCAGGGAAAACCGGTTCCTCTGGAATGGACTGACACATCTGGGGGACTCCTGGAATGGTGGCACGACCCTGGAGTTCCTCTCGCCTTTCCTGTGGAGAGCGCCTCCTCTGGAGATGCGACGGGAACGCCGGGAATTCTTTCCCTACGAAACAGGGAGAGGATCCCTCATCTCGAGCTAGGAGGCGGAAACGGGGCTCCCCTGGATGTGTGCGGGACCCCACGTGCTTCCTCTCGAGTGGAGACGGGTATGTCGGGGAACTTCTTGAGTTGCAGCAAGGGTGTGAAGGACCCTTTGGAAGTTCCAGTGGTTAGACGTGATTAGCCTCGAGAAGCCTCAGCGGAAATGGGCCTCATCTCGCCTGGAGGGCAAAACCTCCTGGATTTTCTCGAGTTGTGGCAGGTGCTCTCGACTTACGACGGGGACCTCAGGGACCCGCTCTGGTGGCCTCAGGAAAGGCCAGTCCCCATGCGAGTTCCTCGGGGGCCTCTCGGGATTCCTCTCCCGTCGATGCCGGGCCCTTAGACCTTGTGTGGAGTCGGGGCCGGAACCTGAGGATTCCTCTCCAGTGCTGACATGGATCTTGGGGTAATTCTGGAGTCTCCCCAGGGGAGTCAGTCCTCGTCTCGAATGCGGTCATGCACTTGCGCTTTCCTCCAGAACGGTAGCAGCAGTGTCACGCAGTCCGCCGCGTGGATCAAAGGATCTATGGTTTTCCCTCGAGTCTTTCCCAAGAGGCTTTCCCACGAGGCTTTCCCACAGGGCTGTCCCACGTGCACACGTGGTGGGAGTCGATCCTCGGCTTGAACGTCAAGGCAGTGCAGGGAAAACAGGTTCCTCTGGAATGGACTGACACATCTGGGGGACTCTTGGAATGGTGGCACGACCCTGGAGTTCCTCTCGCCTTTACTGTGGAGACCGCCTCCTCTGGAGATGCGACGGGAACGCCGGGAATTCTTTCCCTACGAAACAGGGAAAGGATCCCTCATCTCGAGCTAGGAGGCGGAAACGTGGCTCCCCTGGATGTGTGAGGGACCCCACGTGCTTCCTCTCGAGTGGAGACAGGTATGTCGGGAAACTTCTTGAGTTGCAGCAAGGGTGTGAAGCACCCTTTGGAAGTTCCAGTGGTTAGACGTGATTAGCCTCGAGAAGCCTCAGCGGAAATGGGCCTCATCTCGCCTGGAAGGCAAAACCTCCTGGATTTTCTCGAGTTGCGGCAGGTGCTCTCGACTTACGACGGGGACCTCAGGGACCCGCTCTGGTGGCCTCAGGAAAGGCCAGTCCCCATGCGAGTTCCTCGGGGGCCTCTCGGGATTCCTCTCCCGTCGATGCCGGGGCCTAAGACCTTGTGTGGAATCGGGGCCGGAACCTGAGGATTCCTCTCCAGTGCTGACATGGATCTTGGGGTACTTCTGGAGTCTCCCCAGGGGAGTCAGTCCTCGTCTCGAATGCAGGCATGCACTTTCGCTTTCCTCCAGAGCGGTAGCAGCAGTGTCACGCAGTCCGCCGCATGGATCAAAGGATCTATGGTTTTCCCTCGAGTCTTTCCCACGAGGCTTTCCCACGAGGCTTTCCCACAGGGCTGTCCCACGTGCACACGTGGTGGGAGTCG
Organism: Ovis canadensis; assembly: GCF_042477335.2. Taxonomy (NCBI): domain Eukaryota; kingdom Metazoa; phylum Chordata; class Mammalia; order Artiodactyla; family Bovidae; genus Ovis; species Ovis canadensis. The sequence goes on along the minus strand of NC_091262.1, from coordinate 2,428,404 downwards.
ATCCTCGGCTTGAACGTCAAGGCAGTGCAGGGAAAACAGGTTCCTCTGGAATGGACTGACACATCTGGGGGACTCTTGGAATGGTGGCACGACCCTGGAGTTCCTCTCGCGTTTCCTGTGGAGAGCGCCTCCTCTTGAGATGCGACGGGAACGCCGGGAATTCTTTCCCTACGAAACAGGGAAAGGATCCCTCATCTCGAGCTAGGAGGCGGAAACGGGGCTCCCTTGGATGTGTGCGGGACCCCACGTGCTTCCTCTCGAGTGGAGACGGGTATGTCGGGGAACTTCTTGAGTTGCAGCAAGGGTGTGAAGGACCCTTTGGAAGTTCCAGTGGTTAGACGTGATTAGCCTCGAGAAGCCTCAGCGGAAATGGGCCTCATCTCGCCTGGAGGGCAAAACCTCCTGGCTTTTCTCGAGTTGCGGCAGGTGCTCTCGACTTACGACGGGGACCTCAGGGACCCGCTCTGGTGGCCTCAGGAAAGGCCAGTCCCCATGCGAGTTCCTCGGGGGCCTCTCGGGATTCCTCTCCCGTCGATGCCGGGGCCTAAGACCTTGTGTGGAGTCGGGGCCGGAACCTGAGGATTCCTCTCCAGTGCTGACCTGGATCTTGGGGTACTTCTGGAGTCTCCCCAGGGGAGTCAGTCCTCGTCTCGAATGCGGGCATGCACTTGCGCTTTCCTCCAGAGCGGTAGCAGCAGTGTCACGCAGTCCGCCGCGTGGATCAAAGGATCTATGGTTTTCCCTCGAGTCTTTCCCACGAGGCTTTCCCACGAGGCTTTCCCACAGGGCTGTCCCACGTGCACACGTGGTGGGAGTCGATCCTCGGCTTGAACGTCAAGGCAGTGCAGGGAAAACCGGTTCCTCTGGAATGGACTGACACATCTGGGGGACTCTTGGAATGGTGGCACGACCCTGGAGTTCCTCTCGCCTTTCCTGTGGAGAGCGCCTCCTCTTGAGATGCGACGGGAACGCCGGGAATTCTTTCCCTACGAAACAGGGAAAGGATCCCTCATCTCGAGCTAGGAGGCGGAAACGGGGCTCCCCTGGATGTGTGCGGGACCCCACGTGCTTCCTCTCGAGTGGAGACCGGTATGTCGGGGAACTTCTTGAGATGCAGCAAGGGTGTGAAGGACCCTTTGGATGTTCCAGTGGTTAGACGTGATTAGCCTCGAGAAGCCTCAGCGGAAATGGGCCTCATCTCGCCTGGAGGGCAAAACCTCCTGGATTTTCTCGAGTTGGGGCAGGTGCTCTCGACTTACGACGGGGACCTCAGGGACCCGCTCTGGTGGCCTCAGGAAAGGCCAGTCCCCATGCGAGTTCCTCGGGGGCCTCTCGGGATTCCTCTCCCTTCGATGCCGGGGCCTAAGACCTTGTGTGGAGTCGGGGCCGGAACCTGAGTATTCCTCTCCAGTGCTGACATGGATCTTGGGGTACTTCTGGAGTCTCCCCAGGGGAGTCAGTCCTCGTCTCGAATGCGGGCATGCACTTGCGCTTTCCTCCAGAGCGGTAGCAGCAGTGTCACGCAGTCCGCCGCGTGGATCAAAGGATCTATGGTTTTCCCTCGAGTCTTTCCCACGAGGCTTTCCCACGAGGCTTTCCCACAGGGCTGTCCCACGTGCACACGTGGTGGGAGTCGATCCTCGGCTTGAACGTCAAGGCAGTGCAGGGAAAACAGGTTCCTCTGGAATGGACTGACACATCTGGGGGACTCTTGGAATGGTGGCACGACCCTGGAGTTCCTCTCGCCTTTCCTGTGGAGAGCGCCTCCTCTTGAGATGCGACGGGAACGCCGGGAATTCTTTCCCTACGAAACAGGGAAAGGATCCCTCATCTCGAGGTAGGAGGCGGAAACGGGGCTCCCCTGGATGTGTGCGGGACCCCACGTGCTTCCTCTCGAGTGGAGACGGGTATGTCGGGGAACTTCTTGAGTTGCAGCAAGGGTGTGAAGGACCCTTTGGAAGTTCCAGTGGTTAGACGTGATTAGCCTCGAGAAGCCTCAGCGGAAATGGGCCTCATCTCGCCTGGAGGGCAAAAGTCCTGGATTTTCTCGAGTTGCGGCAGGTGCTCTCGACTTACGACGGGGACCTCAGGGACCCGCTCTGGTGGCCTCAGGAAAGGCCAGTCCCCATGCGAGTTCCACGGGGGCCTCTCGGGATTCCTCTCCCGTCGATGCCGGGGCCTAAGACCTTGTGTGGAGTCGGGGCCGGAACCTGAGGATTCCTCTCCAGTGCTGACATGGATCTTGGGGTACTTCTGGAGTCTCCCCAGGGGAGTCAGTCCTCGTCTCGAATGCGGGCATGCACTTGCGCTTTCCTCCAGAGCGGTAGCAGCAGTGTCACGCAGTCCGCCGCGTGGATCAAAGGATCTATGGTTTTCCCTCGAGTCTTTCCCACGAGGCTTTCCCACGAGGCTTTCCCACAGGGCTGTCCCACGTGCACACGTGGTGGGAGTCGATCCTCGGCTTGAACGTCAAGGCAGTGCAGGGAAAACCGGTTCCTCTGGAATGGACTGACACATCTGGGGGACTCTTGGAATGGTGGCACGACCCTGGAGTTCCTCTCGCCTTTCCTGTGGAGAGCGCCTCCTCTGGAGATGCGACGGGAACGCCGGGAATTCTTTCCCTACGAAACAGGGAAAGGATCCCTCATCTCGAGCTAGGAGGCGGAAACGGGGCTCCCCTGGATGTGTGAGGGACCCCACGTGCTTCCTCTCGAGTGGAGACAGGTATGTCGGGAAACTTCTTGAGTTGCAGCAAGGGTGTGAAGCACCCTTTGGAAGTTCCAGTGGTTAGACGTGATTAGACTCGAGAAGCCTCAGCGGAAATGGGCCTCATCTCGCCTGGAGGGCAAAACCTCCTGGATTTTCTCGAGTTGCGGCAGGTTGTCTCTACTTACGACGGGGACCTCAGGGACCCGCTCTGGTGGCCTCAGGAAAGGCCAGTCCCCATGCGAGTTCCTCGGGGGCCTCTCGGGATTCCTCTCCCGTCGATGCCGGGGCCTAAGACCTTGTGTGGAATCGGGGCCGGAACCTGAGGATTCCTCTCCAGTGCTGACATGGATCTTGGGGTACTTCTGGAGTCTCCCCAGGGGAGTCAGTCCTCGTCTCGAATGCGGGCATGCACTTTCGCTTTCCTCCAGAGCGGTAGCAGCAGTGTCACGCAGTCCGCCGCATGGATCAAAGGATCTATGGTTTTCCCTCGAGTCTTTCCCACGAGGCTTTCCCACGAGGCTTTCCCACAGGGCTGTCCCACGTGCACACGTGGTGGGAGTCGATCCTCGGCTTGAACGTCAAGGCAGTGCAGGGAAAACAGGTTCCTCTGGAATGGACTGACACATCTGGGGGACTCTTGGAATGGTGGCACGACCCTGGAGTTCCTCTCGCCTTTCCTGTGGAGAGCGCCTCCTCTTGAGATGCGACGGGAACGCCGGGAATTCTTTCCCTACGAAACAGGGAAAGGATCCCTCATCTCGAGCTAGGAGGCGGAAACGGGGCTCCCCTGGATGTGTGCGGGACCCCACGTGCTTCCTCTCGAGTGGAGACGGGTATGTCGGGGAACTTCTTGAGTTGCAGCAAGGGTGTGAAGGACCCTTTGGAAGTTCCAGTGGTTAGACGTGATTAGCCTCGAGAAGCCTCAGCGGAAATGGGCCTCATCTCGCCTGGAGGGCAAAACCTCCTGGATTTTCTCGAGTTGCGGCAGGTGCTCTCGACTTACGACGGGGACCTCAGGGACCCGCTCTGGTGGCCTCAGGAAAGGCCAGTCCCCATGCGAGTTCCTCGGGGGCCTCTCGGCATTCCTCTCCCGTCGATGCCGGGGCCTAAGACCTTGTGTGGAGTCGGGGCCGGAACCTGAGGATTCCTCTCCAGTGCTGACATGGATCTTGGGGTACTTCTGGAGTCTCCCCAGGGGAGTCAGTCCTCGTCTCGAATGCGGGCATGCACTTGCGCTTTCCTCCAGAGCGGTAGCAGCAGTGTCACGCAGTCCGCCGCGTGGATCAAAGGATCTATGGTTTTCCCTCGAGTCTTTCCCACGAGGCTTTCCCACGAGGCTTTCCCACAGGGCTGTCCCACGTGCACACGTTGTGGGAGTCGATCCTCGGCTTGAACGTCAAGGCAGTGCAGGGAAAACAGGTTCCTCTGGAATGGACTGACACATCTGGGGGACTCTTGGAATGGTGGCACGACCCTGGAGTTCCTCTCGCCTTTCCTGTGGAGAGCGCCTCCTCTTGAGATGCGACGGGAACGCCGGGAATTCTTTCCCTACGAAACAGGGAAAGGATCCCTCATCTCGAGCTAGGAGGCGGAAACGGGGCTCCCCTGGATGTGTGCGGAACCCCACGTGCTTCGTCTCGAGTGGAGACGGGTATGTCGGGCAACTTCTTGAGTTGCAGCAAGGGTGTGAAGGACCCTTTGGAAGTTCCAGTGGTTAGACGTGATTAGCCTCGAGAAGCCTCAGCGGAAATGGGCCTCATCTCGCCTGGAGGGCAAATCCTCCTGGATTTTCTCGAGTTGCGGCAGGTGCTCTCGACTTACGACGGGGACCTCAGGGACCCGCTCTGGTGGCCTCAGTAAAGGCCAGTCCCATGCGAGTTCCTCGGGGGCGTCTCGGGATTCCTCTCCCGTCGATGCCGGGGCCTAAGACCTTGTGTGGAGTCGGGGCCGGAACCTGAGGATTCCTCTCCAGTGCTGACATGGATCTTGGGGTACTTCTGGAGTCTCCCCAGGGGAGTCAGTCCTCGTCTCGAATGCGGGCATGCACTTGCGCTTTCCTCCAGAGCGGTAGCAGCAGTGTCACGCAGTCCGCCGCGTGGATCAAAGGATCTATGGTTTTCCCTCGAGTCTTTCCCACGAGGCTTTCCCACGAGGCTTTCCCACAGGGCTGTCCCACGTGCACACGTGGTGGGAGTCAATCCTCGGCTTGAACGTCAAGGCAGTGCAGGGAAAACCGGTTCCTCTGGAATGGACTGACACATCTGGGGGACTCTTGGAATGGTGGCACGACCCTGGAGTTCCTCTCGCCTTTCCTGTGGAGAGCGCCTCCTCTGGAGATGCGACGGGAACGCCGGGAATTCTTTCCCTACGAAACAGGGAAAGGATCCCTCATCTCGAGCTAGGAGGCGGAAACGGGGCTCCCCTGGATGTGTGCGGGACCCCACGTGCTTCCTCTCGAGTGGAGACGGGTATGTCGGGGAACTTCTTGAGTTGCAGCAAGGGTGTGAAGGACCCTTTGGAAGTTCCTGTGGTTAGACGTGATTAGCCTCGAGAAGCCTCAGCGGAAATGGGCCTCATCTCGCCTGGAGGGCAAAACCTCCTGGATTTTCTCGAGTTGTGGCAGGTGCTCTGGACTTACGACGGGGACCTCAGGGACCCGCTCTGGTGGCCTCAGGAAAGGCCAGTCCCCATGCGAGTTCCTCGGGGGCCTCTCGGGATTCCTCTCCCGTCGATGCCGGGGCCTTAGACCTTGTGTGGAGTCGGGGCCGGAACCTGAGGATTCCTCTCCAGTGCTGACATGGATCTTGGGGTACTTCTGGAGTCTCCCCAGGGGAGTCAGTCCTCGTCTCGAATGCGGTCATGCACTTGCGCTTTCCTCCAGAACGGTAGCAGCAGTGTCACGCAGTCCGCCGCGTGGATCAAAGGATCTATGGTTTTCCCTCGAGTCTTTCCCAAGAGGCTTTCCCAAGAGGCTTTCCCACAGGGCTGTCCCACGTGCACACGTTGTGGGAGTCGATCCTCGGCTTGAACGTCAAGGCAGTGCAGGGAAAACAGGTTCCTCTGGAATGGACTGACACATCTGGGGCACTCTTGGAATGGTGGCACGACCCTGGAGTTCCTCTCGCCTTTCCTGTGGAGAGCGCCTCCTCTGGAGATGCGACGGGAACCCCGGGAATTCTTTCCCTACGAAACAGGGAAAGGATCCCTCATCTCGAGCTAGGAGGCGGAAACGGGGCTCCCCTGGATGTGTGCGGGACCCCACGTGCTTCCTATCGAGTGGAGACGGGTATGTCGGGGAACTTCTTGAGTTGCAGCAAGGGTGTGAAGGACCCTTTGGAAGTTCCAGTGGTTAGACGTGATTAGCCTCGAGAAGCCTCAGCGGAAATGGGCCTCATCTCGCCTGGAGGGCAGAACCTCCTGGATTTTCTCGAGTTGCGGCAGGTGCTCTCGACTTACGACGGGGACCTCAGGGACCCGCTCTGGTGGCCTCAGGAAAGGCCAGTCCCCATGCGAGTTCCTCGGGGGCCTCTCGGGATTCCTCTCCCGTCGATGCCGGGGCCTAAGACCTTGTGTGGAGTCGGGGCCGGAACCTGAGGATTCCTCTGCAGTGCTGACATGGATCTTGGGGTACTTCTGGAGTCTCCCCAGGGGAGTCAGTCCTCGTCTCGAATGCGGGCATGCACTTGCGCTTTCCTCCAGAGCGGTAGCAGCAGTGTCACGCAGTCCGCCGCGTGGATCAAAGGATCTATGGTTTTCCCTCGAGTCTTTCCCACGAGGCTTTCCCACGAGGCTTTCCCACAGGGCTGTCCCACGTGCACACGTTGTGGGAGTCGATCCTCGGCTTGAACGTCAAGGCAGTGCAGGGAAAACAGGTTCCTCTGGAATGGACTGACACATCTGGGGGACTCTTGGAATGGTGGCATGACCCTGGAGTTCCTCTCGCCTTTCCTGTGGAGAGCGCCTCCTCTGGATATGCGACGGGATCGCCGGGAATTCTTTCCCTACGAAACAGGGAAAGGATCCCTCATCTCGAGCTAGGAGGCGGAAACGTGGCTCCCCTGGATGTGTGCGGGACCCCACGTGCTTCCTCTCGAGTGGAGACGGGTATGTCGGGGAACTTCTTGAGTTGCAGCAATGGTGTGAAGCACCCTTTGGAAGTTCCAGTGGTTAGACGTGATTAGCCTCTAGAAGCCTCAGCGGAAATGGGCCTCATCTCGCCTGGAGGGCAAAACCTCCTGGATTTTCTCGAGTTGCGGCAGGTGCTCTCGACTTACGACGGGGACCTCAGGGACCCGCTCTGGTGTCCTCAGGAAAGGCCGGTCCCCATGCGAGTTCCTCGGGGGCCTCTCGGGATTCCTCTCCCGTCGATGCCGGGGCCTAAGACCTTGTGTGGAGTCGGGGCCGGAACCTGAGGATTCCTCTCCAGTACTGACATGGATCTTTGGGTAGTTCTGGAGTCTCCCCAGGGGAGTCAGTCCTCGTCTCGAATGCGGGCATGCACTTGCGCTTTCCTCCAGAGCGGTAGCAGCAGTGTCACGCAGTCCGCCGCGTGGATCAAAGGATCTATGGTTTTCCCTCGAGTCTTTCCCACGAGGCTTTCCCACGAGGCTTTCCCACAGGGCTGTCCCACGTGCACACGTGGTGGGAGTCGATCCTCGGCTTGAACGTCAAGGCAGTGCAGGGAAAACCGGTTCCTCTGGAATGGACTGACACATCTGGGGGACTCTTGGAATTCTGGCACGACCCTGGAGTTCCTCTCGCCTTTCCTGTGGAGAGCGCCTCCTCTTGAGATGCGACGGGAACGCCGGGAATTCTTTCCCTATGAAACAGGGAAAGGATCCCTCATCTCGAGCTAGGAGGCGGAAACGGGTCTCCCCTGGATGTGTGCGGGACCCCATGTGCTTCCTCTCGAGTGGAGACGGGTATGTCGGGGAACTTCTTGAGATGCAGCAAGGGTGTGAAGGACCCTTTGGAAGTTCCAGTGGTTAGACGTGATTAGCCTCGAGAAGCCTCAGCGGAAATGGGCCTCATCTCGCCTGGAGGGCAAAACCTCCTGGATTTTCTCGAGTTGCGGCAGGTGCTCTCGACTTACGACGGGGACCTCAGGGACCCGCTCTGGTGGCCTCAGGAAAGGCCAGTCCCCAGGCGAGTTCCTCGGGGGCCTCTCGGGATTCCTCTCCCGTCCATGCCGGGGCCTAAGACCTTGTGTGGAGTCGGGGCCGGAACCTGAGGATTCCTCTCCAGTGCTGACATGGATCTTGGGGTACTTCTGGAGTCTCCCCAGGGGAGTCAGTCCTCGTCTCGAATGCGGGCATGCACTTGCGCTTTCCTCCAGAGCGGTAGCAGCAGTGTCACGCAGTCCGCCACGTGGATCAAAGGATCTATGGTTTTCCCTCGAGTCTTTCCCACGAGGCTTTCCCACGAGGCTTTCCCACAGGGCTGTCCCACGTGCACACGTGGTGGGAGTCGATCCTCGGCTTGAACGTCAAGGCAGTGCAGGGAAAACAGGTTCCTCTGGAATGGACTGACACATCTGGGGGTCTCTTGGAATGGTGCCACGACCCTGGAGTTCCTCTCGCCTTTCCTGTGGAGAGCGCCTCCTCTTGAGATGCGACGGGAACGCCGGGAATTCTTTCCCTACGAAACAGGGAAAGGATCACTCATCTCGAGCTAGGAGGCTGAAACGGGGCTCCCCTGGATGTGTGCGGGACCCCACGTGCTTCCTCTCGAGTGGATACGGGTATGTCGCGGAAATGCTTGAGTTGCAGCAAGGGTGTGAAGGACCCTTTGGAAGTTCCAGTGGTTAGACGTGATTAGCCTCGAGTTGCCTCAGCGGAAATGGGCCTCATCTCGCCTGGAGGGCAAAACCTCCTGGATTTTCTCGAGTTGCGGCAGGTGCTCTCGACTTACGACGGGGACCTCAGGGACCTGCTCTGGTGGCCTCAGGAAAGGCCAGTCCCCATGCGAGTTCCTCGGGGGCCTCTCGGGATTCCTCTCCCGTCGATGCCGGGGCCTAAGACCTTGTGTGGAGTCGGGGCCGGAACCTGAGGATTCCTCTCCAGTGCTGACATGGATCTTGGGGTACTTCTGGAGTCTCCCCAGGGGAGTCAGTCCTCGTCTCGAATGCGGGCATGCACTTGCGCTTTCCTCCAGAGCGGTAGCAGCAGTGTCACGCAGTCCGCCGCGTGGATCAAAGGATCTATGGTTTTCCCTCGAGTCTTTCCCACGAGGCTTTCCCACAGGGCTGTCCCACGTGCACACGTGGTGGGAGTCGATCCTCGGCTTGAACGTCAAGGCAGTGCAGGGAAAACCGGTTCCTCTGGAATGGACTGACACATCTGGGGCACTCTTGGAATGGTGGCACGACCCTGGAGTTCCTCTCGCCTTTCCTGTGGAGAGCGCCTCCTCTGGAGATGCGACGGGAACGCCGGGAATTCTTTCCCTACGAAACAGGGAAAGGATCCCTCATCTCGAGCTAGGAGGCGGAAACGGGGCTCCCCTGGATGTGTGCGGGACCCCACGTGCTTCCTATCGAGTGGAGACGGGTATGTCGGGGAACTTCTTGAGTTGCAGCAAGGGTGTGAAGGACCCTTTGGAAGTTCCAGTGGTTAGACGTGATTAGCCTCGAGAAGCCTCAGCGGAAATGGGCCTCATCTCGCCTGGAGGGCAGAATCTCCTGGATTTTCTCGAGTTGCGGCAGGTGCTCTCGACTTACGACGGGGACCTCAGGGACCCGCTCTGGTGGCCTCAGGAAAGGCCAGTCCCCATGCGAGTTCCTCGGGGGCCTCTCGGGATTCCTCTCCCGTCGATGCCGGGGCCTAAGACCTTGTGTGGAGTCGGGGCCGGAACCTGAGGATTCCTCTGCAGTGCTGACATGGATCTTGGGGTACTTCTGGAGTCTCCCCAGGGGAGTCAGTCCTCGTCTCGAATGCGGGCATGCACTTGCGCTTTCCTCCAGAGCGGTAGCAGCAGTGTCACGCAGTCCGCCGCGTGGATCAAAGGATCTATGGTTTTCCCTCGAGTCTTTCCCACGAGGCTTTCCCACGAGGCTTTCCCACAGGGCTGTCCCACGTGCACACGTGGTGGGAGTCGATCCTCGGCTTGAACGTCAAGGCAGTGCAGGGAAAACAGGTTCCTCTGGAATGGACTGACACATCTGGGGGACTCTTGGAATGGTGGCATGACCCTGGAGTTCCTCTCGCCTTTCCTGTGGAGAGCGCCTCCTCTTGAGATGCGACGGGAACGCCGGGAATTCTTTCCCTACGAAACAGGGAAAGGATCCCTCATCTCGAGCTAGGAGGCGGAAACGGGGCTCCCCTGGATGTGTGCGGGACCCCACGTGCTTACTCTCGAGTGGAGACGGGTATGTCGGGGAACTTCTTGAGTTGCAGCAAGGGTGTGAAGGACCCTTTGGAAGTTCCAGTGGTTAGACGTGATTAGCCTCGAGAAGCCTCAGCGGAAATGGGCCTCATCTCGCCTGGAGGGCAAAACCTCCTGGATTTTCTCGAGTTGCGGCAGGTGCTCTCGACTTACGACGGGGACCTCAGGGACCCGATCTGGTGGCCTCAGGAAAGGCCAGTCCCCATGCGAGTTCCTCGGGGGCCTCTCGGGATTCCTCTCCCGTCGATGCCGGGGCCTAAGACCTTGTGTGGAGTCGGGGCCGGAACCTGAGTATTCCTCTCCAGTGCTGACATGGATCTTGGGGTACTTCTGGAGTCTCCCCAGGGGAGTCAGTCCTCGTCTCGAATGCGGGCATGCACTTGCGCTTTCCTCCAGAGCGGTAGCAGCAGTGTCACGCAGTCCGCCGCGTGGATCAAAGGATCTATGGTTTTCCCTCGAGTCTTTCCCACGAGGCTTTCCCACGAGGCTTTCCCACAGGGCTGTCCCACGTGCACACGTGGTGGGAGTCGATCCTCGGCTTGAACGTCAAGGCAGTGCAGGGAAAACAGGTTCCTCTGGAATGGACTGACACATCTGGGGGACTCTTGGAATGGTGGCACGACCCTGGAGTTCCTCTCGCCTTTCCTGTGGAGAGCGCCTCCTCTTGAGATGCGACGGGAACGCCGGGAATTCTTTCCCTACGAAACAGGGAAAGGATCCCTCATCTCGAGCTAGGAGGTGGAAACGGGGCTCCCCTGGATGTTTGCGGGACCCCACGTGCTTCCTCTCGAGTGGAGACGGGTATGTCGGGGAACTTCTTGAGATGCAGCAAGGGTGTGAAGGACCCTTTGGAAGTTCCAGTGGTTAGACGTGATTAGCCTCGAGAAGCCTCAGCGGAAATGGGCCTCATCTCGCCTGGAGGGCAAAACCTCCTGGATTTTCTCGAGTTGCGGCAGGTGCTCTCGACTTACGACGGGGACCTCAGGGATCCGCTCTGGTGGCCTCAGGAAAGGCCAGTCCCCATGCGAGTTCCTCGGGGGCCTCTCGGGATTCCTCTCCCGTCGATGCCGGGGCCTAAGACCTTGTGTGGAGTCGGGGCCGGAACCTGAGGATTCCTCTCCAGTGCTGACATGGATCTTGGGGTACTTCTGGAGTCTCCCCAGGGGAGTCAGTCCTCGTCTCGAATGCGGGCATGCACTTGCGCTTTCCTCCAGAGCGGTAGCAGCAGTGTCACGCAGTCCGCCGCGTGGATCAAAGGATCTATGGTTTTCCCTCGAGTCTTTCCCACGAGGCTTTCCCACGAGGCTTTCCCACATTGCTGTCCCACGTGCACACGTGGTGGGAGTCGATCCTCGGCTTGAACGTCAAGGCAGTGCAGGGAAAACAGGTTCCTCTGGAATGGACTGACACATCTGGGGGACTCTTGGAATGGTGGCACGACCCTGGAGTTCCTCTCGCCTTTCCTGTGGAGAGCGCCTCCTCTTGAGATGCGACGGGAACGCCGGGAATTCTTTCCCTACGAAACAGGGAAAGGATCCCTCATCTCGAGCTAGGAGGCGGAAACGGGGCTCCCCTGGATGTGTGCGGGACCCCACGTGCTTCCTCTCGAGTGGAGACGGGTATGTCGGGGAACTTCTTGAGTTGCAGCAAGGGTGTGAAGGACCCTTTGGAAGTTCCAGTGGTTAGACGTGATTAGCCTCGAGAAGCCTCAGCGGAAATGGGCCTCATCTCGCCTGGAGGGCAAAACCTCCTGGATTTTCTGGAGTTGCGGCAGGTGCTCTCGACTTACGACGGGGACCTCAGGGACCCGCTCTGGTGGCCTCAGGAAAGGCCAGTCCCCATGCGAGTTCCTCGGGGGCCTCTCGGCATTCCTCTCCCGTCGGTGCCGGGGCCTAAGACCTTGTGTGGAGTCGGGGCCGGAACCTGAGGATTCCTCTCCAGTGCTGACATGGATCTTGGGGTACTTCTGGAGTCTCCCCAGGGGAGTCAGTCCTCGTCTCGAATGCGGGCATGCACTTGCGCTTTCCTCCAGAGCGGTAGCAGCAGTGTCACGCAGTCCGCCACGTGGATCAAAGGATCTATGGTTTTCCCTCGAGTCTTTCCCACGAGGCTTTCCCACGAGGCTTTCCCAAAGGGCTGTCCCACGTGCACACGTGGTGGGAGTCGATCCTCGGCTTGAACGTCAAGGCAGTGCAGGGAAAACCGGTTCCTCTGGAATGGACTGACACATCTGGGGGTCTCTTGGAATGGTGCCACGACCCTGGAGTTCCTCTCGCCTTTCCTGTGGAGAGCGCCTCCTCTTGAGATGCGATGGGAACGCCGGGAATTCTTTCCCTACGAAACAGGGAAAGGATCACTCATCTCGAGCTAGGAGGCGGAAACGGGGCTCCCCTGGATGTGTGCGGGACCCCACGTGCTTCCTCTCGAGTGGATACGGGTATGTCGCGGAACGGCTTGAGTTGCAGCAAGGGTGTGAAGGACCCTTTGGAAGTTCCAGTGGTTAGACGTGATTAGCCTCGAGTTGCCTCAGCGGAAATGGGCCTCATCTCGCCTGGAGGGCAAAACCTCCTGGATTTTCTCGAGTTGCGGTAGGTGCTCTCGACTTACGATGGGGACCTCAGGGACCCGCTCTGGTGGCCTCAGGAAAGGCCAGTCCCCATGCGAGTTCCTCGGGGGCCTCTCGGCATTCCTCTCCCGTCGATGCCGGGGCCTAAGACCTTGTGTGGGTCGGGGCCGGATCCTGAGGATTCCTCTCCAGTGCTGACATGGATCTTGGGGTACTTCTGGAGTCTCCCCAGGGGAGTCAGTCCTCGTCTCGAATTCGGGCATGCACTTGCGCTTTCCTCCAGAGCGGTAGCAGCAGTGTCACGCAGTCCGCCGCGTGGATCAAAGGATCTATGGTTTTCCCTCGAGTCTTTCCCACGAAGCTTTCCCACGAGTCTTTCCCACAGGGCTGTCCCACGTGCACACGTGGTGGGAGTCGATCCTCGGCTTGAACGTCAAGGCAGTGCAGGGAAAACAGGTTCCTCTGGAATGGACTGACACATCTGGGGGACTCTTGGAATGGTGGCACGACCCTGGAGTTCCTCTCGCCTTTCCTGTGGAGAGCGCCTCCTCTTGAGATGCGACGGGAACGCCGGGAATTCTTTCCCTACGAAACAGGGAAAGGATCCCTCATCTCGAGCTAGGAGGCGGAAACGGGGCTCCCCTGGATGTGTGCGGGACCCCACGTGCTTCCTCTCGAGTGGAGACGGGTATGTCGGGGAACTTCTTGAGTTGCAGCAAGGGTGTGAAGGACCCTTTGGAAGTTCCAGTGGTTAGACGTGATTAGCCTCGAGAAGCCTCAGCGGAAATGGGCCTCATCTCGCCTGGAGGGCAAAACCTCCTGGATTTTCTCGAGTTGCGGCAGGTGCTCTCGACTTACGACGGGGACCTCAGGGACCCGATCTGGTGGCCTCAGGAAAGGCCAGTCCCCATGCGAGTTCCTCGGGGGCCTCTCGGGATTCCTCTCCCGTCGATGCCGGGGCCTAAGACCTTGTGTGGAGTCGGGGCCGGAACCTGAGTATTCCTCTCCAGTGCTGACATGGATCTTGGGGTACTTCTGGAGTCTCCCCAGGGGAGTCAGTCCTCGTCTCGAATGCGGGCATGCACTTGCGCTTTCCTCCAGAGCGGTAGCAGCAGTGTCACGCAGTCCGCCGCGTGGATCAAAGGATCTATGGTTTTCCCTCGAGTCTTTCCCAAGAGGCTTTCCCACGAGGCTTTCCCACAGGGCTGTCCCACGTGCACACGTGGTGGGAGTCGATCCTCGGCTTGAACGTCAAAGCAGTGCAGGGAAAACAGGTTCCTCTGGAATGGACTGACACATCTGGGGGACTCTTGGAATGGTGGCACGACCCTGGAGTTCCTCTCGCCTTTCCTGTGGAGAGCGCCTCCTCTTGAGATGCGACGGGAACGCCGGGAATTCTTTCCCTACGAAACAGGGAAAGGATCCCTCATCTCGAGCTAGGAGGTGGAAACGGGGCTCCCCTGGATGTGTGCGGGACCCCACGTGCTTACTCTCGAGTGGAGACGGGTATGTCGGGGAACTTCTTGAGTTGCAGCAAGGGTGTGAAGGACCCTTTGGAAGTTCCAGTGGTTAGACGTGATTAGCCTCGAGAAGCCTCAGCGGAAATGGGCCTCATCTCGCCTGGAGGGCAAAACCTCCTGGATTTTCTCGAGTTGCGGCAGGTGCTCTCGACTTACGACGGGGACCTCAGGGATCCGCTCTGGTGGCCTCAGTAAAGGCCAGTCCCCATGCGAGTTCCTCGGGGGCCTCTCGGGATTCCTCTCCCGTCGATGCCGGGGCCTAATACCTTGTGTGGAGTCGGGGCCGGAACCTGAGGATTCCTCTCCAGTGCTGACATGGATCTTGGGGTACTTCTGGAGTCTCCCCAGGGGAGTCAGTCCTCGTCTCGAATGCGGGCATGCACTTGCGCTTTCCTCCAGAGCGGTAGCAGCAGTGTCACGCAGTCCGCCGCGTGGATCAAAGGATCTATGGTTTTCCCTCGAGTCTTTCCCACGAGGCTTTCCCACGAGGCTTTCCCACAGGGCTGTCCCACGTGCACACGTGGTGGGAGTCGATCCTCGGCTTGAACGTCAAGGCAGTGCAGGGAAAACAGGTTCCTCTGGAATGGACTGACACATCTGGGGGACTCTTGGAATGGTGGCACGACCCTGGAGTTCCTCTCGCCTTTCCTGTGGAGAGCGCCTCCTCTTGAGATGCGACGGGAACGCCGGGAATTCTTTCCCTACGAAACAGGGAAAGGATCCCTCATCTCGAGCTAGGAGGCGGAAACGGGGCTCCCCTGGATGTGTGCGGGACCCCACGTGCTTCCTCTCGAGTGGAGACGGGTATGTCGGGGAATTTCTTGAGTTGCAGCAAGGGTGTGAAGGACCCTTTGGAAGTTCCAGTGGTTAGACGTGATTAGCCTCGAGAAGCCTCAGCGGAAATGGGCCTCATCTCGCCTGGAGGGTAAAACCTCCTGGATTTTCTCGAGTTGCGGCAGGTGCTCTCGACTTACGACGGGGACCTCAGGGACCCGCTCTGGTGGCCTCAGGAAAGGCCAGTCCCCATGCGAGTTCCTCGGGGGCCTCTCGGCATTCCTCTCCCTTCGATGCCGGGGCCTAAGACCTTGTGTGGAGTCGGGGCCGGAACCTGAGGATTCCTCTCCAGTGCTGACATGGATCTTGGGGTACTTCTGGAGTCTCCCCAGGGGAGTCAGTCCTCGTCTCGAATGCGGGCATGCACTTGCGCTTTCCTCCAGAGCGGTAGCAGCAGTGTCACGCAGTCCGCCGCGTGGATCAAAGGATCTATGGTTTTCCCTCGAGTCTTTCCCACGAGGCTTTCCCACGAGGCTTTCCCACAGGGCTGTCCCACGTGCACACGTGGTGGGAGTCGATCCTCGGCTTGAACGTCAAGGCAGTGCAGGGAAAACAGGTTCCTCTGGAATGGACTGACACATCTGGGGGACTCTTGGAATGGTGGCACGACCCTGGAGTTCCTCTCGCCTTTCCTGTGGAGAGCGCCTCCTCTTGAGATGCGACGGGAACGCCGGGAATTCTTTCCCTACGAAACAGGGAAAGGATCCCTCATCTCGAGCTAGGAGGCGGAAACGGGGCTCCCCTGGATGTGTGCGGGACCCCACGTGCTTCCTCTCGAGTGGAGACGTGTATGTCGGGGAACTTCTTGAGTTGCAGCAAGGGTGTGAAGGACTCTTTGGAAGTTCCAGTGGTTAGACGTGATTAGCCTCGAGAAGCCTCAGCGGAAATGGGCCTCATCTCGCCTGGAGGGCAAAACCTCCTGGATTTTCTCGAGTTGCGGCAGGTGCTCTCGACTTACGACGGGGACCTCAGGGACCCGCTCTGGTGGCCTCAGGAAAGGCCAGTCCCCATGCGAGTTCCTCGGGGGCCTCTCGGCATTCCTCTCCCGTCGATGCCGGGGCCTAAGACCTTGTGTGGAGTCGGGGCCGGAACCTGAGGATTCCTCTCCAGTGCTGACATGGATCTTGGGGTACTTCTGGAGTCTCCCCAGGGGAGTCAGTCCTCGTCTCGAATGCGGGCATGCACTTGCGCTTTCCTCCAGAGCGGTAGCAGCAGTGTCACGCAGTCCGCCGCGTGGATCAAAGGATCTATGGTTTTCCCTCGAGTCTTTCCCACGAGTCTTTCCCACGAGGCTTTCCCACAGGGCTGTCCCACGTGCACACGTTGTGGGAGTGGATCCTCGGCTTGAACGTCAAGGCAGTGCAGGGAAAACAGGTTCCTCTGGAATGGACTGACACATCTGGGGGACTCTTGGAATGGTGGCACGACCCAGGAGTTCCTCTCGCCTTTCCTGTGGAGAGCGCCTCCTCTTGAGATGCGACGGCAACGCCGGGAATTCTTTCCCTACGAAACAGGGAAAGGATCCCTCATCTCGAGCTAGGAGGCGGAAACGGGGCTCCCCTGGATGTGTGCGGGACCCCACGTGCTTCCTCTCGAGTGGAGACGGGTATGTCGGGTAACTTCTTGAGTTGCAGCAAGGGTGTGAAGGACCCTTTGGAAGTTCCAGTGGTTAGACGTGATTAGCCTCGAGAAGCCTCAGCGGAAATGGGCCTCATCTCGCCTGGAGGGCAAAACCTCCTGGATTTTCTCGAGTTGCGGCAGGTGCTCTCGACTTACGACGGGGACCTCAGGGACCCGCTCTGGTGGCCTCAGGAAAGGCCAGTCCCCATGCGAGTTCCTCGGGGGCCTCTCGGGATTCCTCTCCCGTCGATGCCGGGGCCTAAGACCTTGTGTGGAGTCGGGGCCGGAACCTGAGGATTCCTCTCCAGTGCTGACATGGATCTTGGGGTACTTCTGGAGTCTCCCCAGGGGAGTCAGTCCTCGTCTCGAATGCGGGCATGCACTTGCTCTTTCCTCCAGAGCGGTAGCAGCAGTGTCACGCAGTCCGCCGCGTGGATCAAAGGATCTATGGTTTTCCCTCGAGTCTTTCCCACGAGGCTTTCCCACAGGGCTGTCCCACGTGCACACGTGGTGGGAGTCGATCCTCGGCTTGAACGTCAAGGCAGTGCAGGGAAAACAGGTTCCTCTGGAATGGACTGACACATCTGGGGGACTCTTGGAATGGTGGCACGACCCTGGAGTTCCTCTCGCCTTTCCTGTGGAGAGCGCCTCCTCTTGAGATGCGACGGGAACGCCGGGAATTCTTTCCCTACGAAACAGGGAAAGGATCCCTCATCTCGAGCTAGGAGGCGGAAACGGGGCTCCCCTGGATGTGTGCGGGACCCCACGTGCTTCCTCTCGAGTGGAGACGGGTATGTCGGGGAACTTCTTGAGTTGCAGCAAGGGTGTGAAGGACCCTTTGGAAGTTCCAGTGGTTAGACGTGATTAGCCTCGAGAAGCCTCAGCGGAAATGGGCCTCATCTCGCCTGGAGGGCAAAACTTCCTGGATTTTCTCGAGTTGCGGCAGGTGCTCTCGACTTACGACGGGGACCTCAGGGACCCGCTCTGGTGGCCTCAGGAAAGGCCAGTCCCCATGCGAGTTCCTCGGGGGCCTCTCGGGATTCCTCTCCCGTCGATGCCGGGGCCTAAGACCTTGTGTGGAGTCGGGGCCGGAACCTGAGGATTCCTCTCCAGTGCTGACATGGATCTTGGGGTACTTCTGGAGTCTCCCCAGGGGAGTCAGTCCTCGTCTCGAATGCGGGCATGCACTTGCGCTTTCCTCCAGAGCGGTAGCAGCAGTGTCATGCAGTCCGCCGCGTGGATCAAAGGATCTATGGTTTTCCCTCGAGTCTTTCCCACGAGGCTTTCCCACGAGGCTTTCCCACAGGGCTGTCCCACGTGCACACGTGTTGGGAGTCGATCCTCGGGTTGAACGTCAAGGCAGTGCAGGGAAAACAGGTTCCTCTGGAATGGACTGACACATCTGGGGGACTCTTGGAATGGTGGCACGACCCTGGAGTTCCTCTCGCCTTTCCTGTGGAGAGCGCCTCCTCTTGAGATGCGACGGGAACGCCGGGAATTCTTTCCCTACGAAACAGGGAAAGGATCCCTCATCTCGAGCTAGGAGGCGGAAACGGGGCTCCCCTGGATGTGTGCGGGACCCCACGTGCTTCCTCTCGAGTGGAGACGGGTATGTCGGGGAACTTCTTGAGATGCAGCAAGGGTGTGAAGGACCCTTTGGAAGTTCCATTGGTTAGACGTGATTAGCCTCCAGAAGCCTCAGCGGAAATGGGCCTCATCTCGCCTGGAGGGCAAAACCTCCTGGATTTTCTCGAGTTGCGGCAGGTGCTCTCAACTTACGACGGGGACCTCAGGGACCCGCTCTGGTGGCCTCAGGAAAGGCCAGTCCCATGCGAGTTCCTCGGGGGCCTCTCGGGATTCCTCTCCCGTCGATGCCGGGGCCTAAGACCTTGTGTGGAGTCGGGGCCGGAACCTGAGGATTCCTCTCCAGTGCTGACATGGATCTTGGGGTACTTCTGGAGTCTCCCCAGGGGAGTCAGTCCTCGTCTCGAATGCGGGCATGCACTTGCTCTTTCCTCCAGAGCGGTAGCAGCAGTGTCACGCAGTCCGCCGCGTGGATCAAAGGATCTATGGTTTTCCCTCGAGTCTTTCCCACGAGGCTTTCCCACAGGGCTGTCCCACGTGCACACGTGGTGGGAGTCGATCCTCGGCTTGAACGTCAAGGCAGTGCAGGGAAAACAGGTTCCTCTGGAATGGACTGACACATCTGGGGGACTCTTGAAATGGTGTCACGACCCTGGAGTTCCTCTCGCCTTTCCTGTGGAGAGCGCCTCCTCTTGAGATGCGACGGAAACGCCGGGAATTCTTTCCCTACGAAACAGGGAAAGGATCCCTCATCTCGAGCTAGGAGGCGGAAACGGGGCTCCCCTGGATGTGTGCGGGACCCACGTGCTTCCTCTCGAGTGGAGACGGGTATGTCGGGGAACTTCTTGAGTTGCAGCAAGGGTGTGAAGGACCCTTTGGAAGTTCCAGTGGTTAGACGTGATTAGCCTCGAGAAGCCTCAGCGGAAATGGGCCTCATCTCGCCTGGAGGGCAAAACCTCCTGGATTTTCACGAGTTGCCGCAGGTGCTCTCGACTTACGACGGGGACCTCAGGGACCCGCTCTGGTGGCCTCAGGAAAGGCCAGTCCCCATGCGAGTTCCTCGGGGGCGTCTCGGGATTCCTCTTCCGTCAATGCCGGGACCTAAGACCTTGTGTGGAGTCGGGGCCGGAACCTGAGGATTCCTCTCCAGTGCTGACATGGATCTTGGGGTACTTCTGGAGTCTCCCCAGGGGAGTCAGTCCTCGTCTCGAATTCGGGCATGCACTTGCGCTTTCCTCCAGAGCGGTAGCAGCAGTGTCACGCAGTCCGCCGCGTGGATCAAAGGATCTATGGTTTTCCCTCGAGTCTTTCCCACGAAGCTTTCCCACGAGTCTTTCCCACAGGGCTGTCCCACGTGCACACGTGGTGGGAGTCGATCCTCGGCTTGAACGTCAAGGCAGTGCAGGGAAAACAGGTTCCTCTGGAATGGACTGACACATCTGGGGGACTCTTGGAATGGTGGCACGACCCTGGAGTTCCTCTCGCCTTTCCTGTGGAGAGCGCCTCCTCTTGAGATGCGACGGGAACGCCGGGAATTCTTTCCCTACGAAACAGGGAAAGGATCCCTCATCTCGAGCTAGGAGGCGGAAACGGGGCTCCCCTGGATGTGTGCGGGACCCCACGTGCTTCCTCTCGAGTGGAGACGGGTATGTCGGGGAACTTCTTGAGTTGCAGCAAGGGTGTGAAGGACCCTTTGGAAGTTCCAGTGGTTAGACGTGATTAGCCTCGAGAAGCCTCAGCGGAAATGGGCCTCATCTCGCCTGGAGGGCAAAACCTCCTGGATTTTCTCGAGTTGCGGCAGGTGCTCTCGACTTACGACGGGGACCTCAGGGACCCGATCTGGTGGCCTCAGGAAAGGCCAGTCCCCATGCGAGTTCCTCGGGGGCCTCTCGGGATTCCTCTCCCGTCGATGCCGGGGCCTAAGACCTTGTGTGGAGTCGGGGCCGGAACCTGAGTATTCCTCTCCAGTGCTGACATGGATCTTGGGGTACTTCTGGAGTCTCCCCAGGGGAGTCAGTCCTCGTCTCGAATGCGGGCATGCACTTGCGCTTTCCTCCAGAGCGGTAGCAGCAGTGTCACGCAGTCCGCCGCGTGGATCAAAGGATCTATGGTTTTCCCTCGAGTCTTTCCCAAGAGGCTTTCCCACGAGGCTTTCCCACAGGGCTGTCCCACGTGCACACGTGGTGGGAGTCGATCCTCGGCTTGAACGTCAAAGCAGTGCAGGGAAAACAGGTTCCTCTGGAATGGACTGACACATCTGGGGGACTCTTGGAATGGTGGCACGACCCTGGAGTTCCTCTCGCCTTTCCTGTGGAGAGCGCCTCCTCTTGAGATGCGACGGGAACGCCGGGAATTCTTTCCCTACGAAACAGGGAAAGGATCCCTCATCTCGAGCTAGGAGGTGGAAACGGGGCTCCCCTGGATGTGTGCGGGACCCCACGTGCTTACTCTCGAGTGGAGACGGGTATGTCGGGGAACTTCTTGAGTTGCAGCAAGGGTGTGAAGGACCCTTTGGAAGTTCCAGTGGTTAGACGTGATTAGCCTCGAGAAGCCTCAGCGGAAATGGGCCTCATCTCGCCTGGAGGGCAAAACCTCCTGGATTTTCTCGAGTTGCGGCAGGTGCTCTCGACTTACGACGGGGACCTCAGGGATCCGCTCTGGTGGCCTCAGTAAAGGCCAGTCCCCATGCGAGTTCCTCGGGGGCCTCTCGGGATTCCTCTCCCGTCGATGCCGGGGCCTAATACCTTGTGTGGAGTCGGGGCCGGAACCTGAGGATTCCTCTCCAGTGCTGACATGGATCTTGGGGTACTTCTGGAGTCTCCCCAGGGGAGTCAGTCCTCGTCTCGAATGCGGGCATGCACTTGCGCTTTCCTCCAGAGCGGTAGCAGCAGTGTCACGCAGTCCGCCGCGTGGATCAAAGGATCTATGGTTTTCCCTCGAGTCTTTCCCACGAGGCTTTCCCACGAGGCTTTCCCACAGGGCTGTCCCACGTGCACACGTGGTGGGAGTCGATCCTCGGCTTGAACGTCAAGGCAGTGCAGGGAAAACAGGTTCCTCTGGAATGGACTGACACATCTGGGGGACTCTTGGAATGGTGGCACGACCCTGGAGTTCCTCTCGCCTTTCCTGTGGAGAGCGCCTCCTCTTGAGATGCGACGGGAACGCCGGGAATTCTTTCCCTACGAAACAGGGAAAGGATCCCTCATCTCGAGCTAGGAGGCGGAAACGGGGCTCCCCTGGATGTGTGCGGGACCCCACGTGCTTCCTCTCGAGTGGAGACGGGTATGTCGGGGAATTTCTTGAGTTGCAGCAAGGGTGTGAAGGACCCTTTGGAAGTTCCAGTGGTTAGACGTGATTAGCCTCGAGAAGCCTCAGCGGAAATGGGCCTCATCTCGCCTGGAGGGTAAAACCTCCTGGATTTTCTCGAGTTGCGGCAGGTGCTCTCGACTTACGACGGGGACCTCAGGGACCCGCTCTGGTGGCCTCAGGAAAGGCCAGTCCCCATGCGAGTTCCTCGGGGGCCTCTCGGCATTCCTCTCCCTTCGATGCCGGGGCCTAAGACCTTGTGTGGAGTCGGGGCCGGAACCTGAGGA
The DNA here is from genome assembly GCF_042477335.2 of Ovis canadensis. Classification (NCBI taxonomy): domain Eukaryota; kingdom Metazoa; phylum Chordata; class Mammalia; order Artiodactyla; family Bovidae; genus Ovis; species Ovis canadensis. The sequence goes on along the minus strand of NC_091262.1, from coordinate 2,406,598 downwards.
TTCCTCTGCAGTGCTGACATGGATCTTGGGGTACTTCTGGAGTCTCCCCAGGGGAGTCAGTCCTCGTCTCGAATGCGGGCATGCACTTGCGCTTTCCTCCAGAGCGGTAGCAGCAGTGTCACGCAGTCCGCCGCGTGGATCAAAGGATCTATGGTTTTCCCTCGAGTCTTTCCCACGAGGCTTTCCCACGAGGCTTTCCCACAGGGCTGTCCCACGTGCACACGTGGTGGGAGTCGATCCTCGGCTTGAACGTCAAGGCAGTGCAGGGAAAACAGGTTCCTCTGGAATGGACTGACACATCTGGGGGACTCTTGGAATGGTGGCACGACCCTGGAGTTCCTCTCGCCTTTCCTGTGGAGAGCGCCTCCTCTTGAGATGCGACGGGAACGCCGGGAATTCTTTCCCTACGAAACAGGGAAAGGATCCCTCATCTCGAGCTAGGAGGCGGAAACGGGGCTCCCCTGGATGTGTGCGGGACCCCACGTGCTTCCTCTCGAGTGGAGACGTGTATGTCGGGGAACTTCTTGAGTTGCAGCAAGGGTGTGAAGGACTCTTTGGAAGTTCCAGTGGTTAGACGTGATTAGCCTCGAGAAGCCTCAGCGGAAATGGGCCTCATCTCGCCTGGAGGGCAAAACCTCCTGGATTTTCTCGAGTTGCGGCAGGTGCTCTCGACTTACGACGGGGACCTCAGGGACCCGCTCTGGTGGCCTCAGGAAAGGCCAGTCCCCATGCGAGTTCCTCGGGGGCCTCTCGGCATTCCTCTCCCGTCGATGCCGGGGCCTAAGACCTTGTGTGGAGTCGGGGCCGGAACCTGAGGATTCCTCTCCAGTGCTGACATGGATCTTGGGGTACTTCTGGAGTCTCCCCAGGGGAGTCAGTCCTCGTCTCGAATGCGGGCATGCACTTGCGCTTTCCTCCAGAGCGGTAGCAGCAGTGTCACGCAGTCCGCCGCGTGGATCAAAGGATCTATGGTTTTCCCTCGAGTCTTTCCCACGAGTCTTTCCCACGAGGCTTTCCCACAGGGCTGTCCCACGTGCACACGTTGTGGGAGTGGATCCTCGGCTTGAACGTCAAGGCAGTGCAGGGAAAACAGGTTCCTCTGGAATGGACTGACACATCTGGGGGACTCTTGGAATGGTGGCACGACCCAGGAGTTCCTCTCGCCTTTCCTGTGGAGAGCGCCTCCTCTTGAGATGCGACGGCAACGCCGGGAATTCTTTCCCTACGAAACAGGGAAAGGATCCCTCATCTCGAGCTAGGAGGCGGAAACGGGGCTCCCCTGGATGTGTGCGGGACCCCACGTGCTTCCTCTCGAGTGGAGACGGGTATGTCGGGTAACTTCTTGAGTTGCAGCAAGGGTGTGAAGGACCCTTTGGAAGTTCCAGTGGTTAGACGTGATTAGCCTCGAGAAGCCTCAGCGGAAATGGGCCTCATCTCGCCTGGAGGGCAAAACCTCCTGGATTTTCTCGAGTTGCGGCAGGTGCTCTCGACTTACGACGGGGACCTCAGGGACCCGCTCTGGTGGCCTCAGGAAAGGCCAGTCCCCATGCGAGTTCCTCGGGGGCCTCTCGGGATTCCTCTCCCGTCGATGCCGGGGCCTAAGACCTTGTGTGGAGTCGGGGCCGGAACCTGAGGATTCCTCTCCAGTGCTGACATGGATCTTGGGGTACTTCTGGAGTCTCCCCAGGGGAGTCAGTCCTCGTCTCGAATGCGGGCATGCACTTGCTCTTTCCTCCAGAGCGGTAGCAGCAGTGTCACGCAGTCCGCCGCGTGGATCAAAGGATCTATGGTTTTCCCTCGAGTCTTTCCCACGAGGCTTTCCCACAGGGCTGTCCCACGTGCACACGTGGTGGGAGTCGATCCTCGGCTTGAACGTCAAGGCAGTGCAGGGAAAACAGGTTCCTCTGGAATGGACTGACACATCTGGGGGACTCTTGGAATGGTGGCACGACCCTGGAGTTCCTCTCGCCTTTCCTGTGGAGAGCGCCTCCTCTTGAGATGCGACGGGAACGCCGGGAATTCTTTCCCTACGAAACAGGGAAAGGATCCCTCATCTCGAGCTAGGAGGCGGAAACGGGGCTCCCCTGGATGTGTGCGGGACCCCACGTGCTTCCTCTCGAGTGGAGACGGGTATGTCGGGGAACTTCTTGAGTTGCAGCAAGGGTGTGAAGGACCCTTTGGAAGTTCCAGTGGTTAGACGTGATTAGCCTCGAGAAGCCTCAGCGGAAATGGGCCTCATCTCGCCTGGAGGGCAAAACTTCCTGGATTTTCTCGAGTTGCGGCAGGTGCTCTCGACTTACGACGGGGACCTCAGGGACCCGCTCTGGTGGCCTCAGGAAAGGCCAGTCCCCATGCGAGTTCCTCGGGGGCCTCTCGGGATTCCTCTCCCGTCGATGCCGGGGCCTAAGACCTTGTGTGGAGTCGGGGCCGGAACCTGAGGATTCCTCTCCAGTGCTGACATGGATCTTGGGGTACTTCTGGAGTCTCCCCAGGGGAGTCAGTCCTCGTCTCGAATGCGGGCATGCACTTGCGCTTTCCTCCAGAGCGGTAGCAGCAGTGTCATGCAGTCCGCCGCGTGGATCAAAGGATCTATGGTTTTCCCTCGAGTCTTTCCCACGAGGCTTTCCCACGAGGCTTTCCCACAGGGCTGTCCCACGTGCACACGTGTTGGGAGTCGATCCTCGGGTTGAACGTCAAGGCAGTGCAGGGAAAACAGGTTCCTCTGGAATGGACTGACACATCTGGGGGACTCTTGGAATGGTGGCACGACCCTGGAGTTCCTCTCGCCTTTCCTGTGGAGAGCGCCTCCTCTTGAGATGCGACGGGAACGCCGGGAATTCTTTCCCTACGAAACAGGGAAAGGATCCCTCATCTCGAGCTAGGAGGCGGAAACGGGGCTCCCCTGGATGTGTGCGGGACCCCACGTGCTTCCTCTCGAGTGGAGACGGGTATGTCGGGGAACTTCTTGAGATGCAGCAAGGGTGTGAAGGACCCTTTGGAAGTTCCATTGGTTAGACGTGATTAGCCTCCAGAAGCCTCAGCGGAAATGGGCCTCATCTCGCCTGGAGGGCAAAACCTCCTGGATTTTCTCGAGTTGCGGCAGGTGCTCTCAACTTACGACGGGGACCTCAGGGACCCGCTCTGGTGGCCTCAGGAAAGGCCAGTCCCATGCGAGTTCCTCGGGGGCCTCTCGGGATTCCTCTCCCGTCGATGCCGGGGCCTAAGACCTTGTGTGGAGTCGGGGCCGGAACCTGAGGATTCCTCTCCAGTGCTGACATGGATCTTGGGGTACTTCTGGAGTCTCCCCAGGGGAGTCAGTCCTCGTCTCGAATGCGGGCATGCACTTGCTCTTTCCTCCAGAGCGGTAGCAGCAGTGTCACGCAGTCCGCCGCGTGGATCAAAGGATCTATGGTTTTCCCTCGAGTCTTTCCCACGAGGCTTTCCCACAGGGCTGTCCCACGTGCACACGTGGTGGGAGTCGATCCTCGGCTTGAACGTCAAGGCAGTGCAGGGAAAACAGGTTCCTCTGGAATGGACTGACACATCTGGGGGACTCTTGAAATGGTGTCACGACCCTGGAGTTCCTCTCGCCTTTCCTGTGGAGAGCGCCTCCTCTTGAGATGCGACGGAAACGCCGGGAATTCTTTCCCTACGAAACAGGGAAAGGATCCCTCATCTCGAGCTAGGAGGCGGAAACGGGGCTCCCCTGGATGTGTGCGGGACCCACGTGCTTCCTCTCGAGTGGAGACGGGTATGTCGGGGAACTTCTTGAGTTGCAGCAAGGGTGTGAAGGACCCTTTGGAAGTTCCAGTGGTTAGACGTGATTAGCCTCGAGAAGCCTCAGCGGAAATGGGCCTCATCTCGCCTGGAGGGCAAAACCTCCTGGATTTTCACGAGTTGCCGCAGGTGCTCTCGACTTACGACGGGGACCTCAGGGACCCGCTCTGGTGGCCTCAGGAAAGGCCAGTCCCCATGCGAGTTCCTCGGGGGCGTCTCGGGATTCCTCTTCCGTCAATGCCGGGACCTAAGACCTTGTGTGGAGTCGGGGCCGGAACCTGAGGATTCCTCTCCAGTGCTGACATGGATCTTGGGGTACTTCTGGAGTCTCCCCAGGGGAGTCAGTCCTCGTCTCGAATGCGGGCATGCACTTGCGCTTTCCTCCAGAGCGGTAGCAGCAGTGTAACGCTTCTGCCGCGTGGATCAAAGGATCTATGGTTTTCCCTCGAGTCTTTCCCACGAGGCTTTCCCACGAGGCTTTCCCACAGGGCTGTCCCACGTGCACACGTGGTGGGAGTGGATCCTCGGCTTGAACGTCAAGGCAGTGCAGGGAAAACAGGTTCCTCTGGAATGGACTGACACATCTGGGTGACTCTTGGAATGGTGTCACGACCCTGGAGTTCCTCTCGCCTTTCCTGTGGAGAGCGACTCCTCTTGAGATGCGACGGGAACGCCGGGTATTCTTTCCCTACGAAACAGGGAAAGGATCCCTCATCTCGAGCTAGGAGGCGGAAACGGGGCTCCCCTGGATGTGTGCGGGACCCACGTGCTTCCTCTCGAGTGGAGACGGGTATGTCGGGGAACTTCTTGAGTTGCAGCAAGGGTGTGAAGGACCCTTTGGAAGTTCCAGTGGTTAGACGTGATTAGCCTCGAGAAGCCTCAGCGGAAATGGGCCTCATCTCGCCTGGAGGGCAAAACCTCCTGGATTTTCTCGAGTTGCGGCAGGTGCTCTCGACTTACGATGGGGACCTCAGGGACCCGCTCTGGTGGCCTCAGGAAAGGCCAGTCCCCATGCGAGTTCCTCGGGGGCCTCTCGGGATTCCTCTCCCGTCGATGCCGGGGCCTAAGACCTTGTGTGGAATCGGGGCCGGAACCTGAGTATTCCTCTCCAGTGCTGACATGGATCTTGGGGTACTTCTGGAGTCTCCCCAGGGGAGTCAGTCCTCGTCTCGAATGCGGGCATGCACTTGCGCTTTCCTCCAGAGCGGTAGCAGCAGTGTCACGCAGTCCGTCGCGTGGATCAAAGGATCTATGTTTTTCCCTAGAGTCTTTCCCACGAGGCTTTCCCCCAGGGCTGTCCCACGTGCACACGTGGTGGGAGTCGATCCTCGGCTTGAACGTCAAGGCAGTGCAGGGAAAACAGGTTCCTCTGGAATGGACTGACACATCTGGGGGACTCTTGGAATGGTGGCATGACCCTGGAGTTCCTCTCGCCTTTCCTGTGGAGAGCGCCTCCTCTTGAGATGCGACGGGAACGCCGGGAATTCTTTCCCTACGAAACAGGGAAAGGATCCCTCATCTCGAGCTAGGAGGCGGAAACGGGGCTCCCCTGGATGTGTGCGGGACACCACGTGCTTCCTCTCGAGTGGAGACGGGTATGTCGGGGAACTTCTTGAGTTGCAGCACGGGTGTGAAGGACCCTTTGGAAGTTCCAGTGGTTAGATGTGATTGGCCTCGAGAAGCCTCAGCGGAAATGGGCCTCATCTCGCCTGGAGGGCAAAACCTCCTGGATTTTCTCAAGTTGCGGCAGGTGCTCTCGACTTACGACGGGGACCTCAGGGACCCGCTCTGGTGGCCTCAGGAAAGGCCAGTCCCCATGCGAGTTCCTCGGGGGCCTCTCGGGATTCCTCTCCCGTCGATGCCGGGGCCTAAGACCTTGTGTGGAGTCGGGGCAGGAACCTTAGGATTCCTCTCCAGTGCTGACATGGATCTTGGGGTACTTCTGGAGTCTCCCCAGGGGAGTCAGTCCTCGTCTCGAATGCGGGCATGCACTTGTGCTTTCCTCCAGAGCGGTAGCAGCAGTGTCACGCAGTCCGCCGCGTGGATCAAAAAATCTATGGTTTTCCCTCGAGTCTTTCCCACGAGGCTTTCCCACGAGGCTTTCCCACAGGGCTGTCCCACGTGCACACGTGGTGGGAGTCGATCCTCGGCTTGAACGTCAAGGCAGTGCAGGGAAAACAGTTTCCTCTGGAATGGACTGACACATCTGGGGGACTCTTGGAATGGTGGCATGACCCTGGAGTTCCTCTCGCCTTTCCTGTGGAGAGCGCCTCCTCTTGAGATGCGACCGGAATGCCGGGAATTCTTTCCTAACGAAACAGGGAAAGGATCCCTCATCTCGAGCTAGGAGGCGGAAACGGGGCTCCCCTGGATGTGTGAGGGACCCACTTGCTTCCTCTCGAGTGGAGACGGGTATGTCGGGGAACTTCTTGAGTTGCATCCAGGGTGTGAAGGACCCTTTGGAAGTTCCAGTGGTTAGACGTGATTAGCCTCCAGAAGCCTCAGCGGAAATGGGCCTCATCTCGCCTGGAGGGCAAAACCTCCTGGATTTTCTCGAGTTGCGACAGGTGCTCTCGACTTACGACGGGGACCTCAGGGACCCGCTCTGGTGGCCTCAGGAAAGGCCAGTCCCCATTCGAGTTCCTCGGGGGCCTCTCGGGATTCCTCTCCCGTCGATGCCAGGGCCTAAGACCTTGTGTGGAGTCGGGGCCGGAACCTGAGGATTCCTCTCATGTGCTGACATGGATCTTGGAGTACTTCTGGAGTCTCCCCAGGGGAGTCAGTCCTCGTCTCGAATGCGCGCATGCACTTGCGCTTTCCTCCAGAGCGGTAGCAGCAGTGTCACGCAGTCCGCCGCGTGGATCAAAGGATCTATGGTTTTCCCTCGAGTCTTTCCCACGAGGCTTTCCCACGAGGCTTTCCCACAGGGCTGTCCCACGTGCACACGTGGTGGGAGTGGATCCTCGGCTTGAACGTCAAGGCAGTGCAGGGAAAACAGGTTCCTCTGGAATGGACTGACACATCTGGGTGACTCTTGGAATGGTGTCACGACCCTGGAGTTCCTCTCGCCTTTCCTGTGGAGAGCGACTCCTCTTGAGATGCGACGGGAACGCCGGGTATTCTTTCCCTACGAAACAGGGAAAGGATCCCTCATCTCGAGCTAGGAGGCGGAAACGGGGCTCGCCTGGATGTGTGCGGGACCCACGTGCTTCCTCTCGAGTGGAGACGGGTATGTCGGGGAACTTCTTGAGTTGCAGCAAGGGTGTGAAGGACCCTTTGGAAGTTCCAGTGGTTAGACGTGATTAGCCTCGAGAAGCCTCAGCGGAAATGGGCCTCATCTCGCCTGGAGGGCAAAACCTCCTGGATTTTCTCGAGATGCGGCAGGTGCTCTCGACTTACGATGGGGACCTCAGGGACCCGCTCTGGTGGCCTCAGGAAAGGCCAGTCCCCATGCGAGTTCCTCGGGGGCCTCTCGGGATTCCTCTCCCGTCGATGCCGGGGCCTAAGACCTTGTGTGGAGTCGGGGTCGGAACCTGAGTATTCCTCTCCAGTGCTGACATGGATCTTGGGGTACTTCTGGAGTCTCCCCAGGGGAGTCAGTCCTAGTCTCGAATGCGCGCATGCACTTGCGCTTTCCTCCAGAGCGGTAGCAGCAGTGTCACGCAGTCCGCCGCGTGGATCAAAGGATCTATGGTTTTCCCTAGAGTCTTTCCCACGAGGCTTTCCCACAGGGCTGTCCCACGTGCACACGTGGTGGGAGTCGATCCTCGGCTTGAACGTCAAGGCAGTGCAGGGAAAACAGGTTCCTCTGGAATGGACTTACACATCTGGGGGACTCTTGGAATGGTGGCATGACCCTGGAGTTCCTCTCGCCTTTCCTGTGGAGAGCGCCTCCTCTTGAGATGCGACGGGAACGCCGGGAATTCTTTCCCTACGAAACAGGGAAAGGATCCCTCATCTCGAGCTAGGAGGCGGAAACGGGGCTCCCCTGGATGTGTGCGGGACCCCACGTGCTTCCTCTCGAGTGGAGACGGGTATGTCGGGGAACTTCTTGATTTGCAGCAAGGGTGTGAAGGACCCTTTGGAAGTTCCAGTGGTTAGATGTGATTGGCCTCGAGAAGCCTCAGCGGAAATGGGCCTCATCTCGCCTGGAGGGCAAAACCTCCTGGATTTTCTCAAGTTGCGGCAGGTGCTCTCGACTTACGACGGGGACCTCAGGGACCCGCTCTGGTGGCCTCAGGAAAGGCCAGTCCCCATGCGAGTTCCTCGGGGGCCTCTCGGGATTCCTCTCCCGTCGATGCCGGGGCCTAAGACCTTGTGTGGAGTCGGGGCCGGAACCTGAGGATTCCTCTCCAGTGCTGACATCGATCTTGGGGTACTTCTGGAGTCTCCCCAGGGGAGTCAGTCCTCGTCTCGAATGCGGGCATGCACTTGCGCTTTCCTCCAGAGCGGTAGCATCAGTGTCACGCAGTCCGCCGCGTGGATCAAAGGATCTATGGTTTTCCCTCGAGTCTTTCCCACGAGGCTTTCCCACGAGGCTTTACCACAGGGCTGTCCCACGTGCACACGTGGTGGGAGTCGATCCTCGGCTTGAACGTCAAGGCAGTGCAGGGAAAACAGGTTCCTCTGGAATGGACTGACACATCTGGGGGACTCTTGGAATGGTGGCACGACCCTGGAGTTCCTCTCGCCTTTCCTGTGGAGAGCGCCTCCTCTTGAGATGCGACGGAAACGCCGGGAATTCTTTCCCTACGAAACAGGGAAAGGATCCCTCATCTCGAGCTAGGAGGCGGAAACGGGGCTCCCCTGGATGTGTGCGGGACCCACGTGCTTCCTCTCGAGTGGAGACGGGTATGTCGGGGAACTTCTTGAGTTGAAGCAAGGGTGTGAAGGACCCTTTGGAAGTTCCAGTGGTTAGACGTGATTAGCCTCGAGAAGCCTCAGCGGAAATGGGCCTCATCTCGCCTGGAGGGCAAAACCTCCTGGATTTTCACGAGTTGCCGCAGGTGCTCTCGACTTACGACGGGGCCTCAGGGACCCGCTCTGGTGGCCTCAGGAAAGGCCAGTCCCCATGCGAGTTCCTCGGGGGTGTCTCGGGATTCCTCTCCCGTCAATGCCGGGACCTAAGACCTTGTGTGGAGTCGGGGCCGGAACCTGAGGATTCCTCTCCAGTGCTGACATGGATCTTGGGGTACTTCTGGAGTCTCCCCAGGGGAGTCAGTCCTCATCTCGAATGCGGGCATGCACTTGCGCTTTCCTCCAGAGCGGTAGCAGCAGTGTCACGCAGTCCGCCGCGTGGATCAAAGGATCTATGGTTTTCCCTCGAGTCTTTCCCACGAGGCTTTCCCACGAGGCTTTCCCACAGGGCTGTCCCACGTGCACACGTGGTGGGAGTCGAACCTCGGCTTGAACGTCAAGGCAGTGCAGGGAAAACAGGTTCCTCTGGAATGGACTGACACATCTGGGGGACTCTTGGAATGGTAGCATGACCCTGGAGTTCCTCTCGCCTTTCCTGTGGAGAGCGCCTCCTCTTGAGATGCGACGGGAACGCCGGGAATTCTTTCCCTACGAAACAGGGAAAGGATCCCTCATCTCGAGCTAGGAGGCGGAAACGGGGCTCCCCTGGATGTGTGCGGGACACCACGTGCTTCCTCTCGAGTGGAGACGGGTATGTCGGGGAACTTCTTGAGTTGCAGCAAGGGTGTGAAGGACCCTTTGGAAGTTTCAGTGGTTAGATGTGATTGGCCTCGAGAAGCCTCAGCGGAAATGGGCCTCATCTCGCCTGGAGGGCAAAACCTCCTGGATTTTCTCAAGTTGCGGCAGGTGCTCTCGACTTACGACGAGGACCTCAGGGACCCGCTCTGGTGGCCTCAGGAAAGGCCAGTCCCCATGCGAGTTCCTCGGGGGCCTCTCGGGATTCCTCTCCCGTCGATGCCGGGGCCTAAGACCTTGTGTGGAGTCGGGGCCGGAACCTGAGGTTTCCTCTCCAGTGCTGACATGGATCTTGGGGTACTTCTGGAGTCTCCCCAGGGGAGTCAGTCCTCGTCTCGAATGCGGGCATGCACTTGCGCTTTCCTCCAGAGCGGTAGCAGCAGTGTCACGCAGTCCGCCGCGTGGATCAAAGGATTTATGGTTTTCCCTCGAGTCTTTCCCACGAGGCTTTCCCACGAGGCTTTCCCACAGGGCTGTCCCACGTGCACACGTGGTGGGAGTCGATCCTCGGCTTGAACGTCAAGGCAGTGCAGGGAAAACAGGTTCCTCTGGAATGGACTGACACATCTGGGGGACTCTTGGAATGGTGGCACGACCCTGGAGTTCCTCTCGCCTTTCCTGTGGAGAGCGCCTCCTCTTGAGATGCGACGGGAACGCCGGGAATTCTTTCCCTACGAAACAGGGAAAGGATCCCTCATCTCGAGCTAGGAGGCGGAAACGGGGCTCCCCTGGATGTGTGCGGGACCCCACGTGCTTCCTCTCGAGTGGAGACGGGTATGTCGGGGAACTTCGTGAGTTGCAGCAAGGGTGTGAAGGACCCTTTGGAAGTTCCAGTGGTTAGACGTGATTGGCCTCGAGAAGCCTCAGCCGAAATGGGCCTCATCTCGCCTCGAGGGCAAAACCTCCTGGATTTTCTCGAGTTGCGGCAGGTGCTCTCGACTTACGACGGGGACCTCAGGGACCCGCTCTGGTGGCCTCAGGAAAGGCCAGTCCCCATGCGAGTTCCTCGGGGGCCTCTCGGGATTACTCTCCCGTCGATGCCGGGGCCTAAGACCTTGTGTGGAGTCGGGGCCGGAACCTGAGGATTCCTCTCCAGTGCTGACATGGATCTTGGGGTACTTCTGGAGTCTCCCCAGGGGAGTCAGTCCTCGTCTCGAATGCGGGCATGCACTTGCGCTTTCCTCCAGAGCGGTAGCAGCAGTGTCACGCAGTCCGCCGCGTGGATCAAAGGATCTATGGTTTTCCCTCGAGTCTTTCCCACGAGGCTTTCCCACGAGGCTTTCCCACAGGGCTGTCCCACGTGCACACGTGGTGGGAGTCGATCCTCGGCTTGAATGTCAAGACAGTGCAGGGAAAACAGGTTCCTCTGGAATGGACTGACACATCTGGGGGACTCTTGGAATGGTGGCACGACCCTGGAGTTCCTCTCGCCTTTCCTGTGGAGAGCGCCTCCTCTTGAGATGCGACGGGAACGCCGGGAATTCTTTCCCTACGAAACAGGGAAAGGATCCCTCATCTCGAGCTAGGAGGCGGAAACGGGGCTCCCCTGGATGTGTGCGGGACCCCACGTGCTTCCTCTCGAGTGGAGACGGGTATGTCGGGGAACTTCTTGAGTTGCAGCAACGGTGTGAAGGGCCCTTTGGAAGTTCCAGTGGTTAGATGTGATTAGCCTCGAGAAGCGTCTTTGGAAATGGGCCTCATCTCGCCTGGAGGGCAAAACCTCCTGGATTTTCTCGAGTTGCGGCAGGTGCTCTCGACTTACGACGGGGACCTCAGGGACCCGCTCTGGTGGCGTCAGGAAAGGCCAGTCCCCATGCGAGTTCCTCGGGGGCCTCTCAGGATTCCACTCCCGTCGATGCCGGGGCCTAAGACCTTGTGTGGAGTCGGGGCCGGAACCTGAGGATTCCTCTCCAGTGCTGACATGGATCTTGGGGTACTTCTGGAGTCTCCCCAGGGGAGTCAGTCCTCGTCTCGAATGCGGGCATGCACTTGCGCTTTCCTCCAGAGCGGTAGCAGCAGTGTCACGCAGTCCGCCGCGTGGATCAAAGGATCTGTGGTTTTCCCTCGAGTCTTTCCCACGAGGCTTTCCCACGAGGCTTTCCCACAGGGCTGTCCCACGTGCACACGTGGTGGGAGTCGATCCTCGGCTTGAACGTCAAGGCAGTGAAGGGAAAACAGGTTCCTCTGGAATGGACTGACACATCTGGGGGACTCTTGGAATGGTGGCACGACCCTGGAGTTCCTCTCGCCTTTCCTGTGGAGAGCGCCTCCTCTTGAGATGCGACGGGAACGCCGGGAATTCTTTCCCTACGAAACAGGGAAAGGATCCCTCATCTCGAGCTAGGAGGCGGAAACGGGGCTCCCCTGGATGTGTGCGGGACACCACGTGCTTCCTCTCGAGTGGAGACGGGTATGTCGGGGAACTTCTTGAGTTGCAGCAAGGGTGTGAAGGACCCTTTGGAAGTTCCAGTGGTTAGATGTGATTGGCCTCGAGAAGCCTCAGCGGAAATGGGCCTCATCTCGCCTGGAGGGCAAAACCTCCTGGATTTTCTCGAGTTGCGGCAGGTGCTCTCGACTTACGATGGGGACCTCAGGGATCCGCTCTGGTGGCCTCAGGAAAGGCCAGTCCCCATGCGAGTTCCTCGGGGGCCTCTCGGGATTCCTCTCCCGTCCATGCCGGGGCCTAAGACCTTGTGTGGAGTCGGGGCCGGAACCTGAGGATTCCTCTCCAGTGCTGACATGGATCTTGGGGTACTACTGGAGTCTCCCCAGGGGAGTCAGTCCTTGTCTCGAATGCGGGCATGCACTTGTGCTTTCCTCGAGAGCGGTAGCAGCAGTGTCACGCAGTCCGCCGCGTGGATCAAAGGATCTATGGTTTTCCCTCGAGTCTTTCCCACGAGGCTTTCCCACGAGGCTTTCCCACAGGGCTGTCCCACGTGCACACGGGGTGGGAGTCGATCCTCGGCTTGAACGTCAAGGCAGTGCAGGGAAAACAGGTTCCTATGGAATGGACTGACAAATCTGGGGGATTCTTGGAATGGTGTGACGACCCTGGAGTTCCTCTCCCTTACCTGTGGAGAGCGCCTCCTCTTGAGATGCGACGGGAACGCCGGGAATTCTTTCCCTACGAAACAGGGAAATGATCCCTCATCTCAAGCTAGGAGGCGGAAACGGGGCTACCCTGGATGTGTGCGGGACCCACGTGCTTCCTCACGAGTGGAGACGGGTATGTCGGGGAACTTCTTGAGTTGCAGCAAGGGTGTCAAGGACCCTTTGGAAGTTCCAGTGGTTAGACATGATTAGCCACGAGAAGCTTCAGCGGAAATGGGCCTCATCTCGCCTGGAGGGCAAAACCTCCTGGATTTTCTCGAGTTGCGGCAGGTGCTCTCGACTTACGACGGGGACATCAGGACCCGCTCTGGTGGCCTCAGGAAAGGCCAGTCCCGATGCGAGTTCCTCGGGGGCCTCTCAGGATTCCACTCCCGTCGATGCCGGGGCCTAAGACCTTGTGTGGAGTCGGGGCCGGAACCTGAGGATTCCTCTCCAGTGCTGACATGGATCTTGGGGTACTTCTGGAGTCTCCCCAGGGGAGTCAGTCCTCGTCTCGAATGCGGGCATGCACTTGCGCTTTCCTCCAGAGCGGTAGCAGCAGTGTCACGCAGTCCGCCGCGTGGATCAAAGGATCTATGGTTTTCCCTCGAGCCTTTCCCACGAGGCTTTCCCACGAGGCTTTCCCACAGGGCTGTCCCACGTGCACACGTGGTGGGAGTCAATCCTCGGCCTGAACGTCCAGGCAGTGCAGGGAAAACAGGTTCCTCTGGAATGGACTGACACATCTGGGGGACTCTTGGAATGGTGGCACGACCCTGGAGTTCCTCTCGCCTTTCCTGTGGAGAGCGCCTCCTCTTGAGATGCGACGGGAACGCCGGGAAATCTTTCCCTACCAAACAGGGAAATGATCCCTCATCTCGAGCTAGGAGGCGGAAACGGGGCTCCCCTGGATGTGTGCGGGACACCACGAGCTTCCTCTCGAGTGGAGACGGGTATGTCGGGGAACTTCTTGAGTTGCAGCAAGGGAGTGAAGGACCCTTTGGAAGTTCCAGTGGTTAGATGTGATTGGCCTCGAGAAGTCTCAGCAGAAATGGGCCTCATCTCGCCTGGAGGGCAAAACCTCCTGGATTTTCTCGAGTTGCGGCAGGTGCTCTCGACTTACGATGGGGACCTCAGGGACCCGCTCTGGTGGCCTCAGGAAAGGCCAGTCCCCATGCGAGTTCCTCAGGGGCGTCTCGGGATTCCTCTCCCGTCCATGCCGGGGCCTAAGACCTTGTGTGGAGTCGGGGCTGGAACCTGAGGATTCCTCTCCAGTGCTGACATGGATCTTGGGGTACTTCTGGAGTCTCCCCAGGGGAGTCAGTCCTCGTCTCGAATGCGGGCATGCACTTGCGCTTTCCTCCAGAGCGGTAGCAGCAGTGTCACGCAGTCCGCCGCGTGGATCAAAGGATCTATGGTTTTCCCTCGAGTCTTTCCCACGAGGCTTTCCCACGAGGCTTTCCCACAGGGCTGTCCCACGTGCACACGTGGTGGGAGTCGATCCTCGGCTAGAACGTCAAGGCAGTGCAGGGAAAACAGGTTCCTCTGGAATGGACTGACACATCTGGGGGACTCTTGGAATGGTGTCACGACCCTGGAGTACCTCTCGCCTTTCCTGTGGAGAGCGCCTCCTCTTGAGATGCGACGGGAACGCCGGGAATTCTTTCCCTACGAAACAGGGAAAGGATCCCTCATCTCGAGCTAGGAGGCGGAAACGGGGCTCCCCTGGATGTGTGCGGGACACCACGTGCTTCCTCTCGAGTGGAGACGGGTATGTCGGGGAACTTCTTGAGTTGCAGCAAGCGTGTGAAGGACCCTTTGGAAGTTCCAGTGGTTAGATGTGATTGGCCTCGAGAAGCCTCAGCGGAAATGGGCCTCATCTCGCCTGGAGGGCAAAACCTCCTGGATTTTCTCGAGTTGCGGCAGGTGCTCTCGACTTACGACGGGGACCTAAGGGACCCGCTCTGGTGGCCTCAGGAATGGCCAGTCCCCATGCGAGTTCCTCGGGGGCCTCTCGGGATTCCTCTCCCGTCGATGCCGGGACCTAAAACCTTGTGTGGAGTCGGGGCCGGAACCTGAGGATTCCTCTCCAGTGCTGACATGGATCTTGGGGTACTTCTGGAGTCTCCCCAGGGAAGTCAGTCCTCGTCTCGAATGCGGGCATGCACTTGCGCTTTCCTCCAGAGCGGTAGCAGCAGTGTCACGCAGTCCGCCCCGTGGATCAAAGGATCTACGGTTTTCCCTCGAGTCTTTCCCACGAGGCTTTCCTACGAGGCTTTCCCACAGGGCTGTCCCACGTGCACACGTGGTGGGAGTCGATCCTCGGCTTGAACGTCAAGGCAGTGCAGGGAAAACAGGTTCCTCTGGAATGGACTGACACATCTGGGGGACTCTTGGAATGGTGGCACGACCCTGGAGTTCCTCTTGCCTTTCCTGTGGAGAGCGTCTCCTCTTGAGATGCGACGGGAACTCCGGGAATTCTTTCCCTACGAAACAGGGAAAGGATCCCTCATCTCGAGCCAGGGGGCGGAAACGGAGCTCCCCTGGATGTGTGCGGGACCCCACGTGCTTCCTCTCGAGTGGAGACGGTATGTCGCGGAACTTCTTGAGTTGCAGCAAGGGTGTGAAGGACCCTTTGGAAGTTCCAGTGGTTAGATGTGATTGGCCTCGAGAAGCCTCAGCGGAAATGGGCCTCATCTCGCCTGGAGGGCAAAACCTCCTGGATTTTCTCGAGTTGCGGCAGGTGCTCTCGACTTACGACGGGGACCTCAGGGACCCGCTCTGGTTGCGTCAGGAAAGGCCAGTCCCCATGCGAGTTCCTCGGGGGCCTCTCAGGATTCCACTCCCGTCGATGCCGGGGCCTAAGACCTTGTGTGGAGTTGGGGCCGGAACCTGAGGATTCCTCTCCAGTGCTGACATGGATCTTGGGGTACTTCTGGAGTCTCCCCAGGGGAGTCAGTACTCGTCTCGAATGCGGGCATGCACTTGCGCTTTCCTCCAGAGCGGTAGCAGCAGTGTCACGCAGTCCGCCGCGTGGATCAAAGGATCTGTGGTTTTCCCTCGAGTCTTTCCCACGAGGCTTTCCCACGAGGCTTTCCCACAGGGCTGTCCCACGTGCACACGTGGTGGGAGTCGATCCTCGGCTTGAACGTCAAGGCAGTGAAGGGAAAACAGGTTCCTCTGGAATGGACTGACACATCTGGGGGACTCTTGGAATGGTGGCACGACCCTGGAGTTCCTCTCGCCTTTCCTGTGGAGAGCGCCTCCTCTTGAGATACGACGGGAACGCCGGGAATTCTTTCCCTACGAAACAGGGAAAGGATCCCTCATCTCGAGCTAGGAGGCGGAAACGGGGCTCCCCTGGATGTGTGCGGGACCCCACGTGCTTCCTCTCGAGTGGAGACGGGTATGTCGGGGACCTTCTTGATTTGCAGCAAGGGTGTGAAGGACCCTTTGGAAGTTCCAGTGGTTAGATGTGATTGGCCTCGAGAAGCGTCAGCGGAAATGGGCCTCATCTCGCCTGGAGGGCAAAACCTCCGAGATTTTCTCGAGTTGCGGCATGTGCTCTCGACTTACGACGAGGACCTCAGGGACCCGCTTTGGTGGCCTCAGGAAAGGCCAGTCCCCATGCGAGTTCCTCTGGGGATTCCTCTCCTGTCGATGCCGGGGCCTAAGACCTTGTGTGGAGTCGGGGCCGGAACCTGAGGATTCCTCTCCAGTGCTGACATGGATCTTGGGGTACTTCTGGAGTCTCCCCAGGGGAGTCAGTCCTCGTCTCGAATGCGGGCATGCACTTGCGCTTTCCTCCAGAGCGGTAGCAGCAGTGTCACGCAGTCCGCCGCGTGGATCAAAGGATCTATGGTTTTCCCTCGAGTCTTTCCCACGAGGCTTTCCCACGAGGCTTTCCCACAGGGCTGTCCCACGTGCACACGTGGTGGGAGTCGATCCTCGGCTTGAACGTCAAGGCAGTGGAGGGAAAACAGGTTCCTCTGGAATGGACTGACACATCTGGGGGACTCTTGGAATGGTGGCACGACCCTGGAGTTCCTCTCGCCTTTCCTGTGGAGAGCGCCTCCTCTTGAGATGCGACGGGAACGCCGGGAATTCTTTCCCTACGAAACAGGGAAAGGATCCCTCATCTCGAGCTAGGAGGCGGAAACGGGGCTCCCCTGGATGTGTGCGGGACACCACGTGCTTCCTCTCGAGTGGAGACGGGTATGTCGGGGAACTTCTTGAGTTGCAGCAAGGGTGTGAAGGACCCTTTGGAAGTTCCAGTGGTTAGATGTGATTGGCCTCGAGAAGCCTCAGCGGAAATGGGCCTCATCTCGCCTGGAGGGCAAAACCTCCTGGATTTTCTCGAGTTGCGGCAGGTGCTCTCGACTTACGACGGGGACCTCAGGGACCCGCTCTGGTGGCGTCAGGAAAGGCCAGTCCCCATGCGAGTTCCTCGGGGGCCTCTCAGGATTCCACTCCCGTCGATGCCGGGGCCTAAGACCTTGTGTGGAGTCGGGGCCGGAACCTGAGGATTCCTCTCCAGTGCTGACATGGATCTTGGGGTACTTCTGGAGTCTCCCCAGGGGAGTCAGTCCTCGTCTCGAATGCGGGCATGCACTTGCGCTTTCCTCCAGAGCGGTAGCAGCAGTGTCACGCAGTCCGCCGCGTGGATCAAAGGATCTGTGGTTTTCCCTCGAGTCTTTCCCACGAGGCTTTCCCACGAGGCTTTCCCACAGGGCTGTCCCACGTGCACACGTGGTGGGAGTCGATCCTCGGCTTGAACGTCAAGGCAGTGAAGGGAAAACAGGTTCCTCTGGAATGGACTGACACATCTGGGGGACTCTTGGAATGGTGGCACGACCCTGGAGTTCCTCTCGCCTTTCCTGTGGAGAGCGCCTCCTCTTGAGATGCGACGGGAATGCCGGGAATTCTTTCCCTACGAAACAGGGAAAGGATCCCTCATCTCGAGCTAGGAGGCGGAAACGGGGCTCCCCTGGATGTGTGCGGGACCCCACGTGCTTCCTCTCGAGTGGAGACGGGTATGTCGGGGACCTTCTTGAGTTGCAGCAAGGGTGTGAAGGACCCTTTGGAAGTTCCAGTGGTTAGATGTCATTGGCCTCGAGAAGCGTCAGCGGAAATGGGCCTCATCTCGCCTGGAGGGCAAAACCTCCGAGATTTTCTCGAGTTGCGGCAGGTGCTCTCGACTTACGACGAGGACCTCAGGGACCCGCTTTGGTGGCCTCAGGAAAGGCCAGTCCCCATGCGAGTTCCTCTGGGGATTCCTCTCCCGTCGGTACCGGGGCCTAAGACCTTGTGTGGAGTCGGGGCCGGAACCTGAGGATTCCTCTCCAGTGCTGACATGGATCTTGGGGTACTTCTGGAGTCTCCCCAGGGGAGTCAGTCCTCGTCTCGAATGCGGGCATGCACTTGCGCTTTCCTCCAGAGCGGTAGCAGCAGTGTCACGCAGTCCGCCGCGTGGATCAAAGGATCTATGGTTTTCCCTCGAGTCTTTCCCACGAGGCTTTCCCACGAGGCTTTCCCACAGGTCTGTCCCATGTGCACACGTGGTGGGAGTCGATCCTCGGCTTGAACGTCAAGGCAGTGCAGGGAAAACAGGTTCCTCTGGAATGGACTGACACATCTGGGGTACTCTTGGAATGGTGGCACGACCCTGGAGTTCCTCTCGCCTTTCCTGTGGAGAGCGCCTCCTCTTGAGATGCGACGGGAACGCCGGGAATTCTTTCCCTACGAAACAGGGAAAGGATCCCTCATCTCGAGCTAGGAGGCGGAAACGGGGCTCCCCTGGATGTGTGCGGGACACCACGTGCTTCCTCTCGAGTGGAGACGGGTATGTCGGGGAACTTCTTGAGTTGCAGCAAGGGTGTGAAGGACCCTTTGGAAGTTCCAGTGGTTAGATGTGATTGGCCTCGAGAAGCCTCAGCGGAAATGGGCCTCATCTCGCCTGGAGGGCAAAACCTCCTGGATTTTCTCGAGTTGCGGCAGGTGCTCTCGACTTACGATGGGGACCTCAGGGACCCGCTCTGGTGGCCTCAGGAAAGGCCAGTCCCCATGCGAGTTCCTCGGGGGCCTCTCGGGATTCCTCTCCCGTCGATGCCGGGGCCTAAGACCTTGTGTGGAGTCGGGGCTGGAACCTGAGGATTCCTCTCCAGTGCTGACATGGATCTTGGGGTACTTCTGGAGTCTCCCCAGGGGAGTCAGTCCTCGTCTCGAATGCGGGCATGCACTTGCGCTTTCCTCCAGAGCGGTAGCAGCAGTGTCACGCAGTCCGCAGCGTGGATCAAAGGATCTATGGTTTTCCCTCGAGTCTTTCCCACGAGGCTTTCCCACGAGGCTTTCCCACAGGGCTGTCCCACGTGCACACGTGGTGGGAGTCGATCCTCGGCTTGAACGTCAAGGCAGTGCAGGGAAAACAGGTTCCTCTGGAATGGACTGACCCATCTGGGCGTCTCTTGGAATGGTGGCACGACCCTGGAGTTCCTCTCGCATCTCCTGTGGAGAGCGCCTCCTCTTGAGATGCGACGGGAACGCCGGGAATTCTTTCCCTAAGAAACAGGGAAAGGATCCCTCATCTCGAGCTAGGAGGCGGAAACGGGCTCCCCTGGATGTGTGCGGGACCCCACGTGCTTCCTCTCGAGTGGAGACGGGTATGTCGGGGAACTTCTTGAGTTGCAGCAAGGGTGTGAAGGACCCTTTGGAAGTTCCAGTGGTTAGATGTGATTAGCCTCGAGAAGCCTCAGCGGAAATGGGCCTCATCTCGCCTGGAGGGCAAACCTCCTGGATTTTCTCGAGTTGCGGCATGTGCTCTCGACTTACGACGGGGACCTCAGGGACCCGCTCTGGTGACCTCAGGAAAGGCCAGTCCCCATGCGAGTTCCTCGGGGGCCTCTCGGGATTCCTCTCCCATTGATGCCGAGGCCTAAGACCTTGTGTGGAGTCGGGGCCGGAACCTGAG
The DNA here is from genome assembly GCF_042477335.2 of Ovis canadensis. Lineage (NCBI taxonomy): Eukaryota > Metazoa > Chordata > Mammalia > Artiodactyla > Bovidae > Ovis > Ovis canadensis. The sequence goes on along the minus strand of NC_091262.1, from coordinate 2,387,052 downwards.
GATTCCTCTCCAGTGCTGACATGGATCATGGGGTACTTCTGGAGTCTCCCCAGGGGAGTCAGTCCTCGTCTCGAATGCGGGCATGTACTTGCGCTTTCCTCCAGAGCGGTAGCAGCAGTGTCACGCAGTCCGCCGCGTGGATCAAAGGATCTATGGTTTTCCCTCGAGTCTTTCCCACGAGGCTTTCCCACGAGGCTTTCCCACAGGGCTGTCCCCCGTGCACACGTGGTGGGAGTCGATCCTCGGCTTGAACGTCAAGGCAGTGCAGGGAAAACAGGTTCCTCTGGAATGGACTGACACATCTGGGGGACTCTTGGAATGGTGGCACGACCCTGGAGTTCCTCTCGCCTTTCCTGTGGAGAGCGCCTCCTCTTGAGATGCGACGGGAACGCCGGGAATTCTTTCCCTACGAAACAGGGAAAGGATCCCTCATCTCGAGCTAGGAGGCGGAAACGGGGCTCCCCTGGATGTGTGCGGGACCCCACGTGCTTCCTCTCGAGTGAAGACGGGTATGTCGGGGAACATCTTGAGTTGCAGCAAGGGTGTGAAGGACCTTTTGGAAGTTCCAGTGGTTAGACGTGATTAGCCTCGAGAAGCCTCAGCGGAAATGGGCCTCATCTCGCCTGGAGGGCAAAACCTCCTGGATTTTCTCGAGTTGCGGCAGGTGCTCTCGACTTACGACGGGGACCTCAGGGACCCGCTCTGGTGGCCTCAGGAAAGGCCAGTCCCCATGCGAGTTCCTCGGGAGCCTCTCGGGATTCCTCTCCCGTCGATGCCGGGGCCTAAGACCTTATGTGGAGTCGGGGCCGGAACCTGAGGATTCCTCTCCAGTGCTGACATGGATCTTGGGGTACTTCTGGAGTCTCCCCAGGGGAGTCAGTCCTCGTCTCGAATGCGGGCATGCACTTGTGCTTTCCTCCAGAGCGGTAGCAGCAGTGTCACGCAGTCCGCCGCGTGGATCAAAGGATCTATGGTTTTCCCTCAAGTCTTTCCCACGAGGCTCTCCCACAGGGCTGTCCCACGTGCACACGTGGTGGGAGTCGATCCTCGGCTTGAACGTCAAGGCAGTGCAGGGAAAACAGGTTCCTCTGGAATGGACTGACACATCTGGGGGACTCTTGGAATGGTGGCACGACCCTGGAGTTCCTCTCGCCTTTCCTGTGGAGAGCACCTCCTCTTGAGATGCGACGGGAACGCCGGGAATTCTTTCCCTACGAAACAGGGAAAGGATCCCTCATCTCGAGCTAGGAGGCGGAAACGGGGCTCCCCTGGATGTGTGCGGGATACCACGTGCTTCCTATCGAGTGGAGACGGGTATGTCGGGGAACTTCTTGAGTAGCAGCAAGGGTGTGAAGGACCCTTTGGAAGTTCCAGTGGTTAGATGTGATTGGCCTCGAGAAGCCTCAGCGGAAATGGGCCTCATCTCGCCTGGAGGGCAAAACCTCCTGGATTTTCTCGAGTTACGGCAGGTGCTCTCGACTTACGACGGGGACCTCAGGGACCCGCTCTGGTGGCCTCAGGAAAGGCCAGTCCCCATGCGAGTTCCTCGGGGGCCTCTCGGGATTCCTCTCCCGTCGATGCCGGGGCCTAAGACCTTGTGTGGAGTCGGGGCCGGAACCTGAGGATTCCTCTCCAGTGCTGACATGGATCTTGGGGTACTTCTGGAGTCTCCCCAGGGGAGTCAGTCCTCGTCTCGAATGCGGGCATGCACTTGCGCTTTCCTCCAGAGCGGTAGCAGCAGTGTCACACAGTCCGCCGCGTGGATCAAAGGATCTATGGTTTTCCCTCGAGTCTTTCCCACGAGGCTTTCCCACGAGGCTTTCCCACAGGGCTGTCCCACGTGCACAGGTGGTGGGACTCGATCCTCGGCTTGAACGTCAAGGCAGTGCAGGGAAAACAGGTTCCTCTGGAATGGACTGACCCATCTGGGCGTCTCTTGGAATGGTGGCACGACCCTGGAGTTCCTCTCGCCTCTCCTGTGGAGAGCGCCTCCTCTTGAGATGCGACGGGGACGCCGGGAATTCTTTCCCTAAGAAACAGGGAAAGGATCCCTCATCTCGAGCTAGGAGGCGGAATCGGGGCTCCCCTGGATGTGTGCGGGACCCCACGTGCTTCCTCTCGAGTGAAGACGGGTATGTCGGGGAACATCTTGAGTTGCAGCAAGGGTGTGAAGGACCCTTTGGAAGTTCCAGTGGTTAGACGTGATTAGCCTCGAGAAGCCTCAGCGGAAATGGGCCTCATCTCGCCTGGATCGCAAAACCTCCTGGATTTTCTCGAGTTGCGGCAGGTGCTCTCGACTTACGACGGGGACCTCAGGGACCCGCTCTGGTGGCCTCAGGAAAGGCCAGTCCCCATGCGAGTTCCTCGGGGGCCTCTCGGGATTCCTCTCCCGTCGATGCCGGGGCCTAAGACCTTATGTGGAGTCGGGGCCGGAACCTGAGGATTCCTCTCCAGTGCTGACATGGATCTTGGGGTACTTCTGGAGTCTCCCCAGGGGAGTCAGTCCTCGTCTCGAATGCGGGCATGCACTTGTGCTTTCCTCCAGAGCGGTAGAAGCAGTGTCACGCAGTCCGCCGCGTGGATCAAAGGTTCTATGGTTTTCCCTCGAGTCTTTCCCACGAGGCTTTCCCACGAGGCTTTCCCACAGGGCTGTCCCACGTGCACACGTGGTGGGAGTCGATCCTCGGCTTGAACGTCAAGGCAGTGCAGGGAAAACAGGTTCCTCTGGAATGGACTGACACATTTGGGGGCTCTTGGAATGGTGGCACGACCCTGAAGTTCCTCTCGCCTTTCCTGTGGTTAGCGCCTCCTCTTGAGATGCGACGGGAACGCCGGGAATTCTTTCCCTACGAAACAGGGAAAGGATCCCTCATCTCGAGCTAGGAGGCGGAAACGGGGCTCCCCTGGATGTGTGCGGGACCCCACGTGCTTCCTCTCGAGTGGAGACGGGTATGTCGGGGAACTTCTTGAGTTGCAGCAAGGGTGTGAAGGACCCTTTGGAAGTTCCAGTGGTTAGACGTGATTAGCCTCGAGAAGCCTCAGCGGAAATGGGCCTCATCTCGCCTGGAGGGCAAAACCTCCTGGATTTTCTCGAGTTGCGGCAGGTGCTCTCGACTTACGACGGGGACCTCAGGGACCCGCTCTGGTGGCCTCAGGAAAGGCCAGTCCCCATGCGAGTTCCTCGGGGGCCTCTCGGGATTCCTCTCCCGTCGATGCCGGGGCCTAAGACCTTGTGTGGAGTCGGGGCCGGAACCTGAGGATTCCTCTCCAGTGCTGACATGGATCTTGGGGTACTTCTGGAGTCTCCCCAGGGGAGTCAGTCCTCGTCTCGAATGCGGGCATGCACTTGCGCTTTCCTCCAGTGCGGTAGCAGCAGTGTCACACAGTCCGCCGCGTGGATCAAAGGATCTATGGTTTTCCCTCGAGTCTTTCCCACGAGGCCTTCCCACGAGGCTTTCCCACAGGGCTGTCCCACGTGCACAGGTGGTGGGAGTCGATCCTCGGCTTGAACGTCAAGGCAGTGCAGGGAAAACAGGTTCCTCTGGAATGGACTGACCCATCTGGGCTTCTCTTGGAATGGTGGCACGACCCTGGAGTTCCTCTCGCCTCTCCTGTGGAGAGCGCCTCCTCTTGAGATGCGACGGGAACGCCGGGAATTCTTTCCCTACGAAACAGGGAAAAGATCCCTCATCTCGAGCTAGGAGGCGGAAACGGGGCTCCCCTGGATGTTTACGGGACCCCACGTGCTTCCTCTCGAGTGGAGACGGGTATGTCGGGGAACTTCTTGAGTTGCAGCAAGGGTGTGAAGGACCCTTTGGAAGTTCCAGTGGTTAGATGTGATTACCCTCGAGAAGCCTCAGCGGAAATGGGCCTCATCTCGCCTGGAGGGCAAAACCTCCTGGATTTTCTCGAGTTGCGGCATGTGCTCTCGACTTACGACGGGGACCTCAGGGACCCGCTCCGGTGACCTCAGGAAAGGCCAGTCCCCATGCGAGTTCCTCGGGGGCCTCTCGGGATTCCTCTCCCATTGATGCCGGGGCCTAAGACCTTGTGTGGAGTCGGGGCCGGAACCTGAGGATTCCTCTCCAGTGCTGACATGGATCATGGGGTACTTCTGGAGTCTCCCCAGGGGAGTCAGTCCTCGTCTCGAATGCGGGCATGCACTTGCGCTTTCCTCCAGAGCGGTAGCAGCAGTGTCACGCAGTCCGCCGCGTGGATCAAAGGATCTATGGTTTTCCCTCGAGTCTTTCCCACGAGGCTTTCCCACGAGGCTTTCCCACAGGGCTGTCCCACGTGCACACGTGGTGGGAGTCGATCCTCGGCTTGAACGTCAAGGCAGTGCAGGGAAAACAGGTTCCTCTGGAATGGACTGACACATCTGGGGGACTCTTGGAATGGTGGCACGACCCTGGAGTTCCTCTCGCCTTTCCTGTGGAGAGCGCCTCCTCTTGAGATGCGACGGGAACGCCGGGAATTCTTTCCCTACGAAACAGGGAAAGGATCCCTCATCTCGAGCTAGGAGGCGGAAACGGGGCTCCCCTGGATGTGTGCGGGAACCCACGTGCTTCCTCTCGAGTGGAGACGAGTATGTCGGGGAACTTCTTGAGTTGCAGCAAGGGTGAGAAGGACCCTTTGGAAGTTCCAGTGGTTAGACGTGATTAGCCTCGAGAAGCCTCAGCGGAAATGGGCCTCATCTCGCCTGGAAGGCAAAACCTCCTGGATTTTCTCGAGTTGCGGCAGGTGCTCTCGACTTACGACGGGGACCTCAGGGACCTGCTCTGGTGGCCTCAGGAAAGGCCAGTCCCCATGCGAGTTCCGCGGGGGCCTCTCGGGATTCCTCTCCCGTCGTTGCCGGGGCCTAAGACCTTGTGTGGAGTCGGGGCCGGAACCTGAGGATTCCTCTCCAGTGCTGACATGGATCTTGGGGTACTTCTGGAGTCTCCCCAGGGGAGTCAGTCCTCGTCTCGAATGCGGGCATGCACTTGCGCTTTCCTCCAGAGCGGTAGCAGCAGTGTCACGCAGTCCGCCGCGTGGATCAAAGGATCTATGGTTTTCCCTCGAGTCTTTCCCACGAGGCTTTCCCACGAGGCTTTCCCACAGGGCTGTCCCACGTGCACACGTGGTGGGAGTCGATCCTCGGCTTGAACGTCAAGGCAGTGCAGGGAAAACAGGTTCCTCTGGAATGGACTGACACATTTGGGGGACTCTTGGAATGGTGGCACGACCCTGGAGTTCCTCTCGCCTTTCCTGTGGAGAGCGCCTCCTCTTGAGATGCGACGGGAACGCCGGGAATTCTTTCCCTACGAAACAGGGAAAGGATCCCTCATCTCGAGCTAGGAGGCGGAAACGGGGCTCCCCTGGACGTGTGCGGGACCCCACGTGCTTCCTCTCTAGTTGAGACGGGTATGTCGGGGAACTTCTTGAGTTGCAACAAGGGTGTGAAGGACCCTTTGGAAGTTCCAGTGGTTAGACGTGATTAGCCTCGAGAAGCCTCAGTGGAAATGGGCCTCATCTCGCCTGGAGGGCAAAACCTCCTGAATTTTCTCGAGTTGCGTCAGGTGCTCTCGACTTACGACGGGGACCTCAGGGACCCGCTCTGGTGGCCTCAGGAAAGGCCAGTCCCCATGCGAGTTCCTCGGGGGCCTCTCGGGATTCCTCTCCCTTAGATGTCGGGGCCTAAGACCTTGTGTGGAGTCGGGGCCGGAACCTGAGGATTCCTCTCCAGTGCTGACATGGATCTTGGGGTACTTCTGGAGTCTCCCCAGGGGAGTCAGTCCTCGTCTCGAATGCGGGCATGCACTTGCGCTTTCCTCCAGAGCGGTAGCAGCAGTGTCACGCAGTCCGCCGCGTGGATCAAAGGATCTATGGTTTTCCCTCGAGTCTTTCCCACGAGGCTTTCCCACGAGGCTTTCCCACGAGGCTTTCCCACAGGGCTGTCCCACGTGCACACGTGGTGGGAGTCGATCCTCGGCTTGAACGTCAAGGCAGTGAAGGGAGAACAGGTTCCTCTGGAATGGACTGACCCATCTGGGCGTCTCTTGGAATGGTGGCACGACCCTGGATTTCCTCTCGCCTCTCCTATGGAGAGCGCCTCCTCTTGAGATGCGACGGGAACGCCGGGAATTCTTTCCCTAAGAAACAGGGAAAGGATCCCTCATCTCGAGCTAGGAGGCGGAAACGGGGCTCCCCTGGATGTGTGCGGGACCCCACGTGCTTCCTCTCGAGTGGAGACGGGTATGTCGGGGAACTTCTTGAGTTGCAGCAAGGGTGTGAAGGACCCTTTGGAAGTTCCAGTGGTTAGATGTGATTAGCCTCGAGAAGCCTCAGCGGAAATGGGCCTCATCTCGCATGGAGGGCAAAACCTCCTGGATTTTCTCGAGTTGCGGCATGTGCTCTCGACTTACGACGGGGACCTCAGGGACCTGCTCTGGTGGCCTCAGGAAAGGCCAGTCCCCATGCGAGTTCCGCGGGGGCCTCTCGGGATTCCTCTCCCGTCGATGCCGGGGCCTAAGACCTTGTGTGGAGTCGGGGCCGGAACCTGAGGATTCCTCTCCAGTGCTGACATGGATCTTGGGGTACTTCTGGAGTCTCCCCAGGGGAGTCAGTCCTCGTCTCGAATGCGGGCATGCACTTGCGCTTTCCTCCAGAGCGGTAGCAGCAGTGTCACGCAGTCCGCCGCGTGGATCAAAGGATCTATGGTTTTCCCTCGAGTCTTTCCCACGAGGCTTTCCCACGAGGCTTTCCCACAGGGCTGTCCCACGTGCACACGTGGTGGGAGTCGATCCTCGGCTTGAACGTCAAGGCAGTGCAGGGAAAACAGGTTCCTCTGGAATGGACTGACACATTTGGGGGACTCTTGGAATGGTGGCACGACCCTGGAGTTCCTCTCGCCTTTCCTGTGGAGAGCGCCTCCTCTTGAGATGCGACGGGAACGCCGGGAATTCTTTCCCTACGAAACAGGGAAAGGATCCCTCATCTCGAGCTAGGAGGCGGAAACGGGGCTCCCCTGGATGTGTGCGGGACCCCACGTGCTTCCTCTCGAGTTGAGACGGGTATGTCGGGGAACTTCTTGAGTTGCAACAAGGGTGTGAAGGACCCTTTGGAAGTTCCAGTGGTTAGACGTGATTAGCCTCGAGAAGCCTCAGTGGAAATGGGCCTCATCTCGCCTGGAGGGCAAAACCTCCTGAATTTTCTCGAGTTGCGTCAGGTGCTCTCGACTTACGACGGGGACCTCAGGGACCCGCTCTGGTGGCCTCAGGAAAGGCCAGTCCCCATGCGAGTTCCTCGGGGGCCTCTCGGGATTCCTCTCCCTTAGATGTCTGGGCCTAAGACCTTGTGTGGAGTCGGGGCCGGAACCTGAGGATTCCTCTCCAGTGCTGACATGGATCTTGGGGTACTTCTGGAGTCTCCCCAGGGGAGTCAGTCCTCGTCTCGAATGCGGGCATGCACTTGCGCTTTCCTCCAGAGCGGTAGCAGCAGTGTCACGCAGTCCGCCGCGTGGATCAAAGGATCTATGGTTTTCCCTCGAGTCTTTCCCACGAGGCTTTCCCACGAGGCTTTCCCACGAGGCTTTCCCACAGGGCTGTCCCACGTGCACAGGTGGTGGGAGTCGATCCTCGGCTTGAACGTCAAGGCAGTGCAGGGAAAACAGGTTCCTCTGGAATGGACTGACACATCTGGGGGACTCTTGGAATGGTGGCACGACCCTGGAGTTCCTCTCGCCTTTCCTGTGGAGAGCGCCTCCTCTTGAGATGCGACGGGAACGCCGGGAATTCTTTCCCTACGAAACAGTGAAAGGATCCCTCATCTCGAGCTAGGAGGCGGAAACGGGGCTCCCCTGGATGTGTGCGGGATACCACGTGCTTCCTATCGAGTGGAGACGGGTATGTCGGGGAACTTCTTGAGTAGCAGCAAGGGTGTGAAGGACCCTTTGGAAGTTCCAGTGGTTAGATGTGATTGGCCTCGAGAAGCCTCAGCGGAAATGGGCCTCATCTCGCCTGGAGGGCAAAACCTCCTGGATTTTCTCGAGTTACGGCAGGTGCTCTCGACTTACGACGGGGACCTCAGGGACCCGCTCTGGTGGCCTCAGGAAAGGCCAGTCCCCATGCGAGTTCCTCGGGGGCCTCTCGGGATTCCTCTCCCGTCGATGCCGGGGCCTAAGACCTTGTGTGGAGTCGGGGCCGGAACCTGAGGATTCCTCTCCAGTGCTGACATGGATCTTGGGGTACTTCTGGAGTCTCCCCAGGGGAGTCAGTCCTCGTCTCGAATGCAGGCATGCACTTGCGCTTTCCTCCAGAGCGGTAGCAGCAGTGTCACGCAGTCCGCCGCGTGGATCAAAGGATCTATGGTTTTCCCTCGAGTCTTTCCCACGAGGCTTTCCCACGAGGCTTTCCCACAGGGCTGTCCCACGTGCACACGTGGTGGGAGTCGATCCTCGGCTTGAACGCCAAGGCAGTGCAGGGAAAACAGGTTCCTCTGGAATGGACTGACACATCTGGGGGACTCTTGGAATGGTGGCACGACCCTGGAATTCCTCTCGCCTTTCCTGTGGCGAGCGCCTCCTCTTGAGATGCGACGGGAACGCCGGGAATTCTTTCCCTACGAAACAGGGAAAGGATCCCTCATCTCGAGCTAGGAGGCGGAAACGGGGCTCCCCTGGATGTGTGCGGGAACCCACGTGCTTCCTCTCGAGTGGAGACGAGTATGTCGGGGAACTTCTTGAGTTGCAGCAAGGGTGTGAAGGACCCTTTGGAAGTTCCAGTGGTTAGACGTGATTAGCCTCGAGAAGCCTCAGCGGAAATGGGCCTCATCTCGCCTGGAGGGCAAAACCTCCTGGATTTTCTCGAGTTGCGGCATGTGCTCTCGACTTACGACGGGGACCTCAGGACCCGCTCTGGTGACCTCAGGAAAGGCCAGTCCCCATGCGAGTTCCTCGGGGGCCTCTCGGGATTCCTCTCCCATTGATGCCGGGGCCTAAGACCTTGTGTGGAGTCGGGGCCGGAACCTGAGGATTACTCTCCAGTGCTGACATGGATCATGGGGTACTTCTGGAGTCTCCCCAGGGGAGTCAGTCCTCGTCTCGAATGCGGGCATGTACATGCGCTTTCCTCCAGAGCGGTAGCAGCAGTGTCACGCAGTCCGCCGCGTGGATCAAAGGATCTATGGTTTTCCCTCGAGTCTTTCCCACGAGGCTTTCCCACGAGGCTTTCCCACAGGGCTGTCCCACGTGCACACGTGGTGGGAGTCGATCCTCGGCTTGAACGTCAAGGCAGTGCAGGGAAAACAGGTTCCTCTGGAATGGACTGACACATTTGGGGGACTCTTGGAATGGTGGCACGACCCTGGAGTTCCTCTCGCCTTTCCTGTGGAGAGCGCCTCCTCTTGAGATGCGACGGGAACGCCGGGAATTCTTTCCCTACGAAACAGGGAAAGGATCCCTCATCTCGAGCTAGGAGGCGGAAACGGGGCTCCCCTGGACGTGTGCGGGACCCCACGTGCTTCCTCTCTAGTTGAGACGGGTATGTCGGGGAACTTCTTGAGTTGCAACAAGGGTGTGAAGGACCCTTTGGAAGTTCCAGTGGTTAGACGTGATTAGCCTCGAGAAGCCTCAGTGGAAATGGGCCTCATCTCGCCTGGAGGGCAAAACCTCCTGAATTTTCTCGAGTTGCGTCAGGTGCTCTCGACTTACGACGGGGACCTCAGGGACCCGCTCTGGTGGCCTCAGGAAAGGCCAGTCCCCATGCGAGTTCCTCGGGGGCCTCTCGGGATTCCTCTCCCTTAGATGTCGGGGCCTAAGACCTTGTGTGGAGTCGGGGCCGGAACCTGAGGATTCCTCTCCAGTGCTGACATGGATCTTGGGGTACTTCTGGAGTCTCCCCAGGGGAGTCAGTCCTCGTCTCGAATGCGGGCATGCACTTGCGCTTTCCTCCAGAGCGGTAGCAGCAGTGTCACGCAGTCCGCCGCGTGGATCAAAGGATCTATGGTTTTCCCTCGAGTCTTTCCCACGAGGCTTTCCCACGAGGCTTTCCCACGAGGCTTTCCCACAGGGCTGTCCCACGTGCACACGTGGTGGGAGTCGATCCTCGGGTTGAACGTCAAGGCAGTGAAGGGAAAACAGGTTCCTCTGGAATGGACTGACCCATCTGGGCGTCTCTTGGAATGGTGGCACGACCCTGGAGTTCCTCTCGCCTCTCCTGTGGAGAGCGCCTCCTCGTGAGATGCGACGGGAACGCCGGGAATTCTTTCCCTAAGAAACAGGGAAAGGATCCCTCATCTCGAGCTAGGAGGCGGAAACGGGGCTCCCCTGGATGTGTGCGGGACCCCACGTGCTTCCTCTCGAGTGGAGACGGGTATGTCGGGGAACTTCTTGAGTTGCAGCAAGGGTGTGAAGGACCCTTTGGAAGTTCCAGTGGTTAGATGTGATTAGCCTCGAGAAGCCTCAGCGGAAATGGGCCTCATCTCGCATGGAGGGCAAAACCTCCTGGATTTTCTCGAGTTGCGGCATGTGCTCTCGACTTACGACGGGGACATCAGGGACCTGCTCTGGTGGCCTCAGGAAAGGCCAGTCCCCATGCGAGTTCCGCGGGGGCCTCTCGGGATTCCTCTCCCGTCGTTGCCGGGGCCTAAGACCTTGTGTGGAGTCGGGGCCGGAACCTGAGGATTCCTCTCCAGTGCTGACATGGATCTTGGGGTACTTCTGGAGTCTCCCCAGGGGAGTCAGTCCTCGTCTCGAATGCGGGCATGCACTTGCGCTTTCCTCCAGAGCGGTAGCAGCAGTGTCACGCAGTCCGCCGCGTGGATCAAAGGATCTATGGTTTTCCCTCGAGTCTTTCCCACGAGGCTTTCCCACGAGGCTTTCCCACAGGGCTGTCCCACGTGCACACGTGGTGGGAGTCGATCCTCGGCTTGAACGTCAAGGCAGTGCAGGGAAAACAGGTTCCTCTGGAATGGACTGACACATTTGGGGGACTCTTGGAATGGTGGCACGACCCTGGAGTTCCTCTCGCCTTTCCTGTGGAGAGCGCCTCCTCTTGAGATGCGACGGGAACGCCGGGAATTCTTTCCCTACGAAACAGGGAAAGGATCCCTCATCTCGAGCTAGGAGGCGGAAACGGGGCTCCCCTGGATGTGTGCGGGACCCCACGTGCTTCCTCTCGAGTTGAGACGGGTATGTCGGGGAACTTCTTGAGTTGCAACAAGGGTGTGAAGGACCCTTTGGAAGTTCCAGTGGTTAGACGTGATTAGCCTCGAGAAGCCTCAGTGGAAATGGGCCTCATCTCGCCTGGAGGGCAAAACCTCCTGAATTTTCTCGAGTTGCGTCAGGTGCTCTCGACTTACGACGGGGACCTCAGGGACCCGCTCTGGTGGCCTCAGGAAAGGCCAGTCCCCATGCGAGTTCCTCGGGGGCCTCTCGGGATTCCTCTCCCTTAGATGTCTGGGCCTAAGACCTTGTGTGGAGTCGGGGCCGGAACCTGAGGATTCCTCTCCAGTGCTGACATGGATCTTGGGGTACTTCTGGAGTCTCCCCAGGGGAGTCAGTCCTCGTCTCGAATGCGGGCATGCACTTGCGCTTTCCTCCAGAGCGGTAGCAGCAGTGTCACGCAGTCCGCCGCGTGGATCAAAGGATCTATGGTTTTCCCTCGAGTCTTTCCCACGAGGCTTTCCCACGAGGCTTTCCCACGAGGCTTTCCCACAGGGCTGTCCCACGTGCACAGGTGGTGGGAGTCGATCCTCGGCTTGAACGTCAAGGCAGTGCAGGGAAAACAGGTTCCTCTGGAATGGACTGACACATCTGGGGGACTCTTGGAATGGTGGCACGACCCTGGAGTTCCTCTCGCCTTTCCTGTGGAGAGCGCCTCCTCTTGAGATGCGACGGGAACGCCGGGAATTCTTTCCCTAAGAAACAGGGAAAGGATCCCTCATCTCGAGCTAGGAGGCGGAAACGGGGCTCCCCTGGATGTGTGCGGGATACCACGTGCTTCCTATCGAGTGGAGACGGGTATGTCGGGGAACTTCTTGAGTAGCAGCAAGGGTGTGAAGGACCCTTTGGAAGTTCCAGTGGTTAGATGTGATTGGCCTCGAGAAGCCTCAGCGGAAATGGGCCTCATCTCGCCTGGAGGGCAAAACCTCCTGGATTTTCTCGAGTTACGGCAGGTGCTCTCGACTTACGACGGGGACCTCAGGGACCCGCTCTGGTGGCCTCAGGAAAGGCCAGTCCCCATGCGAGTTCCTCGGGGGCCTCTCGGGATTCCTCTCCCGTCGATGCCGGGGCCTAAGACCTTGTGTGGAGTCGGGGCCGGAACCTGAGGATTCCTCTCCAGTGCTGACATGGATCTTGGGGTACTTCTGGAGTCTCCCCAGGGGAGTCAGTCCTCGTCTCGAATGCGGGCATGCACTTGCGCTTTCCTCCAGAGCGGTAGCAGCAGTGTCACGCAGTCCGCCGCGTGGATCAAAGGATCTATGGTTTTCCCTCGAGTCTTTCCCACGAGGCTTTCCCACGAGGCTTTCCCACAGGGCTGTCCCACGTGCACACGTGGTGGGAGTCGATCCTCGGCTTGAACGCCAAGGCAGTGCAGGGAAAACAGGTTCCTCTGGAATGGACTGACACATCTGGGGGACTCTTGGAATGGTGGCACGACCCTGGAATTCCTCTCGCCTTTCCTGTGGCGAGCGCCTCCTCTTGAGATGCGACGGGAACGCCGGGAATTCTTTCCCTACGAAACAGGGAAAGGATCCCTCATCTCGAGCTAGGAGGCGGAAACGGGGCTCCCCTGGATGTGTGCGGGAACCCACGTGCTTCCTCTCGAGTGGAGACGAGTATGTCGGGGAACTTCTTGAGTTGCAGCAAGGGTGTGAAGGACCCTTTGGAAGTTCCAGTGGTTAGACGTGATTAGCCTCGAGAAGCCTCAGCGGAAATGGGCCTCATCTCGCCTGGAGGGCAAAACCTCCTGGATTTTCTCGAGTTGCGGCATGTGCTCTCGACTTACGACGGGGACCTCAGGACCCGCTCTGGTGACCTCAGGAAAGGCCAGTCCCCATGCGAGTTCCTCGGGGGCCTCTCGGGATTCCTCTCCCATTGATGCCGGGGCCTAAGACCTTGTGTGGAGTCGGGGCCGGAACCTGAGGATTACTCTCCAGTGCTGACATGGATCATGGGGTACTTCTGGAGTCTCCCCAGGGGAGTCAGTCCTCGTCTCGAATGCGGGCATGTACATGCGCTTTCCTCCAGAGCGGTAGCAGCAGTGTCACGCAGTCCGCCGCGTGGATCAAAGGATCTATGGTTTTCCCTCGAGTCTTTCCCACGAGGCTTTCCCACGAGGCTTTCCCACAGGGCTGTCCCACGTGCACACGTTGTGGGAGTCGATCCTCGGCTTGAACGTCAAGGCAGTGCAGGGAAAACAGGTTCCTCTGGAATGGACTGACACACCTGGGGGACTCTTGGAATGGTGGCACGACCCTGGAGTTCCTCTCGCCTTTCCTGTGGAGAGCGCCTCCTCTTGAGATGCGACGGGAACGCCGGGAATTCTTTCCCTACGAAACAGTGAAAGGATTCCTCATCTCGAGCTAGGAGGCGGAAACGGGGCTCCCCTGGATGTGTGCGGGATACCACGTGCTTCCTATCGAGTGGAGACGGGTATGTCAGGGAACTTCTTGAGTTGCAGCAAGGGTGTGAAGGACCCTTTGGAAGTTCCAGTGGTTAGATGTGATTGGCCTCGAGAAGCCTCAGCGGAAATGGGCCTCATCTCGCCTGGAGGGCAAAACCTCCTGGATTTTCTCGAGTTACGGCAGGTGCTCTCGACTTACGACGGGGACCTCAGGGACCCGCTCTGGTGGCCTCAGGAAAGGCCAGTCCCCATGCGAGTTCCTCGGGGGCCTCTCGGGATTCCTCTCCCGTCGATGCCGGGGCCTAAGACCTTGTGTGGAGTCGGGGCCGGAACCTGAGGATTCCTCTCCAGTGCTGACATGGATCTTGGGGTACTTCTGGAGTCTCCCCAGGGTAGTCAGTCCTCGTCTCGAATGCGGGCATGCACTTGCGCTTTCCTCCAGAGCGGTAGCAGCAGTGTCACGCAGTCCGCCGCGTGGATCAAAGGATCTATGGTTTTCCCTCGAGTCTTTCCCACGAGGCTTTCCCACGAGGCTTTCCCACAGGGCTGTCCCACGTGCACACGTGGTGGGAGTCGATCCTCGGCTTGAACGTCAAGGCAGTGCAGGGAAAACAGGTTCCTCTGGAATGGACTGACACATCTGGGGGACTCTTGGAATGGTGGCACGACCCTGGAGTTCCTCTCGCCTTTCTTGTGGAGAGCGCCTCCTCTTGAGATGCGACGGGAACGCCGGGAATTCTTTCCCTACGAAACAGGGAAAGGATCCCTCATCTCGAGCTAGGAGGCGGAAACGGGGCTCCCCTGGATGTGTGCGGGACCCCACGTGCTTCCTCTCGAGTGGAGACGGGTATGTCGGGGAACTTCTTGAGTTGCAGCAAGGGTGTGAAGGACCCTTTGGAAGTTCCAGTGGTTAGACGTGATTAGCCTCGAGAAGCCTCAGCGGAAATGGGCCTCATCTCGCCTGGAGGGCAAAACCTCCTGGATTTTCTCGAGTTGCGGCAGGTGCTCTCGACTTACGACGGGGACCTCAGGGACCCGCTCTGGTGGCCTCAGGAAAGGCCAGTCCCCATGCGAGTTCCTCGGGGGCCTCTCGGGATTCCTCTCCCGTCGTTGCCGGGGCCTAAGACCTTGTGTGGAGTCGGGGCCGGAACCTGAGTATTCCTCTCCAGTGCTGACATGGATCTTGGGGTACTTCTGGAGTCTCCCCAGGGGAGTCAGTCCTCGTCTCGAATGCGGGCATGCACTTGCGCTTTCCTCCAGAGCGGTAGCAGCAGTGTCACGCAGTCCGCCGCGTGGATCAAAGGATCTATGGTTTTCCCTCGAGTCTTTCCCACGAGGCTTTCCCATGAGGCTTTCCCACAGGGCTGTCCCACGTGCACACGTGGTGGGAGTCGATCCTCGGCTTGAACGTCAAGGCAGTGCAGGGAAAACAGGTTCCTCTGGAATGGACTGACACATCTGTGGGACTCTTGGAATGGTGGCACGACCCTGGAGTTCCTCTCGCCTTACCTGTGGAGAGCGCCTCCTCTTGAGATGCGACGGGAACGCCGGGAATTCTTTCCCTAAGAAACAGGGAAAGGATCCCTCATCTCGAGCTAGGAGGCGGAAACGGGGCTCCCCTGGATGTGTGCGGGACACCACGTGCTTCCTCTCGAGTGGAGACGGGTATGTCGGGGAACATCTTGAGTTGCAGCAAGGGTGTGAAGGACCCTTTGGAAATTCCAGTGGTTAGACGTGATTAGCCTCGAGAAGCCTCAGCGGAAATGGGCCTCATCTCGCCTGGAGGGCAAAACCTCCTGGATTTTCTCGAGTTGCGGCAGGTGCTCTCGACTTACGACGGGGACCTCAGGGACCCCCTCTGGTGGCCTCAGGAAAGGCCAGTCCCCATGCGAGTTCCTCGGGAGCCTCTCGGGATTCCTCTCCCGTCGATGCCGGGGCCTAAGACCTTGTGTGGAGTCGGGTCCGGAACCTGAGGATTCCTCTCCAGTGCTGACATGGATCTTGGGGTACTTCTGGAGTCTCCCCAGGGGAGTCAGTCCTCGTCTCGAATGCGGGCATGCACTTGCGCTTTCCTCCAGAGCGGTAGCAGCAGTGTCACGCAGTCCGCCGCGTGGATCAAAGGATCTATGGTTTTCCCTCGAGTCTTTCCCACGAGGCTTTCCCACGAGGCTTTCCCACGAGGCTTTCCCACAGGGCTGTCCCACGTGCACAGGTGGTGGGAGTCGATCCTCGGCTTGAACGTCAAGGCAGTGCAGGGAAAACAGGTTCCTCTTCAATGGACTGACCCATCTGGGCGTCTCTTGGAATGGTGGCACGACCCTGGAGTTCCTCTCGCCTCTCCTGTGGAGAGCGCCTCCTCTTGAGATGCGACGGGAACGCCGGGAATTCTTTCCCTAAGAAACAGGGAAAGGATCCCTCATCTCGAGCTAGGAGGCGGAAACGGGGCTCCCCTGGATGTGTGCGGGACCCCACGTGCTTCCTCTCGAGTGGAGACGGGTATGTCGGGGAACTTCTTGAGTTGCAGCAAGGGTGTGAAGGACCCTTTGGAAGTTCCAGTGGTTAGATGTGATTAGCCTCGAGAAGCCTCAGCGGAAATGGGCCTCATCTCGCCTGGAGGGCAAAACCTCCTGGATTTTCTCGAGTTGCGGCAGGTGCTCTCGACTTACGACGGGGACCTCAGGGACCCGCTCTGGTGACCTCAGGAAAGGCCAGTCCCCATGCGAGTTCCTCGGGGGCCTCTCGGGATTCCTCTCCCATTGATGCCGGGGCCTAAGACCTTGTGTGGAGTCGGGGCCGGAACCTGAGGATTCCTCTCCAGTGCTGACATGGATCTTGGGGTACTTCTGGAGTCTCCCCAGGGGAGTCAGTCCTCGTCTCGAATGCGGGCATGCACTTGCGCTTTCCTCCAGAGCGGTAGCAGCAGTGTCACACAGTCCGCCGCGTGGATCAAAGGATCTATGGTTTTCCCTCGAGTCTTTCCCACGAGGCTTTCCCACGAGGCTTTCCCACAGGGCTGTCCCACGTGCACAGGTGGTGGAAGTCGATCCTCGGCTTGAACGTCAAGGCAGTGCAGGGAAAACAGGTTCCTCTGGAATGGACTGACCCATCTGGGCGTCTCTTGGAATGGTGGCACGACCCTGGAGTTCCTCTCGCCTTTCCTGTGGAGAGCGCCACCTCTTGAGATGCGACGGGAACGCCGGGAATTCTTTCCCTACGAAACAGGGAAAGGATCCCTCATCTCGAGCTAGGAGGCGGAAACGGGGCTACCCTGGATGTGTGCGGGACCCCACGTGCTTCCTCTCGAGTGGAGACGGGTATGTCGCGGAACTGCTTCAGTTGCAGCAAGGGTGTGAAGGACCCTTTGGAAGTTCCAGTGGTTAGACGTGATTAGCCTCGAGAAGCCTCAGCGGAAATGGGCCTCATCTCGCCTGGAGGGCAAAACCTCCTGGATTTTCTCGAGTTGCGGCAGGTGCTCTCGACTTACGACGGGGACCTCAGGGACCCGCTCTGGTGGCCTCAGGAAAGGCCAGTCCCCATGCGAGTTCCTCGGGGGCCTCTCTGCATTCCTCTCCCGTCGATGCCGGGGCCTAAGTCCTTGTGTGGAGTCGGGGCCGGAACCTGAGGATTCCTCTCCAGTGCTGACATGGATCTTGGGGAACTTCTGGAGTCTCCCCAGGGGAGTCAGTCCTCGTCTCGAATGCGGGCATGCACTTGCGCTTTCCTCCAGAGCGGTAGCAGCAGTGTCACGCAGTCCGCCGCATGTATCAAAGGATCTATGGTTTTCCCTCGAGTCTTTCCCACGAGGCTTTCCCACGAGGCTTTCCCACAGGGCTGTCCCACGTGCACACGTGGTGGGAGTCGATCCTCGGCTTGAACGTCAAGGCAGTGCAAGGAAAACAGGTTCCTCTGGAATGGACTGACACATCTGGGGGACTCTTGGAATGGTGGCACGACCCTGGAGTTCCTCTCGCCTTTCCTGTGGAGAGCGCCTCCTCTTGAGATGCGACGGGAACGCCGGGAATTCTTTCCCTACGAAACAGGGAAAGGATCCCTCATCTCGAGGTAGGAGGCGGAAACGGGGCTGCCCTGGATGTGTGCGGGACCCCACGTGCTTCCTCTCGAGTGGAGACGGGTATGTCGGGGAACTACTTGAGTTGCAGCAAGGGTGTGAAGGACCCTTTGGAAGTTCCAGTGGTTAGACGTGATTAGCCTCGAGAAGCCTCAGCGGAAATGGGCCTCATCTCGCCTGGAGGGCAAAACCTCCTGGATTTTCTCGAGTTGCGGCAGGTGCTCTCGACTTACGACGGGGACCTCAGGGAACCGCTCTGGTGGCCTCAGGAAAGGCCAGTCCCCATGCGAGTTCCTCGGGGGCCTCTCGGGATTCCTCTCCCGTCGATGCCGGGGCCTAAGACCTTGTGTGGAGTCGGGGCCGGAACCTGAGGATTCCTCTCCAGTGCTGACATGGATCTTGGGGTACTTCTGGAGTCTCCCCAGGGGAGTCAGTCCTCGTCTCGAATGCGGGCATGCACTTGCGCTTTCCTCCAGAGCGGTAGCAGCAGTGTCACGCAATCCGCCGCGTGGATCAAAGGATCTATGGTTTTCCCTCGAGTCTTTCCCACGAGGCTTTCCCACGAGGCTTTCCCACAGGGCTGTCCCACGTGCACACGTGGTGGGAGTGGATCCTCGGCTTGAACGTCAAGGCAGTGCAGGGAAAACATGTTCCTCTGGAATGGACTGACACATCTGGGGGACTCTTGGAATGGTGGCACGACCCTGGAGTTCCTCTCGCCTTTCCTGTGGAGAGCGCCTCCTCTTGAGATGCGACGGGAACGCCGGGAATTCTTTCCCTACGAAACAGGGAAAGGATCCCTCATCTCGAGCTAGGAGGCGGAAACGGGGCTCCCCTGGATGTGTGCGGGACCCCACGTGCTTCCTCTCGAGTGGAGACGGGTATTTCGGGAAACTTCTTGAGTTGCAGCAAGGGTGTGAAGGACCCTTTGGAAGTTCCAGTGGTTAGACGTGATTAGCCTCGAGAAGCCTCAGCGGAAATGGGCCTCATCTCGCCTGGAGGTCAAAACCTCCTGGATTTTCTCGAGTTGCGGCAGGTGCTCTCGACTTACGACGGGGACCTCAGGGACCCGCTCTGGTGGCCTCAGGAAAGGCCAGTCCCCATGCGAGTTCCTCGGGGGCCTCTGGGGATTCCTCTCCCGTCGTTGCCGGGGCCTAAGACCTTGTGTGGAGTCGGGGCCGGAACCTGAGGATTCCTCTCCAGTGCTGACATGGATCTTGGGGTACTTCTGGAGTCTCCCCAGGGGAGTCAGTCCTCGTCTCGAATGCGGGCATGCACTTGCGCTTTCCTCCAGAGCGGTAGCAGCAGTGTCACGCAGTCCGCCGCGTGGATCAAAGGATCTATGGTTTTCCCTCGAGTCTTTCCCACGAGGCTTTCCCACGAGGCTTTCCCACAGGGCTGTCCCACGTGCACACGTGGTGGGAGTCGATCCTCGGGTTGAACGTCAAGGCAGTGCAGGGAAAACAGGTTCCTCTGGAATGGATTGACACATCTGGGGGTCTCTTGGAATGGTGGCACGACCCTGGAGTTCCTCTCGCCTTTCCTGTGGAGAGCGAAACCTCTTGAGATGCGACGGGAACGCCGGGAATTCTTTCCCTACGAAACAGGGAAAGGATCCCTCATCTCGAGCTAGGAGGCGGAAACGGGGCTGCCCTGGATGTGTGCGGGACCCCACGTGCTTCGTCTCGAGTGGAGACGGGTATGTCGCGGAACTGCTTCAGTTGCAGCAAGGGTGTGAAGGACCCTTTGGAAGTTCCAGTGGTTAGACGTGATTAGCCTCGAGAAGCCTCAGCGGAAATGGGCCTCATCTCGCCTGGAGGGCAAAACCTCCTGGATTTTCTCGAGTTGCGGCAGGTGCTCTCGACTTACGACGGGGACCTCAGGGACCCGCTCTGGTGGCCTCAGGAAAGGCCAGTCCCCATGCGAGTTCCTCGGGGGCCTCTCGGCATTCCTCTCCCGTCGATGCCGGGGCCTAAGACCTTGTGTGGAGTCGGGGCCGGAACCTGAGGATTCCTCTCCAGAGCTGACATGGATCTTGGGGTACTTCTGGAGTCTCCCCAGGGGAGTCAGTCCTCGTCTCGAATGCGGGCATGCACTTGCGCTTTCCTACAGAGCGGTAGAAGCAGTGTCACGCAGTCCGCCGCGTGGATCAAAGGATCTATGTTTTCCCTCGAGTCTTTCCCACGAGGCTTTCCCACGAGGCTTTCCCACAGGGCTGTCCCACGTGCACACGTGGTGGGAGTCGATCCTCGGGTTGAACGTCAAGGCAGTGCAGGGAAAACAGGTTCCTCTGGAAAGGACTGACTCATCTGGGGGACTCTAGGAATGGTGGCACGACCCTGGAGTTCCTCTCGCCTTTCCTGTGGAGAGCGCCACCTCTTGAGATGCGACGGGAACGCCGGGAATTCTTTCCCTACGAAACAGGGAAAGGATCCCTCATCTCGAGCTAGGAGGCGGAAACCGGGCTCTCCTGGATGTGTGCGGGACCCCACGTGCTTCCTCTCGAGTGGAGACGGGTATGTCGCGGAACTGCTTCCGTTGCAGCAAGGGTGTGAAGGACCCTTTGGAAGTTCCAGTGGTTAGATGTGATTAGCCTCGAGAAGCCTCAGCGGAAATGGGCCTCATCTCGCCCGGAGGGCAAAACCTCCTGGATTTTCTCGAGTTGCGGCAGGTGCTCTCGACTTACGACGGGGACCTCAGGGACCCGCTCTGGTGGCCTCAGGAAAGGCCAGTCCCCATGCGAGTTCCTCGGGGGCCTCTCGGCATTCCTCTCCCGTCGATGGCGGCGCCTAAGACCTTGTGTGGAGTCGGGGCCGGAACGTGAGGATTCCTCTCCAGTGCTGACATGGATCTTGGGGTACTTCTGGAGTCTCCCCAGGGGAGTCAGTCCTCATCTCGAATGCGGGCATGCACTTGCGCTTTCCTCCAGAGCGGTAGCAGCAGTGTCACGCAGTCCGCCGCGTGGATCAAAGGATCTATGGTTTTCCCTAGAGTCTTTCCCACGAGGCTTTCCCACGAGGCTTTCCCACAGGGCTGTCCCACGTGCACACGTGGTGGGGGTCGATCCTCGGCTTGAACGTCAAGGCAGTGCAGGGAAAACAGGTTCCTCTGGAATGGACTGACACATTTGGGGGACTCTTGGAATGGTGGCACGACCCTGGAGTTCCTCTCGCCTTTCCTGTGGAGAGCGCCTCCTCTTGAGATGCGACGGGAACGCCGGGAATTCTTTCCCTACGAAACAGGGAAAGGATCCCTCATCTCGAGCTAGGAGGCGGAAACGGGGCTCCCCTGGATGTGTGCGGGACCCCACGTGCTTCCTCTCGAGTGGAGACGGGTATGTCAGGGAACTTCTTGAGTTGCAGCAAGGGTGTGAAGGACCCTTTGGAAGTTCCAGTGGTTAGACGTGATTAGCCTCGAGAAGCCTCAGCGGAAATGGGCCTCATCTCGCCTGGAGGGCAAAACCTCCTGGATTTTCTCGAGTTGCGGCAGGTGCTCTCGACTTACGACGGGGACCTCAGGGACCCGCTCTGGTGGCCTCAGGAAAGGCCAGTCCCCATGCGAGTTCCTCGGGGGCCTCTCGGCATTCCTCTCCCGTCGATGCCGGGGCCTAAGACCTTGTGTGGAGTCGGGGCCGGAACCTGAGGATTCCTCTCCAGTGCTGACATGGATCTTGGGGTACTTCTGGAGTCTCCCCAGGGGAGTCAGTCCTCGTCTCGAATGCGGGCATGCACTTGCGCTTTCCTCCAGAGCGGTAGCAGCAGTGTCACGCAGTCCGCCGCGTGGATCAAAGGATCTATGGTTTTCCCTCGAGTCTTTCCCACGAGGCTTTCCCACGAGGCTTTCCCACAGGGCTGTCCCACGTGCACACGTGGTAGGAGTCGATCCTCGGGTTGAACGTCAAGGCAGTGCAGGGAAAACAGGTTCCTCTGGAATGGATTGACACATCTGGGGGTCTCTTGGAATGGTGGCACGACCCTGGAGTTCCTCTCGCCTTTCCTGTGGAGAGCGCCACCTCTTGAGATGCGACGGGAACGCCGGGAATTCTTTCCCTACGAAACAGGGAAAGGATCCCTCATCTCGAGCTAGGAGGCGGAAACGGGGCTGCCCTGGATGTGTGCGGGACCCCACGTGCTTCCTCTCGAGTGGAGACGGGTATGTCGCGGAACTGCTTCAGTTGCAGCAAGGGTGTGAAGGACCCTTTGGAAGTTCCAGTGGTTAGACGTGATTAGCCTCGAGAAGCCTCAGCGGAAATGGGCCTCATCTCGCCTGGAGGGCAAAACCTCCTGGATTTTCTCGAGTTGCGGCAGGTGCTCTCGACTTACGACGGGGACCTCAGGGACCCGCTCTGGTGGCCTCAGGAAAGGCCAGTCCCCATGCGAGTTCCTCGGGGGCCTCTCGGCATTCCTCTCCCGTCGATGCCGGGGCCTAAGACCTTGTGTGGAGTCGGGGCCGGAACCTGAGGATTCCTCTCCAGTGCTGACATGGATCTTGGGGTACTTCTGGAGTCTCCCCAGGGGAGTCAGTCCTCG
The DNA here is from genome assembly GCF_042477335.2 of Ovis canadensis. Taxonomy (NCBI): domain Eukaryota; kingdom Metazoa; phylum Chordata; class Mammalia; order Artiodactyla; family Bovidae; genus Ovis; species Ovis canadensis. The sequence goes on along the minus strand of NC_091262.1, from coordinate 2,364,850 downwards.
TCTCGAATGCGGGCATGCACTTGCGCTTTCCTCCAGAGCGGTAGCTGCAGTGTCACGCAGTCCGCCGCGTGGATCAAAGGATCTATGGTTTTCCCTCGAGTCTTTCCCACGAGGCTTTCCCACGAGGCTTTCCCACAGGTCTGTCCCACGTGCACACGTGGTGGGAGTCGATCCTCGGCTTGAACGTCAAGGCAGTGCAGGGAAAACAGGTTCCTCTGGAATGGACTGACACATCAGGGGGACTCTTGGAATGGTGGCACGACCCTGGAGTTCCTCTCGCCTTTCCTGTGGAGAGCGCCTCCTCTTGAGATGCGACGGGAACGCCGGGAATTCTTTCCCTACGAAACAGGGAAAGGATCCCTCATCTCGAGCTAGGAGGCGGAAACGGGTCTCCCCTGGATGTGTGCGGGACCCCACGTGCTTCCTCTCGAGTGGAGACGGGTATGTCGCGGAACTGCTTCAGTTGCAGCAAGGGTGTGAAGGACCCTTTGGAAGTTCCAGTGGTTAGACGAGATTAGCCTCGAGAAGCCTCAGCGGAAATGGGCCTCATCTCGCCTGGAGGGCAAAACCTCCTGGATTTTCTCGAGTTGCGGCAGGTGCTCTCGACTTATGACGCGGACCTCAGGGACCCGCTCTGGTGGCCTCAGGAAAGGCCAGTCCCCATGCGAGTTCCTCGGGGGCCTCTCGGGATTCCTCTCCCGTCGATGCCGGGGCCTAAGACCTTGTGTGGAGTCGGGGCCGGAATCTGAGGATTCCTCTCCAGTGCTGACATGGATCTTGGGGTACTTCTGGAGTCTCCCCAGGGGAGTCAGTCCTCGTCTCGAATGCGGGCATGCACTTGCGCTTTCCTCCAGAGCGGTAGCAGCAGTGTCACGCAGTCCGCCGCGTGGATCAAAGGATCTATGGTTTTCCCTCGAGTCTTTCCCACGAGGCTTTCCCACGAGGCTTTCCCACAGGGCTGTCCCACGTGCACACGTGTTGGGAGTCGATCCTCGGGTTGAACGTCAAGGCAGTGCAGGGAAAACAGGTTCCTCTGGAATGGACTGACACATCTGGGGGTCTCTTGGAATGGTGCCACGACCCTGGAGTTCCTCTCGCCTTTCCTGTGGAGAGCGCCTCCTCTTGAGATGCGACGGGAACGCCGGGAATTCTTTCCCTACGAAACAGGGAAAGGATCCCTCATCTCGAGCTAGGAGGCGGAAACGGGGCTGCCCTGGATGTGTGCGGGACCCCACGTGCTTCCTCTCGAGTGGAGACGGGTATGTCGCGGAACTGCTTCAGTTGCAGCAAGGGTGTGAAAGACCCTTTGGAAGTTCCAGTGGTTAGACGTGATTAGCCTCGAGAAGCCTCAGCGGAAATGGGCCTCATCTCGCCTGGAGGGCAAAACCTCCTGGATTTTCTCAAGTTGCGGCAGGTGCTCTCGACTTACGACGGGGACCTCAGGGACCCGCTCTGGTGGCCTCAGGAAAGGCCAGTCCCCATGCGAGTTCCTCGGGGGCCTCTCGGCATTCCTCTCCCGTCGATGCCGGCGCCTAAGACCTTGTGTGGAGTCGGGGCCGGAACGTGAGGATTCCTCTCCAGTGCTGACATGGATCTTGGGGTACTTCTGGAGTCTCCCCAGGGGAGTCAGTCCTCATCTCGAATGCGGGCATGCACTTGCGCTTTCCTCCAGAGCGGTAGCAGCAGTGTCACGCAGTCCGCCGCGTGGATCAAAGGATCTATAGTTTTCCCTAGAGTCTTTCCCACGAGGCTTTCCCACGAGGCTTTCCCACAGGGCTGTCCCACGTGCACACGTGGTGGGAGTCGATCCTCGGCTTGAACGTCAAGGCAGTGCAGGGAAAACAGGTTCCTCTGGAATGGACTGACACATCTGGGGGACTCTTGGAATGGTGGCACGACCCTGGAGTTCCTCTCGCCTTTCCTGTGGAGAGCGCCTCCTCTTGAGATGCGACGGGAACGCCGGGAATTCTTTCCCTACGAAACAGGGAAAGGATCCCTCATCTCGAGCTAGGAGGCGGAAACGGGGCTCCCCTGGATGTGTGCGGGACCCCATGTGCTTCCTCTCGAGTGGAGACGGGTATGTCGGGGAACTTCTTGAGTTGCAGCAAGGGTGTGAAGGACCCTTTGGAAGTTCCAGTGGTTAGACGTGATTAGCCTCGAGAAGCCTCAGCGGAAATGGGCCTCATCTCGCCTGGAGGGCAAAACCTCCTGGATTTTTCGAGTTGCGGCAGGTGCTCTCGACTTACGAAGGGGACCTCAGGGACCCGCTCTGGTGGCCTCAGGAAAGGCCAGTCCCCATGCGAGTTCCTCGGGGGCCTCTCGGCATTCCTCTCCCGTCGATGCCGGGGCCTAAGACCTTGTGTGGAGTCGGGGCCGGAACCTGAGGATTCCTCTCCAGTGCTGACATGGATCTTGGGGTACTTCTGGAGTCTCCCCAGGGGAGTCAGTCCTCGTCTCGAATGCGGGCATGCACTTGCGCTTTCCTCCAGAGCGGTAGCAGCAGTGTCACGCAGTCCGCCGCGTGGATCAAAGGATCTATGGTTTTCCCTCGAGTCTTTCCCACGAGGCTTTCCCACGAGGCTTTCCCACAGGGCTGTCCCACGTGCACACGTGGTGGGAGTCGATCCTCGGCTTGAACGTCAAGGCAGTGCAGGGAAAACAGGTTCCTCTGGAATGGATTGACACATCTGGGGGTCTCTTGGAATGGTGGCACGACCCTGGAGTTCCTCTCGCCTTTCCTGTGGAGAGCGCCACCTCTTGAGATGCGACGGGAACGCCGGGAATTCTTTCCCTACGAAACAGGGAAAGGATCCCTCATCTCGAGCTAGGAGGCGAAAACGGGGCTGCCCTGGATGTGTGCGGGACCCCACGTGCTTCGTCTCGAGTGGAGACGGGTATGTCGCGGAACTGCTTCAGTTGCAGCAAGGGTGTGAAGGACCCTTTGGAAGTTCCAGTGGTTAGACGTGATTAGCCTCGAGAAGCCTCAGCGGAAATGGGCCTCATCTCGCCTGGAGGGCAAAACCTCCTGGATTTTCTCGAGTTGCGGCAGGTGCTCTCGACTTACGACGGGGACCTCAGGGACCCGCTCTGGTGGCCTCAGGAAAGGCCAGTCCCCATGCGAGTTCCTCGGGGGCCTCTCGGCATTCCTCTCCCGTCGATGCCGGGGCCTAAGACCTTGTGTGGAGTCGGGGCCGGAACCTGAGGATTCCTCTCCAGAGCTGACATGGATCTTGGGGTACTTCTGGAGTCTCCCCAGGGGAGTCAGTCCTCGTCTCGAATGCGGGCATGCACTTGCGCTTTCCTCCAGAGCGGTAGAAGCAGTGTCACGCAGTCCGCCGCGTGGATCAAAGGATCTATGGTTTTCCCTCGAGTCTTTCCCACGAGGCTTTCCCACGAGGCTTTCCCACAGGGCTGTCCCACGTGCACACGTGGTGGGAGTCGATCCTCGGCTTGAACGTCAAGGCAGTGCAGGGAAAACAGGTTCCTCTGGAATGGACTGACACATCTGGGGGACTCTTGGAATGGTGGCACGACCCTGGAGTTCCTCTCGCCTTTCCTGTGGAGAGCGCCACCTCTTGAGATGCGACGGGAACGCCGGGAATTCTTTCCCTACGAAACAGGGAAAGGATCCCTCATCTCGAGCTAGGAGGCGGAAACCGGGCTCTCCTGGATGTGTGCGGGACCCCACGTGCTTCCTCTCGAGTGGAGACGGGTATGTCGCGGAACTGCTTCCGTTGCAGCAAGGGTGTGAAGGACCCTTTGGAAGTTCCAGTGGTTAGATGTGATTAGCCTCGAGAAGCCTCAGCGGAAATGGGCCTCATCTCGCCTGGAGGGCAAAACCTCCTGGATTTTCTCGAGTTGCGGCAGGTGCTCTCGACTTACGACGGGGACCTCAGGGACCCGCTCTGGTGGCCTCAGGAAAGGCCAGTCCCCATGCGGGTTCCTCGGGGGCCTCTCGGTATTCCTCTCCCGTCGATGCCGGGGACTAAGACCTTGTGTGGAGTCGGGGCCGGAACCTGAGGATTCCTCTCCAGTGCTGACATGGATCTTGGGGTACTTCTGGAGTCTCCCCAGGGGAGTCAGTCCTCGTCTCGAATGCGGGCATGCACTTGTGATTTCCTCCAGAGCGGTAGCTGCAGTGTTACGCAGTCCGCCGCGTGGATCAAAGGATCTATGGTTTTCCCTCGAGTCTTTCCCACGAGGCTTTCCCACGAGGCTTTCCCACAGGGCTGTCCCACGTGCACACGTGGTGGGAGTCGATCCTCGGCTTGAACGTCAAGGCAGTGCAGGGAAAACAGGTTCCTCTGGAATGGACTGACACATCTGGGGGTCTCTTGGAATGGTGCCACGACCCTTGAGTTCCTCTCGCCTTTCCTGTGGAGAGCGCCACCTCTTGAGATGCGACGGGAACGCCGGGAATTCTTTCCCTACGAAACAGGGAAAGGATCCCTCATCTCGAGCTAGGAGGCGGAAACGGGGCTGCCCTGGATGTGTGCGGGACCCCACGTGCTTCCTCTCGAGTGGAGACGGGTATGTCGCGGAACTGCTTCAGTTGTAGCAAGGGTGTGAAGGACCCTTTGGAAGTTCCAGTGTTTAGACGTGATTAGCCTCGAGAAGCCTCAGCGGAAATGGGCCTCATCTCGCCTGGAGGGCAAAACCTCCTGGATTTTCTCGAGTTGCGGCAGGTGCTCTCGACTTATGACGGGGACCTCAGGGACCCGCTCTGGTGGCCTCAGGAAAGGCCAGTCCCCATGCGAGTTCCTCCGGGGCCTCTCGGCATTCCTCTTCCGTCGATGCCGGGGCCTAAGACCTTGTGTGGAGTCGGGGCCGGAACCTGAGGATTCCTCTCCAGTGCTGACATGGATCTTAGGGTACTTCTGGAGTCTCCCCAGGAGAGTCAGTCCTCGTCTCGAATGCGGGCATGCACTTGCGCTTTCCTCCAGAGCGGTAGCAGCAGTGTCACGCAGTCCGCCGCGTGGATCAAAGGATCTATGGTTTTCCCTCGAGTCTTTCCCACGAGGCTTTCCCACGAGGCTTTCCCACAGGGCTGTCCCACGTGCACACGTGGTGGGAGTCGATCCTCCGGTTGAACGTCAAGGCAGTGCAGGGAAAACAGGTTCCTCTGGAATGGACTGACACATCTGGGGGACTCTTGGAATGGTGGCACGACCCTGGAGTTCCTCTCGCCTTTCCTGTGGAGAGCGCCTCCTCTTGAGATGCGACGGGAACGCCGGGAATTCTTTCCCTACGAAACAGGGAAAGGATCCCTCATCTCGAGCTAGGAGGCGGAAACGGGGCTCCCCTGGATGTGTGCGGGACCCCACGTGCTTCCTCTCGAGTGGAGACGGGTATGTCGCGGAACTGCTTCAGTTGCAGCAAGGGTGTGAAGGACCCTTTGGAAGTTCCAGTGGTTAGACGTGATTAGCCTCGAGAAGCCTCATCGGAAATGGGCCTCATCTCGCCTGGAGGGCAAAACCTCCTGGATTTTCTCGAGTTGCGGCAGGTGCTCTCGACTTACGACGGGGACCTCAGGGACCCGCTCTGGTGGCCTCAGGAAAGGCCAGTCCCCATGCGAGTTCCTCGGGGGCCTCTCGGCATTCCTCACCCGTCGATGCCGGCGCCTAAGACCTTGTGTGGAGTCGGGGCCGGAACGTGAGGATTCCTCTCCAGTGCTGACATGGATCTTGGGGTACTTCTGGAGTCTCCCCAGGGGAGTCAGTCCTCATCTCGAATGCGGGCATGCACTTGCGCTTTCCTCCAGAGCGGTAGCAGCAGTGTCACGCAGTCCGCCGCGTGGATCAAAGGATCTATGGTTTTCCCTAGAGTCTTTCCCACGAGGCTTTCCCACGAGGCTTTCCCACAGGGCTGTCCCACGTGCACACGTGGTGGGAGTCGATCCTCGGCTTGAACGTCAAGGCAGTGCAGGGAAAACAGGTTCCTCTGGAATGGACTGACACATCTGGGGGACTCTTGGAATGGTGGCACGACCCTGGAGTTCCTCTCGCCTTTCCTGTGGAGAGCGCCTCCTCTTGAGATGCGACGGGAACGCCGGGAATTCTTTCCCTACGAAACAGGGAAAGGATCCCTCATCTCGAGCTAGGAGGCGGAAACGGGGCTCCCCTGGATGTGTGCGGGACCCCACGTGCTTCCTCTCGAGTGGAGACGGGTATGTCGGGGAACTTCTTGAGTTGCAGCAAGGGTGTGAAGGACCCTTTGGAAGTTCCAGTGGTTAGACGTGATTAGCCTCGAGAAGCCTCAGCGGAAATGGGCCTCATCTCGCCTGGAGGGCAAAACCTCCTGGATTTTCTCGAGATGCGGCAGGTGCTCTCGACTTACGACGGGGACCTCAGGGACCCGCTCTGGTGGCCTCAGGAAAGGCCAGTCCCCATGCGAGTTCCTCGGGGGCCTCTCGGCATTCCTCTCCCGTCGATGCCGGGGCCTAAGACCTTGTGTGGAGTCGGGGCCGGAACCTGAGGTTTCCTCTCCAGAGCTGACATGGATCTTGGGGTACTTTTGGAGTCTCCCCAGGGGAGTCAGTCCTCGTCTCGAATGCGGGCATGCACTTGCGCTTTCCTCCAGAGCGGTAGAAGCAGTGTCACGCAGTCCGCCACGTGGATCAAAGGATCTATGGTTTTCCCTCGAGTCTTTCCCACGAGGCTTTCCCACGAGGCTTTCCCACAGGGCTGTCCCACGTGCACACGTGGTGGGAGTCGATCCTCGGCTTGAACGTCAAGGCAGTGCAGGGAAAACAGGTTCCTCTGGAATGGACTGACACATCTGGGGGACTCTTGGAATGGTGGCACGACCCTGGAGTTCCTCTCGCCTTTCCTGTGGAGAGCGCCTCCTCTTGAGATGCGACGGGAACGCCGGGAATTCTTTCCCTACGAAAAAGGGAAAGGATCCCTCATCTCGAGCTAGGAGGCGGAAACGGGGCTCCCCTGGATGTGTGCGGGACCCCACGTGCTTCCTCTCGAGTGGAGACGGGTATGTCGGGGAACTTCTTGAGTTTCAGCAAGGGTGTGAAGGACCCTTTGGAAGTTCCAGTGGTTAGACGTGATTAGCCTCGAGAAGCCTCAGCGGAAATGGGCCTCATCTCGCCTGGAGGGCAAAACCTCCTGGATTTTCTCGAGTTGCGGCAGGTGCTCTCGACTTATGACGCGGACCTCAGGGACCCGCTCTGGTGGCCTCAGGAAAGGCCAGTCCCCATGCGAGTTCCTCGGGGGCCTCTCGGGATTCCTCTCCCGTCGATGCCGGGGCCTAAGACCTTCTGTGGAGTCGGGGCCGGAACCTGAGGATTCCTCTCCAGTGCTGACATGGATCTTGGGGTACTTCTGGAGTCTCCCCAGGGGAGTCAGTCCTCGTCTCGAATGCGGGCATGCACTTGCGCTTTCCTCCAGAGCGGTAGCAGCAGTGTCACGCAGTCCGCCGCGTGGATCAAAGGATCTATGGTTTTCCCTCGAGTCTTTCCCACGAGGCTTTCCCACGAGGCTTTCCCACAGGGCTGTCCCACGTGCACACGTGGTGGGAGTCGATCCTCGGCTTGAACGTCAAGGCAGTGCAGGGAAAACAGGTTCCTCTGGAATGGACTGACACATCTGGGGGTCTCTTGGAATGGTGCCACGACCCTTGAGTTCCTCTCGCCTTTCCTGTGGAGAGCGCCACCTCTTGAGATGCGACGGGAACGCCGGGAATTCTTTCCCTACGAAACAGGGAAAGGATCCCTCATCTCGAGCTAGGAGGCGGAAACGGGGCTGCCCTGGATGTGTGCGGGACCCCTCGTGCTTCCTCTCGAGTGGAGACGGGTATGTCGCGGAACTGCTTCAGTTGCAGCAAGGGTGTGAAGGACCCTTTGGAAGTTCCAGTGTTTAGACGTGATTAGTCTCGAGAAGCCTCAGCGGAAATGGGCCTCATCTCGCCTGGAGGGCAAAACCTCCTGGATTTTCTCGAGTTGCGGCAGGTGCTCTCGACTTATGACGGGGACCTCAGGGACCCGCTCTGGTGGCCTCAGGAAAGGCCAGTCCCCATGCGAGTTCCTCCGGGCCCTCTCGGCATTCCTCTCCCGTCGATGCCGGGGCCTAAGACCTTGTGTGGAGTCGGGGCCGGAACCTGAGGATTCCTCTCCAGTGCTGACATGGATCTTGGGGTACTTCTGGAGTCTCCCCAGGGGAGTCAGTCGTCGTCTCGAATGCGGGCATGCACTTGAGCTTTCCTCCAGAGCGGTAGCAGCACTGTCACGCAGTCCGCCGCGTGGATCAAAGGATCTATGGTTTTCCCTCGAGTCTTTCCCACGAGGCTTTCCCACCAGGCTTTCCCACAGGGCTGTCCCACGTGCACACGTGTTGGGAGTCGATCCTCGGCTTGAACGTCGAGGCAGTGCAGGGAAAACAGTTTCCTCTGGAATGGACTGACACACCTGGGGGACTCTAGGAATGGTGGCACGACCCTGGAGTTCCTCTCGCCTTTCCTGTGGAGAGCGCCTCCTCTTGAGATGCGACGGGAACGCCGGGAATTCTTTCCCTACGAAACAGGGAAAGGATCCCTCATCTCGAGCTAGGAGGCGGAAACGGGGCTGCCCTGGATGTGTGCGGGACCCTCGTGCTTCCTCTCGAGTGGAGACGGGTATGTCGGGGAACTTCTTGAGTTGCAGCAAGGGTGTGAAGGACCCTTTGGAAGTTCCAGTGGTTAGATGTGATTAGCCTCGAGAAGCCTCAGCGGAAATGGGCCTCATCTCGCCTGGAGGGCGAAACCTCCTGGATTTTCTCGAGTTGCGGCAGGTGCTCTCGACTTACGACGGGGACCTCAGGGACCCGCTCTGGTGGCCTCAGGAAAGGCCAGTCCCCATGCGAGTTCCTCGGGGGCCTGTCGGGATTCCTCTCCCGTCGATGCCGGGGCCTAAGACCTTGTGTGGAGCCGGGGCACGGACCTGAGGATTCCTCTCCAGTGCTGACATGGATATTGGGGTACTTCTGGAGTCTCCCCAGGGGAGTCAGTGCTCGTCTCGAATGCGGGCATGCACTTGCGATTTCCTCCAGAGCGGTAGCAGCAGTGTCACGCAGTCCGCCGGGTGGATCAAAGGATCTATGGTTTTCCCTCGAGTCTTTCCCACGAGGCATTCCCACAGGGATGTCCCACGTGCACACGTGGTGGGATTCGATTCTCGGCTTGAACGTCAAGGCAGTGCAGGGAAAACAGGTTCCTCTGGAATGGACTGACACACCTGGGGGACTCTTGGAATGGTGGCACGACCCTGGAGTTCCTCTCGCCTTTCCTGTGGAGAGCACCTCCTCTTGAGATGCGACGGGAATGCCGGGAATTCTTTCCCTACGAAACAGGGAAAGGATCCCTCATCTCGAGCTAGGAGGTGGAAACGGGGCTCCCCTGGATGTGTGCGGGACCCTCGTGCTTCCTCTCGAGTGGAGACGGGTATGTCGGGGAACTTCTTGAGTTGCAGCAATGGTGTGAAGGACCCTTTGGAAGTTCCAGTGGTTAGATGTGATTAGCCTCGAGAAGCCTCAGCGGAAATGGGCCTCATCTCGCCTGGAGGGCAAAACGTCCTGGATTTTCTCGAGTTGCGGCAGGTGCTCTCGACTTACGACGGGGACCTCAGGGACCCGCTCTGGTGGCCTCAGGAAAGGCCAGTCCCCATGCGAGTTCCTCTGGGACCTCTCGGGATTCCTCTCCCATCGATGCCGGGGCCTAAGACCTTGTGTGGAGTCGGGGCCGGAACCTGAGGATTCCTCTCCAGTGCTGACATGGATCTTGGGGTACTTCTGGAGTCTCCCCAGGGGAGTCAGTGCTCGTCTCGAATGCGGGCATGCACTTGCGCTTTCCTCCAGAGCGGTAGCAGCACTGTCACGCAGTCCGCCGCGTGGATCAAAGGATCTATGTTTTTCCCTCGAGTCTTTCCCACGAGGCTTGCCACCAGGCTTTCCCACAGGGCTGTCCCACGTGCACACGTGTTGGGAGTCGATCCTCGGCTTGAACGTCGAGGCACTGCAGGGAAAACAGGTTCCTCTGGAATGGACTGACACATCTAGGGGACTCTTGGAATGGTGGCACGACCCTGGAGTTCCTCTCGCCTTTCTTGTGGAGAGCGCCTCCTCTTGAGATGCGACGGGAACGCCGGGAATTCCTTCGCTAAAAAACAGGGAAAGGATCCCTCATCTCGAGCTAGGAGGCAGAAACGGGGCTCCCCTGGATGTGTGCGGGACCCTCGTGCTTCCTCTCAAGTGGAGACGGGTATGTCGGGGAACTTCTTGAGTTGCAGCAAGTGTGTGAAGGACCCTTTGGAAGTTCCAGGTGTTAGATGTGATTAGCCTCGAGACGCTTCAGCGGAAATGGGCTCATCTCGCCTGGAGGGCAAAACCTCCTGGATTTTCTCGAGTTGCGGCAGGTGCTCTCGACTTACGACGGGGACCTCAGGGACCCGCTCTGGTGGCCTCAGGAAAGGCCAATCCCCATGCGAGTTCCTCGGGGGCCTCTCGGGATTCCTCTCCCGTCGATGCCGGGGCCTAAGACCTTGTGTTGAGTAGGGGCCGGAACCTGAGGATTCCTCTCCAGTGCTGACATGGATCTTGGGGTACTTCTGGAGTCTCCCCAGGGGAGTCAGTGCTCGTCTCGAATGCGGGCATGCACTTGCGCTTTCCTCCAGAGCGGTAGCAGCAGTGTCACGCAGTCCGCCGCGTGGATCAAAGGAACTATGGTTTTCCCTCGAGTCTTTCCCACGAGGCTTTCCGACGAGGATTTCCCACAGGGCGGTCCCACGTGCACACGGTGTGGGAGTCGATCCTCGGCTTGAATGTCAAGGCAGTGCAGGGAAAACAGGTTCCTCTGGAATGGACTGATACATCTGGGGGACTCTTGGAATGGTGGCACGACCCTGGAGTTCCTCTCGCCTTTCCTGTGGAGAGCGCCTCCTCTTGAGATGCGACGGGAACGCCGGGAATTCTTTCCCTACGAAACAGGGAAAGGATCCCTCATCTCGAGCTAGGAGGCGGAAACGGGGCTCCCCTGGATGTGTACGGGACCCTCGTGCTTCCTCTCGAGTGGAGACGGGTATGTCGGGGAACTTCTTGAGTTGCAGCAAGGGTGTGACGGACTCTTTGGAAGTTCCAGTGGTTAGATGTGATTAGCCTCGAGAAGCCTCAGCGGAAATGGGCCTCATCTCGCCTGGAGGGCAAAACCTCCTGGATTTTCTCGAGTTGCGGCAGGTGCTCTCGACTTACGACGGGGACCTCAGGGACCCGCTCTGGTGGCCTCAGGAAAGGCCAGTCCCCATGCGAGTTCCTCGGGGGCCTCTCGGGATTCCTCTCCCGTCGATGCCGGGGCCTAAGACCTTGTGTGGAGTCGGGGCCGGAACATGAGGATTCCTCTCCAGTGCTGACATGGATCTTGGGGTACTTCTGGAGTCTCCCCAGGGGAGTCAGTGCTCGTCTCGAATGCGGGCATGCATTTGCGCTTTCCTCCAGAGCGGTACCAGCAGTGTCACGCAGTCCGCCGCGTGGATCAAAGGATCTATGGTTTTCCCTCGAGTCTTTCCCACGAGGCTTTCCCACGAGGCTTTCCCACAGGGCTGTCCCACGTGCACAGGTGTTGGGAGTCGATCCTCGGCTTGAACGTCGAGGCAGTGCAGGGAAAACAGGTTCCTCTGGAATGGACTGACACATCTGGGGGACTCTTGGAATGGTGGCACGACCCTGGAGTTCCTCTCGCCTTTCCTGTGGAAAGCGCCTCCTCTTGAGATGCGACGGGAACGCCGGGAATTCTTTCGCTACGAAACAGGGAAAGGATCCCTCATCTCGAGCTAGGAGGCGGAAACGGGGCTCCCCTGGATGTGTGCGGGACCCTCGTGCTTCCTCTCGAGTGGAGACGTGTATGTCGGGGAACTTCTTGAGTTGCAGCAAGGGTGTGAAGGACCCTTTGGATGTTCCAGTGGTTAGATGTGATTAGCCTCGAGAAGCCTCAGCGGAAATGGGCCTCATCTCGCCTGGAGGGCAAAACCTCCTGGATTTTCTCGAGTTGCGGCAGGTGCTCTCGACTTACGACGGGGACCTCAGGGACCCGCTCTGGTGGCCTCAGGAAAGGCCAGTCCCCATGCGAGTTCCTCGGGGGCCTCTCGGGATTCCTCTCCCGTCGATGCCGGGGCCTAAGACCTTGTGTGGCTTCGGGGCCGGAACCTGAGGATTGCTCTCCAGTGCTGACATGGATCTTGGGGTACATCTGGAGTCTCCCCAGGGGAGTCAGTGCTCGTCTCGAATGAGGGCATGCACTTGCGCTTTCCTCCAGAGCGGTAGCAGCAGTGTCACGCAGTCCGCCGCGTGGAACAAAGGATCTATGGTTTTCCCTCGAGTCTTTCCCACGAGACTTTCCGACGAGGCTTTCCCACAGGGCTGTCCCACGTGCACACGTGGTGGGAGTCGATCCTCGGCTTTAACGTTGAGGCAGTGCAGGGAAAACAGGTTCCTCTGGAATTGACTGACACATCTGGGGGACTCTTGGAATGGTGGCACGACCCTGGAGTTCCTCTCGCCTTTCCTGTGTAGAGCGCCTCCTCTTGAGATGCGACGGGAACGCCGGGAATTGTTTCCCTACAAAACAGGGAAAGGATCCCTCATCTCGAGCTAGGAGGCAGAAACGGGGCTCCCCTGGATGTGTGCGGGACCCTCGTGCTTCCTCTAAGTGGAGACGGGTATGTCGGGGAACTTCTTGAGTTGCAGCAAGGGTGTGAAGGACCCTTTGGAAGTTCCAGTGGTTAGATGTGATTAGCCTCGAGAAGCCTCAGCGGAAATGTGCCTCATCTCGCCTGGAGGGCAAAACCTCCTGGATTTTCTCGAGTTGCGGCAGGTGCTCTCGACGTACGACGGGGACCTCAGGGACCCGCTATGGTGGCCTCAGCAAAGACCAGTCCACATGCGAGTTCCTCGGGGGCCTCTCGGGATTCCTCTCCCGTCGATGCCCGGGCATAAGACCTTGTGTGGAGTCGGGGCCGGAACCTGAGGATTCCTCTCCAGTGCTGACATGGATCTTGGGGTACTTCTGGAGTCTCCCCAGGGGAGTCAGTCCTCGTCTCGAATGCGGGCATGCACTTGCGCTCTCCTCCAGAGCGGTAGCAGCAGTGTCACCCAGTCCGCCGCGTGGATCAAAGGATCTATGGTTTTCCCTCGAGTCTTTCCCACTAGGCTTTCCGACGAGGCTTTCCCACAGGGCTGTCCCACGTGCACACGTGGTGGGAGTCGATCCTCGGCTTGAACGTCAAGGCAGTGCAGGGAAAACAGGTTCCTCTGGAATGGACTGACACATGGGGGACTCTTGGAATGGTGGCACGACCCTGGAGTTCCTCTCGCCTTTCCTGTGGAGAGCGCCTCCTCTTGAGATGCGACGGGAACGCCGGGAATTCTTTCCCTACGAAACAGTGAAAGGATCCCTCATCTCGAGCTAGGAGGCGGAAACGGGGCTCCCCTGGGTGTGTGCGGGACCCTGGTGCTTCCTCTCGAGTGGAGACGGGTATGTCGGGGAACTTCTTGAGTTGCAGCAAGGGTGTGAAAGACCCTTTGGAAGTTCCAGTGGTTAGATGTGATTAGCCTCGAGAAGCCTCAGCGGAAATGGGCCTCATCTCGCCTGGAGGGCAAAACCTCCTGGATTTTCTCGAGTTGCGGCAGGTGCTCTCGACTTACGACGGGGACGTCAGGGACCCGCTCTGGTGGCCTCAGGAAAGGCCAGTCCCCATGCGAGTTCCTCCGGGGCCTCTCGGGATTCTTCTCCCGTCGATGCCGGGGCCTAAGACCTTGTGTGGAGTCGGGGCCGGAACCTGAGGATTCCTCTCCAGTGCTGACATGGATCTTGGGGTACTTCTGGAGTCTCCCCAGGGGAGTCAGTCCTCGTCTCGAATGCGGGCATGCACTTGCGCTTTCCTCCAGAGAGGTAGCAGCAGTGTCACGCAGTCCGCAGCGTGGATCAAAGGATCTATGGTTTTCCCTCGAGTCTTTCCCACGAGGCTTTCCCACGAGGCTTTCACACAGGGCGGTCCCACGTGCACACGTGGTGGGAGTCGATCCTCGGCTTGAACGTCGAGGCAGTGCAGGGAAAACAGGTTCCTCTGGAATGGACTGACACATCTGGGGGACTCTTGGAATTGTGGCACGACCCTGGAGTTCCTCTCGCCTTTCCTGTGTAGAGCGCCTCCTCTTGAGATGCGACGGGAACGCCGGGAATTCTTTCCCTACGAAACAGGGAAAAGATCCCTCATCTCGAGCTAGGAGGCGGAAACGGGGCTCCACTGGATGTGTGCGGGACCCTCGTGCTTCCTCTCGAGTGGAGACGGGTATGTCGGGGAACTTCTTGAGTTGCAGCAAGGGTGTGAAGGACCCTTTGGAAGTTCCAGTGGTTAGATGTGATTAGCCTCGAGAAGACTCAGCGGAAATGGGCCTCATCTCGCCTGGAGGGCAAAACCTCCTGGATTTTCTCGAGTTGCGGCAGGTGCTCTCGACTTACGACGGGGACCTCAGGGACCCGCTCTGGTGGCCTCAGGAAAGGCCAGTCCCCATGCGAGTTCCTCGGGGGCCTCTCGGGATTCCTCTCCCGTCGATGCCGGGGCCTAAGACCTTGTGTGGAGTCGGGGCCGGAACCTGAGGATTCCTCTCCAGTGCTGACATGGATCTTGGGGTACTTCTGGAGTCTCCCCAGGGGAGTCAGTCCTCGTCTCGAATGCGGGCATGCACTTGCGCTTTCCTCCAGAGCGGTAGCAGCAGTGTCACGCAGTCCGCCGCGTGGATCAAAGGACCTATGGTTTTCCCTCGAGTCTTTCCCACGTGGCTTTCCGACGAGGCATTCCCACAGGGCGGTCCCACGTGCACACATGGTGGGAGTCGATCCTCGGCTTGAACGTCAAAGCAGTGCAGGGAAAACAGGTTCCTCTGGAATGGACTGACACATCTGGGGGACTCTTGGAATGGTGGCACGACCCTGGAGTTCCTCTCCTTTCCTGTGGAGAGCGCCTCCTCTTGAGATGCGACGGGAACGCCGGGAATTCTTTCCCTACGAAAGAGGGAACGGATCCCTCATCTCGAGCTAGGAGGCGGAAACGGGGCTCCCCTGGATGTGTGCGGGACCCTCGTGCTTCCTCTCGAGTGGAGACGGGTATGTCGGGGAACTTCTTGAGTTGCAGCAAGGGTGTGAAGGACCCTTTGGAAGTTCCAGTGGTTAGATGTGATTAGCCTCGAGAAGCCTCAGCGGAAATGGGCCTCATCTCGCCTGGAGGGCAAAACCTCCTGGATTTTCTCGAGTTGCGGCAGGTGCTCTCGACTTACGACGGGGACCTCAGGGACCCGCTCTGGTGGCCTCAGGAAAGGCCAGTCACCATGCGAGTTCCTCGGGGGCCTCTCGGGATTCCTCTCCCGTCGATGCCGGGGCCTAAGACCTTGTGTGGAGTCGGGGCCGGAACCTGAGGATTCCTCTCCAGGGCTGACATGGATCTTGGGGTACTTCTGGAGTCTCCCCAGGGGAGTCAGTCCTCGTCTCGAATGTGGGCATGCACTTGCGCTTTCCTCCAAAGCGGTAGCAGCAGTGTCTCGCAGACCGCCGCGAGGATCAAAGGATCTATGGTTTTCCCTCGAGTCTTTCCCACGAGGCTTTCCCACCAGGCTTTCCCACAGGGCTGTCCCACGTGCATACGTGTTGGGAGTCGATCCTCGGCTTGAACGTCGAGGCAGTGCAGGGAAAACAGGTTCCTCTTGAATGGACTGACACATCTGGGGGACTCTTGGAATGGTGGCACGACCCTGGAGTTCCTCTCGCCTTTCCTGTGGAGAGCGCCTCCTCTTGAGATGCGACGGGAACGCAGGGAATTCTTTCCCTACGAAACAGGGAAAGGATCCCTCATCTCGAGCTAGGAGGCGGAAACGGGGCTCCCCTGGGTGTGTGCGGGACCCTCGTGCTTCCTCTCGAGTGGAGACGGGTATGTCCGGGAACTTCTTGAGTTGCAGCAAGGGTGTGAAGGACCCTTTGGAAGTTCCAGTGGTTAGATGTGATTAGCCTCGAGAAGCCTCAGCGGAAATGGGCCTCATCTCGCCTGGAGGGCAAAACCTCCTGGATTTTCTCGAGTTGCGGCAGGTGCTCTCGACTTACGACGGGGACCTCCGGGACCCGCTCTGGTGGCCTCAGGAAAGTCCAGTCCCCATGCGAGTTCCTCGGAGGCCTCTGGGGATTCCTCTCCCGTCGATGCCGGGGCCTAAGACCTTGTGTAGAGTCGGGGCCGGAACCTGAGGATTCCTCTCCAGTGCTGACATGGATCTTGGGGTACTTCTGGAGTCTCCCCAGGGGAGTCAGTCCTCATCTCGAATGCGGGCATGCACTTGCGCTTTCCTCCAGAGCGGTAGCAGCAGTGTCACGCAGTCCGCCGCGTGGATCAAAGGATCTATGGTTTTCCCTCGAGTCTTTCCCACGAGGCTTTCCCACCGGGCTTTCCCACAGGGCTGTCCCACGTGCACACGTGTTGGGAGTCGATCCTCGGCTTGAACGTCGAGGCAGTGCAGGGAAAACAGGTTCCTCTGGAATGGACTGACACATCTGGGGGACTCTTGGAATGGTGGCACGACCCTGGAGTTCCTCTCGCCTTTCCTGTGGAGAGCGCCTCCTCTTGAGATGCGACGGGAACGCCGGGAATTCTTTCCCTACGAAACAGGGAAAGGATCCCTCATCTCGAGCTAGGAGGCGGAAACGGGGCTCCCCTGGGTGTGTGCGGGACCCTCGTGCTTCCTCTCGAGTGGAGATGGGTATGTCGGGAAACTTCTTGAGTTGCAGCAAGGGTGTGAAGGACCCTTTGGAAGTTCCAGTGGTTAGACGTGATTAGCCTCGAGAAGCCTCAGCGGAAATGGGCCTCATCTCGCCTGGAGGGCAAAACCTCCTGGATTTTCTCGAGTTGCGGCAGGTGCTCTCGACTTACGACGTGGACCTCCGGGACCCGCTCTGGTGGCCTCAGGAAAGGCCAGTTCCCATGCGAGTTCCTCGGGGTCTCTCGGGATTCCTCTCCCGTCGATGCCGGGGCCTAAGACCTTGTGTGGAGTCGGGGCCGGAACCTGAGGATTCCTCTATAGTGCTGACATGGATCTTGGGGTACTTCTGGAGTCTCCCCAGGGGAGTCAGTCCTCGTCTCGAATGCGGGCATGCACTTGCGCTTTCCTCCAGAGCGGTAGCAGCAGTGTCACGCAGTCCGCCGCGTGGATCAAAGGATCTATGGTTTTCCCTCGAGTCTTTCCCACGAGGCTTTACCACCAGGCTTTCCCACAGGGCTGTCCCACGTGAACACGTGTTGGGAGTCGATCCTCGGCTTGAACGTCGAGGCAGTGCAGGGAAAACAAGTTCCTCTGGAATGGACTGACACATCTGGGGGACTCTTGGAATGGTGGCACGACCCTGGAGTTCCTCTCGCCTTTCCTGTGGAGAGCGCCTCCTCTTGAGATGCGACGGGAACGCCGGGAATTCTTTCCCTAAGAAACAGGGAAAGGATCCCTCATCTCGAGCTAGGAGGCGGAAACGGGGCTCCCCTGGGTGTGTGCGGGACCCTCGTGCTTCCTCTCCAGTGGAGACGGGTATGTCCGGGAACTTCTTGAGTTGCAGCAAGGGTGTGAAGGACCCTTTGGAAGTTCCAGTGGTTAGATGTGATTAGCCTCGAGAAGCCTCAGCGGAAATGGGCCTCATCTCGCCTGGAGGGCAAAACCTCCTGGATTTTCTCGAGTTGCGGCAGGTGCTCTCGACTTACGACGTGGACCTCACGGACCCGCTCTGGTGGCCTCAGGAAAGGCCAGTCCCCATGCGAGTTCCACGGGGGCCTCTCGGGATTCCTCTCCCGTCGATGCCGGGGCCTAAGACCTTGTGTGGAGTCGGGGCCGGAACCTGAGGATTCTTCTCCAGTGCTGACATGGATCTTGGGGTACTTCTGGAGTCTCCCCAGGGGAGTCAGTGCTCGTCTAGAATGCGGGCATGCACTTGCGCTTTCCTCCAGAGCGGTAGCAGCAGTGTCACGCAGTCCGCCGCGTGGATCAAAGGATCTATGGTTTTCCCTAGAGTCTTTCCCACGAGGCTTTCCCACGAGTCTTTCTCACATGGGGGTCCCACGTGCACACGTGGTGGGAGTCGATCCTCGGCTTGAACGTCAAGGCAGTGCAGGGAAAACAGGTTCCTCTGGAATGGACTGACACATCTGGGGGTCTCTTGGAATGGTGGCACGAACCTGGAGTTCCTCTCGCCTTTCCTGTGGAGAGCGCCTCCTCTTGAGATGCGACGGGAACGCCGGGAATTCTTTCCCTACGAAACAGGGAAAGGATCCCTCATCTCGAGCTAGGAGGCGGAAACGGGGCTCCCCTGGATGTGTGCGGGACCCTCGTGCTTCCTCTCGAGTGGAGACGGGTATGTCGGGGAACTTCTTGAGTTGCAGCAAGGGTGTGAAGGACCCTTTGGAAGTTCCAGTGGTTAGATGTGATTAGCCTCGAGAAGCCTCATCGGAAATGGGCCTCAACTCGCCTGGAGGGCAAAATCTCCTGGATTTTCTCGAGTTGCGGCTGGTGCTCTCGACTTACGACGGGGACCTCAGGGACCCGCTCTGGTGGCCTCAGGAAAGGCCAGTCCCCATGCGAGTTCCTCGGGGGCCTCTCGGGATTCCTCTCCCTTCCATGCCGGGGCCGAAGAACTTGTGTGGAGTCGGGGCCGGAACCTGAGGATTCCTCTCCAGTGCTGACATGGATCTAGGGGTACTTCTGGAGTCTCCCCAGGGGAGTCAGTGCTCGTCTCGAATGCGGGCATGCACTTGCGCTTTCCTCCAGAGCGGTAGCAGCAGTGTCACGCAGTCCGCCGCGTGGATCAAAGGATCTATGGTTTTCCCTCGAGTCTTTCCCACGAGGCTTTCCCACGAGGCTTTCCCACAGGGCTGTCCCACGTGCACAGGTGTTGGGAGTCGATCCTCGGCTTGAACGTCGAGGCAGTGCAGGGAAAACAGGTTCCTCTGGAATGGACTGACACATCTGGGGGACTCTTGGATTGGTGGCACGACCCTGGAGTTCCTCTCGCCTTTCCTGTGGAGAGCGCCTCCTCTTGAGATGCGACGGGAACGCCGGGAATTCTTTCCCTAAGAAACAGGGAAAGGATCCCTCATCTCGAGCTAGGAGGCGGAAACGGGGCTCCCCTGGATGTGTGCGGGACCCTCGTGCTTCCTCTCGAGTGGAGACGGGTATGTCGGGGAACTTCTTGAGTTGCAGCAAGGGTGTGAAGAACCCTTTGGAAGTCCCAGTGGTTAGATGTGATTAGCCTCGAGAAGCCTCAGCGGAAATGGGCCTCATCTCGCCTGGAGGGCAAAACCTCCTGGATTTTCTCGAGTTGTGGCAGGTGCTCTCGACTTACGACGGGGACCTCAGGGACCCGCTCTGGTGGCCTCAGGAAAGGCCAGTCCCCATGCAAGTTCCTCGGGGGCCTCTCGGGATTCCTCTCCCGTCGATGCCGGGGCCTAAGACCTTGTGTGGAGTCGAGGCTGGAACCTGAGGATTCCTCTCCAGTGCTGACATGGATCTTGGGGTACTTCTGGAGTCTCCCCAGGGGAGTCAGTGCTCGTCTCGAAAGCGGGCATGCACTTGCGCTTTCCTCCAGAGCGGTAGCAGCAGTGTCACGCAGTCCGCCGCGTGGATCAAAGGATCTATGGTTTTCCCTCGAGTCTTTCCCATGAGGCTTTCCCACCAGGCTTTCCCACAGGGCTGTCCCACGTGCACACGTGGTGGGAGTCGATCCTCGGCTTGAACGTCAAGGCAGTGCAGGGAAAACAGGTTCCTCTGGAATGGACTGACACATCTGGGGGACTCTTGGAATGGTGGCACGACCCTGGAGTTCCTTTCGCCTTTCCTGTGGAGAGCGCCTCCTCTTGAGATGCGACGGGAACGCCGGGAATTCTTTCCCTACGAAACAGGGAAAGGATCTCTCATCTCGAGTTAGGAGGCGGAAACGGGGCTCCCCTGGATGTGTGCGGGACCCTCGTGCTTCCTCCTGAGTGGAGAAGGGTATGTCGGGAACTTCTTGAGTTGCAGCAAGGGTGTGAAGGACCCTTTGGAAGTTCCAGTGGTTTGAAGTGATTAGCCTCGAGAAGCCTCAGCGGAAATGGGTCTCATCTCGCCTGGAGGGCAAAACCTCCTGGATTTTCTCGAGTTGCGGCAGGTGCTCTCGACTTACGACGGGGACCTCAGGGACCCGCTCTGGTGGCCTCAGGAAAGGCCAGACCCCATGAGAGTTCCTGGGGGGCCTCTCGGGATTCCTCTGCCTTCGATGCCGGGGCCTAAGACCTTCTGTGGAGTCGGGGCACGGACCTGAGGATTCCTCTCCAGTGCTGACATGGATCTTGGGGTATTTCTGGAGTCTCCCCAGGGGAGTCAGTGCTCGTCTCGAATGCGGGCATGCACTTGCGCTTTCCTCCAGAGCGGTAGCAGCAGTGTCACGCAGTACTCCGCGTGGATCAAAGGATCTATGGTTTTCCCTCGAGTCTTTCCCACGAGGCTTTCCCACGAGGCTTTCCCACAGGGCTGTCCCACGTGCACACGTGGTGGGAGTCGATCCTCGGCTTGAACGTCAAGGCAGTGCAGGGAAAACAGGTTCCTCTGGAATGAACTAACACATCTGGGGGACTCTTGGAATGGTGGCACGACCCTGGAGTTCCTCTCGCCTTTCCTGTGGAGAGCGCCTCCTCTTGAGATGCGACGGGAACGCGGGGAATTCTTTCCCTACGAAACAGGGAAAGGATCCCTCATCTCGAGCTAGGAGGCGGAAACGGGGCTCCCCTGCATGTGTGCGGGACCCTCGTGCTTCCTCTCGAGTGGAGACGGGTATGTCGGGGAACTTCTTGAGTTGCAGCAAGGGTGTGAAGGACCCTTTGGAAGTTCCAGTGGTTAGATGTGATTAGCCTCGAGAAGCCTCATCGGAAATGGGCCTCAACTCGCCTGGAGGGCAAAACCTCCTGGATTTTCTCGAGTTGCGGCTGGTGCTCTCGACTTACGACGGGGACCTCAGGGACCCGCTCTGGTGGCCTCAGGAAAGGCCAGTCCCCATGCGAGTTCCTCGGGGGCCTCTCGGGATTCCTCTCCCTTCCATGCCGGGGCCGAAGACCTTGTGTGGAGTCGGGGCCGGAACCTGAGGATTCCTCTCCAGTGCTGACATGGATCTAGGGGTACTTCTGGAGTCTCCCCAGGGGAGTCAGTGCTCGTCTCGAATGCGGGCATGCACTTGCGCTTTCCTCCAGAGCGGTAGCAGCAGTGTCACGCAGTCCGCCGCGTGGATCAAAGGATCTATGGTTTTCCCTCGAGTCTTTCCCACGAGGCTTTCCCACGAGGCTTTCCCACAGGGCTGTCCCACGTGCACACGTGGTGGGAGTCGATCCTCGGCTTGAACGTCGAGGCAGTGCAGGGAAAACAGGTTCCTCTGGAATGGACTGACACATCTGGGGGACTCTTGGAATGGTGGCACGACCCTGGAGTTCCTCTCGCCTTTCCTGTGGAGAGCGCCTCCTCTTGAGATGCGACGGGAACGCCGGGAATTCTTTCCCTACGAAACAGGGAAAGGATCCCACATCTCGATCTAGGAGGCGGAAACGGGGCTCCCCTGGATGTGTGCGGGACCCTCGTGCTTCCTCTCGAGCGGAGACGGGTATGTCGGGGAACTTCTTGAGTTGCAGCAAGGGTCGGAAGGACCCTTTGGAAGTTCCAGTGGTTAGATGTGATTAGCCTCGAGAAGCCTCAGCGGAAATGGGCCTCATCTCGCCTGGAGGGCAAAACCTCCTGGATTTTTTCGAGTTGCGACAGGTGCTCTCGACTTACGACGGGGACATCAGGGACCCGTTCCGGTGGCGTCAGGAAAGGCCAGTCCCCATGCGAGTTCCTCGGGGGCCTCTCGGGATTCCTCTCCCGTCGATGCCGGGGCCTAAGACCTTGTGTGGAGTCGAGGCTGGAACCTGAGGATTCCTCTCCAGTGCTGACATGGATCTTGGGGTACTTCTGGAGTCTCCCCAGGGGAGTCAGTGCTCGTCTCGAAAGCGGGCATGCACTTGCGCTTTCCTCCAGAGCGGTAGCAGCAGTGTCACGCAGTCCGCCGCGTGGATCAAAGGATCTATGGTTTTCCCTCGAGTCTTTCCCATGAGGCTTTCCCACCAGGCTTTCCCACAGGGCTGTCCCACGTGCACACGTGGTGGGAGTCGATCCTCGGCTTGAACGTCAAGGCAGTGCAGGGAAAACAGGTTCCTCTGGAATGGACTGACACATCTGGGGGACTCTTGGAATGGTGGCACGACCCTGGAGTTCCTTTCGCCTTTCCTGTGGAGAGCGCCTCCTCTTGAGATGCGACGGGAACGCCGGGAATTCTTTCCCTACGAAACAGGGAAAGGATCTCTCATCTCGAGTTAGGAGGCGGAAACGGGGCTCCCCTGGGTGTGTGCGGGACCCTCGTGCTTCCTCTCGAGTGGAGACGGGTATGTCAGGGAACTTCTTGAGTTGCAGCAATGGTGTGAAGGACCCTTTGGAAGTTCCAGTGGTTAGATGTGATTAGCATCAAGAAGCCTCAGCGGAAATGGGCCTCATCTCGCCTGGAGGGCAAAACCTCCTGGATTTTCTCGAGTTGCGGCAGGCAGGTGCTATCGACTTACGACGGGGACCTCAGGGACCCGCTCTGGTGGCCTCAGGAAAGGCCAGTCCCCATGCGAGTTCCTCGGGGGCCTCTCGGGATTCCTCTCCCGTCGATGCCAGGGCCTAAGACCTTGTGTGGAGTCGGGGCCGGAACCTGAGGATTCCTCTCCAGTGCTGACATGGATCTTGGGGTACTTCTGAGGTCTCCCAGGGGAGTCAGTGCTCGTCTCGAATGCGGGCATGCACTTGCGCTTTCCTCCAGAGCGGTAGCAGCAGTGTCACGCAGTCCGCCGCGTGGATCAAAGGATCTATGGTTTTCCCTCGAGTCTTTCCCAAGAGGCTTTCCCACGAGGCTTTCCCACAGGGCTGTCCCACGTGCACATGTGGGGGGAGTCGATCCTCGGCTTGAACGTCGAGGCAGTGCAGGGAAAACAGGTTCCTCTGGAATGGAATGACACATCTGGGGGACTCTTGGAATGGTGGCACGACCTTGGATTTCCTCTCGCCTTTCCTGTGGAGAGCGCCTCCTCTTGAGATGCGACGGGAACGCTGGGAATTCTTTCCCTACGAAACAGGGAAAGGATCACTCATCTCGAGCTAGGAGGCGGAAACGGGGCTCCCCTGGATGTGTGCGGGACCCTCGTGCTTCCTCCTGAGTGGAGAAGGGTATGTCGGGAACTTCTTGAGTTGCAGCAAGGGTGTGAAGGACCCTTTGGAAGTTCCAGTGGTTTGAAGTGATTAGCCTCGAGAAGCCTCAGCGGAAATGGGTCTCATCTCGCCTGGAGGGCAAAACCTCCTGGATTTTCTCGAGTTGCGGCAGGTGCTCTCGACTTACGACGGGGACCTCAGGGACCCGCTCTGGTGGCCTCAGGAAAGGCCAGACCCCATGCGAGTTCCTGGGGGGCCTCTCGGGATTCCTCTGCCGTCGATGCCGGGGCCTAAGACCTTCTGTGGAGTCGGGGCACGGACCTGAGGATTCCTCTCCAGTGCTGACATGGATCTTGGGGTATTTCTGGAGTCTCCCCAGGGGAGTCAGTGCTCGTCTCGAATGCGGGCATGCACTTGCGCTTTCCTCCAGAGCAGTAGCAGCAGTGTCACGCAGTCCTCCGCGTGGATCAAAGGATCTATGGTTTTCCCTCGAGTCTTTCCCACGAGGCTTTCCCACGAGGCTTTCCCACAGGGCTGTCCCACGTGCACACGTGGTGGGAGTCGATCCTCGGCTTGAACGTCAAGGCAGTGCAGGGAAAACAGGTTCCTCTGGAATGAACTGACACATCTGGGGGACTCTTGGAATGGTGGCACGACCCTGGAGTTCCTCTCGCCTTTCCTGTGGAGAGCGCCTCCTCTTGAGATGCGACGGGAACGCGGGGAATTCTTTCCCTACGAAACAGGGAAAGGATCCCTCATCTCGAGCTAGGAGGCGGAAACGGGGCTCCCCTGCATGTGTGCGGGACCCTCGTGCTTCCTCTCGAGTGGAGACGGGTATGTCGGGGAACTTCTTGAGTTGCAGCAAGGGTGTGAAGGACCCTTTGGAAGTTCCAGTGGTTTGATGTGATTAGCCTCGAGAAGCCTCAGCGGAAATGGGCCTCATCTCGCCTGGAGGGCAAAACCTCCTGGATTTTCTCGAGTTGCGGCAGGTGCTCTCGACTTACGACGGGGACCTCACGGACCCGCTCTGGTGGCCTCAGGAAAGGCCAGTCCCCATGCAAGTTCCTTGGGGGCCTCTCGGGATTCCTCTCCCGTCGATGCCGGCGCCTAAGACCTTGTGTGGAGTCGGGGCCGGAACCTGAAGATTCCTCTCCAGTGCTGACATGGATCTTGGGGTACTTCTGGAGTCTCCCCAGCGGAGTCAGTCCTCGTCTCAAATGCGGGCATGCACTTGTGCTTTCCTCCAAAGCGGTAGCAGCAGTGTCACGCAGTCCGCCGCGTGGATCAAAGGATCTATGGTTTTCCCTCGAGTCTTTCCCACGAGGCTTTCCCACGAGGCTTTCCCACAGGGCTGTCCCACGTGCACACGTGGTGGGAGTCGATCCTCGGCTTGAACGTCAAGGCAGTGCAGGGAAAACAGGTTCCTCTGGAATGGACTGACACATCTGGGGGACTCTTGGAATGGTGGCACGACCCTGGAGTTCCTCTAGCCTTTCCTGTGGAGAGCGCCTCCTCTTGAGATGCGACGGGAACGCCGGGAATTCTTTCCCTACGAAACAGGGAAAGGATCCCTCATCTCGAGCTAGGAGGCGGAAACGGGGCTCCCTTGGATGTGTGCGGGACCCTCGTGCTTCCTCTCGAGTGGAGACGGGTATGTCGGGGAACTTCTTGAGTTGCAGCAAGGTTGTGAAGGAACCTTTGGAAGTTCCAGTTGTTAGAAGTGATTAGCCTCGAGAAGCCTCAGCGGAAATGGGCCTCATCTCGCCTGGAGGGCAAAACCTCCTGGATTTTCTCGAGTTGCGGCAGGTGCTCTCGACTTACGACGGGGACCTGAGGGACCCGCTCTGGTGGCCTCAGGAAAGGCCAGTCCCCATGCGAGTTCCTCGGGGGCCTCTCGGGATTCCTCTCCCGTCGATTCCGGGGCCTAAGACCTTGTGTGGAGTCGGGGCCGGAACCTGAGGATTCCTCTCCAGTGCTGACATGGATCTTGGGGTACTTCTGGAGTCTCCCCAGGGGAGTCAGTGCTCGTCTAGAATGCGGGCATGCACTTGCGCTTTCCTCCAGAGCGGTAGCAGCAGTGTCACGCAGTCCGCCGCGTGGATCAAAGGATCTATGGTTTTCCCTCGAGTCTTTCCCACGAGGCTTTCCCACGAGGCTTTCTCACATGGGGGTCCCACGTGCACACGTGGTGGGAGTCGATCCTCGGCTTGAACGTCAAGGCAGTGCAGGGAAAACAGGTTCCTCTGGAATGGACTGACACATCTGGCGGTCTCTTGGAATGGTGGCACGAACCTGGAGTTCCTCTCGCCTTTCCTGTGGAGAGCGCCTCCTCTTGAGATGCGACGGGAACGCCGGGAATTCTTTCCTACGAAACAGGGAAAGGATCCCTCATCTCGAGCTAGGAGGCGGAAACGGGGCTCCCCTGGATGTGTGCGGGACCCTCGTGCTTCCTCTCGAGTGGAGACGGGTATGTCGGGGAACTTCTTGAGTTGCAGCAAGGGTGTGAAGGACCCTTTGGAAGTTCCAGTGGTTAGATGTGATTAGCCTCGAGAAGCCTCATCGGAAATGGGCCTCAACTCGCCTGGAGGGCAAAACCTCCTGGATTTTCTCGAGTTGCGGCTGGTGCTCTCGACTTACGACGGGGACCTCAGGGACCCGCTCTGGTGGCCTCAGGAAAGGCCAGTCCCCATGCGAGTTCCTCGGGGGCCTCTCGGGATTCCTCTCCCTTCCATGCCGGGGCCGAAGACCTTGTGTGGAGTCGGGGCCGGAACCTGAGGATTCCTCTCCAGTGCTGACATGGATCTAGGGGTACTTCTGGAGTCTCCCCAGGGGAGTCAGTGCTCGTCTCGAATGCGGGCATGCACTTGCGCTTTCCTCCAGAGCGGTAGCAGCAGTGTCACGCAGTCCGCCGCGTGGATCAAAGGATCTATGGTTTTCCCTCGAGTCTTTCCCACGAGGCTTTCCCACGAGGCTTTCCCACAGGGCTGTCCCACGTGCACACGTGGTGGGAGTCGATCCTCGGCTTGAACGTCGAGGCAGTGCAGGGAAAACAGGTTCCTCTGGAATGGACTGACACATCTGGGGGACTCTTGGAATGGTGGCACGACCCTGGAGTTCCTCTCGCCTTTCCTGTGGAGAGCGCCTCCTCTTGAGATGCGACGGGAACGCCGGGAATTCTTTCCATACGAAACAGGGAAAGGATCCCACATCTCGATCTAGGAGGCGGAAACGGGGCTCCCCTGGATGTGTGCGGGACCCTCGTGCTTCCTCTCGAGCGGAGACGGGTATGTCGGGGAACTTCTTGAGTTGCAGCAAGGGTCGGAAGGACCCTTTGGAAGTTCCAGTGGTTAGATGTGATTAGCCTCGAGAAGCCTCAGCGGAAATGGGCCTCATCTCGCCTGGAGGGCAAAACCTCCTGGATTTTTTCGAGTTGCGACAGGTGCTCTCGACTTACGACGGGGACATCAGGGACCCGTTCCGGTGGCGTCAGGAAAGGCCAGTCCCCATGCGAGTTCCTCGGGGGCCTCTCGGGATTCCTCTCCCGTCGATGCCGGGGCCTAAGACCTTGTGTGGAGTCGAGGCTGGAACCTGAGGATTCCTCTCCAGTGCTGACATGGATCTTGGGGTACTTCTGGAGTCTCCCCAGGGGAGTCAGTGCTCGTCTCGAAAGCGGGCATGCACTTGCGCTTTCCTCCAGAGCGGTAGCAGCAGTGTCACGCAGTCCGCCGCGTGGATCAAAGGATCTATGGTTTTCCCTCGAGTCTTTCCCATGAGGCTTTCCCACCAGGCTTTCCCACAGGGCTGTCCCACGTGCACACGTGGTGGGAGTCGATCCTCGGCTTGAACGTCAAGGCAGTGCAGGGAAAACAGGTTCCTCTGGAATGGACTGACATATCTGGGGGACTCTTGGAATGGTGGCACGACCCTGGAGTTCCTTTCGCCTTTCCTGTGGAGAGCGCCTCCTCTTGAGATGCGACGGGAACGCCGGGAATTCTTTCCCTACGAAACAGGGAAAGGATCTCTCATCTCGAGTTAGGAGGCGGAAACGGGGCTCCCCTGGGTGTGTGCGGGACCCTCGTGCTTCCTCTCGAGTGGAGACGGGTATGTCAGGGAACTTCTTGAGTTGCAGCAAGGGTGTGAAGGACCCTTTGGAAGTTCCAGTGGTTAGATGTGATTAGCATCAAGAAGCCTCAGCGGAAATGGGCCTCATCTCGCCTGGAGGGCAAAACCTCCTGGATTTTCTCGAGTTGCGGCAGGCAGGTGCTATCGACTTACGACGGGGACCTCAGGGACCCGCTCTGGTGGCCTCAGGAAAGGCCAGTCCCCATGCGAGTTCCTCGGGGGCCTCTCGGGATTCCTCTCCCGTCGATGCCAGGGCCTAAGACCTTGTGTGGAGTCGGGGCCGGAACCTGAGGATTCCTCTCCAGTGCTGACATGGATCTTGGGGTACTTCTGAGGTCTCCCAGGGGAGTCAGTGCTCGTCTCGAATGCGGGCATGCACTTGCGCTTTCCTCCAGAGCGGTAGCAGCAGTGTCACGCAGTCCGCCGCGTGGATCAAAGGATCTATGGTTTTCCCTCGAGTCTTTCCCAAGAGGCTTTCCCACGAGGCTTTCCCACAGGGCTGTCCCACGTGCACATGTGGGGGGAGTCGATCCTCGGCTTGAACGTCGAGGCAGTGCAGGGAAAACAGGTTCCTCTGGAATGGAATGACACATCTGGGGGACTCTTGGAATGGTGGCACGACCTTGGATTTCCTCTCGCCTTTCCTGTGGAGAGCGCCTCCTCTTGAGATGCGACGGGAACGCTGGGAATTCTTTCCCTACGAAACAGGGAAAGGATCACTCATCTCGAGCTAGGAGGCGGAAACGGGGCTCCCCTGGATGTGTGCGGGACCCTCGTGCTTCCTCCTGAGTGGAGAAGGGTATGTCGGGAACTTCTTGAGTTGCAGCAAGGGTGTGAAGGACCCTTTGGAAGTTCCAGTGGTTTGAAGTGATTAGCCTCGAGAAGCCTCAGCGGAAATGGGTCTCATCTCGCCTGGAGGGCAAAACCTCCTGGATTTTCTCGAGTTGCGGCAGGTGCTCTCGACTTACGACGGGGACCTCAGGGACCCGCTCTGGTGGCCTCAGGAAAGGCCAGACCCCATGCGAGTTCCTGGGGGGCCTCTCGGGATTCCTCTGCCGTCGATGCCGGGGCCTAAGACCTTCTGTGGAGTCGGGGCACGGACCTGAGGATTCCTCTCCAGTGCTGACATGGATCTTGGGGTATTTCTGGAGTCTCCCCAGGGGAGTCAGTGCTCGTCTCGAATGCGGGCATGCACTTGCGCTTTCCTCCAGAGCGGTAGCAGCAGTGTCACGCAGTCCGCCGCGTGGATCAAAGGATCTATGGTTTTCCCTCGAGTCTTTCCCACGAGGCTTTCCCACGAGGCTTTCTCACATGGGGGTCCCACGTGCACACGTGGTGGGAGTCGATCCTCGGCTTGAACGTCAAGGCAGTGCAGGGAAAACAGGTTCCTCTGGAATGGACTGACACATCTGGGGGTCTCTTGGAATGGTGGCACGAACCTGGAGTTCCTCTCGCCTTTCCTGTGGAGAGCGCCTCCTCTTGAGATGCGACGGGAACGCCGGGAATTCTTTCCCTACGAAACAGGGAAAGGATCCCTCATCTCGAGCTAGGAGGCGGAAACGGGGCTCCCCTGGATGTGTGCGGGACCCTCGTGCTTCCTCTCGAGTGGAGACGGGTATGTCGGGGAACTTCTTGAGTTGCAGCAAGGGTGTGAAGGACCCTTTGGAAGTTCCAGTGGTTAGATGTGATTAGCCTCGAGAAGCCTCATCGGAAATGGGCCTCAACTCGCCTGGAGGGCAAAACCTCCTGGATTTTCTCGAGTTGCGGCTGGTGCTCTCGACTTACGACGGGGACCTCAGGGACCCGCTCTGGTGGCCTCAGGAAAGGCCAGTCCCCATGCGAGTTCCTCGGGGGCCTCTCGGGATTCCTCTCCCTTCCATGCCGGGGCCGAAGACCTTGTGTGGAGTCGGGGCCGGAACCTGAGGATTCCTCTCCAGTGCTGACATGGATCTAGGGGTACTTCTGGAGTCTCCCCAGGGGAGTCAGTGCTCGTCTCGAATGCGGGCATGCACTTGCGCTTTCCTCCAGAGCGGTAGCAGCAGTGTCACGCAGTCCGCCGCGTGGATCAAAGGATCTATGGTTTTCCCTCGAGTCTTTCCCACGAGGCTTTCCCACGAGGCTTTCCCACAGGGCTGTCCCACGTGCACACGTGGTGGGAGTCGATCCTCGGCTTGAACGTCGAGGCAGTGCAGGGAAAACAGGTTCCTCTGGAATGGACTGACACATCTGGGGGACTCTTGGAATGGTGGCACGACCCTGGAGTTCCTCTCGCCTTTCCTGTGGAGAGCGCCTCCTCTTGAGATGCGACGGGAACGCCGGGAATTCTTTCCATACGAAACAGGGAAAGGATCCCACATCTCGATCTAGGAGGCGGAAACGGGGCTCCCCTGGATGTGTGCGGGACCCTCGTGCTTCCTCTCGAGCGGAGACGGGTATGTCGGGGAACTTCTTGAGTTGCAGCCAGGGTGTGAAGGACCCTTTGGAAGTTCCAGTGGTTAGACGTGATTAGCCTCGAGAAGCCTCAGCGGAAATGGGCCTCATCTCGCCTGGAGGGCAAAACCTCCTGGATTTTCTCGAGTTGCGGCAGGTGCTCTCGACTTACGACGGGGACCTCAGGGACCCGCTCTGGTGGCCTCAGGAAAGGCCAGTCCCCATGCGAGTTCCTCGGGGGCCTCTCGGGATTCCTCTCCCGTCGATGCCGGCGCCTAAGACCTTGTGTGGAGTCGGGGCCGGGACCTGAGGATTCCTCTCCAGTGCTGACATGGATCTTGGGGTACTTCTGGAGTCTCCCCAGGGGAGTCAGTCCTCGTCTCGAATGCGGGCATGCACTTGCGCTTTCCTCCAGAGCGGTAGCAGCAGTGTCACGCAGTCCGCCGCGTGGATCAAAGGATCTATGGTTTTCCCTCGAGTCTTTCCCACAAGGCTTTCCCACGAGGCTTTCCCACAGGGCTGTCCCACGTGCACACGTGGTGGGAGTCGATCCTCGGCTTGAAAGTCAAGGCAGTGCATGGAAAACAGGTTCCTCTGGAATGGACTGACACATCTGGGGGACTCTTGGAATGGTGGCACGACCCTGGAGTTCCTCTCACCTTTCCTGTGGAGAGCACCTCCTCTTGAGATGCGACGGGAACGCCGGGAATTCTTTCCCTACGAAACAGGGAAAGGATCCCTCATCTCGAGCTAGGAGGCGGAAACGTGGCTCCCCTGGATGTTTGCGGGACCCTCGTGCTTCCTCTCGAGTGGAGACGGGTATGTCGGGGAACTTCTTGAGTTGCAGCAAGGGTGTGAAGGACCCTTTGGAAGTTCCAGTGGTTAGATGTGATTAGCCTCGAGAAGCCTCAGCGGAAATGGGCCTCATCTCGCCTGGAGGGCAAAACCTCCTGGATTTTTTCGAGTTGCGACAGGTGCTCTCGACTTACGACGGGGACATCAGGGACCCGTTCCGGTGGCGTCAGGAAAGGCCAGTCCCCATGCGAGTTCCTCGGGGGCCTCTCGGGATTCCTCTCCCGTCGATGCCGGGGCCTAAGACCTTGTGTGGAGTCGAGGCTGGAACCTGAGGATTCCTCTCCAGTGCTGACATGGATCTTGGGGTACTTCTGGAGTCTCCCCAGGGGAGTCAGTGCTCGTCTCGAAAGCGGGCATGCACTTGCGCTTTCCTCCAGAGCGGTAGCAGCAGTGTCACGCAGTCCGCCGCGTGGATCAAAGGATCTATGGTTTTCCCTCGAGTCTTTCCCATGAGGCTTTCCCACCAGGCTTTCCCACAGGGCTGTCCCACGTGCACACGTGGTGGGAGTCGATCCTCGGCTTGAACGTCAAGGCAGTGCAGGGAAAACAGGTTCCTCTGGAATGGACTGACACATCTGGGGGACTCTTGGAATGGTGGCACGACCCTGGAGTTCCTTTCGCCTTTCCTGTGGAGAGCGCCTCCTCTTGAGATGCGACGGGAACGCCGGGAATTCTTTCCCTACGAAACAGGGAAAGGATCTCTCATCTCGAGTTAGGAGGCGGAAACGGGGCTCCCCTGGGTGTGTGCGGGACCCTCGTGCTTCCTCTCGAGTGGAGACGGGTATGTCAGGGAACTTCTTGAGTTGCAGCAAGGGTGTGAAGGACCCTTTGGAAGTTCCAGTGGTTAGATGTGATTAGCATCAAGAAGCCTCAGCGGAAATGGGCCTCATCTCGCCTGGAGGGCAAAACCTCCTGGATTTTCTCGAGTTGCGGCAGGCAGGTGCTATCGACTTACGACGGGGACCTCAGGGACCCGCTCTGGTGGCCTCAGGAAAGGCCAGTCAATATGCGAGTTCCTCGGGGGCCTCTCGGGATTCCTCTCCCGTCGATGCCAGGGCCTAAGACCTTGTGTGGAGTCGGGGCCGGAACCTGAGGATTCCTCTCCAGTGCTGACATGGATCTTGGGGTACTTCTGAGGTCTCCCAGGGGAGTCAGTGCTCGTCTCGAATGCGGGCATGCACTTGCGCTTTCCTCCAGAGCGGTAGCAGCAGTGTCACGCAGTCCGCCGCGTGGATCAAAGGATCTATGGTTTTCCCTCGAGTCTTTCCCACGAGGCTTTCCCACGAGGCTTTCCCACAGGGCTGTCCCACGTGCACACGTGGTGGGAGTCGATCCTCGGCTTGAACGTCAAGGCAGTGCAGGGAAAACAGGTTCCTCTGGAATGGACTGACACATCTGGGGGACTCTTGGAATGGTGGCATGACCCTGGAGTTCCTCTCGCCTTTCCTGTGGAGAGCGCCTCCTCTTGAGATGCGACGGGAACGCCGGGAATTCTTTCCCTACGAAACAGGGAAAGGATCACTCATCTCGAGCTAGGAGGCGGAAACGGGGCTCCCCTGGATGTGTGCGGGACACCACGTGCTTCCTCTCGAGTGGAGACGGGTATGTCGCAGAACTGCTTGAGTTGCAGCAAGGGTGTGAAGGACCCTTTGGAAGTTCCAGCGGTTAGATGTGATCAGCCTCGAGAAGCCTCAGCGGAAATGGGCCTCAACTCGCCTGGAGGGCAAAACCTCCTGGATATTCTCGAGTTGTGGCAGGTGCTCTCGACTTACGACGGGGACCTCAGAGACCCGCTCTGGTGGCCTCAGGAAAGGCCAGTCCCCATGCGAGTTCCTCGGGGGCCTCTCGGGATTCCTCTCCCTTCGATGCCGGGGCCGAAGACCTTGTGTGGAGTCGGGGCCGGAACCTGAGGATTCCTCTCCAGTGCTGACATGGATCTTGGGGTACTTCTGGAGTCTCCCAAGGGGAGTCGTCCTCGTCTCGAATGCGGGCATGCACTTGCGCTTTCCTCCAGAGCGGTAGCAGCAGTGTCACGCAGTCCGCCGCGTGGATCAAAGGATCTATGGTTTTCCCTCGAGTCTTTCCCACGAGGCTTTCCCACGAAGCTTTCCCACACGGCTGTCCCACGAGCACACGTGGTGGGAGTCGATCCTGGGCTTGAACGTCAAGGCAGTGCAGGGAAAACAGGTTCCTCTGGAATGGACTGACACATCTGGGGGACTCTTGGAATGGTGGCATGACCCTGGAGTTCCTCTCGCCTTTCCTGTGGAGAGCGCCTCCTCTTGAGATGCGACGGGAACGCCGGGAATTCTTTCCCTATGAAACAGGGAAAGGATCCCTCATCTCGAGCTAGGAGTCGGAAACGGGGCTCCCCTGGATGTGTGCGGGACCCTCGTGCTTCCTCCTGAGTGGAGAAGGGTATGTCGGGAACTTCTTGAGTTGCAGCAAGGGTGTGAAGGACCCTTTGGAAGTTCCAGTGGTTTGAAGTGATTAGCCTCGAGAAGCCTCAGCGGAAATGGGTCTCATCTCGCCTGGAGGGCAAAACCTCCTGGATTTTCTCGAGTTGCGGCAGGTGCTCTCGACTTACGACGGGGACCTCAGGGACCCGCTCTGGTGGCCTCAGGAAAGGCCAGACCCCATGCGAGTTCCTGGGGGGCCTCTCGGGATTCCTCTGCCGTCGATGCCGGGGCCTAAGACCTTCTGTGGAGTCGGGGCACGGACCTGAGGATTCCTCTCCAGTGCTGACATGGATCTTGGGGTATTTCTGGAGTCTCCCCAGGGGAGTCAGTGCTCGTCTCGAATGCGGGCATGCACTTGCGCTTTCCTCCAGAGCGGTAGCAGCAGTGTCACGCAGTCCGCCGCGTGGATCAAAGGATCTATGGTTTTCCCTCGAGTCTTTCCCACGAGGCTTTCCCACGAGGCTTTCTCACATGGGGGTCCCACGTGCACACGTGGTGGGAGTCGATCCTCGGCTTGAACGTCAAGGCAGTGCAGGGAAAACAGGTTCCTCTGGAATGGACTGACACATCTGGGGGTCTCTTGGAATGGTGGCACGAACCTGGAGTTCCTCTCGCCTTTCCTGTGGAGAGCGCCTCCTCTTGAGATGCGACGGGAACGCCGGGAATTCTTTCCCTACGAAACAGGGAAAGGATCCCTCATCTCGAGCTAGGAGGCGGAAACGGGGCTCCCCTGGATGTGTGCGGGACCCTCGTGCTTCCTCTCGAGTGGAGACGGGTATGTCGGGGAACTTCTTGAGTTGCAGCAAGGGTGTGAAGGACCCTTTGGAAGTTCCAGTGGTTAGATGTGATTAGCCTCGAGAAGCCTCATCGGAAATGGGCCTCAACTCGCCTGGAGGGCAAAACCTCCTGGATTTTCTCGAGTTGCGGCTGGTGCTCTCGACTTACGACGGGGACCTCAGGGACCCGCTCTGGTGGCCTCAGGAAAGGCCAGTCCCCATGCGAGTTCCTCGGGGGCCTCTCGGGATTCCTCTCCCTTCCATGCCGGGGCCGAAGACCTTGTGTGGAGTCGGGGCCGGAACCTGAGGATTCCTCTCCAGTGCTGACATGGATCTAGGGGTACTTCTGGAGTCTCCCCAGGGGAGTCAGTGCTCGTCTCGAATGCGGGCATGCACTTGCGCTTTCCTCCAGAGCGGTAGCAGCAGTGTCACGCAGTCCGCCGCGTGGATCAAAGGATCTATGGTTTTCCCTCGAGTCTTTCCCACGAGGCTTTCCCACGAGGCTTTCCCACAGGGCTGTCCCACGTGCACACGTGGTGGGAGTCGATCCTCGGCTTGAACGTCGAGGCAGTGCAGGGAAAACAGGTTCCTCTGGAATGGACTGACACATCTGGGGGACTCTTGGAATGGTGGCACGACCCTGGAGTTCCTCTCGCCTTTCCTGTGGAGAGCGCCTCCTCTTGAGATGCGACGGGAACGCCGGGAATTCTTTCCATACGAAACAGGGAAAGGATCCCACATCTCGATCTAGGAGGCGGAAACGGGGCTCCCCTGGATGTGTGCGGGACCCTCGTGCTTCCTCTCGAGCGGAGACGGGTATGTCGGGGAACTTCTTGAGTTGCAGCCAGGGTGTGAAGGACCCTTTGGAAGTTCCAGTGGTTAGACGTGATTAGCCTCGAGAAGCCTCAGCGGAAATGGGCCTCATCTCGCCTGGAGGGCAAAACCTCCTGGATTTTCTCGAGTTGCGGCAGGTGCTCTCGACTTACGACGGGGACCTCAGGGACCCGCTCTGGTGGCCTCAGGAAAGGCCAGTCCCCATGCGAGTTCCTCGGGGGCCTCTCGGGATTCCTCTCCCGTCGATGCCGGCGCCTAAGACCTTGTGTGGAGTCGGGGCCGGGACCTGAGGATTCCTCTCCAGTGCTGACATGGATCTTGGGGTACTTCTGGAGTCTCCCCAGGGGAGTCAGTCCTCGTCTCGAATGCGGGCATGCACTTGCGCTTTCCTCCAGAGCGGTAGCAGCAGTGTCACGCAGTCCGCCGCGTGGATCAAAGGATCTATGGTTTTCCCTCGAGTCTTTCCCACAAGGCTTTCCCACGAGGCTTTCCCACAGGGCTGTCCCACGTGCACACGTGGTGGGAGTCGATCCTCGGCTTGAAAGTCAAGGCAGTGCATGGAAAACAGGTTCCTCTGGAATGGACTGACACATCTGGGGGACTCTTGGAATGGTGGCACGACCCTGGAGTTCCTCTCACCTTTCCTGTGGAGAGCACCTCCTCTTGAGATGCGACGGGAACGCCGGGAATTCTTTCCCTACGAAACAGGGAAAGGATCCCTCATCTCGAGCTAGGAGGCGGAAACGTGGCTCCCCTGGATGTTTGCGGGACCCTCGTGCTTCCTCTCGAGTGGAGACGGGTATGTCGGGGAACTTCTTGAGTTGCAGCAAGGGTGTGAAGGACCCTTTGGAAGTTCCAGTGGTTAGATGTGATTAGCCTCGAGAAGCCTCAGCGGAAATGGGCCTCATCTCGCCTGGAGGGCAAAACCTCCTGGATTTTTTCGAGTTGCGACAGGTGCTCTCGACTTACGACGGGGACATCAGGGACCCGTTCCGGTGGCGTCAGGAAAGGCCAGTCCCCATGCGAGTTCCTCGGGGGCCTCTCGGGATTCCTCTCCCGTCGATGCCGGGGCCTAAGACCTTGTGTGGAGTCGAGGCTGGAACCTGAGGATTCCTCTCCAGTGCTGACATGGATCTTGGGGTACTTCTGGAGTCTCCCCAGGGGAGTCAGTGCTCGTCTCGAAAGCGGGCATGCACTTGCGCTTTCCTCCAGAGCGGTAGCAGCAGTGTCACGCAGTCCGCCGCGTGGATCAAAGGATCTATGGTTTTCCCTCGAGTCTTTCCCATGAGGCTTTCCCACCAGGCTTTCCCACAGGGCTGTCCCACGTGCACACGTGGTGGGAGTCGATCCTCGGCTTGAACGTCAAGGCAGTGCAGGGAAAACAGGTTCCTCTGGAATGGACTGACACATCTGGGGGACTCTTGGAATGGTGGCACGACCCTGGAGTTCCTTTCGCCTTTCCTGTGGAGAGCGCCTCCTCTTGAGATGCGACGGGAACGCCGGGAATTCTTTCCCTACGAAACAGGGAAAGGATCTCTCATCTCGAGTTAGGAGGCGGAAACGGGGCTCCCCTGGGTGTGTGCGGGACCCTCGTGCTTCCTCTCGAGTGGAGACGGGTATGTCAGGGAACTTCTTGAGTTGCAGCAAGGGTGTGAAGGACCCTTTGGAAGTTCCAGTGGTTAGATGTGATTAGCATCAAGAAGCCTCAGCGGAAATGGGCCTCATCTCGCCTGGAGGGCAAAACCTCCTGGATTTTCTCGAGTTGCGGCAGGCACGTGCTATCGACTTACGACGGGGACCTCAGGGACCCGCTCTGGTGGCCTCAGGAAAGGCCAGTCAATATGCGAGTTCCTCGGGGGCCTCTCGGGATTCCTCTCCCGTCGATGCCAGGGCCTAAGACCTTGTGTGGAGTCGGGGCCGGAACCTGAGGATTCCTCTCCAGTGCTGACATGGATCTTGGGGTACTTCTGAGGTCTCCCAGGGGAG
This sequence comes from Ovis canadensis, assembly GCF_042477335.2. Classification (NCBI taxonomy): domain Eukaryota; kingdom Metazoa; phylum Chordata; class Mammalia; order Artiodactyla; family Bovidae; genus Ovis; species Ovis canadensis. Next base: position 2,328,100 of record NC_091262.1, on the reverse strand, counting down.
TCAGTGCTCGTCTCGAATGCGGGCATGCACTTGCGCTTTCCTCCAGAGCGGTAGCAGCAGTGTCACGCAGTCCGCCGCGTGGATCAAAGGATCTATGGTTTTCCCTCGAGTCTTTCCCACGAGGCTTTCCCACGAGGCTTTCCCACAGGGCTGTCCCACGTGCACACGTGCTGGGAGTCGATCCTCGGCTTGAACGTCAAGGCAGTGCAGGGAAAACAGGTTCCTCTGGAATGGACTGACACATCTGGGGGACTCTTGGAATGGTGGCATGACCCTGGAGTTCCTCTCGCCTTTCCTGTGGAGAGCGCCTCCTCTTGAGATGCGACGGGAACGTCGGGAATTCTTTCCCTACGAAACAGGGAAAGGATCACTCATCTCGAGCTAGGAGGCGGAAACGGGGCTCCCCTGGATGTGTGCGGGACACCACGTGCTTCCTCTCGAGTGGAGACGGGTATGTCGCAGAACTGCTTGAGTTGCAGCAAGGGTGTGAAGGACCCTTTGGAAGTTCCAGCGGTTAGATGTGATCAGCCTCGAGAAGCCTCAGCGGAAATGGGCCTCAACTCGCCTGGAGGGCAAAACCTCCTGGATATTCTCGAGTTGTGGCAGGTGCTCTCGACTTACGACGGGGACCTCAGAGACCCGCTCTGGTGGCCTCAGGAAAGGCCAGTCCCCATGCGAGTTCCTCGGGGGCCTCTCGGGATTCCTCTCCCTTCGATGCCGGGGCCGAAGACCTTGTGTGGAGTCGGGGCCGGAACCTGAGGATTCCTCTCCAGTGCTGACATGGATCTTGGGGTACTTCTGGAGTCTCCCAAGGGGAGTCGTCCTCGTCTCGAATGCGGGCATGCACTTGCGCTTTCCTCCAGAGCGGTAGCAGCAGTGTCACGCAGTCCGCCGCGTGGATCAAAGGATCTATGGTTTTCCCTCGAGTCTTTCCCACGAGGCTTTCCCACGAAGCTTTCCCACAGGGCTGTCCCACGAGCACACGTGGTGGGAGTCGATCCTGGGCTTGAACGTCAAGGCAGTGCAGGGAAAACAGGTTCCTCTGGAATGGACTGACACATCTGGGGGACTCTTGGAATGGTGGCATGACCCTGGAGTTCCTCTCGCCTTTCCTGTGGAGAGCGCCTCCTCTTGAGATGCGACGGGAACGCCGGGAATTCTTTCCCTATGAAACAGGGAAAGGATCCCTCATCTCGAGCTAGGAGTCGGAAACGGGGCTCCCCTGGATGTGTGTGGGACCCCACGTGCTTCCTCTCGAGTGCAGACGGGTATGTCGGGGAACTTCTTGAGTTGCAGCAAGGATGTGAAGGACCCTTTGGAATTTCCAGTGGTTAGATGTGATTAGCCTCGAGAAGCCTCAGCGGAAATGGGCCTCATCTCGCCTGGAGGGCAAAACCTCCTGGATTTTCTCGAGTTGCGGCAGGTGCTCTCGACTTACGACGGGGACCTCAGAGACCCGCTCTGGTGGCCTCAGGAAAGGCCAGTCCCCATGCGAGTTCCTCGGGTCCTCTCGGGATTCCTCTCCCGTCGATGCTGGGGCTGAAGACCTTGTGTGGAGTCGGGGCCGGAACCTGAGGATTCCTCTCCAGTGCTGACATGGATCTTGGGGTACTTCTGGAGTCTCCCCAGGGGAGTCAGTCCTCGTCTCGAATGCGGGCATGCACTTGCGCTATCCTCCAGAGCGGTAGCAGCAGTGTCAAGCAGTCCGCCGCGTGCATCAAAGGATCTATGGTTTTCCCTCGAGTCTTTCCCACGAGGCTTTCCCACGAGGCTTTCCCACAGGGCTGTCCCACGTGCACACGTGGTGGGAGTCGATCCTCGGCTTGAACGTCAAGGCAGTGCAGGGAAAACAGGTTCCTCTGGAATGGACTGACACATCTGGGGGACTCTTGGAATGGTGGCACGACCCTGGAGTTCCTCTCGCCTTTCCTGTGGAGAGCGCCTCCTCTTGAGATGCGACGGGAACGCCGGAATTCTTTCCCTACGAAACAGGGAAAGGATCCCTCATTTCGAGCTTGGAGGCAGAAACGGGGCTCCCCTGGATGTGTGCGGGACCCCACGTGCTTCCTCTCGAGTGGAGACGGGTATGTCGGGGAACTTCTTGAGTTGCAGCAAGGGTGTGAAGGACCCTTTGGAAGTTCCAGTGGTTAGACGTGATTAGCCTCGAGAAGCCTCAGCGGAAATGGGCCTCATCTCGCCTGGAGGGCAAAACCTCCTGGATTTTCTCGAGTTGCGGCAGGTGCTCTCGACTTACGACGGGGACCTCAGGGACCCGCTCTGGTGGCCTCAGGAAAGGCCAGTCCCCATGCGAGTTCCTCGGGGGCCTCTCGGCATTCCTCTCCCGTCGATGCCGGGGCCTAAGACCTTGTGTGGAGTCGGGGCCGGAACCTGAGGATTCCTCTCCAGTGCTGACATGGATCTTGGGGTACTTCTGGAGTCTCCCAAGGGGAGTCGTCCTCGTCTCGAATGCGGGCATGCACTTGCGCTTTCCTCCAGAGCGGTAGCAGCAGTGTATCGCAGTCCGCCGCGTGGATCAAAGGATCTATGGTTTTCCCTCGAGTCTTTCCCACGAGGCTTTGCCACGAGGCTTTCCCACAGGGCTGTCCCACGTGCACACGTGGTGGGAGTCGATCCTCGGCTTGAACGTCAAGGCAGTGCAGGGAAAACAGGTTCCTCTGGAATGGATTGACACATCTGGGGGTCTCTTGGAATGGTGGCACGACTCTGGAGTTCCTTTCGCCTTTCCTGTGGAGAGCACCACCTCTTGAGATGCGACGGGAACGCCGGGAATTCTTTCCCTACGAAACAGGGAAAGGATCCCTCATCTCGAGCTAGGAGGCGGAAACGGGGCTGCCCTGGATGTGTGCGGGACCCCACGTGCTTCCTCTCGAGTGGAGACGGGTATGTCGCGGAACTGCTTCAGTTGCAGTAAGGGTGTGAAGGACCCTTTGGAAGTTCCAGTGGTTAGACGTGATTAGCCTCGAGAAGCCTCAGCGGAAATGGGCCTCATCTCGCCTGGAGGGCAAAACCTCCTGGATTTTCTCGAGTTGCGGCAGGTGCTCTCGACTTACGACGGGGACCTCAGGGACCCGCTCTGGTGGCCTCAGGAAAGGCCAGTCCCCATGCGAGTTCCTCGGTGGCCTCTCGGCATTCCTCTCCCGTCGATGCTGGGGCCTAAGACCTTGTGTGGAGTCGGGGCCGGAACCTGAGGATTCCTCTCCAGAGCTGACATGGATCTTGGGGTACTTCTGGAGTCTCCCCAGGGGAGTCAGTCCTCGTCTCGAATGCGGGCATGCACTTGCGCTTTCCTCCAGAGGGGTAGAAGCAGTGTCACGCAGTCCGCCACGTGGATCAAAGGATCTATGGTTTTCCCTCGAGTCTTTCCCACGAGGCTTTCCCACGAGGCTTTCCCACAGGGCTGTCCCACGTGCACACGTGGTGGGAGTCGATCCTCGGGTTGAACGTCAAGGCAGTGCAGGGAAAACAGGTTCCTCTGGAATGGACTGACACATCTGGGGGACTCTTGGAATGGTGGCACGACCCTGGAGTTCCTCTCGCCTTTCCTGTGGAGAGCGCCACCTCTTGAGATGCGACGGGAACGCCGGGAATTCTTTCCCTACGAAACAGGGAAAGGATCCCTCATCTCGAGCTAGGAGGCGGAAACCGGGCTCTCCTGGATGTGTGCGGGACCCCACGTGCTTCCTCTCGAGTGGAGACGGGTATGTCGCGGAACTGCTTCCGTTGCAGCAAGGGTGTGAAGGACCCTTTGGAAGTTCCAGTGGTTAGATGTGATTAGCCTCGAGAAGCCTCAGCGGAAATGGGCCTCATCTCGCCTGGAGGGCAAAACCTCCTGGATTTTCTCGAGTTGCGGCAGGTGCTCTCGACTTACGACGGGGACCTCAGGGACCCTCTCTGGTGGCCTCAGGAAAGGCCAGTCCCCATGCGAGTTCCTCGGGGGCCTCTCGGTATTTCTCTCCCGTCGATGCCGGGGACTAAGACCTTGTGTGGAGTCGGGGCCGGAACCTGAGGCTTCCTCTCCAGTGCTGACATGGATCTTGGGGTACTTCTGGAGTCTCCCCAGGGGAGTCAGTCCTCGTCTCGAATGCGGGCATGCACTTGCGCTTTTCTCCAGAGCGGTAGCAGCAGTGTCACGCAGTCCGTCGCGTGGATCAAAGGATCTATGGTTTTCCCTCGAGTCTTTCCCACGAGGCTTTCCCACGAGGCTTTCCCACAGGGCTGTCCCACGTGCACACGTGGTGGGAGTCGATCCTCGGCTTGAACGTCAAGGCAGTGCAGGGAAAACAGGTTCCTCTGGAATGGACTGACACATCTGGGGGACTCTTGGAATGGTGGCACGACCCTGGAGTTCCTCTCGCCTTTCCTGTGGAGAGCGCCTCCTCTTGAGATGCGACGGGAACGGCGGGAATTCTTTCCCTACGAAAAAGGGAAAGGATCCCTCATCTCGAGCTAGGAGGCGGAAACGGGGCTCCCCTGGATGTGTGCGGGACCCCACGTGCTTCCTCTCGAGTGGAGACGGGTATGTCGGGGAACTTCTTGAGTTGCAGCAAGGGTGTGAAGGACCCTTTGGAAGTTCCAGTGGTTAGACGTGATTAGCCTCGAGAAGCCTCAGCGGAAATGGGCCTCATCTCGCCTGGAGGGCAAAACCTCCTGGATTTTCTCGAGTTGCGGCAGGTGCTCTCGACTTATGACGCGGACCTCAGGGACCCGCTCTGGTGGCCTCAGGAAAGGCCAGTCCCCATGCGAGTTCCTCGGGGGCCTCTCGGGATTCCTCTCCCGTCGATGCCGGGGCCTAAGACCTTCTGTGGAGTCGGGGCCGGAACCTGAGGATTCCTCTCCAGTGCTGACATGGATCTTGGGGTACTTCTGGAGTCTCCCCAGGGGAGTCAGTCCTCGTCTCGAATGCGGGCATGCACTTGCACTTTCCTCCAGAGCGGTAGCTGCAGTGTCACGCAGTCCGCCGCGTGGATCAAAGGATCTATGGTTTTCCCTCGAGTCTTTCCCACGAGGCTTTCCCACGAGGCTTTCCCACAGGGCTGTCCCACGTGCACACGTGGTGGGAGTCGATCCTCGGCTTGAACGTCAAGGCAGTGCAGGGAAAACAGGTTCCTCTGGAATGGACTGACACATCTGGGGGACTCTTGGAATGGTGGCACGACCCTGGAGTTCCTCTCGCCTTTCCTGTGGAGAGCGCCTCCTCTTGAGATGCGACGGGAACGCCGGGAATTCTTTCCCTACGAAACAGGGAAAGGATCCCTCATCTCGAGCTAGGAGGCGGAAACGGGGCTCCCCTGGATGTGTGCGGGACCCCACGTGCTTCCTCTCGAGTGGAGACGGGTATGTCGGGGAACTTCTTGAGTTGCAGCAAGGGTGTGAAGGACCCTTTGGAAGTTCCAGTGGTTAGACGTGATTAGCCTCGAGAAGCCTCAGCGGAAATGGGCCTCATCTCGCCTGGAGGGCAAAACCTCCTGGATTTTCTCGAGTTGCGGCAGGTGCTCTCGACTTACGACGGGGACCTCAGGGACACGCTCTGGTGGCCTCAGGAAAGGCCAGTCCCCATGCGAGTTCCTCGGGGGCCTCTCGGGATTCCTCTCCCGTCGATGCCGGGGCCTAAGACCTTGTGTGGAGTCGGGGCCGGGACCTGAGGATTCCTCTCCAATGCTGACATGGATCTTGGGGTACTTCTGGAGTCTCCCCAGGGGAGTCAGTCCTCGTCTCGAATGCGGGCATGCACTTGCGCTTTCCTCCAGAGCGGTAGCAGCAGTGTCACGCAGTCCGCCGCGTGGATCAAAGGATCTATGGTTTTCCCTCGAGTCTTTCCCACAAGGCTTTCCCACGAGGCTTTCCCACAGGGCTGTCCCACGTGCACACGTGGTGGGAGTCGATCCTCGGCTTGAACGTCAAGGCAGTGCAGGGAAAACAGGTTCCTCTGGAATGGACTGACACATCTGGGGGTCTCTTGGAATGGTGCCACGACACTGGAGTTCCTCTCGCCTTTCCGGTGGAGAGCGCCTCCTCTTGAGATGCGACGGGAACGCCGGGAATTCTTTCCCTACGAAACAGGGAAAGAATCACTCATCTCGAGCTAGGAGGCGGAAACGGGGCTCCCCTGGATGTGTGCGGGACCCCACGTGCTTCCTCTCGAGTGGATACGGGTATGTCGCGGAACTGCTTGAGTTGCAGCAAGGGTGTGAAGGACCCTTTGGAAGTTCCAGTGGTTAGATGTGATTGGCCTCGAGAAGCCTCAGCGGAAATGGGCCTCATCTCGCCTGGAGGGCAAAACCTCCTGGATTTTCTCGAGTGCGGCAGGTGCTCTCGACTTACGACGGGGATCTCAGGGACCTGCTCTGGTGGCCTCAGGAAAGGCCAGTCCCCATGCGAGTTCCTCGGGGGCCTCTCGGGATTCCTCTCCCGTCGATGCCGGGGCCTAAGACCTTCTGTGGAGTCGGGGCCGGAACCTGAGGATTCCTCTCCAGTGCTGACATGGATCTTGGGGTACTTCTGGAGTCTCCCCAGGGGAGTCAGTCCTCGTCTCGAATGCGGGCATGCACTTGCGCTTTCCTCCAGAGCGGTAGCAGCAGGGTCACGCAGTCCGCCGCGTGGATCAAAGGATCTATGGTTTTCCCTCGAGTCTTTCCCACGAGGCTTTCCCACGAGGCTTTCCCACAGGGCTGTCCCACGTGCACACGTGGTGGGAGTCGATCCTCGGCTTGAACGTCAAGGCAGTGCAGGGAAAACAGGTTCCTCTGGAATGGACTGACACATCTGGGGGACTCTTGGAATGGTGGCACGACCCTGGAGTTCCTCTCGCCTTTCCTGTGGAGAGCGCCTCCTCTTGAGATGCGACGGGAACGCCGGGAATTCTTTCCCTACGAAACAGGGAAAGGATCCCTCATCTCGAGCTAGGAGGCGGAAACGGGGCTCCCCTGGATGTGTGCGGGACCCCACGTGCTTCCTCTCGAGTGGAGACGGGTATGTCGGGGAACTTCTTGAGTTGCAGCAAGGGTGTGAAGGACCCTTTGGAAGTTCCAGTGGTTAGACGTGATTAGCCTCGAGAAACCTCAGCGGAAATGGGCCTCATCTTGCCTGGAGGGCAAAACCTCCTGGATTTTCTCGAGTTGCGGCAGGTGCTCTCGACTTACGACGGGGACCTCAGGGACCCGCTCTGGTGGCCTCAGGAAAGGCCAGTCCCCATGCGAGTTCCTCGGGGGCCTCTCGGGATTCCTCTCCCGTCGATGCCGGGGCCTAAGACCTTGTGTGGAGTCGGGGCCGGGACCTGAGGATTCCTCTCCAGTGCTGACATGGATCTTGGGGTACTTCTGGAGTCTCCCCAGGGGAGTCAGTCCTCGTCTCGAATGCGGGCATGCACTTGCGCTTTCCTCCAGAGCGGTAGCAGCAGTGTCACGCAGTCCGCCGCGTGGATCAAAGGATCTATGGTTTTCCCTCGAGTCTTTCCCACAAGGCTTTCCCACGAGGCTTTCCCACAGGGCTGTCCCACGTGCACACGTGGTGGGAGTCGATCCTCGGCTTGAACGTCAAGGCAGTGCAGGGAAAACAGGTTCCTCTGGAATGGACTGACACATCTGGGGGTCTCTTGGAATGGTGCCACGACCCTGGAGTTCCTCTCGCCTTTCCGGTGGAGAGCGCCTCCTCTTGAGATGCGACGGGAACGCCGGGAATTCTTTCCCTACGAAACAGGGAAAGAATCACTCATCTCGAGCTAGGAGGCGGAAACGGGGCTCCCCTGGATGTGTGCGGGACCCCACGTGCTTCCTCTCGAGTGGATACGGGTATGTCGCGGAACTGCTTGAGTTGCAGCAAGGGTGTGAAGGACCCTTTGGAAGTTCCAGTGGTTAGATGTGATTGGCCTCGAGAAGCCTCAGCGGAAATGGGCCTCATCTCGCCTGGAGGGCAAAACCTCCTGGATTTTCTCGAGTGCGGCAGGTGCTCTCGACTTACGACGGGGATCTCAGGGACCTGCTCTGGTGGCTTCAGGAAAGGCCAGTCCCCATGCGAGTTCCTCGGGGGCCTCTCGGCATTCCTCTCCCGTCGATGCCGGGGCCTAAGACCTTGTGTGGAGTCGGGGCCGGAACCTGAGGATTCCTCTCCAGTGCTGACATGGATCTTGGGGTACTTCTGGAGTCTCCCCAGGGGAGTCAGTCCTCGTCTCGAATGCGGGCATGCACTTGCGCTTTCCTCCAGAGCGGTAGCAGCAGTGTCACGCAGTCCGCCGCGTGGATCAAAGGATCTATGGTTTTCCCTCGAGTCTTTCCCACGAGGCTTTCCCACGAGGCTTTCCCACAGGGCTGTCCCACGTGCATACGTGGTGGGAATGGATCCTCGGCTTGAACGTCAAGGCAGTGCAGGGAAAACAGGTTCCTCTGGAATGGACTGACACATCTGGGGGACTCTTGGAATGGTGGCACGACCCTGGAGTTCCTCTCGCCTTTCCTGTGGAGAGCGCCTCCTCTTGAGATGCGACGGGAACGCCGGGAATTCTTTCCCTACGAAACAGGGAAAGGATCCCTCATCTCGAGCTAGGAGGCGGAAACGGGGCTCCCCTGGATGTGTGCGGGACCCCACGTGCTTCCTCTCGAGTGGAGACGGGTATGTCCGGGAACTTCTTGAGTTGCAGCAAGGGTGTGATGGACCCTTTGGAAGTTCCAGTGGTTAGACGTGATTAACCTCGAGAAGCCTCAGCGGAAATGGGCCTCATCTCGCCTGGAGGGCAAAACCTCCTGGATTTTCTCGAGTTGCGGCAGGTGCTCTCGACTTACGACGGGGACCTCAGGGACCCGCTCTGGTGGCCTCAGGAAAGGCCAGTCCCCAGGCCAGTTCCTCGGGGGCCTCTCGGGATTCCTCTCCTGTCCATGCCGGGGCCTAAGACCTTGTGTGGAGTCGGGGCCGGAACCTGAGGATTCCTCTCCAGTGCTGACATGGACCTTGGGGTACTCCTGGAGTCTCCCCAGGGGAGTCAGTCCTCGTCTCGAATGCGGGCATGCACTTGCGCTTCCCTCCAGAGCGGTAGCAGCAGTGTCACGCAGTCCGCCGCGTGGATCAAAGGATCTATGATTTTCCCTCGAGTCTTTCCCACGAGGCTTTCCCACGAGGCTTTCCCACAGGGCTGTCCCACGTGCACACGTGGTGGGAGTGGATCCTCGGCTTGAACGTCAAGGCAGTGCAGGGAAAACAGGTTCCTCTGGAATGGACTGACACATCTGGGGGTCTCTTGGAATGGTGCCACGACCCTGGAGTTCCTCTCGCCTTTCCTGTGGAGAGCGCCTCCTCTTGAGATGCGACGGGAACGCCGGGAATTCTTTCCCTACGAAACAGGGAAAGGATCACTCATCTCGAGCTAGGAGGCGGAAACGGGGCTCCCCTGGATGTGTGCGGGACCCCACGTGCTTCCTCTCGAGTGGAGACAGGTATGTCGCGGAACTGCTTGAGTTGCAGCAAGGGTGTGAAGGACCCTTTGGAAGTTCCAGTGGTTAGATGTGATTGGCCTCGAGAAGCCTCAGCGGAAATGGGCCTCATCTCGCCTGGAGGGCAAAACCTCCTGGATTTTCTCGAGTGCGGCAGGTGCTCTCGACTTACGACGGGGACCTCAGGGACCTGCTCTGGTGGCCTCAGGAAAGGCCAGTCCCCATGCGAGTTCCTCGGGGGCCTCTCGGCATTCCTCTCCCGTCGATGCCGGGGCCTAAGACCTTGTGTGGAGTCGGGGCCGGAACCTGAGGATTCCTCTCCAGTGCTGACATGGATCTTGGGGTACTTCTGGAGTCTCCCCAGGGGAGTCAGTCCTCGTCTCGAATGCGGGCATGCACTTGCGCTTTCCTCCAGAGCGGTAGCAGCAGTGTCACGCAGTCCGCCGCGTGGATCAAAGGATCTATGGTTTTCCCTCGAGTCTTTCCCACGAGGCTTTCCCACGAGGCTTTCCCACAGGGCTGTCCCACGTGCACACGTGGTGGGAGTCGATCCTCGGCTTGAACGTCAAGGCAGTGCAGGGAATACAGGTTCCTCTGGAATGGACTGACACATCTGGGGGACTCTTGGAATGGTGGCACGACCCTGGAGTTCCTCTCGCCTTTCCTGTGGAGAGCGCCTCCACTTGAGATGCGACGGGAACGCCGGGAATTCTTTCCCTACGAAACAGGGAAAGGATCCCTCATCTCGAGCTAGGAGGCGGAAAAGGGGCTCCCCTGGATGTGTGCGGGACCCCACGTGCTTCCTCTCGAGTGGAGACGGGTATGTCGGGGAACTTCTTGAGTTGCAGCAAGGATGTGAAGGACCCTTTGGAAGTTCCAGTGGTTAGACGTGATTAGCCTCGAGAAGCCTCAGCGGAAATGGGCCTCATCTCGCCTGGAGGGCAAAACCTCCTGGATTTTCTCGAGTTGCGGCAGGTGCTCTCGACTTACGACGGGGACCTCAGGGACCCGCTCTGGTGGCCTCAGGAAAGGCCAGTCCCCATGCGAGTTCCTCGGGGGCCTCTCGGGATTCCTCTCCCGTCGATGCCGGGGCCTAAGACCTTGTGTGGAGTCGGGGCCGGAACCTGAGGATTCCTCTCCAGTGCTGACATGGATCTTGGGGTACTTCTGGAGTCTCCCCAGGGGAGTCAGTCCTCGTCTCGAATGCGGGCATGCACTTGCGCTTTCCTCCAGAACGGTAGCAGCAGTGTCACGCAGTCCGCCGCGTGGATCAAAGGATCTATGGTTTTCCCTCGAGTCTTTCCCACGAGGCTTTCCCACGAGGCTTTCCCACAGGGCTGTCCCACGTGCACACGTGGTGGGAGTGGATCCTCGGCTTGAACGTCAAGGCAGTGCAGGGAAAACAGGTTCCTCTGAAATGGACTGACACATCTGGGGGACTCTTGGAATGGTGGCACGACCCTGGAGTTCCTCTCTCCTTTCCTGTGGAGGGCGCCTCCTCTTGAGATGCGACGGGAACGCCGGGAATTCTTTCCCTACGAAACAGGGAAAGGATCCCTCATCTCGAGCTAGGAGGCGGAAACGGGGCTCCCCTGGATGTGTGCGGGACCCCACGTACTTCCTCTCGAGTGGAGACGGGTATGTCGGGGAACTTCTTGAGTTGCAGCAAGGGTGTGAAGGACCCTTTGGAAGTTCCAGTGGTTAGACGTGATTAGCCTCGAGAAGCCTCAGCGGAAATGGGCCTCATCTCGCCTGGAGGGCAAAACCTCCTGGATTTTCTCGAGTTGCCGCAGGTGCTCTCGACTTACGACGGGGACCTCAGGGACCCGCTCTGGTGGCCTCAGGAAAGGCCAGTCCCCATGCGAGTTCCTCGGGGGCCTCTCGGCATTCCTCTCCCGTCGATGCCGGGGCCTAAGACCTTGTGTGGAGTCGGGGCCGGAACCTGAGGATTCCTCTCCAGTGCTGACATGGATCTTGGGGTACTTCTGGAGTCTCCCAAGGGGAGTCGTCCTCGTCTCGAATGCGGGCATGCACTTGCGCTTTCCTCCAGAGCGGTAGCAGCAGTGTATCGCAGTCCGCCGCGTGGATCAAAGGATCTATGGTTTTCCCTCGAGTCTTTCCCACGAGGCTTTGCCACGAGGCTTTCCCACAGGGCTGTCCCACGTGCACACGTGGTGGGAGTCGATCCTCGGCTTGAACGTCAAGGCAGTGCAGGGAAAACAGGTTCCTCTGGAATGGATTGACACATCTGGGGGTCTCTTGGAATGGTGGCACGACTCTGGAGTTCCTTTCGCCTTTCCTGTGGAGAGCACCACCTCTTGAGATGCGACGGGAACGCCGGGAATTCTTTCCCTACGAAACAGGGAAAGGATCCCTCATCTCGAGCTAGGAGGCGGAAACGGGGCTGCCCTGGATGTGTGCGGGACCCCACGTGCTTCCTCTCGAGTGGAGACGGGTATGTCGCGGAACTGCTTCAGTTGCAGTAAGGGTGTGAAGGACCCTTTGGAAGTTCCAGTGGTTAGACGTGATTAGCCTCGAGAAGCCTCAGCGGAAATGGGCCTCATCTCGCCTGGAGGGCAAAACCTCCTGGATTTTCTCGAGTTGCGGCAGGTGCTCTCGACTTACAACGGGGACCTCAGGGACCCGCTCTGGTGGCCTCAGGAAAGGCCAGTCCCCATGCGAGTTCCTCGGGGGCCTCTCGGCATTCCTCTCCCGTCGATGCTGGGGCCTAAGACCTTGTGTGGAGTCGGGGCCGGAACCTGAGGATTCCTCTCCAGAGCTGACATGGATCTTGGGGTACTTCTGGAGTCTCCCCAGGGGAGTCAGTCCTCGTCTCGAATGCGGGCATGCACTTGCGCTTTCCTCCAGAGGGGTAGAAGCAGTGTCACGCAGTCCGCCACGTGGATCAAAGGATCTATGGTTTTCCCTCGAGTCTTTCCCACGAGGCTTTCCCACGAGGCTTTCCCACAGGGCTGTCCCACGTGCACACGTGGTGGGAGTCGATCCTCGGGTTGAACGTCAAGGCAGTGCAGGGAAAACAGGTTCCTCTGGAATGGACTGACACATCTGGGGGAGTCTTGGAATGGTGGCACGACCCTGGAGTTCCTCTCGCCTTTCCTGTGGAGAGCGCCACCTCTTGAGATGCGACGGGAACGCCGGGAATTCTTTCCCTACGAAACAGGGAAAGGATCCCTCATCTCGAGCTAGGAGGCGGAAACCGGGCTCTCCTGGATGTGTGCGGGACCCCACGTGCTTCCTCTCGAGTGGAGACGGGTATGTCGCGGAACTGCTTCCGTTGCAGCAAGGGTGTGAAGGACCCTTTGGAAGTTCCAGTGGTTAGATGTGATTAGCCTCGAGAAGCCTCAGCGGAAATGGGCCTCATCTCGCCTGGAGGGCAAAACCTCCTGGATTTTCTCGAGTTGCGGCAGGTGCTCTCGACTTACGACGGGGACCTCAGGGACCCTCTCTGGTGGCCTCAGGAAAGGCCAGTCCCCATGCGAGTTCCTCGGGGGCCTCTCGGTATTTCTCTCCCGTCGATGCCGGGGACTAAGACCTTGTGTGGAGTCGGGGCCGGAACCTGAGGATTCCTCTCCAGTGCTGACATGGATCTTGGGGTACTTCTGGAGTCTCCCCAGGGGAGTCAGTCCTCGTCTCGAATGCGGGCATGCACTTGCGCTTTTCTCCAGAGCGGTAGCAGCAGTGTCACGCAGTCCGTCGCGTGGATCAAAGGATCTATGGTTTTCCCTCGAGTCTTTCCCACGAGGCTTTCCCACGAGGCTTTCCCACAGGGCTGTCCCACGTGCACACGTGGTGGGAGTCGATCCTCGGCTTGAACGTCAAGGCAGTGCAGGGAAAACAGGTTCCTCTGGAATGGACTGACACATCTGGGGGACTCTTGGAATGGTGGCACGACCCTGGAGTTCCTCTCGCCTTTCCTGTGGAGAGCGCCTCCTCTTGAGATGCGACGGGAACGGCGGGAATTCTTTCCCTACGAAAAAGGGAAAGGATCCCTCATCTCGAGCTAGGAGGCGGAAACGGGGCTCCCCTGGATGTGTGCGGGACCCCACGTGCTTCCTCTCGAGTGGAGACGGGTATGTCGGGGAACTTCTTGAGTTGCAGCAAGGGTGTGAAGGACCCTTTGGAAGTTCCAGTGGTTAGACGTGATTAGCCTCGAGAAGCCTCAGCGGAAATGGGCCTCATCTCGCCTGGAGGGCAAAACCTCCTGGATTTTCTCGAGTTGCGGCAGGTGCTCTCGACTTATGACGCGGACCTCAGGGACCCGCTCTGGTGGCCTCAGGAAAGGCCAGTCCCCATGCGAGTTCCTCGGGGGCCTCTCGGGATTCCTCTCCCGTCGATGCCGGGGCCTAAGACCTTCTGTGGAGTCGGGGCCGGAACCTGAGGATTCCTCTCCAGTGCTGACATGGATCTTGGGGTACTTCTGGAGTCTCCCCAGAGGAGTCAGTCCTCGTCTCGAATGCGGGCATGCACTTGCACTTTCCTCCAGAGCGGTAGCTGCAGTGTCACGCAGTCCGCCGCATGGATCAAAGGATCTATGGTTTTCCCTCGAGTCTTTCCCACGAGGCTTTCCCACGAGGCTTTCCCACAGGGCTGTCCCACGTGCACACGTGGTGGGAGTCGATCCTCGGCTTGAACGTCAAGGCAGTGCAGGGAAAACAGGTTCCTCTGGAATGGACTGACACATCTGGGGGACTCTTGGAATGGTGGCACGACCCTGGAGTTCCTCTCGCCTTTCCTGTGGAGAGCGCCTCCTCTTGAGATGCGACGGGAACGCCGGGAATTCTTTCCCTACGAAACAGGGAAAGGATCCCTCATCTCGAGCTAGGAGGCGGAAACGGGGCTCCCCTGGATGTGTGCGGGACCCCACGTGCTTCCTCTCGAGTGGAGACGGGTATGTCGGGGAACTTCTTGAGTTGCAGCAAGGGTGTGAAGGACCCTTTGGAAGTTCCAGTGGTTAGACGTGATTAGCCTCGAGAAGCCTCAGCGGAAATGGGCCTCATCTCGCCTGGAGGGCAAAACCTCCTGGATTTTCTCGAGTTGCGGCAGGTGCTCTCGACTTACGACGGGGACCTCAGGGACACGCTCTGGTGGCCTCAGGAAAGGCCAGTCCCCATGCGAGTTCCTCGGGGGCCTCTCGGGATTCCTCTCCCGTCGATGCCGGGGCCTAAGACCTTGTGTGGAGTCGGGGCCGGGACCTGAGGATTCCTCTCCAATGCTGACATGGATCTTGGGGTACTTCTGGAGTCTCCCCAGGGGAGTCAGTCCTCGTCTCGAATGCGGGCATGCACTTGCGCTTTCCTCCAGAGCGGTAGCAGCAGTGTCACGCAGTCCGCCGCGTGGATCAAAGGATCTATGGTTTTCCCTCGAGTCTTTCCCACAAGGCTTTCCCACGAGGCTTTCCCACAGGGCTGTCCCACGTGCACACGTGGTGGGAGTCGATCCTCGGCTTGAACGTCAAGGCAGTGCAGGGAAAACAGGTTCCTCTGGAATGGACTGACACATCTGGGGGTCTCTTGGAATGGTGCCACGACCCTGGAGTTCCTCTCGCCTTTCCGGTGGAGAGCGCCTCCTCTTGAGATGCGACGGGAACGCCGGGAATTCTTTCCCTACGAAACAGGGAAAGAATCACTCATCTCGAGCTAGGAGGCGGAAACGGGGCTCCCCTGGATGTGTGCGGGACCCCACGTGCTTCCTCTCGAGTGGATACGGGTATGTCGCGGAACTGCTTGAGTTGCAGCAAGGGTGTGAAGGACCCTTTGGAAGTTCCAGTGGTTAGATGTGATTGGCCTCGAGAAGCCTCAGCGGAAATGGGCCTCATCTCGCCTGGAGGGCAAAACCTCCTGGATTTTCTCGAGTGCGGCAGGTGCTCTCGACTTACGACGGGGATCTCAGGGACCTGCTCTGGTGGCCTCAGGAAAGGCCAGTCCCCATGCGAGTTCCTCGGGGGCCTCTCGGGATTCCTCTCCCGTCGATGCCGGGGCCTAAGACCTTCTGTGGAGTCGGGGCCGCAACCTGAGGATTCCTCTCCAGTGCTGACATGGATCTTGGGGTACTTCTGGAGTCTCCCCAGGGGAGTCAGTCCTCGTCTCGAATGCGGGCATGCACTTGCGCTTTCCTCCAGAGCGGTAGCAGCAGGGTCACGCAGTCCGCCGCGTGGATCAAAGGATCTATGGTTTTCCCTCGAGTCTTTCCCACGAGGCTTTCCCACGAGGCTTTCCCACAGGGCTGTCCCACGTGCACACGTGGTGGGAGTCGATCCTCGGCTTGAACGTCAAGGCAGTGCAGGGAAAACAGGTTCCTCTGGAATGGACTGACACATCTGGGGGACTCTTGGAATGGTGGCACGACCCTGGAGTTCCTCTCGCCTTTCCTGTGGAGAGCGCCTCCTCTTGAGATGCGACGGGAACGCCGGGAATTCTTTCCCTAAGAAACAGGGAAAGGATCCCTCATCTCGAGCTAGGAGGCGGAAACGGGGCTCCCCTGGATGTGTGCGGGACCCCACGTGCTTCCTCTCGAGTGGAGACGGGTATGTCGGGGAACTTCTTGAGTTGCAGCAAGGGTGTGAAGGACCCTTTGGAAGTTCCAGTGGTTAGACGTGATTAGCCTCGAGAAGCCTCAGCGGAAATGGGCCTCATCTTGCCTGGAGGGCAAAACCTCCTGGATTTTCTCGAGTTGCGGCAGGTGCTCTCGACTTACGACGGGGACCTCAGGGACCCGCTCTGGTGGCCTCAGGAAAGGCCAGTCCCCATGCGAGTTCCTCGGGGGCCTCTCGGGATTCCTCTCCCTTCGATGCCGGGGCCTAAGACCTTGTGTGGAGTCGGGGCCGGGACCTGAGGATTCCTCTCCAATGCTGACATGGATCTTGGGGTACTTCTGGAGTCTCCCCAGGGGAGTCAGTCCTCGTCTCGAATGCGGGCATGCACTTGCGCTTTCCTCCAGAGCGGTAGCAGCAGTGTCACGCAGTCCGCCGCGTGGATCAAAGGATCTATGGTTTTCCCTCGAGTCTTTCCCACAAGGCTTTCCCACGAGGCTTTCCCACAGGGCTGTCCCACGTGCACACGTGGTGGGAGTCGATCCTCGGCTTGAACGTCAAGGCAGTGCAGGGAAAACAGGTTCCTCTGGAATGGACTGACACATCTGGGGGTCTCTTGGAATGGTGCCACGACCCTGGAGTTCCTCTCGCCTTTCCGGTGGAGAGCGCCTCCTCTTGAGATGCGACGGGAACGCCGGGAATTCTTTCCCTACGAAACAGGGAAAGAATCACTCATCTCGAGCTAGGAGGCGGAAACGGGGCTCCCCTGGATGTGTGCGGGACCCCACGTGCTTCCTCTCGAGTGGATACGGGTATGTCGCGGAACTGCTTGAGTTGCAGCAAGGGTGTGAAGGACCCTTTGGAAGTTCCAGTGGTTAGATGTGATTGGCCTCGAGAAGCCTCAGCGGAAATGGGCCTCATCTCGCCTGGAGGGCAAAACCTCCTGGATTTTCTCGAGTGCGGCAGGTGCTCTCGACTTACGACGGGGATCTCAGGGACCTGCTCTGGTGGCTTCAGGAAAGGCCAGTCCCCATGCGAGTTCCTCGGGGGCCTCTCGGCATTCCTCTCCCGTCGATGCCGGGGCCTAAGACCTTGTGTGGAGTCGGGGCCGGAACCTGAGGATTCCTCTCCAGTGCTGACATGGATCTTGGGGTACTTCTGGAGTCTCCCCAGGGGAGTCAGTCCTCGTCTCGAATGCGGGCATGCACTTGCGCTTTCCTCCAGAGCGGTAGCAGCAGTGTCACGCAGTCCGCCGCGTGGATCAAAGGATCTATGGTTTTCCCTCGAGTCTTTCCCACGAGGCTTTCCCACGAGGCTTTCCCACAGGGCTGTCCCACGTGCATACGTGGTGGGAATGGATCCTCGGCTTGAACGTCAAGGCAGTGCAGGGAAAACAGGTTCCTCTGGAATGGACTGACACATCTGGGGGACTCTTGGAATGGTGGCACGACCCTGGAGTTCCTCTCGCCTTTCCTGTGGAGAGCGCCTCCTCTTGAGATGGGACGGGAACGCCGGGAATTCTTTCCCTACGAAACAGGGAAAGGATCCCTCATCTCGAGCTAGGAGGCGGAAACGGGGCTCCCCTGGATGTGTGCGGGACCCCACGTGCTTCCTCTCGAGTGGAGACGGGTATGTCCGGGAACTTCTTGAGTTGCAGCAAGGGTGTGATGGACCCTTTGGAAGTTCCAGTGGTTAGACGTGATTAACCTCGAGAAGCCTCAGCGGAAATGGGCCTCATCTCGCCTGGAGGGCAAAACCTCCTGGATTTTCTCGAGTTGCGGCAGGTGCTCTCGACTTACGACGGGGACCTCAGGGACCCGCTCTGGTGGCCTCAGGAAAGGCCAGTCCCCAGGCCAGTTCCTCGGGGGCCTCTCGGGATTCCTCTCCTGTCCATGCCGGGGCCTAAGACCTTGTGTGGAGTCGGGGCCGGAACCTGAGGATTCCTCTCCAGTGCTGACATGGACCTTGGGGTACTCCTGGAGTCTCCCCAGGGGAGTCAGTCCTCGTCTCGAATGCGGGCATGCACTTGCGCTTCCCTCCAGAGCGGTAGCAGCAGTGTCACGCAGTCCGCCGCGTGGATCAAAGGATCTATGGTTTTCCCTCGAGTCTTTCCCACGAGGCTTTCCCACGAGGCTTTCCCACAGGGCTGTCCCACGTGCACACGTGGTGGGAGTGGATCCTCGGCTTGAACGTCAAGGCAGTGCAGGGAAAACAGGTTCCTCTGGAATGGACTGACACATCTGGGGGTCTCTTGGAATGGTGCCACGACCCTGGAGTTCCTCTCGCCTTTCCTGTGGAGAGCGCCTCCTCTTGAGATGCGACGGGAACGCCGGGAATTCTTTCCCTACGAAACAGGGAAAGGATCACTCATCTCGAGCTAGGAGGCGGAAACGGGGCTCCCCTGGATGTGTGCGGGACCCCACGTGCTTCCTCTCGAGTGGAGACAGGTATGTCGCGGAATTGCTTGAGTTGCAGCAAGGGTGTGAAGGACCCTTTGGAAGTTCCAGTGGTTAGATGTGATTGGCCTCGAGAAGCCTCAGCGGAAATGGGCCTCATCTCGCCTGGAGGGCAAAACCTCCTGGATTTTCTCGAGTGCGGCAGGTGCTCTCGACTTACGACGGGGACCTCAGGGACCTGCTCTGGTGGCCTCAGGAAAGGCCAGTCCCCATGCGAGTTCCTCGGGGGCCTCTCGGCATTCCTCTCCCGTCGATGCCGGGGCCTAAGACCTTGTGTGGAGTCGGGGCCGGAACCTGAGGATTCCTCTCCAGTGCTGACATGGATCTTGGGGTACTTCTGGAGTCTCCCCAGGGGAGTCAGTCCTCGTCTCGAATGCGGGCATGCACTTGCGCTTTCCTCCAGAGCGGTAGCAGCAGTGTCACGCAGTCCGCCGCGTGGATCAAAGGATCTATGGTTTTCCCTCGAGTCTTTCCCACGAGGCTTTCCCACGAGGCTTTCCCACAGGGCTGTCCCACGTGCACACGTGGTGGGAGTCGATCCTCGGCTTGAACGTCAAGGCAGTGCAGGGAATACAGGTTCCTCTGGAATGGACTGACACATCTGGGGGACTCTTGGAATGGTGGCACGACCCTGGAGTTCCTCTCGCCTTTCCTGTGGAGAGCGCCTCCACTTGAGATGCGACGGGAACGCCGGGAATTCTTTCCCTACGAAACAGGGAAAGGATCCCTCATCTCGAGCTAGGAGGCGGAAAAGAGGCTCCCCTGGATGTGTGCGGGACCCCACGTGCTTCCTCTCGAGTGGAGACGGGTATGTCGGGGAACTTCTTGAGTTGCAGCAAGGATGTGAAGGACCCTTTGGAAGTTCCAGTGGTTAGACGTGATTAGCCTCGAGAAGCCTCAGCGGAAATGGGCCTCATCTCGCCTGGAGGGCAAAACCTCCTGGATTTTCTCGAGTTGCGGCAGGTGCTCTCGACTTACGACGGGGACCTCAGGGACCCGCTCTGGTGGCCTCAGGAAAGGCCAGTCCCCATGCGAGTTCCTCGGGGGCCTCTCGGGATTCCTCTCCCGTCGATGCCGGGGCCTAAGACCTTCTGTGGAGTCGGGGCCGGAACCTGAGGATTCCTCTCCAGTGCTGACATGGATCTTGGGGTACTTCTGGAGTCTCCCCAGGGGAGTCAGTCCTCGTCTCGAATGCGGGCATGCACTTGCGCTTTCCTCCAGAACGGTAGCAGCAGTGTCACGCAGTCCGCCGCGTGGATCAAAGGATCTATGGTTTTCCCTCGAGTCTTTCCCACGAGGCTTTCCCACGAGGCTTTCCCACAGGGCTGTCCCACGTGCACACGTGGTGGGAGTGGATCCTCGGCTTGAACGTCAAGGCAGTGCAGGGAAAACAGGTTCCTCTGAAATGGACTGACACATCTGGGGGACTCTTGGAATGGTGGCACGACCCTGGAGTTCCTCTCTCCTTTCCTGTGGAGGGCGCCTCCTCTTGAGATGCGACGGGAACGCCGGGAATTCTTTCCCTACGAAACAGGGAAAGGATCCCTCATCTCGAGCTAGGAGGCGGAAACGGGGCTCCCCTGGATGTGTGCGGGACCCCACGTACTTCCTCTCGAGTGGAGACGGGTATGTCGGGGAACTTCTTGAGTTGCAGCAAGGGTGTGAAGGACCCTTTGGAAGTTCCAGTGGTTAGACGTGATTAGCCTCGAGAAGCCTCAGCGGAAATGGGCCTCATCTCGCCTGGAGGGCAAAACCTCCTGGATTTTCTCGAGTTGCCGCAGGTGCTCTCGACTTACGACGGGGACCTCAGGGACCCGCTCTGGTGGCCTCAGGAAAGGCCAGTCCCCATGCGAGTTCCTCGGGGGCCTCTCGGGATTCCTCTCCCGTCGATGCCGGGGCCTAAGACCTTGTGTGGAGTCGGGGCCGGAACCTGAGGATTCCTCTCCAGTGCTGACATGGATCTTGGGGTACTCCTGGAGTCTCCCCAGGGGAGTCAGTCCTCGTCTCGAATGCGGGCATGCACTTGCGCTTTCCTCCAGAGCGGTAGCAGCAGTGTCACGCAGTCCGCCGCGTGGATCAAAGGATCTATGGTTTTCCCTCGAGTCTTTCCCACGAGGCTTTCCCACGAGGCTTTAACACAGGGCTGTCCCACGTGCACACGTGGTGGGAGTGGATCCTCGGCTTGAACGTCAAGGCAGTGCAGGGAAAACAGGTTCCTCTGGAATGGACTGACACATCTGGGGGACTCTTGGAATGTTGGCACGACCCTGGAGTTCCTCTCGCCTTTCCTGTGGAGAGCGCCTCCTCTTGAGATGCGACGGGAACGCCGGGAATTCTTTCCCTAGGAAACAGGGAAAGGATCCCTCATCTCGAGCTAGGAGGCGGAAACGGGGCTCCCCTGGATGTGTGCGGGACCCCACGTGCTTCCTCTCGAGTGGAGACGGGTATGTCGGGGAACTTCTTGAGTTGCAGCAAGGGTGTGAAGGACCCTTTGGAAGTTCCAGTGGTTAGACGTGATTAGCCTCGAGAAGCCTCAGCGGAAATGGGCCTCATCTCGCCTGGAGGGCAAAACCTCCTGGATTTTCGCGAGTTGCGGCAGGTGCTCTCGACTTACGACGGGGACCTCAGGGACCCGCTCTGGTGGCCTCAGGAAAGGCCAGTCCCCATGCGAGTTCCTCGGGGGCCTCTCGGGATTCCTCTCCCGTCGATGACGGGGCCTAAGACCTTGTGTGGAGTCGGGGCCGGAACCTGAGGATTCCTCTCCAGTGCTGACATGGATCTTGGGGTACTTCTGGAGTCTCCCCAGGGGAGTCAGTCCTCGTCTCGAATGCGGGCATGCACTTGCGCTTTCCTCCAGAGCGGTAGCAGCAGTGTCTCGCAGTCCGCCGCGTGGATCAAAGGATCTATGGTTTTCCCTCGAGTCTTTCCCACGAGGCTTTCCCTCGAGGCTTTCCCACAGGGCTGTCCCACGTGCACACGTGGTGGGAGTCGATCCTCGGCTTGAACGTCAAGGCAGTGCAGGGGAAACAGGTTCCTCTGGAATGGACTGACACATCTGGGGGACTCTTGGAATGGTGGCACGACCCTGGAGTTCCTCTCGCCTTTCCTGTGGAGAGCGCCTCCTCTTGAGATGCGACGGGAACGCCGGGAATTCTTTCCCTAGGAAACAGGGAAAGGATCCCTCATCTCGAGCTAGGAGGCGGAAACGGGGCTCCCCTGGATGTGTGCGGGACCCCACGTGCTTCCTCTCGAGTGGAGACGGGTATGTCGGGGAACTTCTTGAGTTGCAGCAAGGGTGTGAAGGACCCTTTGGAAGTTCCAGTGGTTAGACGTGATTAGCCTCGAGAAGCCTCAGCGGAAATGGGCCTCATCTCGCCTGGAGGGCAAAACCTCCTGGATTTTCTCGAGTTGCGGCAGGTGCTCTCGACTTACGACGGGGACCTCAGGGACCCGCTCTGGTGGCCTCAGGAAAGGCCAGTCCCCATGCGAGTTCCTCGGGGGCCTCTCGGGATTCCTCTCCCGTCGATGCCGGGGCCTAAGACCTTGTGTGGAGTCGGGGCCGGAACCTGAGGATTCCTCTCCAGTGCTGACATGGACCTTGGGGTACTCCTGGAGTCTCCCCAGGGGAGTCAGTCCTCGTCTCGAATGCGGGCATGCACTTGCGCTTCCCTCCAGAGCGGTAGCAGCAGTGTCACGCAGTCCGCCGCGTGGATCAAAGGATCTATGGTTTTCCCTCGAGTCTTTCCCACGAGGCTTTCCCACGAGGCTTTCCCACAGGGCTGTCCCACGTGCACACGTGGTGGGAGTGGATCCTCGGCTTGAACGTCAAGGCAGTGCAGGGAAAACAGGTTCCTCTGGAATGGACTGACACATCTGGGGGTCTCTTGGAATGGTGCCACGACCCTGGAGTTCCTCTCGCCTTTCCTGTGGAGAGCGCCTCCTCTTGAGATGCGACGGGAACGCCGGGAATTCTTTCCCTACGAAACAGGGAAAGGATCACTCATCTCGAGCTAGGAGGCGGAAACGGGGCTCCCCTGGATGTGTGCGGGACCCCACGTGCTTCCTCTCGAGTGGAGACAGGTATGTCGCGGAACTGCTTGAGTTGCAGCAAGGGTGTGAAGGACCCTTTGGAAGTTCCAGTGGTTAGATGTGATTGGCCTCGAGAAGCCTCAGCGGAAATGGGCCTCATCTCGCCTGGAGGGCAAAACCTCCTGGATTTTCTCGAGTGCGGCAGGTGCTCTCGACTTACGACGGGGACCTCAGGGACCTGCTCTGGTGGCCTCAGGAAAGGCCAGTCCCCATGCGAGTTCCTCGGGGGCCTCTCGGCATTCCTCTCCCGTCGATGCCGGGGCCTAAGACCTTGTGTGGAGTCGGGGCCGGAACCTGAGGATTCCTCTCCAGTGCTGACATGGATCTTGGGGTACTTCTGGAGTCTCCCCAGGGGAGTCAGTCCTCGTCTCGAATGCGGGCATGCACTTGCGCTTTCCTCCAGAGCGGTAGCAGCAGTGTCACGCAGTCCGCCGCGTGGATCAAAGGATCTATGGTTTTCCCTCGAGTCTTTCCCACGAGGCTTTCCCACGAGGCTTTCCCACAGGGCTGTCCCACGTGCACACGTGGTGGGAGTCGATCCTCGGCTTGAACGTCAAGGCAGTGCAGGGAATACAGGTTCCTCTGGAATGGACTGACACATCTGGGGGACTCTTGGAATGGTGGCACGACCCTGGAGTTCCTCTCGCCTTTCCTGTGGAGAGCGCCTCCACTTGAGATGCGACGGGAACGCCGGGAATTCTTTCCCTACGAAACAGGGAAAGGATCCCTCATCTCGAGCTAGGAGGCGGAAAAGGGGCTCCCCTGGATGTGTGCGGGACCCCACGTGCTTCCTCTCGAGTGGAGACGGGTATGTCGGGGAACTTCTTGAGTTGCAGCAAGGATGTGAAGGACCCTTTGGAAGTTCCAGTGGTTAGACGTGATTAGCCTCGAGAAGCCTCAGCGGAAATGGGCCTCATCTCGCCTGGAGGGCAAAACCTCCTGGATTTTCTCGAGTTGCGGCAGGTGCTCTCGACTTACGACGGGGACCTCAGGGACCCGCTCTGGTGGCCTCAGGAAAGGCCAGTCCCCATGCGAGTTCCTCGGGGGCCTCTCGGGATTCCTCTCCCGTCGATGCCGGGGCCTAAGACCTTGTGTGGAGTCGGGGCCGGAACCTGAGGATTCCTCTCCAGTGCTGACATGGATCTTGGGGTACTTCTGGAGTCTCCCCAGGGGAGTCAGTCCTCGTCTCGAATGCGGGCATGCACTTGCGCTTTCCTCCAGAGCGGTAGCAGCAGTGTCACGCAGTCCGCCGCGTGGATCAAAGGATCTATGGTTTTCCCTCGAGTCTTTCCCACGAGGCTTTCCCACGAGGCTTTCCCACAGGGCTGTCCCACGTGCACACGTGGTGGGAGTCGATCCTCGGCTTGAACGTCAAGGCAGTGCAGGGAATACAGGTTCCTCTGGAATGGACTGACACATCTGGGGGACTCTTGGAATGGTGGCACGACCCTGGAGTTCCTCTCGCCTTTCCTGTGGAGAGCGCCTCCACTTGAGATGCGACGGGAACGCCGGGAATTCTTTCCCTACGAAACAGGGAAAGGATCCCTCATCTCGAGCTAGGAGGCGGAAAAGGGGCTCCCCTGGATGTGTGCGGGACCCCACGTGCTTCCTCTCGAGTGGAGACGGGTATGTCGGGGAACTTCTTGAGTTGCAGCAAGGATGTGAAGGACCCTTTGGAAGTTCCAGTGGTTAGACGTGATTAGCCTCGAGAAGCCTCAGCGGAAATGGGCCTCATCTCGCCTGGAGGGCAAAACCTCCTGGATTTTCTCGAGTTGCGGCAGGTGCTCTCGACTTACGACGGGGACCTCAGGGACCCGCTCTGGTGGCCTCAGGAAAGGCCAGTCCCCATGCGAGTTCCTCGGGGGCCTCTCGGGATTCCTCTCCCGTCGATGCCGGGGCCTAAGACCTTGTGTGGAGTCGGGGCCGGAACCTGAGGATTCCTCTCCAGTGCTGACATGGATCTTGGGGTACTTCTGGAGTCTCCCCAGGGGAGTCAGTCCTCGTCTCGAATGCGGGCATGCACTTGCGCTTTCCTCCAGAACGGTAGCAGCAGTGTCACGCAGTCCGCCGCGTGGATCAAAGGATCTATGGTTTTCCCTCGAGTCTTTCCCACGAGGCTTTCCCACGAGGCTTTCCCACAGGGCTGTCCCACGTGCACACGTGGTGGGAGTGGATCCTCGGCTTGAACGTCAAGGCAGTGCAGGGAAAACAGGTTCCTCTGAAATGGACTGACACATCTGGGGGACTCTTGGAATGGTGGCACGACCCTGGAGTTCCTCTCTCCTTTCCTGTGGAGGGCGCCTCCTCTTGAGATGCGACGGGAACGCCGGGAATTCTTTCCCTACGAAACAGGGAAAGGATCCCTCATCTCGAGCTAGGAGGCGGAAACGGGGCTCCCCTGGATGTGTGCGGGACCCCACGTACTTCCTCTCGAGTGGAGACGGGTATGTCGGGGAACTTCTTGAGTTGCAGCAAGGGTGTGAAGGACCCTTTGGAAGTTCCAGTGGTTAGACGTGATTAGCCTCGAGAAGCCTCAGCGGAAATGGGCCTCATCTCGCCTGGAGGGCAAAACCTCCTGGATTTTCTCGAGTTGCCGCAGGTGCTCTCGACTTACGACGGGGACCTCAGGGACCCGCTCTGGTGGCCTCAGGAAAGGCCAGTCCCCATGCGAGTTCCTCGGGGGCCTCTCGGGATTCCTCTCCCGTCGATGCCGGGGCCTAAGACCTTGTGTGGAGTCGGGGCCGGAACCTGAGGATTCCTCTCCAGTGCTGACATGGATCTTGGGGTACTCCTGGAGTCTCCCCAGGGGAGTCAGTCCTCGTCTCGAATGCGGGCATGCACTTGCGCTTTCCTCCAGAGCGGTAGCAGCAGTGTCACGCAGTCCGCCGCGTGGATCAAAGGATCTATGGTTTTCCCTCGAGTCTTTCCCACGAGGCTTTCCCACGAGGCTTTAACACAGGGCTGTCCCACGTGCACACGTGGTGGGAGTGGATCCTCGGCTTGAACGTCAAGGCAGTGCAGGGAAAACAGGTTCCTCTGGAATGGACTGACACATCTGGGGGACTCTTGGAATGTTGGCACGACCCTGGAGTTCCTCTCGCCTTTCCTGTGGAGAGCGCCTCCTCTTGAGATGCGACGGGAACGCCGGGAATTCTTTCCCTAGGAAACAGGGAAAGGATCCCTCATCTCGAGCTAGGAGGCGGAAACGGGGCTCCCCTGGATGTGTGCGGGACCCCACGTGCTTCCTCTCGAGTGGAGACGGGTATGTCGGGGAACTTCTTGAGTTGCAGCAAGGGTGTGAAGGACCCTTTGGAAGTTCCAGTGGTTAGACGTGATTAGCCTCGAGAAGCCTCAGCGGAAATGGGCCTCATCTCGCCTGGAGGGCAAAACCTCCTGGATTTTCGCGAGTTGCGGCAGGTGCTCTCGACTTACGACGGGGACCTCAGGGACCCGCTCTGGTGGCCTCAGGAAAGGCCAGTCCCCATGCGAGTTCCTCGGGGGCCTCTCGGGATTCCTCTCCCGTCGATGACGGGGCCTAAGACCTTGTGTGGAGTCGGGGCCGGAACCTGAGGATTCCTCTCCAGTGCTGACATGGATCTTGGGGTACTTCTGGAGTCTCCCCAGGGGAGTCAGTCCTCGTCTCGAATGCGGGCATGCACTTGCGCTTTCCTCCAGAGCGGTAGCAGCAGTGTCTCGCAGTCCGCCGCGTGGATCAAAGGATCTATGGTTTTCCCTCGAGTCTTTCCCACGAGGCTTTCCCTCGAGGCTTTCCCACAGGGCTGTCCCACGTGCACACGTGGTGGGAGTCGATCCTCGGCTTGAACGTCAAGGCAGTGCAGGGGAAACAGGTTCCTCTGGAATGGACTGACACATCTGGGGGACTCTTGGAATGGTGGCACGACCCTGGAGTTCCTCTCGCCTTTCCTGTGGAGAGCGCCTCCTCTTGAGATGCGACGGGAACGCCGGGAATTCTTTCCCTAGGAAACAGGGAAAGGATCCCTCACCTCGAGCTAGGAGGCGGAAACGGGGCTCCCCTGGATGTGTGCGGGACCCCACGTGCTTCCTCTCGAGTGGAGACGGGTATGTCGGGGAACTTCTTGAGTTGCAGCAAGGGTGTGAAGGACCCTTTGGAAGTTCCAGTGGTTAGACGTGATTAGCCTCGAGAAGCCTCAGCGGAAATGGGCCTCATCTCGCCTGGAGGGCAAAACCTCCTGGATTTTCTCGAGTTGCGGCAGGTGCTCTCGACTTACGACGGGGACCTCAGGGACCCGCTCTGGTGGCCTCAGGAAAGGCCAGTCCCCATGCGAGTTCCTCGGGGGCCTCTCGGGATTCCTCTCCCGTCGATGCCGGGGCCTAAGACCTTGTGTGGAGTCGGGGCCGGAACCTGAGGATTCCTCTCCAGTGCTGACATGGACCTTGGGGTACTCCTGGAGTCTCCCCAGGGGAGTCAGTCCTCGTCTCGAATGCGGGCATGCACTTGCGCTTCCCTCCAGAGCGGTAGCAGCAGTGTCACGCAGTCCGCCGCGTGGATCAAAGGATCTATGGTTTTCCCTCGAGTCTTTCCCACGAGGCTTTCCCACGAGGCTTTCCCACAGGGCTGTCCCACGTGCACACGTGGTGGGAGTGGATCCTCGGCTTGAACGTCAAGGCAGTGCAGGGAAAACAGGTTCCTCTGGAATGGACTGACACATCTGGGGGTCTCTTGGAATGGTGCCACGACCCTGGAGTTCCTCTCGCCTTTCCTGTGGAGAGCGCCTCCTCTTGAGATGCGACGGGAACGCCGGGAATTCTTTCCCTACGAAACAGGGAAAGGATCACTCATCTCGAGCTAGGAGGCGGAAACGGGGCTCCCCTGGATGTGTGCGGGACCCCACGTGCTTCCTCTCGAGTGGAGACAGGTATGTCGCGGAACTGCTTGAGTTGCAGCAAGGGTGTGAAGGACCCTTTGGAAGTTCCAGTGGTTAGATGTGATTGGCCTCGAGAAGCCTCAGCGGAAATGGGCCTCATCTCGCCTGGAGGGCAAAACCTCCTGGATTTTCTCGAGTGCGGCAGGTGCTCTCGACTTACGACGGGGACCTCAGGGACCTGCTCTGGTGGCCTCAGGAAAGGCCAGTCCCCATGCGAGTTCCTCGGGGGCCTCTCGGCATTCCTCTCCCGTCGATGCCGGGGCCTAAGACCTTGTGTGGAGTCGGGGCCGGAACCTGAGGATTCCTCTCCAGTGCTGACATGGATCTTGGGGTACTTCTGGAGTCTCCCCAGGGGAGTCAGTCCTCGTCTCGAATGCGGGCATGCACTTGCGCTTTCCTCCAGAGCGGTAGCAGCAGTGTCACGCAGTCCGCCGCGTGGATCAAAGGATCTATGGTTTTCCCTCGAGTCTTTCCCACGAGGCTTTCCCACGAGGCTTTCCCACAGGGCTGTCCCACGTGCACACGTGGTGGGAGTCGATCCTCGGCTTGAACGTCAAGGCAGTGCAGGGAATACAGGTTCCTCTGGAATGGACTGACACATCTGGGGGACTCTTGGAATGGTGGCACGACCCTGGAGTTCCTCTCGCCTTTCCTGTGGAGAGCGCCTCCACTTGAGATGCGACGGGAACGCCGGGAATTCTTTCCCTACGAAACAGGGAAAGGATCCCTCATCTCGAGCTAGGAGGCGGAAAAGGGGCTCCCCTGGATGTGTGCGGGACCCCACGTGCTTCCTCTCGAGTGGAGACGGGTATGTCGGGGAACTTCTTGAGTTGCAGCAAGGATGTGAAGGACCCTTTGGAAGTTCCAGTGGTTAGACGTGATTAGCCTCGAGAAGCCTCAGCGGAAATGGGCCTCATCTCGCCTGGAGGGCAAAACCTCCTGGATTTTCTCGAGTTGCGGCAGGTGCTCTCGACTTACGACGGGGACCTCAGGGACCCGCTCTGGTGGCCTCAGGAAAGGCCAGTCCCCATGCGAGTTCCTCGGGGGCCTCTCGGGATTCCTCTCCCGTCGATGCCGGGGCCTAAGACCTTGTGTGGAGTCGGGGCCGGAACCTGAGGATTCCTCTCCAGTGCTGACATGGATCTTGGGGTACTTCTGGAGTCTCCCCAGGGGAGTCAGTCCTCGTCTCGAATGCGGGCATGCACTTGCGCTTTCCTCCAGAACGGTAGCAGCAGTGTCACGCAGTCCGCCGCGTGGATCAAAGGATCTATGGTTTTCCCTCGAGTCTTTCCCACGAGGCTTTCCCACGAGGCTTTCCCACAGGGCTGTCCCACGTGCACACGTGGTGGGAGTGGATCCTCGGCTTGAACGTCAAGGCAGTGCAGGGAAAACAGGTTCCTCTGAAATGGACTGACACATCTGGGGGACTCTTGGAATGGTGGCACGACCCTGGAGTTCCTCTCTCCTTTCCTGTGGAGGGCGCCTCCTCTTGAGATGCGACGGGAACGCCGGGAATTCTTTCCCTACGAA
This sequence comes from Ovis canadensis, assembly GCF_042477335.2. NCBI lineage: Eukaryota > Metazoa > Chordata > Mammalia > Artiodactyla > Bovidae > Ovis > Ovis canadensis. Next base: position 2,299,128 of record NC_091262.1, on the reverse strand, counting down.
ACAGGGAAAGGATCCCTCATCTCGAGCTAGGAGGCGGAAACGGGGCTCCCCTGGATGTGTGCGGGACCCCACGTACTTCCTCTCGAGTGGAGACGGGTATGTCGGGGAACTTCTTGAGTTGCAGCAAGGGTGTGAAGGACCCTTTGGAAGTTCCAGTGGTTAGACGTGATTAGCCTCGAGAAGCCTCAGCGGAAATGGGCCTCATCTCGCCTGGAGGGCAAAACCTCCTGGATTTTCTCGAGTTGCCGCAGGTGCTCTCGACTTACGACGGGGACCTCAGGGACCCGCTCTGGTGGCCTCAGGAAAGGCCAGTCCCCATGCGAGTTCCTCGGGGGCCTCTCGGGATTCCTCTCCCGTCGATGCCGGGGCCTAAGACCTTGTGTGGAGTCGGGGCCGGAACCTGAGGATTCCTCTCCAGTGCTGACATGGATCTTGGGGTACTCCTGGAGTCTCCCCAGGGGAGTCAGTCCTCGTCTCGAATGCGGGCATGCACTTGCGCTTTCCTCCAGAGCGGTAGCAGCAGTGTCACGCAGTCCGCCGCGTGGATCAAAGGATCTATGGTTTTCCCTCGAGTCTTTCCCACGAGGCTTTCCCACGAGGCTTTAACACAGGGCTGTCCCACGTGCACACGTGGTGGGAGTGGATCCTCGGCTTGAACGTCAAGGCAGTGCAGGGAAAACAGGTTCCTCTGGAATGGACTGACACATCTGGGGGACTCTTGGAATGTTGGCACGACCCTGGAGTTCCTCTCGCCTTTCCTGTGGAGAGCGCCTCCTCTTGAGATGCGACGGGAACGCCGGGAATTCTTTCCCTAGGAAACAGGGAAAGGATCCCTCATCTCGAGCTAGGAGGCGGAAACGGGGCTCCCCTGGATGTGTGCGGGACCCCACGTGCTTCCTCTCGAGTGGAGACGGGTATGTCGGGGAACTTCTTGAGTTGCAGCAAGGGTGTGAAGGACCCTTTGGAAGTTCCAGTGGTTAGACGTGATTAGCCTCGAGAAGCCTCAGCGGAAATGGGCCTCATCTCGCCTGGAGGGCAAAACCTCCTGGATTTTCGCGAGTTGCGGCAGGTGCTCTCGACTTACGACGGGGACCTCAGGGACCCGCTCTGGTGGCCTCAGGAAAGGCCAGTCCCCATGCGAGTTCCTCGGGGGCCTCTCGGGATTCCTCTCCCGTCGATGACGGGGCCTAAGACCTTGTGTGGAGTCGGGGCCGGAACCTGAGGATTCCTCTCCAGTGCTGACATGGATCTTGGGGTACTTCTGGAGTCTCCCCAGGGGAGTCAGTCCTCGTCTCGAATGCGGGCATGCACTTGCGCTTTCCTCCAGAGCGGTAGCAGCAGTGTCTCGCAGTCCGCCGCGTGGATCAAAGGATCTATGGTTTTCCCTCGAGTCTTTCCCACGAGGCTTTCCCTCGAGGCTTTCCCACAGGGCTGTCCCACGTGCACACGTGGTGGGAGTCGATCCTCGGCTTGAACGTCAAGGCAGTGCAGGGGAAACAGGTTCCTCTGGAATGGACTGACACATCTGGGGGACTCTTGGAATGGTGGCACGACCCTGGAGTTCCTCTCGCCTTTCCTGTGGAGAGCGCCTCCTCTTGAGATGCGACGGGAACGCCGGGAATTCTTTCCCTAGGAAACAGGGAAAGGATCCCTCATCTCGAGCTAGGAGGCGGAAACGGGGCTCCCCTGGATGTGTGCGGGACCCCACGTGCTTCCTCTCGAGTGGAGACGGGTATGTCGGGGAACTTCTTGAGTTGCAGCAAGGGTGTGAAGGACCCTTTGGAAGTTCCAGTGGTTAGACGTGATTAGCCTCGAGAAGCCTCAGCGGAAATGGGCCTCATCTCGCCTGGAGGGCAAAACCTCCTGGATTTTCTCGAGTTGCGGCAGGTGCTCTCGACTTACGACGGGGACCTCAGGGACCCGCTCTGGTGGCCTCAGGAAAGGCCAGTCCCCATGCGAGTTCCTCGGGGGCCTCTCGGGATTCCTCTCCCGTCGATGCCGGGGCCTAAGACCTTGTGTGGAGTCGGGGCCGGAACCTGAGGATTCCTCTCCAGTGCTGACATGGATCTTAGGGTACTTCTGGAGTCTCCCCAGGGGAGTCAGTCCTCGTCTCGAATGCGGGCATGCACTTGCGCTTTCCTCCAGAGCGGTAGCAGCAGTGTCACGCAGTCCGCCGCGTGGATCAAAGAATCTATGGTTTTCCCTCGAGTCTTTCCCACGAGGCTTTCCCACGAGGCTTTCCCACAGGGCTGTCCCACGTGCACACGTGGTGGGAGTCGATCCTCGGCTTGAACGTCAAGGCAGTGCAGGGAAAACAGGTTCCTCTGGAATGGACTGACACATCTGGGGGACTCTTGGAATGGTGGCACGACCCTGGAGTTCCTCTCGCCTTTCCTGTGGAGAGCGCCTCCTCTTGAGATGCGACGGGAACGCCGGGAATTCTTTCCCTACGAAACAGGGAAAGGATCCCTCATCTCGAGCTAGGAGGCGGAAACGTGGCTCCCCTGGATGTGTGCGGGACCCCACGTGCTTCCTCTCAAGTGGAGACGGGTATGTCGGGGAACTTCTTGAGTTGCAGCAAGGGTGTGAAGGACCCTTTGGAAGTTCCAGTGGTTAGACGTGATTAGCCTCGAGAAGCCTCAGCGGAAATGGGCCTCATCTCGCCTGGAGGGCAAAACCTCCTGGATTTTCTCGAGTTGCGGCAGGTGCTCTCGACTTACGACGGGGACCTCAGGGACCCGCTCTGGTGGCCTCAGGAAAGGCCAGTCCCCATGCGAGTTCCTCGGGGGCCTCTCGGGATTCCTCTCCCGTCGATGCCGGGGCCTAAGACCTTGTGTGGAGTCGGGGCCGGAACCTGAGGATTCCTCTCCAATGCTGACATGGATCTTGGGGTACTTCTGGAGTCTCCCCAGGGGAGTCAGTCCTCGTCTCGAATGCGGGCATGCACTTGCGCTTTCCTCCAGAGCGGTAGCAGCAGTGTCACGCAGTCCGCCGCGTGGATCGAATGATCTATGGTTTTCCCTCGAGTCTTTCCCACGAGGCTTTCCCACGAGGCTTTCCCACAGGGCTGTCCCACGTGCACACGTGGTGGGAGTCGATCCTCGGCTTGAACGTCAAGGCAGTGCAGGGAAAACAGGTTCCTCTGGAATGGACTGACACATCTGGGGGACTCTTGGAATGGTGGCACGACCCTGGAGTTCCTCTCGCCTTTCCTGTGGAGAGCGCCTCCTCTTGAGATGCGACGGGAACGCCGGGAATTCTTTCCCTAGGACACAGGGAAAGGATCCCTCATCTCGAGCTAGGAGGCGGAAACGGGGCTCCCCTGGATGTGTGCGGGACCCCACGTGCTTCCTCTCGAGTGGAGACGGGTATGTCGGGGAACTTCTTGTGTTGCAGCAAGGGTGTGAAGGACCCTTTGGAAGTTCCAGTGGTTAGACGTGATTAGCCTCGAGAAGCCTCAGCGGAACTGGGCCTCATCTCGCCTGGAGGGCAAAACCTCCTGGATTTTCTCGAGTTGCGGCAGGTGCTCTCGACTTACGACGGGGACCTCAGGGACCCGCTCTGGTGGCCTCAGGAAAGGCCAGTCCCATGCGAGTTCCTCGGGGGCGTCTCGGGATTCCTCTCCCGTCGATGCCGGGGCCTAAGACCTTGTGTGGACTCGGGGACAGAACCTGAGGATTCCTCTCCAGTGCTGACATGGATCTTGGGGTACTTCTGGAGTCTCCCCAGGGGAGTCAGTCCTCGTCTCGAATGCGGGCATGCACTTGCGCTTTCCTCCAGAGCGGTAGCAGCAGTGTCACGCAGTCCGCCGCGTGGATCAAAGGATCTATGGTTTTCCCTCGAGTCTTTCCCACTTAGCTTTCCCACGAGGCTTTCCCACAGGGCTGTCCCAAGTGCACACGTGGTGGGAGTCGATCCTCGGCTTGAACGTCAAGGCAGTGCAGGGAAAACAGGTTCCTCTAGAATGGACTGACACATCTGGGGGACTCTTGGAATGTTGGCACGACCCTGGAGTTCCTCTCGCCTTTCCTGTGGAGAGCGCCTCCTCTTGAGATGCGACGGGAACGCCGGGAATTCTTTCCCTACGAAACAGGGAAAGGATCCCTCATCTCGAGCTAGGAGGCGGAAACGGGGCTCCCCTGGATGTGTGCGGGACCCCACGTGCTTCCTCTCGAGTGGAGACGGGTATGTCGGGGAACTTCTTGAGTTGCAGGAAGGGTGTGAAGGACCCTTTGGAAGTTCCAGTGGTTAGACGTGATTAGCCTCGAGAAGCCTCAGCGGAAATGGGCCTCATCTCGCCTGGAGGGCAAAACCTCCTGGATTTTCTCGAGTTGCGGCAGGTGCTCTCGACTTACGACGGGGACCTCAGGGACCCGCTCTGGTGGCCTCAGGAAAGGCCAGTCCCCATGCGAGTTCCTCGGGGGCCTCTCGGGATTCCTCTCCCGTCGATGCCGGGGCCTAAGACCTTGTGTGGAGTCGGGGCCGGAACCTGAGGATTCCTCTCCAGTGCTGACATGGATCTTGGCGTACTCCTGGAGTCTCCCCAGGGGAGTCAGTCCTCGTCTCGAATGCGGGCATGCACTTGCGCTTTCCTCCAGAGCGGTAGCAGCAGTGTCACGCAGTCCGCCGCGTGGATCAAAGGATCTATGGTTTTCCCTCGAGTCTTTCCCACGAGGCTTTCCCACGAGGCTTTCCCACAGGGCTGTCCCACGTGCACACGTGGTGGGAGTCGATCCTTGGCTTGAACGTCAAGGCAGTGCAGGGAAAACAGGTTCCTCTGGAATGGACTGACACATCTGGGGGACTCTTGGAATGGTGGCACGACCCTGGAGTTCCTCTCGCCTTTCCTGTGGAGAGCGCCTCCTCTTGAGATGCGACGGGAACGCCGGGAATTCTTTCCCTAGGAAACAGGGAAAGGATCCCTCATCTCGAGCTAGGAGGCGGAAACGGGGCTCCCCTGGATGTGTGCGGGACCCCACGTGCTTCCTCTCGAGTGGAGACGGGTATGTCGGGGAACTTCTTGTGTTGCAGCAAGGGTGTGAAGGACCCTTTGGAAGTTCCAGTGGTTAGACGTGATTAGCCTCGAGAAGCCTCAGCGGAACTGGGCCTCATCTCGCCTGGAGGGCAAAACCTCCTGGAATTTCTCGAGTTGCGGCAGGTGCTCTCGACTTACGACGGGGACCTCAGGGACCCGCTCTGGTGGCCTCAGGAAAGGCCAGTCCCATGCGAGTTCCTCGGGGGCGTCTCGGGATTCCTCTCCCGTCGATGCAGGGGCCTAAGACCTTGTGTGGACTCGGGGACGTAACCTGAGGATTCCTCTCCAGTGCTGACATGGATCTTGGGGTACTTCTGGAGTCTCCCCAGGGGAGTCAGTCCTCGTCTCGAATGCGGGCATGCACTTGCGCTTTCCTCCAGAGCGGTAGCAGCAGTGTCACGCAGTCCGCCGCGTGGATCAAAGGATCTATGGTTTTCCCTCGAGTCTTTCCCACGAGGCTTTCCCACGAGGCTTTCCCACAGGGCTGTCCCAAGTGCACACGTGGTGGGAGTCGATCCTCGGCTTGAACGTCAAGGCAGTGCAGGGAAAACAGGTTCCTCTAGAATGGACTGACAAATCTGGGGGACTCTTGGAATGTTGGCACGACCCTGGAGTTCCTCTCGCCTTTCCTGTGGAGAGCGCCCCCTCTTGAGATGCGACGGGAACGCCGGGAATTCTTTCCCTAGGAAACAGGGAAAGGATCCCTCATCTCGAGCTAGGAGGCGGAAACGGGGCTCCCCTGGATGTGTGCGGGACCCCACGTGCTTCCTCTCGAGTGGAGACGGGTATGTCGGAGAACTTCTTGAGTTGCAGGAAGGGTGTGAAGGACCCTTTGGAAGTTCCAGTGGTTAGACGTGATTAGCCTCGAGAAGCCTCAGCGGAAATGGGCCTCATCTCGCCTGGAGGGCAAAACCTCCTGGATTTTCTCGAGTTGCGGCAGGTGCTCTCGACTTACGACGGGGACCTCAGGGACCCGCTCTGGTGGCCTCAGGAAAGGCCAGTCCCCAAGCGAGTTCCTCGGGGGCCTCTCGGGATTCCTCTCCCGTCGATGCCGGGGCCTAAGACCTTGTGTGGAGTCGGGGCCGGAACCTGAGGATTCCTCTCCAGTGCTGACATGGATCTTGGCGTACTCCTGGAGTCTCCCCAGGGGAGTCAGTCCTCGTCTCGAATGCGGGCATGCACTTGCGCTTTCCTCCAGAGCGGTAGCAGCAGTGTCACGCAGTCCGCCGCGTGGATCAAAGGATCTATGGTTTTCCCTCGAGTCTTTCCCACGAGGCTTTCCCACGAGGCTTTCCCACAGGGCTGTCCCACGTGCACACGTGGTGGGAGTCGATCCTTGGCTTGAACGTCAAGGCAGTGCAGGGAAAACAGGTTCCTCTGGAATGGACTGACACATCTGGGGGACTCTTGGAATGGTGGCACGACCCTGGAGTTCCTCTCGCCTTTCCTGTGGAGAGCGCCTCCTCTTGAGATGCGACGGGAACGCCGGGAATTTTTTCCCTAGGAAACAGGGAAAGGATCCCTCATCTCGAGCTAGTAGGCGGAAACGGGGCTCCCCTGGATGTGTGCGGGACCCCACGTGCTTCCTCTCGAGTGGAGACGGGTATGTCGGGGAACTTCTTGTGTTGCAGCAAGGGTGTGAAGGACCCTTTGGAAGTTCCAGTGGTTAGACGTGATTAGCCTCGAGAAGCCTCAGCGGAACTGGGCCTCATCTCGCCTGGAGGGCAAAACCTCCTGGATTTTCTCGAGTTGCGGCAGGTGCTCTCGACTTACGACGGGGACCTCAGGGACCCGCTCTGGTGGCCTCAGGAAAGGCCAGTCCCATGCGAGTTCCTCGGGGGCGTCTCGGGATTCCTCTCCCGTCGATGCCGGGGCCTAAGACCTTGTGTGGACTCGGGGACGTAACCTGAGGATTCCTCTCCAGTGCTGACATGGATCTTGGGGTACTTCTGGAGTCTCCCCAGGGGAGTCAGTCCTCGTCTCGAATGCGGGCATGCACTTGCGCTTTCCTCCAGAGCGGTAGCAGCAGTGTCACGCAGTCCGCCGCGTGGATCAAAGGATCTATGGTTTTCCCTCGAGTCTTTCCCACGAGGCTTTCCCACGAGGCTTTCCCACAGGGCTGTCCCAAGTGCACACGTGGTGGGAGTCGATCCTCGGCTTGAACGTCAAGGCAGTGCAGGGAAAACAGGTTCCTCTGGAATGGACTGACAAATCTGGGGGACTCTTGGAATGTTGGCACGACCCTGGAGTTCCTCTCGCCTTTCCTGTGGAGAGAGCCTCCTCTTGAGATGCGACGGGAACGCCGGGAATTCTTTCCCTAGGAAACAGGGAAAGGATCCCTCATCTCGAGCTAGGAGGCGGAAACGGGGCTCCCCTGGATGTGTGCGGGACCCCACGTGCTTCCTCTCGAGTGGAGACGGGTATGTCGGGGAACTTCTTGAGTTGCAGCAAGGGTGTGAAGGACCCTTTGGAAGTTCCAGTGGTTAGACGTGATTAGCCTCGAGAAGCCTCAGCGGAAATGGGCCTCATCTCGCCTGGAGGGCAAAACCTCCTGGATTTTCTCGAGTTGCGGCAGGTGCTCTCGACTTACGACGGGGACCTCAGGGACCCGCTCTGGTGGCCTCAGGAAAGGCCAGTCCCCATGCGAGTTCCTCGGGGGCCTCTCGGGATTCCTCTCCCGTCGATGCCGGGGCCTAAGACCTTGTGTGGAGTCGGGGCCGGAACCTGAGGATTCCTCTCCAGTGCTGACATGGATCTTGGGGTACTTCTGGAGTCTCCCCAGGGGAGTCAGTCCTCGTCTCGAATGCGGGCATGCACTTGCGCTTTCCTCCAGAGCGGTAGCAGCAGTGTCACGCAGTCCGCCGCGTGGATCAAAGGATCTATGGTTTTCCCTCGAGTCTTTCCCACGAGGTTTTCCCACGAGGCTTTCCCACAGGGCTGTCCCACGTGCACACGTGGTGGGAGTCGATCCTCGGCTTGAACGTCAAGGCAGTGCAGGGAAAACAGGTTCCTCTGGAATGGACTGACACATCTGGGGGACTCTTGGAATGGTGGCACGACCCTGGAGTTCCTCTCGCCTTTCCTGTGGAGAGCGCCTCCTCTTGAGATGCGACGGGAACGCCGGGAATTCTTTCCCTACGAAACAGGGAAAGGATCCCTCATCTCGAGCTAGGAGGCGGAAACGGGGCTCCCCTGGATGTGTGCGGGACCCCACGTGCTTCCTCTCGAGTGGAGACGGGTATGTCGGGGAACTTCTTGAGTTGCAGCAAGGGTGTGAAGGACCCTTTGGAAGTTCCAGTGGTTAGACGTGATTAGCCTCGAGAAGCCTCAGCGGAAATGGGCCTCATCTCGCCTGGAGGGCAAAACCTCCTGGATGTTCTCGAGTTGCGGCAGGTGCTCTCGACTTACGACGGGGACCTCAAGGACCCGCTCTGGTGGCCTCAGGAAAGGCCAGTCCCCATGCGAGTTCCTCGGGGGCCTCTCGGGATTCCTCTCCCGTCGATGCCGGGGTCTAAGACCTTGTGTGGAGTCGGGGCCGGAACCTGAGGATTCCTCTCCAGTGCTGACATGGATCTTGGGGTAATTCTGGAGTCTCCCCAGGGGAGTCAGTCCTCGTCTCGAATGCGAGCATGCACTTGCGCTTTCCTCCAGAGCGGTAGCAGCAGTGTCACGCAGTCCACCGCGTGGATCAAAGGATCTATGATTTTCCCTCGAGTCTTTCCCACGAGGCTTTCCCACGAGGCTTTCCCACAGGGCTGTCCCACGTGCACACGTGGTGGGAGTCGATCCTCGGCTTGAACGTCAAGGCAGTGCAGGGAAATAGGTTCCTCTGGAATGGACTGACATATCTGGGGGACTCTTGGAATGGTGGCACGACCCTGGAGTTCCTCTCGCCTTTCCTGTGGAGAGCGCCTCCTCTTGAGATGCGACGGGAACGCCGGGAATTCTTTCCCTACGTAACAGGGAAAGGATCCCTCATCTCGAGCTAGGAGGCGGAAACGGGGCTCCCCTGGATGTCTGCGGGACCCCACGTGCTTCCTCTCGAGTGGAGACGGGTATGTCGGGGAACTTCTTGAGTTGCAGCAAGGTTGTGAAGCACCCTTTGGAAGTTCCAGTGGTTAGACGTGATTAGCCTCGAGAAGCCTCAGCGGAAATGGGCCTCATCTCGCCTGGAGGGCAAAACCTCCTGGATTTTCTCGAGTTGCGGCAGGTGCTCTCGACTTAGGACGGGGACCTCAGGGACCCGCTCTGGAGGCCTCAGGAAAGGCCAGTCCCATGCGAGTTCCTCGGGGGCTTCTCGGGATTCCTCTCCCGTCGATGCCGGGGCCTAAGACCTTGTGTGGACTCCGGGCCGGAACCTGAGGATTCCTCTCCAGTGCTGACATGGATCTTGGGGTACTTCTGGAGTCTCCCCAGGGGAGTCAGTCCTCGTCTCGAATGCGGGCATGCACTTGCGCTTTCCTCCAGAGCGGTAGCAGCAGTGTCACGCAGTCCGCCGCGTGGATCAAAGGATCTATGGTTTCCCTCGAGTCTTTCCCACTTAGCTTTCCCACGAGGCTTTCCCACAGGGCTGTCCCACGTGCACACGTGGTGGGAGTCGAACCTCGGCTTGAACGTCAAGGCAGTGCAGGGAAAACAGGTTCCTCTGGAATGGACTGACACATCTGGGGGACTCTTGGAATGTTGGCACGACCCTGGAGTTCCTCTCGCCTTTCCTGTGGAGAGCGCCTCCTCTTGAGATGCGACGGGAACGCCGGGAATTCTTTCCCTAGGAAACAGGGAAAGGATCCCTCATCTCGAGCTAGGAGGCGGAAACGGGGCTCCCCTGGATGTGTGCGGGACCCCACGTGCTTCCTCTCGAGTGGAGACGGGTATGTCGGGGAACTTCTTGAGTTGCAGCAAGGGTGTGAAGGACCCTTTGGAAGTTCCAGTGGTTAGACGTGATTAGCCTCGAGAAGCCTCAGCGGAAATGGGCCTCATCTCGCCTGGAGGGCAAAACCTCCTGGATTTTCTCGAGTTGCGGCAGGTGCTCTCGACTTACGACGGGGACCTCAGGGACCCGCTCTGGTGGCCTCAGGAAAGGCCAGTCCCCATGCGAGTTCCTCGGGGGCCTCTCGGCATTCCTCTCCCGTCGATTCCGGGGCCTAAGACCTTGTGTGGAGTCGGGGCCGGAACCTGAGGATTCCTCTCCAATGCTGACATGGATCTTGGGGTACTTCTGGAGTCTCCCCAGGGGAGTCAGTCCTCGTCTCGAATGCGGGCATGCACTTGCGCTTTCCTCCAGAGCGGTAGCAGCAGTGTCACGCAGTCCGCCGCGTGGATCAAAGGATCTATGGTTTCCCTCGAGTCTTTCCCACTTAGCTTTCCCACGAGGCTTTCCCACAGGGCTGTCCCACGTGCACACGTGGTGGGAGTCGATCCTCGGCTTGAACGTCAAGGCAGTGCAGGGAAAACAGGTTCCTCTGGAATGGACTGACACATCTGGGGGACTCTTGGAATGGTGGCACGACCCTGGAGTTCCTCTCGCCTTTCCTGTGGAGAGCGCCTCCTCTTGAGATGCGACAGGAACGCCGGGAATTCTTTCCCTACGTAACAGGGAAAGGATCCCTCATCTCGAGCTAGGAGGCGGAAACGGGGCTCCCCTGGATGTGTGCGGGACCCCACGTGCTTCCTCTCGAGTGGAGACGGGTATGTCGGGGAACTTCTTGAGTTGCAGCAAGGTTGTGAAGCACCCTTTGGAAGTTCCAGTGGTTAGACGTGATTAGCCTCGAGAAGCCTCAGCGGAAATGGGCCTCATCTCGCCTGGAGGGCAAAACCTCCTGGATTTCCTCGAGTTGCGGCAGGTGCTCTCGATTTACGACGGGGACCTCAGGGACCCGCTCTGGTGGCCTCAGGAAAGGCCAGTCCCCATGTGAGTTCCTCGGGGGCCTCTCGGGATTCCTCTCCCGTCGATGCCGGGGCCTAAGACCTTGTGTGGAGTCGGGGCCGGAACCTGAGGATTCCTCTCCAGCGCTGACATGGATCTTGGGGTACTTCTGGAGTCTCCCCAGGGGAGTCAGTCCTCGTCTCGAATGCGGGCATGCACTTGCGCTTTCCTCCAGAGCGGTAGCAGCAGTGTCACGCAGTCCGCCGCGTGGATCAAAGGATCTATGGTTTCCCTCGAGTATTTCCCACGAGGCTTTCCCACGAGGCTTTCCCACAGGGCTGTCCCACGTGCACACGTGGTGGGAGTGGATCCTCGGCTTGAACGTCAAGGCAGTGCAGGGAAAACAGGTTCCTCTGGAATGGACTGACACATCTGGGGGACTCTTGGAATGGTGTCACGACCCTGGAGTTCCTCTCGCCTTTCCTGTGGAGAGCGCCTCCTCTTGAGATGCGACGGGAACGCCGGGAATTCTTTCCCTACGAAACAGGGAAAGGATCCCTCATCTCGAGCTAGGAGGCGGAAACGGGGCTCCCCTGGATGTGTGCGGGACCCCACGTGCTTCCTCTCGAGTGGAGACGGGTATGTCGGGGAACTTCTTGAGTTGCAGCAAGGGTGTGAAGCACCCTTTGGAAGTTCCAGTGGTTAGACGTTATTAGCCTCGAGAAGCCTCAGCGGAAATGGGCCTCATCTCGCCTGGAGGGCAAAACCTCCTGGATTTTCTCGAGTTGCGGCAGGTGCTCTCGACTTGCGACGGGGACCTCAGGGACCCGCTCTGGTGGCCTCAGGAAAGGCCAGTCCCATGCGAGTTCCTCGGGGGCGTCTCGGGATTCCTCTCCCGTCGATGCCGGGGCCTAAGACCTTGTGTGGACTCGGGGACGGAACCTGAGGATTCCTCTCCAGTGCTGACATGGATCTTGGGGTACTTCTGGAGTCTCCCCAGGGGAGTCAGTCCTCGTCTCGAATGCGGGCATGCACTTGCGCTTTCCTCCAGAGTGGTAGCAGCAGTGTCACGCATTCCGCCGCGTGGATCAAAGGATCTATGGTTTTCCCTCGAGTCTTTCCCACGAGGCTTTCCCACGAGGCTTTCCCACAGGGCTGTCCCAAGTGCACACGTGGTGGGAGTCGATCCTCGGCTTGAACGTCAAGGCAGTGCAGGGAAAACAGGTTCCTCTGGAATGGACTGACACATCTGGGGGACTCTTGGAATGTTGGCACGACCCTGGAGTTCCTCTCGCCTTTCCTGTGGAGAGCGCCTCCTCTTGAGATGCGACGGGAACGCCGGGAATTCTTTCCCTACGAAACAGGGAAAGGATCCCTCATCTCGAGCTAGGAGGCGGAAACGGGGCTCCCCTGGATGTGTGCGGGACCCCACGTGCTTCCTCTCGAGTGGAGACGGGTATGTCGGGGAACTTCTTGAGTTGCAGGAAGGGTGTGAAGGACCCTTTGGAAGTTCCAGTGGTTAGACGTGATTAGCCTCGAGAAGCCTCAGCGGAAATGGGCCTCATCTCGCCTGGAGGGCAAAACCTCCTGGATTTTCTCGAGTTGCGGCAGGTGCTCTCGACTTACGACGGGGACCTCAGGGACCCGCTCTGGTGGCCTCAGGAAAGGCCAGTCCCATGCGAGTTCCTCGGGGGCGTCTCGGGATTCCTCTCCCGTCGATGCCGGGGCCTAAGACCTTGTGTGGACTCGGGGCCGGAACCTGAGGATTCCTCTCCAGTGCTGACATGGATCTTGGCGTACTCCTGGAGTCTCCCCAGGGGAGTCAGTCCTCGTCTCGAATGCGGGCATGCACTTGCGCTTTCCTCCAGAGCGGTAGCAGCAGTGTCACGCAGTCCGCCGCGTGGATCAAAGGATCTATGGTTTTCCCTCGAGTCTTTCCCACGAGGCTTTCCCACGAGGCTTTCCCACAGGGCTGTCCCACGTGCACACGTGGTGGGAGTCGATCCTCGGCTTGAACGTCAAGGCAGTGCAGGGAAAACAGGTTCCTCTGGAATGGACTGACACATCTGGGGGACTCTTGGAATGGTGGCACGACCCTGGAGTTCCTCTCGCCTTTCCTGTGGAGAGCGCCTCCTCTTGAGATGCGACGGGAACGCCGGGAATTCTTTCCCTAGGAAACAGGGAAAGGATCCCTCATCTCGAGCTAGGAGGCGGAAACGGGGCTCCCCTGGATGTGTGCGGGACCCCACGTGCTTCCTCTCGAGTGGAGACGGGTATGTCGGGGAACTTCTTGAGTTGCAGCAAGGGTGTGAAGGACCCTTTGGAAGTTCCAGTGGTTAGACGTGATTATCCACGAGAAGCCTCAGCGGAAATGGGCCTCATCTCGCCTGGAGGGCAAAACCTCCTGGATTTTCTCGAGTTGCGGCAGGTGCTCTCGACTTACGACGGGGACCTCAGGGACCCGCTCTGGTGGCCTCAGGAAAGGCCAGTCCCCATGCGAGTTCCTCGGGGGCCTCTCGGGATTCCTCTCCCGTCGATGCCGGGGCCTAAGACCTTGTGTGGAGTCGGGGCCGGAACGTGAGGATTCCTCTCCAGTGCTGACATGGATCTTGGGGTACTTCTGGAGTCTCCCCAGGGGAGTCAGTCCTCGTCTCGAATGCGGGCATGCACTTGCGCTTTCCTCCAGAGCGGTAGCAGCAGTGTCACGCAGTCCGCCGCGTGGATCAAAGGATCTATGGTTTTCCCTCGAGTCTTTCCCACGAGGCTTTCCCACGAGGCTTTCCCACAGGGCTGTCCCACGTGCACACGTGGTGGGAGTGGATCCTCGGCTTGAACGTCAAGGCAGTGCAGGGAAAACAGGTTCCTCTGGAATGGACTGACACATCTGGGGGACTCTTGGAATGGTGTCACGACCCTGGAGTTCCTCTCGCCTTTCCTGTGGAGAGCGCCTCCTCTTGAGATGCGACGGGAACGCCGGGAATTCTTTCCCTACGAAACAGGGAAAGGATCCCTCATCTCGAGCTAGGAGGCGGAAACGGGGCTCCCCTGGATGTGTGCGGGACCCCACGTGCTTCCTCTCGAGTGGAGACGGGTATGTCGGGGAACTTCTTGAGTTGCAGCAAGGTTGTGAAGCACCCTTTGGAAGTTCCAGTGGTTAGACGTGATTAGCCTTGAGAAGCCTCAGCGGAAATGGGCCTCATCTCGCCTGGAGGGCAAAACCTCCTGGATTTTCTCGAGTTGCGGCAGGTGCTCTCGACTTACGACGGGGACCTCAGGGACCCGCTCTGGTGGCCTCAGTAAAGGCCAGTCCCATGCGAGTTCCTCGGGGGCGTCTCGGGATTCCTCTCCCGTCGATGCCGGGGCCTAAGACCTTGTGTGGAGTCGGGTCCGGAACCTGAGGATTCCTCTCCAGTGCTGACATGGATCTTGGGGTACTTCTGGAGTCTCCCCAGGGGAGTCAGTCCTCGTCTCGAATGCGGGCATGCACTTGCGCTTTCCTCCAGAGCGGTAGCAGCAGTGTCACGCAGTCCGCCGCGTGGATCAAAGGATCTATGGTTTTCCCTCGAGTCTTTCCCACGAGGCTTTCCCACGAGGCTTTCCCACAGGGCTGTCCCACGTGCACACGTGGTGGGAGTGGATCCTCGGCTTGAACGTCAAGGCAGTGCAGGGAAAACAGGTTCCTCTGGAATGGACTGACACATCTGGGGGACTCTTGGAATGGTGGCACGACCCTGGAGTTCCTCTCGCCTTTCCTGTGGAGAGCGCCTCCTCTTGAGATGCGACGGGAACGCCGGGAATTCTTTCCCTACGAAACAGGGAAAGGATCCCTCATCTCGAGCGAGGAGGCGGAAACGGGTCTCCCCTGGATGTGTGCGGGACCCCACGTGCTTCCTCTCGAGTGGAGACGGGTATGTCGGGGAACTTCTTGAGTTGCAGCAAGGGTGTGAAGCACCCTTTGGAAGTTCCAGTGGTTTGACGTGATTAGCCTCGAGAAGCCTCAGCGGAAATGGGCCTCATCTCGCCTGGAGGGCAAAACCTCCTGGATTTCCTCGAGTTGCGGCAGGTGCTCTCGATTTACGACGGGGACCTCAGGGACCCGCTCTGGTGGCCTCAGGAAAGGCCAGTCCCCATGCGAGTTCCTCGGGGGCCTCTCGGGATTCCTCTCCCGTCGATGCCGGGTCCTAAGATCTTGTGTGGAGTCGGGGCCGGAACCTGAGGATTCCTCTCCAGTGCTGACATGGATCTTGGGGTACTTCTGGAGTCTCCCCAGGGGAGTCAGTCCTCGTCTCGAATGCGGGCATGCACTTGCGCTTTCCTCCAGAGCGGTAGCAGCAGTGTCACGCAGTCCGCCGCGTGGATCAGAGGATCTATGGTTTTCCCTCGAGTCTTTCCCACGAGGCTTTCCCACGAGGCTTTCCCACAGGGCTGTCCCACGTGCACACGTGGTGGGAGTCGATCCTCGGCTTGAACGTCAAAGCAGTGCAGGGAAAACAGGTTCCTCGGGAATGAACTGACACATCTGGGGGACTCTTGGAATGGTGGCACGACCCTGGAGTTCCTCTCGCCTTTCCTGTGGAGAGCGCCTCCTCTTGAGATGCGACGGGAACGCCGGGAATTCTTTCCCTACGAAACAGGGAAAGGATCCCTCATCTCGAGCTAGGAGGCGGAAACGGGGCTCCCCTGGATGTGTGCGGGACCCCACGTGCTTCCTCTCGAGTGGAGACGGGTATGTCGGGGAACTTCTTGAGTTGCAGCAAGGGTGTGAAGGACCCTTTGGAAGTTCCAGTGGTTAGACGTGATTAGCCTCGAGAAGCCTCAGCGGAAATGGGCCTCATCTCGCCTGGAGGGCAAAACCTCCTGGATTTTCTCGAGTTGTGGCAGGTGCTCTCGACTTACGACGGGGACCTCAGGGACCCGCTCTGGTGGCCTCAGGAAAGGCCAGTCCCCATGCGAGTTCCTCGGGGGCCTCTCGGGATTCCTCTCCCGTCGATGCCGGGGCCTTAGACCTTGTGTGGAGTCGGGGCCGGAACCTGAGGATTCCTCTCCAGTGCTGACATGGATCTTGGGGTAATTCTGGAGTCTCCCCAGGGGAGTCAGTCCTCGTCTCGAATGCGGGCATGCACTTGCGCTTTCCTCCAGAACGGTAGCAGCAGTGTCACGCAGTCCGCCGCGTGGATCAAAGGATCTATGGTTTTCCCTCGAGTCTTTCCCAAGAGGCTTTCCTACAAGGCTTTCCCACAGGGCTGTCCCACGTGCACACGTTGTGGGAGTCGATCCTCGGCTTGAACGTCAAGGCAGTGCAGGGAAAACAGGTTCCTCTGGAATGGACTGACACATCTGGGGGACTCTTGGAATGGTGGCACGACCCTGGAGTTCCTCTCGCCTTTCCTGTGGAGAGCGCCTCCTCTTGAGATGCGACGGGAACGCCGGGAATTCTTTCCCTACGAAACAGGGAAAGGATCCCTCATCTCGAGCTAGGAGGCGGAAACGGGGCTCCCCTGGATGTGTGCGGAACCCCACGTGCTTCGTCTCGAGTGGAGACGGGTATGTCGGGCAACTTCTTGAGTTGCAGCAAGGGTGTGAAGGACCCTTTGGAAGTTCCAGTGGTTAGACGTGATTAGCCTCGAGAAGCCTCAGCGGAAATGGGCCTCATCTCGCCTGGAGGGCAAAACCTCCTGGATTTTCTCGAGTTGCGGCAGGTGCTCTCGACTTACGACGGGGACCTCAGGGACCCGCTCTGGTGGCCTCAGTAAAGGCCAGTCCCATGCGAGTTCCTCGGGGGCGTCTCGGGATTCCTCTCCCGTCGATGCCGGGGCCTAAGACCTTGTGTGGAGTCGGGGCCGGAACCTGAGGATTCCTCTCCAGTGCTGACATGGATCTTGGGGTACTTCTGGAGTCTCCCCAGGGGAGTCAGTCCTCGTCTCGAATGCGGGCATGCACTTGGCTTTCCTCCAGAGCGGTAGCAGCAGTGTCACGCAGTCCGCCGCGTGGATCAAAGGATCTATGGTTTTCCCTCGAGTCTTTCCCACGAGGCTTTCCCACGAGGCTTTCCCACAGGGCTGTCCCACGTGCACACGTGGTGGGAGTCGATCCTCGGCTTGAACGTCAAGGCAGTGCAGGGAAAACAGGTTCCTCTGGAATGGACTGACACATCTGGGGGACTCTTGGAATTGTGGCACGACCCTGGAGTTCCTCTCGCCTTTCCTGTGGAGACCGCCTCCTCTGGAGATGCGACGGGAACGCCGGGAATTCTTTCCCTACGAAACAGGGAAAGGATCCCTCATCTCGAGCTAGGAGCCGGAAACGTGGCTCCCCTGGATGTGTGAGGGACCCCACGTGCTTCCTCTCGAGTGGAGACAGGTATGTCGGGAAACTTCTTGAGTTGCAGCAAGGGTGTGAAGCACCCTTTGGAAGTTCCAGTGGTTAGACGTGATTAGCCTCGAGAAGCCTCAGCGGAAATGGGCCTCATCTCGCCTGGAGGGCAAAACCTCCTGGATTTTCTCGAGTTGCGGCAGGTGCTCTCGACTTACGACGGGGACCTCAGGGACCCGCTCTGGTGGCCTCAGGAAAGGCCAGTCCCCATGCGAGTTCCTCGGGGGCCTCTCGGGATTCCTCTCCCTTCGATGCCGGGGCCTAAGACCTTGTGTGGAATCGGGGCCGGAACCTGAGGATTCCTCTCCAGTGCTGACATGGATCTTGGGGTACTTCTGGAGTCTCCCCAGGGGAGTCAGTCCTCGTCTCGAATGCGGGCATGCACTTTCGCTTTCCTCCAGAGCGGTAGCAGCAGTGTCACGCAGTCCGCCGCATGGATCAAAGGATCTATGGTTTTCCCTCGAGTCTTTCCCACGAGGCTTTCCCACGAGGCTTTCCCACAGGGCTGTCCCACGTGCACACGTGGTGGGAGTCGATCCTCGGCTTGAACGTCAAGGCAGTGCAGGGAAAACAGGTTCCTCTGGAATGGACTGACACATCTGGGGGACTCTTGGAATGGTGGCACGACCCTGGAGTTCCTCTCGCCTTTCCTGTGGAGAGCGCCTCCTCTTGAGATGCGACGGGAACGCCGGGAATTCTTTCCCTACGAAACAGGGAAAGGATCCCTCATCTCGAGCTAGGAGGCGGAAACGGGGCTCCCTTGGATGTGTGCGGGACCCCACGTGCTTCCTCTCGAGTGGAGACGGGTATGTCGGGGAACTTCTTGAGTTGCAGCAAGGGTGTGAAGGACCCTTTGGAAGTTCCAGTGGTTAGACGTGATTAGCCTCGAGAAGCCTCAGCGGAAATGGGCCTCATCTCGCCTGGAGGGCAAAACCTCCTGGATTTTCTCGAGTTGCGGCAGGTGCTCTCGACTTACGACGGGGACCTCAGGGACCCGCTCTGGTGGCCTCAGGAAAGGCCAGTCCCCATGCGAGTTCCTCGGGGGCCTCTCGGGATTCCTCTCCCGTCGATGCCGGGGCCTAAGACCTTGTGTGGAGTCGGGGCCGGAACCTGAGGATTCCTCTCCAGTGCTGACCTGGATCTTGGGGTACTTCTGGAGTCTCCCCAGGGGAGTCAGTCCTCGTCTCGAATGCGGGCATGCACTTGCGCTTTCCTCCAGAGCGGTAGCAGCAGTGTCACGCAGTCCGCCGCGTGGATCAAAGGATCTATGGTTTTCCCTCGAGTCTTTCCCACGAGGCTTTCCCACGAGGCTTTCCCACAGGGCTGTCCCACGTGCACACGTGGTGGGAGTCGATCCTCGGCTTGAACGTCAAGGCAGTGCAGGGAAAACCGGTTCCTCTGGAATGGACTGACACATCTGGGGGACTCTTGGAATGGTGACACGACCCTGGAGTTCCTCTCGCCTTTCCTGTGGAGAGCGCCTCCTCTTGAGATGCGACGGGAACGCCGGGAATTCTTTCCCTACGAAACAGGGAAAGGATCCCTCATCTCGAGCTAGGAGGCGGAAACGGGGCTCCCCTGGATGTGTGCGGGACCCCACGTGCTTCCTCTCGAGTGGAGACGGGTATGTCGGGGAACTTCTTGAGATGCAGCAAGGGTGTGAAGGACCCTTTGGATGTTCCAGTGGTTAGACGTGATTAGCCTCGAGAAGCCTCAGCGGAAATGGGCCTCATCTCGCCTGGAGGGCAAAACCTCCTGGATTTTCTCGAGTTGGGGCAGGTGCTCTCGACTTACGACGGGGACCTCAGGGACCCGCTCTGGTGGCCTCAGGAAAGGCCAGTCCCCATGCGAGTTCCTCGGGGGCCTCTCGGCATTCCTCTCCCGTCGATGCCGGGGCCTAAGACCTTGTGTGGAGTCGGGGCCGGAACCTGAGGATTCCTCTCCAGTGCTGACATGGATCTTGGGGTACTTCTGGAGTCTCCCCAGGGGAGTCAGTCCTCGTCTCGAATGCGGGCATGCACTTGCGCTTTCCTCCAGAGCGGTAGCAGCAGTGTCACGCAGTCCGCCGCGTGGATCAAAGGATCTATGGTTTTCCCTCGAGTCTTTCCCACGAGGATTTCCCACGAGGCTTTCCCACAGGGCTGTCCCACGTGCACATGTGGGGGGAGTCGATCCTCGGCTTGAACGTCAAGGCAGTGCAGGGAAAACAGGTTCCTCTGGAATGGACTGACACATCTGGGGGACTCTTGGAATGGTGGCACGACCCTGGAGTTCCTCTCGCCTTTCCTGTGGAGAGCGCCTCCTCTTGAGATGCGACGGGAACGCCGGGAATTCTTTCCCTACGAAACAGGGAAAGGATCCCTCATCTCGAGCTAGGAGGCGGAAACGGGGCTCCCCTGGATGTGTGCGGGACCCCACGTGCTTCCTCTCGAGTGGAGACGGGTATGTCGGGGAACTTCTTGAGTTGCAGCAAGGGTGTGAAGGACCATTTGGAAGTTCCAGTGGTTAGACGTGATTAGCCTCGAGAAGCCTCAGCGGAAATGGGCCTCATCTCGCCTGGAGGGCAAAAGTCCTGGATTTTCTCGAGTTGCGGCAGGTGCTCTCGACTTACGACGGGGACCTCAGGGACCCGCTCTGGTGGCCTCAGGAAAGGCCAGTCCCCATGCGAGTTCCTCGGGGGCCTCTCGGCATTCCTCTCCCGTCGATGCCGGGGCCTAAGACCTTGTGTGGAGTCGGGGCCGGAACCTGAGGATTCCTCTCCAGTGCTGACATGGATCTTGGGGTACTTCTGGAGTCTCCCCAGGGGAGTCAGTCCTCGTCTCGAATGCGGGCATGCACTTGCGCTTTCCTCCAGAGCGGTAGCAGCAGTGTCACGCAGTCCGCCGCGTGGATCAAAGGATCTATGGTTTTCCCTCGAGTCTTTCCCACGAGGCTTTCCCACGAGGCTTTCCCACAGGGCTGTCCCACGTGCACACGTGGTGGGAGTCGATCCTCGGCTTGAACGTCAAGGCAGTGCAGGGAAAACCGGTTCCTCTGGAATGGGCTGACACATCTGGGGGACTCTTGGAATGGTGGCACGACCCAGGAGTTCCTCTCGCCTTTCCTGT
The DNA here is from genome assembly GCF_042477335.2 of Ovis canadensis. Taxonomy (NCBI): domain Eukaryota; kingdom Metazoa; phylum Chordata; class Mammalia; order Artiodactyla; family Bovidae; genus Ovis; species Ovis canadensis. The sequence goes on along the minus strand of NC_091262.1, from coordinate 2,278,748 downwards.
GGAGAGCGCCTCTTCTGGAGATGCGACGGGAACGCCGGGAATTCTTTCCCTACGAAACAGGGAAAGGATCCCTCATCTCGAGCTAGGAGGCGGAAACGGGGCTCCCCTGGATGTGTGCGGGACCCCACGTGCTTCCTCTCGAGTGGAGACGGGTATGTCGGGGAACTTCTTGAGTTGCAGCAAGGGTGTGAAGGACCCTTTGGAAGTTCCAGTGGTTAGACGTGATTAGCCTCGAGAAGCCTCAGCGGAAATGGGCCTCATCTCGCCTGGAGGGCAAAACCTCCTGGATTTTCTCGAGTTGCGGCAGGTGCTCTCGACTTATGACGCGGACCTCAGGGACCCGCTCTGGTGGTCTCAGGAAAGGCCAGTCCCCATGCGAGTTCCTCGGGGGCCTCTCGGGATTCCTCTCCCGTCGATGCCGGGGCCTAAGACCTTGTATGGAGTCGGGGCCGGAACCTAAGGATTCCTCTCCAGTGCTGACATGGATCTTGGGGTACTTCTGGAGTCTCCCCAGGGGAGTCAGTCCTCGTCTCGAATGCGGGCATGCACTTGCGCTTTCCTCCAGAGCGGTAGCAGCAGTGTCACTCAGTCCGCCGCGTGGATCAAAGGATCTATGGTTTTCCCTCGAGTCTTTCCCACGAGGCTTTCCCACGAGGCTTTCCCACAGGGCTGTCCCACGTGCACACGTGGTGGGAGTCGATCCTCGGCTTGAACGTCAAGGCAGTGCAGGGAAAACAGGTTCCTCTGGAATGGACTGACACATCTGGGGGACTCTTGGAATGGTGGCAGGACCCTGGAGTTCCTCTCGCCTTTCCTGTGGAGAGCGCCACCTCTTGAGATGCGACGGGAACGCCGGAATTCTTTCCCTATGAAACAGGGAAAGGATCCCTCATATCGAGCTAGGAGGCGGAAACGGGGCTGCCCTGGATGTGTGCGGGACCCCACGTGCTTCCTCTCGAGTGGAGACGGGTATGTCGCGGAACTGCTTCCGTTGCAGCAAGGGTGTGAAGGACCCTTTGGAAGTTCCAGTGGTTAGACGTGATTAGGCTCTAGAAGCCTCAGCGGAAATGGGCCTCATCTCGCCTGGAGGGCAAAACCTCCTGGATTTTCTCGAGTTGCGGCAGGTGCTCTCGACTTACGACGGGGACCTCAGGGACCCGCTCTGGTGGCCTCAGGATAGGCCAGTCCCCATGCGAGTTCCTCGGGGGCCTCTCGGGATTCCTCTCCCGTCGATGCCGGGGCCTAAGACCTTGTGTGGAGTCGGGGCCGGAACCTGAGGATTCCTCTCCAGAGCTGACATGGATCTTGGGGTACTTCTGGAGTCTCCCCAGGAGAGTCAGTCCTCGTCTCGAATGTGGGCATGCACTTGCGCTTTCCTCCAGAGCGGTAGCAGCAGTGTCACGCAGTCCGCCGCGTGGATCAAAGGATCTATGGTTTTCCCTCGAGTCTTTCCCACGAGGCTTTCCCACGAGGCTTTCCCACAGGGCTGTCCCACGTGCACACGTGGTGGGAGTCGATCCTCGGCTTGAACGTCAAGGCAGTGCAGGGAAAACAGGTTCCTCTGGAATGGACTGACACATCTGGGGGACTCTTGGAATGGTGGCACGACCCTGGAGTTCCTCTCGCCTTTCCTGTGGAGAGCGCCACCTCTTGAGATGCGACGGGAACGCCGGAATTCTTTCCCTATGAAACAGGGAAAGGATCCCTCATATCAAGCTAGGAGGCGGAAACGGGGCTGCCCTGGATGTGTGCGGGACCCCACGTGCTTCCTCTCGAGTGGAGACGGGTATGTCGGGGAACTTCTTGAGTTGCAGCAAGGGTGTGAAGGACCCTTTGGAAGTTCCAGTGGTTAGACGTGATTAGCCTCGAGAAGCCTCAGCGGAAATGGGCCTCATCTCGCCTGGAGGGCAAAACCTCCTGGATTTTCTCGAGTTGCGGCAGGTGCTCTCGACTTACGACGGAGACCTCAGGGACCCGCTCTGGTGGCCTCAGGAAAGGCCAGTCCCCATGCGAGTTCCTCGGGGACCTCTCGGCATTCCTCTCCCGTCGATACCGGGGCCTAAGACCTTGTGTGGAGTCGGGGCCGGAACCTGAGGATTCCTCTCCAGTGCTGACATGGATCTTGGGGTACTTCTGGAGTCTCCCCAGGGGAGTCAGTCCTCGTCTCGAATGCGGGCATGCACTTGCGCTTTCCTCCAGAGCGGTAGCAGCAGTGTCACGCAGTCCGCCGCGTGGAACAAAGGATCTATGGTTTTCCCTCGAGTCTTTCCCACGAGGCTTTCCCACGAGGCTTTCCCACAGGGCTGTCCCACGTGCACACGTGGTGGGAGTCGATCCTCGGCTTGAACGTCAAGGCAGTGCAGGGAAAACAGGTTCCTCTGGAATGGACTGACACATCTGAGGGACTCTTGGAATGGTGGCACGACCCTGGAGTTCCGCTCGCCTTTCCTGTGGAGAGCGCCTCCTCTTGAGATGCGACGGGAACGCCGGGAATTCTTTCCCTACGAAACAGGGAAAGGATCCCTCATCTCGAGCTAGGAGGCGGAAACGGGGCTCCCCTGGATGTGTGCGGGACACCACGTGCTTCCTCTCGAGTGGAGACGGGTATGTCGCGGAACTGCTTCAGTTGCAGCAAGGGTGTGAAGGACCCTTTGGAAGTTCCAGTGGTTAGACGTGATTAGCCTCGAGAAGCCTCAGCGGAAATGGGCCTCATCTCGCCTGGAGGGCAAAACCTCCTGGATTTTCTCGAGTTGCGGCAGGTGCTCTCGACTTACGACGGGCACCTCAGGGACCCGCTCTGGTGGCCTCAGGAAAGGCCATTCCCCATGCGAGTTCCTCGGGGGCCTCTCGGCATTCCTCTCCCGTCGATGCCGGGGCCTAAGACCTTGTGTGGAGTCGGGGCCGGAACCTGAGGATTCCTCTCCAGTGCTGACATGGATCTTGGGGTACTTCTGGAGTCTTCCCAGGGGAGTCAGTCCTCGTCTCGAATGCGGGCATGCACTTGCGCTTTCCTCCAGAGCGGTAGCAGCAGTGTCACGCAGTCCGCCGCGTGGATCAAAGGATCTATGGTTTTCCCTCGAGTCTTTCCCACGAGGCTTTCCCACGAGGCTTTCCCACAGGGCTGTCCCACGTGCACACGTGGTGGGAGTCGATCCTCGGCTTGAACGTCAAGGCAGTGCAGGGAAAACAGGTTCCTCTGGAATGGACTGACACATCTGGGGGACTCTTGGAATGGTGCCACGACCCTGGAGTTCCTCTCGCCTTTCCTGTGGAGAGCGCCTCCTCTTGAGATGCGACGGAAACGCCGGGAATTCTTTCCCTACGAAACAGGGAAAGGATCCCTCATCTCGAGCTAGGAGGCGGAAACGGGGCTCCCCTGGATGTGTGCGGGACCCCACGTGCTTCCTCTCGAGTGGAGACGGGTATGTCGGGGAACTTCTTGAGTTGCAGCAAGGGTGTGAAGGACCCTTTGGAAGTTCCAGTGGTTAGACGTGATTAGCCTCAAGAAGCCTCAGCGGAAATGGGCCTCATCTCGCCTGGAGGGCAAAACCTCCTGGATTTTCTCGAGTTGCGGCAGGTGCTCTCGACTTACGACGGGCACCTCAGGGACCCGCTCTGGTGGCCTCAGGAAAGGCCGGTCCCCATGCGAGTTCCTCGGGGGCCTCTCGGCATTCCTCTCCCGTCGATGCCGGGGCCTAAGACCTTGTGTGGAGTCGGGGCCGGAACCTGAGGATTCCTCTCCAGTGCTGACATGGATCTTCGGGTATTTCTGGAGTCTCCCCAGGGGAGTCAGTCCTCGTCTCGAATGCGGGCATGCACTTGCGCTTTCCTCCAGAGCGGTAGCAGCAGTGTCACGCAGTCCGCCGCGTGGATCAAAGGATCTATGGTTTTCCCTCGAATCTTTCCCACGAGGCTTTCCCACGAGGCTTTCCCACAGGGCTGTCCCACGTGCACACGTGGTGGGAGTCGATCCTCGGCTTGAACGTCAAGGCAGTGCAGGGAAAACAGGTTCCTTTGGAATGGACTGACACATCTGGGGGACTCTTGGAATGGTGGCACGACCCTGGAGTTCCTCTCGCCTTTCCTGTGGAGAGCGCCTCCTCTGGAGATGCAACGGAAACGCCGGGAATTCTTTCCCTACGAAACAGGGAAAGGATCCCTCATCTCGAGCTAGGAGGCGGAAACGGGGCTCCCCTTGATGTGTGCGGGACCCCACGTGCTTCCTCTCGAGTGGAGACGGGTATGTCGGGGAACTTCTTGAGTTGCAGCAAGGGTGTGAAGGACCCTTTGGAAGTTCCAGTGGTTAGACGTGATTAGCCTCGAGAAGCCTCAGCGGAAATGGGCCTCATCCCGCCTGGAGGGCAAAACCTCCTGGATTTTCTCGAGTTGCGGCAGGTGCTCTCGACTTACGACGGGCACCTCAGGGACCCGCTCTGGTGGCCTCAGGAAAGGCCAGTCCCCATGCGAGTTCCTCGGGGGCCTCTCGGGATTCCTCTCCCGTCGATGCCGGGGCCTAAGACCTTGTGTGGAGTCGGGGCCGGAACCTGAGGATTCCTCTCCAGAGCTGACATGGATCTTGGGGTACTTCTGGAGTCTCCCCAGGAGAGTCAGTCCTCGTCTCGAATGTGGGCATGCACTTGCGCTTTCCTCCAGAGCGGTAGCAGCAGTGTCACGCAGTCCGCCGCGTGGATCAAAGGATCTATGGTTTTCCCTCGAGTCTTTCCCACGAGGCTTTCCCACGAGGCTTTCCCACAGGGCTGTCCCACGTGCACACGTGGTGGGAGTCGATCCTCGGCTTGAACGTCAAGGCAGTGCAGGGAAAACAGGTTCCTCTGGAATGGACTGACACATCTGGGGGACTCTTGGAATGGTGGCACGACCCTGGAGTTCCTCTCGCCTTTCCTGTGGAGAGCGCCACCTCTTGAGATGCGACGGGAACGCCGGAATTCTTTCCCTATGAAACAGGGAAAGGATCCCTCATATCGAGCTAGGAGGCGGAAACGGGGCTGCCCTGGATGTGTGCGGGACCCCACGTGCTTCCTCTCGAGTGGAGACGGGTATGTCGCGGAACTGCTTCCGTTGCAGCAAGGGTGTGAAGGACCCTTTGGAAGTTCCAGTGGTTAGACGTGATTAGGCTCTAGAAGCCTCAGCGGAAATGGGCCTCATCTCGCCTGGAGGGCAAAACCTCCTGGATTTTCTCGAGTTGCGGCAGGTGCTCTCGACTTACGACGGGGACCTCAGGGACCCGCTCTGGTGGCCTCAGGAAAGGCCAGTCCCCATGCGAGTTCCTCGGGGGCCTCTCGGGATTCCTCTCCCGTCGATGCTGGGGCCTAAGACCTTGTGTGGAGTCGGGGACGGAACCTGAGGATTCCTCTCCAGTGCTGACATGGATCTTGGGGTACTTCTGGAGTCTCCCCATGGGAGTTAGTCCTCGTCTCGAATGCGGGCATGCACTTGCGCTTTTCTCCAGAGCGGTAGCAGCAGTGTCACGCAGTCCGTCGCGTGGATCAAAGGATCTATGGTTTTCCCTCGAGTCTTTCCCACGAGGCTTTCCCACGAGGCTTTCCCACAGGGCTGTCCCACGTGCACACGTGGTGGGAGTGGATCCTCGGCTTGAACGTCAAGGCAGTGCAGGGAAAACAGGTTCCTCTGGAATGGACTGACACATCTGGGGGACTCTTGGAATGGTGGCACGACCCTGGAGTTCCTCTCGCCTTTCCTGTGGAGAGCGCCTCCTCTTGAGATGCGACGGGAACGCCGGGAATTCTTTCCCTACGAAACAGGGAAAGGATCCCTCATCTCGAGCTAGGAGGCGGAAACGGGGCTCCCCTGGATGTGTGCGGGACCCAACGTGCTTCCTCTCGAGTGGAGACGGGTATGTCGCGGAACTGCTTCCGTTGCAGCAAGGGTGTGAAGGACCCTTTGGAAGTTCCAGTGGTTAGACGTGATTGGCCTCGAGAAGCCTCAGCGGAAATGGGCCTCATCTCGCCTGGAGGGCAAAACCTCCTGGATTTTCTCGAGTTGCGGCAGGTGCTCTCGACTTACGACGGGGACCTCAGGGACCCGCTCTGGTGGCCTCAGGATAGGCCAGTCCCCATGCGAGTTCCTCGGGGGCCTCTCGGGATTCCTCTCCCGTCGATGCCGGGGCCTAAGACCTTGTGTGGAGTCGGGGCCGGAACCTGAGGATTCCTCTCCAGTGCTGACATGGATCTTGGGGTACTTCTGGAGTCTCCCCAGGGGAGTCAGTCCTCGTCTCGAATGCGGGCATGCACTTGCGCTTTCCTCCAGAGCGGTAGCAGCAGTGTCACGCAGTCCGCCGCGTGGATCAAAGGATCTATGGTTTTCCCTCGAGTCTTTCCCACGAGGCTTTCCCACGAGGCTTTCCCAAAGGGCTGTCCCACGTGCACACGTGGTGGGAGTCGATCCTCGGCTTGAACGTCAAGGCAGTGCAGGGAAAACAGGTTCCTCTGGAATGGACTGACACATCTGGGGGACTCTTGGAATGGTGGCACGACCCTGGAGTTCCTCTCGCCTTTCCTGTTGAGAGCGCCTCCTCTTGAGATGCGACGGGAACGCCGGGAATTCTTTCCCTACGAAACAGGGAAAGGATCCCTCATCTCGAGCTAGGAGGCGGAAACGGGGCTCCCCTGGATGTGTGCGGGACCCCACGTGCTTCCTCTCGAGTGGAGACGGGTATGTCGGGGAACTTCTTGAGTTGCAGCAAGGGTGTGAAGGACCCTTTGGAAGTTCCAGTGGTTAGACGTGATTAGCCTCGAGAAGCCTCAGCGGAAATGGGCCTCATCTCGCCTGGAGGGCAAAACCTCCTGGATTTTCTCGAGTTGCGGCAGGTGCTCTCGACTTACGACGGGGACCTCAGGGACCCGCTCTGGTGGCCTCAGGAAAGGCCAGTCCCCATGCGAGTTCCTCGGGGACCTCTCGGCATTCCTCTCCCGTCGATGCCGGGGCCTAAGACCTTGTGTGGAGTCGGGGCCGGAACCTGAGGATTCCTCTCCAGTGCTGACATGGATCTTGGGGTACTTCTGGAGTCTCCCCAGGGGAGTCAGTCCTCGTCTCGAATGCGGGCATGCACTTGCGCTTTCCTCCAGAGCGGTAGCAGCAGTGTCACGCAGTCTACCGCGTGGAACAAAGGATCTATGGTTTTCCCTCGAGTCTTTCCCACGAGGCTTTCCCACGAGGCTTTCCCACAGGGCTGTCCCACGTGCACACGTGGTGGGAGTGGATCCTCGGCTTGAACGTCAAGGCAGTGCAGGGAAAACAGGTTCCTCTGGAATGGACTGACACATCTGGGGGACTCTTGGAATGGTGGCACGACCCTGAAGTTCCTCTCGCCTTTCCTGTGGAGAGCGCCTCCTCTTGAGATGCGACGGGAACGCCGGGAATTCTTTCCCTACGAAACAGGGAAAGGATCCCTCATCTCGAGCTAGGAGGCGGAAACGGGGCTCCCCTGGATGTGTGCGGGACACCACGTGCTTCCTCTCGAGTGGAGACGGGTATGTCGCGGAACTGCTTCAGTTGCAGCAAGGGTGTGAAGGACCCTTTGGAAGTTCCAGTGGTTAGACGTGATTAGCCTCGAGAAGCCTCAGCGGAAATGGGCCTCATCTCGCCTGGAGGGCAAAACCTCCTGGATTTTCTCGAGTTGCGGCAGGTGCTCTCGACTTACGACGGGCACCTCAGGGACCCGCTCTGGTGGCCTCAGGAAAGGCCGGTCCCCATGCGAGTTCCTCGGGGGCCTCTCGGCATTCCTCTCCCGTCGATGCCGGGGCCTAAGACCTTGTGTGGAGTCGGGGCCGGAACCTGAGGATTCCTCTCCAGTGCTGACATGGATCTTCGGGTACTTCTGGAGTCTCCCCAGGGGAGTCAGTCCTCGTCTCGAATGCGGGCATGCACTTGCGCTTTCCTCCAGAGCGGTAGCAGCAGTGTCACGCAGTCCGCCGCGTGGATCAAAGGATCTATGGTTTTCCCTCGAGTCTTTCCCACGAGGCTTTCCCACGAGGCTTTCCCACAGGGCTGTCCCACGTGCACACGTGGTGGGAGTCGATCCTCGGCTTGAACGTCAAGGCAGTGCAGGGAAAACAGGTTCCTTTGGAATGGACTGACACATCTGGGGGACTCTTGGAATGGTGGCACGACCCTGGAGTTCCTCTCGCCTTTCCTGTGGAGAGCGCCTCCTCTGGAGATGCAACGGAAACGCCGGGAATTCTTTCCCTACGAAACAGGGAAAGGATCCCTCATCTCGAGCTAGGAGGCGGAAACGGGGCTCCCCTGGATGTGTGCGGGACCCCACGTGCTTCCTCTCGAGTGGAGACGGGTATGTCGGGGAACTTCTTGAGTTGCAGCAAGGGTGTGAAGGACCCTTTGGAAGTTCCAGTGGTTAGACGTGATTAGCCTCGAGAAGCCTCAGCGGAAATGGGCCTCATCTCGCCTGGAGGGCAAAACCTCCTGGATTTTCTCGAGTTGCGGCAGGTGCTCTCGACTTACGACGGGCACCTCAGGGACCCGCTCTGGTGGCCTCAGGAAAGGCCAGTCCCCATGCGAGTTCCTCGGGGGCCTCTCGGCATTCCTCTCCCGTCGATGCCGGGGCCTAAGACCTTGTGTGGAGTCGGGGCCGGAACCTGAGGATTCCTCTCCAGTGCTGACATGGATCTTCGGGTACTTCTGGAGTCTCCCCAGGGGAGTCAGTCCTCGTCTCGAATGCGGGCATGCACTTGCGCTTTCCTCCAGAGCGGTAGCAGCAGTGTCACGCAGTCCGCCGCGTGGATCAAAGGATCTATGGTTTTCCCTCGAGTCTTTCCCACGAGGCTTTCCCACGAGGCTTTCCCACAGGGCTGTCCCACGTGCACACGTGGTGGGAGTCGATCCTCGGCTTGAACGTCAAGGCAGTGCAGGGAAAACAGGTTCCTTTGGAATGGACTGACACATCTGGGGGACTCTTGGAATGGTGGCACGACCCTGGAGTTCCTCTCGCCTTTCCTGTTGAGAGCGCCTCCTCTTGAGATGCGACGGGAACGCCGGGAATTCTTTCCCTACGAAACAGGGAAAGGATCCCTCATCTCGAGCTAGGAGGCGGAAACGGGGCTCCCCTGGATGTGTGCGGGACCCCACGTGCTTCCTCTCGAGTGGAGACGGGTATGTCGGGGAACTTCTTGAGTTGCAGCAAGGGTTTGAAGGACCCTTTGGAAGTTCCAGTGGTTAGACGTGATTAGCCTCGAGAAGCCTCAGCGGAAATGGGCCTCATCTCGCCTGGAGGGCAAAACCTCCTGGATTTTCTCGAGTTGCGGCAGGTGCTCTCGACTTACGATGGGGACCTCAGGGATCCGCTCTGGTGGCCTCAGGAAAGGCCAGTCCCCATGAGAGTTCCTCGGGGGCCTCTCGGCATTCCTCTCCCGTCGATGCCGGTGCCTAAGACCTTGTGTGGAGTCGGGGCCGGAACCTGAGGATTCCTCTCCAGTGCTGACATGGATCTTGGGGTACTTCTGGAGTCTCCCCAGGGGAGTCAGTCCTCGTCTCGAATGCGGGCATGCACTTGCGCTTTCCTCCAGAGCGGTAGCAGCAGTGTCACGCAGTCCTCCGCGTGGAACAAAGAATCTATGGTTTTACCTCGAGTCTTTCCCACGAGGCTTTCCCAGGAGGCTTTCCCACAGGGCTGTCCCACGTGCACACGTGGTGGGAGTCGATCCTCGGCTTGAACGTCAAGGCAGTGCAGGGAAATCAGGTTCCTCTTGAATGGACTGACACATCTGGGGGACTCTGGGAATGGTGTCACGACCCTGGAGTTCCTCTCGCCTTTCCTGTGGAGAGCGCCTCCTCTTGAGATGCGACGGGAACGCCGGGAATTCTTTCCCTACGAAACAGGGAAAGGATCCCTCATCTCGAGCTAGGAGGCGGAAACGGGGCTCCCCTGGATGTGTGCGGGACCCCACGTGCTTCCTCTCGAGTGGAGACGGGTATGTCGGGAAACTTCTTGAGTTGCAGCAAGGGTGTGAAGGACCCTTTGGAAGTTCCAGTGGTTAGACGTGATTAGCCTCGAGAAGCCTCAGCGGAAATGGGCCTCATCTCGCCTGGAGGGCAAAACCTCCTGGATTTTCTCGAGTTGCGGCAGGTGCTCTCGACTTATGACGGGGACCTGAGGGACCCGCTCTGGTGGCCTCAGGAAAGGCCAGTCCCCATGCGAGTTCCTCGGGGGCCTCTCGGGATTCCTCTCCCGTCGATGTCGGGGCCTAAGACCTTGTGTGGAGTCGGGGCCGGAACGTGAGGATTCCTCTCCAGTGCTGACATGGATCTTGGGGTACTTCTGGAGTCTCCCCAGGGGAGTCAGTCCTCGTCTCGAATGCTGGCATGCACTTGCGCTTTCCTCCAGAGCGGTAGCAGCAGTGTCACGCAGTCCGCCGCGTGGATCAAAGGATCTATGGTTTTCCCTCGAGTCTTTCCCACGAGGCTTTCCCACGAGGCTTTCCCACAGGGCTGTCCCACGTGCACACGTGGTGGGAGTCGATCCTCGGCTTGAACGTCAAGGCAGTGCAGGGAAAACAGGTTCCTTTGGAATGGACTGACACATTTGGGGGACTCTTGGAATGGTGGCACGACCCTGGAGTTCCTCTCGCCTTTCCTGTTGAGAGCGCCTCCTCTTGAGATGCGACGGGAACGCCGGGAATTCTTTCCCTACGAAACAGGGAAAGGATCCCTCATCTCGAGCTAGGAGGCGGAAACGGGGCTCCCCTGGATGTGTGCGGGACCCCACGTGCTTCCTCTCGAGTGGAGACGGGTATGTCGGGGAACTTCTTGAGTTGCAGCAAGGGTTTGAAGGACCCTTTGGAAGTTCCAGTGGTTAGACGTGATTAGCCTCGAGAAGCCTCAGCGGAAATGGGCCTCATCTCGCCTGGAGGGCAAAACCTCCTGGATTTTCTCGAGTTGCGGCAGGTGCTCTCGACTTACGATGGGGACCTCAGGGATCCGCTCTGGTGGCCTCAGGAAAGGCCAGTCCCCATGAGAGTTCCTCGGGGGCCTCTCGGCATTCCTCTCCCGTCGATGCCGGTGCCTAAGACCTTGTGTGGAGTCGGGGCCGGAACCTGAGGATTCCTCTCCAGTGCTGACATGGATCTTGGGGTACTTCTGGAGTCTCCCCAGGGGAGTCAGTCCTCGTCTCGAATGCGGGCATGCACTTGCGCTTTCCTCCAGAGCGGTAGCAGCAGTGTCACGCAGTCCGCCGCGTGGAACAAAGAATCTATGGTTTTCCCTCGAGTCTTTCCCACGAGGCTTTCCCAGGAGGCTTTCCCACAGGGCTGTCCCACGTGCACACGTGGTGGGAGTCGATCCTCGGCTTGAACGTCAAGGCAGTGCAGGGAAATCAGGTTCCTCTGGAATGGACTGACACATCTGGGGGACTCTGGGAATGGTGTCACGACCCTGGAGTTCCTCTCGCCTTTCCTGTGGAGAGCGCCTCCTCTTGAGATGCGACGGGAACGCCGGGAATTCTTTCCCTACGAAACAGGGAAAGGATCCCTCATCTCGAGCTAGGAGGCGGAAACGGGGCTCCCCTGGATGTGTGCGGGACCCCACGTGCTTCCTCTCGAGTGGAGACGGGTATGTCGGGAAACTTCTTGAGTTGCAGCAAGGGTGTGAAGGACCCTTTGGAAGTTCCAGTGGTTAGACGTGATTAGCCTCGAGAAGCCTCAGCGGAAATGGGCCTCATCTCGCCTGGAGGGCAAAACCTCCTGGATTTTCTCGAGTTGCGGCAGGTGCTCTCGACTTATGACGGGGACCTGAGGGACCCGCTCTGGTGGCCTCAGGAAAGGCCAGTCCCCATGCGAGTTCCTCGGGGGCCTCTCGGGATTCCTCTCCCCTCGATGTCGGGGCCTAAGACCTTGTGTGGAGTCGGGGCCGGAACGTGAGGATTCCTCTCCAGTGCTGACATGGATCTTGGGGTACTTCTGGAGTCTCCCCAGGGGAGTCAGTCCTCGTCTCGAATGCTGGCATGCACTTGCGCTTTCCTCCAGAGCGGTAGCAGCAGTGTCACGCAGTCCGCCGCGTGGATCAAAGGATCTATGGTTTTCCCTCGAGTCTTTCCCACGAGGCTTTCCCACGAGGCTTTCCCACAGGGCTGTCCCACGTGCACACGTGGTGGGAGTCGATCCTCGGCTTGAACGTCAAGGCAGTGCAGGGAAAACAGGTTCCTCTGGAATGGACTGACATATCTGGGGGACTCTTGGAATGGTGGCACGACCCTGGAGTTCCTCTCGCCTTTCCTGTGGAGAGCGCCTCCTCTTGAGATGCGACGGGAACGCCGGGAATTCTTTCCTTACGAAACAGGGAAAGGATCCCTCATCTCGAGCTAGGAGGCGGAAACGGGGCTCCCCTGGATGTGTGCGGGACCCCACGTGCTTCCTCTCGAGTGGAGACGGGTATGTCGGGGAACTTCTTGAGTTGCAGCAAGGGTGTGAAGGACCCTTTGGAAGTTCCAGTGGTTAGACGTGATTAGCCTGGAGAAGCCTCAGCGGAAATGGGCCTCATCTCGCCTGGAGGGCAAAACCTCCTGGATTTTCTCGAGTTGCGGCAGGTGCTCTCGACTTACGACGGGCACCTCAGGGACCCGCTCTGGTGGCCTCAGGAAAGGCCAGTCCCCCTGCGAGTTCCTCGGGGGCCTCTCGGCATTCCTCTCCCGTCGATGCCGGGGCCTAAGACCTTGTGGGGAGTCCGGGCCTTAACCTGAGGATTCCTCTCGAGTACTGACATGGATCTTGGGGTACTTCTGGAGTCTCCCCAGGGGAGTCATTCCTCGTCTCGAATGCGGGCATGCACTTGCGCTTTCCTCCAGAACGGTAGCAGCAATGTCACGCAGTCCGCCATGTGGATCAAAGGATCTATGGTTTTCCCTCGAGTCTTTCCCACGAGGCTTTCCCACGAGGCTTTCCCACAGGGCTGTCCCACGTGCACACGTGGTGGGAGTCGATCCTCGGCTTGAACGTCAAGGCAGTTCAGGGAAAACAGGTTCCTCTGGAATGGACTGACACATCTGGGGGACTCTTGGAATGGTGTCACGACCCTGGAGTTCCTCTCGCCTTTCCTGTGGAGAGCGCCTCCTCTTGAGATGGGACGGGAACGCCGGGAATTCTTTCCCTACGAAACAGGGAAAGGATCCCTCATCTCGAGCTAGGAGGCGGAAACGGGGCTCCCCTGGATGTGTGCGGGACCCCACGTGCTTCCTCTCGAGTGGAGACGGGTATGTCGGGGAACTTCTTGAGTTGCAGCAAGGGTGTGAAGGACCCTTTGGAAGTTCCAGTGGTTAGATGTGATTAGCCTCGAGAAGCCTCAGCGGAAATGGGCCTCATCTCGCCTGGAGGGCAAAACCTCCTGGATTTTCTCGAGTTGCGGCAGGTGCTCTCGACTTACGAAGGGCACATCAGGAACCCGCTCTGGTGGCCTCAGGAAAGGCCAGTCCCCATGCGAGTTCCTCGGGGGCCTCTCGGCATTCCCCTCCCGTCGATGCAGGGGCCTAAGGCCTTGTGTGGAGTCGGGGCCGGAACCTGAGGATTCCTCTCCAGTGCTGACATGGATCTTGGGGTACTTCTGGAGTCTCCCCAGGGGAGTCAGTCCTCGTCTCGAATGCGGGCATGCACTTGCGCTTTCCTCCAGAGCGGTAGCAGCAGTGTCACGCAGTCCGCCTCGTGGATCAAAGGATCTATGGTTTTCCCTCGAGTCTTTCCCACGAGGCTTTCCCACGAGGCTTTCCCACAGGGCTGTCCCACGTGCATACGTGGTGGGAGTCGATCCTCGGGTTGAACGTCAAGGCTGTGCAGGGAAAACAGTTTCCTCTGGAATGGACTGACACATCTGGGGGACTCTTGGAATGGTGGCACGACCCTGGAGTTCCTCTCGCCTTTCCTGTGGAGAGCGCCTCCTCTTGAGATGCGACGGGAACGCCGGGAATTCTTTCCCTACGAAACAGGGAAAGGATCCCTCATCTCGAGCTAGGAGGCGGAAACGGGGCTCCCCTGGATGTGTGCGGGACCCCACGTGCTTCCTCTCGAGTGGAGACGGGTATGTCGGGGAACTTCTTGAGTTGCAGCAAGGGTGTGAAGGACCCTTTGGAAGTTCCAGTGGTTAGACGTGATTAGCCTCGAGAAGCCTCAGCGGAAATGGGCCTCATCTCGCCTGGAGGGCAAAACCTCCTGGATTTTCTCAAGTTGCGGCAGGTGCTCTCGACTTACGACGGGGTCCTCAGGGACCCGCTCTGGTGGCCTCAGGAAAGGCCAGTCCCCATGCGAGTTCCTCGGGGGCCTCTCGGCATTCCTCTCCCGTCGATGCCGGGGCCTAAGACCTTGTGTGGAGTCGGGGCCGGAACCTGAGGATTCCTCTCCAGTGCTGACATGGATCTTGGGGTACTTCTGGAGTCTCCCCAGGGGAGTCAGTCCTCGTCTCGAATGCGGGCATGCACTTGCGCTTTCCTCCAGAGCGGTAGCAGCAGTGTCACGCAGTCCGCCTCGTGGATCAAAGGATCTATGGTTTTCCCTCGAGTCTTTCCCAGGAGGCTTTCCCACGAGGCTTTCCCACAGGGCTGTCCCACGTGCATACTTGGTGGGAGTCGATCCTCGGGTTGAACGTCAAGGCTGTGCAGGGAAAACAGGTTCCTCTGGAATGGACTGACACATCTTGGGGTCTCTTGGAATGGTGCCACGACCCTGGAGTTCCTCTCTCCTTTCCTGTGGAGAGCACCACCTCTTGAGATGCGACGTGAACGCCGGGAATTCTTTCCCTACGAAACAGGGAAAGGATCCCTCATCTCGAGCTAGGAGGAGGAAACGGGGCTCCTCTGGATGTGTGCGGGACTCCACGTGCTTCCTCTCGAGTGGAGACGGGTATGTCGCGGAACTGCTTCAGTTGCAGCAAGGGTGTGAAGGACCCTTTGGAAGTTCCAGTGGTTAGATGTGATTAGCCTCGAGAAGCCTCAGCGGAAATGGGCCTCATCTCGCCTGGAGGGCAAAACCTCCTGGATTTTCTCGAGTTGCGGCAGGTGCTCTCGACTTACGATGGGGACCTCAGGGACCCGCTCTGGTGGCCTCAGGAAAGGCCAGTCCCCATGCGAGTTCCTCGGGGGCCTCTCGGCATTCCTCTCCCGTCGATGCCGGGGCCTAAGACCTTGTGTGGAGTCTGGGCCGGAATCTGAGGATTCCTCTCCAGTGCTGACATGGATCTTGGGGTACTTCTGGAGTCTCCCCAGGGGAGTCAGTCCTCGTTTCGAATGCGGGCATGCACTTGCGCTTTCCTCCAGAGCGGTAGCAGCAGTGTCACGCAGTCCGCCGCGTGGATCAAAGGATCTATGGATTTCCCTCGAGTCTTTCCCACGAGGCTTTCCCACAGGGCTGTCCCACGTGCACACGTGGTGGGAGTCGATCCTTGGCTTGAACGTCAAGGCAGTGCAGGGAAAACAGGTTCCTCTGGAATGGACTGACACATCTGGGGGACTCTTGGAATGGTGGCACGACCCTGGAGTTCCTCTCGCCTTTCCTGTGGAGAGCGCCTCCTCTTGAGATGCGACGGGAACGCCGGGAATTCTTTCCCTACGAAACAGGGAAAGGATCCCTCATCTCGAGCTAGGAGGCGGAAACGGGGCTCCCCTGGATGTGTGCGGGACCCCACGTGCTTCCTCTCGAGTGGAGACGGGTATGTCGGGGAACTTCTTGAGTTGCAGCAAGGGTGTGAAGGACCCATGGAAGTTCCAGTGGTTAGACGTGATTAGCCTTGAGAAGCCTCAGCGGAAATGGGCCTCATCTCGCCTGGAGGGCAAAACCTCCTGGATTTTCTCGAGTTGCGGCAGGTGCTCTCGACTTACGACGGTGACCTCAGGGACCCGCTCTGGTGGCCTCAGGAAAGGCCAGTCCCCATGCGAGTTCCTCGGGGGCCTCTCGGCATTCCTCTCCCGTCGATGCCGGGGCCTAAGACCTTGTGTGGAGTCGGGGCCGGAACCTGAGGATTCCTCTCCAGTGCTGACATGGATCTTGGGGTACTTCTGGAGTCTCCCCAGGGGAGTCAGTCCTCGTCTCGAATGCGGGCATGCACTTGCGCTTTCCTCCAGAGCGGTAGCAGCAGTGTCACGCAGTCTGCCGCATGTATCAAAGGATCTATGGTTTTCCCTCGAGTCTTTCCCACGAGGCTTTCCCACGAGGCTTTCCCACAGGGCTGTCCCACGTGCACACGTGGTGGGAGTCTATCCTCGGCTTGAACGTCAAGGCAGTGCAGGGAAAACAGGTTCCTCTGGAATGGACTGACACATCTGGGGGACTCTTGGAATGGTGGCACGACCCTGGAGTTCCTCTCGCCTTTCCTGTGGAGAGCGCCTCCTCTTGAGATGCGACGGGAACGCCGGGAATTCTTTCCCTACGAAACAGGGAAAGGATCCCTCATCTCGAGCTAGGAGGCAGAAACGGGGCTGCCCTGGATGTGTGCGGGACCCCACGTGCTACCTCTCGAGTGGAGACGGGTATGACGGGGAACTACTTGAGTTGCAGCAAGGGTGTGAAGGACCCTTTGGAAGTTCCAGTGGTTAGACGTGATTAGCCTCGAGAAGCCTCAGCGGAAATGGGCCTCATCTCGCCTGGAGGGCAAAACCTCCTGGATTTTCTCGAGTTGCGGCAGGTGCTCTCGACTTACGACGGGGAACTCAGGGAACCGCTCTGGTGGCCTCAGGAAAGGCCAGTCCCCATGCGAGTTCCTCGGGGGCCTCTCGGGATTCCTCTCCCGTCGATGCCGGGGCCTAAGACCTTGTGTGGAGTCGGGGACGGAACCTGAGGATTCCTCTCCAGTGCTGACATGGATCTTGGGGTACTTCTGGAGTCTCCCCAGGGGAGTCAGTCCTCGTCTCGAATGCGGGCATGCACTTGCGCTTTCCTCCAGAGCGGTAGCAGCAGTGTCACGCAGTCCGCCGCGTGGATCAAAGGATCTATGGTTTTCCCTCGAGTCTTTCCCACGAGGCTTTCCCACGAGGCTTTCCCACAGGGCTGTCCCACGTGCACACGTGGTGGGAGTCGATCCTCGGCTTGAACGTCAAGGCAGTGCAGGGAAAACATGTTCCTCTGGAATGGACTGGCACATCTGGGGGACTCTTGGAATGGTGGCACGACCCTGGAGTTCCTCTCGCCTTTCCTGTGGAGAGCGCCTCCTCTTGAGATGCGACGGGAACGCCGGGAATTCTTTCCCTACGAAACAGGGAAAGGATCCCTCATCTCGAGCTAGGAGGCGGAAACGGGGCTCCCCTGGATGTGTGCGGGACCCCACGTGCTTCCTCTCGAGTGGAGACGGGTATGTCGGGGAACTTCTTGAGTTGCAGCAAGGGTGTGAAGGACCCATGGAAGTTCCAGTGGTTAGACGTGATTAGCCTTGAGAAGCCTCAGCGGAAATGGGCCTCATCTCGCCTGGAGGGCAAAACCTCCTGGATTTTCTCGAGTTGCGGCAGGTGCTCTCGACTTACGACGGTGACCTCAGGGACCCGCTCTGGTGGCCTCAGGAAAGGCCAGTCCCCATGCGAGTTCCTCGGGGGCCTCTCGGCATTCCTCTCCCGTCGATGCCGGGGCCTAAGACCTTGTGTGGCGTCGGGGCCGGAACCTGAGGATTCCTCTCCAGTGCTGACATGGATCTTGGGGTACTTCTGGAGTCTCCCCAGGGGAGTCAGTCCTCGTCTCGAATGCGGGCATGCACTTGCGCTTTCCTCCAGAGCGGTAGCAGCAGTGTCACGCAGTCTGCCGCATGTATCAAAGGATCTATGGTTTTCCCTCGAGTCTTTCCCACGAGGCTTTCCCACGAGGCTTTCCCACAGGGCTGTCCCACGTGCACACGTGGTGGGAGTCTATCCTCGGCTTGAACGTCAAGGCAGTGCAGGGAAAACAGGTTCCTCTGGAATGGACTGACACATCTGGGGGACTCTTGGAATGGTGGCACGACCCTGGAGTTCCTCTCGCCTTTCCTGTGGAGAGCGCCTCCTCTTGAGATGCGACGGGAACGCCGGGAATTCTTTCCCTACGAAACAGGGAAAGGATCCCTCATCTCGAGCTAGGAGGCAGAAACGGGGCTGCCCTGGATGTGTGCGGGACCCCACGTGCTTCCTCTCGAGTGGAGACGGGTATGTCGGGGAACTACTTGAGTTGCAGCAAGGGTGTGAAGGACCCTTTGGAAGTTCCAGTGGTTAGACGTGATTAGCCTCGAGAAGCCTCAGCGGAAATGGGCCTCATCTCGCCTGGAGGGCAAAACCTCCTGGATTTTCTCGAGTTGCGGCAGGTGCTCTCGACTTACGACGGGGACCTCAGGGAACCGCTCTGGTGGCCTCAGGAAAGGCCAGTCCCCATGCGAGTTCCTCGGGGGCCTCTCGGCATTCCTCTCCCGTCGATGCCGGGGCCTAAGACCTTGTGTGGAGTCGGGGCCGGAACCTGAGGATTCCTCTCCAGTGCTGACATGGATCTTGGGGTACTTCTGGAGTCTCCCCAGGGGAGTCAGTCCTCGTCTCGAATGCGGGCATGCACTTGCGCTTTCCTCCAGAGCGGTAGCAGCAGTGTCACGCTGTCCGCCGCGTGGATCAAAGGATCTATGGTTTTCCCTCGAGTCTTTCCCACGAGGCTTTCCCACGAGGCTTTCCCACAGGGCTGTCCCACGTGCACACGTGGTGGGAGTCGATCCTCGGCTTGAACGTCAAGGCAGTGCAGGGAAAACATGTTCCTCTGGAATGGACTGGCACATCTGGGGGACTCTTGGAATGGTGGCACGACCCTGGAGTTCCTCTCGCCTTTCCTGTGGAGAGCGCCTCCTCTTGAGATGCGACGGGAACGCCGGGAATTCTTTCCCTACGAAACAGGGAAAGGATCCCTCATCTCGAGCTAGGAGGCGGAAACGGGGCTCCCCTGGATGTGTGCGGGACCCCACGTGCTTCCTCTCGAGTGGAGACGGGTATGTCGGGGAACTTCTTGAGTTGCAGCAAGGGTGTGAAGGACCCTTTGGAAGTTCCAGTGGTTAGACGTGATTAGCCTCGAGAAGCCTCAGCGGAAATGGGCCTCATCTCACCTGGAGGGCAAAACCTCCTGGATTTTCTCGAGTTGCGGCAGGTGCCCTCGACTTACGACGGGGACCTCAGGGACCCGCTCTGGTGGCCTCAGGAAAGGCCAGTCCCCATGCGAGTTCCTCGGGGGCCTCTCGGCATTCCTCTCCCGTCGATGCCGGGGCCTAAGACCTTGTGTGGAGTCGGGGCCGGAACCTGAGGATTCCTCTCCAGTGCTGACATGGATCTTGGGGTACTTCTGGAGTCTCCCCAGGGGAGTCAGTCCTCGTCTCGAATGCGGGCATGCACTTGCGCTTTCCTCCAGAGCGGTAGCAGCAGTGTCACGCAGTCCGCCGCGTGGATCAAAGGATCTATGGTTTTCCCTCGAGTCTTTCCCACGAGGCTTTCCCACGAGGCTTTCCCACAGGGCTGTCCCACGTGCACACGTGGTGGGAGTCGATCCTCGGCTTGAACGTCAAGGCAGTGCAGGGAAAACAGGTTCCTCTGGAATGGACTGACACATCTGGGGGTCTCTTGGAATGGTGCCACGACCCTGGAGTTCCTCTCGCCTTTCCTGTGGAGAGCGCCACCTCTTGAGATGCGACGGGAACGCCGGGAATTCTTTCCCTACGAAACAGGGAAAGGATCCCTCATCTCGAGCTAGGAGGCGGAAACGGGGCTCCCCTGGATGTGTGCGGGACCCCACGTGCTTCCTCTCGAGTGGAGACGGGTATGTCGCGGAACTGCTTCAGTTGCAGCAAGGGTGTGAAGGACCCTTTGGAAGTTCCAGTGGTTAGATGTGATTAGCCTCGAGAAGCCTCAGCGGAAATGGGCCTCATCTCGCCTGGAGGGCAAAACCTCCTGGATTTTCTCGAGTTGCGGCAGGTGCTCTCGACTTACGACGGGGACCTCAGGGACCCGCTCTGGTGGCCTCAGGAAAGGCCAGTCCCCATGCGAGTTCCTCGGGGGCCTCTCGGCATTCCTCTCCCGTCGATGCCGGGGCCTAAGACCTTGTGTGGAGTCGGGGCCGGAACCTGAGGATTCCTCTCCAGTGCTGACATGGATCTTGGGGTACTTCTGGAGTCTCCCCAGGGGAGTCAGTCCTCGTCTCGTATGCGGGCATGCACTTGCGCTTTCCTCCAGAGCGGTAGCAGCAGTGTCACGCAGTCCGCCGCGTGGATCAAAGGATCTATGGTTTTCCCTCGAGTCTTTCCCACGAGGCTTTCCCACGAGGCTTTCCCACAGGGCTGTCCCACGTGCACACGTGGTGGGAGTCGATCCTCGGCTTGAACGTCAAGGCAGTGTAGGGAAAACAGGTTCCTCTGGAATGGACTGACACATCTGGGGGTCTCTTGGAATGGTGACACGACCCTGGAGTTCCTCTCGCCTTTCCTGTGGAGAGCGCCACCTCTTGAGATGCGACGGGAACGCCGGGAATTCTTTCCCTACGAAACAGGGAAAGGATCCCTCATTTCGAGCTAGGAGGCGGAAACGGGGCTGCCCTGGATGTGTGCGGGACCCCACGTGCTTCCTCTCGAGTGGAGACGGGTATGTCGCGGAACTGCTTCAGTTGCAGCAAGGGTGTGAAGGACTCTTTGGAAGTTCCAGTGTTTAGACGTGATTAGCCTCGAGAAGCCTCAGCGGAAATGGGCCTCATCTCGCCTGTAGGGCAAAACCTCCTGGATTTTCTCGAGTTGCGGCAGGTGCTCTCGACTTACGACGGGGACCTTAGGGTCCCGCTCTGGTGGCCTCAGGAAAGGCCAGTCCCCATGCGAGTTCCTCGGGGGCCTCTCGGCATTCCTCTCCCGTCGATGCCGGGGCCTAAGACCTTGTGTGGAGTCGGGGCCGGAACCTGAGGATTCCTCTCCAGAGATGACATGTATCTTGGGGTACTTCTGGAGTCTCCCCAGGAGAGTCAGTCCTCGTCTCGAATGAGGGCATGCACTTGCGCTTTCCTCCAGAGCGGTAGCTGCAGTGTCACGCAGTCCGCCGCGTGGATAAAAGGATCTATGGTTTTCCCTCGAGTCTTTCCCACGAGGCTTTCCCACGAGGCTTTCCCACAGGGCTGTCCCACGTGCACACGTGGTGGGAGTCGATCCTCGGCTTGAACGTCAAGGCAGTGCAGGGAAAACAGGTTCCTCTGGAATGGACTGACACATCTGGGGGTCTCTTGGAATGGTGCCACGACCCTGGAGTTCCTCTCGCCTTTCCTGTGGAGAGCGCCACCTCTTGAGATGCGACGGGAACGCCGGGAATTCTTTCCCTACGAAACAGGGAAAGGATCCCTCATCTCGAGCTAGGAGGCGGAAACGGGGCTCCCCTGGATGTGTGCGGGACCCCACGTGCTTCCTCTCGAGTGGAGACGGGTATGTCGTGGAACTGCTTCAGTTCCAGCAAGGGTGTGAAGGACCCTTTGGAAGTTCCAGTGGTTAGATGTGATTAGCCTCGAGAAGCCTCAGCGGAAATGGGCCTCATCTCGCCTGGAGGGCAAAACCTCCTGGATTTTCTCGAGTTGCGGCAGGTGCTCTCGACTTACGACGGGGACCTCAGGGTCCCGCTCTGGTGGCCTCAGGAAAGGCCAGTCCCCATGCGAGTTCCTCGGGGGCCTCTCGGCATTCCTCTCCCGTCGATGCCGGGGCCTAAGACCTTGTGTGGAGTCGGGGCCTGAACCTGAGGATTCCTCTCCAGAGATGACATGGATCTTGGGGTACTTCTGGAGTCTCCCCAGGAGAGTCAGTCCTCGTCTCGAATGCGGGCATGCACTTGCGCTTTCCTCCAGAGCAGTAGCAGCAGTGTCACGCAGTCCGCCGCGTGGATCAAAGGATCTATGGTTTTCCCTCGAGTCTTTCCCACGAGGCTTTCCCACGAGGCTTTCCCACAGGGCTGTCCCACGTGCACACGTGGTGGGAGTCGATCCTCGGCTTGAACGTCAAGGCAGTGCAGGGAAAACAGGTTCCTCTGGAATGGACTGACACATCTGGGGGTCTCTTGGAATGGTGGCACGACCCTGGAGTTCCTCTCGCCTTTCCTGTGGAGAGCGCCTCTTCTTGAGATGCGACGGGAACGCCGGGAATTCTTTCCCTACGAAACAGGGAAAGGATCCCTCATCTCGAGCAAGGAGGCGGAAACGGGGCTGCCCTGGATGTGTGCGGGACCCCACGTGCTTCCTCTCGAGTGGAGACGGGTATGTCGCGGAACTGCTTCAGTTGCAGCAAGGGTGTGAAGGACCCTTTGGAAGTTCCAGTGTTTAGACGTGATTAGCCTCGAGAAGCCTCAGCGGAAATGGGCCTCATCTCGCCTGGAGGGCAAATCTCCTGGATTTTCTCGAGTTGCGGCAGGTGCTCTCGACTTACGACGGGGACCTCAGGGACCCGCTCTGGTGGCCTCAGGAAAGGCCAGTCCCCATGCGAGTTCCTCGGGGGCCTCTCGGCATTCCTCTCCCGTCGATGCCGGGGCCTAAGACCTTGTGTGGAGTCGGGGCCGGAACCTGAGGATTCCTCTCCAGAGCTGACATGGATCTTGGGGTACTTCTGGAGTCTCCCCAGGAGACTCAGTCCTCGTCTCGAATGCGGGCATGCACTTGCGCTTTCCTCCAGAGCGGTAGCAGCAGTGTCACGCAGTCCGCCGCGTGGATCAAAGGATCTATGGTTTTCCCTCGAGTCTTTCCCACGAGGCTTTCCTACAGGGCTGTCCCACGTGCACACGTGGTGGGAGTCGATCCTCGGCTTGAACGTCAAGGCAGTGCAGGGAAAACAGGTTCCTCTGGAATGGACTAACACATCTGGGGGTCTCTTGGAATGGTGGCACGACCCTGGAGTTCCTCTCGCCTTTCCTGTGGAGAGCGCCTCCTCTTGAGATGCGACGGGAACGCCGGGAATTCTTTCCCTACGAAACAGGGAAAGGATCCCTCATCTCGAGCTAGGAGGCGGAAACGGGGCTGCCATGGATGTGTGCGGGACCCCACGTGCTTCCTCTCGAGTGGAGACGGGTATGTCGCGGAACTGCTTCAGTTGCAGCAAGGGTGTGAAGGACCCTTTGGAAGTTCCAGTGTTTAGACGTGATTAGCCTCGAGAAGCCTCAGCGGAAATGGGCCTCATCTCGCCTGGAGGGCAAAACCTCCTGGATTTTCTCGAGTTGCGGCAGGTGCTCTCGACTTACGACGGGGACCTCAGGGACCCGCTCTGGTGGCCTCAGGAAAGGCCAGTCCCCATGCGAGTTCCTCGGGGGCCTCTCGGCATTCCTCTCCCGTCGATGCCGGGGCCTAAGACTGTGTGGAGTCGGGGCCGGAACCTGAGGATTCCTCTCCAGAGCTGACATGGATCTTGGGGTACTTCTGGAGTCTCCCCAGGAGAGTCAGTCCTCGTCTCGAATGCGGGCATGCACTTGCGCTTTCCTCCAGAGCGGTAGCAGCAGTGTCACGCAGTCCGCCGCGTGGATCAAAGGATCTATGGTTTTCCCTCGAGTCTTTCCCACGAGGCTTTCCCACGAGGCTTTCCCACAGGGCTGTCCCACGTGCACACGTGGTGGGAGTCGATCCTCGGCTTGAACGTCAAGGCAGTGCAGGGAAAACAGGTTCCTCTGGAATGGACTGACACATCTGGGGGTCTCTTGGAATGGTGGCACGACCCTGGAGTTCCTCTCTCCTTTCCTGTGGAGAGCGCCACCTCTTGAAATGCGACGGGAACGCCGGGAATTCTTTCCCTACGAAACAGGGAAAGGATCCCTCATCTCGAGCTAGGAGGCGGAAACGGGGCTCCCCTGGATGTGTGCGGGACCCCACGTGCTTCCTCTCGAGTGGAGACGGGTATGTCGGGGAACTTCTTGAGTTGCAGCAAGGGTGTGAAGGACCCTTTGGAAGTTCCAGTGGTTAGACGTGATTAGCCTCGAGAAGCCTCAGCGGAAATGGGCCTCATCTCGCCTGGAGGGCAAAACCTCCTGGAATTTCTCGAGTTGGGGCAGGTGTTCTCGACTTACGACGGGGACCTCAGGGACCCGCACTGGTGGCCTCAGGAAAGGCCAGTCCCCATGCGAGTTCCTCGGGGGCCTCTCGGGATTCCTCTCCCTTCGATGCCGGGGCCAAAGACCTTGTGTGGAGTCGGGGCCGGAACCTGAGGATTCCTCTCCAGTGCTGACATGGATCTTGGGGTACTTCTGGAGTCTCCCCAGTGGAGTCAGTCTTCGTCTCGAATGCGGGCATGCACTTGCGCTTTCCTCCAGAGCGGTAGCAGCAGTGTCACGCAGTCCGCCGCGTGGATCAAAGGATCTATGGATTTCCCTCGAGTCTTTCCCACGAGGCTTTCCCACAGGGCTGTCCCACGTGCACACGTGGTGGGAGTCGATCCTCGGCTTGCACGTCAAGGCAGTGCAGGGAAAACAGGTTCCTCTGGAATGGACTGACACATCTGGGGGACTCTTGGAATGGTGGCACGACCCTGGAGTTCCTCTCGCCTTTCCTGTGGAGAGCGCCTCCTCTTGAGATGCGACGGGAACGCCGGGAATTCTTTCCCTACGAAACAGGGAAAGGATCCCTCATCTCGAGCTAGGAGGCGGAAACGGGGCTCCCCTGGATGTGTGCGGGACCCCACGTGCTTCCTCTCGAGTGGAGACGGGTATGTCGGGGAACTTCTTGAGTTGCAGCAAGGGTGTGAAGGACCCATGGAAGTTCCAGTGGTTAGACGTGATTAGCCTTGAGAAGCCTCAGTGGAAATGGGCCTCATCTCGCCTGGAGGGCAAAACCTCCTGGATTTTCTCGAGTTGCGGCAGGTGCTCTCGACTTACCACGGTGACCTCAGGGACCCGCTCTGGTGGCCTCAGGAAAGGCCAGTCCCCATGCGAGTTCCTCAGGGGCCTCTCGGCATTCCTCTCCCGTCGATGCCGGGGCCTAAGACCTTGTGTGGAGTCGGGGCCGGAACCTGAGGATTCCTCTCCAGTGCTGACATGGATCTTGGGGTACTTCTGGAGTCTCCCCAGGGGAGTCAGTCCTCGTCTCGAATGCGGGCATGCACTTGCGCTTTCCTCCAGAGCGGTAGCAGCAGTGTCACGCAGTCCGCCGCGTGGATCAAAGGATCTATGGTTTTCCCTCGAGTCTTTCCCACGAGGCTTTCCCACGAGGCTTTCCCACAGGGCTGTCCCACGTGCACACGTGGTGGGAGTCGATCCTCGGCTTGAACGTCAAGGCAGTGCAGGGAAAACATGTTCCTCTGGAATGGACTGGCACATCTGGGGGACTCTTGGAATGGTGGCACGACCCTGGAGTTCCTCTCGCCTTTCCTGTGGAGAGCGCCTCCTTTTGAGAGGCGACGGGAACGCCGGGAATTCTTTCCCTACGAAACAGGGAAAGGATCCCTCATCTCGAGCTAGGAGGCGGAAACGGGGCTCCCCTGGATGTGTGCGGGACCCCACGTGCTTCCTCTCGAGTGGAGACGGGTATGTCGCGGAACTGCTTCAGTTGCAGCAAGGGTGTGAAGGACCCTTTGGAAGTTCCAGTGGTTAGACGTGATTAGCCTCGAGAAGCCTCAGCGGAAATGGGCCTCATCTCGCCTGGAGGGCAAAACCTCCTGGATTTTCTCGAGTTGCGGCAGGTGCCCTCGACTTACGACGGGGACCTCAGGGACCCGCTCTGGTGGCCTCAGGAAAGGCCAGTCCCCATGCGAGTTCCTCGGGGGCCTCTCGGCATTCCTCTCCCGTCGATGCCGGGGCCTAAGACCTTGTGTGGCGTCGGGGCCGGAACCTGAGGATTCCTCTGCAGTTCTGACATGGATCTTGGGGTACTTCTGGAGTCTCCCCAGGGGAGTCAGTCCTCGTCTCGAATGCTGGCATGCACTTGCGCTTTCCTCCAGAGCGGTAGCAGCAGTGTCACGCAGTCCGCCGCGTGGATCAAAGGATCTATGGTTTTCCCTCGAGTCTTTCCCACGAGGCTTTCCCACGAGGCTTTCCCACAGGGCTGTCCCACGTGCACACGTGGTGGGAGTCGATCCTCGGCTTGAACGTCAAGGCAGTGCAGGGAAAACAGGTTCCTCTGGAATGGACTGACACATCTGGGGGACTCTTAGAATGGTGGCACGACCCTGGAGTTCCTCTCGCCTTTCCTGTGGAGAGCGCCTCCTCTTGAGATGCGACGGGTACGCCGGGAATTCTTTCCCTACGAAACAGGGAAAGGATCCCTCATCTCGAGCTAGGAGGCGGAAACGGGGCTCCCCTGGATGTGTGCGGGACCCCACGTGCTTCCTCTCGAGTGGAGACGGGTATCTCGGGGAACTTCTTGAGTTGCAGCAAGGGTGTGAAGGACCCTTTGGAAGTTCCAGTGGTTAGACGTGATTAGCCTCGAGAAGCCTCAGCGGAAATGGGCCTCATCTCGCCTGGAGGGCAAAACCTCCTGGATTTTCTCGAGTTGCGGCTGGTGCTCTCGACTTACGACGGGGACCTCAGGGACCCGCTCTGGTGGCCTCAGGAAAGGCCAGTCCCCATGCGAGTTCCACGGGGGCCTCTCGGCATTCCTCTCCCGTCGATGCCGGGGCCTAAGACCTTGTGTGGAGTCGGGGCCGGAACCTGAGGATTCCTCTCCAGTGCTGACATGGATCTTGGGGTACTTCTGGAGTCTACCCAGGGGAGTCAGTCCTCGTCTCGAATGCGGGCATGCACTTGCGCTTTCCTCCAGAGCGGTAGCTGCAGTGTCACGCATTCAGCCGCGTGGATCAAAGGATCTATGGTTTTCCCTCGAGTCTTTCCCACGAGGCTTTCCCACGAGGCTTTCCCACAGGGCTGTCCCACGTGCACACGTGGTGGGAGTCGATCCTCGGCTTGAACGTCAAGGCAGTGCAGGGAAAACAGGTTCCTCTGGAATGGACTGACACATCTGGGGGTCTCTTGGAATGGTGCCACGACCCTGGAGTTCCTCTCGCCTTTCCTGTGGAGAGCGCCTCCTCTTGAGATGCGACGGGAACGCCGGGAATTCTTTCCCTACGAAACAGGGAAAGGATCCCTCATCTCGAGCTAGGAGGCGGAAACGGGGCTCCCCTGGATGTGTGCGGGACCCCACGTGCTTCCTCTCGAGTGGAGACGGGTATCTCGGGGAACTTCTTGAGTTGCAGCAAGGGTGTGAAGGACCCTTTGGAAGTTCCAGTGTTTAGACGTGATTAGCCTCGAGAAGCCTCAGCGGAAATGGGCCTCATCTCGCCTGTAGGGCAAAACCTCCTGGATTTTCTCGAGTTGCGGCAGGTGCTCTCGACTTACGACGGGGACCTTAGGGTCCCGCTCGGGTGGCCTCAGGAAAGCCCGGTCCCCATGCGAGTTCCTCGGGGGCCTCTCGGCATTCCTCTCCCGTCGATGCCGGGGCCTAAGACCTTGTGTGGAGTCGGGGCCGGAACCTGAGGATTCCTCTCCAGAGATGACATGTATCTTGGGGTACTTCTGGAGTCTCCCCAGGAGAGTCAGTCCTCGTCTCGAATGCGGGCATGCACTTGCGCTTTCCTCCAGAGCGGTAGCTGCAGTGTCACGCAGTCCGCCGCGTGGATAAAAGGATCTATGGTTTTCCCTCGAGTCTTTCCCACGAGGCTTTCCCACGAGGCTTTCCCACAGGGCTGTCCCACGTGCACACGTGGTGGGAGTCGATCCTCGGCTTGAACGTCAAGGCAGTGCAGGGAAAACAGGTTCCTCTGGAATGGACTGACACATCTGGGGGTCTCTTGGAATGGTGCCACGACCCTGGAGTTCCTCTCGCCTTTCCTGTGGAGAGCGCCACCTCTTGAGTTGCGACGGGAACGCCGGGAATTCTTTCCCTACGAAACAGGGAAAGGATCCCTCATCTCGAGCTAGGAGGCGGAAACGGGGCTCCCCTGGATGTGTGCGGGACCCCACGTGCTTCCTCTCGAGTGGAGACGGGTATGTCGTGGAACTGCTTCAGTTCCAGCAAGGGTGTGATGGACCCTTTGGAAGTTCCAGTGGTTAGATGTGATTAGCCTCGAGAAGCCTCAGCGGAAATGGGCCTCATCTCGCCTGGAGGGCAAAACCTCCTGGATTTTCTCGAGTTGCGGCAGGTGCTCTCGACTTACGACGGGGACCTCAGGGTCCCGCTCTGGTGGCCTCAGGAAATGCCAGTCCCCATGCGAGTTCCTCGGGGGCCTCTCGGCATTCCTCTCCCGTCGATGCCGGGGCCTAAGACCTTGTGTGGAGTCGGGGCCGGAACCTGAGGATTCCTCTCCAGAGATGACATGGATCTTGGGGTACTTCTGGAGTCTCCCTAGGAGAGTCAGTCCTCGTCTCGAATGCGGGCATGCACTTGCGCTTTCCTCCAGAGCGGTAGCAGCAGTGTCACGCAGTCCGCCGCGTGGATCAAAGGATCTATGGTTTTCCCTCGAGTCTTTCCCACGAGGCTTTCCCACGAGGCTTTCGCACAGGGCTGTCCCACGTGCACACGTGGTGGGAGTCGATCCCCGGCTTGAACGTCAAGGCAGTGCAGGGAAAACAGGTTCCTCTGGAATGGACTGACACATCTGGGGGTCTCTTGGAATGGTGGCACGACCCTGGAGTTCCTCTCGCCTTTCCTGTGGAGAGCGCCTCCTCTTGAGATGCGACGGGAACGCCGGGAATTCTTTCCCTACGAAACAGGGAAAGGATCCCTCATCTCGAGCTAGGAGGCGGAAACGGGGCTGCCCTGGATGTGTGCGGGACCCCACGTGCTTCCTCTCGAGTGGAGACGGGTATGTCGCGGAACTACTTCAGTTGCAGCAAGGGTGTGAAGGACCCTTTGGAAGTTCCAGTGTTTAGACGTGATTAGCCTCGAGAAGCCTCAGCGGAAATGGGCCTCATCTCGCCTGGAGGGCAAAACCTCCTGGATTTTCTCGAGTTGCGGCAGGTGCTCTCGACTTACGACGGGGACCTCAGGGACCCGCTCTGGTGGCCTCAGGAAAGGCCAGTCCCCATGCGAGTTCCTCGGGGGCCTCTCGGCATTCCTCTCCCGTCGATGCCGGGGCCTAAGACCTTGTGTGGAGTCGGGGCCGGAACCTGAGGATTCCTCTCCAGAGCTGACATGGATCTTGGGGTACTTCTGGAGTCTCCCCAGGAGAGTCAGTCCTCGTCTCGAATGCGGGCATGCACTTGCGCTTTCCTCCAGAGCGGTAGCAGCAGTGTCACGCAGTCCGCCGCGTGGATCAAAGGATCTATGGTTTTCCCTCGAGTCTTTCCCACGAGGCTTTCCCACGAGGCTTTCCCACAGGGCTGTCCCACGTGCACACGTGGTGGGAGTCGATCCTCGGCTTGAACGTCAAGGCAGTGCAGGGAAAACAGGTTCCTCTGGAATGGACTGACACATCTGGGGGTCTCTTGGAATGGTGGCACGACCCTGGAGTTCCTCTCTCCTTTCCTGTGGAGAGCGCCACCTCTTGAGATGCGACGGGAACGCCGGGAATTCTTTCCCTACGAAACAGGGAAAGGATCCCTCATCTCGAGTTAGGAGGCGGAAACGGGGCTACCCTGGATGTGTGCGGGACCCCACGTGCTTCCTCTCGAGTGGAGACGGGTATGTCGGGGAACTTCTTGAGTTGCAGCAAGGGTGTGAAGGACCCTTTGGAAGTTCCAGTGGTTAGACGTGATTAGCCTCGAGAAGCCTCAGCGGAAATGGGCCTCATTTCGCCTGGAGGGCAAAACCTCCTGGAATTTCTCGAGTTGCGGCAGGTGCTCTCGACTTACGACGGGGACCTCAGGGTCCCGCTCTGGTGGCCTCAGG
Organism: Ovis canadensis; assembly: GCF_042477335.2. Classification (NCBI taxonomy): domain Eukaryota; kingdom Metazoa; phylum Chordata; class Mammalia; order Artiodactyla; family Bovidae; genus Ovis; species Ovis canadensis. The sequence goes on along the minus strand of NC_091262.1, from coordinate 2,248,989 downwards.
AAAGGCCAGTCCCCATGCGAGTTCCTCGGGGGCCTCTCGGCATTCCTCTCCCGTCGATGCCGGGGCCTAAGACCTTGTGTGGAGTCGGGGCCGGAACCTGAGGATTCCTCTCCAGAGATGACATGGATCTTGGGGTACTTCTGGAGTCTCCCCAGGGGAGTCAGTCTTCGTCTCGAATGCGGGCATGCACTTGCGCTTTCCTCCAGAGCGGTAGCAGCAGGGTCACGCAGTCCGCCGCGTGGATCAAAGGATCTATGGTTTTCCCTCGAGTCTTTCCCACGAGGCTTTCCCACGAGGCTTTCCCACAGGGCTGTCCCACGTGCACACGTGGTGGGAGTCGATCCTCGGCTTGAACGTCAAGGCAGTGCAGGGAAAACAGGTTCCTCTGGAATGGACTGACACATCTGGGGGTCTCTTGGAATGGTGCCACGACCCTGGAGTTCCTCTCGCCTTTCCTGTGGAGAGCGCCACCTCTTGAGATGCGACGGGAACGCCGGGAATTCTTTCCCTACGAAACAGGGAAAGGATTCCTCATCTCAAGCTAGTAGGCGGAAACGAGGCTCCCCTCGATGTGTGCGGGACCCCACGTGCTTCCTCTCGAGTGGAGACGGGTATGTCGCCGAATTGCTTCAGTTGCAGCAAGGGTGTGAAGGACCCTTTGGAAGTTCCAGTGGTTAGACGTGATTAGCCTCGAGAAGCCTCAGCGGAAATGGGCCTCATCTCGCCTGGAGGGCAAAACCTCCTGGATTTTCTCGAGTTGCGGCAGGTGCTCTCGACTTACGACGGGGACCTCAGGGACCCGCTCTGGTGGCCTCAGGAAAGGCCAGTCCCCATGCGAGTTCCTCGGGGGCCTCTCGGGATTCCTCTCCCGTCGATGCCGGGGCCTAAGACCTTGTGTGGAGTCGGGGCCGGAACCTGAGGATTCCTCTCCAGTGCTGACATGGATCTTGGGGTACTTCTGGAGTCTCCCCAGGGGAGTCAGTCCTCGTCTCGAATGCGGGCATGCACTTGCGCTTTCCTCTAGAGCGGTAGCTGCAGTGTCACGCAGTCCGCCGCGTGGATCAAAGGATCTATGTTTTTCCCTCGAGTCTTTCCCACGAGGCTTTCCCACGAGGCTTTCCCACAGGGCTGTCCCACGTGCACACGTGGTGGGAGTCGATCCTCGGCTTGAACGTCAAGGCAGTGCAGGGAAAACAGGTTCCTCTGGAATGGACTGACACATCTGGGGGACTCTTGGAATGGTGGCACGACCCTGGAGTTCCTCTCGCCTTTCCTGTGGAGAGCGCCTCCTCTTGAGATGCGACGGGAACGCCGGGAATTCTTTCCCTACGAAACAGGGAAAGGATCCCTCATCTCGAGCTAGGAGGAGGAAACGGGGCTCCGCTGGATGTGTGCGGGACCCCACGTGCTTCCTCTCGAGTGGAGACGGGTATGTCGGGGAACTTCTTGAGTTGCAGCAAGGGTGTGAAGGACCCTTTGGAAGTTCCAGTGGTTAGACGTGATTAGCCTCGAGAAGCCTCAGCGGAAATGGGCCTCATCTCGCCTGGAGGGCAAAACCTCCTGGATTTTCTCGAGTTGCGGCAGGTGCTCTCGACTTATGACGGGGACCTCAGGGACCCGCTCTGGTGGCCTCAGGAAAGGCCAGTCCCCATGCGAGTTCCTCGGGGGCCTCTGGGGATTCCTCTCCCGTCGATGCCGGGGCCTAAGACCTTGTGTGGAGTCGGGGCCGGAACCTGAGGATTCCTCTGCAGTGCTGACATGGATCTTGGGGTACTTCTGGAGTCTCCCCAGGGGAGTCAGTCCTCGTCTCGAATGCGGGCATGCACTTGCGCTTTCCTCCAGAGCGGTAGCAGCAGTGTCACGCAGTCCGCCGCGTGGATCAAAGGATCTATGGTTTTCCCTCGAGTCTTTCCCACGAGGCTTTCCCACGAGGCTTTCCCACAGGGCTGTCCCACGTGCACACGTGGTGGGAGTCGATCCTCGGGTTGAACATCAAGGCAGTGCAGGGAAAACAGGTTCCTCTAGAATGGACTGACACATCTGGGGGTCTCTTGGAATGGTGGCACGACCCTGGAGTTCCTCTCGCTTTTCCTGTGGAAAGCGCCTCCTCTTGAGATGCGACGGGAACGCCGGGAATTCTTTCCCTACGAAACAGGGAAAGGATCCCTCATCTCGAGCTAGGAGGCGGAAACGGGGCTGCCCTGGATGTGTGCGGGACCCCACGTGCTTCCTCTCGAGTGGAGACGGGTATGTCGCGGAACTGCTTCAGTTGCAGCAAGGGTGTGAAGGACCCTTTGGAAGTTCCAGTGGTTAGACGTGATTAGCCTCGAGAAGCCTCAGCGGAAATGGGCCTCATCTCGCCTGGAGGGCAAAACCTCCTGGATTTTCTCGAGTTGCGGCAGGTGCTCTCGACTTACGACGGGGACCTCAGGGACCCGCTCTGGTGGCCTCAGGAAAGGCCAGTCCCCATGCGAGTTCCTCGGGGGCCTCTCGGCATTCCTCTCCCGTCGATGCCGGGGCCTAAGACCTTGTGTGGAGTCGGGGCCGGAACCTGAGGATTCCTCTCCAGAGCTGACATGGATCTTGGGGTACTTCTGGAGTCTCCCCAGGGGAGTCAGTCCTCGTCTCGAATGCGGGCATGCACTTGCGCTTTCCTCCAGAGCGGTAGCAGCAGTGTCACGCAGTCCGCCGCGTGGATCAAAGGATCTATGGTTTTCCCTCGAGTCTTTCCCACGAGGCTTTCCCACGAGGCTTTCCCACAGGGCTGTCCCATGTGCACACGTGGTGGGAGTCGATCCACGGCTTGAACGTCAAGGCAGTTCAGGGAAAACAGGTTCCTCTGGAATGGACTGACACATTTGGGGGTCTCTTGGAATGGTGCCACGACCCTGGAGTTCCTCTCGCCTTTCCTGTGGAGAGCGCCACCTCTTGAGATGCGACGGGAACGCCGGGAATTCTTTCCCTACGAAACAGGGAAAGGATCCCTCATCTCGAGCTAGTAGGCGGAAACGGGGCTCCCCTGGATGTGTGCGGGACCCCACGTGCTTCCTCTCGAGTGGAGACGGGTATGTCGCGGAATTGCTTCAGTTACAGCAACGGTGTGAAGGACCCTTTGGAAGTTCCAGTGGTTAGACGTGATTAGCCTCGAGAAGCCTCAGCGGAAATGGGCCTCATCTCGCCTGGAGGGCAAAACCTCCTGGATTTTCTCGAGTTGCGGCAGGTGCTCTCGACTTACGACGGGGACCTCAGGGACCCGCTCTGGTGGCCTCAGGAAAGGCCAGTCCCCATGCGAGTTCCTCGGGGGCCTCTCGGCATTCCTCTCCCGTCGATGCCGGGGCCTAAGACCTTGTGTGGAGTCGGGGCCGGAACCTGAGGATTCCTCTCCAGAGCTGACATGGATCTTGGGGTACTTCTGGAGTCTCCCCAGGGGAGTCAGTCCTCGTCTCGAATGCGGGCATGCACTTGCGCTTTCCTCCAGAGCGGTAGCAGCAGTGTCACGCAGTCCGCCGCGTGGATCAAAGGATCTATGGTTTTCCCTCGAGTCTTTCCCACGAGGCTTTCCCACGAGGCTTTCCCACAGGGCTGTCCCACGTGCACACGTGGTGGGAGTCGATCCACGGCTTGAACGTCAAGGCAGTTCAGGGAAAACAGGTTCCTCTGGAATGGACTGACACATTTGGGGGTCTCTTGGAATGGTGCCACGACCCTGGAGTTCCTCTCGCCTTTCCTGTGGAGAGCGCCACCTCTTGAGATGCGACGGGAACGCCGGGAATTCTTTCCCTACGAAACAGGGAAAGGATCCCTCATCTCGAGCTAGTAGGCGGAAACGGGGCTCCCCTGGATGTGTGCGGGACCCCACGTGCTTCCTCTCGAGTGGAGACGGGTATGTCGCGGAATTGCTTCAGTTACAGCAAGGGTGTGAAGGACCCTTTGGAAGTTCCAGTGGTTAGACGTGATTAGCCTCGAGAAGCTTCAGCGGAAATGGGCCTCATCTCGCCTGGAGGGCAAAACCTCCTGGATTTTCTCGAGTTGCGGCAGGTGCTCTCGACTTACGACGGGGACCTCAGGGACCCGCTCTGGTGGCCTCAGGAAAGGCCAGTCCACATGCGAGTTCCTCGGGGGCCTCTCGGGATTCCTCTCCCGTCGATGCCGGGGCCTAAGACCTTGTGTGGAGTCGGGGCCGGAACCTGAGGATTCCTCTCCAGTGCTGACCTGGATCTTGGGGTACTTCTGGAGTCTCCCCAGGGGAGTCAGTCCTCGTCTCGAATGCGGGCATGCACTTGCGCTTTCCTCCAGAGCGGTAGGAGCAGTGTCACGCAGTCCGCCGCGTGGATCAAAGGATCTATGGTTTTCCCTCGAGTCTTTCATACGAGGCTTTCCCACGAGGCTTTCCCACAGGGCTGTCCCACGTGCACACGTGGTGGGAGTCGATCCTCGGGTTGAACGTCAAGGCAGTGCAGGGAAAACAGGTTCCTCTGGAATGGACTGACACATCTGGGGGTCTCTTGGAATGGTGCCACGACCCTGGAGTTCCTCTCGCCTTTCCTGTGGAGAGCGCCACCTCTTGAGATGCGAAGGGAACGCCGGGAATTCTTTCCCTACGAAACAGGGAAAGGATCCCTCATCTCGAGCTAGGAGGCGGAAACGGGGCTCCCCTGGATGTGTGCGGGACCCCACGTGCTTCCTCTCGAGTAGAGACGGGTATGTCGGGGAACTTCTTGAGTTGCAGCAAGGGTGTGAAGGACCCTTTGGAAGTTCCAGTGGTTAGACGTGATTAGCCTCGAGAAGCCTCAGCGGAAATGGGCCTCATCTCGCCTGGAGGGCAATACCTCCTGGATTTTCTCGAGTTGCGGCAGGTGTTCTCGACTTACGACGGGGACCTCAGGGACCCGTTCTGGTGGCCTCAGGAAAGGCCAGTCCCCATGCGAGTTCCTCGGGGGCCTCTCGGCATTCGTCTCCCGTCGATGCCGGGGCCTAAGACCTTGTGTGGAGTCGGGGCCGGAACCTGAGGATTCCTCTCCAGTGCTGACATGGATCTTGGGGTACTTCTGGAGTCTCCCCAGGGGAGTCAGTCCTCGTCTCGAATGCGGGCATGCACTTGCGCTTTCCTCCAGAGCGGTAGCAGCAGTGTCACGCAGTCCGCCGCGTGGATCAAAGGATCTATGGTTTTCCCTCGAGTCTTTCCCACGAGGCTTTCCCACGAGGCTTTCCCACAGGGCTGTCCCACGTGCACACGTGGTGGGAGTCGATCCTCGGCTTGAACGTCAAGGCAGTGCAGGGAAAACAGGTTCCTCTGGAATGGACTGACACATCTGGGGGTCTCTTGGAATGGTGGCACGACCCTGGAGTTCCTCTCGCCTTTCCTGTGGAGAGTGCCTCCTCTTGAGATGCGACGGGAACGCCGGGAATTCTTTCCCTACGAAACAGGGAAAGGATCCCTCATCTCGAGCTAGGAGGCGAAACAGGGCTGCCCTGGATGTGTGCGGGACCCCACGTGCTTCCTCTCGAGTGGAGACGGGTATGTCGCGGAACTGCTTCAGTTGCAGCAAGGGTGTGAAGGACCCTTTGGAAGTTCCAGTGTTTAGACGTGATTAGCCTCGAGAAGCCTCAGCGGAAATGGGCCTCATCTCGCCTGGAGGGCAAAACCTCCTGGATTTTCTCGAGTTGCGGCAGGTGCTCTCGACTTACGACGGGGACCTCAGGGACCCGCTCTGGTGGCCTCAGGAAAGGCCAGTCCCCATGCGAGTTCCTCGGGGGCCTCTCGGCATTCCTCTCCCGTCGATGCCGGGGCCTAAGACCTTGTGTGGAGTCGGGGCCGGAACCTGAGGATTCCTCTCCAGTGCTGACATGGATCTTGGGGTACTTCTGGAGTCTCCCCAGGGGAGTCAGTCCTCGTCTCGAATACGGGCATGCACTTGCGCTTTCCTCCAGAGCGGTAGCAGCAGTGTCACGCAGTCCGCCGCGTGGATCAAAGGATCTATGGTTTTCCCTCGAGTCTTTCCCACGAGGCTTTCCCACGAGGCTTTCCCACAGGGCTGTCCCACGTGCACACGTGGTGGGAGTCGATCCTCGGCTTGAACGTCAAGGCAGTGCAGGGAATACAGGTTCCTCTGGAATGGACTGACACATCTGGGGGACTCTTGGAATGGTGGCACGACCCTGGAGTTCCTCTCGCCTTTCCTGTGGAGAGCGCCTCCTCTTGAGATGCGACGAGAACGCCGGGAATTCTTTCCCTACGAAACAGGGAAAGGATCCCTCATCTCGAGCTAGGAGGCGGAAACGGGGCTCCCCTGGATGTGTGCGGGACCCCACGTGTTTCCTCTCGAGTGGAGACGGGTATCTCGGGGAACTTCTTGAGTTGCAGCAAGGGTGTGAAGGACCCTTTGGAAGTTCCAGTGGTTAGACGTGATTAGCCTCGAGAAGCCTCAGCGGAAATGGGCCTCATCTCGCCTGGAGGGCAAAACCTCCTGGATTTTCTCGAGTTGCGGCAGGTGCTCTCGACTTACGACGGGGACCTCAGGGACCCGCTCTGGTGGCCTCAGGAAAGGCCAGTCCCCATGCGAGTTCCTCGGGGGCCTCTCGGCATTCCTCTCCCGTCGATGCCGGGGCCTAAGACCTTGTGTGGAGTCGGGGCCGGAACCTGAGGATTCCTCTCCAGTGCTGACATGGATCTTGGGGTACTTCTGGAGTCTCCCCAGGGGAGTCAGTCCTCGTCTCGAATGCGGGCATGCACTTGCGTTTTCCTCCAGAGTGGTAGCAGCAGTGTCACGCAGTCCGCCACGTGGATCAAAGGATCTATGGTTTTCCCTCGAGTCTTTCCCACGAGGCTTTCCCACGAGGCTTTCCCACAGGGCTGTCCCACGTGCACACGTGGTGGGAGTCGATCCTCGGCTTGAACGTCAAGGCAGTGCAGGGAAAACAGGTTCCTCTGGAATGGACTGACACATCTGGGGGTCTCTTGGAATGGTGCCACGACCCTGGAGTTCCTCTCGCTTTTCCTGTGGAGAGCGCCACCTCTTGAGATGCGACGGGAAAGCCGGGAATTCTTTCCCTACGAAACAGGGAAAGGATCCCTCATCTCGAGCTAGGAGGCGGAAACGGGGCTCCCCTGGATGTGTGCGGGACCCCACGTGCTTCCTCTCGAGTGGAGACGGGTATGTCGCGGAACTGCTTCCGTTGCAGCAAGGGTGTGAAGGACCCTTTGTAAGTTCCAGTTGTTAGACGTGATTAGCCTCGAGAAGCCTCAGCGGAAATGGGCCTCATCTCGCCTGGAGGGCAAAACCTCCTGGATTTTCTCGAGTTGCGGCAGGTGCTCTCGACTTACGACGGGGACCTCAGGGACCCGCTCTGGTGGCCTCAGGAAAGGCCAGTCCCCATGCGAGTTCCTCGGGGGCCTCTCGGGATTCCTCTCCCGTCGATGCCGGGGCCTAAGACCTTGTGTGGAGTCGGGGCCGGAACCGGAGGATTCCTCTCCAGTGCTGACATGGATCTTGGGGTACTTCTGGAGTCTCCCCAGGGGAGTCAGTCCTCGTCTCGAATACGGGCATGCACTTGCGCTTTCCTCCAGAGCGGTAGCAGCAGTGTCACGCAGTCCGCCGCGTGGATCAAAGGATCTATGGTTTTCCCTCGAGTCTTTCCCACGAGGCTTTCCCACGAGGCTTTCCCACAGGGCTGTCCCACGTGCACACGTGGTGGGAGTCGATCCTCGGCTTGAACGTCAAGGCAGTGCAGGGAAAACAGGTTCCTCTGGAATGGACTGACACATCTGGGGGTCTCTTGGAATGGTGCCACGACCCTGGAGTTCCTCTCGCCTTTCCTGTGGAGAGCGCCACCTCTTGAGATGCGACGGGAACGCCGGGAATTCTTTCCCTACGAAACAGGGAAAGGATCCCTCATCTCGAGCTAGGAGGCGGAAACGGGGCTCCCCTGGATGTGTGCGGGACCCCACGTGCTTCCTCTCGAGTGGAGACGGGTATGTCGTGGAACTGCTTCAGTTCCAGCAAGGGTGTGAAGGACCCTTTGGAAGTTCCAGTGGTTAGATGTGATTAGCCTCGAGAAGCCTCAGCGGAAATGGGCCTCATCTCGCCTGGAGGGCAAAACCTCCTGGATTTTCTCGAGTTGCGGCAGGTGCTCTCGACTTACGACGGGGACCTCAGGGTCCCGCTCTGGTGGCCTCAGGAAAGGCCAGTCCCCATGCGAGTTCCTCGGGGGCCTCTCGGCATTCCTCTCCCGTCGATGCCGGGGCCTAAGACCTTGTGTGGAGTCGGGGCCGGAACCTGAGGATTCCTCTCCAGAGATGACATGGATCTTGGGGTACTTCTGGAGTCTCCCCAGGAGAGTCAGTCCTCGTCTCGAATGCGGGCATGCACTTGCGCTTTCCTCCAGAGCAGTAGCAGCAGTGTCACGCAGTCCGCCGCGTGGATCAAAGGATCTATGGTTTTCCCTCGAGTCTTTCCCACGAGGCTTTCCCCCGAGGCTTTCCCACAGGGCTGTCCCACGTGCACACGTGGTGGGAGTCGATCCTCGGCTTGAACGTCAAGTCAGTGCAGGGAAAACAGGTTCCTCTGGAATGGACTGACACATCTGGGGGTCTCTTGGAATGGTGGCACGACCCTGGAGTTCCTCTCGCCTTTCCTGTGGAGAGCGCCTCTTCTTGAGATGCGACGGGAACGCCGGGAATTCTTTCCCTACGAAACAGGGAAAGGATCCCTCATCTCGAGCTAGGAGGCGGAAACGGGGCTGCCCTGGATATGTGCGGGACCCCACGTGCTTCCTCTCGAGTGGAGACGGGTATGTCGCGGAACTGCTTCAGTTGCAGCAAGGGTGTGAAGGACCCTTTGGAAGTTCCAGTGTTTAGACGTGATTAGCCTCGAGAAGCCTCAGCGGAAATGGGCCTCATCTCGCCTGGAGGGCAAAACCTCCTGGATTTTCTCGAGTTGCGGCAGGTGCTCTCGACTTACGACGGGGACCTCAGGGACCCGCTCTGGTGGCCTCAGGAAAGGCCAGTCCCCATGCGAGTTCCTCGGGGGCCTCTCGGCATTCCTCTCCCGTCGATGCCGGGGCCTAAGACCTTGTGTGGAGTCGGGGCCGGAACCTGAGGATTCCTCTCCAGAGCTGACATGGATCTTGGGGTACTTCTGGAGTCTCCCCAGGAGAGTCAGTCCTCGTCTCGAATGCGGGCATGCACTTGCGCTTTCCTCCAGAGCGGTAGCAGCAGTGTCACGCAGTCCGCCGCGTGGATCAAAGGATCTATGGTTTTCCCTCGAGTCTTTCCCACGAGGCTTTCCCACAGGGCTGTCCCACGTGCACACGTGGTGGGAGTCGATCCTCGGCTTGAACGTCAAGGCAGTGCAGGGAAAACAGGTTCCTCTGGAATGGACTGACACATCTGGGGGTCTCTTGGAATGGTGCCACGACCCTGGAGTTCCTCTCGCCTTTCCTGTGGAGAGCGCCTCCTCTTGAGATGCGACGGGAACGCCGGGAATTCTTTCCCTACGAAACAGGGAAAGGATCCCTCATCTCGAGCTAGGAGGCGGAAACGGGGCTGCCATGGATGTGTGCGGGACCCCACGTGCTTCCTCTCGAGTGGAGACGGGTATGTCGCGGAACTGCTTCAGTTGCAGCAAGGGTGTGAAGGACCCTTTGGAAGTTCCAGTGTTTAGACGTGATTAGCCTCGAGAAGCCTCAGCGGAAATGGGCCTCATCTCGCCTGGAGGGCAAAACCTCCTGGATTTTCTCGAGTTGCGGCAGGTGCTCTCGACTTACGACGGGGACCTCAGGGACCCGCTCTGGTGGCCTCAGGAAAGGCCAGTCCCCATGCGAGTTCCTCGGGGGCCTCTCGGCATTCCTCTCCCGTCGATGCCGGGGCCTAAGACTGTGTGGAGTCGGGGCCGGAACCTGAGGATTCCTCTCCAGAGCTGACATGGATCTTGGGGTACTTCTGGAGTCTCCCCAGGAGAGTCAGTCCTCGTCTCGAATGCGGGCATGCACTTGCGCTTTCCTCCAGAGCGGTAGCAGCAGTGTCACGCAGTCCGCCGCGTGGATCAAAGGATCTATGGTTTTCCCTCGAGTCTTTCCCACGAGGCTTTCCCACGAGGCTTTCCCACAGGGCTGTCCCACGTGCACACGTGGTGGGAGTCGATCCTCGGCTTGAACGTCAAGGCAGTGCAGGGAAAACAGGTTCCTCTGGAATGGACTGACACATCTGGGGGTCTCTTGGAATGGTGGCACGACCCTGGAGTTCCTCTCTCCTTTCCTGTGGAGAGCGCCACCTCTTGAAATGCGACGGGAACGCCGGGAATTCTTTCCCTACGAAACAGGGAAAGGATCCCTCATCTCGAGCTAGGAGGCGGAAACGGGGCTCCCCTGGATGTGTGCGGGACCCCACGTGCTTCCTCTCGAGTGGAGACGGGTATGTCGGGGAACTTCTTGAGTTGCAGCAAGGGTGTGAAGGACCCTTTGGAAGTTCCAGTGGTTAGACGTGATTAGCCTCGAGAAGCCTCAGCGGAAATGGGCCTCATCTCGCCTGGAGGGCAAAACCTCCTGGAATTTCTCGAGTTGCGGCAGGTGCTCTCGCCTTACGACGGGGACCTCAGGGACCCGCACTGGTGGCCTCAGGAAAGGCCAGTCCCCATGCGAGTTCCTCGGGGGCCTCTCGGGATTCCTCTCCCTTCGATGCCGGGGCCAAAGACCTTGTGTGGAGTCGGGGCCGGAACCTGAGGATTCCTCTCCAGTGCTGACATGGATCTTGGGGTACTTCTGGAGTCTCCCCAGTGGAGTCAGTCTTCGTCTCGAATGCGGGCATGCACTTGCGCTTTCCTCCAGAGCGGTAGCAGCAGTGTCACGCAGTCCGCCGCGTGGATCAAAGGATCTATGGATTTCCCTCGAGTCTTTCCCACGAGGCTTTCCCACAGGGCTGTCCCACGTGCACACGTGGTGGGAGTCGATCCTCGGCTTGCACGTCAAGGCAGTGCAGGGAAAACAGGTTCCTCTGGAATGGACTGACACATCTGGGGGACTCTTGGAATGGTGGCACGACCCTGGAGTTCCTCTCGCCTTTCCTGTGGAGAGCGCCTCCTCTTGAGATGCGACGGGAACGCCGGGAATTCTTTCCCTACGAAACAGGAAAGGATCCCTCATCTCGAGCTAGGAGGCGGAAACGGGGCTCCCCTGGATGTGTGCGGGACCCCACGTGCTTCCTCTCGAGTGGAGACGGGTATGTCGGGGAACTTCTTGAGTTGCAGCAAGGGTGTGAAGGACCCATGGAAGTTCCAGTGGTTAGACGTGATTAGCCTTGAGAAGCCTCAGCGGAAATGGGCCTCATCTCGCCTGGAGGGCAAAACCTCCTGGATTTTCTCGAGTTGCGGCAGGTGCTCTCGACTTACGACGGTGACCTCAGGGACCCGCTCTGGTGGCCTCAGGAAAGGCCAGTCCCCATGCGAGTTCCTCAGGGGCCTCTCGGCATTTCTCTCCCGTCGATGCCGGGGCCTAAGACCTTGTGCGGAGTCGGGGCCGGAACCTGATGATTCCTCTCCAGTGCTGACATGGATCTTGGGGTACTTCTGGAGTCTCCCCAGGGGAGTCAGTCCTCGTCTCGAATGCGGGCATGCACTTGCGCTTTCCTCCAGAGCGGTAGCAGCAGTGTCACGCAGTCTGCCGCATGTATCAAAGGATCTATGGTTTTCCCTCGAGTCTTTCCCACGAGGCTTTCCCACGAGGCTTTCCCACAGGGCTGTCCCACGTGCACACGTGGTGGGAGTCTATCCTCGGCTTGAACGTCAAGGCAGTGCAGGGAAAACAGGTTCCTCTGGAATGGACTGACACATCTGGGGGACTCTTGGAATGGTGGCACGACCCTGGAGTTCCTCTCGCCTTTCCTGTGGAGAGCGCCTCCTCTTGAGATGCGACGGGAACGCCGGGAATTCTTTCCCTACGAAACAGGGAAAGGATCCCTCATCTCGAGCTAGGAGGCAGAAACGGGGCTGCCCTGGATGTGTGCGGGACCCCACGTGCTTCCTCTCGAGTGGAGACGGGTATGTCGGGGAACTTCTTGAGTTGCAGCAAGGGTGTGAAGGACCCTTTGGAAGTTCCAGTGGTTAGACGTGATTAGCCTCGAGAAGCCTCAGCGGAAATGGGCCTCATCTCGCCTGGAGGGCAAAACCTCCTGGATTTTCTCGAGTTGCGGCAGGTGCTCTCGACTTACGACGGGCACCTCAGGGACCCGCTCTGGTGGCCTCAGGAAAGGCCAGTCCCCATGCAAGTTCCTCGGGGGCCTCTCGGGATTCCTCTCCCGTCGATGCCGGGGCCTAAGACCTTGTGTGGAGTCGGGGCCGGAACCTGAGGATTCCTCTCCAGTGCTGACATGGATCTTGGGGTACTTCTGGAGTCTCCCCAGGGGAGTCAGTCCTCGTCTCGAATGCGGGCATGCACTTGCGCTTTCCTCCAGAGCGGTAGCAGCAGTGTCACGCAGTCCGCCGCGTGGATCAAAGGATCTATGGTTTTCCCTCGAGTCTTTCCCACGAGGCTTTCCCACGAGGCTTTCCCACAGGGCTGTCCCACGTGCACACGTGGTGGGAGTCGATCCTCGGCTTGAACGTCAAGGCAGTGCAGGGAAAACAGGTTCCTCTGGAATGGACTGGCACATCTGGGGGACTCTTGGAATGGTGGCACGACCCTGGAGTTCCTCTCGCCTTTCCTGTGGAGAGCGCCTCCTTTTGAGATGCGACGGGAACGCCGGGAATTCTTTCCCTACGAAACAGGGAAAGGATCCCTCATCTCGAGCTAGGAGGCGGAAACGGGGCTCCCCTGGATGTGTGCGGGACCCCACGTGCTTCCTCTCGAGTGGAGACGGGTATGTCGCGGAACTGCTTCAGTTGCAGCAAGGGTGTGAAGGACCCTTTGGAAGTTCCAGTGGTTAGACGTGATTAGCCTCGAGAAGCCTCAGCGGAAATGGGCCTCATCTCGCCTGGAGGGCAAAACCTCCTGGATTTTCTCGAGTTGCGGCAGGTGCCCTCGACTTACGACGGGGACCTCAGGGACCCGCTCTGGTGGCCTCAGGAAAGGCCAGTCCCCATGCGAGTTCCTCGGGGGCCTCTTGGCATTCCTCTCCCGTCGATGCCGGGGCCTAAGACCTTGTGTGGAGTCGGGGCCGGAACCTGAGGATTCCTCTCCAGTGCTGACATGGATCTTGGGGTACTTCTGGAGTCTCCCCAGGGGAGTCAGTCCTCGTCTCGAATGCGGGCATGCACTTGCGCTTTCCTCCAGAGCGGTAGCAGCAGTGTCCCGCAGTCCGCCGCGTGGATCAAAGGATCTATGGTTTTCCCTCGAGTCTTTCCCACGAGGCTTTCCCACGAGGCTTTCCCACAGGGCTGTTCCACGTGCACACGTGGTGGGAGTGGATCCTCGGCTTGAACGTCAAGGCAGTGCAGGGAAAACAGGTTCCTCTGGAATGGACTGACACATCTGGGGGTCTCTTGGAATGGTGACACGTCCCTGGAGTTCCTCTCGCCTTTCCTGTGGAGAGTGCCACCTCTTGAGATGCGACGGGAACGCCGGGAATTCTTTCCCTACGAAACAGGGAAAGGATCCCTCATCTCGAGCTAGGAGGCGGAAACGGGGCTGCCCTGGATGTGTGCGGGACCCCACGTGCTTCCTCTCGAGTGGAGACGGGTATGTCGGGGAACTTCTTGAGTTGCAGCAAGGGTGTGAAGGACCCTTTGGAAGTTCCAGTGGTTAGACGTGATTAGCCTCGAGAAGCCTCAGCGGAAATGGGCCTCATCTCGCCTGGAGGGCAAAACCTCCTGGATTTTCTCGAGTTGCGGCAGGTGCTCTCGACTTACGACGGGGACCTCAGGGACCCGCTCTGGTGGCCTCAGGAAAGGCCAGTCCCCATGCGAGTTCCTCGGGGGCCTCTGGGCATTCCTCTCCCGTCGAAGCTGGGGCCTAAGACCTTGTGTGGAGTCAGGGCCGAAACCTGAGGATTCCTCTCCAGAGCTGACATGGATCTTGGGGTACTTCTGGAGTCTCCCCAGGGGAGTCAGTCCTCGTCTCGAATGCGGGCATGCACTTTCGCTTTCCTCCAGAGCGGTAGCAGCAGTGTCACGCAGTCCGCCGCGTGGATCAAAGGATCTATGTTTTCCCTCGAGTCTTTCCCACGAGGCTTTCCCACGAGGCTTTCCCACAGGGCTGTCCCACGTGCACACGTGGTGGGAGTCGATCCTCGGCTTGAACGTCAAGGCAGTGCAGGGAAAACAGGTTCCTCTGGAATGGACTGACACATCTGGGGGACTCTTGGAATGGTGGCACGACCCTGGAGTTCCTCTCGCCTTTCCTGTGGAGAGCGCCACCTCTTGAGATGCGACGGGAACGCCGGGAATTCTTTCCCTACGAAACAGGGAAAGGATCCCTCATCTCGAGCTAGGAGGCGGAAACGGGGCTCCCCTGGATGTGTGCGGGACCCCACGTGCTTCCTCTCGAGTGGAGACGGGTATGTCGCGGAACTGCTTCCGTTGCAGCAAGGGTGTGAAGGACCCTTTGGAAGTTCCAGTGGTTAGATGTGATTAGCCTCGAGAAGCCTCAGCGGAAATGGGCCTCATCTCGCCTGGAGGGCAAAACCTCCTGGATTTTCTCGAGTTGCGGCAGGTGCTCTCGACTTACGACGGGGACCTCAGGGACCCGCTCTGGTGGCCTCAGGAAAGGCCAGTCCCCATGCGAGTTCCTCGGGGGCCTCTCGGCATTCCTCTCCCGTCGATGCCGGGGCCTAAGACCTTGTGTGGCGTCGGGGCCGGAACCTGAGGATTCCTCTGCAGTGCTGACATGGATCTTGGAGTACTTCTGGAGTCTCCCCAGGGGAGTCAGTCCTCGTCTCGAATGCTGGCATGCACTTGCGCTTTCCTCCAGAGCGGTAGCAGCAGTGTCACGCAGTCCGCCGCGTGGATCAAAGGATCTATGGTTTTCCCTCGAGTCTTTCCCACGAGGCTTTCCCACGAGGCTTTCCCACAGGGCTGTCCCACGTGCACACGTGGTGGGAGTCGATCCTCGGCTTGAACGTCAAGGCAGTGCAGGGAAAACAGGTTCCTCTGGAATGGACTGACACATCTGGGGGACTCTTGGAATGGTGGCACGACCCTGGAGTTCCTCTCGCCTTTCCTGTGGAGAGCGCCTCCTCTTGAGATGCGACGGGAACGCCGGGAATTCTTTCCCTACGAAACAGGGAAAGGATCCCTCATCTCGAGCTAGGAGGCGGAAACGGGGCTCCCCTGGATGTGTGCGGGACCCCACGTGCTTCCTCTCGAGTGGAGACGGGTATGTCGCGGAACTGCTTCAGTTGCAGCAAGGGTGTGAAGGACCCTTTGGAAGTTCCAGTGGTTAGACGTGATTAGCCTCGAGAAGCCTCAGCGGAAATGGGCCTCATCTCGCCTGGAGGGCAAAACCTCCTGGATTTTCTCGAGTTGCGGCAGGTGCCCTCGACTTACGACGGGGACCTCAGGGACCCGCTCTGGTGGCCTCAGGAAAGGCCAGTCCCCATGCGAGTTCCTCGGGGGCCTCTTGGCATTCCTCTCCCGTCGATGCCGGGGCCTAAGACCTTGTGTGGAGTCGGGGCCGGAACCTGAGGATTCCTCTCCAGTGCTGACATGGATCTTGGGGTACTTCTGGAGTCTCCCCAGGGGAGTCAGTCCTCGTCTCGAATGCGGGCATGCACTTGCGCTTTCCTCCAGAGCGGTAGCAGCAGTGTCCCGCAGTCCGCCGCGTGGATCAAAGGATCTATGGTTTTCCCTCGAGTCTTTCCCACGAGGCTTTCCCACGAGGCTTTCCCACAGGGCTGTTCCACGTGCACACGTGGTGGGAGTGGATCCTCGGCTTGAACGTCAAGGCAGTGCAGGGAAAACAGGTTCCTCTGGAATGGACTGACACATCTGGGGGTCTCTTGGAATGGTGACACGTCCCTGGAGTTCCTCTCGCCTTTCCTGTGGAGAGTGCCACCTCTTGAGATGCGACGGGAACGCCGGGAATTCTTTCCCTACGAAACAGGGAAAGGTTCCCTCATCTCGAGCTAGGAGGCGGAAACGGGGCTGCCCTGGATGTGTGCGGGACCCCACGTGCTTCCTCTCGAGTGGAGACGGGTATGTCGGGGAACTTCTTGAGTTGCAGCAAGGGTGTGAAGGACCCTTTGGAAGTTCCAGTGGTTAGACGTGATTAGCCTCGAGAAGCCTCAGCGGAAATGGGCCTCATCTCGCCTGGAGGGCAAAACCTCCTGGATTTTCTCGAGTTGCGGCAGGTGCTCTCGACTTACGACGGGGACCTCAGGGACCCGCTCTGGTGGCCTCAGGAAAGGCCAGTCCCCATGCGAGTTCCTCGGGGGCCTCTGGGCATTCCTCTCCCGTCGAAGCTGGGGCCTAAGACCTTGTGTGGAGTCAGGGCCGAAACCTGAGGATTCCTCTCCAGAGCTGACATGGATCTTGGGGTACTTCTGGAGTCTCCCCAGGGGAGTCAGTCCTCGTCTCGAATGCGGGCATGCACTTTCGCTTTCCTCCAGAGCGGTAGCAGCAGTGTCACGCAGTCCGCCGCGTGGATCAAAGGATCTATGTTTTCCCTCGAGTCTTTCCCACGAGGCTTTCCCACGAGGCTTTCCCACAGGGCTGTCCCACGTGCACACGTGGTGGGAGTCGATCCTCGGCTTGAACGTCAAGGCAGTGCAGGGAAAACAGGTTCCTCTGGAATGGACTGACACATCTGGGGGACTCTTGGAATGGTGGCACGACCCTGGAGTTCCTCTCGCCTTTCCTGTGGAGAGCGCCACCTCTTGAGATGCGACGGGAACGCCGGGAATTCTTTCCCTACGAAACAGGGAAAGGATCCCTCATCTCGAGCTAGGAGGCGGAAACGGGGCTCCCCTGGATGTGTGCGGGACCCCACGTGCTTCCTCTCGAGTGGAGACGGGTATGTCGCGGAACTGCTTCCGTTGCAGCAAGGGTGTGAAGGACCCTTTGGAAGTTCCAGTGGTTAGATGTGATTAGCCTCGAGAAGCCTCAGCGGAAATGGGCCTCATCTCGCCTGGAGGGCAAAACCTCCTGGATTTTCTCGAGTTGCGGCAGGTGCTCTCGACTTACGACGGGGACCTCAGGGACCCGCTCTGGTGGCCTCAGGAAAGGCCAGTCCCCATGCGAGTTCCTCGGGGGCCTCTCGGCATTCCTCTCCCGTCGATGCCGGGGCCTAAGACCTTGTGTGGCGTCGGGGCCGGAACCTGAGGATTCCTCTGCAGTGCTGACATGGATCTTGGAGTACTTCTGGAGTCTCCCCAGGGGAGTCAGTCCTCGTCTCGAATGCTGGCATGCACTTGCGCTTTCCTCCAGAGCGGTAGCAGCAGTGTCACGCAGTCCGCCGCGTGGATCAAAGGATCTATGGTTTTCCCTCGAGTCTTTCCCACGAGGCTTTCCCACGAGGCTTTCCCACAGGGCTGTCCCACGTGCACACGTGGTGGGAGTCGATCCTCGGCTTGAACGTCAAGGCAGTGCAGGGAAAACAGGTTCCTCTGGAATGGACTGACACATCTGGGGGACTCTTGGAATGGTGGCACGACCCTGGAGTTCCTCTCGCCTTTCCTGTGGAGAGCGCCTCCTCTTGAGATGCGACGGGAACGCCGGGAATTCTTTCCCTACGAAACAGGGAAAGGATCCCTCATCTCGAGCTAGGAGGCGGAAACGGGGCTCCCCTGGATGTGTGCGGGACTCCACGTGCTTCCTCTCGAGTGGAGACGGGTATCTCGGGGAACTTCTTGAGTTGCAGCAAGGGTGTGAAGGACCCTTTGGAAGTTCCAGTGGTTAGACGTGATTAGCCTCGAGAAGCCTCAGCGGAAATGGGCCTCATCTCGCCTGGAGGGCAAAACCTCCTGGATTTTCTCGAGTTGCGGCTGGTGCTCTCGACTTACGACGGGGACCTCAGGGACCCGCTCTGGTGGCCTCAGGAAAGGCCAGTCCCCATGCGAGTTCCACGGGGGCCTCTCGGCATTCCTCTCCCGTCGATGCCGGGGCCTAAGACCTTGTGTGGAGTCGGGGCCGGAACCTGAGGATTCCTCTCCAGTGCTGACATGGATCTTGGGGTACTTCTGGAGTCTACCCAGGGGAGTCAGTCCTCGTCTCGAATGCGGGCATGCACTTGCGCTTTCCTCCAGAGCGGTAGCTGCAGTGTCACGCATTCAGCCGCGTGGATCAAAGGATCTATGGTTTTCCCTCGAGTCTTTCCCACGAGGCTTTCCCACGAGGCTTTCCCACAGGGCTGTCCCACGTGCACACGTGGTGGGAGTCGATCCTCGGCTTGAACGTCAAGGCAGTGCAGGGAAAACAGGTTCCTCTGGAATGGACTGACACATCTGGGGGTCTCTTGGAATGGTGCCACGACCCTGGAGTTCCTCTCGCCTTTCCTGTGGAGAGCGCCTCCTCTTGAGATGCGACGGGAACGCCGGGAATTCTTTCCCTACGAAACAGGGAAAGGATCCCTCATCTCGAGCTAGGAGGCGGAAACGGGGCTCCCCTGGATGTGTGCGGGACCCCACGTGCTTCCTCTCGAGTGGAGACGGGTATCTCGGGGAACTTCTTGAGTTGCAGCAAGGGTGTGAAGGACCCTTTGGAAGTTCCAGTGTTTAGACGTGATTAGCCTCGAGAAGCCTCAGCGGAAATGGGCCTCATCTCGCCTGTAGGGCAAAACCTCCTGGATTTTCTCGAGTTGCGGCAGGTGCTCTCGACTTACGACGGGGACCTTAGGGTCCCGCTCTGGTGGCCTCAGGAAAGCCCAGTCCCCATGCGAGTTCCTCGGGGGCCTCTCGGCATTCCTCTCCCGTCGATGCCGGGGCCTAAGACCTTGTGTGGAGTCGGGGCCGGAACCTGAGGATTCCTCTCCAGAGATGACATGTATCTTGGGGTACTTCTGGAGTCTCCCCAGGAGAGTCAGTCCTCGTCTCGAATGCGGGCATGCACTTGCGCTTTCCTCCAGAGCGGTAGCTGCAGTGTCACGCAGTCCGCCGCGTGGTTAAAAGGATCTATGGTTTTCCCTCGAGTCTTTCCCACGAGGCTTTCCCACGAGGCTTTCCCACAGGGCTGTCCCACGTGCACACGTGGTGGGAGTCGATCCTCGGCTTGAACGTCAAGGCAGTGCAGGGAAAACAGGTTCCTCTGGAATGGACTGACACATCTGGGGGTCTCTTGGAATGGTGCCACGACCCTGGAGTTCCTCTCGCCTTTCCTGTGGAGAGCGCCACCTCTTGAGATGCGACGGGAACGCCGGGAATTCTTTCCCTACGAAACAGGGAAAGGATCCCTCATCTCGAGCTAGGAGGCGGAAACGGGGCTCCCCTGGATGTGTGCGGGACCCCACGTGCTTCCTCTCGAGTGGAGACGGGTATGTCGTGGAACTGCTTCAGTTCCAGCAAGGGTGTGAAGGACCCTTTGGAAGTTCCAGTGGTTAGATGTGATTAGCCTCGAGAAGCCTCAGCGGAAATGGGCCTCATCTCGCCTGGAGGGCAAAACCTCCTGGATTTTCTCGAGTTGCGGCAGGTGCTCTCGACTTACGACGGGGACCTCAGGGTCCCGCTCTGGTGGCCTCAGGAAAGGCCAGTCCCCATGCGAGTTCCTCGGGGGCCTCTCGGCATTCCTCTCCCGTCGATGCCGGGGCCTAAGACCTTGTGTGGAGTCGGGGCCGGAACCTGACGATTCCTCTCCAGAGATGACATGGATCTTGGGGTACTTCTGGAGTCTCCCTAGGAGAGTCAGTCCTCGTCTCGAATGCGGGCATGCACTTGCGCTTTCCTCCAGAGCGGTAGCAGCAGTGTCACGCAGTCCGCCGCGTGGATCAAAGGATCTATGGTTTTCCCTCGAGTCTTTCCCACGAGGCTTTCCCACGAGGCTTTCCCACAGGGCTGTCCCACGTGCACACGTGGTGGGAGTCGATCCCCGGCTTGAACGTCAAGGCAGTGCAGGGAAAACAGGTTCCTCTGGAATGGACTGACACATCTGGGGGTCTCTTGGAATGGTGGCACGACCCTGGAGTTCCTCTCGCCTTTCCTGTGGAGAGCGCCTCCTCTTGAGATGCGACGGGAACGCCGGGAATTCTTTCCCTACGAAACAGGGAAAGGATCCCTCATCTCGAGCTAGGAGGCGGAAACGGGGCTGCCCTGGATGTGTGCGGGACCCCACGTGCTTCCTCTCGAGTGGAGACGGGTATGTCGCGGAACTGCTTCAGTTGCAGCAAGGGTGTGAAGGACCCTTTGGAAGTTCCAGTGTTTAGACGTGATTAGCCTCGAGAAGCCTCAGCGGAAATGGGCCTCATCTCGCCTGGAGGGCAAAACCTCCTGGATTTTCTCGAGTTGCGGCAGGTGCTCTCGACTTACGACGGGGACCTCAGGGACCCGCTCTGGTGGCCTCAGGAAAGGCCAGTCCCCATGCGAGTTCCTCGGGGGCCTCTCGGCATTCCTCTCCCGTCGATGCCGGGGCCTAAGACCTTGTGTGGAGTCGGGGCCGGAACCTGAGGATTCCTCTCCAGAGCTGACATGGATCTTGGGGTACTTCTGGAGTCTCCCCAGGGGAGTCAGTCCTCGTCTCGAATGCGGGCATGCACTTGCGCTTTCCTCCAGAGCGGTAGCAGCAGTGTCACGCAGTCCGCCGCGTGGATCAAAGGATCTATGGTTTTCCCTCGAGTCTTTCCCACGAGGCTTTCCCACGAGGCTTTCCCACAGGGCTGTCCCACGTGCATACGTGGTGGGAGTCGATCCTCGGCTTGAACGTCAAGGCAGTGCAGGGAAAACAGGTTCCTCTGGAATGGACTGACACATCTGGGGGTCTCTTGGAATGGTGGCACGACCCTGGAGTTCCTCTCTCCTTTCCTGTGGAGAGCGCCACCTCTTGAGATGCGACGGGAACGCCGGGAATTCTTTCCCTACGAAACAGGGAAAGGATCCCTCATCTCGAGTTAGGAGGCGGAAACGGGGCTACCCTGGATGTGTGCGGGACCCCACGTGCTTCCTCTCGAGTGGAGACGGGTATGTCGGGGAACTTCTTGAGTTGCAGCAAGGGTGTGAAGGACCCTTTGGAAGTTCCAGTGGTTAGACGTGATTAGCCTCGAGAAGCCTCAGCGGAAATGGGCCTCATCTCGCCTGGAGGGCAAAACCTCCTGGAATTTCTCGAGTTGCGGCAGGTGCTCTCGACTTACGACGGGGACCTCAGGGTCCCGCTGTGGTGGCCTCAGGAAAGGCCAGTCCCCATGCGAGTTCCTCGGGGGCCTCTCGGCATTCCTCTCCCGTCGATGCCGGGGCCTAAGACCTTGTGTGGAGTCGGGGCCGGAACCTGAGGATTCCTCTCCAGAGATGACATGGATCTTGGGGTACTTCTGGAGTCTCCCAAGGGGAGTCAGTCTTCGTCTCGAATGCGGGCATGCACTTTCGCTTTCCTCCAGAGCTTTAGCAGCAGTGTCACGCAGTCCGCCGCGTGGATCAAAGGATCTATGGTTTTCCCTCGAGTCTTTCCCACGAGGCTTTCCCACGAGGCTTTCCCACAGGGCTGTCCCACGTGCACACGTGGTGGGAGTCGATCCTCGGCTTGAACGTCAAGGCAGTGCAGGGAAAACAGGTTCCTCTGGAATGGACTGACACATCTGGGGGTCTCTTGGAATGGTGGCACGACCCTGGAGTTCCTCTCTCCTTTCCTGTGGAGAGCGCCACCTCTTGAAATGCGACGGGAACGCCGGGAATTCTTTCCCTACGAAACAGGGAAAGGATCCCTCATCTCGAGCTAGGAGGCGGAAACGGGGCTCCCCTGGATGTGTGCGGGACCCCACGTGCTTCCTCTCGAGTGGAGACGGGTATGTCGGGGAACTTCTTGAGTTGCAGCAAGGGTGTGAAGGACCCTTTGGAAGTTCCAGTGGTTAGACGTGATTAGCCTCGAGAAGCCTCAGCGGAAATGGGCCTCATCTCGCCTGGAGGGCAAAACCTCCTGGAATTTCTCGAGTTGCGGCAGGTGCTCTCGACTTACGACGGGCACCTCAGGGACCCGCTCTGGTGGCCTCAGGAAAGGCCAGTCCCCATGCGAGTTCCTCGGGGGCCTCTCGGGATTCCTCTCCCTTCGATGCCGGGGCCTAAGACCTTGTGTGGAGTCGGGGCCGGAACCTGAGGATTCCTCTCCAGTGCTGACATGGATCTTGGGGTACTTCTGGAGTCTCCCCAGTGGAGTCAGTCTTCGTCTCGAATGCGGGCATGCACTTGCGCTTTCCTCCAGAGCGGTAGCAGCAGTGTCACGCAGTCCGCCGCGTGGATCAAAGGATCTATGGTTTTCCCTCGAGTCTTTCCCACGAGGCATTCCCACGAGGCTTTCCCACAGGGCTGTCCCACGTGCACACGTGGTGGGAGTCGATCCTCGGCTTGAACGTCAAGGCAGTGCAGGGAAAACAGGTTCCTCTGGAATGGACTGACACATCTGGGGGTCTCTTGGAATGGTGCCACGACCCTGGAGTTCCTCTCGCCTTTCCTGTGGAGAGCGCCACCTCTTGAGATGCGACGGGAACGCCGGGAATTCTTTCCCTACGAAACAGGGAAAGGATTCCTCATCTCGAGCTAGTAGGCGGAAACGAGGCTCCCCTCGATGTGTGCGGGACCCCACGTGCTTCCTCTCGAGTGGAGACGGGTATGTCGCCGAATTGCTTCAGTTGCAGCAAGGGTGTGAAGGACCCTTTGGAAGTTCCAGTGGTTAGACGTGATTAGCCTCGAGAAGCCTCAGCGGAAATGGGCCTCATCTCGCCTGGAGGGCAAAACCTCCTGGATTTTCTCGAGTTGCGGCAGGTGCTCTCGACTTACGACGGGGACCTCAGGGACCCGCTCTGGTGGCCTCAGGAAAGGCCAGTCCCCATGCGAGTTCCTCGGGGGCCTCTCGGGATTCCTCTCCCGTCGATGCCGGGGCCTAAGACCTTGTGTGGAGTCGGGGCCGGAACCTGAGGATTCCTCTCCAGTGCTGACATGGATCTTGGGGTACTTCTGGAGTCTCCCCAGGGGAGTCAGTCTTCGTCTCGAATGCGGGCATGCACTTGCGCTTTCCTCTAGAGCGGTAGCTGCAGTGTCACGCAGTCCGCCGCGTGGATCAAAGGATCTATGTTTTTCCCTCGAGTCTTTCCCACGAGGCTTTCCCACGAGGCTTTCCCACAGGGCTGTCCCACGTGCACACGTGGTGGGAGTCGATCCTCGGCTTGAACGTCAAGGCAGTGCAGGGAAAACAGGTTCCTCTGGAATGGACTGACACATCTGGGGGACTCTTGGAATGGTGGCACGACCCTGGAGTTCCTCTCGCCTTTCCTGTGGAGAGCGCCTCCTCTTGAGATGCGACGGGAACGCCGGGAATTCTTTCCCTACGAAACAGGGAAAGGATCCCTCATCTCGAGCTAGGAGGAGGAAACGGGGCTCCGCTGGATGTGTGCGGGACCCCACGTGCTTCCTCTCGAGTGGAGACGGGTATGTCGCGGAACTGCTTCAGTTGCAGCAAGGGTGTGAAGGACCCTTTGGAAGTTCCAGTGGTTAGATGTGATTAGCCTCGAGAAGCCTCAGCGGAAATGGGCCTCATCTCGCCTGGAGGGCAAAACCTCCTGGATTTTCTCGAGTTGCGGCAGGTGCTCTCGACTTACGACGGGGACCTCAGGGACCCGCTCTGGTGGCCTCAGGAAAGGCCAGTCCCCATGCGAGTTCCTCGGGGGCCTCTCGGCATTCCTCTCCCGTCGATGCCGGGGCCTAAGACCTTGTGTGGAGTCGGGGCCGGAACCTGAGGATTCCTCTCCAGAGCTGACATGGATCTTGGGGTACTTCTGGAGTCTCCCCAGGGGAGTCAGTCCTCGTCTCGAATGCGGGCATGCACTTGCGCTTTCCTCCAGAGCGGTAGCAGCAGTGACACGCAGTCCGCCGCGTGGATCAAAGGATCTATGGTTTTCCCTCGAGTCTTTCCCACGAGGCTTTCCCACGAGGCTTTCCCACAGGGCTGTCCCACGTGCACACGTGGTGGGAGTCGATCCACGGCTTGAACGTCAAGGCAGTTCAGGGAAAACAGGTTCCTCTGGAATGGACTGACACATTTGGGGGTCTCTTGGAATGGTGCCACGACCCTGGAGTTCCTCTCGCCTTTCCTGTGGAGAGCGCCACCTCTTGAGATGCGACGGGAACGCCGGGAATTCTTTCCCTACGAAACAGGGAAAGGATCCCTCATCTCGAGCTAGTAGGCGGAAACGGGGCTCCCCTGGATGTGTGCGGGACCCCACGTGCTTCCTCTCGAGTGGAGACGGGTATGTCGCGGAATTGCTTCAGTTACAGCAAGGGTGTGAAGGACCCTTTGGAAGTTCCAGTGGTTAGACGTGATTAGCCTCGAGAAGCCTCAGCGGAAATGGGCCTCATCTCGCCTGGAGGGCAAAACCTCCTGGATTTTCTCGAGTTGCGGCAGGTGCTCTCGACTTACGACGGGGACCTCAGGGACCCGCTCTGGTGGCCTCAGGAAAGGCCAGTCCCCATGCGAGTTCCTCGGGGGCCTCTCGGCATTCCTCTCCCGTCGATGCCGGGGCCTAAGACCTTGTGTGGAGTCGGGGCCGGAACCTGAGGATTCCTCTCCAGTGCTGACATGGATCTTGGGGTACTTCTGGAGTCTCCCCAGGGGAGTCAGTCCTCGTCTCGAATGCGGGCATGCACTTGCGCTTTCCTCCAGAGCGGTAGCAGCAGTGTCACGCAGTCCGCCGCGTGGATCAAAGGATCTATGGTTTTCCCTCGAGTCTTTCCCACGAGGCTTTCCCACGAGGCTTTCCCACAGGGCTGTCCCACGTGCACACGTGTTGGGAGTCGATCCTCGGCTTGAACGTCAAGGCAGTGCAGGGAAAACAGGTTCCTCTGGAATGGACTGACACATCTGGGGGTCTCTTGGAATGGTGGCACGACCCTGGAGTTCCTCTCGCCTTTCCTGTGGAGAGTGCCTCCTCTTGAGATGCGACGGGAACGCCGGGAATTCTTTCCCTACGAAACAGGGAAAGGATCCCTCATCTCGAGCTAGGAGGCGAAACAGGGCTGCCCTGGATGTGTGCGGGACCCCACGTGCTTCCTCTCGAGTGGAGACGGGTATGTCGCGGAACTGCTTCAGTTGCAGCAAGGGTGTGAAGGACCCTTTGGAAGTTCCAGTGTTTAGACGTGATTAGCCTCGAGAAGCCTCAGCGGAAATGGGCCTCATCTCGCCTGGAGGGCAAAACCTCCTGGATTTTCTCGAGTTGCGGCAGGTGCTCTCGACTTACGACGGGGACCTCAGGGACCCGCTCTGGTGGCCTCAGGAAAGGCCAGTCCCCATGCGAGTTCCTCGGGGGCCTCTCGGCATTCCTCTCCCGTCGATGCCGGGGCCTAAGACCTTGTGTGGAGTCGGGGCCGGAACCTGAGGATTCCTCTCCAGTGCTGACATGGATCTTGGGGTACTTCTGGAGTCTCCCCAGGGGAGTCAGTCCTCGTCTCGAATACGGGCATGCACTTGCGCTTTCCTCCAGAGCGGTAGCAGCAGTGTCACGCAGTCCGCCGCGTGGATCAAAGGATCTATGGTTTTCCCTCGAGTCTTTCCCACGAGGCTTTCCCACGAGGCTTTCCCACAGGGCTGTCCCAGGTGCACACGTGGTGGGAGTCGATCCTCGGCTTGAACGTCAAGGCAGTGCAGGGAATACAGGTTCCTCTGGAATGGACTGACACATCTGGGGGACTCTTGGAATGGTGGCACGACCCTGGAGTTCCTCTCGCCTTTCCTGTGGAGAGCGCCTCCTCTTGAGATGCGACGAGAACGCCGGGAATTCTTTCCCTACGAAACAGGGAAAGGATCCCTCATCTCGAGCTAGGAGGCGGAAACGGGGCTCCCCTGGATGTGTGCGGGACCCCACGTGTTTCCTCTCGAGTGGAGACGGGTATCTCGGGGAATTCTTGAGTTGCAGCAAGGGTGTGAAGGACCCTTTGGAAGTTCCAGTGGTTAGACGTGATTAGCCTCGAGAAGCCTCAGCGGAAATGGGCCTCATCTCGCCTGGAGGGCAAAACCTCCTGGATTTTCTCGAGTTGCGGCAGGTGCTCTCGACTTACGACGGGGACCTCAGGGACCCGCTCTGGTGGCCTCAGGAAAGGCCAGTCCCCATGCGAGTTCCTCGGGGGCCTCTCGGCATTCCTCTCCCGTCGATGCCGGGGCCTAAGACCTTGTGTGGAGTCGGGGCCGGAACCTGAGGATTCCTCTCCAGTGCTGACATGGATCTTGGGGTACTTCTGGAGTCTCCCCAGGGGAGTCAGTCCTCGTCTCGAATGCGGGCATGCACTTGCGTTTTCCTCCAGAGTGGTAGCAGCAGTGTCACGCAGTCCGCCACGTGGATCAAAGGATCTATGGTTTTCCCTCGAGTCTTTCCCACGAGGCTTTCCCACGAGGCTTTCCCACAGGGCTGTCCCACGTGCACACGTGGTGGGAGTCGATCCTCGGCTTGAACGTCAAGGCAGTGCAGGGAAAACAGGTTCCTCTGGAATGGACTGACACATCTGGGGGTCTCTTGGAATGGTGCCACGACCCTGGAGTTCCTCTCGCTTTTCCTGTGGAGAGCGCCACCTCTTGAGATGCGACGGGAATGCCGGGAATTCTTTCCCTACGAAACAGGGAAAGGATCCCTCATCTCGAGCTAGGAGGCGGAAACGGGGCTCCCCTGGTTGTGTGCGGGACCCACGTGCTTCCTCTCGAGTGGAGACGGGTATGTCGGGAAACTTCTTGAGTTGCAGCAAGGGTGTGAAGGACCCTTTGGAAGTTCCAGTGGTTAGATGTGATTGGCCTCGAGAAGCCTCAGCGGAAATGGGCCTCATCTGGCCTGGAGGGCAAAACCTCCTGGATTTTCTCGAGTTGCGGCAGGTGCTCTCGACTTACGACGGGGACCTCAGGGACGCGCTCTGGTGGCCTCAGGAAAGGCCAGTCCCCATGCGAGTTCCTCGGGGGCCTCTCGGGATTCCTCTCCCGTCGATGCCGGGGCCTAAGACCTTGTGTGGGGTCGGGGCCCGAACCTGAGGATTCCTCTCCAGTGCTGACATGGATCTTGGGGTACTTCTGGTGTCTCCCCAGGGGAGTCAGTCCTCATCTCGAATGCGGGCATGCACTTGCGCTTTCCTCCAGAGCGGTAGCAGCAGTGTCATGCAGTCCGCCGCGTGGATCAAAGGATCTATGGTTTTCCCTCGAGTCTTTCCCACGAGGCTTTCCCACGAGGCTTTCCCACAGGGCTGTCCCACGAGCACAGGTGGTGGGAGTCGATCCTCGGCGTGAACGTCAAGGCAGTGCAGGGAAAACAGGTTCCTCTGGAATGGACTGACACATCTGGGGGACTCTTGGAATGGTGGCACGACCCTGGAGTTCCTCTCGCCTTTCCTGTGGAGAGCGCCTTCTCTTGAGATGCGACGGGAACGCCGGGAATTCTTTCCCTACGAAACAGGGAAAGGATCCCTCATCTCGAGCTAGGAGGCGGAAACGGGGCTCCCCTGGATGTGTGCGGGACCCCACGTGCTTCCTCTCGAGTGGAGACGGGTATGTCGGGGAACTTCTTGAGTTGCAGCAAGGGTGTGAAGGACCGTTTGGAAGTTCCAGTGGTTAGTTGTGATTGGCCTCGAGAAGCCTCAGCGGAAATGGGCCTCATCTCGCCTGGAGGGCGAAACCTCCTGGATTTTCTCGAGTTGCGGCAGGTGCTCTCGACTTACGACGGGGACCTCAGGGACCCGCTCTGGTGGCCTCAGGAAAGGCCAGTCCCCATGCGAGTTCCTCGGGGGCCTCTCGGGATTCCTCTCCCGTCGTTGCCGGGGCCTAAGAGCTTGTGTGGAGTCGGGGCCGGAACCTGAGGATTCCTCTCCAGTGCTGACATGGATCTTGGGGTACTTCTGGAGTCTCCCCAGGGGAGTCAGTCCTCGTCTCGAATGCGGGCATGCACTTGCGCTTTCCTCCAGAGCGGTAGCAGCAGTGTCACGCAGTCCGCCGCGTGGATCAAAGGATCTATGGTTTTCCCTCGAGTCTTTCCAACGAGGCTTTCCCACGAGGCTTTCCCACAGGGCTGTCCCAGGTGCACACGTGGTGGGAGTGGATCCTCGGCTTGAACGTCAAGGCAGTGCAGGGAAAACAGGTTCCTCTGGAATGGACTGACACATCTGGGGGACTCTTGGAATGGTGGCACGACCCTGGAGTTCCTCTCGCCTTTCCTGTGGAGATCGCCTCCTCTTGAGATGCGACGGGAACGCCGGGAATTCTTTCCCTACGAAACAGGGAAAGGATCCATCATCTCGAGCTAGGAGGCGGAAACCGGGCTCCCCTCGATGTGTGCGGGACCCCACGTGCTTCCTCTCGAGTGGAGACGGGTATGTCGCGGAAATGCTTGAGTTGCAGCAAGGGTGTGTAGGACCCTTTGGAAGTTCCAGTGGTTAGATGTGATTAGCCTCGAGAAGCCTCAGCGGAAATGGGCCTCATCTCGCCTGGAGGGCAAAACCTCCTGGATTTTCTCGAGTTGTGGCAGGTGCTCTCGACTTACGACGGGGACCTCAGGGACCCGCTCTGGTGGCCTCAGGAAAGGCCAGTCCCCATGCGAGTTCCTCGGGGGCCTCTCGGGATTCCTCTCCCGTCGATGCTGGGGCCTAAGACCTTGTGTGGAGTCGGGGCCGGAACCTGAGGATTCCTCTCCAGTGCTGACATGGATCTTGGGGTACTTCTGGAGTCTCCCCAGGGGAGTCAGTCCTCGTCTCGAATGCGGGCATGCACTTGCGCTTTCCTCCAGAGCGGTAGCAGCAGTGTCACGCAGTCCGCCGCGTGGATCAAAGGATCTATGGTTTTCCCTCGAGTCTTTCCCACGAGGCATTCCCACGAGGCTTTCCCACAAGGCTGTCCCATGTGCACACGTGGTGGGAGTCGATCCTCGGCTTGAACGTCAAGGCAGTGAAGGGAAAACAGGTTCCTCTTGAATGGACTGACACATCTGGGGACTCTTGGAATGGTGGCACGACCCTGGATTTCCTCTCGCCTTTCCTTGGAGAGCGCCTCCTCTTGAGATGCGACGGGAACGCCGGGAATTCTTTCCCTACGAAACAGGGAAAGGATCCCTCATCTCGAGCTAGGAGGCGGAAATGGGGCTCCCCTGGATGTTTGCGGGACCCCACGTGCTTCCTCTCGAGTGGAGACGGGTATGCCGGGGAACTTCTTGAGTTGCAGCAAGGGTGTGAAGGACCCTTTGGAAGTTCCAGTGGTTAGATGTGATTGGCCTCGAGAAGCCTCAGCGGAAATGGGCCTCATCTCGCCTGGAGGGCAAAACCTCCTGGATTTTCTCGAGTTGTGGCAGGTGCTCTCGACTTACGACGGGGACCTCAGGGACCTGCTCTGGTGGCCTCAGGAAAGGCCAGTCCCCATGCGACTTCCTCGGGGGCCTCTCGGGATTCCTCTCCCGTCGATGCCGAGGCCGAAGACCTTGTGTGGAGTCGGGGCCGGAACCTGAGGATTCCTCTCCAGTGCTGACATGGATCTTGGGGTACTTCTGGAGTCTCCCCAGGGGAGTCAGTCCTCGTCTGGAATGCGGGCATGCACTTGCGCTTTCCTCCAGAGCGGTAGCAGCAGTTTCAAGCAGTCCGCCGCGTGCATCAAAGGATCTATGGTTTTCCCTCGAGTCTTTCCCACGAGGCTTTCCCACGAGGCTTTCCCACAGGGCTGTCCCACGTGCACACGTGGTGGGAGTCGATCCTCGGCTTGAACGTCAAGGCAGTGCAGGGAAAACAGGTTCCTCTGGAATGGACTGACACATCTGGGGGACTCTTGGAATGGTGGCACGACCCTGGAGTTCCTCTCGCCTTTCCTGTGGAGAGCGCCTCCTCTTGAGATTCGACGGGAACGCCGGGAATTCTTTCCCTACGAAACAGGGAAAGGATCCCTCATCTCTAGCTAGGAGGCGGAAACGGGGCTCCCCTGGATGTGTGCGGGACCCCACGTACTTCCTCTCGAGTGGAGACGGGTTGTCGCGGAACTGCTTGAGTTGCAGCAAGGGTGTGAAGGAACCGTTGGAATTTCCAGTGGTTAGATGTGATTAGCATCGAGAAGCCTCAGCGGAAATGGGCCTCATCTCGCCTGGAGGGCAAAACCTGGATTTTCTCGAGGTGCGGCAGGTGCTCTCGACTTACGACGGGGACCTCAGGAACCCGCTCTGGTGGCCTCAGGAAAGGCCAGTCCCCATGCGAGTTCCTCGGGGTCCTCTCGGGATTCCTCTCCCGTCGATGCCGGGGCCTAAGACCTTGTGTGGAGTCGGGGCCGGAACCTGAGGATTCCTCTCCAGTGCAGACATGGATCTTGGGGTACTTCTGGAGTCTCCCCAGGGGAGTCAGTCCTCGTCTCGAATGCGGGCATGCACTTGCGCTGTCCTCCAGAGCGGTAGCAGCAGTGTCACGCAGTCGGCCGCGTGGATCAAAGGATCTATGGTTTTCCCTCGAGTCTTTTCCACGAGGCTTTCCCACGAGGCTTTCCCACAGGGCTGTCCCACGAGCACACGTGGTGGGAGTCGATAATCGGCTTGAACGTCAAGGCAGTGCAGGGAAAACAGGTTCCTCTGGAATGGACTGACACATCTGGGGGACTCTTGGAATGGTGGCATGACCCTGGAGTTCCTCTCGCCTTTCCTGTGGAGAGCGCCTCCTCTTGAGATGCGACGGGAACGCCGGGAATTCTTTCCCTACGAAACAGGGAAAGGATACCTCATCTCAAGCTAGGAGTCGGAAACGGGGCTCCCCTGGATGTGTGCGGGACACCACGTGCTTCCTCTCGAGTGGAGACGGGTATGTCGGGGAACTTCTTGAGTTGCAGCAACGGTGTGAAGGACCCTTTGGAAGTTCCAGTGGTTAGATGTGATTGACCTCGAGAAGCCTCAGCGGAAATGGGCCTCATCTCGCCTGGATGGCAAAACCTCATGGATTTTCTCGAGTTGTGGCAGGTGCTCTCGACTTACGACGGGGACCTCAGGGACCCGCTCTGGTGGCCTCAGGAAAGGCCAGTCCCCCTGCGAGTTCCTCGGGGGCCTCTCGCTATTCCTCTCCCGTCGATGCCGGGGCCTAAGACCTTGTGTGGAGTCGGGGCCGGGACCTGAGGATTCCTCTCCAGTGCTGACATGGATCTTGGGGTACTTCTGGAGTCTCCCCAGGTGAGTCAGTCCTCGTCTCGAATGCGGGCATGCACTTACACTTTCCTCCAGAGCGGTAAGAGCAGTGTCACGCAGTCCGCCGCGTGGATCAAAGGATCTATGGTTTTCCCTCGAGTCTTTCCCACGAGGCTTTCCCACGAGGCTTTCCCACAGGGCTGTCCCATGTGCACACGTTATGAGAGTCAATCATCGGCTTGAACGTCAAGGCAGTGCAGGGAAAACAGGTTCCTCTGGAATGGACTGACATATCTGGGGGACTCTTGGAATGGTGGCATGACCCTGGAGTTCCTCTCGCATTTCCTGTGGAGAGCGCCTCCTTTTGAGATGCGACGGGAACGCCGGGAATTCTTTCCTTACAAAACAGGGAAAGGATCCCTCATCTCGAGCTAGGAGGCGGAAACGGGGCTCCCCTGGATGTGTGCGGGACACCACGTGCTTCCTCTCGAGTGGAGACGGGTATGTCGGGGAACTTCTTGAGTTGCAGCAAGGGTGTGAAGGACCCTTTGGAAGTTCCAGTGGTTAGATGTGATTAGCCTCGAGAAGCCTCAGCGGAAATGGGCCTCATCTCGCCTGGAGGGCAAAACCTCCTGGATTTTCGCAAGTTGCGGCAGGTGCTCTCGAATTACGACGGGGACCTCAGGGACCCGCTCTGGTGGCCTCAGGAAAGGCCAGTCCCCATGC
Source organism: Ovis canadensis (assembly GCF_042477335.2). Classification (NCBI taxonomy): domain Eukaryota; kingdom Metazoa; phylum Chordata; class Mammalia; order Artiodactyla; family Bovidae; genus Ovis; species Ovis canadensis. The sequence goes on along the minus strand of NC_091262.1, from coordinate 2,217,111 downwards.
GAGTTCCTCGGGGGCCTCTCGGCATTCCTCTCCCGTCGATGCCGGGGCCTAAGACCTTGTGTGGAGTCGGGGCCGGAACCTGAGGATTCCTCTCCAGAGCTGACATGGATCTTGGGGTACTTCTGGAGTCTCCCCAGGGGAGTCAGTCCTCGTCTCGAATGCGGGCATGCACTTGCGCTTTCCTCCAGAGCGGTAGCAGCAGTGTCACGCAGTCCGCCGCGTGGATCAAAGGATCTATGGTTTTCCCTCGAGTCTTTCCCACGAGGCTTTCCCACGAGGCTTTCCCACAGGGCTGTCCCACGTGCACACGTTGTGGGAGTCGATCCTCGGCTTGAACGTCAAGGCAGTGCAGGGAAAACAGGTTCCTCTGGAATGGACTGACACATCTGCGGGACTCTTGGAATGGTGTCACGACCCTGGAGTTCTTCTCGCCTTTCCTGTGGAGAGCGCCTCCTCTTGAGATGCGACGGGAACGCCGGAATTCTTTCCCTATGAAACAGGGAAAGGATCCCTCATCTCGAGCTAGGAGGCGGAAACGGGGCTCCCCTGGTTGTGTGCGGGACCCCACGTGCTTCCTCTCGAGTGGAGACGGGTATGTCGGGGAACTTCTTGAGTTGCAGCAAGGGTGTGAAGGACCCTTTGGAAGTTCCAGTGGTTAGATGTGATTGGCCTCGAGAAGCCTCAGCGGAAATGGGCCTCATCTCGCCTGGAGGGCAAAACCTCCTGGATTTTCTCGAGTTGCGGCAGCTGCTCTCGACTTACGACGGGGACCTCAGGGACCCGCTCTGGTGTCCTCAGGAAAGGCCAGTCCCCATGCGAGTTCCTCGGGGGCCTCTCGGCATTCCTCTCCCGTCGATGCCGGGGCCTAAGACCTTGTGTGGAGTAGGGGCCGGAACCTGAGGATTCCTCTCCAGTGCTGACATGGATCTTGGGGTACTTCTGGAGTCTCCCCAGGGGAGTCAGTCCTCGTCTCGAATGCGGGCATGCACTTGCGCTTTCCTCCAGATCGGTAGCAGCAGTGTCAAGCAGTCCGCCGCGTGCATCAAAAGATCTATGGTTTTCCCTCGAGTCTTTCCCACGAGGCTTTCCCACGAGGCTTTCCCACAGGGCTGTCCCACGTGCACACGTGGTGGGAGTCGATCCTCGGCTTGAACGTCAAGGCAGTGCAGGGAAAACAGGTTCCTCTGGAATGGACTGACACATCTGGGGGACTTTTGGAATGGTGGCACGACCCTGGAGTTCCTCTCGCCTTTCCTGTGGAGAGCGCCTCCTCTTGAGATGCGACGGGAATGCCGGGAATTCTTTCCCTAAGAAACAGGGAAAGGATCCCTCATCTCGAGCTAGGAGGCGGAAACCGGGCTCCCCTCGATGAGTGCGGGACCCCACGTGCTTCCTCTCGAGTGGAGACGGGTATGTCGCGGAACTGCTTGAGTTGCAGCAAGGGTGTGAAGGACCCTTTGGAAGTTCCAGTGGTTAGATGTGATTAGCCTCGAGAAGCCTCAGCGGAAATGGGCCTCATCTCGCCTGGAGGGCAAAACTTCCTGGATTTTCTCGAGTTGCGGCAGGTGCTCTCGACTTACGACGGGGACCTCAGGGAACCGCTCTGGTGGCCTCAGGAAAGGCCAGTCCCCATGCGAGTTCCTCGGGGGCCTCTCGGCATTCCTCTCCCGTCGATGCCGGGGCCTAAGACCTTGTGTGGAGTCGGGGCCGGAACCTGAGGATTCCTCTCCAGTGCTGACATGGATCTTGGGGTACTTCTGGAGTCTCCCCAGGGGAGTCAGTCCTCGTCTGGAATGCGGGCATGCACTTGCGCTATCCTCCAGAGCGGTAGCAGCAGTGTCAAGCAGTCCGCCGCGTGCATCAAAGGATCTATGGTTTTCCCTCGAGTCTTTCCCACGAGGCTTTCCCACGAGGCTTTCCCACAGGGCTGTCCCACGTGCACACGTGGTGGGAGTCGATCCTCGGCTTGAACGTCAAGGCAGTGCAGGGAAAACACGTTCCTCTGGAATGGACTGACAAATCTGGGGGACTCTTGGAATGGTGGCACGACCCTGGAGTTCCTCTCGCCTTTCCTGTGGAGAGCGCCTCCTCTTGATATTCGACGGGAACGCCGGGAATTCTTTCCCTACGAAACAGGGAAAGGATCCCTCATCTCTAGCTAGGAGGCGGAAACGGGGCTTCCCTGGATGTGTGCGGGACCCCACGTGCTTCCTCTCGAGTGGAGACCGGTTGTCGCGGAACTGCTTGAGTTGCAGCAAGGGTGTGAAGGAACCGTTGGAATTTCCAGTGGTTAGATGTGATTAGCATCGAGAAGCCTCAGCGGAAATGGGCCTCATCTCGCCTGGAGGGCAAAACCTGGATTTTCTCGAGGTGCGGCAGGTGCTCTCGACTTACGACGGGGACCTCAAGAACCCGCTCTGGTGGCCTCAGGAAAGGCCAGTCCCCATGCGAGTTCCTCGGGGTCCTCTCGGGATTCCCCTCCCGTCGATGCCGGGGCCTAAGACCTTGTGTGGAGTCGGGGCCGGAACCTGAGGATTCCTCTCCAGTGCAGGCATGGATCTTGGGGTACTTCTGGAGTCTCCCCAGGGGAGTCAGTCCTCGTCTCGAATGCGGGCATGCACTTGCGCTTTCCTCCAGAGCGGTAGCAGCAGTGTCACGCAGTCGGCCGCGTGGAACAAAGGATCTATGGTTTTCCCTCGAGTCTTTTCCACGAGGCTTTCCCACGAGGCTTTCCCACAGGGCTGTCCCACGTGCACACGTGGTGGGAGTCGATAATCGGCTTGAACGTCAAGGCAGTGCAGGGAAAACAGGTTCCTCTGGAATGGACTGACACATCTGGGGGACTCTTGGAATGGTGGCATGACCCTGGAGTTCCTCTCGCCTTTCCTGTGGAGAGCGCCTCCTCTTGAGATGCGACGGGAACGCCGGGAATTCTTTCCCTACGAAACAGGGAAAGGATCCCTCATCTCAAGCTAGGAGTCGGAAACGGGGCTCCCCTGGATGTGTGCGGGACACCACGTGCTTCCTCTCGAGTGGAGACGGGTATGTCGGGAAACTTCTTGAGTTGCAGCAACGGTGTGAAGGACCCTTTGGAAGTTCCAGTGGTTAGATGTGATTGACCTCGAGAAGCCTCAGCGGAAATGGGCCTCATCTCGCCTGGATGGCAAAACCTCATGGATTTTCTCGAGTTGCGGCAGGTGCTCTCGACTTACGACGGGGACCTCAGGGACCCGCTCTGGTGGCCTCAGGAAAGGCCAGTCCCCATGCGAGTTCCTCGGGGGCCTCTCGCTATTCCTCTCCCGTCGATGCCGGGGCCTAAGACCTTGTGTGGAGTCCCGGCCGGGACCTGAGGATTCCTCTCCAGTGCTGACATGGATCTTGGGGTACTTCTGGAGTCTCCCCAGGTGAGTCAGTCCTCGTCTCGAATGCGGGCATGCACTTGCGCTTTCCTCCAGAGCGGTAAGAGCAGTGTCACGCAGTCCGCCGCGTGGATCAAAGGATCTATGGTTTTCCCTCGAGTCTTTCCCACGAGGCTTTCCCACGAGGCTTTCCCACAGGGCTGTCCCATGTGCACATGTTATGAGAGTCAATCCTCGGCTTGAACGTCAAGGCAGTGCAGGGAAAACAGGTTCCTCTGGAATGGACTGACATATCTGGGGGACTCTTGGAATGGTGGCATGACCCTGGAGTTCCTCTCGCATTTCCTGTGGAGAGCGCCTCCTCTTGAGATGCGACGGGAACGCCGGGAATTCTTTCCTTACAAAACAGGGAAAGGATCCCTCATCTCGAGCTAGGAGGCGGAAACGGGGCTCCCCTGGATGTGTGCGGGACACCACGTGCTTCCTCTCGAGTGGAGACCGGTATGTCGGGGAACTTCTTGAGTTGCAGCAAAGGTGTGAAGGACCCTTTGGAAGTTCCAGTGGTTAGATGTGTTTCGCCTCGAGAAGCCTCAGCGGAAATGGGCCTCATCTCGCCTGGAGGGCAAAACCTCCTGGATTTTCTCGAGTTGCGGCAGGTGCTCTCGACTTACGATGGGGACCTCAGGGACCCGCTCTGGTGGCCTCAGGAAAGGCCAGTCCCCATGCGAGTTCCTCGGGGGCCTCTCGGCATTCCTCTCCCGTCGATGCCGGGGCCTAAGACCTTGTGTGGATTCGGGGCCGGAACGTGAGGATTCCTCTCCAGTGCTGACATGGATCTCGGGGTACTTCTGGAGTCTCCCCAGGGGAGTCAGTCCTCGTCTCGAATGCGGGCATGCACTTGCGCTTTCCTCCAGAGCGGTAGCAGCAGTGTCACGCAGTCCGCCGCGTGGATCAAAGGATCTATGGTTTTCCCTCCAGTCTTTCCCACGAGGCTTTCCCACGAGGCTTTCCCACAGGGCTGTCCCACGTTCACACGTGGTGGGAGTCGATCCTCGGCTTGAACGTCAATGCAGTGCAGGGAAAACAGGTTCCTCTGGAATGGACTGACACATCTGGGGGACTCTTGGAATGGTGGCACGACCCTGGAGTTCCTCTCGCCTTTCCTGTGGAAACCGCCTCCTCTGGAGATGCGGCGGGAACGCCGGGAATTCTTTCCCTACGAAACAGGGAAAGGATCCCTCATCTCGAGGTAGGAGGCGGAAACGGGGCTCCCCTGGATGTGTGCGGGACCCCACGTGCTTCCTCTCGAGTGGAGACGGGTATGTCGGGGAACTTCTTGAGTTGCAGCAAGGGTGTGAAGGACCCTTTGGAAGTTCCAGTGGTTAGACGTGATTAGCCTCGAGAAGCCTCAGCGGAAATGGGCCTCATCTCGCCTGGAGGGCAAGACCTCCTGGATTTTCTCGAGTTGCGGCAGGTGCTCTCGACTTACGACGGGGACCTCAGGGACCCGCTCTGGTGGCCTCAGGAAAGGCCAGTCCCCATGCGAGTTCCTCGGGGGCCTCTTGGCATTCCTCTCCCGTCGATGCCGGGGCCTAAGACCTTGTGTGGAGTCGGGGCCGGAACCTGAGGATTCCTCTCCAGTGCTGACATGGATGTTGGGGTACTTCTGGAGTCTCCCCAGGGGAGTCAGTCCTCGTCTCGAATGCGGGCATGCACTTGCGCTTTCCTCCAGAGCGGTAGCAGCAGTGTCACGCAGTCCGCCGCGTGGAACAAAGGATCTATGGTTTTCCCTCGAGTCTTTCCCACGAGGCTTTCCCACGAGGCTTTCCCACAGGGCTGTCCCACGTGCACACGTGGTGGGAGTCGATCCTCGGCTTGAACGTCAAGGCAGTGCAGGGAAAACAGGTTCCTCTGGAATGGACTGACACATCTGGGGGACTCTTGGAATGGTGGCACGACCCTGGAGGTCCTCTCGCCTTTCCTGTGGAGAGCGCCTCCTCTGGAGATGCGACGGGAACGCCGGGAATTCTTTCCCTACGAAACAGGGAAAGGATCCCTCATCTCGAGCTAGGAGGCGGAAACGGGGCTCCCCTGGATGTGGGCGGGACCCCACGTGCTTCCTCTCGAGTGGAGACGGGTATGTCGGGGAACTTCTTGAGTTGCAGCAAGGGTGTGAAGGACCCTTTGGAAGTTCCAGTGGTTAGACGTGATTAGCCTCGAGAAGCCTCAGCGGAAATGGGCCTCATCTCGCCTGGAGGGCAAAACCTCCTGGATTTTCTCGAGTTGCGGCAGGTGCTCTCGACTTACGACGGGGACCTCAGGGACCCGCTCTGGTGGCCTCAGGAAAGGCCAGTCCCCATGCGAGTTCCTCGGGGACCTCTCGGGATTCCTCTCCCGTCGATGCCGGGGCCTAAGACCTTGTGTGGAGTCGGGGCCGGAACCTGAGGATTCCTCTCCAGCGCTGACATGGATCTTGGGGTACTTCTGGAGTCTCCCCAGGGGAGTCAGTCCTCGTCTCGAATGCGGGCATGCACTTGCGCTTTCCTCCAGAGCGGTAGCAGCAGTGTCACGCAGTCCGCGGCGTGGATCAAAGGATCTATGGTTTTCCCTCGAGTCTTTCCCACGAGGCTTTCCCACGAGGCTTTCCCACAGGGCTGTCCCACGTTCACACGTGGTGGGAGTCGATCCTCAGCTTGAACGTCAAGGCAGTGCAGGGAAAACAGGTTCCTCTGGAATGGACTGACACATCTGGGGGACTCTTGGAATGGTGGCACGACCCTGGAGTTCCTCTCGCCTTTCCTGTGGAGAGCGCCTCCTCTTGAGATGCGACGGGAACGCCGGGAATTCTTTCCCTACGAAACAGGGAAAGGATCCCTCATTTCGAGCTAGGAGGCGGAAACGGGGCTCCCCTGGATGTGTGCGGGACCCCACGTGCTTCCTCTCGAGTGGAGACGGGTATGTCGGGGAACTTCTTGAGTTGCAGCAAGGGTGTGAAGGACCCATGGAAGTTCCAGTGGTTAGACGTGATTAGCCTCGAGAAGCCTCAGCGGAAATGGGCCTCATCTCGCCTGGAGGGCAAAACCTCCTGGATTTTCTCGAGTTGCGGCAGGTGCTCTAGACTTATGACGGGGACCTCAGGGACCCGCTCTGGTGGCCTCAGGAAAGGCCAGTCCCCATGCGAGTTCCTCGGGGGCCTCTCGGGATTCCTCTCCAGTGGATGCCGGGGCCTAAGACCTTGTGTGGAGTCGGGGCCGGAACCTGAGGATTCCTCTCCAGAGCTGATATGGATCTTGGGGTACTTCTGGAGTCTCCCCAGGGGAGTCAGTCCTCGTCTCGAATGCGGGCATGCACTTGCGCTTTCCTGCAGAGCGGTAGCAGCAGTGTCACGCAGTCCGCCGCGTGGATCAAAGGATCTATGGTTTTCCCTCGAGTCTTTCCCACGAGGCTTTCCCACGAGGCTTTCCCACAGGGCTGTCCCACGTGCACACGTGGTGGGAGTGGATCCTCGGCTTGAACGTCAAGGCAGTGCAGGGAAAACAGGTTCCTCTGGAATGGACTGACACATCTGGGGGACTCTTGGAATGGTGGCACGACCCTGGAGTTCCTCTCGCCTTTCCTGTGGAGAGCGCCTCCTCTTGAGATGCGACGGGAACGCCGGGAATTCTTTCCCTACGAAACAGGGAAAGGATCCCTCATCTCGAGCTAGGAGGCGGAAACGGGGCTCCCCTGGATGTGTGCGGGACCCCACGTGCTTCCTCTCGAGTGGAGACGGGTATGTCGCGGAACTTCTTGAGTTGCAGCAAGGGTGTGAAGGACCCATGGAAGTTCCAGTGGTTAGACGTGATTAGCCTTGAGAAGCCTCAGCGGAAATGGGCCTCATCTCGCCTGGAGGGCAAAACCTCCTGGATTTTCTCGAGTTGCGGCAGGTGCTCTCGACTTACGACGGGGACCTCAGGGACCCGCTCTGGTGACCTCAGGAAAGGCCAGTCCCCATGCGAGTTCCTCGGGGGCCTCTCGGGATTCCTCTCCCGTCGATGCCGGGGCCTAAGACCTTGTGTGGAGTCGGGGCCGGAACCTGAGGATTCCTCTCCAGTGCTGACATGGATCTTGGGGTACTTCTGGAGTCTCCCCAGGGGAGTCAGTCCTCGTCTCGAATGCGGGCATGCACTTGCGCTTTCCTCCAGAGCGGTAGCAGCAGTGTCACGCAGTCCGCCGCATGGATCAAAGGATCTATGGTTTTCCCTCGAGTCTTTCCCACGAGGCTTTCCCACGAGGCTTTCCCACAGGGCTGTCCCACGTGCACACGTGGTGGGAGTCGATCCTCGGCTTGAACGTCAAGGCAGTGCAGGGAAAACAGGTTCCTCTGGAATGGCCTGACACATCTGGGGGACTCTTGGAATGGTGGCACGACCCTGGAGTTCCTCTCGCCTTTCCTGTGGAGAGCCCCTCCTCTTGAGATGCGACGGGAACGCCGGGAATTCTTTCCCTACGAAACAGGGAAAGGATCCCTCATCTCGAGCTAGGAGGCGGAAACGGGGCTCCCCTGGATGTGTGCGGGACCCCACGTGCTTCCTCTCGAGTGGAGACGGGTATGTCGCGGAACTGCTTCAGTTGCAGCAAGGGTGTGAAGGACCCTTTGGAAGTTCCAGCGGTTAGATGTGATTAGCCTAGAGAAGCCTCAGCGGAAATGGGCCTCATCTCGCCTGGAGGGCAAAACCTCCTGGATTTTCTCGAGTTGCGGCAGGTGCTCTCGACTTATGACGCGGACCTCAGGGACCCGCTCTGGTGGCCTCAGGAAAGGCCAGTCCCCATGCGAGTTCCTCGAGGGCCTCTCGGCATTCCTCTCCCATCGATGCCGGTGCCTAAGACCTTTTGTGGAGTCGGGGCCGGAACCTGAGGATTCCTCTCCAGTGCTGACATGGATCTTGGGGTACTTCTGGAGTCTCCCCAGGGGAGTCAGTCCTCGTCTCGAATGCGGGCATGCACTTGCACTTTCCTCCAGAGCGGTAGCAGCAGTGTCACGCAGTCCGCCGCGTGGATCAAAGGATCTATGGTTTTCCCTCGAGTCTTTCCCACGAGGCTTTCCCACGAGGCTTTCCCACAGGGCTGTCCCACGTGCACACGTGGTGGGAGTCGATCCTCGGCTTGAACGTCAATGCAGTGCAGGGAAAACAGGTTCCTCTGGAATGGACTGACACATCTGGGGGACTCTTGGAATGGTGGCACGACCCTGGAGTTCCTCTCGCCTTTCCTGTGGAGAGCGCCTCCTCTTGAGATGCGACGGGAACGCCGGGAATTCTTTCCCTACGAAACAGGGAAAGGATCCCTCATCTCGAGCTAGGAGGCGGAAACGGGGCTCCCCTGGATGTGTGCGGGACCCCACGTGCTTCCTCTCGAGTGGAGACGGGTATGTCGTGGAACTGCTTCAGTTCCAGCAAGGGTGTGAAGGACCCTTTGGAAGTTCCAGTGGTTAGATGTGATTAGCCTCGAGAAGCCTCAGCGGAAATGGGCCTCATCTCGCCTGGAGGGCAAAACCTCCTGGATTTTCTCGAGTTGCGGCAGGTGCTCTCGACTTACGACGGGGACCTCAGGGTCCCGCTCTGGTGGCCTCAGGAAAGGCCAGTCCCCATGCGAGTTCCTCGGGGGCCTCTCGGCATTCCTCTCCCGTCGATGCCGGGGCCTAAGACCTTGTGTGGAGTCGGGGCCGGAACCTGAGGATTCCTCTCCAGAGATGACATGGATCTTGGGGTACTTCTGGAGTCTCCCTAGGAGAGTCAGTCCTCGTCTCGAATGCGGGCATGCACTTGCGCTTTCCTCCAGAGCGGTAGCAGCAGTGTCACGCAGTCCGCCGCGTGGATCAAAGGATCTATGGTTTTCCCTCGAGTCTTTCCCACGAGGCTTTCCCACGAGGCTTTCCCACAGGGCTGTCCCACGTGCACACGTGGTGGGAGTCGATCCCCGGCTTGAACGTCAAGGCAGTGCAGGGAAAACAGGTTCCTCTGGAATGGACTGACACATCTGGGGGTCTCTTGGAATGGTGGCACGACCCTGGAGTTCCTCTCGCCTTTCCTGTGGAGAGCGCCTCCTCTTGAGATGCGACGGGAACGCCGGGAATTCTTTCCCTACGAAACAGGGAAAGGATCCCTCATCTCGAGCTAGGAGGCGGAAACGGGGCTGCCCTGGATGTGTGCGGGACCCCACGTGCTTCCTCTCGAGTGGAGACGGGTATGTCGCGGAACTGCTTCAGTTGCAGCAAGGGTGTGAAGGACCCTTTGGAAGTTCCAGTGTTTAGACGTGATTAGCCTCGAGAAGCCTCAGCGGAAATGGGCCTCATCTCGCCTGGAGGGCAAAACCTCCTGGATTTTCTCGAGTTGCGGCAGGTGCTCTCGACTTACGACGGGGACCTCAGGGACCCGCTCTGGTGGCCTCAGGAAAGGCCAGTCCCCATGCGAGTTCCTCGGGGGCCTCTCGGCATTCCTCTCCCGTAGATGCCGGGGCCTAAGACCTTGTGTGGAGTCGGGGCCGGAACCTGAGGATTCCTCTCCAGAGCTGACATGGATCTTGGGGTACTTCTGGAGTCTCCCCAGGGGAGTCAGTCCTCGTCTCGAATGCGGGCATGCACTTGCGCTTTCCTCCAGAGCGGTAGCAGCAGTGTCACGCAGTCCGCCGCGTGGATCAAAGGATCTATGGTTTTCCCTCGAGTCTTTCCCACGAGGCTTTCCCACGAGGCTTTCCCACAGGGCTGTCCCACGTGCACACGTGGTGGGAGTCGATCCTCGGCTTGAACGTCAAGGCAGTGCAGGGAAAACAGGTTCCTCTGGAATGGACTGACACATCTGGGGGTCTCTTGGAATGGTGGCACGACCCTGGAGTTCCTCTCTCCTTTCCTGTGGAGAGCGCCACCTCTTGAGATGCGACGGGAACGCCGGGAATTCTTTCCCTACGAAACAGGGAAAGGATCCCTCATCTCGAGTTAGGAGGCGGAAACGGGGCTACCCTGGATGTGTGCGGGACCCCACGTGCTTCCTCTCGAGTGGAGACGGGTATGTCGGGGAACTTCTTGAGTTGCAGCAAGGGTGTGAAGGACCCTTTGGAAGTTCCAGTGGTTAGACGTGATTAGCCTCGAGAAGCCTCAGCGGAAATGGGCCTCATCTCGCCTGGAGGGCAAAACCTCCTGGAATTTCTCGAGTTGCGGCAGGTGCTCTCGACTTACGACGGGGACCTCAGGGTCCCGCTGTGGTGGCCTCAGGAAAGGCCAGTCCCCATGCGAGTTCCTCGGGGGCCTCTCGGCATTCCTCTCCCGTCGATGCCGGGGCCTAAGACCTTGTGTGGAGTCGGGGCCGGAACCTGAGGATTCCTCTCCAGAGATGACATGGATCTTGGGGTACTTCTGGAGTCTCCCAAGGGGAGTCAGTCTTCGTCTCGAATGCGGGCATGCACTTTCGCTTTCCTCCAGAGCTTTAGCAGCAGTGTCACGCAGTCCGCCGCGTGGATCAAAGGATCTATGGTTTTCCCTCGAGTCTTTCCCACGAGGCTTTCCCACGAGGCTTTCCCACAGGGCTGTCCCACGTGCACACGTGGTGGGAGTCGATCCTCGGCTTGAACGTCAAGGCAGTGCAGGGAAAACAGGTTCCTCTGGAATGGACTGACACATCTGGGGGTCTCTTGGAATGGTGGCACGACCCTGGAGTTCCTCTCTCCTTTCCTGTGGAGAGCGCCACCTCTTGAAATGCGACGGGAACGCCGGGAATTCTTTCCCTACGAAACAGGGAAAGGATCCCTCATCTCGAGCTAGGAGGCGGAAACGGGGCTCCCCTGGATGTGTGCGGGACCCCACGTGCTTCCTCTCGAGTGGAGACGGGTATGTCGGGGAACTTCTTGAGTTGCAGCAAGGGTGTGAAGGACCCTTTGGAAGTTCCAGTGGTTAGACGTGATTAGCCTCGAGAAGCCTCAGCGGAAATGGGCCTCATCTCGCCTGGAGGGCAAAACCTCCTGGAATTTCTCGAGTTGCGGCAGGTGCTCTCGACTTACGACGGGCACCTCAGGGACCCGCTCTGGTGGCCTCAGGAAAGGCCAGTCCCCATGCGAGTTCCTCGGGGGCCTCTCGGGATTCCTCTCCCTTCGATGCCGGGGCCTAAGACCTTGTGTGGAGTCGGGGCCGGAACCTGAGGATTCCTCTCCAGTGCTGACATGGATCTTTTGGTACTTCTGGAGTCTCCCCAGTGGAGTCAGTCTTCGTCTCGAATGCGGGCATGCACTTGCGCTTTCCTCCAGAGCGGTAGCAGCAGTGTCACGCAGTCCGCCGCGTGGATCAAAGGATCTATGGTTTTCCCTCGAGTCTTTCCCACGAGGCATTCCCACGAGGCTTTCCCACAGGGCTGTCCCACGTGCACACGTGGTGGGAGTCGATCCTCGGCTTGAACGTCAAGGCAGTGCAGGGAAAACAGGTTCCTCTGGAATGGACTGACACATCTGGGGGTCTCTTGGAATGGTGCCACGACCCTGGAGTTCCTCTCGCCTTTCCTGTGGAGAGCGCCTCCTCTTGAGATGCGACGGGAACGCCGGGAATTCTTTCCCTACGAAACAGGGAAAGGATTCCTCATCTCGAGCTAGTAGGCGGAAACGAGGCTCCCCTCGATGTGTGCGGGACCCCACGTGCTTCCTCTCGAGTGGAGACGGGTATGTCGCCGAATTGCTTCAGTTGCAGCAAGGGTGTGAAGGACCCTTTGGAAGTTCCAGTGGTTAGACGTGATTAGCCTCGAGAAGCCTCAGCGGAAATGGGCCTCATCTCGCCTGGAGGGCAAAACCTCCTGGATTTTCTCGAGTTGCGGCAGGTGCTCTCGACTTACGACGGGGACCTCAGGGACCCGCTCTGGTGGCCTCAGGAAAGGCCAGTCCCCATGCGAGTTCCTCGGGGGCCTCTCGGGATTCCTCTCCCGTCGATGCCGGGGGCTAAGACCTTGTGTGGAGTCGGGGCCGGAACCTGAGGATTCCTCTCCAGTGCTGACATGGATCTTGGGGTACTTCTGGAGTCTCCCCAGGGGAGTCAGTCCTCGTCTCGAATGCGGGCATGCACTTGCGCTTTCCTCTAGAGCGGTAGCTGCAGTGTCACGCAGTCCGCCGCGTGGATCAAAGGATCTATGTTTTTCCCTCGAGTCTTTCCCACGAGGCTTTCCCACGAGGCTTTCCCACAGGGCTGTCCCACGTGCACACGTGGTGGGAGTCGATCCTCGGCTTGAACGTCAAGGCAGTGCAGGGAAAACAGGTTCCTCTGGAATGGACTGACACATCTGGGGGACTCTTGGAATGGTGGCACGACCCTGGAGTTCCTCTCGCCTTTCCTGTGGAGAGCGCCTCCTCTTGAGATGCGACGGGAACGCCGGGAATTCTTTCCCTACGAAACAGGGAAAGGATCCCTCATCTCGAGCTAGGAGGAGGAAACGGGGCTCCGCTGGATGTGTGCGGGACCCCACGTGCTTCCTCTCGAGTGGAGACGGGTATGTCGGGGAACTTCTTGAGTTGCAGCAAGGGTGTGAAGGACCCTTTGGAAGTTCCAGTGGTTAGACGTGATTAGCCTCGAGAAGCCTCAGCGGAAATGGGCCTCATCTCGCCTGGAGGGCAAAACCTCCTGGATTTTCTCGAGTTGCGGCAGGTGCTCTCGACTTACGACGGGGACCTCAGGGACCCGCTCTGGTGGCCTCAGGAAAGGCCAGTCCCCATGCGAGTTCCTCGGGGGCCTCTCGGCATTCCTCTCCCGTCGATGCCGGGGCCTAAGACCTTGTGTGGAGTCGGGGCCGGAACCTGAGGATTCCTCTCCAGAGCTGACATGGATCTTGGGGTACTTCTGGAGTCTCCCCAGGGGAGTCAGTCCTCGTCTCGAATGCGGGCATGCACTTGCGCTTTCCTCCAGAGCGGTAGCAGCAGTGTCACGCAGTCCGCCGCGTGGATCAAAGGATCTATGGTTTTCCCTCGAGTCTTTCCCACGAGGCTTTCCCACGAGGCTTTCCCACAGGGCTGTCCCACGTGCACACGTGGTGGGAGTCGATCCACGGCTTGAACGTCAAGGCAGTTCAGGGAAAACAGGTTCCTCTGGAATGGACTGACACATTTGGGGGTCTCTTGGAATGGTGCCACGACCCTGGAGTTCCTCTCGCCTTTCCTGTGGAGAGCGCCACCTCTTGAGATGCGACGGGAACGCCGGGAATTCTTTCCCTACGAAACAGGGAAAGGATCCCTCATCTCGAGCTAGTAGGCGGAAACGGGGCTCCCCTGGATGTGTGCGGGACCCCACGTGCTTCCTCTCGAGTGGAGACGGGTATGTCGCGGAATTGCTTCAGTTACAGCAAGGGTGTGAAGGACCCTTTGGAAGTTCCAGTGGTTAGACGTGATTAGCCTCGAGAAGCCTCAGCGGAAATGGGCCTCATCTCGCCTGGAGGGCAAAACCTCCTGGATTTTCTCGAGTTGCGGCAGGTGCTCTCGACTTACGACGGGGACCTCAGGGACCCGCTCTGGTGGCCTCAGGAAAGGCCAGTCCCCATGCGAGTTCCTCGGGGGCCTCTCGGCATTCCTCTCCCGTCGATGCCGGGGCCTAAGACCTTGTGTGGAGTCGGGGCCGGAACCTGAGGATTCCTCTCCAGAGCTGACATGGATCTTGGGGTACTTCTGGAGTCTCCCCAGGGGAGTCAGTCCTCGTCTCGAATGCGGGCATGCACTTGCGCTTTCCTCCAGAGCGGTAGCAGCAGTGTCACGCAGTCCGCCGCGTGGATCAAAGGATCTATGGTTTTCCCTCGAGTCTTTCCCACGAGGCTTTCCCACGAGGCTTTCCCACAGGGCTGTCCCACGTGCACACGTGGTGGGAGTCGATCCACGGCTTGAACGTCAAGGCAGTTCAGGGAAAACAGGTTCCTCTGGAATGGACTGACACATTTGGGGGTCTCTTGGAATGGTGCCACGACCCTGGAGTTCCTCTCGCCTTTCCTGTGGAGAGCGCCACCTCTTGAGATGCGACGGGAACGCCGGGAATTCTTTCCCTACGAAACAGGGAAAGGATCCCTCATCTCGAGCTAGGAGGCGGAAACGGGGCTCCCCTGGATGTGGGCGGGACCCCACGTGCTTCCTCTCGAGTGGAGACGGGTATGTCGGGGAACTTCTTGAGTTGCAGCAAGGGTGTGAAGGACCCTTTGGAAGTTCCAGTGGTTAGACGTGATTAGCCTCGAGAAGCCTCAGCGGAAATGGGCCTCATCTCGCCTGGAGGGCAAAACCTCCTGGATTTTCTCGTGTTGCGGCAGGTGCTCTCGACTTACGACGGGGACCTCAGGGACCCGCTCTGGTGGCCTCAGGAAAGGCCAGTCCCCATGCGAGTTCCTCGGGGACCTCTCGGGATTCCTCTCCCGTCGATGCCGGGGCCTAAGACCTTGTGTGGAGTCGGGGCCGGAACCTGAGGATTCCTCTCCAGCGCTGACATGGATCTTGGGGTACTTCTGGAGTCTCCCCAGGGGAGTCAGTCCTCGTCTCGAATGCGGGCATGCACTTGCGCTTTCCTCCAGAGCGGTAGCAGCAGTGTCACGCAGTCCGCGGCGTGGATCAAAGGATCTATGGTTTTTCCTCGAGTCTTTCCCACGAGGCTTTCCCACGAGGCTTTCCCACAGGGCTGTCCCACGTTCACACGTGGTGGGAGTCGATCCTCAGCTTGAACGTCAAGGCAGTGCAGGGAAAACAGGTTCCTCTGGAATGGACTGACACATCTGGGGGACTCTTGGAATGGTGGCACGACCCTGGAGTTCCTCTCGCCTTTCCTGTGGAGAGCGCCTCCTCTTGAGATGCGACGAGAACGCCGGGAATTCTTTCCCTACGAAACAGGGAAAGGATCCCTCATTTCGAGCTAGGAGGCGGAAACGGGGCTCCCCTGGATGTGTGCGGGACCCCACGTGCTTCCTCTCGAGTGGAGACGGGTATGTCGGGGAACTTCTTGAGTTGCAGCAAGGGTGTGAAGGACCCATGGAAGTTCCAGTGGTTAGACGTGATTAGCCTCGAGAAGCCTCAGCGGAAATGGGCCTCATCTCGCCTGGAGGGCAAAACCTCCTGGATTTTCTCGAGTTGCGGCAGGTGCTCTAGACTTATGACGGGGACCTCAGGGACCCGCTCTGGTGGCCTCAGGAAAGGCCAGTCCCCATGCGAGTTCCTCGGGGGCCTCTCGGGATTCCTCTCCAGTGGATGCCGGGGCCTAAGACCTTGTGTGGAGTCGGGGCCGGAACCTGAGGATTCCTCTCCAGAGCTGATATGGATCTTGGGGTACTTCTGGAGTCTCCCCAGGGGAGTCAGTCCTCGTCTCGAATGCGGGCATGCACTTGCGCTTTCCTGCAGAGCGGTAGCAGCAGTGTCACGCAGTCCGCCGCGTGGATCAAAGGATCTATGGTTTTCCCTCGAGTCTTTCCCACGAGGCTTTCCCACGAGGCTTTCCCACAGGGCTGTCCCACGTGCACACGTGGTGGGAGTGGATCCTCGGCTTGAACGTCAAGGCAGTGCAGGGAAAACAGGTTCCTCTGGAATGGACTGAAACATCTGGGGGACTCTTGGAATGGTGGCACGACCCTGGAGTTCCTCTCGCCTTTCCTGTGGAGAGCGCCTCCTCTTGAGATGCGACGGGAACGCCGGGAATTCTTTCCCTACGAAACAGGGAAAGGATCCCTCATCTCGAGCTAGGAGGCGGAAACGGGGCTCCCCTGGATGTGTGCGGGACCCCACGTGCTTCCTCTCGAGTGGAGACGGGTATGTCGCGGAACTTCTTGAGTTGCAGCAAGGGTGTGAAGGACCCATGGAAGTTCCAGTGGTTAGACGTGATTAGCCTTGAGAAGCCTCAGCGGAAATGGGCCTCATCTCGCCTGGAGGGCAAAACCTCCTGGATTTTCTCGAGTTGCGGCAGGTGCTCTCGACTTACGACGGGGACCTCAGGGACCCGCTCTGGTGACCTCAGGAAAGGCCAGTCCCCATGCGAGTTCCTCGGGGGCCTCTCGGGATTCCTCTCCCGTCGATGCCGGGGCCTAAGACCTTGTGTGGAGTCGGGGCCGGAACCTGAGGATTCCTCTCCAGTGCTGACATGGATCTTGGGGTACTTCTGGAGTCTCCCCAGGGGAGTCAGTCCTCGTCTCGAATGCGGGCATGCACTTGCGCTTTCCTCCAGAGCGGTAGCAGCAGTGTCACGCAGTCCGCCGCATGGATCAAAGGATCTATGGTTTTCCCTCGAGTCTTTCCCACGAGGCTTTCCCACGAGGCTTTCCCACAGGGCTGTCCCACGTGCACACGTGGTGGGAGTCGATCCTCGGCTTGAACGTCAAGGCAGTGCAGGGAAAACAGGTTCCTCTGGAATGGACTGACACATCTGGGGGACTCTTGGAATGGTGGCACGACCCTGGAGTTCCTCTCGCCTTTCCTGTGGAGAGCCCCTCCTCTTGAGATGCGACGGGAACGCCGGGAATTCTTTCCCTACGAAACAGGGAAAGGATCCCTCATCTCGAGCTAGGAGGCGGAAACGGGGCTCCCCTGGATGTGTGCGGGACCCCACGTGCTTCCTCTCGAGTGGAGACGGGTATGTCGCGGAACTGCTTCAGTTGCAGCAAGGGTGTGAAGGACCCTTTGGAAGTTCCAGCGGTTAGATGTGATTAGCCTAGAGAAGCCTCAGCGGAAATGGGCCTCATCTCGCCTGGAGGGCAAAACCTCCTGGATTTTCTCGAGTTGCGGCAGGTGCTCTCGACTTATGACGCGGACCTCAGGGACCCGCTCTGGTGGCCTCAGGAAAGGCCAGTCCCCATGCGAGTTCCTCGGGGGCCTCTCGGCATTCCTCTCCCATCGATGCCGGTGCCTAAGACCTTTTGTGGAGTCGGGGCCGGAACCTGAGGATTCCTCTCCAGTGCTGACATGGATCTTGGGGTACTTCTGGAGTCTCCCCAGGGGAGTCAGTCCTCGTCTCGAATGCGGGCATGCACTTGCACTTTCCTCCAGAGCGGTAGCAGCAGTGTCACTCAGTCCGCCGCGTGGATCAAAGGATCTATGGTTTTCCCTCGAGTCTTTCCCACGAGGCTTTCCCACGAGGCTTTCCCACAGGGCTGTCCCACGTTCACACGTGGTGGGAGTCGATCCTCGACTTGAACGTCAATGCAGTGCAGGGAAAACAGGTTCCTCTGGAATGGACTGACACATCTGGGGGACTCTTGGAATGGTGGCACGACCCTGGAGTTCCTCTCGCCTTTCCTGTGGAAACCGCCTCCTCTGGAGATGCGGCGGGAACGCCGGGAATTCTTTCCCTACGAAACAGGGAAAGGATCCCTCATCTCGAGGTAGGAGGCGGAAACGGGGCTCCCCTGGATGTGTGCGGGACCCCACGTGCTTCCTCTCGAGTGGAGACGGGTATGTCGGGGAACTTCTTGAGTTGCAGCAAGGGTGTGAAGGACCCTTTGTAAGTTCCAGTGGTTAGACGTGATTAGCCTCGAGAAGCCTCAGCGGAAATGGGCCTCATCTCGCCTGGAGGGCAAGACCTCCTGGATTTTCTCGAGTTGCGGCAGGTGCTCTCGACTTACGACGGGGACCTCAGGGACCCGCTCTGGTGGCCTCAGGAAAGGCCAGTCCCCATGCGAGTTCCTCGGGGGCCTCTTGGCATTCCTCTCCCGTCGATGCCGGGGCCTAAGACCTTGTGTGGAGTCGGGGCCGGAACCTGAGGATTCCTCTCCAGTGCTGACATGGATCTTGGGGTACTTCTGGAGTCTCCCCAGGGGAGTCAGTCCTCGTCTCGAATGCGGGCATGCACTTGCGCTTTCCTCCAGAGCGGTAGCAGCAGTGTCACGCAGTCCGCCGCGTGGATCAAAGGATCTATGGTTTTCCCTCGAGTCTTTCCCACGAGGCTTTCCCACGAGGCTTTCCCACAGGGCTGTCCCACGTGCACACGTGGTGGGAGTCGATCCTCGGCTTGAACGTCAAGGCAGTGCAGGGAAAACAGGTTCCTCTGGAATGGACTGACACATCTGGGGGACTCTTGGAATGGTGGCACGACCCTGGAGTTCCTCTCGCCTTTCCTGTGGAGAGCGCCTCCTCTTGAGATGCGACGGGAACGCCGGGAATTCTTTCCCTACGAAACAGGGAAAGGATCCCTCATTTCGAGCTAGGAGGCGGAAACGGGGCTCCCCTGGATGTGTGCGGGACCCCACGTGCTTCCTCTCGAGTGGAGACAGGTATGTCGGGGAACTTCTAGAGTTGCAGCAAGGGTGTGAAGGACCCTTTGGAAGTTCCAGTGGTTAGACGTGATTGGCCTCGAGAAGCCTCAGCGGAAATGGGCCTCATCTCGCCTGGAGGGCAAAACCTCCTGGATTTTCTCGAGTTGCGGCAGGTGCTCTCGACTTACGATGGGGACCTCAGGGACCCGCTCTGGTGGCCTCAGGATAGGCCAGTCCCCATGCGAGTTACTCGGGGGCCTCTCGGGATTCCTCTCCCGTCGATGCCGGGGCCTAAGACCTTGTGTGGAGTCGGGGCCGGAACCTGAGGATTCCTCTCCAGTGCTGACATGGATCTTGGGGTACTTCTGGAGTCTCCCCAGGGGAGTCAGTCCTCGTCTCGAATGCGGGCATGCACTTGCGCTTTCCTCCAGAGCGGTAGCAGCAGTGTCACGCAGTCCGCCGCGTGGATCAAAGGATCTATGGTTTTCCCTCGAGTCTTTCCCACGAGGCTTTCCCACGAGGCTTTCCCACAGGGCTGTCCCACGTGCACACGTGGTGGGAGTCGATCCTCGGCTTGAACGTCAAGGCAGTGCAGGGAAAACAGGTTCCTCTGGAATGGACTGACACATCTGGGGGACTCTTGGAATGGTGGCACGACCCTGGAGTTCCTCTCGCCTTTCCTGTGGAGAGCGCCTCCTCTTGAGATGCGACGGGAACGCCGGGAATTCTTTCCCTAAGAAACAGGGAAAGGATCCCTCATCTCGAGCTAGGAGGCGGAAACGGGGCTCCCCTGGATGTGTGCGGGACCCCACGTGCTTCCTCTCGAGTGGAGACGGGTATGTCGGGGAACTTCTTGAGTTGCAGCAAGGGTGTGAAGGACCCTTTGGAAGTTCCAGTGGTTAGACGTGATTAGCCTCGAGAAGCCTCAGCGGAAATGGGCCTCATCTCGCCTGGAGGGCAAAACCTCCTGGATTTTCTCGAGTTGCGGCAGGTGCTCTAGACTTATGACGGGGACCTCAGGGACCCGCTCTGGTGGCCTCAGGAAAGGCCAGTCCCCATGCGAGTTCCTCGGGGGCCTCTCGGGATTCCTCTCCAGTGGATGCCGGGGCCTAAGACCTTGTGTGGAGTCGGGGCCGGAACCTGAGGATTCCTCTCCAGAGCTGATATGGATCTTGGGGTACTTCTGGAGTCTCCCCAGGGGAGTCAGTCCTCGTCTCGAATGCGGGCATGCACTTGCGCTTTCCTGCAGAGCGGTAGCAGCAGTGTCACGCAGTCCGCCGCGTGGATCAAAGGATCTATGGTTTTCCCTCGAGTCTTTCCCACGAGGCTTTCCCACGAGGCTTTCCCACAGGGCTGTCCCACGTGCACACGTGGTGGGAGTGGATCCTCGGCTTGAACGTCAAGGCAGTGCAGGGAAAACAGGTTCCTCTGGAATGGACTGACACATCTGGGGGACTCTTGGAATGGTGGCACGACCCTGGAGTTCCTCTCGCCTTTCCTGTGGAGAGCGCCTCCTCTTGAGATGCGACGGGAACGCCGGGAATTCTTTCCCTACGAAACAGGGAAAGGATCCCTCATCTCGAGCTAGGAGGCGGAAACGGGGCTCCCCTGGATGTGTGCGGGACCCCACGTGCTTCCTCTCGAGTGGAGACGGGTATGTCGGGGAACTTCTTGAGTTGCAGCAAGGGTGTGAAGGACCCATGGAAGTTCCAGTGGTTAGACGTGATTAGCCTTGAGAAGCCTCAGCGGAAATGGGCCTCATCTCGCCTGGAGGGCAAAACCTCCTGGATTTTCTCGAGTTGCGGCAGGTGCTCTCGACTTACGACGGG
Organism: Ovis canadensis; assembly: GCF_042477335.2. Taxonomy (NCBI): domain Eukaryota; kingdom Metazoa; phylum Chordata; class Mammalia; order Artiodactyla; family Bovidae; genus Ovis; species Ovis canadensis. Next base: position 2,196,720 of record NC_091262.1, on the reverse strand, counting down.
GACCTCAGGGACCCGCTCTGGTGACCTCAGGAAAGGCCAGTCCCCATGCGAGTTCCTCGGGGGCCTCTCGGGATTCCTCTCCCGTCGATGCCGGGGCCTAAGACCTTGTGTGGAGTCGGGGCCGGAACCTGAGGATTCCTCTCCAGTGCTGACATGGATCTTGGGGTACTTCTGGAGACTTCCCCAGGGGAGTCAGTCCTCGTCTCGAATGCGGGCATGCACTTGCGCTTTCCTCCAGAGCGGTAGCAGCAGTGTCACGCAGTCCGCCGCATGGATCAAAGGATCTATGGTTTTCCCTCGAGTCTTTCCCACGAGGCTTTCCCACGAGGCTTTCCCACAGGGCTGTCCCACGTGCACACGTGGTGGGAGTCGATCCTCGGCTTGAACGTCAAGGCAGTGCAGGGAAAACAGGTTCCTCTGGAATGGACTGACACATCTGGGGGACTCTTGGAATGGTGGCACGACCCTGGAGTTCCTCTCGCCTTTCCTGTGGAGAGCCCCTCCTCTTGAGATGCGACGGGAACGCCGGGAATTCTTTCCCTACGAAACAGGGAAAGGATCCCTCATCTCGAGCTAGGAGGCGGAAACGGGGCTCCCCTGGATGTGTGCGGGACCCCACGTGCTTCCTCTCGAGTGGAGACGGGTATGTCGCGGAACTGCTTCAGTTGCAGCAAGGGTGTGAAGGACCCTTTGGAAGTTCCAGTGGTTAGATGTGATTAGCCTCGAGAAGCCTCAGCGGAAATGGGCCTCATCTCGCCTGGAGGGTAAAACCTCCTGGATTTTCTCGAGTTGCGGCAGGTGCTCTCGACTTACGATGGGGACCTCAGGGACCCGCTCTGGTGGCCTCAGGAAAGGCCAGTCCCCATGCGAGTTCCTCGGGGGCCTCTCGGCATTCCTCTCCCGTCGATGCCGGGGCCTAAGACCTTGTGTGGAGTCGGGGCCGGAACCTGAGGATTCCTCTCCAGTGCTGACATGGATCTTGGGGTACTTCTGGAGTCTCCCCAGGGGAGTCAGTCCTCGTCTCGAATGCGGGCATGCACTTGCGCTTTCCTCCAGAGCGGTAGCAGCAGTGTCACGCAGTCCGCCGCGTGGATCAAAGGATCTATGGTTTTCCCTCGAGTCTTTCCCACGAGGCTTTCCCACGAGGCTTTCCCACAGGGCTCTCCCACGTGCACACGTGGTGGGAGTCGATCCTCGGCTTGAACGTCAAGGCAGTGCAGGGAAAACAGGTTCCTCTGGAATGGACTGACACATCTGGGGGACTCTTGGAATGGTGGCACGACCCTGGAGTTCCTCTCGCCTTTCCTGTGGAGAGCGCCTCCTCTTGAGATGCGACGGGAACGCCGGGAATTCTTTCCCTACGAAACAGGGAAAGGATCCCTCATTTCGAGCTAGGAGGCGGAAACGGGGCTCCCCTGGATGTGTGCGGGACCCCACGTGCTTCCTCTCGAGTGGAGACAGGTATGTCGGGGAACTTCTAGAGTTGCAGCAAGGGTGTGAAGGACCCTTTGGAAGTTCCAGTGGTTAGACGTGATTGGCCTCGAGAAGCCTCAGCGGATTTGGGCCTCATCTCGCCTGGAGGGCAAAACCTCCTGGATTTTCTCGAGTTGCGGCAGGTGCTCTCGACTTACGATGGGGACCTCAGGGACCCGCTCTGGTGGCCTCAGGATAGGCCAGTCCCCATGCGAGTTACTCGGGGGCCTCTCGGGATTCCTCTCCCGTCGATGCCGGGGCCTAAGACCTTGTGTGGAGTCGGGGCCGGAACCTGAGGATTCCTCTCCAGTGCTGACATGGATCTTGGGGTACTTCTGGAGTCTCCCCAGGGGAGTCAGTCCTCGTCTCGAATGCGGGCATGCACTTGCGCTTTCCTCCAGAGCGGTAGCAGCAGTGTCACGCAGTCCGCCGCGTGGATCAAAGGATCTATGGTTTTCCCTCGAGTCTTTCCCACGAGGCTTTCCCACGAGGCTTTCCCACAGGGCTGTCCCACGTGCACACGTGGTGGGAGTCGATCCTCGGCTTGAACGTCAATGCAGTGCAGGGAAAACAGGTTCCTCTGGAATGGACTGACACATCTGGGGGACTCTTGGAATGGTGGCACGACCCTGGAGTTCCTCTCGCCTTTCCTGTGGAGAGCGCCTCCTCTTGAGATGCGACGGGAACGCCGGGAATTCTTTCCCTAAGAAACAGGGAAAGGATCCCTCATCTCGAGCTAGGAGGCGGAAACGGGGCTCCCCTGGATGTGTGCGGGACCCCACGTGCTTCCTCTCGAGTGGAGACGGGTATGTCGGGGAACTTCTTGAGTTGCAGCAAGGGTGTGAAGGACCCTTTGGAAGTTCCAGTGGTTAGACGTGATTAGCCTCGAGAAGCCTCAGCGGAAATGGGCCTCATCTCGCCTGGAGGGCAAAACCTCCTGGATTTTCTCGAGTTGCGGCAGGTGCTCTAGACTTATGACGGGGACCTCAGGGACCCGCTCTGGTGGCCTCAGGAAAGGCCAGTCCCCATGCGAGTTCCTCGGGGGCCTCTCGGCATTCCTCTCCCGTCGATGCCGGGGCCTAAGACCTTGTGTGGAGTCGGGGCCGGAACCTGAGGATTCCTCTCCAGTGCTGACATGGATCTTGGGGTACTTCTGGAGTCTCCCCAGGGGAGTCAGTCCTCGTCTCGAATGCGGGCATGCACTTGCGCTTTCCTCCAGAGCGGTAGCAGCAGTGTCACGCAGTCCGCCGCGTGGATCAAAGGATCTATGGTTTTCCCTCGAGTCTTTCCCACGAGGCTTTCCCACGAGGCTTTCCCACAGGGCTGTCCCACGTGCACACGTGGTGGGAGTCGATCCTCGGCTTGAACGTCAAGGCAGTGCAGGGAAAACAGGTTCCTCTGGAATGGACTGACACATCTGGGGGACTCTTGGAATGGTGGCACGACCCTGGAGTTCCTCTCGCCTTTCCTGTGGAGAGCGCCTCCTCTTGAGATGCGACGGGAACGCCGGGAATTCTTTCCCTAAGAAACAGGGAAAGGATCCCTCATCTCGAGCTAGGAGGCGGAAACGGGGCTCCCCTGGATGTGTGCGGGACCCCACGTGCTTCCTCTCGAGTGGAGACGGGTATGTCGGGGAACTTCTTGAGTTGCAGCAAGGGTGTGAAGGACCCTTTGGAAGTTCCAGTGGTTAGACGTGATTAGCCTCGAGAAGCCTCAGCGGACATGGGCCTCATCTCGCCTGGAGGGCAAAACCTCCTGGATTTTCTCGAGTTGCGGCAGGTTCTCTCGACTTATGACGGGGACTTCAGGGACCCGCTCTGGTGGCCTCAGGAAAGGCCAGTCCCCATGCGAGTTCCTCGGGGGCCTCTCGGGATTCCTCTCCCGTCGATGCCGGGGCCTAAGACCTTGTGTGGAGTCGGGGCCGGAACCTGAGGATTCCTCTCCAGAGCTGATATGGATCTTGGGGTACTTCTGGAGTCTCCCCAGGGGAGTCAGTCCTCGTCTCGAATGCGGGCATGCACTTGCGCTTTCCTCCAGAGCGGTAGCAGCAGTGTCACGCAGTCCGCCGCGTGGATCAAAGGATCTATGGTTTTCCCTCGAGTCTTTCCCACGAGGCTTTCCCACGAGGCTTTCCCACAGGGCTGTCCCACGTGCACACGTGGTGGGAGTCGATCCTCGGCTTGAACGTCAAGGCAGTGCAGGGAAAACAGGTTCCTCTGGAATGGACTGACACATCTGGGGGACTCTTGGAATGGTGGCACGATCCTGGAGTTCCTCTCGCCTTTCCTGTGGAGAGCGCCTCCTCTTGAGATGCGACGGGAACGCCGGGAATTCTTTCCCTACGAAACAGGGAAAGGATCCCTCATCTCGAGCTAGGAGGCGGAAACGGGGCTCCCCTGGATGTGTGCGGGACCCCACGTGCTTCCTCTCGAGTGGAGACGGGTATGTCGGGGAACTTCTTGAGTTGCAGCAAGGGTGTGAAGGACCCATGGAAGTTCCAGTGGTTAGACGTGATTAGCCTTGAGAAGCCTCAGCGGAAATGGGCCTCATCTCGCCTGGAGGGCAAAACCTCCTGGATTTTCTCGAGTTGCGGCAGGTGCTCTCGACTTACGACGGGGACCTCAGGGACCCGCTCTGGTGGCCTCAGGAAAGGCCAGTCCCCATGCGAGTTCCTCGGGGGCCTCTCGGGATTCCTCTCCCGTCGATGCCGGGGCCTAAGACCTTGTGTGGAGTCGGGGCCGGAACCTGAGGATTCCTCTCCAGTGCTGACATGGATCTTGGGGTACTTCTGGGGTCTCCCCAGGGGAGTCAGTCCTCGTCTCCAATGCGGGCATGCACTTGCGCTTTCCTCCAAAGCGGTAGCAGCAGTGTCACGCAGTCCGCCGCATGGATCAAAGGATCTATGGTTTTCCCTCGACTCTTTCCCACGAGGCTTTCCCACGAGGCTTTCCCACAGGGCTGTCCCACGTGCACACGTGGTGGGAGTCGATCCTCGGCTTGAACGTCAAGGCAGTGCAGGGAAAACAGGTTCCTCTGGAATGGACTGACACATCTGGGGGAGTCTTGGAATGGTGGCACGACCCTGGAGTTCCTCTCGCCTTTCCTGTGGAGAGCGCCTCCTCTTGAGATGCGACGGGAACGCCGGGAATTCTTTCCCTACGAAACAGGGAAAGGATCCCTCATCTCGAGCTAGGAGGCGGAAACGGGGATCCCCTGGATGTGTGCGGGGCCCCACGTGCTTCCTCTCGAGTGGAAACGGGTATGTCGGGGAACTACTTGAGTTGCAGCAAGGGTGTGAAGGACCCTTTGAAAGTTCCAGTGGTTAGACGTGATTAGCCTCGAGAAGCCTCAGCGGAAATGGGCCTCATCTCGCCTGGAGGGCAAAACCTCCTGGATTTTCTCGAGTTGCGGCAGGTGCTCTCGACTTACGACGGGGACCTCAGGGACCCGCTCTGGTGGCCTCAGGAAAGGCCAGTCCCCATGCGAGTTCCTCGGGGGCCTCTCGGCATTCCTCTCCCGTCGATGCCGGGGCCTAAGACCTTGTGTGGAGTCGGGGCCGGAACCTGAGGATTCCTCTCCAGAGCTGACATGGATCTTGGGGTACTTCTGGAGTCTCCCCAGGGGAGTCAGTCCTCGTCTCGAATGCGGGCATGCACTTGCGCTTTCCTCCAGAGCGGTAGCAGCAGTGTCACGCAGTCCGCCGCGTGGATCAAAGGATCTATGGTTTTCCCTCGAGTCTTTCCCACGAGGCTTTCCCACGAGGCTTTCCCACAGGGCTGTCCCACGTGCACACGTGGTGGGAGTCGATCCTCGGTTTGAACGTCAAGGCAGTGCAGGGAAAACAGGTTCCTCTGGAATGGACTGACACATCTGGGGGACTCTTGGAATGGTGGCACGACCCTGGAGTTCCTCTCGCCTTTCCTGTGGAGAGCGCCACCTCTTGAGATGCGACGGTAACGCCGGGAATTCTTTCCCTACGAAACAGGGAAAGGATCCCTCATCTCGAGCTAGGAGGCGGAAACGGGGCTCCCCTGGATGTGTGCGGGACCCCACGTGCTTCCTCTCGCGTGGAGACGGGTATGTCGCGGAACTGCTTCCGTTGCAGCAAGGGTGTGAAGGACCCTTTGGAAGTTCCAGTGGTTAGATGTGATTAGCCTCGAGAAGCCTCAGCGGAAATGGGCCTCATCTCGCCTGGAGGGCAAAACCTCCTGGATTTTCTCGAGTTGCGGCAGGTGCTCTCGACTTACGACGGGGACCTCAGGGACCCGCTCTGGTGGCCTCAGGAAAGGCCAGTCCCCATGCGAGTTCCTCGGGGGCCTCTCGGGATTCCTCTCCCGTCGATGCCGGGGCCTAAGACCTTGTGTGGAGTCGGGGCCGGAACCTGAGGATTCCTCTCCAGTGCTGACCTGGATCTTGGGGTACTTCTGGAGTCTCCCCAGGGGAGTCAGTCCTCGTCTCGAATGCGGGCATGCACTTGCGCTTTCCTCCAGAGCGGTAGCAGCAGTGTCACGCAGTCCGCCGCGTGGAACAAAGGATCTATGGTTTTCCCTCGAGTCTTTCCCACGAGGCTTTCCCACGAGGCTTTCCCACAGGGCTGTCCCACGTGCACACGTGGTGGGAGTCGATCCTCGGCTTGAACGTCAAGGCAGTGCAGGGAAAACAGGTTCCTCTGGAATGGACTGACACATCTGGGGGACTCTTGGAATGGTGGCACGACCCTGGAGTTCCTCTCGCCTTTCCTGTGGAGAGCGCCTCCTCTGGAGATGCGACGGGAACGCGGGGAATTCTTTCCCTACGAAACAGGGAAAGGATCCCTCATCTCGAGCTAGGAGGCGGAAACGGGGCTCCCCTGGATGTGGGCGGGACCCCACGTGCTTCCTCTCGAGTGGAGACGGGTATGTCGGGGAACTTCTTGAGTTGCAGCAAGGGTGTGAAGGACCCTTTGGAAGTTCCAGTGGTTACACGTGATTAGCCTCGAGAAGCCTCAGTGGAAATGGGCCTCATCTCGCCTGGAGGGCAAAACCTCCTGGATTTTCTCGAGTTGCGGCAGGTGCTCTCGACTTACGACGGGGACCTCAGGGACCCGCTCTGGTGGCCTCAGGAAAGGCCAGTCCCCATGCGAGTTCCTCGGGGACCTCTCGGGATTCCTCTCCCGTCGATGCCGGGGCCTAAGACCTTGTGTGGAGTCGGGGCCGGAACCTGAGGATTCCTCTCCAGCGCTGACATGGATCTTGGGGTACTTCTGGAGTCTCCCCAGGGGAGTCAGTCCTCGTCTCGAATGCGGGCATGCACTTGCGCTTTCCTCCAGAGCGGTAGCAGCAGTGTCACGCAGTCCGCGGCGTGGATCAAAGGATCTATGGTTTTCCCTCGAGTCTTTCCCACGAGGCTTTCCCACGAGGCTTTCCCACAGGGCTGTCCCACGTTCACACGTGGTGGGAGTCGATCCTCAGCTTGAACGTCAAGGCAGTGCAGGGAAAACAGGTTCCTCTGGAATGGACTGACACATCTGGGGGACTCTTGGAATGGTGGCACGACCCTGGAGTTCCTCTCGCCTTTCCTGTGGAGAGCGCCTCCTCTTGAGATGCGACGGGAACGCCGGGAATTCTTTCCCTACGAAACAGGGAAAGGATCCCTCATTTCGAGCTAGGAGGCGGAAACGGGGCTCCCCTGGATGTGTGCGGGACCCCACGTGCTTCCTCTCGAGTGGAGACGGGTATGTCGGGGAACTTCTTGAGTTGCAGCAAGGGTGTGAAGGACCCATGGAAGTTCCAGTGGTTAGACGTGATTAGCCTCGAGAAGCCTCAGCGGAAATGGGCCTCATCTCGCCTGGAGGGCAAAACCTCCTGGATTTTCTCGAGTTGCGGCAGGTGCTCTAGACTTATGACGGGGACCTCAGGGACCCGCTCTGGTGGCCTCAGGAAAGGCCAGTCCCCATGCGAGTTCCTCGGGGGCCTCTCGGGATTCCTCTCCAGTGGATGCCGGGGCCTAAGACCTTGTGTGGAGTCGGGGCCGGAACCTGAGGATTCCTCTCCAGAGCTGATATGGATCTTGGGGTACTTCTGGAGTCTCCCCAGGGGAGTCAGTCCTCGTCTCGAATGCGGGCATGCACTTGCGCTTTCCTGCAGAGCGGTAGCAGCAGTGTCACGCAGTCCGCCGCGTGGATCAAAGGATCTATGGTTTTCCCTCGAGTCTTTCCCACGAGGCTTTCCCACGAGGCTTTCCCACAGGGCTGTCCCACGTGCACACGTGGTGGGAGTGGATCCTCGGCTTGAACGTCAAGGCAGTGCAGGGAAAACAGGTTCCTCTGGAATGGACTGACACATCTGGGGGACTCTTGGAATGGTGGCACGACCCTGGAGTTCCTCTCGCCTTTCCTGTGGAGAGCGCCTCCTCTTGAGATGCGACGGGAACGCCGGGAATTCTTTCCCTACGAAACAGGGAAAGGATCCCTCATCTCGAGCTAGGAGGCGGAAACGGGGCTCCCCTGGATGTGTGCGGGACCCCACGTGCTTCCTCTCGAGTGGAGACGGGTATGTCGCGGAACTTCTTGAGTTGCAGCAAGGGTGTGAAGGACCCATGGAAGTTCCAGTGGTTAGACGTGATTAGCCTTGAGAAGCCTCAGCGGAAATGGGCCTCATCTCGCCTGGAGGGCAAAACCTCCTGGATTTTCTCGAGTTGCGGCAGGTGCTCACGACTTACGACGGGGACCTCAGGGACCCGCTCTGGTGACCTCAGGAAAGGCCAGTCCCCATGCGAGTTCCTCGGGGGCCTCTCGGGATTCCTCTCCCGTCGATGCCGGGGCCTAAGACCTTGTGTGGAGTCGGGGCCGGAACCTGAGGATTCCTCTCCAGTGCTGACATGGATCTTGGGGTACTTCTGGAGTCTCCCCAGGGGAGTCAGTCCTCGTCTCGAATGCGGGCATGCACTTGCGCTTTCCTCCAGAGCGGTAGCAGCAGTGTCACGCAGTCCGCCGCATGGATCAAAGGATCTATGGTTTTCCCTCGAGTCTTTCCCACGAGGCTTTCCCACGAGGCTTTCCCACAGGGCTGTCCCACGTGCACACGTGGTGGGAGTCGATCCTCGGCTTGAACGTCAAGGCAGTGCAGGGAAAACAGGTTCCTCTGGAATGGACTGACACATCTGGGGGACTCTTGGAATGGTGGCACGACCCTGGAGTTCCTCTCGCCTTTCCTGTGGAGAGCCCCTCCTCTTGAGATGCGACGGGAACGCCGGGAATTCTTTCCCTACGAAACAGGGAAAGGATCCCTCATCTCGAGCTAGGAGGCGGAAACGGGGCTCCCCTGGATGTGTGCGGGACCCCACGTGCTTCCTCTCGAGTGGAGACGGGTATGTCGCGGAACTGCTTCAGTTGCAGCAAGGGTGTGAAGGACCCTTTGGAAGTTCCAGCGGTTAGATGTGATTAGCCTAGAGAAGCCTCAGCGGAAATGGGCCTCATCTCGCCTGGAGGGCAAAACCTCCTGGATTTTCTCGAGTTGCGGCAGGTGCTCTCGACTTATGACGCGGACCTCAGGGACCCGCTCTGGTGGCCTCAGGAAAGGCCAGTCCCCATGCGAGTTCCTCGGGGGCCTCTCGGCATTCCTCTCCCATCGATGCCGGTGCCTAAGACCTTTTGTGGAGTCGGGGCCGGAACCTGAGGATTCCTCTCCAGTGCTGACATGGATCTTGGGGTACTTCTGGAGTCTCCCCAGGGGAGTCAGTCCTCGTCTCGAATGCGGGCATGCACTTGCACTTTCCTCCAGAGCTGTAGCAGCAGTGTCACTCAGTCCGCCGCGTGGATCAAAGGATCTATGGTTTTCCCTCGAGTCTTTCCCACGAGGCTTTCCCACGAGGCTTTCCCACAGGGCTGTCCCACGTTCACACGTGGTGGGAGTCGATCCTCGACTTGAACGTCAATGCAGTGCAGGGAAAACAGGTTCCTCTGGAATGGACTGACACATCTGGGGGACTCTTGGAATGGTGGCACGACCCTGGAGTTCCTCTCGCCTTTCCTGTGGAAACCGCCTCCTCTGGAGATGCGGCGGGAACGCCGGGAATTCTTTCCCTACGAAACAGGGAAAGGATCCCTCATCTCGAGGTAGGAGGCGGAAACGGGGCTCCCCTGGATGTGTGCGGGACCCCACGTGCTTCCTCTCGAGTGGAGACGGGTATGTCGGGGAACTTCTTGAGTTGCAGCAAGGGTGTGAAGGACCCTTTGTAAGTTCCAGTGGTTAGACGTGATTAGCCTCGAGAAGCCTCAGCGGAAATGGGCCTCATCTCGCCTGGAGGGCAAGACCTCCTGGATTTTCTCGAGTTGCGGCAGGTGCTCTCGACTTACGACGGGGACCTCAGGGACCCGCTCTGGTGGCCTCAGGAAAGGCCAGTCCCCATGCGAGTTCCTCGGGGGCCTCTTGGCATTCCTCTCCCGTCGATGCCGGGGCCTAAGACCTTGTGTGGAGTCGGGGCCGGAACCTGAGGATTCCTCTCCAGTGCTGACATGGATCTTGGGGTACTTCTGGAGTCTCCCCAGGGGAGTCAGTCCTCGTCTCGAATGCGGGCATGCACTTGCGCTTTCCTCCAGAGCGGTAGCAGCAGTGTCACGCAGTCCGCCGCGTGGATCAAAGGATCTATGGTTTTCCCTCGAGTCTTTCCCACGAGGCTTTCCCACGAGGCTTTCCCACAGGGCTGTCCCACGTGCACACGTGGTGGGAGTCGATCCTCGGCTTGAACGTCAAGGCAGTGCAGGGAAAACAGGTTCCTCTGGAATGGACTGACACATCTGGGGGTCTCTTGGAATGGTGGCACGACCCTGGAGTTCCTCTCGCCTTTCCTGTGGAGAGCGCCTCCTCTTGAGATGCGACGGGAACGCCGGGAATTCTTTCCCTACGAAACAGGGAAAGGATCCCTCATTTCGAGCTAGGAGGCGGAAACGGGGCTCCCCTGGATGTGTGCGGGACCCCACGTGCTTCCTCTCGAGTGGAGACAGGTATGTCGGGGAACTTCTAGAGTTGCAGCAAGGGTGTGAAGGACCCTTTGGAAGTTCCAGTGGTTAGACGTGATTGGCCTCGAGAAGCCTCAGCGGAAATGGGCCTCATCTCGCCTGGAGGGCAAAACCTCCTGGATTTTCTCGAGTTGCGGCAGGTGCTCTCGACTTACGATGGGGACCTCAGGGACCCGCTCTGGTGGCCTCAGGATAGGCCAGTCCCCATGCGAGTTACTCGGGGGCCTCTCGGGATTCCTCTCCCGTCGATGCCGGGGCCTAAGACCTTGTGTGGAGTCGGGGCCGGAACCTGAGGATTCCTCTCCAGTGCTGACATGGATCTTGGGGTACTTCTGGAGTCTCCCCAGGGGAGTCAGTCCTCGTCTCGAATGCGGGCATGCACTTGCGCTTTCCTCCAGAGCGGTAGCAGCAGTGTCACGCAGTCCGCCGCGTGGATCAAAGGATCTATGGTTTTCCCTCGAGTCTTTCCCACGAGGCTTTCCCACGAGGCTTTCCCACAGGGCTGTCCCACGTGCACACGTGGTGGGAGTCGATCCTCGGCTTGAACGTCAATGCAGTGCAGGGAAAACAGGTTCCTCTGGAATGGACTGACACATCTGGGGGACTCTTGGAATGGTGGCACGACCCTGGAGTTCCTCTCGCCTTTCCTGTGGAGAGCGCCTCCTCTTGAGATGCGACGGGAACGCCGGGAATTCTTTCCCTAAGAAACAGGGAAAGGATCCCTCATCTCGAGCTAGGAGGCGGAAACGGGGCTCCCCTGGATGTGTGCGGGACCCCACGTGCTTCCTCTCGAGTGGAGACGGGTATGTCGGGGAACTTCTTGAGTTGCAGCAAGGGTGTGAAGGACCCTTTGGAAGTTCCAGTGGTTAGACGTGATTAGCCTCGAGAAGCCTCAGCGGAAATGGGCCTCATCTCGCCTGGAGGGCAAAACCTCCTGGATTTTCTCGAGTTGCGGCAGGTGCTCTAGACTTATGACGGGGACCTCAGGGACCCGCTCTGGTGGCCTCAGGAAAGGCCAGTCCCCATGCGAGTTCCTCGGGGGCCTCTCGGGATTCCTCTCCCGTCGATGCCGGGGCCTAAGACCTTGTGTGGAGTCGGGGCCGGAACCTGAGGATTCCTCTCCAGAGCTGATATGGATCTTGGGGTACTTCTGGAGTCTCCCCAGGGGAGTCAGTCCTCGTCTCGAATGCGGGCATGCACTTGCGCTTTCCTGCAGAGCGGTAGCAGCAGTGTCACGCAGTCCGCCGCGTGGATCAAAGGATCTATGGTTTTCCCTCGAGTCTTTCCCACGAGGCTTTCCCACGAGGCTTTCCCACAGGGCTGTCCCACGTGCACACGTGGTGGGAGTGGATCCTCGGCTTGAACGTCAAGGCAGTGCAGGGAAAACAGGTTCCTCTGGAATGGACTGACACATCTGGGGGACTCTTGGAATGGTGGCACGACCCTGGAGTTCCTCTCGCCTTTCCTGTGGAGAGCGCCTCCTCTTGAGATGCGACGGGAACGCCGGGAATTCTTTCCCTACGAAACAGGGAAAGGATCCCTCATCTCGAGCTAGGAGGCGGAAACGGGGCTCCCCTGGATGTGTGCGGGACCCCACGTGCTTCCTCTCGAGTGGAGACGGGTATGTCGGGGAACTTCTTGAGTTGCAGCAAGGGTGTGAAGGACCCATGGAAGTTCCAGTGGTTAGACGTGATTAGCCTTGAGAAGCCTCAGCGGAAATGGGCCTCATCTCGCCTGGAGGGCAAAACCTCCTGGATTTTCTCGAGTTGCGGCAGGTGCTCTCGACTTACGACGGGGACCTCAGGGACCCGCTCTGGTGACCTCAGGAAAGGCCAGTCCCCATGCGAGTTCCTCGGGGGCCTCTCGGGATTCCTCTCCCGTCGATGCCGGGGCCTAAGACCTTGTGTGGAGTCGGGGCCGGAACCTGAGGATTCCTCTCCAGTGCTGACATGGATCTTGGGGTACTTCTGGAGTCTCCCCAGGGGAGTCAGTCCTCGTCTCGAATGCGGGCATGCACTTGCGCTTTCCTCCAGAGCGGTAGCAGCAGTGTCACGCAGTCCGCCGCATGGATCAAAGGATCTATGGTTTTCCCTCGAGTCTTTCCCACGAGGCTTTCCCACGAGGCTTTCCCACAGGGCTGTCCCACGTGCACACGTGGTGGGAGTCGATCCTCGGCTTGAACGTCAAGGCAGTGCAGGGAAAACAGGTTCCTCTGGAATGGACTGACACATCTGGGGGACTCTTGGAATGGTGGCACGACCCTGGAGTTCCTCTCGCCTTTCCTGTGGAGAGCGCCTCCTCTTGAGATGCGACGGGAACGCCGGGAATTCTTTCCCTACGAAACAGGGAAAGGATCCCTCATCTCGAGCTAGGAGGCGGAAACGGGGCTCCCCTGGATGTGTGCGGGACCCCACGTGCTTCCTCTCGAGTGGAGACGGGTATGTCGCGGAACTGCTTCAGTTGCAGCAAGGGTGTGAAGGACCCTTTGGAAGTTCCAGTGGTTAGATGTGATTAGCCTCGAGAAGCCTCAGCGGAAATGGGCCTCATCTCGCCTGGAAGGTAAAACCTCCTGGATTTTCTCGAGTTGCGGCAGGTGCTCTCGACTTACGATGGGGACCTCAGGGACCCGCTCTGGTGGCCTCAGGAAAGGCCAGTCCCCATGCGAGTTCCTCGGGGGCCTCTCGGCATTCCTCTCCCGTCGATGCCGGGGCCTAAGACCTTGTGTGGAGTCGGGGCCGGAACCTGAGGATTCCTCTCCAGTGCTGACATGGATCTTGGGGTACTTCTGGAGTCTCCCCAGGGGAGTCAGTCCTCGTCTCGAATGCGGGCATGCACTTGCGCTTTCCTCCAGAGCGGTAGCAGCAGTGTCACGCAGTCCGCCGCGTGGATCAAAGGATCTATGGTTTTCCCTCGAGTCTTTCCCACGAGGCTTTCCCACGAGGCTTTCCCACAGGGCTGTCCCACGTGCACACGTGGTGGGAGTCGATCCTCGGCTTGAACGTCAAGGCAGTGCAGGGAAAACAGGTTCCTCTGGAATGGACTGACACATCTGGGGGACTCTTGGAATGGTGGCACGACCCTGGAGTTCCTCTCGCCTTTCCTGTGGAGAGCGCCTCCTCTTGAGATGCGACGGGAACGCCGGGAATTCTTTCCCTAAGAAACAGGGAAAGGATCCCTCATCTCGAGCTAGGAGGCGGAAACGGGGCTCCCCTGGATGTGTGCGGGACCCCACGTGCTTCCTCTCGAGTGGAGACGGGTATGTCGGGGAACTTCTTGAGTTGCAGCAAGGGTGTGAAGGACCCTTTGGAAGTTCCAGTGGTTAGACGTGATTAGCCTCGAGAAGCCTCAGCGGAAATGGGCCTCATCTCGCCTGGAGGGCAAAACCTCCTGGATTTTCTCGAGTTGCGGCAGGTGCTCTCGACTTATGACGGGGACTTCAGGGACCCGCTCTGGTGGCCTCAGGAAAGGCCAGTCCCCATGCGAGTTCCTCGGGGGCCTCTCGGGATTCCTCTCCCGTCGATGCCGGGGCCTAAGACCTTGTGTGGAGTCGGGGCCGGAACCTGAGGATTCCTCTCCAGAGCTGATATGGATCTTGGGGTACTTCTGGAGTCTCCCCAGGGGAGTCAGTCCTCGTCTCGAATGCGGGCATGCACTTGCGCTTTCCTCCAGAGCGGTAGCAGCAGTGTCACGCAGTCCGCCGCGTGGATCAAAGGATCTATGGTTTTCCCTCGAGTCTTTCCCACGAGGCTTTCCCACGAGGCTTTCCCACAGGGCTGTCCCACGTGCACACGTGGTGGGAGTCGATCCTCGGCTTGAACGTCAAGGCAGTGCAGGGAAAACAGGTTCCTCTGGAATGGACTGACACATCTGGGGGACTCTTGGAATGGTGGCACGATCCTGGAGTTCCTCTCGCCTTTCCTGTGGAGAGCGCCTCCTCTTGAGATGCGACGGGAACGCCGGGAATTCTTTCCCTACGAAACAGGGAAAGGATCCCTCATCTCGAGCTAGGAGGCGGAAACGGGGCTCCCCTGGATGTGTGCGGGACCCCACGTGCTTCCTCTCGAGTGGAGACGGGTATGTCGGGGAACTTCTTGAGTTGCAGCAAGGGTGTGAAGGACCCATGGAAGTTCCAGTGGTTAGACGTGATTAGCCTTGAGAAGCCTCAGCGGAAATGGGCCTCATCTCGCCTGGAGGGCAAAACCTCCTGGATTTTCTCGAGTTGCGGCAGGTGCTCTCGACTTACGACGGGGACCTCAGGGACCCGCTCTGGTGGCCTCAGGAAAGGCCAGTCCCCATGCGAGTTCCTCGGGGGCCTCTCGGGATTCCTCTCCCGTCGATGCCGGGGCCTAAGACCTTGTGTGGAGTCGGGGCCGGAACCTGAGGATTCCTCTCCAGTGCTGACATGGATCTTGGGGTACTTCTGGGGTCTCCCCAGGGGAGTCAGTCCTCGTCTCCAATGCGGGCATGCACTTGCGCTTTCCTCCAAAGCGGTAGCAGCAGTGTCACGCAGTCCGCCGCATGGATCAAAGGATCTATGGTTTTCCCTCGACTCTTTCCCACGAGGCTTTCCCACGAGGCTTTCCCACAGGGCTGTCCCACGTGCACACGTGGTGGGAGTCGATCCTCGGCTTGAACGTCAAGGCAGTGCAGGGAAAACAGGTTCCTCTGGAATGGACTGACACATCTGGGGGACTCTTGGAATGGTGGCACGACCCTGGAGTTCCTCTCGCCTTTCCTGTGGAGAGCGCCTCCTCTTGAGATGCGACGGGAACGCCGGGAATTCTTTCCCTACGAAACAGGGAAAGGATCCCTCATTTCGAGCTAGGAGGCGGAAACGGGGCTCCCCTGGATGTGTGCGGGACCCCACGTGCTTCCTCTCGAGTGGAGACAGGTATGTCGGGGAACTTCTAGAGTTGCAGCAAGGGTGTGAAGGACCCTTTGGAAGTTCCAGTGGTTAGACGTGATTGGCCTCGAGAAGCCTCAGCGGAAATGGGCCTCATCTCGCCTGGAGGGCAAAACCTCCTGGATTTTCTCGAGTTGCGGCAGGTGCTCTCGACTTACGATGGGGACCTCAGGGACCCGCTCTGGTGGCCTCAGGATAGGCCAGTCCCCATGCGAGTTACTCGGGGGCCTCTCGGGATTCCTCTCCCGTCGATGCCGGGGCCTAAGACCTTGTGTGGAGTCGGGGCCGGAACCTGAGGATTCCTCTCCAGTGCTGACATGGATCTTGGGGTACTTCTGGAGTCTCCCCAGGGGAGTCAGTCCTCGTCTCGAATGCGGGCATGCACTTGCGCTTTCCTCCAGAGCGGTAGCAGCAGTGTCACGCAGTCCGCCGCGTGGATCAAAGGATCTATGGTTTTCCCTCGAGTCTTTCCCACGAGGCTTTCCCACGAGGCTTTCCCACAGGGCTGTCCCACGTGCACACGTGGTGGGAGTCGATCCTCGGCTTGAACGTCAATGCAGTGCAGGGAAAACAGGTTCCTCTGGAATGGACTGACACATCTGGGGGACTCTTGGAATGGTGGCACGACCCTGGAGTTCCTCTCGCCTTTCCTGTGGAGAGCGCCTCCTCTTGAGATGCGACGGGAACGCCGGGAATTCTTTCCCTAAGAAACAGGGAAAGGATCCCTCATCTCGAGCTAGGAGGCGGAAACGGGGCTCCCCTGGATGTGTGCGGGACCCCACGTGCTTCCTCTCGAGTGGAGACGGGTATGTCGGGGAACTTCTTGAGTTGCAGCAAGGGTGTGAAGGACCCTTTGGAAGTTCCAGTGGTTAGACGTGATTAGCCTCGAGAAGCCTCAGCGGAAATGGGCCTCATCTCGCCTGGAGGGCAAAACCTCCTGGATTTTCTCGAGTTGCGGCAGGTGCTCTAGACTTATGACGGGGACCTCAGGGACCCGCTCTGGTGGCCTCAGGAAAGGCCAGTCCCCATGCGAGTTCCTCGGGGGCCTCTCGGGATTCCTCTCCCGTCGATGCCGGGGCCTAAGACCTTGTGTGGAGTCGGGGCCGGAACCTGAGGATTCCTCTCCAGAGCTGATATGGATCTTGGGGTACTTCTGGAGTCTCCCCAGGGGAGTCAGTCCTCGTCTCGAATGCGGGCATGCACTTGCGCTTTCCTGCAGAGCGGTAGCAGCAGTGTCACGCAGTCCGCCGCGTGGATCAAAGGATCTATGGTTTTCCCTCGAGTCTTTCCCACGAGGCTTTCCCACGAGGCTTTCCCACAGGGCTGTCCCACGTGCACACGTGGTGGGAGTGGATCCTCGGCTTGAACGTCAAGGCAGTGCAGGGAAAACAGGTTCCTCTGGAATGGACTGACACATCTGGGGGACTCTTGGAATGGTGGCACGACCCTGGAGTTCCTCTCGCCTTTCCTGTGGAGAGCGCCTCCTCTTGAGATGCGACGGGAACGCCGGGAATTCTTTCCCTACGAAACAGGGAAAGGATCCCTCATCTCGAGCTAGGAGGCGGAAACGGGGCTCCCCTGGATGTGTGCGGGACCCCACGTGCTTCCTCTCGAGTGGAGACGGGTATGTCGGGGAACTTCTTGAGTTGCAGCAAGGGTGTGAAGGACCCATGGAAGTTCCAGTGGTTAGACGTGATTAGCCTTGAGAAGCCTCAGCGGAAATGGGCCTCATCTCGCCTGGAGGGCAAAACCTCCTGGATTTTCTCGAGTTGCTGCAGGTGCTCTCGACTTACGACGGGGACCTCAGGGACCCGCTCTGGTGACCTCAGGAAAGGCCAGTCCCCATGCGAGTTCCTCGGGGGCCTCTCGGGATTCCTCTCCCGTCGATGCCGGGGCCTAAGACCTTGTGTGGAGTCGGGGCCGGAACCTGAGGATTCCTCTCCAGTGCTGACATGGATCTTGGGGTACTTCTGGAGTCTCCCCAGGGGAGTCAGTCCTCGTCTCGAATGCGGGCATGCACTTGCGCTTTCCTCCAGAGCGTTAGCAGCAGTGTCACGCAGTCCGCCGCATGGATCAAAGGATCTATGATTTTCCCTCGAGTCTTTCCCACGAGGCTTTCCCACGAGGCTTTCCCACAGGGCTGTCCCACGTGCACACGTGGTGGGAGTCGATCCTCGGCTTGAACGTCAAGGCAGTGCAGGGAAAACAGGTTCCTCTGGAATGGACTGACACATCTGGGGGACTCTTGGAATGGTGGCACGACCCTGGAGTTCCTCTCGCCTTTCCTGTGGAGAGCGCCTCCTCTTGAGATGCGACGGGAACGCCGGGAATTCTTTCCCTACGAAACAGGGAAAGGATCCCTCATCTCGAGCTAGGAGGCGGAAACGGGGCTCCCCTGGATGTGTGCGGGACCCCACGTGCTTCCTCTCGAGTGGAGTCGGGTATGTCGCGGAACTGCTTCAGTTGCAGCAAGGGTGTGAAGGACCCTTTGGAAGTTCCAGTGGTTAGATGTGATTAGCCTCGAGAAGCCTCAGCGGAAATGGGCCTCATCTCGCCTGGAAGGTAAAACCTCCTGGATTTTCTCGAGTTGCGGCAGGTGCTCTCGACTTACGATGGGGACCTCAGGGACCCGCTCTGGTGGCCTCAGGAAAGGCCAGTCCCCATGCGAGTTCCTCGGGGGCCTCTCGGCATTCCTCTCCCGTCGATGCCGGGGCCTAAGACCTTGTGTGGAGTCGGGGCCGGAACCTGAGGATTCCTCTCCAGTGCTGACATGGATCTTGGGGTACTTCTGGAGTCTCCCCAGGGGAGTCAGTCCTCGTCTCGAATGCGGGCATGCACTTGCGCTTTCCTCCAGAGCGGTAGCAGCAGTGTCACGCAGTCCGCCGCGTGGATCAAAGGATCTATGGTTTTCCCTCGAGTCTTTCCCACGAGGCTTTCCCACGAGGCTTTCCCACAGGGCTGTCCCACGTGCACACGTGGTGGGAGTCGATCCTCGGCTTGAACGTCAAGGCAGTGCAGGGAAAACAGGTTCCTCTGGAATGGACTGACACATCTGGGGGACTCTTGGAATGGTGGCACGACCCTGGAGTTCCTCTCGCCTTTCCTGTGGAGAGCGCCTCCTCTTGAGATGCGACGGGAACGCCGGGAATTCTTTCCCTAAGAAACAGGGAAAGGATCCCTCATCTCGAGCTAGGAGGCGGAAACGGGGCTCCCCTGGATGTGTGCGGGACCCCACGTGCTTCCTCTCGAGTGGAGACGGGTATGTCGGGGAACTTCTTGAGTTGCAGCAAGGGTGTGAAGGACCCTTTGGAAGTTCCAGTGGTTAGACGTGATTAGCCTCGAGAAGCCTCAGCGGAAATGGGCCTCATCTCGCCTGGAGGGCAAAACCTCCTGGATTTTCTCGAGTTGCGGCAGGTGCTCTCGACTTATGACGGGGACTTCAGGGACCCGCTCTGGTGGCCTCAGGAAAGGCCAGTCCCCATGCGAGTTCCTCGGGGGCCTCTCGGGATTCCTCTCCCGTCGATGCCGGGGCCTAAGACCTTGTGTGGAGTCGGGGCCGGAACCTGAGGATTCCTCTCCAGAGCTGATATGGATCTTGGGGTACTTCTGGAGTCTCCCCAGGGGAGTCAGTCCTCGTCTCGAATGCGGGCATGCACTTGCGCTTTCCTCCAGAGCGGTAGCAGCAGTGTCACGCAGTCCGCCGCGTGGATCAAAGGATCTATGGTTTTCCCTCGAGTCTTTCCCACGAGGCTTTCCCACGAGGCTTTCCCACAGGGCTGTCCCACGTGCACACGTGGTGGGAGTCGATCCTCGGCTTGAACGTCAAGGCAGTGCAGGGAAAACAGGTTCCTCTGGAATGGACTGACACATCTGGGGGACTCTTGGAATGGTGGCACGATCCTGGAGTTCCTCTCGCCTTTCCTGTGGAGAGCGCCTCCTCTTGAGATGCGACGGGAACGCCGGGAATTCTTTCCCTACGAAACAGGGAAAGGATCCCTCATCTCGAGCTAGGAGGCGGAAACGGGGCTCCCCTGGATGTGTGCGGGACCCCACGTGCTTCCTCTCGAGTGGAGACGGGTATGTCGGGGAACTTCTTGAGTTGCAGCAAGGGTGTGAAGGACCCATGGAAGTTCCAGTGGTTAGACGTGATTAGCCTTGAGAAGCCTCAGCGGAAATGGGCCTCATCTCGCCTGGAGGGCAAAACCTCCTGGATTTTCTCGAGTTGCGGCAGGTGCTCTCGACTTACGACGGGGACCTCAGGGACCCGCTCTGGTGGCCTCAGGAAAGGCCAGTCCCCATGCGAGTTCCTCGGGGGCCTCTCGGGATTCCTCTCCCGTCGATGCCGGGGCCTAAGACCTTGTGTGGAGTCGGGGCCGGAACCTGAGGATTCCTCTCCAGTGCTGACATGGATCTTGGGGTACTTCTGGGGTCTCCCCAGGGGAGTCAGTCCTCGTCTCCAATGCGGGCATGCACTTGCGCTTTCCTCCAAAGCGGTAGCAGCAGTGTCACGCAGTCCGCCGCATGGATCAAAGGATCTATGGTTTTCCCTCGACTCTTTCCCACGAGGCTTTCCCACGAGGCTTTCCCACAGGGCTGTGCCACGTGCACACGTGGTGGGAGTCGATCCTCGGCTTGAACGTCAAGGCAGTGCAGGGAAAACAGGTTCCTCTGGAATGGACTGACACATCTGGGGGACTCTTGGAATGGTGGCACGACCCTGGAGTTCCTCTCGCCTTTCCTGTGGAGAGCGCCTCCTCTTGAGATGCGACGGGAACGCCGGGAATTCTTTCCCTACGAAACAGGGAAAGGATCCCTCATCTCGAGCTAGGAGGCGGAAACGGGGATCCCCTGGATGTGTGCGGGGCCCCACGTGCTTCCTCTCGAGTGGAAACGGGTATGTCGGGGAACTACTTGAGTTGCAGCAAGGGTGTGAAGGACCCTTTGAAAGTTCCAGTGGTTAGACGTGATTAGCCTCGAGAAGCCTCAGCGGAAATGGGCCTCATCTCGCCTGGAGGGCAAAACCTCCTGGATTTTCTCGAGTTGCGGCAGGTGCTCTCGACTTACGACGGGGACCTCAGGGACCCGCTCTGGTGGCCTCAGGAAAGGCCAGTCCCCATGCGAGTTCCTCGGGGGCCTCTCGGCATTCCTCTCCCGTCGATGCCGGGGCCTAAGACCTTGTGTGGAGTCGGGGCCGGAACCTGAGGATTCCTCTCCAGAGCTGACATGGATCTTGGGGTACTTCTGGAGTCTCCCCAGGGGAGTCAGTCCTCGTCTCGAATGCGGGCATGCACTTGCGCTTTCCTCCAGAGCGGTAGCAGCAGTGTCACGCAGTCCGCCGCGTGGATCAAAGGATCTATGGTTTTCCCTCGAGTCTTTCCCACGAGGCTTTCCCACGAGGCTTTCCCACAGGGCTGTCCCACGTGCACACGTGGTGGGAGTCGATCCTCGGTTTGAACGTCAAGGCAGTGCAGGGAAAACAGGTTCCTCTGGAATGGACTGACACATCTGGGGGACTCTTGGAATGGTGGCACGACCCTGGAGTTCCTCTCGCCTTTCCTGTGGAGAGCGCCACCTCTTGAGATGCGACGGTAACGCCGGGAATTCTTTCCCTACGAAACAGGGAAAGGATCCCTCATCTCGAGCTAGGAGGCGGAAACGGGGCTCCCCTGGATGTGTGCGGGACCCCACGTGCTTCCTCTCGAGTGGAGACGGGTATGTCGCGGAACTGCTTCCGTTGCAGCAAGGGTGTGAAGGACCCTTTGGAAGTTCCAGTGGTTAGATGTGATTAGCCTCGAGAAGCCTCAGCGGAAATGGGCCTCATCTCGCCTGGAGGGCAAAACCTCCTGGATTTTCTCGAGTTGCGGCAGGTGCTCTCGACTTACGACGGGGACCTCAGGGACCCGCTCTGGTGGCCTCAGGAAAGGCCAGTCCCCATGCGAGTTCCTCGGGGGCCTCTCGGCATTCCTCTCCCGTCGATGCCGGGGCCTAAGACCTTGTGTGGAGTCGGGGCCGGAACCTGAGGATTCCTCTCCAGTGCTGACATGGATCTTGGGGTACTTCTGGAGTCTCCCCATGGGAGTCAGTCCTCGTCTCGAATGCGGGCATGCACTTGCGCTTTCCTCCAGAGCGGTAGCAGCAGTGTCACGCAGTCCGCCGCGTGGATCAAAGGATCTATGGTTTTCCCTCGAGTCTTTCCCACGAGGCTTTCCCACGAGGCTTTCCCACAGGGCTGTCCCACGTGCACACGTGGTGGGAGTCGATCCTCGGCTTGAACGTCAAGGCAGTGCAGGGAATACAGGTTCCTCTGGAATGGACTGACACATCTGGGGGACTCTTGGAATGGTGGCACGACCCTGGAGTTCCTCTCGCCTTTCCTGTGGAGAGCGCCTCCTCTTGAGATGCGAAGGGAACGCCGGGAATTCTTTCCCTATGAAACAGGGAAAGGATCCCTCATCTCGAGCTAGGAGGCGGAAACGGGGCTCCCCTGGATGTGTGCGGGACCCCACGTGCTTCCTCTCGAGTGGAGACGGGTATGTCGGGGAACTTCTTGAGTTGCAGCAAGGGTGTGAAGGACCCTTTGGAAGTTCCAGTGGTTAGACGTGATTAGCCTCGAGAAGCCTCAGCGGAAATGGGCCTCATCTCGCCTGGAGGGCAAAACCTCCTGGATTTTCTCGAGTTGCGGCAGGTGCTCTCGACTTATGACGGGGACCTCAGGGACCCGCTCTGGTGGCCTCAGGAAAGGCCAGTCCCCATGCGAGTTCCTCGGGGGCCTCTCGGGATTCCTCTCCCGTCGATGCCGGGGCCTAAGACCTTGTGTGGAGTCGGGGCCGGAACCTGAGGATTCCTCTCCAGAGCTGATATGGATCTTGGGGTACTTCTGGAGTCTCCCCAGGGGAGTCAGTCCTCGTCTCGAATGCGGGCATGCACTTGCGCTTTCCTCCAGAGCGGTAGCAGCAGTGTCACGCAGTCCGCCGCGTGGATCAAAGGATCTATGGTTTTCCCTCGAGTCTTTCCCACGAGGCTTTCCCACGAGGCTTTCCCACAGGGCTGTCCCACGTGCACACGTGGTGGGAGTCGATCCTCGGCTTGAACGTCAAGGCAGTGCAGGGAAAACAGGTTCCTCTGGAATGGACTGACACATCTGGGGGACTCTTGGAATGGTGGCACGACCCTGGAGTTCCTCTCGCCTTTCCTGTGGAGAGCGCCTCCTCTTGAGATGCGACGGGAACGCCGGGAATTCTTTCCCTACGAAACAGGGAAAGGATCCCTCATCTCGAGCTAGGAGGCGGAAACGGGGCTCCCCTGGATGTGTGCGGGACCCCACGTGCTTCCTCTCGAGTGGAGACGGGTATGTCGGGGAACTTCTTGAGTTGCAGCAAGGGTGTGAAGGACCCATGGAAGTTCCAGTGGTTAGACGTGATTAGCCTTGAGAAGCCTCAGCGGAAATGGGCCTCATCTCGCCTGGAGGGCAAAACCTCCTGGATTTTCTCGAGTTGCGGCAGGTGCTCTCGACTTACGACGGGGACCTCAGGGACCCGCTCTGGTGGCCTCAGGAAAGGCCAGTCCCCATGCGAGTTCCTCGGGGGCCTCTCGGGATTCCTCTCCCGTCGATGCCGGGGCCTAAGACCTTGTGTGGAGTCCGGGCCGGAACCTGAGGATTCCTCTCCAGTGCTGACATGGATCTTGGGGTACTTCTGGAGTCTCCCCAGGGGAGTCAGTCCTCGTCTCGAATGCGGGCATGCACTTGCGCTTTCCTCCAGAGCTGTAGCAGCAGTGTCACGCAGTCCGCCGCGTGGATCAAAGGATCTATGGTTTTCCCTCGAGTCTTTCCCACGAGGCTTTCCCACGAGGCTTTCCCACAGGGCTGTCCCACGTGCACACGTGGTGGGAGTGGATCCTCGGCTTGAACGTCAAGGCAGTGCAGGGAAAACAGGTTCCTCTGGAATGGACTGACACATCTGGGGGACTCTTGGAATGGTGGCACGACCCTGGAGTTCCTCTCGCCTTTCCTGTGGAGAGCGTCTCCTCTTGAGATGCGATGGGAACGCCGGGAATTCTTTCCCTACGAAACAGGGAAAGGATCCCTCATCTCGAGCTAGGAGGCGGAAACGGGGCTCCCCTGGATGTGTGAGGGACCCAACGTGCTTCCTCTCGAGTGGAGACGGGTATGTCGCGGAACTGCTTCCGTTGCAGCAAGGGTGTGAAGGACCCTTTGGAAGTTCCAGTGGTTAGATGTGATTAGCCTCGAGAAGCCTCAGCGGAAATGGGCCTCATCTCGCCTGGAGGGCAAAACCTCCTGGATTTTCTCGAGTTGCGGCAGGTGCTCTCGACTTACGACGGGGACCTCAGGGACCCGCTCTGGTGGCCTCAGGAAAGGCCAGTCCCCAGGCGAGTTCCTCGGGGGCCTCTCGGGATTCCTCTCCCGTCGATGCCGGGGCCTAAGACCTTGTGTGGAGTCGGGGCCGGAACCTGAGGATTCCTCTCCAGTGCTGACCTGGATCTTGGGGTACTTCTGGGGTCTCCCCAGGGGAGTCAGTCCTCGTCTCGAATGCGGGCATGCACTTGCGCTTTCCTCCAGAGCGGTAGCAGCAGTGTCACGCAGTCCGCCGCATGGATCAAAGGATCTATGGTTTTCCCTCGAGTCTTTCCCACGAGGCTTTCCCACGAGGCTTTCCCACAGGGCTGTCCCACGTGCACACGTGGTGGGAGTCGATCCTCGGCTTGAACGTCAAGGCAGTGCAGGGAAAACAGGTTCCTCTGGAATGGACTGACACATCTGGGGGACTCTTGGAATGGTGGCACGACCCTGGAGTTCCTCTCGCCTTTCCTGTGGAGAGCGCCTCCTCTTGAGATGCGACGGGAACGCCGGGAATTCTTTCCCTACGAAACAGGGAAAGGATCCCTCATCTCGAGCTAGGAGGCGGAAACGGGGATCCCCTGGATGTGTGCGGGGCCCCACGTGCTTCCTCTCGAGTGGAAACGGGTATGTCGGGGAACTACTTGAGTTGCAGCAAGGGTGTGAAGGACCCTTTGAAAGTTCCAGTGGTTAGACGTGATTAGCCTCGAGAAGCCTCAGCGGAAATGGGCCTCATCTCGCCTGGAGGGCAAAACCTCCTGGATTTTCTCGAGTTGCGGCAGGTGCTCTCGACTTACGACGGGGACCTCAGGGACCCGCTCTGGTGGCCTCAGGAAAGGCCAGTCCCCATGCGAGTTCCTCGGGGGCCTCTCGGGATTCCTCTCCCGTCGATGCCTCGGCCTAAGACCTTGTGTGGAGTCCGGGCCGGAACCTGAGGATTCCTCTCCAGTGCTGACATGGATCTTGGGGTACTTCTGGAGTCTCCCCAGGGGAGTCAGTCCTCGTCTCGAATGCGGGCATGCACTTGCGCTTTCCTCCAGAGCTGTAGCAGCAGTGTCACGCAGTCCGCCGCGTGGATCAAAGGATCTATGGTTTTCCCTCGAGTCTTTCCCACGAGGCTTTCCCACGAGGCTTTCCCACAGGGCTGTCCCACGTGCACACGTGGTGGGAGTCGATCCTCGGCTTGAACGTCAAGGCAGTGCAGGGAAAACAGGTTCCTCTGGAATGGACTGACACATCTGGGGGACTCTTGGAATGGTGGCACGACCCTGGAGTTCCTCTCGCCTTTCCTGTGGAGAGCGCCTCCTCTTGAGATGCGACGGGAACGCCGGGAATTCTTTCCCTACGAAACAGGGAAAGGATCCCTCATCTCGAGCTAGGAGGCGGAAACGGGGCTCCCCTGGATGTGTGCGGGACCCAACGTGCTTCCTCTCGAGTGGAGACGGGTATCTCGGGGAACTTCTTGAGTTGCAGCAAGGGTGTGAAGGACCCTTTGGAAGTTCCAGTTGTTAGACGTGATTAGCCTCGAGAAGCCTCAGCGGAAATGGGCCTCATCTCGCCTGGAGGGCAAAACCTCCTGGATTTTCTCGAGTTGCGGCAGGTGCTCTCGACTTACGACGGGGACCTCAGGGACCCGCTCTGGTGGCCTCAGGAAAGGCCAGTCCCCATGCGAGTTCCTCGGAGGCCTCTCGGCATTCCTCTCCCGTCGATGCCGGGGCCTAAGACCTTGTGTGGTGTCGGGGCCGGAACCTGAGGATTCCTCTCCAGTGCTGACATGGATCTTGGGGTACTTCTGGAGTCTCCCCAGGGGAGTCAGTCCTCGTCTCGAATGCGGGCATGCACTTGCGCTTTCCTCCAGAGCGGTAGCAGCAGTGTCACGCAGTCCGCGCGTGGATCAAAGGATCTATGGTTTTCCCTCGAGTCTTTCCCACGAGGCTTTCCCACGAGGCTTTCCCACAGGGCTGTCCCACGTGCACACGTGGTGGGAGTCGATCCTCGGCTTGAACGTCAAGGCAGTGCCGGGAAAACAGGTTCCTCTGGAATGGACTGACACATCTGGGGGACTCTTGGAATGGTGGCACGACCCTGGAGTTCCTCTCGCCTTTCCTGTGGAGAGCGCCTCCTCTTGAGATGCGACGGTAACGCCGGGAATTCTTTCCCTACGAAACAGGGAAAGGATCCCTCATCTCGAGCTAGGAGGCGGAAACGGGGCTCCCCTGGATGTGTGCGGGACCCCACGTGCTTCCTCTCGAGTGGAGACGGGTATGTCGGGGAACTTCTTGAGTTGCAGCAAGGGTGTGAAGGACCCTTTGGAAGTTCCAGTGGTTAGACGTGATTAGCCTCGAGAAGCCTCAGCGAAAATGGGCCTCATCTCGCCTGGAGGGCAAAACCTCCTGGATTTTCTCGAGTTGCGGCAGGTGCTCTCGACTTACGACGGGGACCTCAGGGACCCTCTCTGGTGGCCTCAGGAAAGGCCAGTCCCCATGCGAGTTCCTCGGGGGCCTCTCGGCATTTCTCTCCCGTCGATGCCGGGGCCTAAGACCTTGTGTGGAGTCGGGGCCGGAACCTGAGGATTCCTCTCCAGTGCTGACATGGATCTTGGGGTACTTCTGGAGTCTCCCCAGGGGAGTCAGTCCTCGTCTCGAATGCGGGCATGCACTTGCGCTTTCCTCCAGAGCGGTAGCAGCAGTGTCACGCAATCCGCCGCGTGGATCAAAGGATCTATGGTTTTCCCTCGAGTCTTTCCCACGAGGCTTTCCCACGAGGCTTTCCCACAGGGCTGTCCCACGTGCACACGTGGTGGGAGTCGATCCTCGGCTTGAACGTCAAGGCAGTGCAGGGAAAACAGGTTCCTCTGGAATGGACTGACACATCTGGGGGACTCTTGGAATGGTGGCACGACCCTGGAGTTCCTCTCGCCTTTCCTGTGGAGAGCGCCTCCTCTTGAGATGCGACGGGAACGCCGGGAATTCTTTCCCTACGAAACAGGGAAAGGATCCCTCATCTCGAGCTAGGAGGCGGAAACGGGGCTCCCCTGGATGTGTGCGGGACCCCACGTGCTTCCTCTCGAGTGGAGACGGGTATCTCGGGGAACTTCTTGAGTTGCAGCAAGGGTGTGAAGGACCCTTTGGAAGTTCCTGTGGTTAGACGTGATTAGCCTCGAGAAGCCTCAGCGGAAATGGGCCTCATCTCGCCTGGAGGGCAAAACCTCCTGGATTTTCTCGAGTTGCGGCAGGTGCTCTCGACTTACGACGGGGACCTCAGGGACCCGCTCTGGTGGCCTCAGGAAAGGCCAGTCCCCATGCGAGTTCCTCGGGGGCCTCTCGGCATTCCTCTCCCGTCGATGCCGGGGCCTAAGACCTTGTGTGGAGTCGGGGCCGGAACCTGAGGATTCCTCTCCAGAGCTGACATGAATCTTGGGGTACTTCTGGAGTCTCCCCAGGGGAGTCAGTCCTCGTCTCGAATGCGGGCATGCACTTGCGCTTTCCTCCAGAGCGGTAGCAGCAGTGTCACGCAGTCCGCCGCGTGGATCAAAGGATCTATGGTTTTCCCTCGAGTCTTTCCCACGAGGCTTTCCCACGAGGCTTTCCCACAGGGCTGTCCCACGTGCACACGTGGTGGGAGTCGATCCTCGGCTTGAACGTCAAGGCAGTGCAGGGAAAACAGGTTCCTCTGGAATGGACTGACACATCTGGGGGACTCTTGGAATGGTGGCACGACCCTGGAGTTCCTCTCGCCTTTCCTGTGGAGAGCGCCACCTCTTGAGATGCGACGGTAACGCCGGGAATTCTTTCCCTACGAAACAGGGAAAGGATCCCTCATCTCGAGCTAGGAGGCGGAAACGGGGCTGCCCTGGATGTGTGCGGGACCCCACGTGCTTCCTCTCGAGTGGAGACGGGTATGTCGGGGAACTGCTTCCGTTGCAGCAAGGGTGTGAAGGACCCTTTGGAAGTTCCAGTGGTTAGATGTGATTAGCCTCGAGAAGCCTCAGCGGAAATGGGCCTCATCTCGCCTGGAGGGCAAAACCTCCTGGATTTTCTCGAGTTGCGGCAGGTGCTCTCGACTTACGACGGGGACCTCAGGGACCCGCTCTGGTGGCCTCAGGAAAGGCCAGTCCCCATGCGAGTTCCTCGGGGGCCTCTCGGCATTCCTCTCCCGTCGATGCCGGGGCCTAAGACCTTGTGTGGAGTCGGGGCCGGAACCTGAGGATTCCTCTCCAGTGCTGACATGGATCTTGGGGTACTTCTGGAGTCTCCCCAGGGGAGTCAGTCCTCGTCTCGAATGCGGGCATGCACTTGCGCTTTCCTCCAGAGCGGTAGCAGCAGTGTCACGCAGTCCGCCGCGTGGATCAAAGGATCTATGGTTTTCCCTCGAGTCTTTCCCACGAGGCTTTCCCACGAGGCTTTCCCACAGGGCTGTCCCACGTGCACACGTGGTGGGAGTCGATCCTCGGCTTGAACGTCAAGGCAGTGCAGGGAATACAGGTTCCTCTGGAATGGACTGACACATCTGGGGGACTCTTGGAATGGTGGCAAGACCCTGGAGTGCCTCTCGCCTTTCCTGTGGAGAGCGCCTCCTCTTGAGATGCGAAGGGAACGCCGGGAATTCTTTCCCTACGAAACAGGGAAAGGATCCCTCATCTCGAGCTAGGAGGCGGAAACGGGGCTCCCCTGGATGTGTGCGGGACCCCACGTGCTTCCTCTCGAGTGGAGACGGGTATGTCGCGGAACTGCTTCAGTTGCAGCAAGGGTGTGAAGGACCCTTTGGAAGTTCCAGTGGTTAGACGTGATTAGCCTCGAGAAGCCTCAGCGGAAATGGGCCTCATCTCGCCTGGAGGGCAAAACCTCCTGGATTTTCCCGAGTTGCGGCAGGTGCTCTCGACTTACGACGGGGACCTCAGGGACCCGCTCTGGTGGCCTCAGGAAAGGCCAGTCCCCATGCGAGTTCCTCGGGGGCCTCTCGGCATTCCTCTCCCGTCGATGCCGGGGCCTAAGACCTTGTGTGGAGTCGGGGCCGGAACCTGAGGATTCCTCTCCAGTGCTGACATGGATCTTGGGGTACTTCTGGAGTCTCCCCAGGGGAGTCAGTCCTCGTCTCGAATGCGGGCATGCACTTGCGCTTTCCTCCAGAGCGGTAGCAGCAGTGTCACGCAGTCCGCCGCGTGGATCAAAGGATCTATGGTTTTCCCTCGAGTCTTTCCCATGAGGCTTTCCCACGAGGCTTTCCCACAGGGCTGTCCCACGTGCACACGTGGTGGGAGTCGATCCTCGGCTTGAACGTCAAGGCAGTGCAGGGAAAACAGGTTCCTCTGGAATGGACTGACACATCTGGGGGACTCTTGGAATGGTGGCACGACCCAGGAGTTCCTCTCGCCTTTCCTGTGGAGAGCGCCTCCTCTTGAGATGCGACGGGAACGCCGGGAATTCTTTCCCTACGAAACAGGGAAAGGATCCCTCATCTCGAGCTAGGAGGCGGAAACGGGGCTCCCCTGGATGTGTGCGGGACCCCACGTGCTTCCTCTCGAGTGGAGACGGGTATGTCGGGGAACTTCTTGAGTTGCAGCAAGGGTGTGAAGGACCCTTTGGAAGTTCCAGTGGTTAGACGTGATTAGCCTCGAGAAGCCTCAGCGGAAATGGGCCTCATCTCGCCTGGAGGGCAAAACCTCCTGGATTTTCTCGAGTTGCGGCAGGTGCTCTCGACTTATGACGCGGACCTCAGGGACCCGCTCTGGTGGCCTCAGGAAAGGCCAGTCCCCATGCGAGTTCCTCGGGGGCCTCTCGGGATTCCTCTCCCGTCGATGCCGGGGCCTAAGACCTTGTATGGAGTCGGGGCCGGAACCTAAGGATTCCTCTCCAGTGCTGACATGGATCTTGGGGTACTTCTGGAGTCTCCCCAGGGGAGTCAGTCCTCGTCTCGAATGCGGGCATGCACTTGCGCTTTCCTCCAGAGCGGTAGCAGCAGTGTCACTCAGTCCGCCGCGTGGATCAAAGGATCTATGGTTTTCCCTCGAGTCTTTCCCACGAGGGTTTCCCACGAGGCTTTCCCACAGGGCTGTCCCACGTGCACACGTGGTGGGAGTCGATCCTCGGCTTGAACGTCAAGGCAATGCAGGGAAAACAGGTTCCTCTGGAATGGACTGACACATCTGGGGGTCTCTTGGAATGGTGCCATGACCCTGGAGTTCCTCTCGCCTTTCCTGTGGAGAGCGCCTCCTCTTGAGATGCGACGGGAACGCCGGGAATTCTTTCCCTACGAAACAGGGAAAGGATCCCTCATCTCGAGCTAGGAGGCGGAAACGGGGCTCCCCTGGATGTGTGCGGGACCCCACGTGCTTCCTCTCGAGTGGAGACGGGTATGTCGCGGAACTGCTTCAGTTGCAGCAAGGGTGTGAAGGACCCTTTGGAAGTTCCAGTGGTTAGACGTGATTAGCCTCGAGAAGCCTCAGCGGAAATGGGCCTCATCTCGCCTGGAGGGTAAAACCTCCTGGATTTTCTCGAGTTGCGGCAGGTGCTCTCGACTTACGACGCGGACCTCAGGGACCCGCTCTGGTGGCCTCAGGAAAGGCCAGTCCCCATGCTAGTTCCTCGGGGGCCTCTCGGGATTCCTCTCCCGTCGATGCCGGGGCCGAAGACCTTGTGTGGAGTCGGGGCCGGAACCTGAGGATTCCTCTCCAGTGCTGACATGGATCTTGGGGTACTTCTGGAGTCTCCCCAGGGGAGTCAGTCCTCGTCTCGAATGCGGGCATGCACTTGCGCTTTCCTCCAGAGCGGTAGCAGCAGTGTCACGCAGTCCGCCGCGTGGAACAAAGGATCTATGGTTTTCCCTCGAGTCTTTCCCACGAGGCTTTCCCACGAGGCTTTCCCACAGGGCTGTCCCACGTGCACACGTGGTGGGAGTCGATCCTCGGCTTGAACGTCAAGGCAGTGCAGGGAAATCAGGTTCCTCTGGATTGGACTGACACATCTGGGGGACTCTTGGAATGGTGGCACGACCCTGGAGTTCCTCTCGCCTTTCCTGTGGAGAGCGCCTCCTCTTGAGATGCGACGGGAACGCCGGGAATTCTTTCCCTACGAAACAGGGAAAGGATCCCTCATCTCGAGCTAGGAGGCGGAAACGGGGCTCCCCTGGATGTGTGCGGGACCCCACGTGCTTCCTCTCGAGTGGAGACGGGTATGTCGGGGAACTTCTTGAGTTGCAGCAAGGGTGTGAAGGACCCTTTGGAAGTTCCAGTGGTTAGACGTGATTAGCCTTGAGAAGCCTCAGCGGAAATGGGCCTCATCTCGCCTGGAGGGCAAAACCTCCTGGATTTTCTCGAGTTGCGGCAGGTGCTCTCGACTTACGACGGGGACCTCAGGGACCCGCTCTGGTGGCCTCAGGAAAGGCCAGTCCCCATGCGAGTTCCTCGGGGGCCTCTCGGCATTCCTCTCCCGTCGATGCCGGGGCCTAAGACCTTGTGTGGAGTCGGGGCCGGAACCTGAGGATTCCTCTCCAGTGCTGACATGGATCTTGGGGTACTTCTGGAGTCTCCCCAGGGGAGTCAGTCCTCGTCTCGAATGCGGGCATGCACTTGCGCTTTCCTCCAGAGCGGTAGCAGCAGTGTCACGCAGTCCGCCGCGTGGATCAAAGGATCTATGGTTTTCCCTCGAGTCTTTCCCATGAGGCTTTCCCACGAGGCTTTCCCACAGGGCTGTCCCACGTGCATACGTGGTGGGAGTCGATCCTCGGCTTGAACGTCAAGGCAGTGCAGGGAAAACAGGTTCCTCTGGAATGGACTGACACATCTGGGGGACTCTTGGAATGGTGGCACGACCCAGGAGTTCCTCTCGCCTTTCCTGTGGAGAGCGCCTCCTCTTGAGATGCGACGGGAACGCCGGGAATTCTTTCCCTACGAAACAGGGAAAGGATCCCTCATCTCGAGCTAGGAGGCGGAAACGGGGCTCCCCTGGATGTGTGCGGGACCCCACGTGCTTCCTCTCGAGTGGAGACGGGTATGTCGGGGAACTTCTTGAGTTGCAGCAAGGGTGTGAAGGACCCTTTGGAAGTTCCAGTGGTTAGACGTGATTAGCCTCGAGAAGCCTCAGCGAAAATGGGCCTCATCTCGCCTGGAGGGCAAAACCTCCTGGATTTTCTCGAGTTGCGGCAGGTGCTCTCGACTTACGACGGGCACCTCAGGGACCCGCTCTGGTGGCCTCAGGAAAGGCCGGTCCCCATGCGAGTTCCTCGGGGGCCTCTCGGCATTCCTCTCCCGTCGATGCCGGGGCCTAAGACCTTGTGTGGAGTCGGGGCCGGAACCTGAGGATTCCTCTCCAGTGCTGACATGGATCTTCGGGTACTTCTGGAGTCTCCCCAGGGGAGTCAGTCCTCGTCTCGAATGCGGGCATGCACTTGCGCTTTCCTCCAGAGCGGTAGCAGCAGTGTCACGCAGTCCGCCGCGTGGATCAAAGGATCTATGGTTTTCCCTCGAATCTTTCCCACGAGGCTTTCCCACGAGGCTTTCCCACAGGGCTGTCCCACGTGCACACGTGGTGGGATTCGATCCTCGGCTTGAACGTCAAGGCAGTGCAGGGAAAACAGGTTCCTTTGGAATGGACTGACACATCTGGGGGACTCTTGGAATGGTGGCACGACCCTGGAGTTCCTCTCGCCTTTCCTGTGGAGAGCGCCTCCTCTGGAGATGCAACGGAAACGCCGGGAATTCTTTCCCTACGAAACAGGGAAAGGATCCCTCATCTCGAGCTAGGAGGCGGAAACGGGGCTCCCCTGAATGTGTGCGGGACCCCACGTGCTTCCTCTCGAGTGGAGACGGGTATGTCGGGGAACTTCTTGAGTTGCAGCAAGGGTGTGAAGGACCCTTTGGAAGTTCCAGTGGTTAGACGTGATTAGCCTCGAGAAGCCTCAGCGGAAATGGGCCTCATCTCGCCTGGAGGGCAAAACCTCCTGGATTTTCTCGAGTTGCGGCAGGTGCTCTCGACTTACGACGGGCACCTCAGGGACCCGCTCTGGTGGCCTCAGGAAAGGCCAGTCCCCATGCGAGTTCCTCGGGGGCCTCTCGGCATTCCTCTCCCGTCGATGCCGGGGCCTAAGACCTTGTGTGGAGTCGGGGCCGGAACCTGAGGATTCCTCTCCAGAGCTGACATGGATCTTGGGGTACTTCTGGAGTCTCCCCAGGAGAGTCAGTCCTCGTCTCGAATGTGGGCATGCACTTGCGCTTTCCTCCAGAGCGGTAGCAGCAGTGTCACACAGTCCGCCGCGTGGATCAAAGGATCTATGGTTTTCCCTCGAGTCTTTCCCACGAGGCTTTCCCACGAGGCTTTCCCACAGGGCTGTCCCACGTGCACACGTGGTGGGAGTCGATCCTCGGCTTGAACGTCAAGGCAGTGCAGGGAAAACAGGTTCCTCTGGAATGGACTGACACATCTGGGGGACTCTTGGAATGGTGGCACGACCCTGGAGTTCCTCTCGCCTTTCCTGTGGAGAGCGCCACCTCTTGAGATGCGACGGGAACGCCGGAATTCTTTCCCTATGAAACAGGGAAAGGATCCCTCATATCGAGCTAGGAGGCGGAAACGGGGCTGCCCTGGATGTGTGCGGGACCCCACGTGCTTCCTCTCGAGTGGAGACGGGTATGTCGCGGAACTGCTTCCGTTGCAGCAAGGGTGTGAAGGACCCTTTGGAAGTTCCAGTGGTTAGACGTGATTAGGCTCTAGAAGCCTCAGCGGAAATGGGCCTCATCTCGCCTGGAGGGCAAAACCTCCTGGATTTTCTCGAGTTGCGGCAGGTGCTCTCGACTTACGACGGGGACCTCAGGGACCCGCTCTGGTGGCCTCAGGAAAGGCCAGTCCCCATGCGAGTTCCTCGGGGGCCTCTCGGGATTCCTCTCCCGTCGATGCTGGGGCCTAAGACCTTGTGTGGAGTCGGGGCCGGAACCTGAGGATTCCTCTCCAGTGCTGACATGGATCTTGGGGTACTTCTGGAGTCTCCCCATGGGAGTCAGTCCTCGTCTCGAATGCGGGCATGCACTTGCGCTTTTCTCCAGAGCGGTAGCAGCAGTGTCACGCAGTCCGTCGCGTGGATCAAAGGATCTATGTTTTTCCCTCGAGTCTTTCCCACGAGGCTTTCCCACGAGGCTTTCCCACAGGGCTGTCCCACGTGCACACGTGGTGGGAGTGGATCCTCGGCTTGAACGTCAAGGCAGTGCAGGGAAAACAGGTTCCTCTGGAATGGACTGACACATCTGGGGGACTCTTGGAATGGTGGCACGACCCTGGAGTTCCTCTCGCCTTTCCTGTGGAGAGCGCCTCCTCTTGAGATGCGACGGGAACGCCGGGAATTCTTTCCCTACGAAACAGGGAAAGGATCCCTCATCTCGAGCTAGGAGGCGGAAACGGGGCTCCCCTGGATGTGTGCGGGACCCCACGTGCTTCCTCTCGAGTGGAGACGGGTATGTCGCGGAACTTCTTGAGTTGCAGCAAGGGTGTGAAGGACCCTTTGGAAGTTCCAGTGGTTAGACGTGATTGGCCTCGAGAAGCCTCAGCGGAAATGGGCCTCATCTCGCCTGGAGGGCAAAACCTCCTGGATTTTCTCGAGTTGCGGCAGGTGCTCTCGACTTTCGACGGGGACCTCAGGGACCCGCTCTGGTGGCCTCAGGATAGGCCAGTCCCCATGCGAGTTCCTCGGGGGCCTCTCGGGATTCCTCTCCCGTCGATGCCGGGGCCTAAGACCTTGTGTGGAGTCGGGGCCGGAACCTGAGGATTCCTCTCCAGAGCTGACATGGATCTTGGGGTACTTCTGGAGTCTCCCCAGGAGAGTCAGTCCTCGTCTCGAATGTGGGCATGCACTTGCGCTTTCCTCCAGAGCGGTAGCAGCAGTGTCACGCAGTCCGCCGCGTGGATCAAAGGATCTATGGTTTTCCCTCGAGTCTTTCCCACGAGGCTTTCCCACGAGGCTTTCCCACAGGGCTGTCCCACGTGCACACGTGGTGGGAGTCGATCCTCGGCTTGAACGTCAAGGCAGTGCAGGGAAAACAGGTTCCTCTGGAATGGACTGACACATCTGGGGGACTCTTGGAATGGTGGCACGACCCTGGAGTTCCTCTCGCCTTTCCTGTGGAGAGCGCCACCTCTTGAGATGCGACGGGAACGCCGGAATTCTTTCCCTATGAAACAGGGAAAGGATCCCTCATATCAAGCTAGGAGGCGGAAACGGGGCTGCCCTGGATGTGTGCGGGACCCCACGTGCTTCCTGTCGAGTGGAGACGGGTATGTCGGGGAACTTCTTGAGTTGCAGCAAGGGTGTGAAGGACCCTTTGGAAGTTCCAGTGGTTAGACGTGATTAGCCTCGAGAAGCCTCAGCGGAAATGGGCCTCATCTCGCCTGGAGGGCAAAACCTCCTGGATTTTCTCGAGTTGCGGCAGGTGCTCTCGACTTACGACGGAGACCTCAGGGACCCGCTCTGGTGGCCTCAGGAAAGGCCAGTCCCCATGCGAGTTCCTCGGGGACCTCTCGGCATTCCTCTCCCGTCGATGCCGGGGCCTAAGACCTTGTGTGGAGTCGGGGCCGGAACCTGAGGATTCCTCTCCAGTGCTGACATGGATCTTGGGGTACTTCTGGAGTCTCCCCAGGGGAGTCAGTCCTCGTCTCGAATGCGGGCATGCACTTGCGCTTTCCTCCAGAGCGGTAGCAGCAGTGTCACGCAGTCCGCCGCGTGGAACAAAGGATCTATGGTTTTCCCTCGAGTCTTTCCCACGAGGCTTTCCCACGAGGCTTTCCCACAGGGCTGTCCCACGTGCACACGTGGTGGGAGTCGATCCTCGGCTTGAACGTCAAGGCAGTGCAGGGAAAACAGGTTCCTCTGGAATGGACTGACACATCTGAGGGACTCTTGGAATGGTGGCACGACCCTGGAGTTCCGCTCGCCTTTCCTGTGGAGAGCGCCTCCTCTTGAGATGCGACGGGAACGCCGGGAATTCTTTCCCTACGAAACAGGGAAAGGATCCCTCATCTCGAGCTAGGAGGCGGAAACGGGGCTCCCCTGGATGTGTGCGGGACACCACGTGCTTCCTCTCGAGTGGAGACGGGTATGTCGCGGAACTGCTTCAGTTGCAGCAAGGGTGTGAAGGACCCTTTGGAAGTTCCAGTGGTTAGACGTGATTAGCCTCGAGAAGCCTCAGCGGAAATGGGCCTCATCTCGCCTGGAGGGCAAAACCTCCTGGATTTTCTCGAGTTGCGGCAGGTGCTCTCGACTTACGACGGGCACCTCCGGGACCCGCTCTGGTGGCCTCAGGAAAGGCCGGTCCCCATGCGAGTTCCTCGGGGGCCTCTCGGCATTCCTCTCCCGTCGATGCCGGGGCCTAAGACCTTGTGTGGAGTCGGGGCCGGAACCTGAGGATTCCTCTCCAGTGCTGACATGTATCTTCGGGTACTTCTGGAGTCTCCCCAGGGGAGTCAGTCCTCGTCTCGAATGCGGGCATGCACTTGCGCTTTCCTCCAGAGCGGTAGCAGCAGTGTCACGCAGTCCGCCGCGTGGATCAAAGGATCTATGGTTTTCCCTCGAATCTTTCCCACGAGGCTTTCCCACGAGGCTTTCCCACAGGGCTGTCCCACGTGCACACGTGGTGGGAGTCGATCCTCGGCTTGAACGTCAAGGCAGTGCAGGGAAAACAGGTTCCTTTGGAATGGACTGACACATCTGGGGGACTCTTGGAATGGTGGCACGACCCTGGAGTTCCTCTCGCCTTTCCTGTGGAGAGCGCCTCCTCTGGAGATGCAACGGAAACGCCGGGAATTCTTTCCCTACGAAACAGGGAAAGGATCCCTCATCTCGAGCTAGGAGGCGGAAACGGGGCTCCCCTGGATGTGTGCGGGACCCCACGTGCTTCCTCTCGAGTGGAGACGGGTATGTCGGGGTACTTCTTGAGTTGCAGCAAAGGTGTGAAGGACCCTTTGGAAGTTCCAGTGGTTAGACGTGATTAGCCTCGAGAAGCCTCAGCGGAAATGGGCCTCATCTCGCCTGGAGGGCAAAACCTCCTGGATTTTCTCGAGTTGCGGCAGGTGCTCTCGACTTACGACGGGGACCTCAGCGACCCGCTCTGGTGGCCTCAGGAAAGGCCAGTCCCCATGCGAGTTCCTCGGGGGCCTCTCGGGATTCCTCTCCCGTCGATGCTGGGGCCTAAGACCTTGTGTGAAGTCGGGGACGGAACCTGAGGATTCCTCTCCAGTGCTGACATGGATCTTGGGGTACTTCTGGAGTCTCCCCATGGGAGTCAGTCCTCGTCTCGAATGCGGGCATGCACTTGCGCTTTTCTCCAGAGCGGTAGCAGCAGTGTCACGCAGTCCGTCGCGTGGATCAAAGGATCTATGGTTTTCCCTCGAGTCTTTCCCACGAGGCTTTCCCACGAGGCTTTCCCACAGGGCTGTCCCACGTGCACACGTGGTGGGAGTGGATCCTCGGCTTGAACGTCAAGGCAGTGCAGGGAAAACAGGTTCCTCTGGAATGGACTGACACATCTGGGGGACTCTTGGAATGGTGGCACGACCCTGGAGTTCCTCTCGCCTTTCCTGTGGAGAGCGCCTCCTCTTGAGATGCGACGGGAACGCTGGGAATTCTTTCCCTACGAAACAGGGAAAGGATCCCTCATCTAGAGCTAGGAGGCGGAAACGGGGCTCCCCTGGATGTGTGCGGGACCCCACGTGCTTCCTCTCGAGTGGAGACGGGTATGTCGCGGAACTTCTTGAGTTGCAGCAAGGGTGTGAAGGACCCTTTGGAAGTTCCAGTGGTTAGACGTGATTGGCCTCGAGAAGCCTCAGCGGAAATGGGCCTCATCTCGCCTGGAGGGCAAAACCTCCTGGATTTTCTCGAGTTGCGGCAGGTGCTCTCGACTTACGACGGGGACCTCAGGGACCCGCTCTGGTGGCCTCAGGATAGGCCAGTCCCCATGCGAGTTCCTCGGGGGCCTCTCAGGATTCCTCTCCCGTCGATGCCGGGGCCTAAGACCTTGTGTGGAGTCGGGGCCGGAACCTGAGGATTCCTCTCCAGTGCTGACATGGATCTTGGGGTACTTCTGGAGTCTCCCCAGGGGAGTCAGTCCTCGTCTCGAATGCGGGCATGCACTTGCGCTTTCCTCCAGAGCGGTAGCAGCAGTGTCACGCAGTCCGCCGCGTGGATCAAAGGATCTATGGTTTTCCCTCGAGTCTTTCCCACGAGGCTTTCCCACGAGGCTTTCCCAAAGGGCTGTCCCACGTGCACACGTGGTGGGAGTCGATCCTCGGCTTGAACGTCAAGGCAGTGCAGGGAAAACAGGTTCCTCTGGAATGGACTGACACATCTGGGGGACTCTTGGAATGGTGGCACGACCCTGGAGTTCCTCTCGCCTTTCCTGTGGAGAGCGCCTCCTCTTGAGATGCGACGGGAACGCCGGGAATTCTTTCCCTACGAAACAGGGAAAGGATCCCTCATCTCGAGCTAGGAGGCGGAAACGGGGCTCCCCTGGATGTGTGCGGGACCCCACGTGCTTCCTCTCGAGTGGAGACGGGTATGTCGGGGAACTTCTTGAGTTGCAGCAAGGGTGTGAAGGACCCTTTGGAAGTTCCAGTGGTTAGACGTGATTAGCCTCGAGAAGCCTCAGCGGAAATGGGCCTCATCTCGCCTGGAGGGCAAAACCTCCTGGATTTTCTCGAGTTGCGGCAGGTGCTCTCGACTTACGACGGGGACCTCAGGGACCCGCTCTGGTGGCCTCAGGAAAGGCCAGTCCCCATGCGAGTTCCTCGGGGACCTCTCGGCATTCCTCTCCCGTCGATGCCGGGGCCTAAGACCTTGTGTGGAGTCGGGGCCGGAACCTGAGGATTCCTCTCCAGTGCTGACATGCATCTTGGGGTACTTCTGGAGTCTCCCCAGGGGAGTCAGTCCTCGTCTCGAATGCGGGCATGCACTTGCGCTTTCCTCCAGAGCGGTAGCAGCAGTGTCAGGCAGTCCGCCGCGTGGAACAAAGGATCTATGGTTTTCCCTCGAGTCTTTCCCACGAGGCTTTCCCACGAGGCTTTCCCACAGGGCTGTCCCACGTGCACACGTGGTGGGAGTCGATCCTCGGCTTGAACGTCAAGGCAGTGCAGGGAAAACAGGTTCCTCTGGAATGGACTGACACATCTGAGGGACTCTTGGAATGGTGGCACGACCCTGGAGTTCCGCTCGCCTTTCCTGTGGAGAGCGCCTCCTCTTGAGATGCGACGGGAACGCCGGGAATTCTTTCCCTACGAAACAGGGAAAGGATCCCTCATCTCGAGCTAGGAGGCGGAAACGGGGCTCCCCTGGATGTGTGCGGGACACCACGTGCTTCCTCTCGAGTGGAGACGGGTATGTCGCGGAACTGCTTCAGTTGCAGCAAGGGTGTGAAGGACCCTTTGGAAGTTCCAGTGGTTAGACGTGATTAGCCTCGAGAAGCCTCAGCGGAAATGGGCCTCATCTCGCCTGGAGGGCAAAACCTCCTGGATTTTCTCGAGTTGCGGCAGGTGCTCTCGACTTACGACGGGCACCTCAGGGACCCGCTCTGGTGGCCTCAGGAAAGGCCATTCCCCATGCGAGTTCCTCGGGGGCCTCTCGGCATATCTCTCCCGTCGATGCCGGGGCCTAAGACCTTGTGTGGAGTCGGGGCCGGAACCTGAGGATTCCTCTCCAGTGCTGACATGGATCTTGGGGTACTTCTGGAGTCTTCCCAGGGGAGTCAGTCCTCGTCTCGAATGCGGGCATGCACTTGCGCTTTCCTCCAGAGCGGTAGCAGCAGTGTCACGCAGTCCGCCGCGTGGATCAAAGGATCTATGGTTTTCCCTCGAGTCTTTCCCACGAGGCTTTCCCACGAGGCTTTCCCACAGGGCTGTCCCACGTGCACATGTGGTGGGAGTCGATCCTCGGCTTGAACGTCAAGGCAGTGCAGGGAAAACAGGTTCCTCTGGAATGGACTGACACATCTGGGGGACTCTTGGAATGGTGCCACGACCCTGGAGTTCCTCTCGCCTTTCCTGTGGAGAGCGCCTCCTCTTGAGATGCGACGGAAACGCCGGGAATTCTTTCCCTACGAAACAGGGAAAGTATCCCTCATCTCGAGCTAGGAGGCGGAAACGGGGCTCCCCTGGATGTGTGCGGGACCCCACGTGCTTCCTCTCGAGTGGAGACGGGTATGTCGGGGAACTTCTTGAGTTGCAGCAAGGGTGTGAAGGACCCTTTGGAAGTTCCAGTGGTTAGACGTGATTAGCCTCGAGAAGCCTCAGCGGAAATGGGCCTCATCTCGCCTGGAGGGCAAAACCTCCTGGATTTTCTCGAGTTGCGGCAGGTGCTCTCGACTTACGACGGGCACCTCAGGGACCCGCTCTGGTGGCCTCAGGAAAGGCCGGTCCCCATGCGAGTTCCTCGGGGGCCTCTCGGCATTCCTCTCCCGTCGATGCCGGGGCCTAAGACCTTGTGTGGAGTCGGGGCCGGAACCTGAGGATTCCTCTCCAGTGCTGACATGGATCTTCGGGTACTTCTGGAGTCTCCCCAGGGGAGTCAGTCCTCGTCTCGAATGCGGGCATGCACTTGCGCTTTCCTCCAGAGCGGTAGCAGCAGTGTCACGCAGTCCGCCGCGTGGATCAAAGGATCTATGGTTTTCCCTCGAGTCTTTCCCACGAGGCTTTCCCACGAGGCTTTCCCACAGGGCTGTCCCACGTGCACA
This sequence comes from Ovis canadensis, assembly GCF_042477335.2. NCBI lineage: Eukaryota > Metazoa > Chordata > Mammalia > Artiodactyla > Bovidae > Ovis > Ovis canadensis. Next base: position 2,156,291 of record NC_091262.1, on the reverse strand, counting down.
CGTGGTGGGAGTCGATCCTCGGCTTGAACGTCAAGGCAGTGCAGGGAAAACAGGTTCCTTTGGAATGGACTGACACATCTGGGGGACTCTTGGAATGGTGGCACGACCCTGGAGTTCCTCTCGCCTTTCCTGTGGAGAGCGCCTCCTCTGGAGATGCAACGGAAACGCCGGGAATTCTTTCCCTACGAAACAGGGAAAGGATCCCTCATCTCGAGCTAGGAGGCGGAAACGGGGCTCCCCTGGATGTGTGCGGGACCCCACGTGCTTCCTCTCGAGTGGAGACGGGTATGTCGGGGAACTTCTTGAGTTGCAGCAAGGGTGTGAAGGACCCTTTGGAAGTTCCAGTGGTTAGACGTGATTAGCCTCGAGAAGCCTCAGCGGAAATGGGCCTCATCTCGCCTGGAGGGCAAAACCTCCTGGATTTTCTCGAGTTGCGGCAGGTGCTCTCGACTTACGACGGGCACCTCAGGGACCCGCTCTGGTGGCCTCAGGAAAGGCCAGTCCCCATGCGAGTTCCTCGGGGGCCTCTCGGCATTCCTCTCCCGTCGATGCCGGGGCCTAAGACCTTGTGTGGAGTCGGGGCCGGAACCTGAGGATTCCTCTCCAGTGCTGACATGGATCTTCGGGTACTTCTGGAGTCTCCCCAGGGAAGTCAGTCCTCGTCTCGAATGCGGGCATGCACTTGCGCTTTCCTCCAGAGCGGTAGCAGCAGTGTCACGCAGTCCGCCGCGTGGAACAAAGAATCTATGGTTTTCCCTCGAGTCTTTCCCACGAGGCTTTCCCAGGAGGCTTTCCCACAGGGCTGTCCCACGTGCACACGTGGTGGGAGTCGATCCTCGGCTTGAACGTCAAGGCAGTGCAGGGAAATCAGGTTCCTCTGGAATGGACTGACACATCTGGGGGACTCTGGGAATGGTGTCACGACCCTGGAGTTCCTCTCGCCTTTCCTGTGGAGAGCGCCTCCTCTTGAGATGCGACGGGAACGCCGGGAATTCTTTCCCTACGAAACAGGGAAAGGATCCCTCATCTCGAGCTAGGAGGCGGAAACGGGGCTCCCCTGGATGTGTGCGGGACCCCACGTGCTTCCTCTCGAGTGGAGACGGGTATGTCGGGAAACTTCTTGAGTTGCAGCAAGGGTGTGAAGGACCCTTTGGAAGTTCCAGTGGTTAGACGTGATTAGCCTCGAGAAGCCTCAGCGGAAATGGGCCTCATCTCGCCTGGAGGGCAAAACCTCCTGGATTTTCTCGAGTTGCGGCAGGTGCTCTCGACTTATGACGGGGACCTGAGGGACCCGCTCTGGTGGCCTCAGGAAAGGCCAGTCCCCATGCGAGTTCCTCGGGGGCCTCTCGGGATTCCTCTCCCGTCGATGTCGGGGCCTAAGACCTTGTGTGGAGTCGGGGCCGGAACGTGAGGATTCCTCTCCAGTGCTGACATGGATCTTGGGGTACTTCTGGAGTCTCCCCAGGGGAGTCAGTCCTCGTCTCGAATGCTGGCATGCACTTGCGCTTTCCTCCAGAGCGGTAGCAGCAGTGTCACGCAGTCCGCCGCGTGGATCAAAGGATCTATGGTTTTCCCTCGAGTCTTTCCCACGAGGCTTTCCCACGAGGCTTTCCCACAGGGCTGTCCCACGTGCACACGTGGTGGGAGTCGATCCTCGGCTTGAACGTCAAGGCAGTGCAGGGAAAACAGGTTCCTCTGGAATGGACTGACACATCTGGGGGACTCTTGGAATGGTGGCACGACCCTGGAGTTCCTCTCGCCTTTCCTGTGGAGAGCGCCTCCTCTTGAGATGCGACGGGAACGCCGGGAATTCTTTCCTTACGAAACAGGGAAAGGATCCCTCATCTCGAGCTAGGAGGCGGAAACGGGGCTCCCCTGGATGTGTGCGGGACCCCACGTGCTTCCTCTCGAGTGGAGACGGGTATGTCGGGGAACTTCTTGAGTTGCAGCAAGGGTGTGAAGGACCCTTTGGAAGTTCCAGTGGTTAGACGTGATTAGCCTCGAGAAGCCTCAGCGGAAATGGGCCTCATCTCGCCTGGAGGGCAAAACCTCCTGGATTTTCTCGAGTTGCGGCAGGTGCTCTCGACTTACGACGGGCACATCAGGAACCCGCTCTGGTGGCCTCAGGAAAGGCCAGTCCCCATGCGAGTTCCTCGGGGGCCTCTCGGCATTCCCCTCCCGTCGATGCCGGGGCCTAAGGCCTTGTGTGGAGTCGGGGCCGGAACCTGAGGATTCCTCTCCAGTGCTGACATGGATCTTGGGGTACTTCTGGAGTCTCCCCAGGGGAGTCAGTCCTCGTCTCGAATGCGGGCATGCACTTGCGCTTTCCTCCAGAGCGGTAGCAGCAGTGTCACGCAGTCCGCCTCGTGGATCAAAGGATCTATGGTTTTCCCTCGAGTCTTTCCCACGAGGCTTTCCCACGAGGCTTTCCCACAGGGCTGTCCCACGTGCATACGTGGTGGGAGTCGATCCTCGGGTTGAACGTCAAGGCTGTGCAGGGAAAACAGTTTCCTCTGGAATGGACTGACACATCTGGGGGACTCTTGGAATGGTGGCACGACCCTGGAGTTCCTCTCGCCTTTCCTGTGGAGAGCGCCTCCTCTTGAGATGCGACGGGAACGCCGGGAATTCTTTCCCTACGAAACAGGGAAAGGATCCCTCATCTCGAGCTAGGAGGCGGAAACGGGGCTCCCCTGGATGTGTGCGGGACCCCACGTGCTTCCTCTCGAGTGGAGACGGGTATGTCGGGGAACTTCTTGAGTTGCAGCAAGGGTGTGAAGGACCCTTTGGAAGTTCCAGTGGTTAGACGTGATTAGCCTCGAGAAGCCTCAGCGGAAATGGGCCTCATCTCGCCTGGAGGGCAAAACCTCCTGGATTTTCTCGAGTTGCGGCAGGTGCTCTCGACTTACGACGGGCACATCAGGAACCCGCTCTGGTGGCCTCAGGAAAGGCCAGTCCCCATGCGAGTTCCTCGGGGGCCTCTCGGCATTCCCCTCCCGTCGATGCCGGGGCCTAAGGCCTTGTGTGGAGTCGGGGCCGGAACCTGAGGATTCCTCTCCAGTGCTGACATGGATCTTGGGGTACTTCTGGAGTCTCCCCAGGGGAGTCAGTCCTCGTCTCGAATGCGGGCATGCACTTGCGCTTTCCTCCAGAGCGGTAGCAGCAGTGTCACGCAGTCCGCCTCGTGGATCAAAGGATCTATGGTTTTCCCTCGAGTCTTTCCCACGAGGCTTTCCCACGAGGCTTTCCCACAGGGCTGTCCCACGTGCATACGTGGTGGGAGTCGATCCTCGGGTTGAACGTCAAGGCTGTGCAGGGAAAACAGTTTCCTCTGGAATGGACTGACACATCTGGGGGACTCTTGGAATGGTGGCACGACCCTGGAGTTCCTCTCGCCTTTCCTGTGGAGAGCGCCTCCTCTTGAGATGCGACGGGAACGCCGGGAATTCTTTCCCTACGAAACAGGGAAAGGATCCCTCATCTCGAGCTAGGAGGCGGAAACGGGGCTCCCCTGGATGTGTGCGGGACCCCACGTGCTTCCTCTCGAGTGGAGACGGGTATGTCGGGGAACTTCTTGAGTTGCAGCAAGGGTGTGAAGGACCCTTTGGAAGTTCCAGTGGTTAGACGTGATTAGCCTCGAGAAGCCTCAGCGGAAATGGGCCTCATCTCGCCTGGAGGGCAAAACCTCCTGGATTTTCTCAAGTTGCGGCAGGTGCTCTCGACTTACGACGGGGTCCTCAGGGACCCGCTCTGGTGGCCTCAGGAAAGGCCAGTCCCCATGCGAGTTCCTCGGGGGCCTCTCGGCATTCCCCTCCCGTCGATGCCGGGGCCTAAGACCTTGTGTGGAGTCGGGGCCGGAACCTGAGGATTCCTCTCCAGTGCTGACATGGATCTTGGGGTACTTCTGGAGTCTCCCCAGGGGAGTCAGTCCTCGTCTCGAATGCGGGCATGCACTTGCGCTTTCCTCCAGAGCGGTAGCAGCAGTGTCACGCAGTCCGCCTCGTGGATCAAAGGATCTATGGTTTTCCCTCGAGTCTTTCCCAGGAGGCTTTCCCACGAGGCTTTCCCACAGGGCTGTCCCACGTGCATACGTGGTGGGAGTCGATCCTCGGGTTGAACGTCAAGGCTGTGCAGGGAAAACAGGTTCCTCTGGAATGGACTGACACATCTGGGGGTCTCTTGGAATGGTGCCACGACCCTGGAGTTCCTCTCTCCTTTCCTGTGGAGAGCACCACCTCTTGAGATGCGACGTGAACGCCGGGAATTCTTTCCCTACGAAACAGGGAAAGGATCCCTCATCTCGAGCTAGGAGGAGGAAACGGGGCTCCTCTGGATGTGTGCGGGACCCCACGTGCTTCCTCTCGAGTGGAGACGGGTATGTCGCGGAACTGCTTCAGTTGCAGCAAGGGTGTGAAGGACCCTTTGGAAGTTCCAGTGGTTAGATGTGATTAGCCTCGAGAAGCCTCAGCGGAAATGGGCCTCATCTCGCCTGGAGGGCAAAACCTCCTGGATTTTCTCGAGTTGCGGCAGGTGCTCTCGACTTACGATGGGGACCTCAGGGACCCGCTCTGGTGGCCTCAGGAAAGGCCAGTCCCCATGCGAGTGCCTCGGGGGCCTCTCGGCATTCCTCTCCCGTCGATGCCGGGGCCTAAGACCTTGTGTGGAGTCTGGGCCGGAATCTGAGGATTCCTCTCCAGTGCTGACATGGATCTTGGGGTACTTCTGGAGTCTCCCCAGGGGAGTCAGTCCTCGTTTCGAATGCGGGCATGCACTTGCGCTTTCCTCCAGAGCGGTAGCAGCAGTGTCACGCAGTCCGCCGCGTGGATCAAAGGATCTATGGATTTCCCTCGAGTCTTTCCCACGAGGCTTTCCCACAGGGCTGTCCCACGTGCACAAGTGGTGGGAGTCGATCCTTGGCTTGAACGTCAAGGCAGTGCAGGGAAAACAGGTTCCTCTGGAATGGACTGACACATCTGGGGGACTCTTGGAATGGTGGCACGACCCTGGAGTTCCTCTCGCCTTTCCTGTGGAGAGCGCCTCCTCTTGAGATGCGACGGGAACGCCGGGAATTCTTTCCCTACGAAACAGGGAAAGGATCCCTCATCTCGAGCTAGGAGGCGGAAACGGGGCTCCCCTGGATGTGTGCGGGACCCCACGTGCTTCCTCTCGAGTGGAGACGGGTATGTCGGGGAACTTCTTGAGTTGCAGCAAGGGTGTGAAGGACCCATGGAAGTTCCAGTGGTTAGACGTGATTAGCCTTGAGAAGCCTCAGCGGAAATGGGCCTCATCTCGCCTGGAGGGCAAAACCTCCTGGATTTTCTCGAGTTGCGGCAGGTGCTCTCGACTTACGACGGTGAACTCAGGGACCCGCTCTGGTGGCCTCAGGAAAGGCCAGTCCCCATGCGAGTTCCTCGGGGGCCTCTCGGCATTCCTCTCCCGTCGATGCCGGGGCCAAAGACCTTTTGTGGAGTCGGGGCCGGAACCTGAGGATTCCTCTCCAGTGCTGACATGGATCTTGGGGTACTTCTGGAGTCTCCCCAGGGGAGTCAGTCCTCGTCGCGAATGCGGGCATGCACTTGCGCTTTCCTCCAGAGCGGTAGCAGCAGTGTCACGCAGTCCGCCGCGTGGATCAAAGGATCTATGGTTTTCCCTCGAGTCTTTCCCACGAGGCTTTCCCACGAGGCTTTCCCACAGGGCTGTACCACGTGCACACGTGGTGGGAGTCGATCCTCGGCTTGAACGTCAAGGCAGTGCAGGGAAAACAGGTTCCTCTGGAATGGACTGACACATCTGGGGGTCTCTTGGAATGGTGACACGTCCCTGGAGTTCCTCTCGCCTTTCCTGTGGAGAGTGCCACCTCTTGAGATGCGACGGGAACGCCGGGAATTCTTTCCCTACGAAACAGGGAAAGGATCCCTCATCTCGAGCTAGGAGGCGGAAACGGGGCTGCCCTGGATGTGTGCGGGACCCCACGTGCTTCCTCTCGAGTGGAGACGGGTATGTCGGGGAACTTCTTGAGTTGCAGCAAGGGTGTGAAGGACCCTTTGGAAGTTCCAGTGGTTAGACGTGATTAGCCTCGAGAAGCCTCAGCGGAAATGGGCCTCATCTCGCCTGGAGGGCAAAACCTCCTGGATTTTCTCGAGTTGCGGCAGGTGCTCTCGACTTACGACGGGGACCTCAGGGACCCGCTCTGGTGGCCTCAGGAAAGGCCAGTCCCCATGCGAGTTCCTCGGGGGCCTCTGGGCATTCCTCTCCCGTCGATGCCGGGGCCAAAGACCTTGTGTGGAGTCAGGGCCGGAACCTGAGGATTCCTCTCCAGAGCTGACATGGATCTTGGGGTACTTCTGGAGTCTCCCCAGGGGAGTCAGTCCTCGTCTCGAATGCGGGCATGCACTTGCGCTTTCCTCCAGAGCGGTAGCAGCAGTGTCACGCAGTCCGCCGCATGGATCAAAGGATCTATGTTTTCCCTCGAGTCTTTCCCACGAGGCTTTCCCACGAGGCTTTCCCACAGGGCTGTCCCACGTGCACACGTGGTGGGAGTCGATCCTCGGCTTGAACGTCAAGGCAGTGCAGGGAAAACAGGTTCCTCTGGAATGGACTGACACATCTGGGGGACTCTTGGAATGGTGGCACGACCCTGGAGTTCCTCTCGCCTTTCCTGTGGAGAGCGCCACCTCTTGAGATGCGACGGGAACGCCGGGAATTCTTTCCCTACGAAACAGGGAAAGGATCCCTCATCTCGAGCTAGGAGGCGGAAACGGGGCTCCCCTGGATGTGTGCGGGACCCCACGTGCTTCCTCTCGAGTGGAGACGGGTATGTCGCGGAACTGCTTCCGTTGCAGCAAGGGTGTGAAGGACCCTTTGGAAGTTCCAGTGGTTAGATGTGATTAGCCTCGAGAAGCCTCAGCGGAAATGGGCCTCATCTCGCCTGGAGGGCAAAACCTCCTGGATTTTCTCGAGTTGCGGCAGGTGCTCTCGACTTACGACGGGGACCTCAGGGACCCGCTCTGGTGGCCTCAGGAAAGGCCAGTCCCCATGCGAGTTCCTCGGGGGCCTCTCGGCATTCCTCTCCCGTCGATGCCGGGGCCTAAGACCTTGTGTGGCGTCGGGGCCGGAACCTGAGGATTCCTCTGCAGTGCTGACATGGATCTTGGGGTACTTCTGGAGTCTCCCCAGGGGAGTCAGTCCTCGTCTCGAATGCTGGCATGCACTTGCGCTTTCCTCCAGAGCGGTAGCAGCAGTGTCACGCAGTCCGCCGCGTGGATCAAAGGATCTATGGTTTTCCCTCGAGTCTTTCCCACGAGGCTTTCCCAGGAGGCTTTCCCACAGGGCTGTCCCACGTGCACACGTGGTGGGAGTCGATCCTCGGCTTGAACGTCAAGGCAGTGCACGGAAAACAGGTTCCTCTGGAATGGACTGACACATCTGGGGGACTCTTGGAATGGTGGCACGACCCTGGAGTTCCTCTCGCCTTTCCTGTGGAGAGCGCCTCCTATTGAGATGCGACGGGAACGCCGGGAATTCTTTCCCTACGAAACAGGGAAAGGATCCCTCATCTCGAGCTAGGAGGCGGAAACGGGGCTCCCCTGGATGTGTGCGGGACCCCACGTGCTTCCTCTCGAGTGGAGACGGGTATCTCGGGGAACTTCTTGAGTTGCAGCAAGGGTGTGAAGGACCCTTTGGAAGTTCCAGTGGTTAGACGTGATTAGCCTCGAGAAGCCTCAGCGGAAATGGGCCTCATCTCGCCTGGAGGGCAAAACCTCCTGGATTTTCTCGAGTTGCGGCTGGTGCTCTCGACTTACGACGGGGACCTCAGGGACCCGCTCTGGTGGCCTCAGGAAAGGCCAGTCCCCATGCGAGTTCCGCGGGGGCCTCTCGGGATTCCTCTCCCGTCGATGCCGGGGCCTAAGACCTTGTGTGGAGTCGGGGCCGGAACCTGAGGATTCCTCTCCAGTGCTGACATGGATCTTGGGGTACTTCTGGAGTCTACCCAGGGGAGTCAGTCCTCGTCTCGAATGCGGGCATGCACTTGCGCTTTCCTCCAGAGCGGTAGCTGCAGTGTCACGCAGTCAGCCGCGTGGATCAAAGGATCTATGGTTTTCCCTCGAGTCTTTCCCACGAGGCTTTCCCACGAGGCTTTCCCACAGGGCTGTCCCACGTGCACACGTGGTGGGAGTCGATCCTCGGCTTGAACGTCAAGGCAGTGCAGGGAAAACAGGTTCCTCTGGAATGGACTGACACATCTGGGGGTCTCTTGGAATGGTGCCACGACCCTGGAGTTCCTCTCGCCTTTCCTGTGGAGAGCGCCTCCTCTTGAGATGCGACGGGAACGCCGGGAATTCTTTCCCTACGAAACAGGGAAAGGATCCCTCATCTCGAGCTAGGAGGCGGAAACGGGGCTCCCCTGGATGTGTGCGGGACCCCACGTGCTTCCTCTCGAGTGGAGACGGGTATCTCGGGGAACTTCTTGAGTTGCAGCAAGGGTGTGAAGGACCCTTTGGAAGTTCCAGTGGTTAGACGTGATTAGCCTCGAGAAGCCTCAGCGGAAATGGGCCTCATCTCGCCTGGAGGGCAAAACCTCCTGGATTTTCTCGAGTTGCCGCCGGTGCTATCGACTTACGACGGGGACCTCAGGGACCCGCTCTGGTGGCCTCAGGAAAGGCCAGTCCCCATGCGAGTTCCTCGGGGGCCTCTCGGCATTCCTCTCCCGTCGATGCCGGGGCCTAAGACCTTGTGTGGAGTCGGGGCCGGAACCTGAGGATTCCTCTCCAGAGATGACATGTATCTTGGGGTACTTCTGGAGTCTCCCCAGGAGAGTCAGTCCTCGTCTCGAATGCGGGCATGCACTTGCGCTTTCCTCCAGAGCGGTAGCTGCAGTGTCACGCAGTCCGCCGCGTGGATAAAAGGATCTATGGTTTTCCCTCGAGTCTTTCCCACGAGGCTTTCCCACGAGGCTTTCCCACAGGGCTGTCCCACGTGCACACGTGGTGGGAGTCGATCCTCGGCTTGAACGTCAAGGCAGTGCAGGGAAAACAGGTTCCTCTGGAATGGACTGACACATCTGGGGGTCTCTTGGAATGGTGCCACGACCCTGGAGTTCCTCTCGCCTTTCCTGTGGAGAGCGCCACCTCTTGAGATGCGACGGGAACGCCGGGAATTCTTTCCCTACGAAACAGGGAAAGGATCCCTCATCTCGAGCTAGGAGGCGGAAACGGGGCTCCCCTGGATGTGTGCGGGACCCCACGTGCTTCCTCTCGAGTGGAGACGGGTATGTCGCGGAACTGCTTCAGTTGCAGCAAGGGTGTGAAGGACCCTTTGGAAGTTCCAGTGTTTAGACGTGATTAGCCTCGAGAAGCCTCAGCGGAAATGGGCCTCATCTCGCCTGGAGGGCAAAACCTCCTGGATTTTCTCGAGTTGCGGCAGGTGCTCTCGACTTACGACGGGGACCTCAGGGACCCGCTCTGGTGGCCTCAGGAAAGGCCAGTCCCCATGCGAGTTCCTCGGGGGCCTCTCGGCATTCCTCTCCCGTCGATGCCGGGGCCTAAGACCTTGTGTGGAGTCGGGGCCGGAACCTGAGGATTCCTCTCCAGAGCTGACATGGATCTTGGGGTACTTCTGGAGTCTCCCCAGGAGAGTCAGTCCTCGTCTCGAATGCGGGCATGCACTTGCGCTTTCCTCCAGAGCGGTAGCAGCAGTGTCACGCAGTCCGCCGCGTGGATCAAAGGATCTATGGTTTTCCCTCGAGTCTTTCCCACGAGGCTTTCCCACAGGGCTGTCCCACGTGCACACGTGGTGGGAGTCGATCCTCGGGTTGAACGTCTAGGCAGTGCAGGGAAAACATGTTCCTCTGGAATGGACTGACACATCTGGGGGTCTCTTGGAATGGTGGCACGACCCTGGAGTTCCTCTCGCCTTTCCTGTGGAGAGCGCCTCCTCTTGAGATGCGACGGGAACGCCGGGAATTCTTTCCCTACGAAACAGGGAAAGGATCCCTCATCTCGAGCTAGGAGGCGGAAACGGGGCTGCCATGGATGTGTGCGGGACCCCACGTGCTTCCTCTCGAGTGGAGACGGGTATGTCGCGGAACTGCTTCAGTTGCAGCAAGGGTGTGAAGGACCCTTTGGAAATTCCAGTGTTTAGACGTGATTAGCCTCGAGAAGCCTCAGCGGAAATGGGCCTCATCTCGCCTGGAGGGCAAAACCTCCTGGATTTTCTCGAGTTGCGGCAGGTGCTCTCGACTTACGACGGGGACCTCAGGGACCCGCTCTGGTGGCCTCAGGAAAGGCCAGTCCCCATGCGAGTTCCTCGGGGGCCTCTCGGCATTCCTCTCCCGTCGATGCCGGGGCCTAAGACTGTGTGGAGTCGGGGCCGGAACCTGAGGATTCCTCTCCAGAGCTGACATGGATCTTGGGGTACTTCTGGAGTCTCCCCAGGAGAGTCAGTCCTCGTCTCGAATGCGGGCATGCACTTGCGCTTTCCTCCAGAGCGGTAGCAGCAGTGTCACGCAGTCCGCCGCGTGGATCAAAGGATCTATGGTTTTCCCTCGAGTCTTTCCCACGAGGCTTTCCCACGAGGCTTTCCCACAGGGCTGTCCCACGTGCACACGTGGTGGGAGTCGATCCTCGGCTTGAACGTCAAGGCAGTGTAGGGAAAACAGGTTCCTCTGGAATGGACTGACACATCTGGGGGTCTCTTGGAATGGTGACACGACCCTGGAGTTCCTCTCGCCTTTCCTGTGGAGAGCGCCTCCTCTTGAGATGCGACGGGAACGCCGGGAATTCTTTCCCTACGAAACAGGGAAAGGATCCCTCATTTCGAGCTAGGAGGCGGAAACGGGGCTGCCCTGGATGTGTGCGGGACCCCACGTGCTTCCTCTCGAGTGGAGACGGGTATGTCGCGGAACTGCTTCAGTTGCAGCAAGGGTGTGAAGGACTCTTTGGAAGTTCCAGTGTTTAGACGTGATTAGCCTCGAGAAGCCTCAGCGGAAATGGGCCTCATCTCGCCTGTAGGGCAAAACCTCCTGGATTTTCTCGAGTTGCGGCAGGTGCTCTCGACTTACGACGGGGACCTTAGGGTCCCGCTCTGGTGGCCTCAGGAAAGGCCAGTCCCCATGCGAGTTCCTCGGGGGCCTCTCGGCATTCCTCTCCCGTCGATGCCGGGGCCTAAGACCTTGTGTGGAGTCGGGGCCGGAACCTGAGGATTCCTCTCCAGAGATGACATGTATCTTGGGGTACTTCTGGAGTCTCCCCAGGAGAGTCAGTCCTCGTCTCGAATGCGGGCATGCACTTGCGCTTTCCTCCAGAGCGGTAGCTGCAGTGTCACGCAGTCCGCCGCGTGGATAAAAGGATCTATGGTTTTCCCTCGAGTCTTTCCCACGAGGCTTTCCCACGAGGCTTTCCCACAGGGCTGTCCCACGTGCACACGTGGTGGGAGTCGATCCTCGGCTTGAACGTCAAGGCAGTGCAGGGAAAACAGGTTCCTCTGGAATGGACTGACACATCTGGGGGTCTCTTGGAATGGTGCCACGACCCTGGAGTTCCTCTCGCCTTTCCTGTGGAGAGCGCCACCTCTTGAGATGCGACGGGAACGCCGGGAATTCTTTCCCTACGAAACAGGGAAAGGATCCCTCATCTCGAGCTAGGAGGCGGAAACGGGGCTCCCCTGGATGTGTGCGGGACCCCACGTGCTTCCTCTCGAGTGGAGACGGGTATGTCGCGGAACTGCTTCAGTTGCAGCAAGGGTGTGAAGGACCCTTTGGAAGTTCCAGTGTTTAGACGTGATTAGCCTCGAGAAGCCTCAGCGGAAATGGGACTCATCTCGCCTGGAGGGCAAAACCTCCTGGATTTTCTCGAGTTGCGGCAGGTGCTCTCGACTTACGACGGGGACCTCAGGGACCCGCTCTGGTGGCCTCAGGAAAGGCCAGTCCCCATGCGAGTTCCTCGGGGGCCTCTCGGCATTCCTCTCCCGTCGATGCCGGGGCCTAAGACCTTGTGTGGAGTCGGGGCCGGAACCTGAGGATTCCTCTCCAGAGCTGACATGGATCTTGGGGTACTTCTGGAGTCTCCCCAGGAGAGTCAGTCCTCGTCTCGAATGCGGGCATGCACTTGCGCTTTCCTCCAGAGCGGTAGCAGCAGTGTCACGCAGTCCGCCGCGTGGATCAAAGGATCTATGGTTTTCCCTCGAGTCTTTCCCACGAGGCTTTCCCACAGGGCTGTCCCACGTGCACACGTGGTGGGAGTCGATCCTCGGGTTGAACGTCAAGGCAGTGCAGGGAAAACAGGTTCCTCTGGAATGGACTGACACATCTGGGGGTCTCTTGGAATGGTGGCACGACCCTGGAGTTCCTCTCGCCTTTCCTGTGGAGAGCGCCTCCTCTTGAGATGCGACGGGAACGCCGGGAATTCTTTCCCTACGAAACAGGGAAAGGATCCCTCATCTCGAGCTAGGAGGCGGAAACGGGGCTGCCATGGATGTGTGCGGGACCCCACGTGCTTCCTCTCGAGTGGAGACGGGTATGTCGCGGAACTGCTTCAGTTGCAGCAAGGGTGTGAAGGACCCTTTGGAAGTTCCAGTGTTTAGACGTGATTAGCCTCGAGAAGCCTCAGCGGAAATGGGCCTCATCTCGCCTGGAGGGCAAAACCTCCTGGATTTTCTCGAGTTGCGGCAGGTGCTCTCGACTTACGACGGGGACCTCAGGGACCCGCTCTGGTGGCCTCAGGAAAGGCCAGTCCCCATGCGAGTTCCTCGGGGGCCTCTCGGCATTCCTCTCCCGTCGATGCCGGGGCCTAAGACTGTGTGGAGTCGGGGCCGGAACCTGAGGATTCCTCTCCAGAGCTGACATGGATCTTGGGGTACTTCTGGAGTCTCCCCAGGAGAGTCAGTCCTCGTCTCGAATGCGGGCATGCACTTGCGCTTTCCTCCAGAGCGGTAGCAGCAGTGTCACGCAGTCCGCCGCGTGGATCAAAGGATCTATGGTTTTCCCTCGAGTCTTTCCCACGAGGCTTTCCCACGAGGCTTTCCCACAGGGCTGTCCCACGTGCACACGTGGTGGGAGTCGATCCTCGGCTTGAACGTCAAGGCAGTGCAGGGAAAACAGGTTCCTCTGGAATGGACTGACACATCTGGGGGTCTCTTGGAATGGTGGCACGACCCTGGAGTTCCTCTCTCCTTTCCTGTGGAGAGCGCCACCTCTTGAAATGCGACGGGAACGCCGGGAATTCTTTCCCTACGAAACAGGGAAAGGATCCCGCATCTCGAGCTAGGAGGCGGAAACGGGGCTCCCCTGGATGTGTGCGGGACCCCACGTGCTTCCTCTCGAGTGGAGACGGGTATGTCGGGGAACTTCTTGAGTTGCAGCAAGGGTGTGAAGGACCCTTTGGAAGTTCCAGTGGTTAGACGTGATTAGCCTCGAGAAGCCTCAGCGGAAATGGGCCTCATCTCGCCTGGAGGGCAAAACCTCCTGGAATTTCTCGAGTTGCGGCAGGTGCTCTCGACTTACGACGGGGACCTCAGGGACCCGCACTGGTGGCCTCAGGAAAGGCCAGTCCCCATGCGAGTTCCTCGGGGGCCTCTTGGGATTCCTCTCCCTTCGATGCCGGGGCCAAAGACCTTGTGTGGAGTCGGGGCCGGAACCTGAGGATTCCTCTCCAGTGCTGACATGGATCTTGGGGTACTTCTGGAGTCTCCCCAGTGGAGTCAGTCTTCGTCTCGAATGCGGGCATGCACTTGCGCTTTCCTCCAGAGCGGTAGCAGCAGTGTCACGCAGTCCGCCGCGTGGATCAAAGGATCTATGGATTTCCCTCGAGTCTTTCCCACGAGGCTTTCCCACAGGGCTGTCCCACGTGCACACGTGGTGGGAGTCGATCCTCGGCTTGAACGTCAAGGCAGTGCAGGGAAAACAGGTTCCTCTGGAATGGACTGACACATCTGGGGGACTCTTGGAATGGTGGCACGACCCTGGAGTTCCTCTCGCCTTTCCTGTGGAGAGCGCCTCCTCTTGAGATGCGACGGGAACGCCGGGAATTCTTTCCCTACGAAACAGGGAAAGGATCCCTCATCTCGAGCTAGGAGGCGGAAACGGGGCTCCCCTGGATGTGTGCGGGACCCCACGTGCTTCCTCTCGAGTGGAGACGGGTATGTCGGGGAACTTCTTGAGTTGCAGCAAGGGTGTGAAGGACCCATGGAAGTTCCAGTGGTTAGACGTGATTAGCCTTGAGAAGCCTCAGCGGAAATGGGCCTCATCTCGCCTGGAGGGCAAAACCTCCTGGATTTTCTCGAGTTGCGGCAGGTGCTCTCGACTTACGACGGTGACCTCAGGGACCCGCTCTGGTGGCCTCAGGAAAGGCCAGTCCCCATGCGAGTTCCTCGGGGGCCTCTCGGCATTCCTCTCCCGTCGATGCCGGGGCCTAAGACCTTGTGTGGAGTCGGGGCCGGAACCTGAGGATTCCTCTCCCGTGCTGACATGGATCTTGGGGTACTTCTGGAGTCTCCCCAGGGGAGTCAGTCCTCGTCTCGAATGCGGGCATGCACTTGCGCTTTCCTCCAGAGCGGTAGCAGCAGTGTCACGCAGTCTGCCGCATGTATCAAAGGATCTATGGTTTTCCCTCGAGTCTTTCCCACGAGGCTTTCCCACGAGGCTTTCCCACAGGGCTGTCCCACGTGCACACGTGGTGGGAGTCTATCCTCGGCTTGAATGTCAAGGCAGTGCAGGGAAAACAGGTTCCTCTGGAATGGACTGACACATCTGGGGGACTCTTGGAATGGTGGCACGACCCTGGAGTTCCTCTCGCCTTTCCTGTGGAGAGCGCCTCCTCTTGAGATGCGACGGGAACGCCGGGAATTCTTTCCCTACGAAACAGGGAAAGGATCCCTCATCTCGAGCTAGGAGGCAGAAACGGGGCTGCCCTGGATGTGTGCGGGACCCCACGTGCTTCCTCTCGAGTGGAGACGGGTATGTCGGGGAACTACTTGAGTTGCAGCAAGGGTGTGAAGGACCCTTTGGAAGTTCCAGTGGTTAGACGTGATTAGCCTCGAGAAGCCTCAGCGGAAATGGGCCTCATCTCGCCTGGAGGGCAAAACCTCCTGGATTTTCTCGAGTTGCGGCAGGTGCTCTCGACTTACGACGGGGACCTCAGGGAACCGCTCTGGTGGCCTCAGGAAAGGCCAGTCCCCATGCGAGTTCCTCGGGGGCCTCTCGGGATTCCTCTCCCGTCGATGCCGGGGCCTAAGGCCTTGTGTGGAGTCGGGGCCGGAACCTGAGGATTCCTCTCCAGTGCTGACATGGATCTTGGGGTACTTCTGGAGTCTCCCCAGGGGAGTCAGTCCTCGTCTCGAATGCGGGCATGCACTTGCGCTTTCCTCCAGAGCGGTAGCAGCAGTGTCACGCAGTCCGCCGCGTGGATCAAAGGATCTATGTTTTCCCTCGAGTCTTTCCCACGAGGCTTTCCCACGAGGCTTTCCCACAGGGCTGTCCCACGTGCACACGTGGTGGGAGTCGATCCTCGGCTTGAACGTCAAGGCAGTGCAGGGAAAACAGGTTCCTCTGGAATGGACTGACACATCTGGGGGACTCTTGGAATGGTGGCACGACCCTGGAGTTCCTCTCGCCTTTCCTGTGGAGAGCGCCACCTCTTGAGATGCGACGGGAACGCCGGGAATTCTTTCCCTACGAAACAGGGAAAGGATCCCTCATCTCGAGCTAGGAGGCGGAAACGGGGCTCCCCTGGATGTGTGCGGGACCCCACGTGCTTCCTCTCGAGTGGAGACGGGTATGTCGCGGAACTGCTTCCGTTGCAGCAAGGGTGTGAAGGACCCTTTGGAAGTTCCAGTGGTTAGATGTGATTAGCCTCGAGAAGCCTCAGCGGAAATGGGCCTCATCTCGCCTGGAGGGCAAAACCTCCTGGATTTTCTCGAGTTGCGGCAGGTGCTCTCGACTTACGACGGGGACCTCAGGGACCCGCTCTGGTGGCCTCAGGAAAGGCCAGTCCCCATGCGAGTTCCTCGGGGGCCTCTCGGCATTCCTCTCCCGTCGATGCCGGGGCCTAAGACCTTGTGTGGCGTCGGGGCCGGAACCTGAGGATTCCTCTGCAGTGCTGACATGGATCTTGGGGTACTTCTGGAGTCTCCCCAGGGGAGTCAGTCCTCGTCTCGAATGCTGGCATGCACTTGCGCTTTCCTCCAGAGCGGTAGCAGCAGTGTCACGCAGTCCGCCGCGTGGATCAAAGGATCTATGGTTTTCCCTCGAGTCTTTCCCACGAGGCTTTCCCAGGAGGCTTTCCCACAGGGCTATCCCACGTGCACACGTGGTGGGAGTCGATCCTCGGCTTGAACGTCAAGGCAGTGCAGGGAAAACAGGTTCCTCTGGAATGGACTGACACATCTGGGGGACTCTTGGAATGGTGGCACGACCCTGGAGTTCCTCTCGCCTTTCCTGTGGAGAGCGCCTCCTCTTGAGATGCGACGGGAACGCCGGGAATTCTTTCCCTACGAAACAGGGAAAGGATCCCTCATCTCGAGCTAGGAGGCGGAAACGGGGCTCCCCTGGATGTGTGCGGGACCCCACGTGCTTCCTCTCGAGTGGAGACGGGTATCTCGGGGAACTTCTTGAGTTGCAGCAAGGGTGTGAAGGACCCTTTGGAAGTTCCAGTGGTTAGACGTGATTAGCCTCGAGAAGCCTCAGCGGAAATGGGCCTCATCTCGCCTGGAGGGCAAAACCTCCTGGATTTTCTCGAGTTGCGGCTGGTGCTCTCGACTTACGACGGGGACCTCAGGGACCCGCTCTGGTGGCCTCAGGAAAGGCCAGTCCCCATGCGAGTTCCTCGGGGGCCTCTCGGCATTCCTCTCCCGTCGATGCCGGGGCCTAAGACCTTGTGTGGAGTCGGGGCCGGAACCTGAGGATTCCTCTCCAGTGCTGACATGGATCTTGGGGTACTTCTGGAGTCTACCCAGGGGAGTCAGTCCTCGTCTCGAATGCGGGCATGCACTTGCGCTTTCCTCCAGAGCGGTAGCTGCAGTGTCACGCAGTCAGCCGCGTGGATCAAAGGATCTATGGTTTTCCCTCGAGTCTTTCCCACGAGGCTTTCCCACGAGGCTTTCCCACAGGGCTGTCCCACGTGCACACGTGGTGGGAGTCGATCCTCGGCTTGAACGTCAAGGCAGTGCAGGGAAAACAGGTTCCTCTGGAATGGACTGACACATCTGGGGGTCTCTTGGAATGGTGCCACGACCCTGGAGTTCCTCTCGCCTTTCCTGTGGAGAGCGCCTCCTCTTGAGATGCGACGGGAACGCCGGGAATTCTTTCCCTACGAAACAGGGAAAGGATCCCTCATCTCGAGCTAGGAGGCGGAAACGGGGCTCCCCTGGATGTGTGCGGGACCCCACGTGCTTCCTCTCGAGTGGAGACGGGTATCTCGGGGAACTTCTTGAGTTGCAGCAAGGGTGTGAAGGACCCTTTGGAAGTTCCAGTGTTTAGACGTGATTAGCCTCGAGAAGCCTCAGCGGAAATGGGCCTCATCTCGCCTGTAGGGCAAAACCTCCTGGATTTTCTCGAGTTGCGGCAGGTGCTCTCGACTTACGACGGGGACCTTAGGGTCCCGCTCTGGTGGCCTCAGGAAAGGCCAGTCCCCATGCGAGTTCCTCGGGGGCCTCTCGGCATTCCTCTCCCGTCGATGCCGGGGCCTAAGACCTTGTGTGGAGTCGGGGCCGGAACCTGAGGATTCCTCTCCAGAGATGACATGTATCTTGGGGTACTTCTGGAGTCTCCCCAGGAGAGTCAGTCCTCGTCTCGAATGCGGGCATGCACTTCCGCTTTCCTCCAGAGCGGTAGCTGCAGTGTCACGCAGTCCGCCGCGTGGATAAAAGGATCTATGGTTTTCCCTCGAGTCTTTCCCACGAGGCTTTCCCACGAGGCTTTCCCACAGGGCTGTCCCACGTGCACACGTGGTGGGAGTCGATCCTCGGCTTGAACGTCAAGGCAGTGCAGGGAAAACAGGTTCCTCTGGAATGGACTGACACATCTGGGGGTCTCTTGGAATGGTGCCACGACCCTGGAGTTCCTCTCGCCTTTCCTGTGGAGAGCGCCACCTCTTGAGATGCGACGGGAACGCCGGGAATTCTTTCCCTACGAAACAGGGAAAGGATCCCTCATCTCGAGCTAGGAGGCGGAAACGGGGCTCCCCTGGATGTGTGCGGGACCCCACGTGCTTCCTCTCGAGTGGAGACGGGTATGTCGTGGAACTGCTTCAGTTCCAGCAAGGGTGTGAAGGACCCTTTGGAAGTTCCAGTGGTTAGATGTGATTAGCCTCGAGAAGCCTCAGCGGAAATGGGCCTCATCTCGCCTGGAGGGCAAAACCTCCTGGATTTTCTCGAGTTGCGGCAGGTGCTCTCGACTTACGACGGGGACCTCAGGGTCCCGCTCTGGTGGCCTCAGGAAAGGCCAGTCCCCATGCGAGTTCCTCGGGGGCCTCTCGGCATTCCTCTCCCGTCGATGCCGGGGCCTAAGACCTTGTGTGGAGTCGGGGCCGGAACCTGAGGATTCCTCTCCAGAGATGACATGGATCTTGGGGTACTTCTGGAGTCTCCCCAGGAGAGTCAGTCCTCGTCTCGAATGCGGGCATGCACTTGCGCTTTCCTCCAGAGCGGTAGCAGCAGTGTCACGCAGTCCGCCGCGTGGATCAAAGGATCTATGGTTTTCCCTCGAGTCTTTCCCACGAGGCTTTCCCACGAGGCTTTCCCACAGGGCTGTCCCACGTGCACACGTGGTGGGAGTCGATCCTCGGCTTGAACGTCAAGGCAGTGCAGGGAAAACAGGTTCCTCTGGAATGGACTGACACATCTGGGGGTCTCTTGGAATGGTGGCACGACCCTGGAGTTCCTCTCGCCTTTCCTGTGGAGAGCGCCTCCTCTTGAGATGCGACGGGAACGCCGGGAATTCTTTCCCTACGAAACAGGGAAAGGATCCCTCATCTCGAGCTAGGAGGCGGAAACGGGGCTGCCCTGGATGTGTGCGGGACCCCACGTGCTTCCTTTCGAGTGGAGACGGGTATGTCGCGGAACTGCTTCAGTTGCAGCAAGGGTGTGAAGGACCCTTTGGAAGTTCCAGTGTTTAGACGTGATTAGCCTCGAGAAGCCTCAGCGGAAATGGGCCTCATCTCGCCTCGAGGGCAAAACCTCCTGGAATTTCTCGAGTTGCGGCAGGTGCTCTCGACTTACGACGGGGACCTCAGGGTCCCGCTCTGGTGGCCTCACGAAAGGCCAGTCCCCATGCGAGTTCCTCGGGGGCCTCTCGGCATTCCTCTCCCGTCGATGCCGGGGCCTAAGACCTTGTGTGGAGTCGGGGCCGGAACCTGAGGATTCCTCTCCAGAGATGACATGGATCTTCGGGTACTTCTGGAGTCTCCCCAGGGGAGTCAGTCTTCGTCTCGAATGCGGGCATGCACTTTCGCTTTCCTCCAGAGCTTTAGCAGCAGTGTCACGCAGTCCGCCGCGTGGATCAAAGGATCTATGGTTTTCCCTCGAGTCTTTCCCACGAGGCTTTCCCCCGAGGCTTTCCCACAGGGCTGTCCCACGTGCACACGTGGTGGGAGTCGATCCTCGGCTTGAACGTCAAGGCAGTGCAGGGAAAACAGGTTCCTCTGGAATGGACTGACACATCTGGGGGTCTCTTGGAATGGTGGCACGACCCTGGAGTTCCTCTCTCCTTTCCTGTGGAGAGCGCCACCTCTTGAAATGCGACGGGAACGCCGGGAATTCTTTCCCTACGAAACAGGGAAAGGATCCCTCATCTCGAGCTAGGAGGCGGAAACGGGGCTCCCCTGGATGTGTGCGGGACCCCACGTGCTTCCTCTCGAGTGGAGACGGGTATGTCGGGGAACTTCTTGAGTTGCAGCAAGGGTGTGAAGGACCCTTTGGAAGTTCCAGTGGTTAGACGTGATTAGCCTCGAGAAGCCTCAGCGGAAATGGGCCTCATCTCGCCTGGAGGGCAAAACCTCCTGGAATTTCTCGAGTTGCGGCAGGTGCTCTCGACTTACGACGGGCACCTCAGGGACCCGCTCTGGTGGCCTCAGGAAAGGCCAGTCCCCATGCGAGTTCCTCGGGGGCCTCTCGGGATTCCTCTCCCTTCGATGCCGGGGCCTAAGACCTTGTGTGGAGTCGGGGCCGGAACCTGAGGATTCCTCTCCAGTGCTGACATGGATCTTGGGGTACTTCTGGAGTCTCCCCAGTGGAGTCAGTCTTCGTCTCGAATGCGGGCATGCACTTGCGCTTTCCTCCAGAGCGGTAGCAGCAGTGTCACGCAGTCCGCCGCGTGGATCAAAGGATCTATGGTTTTCCCTCGAGTCTTTCCCACGAGGCATTCCCACGAGGCTTTCCCACAGGGCTGTCCCACGTGCACACGTGGTGGGAGTCGATCCTCGGCTTGAACGTCAAGGCAGTGCAGGGAAAACAGGTTCCTCTGGAATGGACTGACACATCTGGGGGTCTCTTGGAATGGTGCCACGACCCTGGAGTTCCTCTCGCCTTTCCTGTGGAGAGCGCCACCTCTTGAGATGCGACGGGAACGCCGGGAATTCTTTCCCTACGAAACAGGGAAAGGATTCCTCATCTCGAGCTAGTAGGCGGAAACGAGGCTCCTCTCGATGTGTGCGGGACCCCACGTGCTTCCTCTCGAGTGGAGACGGGTATGTCGCCGAATTGCTTCAGTTGCAGCAAGGGTGTGAAGGACCCTTTGGAAGTTCCAGTGGTTAGACGTGATTAGCCTCGAGAAGCCTCAGCGGAAATGGGCCTCATCTCGCCTGGAGGGCAAAACCTCCTGGATTTTCTCGAGTTGCGGCAGGTGCTCTCGACTTATGACGGGGACCTCAGGGACCCGCTCTGGTGGCCTCAGGAAAGGCCAGTCCCCATGCGAGTTCCTCGGGGGCCTCTGGGGATTCCTCTCCCGTCGATGCCGGGGCCTAAGACCTTGTGTGGAGTCGGGGCCGGAACCTGAGGATTCCTCTCCAGTGCTGACATGGATCTTGGGGTACTTCTGGAGTCTCCCCAGGGGAGTCAGTCCTCGTCTCGAATGCGGGCATGCACTTGCGCTTTCCTCCAGAGCGGTAGCAGCAGTGTCACGCAGTCCGCCGCGTGGATCAAAGGATCTATGGTTTTCCCTCGAGTCTTTCCCACGAGGCTTTCCCACGAGGCTTTCCCACAGGGCTGTCCCACGTGCACACGTGGTGGGAGTCGATCCTCGGGTTGAACGTCAAGGCAGTGCAGGGAAAATAGGTTCCTCTGGAATGGACTGACACATCTGGGGGTCTCTTGGAATGGTGGCACGACCCTGGAGTTCCTCTCGCTTTTCCTGTGGAAAGCGCCTCCTCTTGAGATGCGACGGGAACGCCGGGAATTCTTTCCCTACGAAACAGGGAAAGGATCCCTCATCTCGAGCTAGGAGGCGGAAACGGGGCTGCCCTGGATGTGTGCGGGACCCCACGTGCTTCCTCTCGAGTGGAGACGGGTATGTCGCGGAATTGCTTCAGTTACAGCAAGGGTGTGAAGGACCCTTTGGAAGTTCCAGTGGTTAGACGTGATTAGCCTCGAGAAGCCTCAGCGGAAATGGGCCTCATCTCGCCTGGAGGGCAAAACCTCCTGGATTTTCTCGAGTTGCGGCAGGTGCTCTCGACTTACGACGGGGACCTCAGGGACCCGCTCTGGTGGCCTCAGGAAAGGCCAGTCCCCATGCGAGTTCCTCGGGGGCCTCTCGGCATTCCTCTCCCGTCGATGCCGGGGCCTAAGACCTTGTGTGGAGTCGGGGCCGGAACCTGAGGATTCCTCTCCAGTGCTGACCTGGATCTTGGGGTACTTCTGGAGTCTCCCCAGGGGAGTCAGTCCTCGTCTCGAATGCGGGCATGCACTTGCGCTTTCCTCCAGAGCGGTAGGAGCAGTGTCACGCAGTCCGCCGCGTGGATCAAAGGATCTATGGTTTTCCCTCGAGTCTTTCCCACGAGGCTTTCCCACGAGGCTTTCCCACAGGGCTGTCCCACGTGCACACGTGGTGGGAGTCGATCCTCGGGTTGAACGTCAAAGCAGTGCAGGGAAAACAGGTTCCTCTGGAATGGACTGACACATCTGGGGGTCTCTTGGAATGGTGCCACGACCCTGGAGTTCCTCTCGCCTTTCCTGTGGAGAGCGCCACCTCTTGAGATGCGAAGGGAACGCCGGGAATTCTTTCCCTACGAAACAGGGAAAGGATCCCTCATCTCGAGCTAGGAGGCGGAAACGGGGCTCCCCTGGATGTGTGCGGGACCCCACGTGTTCCTCTCGAGTAGAGACGGGTATGTCGGGGAACTTCTTGAGTTGCAGCAAGGGTGTGAAGGACCCTTTGGAAGTTCCAGTGGTTAGACGTGATTAGCCTCGAGAAGCCTCAGCGGAAATGGGCCTCATCTCGCCTGGAGGGCAAAACCTCCTGGATTTTCTCGAGTTGCGGCAGGTGTTCTCGACTTACGACGGGGACCTCAGGGACCCGCTCTGGTGGCCTCAGGAAAGGCCAGTCCCCATGCGAGTTCCTCGGGGGCCTCTCGGCATTCCTCTCCCGTCGATGCCGGGGCCTAAGACCTTGTGTGGAGTCGGGGCCGGAACCTGAGGATTCCTCTCCAGTGCTGACATGGATCTTGGGGTACTTCTGGAGTCTCCCCAGGGGAGTCAGTCCTCGTCTCGAATGCGGGCATGCACTTGCGCTTTCCTCCAGAGCGGTAGCAGCAGTGTCACGCAGTCCGCCGCGTGGATCAAAGGATCTATGGTTTTCCCTCGAGTCTTTCCCACGAGGCTTTCCCACGAGGCTTTCCCACAGGGCTGTCCCACGTGCACACGTGTTGGGAGTCGATCCTCGGCTTGAACGTCAAGGCAGTGCAGGGAAAACAGGTTCCTCTGGAATGGACTGACACATCTGGGGGTCTCTTGGAATGGTGGCACGACCCTGGAGTTCCTCTCGCCTTTCCTGTGGAGAGCGCCTCCTCTTGAGATGCGACGGGAACGCCGGGAATTCTTTCCCTACGAAACAGGGAAAGGATCCCTCATCTCGAGCTAGGAGGCGAAACAGGGCTGCCCTGGATGTGTGCGGGACCCCACGTGCTTCCTCTCGAGTGGAGACGGGTATGTCGCGGAACTGCTTCAGTTGCAGCAAGGGTGTGAAGGACCCTTTGGAAGTTCCAGTGTTTAGACGTGATTAGCCTCGAGAAGCCTCAGCGGAAATGGGCCTCATCTCGCCTGTAGGGCAAAACCTCCTGGATTTTCTCGAGTTGCGGCAGGTGCTCTCGACTTACGACGGGGACCTCAGGGACCCGCTCTGGTGGCCTCAGGAAAGGCCAGTCCCCATGCGAGTTCCTCGGGGGCCTCTCGGCATTCCTCTCCCGTCGATGCCGGGGCCTAAGACCTTGTGTGGAGTCGGGGCCGGAACCTGAGGATTCCTCTCCAGTGCTGACATGGATCTTGGGGTACTTCTGGAGTCTCCACAGGGGAGTCAGTCCTCGTCTCGAATACGGGCATGCACTTGCGCTTTCCTCCAGAGCGGTAGCAGCAGTGTCACGCAGTCCGCCGCGTGGATCAAAGGATCTATGGTTTTCCCTCGAGTCTTTCCCACGAGGCTTTCCCACGAGGCTTTCCCACAGGGCTGTCCCACGTGCACACGTGGTGGGAGTCGATCCTCGGCTTGAACGTCAAGGCAGTGCAGGGAATACAGGTTCCTCTGGAATGGACTGACACATCTGGGGGACTCTTGGAATGGTGGCACGACCCTGGAGTTCCTCTCGCCTTTCCTGTGGAGAGCGCCTCCTCTTGAGATGCGACGAGAACGCCGGGAATTCTTTCCCTACGAAACAGGGAAAGGATCCCTCATCTCGAGCTAGGAGGCGGAAACGGGGCTCCCCTGGATGTGTGCGGGACCCCACGTGTTTCCTCTCGAGTGGAGACGGGTATCTCGGGGAACTTCTTGAGTTGCAGCAAGGGTGTGAAGGACCCTTTGGAAGTTCCAGTGGTTAGACGTGATTAGCCTCGAGAAGCCTCAGCGGAAATGGGCCTCATCTCGCCTGGAGGGCAAAACCTCCTGGATTTTCTCGAGTTGCGGCAGGTGCTCTCGACTTACGACGGGGACCTCAGGGACCCGCTCTGGTGGCCTCAGGAAAGGCCAGTCCCCATGCGAGTTCCTCGGGGGCCTCTCGGCATTCCTCTCCCGTCGATGCCGGGGCCTAAGACCTTGTGTGGAGTCGGGGCCGGAACCTGAGGATTCCTCTCCAGTGCTGACATGGATCTTGGGGTACTTCTGGAGTCTCCCCAGGGGAGTCAGTCCTCGTCTCGAATGCGGGCATGCACTTGCGTTTTCCTCCAGAGCGGTAGCAGCAGTGTCACGCAGTCCGCCGCGTGGATCAAAGGATCTATGGTTTTCCCTCGAGTCTTTCCCACGAGGCTTTCCCACGAGGCTTTCCCACAGGGCTGTCCCACGTGCACACGTGGTGGGAGTCGATCCTCGGCTTGAACGTCAAGGCAGTGCAGGGAAAACAGGTTCCTCTGGAATGGACTGACACATCTGGGGGTCTCTTGGAATGGTGCCACGACCCTGGAGTTCCTCTCGCTTTTCCTGTGGAGAGCGCCACCTCTTGAGATGCGACGGGAATGCCGGGAATTCTTTCCCTACGAAACAGGGAAAGGATCCCTCATCTCGAGCTAGGAGGCGGAAACGGGGCTCCCCTGGATGTGTGCGGGACCCCACGTGCTTCCTCTCGAGTGGAGACGGGTATGTCGCGGAACTGCTTCCGTTGCAGCAAGGGTGTGAAGGACCCTTTGTAAGTTCCAGTTGTTAGACGTGATTAGCCTCGAGAAGCCTCAGCGGAAATGGGCCTCATCTCGCCTGGAGGGCAAAACCTCCTGGATTTTCTCGAGTTGCGGCAGGTGCTCTCGACTTACGACGGGGACCTCAGGGACCCGCTCTGGTGGCCTCAGGAAAGGCCAGTCCCCATGCGAGTTCCTCGGGGGCCTCTCGGGATTCCTCTCCCGTCGATGCCGGGGCCTAAGACCTTGTGTGGAGTCGGGGCCGGAACCGGAGGATTCCTCTCCAGTGCTGACATGGATCTTGGGGTACTTCTGGAGTCTCCCCAGGGGAGTCAGTACTCGTCTCGAATACGGGCATGCACTTGCGCTTTCCTCCAGAGCGGTAGCAGCAGTGTCACGCAGTCCGCCGCGTGGATCAAAGGATCTATGGTTTTCCCTCGAGTCTTTCCCACGAGGCTTTCCCACGAGGCTTTCCCACAGGGCTGTCCCACGTGCACACGTGGTGGGAGTCGATCCTCGGCTTGAACGTCAAGGCAGTGCAGGGAATACAGGTTCCTCTGGAATGGACTGACACATCTGGGGGACTCTTGGAATGGTGGCACGACCCTGGAGTTCCTCTCGCCTTTCCTGTGGAGAGCGCCTCCTCTTGAGATGCGACGAGAACGCCGGGAATTCTTTCCCTACGAAACAGGGAAAGGATCCCTCATCTCGAGCTAGGAGGCGGAAACGGGGCTCCCCTGGATGTGTGCGGGACCCCACGTGTTTCCTCTCGAGTGGAGACGGGTATCTCGGGGAACTTCTTGAGTTGCAGCAAGGGTGTGAAGGACCCTTTGGAAGTTCCAGTGGTTAGACGTGATTAGCCTCCAGAAGCCTCAGCGGAAATGGGCCTCATCTCGCCTGGAGGGCAAAACCTCCTGGATTTTCTCGAGTTGCGGCAGGTGCTCTCGACTTACGACGGGGACCTCAGGGACCCGCTCTGGTGGCCTCAGGAAAGGCCAGTCCCCATGCGAGTTCCTCGGGGGCCTCTCGGGATTCCTCTCCCGTCGATGCCGGGGCCTAAGACCTTGTGTGGAGTCGGGGCCGGAACCTGAGGATTCCTCTCCAGAGATGACATGTATCTTGGGGTACTTCTGGAGTCTCCCCAGGAGAGTCAGTCCTCGTCTCGAATGCGGGCATGCACTTGCGCTTTCCTCCAGAGCGGTAGCTGCAGTGTCACGCAGTCCGCCGCGTGGATAAAAGGATCTATGGTTTTCCCTCGAGTCTTTCCCACGAGGCTTTCCCACGAGGCTTTCCCACAGGGCTGTCCCACGTGCACACGTGGTGGGAGTCGATCCTCGGCTTGAACGTCAAGGCAGTGCAGGGAAAACAGGTTCCTCTGGAATGGACTGACACATCTGGGGGTCTCTTGGAATGGTGCCACGACCCTGGAGTTCCTCTCGCCTTTCCTGTGGAGAGCGCCACCTCTTGAGATGCGACGGGAACGCCGGGAATTCTTTCCCTACGAAACAGGGAAAGGATCCCTCATCTCGAGCTAGGAGGCGGAAACGGGGCTCCCCTGGATGTGTGCGGGACCCCACGTGCTTCCTCTCGAGTGGAGACGGGTATGTCGTGGAACTGCTTCAGTTCCAGCAAGGGTGTGAAGGACCCTTTGGAAGTTCCAGTGGTTAGATGTGATTAGCCTCGAGAAGCCTCAGCGGAAATGGGCCTCATCTCGCCTGGAGGGCAAAACCTCCTGGATTTTCTCGAGTTGCGGCAGGTGCTCTCGACTTACGACGGGGACCTCAGGGTCCCGCTCTGGTGGCCTCAGGAAAGGCCAGTCCCCATGCGAGTTCCTCGGGGGCCTCTCGGCATTCCTCTCCCGTCGATGCCGGGGCCTAAGACCTTGTGTGGAGTCGGGGCCGGAACCTGAGGATTCCTCTCCAGAGATGACATGGATCTTGGGTTACTTCTGGAGTCTCCCCAGGGGAGTCAGTCTTCGTCTCGAATGCGGGCATGCACTTGCGCGTTCCTCCAGAGCGGTAGCAGCAGTGTCACGCAGTCCGCCGCGTGGATCAAAGGATTTATGGTTTTCCCTCGAGTCTTTCCCACGAGGCTTTCCCACGAGGCTTTCCCACAGGGCTGTCCCACGTGCACACGTGGTGGGAGTCGATCCTCGGCTTGAACGTCAAGGCAGTGCAGGGAAAACAGGTTCCTCTGGAATGGACTGACACATCTGGGGGTCTCTTGGAATGGTGGCACGACCCTGGAGTTCCTCTCTCCTTTCCTGTGGAGAGCGCCACCTCTTGAGATGCGACGGGAACGCCGGGAATTCTTTCCCTACGAAACAGGGAAAGGATCCCTCATCTCGAGCTAGGAGGCGGAAACGGGGCTCCCCTGGATGTGTGCGGGACCCCACGTGCTTCCTCTCGAGTGGAGACGGGTATGTCGGGGAACTTCTTGAGTTGCAGCAAGGGTGTGAAGGACCCTTTGGAAGTTCCAGTGGTTAGACGTGATTAGCGTCGAGAAGCCTCAGCGGAAATGGGCCTCATCTCGCCTGGAGGGCAAAACCTCCTGGAATTTCTCGAGTTGCGGCAGGTGCTCTCGACTTACGACGGGGACCTCAGGGACCCGCTCTGGTGGCCTCAGGAAAGGCCAGTCCCCATGCGAGTTCCTCGGGGGCCTCTCGGCATTCCTCTCCCGTCGATGCCGGGGCCTAAGACCTTGTGTGGAGTCGGGGCCGGAACCTGAGGATTCCTCTCCAGAGCTGACATGGATCTTGGGGTACTTCTGGAGTCTCCCCAGGGGAGTCAGTCCTCGTCTCGAATGCGGGCATGCACTTGCGCTTTCCTCCAGAGCGGTAGCAGCAGTGTCACGCAGTCCGCCACGTGGATCAAAGGATCTATGGTTTTCCCTCGAGTCTTTCCCACGAGGCTTTCCCACGAGGCTTTCCCACAGGGCTGTCCCACGTGCACACGTGGTGGGAGTCGATCCACGGCTTGAACGTCAAGGCAGTTCAGGGAAAACAGGTTCCTCTGGAATGGACTGACACATTTGGGGGTCTCTTGGAATGGTGCCACGACCCTGGAGTTCCTCTCGCCTTTCCTGTGGAGAGCGCCACCTCTTGAGATGCGACGGGAACGCCGGGAATTCTTTCCCTACGAAACAGGGAAAGGATCCCTCATCTCGAGCTAGGAGGCGGAAACGGGGCTCCCCTGGATGTGTGCGGGACCCCACGTGCTTCCTCTCGAGTGGAGACGGGTATGTCGCGGAATTGCTTCAGTTACAGCAAGGGTGTGAAGGACCCTTTGGAAGTTCCAGTGGTTAGACGTGATTAGCCTCGAGAAGCCTCAGCGGAAATGGGACTCATCTCGCCTGGAGGGCAAAACCTCCTGGATTTTCTCGAGTTGCGGCAGGTGCTCTCAACTTACGACGGGGACCTCAGGGACCCGCTTTGGTGGCCTCAGGAAAGGCCAGTCCCCATGCGAGTTCCTCGGGGGCCTCTCGGGATTCCTCTCCCGTCGATGCCGGGGCCTAAGACCTTGTGTGGAGTCGGGGCCGGAACCTGAGGATTCCTCTCCAGTGCTGACCTGGATCTTGGGGTACTTCTGGAGTCTCCCCAGGGGAGTCAGTCCTCGTCTCGAATGCGGGCATGCACTTGCGCTTTCCTCCAGAGCGGTAGGAGCAGTGTCACGCAGTCCGCCGCGTGGATCAAAGGATCTATGTTTTTCCCTCGAGTCTTTCCCACGAGGCTTTCCCACGAGGCTTTCCCGCAGGGCTGTCCCACGTGCACACGTGGTGGGAGTCGATCCTCGGGTTGAACGTCAAGGCAGTGCAGGGAGAACAGGTTCCTCTGGAATGGACTGACACATCTGGGGGACTCTTGGAATGGTGGCACGACCCTGGAGTTCCTCTCGCCTTTCCTGTGGAGAGCGCCTCCTCTTGAGATGCGACGGGAACGCCGGGAATTCTTTCCCTACGAAACAGGGAAAGGATCCCTCATCTCGAGCTAGGAGGCGGAAACGGGGCTCCGCTGGATGTGTGCGGGACCCCACGTGCTTCCTCTCGAGTGGAGACGGGTATGTCGGGGAACTTCTTGAGTTGCAGCAAGGGTGTGAAGGACCCTTTGGAAGTTCCAGTGGTTAGACGTGATTAGCCTCGAGAAGCCTCAGCGGAAATGGGCCTCATCTCGCCTGGAGGGCAAAACCTCCTGGATTTTCTCGAGTTGCGGCAGGTGCTCTCGACTTACGACGGGGACCTCAGGGACCCGCTCTGGTGGCCTCAGGAAAGGCCAGTCCCCATGCGAGTTCCTCGGGGGCCTCTGGGGATTCCTCTCCCGTCGATGCCGGGGCCTAAGACCTTGTGTGGAGTCGGGGCCGGAACCTGAGGATTCCTCTCCAGTGCTGACATGGATCTTGGGGTACTTCTGGAGTCTCCCCAGGGGAGTCAGTCCTCGTCTCGAATGCGGACATGCACTTGCGCTTTCCTCCAGAGCGGTAGGAGCAGTGTCCCGCAGTCCGCCGCGTGGATCAAAGGATCTATGGTTTTCCCTCGAGTCTTTCCCACGAGGCTTTCCCACGAGGCTTTCCCACAGGGCTGTCCAACGTGCACACGTGGTGGGAGTCGATCCTCGGGTTGAACGTCAAGGCAGTGCAGGGAAAACAGGTTCCTCTGGAATGGACTGACACATCTGGGGGTCTCTTGGAATGGTGCCACGACCCTGGAGTTCCACTCGACTTTCCTGTGGAGAGCGCCACCTCTTGAGATGCGACGGGAACGCCGGGAATTCTTTCCCTACGAAACAGGGAAAGGATCCCTCATCTCGAGCTTGGAGGCGGAAACGGGGCTCCCCTGGATGTGTGCGGGACCCCACGTGCTTCCTCTCGAGTGGAGACGGGTATGTCGCGGAACTGCTTCAGTTGCAGCAAGGGTGTGAAGGACCCTTTGGAAGTTCCAGTTGTTAGACGTGATTAGCCTCGAGAAGCCTCAGCGGAAATGGGCCTCATCTCGCCTGGAGGGCAAAACCTCCTGGATTTTCTCGAGTTGCGGCAGGTGCTCTCGACTTACGACGGGGACCTCAGGGACCCGCTCTGGTGGCCTCAGGAAAGGCCAGTCCCCATGCGAGTTCCTCGGGGGCCTCTCGGGATTCCTCTCCCGTCGATGCCGGGGCCTAAGACCTTGTGTGGAGTCGGGGCCGGAACCTGAGGATTCCTCTCCAGTGCTGACATGGATCTTGGGGTACTTCTGGAGTCTCCCCAGGGGAGTCAGTCCTCGTCTCGAATGCGGGCATGCACTTGCGCTTTCCTCCAGAGCGGTAGCAGCAGTGTCACGCAGTCCGCCGCGTGGATCAAAGGATCTATGGTTTTCCCTCGAGTCTTTCCCACGAGGCTTTCCCACGAGGCTTTCCCACAGGGCTGTCCCACGTGCACGCGTGGTGGGAGTCGATCCTCGGGTTGAACGTCAAGGCAGTGCAGGGAAAATAGGTTCCTCTGGAATGGACTGACACATCTGGGGGTCTCTTGGAATGGTGGCACGACCCTGGAGTTCCTCTCGCCTTTCCTGTGGAAAGCGCCTCCTCTTGAGATGCGACGGGAACGCCGGGAATTCTTTCCCTACGAAACAGGGAAAGGATCCCTCATCTCGAGCTAGGAGGCGGAAACGGGGCTGCCCTGGATGTGTGCGGGACCCCACGTGCTTCCTCTCGAGTGGAGACGGGTATGTCGCGGAACTGCTTCAGTTGCAGCAAGGGTGTGAAGGACCCTTTGGAAGTTCCAGTGGTTAGACGTGATTAACCTCGAGAAGCCTCAGCGGAAATGGGCCTCATCTCGCCTGGAGGGCAAAACCTCCTGGATTTTCTCGAGTTGCGGCAGGTGCTCTCGACTTACGACGGGGACCTCAGGGACCCGCTCTGGTGGCCTCAGGAAAGGCCAGTCCCCATGCGAGTTCCTCGGGGGCCTCTCGGCATTCCTCTCCCGTCGATGCCGGGGCCTAAGACCTTGTGTGGAGTCGGGGCCGGAACCTGAGGATTCCTCTCCAGAGCTGACATGGATCTTGGGGTACTTCTGGAGTCTCCCCAGGGGAGTCAGTCCTCGTCTCGAATGCGGGCATGCACTTGCGCTTTCCTCCAGAGCGGTAGCAGCAGTGTCACGCAGTCCGCCGCGTGGATTAAAGGATCTATGGTTTTCCCTCGAGTCTTTCCCACGAGGCTTTCCCGCGAGGCTTTCCCACAGGGCTGTCCCACGTGCACATGTGGTGGGAGTCGATCCACGGCTTGAACGTCAAGGCAGTTCAGGGAAAACAGGTTCCTCTGGAATGGACTGACACATTTGGGGGTCTCTTGGAATGGTGCCACGACCCTGGAGTTCCTCTCGCCTTTCCTGTGGAGAGCGCCACCTCTTGAGATGCGATGGGAACGCCGGGAATTCTTTCCCTACGAAACAGGGAAAGGATCCCTCATCTCGAGCTAGTAGGCGGAAACGGGGCTCCCCTGGATGTCTGCGGGACCCCACGTGCTTCCTCTCGAGTGGAGACGGGTATGTCGCGGAATTGCTTCAGTTACAGCAAGGGTGTGAAGGACCCTTTGGAAGTTCCAGTGGTTAGACGTGATTAGCCTCGAGAAGCCTCAGCGGAAATGGGCCTCCTCTCGCCTGGAGGGCAAAACCTCCTGGATTTTCTCGAGTTGCGGCAGGTGCTCTCGACTTACGACGGGGACCTCAGGGACCCGCTCTGGTGGCCTCAGGAAAGGCCAGTCCCCATGCGAGTTCCTCGGGGGCCTCTCGGGATTCCTCTCCCGTCGATGCCGGGGCCTAAGACCTTGTGTGGAGTCGGGGCCGGAACCTGAGGATTCCTCTCCAGTGCTGACCTGGATCTTGGGGTACTTCTGGAGTCTCCCCAGGGGAGTCAGTCCTCGTCTCGAATGCGGGCATGCACTTGCGCTTTCCTCCAGAGCGGTAGGAGCAGTGTCACGCAGTCCGCCGCGTGGATCAAAGGATCTATGTTTTTCCCTCGAGTCTTTCCCACGAGGCTTTCCCACGAGGCTTTCCCACAGGGCTGTCCCACGTGTACACGTGGTGGGAGTCGATCCTCGGCTTGAACGTCAAGGCAGTGCAGGGAAAACAGGTTCCTCTGGAATGGACTGACACATCTGGGGGACTCTTGGAATGGTGGCACGACCCTGGAGTTCCTCTCGCCTTTCCTGTGGAGAGCGCCTCCTCTTGAGATGCGACGGGAACGCCGGGAATTCTTTCCCTACGAAACAGGGAAAGGATCCCTCATCTCGAGCTAGGAAGCGGAAACGGGGCTCCGCTGGATGTGTGCGGGACCCCACGTGCTTCCTCTCGAGTGGAGACGGGTATGTCGGGGAACTTCTTGAGTTGCAGCAAGGGTGTGAAGGACCCTTTGGAAGTTCCAGTGGTTAGACGTGATTAGCCTCGAGAAGCCTCAGCGGAAATGGGCCTCATCTCGCCTGGAGGGCAAAACCTCCTGGAATTTCTCGAGTTGCGGCAGGTGCTCTCGACTTACGACGGGGACCTCAGGGACCCGCTCTGGTGGCCTCAGGAAAGGCCAGTCCCCATGCGAGTTCCTCGGGGGCCTCTCGGCATTCCTCTCCCGTCGATGCCGGGGCCTAAGACCTTGTGTGGAGTCGGGGCCGGAACCTGAGGATTCCTCTCCAGTGCTGACATGGATCTTGGGGTACTTCTGGAGTCTCCCCAGGGGAGTCAGTCCTCGTCTCGAATGCGGGCATGCACTTGCGCCTTCCTCCAGAGCGGTAGCAGCAGTGTCACGCAGTCCGCCGCGTGGATCAAAGGATCTATGGTTTTCCCTCGAGTCTTTCCCACGAGGCTTTCCCACGAGGCTTTCCCACATTGCTGTCCCACGAGCACACTTGGTGGGAGTCGATCCTCGGCTTGAACGTCAAGGCAGTGCAGGGAAAACAGGTTCCTCTGGAATGGACAGGCACATCTGGGGTCTCTTGGAATGGTCGCACGACCCTGGAGTTCCTCTCGCCTTTTCTGTGGGAGCGCCTCCTCTTGAGATGCGACGGTAACGCCGGGAATTCTTTCCCTACGAAACAGGGAAAGGATCCCTCATCTCGAGCTAGGAGGCGGAAACGGGGCTCCCCTGGATGTGTGCGGGACCCCACGTGCTTCCTCTTGAGTGGAGACGGGTATGTCGGGGAACTTCTAGAGTTGCAGCAAGGGTGTGAAGGACCCTTTGGAAGTTCCAGTGGTTAGATGTGATTAGCCTCGAGAAGCCTCAGCGGAAATGGGCCTCATCTCGCCTGGAGGGCAAAACCTCCTGGATTTTCTCGAGTTGCGGCATGTGCTCTCGACCTACGACGGGGACCTCAGGGACCCGCTCTGGTGACCTCAGGAAAGGCCAGTCCCCATGCGAGTTCCTCGGGGGCCTCCTGGGATGCCTCTCCCGTCCATGCCGGGGCCTAAGACCTTGTGTGGAGTCGGGGCCGGAACCTGAGGATTCCTCTCCAGTGGTGACATGGATCTTGGGGTACTTCTGGAGTCTCCCCAGGGGAGTCAGTCCTCGTCTCGAATGCGGGCATGCACTTGCGCTTTCCTCCAGAGCGGTAGCAGCAGTGTCACGCAGTCCGCCGCGTGGATCAAAGGATCTATGGTTTTCCCTCGAGTCTTTCCCACGAGGCTTTCCCACGAGGCTTTCCACAGGGCTGTCCCACATGCACACGTGGTGGGAGTCGATCCTCGGCTTGAACGTCAAGGCAGTGCAGGGAAAACATGTCCTCTGGAATGGACTGACACATCTGGGGGACTCTTTGAATGGTGGCACGACGCTGGAGTCCTCTCGCCTTTCCTGTGGAGAGCGCCTCCTCTTGAAATGCGACGGGAACGCCAGGAATTCTTTCCCTACGAAACAGGGAAAGGATCCCTCATCTCGAGCTAGGAGGCGGAAACGGGGCTCCCGTGGATGTGTGCGGGACCCTCGTGCTTCCTCTCGAGTGGAGACGGGTATGTCGGGGAACTTCTTGAGTTGCAGCAAGGGTGTGAAGGACCCTTTGGAAGTTCCAGTGGTTAGACATGATTAGCCTCGAGAAGCCTCAGCGGAAATGGGCCTCATCTCGCCTGGAGGGCAAAACCTCCTGGATTTTCTCGAGTTGCGGCATGTGCTCTCGACTTACGACGGGGACCTCGGGGACCCGCTCTGGTGGCCTCAGGAAAGGCCAGTCCACATGCGAGTTCCTCGGGGGCCTCTCGGGATTCCTCTCCCATCGATGCCGAGGCCTAAGAACTCGTGTGGAGTCGGGGCCGGAACCTGAGGATTCCTCTCCAGTGCTGACATGGATCTTGGGGTACTTCTGGAGTCTCCCCAGGGGAGTCAGTCCTCGTCTGGAATGCGGGCATGCACTTGCGCTTTCCTCCAGAGCGGTAGCAGCAGTGTCACGCAGTCCGCCGCGTGGATCAAAGGATCTATGGTTTTCCCTCGAGTCTTTCCCACGCGGCTTTCCCACGAGGCTTTCCCACAGGGCTGTCCCACGTGCACACGTTGTGGGAGTCGATCCTCGGCTTGAACGTCAAGGCAGTGCAGGGAAAACATGTCCTCTGGAATGGACTGACATATCTGGGGGACTCTTTGAATGGTGGCACGACGCTGGAGTCCTCTCGCCTTTCCTGTGGAGAGCGCCTCCTCTTGAGATGCGACGGGAACGCCGGGAATTCTTTCCCTACGAAACAGGGAAAGGATCCCTCATCTCGAGCTAGGAGGCGGAAACGGGGCTCCCCTGGATGTGTGCGGGACCCTCGTGCTTCCTCTCGAGTGGAGACGGGTATGTCGGGGACCTTCTTGAGTTGCAGCAAGGGTGTGAAGGACCCTTTGGAAGTTCCAGTGGTTATACATGATTAGCCTCGAGAAGCCTCAGCGGAAATGGGCCTCATCTCGCCTGGAGGGCAAAACCTCCTGGATTTTCTCGAGTTGCGGCAGGTGCTCTCCACTTACGATGGGGACCTCAGGGACCCGCTCTGTTGGCCTCAGGAAAGGCCAGTCCCCATGCGAGTTCCTCGGGGGCCTCTCAGGATTCCTCTCCCGTCGATGCCGGGGCCTAAGACCTTGTGTGGAGTCGGGGCCGGAACCTGAGGATTCCTCTCCAGTGCTGACATGGATCTTGGGGTACTTCTGGAGTCTCCCCAGGGGAGTCAGTCCTCGTCTCGAATGCGGGCATGCACTTGCGCTTTCCTCCAGAGCGGTAGCAGCAGTGTCACGCAGTCCGCCGCGTGCATCAAAGGATCTATGGTTTTCCCTCGAGTCTTTCCCACGAGGCTTTCCCCCGAGGCTTTCCCACAGGGCTGTCCCACGTGCACACTTGGTGGGAGTCGATCCTCTGCTTGAACGTCAAGGCAGTGCAGGGAAAACAGGTTCCTCTGGAATGGACTGACACATCTGGGCGTCTCTTGGAATGGTGGCACGACCCTGGAGTTCCTCTCGCCTCTCCTGTGGAGAGCGCCTCCTCTTGAGATGCGACGGGAACGCCAGGAATTCTTTCCCTACGGAACAGGGAAAGGATCCCTCATCTCGAGCTAGGAGGCGGAAACGGGGCTCCCCTGGATGTGTGCGGGACCCCACGTGCTTCCTCTCGAGTGGAGACGGGTATGTCGGGGAACTTCTTGAGTTGCAGCAAGGGTGTGAAGGACCCTTTGGAAGTTCCAGTGGTTAGACGTGATTAGCCTCGAGAAGCCTCAGCGGAAATGGGCCTCATCTCGCCTGGAGGGCAAAACCTCCTGGATTTTCTCGAGTTGCGGCAGGTGCTCTCGACTTACGACGGGGACCTCAGGGACCCGCTCTGGTGGCCTCAGGAAAGGCCAGTCCCCATGCGAGTTCCTCGGGGGCCTCTGGGGATTCCTCTCCCGTCGATGCCGGGGCCTAAGACCTTGTGTGGAGTCGGGGCCGGAACCTGAGGATTCCTCTCCGGTGCTGACATGGATCTTGGGGTACTTCTGGAGTCTCCCCAGGGGAGTCAGTCCTCGTCTCGAATGCGGGCATGCACTTGCGCCTTCCTCCAGAGCGGTAGCAGCAGTGTCACGCAGTCCGCCGCGTGGATCAAAGGATCTATGGTTTTCCCTCGAGTCTTTCCCACGAGGCTTTCCCACGAGGCTTTCCCACATTGCTGTCCCACGAGCACACGTGGTGGGAGTCGATCCTCGGCTTGAACGTCAAGGCAGTGCAGGGAAAACAGGTTCCTCTGGAATGGACAGGCACATCTGGGGTCTCTTGGAATGGTCGCACGACCCTGGAGTTCCTCTCGCCTTTTCTGTGGAGAGCGCCTCCTCTTGAGATGCGACGGGAACGCCGGGAATTCTTTCCCTACGAAACAGGGAAAGGATCCCTCATCTCGAGCTAGGAGGCGGAAACGGGGCTCCCCTGGATGTGTGCGGGACCCTCGTGCTTCCTCTCGAGTGGAGACGGGTATGTCGGGGAACTTCTTGAGTTGCAGCAAGGGTGTGAAGGACCCTTTGGAAGTTCCAGTGGTTATACATGATTAGCCTCGAGAAGCCTCAGCGGAAATGGGCCTCATCTCGCCTGGAGGGCAAAACCTCCTGGATTTTCTCGAGTTGCGGCAGGTGCTCTCGACTTACGATGGGGACCTCAGGGACCCGCTCTGTTGGCCTCAGGAAAGGCCAGTCCCCATGCGAGTTCCTCGGGGGCCTCTCAGGATTCCTCTCCCGTTGATGCCGGGGCCTAAGACCTTGTGTGGAGTCGGGGCCGGAACCTGAGGATTCCTCTCCAGTGCTGACATGGATCTTGGGGTACTTCTGGAGTCTCCACAGGGGAGTCAGTCCTCGTCTCGAATGCGGGCATGCACTTGCGCTTTCCTCCAGAGCGGTAGCAGCAGTGTCACCCAGTCCGCCGCGTGGATCAAAGGATCTATTGTTTTCCCTCGTGTCTTTCCCACGAGGTTTTCCCACGAGACTTTCCCACAGGGCTGTCCGACGTGCACACGTGGTGGAAGTGGATCCTCGGCTTGAACGTCAAGGCAGTGCAGGGAAAACAGGTTCCTCTGGAATGGACTGACACATCTGGGGGACTCTTGGAATGGTGGCACGACCCTGGAGTTCCTCTCGCCTTTCCTGTGGAGAGCGCCTCCTCTTGAGATGCGACGGGAACACCGGGAATTCTTTCCCTACGAAACAGGGAAAGGATCCCTCATCTCGAGCTAGGAGGCGGAAACGGGGCTCCCCTGGATGTGTGCGGGACCCCACGTGCTTCCTCTCGAGTGGAGACGGGTATGTCGGGGAACTTCTTGAGTTGCAGCAAGGGTGTGAAGGACCCTTTGGAAGTTCCAGTGGTTAGAAGTGATTAGCCCAGAGAAGCCTCAGCGGAAATGGGCCTCATCTCGCCTGGAGAGCAAAACCTCCTGGATTTTCTCGAGTTGCGGCAGGTACTCTAGACTTACGACGGGGACCTCAGAGACCCGCTCTGGTGGCCTCAGGAAAGGCCAGTCCCCATGCGAGTTCCTCGGGTCCTCTCGGGATTCCTCTCCCGTCGATGCTGGGGCCTAAGTCCTTGTGTGGAGTCGGGGCCGGAACCTGAGGATTCCTCTCCAGTGCTGACATGGATCTTGGGGTACTTCTGGAGTCTCCCCAGGGGAGTCAGTCCTCGTCTCGAATGCGGGCATGCACTTGCGCTTTCCTCCAGGGCGGTAGCAGCAGTGTCACGCAGTCCGCCGCGTGCATCAAAGGATCTATGGTTTTCCCTCGAGTCTTTCCCACGAGGCTTTCCCACGAGGCTTTCCCACATTGCTGTCCCACGAGCACACTTGGTGGGAGTCGATCCTCGGCTTGAACGTCAAGGTAGTGCAGGGAAAACAGGTTCCTCTGGAATGGACAGGCACATCTGGGGTCTCTTGGAATGGTCGCACGACCCTGGAGTTCCTCTCGCCTTTTCTGTGGGAGCGCCTCCTCTTGAGATGCGACGGTAACGCCGGGAATTCTTTCCCTACGAAACAGGGAAAGGATCCCTCATCTCGAGCTAGGAGGCGGAAACGGGGCTCCCCTGGATGTGTGAGGGACCCTCGTGCTTCCTCTTGAGTTGAGACGGGTATGTCGGGGAACTTCTAGAGTTGCAGCAAGGGTGTGAAGGACCCTTTGGAAGTTCCAGTGGTTAGATGTGATTAGCCTCGAGAAGCCTCAGCGGAAATGGGCCTCATCTCGCCTGGAGGGCAAAACCTCCTGGATTTTCTCGAGTTGCGGCATGTGCTCTCGACCTACGACGGGGACCTCAGGGACCCGCTCTGGTGACCTCAGGAAAGGCCAGTCCCCATGCGAGTTCCTCGGGGGCCTCCTGGGATGCCTCTCCCGTCCATGCCGGGGCCTAAGACCTTGTGTGGAGTCGGGGCCGGAACCTGAGGATTCCTCTCCAGTGGTGACATGGATCTTGGGGTACTTCTGGAGTCTCCCCAGGGGAGTCAGTCCTCGTCTCGAATGCGGGCATGCACTTGCGCTTTCCTCCAGAGCGGTAGCAGCAGTGTCACGCAGTCCGCCGCGTGGATCAAAGGATCTATGGTTTTCCCTCGAGTCTTTCCCACGAGGCTTTCCCACGAGGCTTTCCCACAGGGCTGTCCCACGTGCACACGTGGTGGGACTCGATCCTCGGCTTGAACGTCACGGTAGTGCAGGGAAAACACGTTCCTCTGGAATGGACTGACACATCTGGGCGTCTCTTGGAATGGTGGCACGACCCTGGAGTTCCTCTCGCCTCTCCTGTGGAGAGCGCCTCCTCTTGAGATGCGACGGGAACGCCGGGAATTCTTTCCCTAAGAAACAGGGAAAGGTTCCCTCATCTCGAGCTAGGAGGCGGAAACGGGGCTCCCCTGGATGTGTGCGGGACCCCACGTGCTTCCTCTCGAGTGGAGACGGGTATGTCGGGGAACTTCTTGAGTTGCAGCAAGGGTGTGAAGGACCCTTTGGAAGTTCCAGTGGTTAGATGTGATTAGCCTCGAGAAGCCTCAGCGGAAATGGGCCTCATCTCGCCTGGAGGGCAAAACCTACTGGATTTTCTCGAGTTGCGGCATGTGCTCTCGACTTACGACGGGGACCTCGGGGACCCGCTCTGGTGGCCTCAGGAAAGGCCAGTCCACATGCGAGTTCCTCGGGGGCCTCTCGGGATTCCTCTCCCATCGATGCCGGGGCCTAAGACCTTGTGTGGAGACGGGGCCGGAACCTGAGGATTCCTCTCCAGTGCTGACATGGATCTTGGGGTACTTCTGGAGTCTCCACAGGGGAGTCAGTCCTCGTCTCGAATGCGGGCATGCACTTGCGCTTTCCTCCAGAGCGGTAGCAGCAGTGTCACCCAGTCCGCCGCGTGGATCAAAGGATCTATTGTTTTCCCTCGTGTCTTTCCCACGAGGTTTTCCCACGAGACTTTCCCACAGGGCTGTCCCACGTGCAGACGTATTGGAAGTGGATCCTCGGCTTGAACGTCAAGGCAGTGCAGGGAAAACATGTTCCTCTGGAATGGACTGACACATCTGGGGGACTCTTGGAATGGTGGCACGACCCTGGAGTTCCTCTCGCCTTTCCTGTGGAGAGCGCCTCCTCTTGAGATGCGACGGGAACACCGGGAATTCTTTCCCTACGAAACAGGGAAAGGATCCCTCATCTCGAGCTAGGAGGCGGAAACGGGGCTCCCCTGGATGTGTGCGGGACCCCACGTGCTTCCTCTCGAGTGGAGACGGGTATGTCGGGGAACTTCTTGAGTTGCAGCAAGGGTGTGAAGGACCCTTTGGAAGTTCCAGTGGTTAGAAGTGATTAGCCCAGAGAAGCCTCAGCGGAAATGGGCCTCATCTCGCCTGGAGAGCAAAACCTCCTGGATTTTCTCGAGTTGCGGCAGGTACTCTCGACTTACGACGGGGACCTCAGAGACCCGCTCTGGTGGCCTCAGGAAAGGCCAGTCCCCATGCGAGTTCCTCGGGTCCTCTCGGGATTCCTCTCCCGTCGATGCTGGGGCCTAAGTCCTTGTGTGGAGTCGGGGCCGGAACCTGAGGATTCCTCTCCAGTGCTGACATGGATCTTGGGGTACTTCTGGAGTCTCCCCAGGGGAGTCAGTCCTCGTCTCGAATGCGGGCATGCACTTGCGCTTTCCTCCAGAGCGGTAGCAGCAGTGTCACGCAGTCCGCCGCGTGCATCAAAGGATCTATGGTTTTCCCTCGAGTCTTTCCCACGAGGCTTTCCCACGAGGCTTTCCCTCAGGG
Organism: Ovis canadensis; assembly: GCF_042477335.2. Lineage (NCBI taxonomy): Eukaryota > Metazoa > Chordata > Mammalia > Artiodactyla > Bovidae > Ovis > Ovis canadensis. The sequence continues at coordinate 2,116,303 of NC_091262.1, read as the reverse complement.
CTGTCCCACGTGCACACTTGGTGGGAGTCGATCCTCTGCTTGAACGTCAAGGCAGTGCAGGGAAAACAGGTTCCTCTGGAATGGACTGACACATCTGGGCGTCTCTTGGAATGGTGGCACGACCCTGGAGTTCCTCTCGCCTCTCCTGTGGAGAGCGCCTCCTCTTGAGATGCGACGGGAACGCCAGGAATTCTTTCCCTACGGAACAGGGAAAGGATCCCTCATCTCGAGCTAGGAGGCGGAAACGGGGCTCCCCTGGATGTGTGCGGGACCCCACGTGCTTCCTCTCGAGTGGAGACGGGTATGTCGGGGAACTTCTTGAGTTGCAGCAAGGGTGTGAAGGACCCTTTGGAAGTTCCAGTGGTTAGACGTGATTAGCCTCGAGAAGCCTCAGCGGAAATGGGCCTCATCTCGCCTGGAGGGCAAAACCTCCTGGATTTTCTCGAGTTGCGGCAGGTGCTCTCGACTTACGACGGGGACCTCAGGGACCCGCTCTGGTGGCCTCAGGAAAGGCCAGTCCCCATGCGAGTTCCTCGGGGGCCTCTGGGGATTCCTCTCCCGTCGATGCCGGGGCCTAAGACCTTGTGTGGAGTCGGGGCCGGAACCTGAGGATTCCTCTCCAGTGCTGACATGGATCTTGGGGTACTTCTGGAGTCTCCCCAGGGGAGTCAGTCCTCGTCTCGAATGCGGGCATGCACTTGCGCCTTCCTCCAGAGCGGTAGCAGCAGTGTCACGCAGTCCGCCGCGTGGATCAAAGTATCTATGGTTTTCCCTCGAGTCTTTCCCACGAGGCTTTCCCACGAGGCTTTCCCACATTGCTGTCCCACGAGCACACGTGGTGGGAGTCGATCCTCGGCTTGAACGTCAAGGCAGTGCAGGGAAAACAGGTTCCTCTGGAATGGACAGGCACATCTGGGGTCTCTTGGAATGGTCGCACGACCCTGGAGTTCCTCTCGCCTTTTCTGTGGAGAGCGCCTCCTCTTGAGATGCGACGGGAACGCCGGGAATTCTTTCCCTACGAAACAGGGAAAGGATCCCTCATCTCGAGCTAGGAGGCGGAAACGGGGCTCCCCTGGATGTGTGCGGGACCCTCGTGCTTCCTCTCGAGTGGAGACGGGTATGTCGGGGAACTTCTTGAGTTGCAGCAAGGGTGTGAAGGACCCTTTGGAAGTTCCAGTGGTTATACATGATTAGCCTCGAGAAGCCTCAGCGGAAATGGGCCTCATCTCGCCTGGAGGGCAAAACCTCCTGGATTTTCTCGAGTTGCGGCAGGTGCTCTCGACTTACGATGGGGACCTCAGGGACCCGCTCTGTTGGCCTCAGGAAAGGCCAGTCCCCATGCGAGTTCCTCGGGGGCCTCTCAGGATTCCTCTCCCGTTGATGCCGGGGCCTAAGACCTTGTGTGGAGTCGGGGCCGGAACCTGAGGATTCCTCTCCAGTGCTGACATGGATCTTGGGGTACTTCTGGAGTCTCCACAGGGGAGTCAGTCCTCGTCTCGAATGCGGGCATGCACTTGCGCTTTCCTCCAGAGCGGTAGCAGCAGTGTCACCCAGTCCGCCGCGTGGATCAAAGGATCTCTTGTTTTCCCTCGTGTCTTTCCCACGAGGTTTTCCCACGAGACTTTCCCACAGGGCTGTCCCACGTGCACACGTGGTGGAAGTGGATCCTCGGCTTGAACGTCAAGGCAGTGCAGGGAAAACAGGTTCCTCTGGAATGGACTGACACATCTGGGGGACTCTTGGAATGGTGGCACGACCCTGGAGTTCCTCTCGCCTTTCCTGTGGAGAGCGCCTCCTCTTGAGATGCGACGGGAACACCGGGAATTCTTTCCCTACGAAACAGGGAAAGGATCCCTCATCTCGAGCTAGGAGGCGGAAACGGGGCTCCCCTGGATGTGTGCGGGACCCCACGTGCTTCCTCTCGAGTGGAGACGGGTATGTCGGGGAACTTCTTGAGTTGCAGCAAGGGTGTGAAGGACCCTTTGGAAGTTCCAGTGGTTAGAAGTGATTAGCCCAGAGAAGCCTCAGCGGAAATGGGCCTCATCTCGCCTGGAGAGCAAAACCTCCTGGATTTTCTCGAGTTGCGGCAGGTACTCTCGACTTACGACGGGGACCTCAGAGACCCGCTCTGGTGGCCTCAGGAAAGGCCAGTCCCCATGCGAGTTCCTCGGGTCCTCTCGGGATTCCTCTCCCGTCGATGCTGGGGCCTAAGTCCTTGTGTGGAGTCGGGGCCGGAACCTGAGGATTCCTCTCCAGTGCTGACATGGATCTTGGGGTACTTCTGGAGTCTCCCCAGGGGAGTCAGTCCTCGTCTCGAATGCGGGCATGCACTTGCGCTTTCCTCCAGGGCGGTAGCAGCAGTGTCACGCAGTCCGCCGCGTGCATCAAAGGATCTATGGTTTTCCCTCGAGTCTTTCCCACGAGGCTTTCCCACGAGGCTTTCCCACATTGCTGTCCCACGAGCACACTTGGTGGGAGTCGATCCTCGGCTTGAACGTCAAGGCAGTGCAGGGAAAACAGGTTCCTCTGGAATGGACAGGCACATCTGGGGTCTCTTGGAATGGTCGCACGACCCTGGAGTTCCTCTCGCCTTTTCTGTGGGAGCGCCTCCTCTTGAGATGCGACGGTAACGCCGGGAATTCTTTCCCTACGAAACAGGGAAAGGATCCCTCATCTCGAGCTAGGAGGCGGAAACGGGGCTCCCCTGGATGTGTGAGGGACCCCTCGTGCTTCCTCTTGAGTGGAGACGGGTCTGTCGGGGAACTTCTAGAGTTGCAGCAAGGGTGTGAAGGACCCTTTGGAAGTTCCAGTGGTTAGATGTGATTAGCCTCGAGAAGCCTCAGCGGAAATGGGCCTCATCTCGCCTGGAGGGCAAAACCTCCTGGATTTTCTCGAGTTGCGGCATGTGCTCTCGACCTACGACGGGGACCTCAGGGACCCGCTCTGGTGACCTCAGGAAAGGCCAGTCCCCATGCGAGTTCCTCGGGGGCCTCCTGGGATGCCTCTCCCGTCCATGCCGGGGCCTAAGACCTTGTGTGGAGTCGGGGCCGGAACCTGAGGATTCCTCTCCAGTGCTGACATGGATCTTGGGGTACTTCTGGAGTCTCCCCAGGGGAGTCAGTCCTCGTCTCGAATGCGGGCATGCACTTGCGCTTTCCTCCAGAGCGGTAGCAGCAGTGTCACGCAGTCCGCCGCGTGGATCAAAGGATCTATGGTTTTCCCTCGAGTCTTTCCCACGAGGCTTTCCCACGAGGCTTTCCCACAGGGCTGTCCCACGTGCACACGTGGTGGGACTCGATCCTCGGCTTGAACGTCAATGTAGTGCAGGGAAAACACGTTCCTCTGGAATGGACTGACACATCTGGGCGTCTCTTGGAATGGTGGCACGACCCTGGAGTTCCTCTCGCCTCTCCTGTGGAGAGCGCCTCCTCTTGAGATGCGACGGGAACGCCGGGAATTCTTTCCCTAAGAAACAGGGAAAGGATCCCTCATCTCGAGCTAGGAGGCGGAAACGGGGCTGCCCTGGATGTGTGCGGGACCCCACGTGCTTCCTCTCGAGTGGAGACGGGTATGTCGGGGAACTTCTTGAGTTGCAGCAAGGGTGTGAAGGACCCTTTGGAAGTTCCAGTGGTTAGATGTGATTAGCCTCGAGAAGCCTCAGCGGAAATGGGCCTCATCTCGCCTGGAGGGCAAAACCTCCTGGATTTTCTCGAGTTGCGGCATGTGCTCTCGACTTACGACGGGGACCTCGGGGACCCGCTCTGGTGGCCTCAGGAAAGGCCAGTCCACATGCGAGTTCCTCGGGGGCCTCTCGGGATTCCTCTCCCATCGATGCCGGGGCCTAAGACCTTGTGTGGAGTCGGGGCCGGAACCTGAGGATTCCTCTCCAGTGCTGACATGGATCTTGGGGTACTTCTGGAGTCTCCCCAGGGGAGTCAGTCCTCGTCTCGAATGCGGGCATGCACTTGCGCTTTCCTCCAGAGCGGTAGCAGCAGTGTCACGCAGTCCGCCGCGGGGATCAAAGGATCTATGGTTTTCCCTCGAGTCTTTCCCACGCGGCTTTCCCACGAGGCTTTCCCACAGGGCTGTCCCACGTGCACACGTGGTGGGAGTCGATCCTCGGCTTGAACGTCAAGGCAGTGCAGGGAAAACATGTCCTCTGGAATGGACTGACATATCTGGGGGACTCCTTGAATGGTGGCACGACGCTGGAGTCCTCTCGCCTTTCCTGTGGAGAGCGCCTCCTCTTGAGATGCGACGGGAACGCCGGGAATTCTTTCCCTACGAAACAGGGAAAGGATCCCTCATCTCGAGCTAGGAGGCGGAAACGGGGCTCCCCTGGATGTGTGCGGGACCCTCGTGCTTCCTCTCGAGTGGAGACGGGTATGTCGGGGAACTTCTTGAGTTGCAGCAAGGGTGTGAAGGACCCTTTGGAAGTTCCAGTGGTTATACATGATTAGCCTCGAGAAGCCTCAGCGGAAATGGGCCTCATCTCGCCTGGAGGGCAAAATCTCCTGGATTTTCTCGAGTTGCGGCAGGTGCTCTCGACTTACGATGGGGACCTCAGGGACCCGCTCTGTTGGCCTCAGGAAAGGCCAGTCCCCATGCGAGTTCCTCGGGGGCCTCTCAGGATTCCTCTCCCTTCGATGCCGGGGCCTAAGACCTTGTGTGGAGACGGGGCCGGAACCTGAGGATTCCTCTCCAGTGCTGACATGGATCTTGGGGTACTTCTGGAGTCTCCACAGGGGAGTCAGTCCTCGTCTCGAATGCGGGCATGCACTTGCCCTTTCCTCCAGAGCGGTAGCAGCAGTGTCACCCAGTCCGCCGCGTGGATCAAAGGATCTATTGTTTTCCCTCGTGTCTTTCCCACGAGGTTTTCCCACGAGACTTTCCCACAGGGCTGTCCCACGTGCAGACGTATTGGAAGTGGATCCTCGGCTTGAACGTCAAGGCAGTGCAGGGAAAACATGTTCCTCTGGAATGGACTGACACATCTGGGGGACTCTTGGAATGGTGGCACGACCCTGGAGTTCCTCTCGCCTTTCCTGTGGAGAGCGCCTCCTCTTGAGATGCGACGGGAACACCGGGAATTCTTTCCCTACGAAACAGGGAAAGGATCCCTCATCTCGAGCTAGGAGGCGGAAACGGGGCTCCCCTGGATGTGTGCGGGACCCCACGTGCTTCCTCTCGAGTGGAGACGGGTATGTCGGGGAACTTCTTGAGTTGCAGCAAGGGTGTGAAGGACCCTTTGGAAGTTCCAGTGGTTAGAAGTGATTAGCCCAGAGAAGCCTCAGCGGAAATGGGCCTCATCTCGCCTGGAGAGCAAAACCTCCTGGATTTTCTCGAGTTGGGGCAGGTACTCTCGACTTACGACGGGGACCTCAGAGACCCGCTCTGGTGGCCTCAGGAAAGGCCAGTCCCCATGCGAGTTCCTCGGGTCCTCTCGGGATTCCTCTCCCGTCGATGCTGGGGCCTAAGTCCTTGTGTGGAGTCGGGGCCGGAACCTGAGGATTCCTCTCCAGTGCTGACATGGATCTTGGGGTACTTCTGGAGTCTCCCCAGGGGAGTCAGTCCTCGTCTCGAATGCGGGCATGCACTTGCGCTTTCCTCCAGAGCGGTAGCAGCAGTGTCACGCAGTCCGCCGCGTGCATCAAAGGATCTATGGTTTTCCCTCGAGTCTTTCCCACGAGGCTTTCCCACGAGGCTTTCCCACATTGCTGTCCCACGTGCACACTTGGTGGGAGTCGATCCTCGGCTTGAACGTCAAGGCAGTGCAGGGAAAACACGTTCCTCTGGAATGGACTGACACATCTGGGCGTCTCTTGGAATGGTGGCACGACCCTGGAGTTCCTCTCGCCTCTCCTGTGGAGAGCGCCTCCTCTTGAGATGCGACGGGAACGCCAGGAATTCTTTCCCTACGGAAAAGGGAAAGGATCCCTCATCTCGAGCTAGGAGGCGGAAACGGGGCTCCCCTGGATGTGTGCGGGACCCCACGTGCTTCCTCTCGAGTGGAGACGGGTATGTCGGGGAACTTCTTGAGTTTCAGCAAGGGTGAGAAGGACCCTTTGGAAGTTCCAGTGGTTAGACGTGATTAGCCTCGAGAAGCCTCAGCGGAAATGGGCCTCATCTCGCCTGGAGGGCAAAACCTCCTGGATTTTCTCGAGTTGCGGCAGGTGCTCTCGACTTACGACGGGGACCTCAGGGACCCGCTCTGGTGGCCTCAGGAAAGGCCAGTCCCCATGCGAGTTCCTCGGGGGCCTCTGGGGATTCCTCTCCCGTCGATGCCGGGGCCTAAGACCTTGTGTGGAGTCGGGGCCGGAACCTGAGGATTCCTCTCCAGTGCTGACATGGATCTTGGGGTACTTCTGGAGTCTCCCCAGGGGAGTCAGTCCTCGTCTCGAATGCGGGCATGCACTTGCGCCTTCCTCCAGAGCGGTAGCAGCAGTGTCACGCAGTCCGCCGCGTGGATCAAAGGATCTATGGTTTTCCCTCGAGTCTTTCCCACGAGGCTTTCCCACGAGGCTTTCCCACATTGCTGTCCCACGAGCACACGTGGTGGGAGTCGATCCTCGGCTTGAACGTCAAGGCAGTGCAGGGAAAACAGGTTCCTCTGGAATGGACAGGCACATCTGGGGTCTCTTGGAATGGTCGCACGACCCTGGAGTTCCTCTCGCCTTTTCTGTGGGAGCGCCTCCTCTTGAGATGCGACGGTAACGCCGGGAATTCTTTCCCTACGAAACAGGGAAAGGATCCCTCATCTCGAGCTAGGAGGCGGAAACGCGGCTCCCCTGGATGTGTGAGGGACCCTGGTGCTTCCTCTTGAGTGGAGACGGGTATGTCGGGGAACTTCTAGAGTTGCAGCAAGGGTGTGAAGGACCCTTTGGAAGTTCCAGTGGTTAGATGTGATTAGCCTCGAGAAGCCTCAGCGGAAATGGGCCTCATCTCGCCTGGAGGGCAAAACCTCCTGGATTTTCTCGAGTTGCGGCATGTGCTCTCGACCTACGACGGGGACCTCAGGGAACCGCTCTGGTGACCTCAGGAAAGGCCAGTCCCCATGCGAGTTCCTCGGGGGCCTCCTGGGATGCCTCTCCCGTCCATGCCGGGGCCTAAGACCTTGTGTGGAGTCGGGGCCGGAACCTGAGGATTCCTCTCCAGTGGTGACATGGATCTTGGGGTACTTCTGGAGTCTCCCCAGGGGAGTCAGTCCTCGTCTCGAATGCGGGCATGCACTTGCGCTTTCCTCCAGAGCGGTAGCAGCAGTGTCACGCAGTCCGCAGCGTGGATCAAAGGATCTATGGTTTTCCCTCGAGTCTTTCCCACGAGGCTTTCCCACGAGGTTTTCCACAAGGCTGTCCCACGTGCACACGTGGTGGGACTCGATCCTCGGCTTGAACGTCAATGTAGTGCAGGGAAAACACGTTCCTCTGGAATGGACTGACACATCTGGGCGTCTCTTGGAATGGTGGCACGACCCTGGAGTTCCTCTCGCCTCTCCTGTGGAGAGCGCCTCCTCTTGAGATGCGACGGGAACGCCGGGAATTCTTTCCCTAAGAAACAGGGAAAGGATCCCTCATCTCGAGCTAGGAGGCGGAAACGGGGCTCCCCTGGATGTGTGCGGGACCCCACGTGCTTCCTCTCGAGTGGAGACGGGTATGTCGGGGAACTTCTTGAGTTGCAGCAAGGGTGTGAAGGACCCTTTGGAAGTTCCAGTGGTTAGATGTGATTAGCCTCGAGAAGCCTCAGCGGAAATGGGCCTCATCTCGCCTGGAGGGCAAAACCTCCTGGATTTTCTCGAGTTGCGGCATGTGCTCTCGACTTATGACGGGGACCTCGGGGACCCGCTCTGGTGGCCTCAGGAAAGGCCAGTCCACATGCGAGTTCCTCGGGGGCCTCTCGGGATTCCTCTCCCATCGATGCCGGGGCCTAAGACCTTGTGTGGAGTCGGGGCCGGAACCTGAGGATTCCTCTCCAGTGCTGACATGGATCTTGGGGTACTTCTGGAGTCTCCCCAGGGGAGTCAGTCCTCGTCTCGAATGCGGGCATGCACTTGCGCTTTCCTCCAGAGCGGTAGCAGCAGTGTCACGCAGTCCGCCGCGTGGATCAAAGGATCTATGGTTTTCCCTCGAGTCTTTCCCACGCGGCTTTCCCACGAGGCTTTCCCACAGGGCTGTCCCACGTCCACACGTGGTGGGAGTCGATCCTCGGCTTGAACGTCAAGGCAGTGCAGGGAAAACATGTCCTCTGGAATGGACTGACATATCTGGGGGACTCTTTGAATGGTGGCACGACGCTGGAGTCCTCTCGCCTTTCCTGTGGAGAGCGCCTCCTCTTGAGATGCGACGGGAACGCCGGGAATTCTTTCCCTACGAAACAGGGAAAGGATCCCTCATCTCGAGCTAGGAGGCGGAAACGGGGCTCCCCTGGATGTGTGGGGGACCCTCGTGCTTCCTCTCGAGTGGAGACGGGTATGTCGGGGAACTTCTTGAGTTGCAGCAAGGGTGTGAAGGACCCTTTGGAAGTTCCAGTGGTTATACATGATTAGCCTCGAGAAGCCTCAGCGGAAATGGGCCTCATCTCGCCTGGAGGGCAAAACCTCCTGGATTTTCTCGAGTTGCGGCAGGTGCTCTCGACTTACGATGGGGACCTCAGGGACCCGCTCTGGTGGCCTCAGGAAAGGCCAGTTCCCATGCGAGTTCCTCGGGGGCCTCTCAGGATTCCTCTCCCGTCGATGCCGGGGCCTAAGACCTTGTGTGGAGTCGGGGCCGGAACCTGAGGATTCCTCTCCAGTGCTGACATGGATCTTGGGGTACTTCTGGAGTCTCCACAGGGGAGTCAGTCCTCGTCTCGAATGAGGGCATGCACTTGCGCTTTCCTCCAGAGCGGTAGCAGCAGTGTCACCCAGTCCGCCGCGTGGATCAAAGGATCTATTGTTTTCCCTCGTGTCTTTCCAACGAGGTTTTCCCACGAGACTTTCCCACAGGGCTGTCCCACGTGCACACGTGGTGGAAGTGGATCCTCGGCTTGAACGTCAAGGCAGTGCAGGGAAAACATGTTCCTCTGGAATGGACTGACACATCTGGGGGACTCTTGGAATGGTGGCACGACCCTGGAGTTCCTCTCGCCTTTCCTGTGGAGAGCGCCTCCTCTTGAGATGCGACGGGAACACCGGGAATTCTTTCCCTACGAAACAGGGAAAGGATCCCTCATCTCGAGCTAGGAGGCGGAAACGGGGCTCCCCTGGATGTGTGCGGGACCCCACGTGCTTCCTCTCGAGTGGAGACGGGTATGTCGGGGAACTTCTTGAGTTGCAGCAAGGGTGTGAAGGACCCTTTGGAAGTTCCAGTGGTTAGAAGTGATTAGCCCAGAGAAGCCTCAGCGGAAATGGGCCTCATCTCGCCTGGAGAGCAAAACCTCCTGGATTTTCTCGAGTTGCGGCAGGTACTCTCGACTTACGACGGGGACCTCAGAGACCCGCTCTGGTGGCCTCAGGAAAGGCCAGTCCCCATGCGAGTTCCTCGGGTCCTCTCGGGATTCCTCTCCCGTCGATGCTGGGGCCTAAGTCCTTGTGTGGAGTCGGGGCCGGAACCTGAGGATTCCTCTCCAGTGCTGACATGGATCTTGGGGTACTTCTGGAGTCTCCCCAGCAGAGTCAGTCCTCGTCTCGAATGCGGGCATGCACTTGCGCTTTCCTCCAGAGCGGTAGCAGCAGTGTCACGCAGTCCGCCGCGTGCATCAAAGGATCTATGGTTTTCCCTCGAGTCTTTCCCACGAGGCTTTCCCCCGAGGCTTTCCCACAGGGCTGTCCCACGTGCACACTTGGTGGGAGTCGATCCTCGGCTTGAACGTCAAGGCAGTGCAGGGAAAACAGGTTCCTCTGGAATGGACTGACACATCTGGGCGTCTCTTGGAATGGTGGCACGACCCTGGAGTTCCTCTCGCCTCTCCTGTGGAGAGCGCCTCCTCTTGAGATGCGACGGGAACGCCAGGAATTCTTTCCCTACGGAACAGGGAAAGGATCCCTCATCTCGAGCTAGGAGGCGGAAACGGGGCTCCCCTGGATGTGTGCGGGACCCCACGTGCTTCCTCTCGAGTGGAGACGGGTATGTCGGGGAACTTCTTGAGTTGCAGCAAGGGTGTGAAGGACCCTTTGGAAGTTCCAGTGGTTAGACGTGATTAGCCTCGAGAAGCCTCAGCGGAAATGGGCCTCATCTCGCCTGGAGGGCAAAACCTCCTGGATTTTCTCGAGTTGCGGCAGGTGCTCTCGACTTACGACGGGCACCTCAGGGACCCGCTCTGGTGGCCTCAGGAAAGGCCAGTCCCCATGCGAGTTCCTCGGGGGCCTCTCGGGATTCCTCTCCCGTCGATGCCGGGGCCTAAGACCTTGTGTGGAGTCGGGGCCGGAACCTGAGGATTCCTCTCCAGTGCTGACATGGATCTTGGGGTACTTCTGGAGTCTCCCCAGGGGAGTCAGTCCTCGTCTCGAATGCGGGCATGCACTTGCGCCTTCCTCCAGAGCGGTAGCAGCAGTGTCACGCAGTCCGCCGCGTGGATCAAAGGATCTATGGTTTTCCCTCGAGTCTTTCCCACGAGGCTTTCCCACGAGGCTTTCCCACATTGCTGTCCCACGAGCACACGTGGTGGGAGTCGATCCTCGGCTTGAACGTCAAGGCAGTGCAGGGAAAACAGGTTCCTCTGGAATGGACAGGCACATCTGGGGTCTCTTGGAATGGTCGCACGACCCTGGAGTTCCTCTCGCCTTTTCTGTGGGAGCGCCTCCTCTTGAGATGCGACGGGAACGCCGGGAATTCTTTCCCTACGAAACAGGGAAAGGATCCCTCATCTCGAGCTAGGAGGCGGAAACGGGGCTCCCCTGGATGTGTGAGGGACCCTCGTGCTTCCTCCTGAGTGGAGACGGGTATGTCGGGGAATTTCTAGAGTTGCAGCAAGGGTGTGAAGGACCCTTTGGAAGTTCCAGTGGTTAGATGTGATTAGCCTCGAGAAGCCTCAGCGGAAATGGGCCTCATCTCGCCTGGAGGGCAAAACCTAGTGGATTTTCTCGAGTTGCGGCATGTGCTCTCGACCTACGACGGGGACCTCAGGGACCCGCTCTGGTGACCTCAGGAAAGGCCAGTCCCCATGCGAGTTCCTCGGGGGCCTCCTGGGATGCCTCTCCCGTCCATGCCGGGGCCTAAGACCTTGTGTGGAGTCGGGGCCGGAACCTGAGGATTCCTCTCCAGTGGTGACATGGATCTTGGGGTACTTCTGGAGTCTCCCCAGGGGAGTCAGTCCTCGTCTCGAATGCGGGCATGCACTTGTGCTTTCCTCCAGAGCGGTAGCAGCAGTGTCACGCAGTCCGCCGCGTGGATCAAAGGATCTATGGTTTTCCCTCGAGTCTTTCCCATGAGGCTTTCCCACGAGGCTTTCCACAGGGCTGTCCCACGTGCACACGTGGTGGGACTCGATCCTCGGCTTGAACGTCAATGTAGTGCAGGGAAAACACGTTCCTCTGGAATGGACTGACACATCTGGGCGTCTCTTGGAATGGTGGCACGACCCTGGAGTTCCTCTCGCCTCTCCTGTGGAGAGCGCCTCCTCTTGAGATGCGACGGGAACGCCGGGAATTCTTTCCCTAAGAAACAGGGAAAGGATCCCTCATCTCGAGCTAGGAGGCGGAAACGGGGCTCCCCTGGATGTGTGCGGGACCCCACGTGCTTCCTCTCGAGTGGAGACGCTTATGTCGGGGAACTTCTTGAGTTGCAGCAAGGGTGTGAAGGACCCTTTGGAAGTTCCAGTGGTTAGATGTGATTAGCCTTGAGAAGCCTCAGCGGAAATGGGCCTCATCTCGCCTGGAGGGCAAAACCTCCTGGATTTTCTCGAGTTGCGGCATGTGCTCTCGACTTACGACGGGAACCTCAGGGACCCGTTCTGGTGGCCTCAGGAAAGGCCAGTCCACATGCGAGTTCCTCGGGGGCCTCTCGGGATTCCTCTCCCGTCGATGCCGGGGCCTAAGACCTTGTGTGGAGTCGGGGCCGGAACCTGAGGATTCCTCTCCAGTGCTGACATGGATCTTGGGGTACTTCTGGAGTCTCCCCAGGGGAGTCAGTCCTCGTCTCGAATGCGGGCATGCACTTGCGCTTTCCTCCAGAGCGGTAGCAGCAGTGTCACGCAGTCCGCCGCGTGGATCAAAGGATCTATGGTTTTCCCTCGAGTCTTTCCCACGCGGCTTTCCCACGAGGCTTTCCCACAGGGCTGTCCCACGTCCACACGTGGTGGGAGTCGATCCTCGGCTTGAACGTCAAGGCAGTGCAGGGAAAACATGTCCTCTGGAATGGACTGACATATCTGGGGGACTCTTTGAATGGTGCCACGACGCTGGAGTCCTCTCGCCTTTCCTGTGGAGAGCGCCTCCTCTTGAGATGCGACGGGAACGCCGGGAATTCTTTCCCTACGAAACAGGGAAAGGATCCCTCATCTCGAGCTAGGAGGCGGAAACGGGGCTCCCCTGGATGTGTGGGGGACCCTCGTGCTTCCTCTCGAGTGGAGACGGGTATGTCGGGGAACTTCTTGAGTTGCAGCAAGGGTGTGAAGGACCCTTTGGAAGTTCCAGTGGTTATACATGATTAGCCTCGAGAAGCCTCAGCGGAAATGGGCCTCATCTCGCCTGGAGGGCAAAACCTCCTGGATTTTCTCGAGTTGCGGCAGGTGCTCTCGACTTACGATGGGGACCTCAGGGACCCGCTCTGGTGGCCTCAGGAAAGGCCAGTTCCCATGCGAGTTCCTCGGGGGCCTCTCAGGATTCCTCTCCCGTCGATGCCGGGGCCTAAGACCTTGTGTGGAGTCGGGGCCGGAACCTGAGGATTCCTCTCCAGTGCTGACATGGATCTTGGGGTACTTCTGGAGTCTCCACAGGGGAGTCAGTCCTCGTCTCGAATGAGGGCATGCACTTGCGCTTTCCTCCAGAGCGGTAGCAGCAGTGTCACCCAGTCCGCCGCGTGGATCAAAGGATCTATTGTTTTCCCTCGTGTCTTTCCAACGAGGTTTTCCCACGAGACTTTCCCACAGGGCTGTCCCACGTGCACACGTGGTGGAAGTGGATCCTCGGCTTGAACGTCAAGGCAGTGCAGGGAAAACATGTTCCTCTGGAATGGACTGACACATCTGGGGGACTCTTGGAATGGTGGCACGACCCTGGAGTTCCTCTCGCCTTTCCTGTGGAGAGCGCCTCCTCTTGAGATGCGACGGGAACACCGGGAATTCTTTCCCTACGAAACAGGGAAAGGATCCCTCATCTCGAGCTAGGAGGCGGAAACGGGGCTCCCCTGGATGTGTGCGGGACCCCACGTGCTTCCTCTCGAGTGGAGACGGGTATGTCGGGGAACTTCTTGAGTTGCAGCAAGGGTGTGAAGGACCCTTTGGAAGTTCCAGTGGTTAGAAGTGATTAGCCCAGAGAAGCCTCAGCGGAAATGGGCCTCATCTCGCCTGGAGAGCAAAACCTCCTGGATTTTCTCGAGTTGCGGCAGGTACTCTCGACTTACGACGGGGACCTCAGAGACCCGCTCTGGTGGCCTCAGGAAAGGCCAGTCCCCATGCGAGTTCCTCGGGTCCTCTCGGGATTCCTCTCCCGTCGATGCTGGGGCCTAAGTCCTTGTGTGGAGTCGGGGCCGGAACCTGAGGATTCCTCTCCAGTGCTGACATGGATCTTGGGGTACTTCTGGAGTCTCCCCAGCAGAGTCAGTCCTCGTCTCGAATGCGGGCATGCACTTGCGCTTTCCTCCAGAGCGGTAGCAGCAGTGTCACGCAGTCCGCCGCGTGCATCAAAGGATCTATGGTTTTCCCTCGAGTCTTTCCCACGAGGCTTTCCCCCGAGGCTTTCCCACAGGGCTGTCCCACGTGCACACTTGGTGGGAGTCGATCCTCGGCTTGAACGTCAAGGCAGTGCAGGGAAAACAGGTTCCTCTGGAATGGACTGACACATCTGGGCGTCTCTTGGAATGGTGGCACGACCCTGGAGTTCCTCTCGCCTCTCCTGTGGAGAGCGCCTCCTCTTGAGATGCGACGGGAACGCCAGGAATTCTTTCCCTACGGAACAGGGAAAGGATCCCTCATCTCGAGCTAGGAGGCGGAAACGGGGCTCCCCTGGATGTGTGCGGGACCCCACGTGCTTCCTCTCGAGTGGAGACGGGTATGTCGGGGAACTTCTTGAGTTGCAGCAAGGGTGTGAAGGACCCTTTGGAAGTTCCAGTGGTTAGACGTGATTAGCCTCGAGAAGCCTCAGCGGAAATGGGCCTCATCTCGCCTGGAGGGCAAAACCTCCTGGATTTTCTCGAGTTGCGGCAGGTGCTCTCGACTTACGACGGGGACCTCAGGGACCCGCTCTGGTGGCCTCAGGAAAGGCCAGTCCCCATGCGAGTTCCTCGGGGGCCTCTCGGGATTCCTCTCCCGTCGATGCCGGGGCCTAAGACCTTGTGTGGAGTCGGGGCCGGAACCTGAGGATTCCTCTCCAGTGCTGACATGGATCTTGGGGTACTTCTGGAGTCTCCCCAGGGGAGTCAGTCCTCGTCTCGAATGCGGGCATGCACTTGCGCCTTCCTCCAGAGCGGTAGCAGCAGTGTCACGCAGTCCGCCGCGTGGATCAAAGGATCTATGGTTTTCCCTCGAGTCTTTCCCACGAGGCTTTCCCACGAGGCTTTCCCACATTGCTGTCCCACGAGCACACGTGGTGGGAGTCGATCCTCGGCTTGAACGTCAAGGCAGTGCAGGGAAAACAGGTTCCTCTGGAATGGACAGGCACATCTGGGGTCTCTTGGAATGGTCGCACGACCCTGGAGTTCCTCTCGCCTTTTCTGTGGGAGCGCCTCCTCTTGAGATGCGACGGGAACGCCGGGAATTCTTTCCCTACGAAACAGGGAAAGGATCCCTCATCTCGAGCTAGGAGGCGGAAACGGGGCTCCCCTGGATGTGTGAGGGACCCTCGTGCTTCCTCCTGAGTGGAGACGGGTATGTCGGGGAATTTCTAGAGTTGCAGCAAGGGTGTGAAGGACCCTTTGGAAGTTCCAGTGGTTAGATGTGATTAGCCTCGAGAAGCCTCAGCGGAAATGGGCCTCATCTCGCCTGGAGGGCAAAACCTAGTGGATTTTCTCGAGTTGCGGCATGTGCTCTCGACCTACGACGGGGACCTCAGGGACCCGCTCTGGTGACCTCAGGAAAGGCCAGTCCCCATGCGAGTTCCTCGGGGGCCTCCTGGGATGCCTCTCCCGTCCATGCCGGGGCCTAAGACCTTGTGTGGAGTCGGGGCCGGAACCTGAGGATTCCTCTCCAGTGGTGACATGGATCTTGGGGTACTTCTGGAGTCTCCCCAGGGGAGTCAGTCCTCGTCTCGAATGCGGGCATGCACTTGTGCTTTCCTCCAGAGCGGTAGCAGCAGTGTCACGCAGTCCGCCGCGTGGATCAAAGGATCTATGGTTTTCCCTCGAGTCTTTCCCATGAGGCTTTCCCACGAGGCTTTCCACAGGGCTGTCCCACGTGCACACGTGGTGGGACTCGATCCTCGGCTTGAACGTCAATGTAGTGCAGGGAAAACACGTTCCTCTGGAATGGACTGACACATCTGGGCGTCTCTTGGAATGGTGGCACGACCCTGGAGTTCCTCTCGCCTCTCCTGTGGAGAGCGCCTCCTCTTGAGATGCGACGGGAACGCCGGGAATTCTTTCCCTAAGAAACAGGGAAAGGATCCCTCATCTCGAGCTAGGAGGCGGAAACGGGGCTCCCCTGGATGTGTGCGGGACCCCACGTGCTTCCTCTCGAGTGGAGACGCTTATGTCGGGGAACTTCTTGAGTTGCAGCAAGGGTGTGAAGGACCCTTTGGAAGTTCCAGTGGTTAGATGTGATTAGCCTTGAGAAGCCTCAGCGGAAATGGGCCTCATCTCGCCTGGAGGGCAAAACCTCCTGGATTTTCTCGAGTTGCGGCATGTGCTCTCGACTTACGACGGGAACCTCAGGGACCCGTTCTGGTGGCCTCAGGAAAGGCCAGTCCACATGCGAGTTCCTCGGGGGCCTCTCGGGATTCCTCTCCCGTCGATGCCGGGGCCTAAGACCTTGTGTGGAGTCGGGGCCGGAACCTGAGGATTCCTCTCCAGTGCTGACATGGATCTTGGGGTACTTCTGGAGTCTCCCCAGGGGAGTCAGTCCTCGTCTCGAATGCGGGCATGCACTTGCGCTTTCCTCCAGAGCGGTAGCAGCAGTGTCACGCAGTCAGCCGCGTGGATCAAAGGATCTATGGTTTTCCCTCGAGTCTTTCCCACGAGGCTTTCCCACGAGGCTTTCCCACAGGGCTGTCCCACGTGCACACGTGGTGGGAGTGGATCCTCGGCTTGAACGTCAAGGCAGTGCAGGGAAAACAGGTTCCTCTGGAATGGACTGACACATCTGGGGGACTCTTGGAATGGTGGCACGACCCTGGAGTTCCTCTCGCCTTTCCTGTGGAGAGCGCCTCCTCTTGAGATGCGACGGGAACGCCGGGAATTCTTTCCCTACAAAACAGGGAAAGGATCCCTCATCTCGAGCTAGGAGGCGGAAACGGGGCTCCCCTGGATGTGTGCGGGACCCTCGTGCTTCCTCTCGAGTGGAGACGGGTATGTCGGGGAACTTCTTGAGTTGCAGCAAGGGTGTGAAGGACCCTTTGGAAGTTCCAGCGGTTAGATGTGATTAGCCTCGAGAAGCCTCAGCGGAAATGGGCCTCATCTCGCCTGGAGGGCAAAACCTCCTGGATTTTCTCGAGTTGCGGCAGGTGCTCTCGACTTACGATGGGGACCTCAGGGACCCGCTCTGGTGGCCTCAGGAAAGGCCAGTCCCCATGCGAGTTCCTCGGGGGCCTCTCGGCATTCCTCTCCCGTCTATGCCGGGGCCTAAGACCTTGTGTGGAGTCGGGGCCGGAACCTGAGGATTCCTCTCCAGTGCTGACATGGATCTTGGGGAACTTCTGGAGTCTCCCCAGGGGAGTCAGTCCTCGTCTCGAATGCGGGCATGCACTTGCGCCTTCCTCCAGAGCGGTAGCAGCAGTGTCACGCAGTCCGCCGCGTGGATCAAAGGATCTATGGTTTTCCCTCGAGTCTTTCCCACGAGGCTTTCCCACGAGGCTTTCCCACAGGGCTGTCCCACGTGCACACGTGGTGGGAGTGGATCCTCGGCTTGAAAGTCAAGGCAGTGCAGGGAAAACAGGTTCCTCTGGACTGGACTAACACATCTGGGGGACTCTTGGAATGGTGACACGACCCTGGAGTTCCTCTCGCCTTTCCTGTGGAGATCGCCTCCTCTTGAGATGCGACATGAATGCC
Organism: Ovis canadensis; assembly: GCF_042477335.2. Lineage (NCBI taxonomy): Eukaryota > Metazoa > Chordata > Mammalia > Artiodactyla > Bovidae > Ovis > Ovis canadensis. The sequence goes on along the minus strand of NC_091262.1, from coordinate 2,098,970 downwards.
GGGAATTCTTTCCCTACGAAACAGGAAATGGATCCCTCATCTCGAGCTGGGAGGCGGAAACGGGGCTCCCCTGGATGTGTGCGGGACCCCAAGTGCTTCCTCTCGAGTGGAGACGGGTATGTCGGGGAACTTCTTGAGTTGCAGCAAGGGTGTGAAGGACCCTTTGGAAGTTCCAGTGGTTAGACGTGATTAGCCTCGAGAAGCCTCAGAGGAAATGGGCCTCATCTCACCTGGAGGGCAAAACCTCCTGGATTTTCTCGAGTTTCGGCAGGTGCTCTCGACTTACGACGGGGACCTCAGGGACCCGCTCTGGTGGCCTCAGGAAAGGCCAGTCCCCATGCGAGTTCCTCGGGGTCCTCTCGGGATTCCTCTCCCGTCGATGCCGGGGCCTAAGACCTTGTGTGGAGTCGGGGCCGGAACCTGAGGATTCCTCTCCAGTGCTGACATGGATCTTGCGGTACTTCTGGAGTCTCCCCAGGGGAGTCAGTCCTCGTCTCGAATGCGGGCATGCACTTGCGCTTTCCTCCAGAGCGGTAGCAGCAGTGTCACGCAGTCCGCCGCGTGGATCAAAGGATCTATGGTTTTCCCTCGAGTCTTTCCCACGAGGCTTTCCCACGAGGCTTTCCCACAGGGCTGTCCCACGTGCACACGTGGTGGGAGTGGATCCTCGTCTTGAACGTCAAGGCAGTGCAGGGAAAACAGGTTCCTCTGGAATGGACTGACACATCTGGGGGACTCTTGGAATGGTGGCACGACCCTGGAGTTCCTCTCGCCTTTCCTGTGGAGAGCGCCTCCTCTTGAGATGCGACGGGAACGCCGGGAATTCTTTCCCTAGGAAACAGGGAAAGGATCCCTCATCTCGAGCTAGGAGGCGGAAACGGGGCTCCCCTGGATGTGTGCGGGACCCCACGTGCTTCCTCTCGAGTGGAGACGGGTATGTCGGGGAACTTCTTGAGTTGCAGCAAGGGTGTGAAGGACCCTTTGGAAGTTCCAGCGGTTTGATGTGATTAGCCTCGAGAAGCCTCAGCGGAAATGGGCCTCATCTCGCCTGGAGGGCAAAACCTCCTGGATTTTCTCGAGTTGCGACAGGTGCTCTCGACTTAAGACGGGGACCTCAGGGACCCGCTCTGGTGGCCTCAGTAAAGGCCAGTCCCCATGCGAATTCCTCGGGGGCCTCTCGGGATTCCTCTCCCGTCGATGCCGGGCCTAAGACCTTGTGTGGAGTCGGGGCCGGAACCTGAGGATTCCTCTCCAGTGCTGACATGGATCTTGGGGTACTTCTGGAGTCTCCCCAGGGGAGTCAGTCCTCGTCTCGAATGCGGGCATGCACTTGCGCTTTCCTCCATAGCGGTAGCAGCAGTGTCACGCAGTCCGCCGCGTGGATCAAAGGATCTATGGTTTTCCCTCGAGTCTTTCCCACGAGGCTTTCCCCCGAGGCTTTCCCACAGGGCTGTCCCACGTGCACACTTGGTGGGAGTCGATCCTCGGCTTGAACGTCAAGGCAGTGCAGGGAAAACAGGTTCTTCTGGAATGGACTGACACATCTGGGCGTCTCTTGGAATGGTGGCTCGACCCTGGAGATCCTCTCGCCTCTCCTGTGGAGAGCGCCTCCTCTTGAGATGCGACGGGAACGCCAGGAATTCTTTCCCTACGAAACAGGGAAAGGATCCCTCATCTCGAGCTAGGCGGCGGAAACGGGGCTCCCCTGGATGTGTGCGGGACCCCACGTGCTTCCTCTCGAGTGGAGACGGGTATGTCGGGGAACTTCTTGAGTTGCAGCAAGGGTGTGAAGGACCCTTTGGAAGTTCCAGTGGTTAGACGTGATTAGCCTCGAGAAGCCTCAGCGGAAATGGGCCTTATCTCGCCTGGAGGGCAAAACCTCCTGGATTTTCTCGAGTTGCGGCAGGTGCTCTCGACTTACGACCGGGACCTCAGGGACCCGCTCTGGTGGCCTCAGGAAAGGCCAGTCCCCATGCGAGTTCCTCGGGGGCCTCTCGGGATTCCTCTCCCGTCGATGCCGGGGCCTAAGACCTTGTGTGGAGTCGGGGCCGGAAACTGAGGATTCCTCTCCAGTGCTGACATGGATCTTGGGGTACTTCTGGAGTCTCCCCACGGGAGTCAGTCCTCGACTCGAATGCGGGCATGCACTTGCGCTTTCCTCCAGAGCGGTAGCAGCAGTGTCACGCAGTCCGCCGCGTGGATCAAAGGAGCTATGGTTTTCCCTCGAGTCTTTCCCACGAGGCTTTCCCACGAGGCTTTCCCACAGGGCTGTCCCACGTGCACACGTGGTGGGAGTGGATCCTCGGCTTGAACGTCAAGGCAGTGCAGGGAAAACAGGTTCCTCTGGAATGGACTGACACATCTGGGGGACTCTTGGAATGGTGGCACGACCCTGGAGTTCCTCTCGCCTTTCCTGTGGAGAGCGCCTCCTCTTGAGATGCGACGGGAACGCCGGGAATTCTTTCCCTACGAAACAGGGAAAGGATCCCTCATCTCGAGCTAGGAGGCGGAAACGGGGCTCCCCTGGATGTGTGCGGGACCCCACGTGCTTCCTCTCGAGTGGAGACGGGTATGTCGGGGAACTTCTTGAGTTGCAGCAAGGAGGACCCTTTGGAAGTTCCAGTGGTTAGACGTGATTAGCCTCGAGAAGCCTCTGCGGAAATGGGCCTCATCTCGCCTGGAGGGCAAAACCTCCTGGATTTTCTCGAGTTGCGGCAGGTGCTCTCGACTTACGACGGGGACCTCAGGGACCCGCTCTGGTGGCCTCAGGAAACGCCAGTCCCCATGCGAGTTCCTCGGGGGCCTCTCGGGATTCCTCTCCCGTCGATGCCGGGGCCTAAGACCTTGTGTGGAGTCGGGGCCGGAACCTGAGGATTCCTCTCCAGTGCTGACATGGATCTTGGGGTACTTCTGGAGTCTCCCCAGGGGAGTCAGTCCTCGTCTCGAATGCGGGCATGCACTTGCGCTTTCCTCCAGAGCGGTAGCAGCAGTGTCACGCAGTCCGCCGCGTGGATCAAAGGATCTATGGTTTTCCCTCGAGTCTTTCCCACGAGGCTTTCCCACGAGGCTTTCCCACAGGGCTGTCCCACGTGCACACGTGGTGGGAGTGGATCCTCGGCTTGAACGTCAAGGCAGTGCAGGGAAAACAGGTTCCTCTGGAATGGACTGACATATCTGGGGGACTCTTGGAATGGTGGCACGACCCTGGCGTTCCTCTCGCCTTTCCTGTGGAGAGCGCCTCCTCTTGAGATGCGACGGGAACGCCGGGAATTCTTTCCCTAAGAAACAGGGAAAGGATCCCTCATCTCGAGCTAGGAGGCGGAAACGGGGCTCCCCTGGATGTGTGCGGGACCCCACGTGCTTCCTCTCGAGTGGAGACGGGTATGTCGGGGAACTTCTTGAGTTGCAGCAAGGTTGTGAAGGACCCTTTGGAAGTTCCAGTGGTTAGATGTGATTGGCCTCGAGAAGCCTCAGTGGAAATGGGCCTCATCTTGCCTGGAGGGCAAAAACGCCTGGATTTTCTTGAGTTGCGGCAGGTGCTCTCGACTTACGACTAGGACCTCAGGGACCCGCTCTGGTGGCCTCAGGAAAGGCCAGTCCCCATGCGAGTTCCTCGGGGGCCTCTCGTGATTCCTCTCCCGTCGATGCCGGGGCCTAAGACCTTGTGTGGAGTCGGGGCCGGAACCTGAACGTTCCTCTCCAGTGCTGACATGGATCTTGGGGTACTTCTGGAGTCTCCCCAGGGGAGTCAGTCCTCGTCTCGAATGCGGGCATGCACTTGCGCTTTCCTCCAGAGCGGTAGCAGCAGTGTCACGCAGTCCGCCGCATGGATCAAAGGATCTATGGTATTCCCTCGTGTCTTTCCCACGAGGCTTTCCCACGAGGCTTTCCCACAGGGCTGTCCCACGTGCACACGTGGTGGGAGTCGATCCTCGGCTTGAACGTCAAGGCAGTGCAGGGAAAACAGGTTCCTCTGGAATGGACTGACACATCTGGGGGTCTCTTGGAATGGTGCCACGACCCTGGAGTTCCTCTCGCCTTTCCTGCGGAGAGCGCCTCCTCTTGAGATGCGACGGGAACGCCGGGAATTCTTTCCCTACGAAACAGGGAAAGGATCCCTCATCTCGAGCTAGGAGGTGGAAACAGGGCTCCCCTGGATGTGTGCGGGACCCCACGTGCTTCCTCTCGAGTGGAGACGGGTATGTCGCGGAACTGCTTCAGTTGCAGCAGGTGTGTGAAGGACCCTTTGGAAGTTCCAGTGGTTAGATGTGATTAGCCTCGAGAAGCCTCAGCGGAAATGGGCCTCATCTCGCCTGGAGGGCAAAACCTCCTGGATTTTCTCGAGTTGCGGCAGGTGCTCTCGACTTACGATCGGGACCTCAGGGACCCGCTGTGGTGGCCTCAGGAAAGGCCAGTCCCCATGCGAGTTCCTCAGGGGCCTCTCGGCATTCCTCTCCCGTCGATGCCGGGGCCTAAGACCTTGTGTGGAGTCGGGGCCGGAACCTGAGGATTCCTCTCCAGTACTGACATGGATCTTGGGGTACTTCTGGAGTCTCCCCAGGGGAGTCAGTCCTCGTCTCGAATGCGGGCATGCACTTGCGCTTTCCTCCAGAGCGGTAGCAGCAGTGTCACGCAGTCCGCCGCGTGGATCAAAGGATCTATGGTTTTCCCTCGAGTCTTTCCCACGAGGCTTTCCCACGAGGCTTTCCCACAGGGCTGTCCCACGTGCACACGTGGTGGGAGTGGATGCTCGGCTTGAACGTCAAGGCAGTGCAGGGAAAACAGGTTCCTCTATAATGGACTGACACATCTGGGCGTCTCTTGGAATGGTGGCACGACCCTGGATTTCCTCTCGCCTCTCCTGTGGAGAGGGCCTCCTCTTGAGATGCGACGGGAACGCCGGGAATTCTTTCCCTACGAAACAGGGAAAGGATCCCTCATCTCGAGCTAGGAGGCGGAAACGGGGCTCCCCTGGATGTGTGCGGGACCCCACGTGCTTCCTCTCGAGTGGAGACGGGTATGTCGGGGAACTTCTTGAGTTGCAGCAAGGGTGTGAAGGACCCTTTGGAAGTTCCAGTGGTTAGATGTGATTAGCCTCGAGAAGCCTCAGCGGAAATGGGCCTCATCTCGCCTGGAGGGCAAAACCTCCTGGATTTTCTCGAGTTGCGGCATGTGCTCTCGACTTACGACGGGGACCTCGGGGACCCGCTCTGGTGGCCTCAGGAAAGGCCAGTCCCCATGCGAGTTCCTCGGTGGCCTCTCCGGATTCCTCTCCCGTCGATGCCGGGGCCTAAGACCTTGTGTGGAGTCGGGGCCGGAACCTGAGGATTCCTCTCCAGTGCTGACATGGATCTTGGGGTACTTCTGGAGTCTCCCCAGGGGAGTCAGTCCTTGTCTCGAATGCGGGCATGCACTTGCGCTTTCCTCCAGAGCGGTAGCAGCAGTGTCACGCAGTCCGCCGCGTGGATCAAAGGATCTATGGTTTTCCCTCGAGTCTTTCCCACGAGGCTTTCCCACGAGGCTTTCCCACAGGGCTGTCCCACGTGCACACGTGGTGGCAGTGGATCCTCGGCTTGAACGTCAAGGCAGTGCAGGGAAAACAGGTTCATCTGGAATGGACTGACACATCTGGGGGACTCTTGGAATGGTGGCACGACCCTGGAGTTCCTCTCGCCTTTCCTGTGGAGAGCGCCTCCTCTTCAGATGCGACGGGAACGCCGGGAATTCTTTCCCTAAGAAACAGGGAAAGGATCCCTCATCTCGAGCTAGGAGGCGGAAACGGGGCTCCCCTGGATGTGTGCGGGACCCCACGTGCTTCCTCTCGAGTGGAGACGGGTATGTCGGGGAACTTCTTGAGTTGCAGCAAGGGTGTGAAGGACCCTTTGGACGTTCCAGTGGTTAGACGTGATTAGCCTCGAGAAGCCTCAGTGGAAATGGGCCTCATCTCGCCTGGAGGGCAAAACCTCCTGGATTTTCTCGAGTTGCGGCAGGTGCTCTCGACTTACGACGGGGACCTCAGGGACCCGCTCTGGTGGCCTCAGGAAAGGTCAGTCCCCATGCGAGTTCCTCGGGGGCCTCTCGGGATTCCTCTCCCGTCGATGCCGGGCCCTAAGACCTTGTGTGGAGTCGGGGCCGGAACCTGAGGATTCCTCTCCAGTGCTGACATGGATCTTGGGGTACTTCTGCAGTCTCCCCAGGGGAGTCAGTCCTCGTCTCGAATGCGGGCATGCACTTGCGCTTTCCTCCAGAGCGGTAGCAGCAGTGTCACGCAGTCTACCGCGTGGATCAAAGGATCTATGGTTTTCCCTCGAGTCTTTCCCACGAGGTTTTCCCACGAAGCTTTCCCACAGGGCTGTCCCACGTGCACACGTGGTGGGAGTAGATCCTCGGCTTGAACGTCAAGGCAGTGCAGGGAAAACAGGTTCCTCTGGAATGGACTGACACATCTGGGGGTCTCTTGGAATGGTGCCACGACCCTGGAGTTAGTCTCGCCTTTCCTGCGGTGAGCGCCTCCTCTTGAGATGCGACGGGAACGCCGGGAATTCTTTCCCTACGAAACAGGGAAAGGATCCCTCATCTCGAGCTAGGAGGCGGAAACAGGGCTCCCCTGGATGTGTGCGGGACCCCACGTGCTTCCTCTCGAGTGGAGACGGGTATGTCGCGGAACTGCTTCAGTTGCAGCAAGGGTGTGAAGGACCCTTTGGAAGTTCCAGTGGTTAGATGTGATTAGCCTCGAGAAGCCTCAGCGGAAATGGGCCTCATCTCGCCTGGAGGGCAAAACCTCCTGGATTTTCTCGAGTTGCGGCAGGTGCTCTCGACTTACGACGGGGACCACAGGGACCCGCTCTGGTGGCCTCAGGAAAGGCCAGTCCCCATGCGAGTTCCTCGGGGGCCTCTCGGGATTCCTCTCCGTCGATGCCGGGGCCTAAGACCTTGTGTGGAGTCGGGGCCGGAACCTGAGGATTCCTCTCCAGTGCTGACATGGATCTTGGGGTACTTCTGGAGTCTCCCCAGGGGAGTCAGTCCTCGTCTCGAATGCGGGCATGCACTTGTGCTTTCCTCCAGAGCGGTAGCAGCAGTGTCACGCAGACCGCCGCGTGGATCAAAGGATATATGGTTTTCCCTCGAGTCTTTCCCACGAGGCTTTCCCACGAGACTTTCCCACAGGGCTGTCCCACGAGCACACGTGGTGGGAGTCGATCCTCGGCTTGAACGTCAAGGCAGTGCAGGGAAAAATGTTTCCTCTGTAATGGACAGACACATCTGGGGTCTCTTGGAATGGTCGCACGGCCCTGGAGTTCCTCTCGCCTTTTCTGTGGGAGCGCCTCCTCTTGAGATGCGACGGGAACGCCGGGAATTCTTTCCCTACGAAACAGGGAAAGGATCCCTCATCTCGAGCTAGGAGGCGGAAACGGGGCTCCCCTGGATGTGTGCGGGACCCCACGTGCTTCCTCTCGAGTGGAGACGGGTATGTCGGGGAACTTCTTGAGTTGCAGCAAGGGTGTGAAGGACCCTTTGGAAGTTCCAGTGGTTAGATGTGATTAGCCTCGAGAAGCTTCAGCGGAAATGGGCCTCATCTCGCCTGGAGGGCAAAACCTCCTGGATTTTCTCGAGTTGCGGCAGGTGCTCTCGACTTACGACGGGGACCTCAGGGACCCGCTCTGGTGGCCTCAGGAGAGGCCAGTCCCCATGCGAGTTCCTCGGGGGCCTCTCGGGATACCTCTCCCGTCGATGCCGGGGCCTAAGACCTTGTGTGGAGTCGGGGCCGGAACCTGAGGATTCCTCTCCAGTGCTGACATGGATCTTGGGGTACTTCTGGAGTCTCCCCAGGGGAGTCAGTCCTCGTCTCGAATGCGGGCATGCACTTGCGCTTTCCTCCAGAGCGGTAGCAGCAGTGTCACGCAGTCCGCCGCGTGGATCAAAGGATCTATGGTTTTCCCTCGAGTCTTTCCCACGAGGCTTTCCCACGAGGCTTTCCCACAGGGCTGTCCCACGGGCACACGTGGTGGGAGTGGATCCTCGGCTTGAACGTCAAGGCAGTGCAGGGAAAACAGGTTCCTCTGGAATGGACTGACACATCTGGGGGACTCTTGGAATGGTGGCATGACCCTGGAGTTCCTCTCGGCTTTCCTGTGGAGAGCGCCTCCTCTTGAGATGCGACGGGAACGCCGGGAATTCTTTCCCTACGAAACAGGGAAAGGATCCCTCATCTCGAGCTAGGAGGCGGAAACGGGGCTCCCCTGGATGTGTGCGGGACCCCACGTGCTTCCTCTCGAGTGGAGACGGGTATGTCGGCGAACTTCTTGAGTTGCAGCAAGGGTGTGAAGGACCCTTTGGAAGTTCCAGTGGTTAGACGTGATTCGCCGCGAGAAGCCTCAGCGGAAATGGGCCTCATCTCGCCTGGAGGGCAAAACCTCCTGGATTTTCTCGAGTTGCGGCAGGTGCTCTCGACTTACGACGGGACCTCAGGGACCCGCTCTGGTGGCCTCAGGAAAGGCCAGTCCCCATGCGAATTCCTCGGGGGCCTCTCGGGATTACTCTCCCGTCGATGCCGGGGCCTAAGACCTTGTGTGGAGTCGGGGCCGGAACCTGAGGATTCCTCTCCAGTGCTGACATGGATCTTGGGGTACTTCTGGAGTCTCCCCAGGGGAGTCAGTCCTCGTCTCGAATGCGGGCATGCACTTGCGCTTTCCTCCAGAGCGGTAGCAGCAGTGTCACGCAGTCCGCCGCGTGGATCAAAGGATCTATGGTTTTCCCTCGAGTCTTTCCCACGAGGCTTTCCCACGAAGCTTTCCCACAGGGCTGTCCCACGTGCACACGTGGTGGGAGTGGATCCTCGGCTTGAACGTCAAGGCAGTGCAGGGAAAACAGGTTCCTCTGGAATGGACTGACACATCCGGGGGACACTTTGAATGGTGGCACGACCCAGGAGTTCCTCTCGCCTTTCCTGTGGAGAGCGCCTCCTCTTGAGATGCGACGGGAACGCCGGGAATTCTTTCCCTACGAAACAGGGAAAGGATCCCTCATCTCGAGCTAGGAGGCGGAAACGGGGCTCCCCTGGATGTGTGCTTGACACCACGTGCTTCCTCTCGAGTGGAGACGGGTATGTCGGGGAACTTCTTGAGTTGCAGCAAGGGTGTGAAGCACCCTTTGGAAGTTCCAGTGGTTAGACGTGATTAGCCTCGAGAAGCCTCAGCGGAAATGGGCCTCATCTCGCCTGGAGGGCAAAACCTCCTGGATTTTCTCGAGTTGCGGCAGGTGCTCTCGACTTACGACGGGGACCTCAGGGACCCGCTCTGGTGGCCTCAGGAAAGGCCAGTCCCCATGCGAGTTCCTCGGGGGGCTCTCGGCATTCCTCTCCCGTCGATGCCGGGGCCTAAGACCTTGTGTGGAGTCAGGGCCGGAACCTGAGGATTCCTCTCCAGTGCTGACATGGATCTTGTGGTACTTCTGGAGTCTCCCCAGGGGAGTCAGTCCTCGTCTCGAATGCGGGCATGCACTTGCGCTTTCCTCCAGAGCGGTAGCAGCGGTGTCACGCTGTCCGCCGCGTGGATCAAAGGATCTATTTTTTTCCCTCGAGTCTTTCCCACGAGGCTTTCCCACGAGGCTTTCCCACAGGGCTGTCCCACGTGCACACGTGGTGGGAGTGGATCCTCGGCTTGAACGTCAAGGCAGTGCAGGGAAAACAGGTTCCTCTGGAATGGACTGACACATCTGGGGGACTCTTGGAATGGTGGCACGACCCTGGAGTTCCTCTCGCCTTTCCTGTGGAGAGCGCCTCCTCTTGAGATGCGACGGGAACGCCGGGAATTCTTTCCCTACGAAACAGGGAAAGGATCCCTCATCTCGAGCTAGGAGGCGGAAACGGGGCTCCCCTGGATGTGTGCGGGACCCCACGTGCTTCCTCTCGAGTGGAGACGGGTATGTCGGCGAACTTCTTGAGTTGCAGCAAGGGTGTGAAGGACCCTTTGGAAGTTCCAGTGGTTAGACGTGATTCGCCGCGAGAAGCCTCAGCGGAAATGGGCCTCATCTCGCCTGGAGGGCAAAACCTCCTGGATTTTCTCGAGTTGCGGCAGGTGCTCTCGACTTACGACGGGACCTCAGGGACCCGCTCTGGTGGCCTCAGGAAAGGCCAGTCCCCATGCGAATTCCTCGGGGGCCTCTGGGGATTCCTCTCCCGTCGATGCCGGGGCCTAAGACCTTGTGTGGAGTCGGGGCCGGAACCTGAGGATTCCTCTCCAGTGCTGACATGGATCTTGGGGTACTTCTGGAGTCTCCCCAGGGGAGTCAGTCCTCGTCTCGAATGCGGGCATGCACTTGCGCTTTCCTCCAGAGCGGTAGCAGCAGTGTCACGCAGTCCGCCGCGTGGATCAAAGGATCTATGGTTTTCCCTCGAGTCTTTCCCACGAGGCTTTCCCACGAGGCTTTCCCACAGGGCTGTCCCACGTGCACACGTGGTGGGAGTGGATCCTCGGCTTGAACGTCAAGGCAGTGCAGGGAAAACAGGTTCCTCTGGAATGGACTGACACATCTGGGGGACTCTTGGAATGGTGGCACGACCCTGGAGTTCCTCTCGCCTTTCCTGTGGAGAGCGCCTCCTCTTGAGATGCGACGGGAACGCCGGGAATTCTTTCCCTACGAAACAGGGAAAGGATCCCTCATCTCGAGCTAGGAGGCGGAAACGGGGCTCCCCTGGATGTGTGCGGGACCCCACGTGCTTCCTCTCGAGTGGAGACGGGTATGTCGGGGAACTTCTTGAGTTGCAGCAAGGGTGTGAAGGACCCTTTGGAAGTTCCAGTGGTTAGACGTGATTAGCCTCGAGAAGCCTCAGCGGAAATGGGCCTCATCTCGCCTGGAGGGCAAAACCTCCTGGATTTTCTCGAGTTGCGTCAAGTGCTCTCGACTTACGACGGGGACCTCAGGGACCCGCTCTGGTGGCCTCAGGAAAGGCCAGTCCCCATGCGAGTTCCTCGGGGGCGTCTCGGGATTCCTCTCCCGTCGATGCCGGGGCCTAAGACCTTGTGTGGAGTCGGGGCCGGAACCTGAGGATTCCTCTCCAGTGCTGACATGGATCTTGGGGTACTTCTGGAGTCTCCCCAGGGGAGTCAGTCCTCGTCTCGAATGCGGGCATGCACTTGCGCTTTCCTCCAGAGCGGTAGCAGCAGTGTCACGCAGTCCGCCGCGTGGATCAAAGGATCTATGGTTTTCCCTCGAGTCTTTCCCACGAGGCTTTCCCACGAGGCTTTCCCACAGGGCTGTCCCACGTGCACACGTGGTGGGAGTGGATGCTCGGCTTGAACGTCAAGGCAGTGCAGGGAAAACAGGTTCCTCTGGAATGGACTGACACATCTGGGGGACTCTTGGAATGGTGGCACGACCCTGGAGTTCCTCTCGCCTTTCCTGTGGAGAGCGCCTCCTCTTCAGATGCGACGGGAACGCCGGGAATTCTTTCCCTACGAAACAGGGAAAGGATCCCTCATCTCGAGCTAGGAGGCGGAAACGGGGCTCCCCTGGATGTGTGCGGGACCCCACGTGCTTCCTCTCGAGTGGAGACGGGTATGTCGGGGAACTTCTTGAGTTGCAGCAAGGGTGTGAAGGACCCTTTGGAAGTTCCAGTGGTTAGACGTGATTAGCCTCGAGAAGCCTCAGCGGAAATGGGCCTCATCTCGCCTGGAGGGCAAAACCTCCTGGATTTTCTCGAGTTGCGGCAAGTGCTCTCGACTTACGACGGGGACCTCAGGGACCCGCTCTGTTGGCCTCAGGAAAGGCCAGTCCCCATGCGAGTTCCTCGGGGCCTCTGGGGATTCCTCTCCCGTCGATGCCGGGGCCTAAGACCTTGTGTGGAGTCGGGGCCGGAACCTGAGGATTCCTCTCCAGTGCTGACATGGATCTTGGGGTACTTCTGGAGTCTCCCCAGGGGAGTCAGTCCTCGTCTCGAATGCGGGCATGCACTTGCGCTTTCCTCCAGAGCGGTAGCAGCAGTGTCACGCAGTCCGCCGCGTGGATCAAAGGATCTATGGTTTTCCCTCGAGTCTTTCCCACGAGGCTTTCCCACGAGGCTTTCCCACAGGGCTGTCCCACGTGCACACGTGGTGGCAGTGGATCCTCGGCTTGAAAGTCAAGGCAGTGCAGGGAAAACAGGTTCATCTGGAATGGACTGACACATCTGGGGGACTCTTGGAATGGTGGCACGACCCTGGAGTTCCTCTCGCCTTTCCTGTGGAGAGCGCCTCCTCTTGAGATGCCACGGGAACGCCGGGAATTCTTTCCCTTCGAAACAGGGAAAGGATCCCTCATCTCGAGCTATGAGGCGGAAACGGGGCTCCCCTGGATGTGTGCGGGACCCCCCGTGCTTCCTCTCGAGTGGAGACGGGTATGTCGGGGAACTTCTTGAGTTGCAGCAAGGGTGTGAAGGACCCTTTGGAAGTTCCAGTGGTTAGACGTGATTAGCCTCGAGAAGCCTCAGCGGAAATGGGCCTCATCTCGCCTGGAGGGCAAAACCTCCTGGATTTTCTCGAGTTGCGGCAGGTGCTCTCGACTTACGACGGGGACCTCAGGGACCCGCTCTGGTGGCCTCAGGAAACGCCAGTCCCCATGCGACTTCCTCGGGGGCCTCTCGGGATTCCTCTCCCGTCGATGCCGGGGCCTAAGACCTTGTGTGGAGTCGGGGCCGGAACCTGAGGATACCTCTCCAGTGCTGACATGGATCTTGGGGTACTTCTGGAGTCTCCCCAGGGGAGTCAGTCCTCGTCTCGAATGCGGGCATGCACTTGCGCTTTCCTCCAGAGCGGTAGCAGCAGTATCAGGCAGTCCGCCGCATGGATCAAAGGATCTATGTTTTTCCCTCGAGTCTTTCCCACGAGGCTTTCCCACGAGGCTTTCCCACAGGGCTGTCCCACGTGCACACGTGGTGGGAGTGGATCCTCGGCTTGAACGTCAAGGCAGTGCAGGGAAAACAGGTTCCTCTGGAATGGACTGACACATCTGGGGGACTCTTGGAATGGTGGCACGACCCTGGAGTTCCTCTCGCCTTTCCTGTGGAGAGCGCCTCCTCTTGAGATGCGACGGGAACGCCGGGAATTCTTTCCCTACGAAACAGGGAAAGGATCCCTCATCTCGAGCTAGGAGGCGGAAACGGGGCTCCCCTGGAGGTGTGCGGGACCCCCCGTGCTTCCTCTCGAGTGGAGACGAGTATGTCGGGGAACTTCTTGAGTTGCAGCAAGGGTGTGAAGGACCCTTTGGAAGTTCCAGTGGTTAGACGTGATTAGCCTCGAGAAGCCTCAGCGGAAATGGGCCTCATCTCGCCTGGAGGGCAAAACCTCCTGGATTTTCTCGAGTTGCGGCAGGTGCTCTCGACTTACGACGGGGACCTCAGGGACCCGCTCTGGTGGCCTCAGGAAAGGCCAGTCCCCATGCGATTCCTCGGGGGCCTCTGGGGATTCCTCTCCCGTCGATGCCGGGGCCTAAGACCTTGTGTGGAGTCGGGGCCGGAACCTGAGGATTCCTCTCCAGTGGTGACATGGATCTTGGGGTACTTCTGGAGTCTCCCCAGGGGAGTCAGTCCTCGTCTCGAATGCGGGCATGCACTTGCGCTTTCCTCCAGAGCGGTAGCAGCAGTGTCACGCAGTCAGCCGCGTGGATCAAAGGATCTATGGTTTTCCCTCGAGTCTTTCCCACGAGGCTTTCCCACGAGGCTTTCCCACAGGGCTGTCCCACGTGCACACGTGGTGGGAGTGGATACTCGGCTTGAACGTCAAGGCAGTGCAGGGAAAACAGGTTCCTCTGGAATGGACTGACACATCTGGGGGACTCTTGGAATGGTGGCACGACCCTGGAGTTCCTCTCGCCTTTCCTGTGGAGAGCGCCTCCTCTTGAGATGCGACGGGAACGCCGGGAATTCTTTCCCTACGAAACAGGGAAAGGATCCCTCATCTCGAGCTAGGAGGTGGAAACGGGGCTCCCCTGGATGTGTGCGGGACCCCACGTGCTTCCTCTCGAGTGGAGACGGGTATGTCGGGGAACTTCTTGAGTTGCAGCAAGGGTGTGAAGGACCCTTTGGAAGTTCCAGTGGTTAGACGTGATTAGCCTCGAGAAGCCTCAGCGGAAATGGGCCTCATCTCGACTGGAGGGCAAAACCTCCTGGATTTTCTCGAGTTGCGGCAGGTGCTCTCGACTTACGACGGGGACCTCAGGGACCCGCTCTGGTGGCCTCAGGAAAGGCCAGTCCCCATGCGAGTTCCTCGGGGGCCTCTCGGGATTCCTCTCCCGTCGATGCCGGGGCCTAAGACCTTGTGTGGAATCGGGGCCGGAACCTGCGGATTCCTCTCCAGTGCTGACATGGATCTTGGGGTACTTCTGGAGTCTCCCCAGGGGAGTCAGTCCTCGTCTCGAATGCGGGCATGCACTTGCGCTTTCCTCCAGAGCGGTAGCAGCAGTGTCACGCAGTCCGCCGCGTGGATCAAAGGATCTATGGTTTTCCCTCGAGTCTTTCCCACGAGGCTTTCCCACGAGGCTTTCCCACAGGGTTGTCCCACGTGCACACGTGGTGGGAGTCGATCCTCGGCTTGAACGTCAAGGCAGTGCAGGGAAAACAGGTTCCTCTGGAATGGACTGACACATCTGCGGGACTCTTGGAATGGTGGCACGACCCTGGAGTTCCTCTCGCCTTTCCTGTGGAGAGCGCCTCCTCTTGAGATGCGACGGGAACGCCGGGAATTCTTTCCCTACGAAACAGGGAAAGGATCCCTCATCTCGAGCTAGGAGGTGGAAACGGGGCTCCCCTGGATGTGTGCGGGACCCCACGTGCTTCCTCTCGAGTGGAGACGGGTATGTCGGGGAACTTCTTGAGTTGCAGCAAGGGTGTGAAGGACCCTTTGGAAGTTCCAGTGGTTAGACGTGATTAGCCTCGAGAAGCCTCAGCGGAAATGGGCCTCATCTCGACTGGAGGGCAAAACCTCCTGGATTTTCTCGAGTTGCGGCAGGTGCTCTCGACTTACGACGGGGACCTCAGGGACCCGCTCTGGTGGCCTCAGGAAAGGCCAGTCCCCATGCGAGTTCCTCGGGGGCCTCTCGGGATTCCTCTCCCGTCGATGCCGGGGCCTAAGACCTTGTGTGGAATCGGGGCCGGAACCTGCGGATTCCTCTCCAGTGCTGACATGGATCTTGGGGTACTTCTGGAGTCTCCCCAGGGGAGTCAGTCCTCGTCTCGAATGCGGGCATGCACTTGCGCTTTCCTCCAGAGCGGTAGCAGCAGTGTCACGCAGTCCGCCGCGTGGATCAAAGGATCTATGGTTTTCCCTCGAGTCTTTCCCACGAGGCTTTCCCACGAGGCTTTCCCACAGGGCTGTCCCACGTGCACACGTGGTGGGAGTGGATGCTCGGCTTGAACGTCAAGGCAGTGCAGGGAAAACAGGTTCCTCTGGAATGGACTGACACATCTGGGGGACTCTTGGAATGGTGGCACGACCCTGGAGTTCCTCTCGCCTTTCCTGTGGAGAGCGCCTCCTCTTGAGATGCGACGGGAACGCCGGGAATTCTTTCCCTACGAAACAGGGAAAGGATCCCTCATCTCGAGCTAGGAGGCGGAAACGGGGCTCCCCTGGATGTGTGCGGGACCCCACGTGCTTCCTCTCGAGTGGAGACGGGTATGTCGGGGAACTTCTTGAGTTGCAGCAAGGGTGTGAAGGACCCTTTGGAAGTTCCAGTGGTTAGACGTGATTCGCCGCGAGAAGCCTCAGCGGAAATGGGCCTCATCTCGCCTGGAGGGCAAAACCTCCTGGATTTTCTCGAGTTGCGGCAGGTGCTCTCGACTTACGGCGGGGACCTCAGGGACCCGCTCTGGTGGCCTCAGGAAAGGCCAGTCCCCATGCGAGTTCCTCGGGGGCCTCTCGGCATTCCTCTCCCGTCGATGCCGGGGCCTAAGACCTTGTGTGGAGTCGGGGCCGGAACCTGAGGATTCCTCTCCAGTGCTGACATGGATCTTGGGGTACTTCTGGAGTCTCCCCAGGGGAGTCAGTCCTCGTCTCGAATGCGGGCATGCACTTGCGCTTTCCTCCAGAGCGGTAGCAGCAGTGTCACGCAGTCCGCCGCGTGGATCAAAGGATCTATGGTTTTCCCTCGAGTCTTTCCCACGAGGCTTTCCCACGAGGCTTTCCCACAGGGCTGTCCCACGTGCACACGTGGTGGGAGTGGATCCTCGGCTTGAACGTCAAGGCAGTGCAGGGAAAACAGGTTCCTCTGAAATGGACTGACACATCTGGGGGACTCTTGGAATGGTGGCACGACCCTGGAGTTCCTCTCGCCTTTCCTGTGGAGAGCGCCTCCTCTTCAGATGCGACGGGAACGCCGGGAATTCTTTCCCTACGAAACAGGGAAAGGATCCCTTATCTCCAGCTAGGAGGCGGAAACGGGGCTCCCCTGGATGTGTGCGGGACCCCACGTGCTTCCTCTCGAGTGGAGACGGGTATGTCGGGGAACTTCTTGAGTTGCAGCAAGGGTGTGAAGGACCCTTTGGAAGTTCCAGTGGTTAGACGTGATTAGCCTCGAGAAGCCTCAGCGGAAATGGGCCTCATCTCGCCTGGAGGGCAAAACCTCCTGGATTTTCTCGAGTTGCGGCAGGTGCTCTCGACTTACGACGGGGACCTCAGGGACCCGCTCTGGTGGCCTCAGGAAAGGCCAGTCCCCATAAGAATTCCTCGGGGGCCTCTCGGGATTCCTCTCCCGTCGATGCCGGGGCCTAAGACCTTGTGTGGAGTCGGGGCCGGAACCTGAGGATTCCTCTCCAGTGCTGACATGGATCTTGGGGTACTTCTGGAGTCTCCCCAGGGGAGTCAGTCCTCGTCTCGAATGCGGGCATGCACTTGCGCTTTCCTCCGGAGCGGTAGCAGCAGTGTCACGAAGTCAGCCCCGTGGATCAAAGGATCTATGTTTTTCCCTCGAGTCTTTCCCACGAGGCTTTCCCACGAGGCTTTCCCACAGGGCTGTCCCACGTGCACACGTGGTGGGAGTCGATCCTCGGCTTGAACGTCAAGGCAGTGCAGGGAAAACAGGTTCCTCTGGAATGGACTGACACATCTGCGGGACTCTTGGAATGGTGGCACGACCCTGGAGTTCCTCTCGCCTTTCCTGTGGAGAGCGCCTCCCCTTGAGATGCGACGGGAACGCCGGGAATTCTTTCCCTACGAAACAGGGAACGGATCCCTCATCTCGAGCTAGGAGGCGGAAACGGGGCTCCCCTGGATGTGTGCGGGACCCCACGTGCTTCCTCTCGAGTGGAGACGGGTATGTCGGGGAACTTCTTGAGTTGCAGCAAGGGTGTGAAGGACCCTTTGGAAGTTCCAGTGGTTAGACGTGATTAGCCTCGAGAAGCCTCAGCGGAAATGGGCCTCATCTCGCCTGGAGAGCAAAACTTCCTGGATTTTCTCAAGTTGCGGCAGGTGCTCTCGACTTACGACGAGGACCTCAGGGACCCGCTCTGGTGGCCTCAGGAAAGGCCAGTCCCCATGCGAGTTCCTCGGGGGCCTCTCGGCATTCCTCTCCCCTCGATGCCGGGGCCTAAGACCTTGTGTGGAATCGGGGCCGGAACCTGCGGATTCCTCTCCAGTGCTGACATGGATCTTGGGGTACTTCTGGAGTCTCCCCAGGGGAGTCAGTCCTCGTCTCGAATGCGGGCATGCACTTGCGCTTTCCTCCAGAGCGGTAGCAGCAGTGTCACGCAGTCCGCCGCGTGGATCAAAGGATCTATGGTTTTCCCTCGAGTCTTTCCCACGAGGCTTTCCCACGAGGCTTTCCCACAGGGCTGTCCCACATGCACACGTGGTGGGAGTGGATGCTCGGCTTGAACGTCAAGGCAGTGCAGGGAAAACAGGTTCCTCTGGAATGGACTGACACATCTGGGGGACTCTTGGAATGGTGGCACGACCCTGGAGTTCCTCTCGCCTTTCCTGTGGAGAGCGCCTCCTCTTGAGATGCGACGGGAACGCCGGGAATTCTTTCCCTACGAAACAGGGAAAGGATCCCTCATCTCGAGCTAGGAGGCGGAAACGGGGCTCCCCTGGATGTGTGCGGGACCCCACGTGCTTCCTCTCGAGTGGAGACGGGTATGTCGGGGAACTTCTTGAGTTGCAGCAAGGGTGTGAAGGACCCTTTGGAAGTTCCAGTGGTTAGACGTGATTAGCCTCGAGAAGCCTCAGCGGAAATGGGCCTCATCTCGCCTGGAGGGCAAAACCTCCTGGATTTTCTCGAGTTGCGGCAGGTGCTCTCGACTTACGGCGGGGACCTCAGGGACCCGCTCTGGTGGCCTCAGGAAAGGCCAGTCCCCATGCGAGTTCCTCGGGGGCCTCTCGGGATTCCTCTCCCGTCGATGCCGGGGCCTAAGACCTTGTGTGGAGTCGGGGCCGGAACCTGAGGATTCCTCTCCAGTGCTGACATGGATCTTGGGGTAATTCTGGAGTCTCCCCAGGGGAGTCAGTCCTCGTCTCGAATGCGGGCATGCACTTGCGCTTTCCTCCAGAGCGGTAGCAGCAGTGTCACGTAGTCCGCCGCGTGGATCAAAGGATCTATGGTTTTCCCTCGAGTCTTTCCCACGAGGCTTTCCCACGAGGCTTTCCCACAGGGCTGTCCCACGTGCACACGTGGTGGGAGTGGATCCTCGGCTTGAACGTCAAGGCAGTGCAGGGAAAACAGGTTCCTCTGGAATGGACTGACACATCTGGGGGACTCTTGGAATGGTGGCACGACCCTGGAGTTCCTCTCGCCTTTCCTGTGGAGAGCGCCTCCTCTTGAGATGCGACGGGAACGCCGGGAATTCTTTCCCTACGAAACAGGGAAAGGATCCCTTATCTCCAGCTAGGAGGCGGAAACGGGGCTCCCCTGGATGTGTGCGGGACCCCACGTGCTTCCTCTCGAGTGGAGACGGGTATGTCGGGGAACTTCTTGAGTTGCAGCAAGGGTGTGAAGGACCCTTTGGAAGTTCCAGTGGTTAGACGTGATTAGCCTCGAGAAGCCTCAGCGGAAATGGGCCTCATCTCGCCTGGAGGGCAAAACCTCCTGGATTTTCTCGAGTTGCGGCAGGTGCTCTCGACTTACGACGGGGACCTCAGGGACCCGCTCTGGTGGCCTCAGGAAAGGCCAGTCCCCATAAGAATTCCTCGGGGGCCTCTCGGGATTCCTCTCCCGTCGATGCCGGGGCCTAAGACCTTGTGTGGAGTCGGGGCCGGAACCTGAGGATTCCTCTCCAGTGCTGACATGGATCTTGGGGTACTTCTGGAGTCTCCCCAGGGGAGTCAGTCCTCGTCTCGAATGCGGGCATGCACTTGCGCTTTCCTCCGGAGCGGTAGCAGCAGTGTCACGCAGTCAGCCCCGTGGATCAAAGGATCTATGTTTTTCCCTCGAGTCTTTCCCACGAGGCTTTCCCACGAGGCTTTCCCACAGGGCTGTCACACGTGCACACGTGGTGGGAGTCGATCCTCGGCTTGAACGTCAAGGCAGTGCAGGGAAAACAGGTTCCTCTGGAATGGACTGACACATCTGCGGGACTCTTGGAATGGTGGCACGACCCTGGAGTTCCTCTCGCCTTTCCTGTGGAGAGCGCCTCCCCTTGAGATGCGACGGGAACGCCGGGAATTCTTTCCCTACGAAACAGGGAAAGGATCCCTCATCTCGAGCTAGGAGGCGGAAAAGGGGCTCCCCTGGATGTGTGCGGGACCCCACGTGCTTCCTCTCGAGTGGAGACGGGTATGTCGGGGAACTTCTTGAGTTGCAGCAAGGGTGTGAAGGACCCTTTGGAAGTTCCAGTGGTTAGACGTGATTAGCCTCGAGAAGCCTCAGCGGAAATGGGCCTCATCTCGCCTGGAGAGCAAAACTTCCTGGATTTTCTCAAGTTGCGGCAGGTGCTCTCGACTTACGACGAGGACCTCAGGGACCCGCTCTGGTGGCCTCAGGAAAGGCCAGTCCCCATGCGAGTTCCTCGGGGGCCTCTCGGCATTCCTCTCCCCTCGATGCCGGGGCCTAAGACCTTGTGTGGAATCGGGGCCGGAACCTGCGGATTCCTCTCCAGTGCTGACATGGATCTTGGGGTACTTCTGGAGTCTCCCCAGGGGAGTCAGTCCTCGTCTCGAATGCGGGCATGCACTTGCGCTTTCCTCCAGAGCGGTAGCAGCAGTGTCACGCAGTCCGCCGCGTGGATCAAAGGATCTATGGTTTTCCCTCGAGTCTTTCCCACGAGGCTTTCCCACGAGGCTTTCCCACAGGGCTGTCCCACATGCACACGTGGTGGGAGTGGATGCTCGGCTTGAACGTCAAGGCAGTGCAGGGAAAACAGGTTCCTCTGGAATGGACTGACACATCTGGGGGACTCTTGGAATGGTGGCACGACCCTGGAGTTCCTCTCGCCTTTCCTGTGGAGAGCGCCTCCTCTTGAGATGCGACGGGAACGCCGGGAATTCTTTCCCTACGAAACAGGGAAAGGATCCCTCATCTCGAGCTAGGAGGCGGAAACGGGGCTCCCCTGGATGTGTGCGGGACCCCACGTGCTTCCTCTCGAGTGGAGACGGGTATGTCGGGGAACTTCTTGAGTTGCAGCAAGGGTGTGAAGGACCCTTTGGAAGTTCCAGTGGTTAGACGTGATTAGCCTCGAGAAGCCTCAGCGGAAATGGGCCTCATCTCGCCTGGAGGGCAAAACCTCCTGGATTTTCTCGAGTTGCGGCAGGTGCTCTCGACTTACGACAGGGACCTCAGGGACCCGCTCTGGTGGCCTCAGGAAAGGCCAGTCCCCATGCGAGTTCCTCGGGGGCCTCTCGGGATTCCTCTCCCGTCGATGCCGGGGCCTAAGACCTTGTGTGGAGTCGGGGCCGGAACCTGAGGATTCCTCTCCAGTGCTGACATGGATCTTGGGGTACTTCTGGAGTCTCCCCAGGGGAGTCAGTCCTCGTCTCGAATGCGGGCATGCACTTGCGCTTTCCTCCAGAGCGGTAGCAGCAGTGTCACGCAGTCCGCCGCGTGCATCAAAGGATCTATGGTTTTCCCTCGAGTCTTTCCCACGAGTCTTTCCCACGAGGCTTTCCCACAGGGCTGTCCCACGTGCACACGTGGTGGGAGTGGATCCTCGGCTTCAACGTCAAGGCAGTGCAGGGAAAACAGGTTCCTCTGGAATGGACTGACACATCTGGGGGACTCTTGGAATGGTGGCACGACCCTGGAGTTCCTCTCGCCTTTCCTGTGGAGAGCGCCTCCTCTTGAGATGCGACGGGAACGCCGGGAATTCTTTCCCTACGAAACAGGGAAAGGATCCCTCATCTCGAGCTAGGAGGCGGAAACGGGGCTCCCCTGGATGTGTGCGGGACCCCACGTGCTTCCTCTCGAGTGGAGACGGGTATGTCGGGGAACTTCTTGAGTTGCAGCAAGGGTGTGAAAGACCCTTTGGAAGTTCCAGTGGTTAGACGTGATTAGCCTCGAGAAGCCTCAGCGGAAATGGGCCTCATCTCGCCTGGAGGGCAAAACTTCCTGGATTTTCTCAAGTTGCGGCAGGTGCTCTCGACTTACGACGAGGACCTCAGGGACCCGCTCTGGTGGCCTCAGGAAAGGCCAGTCCCCATGCGAGTTCCTCGGGGGCCTCTCGGCATTCCTCTCCCGTCGATGCCGGGGCCTAAGACCTTGTGTGGTGTCGGGGCCGGAACCTGAGGATTCCTCTCCAGTGCTGACATGGATCTTGGGCTACTTCTTTAGTCTCCCCAGTGGAGTCAGTCCTCGTCTCGAATGCGGGCATGCACTTGCGCTTTCCTCCAGAGCGGTAGCAGCAGTGTCACGCAGTCCGCCGCGTGGATCAAAGGATCTATGGTTTTCCCTCGAGTCTTTCCAACGAGGCTTTCCCACGAGGCTTTCCCACAGGGCTGTCCCACGTGCACACGTGGTGGGAGTGGATCCTCGGCTTGAACGTCAAGGCAGTGCAGGGAAAACAGGTTCCTCTGGAATGAACTGACACATCTGGGGGACTCTTGGAATGGAGGCACGAAACTGGAGTTCCTCTCGCCTTTCCTGTGGAGAGCGCCTCCTCTTGAGATGCGACGGGAACGCCGGGAATTCTTTCCCTACGAAACAGGGAAAGGATCCCTCATCTCGAGCTAGGAGGTGGAAACGGGGCTCCCCTGGATGTGTGCGGGACCCCACGTGCTTCCTCTCGAGTGGAGACGGGTATGTCGGGGAACTTCTTGAGTTGCAGCAAGGGTGTGAAGGACCCTTTGGAAGTTCCAGTGGTTAGACGTGATTAGCCTCGAGAAGCCTCAGCGGAAATGGGCCTCATCTCGACTGGAGGGCAAAACCTCCTGGATTTTCTCGAGTTGCGGCAGGTGCTCTCGACTTACGACGGGGACCTCAGGGACCCGCTCTGGTGGCCTCAGGAAAGGCCAGTCCCCATGCGAGGTCCTCGGGGGCCTCTCGGGATTCCTCTCCCCTCGATGCCGGGGCCTAAGACCTTGTGTGGAATCGGGCCGGAACCTGCGGATTCCTCTCCAGTGCTGACATGGATCTTGGGGTACTTCTGGAGTCTCCCCAGGGGAGTCAGTCCTCGTCTCGAATGCGGGCATGCACTTGCGCTTTCCTCCAGAGCGGTAGCAGCAGTGTCACGCAGTCCGCCGCGTGGATCAAAGGATCTATGGTTTTCCCTCGAGTCTTTCCCACGAGGCTTTCCCACGAGGCTTTCCCACAGGGCTGTCCCAAGTGCACACGTGGTGGGAGTGGATGCTCGGCTTGAACGTCAAGGCAGTGCAGGGAAAACAGGTTCCTCTGGAATGGACTGACACATCTGGGGGACTCTTGGAATGGTGGCACGACCCTGGAGTTCCTCTCGCCTTTCCTGTGGAGAGCGCCTCCTCTTGAGATGCGACGGGAACGCCGGGAATTCTTTCCCTACGAAACAGGGAAAGGATCCCTCATCTCGAGCTAGGAGGCGGAAACGGGGCTCCCCTGGATGTGTGCGGGACCCCACGTGCTTCCTCTCGAGTGGAGACGGGTATGTCGGGGAACTTCTTGAGTTGCAGCAAGGGTGTGAAGGACCCTTTGGAAGTTCCAGTGGTTAGACGTGATTAGCCTCGAGAAGCCTCAGCGGAAATGGGCCTCATCTCGCCTGGAGGGCAAAACCTCCTGGATTTTCTCGAGTTGCGGCAGGTGCTCTCGACTTACGGCGGGGACCTCAGGGACCCGCTCTGGTGGCCTCAGGAAAGGCCAGTCCCCATGCGAGTTCCTCGGGGGCCTCTCGGGATTCCTCTCCCGTCGATGCCGGGGCCTAAGACCTTGTGTGGAGTCGGGGCCGGAACCTGAGGATTCCTCTCCAGTGCTGACATGGATCTTGGGGTACTTCTGGAGTCTCCCCAGGGGAGTCAGTCCTCGTCTCGAATGCGGGCATGCACTTGCGCTTTCCTCCAGAGCGGTAGCAGCAGTGTCAGGCAGTCCGCCGCGTGGATCAAAGGATCTATGGTTTTCCCTCGAGTCTTTCCCACGAGGCTTTCCCACGAGGCTTTCCCACAGGGCTGTCCCACGTGCACACGTGGTGGGAGTGGATCCTCGGCTTGAACGTCAAGGCAGTGCAGGGAAAACAGGTTCCTCTGGAATGGACTGACACATCTGGGGGACTCTTGGAATGGTGGCACGACCCTGGAGTTCCTCTCGCCTTTCCTGTGGAGAGCGCCTCCTCTTGAGATGCGACGGGAACGCCGGGAATTCTTTCCCTACGAAACAGGGAAAGGATCCCTCATCTCGAGCTAGGAGGCGGAAACGGGGCTCCCCTGGATGTGTGCGGGACCCCACGTGCTTCCTCTCGAGTGGAGACGGGTATGTCGGGGAACTTCTTGAGTTGCAGCAAGGGTGTGAAGGACCCTTTGGAAGTTCCAGTGGTTAGACGTGATTAGCCTCGAGAAGCCTCAGCGGAAATGGGCCTCATCTCGCCTGGAGGGCAAAACCGCCTGGATTTTCTCGAGTTGCGGCAGGTGCTCTCGACTTACGACGGGGACCTCAGGGACCCGCTCTGGTGGCCTCAGGAAAGGCCAGTCCCCATGCGAGTTCCTCGGGGGCCTTTCGGCATTCCTCTCCCGTCGATGCCGGGGCCTAAGACCTTGTGTGGAGTCGGAGCCGGAACCTGAGGATTCCTCTCCAGTGCTGACATGGATCTTGGGTTACTTCTGGAGTCTCCCCAGGGGAGTCAGTCCTCGTCTCGAATGCGGGCATGCACTTGCGCTTTCCTCCAGAGCGGTAGCAGCAGTGTCACGCAGTCCGCCGCGTGCATCAAAGGATCTATGGTTTTCCCTCGAGTCTTTCCCACGAGGCTTTCCCACGAGGCTTTCCCACAGGGCTGTCCCACGTGCACACGTGGTGGGAGTCGATCCTCGGCTTGAACGTCAAGGCAGTGCAGGGAAAACAGGTTCCTCTGGAATGGACTGACACATCTGTGGGTCTCTTGGAATGGTGGCAGGACCCTGGAGTTCCTCTCGCCTTTCCTGTGGAGAGCGCCTCCTCTTGAGATGCGACGGGAACGCCGGGAATTCTTTCCCTACGAAACAGGGAAAGGATCCCTCATCTCGAGCTAGGAGGAGGAAAAAGGGCTCCCCTGGATGTGTGCGGGACCCCACGTGCTTCCTCTCGAGTGGAGACGGGTATGTCGCGGAACTGCTTCAGTTACATCAAGGGTGTGAAGGACCCTTTGGAAGTTCAAGTGGTTACATGTGATTAGCCTCGAGAAGTCTCAGTGGAAATGGGCCTCATCTCGCCTGGAGGGCAAAACCTCCTGGATTTTCTCGAGATGCGGCTGGTGCTCTCGACTTACGATGGGGACCTCAGGGACCCGCTCTGGTGGCCTCAGGAAAGGCCAGTCCCCATGCGAGTTCCTCGGGGGCCTCTCGGGATTCCTCTCCCGTCGATGCCGGGGCCTAAGACCTTGTGTGGAGTCGGGGCCGGAACCTGAGGATTCCTCTCCAGTGCTGACATGGATCTTGGGGTACTTCTGGAGTCTCCCCAGGGGAGTCAGTCCTCGTCTCGAATGCGGGCATGCACTTGCGCTTTCCTCCAGAGCGGTAGCAGCAGTGTCACGCAGTCCGCCGCGTGGATCAAAGGATCTATGGTTTTCCCTCGAGTCTTTCCCACGAGGCTTTCCCACGAGGCTTTCCCACAGAGCTGTCCCACGTGCACACGTGGTGGGAGTGGATCCTCGGTTGAACGTCAAGGCAGTGCAGGGAAAACAGGTTCCTCTGGAATGGACTGACACATCTGGGGGACTCTTGGAATGGTGGCACGACCCTGGAGTTCCTCTCGCCTTTGCTGTGGAGAGCGCCTCCTCTTGAGATGCGACGGGAACGCCGGGAATTCTTTCCCTACGAAACAGGGAAAGGATCCCTCATCTCGAGCTAGGAGGCGGAAACGGGGCTCCCCTGGATGTGTGCGGGACCCCACGTGCTTCCTCTCGAGTGGAGACGGGTATGTCGGGGAACTTCTTGAGTTGCAGCAAGGGTGTGAAGGACCCTTTGGAAGTTCCAGTGGTTAGACGTGATTAGCCTCGAGAAGCCTCAGCGGAAATGGGCCTCATCTCGCCTGGAGGGCAAAACCTCCTGGATTTTCTCGAGTTGCGGCAGGTGCTCTCGACTTACGACGGGGACGTCAGGGACCCGCTCTGGTGGCCTCAGGAAAGGCCAGTCCCCATGCGAGTTCCTCGGGGGCCTCTCGGGATTCCTCTCCCGTCGATGCCGGGGCCTAAGACCTTGTGTGGAGTCGGGGCCGGAACCTGAGGATTCCTCTCCAGTGCTGACATGGATCTTGGGGTACTTCTGGAGTCTCCCCAGGGGAGTCAGTCCTCGTCTCGAATGCGGGCATGCACTTGCGCTTTCCTCCAGAGCGGTAGCAGCAGTGTCAGGCAGTCCGCCGCGTGGATCAAAGGATCTATGGTTTTCCCTCGAGTCTTTCCCAAGAGGCTTTCCCACGAGGCTTTCCCACAGGGCTGTCCCACGTGCACACGTGGTGGGAGTCGATCCTCGGCTTGAACGTCAAGGCAGTGCAGGGAAAACAGGTTCCTCTGGAATGGACTGACACATCTGGGGGACTCTTGGAATGGTGGCACGACCCTGGAGTTCCCATCGCCTTTCCTGTGGAGAGCGCCTCCTCTTGAGATGCGACGGGAACGCCGGGAATTCTTTCCCTACGAAACAGGGAAAGGATCCCTCATCTCGAGCTAGGAGGCGGAAACGGGGCTCCCCTGGATGTGTGCGGGACCCCATGTGCTTCCTCTCGAGTGGAGACGGGTATGTCGGGGAACTTCTTGAGTTGCAGCAAGGGTGTGAAGGACCCTTTGGAAGTTCCAGTGGTTAGACGTGATTAGCCTCGAGAAGCCTCAGCGAAAATGGGCCTCATCTCGCCTGGAGGGAAAAACCTCCTGGATTTTCTCGAGTTGCGGCAGGTGCTCTCGACTTACGACGGGGACCTCAGGGACTCGCTCTGGTGGCCTCAGGAAAGGCCAGTCCCCATGCGAGTTCCTCGGGGGCCTCTCGGGATTCCTCTCCCGTCGATGCCGGTGCCTAAGACCTTGTGTGGAGTCGGAGCCGGAACCTGAGGATTCCTCTCCAGTGCTGACATGGATCTTGGGTTACTTCTGGAGTCTCCCCAGGGGAGTCAGTCCTCGTCTCGAATGCGGGCATGCACTTGCGCTTTCCTCCATAGCGGTAGCAGCAGTGTCACGCAGTCCGCCGCGTGCATCAAAGGATCTATGGTTTTCCCTCGAGTCTTTCCCAGGAGGCTTTCCCACGAGGCTTTCCCACAGGGCTGTCCCACGTGCACACGTGGTGGGAGTCGATCCTCGGCTTGAACGTCAAGGCAGTGCAGGGAAAACAGGTTCCTCTGGAATGGACTGACACATCTGTGGGTCTCTTGGAATGGTGGCAGGACCCTGGAGTTCCTATCGCCTTTCCTGTGGAGAGCGCCTCCTCTTGAGATGCGACGGGAACGCCGGGAATTCTTTCCCTAAGAAACAGGGAAAGGATCCCTCATCTCGAGCTAGGAGGCGGAAACAGGGCTCCCCTGGATGTGTGCGGGACCCCACGTGCTTCCTCTCGAGTGGAGACGGGTATGTCGGGGAACTTCTTGAGTTGCAGCAAGGGTGTGAAGGACCCTTTGGAAGTTCCAGTGGTTAGACGTGATTAGCCTCGAGAAGCCTCAGCGGAAATGGGCCTCATCTCGCCTGGAGGGCAAAACCTCCTGGATTTTCTCGAGTTGCGGCAGGTGCTCTCGACTTACGACGGGGACCTCAGGGACCCGCTCTGGTGGCCTCAGGAAAGGCCAGTCCCCATAAGAATTCCTCGGGGGCCTCTCGGGATTCCTCTCCCGTCGATGCCGGGGCCTAAGACCTTGTGTGGAGTCGGGGCCGGAACCTGAGGATTCCTCTCCAGTGCTGACATGGATCTTGGGGTACTTCTGGAGTCTCCCCAGGGGAGTCAGTCCTCGTCTCGAATGCGGGCATGCACTTGCGCTTTCCTCCGGAGCGGTAGCAGCAGTGTCACGCAGTCAGCCCCGTGGATCAAAGGATCTATGTTTTTCCCTCGAGTCTTTCCCACGAGGCTTTCCCACGAGGCTTTCCCACAGGGCTGTCCCACGTGCACACGTGGTGGGAGTCGATCCTCGGCTTGAACGTCAAGGCAGTGCAGGGAAAACAGGTTCCTCTGGAATGGACTGACACATCTGCGGGACTCTTGGAATGGTGGCACGACCCTGGAGTTCCTCTCGCCTTTCCTGTGGAGAGCGCCTCCCCTTGAGATGCGACGGGAACGCCGGGAATTCTTTCCCTACGAAACAGGGAAAGGATCCCTCATCTCGAGCTCGGAGGCGGAAACGGGGCTCCCCTGGATGTGTGCGGGACCCCACGTGCTTCCTCTCGAGTGGAGACGGGTATGTCGGCGAACTTCTTGAGTTGCAGCAAGGGTGTGAAGGACCCTTTGGAAGTTCCAGTGGTTAGACGTGATTAGCCTCGAGAAGCCTCAGCGGAAATGGGCCTCATCTCGCCTGGAGAGCAAAACTTCCTGGATTTTCTCAAGTTGCGGCAGGTGCTCTCGACTTACGACGAGGACCTCAGGGACCCGCTCTGGTGGCCTCAGGAAAGGCCAGTCCCCATGCGAGTTCCTCGGGGGCCTCTCGGCATTCCTCTCCCCTCGATGCCGGGGCCTAAGACCTTGTGTGGAATCGGGGCCGGAACCTGCGGATTCCTCTCCAGTGCTGACATGGATCTTGGGGTACTTCTGGAGTCTCCCCAGGGGAGTCAGTCCTCGTCTCGAATGCGGGCATGCACTTGCGCTTTCCTCCAGAGCGGTAGCAGCAGTGTCACGCAGTCCGCCGCGTGGATCAAAGGATCTATGGTTTTCCCTCGAGTCTTTCCCACGAGGCTTTCCCACGAGGCTTTCCCACAGGGCTGTCCCACATGCACACGTGGTGGGAGTGGATGCTCGGCTTGAACGTCAAGGCAGTGCAGGGAAAACAGGTTCCTCTGGAATGGACTGACACATCTGGGGGACTCTTGGAATGGTGGCACGACCCTGGAGTTCCTCTCGCCTTTCCTGTGGAGAGCGCCTCCTCTTGAGATGCGACGGGAACGCCGGGAATTCTTTCCCTACGAAACAGGGAAAGGATCCCTCATCTCGAGCTAGGAGGCGGAAACGGGGCTCCCCTGGATGTGTGCGGGACCCCACGTGCTTCCTCTCGAGTGGAGACGGGTATGTCGGGGAACTTCTTGAGTTGCAGCAAGGGTGTGAAGGACCCTTTGGAAGTTCCAGTGGTTAGACGTGATTAGCCTCGAGAAGCCTCAGCGGAAATGGGCCTCATCTCGCCTGGAGGGCAAAACCTCCTGGATTTTCTCGAGTTGCGGCAGGTGCTCTCGACTTACGACAGGGACCTCAGGGACCCGCTCTGGTGGCCTCAGGAAAGGCCAGTCCCCATGCGAGTTCCTCGGGGGCCTCTCGGGATTCCTCTCCCGTCGATGCCGGGGCCTAAGACCTTGTGTGGAGTCGGGGCCGGAACCTGAGGATTCCTCTCCAGTGCTGACATGGATCTTGGGGTACTTCTGGAGTCTCCCCAGGGGAGTCAGTCCTCGTCTCGAATGCGGACATGCACTTGCGCTTTCCTCCAGAGCGGTAGCAGCAGTGTCACGCAGTCCGCCGCGTGCATCAAAGGATCTATGGTTTTCCCTCGAGTCTTTCCCACGAGTCTTTCCCACGAGGCTTTCCCACAGGGCTGTCCCACGTGCACACGTGGTGGGAGTGGATCCTCGGCTTGAACGTCAAGGCAGTGCAGGGAAAACAGGTTCCTCTGGAATGGACTGACACATCTGGGGGACTCTTGGAATGGTGGCACGACCCTGGAGTTCCTCTCGCCTTTCCTGTGGAGAGCGCCTCCTCTTGAGATGCGACGGGAACGCCGGGAATTCTTTCCCTACGAAACAGGGAAAGGATCCCTCATCTCGAGCTAGGAGGCGTAAACGGGGCTCCCCTGGATGTGTGCGGGACCCCACGTGCTTCCTCTCGAGTGGAGACGGGTATGTCGGGGAACTTCTTGAGTTGCAGCAAGGGTGTGAAAGACCCTTTGGAAGTTCCAGTGGTTAGACGTGATTAGCCTCGAGAAGCCTCAGCGGAAATGGGCCTCATCTCGCCTGGAGGGCAAAACTTCCTGGATTTTCTCAAGTTGCGGCAGGTGCTCTCGACTTACGACGAGGACCTCAGGGACCCGCTCTGGTGGCCTCAGGAAAGGCCAGTCCCCATGCGAGTTCCTCGGGGGCCTCTCGGCATTCCTCTCCCGTCGATGCCGGGGCCTAAGACCTTGTGTGGTGTCGGGGCCGGAACCTGAGGATTCCTCTCCAGTGCTGACATGGATCTTGGGCTACTTCTTTAGTCTCCCCAGTGGAGTCAGTCCTCGTCTCGAATGCGGGCATGCACTTGCGCTTTCCTCCAGAGCGGTAGCAGCAGTGTCACGCAGTCCGCCGCGTGGATCAAAGGATCTATGGTTTTCCCTCGAGTCTTTCCAACGAGGCTTTCCCACGAGGCTTTCCCACAGGGCTGTCCCACGTGCACACGTGGTGGGAGTCGATCCTCGGCTTGAACGTCAAGGCAGTGCAGGGAAAACAGGTTCCTCTGGAATGAACTGACACATCTGGGGGACTCTTGGAATGGAGGCACGAAACTGGAGTTCCTCTCGCCTTTCCTGTGGAGAGCGCCTCCTCTTGAGATGCGACGGGAACGCCGGGAATTCTTTCCCTACGAAACAGGGAAAGGATCCCTCATCTCGAGCTAGGAGGTGGAAACGGGGCTCCCCTGGATGTGTGCGGGACCCCACGTGCTTCCTCTCGAGTGGAGACGGGTATGTCGGGGAACTTCTTGAGTTGCAGCAAGGGTGTGAAGGACCCTTTGGAAGTTCCAGTGGTTAGACGTGATTAGCCTCGAGAAGCCTCAGCGGAAATGGGCCTCATCTCGACTGGAGGGCAAAACCTCCTGGATTTTCTCGAGTTGCGGCAGGTGCTCTCGACTTACGACGGGGACCTCAGGGACCCGCTCTGGTGGCCTCAGGAAAGGCCAGTCCCCATGCGAGTTCCTCGGGGGCCTCTCGGGATTCCTCTCCCGTCGATGCCGGGGCCTAAGACCTTGTGTGGAATCGGGCCGGAAACTGCGGATTCCTCTCCAGTGCTGACATGGATCTTGGGGTACTTCTGGAGTCTCCCCAGGGGAGTCAGTCCTCGTCTCGAATGCGGGCATGCACTTGCGCTTTCCTCCAGAGCGGTAGCAGCAGTGTCAGGCAGTCCGCCGCGTGGATCAAAGGATCTATGGTTTTCCCTCGAGTCTTTCCCACGAGGCTTTCCCACGAGGCTTTCCCACAGGGCTGTCCCACGTGCACACGTGGTGGGAGTGGATCCTCGGCTTGAACGTCAAGGCAGTGCAGGGAAAACAGGTTCCTCTGGAATGGACTGACACATCTGGGGGACTCTTGGAATGGTGGCACGACCCTGGAGTTCCTCTCGCCTTTCCTGTGGAGAGCGCCTCCTCTTGAGATGCGACGGGAACGCCGGGAATTCTTTCCCTACGAAACAGGGAAAGGATCCCTCATCTCGAGCTAGGAGGCGGAAACGGGGCTCCCCTGGATGTGTGCGGGACCCCACGTGCTTCCTCTCGAGTGGAGACGGGTATGTCGGGGAACTTCTTGAGTTGCAGCAAGGGTGTGAAGGACCCTTTGGAAGTTCCAGTGGTTAGACGTGATTAGCCTCGAGAAGCCTCAGCGGAAATGGGCCTCATCTCGCCTGGAGGGCAAAACCTCCTGGATTTTCTCGAGTTGCGGCAGGTGCTCTCGACTTACGGCGGGGACCTCAGGGACCCGCTCTGGTGGCCTCAGGAAAGGCCAGTCCCCATGCGAGTTCCTCGGGGGCCTTTCGGCATTCCTCTCCCGTCGATGCCGGGGCCTAAGACCTTGTGTGGAGTCGGAGCCGGAACCTGAGGATTCCTCTCCAGTGCTGACATGGATCTTGGGTTACTTCTGGAGTCTCCCCAGGGGAGTCAGTCCTCGTCTCGAATGCGGGCATGCACTTGCGCTTTCCTCCAGAGCGGTAGCAGCAGTGTCACGCAGTCCGCCGCGTGCATCAAAGGATCTATGGTTTTCCCTCGAGTCTTTCCCACGAGGCTTTCCCACGAGGCTTTCCCACAGGGCTGTCCCACGTGCACACGTGGTGGGAGTCGATCCTCGGCTTGAACGTCAAGGCAGTGCAGGGAAAACAGGTTCCTCTGGAATGGACTGACACATCTGTGGGTCTCTTGGAATGGTGGCAGGACCCTGGAGTTCCTCTCGCCTTTCCTGTGGAGAGCGCCTCCTCTTGAGATGCGACGGGAACGCCGGGAATTCTTTCCCTACGAAACAGGGAAAGGATCCCTCATCTCGAGCTAGGAGGAGGAAAAAGGGCTCCCCTGGATGTGTGCGGGACCCCACGTGCTTCCTCTCGAGTGGAGACGGGTATGTCGCGGAACTGCTTCAGTTACATCAAGGGTGTGAAGGACCCTTTGGAAGTTCAAGTGGTTAGATGTGATTAGCCTCGAGAAGTCTCAGTGGAAATGGGCCTCATCTCGCCTGGAGGGCAAAACCTCCTGGATTTTCTCGAGATGCGGCTGGTGCTCTCGACTTACGATGGGGACCTCAGGGACCCGCTCTGGTGGCCTCAGGAAAGGCCAGTCCCCATGCGAGTTCCTCGGGGGCCTCTCGGGATTCCTCTCCCGTCGATGCCGGGGCCTAAGACCTTGTGTGGAGTCGGGGCCGGAACCTGAGGATTCCTCTCCAGTGCTGACATGGATCTTGGGGTACTTCTGGAGTCTCCCCAGGGGAGTCAGTCCTCGTCTCGAATGCGGGCATGCACTTGCGCTTTCCTCCAGAGCGGTAGCAGCAGTGTCACGCAGTCCGCCGCGTGGATCAAAGGATCTATGGTTTTCCCTCGAGTCTTTCCCACGAGGCTTTCCCACGAGGCTTTCCCACAGAGCTGTCCCACGTGCACACGTGGTGGGAGTGGATCCTCGGTTGAACGTCAAGGCAGTGCAGGGAAAACAGGTTCCTCTGGAATGGACTGACACATCTGGGGGACTCTTGGAATGGTGGCACGACCCTGGAGTTCCTCTCGCCTTTCCTGTGGAGAGCGCCTCCTCTTGAGATGCGACGGGAACGCCGGGAATTCTTTCCCTACGAAACAGGGAAAGGATCCCTCATCTCGAGCTAGGAGGCGGAAACGGGGCTCCCCTGGATGTGTGCGGGACCCCACGTGCTTCCTCTCGAGTGGAGACGGGTATGTCGGGGAACTTCTTGAGTTGCAGCAAGGGTGTGAAGGACCCTTTGGAAGTTCCAGTGGTTAGACGTGATTAGCCTCGAGAAGCCTCAGCGGAAATGGGCCTCATCTCGCCTGGAGGGCAAAACCTCCTGGATTTTCTCGAGTTGCGGCAGGTGCTCTCGACTTACGACGGGGACGTCAGGGACCCGCTCTGGTGGCCTCAGGAAAGGCCAGTCCCCATGCGAGTTCCTCGGGGGCCTCTCGGGATTCCTCTCCCATCGATGCCGGGGCCTAAGACCTTGTATGGAGTCGGGCCGGAACCTGAGGATTCCTCTCCAGTGCTGACATGGATCTTGGGGTACTTCTGGAGTCTCCCCAGGGGAGTCAGTCCTCGTCTCGAATGCGGGCATGCACTTGCGCTTTCCTCCAGAGCGGTAGCAGCAGTGTCAGGCAGTCCGCCGCGTGGATCAAAGGATCTATGGTTTTCCCTCGAGTCTTTCCCAAGAGGCTTTCCCACGAGGCTTTCCCACAGGGCTGTCCCACGTGCACACGTGGTGGGAGTCGATCCTCGGCTTGAACGTCAAGGCAGTGCAGGGAAAACAGGTTCCTCTGGAATGGACTGACACATCTGGGGGACTCTTGGAATGGTGGCACGACCCTGGAGTTCCCATCGCCTTTCCTGTGGAGAGCGCCTCCTCTTGAGATGCGACGGGAACGCCGGGAATTCTTTCCCTACGAAACAGGGAAAGGATCCCTCATCTCGAGCTAGGAGGCGGAAACGGGGCTCCCCTGGATGTGTGCGGGACCCCATGTGCTTCCTCTCGAGTGGAGACGGGTATGTCGGGGAACTTCTTGAGTTGCAGCAAGGGTGTGAAGGACCCTTTGGAAGTTCCAGTGGTTAGACGTGATTAGCCTCGAGAAGCCTCAGCGAAAATGGGCCTCATCTCGCCTGGAGGGCAAAACCTCCTGGATTTTCTCGAGTTGCGGCAGGTGCTCTCGACTTACGAAGGGGACCTCAGGGACTCGCTCTGGTGGCCTCAGGAAAGGCCAGTCCCCATGCGAGTTCCTCGGGGGCCTCTCGGGATTCCTCTCCCGTCGATGCCGGGGCCTAAGACCTTGTGTGGAGTCGGAGCCGGAACCTGAGGATTCCTCTCCAGTGCTGACATGGATCTTGGGGTACTTCTGGAGTCTCCCCAGGGGAGTCAGTCCTCGTCTCGAATGCGGGAATGCACTTGCGCTTTCCTCCATAGCGGTAGCAGCAGTGTCACGCAGTCCGCCGCGTGCATCAAAGGATCTATGGTTTTCCCTCGAGTCTTTCCCACGAGGCTTTCCCACGAGGCTTTCCCACAGGGCTGTCCCACGTGCACACGTGGTGGGAGTCGATCCTCGGCTTGAACGTCAAGGCAGTGCAGGGAAAACAGGTTCCTCTGGAATGGACTGACACATCTGTGGGTCTCTTGGAATGGTGGCACGACCCTGGAGTTCCTCTCGCCTTTCCTGCGGAGAGCGCCTCCTCTTGAGATGCGACAGGAACGCCGGGAATTCTTTCCCTACGAAACAGGGAAAGGATCCCTCATCTCGAGCTAGGAGGCGGAAACAGGGCTCCCCTGGATGTGTGCGGGACCCCACGTGCTTCCTCTCGAGTGGAGACGGGTATGTCGCGGAACTGCTTCAGTTGCAGCAAGGGTGTGAAGGACCCTTTGGAAGTTCCAGTGGTTAGACGTGATTAGCCTCGAGAAGCCTCAGCGGAAATGGGCCTCATCTCGCCTGGAGGGCAAAACCTCCTGGATTTTCTCGAGTTGCGGCAGGTGCTCTCGACTTACGACGGGGACGTCAGGGACCCGCTCTGGTGGCCTCAGGAAAGGCCAGTCCCCATGCGACTTCCTCGGGGGCCTCTCGGGATTCCTCTCCCGTCGATGCCGGGGCCTAAGACCTTGTGTGGAGTCGGGGCCGGAACCTGAGGATTCCTCTCCAGTGCTGACATGGATCTTGGGGTACTTCTGGAGTCTCCCCAGGGGAGTCAGTCCTCGTCTCGAATGCGGGCATGCACTTGCGCTTTCCTCCAGAGCGGTAGCAGCAGTGTCACGCAGTCCGCCGCGTGGATCAAAGGATCTATGGTTTTCCCTCGAGTCTTTCCCAAGAGGCTTTCCCACGAGGCTTTCCCACAGGGCTGTCCCACGTGCACACGTGGTGGGAGTCGATCCTCGGCTTGAACGTCAAGGCAGTGCAGGGAAAACAGGTTCCTCTGGAATGGACTGACACATCTGGGGGACTCTTGGAATGGTGGCACGACCCTGGAGTTCCTCTCGCCTTTCCTGTGGAGAGCGCCTCCTCTTGAGATGCGACGGGAACGCCGGGAATTCTTTCCCTACGAAATAGGGAAAGGATCCCTCATCTCGAACTAGGAGGCGGAAATGGGGCTCCCCTGGATGTGTGCGGGACCCCACGTGCTTCCTCTCGAGTGGAGACGGGTATGTCGCGGAACTTCTTGAGTTGCAGCAAGGGTGTGAAGGACCCTTTGGAAGTTCCAGTGGTTAGACGTGATTAGCCTCGAGAAGCCTCAGCGGAAATGGGCCTCATCTCGCCTGGAGGGCAAAACCTCCTGGATTTTCTCGAGTTGCGGCAGGTGCTCTCGACTTACGACGGGGACCTCAGGGACCCGCTCTGGTGGCCTCAGGAAAGGCCAGTCCCCATGCGAGTTCCTCGGGGCCTCTCGGGATTCCTCTCCCGTCGATGCCGGGGCCTAAGACCTTGTGTGGAGTCGGGGCCGGAACCTGAGGATTCCTCTCCAGTGCTGACATGGATCTTGGGGTACTTCTGGAGTCTCCCCAGTGGAGTCAGTCCTCGTCTCGAATGCGGGCATGCACTTGCGCTTTCCTCCAGAGCGGTAGCAGCAGTGTCACGCAGTCCGCCGCGTGGATCAAAGGATCTATGGTTTTCCCTCGAGTCTTTCCCACGAGGCTTTCCCACGAGGCTGTCCCACGTGCACACGTGGTGGGAGTCGATCCTCGGCTTGAACGTCAAGGCAGTGCAGGGAAAACAGGTTCCTCTGGAATGGACTGACACATCTGGGGGACTCTTGGAATGGAGGCACGACCCTGGAGTTCCTCTCGCCTTTCCTGTGGAGAGCGCCTCCTCTTGAGATGCGACGGGAACGCCGGGAATTCTTTCCCTACGAAACAGGGAAAGGATCCCTCATCTCGAGCTAGGAGGCGGAAACGGGGCTCCCCTGGATGTGTGCGGGACCCCACGTGCTTCCTCTCGAGTGGAGACGGGTATGTCGGGGAACTTCTTGAGTTGCAGCAAGGGTGTGAAGGACCCTTTGGAAGTTCCAGTGGTTAGACGTGATTAGCCTCGAGAAGCCTCAGCGGAAATGGGCCTCATCTCGCCTGGAGGGCAAAACCTCCTGGATTTTCTCGAGTTGCGGCAGGTGCTCTCGACTTACGACGGGGACCTCAGGGACCCGCTCTGGTGGCCTCAGGAAAGGCCAGTCCCCATGCGAGTTCCTCGGGGGCCTCTCGGGATTCCTCTCCCGTCGATGCCGGGGCCTAAGACCTTGTGTGGAGTCGGGGCCGGAACCTGAGGATTCCTCTCCAGTGCTGACATGGATCTTGGGGTACTTCTGGAGTCTCCCCAGGGGAGTCAGTCCTCGTCTCGAATGCGGGCATGCACTTGCGCTTTCCTCCAGAGCGGTAGCAGCAGTGTCAGGCAGTCCGCCGCGTGGATCAAAGGATCTATGGTTTTCCCTCGAGTCTTTCCCACGAGGCTTTCCCACGAGGCTTTCCCACAGGGCTGTCCCACGTGCACACGTGGTGGGAGTGGATCCTCGGCTTGAACGTCAAGGCAGTGCAGGGAAAACAGGTTCCTCTGGAATGGACTGACACATCTGGGGGACTCTTGGAATGGTGGCACGACCCTGGAGTTCCTCTCGCCTTTCCTGTGGAGAGCGCCTCCTCTTGAGATGCGACGGGAACGCCGGGAATTCTTTCCCTACGAAACAGGGAAAGGATCCCTCATCTCGAGCTAGGAGGCGGAAACGGGGCTCCCCTGGATGTGTGCGGGACCCCACGTGCTTCCTCTCGAGTGGAGACGGGTATGTCGGGGAACTTCTTGAGTTGCAGCAAGGGTGTGAAGGACCCTTTGGAAGTTCCAGTGGTTAGACGTGATTAGCCTCGAGAAGCCTCAGCGGAAATGGGCCTCATCTCGCCTGGAGGGCAAAACCTCCTGGATTTTCTCGAGTTGCGGCAGGTGCTCTCGACTTACGGCGGGGACCTCAGGGACCCGCTCTGGTGGCCTCAGGAAAGGCCAGTCCCCATGCGAGTTCCTCGGGGGCCTTTCGGCATTCCTCTCCCGTCGATGCCGGGGCCTAAGACCTTGTGTGGAGTCGGAGCCGGAACCTGAGGATTCCTCTCCAGTGCTGACATGGATCTTGGGTTACTTCTGGAGTCTCCCCAGGGGAGTCAGTCCTCGTCTCGAATGCGGGCATGCACTTGCGCTTTCCTCCAGAGCGGTAGCAGCAGTGTCACGCAGTCCGCCGCGTGCATCAAAGGATCTATGGTTTTCCCTCGAGTCTTTCCCACGAGGCTTTCCCACGAGGCTTTCCCACAGGGCTGTCCCACGTGCACACGTGGTGGGAGTCGATCCTCGGCTTGAACGTCAAGGCAGTGCAGGGAAAACAGGTTCCTCTGGAATGGACTGACACATCTGTGGGTCTCTTGGAATGGTGGCAGGACCCTGGAGTTCCTCTCGCCTTTCCTGTGGAGAGCGCCTCCTCTTGAGATGCGACGGGAACGCCGGGAATTCTTTCCCTACGAAACAGGGAAAGGATCCCTCATCTCGAGCTAGGAGGAGGAAAAAGGGCTCCCCTGGATGTGTGCGGGACCCCACGTGCTTCCTCTCGAGTGGAGACGGGTATGTCGCGGAACTGCTTCAGTTACATCAAGGGTGTGAAGGACCCTTTGGAAGTTCAAGTGGTTAGATGTGATTAGCCTCGAGAAGTCTCAGTGGAAATGGGCCTCATCTCGCCTGGAGGGCAAAACCTCCTGGATTTTCTCGAGATGCGGCTGGTGCTCTCGACTTACGATGGGGACCTCAGGGACCCGCTCTGGTGGCCTCAGGAAAGGCCAGTCCCCATGCGAGTTCCTCGGGGGCCTCTCGGGATTCCTCTCCCGTCGATGCCGGGGCCTAAGACCTTGTGTGGAGTCGGGGCCGGAACCTGAGGATTCCTCTCCAGTGCTGACATGGATCTTGGGGTACTTCTGGAGTCTCCCCAGGGGAGTCAGTCCTCGTCTCGAATGCGGGCATGCACTTGCGCTTTCCTCCAGAGCGGTAGCAGCAGTGTCACGCAGTCCGCCGCGTGGATCAAAGGATCTATGGTTTTCCCTCGAGTCTTTCCCACGAGGCTTTCCCACGAGGCTTTCCCACAGAGCTGTCCCACGTGCACACGTGGTGGGAGTGGATCCTCGGTTGAACGTCAAGGCAGTGCAGGGAAAACAGGTTCCTCTGGAATGGACTGACACATCTGGGGGACTCTTGGAATGGTGGCACGACCCTGGAGTTCCTCTCGCCTTTCCTGTGGAGAGCGCCTCCTCTTGAGATGCGACGGGAACGCCGGGAATTCTTTCCCTACGAAACAGGGAAAGGATCCCTCATCTCGAGCTAGGAGGCGGAAACGGGGCTCCCCTGGATGTGTGCGGGACCCCACGTGCTTCCTCTCGAGTGGAGACGGGTATGTCGGGGAACTTCTTGAGTTGCAGCAAGGGTGTGAAGGACCCTTTGGAAGTTCCAGTGGTTAGACGTGATTAGCCTCGAGAAGCCTCAGCGGAAATGGGCCTCATCTCGCCTGGAGGGCAAAACCTCCTGGATTTTCTCGAGTTGCGGCAGGTGCTCTCGACTTACGACGGGGACGTCAGGGACCCGCTCTGGTGGCCTCAGGAAAGGCCAGTCCCCATGCGAGTTCCTCGGGGGCCTCTCGGGATTCCTCTCCCATCGATGCCGGGGCCTAAGACCTTGTGTGGAGTCGGGCCGGAACCTGAGGATTCCTCTCCAGTGCTGACATGGATCTTGGGGTACTTCTGGAGTCTCCCCAGGGGAGTCAGTCCTCGTCTCGAATGCGGGCATGCACTTGCGCTTTCCTCCAGAGCGGTAGCAGCAGTGTCAGGCAGTCCGCCGCGTGGATCAAAGGATCTATGGTTTTCCCTCGAGTCTTTCCCAAGAGGCTTTCCCACGAGGCTTTCCCACAGGGCTGTCCCACGTGCACACGTGGTGGGAGTCGATCCTCGGCTTGAACGTCAAGGCAGTGCAGGGAAAACAGGTTCCTCTGGAATGGACTGACACATCTGGGGGACTCTTGGAATGGTGGCACGACCCTGGAGTTCCCATCGCCTTTCCTGTGGAGAGCGCCTCCTCTTGAGATGCGACGGGAACGCCGGGAATTCTTTCCCTACGAAACAGGGAAAGGATCCCTCATCTCGAGCTAGGAGGCGGAAACGGGGCTCCCCTGGATGTGTGCGGGACCCCATGTGCTTCCTCTCGAGTGGAGACGGGTATGTCGGGGAACTTCTTGAGTTGCAGCAAGGGTGTGAAGGACCCTTTGGAAGTTCCAGTGGTTAGACGTGATTAGCCTCGAGAAGCCTCAGCGAAAATGGGCCTCATCTCGCCTGGAGGGCAAAACCTCCTGGATTTTCTCGAGTTGCGGCAGGTGCTCTCGACTTACGAAGGGGACCTCAGGGACTCGCTCTGGTGGCCTCAGGAAAGGCCAGTCCCCATGCGAGTTCCTCGGGGGCCTCTCGGGATTCCTCTCCCGTCGATGCCGGGGCCTAAGACCTTGTGTGGAGTCGGAGCCGGAACCTGAGGATTCCTCTCCAGTGCTGACATGGATCTTGGGGTACTTCTGGAGTCTCCCCAGGGGAGTCAGTCCTCGTCTCGAATGCGGGAATGCACTTGCGCTTTCCTCCATAGCGGTAGCAGCAGTGTCACGCAGTCCGCCGCGTGCATCAAAGGATCTATGGTTTTCCCTCGAGTCTTTCCCACGAGGCTTTCCCACGAGGCTTTCCCACAGGGCTGTCCCACGTGCACACGTGGTGGGAGTCGATCCTCGGCTTGAACGTCAAGGCAGTGCAGGGAAAACAGGTTCCTCTGGAATGGACTGACACATCTGTGGGTCTCTTGGAATGGTGGCACGACCCTGGAGTTCCTCTCGCCTTTCCTGCGGAGAGCGCCTCCTCTTGAGATGCGACAGGAACGCCGGGAATTCTTTCCCTACGAAACAGGGAAAGGATCCCTCATCTCGAGCTAGGAGGCGGAAACAGGGCTCCCCTGGATGTGTGCGGGACCCCACGTGCTTCCTCTCGAGTGGAGACGGGTATGTCGCGGAACTGCTTCAGTTGCAGCAAGGGTGTGAAGGACCCTTTGGAAGTTCCAGTGGTTAGACGTGATTAGCCTCGAGAAGCCTCAGCGGAAATGGGCCTCATCTCGCCTGGAGGGCAAAACCTCCTGGATTTTCTCGAGTTGCGGCAGGTGCTCTCGACTTACGACGGGGACGTCAGGGACCCGCTCTGGTGGCCTCAGGAAAGGCCAGTCCCCATGCGACTTCCTCGGGGGCCTCTCGGGATTCCTCTCCCGTCGATGCCGGGGCCTAAGACCTTGTGTGGAGTCGGGGCCGGAACCTGAGGATTCCTCTCCAGTGCTGACATGGATCTTGGGGTACTTCTGGAGTCTCCCCAGGGGAGTCAGTCCTCGTCTCGAATGCGGGCATGCACTTGCGCTTTCCTCCAGAGCGGTAGCAGCAGTGTCACGCAGTCCGCCGCGTGGATCAAAGGATCTATGGTTTTCCCTCGAGTCTTTCCCAAGAGGCTTTCCCACGAGGCTTTCCCACAGGGCTGTCCCACGTGCACACGTGGTGGGAGTCGATCCTCGGCTTGAACGTCAAGGCAGTGCAGGGAAAACAGGTTCCTCTGGAATGGACTGACACATCTGGGGGACTCTTGGAATGGTGGCACGACCCTGGAGTTCCTCTCGCCTTTCCTGTGGAGAGCGCCTCCTCTTGAGATGCGACGGGAACGCCGGGAATTCTTTCCCTACGAAATAGGGAAAGGATCCCTCATCTCGAACTAGGAGGCGGAAATGGGGCTCCCCTGGATGTGTGCGGGACCCCACGTGCTTCCTCTCGAGTGGAGACGGGTATGTCGCGGAACTTCTTGAGTTGCAGCAAGGGTGTGAAGGACCCTTTGGAAGTTCCAGTGGTTAGACGTGATTAGCCTCGAGAAGCCTCAGCGGAAATGGGCCTCATCTCGCCTGGAGGGCAAAACCTCCTGGATTTTCTCGAGTTGCGGCAGGTGCTCTCGACT
The DNA here is from genome assembly GCF_042477335.2 of Ovis canadensis. NCBI lineage: Eukaryota > Metazoa > Chordata > Mammalia > Artiodactyla > Bovidae > Ovis > Ovis canadensis. The sequence continues at coordinate 2,057,822 of NC_091262.1, read as the reverse complement.
TACGACGGGGACCTCAGGGACCCGCTCTGGTGGCCTCAGGAAAGGCCAGTCCCCATGCGAGTTCCTCGGGGCCTCTCGGGATTCCTCTCCCGTCGATGCCGGGGCCTAAGACCTTGTGTGGAGTCGGGGCCGGAACCTGAGGATTCCTCTCCAGTGCTGACATGGATCTTGGGGTACTTCTGGAGTCTCCCCAGTGGAGTCAGTCCTCGTCTCGAATGCGGGCATGCACTTGCGCTTTCCTCCAGAGCGGTAGCAGCAGTGTCACGCAGTCCGCCGCGTGGATCAAAGGATCTATGGTTTTCCCTCGAGTCTTTCCCACGAGGCTTTCCCACGAGGCTGTCCCACGTGCACACGTGGTGGGAGTCGATCCTCGGCTTGAACGTCAAGGCAGTGCAGGGAAAACAGGTTCCTCTGGAATGGACTGACACATCTGGGGGACTCTTGGAATGGAGGCACGACCCTGGAGTTCCTCTCGCCTTTCCTGTGGAGAGCGCCTCCTCTTGAGATGCGACGGGAACGCCGGGAATTCTTTCCCTACGAAACAGGGAAAGGATCCCTCATCTCGAGCTAGGAGGCGGAAACGGGGCTCCCCTGGATGTGTGCGGGACCCCACGTGCTTCCTCTCGAGTGGAGACGGGTATGTCGGGGAACTTCTTGAGTTGCAGCAAGGGTGTGAAGGACCCTTTGGAAGTTCCAGTGGTTAGACGTGATTAGCCTCGAGAAGCCTCAGCGGAAATGGGCCTCATCTCGCCTGGAGGGCAAAACCTCCTGGATTTTCTCGAGTTGCGGCAGGTGCTCTCGACTTACGACGGGGACCTCAGGGACCCGCTCTGGTGGCCTCAGGAAAGGCCAGTCCCCATGCGAGTTCCTCGGGGGCCTCTCGGGATTCCTCTCCCGTCGATGCCGGGGCCTAAGACCTTGTGTGGAGTCGGGGCCGGAACCTGAGGATTCCTCTCCAGTGCTGACATGGATCTTGGGGTACTTCTGGAGTCTCCCCAGGGGAGTCAGTCCTCGTCTCGAATGCGGGCATGCACTTGCGCTTTCCTCCAGAGCGGTAGCAGCAGTGTCAGGCAGTCCGCCGCGTGGATCAAAGGATCTATGGTTTTCCCTCGAGTCTTTCCCACGAGGCTTTCCCACGAGGCTTTCCCACAGGGCTGTCCCACGTGCACACGTGGTGGGAGTGGATCCTCGGCTTGAACGTCAAGGCAGTGCAGGGAAAACAGGTTCCTCTGGAATGGACTGACACATCTGGGGGACTCTTGGAATGGTGGCACGACCCTGGAGTTCCTCTCGCCTTTCCTGTGGAGAGCGCCTCCTCTTGAGATGCGACGGGAACGCCGGGAATTCTTTCCCTACGAAACAGGGAAAGGATCCCTCATCTCGAGCTAGGAGGCTGAAACGGGGCTCCCCTGGATGTGTGCGGGACTCCACGTGCGTCCTCTCGAGTGGAGACTGGTATGTCGGGGAACTTCTTGAGTTGCAGCAAGGGTGTGAAGGACCCTTTGGAAGTTCCAGTGGTTAGATGTGATTAGCCTCGAGAAGCCTCAGCGGAAATGGGCCTCATCTCGCCTGGAGGGCAAAACCTGCTGGATTTTCTCGAGTTGCGGCAGGTGCTCTCGACTTACGACGGGGACCTCAGGGACCCGCTCTGGTGGCCTCAGAAAAGGCCAGTCCCCATGCGAGTTCCTCGGGGGCCTCTCGGGATTCCTCTCCCGTCGATGCCGGGGCCTAAGACCTTGTGTGGAGTCGGGGCCGAAACCTGAGGATTCCTCTCCAGTGCTGACATGGATCTTGCGGTACTTCTGGAGTCTCCCCAGGGGAGTCAGTCCTCGTCTCGAATGCGGGCATGCACTTGCGCTTTCCTCCAGAGCGGTAGCAGCAGTGTCACGCAGTCCGCCGCGTGGATCAAAGGATCTATGGTTTTCCCTCGAGTCTTTCCCACGAGGCTTTCCCACGAGGCTTTCCCACAGGGCTGTCCCACGTGCACACGTGGTGAGAGTGGATCCTCGGCTTGAACGTCAAGGCAGTGCAGGGAAAACAGGTTCCTCTGGAATGGACTGACACATCTGGGGGACTCTTGGAATGGTGGCACGACCCTGGAGTTCCTCTCGCCTTTCCTGTGGAGAGCGCCTCCTCTTGAGATGCGACGGGAACGCCGGGAATTCTTTCCCTACGAAACAGGGAAAGGATCCCTCATCTCGAGCTAGGAGGCGGAAACGGGGCTCCCCTGGATGTGTGCGGGACCCCACGTGCTTCCTCTCGAGTGGAGACGGCTATGTCGGGGAACTTCTTGAGTTGCAGCAAGGGTGTGAAGGACCCTTTGGAAGTTCCAGTGGTTAGACGTGATTAGCCTCGAGAAGCCTCAGCGGAAATGGGCCTCATCTCGCCTGGAGGGCAAAACCTCCTGGATTTTCTCGAGTTGCGGCAGGTGCTCTCGACTTACGACGGGGACCTCAGGGACCCGCTCTGGTGGCCTCAGGAAAGGCCAGTCCCCATGCGAGTTCCTCGGGGGCCTCTCGGCATTCCTCTCCCGTCGATGCCGGGGCCTAAGACCTTGTGTGGAGTCGGGGCCGGAACCTGAGGATTCCTCTCCAGTGCTGACATGGATCTTGGGGTACTTCTGGAGTCTCCCCAGGGGAGTCAGTCCTCGTCTCGAATGCGGGCATGCACTTGCGCTTTCCTCCAGAGCGGTAGCAGCAGTGTCACGCAGTCCACCGCGTGGATCAAAGGATCTATGGTTTTCCCTCGAGTCTTTCCCACGAGGCTTTCCCACGAGGCTTTCCCACAGGGCTGTCCCACGTGCACACGTGGTGGGAGTCGATCCTCGACTTGAACGTCAAGGCAGTGCAGGGAAAACAGGTTCCTCTGGAATGGACTGACACATCTGGGGGTCTCTTGGAATGTTGGCACGACCCTGGAGTTCCTCTCGCCTTTCCTGCGGAGAGCGCCTCCTCTTGAGATGCGACGGGAACGCCGGGAATTCTTTCCCTACGAAACAGGGAAAGGATCCCTCATCTCGAGCTAGGAGGCGGAAACAGGGCTCCCCTGGATGTGTGCGGGACCCCACGTGCTTCCTCTCTAGTGGAGACGGGTATGTCGCGGAACTGCTTCAGTTGCAGCAAGGGTGTGAAGGACCCTTTGGAAGTTCCAGTGGTTAGATGTGATTAGCCTCGAGAAGCCTCAGCGGAAATGGGCCTCATCTCGCCTGGAGGGCAAAACCTCCTGGATTTTCTCGAGTTGGGGCAGGTGCTCTCGACTTACGACGGGGACCTCAGGGACCCGCTCTGGTGGCCTCAGGAAAGGCCAGTCCCCATGCGAGTTCCTCGGGGCCTCTCGGGATTCCTCTCCCGTCGATGCCGGGGCCTAAGACCTTGTGTGGAGTCGGGGCCGGAACCTGAAGATTCCTCTCCAGTGCTGACATGGATCTTGGGGTACTTCTGGAGTCTCCCCAGTGGAGTCAGTCCTCGTCTCGAATGCGGGCATGCACTTGCGCTTTCCTCCAGAGCGGTAGCAGCAGTGTCACGCAGTCCGCCGCGTGGATCAAAGGATCTATGGTTTTCCCTCGAGTCTTTCCCACGAGGCTTTCCCACGAGGCTTTCCCACAGGGCTGTCCCACGTGCACACGTGGTGGGAGTCGATCCTAGGCCTGAACGTCAAGGCAGTGCAGGGAAAACAGGTTCCTCTGGAATGGACTGACACATCTGGGGGTCTCTTGGAATGGTGCCACGACCCTGGAGTTCCTCTCGCCTTTCCTGTGGAGAGCGCCTCCTCTTGAGATGCGACGGTAACGCCGGGAATTCTTTCCCTACGAAACAGGGTAAAGATCCCTCATCTCGAGCTAGGAGGCGGAAACAGGGCTCCCCTGGATTTGTGCGGGACCCCACGTGCTTCCTCTCTAGTGGAGACGGGTATGTCGCGGAACTGCTTCAGTTGCAGCAAGGGTGTGAAGGACCCTTTGGAAGTTCCAGTGGTTAGATGTGATTAGCCTCGAGAAGCCTCAGCGGAAATGGGCCTCATCTCGCCTGGAGGGCAAAACCTCCTGGATTTTCTCGAGTTGGGGCAGGTGCTCTCGACTTACGACGGGGACCTCAGGGACCCGCTCTGGTGGCCTCAGGAAAGGCCAGTCCCCATGCGAGTTCCTCGGGGCCTCTCGGGATTCCTCTCCCGTCGATGCCGGGGCCTAAGACCTTGTGTGGAGTCGGGGCCGGAACCTGAAGATTCCTCTCCAGTGCTGACATCGATCTTGGGGTACTTCTGGAGTCTCCCCAGTGGAGTCAGTCCTCGTCTCGAATGCGGGCATGCACTTGCGCTTTCCTCCAGAGCGGTAGCAGCAGTGTCACGCAGTCCGCCGCGTGGATCAAAGGATCTATGGTTTTCCCTCGAGTCTTTCCCACGAGGCTTTCCCACGAGGCTGTCCCACGTGCACACGTGGTGGGAGTCGATCCTCGGCTTGAACGTCAAGGCAGTTCAGGGAAAACAGGTTCCTCTGGAATGGACTGACACATCTGGGGGACTCTTGGAATGGAGGCACGACCCTGGAGTTCCTCTCGCCTTTCCTGTGGAGAGCGCCTCCTCTTGAGATGCGACGGGAACGCCGGGAATTCTTTCCCTACGAAACAGGGAAAGGATCCCTCATCTCGAGCTAGGAGGCGGAAACGGGGCTCCCCTGGATGTGTGCGGGACCCCACGTGCTTCCTCTCGAGTGGAGACGGGTATGTCGGGGAACTTCTTGAGTTGCAGCAAGGGTGTGAAGGACCCTTTGGAAGTTCCAGTGGTTAGACGTGATTAGCCTCGAGAAGCCTCAGCGGAAATCGGCCTCATCTCGCCTGGAGGGCAAAACCTCCTGGATTTTCTCGAGTTGCGGCAGGTGCTCTCGACTTACGACGGGGACCTCAGGGACCCGCTCTGGTGGCCTCAGGAAAGGCCAGTCCACATGCGAGTTCCTCGGGGACCTCTCGGGATTCCTCTCCCGTCGATGCCGGGGCCTAAGACCTTGTGTGGAGTTGGGGCCGAAACCTGAGGATTCCTCTCCAGTGCTGACATGGATCTTGCGGTACTTCTGGAGTCTCCCCAGGGGAGTCAGTCCTCGTCTCGAATGCGGGCATGCACTTGCGCTTTCCTCCAGAGCGGTAGCAGCAGTGTCACGCAGTCGGCCGCGTGGATCAAAGGATCTATGGTTTTCCCTCGAGTCTTTCCCACGAGGCTTTCCCACGAGGCTTTCCCACAGGGCTGTCCCACGTGCACACGTGGTGGGAGTGGATCCTCGGCTTGAACGTCAAGGCAGTGCAGGGAAAACAGGTTCCTCTGGAATGGACTGACACATCTGGTGGACTCTTGGAATGGAGACATGACCCTGGAGTTCCTCTCGCCTTTCCTGTAGAGAGCGCCTACTCTTGAGATGCGACGGGAACGCCGGGAATTCTTTCCCTACGAAACAGCGAAAGGATCCCTCAATCGAGCTAGGAGGCGGAAACAGGGCTCCCCTGGATGTGTGCGGGACCCCACGTGCTTCCTCTCGAGTGGAGACGGGTATGTCGGGGAACTTCTTGAGTTGCAGCAAGGGTGTGAAGGACCCTTTGGAAGTTCCAGTGGTTAAACGTGATTAGCCTCGAGAAGCCTCAGCGGAAATGGGCCTCATCTCGCCTGGAGGGCAAAACCTCCTGGATTTTCTCGAGTTGCGGCAGGTGCTCTCGACTTACCACGGGGACGTCAGGGACCCGCTCTGGTGGCCTCAGGAAAGGCCGGTCCCCATGCGACTTCCTCGGGGGCCTCTCGGGATTCCTCTCCCGTCGATGCCGGGGCCTAAGACCTTGTGTGGAGTCGGGGCCGGAACCTGAGGATTCCTCTCCAGTGCTGACATGGATCTTGGGGTACTTCTGGAGTCTCCCCAGGGGAGTCAGTCCTCTTCTCGAATGCGGGCATGCACTTGCGCTTTCCTCCAGAGCGGTAGCAGCAGTGTCACGCAGTCGGCCGCGTGGATCAAAGGATCTATGGTTTTCCCTCGAGTTTTTCCCACGAGGCTTTCCCACGAGGCTTTCCCACAGGGCTGTCCCACGTGCACACGTGGTGGGAGTCGATCCTCGGCTTGAACGTCAAGGCAGTGCAGGGAAAACAGGTTCCTCTGGAATGAACTGACACATCTGGGGGTCTCTTGGAATGGTCGCACGACCCTGGAGCTCCTCTCGCCTTTCCTGCGGAGAGCGCCTCCTATTGAGATGCGACGGGAACGCCGGGAATTCTTTCCCTACGAAACAGGGTAAGGATCCCTCATCTCGAGCTAGGAGGCGGAAACAGGGCTCCCCTGGATGTGTGCGGGACCCCACGTGCTTCCTCTCTAGTGGAGACGGGTATGTCGCGGAACTGCTTCAGTTGCAGCAACGGTGTGAAGGACCCTTTGGAAGTTCCAGTGGTTAGATGTGATTAGCCTCGAGAATCCTCAACGGAAATGGGCCTCATCTCGCCTGGAGGGCAAAACCTCCTGGATTTTCTCGAGTTGCGGCAGGTGCTCTCGACTTACGATGGGGACCTCAGGGACCCGCTCTGGTGGCCTCAGGAAAGGCCAGTCCCCATGCGAGTTCCTTGGGGGCCTCTCGGCATTCCTCTCCCGTCGATGCCGGGGCCTAAGACCTTGTGTGGAGTCGGGGCCGGAACCTGAGGATTCCTCTCCAGTGCTGACATGGATCTTGGGGTACTTCTGGAGTCTCCCCAGGGGAGTCAGTCCTCGTATCGAATGGGGGCATGCACTTGCGCTTTCCTCCAGAGCGGTAGCAGCAGTGTCACGCAGACCGCCGCGTGGATCACAGGATCTATGGTTTTCCCTCGAGTCTTTCCCACGAGGCTTTCCCACGAGGCTTTCCCACAGGGGTGTCCCCCGAGCACACGTGGTGGGAGTCGATCCTCGGCTTGAACGTCAAGGCAGTGCAGGGAAAACAGGTTCCTCTGTAATGGACAGACACATCTGGGGTCTCTTGGAATGGTCGCACGACCCTGGAGTTCCTCTCGCCTTTTCTGTGGGAGCGCCTCCTCTTGAGATGCGACGGTAACGCCGGGAATCCTTTCCCTACGAAGCAGGGAAAGGATCCCTCATCTCGATCTAGGAGGCGGAAACGGGGCTCCCCTGGATGTGTACCGGACCCTCGTGCTTCCTCTTGAGTGGAGACGGGTATGTCGGGGAACTTCTAGAGTTGCAGCAAGGGTGTGAAGGACCCTTTGGAATTTCCAGTGGTTAGATGTGATTAGCCTCGAGAAGCCTCAGCGGAAATGGGCCTCATCTCGCCTGGAGGGCAAAACCTCCTGGATTTTCTCGAGTTGCGGCAGGTGCTCTCGACTTACGACGGGGACCTCAGGGACCCGCTCTGGTGACCTCAGGAAAGGCGAGTCCCCATGCGAGTTCCTCGGGGGCCTCTCGGGATTCCTCTCCCGTCGATGCCGGGGCCTAAGACCTTGTGTGGAGTCGGGGCCGGAACCTGAGGATTCCTCTCCAGTGCTGACATGGATCTTGGGGTACTTCTGCAGTCTCCCCAGGGGAGTCAGTCCTCGTCTCGAATGCGGGCATGCACTTGCGCTTTCCTCCAGAGCGGTAGCAGCAGTGTCACGCAGTCGGCCGCGTGGATCAAAGGATCTATGGTTTTCCCTCGAGTCTTTCCCACGAGGCTTTCCCACGAGGCTTTCCCACAGGGCTGTCCCACGTGCACACGTGGTGGGAGTCGATCCTCGGCTTGAACGTCAAGGCAGTGCAGGGAAAACAGGTTCCTCTGGAATGGACTGACACATCTGGGGGAATCTTCGAATGGTGGCACGACCCTGGAGTTCCTCTCGCCTTTCCTGTGGAGAGCGCCTTCTCTTGAGATGCGACGGTAACGCCGGGAATTCTTTCCCTACGAAACAGGGAAAGGATCCCTCATCTCGAGCTAGGAGGCGGAAACGGGGCTCCCCTGGATGTGTGCGGGACCCCACGTGCTTCCTCTCGAGTGGAGACGGGTATGTCGCGGAACTGCTTGAGTTGCAGCAAGGGTGTGAAGCACCCTTTGGAAGTTCCAGTGGTTAGATGTGATTAGCCTCGAGAAGCCTCAGCGGAAATGGGCCTCATCTCGCCTGGAGGGCAAATCCTCCTGGATTTTCTCGAGTTGTGGCAGGTGCTTTCAACTTACGATGGGGATCTCAGGGACCCGCTCTGGTGGCCTCAGGAAAGGCCAGTCCCCATGCGAGTTCCTCGGGGGCCTCTCGTGATTCCTCTCCCGTCGATGAGGGGCCTAAGACCTTGTGTGGAGTCGGGGCCAGAACCTGAGGATTCCTCTCCAGTGCTGACATGGATCTTGGGGTACTTCTGAAGTCTCCCCAGGGGAGTCAGTCCTCGTCTCGAATGCGGGCATGCACTTGCGCTTTCCTCCAGAGCGGTAGCAGCAGTGTCACGCAGTCCGCCGCGTGGATCAAAGGATCTATGGTTTTCCCTCGAGTCTTTCCCACAAGGCTTTCCCAAGAGGCTTTCCCACAGGACTGTCCCACGTGCACACGTGGTGGGAGTCGATCCTCGGCTTGAACGTCAAGGCAGTGCAGGGAAAACAGGTTCCTCTGGAATGGACTGACACATCTGGGGGTCTCTTGGAATCGTGCCACGACCCTGGAGTTCCTCTCGCCTTTCCTGTTGAGAGCGCCACCTCTTGAGATGAGACGGGAACGCCGGGAATTCTTTCCCTACGAAACAGGGAGAGGATCCCTCATCTCGAGCTAGGAGGCGGAAACAGGGCTCCCCTGGATGTTTGCGGGACCCCACGTGCTTCCTCTCGAGTGAAGACGGGTATGTCGTGGAACTGCTTGAGTGGCAGCAAGGGTGTGAAAGACCCTTTGGAAGTTCCCGTGGTTAGATGTGATTAGCCTCGAGAAGCCTCAGCGGAAATGGCCCTCATCTCGCCTGGAGGGCAAAACCTCCTGGATTTTCTCGAGTTGCGGCAGGTGCTCTCGACTTATGACAGGGACCACAGGGACCCGCTCTGGTGGCCTCAGGAAAGGCCAGTCCCCATGCGAGTTCCTCGAGGGCCTCTCGGGATTCCTCTCCCGTCGATGCCGGCGCCGAAGACCTTGTGTGGAGTCGGGGCCGGAACCTGAGGATTCCTCTACAGTGCTGACATGGATCTTGGGGTACTTCTGGAGTCTCCCCAGGGGAGTCAGTCCTCGTCTCGAATGCGGGCATGCACTTGCGCTTTCCTCCAGAGCGGTAGCAGCAGTGTTACGCAGACCGCACCGTGGATCAAAGATCTATGGTTTTCCCTCGAGTCTTTCCCACGAGGCTTTCCCACGAGGCTTTCCCACAGGGCTGTCCCACGAGTACACGTGGTGGGAGTCGATCCTCGGGTTGAACGTCAAGGCAGTGCAGGGAAAACAGGTTCCTCTGTAATGGACAGACACATCTGGGGTCTCTTGGAATGGTCGCACGACCCTGGAGTTCCTCTCGCCTTTTCTGTGGGAGCGCCTCCTCTTGAGATGCGACGGTAACGCCGGGAATTCTTTCCCTACGAAACAGGGAAAGGATCCCTCATCTCGAGCTAGGAGGCGGAAACGGGGCTACCCTGGATGTGTGCCGGACCCTCGTGCTTCCTCTTGAGTGGAGACGGGTATGTCGGGGAACTTCTTGAGTTGCAGCAAGGGTGTGAAGGACCCTTTGGAAGTTCCAGTGGTTAGATGTGATTAGCCTCGAGAAGCCTCAGCGGAAATGGGCCTCATCCCGCCTGGAGGGCAAAACCTCCTGGATTTTCTCGAGTTGCGGCAGGTGCTCTCGAATTACGACGGGGACCTCAGGGACCCGCTCTGGTGGCCTCAGGAAAGGCCAGTCCCCATGCGAGATCCTCGGGGGCCTCTCGGGATTCCTCTCCCGTCGATGCCGGCGCCGAAGACCTTGTGTGGAGTCGGGGCCGGAACATGAGGATTCCTCTCCAGTGCTGACATGGATCTTGGGGTACTTCTGGAGTCTCCCCAGGGGAGTCAGTCCTCGTCTCGAATGCGGGCATGCACTTGCGCTTTCCTCCAGAGCGGTAGCAGCAGTGTCACGCAGTCGGCCGCGTGGATCAAAGGATCTATGGTTTTCCCTCGAGTCTTTCCCACGAGGCTTTCCCACGAGGCTTTCCCACAGGGCTGTCCCACGTGCACACGTGGTGGAAGTCGAACCTCGGCTTGAACGTCAAGGCAGTGCAGGGAAAACAGGTTCCTCTGGAATGGACTGACACATCTGGGGGACTCTTGGAATGGTGGCACGACCCTGGATTTCCTCTCGCCTTTCCTGTGGAGAGCGCCTCCTCTTGAGAATGACGGGAACGCCGGGAATTCTTTCCCTACGAAACAGGGAAAGGATCCCTCATCTCGAGCTAGGAGGCGGAAATGGGGCTCCCCTGGATGTTTGCGGGACCCCACGTGCTTCCTCTCGAGTAGAGACGGGTATGTCGGGGAACTTCTTGAGTTGCAGCAAGGGTGTGAAGGACCCTTTTGAAGTTCCAGTGGTTAGATGTGATTGGCCTCGAGAAGCCTCTGCGGAAATGGGCCTCATCTCGCCTGGAGGGCAAAACCTCCTGGATTTTCTCGAGTTGCGGCAGGTGCTCTCGACTTACGACGGGGACCTCAGGGACCCGCTCTGGTGGCCTCAGGAAAGGCCAGTCCCCATGCGAGTTCCTCGGGGGCCTCTCGGGATTCCTCTCCCGTCGATGCCGGGGCCTAAGACCTTGTGTGGAGTCGGGGCCGGAACCTGAGGATTCCTCTCCAGTGCTGACATGGATCTTGGGGTACTTCTGGAGTCTCCCCAGGGGAGTCAGTCCTCGTCTCGAATGCGGGCATGCACTTGCGCTTTCCTCCAGAGCGGTAGCAGCAGTGTCACGCAGTCCACCGCGTGGATCAAAGGATCTATGGTTTTCCCTCGAGTCTTTCCACGAAGCTTTCCCACGAGGCTTTCCCACAGGGCTGTCCCACGTGCACACGTGGTGGGAGTCGATCCTCGGCTTGAACGTCAAGGCAGTGCAGGGAAAACAGGTTCCTCTGGAATGGACTGACACATCTGGGGGTCTCTTGGAATGGTGCCACGACCCTGGAGTTCCTCTCGCCTTTCCTGTGGAGAGCGCCTCCTCTTGAGATGCGACGGGAACGCCGGGAATTCTTTCCCTACGAAACAGGGAAAGGATCCCTCATTTCTAGCTAGGAGGTGGAAACGGGGCTCCCCTGGATGTGTGCGGGACCCCACGTGCTTCCTCTCGAGTGGAGACGGGTATGTCGGGGAACTTCTTGAGTTGCAGCAAGGGTGTGAAGGACCATTTGGAAATTCCAGTGGTTAGACGTCATTAGCCTCGAGAAGCCTCAGCGGAAATGGGCCTCATCTGCCTGGAGGGCAAAACCTCCTGGATTTTCTCGAGTTGCGGCAGGTGCTCTCGACTTACGATGGGGACCTCAGGGACCCGCTCTGGTGGCCTCAGGAAAGGCCAGTCCCCATGCGAGTTCCTCGGGGGCCTCTCGGCATTCCTCTCCCGTCGATGCCGGGGCCTAAGACCTTGTGTGGAGTCGGGGCCGGAACCTGAGGATTCCTCTCCAGTGCTGACATGGATCTTGGGGTACTTCTGGAGTCTCCCCAGGGGAGTCAGTCCTCGTCTCGAATGCGGGCATGCACTTGCGCTTTCCTCCAGAGCGGTAGCAGCAGTGTCACGCAGACCGCCGCGTGGATCAAAGGATCTATGGTTTTCCCTCGAGTCTTTCCCACGAGGCTTTCCCACGAGGCTTTCCACAGGGCTGTCCCACGTGCACACGTGGTGGGACTCGATCCTCGGCTTGAACGTCAAGGTAGTGCAGGGAAAACACGTTCCTCTGGAATGGACTGACATATCTGGGGGACTCTTGGAATGGTGGCACGACCCTGGAGTTCCTCTCGCCTGTCCTGTGGAGAGCGCCTCCTCTTGAGATGCGACGGGAACGCCGGGAATTCGTTCCCTACGAAAAAGGGAAAGGATCCCTCATCTCGAGCTAGGAGGCGGAAATGGGGCTCCCCTGGATGTTTGCGGGACCCCACGTGCTTCCTATCGAGTGGAGACGGCTATGTCGGGGAACTTCTTGAGTTGCAGCAAGGGTGTGAAGGACCCTTTGGAAGTTCCAGTGGTTAGATGTGATTGGCCTCGAGAAGCCTCAGCGGAAATGGGCCTCATCTCGCCTGGAGGGCAAAACCTCCTGGATTTTCTCGAGTTGCGGCATGTGCTCTCGACTTACGACGGGGACCTCGGGGACCCGCTCTGGTGGCCTCAGGAAAGGCCAGTCCCCATGCGAGTTCCTCGGGGGTCTCTCGGGATTCCTCTCCCGTCGATGCCGGGGCCTAAGACCTTGTGTGGAGTCGGGGCCGGAACCTGAGGATTCCTCTCCAGTGCTGACATGGATCTTGGGGTACTTCTGGAGTCTCCCCAGGGGAGTCAGTCCTCGTCTCGAATGCGGGCATGCACTTGCGCTTTCCTCCAGAGCGGTAGCAGCAGTGTCACGCAGTCCGCCGCGTGGATCAAAGGATCTATGGTTTTCCCTCGAGTCTTTCCCACGAGGCTTTCCCACGAGGCTTTCCCACAGGGCTGTCCCACGTGCACACGTGGTGGGAGTGGATCCTCGGCTTGAACGTCAAGGCAGTGCAGGGAAAACAGGTTCCTCTGGAATGGACTGACACATCTGGGGGTCTCTTGGAATGGTGCCACGACCCTGGAGTTCCTCTCGCCTTTCCTGTGGAGAGCGCCTCCTCTGGAGATGCGACGGGAACGCCGGGAATTCTTTCCCTACGAAACAGGGAAAGGATCCCTCATTTCGAGCTAGGAGGCGGAAACGGGGCTCCCCTGGATGTGTGCGGGACCCCACGTGCTTCCTCTCGAGTGGAGACGGGTATGTCGGGGAACTTCTTGAGTTGCAGCAAGGGTGTGAAGGACGCATTGGAAATTCCAGTTGTTAGATGTGATTAGCCTCGAGAAGCCTCAGCGGAAATGGGCCTCATCTCGCCTGGAGGGCAAAACCTCTTGGATTTTCTCGAGTTGCGGCAGGTGCTCTCGACTTACGACGGGGACCACAGGGACCCGCTCTGGTGGCCTCAGGAAAGGCCAGTCCCCATGCGAGTTCCTCGGGGGCCTCTCGGGATTCCTCTCCCGTCGAAGCCGGGGCCTAAGACCTTGTGTGGAGTCGGGGCCGGAACCTGAGGATTCCTCTCCAGTGCTGACATGGATCTTGGGGTACTTCTGGAGTCTCCCCAGGGGAGTCAGTCCTCGTCTCGAATGCGGGCATGCACTTGCGCTTTCCTCCAGAGCGGTAGCAGCAGTGTCCGCAGTCCGCCGCGTGGATCAAAGGATCTATGGTTTTCCCTCGAGTCTTTCCCACGAGGCTTTCCCACGAGGCTTTCCCACAGGGCTGTCCCACTTGCACACGTGGTGGGAGTCGATCCTCGGCTTGAACGTAAAGGCAGTGCAGGGAAAACAGGTTCCTCTGGAATGGACTGACACATCTGGGGGACTCGTGGAATGGTGGCACGACCCTGGAGTTCCTCTCGCCTCTCCTGTGGAGAGCGCCTCCTCTTGAGATGCGACGGGAACGCCGGGAATTCTTTCCCTACGAAACAGGGAAAGGATCCCTCATCTCGAGCTAGGAGGCGGAAACGGGGCTCCCCTGGATGTCTGTGGGACCCCACGTGCTTCCTCTCGAGTGGAGACGGGTATATCGGGGAACTTCTTGAGTTGCAGCAAGGGTGTGAAGGACCCTTTGGAAGTTCCAGTATTTAGACGTGATTAGCCTCGAGAAGCGTCAGCGGAAATGGTCCTCATCTCGCCTGGAGGTCAAAACCTCCTGGATTTTCTCGAGTTGCGGCAGGTGCTCTCGACTTACGACGAGGACCTCAGGGACCCGCTCTGGTGGCCTCAGGAAAGGCCAGTCCCCATGCGAATTCCTCGGGGGCCTCTCGGGATTCCTCTCCAGTCGATGCCGGCGCCGAAGACCTTGTGTGGAGTCGGGGCCGGAACCTGAGGATTCCTCTCCAGTGCTGACATGGATCTTGGGGTACTTCTGGAGTCTCCCCAGGGGAGTCAGTCCTCGTCTCGAGTGCGAGCATGCACTTGCGCTTTCCTCCAGAGCGGTAGCAGCAGTGTCCCGCAGTCCCCCGCATGGATCAAAGGATCTATGGTTTTCCCTCGAGTCTTTCCCACGAGGCTTTCCCACGAGGCTTTCCCACAGGGCTGTCCCACGTGCACACGTGGTGGGAGTCGATCCTCGGCTTGAACGTCAAGGAAGTGCAGGGAAAACAGGTTCCTCTGGAATGGACTGACACATCTGGGGGACTCTTGGAATGGTGGCACGACCCTGGCGTTCCTCTCGCCTTTCCTGTGGAGAGCGCCTCCTCTTGAGATGCGACGGGAACGCCGGGAATTCTTTCCCTACGAAACAGGGTAAGGATCCCTCATCTCAAGCTAGGAGGCGGAAACGGGGCTCCCCTGGATGTTTGCGGGACCCCACGTGCTTCCTCTGGAGTGGAGACGGGTATGTCGGGGAACTTCTTGAGTTGCAGCAAGGGTGTGAAGGACCCGTTGGAAGTTCCTGTATTTAGACGTGATTAGCCTCGAGAAGCCTCAGCGGAAATGGACCTCATCTCGCCTGGAGGGCAAAACCTCCTGGATTTTCTCGAGTTGCGGCAGGTGTTCTCAAATTACGACGAGGACCTCAGGGACCCGCTCTGGTGGCCTCAGGAAAGGCCAGTCCCCATGCGAGATCCTCGGGGGCCTCTCGGGATTCCTCTCCCGTCGATGCCGGGGCCGAAGACCTAGTGTGGAGTCAGGGCCGGAACCTGAGGATTCCTCTCCAGTGCTGACATGGATCTTGGGGTATATCTGGAGTCTCCCCAGGGGAGTCAGTCCTCGTCTCGAATGCGAACATGCACTTGTGCTTTCCTCCAGAGCGGTAGCAGCAGTGTCACTCAGTCCGCCGAGTGTATCAAAGGATCTATGGTTTTCCCTCGAGTCTTTCCCACGAGGCTTTCCCACGAGGCTTTCCCACAGGGCTGTCCCACGTGCACACGTGGTGGGAGTCGATCCTCGGCTTGAACGTCAAGGCAGTGCAGGGAAAACAGGTTCCTCTGGAATGGACTGACACATCTGGGGGACTCTTGGAATGGTGGCACGACCCTGGAGTTCCTCTCGCCTTTCCTGTGGAGAGCGCCTCCTCTTGAGATGCGACGGGAACGCCGGGAATTCTTTCCCTACGAAACAGGGAAAGGATCCCTCATCTCGAGCTAGGAGGCGGAAACGGGGCTCCCCTGGATGTGTGCGGGACCCCACGTGCTTCCTTTCGAGTGGAGACGGGTATGTCGGGGAACTTCTTGTGTTGCAGCACGGGTGTGAAGGACCCTTTGGAAGTTCCAGTGGTTAGATATGATTGGCCTCGAGAAGCTTCAGCGGAAATCGGCCTCATCTCGCCTGGAGGGCAAAACTTCCTGGATTTTCTCGAGTTGAGGCAGGTGCTCTCGACTTCCGACGGGGACCTCAGGGACCCGCTCTGGTGGCCTCAGGAAAGGCCAGTCCCCATGCGAGTTCCTCGGGGGCCTCTCGGGATTCCTCTCCCGTCGATGCCGGGGCCTAAGACCTTGTGTGGAGTCGGGGCCGGAACCTGAGGATTCCTCTCCAGTGCTGACATGGATCTAGGGGTACTTCTGGTGTCTCCCCAGGGGAGTCAGTCCTCGTCTCGAATGCGGGCATGCACTTGCGCTTTCCTCCAGAGCGGTAGCAGCAGTGTCACGCAGTCCGCCGCGTGGATCAAAGGATCTATGGTTTTCCCTCGAGTCTTTCCTACGAGGCTTTCCCACGAGGCTTTCCCACAGGGCTGTCCCACGTGCACACGTGTTGGGAGTCGATCCTCGGCTTGAACGTCAAGGCAGTGCAGGGAAAACAGGTTCCTCTGGAATGGACTGACACATCTGGGGGACTCTTGGAATGGTGGCACGACCCTGGATTTCCTCTCGCCTTTCCTGTGGAGAGCGCCTCCTCTTGAGAATGACGGGAACGCCGGGAATTCTTTCCCTACGAAACAGGGAAAGGATCCCTCATCTCGAGCTAGGAGGCGGAAATGGGGCTCCCCTGGATGTTTGCGGGACCCCACGTGCTTCCTCTCGAGTAGAGACGGGTATGTCGGGGAACTTCTTGAGTTGCAGCAAGGGTGTGAAAGACCCTTTGGAAGTTCCAGTGGTTAGATGTGATTGGCCTCGAGAAGCCTCTGCAGAAATGGGCCTCATCTCGCCTGGAGGGCAAAACCTCCTGGATTTTCTCGAGTTGCGGCAGGTGCTCTCGACTTACGACGGGGACCTCAGGGACCCGCTCTGGTGGCCTCAGGAAAGGCCAGTCCCCATGCGAGTTCCTCGGGGGCCTCTCGGGATTCCTCTCCCGTCAATGCCGGCGCCGAAGACCTTGTGTGGAGTCGGGGCCGGAACCTGAGGATTCCTCTCCAGTGCTGACATGGATCTTGGGGTACTTCTGGAGTCTCCCCAGGGGAGTCAGTCCTCGTCTCGAATGCGGGCATGCACTTGCTCTTTCCTCCAGAGCGGTAGCAGCAGTGTCACGCAGTCCGCCGCGTGGATCAAAGGATCTATGGTTTTCCCTCGAGTCTTTCCACGAAGCTTTCCCACGAGGCTTTCCCACAGGGCTGTCCCACGTGCACACGTGGTGGGAGTGGATCCTCGGCTTGAACGTCAAGGCAGTGCAGGGAAAACAGGTTCCTCTGGAATGGACTGACACATCTGGGGGTCTCTTGGAATGGTGCCACGACCCTGGAGTTCCTCTCGCCTTTCCTGTGGAGAGCGCCTCCTCTTGAGATGCGACGGGAACGCCGGGAATTCTTTCCCTACGAAACAGGGAATGGATCCCTCATTTCTAGCTAGGAGGTGGAAACGGGGCTCCCCTGGATGTGTGCGGGACCCCACGTGCTTCCTCTCGAGTGGAGACGGGTATGTCGGGGAACTTCTTGAGTTGCAGCAAGGGTGTGAAGGACCATTTGGAAATTCCAGTGGTTAGACGTCATTAGCCTCGAGAAGCCTCAGCGGAAATGGGCCTCATCTCGCCTGGAGGGCAAAACCTCCTGGATTTTCTCGAATTGCGGCAGGTGCTCTCGACTTACGATGGGGACCTCAGGGACCCGCTCTGGTGGCCTCAGGAAAGGCCAGTCCCCATGCGAGTTCCTCGGGGGCCTCTCGGCATTCCTCTCCCGTCGATGCCGGGGCCTAAGACCTTGTGTGGAGTCGGGGCCGGAACCTGAGGATTCCTCTCCAGTGCTGACATGGATCTTGGGGTACTTCTGGAGTCTCCCCAGGGGAGTCAGTCCTCGTCTCGAATGCGGGCATGCACTTGCGCTTTCCTCCAGAGCGGTAGCAGCAGTGTCACGCAGTCCGCCGCGTGGATCAAAGGATCTATGGTTTTCCCTCGAGTCTTTCCCACGAGGCTTTCCCACGAGGCTTTCCCACAGGGCTGTCCCACGTGCACACGTGGTGGAAGTCGATCCTCGGCTTGAACGTCAAGGCAGTGCAGGGAAAACAGGTTCCTCTGGAATGGACTGACACATCTGCGGGACTCTTGGAATGGTGTCACGACCCTGGAGTTCTTCTCGCCTTTCCTGTGGAGAGCGCCTCCTCTTGAGATGCGACGGGAACGCCGGAATTCTTTCCCTATGAAACAGGGAAAGGATCCCTCATCTCGAGCTAGGAGGCGGAAACGGGGCTCCCCTGGATGTGTGCGGGACCCCACGTGCTTCCTCTCGAGTGGAGACGGGTATGTCGGGGAACTTCTTGAGTTGCAGCCAGGGTGTGAAGGACCCTTTGGAATTTCCAGTGGTTAGATGTGATTGGCCTCGAGAAGCCTCAGCGGAAATGGGCCTCATCTCGCCTGGAGGGCAAAACCTCCTGGATTTTCTCGAGTTGCCGCAGGGGCTCTCGACTTACGACGGGGACCTCAGGGACCCGCTCTGGTGGCCTCAGGAAAGGCCAGTCCCCATGCGAGTTCCTCGGGGGCCTCTCGGGATTCCTCTCCCGTCGATGCTGGGGCCTACGACCTTGTGTGGAGTCAGGGCCGGAACCTGAGGATTCCTCTCCAGTGCTGACATGGATCTTGGGGTACTTCTGGAGTCTCCCCAGGGGAGTCAGTCCTCGTCTCGAATGCGGGCATGCACTTGCGCTTTCCTCCAGAGCGGTAGCAGCAGTGTCACGCAGACCGCCGCGTGGATCAAAGGATCTATGGTTTTCCCTCGAGTCTTTCCCACGAGGCTTTCCCACGAGGCTTTCCACAGGGCTGTCCCACGTGCACACGTGGTGGGAGTCGATCCTCGGCTTGAACGTCAAGGAAGTGCAGGGAAAACAGGTTCCTCTGGAATGGACTGACACATCTGGGGGACTCTTGGAATGGTGGCACGACCCTGGCGTTCCTCTCGCCTTTCCTGTGGAGAGCGCCTCCTCTTGAGATGCGACGGGAACGCCCGGAATTCTTTCCCTACGAAACAGGGAAAGGATCCCTCATCTCGAGCTAGGAGGCGGAAACGGGGCTCCCCTGGATGTTTGCGGGATCCCACGTGCTTCCTCTGGATTGGAGACGGGTATGTCGGGGAACTTCTTGAGTTGCAGCAAGGGTGTGAAGGACCCGTTGGAAGTTCCTGTATTTAGACGTGATTAGCCTCGAGAAGCCTCATCGGAAATGGACCTCATCTCGCCTGGAGGGCAAAACCTCCTATATTTTCTCGAGTTGCGGCAGGCGTTCTCGAATTACGACGAGGACCTCAGGGACACGCTCTGGTCGCCTCAGGAAAGGCCAGTCCCCATGCGAGATCCTCGGGTGCCTCTCGGGATTCCTCTCCCGTCGATGCCGGGGCCGAAGACCTAGTGTGGAGTCAGGGCCGGAACCTGAGGATTCCTCTCCAGTGCCGACATGGATCTTGGGGTATATCTGGAGTCTCCCCAGGGGAGTCAGTCCTCGTCTCGAATGCGAACATGCACTTGTGCTTTCCTCCAGAGCGGTAGCAGCAGTGTCACTCAGTCCGCCGCGTGTATCAAAGGATCTATGGTTTTCCCTCGAGTCTTTCCGACGAGGCTTTCCCACGAGGCTTTCCCACAGGGCTATCCCACGTGCACACGTGGTGGGAGTCGATCCTCGGCTTGAACGTCAAGGCAGTGCAGGGAAAACAGGTTCGTCTGGAATGGACTGACACATCTGGGGGACTCTTGGAATGGTGGCACGACCCTGGAGTTCCTCTCGCCTTTCCTGTGCAGAGCGCCTCCTCTTGAGATGCGACGGGAACGCCGGGAATTCTTTCCCTACGAAACAGGGAAAGGATCCCTAATCTCGAGCTAGGAGGCGGAAACGGGGCTCCCCTGGATGTGTTCGGGACCCCACGTGCTTCCTCTCTAGTGGAGACGGGTATGTCGGGGAACTTCTTGAGTTGCAGCAAGGGTGTGAAGGACCCTTTGGAAGTTCCAGTGGTTAGACGTGATTAGCATCCAGAAGCCTCAACGGAAATGGGCCTCATCTCGCCTGGAGGGAAAAACCTCCTGGATTTTCTCGAGTTGCGGCAGGTACTCTCGACTTACGACGAGGACCTCAGGGACCCGCTCTGGTGGCCTCAGGAAAGGCCAGTCCCCATGCGAGTTCCTCGGGGGCCTCTCGGGATTCCTCTCCCGTCGATGCTGTGGCCTAAGACCTTGTGTGGAGTCGGGGCCGGAAACTGAGCATTCCTCTCCAGTGATGACATGGATCTTGGGGTACTTCTGGAGTCTCCCCAGGGGAGTCAGTCCTCGTCTCGAATGCGGGCATGCACTTGCGCTTTCCTCCAGAGCGGTAGCAGCAGTGTCACGCAGTCTGCCGCGTGGATCAAAGGATCTATGGTTTTCCCTCGAGTCTTTCCCACGAGGCTTTCCCACGAGGCTTTCCCACAGGGCTGTCCCACGTGCACACGTGGTGGGAGTCGATCCTCGGCTTGAACGTCACGGCAGTGCCGGGAAAACAGGTTCCTCTGGAATGGACTTACACATCTGGGGGTCTCTTGGAATGGTGGCACGACCCTGGAGTTCCTCTCGCCTTTCCTGTGGAGAGCGCCTCCTCTTGAGATGCGACGGGAACGCCGGGAATTCTTTCCCTAGGAAACAGGGAAGGGATCACTCATCTCGAGCTAGGAGGCGGAAACGGGGCTCCCCTGGATGTGTGCGGGACCCTCGTGCTTCCTCTCGAGTGGAGACGGGTATGTAGGGGAACTTCTTGTGTTGCAGCAAGGGTGTGAAGGACCCTTTGGAAGTTCCAGTGGTTAAATGTGATTAGCCTAGAGAAGCCTCAGCGGAAAAGGGCCTCATCTCGCCTGGAGGGCAAAACCTCCTGGATTTTCTCGAGTTGCGACATGTGCTCTCGACTTACGATGGGGACCTCGGGGACCCGCTCTGGTGGCCTCAGGAAAGGCCAGTCCCCATGCGAGTTCCTCGGGGGCCTCTCGGGATTCCTCTCCCGTCGATGCCGGGGCCTAAGACCTTGTGTGGAGTCGGGGCCGGAACCTGAGGATTCCTCTCCAGTGCTGACATGGATCTTGGGGTACTTCTGGAGTCTCCCCAGCGGAGTCAGTCCTCGTCTCGAATGCGGGCATGCACTTGCGCTTTCCTCCAGAGCGGTAGCAGCAGTGTCACGCAGTCCGCCGCGTGGATCAAAGGATCTATGGTTTTCCCTCGAGTCTTTCCCACGAGGCTTTCCCACGAGGCTTTCCCACAGGGCTGTCCCACGTGCACACGTGGTGGGAGTCGATCCTCGGCTTGAACGTCAAGGCAGTGCAGGGAAAACAGGTTCCTCTGGAATGGACTGACACATCTGGGGGACTCTTGGAATGGTGTCACGACCATGGAGTTCCTCTCGCCTTTCCTGTGGAGAGCGCCTCCTCTTGAGATGCGACGGGAACGCCGGGAATTCTTTCCCTACGAAACAGGGAAAGGATCCCTCATCTCGAGCTAGGAGGCGGAAACGGGGCTCCCCTGGATGTGTGCGGGACCCCACGTGCTTCCTCTCGAGTGGAGACGGGTATGTCGGGGAACTTCTTGAGTTGCAGCAATGGTGTGAAGGACCCTTTGGAAGTTCCAGTGGTTAGATGTGAATGGCCTCGAGAAGCCTCAGCGGAAATGGGCCTCATCTCGCCTGGAGGGCAAAACCTCCTGGATTTTCTCGAGTTGCGGCAGGTGCTCTCGAATTACGACGGGGACCTGAGGGAACCGCTCTGGTGGCCTCAGGAAAGGCCAGTCCCCATGCGAGTTCCTCGGGGGCCTCTCCGGATTCCTCTCCCGTCGATGCCGGGGCCTAAGACCTTGTGTGGAGTCGGGGCCGGAACCTGAGGATTCCTCTCCAGTGCTGACATGGATCTTGGGGTACTTCTGGAGTCTCCCCAGGGGAGTCAGTCCTCGTCTCGAATGCGGGCATGCACTTGTGCTTTCCTCCAGAGCGGTAGCAGCAGTGTCACGCAGTCCGCCGCGTGGATCAAAGGATCTATGGTTTTCCCTCGAGTCTTTCCCACGAGGCTTTCCCACGAGGCTTTCCCACAGGGCTGTCCCACGTGCACACGTGGTGGGAGTGGATCCTCGGCTTGAACTTCAAGGCAGTGCAGGGAAAACAGGTTCCTCTTTAATGGACTGACACATCTGGGGGACTCTTGGAATGGTGGCACGACCCTGGAGTTCCTCTCGCCTTTCCTGTGGAGAGCGCCTCCTCTTGAGATGCGACGGGAACGCCGGGAATTCTTTCCCTAAGAAACAGGGAAAGGATCCCTCATCTCGAGCTAGGAGGCGGAAACGGGGCTCCCCTGGATGTGTGTGGGACCCCACGTGCTTCCTCTCGAGTGGAGACGGGTATGTCGGGGAACTTCTTGAGTTGCAGCAAGGGTGTGAAGGACCCTTTGGAAATTCCAGTGGTTAGATGTGATTAGCCTCGAGAAGCCTCAGCGGAAATGGCCCTCATCTCGCCTGGAGGGCAAAACCTCCTGGATTTTCTCGAGTTGCGGCAGGTGCTCTCGACTTACGACGGGGACCTCAGGGACCCGCTCTGGTGGCCTCAGGAAAGACCAGCCCCCATGCGAGTTCCTCGGGGGCCTCTCGGGATTCCTCTCCCGTCGATGCCGGGGCCTAAGACCTTGTGTGGAGTCGGGGCCGGAACCTGAGGATTCCTCTCCAGTGCTGACATGGATCTTGGGGTATTTCTGGAGTCTCCCCAGGGGAGTCAGTCCTCGTCTCGAATGCGGGCATTCACTTGCGCTTTCCTCCAGCGCGGTAGCAGCAGTGTCACGCAGACCGCCGCGTGGATCAAAGGATCTATGGTTTTCCCTCGAGTCTTTCACACGAGGCTTTCCAACGAGGCTTTCCCACAGGGCTGTCCCACGAGCACACGTGGTGGGAGTCAATCCTCGGCTTGAATGTCAAGGCAGTGCAGGGAAAACAGGTTCCTCTGGAATGGACAGACACATCTGGGGTCTCTTGGAATGGTGTCACGACCCTGGAGTTCCTCTCGCCTTTTCTGTGGGAGCGCCTCCTCTTGAGATGCGACGGTAACGCCGGGAATTCTTTCCCTACGAAACAGGGAAAGGATCCCTCATCTCGACCTAGGAGACGGAAACGGGGCTCCCCTGGATGTGTGAGGGACCCTCGTGCTTCCTCTTGAGTGGAGACGG
This sequence comes from Ovis canadensis, assembly GCF_042477335.2. NCBI lineage: Eukaryota > Metazoa > Chordata > Mammalia > Artiodactyla > Bovidae > Ovis > Ovis canadensis. The sequence continues at coordinate 2,035,136 of NC_091262.1, read as the reverse complement.
GTATGTCGGGGAACTTCTTGAGTTGCAGCAATGGTGTGAAGGACCCTTTGGAAGTTCCAGTGGTTAGATGTGATTGGCCTCGAGAAGCCTCAGCGGAAATGGGCCTCATCTCGCCTGGAGGGCAAAACCTCCTGGATTTTCTCGTGTTGCGGCAGGTGCTCTCGACTTACGACGGGGACCTCAGGGACCCGCTCTGGTGGCCTCAGGAAAGGCCAGTCCCCATGCGAGTTCCTCGGGGGCCTCTCGGGATTCCTCTCCCGTCGATGCCGGGGCCTAAGACCTTGTGTGGAGTCGGGGCCGGAACCTGAGGATTCCTCTCCAGTGTTGACATGGATCTTGGGGTACTTCTGGAGTCTCCCCAGGGGAGTCAGTCATCGTCTCGAATGCGGGCATGCACTTGCGCTTTCCTCCAGAGCGGTAGCAGCAGTGTCACGCAGTCCGCCGCGTGGATCAAAGGATCTATGGTTTTCCCTCGAGTCTTTCCCACGAGGCTTTCCCACGAGGCTTTCCCACAGGGCTGACCCACGTGCACACGTGGTGGGAGTCGATCCTCGGCTTGAACGTCAAGGCAGTGCAGGGAAAACAGGTTCCTCTGGAATGGACTGACACATCTGGGGGACTCTTGGAATGGTGGCACGACCCTGGAGTTCCTCTCGCCTTTCCTGTGGAGAGCGCCTCATCTTGAGATGCGACGGGAACGCCGGGAATTCTTTCCCTACGAAACAGGGAAAGGATCCCTCATCTCGAGCTTGGAGGCGGAAACGGGGCTCCCCTGGATGTGTGCGGGACCCCACGTGCTTCCTCTCGAGTGGAGACGGGTATGTCGGGGAACTTCTTGAGTTGCAGCAATGGTGTGAAGGACCCTTTGGAAGTTCCAGTGGTTAGATGTGAATGGCCTCGAGAAGCCTCAGCGGAAATGGGCCTCATCTCGCCTGGAGGGCAAAACATCCTGGATTTTCTCGAGTTGCGGCAGGTGCTCTCGACTTACAACGAGGACCTCAGGGACCCGCTCTGGTGGCCTCAGGAAAGGCCAGTCCCCATGCGAGTTCCTCGGGGGCCTCTCGGGATTCCTCTCCCGTCGATGCCGGGGCCTAAGACCTTCTGTGGAGTTGGGGCCGGAACCTGAGGATTCCTCTCCAGTGCTGACATGGATCTTGGGGTACTTCTGGAGTCTCCCCAGGGGAGTCAGTCCTCGTCTCGAATGCGGGCATGCACTTGCGCTTTCCTCCAGAGCGGTAGCAGCAGTGTCACGCAGTCCTCCGGGTGGATCAAAGGATCTATGGTTTTCCCTCGAGTCTTTCCCACGAGTCTTTCCCACGAGGCTGTCCCACAGGGCTGTCCCACGTGCACACGTGGTGGGAGTCGATCCTCGGCTTGTACGTCAAGGCAGTGCAGGGAAAACTGGTTCCTCTGGAATGGACTGACACAGCTGGTGGACTCTTGGAATGGTGGCACGACCGTGGAGTTCCTCTCGCCTTTCCTGTGGAGAGCGACTCCTCTTGAGATGCGACGGGAACGCCGGGAATTCTTTCCCTACGAAACAGGGAAAGGATCCCTCATCTCGAGCTAGGAGGCGGAAACGGGGCTCCCCTGGATGTGTGCGGGACACCACGTGCTTCATCTCGAGTGGAGACGGGTATGTCGGGGAACTTCTTGAGTTGCAGCAAGGGTGTAAAGGACCCTTTGGAAGTTCCAGTGGTTAGATGTGATTGGCCTCGAGAAGCCTCAGCGGAAATGGGCCTCATCTCGCCTGGAGGGCAAAATCTCCTGGATTTTCTCGAGTTGCGGCAGGTGCTCTCGACTTACCACGGGGACCTCAGGGACCCGCTATGGTGGCCTCAGGAAAGGCCAGTCCCCATGCGAGTTCCTCGGGGGCCTCTCGGGATTCCTCTCCCGTCGATGCCGGGGCCTAAGACCTTGTGTGGAGTCGGGGCCGGAACCTGAGGATTCCTCTCCAGTGCTGACATGGATCTTGGGGTACTTCTGGAGTCTCCCCAGGGGAGTCAGTCCTCGTCTCGAATGCGGGCATGCACTTGCGCTTTCCTCCAGAGCGGTGGCAGCAGTGTCACGCAGTCCGCCGCGTGGATCAAAGGATCTATGGTTTTCCTTCGAGTCTTTCCCACGAGGCTTTCCCACGAGGCTTTCCCACAGGGCTGTCCCACATGCACACGTGGTGGGAGTCGATACTCGGCTTGAACGTCAAGGCAGTGCAGGGAAAACAGGTTCCTCTGGAATGGACTGACACATCTGGGGGACTCTTGGAATGGTGGCACGACCCTGGAGTTCCTCTCGCCTTTCCTGTGGAGAGCGCCTCCTCCTGAGATGCGACGGGAACGCCGGGAATTCTTTCCCTACGAAACAGGGAAAGGATCCCTCATCTCGAGCTAGGAGGCGGAAACGGGGCTCCCTGGATGTGTGCGGGACCCCACGTGCTTCCTCTCGAGTGGAGACGGGTATGTCGGGGAACTTCTTGATTTGCAGCAAGGGTGTGAAGGACCCTTTGGAAGTTCCAGTGGTTAGATGTGATTGGCCTCGAGAATCCTCAGCGGAAATGGGCCTCATCTCGCCTGGAGGGCAAAACCTCCTGGATTTTCTCGAGTTGCGGCAGGTGCTCTCGACTTACGACGGGGACCTCAGGGACCCGCTCTGGTGGCCTCAGGAAAGGCCAGTCCCCATGCGAGTTCCTCGGGGGCCTCTCGGGATTCCTCTCCCGTCGATGCCGGGGCCTAAGACCTTGTGTGGAGTCGGGGCCGGAACCTGAGGATTCCTCTCCAGTGCTGACATGGATCTTGGGGTACTTCTGGAGTCTCCCCAGGGGAGTCAGTCCTCGTCTCGAATGCGGGCATGCACTTGCGCTTTCCTCCAGAGCGGTAGCAGCAGTGTCACGCAGTCCGCCGCGTGGATCAAAGGATGTATGGTTTTCCCTCGAGTCTTTCCCACGAGACTTTTCCACGAGGCTTTCCCACAGGGCTGTCCCACGTGCAGACGTGTTGGGAGTCGATCCTCGGCTTGAACGTCAAGGCAGTGCAGGGAAAACAGGTTCCTCTGGAATGGACTGACACATCTGGGGGACTCTTAGAATGGTGGCATGACCCTGGAGTTCCTCTCGCCTTTCCTGTGGAGAGCGCCTCCTCTTGAGATGCGACGGTAACGCCGGGAATTCTTTCCCTACGAAACAGGGAAAGGATCCCTCATCTCGAGCTAGGAGGCGGAAACGGGGCTCCCCTGGATGTGTGCGGGACCCACGTGCTTCCTCTCGAGTGGAGACGGGTACGTCGGGGAACTTCTTGAGTTGCAGCAAAGGGTGTGAAGGACCCTTTGGAAGTTTCAGTGGTTAGACGTGATTGGCGTCGAGAAGCCTCAGCGGAAATGGGCCTCATCTCGCCTGGAGGGCAAAACCTCCTGGATTTTCTCGAGTTGCGGCAGGTGCTCTCGACTTACGACGGGGACCTCAGGGACCCGCTCTGGTGGCCTCAGGAAAGGCCAGTCCCCATGCGAGTTCCTCGGGGGCCTCTCGGGATTCCTCTCCCTTCGATGCCGGGGCCTAAGACCTTGTGTGGAGTCGGGGCCGGAACCTGAGGATTCCTCTCCAGTGCTGACATGGATCTTGGGGTACTTCTGGAGTCTCCCCAGGGGAGTCAGTCCTCGTCTCGAATGCGGGCATGCACTTGCGCTTTCCTCCAGAGCGGTAGCAGCAGTGTCACGCAGTCCGCCGCGTGGAGCAAAGGATCTATGGTTTTCCCTCGAGTCTTTCCCACGAGGCTTTCCCACGAGGCTTTCCCACAGGGCTGTCCCACGTGCACACGTGGTGGGAGTCGATCCTCGGCTTGAACGTCAAGGCAGTGCAGGGAAAACAGGTTCCTCTGGAATGGACTGACACATCTGGGGGACTCTTGGAATGGTGGCACGACCCTGGAGTTCCTCTCGCCTTTCCTGTGGAGAGCGCCTCCTCTTGAGATGCGACGGGAACGCCGGGAATTCTTTCCCTACGAAACAGGGAAAGGATCCCTCATCTCGAGCTAGGAGGCGGAAACGGGGCTCCCCTGGATGTGTGCGGGACACCACGTGCTTCCTCTCGAGTGGAGACGGGTATGTCGGGGAACTTCTTGAGTTGCAGCAAGGGTGTGAAGGACCCTTTGGAAGTTCCAGTGGTTAGACGTGATTAGCCTCGAGAAGCCTCAGCGGAAATGGGCCTCATCTCGCCTGGAGGGCAAAACCTCCTGGATTTTCTCGAGTTGCGGCAGGTGCTCTCGACTTACGACGGGGACCTCAGGGACCCGCTCTGGTGGCCTCAGGAAAGGCCAGTCCCCATGCGAGTTCCTCGGGGGCCTCTCGGGATTCCTCTCCCTTCGATGCCGGGGCCTAAGACCTTGTGTGGAGTCGGGGCCGGAACCTGAGGATTCCTCTCCAGTGCTGACATGGATCTTGGGGTACTTCTGGAGTCTCCCCAGGGGAGTCAGTCCTCGTCTCGGATGCGGGCATGCACTTGCGCTTTCCTCCAGAGCGGTAGCAGCAGTGTCACGCAGTCCGCCGCGTGGACCAAAGGATCTATGGTTTTCCCTCGAGTCTTTCCCACGAGGCTTTCCCTCGAGGCTTTCCCACAGGGCTGTCCCACGTGCACACGTGTTGGGAGTCGATCCTCGGCTTGAACGTCAAGGCAGTGCAGGGAAAACAGGTTCCTCCGGAATGGACTGACACATCTGGGGGACTCTTGGAATGGTGGCACGACCCTGGAGTTCCTCTCGCCTTTCCTGTGGAGAGCGCCTCCTCTTGAGATGCGACGGGAACGCCGGGAATTCTTTCCCTACGAAACAGGGTAAGGATCCCTCATCTCGAGCTTGGAGGCGGAAACGCGGCTCCCCTGGATGTGTGCGGGACCCCACGTGCTTCCTCTCGAGTGGAGACGGGTATGTCGGGGAACTTCTTGAGTTGCAGCAATGGTGTGAAGGACCCTTTGGAAGTTCCAGTGGTTAGATGTGAATGGCCTCGAGAAGCCTCAGCGGAAATGGGCCTCATCTCGCCTGGAGGGCAAAACCTCCTGGATTTTCTCGAGTTGCGGCAGGTGCTCTCGAATTACGACGGGGACCTGAGGGAACCGCTCTGGTGGCCTCAGGAAAGGCCAGTCCCCATGCGAGTTCCTCGGGGGCCTCTCGGGATTCCTCTCCCGTCGATGCCGGGGCCTAAGACCTTGTGTGGAGTCGGGGCCGGAACCTGAGGATTCCTCTCCAGTGCTGACATGGTTCTTGGGGTACTTCTGGAGTCTCCCCAGGGGAGTCAGTCCTCGTCTCGAATGCGGGCATGCACTTGTGCTTTCCTCCAGAGCGGTAGCAGCAGTGTCACGCAGTCCGCCGCGTGGATCAAAGGATCTATGGTTTTCCCTCGAGTCTTTCCCACGAGGCTTTCCCACGAGGCTTTCCCACAGGGCTGTCCCACGTGCACACGTGGTGGGAGTGGATCCTCGGCTTGAACTTCAAGGCAGTGCAGGGAAAACAGGTTCCTCTTTAATGGACTGACACATCTGGGGGACTCTTGGAATGGTGGCACGACCCTGGAGTTCCTCTCGCCTTTCCTGTGGAGAGCGCCTCCTCTTGAGATGCGACGGGAACGCCGGGAATTCTTTCCCTAAGAAACAGGGAAAGGATCCCTCATCTCGAGCTAGGAGGCGGAAACGGGGCTCCCCTGGATGTGTGTGGGACCCCACGTGCTTCCTCTCGAGTGGAGACGGGTATGTCGGGGAACTTCTTGAGTTGCAGCAAGGGTGTGAAGGACCCTTTGTAAGTTCCAGTAGTTAGACGTGATTAGCCTCGAGAAGCCTCAGCGGAAATGGGCCTCATGTCGCCTGGAGGGCAAAACCTCCTGGATTTTCTCGAGTTGCGGCAGGTGCTCTCGACTTACGACGGGGACCTCAGGGACCCGCTCTGGTGGCCTCAGGAAAGGCCAGTCCCCATGCGAGTTCCTCGGGGGCCTCTCGGGATTCCTCTCCCGTCGATGCCGGGGCCTAAGAACATGTGTGGAGTCGGGGCCGGAACCTGAGGATTCCTCTCCAGTGCTGACATGGATCTTGGGGTACCTCTGGAGTCTCCCCAGGGGAGTCAGTCCTCGTCTCGAATGCGGGCATGCACTTGCGCTTTCCTCCAGAGCGGTAGCAGCAGTGTCACGCAGTCCGCCGCGTGGATCAAAGGATCTATGGTTTTCCCTCGAGTCTTTCCCACGAGGCTTTCCCACGAGGCTTTCCCACAGGGCTGTCCCACGTGCACACGTGGTGGGAGTCGATCCTCGGCTTGAACGTCAAGGCAGTGCAGGGAAAACAGGTTCCTCTGGAATGGACTGACACATCTGGGGGACTCTTGGAATGGTGGCACGACCCTGGAGTTCCTCTCGCATTTCTTGTGGAGAGCGCCTCCTCTTGAGATGCGACGGGAACACCGGGAATTCTTTCCCTACGAAACAGGGAAAGGATCCCTCATCTCGAGCTAGGAGGCGGAAACGGGGCTCCCCTGGATGTGTGCGGGACCCCACGTGCTTCCTCTCGAGTGGAGACGTGTATGTCGGGGAACTTCTTGAGTTGCAGCAATGGTGTGAAGGACCCTTTGGAAGTTCCAGTGGTTAGATGTGATTGGCCTCGAGAAGCCTCAGCGGAAATGGGCCTCATCTCGCCTGGAGGGCAAAACCTCCTGGATTTTCTCGAGTTGCGGCAGGTGCTCTCGACTTACGACGGGGACCTCAGGGACCCGCTCTGGTGGCCTCAGGAAAGGCCAGTCCCCATGCGAGTTCCTCGGGGGCCTCTCGGGATTCCTCTCCCGTCGATGCCGGGGCCTAAGACCTTGTGTGGAGTCGGGGCCGGAACCTGAGGATTCCTCTCCAGTGCTGACATGGATCTTGGGGTACTTCTGGAGTCTCCCCAGGGGAGTCAGTCCTCGTCTCGAATGCGGGCATGAACTTGCGCTTTCCTCCAGAGCGGTAGCAGCAGTGTCACGCAGTCCGCCGCGTGGATCAAAGGATGTATGGTTTTCCCTCGAGTCTTTCCCACGAGACTTTTCCACGAGGCTTTCCCACAGGGCTGTCCCACGTGCAGACGTGTTGGGAGTCGATCCTCGGCTTGAACGTCAAGGCAGTGCAGGGAAAACAGGTTCCTCTGGAATGGACTGACACATCTGGGGGACTCTTAGAATGGTGGCATGACCCTGGAGTTCCTCTCGCCTTTCCTGTGGAGAGCGCCTCCTCTTGAGATGCGACGGTAACGCCGGGAATTCTTTCCCTACGAAACAGGGAAAGGATCCCTCATCTCGAGCTAGGAGGCGGAAACGGGGCTCCCCTGGATGTGTGCGGGACCCACGTGCTTCCTCTCGAGTGGAGACGGGTATGTCGGGGAACTTCTTGAGTTGCAGCAAAGGGTGTGAAGGACCCTTTGGAAGTTTCAGTGGTTAGACGTGATTGGCGTCGAGAAGCCTCAGCGGAAATGGGCCTCATCTCGCCTGGAGGGCAAAACCTCCTGGATTTTCTCGAGTTGCGGCAGGTGCTCTCGACTTACGACGGGGACCTCAGGGACCCGCTCTGGTGGCCTCAGGAAAGGCCAGTCCCCATGCGAGTTCCTCGGGGGCCTCTCGGGATTCCTCTCCCTTCGATGCCGGGGCCTAAGACCTTGTGTGGAGTCGGGGCCGGAACCTGAGGATTCCTCTCCAGTGCTGACATGGATCTTGGGGTACTTCTGGAGTCTCCCCAGGGGAGTCAGTCCTCGTCTCGAATGCGGGCATGCACTTGCGCTTTCCTCCAGAGCGGTATCAGCAGTGTCACGCAGTCCGCCGCGTGGAGCAAAGGATCTATGGTTTTCCCTCGAGTCTTTCCCACGAGGCTTTCCCACGAGGCTTTCCCACAGGGCTGTCCCACGTGCACACGTGGTGGGAGTCGATCCTCGGCTTGAACGTCAAGGCAGTGCAGGGAAAACAGGTTCCTCTGGAATGGACTGACACATCTGGGGGACTCTTGGAATGGTGGCACGACCCTGGAGTTCCTCTCGCCTTTCCTGTGGAGAGCGCCTCCTCTTGAGATGCGACGGGAACGCCGGGAATTCTTTCCCTACGAAACAGGGAAAGGATCCCTCATCTCGAGCTAGGAGGCGGAAACGGGGCTCCCCTGGATGTGTGCGGGACACCACGTGCTTCCTCTCGAGTGGAGACGGGTATGTCGGGGAACTTCTTGAGTTGCAGCAAGGGTGTGAAGGACCCTTTGGAAGTTCCAGTGGTTAGACGTGATTAGCCTCAAGAAGCCTCAGCGGAAATGGGCCTCATCTCGCCTGGAGGGCAAAACCTCCTGGATTTTCTCGAGTTGCGGCAGGTGCTCTCGACTTACGACGGGGACCTCAGGGACCCGCTCTGGTGGCCTCAGGAAAGGCCAGTCCCCATGCGAGTTCCTCGGGGGCCTCTCGGGATTCCTCTCCCTTCGATGCCGGGGCCTAAGACCTTGTGTGGAGTCGGGGCCGGAACCTGAGGATTCCTCTCCAGTGCTGACATGGATCTTGGGGTACTTCTGGAGTCTCCCCAGGGGAGTCAGTCCTCGTCTCGGATGCGGGCATGCACTTGCGCTTTCCTCCAGAGCGGTAGCAGCAGTGTCACGCAGTCCGCCGCGTGGACCAAAGGATCTATGGTTTTCCCTCGAGTCTTTCCCACGAGGCTTTCCCTCGAGGCTTTCCCACAGGGCTGTCCCACGTGCACACGTGTTGGGAGTCGATCCTCGGCTTGAACGTCAAGGCAGTGCAGGGAAAACAGGTTCCTCCGGAATGGACTGACACATCTGGGGGACTCTTGGAATGGTGGCACGACCCTGGAGTTCCTCTCGCCTTTCCTGTGGAGAGCGCCTCCTCTTGAGATGCGACGGGAACGCCGGGAATTCTTTCCCTACGAAACAGGGTAAGGATCCCTCATCTCGAGCTTGGAGGCGGAAACGGGGCTCCCCTGGATGTGTGCGGGACCCCACGTGCTTCCTCTCGAGTGGAGACGGGTATGTCGGGGAACTTCTTGAGTTGCAGCAATGGTGTGAAGGACCCTTTGGAAGTTCCAGTGGTTAGATGTGAATGGCCTCGAGAAGCCTCAGCGGAAATGGGCCTCATCTCGCCTGGAGGGCAAAACCTCCTGGATTTTCTCGAGTTGCGGCAGGTGCTCTCGAATTACGACGGGGACCTGAGGGAACCGCTCTGGTGGCCTCAGGAAAGGCCAGTCCCCATGCGAGTTCCTCGGGGGCCTCTCGGGATTCCTCTCCCGTCGATGCCGGGGCCTAAGACCTTGTGTGGAGTCGGGGCCGGAACCTGAGGATTCCTCTCCAGTGCTGACATGGTTCTTGGGGTACTTCTGGAGTCTCCCCAGGGGAGTCAGTCCTCGTCTCGAATGCGGGCATGCACTTGTGCTTTCCTCCAGAGCGGTAGCAGCAGTGTCACGCAGTCCGCCGCGTGGATCAAAGGATCTATGGTTTTCCCTCGAGTCTTTCCCACGAGGCTTTCCCACGAGGCTTTCCCACAGGGCTGTCCCACGTGCACACGTGGTGGGAGTGGATCCTCGGCTTGAACTTCAAGGCAGTGCAGGGAAAACAGGTTCCTCCGGAATGGACTGACACATCTGGGGGACTCTTGGAATGGTGGCACGACCCTGGAGTTCCTCTCGCCTTTCCTGTGGAGAGCGCCTCCTCTTGAGATGCGACGGGAACGCCGGGAATTCTTTCCCTAAGAAACAGGGAAAGGATCCCTCATCTCGAGCTAGGAGGCGGAAACGGGGCTCCCCTGGATGTGTGTGGGACCCCACGTGCTTCCTCTCGAGTGGAGACGGGTATGTCGGGGAACTTCTTGAGTTGCAGCAAGGGTGTGAAGGACCCTTTGTAAGTTCCAGTAGTTAGACGTGATTAGCCTCGAGAAGCCTCAGCGGAAATGGGCCTCATGTCGCCTGGAGGGCAAAACCTCCTGGATTTTCTCGAGTTGCGGCAGGTGCTCTCGACTTACGACGGGGACCTCAGGGACCCGCTCTGGTGGCCTCAGGAAAGGCCAGTCCCCATGCGAGTTCCTCGGGGGCCTCTCGGGATTCCTCTCCCGTCGATGCCGGGGCCTAAGAACATGTGTGGAGTCGGGGCCGGAACCTGAGGATTCCTCTCCAGTGCTGACATGGATCTTGGGGTACCTCTGGAGTCTCCCCAGGGGAGTCAGTCCTCGTCTCGAATGCGGGCATGCACTTGCGCTTTCCTCCAGAGCGGTAGCAGCAGTGTCACGCAGTCCGCCGCGTGGATCAAAGGATCTATGGTTTTCCCTCGAGTCTTTCCCACGAGGCTTTCCCACGAGGCTTTCCCACAGGGCTGTCCCACGTGCACACGTGGTGGGAGTCGATCCTCGGCTTGAACGTCAAGGCAGTGCAGGGAAAACAGGTTCCTCTGGAATGGACTGACACATCTGGGGGACTCTTGGAATGGTGGCACGACCCTGGAGTTCCTCTCGCATTTCTTGTGGAGAGCGCCTCCTCTTGAGATGCGACGGGAACACCGGGAATTCTTTCCCTACGAAACAGGGAAAGGATCCCTCATCTCGAGCTAGGAGGCGGAAACGGGGCTCCCCTGGATGTGTGCGGGACCCCACGTGCTTCCTCTCGAGTGGAGACGGGTATGTCGGGGAACTTCTTGAGTTGCAGCAATGGTGTGAAGGACCCTTTGGAAGTTCCAGTGGTTAGATGTGATTGGCCTCGAGAAGCCTCAGCGGAAATGGGCCTCATCTCGCCTGGAGGGCAAAACCTCCTGGATTTTCTCGAGTTGCGGCAGGTGCTCTCGACTTACCACGGGGACCTCAGGGACCCGCTCTGGTGGCCCCAGGAAAGGCCAGTCCCAATGCGAGTTCCTCGGGGGCCTCTCGGGATTCGTCTCCCGTCGATGCCGGGTCCTAAGACCTTGTGTGGAGTCGGATCCGGAACCTGAGGATTCCTCTCCAGTGCTGACATGGATCTTGGGGTACTTCTGGAGTCTCCCCAGGGGAGTCAGTCCTCGTCTCGAATGCGGGCATGCACTTGCGCTTTCCTCCAGAGCGGTAGCAGCAGTGTCACGCAGTCCGCCGCGTGGATCAAAGGATGTATGGTTTTCCCTCGAGTCTTTCCCACGAGGCTTTTCCACGAGGCTTTCCCACAGGGCTGTCCCACGTGCAGACGTGTTGGGAGTCGATCCTCGGCTTGAACGTCAAGGCAGTGCAGGGAAAACAGGTTCCTCTGGAATGGACTGACACATCTGGGGGACTCTTAGAATGGTGGCATGACCCTGGAGTTCCTCTCGCCATTCCTGTGGAGAGCGCCTCCTCTTGAGATGCGACGGTAACGCCGGGAATTCTTTCCCTACGAAACAGGGAAAGGATCCCTCATCTCGAGCTAGGAGGCGGAAACGGGGCTCCCCTGGATGTGTGCGGGACCCACGTGCTTCCTCTCGAGTGGAGACGGGTATGTCGGGGAACTTCTTGAGTTGCAGCAAAGGGTGTGAAGGACCCTTTGGAAGTTTCAGTGGTTAGACGTGATTGGCCTCGAGAAGCCTCAGCGGAAATGGGCCTCATGTCGCCTGGAGGGCAAAACCTCCTGGATTTTCTCGAGTTGCGGCAGGTGCTCTCGACTTACGACGGGGACCTAAGGGACCCGCTCTGGTGGCCTCAGGAAAGGCCAGGCCCCATGCGAGTTCCTCGGGGGCCTCTCGGGATTCCTCTCCCGTCGATGCCGGGGACTAAGACCTTGTGTGGAGTCGGGGCCGAAACCTGAGGATACCTCTCCAGTGCTGACATGGATCTTGGGGTACTTCTGGAGTCTCCCCAGGGGAGTCAGTCCTCGTCTCGAATGCGGGCATGCACTTGCGCTTTCCTCCAGAGCGGTAGCAGCAGTGTCACGCAGTCCGCCGCGTGGAGCAAAGGATCTATGGTTTTCCCTCGAGTCTTTCCCACGAGGCTTTCCCACGAGGCTTTCCCACAGGGCTGTCCCACGTGCACACGTGGTGGGAGTCGATCCTCGGCTTGAACGTCAAGGCAGTGCAGGGAAAACAGGTTCCTCTGGAATGGACTGACACATCTGGGGGACTCTTGGAATGGTGGCACGACCCTGGAGTTCCTCTCGCCTTTCCTGTGGAGAGCGCCTCCTCTTGAGATGCGACGGGAACGCCGGGAATTCTTTCCCTACGAAACAGGGAAAGGATCCCTCATCTCGAGCTAGGAGGCGGAAACGGGGCTCCCCTGGATGTGTGCGGGACACCACGTGCTTCCTCTCGAGTGGAGACGGGTATGTCGGGGAACTTCTTGAGTTGCAGCAAGGGTGTGAAGGACCCTTTGGAAGTTCCAGTGGTTAGACGTGATTAGCCTCGAGAAGCCTCAGCGGAAATGGGCCTCATCGCGCCTGGAGGGCAAAACCTCCTGGATTTTCTCGAGTTGCGGCAGGTGCTCTCGACTTACGACGGGGACCTCAGGGACCCGCTCTGGTGGCCTCAGGAAAGGCCAGTCCCCATGCGAGTTCCTCGGGGGCCTCTCGGGATTCCTCTCCCTTCGATGCCGGGGCCTAAGACCTTGTGTGGAGTCGGGGCCGGAACCTGAGGATTCCTCTCCAGTGCTGACATGGATCTTGGGGTACTTCTGGAGTCTCCCCAGGGGAGTCAGTCCTCGTCTCGGATGCGGGCATGCACTTGCGCTTTCCTCCAGAGCGGTAGCAGCAGTGTCACGCAGTCCGCCGCGTGGACCAAAGGATCTATGGTTTTCCCTCGAGTCTTTCCCACGAGGCTTTCCCTCGAGGCTTTCCCACAGGGCTGTCCCACGTGCACACGTGTTGGGAGTCGATCCTCGGCTTGAACGTCAAGGCAGTGCAGGGAAAACAGGTTCCTCCGGAATGGACTGACACATCTGGGGGACTCTTGGAATGGTGGCACGACCCTGGAGTTCCTCTCGCCTTTCCTGTGGAGAGCGCCTCCTCTTGAGATGCGACGGGAACGCCGGGAATTCTTTCCCTACGAAACAGGGAAAGGATCCCTCATCTCGAGCTAGGAGGCGGAAACGGGGCTCCCCTGGATGTGTGCGGGACCCACGTGCTTCCTCTCGAGTGGAGACGGGTATGTCGGGGAACTTCTTGAGTGGCAGCAAAGGGTGTGAAGGACCCTTTGGAAGTTCCAGTAGTTAGACGTGATTGGCCTCGAGAAGCCTCAGCGGAAATGGGCCTCATCTCGCCTGGAGGGCAAAACCTCCTGGATTTTCTCGAGTTGCGGCAGGTGCTCTCGACTTACGACGGGGACCTCAGGGACCCACTCTGGTGGCCTCAGGAAAGGCCAATCCCCATGCGAGTTCCTCGGGGGCCTCTCGGGATTCCTCTCCCGTCGATGCCGGGGCCTAAGACCTTGTGTGGAATCGGGGCCGGAACCTGAGGATTCCTCTCCAGTGCTGACATGGATCTTGGATACTTCTGGAGTCTCCCCGGGGGAGTCAGTTCTCGTCTCGAATGCGGGCATGCACTTGCGCTTTCCTCCAGAGCGGTAGCAGCAGTGTCACGCAGTCCGCCGCGTGGATCAAAGGATCTATGGTTTTCCCTTGAGTCTTTCCCACGAGGCTTTCCCACGAGGCTTTCCCACAGGGCTGTCCCACGTGCACACGTGGTGGGAGTCGATCCTCGGCTTGAACGTCAAGGCAGTGCAGGGAAAACAGGTTCCTCTGGAATGGACTGACACATCTGGGGGACTCTTGGAATGGTGGCACGACCCTGGAGTTCCTCTCGCCTTTCCTGTGGAGAGCGCCTCCTCTTGAGATGCAACGGGAACGCCGGGAATTCTTTCCCTACGAAACAGGGAAAGGATCCCTCATCTCGAGCTAGGAGGCGGAAACGGGGCTCCCCTGGATGTGTGCGGGACACCACGTGCTTCCTCTAGAGTGCAGACGGGTATGTCGGGGAACTTCTTGAGTTGCAGTAAGGGTGTGAAGGACCCTTTGGAAGTTCCAGTGGTTAGACGTGATTAGCCTCGAGAAGCCTCAGCGGAAATGGGCCTCATCTCGCCTGGAGGGCAAAACCTCGTGGATTTTCTCGAGTTGCGGCAGGTGCTCTCGACTTACGACGGGGACCTCAGGGACCCGCTCTGGTGGCCTCAGGAAAGGCCAGTCCCCATGCGAGTTCCTCGGGGGCCTCTCGGGATTCCTCTCCCGTCGATGCCGGGGCCTAAGACCTTGTGTGGAGTCGGGGCCGGAACCTGAGGATTCCTCTCCAGTGCTGACATGGATCTTGGGGTACCTCTGGAGTCTCCCCAGGGGAGTCAGTCCTCGTCTCGAATGCGGGCATGCACTTGCGCTTTCCTCCAGAGCGGTAGCAGCAGTGTCACGCAGTCCGCCGCGTGGATCAAAGGATCTATGGTTTTCCCTCGAGTCTTTCCCACGAGGCTTTCCCACGAGGCTTTCCCACAGGGCTATCCCACGTGCACACGTGGTGGGAGTCGATCCTCGGCTTGAACGTCAAGGCAGTGCAGGGAAAACAGGTTCCTCTGGAATGGACTGACACATCTGGGGGACTCTTGGAATGGTGGCACAACCCTGGAGTTCCTCTCGCATTTCTTGTGGAGAGCGCCTCCTCTTGAGATGCGACGGGAACGCCGGGAATTCTTTCCCTACGAAACAGGGAAAGGATCCCTCATCTCGAGCTAGGAGGCGGAAACGGGGCTCCCCTGGATGTGTGCGGGACCCCACGTGCTTCCTCTCGAGTGGAGACGGGTATGTCGGGGAACTTCTTGAGTTGCAGCAATGGTGTGAAGGACCCTTTGGAAGTTCCAGTGGTTAGATGTGATTGGCCTCGAGAAGCCTCAGCGGAAATGGGCCTCATCTCGCCTGGAGGGCAAAACCTTCTGGATTTTCTCGAGTTGCGGCAGGTGCTCTCGACTTACCACGGGGACCTCAGGGACCCGCTCTGGTGGCCTCAGGAAAGGCCAGTCCCAATGCGAGTTCCTCGGGGGCCTCTCGGGATTCGTCTCCCGTCGATGCCGGGTCCTAAGACCTTGTGTGGAGTCGGATCCGGAACCTGAGGATTCCTCTCCAGTGCTGAC
This sequence comes from Ovis canadensis, assembly GCF_042477335.2. Classification (NCBI taxonomy): domain Eukaryota; kingdom Metazoa; phylum Chordata; class Mammalia; order Artiodactyla; family Bovidae; genus Ovis; species Ovis canadensis. The sequence continues at coordinate 2,020,085 of NC_091262.1, read as the reverse complement.
ATGCATCTTGGGGTACTTCTGGAGTCTCCCCAGGGGAGTCAGTCCTCGTCTCGAATGCGGGCATGCACTTGCGCTTTCCTCCAGAGCGGTAGCAGCAGTGTCACGCAGTCCGCCGCATGGATCAAAGGATGTATGGTTTTCCCTCGAGTCTTTCCCACGAGGCTTTTCCACGAGGCTTTCCCACAGGGCTGTCTCACGTGCACACGTGTTGGGAGTGGATCCTCGGCTTGAACGTCAAGGCAGTGCAGGGAAAACAGGTTCCTCTGGAATGGACTGACACATCTGGGGGACTCTTAGAATGGTGGCATGACCCTGGAGTTCCTCTCGCCTTTCCTGTGGAGAGCGCCTCCTCTTGAGATGCGACGGTAACGCCGGGAATTCTTTCCCTACGAAACAGGGAAAGGATCCCTCATCTCGAGCTAGGAGGCGGAAACGGGGCTCCCCTGGATGTTTGCGGGACCCACGTGCTTCCTCTCGAGTGGAGACGGGTATGTCGGGGAACTTCTTGAGTTGCAGCAAAGGGTGTGAAGGACCCTTGGAAGTTTCAGTGGTTAGACGTGATTGGCCTCGAGAAGCCTCAGCGGAAATGGGCCTCATCTCGCCTGGAGGGCAAAACCTCCTGGATTTTCTCGAGTTGCGGCAGGTGCTCTCGACTTACGACGGGGACCTAAGGGACCCGCTCTGGTGGCCTCAGGAAAGGCCAGGCCCCATGCGAGTTCCTCGGGGGCCTCTCGGGATTCCTCTCCCGTCGATGCCGGGGCCTAAGACCTTGTGTGGAGTCGGGGCCGGAACCTGAGGATTCCTCTCCAGTGCTGACATGGATCTTGGGGTACTTCTGGAGTCTCCCCAGGGGAGTCAGTCCTCGTCTCGAATGCGGGCATGCACTTGCGCTTTCCTCCAGAGCGGTAGCAGCAGTGTCACGCAGTCCGCCGCGTGGAGCAAAGGATCTATGGTTTTCCCTCGAGTCTTTCCCACGAGGCTTTCCCACGAGGCTTTCCCACAGGGCTGTCCCACGTGCACACGTGTTGGGAGTCGATCCTCGGCTTGAACGTCAAGGCAGTGTAGGGAAAACAGGTTCCTCTGGAATGGACTGACACATCTGGGGGACTCTTGGAATGGTGGCACGACCCTGGAGTTCCTCTCGCCTTTCCTGTGGAGAGCGCCTCCTCTTGAGATGCGACGGGAACGCCGGGAATTCTTTCCCTACGAAACAGGGAAAGGATCCCTCATCTCGAGCTAGGAGGCGGAAACGGGGCTCCCCTGGATGTTTGCGGGACACCACGTGCTTCCTCTCGAGTGGAGACGGGTATGTCGGGGAACTTCTTGAGTTGCAGCAAGGGTGTGAAGGACCCTTTGGAAGTTCCAGTGGTTAGACGTGATTAGCCTCGAGAAGCCTCAGCGGAAATGGGCCTCATCGCGCCTGGAGGGCAAAACCTCCTGGATTTTCTCGAGTTGCGGCAGGTGCTCTCGACTTACGACGGGGACCTCAGGGACCCGCTCTGGTGGCCTCAGGAAAGGCCAGTCCCCATGCGAGTTCCTCGGGGGCCTCTCGGGATTCCTCTCCCGTCGATGCCGGGGCCTAAGACCTTTTGTGGAGTCGGGGCCGGAACCTGAGGATTCCTCTCCAGTGCTGACATGGATCTTGGGGTACTTCTGGAGTCTCCCCAGGGGAGTCAGTCCTCGTCTCGAATGCGGGCATGCACTTGCGCTTTCCTCCAGAGCGGTAGCAGCAGTGTCACGCAGTCCGCCGCGTGGACCAAAGGATCTATGGTTTTCCCTCGAGTCTTTCCCACGAGGCTTTCCCTCGAGGCTTTCCCACAGGGCTGTCCCACGTGCACACGTGTTGGGAGTCGATCCTCGGCTTGAACGTCAAGGCAGTGCAGGGAAAACAGGTTCCTCCGGAATGGACTGACACATCTGGGGGACTCTTGGAATGGTGGCACGACCCTGGAGTTCCTCTCGCCTTTCCTGTGGAGAGCGCCTCCTCTTGAGATGCGACGGGAACGCCGGGAATTCTTTCCCTACGAAACAGGGAAAGGATCCCTCATCTCGAGCTAGGAGGCGGAAACGGGACTCCCCTGAATGTGTGCGGGACCCCATGTGCTTCCTCTCGAGTGGAGACGGGTATGTCGGGGAACTTCTTGAGTTGCAGCAAGGGTGTGAAGGACCCTTTGGAAGGTACTGTGGTTAGATGTGATTAGCCTCGAGAAGCCTCAGCGGAAATGGGCCACATCTCGCCTGGAGGGCAAAACCTCCTGGATTTTATCGAGTTGCGGCAGGTGCTCTCGACTTACGACGGGGACCTCAGGGACCCGCTCTGGTGGCCTCAGGAAAGGCCAGTCCCCATGCGAGTTCCTCGGGGGCGTCTCGGGATTCCTCTCCTGTCGATGCCGGGGCCTAAGACCTTGTGTGGAGTCGGGGCCGGAACCTGAGAATTCCTCTCCAGTGCTGACATGGATCTTGGGATACTTCTGGAGTCTCCCCAGGGGAGTCAGTCCTCGTCTCGAATGCGGGCAGGCACTTGCGCTTTCCTCCAGAGCGGTAGCAGCAGTGTCACGCAGTCCGCCGCGTGGATCAAAGGATCTATGGTTTTCCCTCGAGTCTTTCCCACGAGGCTTTCCCTCGAGGCTTTCCCACAGGGCTGTCCCACGTGCACACGTGTTGGGAGTCGATCCTCGGCTTGAACGTCAAGGCAGTGCAGGGAAAACAGGTTCCTCTGGAATGGACTGACACATCTGGGGGACTCTTGGAATGGTGGCACGACCCTGGAGTTCCTCTCGCCTTTCCTGTGGAGAGCGCCTCCTCTTGAGATGCGACGGGAACGCCGGGAATTCTTTCCCTACGAAACAGGGAAAGGATCCCTCATCTCGAGCTAGGAGGCGGAAACGGGGCTCCCCTGGATGTGTGCGGGACCCCACGTGCTTCCTCTCGAGTGCAGACGGGTATGTCGTGGAACTTCTTGAGTTGCAGCAAGGGTGTGAAGGACCCTTTGGAAGTTCCAGTGGTTAGACGTGATTAGCCTCGAGAAGCCTCAGCGGAAATGGGCCTCATCGCGCCTGGAGGGCAAAACCTCCTGGATTTTCTCGAGTTGCGGCAGGTGCTCTCGACTTACGACGGGGACCTCAGGGACCCGCTCTGGTGGCCTCAGGAAAGGCCAGTCCCCATGCGAGTTCCTCGGGGGCCTCTCGGGATTCCTCTCCCTTCGATGCCGGGGCCTAAGACCTTGTGTGGAGTCGGGGCCGGAACCTGAGGATTCCTCTCCAGTGCTGACATGGATCTTGGGGTACTTCTGGAGTCTCCCCAGGGGAGTCAGTCCTCGTCTCGGATGCGGGCATGCACTTGCGCTTTCCTCCAGAGCGGTAGCAGCAGTGTCACGCAGTCCGCCGCGTGGACCAAAGGATCTATGGTTTTCCCTCGAGTCTTTCCCACGAGGCTTTCCCTCGAGGCTTTCCCACAGGGCTGTCCCACGTGCACACGTGTTGGGAGTCGATCCTCGGCTTGAACGTCAAGGCAGTGCAGGGAAAACAGGTTCCTCCGGAATGGACTGACACATCTGGGGGACTCTTGGAATGGTGGCACGACCCTGGAGTTCCTCTCGCCTTTCCTGTGGAGAGCGCCTCCTCTTGAGATGCGACGGGAACGCCGGGAATTCTTTCCCTACGAAACAGGGAAAGGATCCCTCATCTCGAGCTAGGAGGCGGAAACGGGGCTCCCCTGGATGTGTGCGGGACCCACGTGCTTCCTCTCGAGTGGAGACGGGTATGTCGGGGAACTTCTTGAGTGGCAGCAAAGGGTGTGAAGGACCCTTTGGAAGTTCCAGTAGTTAGACGTGATTGGCCTCGAGAAGCCTCAGCGGAAATGGGCCTCATCTCGCCTGGAGGGCAAAACCTCCTGGATTTTCTCGAGTTGCGGCAGGTGCTCTCGACTTACGACGGGGACCTCAGGGACCCACTCTGGTGGCCTCAGGAAAGGCCAATCCCCATGCGAGTTCCTCGGGGGCCTCTCGGGATTCCTCTCCCGTCGATGCCGGGGCCTAAGACCTTGTGTGGAATCGGGGCCGGAACCTGAGGATTCCTCTCCAGTGCTGACATGGATCTTGGATACTTCTGGAGTCTCCCCGGGGGAGTCAGTTCTCGTCTCGAATGCGGGCATGCACTTGCGCTTTCCTCCAGAGCGGTAGCAGCAGTGTCACGCAGTCCGCCGCGTGGATCAAAGGATCTATGGTTTTCCCTTGAGTCTTTCCCACGAGGCTTTCCCACGAGGCTTTCCCACAGGGCTGTCCCACGTGCACACGTGGTGGGAGTCGATCCTCGGCTTGAACGTCAAGGCAGTGCAGGGAAAACAGGTTCCTCTGGAATGGACTGACACATCTGGGGGACTCTTGGAATGGTGGCACGACCCTGGAGTTCCTCTCGCCTTTCCTGTGGAGAGCGCCTCCTCTTGAGATGCAACGGGAACGCCGGGAATTCTTTCCCTACGAAACAGGGAAAGGATCCCTCATCTCGAGCTAGGAGGCGGAAACGGGGCTCCCCTGGATGTGTGCGGGACCCCACGTGCTTCCTCTAGAGTGCAGACGGGTATGTCGGGGAACTTCTTGAGTTGCAGTAAGGGTGTGAAGGACCCTTTGGAAGTTCCAGTGGTTAGACGTGATTAGCCTCGAGAAGCCTCAGCGGAAATGGGCCTCATCTCGCCTGGAGGGCAAAACCTCGTGGATTTTCTCGAGTTGCGGCAGGTGCTCTCGACTTACGACGGGGACCTCAGGGACCCGCTCTGGTGGCCTCAGGAAAGGCCAGTCCCCATGCGAGTTCCTCGGGGGCCTCTCGGGATTCCTCTCCCGTCGATGCCGGGGCCTAAGACCTTGTGTGGAGTCGGGGCCGGAACCTGAGGATTCCTCTCCAGTGCTGACATGGATCTTGGGGTACCTCTGGAGTCTCCCCAGGGGAGTCAGTCCTCGTCTCGAATGCGGGCATGCACTTGCGCTTTCCTCCAGAGCGGTAGCAGCAGTGTCACGCAGTCCGCCGCGTGGATCAAAGGATCTATGGTTTTCCCTCGAGTCTTTCCCACGAGGCTTTCCCACGAGGCTTTCCCACAGGGCTATCCCACGTGCACACGTGGTGGGAGTCGATCCTCGGCTTGAACGTCAAGGCAGTGCAGGGAAAACAGGTTCCTCTGGAATGGACTGACACATCTGGGGGACTCTTGGAATGGTGGCACAACCCTGGAGTTCCTCTCGCATTTCTTGTGGAGAGCGCCTCCTCTTGAGATGCGACGGGAACGCCGGGAATTCTTTCCCTACGAAACAGGGAAAGGATCCCTCATCTCGAGCTAGGAGGCGGAAACGGGGCTCCCCTGGATGTGTGCGGGACCCCACGTGCTTCCTCTCGAGTGGAGACGGGTATGTCGGGGAACTTCTTGAGTTGCAGCAATGGTGTGAAGGACCCTTTGGAAGTTCCAGTGGTTAGATGTGATTGGCCTCGAGAAGCCTCAGCGGAAATGGGCCTCATCTCGCCTGGAGGGCAAAACCTTCTGGATTTTCTCGAGTTGCGGCAGGTGCTCTCGACTTACCACGGGGACCTCAGGGACCCGCTCTGGTGGCCTCAGGAAAGGCCAGTCCCAATGCGAGTTCCTCGGGGGCCTCTCGGGATTCGTCTCCCGTCGATGCCGGGTCCTAAGACCTTGTGTGGAGTCGGATCCGGAACCTGAGGATTCCTCTCCAGTGCTGACATGCATCTTGGGGTACTTCTGGAGTCTCCCCAGGGGAGTCAGTCCTCGTCTCGAATGCGGGCATGCACTTGCGCTTTCCTCCAGAGCGGTAGCAGCAGTGTCACGCAGTCCGCCGCATGGATCAAAGGATGTATGGTTTTCCCTCGAGTCTTTCCCACGAGGCTTTTCCACGAGGCTTTCCCACAGGGCTGTCTCACGTGCACACGTGTTGGGAGTGGATCCTCGGCTTGAACGTCAAGGCAGTGCAGGGAAAACAGGTTCCTCTGGAATGGACTGACACATCTGGGGGACTCTTAGAATGGTGGCATGACCCTGGAGTTCCTCTCGCCTTTCCTGTGGAGAGCGCCTCCTCTTGAGATGCGACGGTAACGCCGGGAATTCTTTCCCTACGAAACAGGGAAAGGATCCCTCATCTCGAGCTAGGAGGCGGAAACGGGGCTCCCCTGGATGTTTGCGGGACCCACGTGCTTCCTCTCGAGTGGAGACGGGTATGTCGGGGAACTTCTTGAGTTGCAGCAAAGGGTGTGAAGGACCCTTGGAAGTTTCAGTGGTTAGACGTGATTGGCCTCGAGAAGCCTCAGCGGAAATGGGCCTCATCTCGCCTGGAGGGCAAAACCTCCTGGATTTTCTCGAGTTGCGGCAGGTGCTCTCGACTTACGACGGGGACCTAAGGGACCCGCTCTGGTGGCCTCAGGAAAGGCCAGGCCCCATGCGAGTTCCTCGGGGGCCTCTCGGGATTCCTCTCCCGTCGATGCCGGGGCCTAAGACCTTGTGTGGAGTCGGGGCCGGAACCTGAGGATTCCTCTCCAGTGCTGACATGGATCTTGGGGTACTTCTGGAGTCTCCCCAGGGGAGTCAGTCCTCGTCTCGAATGCGGGCATGCACTTGCGCTTTCCTCCAGAGCGGTAGCAGCAGTGTCACGCAGTCCGCCGCGTGGAGCAAAGGATCTATGGTTTTCCCTCGAGTCTTTCCCACGAGGCTTTCCCACGAGGCTTTCCCACAGGGCTGTCCCACGTGCACACGTGTTGGGAGTCGATCCTCGGCTTGAACGTCAAGGCAGTGTAGGGAAAACAGGTTCCTCTGGAATGGACTGACACATCTGGGGGACTCTTGGAATGGTGGCACGACCCTGGAGTTCCTCTCGCCTTTCCTGTGGAGAGCGCCTCCTCTTGAGATGCGACGGGAACGCCGGGAATTCTTTCCCTACGAAACAGGGAAAGGATCCCTCATCTCGAGCTAGGAGGCGGAAACGGGGCTCCCCTGGATGTTTGCGGGACACCACGTGCTTCCTCTCGAGTGGAGACGGGTATGTCGGGGAACTTCTTGAGTTGCAGCAAGGGTGTGAAGGACCCTTTGGAAGTTCCAGTGGTTAGACGTGATTAGCCTCGAGAAGCCTCAGCGGAAATGGGCCTCATCGCGCCTGGAGGGCAAAACCTCCTGGATTTTCTCGAGTTGCGGCAGGTGCTCTCGACTTACGACGGGGACCTCAGGGACCCGCTCTGGTGGCCTCAGGAAAGGCCAGTCCCCATGCGAGTTCCTCGGGGGCCTCTCGGGATTCCTCTCCCGTCGATGCCGGGGCCTAAGACCTTGTGTGGAGTCGGGGCCGGAACCTGAGGATTCCTCTCCAGTGCTGACATGGATCTTGGGGTACTTCTGGAGTCTCCCCAGGGGAGTCAGTCCTCGTCTCGAATGCGGGCATGCACTTGCGCTTTCCTCCAGAGCGGTAGCAGCAGTGTCACGCAGTCCGCCGCGTGGACCAAAGGATCTATGGTTTTCCCTCGAGTCTTTCCCACGAGGCTTTCCCTCGAGGCTTTCCCACAGGGCTGTCCCACGTGCACACGTGTTGGGAGTCGATCCTCGGCTTGAACGTCAAGGCAGTGCAGGGAAAACAGGTTCCTCCGGAATGGACTGACACATCTGGGGGACTCTTGGAATGGTGGCACGACCCTGGAGTTCCTCTCGCCTTTCCTGTGGAGAGCGCCTCCTCTTGAGATGCGACGGGAACGCCGGGAATTCTTTCCCTACGAAACAGGGAAAGGATCCCTCATCTCGAGCTAGGAGGCGGAAACGGGACTCCCCTGAATGTGTGCGGGACCCCATGTGCTTCCTCTCGAGTGGAGACGGGTATGTCGGGGAACTTCTTGAGTTGCAGCAAGGGTGTGAAGGACCCTTTGGAAGGTCCTGTGGTTAGATGTGATTAGCCTCGAGAAGCCTCAGCGGAAATGGGCCACATCTCGCCTGGAGGGCAAAACCTCCTGGATTTTATCGAGTTGCGGCAGGTGCTCTCGACTTACGACGGGGACCTCAGGGACCCGCTCTGGTGGCCTCAGGAAAGGCCAGTCCCCATGCGAGTTCCTCGGGGGCCTCTCGGGATTCCTCTCCCGTCGATGCCGGGGCCTAAGACCTTGTGTGGAGTCGGGGCCGGAACCTGAGAATTCCTCTCCAGTGCTGACATGGATCTTGGGATACTTCTGGAGTCTCCCCAGGGGAGTCAGTCCTCGTCTCGAATGCGGGCATGCACTTGCGCTTTCCTCCAGAGCGGTAGCAGCAGTGTCACGCAGTCCGCCGCGTGGATCAAAGGATCTATGGTTTTCCCTCGAGTCTTTCCCACGAGGCTTTCCCTCGAGGCTTTCCCACAGGGCTGTCCCACGTGCACACGTGTTGGGAGTCGATCCTCGGCTTGAACGTCAAGGCAGTGCAGGGAAAACAGGTTCCTCTGGAATGGACTGACACATCTGGGGGACTCTTGGAATGGTGGCACGACCCTGGAGTTCCTCTCGCCTTTCCTGTGGAGAGCGCCTCCTCTTGAGATGCGACGGGAACGCCGGGAATTCTTTCCCTACGAAACAGGGAAAGGATCCCTCATCTCGAGCTAGGAGGCGGAAACGGGGCTCCCCTGGATGTGTGCGGGACCCCACGTGCTTCCTCTCGAGTGCAGACGGGTATGTCGTGGAACTTCTTGAGTTGCAGCAAGGGTGTGAAGGACCCTTTGGAAGTTCCAGTGGTTAGATGTGATTGGCCTCGAGAAGCCTCAGCGGAAATGGGCCTCATCTCGCCTGGAGAGCAAAACCTCCTGGATTTTCTCGAGTTGCGGCAGGTGCTCTCGACTTACGACGGGGACCTCAGGGACCCGCTATGGTGGCCTCAGGAAAGGCCAGTCCCCATGCGACTTCCTGGGGGCCTCTCGGGATTCCTCTCCCGTCGATGCCGGGGCCTAAGACCTTGTGTGGAGTCGGGGCCGGAACCTGAGGATTCCTCTCCAGTGCTGACATGGATCTTGGGGTACTTCTGGAGTCTCCCCAGGGGAGTCAGTCCTCGTCTCGGATGCGGGCATGCACTTGCGCTTTCCTCCAGAGCGGTAGCAGCAGTGTCACGCAGTCCGCCGCGTGGACCAAAGGATCTATTGTTTTCCCTCGAGTCTTTCCCTCGAGGCTTTCCCACGAGGCTTTCCCACAGGGCTGTCCCACGTGCACACGTGGTGGGAGTCGATCCTCGGCTTGAACGTCAAGGCAGTGCAGGGAAAACAGGTTCCTCTGGAATGGACTGACACATCTGGGGGACTCTTGGAATGGTGGCACGACCCTGGAGTTCCTCTCGCCTTTCCTGTGGAGAGCGCCTCCTCTTGAGATGCGACGGGAACGCCGGGAATTCTTTCCCTACGAAACAGGGAAAGGATCCCTCATCTCGAGCTAGGAGGCGGAAACGGGGCTCCCCTGGATGTGTGCGGGACACCACGTGCTTCCTCTCGAGTGGAGACGGTATGTCGGGGAACTTCTTGAGTTGCAGCAATGGTGTGAAGGACCCTTTGGAAGTTCCAGTGGTTAGATGTGATTGGCCTCGAGAAGCCTCAGCGGAAATGGGCCTCATCTCGCCTGGAGGGCAAAACCTCCTGGATTTTCTCGAGTTGCGGCAGGTGCTCTCGACTTACGACGGGGACCTCAGGGACCCTCTCTGGTGGCCTCAGGAAAGGCCAGTCCCCATGCGAGTTCCTCGGGGGCCTCTCGGGATTCCTCTCCCGTCGATGCCGGGGCCTAAGACCTTGTGTGGAGTCGGGGCCGGAACCTGAGGATTCCTCTCCAGTGCTGACATGGATCTTGGCGTACTTCTGGAGTCTCCCCAGGGGAGTCAGTCCTCGTCTCGAATGCGGGCATGCACTTGCGCTTTCCTCCAGAGCGGTAGCAGCAGTGTCACGCAGTCCGCCGCGTGGATCAAAGGATCTATGGTTTTCCCTCGAGTCTTTCCCACGAGGCTTTCCCACGAGGCTTTCCCACAGGGCTGTCCCACGTGCACACGTGGTGGGAGTCGATCCTCGGCTTGAACGTCAAGGCAGTGCAGGGAAAACAGGTTCCTCTGGAATGGACTGACACATCTGGGGGACTCTTGGAATGGTGGCACGACCCTGGAGTTCCTCTCGCCTTTCCTGTGGAGAGCGCCTCCTCTTGAGATGCGACGGGAACGCCGGGAATTCTTTCCCTACGAAACAGGGAAAGGATCCCTCATCTCGAGCTAGGAGGCGGAAACGGGGCTCCCTTGGATGTGTGCGGGACACCACGTGTTTCCTCTCGAGTGGAGACGGGTATGTCGGGGAACTTCTTGAGTTGCAGCAATGGTGTGAAGGACCCTTTGGAAGTTCCAGTGGTTAGATGTGATTGGCCTCGAGAAGCCTCAGCGGAAATGGGCCTCATCTCGCCTGGAGGGCAAAACCTCCTGGATTTTCTCGAGTTGCGGCAGGTGCTCTCGACTTACGACGGGGACCTCAGGGACCCGCTCTGGTGGCCTCAGGAAAGGCCAGTCCCCATGCGAGTTCCTCGGGGGCCTCTCGGGATTCCTCTCCCGTCGATGCCGGGGCCTAAGACCTTGTGTGGAGTCGGGGCCGGAACCTGAGGATTCCTCTCCAGTGATGACATGGATCTTGGGGTACTTCTGGAGTCTCCCCAGGGGAGTCAGTCCTCGTCTCGAATGCGCGCATGCACTTGCGCTTTCCTCCAGAGCGGTAGCAGCAGTGTCACGCAGTCCGCCGCGTGGATCAAAGGATCTATGGTTTTCCCTCGAGTCTTTCCCACGAGGCTTTCCCACGAGGCTTTCCCACAGGGCTGTCCCACGTGCACACGTGGTGGGAGTCGATCCTCGGCTTGAACGTCAAGGCAGTGCAGGGAAAACAGGTTCCTCTGGAATGGACTGACACATCTGGGGGACTCTTGGAATGGTGGCACGACCCTGGAGTTCCTCTCGCCTTTCCTGTGGAGAGCGCCTCCTCTTGAGATGCGACGGGAACGCCGGGAATTCCTTCCCTACGAAACAGGGAAAGGATCCCTCATCTCGAGCTAGGAGGCGGAAACGGGGCTCCCCTGGATGTGTGCGGGACACCACGTGCTTCCTCTCGAGTGGAGACGGTATGTCGGGGAACTTCTTGAGTTGCAGCAATGGTGTGAAGGACCCTTTGGAAGTTCCAGTGGTTAGATGTGATTGGCCTCGAGAAGCCTCAGCGGAAATGGGCCTCATCTCGCCTGGAGGGCAAAACCTCCTGGATTTTCTCGAGTTGCGGCAGGTGCTCTCGACTTACGACGGGGACCTCAGGGACCCTCTCTGGTGGCCTCAGGAAAGGCCAGTCCCCATGCGAGTTCCTCGGGGGCCTCTCGGGATTCCTCTCCCGTCGATGCCGGGGCCTAAGACCTTGTGTGGAGTCGGGGCCGGAACCTGAGGATTCCTCTCCAGTGCTGACATGGATCTTGGGGTACTTCTGGAGTCTCCCCAGGGGAGTCAGTCCTCGTCTCGAATGCGGGCATGCACTTGCGCTTTCCTCCAGAGCGGTAGCAGCAGTGTCACGCAGTCCGCCGCGTGGATCAAAGGATCTATGGTTTTCCCTCGAGTCTTTCCCACGAGGCTTTCCCACGAGGCTTTCCCACAGGGCTGTCCCACGTGCACACGTGGTGGGAGTCGATCCTCGGCTTGAACGTCAAGGCAGTGCAGGGAAAACAGGTTCCTCTGGAATGGACTGACACATCTGGGGGACTCTTGGAATGGTGGCACGACCCTGGAGTTCCTCTCGCCTTTCCTGTGGAGAGCGCCTCCTCTTGAGATGCGACGGGAACGCCGGGAATTCTTTCCCTACGAAACAGGGAAAGGATCCCTCATCTCGAGCTAGGAGGCGGAAACGGGGCTCCCTTGGATGTGTGCGGGACACCACGTGTTTCCTCTCGAGTGGAGACGGGTATGTCGGGGAACTTCTTGAGTTGCAGCAATGGTGTGAAGGACCCTTTGGAAGTTCCAGTGGTTAGATGTGATTGGCCTCGAGAAGCCTCAGCGGAAATGGGCCTCATCTCGCCTGGAGGGCAAAACCTCCTGGATTTTCTCGAGTTGCGGCAGGTGCTCTCGACTTACGACGGGGACCTCAGGGACCCGCTCTGGTGGCCTCAGGAAAGGCCAGTCCCCATGCGAGTTCCTCGGGGGCCTCTCGGGATTCCTCTCCCGTCGATGCCGGGGCCTAAGACCTTGTGTGGAGTCGGGGCCGGAACCTGAGGATTCCTCTCCAGTGATGACATGGATCTTGGGGTACTTCTGGAGTCTCCCCAGGGGAGTCAGTCCTCGTCTCGGATGCGGGCATGCACTTGCGCTTTCCTCCAGAGCGGTAGCAGCAGTGTCACCCAGTCCGCCGCGTGGACCAAAGGATCTATGGTTTTCCCTCGAGTCTTTCCCACGAGGCTTTCCCACGAGGCTTTCCCACAGGGCTGTCCCACGTGCACACGTGTTGGGAGTCGATCCTCGGCTTGAACGTCAAGGCAGTGCAGGGAAAACAGGTTCCTCTGGAATGGACTGACACATCTGGGGGACTCTAGGAAGGGTGGCACGACCCTGTAGTTCCTCTCGCCTTTCCTGTGGAGAGCGCCTCCTCTTGAGATGCGACGGGAACGCCGGGAATTCTTTCCCTACGAAACAGGGAAAGGATCCCTCATCTCGAGCTAGGAGGCGGAAACGGGGCTCCCCTGGATGTGTGCGGGACCCCACGTGCTTTTTCTCGAGTGGAGACGGGTATGTCGGGGAACTTCTTTAGTTGCAGCAATGGTGTGAAGGACCCTTTGGAAGTTCCAGTGGTTAGATGTGATTGGCCTCGAGAAGCCTCAGAGGAAATGGGCCTCAAATCGCCTGGAGGGCAAAACCTCCTGGATTTTCTCGAGTTGCGGCAGGTGCTCTCGACTTACGACGGGGACCTCAGGGACCCGCTCTGGTGGCCTCAGGAAAGTCCAGTCCCCATGCGAGTTCCTCGGGGGCCTCTCGGGATTCCTCTCCCGTCGATGCCGGGGCCTAAGACCTTGTGTGGAGTCGGGGCCGGAACCTGAGGATTCCTCTCCAGTGCTGACATGGATCTTGGCGTACTTCTGGAGTCTCCCCAGGGGAGTCAGTCCTCGTCTCGAATGCCGGCATGCACTTGCGCTTTCCTCCAGAGCTGTAGCAGCAGTGTCACGCAGTCTGCCCTGTGGATCAAAGGATCTATGGTTTTCCCTCGAGTCTTTCCCACGAGGCTTTCCCACGAGGCTTTCCCACAGGGCTGTCACACGTGCACACGTCGTGGGAGTCGATCCTCGGCTTGAACGTCAAGGCAGTGCAGGGAAAAGAGGTTCTTCTGGAATGGACTGACACACCTGGGGGACTCTTGGAATGGTGGCACGACCTTGGAGTTCCTCTCGCCTTTCCTGTGGAGAGCGCCTCCTCTTGAGATGCGACGGGAACGCCGGGAATTCTTTCCCTACGAAAAAGGGAAAGGATCCCTCATCTCGATCTAGGAGGCGGAAACGGGGCTCCCCTGGATGTGTGCGGGACACCACGTGCTTCCTCTCGAGTGGAGACGGGTATGTTGGGGAACTTCATGAGTTGCAGCAATGGTGTGAAGGACCCTTTGGAAGTTCCAGTGGTTAGATGTGATTGGCCTCGAGAAGCCTCAGCGGAAACGGTCCTCATCTCGCCTGGAGGGCAAAACCTCCTGGATTTTCTCCAGTTGCGGCAGGTGCCCTCGACTTACGACGGGGACCTCATGACCCGCTCTGGTGGCCTCAGGAAAGGCCAGTCCCCATGCGAGTTCTTCGGGGGCCTCTCGGGATTCCTCTCCCGTCGATGCTGGGGCCTAAGACCTTGTGTGGAGTCGGGGCCGGAACCTGAGGATTCCTCTCCAGTGCTGACATGGATCTTGGGGTACTTCTGGAGTCTCCCCAGGGGAGTCAGTCCTCGTCTCGAATGCGGGCATGCACTTGCGCTTTCCTCCAGAGCGGTAGCAGCAGTGTCACGCAGTCCGCCGCGTGGATCAAAGGATCTATGGTTTTCCCTCGAGTCTTTCCCACGAGGCTTTCCCACGAGGCTTTCCCACAGGGCTGTCCCACGTGCACACGTGGTGGGAGTCGATCCTCGGCATGAACGTCAAGGCAGTGCAGGGAAAACAGGTTCCTCTCGAATGGACTGACACATCTGGGGGACTCTTGGAATGGTGGCACGACCCTGGAGTTCCTATCGCCTTTCCTGTGGAGAGCGCCTCCTCTTGAGATGCGACGGGAACGCCGGGAATTCTTTCCTTACGAAACAGGGAAAGGATCCCTCATCTCGAGCTAGGAGGCGGAAACGGGGCTCCCCTGGATGTGTGCGGGACACCACGTGCTTCCTCTCGAGTGGAGACGGTATGTCGGGGAACTTCTTGAGTTGCAGCAAGGGTGTGAAGGACCCTTTGGAAGTTCCAGTGGTTAGATGTGATTGGCCTCGAGAAGCCTCAGCGGAAATGGGCCTCATCTCGCCTGGAGGGCAAAACCTCCTGGATTTTCTCGAGTTGCGGCAGGTGCTCTCGACTTACGACGGGGACCTCAGGGACCCGCTCTGGTGGCCTCAGGAAAGGCCAGTCCCCATGCGAGTTCCTCGGGGGCCTCTCGGGATTCCTCTCCCGTCGATGCCGGGGCCTAAGACCTTGTGTGGAGTCGGGGCCGGAACCTGAGGATTCCTCTCCAGTGATGACATGGATCTTGGGGTACTTCTGGAGTCTCCCCAGGGGAGTCAGTCCTCGTCTCGGATGCGGGCATGCACTTGCGCTTTCCTCCAGAGCGGTAGCAGCAGTGTCACCCAGTCCGCCGCGTGGACCAAAGGATCTATGGTTTTCCCTCGAGTCTTTCCCACGAGGCTTTCCCACGAGGCTTTCCCACAGGGCTGTCCCACGTGCACACGTGTTGGGAGTCGATCCTCGGCTTGAACGTCAAGGCAGTGCAGGGAAAACAGGTTCCTCTGGAATGGACTGACACATCTGGGGGACTCTTGGAAGGGTGGCACGACCCTGTAGTTCCTCTCGCCTTTCCTGTGGAGAGCGCCTCCTCTTGAGATGCGACGGGAACGCCGGGAATTCTTTCCCTACGAAACAGGGAAAGGATCCCTCATCTCGAGCTAGGAGGCGGAAACGGGGCTCCCCTGGATGTGTGCGGGACCCTACGTGCTTCCTCTCGAGTGGAGACGGGAATGTCGGGGAACTTCTTGAGTTGCAGCAAGGGTGTGAAGGACCCTTTGGAAGTTCCAGTGGTTAGATGTGATTGGCCTCGAGAAGCCTCAGCGGAAATGGGCCTCATCTCGCCTGGAGGGCAAAACCTCCTGGATTTTCTCGAGTTGCGGCAGGTGCTCTCGACTTACGACGGGGACTTCAGGGACCCGCTCTGGTGGCCTCAGGAAAGGCCAGTCCCCATGCGAGTTCCTCTGGGGCCTCTCGGGATTCCTCTCCCGTCGATGCCAGGGTCTAAGACCTTGTGTGGAGTCGGGGCCGGAACCTGAGGATTCCTCTCCAGTGCTGACATGGATCTTGGGGTACTTCTGGAGTCTCCCCAGGGGAGTCAGTCCTCGTCTCGAATGCGGGCATGTACTTGCGCTTTCCTCCAGAGCGGTAGCAGCACTGTCACCCAGTCCGCCGCGTGGATCAAAGGATCTATGGTTTTCCCTCGAGTCTTTCCCACGAGGCTTTCCCACGAGGCTTTCCCACAGGGCTGTCCCAAGTGCACACGTGGTGGGAGTCGATCCTCGGCTTGAACGTCAAGGCAGTGCAGGGAAAACAGGTTCCTCTGGAATGGACTGACACATCTGGGGGACTCTTGGAATGGTGGCACGACCCTGGAGTTCCTCTCGCCTTTCCTGTGGAGAGCGCCTCCTCTTGAGATGCGACGGGAACGCCGGGAATTCTTTCCCTACGAAACAGGGAAAGGATCCCTCATCTCGAGCTAGGAGGCGGAAACGGGGCTCCCCTGGATGTGTGCGGGACCCCACGTGATTTTTCTCGAGTGGAGACGGGTATGTCGGGGAACTTCTTTAGTTGCAGCAATGGTGTGAAGGACCCTTTGGAAGTTCAAGTGGTTAGATGTGATTGGCCTCGAGAAGCCTCAGAGGAAATGGGCCTCAACTCGCCTGGAGGGCAAAACCTCCTGGATTTTCTCGAGTTGCGGCAGGTGCTCTCGACTTATGACGGGGACCTCAGGGACCCGCTCTGGTGGCCTCAGGAAAGTCCAGTCCCCATGCGAGTTCCTCGGGGGCCTCTCGGGATTCCTCTCCCGTCGATGCCGGGGCCTAAGAACTTGTGTGGAGTCGGGGCCGGAACCTGAGGATTCCTCTCCAGTGCTGACATGGATCTTGGGGTACTTCTGGAGTCTCCCCAGGGGAGTCAGTCCTCGTCTCGAATGCCGGCATGCACTTGCGCTTTCCTCCAGAGCGGTAGCAGCAGTGTCACGCAGTCCGCCGCGTGGATCAAAGGATCTATGGTTTTCCCTCGAGTCTTTCCCACGAGGCTTTCCCACGAGGCTTTCCCACAGGGCTGTCCCACGTGCACACGTGGTGGGAGTCGATCCTCGGCTTGAACGTCAAGGCAGTGCAGGGAAAAGAGGTTCCTCTGGAATGGACTGACACACCTGGGGGACTCTTGGAATGGTGGCACGACCTTGGAGTTCCTCTCGCCTTTCCTGTGGAGAGCGCCTCCTCTTGAGATGCGACGGGAACGCCGGGAATTCTTTCCCTACGAAACAGGGAAAGGATCCCTCATCTCGATCTAGGAGGCGGAAACGGGGCTCCCCTGGATGTGTGCGGGACACCACGTGCTTCCTCTCGAGTGGAGACGGGTATGTTGGGGAACTTCATGAGTTGCAGCAATGGTGTGAAGGACCCTTTGGAAGTTCCAGTGGTTAGATGTGATTGGCCTCGAGAAGCCTCAGCGGAAATGGTCCTCATCTCGCCTGGAGGGCAAAACCTCCTGGATTTTCTCCAGTTGCGGCAGGTGCCCTCGACTTACGACGGGGACCTCATGACTCGCTCTGGTGGCCTCAGGAAAGGCCAGTCCCCATGCGAGTTCCTCGGGGGCCTCTCGGGATTCCTCTCCCGTCGATGCCGGGGCCTAAGACCTTGTGTGGAGTCGGGGCCGGAACCTGAGGATTCCTCTCCAGTGCTGACATGGATCTTGGGGTACTTCTGGAGTCTCCCCAGGGGAGTCAGTCCTCGTCTCGAATGCGGGCATGCACTTGCACTTTCCTCCAGAGCGGTAGCAGCAGTGTCACGCAGTCCGCCGCGTGGATCAAAGGATCTATGTTTTTCCCTCGAGTCTTTCCCACGAGGCTTTCCCACGAGGCTTTCCCACAGGGCTGTCCCACGTGCACACGTGGTGGGAGTCGATCCTCGGCATGAACGTCAAGGCAGTGCAGGGAAAACAGGTTCCTCTGGAATGGACTGACACATCTGGGGGACTCTTGGAATGGTGGCACGACCCTGGAGTTCCTATCGCCTTTCCTGTGGAGAGCGCCTCCTCTTGAGATGCGACGGGAACGCCGGGAATTCTTTCCTTACGAAACAGGGAAAGGATCCCTCATCTCGAGCTAGGAGGCGGAAACGGGGCTCCCCTGGATGTGTGCGGGACCCCACGTGCTTCCTCTCGAGTGGAGACGGGTATGTCGGGGAACTTCTTGAGTTGCAGCAAGGGTGTGAAGGACCCTTTGGAAGTTCCAGTGGTTAGATGTGATTGGCCTCGAGAAGCCTCAGCGGAAATGGGCCTCATCTCGCCTGGAGGGCAAAACCTCCTGGATTTTCTCGAGTTGCGGCAGGTGCTCTCGACTTACGACGGGGACCTCAGGGACCCGCTCTGGTGGCCTCAGGAAAGGCCAGTCCCCATGCGAGTTCCTCGGGGGCCTCTCGGGATTCCTCTCCCGTCGATGCCGGGGCCTAAGACCTTGTGTGGAGTCGGGGCCGGAACCTGAGGATTCCTCTCCAGTGCTGACATGGATCTTGGGGTACTTCTGGAGTCTCCCCAGGGGAGTCAGTCCTCGTCTCGAATGCGGGCATGCACTTGCGCTTTCCTCCAGAGCGGTAGCAGCAGTGTCACGCAGTCCGCCGCGTGGATCAAAGGATCTATGATTTTCCCTCGAGTCTTTCCCACGAGGCTTTCCCACGAGGCTTTCCCACAGGGCTGTCCCACGTGCACACGTGGTGGGAGTCGATCCTCGGCTTGAACGTCAAGGCAGTGCAGGGAAAACAGGTTCCTCTTAAATGGACTGACACATCTGGGGGACTCTTGGAATGGTGGCACGACCCTGCAGTTCCTCTCGCCTTTCCTGTGGAGAGCGTCTCCTCTTGAGATGCGACGGGAACGCCGGGAATTCTTTCCCTACGAAACAGGGAAAGGATCCCTCATCTCGAGCTAGGAGGCGGAAACGGGGCTCCCCTGGATGTGTGCGGGACCCCACGTGATTTTTCTCGAGTGGAGACGGGTATGTCGGGGAACTTCTTTAGTTGCAGCAATGGTGTGAAGGACCCTTTGGAAGTTCAAGTGGTTAGATGTGATTGGCCTCGAGAAGCCTCAGAGGAAATGGGCCTCAACTCGCCTGGAGGGCAAAACCTCCTGGATTTTCTCGAGTTGCGGCAGGTGCTCTCGACTTATGACGGGGACCTCAGGGACCCGCTCTGGTGGCCTCAGGAAAGTCCAGTCCCCATGCGAGTTCCTCGGGGGCCTCTCGGGATTCCTCTCCCGTCGATGCCGGGGCCTAAGAACTTGTGTGGAGTCGGGGCCGGAACCTGAGGATTCCTCTCCAGTGCTGACATGGATCTTGGGGTACTTCTGGAGTCTCCCCAGGGGAGTCAGTCCTCGTCTCGAATGCCGGCATGCACTTGCGCTTTCCTCCAGAGCGGTAGCAGCAGTGTCACGCAGTCCGCCGCGTGGATCAAAGGATCTATGGTTTTCCCTCGAGTCTTTCCCACGAGGCTTTCCCACGAGGCTTTCCCACAGGGCTGTCCCACGTGCACACGTGGTGGGAGTCGATCCTCGGCTTGAACGTCAAGGCAGTGCAGGGAAAAGAGGTTCCTCTGGAATGGACTGACACACCTGGGGGACTCTTGGAATGGTGGCACGACCTTGGAGTTCCTCTCGCCTTTCCTGTGGAGAGCGCCTCCTCTTGAGATGCGACGGGAACGCCGGGAATTCTTTCCCTACGAAACAGGGAAAGGATCCCTCATCTCGATCTAGGAGGCGGAAACGGGGCTCCCCTGGATGTGTGCGGGACACCACGTGCTTCCTCTCGAGTGGAGACGGGTATGTTGGGGAACTTCATGAGTTGCAGCAATGGTGTGAAGGACCCTTTGGAAGTTCCAGTGGTTAGATGTGATTGGCCTCGAGAAGCCTCAGCGGAAATGGTCCTCATCTCGCCTGGAGGGCAAAACCTCCTGGATTTTCTCCAGTTGCGGCAGGTGCCCTCGACTTACGACGGGGACCTCATGACCCGCTCTGGTGGCCTCAGGAAAGGCCAGTCCCCATGCGAGTTCTTCGGGGGCCTCTCGGGATTCCTCTCCCGTCGATGCCGGGGCCTAAGACCTTGTGTGGAGTCGGGGCCGGAACCTGAGGATTCCTCTCCAGTGCTGACATGGATCTTGGGGTACTTCTGGAGTCTCCCCAGGGGAGTCAGTCCTCGTCTCGAATGCGGGCATGCACTTGCACTTTCCTCCAGAGCGGTAGCAGCAGTGTCACGCAGTCCGCCGCGTGGATCAAAGGATCTATGTTTTTCCCTCGAGTCTTTCCCACGAGGCTTTCCCACGAGGCTTTCCCACAGGGCTGTCCCACGTGCACACGTGGTGGGAGTCGATCCTCGGCATGAACGTCAAGGCAGTGCAGGGAAAACAGGTTCCTCTGGAATGGACTGACACATCTGGGGGACTCTTGGAATGGTGGCACGACCCTGGAGTTCCTATCGCCTTTCCTGTGGAGAGCGCCTCCTCTTGAGATGCGACGGGAACGCCGGGAATTCTTTCCTTACGAAACAGGGAAAGGATCCCTCATCTCGAGCTAGGAGGCGGAAACGGGGCTCCCCTGGATGTGTGCGGGACCCCACGTGCTTCCTCTCGAGTGGAGACGGGTATGTCGGGGAACTTCTTGAGTTGCAGCAAGGGTGTGAAGGACCCTTTGGAAGTTCCAGTGGTTAGATGTGATTGGCCTCGAGAAGCCTCAGCGGAAATGGGCCTCATCTCGCCTGGAGGGCAAAACCTCCTGGATTTTCTCGAGTTGCGGCAGGTGCTCTCGACTTACGACGGGGACCTCAGGGACCCGCTCTGGTGGCCTCAGGAAAGGCCAGTCCCCATGCGAGTTCCTCGGGGGCCTCTCGGGATTCCTCTCCCGTCGATGCCGGAGCCTAAGACCTTGTGTGGAGTCGGGGCCGGAACCTGAGGATTCCTCTCCAGTGCTGACATGGATCTTGGGGTACTTCTGGAGTCTCCCCAGGGGAGTCAGTCCTCGTCTCAAATGCGGGCATGCACTTGCGCTTTCCTCCAGAGCGGTAGCAGCAGTGTCACCCAGTCTGCCGCGTGGATCAAAGGATCTATGTTTTTCCCTCGAGTCTTTCCCACGAGGCTTTCCCACGAGGCTTTCCCACAGGGCTGTCCCACGTGCACACGTGGTGGGACTCGATCCTCGGCTTGAAAGTCAAGACAGTGCAGGGAAAACAGGTTCCTCTGGAATGGACTGACACATCTGGGGGACTCTTGGAATGGTGGCACTACCCTGGAGTTCCATTCGCCTTTCCTGTGGAGAGCGCCTCCACTTGAGATGCGACGGGAACGCCGGGAATTCTTTCCCTACGAAACAGGGAAAGGATCCCTCATCTCGAGCTAGGAGGCGGAAACGGGGCTCCCCTGGATGTGTGCGGGACCCACGTGCTTCCTCTCGAGTGGAGACGGGTATGTCGGGGAACTTCTTGAGTTGCAGCAATGGTGTGAAGGACCCTTTGGAAGTTCCAGTGGTTAGATGTGATTGGCCTCGAGAAGCCTCAGCAGAAATGGGCCTCATCTCGCCTGGAGGGCAAAACCTCCTGGATTTTCTCGAGTTGCGGCAGGTGCTCTCGACTTACGACGGGGACCTCAGGGACCCGCTCTGGTGGCCTCAGGAAAGGCCAGTCCCCATGCGAGTTCCTCGGGGGCCTCTCGGGATTCCTCTCCCGTCGATGCCGGGGCCTAAGACCTTGTGTGGAGTCGGGGCCGGAACCTGAGGATTCCTCTCCAGTGCTGACATGGATCTTGGGGTACTTCTGGAGTCTCCCCAGGGGAGTCAGTCCTCGTCTCGAATGCGGGCATACACTTGCGCTTTCCTCCAGAGGGGTAGCAGCAGTGTCACCCAGTCCACCGCGTGGATCAAAGGATCTATGGTTTTCCCTCGAGTCTTTCCCACGAGGTTTTCCCACGAGGCTTTCCCACAGGGCTGTCACACGTGCACACGTCGTGGGAGTCGATCCTCGGCTTGAACGTCAAGGCAGTGCAGGGAAAACAGGTTCCTCTGGAATGGACTGACACATCTGGGGGACTCTTGGAATGGTGTCACGACCCTGGAGTTCCTCTCGCCTTTCCTGTGGAGAGCGCCTCCTCTTGAGATGCGACGGGAACGCCGGGAATTCTTTCCCTACGAAACAGGGAAAGGATCCCTCATCTCGAGCTAGGAGGCGGAAACGGGGCTCCCCTGGATGTGTGCGGGACCCCTCGTGCTTCCTCTCGAGTGGAGACGGGTATGTCGGGGAACTTCTTGAGTTGCAGCAATGGTGTGAAGGACCCTTTGTAAGTTCCAGTGGTTAGACGTGATTGGCCTCGAGAAGCCTCATTGGAAATGGGCCTCATCTCGCCTGGAGGGCAAAACCTCCTGGATTTTCTCGAGTTGCGGCATGTGCTCTCGACTTACGACGGGGACCTCAGGGACCCGCTCTGGTGGCCTCAGGAAAGGCCAGTCCCCATGCGAGTTCCTCGGGGGCCTCTCGGGATTCCTCTCCCGTCGATGCCGGGGCCTAAGACCTTGTGTGGAGTCGGGGCCGGAACCTGAGGATTCCTCTCCAGTTCTGACATGGATCTTGGGGTACTTCTGGAGTCTCCCCAGGGGAGTCAGTCCTCGTCTCGAACGCGGGCATGCACTTGCGCTTTCCTCCAGAGCGGTAGCAGCAGTGTCACGCAGTCCGCCGCGTGGATCAAAGGATCTATGGTTTTCCCTCGAGTCTTTCCCACGAGGCTTTCCCACGAGGCTTTCCCACAGGGCTGTCCCACGTGCACACGTGGTGGGAGTCGATCCTCGGCTTGAACGTCAAGGCAGTGTAGGGAAAACAGGTTCCTCTGGAATGGACTGACACATTTGGGGGACTCTTGGAATGGTGGCACGACCCTGGAGTTCCTCTCGCCTTTCCTGTGGAGAGCGCCTCCTCTTGAGATGCGACGGGAACGCCGGGAATTCTTTCCCTACGAAACAGGGAAAGGATCCCTCATCTCGAGCTAGGAGGCGGAAAGGGGGCTCCCCTGGTTGTGTGCGGGACCCCACGTGCTTCCTCTCGAGTGGAGACGGGTATGTCGGGGAACTTCTTGAGTTGCAGCAATGGTGTGAAGGACCCTTTGGAAGTTCCAGTGGTTAGATGTGATTGGCCTCGAGAAGCCTCAGTGGAAATGGGCCTCATCTCGCCTGGAGGGCAAAACCTCCTGGATTTTCTCGAGTTGCGGCATGTGCTCTCGACTTACGACGGGGACCTCAGGGACCCGCTCTGGTGGCCTCAGGAAAGGCCAGTCCCCATGCGAGTTCCTCGGGGGCCTCTCGGGATTCCTCTCCCGTCGATGCCGGGGCCTAGGACCTTGTGTATAGTCGGGGCCGGAACCTGAGGATTCCTCTCCAGTGCTGACATGGATCTTGGGGTACTTCTGGAGTCTCCCCAGGGGAGTCAGTCCTCGTCTCGAATGCGGGCATGCACTTGCGCTTTCCTCCAGAGCGGTAGCAGCAGTGTCACGCAGTCCGCCGCGTGGATCAAAGGATCTATGGTTTTCCCTCGAGTCTTTCCCACGAGGCTTTCCCCCGAGGCTTTCCCACAGGGCTGTCCCACGTGCACACGTGGTGGGAGTCGATCCTCGGCTTGAACGTCAAGGCAGTGCAGGGAAAACAGGTTCCTCGGGAATGGACTGACACATCTGGGGGACTCTTGGAATGGTGTCAAGACCCTGGAGTTCCTCTCGCCTTTCCTGTGGAGAGCGCCTCTTCTTGAGATGCGACGGGAACGCCGGGAATTCTTTCCCTACGAAACAGGGAAAGGATCCCTCATCTCGAGCTAGGAGGCGGAAACAGGGCTCCCCTGGATGTGTGCGGGACACCAGGTGCTTCCTCTCGAGTGGAGACGGGTATGTCGGGGAACTTCTTGAGTTGCAGCAATGGTGTGAAGGACCCTTTGGAAGTTCCAGTGGTTAGATATGATTGGCCTCGAGAAGCCTCAGCGGAAATGGGCCTCATTTCGCCTGGAGGGCAAAACCTCCTGGATTTTCTCGAGTTGCGGCAGGTGCTCTCGACTTACGACGGGAACCTCAGGGACCCGCTCTGGTGGCCTCAGGAAAGGCCAGTCCCCATGCGAGTTCCTCGGGGGCCTCTCGGGATTCCTCTCCCATCGATGCCGGGGCCTAAGACCTTGTGTGGAGTCGGGGCCGGAACCTGAGGATTCCTCTCCAGTGCTGACATGGATCTTGGGGTTCTTCTGGAGTCTCCCCAGGGGAGTCAGTCCTCGTCTCGAATGCGGGCATGCACTTGCGCTTTCCTCCAGAGCGGTAGCAGCAGTGTCACACAGTCCGCCGCGTGGATCAAAGGATGTATGTTTTTCCCTCGAGTCTTTCCCACGAGGCTTTCCCTCGAGGCTTTCCCACAGGGCTGTCCCACGTGCACACGTGGTGGGAGTCGATCCTCGGCTTGAACGTCAAGGCAGTGCAGGGAAAACAGGTTCCTCTGGAATGGACTGACACATCTGGGGGACTCTTGGAATGGTGGCACGACCCTGGAGTTCCTCTCGCCTTTCCTGTGGAGAGCGCCTCCTCTTGAGATGCGACGGGAACGCCGGGAATTCTTTCCCTACGAAACAGGGAAAGGATCCCTCATCTCGAGCTAGGAGGCGGAAACGGGGCTCCCCTGGATGTGTGTGGGACACCACGTGCTTCCTTTCGAGTGCAGACGGGTATGTCGGGGAACATCTTGAGTTGAAGCAATGGTGTGAAGGACCCTTTGGAAGTTCCAGTGGTTAGATGTGATTGGCCTCGAGAAGCCTCAGCGGAAATGGGCCTCATCTTGCCTGGAGGGCAAAACCTCCTGGATTTTCTCGAGTTGCGGCAGGTGCTCTCGACTTACGACGGGGACCTCAGGGACCCGCTCTGGTGGCCTCAGGAAAGGCCAGTCCCCATGCGAGTTCCTCGGGGGCGTCTCGGGATTCCTCTCCCGTCGATGCCGGGGCCTAAGACCTTGTGTGGAGTCGGGGCCGGAACCTTAGGGTCCTCTCCAGTGCTGACATGGATCTTGGGGTACTTCTGGAGTCTCCCCAGGGGAGTCAGTCCTCGTCTCGAATGCGGGCATGCACTTGCGCTTTCCTCCAGAGCGGTAGCAGCAGTGTCACGCAGTCCGCCGCGTGGATCAAAGGATCTATGGTTTTCCCTCGAGTCTTTCCCACGAGGCTTTCCCACGAGGCTTTCCCACAGGGCTGTCCCACGTGCACACGTGGTGGGAGTCGATCCTCGGCTTGAACGTCAAGGCAGTGCAGGGAAAACAGGTTCCTCTGGAATGCACTGACACATCTGGGGGACTCTTGGAATGGTGGCACGACCCTGGAGTTCCTCTCGCCTTTCCTGTGGAGAGCGCCTCCTCTTGAGATGCGACGGGAACGCCGGGAATTCTTTCCCTACGAAACAGGGAAAGGATCCCTCATCTCGAGCTAGGAGGCGGAAACGGGGCTCCCCTGGATGTGTGCGGGACCCCACGTGCTTTTTCTCGAGTGGAGACGGGTATGTCGGGGAACTTCATGAGTTGCAGCAATGGTGTGAAGGACCCTTTGGAAGTTCCAGTGGTTAGATGTGATTGGCCTCGAGAAGCCTCAGCGGAAATGGGCCTCATCTCGCCTGGAGGGCAAAACCTCCTTGATTTTCTCGAGTTGCGGCAGGTGCTCTCGACTTACGACGGGGACCTCAGGGACCCGCTCTGATGGCCTCAGGAAAGGCCAGTCCCCATGCGAGTTCCTCGGGGGCCTCTCGGGATTCCTCTCCCGTCGATGCCGGGGCCTAAGACCTTGTGTGGAGTCGAGGCCGGAACCTGAGGATTCCTCTCCAGTGCTGACATGGATCTTGGCGTACTTCTGGAGTCTCCCCAGGGGAGTCAGTCCTCGTCTCGAATGCCGGCATGCACTTGCGCTTTCCTCCAGAGCGGTAGCAGCAGTGTCACGCAGTCCGCCGCGTGGATCAAAGGATCTATGGTTTTCCCTCGAGTCTTTCCCACGAGGCTTTCCCACGAGGCTTTCCCACAGGGCTGTCCCACGTGCACACGTGGTGGGAGTCGATCCTCGGCTTGAACGTCAAGGCAGTGCAGGGAAAAGAGGTTCCTCTGGAATGGACTGACACACCTGGGGGACTCTTGGAATGGTGGCACGACCCTGGAGTTCCTCTCGCCTTTCCTGTGGAGAGCGCCTCCTCTTGAGATGCGACGGGAACGCCGGGAATTCTTTCCCTACGAAACAGGGAAAGGATCCCTCATCTCGATCTAGGAGGCGGAAACGGGGCTCCCCTGGATGTGTGCGGGACACCACGTGCTTCCTCTCGAGTGGAGACGGGTATGTTGGGGAACTTCATGAGTTGCAGCAATGGTGTGAAGGACCCTTTGGAAGTTCCAATGGTTAGATGTAATTGGCCTCGAGAAGCCTCAGCGGAAATGGTCCTCATCTCGCCTGGAGGGCAAAACCTCCTGGATTTTCTCCAGTTGCGGCAGGTGCCCTCGACTTACGACGGGGACCTCATGACCCGCTCTGGTGGCCTCAGGAAAGGCCAGTCCCCATGCGAGTTCTTCGGGGGCCTCTCGGGATTCCTCTCCCGTCGATGCCGGGGCCTAAGACCTTGTGTGGAGTCGGGGCCGGAACCTGAGGATTCCTCTCCAGTGCTGACATGGATCTTGGGGTACTTCTGGAGTCTCCCCAGGGGAGTCAGTCCTCGTCTCGAATGCGGGCATGCACTTGCGCTTTCCTCCAGAGCGGTAGCAGCAGTGTCACGCAGTCCGCCGCGTGGATCAAAGGATCTATGGTTTTCCCTCGAGTCTTTCCCACGAGGCTTTCCCACGAGGCTTTCCCACAGGGCTGTCCCACGTGCACACGTGGTGGGAGTCGATCCTCGGCATGAACGTCAAGGCAGTGCAGGGAAAACAGGTTCCTCTCGAATGGACTGACACATCTGGGGGACTCTTGGAATGGTGGCACGACCCTGGAGTTCCTATCGCCTTTCCTGTGGAGAGCGCCTCCTCTTGAGATGCGACGGGAACGCCGGGAATTCTTTCCTTACGAAACAGGGAAAGGATCCCTCATCTCGAGCTAGGAGGCGGAAACGGGGCTCCCCTGGATGTGTGCGGGACACCACGTGCTTCCTTTCGAGTGGAGACCGGTATGTCGGGGAACTTCTTGAGTTGCAGCAAGGGTGTGAAGGACCCTTTGGAAGTTCCAGTGGTTAGATGTGATTGGCCTCGAGAAGCCTCAGCGGAAATGGGCCTCATCTCGCCTGGAGGGCAAAACCTCGTGGATTTTCTCGAGTTGCGGCAGGTGCTCTCGACTTACGACGGGGACCTCAGGGACCCGCTCTGGTGGCCTCAGGAAAGGCCAGTCCCCATGCGAGTTCCTCGGGGGCCACTCGGGATTCCTCTCCCGTCGATGCCGGGGCCTAAGACCTTGTGTGGAGTCGGGGCCGGAACCTGAGGATTCCTCTCCAGTGCTGACATGGATCTTGGCGTACTTTTGGAGTCTCCCCAGGGGAGTCAGTCCTCGTCTCGAATGCGGGCATGCACTTGCGCTTTCCTCCAGAGCGGTAGCAGCAGTGTCACGCAGTCCGCCGCGTGGATCAAAGGATCTATGGTTTTCCCTCGAGTCTTTCCCACGAGGCTTTCCCACGAGGCTTTCCCACAGGGCTGTCCCACGTGCACATGTGGTGGGACTCGATCCTCGGCATGAACGTCAAGGCAGTGCAGGGAAAACAGGTTCCTCTGGAATGGACTGACACATCTGGGGGACTCTTGGAATGGTGGCACGACCCTGGAGTTCCTCTCGCCTTTCCTGTGGAGAGCGCCTCCTCTTGAGATGCGACGGGAACGCCGGGAATTCTTTCCCTACGAAACAGGGAAAGGATCCCTCATCTCGAGCTAGGAGGCGGAAACGGGGCTCCCCTGGATGTGTGCGGGACCCCACGTGCTTCCTCTCGAGTGGAGACGGGTATGTCGGGGAACTTCTTGAGTTGCAGCAAGGGTGTGAAGGACCCTTTGGAAGTTCCAGTGGTTAGATGTGATTGGCCTCGAAAAGCCTCAGCGGAAATGGGCCTCATCTCGCCTGGAGGGCAAAACCTCCTGGATTTTCTCGAGTTGCGGCAGGTGCTCTCGACTTACGACGGGGACCTCAGGGACCCGCTCTGGTGGCCTCAGGAAAGGCCAGTCCCCATGCGAGTTCCTCGGGGGCCTCTCGGGATACCTCTCCCGTCGATGCCGGGGCCTAAGACCTTGTGTGGAGTCGGGGCCGGAACCTGAGGATTCCTCTCCAGTGCTGACATGGATCTTGGGGTACTTCTGGAGTCTCCCCAGGGGAGTCAGTCCTCGTCTCGAATGCGGGCATGCACTTGCACTTTCCTCCAGAGCGGTAGCAGCAGTGTCACGCACTCCGCCGCGTGGATCAAAGGATCTATGGTTTTCCCTCGAGTCTTTCCCACGAGGCTTTCCCACGAGGCTTTCCCACAGGGCTGTCCCACGTGCACACGTGGTGGGAGTCGATCCTCGGCTTGAACGTCAAGGCAGTGCAGGGAAAACAGGTTCCTCGGGAATGGACTGACACATCTGGGGGACTCTTGGAATGGTGTCAAGACCCTGGAGTTCCTCTCGCCTTTCCTGTGGAGAGCGCTTCCTCTTGAGATGCGACGGGAACGCCGGGAATTCTTTCCCTACGAAACAGGGAAAGGATCCCTCATCTCGAGCTAGGAGGCGGAAACAGGGCTCCCCTGGATGTGTGCGGGACACCAGGTGCTTCCTCTCGAGTGGAGACGGGTATGTCGGGGAACTTCTTGAGTTGCAGCAATGGTGTGAAGGACCCTTTGGAAGTTCCAGTGGTTAGATGTGATTGGCCTCGAGAAGCCTCAGCGGAAATGGGCCTCATTTCGCCTGGAGGGCAAAACCTCCTGGATTTTCTCGAGTTGCGGCAGGTGCTCTCGACTTACGACGGGAACCTCAGGGACCCGCTCTGGTGGCCTCAGGAAAGGCCAGTCCCCATGCGAGTTCCTCGGGGGCCTCTCGGGATTCCTCTCCCATCGATGCCGGGGCCTAAGACCTTGTGTGGAGTCGGGGCCGGAACCTGAGGATTCCTCTCCAGTGCTGACATGGATCTTGGGCTTCTTCTGGAGTCTCCCCAGGGGAGTCAGTCCTCGTCTCGAATGCGGGCATGCACTTGCGCTTTCCTCCAGAGCGGTAGCAGCAGTGTCACACAGTCCGCCGCTTGGATCAAAGGATGTATGTTTTTCCCTCGAGTCTTTCCCACGAGGCTTTCCCACGAGGCTTTCCCACAGGGCTGTCCCACGTGCACACGTGGTGGGAGTCGATCCTCGGCTTGAACGTCAAGGCAGTGCAGGGAAAACAGGTTCCTCTGGAATGGACTGACACATCTGGGGGACTCTTGGAATGGTGGCACGACCCTGGAGTTCCTCTCGCCTTTCCTGTGGAGAGCGCCTCCTCTTGAGATGCGACGGGAACGCCGGGAATTCTTTCCCTACGAAACAGGGAAAGGATCCCTCATCTCGAGATAGGAGGCGGAAACGGGTCTCCCCTGGATGTGTGTGGGACACCACGTGCTTCCTTTCGAGTGCAGACGGGTATGTCGGGGAACATCTTGAGTTGAAGCAATGGTGTGAAGGACCCTTTGGAAGTTCCAGTGGTTAGATGTGATTGGCCTCGAGAAGCCTCAGCGGAAATGGGCCTCATCTCGCCTGGAGGGCAAAACCTCCTGGATTTTCTCGAGTTGCGGCAGGTGCTCTCGACTTACGACGGGGAACTCAGGGACCCGCTCTGGTGGCCTCAGGAAAGGCCAGTCCCCATGCGAGTTCCTCGGGGGCGTCTCGGGATTCCTCTCCCGTCGATGCCGGGGCATAAGACCTTGTGTGGAGTCGGGGCCGGAACCTTAGTGGCCTCTCCAGTGCTGACATGGATCTTGGGGTACTTCTGGAGTCTCCCCAGGGGAGTCAGTCCTCGTCTCGAATGCGGGCATGCACTTGCGCTTTCCTCCAGAGCGTTAGCAGCAGTGTCACGCAGTCCGCCGCGTGGATCAAAGGATCTATGGTTTTCCCTCGAGTCTTTCCCACGAGGCTTTCCCACGAGGCTTTCCCACAGGGCTGTCCCACGTGCACACGTGGTGGGAGTCGATCCTCGGCTTGAACGTCAAGGCAGTGCAGGGAAAACAGGTTCCTCTGGAATGGACTGACACATCTGGGGGACTCTTGGAATGGTGGCACGACCCTGGAGTTCCTCTCGCCTTTCCTGTGGAGAGCGCCTCCTCTTGAGATGCGACGGGAACGCCGGGAATTCTTTCCCTACGAAACAGGGAAAGGATCCCTCATCTCGAGCTAGGAGGCTGAAACGGGGCTCCCTTGGATGTGTGCGGGACACCACGTGTTTCCTCTCGAGTGGAGACGGGTATGTCGGGGAACTTCTTGAGTTGCAGCAATGGTGTGAAGGACCCTTTGGAAGTTCCAGTGGTTAGATGTGATTGGCCTCGAGAAGCCTCAGCGGAAATGGGCCTCATCTCGCCTGGAGGGCAAAACCTCCTGGATTTTCTCGAGTTGCGGCAGGTGCTCTCGACTTACGACGGGGACCTCAGGGACCCGCTCTGGTGGCCTCAGGAAAGGCCAGTCCCCATGCGAGTTCCTCGGGGGCCACTCGGGATTCCTCTCCCGTCGATGCCGGGGCCTAAGACCTTGTGTGGAGTCGGGGCCGGAACCTGAGGATTCCTCTCCAGTGCTGACATGGATCTTGGCGTACTTTTGGAGTCTCCCCAGGGGAGTCAGTCCTCGTCTCGAATGCGGGCATGCACTTGCGCTTTCCTCCAGAGCGGTAGCAGCAGTGTCACGCAGTCCGCCGCGTGGATCAAAGGATCTATGGTTTTCCCTCGAGTCTTTCCCACGAGGCTTTCCCTCGAGGCTTTCCCACAGGGCTGTCCCACGTGCACATGTGGTGGGACTCGATCCTCGGCATGAACGTCAAGGCAGTGCAGGGAAAACAGGTTCCTCTGGAATGGACTGACACATCTGGGGGACTCTTGGAATGGTGGCACGACCCTGGAGTTCCTCTCGCCTTTCCTGTGGAGAGCGCCTCCTCTTGAGATGCGACGGGAACGCCGGGAATTCTTTCCCTACGAAACAGGGAAAAGATCCCTCATCTCGAGCTAGGAGGCGGAAACGGGGCTCCCCTGGATGTGTGCGGGACCCCACGTGCTTCCTCTCGAGTGGAGACGGGTATGTCGGGGAACTTCTTGAGTTGCAGCAAGGGTGTGAAGGACCCTTTGGAAGTTCCAGTGGTTAGATGTGATTGGCCTCGAAAAGCCTCAGCGGAAATGGGCCTCATCTCGCCTGGAGGGCAAAACCTCCTGGATTTTCTCGAGTTGCGGCAGGTGCTCTCGACTTACGACGGGGACCTCAGGGACCCGCTCTGGTGGCCTCAGGAAAGGCCAGTCCCCATGCGAGTTCCTCGGGGGCCTCTCGGGATTCCTCTCCCGTCGATGCCGGGGCCTAAGACCTTGTGTGGAGTCGGGGCCGGAACCTGAGGATTCCTCTCCAGTGCTGACATGGATCTTGGGGTACTTCTGGAGTCTCCCCAGGGGAGTCAGTCCTCGTCTCGAATGCGGGCATGCACTTGCGCTTTCCTCCAGAGCGGTAGCAGCAGTGTCACGCAGTCCGCCGCGTGGATCAAAGGATCTATGGTTTTCCCTCGAGTCTTTCCCACGAGGCTTTCCCACGAGGCTTTCCCACAGGGCTGTCCCACGTGCACACGTGGTGGGAGTCGATCCTCGGCTTGAACGTCAAGGCAGTGCAGGGAAAACAGGTTCCTCGGGAATGGACTGACACATCTGGGGGACTCTTGGAATGGTGTCAAGACCCTGGAGTTCCTCTCCCCTTTCCTGTGGAGAGCGCCTCCTCTTGAGATGCGACGGGAACGCCGGGAATTCTTTCCCTACGAAACAGGGAAAGGATCCCTCATCTCGAGCTAGGAGGCGGAAACGGGGCTCCCCTGGATGTGTGCGGGACCCCACGTGCTTTTTCTCGAGTGGAGACGGGTATGTCGGGGAACTTCTTTAGTTGCAGCAATGGTGTGAAGGACCCTTTGGAAGTTCCAGTGGTTAGATGTGATTGGCCTCGAGAAGCCTCAGCGGAAATGGGCCTCATCTCGCCTGGAGGGCAAAACCTCCTGGATTTTCTCGAGTTGCGGCAGGTGCTCTCGACTTACGACGGGGACCTCAGGGACCCGCTCTGATGGCCTCAGGAAAGGCCAGTCCCCATGCGAGTTCCTCGGGGGCCTCTCGGGATTCCTCTCCCGTCGATGCCGGGGCCTAAGACCTTGTGTGGAGTCGGGGCCGGAACCTGAGGATTCCTCTCCAGTGCTGACATGGATCTTGGCGTACTTCTGGAGTCTCCCCAGGGGAGTCAGTCCTCGTCTCGAATGCCGGCATGCACTTGCGCTTTCCTCCAGAGCGGTAGCAGCAGTGTCACGCAGTCCGCCGCGTGGATCAAAGGATCTATGGTTTTCCCTCGAGTCTTTCCCACGAGGCTTTCCCACGAGGCTTTCCCACAGGGCTGTCCCACGTGCACACGTGGTGGGAGTCGATCCTCGGCTTGAACGTCAAGGCAGTGCAGGGAAAAGAGGTTCCTCTGGAATGGACTGACACACCTGGGGGACTCTTGGAATGGTGGAACGACCCTGGAGTTCCTCTCGCCTTTCCTGTGGAGAGCGCCTCCTCTTGAGATGCGACGGGAACGCCGGGAATTCTTTCCCTACGAAACAGGGAAAGGATCCCTCATCTCGATCTAGGAGGCGGAAACGGGGCTCCCCTGGATGTGTGCGGGACACCACGTGCTTCCTCTCGAGTGGAGACGGGTATGTTGGGGAACTTCATGAGTTGCAGCAATGGTGTGAAGGACCCTTTGGAAGTTCCAATGGTTAGATGTGATTGGCCTCCAGAAGCCTCAGCGGAAATGGTCCTCATCTCGCCTGGAGGGCAAAACCTCCTGGATTTTCTCCAGTTGCGGCAGGTGCCCTCGACTTACGACGGGGACCTCATGACCCGCTCTGGTGGCCTCAGGAAAGGCCAGTCCCCATGCGAGTTCTTCGGGGGCCTCTCGGGATTCCTCTCCCGTCGATGCCGGGGCCTAAGACCTTGTGTGGAGTCGGGGCCGGAACCTGAGGATTCCTCTCCAGTGCTGACATGGATCTTGGGGTACTTCTGGAGTCTCCCCAGGGGAGTCAGTCCTCGTCTCGAATGCGGGCATGCACTTGCGCTTTCCTCCAGAGCGGTAGCAGCAGTGTCACGCAGTCCGCCGCGTGGATCAAAGGATCTATGGTTTTCCCTCGAGTCTTTCCCACGAGGCTTTCCCACGAGGCTTTCCCACAGGGCTGTCCCACGTGCACACGTGGTGGGAGTCGATCCTCGGCATGAACGTCAAGGCAGTGCAGGGAAAACAGGTTCCTCTCGAATGGACTGACACATCTGGGGGACTCTTGGAATGGTGGCACGACCCTGGAGTTCCTATCGCCTTTCCTGTGGAGAGCGCCTCCTCTTGAGATGCGACGGGAACGCCGGGAATTCTTTCCTTACGAAACAGGGAAAGGATCCCTCATCTCGAGCTAGGAGGCGGAAACGGGGCTCCCCTGGATGTGTGCGGGACACCACGTGCTTCCTTTCGAGTGGAGACCGGTATGTCGGGGAACTTCTTGAGTTGCAGCAAGGGTGTGAAGGACCCTTTGGAAGTTCCAGTGGTTAGATGTGATTGGCCTCGAGAAGCCTCAGCGGAAATGGGCCTCATCTCGCCTGGAGGGCAAAACCTCGTGGATTTTCTCGAGTTGCGGCAGGTGCTCTCGACTTACGACGGGGACCTCAGGGACCCGCTCTGGTGGCCTCAGGAAAGGCCAGTCCCCATGCGAGTTCCTCGGGGGCCACTCGGGATTCCTCTCCCGTCGATGCCGGGGCCTAAGACCTTGTGTGGAGTCGGGGCCGGAACCTGAGGATTCCTCTCCAGTGCTGACATGGATCTTGGCGTACTTTTGGAGTCTCCCCAGGGGAGTCAGTCCTCGTCTCGAATGCGGGCATGCACTTGCGCTTTCCTCCAGAGCGGTAGCAGCAGTGTCACGCAGTCCGCCGCGTGGATCAAAGGATCTATGGTTTTCCCTCGAGTCTTTCCCACGAGGCTTTCCCTCGAGGCTTTCCCACAGGGCTGTCCCACGTGCACATGTGGTGGGACTCGATCCTCGGCATGAACGTCAAGGCAGTGCAGGGAAAACAGGTTCCTCTGGAATGGACTGACACATCTGGGGGACTCTTGGAATGGTGGCACGACCCTGGAGTTCCTCTCGCCTTTCCTGTGGAGAGCGCCTCCTCTTGAGATGCGACGGGAACGCCGGGAATTCTTTCCCTACGAAACAGGGAAAGGATCCCTCATCTCGAGCTAGGAGGCGGAAACGGGGCTCCCCTGGATGTGTGCGGGACCCCACGTGCTTCCTCTCGAGTGGAGACGGGTATGTCGGGGAACTTCTTGAGTTGCAGCAAGGGTGTGAAGGACCCTTTGGAAGTTCCAGTGGTTAGATGTGATTGGCCTCGAAAAGCCTCAGCGGAAATGGGCCTCATCTCGCCTGGAGGGCAAAACCTCCTGGATTTTCTCGAGTTGCGGCAGGTGCTCTCGACTTACGACGGGGACCTCAGGGACCCGCTCTGGTGGCCTCAGGAAAGGCCAGTCCCCATGCGAGTTCCTCGGGGGCCTCTCGGGATTCCTCTCCCGTCGATGCCGGGGCCTAGGACCTTGTGTGGAGTCGGGGCCGGAACCTGAGGATTCCTCTCCAGTGCTGACATGGATCTTGGGGTACTTCTGGAGTCTCCCCAGGGGAGTCAGTCCTCGTCTCGAATGCGGGCATGCACTTGCGCTTTCCTCCAGAGCGGTAGCAGCAGTGTCACGCAGTCCGCCGCGTGGATCAAAGGATCTATGATTTTCCCTCGAGTCTTTCCCACGAGGCTTTCCCACGAGGCTTTCCCACAGGGCTGTCCCACGTGCACACGTGGTGGGAGTCGATCCTCGGCTTGAACATCAAGGCAGTGCAGGGAAAACAGGTTCCTCTTAAATGGACTGACACATCTGGGGGACTCTTGGAATGGTGGCACGACCCTGCAGTTCCTCTCGCCTTTCCTGTGGAGAGCGCCTCCTCTTGAGATGCGACGGGAACGCCGGGAATTCTTTCCCTACGAAACAGGGAAAGGATCCCTCATCTCGAGCTAGGAGGCGGAAACGGGGCTCCCCTGGATGTGTGCGGGACCCCACGTGCTTCCTCTCGAGTGGAGACGGGTATGTCGGGGAACTTCTTGAGTTGCAGCAATGGTGTGAAGGACCCTTTGGAAGTTCCAGTGGTTAGATGTGATTGGCCTCGAGAAGCCTCAGCGGAAATGGGCCTCATCTCGCCTGGAGGGCAAAACCTCCTGGATTTTCTCGAGTTGCGGCAGGTGCCCTCGACTTACGACGGGGACCTCAGGGACCCGCTCTGGTGGCCTCAGGAAAGGCCAGTCCCCATGCGAGTTCCTCGGGGGCCTCTCGGGATTCCTCTCCCGTCGATGCCGGGGCCTAAGACCTTGTGTGGAGTCGGGGCCGGAACCTGAGGATTCCTCTCCAGTGCTGACATGGATCTTGGGGTACTTCTGGATTCTCCCCAGGGGAGTCAGTCCTCGTCTCGAATGCGGGCATGCACTTGCGCTTTCCTCCAGAGCGGTAGCAGCAGTGTCACGCAGTCCGCCGCGTGGATCAAAGGATCTATGGTTTTCCCTCGAGTCTTTCCCACGAGGCTTTCCCACGAGGCTTTCCCACAGGGCTGTCCCACGTGCACACGTGGTGGGAGTCGATCCTCGGCTTGAACGTCAAGGCAGTGCAGGGAAAACAGGTTCCTCGGGAATGGACTGACACATCTGGGGGACTCTTGGAATGGTGTCAAGACCCTGGAGTTCCTCTCCCCTTTCCTGTGGAGAGCGCCTCCTCTTGAGATGCGACGGGAACGCCGGGAATTCTTTCCCTACGAAACAGGGAAAGGATCCCTCATCTCGAGATAGGAGGCGGAAACAGGGCTCCCCTGGATGTGTGCGGGACACCAGGTGCTTCCTCTCGAGTGGAGACGGGTATGTCGGGGAACTTCTTGAGTTGCAGCAATGGTGTGAAGGACCCTTTGGAAGTTCCAGTGGTTAGATGTGATTGGCCTCGAGAAGCCTCAGCGGAAATGGGCCTCATCTCGCCTGGAGGGCAAAACCTCCTGGATTTTCTCGAGTTGCGGCAGGTGCTCTTGACTTACGACGGGAACCTCAGGGACCCGCTCTGGTGGCCTCAGGAAAGGCCAGTCCCCATGCGAGTTCCTCGGGGGCCTCTCGGGATTCCTCTCCCGTCGATGCCGGAGCCTAAGACCTTGTGTGGAGTCGGGGCCGGAACCTGAGGATTCCTCTCCAGTGCTGACATGGATCTTGGGGTACTTCTGGAGTCTCCCCAGGGGAGTCAGTCCTCGTCTCGAATGCGGGCATGCACTTGCGCTTTCCTCCAGAGCGGTAGCAGCAGTGTCACCCAGTCCGCCGCGTGGATCAAAGGATCTATGGTTTTCCCTCGAGTCTTTCCCACGAGGCTTTCCCACGAGGCTTTCCCACAGGGCTGTCCCACGTGCACACGTGGTGGGAGTCGATCCTCGGCTTGAACGTCAAGGCAGTGCAGGGAAAACAGGTTCCTCTGGAATGGACTGACACATCTGGGGGACTCTTGGAATGGTGGCACTACCCTGGAGTTCCTCTCGCCTTTCCTGTGGAGAGCGCCTCCACTTGAGATGCGACGGGAACGCCGGGAATTCTTTCCCTACGAAACAGGGAAAGGATCCCTCATCTCGAGCTAGGAGGCGGAAACGGGGCTCCCCTGGATGTGTGCGGGACCCACGTGCTTCCTCTCGAGTGGAGACGGGTATGCCGGGGAACTTCTTGAGTTGCAGCAATGGTGTGAAGGACCCTTTGGAAGTTCCAGTGGTTAGATGTGATTGGCCTCGAGAAGCCTCAGCAGAAATGGGCCTCATCTCGCCTGGAGGGCAAAACCTCCTGGATTTTCTCGAGTTGCGGCAGGTGCTCTCGACTTACGACGGGGACCTCAGGGACCCGCTCTGGTGGCCTCAGGAAAGGCCTGTCCCCATGCGAGTTCCTCGGGGGCCTCTCGGGATTCCTCTCCCGTCGATGCCGGGGCCTAAGACCTTGTGTGGAGCCAGGGCCGGAACCTGAGGATTCCTCTCCAGTGCTGACATGGATCTTGGGGTACTTCTGGAGTCTCCCCAGGGGAGTCAGTCCTCGTCTCGAATGCGGGCATACACTTGCGCTTTCCTCCAGAGGGGTAGCAGCAGTGTCACGCAGTCCACCGCGTGGATCAAAGGATCTATGGTTTTCCCTCGAGTCTTTCCCACGAGGTTTTCCCACGAGGCTTTCCCACAGGGCTGTCACACGTGCACACGTCGTGGGAGTCGATCCTCGGCTTGAACGTCAAGGCAGTGCAGGGAAAACAGGTTCCTCTGGAATGGACTGACACATCTGGGGGACTCTTGGAATGGTGTCACGACCCTGGAGTTCCTCTCGCCTTTCCTGTGGAGAGCGCCTCCTCTTGAGATGCGACGGGAACGCCGGGAATTCTTTCCCTACGAAACAGGGAAAGGATCCCTCATCTCGAGCTAGGAGGCGGAAACGGGGCTCCCCTGGATGTGTGCGGGACCCCTCGTGCTTCCTCTCGAGTGGAGACGGGTATGTCGGGGAACTTTTTGAGTTGCAGCAATGGTGTGAAGGACCCTTTGGAAGTTCCAGTGGTTAGACGTGATTGGCCTCGAGAAGCCTCAGTGGAAATGGGCCTCATCTCGCCTGGAGGGCAAAACCTCCTGGATTTTCTCGAGTTGCGGCATGTGCTCTCGACTTACGACGGGCACCTCAGGGACCCGCTCTGGTGGCCTCAGGAAAGGCCAGTCCCCATGCGAGTTCCTCGGGGGCCTCTCGGGATTCCTCTCCCGTCGATGCCGGGGCCTAAGACCTTGTGTGGAGTCGGGGCCGGAACCTGAGGATTCCTCTCCAGTGCTGACATGGATCTTGGGGTACTTCTGGAGTCTCCCCAGGGGAGTCAGTCCTCGTCTCGAATGCGGGCATGCACTTGCGCTTTCCTCCAGAGCGGTAGCAGCAGTGTCACGCAGTCCGCCGCGTGGATCAAAGGATCTATGGTTTTCCCTCGAGTCTTTCCCACGAGGCTTTCCCACGAGGCTTTCCCACAGGGCTGTCCCACGTGCACACGTGGTGGGAGTCGATCCTCGGCTTGAACGTCAAGGCAGTGCAGGGAAAACAGGTTCCTCTGGAATGGACTGACACATTTGGGGGACTCTTGGAATGGTGGCACGACCCTGGAGTTCCTCTCGCCTTTCCTGTGGAGAGCGCCTCCTCTTGAGATGCGACGGGAACGCCGGGAATTCTTTCCCTACGAAACAGGGAAAGGATCCCTCATCTCGAGCTAGGAGGCGGAAAGGGGGCTCCCCTGGTTGTGTGCGGGACCCTACGTGCTTCCTCTCGAGTGGAGACGGGTATGTCGGGGAACTTCTTGAGTTGCAGCAATGGTGTGAAGGACCCTTTGGAAGTTCCAGTGGTTAGATGTGATTGGCCTCGAGAAGCCTCAGTGGAAATGGGCCTCATCTCGCCTGGAGGGCAAAACCTCCTGGATTTTCTCGAGTTGCGGCATGTGCTCTCGACTTACGACGGGGACCTCAGGGACCCGCTCTGGTGGCCTCAGGAAAGGCCAGTCCCCATGCGAGTTCCTCGGGGGCCTCTCGGGATTCCTCTCCCGTCGATGCCGGGGCCTAGGACCTTGTGTGGAGTCGGCGCCGGAACCTGAGGATTCCTCTCCAGTGCTGACATGGATCTTGGGGTACTTCTGGAGTCTCCCCAGGGGAGTCAGTCCTCGTCTCGAATGCGGGCATGCACTTGCGCTTTCCTCCAGAGCGGTAGCAGCAGTGTCACGCAGTCCGCCGCGTGGATCAAAGGATCTATGGTTTTCCCTCGAGTCTTTCCCACGAGGCTTTCCCACGAGGCTTTCCCACAGGGCTGTCCCACGTGCACACGTGGTGGGAATCGATCCTCGGCTTGAACGTCAAGGCAGTGCAGGGAAAACAGGTTCCTCTGGAATGGACTGACACATTTGGGGGACTCTTGGAATGGTGGCACGACCCTGGAGTTCCTCTCGCCTTTCCTGTGGAGAGCGCCTCCTCTTGAGATGCGACGGGAACGCCGGGAATTCTTTCCCTACGAAACAGGGAAAGGATCCCTCATCTCGATCTAGGAGGCGGAAACGGGGCTCCCCTGGATGTGTGCGGGACCCCACGTGCTTCCTCTCGAGTGGAGACGGGTATGTCGGGGAACTTCTTGAGTTGCAGCAATGGTGTGAAGGACCCTTTGGAAGTTCCAGTGGTTAGATGTGATTGGCCTCGAGAAGCCTCATTGGAAATGGGCCTCATCTCGCCTGGAGGGCAAAACCTCCTGGATTTTCTCGAGTTGCGGCAGGTGCTCTCGACTTACGACGGGAACCTCAGGGACCCGCTCTGGTGGCCTCAGGAAAGGCCAGTCCCCATGCGAGTTCCTCTGGGGCCTCTCGGGATTCCTCTCCCATCGATGCCGGGGCCTAAGACCTTGTGTGGAGTCGGGGCCGGAACCTGAGGATTCCTCTCCAGTGCTGACATGGATCTTGGGGTTCTTCTGGAGTCTCCCCAGGGGAGTCAGTCCTCGTCTCGAATGCGGGCATGCGCTTGCGCTTTCCTCCAGAGCGGTAGCAGCAGTGTCACACAGTCCGCCGCGTGGATCAAAGGATGTATGTTTTTCCCTCGAGTCTTTCCCACGAGGCTTTCCCACGAGGCTTTCCCACAGGGCTGTCCCACGTGCACACGTGGTGGGAGTCGATCCTCGGCTTGAACGTCAAGGCAGTGCAGGGAAAACAGGTTCCTCTGGAATGGACTGACACATCTGGGGGACTCTTGGAATGGTGGCACGACCCTGGAGTTCCTCTCGCCTTTCCTGTGGAGAGCGCCTCCTCTTGAGATGCGACGGGAACGCCGGGAATTCTTTCCCTACGAAACAGGGAAAGGATCCCTCATCTCGAGCTAGGAGGCGGAAACGGGGCTCCCCTGGATGTGTGTGGGACACCACGTGCTTCCTTTCGAGTGCAGACGGGTATGTCGGGGAACATCTTGAGTTGAAGCAATGGTGTGAAGGACCCTTTGGAAGTTCCAGTGGTTAGATGTGATTGGCCTCGAGAAGCCTCAGCGGAAATGGGCCTCATCTCGCCTGGAGGGCAAAACCTCCTGGATTTTCTCGAGTTGCGGCAGGTGCTCTCGACTTACGACGGGAACCTCAGGGACCCGCTCTGGTGGCCTCAGGAAAGGCCAGTCCCCATGCGAGTTCCTCGGGGGCCTCTCGGGATTCCTCTCCCGTCGATGCCGGGGCCTAGGACCTTGTGTGGAGTCGGCGCCGGAACCTGAGGATTCCTCTCCAGTGCTGACATGGATCTTGGGGTACTTCTGGAGTCTCCCCAGGGGAGTCAGTCCTCGTCTCGAATGCGGGCATGCACTTGCGCTTTCCTCCAGAGCGGTAGCAGCAGTGTCACGCAGTCCGCCGCGTGGATCAAAGGATCTATGGTTTTCCCTCGAGTCTTTCCCACGAGGCTTTCCCACGAGGCTTTCCCACAGGGCTGTCCCACGTGCACACGTGGTGGGAATCGATCCTCGGCTTGAACGTCAAGGCAGTGCAGGGAAAACAGGTTCCTCTGGAATGGACTGACACATTTGGGGGACTCTTGGAATGGTGGCACGACCCTGGAGTTCCTCTCGCCTTTCCTGTGGAGAGCGCCTCCTCTTGAGATGCGACGGGAACGCCGGGAATTCTTTCCCTACGAAACAGGGAAAGGATCCCTCATCTCGATCTAGGAGGCGGAAACGGGGCTCCCCTGGATGTGTGCGGGACCCCACGTGCTTCCTCTCGAGTGGAGACGGGTATGTCGGGGAACTTCTTGAGTTGCAGCAATGGTGTGAAGGACCCTTTGGAAGTTCCAGTGGTTAGATGTGATTGGCCTCGAGAAGCCTCATTGGAAATGGGCCTCATCTCGCCTGGAGGGCAAAACCTCCTGGATTTTCTCGAGTTGCGGCAGGTGCTCTCGACTTACGACGGGAACCTCAGGGACCCGCTCTGGTGGCCTCAGGAAAGGCCAGTCCCCATGCGAGTTCCTCTGGGGCCTCTCGGGATTCCTCTCCCATCGATGCCGGGGCCTAAGACCTTGTGTGGAGTCGGGGCCGGAACCTGAGGATTCCTCTCCAGTGCTGACATGGATCTTGGGGTTCTTCTGGAGTCTCCCCAGGGGAGTCAGTCCTCGTCTCGAATGCGGGCATGCACTTGCGCTTTCCTCCAGAGCGGTAGCAGCAGTGTCACACAGTCCGCCGCGTGGATCAAAGGATGTATGTTTTTCCCTCGAGTCTTTCCCACGAGGCTTTCCCACGAGGCTTTCCCACAGGGCTGTCCCACGTGCACACGTGGTGGGAGTCGATCCTCGGCTTGAACGTCAAGGCAGTGCAGGGAAAACAGGTTCCTCTGGAATGGACTGACACATCTGGGGGACTCTTGGAATGGTGGCACGACCCTGGAGTTCCTCTCGCCTTTCCTGTGGAGAGCGCCTCCTCTTGAGATGCGACGGGAACGCCGGGAATTCTTTCCCTACGAAACAGGGAAAGGATCCCTCATCTCGAGCTAGGAGGCGGAAACGGGCTCCCCTGGATGTGTGTGGGACACCACGTGCTTCCTTTCGAGTGCAGACGGGTATGTCGGGGAACATCTTGAGTTGAAGCAATGGTGTGAAGGACCCTTTGGAAGTTCCAGTGGTTAGATGTGATTGGCCTCGAGAAGCCTCAGCGGAAATGGGCCTCATCTCGCCTGGAGGGCAAAACCTCCTGGATTTTCTCGAGTTGCTGCAGGTGCTCTCGACTTACGACGGGAACCTCAGGGACCCGCTCTGGTGGCCTCAGGAAAGGCCAGTCCCCATGCGAGTTCCTCGGGGGCCTCTCGGGATTCCTCTCCCGTCGATGCCGGAGCCTAAGACCTTGTGTGGAGTCGGGGCCGGAACCTGAGGATTCCTCTCCAGTGCTGACATGGATCTTGGGGTACTTCTGGAGTCTC
This sequence comes from Ovis canadensis, assembly GCF_042477335.2. Classification (NCBI taxonomy): domain Eukaryota; kingdom Metazoa; phylum Chordata; class Mammalia; order Artiodactyla; family Bovidae; genus Ovis; species Ovis canadensis. The sequence continues at coordinate 1,978,356 of NC_091262.1, read as the reverse complement.
CCCAGGGGAGTCAATCCTCGTCTCGAATGCGGGCCTGCACTTGCGCTTTCCTCCAGAGCGGTATCAGCAGTGTCACGCAGTCCGCCGCGTGGATCAAAGATCTATGGTTTTCCCTCGAGTCTTTCCCACGAGGCTTTCCCACGAGGCTTTCCCACAGGGCTGTCCCACGTGCACACGTGGTGGTACTCGATCCTCGGCTTGAACGTCAAGGCAGTGCAGGGAAAACAGGTTCCTCTGGAATGGACTGACACATCTGGGGGACTCTTGGAATGGTGTCAAGACCCTGGAGTTCCTCTCGCCTTTCCTGTGGAGAGCGCCTCCTCTTGAGATGCGACGGGAACGCCGGGAATTCTTTCCCTACGAAACAGGGAAAGGATCCCTCATCTCGAGCTAGGAGGCGGAAACAGGGCTCCCCTGGATGTGTGCGGGACACCAGGTGCTTCCTCTCGAGTGGAGACGGGTATGTCGGGGAACTTCTTGAGTTGCAGCAATGGTGTGAAGGACCCTTTGGAAGTTCCAGTGGATAGATGTGATTGGCCTCGAGAAGCCTCAGCGGAAATGGGCCTCATCTCACCTGGAGGGCAAAACCTCCTGGATTTTCTCGAGTTGCGGCAGGTGCTCTCGACTTATGACGGGAACCTCAGGGACCCGCTCTGGTGGCCTCAGGAAAGGCCAGTCCCCATGCGAGTTCCTCGGGGGCCTCTCGGGATTCCTCTCCCATCGATGCCGGGGCCTAAGACCTTGTGTGGAGTCGGGGCCGGAACCTGAGGATTCCTCTCCAGTGCTGACATGGATCTTGGGGTTCTTCTGGAGTCTCCCCAGGGGAGTCAGTCCTCGACTCGAATGCGGGCATGCACTTGCGCTTTCCTCCAGAGCGGTAGCAGCAGTGTCACACAGTCCGCCGCGTGGATCAAAGGATGTATGGTTTTCCCTCGAGTCTTTCCCACGAGGCTTTCCCACGAGGCTTTCCCACAGGGCTGTCCCATGTGCACACGTGGTGGGAGTCGATCCTCGGCTTGAACGTCAAGGCAGTGCAGGGAAAACAGGTTCATCTGGAATGGACTGACACATCTGGGGGACTCTTGGAATGGTGGCACGACCCTGGAGTTCCTCTCGCCTTTCCTGTGGAGAGCGCCTCCTCTTGAGATGCGACGGGAACGCCGGGAATTCTTTCCCTACGAAACAGGGAAAGGATCCCTCATCTCGAGCTAGGAGGCGGAAACGGGGCTCCCCTGGAGGTGTGCGGGACACCACGTGCTTCCTCTCGAGTGGAGACTGGTATGTCGGGGATCTTCTTGAGTTGCAGCAATGGTGTGAAGGACCCTTTGGAAGTTCCAGTGGTTAGATGTGATTGGCCTCGAGAAGCCTCAGCGGAAATGGGCCTCATCTCGCCTGGAGGGCAAAACCTCCTGGATTTTCTCGAGTTACGGCAGGTGCTCTCGACTTACGACGGGGACTTCAGGGAACCGCTCTGGTGGCCTCAGGAAAGGCCAGTCCCCATGCGAGTTCCTCGGGGGCCTCTCGGGATTCCTCTCCTGTCGATGCCGGGGCCTAAGACCTTGTGTGGAGTCGGGGCCGGAACCTGAGGATTCCTCTCCAGTGCTGACATGGATCTTGGGGTACTTCTGTAGTCTCCCCAGGTGGGTCAATCCTCGTCTCGAATGCGGGCATGCACTTGCGCTTTCCTCCAGAGCGGTAGCAGGAGTGTCACGCAGTCCGCCGCGTGGATCAAAGGATCTATGGTTTTCCCTCGAGTCTTTCCCACGAGGCTTTCCCACGAGGCTTTCCCACAGGGCTGTCCCACGTGCACACGTGGTGGGAGTCGATCCTCGGCTTGAACGTCAAGGCAGTGCAGGGAAAACAGGTTCCTCTGGAATGGACTGACACATCTGGGGGACTCTTGGAATGGTGGCACGACCCTGGATTTCCTCTCGCCTTTCCTGTGGAGAGCGCCTCCTCTTGAGATGCGACGGGAACGCCGGGAATTCTTTCCCTACGAAACAGGGAAAGGATCCCTCATCTCGAGCTAGGAGGCGGAAACGGGGCTCCCCTGTATGTGTGCGGGACCCCACGTGCTTCCTCTCGAGTGGAGACGGGTATGTCGGGGAACTTCTTGAGTTGCAGCAAGGGTGTGAAGGACCCTTTGGAAGTTCCAGTGGTTAGACGTGATTGGCCTCGAGAAGCCTCAGCGGAAATGGGCCTCATCTCGCCTGGAGGGCAAAACCTTCTGGATTTTCTCGAGTTGCGGCAGGTGCTCTCGACTTACGACGGGGACCTCAGGGACCCGCTCTGGTGGCCTCAGGAAAGGCCAGTCCCCATGCGAATTCCTCGGGGGCCTCTCGGGTTTCCTCTCCCGTCGATGCCGGGGCCTAAGACCTTGTGTGGAGTCGGGGCCGGAACCTGAGGATTCCTCTCCAGTGCTGACATGGATCTTGGGGTACTTCTGGAGTCTCCCCAGGGGAGTCAGTCCTCGTCTCGAATGCGGGCATGCACTTGCGCTTTCCTCCAGAGCGGTAGCAGCAGTGTCACGCAGTCTGCCGCGTGGATCAAAGGATCTATGGTTTTCCCTCGAGTCTTTCCCACGAGGCTTTCCCACGAGGCTTTCCCACAGGGGTGTCCCACGTGCACACGTGGTGGGAGTCGATCCTCGGCTTGAACGTCAAGGCAGTGCAGGGAAAACAGGTTCCTCTGGAATGGACTGACACATCTGGGGGACTCTTGGAATGGTGGCACGACCCTGGAGTTCCTCTCGCCTTTCCTGTGGAGAGCGCCTCCTCTTGAGATGCGACGGGAACGCCGGGAATTCTTTCCCTAAGAAACAGGGAAAGGATCCCTCATCTCGAGCTAGGAGGCGGAAACGGGGCTCACCTGGATGTGTGCGGGACCCACGTGCTTCCTCTCGAGTGGAGACGGGTATGTCGGTGAACTTCTTGAGTTGCAGCAAGGGTGTGAAGGACCCTTTGGAAGTTCCAGTGGTTAGATGTGATTGGCCTCGAGAAGCCTCAGTGGAAATGGGCCTCATCTCGCCTGGAGGGCAAAACCTCCTGGATTTTCTCGAGTTGCGGCAGGTGCTCTCGACTTACGACGGGGACCTCAGGGACCCGCTCTGGTGGCCTCAGGAAAGGCCAGTCCCCATGCGAGTTCCTCGGGGGCCTCTCGGGATTCCTCTCCCGTCGATGCCGGGGCCTAAGACCTTGTGTGGAGTCGGGGCCGGAACCTGAGGATTCCTCTCCAGTGCTGACATGGATCTTGGGGTACTTCTGGAGTCTCCCCAGGGGAGTCAGTCCTCGTCTCGAATGCGGGCATGCACTTGTGCTTTCCTCCAGAGCGGTAGCAGCAGTGTCACGCAGTCTGCCACGTGGATCAAAGGATCTATGGTTTTCCCTCGAGTCTTTTCCTCGAGGCTTTCCCACGAGGCTTTCCCACAGGGCTGTCCCACGTGCACACGTGGTGGGAGTCGATCCTCCGCTTGAACGTCAAGGCAGTGCAGGGAAAACAGGTTCCTCTGGAATGGACTGACACATCTGGGGGACTCTTGGAATGGTGGCACGACCCTGGAGTTCCTCTCGCCTTTCCTGTGGAGAGCGCCTCCTCTTGAGATGCGACGGGAACGCCGGGAATTCTTTCCCTACGAAACAGGGAAAGGATCCCTCATCTCGAGCTAGGAGGCGGAAACAGGGATCCCCTGGATGTGTGCGGGACACCACGTGCTTCCTCTCGAGTGGAGACGGGTATGTCGGGGAACTTCTTGAGTTGCAGCAAGGGTGTGAAGGACCCTTTGGAAGTTCCAGTAGTTAGATGTGATTGGCCTCGAGAAGCCTCAGCGGAAATGGGCCTCATCTCGCCTGGAGGGCAAAACCTCCTGGATTTTCTCGAGTTGCGGCAGGTGCTCTCGAATTACGACGGGGACCTCAGGGACCCGCTCTGGTGGCCTCAGGAAAGGCCAGTCCCCATGCGAGTTCCTCGGGGGCCTCTCGGGATTCCTCTCCCGTCGATGCCGGGGTCTAAGACCTTGTGTGGAGGCGGGGCCGGAACCTGAGGATTCCTCTCCAGTGCTGACATGGATCTTGGGGTACTTCTGGAGTCTCCCCAGGGGAGTCAGTCCTCGTCTCGAATGCGGGCATGCACTTGCGCTTTCCTCCAGAGCGGTAGCAGCAGTGTCACACAGTCCGCCGCGTGGATCAAAGGATGTATGGTTTTCCCTTGAGTCTTTCCCACGAGGCTTTCCCACGAGGCTTTCCCACATGGCTGTCCCACGTGCACACGTGGTGGGAGTCGATCCTCGGCTTGAACGTCAAGGCAGTGCAGGGAAAACAGGTTCCTCTGGAATGGACTGACACATCTGGGGGACTTTTTGAATGGTGGCACGACCCTGGAGTTCCTCTCGCCTTTCCTGTGGAGAGCGCCTCCTCTTGAGATGCGACGGGAACGCCGGGAATTCTTTCCCTACGAAACAGGGAAAGGATCCCTCATCTCGAGCTAGGAGGCGGAAACAGGGATCCCCTGGATGTGTGCGGGACACCACGTGCTTCCTCTCGAGTGGAGACGGGTATGTCGGGGAACTTCTTGAGTTGCAGCAAGGGTGTGAAGGACCCTTTGGAAGTTCCAGTAGTTAGATGTGATTGGCCTCGAGAAGCCTCAGCGGAAATGGGCCTCATCTCGCCTGGAGGGCAAAACCTCCTGGATTTTCTCGAGTTGCGGCAGGTGCTCTCGAATTACGACGGGGACCTCAGGGACCCGCTCTGGGGGCCTCAGGAAAGGCCAGTCCCCATGCGAGTTCCTCGGGGGCCTCTCGGGATTCCTCTCCCGTCGATGCCGGGGTCTAAGACCTTGTGTGGAGGCGGGGCCGGAACCTGAGGATTCCTCTCCAGTGCTGACATGGATCTTGGGGTACTTCTAGAGTCTCTCCAGGGGAGTCAGTCCTCGTCTCGAATGCGGGCATGCACTTGCGCTTTCCTCCAGAGCGGTAGCAGCAGTGTCACACAGTCCGCCGCGTGGATCAAAGGATGTATGGTTTTCCCTTGAGTCTTTCCCACGAGGCTTTCCCACGAGGCTTTCCCACATGGCTGTCCCACGTGCACACGTGGTGGGAGTCGATCCTCGGCTTGAACGTCAAGGCAGTGCAGGGAAAACAGGTTCCTCTGGAATGGACTGACACATCTGGGTGACTTTTGGAATGGTGGCACGACCCTGGAGTTCCTCTCGCCTTTCCTGTGGAGAGCGCCTCCTCTTGAGATGCGACGGGAACGCCGGGAATTCTTTCCCTACGAAACAGGGAAAGGATCCCTCATCTCGAGCTAGGAGGCGGAAACGGGGCTCCCCTGGATGTGTGCGGGACCCCACGTGCTTCCTCTCGAGTGGAGACGGGTATGTCGGGGAACTTCTTGAGTTGCAGCAATGGTGCGAAGGACCCTTTGGAAGTTCCAGTGGTTAGATGTGATTGGCCTCGAGAAGCCTCAGCGGAAATGGGCCTCATCTCGCCTGGAGGGCAAAACCTCCTGGATTTTCTCGAGTTGCGGCAGGTGCTCTCGACTTACGACGGGGACCTCAGGGAACCGCTCTGGTGGCCTCAGGAAAGGCCAGTCCCCATGCGAGTTCCTCGGGGGCCTCTCGGGATTCCTCTCCCGTCGATGCCGGGGTCTAAGACCTTGTGTGGAGTCGGGGCCGGATTCCTCTCCAGTGCTGACATGGATCTTGGGGTACTTCTGGAGTCTCCCCAGGGGAGTCAGTCCTCGTCTCGAATGCGGGCATGCACTTGCGCTTTCCTCCAGAGCGGTAGCAGCAGTGTCACACAGTCCGCCGCGTGGATCAAAGGATCTATGGTTTTCCCTCGAGTCTTTCCCACGAGGCTTTCCCACGAGGCTTTCCCACAGGGCTGTCCCACGTGCACACGTGGTGGGAGTCGATCCTCGGCTTGAACGTCAAGGCAGTGCAGGGAAAACAGGTTCCTCTGGAATGGACTGACACATCTGGGGGACTCTTGGAATGGTGGCACGACCCTGGAGTTCCTCTCGCCTTTCCTGTGGAGAGCGCCTCCTCTTGAGATGCGACGGGAACGCCTGGAATTCTTTCCCTACGAAACAGGGAAAGGATCCCTCATCTCGAGCTAGGAGGCGGAAACGGGGCTCCCCTGGATGTCTGCGGGACCCCACGTGCTTCCTCTCGAGTAGAGACGGGTATGTCGGGGAACTTCTTGAGTTGCAGCAAGGGTGTGAAGGACCCTTTGGAAGTTCCAGTGGTTAGATGTGATTGGCCTCGAGAAGCCTCAGCGGAAATGGGCCTCATCTCGCCTGGAGGGCAAAACCTCCTGGATTTTCTCGAGTTGCGGCAGGTGCTCTCGACTTACGACGGGGACCTCAGGGACCCGCTCTGGTGGCCTCAGGAAAGGCCAGTCCCCATGCGAGTTCCTCGGGGGCCTCTCGGGATTCCTCTCCCGTCGATGCCGGGGCCTAAGACCTTGTGTGGAGTCGGGGCTGGAACCTGAGGATTCCTCTCCAGTGCTGACATGGATCTTGGGGTACTTCTGGAGTCTCCCCAGGGGAGTCAGTCCTCGTCTCGAATGCGGGCATGCACTTGCGCTTTCCTCCAGAGCGGTAGCAGCAGTGTCACGCAGTCCGCCGCGTGGATCAAAGGATCTGTGGTTTTCCCTCCAGTCTTTCCCACGAGGCTTTCCCACGAGGCTTTCCCACAGGGCTGTCCCACGTGCACACGTGCTGGGAGTCGATCCTCGGCTTGAACGTCAAGGCAGTGCAGGAAAAACAGGTTCCTCTGGAATGGACTGACACATCTGGGGGACTCTTGGAATGTTGTCACGACCCTGGAGTTCCTCTCGCCTTTCCTGAGGAGAGCGCCTCCTCTTGAGATGCGACGGCAACGCCGGGAATTCTTTCCCTACGAAACAGGGAAAGGATCCCTCATCTCGAGCTAGGAGGCGGAAACGGGGCTCCCCTGGATGTGTGCGGGACCCCACGTGCTTCCTCTCGAGTGGAGACGGGTATGTCGGGGAACTTCTTGAGTTGCAGCAAGGGTGTGAAGGACCCTTTCGAAGTTCCAGTGGTTAGATGTGATTGGCCTCGAGAAGCCTCAGCGGAAATGGGCCTCATCTCGCCTGGAGGGCAAAACCTCCTGGATTTTCTCGAGTTGCGGCAGGTGCTCTCGACTTACGACGGGAACTTCAGGGACCCGCTCTGGTGGCATCAGGAAAGGCCAGTCCCCATGCGAGTTCCTCGGGGGTCTCTCGGGATTCCTCTCCCGTCGATGCCGGGGCCTAAGACCTTGTGTGGAGTCGGGGCCGGAACCTGAGGATTCCTCTCCAGTGCTGACATGGATCTTGGGGTACTTCTGGAGTCTCCCCAGGGGAGTCAGTCCTCGTCTCGAATGCGGGCATGCATTGCGCTTTCCTCCAGAGCGGTAGCAGCAGTGTCTCGCAGTCCGCCGCGTGGATCAAAGGATCTATGGTTTTCCCTCGAGTCTTTCCCACTAGGCTTTCCCACGAGGCTTTCCCACAGGGCTGTCCCACGTGCACACGTGGTGGGAGTCGATCCTCGGCTTGAACGTCAAGGCAGTGCAGGGAAAACAGGTTCCTCTGGAATGGACTGACACATCTGGGGGACTCTTGGAATGGTGGCACGACCCTGGAGTTCCTCTCGCCTTTCCTGTGGAGAGCGCCTCCTCTTGAGATGCGACGGGAACGCCGGGAATTCTTTCCCTACGAAACAGGGAATGGATCCCTCATCTCGAGCTAGGAGGCGGAAACAGGGATCCCCTGGATGTGTGCGGGACACCACGTGCTTCCTCTCGAGTGGAGACGGGTATGTCGGGGAACTTCTTGAGTTGCAGCAAGGGTGTGAAGGACCCTTTGGAAGTTCCAGTAGTTAGATGTGATTGGCCTCGAGAAGCCTCAGCGGAAATGGGCCTCATCTCGCCTGGAGGGCAAAACCTCCTGGATTTTCTCGAGTTGCGGCAGGTGCTCTCGAATTACGACGGGGACCTCAGGGACCCGCTCTGGGGGCCTCAGGAAAGGCCAGTCCCCATGCGAGTTCCTCGGGGGCCTCTCGGGATTCCTCTCCCGTCGATGCCGGGGTCTAAGACCTTGTGTGGAGGCGGGGCCGGAACCTGAGGATTCCTCTCCAGTGCTGACATGGATCTTGGGGTACTTCTAGAGTCTCTCCAGGGGAGTCAGTCCTCGTCTCGAATGCGGGCATGCACTTGCGCTTTCCTCCAGAGCGGTAGCAGCAGTGTCACACAGTCCGCCGCGTGGATCAAAGGATGTATGGTTTTCCCTTGAGTCTTTCCCACGAGGCTTTCCCACGAGGCTTTCCCACATGGCTGTCCCACGTGCACACGTGGTGGGAGTCGATCCTCGGCTTGAACGTCAAGGCAGTGCAGGGAAAACAGGTTCCTCTGGAATGGACTGACACATCTGGGTGACTTTTGGAATGGTGGCACGACCCTGGAGTTCCTCTCGCCTTTCCTGTGGAGAGCGCCTCCTCTTGAGATGCGACGGGAACGCCGGGAATTCTTTCCCTACGAAACAGGGAAAGGATCCCTCATCTCGAGCTAGGAGGCGGAAACGGGGCTCCCCTGGATGTGTGCGGGACCCCACGTGCTTCCTCTCGAGTGGAGACGGGTATGTCGGGGAACTTCTTGAGTTGCAGCAATGGTGCGAAGGACCCTTTGGAAGTTCCAGTGGTTAGATGTGATTGGCCTCGAGAAGCCTCAGCGGAAATGGGCCTCATCTCGCCTGGAGGGCAAAACCTCCTGGATTTTCTCGAGTTGCGGCAGGTGCTCTCGACTTACGACGGGGACCTCAGGGAACCGCTCTGGTGGCCTCAGGAAAGGCCAGTCCCCATGCGAGTTCCTCGGGGGCCTCTCGGGATTCCTCTCCCGTCGATGCCGGGGTCTAAGACCTTGTGTGGAGTCGGGGCCGGATTCCTCTCCAGTGCTGACATGGATCTTGGGGTACTTCTGGAGTCTCCCCAGGGGAGTCAGTCCTCGTCTCGAATGCGGGCATGCACTTGCGCTTTCCTCCAGAGCGGTAGCAGCAGTGTCACACAGTCCGCCGCGTGGATCAAAGGATCTATGGTTTTCCCTCGAGTCTTTCCCACGAGGCTTTCCCACGAGGCTTTCCCACAGGGCTGTCCCACGTGCACACGTGGTGGGAGTCGATCCTCGGCTTGAACGTCAAGGCAGTGCAGGGAAAACAGGTTCCTCTGGAATGGACTGACACATCTGGGGGACTCTTGGAATGGTGGCACGACCCTGGAGTTCCTCTCGCCTTTCCTGTGGAGAGCGCCTCCTCTTGAGATGCGACGGGAACGCCTGGAATTCTTTCCCTACGAAACAGGGAAAGGATCCCTCATCTCGAGCTAGGAGGCGGAAACGGGGCTCCCCTGGATGTCTGCGGGACCCCACGTGCTTCCTCTCGAGTAGAGACGGGTATGTCGGGGAACTTCTTGAGTTGCAGCAAGGGTGTGAAGGACCCTTTGGAAGTTCCAGTGGTTAGATGTGATTGGCCTCGAGAAGCCTCAGCGGAAATGGGCCTCATCTCGCCTGGAGGGCAAAACCTCCTGGATTTTCTCGAGTTGCGGCAGGTGCTCTCGACTTACGACGGGGACCTCAGGGACCCGCTCTGGTGGCCTCAGGAAAGGCCAGTCCCCATGCGAGTTCCTCGGGGGCCTCTCGGGATTCCTCTCCCGTCGATGCCGGGGCCTAAGACCTTGTGTGGAGTCGGGGCTGGAACCTGAGGATTCCTCTCCAGTGCTGACATGGATCTTGGGGTACTTCTGGAGTCTCCCCAGGGGAGTCAGTCCTCGTCTCGAATGCGGGCATGCACTTGCGCTTTCCTCCAGAGCGGTAGCAGCAGTGTCACGCAGTCCGCCGCGTGGATCAAAGGATCTGTGGTTTTCCCTCCAGTCTTTCCCACGAGGCTTTCCCACGAGGCTTTCCCACAGGGCTGTCCCACGTGCACACGTGCTGGGAGTCGATCCTCGGCTTGAACGTCAAGGCAGTGCAGGAAAAACAGGTTCCTCTGGAATGGACTGACACATCTGGGGGACTCTTGGAATGTTGTCACGACCCTGGAGTTCCTCTCGCCTTTCCTGAGGAGAGCGCCTCCTCTTGAGATGCGACGGCAACGCCGGGAATTCTTTCCCTACGAAACAGGGAAAGGATCCCTCATCTCGAGCTAGGAGGCGGAAACGGGGCTCCCCTGGATGTGTGCGGGACCCCACGTGCTTCCTCTCGAGTGGAGACGGGTATGTCGGGGAACTTCTTGAGTTGCAGCAAGGGTGTGAAGGACCCTTTCGAAGTTCCAGTGGTTAGATGTGATTGGCCTCGAGAAGCCTCAGCGGAAATGGGCCTCATCTCGCCTGGAGGGCAAAACCTCCTGGATTTTCTCGAGTTGCGGCAGGTGCTCTCGACTTACGACGGGAACTTCAGGGACCCGCTCTGGTGGCATCAGGAAAGGCCAGTCCCCATGCGAGTTCCTCGGGGGTCTCTCGGGATTCCTCTCCCGTCGATGCCGGGGCCTAAGACCTTGTGTGGAGTCGGGGCCGGAACCTGAGGATTCCTCTCCAGTGCTGACATGGATCTTGGGGTACTTCTGGAGTCTCCCCAGGGGAGTCAGTCCTCGTCTCGAATGCGGGCATGCATTGCGCTTTCCTCCAGAGCGGTAGCAGCAGTGTCTCGCAGTCCGCCGCGTGGATCAAAGGATCTATGGTTTTCCCTCGAGTCTTTCCCACTAGGCTTTCCCACGAGGCTTTCCCACAGGGCTGTCCCACGTGCACACGTGGTGGGAGTCGATCCTCGGCTTGAACGTCAAGGCAGTGCAGGGAAAACAGGTTCCTCTGGAATGGACTGACACATCTGGGGGACTCTTGGAATGGTGGCACGACCCTGGAGTTCCTCTCGCCTTTCCTGTGGAGAGCGCCTCCTCTTGAGATGCGACGGGAACGCCGGGAATTCTTTCCCTACGAAACAGGGAATGGATCCCTCATCTCGAGCTAGGAGGCGGAAACGGGGCTCCCCTGGATGTGTGCGGGACCCACGTGCTTCCTCTCGAGTGGAGACGGGTATGTCGGGGAACTTCTTGAGTTGCAGCAAGGGTGTGAAGGACCCTTTGGAAGTTCCAGTGGTTAGACGTGATTAGCCTCGACAAGCCTCAGCGGAAAAGGGCCTCATCTCGCCTGGAGGGCAAAACCTCCTGGATTTTCTCGAGTTGCGGCAGGTGCTCTCGACTTACGACGGGGACCTCAGGGACCCGCTCTGGTGGCCTCAGGAAAGGCCAGTCCCCATGCGAGTTCCTCGGGGGCCTCTCGGGATTCCTCTCCCGTCGATGCCGGGGCCTAAGACCTTGTGTGGAGTCGGGGCCGGAACCTGAGGATTCCTCTCCAGTGCTGACATGGATCTTGGGGTACTTCTGGAGTCTCCCCAGGGGAGTCAGTCCTCGTCTCAAATGCGGGCATGCACTTGCGTTTTCCTCCAGAGCGGTAGCAGCAGTGTCACGCAGTCCGCCGCGTGGATCTAAGGATCTATGGTTTTCCCTCGAGTCTTTCACACGAGGCTTTCCCACGAGGCTTTCCCACAGGGCTGTCCCACGTGCACACGTGTTGGGAGTCGATCCTCGGCTTGAACGTCAAGGCAGTGCAGGGAAAACAGGTTCCTCTGGAATGCACTGACACATCTGGGGGACTCTTGGAATGGTGGCACGACCCTGGAGTTCCTCTCGCCTTTCCTGTGGAGAGCGCCTCCTCTTGAGATGCGACGGGAACGCCGGGAATTCTTTCCCTACGAAAAAGGGAAAGGATCCCTCATCTCGAGCTAGGAGGCGGAAACGGGGCTCCCCTGGATGTGTGCGGGACACCACGTGCTTCCTCTCGAGTGGAGACGGGTATGTCGGGGAACTTCTTGTGTTGCAGCAAGGGTGTGAAGGACCCTTTGGAAGTTCCAGTGGTTAGATGTGATTGGCCTCGAGAAGCCTCAGCGGAAATGGGCCTCATCTCGCCTGGAGGGCAAAACCTCCTGGATTTTCTCGAGTTGCGGCAGGTGCTCTCGACTTACGACGGGGACCTCAGGGACCCGCTCTGGTGGCCTCAGGAAAGGCCAGTCCCCATGCGAGTTCCTCGGGGGCCTCTCGGGATTCCTCTCCCGTCGATGCCGGGGCCTAAGACCTTGTGTGGAGTCGGGGCCGGAACCTGAGGATTCCTCTCCTGTGCTGACATGGATCTTGGGGTACTTCTGGAGTCTCCCCAGGGGAGTCAGTCCTCGTCTCGAATGCGGGCATGCACTTGCGCTTTCCTCCAGAGCGGTAGCAGCAGTGTCACGCAGTCCGCCGCGTGGATCAAAGGATCTATGGTTTTCCCTCGAGTCTTTCCCACGAGGCTTTCCCACGAAGCTTTCCCACAGGGCTGTCCCACGTGCACACGTGGTGGGAGTCGATCCTCGGCTTGAACGTCAAGGCAGTGCAGGGAAAACAGGTTCCTCTGGAATGGACTGACACATCTGGGGGACTCTTGGAATGGTGGCACGACCCTGGAGTTCCTCTCGCCTTTCCTGTGGAGAGCGCCTCCTCTTGAGATGCGACGGGAACGCCGGGAATTCTTTCCCTACGAAACAGGGAAAGGATCCCTCATCTCGAGCTAGGAGGCGGAAACAGGGCTCCCCTGGATGTGTGCGGGACCCCACGTGCTTCCTCTCGAGTGGAGACGGGTATGTCGGGGAACTTCTTGTGTTGCAGCAAGGGTGTGAAGAACCCTTTGGAAGTTCCAGTGGTTAGATGTGATTGGCCTCGAGAAGCCTCAGCGGAAATGGGCCTCATCTCGCCTGGAGGGCAAAACCTCCTGGATTTTCTCGAGTTGCGGCAGGTGCTCTCGACTTACGACGGGGACCTCAGGGACCCGCTCTGGTGGCATCAGGAAAGGCCAGTCCCCATGCGAGTTCCTCGGGGGCCTCTCGGGATTCCTCTCCCGTCGATGCCGGGGCCTAAGACCTTGTGTGGAGTCGGGGCCGGAACCTGAGGATTCCTCTCCTGTGCTGACATGGATCTTGGGGTACTTCTGGAGTCTCCCCAGGGGAGTCAGTCCTCGTCTCGAATGCGGGCATGCACTTGCGCTTTCCTCCAGAGCGGTAGCAGCAGTGTCACGCAGTCCGCCGCGTGGATCAAAGGATCTATGGTTTTCCCTCGAGTCTTTCCCACGAGGCTTTCCCACGAAGCTTTCCCACAGGGCTGTCCCACGTGCACACGTGGTGGGAATCGATCCTCGGCTTGAACGTCAAGGCAGTGCAGGGAAAACAGGTTCCTCTGGAATGGACTGACACATCTGGGGGACTCTTGGAATGGTGGCACGACCCTGGAGTTCCTCTCGCTTTCCTGTGGAGAGCGCCTCCTCTTGAGATGCGACAGGAACGCCGGGAATTCTTTCCCTACGAAACAGGGAAAGGATCCCTCATCTTGAGCTAGGAGGCGGAAACGGGGCTCCCCTGGATGTGTGCGGGACCCCACGTGCTTCCTCTCGAGTGGAGACGGGTATGTCGGGAAACTTCTTGAGTTGCAGCAAGGGTGTGAAGGACCCTTTGGAAGTTCCAGTGGTTAGATGTGATTGGCCTCGAGAAGCCTCAGCGGAAATGGGCCTCGTCTCGCCTGGAGGGCAAAACCTCCTGGATTTTCTCGAGTTGCGGCAGGTGCTCTCGACTTACGACGGGGACCTCAGGGACCCGCTCTGGTGGCCTCAGGAAAGGCCAGTCCCCATGCGAGTTCCTCGGGGGCCTCTCGGGATTCCTCTCCCGTCGATGCCGGGGCCTAATACCTTGTGTGGAGTCGGGGCCGGAACCTGAGGATTCCTCTCCAGTGCTGACATGGATCTTGGGGTACTTCTGGAGTCTCCCCAGGGGAGTCAGTCCTCGTCTCGAATGCGGGCATGCACTTGCGCTTTCCTCCAGAGCGGTAGCAGCAGTGTCACGCAGTCCACCGCGTGGATCAAAGGATCTATGGTTTTCCCTCGAGTCTTTCCCACGAGGCTTTCGCACGAGGCTTTCCCACAGGGCTGTCCCACGTGCACACGTGGTGGCAGTCGATCCTCGGCTTGAACGTCAAGGCAGTGCAGGGAAAACAGGTTCCTCTGGAATGGACTGACACATCTGGGGGACTCTTGGAATGGTGGCACGACCCTGGAGTTCCTCTCGCCTTTCCTGTGGAGAGCGCCTTTTCTTGAGATGTGACGGGAACGCCGGGAATTCTTTCCCTACGAAACAGGGAAAGGATCCCTCATCTCGAGCTAGGAGGCGGAAACGGGGCTCCCCTGGATGTGTGCGGAACCCACGTGCTTCCTCTCGAGTGGAGACGGGTATGTCGGGGAACTTCTTGAGATGCAGCAAGGGTGGGAAGGACCCTTTGGAAGTTCCAGTGGTTAGATGTGATTGGCCTCGAGAAGCCTCAGCGGAAATGGGCCTCATCTCGCCTGGAGGGCAAAACCTCCTGGATTTTCTCGAGTTGCGGCAGGTGCTCTCGACTTACGACGGGGACCTCAGGGACCCGCTCTGGTGGCCTCAGGAAAGGCCAGTCCCCATGCGAGTTCCTCGGGGGCCTCTCGGGATTCCTCTCCCGTCGATGCCGGGGCCTAAGACCTTGTGTGGAGTCGGGGCCGGAACCTGAGGATTCCTCTCCAGTGCTGACATGGATCTTGGGGTTTTTCTGGAGTCTCCCCAGGGGAGTCAGTCCTCGTCTCGAATGCGGGCATGCACTTGCGCTTTCCTCCAGAGCGGTAGCAGCAGTGTCACGCAGTCCGCCGCGTGGATCAAAGGATCTATGGTTTTCCCTCGAGTCTTTCCCACGAGGCTTTCCCACGAGGCTTTCCCACAGGGCTGTCCCACGTGCACACGTGGTGGGAGTCGATCCTCGGCTTGAACGTCAAGGCAGTGCAGGGAAAACAGGTTCCTCTGGAATGGACTGACACATCTGGGGGACTCTTGGAATGGTGGCACGACCCTGGAGTTCCTCTCGCCTTTCCTGAGGAGAGCGCCTCCTCTTGAGATGCGACGGCAACGCCGGGAATTCTTTCCCTACGAAACAGGGAAAGGATCCCTCATCTCGAGCTAGGAGGCGGAAACGGGGCTCCCCTGGATGTGTGCGGGACCCCACGTGCTTCCTCTCGAGTGGAGACGGGTATGTCGGGGAACTTCTTGAGTTGCAGCAATGGTGTGAAGGACCCTTTGGAAGTTCCAGTGGTTAGACGTGATTGGCCTCGAGAAGCCTCAGCGGAAATGGGCCTCATCTCGCCTGGAGGGCAAAACCTCCTGGATTTTCTCGAGTTGCGGCAGGTGCTCTCGACTTACGACGGGGACCTCAGGGACCCGCTCTGGTGGCCTCAGGAAAGGCCAGTCCCCATGCGAGTTCCTCGGGGGTCTCTCGGGATTCCTCTCCCGTCGATGCCGGGGCCTAAGACCTTGTGTGGAGTCGGGGCCGGAACCTGAGGATTCCTCTCCAGTGCTGACATGGATCTTGGGGTACTTCTGGAGTCTCCCCAGGGGAGTCAGTCCTCATCTCGAATGCGGGCATGCACTTGCGCTTTCCTCCAGAGCGGAAGCAGCAGTGTCACGTAGTCCGCCGCGTGGATCAAAGGATCTATGGTTTTCCCTCGAGTCTTTCCCACGAGGCTTTCCCACGAGGCTTTCCCACAGGGCTGTCCCACGTGCACACGTGGTGGGAGTCGATCCTCGGCTTGAACGTCAAGGCAGTGCAGGGAAAACAGGTTCCTCTGGAATGGACTGACACATCTGGGGGACTCTTGGAATGGTGGCACGACCCTGGATTTCCTCTCGCCTTTCCTGTGGAGAGCGCCTTTTCTTGAGATGCGACGGGAACGCCGGGAATTCTTTCCCTACGAATCAGGGAAAGGATCCCTCATCTCGAGCTAGGAGGCGGAAACGGGGCTCCCCTGGATGTGTGCGGGACCCCACGTGCTTCCTCTCGAGTGGAGACGGGTATGTCGGGGAACTTCTTGAGTTGCAGCAAGGGTGTGAAGGACCCTTTGGAAGTTCCAGTGGTTAGATGTGATTGGCCTCGAGAAGCCTCAGCGGAAATGGGCCTCATCTCGCCTGGAGGGCAAAACCTCCTGGATTTTCTCGAGTTGCGGCAGGTGCTCTCGACTTACGACGGGGACCTCAGGGACCCGCTCTGGTGGCCTCAGGAAAGGCCAGTCCCCATGCGAGTTCCTCGGGGGCCTCTCGGGATTCCTCTCCCGTCGATGCCGGGGCCTAAGACCTTGTGTGGAGTCGGGGCCGGAACCTGAGGATTCCTCTCCAGTGCTGACATGGATCTTGGGGTACTTCTGGAGTCTCCCCAGGGGAGTCAGTCCTCGTCTCGAATGCGGGCATGCACATGCGCTTTCGTCCAGAGCGGTAGCAGCAGTGTCACGCAGTCCGCCGCGTGGATCAAAGGATCTATGGTTTTCCCTCGAGTATTTCCCAGGAGGCTTTCGCACGAGGCTTTCCCACAGGGCTGTCCCACGTGCACACGTGGTGGGAGTCGATCCTCGGCTTGAACGTCAAGGCAGTGCAGGGAAAACAGGTTCCTCTGGAATGGACTGACACATCTGGGGGACTCTTGGAATGGTGGCACGACCCTGGAGTTCCTCTCGCCTTTCCTTTGGAGAGCGCCTCCTCTTGAGGTGCGACGGGAACGCCGGGAATTCTTTCCCTACGAAACAGGGATAGGATCCCTCATCTCGAGCTAGGAGGCGGAAACGGGGCTCCCCTGGATGTGTGCGGGACCCCACGTGCTTCCTCTCGAGTGGAGACGGGTATGTCGGGGAACTTCTTGAGTTGTAGCAAGGGTGTGAAGCACCATTTGGAAGTTCCATTGGTTAGATGTGATTGGCCCCGAGAAGCCTCAGCGGAAATGGGCCTCATCTCGCCTGGAGGGCAAAACCTCGTGGATTTTCTCGAGTTGCGGCAGGTGCTCTCGACTTACGACGGGGACCTCAGGGACCTGCTCTGGTGGCCTCAGGAAAGGCCAGTCCCCATGCGAGTTCCTCGGGGGCCTCTCGGGATTCCTCTCCCGTCGATGCCGGGGCCTAAGACCTTGTGTGGAGTCGGGGCCGGAACCTGAGGATTCTTCTCCAGTGCTGACATGCATCTTGGGGTACTTCTGGAGTCTCCCCAGGGGAGTCAGTCCTCGTCTCGAATGCGGGCATGCACTTGCGCTTTCCTCCAGAGCGGTAGCAGCAGTGTCACGCAGTCCGCCGCCTGTATCAAAGAATCTATGGTTTTCCCTCGAGTCTTTCCCACGAGGCTTTCCCACGAGGCTTTCCCACAGGGCTGTCCCACGTGCACACGTGGTGGGAGTCGATCCTCGGCTTGAACGTCAAGGCAGTGCAGGAAAAACAGGTTCCTCTGGAATGGACTGACACATCTGGGGGACTCTTGCAATGGTGTCACGATCATGGAGTTCCTCTCGCCTTTCCTGTGGAGAGCGCCTCCTCTTGAGATGCGACGGGAACGCCGGGAATTCTTTCCCTACGAAACAGGGAAAGGATCCCTCATCTCGAGCTAGGAGGTGGAAACGGGGCTCCCCTGGATGTGTGCGGGACCCCACGTGCTTCCTCTCGAGTGGAGACGGGTATGTCGGGGAACTTCTTGAGTTGCAGCAATGGTGTGAAGGACCCTTTGGAAGTTCCAGTGGTTAGATGTGATTGGCCTCGAGAAGCCTCAGCGGAAATGGGCCTCATCTCGCCTGGAGGGCAAAACCTCCTGGATTTTCTCGAGTTGCGGCAGGTGCTCTCGACTTACGACGGGGACCTCAGGGACCCGCTCTGGTGGCCTCAGGAAAGGCCAGTCCCCATGCGAGTTCCTCGGGGGCCTCTCGGGATTCCTCTCCCGTCAATGCCGGGGCCTAAGACCTTGTGTGGATTCGGGGCCGGAACCTGAGGATTCCTCTCCAGTGCTGACATGGATCTTGGGGTACTTCTGGAGTCTCCCCAGGGGAGTCAGTCCTCGTCTCGAATGCGGGCATGCACTTGCGGTTTCCTCCAGAGCGGTAGCAGCAGTGTCACGCAGTCCGCCGCGTGGATCAAAGGATCTATGGTTTTCCCTCGAGTCTTTCCCACGAGGGTTTCCCACGAGGCTTTCCCACAGGGCTGTCCCACGTGCACACGTGGTGGGAGTCGATCCTCGGCTTGAACGTCAAGGCAGTGCAGGGAAAACAGGTTCCTCTGGAATGGACTGACACATCTTGGGGACTCTTGGAATGGTGTCACGACCCTGGAGTTCCTCTCGCCTTTCCTGTGGAGAGCGCCTCCTCTTGAGATGTGACGGGAACGCCGGGTATTCTTTCCCTACAAAACAGGGAAAGGATCCCTCATCTCGAGCTAGGAGGCGGAAACGGGGCTCCCCTGGATGTGTGCGGGACCCCACGTGCTTCCTCTCGAGTGCAGACGGGTATGTCGGGGAACATCTTGAGTTGCAGCAATGGTGTGAAGGACCCTTTGGAAGTTCCAGTGGTTAGATGTGATTGGCCTCGAGAAGCCTCAGCGGAAATGGGCCTCATCTCGCCTGGAGGGCAAAACCTCCTGGATTTTCTCGAGTTGCGGCAGGTGCTCTCGACTTACGACGGGGACCTCAGGGACCCGCTCTGGTGGCCTCAGGAAAGGCCAGTCCCCATGCGAGTTCCTCGGGGGCCTCTCGGGATTCCTCTCCCGTCGATGCCGGGGTCTAACACCTTGTGTGGAGTCGGGGCCGGAACCTGAGGATTCCTCTCCAGTGCTGACATGGATCTTGGGGTACTTCTGGAGTCTCCCCAGGGGAGTCAGTCCTCGACTCGAATGCGGGCATGCACTTGCGCTTTCCTCCAGAGCGGTAGCAGCCGTGTCACGCAGTCCGCCGCGTGGATCAAAGGATCTATGGTTTTCCCTTGAGTCTTTCCCACGAGGCTTTCCCACGAGGCTTTCCCACAGGGCTGTCCCACGTGCACACGTGCTGGGAGTCGATCCTCGGCTTGAACGTCAAGGCAGTGCAGGGAAAACAGGTTCCTCTGGAATGGACTGACACATCTGGGGGACTCTTGGAATGGTGGCACGACCCTGGAGTTCCTCTCGCCTTTCCTGTGGAGAGCGCCTCCTCTTGAGATGCGACGGGAATGCCGGGAATTCTTCCCCTACGAAACAGGGAAAGGATCCCTCATCTCGAGTTAGGAGGCGGAAACGGGGCTCCCCTGTATGTGTGCGGGACCCCACGTGCTTCCTCTCGAGTGGAGACGGGTATGTCGGGGAACTTCTTGAGTTGCAGCAATGGTATGAAAGACCCTTTGGAAGTTCCAGTGGTTAGATGTGATTGGCCTCGAGAAGCCTCAGCGTAAATGGGCCTCATCTCGCCTGGAGGGCAAAACCTCCTGGATTTTCTCGAGTTGCGGCAGGTGCTCTCGACTTACGACGGGGACCTCAGGGACCCGCTCTGGTGGCCTCAGGAAAGGCCAGACCCCATGGGAGTTCCTCGGGGGCCTCTCGGGATTCCTCTCCCGTCGATTCCGGGGCCTAAGACCTTGTGTGGAGTCGGGGCCGGAACCTGAGGATTCCTCTCCAGTGCTGACATGGATCTTGCGGTACTTCTGGAGTCTCCCCAGGGTAGTCAGTCCTCGTCTCGAATGCGGGCATGCACTTGCGCTTTCCTCAGGAGCGGTGGCAGCAGTGTCACGCAGTCCGCCGCGTGGATCAAAGGATCTATGGTTTTCCCTCGAGTCTTTCCCACGAGGCTTTCCCACGAGGCTTTCCCACAAGGCTGTCCCACGTGCACACGTGGTGGGAGTCGATCCTCGGCTTGAACGTCAAGGCAATGCAGGGAAAACAGGTTCCTCTGGAATGGACTGACACATCTGGGGGACTCTTGGAATGGTGGCATGACCCTGGAGTTCCTCTCGCCTTTTCTGTGGATAGCGCCTCCTCTTGAGATGCGACGGGAACGCCGGGAATTCTTTCCCTACGAAACAGGGAAAGGATCCCTCATCTCGAGCTAGGAGGCGGAAACGGGGCTCCCCTGGATGTGTGCGGGACCCCACGTGCTTCCTCTCGAGTGGAGACGGGTATGTCGGGGAACTTCTTGAGTTGCAGCAAGGGTGTGAAGGACCCTTTGGAAGTTCCAGTGGTTAGATGTGATTGGCCTCGAGAAGCCTCAGCGGAAATGGGCCTCATCTCGCCTGGAGGGCAAAACCTCCTGGATTTTCTCGAGTTGCGGCAGGTGCTCTCGACTTACGACGGGGACTTCAGGGACCCGCTCTGGTGGCATCAGGAAAGGCCAGTCCCCATGCGAGTTCCTCGGGGGTCTCTCGGGATTCCTCTCCCGTCGATGCCGGGGCCTAAGACCTTGTGTGGAGTCGGGGCCGGAACCTGAGGATTCCTCTCCAGTGCTGACATGGATCTTGGGGTACTTCTGGAGTCTCCCCAGGGGAGTCAGTCCTCGTCTCGAATGCGGGCATGCATTGCGCTTTCCTCCAGAGCGGTAGCAGCAGTGTCTCGCAGTCCGCCGCGTGGATCAAAGGATCTATGGTTTTCCCTCGAGTCTTTCCCACGAGGCTTTCCCACGAGGCTTTCCCACAGGGCTGTCCCACGTGCACACGTGGTGGGAGTCGATCCTCGGCTTGAACGTCAAGGCAGTGCAGGGAAAACAGGTTCCTCTGGAATGGACTGACACATCTGGGGGACTCTTGGAATGGTGTCACGACCCTGGAGTTCCTCTCGCCTTTCCTGTGGAGAGCGCCTCCTCTTGAGATGCGACGGGAACGCCGGGAATTCTTTCCCTACGAAACAGGGAATGGATGCCTCATCTCGAGCTAGGAGGCGGAAACGGGGCTCCCCTGGATGTGTGCGGGACCCACGTGCTTCCTCTCGAGTGGAGACGGGTATGTCGGGGAACTTCTTGAGTTGCAGCAAGGGTGTGAAGGACCCTTTGGAAGTTCCAGTGGTTAGACGTGATTAGCCTCGAGAAGCCTCAGCGGAAAAGGGCCTCATCTCGCCTGGAGGGCAAAACCTCCTGGATTTTCTCGAGTTGCGGCAGGTGCTCTCGACTTACGACGGGGACCTCAGGGACCCGCTCTGGTGGCCTCAGGAAAGGCCAGTCCCCATGCGAGTTCCTCGGGGGCCTCTCGGGATTCCTCTCCCGTCGATGCCGGGGCCTAAGACCTTGTGTGGAGTCGGGGCCGGAACCTGAGGATTCCTCTCCAGTGCTGACATGGATCTTGGGGTACTTCTGGAGTCTCCCCAGGGGAGTCAGTCCTCGTCTCAAATGCGGGCATGCACTTGCGTTTTCCTCCAGAGCGGTAGAAGCAGTGTCACGCAGTCCGCCGCGTGGATCTAAGGATCTATGGTTTTCCCTCGAGTCTTTCCCACGAGGCTTTCCCACGAGGCTTTCCCACAGGGCTGTCCCACGTGCACACGTGTTGGGAGTCGATCCTCGGCTTGAATGTCAAGGCAGTGCAGGGAAAACAGGTTCCTCTGGAATGGACTGACACATCTGGGGGACTCTTGGAATGGTGGCACGACCCTGGAGTTCCTCTCGCCTTTCCTGTGGAGAGCGCCTCCTCTTGAGATGCGACGGGAACGCCGGGAATTCTTTCCCTACGAAACAGGGAAAGGATCCCTCATCTCGAGCTAGGAGGCGGAAACGGGGCTCCCCTGGATGTGTGCGGGACCCCACGTGCTTCCTCTCGAGTGGAGACGGGTATGTCGGGGAACTTCTTGAGTTGCAGCAATGGTGTGAAGGACCCTTTGGAAGTTCCAGTGGTTAGATGTGATTGGCCTCGAGAAGCCTCAGCGGAAATGGGCCTCATCTCGCCTGGAGGGCAAAACCTCCTGGATTTTCTCGAGTTGCGGCAGGTGCTCTCGACTTACGACGGGGACCTCAGGGACCCGCTCTGGTGGCCTCAGGAAAGGCCAGTCCCCATGCGAGTTCCTCGGGGGCCTCTCGGGATTCCTCTCCCGTCGATGCCGGGGCCTAAGACCTTGTGTGGAGTCGGGGCCGGAACCTGAGGATTCCTCTCCAGTGCTGACATGGATCTTGGGGTACTTCTGGAGTCTCCCCAGGGGAGTCAGTCCTCGTCTCGAATGCGGGCATGCACTTGCGGTTTCCTCCAGAGCGGTAGCAGCAGTGTCACGCAGTCCGCCGCGTGGATCAAAGGATCTATGGTTTTCCCTCGAGTCTTTCCCACGAGGGTTTCCCACGAGGCTTTCCCACAGGGCTGTCCCACGTGCACACGTGGTGGGAGTCGATCCTCGGCTTGAACGTCAAGGCAGTGCAGGGAAAACAGGTTCCTCTGGAATGGACTGACACATCTTGGGGACTCTTGGAATGGTGTCACGACCCTGGAGTTCCTCTCGCCTTTCCTGTGGAGAGCGCCTCCTCTTGAGATGTGACGGGAACGCCGGGTATTCTTTCCCTACAAAACAGGGAAAGGATCCCTCATCTCGAGCTAGGAGGCGGAAACGGGGCTCCCCTGGATGTGTGCGGGACCCCACGTGCTTCCTCTCGAGTGCAGACGGGTATGTCGGGGAACTTCTTGAGTTGCAGCAATGGTGTGAAGGACCCTTTGGAAGTTCCAGTGGTTAGATGTGATTGGCCTCGAGAAGCCTCAGCGGAAATGGGCCTCATCTCGCCTGGAGGGCAAAACCTCCTGGATTTTCTCGAGTTGCGGCAGGTGCTCTCGACTTACGACGGGGACCTCAGGGACCCGCTCTGGTGGCCTCAGGAAAGGCCAGTCCCCATGCGAGTTCCTCGGGGGCCTCTCGGGATTCCTCTCCCGTCGATGCCGGGGTCTAACACCTTGTGTGGAGTCGGGGCCGGAACCTGAGGATTCCTCTCCAGTGCTGACATGGATCTTGGGGTACTTCTGGAGTCTCCCCAGGGGAGTCAGTCCTCGACTCGAATGCGGGCATGCACTTGCGCTTTCCTCCAGAGCGGTAGCAGCCGTGTCACGCAGTCCGCCGCGTGGATCAAAGGATCTATGGTTTTCCCTTGAGTCTTTCCCACGAGGCTTTCCCACGAGGCTTTCCCACAGGGCTGTCCCACGTGCACACGTGCTGGGAGTCGATCCTCGGCTTGAACGTCAAGGCAGTGCAGGGAAAACAGGTTCCTCTGGAATGGACTGACACATCTGGGGGACTCTTGGAATGGTGGCACGACCCTGGAGTTCCTCTCGCCTTTCCTGTGGATAGCGCCTCCTCTTGAGATGCGACGGGAACGCCGGGAATTCTTTCCCTACGAAACAGGGAAAGGATCCCTCATCTCGAGCTAGGAGGCGGAAACGGGGCTCCCCTGGATGTGTGCGGGACCCCACGTGCTTCCTCTCGAGTGGAGACGGGTATGTCGGGGAACTTCTTGAGTTGCAGCAAGGGTGTGAAGGACCCTTTGGAAGTTCCAGTGGTTAGATGTGATTGGCCTCGAGAAGCCTCAGCGGAAATGGGCCTCATCTCGCCTGGAGGGCAAAACCTCCTGGATTTTCTCGAGTTGCGGCAGGTGCTCTCGACTTACGACGGGGACTTCAGGGACCCGCTCTGGTGGCATCAGGAAAGGCCAGTCCCCATGCGAGTTCCTCGGGGGCCTCTCGGGATTCCTCTCCCGTCGATGCCGGGGCCTAAGACCTTGTGTGGAGTCGGGGCTGGAACCTGAGGATTCCTCTCCAGTGCTGACATGGATCTTGGGGTACTTCTGGAGTCTCCCCAGGGGAGTCAGTCCTCGTCTCGAATGCGGGCATGCACTTGCGCTTTCCTCCAGAGCGGTAGCAGCAGTGTCACGCAGTCCACCGCGTGGATCAAAGGATCTATGGTTTTCCCTCGAGACTTTCCCACGAGGCTTTCCCACGAGGCTTTCACACAGGGCTGTCCCACGTGCACACGTGGTGGGAGTCGATCCTCGGCTTGAACGTCAAGGCAGTGCAGGGAAAACAGGTTCCTCTGGAATGGACTGACACATCTGGGGGACTCTTGGAATGGTGGCACGACCCTGGAGTTCCTCTCGCCTTTCCTGTGGAGAGCGCCTCCTCTTGAGATGCGACGGGAACGCCGGGAATTCTTTCCCTACGAAACAGGGAAAGGATCCCTCATCTCGAGCTAGGAGGCGGAAACGGGGCTCCCCTGGATGTGTGCGGGACCCCACGTGCTTCCTCTCGAGTGGAGACGGGTATGTCGGGGAACTTCTTGAGTTGCAGCAAGGGTGGGAAGGACCCTTTGGAAGTTCCAGTGGTTAGATGTGATTGGCCTCGAGAAGCCTCAGCGTAAATGGGCCTCATCTCGCCTGGAGGGCAAAACCTCCTGGATTTTCTCGAGTTGCGGCAGGTGCTCTCGACTTACGACGGGGACCTCAGGGACCCGCTCTGGTGGCCTCAGGAAAGGCCAGTCCCCATGCGAGTTCCTCGGGGGCCTCTCGGGATTCCTCTCCCGTCGATGCCGGGGCCTAAGACCTTGTGTGGAGTCGGGGCCGGAACCTGAGGATTCCTCTCCTGTGCTGACATGGATCTTGGGGTACTTCTGGAGTCTCCCCAGGGGAGTCAGTCCTCGTCTCGAATGCGGGCATGCACTTGCGCTTTCCTCCAGAGCGGTAGCAGCAGTGTCACCCAGTCCACCGCGTGGATCAAAGGATCTATGGTTTTCCCTCGAGTCTTTCCCACGAGGCTTTCGCACGAGGCTTTCCCACAGGGCTGTCCCACGTGCACACGTGGTGGGAGTCGATCCTCGGCTTGAACGTCAAGGCAGTGCAGGGAAAACAGGTTCCTCTGGAATGGACTGACACATCTGGGGGACTCTTGGAATGGTGGCACGACCCTGGAGTTCCTCTCGCCTTTCCTGTGGAGAGCGCCTCCTCTTGAGATGCGACGGGAACGCCGGGAATTCTTTCCCTACGAAACAGGGAAAGGATCCCTCATCTCGAGCTAGGAGGTGGAAACGGGGCTCCCCTGGATGTGTGCGGGACCCCACGTGCTTCCTCTCGAGTGGAGACGGGTATGTCGGGGAACTTCTTGAGTTGCAGCAAGGGTGTGAAGGACCCTTTGGAAGTTCCAGTGGTTAGATGTGATTGGCCTCGAGAAGCCTCAGCGGAAATGGGCCTCATCTCGCCTGGAGGGCAAAACCTCCTGGATTTTCTCGAGTTGCGGCAGGTGCTCTCGACTTACGACGGGGACCTCAGGGACCCGCTCTGGTGGCCTCAGGAAAGGCCAGTCCCCATGCGAGTTCCTCGGGGGCCTCTCGGGATTCCTCTCCCGTCGATGCCGGGGCCTAAGACCTTGTGTGGAGTCGGGGCCGGAACCTGAGGATTCCTCTCCTGTGCTGACATGGATCTTGGGGTACTTCTGGAGTCTCCCCAGGGGAGTCAGTCCTCGTCTCGAATGCGGGCATGCACTTGCGCTTTCCTCCAGAGCGGTAGCAGCAGTGTCACGCAGTCCACCGCGTGGATCAAAGGATCTATGGTTTTCCCTCGAGTCTTTCCCACGAGGCTTTCGCACGAGGCTTTCCCACAGGGCTGTCCCACGTGCACACGTGGTGGGAGTCGATCCTCGGCTTGAACGTCAAGGCAGTGCAGGGAAAACAGGTTCCTCTGGAATGGACTGACACATCTGGGGGACTCTTGGAATGGTGGCACGACCCTGGAGTTCCTCTCGCCTTTCCTGTGGAGAGCGCCTCCTCTTGAGAAGCGACGGGAACGCCGGGAATTCTTTCCCTACGAAACAGGGAAAGGATCCCTCATCTCGAGCTAGGAGGCGGAAACGGGGCTCCCCTGGATGTGTGCGGGACCCCACGTGCTTCCTCTCGAGTGGAGACGGGTATGTCGGGGAACTTCTTGAGTTGCAGCAAGGGTGTGAAGGACCCTTTGGAAGTTCCAGTGGTTAGACGTGATTGGCCTCGAGAAGCCTCAGTGGAAATGGGCCTCATCTCGCCTGGAGGGCAAAACCTCCTGGATTTTCTCGAGTTGCGGCAGGTGCTCTCGACTTACGACGGGGACCTCAGGGACCCGCTCTGGTGGCCTCAGGAAAGGCCAGTCCCCATGCGAGTTCCTCGGGGGCCTCTCGGGATTCCTCTCCCGTCGATGCCGGGGCCTAAGACCTTGTGTGGAGTCGGGGCCGGAACCTGAGGATTCCTCTCCAGTGCTGACATGGATCTTGGGGTACTTCTGGAGTCTCCCCAGGGGAGTCAGTCCTCGTCTCGAATGCGGGCATGCACTTGCGCTTTCCTCCAGAGCGGTAGCAGCAGTGTCACGCAGTCCACCGCGTGGATCAAAGGATCTATGGTTTTCCCTCGAGTCTTTCCCACGAGGCTTTCGCACGAGGCTTTCCCACAGGGCTGTCCCACGTGCACACGTGGTGGGAGTCGATCCTCGGCTTGAACGTCAAGGCAGTGCAGGGAAAACAGGTTCCTCTGGAATGGACTGACACATCTGGGGGACTCTTGGAATGGTGGCACGACCCTGGAGTTCCTCTCGCCTTTCCTGTGGAGAGCGCCTCCTCTTGAGATGCGACGGGAACGCCGGGAATTCTTTCCCTACGAAACAGGGAAAGGATCCCTCATCTCGAGCTAGGAGGTGGAAACGGGGCTCCCCTGGATGTGTGCGGGACCCCACGTGCTTCCTCTCGAGTGGAGACGGGTATGTCGGGGAACTTCTTGAGTTGCAGCAAGGGTGTGAAGGACCCTTTGGAAGTTCCAGTGGTTAGATGTGATTGGCCTCGAGAAGCCTCAGCGGAAATGGGCCTCATCTCGCCTGGAGGGCAAAACCTCCTGGATTTTCTCGAGTTGCGGCAGGTGCTCTCGACTTACGACGGGGACCTCAGGGACCCGCTCTGGTGGCCTCAGGAAAGGCCAGTCCCCATGCGAGTTCCTCGGGGGCCTCTCGGGATTCCTCTCCCGTCGATGCCGGGGCCTAAGACCTTGTGTGGAGTCGGGGCCGGAACCTGAGGATTCCTCTCCTGTGCTGACATGGATCTTGGGGTACTTCTGGAGTCTCCCCAGGGGAGTCAGTCCTCGTCTCGAATGCGGGCATGCACTTGCGCTTTCCTCCAGAGCGGTAGCAGCAGTGTCACGCAGTCCACCGCGTGGATCAAAGGATCTATGGTTTTCCCTCGAGTCTTTCCCACGAGGCTTTCGCACGAGGCTTTCCCACAGGGCTGTCCCACGTGCACACGTGGTGGGAGTCGATCCTCGGCTTGAACGTCAAGGCAGTGCAGGGAAAACAGGTTCCTCTGGAATGGACTGACACATCTGGGGGACTCTTGGAATGGTGGCACGACCCTGGAGTTCCTCTCGCCTTTCCTGTGGAGAGCGCCTCCTCTTGAGATGCGACGGGAACGCCGGGAATTCTTTCCCTACGAAACAGGGAATGGATCCCTCATCTCGAGCTAGGAGGCGGAAACGGGGCTCCCCTGGATGTGTGCGGGACCCCACGTGCTTCCTCTCGAGTGGAGACGGGTATGTCGGGGAACTTCTTGAGTTGCAGCAAGGGTGTGAAGGACCCTTTGGAAGTTCCAGTTTTTAGATGTGATTGGCCTCGAGAAGCCTCAGCGGAAATGGGCCTCATCTCGCCTGGAGGGCAAAACCTCCTGGATTTTCTCGAGTTGCGGCAGGTGCTCTCGACTTACGACGGGGACCTCAGGGACCCGCTCTGGTGGCCTCAGGAAAGGCCAGTCCCCATGCGAGTTCCTCGGGGGCCTCTCGGGATTCCTCTCCCGTCGATGCCGGGGCCTAATACCTTGTGTGGAGTCGGGGCCGGAACCTGAGGATTCCTCTCCAGTGCTGACATGGATCTTGGGGTACTTCTGGAGTCTCCCCAGGGGAGTCAGTCCTCGTCTCGAATGCGGGCATGCACTTGCGCTTTCCTCCAGAGCGGTAGCAGCAGTGTCACGCAGTCCACCGCGTGGATCAAAGGATCTATGTTTTTCCCTCGAGTCTTTCCCACGAGGCTTTCGCACGAGGCTTTCCCACAGGGCTGTCCCACGTGCACACGTGGTGGGAGTCGATCCTCGGCTTGAACGTCAAGGCAGTGCAGGGAAAACAGGTTCCTCTGGAATGGACTGACACATCTGGGGGACTCTTGGAATGGTGGCACGACCCTGGAGTTCCTCTCGCCTTTCCTGTGGAGAGCGCCTCCTCTTGAGATGCGACGGGAACGCCGGGAATTCTTTCCCTACGAAACAGGGAAAGGATCCCTCATCTCGAGCTAGGAGGCGGAAACGGGGCTCCCCTGGATGTGTGCGGGACCCCACGTGCTTCCTCTCGAGTGGAGACGGGTATGTCGGGGAACTTCTTGAGTTGCAGCAAGGGTGTGAAGGACCCTTTGGAAGTTCCAGTGGTTAGATGTGATTGGCCTCGAGAAGCCTCAGCGGAAATGGGCCTCATCTCGCCTGGAGGGCAAAACCTCCTGGATTTTCTCGAGTTGCGGCAGGTGCTCTCGACTTACGACGGGGACCTCAGGGACCCGCTCTGGTGGCCTCAGGAAAGGCCAGTCCCCATGCGAGTTCCTCGGGGGCCTCTCGGGATTCCTCTCCCGTCGATGCCGGGGCCTAAGACCTTGTGTGGAGTCGGGGCCGGAACCTGAGGATTCCTCTCCAGTGCTGACATGGATCTTGGGGTACTTCTGGAGTCTCCCCAGGGGAGTCAGTCCTCGTCTCGAATGCGGGCATGCACTTGCGCTTTCCTCCAGAGCGGTAGCAGCAGTGTCACGCAGTCCACCGCGTGGATCAAAGGATCTATGGTTTTCCCTCGAGTCTTTCCCACGAGGCTTTCCCACGAGGCTTTCCCACAGGGCTGTCCCACGTGCACACGTGGTGGGAGTCGATCCTCGGCTTGAACGTCAAGGCAGTGCAGGGAAAACAGGTTCCTCTGGAATGGACTGACACATCTGGGGGACTCTTGGAATGGTGGCACGACCCTGGAGTTCCTCTCGCCTTTCCTGTGGAGAGCGCCTCCTCTTGAGATGCGACGGGAACGCCGGGAATTCTTTCCCTACGAAACAGGGAAAGGATCCCTCATCTCGAGCTAGGAGGCGGAAACGGGGCTCCCCTGGATGTGTGCGGGACCCCACGTGCTTCCTCTCGAGTGGAGACGGGTATGTCGGGGAACTTCTTGAGTTGCAGCAAGGGTGTGAAGGACCCTTTGGAAGTTCCAGTGGTTAGATGTGATTGGCCTCGAGAAGCCTCAGCGGAAATGGGCCTCATCTCGCCTGGAGGGCAAAACCTCCTGGATTTTCTCGAGTTGCGGCAGGTGCTCTCGACTTACGACGGGGACCTCAGGGACCCGCTCTGGTGGCCTCAGGAAAGGCCAGTCCCCATGCGAGTTCCTCGGGGGCCTCTCGGGATTCCTCTCCCGTCGATGCCGGGGCCTAAGACCTTGTGTGGAGTCGGGGCCGGAACCTGAGGATTCCTCTCCAGTGCTGACATGGATCTTGGGGTACTTCTGGAGTCTCCCCAGGGGAGTCAGTCCTCGTCTCGAATGCGGGCATGCACTTGCGCTTTCCTCCAGAGCGGTAGCAGCAGTGTCACGCAGTCCACCGCGTGGATCAAAGGATCTATGGTTTTCCCTCGAGTCTTTCCCACGAGGCTTTCGCACGAGGCTTTCCCACAGGGCTGTCCCACGTGCACACGTGGTGGGAGTCGATCCTCGGCTTGAACGTCAAGGCAGTGCAGGGAAAACAGGTTCCTCTGGAATGGACTGACACATCTGGGGGACTCTTGGAATGGTGGCACGACCCTGGAGTTCCTCTCGCCTTTCCTGTGGAGAGCGCCTCCTCTTGAGATGCGACGGGAACGCCGGGAATTCTTTCCCTACGAAACAGGGAAAGGATCCCTCATCTCGAGCTAGGAGGTGGAAACGGGGCTCCCCTGAATGTGTGCGGGACCCCACGTGCTTCCTCTCGAGTGGAGACGGGTA
Source organism: Ovis canadensis (assembly GCF_042477335.2). Taxonomy (NCBI): domain Eukaryota; kingdom Metazoa; phylum Chordata; class Mammalia; order Artiodactyla; family Bovidae; genus Ovis; species Ovis canadensis. The sequence goes on along the minus strand of NC_091262.1, from coordinate 1,948,471 downwards.
TGTCGGGGAACTTCTTGAGTTGCAGCAAGGGTGTGAAGGACCCTTTGGAAGTTCCAGTGGTTAGATGTGATTGGCCTCGAGAAGCCTCAGCGGAAATGGGCCTCATCTCGCCTGGAGGGCAAAACCTCCTGGATTTTCTCGAGTTGCGGCAGGTGCTCTCGACTTACGACGGGGACCTCAGGGACCCGCTCTGGTGGCCTCAGGAAAGGCCAGTCCCCATGCGAGTTCCTCGGGGGCCTCTCGGGATTCCTCTCCCGTCGATGCCGGGGCCTAAGACCTTGTGTGGAGTCGGGGCCGGAACCTGAGGATTCCTCTCCTGTGCTGACATGGATCTTGGGGTACTTCTGGAGTCTCCCCAGGGGAGTCAGTCCTCGTCTCGAATGCGGGCATGCACTTGCGCTTTCCTCCAGAGCGGTAGCAGCAGTGTCACGCAGTCCACCGCGTGGATCAAAGGATCTATGGTTTTCCCTCGAGTCTTTCCCACGAGGCTTTCGCACGAGGCTTTCCCACAGGGCTGTCCCACGTGCACACGTGGTGGGAGTCGATCCTCGGCTTGAACGTCAAGGCAGTGCAGGGAAAACAGGTTCCTCTGGAATGGACTGACACATCTGGGGGACTCTTGGAATGGTGGCACGACCCTGGAGTTCCTCTCGCCTTTCCTGTGGAGAGCGCCTCCTCTTGAGATGCGACGGGAACGCCGGGAATTCTTTCCCTACGAAACAGGGAAAGGATCCCTCATCTCGAGCTAGGAGGCGGAAACGGGGCTCCCCTGGATGTGTGCGGGACCCCACGTGCTTCCTCTCGAGTGGAGACGGGTATATCGGGGAACTTCTTGAGTTGCAGCAAGGGTGTGAAGGACCCTTTGGAAGTTCCAGTGGTTAGATGTGATTGGCCTCGAGAAGCCTCAGCGGAAATGGGCCTCATCTCGCCTGGAGGGCAAAACCTCCTGGATTTTCTCGAGTTGCGGCAGGTGCTCTCGACTTACGACGGGGACCTCAGGGACCCGCTCTGGTGGCCTCAGGAAAGGCCAGTCCCCATGCGAGTTCCTCGGGGGCCTCTCGGGATTCCTCTCCCGTCGATGCCGGGGCCTAAGACCTTGTGTGGAGTCGGGGCCGGAACCTGAGGATTCCTCTCCAGTGTTGACATGGATCTTGGGGTACTTCTGGAGTCTCCCCAGGGGAGTCAGTCCTCGTCTCGAATGCGGGCATGCACTTGCGCTTTCCTCCAGAGCGGTAGCAGCAGTGTCACGCAGTCCACCGCGTGGATCAAAGGATCTATGGTTTTCCCTCGAGTCTTTCCCACGAGGCTTTCCCACGAGGCTTTCCCACAGGGCTGTCCCACGTGCACACGTGGTGGGAGTCGATCCTCGGCTTGAACGTCAAGGCAGTGCAGGGAAAACAGGTTCCTCTGGAATGGACTGACACATCTGGGGGACTCTTGGAATGGTGGCACGACCCTGGAGTTCCTCTCGCCTTTCCTGTGGAGAGCGCCTCCTCTTGAGATGCGACGGGAACGCCGGGAATTCTTTCCCTACGAAACAGGGAAAGGATCCCTCATCTCGAGCTAGGAGGTGGAAACGGGGCTCCCCTGGATGTGTGCGGGACCCCACGTGCTTCCTCTCGAGTGGAGACGGGTATGTCGGGGAACTTCTTGAGTTGCAGCAAGGGTGTGAAGGACCCTTTGGAAGTTCCAGTGGTTAGATGTGATTGGCCTCGAGAAGCCTCAGCGGAAATGGGCCTCATCTCGCCTGGAGGGCAAAACCTCCTGGATTTTCTCGAGTTGCGGCAGGTGCTCTCGACTTACGACGGGGACCTCAGGGACCCGCTCTGGTGGCCTCAGGAAAGGCCAGTCCCCATGCGAGTTCCTCGGGGGCCTCTCGGGATTCCTCTCCCGTCGATGCCGGGGCCAAAGACCTTGTGTGGAGTCGGGGCCGGAACCTGAGGATTCCTCTCCAGTGCTGACATGGATCTTGGGGTACTTCTGGAGTCTCCCCAGGGGAGTCAGTCCTCGTCTCGAATGCGGGCATGCACTTGCGCTTTCCTCCAGAGCGGTAGCAGCCGTGTCACGCAGTCCACCGCGTGGATCAAAGGATCTATGGTTTTCCCTCGAGTCTTTCCCACGAGGCTTTCCCACGAGGCTTTCCCACAGGGCTGTCCCACGTGCACACGTGGTGGGAGTCGATCCTCGGCTTGAACGTCAAGGCAGTGCAGGGAAAACAGGTTCCTCTGGAATGGACTGACACATCTTGGGGACTCTTGGAATGGTGGCACGACCCTGGAGTTCCTCTCGCCTTTCCTGTGGAGAGCGCCTCCTCTTGAGATGCGACGGGAACGCCGGGTATTCTTTCCCTACAAAACAGGGAAAGGATCCTTCATCTCGAGCTAGGAGGCGGAAACGGGGCTCCCCTGGATGTGTGCGGCACCCCACGTGCTTCCTCTCGAGTGCAGACGGGTATGTCGGGGAACTTCTTGTGTTGCAGCAATGGTGTGAAGGACCCTTTGGAAGTTCCAGTGGTTAGATGTGATTGGCCTCGAGAAGCCTCAGCGGAAATGGGCCTCATCTCGCCTGGAGGGCAAAACCTCCTGGATTTTCTCGAGTTGCGGCAGGTGCTCTCGACTTACGACGGGGACCTCAGGGACCCGCTCTGGTGGCCTCAGGAAAGGCCAGTCCCCATGCGAGTTCCTCGGGGGCCTCTCGGGATTCCTCTCCCGTCGATGCCGGGGCCTAAGACCTTGTGTGGAGTCGGGGCCGGAACCTGAGGATTCCTCTCCAGTGCTGACATGGATCTTGCGGTACTTCTGGAGTCTCCCCAGGGTAGTCAGTCCTCGTCTCGAATGCGGGCATGCACTTGCGCTTTCCTCAGGAGCGGTGGCAGCAGTGTCACGCAGTCCGCCGCGTGGATCAAAGGATCTATGGTTTTCCCTCGAGTCTTTCCCACGAGGCTTTCCCACGAGGCTTTCCCACAAGGCTGTCCCACGTGCACACGTGGTGGGAGTCGATCCTCGGCTTGAACGTCAAGGCAGTGCAGGGAAAACAGGTTCCTCTGGAATGGACTGACACATCTGGGGGACTCTTGGAATGGTGGCATGACCCTGGAGTTCCTCTCGCCTTTTCTGTGGATAGCGCCTCCTCTTGAGATGCGACGGGAACGCCGGGAATTCTTTCCCTACGAAACAGGGAAAGGATCCCTCATCTCGAGCTAGGAGGCGGAAACGGGGCTCCCCTGGATGTGTGCGGGACCCCACGTGCTTCCTCTCGAGTGGAGACGGGTATGTCGGGGAACTTCTTGAGTTGCAGCAAGGGTGTGAAGGACCCTTTGGAAGTTCCAGTGGTTAGATGTGATTGGCCTCGAGAAGCCTCAGCGGAAATGGGCCTCATCTCGCCTGGAGGGCAAAACCTCCTGGATTTTCTCGAGTTGCGGCAGGTGCTCTCGACTTACGACGGGGACTTCAGGGACCCGCTCTGGTGGCATCAGGAAAGGCCAGAACCCATGCGAGTTCCTCGGGGGTCTCTCGGGATTCCTCTCCCGTCGATGCCGGGGCCTAAGACCTTGTGTGGAGTCGGGGCCGGAACCTGAGGATTCCTCTCCAGTGCTGACATGGATCTTGGGGTACTTCTGGAGTCTCCCCAGGGGAGTCAGTCCTCGTCTCGAATGCGGGCATGCATTGCGCTTTCCTCCAGAGCGGTAGCAGCAGTGTCTCGCAGTCCGCCGCGTGGATCAAAGGATCTATGGTTTTCCCTCGAGTCTTTCCCACGAGGCTTTCCCACGAGGCTTTCCCACAGGGCTGTCCCACGTGCACACGTGGTGGGAGTCGATCCTCGGCTTGAACGTCAAGGCAGTGCAGGGAAAACAGGTTCCTCTGGAATGGACTGACACATCTGGGGGACTCTTGGAATGGTGGCAAGACCCTGGAGTTCCTCTCGCCTTTCCTGTGGAGAGCGCCTCCTCTTGAGATGTGACGGGAACGCCGGGAATTCTTTCCCTACGAAACAGGGAAAGGATCCCTCATCTCGAGCTAGGAGGCGGAAACGGGGCTCCCCTGGATGTGTGCGGAACCCACGTGCTTCCTCTCGAGTGGAGACGGGTATGTCGGGGAACTTCTTGAGTTGCAGCAAGGGTGGGAAGGACCCTTTGGAAGTTCCAGTGGTTAGATGTGATTGGCCTCGAGAAGCCTCAGCGGAAATGGGCCTCATCTCGCCTGGAGGGCAAAACCTCCTGGATTTTCTCGAGTTGCGGCAGGTGCTCTCGACTTAAGACGGGGACCTCAGGGACCCGCTCTGGTGGCCTCAGGAAAGGCCAGACCCCATGCGAGTTCCTCGGGGGCCTCTCGGGATTCCTCTCCCGTCGATGCCGGGGCCTAAGACCTTGTGTGGAGTCGGGGCCGGAACCTGAGGATTCCTCTCCAGTGCTGACATGGATCTTGGGGTACTTCTGGAGTCTCCCCAGGGGAGTCAGTCCTCGTCTCGAATGCGGGCATGCACTTGCGCTTTCCTCCAGAGCGGTAGCAGCAGTGTCACGCAGTCCGCCGCGTGGATCAAAGGATCTATGGTTTTCCCTCGAGTCTTTCCCACGAGGCTTTCCCACGAGGCTTTCCCACAGGGCTGTCCCACGTGCACACGTGGTGGGAGTCGATCCTCGGCTTGAACGTCAAGGCAGTGCAGGGAAAACAGGTTCCTCTGGAATGGACTGACACATCTGGGGGACTCTTGGAATGGTGGCACGACCCTGGAGTTCCTCTCGCCTTTCCTGTGGAGAGCGCCTCCTCTTGAGATGCGACGGGAACGCCGGGAATTCTTTCCCTACGAAACAGGGAAAGGATCCATCATCTCGAGCTAGGAGGCGGAAACGGGGCTCCCCAGGATGTGTGCGGGACACCACGTTCTTCCTCTCGAGTGGAGATGGGCATGTCGGGGAACTTCTTGAGTTGCAGCAAGGGTGTGAAGGACCCTTTGGAAGTTCCAGTGGTTAGATGTGATTGGCCTCGAGAAGCCTCAGCGGAAATGGGCCTCATCTCGCCTGGAGGGCAAAACCTCCTGGATTTTCTCGAGTTGCGGCAGGTGCTCTCGACTTACGACGGGGACCTCAGGGACCCGCTCTGGTGGCCTCAGGAAAGGCCAGTCCCCATGCGAGTTCCTCGGGGGCCTCTCGGGATTCCTCTCCCGTCGATGCCGGGGCCTAAGACCTTGTGTGGAGTCGGGGCCGGAACCTGAGGATTCCTCTCCAGTGCTGACATGGATCTTGGGGTACTTCTGGAGTCTCCCCAGGGGAGTCAGTCCTCGTCTCGAATGCGGGCATGCACTTGCGCTTTCCTCCAGAGCGGTAGCAGCAGTGTCACGCAGTCTGCCGCGTGGATCAAAGGATGTATGGTTTTCCCTCGAGTCTTTCCCACGAAGCTTTCCCACGAGGCTTTCCCACAGGGCTGTCCCACGTGCACACGTGGTGGGAGTCGATCCTCGGCTTGAACGTCAAGGCAGTGCAGGGAAAACAGGTTCCTCTGGAATGGACTGACACATCTGGGGGACTCTTGGAATTGTGTCCCGACCCTGGAGTTCCTCTCGCCTTTCCTGTGGAGAGCGCCTCCTCTTGAGATGCGTCGGGAACACCGGGAATTCTTTCCCTACGAAACAGGGAAAGGATCCCTCATCTCGAGCTAGGAGGCGGAAACGGGGCTCCCCTGGATGTGTGCGGGACCCCACGTGTTTCCTCTCGAGTGGAGACGGGTATGTCGGGGAACTTCTTGTGTTGCAGTAATGGTGTGAAGGACCCTTTGGAAGTTTCAGTGGTTAGATGTGATTGGCCTCGAGAATCCTCAGCGGAAATGGGCCTCATCTCGCCTGGAGGGCAAAACCTCCTGGATTTTCTCGAGTTGCGGCAGGTGCTCTCGACTTACGACGGGGACCTCAGGGACCCGCTCTGGTGGCCTCAGGAAAGGCCAGTCCCCATGCGAGTTCCTCGGGGGCCTCTCGGGATTCCTCTCCCGTCGATGCCGGGGCCTAAGACCCTGTGTGGAGTCGGGGCCGGAACCTGAGGATTCCTCTCCAGTGCTGACATGGATCTTGGGGTACTTCTGGAGTCTCCCCAGGGGAGTCAGTCCTCGTCTCGAATGCGGGCATGCACTTGCGCTTTCCTCCAGAGCGGTAGCAGCAGTGTCACGCAGTCCGCCGCGTGGATCAAAGGATCTATGGTTTTCCCTCGAGTCTTTCCCACGAGGCTTTCCCACGAGGCTTTCCCACAGGGCTGTCCCACGTGCACACGTGGTGGGAGTCGATCCTCGGCTTGAACGTCAAGGCAGTGCAGGGAAAACAGGTTCCTCTGGAATGGACTGACACATCTGGCGGACTCTTGGAATGGTGGCACGACCCTGGAGTTCCACTCGCCTTTCCTGTGGAGAGCGCCTCCTCTTGAGATGCGACGGGAACGCCGGGAATTCTTTCCCTACGAAACAGGGAAAGGATCCCTCATCTCGAGCTAGGAGGCGGAAACGGGGCTCTCCTGGATGTGTGCGGGACCCCACGTGCTTCCTCTCGAGTGGAGACGGGTATGTCGGGGAACTTCTTGAGTTGCAGCAAGGGTGTGAAGGACCCTTTGGAAGTTCCAGTGGTTAGACGTATTGGCCTCGAGAAGCCTCAGCGGAAATGGGCCTCGTCTCGCCTGGAGGGCAAAACCTCCTGGATTTTCTCGAGTTGCGGCAGGTGCTCTCGAATTACGACGGGGACCTCAGGGACCCGCTCTGGTGGCCTCAGGAAAGGCCAGTCCCCATGCGAGTTCCTCGGGGGCCTCTCGGGATTCCTCTCCCGTCGATGCCGGGGCCTAAGACCTTGTGTGGAGTCGGGGCCGGAACCTGAGGATACCTCTCCAGTGCTGACATGGATCTTGGGGTACTTCTGGAGTCTCCCCAGGGGAGTCAGTCCTCGTCTCGAATGGGGGCATGCACTTGCGCTTTCCTCCAGAGCGGTAGCAGCAGTGTCACGCATTCCGCCAGGTGGATCAAAGGATCTATGGTTTTCCCTCGAGTCTTTCCCACGAGGCTTTCCCACGAGGCTTTCCCACAGGGCTGTCCCACGTGCACACGTGGTGGGAGTCGATCCTCGGCTTGAACGTCAAGGCAGTGCAGGGAAAACAGGTTCCTCTGCAATGGACTGACACATCTGGGGGACTCTGGGAATGGTGTCACGACCCTGGAGTTCCTCGCGCCTTTCCTGTGGAGAGCGCCTCCTCTTGAGATGCGACGGGAACGTCGGGAATTCTTTCCCTACGAAACAGGGAAAGGATCCCTCATCTCGAGCTAGGAGGCGGAAACGGGGCTCCCCTGGATGTGTGCGGGACCCCACGTGCTTCCTCTCGAGTGGAGACGGGTATGTCGGGCAACTTCTTGAGTTGCAGTAATGGTGTGAAGGACCCTTTGGAAGTTCCAGTGGTTAGATGTGATTGGCCTCGAGAAGCCACAGCGGAAATGGGCCTCATCTGGCCTGGAGGGCAAAACCTCCTGGATTTTCTCGAGTTGCGGCAGGTGCTCTCGACTTACGACGGGGACCTCAGGGACCCGCTCTGGTGGCCTGAGGAAAGGCCAGTCCCCATGCGAGTTCCTCGGGGGCCTCTCGGGATTCCTCTCCCGTCGATGCCGGAGCCTAAGACCTTGTGTGGAGTCGGGGCCGGAACCTGAGGATTCCTCTCCAGTGCTGACATGGATCTTGGGGTACTTCTGGAGTCTCCCCAGGGGAGTCAGTCCTCGTCTCGAATGCGGGCATGCACTTGCGCTTTCCTCCAGAGCGGTAGCAGCAGTGTCACGCAGTCCGCCGCGTGGATCAAAGGATCTATGGTTTTCCCTCGAGTCTTTCCCACGAGGCTTTCCCACGAGGCTTTCCCACAGGGCTGTCCCACGTGCACACGTGGTGGGAGTCGATCCTAGGCTTGAACGTCAAGGCAGTGCAGGGAAAACAGGTTCCTCTGGAATGGACTGACACATCTGGGGGACTCTTGGAATTGTGTCCCGACCCTGGAGTTCCTCTCGCCTTTCCTGTGGAGAGCGCCTCCTCTTGAGATGCGTCGGGAACACCGGGAATTCTTTCCCTACGAAACAGGGAAAGGATCCCTCATCTCGAGCTAGGAGGCGGAAACGGGGCTCCCCTGGATGTGTGCGGGACCCCACGTGCTTCCTCTCGAGTGGAGACGGGTATGTCGGGGAACTTCTTGTGTTGCAGTAATGGTGTGAAGGACCCTTTGGAAGTTCCAGTGGTTAGATGTGATTGGCCTCGAGAATCCTCAGCGGAAATGGGCCTCATCTCGCCTGGAGGGCAAAACCTCCTGGATTTTCTCGAGTTGCGGCAGGTGCTCTCGACTTACGACGGGGACCTCAGGGACCCGCTCTGGTGGCCTCAGGAAAGGCCAGTCCCCATGCGAGTTCCTCGGGGGCCTCTCGGGATTCCTCTCCCGTCGATGCCGGGGCCTAAGACCCTGTGTGGAGTCGGGGCCGGAACCTGAGGATTCCTCTCCAGTGCTGACATGGATCTTGGGGTACTTCTGGAGTCTCCCCAGGGGAGTCAGTCCTCGTCTCGAATGCGGGCATGCACTTGCGCTTTCCTCCAGAGCGGTAGCAGCAGTGTCACGCAGTCCGCCGCGTGGATCAAAGGATCTATGGTTTTCCCTCGAGTCTTTCCCACGAGGCTTTCCCACGAGGCTTTCCCACAGGGCTGTCCCACGTGCACACGTGGTGGGAGTCGATCCTCGGCTTGAACGTCAAGGCAGTGCAGGGAAAACAGGTTCCTCTGGAATGGACTGACACATCTGGCGGACTCTTGGAATGGTGGCACGACCCTGGAGTTCCACTCGCCTTTCCTGTGGAGAGCGCCTCCTCTTGAGATGCGACGGGAACGCCGGGAATTCTTTCCCTACGAAACAGGGAAAGGATCCCTCATCTCGAGCTAGGAGGGGGAAACGGGGCTCTCCTGGATGTGTGCGGGACCCCACGTGCTTCCTCTCGAGTGGAGACGGGTATGTCGGGGAACTTCTTGAGTTGCAGCAAGGGTGTGAAGGACCCTTTGGAAGTTCCAGTGGTTAGACGTATTGGCCTCGAGAAGCCTCAGCGGAAATGGGCCTCGTCTCGCCTGGAGGGCAAAACCTCCTGGATTTTCTCGAGTTGCGGCAGGTGCTCTCGAATTACGACGGGGACCTCAGGGACCCGCTCTGGTGGCCTCAGGAAAGGCCAGTCCCCATGCGAGTTCCTCGGGGGCCTCTCGGGATTCCTCTCCCGTCGATGCCGGGGCCTAAGACCTTGTGTGGAGTCGGGGCCGGAACCTGAGGATACCTCTCCAGTGCTGACATGGATCTTGGGGTACTTCTGGAGTCTCCCCAGGGGAGTCAGTCCTCGTCTCGAATGGGGGCATGCACTTGCGCTTTCCTCCAGAGCGGTAGCAGCAGTGTCACGCATTCCGCCAGGTGGATCAAAGGATCTATGGTTTTCCCTCGAGTCTTTCCCACGAGGCTTTCCCACGAGGCTTTCCCACAGGGCTGTCCCACGTGCACACGTGGTGGGAGTCGATCCTCGGCTTGAACGTCAAGGCAGTGCAGGGAAAACAGGTTCCTCTGCAATGGACTGACACATCTGGGGGACTCTGGGAATGGTGTCACGACCCTGGAGTTCCTCGCGCCTTTCCTGTGGAGAGCGCCTCCTCTTGAGATGCGACGGGAACGTCGGGAATTCTTTCCCTACGAAACAGGGAAAGGATCCCTCATCTCGAGCTAGGAGGCGGAAACGGGGCTCCCCTGGATGTGTGCGGGACCCCACGTGCTTCCTCTCGAGTGGAGACGGGTATGTCGGGCAACTTCTTGAGTTGCAGTAATGGTGTGAAGGACCCTTTGGAAGTTCCAGTGGTTAGATGTGATTGGCCTCGAGAAGCCACAGCGGAAATGGGCCTCATCTGGCCTGGAGGGCAAAACCTCCTGGATTTTCTCGAGTTGCGGCAGGTGCTCTCGACTTACGACGGGGACCTCAGGGACCCGCTCTGGTGGCCTGAGGAAAGGCCAGTCCCCATGCGAGTTCCTCGGGGGCCTCTCGGGATTCCTCTCCCGTTGATGCCGGGGCCTAAGACCTTGTGTGGAGTCGGGGCCGGAACCTGAGGATTCCTCTCCAGTGCTGACATGGATCTTGGGGTACTTCTGGAGTCTCCCCAGGGGAGTCAGTCCTCGTCTCGAATGCGGGCATGCACTTGCGCTTTCCTCCAGAGCGGTAGCAGCAGTGTCACGCAGTCCGCCGCGTGGATCAAAGGATCTATGGTTTTCCCTCGAGTCTTTCCCACGAGGCTTTCCCACGAGGCTTTCCCACAGGGCTGTCCCACGTGCACACGTGGTGGGAGTCGATCCTAGGCTTGAACGTCAAGGCAGTGCAGGGAAAACAGGTTCCTCTGGAATGGACTGACACATCTGGGGGACTCTTGGAATGGTGGCACGACCCTGAAGTTCCTCTCGCCTTTCCTGTGGAGAGCGCCTCCTCTTGAGATGCGACGGGAACGCCGGGAATTCTTTCCCTACGAAACAGGGAAAGGATCCCTCATCTCGAGCTAGGAGGCGGAAACGGGGCTCCCCTGGATGTGTGCGGGACACCACGTGCTTCCTCTCGAGTGGAGACGGGCATGTCGGGGAACTTCTTGAGTTGCAGCAAGGGTGTGAAGGACCCTTTGGAAGTTCCAGTGGTTAGATGTGATTGGCCTCGAGAAGCCTCAGCGGAAATGGGCCTCATCTCGCCTGGAGGGCAAAACCTCCTGGATTTTCTCGAGTTGCGGCAGGTGCTCTCGACTTACGACGGGGACCTCAGGGACCCGCTCTGGTGGCCTCAGGAAAGGCCAGTCCCCATGCGAGTTCCTCGGGTGCCTCTCGGGATTCCTCTCCCGTCGATGCCGGGGCCTAAGACCTTGTGTGGAGTCGGGGCCGGAACCTGAGGATTCCTCTCCAGTGCTGACATGGATCTTGGGGTACTTCTGGAGTCTCCCCAGGGGAGTCAGTCCTCGTCTCGAATGCGGGCATGCACTTGCGCTTTCCTCCAGAGCGGTAACAGCAGTGTCACGCAGTCCGCCGCGTGGATCAAAGGATCTATGGTTTTCCCTCGAGTCTTTCCCACGAGGCTTTCCCACGAGGCTTTCCCACAGGGCTGTCCCACGTGCACACGTGGTGGGAGTCGATCCTCGGCTTGAACGTCAAGGCAGTGCAGGGAAAACAGTTTCCTCTGGAATGGACTGACACATCTGGGGGACTCTTGGAATGGTGGCACGACCCTGGAGTTCCTCTCGCCTTTCCTGTGGAGAGCGCCTCCTCTTGAGATGCGACGGGAACGCCGGGAATTCTTTCCCTACGAAACAGGGAAAGGATCCCTCATCTCGAGCTAGGAGGCGGAAACGGGGCTCTCCTGGATGTGTGCGGGACCCACGTGCTTCCTCTCGAGTGGAGACGGGTATGTCGGGGAACTTCTTGAGTTGCAGCAAGGGTGTGAAGGACCCTTTGGAAGTTCCAGTGGTTATATGTGATTGGCCTCGAGAAGCCTCAGCGGAAATGGGCCTCATCTCGCCTGGAGGGCAAAACCTCCTGGATTTTCTCGAGTTGCGGCAGGTGCTCTCGACTTACGACGGGGACCTCAGGGACCCGCTCTGGTGGCCTCAGGAAAGGCCAGTCCCCATGCGAGTTCCTCGGGGGCCTCTCGGGATTCCTCTCCCGTCGATGCCGTGGCCTAAGACCTTGTGTGGAGTCGGGGCCGGAACCTGAGGATTCCTCTCCAGTGCTGACATGGATCTTGGGGTACTTCTGGAGTCTCCCAAGGGGAGTCAGTCCTCGTCTCGAATGCGGGCATGCACTTGCGCTTTCCTCCAGAGCGGTAGCAGCAGTGTCACGCAGTCCGCCCCGTGGATCAAAGGATCTATGGTTTTCCCTCGAGTTTTTCCACGAGGCTTTCCCACGAGGCTTTCCCACAGGGCTGGCCCACGTGCACACGTGGTGGGAGTCGATCCTCGGCTTGAACGTCAAGGCAGTGCAGGGAAAACAGGTTCCTCTGGAATGGACTGACACATCTGGGGGACTCTTGGAATGGTGGCACGACCCTGAAGTTCCTCTCGCCTTTCCTGTGGAGAGCGCCTCCTCTTGAGATGCGACGGGAACGCCGGGAATTCTTTCCCTACGAAACAGGGAAAGGATCCCTCATCTCGAGCTAGGAGGCGGAAACGGGGCTCCCCTGGATGTGTGCGGGACCCCACGTGCTTCCTCTCGAGTGGAGACAGGTATGTCGGGGAACTTCTTGAGTTGCAGCAAGGGTGTGAAGGACCCTTTGGAAGTTCCAGTGGTTAGATGTGATTGGCCTCGAGAAGCCTCAGCGGAAATGGGCCTCATCTCGCCTGGAGGGCAAAACCTCCTGGATTTTCTCGAGTTGCGGCAGGTGCTCTCGACTTACGACGGGGACCTCAGGGACCCGCTCTGGTGGCCTCAGGAAAGGCCAGTCCCCATGCGAGTTCCTCGGGGGCCTCTCGGGATTCCTCTCCCGTTGATGCCGGGGCCTAAGACCTTGTGTGGAGTCGGGGCCGGAACCTGAGGATTCCTCTCCAGTGCTGACATGGATCTTGGGGTACTTCTGGAGTCTCCCCAGGGGAGTCAGTCCTCGTCTCGAATGCGGGCATGCACTTGCGCTTTCCTCCAGAGCGGTAGCAGCAGTGTCACCCAGTCCGCCGCGTGGATCAAAGGATCTATGGTTTTCCCTCGAGTCTTTCCCACGAGGCTTTCCCACGAGGCTTTCCCACAGGGCTGTCCCACGTGCACACGTGGTGGGAGTCGATCCTCGGCTTGAATGTCAAGGCAGTGCAGGGAAAACAGCTTCCTCTGGAATGGACTGACACATCTGGGGGACTCTTGGAATGGTGGCACCACCCTGGAGTTCCTCTCGCCTTTCCTGTGGAGAGCGCCTCCTCTTGAGATGCGACGGGAACGCCGGGAATTCTTTCCCTACGAAACAGGGAAAGGATCCCTCATCTCGAGCTAGGAGGCGGAAACGGGGCTCCCCTGGATGTGTGCGGGACCCCACGTGCTTCCTCTCGAGTGGAGATGGGTATGTCGGGGAACTTCTTGAGTTGCAGCAAGGGTGTGAAGGACCCTTTGGAAGTTCCAGTGGTTACACGTATTGGCCTCGAGAAGCCTCAGCGGAAATGGGACTCGTCTCGCCTGGAGGGCAAAACCTCCTGGATTTTCTCGAGTTGCGGCAGGTGCTCTCGACTTACGACGGGGACCTCAGGGACCCGCTCTGGTGGCCTCAGGAAAGGCCAGTCCCCATGCGAGTTCCTCGGGGGCCTCTCGGGATTCCTCTCCCGTCGATGCCGGGGCCTAAGACCTTTTGTGGAGTCGGGGCCGGAACCTGAGGATTCCTCTCCAGTGCTGACATGGATCTTCGGGTACTTCTGGAGTCTCCCCAGGGAGTCAGTCCTCGTCTCGAATGCGGGCATGCACTTGCGCTTTCCTCCAGAGCGGTAGCAGCAGTGTCACGCAGTCCGCCGCGTGGATCAAAGGATCTATGGTTTTCCCTCGAGTCTTTCCCACGAGGCTTTCCCACGAGGCTTTCCCACAGGGCTGTCCCACGTGCACACGTGGTGGGAGTCGATCCTCGGCTTGAACGTCAAGGCAGTGCAGGGAAAACAGGTTCCTCTGGAATGGACTGACACATCTGGGGGACTCTTGGAATGGTGGCACGACCCTGGAGTTCCTCTCGCCTTTCCTGTGGAGAGCGCCTCCTCTTGAGATGCGACGGGAACGCCGGGAATTCTTTCCCTACGAAACAGGGAAAGGATCCCTCATCTCGAGCTAGGAGGCGGAAACGGGGCTCTCCTGGATGTGTGCGGGACCCACGTGCTTCCTCTCGAGTGGAGACGGGTATGTCGGGGAACTTCTTGAGTTGCAGCAAGGGTGTGAAGGACCCTTTGGAAGTCCAGTGGTTAGATGTGATTGGCCTCGAGAAGCCTCAGCGGAAATGGGCCTCATCTCGCCTGGAGGGCAAAACCTCCTGGATTTTCTCGAGTTGCGGCAGGTGCTCTCGACTTACGACGGGGACCTCAGGGACCCGCTCTGGTGGCCTCAGGAAAGGCCAGTCCCCATGCGAGTTCCTCGGGGGCCTCTCGGGATTCCTCTCCCGTCGATGCCGTGGCCTAAGACCTTGTGTGGAGTCGGGGCCGGAACCTGAGGATTCCTCTCCAGTGCTGACATGGATCTTGGGGTACTTCTGGAGTCTCCCCAGGGGAGTCAGTCCTCGTCTCGAATGCGGGCATGCACTTGCGCTTTCCTCCAGAGCGGTAGCAGCAGTGTCACGCAGTCCGCCCCGTGGATCAAAGGATCTATGGTTTTCCCTCGAGTTTTTCCACGAGGCTTTCCCACGAGGCTTTCCCACAGGGCTGTCCCACGTGCACACGTGGTGGGAGTCGATCCTCGGCTTGAACGTCAAGGCAGTGCAGGGAAAACAGGTTCCTCTGGAATGGACTGACACATCTGGGGGACTCTTGGAATGGTGGCACGACCCTGAAGTTCCTCTCGCCTTTCCTGTGGAGAGCGCCTCCTCTTGAGATGCGACGGGAACGCCGGGAATTCTTTCCCTACGAAACAGGGAAAGGATCCCTCATCTCGAGCTAGGAGGCTGAAACGGGGCTCCCCTGGATGTGTGCGGGACCCCACGTGCTTCCTCTCGAGTGGAGACAGGTATGTCGGGGAACTTCTTGAGTTGCAGCAAGGGTGTGAAGGACCCTTTGGAAGTTCCAGTGGTTAGATGTGATTGGCCTCGAGAAGCCTCAGCGGAAATGGGCCTCATCTCGCCTGGAGGGCAAAACCTCCTGGATTTTCTCGAGTTGCGGCAGGTGCTCTCGACTTACGACGGGGACTTCAGGGACCCGCTCTGGTGGCCTCAGGAAAGGCCAGTCCCCATGCGAGTTCCTCGGGGGCCTCTCGGGATTCCTCTCCCGTTGATGCCGGGGCCTAAGACCTTGTGTGGAGTCGGGGCCGGAACCTGAGGATTCCTCTCCAGTGCTGACATGGATCTTGGGGTACTTCTGGAGTCTCCCCAGGGGAGTCAGTCCTCGTCTCGAATGCGGGCATGCACTTGCGCTTTCCTCCAGAGCGGTAGCAGCAGTGTCACCCAGTCCGCCGCGTGGATCAAAGGATCTATGGTTTTCCCTCGAGTCTTTCCCACGAGGCTTTCCCACGAGGCTTTCCCACAGGGCTGTCCCACGTGCACACGTGGTGGGAGTCGATCCTCGGCTTGAATGTCAAGGCAGTGCAGGGAAAACAGCTTCCTCTGGAATGGACTGACACATCTGGGGGACTCTTGGAATGGTGGCACCACCCTGGAGTTCCTCTCGCCTTTCCTGTGGAGAGCGCCTCCTCTTGAGATGCGACGGGAACGCCGGGAATTCTTTCCCTACGAAACAGGGAAAGGATCCCTCATCTCGAGCTAGGAGGCGGAAACGGGGCTCCCCTGGATGTGTGCGGGACCCCACGTGCTTCCTCTCGAGTGGAGATGGGTATGTCGGGGAACTTCTTGAGTTGCAGCAAGGGTGTGAAGGACCCTTTGGAAGTTCCAGTGGTTACACGTATTGGCCTCGAGAAGCCTCAGCGGAAATGGGACTCGTCTCGCCTGGAGGGCAAAACCTCCTGGATTTTCTCGAGTTGCGGCAGGTGCTCTCGACTTACGACGGGGACCTCAGGGACCCGCTCTGGTGGCCTCAGGAAAGGCCAGTCCCCATGCGAGTTCCTCGGGGGCCTCTCGGGATTCCTCTCCCGTCGATGCCGGGGCCTAAGACCTTGTGTGGAGTCGGGGCCGGAACCTGAGGATTCCTCTCCAGTGCTGACATGGATCTTCGGGTACTTCTGGAGTCTCCCCAGGGAGTCAGTCCTCGTCTCGAATGCGGGCATGCACTTGCGCTTTCTTCCAGAGCGGTAGCAGCAGTGTCACGCAGTCCGCCGCGTGGATCAAAGGATCTATGGTTTTCCCTCGAGTCTTTCCCACGAGGCTTTCCCACGAGGCTTTCCCACAGGGCTGTCCCACGTGCACACGTGGTGGGAGTCGATCCTCGGCTTGAACGTCAAGGCAGTGCAGGGAAAACAGGTTCCTCTGGAATGGACTGACACATCTGGGGGACTCTTGGAATGGTGGCACGACCCTGGAGTTCCTCTCGCCTTTCCTGTGGAGAGCGCCTCCTCTTGAGATGCGACGGGAACGCCGGGAATTCTTTCCCTACGAAACAGGGAAAGGATCCCTCATCTCGAGCTAGGAGGCGGAAACGGGGCTCTCCTGGATGTGTGCGGGACCCACGTGCTTCCTCTCGAGTGGAGACGGGTATGTCGGGGAACTTCTTGAGTTGCAGCAAGGGTGTGAAGGACCCTTTGGAAGTTCCAGTGGTTAGATGTGATTGGCCTCGAGAAGCCTCAGCGGAAATGGGCCTCATCTCGCCTGGAGGGCAAAACCTCCTGGATTTTCTCGAGTTGCGGCAGGTGCTCTCGACTTACGACGGGGACCTCAGGGACCCGCTCTGGTGGCCTCAGGAAAGGCCAGTCCCCATGCGAGTTCCACGGGGGCCTCTCGGGATTCCTCTCCCGTCGATGCCGTGGCGTAAGACCTTGTGTGGAGTCGGGGCCGGAACCTGAGGATTCCTCTCCAGTGCTGACATGGATCTTGGGGTACTTCTGGAGTCTCCGCAGGGGAGTCAGTCCTCGTCTCGAATGCGGGCATGCACTTGCGCTTTCCTCCAGAGCGGTAGCAGCAGTGTCACGCAGTCCGCCCCGTGGATCAAAGGATCTATGGTTTTCCCTCGAGTTTTTCCACGAGGCTTTCCCACGAGGCTTTCCCACAGGGCTGTCCCACGTGCACACGTGGTGAGAGTCGATCCTTGGCTTGAACGTCAAGGCAGTGCAGGGAAAACAGGTTCCTCTGGAATGGACTGACACATCTGGGGGACTCTTGGAATGGTGGCACGACCCTGAAGTTCCTCTCGCCTTTCCTGTGGAGAGCGCCTCCTCTTGAGATGCGACGGGAACGCCGGGAATTCTTTCCCTACGAAACAGGGAAAGGATCCCTCATCTCGAGCTAGGAGGCGGAAACGGGGCTCCCCTGGATGTGTGCGGGACCCCACGTGCTTCCTCTCGAGTGGAGACAGGTATGTCGGGGAACTTCTTGAGTTGCAGCAAGGGTGTGAAGGACCCTTTGGAAGTTCCAGTGGTTAGATGTGATTGGCCTCGAGAAGCCTCAGCGGAAATGGGACTCATCTCGCCTGGAGGGCAAAACCTCCTGGATTTTCTCGAGTTGCGGCAGGTGCTCTCGACTTACGACGGGGACCTCAGGGACCCGCTCTGGTGGCCTCAGGAAAGGCCAGTCCCCATGCGAGTTCCTCGGGGGCCTCTCGGGATTCCTCTCCCGTTGATGCCGGGGCCTAAGACCTTGTGTGGAGTCGGGGCCGGAACCTGAGGATTCCTCTCCAGTGCTGACATGGATCTTGGGGTACTTCTGGAGTCTCCCCAGGGGAGTCAGTCCTCGTCTCGAATGCGGGCATGCACTTGCGCTTTCCTCCAGAGCGGTAGCAGCAGTGTCACCCAGTCCGCCGCGTGGATCAAAGGATCTATGGTTTTCCCTCGAGTCTTTCCCACGAGGCTTTCCCACGAGGCTTTCCCACAGGGCTGTCCCACGTGCACACGTGGTGGGAGTCGATCCTCGGCTTGAATGTCAAGGCAGTGCAGGGAAAACAGCTTCCTCTGGAATGGACTGACACATCTGGGGGACTCTTGGAATGGTGGCACCACCCTGGAGTTCTTCTCGCCTTTCCTGTGGAGAGCGCCTCCTCTTGAGATGCGACGGGAACGCCGGGAATTCTTTCCCTACGAAACAGGGAAAGGATCCCTCATCTCGAGCTAGGAGGCGGAAACGGGGCTCCCCTGGATGTGTGCGGGACCCCACGTGCTTCCTCTCGAGTGGAGATGGGTATGTCGGGGAACTTCTTGAGTTGCAGCAAGGGTGTCAAGGACCCTTTGGAAGTTCCAGTGGTTACACGTATTGGCCTCGAGAAGCCTCAGCGGAAATGGGACTCGTCTCGCCTGGAGGGCAAAACCTCCTGGATTTTCTCGAGTTGCGGCAGGTGCTCTCGACTTACGACGGGGACCTCAGGGACCCGCTCTGGTGGCCTCAGGAAAGGCCAGTCCCCATGCGAGTTCCTCGGGGGCCTCTCGGGATTCCTCTCCCGTCGATGCCGGGGCCTAAGACCTTGTGTGGAGTCGGGGCCGGAACCTGAGGATTCCTCTCCAGTGCTGACATGGATCTTCGGGTAATTCTGGAGTCTCCCCAGGGAGTCAGTCCTCGTCTCGAATGCGGGCATGCACTTGCGCTTTCTTCCAGAGCGGTAGCAGCAGTGTCACGCAGTCCGCCGCGTGGATCAAAGGATGTATGGTTTTCCCTCGAGTCTTTCCCACGAGGCTTTCCCACGAGGCTTTCCCACAGGGCTGTCCCACGTGCACACGTGGTGGGAGTCGATCCTCGGCTTGAACATCAAGGCAGTGCAGGGAGAACAGGTTCCTCTGGAATGGACTGACACATCTGGGGGTCTCTTGGAATGGTGTCACGACCCTGGAGTTCCTCTCGCCTTTCCTGTGGAGAGCGCCTCCTCTTGAGATGCGACGGGAACGCCGGGAATTCTTTCCCTACGAAACAGGGAAAGGATCCCTCATCTCGAGCTAGGAGGCGGAAACGGGGCTCCCCTGGATGTGTGCGGGACCCACGTGCTTCCTCTCGAGTGGAGACGGGTATGTCGGGGAACTTCTTGAGTTGCAGCAAGGGTGTGAAGGACCCTTTGGAAGTTCCAGTGGTTAGATGTGATTGGCCTCGAGAAGCCTCAGCGGAAATGGGCCTCATCTCGCCTGGAGGGCAAAACCTCCTGGATTTTCTCGAGTTGCGGCAGGTGCTCTCGACTTACGACGGGGACCTCAGGGACCCGCTCTGGTGGCCTCAGGAAAGGCCAGTCCCCATGCGAGTTCCTCGGGGGCCTCTCGGGATTCCTCTCCCGTCGATGCCGGGGCCTAAGACCTTGTGTGGAGTCGGGGCCGGAACCTGAGGATTCCTCTCCAGTGCTGACATGGATCTTGGGGTACTTCTGGAGTCTCCCCAGGGGAGTCAGTCCTCGTCTCGAATGCGGGCATGCACTTGCGCTTTCCTCCAGAGCGGTAGCAGCAGTGTCACGCAGTCCGCCCCGTGGATCAAAGGATCTATGGTTTTCCCTCGAGTTTTTCCACGAGGCTTTCCCACGAGGCTTTCCCACAGGGCTGTCCCACGTGCACACGTGGTGGGAGTCGATCCTCGGCTTGAACGTCAAGGCAGTGCAGGGAAAACAGGTTCCTCTGGAATGGACTGACACATCTGGGGGACTCTTGGAATGGTGGCACGACCCTGGAGTTCCTCTCGCCTTTCCTGTGGAGAGCGCCTCCTCTTGAGATGCGACGGGAACGCCGGGAATTCTTTCCCTACGAAACAGGGAAAGGATCCCTCATCTCGAGCTAGGAGGCGGAAACGGGGCTCCCCTGGATGTGTGCGGCACCGCACGTGCTTCCTCTCGGGTGGAGACAGGTATGTCGGGGAACTTCTTGAGTTGCAGCAAGGGTGTGAAGGACCCTTTGGAAGTTCCAGTGGTTAGATGTGATTGGCCTCGAGAAGCCTCAGCGGAAATGGGCCTCATCTCGCCTGGAGGGCAAAACCTCCTGGATTTTCTCGAGTTGCGGCAGGTGCTCTCGACTTACGACGGGGACCTCAGGGACCCGCTCTGGTGGCCTCAGGAAAGGCCAGTCCCCATGCGAGTTCCTCGGGGGCCTCTCGGGATTCCTCTCCCGTCGATGCCGGGGCCTAAGACCTTGTGTGGAGTCGGGGCCGGAACCTGAGGATTCCTCTCCAGTGCTGACATGGATCTTGGGGTACTTCTGGAGTCTCCCCAGGGGAGTCAGTCCTCGTATCGAATGCGGGCATGCACTTGCGCTTTCCTCCAGAGCGGTAGCAGCAGTGTCACGCAGTCCGTCGCGTGGATCAAAGGATCTATGGTTTTCCCTCGAGTCTTTCCCACGAGGCTTTCCCACGAGGCTTTCCCACAGGGCTGTCCCACGTGCACACGTGGTGGGAGTCGATCCTCGGCTTGAATGTCAAGGCAGTGCAGGGAAAACAGCTTCCTCTGGAATGGACTGACACATCTGGGGGACTCTTGGAATGGTGGCACCACCCTGGAGTTCCTCTCGCCTTTCCTGTGAAGAGCGCCTCCTCTTGAGATGCGACGGGAACGCCGGGAATTCTTTCCCTACGAAACAGGGAAAGGATCCCTCATCTCGAGCTATGAGGCGGAAACGGGGCTCCCCTGGATGTGTGCGGGACCCCACGTGCTTCCTCTCGAGTGGAGATGGGTATGTCGGGGAACTTCTTGAGTTGCAGCAAGGGTGTGAAGGACCCTTTGGAAGTTCCAGTGGTTAGACGTATTGGCCTCGAGAAGCCTCAGCGGAAATGGGACTCGTCTCGCCTGGAGGGCAAAACCTCCTGGATTTTCTCGAGTTGCGGCAGGTGCTCTCGACTTACGACGGGGACCTCAGGGACCCGCTCTGGTGGCCTCAGGAAAGGCCAGTCCCCATGCGAGTTCCTCGGGGGCCTCTCGGGATTCCTCTCCCGTCGATGCCGGGGCCTAAGACCTTGTGTGGAGTCGGGGCCGGAACCTGAGGATTCCTCTCCAGTGCTGACATGGATCTTCGGGTACTTCTGGAGTCTCCCCAGGGAGTCAGTCCTCGTCTCGAATGCGGGCATGCACTTGCGCTTTCTTCCAGAGCGGTAGCAGCAGTGTCACGCAGTCCGCCGCGTGGATCAAAGGATGTATGGTTTTCCCTCGAGTCTTTCCCACGAGGCTTTCCCACGAGGCTTTCCCACAGGGCTGTCCCACGTGCACACGTGGTGGGAGTCGATCCTCGGCTTGAACGTCAAGGCAGTGCAGGGAGAACAGGTTCCTCTGGAATGGACTGACACATCTGGGGGTCTCTTGGAATGGTGTCACGACCCTGGAGTTCCTCTCGCCTTTCCTGTGGAGAGCGCCTCCTCTTGAGATGCGACGGGAACGCCGGGAATTCTTTCCCTTTG
The DNA here is from genome assembly GCF_042477335.2 of Ovis canadensis. NCBI lineage: Eukaryota > Metazoa > Chordata > Mammalia > Artiodactyla > Bovidae > Ovis > Ovis canadensis. Next base: position 1,927,325 of record NC_091262.1, on the reverse strand, counting down.
AAACAGGGAAAGGATCCATCATCTCGAGCTAGGAGGCGGAAACGGGGCTCCCCTGGAAGTGTGCGGAACACCACGTGCTTCCTCTCGAGTGCAGACGGGTATGTCGGGGAACTTCTTGAGTTGCAGCAAGGTTGTAAAGGACCCTTTGGAAATTCCAGTGGTTAGATGTGATTGGCCTCGAGAAGCCTCAGCGGAAATGGGCCTCATTTCGCCTGGAGGGCAAAACCTCCTGGATTTTCTCGAGTTGCGGCAGGTGCTCTCGACTTACGACGGGGACCTCAGGGACCCGCTCTGGTGGCCTCAGGAAAGGCCAGTCCCCATGCGAGTTCCTCGGGGGCCTCTCGGGATTGCTCTCCCGTCGATGCCGGGTCCTAAGACCTTGTGTGGAGTCGGGGCCGGAACCTGAGGTTTCCTCTCCAGTGCTGACATGGATCTTGGGGTACTTCTGGAGTCTCCCCAGGGGAGTCAGTCCTCGTCTCGAATGCGGGCATGCACTTGCGCTTTCCTCCAGAGCGGTAGCAGCAGTGTCACGCAGTCCGCCGCGTGGATCAAAGGATCTATGGTTTTCCCTCGAGTCTTTCCCACGAGTCTTTCCCACGAGGCTTTCCCACAGGGCTGTCCCACGTGCACATGTGGTGGGAGTCGATCCTCGGCTTGAACGTCAAGGCAGTGCAGGGAAATCAGGTTCCTCTGGAATGGACTGACACATCTGGGGAACTCTTGGAATGGTGGCACGACCCTGGAGTTCCTCTCGCCTTTCCTGTGGAGAGCGCCTCCTCTTGAGATGCGACGGGAACGCCGGGAATTCTTTCCCTACGAAACAGGGAAAGGATCCCTCATCTCGAGCTAGGAGGCGGAAACGGGGCTCCCCTGGATGTGTGCGGGACCAACGTGCTTCCTCTCGAGTGGAGACGGATATGTCGGGGAACTTCTTGAGTTGCAGCAAGGGTGTGAAGGACCCTTTGGAAGTTCCAGTGGTTAGATGTGATTGGCCTCGAGAAGCCTCAGCGGAAACGGGCCTCATCTCGCCTGGAGGGCAAAACCTCCTGGATTTTCTCGAGTTGCGGCAGGTGCTCTCGACTTACGACGGGGACCTCAGGGACCCGCTCTGGTGGCCTCAGGAAAGGCCAGTCCCCATGCGAGTTCCTCGGGGGCCTCTCGGGATTCCTCTCCCGTCGATGCCGGGGCCTAAGACCTTGTGTGGAGTCGGGGCCGCAACCTGAGGATTCCTCTCCAGTGCTGACATGGATCTTGGGGTACTTCTGGAGTCTCCCCAGGGGAGTCAGTCCTCGTCTCGAATGCGGGCATGCACTTGCGCTTTCCTCCAGAGCGGTAGCAGCCGTGTCACGCAGTCCGCCGGGTGGATCAAAGGATCTATGGTTTTCCCTTCAGTCTTTCCCACGAGGCTTTCCCACGAGGCTTTCCCACAGGGCTCTCCCACGAGCACACGTGATGGGAGTCGATCCTCGGCTTGAACGTCAAGGCAGTGCAGGGAAAACAGGTTCCTCTGGAATGGACTGACACATCTGGGGTCTCTTGGAATGGTGGCACGACCCTTCAGTTCCTCTCGCCTTTCCTGTGGGAGCGCCTCCTCTTGAGATGCGACGGGAACGCCGGGAATTCTTTCCCTACGAAACAGGGAAAGGATCCCTCATCTCGAGCTAGGAGGCAGAAACGGGGCTCCCCTGGATGTGTGCGGGACCCCACGTGCTTCCTCTCGAGTGGAGACGGGTATGTCGGGGAACTTCTTGAGTTGCAGCAAGGGTGTGAAGGACCCTTTGGAAGTTCCAGTGGTTAGACGTGATTAGCCTCGAGAAGCCTCAGCGGAAATGGGCCTCATCTCGCCTGGAGGGCAAAACTTCCTGGATTTTCTCGATTTGCGGCAGGTGCTCTCGACTTACGACGGCGACCTCAGGGACACGCTCTGGTGGCCTCAGGAAAAGCCAGACCCCATGCAAGTTCCTCGGGGGCCTCTCGGGATTCCTCTCCCGTCGATGCTGGGGCCTAAGACCTTGTGTGGAGTCGGGGCCGGAACCTGAGGATTCCTCTCCAGTGCTGACATGGATCTTGGGGTCCTTCTGGAGTCTCCCCAGGGGAGTTAGTCCTCGTCTCAAATGCGGGCATGCACTTGCGCTTTCCTCTAGAGCGGTAGCAGCTGTGTCACGCATTCCGCCGCGTGGATCAAGGGATCTATGGCTTTTCCTTGAGGCTTTCCCACGAGGCTTTCCCACAGGGCTGTCCCACGTGCACACGTGGTGGGAGTCGATCCTCGGCTTGAACGTCAAGGCAGTGCAGGGAAAACAGGTTCCTCTGGAATGGACTGACACATCTGGGGGAGTCTTGGAACGGTGGCACGACCCTGGAGTTCCTCTCGCCTTTCCTGTGGAGAGCGCCTCCTCTTGAGATGCGACGGGAACGCCGGGAATTCTTTCCCTACGAAACAGGGAAAGGATCCCTCATCTCGAGCTAGGAGGCGGAAACGGGGCTCCCCTGGATGTGTGCGGGACCCTCGTGCTTCCTCTCGAGTGGAGAGGCGTATGTCGGGGAACTTCTTGAGTTGCAGCAAGGGTGTGAAGGACCCTTTGGAAGTTCCAGTGGTTAGATGTGATTAGCCTCGAGAAGCCTCAGCGGAAATAGGCCTCATTTCGCCTGGAGGGCAAAACCTCCTGGATTTTCTCGAGTTGCTGCATGTGTTCTAGACTTACGACGGGGACCTCAGGGACCCACTCTGGTGGCCTCAGGAAAGGCCAGTCCCCATGCGAGTTCCTCGGGGGCCTCTCGGGATTCCTGTACCGTCGATGCCGGGGCCGAAGACCTTGTGTGGAGTCGGGCCGGAACCTGAGAATTCCTCTCCAGTGCTGATATGGATCTTGGGGTACTTCTGGAGTCTCCCCATGGGAGTCAGTCCTCGTCTCGAATGCGGGCATGCACTTGCGCTTTCCTCCAGAGCGGTAGCAGCAGTTTCACGCAGTCCTCCGCGTGGATCAAAGGATCTATGGTTTTCCCTCGATTCTTTCCCACGAGGCTTTCCCACGAGGCTTTCCCACAGGGCTGTCCCACGTGCACATGTGGTGGGAGTCGATCCTCGGCTTGAACGTCATGGCAGTGCAGGGAAAACAGGTTCCTCTGGAATGGCCTGACACATCTGGGGGACTCTGGGAATGGTGGCACTATCCTGGAGTTCCTCTCGCCTTTCCTGTGGAGAGAGCCTTCTCTTGAGATGCGACGGGAACGCCCAGAATTTTTCCCGACCAAACCGGGAAAGGATCCCTCATATGGAGCTACGAGGCGGAAATGACGCTCCACTGGATGTGTGCGGGACCCTCGTGCTTCCTCTAGAGTGGAGAGGGGTATGTCGGGGAACTTCTTGAGTTGCAGCAAGGATGTGAAGGACCTTTTGGAAGTTCCAGAGGTTAGGTGTGATTAGCCTCGAGAAGCCGCAGCGCACATGTGCCTCATCTAGCCTGGAGGGGAGATCCTCCTGGATTTTCCCGAGTTGCGGCAGGTGCTCTAGTGTTACGACGGAGACCTAAGGGACCCGCTCTTTTGGCCTCAGGCCTGGCCAGACCCCATTCGAGCTTCTCGGGGTCCTCTTGGGATTCCTCTCCCGTCGATGCCGGGGCCTAAGACCCCGTGTGGCGTTGGCCACGGAAACTGAGGATTCCTCTCCTGTGCTGACATGGTTCTTGGGGTACTTCTGGACTCTCCCCAGTGGAGTCAGTCCTTGTCTCGAATGGGGGCATGCACGTGCGCTTTCCTCCAGAGCAGTAGCAGCAGTTTCACGCTTCCCGTCACGTCGTTCATGGGATCTGTGTGTTTCCCTCGAGGTTTTCCCACAAGGCTTTCCCATGAGGCTTTCCCACAGGGCTGTCCCATGTGCCACCGTGGTGTGAGTCGATCTGCAGCGTTAAAGTCGAGGCAGTAGAGGGAAAACACCTTCCTCTGGAATGGACTGGGACATCTGGGGGACTCTGAGAATGGTGGCACGACCCTGGAGTTCCTCTCGCCTTTCCTGTGGAGAGCGCCTCCTCTTGAGATGCGACAGGAACGCCCAGAATTCTTTCCCGACCAAGCAGGGAAAGGATCCCTCATCTGGAACTACAATGCGGAAACGGGGCTCCTCTTGATGTGGGCGGGACCATTGTGCTTCCTCTAGAGTGGACAGGGGTAGTGGGGGAACTTCTTGAGTTGCAGCAAGGGTGTGAAGGACCTTTTGGAAGTTCCAGAGGTTAGTTGTGATTAGTGTCGAGAAGCATCGGCGGAAATGGGCCTCATTTCCCCTGGAGGGGAGTACCTCCTGGATTTTCTCGAGTTGCGGCAGGTGCTCTCGTCTTACGATGGTGACTTAAGGCACCGGCTCTGGTGGCCTCAGGACTGGCCAGTCCCCATTCGAGTTGCTCGGGGGCCGCTCGGGATTCCTCTCCCTTCGATCCGGGGCCTAAGACCTTTTGTGTGGTCGGAGGCGGAACCTGAGGATTCCTCTCCAGTGCTGACATGGATCTTGCGGTACTTCTGGAGTCTGCCCAGGAGAGTCAGTCCTCGTCTCGAGAGGGGGCATGCACGTGCGCTTTCCTCCCGAGCTGTAGTAGCAGTGTCACGCTTCCCGTCGTGTCGATCATGGGATCTGTGGCTTTCCCTCGAGGCTTTCCCATGAGGCTTTCCTACGAGGCTTTCCCACAGGGCTGTCTCACGTGCCACCGTGGTGTGAGTCGATCCTCGGCGTGAAAGTCGAGGCAGTGCAGGGAAAAGAGGTTCCTCTGGAATGGACTGGGACATCTGGGGGACTCTTGGAATGGTGGCACGACCCTGGAGTTCCTCTCGCCTTTCCTGTGGAGAGTGCCTGCTCTTGAGATGCGACGGGAACGCCGGGAATTCTTTCCCGACCAAGCAGGGAAAGGATCCCTCATCTCGAGCTACGAGGTGGAAACGGGGCTCCTCTGGATGTGGACCGAACCTCGTGCTTTCTTTCGACTGGAGATGGGTATGTCGGGGATCTTCTTGAGTTGCAGCAAGGGTGTCAAGGACCCTTTGGAAGTTCCAGAGGTTAGATATGATTAGCCTCGAGACGCCTCAGCCAAAATGGGCCACATCTCGCCTGGAGGGTTGAACCTCCTTGTTTTCTCGAGTTGCATCTTGTGCTCTCGACTTATGACGGGGACCTCATGGACCCGCTCTGTTGGCCTCAGGATAGGTCATTCCCCATGCGAGTTGCTCGGTGGCCTCTGAGGATTCCTCGCCCGTCAATGCAGGCGCCTAAGACCTTGTATGGAGTCAGACCAGAACCTGAGGATTCCTCTCCCGGGCTGACATGGATCTTGGCGTACTTCTGGAGTCTCCCAAGGGGCGTCAGACCTCGTCTCGAGTGGGGTCATGCAAGTGTGCTTTCCTCCTGAGCAGTAGCAGCAGTTTCTCGCTTCCCATCTCGTGGATCAAGGGATCTGTGTCTTTCCCTCGAGGCTTTTCCATGGGGCTTTCCCACAGGGCGATTCCACGTGCCACCATGCAGTGCTGGGAAAACAGGAACCTCCTTCCCACATAGGGGGTACACTGTCCCCTTGGGCGTGTATCTCCAGGGCATTCGCGCTTGGGGGTTGCCCACGGATGTTGGCCTCAGGCTCCACATGAGAAAAGCTCCTAATGGCATTAGCTGCCGGTCCAGATGCTGGCCCCTCAGGTCTCTGGCCGCAGCCTTGGGCTCCAGGCAACTCAAAGCCCTCGGGGCTGGCGCTCTGGGACTGCTGTAGGGAAAGGGCGCCAGGAGCCCACGGAGGAGTTGGGGAGGCGCAGGGGGCATATGGAGGCGAGGACAGCGTGGGATCTAGGTGGAGGCGCTGGAGAGAGCGTTCGTTGTCCCGGAATGCCTCGGAGGAGCCAGCGGGGGACAGTCCAGGCCCAGGGACCTGTGGTATGTGAAAAGGTGGGAAACCCCAGAACAAGGCAGGCTGGGAAAGGGGGCGTGGGCGGCCAATTCAAAGGGACCTAGGGGGCGTTTCCTGGGCGGTGAGCTCCCTTGGCACTGCTGAGGGCCCCTGATTGATCCAGCCGGGGTTGATCCCACCATCCGCTGCGAGGGATGGCCACAAACCAAAGCCCCCGAACTGCCCACCCACCCCGACGGGGATCTTGGCGGTCCGGGGCACAGCTGTGCCTGGGAAAAGCCCACTCACTCCACGGGACTCCGGCCAGGGTCTCTGCTTGGAAAGAGGCCAGGGGCGGCCCCCTCCATCTACGCACCCAAACCCTATTGACGTCAATGGGGGCGGAGACGCCTCCCGCTCTCCAGAGTCCTGGGCTGCTGGGTCCCCGCCCACTCGGCCAGCAGTCTGCAGTGCTCCCGTGTGCCTCTCCCACCATGTCTCCGTCCGGCTCCTCCAGCACCTCAAGCGGTACGTTTGCCCTCGGTCCCTGGGGTCGGATCACGTCTCAGGGGATTTGCGGGTGGCCCGGGCAAGGGCTCTCGGCCCACGTGTCGACCCCCCTTCCCGCCCGAGAACGGCGGGGACCCATCGGCCGGGCCTGGGGTTCCCAGGCGTCAGGTGTGCCCAAAGTTGGAGGGCGTGGCATCGTTCGTTCATCTTGCTCCTTTGGCACACACATGGCTTCTCCGTTCTCTTTTCTGGGAAGACAGTGTTGTTTTAGGGGGTGCGCTGCGGGGGTCGGGGGCCGGTGGGAGCGGGTGCTGTGCTGGGATGAGGCCCTTTATCCTCACATCTTCCTGTGGGAACGGGAGTCGGGGAGCTCTGTGGCCTTGCCGCCTTCAGTGGCTTCCTCTGCACAGGGGCCTAGTGCCTTCTGCCTTCTGTCAGGCGTTACGGGGTTTGGGCTTCACTTTGGCGGCCTTGGCCTTGGCCCTGGCCTGAGCCTTGGCCTTACCCTTGGCGTTGCCCTTGCCCTTGCCCTTGGCCTTGGGCTTGGCCTTCCCTAGGCCTTGTCCTTGGCCTTACCTTGTCCTTGGCCTTACCTTGTCCTTGCCCTTAAACTTAAACTTGACCTTGACTTTGACCTTGAACTTGAACTTGACCTTGAACTTGAACTTGAACTTGAACTTGACCTTGACCTTGAACTTGAACTTGACCTTGACTTTGACCTTGAACTTGAACTTGACCTTGAACTTGAACTTGAACTTGACCAACAACGGCAGTCCAGATTTGCTCAGAGCACCGGAGGTCCAGAGGCAGGGCTGTGTATCTCCCCTTCCCTTTGTGATCATTGCAAAGACATTCCTAGCTGATAGCGGGAGTGCCCATGAAGAAGCAAGCAGTGGGAGTGTGTTTGACACGACTGTGTGCCTCAACTCCACAAGGGGCCTTTCCTCTCGAAGTAGGCCCCATGTCCCCTTGGGGAGGGTGTCATGCCTCTTTTCTCCACACTGCCAAAGGGTGGAGCAAAGCTCGCTCTGTCAGAGGTACAAAAACAGCAATTGAATGGATTTTCAAGCTCTTGCTAGGCTGCACCCTTTCAGGGCCCACTTTACTGAAACAGGTGCTCTGTGGCCCCCGGTTGGGTATGCAGGTTCACAAACAGGGTGAGATCCTGTCCAAGCCAACAATTTTCCTGAAAGACCTAGGCTCACTAAAGCTCTCCTCCAGAGCAAAGGGGATAGAGGAGATGTATGGAGGAGTCTTTGCCTTTCCCTGTGAGTGTGGGGCTACTCCCTACGGCCCCAAGCTCAGGGATAACTGCCTCTAAGAAAGGAATGGCAAGAAGCGCTAATCTTGGAGGTTGGGACAGGGAGTTCGCAGCATGTGGGGAAAGAAAGACTTCTTCGGGGAAGAAGAGGCAACCACCGGGGGTGTGTTCGCAAGCCTCTATTTGGAAGGAACACGTTTGCTTATACAACTCAAGACCTCCAGATCTGCTCAGAGGACTGAAGTTCCAGAGACAGGGCCATGTATCTCCCCTTCCCTTTGAGATCCTTGCCAAGACATTCCTAGCAGATTGTCGGAGTGCCCATGAAGAAGCAAGCAGCGGGAGTGTGCTTGACATCACTGGCTGCCTACCTGGGCTCAGCTCCTCAAGGGGCCTTTCTCTCCTGGTAGGCCCTATGTCCCCTTTGGGAGAGGGTTGTGCCCTCTTCCCTCCACACTGCCAAAGGGTGGAGGTGGAGCAAACTCGTTCTCTCCGAGGTAAAAGAAAGACAAATTGGATGGATCTTTAAGCTCTTGCTATGCTGCACCCCTCCAGGACCCACTCGAGCAAAACAGGTGCCCTGTGGCCCCTAGGTCGGGTATGCAGGTTCACACACCGGGTGTGATCCCGTCAAAGCCAAGAATTTTCCTGACAGACCTAGGCTCACTAGAGCTCTCCTCCAGAGGAAAGGGGACAGAAAAGATGTGTGTGTGGAGGTGGCTCTGCCTTTCCAGGTCCCAATCTCAGGGATAACTGCCCCTAAGAAAGGAACTGCTGCTGCTGCTGCTGCTGCTGCTGCTGCTGCTGCTGCTGCTGCTGCTGCTAAGTTGGTTCAGTCGTGTTCGACTCTGTGCGACGCCATAGACGGTAGCCCACTAGGCTCCCCCGTCCCTGGGATTCTCCAGGCAAGAACAGTAAGTGGGTTGCCATTGCCTTCTCCAATGCATGAAAGTGAAAATGAAAGTGCAGTCGCTCAGTCGTGTCCGACCCTCAGCGACCCCATGGACTGCAGCCTACCAGGCTTCTCTGTCCATAGGATTTTCTGAAAGGAACTGCAAGAAGCACTTTTCCAGGAGGCTGGGAAAGGGAGTTTGCAGGATGTGGGGAAAGAGAGCCTCCTTCGGGGAAGAATAGGCGGCCACTTGTTTTGTGTTGCAAACCTCTATTTGGAAGGAACAGGTTAGCTTATACAAAGGGAGACCTCCAGATCTGCTCAGAGGACCGAAGTTGCAGAGGCAGGTCGGTGTATCTTCCCTTCACTTTGCGATCCTTGCAAAGACATTCCTTGCTGCTAGATGACTCAGCAAGGGCCTTTGAGACTGTTGTTTTCTTTCCTAGGTTCAAAGATTCCTTCAGTTCCTAATATAGATATCCTAGAAATGATATGACATCCGTGAAAATCTGATATGTCCTGGTCAAATGCTGTCAGTTATCATTCTAGTTATCATATTAAAGCATTTCAAGTCGCAGCAGTGACCAGATGACATTGTCAATTTCTATTTCATCAGGTTTTAACCATGTCCTCTGTGGTTTCACACTGATGCCTTTGCAGAAATACTGCTACTTCAAGATACATGGAAAATACTTTTTTTAAGCTTACTGATAATTTGTTTGTTTGTTTGCTTGTCTTCTGGTAAGCTGCTACCAGATGGAATTTAGTCTCCTCTCTAGGTTAAGAGAACTAAGTTTTCTTAGAATGCAATTTTTGATCACAGACTATGAGTTTCTCTACCTTTCATTGATTTATAATTGTTTTCATCATCTGTTTTTTTACTTCGGTAAAGTAAATAAGCCTTATTTAAGATTTTGGTACATGTAGGATGGACTAAGCTTTCCCCACCCTTGCAAGTTCCCTTAACCCTTCAGATTCTTCTCGTGGGACCAAGATCTCACTTTCCTCCAGAGGGACAATCCAAGCTTTTTATCAGTTGATCTGCCCCTGACATCAGAGTCAAGTTGAGCACGAGTTGGCCTATAATTTAGGCATGAAACTATGACTACATAAAGAAAAGGTGACTTTATGATTCAGGGATGGCCATGATATGCCTTGCACTTCAGAGAAAATGGGTTAAAATGATTTTTTTTCCTTCAAAACTGCACACCCAGTTCTTTCAGCATATGCAATTGAAAACATCTAGTCATTAGGTCAGTTTTCATTCCAATCCCAAAGAAAGGCAATGACAAAGACTATTCAAGCTGCTGCACAATTGCACTCATCTCACACACTAGTAAAGTAATGCTCAAAATTCTCCAAGTTCACATGAACTGTGAACTTCCAGATGTTCAAGAGGGATTTAAAAAATGCAGAGAAACCAGAGATCAAATTGCCAACATCCACTGGATCATTGAAAAAGCAAGAGAGTTCCGGAAAAAAAAAACCATCTATTTCTGCTTTATTGACAATGCCAAAGCCTTTGACTGTGTGGATCACAAGAAACTGGGAAAAATTCTGAAAGAGATGGGAATACCAGACCACCTGACCTGTCTCTTGAGAAACCTGTATGCAGGTCAGGAAGAAACAGTTCGAACTGGACATGGAACAACAGACTGGTTCTACATAGGAAAAGGAACATGTCAAGGCTGTATATTGTCACCCTGCTTATTTAACTTATATGCAGAGTACAGCATGAGAAACACTGGGCTGGAGGAAGCACACGCTGGAATCAAGGTTGCTGGGAGAAATATCAATAATCTCAGATATTCAGATGACACCACCCTTATGGCAGAAAGTGAAGAAGAGCTAAAGAGTCTCCTGATGAAAGTGAAAGAGGAGAGTGAAAAAGTTAGCTTAAAGCTCAGCATTCAGAAAACTACAATCATTGCATCCAGTCTCATCACTTCATGGCAAATAGATGGGAAAACATTGGAAACAGCAGCAGACTATTTTGGGGGGCTTGGAAATCACTGCAGGTGATGGCTGCCTCCATGAACTTAAAACATATTTATGACTTGGAAGAAAAGTGATGACCAAACTAGACAGCATATTAAAAAGCCGAGACGTTGCTTTGCCAACAAAGATCCATCCGGTCAAGGCTATGGTTTTTCCATATGTCATGGATGGATATGAAAGATGCACTATAAAGAAAGTGACAGCTGAAAATGTGATGCTTTTGAACTGTGGTGTTGGAGAAGATGCTTGTAGGTCGCTTAGACTACAAGGAGACGCAACCACTCCATCCTAAAGGAAATCAGGTCTGAATATCCATTGGAAGGACTAATACTGAACCTGAAACTCCAATACTTTGGCCACTTGATGTGAAGAGCTGACTCACTTGGAAGTTGCTTTGATTTGCCTATGAGTGTGGGAGCCCTCCCTGGGCAAAGGGCCTCAGGGGTCATTGCCACTGAATCATGACATCCAAGCAAGCGCATTCCAGCTGTGTGACATGCAGGAAGCAGGAGACTGGGAAAACTGTCTTCCTTAGAGGAAGGAAAGTCATCCACAGAGAGTGTGTTTTCAGGCCTCTCTTTGCAGCAAGTGTTTTGCTTCTCAGACATCAGAGCTGCAGGCTTGCTCTGAGGGCCTCAATTCCAGAGTCAGGGCTGTGTGTCTCACTGCACTTTCCAAGCATTGCAGACACATTCCTAGGTTGGAGCAGTGCTTCCCATGAGAAAGAAGCCTCGGGAGTGTGTCTGAGCGGGCTGAGTGCCATGCTAGGGTCACCTAGTCGAGGGCACCTTGCAGATCCAATGGGCCCCAGGCGAGTAGCTATGGACCGGCCCCTCGGTTGAGATATCCCAAAGCAGGGAACAAAGCTAGCTCTGTCAGGAGGAGGAAAACAGCAATGGGATGGATTTTCAAGCAGTTGCTAAGTCACACCACGTGAGGGCTCCGCGGGAAAGAAATGCGAATTTTGGCCTCTAGGCCCAGTATCCAGATGTGTGCACAGGATATTTTCCCCACAGGATCCAAGAATGTTCCAGACAGACCTAAGCTCACTAGATCTCTCCTGCAGAGGAAATGAAATATTGTTGCTGAACCACGAAAAGATGCTGGGATTCTTGGCTTATGGAGGAGAAGAATTCAATCCAGGGCCCAAGATGAGGCTTGATTGCTCAGAGCTTTTGTGCAATCGAGTTTTATTCAAGTAGAAAGGAGATAGAGAAAGCTTCTGACAGAGACATCACAAGGGGCAGAAAGCGTACCCCCTTGCTAGTGTTAGTAATGGAGTTATATACTCTCCAATAAGTTATTACAACGAACAAAAGAATGTCTGGAGGTTGTAAAGACTCACTAGACCTACTCCCATCATTTACATTTTAAGATAACAGGATTAGCCAGAAGGTTTTTCCAGAGACCGTCCTCAAGAAGGATGCATGATTGTTATATAATCCTAAGGAATGTAGAGGGAAAAAAAGTGTGCCCTTTCTTCCTCCTTGAGAATTCTAGACCCCTCTCTCCTTGGGGACCCTTGAACTTCTTATAAACCTGCCTTGGCAATGACTCTCTCCGAAACATGATTGAACAGCCGTTTGGAGCTTCCTTTGACTTTCCCTGGGAGGGAGGGAGCCCTCCCTGAGCACAGGGCCTCAGGGGCCATGGCCAATGAAAACTAATCTCCCAGTAAGTGCTTTTCAGCCCTGTGTGACTCTCAGCCCACAGGAGGCTGAGAAAACTCTCTTCCTTGGAGGAAGGAAAGGCAGCCCAAGAGTGTGTTTTCAGGCCTGTATCTTGCAGCAAGTGTTTGGCTTGTTAGACATAAGACCTGCAGGCCTGCTCCAACAGACTCCATTCCAGAATCAGGGCCTTGTGTCTCCCTGCAGTTTCCTGGCCTCGCAAACACATTCCTAGGGGAGAGCAGTCCTGCCCATGGGGAAGCAGGCTGCGGGAGTGTGTCTGAGGGGGCCAGGTGCCATGCTGGGGTCACCTGGTCGAGGGCACCTTGCACCTCCAATGGACCCCAGGCAAGGAGTTGCAGGCCACCACCTTGCTTCTGAAATCCCAAAGTGGGGAGCAAAGCTCGCTCTGTCAGAGGGAAGAAAACAGCAACAGGATGGATTTTCAAGCAGTTGCTAGGCTGTACTGCGTTAGGGCTCCAAGGAAGAAAAATGCAGATGTTAGCCCCTACGACTGGTATCCAGGTGGGCTCCCAGGATGATTTCCCCGCAGGATCCAAGAACGTTCCAGACAGACCTGGGCTCACTAGCTCCCTCCTGCAGAGGAAACATGATAGAACAGCTGTTTGGAGGTTGCTTTGACTTCCCCTGGGAGGGTAGGATCCCTCCCTGGGTGCAGGGCCTCAGGGGCCATTGCCGCTGAGAAATGCCCTCTAAGCCAGACCTTTCCAGCCTTGTATGACTCAGCACGGAGGAGACTGGAAAAGCTATCTTCCTTGGAGGAAGGAAAGGCAGCCCCAGAGAGTGTGTTTTCACACCTGTATCTCGCAGCAAGCGTTTGCCGTCTCAGACGTCAGACCTCCAGGCCTGCTCCAACGGCCTCAGTTCCAGAGTCAGGGCCGTGTGTCTCCCTGCATTTTCTGAGAATTGGGAACACATTCCTAGGTCAGAACAGTCCTGCCCATGGGGAAGGAGGCTGCGGGAGTGTGTCTGAGGGGGTCGGGTGCCATGCTGGGGTCCAATAGACCTGGTACCTCCAATAGACCCCAGGACAACAGCGGTGGGGCTCCCCCTGGCTTCCGAAATGCCAAAGCGAGAAGCAAAGCTAGCTCTATCAGAAGGAAGAAAAGAGCAATTAGATGGATGTTCAGGCTGTTGCTGGGCCGCACCACTTCAGGTTTCCCCCCGAGAGGAGCAGGCGCCCTGTGGCCCCTCGGTCCCATATGCAGGTTAACACACAGGATGTGTCCCCATAGGAGCCAAGAATTTTCCTGACAGACCTAGGCTCACTAGAGCTCTCCTACAGGGCAAAAGGGATAGAACAGACTGTGGATGTGACTCTGCCTTTCCCAGCGAGCATGGGGCCCTCCCTACGGCCCCGGGCTCCAGGGAAAATTGTCCCTGAAAAATGACCTCCAAGAAGCGCTTTTCCAGCAGGCTGGGATGCAGAGTTCACAGGATGTGGGGAAAGTGATCGTCCTTCAGGGAAGAAGAGGCAGCCACCCAGTGTGTGTTTGCAAGCCTGTATTTGGAAGAAACTGGTTTGCTTCTTCAAGGGGAGACCTCCAGGTCTGCTCAGAGGACCGAAACTCCAGAGGCAGCACCATGCATCTCCCCTGTCCTTTCTGAGCCTTGGAAAGACATTCCTAGCTTATAGCGGTATTGCTCATGAAGAAGCAGGATGCAGGAATGTGTCAGACATGACTGGGTGCCTTCCTGGGTTCAGCTCCGTGAGGGGCCTTTCCACTCAAAGTAGGTCCCATGCCTCCTTGGGGAGGAAGTGGGGCCCGCTTGCCTCCAAATTGCCAAAGGCTGGAACAAAGCTAGTTCTATCAGAGGTAAGAAAAGAGCAATTGGATGGATGTGGAAGCTGTTGCTGGGCCGCACTGCTTCAGGCCCCCCACCCCTCCGGCCCCGAGAGAAACAGGCGCCCTGTGGCCCCTCGGTCCTGTATGCAGTTTCACACATAGAATGTGTCCCCATAGGAGCCAAGAATTTTCCTGACAGACCTAGGCTCACTAGAGCTCTCCTACAGAGCAAAGGGGATGGGACAGATGTGTGGCTGTGGCTCTGCCTTTCCCTGGGAGTGTGGAGCCGCTCCCTATGGCCCCGGGCTCCAGGGGAAATTGCCCCTGAATAATGACCTCCAAGAAGCGCTTTTCCAACTGGCTGAGACGTGGAGTTCTCAGGATGCAGGGAAAGCGAGTGTCCCTTCGGGGAAGCAAAGGCAGTCACCTGTTATCATTACTTACTAGAATAGTAGGTACCTTCTCTGGTTGGGCAGAGGCCTTCCCTACCTGATCTGAAAAAGAAAATGAAGTAGCTCGCTGATTTGAGAAATAATTCCCAGACTTGGGTTTCCAACCAGTATAGAATCCGACAATGGCCCTGTCTTTGTAGCCGCGTTAATTAACAGGTATGTGAAGCTCTAAATATCAGTGGAAATTACATACAGCATATAGGCCCCAGTGTTCTGGAATGGTGGAAAGAAACAACCAAACTCTTGAAGAGACTCTTTCAAAATGGATCATAGAGACTGACTGTACATGGATGGGCTTGCTTCTGGCAGACTTACTCATATTACGGGTAACTGCACGTTCCCATAGTTGTTGTCCTTATGAAATTTTCTATGGGAGAACCCCCCACCCCAAATGAGGCAGGTGTTAGCAGATTTGCCACAAGTAAGGAGGTGGGATTTCACAGCAGCTGGAACAATTAGGTAAGGTAATAAATCAGGTAACTAAGTTTGTGTAAAAAAAAATATCATTCCCCCTTGAGGAACAGATTCATGAATTTGTGCTCAGTGATCAGGTGTGGCTCAATGACTGGAAACACAATTCCTTGGCCTGACATCGGAAAGGTCCTTATACTGTTGTTTTAGCCACAATTCTGAAAGAGAAGGGAATACTAGACCACCTAACCTGCCTCTTGAGAAATCTGTATGAAGGTCAGGAAGCAACAGTTAGAGCAGGACATGGAACAACATACTGGTTCCAAAAAGGAAAAGGAGTATGTCAAGGCTGTATATTGTCACCCTGTTTATTTAACTTATATGCAGACTACATCATGAAAAATGCTGGGATGGAAGATACCTGAGCTGGAATCAAGATTGCCGGAAGAAATATCAATACACTTAGATATGCAGATGTCACCACCATTATGGCAGAATGGGAAGAGGAAAGCGTATGTCGGGGAACTTCTTGAGTTGCAGCAAAGGTGTGAAGGACCCTTTCGAAGTTCCAGAGGTTAGGTGTGGTTAGTCTCGAGATGCCTCAGCAGAAATGGGCCTCATGTCGCCTGGAATGGAGAGGCTTCTGGATATTCCCCAGTTTCAGCAGGTGCTCTCGAGTTACCACGGGGAATTCAGGGACCCTCTCTGGCGGCCTCAGGAAAGGCCAGTCATCATGCGTGTGGCTAGGGGGCCTCTCGTGATTCCTCTCCCGTCGGTGCCGGGGCCTAAGACGTTGTGTGGAGTCGGGGCCGGAACCTGAGGATTCCTCACCAATGCGGACATAGATCTTGGGGTAATTATGGAGTCTCCCCAGGGGAGTCAGTCCTCGTCTCGAGAGGGGGCATGCAGGTGCGCTTTCCTCCTGATCTGTAGCAGCAGTGTCACGCTTCCCATCTCGTGAGTCATGGGATCTGTGGCTTTCCCTCCAGGATTTTCCACGAGTCTTTCCCACGAGGCTTTCCCACAGGGCTGTCCCACGAGGCTTTCGCACAGGGCTGTCCCACGTGCCACCTTGGTGGCAGTCGATCCTCGGCGTGAAAGTCGAGGCAGTGCAGGGAAACCAGGTTCCTCTGGAATGCACTGAGACATCTGGGGGACTCTTGGAATGGTGGAACGACGCTGGAGATCCTCTCCCTTTCCTGTGGAGAGCGCCTCCTCTTGAAATGTGAAGGGAAGGCCGGGAATTTTTTTCCGACCAAGCAGGGAAAAATTCCCTCATCTTGAGGTACGAGACAGAAACGGGGCCCCTCTAGATGTGGGTGGGACATTCGTGCTTCCTCCTGAGTGGAGACGGGTAAGTCGGGGAACTTCTTCAGTGGCAACAAGGGAGTGAAGGAACTTTTGGAAGTTCCAGAGGTTAGGTGTGATTAGCCTCGAGAAGCATCAGCGGAAATGGGACTCATCTCGCCTGGAGGGCAAAACCTCCTGGATTTTTTCGAGTTGGGGCTGGTGCTTTCGACTTACCACGGGGACCTCAGGGACACGATCTGGTGGCCTCAAG
The DNA here is from genome assembly GCF_042477335.2 of Ovis canadensis. Taxonomy (NCBI): domain Eukaryota; kingdom Metazoa; phylum Chordata; class Mammalia; order Artiodactyla; family Bovidae; genus Ovis; species Ovis canadensis. Next base: position 1,910,907 of record NC_091262.1, on the reverse strand, counting down.
AAAGGCCAGTCCCCATGCAGGTTTCTCGCGGGCATCTTGGGATTCCTCTGCCTTTGATGCCGGGGCCTAAGACCTCGTGTGGAGTCGGGGCCGGAACCTGAGGATTCCTCTCCAGTGCTGACATGGATCTTGGGGTACTTCTGGAGTCTCCCCAGGGGAGTCAGTCCTCGTCTCGAATGCGGGCATGCACCTGCGCTTTCCTCCAGAGCGGTAGCAGCAGTGTCACGCAGTCCGCCGCATGGATCAAGGGATCTATGGCTTTCCCTCGAGGCTTTCCCACGAGGCTTTCCCACAGGGCTGTCCCACGTGCACACGTGGAGGGAGTCGATCCTCGGCTTGAACGTCGAGGCAGTGCAGGGAAAACAGGTTCCTCTGGAATGGACTGACACATCTGGGGGACTCTTGGAATGGTGGCACGACCCTGGAGTTCCTCTCGCCTTTCCTGTGGAGAGCGCCTCATCTTGAGATGCGACGGGAACGCCGGGAATTCTTTCCCTACGAAACAGGGAAAGGATCCCTCATCTCGAGCTAGGAGGCGGAAACGGGGCTCCCCTGGATGTGTGCGGGACCCTCGTGCTTCCTCTCGAGTGGAGACGGCTATGTCGGGGACCTTCTGGACTTGCAGCAAGGGTGTGAAGTACCCTTTGGCAGTTCCAGTGGTTAGATGTGATTAGCCTCGAGAAGCCTCAGCGGAAATGGGCCTCATCTCGCCTGGAGGGCAAAACCTCCTGGATTTTCTCCAGTTGCAGCAGGTGCTCTCGACTTATGACGGGGACCACAGGGACACGCTCTGGTGGCATCAGGAAAGGCCAGTCCCCATGCGAGTTCCTCGGGGGCCTCTCGGGGTTCCTCTCCCGTCGATGCCGGGGCCTAAGACCTTGTGTGGAGTCGGGGTCGGAACCTGAGGATTCCTCTCCAGTGCTGACATGGATCTTGGGGTAGTTCTGGAGTCTCCCGAGGGGAGTCAGTCCTCGTCTCGAATGCGGGCATGCACTTGCGCTTTCCTCCAGAGCGGTAGCAGCAGTGTCAGGCATTCCGCCGCGTGGATCAAGGGATCTATGGCTTTCCCTCGAGGCTTTCCCACGAGGCTTTCCCACAGGGCTGTCCCACGTGCCACCATGGTGGGAGTCGATCCTCGGAAGGAACGTCGAGGCAGTGCAGGGTAAATACTTTCCTCTGGAATGGACTGACACATCTGAGGGACTCTTGGAATGGTGGCACGACCCTGGAGTTCCTCTCGCATTTCCTGTGGAGAGCGCCTCCTCTTGAGATGCGACGGGAATGCCGGGAATTCTTTCCCTACGAAACAGGGAAAGTATCCCTCATCTTGAGCTAGGAGGCGGAAACGGGGCTCCCATGGATGTGTGCGGGACCATCGTGCTTCCTCTCGAGTGGAGATGGGTATGTCGGGGAACTTCTTGAGTTGCAGCAAGGGTGTGAAGGACCCTTTGGAAGTTCCAGTGGTTAGATGTGATTAGCCTCGAGAAGCCTCAGCGGAAATGGGCCTCATCTCACCTGGAGGGCAAAATCTCCTGGATTTTCTCGAGTTGGGGCAGGCGCTCTCGACTTACGACGGGGACCTCAGGGACCCGCTCTGGTGGCCTCAGGAAAGGCCAGTCCCCATGCGAGTTCTTCGGGGGCCTCTTGGGATTCATCTCCCTTCGATGCCGGGGCCTAAGTCCTTGTGTGGAGACGGGCCGGAACCTGAGGATTCCTCTCCAGTGCTGACATTGATCTTGGGGTACTTCTGGAGTCTCCCCAGGGGAGTCAGTGCTCGTCTCGAATGCGGGCATGCACTTGCGCTTTCCTCCAGAGCGGTAGCAGCAGTGTCACGCAGTCCGCCGCGTGGATCAAGGGATCTATTTTTTTCCCTCGAGGTTTCCCCACGAGGCTTTCCCACAGGGCTGTCCCAAGTGCACACGTGGTGGGAGTCGATCCTCTGCTTGAACGTCAAGGCAGTGCAAGGAAAACAGGTTCCTCTGGAATGGACTGACACATCTGGGGGACTCTTGGAATGGTGGCACGACCCTGGAGTTCATCTCGCCTTTCCTGTGGAGAGCGCCTCCTCTTGAGATGTGACGGGAACGCCGGGAATTCTTTCCCTACGAAACAGGGAAAGGATCCCTCATCTCGAGCTAGGAGGCGGAATCGGGGCTCCCCTGGATGTGTGCGGGACCCTCGTGCTTCCTCCCGAGTGGAGACGGGTATGTCGGGGAACTTCTTGATTTGCAGCAAGGGTGTGAAGGACCCTTTGGAAGTTCCAGTGGTTAGATGTGATTAGCCTCGAGAAGCCTCAGCGGAAATGGGCCTTATCTCGCCTGCAGGGCAAAACCTCCTGGATTTTCTCCAGTTGCGGTAGGTGCTCTCAACTTACGACGGGGACCTCAGGGACCCGCTCTGGTGGCCTCAGGAAAGGCCAGTCCCCATGCGAGTTCCTCGGGGGCCTCTCGGGATTCTTCTCCCGTTGATGCCGGGGCCTAAGACCTTGTGTGGAGTCGGGGCCAGAACCTGAGGAATCCTCTCCAGTGCTGACATGGATCTTGGGGTAGTTCTGGAGTCTCCCCAGGGGAGTCAGTCCTCGTCTCGAATGCGGGCATGCACGTGCGCTTTCCTCCAGAGCGGTAGCAGCAGTGTCAGGCATTCCGCCGCGTGGATCAAGGGATCTATGGCTTTTCCTCGAGGCTTTCCCACGAGGCTTTCCCACAGGGCTGTCCCACGTGCCACCGTGGTGGGAGTCGATCCTCGGAATGAACGTCGAGGCAGTGCAGGGAAAACAGGTTCCTCTGGAATGGACTGACACATCTGGGGGACTCTTGGAATGGTGGCACGACCCTGGAGTTCCTCTCGCCTTTCCTGTGAAGAGCGCCTCCTCTTGAGATGCGACCGGAACGCCGGGAATTCTTTCCCTACGAAACAGGGAAAGGATCAATCATCTCGAGCCAGGAGGCGGAAACGGGGCTCCCCTGGATGTGTGCGGGACCCTCGTGCTTCCTCTCGAGTGGAGACGGGTATGTCGGGGACCTTCTTGACTTGCAGCAAGGGAGTGAAGGACCCTTTGGAAGTTCCAGTCGTTAGATGTGATTAGCCTCGAGAAGCCTCAGCGGAAATGGGCCTCATCTCGCCTGGAGGGCAAAACCTGCTGGATTTTCTCGAGTTGCCGCAGGTGCTTTCGACTTACGACGGGGACCTCAGGGACACGCTCTGGTGGCCTCAGGAAAGGCCAGTCCCCATGCGAGTTCCTCGGGGGCCTCTCGGGAATCATCTCCCATCGATGCCGGGGCGTAAGACCTTGTGTGGAGTCGGGCTCGGAACCTGAGGATTCCTCTCCAGTGCTGACATGGATCTTGGGGTACTTCTGGAGGCTCCCGAGGGGAGTCAGTCCTCGTCTCGAATGCGGGCATGCACTTGCTCTTTCCTCCAGAGCGGTAGCAGCAGTGTCACGCATTCCCCTGCGTGGATCAAGGGATCTATGGTTTTCCCTCGAGTCTTTCCCACGAGGCTTTCCCACGGGGCTTTCCCACGAGTCTTTCCCACAGGGCTCTGCCAAGTGCACAGGTGGTGGGAGTCGATCCTCGTCTTGAACGTCAAGGCAGTGCAGGGAAAACAGGTTCCTCTGGAATGGACTGACACATCTGGGGGACTCTTGGAATGGTGGCACGACCCTGGAGTTCCTCTCGCCTTTCCTGTGGAGAGCGCCTCCTCTTGAGATGCGACTGGAACGCCGGGAATTCTTTCCCTACGAAACAGGGAAAGGATCCCTCATCTCGAGCTAGGAGGCGGAAGCGGGGCTCCCCTGGATGTGTGCGGGACCCTCGTGCTTACTCTCGAGTGGAGACGGCTATGTCGGGGACCTTCTTGACTTGCAGCAAGGGTGTGAAGGACCCTTCGCAAGTTCAAGTGGTTAGATGTGATTAGCCTCGAGAAGCCTCAGCGGAAATGGGCCTCATCTCGCCTGGAGGGCAAAACCTCCTGGATTTTCTCCAGTTGCGGCAGGTGCTGTCGACTTACGTCGGGGCCATCAGGGACCCGCTCTGGTGGCCTCAGGAAAGGCCAGTCCCCATGCGAGTTCCTCGGGGGCCTCTCGGGATTCCTCTCCCGTTGATGCCGGGGCCTAAGACCTTGTGTGGAGTCGGGGCCGGAACCTGAGGATTCCTCTCCAGTGCTGACATGGATCTTGGGGTAGTTCTGTTGTCTCCCCAGGGGAGTCAGTCCTCGTCTCGAATGCGGGCATGCACTTGCGCTTTCCTCCAGAGCGGTAGCAGCAGTGTCACGCAGTCTGCCGCGTGGATCAAAGGATCTATGGTTTTCCCTCGAGTTTTTCCCACGAGGCTTTCCCACGAGGATTTCCCACAGGGCTGTCGCACGTGCACATGTGGTGGGAGTCGTTCCTCGGCTTGAACGTCAAGGCAGTGCAGGGAAAACAGGTTCCTCTGGAATGGACGGACACATCTGCGGGACTCTTGGAATGGTGGCACGACCCTGGAGTTCCTCTCGCCTTTCCTGTGGAGAGCGTCTCCTCTTGAGATGCGACGGGAACGCCAGGAATTCCTTCCCTACAAAACAGGGAAAGGATCCCTCATCTCGGGCTAGGAGGCGGAAACAGGGCTCCCCTGGATGTGTGCGGGACCCTCGTGCTTCCTTTCGAGTGGAGACGGGTATGTCGGGGAACTTCTTGAGTTGCAGCAAGGGTGTGAAGGACCCTTTGGAAGTTCCAGTGGTTAGATGTGATTAGCCTCGAGAAGCCTCAGCGGAAATGGGCCTCATCTCGCCTGGAGGGCAAAACCTCCTGGATTTTCTCGAGTTGCGGCAGGTGCTCTCGACTTACGACGGGGACCTCAGGGACCCGCTCTGGTGGCCTCAGGAAAGGCCAGTCCCCATGCGAGTTCCTCGGGGGACTCTCGGGATTCCTCTCCCGTCAATTCCGGGGCCTAAGACCTTGTGTGGATACGGGGCCGGAACCTGAGGATTCCTCTCCAGTGCTGACATGGATCTTGGGGTATTTTTGAAGTCTCCCCAGGGGAGTCAGTCCTCGTCTCGAATGCGGGCATGCACTTCCGCTTTCCTCCAGAGCGGTAGCAGCAGTGTCACGCAGTCCGCCGCGTGGATCAAAGGATCTATGGTTTTCCCTCGAGTCTTTCCCACGAGGCATTCCAACGAGGCTTTCCCACGAGGCTTTCCCACGAGGCTTTCCACAGGGCTGTCCCACGTGCACACGTGGTGGGAGTCGATCCTCTGCTTGAACGTCAAGGCAGTGCAAGGAAAACAGGTTCCTCTGCAATGAACTGACACATCTGGGGGACACTTGGAATGGTGGCACGACCCTGGAGTTCCTCTCGCCTTTCCTGTGGAGAGCGCCTCCTCTTGAGATGCGACGGGAACGCCCGGAATTCTTTCCCTACGAAACAGGGAAAGGATCCCTCATCTCGAGCTAGGAGGCGGAAACGGGGCTCCCCTGGATGTGTGCGGGACCCTCGTGCTTCCTCTCGAGTGGAGACGGGTATGTCGGGGACCTTCTTGACTTGCAGCAAGGTGTGAAGGACCCTTTGGAAGTTCCAGTCGTTAGATGTGATTAGCCTCGAGAAGCCTCAGCGGAAATGGGCCTCATCTCGCCTGGAGGGCAAAACTTCCTGGATTTTCTCGAGTTGCGGCAGGTGCTCTCAACTTACATTGGGGACTTCGGGGACCCGCTCTGGTGGCCTCAGGAAAGGCCAGGCCCCATGCGAGTTCCTCGGGGGCCTCTCGGGATTCCTCTCCCGTCGATTCCGGGGCCTAAGTCCTTCTGTGGAGTCGGGGCCGGAACCTGAGGATTCCTCTCCAGTGCTGACATGGATCTTGGGGTACTTCTGGAGTCTCCCCAGGGGAGTCAGTCCTCGTCTCGAATGCGGGCAGGCACGTGCGCTTTCCTCCAGAGAGGTAGCAGCAGTGTCAGGCATTCCGCCGGGTGGATCAAGGAATCTATGGCTTTCCCTCGAGGCTTTCCCACGAGGCTTTCCCACAGGGCTGTCCCACGTGCCACCGTTGTGGGAGTCGATCCTCGGAATGAACGTCGAGGCAGTGCAGGGAAAATACGTTCCTCTGGAATGGACTGACACATCTGAGGGACTCTTGGAATGGTGGCACGACCCTGGAGTTCCTCTCGCCTTTCCTGTGGAGAGCGCCTCCTCTTGAGATGCGACGGGAACGCCGGGAATTCTTTCCCTACGAAACAGGGAAAGGATCCCTCATCTCGAGCTAGGAGGCGGAAACGGATCTCCCCTGGATGTGTGCGGGACCCTCGTGCTTCCTCTCGAGTGGAGACGGGTATGTCGGGGAACTTCTTGAGTTGCAGCAAGGGAGTGAAGGACCCTTTAGAAGTTCCAGTGGTTAGATATGATTAGCCTCGAGAAGCCTCAGCGGAAATGGGCCTCATCTCGCCTGGAGGGCAAAACCTGCTGGATTTTCTCGAGTTGCCGCAGGTGCTTTCGACTTACGACGGGGACCTCAGGGACCCGCTCTGGTGGCCTCAGGAAAGGCCAGTCCCCATGCGAGTTCCTCGGGGGCCTCTCGGGATTCCTCTCCCGTTGATGCCGGGGCCTAAGACCTTGTGTGGAGTCGGGGCCGGAACCTGAGGATTCCTCTCCAGTGCTGACATGGATCTTGGGGTAGTTCTGTTGTCTCCCCAGGGGAGTCAGTCCTCGTCTCGAATGCGGGCATGCACTTGCGCTTTCCTCCAGAGCGGTAGCAGCAGTGTCACGCAGTCTGCCGCGTGGATCAAAGGATCTATGGTTTTCCCTCGAGTTTTTCCCACGAGGCTTTCCCACGAGGATTTCCCACAGGGCTGTCCCACGTGCACATGTGGTGGGAGTCGTTCCTCGGCTTGAACGTCAAGGCAGTGCAGGGAAAACAGGTTCCTCTGGAATGGACGGACACATCTGCGGGACTCTTGGAATGGTGGCACGACCCTGGAGTTCCTCTCGCCTTTCCTGTGGAGAGCGTCTCCCCTTGAGATGCGACGGGAACGCCAGGAATTCCTTCCCTACGAAACAGGGAAAGGATCCCTCATCTCGGGCTAGGAGGCGGAAACAGGGCTCCCCTGGATGTGTGCGGGACCCTCGTGCTTCCTTTCGAGTGGAGACGGGTATGTCGGGGAACTTCTTGAGTTGCAGCAAGGGTGTGAAGGACCCTTTGGAAGTTCCAGTGGTTAGATGTGATTAGCCTCGAGAAGCCTCAGCGGAAATGGGCCTCATCTCGCCTGGAGGGCAAAACCTCCTGGATTTTCTCGAGTTGCGGCAGGTGCTCTCGACTTACGACGGGGACCTCAGGGACCCGCTCTGGTGGCCTCAGGAAAGGCCAGTCCCCATGCGAGTTCCTCGGGGGACTCTCGGGATTCCTCTCCCGTCAATTCCGGGGCCTAAGACCTTGTGTGGATACGGGGCCGGAACCTGAGGATTCCTCTCCAGTGCTGACATGGATCTTGGGGTATTTTTGAAGTCTCCCCAGGGGAGTCAGTCCTCGTCTCGAATGCGGGCATGCACTTCCGCTTTCCTCCAGAGCGGTAGCAGCAGTGTCACGCAGTCCGCCGCGTGGATCAAAGGATCTATGGTTTTCCCTCGAGTCTTTCCCACGAGGCATTCCAACGAGGCTTTCCCACGAGGCTTTCCCACGAGGCTTTCCACAGGGCTGTCCCACGTGCACACGTGGTGGGAGTCGATCCTCTGCTTGAACGTCAAGGCAGTGCAACGAAAACAGGTTCCTCTGCAATGAACTGACACATCTGGGGGACTCTTGGAATGGTGGCACGACCCTGGAGTTCCTCTCGCCTTTCCTGTGGAGAGCGCCTCCTCTTGAGATGCGACGGGAACGCCCGGAATTCTTTCCCTACGAAACAGGGAAAGGATCCCTCATCTCGAGCTAGGAGGCGGAAACGGGGCTCCCCTGGATGTGTGCGGGACCCTCGTGCTTCCTCTCGAGTGGAGACGGGTATGTCGGGGACCTTCTTGACTTGCAGCAAGGTGTGAAGGACCCTTTGGAAGTTCCAGTCGTTAGATGTGATTAGCCTCGAGAAGCCTCAGCGGAAATGGGCCTCATCTCGCCTGGAGGGCAAAACTTCCTGGATTTTCTCGAGTTGCGGCAGGTGCTCTCAACTTACATTGGGGACTTCGGGGACCCGCTCTGGTGGCCTCAGGAAAGGCCAGTCCCCATGCGAGTTCCTCGGGGGCCTCTCGGGATTCCTCTCCCGTCGATTCCGGGGCCTAAGTCCTTCTGTGGAGTCGGGGCCGGAACCTGAGGATTCCTCTCCAGTGCTGACATGGATCTTGGGGTACTTCTGGAGTCTCCCCAGGGGAGTCAGTCCTCGTCTCGAATGCGGGCATGCACGTGCGCTTTCCTCCAGAGAGGTAGCAGCAGTGTCAGGCATTCCGCCGGGTGGATCAAGGAATCTATGGCTTTCCCTCGAGGCTTTCCCACGAGGCTTTCCCACAGGGCTGTCCCACGTGCCACCGTTGTGGGAGTCGATCCTCGGAATGAACGTCGAGGCAGTGCAGGGAAAATACGTTCCTCTGGAATGGACTGACACATCTGAGGGACTCTTGGAATGGTGGCACGACCCTGGAGTTCCTCTCGCCTTTCCTGTGGAGAGCGCCTCCTCTTGAGATGCGACGGGAACGCCGGGAATTCTTTCCCTACGAAACAGGGAAAGGATCCCTCATCTCGAGCTAGGAGGCGGAAACGGATCTCCCCTGGATGTGTGCGGGACCCTCGTGCTTCCTCTCGAGTGGAGACGGGTATGTCGGGGAACTTCTTGAGTTGCAGCAAGGGAGTGAAGGACCCTTTAGAAGTTCCAGTGGTTAGATATGATTAGCCTCGAGAAGCCTCAGCGGAAATGGGCCTCATCTCGCCTGGAGGGCAAAACCTGCTGGATTTTCTCGAGTTGCCGCAGGTGCTTTCGACTTACGACGGGGACCTCAGGGACCCGCTCTGGTGGCCTCAGGAAAGGCCAGTCCCCATGCGAGTTCCTCGGGGGCCTCTCGGGATTCATCTCCCATCGATGCCGGGGCGTAAGACCTTGTGTGGAGTCGGGCTCGGAACCTGAGGATTCCTCTCCAGTGCTGACATGGATCTTGGGGTGCTTCTGGAGGCTCCCGAGGGGAGTCAGTCCTCGTCTCGAATGCGGGCATGCACTTGCGCTTTCCTCCAGAGCGGTAGCAGCAGTGTCACGCATTCCGCTGCGTGGATCAAGGGATCTATGGTTTTCCCTCAAGTCTTTCCCACGAGGCTTTCCCATGAGGCTTTCCCACGAGGCTTTCCCACAGGGCTCTCCCAAGTGCACAGGTGGTGGGAGTCGATCCTCGCCTTGAACGTGAAGGCAGTGCAGGGAAAACAGGTTCCTCTGGAATGGACTGACACATCTGGGGGACTCTTGGAATGGTGGCACGACCCTGGAGTTTCTCTCGCCTTTCCTGTGGAGAGCGCCTCCTCTTGAGATGCGACGGGAACGCCGGGAATTCTTTCCCTACGAAACAGGGAAAGGATCCCTCATCTCGAGCTAGGAGGCGGAAACGGGTCTCCCCTGGATGTGTGCGGGACCCTCGTGCTTCCTCTCGAGTGGAGACGGGTATGTCGGGGAACTTCTTGAGTTGCAGCAAGGGAGTGAAGGACCCTTTAGAAGTTCCAGTGGTTAGATATGATTAGCCTCGAGACGCCTCAGCGGAAATGGGCCTCATCTCGCCTGGAGGGCAAAACCTGCTGGATTTTCTCGAGTAGCCGCAGGTGCTTTCGACTTACGACGGGGACCTCAGGGACCCGCTCTGGTGGCCTCAGGAAAGGCCAGTCCCCATGCGAGGTCCTCGGGGGCCTCTCGGGATTCATCTCCCATCGATGCCGGGGCCTAAGACCTTGTGTGGAGTCGGGCTCGGAACCTGAGGATTCCTCTCCAGTGCTGACATGGATCTTGGGGTACTTCTGGAGGCTCCCGAGGGGAGTCAGTCCTCGTCTCGAATGCGGGCATGCACTTGCGCTTTCCTCCAGAGCGGTAGCAGCAGTGTCACGCATTCCGCTGCGTGGATCAAGGGATCTATGGTTTTCCCTCGAGTCTTTCCCACGAGGCTTTCCCACGAGGCTTTCCCACGAGGCTTTCCCACAGGGCTCTCCCAAGTGCACAGGTGGTGGGAGTCGATCCTCGTCTTGAACGTCAAGGCAGTGCAGGGAAAACAGGTTCCTCTGGAATGGACTGACACATCTGGGGGACTCTTGGAATGGTGGCACGACCCTGGAGTTCCTCTCGCCTTTCCTGTGGAGAGCGCCTCCTCTTGAGAAGCGACGGGAATGCCGGGAATTCTTTCCCTACGAAACAGGGAAAGGATCCCTCATCTCGAGCTAGGAGGCGGAAACGGGGCTCCCCTGGATGTGTGCGGGACCCTCGTGCTTCCTCTCGAGTGGAGACGGGTATGTCGGGGACCTTCTTGACTTGCAGCAAGGTGTGAAGGACCCTTTGGAAGTTCCAGTCGTTAGATGTGATTAGCCTCGAAAAGCCTCAGCGGAAATGGGCCTCATCTCGCCTGGACGGCAAAACCTCCTGGATTTTCTCGAGTTGCGGCAGGTGCTCTCAACTTACATTGGGGACCTCGGGGACCCGCTCTGGTGGCCTCAGGAAAGGCCAGTCCCCATGCGAGTTCCTCGGGGGCCTCTCGGGATTCCTCTCCCGTCGATTCCGGGGCCTAAGTCCTTCTGTGGAGTCGGGGCCGGAACCTGAGGATTCCTCTCTAGTGCTGACATGGATCTTGGGGTAGTTCTGGAGTCTCCCCAGTGGAGTCAGTCCTCGTCTCTTATGCGGGCATGCACTTGCGCTTTCCTCCAGAGCGGTAGCAGCAGTGTCACGCATTCCGCCGCGTGGATCAAAGGATCTATGGTTTTCCCTCGAGTCTTTCCCAAGAGGATTTCCCACGAGGCTTTCCCACAGGGCTGTCACACAGGGCTCACTCACGTGCACACGAGTTGGGAGTCGATCCTAAGCTAGAACGTCAAGGCAGTGCAGGGAAAACAGGTTCCTCTGGAAAGAACTGACACATCTGGGGGACTCTTGTATCGTGGCACGACCCTGGAGTTCCTCTCGCCTTTCCTGTGGAGAGCGCCTCCTCTTGAGATGCGTCGGGAACGCCGGGAATTCTTTCCCTACGAAACAGGGAAAGGATCCCTCATCTCGAGCTAGGAGTCGGAAACGGGGCTCCCCTGGATGTGTGCGTGACCCTCGTGCTTCCTCTTGAGTGGAGGCGGCTATGTCGGGGAACTTCTTGACTTGCAGTAAGGGTGTGAAGGACCCTTTGGAACTTCCATTGGTTAGATGTGATTAGCCTCGAGAAGCCTCAGCGGAAATGGGCCTCATCTCGCCTGGAGGGCAAAACTTCCTGGATTTTCTCGAGTTGCGGCAGGTGCTCTCGACTTACCACGGGGACCTCAGGGACCTGCTCTGGTGGCCTCAGGAAAGGCCAGTGCCCATGCGAGTTCCTCGGGGGCCTCTCGGGATTCCTCTCCCGTCGATACCGGGGCCTAAGACCTTGTGTGGAGTCGGGGTCGGAACCTGAGGATTCCTCTCCAGTGCGGATATGGATCTTGGGGTAGTTCTGGAGTCTCCCCAGGGGAGTCAGTCCTCGTCTCAAATGCGGGCATGCACTTGCGCTTTCCTCCAGAGTGGTAGCAGCAGTGTCACGCATTCCGCCGCGTGGATCAAGGGATCTATAACTTTCCCTCGAGGCTTTCCCACGAGGCTTTCCCACAGGGCTGTCCCAATTGCCACCGTGGTGGGAGTCGATCCTCGGCATGAATGTCGAGGCAGTGCAGGGAAAATACATTCCTCTGGAATGGACTGACACATCTGGGGGACTCTTGGAATGGTGGCACGACCCTGGAGTTCCTCTCGCCTTTCCTGTGGAGAGCGCCTCCTCTTGAGATGCGACGGGAACCCCGGGAATTCTTTCCCTACGAAACAGGGAAAGGATCCCTCATCTCGAGCTAGGAGGCGGAAACAGGGCTCCCCTGGATGTGTGCGGGACCCTCGTGTTTCCTCTCGAGTGGAGACGGGTATGTCGGGGAAATTCTTGAGTTGCAGCAAGGGTGTGAAGGACCCTTTGGAAGTTCGAGTGGTTAGATGTGATTAGCCTCGAGAAACCTCAGCGGAAATGGGCCTCATCTCGCCTGGAGGGCTAAACCTCCTGGATTTTCCCGAGTTGTGGCAGGTGCTCTCGACTTACGACGGGTACCTCAGGGACACTCTCTGCTGGCCTCAGGAAAGGCCAGTCCCCATGCGAGTTCCTCGGGGGCCTCTCGGGATTCCTCTCCCGTCGATGCCGGGGCCTAAGACCTTGTGTGGAGTCGGGGCCGGAACCTGAGGATTCCTCTCCAGTGCTGACATGGATCTTGGGGTACTTCTGGAGTCTCCCCAGGGGAGACAGTCCTCGTCTCGAATGCGGGCATGCACTTGCGCTTTCCTCCAGAGCGGTAGCAGCAGTGTTATGCATTCCGCCGCGTGGATCAAAGGATCTATGGTTTTCCCTCGAGTCTTTCCCACGAGGCTTTCTCACGAGGCTTTCCCACAGGGCTGTCCCACGAGCACGCGTGGTGGGAGTCGATCCTCGGCTTGAACGTCAAGGCAGTGCAGGGAAAACAGGTTCCTCTGGAATGGACTGACATATCTGGGGGACTCTTGGAATGGTGGCACGACCCTGGAGTTCCTCTCGCCTTTCCTGTGGAGAGCGCCTCCTCTTGAGATGCGACGCGAACGCAGGTAATTCTTTCCCTACGAAACAGGGAAAGGATCCCTCATCTCGAGCTAGGAGGCGGAAACGGGGCTCCCCTGGATGTGTGCGGGACACTCGTGCTTCCTCTCAAGTGGAGAGGGGTATGTCGGGGAACTTCTTGAGTTGCAGCAAGGGTGTGAAGGACCCTTTGGAAGTTCCAGTGGTTAGATGTGATTAGCCTCGAGAAGCCTCAGCGGGAATGGGCCTCATCTCGCTTGGAGGGCAAAACCTCCTGGATTTTCTCGAGTTGCGTCAGGTGCTCTCGACTTACGACGGGGAGCTCAGGGACCCGCTCTGGTGGCCTCAGGAAAGGCCAGTCCCCATGCGAGTTCCTCGGGGGCCTCTCGAGATTCTTCTCCCGTCGATGCCGGGGCCTAAGACCTTGTGTGGAGTCGGGGCCGGAACCTGAGGATTCCTTTTCAGTGCTGACATGGATCTTGGGGTACTTCTGGAGGCTCCCGAGGGGAGTCAGTCCTCGTCTCGAATGCGGGCATGCACTTGCGCTTTCCTCCAGAGCGGTAGCAGCAGTGTCACGCATTCCGCTGCGTGGATCAAGGGATCTATGGTTTTCCCTCGAGTCTTTCCCACGAGGTTTTCCCACGAGGCTTTCCCACGAGGCTTTCCCACAGGGCTCTCCCAAGTGCACAGGTGGTGGGAGTCGATCCTCGTCTTGAACGTCAAGGCAGTGCAGGGAAAACAGGTTCCTCTGGAATGGACTGACACATCTGGGGGACTCTTGGAATGGTGGCACGACCCTGGAGTTCCTCTCGCCTTTCCTGTGGAGAGCGCCTCCTCTTGAGATGCGACGGGAACGCCGGGAATTCTTTCCCTACGAAACAGGGAAAGGATCCCTCATCTCGAGCTAGGAGGCGGAAACGGGTCTCCCCTGGATGTGTGCGGGACCCTCGTGCTTCCTCTCGAGTGGAGACGGCTATGTCGGGGAACTTCTTGAGTCGCAGCAAGGGAGTGAAGGACCCTTTAGAAGTTCCAGTGGTTAGATATGATTAGCCTCGAGAAGCCTCAGCGGAAATGGGCCTCATCTCGCCTGGAGGGCAAAACCTGCTGGATTTTCTCGAGTTGCCGCAGGTGCTTTCGACTTACGACGGGGACCTCAGGGACCCGCTCTGGTGGCCTCAGGAAAGGCCAGTCCCCATGCGAGTTCCTCGGGGGCCTCTCGGGATTCATCTCCCATCGATGCCGGGGCCTAAGACCTTGTGTGGAGTCGGGCTCGGAACCTGAGGATTCCTCTCCAGTGCTGACACGGATCTTGGGGTACTTCTGGAGGCTCCCGAGGGGAGTCAGTCCTCGTCTCGAATGCGGGCATGCACTTGCGCTTTCCTCCAGAGCGGTAGCAGCAGTGTCACGCATTCCGCTGCGTGGATCAAGGGATCTATGGTTTTCCCTCGAGTCTTTCCCACGAGGCTTTCCCACGAGGCTTTCCCACGAGGCTTTCCCACAGGGCTCTCCCAAGTGCACAGGTGGTGGGAGTCGATCCTCGTCTTGAACGTCAAGGCAGTGCAGGGAAAACAGGTTCCTCTGGAATGGACTGACACATCTGGGGGACTCTTGGAATGGTGGCACGACCCTGGAGTTCCTCTCGCCTTTCCTGTGGAGAGCGCCTCCTCTTGAGATGCGACGGGAACGCCGGGAATTCTTTCCCTACGAAACAGGGAAAGGATCCCTCATCTCGAGCTAGGAGGCGGAAACTGGGCTTCCCTGGATGTGTGCGGGACCCTCGTGCTTCCTCTCGAGTGGAGACGGGTATGTCGGGGACCTTCTTGACTTGCAGCAAGGTGTGAAGGACCCTTTGGAAGTTCCAGTGGTTAGATGTGATTGGCCTCGAGAAGCCTCAGCGGAAATGGGCCTCATCTCGCCTGGAGGGCAAAACCTCCTGGATTTTCTCGAGTTGCGGCAGGTGCTCTCAACTTACATTGGGGACCTCGGGGACCCGCTCTGGTGGCCTCAGGAAAGGCCAGTCCCCATGCGAGTTCCTCGGGGGCCTCTCGGGATTCCTCTCCCGGCGATGCCGCGGGCCTAAGACCTTGTGTGGAGTCGGGGCCGGAACCTGAGGATTCCTCTCAAGTGCTGACATGGATCTTGGGGTACTTCTGGAGTCTCCCCAGGGGAGTCAGTCCTCGTCTCGAATGCGGGCATGCACTTGCGCTTTCCTCCAGAGCGGTATCAGCAGTATCACGCAGTCCGACGCGTGGATCAAAGGATCTATGCTTTTCCCTCGAGTCTTTCCAACAAGGCTTTCCCACCAGGCTTTCCCACAGGGCTGTCCCACGTGCACACGTGGTGGGAGTGGATCCTCGGCTTGAACGTCAAGGCAGTGCAGGGAAATCAGGTTCCTCTGGAATGGACTGACACATCTGGGGGACTCTTGGAATGGTGGCACGACCCTGGAGTTCCTCTCGCCTTTCCTGTGGAGAGCGCCTCCTCTTGAGATGCGACGGGAACGCCGGGAATTCTTTCCCTACGAAACAGGGAAAGGATCCCTCATCTCGAGCTAGGAGGCGGAAACGGGGCTCCCCTGGATGTGTGCGGGACCCTCGTGCTTCCTCTCGAGTGGAGAGGGGTATGTCGGGGAATTTCTTGAGTTGCAGCAAGGGTGTGAAGGACCCTTTGGAAGTTCCAGTGGTTAGATGTGATTAGCCTCGAGAAGCCTCAGCGGAAATGGGCCTCATCTCGCCTGGAGGCCAAAACCTCCTGGATTTTCTCGAGTTGCGGCAGGTGCTCTCGACTTACGACGGGGACCTCAGGGACCCGCTCTGGTGGCCTCAGGAAAGGCCAGTCGCCATGCGAGTTCCTCGGGGCCCTCTCGGGATTCTTCTCCCGTTGATGCCGGGGCCTAAGACCTTGTGTGGAGTCGGGGCCGGAACCTGAGGATTCCTCTCCAGTGCTGACATGGATCTTGGGGTACTTCTGGAGTTTCCCCAGGGGAGTCAGTCCTCGTCTCGAATGCGGGCATGCACTTGCGCTTTCCTACAAAGCGGTAGCAGCAGTGTCACGCAGTTCGCCGCGTAGATCAAAGGATCTATGGTTTTCCCTCGAGTCTTTCCCACGAGGCTTTCCCCGGAGGCTTTCCCACAGGGCTGTCCCACGTGCACAGGTGGTGGGAGTCGATCCTCGTCTTGAACGTCAAGGCAGTGCAGGGAAAACAGGTTCCTCTGGAATGGACTGACACATCTGAGGGACTCTTGGAATGGTGGCACGACCCTGGAGTTCCTCTCGGCTTTCCTGTGGAGAGCGCCTCCTCTTGAAATGCGAAGGGAACACCGGGAAATCTTTCCCTATGAAACAGGGAAAGGATCCCTCATCTCGAGCTAGGAGGCGGAAACGGGGCTCCCCTGGATGTGTGCGGGACCCTCGTGCTTCCTCTCGAGTGGAGACGGCTATGTCGGGAAACTTCTTGAGTTGCAGCAAGGGTGTGAAGGAACCTTTGGAAGTTCCAGTGGTTAGATGAGATTAGCCTCGAGAAGCCTCAGCGGGAATGGGCCTCATATCGCCTGGAGGGCAAAACCTCCTGGATTTTCTCGAGTTGCGGCAGGTGCTCTCGACTTCCGACGTGGACCTCGGGGATCCGCTCTGGTGGCCTCAGGAAAGGCCAGTCCCCATGCGAGTTCCTCGGGGGCCTCTCGGGATTCCTCTCCCGTCGATGCTGGGACCTAAGACCTTGTGTGGAGTAGGGGCCGGAACCTGAGGATTCCTCTCCAGTGCTGACATGGATCTTGGGGTACTTCTGGAGTCTCCCGAGGGAGTCAGTCCTCGTCTCGTATGTGGGCATGCACTTGCGCTTTCCTCCAGAGCGGTAGCAGCAGTGTCACGCAGTCCGCCGCGTCGATCAAAGGATCTATGGTTTTCCCTCGAGTCTTTCCCACGAGGCTTTCCCACGAGGCTTTCCCACAGGGCTGTCCAAGGGGGAACACGTGGTGGGAGTCGATCCTCGGCTTGAACGTCAAGGCAGTGCAGGGAAAACAGGTTCCTCTGGAATGGACTGACACATCTGGCCGACTCTTGAAATGGTGGCACGACCTTGGAGTTCCTCTCGCCTTTCCTGTGGAGAGCGCCCCCCCTTGAGATGCGACGGGAACGCCGGGAATTCTTTCCCTACGAAACAGGGAAAGGATCCCTCATCTCGAGCTAGGAGGCGGAAACGGGGCTCACCTGGATGTGTGCGGGACCCTCGTGCTTCCTCTCGAGGGAAGACGGGTATTTCGGGGAACTTCTTGAGTTGCAGCAAGGGTGTGAAGGACCCTTTGGAAGTTCCAGTGGTTAGATGTGATGAGCCTCTAGAAGCCTCAGCGGAAATGGGCCTCATCTCGCCTGGAGGGCAAAACCTCCTGGATTTTCTCGAGTTGCGGCAGGTGCTCTCGACTTACGACTGGGACCTCAGGGACCCGCTCTGGTGGCCTCAGGAAAGGCCAGTCCCATGCTAGTTCCTCAGGGGCCTCTCGGGATTTCTCTCCCGTCGATGCCGGGGCCTAAGACCTTGTGTGAAGTCAGGGCCGGAACCTGAGGATTCCTCTCCAGTGCTGACATGGATCTTGGGGTACTTCTGGAGTCTCCCCAGGGGAGTCAGTCCTCGCCTCTAATGCGGGCATGCACTTGCGCTTTCCTCCAGAGCGGTAGCAGCAGTGTCACGCAGTCCGCCGCGTGGATCAAAGGATCTATGGTTTTCCGTCGAGTCCTTCCGACGAGGCTTTCCCACGAGGCTTTCCCACAGGTCTGTCCCACGTGCACACGTGGTGGGAGTCGATCCTCGGCTTGAACGTCAAGGCAGTGCAGGGAAAACAGGTTCCTCTGGAATGGACTGACACATCTGGGCGACTCTTGGAATGGTGGCACGACCCTGGAGTTCCTCTCGCCTTTCCTGTGGAGAGCGCCTCTTCTGGAAATGCGACGGGAACGTCGGGAATTCTTTCCCTACGAAACAGGGAAAGGATCCCTCATCTCGAGCTAGGAGGCGGAAACGGGGCTCCCCTGGATGTGTGCGGGATCCTCGTGCTTCCTGTCGAGTGGAGACGGGTATGTCGGGGAACTTCTTGAGTTGCAGCAAGGGTGTGAAGGACCGTTTGTAAGTTCCAGTGGTTAAATGTGATTAGCCTCGAGAAGCCTCAGCGGAAATGGGCCTCATCTCGCCTGGAGGGCAAAACCTCCTGTATTTTCTCGAGTTGCGGCAGGTGCTCTCGACTTACGACGGGGACCTCAGGGACCCGCTCTGGTGGCCTCAGGAAAGGCCAGTCCCCATGCGAGTTCCTTGGGGGCCTCTCGGGATTCCTCTCCCTTCGATGCCGGGGCCTAAGACCTTTTGTGGAGTAGGGGCCGGAACTTGAGGATTCCTCTCCAGTGCTGACATGGATCCTGGGCTACTTCTTGAGTCTCCCCAGGGGAGTCAGTCCTCGCCTCCAATGCGGGCATGCACTTGCGCTTTCCTCCAGAGCGGTAGCAGCAGTGTCACGCAGTCCGCCGGGTGGATCAAAGGATCTATGGTTTTCCCTCGTGAGTTTCCCACGAGGCTTTCCCACGAGGCTTTCCCACAGGGCTGTCCCACGTCCACACGTGTTGGGAGTCGATCCTCGGCTTGAACGTCAAGGCAGTGCAGGGAAAACAGGTTCCTCTGGAACGGACTGACACATCTGGGGGACTCTTGGAATGGTGGCACGACCCTGGAGTTCCTCTCGCCTTTCCTGTGGAGAGCGCCTCGTCTTGAGATGCGACGGAACCGCAGGGAAATCTTTCCCTACGAAACAGGGAAAGGATCCCTCATCTCGAGCTAGGAGGCAGAAACGGGTCTCCCCTGGATGTGTGCGGGACCCTCGTGCTTCCTCTCGAGTGGACACGGGTATGTCGGGGAACTTCTTGAGTTGCAGCAAGGGTGTGAAGGACCCTTTGTAATTTCCAGTGGTTAAATGTGATTAGCCTCGAGAAGCCTCAGCGGAAATGGGCCTCATCTCGCCTGGAGGGCAAAACCTCCTGGATTTTCTCGAGTTGCGGCAGGTGCTCTCGACTTACGACGGGGACCTCATGGACCCGCTCTGGTGGCCTCAGGAAAGGCCAGTCCCATGCGAGTTCCTCAGGGGCCTCTCGGGATTTCTCTCCCGTCGATGCCCGGGCCTAAGACCTTGTGTGAAGTCAGGGCCGGAACCTGAGGATTCCTCTCCAGTGCTGACATGGATCTTGGGGTACTTCTGGAGTCTCCCCAGGGGAGTCAGTCCTCGCCTCTAATGCGGGCATGCACTTGCGCTTTCCTCCAGAGCGGTAGCAGCAGTGTCACGCAGTCCGCCGCGTGGATCAAAGGATCTATTGTTTTCCCTCGAGTCCTTCCGAAGAGGCTTTCCCACGAGGCTTTCCCACAGGGCTGTCCCACGTGCACACGTGGTGGGAGTCGATCCTCGGCTTGAACGTCAAGGCAGTGCAGGGAAAACAGGTTCCTCTGGAATGGACTGACACATCTGGGCGACTCTTGGAATGGTGGCACGACCCTGGAGTTCCTCTCGCCTTTCCTGTGGAGAGCGCCTCTTCTGGAGATGCGACGGGAACGTCGGGAATTCTTTCCCTATGAAACAGGGAAAGGATCCCTCATCTCGAGCTAGGAGGCGGAAACGGGGCTCCCCTGGATGTGTGCGGGATCCTCGTGCTTCCTGTCGAGTGGAGACGGGTATGTCGGGGAACTTCTTGAGTTGCAGCAAGGGTGTGAAGGACCCTTTGTAACTTCCAGTGGTTAAATGTGATTAGCCTCGAGAAGCCTCAGCGGAAATGGGCCTCATCTCGCCTGGAGGGCAAAACCTCCTGGATTTTCTCGAGTTGCGGCAGGTGCTCTCGACTTACGACGGGGACCTCAGGGACCCGCTCTGGTGGCCTCAGGAAAGGCCAGTCCCATGCGAGTTCCTCAGGGGCCTCTCGGGATTTCTCTCCAGTCCATGCCGGGGCCTAAGACCTTGTGTGGAGTAGGGGCCGAAACCTGAGCATTCCTCTCCAGTGCTGACATGGATCCTGGGGTACTTCTTGAGTCTCCCCAGGTTAGTCAGTCCTCGCCTCCAATGCGGGCATGCACTTGCGCTTTCCTCCTGAGCGGTAGCAGCAGTGTCACGCAATCTGCCGCGTGGATCAAAGGATCTATGGTTTTCCCTCGAGGCTTTCCCACGAGGCTTTCCCACGAGGCTTTCCCACAGGGCTGTCCCACGTGCACACGTAGTGGGAGTCGATCCTCGGCTTGAACGTCCAAGCAGTGCAGGGAAAACAGGTTCCTCTGGAATGGACTGACACATCTGGGGGACTCTTGGAATGGTGGCACGACCCTGGAGTTCCTCTCGCCTTTCCTGTGGAGAGCGCCTCCTCTTGAGATGCGACGGGAACGCCGGGAAATCTTTCCCTACGAAACAGGGAAAGGATCCCTCATCTCGAGCTAGGAGGCAGAAACGGGTCTCCCCTGGATGTGTGCGGGACACTCGTGCTTCCTCTCGAGTGGACATGGGTATGTCGGGGAACTTCTTGAGTTGCAGCAAGGGTGTGAAGGACCCTTTGGAAGTTCCAGTGGTTAAATGTGATTAGCCTCGAGAAGCCTCAGCGGAAATGGGCCTCATCTCGCCTGGAGGGCAAAACCTCCTGGATTTTCTCGAATTGCGGCAGGTGCTCTCGACTTACGACGGGGACCTCAGGGACCCGCTCTGGTGGCCTCAGGAAAGGCCAGTCCCATGCGAGTTCCTCAGGGGCCTCTCGGGATTTCTCTCTCGTCGATGCCGGGGCCTAAGACCTTGTGTGAAGTCAGGGCCGGAACCTGAGGATTCCTCTCCAGTGCTGACATGGATCTTGGGGTACTTCTGGAGTCTCCCCAGGGGAGTCAGTCCTCGCCTCTAATGCGGGCATGCACTTGCGCTTTCCTCCAGAGCGGTAGCAGCAGTGTCACGCAGTCCGCCACGTGGATCAAAGGATCTATGCTTTTCCCTCGAGTCCTTCCCACGAGGCTTTCCCACGAGGCTTTCCCACAGGGCTGTCCCACGTGCACACGTGGTGGGAGTCGATCCTCGGCTTGAACGTCAAGGCAGTGCAGGGAAAACAGGTTCCTCTGGA
Organism: Ovis canadensis; assembly: GCF_042477335.2. Classification (NCBI taxonomy): domain Eukaryota; kingdom Metazoa; phylum Chordata; class Mammalia; order Artiodactyla; family Bovidae; genus Ovis; species Ovis canadensis. Next base: position 1,890,064 of record NC_091262.1, on the reverse strand, counting down.
ATGGACTGACACATCTCGGCGACTCTTGGAATTGTGGCACGACCCTGGAGTTCCTCTCGCCTTTCCTGTGGAGAGCGCCTCTTCTGGAGATGCGACGGGAACGTCGGGAATTTTTTCCCTACGAAGCAGGGAAAGGATCCCTCATCTCGAGCTAGGAGGCGGAAACGAGGCTCCCCTGGATGTGTGCGGGATCCTCGTGCTTCCTGTCGAGTGGAGACGGGTATGTCGGGGAACTTCTTGAGTTGCAGCAAGGGTGTGAAGGACCCTTTCTAAGTTCCAGTGGTTAAATGTGATTAGCCTCGAGAAGCCTCAGCGGAAATGGGCCTCATCTCGCCTGGAGGGCAAAACCTCCTGGATTTTCTCGAGTTGCGGCAGGTGCTCTCGACTCTCGACGGGGACCTCAGGGACCCGATCTGGTGGCCTCAGGAAAGGCCAGTCCCATGCGAGTTCCTCAGGGGCCTCTCGGGATTTCTCTCCCGTCGATGCCGGGGCCTAAGACCTTGTGTGAAGTCAGGGCCGGAACCTGAGGATTCCTCTCCAGTGCTGACATGGATCTTGGGGTACTTCTGGAGTCTCCCCAGGGGAGTCAGTCCTCGCCTCTAATGCGGGCATGCACTTGCACTTTCCTCCAGAGCGGTAGCAGCAGTTTCACGCAGTCCGCCGCGTGGACCAAAGGATCTATGGTTTTCCCTCGAGTCCTTCCCACGAGGCTTTCCCACGAGGCTTTCCCACAGGGCTGTCCCACGTGCACACGTGGTGGAAGTCGATCCTCGGCTTGAACGTCAAGGCAGTGCAGGGAAAACAGGTTCCTCTGGAATGGACTGACACATCTGGGCGACTCTTGGAATGGTGGCACGACCCTGGAGTTCCTCTCGCCTTTCCTGTGGAGAGCGCCTCTTCTGGAGATGCGACGGGAACGTCGGGAATTCTTTCCCTACGAAACAGGGAAAGGATCCCTCATCTCGAGCTAGGAGGCGGAAACGGGGCTCCCCTGGATGTGTGCGGGATCCTCGTGCTTCCTGTCGAGTGGGGACGGGTATGTCGGGGAACTACTTGAGTTGCAGCAAGGGTGTGAAGGACCCTTTGTAAGTTCCAGTGGTTAAATGTGATTAGCCTCGAGAAGCCTCAGCGGAAATGGGCCTCATCTCGCCTGGAGGGCAAAACCTCCTGGATTTTCTCGAGTTGCGGCAGGTGCTCTCGACTTACGACGGGGACCTCAGGGACCCGCTCTGGTGGCCTCAGGAAAGGCCAGTCCCCATGCGAGTTCCTCGGGGGCCTCTCGGGATTCCTCTCCCTTCGATGCCGGGGCCTAAGACCTTGTGTGGAGTAGGGGCCGGAACTTGAGGATTCCTCTCCAGTGCTGACATGGATCCTGGGGTACTTCTTGAGTCTCCCCAGGGGAGTCAGTCCTCGCCTCCAATGCGGGCATGCACTTGCGCTTTCCTCCAGAGCGGTAGCAGCAGTGTCACGCAGTCCGCCGGGTGGATCAAAGGATCTATGGTTTTCCCTCGTGAGTTTCCCACGAGGCTTTCCCACGAGGCTTTCCCAGAGGGCTGTCCCACGTCCACACGTGTTGGGAGTCGATCCTCGGCTTGAACGTCAAGGCAGTGCAGGGAAAACAGGTTCCTCTGGAACGGACTGACACATCTGGGGGACTCTTGGAATGGTGGCACGACCCTGGAGTTCCTCTCGCCTTTCCTGTGGAGAGCGCCTCGTCTTGAGATGCGACGGAACCGCAGGGAAATCTTTCCCTACGAAACAGGGAAAGGATCCCTCATCTCGAGCTAGGAGGCAGAAACGGGTCTCCCCTGGATGTGTGCGGGATCCTCGTGCTTCCTCTCGAGTGGACACGGGTATGTCGGGGAACTTCTTGAGTTGCAGCAAGGGTGTGAAGGACCCTTTGTAATTTCCAGTGGTTAAATGTGATTAGCCTCGAGAAGCCTCAGCGGAAATGGGCCTCATCTCGCCTGGAGGGCAAAACCTCCTGGATTTTCTCGAGTTGCGGCAGGTGCTCTCGACTTACGACGGGGACCTCATGGACCCGCTCTGGTGGCCTCAGGAAAGGCCAGTCCCATGCGAGTTCCTCAGGGGCCTCTCGGGATTTCTCTCCCGTCGATGCCCGGGCCTAAGACCTTGTGTGAAGTCAGGGCCGGAACCTGAGGATTCCTCTCCAGTGCTGACATGGATCTTGGGGTACTTCTGGAGTCTCCCCAGGGGAGTCAGTCCTCGCCTCTAATGCGGGCATGCACTTGCGCTTTCCTCCAGAGCGGTAGCAGCAGTGTCACGCAGTCCGCCGCGTGGATCAAAGGATCTATGGTTTTCCCTCGAGTCCTTCCGAAGAGGCTTTCCCACGAGGCTTTCCCACAGGGCTGTCCCACGTGCACACGTGGTGGGAGTCGATCCTCGGCTTGAACGTCAAGGCAGTGCAGGGAAAACAGGTTCCTCTGGAATGGACTGACACATCTGGGCGACTCTTGGAATGGTGGCACGACCCTGGAGTTCCTCTCGCCTTTCCTGTGGAGAGCGCCTCTTCTGGAGATGCGACGGGAACGTCGAGAATTCTTTCCCTATGAAACAGGGAAAGGATCCCTCATCTCGAGCTAGGAGGCGGAAACGGGGCTCCCCTGGATGTGTGCGGGATCCTCGTGCATCCTGTCGAGTAGAGACGGGTATGTCGGGGAACTTCTTGAGTTGCAGCAATGGTGTGAAGGACCCTTTGTAACTTCCAGTGGTTAAATGTGATTAGCCTCGAGAAGCCTCAGCGGAAATGGGCCTCATCTCGCCTGGAGGGCAAAACCTCCTGGATTTTCTCGAGTTGCGGCAGGTGCTCTCGACTTACGACGGGGACCTCAGGGACCCGCTCTGGTGGCCTCAGGAAAGGCCAGTCCCATGCGAGTTCCTCAGGGGCCTCTCGGGATTTCTCTCCCGTCAATGCCGGGGCCTAAGACCTTGTGTGGAGTAGGGGCCGAAACCTGAGGATTCCTCTCCAGTGCTGACATGGATCCTGGGGTACTTCTTGAGTCTCCCCAGGTTAGTCAGTCCTCGCCTCCAATGCGGGCATGCACTTGCGCTTTCCTCCTGAGCGGTAGCAGCAGTGTCACCCAGTCCGCCGGGTGGATCAAAGGATCTATGGTTTTCCCTCGTGAGTTTCCCATGAGGCTTTCCCACGAGGCTTTCCCACAGGGCTGTCCCACGTGCACACGTGGTGGGAGTCGATCCTCGGCTTGAACGTCAAGGCAGTGCAGGGAAAACAGGTTCCTCTGGAATGGACTGACACATCTGGGGGACTCTTGGAATGGTGGCACGACCCTGGAGTTCCTCTCGCCTTTCCTGTGGAGAACGCCTCCTCTTGAGATGCGACGGGAACGCCGGGAAATCTTTCCCTACGAAACAGGGAAAGGATCCCTCATCTCGAGCTAGGAGGCAGAAACGGGTCTCCCCTGGATGTGTGAGGGACACTCGTGCTTCCTCTCGAGTGGAGACGGGTATGTCGGGGAACTTCTTGAGTTGAAGCAAGGGTGTGAAGGACCCTTTGGAATTTCCAGTGGTTAAATGTGATTAGCCTCGAGAAGCCTCAGCGGAAATGGGCCTCATCTCGCCTGGAGGGCAAAACCTCCTGGATTTTCTCGAGTTGCGGCAGGTGCTCTCGACTTACGACGGGGACCTCAGGGACCCGCTCTGGTGGCCTCAGGAAAGGCCAGTCCCATGCGAGTTCCTCAGGGGCCTCTCGGGATTTCTTTCCCGTCGATGCCGGGGCCTAAGACCTTGTGTGAAGTCAGGGCCGGAACCTGAGTATTCCTCTCCAGTGCTGACATGGATCTTGGGGTACTTCTGGTGTCACCCCAGGGGAGTCAGTCCTCGCCTCTAATGCGGGCATGCACTTGCGCTTTCCTCCAGAGCGGTAGCAGCAGTGTCACGCAGTCCGCCGCGTGGATCAAAGGATCTATGGTTTTCCCTCGAGTCCTTCCCATGAGGCTTTCCCACGAGGCTTTCCCACAGGGCTGTCCCACATGCACACGTGGTGGGAGTCGATCCTCGGCTTGAACGTCAAGGCAGTGCAGGGAAAACAGGTTCCTCTGGAATGGACTGACACATCTGGGGGACTCTTGGAATGGTGGCACGACCCTGGAGTTCCTCTCGCCTTTCCTGTGGAGAGCGCCTCGTCTTGAGATGCGACGGGAACGCCGGGAATTCATTCCCTAGGAAACAGGGAAAGGATCCCTAATCTCGAGCTAGGAGGCGGAAACGGGGCTCCCCTGGATGTGTGCAGGACCCTCGTGCTTCCTGTCGAGTGGAGACGGGTATGTCGGGGAACTTCTGGACTTGCAGCTAGGGTGTGAAGGACCCTTTGGAAGTTCCAGTGGTTAGATGTGATTAGCCTCGAGAAGCCTCAGCGGAAATGGGCCTCATCTCGCCGGGAGGGCAAAACCGCCTGGATTTTCTCGAGTTGCGGCAGGTGCTCTCGACCTACGACGGGGACCTCAGGGACCCGCTCTGGGGGCCTCAGGAAAGGCCAGTCCCCATGCGAGTTCCTCGGGGGCCTCTCAGGATTCCTCTCCCGTCGATGCTGGGGCCTACGACCTTGTGTGGAGTCGGGGCCGGAACCTGAGGATTCCTCTCCAGTGCCTACATGGATCTTGGGGTACTTCTGGAGTCTCCCCAGGGGAGTCAGTCCTCGTCTCAAATGCGGGCATGCACTTGCGCTTTCCTCCAGAGCGGTAGCAGCAGTGTCACGCAGTCCGCCGCGTGGATCCATGGATCTATGGTTTTCCCTCGAGTCTTTCCCACGAGGCTTTCCCACGAGGCTTTCCCACAGGGCTGTCCCACGTGCACACGTGGTGGGAGTCGATCCTCGGCTTGAACGTCAAGGCAGTGCAGGGAAAACAGGTTCCTCTGGAACGGACTGACACATCTGGGGGACTCTTGGAATGGTGGCAGGACCCTGGAGTTCCTCTCGCCTTTCCTGTGGAGAGCGCATCCTCTTGAGATGCGACGGGAACGCCGGGAATTCTTTCCCTACGAAACAGGGAATGGATCCCTCATCTCGAGCTAGGAGGCAGAAACTGGGCTCCCCTGGATGTGTGCGGGACCCTCGTGCTTCCTCTCGAGTGGAGACGGCTATGTCGGGGAACTTCTTGAGTTGCAGCAAGGGTGTGAAGGACCCTTTGGAAGTTCCAGTGGTTAGATGTGATTAGCCCCGAGAAGCCTCAGCGGAAATGGGCCTCATCTCGCCTGGAGGGCAAAACCTCCTGGATTTTCTCGAGTTGCGGCAGGTGCTCTCGACTTACGACGGGGACCTCAGGGACCCGCTCTGGTGGGCTCAGGAAAGGCCAGTCCGCATGCGAGTTGCTCGGGGTCCTCTCGGGATTCCTCTCTCTTCGATGCCCGGCCTAAGACCTTGTGTGGAGTCGGGCCCAGAACCTGAGGATTCCTCTGCAGTGCTGACATGGACCTTGGGGTACGTCTGGAGTCTCCCCAGGGGTTAAGTCCTCGTGTCGAATGGGGGCATGCACGTGCACTTTCCTCAGGAGCTTTAGCAGCAGTGTCAGGCTTCCCATCGCCTGGATCAAGGGATCTGTGGCTTATCCTCGAGGCTTCCCACGAGGCTTTCCCACAGGGCTGTCCCACGTGCCACCATGGTGGGAGTTGATCCTCGACGTGAAAGTCGAGGCAGTGCAGGGAAAACAGGTTCCTCTGGAAAGGACTGAAACATCTGGGGGACTCCTGGAATGGTGGTACGACGCTGGAGTTCCTCTCGCCTTTCCTGTGGAGAGCGCCTCCTCTTGAAATGAGACGGGAACGCGGGAAATTCTTTCCCGACCAAGCAGGGAAAGGATCCCTCATCACGAGCTACGAGTTGGAAACGGGGCTCCTCTCGATGTGGGCGGGACCCTCGTGTTTCCTCAAGAGTGGAGACGGGGATGTTGGGGTACTTTTTCAGTTGCAGCAAGTGTGTGAAGGACCTTTTGGAAATTCCAGAGGTTAGGTGTGAATAGTCTGGAGACGCCTCAGTGGAAATGGGCCTGATCTCGCCTGGAGGGCAAAATCTCCTGGATTTTCTCGAGTTGCAGCAGGTGCTCTCAACTTACGACGGGGACCGCAGGGACCCGCTCTGGTGGCCTCAGGAAAAGACAGTCCACATGCGAATTACTCGCCGGCCTCTCTGGATTCCTCTCCCTTCAATGCCAGGACCAAAGACCTTGTGTGGATGCGGCACCGGAACCTGAGGATTCCTCTCCAGTGCTGACATGGATCTTGGGCTAATTCTGGAGTCTCCCCAGGGGAGTAAGTCCTCCTCTCGAAGGGGGCATGCACGTGCGCTTTCCTCCATAGCGGTAGCAGCAGTGTCACGCTTCCCGATGCGTGGATCAAGGGATCTGTGGCTTTCCCTCGAGGCTTTCCCACTGGGCTTTCCCACGTGCCACCGTTGTGGGAGTCGATCCTCGGGTGAAAGTCGAGGCAGTGCAGAGAAAACATGTTCCTCTGGAATGGACTAAGGCATCTGGGGGACTCTTGGAATGGTGGCACGACGCTGGAGTTCCACTCGCCTTTCCTGTGGAGAGCGGCTCCTCTTGAGATGCGACGGGAATGCCCAGAACTCTTTCCCGACCAAGCAGCGAAAGGATCCCTTATCTCGAGTTACGAGGCGGAAACGGGGCTCCCATGGATGTGTGCGGGACCCTCGTGCTTCCTCTAGAGTGGAGACGGGTATGTGAGGGAACTTCTTGAGTTGCAGCAAGGGTGTGAAGAACCTTTTGGAAATTCCAGAGGTTAGGTGTGATTAGCCTCGAGAAGCCTCAGTGGAAATGGGCCTGATCTCGCCTGGAGAGTAAAACCTCCTGGATTTTCTGGAGTTGCAGCAGGTGCACTCGACTTCCGACGGGGACCGCAGGGACCCACTCTGGTGGCCTCAGGAAAGGACAGTCCGCATGCGAGTTGCTCGGGGGCCTCTCGGGATTCCTTTCCCGTTGATGCCGGGGCCTAAGACCTTGTGTGGAGTCGGGCCCGGAACCTGAGGATTCCTCTCCAGTACTGCCATGGATCTTGGGGTACTTCTTGAGTCTCCCCAGGGGAGTAAGTCCTCGTCTGGAATGGGCGCATGCACGTGATCTTTCCTCAAGACTGTAGCAGCAGTGTCACGTTTCCCATCGCCTGGATCAAGGGATCTGTAGCTTTCCCTCGAGACTTTCCCACGAGGCTTTCCCACAGGGCTTTCCCACAGGGCTGTCCCACGTGCCACCTTGGTGTGAGTCGATCCTCTGCCTGAAAGTCGAGGCAGTGCAGGGAAAACAGGTTCCGTTGGAACGAACTGAGACATCTAGGGGACTCTGGGAATGTTGGCACGACCCTGGAGTTCCTCTCCCATTTCCTGTGGAGAGCACCTCCACTTGAGATGCGACGGGAACGCCGGGAAATCTTTCCCGACCACGCAGGGAAAGGATCCCTCATCTCGAGCTGCGAGGCGGCAACGGGGCTCCTCTGGATGTTCGCGGGACCATCGTGCTTCCTCTCGAATGGAGACTGTATGTCGGGGAACTCTTGAGTGGCAGCAAGGGTGTGAAGGACTTTTTGGAGATTCCAGAGGTTAGGCGTGATTAGACTCGAGAAGCCTCAGCGGAAATGGGCCTCATCTGGCCTGGAGGGCAAATCCTCCGGAATTTCTCGTGTTGCGGTAGGTGCTCTAGACTTTGGTCGGGGACTTCAGGGACCCGCTCTGGTGGCCTCAGGAAAGGCCAGTCCCATTGCGAGTTGTTCGCGGGCCTCTCGGGATTCCTCTCCCTTCGATGCCAGAGCCTAAGACTTTGTGTGGAGTCGGGGCCCGAACCTGAGGATTCCTCTCCAGTGCTCTCATGGAACTTGCGGTACTTCGGGAGTCTCCCCAGGAGAGTAAGTTCTCGTTTCGAGAGGGTGCATGCACGTGTGCTTTCCTCCCGAGCTGTAGCACCAGTATCATGCTTTCCGTCGCGTCAGTCATGGGATCTGTGTCTTTTCCTCAAGGATTTTCCACGAAGCTTTCCCACGAGGCTTTCCCACAGGGCTGTCCCACGTGCCACTGTGGTGTGAGTTGATCCTCGGCGTGAAAGTAAAGGCAGTGCAGGGAAAACAGGTTCCTCTGGAATGGACTGAGACATCTGGGGGACTCTGGGAATGGTGGCACGACCTTGGAGTTCCTGTAGCCTTTCCTGTGGAGAGTGCCTCCTCTTGAGATACGCCGGGAAACCCAGGAATTATTTCCCGACCAAGCAGGGAAAGGATCCCCCATGTCCAGATACAAGGCGGAAACTGGGCTCCTCTGGATGTGGGCGGGACCCTCTTGCTTCCTCTCGAGTGGAGACGGGTATGTCGGGGAACTTCTTGAGTTGCAGCAAGGGTGTGAAGGGCCTTTTGGAAGATCCAGAGGTTAGATGTGATTAGCCTCGAGAAGCCTCAGCGGAAATGGGACTCATCTCGCCTGCAGGGCAAAACCTCGTGGATTTTCTCGAGTTTTGGCAGGTGCTCTCGACTTACGACGGGGACCTCAGGGACCTGCTCTGGTGGCCTCACGAAATGCCAGTCCCCATGCAAGTGGCTCGCGGGCCTCTCGGGATTCCTCTCCCTTCGATGCCCGGGCCTAAGACCTTGTGTTGAGTCGGGGCCGGTACCTGAGGATTCCTCTCCAGTGCTGACATGGATCTTGGTGTACTTCTGGAGTCTCCCCTGGGGAGTAAGTCCTCGTCTCGAATAGGGGCATGCACGTGCGCTTTCCTCCAGAGCGGTAGCAGCAGTGTCACGCTTCCCATCACCTGGATTAAGGGATCTCTGGCTTTCCTTCGAGGCTTTCCCTCGAGGCTTTCCCACGAGGCTTTCTGACGAGGCTTTCACACAGGGATGTCCCACGTGCCACCGTGGTGGGAGTCGATCCTCGGCATGAAATTCGAGGCAGTGCAGGGAAAACAGGTTCCTCTGGAATGGACTGAGACATCCAGGGGACTCTTGGAATGGTGGCAGGACGCTGGAGTTCCTCTCGCCTTCCCTGTGGAGAACGCCTTCTCTTGAGAAGCGACGGGAACGCCGGGAATTCTTTCGCGACCAAGAAGGGAAAGGATCCCGCATCTCGAGCTACGAGGTGGATACAGGGCTCCTCTGGATGTGAGTGGGACCCTCATGCTTCCACTAGAGTGGAGACCGGGATGTCCGGGAACTTCTTGAGTTGCAGCAAGGGTGTGAAGGACCTTTTGGAAGTTCCAGAGATTAGATGTGATTAGCCTTGAGAAGCCTCAGTGGAAATGGGCCTCATCTGACCTGGAGGGCAAAACCTCCTGGATTTTCTCGAGTTGCGGCAGGTGCTCTATACTTATGATAGGGACCTCAGGGACCCGCTCTGGTGGCCTCAGGAAAGGCCAGTCCCAATGCGAGTTGCTCGGGGGCCTCTCGGGGTTCCTCTACCTTCGATGCCAGGGCCTAAGTCCTTGTGTGGAGTCAGGTCCGGGACCTGAGGGTTCCTCTCCAGTGCTCACATTGATCTTGGGGTACTTCTGGAGTCTCCCCAGGGGAGTAAGTCCTCGTTTCGAATGGGAGCATGCACGTGTGCTTTCCTCCAGATCGGCAGCAGCCGTGTCATGCTTCCCTTCGCCTTGATCAAGGGATCTGTGGCTTTCCCTCGAGACTTTCCCACGAGGCTTACCCACAGGGCTGTCCCACGTGCCACCATGGTGGGAGTCGATCCTCACCGTGAAAGTCGAGGCAGTGCAGGGAAAACAGGTTCCTCTGCAATGGACTGAGACTTCTGGGGGACTCTTGGAATGGTGGCACGACCCTGGAGTTCCTCTCGCCTTTCCTGTGGAGATCGCCTCCTCATGAGATGCGAGGGGAATGCCCAGAATTCTTTCCCGACCAAGCAGGGAAAGAATCCCTCATCTCAAGCTACGAGGCGGAAACGGGGCTCCTCTCGATGTGGGCGGGACCCTCGTGCTTCCTCTATAGTGGAGACGGGTATGTCAGGGAACTTCTTGATTTGCAGCAAGGGTGTGATGGACCTTTTGGAATTCCAGAGCTTAGATGTGATTAGCATTGTGAAGCCTCTGGGAAAATGGGCCTCATCTCGCCTGGAGGGCAAAACCTCCTGGATCTTCTCGAGTTTTGGAAGGTGCTCTCGACTTACGACGGGGAACTCAGGGACACGCTCTGGTGGCCTCAGGCAAGGCCAGTTCCCATGTGAGTTCCTCCGGGCCTCTCGGGATTCCTCTTCCTTCGATGCCGGCGCCAAAGAACTTGAGTGGAGGCGGCGCCGGAAACTGAGGATTCCTCTCCAGTGCTGACATGGATCTTGGGGTACTTCTGGAGTCTCCCCAGGGGAGTAAGTCCTCGTCTCGAATGGGGGCATGCACGTGCACTTTCCTCCCGATCTGTAGCAGCAGTGTCACACTTCCTGTCGGGAGGATCAAGGGATCTGTGGCTTTCCCTCGCTGCTTTCCCACAGGGCTGTCCCACGTGCCACCTTGATGGGAGTGGATCCTCGGCGCGAAAGTCGAGACAGTGCAGGGAAAACAGGTTCTTTTGGAATAGAGTGAGATATCTGGGGGACTCTTGGCATGGTGGCATGACGCCTGAGTTCCTCTCGACTTTCCTGTCGAGAGCGGCTTCTCTTGAGATGGGACGGGAATGCCCAGAATTCTTTCCCGACAAAGCAGCGAAAGGAATCCTCATCTTGAGCTACGAGGCGGAAACGGTGCTACTTTGGATGTGGGCGGGACCCTCGTGCTTCCTCTAAAGCGGAGACAGGGATGTCGGGGAACTTCTTGAGTTGCAGCAAGGGTGTGAAGGACCTTTTGGAAGTTCCAGATGTTAGGTGTGATTAGCCTCGAGAAGCCTCAGCGGAAATGGGCCTCATCCCGCCTGGAGGGCAAAACCTCGTGGATTATCTCGAGTTGTGGCAGGTGCTCTCGACTTATGACGGGGACCTCAGAGACCCGCTCTGGTGGTCTCAGGAAAGGCCAGTCCCCAGGCGAGTTGCTCGGGGGCCTCTTGGGATTCATCTCCCTTTGATGCCGGGGCCTAAGACCTTGTGTGCAGGCGGGACTGGAACCTGAGGATTCCTCTCCAGTGCTGACATGGACCTTGGGGATACTTCTGGAGTCTCCCCAGGGGAGTAAGTCCTCATCTCGAATGGGGGCATGCACGTGCGCTTTCCTCCAGAGTGGCAGCAGCAATGTCACGCTTCCCGTCGCGTGGATCAAGGGATCTGTGGCTTTGCCTCGAGGCTTTCCCACGAGACTTTCCCACAGGTCTGTCCCACGTGCCACCGTGGTGGGAGTCGATCCTCGGCGTGAAAGTCGAGGCAGTGCAGGGAAAACAGGTTCCGCTGGAATGGACTGAGACATCTGGGGGACTCCGGAATGGCGCAACGACCCTGGAGTTCCTCTCACCTTTCCTGTGGAGAGCGCCTCCTCTTGAGATGCGCCAGGAACGCCCAGAAATCTTTCCCGGGCAAGCAGCGAAAGGATCCCTCATCTCGAGCTACGAGGCGGAAACGGGGCTCCTCTGGATGTGTGCGGGACCCTCGTGCTTCCTCTAGAGTGGAGACGGGTATGTGAGGGAACTTCTTGAGTTGCAGCAAGGGTGTGAAGAACCTTTTGGAAATTCCAGAGGTTAGGTGTGATTAGCCTCGAGAAGCCTCAGTGGAAATGGGCCTGATCTCGCCTGGAGAGTAAAACCTCCTGGATTTTCTTGAGTTGCGGCAGGTGCACTCGACTTCCGACGGGGACCGCAGGGACCCACTCTGGTGGCCTCAGGAAAGGACAGTCCGCATGCGAGTTGCTCGGGGGCCTCTCGGGATTCCTTTCCCGTCGATGCCGGGGCCTAAGACCTTGTGTGGAGTCGGGCCCGGAACCTGAGGATTCCTCTCCAGTACTGCCATGGATCTTGGGGTACTTCTTGAGTCTCCCCAGGGGAGTAAGTCCTCGTCTGGAATGGGCGCATGCACGTGATCTTTCCTCAAGACTGTAGCAGCAGTGTCACGTTTCCCATCGCCTGGATCAAGGGATCTGTAGCTTTCCCTCGAGACTTTCCCACGAGGCTTTCCCACAGGGCTTTCCCACAGGGCTGTCCCACGTGCCACCTTGGTGTGAGTCGATCCTCTGCATGAAAGTCGAGGAAGTGCAGGGAAAACAGGTTCCATTGGAACGAACTGAGACATCTAGGGGACTCTGGGAATGTTGGCACGACCCTGGAGTTCCTCTCCCATTTCCTGTGGAGAGCACCTCCACTTGAGATGCGACGGGAACGCCGGGAAATCTTTCCCGACCACGCAGGGAAAGGATCCCTCATCTCGAGCTGCGAGGCGGCAACGGGGCTCCTCTGGATGTTCGCGGGACCATCGTGCTTCCTCTCGAATGGAGACTGTATGTCGGGGAACTCTTGAGTGGCAGCAAGGGTGTGAAGGACTTTTTGGAGATTCCAGAGGTTAGGCGTGATTAGACTCGAGAAGCCTCAGCGGAAATGGGCCTCATCTGGCCTGGAGTGCAAATCCTCCGGAATTTCTCGTGTTGCGGTAGGTGCTCTAGACTTTGGTCGGGGACTTCAGGGACCCGCTCTGGTGGCCTCAGGAAAGGCCAGTCCCATTGCGAGTTGTTCGCGGGCCTCTCGGGATTCCTCTCCCTTCGATGCCAGAGCCTAAGACTTTGTGTGGAGTCGGGGCCCGAACCTGAGGATTCCTCTCCAGTGCTCTCATGGAACTTGCGGTACTTCGGGAGTCTCCCCAGGAGAGTAAGTTCTCGTTTCGAGAGGGTGCATGCACGTGTGCTTTCCTCCCGAGCTGTAGCACCAGTATCATGCTTTCCGTCGCGTCAGTCATGGGATCTGTGTCTTTTCCTCAAGGATTTTCCACGAAGCTTTCCCACGAGGCTTTCCCACAGGGCTGTCCCACGTGCCACTGTGGTGTGAGTCGATCCTCAGCGTGAAAGTAAAGGCAGTGCAGGGAAAACAGGTTCCTCTGGAATGGACTGAGACATCTGGGGGACTCTGGGAATGGTGGCACGACCTTGGAGTTCCTGTCGCCTTTCCTGTGGAGAGTGCCTCCTCTTGAGATACGCCGGGAAACCCAGGAATTATTTCCCGACCAAGCAGGGAAAGGATCCCCCATGTCCAGTTACAAGGCGGAAACTGGGCTCCTCTGGATGTGGGCGGGACCCTCTTGCTTCCTCTCGAGTGGAGACGGGGATGTAGGAGAACTTCTTGAATTGCAGCAAGGGTGTGAAGGACCTTTTGGAAGATCCAGAGGTTAGATGTGATTAGCCTCGAGAAGCCTCAGCGGAAATGGGACTCATCTCGCCTGCAGGGCAAAACCTCGTGGATTTTCTCGAGTTTTGGCAGGTGCTCTCGACTTACGACGGGGACCTCAGGGACCTGCTCTGGTGGCCTCACGAAATGCCAGTCCCCATGCAAGTGGCTCGCGGGCCTCTCGGGATTCCTCTCCCTTCGATGCCCGGGCCTAAGACCTTGTGTTGAGTCGGGGCCGGTACCTGAGGATTCCTCTCCAGTGCTGACATGGATCTTGGTGTACTTCTGGAGTCTCCCCTGGGGAGTAAGTCCTCGTCTCGAATAGGGGCATGCACGTGCGCTTTCCTCCAGAGCGGTAGCAGCAGTGTCACGCTTCCCATCACCTGGATTAAGGGATCTCTGGCTTTCCTTCGAGGCTTTCCCTCGAGGCTTTCCCACGAGGCTTTCTGACGAGGCTTTCACACAGGGATGTCCCACGTGCCACCGTGGTGGGAGTCGATCCTCGGCATGAAATTCGAGGCAGTGCAGGGAAAACAGGTTCCTCTGGAATGGACTGAGACATCCGGGGGACTCTTGGAATGGTGGCAGGACGCTGGAGTTCCTCTCGCCTTCCCTGTGGAGAACGCCTTCTCTTGAGAAGTGACGGGAACGCCGGGAATTCTTTCGCGACCAAGAAGGGAAAGGATCCCGCATCTCGAGCTACGAGGTGGATACGGGGCTCCTCTGGATGTGAGTGGGACCCTCATGCTTCCACTAGAGTGGAGACCGGGATGTCCGGGAACTTCTTGAGTTGCAGCAAGGGTGTGAAGGACCTTTTGGAAGTTCCAGAGATTAGATGTGATTAGCCTTGAGAAGCCTCAGTGGAAATGGGCCTCATCTGACCTGGAGGGCAAAACCTCCTGGATTTTCTCGAGTTGCGGCAGGTGCTCTATACTTATGATAGGGACCTCAGGGACCCGCTCTGGTGGCCTCAGGAAAGGCCAGTCCCCATGTGAGTTGGTCGCAGGCCTCTCGGGATTCCTCTCCCTTGGATGCTGGAGACTAAGACCTTGTGTGGAGTCGGGCCCGGAACCTGAGGATTCCTCTCCAGTGCTGACATGGATCTTGGGGTACTTCTGGAGTCTGCCCAGGAGAGTCAGTCCTCGTCTCGAGAGGGGGCATGCACGTGCGCTTTCCTCCCGAGCTGTAGTAGCAGTGTCACGCTTCCCGTCGTGTCGATCATGGGATCTGTGGCTTTCCCTCGAGGCTTTCACACGAGGCTTTCCCACGAGGCTTTCCCACAGGGCTGTCTCACGTGCCACCCTGGTGTGAGTCGATCCTCGGCGTGAAAGTCGAGGCAGTGCAGGGAAAGGAGGTTCCTCTGGAATGGACTGGGACATCTGGGGGACTCTGGGAATGGTGGCACGACCCTGGAGTTCCTCTCGCCTTTCCTTTGGAGAGCGCCTGCTCTTGAGATGCGACGGGAACGCCGGGAATTCTTTCCCGACCAAGCAGGGAAAGGATCCCTCATCTCGAGCTACGAGGTGGAAACGGGGCTCCTCTGGATGTGGGCCGAACCCCGTGCTTTCTTTCGACTGGAGACGGGTATGTCGGGGAACTTCTTGAGTTGCAGTAAGGGTGTCAAGGACCCTTTGGAAGTTCCAGAGGTTAGATGTGATTAGCCTCGAGACGCCTCAGCCAAAATGGGCCACATCTCGCCCGGAGGGGGGAACCTCCTGGTTTTCTCGAGTTGCGGCTTGTGCTCTCGACTTACGACGGGGACCTCATGGACCCGCTCTGTTGGCCTCAGGAAAGGTCATTCCCCATGCGAGTTGCTCGGTGGCCTCTCAGGATTCCTCGCCCGTCGATGCCGGCGCCTAAGACCTTGTGTGGAGTCGGACCAGAACCTGAGGATTCCTCTCCCGTGCTCACATGGATCTTGGCGTACTTCTGGAGTCTCCCAAGGGGCGTCAGTCCTCGTCTCGAGTGGGGTCATGCAGGTGTGCTTTCCTCCTGAGCAGTAGCAGCAGTGTCTCGCTTCCCGTCTTGTGGATCAAGGGATCTGTGTCTTTCCCTCGAGGCTTTTCCATGGGCTTTCCCACAGGGCTATTCCACGTGCCACCATGCAGTGCTGGGAAAACAGGAACCTCCTTCCCCACATAGGGGGTACACTGTCCCCTTGGGCGTGTATCTCCGGGGCATTCGCGCTTGGGGGTTGCCACGGATGTTGGCCTCAGGCTCCACATGAGAAAAGCCCCTAATGGCATTAGCTGCCGGTCCAGACGCTGGCCCCTCAGGTCTCTGGCCGGAGCCTTGGGCTCCAGGCAACTCAAAGCCCTCGGGGCTGGTGCTCTGGGACTGCTGTAGGGAAAGGACGCCAGGAGCCCACGGAGGAGTTGGGGAGGCGCAGGTGGCATATGGAGGCGAGGACAGCGTGGGATCTAGGTGGAGGCGCTGGAGAGAGCGTCCGTTGTCCCGGAATGCCTCGGAGGAGCCAGCGGGGTCAGTCCAGGCCCAGGGACCTGTGGTATGTGAAAAGGTGGGAAACCCCAGAACAAGGCAGGCTGGGAAAGGGGGCGTGGGCGGCCAATTCAAAGGGACCTAAGGGGCGTTTCCTGGGCGGTGAGCTCCCTTGGCACTGCTGAGGGCCCCTGATTGATCCACCCGGGGTTGATCCCACCATCCGCTGCGAGGGAGGGCCACAAACCAAAGCCCCCGAACTGCCCACCCACCCCAACGGGGATCTTGGCGGTCCGGGGCACAGCTGTGCCCGGGAAAAGCCCACTCACTCCACGGGACTCCGTCCAGGGTCTCTGCTTGGAAAGAGGCCAGGGGCGGCCCCCTCCATCTACGCACCCAAACCCTATTGACGTCAATGGGGGTGGAGACGCCTCCCGCTCTCCAGAGTCCTGGGCTGCTGGGTCCCCGCCCACTCGGCCAGCAGTCTGCAGCGCTCCTGTGTGCCTCTCCCACCATGGCTTCGTCCAGCTCCTCCAGCACCTCAAGCGGTACGTTTGCCCTCGGTCCCTGGGGTCGGATCACGTCTCAGGGGATTTGCGGGTGGCCCGGGCAAGGGCTCTCGGCCCACGTGTCGACCCCCGCTCCCGCCCGAGAACGGCGGGGACCCATCGGCCGGGCCCGGGGTTCCCAGGCGTCAGGTGTGCCCAAAGTTGGAGGGCGTTGCATCGTTCGTTCATCTTGCTCCTTTGGCACACACATGGCTTCTCCGTTCTCTTTTCTGGGAAGACAGTGTTGTTTTAGGGGGCGTGCTGCGGGAGTCAGGGGCCGGTGGGAGCGGGTGCTGTGCTGGGATGAGGCCCTTTATCCTCACATCTTCCTGTGGGAATGGGAGTCGGGGAGCTCTGTGGCCTTGCCGCCTTCAGTGGCTTCCTCTGCACACGGGCTTAGTGCCTTCTGCCTTCTGTCAGTCGTTACGGGGTTTGGGCTTCGCTTTGGCGGCCTTGGCCTTGGCCCTGGCCTGGGCCTTGGCCTTACCCTTGGCGTTGCCCTTGCCCTTGCCCTTGGCCTTCGGCTTGGCCTTCCCTAGGCCTTGTCCTTGGCCTTACCTTGTCCTTGCCCTTACCTTTTCCTTGCCCTTAAACTTGAACTTGACCTTGACTTTGACCTTGAACTTGAACTTGAACTTGACCTTGACCTTGACCTTGAACTTGACCTTGACTTTGACCTTGAACTTGAACTTGAACTTGACCTTGACCTTGAACTTGAACTTGAACTTGACCTTGACTTTGACCTTGACCTTGAACTTGAACTTGAACTTGACCTTGACTTTGACCTTGAACTTGAACTTGAACTTGAACTTGACCTTGACTTTGACCTTGAACTTGAACTTGAACTTGAACTTGACCTTGACTTTGACCTTGAACTTGAACTTGAACTTGAACTTGAACTTGACCTTGAACTTGAACTTGAACTTGAACTTGACCTTGACCTTGACTTTGACCTTGAACTTGAACTTGAACTTGAACTTGAACTTGACCTTGACTTTGACCTTGAACTTGAACTTGAACTTGAACTTGAACTTGACCTTGACTTTGACCTTGAACTTGAACTTGAACTTGACCTTGACCTTGACCTTGACCTTGAACTTGAACTTGAACTTGAACTTGACTTTGACCTTGAACTTGAACTTGAACTTGAACTTGACCTTGAACTTGAACTTGACCTTGAACTTGAACTTGACCTTGACTTTGACCTTGAACTTGAACTTGAACTTGAACTTGACCTTGAACTTGAACTTGAACTTGAACTTGAACTTGACCTTGACTTTGACCTTGAACTTGAACTTGAACTTGAACTTGACCTTGACCTTGACCTTGAACTTGAACTTGACCTTGAACTTGAACTTGACCTTGACCTTGAACTTGAACTTGACCAACAACGGGAGACCAGATTTGCTCAGAGCACCGGAGGTCCAGAGGCAGGGCCGTGTATCTCCCCTTCCCTTTGTGATCATTGCAAAGACATTCCTAGCTGATAGCGGGAGTGCCCATGAAGAAGCAAGCAGTGGGAGTGTGTTTGACACGACTGTGTGCCTCAACTCCACAAGGGGCCTTTCCTCTCGAAGTTGGCCCCATGTCCCCTTGGGGAGGGTGTCATGCCTCTTTTCTCCACACTGCCAAAGGGTGGAGCAAAGCTCGCTCTGTCAGAGGTACAAAAACAGCAATTGAATGGATTTTCAAGCTCTTGCTAGGCTGCACCCTTTCAGGGCCCACTTTACTGAAACAGGTGCTCTGTGGCCCCCGGTTGGGTATGCAGGTTCACAAACAGGGTGAGATCCTGTCCAAGCCAACAATTTTCCTGAAAGACCTAGGCTCACTAAAGCTCTCCTCCAGAGCAAAGGGGATAGAGGAGATGTATGGAGGAGTCTTTGCCTTTCCCTGTGAGTGTGGGGCTACTCCCTACGGCCCCAAGCTCAGGGATAACTGCCTCTAAGAAAGGAATGGCAAGAAGCGCTAATCTTGGAGGTTGGGACAGGGAGTTCGCAGCATGTGGGGAAAGAAAGACTTCTTCGGGGAAGAAGAGGCAACCACCGGGGGTGTGTTCGCAAGCCTCTATTTGGAAGGAACACGTTTGCTTATACAACTCAAGACCTCCAGATCTGCTCAGAGGACTGAAGTTCCAGAGACAGGGCCATGTATCTCCCCTTCCCTTTGAGATCCTTGCCAAGACATTCCTAGCAGATTGTCGGAGTGCCCATGAAGAAGCAAGCAGCGGGAGTGTGCTTGACATCACTGGCTGCCTACCTGGGCTCAGCTCCTCAAGGGGCCTTTCTCTCCTGGTAGGCCCTATGTCCCCTTTGGGAGAGGGTTGTGCCCTCTTCCCTCCACACTGCCAAAGGGTGGAGGTGGAGCAAACTCGTTCTCTCCGAGGTAAAAGAAAGACAAATTGGATGGATCTTTAAGCTCTTGCTATGCTGCACCCCTCCAGGACCCACTCGAGCAAAACAGGTGCCCTGTGGCCCCTAGGTCGGGTATGCAGGTTCACACACCGGGTGTGATCCCGTCAAAGCCAAGAATTTTCCTGACAGACCTAGGCTCACTAGAGCTCTCCTCCAGAGGAAAGGGGACAGAAAAGATGTGTGTGTGGAGGTGGCTCTGCCTTTCCAGGTCCCAATCTCAGGGATAACTGCCCCTAAGAAAGGAACTGCTGCTGCTGCTGCTGCTGCTGCTGCTGCTGCTGCTGCTGCTGCTGCTGCTGCTGCTGCTAAGTTGGTTCAGTCGTGTTCGACTCTGTGCGACGCCATAGACGGTAGCCCACTAGGCTCCCCCGTCCCTGGGATTCTCCAGGCAAGAACAGTAAGTGGGTTGCCATTGCCTTCTCCAATGCATGAAAGTGAAAATGAAAGTGCAGTCGCTCAGTCGTGTCCGACCCTCAGCGACCCCATGGACTGCAGCCTACCAGGCTTCTCTGTCCATAGGATTTTCTGAAAGGAACTGCAAGAAGCACTTTTCCAGGAGGCTGGGAAAGGGAGTTTGCAGGATGTGGGGAAAGAGAGCCTCCTTCGGGGAAGAATAGGCGGCCACTTGTTTTGTGTTGCAAACCTCTATTTGGAAGGAACAGGTTAGCTTATACAAAGGGAGACCTCCAGATCTGCTCAGAGGACCGAAGTTGCAGAGGCAGGTCGGTGTATCTTCCCTTCACTTTGCGATCCTTGCAAAGACATTCCTTGCTGCTAGATGACTCAGCAAGGGCCTTTGAGACTGTTGTTTTCTTTCCTAGGTTCAAAGATTCCTTCAGTTCCTAATATAGATATCCTAGAAATGATATGACATCCGTGAAAATCTGATATGTCCTGGTCAAATGCTGTCAGTTATCATTCTAGTTATCATATTAAAGCATTTCAAGTCGCAGCAGTGACCAGATGACATTGTCAATTTCTATTTCATCAGGTTTTAACCATGTCCTCTGTGGTTTCACACTGATGCCTTTGCAGAAATACTGCTACTTCAAGATACATGGAAAATACTTTTTTTAAGCTTACTGATAATTTGTTTGTTTGTTTGCTTGTCTTCTGGTAAGCTGCTACCAGATGGAATTTAGTCTCCTCTCTAGGTTAAGAGAACTAAGTTTTCTTAGAATGCAATTTTTGATCACAGACTATGAGTTTCTCTACCTTTCATTGATTTATAATTGTTTTCATCATCTGTTTTTTTACTTCGGTAAAGTAAATAAGCCTTATTTAAGATTTTGGTACATGTAGGATGGACTACGCTTTCCCCACTCTTGCAAGTTCCCTTAACCCTTCAGATTCTTCTCGTGGGACCAAGATCTCACTTTCCTCCAGAGGGACAATCCAAGCTTTTTATCAGTTGATCTGCCCCTGACATCAGAGTCAAGTTGAGCACGAGTTGGCCTATAATTTAGGCATGAAACTATGACTACATAAAGAAAAGGTGACTTTATGATTCAGGGATGGCCATGATATGCTTTGCACTTCAGAGAAAATGGGTTAAAATGATTTTTTTTTCCTTCAAAACTGCACACCCAGTTCTTTCAGCATATGCAATTGAAAACATCTAGTCATTAGGTCAGTTTTCATTCCAATCCCAAAGAAAGGCAATGACAAAGACTATTCAAGCTGCTGCACAATTGCACTCATCTCACACACTAGTAAAGTAATGCTCAAAATTCTCCAAGTTCACATGAACTGTGAACTTCCAGATGTTCAAGAGGGATTTAAAAAATGCAGAGAAACCAGAGATCAAATTGCCAACATCCACTGGATCATTGAAAAAGCAAGAGAGTTCCGGAAAAAAAAAACCATCTATTTCTGCTTTATTGACAATGCCAAAGCCTTTGACTGTGTGGATCACAAGAAGCTGGGAAAAATTCTGAAAGAGATGGGAATACCAGACCACCTGACCTGTCTCTTGAGAAACCTGTATGCAGGTCAGGAAGAAACAGTTCGAACTGGACATGGAACAACAGACTGGTTCTACATAGGAAAAGGAACATGTCAAGGCTGTATATTGTCACCCTGCTTATTTAACTTATATGCAGAGTACAGCATGAGAAACACTGGGCTGGAGGAAGCACACGCTGGAATCAAGGTTGCTGGGAGAAATATCAATAATCTCAGATATTCAGATGACACCACCCTTATGGCAGAAAGTGAAGAAGAGCTAAAGAGTCTCCTGATGAAAGTGAAAGAGGAGAGTGAAAAAGTTAGCTTAAAGCTCAGCATTCAGAAAACTACAATCATTGCATCCAGTCTCATCACTTCATGGCAAATAGATGGGAAAACATTGGAAACAGCAGCAGACTATTTTGGGGGGCTTGGAAATCACTGCAGGTGATGGCTGCCTCCATGAACTTAAAACATATTTATGACTTGGAAGAAAAGTGATGACCAAACTAGACAGCATATTAAAAAGCCGAGACGTTGCTTTGCCAACAAAGACCCATCCGGTCAAGGCTATGGTTTTTCCATATGTCATGGATGGATATGAAAGATGTACTATAAAGAAAGTGACAGCTGAAAATTTGATGCTTTTGAACAGTGGTGTTGGAGAAGATGCTTGTAGGTCGCTTAGACTACAAGGAGACGCAACCACTCCATCCTAAAGGAAATCAGGTCTGAATATCCATTGGAAGGACTAATACTGAACCTGAAACTCCAATACTTTGGCCACTTGATGTGAAGAGCTGACTCACTTGGAAGTTGCTTTGATTTGCCTATGAGTGTGGGAGCCCTCCCTGGGCAAAGGGCCTCAGGGGTCATTGCCACTGAATCATGACATCCAAGCAAGCGCATTCCAGCTGTGTGACATGCAGGAAGCAGGAGACTGGGAAAACTGTCTTCCTTAGAGGAAGGAAAGTCATCCACAGAGAGTGTGTTTTCAGGCCTCTCTTTGCAGCAAGTGTTTTGCTTCTCAGACATCAGAGCTGCAGGCTTGCTCTGAGGGCCTCAATTCCAGAGTCAGGGCTGTGTGTCTCACTGCACTTTCCAAGCATTGCAGACACATTCCTAGGTTGGAGCAGTGCTTCCCATGAGAAAGAAGCCTCGGGAGTGTGTCTGAGCGGGCTGAGTGCCATGCTAGGGTCACCTAGTCGAGGGCACCTTGCACATCCAATGGGCCCCAGGCGAGTAGCTATGGACCGGCCCCTCGGTTGAGATATCCCAAAGCAGGGAACAAAGCTAGCTCTGTCTGTCAGAAGGAGGAAAACAGCAATGGGATGGATTTTCAAGCAGTTGCTCAGTCACACCACGTGAGGGCTCCGCGGGAAAGAAATGCGAATTTTGGCCTCTAGGCCCAGTATCCAGATGTGTGCACAGGATATTTTCCCCACAGGATCCAAGAATGTTCCAGACAGACCTAAGCTCACTAGCTCTCTCCTGCAGAGGAAATGAAATATTGTTGCTGAACCACGAAAAGATGCTGGGATTCTTGGCTTATGGAGGAGAAGAATTCAATCCAGGGCCCAAGACGAGGCTTGATTGCTCAGAGCTTTTGTGCAATCGAGTCTTATTCAAGTAGAAAGGAGATAGAGAAAGCTTCTGACAGAGACATCACAAGGGGCAGAAAGTGTACCCCCTTGCTAGTGTTAGTAATGGAGTTATATACTCTCCAATAAGTTATTACAACGAACAAAAGAATGTCTGGAGGTTGTAAAGACTCACTAGACCTACTCCCATCATTTACATTTTAAGATAACAGGATTAGCCAGAAGGTTTTTCCAGAGACCGTCCTCAAGAAGGATGCATGATTGTTATGTAATCCGAAGGAATGTAGAGGGAAAAAAGTGTGCCCTTTCTTCCTCCTTGAGAATTCTAGACCCCTCTCTCCTTGGGGACCCTCGAACTTCTTATAAACCTGCCTTGGCAATGACTCTCTCCGAAACATGATTGAACAGCCGTTTGGAGCTTCCTTTGACTTTCCCTGGGAGGGAGGGAGCCCTCCCTGAGCACAGGGCCTCAGGGGCCATGGCCAATGAAAACTAATCTCCCAGTAAGTGCTTTTCAGCCCTGTGTGACTCTCAGCCCACAGGAGGCTGAGAAAACTCTCTTCCTTGGAGGAAGGAAAGGCAGCCCAAGAGTGTGTTTTCAGGCCTGTATCTTGCAGCAAGTGTTTGGCTTGTTAGACATAAGACCTGCAGGCCTGCTCCAACAGACTCCATTCCAGAATCAGGGCCTTGTGTCTCCCTGCAGTTTCCTGGCCTCGCAAACACATTCCTAGGGGAGAGCAGTCCTGCCCATGGGGAAGCAGGCTGCGGGAGTGTGTCTGAGGGGGCCAGGTGCCATGCTGGGGTCACCTGGTCGAGGGCACCTTGCACCTCCAATGGACCCCAGGCAAGGAGTTGCAGGCCACCACCTTGCTTCTGAAATCCCAAAGTGGGGAGCAAAGCTCGCTCTGTCAGAGGGAAGAAAACAGCAACAGGATGGATTTTCAAGCAGTTGCTAGGCTGTACTGCGTTAGGGCTCCAAGGAAGAAAAATGCAGATGTTAGCCCCTACGACTGGTATCCAGGTGGGCTCCCAGGATGATTTCCCCGCAGGATCCAAGAACGTTCCAGACAGACCTGGGCTCACTAGCTCCCTCCTGCAGAGGAAACATGATAGAACAGCTGTTTGGAGGTTGCTTTGACTTCCCCTGGGAGGGTAGGATCCCTCCCTGGGTGCAGGGCCTCAGGGGCCATTGCCGCTGAGAAATGCCCTCTAAGCCAGACCTTTCCAGCCTTGTATGACTCAGCACGGAGGAGACTGGAAAAGCTATCTTCCTTGGAGGAAGGAAAGGCAGCCCCAGAGAGTGTGTTTTCACACCTGTATCTCGCAGCAAGCGTTTGCCGTCTCAGACGTCAGACCTCCAGGCCTGCTCCAACGGCCTCAGTTCCAGAGTCAGGGCCGTGTGTCTCCCTGCATTTTCTGAGCCTTGGGAACACATTCCTAGGTCAGAACAGTCCTGCCCATGGGGAAGGAGGCTGCGGGAGTGTGTCTGAGGGGGTCGGGTGCCATGCTGGGGTCCAGTAGACCTGGTACCTCCAATAGACCCCAGGACAACAGCGGTGGGGCTCCCCCTGGCTTCCGAAATGCCAAAGCGAGAAGCAAAGCTAGCTCTATCAGAAGGAAGAAAAGAGCAATTAGATGGATGTTCAGGCTGTTGCTGGGCCGCACCACTTCAGGTTACCCCCCGAGAGGAGCAGGCGCCCTGTGGCCCCTCGGTCCCATATGCAGGTTAACACACAGGATGTGTCCCCATAGGAGCCAAGAATTTTCCTGACAGACCTAGGCTCACTAGAGCTCTCCTACAGGGCAAAAGGGATAGAACAGACTGTGGATGTGACTCTGCCTTTCCCAGCGAGCATGGGGCCCTCCCTACGGCCCCGGGCTCCAGGGAAAATTGTCCCTGAAAAATGACCTCCAAGAAGCGCTTTTCCAGCAGGCTGGGATGCAGAGTTCACAGGATGTGGGGAAAGTGATCGTCCTTCAGGGAAGAAGAGGCAGCCACCCAGTGTGTGTTTGCAAGCCTGTATTTGGAAGAAACTGGTTTGCTTCTTCAAGGGGAGACCTCCAGGTCTGCTCAGAGGACCGAAACTCCAGAGGCAGCACCATGCATCTCCCCTGTCCTTTCTGAGCCTTGGAAAGACATTCCTAGCTTATAGCGGTATTGCTCATGAAGAAGCAGGATGCAGGAATGTGTCAGACATGACTGGGTGCCTTCCTGGGTTCAGCTCCGTGAGGGGCCTTTCCACTCAAAGTAGGTCCCATGCCTCCTTGGGGAGGAAGTGGGGCCCGCTTGCCTCCAAATTGCCAAAGGCTGGAACAAAGCTAGTTCTATCAGAGGTAAGAAAAGAGCAATTGGATGGATGTGGAAGCTGTTGCTGGGCCGCACTGCTTCAGGCCCCCCACCCCTCC
Organism: Ovis canadensis; assembly: GCF_042477335.2. Taxonomy (NCBI): domain Eukaryota; kingdom Metazoa; phylum Chordata; class Mammalia; order Artiodactyla; family Bovidae; genus Ovis; species Ovis canadensis. The sequence goes on along the minus strand of NC_091262.1, from coordinate 1,865,455 downwards.
GGCCCCGAGAGAAACAGGCGCCCTGTGGCCCCTCGGTCCTGTATGCAGTTTCACACATAGAATGTGTCCCCATAGGAGCCAAGAATTTTCCTGACAGACCTAGGCTCACTAGAGCTCTCCTACAGAGCAAAGGGGATGGGACAGATGTGTGGCTGTGGCTCTGCCTTTCCCTGGGAGTGTGGAGCCACTCCCTATGGCCCCGGGCTCCAGGGGAAATTGCCCCTGAATAATGACCTCCAAGAAGCGCTTTTCCAACTGGCTGAGACGTGGAGTTCTCAGGATGCAGGGAAAGCGAGTGTCCCTTCGGGGAAGCAAAGGCAGTCACCTGTTATCATTACTTACTAGAATAGTAGGTACCTTCTCTGGTTGGGCAGAGGCCTTCCCTACCTGATCTGAAAAAGAAAATGAAGTAGCTCGCTGATTTGAGAAATAATTCCCAGACTTGGGTTTCCAACCAGTATAGAATCCGACAATGGCCCTGTCTTTGTAGCCGCGTTAATTAACAGGTATGTGAAGCTCTAAATATCAGTGGAAATTACATACAGCATATAGGCCCCAGTGTTCTGGAATGGTGGAAAGAAACAACCAAACTCCTGAAGAGACTCTTTCAAAATGGATCATAGAGACTGACTGTACATGGATGGGCTTACTTCTGGCAGACTTACTCATATTACGGGTAACTGCACGTTCCCATTGTTGTTGTCCTTATGAAATTTTCTATGGGAGAACCCCCCACCCCAAATGAGGCAGGTGTTAGCAGATTTGCCACAAGTAAGGAGGTGGGATTTCACAGCAGCTGGAACAATTAGGTAAGGTAATAAATCAGGTAACTAAGTTTGTGTAAAAAAAAATATCATTCCCCCTTGAGGAACAGATTCATGAATTTGTGCTCAGTGATCAGGTGTGGCTCAATGACTGGAAACACAATTCCTTGGCCTGACATCGGAAAGGTCCTTATACTGTTGTTTTAGCCACAATTCTGAAAGAGAAGGGAATACTAGACCACCTAACCTGCCTCTTGAGAAATCTGTATGACGGTCAGGAAGCAACAGTTAGAGCAGGACATGGAACAACATACTGGTTCCAAAAAGGAAAAGGAGTATGTCAAGGCTGTATATTGTCACCCTGTTTATTTAGCTTATATGCAGACTACATCATGAAAAATGCTGGGATGGAAGATACCTGAGCTGGAATCAAGATTGCCGGAAGAAATAGCAATAAACTTAGATATGCAGATGTCACCACCATTATGGCAGAATGGGAAGAGGAACGCGTATGTCGGGGAACTTCTTGAGTTGCAGCAAAGGTGTGAAGGACCCTTTCGAAGTTCCAGAGGTTAGGTGTGGTTAGTCTCGAGATGCCTCAGCAGAAATGGGCCTCATGGCGCCTGGAATGGAGAGGCTTCTAGATATTCCCCAGTTTCAGCAGGTGCTCTCAAGTTACCACGGGGACTTCAGGGACCCGCTCTGGCGGCCTCAGGAAAGGCCAGTCATCATGCGTGTTGCTAGGGGGCCTCTCGTGATTCCTCTCCCGTCGGTGCCGGGGCCTAAGACGTTGTGTGGAGTCGGGGCCGGAACCTGAGGATTCCTCACCAATGCCGACATGGATCTTGGGGTAATTATGGAGTCTCCCCAGGGGAGTCAGTCCTCGTCTCGAGAGGGGGCATGCAGGTGCGCTTTCCTCCTGATCTGTAGCAGCAGTGTCACGCTTCCCATCTCGTGAGTCATGGGATCTGTGGCTTTCCCTCCAGGATTTTCCACGAGTCTTTCCCACGAGGCTTTCCCACAGGGCTGTCCCACGAGGCTTTCGCACAGGGCTGTCTCACGTGCCACCTTGGTGGCAGTCGATCCTTGGCGTGAAAGTCGAGGCAGTGCAGGGAAAACAGGTTCCTCTGGAATGGACTGAGACATCTGGGGGACTCTTGGAATGGTGGAACGACGCTGGCGTACCTCTCGCCTTTCCTGTGGAGAGCGCCTCCTCTTGAGATGCGACGGGAACGCCCAGAATTCTTTCCCGGCCACCAGCGAAAGGATCCCTCATCACGAGCTACGAGCGGAAATGGGGCTCTTCTGGATGTGGGCCGGACCCTCGTGCTTCCTCTCGAGTGGAGACGGGTATGTCAGGCAACTTCTTGAGTTGCAGCAAGGGTGTGAAGGGCCTTTTGGAAGTTACAGACTGTAGGTTTGATTAGCTTCGAGAAGCCTCAACGGAAAAGGGCCTCATCTCGCCTGGAGGGCAAAACCTCCTGGATTTTCTCGAGTTGCGGCAGGTGCTCTCGACTTACGACGGGGACCTCAGGGACCCTCTCTGGTGGCCTCAGGAAAGGCCAATCCCCATGCGAGTTGCTCGGGGGCCTCTAGGCATTCCTCTCCTTTCGATGCCGGGGCCTAAGACCTTGTGTGGAGTCGGGGCCAGAACCTGAGGATTCCTCTCCAGGGCTGACATGGATCTTGGGGTACTTCTGGAGTCTCCCCAGGGGAGTAAGTCCTCGTCTCGAATGCGGGCATGCACGTGCGCTTTCCTCCAGAGCAGTAGCAGCAGTGTCACCCTTCCTGTCGCGTGGATCAAGTAATCTGTGGCTTTCCCACGAGGCTTTCCCACAGGGCTGTCCCACGTGCCACCGTGGTGGGAGTCGATCCTCGGCGTGAAACTCGAGGCAGTGCAGGGAAAACAGGTTCCGCTGGAATGGACTGAGACATCTGGGGGACTCTGGGAATGGCGCAAAGACCCTGGAGTTCCTCTCGCCTTTCCTGTGGAGAGCGCCTCCTCTTGAGATGCGCCAGGAACGCCCAGAAATCTTTCCCGGGCAAGCAGCGAAAGGATCCCTCATCTCGAGCTACGAGGCGGAAACGGGACTCCTCTGGATGTGTGCAGGACCCGCGTGCTTCCTCTCGAGTGGAGACGGGTATGTCGGGGAGCTTCTTGAGTTGCAGCAAGGGTGTGAAGGACCTTTTGGAAGTTCCAGAGGTTAGGTGTGACTAGCCTTCAAAAGGAACAGCGGAAATGGGCCTCATCTTGCCTGGAGGGCAAAACCTCCTGGATTTTCTCGAGTTGCGGCAGGTGCTCTCTACTTATGACAGGGACCTCAGGGACCCGCTCTGGTGGCCTCAGGAAAGGCCTGTCCCCATGTGAGTTGGTCGCGGGCCTCTCGGGATTCCTCTCCCTTGGATGCTGGAGCCTAAGACCTTGTGTGGAGTCGGGCCCGGAACCTGAGGATTCCTCTCCAGTGCTGACATGGATCTTGGGGTACTTCTGGAGTCTCCCCAGGGAAGTAAGTCCTCATTTCGAATGGGGGCATGCACGTGCCCTTTCCTCCAGAGCTGTAGCAGCAGTGTCACGCTTCCTATCAACTGCATCATGGTATCTGTGGCTTTCCCTCGAGGTTTTCCCACAAGGCTTTCCCATGAGGCTTTCCCACAGGGCTGTCCCATGTGCCACCGTGGTGTGAGTCGATCTGCGGCGTGAAAGTCGAGGCAGTGGAGGGAAAACACCTTCCTCTGGAATGGACTGGGACATCTGGGGGACTCTGAGAATGGTGGCACGACCCTGGAGTTCCTCTCGCCTTTCCTGTGGAGAGCGCCTCCTCTTGAGATGCGACAGGAACGCCCAGAATTCTTTCCCGACCAAGCAGGGAAAGGATCCCTCATCTGGAACTACAATGCGGAAACGGGGCTCCTCTTGATGTGGGCGGGACCATTGTGCTTCCTCTAGAGTGGACAGGGGTAGTCGGGGAACCTCTTGAGTTGCAGCAAGGGTGTGAAGGACCTTTTGGAAGTTCCAGAGGTTAGTTGTGATTAGTGTCGAGAAGCATCGGCGGAAATGGGCCTCATTTCGCCTGGAGGGGAGTACCTCCTGGATTTTCTCGAGTTGCGGCAGGTGCTCTCGTCTTACGACGGTGACTTAAGGCACCCGCTCTGGTGGCCTCAGGACTGGCCAGTCCCCATTCGAGTTGCTCGGGGGCCGCTCGGGATTCCTCTCCCTTCGATGCCGGGGCCTAAGACCTTGTGTGGAGTCGGAGGCGGAACCTGAGGATTCCTCTCCAGTGCTGACATGGATCTTGCGGTACTTCTGGAGTCTGCCCAGGAGAGTCAGTCCTCGTCTCGAGAGGGGGCATGCACGTGCGCTTTCCTCCCGAGCTGTAGTAGCAGTGTCACGCTTCCCGTCGTGTCGATCATGGGATCTGTGGCTTTCCCTCGAGGCTTTCCCATGAGGCTTTCCCACGAGGCTTTCCCACAGGGCTGTCTCACGTGCCACCCTGGTGTGAGTCGATCCTCGGCGTGAAAGTCGAGGCAGTGCAGGGAAAGGAGGTTCCTCAGGAATGGACTGGGACATCTGGGGGACTCTGGGAATGGTGGCACGACCCTGGAGTTCCTCTCGCCTTTCCTTTGGAGAGTGCCTGCTCTTGAGATGCGACGGGAACGCCGGGAATTCTTTCCCGACCAAGCAGGGAAAGGATCCCTCATCTCGAGCTACGAGGTGGAAACGGGGCTCCTCTGGATGTGGGCCGAACGCCGTGCTTTCTTTCGACTGGAGACGGGTATGTCGGGGAACTTCTTGAGTTGCAGTAAGGGTGTCAAGGACCCTTTGGAAGTTCCAGAGGTTAGATGTGATTAGCCTCGAGACGCCTCAGCCAAAATGGGCCACATCTCGCCCGGAGGGGGGAACCTCCTGGTTTTCTCGAGTTGCGGCTTGTGCTCTCGACTTACGACGGGGACCTCATGGACCCGCTCTGTTGGCCTCAGGAAAGGTCATTCCCCATGCGAGTTGCTCGGTGGCCTCTCAGGATTCCTCGCCCGTCGATGCCGGCGCCTAAGACCTTGTGTGGAGTCGGACCAGAACCTGAGGATTCCTCTCCCGTGCTCACATGGATCTTGGCGTACTTCTGGAGTCTCCCAAGGGGCGTCAGTCCTCGTCTCGAGTGGGGTCATGCAGGTGTGCTTTCCTCCTGAGCAGTAGCAGCAGTGTCTCGCTTCCCGTCTTGTGGATCAAGGGATCTGTGTCTTTCCCTCGAGGCTTTTCCATGGGCTTTCCCACAGGGCTATTCCACGTGCCACCATGCAGTGCTGGGAAAACAGGAACCTCCTTCCCCACATAGGGGGTACACTGTCCCCTTGGGCGTGTATCTCCGGGGCATTCGCGCTTGGGGGTTGCCACGGATGTTGGCCTCAGGCTCCACATGAGAAAAGCCCCTAATGGCATTAGCTGCCGGTCCAGACGCTGGCCCCTCAGGTCTCTGGCCGGAGCCTTGGGCTCCAGGCAACTCAAAGCCCTCGGGGCTGGTGCTCTGGGACTGCTGTAGGGAAAGGACGCCAGGAGCCCACGGAGGAGTTGGGGAGGCGCAGGTGGCATATGGAGGCGAGGACAGCGTGGGATCTAGGTGGAGGCGCTGGAGAGAGCGTCCGTTGTCCCGGAATGCCTCGGAGGAGCCAGCGGGGGACAGTCCAGGCCCAGGGACCTGTGGTATGTGAAAAGGTGGGAAACCCCAGAACAAGGCAGGCTGGGAAAGGGGGCATGGGCGGCCAATTCAAAGGGACCTAGGGGGCGTTTCCTGGGCGGTGAGCTCCCTTGGCACTGCTGAGGGCCCCTGATTGATCCACCCGGGGTTGATCCCACCATCCGCTGCGAGGGAGGGCCACAAACCAAAGCCCCCGAACTGCCCACCCACCCCAACGGGGATCTTGGCGGTCCGGGGCACAGCTGTGCCCGGGAAAAGCCCACTCACTCCACGGGACTCCGTCCAGGGTCTCTGCTTGGAAAGAGGCCAGGGGCGGCCCCCTCCATCTACGCACCCAAACCCTATTGACGTCAATGGGGGTGGAGACGCCTCCCGCTCTCCAGAGTCCTGGGCTGCTGGGTCCCCGCCCACTCGGCCAGCAGTCTGCAGCGCTCCTGTGTGCCTCTCCCACCATGGCTTCGTCCAGCTCCTCCAGCACCTCAAGCGGTACGTTTGCCCTCGGTCCCTGGGGTCGGATCACGTCTCAGGGGATTTGCGGGTGGCCCGGGCAAGGGCTCTCGGCCCACGTGTCGACCCCCGCTCCCGCCCGAGAACGGCGGGGACCCATCGGCCGGGCCCGGGGTTCCCAGGCGTCAGGTGTGCCCAAAGTTGGAGGGCGTTGCATCGTTCGTTCATCTTGCTCCTTTGGCACACACATGGCTTCTCCGTTCTCTTTTCTGGGAAGACAGTGTTGTTTTAGGGGGCGTGCTGCGGGAGTCAGGGGCCGGTGGGAGCGGGTGCTGTGCTGGGATGAGGCCCTTTATCCTCACATCTTCCTGTGGGAATGGGAGTCGGGGAGCTCTGTGGCCTTGCCGCCTTCAGTGGCTTCCTCTGCACACGGGCTTAGTGCCTTCTGCCTTCTGTCAGTCGTTACGGGGTTTGGGCTTCGCTTTGGCGGCCTTGGCCTTGGCCCTGGCCTGGGCCTTGGCCTTACCCTTGGCGTTGCCCTTGCCCTTGCCCTTGGCCTTCGGCTTGGCCTTCCCTAGGCCTTGTCCTTGGCCTTACCTTGTCCTTGCCCTTACCTTTTCCTTGCCCTTAAACTTAAACTTGACCTTGACTTTGACCTTGAACTTGACCTTGACTTTGACCTTGAACTTGAACTTGAACTTGACCTTGACCTTGAACTAGAACTTGAACTTGACCTTGACCTTGACCTTGACCTTGAACTTGACCTTGACCTTGACCTTGAACTTGAACTTGACCTTGACCTTGATTTTGACCTTGACCTTGAACTTGAACTTGAACTTGACCTTGACTTTGACCTTGAACTTGAACTTGAACTTCACCTTGACTTTGACCTTGAACTTGAACTTGAACTTGACCTTGAACTTGACCTTGACTTTGACCTTGAACTTGAACTTGAACTTGACCTTGACTTTGACCTTGAACTTGAACTTGAACTTCACCTTGACTTTGACCTTGAACTTGAACTTGAACTTGACCTTGAACTTGACCTTGAACTTGAACTTGAACTTGACCTTGACGTTGACCTTGAACTTGAACTTGAACCTGACCTTGACGTTGACCTTGAACTTGAACTTGAACTTGACCTTGAACTTGACCTTGACCTTGACTTTGACCTTGAACTTGAACTTGAACTTGACCTTGACCTTGACCTTGAACTTGAACTTGACCTTGACCTTGACCTTGACCTTGAACTTGAACTTGAACTTGACCTTGACTTTGACCTTGAACTTGAACTTGAACTTGACCTTGACTTTGACCTTGAACTTGAACTTGAACTTGACCTTGACTTTGACCTTGAACTTGAACTTGAACTTGAACTTGAACTTGACCTTGACCTTGACCTTGAACTTGAACTTGAACTTGAACTTGACCTTGACCTTGAACTTGAACTTGAACTTGAACTTGACCTTGACCTTGAATTTGACCTTGAACTTGAACTTGAACTTGAACTTGACCTTGAACTTGAACTTGAACTTGACCTTGACTTTGACCTTGAACTTGAACTTGAACTTGACTTTGACCTTGAACTTGAACTTGAACTTGACCTTGACTTTGACCTTGAACTTGAACTTGAACTTGACTTTGACCTTGAACTTGAACTTGAACTTGACCTTGACTTTGACCTTGAACTTGAACTTGAACTTGAACTTGACTTTGACCTTGAACTTGAACTTGAACTTGAACTTGAACTTGAACTTGAACTTGACTTTGACCTTGAACTTGAACTTGAACTTGAACTTGAACTTGAACTTGAACTTGACTTTGACCTTGAACTTGAACTTGAACTTGAACTTGAACTTGACTTTGACCTTGAACTTGAACTTGAACTTGAACTTGAACTTGAACTTGAACTTGAACTTGACTTTGACCTTGAACTTGAACTTGAACTTGACCTTGAACTTGAACTTGAACTTGAACTTGACCTTGAACTTGAACTTGACCTTGACTTTGACCTTGAACTTGAACTTGAACTTGAACTTGACCTTGACCTTGACCTTGACCTTGAACTTGAACTTGAACTTGAACTTGACCTTGAACTTGAACTTGACCTTGACCTTGACCTTGAACTTGACCAACAACGGGAGACCAGATTTGCTCAGAGCACCGGAGGTCCAGAGGCAGGGCCGTGTATCTCCCCTTCCCTTTGTGATCATTGCAAAGACATTCCTAGCTGATAGCGGGAGTGCCCATGAAGAAGCAAGCAGTGGGAGTGTGTTTGACACGACTGTGTGCCTCAACTCCACAAGGGGCCTTTCCTCTCGAAGTTGGCCCCATGTCCCCTTGGGGAGGGTGTCATGCCTCTTTTCTCCACACTGCCAAAGGGTGGAGCAAAGCTCGCTCTGTCAGAGGTACAAAAACAGCAATTGAATGGATTTTCAAGCTCTTGCTAGGCTGCACCCTTTCAGGGCCCACTTTACTGAAACAGGTGCTCTGTGGCCCCCGGTTGGGTATGCAGGTTCACAAACAGGGTGAGATCCTGTCCAAGCCAACAATTTTCCTGAAAGACCTAGGCTCACTAAAGCTCTCCTCCAGAGCAAAGGGGATAGAGGAGATGTATGGAGGAGTCTTTGCCTTTCCCTGTGAGTGTGGGGCTACTCCCTACGGCCCCAAGCTCAGGGATAACTGCCTCTAAGAAAGGAATGGCAAGAAGCGCTAATCTTGGAGGTTGGGACAGGGAGTTCGCAGCATGTGGGGAAAGAAAGACTTCTTCGGGGAAGAAGAGGCAACCACCGGGGGTGTGTTCGCAAGCCTCTATTTGGAAGGAACACGTTTGCTTATACAACTCAAGACCTCCAGATCTGCTCAGAGGACTGAAGTTCCAGAGACAGGGCCATGTATCTCCCCTTCCCTTTGAGATCCTTGCCAAGACATTCCTAGCAGATTGTCGGAGTGCCCATGAAGAAGCAAGCAGCGGGAGTGTGCTTGACATCACTGGCTGCCTACCTGGGCTCAGCTCCTCAAGGGGCCTTTCTCTCCTGGTAGGCCCTATGTCCCCTTTGGGAGAGGGTTGTGCCCTCTTCCCTCCACACTGCCAAAGGGTGGAGGTGGAGCAAACTCGTTCTCTCCGAGGTAAAAGAAAGACAAATTGGATGGATCTTTAAGCTCTTGCTATGCTGCACCCCTCCAGGACCCACTCGAGCAAAACAGGTGCCCTGTGGCCCCTAGGTCGGGTATGCAGGTTCACACACCGGGTGTGATCCCGTCAAAGCCAAGAATTTTCCTGACAGACCTAGGCTCACTAGAGCTCTCCTCCAGAGGAAAGGGGACAGAAAAGATGTGTGTGTGGAGGTGGCTCTGCCTTTCCAGGTCCCAATCTCAGGGATAACTGCCCCTAAGAAAGGAACTGCTGCTGCTGCTGCTGCTGCTGCTGCTGCTGCTGCTGCTGCTGCTAAGTTGGTTCAGTCGTGTTCGACTCTGTGCGACGCCATAGACGGTAGCCCACTAGGCTCCCCCGTCCCTGGGATTCTCCAGGCAAGAACAGTAAGTGGGTTGCCATTGCCTTCTCCAATGCATGAAAGTGAAAATGAAAGTGCAGTCGCTCAGTCGTGTCCGACCCTCAGCGACCCCATGGACTGCAGCCTACCAGGCTTCTCTGTCCATAGGATTTTCTGAAAGGAACTGCAAGAAGCACTTTTCCAGGAGGCTGGGAAAGGGAGTTTGCAGGATGTGGGGAAAGAGAGCCTCCTTCGGGGAAGAATAGGCGGCCACTTGTTTTGTGTTGCAAACCTCTATTTGGAAGGAACAGGTTAGCTTATACAAAGGGAGACCTCCAGATCTGCTCAGAGGACCGAAGTTGCAGAGGCAGGTCGGTGTATCTTCCCTTCACTTTGCGATCCTTGCAAAGACATTCCTTGCTGCTAGATGACTCAGCAAGGGCCTTTGAGACTGTTGTTTTCTTTCCTAGGTTCAAAGATTCCTTCAGTTCCTAATATAGATATCCTAGAAATGATATGACATCCGTGAAAATCTGATATGTCCTGGTCAAATGCTGTCAGTTATCATTCTAGTTATCATATTAAAGCATTTCAAGTCGCAGCAGTGACCAGATGACATTGTCAATTTCTATTTCATCAGGTTTTAACCATGTCCTCTGTGGTTTCACACTGATGCCTTTGCAGAAATACTGCTACTTCAAGATACATGGAAAATACTTTTTTTAAGCTTACTGATAATTTGTTTGTTTGTTTGCTTGTCTTCTGGTAAGCTGCTACCAGATGGAATTTAGTCTCCTCTCTAGGTTAAGAGAACTAAGTTTTCTTAGAATGCAATTTTTGATCACAGACTATGAGTTTCTCTACCTTTCATTGATTTATAATTGTTTTCATCATCTGTTTTTTTACTTCGGTAAAGTAAATAAGCCTTATTTAAGATTTTGGTACATGTAGGATGGACTAAGCTTTCCCCACTCTTGCAAGTTCCCTTAACCCTTCAGATTCTTCTCGTGGGACCAAGATCTCACTTTCCTCCAGAGGGACAATCCAAGCTTTTTATCAGTTGATCTGCCCCTGACATCAGAGTCAAGTTGAGCACGAGTTGGCCTATAATTTAGGCATGAAACTATGACTACATAAAGAAAAGGTGACTTTATGATTCAGGGATGGCCATGATATGCCTTGCACTTCAGAGAAAATGGGTTAAAATGATTTTTTTTTTCCTTCAAAACTGCACACCCAGTTCTTTCAGCATATGCAATTGAAAACATCTAGTCATTAGGTCAGTTTTCATTCCAATCCCAAAGAAAGGCAATGACAAAGACTATTCAAGCTGCTGCACAATTGCACTCATCTCACACACTAGTAAAGTAATGCTCAAAATTCTCCAAGTTCACATGAACTGTGAACTTCCAGATGTTCAAGAGGGATTTAAAAAATGCAGAGAAACCAGAGATCAAATTGCCAACATCCACTGGATCATTGAAAAAGCAAGAGAGTTCCGGAAAAAAAAAAAACATCTATTTCTGCTTTATTGACAATGCCAAAGCCTTTGACTGTGTGGATCACAAGAAACTGGGAAAAATTCTGAAAGAGATGGGAATACCAGACCACCTGACCTGTCTCTTGAGAAACCTGTATGCAGGTCAGGAAGAAACAGTTCGAACTGGACATGGAACAACAGACTGGTTCTACATAGGAAAAGGAACATGTCAAGGCTGTATATTGTCACCCTGCTTATTTAACTTATATGCAGAGTACAGCATGAGAAACACTGGGCTGGAGGAAGCACACGCTGGAATCAAGGTTGCTGGGAGAAATATCAATAATCTCAGATATTCAGATGACACCACCCTTATGGCAGAAAGTGAAGAAGAGCTAAAGAGTCTCCTGATGAAAGTGAAAGAGGAGAGTGAAAAAGTTAGCTTAAAGCTCAGCATTCAGAAAACTACAATCATTGCATCCAGTCTCATCACTTCATGGCAAATAGATGGGAAAACATTGGAAACAGCAGCAGACTATTTTGGGGGGCTTGGGAATCACTGCAGGTGATGGCTGCCTCCATGAACTTAAAACATATTTATGACTTGGAAGAAAAGTGATGACCAAACTAGACAGCATATTAAAAAGCCGAGACGTTGCTTTGCCAACAAAGATCCATCCGGTCAAGGCTATGGTTTTTCCATATGTCATGGATGGATATGAAAGATGCACTATAAAGAAAGTGACAGCTGAAAATGTGATGCTTTTGAACAGTGGTGTTGGAGAAGATGCTTGTAGGTCGCTTAGACTACAAGGAGACGCAACCACTCCATCCTAAAGGAAATCAGGTCTGAATATCCATTGGAAGGACTAATACTGAACCTGAAACTCCAATACTTTGGCCACTTGATGTGAAGAGCTGACTCACTTGGAAGTTGCTTTGATTTGCCTATGAGTGTGGGAGCCCTCCCTGGGCAAAGGGCCTCAGGGGTCATTGCCACTGAATCATGACATCCAAGCAAGCGCATTCCAGCTGTGTGACATGCAGGAAGCAGGAGACTGGGAAAACTGTCTTCCTTAGAGGAAGGAAAGTCATCCACAGAGAGTGTGTTTTCAGGCCTCTCTTTGCAGCAAGTGTTTTGCTTCTCAGACATCAGAGCTGCAGGCTTGCTCTGAGGGCCTCAATTCCAGAGTCAGGGCTGTGTGTCTCACTGCACTTTCCAAGCATTGCAGACACATTCCTAGGTTGGAGCAGTGCTTCCCATGAGAAAGAAGCCTCGGGAGTGTGTCTGAGCGGGCTGAGTGCCATGCTAGGGTCACCTAGTCGAGGGCACCTTGCACATCCAATGTGCCCCAGGCGAGTAGCTATGGACCGGCCCCTCGGTTGAGATATCCCAAAGCAGGGAACAAAGCTAGCTCTGTCTGTCAGAAGGAGGAAAACAGCAATGGGATGGATTTTCAAGCAGTTGCTAAGTCACACCACGTGAGGGCTCCGCGGGAAAGAAATGCGAATTTTGGCCTCTAGGCCCAGTATCCAGATGTGTGCACAGGATATTTTCCCCACAGGATCCAAGAATGTTCCAGACAGACCTAAGCTCACTAGCTCTCTCCTGCAGAGGAAATGAAATATTGTTGCTGAACCACGAAAAGATGCTGGGATTCTTGGCTTATGGAGGAGAAGAATTCAATCCAGGGCCCAAGACGAGGCTTGATTGCTCAGAGCTTTTGTGCAATCGAGTCTTATTCAAGTAGAAAGGAGATAGAGAAAGCTTCTGACAGAGACATCACAAGGGGCAGAAAGTGTACCCCCTTGCTAGTGTTAGTAATGGAGTTATATACTCTCCAATAAGTTATTACAACGAACAAAAGAATGTCTGGAGGTTGTAAAGACTCACTAGACCTACTCCCATCATTTACATTTTAAGATAACAGGATTAGCCAGAAGGTTTTTCCAGAGACCGTCCTCAAGAAGGATGCATGATTGTTATATAATCCGAAGGAATGTAGAGGGAAAAAAGTGTGCCCTTTCTTCCTCCTTGAGAATTCTAGACCCCTCTCTCCTTGGGGACCCTCGAACTTCTTATAAACCTGCCTTGGCAATGACTCTCTCCGAAACATGATTGAACAGCCGTTTGGAGCTTCCTTTGACTTTCCCTGGGAGGGAGGGAGCCCTCCCTGAGCACAGGGCCTCAGGGGCCATGGCCAATGAAAACTAATCTCCCAGTAAGTGCTTTTCAGCCCTGTGTGACTCTCAGCCCACAGGAGGCTGAGAAAACTCTCTTCCTTGGAGGAAGGAAAGGCAGCCCAAGAGTGTGTTTTCAGGCCTGTATCTTGCAGCAAGTGTTTGGCTTGTTAGACATAAGACCTGCAGGCCTGCTCCAACAGACTCCATTCCAGAATCAGGGCCTTGTGTCTCCCTGCAGTTTCCTGGCCTCGCAAACACATTCCTAGGGGAGAGCAGTCCTGCCCATGGGGAAGCAGGCTGCGGGAGTGTGTCTGAGGGGGCCAGGTGCCATGCTGGGGTCACCTGGTCGAGGGCACCTTGCACCTCCAATGGACCCCAGGCAAGGAGTTGCAGGCCACCACCTTGCTTCTGAAATCCCAAAGTGGGGAGCAAAGCTCGCTCTGTCAGAGGGAAGAAAACAGCAACAGGATGGATTTTCAAGCAGTTGCTAGGCTGTACTGCGTTAGGGCTCCAAGGAAGAAAAATGCAGATGTTAGCCCCTACGACTGGTATCCAGGTGGGCTCCCAGGATGATTTCCCCGCAGGATCCAAGAACGTTCCAGACAGACCTGGGCTCACTAGCTCCCTCCTGCAGAGGAAACATGATAGAACAGCTGTTTGGAGGTTGCTTTGACTTCCCCTGGGAGGGTAGGATCCCTCCCTGGGTGCAGGGCCTCAGGGGCCATTGCCGCTGAGAAATGCCCTCTAAGCCAGACCTTTCCAGCCTTGTATGACTCAGCACGGAGGAGACTGGAAAAGCTATCTTCCTTGGAGGAAGGAAAGGCAGCCCCAGAGAGTGTGTTTTCACACCTGTATCTCGCAGCAAGCGTTTGCCGTCTCAGACGTCAGACCTCCAGGCCTGCTCCAACGGCCTCAGTTCCAGAGTCAGGGCCGTGTGTCTCCCTGCATTTTCTGAGCCTTGGGAACACATTCCTAGGTCAGAACAGTCCTGCCCATGGGGAAGGAGGCTGCGGGAGTGTGTCTGAGGGGGTCGGGTGCCATGCTGGGGTCCAGTAGACCTGGTACCTCCAATAGACCCCAGGACAACAGCGGTGGGGCTCCCCCTGGCTTCCGAAATGCCAAAGCGAGAAGCAAAGCTAGCTCTATCAGAAGGAAGAAAAGAGCAATTAGATGGATGTTCAGGCTGTTGCTGGGCCGCACCACTTCAGGTTACCCCCCGAGAGGAGCAGGCGCCCTGTGGCCCCTCGGTCCCATATGCAGGTTAACACACAGGATGTGTCCCCATAGGAGCCAAGAATTTTCCTGACAGACCTAGGCTCACTAGAGCTCTCCTACAGGGCAAAAGGGATAGAACAGACTGTGGATGTGACTCTGCCTTTCCCAGCGAGCATGGGGCCCTCCCTACGGCCCCGGGCTCCAGGGAAAATTGTCCCTGAAAAATGACCTCCAAGAAGCGCTTTTCCAGCAGGCTGGGATGCAGAGTTCACAGGATGTGGGGAAAGTGATCGTCCTTCAGGGAAGAAGAGGCAGCCACCCAGTGTGTGTTTGCAAGCCTGTATTTGGAAGAAACTGGTTTGCTTCTTCAAGGGGAGACCTCCAGGTCTGCTCAGAGGACCGAAACTCCAGAGGCAGCACCATGCATCTCCCCTGTCCTTTCTGAGCCTTGGAAAGACATTCCTAGCTTATAGCGGTATTGCTCATGAAGAAGCAGGATGCAGGAATGTGTCAGACATGACTGGGTGCCTTCCTGGGTTCAGCTCCGTGAGGGGCCTTTCCACTCAAAGTAGGTCCCATGCCTCCTTGGGGAGGAAGTGGGGCCCACTTGCCTCCAAATTGCCAAAGGCTGGAACAAAGCTAGTTCTATCAGAGGTAAGAAAAGAGCAATTGGATGGATGTGGAAGCTGTTGCTGGGCCGCACTGCTTCAGGCCCCCCACCCCTCCGGCCCCGAGAGAAACAGGCGCCCTGTGGCCCCTCGGTCCTGTATGCAGTTTCACACATAGAATGTGTCCCCATAGGAGCCAAGAATTTTCCTGACAGACCTAGGCTCACTAGAGCTCTCCTACAGAGCAAAGGGGATGGGACAGATGTGTGGCTGTGGCTCTGCCTTTCCCTGGGAGTGTGGAGCCACTCCCTATGGCCCCGGGCTCCAGGGGAAATTGCCCCTGAATAATGACCTCCAAGAAGCGCTTTTCCAACTGGCTGAGACGTGGAGTTCTCAGGATGCAGGGAAAGCGAGTGTCCCTTCGGGGAAGCAAAGGCAGTCACCTGTTATCATTACTTACTAGAATAGTAGGTACCTTCTCTGGTTGGGCAGAGGCCTTCCCTACCTGATCTGAAAAAGAAAATGAAGTAGCTCGCTGATTTGAGAAATAATTCCCAGACTTGGGTTTCCAACCAGTATAGAATCCGACAATGGCCCTGTCTTTGTAGCCGCGTTAATTAACAGGTATGTGAAGCTCTAAATATCAGTGGAAATTACATACAGCATATAGGCCCCAGTGTTCTGGAATGGTGGAAAGAAACAACCAAACTCTTGAAGAGACTCTTTCAAAATGGATCATAGAGACTGACTGTACATGGATGGGCTTGCTTCTGGCAGACTTACTCATATTACGGGTAACTGCACGTTCCCATAGTTGTTGTCCTTATGAAATTTTCTATGGGAGAACCCCCCACCCCAAATGAGGCAGGTGTTAGCAGATTTGCCACAAGTAAGGAGGTGGGATTTCACAGCAGCTGGAACAATTAGGTAAGGTAATAAATCAGGTAACTAAGTTTGTGTAAAAAAAATATCATTCCCCCTTGAGGAACAGATTCATGAATTTGTGCTCAGTGATCAGGTGTGGCTCAATGACTGGAAACACAATTCCTTGGCCTGACATCGGAAAGGTCCTTATACTGTTGTTTTAGCCACAATTCTGAAAGAGAAGGGAATACTAGACCACCTAACCTGCCTCTTGAGAAATCTGTATGAAGGTCAGGAAGCAACAGTTAGAGCAGGACATGGAACAACATACTGGTTCCAAAAAGGAAAAGGAGTATGTCAAGGCTGTATATTGTCACCCTGTTTATTTAGCTTATATGCAGACTACATCATGAAAAATGCTGCGATGGAAGATACCTGAGCTGGAATCAAGATTGCCGGAAGAAATAGCAATAAACTTAGATATGCAGATGTCACCACCATTATGGCAGAATGGGAAGAGGAACGCGTATGTCGGGGAACTTCTTGAGTTGCAGCAAAGGTGTGAAGGACCCTTTCGAATTCCAGAGGTTAGGTGTGGTTAGTCTCGAGATGCCTCAGCAGAAATGGGCCTCATGTCGCCTGGAATGGAGAGGCTTCTGGATATTCCCCAGTTTCAGCAGGTGCTCTCAAGTTACCACGGGGACTTCAGGGACCCGCTCTGGCGGCCTCAGGAAAGGCCAGTCATCATGCGTGTTGCTAGGGGGCCTCTCGTGATTCCTCTCCCGTCGGTGCCGGGGCCTAAGAAGTTGTGTGGAGTCGGGGCCGGAACCTGAGGATTCCTCACCAATGCTGACATGGATCATGGGGTAATTATGGAGTCTCCCCAGGGGAGTCAGTCCTCGTCTCGAGAGGGGGCATGCAGGTGCGCTTTCCTCCTGATCTGTAGCAGCAGTGTCACGCTTCCCATCTCGTGAGTCATGGGATCTGCGGCTTTCCCTCCAGGATTTTCCACGAGGCTTTCCCACGTGGCTTTCCCACAGGGCTGTCCCACGAGGCTTTCGCACAGGGCTGTCTCACGTGCCACTTTGGTGGCAGTCGATCCTTGGCGTGAAAGTCGAGGCAGTGCAGGGAAAACAGGTTCCTCTGGAATGGACTGAGACATCTGGGGGACTCTTGGAATGGTGGAACGACGCTGGCATACCTCTCGCCTTTCCTGTGGAGAGCGCCTCCTCTTGAGATGCGACGGGAACGCCAGGAATTCTTTCCCGGCCACCAGCGAAAGGATCCCTCATCACGAGCTACGAGCGGAAACGGGGCTCTTCTGGATGTGGGCCGGACCCTCGTGCTTCCTCTCGAGTGGAGACAGGTATGTCAGGCAACTTCTTGAGTTGCAGCAAGGGTGTGAAGGACCTTTTGGAAGTTACAGACTTTAGGTTTGATTAGCTTCGAGAAGCCTCAACGGAAATGGGCCTCATCTCGCCTGGAGGGCAAAACCTCCTGGATTTTCTCGAGTTGCGGCAGGTGCTCTCGACTTACGACGGGGACCTCAGGGACCCGCTCTGGTGGCCTTAGGAAAGGCCAGTCCCCATGCGAGTTGATCGGGGGCCTCTCGGCATTCCTCTCCGTTCGATGCCGGGGCCTAAGACCTTGTGTGGAGTCGGGGCCAGAACCTGAGGATTCCTCTCCAGGGCTGACATGGATCTTGGGGTACTTCTGGAGTCTCCCCAGGAGAGTAAGTCCCCGTCTCGAATGGGGGCATGCACGTGCGCTTTCCTCCAGAGCAGTAGCAGCAGTGTCACGCTTCCTATCGCGTGGATCAAGGGATCTGTGGCTTTCCCTCGAGGCTTTCCCACAGGGCTGTCCCACGTGCCACCGTGGTGGGAGTCGATCCTCGGCGTGAAACTCGAGGCAGTGCAGGGAAAACAGGTTCCGCTGGAATGGACTGAGACATCTGGGGGACTCTGGGAATGGCGCAAAGACCCTGGAGTTCCTCTCGCCTTTCCTGTGGAGAGCGCCTCCTCTTGAGATGCGCCAGGAACGCCCAGAAATCTTTCCCGGGCAAGCAGCGAAAGGATCCCTCATCTCGAGCTACGAGGCGGAAACGGGACTCCTCTGGATGTGTGCAGGACCCGCGTGCTTCCTCTCGAGTGGAGACGGGTATGTCGGGGAGCTTCTTGAGTTGCAGCAAGGGTGTGAAGGACCTTTTGGAAGTTCCAGAGGTTAGGTGTGACTAGCCTTCAAAAGGAACAGCGGAAATGGGCCTCATCTTGCCTGGAGGGCAAAACCTCCTGGATTTTCTCGAGTTGCGGCAGGTGCTCTCTACTTATGACAGGGACCTCAGGGACCCGCTCTGGTGGCCTCAGGAAAGGCCTGTCCCCATGTGAGTTGGTCGCGGGCCTCTCGGGATTCCTCTCCCTTGGATGCTGGAGCCTAAGACCTTGTGTGGAGTCGGGCCCGGAACCTGAGGATTCCTCTCCAGTGCTGACATGGATCTTGGGGTACTTCTGGAGTCTCCCCAGGGAAGTAAGTCCTCATTTCGAATGGGGGCATGCACGTGCCCTTTCCTCCAGAGCTGTAGCAGCAGTGTCACGCTTCCTATCAACTGCATCATGGTATCTGTGGCTTTCCCTCGAGGTTTTCCCACAAGGCTTTCCCATGAGGCTTTCCCACAGGGCTGTCCCATGTGCCACCGTGGTGTGAGTCGATCTGCGGCGTGAAAGTCGAGGCAGTGGAGGGAAAACACCTTCCTCTGGAATGGACTGGGACATCTGGGGGACTCTGAAAATGGTGGCACGACCCTGGAGTTCCTCTCGCCTTTCCTGTGGAGAGCGCCTCCTCTTGAGATGCGACAGGAACGCCCAGAATTCTTTCCCGACCAAGCAGGGAAAGGATCCCTCATCTGGAACTACAATGCGGAAACGGGGCTCCTCTTGATGTGGGCGGGACCATTGTGCTTCCTCTAGAGTGGACAGGGGTAGTCGGGGAACCTCTTGAGTTGCAGCAAGGGTGTGAAGGACCTTTTGGAAGTTCCAGAGGTTAGTTGTGATTAGTGTCGAGAAGCATCGGCGGAAATGGGCCTCATTTCGCCTGGAGGGGAGTACCTCCTGGATTTTCTCGAGTTGCGGCAGGTGCTCTCGTCTTACGACGGTGACTTAAGGCACCCGCTCTGGTGGCCTCAGGACTGGCCAGTCCCCATTCGAGTTGCTCGGGGGCCGCTCGGGATTCCTCTCCCTTCAATGCCGGGGCCTAAGACCTTGTGTGGAGTCGGAGGCGGAACCTGAGGATTCCTCTCCAGTGCTGACATGGATCTTGCGGTACTTCTGGAGTCTGCCCAGGAGAGTCAGTCCTCGTCTCGAGAGGGGGCATGCACGTGCGCTTTCCTCCCGAGCTGTAGTAGCAGTGTCACGCTTCCCGTCGTGTCGATCATGGGATCTGTGGCTTTCCCTCGAGGCTTTCCCATGAGGCTTTCCCACGAGGCTTTCCCACAGGGCTGTCTCACGTGCCACCCTGGTGTGAGTCGATCCTCGGCGTGAAAGTCGAGGCAGTGCAGGGAAAGGAGGTTCCTCAGGAATGGACTGGGACATCTGGGGGACTCTGGGAATGGTGGCACGACCCTGGAGTTCCTCTCGCCTTTCCTTTGGAGAGTGCCTGCTCTTGAGATGCGACGGGAACGCCGGGAATTCTTTCCCTACCAAGCAGGGAAAGGATCCCTCATCTCGAGCTACGAGGTGGAAACGGGGCTCCTCTGGATGTGGGCCGAACGCCGTGCTTTCTTTCGACTGGAGACGGGTATGTCGGGGAACTTCTTGAGTTGCAGTAAGGGTGTCAAGGACCCTTTGGAAGTTCCAGAGGTTAGATGTGATTAGCCTCGAGACGCCTCAGCCAAAATGGGCCACATCTCGCCCGGAGGGGGGAACCTCCTGGTTTTCTCGAGTTGCGGCTTGTGCTCTCGACTTACGACGGGGACCTCATGGACCCGCTCTGTTGGCCTCAGGAAAGGTCATTCCCCATGCGAGTTGCTCGGTGGCCTCTCAGGATTCCTCGCCCGTCGATGCCGGCGCCTAAGACCTTGTGTGGAGTCGGACCAGAACCTGAGGATTCCTCTCCCGTGCTCACATGGATCTTGGCGTACTTCTGGAGTCTCCCAAGGGGCGTCAGTCCTCGTCTCGAGTGGGGTCATGCAGGTGTGCTTTCCTCCTGAGCAGTAGCAGCAGTGTCTCGCTTCCCGTCTTGTGGATCAAGGGATCTGTGTCTTTCCCTCGAGGCTTTTCCATGGGCTTTCCCACAGGGCTATTCCACGTGCCACCATGCAGTGCTGGGAAAACAGGAACCTCCTTCCCCACATAGGGGGTACACTGTCCCCTTGGGCGTGTATCTCCGGGGCATTCGCGCTTGGGGGTTGCCACGGATGTTGGCCTCAGGCTCCACATGAGAAAAGCCCCTAATGGCATTAGCTGCCGGTCCAGACGCTGGCCCCTCAGGTCTCTGGCCGGAGCCTTGGGCTCCAGGCCACTCAAAGCCCTCGGGGCTGGTGCTCTGGGACTGCTGTAGGGAAAGGACGCCAGGAGCCCACGGAGGAGTTGGGGAGGCGCAGGTGGCATATGGAGGCGAGGACAGCGTGGGATCTAGGTGGAGGCGCTGGAGAGAGCGTCCGTTGTCCCGGAATGCCTCGGAGGAGCCAGCGGGGGACAGTCCAGGCCCAGGGACCTGTGGTATGTGAAAAGGTGGGAAACCCCAGAACAAGGCAGGCTGGGAAAGGGGGCGTGGGCGGCCAATTCAAAGGGACCTAGGGGGCGTTTCCTGGGCGGTGAGCTCCCTTGGCACTGCTGAGGGCCCCTGATTGATCCACCCGGGGTTGATCCCACCATCCGCTGCGAGGGAGGGCCACAAACCAAAGCCCCCGAACTGCCCACCCACCCCAACGGGGATCTTGGCGGTCCGGGGCACAGCTGTGCCCGGGAAAAGCCCACTCACTCCACGGGACTCCGTCCAGGGTCTCTGCTTGGAAAGAGGCCAGGGGCGGCCCCCTCCATCTACGCACCCAAACCCTATTGACGTCAATGGGGGTGGAGACGCCTCCCGCTCTCCAGAGTCCTGGGCTGCTGGGTCCCCGCCCACTCGGCCAGCAGTCTGCAGCGCTCCTGTGTGCCTCTCCCACCATGGCTTCGTCCAGCTCCTCCAGCACCTCAAGCGGTACGTTTGCCCTCGGTCCCTGGGGTCGGATCACGTCTCAGGGGATTTGCGGGTGGCCCGGGCAAGGGCTCTCGGCCCACGTGTCGACCCCCGCTCCCGCCCGAGAACGGCGGGGACCCATCGGCCGGGCCCGGGGTTCCCAGGCGTCAGGTGTGCCCAAAGTTGGAGGGCGTTGCATCGTTCGTTCATCTTGCTCCTTTGGCACACACATGGCTTCTCCGTTCTCTTTTCTGGGAAGACAGTGTTGTTTTAGGGGGCGTGCTGCGGGAGTCAGGGGCCGGTGGGAGCGGGTGCTGTGCTGGGATGAGGCCCTTTATCCTCACATCTTCCTGTGGGAATGGGAGTCGGGGAGCTCTGTGGCCTTGCCGCCTTCAGTGGCTTCCTCTGCACACGGGCTTAGTGCCTTCTGCCTTCTGTCAGTCGTTAAGGGGTTTGGGCTTCGCTTTGGCGGCCTTGGCCTTGGCCCTGGCCTGGGCCTTGGCCTTACCCTTGGCGTTGCCCTTGCCCTTGCCCTTGGCCTTCGGCTTGGCCTTCCCTAGGCCTTGTCCTTGGCCTTACCTTGTCCTTGCCCTTACCTTTTCCTTGCCCTTAAACTTAAACTTGACCTTGACTTTGACCTTGAACTTGACCTTGACTTTGACCTTGAACTTGAACTTGAACTTGACCTTGACCTTGAACTTGAACTTGAACTTGACCTTGACCTTGACCTTGACCTTGACCTTGAACTTGAACTTGAACTTGAACTTGAACTTGACCTTGACCTTGAACTTGAACTTGAACTTGACCTTTACCTTGACTTTGAACTTGAACTTGAACTTGAACTTGAACTTGACCTTGACTTTGACCTTGAACTTGAACTTGAACTTGACCTTGACTTTGACCTTGAACTTGAACTTGAACTTGAACTTGACCTTGAACTTGACCTTGACTTTGACCTTGAACTTGAACTTGACCTTGACTTTGACCTTGAACTTGAACTTGAACTTGACCTTGACTTTGACCTTGAACTTGAACTTGAACTTGAACTTGAACTTGACCTTGACTTTGACCTTGAACTTGAACTTGAACTTGACCTTGACTTTGACCTTGAGCTTGAACTTGAACTTGACCTTGACTTTGACCTTGAACTTGAACTTGACCTTGAACTTGAACTTGAACTTGAACTTGAACTTGAACTTGAACCTGACCTTGACTTTGACCTTGAACTTGAACTTGAACTTGAACTTGAACTTGAACTTGACCTTGGCCTTGAACTTGAACTTGACCTTGACTTTGACCTTGAACTTGAACTTGAACTTGAACTTGACCTTGACCTTGAACTTGAACTTGACCTTGACTTTGACCTTGAACTTGAACTTGAACTTGACTTTGACCTTGAACTTGAACTTGAACTTGAACTTGACCTTGACCTTGAACTCGAACTTGAACTTGAACTTGAACTTGACCTTGAACTTGAACTTGAACTTGAACTTGACCTTGACCTTGAACTTGAACTTGACCTTGAACTTGAACTTGACCTTGACCTTGAACTTGAACTTGAACCTTGAACTTGAACTTGAACTTGAACTTGACCTTGAACTTGAACTTGAACTTGACCTTGAACTTGAACTTGAACTTGAACTTGACCTTGAACTTGAACTTGAACTTGACCTTGAACTTGAACTTGACCTTGAACTTGAACTTGAACTTGAACTTGAACTTGACCTTGAACTTGAACTTGACCTTGACTTTGACCTTGACCTTGAACTTGAACTTGAACTTGACCTTGAACTTGAACTTGAACTTGAACTTGAACTTGATCTTGACCTTGAACTTGAACTTGAACTTGACCTTGACCTTGAACTTGAACTTGACCTTGACCTTGAACTTGAACTTGAACTTGACCTTGAACTTGAACTTGACCTTGACCTTGAACTTGAACTTGACCAACAACGGGAGACCAGATTTGCTCAGAGCACCGGAGGTCCAGAGGCAGGGCCGTGTATCTCCCCTTCCCTTTGTGATCATTGCAAAGACATTCCTAGCTGATAGCGGGAGTGCCCATGAAGAAGCAAGCAGTGGGAGTGTGTTTGACACGACTGTGTGCCTCAACTCCACAAGGGGCCTTTCCTCTCGAAGTTGGCCCCATGTCCCCTTGGGGAGGGTGTCATGCCTCTTTTCTCCACACTGCCAAAGGGTGGAGCAAAGCTCGCTCTGTCAGAGGTACAAAAACAGCAATTGAATGGATTTTCAAGCTCTTGCTAGGCTGCACCCTTTCAGGGCCCACTTTACTGAAACAGGTGCTCTGTGGCCCCCGGTTGGGTATGCAGGTTCACAAACAGGGTGAGATCCTGTCCAAGCCAACAATTTTCCTGAAAGACCTAGGCTCACTAAAGCTCTCCTCCAGAGCAAAGGGGATAGAGGAGATGTATGGAGGAGTCTTTGCCTTTCCCTGTGAGTGTGGGGCTACTCCCTACGGCCCCAAGCTCAGGGATAACTGCCTCTAAGAAAGGAATGGCAAGAAGCGCTAATCTTGGAGGTTGGGACAGGGAGTTCGCAGCATGTGGGGAAAGAAAGACTTCTTCGGGGAAGAAGAGGCAACCACCGGGGGTGTGTTCGCAAGCCTCTATTTGGAAGGAACACGTTTGCTTATACAACTCAAGACCTCCAGATCTGCTCAGAGGACTGAAGTTCCAGAGACAGGGCCATGTATCTCCCCTTCCCTTTGAGATCCTTGCCAAGACATTCCTAGCAGATTGTCGGAGTGCCCATGAAGAAGCAAGCAGCGGGAGTGTGCTTGACATCACTGGCTGCCTACCTGGGCTCAGCTCCTCAAGGGGCCTTTCTCTCCTGGTAGGCCCTATGTCCCCTTTGGGAGAGGGTTGTGCCCTCTTCCCTCCACACTGCCAAAGGGTGGAGGTGGAGCAAACTCGTTCTCTCCGAGGTAAAAGAAAGACAAATTGGATGGATCTTTAAGCTCTTGCTATGCTGCACCCCTCCAGGACCCACTCGAGCAAAACAGGTGCCCTGTGGCCCCTAGGTCGGGTATGCAGGTTCACACACCGGGTGTGATCCCGTCAAAGCCAAGAATTTTCCTGACAGACCTAGGCTCACTAGAGCTCTCCTCCAGAGGAAAGGGGACAGAAAAGATGTGTGTGTGGAGGTGGCTCTGCCTTTCCAGGTCCCAATCTCAGGGATAACTGCCCCTAAGAAAGGAACTGCTGCTGCTGCTGCTGCTGCTGCTGCTGCTGCTGCTGCTGCTGCTGCTGCTGCTAAGTTGGTTCAGTCGTGTTCGACTCTGTGCGACGCCATAGACGGTAGCCCACTAGGCTCCCCCGTCCCTGGGATTCTCCAGGCAAGAACAGTAAGTGGGTTGCCATTGCCTTCTCCAATGCATGAAAGTGAAAATGAAAGTGCAGTCGCTCAGTCGTGTCCGACCCTCAGCGACCCCATGGACTGCAGCCTACCAGGCTTCTCTGTCCATAGGATTTTCTGAAAGGAACTGCAAGAAGCACTTTTCCAGGAGGCTGGGAAAGGGAGTTTGCAGGATGTGGGGAAAGAGAGCCTCCTTCGGGGAAGAATAGGCGGCCACTTGTTTTGTGTTGCAAACCTCTATTTGGAAGGAACAGGTTAGCTTATACAAAGGGAGACCTCCAGATCTGCTCAGAGGACCGAAGTTGCAGAGGCAGGTCGGTGTATCTTCCCTTCACTTTGCGATCCTTGCAAAGACATTCCTTGCTGCTAGATGACTCAGCAAGGGCCTTTGAGACTGTTGTTTTCTTTCCTAGGTTCAAAGATTCCTTCAGTTCCTAATATAGATATCCTAGAAATGATATGACATCCGTGAAAATCTGATATGTCCTGGTCAAATGCTGTCAGTTATCATTCTAGTTATCATATTAAAGCATTTCAAGTCGCAGCAGTGACCAGATGACATTGTCAATTTCTATTTCATCAGGTTTTAACCATGTCCTCTGTGGTTTCACACTGATGCCTTTGCAGAAATACTGCTACTTCAAGATACATGGAAAATACTTTTTTTAAGCTTACTGATAATTTGTTTGTTTGTTTGCTTGTCTTCTGGTAAGCTGCTACCAGATGGAATTTAGTCTCCTCTCTAGGTTAAGAGAACTAAGTTTTCTTAGAATGCAATTTTTGATCACAGACTATGAGTTTCTCTACCTTTCATTGATTTATAATTGTTTTCATCATCTGTTTTTTTACTTCGGTAAAGTAAATAAGCCTTATTTAAGATTTTGGTACATGTAGGATGGACTACGCTTTCCCCACTCTTGCAAGTTCCCTTAACCCTTCAGATTCTTCTCGTGGGACCAAGATCTCACTTTCCTCCAGAGGGACAATCCAAGCTTTTTATCAGTTGATCTGCCCCTGACATCAGAGTCAAGTTGAGCACGAGTTGGCCTATAATTTAGGCATGAAACTATGACTACATAAAGAAAAGGTGACTTTATGATTCAGGGATGGCCATGATATGCTTTGCACTTCAGAGAAAATGGGTTAAAATGATTTTTTTTTCCTTCAAAACTGCACACCCAGTTCTTTCAGCATATGCAATTGAAAACATCTAGTCATTAGGTCAGTTTTCATTCCAATCCCAAAGAAAGGCAATGACAAAGACTATTCAAGCTGCTGCACAATTGCACTCATCTCACACACTAGTAAAGTAATGCTCAAAATTCTCCAAGTTCACATGAACTGTGAACTTCCAGATGTTCAAGAGGGATTTAAAAAATGCAGAGAAACCAGAGATCAAATTGCCAACATCCACTGGATCATTGAAAAAGCAAGAGAGTTCCGGAAAAAAAAAACCATCTATTTCTGCTTTATTGACAATGCCAAAGCCTTTGACTGTGTGGATCACAAGAAGCTGGGAAAAATTCTGAAAGAGATGGGAATACCAGACCACCTGACCTGTCTCTTGAGAAACCTGTATGCAGGTCAGGAAGAAACAGTTCGAACTGGACATGGAACAACAGACTGGTTCTACATAGGAAAAGGAACATGTCAAGGCTGTATATTGTCACCCTGCTTATTTAACTTATATGCAGAGTACAGCATGAGAAACACTGGGCTGGAGGAAGCACACGCTGGAATCAAGGTTGCTGGGAGAAATATCAATAATCTCAGATATTCAGATGACACCACCCTTATGGCAGAAAGTGAAGAAGAGCTAAAGAGTCTCCTGATGAAAGTGAAAGAGGAGAGTGAAAAAGTTAGCTTAAAGCTCAGCATTCAGAAAACTACAATCATTGCATCCAGTCTCATCACTTCATGGCAAATAGATGGGAAAACATTGGAAACAGCAGCAGACTATTTTGGGGGGCTTGGAAATCACTGCAGGTGATGGCTGCCTCCATGAACTTAAAACATATTTATGACTTGGAAGAAAAGTGATGACCAAACTAGACAGCATATTAAAAAGCCGAGACGTTGCTTTGCCAACAAAGACCCATCCGGTCAAGGCTATGGTTTTTCCATATGTCATGGATGGATATGAAAGATGTACTATAAAGAAAGTGACAGCTGAAAATTTGATGCTTTTGAACAGTGGTGTTGGAGAAGATGCTTGTAGGTCGCTTAGACTACAAGGAGACGCAACCACTCCATCCTAAAGGAAATCAGGTCTGAATATCCATTGGAAGGACTAATACTGAACCTGAAACTCCAATACTTTGGCCACTTGATGTGAAGAGCTGACTCACTTGGAAGTTGCTTTGATTTGCCTATGAGTGTGGGAGCCCTCCCTGGGCAAAGGGCCTCAGGGGTCATTGCCACTGAATCATGACATCCAAGCAAGCGCATTCCAGCTGTGTGACATGCAGGAAGCAGGAGACTGGGAAAACTGTCTTCCTTAGAGGAAGGAAAGTCATCCACAGAGAGTGTGTTTTCAGGCCTCTCTTTGCAGCAAGTGTTTTGCTTCTCAGACATCAGAGCTGCAGGCTTGCTCTGAGGGCCTCAATTCCAGAGTCAGGGCTGTGTGTCTCACTGCACTTTCCAAGCATTGCAGACACATTCCTAGGTTGGAGCAGTGCTTCCCATGAGAAAGAAGCCTCGGGAGTGTGTCTGAGCGGGCTGAGTGCCATGCTAGGGTCACCTAGTCGAGGGCACCTTGCACATCCAATGGGCCCCAGGCGAGTAGCTATGGACCGGCCCCTCGGTTGAGATATCCCAAAGCAGGGAACAAAGCTAGCTCTGTCTGTCAGAAGGAGGAAAACAGCAATGGGATGGATTTTCAAGCAGTTGCTCAGTCACACCACGTGAGGGCTCCGCGGGAAAGAAATGCGAATTTTGGCCTCTAGGCCCAGTATCCAGATGTGTGCACAGGATATTTTCCCCACAGGATCCAAGAATGTTCCAGACAGACCTAAGCTCACTAGCTCTCTCCTGCAGAGGAAATGAAATATTGTTGCTGAACCACGAAA
Source organism: Ovis canadensis (assembly GCF_042477335.2). Lineage (NCBI taxonomy): Eukaryota > Metazoa > Chordata > Mammalia > Artiodactyla > Bovidae > Ovis > Ovis canadensis. The sequence goes on along the minus strand of NC_091262.1, from coordinate 1,838,093 downwards.
AGATGCTGGGATTCTTGGCTTATGGAGGAGAAGAATTCAATCCAGGGCCCAAGACGAGGCTTGATTGCTCAGAGCTTTTGTGCAATCGAGTCTTATTCAAGTAGAAAGGAGATAGAGAAAGCTTCTGACAGAGACATCACAAGGGGCAGAAAGTGTACCCCCTTGCTAGTGTTAGTAATGGAGTTATATACTCTCCAATAAGTTATTACAACGAACAAAAGAATGTCTGGAGGTTGTAAAGACTCACTAGACCTACTCCCATCATTTACATTTTAAGATAACAGGATTAGCCAGAAGGTTTTTCCAGAGACCGTCCTCAAGAAGGATGCATGATTGTTATGTAATCCGAAGGAATGTAGAGGGAAAAAAGTGTGCCCTTTCTTCCTCCTTGAGAATTCTAGACCCCTCTCTCCTTGGGGACCCTCGAACTTCTTATAAACCTGCCTTGGCAATGACTCTCTCCGAAACATGATTGAACAGCCGTTTGGAGCTTCCTTTGACTTTCCCTGGGAGGGAGGGAGCCCTCCCTGAGCACAGGGCCTCAGGGGCCATGGCCAATGAAAACTAATCTCCCAGTAAGTGCTTTTCAGCCCTGTGTGACTCTCAGCCCACAGGAGGCTGAGAAAACTCTCTTCCTTGGAGGAAGGAAAGGCAGCCCAAGAGTGTGTTTTCAGGCCTGTATCTTGCAGCAAGTGTTTGGCTTGTTAGACATAAGACCTGCAGGCCTGCTCCAACAGACTCCATTCCAGAATCAGGGCCTTGTGTCTCCCTGCAGTTTCCTGGCCTCGCAAACACATTCCTAGGGGAGAGCAGTCCTGCCCATGGGGAAGCAGGCTGCGGGAGTGTGTCTGAGGGGGCCAGGTGCCATGCTGGGGTCACCTGGTCGAGGGCACCTTGCACCTCCAATGGACCCCAGGCAAGGAGTTGCAGGCCACCACCTTGCTTCTGAAATCCCAAAGTGGGGAGCAAAGCTCGCTCTGTCAGAGGGAAGAAAACAGCAACAGGATGGATTTTCAAGCAGTTGCTAGGCTGTACTGCGTTAGGGCTCCAAGGAAGAAAAATGCAGATGTTAGCCCCTACGACTGGTATCCAGGTGGGCTCCCAGGATGATTTCCCCGCAGGATCCAAGAACGTTCCAGACAGACCTGGGCTCACTAGCTCCCTCCTGCAGAGGAAACATGATAGAACAGGTGTTTGGAGGTTGCTTTGACTTCCCCTGGGAGGGTAGGATCCCTCCCTGGGTGCAGGGCCTCAGGGGCCATTGCCGCTGAGAAATGCCCTCTAAGCCAGACCTTTCCAGCCTTGTATGACTCAGCACGGAGGAGACTGGAAAAGCTATCTTCCTTGGAGGAAGGAAAGGCAGCCCCAGAGAGTGTGTTTTCACACCTGTATCTCGCAGCAAGCGTTTGCCGTCTCAGACGTCAGACCTCCAGGCCTGCTCCAACGGCCTCAGTTCCAGAGTCAGGGCCGTGTGTCTCCCTGCATTTTCTGAGCCTTGGGAACACATTCCTAGGTCAGAACAGTCCTGCCCATGGGGAAGGAGGCTGCGGGAGTGTGTCTGAGGGGGTCGGGTGCCATGCTGGGGTCCAGTAGACCTGGTACCTCCAATAGACCCCAGGACAACAGCGGTGGGGCTCCCCCTGGCTTCCGAAATGCCAAAGCGAGAAGCAAAGCTAGCTCTATCAGAAGGAAGAAAAGAGCAATTAGATGGATGTTCAGGCTGTTGCTGGGCCGCACCACTTCAGGTTACCCCCCGAGAGGAGCAGGCGCCCTGTGGCCCCTCGGTCCCATATGCAGGTTAACACACAGGATGTGTCCCCATAGGAGCCAAGAATTTTCCTGACAGACCTAGGCTCACTAGAGCTCTCCTACAGGGCAAAAGGGATAGAACAGACTGTGGATGTGACTCTGCCTTTCCCAGCGAGCATGGGGCCCTCCCTACGGCCCCGGGCTCCAGGGAAAATTGTCCCTGAAAAATGACCTCCAAGAAGCGCTTTTCCAGCAGGCTGGGATGCAGAGTTCACAGGATGTGGGGAAAGTGATCGTCCTTCAGGGAAGAAGAGGCAGCCACCCAGTGTGTGTTTGCAAGCCTGTATTTGGAAGAAACTGGTTTGCTTCTTCAAGGGGAGACCTCCAGGTCTGCTCAGAGGACCGAAACTCCAGAGGCAGCACCATGCATCTCCCCTGTCCTTTCTGAGCCTTGGAAAGACATTCCTAGCTTATAGCGGTATTGCTCATGAAGAAGCAGGATGCAGGAATGTGTCAGACATGACTGGGTGCCTTCCTGGGTTCAGCTCCGTGAGGGGCCTTTCCACTCAAAGTAGGTCCCATGCCTCCTTGGGGAGGAAGTGGGGCCCGCTTGCCTCCAAATTGCCAAAGGCTGGAACAAAGCTAGTTCTATCAGAGGTAAGAAAAGAGCAATTGGATGGATGTGGAAGCTGTTGCTGGGCCGCACTGCTTCAGGCCCCCCACCCCTCCGGCCCCGAGAGAAACAGGCGCCCTGTGGCCCCTCGGTCCTGTATGCAGTTTCACACATAGAATGTGTCCCCATAGGAGCCAAGAATTTTCCTGACAGACCTAGGCTCACTAGAGCTCTCCTACAGAGCAAAGGGGATGGGACAGATGTGTGGCTGTGGCTCTGCCTTTCCCTGGGAGTGTGGAGCCACTCCCTATGGCCCCGGGCTCCAGGGGAAATTGCCCCTGAATAATGACCTCCAAGAAGCGCTTTTCCAACTGGCTGAGACGTGGAGTTCTCAGGATGCAGGGAAAGCGAGTGTCCCTTCGGGGAAGCAAAGGCAGTCACCTGTTATCATTACTTACTAGAATAGTAGGTACCTTCTCTGGTTGGGCAGAGGCCTTCCCTACCTGATCTGAAAAAGAAAATGAAGTAGCTCGCTGATTTGAGAAATAATTCCCAGACTTGGGTTTCCAACCAGTATAGAATCCGACAATGGCCCTGTCTTTGTAGCCGCGTTAATTAACAGGTATGTGAAGCTCTAAATATCAGTGGAAATTACATACAGCATATAGGCCCCAGTGTTCTGGAATGGTGGAAAGAAACAACCAAACTCCTGAAGAGACTCTTTCAAAATGGATCATAGAGACTGACTGTACATGGATGGGCTTACTTCTGGCAGACTTACTCATATTACGGGTAACTGCACGTTCCCATTGTTGTTGTCCTTATGAAATTTTCTATGGGAGAACCCCCCACCCCAAATGAGGCAGGTGTTAGCAGATTTGCCACAAGTAAGGAGGTGGGATTTCACAGCAGCTGGAACAATTAGGTAAGGTAATAAATCAGGTAACTAAGTTTGTGTAAAAAAAAATATCATTCCCCCTTGAGGAACAGATTCATGAATTTGTGCTCAGTGATCAGGTGTGGCTCAATGACTGGAAACACAATTCCTTGGCCTGACATCGGAAAGGTCCTTATACTGTTGTTTTAGCCACAATTCTGAAAGAGAAGGGAATACTAGACCACCTAACCTGCCTCTTGAGAAATCTGTATGACGGTCAGGAAGCAACAGTTAGAGCAGGACATGGAACAACATACTGGTTCCAAAAAGGAAAAGGAGTATGTCAAGGCTGTATATTGTCACCCTGTTTATTTAGCTTATATGCAGACTACATCATGAAAAATGCTGGGATGGAAGATACCTGAGCTGGAATCAAGATTGCCGGAAGAAATAGCAATAAACTTAGATATGCAGATGTCACCACCATTATGGCAGAATGGGAAGAGGAACGCGTATGTCGGGGAACTTCTTGAGTTGCAGCAAAGGTGTGAAGGACCCTTTCGAAGTTCCAGAGGTTAGGTGTGGTTAGTCTCGAGATGCCTCAGCAGAAATGGGCCTCATGGCGCCTGGAATGGAGAGGCTTCTAGATATTCCCCAGTTTCAGCAGGTGCTCTCAAGTTACCACGGGGACTTCAGGGACCCGCTCTGGCGGCCTCAGGAAAGGCCAGTCATCATGCGTGTTGCTAGGGGGCCTCTCGTGATTCCTCTCCCGTCGGTGCCGGGGCCTAAGACGTTGTGTGGAGTCGGGGCCGGAACCTGAGGATTCCTCACCAATGCCGACATGGATCTTGGGGTAATTATGGAGTCTCCCCAGGGGAGTCAGTCCTCGTCTCGAGAGGGGGCATGCAGGTGCGCTTTCCTCCTGATCTGTAGCAGCAGTGTCACGCTTCCCATCTCGTGAGTCATGGGATCTGTGGCTTTCCCTCCAGGATTTTCCACGAGTCTTTCCCACGAGGCTTTCCCACAGGGCTGTCCCACGAGGCTTTCGCACAGGGCTGTCTCACGTGCCACCTTGGTGGCAGTCGATCCTTGGCGTGAAAGTCGAGGCAGTGCAGGGAAAACAGGTTCCTCTGGAATGGACTGAGACATCTGGGGGACTCTTGGAATGGTGGAACGACGCTGGCGTACCTCTCGCCTTTCCTGTGGAGAGCGCCTCCTCTTGAGATGCGACGGGAACGCCCAGAATTCTTTCCCGGCCACCAGCGAAAGGATCCCTCATCACGAGCTACGAGCGGAAATGGGGCTCTTCTGGATGTGGGCCGGACCCTCGTGCTTCCTCTCGAGTGGAGACGGGTATGTCAGGCAACTTCTTGAGTTGCAGCAAGGGTGTGAAGGGCCTTTTGGAAGTTACAGACTGTAGGTTTGATTAGCTTCGAGAAGCCTCAACGGAAATGGGCCTCATCTCGCCTGGAGGGCAAAACCTCCTGGATTTTCTCGAGTTGCGGCAGGTGCTCTCGACTTACGACGGGGACCTCAGGGACCCTCTCTGGTGGCCTCAGGAAAGGCCAATCCCCATGCGAGTTGCTCGGGGGCCTCTAGGCATTCCTCTCCTTTCGATGCCGGGGCCTAAGACCTTGTGTGGAGTCGGGGCCAGAACCTGAGGATTCCTCTCCAGGGCTGACATGGATCTTGGGGTACTTCTGGAGTCTCCCCAGGAGAGTAAGTCCTCGTCTCGAATGGGGGCATGCACGTGCACTTTCCTCCAGAGCAGTAGCAGCAGTGTCACGCTTCCTATCGCGTGGATCAAGGGATCTGTGGCTTTCCCTCGAGGCTTTCCCACGAGGTTTTCCCACGTGGCTTTCCCGCGAGGCTTTCCCACGTGGCTTTCCCACGAGGCTTTAACACAGGGCTGTCCCACCTGCCACCGTGGTGGGAGTCGATCCTCGGCGTGAAAGTCGAGGCAGTGCATGGAAAATAGGTTCCTCTGGAATGGACTGAGACATCTGGGGGCTCTCGGAATGGTGGCACGACGCTGGAGTTCCTCTCGCCTTTCCTATTGCGACCGCCTCCTCTTGAAATGCAACGGGAACGCCGAGAATTCTTCCCCGACCAAGAAGCGAAAGGATGCCTCATCTCGAGCCACTAGGCGGAAACGAGGCTCCTCTGGATGTGCCCAGGACCCTCGTGCTTCCTCTAGAGTGGAGACGGGTAAGTCGGGGAACTTCTCGAGTGGCAGCAAGGGAGTGAAGGACCTTTTGGAAGTTCCAAAGGTTAGGTGTGATTAGCCTCGAGAAGCATCAGTGGAAATGGGACTCTTCTCGCCTGGAGGGCAAAACCTCCTGGATTTTTTCGAGTTGCGGCTGGTGCTCTCGACTTACCACGGGGACCTCAGGGACACGATCTGGTGGTCTCAGGAAAGGCCAGTCCCCATGCAGGTTTCTCGTGGGCATCTTGGGATTCCTCTCACTTTGATGCCGGGGCCTAAGACCTTGTGTGGTGTTGGGCCCGGAACATGAGGCTTCCTCTCCAGTGTTGAAATGGATCTTGGGTCACTTCTGGAGTCTCCCCAGGGGAGTGAGTCCTCGTCTCGAGAGGGGGCATGCACGTGCGCTTTCCTTCCGACCTGTAGCAGCAGTGTCACGCTTCCCGTCTCGTGGATCAAGGGATCTGTGGCTTTCCCTCGAGGCTTTCCCACGAGGCTTTCCCACAGGGCTGTCCCACGTGAGACTGTGGTGGGAGTCGATCCTCGGCGTGAAAGTCGAGGCAGTGCAGGGAAAACAGGTTCCTCCGGAATGGACTGAGACATCTGGGGGACTCTTGGAATGGTGGCACGACACTGGAGTTGCTCTCACCTTTCCTGTGGAGAGCACCTCCTCTTGCGATGCGACGGGAACGCCCAGGATTCTCTCCCGAACAATCAGCGAAAGGATCCCTCATCTCCAGCTACGAGGCGGAAACGGAGCTCTTCTGGATGTGGGCGGGACCCACGTGCTTTCTCTCGAGTGGAGAGGGGTATGTCGGGGAACTTCTTGAGTTGCAACAAGGGTGTGAAGGACCCTTTGGAAGTTCCAGAGGTTAGATGTGATTAGCCTCGAGACGCCTCAGCGGAAATGGGCCTCATCGAGCCTGGATGGGAGAACTTCCTGGATTTTCTCGAGTTTTGGCAGGTGGTCTCGTCTTACGACGGTGACCTAAGGAACCCGCTCTGGTGACCTCAGGACTGGCCAGTCCCCATACGACTTGTTCGGTGGCCTCCTGGGATTACACTCCCGTCGATGCCAGGGCCTAAGTTGTTGTGTGGAGTCGGGGCCGGAACCTGAGAATTCCTCTCCAGTGCTGAAATGGATATTGGGGTAATTCTGGAGTCTCCCCAGGGAAGTCAGCCCTCCGCTCTAAGGGACATGCACGTGCGCTTTCCTCCCGAGCTGTAGCAGCAGTGTGACGCTTGCCATCACGTCGATCATGGGATCTGTGGCTTTCCCTCGAGGATTTCCCTCGAAGCTTTCTCACAAGGATTTCGTAGAGAGCTGTCCAACGTGCCACCGTGGTCGGAGTCGATCCTCGGCGTGAAAGTAGAGGCAGCACAGGGAAAACAGGTCCTCTGGAATGGACTGAGACAATGGGGGACTCTTGGTTTGGTGGCACGACCCTGGTGTTCCTTTCGCGTTTCCTGTGGAGAACGCATCCTCTTGAGATGGGACGGGAATGCCCAGAATTCTTTCCCGACCAAGCAGGGAAAGGATCCCTCATGTCAAGCTAGGAGGCGGAAACGGGGCTCCTCTGGATGTGGGCGGGACCTTCGTGCTTCCTCTCGAGTGGAGACAGGTAAGTCGGGGAACTTCTTCAGTTGCAGCAAGGGTGTGAAGGACCTTTTGAAAGTCCCAGATGTTAGGTGTGATTAGCCTCGAAACGCCTCAGCGGAAATGGGCCTCATCTCACCTGGAGGGCAAAACCTCGTGGATTTTCGCGAGTTGCGGCAGGTGCTCTCGACTTACGACGGGGACCTCAGGGACCCGCTCTGGTGGCCTCAGGAAAGGCCAGTCCCCATGCGAGTTTCTCGGGGTCCTCTCAGGATTCCTCTCCCTTTGATGCCAGGGCCTAAAACCTTGTGTGGAATCCTGGCCGGAACCTGAGGATTCCTCTCCAGTGCTGACATGGATCTTGGGGTACTTCTGGAGTCTTGCCAGGGGAGTAAGTCCTCGTCTCCAATGGGGGCATGCACGTGCGCTTTCCTCCAGAGTGGTAGCAGCAGTGTCACGCTACCGTCGCGTGGATCAAGGGATCTGTGGCTTTCCCTCAAAGCTTTCCCACGAGGCTTTCCCACAGGGCTCTCCCACGTGCCACCGTGGTGGTAGTCGATCCTCGGCGTGAAAGTCTAGGCAGTGCAGGGAAAACAGGTTCCTCTAGAATGGACTGAGATATTTGGGGGACTCTTGGAATGGCGGCACGACGCTGGAGTTCCTCACGCCTTTCCTGTGGAGAGTGCCTCCTCTTGAGATGCGACGGGAATGCCCAGAATTCTTTCCCGACCAAGCAGGGAAAGGATCCCTCATCTCAAGGGGCTAGGCGGAAATGGGGCTTCTCTGGATGTGGGCGGGACCCTCGTGCTTCCTCTAGAGTGGAGAGGGGTATGTCGGGGAACTACTTGAGTTGCAGCAAGGGTGTGAAGGACCTTTTGGAAGTTCCAGAGGTTAGGTGTGATTAGCCTCGAGACTCCTCAGCGAAAATGGGCCTCATCTCGCCTGGAGGGCAAAACCTCCTGGATTTTCTCGAGTTGCGGCAGGTGCTGTCGAATTACGTCGGGAACCTCAGGGACCCGCTCTTGTGGCCTCAGGAAAGGCCAGTCCCCATGCGAGTTGCTCGCGGGCCTCTGGGGATTCCTCACCGTTGGATGCCGGATCCTAAGACCTTGTGTGGAGTCGGGGCCGGAACCTGAGGATTCCTCTCCAGTGCTGACACGGATCTTGGGGTACTTCTGGAGTCTCCTCAGCGGAGTAAGTCCTCGTCTCGAATGGGGGCATGCACGTGCGCTTTCCTCCAGAGCGGCAGCAGCAGCGTCACGCTTCCCGTCACGTGGACAAGGGATCTGTGGCTATACCTCGAGGTTTTCCCACGAGGCTTTCCCAAGAGGCTTTCCCACAGGTCTGTCCCATGTGCCCCCGTGGTTGGAGTCGATCCTTGGCGTGAAAGTCGAGTCAGTGCAGGAAAAACAGGTTCCTCTGGAATGGGCGGAGACATATGGGGGACTCTTAGAATGGTGGCACGACGCTGATGTTCCTCTCGCCTTTCCTGTGGAGAGCGCCTCCTCTTGAGATGCGACGGGAACGCCGGGAATTCTTTCCCGACCAAGCAGGGAAAGGATCCCTCATCTCGAGCTACAAGGCGGAAACGGGCTCCTCTGGAGGTGGGCAGGACCCTCGTGCTTTCTCTAGAGTGGAGACGGGGATGTCGGGGAAATTCTTGAGTTGAAGCAAGGGTGTGAAGGACCTTTTGGAAGTTCCAGAGGTTAGGTGTGATTAGCCTCGAGAAGCCTCACTGGAAATGGTCCTCATCTCGCATGGAGGCCAAAACCTCCAGGATTTTCTCGAGTTTCGGCAGGTGCTCAAGACTTATAACGGGGTCCTCCGGGACCGGCTCTGGTGGCCTCAGGAAAGGCCAGTCAGCATGCGAGTTCCTCGGGGGCCTCTCGGGATTCCTCTCCAGTCAATGCCGGGGCCTAAGACCTTGTGTGGAGTCAGGGCCTGAACCTGAGGATTCCTCTCCAGTGCTGACATGGATCTTGGGGTACTTCTGGAGGCTCCCCAGGGGAGTAAGTCCTCGTCTCGAATGGGGTCATGCACGTGCGCTTTCCTCCCGATCGGTAGCAGCAGTGTCACGCTTCCGGTCGCGTTTATCAAGGGATCTGTGGCTTTCCCTGGAGGCTTTCCCACCAGGCTTTCCCACGAGGCTTTCCCACAGGGCTGTCCCATGTGCCACCGTGGTGGGAGTCGATCCTCGGCGTGAAAGTCGAGGCAGTGCATGGAAAACAGGTTCCTCTGAAATGGACTGAGACAATGGGGGACTCTTGGTTTGGTGACACGATGATGGTGTTCCTTTCGCCTTTCCTGTGTAAAACGCATCCTCTTGAGATGGGACGGGAATGCCCAGAATTCTTTCCCGATCAAGCAGCCAAAGGATCCCTCATGTCGAGCTAGGAGGCGGAAACGGGGCTCCTCTGGATGTGGGCGGGACCCTCGTGCTTCCTCTCGAGTGGAGACAGGTATGTCGGGGAACTTCTTGAGTTGCAGCAAGGGTGTGAAGGACCTTTTGAAAGTCCCAGATGTTAGGTGTGATTAGCCTTGAGACGCCTCAGCGGAAATGGGCCCCATCTCGCCTGGAGGGCAATACCTCCTAGATTTTTTCGAGTTGCGGCAGGTGCTCTCGACTTATGTCGGGGACCTCAGGGACCCGCTCTGGTGGCCTCAGGAAAGGCCAGTCCCCTGCGAGTTGCTCGGGTGCCTTTGGGGATTCCTCTCCCTTCGATGCCGGGGCCTAAGGCCTGTGTGGAGGCGGGGCCGGAACCTGAGGATTCCTCTCCTATGCTGACATCGATCTTGGGGTACTTCTGGAGTCTCCTCAGGGGAGTAAGTCCTCATCTCGAATGGGGACATGCACCTGCGCTTTCCTCCAGAGCTCTAGCAGCAGTGTCACCCTTTCCATCGCCTGGATCAAGGGATCTGTGACTTTCACTCCAGGCTTTCCCAGGAGGCTTTCTCATGAGGCTTCCCCACAGGGGTCCCACGTGCCACCTTGTTTGAGTCGATCCTCGGCGTGAAAGTCGAGGCAGTGCAGGGAAAACAGGTTCCTCTGAAATGACTGAGATATTTGGGGGACTCTTGGAATGGTGGCACGATGCTGGAGATCCGCTCGCCTTTGCTGTGGAGAGCGCGTCCTCTTGAAATGCGACAGGAATGCCCAGAATTCTTTCCTGACCAAGCAGGGAAAGTGTCCCTCATCTTGAGCTACGAGGAAGAAACAGGGCTCCTCTGGATGTGGGCGGGACCCTCATGCTTCCTCTAGAGTGGAGACAGGGAAGTCGGGGAACGTCTTGAGTTGCAGCAAGGGTGTGAAGGACCTTTTGGAAGTTCCAGGGCTTAGATGTGATTAGCCTTGAGAAGCTTCAGCGGAAATGGGCCTAATCTCGCCTGGAGGGCAAAACCTCCTGGATTTTCTCGAGTTGCGGCAGGTACTCTCGACTTACGACGGGGACCTCAGGGACCCGCTCTTGTGGCCTGTGGAAAGGCCAGTCCCAATGCAAGTTGCTCGGGGGCCTCTCGGGATTTCTCTCACTTTGATGCCGGGGCCTAAGACCTTGTGTGGAGGCGGTGCTGGAACCTGAAGATTCCTCTCCAGTGCTGACATGGATCTTGGGGTACTTCTGGAGTCTCCCCAGGGGAGTAAGTCCTCGTCTCAAATGGGGGCATGCACGTGCGCTTTCCTCCATAGCGGCAGCAGCAGTGTCACGCTTCCCATCTCCTGGATCAAGATATCTGTGGCTTTCCCTAGAGGCTTTCCCACGAGGCTTTTCCACGAGGCTTTCCCACTGGGCTGTCACACGTGCCAGCGTGGTGGGAGTCGATCCTCTGCGTGGGAGTCGATCCTCTGCGTGAAAGCCGAGGCAGTGCAGGGCAAACAGGTTCCTCTGGAATGGACTGAGACATCTCGGGGACTCTTGGAATGGTGGCACGACGCTGGAGTTCCTCTCGCCTTTCCTGTGGAGAGCGCCTCCTCTTGTGGTGAGAGGGGAACGCCGGGAATTCTTTCCAGACAAAGCAGCGAAATTTCCCTCATCTCGAGCTACGAGGCAGAAACGGGGCTCCTCTGGATGTGGATGGGAGACTCGTGCTTCCTCTAGAGTGGAGACGCGCATGTCAGGCAACTTCTTGAGTTGCAGCAAGGGTGTGAAGGACCTTTTGGAAGTTCCAGAGGCTAGAAGTGATTAGCCTGGAGAAGCCTCAGCGGAAATGGGCCTCATCTCGCCTGGAGGGAAAAACCTCCTGGAGTTACTCGAGTTGCGGCAGGTGCTCTCGTCTTACGACGGTGACCTAAGGGACCGGCTCTGGTGGCCTCAGGACTGGCCAGTCCCCATTCCAGTGGCTCGGGAGCCTCTCGGGATTCCTCTCCCGTCGATGCCGGGCCTAAGACCTTGTGTGGAGTCAGGGCCGGATCCTAAGGATTCCTCTCCAGTGCTGACATGGAACTTTGGGTACTTCTGGAGTCTCCCTGTGGAGTCAGTCCTCGTCTCTAGAGGGGACATGCAAATGGGCTTTCCTCCCGCGCTGGAGCAGAAATGTCACGCTTCCCGTCGGGTCGATCATGGGATCTGTGGCTTTCCCTCGAGGGTTTCCCCCGAGGCTTTCCCAGGAGGCTTTCCCACAGGGCTGTCCCACGTGCCACCGTGGTGGGAGTCCATCCTCGGCATGAAAGTCGAAGCAGTGGAGCAAAACAGTTTCCTCTGGAATGGACTGAGACATCTGCGGGACTCTTGGAATGTGGACACGACCCTGGAGTTACTCTCGCCTTTCCTGTGGAGAGCGCCTCCTCTTCAGATGCGACGTGAACGCTGGGAATGCTTTCCCGACCAAGCAGGGAAAGGATCTCTCATCTCGAGCTACGAGGCGCAAACGGGGCTCCTCTGGATGTGGGCGGGACCCTCGTTCTTCCTCTAGAATGGAGACCTGTATGTCGGGAAACTTCTTGATTTGAAGCAAGTGTGTGAAGGACCTTTTGGAATTTCGAGAAGTTAGGTGTGATTAGCATTGAGAAGGCTCAGCGGAAATGGGTCTCATCTCGCCTGGAGGGCAAAACCTTCTGGATTTTCTCGAGTTGGGGCAGGTGCTCTCGACTTACGACGGGGACCTCAGGGACCCTCTCTGGTGGCCTCAGGAAAGGCTAGTTCCCATGCGAGTTGCTCGGGGCCCTCTCGGGATTCTTCTCCCTTCGATGCCGGGGCCTAAGACCTTGTGTGGAGTCGAGACCGGGACCTGAGGATTCCTCTCCAGTGCTGACATGGATCTTGGGGTACTTCTGGAGTCTCCCAGTGGAGTAAGTCCTCGTCTCGAATGGGGGCATGCACGTGCGCTTTCCTCCAGAGCAGTAGAAGTAGTGCCATGCTTCCCGTCGCGTGGATCAAGGGATCTGTGGCTTTCCTTCGATGCTTTCCCATGAGGCTTTCCCACGAGGCTTTCCCGCAGGGCTGTCCCACGTGAGACAGTGGTGGGAGTCGATCCTCGGCGTGAAAGTCAAGGCAGTGCAGGGAAAACAGGTTCCTCCGGAATGGACTGAGACATCTGGGGGCTCTTCGAATGGTGGCACGACCCTGGAGTTCCTCTCGCCTTTCCTGTGGAGAGCGCCGCCTCTTGTGATGCGACAGGAACGCCCAGGATTCTCTCCCGAACAAGCAGTGAAAGGATCCCTCATCTCTACCTACGAGGCGGGAACGGAGCTGTTCTGGATGTGGGCGGGACCCACGTGCTACCTCTCGAGTGGAGAGGGGTATGTCGGGGAACTTCTTGAGATGCAGCAATGGTGTGAAGGACCCTTTGGAAGTTCCAGAGGTTAGATGTGATTAGCCTCGAGACGCCTCAGCGGAAATGGGCCTCATCGAGCCTGGATGGGAGAACTTCCTGGATTTTCTCGAGTTTTGGCAGGTGGTCTCGTCTTACGACGGTGACCTAAGGAACCCGCTCTGGTGACCTCAGGACTGGCCAGTCCCCATACGACTTGTTCGGTGGCCTGCTGGGATTACACTGCCGTTGATGCCGGGGCCTAAGAGGTTGTGTGGAGTCGGGGCCGGAACCTGAGGCTTCCTCTCCAGTGCTGAAATGGATATTGGGGTAATTCTTGAGTCTCCCCAGGGAAGTCAGTCCTCATCTCAAGAAGGGGCATGCACGTGCGCTTTCCTCCTGAGCTGTAGCAGCAGTTTCACGCTTCCCATCGCGTGAGTCATGGGATCTGTGGCTTTCCCTCGAGGATTTAACATGAGGCATTCCCACGAGGCTTTCCCACAGGGCTGTCACACGTGCCACCGTGGTGGGAGTCGATCCTCGGCGTGAAAGTCGAGGCAGTGCAGGGAAAACAGGTTCCTCTAGAATGGAATGAAACATCTGGGGTTTTCTGGGAATGGTGGCACGACGGTGGAGTTCTAGCCTTTCCTGTGGAGAGCACCTCCTAATTGAGATGCGACAGGAATGCACAGAATTCTTTCCCGAACACGCAGCGAAAGGATTCCTCATCTCGAGCTAGGTAGCGGAAACGGGGCTCCTCTGGATGTGGCCGGGACCCTCGTGTTTCCTCTAGATGTGAGACGGGTATGTCAGGCAACTTCTTGAGCTGCAGCAAGGGTGCGAAAGACCTTTTGGAAATTCCATAGGTTAGCTGTGATTAGCTTCGGAAAGCCTCAGTGGAAATGGGCCTCATCTCTCCTGGAGGGCAAAACCTCTTGGATTCTGTCGAGTTGCGGCAGGTGCTCTCAACTTCCGACGGGGACCTCATGGACCCGCTCTGGTTGCCTCAGGAAAGGCCAGTCCCTATGCGAGTTGCACGGGGGCCACTCAGGATAACTTTCCCTTCGAAGCCGGGGCCTAAGACCTTGTGTGGAGTCGTGCCTGGAACATGAGGTTTCCTCTCCAGTGCTGACATGGATCGTGGGGTACTTCTGGAGTCTCCCCAGGGGAGTAAGTCCTCGTCTCGAATGGGTGCATGCACGTGTGCTTTCCTCCAGAGCTGTAGCTGCAGTGTCACTCTTCCCGTCCCGTGGATCAAGGGATCTGTGGCTTTCCCTCGAGGCTTTCCCACGAGGCTTTCCACTAGGCTTTCCCACAGGGCTGCTTCACGTGCCACCGTTGTGGCTGTCGATCCTCGGCGAGAAAGTCGAGGCAGTGCATGGAAAACAGGTTCCTCTGAAATGAACTGAGAAATCTGGGGGACTCGGAATGGTGGCGTGGCCCTGGAGTTCCTCTTGCCTTTCCTGTGGAGACGGCCTCCTCTTGAGATGCAACGGGAACGACGGGAATTCTTTCCCAACCAAGCAGGGAAAGGATCCCTCATCTCGAGCTATGAGGCAGAAACGGGGCTCCCCTGGATGTGCGAGGGAGCCTCGTGCTCCCTCTAGAGTGGATACAGGTATGTCGGGGTCCTTCTTGAGCTGCGGCAAGTGTGTGAAGGACCTTTTAGAATTTCCACAAATTAGGTGTGATTAGCCTTGAGAAGCCTCAGAGGAAATGGGCCTCATCTCGCCTGGAGGGCAAAACCTCCTGGATTTTCTCGAGTTGGGGCAGGTGCTCTCGACTTACGATGGGGACCTCAGGGACCCGCTCTGGTGACTTCAGGAAAGGCCAGTCCCCATCCGAGTTGCTCGGGGGCCTCTCGGGATTCCTCTCCCGTCCTTGCCGGGGTCTAAGACCTTGTGTGGAGTCGGGGAGGGAAAGTGAAGATTCCACTCCAGTGCTGACATGGATCTTGGGGTTCTTCTGAAGTCCCCCGAGGGGAGGCAGTACTCGTCCTTAGAGGGGGCATGCACGTTCGCTTTCATCCCGAGGTGTAACAACAGTGTCACGCCTCCCGGCACGCCGATCATGGGATCTGTGGCTTACCCACGAGGCTTTCCCATGAGGCTTTCCCACAGGGCTGTCCCACGTGCCACCGTGGTGTGAGTCGATGCTCGGTGTGAAACTCGAGGCAATGCAGGGAAAACAGGTTCCTCTGGAATGGACTGAGATATCTGGGGGACTCTGGGAATGGTGGCACGACGCTGGAGTTCCTCTCGCCTTTCCTGTGGGGAGCGCCTCCACTTGAGATGCAACAGGAACTCCCAGAATTATTTCCCGAAAAAGCTGCGAAAGGATCCCTCATCTTGAGCTACGAGGCGGACACGGGGCTCCTCTGGATGTGGGCGGGACCGTCGTGCTTCCTCTCGAGTGGAGATGGGTATGTTAGGGAACTTCTTGAGTTGCAGCAAGGGTGTGAAGGACCTTTTAGAAGTTCCAGAGGTTAGATGTGATTACCTTCCAGAAGCCTCAGCGGAAATGGGCGTCATCTCGCCTGGAGTGCCAAACCTCCTTGATTTTCCCGAGTTGCCGCAGGTGCTCTCGACTTACGACGGGGACTTTAGGGACCAGCTCTGGTGGCCTCAGACTGGCCCGTCCCCATTCGAATTGCTCGGGGTCCTCTCGGGTTTCCTCTTCCGTAGATGCCGGGGCCTAAGTCCTTGTGTGGAGTCGGGGCCGGAACATGAGGATTCCTCTCCAGTACTGACATGGATCTTGGAGTACTTTTGGAGTCTCCCCAAGGGAGTAAGTCCTCGTCTCGAATGGAGGCATGCACGTGCGCTTTCCTCCGAGCTGTAGCACCAGCGTCACGATTCCTGTCGCGTGGATCAAGGGATCTGTGGCTTTCCTTCGAGGCTTTCCCACGAGGCTTTCCCACAGGGCTGTCCCACGTGAGACCGTGGTTGGAGTCGATCCTCCTCGTGAAAGTCAAGGCAGTGCAGGGAAAACAGTTTCCTCTGGAATGGACTGACACATCTGGGGGACTCTTGGAATGGTGGCACTACGCTGGAGTTGCTCTCAGCTTTCCTGTGGAGAGCCCCTACTCTTGAGATGCGACGGGAACGCCCAGGAATCTCTCCTGAACAAGCAGCGAAAGGATTCCTCATCTCGACCTACGAGGCAGAAATGGAGCTCTTCTGGATGTGGGTGGGACCCACGTGCTTCCTCTCGAGTGGAGAGGGGTATCTCGGGGAACTTCTTGAGTTGCAGCAAGGGTGTCAAGGACCCTTTGAAAGTTCCAGAGCTTAGGTGTGATTAGCCTTGAGAAGCCTCAGCGGAAATGGTCCTCATCTCGCCTGGAGGGCAAATCCTCCTGGATTTTCTGAAGTTGCCGCAGGTGCTCTCGACATACGACTGGGACCTCTGGGACCCGCTCTGGTGGCCTCAGGAAAGGCCAGTCCCCATGCGAGTTGCACGTGGGCCTCTCGGGATACCGCTCCCTTCGATGCCTGCGCCTAATACCTTGTGTGGAGGCGGGGCCGGAATCGGAGGATTCCTCTCCAGTGCTGACATGGATAATGGGGTAATTCTGGAGTCTCCCCAGGGGAGTAAGTCCTCGTCTCAAATGGGGGCATGCACGTGTGCTTTCCTCCAGAGCAGTAGCAGCAGTGTCATGCTTTCCATCGCCTGGAACAAGGGATCTGTGGCTTTCCCTCGAGGCTTTCCCATGAGGCTTTCCCACAGGGCTGTCACACGTGCCACTGTGATGGGAGTCAATCCTCGGCGTGAAAGTCGAGGCAGTGCAGGGAAAACAGGTTCCACTGGAATGGACTGAGACTTCTGGGGAACTCTTGGAATGGTGGCACGACGCTGGAGTTCCTCTCGCCTTTCCTGTGGAGAGCACCTCCTCTTGAGGTGAGAGTGGAACGCCGGGAATTCTTTCCCGACAAAGCAGCGAAATGTCCCTCATCTCGAGGCGGAAACGGGTCTCCTCTGGATGTGGCCGGGACCCTTGTGCTTCCTCTAGAGTGGAGACGGGTATGTCAGGCAACTTCTTGAGTTACAGCAAGGGTGTGAAGGAACTTTTGGAAGTTACAGAGGTTAGGTTTGATTAGCTTCGAGAAGCCTCAGCGGAAATGGGCTCTTCTCGCCTGGAGGGCAATACCTCCTAGATTTTTTCGAGTTGCGGCAGGTGCTCTCGATTTACGACGGGGACCTCAGGGACTCGCTCTGGTGGCCTCAGGCAATGCCAGTCCTCATGCGAGTTGCTCGGGTGCCTCTCGGGATTCCTCTCGCTTCGATGCCGGGGCCTGAGACCTTGTGTGGCGTCGGGGCGGAACATGAGGATTCCTCTTCAGTGCTGACATGGATCTTGGGGGAACTTCTGGAGTCTCCCCAGGGGAGTAAGTCCTCGTCTCGAGAGGGGGTCATGCACGTGCGCTTTCCTCCAGAACGGTAGCAGCAGTGTCTGGTTCCAGGAGCATGGATCATGAGATCTGTGGCTTTCCCTCGAGGTTTTCCAACGAGGATTTTCCACGAGGCTTTCCCACAGGGCAGTCCCAAGTGCCACTGTGGTGGGAGTCGATCCTCGGCGTGAAAGTCAAGGCAGTGCAGGGAAAACAGGTTCCTCTGGAATGGACTGACACATCTGGGGGACTCTGGGAATGGTCGCACGACACTGGAGTTCTTCTCTCCTTTCCTGTGGAGAGCTTCTCCTCTTAAGATGCGACGGGAATGCCCCGAATTCTTTCTCGACCAAGCAGGGAAAGGATCCCTCATCTCGAGCTACGAGGCGGAAACGGGGCTCTTCTGGATGTGGCCAGGACCCTCGTGCTTCCTCTCTAGTGTAAACGGTTATGTCAGGGAACCTCGTGAGTTGAAGCAAGGGTGTTAAGGACCTTTTTGAAGTTCCAGAGTTTAGGTGTCATTAGCTTCGAGAAGCCTCAGTGGAAATGGGCATCACCTCGCCTGGAGGGCAAAACTTCCTGGATTTTATCCAGTTGTGGCAGCTGCTCTCGACTTACCACGGCGACCTCAGGGACCCTCTCTAGTGGCCTCAGGAAAGGCCAGTCCGTATGCGAGTTGCTCAGGGGCCTCTCGGGATTCCTGTACCATCGATGCCGGGACTCAAGACCTTGTGTGGAGTTGGGGCCGGAACCTGCGGATTCCTCCCCAGTGCTGACATGGATCTTGGGGTACTTCTGGAGTCTCCCCAGGGGAGTCAGTCATTGTCTCCAGAGGGGGTATTCACGTGTGCTGTCCTCCCGAGCAGTACCAGCAGTGTCACGTTTCCTGTCGCGTTGATCATGGGATCTCTGGTTTTCCTTTGAGGATTTCCCACGAGGCTTTCCCAACAGCCTCTCCCACAGTGCTCTCCCACGTATCACCGAGGTGGGAGTCGAACCTCGGCTTGAAAGTCGAGGCAGTGCAGGGAAAACAGGTTCCTCTGGAATGGACTGAGACTTCTGGAGGACTCTTGGAATGGTGGAACGATGCTGTAGTTCCTCCCGCGTTTCCTGTGGAGACCGCCTCCTCTTGAGATTGGACGGGAATGCCCAGAATTCTTTCCCGACAAAGCAGTGAAAGGATCCCTCATCTCGAGCTACGAGGCGGAAACGGGGCTCCTCTGGATGTGGGCGGGACCCTCGTGCTTCCGCTCGAAGGGAGACGGGTATGTCGGGGAACTTCTTGAGTTGCAGCAAGGGTGTGAAGGAACTTTTGGAAGTTCCAGAGCTTAGATGTGATTAGCCTTGAGAAACCTCCGAGGAAATCGGCCCCATCTCTCCTGGAGGGCAAAACCTCCTGGATTTACTCGAGTTGCGGCAGGTGCTCTCGACTTACGACGGGGACCTCAGGGACACACTCTGGTGGCCTCAGGAAAGTCCAGTACCCATGCGAGTTGAAAGGGGACCTCTCATGATTCCTCTACCTTCTATAACGGGGCCTAAGACATTGTGTGGAGTTGGGGCTGGAACCTGAGGATTCCTCTCCAGTGCTGACATGGATCTTGGGGTACTTCTGGAGTCTCCCCAGGGGAGTAAGTCCTCGTCTCGAATGGGGGCATGCACGTGCCCTTTCCTCCCGAGCGGTAGCAGCAATGTCACGCTTCCCGTTGCGTGGTTCAAGGGATCTGTGGCTTTCCCTCGAGGCTTTCCCACGAGGCTTTCCCACGAGGCTTTCCCACAGGGCTGTCCCACGTGCCACCATGGTGGAGTCGTACCTCGGCGAGAAAGTCGAGGCAGTGCAGGGAAAACAGGTTCCTCTGGAATGGACCTAGAATTCTGGGGGACTCTTGGAATGGTGGCACGACGCTGGAGTTCCTCTCGCCTTTCCTGTGGAGAGCGGCTCCTCTTGAGAAGCGACGGGAATGCCAAGAATTCTTTCCCGTCCAAGCCGCGAAAGGATCACTCATCTCGAGGTACGAGGCGGAAACAGGGCTTCTCTGAATGTGGCCGGGACCCTCGTGCTTCCTCTAGATTGGAGACGGGTATGTCAGGGAACATCTTGAGTTGCAGCAAGGGTGTGAAGGACCTTTCGGAAGTTCCAGAGGTTAGGTGTGATTAGCCTCGAGAAGCCTCAGTGGAAATGGGCCTCATCTCGCCTGGAGGGCAAAACCTCCTAGATTTTCTCGAGTTGTGGCAGGTGCTCTCGACTTACGACGGGGACCTCAGGGACCCGCTCTGGTGGCCTCAGGAAAGGCCAGTCCCAGTGCGAGTTGCTCGGGGGCCTCTCGGGATTCCTCTCCTTTCGATGCCGCGGCCTAAGTCCTTGTGTGGTGTCGGGCCCGGAACCTTAGGATTCCTCTCCTGTGCTGACATGGATCTTGGGGTACTTCTGGAGTCTCCCCAGGGGAGTAAGTCCTCGTCTCGAATGGAGGCATGCACGAGCGCTTTCCTCAAGACTCTACCAGCAGTGTCACGCTTCCCATCGCCTGGATCAAGGGATCTGTAACTTTCCCTCGAGGCTTTCCCCCGAGGTGTTCTCACGAGGCTATCCAACAGGGCTGTCCCACGTGCGACCATTGTGTGAGTAGATCCTCAGCGTGAAAGTCGTGGCAGTGCAAGGAAAACATGTTCCTCTTGAATGGACTGTGATATCTGGGGGACTTTGGGATAGCGGCACGGCCCTCGATTTCCCCTCGCTTTTGCTGTCGAGAGCGCCTCCTCTTGAGATGCAATGGGAACCCCGGGAATTCTTTCCCGAGGAAGCATGGGAAGGATCCCTCATCTCGAGCTACAAGGCATAAACGGGGGCTCCTCTGGATGTGGGCGGGACCGTCGTGCTTCCTCTACAGTGGAGACGGAGATGTCGGGGAACTTCTTGAGTTGCAGCTAGGGTGTGAAGTACCTTTTGGAAGTTCCAGAGGTTAGGTGTGATTAGCCTCGAGAAGCCTCAGCAGAAATGGGCCTCATCTCGCCTGGAGGGCAAAACCGCTTGGATTTTCTCGAGTTGTGGCAGGTGCTCTCGACTTAAGGCGGGGACATCAGGGACCTGCTCTGGTGGACTCAGGACTGGCCAGTCCCCAATCGAGTTGCTCGGGGGCCTCTCGGGATTACTTTCCCGTCGATGCCGGGGCCTAAGTCCTTGTGTGGAGTCGGGCCCAGGACCTGAGGATTCCTCTGCAGTGCTGACATGGATTTTCGGGTACGTCTGGAGTCTCCCCATTGGAGTAAGTCCTCGTCTCGAATGGGGGCATGCACGTGCGCTTTCCTCAACAGCTGTAGCAGCAGAGTCATTCTTCCCATCGCCTACATCAAGTGATCTGTGCCTTTCCCTTGAGGATTTCCCACGAGGTGTTCCCACCAGTCCTTCCCACAGGGCTGTCCCACGTGCCACCGAGTTCTGAGTCGATCCTCGGCTTGAATGTCGAGGCAGTGCAGGGAAAACAGATTCCTCTGGAATGGACTAAGACATCTAGCCGACTCTTGGAATGGTGGCACGACGCTGGAGTTCCTCTCGCCTTCCCTATGGAGAGCGCCTCCTCTTGAGATGCGAAGGGAACGCCGGGAATTCTTGCCCGACGAAGCAGGGAAAGGATTCCACATCTCGAGCAACGAAGCAGAAACGGGGCTCCTCTGGATGTGGGCGGGACCCTCGTGCTTCCTCTACAGTGGAGACCAGGATGTCGAGGAACTTCTTGAGTTGCAGCAAGGTTGTGAAGGACCTTTTGGAAGTTCCAGAGGTTAGGTGTGATTAGCCTCGAGAAGCCTCAGTGGAAATGGGCCTCATCTCGCCTGGAGGGCAAACCTCCTGGATTTTCTCGAGTTGCCGCAGGTGCTCTCGACTTACGACGGGGACCTCAGGGACCCGCTCTGGTGGCCTCAGGAAAGGCCAGTCGCCATGCGAGTTCCTCGGGGTCCTCTCGGGATTCCTCTCCCTTCGATGCCGGGGCCTAAGACCTTGTGTGGAGTCGGGGCCTGAACCTGAGGATTCCTCTCCAGTGCTGACATGGATCTTGGGGTACTTCTGGAGTCTCCCCAGGGGAGTCAGTCCTCGTCTCGAATGCGGGCATGCACTTGCGCTTTCCTCCAGAGCGGTAGCAGCCGTGTCTCGCAGTCCGCCGCGTGGATCAAAGGATCTATGGTTTTCCCTCGAGTCTTTCCCACGAGGCTTTCCCACGAGGCTTTCCCACAGGGCTGTCCCACGTGCACAAGTGGTGGGAGTCGATCCTCGGCTTGAACGTCAAGGCAGTGCAGGGAAAACAGGTTCCTCTGGAATGGACTGACACATCTGGGGGACTCTTGGAATGGTGGCACGACCCTGGAGTTCCTCTCGCCTTTCCTGTGGAGAGCGCCTCCTCTTGAGATGCGACGGGAACGCCGGGAATTTTTTCCCTACGAAACAGGGAAAGGATCCCTCATCTCGAGCTAGGAGTCGGAAACGGGGCTCCCCTGGATGTGGGCGGGACCCCACGTGCTTCCTCTCGAGTGGAGACGGGTATGTCGGGGAACTTCTTGAGTTGCAGCAAGGGTGTGAAGGACCCTTTGGAAGTTCCAGTGGTTAGACGTGATTAGCCTCGAGAAGCCTCAGCGGAAATGGGCCTCATCTCGCCTGGAGGGCAAAACCTCCTGGATTTTCTCGAGTTGCGGCAGGTGCTCTCGACTTACGACGGGGACCTCAGGGACCCGCTCTGGTGGCCTCAGGAAAGGCCAGTCCCCATGCGAGTTCCACGGGGGTCTCTGGGGATTCCTCTCCCGTCGATGCCGGGGCCTAAGACCTTGTGTGGAGTCGGGGCCGGAACCTGAGGATTCCTCTCCAGTGCTGACATGGATCTTGAGGTACTTCTGGAGTCTCCCCAGGGGAGTCAGTCCTCGTTTCGAATGCAGCATGCACTTGCGCTTTCCTCCAGAGCGGTATCAGCAGTGTCACGCAGTCCGCCGCGTGGATCAAAGGATCTATGGTTTTCCCTCGAGTCTTTCCCACGAGGCTTTCCCACGAGGCTTTCCCACAGGGCTGTCCCACGTGCACACGTGGTGGGAGTTGATCCTCGGCTTGAACGTCAAGGCAGTGCAGGGAAAACAGGTTAATCTGGAATGGACTGACACATCTGGGGGACTCTTGGAATGGTGGCACGACCCTGGATTTCCTCTCGCCTTTCCTGTGGAGAGCGCCTCCTCTTGAGATGCGACGGGAACCCCGGGAATTCTTTCCCTACGAAACAGGAAAGGATCCCTCATCTCGAGCTAGGAGGCGGAAACGGGGCTCCCCTGGATGTGTGCGGGACACCACGTGCTTCCTCTCGAGTGCAGACGGGTATGTCCGGGAACTTCTTGAGTTGCAGCAAGGGTGTGAAGGACCCTTTGGAAGTTCCAGTGGTTAGATGTGATTGGCCTCGAGAAGCCTCAGCGGAAATGGGCCTCATCTCGCCTGGAGGGCAAAACCGGTTGGATTTTCTCGAGTTGCGGCAGGTGCTCTCAACTTACGACGGGGACCTCAGGGACCCGCTCTGGTGGCCTCAGGAAAGGCCAGTGCCCATGCGAGTTCCTCGGGGGCCTCTCGGGATTCCTCTCCCGTCGATGCCGGGGCCTAAGACCTTGTGTGGCGTCGGGGCCGGAACCTGAGGATTCCTCTCCAGTGCTGACATGGATCTTGGGGTACTTCTGCAGTCTCCCCAGGGGAGTCAGTCCTCGTCTCGAATGCGGGCATGCACTTGCGCTTTCCTCCAGAGCGGTGGCAGCAGTGTCACGCAGTCCGCCGCGTGGATCAAAGGATCTATGGTTTTCCCTCGAGTCTTTCCCACGAGGCTTTCCCACGAGGCTTTCCCACAGGGCTGTCCCAAGTGCACACGTGGTGGGAGTCGATCCTCGGCTTGAACGTCAAGGCAGTGCAGGGAAAACAGGTTCCTCTGGAATGGACTGACACATCTGGGGGACTCTTGGAATGGTGGCACGACCCTGGAGTTCCTCTCGCCTTTCCTGTGGAGAGCGCCTCCTCTTGAGATGCGACGGGAACGCCGGGAATTCTTTCCCTACGAAACAGTGAAAGGATCCCTCATCTCGAGCTAGGAGGCGGAAACGGGGCTCCCCTGGATGTGTGCGGGACCCCACGTGCTTCCTCTCGAATGGAGACGGGTATGTCGGGGAACTTCTTGAGTTGCAGCAAGGGTGTGAAGGACGCTTTGGAAGTTCCAGTGTTTAGACGTGATTAGCCTCGAGAAGCCTCAGCGGAAATGAGCCTCATCTCGCCTGGAGGGCAAAACCTCCTGTATTTTCTCGAGTTGCGCAGGTGATCTCGACTTACGACGGGGACCTCAGGGACCCGCTCTGGTGGCCTTAGAAAAGTCAGTCCCCATGCGAGTTCCTCGGGGGCCTCTCGGGATCCCTCTCCCGTCGATGCCGGGGCCTAAGTCCTTCTGTGGAGTCGGGGACGGAACCTGAGGATTCCTCTCCAGTGCTGACATGGATCTTGGGGTACTTCTGGAGTCTCCCCAGGGGAGTCAGTCCTCGTCTCGAATGCGGGCATGCACTTGCGCTTTCCTCCAGAGTAGTAGCAGCAGTGTCACGCAGTCCGCCGCGTGGATCAAAGGATTTATGGTTTTCCCTCGAGTCTTTCCCACGAGGCTTTCCCACGAGGCTTTCCCACAGGGCTGTCCCACGTGCACACGTGGTGGGAGTCGATCCTCGGCTTGAACATCAAGGCAGTGCAGGGAAAACAGGTTCCTCTGTAATGGACTGACACATCTGGGGGTCTCTTGGAATGGTGGCACGACCCTGGAGTTCCTCTCCCCTTTCCAGTGGAGAGCGCCTCCTCTTGAGATGCGACGGGAACGCCGGGAATTCTTTCCCTACGAAACAGGGAAAGGATCCTTCATCTCGACCTAGGAGGCGGAAACGGGGCTCCCTGGATGTGGGCGGGACCCCACGTGCTTCCTCTCGAGTGGAGACGGGTATGTCGGGGAACTTCTTGAGTTGCAGCAAGGGTGTGAAGGACCCTTTGGAAGTTCCAGTGGTTAGACGTGATTAGCCTCCAGAAGCCTCAGCGGAAATGGGCCTCATCTCGCCTGGAGGGCAAAACCTCCTGGATTTATTCGAGTTGCGGCAGGTGCTCTCGACTTACGACGGGGACCTCAGGGACCCGCTCTGGTGGCCTCAGGAAAGGCCAGTCCCCATGCGAGTTCCTCGGGGGCCACTGGGGATTCCTCTCCCGTCGATGCCGGGGCCTAAGACCTTGTGTGGAGTCGGGGCCGGAACCTGAGGATTCCTCTCCAGTGCTGACATGGATCTTGGGGTACTTCTGGAGTCTTCCCAGGGGAGTCAGTCCTCGTTTCGAATGCGGGCATGCACTTGCGCTTTCCTCCAGAGCGGTAGCAGCAGTGTCACGCAGTCCGCCGCGTGGATCAAAGGATCTATGGTTTTCCCTCGAGTCTTTCCCACGAGGCTTTCCCACGAGGCTTTCCCACAGGGCTGTCCCACGTGCACACGTGGTGGGAGTTGATCCTCGGCTTGAACGTCAAGGCAGTGCAGGGAAAACAGGTTCCTCTGGAATGGACTGACACATCTGGGGGACTCTTGGAATGGTGGCACGACCCTGGAGTTCCTCTCGCCTTTCCTGTGGAGAGCGCCTCCTCTTGAGATGCGACGGGAACGCCGGGAATTCTTTCCCTACGAAACAGGGAAAGGATCCCTCATCTCGAGCTAGGAGGCGGAAACGGGGCTCCCCTGGATGTGTGCGGGACCCCACGTGCTTCCTCTCGAATGGAGACGGGTATGTCGGGGAACTTCTTGAGTTGCAGCAATGGTGTGAAGGACCCTTTGGAAGTTCCAGTGGTTAGATGTGATTGGCCTCGAGAAGCCTCAGCGGAAATGGGCCTCATCTCGCCTGGAGGGCAAAACCTCCTGGATTTATTCGAGTTGCGGCAGGTGCTCTCCACTTACGACGGGGACCTCAGGGACCCGCTCTGGTGGCCTCAGGAAAGGCCAGTCCCCATGCGAGTTCCTCGGGGGCCTCTCGGGATTCCTCTCCCGTCGATGCCGGGGCCTAAGACCTTGTGTGGAGTCGGGGCCGGAACCTGAGGATTCCTCTACAGAGCTGACATGGATCTTGGGGTACTTCTGGAGTCTCCCCAGGGGAGTCAGTCCTCGTCTCGAATGCGGTCATGCACTTGCGCTTTCCTCCAGAGCGGTAGCAGCAGTGTCACGCAGTCCGCCGCGTGGATCAAAGGATCTATGGTTTTCCCTCGAGTCTTTCCCACGAGGCTTTCCCACGAGGCTTTCCCACAGGGCTGTCCCACGTGCACACGTGGTGGGAGTCGATCCTCGGCTTGAACGTCAAGGCAGTGCAGGGAAAACAGGTTCCTCTGGAATGGACTGACACATCTGGGGGACTCTTGGAATGGTGGCACGACCCTGGAGTTCCTCTCGCCTTTCCTGTGGAGAGCGCCTCCCCTTTAGATGCGACGGGAACGCCGGGAATTCTTTCCCTACGAAACAGGGAAAGGATCCTTCATCTCGAGCTAGGAGGCGGAAACGTGGCTCCCCTGGATGTGTGCGGGACCCACGTGCTTCCTCTCGAGTGGAGACGGGTATGTCGGGGAACTTCTTGAGTTGCAGCAAGGGTGTGAAGGACCCTTTGGAAGTTCCAGTGCTTAGATGTGATTGGCCTCGAGAAGCCTCAGCGGAAATGGGCCTCATCTCGCCTGGAGGGCAAAACCTCCTGGATTTTCTCGAGTTGCGGCAGGTGCTCTCGACTTACGACGGGGACCTCAGGGACCCGCTCTGGTGGCCTCAGGAAAGGCCAGTCCCCATGCGAGTTCCTCGGGGGCCTCTCGGGATTCCTCTCCCGTCGATGCCGGGGCCTAAGACCTTGTGTGGAGTCGGGGCCGGAACCTGAGGATTCCTCTCCAGTGCTGACATGGATCTTGCGGTACTTCTGGAGTCTCCCCAGGGGAGTCAGTCCTCGTCTCGAAGGCGGGCATGCACTTGCGCTTTCCTCCAGAGCGGTAGCAGCAGTGTCACGCAGTCTGCCGCGTGGATCAAAGGATCTATGGTTTTCCCTCGAGTCTTTCCCACGAGGTTTTCCCACGAGGCTTTCCCACAGGGCTGTCCCACGTGCACACGTGGTGGGAGTCGATCCTCGGCTTGAACGTCAAGGCAGTGCAGGGAAAACAGGTTCCTCTGGAATGGACTGACAAATCTGGGGGACTCTTGGAATGGTGGCACGACCCTGGAGTTCCTCTCGCCTTTCCTGTGGACAGCGCCTCCTCTTGAGATGCGACGGGAACGCCGGGAATTCTTTCCCTACGAAACAGGAAAAGGATCCCTCATCTCAAGCTAGGAGGCGGAAACGGGGCTCCCCTGGATGTGTGCGGGACCCCACGTGCTTCCTTTCGAGTGGAGACGGGTATGTCGGGGACCTTCTTGAGTTGCAGCAAGGGTGTGAAGGACCCTTTGGAAGTTCCAGTGGTTAGATGTGATTAGCCTCGAGAAGCCTCAGCGGAAATGGGCCTCATCTCGCCTGGAGGGCAAAACCTCCTGGATTTTCTCGAGTTGCGGCTGGAGCTCTCGACTTACGACGGGGACCTCAGGGACCCGCTCTGGTGGCCTCAGGAAAGGCCAGTCCCCATGCGAGTTCCTCGGGGGCCTCTCGGGATTCCTCTCCCATCGATGCCGGGGCCTAAGACCTTGTGTGGAGTCGGGGCCGGAACCTGAGGATTCCTCTCCAGTGCTGACATGGATCTTGGGGTACTTCTGGAGTCTCCCCAGGGGAGTCAGTCCTCGTCTCGAATGCGGGCATGCACTTGCGCTTTCCTCCAGAGCGGTAGCAGCAGTGTCACGCAGTCCGCCGCGTGGAACAAAGGATCTATGGTTTTCCCTCGAGTCTTTCCCACGAGGCTTTCCCACGAGGCTTTCCCACAGGGCTGTCCCACGTGCACACGTGGTGGGAGTCGATCCTCGGCTTGAACGTCAAGGCAGTGCAGGGAAAACAGGTTCCTCTGGAATGGACTGACACATCTGGGGGACTCTTGGAATGGTGGCACGACCCTGGAGTTCCTCTCGCCTTTCCTGTGCAGAGCGCCTCCCCTTGAGATGCGACGGGAACGCCGGGAATTCTTTCCCTACGAAACAGGGAAAGGATCCCTCATCTCGAGCTAGGAGGCGGAAACGGGGCTCCCCTGGATGTGTGCGGGACCCACGTGCTTCCTCTCGAGTGGAGACGGGTATGTCGGGGAACTTCTTGAGTTGCAGCAAGGGTGTGAAGGACCCTTTGGAAGTTCCAGTGCTTAGATGTGATTGGCCTCGAGAAGCCTCAGCGGAAATGGGCCTCATCTCGCCTGGAGGGCAAAACCTCCTGGATTTTCTCGAGTTGCGGCAGGTGCTCTCGACTTACGACGGGGACCTCAGGGACCCGCTCTGGTGGCCTCAGGAAAGGCCAGTCCCCATGCGAGTTCCTCGGGGGCCTCTCGGGATTCCTCTCCCGTCGATGCCGGGGCCTAAGACCTTGTGTGGAGTCGGAGCCGGAACCTGAGGATTCCTCTCCAGTGCTGACATGGATCTTGCGGTACTTCTGGAGTCTCCCCAGGGGAGTCAGTCCTCGTCTCGAAGGCGGGCATGCACTTGCGCTTTCCTCCAGAGCGGTAATAGCAGTGTCACGCAGTCTGCCGCGTGGATCAAAGGATCTATGGTTTTCCCTCGAGTCTTTCCCACGAGGCTTTCCCACGAGGCTTTCCCACAGGGCTGTCCCACGTGCACACGTGGTGGGAGTCGATCCTCGGCTTGAACGTCAAGGCAGTGCAGGGAAAACAGGTTCCTCTGGAATGGACTGACACATCTGGGGGACTCTTGGAATGGTGGCACGACCCTGGAGTTCCTCTCGCCTTTCCTGTGGAGAGCGCCTCCTCTTGAGATGCGACGGGAACGCCGGGAATTCTTTCCCTACGAAACAGGGAAAGGATCCCTCATCTCAAGCTAGGAGGCGGAAACGGGGCTCCCCTGGATGTGTGCGGGACCCCACGTGCTTCCTTTCGAGTGGAGACGGGTATGTCGGGGACCTTCTTGAGTTGCAGCAAGGGTGTGAAGGACCCTTTGGAAGTTCCAGTGGTTAGATGTGATTAGCCTCGAGAAGCCTCAGCGGAAATGGGCCTCATCTCGCCTGGAGGGCAAAACCTCCTGGATTTTCTCGAGTTGCGGCAGGAGCTCTCGACTTACGACGGGGACCTCAGGGACCCGCTCTGGTGGCCTCAGGAAAGGCCAGTCCCCATGCGAGTTCCTCGGGGGCCTCTCGGGATTCCTCTCCCGTCGATGCCGGGGCCTAAGACCTTGTGTGGAGTCGGGGCCGGAACCTGAGGATTCCTCTCCAGTGCTGACATGGATCTTGGGGTACTTCTGGAGTCTCCCCAGGGGAGTCAGTCCTCGTCTCGAATGCGGGCATGCACTTGCGCTTTCCTCCAGAGCGGTAGCAGCAGTGTCACGCAGTCCGCCGCGTGGATCAAAGGATCTATGGTTTTCCCTCGAGTCTTTCCCACGAGGCTTTCCCACGAGGCTTTCCCACAGGGCTGTCCCACGTGCACACGTGGTGGGAGTCGATCCTCGGCTTGAACGTCAAGGCAGTGCAGGGAAAACAGGTTCCTCTGGAATGGACTGACACATCTGGGGGACTCTTGGAATGGTGGCACGACCCTGGAGTTCCTCTCGCCTTTCCTGTGGAGAGCGCCTCCCCTTGAGATGCGACGGGAACGCCGGGAATTCTTTCCCTACGAAACAGGGAAAGGATCCCTCATCTCGAGCTAGGAGGCGGAAACGGGGCTCCCCTGGATGTGTGCGGGACCCCACGTGCTTCCTCTCGAGTGTAGACGGGTATGTCGGGGAACTTCTTGAGTTGCAGCAAGGGTGTGAAGGACCCTTTGGAAGTTCCAGTGGTTAGATGTGATTGGCCTCGAGAAGCCTCAGCGGAAATGGGCCTCATCTCGCCTAGAGGGCAAAACCGCCTGGATTTTCTCGAGTTGCGGCAGGTGCTCTCGACTTACGACGGGGACCTCAGGGACCCGCTCTGGTGGCCTCAGGAAAGGCCAGTCCCCATGCGAGTTCCTCGGGGGCCTCTCGGGATTCCTCTCCCGTCGATGCCGGGGCCTAAGACCTTGTGTGGAGTCGGGGCCGGAACCTGAGGATTCCTCTCCAGAGCTGACATGGATCTTGGGGTACTTCTGGAGTCTCCCCAGGGGAGTCAGTCCTCGTCTCGAATGCGGGCATGCACTTGCGCTTTCCTCCAGAGCGGTGGCAGCAGTGTCACGCAGTCCGCCGCGTGGATCAAAGGATCTATGGTTTTCCCTCGAGTCTTTCCCACGAGGCTTTCCCACGAGGCTTTCCCACAGGGCTGTCCCACGTGCACACGTGGTGGGAGTCGATCCTCGGCTTGAACGTCAAGGCAGTGCAGGGAAAACAGGTTCCTCTGGAATGGACTGACACATCTGGGGGACTCTTGGAATGGTGGCACGACCCTGGAGTTCCTCTCGCCTTTCCTGTGGACAGCGCCTCCTCTTGAGATGCGACGGGAACGCCGGGAATTCTTTCCCTACGAAACAGGGAAAGGATCCCTCATCTCAAGCTAGGAGGCGGAAACGGGGCTCCCCTGGATGTGTGCGGGACCCCACGTGCTTCCTCTCGAGTGGAGACGGGTATGTCGGGGACCTTCTTGAGTTGCAGCAAGGGTGTGAAGGACCCTTTGGAAGTTCCAGTGGTTAGATGTGATTAGCCTCGAGAAGCCTCAGCGGAAATGGGCCTCATCTCGCCTGGAGGGCAAAACCTCCTGGATTTTCTCGAGTTGCGGCAGGAGCTCTCGACTTACGACGGGGACCTCAGGGACCCGCTCTGGTGGCCTCAGGAAAGGCCATTCCCCATGCGAGTTCCTCGGGGGCCTCTCGGGATTCCTCTCCCGTCGATGCCGGGGCCTAAGACCTTGTGTGGAGTCGGGGCCGGAACCTGAGGATTCCTCTCCAGTGCTGACATGGATCTTGGGGTACTTCTGGAGTCTCCCCAGGGGAGTCAGTCCTCGTCTCGAATGCGGGCATGCACTTGCGCTTTCCTCCAGAGCGGTAGCAGCAGTGTCACGCAGTCCGCCGCGTGGATCAAAGGATCTATGGTTTTCCCTCGAGTCTTTCCCACGAGGCTTTCCCACGAGGCTTTCCCACAGGGCTGTCCCACGTGCACACGTGGTGGGAGTCGATCCTGGGCTTGAACGTCAAGGCAGTGCAGGGAAAACAGGTTCCTCTGGAATGGACTGACACATCTGGGGGACTCTTGGAATGGTGGCACGACCCTGGAGTTCCTCTCGCCTTTCCTGTGGAGAGCGCCTCCCCTTGAGATGCGACGGGAACGCCGGGAATTCTTTCCCTACGAAACAGGGAAAGGATCCCTCATCTCGAACTAGGAGGCGGAAACGGGGCTCCCCTGGATGTGGGCGGGACCCCACGTGCTTCCTCTCGAGTGTAGACGGGTATGTCGGGGAACTTCTTGAGTTGCAGCAAGGGTGTGAAGGACCCTTTGGAAGTTCCAGTGGTTAGACGTGATTGGCCTCGAGAAGCCTCAGCGGAAATGGGCCTCATCTCGCCTAGAGGGCAAGACCGCCTGGATTTTCTCGAGTTGCGGCAGGTGCTCTCGACTTACGACCGGGACCTCAGGGACCCGCTCTGGTGGCCTCAGGAAAGGCCAGTCCCCATGCGAGTTCCTCGGGGGCCTCTCGGGATTCCTCTCCCGTCGATGCCGGGGCCTAAGACCTTGTGTGGAGTCGGGGCCGGAACCTGAGGATTCCTCTCCAGTGCAGACATGGATCTTGGGGTACTTCTGGAGTCTCCCCAGGGGAGTCAGTCCTCGTCTCGAATGCGGGCATGCACTTGCGCTTTCCTCCAGAGCGGTAGCAGCAGTGTCACGCAGTCCGCCGCGTGGATCAAAGGATCTATGGTTTTCCCTCGAGTCTTTTCCACGAGGCTTTCCCACGAGGCTTTCCCACAGGGCTGTCCCACGTGCACACGTGGTGGGAGTTGATCCTCGGCTTGAACGTCAACGCAGTGCAGGGAAAACAGATTCCTCTGGAATGGACTGACACATCTGGGGGACTCTTGGAATGGTGGCACGACCCTGGAGTTCCTCTCGCCTTTCCTGTGGAGAGCGCCTCCTCTTGAGATGCGACGGGAACGCGGGGAATTCTTTCCCTACGAAACAGGGAAAGGATCCCTCATCTCGAGCTAGGAGTCGGAAACGGAGCTCCCCTGGATGTGGGCGGGACACCACGTGCTTCCTCTCGAGTGGAGACGGGTATGTCGGGGAACTTCTTGAGTTGCAGCAAGGGTGTGAAGGACCCTTTGGAAGTTCCAGTGGTTAGACGTGATTAGCCTCTAGAAGCCTCAGCGGAAATGGGCCTCATCTCGCCTGGAGGGCAAAACCTCCTGGATTTTCTCGAGTTGCGGCAGGTGCTCTCGATTTACGACGGGGTCCTCAGGGACCCGCTCTGGTGGCCTCAGGAAAGGCCAGTCCCCATGCGAGTTCCTCGGGGGCCTCTCGGGATTCCTCTCCCGTCGATGCCGGGGCCTAAGACCTTGTGTGGAGTCGGGGCCGGAACCTGAGGATTCCTCTCCAGTGCAGACATGGATCTTGGGGTACTTCTGGAGTCTCCCCAGGGGAGTCAGTCCTCGTCTCGAATGCGGGCATGCACTTGCGCTTTCCTCCAGAGAGGTAGCAGCAGTGTCACGCAGTCCGCCGCGTGGATCAAAGGATCTATGGTTTTCCCTCGAGTCTTTTCCACGAGGCTTTCCCACGAGGCTTTCCCACAGGGCTGTCCCACGTGCACACGTGGTGGGAGTCGATCCTCGGCTTGAACGTCAACGCAGTGCAGGGAAAACAGATTCCTCTGGAATGGACTGACACATCTGGGGGACTCTTGGAATGGTGGCACGACCCTGGAGTTCCTCTCGCCTTTCCTGTGGAGAGCGCCTCCTCTTGAGATGCGACGGGAACGCGGGGAATTCTTTCCCTACGAAACAGGGAAAGGATCCCTCATCTCGAGCTAGGAGTCGGAAACGGAGCTCCCCTGGATGTGGGCGGGACACCACGTGCTTCCTCTCGAGTGGAGACGGGTATGTCGGGGAACTTCTTTAGTTGCAGCAAGGGTGTGAATGACCCTTTGGAAGTTCCAGTGGTTAGACGTGATTAGCCTCTAGAAGCCTCAGCGGAAATGGGCCTCATCTCGCCTGGAGGGCAAAACCTCCTGGATTTTCTCGAGTTGCGGCAGGTGCTCTCGATTTACGACGGGGAACTCAGGGACCCGCTCTGGTGGCCTCAGGAAAGGCCAGTCCCCATGCGAGTTCCTCGGGGGCCTCTCGGGATTCCTCTCCCGTCGATGCCGGGGCCTAAGACCTTGTGTGGAGTCGGGGCCGGAACCTGAGGATTCCTCTCCAGTGCTGACATGGATCTTGGGGTACTTCTGGAGTCTCCCCAGGGGAGTCAGTCCTCGTCTCGAATGCGGGCATGCACTTGCGCTTTCCTCCAGAGCGGTAGCAGCAGTGTCACGCAGTCCGCCGCGTGGTTCAAAGGATCTATGGTTTTCCCTCGAGTCTTTCCAACGAGGCTTTCCCACGAGGCTTTCCCACAGGGCTGTCCCACGTGCACACGTGGTGGGAGTGGATCCTCGGCTTGAACGTCAAGGCAGTGTAGGGAAAACAGGTTCCTCTGGAATGGACTGACACATCTGGGGGACTCTTGGAATGGTGGCACGACCCTGGAGTTCCTCTCGCCTTTCCTGTGGAGAGCGCCTCCTCTTGAGATGCGACGGGAACGCCGGGAATTCTTTCCCTACGAAACAGGGAAAGGATCCCTCATCTCGAGCTAGGAGGCGGAAACGTGGCTCCCCTGGATGTGTGCGAGACCCACGTGCTTCCTCTCGAGTGTAGACGGGTATGTCGGGGAACTTCTTGAGTTGCAGCAAGGGTGTGAAGGACCCTTTGGAAGTTCCAGTGGTTAGACGTGATTAGCCTCGAGAAGCCTCAGCGGAAATGGGCCTCATCTCGCCTGGAAGGCAAAACCTCCTGGATTTTCTCGAGTTGCGGCAGGTGCTCTCGACTTATGACGGGGACCTCAGGGACCCGCTCTAGTGGCCTCAGGAAAGGCCAGTCCCCATGCGAGTTCCTCGGGGGCCTCTCGGGATTCCTCTCCCGTCGATGCCGGGGCCTAAGACCTTGTGTGGAGTCGGGGCCGGAACCTGAGGATTCCTCTCCAGTGCTGACATGGATCTTGGGGTACTTCTGGAGTCTCCCCAGGGGAGTCAGTCCTCGTCTCGAATGCGGGCATGCACTTGCGCTTTCCTCCAGAGCGGTAGCAGCAGTGTCACGCAGTCCGCCGCGTGGATCAAAGGATCTATGGTTTTCCCTCGAGTCTTTTCCACGAGGCTTTCCCACGAGGCTTTCCCACAGGGCTGTCCCACGTGCACACGTGGTGGGAGTCGATCCTCGGCTTGAACGTCAAGGCAGTGCAGGGAAAACAGGTTCCTCTGGAATGGACTGACACATCTGGGGGACTCTTGGAATGGTGGCACGACCCTGGAGTTCCTCTCGCCTTTCCTGTGGAGAGCGCCTCCTCTTGAGATGCGACGGGAACGCCGGGAATTCTTTCCCTACGAAACAGGGAAAGGATCCCTCATCTCGAGCTAGGAGGCGAAACGGGGCTCCCCTGGATGTGTGCGGGACCCCACGTGCTTCCTCTCGAGTGGAGACGGGTATGTCGGGGAACTTTTTGAGTTGCAGCAAGGGTGTGAAGGACCCTTTGGAAGTTCCAGTGGTTAGATGTGATTGGCCTCGAGAAGCCTCAGCGGAAATGGGCCTCATCTCGCCTGGAGGGCAAAACCTCCTGGATTTTCTCGAGTTGCGGCAGGTGCTCTCGACTTACGACGGGGACCTCAGGGACCCGCTCTGGTGGCCTCAGGAAATGCCAGTCCCCATGCGAGTTCCTCAGGGGCCTCTCGGGATTCCTCTCCCGTCGATGCCGGGGCCTAAGACCTTGTGTGGAGTCGGGGCCGGAACCTGAGGATTCCTCTCCAGTGCTGACATGGATCTTGGGGTACTTCTGGAGTCTCCCCAGGGGAGTCAGTCCTCGTCTCGAATGCGGGCATGCACTTGCGCTTTCCTCCAGAGCGGTAGCAGCAGTGTCACACAGTCCGCCGCGTGGATCAAAGTATCTATGGTTTTCCCTCGAGTCTTTCCCACGAGGCTTTCCCACGAGGCTTTCCCACAGGGCTGTCCCACGTGCACACGTGGTGGGAGTCGATCCTCGGCTTGAACGTCAAGGCAGTGCAGGGAAAACAGGTTCCTCTGGAATGGACTGACACATCTGGGGGACTCTTGGAATGGTGGCACGACCCTGGAGTTCCTCTCGCCTTTCCTGTGGAGAGCGCCTCCTCTTGAGATGCGACGGGAACGCCGGGAATTCTTTCCCTACGAAACAGGGAAAGGATCCCTCATCTCGAGCTAGGAGGCGGAAACGGGGCTCCCCTGGATGTGTGCGGGACACCACGTGCTTCCTCTCGAGTGCAGACGGGTATGTCGGGGAACTTCTTGAGTTGCAGCAAGGGTGTGAAGGACCCTTTGGAAGTTCCAGTGGTTAGATGTGATTGGCCTCGAGAAGCCTCAGCGGAAATGGGCCTCATCTCGCCTGGAGGGCAAAACCTCATGGATTTTCTCGAGTTGCGGCAGGTGCTCTCGACTTACGACGGGGACCACAGGGACCCGCTCTGGTGGCCTCAGGAAAGGCCAGTCCCCATGCGAGTTCCTCGGGGGCCTCTCGGGATTCCTCTCCCGTCGATGCCGGGGCCTAAGACCTTGTGTGGAGTCGGGGCCGGAACCTGAGGATTCCTCTCCAGTGCTGACATGGATCTTGGGGTACTTCTGGAGTCTCCCCAGGGGAGTCAGTCCTCGTCTCGAATGCGGGCATGCACTTGCGCTTTGCTCCAGAGCGGTAGCAGCAGTGTCACACAGTCCGCCGCGTGGATCAAAGGATCTATGGTTTTCCCTCGAGTCTTTCCCACGAGGCTTTCCCACGAGGCTTTCCCACAGGGCTGTCCCACGTGCACACGTGGTGGGAGTCGATCCTCGGCTTGAACGTCAAGGCAGTGCAGGGAAAACAGGTTCCTCTGGAATGGACTGACACATCTGGGGGACTCTTGGAATGGTGTCACGACACTGGACTTCCTCTCGCCTTTCCTGTGGAGAGCGCCTCCTCTTGAGATGCGACGGGAACGCCGGGAATTCTTTCCCTACGAAACAGGGAAAGGATCCCTCATCTCGAGCTAGGAGGCGGAAACGGGGCTCCCCTGGATGTGTGCGGGACCCCACGTGCTTCCTCTCGAGTGGAGACGGGTATGTCGGGGAACTTCTTCAGTTGCAGCAAGGGTGTGAAGGACCCTTTGGAAGTTCCAGTGGTTAGATGTGATTGGCCTCGAGAAGCCTCAGCGGAAATGGGCCTCATCTCGCCTGGAGGGCAAAACCTCCTGGATTTTCTCGAGTTGCGGCAGGTGCTCTCGACTTACGACGGGGACCTCAGGGACCCGCTCTGGTGGCCTCAGGAAAGGCCAGTCCCCATGCGAGTTCCTCGGGGGCCTCTCGGGATTCCTCTCCCGTCGATGCCGGGGCCTAAGACCTTGTGTGGAGTCGGGGCCGGAACCTGAGGATTCCTCTCCAGTGCTCACATGGATCTTGGGGTACTTCTGGAGTCTCCCCAGGGGAGTCAGTCCTCGTCTCGAATGCGGGCATGCACTTGCGCTTTCCTCCAGAGCGGTAGCAGCAGTGTCACGCAGTCCGCCGCGTGGATCAAAGGATCTATGGTTTTCCCTCGAGTCTTTCCCACGAGGCTTTCCCACGAGGCTTTCCCACAGGGCTGTCCCACGTGCACACGTGGTGGGAGTCGATCCTCGGCTTGAACGTCAAGGCAGTGCAGGGAAAACAGGTTCCTCTGGAATGGACTGACACATCTGGGGGACTCTTGGAATGGTGGCACGACCCTGGAGTTCCTCTCGCCTTTCCTGTGGAGAGCGCCTCCTCTTGAGATGCGACGGGAACGCCGGGAATTCTTTCCCTACGAAACAGGGAAAGGATCCCTCATCTCGAGCTAGGAGGCGAAACGGGGTTCCCCTGGATGTGTGCGGGACCCCACGTGCTTCCTCTCAAGTGGAGACGGGTATGTCGGGGAACTTTTTGAGTTGCAGCAAGGGTGTGAAGGACCCTTTGGAAGTTCCAGTGGTTAGATGTGATTGGCCTCGAGAAGCCTCAGCGGAAATGGGCCTCATCTCGCCTGGAGGGCAAAACCGCCTGGATTTTCTCGAGTTGCGGCAGGTGCTCTCGACTTACGACGGGGACCTCAGGGACCCGCTCTGGTGGCCTCAGGAAAGGCCAGTCCCCATGCGAGTTCCTCGGGGGCCTCTCGGGATTCCTCTCCCGTCGATGCCGGGGCCTAAGACCTTGTGTGGAGTCGGGGCCGGAACCTGATGATTCCTCTCCAGTGCTGACATGGATCTTGGGGTACTTCTGGAGTCTTCCCAGGGGAGTCAGTCCTCGTCTCGTATGCGGGCATGCACTTGCGCTTTCCTCCAGAGCGGTAGCAGCAGTGTCATGCAGTCCGCCGCGTGGATCAAAGGATCTATGGTTTTCCCTCGAGTCTTTCCCACGAGGCTTTCCCACGAGGCTTTCCCACAGGGCTGTCCCACGTGCACACGTGGTGGGAGTCGATCCTCGGCTTGAACGTCAAGGCAGTGCAGGGAAAACAGGTTCCTCTGGAATGGACTGACACATCTGGGGGACTCTTGGAATGGTGGCACGACCCTGGAGTTCCTCTCGCCTTTCCTGTGGAGAGCGCCTCCCCTTGAGATGCGACGGGAACGCCGGGAATTCTTTCCCTACGAAACAGGGAAAGGATCCCTCATCTCGAGCTAGGAGGCGAAACGGGGCTCCCCTGGATGTGTGCGGGACCCCACGTGCTTCCTCTCGAGTGGAGACGGGTATGTCGGGGAACTTCTTGAGTTGCAGCAAGGGTGTGAAGGACCCTTTGGAAGTTCCAGTGGTTAGATGTGATTGGCCTCGAGAAGCCTCAGCGGAAATGGGCCTCATCTCGCCTGGAGGGCAAAACCTCCTGGATTTTCTCGAGTTGCGGCAGGTGCTCTCGACTTACGACGGGGACCTCAGGGACCCGCTCTGGTGGCCTCAGGAAAGGCCAGTCCCCATGCGAGTTCCTCGGGGGCCTCTCGGGATTCCTCTCCCGTCGATGCCGGGGCCTAAGACCTTGTGTAGAGTCGGGGCCGGAACCTGAGGATTCCTCTCCAGTGCTGACATGGATCTTGGGGTACTTCTGGAGTCTCCCCAGGGGAGTCAGTCCTCGTTTCAAATGCGGGCATGCACTTGCGCTTTCCTCCAGAGCGGTAGCAGCAGTGTCACGCAGTCCGCTGCGTGGATCAAAGGATCTATGGTTTTCCCTCGAGTCTTTCCCACGAGCCTTTCCCACGAGGCTTTCCCACAGGGCTGTCCCACGTGCACACGTGGTGGGAGTCGATCCTCGGCTTGAACGTCAAGGCAGTGCAGGGAAAACAGGTTCCTCTGGAATGGACTGACACATCTGGGGGACTCTTGGAATGGTGGCACGACCCTGGAGTTCCTCTCGCCTTTCCTGTGGAGAGCGCCTCCTCTTTAGATGCGACGGGAACGCCGGGAATTCTTTCCCTTCGAAACAGGGAAAGGATCCCTCATCTCGAGCTAGGAGGCGGAAACGGGGCTCCCCTGGATGTGTGCGGGACCCCACGTGCTTCCTCTCGAGTGGAGACGCGTATGTCGGGGAACTTCTTGAGTTGCAGCAAGGGTGTGAAGGACCCTTTGGAAGTTCCAGTGGTTAGATGTGATTGGCCTCGAGAAGCCTCAGCGGAAATGGGCCTCATCTGGCCTGGAGGGCGAAATCTCCTGGATTTTCTCGAGTTGCGGCAGGTGCTCTCGACTTACGACGGGGACCTCAGGGACCCGCTCTGGTGGCCTCAGGAAAGGCCAGTCCCCATGCGAGTTCCTCGGGGGTCTCTCGGGATTCCTCTCCCGTCGATGCCGGGGCCTAAGACCTTGTGTGGAGTCGGGGCCGGAACCTGAGGATTCCTCTCCAGTGCTGACATGGATCTTGGGGTACTTCTGGAGTCTCCCCAGGGGAGTCAGTCCTCGTCTCGAATGCGGGCATGCACTTCGCTTTCCTCCAGAGCGGTAGCAGCAGTGTCACGCAGTCCGCCGCGTGGATCAAAGGATCTATGGTTTTCCCTCGAGTCTTTCCCACGAGGCTTTCCCACGAGGCTTTCCCACAGGGCTGTTCCACGTGCACACGTGGTGGGAGTCGATCCTCGGCTTGAACGTCAAGGCAGTGCAGGGAAAACAGGTTTCTCTGGAATGGGCTGACACATCTGGGGGTCTCTTGGAATGGTGGCACGACCCTGGAGTCCCTCTCGCCTTTCCTGTGGAGAGCGCCTCCTCTTGAGATGCGACGGGAACGCCGGGAATTCTTTCCCTACGAAACAGGGAAAGGATCCCTCATCTCGAGCTAGGAGGCGAAACGGGGCTCCCCTGGTTGTGTGCGGGACACCACGTGCTTCCTCTCGAGTGGAGACGGGTATGTCGGGGAACTTCTTGAGTTGCAGCAATGGTGTGAAGGACCCTTTGGAAGTTCCAGTGGTTATATGTGATTGGCCTCGAGAAGCCTCAGCGGAAATGGGCCTCATCTCGCCTGGAGGGCAAAACCTCCTGGATTTTCTCGAGTTGCGGCAGGTGCTCTCGACTTACGACGAGGACCTCAGGGACCCGCTCTGGTGGCCTCAGGAAAGGCCAGTCCCCATGCGAGTTCCTCTGGGGATTCCTCTCCCGTCGATGCCGGGGCCTAAGACCTTGTGTGGAGTCGGGGCCGGAACCTGAGGATTCCTCTCCAGTGCTGCCATGGATCTTGGGGTACTTCTGGAGTCTCCCCAGGGGAGTCAGTCCTCGTCTCGAATGCGGGCATGCACTTGCGCTTTCCTCCAGAGCGGTAGCAGCAGTGTCACGCAGTCCGCCGCGTGGATCAAAGGATCTATGGTTTTCCCTCGAGTCTTTCCCACGAGGCTTTCCCACGAGGCTTTCCCACAGGGCTGTCCCACGTGCACACGTGGTGGGAGTCGATCCTCGGCTTGAACGTCAAGGCAGTGCAGGGAAAACAGGTTCCTCTGGAATGGACTGACACATCTGGGGGACTCTTGGAATGGTGGCACGACCCTGGAGTTCCTCTCGCCTTTCCTGTGGAGAGCGCCTCCTCTTGAGATGCGACGGGAATGCCGGGAATTCTTTCCCTACGAAACAGGGAAAGGATCCCTCATCTCGAGCTAGGAGGCGGAAACGGGGCTCCCCTGGATGTGTGCGGGACACCACGTGCTTCCTCTCGAGTGGAGACGGGTATGTCGGGGAACTTCTTGAGTTGCAGCAAGGGTGTGAAGGACCCTTTGGAAGTTCCAGTGGCTAGATGTGATTGGCCTCGAGAAGCCTCAGCGGAAATGGGCCTCATCTCGCCTGGAGGGCAAAACCTCCTGGATTTTCTCGAGTTGCGGCAGGTGCTCTCGACTTACGACGGGGACCTCAGGGACCCGCTCTGGTGGCCTCAGGAAAGGCCAGTCCCCATGCGAGTTCCTCGGGGGCCTCTCGGGATTCCTCTCCCGTCGATGCCGGGGCCTAAGACCTTGTGTGGAGTCGGGGCCGGAAACTGAGGATTCCTCTCCAGTGCTGACATGGATCTTGGGGTACTTCTGGAGTCTCCCCAGGGGAGTCAGTCCTCGTCCCGAATGCGGGCATGCACTTGCGCTTTCCTCCAGAGCGGTAGCAGCAGTGTCACGCAGTCCGCCGCGTGGATCAAAGGATCTATGGTTTTCCCTCGAGTCTTTCCCACGAGGCTTTCCCACGAGGCTTTCCCACAGGGCTGTCCCACGTGCACACGTGGTGGGAGTCGATCCTGGGCTTGAACGTCAAGGCAGTGCAGGGAAAACAGGTTCCTCTGGAATGGACTGACACATCTGGGGGACTCTTGGAATGGTGGCACGACCCTGGAGTTCCTCTCGCCTTTCCTGTGGAGAGCGCCTCCCCTTGAGATGCGACGGGAACGCCGGGAATTCTTTCCCTACGAAACAGGGAAAGGATCCCTCATCTCGAGCTAGGAGGCGGAAACGGGGCTCCCCTGGATGAGTGCGGGACACCAC
Organism: Ovis canadensis; assembly: GCF_042477335.2. Lineage (NCBI taxonomy): Eukaryota > Metazoa > Chordata > Mammalia > Artiodactyla > Bovidae > Ovis > Ovis canadensis. The sequence goes on along the minus strand of NC_091262.1, from coordinate 1,797,622 downwards.
GTGCTTCCTCTCGAGTGTAGACGGGTATGTCGGGGAACTTCTTGAGTTGCAGCAAGGGTGTGAAGGACCCTTTGGAAGTTCCAGTGGTTAGATGTGATTGGCCTCGAGAAGCCTCAGCGGAAATGGGCCTCATCTCGCCTAGAGGGCAAAACCGCCTGGATTTTCTCGAGTTGCGGCAGGTGCTCTCGACTTACGACGGGGACCTCAGGGACCCGCTCTGGTGGCCTCAGGAAAGGCCAGTCCCCATGCGAGTTCCTCTGGGGATTCCTCTCCCGTCGATGCCGGGGCCTAAGACCTTGTGTGGAGTCGGGGCCGGAACCTGAGGATTCCTCTCCAGTGCTGACATGGATCTTGGGGTACTTCTGGAGTCTCCCCAGGGGAGTCAGTCCTCGTCTCGAATGCGGGCATGCACTTGCGCTTTCCTCCAGAGCGGTAGCAGCAGTGTCACGCAGTCCGCCGCGTGGATCAAAGGATCTATGGTTTTCCCTCGAGTCTTTTCCACGAGGCTTTCCCACGAGGCTTTCCCACAGGGCTGTCCCATGTGCACACGTGGTGGGAGTCGATCCTCGGCTTGAACGTCAAGGCAGTGCAGGGAAAACAGGTTCCTCTGGAATGGACTGACACATCTGGGGGACTCTTGGAATGGTGGCACGACCCTGGAGTTCCTCTCGCCTTTCCTGTGGAGAGCGCCTCCTCTTGAGATGCGACGGGAACGCCGGGAATTCTTTCCCTACGAAACAGGGAAAGGATCCCTCATCTCGAGCTAGGAGGCGAAACGGGGCTCCCCTGGATGTGTGCGGGACCCCACGTGCTTCCTCTCGAGTGGAGACGGGTATGTCGGGGAACTTCTTGAGTTGCAGCAAGGGTGTGAAGGACCCTTTGGAAGTTCCAGTGGTTAGATGTGATTGGCCTCGAGAAGCCTCAGCGGAAATGGGCCTCATCTCGCCTGGAGGGCAAAACCTCCTGGATTTTCTCGAGTTGCGGCAGGTGCTCTCGACTTACGACGGGGACCTCAGGGACCCGCTCTGGTGGCCTCAGGAAAGGCCAGTCCCCATGCGAGTTCCTCGGGGGCCTCTCGGCATTCCTCTTCCGTCGATGCCGGCGCCTAAGACCTTGTGTGGAGTCGGGGCCGGAACCTGAGGATTCCTCTCCATTGCTGACATGGATCTTGGGGTACGTCTGGAGTCTCCCCAGGGGAGTCAGTCCTCATCTCGAATGCGGGCATGCACTTGCGCTTTCCTCCAGAGCGGTAGTAGCAGTGTCACGCAGTCCGCCGCGTGGATCAAAGGATCTATGGTTTTCCCTCGAGTCTTTCCCACGAGGCTTTCCCACGAGGCTTTCCCACAGGGCTGTCCCACGTGCACACGTGGTGGGAGTCGATCCTCGGGTTGAACGTCAAGGCAGTGTAGGGAAAACAGGTTCCTCTTGAATGGACTGACACATCTGGGGGTCTCTTGGAATGGTGACACGACCCTGGAGTTCCTCTCGCCTTTCCTGTGGAGAGCGCCTCCTCTTGAGATGCGACGGGAACGCCGGGAATTCTTTCCCTAAGAAACAGGGAAAGGATCCCTCATTTCGAGCAAGGAGGCGGAAACGGGGCTGCCCTGGATGTGTGCGGGACCCCACGTGCTTCCTCTCGAGTGGAGACGGGTATGTCGCGGAACTGCTTCAGTTGCAGCAAGGGTGTGAAGGACTCTTTGGAAGTTCCAGTGTTTAGACGTGATTAGCCTCGAGAAGCCTCAGCGGAAATGGGCCTCATCTCGCCTGGAGGGCAAAACCTCCTGGATTTTCTCGAGTTGCGGCAGGTGCTCTCGACTTACGACGGGGACCTCAGGGTCCCGCTCTGGTGGCCTCAGGAAAGGCCAGTCCCCATGCGAGTTCCTCGGGGGCCTCTCGGCATTCCTCTCCCGTCGATGCCGGGGCCTAAGACCTTGTGTGGAGTCGGGGCCGGAACCTGAGGATTCCTCTCCAGAGATGACATGGATCTTGGGGTACTTCTGGAGTCTCCCCAGGAGAGTCAGTCCTCGTCTCGAATGCGGGCATGCACTTGCGCTTTCCTCCAGAGCGGTAGCAGCAGTGTCACGCAGTCCGCCGCGTGGATCAAAGGATCTATGGTTTTCCCTCGAGTCTTTCCCACGAGGCTTTCCCACGAGGCTTTCCCACAGGGCTGTCCCACGTGCACACGTGGTGGGAGTCGATCCTCGGCTTGAACGTCAAGGCAGTGCAGGGAAAACAGGTTTCTCTGGAATGGACTGACACATCTGGGGGTCTCTTGGAATGGTGGCACGACCCTGGAGTTCCTCTCGCCTTTCCTGTGGAGAGCGCCACCTCTTGAGATGCGACGGGAACGCCGGGAATTCTTTCCCTACGAAACAGGGAAAGGATCCCTCATCTCGAGCTAGGAGGCGGAAACGGGGCTCCCCTGGATGTGTGCGGGACCCCACGTGCTTCCTCTCGAGTGGAGACGGGTATCTCGGGGAACTTCTTGAGTTGCAGCAAGGGTGTGAAGGACCCTTTGGAAGTTCCAGTGGTTAGACGTGATTAGCCTCGAGAAGCCTCAGCGGAAATGGGCCTCATCTCGCCTGGAGGGCAAAACATCCTGGATTTTCTCGAGTTGCGGCAGGTGCTATCGACTTACGACGGGGACCTCAGGGACCCGCTCTGGTGGCCTCAGGAAAGGCCAGTCCCCATGCGAGTTCCTCGGGGGCCTCTCGGCATTCCTCTCCCGTCGATGCCGGGGCCTAAGACCTTGTGTGGAGTCGGGGCCGGAACCTGAGGATTCCTCTCCACTGCTGACATGGATCTTGGGGTACTTCTGGAGTCTCCCCAGGGGAGTCAGTCCTCGTCTCGAATGCGGGCATGCACTTGCGCTTTCCTCCAGAGCGGTAGCTGCAGTGTCACGCAGTCCGCCGCGTGGATAAAAGGATCTATGGTTTTCCCTCGAGTCTTTCCCACGAGGCTTTCCCACGAGGCTTTCCCACAGGGCTGTCCCACATGCACACGTGGTGGGAGTCGATCCTCGGCTTGAACGTCAAGGCAGTGCAGGGAAAAAACGTTCCTCTGGAATGGACTGACACATCTGGGGGTCTCTTGGAATGGTGGCACGACCCTGGAGTTCCTCTCGCCTTTCCTGTGGAGAGCGCCACCTCTTGAGATGCGACGGGAACGCCGGGAATTCTTTCCCTACGAAACAGGGAAAGGATCCCTCATCTCGAGCTAGGAGCGGAAACGGGGCTCCCCTGGATGTGTGCGGGACCCCACGTGCTTCCTCTCGAGTGGAGACGGGTATGTCGCGGAACTGCTTCAGTTGCAGCAAGGATGTGAAGGACCCTTTGGAAGTTCCAGTGGTTAGATGTGATTAGCCTCGAGAAGCCTCAGCGGAAATGGGCCTCATCTCGCCTAGAGGGCTAAACCTCCTGTATTTTCTCGAGTTGCGGCAGGTGCTCTCGACTTACGACGGGGACCTCAGGGACCCGCTCTGGTGGCCTCAGGAAAGGCCAGTCCCCATGCGAGTTCCTCGGGGGCCTCTCGGGATTCCTCTCCCGTCGATTCCGGGGCCTAAGACCTTGTGTGGAGTCGGGGCCGGAACCTGAGGATTCCTCTCCAGTGCTGACATGGATCTTGGGGTACTTCTGGAGTCTCCCCAGGGTAGTCAGTCCTCGTCTCGAATGCGGGCATGCACTTGCGCTTTCCTCCAGAGCGGTAGCAGCAGTGTCACGCAGTCCGCCGCGTGGATCAAAGGATCTATGGTTTTCCCTCGAGTCTTTCCCACGAGGCTTTCCCACGAGGCTTTCCAACAGGGCTGTCCCACGTGCACACGTGGTGGGAGTCGATCCTCGGCTTGAACGTCAAGGCAGTGCAGGGAAAACAGGTTCCTCTGGAATGGACTGACACATCTGGGGGACTCTTGGAATGGTGGCACGACCCTGGAGTTCCTCTCGCCTTTCCTGTGGAGAGCGCCTCCTCTTGAGATGCGACGGGAACGCCGGGAATTCTTTCCCTACGAAACAGGGAAAGGATCCCTCATCTCGAGCTAGGAGGCGGAAACGGGGCTCCCCTGGATGTGTGCGGGACCCCACGTGCTTCCTCTCGAGTGGAGACCGGTATGTCGCGGAACTGCTTCAGTTGCAGCAAGGGTGTGAAGGACCCTTTGGAAGTTCCAGTGGTTAGACGTGATTAGCCTCGAGAAGCCTCAGCGGAAATGGGCCTCATCTCGCCTGGAGGGCAAAACCTCCTGGATTTTCTCGAGTTGCGGCAGGTGCTCTCGACTTACGACGCGGACCTCAGGGACCCGCTCTGGTGGCCTCAGGAAAGGCCAGTCCCCATGCGAGTTCCTCGGGGGCCTCTCGGCATTCCTCTCCCGTCGATGCCGGGGCCTAAGACCTTGTGTGGAGTCGGGGCCGGAACCTGAGGATTCCTCTCCAGTGCTGACATGGATCTTGGGGTACTTCTGGAGTCTCCCCAGGAGAGTCAGTCCTCGTCTCGAATGCGGGCATGCACTTGCGCTTTCCTCCAGAGCGGTAGCAGCAGTGTCACGCAGTCCGCCGCGTGGATCAAAGGATCTATGGTTTTCCCTCGAGTCTTTCCCACGAGTCTTTCCCACGAGGCTTTCCCACAGGGCTGTCCCACGTGCACACGTGGTGGGAGTCGATCCTCGGCTTGAACGTCAAGGCAGTGCAGGGAAAACAGGTTCCTCTGGAATGGACTGACACATCTGGGGGACTCTTGGAATGGTGGCACGACCCTGGAGTTCCTCTCGCCTTTCCTGTGGAGAGCGCCTCCTCTTGAGATGCGACGGGAACGCCGGGAATTCTTTCCCTACGAAACAGGGAAAGGATCCCTCATCTCGAGCTAGGAGGCGGAAACGGGGCTCCCCTGGATGTGTGCGGGACCCCACGTGCTTCCTCTCGAGTGGAGACGGGTATGTCGCGGAACTGCTTCAGTTGCAGCAAGGGTGTGAAGGACCCTTTGGAAGTTCCAGTGGTTAGACGTGATTAGCCTCGAGAAGCCTCAGCGGAAATGGGCCTCATCTCGCCTGGAGGGCAAAACCTCCTGGATTTTCTCGAGTTGCGGCAGGTGCTGTCGACTTATGACGCGGACCTCAGGGACCCGCTCTGGTGGCCTCAGGAAAGGCCAGTCCCCATGCGAGTTCCTCGGGGGCCTCTCGGGATTCCTCTCCCGTCGATGCCGGGGCCTAAGACCTTGTGTGGAGTCGGGGCCGGAACCTGAGGATTCCTCTCCAGAGATGACATGGATCTTGGGGTACTTCTGGAGTCTCCCCAGGAGAGTCAGTCCTCGTCTCGAATGCGGGCATGCACTTGCGCTTTCCTCCAGAGCGGTAGCAGCAGTGTCACGCAGTCCGCCGCGTGGATCAAAGGATCTATGGTTTTCCCTCGAGTCTTTCCCACGAGGCTTTCCCACGAGGCTTTCCCACAGGGCTGTCCCACGTGCACACGTGGTGGGAGTCGATCCTCGGCTTGAACGTCAAGGCAGTGCAGGGAAAACAGGTTCCTCTGGAATGGACTGACACATCTGGGGGTCTCTTGGAATGGTGGCACGACCCTGGAATTCCTCTCGCTTTTCCTGTGGAGAGCGCCTCCTCTTGAGATGCGACGGGAACGCCGGGAATTCTTTCCCTACGAAACAGGGAAAGGATCCCTCATCTCGAGCTTGGAGGCGGAAACGGGGCTGCCCTGGATGTGTGCGGGACCCCACGTGCTTCCTCTCGAGTGGAGACGGGTATGTCGAGGAACTGCTTCAGTTGCAGCAAGGGTGTGAAGGACCCTTTGGAAGTTCCAGTGTTTAGACGTGATTAGCCTCGAGAAGCCTCAGCGGAAATGGGCCTCATCTCGCCTGGAGGGCAAAACCTCCTGGATTTTCTCGAGTTGCGGCAGGTGCTCTCGACTTACGACGGGGACCTCAGGGACCCGCTCTGGTGGCCTCAGGAAAGGCCAGTCCCCATGCGAGTTCCTCGGGGGCCTCTCGGCATTCCTCTCCCGTCGATGCCGGGGCATAAGACCTTGTGTGGAGTCGGGGCCGGAACCTGAGGATTCCTCTCCAGAGCTGACATGGATCTTGGGGTACTTCTGGAGTCTCCCCAGGAGAGTCAGTCCTCGTCTCGAATGCGGGCATGCACTTGCGCTTTCCTCCAGAGCGGTAGCAGCAGTGTCACGCAGTCCGCCGCGTGGATCAAAGGATCTATGGTTTTCCCTCGAGTCTTTCCCACGAGGATTTCCCACAGGGCTGTCCCACGTGCACACGTGGTGGGAGTCGATCCTCGGCTTGAACGTCAAGGCAGTGCAGGGAAAACAGGTTCCTCTGGAATGGACTGACACATCTGGGGGTCTCTTGGAATGGTGGCACGACCCTGGAGTTCCTCTCGCCTTTCCTGTGGAGAGCGCCTCCTCTTGAGATGCGACGGGAACGCCGGGAATTCTTTCCCTACGAAACAGGGAAAGGATCCCTCATCTCGAGCTAGGAGGCGGAAACGGGGCTGCCCTGGATGTGTGCGGGACCCCACGTGCTTCCTCTCGAGTGGAGACGGGTATGTCGAGGAACTGCTTCAGTTGCAGCAAGGGTGTGAAGGACCCTTTGGAAGTTCCAGTGTTTAGACGTGATTAGCCTCGAGAAGCCTCAGCGGAAATGGGCCTCATCTCGCCTGGAGGGCAAAACCTCCTGGATTTTCTCGAGTTGCGGCAGGTGCTCTCGACTTACGACGGGGACCTCAGGGACCCGCTCTGGTGGCCTCAGGAAAGGCCAGTCCCCATGCGAGTTCCTCGGGGGCCTCTCGGCATTCCTCTCCCGTCGATGCCGGGGCATAAGACCTTTTGTGGAGTCGGGGCCGGAACCTGAGGATTCCTCTCCAGAGCTGACATGGATCTTGGGGTACTTCTGGAGTCTCCCCAGGAGAGTCAGTCCTCGTCTCGAATGCGGGCATGCCCTTGCGCTTTCCTCCAGAGCGGTAGCAGCAGTGTCAGGCAGTCCGCCGCGTGGATCAAAGGATCTATGGTTTTCCCTCGAGTCTTTCCCACGAGGCTTTCCCACGAGGCTTTCCCACAGGGCTGTCCCACGTGCACACGTGGTGGGAGTCGATCCTCGGGTTGAACGTCAAGGCAGTGCAGGGAAAACAGGATCCTCTGGAATGCACTGACACATCTGGGGGTCTCTTGGAATGGTGCCACGACCCTGGAGTTCCTCTCGCCTTTCCTGTGGAGAGCGCCACCTCTTGAGATGCGACGGGAACGCCGGGAATTCTTTCCCTACGAAACAGGGAAAGGATCCCTCATCTCGAGCTAGGAGGCGGAAACGGGGCTCCCCTGGATGTGTGCGGGACCCCACGTGCTTCCTCTCGAGTGGAGACGGGTATGTCGCGGAACTGCTTCAGTTGCAGCAAGGGTGTGAAGGACCCTTTGGAAGTTCCAGTGGTTAGACGTGATTAGCCTCGAGAAGCCTCAGCGGAAATGGGCCTCATCTCGCCTGGAGGGCAAAACCTCCTGGATTTTCTCGAGTTGCGGCAGGTGCTCTCGACTTACGACGGGGACCTCAGGGACCCGCTCTGGTGGCCTCAGGAAAGGCCAGTCCCCATGCGAGTTCCTCGGGGGCCTCTCGGGATTCCTCTCCCGTCGATGCCGGGGCCTAAGACCTTGTGTGGAGTCGGGGCCGGAACCTGAGGATTCCTCTCCAGTGCTGACATGGATCTTGGGGTACTTCTGGAGTCTCCCCAGGGGAGTCAGTCCTCGTCTCGAATGCGGGCATGCACTTGCGCTTTCCTCCAGAGCGGTAGCAGCAGTGTCACGCAGTCCGCCGCGTGGAACAAAGGATCTATGGTTTTCCCTCGAGTCTTTCCCACGAGGCTTTCCCACGAGGCTTTCCCACAGGGATGTCCCACGTGCACACGTGGTGGGAGTCGATCCTCGGCTTGAACGTCAAGGCAGTGCAGGGAAAACAGGTTCCTCTGGAATGGACTGACACATCTGGGGGACTCTTGGAATGGTGGCACGACCCTGGAGTTCCTCTCGCCTTTCCTGTGGAGAGCGCCTCCTCTTGAGATGCGACGGGAACGCCGGGAATTCTTTCCCTAAGAAACAGGGAAAGGATCCCTCATCTCGAGCTAGGAGGCAGAAACGCGGCTGCCCTGGATGTGTGCGGGACCCCACGTGCTTCCTCTCGAGTGGAGACGGGTATGTCGCGGAACTGCTTCCGTTGCAGCAAGGGTGTGAAGGACCCTTTGGAAGTTCCAGTGTTTAGACGTGATTAGCCTCGAGAAGCCTCAGCGGAAATGGGCCTCATCTCGCCTGGAGGGCAAAACCTCCTGGATTTTCTCGAGTTGCGGCAGGTGCTCTCGACTTACGACGGGGACCTCAGGGACCCGCTCTGGTGGCCTCAGGAAAGGCCAGTCCCCATGCGAGTTCCTCGGGGGCCTCTCGGCATTCCTCTCCCGTCGACGCCGGCGCCTAAGACCTTGTGTGGAGTCGGGGCCGGAACCTGAGGATTCCTCTCCAGTGCTGACATGGATCTTGGGGTACTTCTGGAGTCTCCCCAGGGGAGTCAGTCCTCGTCTCGAATGCGGGCATGCACTTGCGCTTTCCTCCAGAGCGGTAGCAGCAGTGTCACGCAGTCCGCCGAGTGGATCAAAGGATCTATGGTTTTCCCTCGAGTCTTTCCCACGAGGCTTTCCCACGAGGCTTTCCCACAGGGCTGTCCCACGTGCACACGTGGTGGGAGTCGATCCTCGGCTTGAACGTCAAGGCAGTGCAGGGAAAACAGGTTCCTCTGGAATGGACTGACACATCTGGGGGACTCTTGGAATGGTGGCACGACCCTGGAGTTCCTCTCGCCTTTCTGTGGAGAGCGCCTCCTCTTGAGATGCGACGGGAACGCCGGGAATTCTTTCCCTACGAAACAGGGAAAGGATCCCTCATCTCGAGCTAGGAGGCGGAAACGGGGCTCCCCTGGATGTGTGCGGGACCCCACGTGCTTCCTCTCGAGTGGAGACGGGTATGTCGGGGAACTTCTTGATTTGCAGCAAGGGTGTGAAGGACCCTTTGGAAGTTCCAGTGGTTAGACGTGATTAGCCTCGAGAAGCCTCAGCGGAAATGGGCCTCATCTCGCCTGGAGGGCAAAACCTCCTGGATTTTCTCGAGTTGCGGCAGGTGCTCTCGACTTACGACGGGGACCTCAGGGACCCGCTCTGGTGGCCTCAGGAAAGGCCAGTCCCCATGCGAGTTCCTCGGGGGCCTCTCGGGATTCCTCTCCCGTCGATGCCGGGGCCTAAGACCTTGTGTGGAGTCGGGGCCGGAACCTGAGGATTCCTCTCCAGTGCTGACATGGATCTTGGGGTACTTCTGGAGTCTCCCCAGGGGAGTCAGTCCTCGTCTCGAATGCGGGCATGCACTTGCGCTTTCCTCCAGAGCGGTAGCAGCAGTGTCACGCAGTCCGCCGCGTGGATCAAAGGATCTATGGTTTTCCCTCGAGTCTTTCCCACGAGGCTTTCCCACGAGGCTTTCCCACAGGGCTGTCCCACGTGCACACGTGGTAGGAATCGATCCTCGGCTTGAACGTCAAGGCAGTGCAGGGAAAACAGGTTCCTCTGGAATGGACTGACACATCTGGGGGTCTCTTGGAATGGTGGCACGACCCTGGAGTTCCTCTCGCCTTTCCTGTGGAGAGCGCCTCCTCTTGAGATGCGACGGGAACGCCGGGAATTCTTTCCCTACGAAACAGGGAAAGGATCCCTCATCTCGAGCTAGGAGGCGGAAACGGGGCTGCCCTGGATGTGTGCGGGACCCCACGTGCTTCCTCTCGAGTGGAGACGGGTATGTCGCGGAACTGCTTCCGTTGCAGCAAGGGTGTGAAGGACCCTTTGGAAATTCCAGTGGTTAGATGTGATTAGCCTCGAGAAGCCTCAGCGGAAATGGGCCTCATCTCGCCTGGAGGGCAAAACCTCCTGGATTTTCTCGAGTTGCGGCAGGTGCTCTCGACTTACGACGGGGACCTCAGGGACCCGCTCTGGTGGCCTCAGGAAAGGCCAGTCCCCATGCGAGTTCCTCGGGGGCCTCTCGGCATTCCTCTCCCGTCGATGCCGGGGCCTAAGACCTTGTGTGGAGTCGGGGCCGGAACCTGAGGATTCCTCTCCAGAGCTGACATGGATCTTGGGGTACTTCTGGAGTCTCCCCAGGGGAGTCAGTCCTCGTCTCGAATGCGGGCATGCACTTGCGCTTTCCTCCAGAGCGGTAGCAGCAGTGTCACGCAGTCCGCCGCGTGGATCAAAGGATCTATGGTTTTCCCTCGAGTCTTTCCCACGAGGCTTTCCCACGAGGCTTTCCCACAGGGCTGTCCCACGTGCACACGTGGTGGGAGTCGATCCTCGGGTTGAACGTCAAGGCAGTGCAGGGAAAACAGGTTCCTCTGGAATGGACTGACACCTCTGGGGGTCTCTTGGAATGGTGCCACGACCCTGGAGTTCCTCTCGCCTTTCCTGTGGAGAGCGCCACCTCTTGAGATGCGACGGGAACGCCGGGAATTCTTTCCCTACGAAACAGGGAAAGGATCCCTCATCTCGAGCTAGGAGGCGGAAACGGGGCTCCCCTGGATGTGTGCGGTACCCCACGTGCTTCCTCTCGAGTAGAGACGGGTATGTCGTGGAACTTCTTGAGTTGCAGCAAGGGTGTGAAGGACCCTTTGGAAGTTCCAGTGGTTAGACGTGATTAGCCTCGAGAAGCCTCAGCGGAAATGGGCCTCATCTCGCCTGGAGGGCAAAACCTCCTGGATTTTCTCGAGTTGCGGCAGGTGCTCTCGACTTACGACGGGGACCTCAGGGACCCGCTCTGGTGGCCTCAGGAAAGGCCAGTCCCCATGCGAGTTCCTCGGGGGCCTCTCGGGATTCCTCTCCCATCGATGCCGGGGCCTAAGACCTTGTGTGGAGTCGGGGCCGGAACCTGAAGATTCCTCTCCAGTGCTGACATGGATCTTGGTGTACTTCTGGAGTCTCCCCAGGGGAGTCAGTCCTCGTCTCGAATGCGGGCATGCACTTGCGCTTTCCTCCAGAGCGGTAGCAGCAGTGTCACGCAGTCCGCCGCGTGGATCAAAGGATCTATGGTTTTCCCTCGAGTCTTTCCCACGAGGCTTTCCCACGAGGCTTTCCCACAGGGCTGTCCCACGTGCACACGAGGTGGGAATAGATCCTCGGCTTGAACGTCAAGGCAGTGCAGGGAAAACAGGTTCCTCTGGAATGGACTGACACATCTGGGGGTCTCTTGGAATGGTGGCACGACCCTGGAGTTCCTCTCGCCTTTCCTGTGGAGAGCGCCTCCTCTTGAGATGCGACGGGAACGCCGGGAATTCTTTCCCTACGAAACAGGGAAAGGATCCCTCATCTCGAGCTAGGAGGCGGAAACGGGGCTGCCCTGGATGTGTGCGGGACCCCACGTGCTTCCTCTCGAGTGGAGACGGGTATGTCGCGGAACTGCTTCCGTTGCAGCAAGGGTGTGAAGGACCCTTTGAAAGTTCCAGTGGTTAGATGTGATTAGCCTCGAGAAGCCTCAGCGGAAATGGGCCTCATCTCGCCTGGAGGGCAAAACCTCCTGGATTTTCTCGAGTTGCGGCAGGTGCTCTCGACTTACGACGGGGACCTCAGGGACCCGCTCTGGTGGCCTCAGGAAAGGCCAGTCCCCATGCGAGTTCCTCGGGGGCCTCTCGGCATTCCTCTCCCGTCGATGCCGGGGCCTAAGACCTTGTGTGGAGTCGGGGCCGGAACCTGAGGATTCCTCTCCAGTGCTGACATGGATCTTGGGGTACTTCTGGAGTCTCCCCAGGGGAGTCAGTCCTCGTCTCGAATGCGGGCATGCACTTGCGCTTTCCTCCAGAGCGGTAGCAGCAGTGTCACGCAGTCCGCCGCGTGGATCAAAGGATCTATGGTTTTCCCTCGAGTCTTTCCCACGAGGCTTTCCCACGAGGCTTTCCCACAGGGCTGTCCCACGTGCACACGTGGTGGGAGTCGATCCTCGGCTTGAACGTCAAGGCAGTGCAGGGAATACAGGTTCCTCTGGAATGGACTGACACATCTGGGGGACTCTTGGAATGGTGGCACGACCCTGGAGTTCCTCTCGCCTTTCCTGTGGAGAGCGCCTCCTCTTGAGATGCGACGGGAACGCCGGGAATTCTTTCCCTACGAAACAGGGAAAGGATCCCTCATCTCGAGCTAGGAGGCGGAAACGGGGCTCCCCTGGATGTGTGCGGGACCCCACGTGCTTCCTCTCGAGTGGAGACGGGTATGTCGGGGAACTTCTTGAGTTGCAGCAAGGGTGTGAAGGACCCTTTGGAAGTTCCAGTGGTTAGACGTGATTAGCCTCGAGAAGCCTCAGCGGAAATGGGCCTCATCTCGCCTGGAGGGCAAAACCTCCTGGATTTTCTCGAGTTGCGGCAGGTGCTCTCGAATTACGACGGGGACCTCAGGGACCCGCTCTGGTGGCCTCAGGAAAGGCCAGTCCCCATGCGAGTTCCTCGGGGGCCTCTCGGCATTCCTCTCCCGTCGATGCCGGGGCCTAAGACCTTGTGTGGAGTCGGGGCCGGAACCTGAGGATTCCTCTCCAGTGCTGACATGGATCTTGGGGTACTTCTGGAGTCTCCCCAGGGGAGTCAGTCCTCGTCTCGAATGCGGGCATGCACTTGCGCTTTCCTCCAGAGCGGTAGCAGCAGTGTCACGCAGTCCGCCGCGTGGATCAAAGGATCTATGGTTTTCCCTCGAGTCTTTCCCACGAGGATTTCCCACAGGGCTGTCCCACGTGCACACGTGGTGGGAGTCGATCCTCGGCTTGATCGTCAAGGCAGTGCAGGGAAAACAGGTTCCTCTGGAATGGACTGACACATCTGGGGGTCTCTTGGAATGGTGGCACGACCCTGGAGTTCCTCTCGCCTTTCCTGTGGAGAGCGCCTACTCTTGAGATGCGACGGGAACGCCGGGAATTCTTTCCCTACGAAACAGGGAAAGGATCCCTCATCTCGAGCTAGGAGGCGGAAACGGGGCTCCCCTGGATGTGTGAGGGACCCCACGTGCTTCCTCTCGAGTGGAGACGGGTATGTCGCGGAACTGCTTCAGTTGCAGCAAGGGTGTGAAGGACCCTTTGGAAGTTCCAGTGTTTAGACGTGATTAGCCTCGAGAAGCCTCAGCGGAAATGGGCCTCATCTCGCCTGGAGGGCAAAACCTCCTGGATTTTCTCGAGTTGCGGCAGGTGCTCTCGACTTACGACGGGGACCTCAGGGACCCGCTCTGGTGGCCTCAGGAAAGGCCAGTCCCCATGCGAGTTCCTCGGGGGCCTCTCGGCATTCCTCTCCCGTCGATGCCGGGGCCTAAGACCTTGTGTGGAGTCGGGGCCGGAACCTGAGGATTCCTCTCCAGAGATGACATGGATCTTGGGGTACTTCTGGAGTCTCCCCAGGAGAGTCAGTACTCGTCTCGAATGCGGGCATGCACTTGCGCTTTCCTCCAGAGCGGTAGCAGCAGTGTCACGCAGTCCGCCGCGTGGAACAAAGGATCTATGGTTTTCCCTCGAGTCTTTCCCACGAGGCTTTCCCACGAGGCTTTCCCACAGGGCTGTCCCACGTGCACACGTGGTGGGAGTCGATCCTCGGCTTGAACGTCAAGGCAGTGCAGGGAAAACAGGTTCCTCTGGAATGGACTGACACATCTGGGGGACTCTTGGAATGGTGGCACGACCCTGGAGTTCCTCTCGCCTTTCCTGTGGAGAGCGCCACCTCTTGAGATGCGACGGGAACGCCGGAATTCTTTCCGTACGAAACAGGGAAAGGATCCCTCATCTCGAGCTAGGAGGCTGAAACGGGGCTCCCCTGGATGTGTGCGGGACCCCAAGTGCTTCCTCTCGAGTGGAGACGGGTATGTCGCGGAACTGCTTCCGTTGCAGCAAGGGTGTGAAGGACCCTTTGGAAGTTCCAGTGGTTAGATGTGATTAGCCTCGAGAAGCCTCAGCGGAAATGGGCCTCATCTCGCCTGGAGGGCAAAACCTCCTGGATTTTCTCGAGTTGCGGCAGGTGCTCTCGACTTACGACGGGGACCTCAGGGACCCGCTCTGGTGGCCTCAGGAAAGGCCAGTCCCCATGCGAGTTCCTCGGGGGCCTCTCGGCATTCCTCTCCCGTCGATGCCGGGGCCTAAGACCTTGTGTGGAGTCGGGGCCGGAACCTGAGGATTCCTCTCCAGTGCTGACATGGATCTTGGGGTACTTCTGGAGTCTCCCCAGGGGAGTCAGTCCTCGTCTCGAATGCGGGCATGCCCTTGCGCTTTCCTCCAGAGCGGTAGCAGCAGTGTCAGGCAGTCCGCCGCGTGGATCAAAGGATCTATGGTTTTCCCTCGAGTCTTTCCCACGAGGCTTTCCCACGAGGCTTTCCCACAGGGCTGTCCCACGTGCACACGTGGTGGGAGTCGATCCTCGGCTTGAACGTCAAGGCAGTGCAGGGAAAACAGGATCCTCTGGAATGCACTGACACATCTGGGGGTCTCTTGGAATGGTGCCACGACCCTGGAGTTCCTCTCGCCTTTCCTGTGGAGAGCGCCACCTCTTGAGATGCGACGGGAACGCCGGGAATTCTTTCCCTACGAAACAGGGAAAGGATCCCTCATCTCGAGCTAGGAGGCGGAAACGGGGCTCCCCTGGATGTGTGCGGGACCCCACGTGCTTCCTCTCGAGTGGAGACGGGTATGTCGCGGAACTGCTTCAGTTGCAGCAAGGGTGTGAAGGACCCTTTGGAAGTTCCAGTGGTTAGACGTGATTAGCCTCGAGAAGCCTCAGCGGAAATGGGCCTCATCTCGCCTGGAGGGCAAAACCTCCTGGATTTTCTCGAGTTGCGGCAGGTGCTCTCGACTTACGACGGGGACCTCAGGGACCCGCTCTGGTGGCCTCAGGAAAGGCCAGTCCCCATGAGAGTTCCTCGGGGGCCTCTCGGGATTCCTCTCCCGTCGATGCCGGGGCCTAAGACCTTGTGTGGAGTCGGGGCCGGAACCTGAGGATTCCTCTCCAGTGCTGACATGGATCTTGGGGTACTTCTGGAGTCTCCCCAGGGGAGTCAGTCCTCGTCTCGAATGCGGGCATGCACTTGCGCTTTCCTCCAGAGCGGTAGCAGCAGTGTCACGCAGTCCGCCGCGTGGAACAAAGGATCTATGGTTTTCCCTCGAGTCTTTCCCACGAGGCTTTCCCACGAGGCTTTCCCACAGGGATGTCCCACGTGCACACGTGGTGGGAGTCGATCCTCGGCTTGAACGTCAAGGCAGTGCAGGGAAAACAGGTTCCTCTGGAATGGACTGACACATCTGGGGGACTCTTGGAATGGTGGCACGACCCTGGAGTTCCTCTCGCCTTTCCTGTGGAGAGCGCCTCCTCTTGAGATGCGACGGGAACGCCGGGAATTCTTTCCCTAAGAAACAGGGAAAGGATCCCTCATCTCGAGCTAGGAGGCAGAAACGCGGCTGCCCTGGATGTGTGCGGGACCCCACGTGCTTCCTCTCGAGTGGAGACGGGTATGTCGCGGAACTGCTTCCGTTGCAGCAAGGGTGTGAAGGACCCTTTGGAAGTTCCAGTGTTTAGACGTGATTAGCCTCGAGAAGCCTCAGCGGAAATGGGCCTCATCTCGCCTGGAGGGCAAAACCTCCTGGATTTTCTCGAGTTGCGGCAGGTGCTCTCGACTTACGACGGGGACCTCAGGGACCCGCTCTGGTGGCCTCAGGAAAGGCCAGTCCCCATGCGAGTTCCTCGGGGGCCTCTCGGCATTCCTCTCCCGTCGACGCCGGCGCCTAAGACCTTGTGTGGAGTCGGGGCCGGAACCTGAGGATTCCTCTCCAGTGCTGACATGGATCTTGGGGTACTTCTGGAGTCTCCCCAGGGGAGTCAGTCCTCGTCTCGAATGCGGGCATGCACTTGCGCTTTCCTCCAGAGCGGTAGCAGCAGTGTCACGCAGTCCGCCGAGTGGATCAAAGGATCTATGGTTTTCCCTCGAGTCTTTCCCACGAGGCTTTCCCACGAGGCTTTCCCACAGGGCTGTCCCACGTGCACACGTGGTGGGAGTCGATCCTCGGCTTGAACGTCAAGGCAGTGCAGGGAAAACAGGTTCCTCTGGAATGGACTGACACATCTGGGGGACTCTTGGAATGGTGGCACGACCCTGGAGTTCCTCTCGCCTTTCTGTGGAGAGCGCCTCCTCTTGAGATGCGACGGGAACGCCGGGAATTCTTTCCCTACGAAACAGGGAAAGGATCCCTCATCTCGAGCTAGGAGGCGGAAACGGGGCTCCCCTGGATGTGTGCGGGACCCCACGTGCTTCCTCTCGAGTGGAGACGGGTATGTCGGGGAACTTCTTGATTTGCAGCAAGGGTGTGAAGGACCCTTTGGAAGTTCCAGTGGTTAGACGTGATTAGCCTCGAGAAGCCTCAGCGGAAATGGGCCTCATCTCGCCTGGAGGGCAAAACCTCCTGGATTTTCTCGAGTTGCGGCAGGTGCTCTCGACTTACGACGGGGACCTCAGGGACCCGCTCTGGTGGCCTCAGGAAAGGCCAGTCCCCATGCGAGTTCCTCGGGGGCCTCTCGGGATTCCTCTCCCGTCGATGCCGGGGCCTAAGACCTTGTGTGGAGTCGGGGCCGGAACCTGAGGATTCCTCTCCAGTGCTGACATGGATCTTGGGGTACTTCTGGAGTCTCCCCAGGGGAGTCAGTCCTCGTCTCGAATGCGGGCATGCACTTGCGCTTTCCTCCAGAGCGGTAGCAGCAGTGTCACGCAGTCCGCCGCGTGGATCAAAGGATCTATGGTTTTCCCTCGAGTCTTTCCCACGAGGCTTTCCCACGAGGCTTTCCCACAGGGCTGTCCCACGTGCACACGTGGTGGGAATCGATCCTCGGCTTGAACGTCAAGGCAGTGCAGGGAAAACAGGTTCCTCTGGAATGGACTGACACATCTGGGGGTCTCTTGGAATGGTGGCACGACCCTGGAGTTCCTCTCGCCTTTCCTGTGGAGAGCGCCTCCTCTTGAGATGCGACGGGAACGCCGGGAATTCTTTCCCTACGAAACAGGGAAAGGATCCCTCATCTCGAGCTAGGAGGCGGAAACGGGGCTGCCCTGGATGTGTGCGGGACCCCACGTGCTTCCTCTCGAGTGGAGACGGGTATGTCGCGGAACTGCTTCCGTTGCAGCAAGGGTGTGAAGGACCCTTTGGAAATTCCAGTGGTTAGATGTGATTAGCCTCGAGAAGCCTCAGCGGAAATGGGCCTCATCTCGCCTGGAGGGCAAAACCTCCTGGATTTTCTCGAGTTGCGGCAGGTGCTCTCGACTTACGACGGGGACCTCAGGGACCCGCTCTGGTGGCCTCAGGAAAGGCCAGTCCCCATGCGAGTTCCTCGGGGGCCTCTCGGCATTCCTCTCCCGTCGATGCCGGGGCCTAAGACCTTGTGTGGAGTCGGGGCCGGAACCTGAGGATTCCTCTCCAGAGCTGACATGGATCTTGGGGTACTTCTGGAGTCTCCCCAGGGGAGTCAGTCCTCGTCTCGAATGCGGGCATGCACTTGCGCTTTCCTCCAGAGCGGTAGCAGCAGTGTCACGCAGTCCGCCGCGTGGATCAAAGGATCTATGGTTTTCCCTCGAGTCTTTCCCACGAGGCTTTCCCACGAGGCTTTCCCACAGGGCTGTCCCACGTGCACACGTGGTGGGAGTCGATCCTCGGCTTGAACGTCAAGGCAGTGCAGGGAAAACAGGTTCCTCTGGAATGGACTGACACATCTGGGGGACTCTTGGAATGGTGGCACGACCCTGGAGTTCCTCTCGCCTTTCCTGTGGAGAGCGCCTCCTCTTGAGATGCGACGGGAACGCCGGGAATTCTTTCCCTACGAAACAGGGAAAGGATCCCTCATCTCGAGCTAGGAGGCGGAAACGGGGCTCCGCTGGATGTGTGCAGGACCCCACGGGCTTCCTCTTGAGTGGAGACGGGTATGTCGGGGAACTTCTTGAGTTGCAACAAGGGTGTGAAGGACCCTTTGGAAGTTCCAGTGGTTAGACGTGATTAGCCTCGAGAAGCCTCAGCGGAAATGGGCCTCATCTCGCCTGGAGGGCAAAACCTCCTGGATTTTCTCGAGTTGCGGCAGGTGCTCTCGACTTATGACGGGGACCTCAGGGACCCGCTCTGGTGGCCTCAGGAAAGGCCAGTCCCCATGCGAGTTCCTCGGGGGCCTCTCGGCATTCCTCTCCCGTCGATGCCGGGGCCTAAGACCTTGTGTGGAGTCGGGGCCGGAACCTGAGGATTCCTCTCCAGTGCTGACATGGATCTTGGGGTACTTCTGGAGTCTCCCCAGGGGAGTCAGTCCTCGTCTCGAATGCGGGCATGCACTTGCGCTTTCCTCCAGAGCGGTAGGAGCAGTGTCACGCAGTCCGCCACGTGGATCAAAGGATCTATGGTTTTCCCTCGAGTCTTTCCCACGAGGCTTTCCCACGAGGCTTTCCCACAGGGCTGTCCCACGTGCACACGTGGTGGGAGTCGATCCTCGGGTTGAACGTCAAGGCAGTGCAGGGAAAACAGGTTCCTCTGGAATGGACTGACACCTCTGGGGGTCTCTTGGAATGGTGCCACGACCCTGGAGTTCCTCTCGCCTTTCCTGTGGAGAGCGCCACCTCTTGAGATGCGACGGGAACGCCGGGAATTCTTTCCCTACGAAACAGGGAAAGGATCCCTCATCTCGAGCTAGGAGGCGGAAACGGGGCTCCCCTGGATGTGTGCGGTACCCCACGTGCTTCCTCTCGAGTAGAGACGGGTATGTCGTGGAACTTCTTGAGTTGCAGCAAGGGTGTGAAGGACCCTTTGGAAGTTCCAGTGGTTAGACGTGATTAGCCTCGAGAAGCCTCAGCGGAAATGGGCCTCATCTCGCCTGGAGGGCAAAACCTCCTGGATTTTCTCGAGTTGCGGCAGGTGCTCTCGACTTACGACGGGGACCTCAGGGACCCGCTCTGGTGGCCTCAGGAAAGGCCAGTCCCCATGCGAGTTCCTCGGGGGCCTCTCGGGATTCCTCTCCCATCGATGCCGGGGCCTAAGACCTTGTGTGGAGTCGGGGCCGGAACCTGAGGATTCCTCTCCAGTGCTGACATGGATCTTGGTGTACTTCTGGAGTCTCCCCAGGGGAGTCAGTCCTCGTCTCGAATGCGGGCATGCACTTGCGCTTTCCTCCAGAGCGGTAGCAGCAGTGTCAGGCAGTCCGCCGCGTGGATCAAAGGATCTATGGTTTTCCCTCGAGTCTTTCCCACGAGGCTTTCCCACGAGGCTTTCCCACAGGGCTGTCCCACGTGCACACGAGGTGGGAATAGATCCTCGGCTTGAACGTCAAGGCAGTGCAGGGAAAACAGGTTCCTCTGGAATGGACTGACACATCTGGGGGTCTCTTGGAATGGTGGCACGACCCTGGAGTTCCTCTCGCCTTTCCTGTGGAGAGCGCCTCCTCTTGAGATGCGACGGGAACGCCGGGAATTCTTTCCCTACGAAACAGGGAAAGGATCCCTCATCTCGAGCTAGGAGGCGGAAACGGGGCTGCCCTGGATGTGTGCGGGACCCCACGTGCTTCCTCTCGAGTGGAGACGGGTATGTCGCGGAACTGCTTCCGTTGCAGCAAGGGTGTGAAGGACCCTTTGGAAGTTCCAGTGGTTAGATGTGATTAGCCTCGAGAAGCCTCAGCGGAAATGGGCCTCATCTCGCCTGGAGGGCAAAACCTCCTGGATTTTCTCGAGTTGCGGCAGGTGCTCTCGACTTACGACGGGGACCTCAGGGACCCGCTCTGGTGGCCTCAGGAAAGGCCAGTCCCCATGCGAGTTCCTCGGGGGCCTCTCGGCATTCCTCTCCCGTCGATGCCGGGGCCTAAGACCTTGTGTGGAGTCGGGGCCGGAACCTGAGGATTCCTCTCCAGTGCTGACATGGATCTTGGGGTACTTCTGGAGTCTCCCCAGGGGAGTCAGTCCTCGTCTCGAATGCGGGCATGCACTTGCGCTTTCCTCCAGAGCGGTAGCAGCAGTGTCACGCAGTCCGCCGCGTGGATCAAAGGATCTATGGTTTTCCCTCGAGTCTTTCCCACGAGGCTTTCCCACGAGGCTTTCCCACAGGGCTGTCCCACGTGCACACGTGGTGGGAGTCGATCCTCGGCTTGAACGTCAAGGCAGTGCAGGGAATACAGGTTCCTCTGGAATGGACTGACACATCTGGGGGACTCTTGGAATGGTGGCACGACCCTGGAGTTCCTCTCGCCTTTCCTGTGGAGAGCGCCTCCTCTTGAGATGCGACGGGAACGCCGGGAATTCTTTCCCTACGAAACAGGGAAAGGATCCCTCATCTCGAGCTAGGAGGCGGAAACGGGGCTCCCCTGGATGTGTGCGGGACCCCACGTGCTTCCTCTCGAGTGGAGACGGGTATGTCGGGGAACTTCTTGAGTTGCAGCAAGGGTGTGAAGGACCCTTTGGAAGTTCCAGTGGTTAGACGTGATTAGCCTCGAGAAGCCTCAGCGGAAATGGGCCTCATCTCGCCTGGAGGGCAAAACCTCCTGGATTTTCTCGAGTTGCGGCAGGTGCTCTCGAATTACGACGGGGACCTCAGGGACCCGCTCTGGTGGCCTCAGGAAAGGCCAGTCCCCATGCGAGTTCCTCGGGGGCCTCTCGGCATTCCTCTCCCGTCGATGCCGGGGCCTAAGACCTTGTGTGGAGTCGGGGCCGGAACCTGAGGATTCCTCTCCAGTGCTGACATGGATCTTGGGGTACTTCTGGAGTCTCCCCAGGGGAGTCAGTCCTCGTCTCGAATGCGGGCATGCACTTGCGCTTTCCTCCAGAGCGGTAGCAGCAGTGTCACGCAGTCCGCCGCGTGGATCAAAGGATCTATGGTTTTCCCTCGAGTCTTTCCCACGAGGCTTTCCCACGAGGCTTTCCCACAGGGCTGTCCCACGTGCACACGTGTTGGGAGTCGATCCTCGGCTTGAACGTCAAGGCAGTGCAGGGAAAACAGGTTCCTCTGGAATGGACTGACACATCTGGGGGTCTCTTGGAATGGTGGCACGACCCTGGAGTTCCTCTCGCCTTTCCTGCGGAGAGCGCCTCCTCTTGAGATGCGACGGGAACGCCGGGAATTCTTTCCCTACGAAACAGGGAAAGGATCCCTCATCTCGAGCTAGGAGGCGGAAACGGGGCTGCCCTGGGTGTGTGCGGGACCCCACGTGCTTCCTCTCGAGTGGAGACGGGTATGTCGCGGAACTGCTTCAGTTGCAGCAAGGGTGTGAAGGACCCTTTGGAAGTTCCAGTGGTTAGACGTGATTAGCCTCGAGAAGCCTCAGCGGAAATGGGCCTCATCTCGCCTGGAGGGCAAAACCTCCTGGATTTTCTCGAGTTGCGGCAGGTGCTCTCGACTTACGACGGGGACCTCAGGGACCCGCTCTGGTGGCCTCATGAAAGGCCAGTCCCCATGCGAGTTCCTCGGGGGCCTCTCGGCATTCCTCTCCCGTCGATGCCGGGGCCTAAGACTTTGTGTGGAGTCGGGGCCGGAACCTGAGGATTCCTCTCCAGAGCTGACATGGATCTTGGAGTACTTCTGGAGTCTCCCCAGGGGAGTCAGTCCTCGTCTCGAATGCGGGCATGCACTTGCGCTTTCCTCCAGAGCGGTAGCAGCAGTGTCACGCAGTCCGCCGCGTGGATCAAAGGATCTATGGTTTTCCCTCGAGTCTTTCCCACGAGGCTTTCCCACGAGGCTTTCCCACAGGGCTGTCCCACGTGCACACGTGTTGGGAGTCGATCCTCGGCTTGAACGTCAAGGCAGTGCAGGGAAAACAGGTTCCTCTGGAATGGACTGACACATCTGGGGGACTCTTGGAATGGTGGCACGACTCTGGAGTTCCTCTCGCCTTTCCTGTGGAGAGCGCCACCTCTTGAGATGCGACGGGAACGCCGGGAATTCTTTCCCTACGAAACAGGGAAAGGATCCCTCATCTCGAGCTAGGAGGCGGAAACGGGGCTCCCCTGGATGTGTGCGGGACCCCACGTGCTTCCTCTCGAGTGGAGACGGGTATGTCGTGGAACTGCTTCCGTTGCAGCAAGGGTGTGAAGGACCCTTTGGAAGTTCCAGTGGTTAGATGTGATTAGCCTCGAGAAGCCTCAGCGGAAATGGGCCTCATCTCGCCTGGAGGGCAAAACCTCCTGGATTTTCTCGAGTTGCGGCAGGTGCTCTCGACTTATGACGGGGACCTCAGGGACCCGCTCTGGTGGCCTCAGGAAAGGCCAGTCCCCATGCGAGTTCCTCGGGGGCCTCTCGGCATTCCTCTCCCGTCGATGCCGGGGCCTAAGACCTTGTGTGGAGTCGGGGCCGGAACCTGAGGATTCCTCGCCAGTGCTGACATGGATCTTGGGTTACTTCTGGAGTCTCCCCAGGGGAGTCAGTCCTCGTCTCGAATGCGGGCATGCACTTGCGCTTTCCTCCAGAGCGGTAGCAGCAGTGTCACGCAGTCCGCCGCGTGGATCAAAGGATCTATGGTTTTCCCTCGAGTCTTTCCCACGAGGCTTTCCCACGAGGCTTTCCCACAGGGCTGTCCCACGTGCACACGTGGTGGGAGTCGATCCTCGGCTTGAACGTCAAGGAAGTGCAGGGAATACAGGTTCCTCTGGAATGGACTGACACATCTGGGGGACTCTTGGAATGGTGGCACGACCCTGGAGTTCCTCTCGCCTTTCCTGTGGAGAGCGCCTCCTCTTGAGATGCGACGGGAACGCCGGGAATTCTTTCCCTACGAAACAGGGAAAGGATCCCTCATCTCGAGCTAGGAGGCGGAAACGGGGCTCCCCTGGATGTGTGCGGGACCCCACGTGCTTCCTCTCGAGTGGAGACGGGTATCTCGGGGAACTTCTTGAGTTGCAGCAAGGGTGTGAAGGACCCTTTGGAAGTTCCAGTGGTTAGACGTGATTAGCCTCGAGAAGCCTCAGCGGAAATGGGCCTCATCTCGCCTGGAGGGCAAAACCTCCTGGATTTTCTCGAGTTGCGGCAGGTGCTCTCGACTTACGACGGGGACCTCAGGGACCCGCTCTGGTGGCCTCAGGAAAGGCCAGTCCCCATGTGAGTTCCTCGGGGGCCTCTCGGGATTCCTCTCCCGTCGATGCCGGGGCCTAAGACCTTGTGTGGAGTCGGGGCCGGAAACTGAGGATTCCTCTCCAGTGCTGACATGGATCTTGGGGTACTTCTGGAGTCTCCCCAGGGGAGTCAGTCCTCGTCTCGAATGCGGGCATGCACTTGCGCTTTCCTCCAGAGCGGTAGCAGCAGTGTCACGCAGTCCGCCGCGTGGATCAAAGGATCTATGGTTTTCCCTCGAGTCTTTCCCACGAGGCTTTCCCACGAGGCTTTCCCACAGGGCTGTCCCACGTGCACACGTGGTGGGAGTCGATCCTCGGGTTGAACGTCAAGGCAGTGCAGGGAAAACAGGTTCCTCTGGAATGGACTGACACATCTGGGGGACTCTTGGAATGGTGGCACGACCCTGGAGTTCCTCTCGCCTTTCCTGTGGAGAGCGCCACCTCTTGAGATGCGACGGGAACGCCGGGAATTCTTTCCCTACGAAACAGGGAAAGGATCCCTCATCTCGAGCTAGGAGGCGAAAACGGGGCTCCCCTGGATGTGTGCGGGACCCCACGTGCTTCCTCTCGAGTGGAGACGGGTATGTCGCGGAACTGCTTCAGTTGCAGCAAGGGTGTGAAGGACCCTTTGGAAGTTCCAGTGGTTAGATGTGATTAGCCTCGAGAAGCCTCAGCGGAAATGGGCCTCATCTCGCCTCGAGGGCAAAACCTCCTGGATTTTCTCGAGTTGCGGCAGGTGCTCTCGACTTACGACGGGGACCTCAGGGACCCGCTCTGGTGGCCTCAGGAAAGGCCAGTCCCCATGCGAGTTCCTCGGGGGCCTCTCGGCATTCCTCTCCCGTCGATGCCGGGGCCTAAGACCTTGTGTGGAGTCGGGGCCGGAACCTGAGGATTCCTCTCCAGTGCTGACATGGATCTTGGGGTACTTCTGGAGTCTCCCCAGGGGAGTCAGTCCTCGTCTCGAATGCGGGCATGCACTTGCGCTTTCCTCCAGAGCGGTAGCAGCAGTGTCACGCAGTCCGCCGCGTGGATCAAAGGATCTATGGTTTTCCCTCGAGTCTTTCCCACGAGGCTTTCCCACGAGGCTTTCCCACAGGGCTGTCCCACGTGCACACGTGGTGGGAGTCGATCCTCGGCTTGAACGTCAAGGAAGTGCAGGGAATACAGGTTCCTCTGGAATGGACTGACACATCTGGGGGACTCTTGGAATGGTGGCACGACCCTGGAGTTCCTCTCGCCTTTCCTGTGGAGAGCGCCTCCTCTTGAGATGCGACGGGAACGCCGGGAATTCTTTCCCTACGAAACAGGGAAAGGATCCCTCATCTCGAGCTAGGAGTCGGAAACGGGGCTCCCCTGGATGTGTGCTGGACCCCACGTGCTTCCTCTCGAGTGGAGACGGGTATCTCGGGGAACTTCTTGAGTTGCAGCAAGGGTGTGAAGGACCCTTTGGAAGTTCCAGTGGTTAGACGTGATTAGCCTCGAGAAGCCTCAGCGGAAATGGGCCTCATCTCGCCTGGAGGGCAAAACCTCCTGGATTTTCTCGAGTTGCGGCAGGTGCTCTCGACTTACGACGGGGACCTCAGGGACCCGCTCTGGTGGCCTCAGGAAAGGCCAGTGCCCATGTGAGTTCCTCGGGGGCCTCTCGGGATTCCTCTCCCGTCGATGCCGGGGCTTAAGACCTTGTGTGGAGTCGGGGCCGGAACCTGAGGATTCCTCTCCAGTGCTGACATGGATCTTGGGGTACTTCTGGAGTCTCCCCAGGGGAGTCAGTCCTCGTCTCGAATGCGGGCATGCACTTGCGCTTTCCTCCAGAGCGGTAGCAGCAGTGTCACGCAGTCCGCCGCGTGGATCAAAGGATCTATGGTTTTCCCTCGAGTCTTTCCCACGAGGCTTTCCCACGAGGCTTTCCCACAGGTCTGTCCCACGTGCACACGTGGTGGGAGTCGATCCTCGGCTTGAACGTCAAGGCAGTGCAGGGAAAACAGGTTCCTCTGGAATGGACTGACACATCTGGGGGTCTCTTGGAATGGTGGCACGACCCTGGAGTTCCTCTCGCCTTTCCTGTGGAGAGCGCCTCCTCTTGAGATGCGACGGGAACGCCGGGAATTCTTTCCCTACGAAACAGGGAAAGGATCCCTCATCTCGAGCTAGGAGGCGGAAACGGGGCTGCCCTGGATGTGTGCGGGACCCCACGTGCTTCCTCTCGAGTGGAGACGGGTATGTCGCGGAACTGCTTCAGTTGCAGCAAGGGTGTGAAGGACCCTTTGGAAGTTCCAGTGTTTAGACGTGATTAGCCTCGAGAAGCCTCAGCGGAAATGGGCCTCATCTCGCCTGGAGGGCAAAACCTCCTGGATTTTCTCGAGTTGCGGCAGGTGCTCTCGACTTACGACGGGGACCACAGGGACCCGCTCTGGTGGCCTCAGGAAAGGCCAGTCCCCATGCGAGTTCCTCGGGGGCCTCTCGGCATTCCTCTCCCGTTGATGCCGGGGCCTAAGACCTTGTGTGGAGTCGGGGCCGGAACATGAGGATTCCTCTCCAGTGCTGACATGGATCTTGGGGTACTTCTGGAGTCTCCCCAGGGGAGTCAGTCCTCGTCTCGAATGCGGGCATGCACTTGCGCTTTCCTCCAGAGCGGTAGCAGCAGTGTCACGCAGTCCGCCGCGTGGATCAAAGGATCTATGGTTTTCCCTCGAGTCTTTCCCACGAGGCTTTCCCACGAGGCTTTCCCACAGGGCTGTCCCACGTGCACACGTGGTGGGAGTCGATCCTCGGCTTGAACGTCAAGGCAGTGCAGGGAAAACAGGTTCCTCTGGAATGGACTGACACATCTGGGGGTCTCTTGGAATGGTGGCACGACCCTGGAGTTCCTCTCTCCTTTCCTGTAGAGAGCGCCACCTCTTGAGATGCGACGGGAACGCCGGGAATTCTTTCCCTACGAAACAGGGAAAGGATCCCTCATCTCGAGCTAGGAGGCGGAAACGGGGCTCCCCTGGATGTGTGCGGGACCCCACGTGCTTCCTCTCGAGTGGAGACGGGTATGTCGGGGAACTTCTTGAGTTGCAGCAAGGGTGTGAAGGACCCTTTGGAAGTTCCAGTGGTTAGACGTGATTAGCCTCGAGAAGCCTCAGCGGAAATGGGCCTCATCTCGCCTGGAGGGCAAAACCTCCTGGAATTTCTCGAGTTGCGGCAGGTGCTCTCGACTTACGACGGGGACCTCAGGGTCCCGCTCTGGTGGCCTCAGGAAAGGCCAGTCCCCATGCGAGTTCCTCGGGGGCCTCTCGGGATTCCTCTCCCTTCGATGCCGGGTCCAAAGACCTTGTGTGGAGTCGGGGCCGGAACCTGAGGATTCCTCTCCAGTGCTGACATGGATCTTGGGGTACTTCTGGAGTCTCCCCAGGGGAGTCAGTGTTCGTCTCGAATGCGGGCATGCACTTGCGCTTTCCTCCAGAGCGGTAGCAGCAGTGTCACGCAGTCCGCCGCGTGGATCAAAGGATCTATGGTTTTCCCTCGAGTCTTTCCCACGAGGCTTTCCCACGAGGCTTTCCCACAGGGCTGTCCCACGTGCACACGTGGTGGGAGTCGATCCTCGGCTTGAACGTCAAGGCAGTGCAGGGAAAACAGGTTCCTCTGGAATGGACTGACACATCTGGGGGTCTCTTGGAATGGTGCCACGACCCTGGAGTTCCTCTCGCCTTTCCTGTGGAGAGCACCACCTCTTGAGATGCGACGGGAACGCCGGAAATTCTTTCCCGACGAAACAGGGAAAGGATTCCTCATCTCGAGCTAGTAGGCGGAAACGGGGCTCCCCTCGATGTGTGAGGGACCCCACGTGCTTCCTCTCGAGTGGAGACGGGTATGTCGGGGAACTTCTTGAGTTGCAGCAAGGGTGTGAAGGACCCTTTGGAAGTTCCAGTGGTTAGACGTGATTAGCCTCGAGAATCCTCAGCGGAAATGGGCCTCATCTCGCCTGGAGGGCAAAACCTCCTGGAATTTCTCGAGTTGCGGCAGGTGCTCTCGACTTACGACGGGGACCTCAGGGACCCGCTCTGGTGGCCTCAGGAAAGGCCAGTCCCCATGCGAGTTCCTCGGGGGCCTCTCGGGATTCCTCTCCCTTCGATGCCGGGTCCAAAGACCTTGTGTGGAGTCGGGGCCGGAACCTGAGGATTCCTCTCCAGTGCTGACATGGATCTTGGGGTACTTCTGGAGTCTCCCCAGTGGAGTCAGTCTTCGTCTCGAATGCGGGCATGCACTTGCGCTTTCCTCCAGAGCGGTAGCAGCAGTGTCACGAAGTCCGCCGCGTGGATCAAAGGATCTATGGTTTTCCCTCGAGTCTTTCCCACGAGGCTTTCCCACGCGGCTTTCCCACAGGGCTGTCCCACGTGCACACGTGGTGGGAGTCGATCCTCGGCTTGAACGTCAAGGCAGTGCAGGGAAAACAGGTTCCTCTGGAATGGACTGACACATCTGGGGGTCTCTTGGAATGGTGCCACGACCCTGGAGTTCCTCTCGCCTTTCCTGTGGAGAGCACCACCTCTTGAGATGCGACGGGAACGCCGGAAATTCTTTCCCGACGAAACAGGGAAAGGATTCCTCATCTCGAGCTAGTAGGCGGAAACGGGGCTCCCCTCGATGTGTGAGGGACCCCACGTGCTTCCTCTCGAGTGGAGACGGGTATGTCGCCGAATTGCTTCAGTTGCAGCAAGGGTGTGAAGGACCCTTTGGAAGTTCCAGTGGTTAGACGTGATTAGCCTCGAGAAGCCTCAGCCGAAATGGGCCTCATCTCGCCTGGAGGGCAAAACCTCCTGGATTTTCTCGAGTTGCGGCAGGTGCTCTCGACTTACGATGGGGACCTCAGGGACCCGCTCTGGTGGCCTCAGGAAAGGCCAGTCCCCATGCGAGTTCCTCGGGGGCCTCTCGGGATTCCTCTCCCGTCGATGCCGGGGCCTAAGACCTTGTGTGGAGTCGGGGCCGGAACCTGAGGATTCCTCTCCAGTGCTGACATGGATCTTGGGGTACTTCTGGAGTCTCCCCAGGGGAGTCAGTCCTCGTCTCGAATGCGGGCATGCACTTGCGCTTTCCTCCAGAGCGGTAGCAGCAGTGTCACGCAGTCCGCCGCGTGGATCAAAGGATCTATGTTTTTCCCTCGAGTCTTTCCCACGAGGCTTTCCCACGAGGCTTTCCCACAAGGCTGTCCCACGAGCACACGTGGTGGGAGTCGATCCTCGGGTTGAACGTCAAGGCAGTGCAGGGAAAATAGGTTCCTCTGGAATGGACTGACACATCTGGGGGTCTCTTGGAATGGTGGCACGACCCTGGAGTTCCTCTCGCCTTTCCTATGGAAAGCGCCTCCTCTTGAGATGCGACGGGAACGCCGGGAATTCTTTCCCTACGAAACAGGGAAAGGATCCCTCATCTCGAGCTAGGAGGCGGAAACGGGGCTGCCCTGGATGTGTGCGGGACCCCACGTGCTTCCTCTCGAGTGGAGACGGGTATGTCGCGGAACTGCTTCAGTTGCAGCAAGGGTGTGAAGGACCCTTTGGAAGTTCCAGTGGTTAGACGTGATTAGCCTCGAGAAGCCTCAGCGGAAATGGGCCTCATCTCGCCTGGAGGGCAAAACCTCCTGGATTTTCTCGAGTTGCGGCAGGTGCTCTCGATTTACGACGGGGACCTCAGGGACCCGCTCTGGTGGCCTCAGGAAAGGCCAGTCCCCATGCGAGTTCCTCGGGGGCCTCTCGGCATTCCTCTCCCGTCGATGCCGGGGCCTAAGACCTTGTGTGGAGTCGGGGCCGGAACCTGAGGATTCCTCTCCAGAGCTGACATGGATCTTGGGGTACTTCTGGAGTCTCCCCAGGGGAGTCAGTCCTCGTCTCGAATGCGGGCATGCACTTGCGCTTTCCTCCAGAGCGGTAGCAGCAGTGTCACGCAGTCCGCCGCGTGGATCAAAGGATCTATGGTTTTCCCTCGAGTCTTTCCCACGAGGCTTTCCCACGAGGCTTTCCCACAGGGCTGTCTCACGTGCACACGTGGTGGGAGTCGATCCTCGGCTTGAACGTCAAGGCAGTTCAGGGAAAACAGGTTCCTCTGGAATGGACTGACACATCTGGGGGTCTCTTGGAATGGTGCCACGACCCTGGAGTTCCTCTCGCCTTTCCTGTGGAGAGCGCCACCTCTTGAGATGCGACGGGAACGCCGGGAATTCTTTCCCTACGAAACAGGGAAAGGATCCCTCATCTCGAGCTAGTAGGCGGAAACGGGGCTCCCCTGGATGTGTGCGGGACCCCACGTGCTTCCTCTCGAGTGGAGACGGGTATGTCGCGGAATTGCTTCAGTTACAGCAAGGGTGTGAAGGACCCTTTGGAAGTTCCAGTGGTTAGACGTGATTAGACTCGAGAAGCCTCAGCGGAAATGGGCCTCATCTCGCCTGGAGGGCAAAACCTCCTGGATTTTCTCGAGTTGCGGCAGGTGCTCTCGACTTACGACGGGGACCTCAGGGACCCGCTCTGGTGGCCTCAGGAAAGGCCAGTCCCCATGCGAGTTCCTCGGGGGCCTCTCGGGATTCCTCTCCCGTCGATGCCGGGGCCTAAGACCTTGTGTGGAGTCGGGGCCGGAACCTGAGGATTCCTCTCCAGTGCTGACATGGATCTTGGGGTACTTCTGGAGTCTCCCCAGGCGAGTCAGTCCTCGTCTCGAATGCGGGCATGCACTTGCGCTTTTCTCCAGAGCGGTAGCAGCAGTGTCACGCAGTCCGTCGCGTGGATCAAAGGATCTATGGTTTTCCCTCGAGTCTTTCCCACGAGGCTTTCCCACGAGTCTTTCCCATAGGGCTGTCCCACGTGCACACGTGGTGGGAGTCGATCCTCGGCTTGAACGTCAAGGCAGTGCAGGGAAAACAGGTTCCTCTGGAATGGACTGACACATCTGGGGGACTCTTGGAATGGTGGCACGACCCTGGAGTTCCTCTCGCCTTTCCTGTGGAGAGCGCCTCCTCTTGAGATGCGACGGGAACGCCGGGAATTCTTTCCCTACGAAACAGGGAAAGGATCCCTCATCTCGAGCTAGGAGGCGGAAACGGGGCTCCCCTGGATGTGTGCGGGACCCCACGTGCTTCCTCTCGAGTGGAGACGGGTATGTCTGGGAACTTCTTGAGTTGCAGCAAGGGTGTGAAGGACCCTTTGGAAGTTCCAGTGGTTAGACGTGATTAGCCTCGAGAAGCCTCAGCGGAAATGGGCCTCATCTCGCCTGGAGGGCAAAACCTCCTGGATTTTCTCGAGTTGCGGCAGGTGCTCTCGACTTACGACGGGGACCTCAGGGACCCGCTCTGGTGGCCTCAGGAAAGGCCAGTCCCCATGCGAGTTCCTCGGGGGCCTCTCGGGATTCCTCTCCCGTCGATGCCGGGGCCTAAGACCTTGTGTGTAGTCGGGGCCGGAACCTGAGGATTCCTCTCCATTGCTGACATGGATCTTGGGGTACTTCTGGAGTCTCCCCAGGGGAGTCAGTCCTCGTCTCGAATGGGGGCATGCACTTGCGCTTTCCTCCAGAGCATTAGCAGCAGTGTCACGTAGTCCGCCGCGTGGATCAAAGGATCTATGGTTTTCCCTCGAGTCTTTCCCACGAGGCTTTCCCACGAGGCTTTCCCACAGGGCTGTCCCACGTGCACACGTGGTGGGAGTCGATCCTCGGCTTGAACGTCAAGGCAGTGCAGGGAAAACAGGTTCCTCTGGAATGGACTGACACATCTGGGGGACTCTTGGATTGGTGGCACGACCCTGGAGTTCCTCTCGCCTTTCCTGTGGAGAGCGCCTCCTCTTGAGATGCGACGGGAACGCCGGGAATTCTTTCCCTACGAAACAGGGAAAGGATCCCTCATCTCGAGCTAGGAGGCGGAAACGGGGCTCCCCTGGATGTGTTCGGGACCCCACGTGCTTCCTCTCGAGTGGAGACGGGTATGTCGGGGAACTTCTTGAGTTGCAGCAAGGGTGTGAAGCACCCTTTGGAAGTTCCAGTGGTTAGATGTTATTAGCCTCGAGAAGCCTCAGCAGAAATGGGCCTCATCTCGCCTGGAGGGCAAAACCTCCTGGATTTTCTCGAGTTGCGGCAGGTGCTCTCGACTTACGACGGGGACCTCAGGGACCCGCTCTGGTGGCCTCAGGAAAGGCCAGTCCCCATGCGAGTTCCTCGGGGGCCTCTCGGGATTCCTCTCCCGTCGATGCCGGGGCCTATTACCTTGTGTGGAGTCGGGGCCGGAACCTGAGGATTCCTCTCCAGTGCTGACATGGATCTTGGGGTACTTCTGGAGTCTCCCCAGGGGAGTCAGTCCTCGTCTCGAATGCGGGCATGCACTTGCGCTTTCCTCCAGAGCGGTAGCAGCAGTGTCACGCAGTCCGCCGCGTGGATCAAAGGATCTATGGTTTTCCCTCGAGTCTTTCCCACGAGGCTTTCCCACGAGGCTTTCCCACAGGGCTGTCCCACGTGCACACGTGGTGGGAGTCGATCCTCGGCTTGAACGTCAAGGCAGTGCAGGGAAAACAGTTTCCTCTGGCATGGACTGACACATCTGGGCGTCTCTTGGAATGGTGCCACGACCCTGGAGTTCCTCTCGCCTTTCCTGTGAAGAGCGCCACCTCTTGAGTTGCGACGGGAATGCCGGGAATTCTTTCCCTACGAAACAGGGAAAGGATCCCTCATCTCGAGCTAGGAGGCGGAAACGGGGCTCCCCGGGATGTGTGCGGGACCCCACGTGCTTCCTCTCGAGTGGAGACGTGTATGTCGGGGAACTGCTTGAGTTGCAGCAAGGGTGTGAAGGACCATTTGGAAGTTCCAGTGGTTAGATGTGATTAGCCTCGAGAAGCCTCAGCGGAAATGGGCCTCATCTCGCCTGGAGGGCAAATCCTCCTGGATTTTATCGAGTTGCGGCAGGTGCTCTCGACTTACGACGGGGACCTCAGGCACCCGCTCTGGTGGCCTAAGGAAAGGCCAGTCCCCATGCGAGTTCCTAGGGGGCCCTTAGGGATTCCTCTCCCGTCGATGCCGGGGCCTAAGGCCTTGTGTGGAGTCGGGGCCGGAACCTGAGGATTCCTCTCCAGTGCTGACATGGATCTTGGGGTACTTCTGGAGTCTCCCCAGGGGAGTCAGTCCTCGTCTCGAATGCGGGCATGCACTTGCGCTTTCCTCCAGAGCGGTAGCAGCAGTGTCACGCAGTCCGCCGCGTGGGTCAAAGTATCTATGGTTTTCCCTCCAGTCTTTCCCACGAGGCTTTCCCACGAGGCTTTCCCACAGGGCTGTCCCACGTGCACACGTGGTGGAAGTCGATCCTTGGCTTGAACGTCAAGGCAGTGCAGGGAAAAAAGGTTCCTCTGGAATGGACTGACACATCTGCGGGACTCTTGGAATGGTGTCACGACCCTGGAGTTCTTCTCGCCTTTCCTGTGAAGAGCGCCTCCTCTTGAGATGCGACGGGAACGCCGGAATTCTTTCCCTATGAAACCGGGAAAGGATCCCTCATCTCGAGCTAGGAGGCGGAAACGGGGCTCCCCTGGATGTGTGCGGGACCCCACGTGCTTCCTCTCGAGTGGAGACGGGTATGTCGCGGAATTGCTTCAGTTACAGCAAGGGTGTGAAGGACCCTTTGGAAGTTCCAGTGGTTAGACGTGATTGGCCTAGAGAAGCCTCAGCGGAAATGGGCCTCATCTCGCCTGGAGGGCAAAACCTCCTGGATTTTCTCGAGTTGCGGCAGGTGCTCTCGACTTACGACGGGGACCTCAGGGACCCGCTCTGGTGGCCTCAGGAAAGGCCAGTCCCCATGCGAGTTCCTCGGGGGCCTCTCGGGATTCCTCTCCCGTCGATGCCGGGGCCTAAGACCTTGTGTGGAATCAGGGCCGGAACCTGAGGATTCCTCTCCAGTGCTGACATGGATCTTGGGGTACTTCTGAAGTCTCCCCAGGGGAGTCAGTCCTCGTCTCGAATGCGGGCATGCACTTGCGCTTTCCTCCAGAGCGGTAGCAGCAGTGTCACGCAGTCCGCCGCGTGGATCAAAGGATCTATGGTTTTCCCTCGAGTCTTTCCCACGAGGCTTTCCCACGAGGCTTTCCCACAGGGCTGTCTCACGTGCACACGTGGTGGGAGTCGATCCTCGGCTTGAACGTCAAGGCAGTTCAGGGAAAACAGGTTCCTCTGGAATGGACTGACACATCTGGGGGTCTCTTGGAATGGTGCCACGACCCTGGAGTTCCTCTCGCCTTTCCTGTGGAGAGCGCCACCTCTTGAGATGCGACGGGAACGCCGGGAATTCTTTCCCTACGAAACAGGGAAAGGATCCCTCATCTCGAGCTAGTAGGCGGAAACGGGGCTCCCCTGGTTGTGTGCGGGACCCCACGTGCTTCCTCTCGAGTGGAGACGGGTATGTCGCGGAATTGCTTCAGTTACAGCAAGGGTGTGAAGGACCCTTTGGAAGTTCCAGTGGTTAGACGTGATTAGCCTCGAGAAGCCTCAGCGGAAATGGGCCTCATCTCGCCTGGAGGGCAAAACCTCCTGGATTTTCTCGAGTTGCGGCAGGTGCTCTCGACTTACGACGGGGACCTCAGGGACCCGCTCTGGTGGCCTCAGGAAAGGCCAGTCCCCATGCGAGTTCCTCGGGGGCCTCTCGGGATTCCTCTCCCGTCGATGCCGGGGCCTAAGACCTTGTGTGGAGTCGGGGCCGGAACCTGAGGATTCCTCTCCAGTGCTGACATGGATCTTGGGGTACTTCTGGAGTCTCCCCAGGCGAGTCAGTCCTCGTCTCGAATGCGGGCATGCACTTGCGCTTTTCTCCAGAGCGGTAGCAGCAGTGTCACGCAGTCCGTCGCGTGGATCAAAGGATCTATGGTTTTCCCTCGAGTCTTTCCCACGAGGCTTTCCCACGAGTCTTTCCCATAGGGCTGTCCCACGTGCACACGTGGTGGGAGTCGATCCTCGGCTTGAACGTCAAGGCAGTGCAGGGAAAACAGGTTCCTCTGGAATGGACTGACACATCTGGGGGACTCTTGGAATGGTGGCACGACCCTGGAGTTCCTCTCGCCTTTCCTGTGGAGAGCGCCTCCTCTTGAGATGCGACGGGAACGCCGGGAATTCTTTCCCTACGAAACAGGGAAAGGATCCCTCATCTCGAGCTAGGAGGCGGAAACGGGGCTCCCCTGGATGTGTGCGGGACCCCACGTGCTTCCTCTCGAGTGGAGACGGGTATGTCGGGGAACTTCTTGAGTTGCAGCAAGGGTGTGAAGGACCCTTTGGAAGTTCCAGTGGTTAGACGTGATTAGCCTCGAGAAGCCTCAGCGGAAATGGGCCTCATCTCGCCTGGAGGGCAAAACCTCCTGGATTTTCTCGAGTTGCGGCAGGTGCTCTCGACTTACGACGGGGACCTCAGGGACCCGCTCTGGTGGCCTCAGGAAAGGCCAGTCCCCATGCGAGTTCCTCGGGGGCCTCTCGGGATTCCTCTCCCGTCGATGCCGGGGCCTAAGACCTTGTGTGTAGTCGGGGCCGGAACCTGAGGATTCCTCTCCATTGCTGACATGGATCTTGGGGTACTTCTGGAGTCTCCCCAGGGGAGTCAGTCCTCGTCTCGAATGGGGGCATGCACTTGCGCTTTCCTCCAGAGCAGTAGCAGCAGTGTCACGTAGTCCGCCGCGTGGATCAAAGGATCTATGGTTTTCCCTCGAGTCTTTCCCACGAGGCTTTCCCACGAGGCTTTCCCACAGGGCTGTCCCACGTGCACACGTGGTGGGAGTCGATCCTCGGCTTGAACGTCAAGGCAGTGCAGGGAAAACAGGTTCCTCTGGAATGGACTGACACATCTGGGGGACTCTTGGATTGGTGGCACGACCCTGGAGTTCTTCTCGCCTTTCCTGTGAAGAGCGCCTCCTCTTGAGATGCGACGGGAACGCCGGAATTCTTTCCCTATGAAACCGGGAAAGGATCCCTCATCTCGAGCTAGGAGGCGGAAACGGGGCTCCCCTGGATGTGTGCGGGAACCCACGTGCTTCCTCTCGAGTGGAGACGGGTATGTCGGGGAACTTCTTGAGTTGCAGCAAGGGTGTGAAGGACCCTTTGGAATTTCCAGTGGTTAGATGTGATTGGCCTAGAGAAGCCTCAGCGGAAATGGGCCTCATCTCGCCTGGAGGGCAAAACCTCCTGGATTTTCTCGAGTTGCGGCAGGTGCTCTCGACTTACGACGGGGACCTCAGGGACCCGCTCTGGTGGCCTCAGGAAAGGCCAGTCCCCATGCGAGTTCCTCGGGGGCCTCTCGGGATTCCTCTCCCGTCGATGCCGGGGCCTAAGACCTTGTGTGGAATCAGGGCCGGAACCTGAGGATTCCTCTCCAGTGCTGACATGGATCTTGGGGTACTTCTGAAGTCTCCCCAGGGGAGTCAGTCCTCGTCTCGAATGCGGGCATGCACTTGCGCTTTCCTCCAGAGCGGTAGCAGCAGTGTCACGCAGTCCGCCGCGTGTATCAAAGGATCTATGGTTTTCCCTCGAGTCTTTCCCACGAGGCTTTCCCACGAGGCTTTCCCACAGGGCTGTCCCACGTGCACGCGTGGTGGGAGTCGATCCTCGGCTTGAACGTCAAGGCAGTGCAGGGAAAACAGGTTCCTCTGGAATGGACTGACACATCTGGGGGACTCTTGGAATGGTGGCACGACCCTGGAGTTCCTCTCGCCTTTCCTGTGGAGAGCGCCTCCTCTTGAGATGCGACGGGAACGCCGGGAATTCTATCCCTACGAAACAGGGAAAGGATCCCTCATCTCGAGCTAGGAGGCGGAAACGGGGCTCCCCTGGATGTGTGCGGGACCCCACGTGCTTCCTCTCGAGTGGAGACGGGTATGTCGCGTAACTGCTTGAGTTGCAGCAAGGGTGTGAAGGACCCTTTGGAAGTTCCAGCGGTTAGATGTGATTGGCCTCGAGAAGCCTCAGCGGAAATGGGCCTCATCTCGCCTGGAGGGCAAAACCTCCTGGATTTTCTCGAGTTGCGGCACGTGCTCTCGACTTACGACGGGGACCTCAGGGACCCGCTCTGGTGGCCTCAGGGAAGGCCAGTCCCCATGCGAGTTCCTCGGGGGCCTCTGGGTATTCCTCTCCCGTCGATGCCGGGGCCTAAGACCTTGTGTGGAGTCGGGGCCGGAACCTGAGGATTCCTCTCCAGTGCTGACATGGATCTTGGGGTACTTCTGGAGTCTCCCCAGGGGAGTCAGTCCTCGTCTCGAATGCGGGCATGCACTAGCGCTTTCCTCCAGAGCGGTAGCAGCAATGTCAAGCAGTCCGCCGCGTGGATCAAAGGATCTATGGTTTTCCCTCGAGTCTTTCCAACGAGGCTTTCCCACGAGGCTTTCCCACAGGGCTGTCCCACGTGCACACGTGGTGGGAGTTGATTCTCGGCTTGAACGTCAAGGCAGTGAAGGGAAATCATGTTCCTCTTGAATGGACTGACACATCTGGGGGACTTTTGGAATGGTGGCACGACCCTGGAGTTCCTCTCGCCTTTCCTGTGGAGAGCGCCTCCTCTTGAGATGCGACGGGAACGCTGGGAATTCTTTCCCTACGAAACAGGGAAAGGATCACTCATCTCGAGCTAGGAGGCGGAAACGGGGCTCCCCTGGATGTGTGCGGGACCCCACGTGCTTCCTCTCGAGTGGAGACGGGTATGTCGGGGAACTTCTTGAGTTGCAGCAAGGGTGTGAAGGACCCTTTGGAAGTTCCAGTGGTTAGAAGTGATTAGCCTCGAGAAGCCTCATCGGAAATGGGCCTCATCTCGCCTGGAGATCAAAACCTCCTGGATTTTCTCGAGTTGCGGCAGGTGCTCTCGAATTACGACGGGGACCTCAGAGACCCGCTCTGGTGGCCTCAGGAAAGGCCAGTCCCCATGCGAGTTCCTCGGGGGCCTCTGGGGATTCCTCTCCCGTCGATGCCGGGGCCTAAGACCTTGTGTGGAGTCGGGGCCGGAACCTGAGGATTCCTCTCCAGTGCTGACATGGATCTTGGGGTACTTCTGGAGTCTCCCCAGGGGAGTCAGTCCTCGTCTCGAATGCGGGCATGCACTTGCGCTTTCCTCCAGAGCGGTAGGAGCAGTGTCACGCAGTCCGCCGCGTGGATCAAAGGATCTATGGTTTTCCCTCGAGTCTTTCCCACGAGGCTTTCCCACGAGGCTTTCCCACAGGGCTGTCCCACGTGCACACGTGGTGGGAGTCGATCCTCGGCTTGAACGTCAAGGCAGTGCAGGGAAAACAGGTTCCTCTGGAATGGACTGACACATCTGGGGGTCTCTTGGAATGGTGGCACGACCCTGGAGTTCCTCTCGCCTTTCCTGTGGAGAGCGCCACCTCTTGAGATGCGACGGGAACGCCGGGAATTCTTTCCCTACGAAACAGGGAAAGGATCCCTCATCTCGAGCTAGGAGGCGGAAACGGGGCTCCCGTGGATGTGTGCGGGACCCCACGTGCTTCCTCTCGAGTGGAGACAGGTATGTCGCGGAACTGCTTCAGTTGCAGCAAGGGTGTGAAGGACCCTTTGGAAGTTCCAGTTGTTAGACGTGATTAGCCTCGAGAAGCTTCAGCGGAAATGGGCCTCATCTCGCCTGGAGGGCAAAACCTCCTGGATTTTCTCGAGTTGCGGCAGGTGCTCTCGACTTACGACGGGGACCTCAGGGACCCGCTCTGGTGGCCTCAGGAAAGGCCAGTCCCCATGCGAGTTCCTCGGGGGCCTCTTGGGATTCCTCTCCCGTCGATGCCGGGGCCTAAGACCTTGTGTGGAGTCGGGGCCGGAACCTGAAGATTCCTCTCCAGTGCTGACATGGATCTTGGGGTACTTCTGGAGTCTCCCCAGGGGAGTCAGTCCTCGTCTCGAATGCGGGCATGCACTTGCGCTTTCCTCCAGAGCGGTAGCAGCAGTGTCACGCAGTCCGCCGCGTGGATCAAAGGATCTATGGTTTTCCCTCGAGTCTTTCCCACGAGGCTTTCCCACGATGCTTTCCCACAGGGCTGTCCCACGTGCACACGTGGTGGGAGTCGATCCTCGGCTTGAACGTCAAGGCAGTGCAGGGAAAACAGGTTCCTCTGGAATGGACTGACACATCTGGGGGACTCTTGGAATGGTGGCACGACCCTGGAGTTCTTCTCGCCTTTCCTGTGGCGAGCGCCTCCTCTTGAGATGCGACGGGAACGCCGGGAATTCTTTCCCTACGAAACAGGGAAAGGATCCCTCATCTCGAGCTAGGAGGCGGAAACGGGGCTCCCCTGGATGTGTGCGGGACCCCACGTGCTTCCTCTCGAGTGGAGACGGTATGTCGGGGAACTTCTTGAGTTGCAGCAAGGGTGTGAAGGACCCTTTGGAAGTTCCAGTGGTTAGACGTGATTAGCCTCGAGAAGCCTCAGCGGAAATGGGCCTCATCTCGCCTGGAGGGCAAAACCTCCTGGATTTTCTCGAGTTGCGGCAGGTGCTCTCGACTTACGACGGGGACCTCAGGGACCCGCTCTGGTGGCCTCAGGAAAGGCCAGTCCCCATGCGAGTTCCTCGGGGGCCTCTCGGGATTCCTCTCCCGTCGATGCTGGGGCCTAAGACCTTGTGTGGAGTTGGGGCCGGAACCTGAGGATTCCTCTCCAGTGCTGACATGGATCTTGGGGTACTTCTGGAGTCTCCCCAGGCGAGTCAGTCCTCGTCTCGAATGCGGGCATGCACTTGCGCTTTTCTCCAGAGCGGTAGCAGCAGTGTCACGCAGTCCGTCGCGTGGATCAAAGGATCTATGGTTTTCCCTCGAGTCTTTCCCACGAGGCTTTCCCACGAGTCTTTCCCATAGGGCTGTCCCACGTGCACACGTGGTGGGAGTCGATCCTCGGCTTGAACGTCAAGGCAGTGCAGGGAAAACAGGTTCCTCTGGAATGGACTGACACATCTGGGGGACTCTTGGAATGGTGGCACGACCCTGGAGTTCCTCTCGCCTTTCCTGTGGAGAGCGCCTCCTCTTGAGATGCGACGGGAACGCCGGGAATTCTTTCCCTACGAAACAGGGAAAGGATCCCTCATCTCGAGCTAGGAGGCGGAAACGGGGCTCCCCTGGATGTGTGCGGGACCCCACGTGCTTCCTCTCGAGTGGAGACGGGTATGTCGGGGAACTTCTTGAGTTGCAGCAAGGGTGTGAAGGACCCTTTGGAAGTTCCAGTGGTTAGACGTGATTAGCCTCGAGAAGCCTCAGCGGAAATGGGCCTCATCTCGCCTGGAGGGCAAAACCTCCTGGATTTTCTCGAGTTGCGGCAGGTGCTCTCGACTTACGACGGGGACCTCAGGGACCCGCTCTGGTGGCCTAAGGAAAGGCCAGTCCCCATGCGAGTTCCTAGGGGGCCCTTAGGGATTCCTCTCCCGTCGATGCCGGGGCCTAAGGCCTTGTGTGGAGTCGGGGCCGGAACCTGAGGATTCCTCTCCAGTGCTGACATGGATCTTGGGGTACTTCTGGAGTCTCCCCAGGGGAGTCAGTCCTCGTCTCGAATGCGGGCATGCACTTGCGCTTTCCTCCAGAGCGGTAGCAGCAGTGTCACGCAGTCCGCCGCGTGGGTCAAAGTATCTATGGTTTTCCCTCGAGTCTTTCCCACGAGGCTTTCCCACGAGGCTTTCCCACAGGGCTGTCCCACGTGCACACGTGGTGGAAGTCGATCCTCGGCTTGAACGTCAAGGCAGTGCAGGGAAAAAAGGTTCCTCTGGAATGGACTGACACATCTGCGGGACTCTTGGAATGGTGTCACGACCCTGGAGTTCTTCTCGCCTTTCCTGTGAAGAGCGCCTCCTCTTGAGATGCGACGGGAACGCCGGAATTCTTTCCCTATGAAACCGGGAAAGGATCCCTCATCTTGAGCTAGGAGGCGGAAACGGGGCTCCCCTGGATGTGTGCGGGACCCCACGTGCTTCCTCTCGAGTGGAGACGGGTATGTCGGGGAACTTCTTGAGTTGCAGCAAGGGTGTGAAGGACCCTTTGGAATTTCCAGTGGTTAGATGTGATTGGCCTAGAGAAGCCTCAGCGGAAATGGGCCTCATCTCGCCTGGAGGGCAAAACCTCCTGGATTTTCTCGAGTTGCGGCAGGTGCTCTCGACTTACGACGGGGACCTCAGGGACCCGCTCTGGTGGCCTCAGGAAAGGCCAGTCCCCATGCGAGTTCCTCGGGGGCCTCTCGGGATTCCTCTCCCGTCGATGCCGGGGCCTAAGACCTTGTGTGGAATCAGGGCCGGAACCTGAGGATTCCTCTCCAGTGCTGACATGGATCTTGGGGTACTTCTGGAGTCTCCCCAGGGGAGTCAGTCCTCGTCTCGAATGCGGGCATGCACTTGCGCTTTCCTCCAGAGCGGTGAAAGCAGTGTCACGCATTCCGCCGCGTGGATCAAAGGATCTATGGTTTTCCCTCGAGTCTTTCCCACGAGGCTTTCCCACGAGGCTTTCCCACAGGGCTGTCCCACGTGCACACGTGGTGGGAGTCGATCCTCGGCTTGAACGTCAAGGCAGTGCAGGGAAAACAGGTTCCTCTGGAATGGACTGACACATCTGGGGGACTCTTGGAATGGTGGCACGACCCTGGAGTTCCTCTCGCCTTTCCTGTGGAGAGCGCCTCCTCTTGAGATGCGACGGGAACGCCGGGAATTCTATCCCTACGAAACAGGGAAAGGATCCCTCATCTCGAGCTAGGAGGCGGAAACGGGGCTCCCCTGGATGTGTGCGGGACCCCACGTGCTTCCTCTCGAGTGGAGACGGGTATGTCGCGGAACTGCTTGAGTTGCAGCAAGGGTGTGAAGGACCCTTTGGAAGTTCCAGCGGTTAGATGTGATTGGCCTCGAGAAGCCTCAGCGGAAATGGGCCTCATCTCGCCTGGAGGGCAAAACCTCCTGGATTTTCTCGAGTTGCGGCACGTGCTCTCGACTTACGACGGGGACCTCAGGGACCCGCTCTGGTGGCCTCAGGAAAGGCCAGTCCCCATGCGAGTTCCTCGGGGGCCTCTGGGGATTCCTCTCCCGTCGATGCCGGGGCCTAAGACCTTGTGTGGAGTCGGGGCCGGAACCTGAGGATTCCTCTCCAGTGCTGACATGGATCTTGGGGTACTTCTGGAGTCTCCCCAGGGGAGTCAGTCCATGTCTCGAATGCGGGCATGCACTAGCGCTTTCCTCCAGAGCGGTAGCAGCAATGTCAAGCAGTCCGCCGCGTGGATCAAAGGATCTATGGTTTTCCCTCGAGTCTTTCCAACGAGGCTTTCCCACGAGGCTTTCCCACAGGGCTGTCCCACGTGCACACGTGGTGGGAGTTGATCCTCGGCTTGAACGTCAAGGCAGTGAAGGGAAATCAGGTTCCTCTTGAATGGACTGACACATCTGGGGGACTTTTGGAATGGTGGCACGACCCTGGAGTTCCTCTCGCCTTTCCTGTGGAGAGCGCCTCCTCTTGAGATGCGACGGGAACGCTGGGAATTCTTTCCCTACGAAACAGGGAAAGGATCACTCATCTCGAGCTAGGAGGCGGAAACGGGGCTCCCCTGGATGTGTGCGGGACCCCACGTGCTTCCTCTCGAGTGGAGACGGGTATGTCGGGGAACTTCTTGAGTTGCAGCCAGGGTGTGAAGGACCCTTTGGAAGTTCCAGTGGTTAGATGTGATTAGCCTCGAGAAGCCTCAGCGGAAATGGGCCTCATCTCGCCTGGAGGGCAAAAGCTCCTGGATTTTTTCGAGTTGCGGCAGGTGCTCTCGACTTACGACGGGGACCTCAGGGACCCGCTCTGGTGGCCTCAGGAAAGGCCAGTCCCCATGCGAGTTCCTCGGGGGCCTCTCGGCATTCCTCTCCCGTCGATGCCGGGGCCTAAGACCTTGTGTGGAGTCGGGGCCGAAACCTGAGGATTCCTCTCCAGTGCTGACATGGATCTTGGGGTACTTCTGGAGTCTCCCCAGGGGAGTCAGTCCTCGTTTCGAATGCGGGCATGCACTTGCGCTTTCCTCCAGAGCGGTAGCAGCAGTGTCACGCAGTCCGCCGCGTGGATCAAAGGATCTATGGTTTTCCCTCGAGTCTTTCCCACGAGGCTTTCCCACAGGGCTGTCCCACGTGCACACGTGGTGGGAGTCGATCCTCGGCTTGAACGTCAAGGCAGTGCAGGGAAAACAGGTTCCTCTGGAATGGACTGACACATCTGGGGGACTCTTGGAATGGTGGCACGACCCTGGAGTTCCTCTCGCCTTTCCTGTGGAGAGCGCCTCCTCTTGAGATGCGACGGGAACGCCGGGAATTCTATCCCTACGAAACAGGGAAAGGATCCCTCATCTCGAGCTAGGAGGCGGAAACGGGGCTCCCCTGGATGTGTGCGGGACCCCACGTGCTTCCTCTCGAGTGGAGACGGGTATGTCGCGGAACTGCTTGAGTTGCAGCAAGGGTGTGAAGGACCCTTTGGAAGTTCCAGCGGTTAGATGTGATTGGCCTCGAGAAGCCTCAGCGGAAATGGGCCTCATCTCGCCTGGAGGGCAAAACCTCCTGGATTTTCTCGAGTTGCGGCACGTGCTCTCGACTTACGACGGGGACCTCAGGGACCCGCTCTGGTGGCCTCAGGAAAGGCCAGTCCCCATGCGAGTTCCTCGGGGGCCTCTGGGGATTCCTCTCCCGTCGATGCCGGGGCCTAAGACCTTGTGTGGAGTCGGGGCCGGAACCTGAGGATTCCTCTCCAGTGCTGACATGGATCTTGGGGTACTTCTGGAGTCTCCCCAGGGGAGTCAGTCCTCGTCTCGAATGCGGGCATGCACTAGCGCTTTCCTCCAGAGCGGTAGCAGCAATGTCAAGCAGTCCGCCGCGTGGATCAAAGGATCTATGGTTTTCCCTCGAGTCTTTCCAACGAGGCTTTCCCACGAGGCTTTCCCACAGGGCTGTCCCACGTGCACACGTGGTGGGAGTTGATCCTCGGCTTGAACGTCAAGGCAGTGAAGGGAAATCAGGTTCCTCTTGAATGCACTGACACATCTGGGGGACTTTTGGAATGGTGGCACGACCCTGGAGTTCCTCTCGCCTTTCCTGTGGAGAGCGCCTCCTCTTGAGATGCGACGGGAACGCTGGGAATTCTTTCCCTACGAAACAGGGAAAGGATCACTCATCTCGAGCTAGGAGGCGGAAACGGGGCTCCCCTGGATGTGTGCGGGACCCCACGTGCTTCCTCTCGAGTGGAGACGGGTATGTCGGGGAACTTCTTGAGTTGCAGCCAGGGTGTGAAGGACCCTTTGGAAGTTCCAGTAGTTAGATGTGATTAACCTCGAGAAGCCTCAGCGGAAATGGGCCTCATCTCGCCTGGAGGGCAAAAGCTCCTGGATTTTTTCGAGTTGCGGCAGGTGCTCTCGACTTACGACGGGGACCTCAGGGACCCGCTCTGGTGGCCCCAGGAAAGGCCAGTCCCCATGCGAGTTCCTCGGGGGCCTCTTGGGATTCCTCTCCCGTCGATGCCGGGGCCTAAGACCTTGTGTGGAGTCGGGGCCGGAACCTGAGGATTCCTCTCCAGTGCTGACATGGATCTTGGGGTACTTCTGGAGTCTCCCCAGGGGAGTCAGTCCTCGTCTCGAATGCGGGCATGCACTTGCGCTTTCCTCCAGAGCGGTAGCAGCAGTGTCACGCAGTCCGCCGCGTGGATCAAAGGATCTATGGTTTTCCCTCGAGTCTTTCCCACGAGGCTTTCCCACGAGGCTTTCCCACAGGGCTGTCCCACGTGCACACGTGGTGGGAGTGGATCCTCGGCTTGAACGTCAAGGCAGTGCAGGGAAAACAGGTTTCTCTGGAATGGACTGACACATCTGGGGGACTCTTGGAATGGTGGCACGACCCTGGAGTTCCTCTCGCCTTTCCTGTGGAGAGCGCCTCCTCTTGAGATGCGACGGGAACGCCGGGAATTCTTTCCCTACGAAACAGGGAAAGGATCACTCATCTCGAGCTTGGAGGCGGAAACGGGGCTCCCCTGGATGTGTGCGGGACCCCACGTGCTTCCTCTCGAGTGGAGACGGGTATGTCGGGGAACTTCTTGAGTTGCAGCAAGGGTGTGAAGGACCCTTTGGAAGTTCCAGTGGTTAGATGTGATTGGCCTCGAGAAGCCTCAGCGGAAATGGGCCACATCTCGCCTGGAGGGCAAAACCTCCTGTATTTTCTCGAGTTGCGGCAGGTGCCCTCGACTTACGACGGGGACCTCAGGGACCCGCTCTGGTGGCCTCAGGAAAGGCCAGTCCCCATGCGAG
Organism: Ovis canadensis; assembly: GCF_042477335.2. Lineage (NCBI taxonomy): Eukaryota > Metazoa > Chordata > Mammalia > Artiodactyla > Bovidae > Ovis > Ovis canadensis. The sequence continues at coordinate 1,753,255 of NC_091262.1, read as the reverse complement.
TTCCTCGGGGGCCTCTGGGGATTCCTCTCCCGTCGATGCCGGGGCCTAAGACCTTGTGTGGAGTCGGGGCCGGAACCTGAGGATTCCTCTCCAGTGCTGACATGGATCTTGGGGAACTTCTGGAGTCTCCCCAGGGGAGTCAGTCCTCGTCTCGAATGCGGGCATGCACTTGCGCTTTCCTCCAGAGCGGTAGCAGCAGTGTCACGCAGTCCGCCGCGTGGATCAAAGGATCTATGGTTTTCCCTCGAGTCTTTCCAACGAGGCTTTCCCACAGGGCTGTCCCACGTGTACACGTGGTGGGAGTCGTTCCTCGGCTTGAACGTCAAGGCAGTGCAGGGAAAACAGGTTCCTATGGAATGGACTGACACATCTGGGGGTCTCTTGGAATGGTGCCACGACCCTGGAGTTCCTCTCGCCTATCCTGTGGAGAGCGCCACCTCTTGAGATGCGACGAGAACGCCGGGAATTCTATCCCTACGAAACAGGGAAAGGATCCCTCATCTCGAGCTAGGAGGCGGAAACGGGGCTCCCCTGGATGTGTGCGGGACCCTCGTGCTTCCTCTCGAGTGGAGACGGGTATGTCGGGGAACTTCTTCAGTTGCAGCAAGGTTGTGAAGGACCCTTTGGAAGTTCCAGTGGTTAGATGTGATTAGCCTCGAGAAGCCTCAGCGGAAATGGGCCTCATCTCGCCTGGAGGGCAAAACCTCCTGGATTTTCTCGAGTTGCGGCAGGTGCTCTTGACTTACGACGGGGACCTCAGGGGCCCGCTCTGGTGGCCTCAGGAAAGGCCAGTCCCCATGCGAGTTCCTCGGGGGCCTCTCGGGATTCCTCTCCCGTCGATTCCGGGGCCTAAGACCTTGTGTGGAGTCGGGGCCGGAACCTGAGGATTCCTCTCCAGTGCTGACATGGATCTTGGGGTACTTCTGGAGTCTCCACAGGGGAGTCAGTCCTCGTCTCGAATGCGGGCATGCACTTGCGCTTTCCTCCAGAGCGGTAGCAGCAGTGTCACGCAGTCCGCCGCGTGGATCAAAGGATCTATGGTTTTCCCTCGAGTCTTTCCCACGAGGCTTTCCCACGAGGCTTTCCCACAGGGCTGTCCCACGTGCACACGTGGTGGGAGTCGATCCTCGGCTTGAACGTCAAGGCAGTGCAGGGAAAACAGGTTCCTCTGGAATGGACTGACACATCTGGGGGACTCTTGGAATGGTGGCACGACCCTGGAGTTCCTCTCGCCTTTCCTGTGGAGAGCGCCTCATCTTGAGATGCGACAGGATCGCCGGGAATTCTTTCCCTACGAAACAGGGAAAGGATGCCTCATCTCGAGCTAGGAGGAGGAAACGGGGCTCCCCTGGATGTGTGCGGGACCCCACGTACTTCCTCTCGAGTGGAGACGGGTATGTCGGGGACCTTCTTGAGTTGCAGCAAGGGTGTGAAGGGCCCTTTGGATGTTCCAGTGGTTAGATGTGATTAGCCTCGAGAAGCCTCAGCGGAAATGGGCCTCATCTCGCCTGGAGGGCAAAACCTCCTGGATTTTCTCGAGTTGCGGCAGGTGCTCTAGACTTACGACGGGGACCTCAGGGACCCGCTCTGGTGGCCTCAGGAAAGGCCATTCCCCATGCGAGTTCCTCGGGGGCCTCTCGGGATTCCTCTCCCGTCGATGCCGGGGCCTAAGACCTTGTGTGGAGTCGGGGCCGGAACCTGAGGATTCCTCTCCAGTGCTGACATGGATCTTGGGGTAGGTCTGGAGTCTCCCCAGGGGAGTCAGTCCTCGTCTCGATTGCGGTCATGCACTTGCGCTTTCCTCCAGAGGGGTAGCAGCAGTGTCACGCAGTCCGCCGCGTGGATCAAAGGATCTATGGTTTTCCCTCGAGTCTTTCCCACGAGGCTTTCCCACGAGGCTTTCCCACAGGGCTGTCCCACGTGCACACGTGGTGGGAGTGGATGCTCGGCTTGAACGTCAAGGCAGTGCAGGGAAAACAGGTTCCTCTGGAATGGACTGACACATCTGGGGGACTCTTGGAATGGTGGCACGACCCTGGAGTTCCTCTCGCCTTTCCTGTGGAGAGCGCCTCCTCTTGAGATGCGACGGGAACGCCGGGAATTCTTTCCCTACAAAACAGGGAAAGGATCCCTCATCTCGAGCTAGGAGGCGGAAACGGGGCTCCCCTGGATGTGTGCGGGACCCACGTGCTTCCTCTCGAGTGGAGACGGGTATGTCGGGGAACTTCTTGAGTTGCAGCAAGGGTGTGAAGGACCCTTTGGAAGTTCCAGTGGTTAGACGTGATTAGCCTCGAGAAGCCTCAGCGGAAATGGGCCTCATCTTGCCTGGAGGGCAAAAAGGCCTGGATTTTCTCGAGTTGCGGTAGGTGTTCTCGACTTACGACGAGGACCTCAGGGACCCGCTCTGGTGACCTCAGGAAAGGCCAGTCCCCATGCGAGTTCCTCGGGGGCCTCTCGGGATTCCTCTCCCGTCGATGCCGGGGCCTAAGACCTTGTGTGGAGTCGGGGCCGGGACCTGAGGATTCCTCTCCAGTGCTGACATGGATCTTGGGGTACTTCTGGAGTCTCCCCAGGGGAGTCAGTCCTCGTTTCGAATGCGGGCATGCACTTGCGCTTTCCTCCAGAGCGGTAGCAGCAGTGTCACGGAGTCCGCCGCGTGGATCAAAGGATCTACGGTTTTCCCTCGAGTCTTTCCCACGAGGCTTTCCCACGAGGCTTTCCACAAGGCTGTCCCACGTGCACACGTGGTGGGACTCGATCCTCGGCTTGAACGTCAAGGCAGTGCAGGGAAAACAGGTTCCTCTGGAATGGACTGACACATCTGGGGGACTCTTGTAATGGTGGCACGACCCTGGAGTTCCTCTCGCCTTTCCTGTGGAGAGCGCCTCCTCTTGAGATGCGACGGGAACGCCGGGAATTCTTTCCCTACGAAACAGGGAAAGGATCCCTCATCTCTAGCTAGGAGGCGGAAATGGGGCTCCCCTGGATGTGTGCGGGACCCCACGTGCTTCCTCTCGAGTGGAGACGGGTATGTCGGGGAACTTCTTGAGTTGCAGCAAGGGTGTGAAGGACCCTTTGGAAGTTCCAGTGGTTAGATGTGATTGGCCTCGAGAAGCCTCAGCGGAAATGGGCCTCATCTCGCCTGGAGGGCAAAACCTCCGGGATTTTCTCGAGTTGCGGCTTGTGCTCTCGACTTACGACGGGGACCTCGGGGACCCGCTCTGGTGACCTCAGGAAAGGCCTGTCCCCATGCGAGTTCCTCGGGTCCTCTGGGATTCCTCTCCCGTCGATGCTGGGGCCTAAGACCTTGTGTGGAGTCGGGGCCGGAACCTGAGGATTCCTCTCCAGTGCTGACATGGATCTTGGGGTACTTCTGGAGTCTCCCCAGGGGAGTCAGTCCTCGTCTCGAATGCGGGCATGCACTTGCGCTTTCCTCCAGAGCGGTAGCAGCAGTGTCACGCAGTCCACCGCGTGGATCAAAGGATCTATGGTTTTCCCTCGAGTCTTTCCCACGAGGCTTTCCCACGAGGCTTTCCCACAGTGCTGTCCCACGTGCACACGTGGTGGGAGTCGATCCTCGGCTTGAACGTCAAGGCAGTGCAGGGAAAACAGGTTCCTCTGGAATGGACTGACACATCTGGGGGACTCTTGGAATGGTGGCACGACCCTGGAGTTCCTCTCGCCTTTCCTGTGGAGAGCGCCTCCTCTTGAGATGCGACGGGAACGCCGGGAATTCTTTCCCTACGAAACAGGGAAAGGATCCCTCATCTCGAGCTAGGAGGCGGAAACGAGGCTCCCCTGGATGTGTGCGGGACCCCACGTGCTTCCTCTCGAGTGGAGACGGGTATGTCGGGGAACTTCTTGAGTTGCAGCAAGGGTGTAAGGACCCTTTGGAAGTTCCAGTTGTTAGACGTGATTAGCCTCGAGAAGCCTTAGCGGAAATGGGCCTCATCTCGCCTGGAGGGCAAAACCTCCTGGATTTTCTCGAGTTACGGCAGGTGCTCTCGACTTAAGACGAGGACCTCAGAGACCCGCTCTGGTGGGCTCAGGAAAGGCCAGTCCCCATGCGAGTTCCTCGGGTCCTCTGGGATTCCTCTCCTGTCGATGCCGGGGCCTAAGACCTTGTGTGGAGTCGGGGCCGGAACCTGAGGATTCCTCTCCAGTGCTGACATGGATCTTGGTGTACTTCTGGAGTCTCCCCAGGGGAGTCAGTCCTCGTCTCGAATGCGGGCATGCACTTGCGCCTTCCTCCAGAGCGGTAGCAGCAGTGTCACGCAGTCCGCCGCGTCGATCAAAGGATCTATGGTTTTCCCTCGAGTCTTTCCCACGAGGCTTTCCCACGAGGCTTTCCCACATTGCTGTCCCACGTGCACACGTGGTGGGAGTGGATCCTCGGCTTGAATGTCAAGGCAGTGCAGGGAAAACAAGTTCCTCTGGACTGGACTGACACATCTGAGGGACTCTTGGAATGGTGGCACGACCCTGGAGTTCCTCTCGCCTTTCCTGTGGAGAGCGCCTCCTCTTGAGATGCGACGGGAACGCCGGGAATTCTTTCCCTACGAAACAGGGAAAGGATCCCTCATCTCGAGCTAGGAGGCGGAAACGGGGCTCCCCTGGATGTGTGCGGGACCCCACGTGCTTCCTCTCGAGTGGAGACGGGTATGTCGGGGAACTTCTTGAGTTGCAGCAAGGGTGTGAAGGACCCTTTGGAAGTTCCAGTGGTTAGACGTGATTAGCCTCGAGAAGACTCAGCGGAAATGGGCCTCATCTCGCCTGGAGGGCAAAACCTCCTGGATTTTCTCGAGTTGCGGCAGGTGCTCTCGACTTACGACGGGGACCTCAGGGACCCGCTCTGGTGGCCTCAGGAAAGGCCAGTCCCCATGCGAGTTCCTCGGGGGCCTCTCGGCATTCCTCTCCCGTCGATGCCGGGGCCTAAGACCTTGTGCGGAGTCGGGGCCGGAACCTGAGGATTCCTCTCCAGTGCTGACATGGATCTTGGGGTACTTCTGGAGTCTCCCCAGGGGAGTCAGTCCTCGTCTCGAATGCGGGCAACACTTGCGCTTTCCTCCAGAGCGGTAGCAGCAGTGTCACGCAGTCCGCCGCGTGGATCAAAGGATCTATGTTTTTCCCTCGAGTCTTTCCCACGAGGCTTTCCCACGAGGCTTTCCCACAGGGCTGTCCCACGTGCACACGTGGTGGGAGTCGATCCTCGGCTTGAACGTCAAGGCAGTGCAGGGAAAACACGTTCCTCTGGAATGGACTGACACATCTGGGGGACTCTTGGAATGGTGGCACGACCCTGGAGTTCCTCTCCACTTTCCTGTGGAGAGCGCCTCCTCTTGAGATGCGACGGGAACGCCGGGAATTCTTTCCCTACGAAACAGGGAAAGGATCCCTCATCTCGAGCTAGGAGGCGGAAACGGGGCTCCCCTGGATGTGTGCGGGACCCCACGTGCTTCCTCTCGAGTGGAGACGGGTATGTCGGGGAACTTCTTGAGTTGCAGCAAGGGTGTGAAGGACCCTTTGGAAGTTCCAGTGGTTAGACGTGATTAGCCTCGAGAAGCCTCAGCGGAAATGGGCCTCATCTCGCCTGGAGGGCAAAACCTCCTGGATTTTCTCGAGTTGCGGCAGGTGCTCTCGACTTACGACGGGGACCTCAGGGACCCGCTCTGGTGGCCTCAGGAAAGGCTAGTCCCCATGCGAGTTCCTCGGGGGCCTCTCGGGATTACTCTCCCGTCGATGCCGGGGCCTAAGACCTTGTGTGGAGTCGGGGCCGGAACCTGAGGATTCCTCTCCAGTGCTGACACGGATCTTGGGGTACTTCTGGAGTCTCCCCAGAGGAGTCAGTCCTCGTCTCGAATGCGGGCATGCACTTGCGCTTTCCTCCAGAGCGGTAGCAGCAGTGTCACGCAGTCCGCCGCGTGGATCAAAGGATCTATGGTTTTCCCTCGAGTCTTTCCCACGAGTCTTTCCCACGAGGCTTTCCCACGAGGCTTTCCCACAGGGCTGTCCCACGTGCACACGTGGTGGGAGTCGATCCTCGGCTTGAACGTCAAGGCAGTGCAGGGAAAACAGGTTCCTCTGGAATGGACTGACACATCAGGGGGACTCTTGGAATGTTGGCACGACCCTGGAGTTCCTCTCGCCTTTCCTGTGGAGAGCGCCTCCTCTTGAGATGCGACGGGAACGCCGGGAATGCTTTCCCTACGAAACAGGGAAAGGATCCCTCATCTCGAGCTAGGAGGCGGAAACGGGGCTCCCCTGGATGTGTGCGGGACTCCACGTGCTTCCTCTCGAGTGGAGACGGGTATGTCGGGGAACTTCTTGAGTTGCAGCAAGGGTGTGAAGGACCCTTTGGAAGTTCCAGTGGTTAGACGTGATTAGCCTTGAGAAGCCTCAGAGGAAATTGGCCTCATCTCGCCTGGAGGGCAAAACCTCCTGGATTTTCTCGAGTTGTGGCAGGTGCTCTCGACTTACGACGGGGACCTCAGGGAACCGCTCTGGTGGCCTCAGGAAAGGCCAGTCCCCATGCGAGTTCCTCGGGGGCCTCTCGGGATTCCTCTCCCGTCGATGCTGGGGCCTAAGACCTTGTGTGGAGTCGGGGCCGGAACCTGAGGATTCCTCTCCAGTGCTGACATGGATCTTGGGGTACTTCTGGAGTCTCCCCAGGGGAGTCAGTCCTCGTCTCGAATGCAGGCATGCACTTGCGCTTTCCTCCAGAGCGGTAGCAGCAGTGTCACGCAGTCCGCCGCGTGGATCAAAGGATCTATGGTTTTCCCTCGAGTCTTTCCCACGAGGCTTTCCCACGAGGCTTTCCCACAGGGCTGTCCCAGGTGCACACGTTGTGGGAGTCGATCCTCGGCTTGAACGTCAAGGCAGTGCAGGGAAAACAGGTTCCTCTGGAATGGACTGACACATCTGGGGGTCTCTTGGAATGGTGCCACGACCCTGGAGTTCCTCTCGCCTTTCCTGCGGAGAGCGCCTCCTCTTGAGATGTGACGGGAACGCCGGGAATTCTTTCCCTACGAAACAGGGAAAGGATCCCTCATCTCGAGCTAGGAGGCGGAAACAGGGCTCCCCTGGATGTGTGCGGGACCCTCGTGCTTCCTCTCGAGTGGAGACGGGTATGTCGGGGAACTTCTTGAGTTGCAGCAAGGGTGTGAAGGACCCTTTGGAATTTCCAGTGGTTAGATGTGATTGGCCTCGAGAATCCTCAGCGGAAATGGGCCTCATCTCGCCTGGAGGGCAAAACCTCCTGGATTTTCTCGAGTTGCGGCATGTGCTCTCGACTTACGACGGGGACCTCAGGGACCCGCTCTGGTGACCTCAGGAAAGGCCAGTCCCCATGCGAGTTCCTCGGGGGCCTCTCGGGATTCCTCTCCCGTCGATGCCGGGGCCGAAGACCTTGTGTGGAGTCGGGGCCGGAACCTGAGGATTCCTCTCCAGTGCTGACATGGATCTTGGGGTACTTCTGGAGTCTCCCCAGGGGAGTCAGTCCTCGTCTCGAATGCGGGCATGCACTTGCGCTTTCCTCCAGAGCGGTAGCAGCAGTGTCACGCAGTCCGCCGCGTGGATCAAAGGATCTATGGTTTTCCCTCGAGTCTTTCCCACGAGGCTTTCCCACGAGGCTTTCCTCAGGGCTGTCCCACGTGCACACGTGGTGGGACTCGATCCTCGGCTTGAACGTCAAGGTAGTGCAGGGAAAACACGTTCCTCTGGAATGGACTGACACATCTGGGCGTCTCTTGGAATGGTGGCACGACCCTGGAGTTCCTCTCGCCTCTCCTGTGGAGAGCGCCTCCTCTTGAGATGCGACGGGAACGCCGGGAATTCTTACCCTAAGAAACAGGGAAAGGATCCCTCATCTCGAGCTAGGAGGCGGAAACAGGGCTCCCCTGGATGTGTGCGGGACCCCACGTGCTTCCTCTCGAGTGGAGACGGGTATGTCGCGGAACTGCTTCAGTTGCAGCAAGGGTGTGTAGGACCCTTTGGAAGTTCCAGTGGTTAGATGTGATTAGCCTCGAGAAGCCTCAGCGGAAATGGGCCTCATCTCGCCTGGAGGGCAAAACCTCCTGGATTGTCTCGAGTTGCGGCAGGTGCTCTCGACTTACGATGGGGACCTCAGGGACCCGCTCTGGTGGCCTCAGGAAAGGCCAGTCCCCATGCGTGTTCCTCGGGGGCCTCTGGCATTCCTCTCCCGTCGATGCCGGGGCCTAAGACCTTGTGTGGAGTCGGGGCCGGAACCTGATGATTCCTCTCCAGTGCTGACATGGATCTTGGGGTACTTCTGGAGTCTCCCCAGGGGAGTCAGTCCTCGTCTCGATTGCGGGCATCCACTCGCGCTTTCCTCCAGAGCGGTAGCAGCAGTGTCACGCAGTCCGCCGCGTAGATCAAAGGATCTATGGTTTTCCCTCGAGTCTTTCCCGCGAGGCTTTCCCACGAGGCTTTCCTCAGGGCTGTCCCACGTGCACACGTGGTGGGACTCGATCCTCGGCTTGAACGTCAAGGTAGTGCAGGGAAAACACGTTCCTCTGGAATGGACTGACACATCTGTGGGACTCTTGGAATGGTGGCACGACCCTGGAGTTCCTCTCGCCTTTCCTGTGGAGAGCGCCTCTTCTTGAGATGCGACGGGAACGCCGGAAATTCATTCCCTACGAAACAGGGAAAGGATCCCTCATCTCGAGCTAGGAGGCGGAAATGGGGCTCCCCTGGATGTGTGCGGGACCCCACGTGCTTCCTCTCGAGTGGAGACGGGTATGTCGGGGAACTTCTTGAGTTGCAGCAAGGGTGTGAAGGACCCTTTGGAAGTTCCAGTGGTTAGATGTGATTAGCCTCGAGAAGCCTCAGCGGAAATGGGCCTCATCTCGCCTGGAGGGCAAAACCTCCTGGATTTTCTCGAGTTGCGGCAGGTGCTCTCGACTTACGACGGGGACCTCAGGGACCCGCTCTGGTGGCCTCAGGAAAGGCCAGTCCCCATGCGAGTTCCTCGGGGGCCTCTCGGGATTCCTCTCCCGTCGATGCCGGGGCCGAAGACCTTGTGTGGAGTCGGGGCCGGAACCTGAGGATTCCTCTCCAGTGCTGACATGGATCTTGGGGTACTTCTGGAGTCTCCCCAGGGGAGTCAGTCCTCGTCTCGATTGCGGGCATGCACTTGCGCTTTCCTCCAGAGCGGTAGCAGCAGTGTCACGCAGTCCGCCGCGTGGATCAAAGGATCTATGGTTTTCCCTCGAGTCTTTCCCACGAGGCTTTCCCACGAGGCTTTCCTCAGGGCTGTCCCACGTGCACACGTGGTGGGACTCGATCCTCGTCTTGAACGTCAAGGTAGTGCAGGGAAAACACGTTCCTCTGGAATGGACTGACACATCTGGGGGACTCTTGGAATGGTGGCACGACGCTGGAGTTCCTCTCGCCTCTCCTGTGGAGAGCGCCTCCTCTTGAGATGCGACGGGAACGCCGGGAATTCTTTCCCTAAGAAACAGGGAAAGGATCCCTCATCTCGAGCTAGGAGGCGGAAACGGGGCTCCCCTGGATGTGTGCGGGACCCCACGTGCTTCCTCTCGAGTGGAGATGGGTATGTCGGGGAACTTCTTGAGTTGCAGCAAGGGTGTGAAGGACCCTTTGGAAGTTCCAGTGGTTAGACGTGATTAGCCTCGAGAAGCCTCAGCGGAAATGGGCCTCATCTCGCCTGGAGGGCAAAACCTCCTGTATTTTCTCGAGTTGCGGCAGGTGCTCTCGACTTACGACGGGGACCTCGGGGACCCGCTCTGGTGGCCTCAGGAAAGGCCAGTCCACATGCGAGTTCCTCGGGGGCCTCTCGGGATTCCTCTCCCATCGATGCCGGTGCCTAAGACCTTGTGTGGAGTCGGGGCCGGAACCTGAGGATTCCTCTCCAGTGCTGACATGGATCTTGCGGTACTTCTGGAGTCTCCCCAGGGGAGTCAGTCCTCGTCTCTAATGCGGGCATACACTTGCGCTTTCCTCCAGAGCGGTAGCAGCAGTGTCACGCAGTCCGCCGCGTGGATCAAAGGATCTATGTTTTTCCCTCGAGTCTTTCCCACGAGGCTTTCCCAAGAGGCTTTCCCACAGGGCTGTCCCACGTGCACACGTGGTGGGAGTCGATCCTCGGCTTGAACGTCAAGGAAGTGCAGGGAAAACAGGTTCCTCTGGAATGGACTGACACATCTGGGGGTCTCTTGGAATGGTGCCACGACCCTGGAGTTCCTTTCGCCTTTTCTGCGGAGAGCGCCTCCTCTTGAGATGCGACGGGAACGCCGGGAATTCTTTCCCTACGAAACAGGGAAAGGATCCCTCATCTCGAGCTAGGAGGCGGAAACGGGGCTCCCCTGGATGTGTGCGGGACCCCACGTGCTTCCTCTCGAGTGGAGACGGGTATGTCGCGGAACTGCTTCAGTTACAGCAAGGGTGTGAAGGACCCTTTGGAAGTTCCAGTGGTTAGATGTGATTAGCCTCGAGAAGCCTCAGCGGAAATGGGCCTCATCTCGCCTGGAGGGCAAAACCTCCTGGATTTTCTCGAGTTGCGGCAGGTGCTCTCGACTTACGATGGGGACCTCAGGGACCCGCTCTGGTGGCCTCAGGAAAGGCCAGTCCCCATGCGAGTTCCTCGGGTGCATCTGGCATTCCTCTCCCGTCGATGCCGGGGCCTAAGACCTTGTGTGGAGTCGGGGCCGGAACCTGATGATTCCTCTCCAGTGCTGACATGGATCTTGGGGTACTTCTGGAGTCTCCCCAGGGGAGTCAGTCCTCGTCTCGAATGCGGGCATGCACTTGCGCTTTCCTCCAGAGCGGTAGCAGCAGTGTCACGCAGTCCGCCGCGTGGATCAAAGGATCTATGGTTTTCCCTCGAGTCTTTCCCACGAGGCTTTCCCAAGAGGCTTTCCCACAAGTCTGTCCCACGTGCACACGTGGTGGGAGTCGATCCTCGGCTTGAACGTCAAGGCAGTGCAGGGAAAACAGGTTCCTCTGGAATGGACTGACACATCTGGGGGTCTCTTGGAATGGTGCCACGACCCTGGAGTTCCTCTCGCCTTTCCTGTGGAGAGCGCCACCTCTTGAGATGCGACGGGAACGCCGGGAATTCTTTCCCTACGAAACAGGGAAAGGATCCCTCATCTCGAGCTAGGAGGCAGAAACGGGGCTCCCCTGGATGTGTGCGGGACACCACGTGCTTCCTCTCGAGTGGAGACGGGTATGTCGCGGAACTTCTTGAGTTGCAGCAAGGGTGTGAAGGACCCTTTGGAAGTTCCAGTGGTTAGATGTGATTAGCCTCGAGAAGCCTCAGCGGAAATGGGCCTCATCTCGCCTGGAGGGCAAAACCTCCTGGATTTTCTCCAGTTGCGGCAGGTGCTCTCGACTTACGACGGGGACCTCAGGGACCCGCTCTGGTGACCTCAGGAAAGGCCAGTCCCCATGCGAGTTCCTCGGGGGCCTCTCGGGATTCCTCTCCCGTCGATGCCGGGGCCGAAGACCTTGTGTGGAGTCGGGGCCGGAACCTGAGGATTCCTCTCCAGTGCTGACATGGATCTTGGGGTACTTCTGGAGTCTCCCCAGGGGAGTCAGTCCTCGTCTCGATTGCGGGCATGCACTTGCGCTTTCCTCCAGAGCGGTAGCAGCAGTGTCACGCAGTCCGCCGCGTGGATCAAAGGATCTATGGTTTTCCCTCGAGTCTTTCCCACGAGGCTTTCCCACGAGGCTTTCCTCAGGGCTGTCCCACGTGCACACGTGGTGGGACTCGATCCTCGTCTTGAACGTCAAGGTAGTGCAGGGAAAACACGTTCCTCTGGAATGGACTGACACATCTGGGCGTCTCTTGGAATGGTGGCACGACGCTGGAGTTCCTCTCGCCTCTCCTGTGGAGAGCGCCTCCTCTTGAGATGCGACGGGAACGCCGGGAATTCTTTCCCTAAGAAACAGGGAAAGGATCCCTCATCTCGAGCTAGGAGGCGGAAACGGGGCTCCCCTGGATGTGTGCGGGACCCCACGTGCTTCCTCTCGAGTGGAGACGGGTATGTCGCGGAACTTCTTGAGTTGCAGCAAGGGTGTGAAGGACCCTTTGGAAGTTCCAGTGGTTAGACGTGATTAGCCTCGAGAAGCCTCAGCGGAAATGGGCCTCATCTCGCCTGGAGGGCAAAACCTCCTGTATTTTCTCGAGTTGCGGCAGGTGCTCTCGACTTACGACGGGGACCTCGGGGACCCGCTCTGGTGGCCTCAGGAAAGGCCAGTCCACATGCGAGTTCCTCGGGGGCCTCTCGGGATTCCTCTCCCATCGATGCCGGGGCCTAAGACCTTGTGTGGAGTCGGGGCCGGAACCTGAGGATTCCTCTCCAGTGCTGACATGGATCTTGCGGTACTTCTGGAGTCTCCCCAGGGGAGTCAGTCCTCGTCTCTAATGCGGGCATGCACTTGCGCTTTCCTCCAGAGCGGTAGCAGCAGTGTCACGCAGTCCGCCGCGTGGATCAAAGGATCTATGTTTTTCCCTCGAGTCTTTCCCACGAGGCTTTCCCAAGAGGCTTTCCCACAGGGCTGTCCCACGTGCACACGTGGTGGGAGTCGATCCTCGGCTTGAACGTCAAGGAAGTGCAGGGAAAACAGGTTCCTCTGGAATGGACTGACACATCTGGGGGTCTCTTGGAATGGTGCCACGACCCTGGAGTTCCTTTCGCCTTTTCTGCGGAGAGCGCCTCCTCTTGAGATGCGACGGGAACGCCGGGAATTCTTTCCCTACGAAACAGGGAAAGGATCCCTCATCTCGAGCTAGGAGGCGGAAACGGGGCTCCCCTGGATGTGTGCGGGACCCCACGTGCTTCCTCTCGAGTGGAGACGGGTATGTCGCGGAACTGCTTCAGTTACAGCAAGGGTGTGAAGGACCCTTTGGAAGTTCCAGTGGTTAGATGTGATTAGCCTCGAGAAGCCTCAGCGGAAATGGGCCTCATCTCGCCTGGAGGGCAAAACCTCCTGGATTTTCTCGAGTTGCGGCAGGTGCTCTCGACTTACGATGGGGACCTCAGGGACCCGCTCTGGTGGCCTCAGGAAAGGCCAGTCCCCATGCGAGTTCCTCGGGTGCATCTGGCATTCCTCTCCCGTCGATGCCGGGGCCTAAGACCTTGTGTGGAGTCGGGGCCGGAACCTGATGATTCCTCTCCAGTGCTGACATGGATCTTGGGGTACTTCTGGAGTCTCCCCAGGGGAGTCAGTCCTCGTCTCGAATGCGGGCATGCACTTGCGCTTTCCTCCAGAGCGGTAGCAGCAGTGTCACGCAGTCCGCCGCGTGGATCAAAGGATCTATGGTTTTCCCTCGAGTCTTTCCCACGAGGCTTTCCCAAGAGGCTTTCCCACAAGTCTGTCCCACGTGCACACGTGGTGGGAGTCGATCCTCGGCTTGAACGTCAAGGCAGTGCAGGGAAAACAGGTTCCTCTGGAATGGACTGACACATCTGGGGGTCTCTTGGAATGGTGCCACGACCCTGGAGTTCCTCTCGCCTTTCCTGTGGAGAGCGCCACCTCTTGAGATGCGACGGGAACGCCGGGAATTCTTTCCCTACGAAACAGGGAAAGGATCCCTCATCTCGAGCTAGGAGGCAGAAACGGGGCTCCCCTGGATGTGTGCGGGACACCACGTGCTTCCTCTCGAGTGGAGACGGGTATGTCGCGGAACTTCTTGAGTTGCAGCAAGGGTGTGAAGGACCCTTTGGAAGTTCCAGTGGTTAGATGTGATTAGCCTCGAGAAGCCTCAGCGGAAATGGGCCTCATCTCGCCTGGAGGGCAAAACCTCCTGGATTTTCTCGAGTTGCGGCAGGTGCTCTCGACCTTCGACGTGGACCTCAGGGACCCGCTCTGGTGACCTCAGGAAAGGCCAGTCCCCATGCGAGTTCCTCGGGGGCCTCCTGGGATTCCTCTCCCGTCCATGCCGGGGCCTAAGACCTTGTGTGGAGTCGGGGCCGGAACCTGAGGATTCCTCTCCAGTGCTGACATGGATCTTGGGGTACTTCTGGAGTCTCCCCAGGGGAGTCAGTCCTCGTCTCGAATGCGGGCATGCACTTGCGCTATCCTCCAGAGCGGTAGCAGCAGTGTCACGCAGTCCGCCGTGTGCATCAAAGGATCTATGGTTTTCCCTCGAGTCTTTCCCACGAGGCTTTCCCACGAGGCTTTCCACAGGGCTGTCCCACGTGCACACGTGGTGGGAGTCGATCCTCGGCTTGAACGTCAAGGTAGTGCAGGGAAAACACGTTCCTCTGGAATGGACTGACACATCTGGGCGTCTCTTGGAATGGTGGCACGACCCTAGAGTCCTCTCGCCTTTCCTGTGGAGAGCGCCTCCTCTTGAGATGCGACGGGAACGCCGGGAATTCTTTCCCTACGAAACAGGGAAAGGATCCCTCATCTCGAGCTAGGAGGCGGAAACGGGGCTCCCCTGGATGTGTGCGGGACCCTCGTGCTTCCTCTCGAGTGGAGACGGGTATGTCGGGGAACTTCTTGAGTTGCAGCAAGGGTGTGAAGGACCCTTTGGAAGTTCCAGTGGTTATACATGATTAGCCTCGAGAAGCCTCAGCGGAAATGGGCCTCATCTCGCCTGGAGGGCAAAACCTCCTGGATTTTTTCGAGTTGCGGCAGGTGCTCTCGACTTACGATGGGGACCTCAGGGACCCGCTCTGTTGGCCTCAGGAAAGGCCAGTCCCCATGCGAGTTCCTCGGGGGCCTCTCAGGATTCCTCTCCCGTCGATGCCGGGGCCTAAGACCTCGTGTGGAGTCGGGGCCGGAACCTGAGGATTCCTCTCCAGTGCTGACATGGATCTTGGGGTACTTCTGGAGTCTCCCCAGGGGAGTCAGTCCTCGTCTCGAATGCGGGCATGCACTTGCGCTTTCCTCCAGAGCGGTAGCAGCAGTGTCACCCAGTCCGCCGCGTGGATCAAAGGATCTATTGTTTTCTCTCGTGTCTTTCCCACGAGGTTTTCCCACGAGACTTTCCCACAGGGCTGTCCCACGTGCACACGTGGTGGAAGTGGATCCTCAGCTTGAACGTCAAGGCAGTGCAGGGAAAACATGTTCCTCTGGAATGGACTGTCACATCTGGGGGACTCTTGGAATGGTGGCACGACCCTGGAGTTCCTCTCGCCTTTCCTGTGGAGAGCGCCTCCTCTTGAGATGCGACGGGAACACCGGGAATTCTTTCCCTACGAAACAGGGAAAGGATCCCTCATCTCGAGCTAGGAGGCGGAAACGGGGCTCCCCTGGATGTGTGCGGGACCCCACGTGCTTCCTCTCGAGTGGAGACGGGTATGTCGGGGAACTTCTTGAGTTGCAGCAATGGTGTGAAGGACCCTTTGGAAGTTCCAGTGGTTAGAAGTGATTAGCCCCGAGAAGCCTCAGCGGAAATGGGCCTCATCTCGCCTGGAGAGCAAAACCTCCTGGATTTTCTCGAGTTGCGGCAGGTACTCTCGACTTACGACGGGGACCTCAGAGACCCGCTCTGGTGGCCTCAGGAAAGGCCAGTCCCCATGCGAGTTCCTCGGGTCCTCTCGGGATTCCTCTCCCGTCGATGCTGGGGCCTAAGTCCTTGTGTGGAGTCGGGGCCGGAACCTGAGGATTCCTCTCCAGTGCTGACATGGATCTTGGGGTACTTCTGGAGTCTCCCCAGGGGAGTCAGTCCTCGTCTCGAATGCGGGCCTGCACTTGCGCTTTCCTCCAGAGCGGTAGCAGCAGTGTCACGCAGTCCACCTCGTGGATGAAAGGATCTATGGTTTTCCCTCGAGTCTTTCCCACGAGGCTTTCCCACGAGGCTTTCCCACAGGGCTGTCCCACGTGCACACGTGGTGGGAGTCGATCCTCGGCTTGAACGTCAAGGCAGTGCAGGGAAAACAGGTTCCTCTGGAATGGACTGACACATCTGGGGGTCTTTTGGAATGGTGCCACGACCCTGGAGTTCCTCTCGCCTTTCCTGTGGAGAGCGCCTCCTCTTGAGATGCGACGGGAACGCCGGGAATTCTTTCCCTACAAAACAGGGAAAGGATCCCTCATCTCGAGTTAGGAGGCGGAAACGGGGCTCCCCTGGATGTGTGCGGGAGCCCACGTGCTTCCTCTCGAGTGGAGACGGGTATGTCGGGGAACTTCTTGAGTTGCAGCAAGGGTGTGAAGGACCCTTTGGAAGTTCCAGTGGTTAGATGTGATTAGCCTCGAGAAGCCTCAGCGGAAATGGGCCTCATCTCGCCTGGAGGGCAAAACCTCCTGGATTTTCTCGAGTTGCGGCATGTGCTCTCGACTTACGACGGGGACCTCGGGGACCCGCTCTGGTGGCCTCAGGAAAGGCCAGTCCACATGCGAGTTCCTCGGGGGCCTCTCGGGATTCCTCTCCCATCGATGCCGGGGCCTAAGACCTTGTGTGGAGTCGGGGCCGGAACCTGAGGATTCCTCTCCAGTGCTGACATGGATCTTGGGGTACTTCTGGAGTCTCCCCTGGGGAGTCAGTCCTCGTCTCGAATGCGGGCATGCACTTGCGCTTTCCTCCAGAGCGGTAGCAGCAGTGTCACGCAGTCCGCCGCGTGGATCAAAGGATCTATGGTTTTCCCTCGAGTCTTTCCCACGAGGCTTTCCCACGAGGCTTTCCCACAGGGCTGTCCCACGTGCACACGTGGTGGGAGTCGATCCTCGGCTTGAACGTCAAGGCAGTGCAGGGAAAACATGTCCTCTGGAATGGACTGACATATCTGGGGGACTCTTTGAATGGTGGCACGACGCTGGAGTCCTCTCGCCTTTCCTGTGGAGAGCGCCTCCTCTTGAGATGCGACGGGAACGCCGGGAATTCTTTCCCTACGAAACAGGGAAAGGATCCCTCATCTCGAGCTAGGAGGCGGAAACGGGGCTCCCCTGGATGTGTGCGGGACCCTCGTGCTTCCTCTCGAGTGGAGACGGGTATGTCGGGGAACTTCTTGAGTTGCAGCAAGGGTGTGAAGGACCCTTTGGAAGTTCCAGTGGTTAGACATGATTAGCCTCGAGAAGCCTCAGCGGAAATGGGCCTCATCTCGCCTGGAGGGCAAAACCTCCTGGATTTTCTCGAGTTGCGGCAGGTGCTCTCGACTTACGACGGGGACCTCAGAGACCCGCTCTGGTGGCCTCAGGAAAGGCCAGTCCCCATGCGAGTTCCTCGGGTCCTCTCGGGATTCCTCTCCCGTCGATGCTGGGGCCTAAGTCCTTGTGTGGAGTCGGGGCCGGAACCTGAGGATTCCTCTCCAGTGCTGACATGGATCTTGGGGTACTTCTGGAGTCTCCCCAGGGGAGTCAGTCCTCGTCTCGAATGCGGGCATGCACTTGCGCTTTCCTCCAGAGCGGTAGCAGCAGTGTCACGCAGTCCACCGCGTGGATGAAAGGATCTATGGTTTTCCCTCGAGTCTTTCCCACGAGGCTTTCCCACGAGGCTTTCCCACAGGGCTGTCCCACGTGCACACGTGGTGGGAGTCGATCCTCGGCTTGAACGTCAAGGCAGTGCAGGGAAAACAGGTTCCTCTGGAATGGACTGACACATCTGGGGGTCTTTTGGAATGGTGCCACGACCCTGGAGTTCCTCTCGCCTTTCCTGTGGAGAGCGCCTCCTCTTGAGATGCGACGGGAACGCCGGGAATTCTTTCCCTACAAAACAGGGAAAGGATCCCTCATCTCGAGCTAGGAGGCGGAAACGGGGCTCCCCTGGATGTGTGCGGGACCCCACGTGCTTCCTCTCGAGTGGAGACGGGTATGTCGGGGAACTTCTTGAGTTGCAGCAAGGAGGACCCTTTGGAAGTTCCAGTGGTTAGACGTGATTAGCCTCGAGAAGCCTCTGCGGAAATGGGCCTCATCTCGCCTGGAGGGCAAAACCTCCTGGATTTTCTCGAGTTGCGGCAGGTGCTCTCGACCTTCGACGGGGACCTCAGGGACCCGCTCTGGTGGCCTCAGGAAAGGCCAGTCCCCATGCGAGTTCCTCGGGGGCCTCTGGCATTCCTCTCCCGTCGATGCCGGGGCCTAAGACCTTGTGTGGAGTCGGGGCCGGAACCTGATGATTCCTCTCCAGTGCTGACATGGATCTTGGGGTACTTCTGGAGTCTCCCCAGGGGAGTCAGTCCTCGTCTCGATTGCTGGCATCCACTTGCGCTTTCCTCCAGAGCGGTAGCAGCAGTGTCACGCAGTCCGCCGCGTAGATCAAAGGATCTATGGTTTTCCCTCGAGTCTTTCCCGCGAGGCTTTCCCACGAGGCTTTCCTCAGGGCTGTCCCACGTGCACACGTGGTGGGACTCGATCCTCGGCTTGAACGTCAAGGTAGTGCAGGGAAAACACGTTCCTCTGGAATGGACTGACACATCTGGGGGACTCTTGGAATGGTGGCACGACCCTGGAGTTCCTCTCGCCTTTCCTGTGGAGAGCGCCTCTTCTTGAGATGCGACGGGAACGCCGGAAATTCATTCCCTACGAAACAGGGAAAGGATCCCTCATCTCGAGCTAGGAGGCGGAAATGGGGCTCCCCTGGATGTGTGCGGGACCCCACGTGCTTCCTCTCGAGTGGAGACGGGTATGTCGGGGAACTTCTTGAGTTGCAGCAAGGGTGTGAAGGACCCTTTGGAAGTTCCAGTGGTTAGATGTGATTAGCCTCGAGAAGCCTCAGCGGAAATGGGCCTCATCTCGCCTGGAGGGCAAAACCTCCTGGATTTTCTCGAGTTGCGGCAGGTGCTCTCGACTTACGACGGGGACCTCAGGGACCCGCTCTGGTGACCTCAGGAAAGGCCAGTCCCCATGCGAGTTCCTCGGGGGCCTCTCGGGATTCCTCTCCCGTCGATGCCGGGGCCGAAGACCTTGTGTGGAGTCGGGGCCGGAACCTGAGGATTCCTCTCCAGTGCTGACATGGATCTTGGGGTACTTCTGGAGTCTCCCCAGGGGAGTCAGTCCTCGTCTCGATTGCGGGCATGCACTTGCGCTTTCCTCCAGAGCGGTAGCAGCAGTGTCACGCAGTCCGCCGCGTGGATCAAAGGATCTATGGTTTTCCCTCGAGTCTTTCCCACGAGGCTTTCCCACGAGGCTTTCCTCAGGGCTGTCCCACGTGCACACGTGGTGGGACTCGATCCTCGTCTTGAACGTCAAGGTAGTGCAGGGAAAACACGTTCCTCTGGAATGGACTGACACATCTGGGCGTCTCTTGGAATGGTGGCACGACGCTGGAGTTCCTCTCGCCTCTCCTGTGGAGAGCGCCTCCTCTTGAGATGCGACGGGAACGCCGGGAATTCTTTCCCTAAGAAACAGGGAAAGGATCCCTCATCTCGAGCTAGGAGGCGGAAACGGGGCTCCCCTGGATGTGTGCGGGACCCCACGTGCTTCCTCTCGAGTGGAGACGGGTATGTCGGGGAACTTCTTGAGTTGCAGCAAGGGTGTGAAGGACCCTTTGGAAGTTCCAGTGGTTAGACGTGATTAGCCTCGAGAAGCCTCAGCGGAAATGGGCCTCATCTCGCCTGGAGGGCAAAACCTCCTGTATTTTCTCGAGTTGCGGCAGGTGCTCTCGACTTACGACGGGGACCTCGGGGACCCGCTCTGGTGGCCTCAGGAAATGCCAGTCCACATGCGAGTTCCTCGGGGGCCTCTCGGGATTCCTCTCCCATCGATGCCGGGGCCTAAGACCTTGTGTGGAGTCGGGGCCGGAACCTGAGGATTCCTCTCCAGTGCTGACATGGATCTTGCGGTACTTCTGGAGTCTCCCCAGGGGAGTCAGTCCTCGTCTCTAATGCGGGCATGCACTTGCGCTTTCCTCCAGAGCGGTAGCAGCAGTGTCACGCAGTCCGCCGCGTGGATCAAAGGATCTATGTTTTTCCCTCGAGTCTTTCCCACGAGGCTTTCCCAAGAGGCTTTCCCACAGGGCTGTCCCACGTGCACACGTGGTGGGAGTCGATCCTCGGCTTGAACGTCAAGGAAGTGCAGGGAAAACAGGTTCCTCTGGAATGGACTGACACATCTGGGGGTCTCTTGGAATGGTGCCACGACCCTGGAGTTCCTTTCGCCTTTTCTGCGGAGAGCGCCTCCTCTTGAGATGCGACGGGAACGCCGGGAATTCTTTCCCTACGAAACAGGGAAAGGATCCCTCATCTCGAGCTAGGAGGCGGAAACGGGGCTCCCCTGGATGTGTGCGGGACCCCACGTGCTTCCTCTCGAGTGGAGACGGGTATGTCGCGGAACTGCTTCAGTTACAGCAAGGGTGTGAAGGACCCTTTGGAAGTTCCAGTGGTTAGATGTGATTAGCCTCGAGAAGCCTCAGCGGAAATGGGCCTCATCTCGCCTGGAGGGCAAAACCTCCTGGATTTTCTCGAGTTGCGGCAGGTGCTCTCGACTTACGATGGGGACCTCAGGGACCCGCTCTGGTGGCCTCAGGAAAGGCCAGTCCCCATGCGAGTTCCTCGGGTGCATCTGGCATTCCTCTCCCGTCGATGCCGGGGCCTAAGACCTTGTGTGGAGTCGGGGCCGGAACCTGATGATTCCTCTCCAGTGCTGACATGGATCTTGGGGTACTTCTGGAGTCTCCCCAGGGGAGTCAGTCCTCGTCTCGAATGCGGGCATGCACTTGCGCTTTCCTCCAGAGCGGTAGCAGCAGTGTCACGCAGTCCGCCGCGTGGATCAAAGGATCTATGGTTTTCCCTCGAGTCTTTCCCACGAGGCTTTCCCAAGAGGCTTTCCCACAAGTCTGTCCCACGTGCACACGTGGTGGGAGTCGATCCTCGGCTTGAACGTCAAGGCAGTGCAGGGAAAACAGGTTCCTCTGGAATGGACTGACACATCTGGGGGTCTCTTGGAATGGTGCCACGACCCTGGAGTTCCTCTCGCCTTTCCTGTGGAGAGCGCCACCTCTTGAGATGCGACGGGAACGCCGGGAATTCTTTCCCTACGAAACAGGGAAAGGATCCCTCATCTCGAGCTAGGAGGCAGAAACGGGGCTCCCCTGGATGTGTGCGGGACACCACGTGCTTCCTCTCGAGTGGAGACGGGTATGTCGCGGAACTTCTTGAGTTGCAGCAAGGGTGTGAAGGACCCTTTGGAAGTTCCAGTGGTTAGATGTGATTAGCCTCGAGAAGCCTCAGCGGAAATGGGCCTCATCTCGCCTGGAGGGCAAAACCTCCTGGATTTTCTCCAGTTGCGGCAGGTGCTCTCGACTTACGACGGGGACCACAGGGACCCGCTCTGGTGGCCTCAGGAAAGGCCAGTCCCCATGCGAGTTCCTCGGGGGCCTCTCGGGATTCCTCTCCCGTCGATGCCGGGGCCTAAGACCTTGTGTGGAGTCGGGGCCGGAACCTGAGGATTCCTCTCCAGTGCTGACATGGATCTTGGGGTACTTCTGGAGTCTCCCCAGGGGAGTCAGTCCTCGTCTCGAATGCGGGCATGCACTTGCGCTTTCCTCCAGAGCGGTAGCAGCAGTGTCACGCAGACCGCCGCGTGGATCAAAGGATATATGGTTTTCCCTCGAGTCTTTCCCACGAGGCTTTCCCACGAGGCTTTCCCACAGGGCTGTCCCACGAGCACACGTGGTGGGAGTCGATCCTCGGCTTGAACGTCAAGGCAGTGCAGGGAAAACAGGTTCCTCTGGAATGCACAGACACATCTGGGGTCTCTTGGAATGGTCGCACGACCCTGGAGTTCCTCTCGCCTTTTCTGTGGGAGCGCCTCCTCTTGAGATGCGACGGTAACGCCGGGAATTCTTTCCCTACGAAACAGGGAAAGGATCCCTCATCTCGAGCTAGGTGGCGGAAACGGGGCTCCCGTGGATGTGTGAGGGACCCTCGTGCTTCCTCTTGAGTGGAGACGGGTATGTCGGGGAACTTCTAGAGTTGCAGCAAGGGTGTGAAGGACCCTTTGGAAGTTCCAGTGGTTAGATGTGATTAGCCTAGAGAAGCCTCAGCGGAAATGGGCCTCATCTCGCCTGGAGGGCAAAACCTCCTGGATTTTCTCGAGTTGCGGCATGTGCTCTCGACCTTCGACGGGGACCTCAGGGACCCGCTCTGGTGACCTCAGGAAAGGCCAGTCCCCATGCGAGTTCCTCGGGGGCCTCCTGGGATTCCTCTCCCGTCCATGCCGGGGCCTAAGACCTTGTGTGGAGTCGGGGCCGGAACCTGAGGATTCCTCTCCAGTGCTGACATGGATCTTGGGGTACTTCTGGAGTCTCCCCAGGGGAGTCAGTCCTCGTCTCGAATGCGGGCATGCACTTGCGCTATCCTCCAGAGCGGTAGCAGCAGTGTCACGCAGTCCGCCGTGTGCATCAAAGGATCTATGGTTTTCCCTCGAGTCTTTCCCACGAGGCTTTCCCACGAGGCTTTCCACAGGGCTGTCCCACGTGCACACGTGGTGGGAGTCGATCCTCGGCTTGAACGTCAAGGTAGTGCAGGGAAAACACGTTCCTCTGGAATGGACTGACACATCTGGGCGTCTCTTGGAATGGTGGCACGACCCTAGAGTCCTCTCGCCTTTCCTGTGGAGAGCGCCTCCTCTTGAGATGCGACGGGAACGCCGGGAATTCTTTCCCTACGAAACAGGGAAAGGATCCCTCATCTCGAGCTAGGAGGCGGAAACGGGGCTCCCCTGGATGTGTGCGGGACCCTCGTGCTTCCTCTCGAGTGGAGACGGGTATGTCGGGGAACTTCTTGAGTTGCAGCAAGGGTGTGAAGGACCCTTTGGAAGTTCCAGTGGTTATACATGATTAGCCTCGAGAAGCCTCAGCGGAAATGGGCCTCATCTCGCCTGGAGGGCAAAACCTCCTGGATTTTTTCGAGTTGCGGCAGGTGCTCTCGACTTACGATGGGGACCTCAGGGACCCGCTCTGTTGGCCTCAGGAAAGGCCAGTCCCCATGCGAGTTCCTCGGGGGCCTCTCAGGATTCCTCTCCCGTCGATGCCGGGGCCTAAGACCTCGTGTGGAGTCGGGGCCGGAACCTGAGGATTCCTCTCCAGTGCTGACATGGATCTTGGGGTACTTCTGGAGTCTCCCCAGGGGTGTCAGTCCTCGTCTCGAATGCGGGCATGCACTTGCGCTTTCCTCCAGAGCGGTAGCAGCAGTGTCACCCAGTCCGCCGCGTGGATCAAAGGATCTATTGTTTTCTCTCGTGTCTTTCCCACGAGGTTTTCCCACGAGACTTTCCCACAGGGCTGTCCCACGTGCACACGTGGTGGAAGTGGATCCTCAGCTTGAACGTCAAGGCAGTGCAGGGAAAACATGTTCCTCTGGAATGGACTGACACATCTGGGGGACTCTTGGAATGGTGGCACGACCCTGGAGTTCCTCTCGCCTTTCCTGTGGAGAGCGCCTCCTCTTGAGATGCGACGGGAACACCGGGAATTCTTTCCCTACGAAACAGGGAAAGGATCCCTCATCTCGAGCTAGGAGGCGGAAACGGGGCTCCCCTGGATGTGTGCGGGACCCCACGTGCTTCCTCTCGAGTGGAGACGGGTATGTCGGGGAACTTCTTGAGTTGCAGCAAGGGTGTGAAGGACCCTTTGGAAGTTCCAGTGGTTAGAAGTGATTAGCCCCGAGAAGCCTCAGCGGAAATGGGCCTCATCTCGCCTGGAGAGCAAAACCTCCTGGATTTTCTCGAGTTGCGGCAGGTACTCTCGACTTACGACGGGGACCTCAGAGACCCGCTCTGGTGGCCTCAGGAAAGGCCAGTCCCCATGCGAGTTCCTCGGGTCCTCTCGGGATTCCTCTCCCGTCGATGCTGGGGCCTAAGTCCTTGTGTGGAGTCGGGGCCGGAACCTGAGGATTCCTCTCCAGTGCTGACATGGATCTTGGGGTACTTCTGGAGTCTCCCCAGGGGAGTCAGTCCTCGTCTCGAATGCGGGCATGCACTTGCGCTTTCCTCCAGAGCGGTAGCAGCAGTGTCACGCAGTCCACCTCGTGGATGAAAGGATCTATGGTTTTCCCTCGAGTCTTTCCCACGAGGCTTTCCCACGAGGCTTTCCCACAGGGCTGTCCCACGTGCACACGTGGTGGGAGTCGATCCTCGGCTTGAACGTCAAGGCAGTGCAGGGAAAACAGGTTCCTCTGGAATGGACTGACACATCTGGGGGTCTTTTGGAATGGTGCCACGACCCTGGAGTTCCTCTCGCCTTTCCTGTGGAGAGCGCCTCCTCTTGAGATGCGACGGGAACGCCGGGAATTCTTTCCCTACAAAACAGGGAAAGGATCCCTCATCTCGAGTTAGGAGGCGGAAACGGGGCTCCCCTGGATGTGTGCGGGAGCCCACGTGCTTCCTCTCGAGTGGAGACGGGTATGTCGGGGAACTTCTTGAGTTGCAGCAAGGGTGTGAAGGACCCTTTGGAAGTTCCAGTGGTTAGATGTGATTAGCCTCGAGAAGCCTCAGCGGAAATGGGCCTCATCTCGCCTGGAGGGCAAAACCTCCTGGATTTTCTCGAGTTGCGGCATGTGCTCTCGACTTACGACGGGGACCTCGGGGACCCGCTCTGGTGGCCTCAGGAAAGGCCAGTCCACATGCGAGTTCCTCGGGGGCCTCTCGGGATTCCTCTCCCATCGATGCCGGGGCCTAAGACCTTGTGTGGAGTCGGGGCCGGAACCTGAGGATTCCTCTCCAGTGCTGACATGGTTCTTGGGGTACTTCTGGAGTCTCCCCTGGGGAGTCAGTCCTCGTCTCGAATGCGGGCATGCACTTGCGCTTTCCTCCAGAGCGGTAGCAGCAGTGTCACGCAGTCCGCCGCGTGGATCAAAGGATCTATGGTTTTCCCTCGAGTCTTTCCCACGAGGCTTTCCCACGAGGCTTTCCCACAGGGCTGTCCCACGTGCACACGTGGTGGGAGTCGATCCTCGGCTTGAACGTCAAGGCAGTGCAGGGAAAACATGTCCTCTGGAATGGACTGACATATCTGGGGGACTCTTTGAATGGTGGCACGACGCTGGAGTCCTCTCGCCTTTCCTGTGGAGAGCGCCTCCTCTTGAGATGCGACGGGAACGCCGGGAATTCTTTCCCTACGAAACAGGGAAAGGATCCCTCATCTCGAGCTAGGAGGCGGAAACGGGGCTCCCCTGGATGTGTGCGGGACCCTCGTGCTTCCTCTCGAGTGGAGACGGGTATGTCGGGGAACTTCTTGAGTTGCAGCAAGGGTGTGAAGGACCCTTTGGAAGTTCCAGTGGTTAGACATGATTAGCCTCGAGAAGCCTCAGCGGAAATGGGCCTCATCTCGCCTGGAGGGCAAAACCTCCTGGATTTTCTCGAGTTGCGGCAGGTGCTCTCGACTTACGACGGGGACCTCAGAGACCCGCTCTGGTGGCCTCAGGAAAGGCCAGTCCCCATGCGAGTTCCTCGGGTCCTCTCGGGATTCCTCTCCCGTCGATGCTGGGGCCTAAGTCCTTGTGTGGAGTCGGGGCCGGAACCTGAGGATTCCTCTCCAGTGCTGACATGGATCTTGGGGTACTTCTGGAGTCTCCCCAGGGGAGTCAGTCCTCGTCTCGAATGCGGGCATGCACTTGCGCTTTCCTCCAGAGCGGTAGCAGCAGTGTCACGCAGTCCACCGCGTGGATGAAAGGATCTATGGTTTTCCCTCGAGTCTTTCCCACGAGGCTTTCCCACGAGGCTTTCCCACAGGGCTGTCCCACGTGCACACGTGGTGGGAGTCGATCCTCGGCTTGAACGTCAAGGCAGTGCAGGGAAAACAGGTTCCTCTGGAATGGACTGACACATCTGGGGGTCTTTTGGAATGGTGCCACGACCCTGGAGTTCCTCTCGCCTTTCCTGTGGAGAGCGCCTCCTCTTGAGATGCGACGGGAACGCCGGGAATTCTTTCCCTACAAAACAGGGAAAGGATCCCTCATCTCGAGCTAGGAGGCGGAAACGGGGCTCCCCTGGATGTGTGCGGGACCCCACGTGCTTCCTCTCGAGTGGAGACGGGTATGTCGGGGAACTTCTTGAGTTGCAGCAAGGAGGACCCTTTGGAAGTTCCAGTGGTTAGACGTGATTAGCCTCGAGAAGCCTCTGCGGAAATGGGCCTCATCTCGCCTGGAGGGCAAAACCTCCTGGATTTTCTCGAGTTGCGGCAGGTGCTCTCGACTTACGACGGGGACCTCAGGGACCCGCTCTGGTGGCCTCAGGAAAGGCCAGTCCCCATGCGAGTTCCTAGGGGGCCTCTCGGGATTCCTCTCCCGTCGATGCCGGGGCCTAAGACCTTGTGTGGAGTCGGGGCCGGAACCTGAGGAATCCTCTCCAGTGCTGACATGGATCTTGGGGTACTTCTGGAGTCTCCCCAGGGGAGTCAGTCCTCGTCTCGAATGCGGGCATGCACTTGCGCTTTCCTCCAGAGCGGTAGCAGCAGTGTCACGCAGTCCGCCGCGTGGATCAAAGGATCTATGGTTTTCCCTCGAGTCTTTCCCACGAGGCTTTCCCACGAGGCTTTCCCACAGGGCTGTCCCACGTGCACACGTGGTGGGAGTGGATCCTCGGCTTGAACGTCAAGGCAGTGCAGGGAAAACAGGTTCCTCTGGAATGGACTGACACATCTGGGGGACTCTTGGAATGGTGGCACGACCCTGGCGTTCCTCTCGCCTTTCCTGTGGAGAGCGCCTCCTCTTGAGATGCGACGGTAACGCCGGGAATTCTTTCCCTAAGAAACAGGGAAAGGATCCCTCATCTCGAGCTAGGAGGCGGAAACGGGGCTCCCCTGGATGTGTGTGGGACCCTCGTGCTTCCTCTCGAGTGGAGACGGGTATGTCGGGGAACTTCTTGAGTTGCAGCTAGGGTGTGAAGGACCCTTTGGAAGTTCCAGTGGTTAGACGTGATTAGCCTCGAGAAGCCTCAGCGGACATGGGCCTCATCTCGCCTGGAGGGCAAAACCTCCTGGATTTTCTCGAGTTGCGGCATGTGCTCTCGACCTTCGACGGGGACCTCAGGGACCCGCTCTGGTGACCTCAGGAAAGGCCAGTCCCCATGCGAGTTCCTCGGGGGCCTCCTGGGATTCCTCTCCCGTCCATGCCGGGGCCTAAGACCTTGTGTGGAGTCGGGGCCGGAACCTGAGGATTCCTCTCCAGTGCTGACATGGATCTTGGGGTACTTCTGGAGTCTCCCCAGGGGAGTCAGTCCTCGTCTCGAATGCGGGCATGCACTTGCGCTATCCTCCAGAGCGGTAGCAGCAGTGTCACGCAGTCCGCCGTGTGCATCAAAGGATCTATGGTTTTCCCTCGAGTCTTTCCCACGAGGCTTTCCCACGAGGCTTTCCACAGGGCTGTCCCACGTGCACACGTGGTGGGAGTCGATCCTCGGCTTGAACGTCAAGGTAGTGCAGGGAAAACACGTTCCTCTGGAATGGACTGACACATCTGGGCGTCTCTTGGAATGGTGGCACGACCCTAGAGTCCTCTCGCCTTTCCTGTGGAGAGCGCCTCCTCTTGAGATGCGACGGGAACGCCGGGAATTCTTTCCCTACGAAACAGGGAAAGGATCCCTCATCTCGAGCTAGGAGGCGGAAACGGGACTCCCCTGGATGTGTGCGGGACCTTCGTGCTTCCTCTCGAGTGGAGACGGGTATGTTGGGGAACTTCTTGAGTTGCAGCAAGGGTGTGAAGGACCCTTTGGAAGTTCCAGTGGTTATACATGATTAGCCTCGAGAAGCCTCAGCGGAAATGGGCCTCATCTCGCCTGGAGGGCAAAACCTCCTGGATTTTTTCGAGTTGCGGCAGGTGCTCTCGACTTACGATGGGGACCTCAGGGACCCGCTCTGTTGGCCTCAGGAAAGGCCAGTCCCCTGCGAGTTCCTCGGGGGCCTCTCAGGATTCCTCTCCCGTCGATGCCGGGGCCTAAGACCTCGTGTGGAGTCGGGGCCGGAACCTGAGGATTCCTCTCCAGTGCTGACATGGATCTTGGGGTACTTCTGGAGTCTCCCCAGGGGAGTCAGTCCTCGTCTCGAATGCGGGCATGCACTTGCGCTTTCCTCCAGAGCGGTAGCAGCAGTGTCACCCAGTCCGCCGCGTGGATCAAAGGATCTATTGTTTTCTCTCGTGTCTTTCCCACGAGGTTTTCCCACGAGACTTTCCCACAGGGCTGTCCCACGTGCACACGTGGTGGAAGTGGATCCTCAGCTTGAACGTCAAGGCAGTGCAGGGAAAACATGTTCCTCTGGAATGGACTGACACATCTGGGGGTCTCTTGGAATGGTGGCACGACCCTGGAGTTCCTCTCGCCTTTCCTGTGGAGAGCGCCTCCTCTTGAGATGCGACGGGAACACCGGGAATTCTTTCCCTACGAAACAGGGAAAGGATCCCTCATCTCGAGCTAGGAGGCGGAAACGGGGCTCCCCTGGATGTGTGCGGGACCCCACGTGCTTCCTCTCGAGTGGAGACGGGTATGTCGGGGAACTTCTTGAGTTGCAGCAAGGGTGTGAAGGACCCTTTGGAAGTTCCAGTGGTTAGAAGTGATTAGCCCCGAGAAGCCTCAGCGGAAATGGGCCTCATCTCGCCTGGAGAGCAAAACCTCCTGGATTTTCTCGAGTTGCGGCAGGTACTCTCGACTTACGACGGGGACCTCAGAGACCCGCTCTGGTGGCCTTAGGAAAGGCCAGTCCCCATGCGAGTTCCTCGGGTCCTCTCGGGATTCCTCTCCCGTCGATGCTGGGGCCTAAGTCCTTGTGTGGAGTCGGGGCCGGAACCTGAGGATTCCTCTCCAGTGCTGACATGGATCTTGGGGTACTTCTGGAGTCTCCCCAGGGGAGTCAGTCCTCGTCTCGAATGCGGGCATGCACTTGCGCTTTCCTCCAGAGCGGTAGCAGCAGTGTCACGCAGTCCACCTCGTGGATGAAAGGATCTATGGTTTTCCCTCGAGTCTTTCCCACGAGGCTTTCCCACGAGGCTTTCCCACAGGGCTGTCCCACGTGCACACGTGGTGGGAGTCGATCCTCGGCTTGAACGTCAAGGCAGTGCAGGGAAAACAGGTTCCTCTGGAATGGACTGACACATCTGGGGGTCTTTTGGAATGGTGCCACGACCCTGGAGTTCCTCTCGCCTTTCCTGTGGAGAGCGCCTCCTCTTGAGATGCGACGGGAACGCCGGGAATTCTTTCCCTACAAAACAGGGAAAGGATCCCTCATCTCGAGCTAGGAGGCGGAAACGGGGCTCCCCTGGATGTGTGCGGGAGCCCACGTGCTTCCTCTCGAGTGGAGACGGGTATGTCGGGGAACTTCTTGAGTTGCAGCAAGGGTGTGAAGGACCCTTTGGAAGTTCCAGTGGTTAGATGTGATTAGCCTCGAGAAGCCTCAGCGGAAATGGGCCTCATCTCGCCTGGAGGGCAAAACCTCCTGGATTTTCTCGAGTTGCGGCATGTGCTCTCGACTTACGACGGGGACCTCGGGGACCCGCTCTGGTGGCCTCAGGAAAGGCCAGTCCACATGCGAGTTCCTCGGGGGCCTCTCGGGATTCCTCTCCCATCGATGCCGGGGCCTAAGACCTTGTGTGGAGTCGGGGCCGGAACCTGAGGATTCCTCTCCAGTGCTGACATGGATCTTGGGGTACTTCTGGAGTCTCCCCTGGGGAGTCAGTCCTCGTCTCGAATGCGGGCATGCACTTGCGCTTTCCTCCAGAGCGGTAGCAGCAGTGTCACGCAGTCCGCCGCGTGGATCAAAGGATCTATGGTTTTCCCTCGAGTCTTTCCCACGAGGCTTTCCCACGAGGCTTTCCCACAGGGCTGTCCCACGTGCACACGTGGTGGGAGTCGATCCTCGGCTTGAACGTCAAGGCAGTGCAGGGAAAACATGTCCTCTGGAATGGACTGACATATCTGGGGGACTCTTTGAATGGTGGCACGACGCTGGAGTCCTCTCGCCTTTCCTGTGGAGAGCGCCTCCTCTTGAGATGCGACGGGAACGCCGGGAATTCTTTCCCTACGAAACAGGGAAAGGATCCCTCATCTCGAGCTAGGAGGCGGAAACGGGGCTCCCCTGGATGTGTGCGGGACCCTCGTGCTTCCTCTCGAGTGGAGACGGGTATGTCGGGGAACTTCTTGAGTTGCAGCAAGGGTGTGAAGGACCCTTTGGAAGTTCCAGTGGTTAGACATGATTAGCCTCGAGAAGCCTCAGCGGAAATGGGCCTCATCTCGCCTGGAGGGCAAAACCTCCTGGATTTTCTCGAGTTGCGGCAGGTGCTCTCGACTTACGACGGGGACCTCAGAGACCCGCTCTGGTGGCCTCAGGAAAGGCCAGTCCCCATGCGAGTTCCTCGGGTCCTCTCGGGATTCCTCTCCCGTCGATGCTGGGGCCTAAGTCCTTGTGTGGAGTCGGGGCCGGAACCTGAGGATTCCTCTCCAGTGCTGACATGGATCTTGGGGTACTTCTGGAGTCTCCCCAGGGGAGTCAGTCCTCGTCTCGAATGCGGGCATGCACTTGCGCTTTCCTCCAGAGCGGTAGCAGCAGTGTCACGCAGTCCACCGCGTGGATGAAAGGATCTATGGTTTTCCCTCGAGTCTTTCCCACGAGGCTTTCCCACGAGGCTTTCCCACAGGGCTGTCCCACGTGCACACGTGGTGGGAGTCGATCCTCGGCTTGAACGTCAAGGCAGTGCAGGGAAAACAGGTTCCTCTGGAATGGACTGACACATCTGGGGGTCTTTTGGAATGGTGCCACGACCCTGGAGTTCCTCTCGCCTTTCCTGTTGAGAGCGCCTCCTCTTGAGATGCGACGGGAACGCCGGGAATTCTTTCCCTACAAAACAGGGAAAGGATCCCTCATCTCGAGCTAGGAGGCGGAAACGGGGCTCCCCTGGATGTGTGTGGGACCCCACGTGCTTCCTCTCGAGTGGAGACGGGTATGTCGGGGAACTTCTTGAGTTGCAGCAAGGAGGACCCTTTGGAAGTTCCAGTGGTTAGACGTGATTAGCCTCGAGAAGCCTCTGCGGAAATGGGCCTCATCTCGCCTGGAGGGCAAAACCTCCTGGATTTTCTCGAGTTGCGGCAGGTGCTCTCGACTTACGACGGGGACCTCAGGGACCCGCTCTGGTGGCCTCAGGAAAGGCCAGTCCCCATGCGAGTTCCTAGGGGGCCTCTCGGGATTCCTCTCCCGTCGATGCCGGGGCCTAAGACCTTGTGTGGAGTCGGGGCCGGAACCTGAGGAATCCTCTCCAGTGCTGACATGGATCTTGGGGTACTTCTGGAGTCTCCCCAGGGGAGTCAGTCCTCGTCTCGAATGCGGGCATGCACTTGCGCTTTCCTCCAGAGGGGTAGCAGCAGTGTCACGCAGTCCGCCGCGTGGATCAAAGGATCTATGGTTTTCCCTCGAGTCTTTCCCACGAGGCTTTCCCACGAGGCTTTCCCACAGGGCTGTCCCACCTGCACACGTGGTGGGAGTCGATCCTCGGCTTGAACGTCAAGGCAGTGCAGGGAAAACAGGTTCCTCTGGAATGGACTGACACATCTGGGGGACTCTTCGAATGGTGGCACGACCCTGGCGTTCCTCTCGCCTTTCCTGTGGAGAGCGCCTCCTCTTGAGATGCGACGGTAACGCCGGGAATTCTTTCCCTAAGAAACAGGGAAAGGATCCCTCATCTCGAGCTAGGAGGCGGAAACGGGGCTCCCCTGGATGTGTGTGGGACCCTCGTGCTTCCTCTCGAGTGGAGACGGGTATGTCGGGGAACTTCTTGAGTTGCAGCAAGGGTGTGAAGGACCCTTTGGAAGTTCCAGTGGTTAGACGTGATTAGCCTCGAGAAGCCTCAGCGGAAATGGGCCTCATCTCGCCTGGAGAGCAAAACCTCCTGGATTTTCTCGAGTTGCGGCAGGTGCTCTCGACTTACGACGGGGACCTCAGGGACCCGCTCTGGTGGCCTCAGGAAAGGCCAGTCCCCATGCGAGTTCCTCGGGGGCCTCTCGGGATTCCTCTCCCGTCGATGCCGGGGCCTAAGACCTTGTGTGGAGTCGGGGCCGGAACCTGAGGATTCCTCTCCAGTGCTGACATGGATCTTGGGGTACTTCTGGAGTCTCCCCAGGGGAGTCAGTCCTCGTCTCGAATGCGGGCATCGACTTGCGCTTTCCTCCAGAGCGGTAGCAGCAGTGTCACGCAGTCCGCCGCGTGGATCAAAGGATCTATGGTTTTCCCTCGAGTCTTTCCCACGAGGCTTTCCCACGAGGCTTTCCCACAGGGCTGTCCCACCTGCACACGTGGTGGGAGTCGATCCTCGGCTTGAACGTCAAGGCAGTGCAGGGAAAACAGGTTCCTCTGGAATGGACTGACACATCTGGGGGACTCTTGGAATGGTGGCACGACCCTGGAGTTCCTCTCGCCTTTCCTGTGGAGAGCGCCTCCTCTTGAGATGCGACGGGAACCCCGGGAATTCTTTCCCTACGAAACAGGGAAAGGATCCCTCATCTCGAGCTAGGAGGTGGAAACGGGGCTCCCCTGGATGTGTGCGGGACCCTCGTGCTTCCTCTCGAGTGGAGACGGGTATGTCGGGGAACTTCTTGAGTTGCAGCAAGGGTGTGAAGGACCCTTTGGAAGTTCCAGTGGTTAGACGTGATTAGCCTCGAGAAGCCTCAGCGGAAATGGGCCTCATCTCGCCTGGAGGGCAAAACCTCCTGGATTTTCTCGAGTTTCGTCAGGTGCTCTCGACTTACGACGGGGACCTCAGGGACCCGCTCTGGTGGCCTCAGGAAAGGCCAGTCCCCATGCGAGTTCCTCGGGGGCCTCTTGGCATTCCTCTCCCGTCGATGCCGGGGCCTAAGACCTTGTGTGGAGTCGGGGCCGGAACCTGAGGATTCCTCTCCAGTGCTGACATGGATCTTGGGGTACTTCTGGAGTCTCCCCAGGGGAGTCAGTCCTCGTCTCGAATGCGGGCATGCACTTGCGCCTTCCTCCAGAGCGGTAGCATCAGTGTCACGCAGTTCGCCGCGTGGATCAAAGGATCTATGGTTTTCCCTCGAGTCTTTCCCACGAGGCTTTCCCACGAGGCTTTCCCACAGGGCTGTCCCACGTGCACACGTGGTGGGAGTGGATCCTCGGCTTGAAAGTCAAGGCAGTGCAGGGAAAACAGGTTCCTCTGGACTGGACTAACACATCTGGGGGACTCTTGGAATGGTGGCACGACCCTGGAGTTCCTCTCGCCTTTCCTGTGGAGAGCGCCTCCTCTTGAGATGCGACGGGAACGCCGGGAATTCTTTCCCTACGAAACAGGGAATGGATCCCTCATCTCGAGCTAGGAGGCGGAAACGGGGCTCCCCTGGATGTGTGCGGGACCCCAAGTGCTTCCTCTCGAGTGGAGACGGGTATGTCGGGGAACTTCTTGAGTTGCAGCAAGGGTGTGAAGGACCCATTGGAAGTTCCAGTGGTTAGACGTGATTAGCCTCGAGAAGCCTCAGCGGAAATGGGCCTCATCTCGCCTGGAGGGCAAAACCTCCTGGATTTTCTCGAGTTGCGGCAGGTGCTCTCGACTTACGACGGGGACCTCAGGGACCCGCTCTGGTGGCCTCAGGAAAGGCCAGTCCCCATGCGAGTTCCTCGGGGGCCTCTGGGGATTCCTCTCCCGTCGATGCCGGGGCCTAAGACCTTGTGTGGAGTCGGGGCCGGAACCTGAGGAATCCTCTCCAGTGCTGACATGGATCTTGGGGTACTTCTGGAGTCTCCCCAGGGGAGTCAGTCCTCGTCTCGAATGCGGGCATGCACTTGCGCTTTCCTCCAGAGCGGTAGCAGCAGTGTCACGCAGTCCGCCGCGTGGATCAAAGGATCTATGGTTTTCCCTCGAGTCTTTCCCACGAGGCTTTCCCACGAGGCTTTCCCACAGGGCTGTCCCACGTGCACACGTGGTGGGAGTGGATCCTCGGCTTGAACGTCAAGGCAGTGCAGGGAAAACAGGTTCCTCTGGAATGGACTGAGACATCTGGGGGACTCTTGGAATGGTGGCACGACCCTGGCGTTCCTCTCGCCTTTCCTGTGGAGAGCGCCTCCTCTTGAGATGCGACGGTAACGCCGGGAATTCTTTCCCTAAGAAACAGGGAAAGGATCCCTCATCTCGAGCTAGGAGGCGGAAACGGGGCTCCCCTGGATGTGTGTGGGACCCTCGTGCTTCCTCTCGAGTGGAGACGGGTATGTCGGGGAACTTCTTGAGTTGCAGCAAGGGTGTGAAGGACCCTTTGGAAATTCCAGTGGTTAGACGTGATTAGCCTCGAGAAGCCTCAGCGGAAATGGGCCTCATCTCGCCTGGAGGGCAAAACCTCCTGGATTTTCTCGAGTTGCGGCAGGTGCTCTCGACTTACGACGGGGACCTCAGGGACCCGCTCTGGTGGCCTCAGGAAAGGCCAGTCCCCATGCGAGTTCCTCGGGGGCCTCTCGGGATTCCTCTCCCGTCGATGCCGGGGCCTAAGACCTTGTGTGGAGTCGGGGCCGGAACCTGAGGATTCCTCTCCAGTGCTGACATGGATCTTGGGGTACTTCTGGAGTCTCCCCAGGGGAGTCAGTCCTCGTCTCGAATGCGGGCATCGACTTGCGCTTTCCTCCAGAGCGGTAGCAGCAGTGTCACGCAGTCCGCCGCGTGGATCAAAGGATCTATGGTTTTCCCTCGAGTCTTTCCCACGAGGCTTTCCCACGAGGCTTTCCCACAGGGCTGTCCCACCTGCACACGTGGTGGGAGTCGATCCTCGGCTTGAACGTCAAGGCAGTGCAGGGAAAACAGGTTCCTCTGGAATGGACTGACACATCTGGGGGACTCTTGGAATGGTGGCACGACCCTGGAGTTCCTCTCGCCTTTCCTGTGGAGAGCGCCTCCTCTTGAGATGCGACGGGAACGCCGGGAATTCTTTCCCTACGAAACAGGGAAAGGATCCCTCATCTCGAGCTAGGAGGCGGAAACGGGGCTCCCCTGGATGTGTGCGGGACCCTCGTGCTTCCTCTCGAGTGGAGACGGGTATGTCGGGGAACTTCTTGAGTTGCAGCAAGGGTGTGAAGGACCCTTTGGAAGTTCCAGTGGTTAGACGTGATTAGCCTCGAGAAGCCTCAGCGGAAATGGGCCTCATCTCGCCTGGAGGGCAAAACCTCCTGGATTTTCTCGAGTTTCGGCAGGTGCTCTCGACTTACGACGGGGACCTCAGGGACCCGCTCTGGTGGCCTCAGGAAAGGCCAGTCCCCATGCGAGTTCCTCGAGGGCCTCTCGGGATTCCTCTCCCGTCGATGCCGGGGCCTAAGACCTTGTGTGGAGTCGGGGCCGGAACATGAGGATTCCTCTCCAGTGCTGACATGGATCTTGGGGTACTTCTGGAGTCTCCCCAGGGGAGTCAGTCCTCGTCTCGAATGCGGGCATGCACTTGCGCTTTCCTCCAGAGCGGTAGCAGCAGTGTCACGCAGTCCACCGCGTGGATCAAAGGATCTATGGTTTTCCCGCGACTCTTTCCCACGAGGCTTTCCCACGAGGCTTTCCCACAGGGCTGTCCCACGTGCACACGTGGTGGGAGTGGATCCTCGTCTTGAACGTCAAGGCAGTGCAGGGAAAACAGGTTCCTCTGGAATGGACTGACACCTCTGGGAGACTCTTGGAATGGTGGCACGACCCTGGAGTTCCTCTCGCCTTTCCTGTGGAGAGCGCCTCCTTTTGAGATGCGACTGGAACGCCGGGAATTCTTTCCCTACAAAACAGGGAAAGGATCCCTCATCTCGAGCATGGAGGCGGAAACGGGGCTCCCCTGGATGTGTGCGGGACCCCACGTGCTTCCTCTCGAGTGGAGACGGGTATGTCGGGGAACTTCTTGAGTTGCAGCAAGGGTGTGAAGGACCCTTTGGAAGTTCCAGTGGTTAGACGTGATTGGCCTCGAGAAGCCTCAGCGGAAATGTGCCTCATCTCCACTGGAGGGCAAAACCTCCTGGATTTTCTCGAGTTGCGGCAGGTGCTCTCGACTTACGACAGGGACCTCAGGGACCCGCTCTGGTGGCCTCAGGAAAGGCCAGTCCCCATGCGAATTCCTCGGGGGCCTCTCGGGATTACTCTCCCGTCGATGCCGGGGCCTAAGACCTTGTGTGGAGTCGGGGCCGGAACCTGAGGATTCCTCTCCAGTGCTGACATGGATCTTGGGGTACTTCTGGAGTCTCCCCAGGGGAGTCAGTCCTCGTCTCGAATGCGGGCATGCACTTGCGCTTTCCTCTAGAGCGGTAGCAGCAGTGTCACGCAGTCCGCCGCGTGGATCAAAGGATCTATGGTTTTCCCTCGAGTCTTTCCCACGAGGCTTTCCCACGAGGCTTTCCCACAGGGCTGTCCCACGTGCACAGGTGGTGGGAGTCGATCCTCGGCTTGAACGTCAAGGCAGTGCAGGGAAAACAGGTTCCTCTGTAATGGACTGACACATCTGGGCGTCTCTAGGAATGGTGGCACGACCCTGGAGTTCCTCTCGCCTCTCCTGTGGAGAGCGCCTCCTCTTGAGATGCGACGGGAACGCCGGGAATTCTTTCCCTAAGAAACAGGGAAAGGATCCCTCATCTCGAGCAAGGAGGCGGAAACGGGGCTCCCCTGAATGTGTGCGGGACCCCACGTGCTTCCTCTCGAGTGGAGACGGGTATGTCGGGTAACTTCTTAAGTTGCAGCAAGGGTGTGAAGGACCCTTTGGAAGTTCCAGTGGTTAGACGTGATTAGCCTAGAGAAGCCTCAGCGGAAATGGGCCTCATCTCGCCTGGAGGGCAAAACCTCCTGGATTTTCTCGAGTTGCGGCAGGTGCTCTCGACTTACGACGGGGACCTCAGGGACCCGCTCTGGTGGCCTCAGGAAAGGCCAGTCCCCATGCGAATTCCTCGGGGGCCTCTCGGGATTACTCTCCCGACGATGCCGGGGCCTAAGACCTTGTGTGGAGTCGGGGCCGGTACCTGAGGATTACTCTCCAGTGCTGACATGGATCGTGGGGTACTTCTGGAGTCTCCCCAGGGGAGTCAGTCCTCGTCTCGAATGCGGGCATGCACTTGCGCTTTCCTCCAGAGCGGTAGCAGCAGTGTCACGCAGTCCGCCGCGTGGATAGAAGGATCTATGGTTTTCCCTCGAGTCTTTCCCACGAGGCTTTCCCACGAGGCTTTCCCACAGGGCTGTCCCACGTGCACACGTGGTGGGAGTGGATCCTCGGCTTGAACGTCAAGGCAGTGCAGGGAAAACAGGTTCTTCTGGAATGGACTTACACATCTGGGGGACTCTTGGAATGGTGGCACGACCCTGGAGTTCCTCTCGCCTTTCCTGTGGAGAGCGCCTCCTCTTGAGATGCGACGGGAACGCCGGGAATTGTTTCCCTACGAAACAGGGAAAGGATCCCTCATCTCGAGCTAGGAGGCGGAAACGGGGCTCCCCTGGATGTGTGCGGGACCCCACGTGCTTCCTCTCGAGTGGAGACGGGTATGTCGGGGAACTTCTTGAGTTGCAGCAAGGGTGTGAAGGACCCTTTGGAAGTTCCAGCGGTTAGATGTGATTAGCCTCGAGAAGCCTCAGCGGAAATGGGCCTCATCTCGCCTGGAGGGCAAAACCTCCTGGATTTTCTCGAGTTGCGACAGGTCCTCTCGACTTACGACGGGGACCTCAGGGACCCGCTCTGGTGGCCTCAGGAAAGGCCTGTCCCCATACGAGTTCCTCGGGGGCCTCTCGGCATTCTCCTCCCGTCGATGCCGGGGCCTAAGACCTTGTGTGGAGTCGGGGCCGGAACCTGAGGATTCCTCTCCAGTGCTGACATGAATCTTGGGGTACTTCTGGAGTCTCCCCAGGGGAGTCAGTCCTCGTCTCGAATGCGGGCATGCACTTGCGCTTTCCTCCAGAGCGGTAGCAGCAGTGTCACGCAGTCCGCCGCGTGGATCAAAGGATCTATGATTTTCCCTCGAGTCTTTCCCACGAGGCTTTCCCACGAGGCTTTCCCACAGGGCTGTCCCACGTGCACACGTGGTGGGAGTGGATCCTCGGCTTGAACGTCAAGGCAGTGCAGGGAAAACAGGTTCCTCTGGAATGGACTGACACATCTGGGGGACTCTTGGAATGGTGGCACGACCCTGGAGTTCCTCTCGCCTTTCCTGTGGAGAGCGCCTCCTCTTGAGATGTGACGGGAACGCCGGGAATTCTTTCCCTACGAAACAGGGAAAGGATCCCTCATCTCGAGCTAGGAGGCGGAAACGGGGCTCCCCTGGATGTGTGCGGGACCCCACGTGCCTCCTCTCGAGTGGAGACGGGTATGTCGGGGAACTTCTTGAGTTGCAGCAAGGGTGTGAAGGACCCTTTGGAAGTTCCAGTGGTTAGACGTGATTAGCCTCGAGAAGCCTCAGCGGAAATGGGCCTCATCTCGCCTGGAGGGCAAAACCTCCTGGATTTTCTCGAGTTGCGGCAGGTGCCCTCGACTTACGACGGGGACCTCAGGGACCCGCTCTGGTGGCCTCAGGAAAGGCCAGTCCCCATGCGAGTTCCTCGGGGGCCTCTCGGGATTCCTCTCCCGTCGATGCCGGGGCATAAGTCCTTGTGTGGAGTCGGGGCAGGAACCTGAGGATTCCTCTCCAGTGCTGACATGGATCTTGGGGTACTTCTGGAGTCTCCCCAGGGGAGTCAGTCCTCGTCTCGAATGCGGGCATGCACTTGCGCTTTCCTCCAGAGCGGTAGCAGCAGTGTCATGCAGTCCGCCGCGTGGATCAAAGGATCTATGGTTTTCCCTCGAGTCTTTCCCACGAGGTTTTCCCACGAGGCTTTCCCACAGGGCTGTCCCACGTGCACACGTGGTGGGAGTCGATCCTCGGCTTGAACGTCAAGGCAGTGCAGGGAAAACAGGTTCCTCTGGAATGGACTGACACATCTGGGGGACTCTTGGAATGGTTTCACGACCCTGGAGTTCCTCTCCCCTTTCCTGTGGAGAGCGCCTCCTCTTGAGATGCGACGGGAACGCCGGGAATTCTTTCCCTACGAAACAGGGAAAGGATCCCTCATCTCGAGCTAGGAGGCGGAAACGGGGCTCCCCTGGATGTGTGCGGGACCCCACGTGCTTCCTCTCGAGTGGAGACGGGTATGTCGGGGAACTTCTTGAGTTGCAGCAAGGGTGTGAAGGACCCTTTGGAAGTTCCAGTGGTTAGATGTGATTAGCCTCGAGAAGCCTCAGCGGAAATGGGCCTCATCTCGCCTGGTGGGCAAAACCTCCTGGATTTTCTCGAGTTGCGGCAGGTGCTCTCGACTTACGACGGGGACCTCAGGGACCCGCTCTGGTGGCCTCAGGAAAGGCCAGTCCCCATGCGAGTTCCTCGGGGGCCTCTCGGGATTCCTCTCCCGTCGATGCCGGGGCCTAAGACCTTGTGTGGAGTCGGGGCCGGAACCTGAGGATTCCTCTCCAGTGGTGACATGGATCTTGGGGTACTTCTGGAGTCTCCCCAGGGGAGTCAGTCCTCGTCTCGAATGCGGGCATGCACTTGCGCTTTCCTCCAGAGCGGTAGCAGCAGTGTCACGCAGTCCGCCGCGTGGATCAAAGGATCTATGGTTTTCCCTCGAGTTTTCCCACGAGGCTTTCCCACGAGGCTTTCCCACAGGGCTGTCCCACGGGCACACGTGGTGGGAGTGGATCCTCGGCTTGAACGTCAAAGCAGTGCAGGGAAAACAGGTTCCTCTGGAATGGACTGACACATCTGGGGGACTCTTGGAATGGTGGCATGACCCTGGAGTTCCTCTCGGCTTTCCTGTGGAGAGCGCCTCCTCTTGAGATGCGACGGGAACGCCGGGAATTCTTTCCCTACGAAACAGGGAAAGGATCCCTCATCTCGAGCTAGGAGGCGGAAACGGGGCTCCCCTGGATGTGTGCGGGACCCCACGTGCTTCCTCTCGAGTGGAGACGGGTATGTCGGGGAACTTCTTGAGTTGCAGCAAGGGTGTGAAGGACCCTTTGGAAGTTCCAGTGGTTAGACGTGATTCGCCGCGAGAAGCCTCAGCGGAAATGGGCCTCATCTCGCCTGGAGGGCAAAACCTCCTGGATTTTCTCGAGTTGCGGCAGGTGCTCTCGACTTACGATGGGACCTCAGGGACCCGCTCTGGTGGCCTCAGGAAAGGCCAGTCCCCATGCGAATTCCTCAGGGGCCTCTCGGGATTACTCTCCCTTCGATGCCGGGGCCTAAGACCTTGTGTGGAGTCGGGGCCGGAAACTGAGGATTCCTCTCCAGTGCTGACATGGATCTTGGGGTACTTCTGGAGTCTACCCAGGGGAGTCAGTCCTCGTCTCGAATGCGGGCATGCACTTGCGCTTTCCTCCAGAGCGGTAGCAGCAGTGTCACGCAGTCCGCCGCGTGGATCAAAGGATCTATGGTTTTCCCTCGAGTTTTCCCACGAGGCTTTCCCACGAGGCTTTCCCACAGGGCTGTCCCACGTGCACACGTGGTGGGAGTGGATCCTCGGCTTGAACGTCAAGGCAGTGCAGGGAAAACAGGTTCCTCTGGAATGGACTGACACATCCGGGGGACACTTGGAATGGTGGCACGACCCAGGAGTTCCTCTCGCCTTTCCTGTGGAGAGCGCCTCCTCTTCAGATGCGACGGGAACGCCGGGAATTCTTTCCCTACGAAACAGGGAAAGGATCCCTCATCTCGAGCTAGGAGGCGGAAACGGGGCTCCCCTGGATGTGTGCTTGACACCACGTGCTTCCTCTCGAGTGGAGACGGGTATGTCGGGGAACTTCTTGAGTTGCAGCAAGGGTGTGAAGCACCCTTTGGAAGTTCCAGTGGTTAGACGTGATTAGCCTCGAGAAGCCTCAGCGGAAATGGGCCTCATCTCGCCTGGAGGGCAAAACCTCCTGGATTTTCTCGAGTTGCGGCAGGTGCTCTCGACTTACGACGGGGACCTCAGGGACCCGCTCTGGTGGCCTCAGGAAAGGCCAGTCCCCATGCGAGTTCCTCGGGGGCCTCTGGGGATTCCTCTCCCGTCGATGCCGGGGCCTAAGACCTTGTGTGGAGTCGGGGCCGGAACCTGAGGATTCCTCTCCAGTGCTGACATGGATCTTGGGGTACTTCTGGAGTCTCCCCAGGGGAGTCAGTCCTCGTCTCGAATGCGGGCATGCACTTGCGCTTTCCTCCAGAGCGGTAGCAGCAGTGTCACGCAGTCCGCCGCGTGGATCAAAGGATCTATGGTTTTCCCTCGAGTCTTTCCCACGAGGCTTTCCCACGAGGCTTTCCCACAGGGCTGTCCCACGTGCACACGTGGTGGGAGTGGATCCTCGGCTTGAACGTCAAGGCAGTGCAGGGAAAACAGGTTCCTCTGGAATGGACTGACACATCTGGGGGACTCTTGGAATGGTGGCACGACCCTGGAGTTCCTCTCGCCTTTCCTGTGGAGAGCGCCTCCTCTTGAGATGCGACGGGAACGCCGGGAATTCTTTCCCTACGAAACAGGTAAAGGATCCCTCATCTCGAGCTAGGAGGCGGAAACGGGGCTCCCCTGGATGTGTGCGGGACCCCACGTGCTTCCTCTCGAGTGGAGACCGGTATGTCGGGGAACTTCTTGAGTTGCAGCAAGGGTGTGAAGTACCCTTTGGAAGTTCCAGTGGTTAGACGTGATTAGCCTCGAGAAGCCTCAGCGGAAATGGGCCTCATCTCGCCTGGAGGGCAAAACCTCCTGGATTTTCTCGAGTTGCGGCAGGTGCTCTCGACTTACGGCGGGGACCTCAGGGACCCGCTCTGGTGGCCTCAGGAAAGGCCAGTCCCCATGCGAGTTCCTCGGGGGCCTCTGGGGATTCCTCTCCCGTCGATGCCGGGGCCTAAGACCTTGTGTGGAGTCGGGGCCGGAACCTGAGGATTCCTCTCCAGTGCTGACATGGATCTTGGGGTACTTCTGGAGTCTCCCCAGGGGAGTCAGTCCTCGTCTCGAATGCGGGCATGCACTTGCGCTTTCCTCCAGAGCGGTAGCAGCAGTGTCACGCAGTCCGCCGCGTGGATCAAAGGATCTATGGTTTTCCCTCGAGTCTTTCCCACGAGGCTTTCCCACGAGGCTTTCCCACAGGGCTGTCCCACGTGCACACGTGGTGGGAGTGGATGCTCGGCTTGAACGTCAAGGCAGTGCAGGGAAAACAGGTTCCTCTGGAATGGACTGACACATCTGGGGGACTCTTGGAATGGTGGCACGACCCTGGAGTTCCTCTCGCCTTTCCTGTGGAGAGCGCCTCCTCTTGAGATGCGACGGGAACGCCGGGAATTCTTTCCCTACGAAACAGGGAAAGGATCCCTCATCTCGAGCTAGGAGGCGGAAACGGGGCTCCCCTGGATGTGTGCGGGACCCCCCGTGCTTCCTCTCGAGTGGAGACGGGTATGTCGGGGAACTTCTTGAGTTGCAGCAAGGGTGTGAAGGACCCTTTGGAAGTTCCAGTGGTTAGACGTGATTAGCCTCGAGAAGCCTCAGCGGAAATGGGCCTCATCTCGCCTGGAGGGCAAAACCTCCTGGATTTTCTCGAGTTGCGGCAGGTGCTCTCGACTTACGACGGGGACCTCAGGGACCCGCTCTGGTGGCCTCAGGAAAGGCCAGTCCCCATGCGAGTTCCTCGGGGGCCTCTGGGGATTCCTCTCCCGTCGATGCCGGGGCCTAAGACCTTGTGTGGAGTCGGGGCCGGAACCTGAGGATTCCTCTCCAGTGCTGACATGGATCTTGGGGTACTTCTGGAGTCTCCCCAGGGGAGTCAGTCCTCGTCTCGAATGCGGGCATGCACTTGCGCTTTCCTCCAGAGCGGTAGCAGCAGTGTCACGCAGTCCGCCGCGTGGATCAAAGGATCTATGGTTTTCCCTCGAGT
This sequence comes from Ovis canadensis, assembly GCF_042477335.2. Lineage (NCBI taxonomy): Eukaryota > Metazoa > Chordata > Mammalia > Artiodactyla > Bovidae > Ovis > Ovis canadensis. The sequence continues at coordinate 1,710,544 of NC_091262.1, read as the reverse complement.
CTTTCCCACGAGGCTTTCCCACGAGGCTTTCCCACAGGGCTGTCCCACGTGCACACGTGGTGGGAGTGGATCCTCGGCTTGAAAGTCAAGGCAGTGCAGGGAAACAGGTTCCTCTGGAATGGACTGACACATCTGGGGGACTCTTGGAATGGTGGCACGACCCTGGAGTTCCTCTCGCCTTTCCTGTGGAGAGCGCCTCCTCTTGAGATGCGACGGGAACGCCGGGAATTCTTTCCCTACGAAACAGGGAAAGGATCCCTCATCTCGAGCTAGGAGGCGGAAACGGGGCTCCCCTGGATGTGTGCGGGACCCCCCGTGCTTCCTCTCGAGTGGAGACGGGTATGTCGGGGAACTTCTTGAGTTGCAGCAAGGGTGTGAAGGACCCTTTGGAAGTTCCAGTGGTTAGACGTGATTAGCCTCGAGAAGCCTCAGAGGAAATGGGCCTCATCTAGCCTGGAGGGCAAAACCTCCTGGATTTTCTCGAGTTGCGGCAGGTGCTCTCGACTTACGACGGGGACCTCAGGGACCCGCTCTGGTGGCCTCAGGAAAGGCCAGTCCCCATGCGAGTTCCTCGGGGGCCTCTGGGGATTCCTCTCCCGTCTATGCCGGGGCCTAAGACCTTGTGTGGAGTCGGGGCCGGAACCTGAGGATTCCTCTCCAGTGCTGACATGGATCTTGGGGTACTTCTGGAGTCTCCCCAGGGGAGTCAGTCCTCGTCTCGAATGCGGGCATGCACTTGCGCTTTCCTCCAGAGCGGTAGCAGCAGTGTCACGCAGTCCGCCGCGTGGATCAAAGGATCTATGGTTTTCCCTCGAGTCTTTCCCACGAGGCTTTCCCACGAGGCTTTCCCACAGGGCTGTCCCACGTGCACACGTGGTGGGAGTGGATCCTCGGCTTGAACGTCAAGGCAGTGCAGGGAAAACAGGTTCCTCTGGAATGGACTGACACATCTGGGGGACTCTTGGAATGGTGGCACGACCCTGGAGTTCCTCTCGCCTTTCCTGTGGAGAGCGCCTCCTCTTGAGATGCGACGGGAACGCCGGGAATTCTTTCCCTACGAAACAGGGAAAGGATCCCTCATCTCGAGCTAGGAGGCGGAAACGGTGCTCCCCTGGATGTGTGCGGGACCCCACGTGCTTCCTCTCGAGTGGAGACGGGTATGTCGGGGAACTTCTTGAGTTGCAGCAAGGGTGTGAAGGACCCTTTGGAAGTTCCAGTGGTTAGACGTGATTAGCCTCGAGAAGCCTCAGCGGAAATGGGCCTCATCTCGCCTGCAGGGCAAAACCTCCTGGATTTTCTCGAGTTGCGGCAAGTGCTCTCGACTTACGACGGGGACCTCAGGGACCCGCTCTGGTGGCCTCAGGAAAGGCCAGTCCCCATGCGAGTTCCTCGGGGGCGTCTCGGGATTCCTCTCCCGTCGATGCCGGGGCCTAAGACCTTGTGTGGAGTTGGGGCCGGAACCTGAGGATTCCTCTCCAGTGCTGACATGGATCTTGGGGTACTTCTGGAGTCTCCCCAGGGGAGTCAGTCCTCGTCTCGAATGCGGGCATGCACTTGCGCTTTCCTCCAGAGCGGTAGCAGCAGTGTCACGCAGTCCGCCGCGTGGATCAAAGGATCTATGGTTTTCCCTCGAGTCTTTCCCACGAGGCTTTCCCACGAGGCTTTCCCACAGGGCTGTCCCACGTGCACACGTGGTGGGAGTCGATCCTCGGCTTGAACGTCAAGGCAGTGCAGGGAAAACAGGTTCCTCTGGAATGGACTGACACATCTGGGGGACTCTTGGAATGGTGGCACGACCCTGGAGTTCCTCTCGCCTTTCCTGTGGAGAGCGCCTCCTCTTGAGATGCGACGGGAACGCCGGGAATTCTTTCCCTACGAAACAGGGAAAGGATCCCTCATCTCGAGCTAGGAGGCGGAAACGGGGCTCCCCTGGATGTGTGTGGGACCCCACGTGCTTCCTCTCGAGTGGAGACGGGTATGTCGGGGAACTTCTTGAGTTGCAGCAAGGGTGTGAAGGACCCTTTGGAAGTTCCAGCGGTTAGACGTGATTAGCCTCGACAAGCCTCAGCGGAAATGGGCCTCATCTCGCCTGGAGGGCAAAACCTCCTGGATTTTCTCGAGTTGCGGCAGGTGCTCTCGACTTACGATGGGGACCTCAGGGACCCGCTCTGGTGGCCTCAGGAAAGGCCAGTCCCCATGCGAGTTCCTCGGGGGCGTCTCGGGATTCCTCTCCCGTCGATGCCGGGGCCTAAGACCTTGTGTGGAGTCGGGGCCGGAACCTGACGATTCCTCTCCAGTGCTGACATGGATCTTGGGGTACTTCTGGAGTCTCCCCAGGGGAGTCAGTCCTCGTCTCGAATGCGGGCATGCACTTGCGCTTTCCTCCAGAGCGGTAGCAGCAGTGTCACGCAGTCCGCCGCGTGGATCAAAGGATCTATGGTTTTCCCTCGAGTCTTTCCCACGAGGCTTTCCCACGAGGCTTTCCCACAGGGCTGTCCCACGTGCACACGTGGTGGGAGTGGATCCTCGGCTTGAACGTCAAGGCAGTGCAGGGAAAACAGGTTCCTCTGGAATGGACTGACACATCTGGGGGACTCTTGGAATGGTGGCACGACCCTGGAGTTCCTCTCGCCTTTCCTGTGGAGAGCGCCTCCTCTTGAGATGCGACGGGAACGCCGGGAATTCTTTCCCTACGAAACAGGGAAAGGATCCCTCATCTCGAGCTAGGAGGCGGAAACGGGGCTCCCCTGGATGTGTGCGGGACCCCACGTGCTTCCTCTCGAGTGGAGACGGGTATGTCGGGGAACTTCTTGAGTTGCAGCAAGGGTGTGAAGGACCCTTTGGAAGTTCCAGTGGTTAGACGTGATTAGCCTCGAGAAGCCTCAGCGGAAATGGGCCTCATCTCGCCTGCAGGGCAAAACCTCCTGGATTTTCTCGAGTTGCGGCAAGTGCTCTCGACTTACGACGGGGACCTCAGGGACCCGCTCTGGTGGCCTCAGGAAAGGCCAGTCCCCATGCGAGTTCCTCGGGGGCGTCTCGGGATTCCTCTCCCGTCGATGCCGGGGCCTAAGACCTTGTGTGGAGTCGGGGCCGGAACCTGAGGATTCCTCTCCAGTGCTGACATGGATCTTGGGGTACTTCTGGAGTCTCCCCAGGGGAGTCAGTCCTCGTCTCGAATGCGGGCATGCACTTGCGCTTTCCTCCAGAGCGGTAGCAGCAGTGTCACGCAGTCCGCCGCGTGGATCAAAGGATCTATGGTTTTCCCTCGAGTCTTTCCCACGAGGCTTTCCCACGAGGCTTTCCCACAGGGCTGTCCCACGTGCACACGTGGTGGGAGTCGATCCTCGGCTTGAACGTCAAGGCAGTGCAGGGAAAACAGGTTCCTCTGGAATGGACTGACACATCTGGGGGACTCTTGGAATGGTGGCACGACCCTGGAGTTCCTCTCGCCTTTCCTGTGGAGAGCGCCTCCTCTTGAGATGCGACGGGAACGCCGGGAATTCTTTCCCTACGAAACAGGGAAAGGATCCCTCATCTCGAGCTAGGAGGCGGAAACGGGGCTCCCCTGGATGTGTGTGGGACCCCACGTGCTTCCTCTCGAGTGGAGACGGGTATGTCGGGGAACTTCTTGAGTTGCAGCAAGGGTGTGAAGGACCCTTTGGAAGTTCCAGCGGTTAGACGTGATTAGCCTCGAGAAGCCTCAGCGGAAATGGGCCTCATCTCGCCTGGAGGGCAAAACCTCCTGGATTTTCTCGAGTTGCGGCAGGTGCTCTCGACTTACGATGGGGACCTCAGGGACCCGCTCTGGTGGCCTCAGGAAAGGCCAGTCCCCATGCGAGTTCCTCGGGGGCGTCTCGGGATTCCTCTCCCGTCGATGCCGGGGCCTAAGACCTTGTGTGGAGTCGGGGCCGGAACCTGACGATTCCTCTCCAGTGCTGACATGGATCTTGGGGTACTTCTGGAGTCTCCCCAGGGGTGTCAGTCCTCGTCTCGAATGCGGGCATGCACTTGCGCTTTCCTCCAGAGCGGTAGCAGCAGTGTCACGCAGTCCGCCGCGTGGATCAAAGGATCTATGGTTTTCCCTCGAGTCTTTCCCACGAGGCTTTCCCACGAGGCTTTCCCACAGGGCTGTCCCACGTGCACACGTGGTGGGAGTGGATCCTCGGCTTGAACGTCAAGGCAGTGCAGGGAAAACAGGTTCCTCTGGAATGGACTGACACATCTGGGGGACTCTTGGAATGGTGGCGCGACCCTGGAGTTCATCTCGCCTTTCCTGTGGAGAGCGCCTCCTCTTGAGATGCGACGGGAACGCCGGGAATTCTTTCCCTACGAAACAGGGAAAGGATCCCTCATCTCGAGCTAGGAGGCGGAAACGGGGCTCCCCTGGATGTGTGCGGGACCCCACGTGCTTCCTCTCGAGTGGAGACGGGTATGTCGGGGAACTTCTTGAGTTGCAGCAAGGGTGTGAAGGACCCTTTGGAAGTTCCAGTGGTTAGACGTGATTAGCCTCGAGAAGCCTCAGCGGAAATGGGCCTCATCTCGCCTGGAGGGCAAAACCTCCTGGATTTTCTCGAGTTGCGGCAGGTGCTCTCGACTTACGACGGGGACCTCAGGGACCCGCTCTGGTGGCCTCAGGAAAGGCCAGTCCCCATGCGAGTTCCTCGGGGGCCTCTGGGGATTCCTCTCCCGTCGATGCCGGGGCCTAAGACCTTGTGTGGAGTCGGGGCCGGAACCTGAGGATTCCTCTCCAGTGCTGACATGGATCTTGGGGTTCTTCTGGAGTCCCCCAGGGGAGTCAGTCCTCGTCTCGAATGCGGGCATGCACTTGCGCTTTCCTCCAGAGCGGTAGCAGCAGTGTCACGCAGTCCGCCGCGTGGATCAAAGGATCTATGGTTTTCCCTCGAGTCTTTCCCACGAGGCTTTCCCACGAGGCTTTCCCACAGGGCTGTCCCACGTGCACACGTGGTGGGAGTGGATGCTCGGCTTGAACGTCAAGGCAGTGCAGGGAAAACAGGTTCCTCTGGAATGGACTGACACATCTGGGGGACTCGTGGAATGGTGGCACGACCCTGGAGTTCCTCTCGCCTTTCCTGTGGAGAGCGCCTCCTCTTGAGATGCGACGGGAACGCCGGGAATTCTTTCCCTACGAAACAGGGAAAGGATCCCTCATCTCGAGCTAGGAGGCGGAAACGGGGCTCCCCTGGATGTGTGCGGGACCCCCCGTGCTTCCTCTCGAGTGGAGACGGGTATGTCGGGGAACTTCTTGAGTTGCAGCAAGGGTGTGAAGGACCCTTTGGAAGTTCCAGTGGTTAGACGTGATTAGCCTCGAGAAGCCTCAGCGGAAATGGGCCTCATCTCGCCTGGAGGGCAAAACCTCCTGGATTTTCTCGAGTTGCGGCAGGTGCTCTCGACTTACGACGGGGACCTCAGGGACCCGCTCTGGTGGCCTCAGGAAAGGCCAGTCCCCATGCGAGTTCCTCGGGGGCCTCTGGGGATTCCTCTCCCGTCGATGCCGGGGCCTAAGACCTTGTGTGGAGTCGGGCCCGGAACCTGAGGATTCCTCTCCAGTGCTGACATGGATCTTGGGGTACTTCTGGAGTCTCCCCAGGGGAATCAGTCCTCGTCTCGAATGCGGGCATGCACTTGCGCTTTCCTCCAGAGCGGTAGCAGCAGTGTCACGCAGTCAGCCGCGTGGATCAAAGGATCTATGGTTTTCCCTCGAGTCTTTCCCACGAGGCTTTCCCACGAGGTTTTCCCACAGGGCTGTCCCACGTGCACACGTGGTGGGAGTGGATCCTCGGCTTGAACGTCAAGGCAGTGCAGGGAAAACAGGTTCCTCTGGAATGGACTGACACATCTGGGGGACTCTTGGAATGGTGGCACGACCCTGGAGTTCCTCTCGCCTTTCCTGTGGAGAGCGCCTCCTCTTGAGATGCGACGGGAACGCCGGGAATTCTTTCCCTACGAAACAGGGAAAGGATCCCTCATCTCGAGCTAGGAGGCGGAAACGGGGCTCCCCTGGATGTGTGCGGGACCCCACGTGCTTCCTCTCGAGTGGAGACGGGTATGTCGGGGAACTTCTTGAGTTGCAGTAAGGGTGTGAAGGACCCTTTGGAAGTTCCAGTGGTTAGACGTGATTAGCCTCGAGAAGCCTCAGCGGAAATGGGCCTCATCTCGCCTGGAGGGCAAAACTTCCTGGATTTTCTCGAGTTGCGGCAAGTGCTCTCGACTTACGACGGGGACCTCAGGGACCCGCTCTGGTGGCCTCAGGAAAGGCCAGTCCCCATGCGAGTTCCTCGGGGGCCTCTCGGGATTCCTCTCCCGTCGATGCCGGGGTCTAAGACCTTGTGTGGAGTCGGGGCCGGAACCTGAGGATTCCTCTCCAGTGCTGACATGGATCTTGGGGTACTTCTGGAGTCTCCCTAGGGGAGTCAGTCCTCGTCTCGAATGCGGGCATGCACTTGCGCTTTCCTCCAGAGCGGTAGCAGCAGTGTCACGCAGTCCGCCGCGTGGATCAAAGGATCTATGGTTTTCCCTCGAGTCTTTCCCAAGAGGCTTTCCCACGAGGCTTTCCCACAGGGCTGTCCCACGTGCACACGTGATGGGAGTGGATGCTCGGCTTGAACGTCAAGGCAGTGCAGGGAAAACAGGTTCCTCTGGAATGGACTGACACATCTGGGGGACTCTTGGAATGGTGGCACGACCCTGGAGTTCCTCTCGCCTTTCCTGTGGAGAGCGCCTCCTCTTGAGATGCGACGGGAACGCCGGGAATTCTTTCCCTACGAAACAGGGAAAGGATCCCTCATCTCGAGCTAGGAGGCGGAAACGGGGCTCCCCTGGATGTGTGCGGGACCCCACGTGCTTCCTCTCGAGTGGAGACGGGTATGTCGGGGAACTTCTTGAGTTGCAGCAAGGGTGTGAAGGACCCTTTGGAAGTTCCAGTGGTTAGACGTGATTAGCCTCGAGAAGCCTCAGCGGAAATGGGCCTCATCTCGCCTGGAGGGCAAAACCTCCTGGATTTTCTCGAGTTGCGGCAGGTGCTCTCGACTTACGACGGGGAACTCGGGAACCGCTCTGGTGACCTCAGGAAAGGCCAGTCCCCATGCGAGTTCCTCGGGGGCCTCTCGGGATTCCTCTCCCGTCGATGCCGGGGCCTAAGACCTTGTGTGGAGTCGGGGCCGGAACCTGAGGATTCCTCTCCAGTGCTGACATGGATCTTGGGGTACTTCTGGAGTCTCCCCAGGGGAGTCAGTCCTCGTCTCGAATGCGGGCATGCACTTGCGCTTTCCTCCAGAGCGGTAGCAGCAGTGTCACGCAGTCCGCCGCGTGGATCAAAGGATCTATGGTTTTCCCTCGAGTCTTTCCCACGAGGCTTTCCCACGAGGCTTTCCCACAGGGCTGTCCCACGTGCACACGTGGTGGGAGTGGATCCTCGGCTTGAACGTCAAGGCAGTGCAGGAAAACAGGTTCCTCTGGAATGGACTGACACATCTGGGGGACTCTTGGAATGGTGGCACGACCCTGGAGTTCCTCTCGCCTTTCCTGTGGAGAGCGCCTCCTCTTGAGATGCGACGGGAACGCCGGGAATTCTTTCCCTACGAAACAGGGAAAGGATCCCTCATCTCGAGCTAGGAGGCGGAAACGGGGCTCCCCTGGATGTGTGCGGGACCCCACGTGCTTCCTCTCGAGTGGAGACGGGTATGTCGGGGAACTTCTTGAGTTGCAGCAAGGGTGTGAAGGACCCTTTGGAAGCTCCAGTGGTTAAACGTGATTAGCCTCGAGAAGCCTCAGCGGAAATGGGCCTCATCTCGCCTGGAGGGCAAAACCTCCTGGATTTTCTCGAGTTGCGGCAGGTGCTCTCGACTTACGACGGGGACCTCAGGGACCCGCTCTGGTGGCCTCAGGAAAGGCCAGTCCCCATGCGAGTTCCTCGGGGGCCTCTCGGGATTCCTCTCCCGTCGATGCCGGGGCCTAAGACCTTGTGTGGAGTCGGGGCCGGAACCTGAGGATTCCGTTCCAGTGCTGACATGGATCTTGGGGTACTTCTGGAGTCTCCCCAGGGGAGTCAGTCCTCGTCTCGAATGCGGGCATGCACTTGCGCTTTCCTCCAGAGCGGTAGCAGCAGTGTCACGCAGTCCGCCGCGTGGATCAAAGGATCTATGGTTTTCCCTCGAGTCTTTCCCACGAGGCTTTCCCACGAGGCTTTCCCACAGGGCTGTCACACGTGCACACGTGGTGGGAGTGGATCCTCGGCTTGAACGTCAAGGCAGTGCAGGGAAAACAGGTTCCTCTGGAATGGACTGACACATCTGGGGGACTCTTGGAATGGTGGCACGACCCTGGAGTTCCTCTCGCCTTTCCTGTGGAGAGCGCCTCCTCTTGAGATGCGACGGGAACGCAGGGAATTCTTTCCCTACGAAACAGGGAAAGGATCCCTCATCTCGAGCTAGGAGGCGGAAACGGGGCTCCCCTGGATGTGTGCGGGACCCCACGTGCTTCCTCTCGAGTGGAGACGGGTATGTCGGGGAACTTCTTGAGTTGCAGCAAGGGTGAGAAGGACCCTTTGGAAGTTCCAGTGGTTAGACGTGATTAGCCTCGAGAAGCCTCAGCGGAAATGGGCCTCATCTCGCCTGGAGGGCAAAACCTCCTGGATTTTCTCGAGTTGCGGCAGGTGCTCTCGACTTACGACGAGGACCTCAGGGACCCGCTCTGGTGGCCTCAGGAAAGGCCATTCCCCATGCGAGTTCCTCGGGGGCCTCTCGGCATTCCTCTCCCGTCGATGCCGGGGCCTAAGACCTTGTGTGGAATCGGGGCCGGAACCTGCGGATTCCTCTCCAGTGCTGACATGGATCTTGGGGTACTTCTGGAGTCTCCCCAGGGGAGTCAGTCCTCGTCTCGAATGCGGGCATGCACTTGCGCTTTCCTCCAGAGCGGTAGCAGCAGTGTCACGCAGTCCGCCGCGTGGATCAAAGGATCTATGGTTTTCCCTCGAGTCTTTCCCACGAGGCTTTCCCACGAGGCTTTCCCACAGGGCTGTCCCACGTGCACACGTGGTGGGAGTGGATCCTCGGCTTGAACGTCAAGGCAGTGCAGGGAAAACAGGTTCCTCTGGAATGGACTGACACATCTGGGGGACTCTTGGAATGGTGGCACGACCCTGGAGTTCCTTTCGCCTTTCCTGTGGAGAGCGCCTCCTCTTGAGATGCGACGGGAACGCCGGGAATTCTTTCCCTACGAAACAGGGAAAGGATCCCTCATCTCGAGCTAGGAGGCGGAAACGGGGCTCCCCTGGATGTGTGCGGGACCCCACGTGCTTCCTCTCGAGTGGAGACGGGTATGTCGGGGAACTTCTTGAGTTGCAGCAAGGGTGTGAAGTACCCTTTGGAAGTTCCATTGGTTAGGCGTGATTAGCCTCGAGAAGCCTCAGCGGAAATGGGCCTCATCTCGCCTGGAGGGCAAAACCTCCTGGATTTTCTCGAGTTGCGGCAGGTGCTCTCGACTTACGACGGGGACCTCAAGGACTCGCTCTGGTGGCCTCAGGAAAGGCCAGTCCCCATGCGAGTTCCTCGGGGGCCTCTCGGAATTCCTCTCCCGTCGATGCCGGGGCCTAAGACCTTGTGTGGAGTCGGGGCCGGAACCTGAGGATTCCTCTCCAGTGCTGACATGGATCTTGGGGTACTTCTGGAGTCTCCCCAGGGGAGTCAGTCCTCGTCTCGAATGCGGGCATGCACTTGCGCTTTCCTCCATAGCGGTAGCAGCAGTGTCACGCAGTCCGCCGCGTGCATCAAAGGATCTATGGTTTTCCCTCGAGTCTTTCCCACGAGTCTTTCCCACGAGGCTTTCCCACAGGGCTGTCCCACGTGCACACGTGGTGGGAGTGGATCCTCGGCTTGAACGTCAAGGCAGTGCAGGGAAAACAGGTTCCTCTGGAATGGACTGACACATCTGGGGGACTCTTGGAATGGTGGCACGACCCTGGAGTTCCTCTCGCCTTTCCTGTGGAGAGCGCCTCCTCTTGAGATGCGACGGGAACGCCGGGAATTCTTTCCCTACGAAACAGGGAAAGGATCCCTCATCTCGAGCTAGGAGGTGGAAACGGGGCTCCCCTGGATGTGTGCGGGACCCCACGTGCTTCCTCTCGAGTGGAGACGGGTATGTCGGGGAACTTCTTGAGTTGCAGCAAGGGTGTGAAGGACCCTTTGGAAGTTCCAGTGGTTAGACGTGATTAGCCTCGAGAAGCCTCAGCGGAAATGGGCCTCATCTCGACTGGAGGGCAAAACCTCCTGGATTTTCTCGAGTTGCGGCAGGTGCTCTCGACTTACGACGGGGACCTCAGGGACCCGCTCTGGTGGCCTCAGGAAAGGCCAGTCCCCATGCGAGTTCCTCGGGGGCCTCTCGGGATTCCTCTCCCGTCGATGCCGGGGCCTAAGACCTTGTGTGGAATCGGGGCCGGAACCTGCGGATTCCTCTCCAGTGCTGACATGGATCTTGGGGTACTTCTGGAGTCTCCCCAGGGGAGTCAGTCCTCGTCTCGAATGCGGGCATGCACTTGCGCTTTCCACCAGAGCGGTAGCAGCAGTGTCACGCAGTCCGCCGCGTGGATCAAAGGATCTATGGTTTTCCCTCGAGTCTTTCCCACGAGGCTTTCCCACGAGGCTTTCCCACAGGGCTGTCCCACGTGCACACGTGGTGGGAGTGGATGCTCGGCTTGAAAGTCAAGGCAGTGCAGGGAAAACAGGTTCCTCTGGAATGGACTGACACATCTGGGGGACTCTTGGAATGGTGGCACGACCCTGGAGTTCCTCTCGCCTTTCCTGTGGAGAGCGCCTCCTCTTGAGATGCGACGGGAACGCCGGGAATTCTTTCCCTACGAAACAGGGAAAGGATCCCTCATCTCGAGCTAGGAGGCCGAAACGGGGCTCCCCTGGATGTGTGCGGGACCCAACGTGCTTCCTCTCGAGTGGAGACGGGTATGTCGGGGAACTTCTTGAGTTGCAGCAAGGGTGTGAAGGACCCTTTGGAAGTTCCAGTGGTTAGACGTGATTAGCCTCGAGAAGCCTCAGCGGAAATGGGCCTCATCTCGCCTGGAGGGCAAAACCTCCTGGATTTTCTCGAGTTGCGGCAGGTGCTTTCGACTTACGGCGGGGACCTCAGGGACCCGCTCTGGTGGCCTCAGGAAAGGCCAGTCCCCATGCGAGTTCCTCGGGGGCCTCTCGGGATTCCTCTCCCGGCGATGCCGGGGCCTAAGACCTTGTGTGGAGTCGGGGCCGGAACCTGAGGATTCCTCTCCAGTGCTGACATGGATCTTGGGGTACTTCTGGAGTCTCCCCAGGGGAGTCAGTCCTCGTCTCGAATGCGGGCATGCACTTGCGCTTTCCTCCAGAGCGGTAGCAGCAGTGTCAGGCAGTCCGCCGCGTGGATCAAAGGATCTATGGTTTTCCCTCGAGTCTTTCCCACGAGGCTTTCCCACGAGGCTTTCCCACAGGGCTGTCCCACGTGCACACGTGGTGGGAGTGGATCCTCGGCTTGAACGTCAAGGCAGTGCAGGGAAAACAGGTTCCTCTGGAATGGACTGACACATCTGGGGGACTCTTGGAATGGTGGCACGACCCTGGAGTTCCTCTCGCCTTTCCTGTGGAGAGCGCCTCCTCTTGAGATGCGACGGGAACGCCGGGAATTCTTTCCCTACGAAACAGGGAAAGGATCCCTCATCTCGAGCTAGGAGGCGGAAACGGGGCTCCCCTGGATGTGTGCGGGACCCCACGTGCTTCCTCTCGAGTGGAGACGGGTATGTCGGGGAACTTCTTGAGTTGCAGCAAGGGTGTGAAGGACCCTTTGGAAGTTCCAGTGGTTAGACGTTATTAGCCTCGAGAAGCCTCAGCGGAAATGGGCCTCATCTCGCCTGGAGGGCAAAACCTCCTGGATTTTCTCGAGTTGCGGCAGGTGCTCTCGACTTACGACGGGGACCTCAGGGACCCGCTCTGGTGGCCTCAGGAAAGGCCAGTCCCCATAAGAATTCCTCGGGGGCCTCTCGGGATTCCTCTCCCGTCGATGCCGGGGCCTAAGACCTTGTGTGGAGTCGGGGCCGGAACCTGAGGATTCCTCTCCAGTGCTGACATGGACCTTGGGGTACTTCTGGAGTCTCCCCAGGGGAGTCAGTCCTCGTCTCGAATGCGGGCATGCACTTGCGCTTTCCTCCAGAGCGGTAGCAGCAGTGTCACGCAGTCCGCCGCGTGGATCAAAGGATCTATGGTTTTCCCTCGAGTCTTTCCCACGAGGCTTTCCCACGAGGCTTTCCCACAGGGCTGTCCCACGTGCACACGTGGTGGGAGTCGATCCTCGGCTTGAACGTCAAGGCAGTGCAGGGAAAACAGGTTCCTCTGGAATGGACTGACACATCTGCGGGACTCTTGGAATGGTGGCACGACCCTGGAGTTCCTCTCGCCTTTCCTGTGGAGAGCGCCTCCCCTTGAGATGCGACGGGAACGCCGGGAATTCTTTCCCTACGAAACAGGGAAAGGATCCCTCATCTCGAGCTAGGAGGCGGAAACGGGGCTCCCCTGGATGTGTGCGGGACCCCACGTGCTTCCTCTCGAGTGGAGACGGGTATGTCGGGGAACTTCTTGAGTTGCAGCAAGGGTGTGAAGGACCCTTTGGAAGTTCCAGTGGTTAGACGTTATTAGCCTCGAGAAGCCTCAGCGGAAATGGGCCTCATCTCGCCTGGAGGGCAAAACCTCCTGGATTTTCTCGAGTTGCGGCAGGTGCTCTCGACTTACGACGGGGACCTCAGGGACCCGCTCTGGTGGCCTCAGGAAAGGCCAGTCCCCATAAGAATTCCTCGGGGGCCTCTCGGGATTCCTCTCCCGTCGATGCCGGGGCCTAAGACCTTGTGTGGAGTCGGGGCCGGAACCTGAGGATTCCTCTCCAGTGCTGACATGGACCTTGGGGTACTTCTGGAGTCTCCCCAGGGGAGTCAGTCCTCGTCTCGAATGCGGGCATGCACTTGCGCTTTCCTCCAGAGCGGTAGCAGCAGTGTCACGCAGTCCGCCGCGTGGATCAAAGGATCTATGGTTTTCCCTCGAGTCTTTCCCACGAGGCTTTCCCACGAGGCTTTCCCACAGGGCTGTCCCACGTGCACACGTGGTGGGAGTCGATCCTCGGCTTGAACGTCAAGGCAGTGCAGGGAAAACAGGTTCCTCTGGAATGGACTGACACATCTGCGGGACTCTTGGAATGGTGGCACGACCCTGGAGTTCCTCTCGCCTTTCCTGTGGAGAGCGCCTCCCCTTGAGATGCGACGGGAACGCCGGGAATTCTTTCCCTACGAAACAGGGAAAGGATCCCTCATCTCGAGCTAGGAGGCGGAAACGGGGCTCCCCTGGATGTGTGCGGGACCCCACGTGCTTCCTCTCGAGTGGAGACGGGTATGTCGGGGAACTTCTTGAGTTGCAGCAAGGGTGTGAAGGACCCTTTGGAAGTTCCAGTGGTTAGACGTGATTAGCCTCGAGAAGCCTCAGCGGAAATGGGCCTCATCTCGCCTGGAGGGCAAAACCTCCTGGATTTTCTCGAGTTGCGGCAGGTGCTCTCGACTTACGACGGGGACCTCAGGGACCCGCTCTGGTGGCCTCAGGAAAGGCCAGTCCCCATGCGAGTTCCTCGGGGGCCTCTCGGGATTCCTCTCCCGTCGATGCCGGGGCCTAAGACCTTGTGTGGAGTCGGGGCCGGAACATGAGGATTCCTCTCCAGTGCTGACATGGATCTTGGGGTACTTCTGGAGTCTCCCCAGGGGAGTCAGTCCTCGTCTCGAATGCGGGCATGCACTTGCGCTTTCCTCCAGAGCGGTAGCAGCAGTGTCAGGCAGTCAGCCGCGTGGATCAAAGGATCTATGGTTTTCCCTCGAGTCTTTCCCACGAGGCTTTCCCACGAGGCTTTCCCACGAGGCTGTCCCACGTGCACACGTGGTGGGAGTGGATCCTCGGCTTGAACGTCAAGGCAGTGCAGGGAAAACAGGTTCCTCTGGAATGGACTGACACATCTGGGGGACTCTTGGAATGGTGGCACGACCCTGGAGTTCCTCTCGCCTTTCCTGAGGAGAGCGCCTCCTCTTGAGATGCGACGGGAACGCCGGGAATTCTTTCCCTACGAAACAGGGAAAGGATCCCTCATCTCGAGCTAGGAGGCGGAAACGGGGCTCCCCTGGATGTGTGCGGGACCCCACGTGCTTCCTCTCGAGTGGAGACGGGTATGTCGGGGAACTTCTTGAGTTGCAGCAAGGGTGTGAAGGACCCTTTGGAAGTTCCAGTGGTTAGACGTGATTAGCCTCGAGAAGCCTCAGCGGAAATGGGCCTCATCTCGCCTGGAGGGCAAAACCTCCTGGATTTTCTCGAGTTGCGGCAAGTGCTCTCGACTTACGACGGGGACCTCAGGGACCCGCTCTGGTGGCCTCAGGAAAGGCCAGTCCCCATGCGAGTTCCTCGGGGGCGTCTCGGGATTCCTCTCCCGTCGATGCCGGGGCCTAAGACCTTGTGTGGAGTCGGGGCCGGAACCTGAGGATTCCGTTCCAGTGCTGACATGGATCTTGGGGTACTTCTGGAGTCTCCCCAGGGGAGTCAGTCCTCGTCTCGAATGCGGGCATGCACTTGCGCTTTCCTCCAGAGCGGTAGCAGCAGTGTCACGCAGTCCGCCGCGTGGATCAAAGGATCTATGGTTTTCCCTCGAGTCTTTCCCACGAGGCTTTCCCACGAGGCTTTCCCACAGGGCTGTCCCACGTGCACACGTGGTGGGAGTCGATCCTCGGCTTGAACGTCAAGGCAGTGCAGTTAAAACAGGTTCCTCTGGAATGGACTGAAACATCTGGGGGACTCTTGGAATGGTGGCACGACCCTGGAGTTCCTCTCGCCTTTCCTGTGGAGAGCACCTCCTCTTGAGATGCGACGGGAACGCCGGGAATTCTTTCCCTACGAAACAGGGAAAGGATCCCTCATCTCGAGCTAGGAGGCGGAAACGGGGCTCCCCTGGATGTGTGCGGGACCCCACGTGCTTCCTCTCGAGTGGAGACGGGTATGTCGGGGAACTTCTTGAGTTGCAGCAAGGGTGTGAAGGACCCTTTGGAAGTTCCAGTGGTTAGACGTGATTAGCCTCGAGAAGCCTCAGCGGAAATGGGCCTCATCTCGCCTGGAGGGCAAAACCTCCTGGATTTTCTCGAGTTGCGGCAGGCGCTCTCGACTTACGACGGGGACCTCAGGGACCCGCTCTGGTGGCCTCAGGAAAGGCCAGTCCCCTTGCGAGTTCCTCGGGGGCCTCTCGGGATTCCTCTCCCGTCGATGCCGGGGCCTAAGACCTTGTGTGGAGTCGGGGCCGGAACCTGAGGATTCCTCTCCAGTGCTGACATGGATCTTGGGGTACTTCTGGAGTCTCCCCAGGGGAGTCAGTCCTCGTCTCGAATGCCGGCATGCACTTGCGCTTTCCTCCAGAGCGGTAGCAGCAGTGTCACGCAGTCCGCCGCGTGGATCAAAGGATCTATGGTTTTCCCTCGAGTCTTTCCCACGAGGCTTTCCCACGAGGCTTTCCCACAGGGCTGTCCCACGTGCACACGTGGTGGGAGTGGATGCTCGGCTTGAACGTCAAGGCAGTGCAGGGAAAACAGGTTCCTCTGGAATGGACTGACACATCTGGGGGACTCTTGGAATGGTGGCACGACCCTGGAGTTCCTCTCGCCTTTCCTGTGGAGAGCGCCACCTCTTGAGATGCGACGGGAACGCCGGGAATTCTTTCCCTGCGAAACAGGGAAAGGATCCCTCATCTCGAGCTAGGAGGCGGAAACGGGGCTCCCCTGGATGTGTGCGGGACCCCACGTGCTTCCTCTCGAGTGGAGACGGGTATGTCGGGGAACTTCTTGAGTTGCAGCAAGGGTGTGAAGGACCCTTTGGAAGTTCCAGTGGTTAGACGTGATTAGCCTCGAGAAGCCTCAGCGGAAATGGGCCTCATCTCGCCTGGAGGGCAAAACCTCCTGGATTTTCTCGAGTTGCGGCAGGTGCTCTCGACTTACGACGGGGAACTCGGGAACCGCTCTGGTGACCTCAGGAAAGGCCAGTCCCCATGCGAGTTCCTCGGGGGCCTCTGGGGATTCCTCTCCCGTCGATGCCGGGGCCTAAGACCTTGTGTGGAGTCGGGGCCGGAACCTGAGGATTCCTCTCCAGTGCTGACATGGATCTTGGGGTACTTCTGGAGTCTCCCCAGGGGAGTCAGTCCTCGTCTCGAATGCGGGCATGCACTTGCGCTTTCCTCCAGAGCGGTAGCAGCAGTGTCACGCAGTCCGCCGCGTGGATCAAAGGATCTATGGTTTTCCCTGGAGTCTTTCCCAGGAGGCTTTCCCACGAGGCTTTCCCACAGGGCTGTCCCACGTGCACACGTGGTGGGAGTGGATCCTCGGCTTGAACGTCAAGGCAGTGCAGGAAAACAGGTTCCTCTGGAATGGACTGACACATCTGGGGGACTCTTGGAATGGTGGCACGACCCTGGAGTTCCTCTCGCCTTTCCTGTGGAGAGCGCCTCCTCTTGAGATGCGACGGGAACGCCGGGAATTCTTTCCCTACGAAACAGGGAAAGGATCCCTCATCTCGAGCTAGGAGGCGGAAACGGGGCTCCCCTGGATGTGTGCGGCACCCCACGTGCTTCCTCTCGAGTGGAGACGGGTATGTCGGGGAACTTCTTGAGTTGCAGCAAGGGTGTGAAGGACCCTTTGGAAGTTCCATCGGTTAGATGTGATTAGCCTCGAGAAGCCTCAGCGGAAATGGGCCTCATCTCGCCTGGAGGGCAAAACCTCCTGGATTTTCTCGAGTTGCGGCAGGTGCTCTCGACTTACGACGGGGACCTCAGGGACCCGCTCTGGTGGCCTCAGGAAAGGCCAGTCCCCATGCGAGTTCCTCGGGGGCCTCTCGGGATTCCTCTCCCGTCGATGCCGGGGCCTAAGACCTTGTGTGGAGTCGGGGCCGGAACCTGAGGATTCCTCTCCAGTGCTGACATGGATCTTGCGGTACTTCTGGAGTCTCCCCAGTGGAGTCAGTCCTCGTCTCGAATGCGGGCATGCACTTGCGCTTTCCTCCAGAGCGGTAGCAGCAGTGTCACGCAGTCCGCCGCGTGGATCAAAGGATCTATGGTTTTCCCTCGAGTCTTTCCCAAGAGGCTTTCCCACGAGGCTTTCCCACAGGGCTGTCCCACGTGCACACGTGGTGGGAGTCGATCCTCGGCTTGAACGTCAAGGCAGTGCAGGGAAAACAGTTTCCTCTGGAATGGACTGACACATCTGGGGGACTCTTGGAATGGAGGCACGACCCTGGAGTTCCTCTCGCCTTTCCTGTGGAGAGCGCCTCCTCTTGAGATGCGACGGGAACGCCGGGAATTCTTTCCCTATGAAATAGGGAAAGGAACCCTCATCTCGAGCTAGGAGGCGGAAACGGGGCTCCCCTGGATGTGTGCGGGACCCCACGTGCTTCCTCTCGAGTGGAGACGGGTATGTCGGGGAACTTCTTGAGTTGCAGCAAGGGTGTGAAGGACCCTTTGGAAGTTCCAGTGGTTAGACGTGATTAGCCTCGAGAAGCCTCAGCGGAAATGGGCCTCATCTCGCCTGGAGGGCAAAACCTCCTGGATTTTCTCGAGTTGCGGCAGGCGCTCTCGACTTACGACGGGGACCTCAGGGACCCGCTCTGGTGGCCTCAGGAAAGGCCAGTCCCCATGCGAGTTCCTCGGGGGCCTCTCGGGATTCCTCTCCCGTCGATGCCGGGGCCTAAGACCTTGTGTGGAATCGGGGCCGGAACCTGCGGATTCCTCTCCAGTGCTGACATGGATCTTGGGGTACTTCTGGAGTCTCCCCAGGGGAGTCAGTCCTCGTCTCGAATGCGGGCATGCACTTGCGCTTTCCTCCAGAGCGGTAGCAGCAGTGTCACGCAGTCCGCCGCGTGGATCAAAGGATCTATGTTTTTCCCTCGAGTCTTTTCCAAGAGGCTTTCCCACGAGGCTTTCCCACAGGGCTGTCCCACGTGCACACGTGGTGGGATTCGATCCTCGGCTTGAAAGTCAAGGCAGTGCAGGGAAAACAGGTTCCTCTGGAATGGACTGACACATCTGGGGGACTCTTGGAATGGTGGCACGACCCTGGAGTTCCTCTCGCCTTTCCTGTGGAGAGCGCCTCCTCTTGAGATGCGACGGGAACGCCGGGAATTC
Source organism: Ovis canadensis (assembly GCF_042477335.2). Classification (NCBI taxonomy): domain Eukaryota; kingdom Metazoa; phylum Chordata; class Mammalia; order Artiodactyla; family Bovidae; genus Ovis; species Ovis canadensis. The sequence continues at coordinate 1,692,322 of NC_091262.1, read as the reverse complement.
TTTCCCTACGAAACAGGGAAAGGATCCCTCATCTCGAGCTAGGAGGCGGAAACGGGGCTCCCCTGGATGTGTGCGGGACCCCACGTGCTTCCTCTCGAGTGGAGACGGGTATGTCGGGGAACTTCTTGAGTTGCAGCAAGGGTGTGAAGGACCCTTTGGAAGTTCCAGTGGTTAGACGTGATTAGCCTCAAGAAGCCTCAGCGGAAATGGGCCTCATCTCGCCTGGAGGGCAAAACCTCCTGGATTTTCTCGAGTTGCGGCAGGTGCTCTCGACTTACGACGGGGACCTCAGGGACCCGCTCTGGTGGCCTCAGGAAAGGCCAGTCCCCATGCGAGTTCCTCGGGGGCCTCTCGGGATTCCTCTCCCGTCGATGCCGGGGCCTAAGACCTTGTGTGGAGTCGGGGCCGGAACCTGAGGATTCCTTTCCAGTGCTGACATGGATCTTGCGGTACTTCTGGAGTCTCCCCAGTGGAGTCAGTCCTCGTCTCGAATGCGGGCATGCACTTGCGCTTTCCTCCAGAGCGGTAGCAGCAGTGTCACGCAGTCCGCCGCGTGGATCAAAGGATCTATGGTTTTCCCTCGAGTCTTTCCCAAGAGGCTTTCCCACGAGGCTTTCCCACAGGGCTGTCCCACGTGCACACGTGGTGGGAGTCGATCCTCGGCTTGAACGTCAAGGCAGTGCAGGGAAAACAGTTTCCTCTGGAATGGACTGACACATCTGGGGGACTCTTGGAATGGAGGCACGACCCTGGAGTTCCTCTCGCCTTTCCTGTGGAGAGCGCCTCCTCTTGAGATGCGACGGGAACGCCGGGAATTCTTTCCCTATGAAACAGGGAAAGGAACCCTCATCTCGAGCTAGGAGGCGGAAACGGGGCTCCCCTGGATGTGTGCGGGACCCCACGTGCTTCCTCTCGAGTGGAGACGGGTATGTCGGGGAACATCTTGAGTTGCAGCAAGGGTGTGAAGGACCCTTTGGAAGTTCCAGTGGTTAGACGTGATTAGCCTCGAGAAGCCTCAGCGGAAATGGGCCTCATCTCGCCTGGAGGGCAAAACCTCCTGGATTTTCTCGAGTTGCGGCAGGCGCTCTCGACTTACGACGGGGACCTCAGGGACCCGCTCTGGTGGCCTCAGGAAAGGCCAGTCCCCATGCGAGTTCCTCGGGGGCCTCTCGGGATTCCTCTCCCGTCGATGCCGGGGCCTAAGACCTTGTGTGGAATCGGGGCCGGAACCTGCGGATTCCTCTCCAGTGCTGACATGGATCTTGGGGTACTTCTGGAGTCTCCCCAGGGGAGTCAGTCCTCGTCTCGAATGCGGGCATGCACTTGCGCTTTCCTCCAGAGCGGTAGCAGCAGTGTCACGCAGTCCGCCGCGTGGATCAAAGGATCTATGTTTTTCCCTCGAATCTTTTCCAAGAGGCTTTCCCACGAGGCTTTCCCACAGGGCTGTCCCACGTGCACACGTGGTGGGATTCGATCCTCGGCTTGAAAGTCAAGGCAGTGCAGGGAAAACAGGTTCCTCTGGAATGGACTGACACATCTGGGGGACTCTTGGAATGGTGGCACGACCCTGGAGTTCCTCTCGCCTTTCCTGTGGAGAGCGCCTCCTCTTGAGATGCGACGGGAACGCCGGGAATTCTTTCCCTACGAAACAGGGAAAGGATCCCTCATCTCGAGCTAGGAGGCGGAAACGGGGCTCCCCTGTATGTGTGCGGGACCCCACGTGCTTCCTCTCGAGTGGAGACGGGTATGTCGGGGAACTTCTTGAGTTGCAGCAAGGGTGTGAAGGACCCTTTGGAAGTTCCAGTGGTTAGACGTGATTAGCCTCAAGAAGCCTCAGCGGAAATGGGCCTCATCTCGCCTGGAGGGCAAAACCTCCTGGATTTTCTCGAGTTGCGGCAGGTGCTCTCGACTTACGACGGGGACCTCAGGGACCCGCTCTGGTGGCCTCAGGAAAGGCCAGTCCCCATGCTAGTTCCTCGGGGGCCTCTCGGGATTCCTCTCCCGTCGATGCCGGGGCCTAAGACCTTGTGTGGAGTCGGGGCCGGAACCTGAGGATTCCTCTCCAGTGCTGACATGGATCTTGGGGTACTTCTGGAGTCTCCCCAGGGGAGTCAGTTCTCGTCTCGAATGCGGGCTGGACTTGCGCTTTCCTCCAGAGCGGTAGCAGCAGTGTCACGCAGTCCGCCGCGTGGATCAAAGGATCTATGGTTTTCCCTCGAGTCTTTCCCACGAGGCTTTCCCACGAGGCTTTCCCACAGGGCTGTCCCACGTGCACACGTGGTGGGAGTCGATCCTCGGCTTGAACGTCAAGGCAGTGCAGGGAAAACAGGTTCCTCTGGAATGGACTGACACATCTGCGGGACTCTTGGAATGGTGGCACGACCCTGGAGTTCCTCTCGCCTTTCCTGTGGAGAGCGCCTCCCCTTGAGATGCGACGGGAACGCCGGGAATTCTTTCCCTACCAAACAGGGAAAGGATCCCTCATCTCGAGCTAGGAGGCGGAAACGGGGCTCCCCTGGATGTGTGCGGGACCCCACGTGCTTCCTCTCGAGTGGAGACGGGTATGTCGGGGAACTTCTTGAGTTGCAGCAAGGGTGTGAAGGACCCTTTGGAAGTTCCAGTGGTTAGACGTGATTAGCCTCGAGAAGCCTCAGCGGAAATGGGCCTCATCTCGCCTGGAGGGCAAACCCTCCTGGATTTTCTCGAGTTGCGGCAGGCGCTCTCGACTTACGACGGGGACCTCAGGGACCCGCTCTGGTGGCCTCAGGAAAGGCCAGTCCCCTTGCGAGTTCCTCGGGGGCCTCTCGGGATTCCTCTCCCGTCGATGCCGGGGCCTAAGACCTTGTGTGGAGTCGGGGCCGGAACCTGAGGATTCCTCTCCAGTGCTGACATGGATCTTGGGGTACTTCTGGAGTCTCCCCAGGGGAGTCAGTCCTCGTCTCGAATGCGGGCATGCACTTGCGCTTTCCTCCAGAGCGGTAGCAGCAGTGTCACGCAGTCCGCCGCGTGGATCAAAGGATCTATGGTTTTCCCTCGAGTCTTTCCCACGAGGCTTTCCCACGAGGCTTTCCCACAGGGCTGTCCCACGTGCACACGTGGTGGGAGTGGATGCTCGGCTTGAACGTCAAGGCAGTGCAGGGAAAACAGGTTCCTCTGGAATGGACTGACACATCTGGGGGACTCTTGGAATGGTGGCACGACCCTGGAGTTCCTCTCGCCTTTCCTGTGGAGAGCGCCACCTCTTGAGATGCGACGGGAACGCCGGGAATTCTTTCCCTGCGAAACAGGGAAAGGATCCCTCATCTCGAGCTAGGAGGCGGAAACGGGGCTCCCCTGGATGTGTGTGGGACCCCACGTGCTTCCTCTCGAGTGGAGACGGGTATGTCGGGGAACTTCTTGAGTTGCAGCAAGGGTGTGAAGGACCCTTTGGAAGTTCCTGCGGTTAGATGTGATTAGCCTCGAGAAGCCTCAGCGGAAATGGGCCTCATCTCGCCTGGAGGGCAAAACCTCCTGGATTTTCTCGAGTTGTGGCAGGTGCTCTCGACTTACGAAGGGGACCTCAGGGACCCGCTCTGGTGGCCTCAGGAAAGGCCAGTCCCCATGCGAGTTCCTCGGGGGCCTCTCGGCATTCCTCTCCCGTCGATGCCGGGGCCTAAGACCTTGTGTGGAGTCGGGGCCGGAACCTGAGGATTCCTCTCCAGTGCTGACATGGATCTTGGGGTACTTCTGGAGTCTCCCCAGGGGAGTCAGTCCTCGTCTCGAATGCGGGCATGCACTTGCGCTTTCCTCCAGAGCGGTAGCAGCAGTGTCACGCAGTCCGCCGCGTGGATCAAAGGATCTATGTTTTTCCCTCGAGTCTTTCCCACGAGGCTTTCCCACGAGGCTTTCCCACAGGGCTGTCCCACGTGCACACGTGGTGGGAGTGGATCCTCGGCTTGAACGTCAAGGCAGTGCAGGGAAAACAGGTTCCTCTGGAATGGACTGACACATCTGGGGGACTCTTGGAATGGTGGCACGACCCTGGAGTTCCTCTCGCCTTTCCTGTGGAGAGCGCCTCCTCTTGAGATGCGACGGGAACGCCGGGAATTCTTTCCCTACGAAACAGGGAAAGGATCCCTCATCTCGAGCTAGGAGGCAGAAACGGGGCTTCCCTGGATGTGTGCGGGACTCCACGTGCTTCCTCTCGAGTGGAGACGGGTATATCGGGGAACTTCTTGAGTTGCAGCAAGGGTGTGAAGGACCCTTTGGAAGTTCCAGTGGTTAGACGTGATTAGCCTCGAGAAGCCTCAGCGGAAATGGGCCTCATCTCGCCTGGAGGGCAAAACCTCCTGGATTTTCTCGAGTTGCGGCAGGTGCTCTCGACTTACGACGGGGACCTCAGGGACCCGCTCTGGTGGCCTCAGGAAAGGCCAGTCCCCATGCGAGTTCCTCGGGGGCCTCTCGGGATTCCTCTCCCATCGATGCCGGGGCCTAAGACCTTGTGTGGAGTTGGGGCCGGAACCTGAGGATTCCTCTCCAGTGCTGACATGGATCTTGGGGTACTTCTGGAGTCTCCCCAGGGGAGTCAGTCCTCGTCTCGAATATGGGCATGCACTTGCGCTTTCCTCCAGAGCGGTAGCAGCAGTGTCACGCAGTCCGCCGCGTGGATCAAAGGATCTATGTTTTTCCCTCGAGTCTTTCCCACGAGGCTTTCCCAGGAGGCTTTCCCACAGGGCTGTCCCACGTGCACACGTGGTGGGAGTGGATCCTCGGCTTGAACGTCAAGGCAGTGCAGGGAAAACAGGTTCCTCTGGAATGGACTGACACATCTGGGGGACTCTTGGAATGGTGGCACGACCCTGGAGTACCTCTCGCCTTTCCTGTGGAGAGCGCCTCCTCTTGAGATGCGACGGGAACGCCGGGAATTCTTTCCCTAAGAAACAGGGAAAGGATCCCTCATCTCGAGCTAGGAGGCGGAAACGGGTCTCCCCTGGATGTGTGCGGCACCCCACGTGCTTCCTCTCGAGTGGAGACGGGTATGTCGGGGAAGTTCTTGAGTTGCTGCAAGGGTGTGAAGGACCCTTTGGAAGTTCAAGCGGTTAGATGTGATTAGCCTCGAGAAGGCTCATCGGAAATGGGCCTCATCTCGCCTGGAGGGCAAAACCTCCTGGATTTTCTCGAGTTGCGGCAGGTGCTCTCGACTTACGACGGGGACCTCAGGGACCCGCTCTGGTGGCCTCAGGAAAGGCCAGTCCCCATGCGAGTTCCTCGGGGGCCTCTCGGGATTCCTCTCCCGTCGATGCCGGGGCCTAAGACCTTGTGTGGAGTCGGGGCCGGAACCTGAGGATTCCTCTCCAGTGCTGACATGGATCTTGGGGTACTTCTGGAGTCTCCCCAGGGGAGTCAGTCCTCGTCTCGAATGCGGGCATGCACTTGCGCTTTCCTCCAGAGCGGTAGCAGCAGTGTCACGCAGTCCGCCGCGTGGATCAAAGGGTCTATGTTTTTCCCTCGAGTCTTTCCCAAGAGGCTTTCCCACGAGGCTTTCCCAAAGGGCTGTCTCACGGTCACACGTGGTGGGAGTGGATCCTCGGGTTGAACGTCAAGGCAGTGCAGGGAAAACAGGTTCCTCTGGAATGGACTGACACATCTGGGGGACTCTTGGAATGGTGGCACGACCCTGGAGTTCCTCTCGCCTTTCCTGTGGAGAGCGCCTCCTCTTGAGATGCGACGGGAACGCCGGAAATTCTTTCCCTACGAAACAGGGAAAGGATCCCTCATCTCGAGCTAGGAGACGGAAACGGGGCTCCCCTGGATGTGTGCGGGACCCCACGTGCTTCCTCTCGAGTGGAGACGGGTATGTCGAGGAACTTCTTGAGATGCAGCAAGGGTGTGAAGGACCCTTTGGAAGTTCCAGTGGTTAGACGTGATTAGCCTCGAGAAGCCTCAGCGGAAATGGGCCTCTTCTCACCTGGAGGGCAAAACCACCTGGATTTTCTCGAGTTGCGGCAGGTGCTCTCGACTTACGACGGGGACCTCAGGGACCCGCTCTGGTGGCCTCAGGAAAGGCCAGTCCCCATGTGAGTTCCTCGGGGGCCTCTCGGGATTACTCTCCCGTCGATGCCGGGGCCTAAGACCTTGTGTGGAGTCGGGGCTGGAACCTGAGGATTCCTCTCCAGTGCTGACATGGATCTTGGGGTACTTCTGGAGTCTCCCCAGGGGAGTCAGTCCTCGTCTCGAGTGCGGGCATGCACTTGCGCTTTCCTCCAGAGCGGTAGCAGCAGTGTCACGCAGTCCGCCGCGTGGATGAAAGGATCTATGGTTTTCCCTCGAGTCTTTCCCACGAGGCTTTCCCACGAGGCTTTCCCACAGGGCTGTCCCACGTGCACACGTGGTGGGAGTGGATGCTTGGCTTGAACGTCAAGGCAGTGCAGGGAAAACAGGTTCCTCTGGAATGGACTGACACATCTGGGGGACTCTTGGAATGGTGGCACGACCCTGGAGTTCCTCTCGCCTTTCCTGTGGAGAGCGCCACCTCTTGAGATGCGACGGGAACGCCGGGAATTCTTTCCCTGCGAAACAGGGAAAGGATCCCTCATCTCGAGCTAGGAGGCGGAAACGGGGCTCCCCTGGATGTGTGTGGGACCCCACGTGCTTCCTCTCGAGTGGAGACGGGTATGTCGGGGAACTTCTTGAGTTGCAGCAAGGGTGTGAAGGACCCTTTGGAAGTTCCTGCGGTTAGATGTCATTAGCCTCGAGAAGCCTCAGCGGAAATGGGCCTCATCTCGCCTGGAGGGCAAAACCTCCTGGATTTTCTCGAGTTGCGGCAGGTGCACTCGACTTACGATGGGGACCTCAGGGACCCGCTCTGGTGGCCTCAGGAAAGGCCAGTCCCCATGCGAGTTCCTCGGGGGCCTCTCGGCATTCCTCTCCCTTCGATGCCGGGGCCTAAGACCTTCTGTGGAGTCGGGGCCGGAACCTGAGGATTCCTCTCCAGTGCTGACATGGATCTTGGGGTACTTCTGGAGTCTCCCCAGGGGAGTCAGTCCTCGTCTCGAATGCGGGCATGCACTTGCGCTTTCTTCCAGAGCGGTATCAGCAGTGTCACGCAGTCCGCCGCGTGGATCAAAGGATCTATGGTTTTCCCTCGAGTCTTTCCCACGAGGCTTTCCCACGAGGCTTTCCCACAGGGCTGTCCCACGTGCACACGTGGTGGGAGTGGATCCTCGGCTTGAACGTCAAGGCAGTGTAGGGAAAACAGGTTCCTCTGGAATGGACTGACACATCTGGGGGACTCTTGGAATGGTGGCACGACCCTGGAGTTCCTCTCGCCTTTCCTGTGGAGAGCGCCACCTCTTGAGATGCGACGGGAACGCCGGGAATTCTTTCCCTACGAAACAGGGAAAGGATCCCTCATCTCGAGCTAGGAGGCGGAAACGGGGCTACCCTGGATGTGTGCGGGACCCCACGTGCTTCCTCTCGAGTGGAGACGGGTATGTCGGGGAACTTCTTGAGTTGCAGCAAGGGTGTGAAGGACCCTTTGGAAGTTCCAGTGGTTAGACGTGATTCGCCTCGAGAAGCCTCAGCGGAAATGGGCCTCATCTCGCCTGGAGGGCAAAACCTCCTGGATTTTCTCGAGTTGCGGCAGGTGCTCTCGACTTACGACGGGGACCTCAGGGACCCGCTCTGGTGGCCTCAGGAAAGGCCAGTCCCCATGCGAATTCCTCGGGAGCCTCTCGGGATTACTCTCCCGTCGATGCCGGGGCCTAAGACCTTGTGTGGAGTCGGGGCCGGAACCTGAGGATTCCTCTCCAGTGCTGACATGGATCTTGGGGTACTTCTGGAGTCTCCCCAGGGGAGTCAGTCCTCATCTCGAATGCGGGCATGCACTTGCGCTTTCCTCCAGAGCGGTAGCAGCAGTGTCACGCAGTCCGCCGCGTGGATCAAAGGATCTATGGTTTTCCCTCGAGTCTTTCCCACGAGGCTTTCCCACGAGGCTTTCCCACAGGGCTGTCCCACGTGCACAGGTGGTGGGAGTCGATCCTCGGCTTGAACGTCAAGGCAGTGCAGGGAAAACAGGTTCCTCTGGAATGGACTGACACATCTGGGGGACTCTTGGAATGGTGGCACGACCCTGGAGTTCCTCTCGCCTTTCCTGTGGAGAGCGCCTCCTCTTGAGATGCGACGGGAACGCCGGGAATTCTTTCCCTACGAAACAGGGAAAGGATCCCTCATCTAGAGCTAGGAGGCGGAAACGGGGCTCCCCTGGATGTGTGCGGGACCCCACGTGCTTCCTCTCGAGTGGAGATGGGTATGTCGGGGAACTTCTTGAATTGCAGCAAGGGTGTGAAGGACCCTTTGGAAGTTCCAGCGGTTAGATGTGATTAGCCTCGAGAAGCCTCAGCGGAAATGGGCCTCATCTCGCCTGGAGGGCAAAACCTCCTGGATTTTCTCGAGTTGCGACAGGTGCTCTCGACTGACGATGGGGACCTCAGGGACCCGCTCTGGTGGCCTCAGGAAAGGCCAGTCCCCATGCGAGTTCCTCGGGGGCCTCTCGGGATTCCTCTCCCGTCGATGCCGGGGCCTAAGACCTTGTGTGGAGTCGGGGCCGGAACCTGAGGATTCCTCTCCAGTGCTGACATGGATCTTGGGGTACTTCTGGAGTCTCCCCAGGGGAGTCAGTCCTCATCTCGAATGCGGGCATGCACTTGCGCTTTCCTCCAGAGCGGTAGCAGCAGTGTCACGCAGTCCGCCGCGTGGATCAAAGGATCTATGGTTTTCCCTCGAGTCTTTCCCACGAGGCTTTCCCACGAGGCTTTCCCACAGGGCTGTCCCACGTGCACAGGTGGTGGGAGTCGATCCTCGGCTTGAACGTCAAGGCAGTGCAGGGAAAACAGGTTCCTCTGGAATGGACTGACACATCTGGGGGACTCTTGGAATGGTGGCACGACCCTGGAGTTCCTCTCGCCTTTCCTGTGGAGAGCGCCTCCTCTTGAGATGCGACGGGAACGCCGGGAATTCTTTCCCTACGAAACAGGGAAAGGATCCCTCATCTAGAGCTAGGAGGCGGAAACGGGGCTCCCCTGGATGTGTGCGGGACCCCACGTGCTTCCTCTCGAGTGGAGATGGGTATGTCGGGGAACTTCTTGAATTGCAGCAAGGGTGTGAAGGACCCTTTGGAAGTTCCAGCGGTTAGATGTGATTAGCCTCGAGAAGCCTCAGCGGAAATGGGCCTCATCTCGCCTGGAGGGCAAAACCTCCTGGATTTTCTCGAGTTGCGACAGGTGCTCTCGACTTACGATGGGGACCTCAGGGACCCGCTCTGGTGGCCTCAGGAAAGGCCAGTCCCCATGCGAGTTCCTCGGGGGCCTCTCGGGATTCCTCTCCCGTCGATGCCGGGGCCTAAGACCTTGTGTGGAGTCGGGGCCGGAACCTGAGGATTCCTCTCCAGTGCTGACATGGATCTTGGGGTACTTCTGGAGTCTCCCCAGGGGAGTCAGTCCTCGTCTCGAATGCGGGCATGCACTTGCGCTTTCCTCCAGAGCGGTAGCAGCAGTGTCACGCAGTCCGCCGCGTGGATCAAAGGATCTATGGTTTTCCCTCGAGTCTTTCCCACGAGGCTTTCCCACGAGGCTTTCCCACAGAGCTGTCCCACGTGCACACGTGGTGGGAGTGGATCCTCGGTTGAACGTCAAGGCAGTGCAGGGAAAACAGGTTCCTCTGGAATGGACTGACACATCTGGGGGACTCTTGGAATGGTGGCACGACCCTGGAGTTCCTCTCGCCTTTCCTGTGGAGAGCGCCTCCTCTTGAGATGCGACGGGAACGCCGGGAATTCTTTCCCTACGAAACAGGGAAAGGATCCCTCATCTCGAGCTAGGAGGCGGAAACGGGGCTCCCCTGGATGTGTGCGGGACCCCACGTGCTTCCTCTCGAGTGGAGACGGGTATGTCGGGGAACTTCTTGAGTTGCAGCAAGGGTGTGAAGGACCCTTTGGAAGTTCCAGTGGTTAGACGTGATTAGCCTCGAGAAGCCTCAGCGGAAATGGGCCTCATCTCGCCTGGAGGGCAAAACCTCCTGGATTTTCTCGAGTTGCGGCAGGTGCTCTCGACTTACGACGGGGACGTCAGGGACCCGCTCTGGTGGCCTCAGGAAAGGCCAGTCCCCATGCGACTTCCTCGGGGGCCTCTCGGGATTCCTCTCCCGTCGATGCCGGGGCCTAAGACCTTGTGTGGAGTCGGGGCCGGAACCTGAGGATTCCTCTCCAGTGCTGACATGGATCTTGGGGTACTTCTGGAGTCTCCCCAGGGGAGTCAGTCCTCGTCTCGAATAAGGGCATGCACTTGCGCTTTCCTCCAGAGCGGTAGCAGCAGTGTCAGGCAGTCCGCCGCGTGCATCAAAGGATCTATGGTTTTCCCTCGAGTCTTTCCCACGAGGCTTTCCCACGAGGCTTTCCCACAGGGCTGTCCCACGTGCACACGTGGTGGGAGTCGATCCTCGGCTTGAACGTCAAGGCAGTGCAGGGAAAACAGGTTCCTCTGGAATGGACTGACACATCTGGGGGACTCTTGGAATGGTGGCACGACCCTGGAGTTCCTCTCGCCTTTCCTGTGGAGAGCGCCTCCTCTTGAGATGCGACGGGAACGCCGGGAATTCTTTCCCTACGAAACAGGGAAAGGTTCCCTCATCTCGAGCTAGGAGGCGGAAACGGGGCTCCCCTGGATGTGTGCGGGACCCCATGTGCTTCCTCTCGAGTGGAGACGGGTATGTCGGGGAACTTCTTGAGTTGCAGCAAGGGTGTGAAGGACCCTTTGGAAGTTCCAGTGGTTAGACGTGATTAGCCTCGAGAAGCCTCAGCGGAAATGGGCCTCATCTCGCCTGGAGGGCAAAACCTCCTGGATTTTCTCGAGTTGCGGCAGGTGCTCTCGACTTACGATGGGGACCTCAGGGACCCGCTCTGGTGGCCTCAGGAAAGGCCAGTCCCCATGCGAGTTCCTCGGGGCCTCTCGGGATTCCTCTCCCGTCGATGCCGGGGCCTAAGACCTTGTGTGGAGTCGGGGCCGGAACCTGAGGATTCCTCTCCAGTGCTGACATGGATCTTGGGGTACTTCTGGAGTCTCCCCAGTGGAGTCAGTCCTCGTCTCGAATGCGGGCATGCACTTGCGCTTTCCTCCAGAGCGGTAGCAGCAGTGTCACCCAGTCCGCCGCGTGGATCAAAGGATCTATGGTTTTCCCTAGAGTCTTTCCCACGAGGCTTTCCCACGAGGCTGTCCCACGTGCACACGTGGTGGGAGTGGATCCTCGGCTTGAACGTCAAGGCAGTGCAGGGAAAACAGTTTCCTCTGGAATGGACTGACATATCTGGTGGACTCTTGGAATGGTGGCATGACCCTGGAGTTCCTCTCACCTTTCCTGTGGAGAGCGCCTACTCTTGAGATGCGACGGGAACGCCGGGAATTCTTTCCCTACGAAACAGGGAAAGGATCCTTCAATCGAGCTAGGAGGCGGAAACAGGGCTCCCCTGGATGTGTGCGGGACCCCACGTGCTTCCTCTCGAGTGGAGACGGGTATGTCGGGGAACTTCTTGAGTTGCAGCAAGGGTGTGAAGGACCCTTTGGAAATTCCAGTGGTTAGACGTGATTAGCCTCGAGAAGCCTCAGCGGAAATGGGCCTCATCTCGCCTGGAGGGCAAAACCTCCTGGATTTTCTCGAGTTGCGGCAGGTGCTCTCGACTTACGACGGGGACGTCAGGGACCCGCTCTGGTGGCCTCAGGAAAGGCCATTCCCCATGCGACTTCCTCGGGGGCCTCTCGGGATTCCTCTCCCGTCGATGCCGGGGCCTAAGACCTTGTGTGGAGTCGGGGCCGGAACCTGAGGATTCCTCTCCAGTGCTGACATGGATCTTGGGGTACTTCTGGAGTCTCCCCAGGGGAGTCAGTCCTCGTCTCGAATGCGGGCATGCACGTGCGCTTTCCTCCAGAGCGGTAGCAGCAGTGTCACGCAGTCCGCCGCGTGGATCAAAGGATCTATGGTTTTCCCTCGAGTCTTTCCCAAGAGGCTTTCCCACGAGGCTTTCCCACAGGGCTGTCCCACGTGCACACGTGGTGGGAGTCGATCCTCGGCTTGAACGTCAAGGCAGTGCAGGGAAAACAGGTTCCTCTGGAATGGACTGACACATCTGGGGGACTCTTGGAATGGTGGCACGACCCTGGAGTTCCTCTCGCCTTTCCTGTGGAGAGCGACTCCTCTTGAGATGCGACGGGAACGCCGGGAATTCTTTCCCTACGAAACAGGGAAAGGATCCCTCATCTCGAGCTAGGAGGCGGAAATGGGGCTCCCCTGGATGTGTGCGGGACCCCACGTGCTTCCTCTCGAGTGGAGACGGGTATGTCGGGGAACTTCTTGAGTTGCAGCAAGGGTGTGAAGGACCCTTTGGAAGTTCCAGTGGTTAGACGTGATTAGCCTCGAGAAGCCTCAGCGGAAATGGGTCTCATCTCGCCGGGAGGTTAAAACCTCCTGGATTTTCTCGAGTTGCGGCAGGTGCTCTCGACTTACGACGGGGACCTCAGGGACCCGATCTGGTGTCCTCAGGAAAGGCCAGTCCACATGCGAGTTCCTCGGGGGCCTCTCGGGATTCCTCTCCCGTCGATGCCGGGGCCTAAGACCTTGTGTGGAGTCGGGGCCGAAACCTGAGGATTCCTATCCAGTGCTGACATGGATCCTGCGGTACTTCTGGAGTCTCCCCAGGGGAGTCAGTCCTCGTCTCGAATGCGGGCATGCACTTGCGCTTTCCTCCAGAGCGGTAGCAGCAGTGTCACGCAGTCCGCCGCGTGGATCAAAGGATCTATGGTTTTCCCTCGAGTCTTTCCCACGAGGCTTTCCCACGAGGCTTTCCCACAGGGCTGTCCCACGTGCACACGTGGTGGGAGTGGATCCTCGGCTTGAACGTCAAGGCAGTGCAGGGAAAACAGGTTCCTCTGGAATGGACTGACACATCTGGTGGACTCTTGGAATGGTGGCATGACCCTGGAGTTCCTCTCACCTTTCCTGTGGAGAGCGCCTACTCTTGAGATGCGACGGGAACGCCGGGAATTCTTTCCCTACGAAACAGGGAAAGGATCCTTCAATCGAGCTAGGAGGCGGAAACAGGGCTCCCCTGGATGTGTGCGGGACCCCACGTGCTTCCTCTCGAGTGGAGACCGGTATGTCGGGGAACTTCTTGAGTTGCAGCAAGGGTGTGAAGGACCCTTTGGAAGTTCCAGTGGTTAGACGTGATTAGCCTCGAGAAGCCTCAGCGGAAATGGGCCTCATCTCGCCTGGAGAGCAAAACCTCCTGGATTTTCTCGAGTTGCGGCAGGTGCTCTCGACTTACGACGGGGACCTCAGGGACCCGCTCTGGTGGCCTCAGGAAAGGCCAGTCCCCATGCGAGTTCCTCGGGGCCTCTCGGGATTCCTCTCCCGTCGATGCTGGGGCCTAAGACCTTGTGTGGAGTCGGGGCCGGAACCTGAGGATTCCTCTCCAGTGCTGACATGGATCTTGGGGTACTTCTGGAGTCTCCCCAGGGGAGTCAGTCCTCGTCTCGAATGCGGGCATGCACTTGCGCTTTCCTCCAGAGCGGTAGCAGCAGTGTCACGCAGTCCGCCGCGTGGATCAAAGGATCTATGGTTTTCCCTCGAGTCTTTCCCACGAGGCTTTCCCACGAGGCTTTCCCACAGGGCTGTCCCACGTGCACACGTGGTGGGAGTGGATCCTCGGCTTGAACGTCAAGGCAGTTCAGGGAAAACAGGTTCCTCTGGAATGGACTGACACATCTGGGGGACTCTTGGAATGGTGGCACGACCCTGGAGTTCCTCTCGCCTTTCCTGTGGAGAGCGCCTCCTCTTGAGATGCGACGGGAACGCCGGGAATTCTTTCCCTACGAAACAGGGAAAGGATCCCTCATCTCGGGCTAGGAGGCGGGAACGGGGCTCCCCTGGATGTGTGCGGGACCCCACGTGCTTCATCTCGAGTGGAGACGGGTATGTCAGGGAACTTCTTGAGTTGCAGCAAGGGTGTGAAGGACCCTTTGGAAGTTCCAGTGGTTAGACGTGATTAGCCTCGAGAAGCCTCAGCGGAAATGGGCCTCATCTCGCCTGGAGGGCAAAACCTCCTGGATTTTCTCGAGTTGCGGCAGGTGCTCTCGACTTACGACGGGGACGTCAGGGACCCGCTCTGGTGGCCTCAGGAAAGGCCAGTCCCCATGCGAGTTCCTCGGGGGCCTCTCGGGATTCCTCTCCCGTCGATGCCGGGGCCTAAGACCTTGTGTGGAGTCGGGGCCGGAACCTGAGGATTCCTCTCCAGTGCTGACATGGATCTTGGGGTACTTCTGGAGTCTCCCCAGTGGAGTCAGTCCTCGTCTCGAATGCGGGCATGCACTTGCGCTTTCCTCCAGAGCGGTAGCAGCAGTGTCACGCAGTCCGCCGCGTGGATCAAAAGATCTATGGTTTTCCCTCGAGTCTTTCCCAAGAGGCTTTCCCACGAGGCTTTCCCACAGGGCTGTCCCACGTGCACACGTGGTGGGAGTCGATCCTCGGCTTGAAGGTCAAGGCAGTGCAGGGAAAACAGGTTCCTCTGGAATGGACTGACACATCTGGGGGACTCTTGGAATGGGGGCACGACCCTGGAGTTCCTCTCCCCTTTCCTGTGGAGAGCGCCTCCTCTTGAGATGCGACGGGAACGCCGGGAATTCTTTCCCTACGAAACAGGGAAAGGATCCGTCATCTCGAGCTAGGAGGCGGAAACGGGGCTCCCCTGGATGTGTGCGTGACCCCACGTGCTTCCTCTCGAGTGGAGACGGGTATGTCGGGGAACTTCTTGAGTTGCAGCAAGGGTGTGAAGGACCCTTTGGAAGTTCCAGTGGTTAGATGTGATTAGCCTCGAGAAGCCTCAGCGAAAATGGGCATCATCTCGCCTGGAGGGCAAAACCTCCTGTATTTTCTCGAGTTGCGGCAGGTGCTCTCGACTTACGACGGGGACCTCAGGGACTCGCTCTGGTGGCCTCAGGAAAGGCCAGTCCCCATGCGAGTTCCTCGGGGGCCTCTGGGGATTCCTCTCCCGTCGATGCCGGGGCCTAAGACCTTGTGTGGAGTCGGGGCCGGAACCTGAGGATTCCTCTCCAGTGCTGACAAGGATCTTGGGGTACTTCTGGAGTCTCCCCAGAGGAGTCAGTCCTCGTCTAGAATGCGGGCATGCACTTGCGCTTTCCTCCAGAGCGGTAGCAGCAGTGTCACGCAGTCCACCGCGTGGATCAAAGGATCTATGGTTTTCCCTCGAGTCTTTCCCAAGAGGCTTTCCCACGAGGCTTTCCCACAGGGCTGTCCCACGTGCACACGTGGTGGGAGTGGATCCTCGGCTTGAACGTCAAGGCAGTGCAGGGAAAACAGGTTCCTCTGGAATGGACTGACACATCTGGGGGACTCTTGGAATGGAGGCACGACCCTGGAGTTCCTCTCGCCTTTCCTGTGGAGAGCGCCTCCTCTTGAGATGCGACGGGAACGCCGGGAATTCTTTCCCTACGAAACAGGGAAAGGATCCCTCATCTTGAGCTAGGAGGCGGGAACGGGGCTCCCCTGGATGTGTGCGGGACCCCACGTGCTTCCTCTCGAGTGGAGACGGGTATGTCGGGGAACTTCTTGAGTTGCAGCAAGGGTGTGAAGGACCCTTTGGAAGTTCCAGTGGTTAGACGTGATTAGCCTCGAGAAGCCTCAGCGGAAATGGGCCTCATCTCGCCTGGAGGGCAAAACCTCCTGGATTTTCTCGAGTTGCGGCAGGTGCTCTCGACTTACGACGGGGACCTCAGGGACCCGCTCTGGTGGCCTCAGGAAAGGCCAGTCCCCATGCGAGTTCCTCGGGGGCCTCTCGGGATTCCTCTCCCGTCGATGCCGGGGCCTAAGACCTTGTGTGGAGTCGGGGCCGAAACCTGAGGATTCCTCTCCAGTGCTGACATGGATCTTGCGGTACTTCTGGAGTCTCCCCAGGGGAGTCAGTCCTCGTCTCGAATGCGGGCATGCACTTGCGCTTTCCTCCAGAGCGGTAGCAGCAGTGTCACGCAGTCCGCCGCGTGGATCAAAGGATCTATGGTTTTCCCTCGAGTCTTTCCCACGAGGCTTTCCCACGAGGCTTTCCCACAGGGCTGTCCCACGTGCACACGTGGTGGGAGTCGATCCTCGGCTTGAAGGTCAAGGCAGTGCAGGGAAAATAGGTTCCTCTGGAATGGACTGACACATCTGGGGGACTCTTGGAATGGTGGCACGACCCTGGAGTTCCTCTCGCCTTTCCTGTGGAGAGCGCCTCCTCTTGAGATGCGACGGGAACGCCGGGAATTCTTTCCCTACGAAACAGGGAAAGGATCCCTCATCTCGAACTAGGAGGCGGAAACGGGGCTCCCCTGGATGTGTGCGGGACCCCACGTGCTTCCTCTCGAGTGGAGACGGGTATGTCGGGGAACTTCTTGAGTTGCAGCAAGGGTGTGAAGGACCCTTTGGAAGTTCCAGTGGTTAGATGTGATTAGCCTCGAGAAGCCTCAGCGAAAATGGGCCTCATCTCGCCTGGAGGGCAAAACCTCCTGTATTTTCTCGAGTTGCGGCAGGTGCTCTCGACTTACGACGGGGACCTCAGGGACTCGCTCTGGTGGCCTCAGGAAAGGCCAGTCCCCATGCGAGTTCCTCGGGGGCCTCTGGGGATTCCTCTCCCGTCGATGCCGGGGCCTAAGACCTTGTGTGGAGTCGGGGCCGGAACCTGAGGATTCCTCTCCAGTGCTGACAAGGATCTTGGGGTACTTCTGGAGTCTCCCCAGAGGAGTCAGTCCTCGTCTAGAATGCGGGCATGCACTTGCGCTTTCCTCCAGAGCGGTAGCAGCAGTGTCACGCAGTCCACCGCGTGGATCAAAGGATCTATGGTTTTCCCTCGAGTCTTTCCCACGAGGCTTTCCCACGAGGCTTTCCCACAGGGCTGTCCCACGTGCACACGTGGTGGGAGTGGATCCTCGGCTTGAACGTCAAGGCAGTGCAGGGAAAACAGGTTCCTCTGGAATGGACTGACACATCTGGGGGACTCTTGGAATGGAGGCACGACCCTGGAGTTCCTCTCGCCTTTCCTGTGGAGAGCGCCTCCTCTTGAGATGCGACGGGAACGCCGGGAATTCTTTCCCTACGAAACAGGGAAAGGATCCCTCATCTTGAGCTAGGAGGCGGGAACGGGGCTCCCCTGGATGTGTGCGGGACCCCACGTGCTTCCTCTCGAGTGGAGACGGGTATGTCGGGGAACTTCTTGAGTTGCAGCAAGGGTGTGAAGGACCCTTTGGAAGTTCCAGTGGTTAGACGTGATTAGCCTCGAGAAGCCTCAGCGGAAATGGGCCTCATCTCGCCTGGAGGGCAAAACCTCCTGATTTTTCTCGAGTTGCGGCAGGTGCTCTCGACTTACGACGGGGACCTCAGGGACCCGCTCTGGTGGCCTCAGGAAAGGCCAGTCCCCATGCGAGTTCCTCGGGGGCCTCTCGGGATTCCTCTCCCGTCGATGCCGGGGCCTAAGACCTTGTGTGGAGTCGGGGCCGAAACCTGAGGATTCCTCTCCAGTGCTGACATGGATCTTGCGGTACTTCTGGAGTCTCCCCAGGGGAGTCAGTCCTCGTCTCGAATGCGGGCATGCACTTGCGCTTTCCTCCAGAGCGGTAGCAGCAGTGTCACGCAGTCCGCCGCGTGGATCAAAGGATCTATGGTTTTCCCTCGAGTCTTTCCCACGAGGCTTTCCCACGAGGCTTTCCCACAGGGCTGTCCCACGTGCACACGTGGTGGGAGTGGATCCTCGGCTTGAACGTCAAGGCAGTGCAGGGAAAACAGGTTCCTCTGGAATGGACTGACACATCTGGGGGACTCTTGGAATGGTGGCACGACCCTGGAGTTCCTCTCGCCTTTCCTGTGGAGAGCGCCTCCTCTTGAGATGCGACGGGAACGCCGGGAATTCTTTCCCTACGAAACAGGGAAAGGATCCCTCATCTCGAGCTAGGAGGCGGAAACGGGGCTCCCCTGGATGTGTGCGGGACTCCACGTGCTTCCTCTCGAGTGGAGACTGGTATGTCGGGGAACTTCTTGAGTTGCAGCAAGGGTGTGAAGGACCCTTTGGAAGTTCCAGTGGTTAGATGTGATTAGCCTCGAGAAGCCTCAGCGGAAATGGGCCTCATCTCGCCTGAAGGGCAAAACCTCCTGGATTTTCTCGAGTTGCGGCAGGTGCTCTCGACTTACGACCGGGACCTCAGACACCCGCTCTGGTGGCCTCAGGAAAGTCCAGTCCCCATGCGAGTTCCTCGGGGTCCTCTCAGGATTCCTCTCCCGTCGATGCCGGGGCCTAAGACCTTGTGTGGAGTCGGGGCCGGAACCTGAGGATTCCTCTCCAGTGCTGACATGGATCTTGGGGTACTTCTGGAGTCTCCCCAGGGGAGTCAGTCCTCGTCTCGAATGCGGGCATGCACTTGCGCTTTCCTCCAGAGCGGTAGCAGCAGTGCCACGCAGTCGGCCGCGTGGATCAAAGGATCTATGGTTTTCCCTCGAGTCTTTCCCACGAGGCTTTCCCACGAGGCTTTCCCACAGGGCTGTCCCACGTGCACACGTGGTGGGAGTCGATCCTCGGCTTGAACGTCAAGGCAGTGCAGGGAAAACAGGTTCCTCTGGAATGGACTGACACATCTGGTGGACTCTTGGAATGGTGGCATGACCCTGGAGTTCCTCTCACCTTTCCTGTGGAGAGCGCCTCCTCTTGAGATGCGACGGGAACGCCGGGAATTCTTTCCCTACGAAACAGGGAGAGGATCCCTCATCTCGAGCTAGGAGGCGGAAACGGGGCTCCCCTGGATGTGTGCGGGACCCTACGTGCTTCCTCTCGAGTGGAGACGGGTATGTCGTGGAACTGCTTGAGTTGCAGCAAGGGTGTGAAGGACCCTTTGGAAGTTCCAGTGGTTAGATGTGATTAGCCTCGAGAAGCCTCAGCGGAAATGGCCCTCATCTCGCCTGGAGGGCAAAACCTCCTGGATTTTCTCGAGTTGCGGCAGATGCTCTCGACTTACGACGGGGACCACAGGGACCCGCTCTGGTGGCCTCAGGAAAGGCCAGTCCCCATGCGAGTTCCTCGGGGGCCTCTCGGGATTCCTCTCCCGTAGATGCCGGGGCCTAAGACCTTGTGTGGAGTCGGGGCCGGAACCTGAGGATTCCTCTCCAGTGCTGACATGGATCTTGGGGTACTTCTGGAGTCTCCCCAGGGGAGTCAGTCCTCGTCTCGAATACGGGCATGCACTTGCGCTTTCCTCCGGAGCGGTAGCAGCAGTGTCACGCAGACCGCCGCGTGGATCAAAGATCTATGGTTTTCCCTCGAGTCTTTCCCACGAGGCTTTCCCACGAGGCTTTCCCACAGGGCTGTCCCACGTGCACACGTGGTGGGAGTCGATCCTCGGCTTGAAGGTCAAGGCAGTGCAGGGAAAACAGGTTCCTCTGGAATGGACTGACACATCTGGGGGACTCTTGGAATGGTGGCACGACCCTGGAGTTCCTCTCGCCTTTCCTGTGGAGAGCGCCTCCTCTTGAGATGCGACGGGAACGCCGGGAATTCTTTCCCTACGAAACAGGGAAAGGATCCCTCATCTCGAGCTAGGAGGCGGAAACGGGGCTCCCCTGGATGTGTGCAGGACCCCACGTGCTTCCTCTCGAGTGGAGACGGGTATGTCGGGGAACTTCTTGAGTTGCAGCAAGGGTGTGAAGGACCCTTTGGAAGTTCCAGTGGTTAGATGTGATTAGCCTCGAGAAGCCTCAGCGAAAATGGGCCTCATCTCGCCTGGAGGGCAAAACCTCCTGTATTTTCTCGAGTTGCGGCAGGTGCTCTCGACTTACGACGGGGACCTCAGGGACTCGCTCTGGTGGCCTCAGGAAAGGCCAGTCCCCATGCGAGTTCCTCGGGGGCCTCTGGGGATTCCTCTCCCGTCGATGCCGGGGCCTAAGTCCTTGTGTGGAGTCGGGGCCGGAACCTGAGGATTCCTCTCCAGTGCTGACATGGATCTTGGGGTACTTCTGGAGTCTCCCCAGAGGAGTCAGTCCTCGTCTCGAATGCGGGCATGCACTTGCGCTTTCCTCCATAGCGGTAGCAGCAGTGTCACGCAGTCGGCCGCGTGGATCAAAGGATCTATGGTTTTCCCTCGAGTCTTTCCCACGAGGCTTTCCCACGAGGCTTTCCCACAGGGCTGTCCCACGTGCACACGTGGTGGGAGTGGATCCTCGGCTTGAACGTCAAGGCAGTGCAGGGAAAACAGGTTCCTCTGGAATGGACTGACACATCTGGGGGACTCTTGGAATGGAGGCACGACCCTGGAGTTCCTCTCGCCTTTCCTGTGGAGAGCGCCTCCTCTTGAGATGCGACGGGAACGCCGGGAAGTCTTTCCCTACGAAACAGGGAAAGGATCCCTCATCTCGAGCTAGGAGGAGGACACGGTTCTCCCCTGGATGTGTGCGGGACCCCACGTGCTTCCTCTGGAGTGGAGACGGGTATGTCGGGGAACTTCTTGAGTCGCAGCAAGGGTGTGAAGGACCCTTTGGAAGTTCCAGTGGTTAGACGTGATTAGCCTCGAGAAGCCTCAGCGGAAATGGGCCTCATCTCGCCTGGAGGGCAAAACCTCCTGGATTTTCTCGAGTTGCGGCAGGTGCTCTCGACTTACGACGGGGACCTCAGGGACCCGCTCTGGTGGCCTCAGGAAAGGCCAGTCCCCATGCGAGTTCCTCGGGGGCCTCTCGGGATTCCTCTCCCGTCGATGCCGGGGCCTAAGACCTTGTGTGGAGTCGGGGCCGAAACCTGAGGATTCCTCTCCAGTGCTGACATGGATCTTGCGGTACTTCTGGAGTCTCCCCAGGGGAGTCAGTCCTCGTCTCGAATGCGGGCATGCACTTGCGCTTTCCTCCAGAGCGGTAGCAGCAGTGTCACGCAGTCCGCCGCGTGGATCAAAGGATCTATGTTTTTCCCTCGAGTCTTTCCCACGAGGCTTTCCCACGAGGCTTTCCCACAGGGCTGTCCCACGTGCACACGTGGTGGGAGTGGATCCTCGGCTTGAACGTCAAGGCAGTGCAGGGAAAACAGGTTCCTCTGGAATGGACTGACACATCTGGGGGACTCTTGGAATGGTGGCACGACCCTGGAGTTCCTCTCGCCTTTCCTGTGGAGAGCGCCTCCTCTTGAGATGCGACGGGAACGCCGGGAATTCTTTCCCTACGAAACAGGGAAAGGATCCCTCATCTCGAGCTAGGAGGCGGAAACGGGGCTCCCCTGGATGTGTGCGGGACCCCACGTGCTTCCTCTCGAGTGGAGACGGGTATGTCGGGGAACTTCTTGAGTTGCAGCAATGGTGTGAAGGACCCTTTGGAAGTTCCAGTGGTTAGATGTGAATGGCCTCGAGAAGCCTCAGCGGAAATGGGCCTCATCTCGCCTGGAGGGCAAAACCTCCTGGATTTTCTCGAGTTGCGGCAGGTGCTCTCGAATTACGACGGGGACCTCAGGGACCCGCTCTGGTGGCCTCAGGAAAGGCCAGTCCACATGCGAGATCCTCGGGGGCCTCTCGGGATTCCTCTCCCGTCGATGCCGGGGCCTAAGACCTTGTGTGGAGTCAGGGCCGGAACCTGAGGATTCCTCTCCAGTGCTGACATGGATCTTGGGGTACTTCTGGAGTCTCCCCAGGGGAGTCAGTCCTCGTCTCGGATGCGGGCATGCACTTGTGCTTTCCTCCAGAGCGGTAGCAGCAGTGTTACGCAGTCCGCCGCGTGGATCAAAGGATCTATGGTTTTCCCTCGAGTCTTTCCCACGAGGCTTTCCCACGAGGCTTTCCCACAGGGCTGTCCCATGTGCACACGTGGTGGGAGTCGATCCTCGGCTTGAACGTCAAGGCAGTGCAGGGAAAACAGGTTCCTCTGGAATGGACTGACACATCTGGGGGACTCTTGCAATGGTGGCACGACCCTGGAGTTCCTCTCGCCTTTCCTGTGGAGAGCTCCTCCTCTTGAGATGCGAAGGGAACGCCGGGAATTCTTTCCCTACGAAACAGGGAAAGGATCCCTCATCTCGAGCTAGGAGGCGGAAACGGGGCTCCCCTGGATGTGTGCGGGACACCACGTGCTTCCTCTCGAGTGCAGACGGCTTTGTCGGGGAACTTCTTGAGTTGCAGCAAGGGTGTGAAGGACCCTTTGGAAGTTCCAGTGGTTAGATGTGATTGGCCTCGAGAAGCCTCAGCGGAAATGGGCTTCATCTCGCCTGGAGGGCAAAACCTCCTGGATTTTCTCGAATTGCGGCAGGTGCTCTCGACTTACGACGGGGAATTCAGGGACCCGCTCTGGTGGCCTCAGGAAAGGCCAGTCCCCATGCGAGTTCCTCGGGGGCCTCTCGGGATTCCTCTCCCGTCGATGCCGGGGCCTAAGACCTTGTGTGGAGTCGGGGCCGGAACCTGAGGATTCCTCTCCAGTGCTGTCATGGATCTTGGGGTAATTCTGGAGTCTCCCCAGGGGAGTCAGTCCTCGTCTCGAATGCGGGCATGCACTTGCGCTTTCCTCCAGATCGGTAGCAGCAGTGTCACGCAGTCTGAAGCGTGGATCACAGGATCTATGGTTTTCCCTCGAGTCTTTCCCACGAGGCTTTCCCACGAGGCTTTCCCACAGGGCTGTCCCACGTGCACACGTGGTGGGAGTCGATCCTCAGCTTGAACGTCAACGCAGTGCAGGGAAAACAGGTTCCTCTGGAATGGACTGACACATCTGGGGGTCTCTTGGAATGTTGGCACGACCCTGGAGTTCCTCTCGCCTTTCCTGTGGAGAGCGCCTCCTCTTGAGATGCGACGGGAACGCCGGGAATTCTTTCCCTACGAAACAGGGAAAGGATCCCTCATCTCGAGCTAGGAGGAGGAAACGGTTCTCCCCTGGATGTGTGCGGGACCCCACGTGCTTCCTCTGGAGTGGAGACGGGTATGTCGGGGAACTTCTTGAGTCGCAGCAAGGGTGTGAAGGACCCGTTGGAAGTTCCAGTATTTAGACGTGATTAGCCTCGAGAAGCCTCAGCGGAAATGGGCCTCATCTCGCCTGGAGGGCAAAACCTCCTGGATTTTCGCGAGTTGCGGAAAGTGCTCTCGACTTACGACGAGGACCTCAGGGACCCGCTCTGGTGGCCTCAGGAAAGGCCAGTCCCCATGCGAGTTCCTCGGAGGCCTCTCGGGATTCCTCTCCCGTCGATGACGGGGACTACGAGCTAGTGTGGAGTCGGGGTCCGAACGTGAGGATTTCTCTCCAGTGCTGACATGGATCTTGGGATACTCTGGAGTCTCCCTAGGGGAGTCAGTCCTCGTCTCGAATGCGGGCATGCACTTGCACTTTCCTCCAGAGCGGTAGCAGCAGTGTCACGAAGTCCGCCGCGTGTATCAAAAGATCTATGGTTTTCCCACGAGGCTTTCCCACGAGGCTTTCCCACAGGGCTGTCCCACGTGCACACGTGGTGAGAGTCGATCCTCGGATTGAACGTCAAGGCAGTGCAGGGAAAACAGGTTCCTCTGGAATGGACTGACACATCTGGGGGACTCTTGGAATGGTGGCACGACCCTGGAGTTCCTCTCGCCTTTCCTGTGGAGAGCGCCTCCTCTTGAGATGCGACGGGAACGCCGGGAATTCTTTCCCTACGAAACAGGGAAAGGATCCCTCATCTCGAGCTAGGAGGCGGAAACGGGGCTCCCCTGGATGTGTGCGGGACCCCACGTGTTTCCTCTCGAGTGGAGACGGCTATGTCGGGGAACTTCTTGAGTTGCAGCAAGGGTGTGAAGGACCCTTTGGAAGTTCCAGTGGTTAGACGTGATTAGCCTCGAGAAGCCTCAGCGGAAATGGGCCTCATCTCGCCTGGAGGGCAAAACCTCCTGGATTTTCTCGAGTTGTGGCAGGTGCCCTCGACTTACGACGGGGACCTCAGGGACCCGCTCTGGTGGCCTCAGGAAAGGCCAGTCCCCATGCGAGTTCCTCGGGGGCCTCACGGGATTCCTCTCCCGTCGATGCCGGGGCCTAAGACCTTGTGTGGAGTCGGGGCCGGAACCTGAGGATTCCTCTCCAGTGCTGACATGGATCTTGGGGTACTTCTGGAGTCTCCCCAGGGGAGTCAGTCCTCGTCTCGAATGCGGGCATGCACTTGCGCTTTCCTCCAGAGCGGTAGCAGCAGTGTCACGCAGTCCGCCGCGTGGATCAAAGGATCTATTGTTTTCCCTCGAGTCTTTCCCACGAGGCTTTCCCACGAGGCTTTCCCACAGGGCTGTCCCACGTGCACACGTGGTGGGAGTCGATCCTTGGCATGAACGTCAAGGCAGTGCAGGGAAAACAGGTTCCTCTGGAATGGACTGACACATCTGGGGGACTCTTGGAATGGTGGCACGACCCTGGAGTTCCTCTCGCCTTTCCTGTGGAGAGCGCCTCCTCTTGAGATGCGACGGGAACGCCGGGAATTCTTTCCCTACGAAACAGGGAAAGGATCCCTCATCTCGAGCTAGGAGGCGGAAACGGGGCTCCCCTGGATGTGTGCGGGACCCCACGTGCTTCCTCTCGAGTGGAGACGGGTATGTCGGGGAACTTCTTGAGTTGAAGCAAGGGTGTGAAGGACCCTTTGGAAGTTCCAGTGGTAGACGTGATTAGCCTCGAGAAGCCTCAGCGGAAATGGGCCTCATCTCGCCTGGAGGGCAAAACCTCCTGGATTTTCTCGAGTTGCGGCAGGTGCTCTCGACTTAAGACGGGGACCTCAGGGACCCGCTCTGGTGGCCTCAGGAAAGGCCAGTCACCATGCGAGTTCCTCGGGGGCCTCTCGGGATTCCTCTCCCGTCGATGCCGGGGCCTAAGACCTTGTGTGGAGTCGGGGCCGGAACCTGAGGATTCCTCTCCAGTGCTGACATGGATCTTGGGGTACTTCTGGAGTTTCCCCAGGGGAGTCAGTCCTCGTCTCGAATGCGGGCATGCACTTGCGCTTTCCTCCAGAGCGGTAGCAGCAGCGTCACGCAGACCGCCGCGTGGATCAAAGGATCTATGGTTTTCCCTCGAGTCTTTCACACCAGGCTTTCCATCGAGGCTTTCCCACAGGGCTGTCCCACGAGCACACGTGGTGGGAGTCAATCCTCGGCTTGAATGTCAAGGCAGTGCAGGGAAAACAGGTTCCTCTGTAATGGACAGACACATCTGGGGTCTCTTGGAATGGTCGCACGACCCTGGAGTTCCTCTCGCCTTTTCTGTGGGAGCGCCTCCTCTTGAGATGCGACGGTAACGCCGGGAATTCTTTCCCTACGAAACAGGGAAAGGATACCTCATCTCGAGCTAGGAGGCGGAAACGGGGCTCCCCTGGATGTGTGCGGGACTCCACGTGCTTCCTCTCGAGTGGAGACTGGTATGTCGGGGAACTTCTTGAGTTGCAGCAAGGGTGTGAAGGACCCTTTGGAAGTTCCAGTGGTTAGATGTGATTGGCCTCGAGAAGCCTCAGCGGAAATGGGCCTCATCTCGCCTGGAGGGCAAAACCTCCTGGATTTTCTCGAGTTGCGGCAGATGCTCTCGACTTACGACGGGGACCACAGGGACCCGCTCTGGTGGCCTCAGGAAAGGCCAGTCCCCATGCGAGTTCCTCGGGGGCCTCTCGGGATTCCTCTCCCGTAGATGCCGGGGCCTAAGACCTTGTGTGGAGTCGGGGCCGGAACCTGAGGATTCCTCTCCAGTGCTGACATGGATCTTGGGGTACTTCTGGAGTCTCCCCAGGGGAGTCAGTCCTCGTCTCGAATACGGGCATGCACTTGCGCTTTCCTCCGGAGCGGTAGCAGCAGTGTCACGCAGACCGCCGCGTGGATCAAAGATCTATGGTTTTCCCTCGAGTCTTTCCCACGAGGCTTTCCCACGAGGCTTTCCCACAGGGCTGTCCCACGTGCACACGTGGTGGGAGTCGATCCTCGGCTTGAAGGTCAAGGCAGTGCAGGGAAAACAGGTTCCTCTGGAATGGACTGACACATCTGGGGGACTCTTGGAATGGTGGCACGACCCTGGAGTTCCTCTCGCCTTTCCTGTGGAGAGCGCCTCCTCTTGAGATGCGACGGGAACGCCGGGAATTCTTTCCCTACGAAACAGGGAAAGGATCCCTCATCTCGAGCTAGGAGGCGGAAACGGGGCTCCCCTGGATGTGTGCAGGACCCCACGTGCTTCCTCTCGAGTGGAGACGGGTATGTCGGGGAACTTCTTGAGTTGCAGCAAGGGTGTGAAGGACCCTTTGGAAGTTCCAGTGGTTAGATGTGATTAGCCTCGAGAAGCCTCAGCGAAAATGGGCCTCATCTCGCCTGGAGGGCAAAACCTCCTGTATTTTCTCGAGTTGCGGCAGGTGCTCTCGACTTACGACGGGGACCTCAGGGACTCGCTCTGGTGGCCTCAGGAAAGGCCAGTCCCCATGCGAGTTCCTCGGGGGCCTCTGGGGATTCCTCTCCCGTCGATGCCGGGGCCTAAGTCCTTGTGTGGAGTCGGGGCCGGAACCTGAGGATTCCTCTCCAGTGCTGACATGGATCTTGGGGTACTTCTGGAGTCTCCCCAGAGGAGTCAGTCCTCGTCTCGAATGCGGGCATGCACTTGCGCTTTCCTCCATAGCGGTAGCAGCAGTGTCACGCAGTCGGCCGCGTGGATCAAAGGATCTATGGTTTTCCCTCGAGTCTTTCCCACGAGGCTTTCCCACGAGGCTTTCCCACAGGGCTGTCCCACCTGCACACGTGGTGGGAGTGGATCCTCGGCTTGAACGTCAAGGCAGTGCAGGGAAAACAGGTTCCTCTGGAATGGACTGACACATCTGGGGGACTCTTGGAATGGAGGCACGACCCTGGAGTTCCTCTCGCCTTTCCTGTGGAGAGCGCCTCCTCTTGAGATGCGACGGGAACGCCGGGAATTCTTTCCCTACGAAACAGGGAAAGGATCCCTCATCTCGAGCTAGGAGGAGGACACGGTTCTCCCCTGGATGTGTGCGGGACCCCACGTGCTTCCTCTGGAGTGGAGACGGGTATGTCGGGGAACTTCTTGAGTCGCAGCAAGGGTGTGAAGGACCCGTTGGAAGTTCCAGTGGTTAGACGTGATTAGCCTCGAGAAGCCTCAGCGGAAATGGGCCTCATCTCGCCTGGAGGGCAAAACCTCCTGGATTTTCTCGAGTTGCGGCAGGTGCTCTCGACTTACGACGGGGACCTCAGGGACCCGCTCTGGTGGCCTCAGGAAAGGCCAGTCCCCATGCGAGTTCCTCGGGGGCCTCTCGGGATTCCTCTCCCGTCGATGCCGGGGCCTAAGACCTTGTGTGGAGTCGGGGCCGAAACCTGAGGATTCCTCTCCAGTGCTGACATGGATCTTGCGGTACTTCTGGAGTCTCCCCAGGGGAGTCAGTCCTCGTCTCGAATGCGGGCATGCACTTGCGCTTTCCTCCAGAGCGGTAGCAGCAGTGTCACGCAGTCCGCCGCGTGGATCAAAGGATCTATGTTTTTCCCTCGAGTCTTTCCCACGAGGCTTTCCCACGAGGCTTTCCCACAGGGCTGTCCCACGTGCACACGTGGTGGGAGTGGATCCTCGGCTTGAACGTCAAGGCAGTGCAGGGAAAACAGGTTCCTCTGGAATGGACTGACACATCTGGGGGACTCTTGGAATGGTGGCACGACCCTGGAGTTCCTCTCGCCTTTCCTGTGGAGAGCGCCTCCTCTTGAGATGCGACGGGAACGCCGGGAATTCTTTCCCTACGAAACAGGGAAAGGATCCCTCATCTCGAGCTAGGAGGCGGAAACGGGGCTCCCCTGGATGTGTGCGGGACCCCACGTGCTTCCTCTCGAGTGGAGACGGGTATGTCGGGGAACTTCTTGAGTTGCAGCAATGGTGTGAAGGACCCTTTGGAAGTTCCAGTGGTTAGATGTGAATGGCCTCGAGAAGCCTCAGCGGAAATGGGCCTCATCTCGCCTGGAGGGCAAAACCTCCTGGATTTTCTCGAGTTGCGGCAGGTGCTCTCGAATTACGACGGGGACCTCAGGGACCCGCTCTGGTGGCCTCAGGAAAGGCCAGTCCACATGCGAGATCCTCGGGGGCCTCTCGGGATTCCTCTCCCGTCGATGCCGGGGCCTAAGACCTTGTGTGGAGTCAGGGCCGGAACCTGAGGATTCCTCTCCAGTGCTGACATGGATCTTGGGGTACTTCTGGAGTCTCCCCAGGGGAGTCAGTCCTCGTCTCGGATGCGGGCATGCACTTGTGCTTTCCTCCAGAGCGGTAGCAGCAGTGTTACGCAGTCCGCCGCGTGGATCAAAGGATCTATGGTTTTCCCTCGAGTCTTTCCCACGAGGCTTTCCCACGAGGCTTTCCCACAGGGCTGTCCCATGTGCACACGTGGTGGGAGTCGATCCTCGGCTTGAACGTCAAGGCAGTGCAGGGAAAACAGGTTCCTCTGGAATGGACTGACACATCTGGGGGACTCTTGCAATGGTGGCACGACCCTGGAGTTCCTCTCGCCTTTCCTGTGGAGAGCTCCTCCTCTTGAGATGCGAAGGGAACGCCGGGAATTCTTTCCCTACGAAACAGGGAAAGGATCCCTCATCTCGAGCTAGGAGGTGGAAACGGGGCTCCCCTGGATGTGTGCGGGACACCACGTGCTTCCTCTCGAGTGCAGACGGCTTTGTCGGGGAACTTCTTGAGTTGCAGCAAGGGTGTGAAGGACCCTTTGGAAGTTCCAGTGGTTAGATGTGATTGGCCTCGAGAAGCCTCAGCGGAAATGGGCTTCATCTCGCCTGGAGGGCAAAACCTCCTGGATTTTCTCGAATTGCGGCAGGTGCTCTCGACTTACGACGGGGAATTCAAGGACCCGCTCTGGTGGCCTCAGGAAAGGCCAGTCCCCATGCGAGTTCCTCGGGGGCCTCTCGGGATTCCTCTCCCGTCGATGCCGGGGCCTAAGACCTTGTGTGAAGTCGGGGCCGGAACCTGAGGATTCCTCTCCAGTGCTGTCATGGATCTTGGGGTAATTCTGGAGTCTCCCCAGGGGAGTCAGTCCTCGTCTCGAATGCGGGCATGCACTTGCGCTTTCCTCCAGATCGGTAGCAGCAGTGTCACGCAGTCTGAAGCGTGGATCACAGGATCTATGGTTTTCCCTCGAGTCTTTCCCACGAGGCTTTCCCACGAGGCTTTCCCACAGGGCTGTCCCACGTGCACACGTGGTGGGAGTCGATCCTCAGCTTGAACGTCAACGCAGTGCAGGGAAAACAGGTTCCTCTGGAATGGACTGACACATCTGGGGGTCTCTTGGAATGTTGGCACGACCCTGGAGTTCCTCTCGCCTTTCCTGTGGAGAGCGCCTCCTCTTGAGATGCGACGGGAACGCCGGGAATTCTTTCCCTACGAAACAGGGAAAGGATCCCTCATCTCGAGCTAGGAGGAGGAAACGGTTCTCCCCTGGATGTGTGCGGGACCCCACGTGCTTCCTCTGGAGTGGAGACGGGTATGTCGGGGAACTTCTTGAGTCGCAGCAAGGGTGTGAAGGACCCGTTGGAAGTTCCAGTATTTAGACGTGATTAGCCTCGAGAAGCCTCAGCGGAAATGGGCCTCATCTCGCCTGGAGGGCAAAACCTCCTGGATTTTCGCGAGTTGCGGAAAGTGCTCTCGACTTACGACGAGGACCTCAGGGACCCGCTCTGGTGGCCTCAGGAAAGGCCAGTCCCCATGCGAGTTCCTCGGAGGCCTCTCGGGATTCCTCTCCCGTCGATGACGGGGACTACGAGCTAGTGTGGAGTCGGGGTCCGAACGTGAGGATTTCTCTCCAGTGCTGACATGGATCTTGGGATACTCTGGAGTCTCCCTAGGGGAGTCAGTCCTCGTCTCGAATGCGGGCATGCACTTGCACTTTCCTCCAGAGCGGTAGCAGCAGTGTCACGAAGTCCGCCGCGTGTATCAAAAGATCTATGGTTTTCCCACGAGGCTTTCCCACGAGGCTTTCCCACAGGGCTGTCCCACGTGCACACGTGGTGAGAGTCGATCCTCGGATTGAACGTCAAGGCAGTGCAGGGAAAACAGGTTCCTCTGGAATGGACTGACACATCTGGGGGACTCTTGGAATGGTGGCACGACCCTGGAGTTCCTCTCGCCTTTCCTGTGGAGAGCGCCTCCTCTTGAGATGCGACGGGAACGCCGGGAATTCTTTCCCTACGAAACAGGGAAAGGATCCCTCATCTCGAGCTAGGAGGCGGAAACGGGGCTCCCCTGGATGTGTGCGGGACCCCACGTGTTTCCTCTCGAGTGGAGACGGCTATGTCGGGGAACTTCTTGAGTTGCAGCAAGGGTGTGAAGGACCCTTTGGAAGTTCCAGTGGTTAGACGTGATTAGCCTCGAGAAGCCTCAGCGGAAATGGGCCTCATCTCGCCTGGAGGGCAAAACCTCCTGGATTTTCTCGAGTTGTGGCAGGTGCCCTCGACTTACGACGGGGACCTCAGGGACCCGCTCTGGTGGCCTCAGGAAAGGCCAGTCCCCATGCGAGTTCCTCGGGGGCCTCACGGGATTCCTCTCCCGTCGATGCCGGGGCCTAAGACCTTGTGTGGAGTCGGGGCCGGAACCTGAGGATTCCTCTCCAGTGCTGACATGGATCTTGGGGTACTTCTGGAGTCTCCCCAGGGGAGTCAGTCCTCGTCTCGAATGCGGGCATGCACTTGCGCTTTCCTCCAGAGCGGTAGCAGCAGTGTCACGCAGTCCGCCGCGTGGATCAAAGGATCTATTGTTTTCCCTCGAGTCTTTCCCACGAGGCTTTCCCACGAGGCTTTCCCACAGGGCTGTCCCACGTGCACACGTGGTGGGAGTCGATCCTTGGCATGAACGTCAAGGCAGTGCAGGGAAAACAGGTTCCTCTGGAATGGACTGACACATCTGGGGGACTCTTGGAATGGTGGCACGACCCTGGAGTTCCTCTCGCCTTTCCTGTGGAGAGCGCCTCCTCTTGAGATGCGACGGGAACGCCGGGAATTCTTTCCCTACGAAACAGGGAAAGGATCCCTCATCTCGAGCTAGGAGGCGGAAACGGGGCTCCCCTGGATGTGTGCGGGACCCCACGTGCTTCCTCTCGAGTGGAGACGGGTATGTCGGGGAACTTCTTGAGTTGAAGCAAGGGTGTGAAGGACCCTTTGGAAGTTCCAGTGGTAGACGTGATTAGCCTCGAGAAGCCTCAGCGGAAATGGGCCTCATCTCGCCTGGAGGGCAAAACCTCCTGGATTTTCTCGAGTTGCGGCAGGTGCTCTCGACTTAAGACGGGGACCTCAGGGACCCGCTCTGGTGGCCTCAGGAAAGGCCAGTCACCATGCGAGTTCCTCGGGGGCCTCTCGGGATTCCTCTCCCGTCGATGCCGGGGCCTAAGACCTTGTGTGGAGTCGGGGCCGGAACCTGAGGATTCCTCTCCAGTGCTGACATGGATCTTGGGGTACTTCTGGAGTTTCCCCAGGGGAGTCAGTCCTCGTCTCGAATGCGGGCATGCACTTGCGCTTTCCTCCAGAGCGGTAGCAGCAGCGTCACGCAGACCGCCGCGTGGATCAAAGGATCTATGGTTTTCCCTCGAGTCTTTCACACCAGGCTTTCCATCGAGGCTTTCCCACAGGGCTGTCCCACGAGCACACGTGGTGGGAGTCAATCCTCGGCTTGAATGTCAAGGCAGTGCAGGGAAAACAGGTTCCTCTGTAATGGACAGACACATCTGGGGTCTCTTGGAATGGTCGCACGACCCTGGAGTTCCTCTCGCCTTTTCTGTGGGAGCGCCTCCTCTTGAGATGCGACGGTAACGCCGGGAATTCTTTCCCTACGAAACAGGGAAAGGATACCTCATCTCGAGCTAGGAGGCGGAAACGGGGCTCCCCTGGATGTGTGCGGGACTCCACGTGCTTCCTCTCGAGTGGAGACTGGTATGTCGGGGAACTTCTTGAGTTGCAGCAAGGGTGTGAAGGACCCTTTGGAAGTTCCAGTGGTTAGATGTGATTGGCCTCGAGAAGCCTCAGCGGAAATGGGCCTCATCTCGCCTGGAGGGCAAAACCTCCTGGATTTTCTCGAGTTGCGGCAGATGCTCTCGACTTACGACGGGGACCACAGGGACCCGCTCTGGTGGCCTCAGGAAAGGCCAGTCCCCATGCGAGTTCCTCGGGGGCCTCTCGGGATTCCTCTCCCGTAGATGCCGGGGCCTAAGACCTTGTGTGGAGTCGGGGCCGGAACCTGAGGATTCCTCTCCAGTGCTGACATGGATCTTGGGGTACTTCTGGAGTCTCCCCAGGGGAGTCAGTCCTCGTCTCGAATACGGGCATGCACTTGCGCTTTCCTCCGGAGCGGTAGCAGCAGTGTCACGCAGACCGCCGCGTGGATCAA
Source organism: Ovis canadensis (assembly GCF_042477335.2). Taxonomy (NCBI): domain Eukaryota; kingdom Metazoa; phylum Chordata; class Mammalia; order Artiodactyla; family Bovidae; genus Ovis; species Ovis canadensis. The sequence goes on along the minus strand of NC_091262.1, from coordinate 1,659,913 downwards.
AGATCTATGGTTTTCCCTCGAGTCTTTCCCACGAGGCTTTCCCACGAGGCTTTCCCACAGGGCTGTCCCACGTGCACACGTGGTGGGAGTCGATCCTCGGCTTGAAGGTCAAGGCAGTGCAGGGAAAACAGGTTCCTCTGGAATGGACTGACACATCTGGGGGACTCTTGGAATGGTGGCACGACCCTGGAGTTCCTCTCGCCTTTCCTGTGGAGAGCGCCTCCTCTTGAGATGCGACGGGAACGCCGGGAATTCTTTCCCTACGAAACAGGGAAAGGATCCCTCATCTCGAGCTAGGAGGCGGAAACGGGGCTCCCCTGGATGTGTGCAGGACCCCACGTGCTTCCTCTCGAGTGGAGACGGGTATGTCGGGGAACTTCTTGAGTTGCAGCAAGGGTGTGAAGGACCCTTTGGAAGTTCCAGTGGTTAGATGTGATTAGCCTCGAGAAGCCTCAGCGAAAATGGGCCTCATCTCGCCTGGAGGGCAAAACCTCCTGTATTTTCTCGAGTTGCGGCAGGTGCTCTCGACTTACGACGGGGACCTCAGGGACTCGCTCTGGTGGCCTCAGGAAAGGCCAGTCCCCATGCGAGTTCCTCGGGGGCCTCTGGGGATTCCTCTCCCGTCGATGCCGGGGCCTAAGTCCTTGTGTGGAGTCGGGGCCGGAACCTGAGGATTCCTCTCCAGTGCTGACATGGATCTTGGGGTACTTCTGGAGTCTCCCCAGAGGAGTCAGTCCTCGTCTCGAATGCGGGCATGCACTTGCGCTTTCCTCCATAGCGGTAGCAGCAGTGTCACGCAGTCGGCCGCGTGGATCAAAGGATCTATGGTTTTCCCTCGAGTCTTTCCCACGAGGCTTTCCCACGAGGCTTTCCCACAGGGCTGTCCCACGTGCACACGTGGTGGGAGTGGATCCTCGGCTTGAACGTCAAGGCAGTGCAGGGAAAACAGGTTCCTCTGGAATGGACTGACACATCTGGGGGACTCTTGGAATGGAGGCACGACCCTGGAGTTCCTCTCGCCTTTCCTGTGGAGAGCGCCTCCTCTTGAGATGCGACGGGAACGCCGGGAATTCTTTCCCTACGAAACAGGGAAAGGATCCCTCATCTCGAGCTAGGAGGAGGACACGGTTCTCCCCTGGATGTGTGCGGGACCCCACGTGCTTCCTCTGGAGTGGAGACGGGTATGTCGGGGAACTTCTTGAGTCGCAGCAAGGGTGTGAAGGACCCTTTGGAAGTTCCAGTGGTTAGACGTGATTAGCCTCGAGAAGCCTCAGCGGAAATGGGCCTCATCTCGCCTGGAGGGCAAAACCTCCTGGATTTTCTCGAGTTGCGGCAGGTGCTCTCGACTTACGACGGGGACCTCAGGGACCCGCTCTGGTGGCCTCAGGAAAGGCCAGTCCCCATGCGAGTTCCTCGGGGGCCTCTCGGGATTCCTCTCCCGTCGATGCCGGGGCCTAAGACCTTGTGTGGAGTCGGGGCCGAAACCTGAGGATTCCTCTCCAGTGCTGACATGGATCTTGCGGTACTTCTGGAGTCTCCCCAGGGGAGTCAGTCCTCGTCTCGAATGCGGGCATGCACTTGCGCTTTCCTCCAGAGCGGTAGCAGCAGTGTCACGCAGTCCGCCGCGTGGATCAAAGGATCTATGTTTTTCCCTCGAGTCTTTCCCACGAGGCTTTCCCACGAGGCTTTCCCACAGGGCTGTCCCACGTGCACACGTGGTGGGAGTGGATCCTCGGCTTGAACGTCAAGGCAGTGCAGGGAAAACAGGTTCCTCTGGAATGGACTGACACATCTGGGGGACTCTTGGAATGGTGGCACGACCCTGGAGTTCCTCTCGCCTTTCCTGTGGAGAGCGCCTCCTCTTGAGATGCGACGGGAACGCCGGGAATTCTTTCCCTACGAAACAGGGAAAGGATCCCTCATCTCGAGCTAGGAGGCGGAAACGGGGCTCCCCTGGATGTGTGCGGGACCCCACGTGCTTCCTCTCGAGTGGAGACGGGTATGTCGGGGAACTTCTTGAGTTGCAGCAATGGTGTGAAGGACCCTTTGGAAGTTCCAGTGGTTAGATGTGAATGGCCTCGAGAAGCCTCAGCGGAAATGGGCCTCATCTCGCCTGGAGGGCAAAACCTCCTGGATTTTCTCGAGTTGCGGCAGGTGCTCTCGAATTACGACGGGGACCTCAGGGACCCGCTCTGGTGGCCTCAGGAAAGGCCAGTCCACATGCGAGATCCTCGGGGGCCTCTCGGGATTCCTCTCCCGTCGATGCCGGGGCCTAAGACCTTGTGTGGAGTCAGGGCCGGAACCTGAGGATTCCTCTCCAGTGCTGACATGGATCTTGGGGTACTTCTGGAGTCTCCCCAGGGGAGTCAGTCCTCGTCTCGGATGCGGGCATGCACTTGTGCTTTCCTCCAGAGCGGTAGCAGCAGTGTTACGCAGTCCGCCGCGTGGATCAAAGGATCTATGGTTTTCCCTCGAGTCTTTCCCACGAGGCTTTCCCACGAGGCTTTCCCACAGGGCTGTCCCATGTGCACACGTGGTGGGAGTCGATCCTCGGCTTGAACGTCAAGGCAGTGCAGGGAAAACAGGTTCCTCTGGAATGGACTGACACATCTGGGGGACTCTTGCAATGGTGGCACGACCCTGGAGTTCCTCTCGCCTTTCCTGTGGAGAGCTCCTCCTCTTGAGATGCGAAGGGAACGCCGGGAATTCTTTCCCTACGAAACAGGGAAAGGATCCCTCATCTCGAGCTAGGAGGCGGAAACGGGGCTCCCCTGGATGTGTGCGGGACACCACGTGCTTCCTCTCGAGTGCAGACGGCTTTGTCGGGGAACTTCTTGAGTTGCAGCAAGGGTGTGAAGGACCCTTTGGAAGTTCCAGTGGTTAGATGTGATTGGCCTCGAGAAGCCTCAGCGGAAATGGGCTTCATCTCGCCTGGAGGGCAAAACCTCCTGGATTTTCTCGAATTGCGGCAGGTGCTCTCGACTTACGACGGGGAATTCAGGGACCCGCTCTGGTGGCCTCAGGAAAGGCCAGTCCCCATGCGAGTTCCTCGGGGGCCTCTCGGGATTCCTCTCCCGTCGATGCCGGGGCCTAAGACCTTGTGTGAAGTCGGGGCCGGAACCTGAGGATTCCTCTCCAGTGCTGTCATGGATCTTGGGGTAATTCTGGAGTCTCCCCAGGGGAGTCAGTCCTCGTCTCGAATGCGGGCATGCACTTGCGCTTTCCTCCAGATCGGTAGCAGCAGTGTCACGCAGTCTGAAGCGTGGATCACAGGATCTATGGTTTTCCCTCGAGTCTTTCCCACGAGGCTTTCCCACGAGGCTTTCCCACAGGGCTGTCCCACGTGCACACGTGGTGGGAGTCGATCCTCAGCTTGAACGTCAACGCAGTGCAGGGAAAACAGGTTCCTCTGGAATGGACTGACACATCTGGGGGTCTCTTGGAATGTTGGCACGACCCTGGAGTTCCTCTCGCCTTTCCTGTGGAGAGCGCCTCCTCTTGAGATGCGACGGGAACGCCGAGAATTCTTTCCCTACGAAACAGGGAAAGGATCCCTCATCTCGAGCTAGGAGGAGGAAACGGTTCTCCCCTGGATGTGTGCGGGACCCCACGTGCTTCCTCTGGAGTGGAGACGGGTATGTCGGGGAACTTCTTGAGTCGCAGCAAGGGTGTGAAGGACCCGTTGGAAGTTCCAGTATTTAGACGTGATTAGCCTCGAGAAGCCTCAGCGGAAATGGGCCTCATCTCGCCTGGAGGGCAAAACCTCCTGGATTTTCGCGAGTTGCGGAAAGTGCTCTCGACTTACGACGAGGACCTCAGGGACCCGCTCTGGTGGCCTCAGGAAAGGCCAGTCCCCATGCGAGTTCCTCGGAGGCCTCTCGGGATTCCTCTCCCGTCGATGACGGGGACTACGAGCTAGTGTGGAGTCGGGGTCCGAACGTGAGGATTTCTCTCCAGTGCTGACATGGATCTTGGGATACTCTGGAGTCTCCCTAGGGGAGTCAGTCCTCGTCTCGAATGCGGGCATGCACTTGCACTTTCCTCCAGAGCGGTAGCAGCAGTGTCACGAAGTCCGCCGCGTGTATCAAAAGATCTATGGTTTTCCCACGAGGCTTTCCCACGAGGCTTTCCCACAGGGCTGTCCCACGTGCACACGTGGTGAGAGTCGATCCTCGGATTGAACGTCAAGGCAGTGCAGGGAAAACAGGTTCCTCTGGAATGGACTGACACATCTGGGGGACTCTTGGAATGGTGGCACGACCCTGGAGTTCCTCTCGCCTTTCCTGTGGAGAGCGCCTCCTCTTGAGATGCGACGGGAACGCCGGGAATTCTTTCCCTACGAAACAGGGAAAGGATCCCTCATCTCGAGCTAGGAGGCGGAAACGGGGCTCCCCTGGATGTGTGCGGGACCCCACGTGTTTCCTCTCGAGTGGAGACGGCTATGTCGGGGAACTTCTTGAGTTGCAGCAAGGGTGTGAAGGACCCTTTGGAAGTTCCAGTGGTTAGACGTGATTAGCCTCGAGAAGCCTCAGCGGAAATGGGCCTCATCTCGCCTGGAGGGCAAAACCTCCTGGATTTTCTCGAGTTGTGGCAGGTGCCCTCGACTTACGACGGGGACCTCAGGGACCCGCTCTGGTGGCCTCAGGAAAGGCCAGTCCCCATGCGAGTTCCTCGGGGGCCTCACGGGATTCCTCTCCCGTCGATGCCGGGGCCTAAGACCTTGTGTGGAGTCGGGGCCGGAACCTGAGGATTCCTCTCCAGTGCTGACATGGATCTTGGGGTACTTCTGGAGTCTCCCCAGGGGAGTCAGTCCTCGTCTCGAATGCGGGCATGCACTTGCGCTTTCCTCCAGAGCGGTAGCAGCAGTGTCACGCAGTCCGCCGCGTGGATCAAAGGATCTATTGTTTTCCCTCGAGTCTTTCCCACGAGGCTTTCCCACGAGGCTTTCCCACAGGGCTGTCCCACGTGCACACGTGGTGGGAGTCGATCCTTGGCATGAACGTCAAGGCAGTGCAGGGAAAACAGGTTCCTCTGGAATGGACTGACACATCTGGGGGACTCTTGGAATGGTGGCACGACCCTGGAGTTCCTCTCGCCTTTCCTGTGGAGAGCGCCTCCTCTTGAGATGCGACGGGAACGCCGGGAATTCTTTCCCTACGAAACAGGGAAAGGATCCCTCATCTCGAGCTAGGAGGCGGAAACGGGGCTCCCCTGGATGTGTGCGGGACCCCACGTGCTTCCTCTCGAGTGGAGACGGGTATGTCGGGGAACTTCTTGAGTTGAAGCAAGGGTGTGAAGGACCCTTTGGAAGTTCCAGTGGTAGACGTGATTAGCCTCGAGAAGCCTCAGCGGAAATGGGCCTCATCTCGCCTGGAGGGCAAAACCTCCTGGATTTTCTCGAGTTGCGGCAGGTGCTCTCGACTTAAGACGGGGACCTCAGGGACCCGCTCTGGTGGCCTCAGGAAAGGCCAGTCACCATGCGAGTTCCTCGGGGGCCTCTCGGGATTCCTCTCCCGTCGATGCCGGGGCCTAAGACCTTGTGTGGAGTCGGGGCCGGAACCTGAGGATTCCTCTCCAGTGCTGACATGGATCTTGGGGTACTTCTGGAGTTTCCCCAGGGGAGTCAGTCCTCGTCTCGAATGCGGGCATGCACTTGCGCTTTCCTCCAGAGCGGTAGCAGCAGCGTCACGCAGACCGCCGCGTGGATCAAAGGATCTATGGTTTTCCCTCGAGTCTTTCACACCAGGCTTTCCATCGAGGCTTTCCCACAGGGCTGTCCCACGAGCACACGTGGTGGGAGTCAATCCTCGGCTTGAATGTCAAGGCAGTGCAGGGAAAACAGGTTCCTCTGTAATGGACAGACACATCTGGGGTCTCTTGGAATGGTCGCACGACCCTGGAGTTCCTCTCGCCTTTTCTGTGGGAGCGCCTCCTCTTGAGATGCGACGGTAACGCCGGGAATTCTTTCCCTACGAAACAGGGAAAGGATACCTCATCTCGAGCTAGGAGGCGGAAACGGGGCTCCCCTGGATGTGTGCGGGACTCCACGTGCTTCCTCTCGAGTGGAGACTGGTATGTCGGGGAACTTCTTGAGTTGCAGCAAGGGTGTGAAGGACCCTTTGGAAGTTCCAGTGGTTAGATGTGATTGGCCTCGAGAAGCCTCAGCGGAAATGGGCCTCATCTCGCCTGGAGGGCAAAACCTCCTGGATTTTCTCGAGTTGCGGCAGGTGCTCTCGACTTACGACGGGGACCTCAGGGACCCGCTCTGGTGGCCTCAGGAAAGGCCAGTCCCCATGCGAGTTCCTCGGGGGCCTCTCGGGATTCCTCTCCCGTCGATGCCGGGGCCTAAGACCTTGTGTGGAGTCGGGGCCGGAACCTGAGGATTCCTCTCCAGTGCTGACATGGATCTTGGGGTAATTCTGGAGTCTCCCCAGGGGAGTCAGTCCTCGTCTCGAATGCGGGCATGCACTTGCGCTTTCCTCCAGAGCGGTAGCAGCAGTGTCACGCAGTCAGCCGCGTGGATCAAAGGATCTATGGTTTTCCCTCGAGTCTTTCCCACGAGGCTTTCCCACGAGGCTTTCCCACAGGGCTATCCCACGTGCACACGTGGTGGGAGTCGATCCTCGGCTTGGACGTCAAGGCAGTGCAGGGAAAACAGGTTCCTCTGGAATGGACTGACACATCTGGGGGACTCTTGGAATGGTGGCACGACCCTGGAGTTCCTCTCGCCTTTCCTGTGGAGAGCGCCTCCTCTTGAGATGCGACGGGAACGCCGGGAATTCTTTCCCTACGAAACAGGGAAAGGATCCCTCATCTCGAGCTAGGAGGCGGAAACGGGGCTCCCCTGGATGTGTGCGGGACCCCACGTGCTTCCTCTCGAGTGGAGACGGGTATGTCGGGGAACTTCTTGAGTTGCAGCAATGGTGTGAAGGACCCTTTGGAAGTTCCAGTGGTTAGATGTGAATGGCCTCGAGAAGCCTCAGCGGAAATGGGCCTCATCTCGCCTGGAGGGCAAAACATCCTGGATTTTCTCGAGTTGCGGCAGGTGCTCTCGAATTACGACGGGGACCTCAGGGAACCGCTCTGGTGGCCTCAGGAAAGGCCAGTCACCATGCGAGTTCCTCGGGGGCCTCTCGGGATTCCTCTCCCGTCGATGCCGGGGCCTAAGACCTTGTGTGGAGTCGGGGCCGGAACCTGAGGATTCCTCTGCAGTGCTGACATGGATCTTGGGGTACTTCTGGAGTCTCCCCAGGGGAGTCAGTCCTCGTCTCGAATGCGGGCATGCACTTGTGCTTTCCTCCATAGCGGTAGCAGCAGTGTCACGCAGTCCGCCGCGTGGATCAAAGGATCTATGGTTTTCCCTCGAGTCTTTCCCACGAGGCTTTCCCACGAGGCTTTCCCACAGGGCTGTCCCATGTGCACACGTGGTGGGAGTCGATCCTCGGCTTGAACGTCAAGGCAGTGCAGGGAAAACAGGTTCCGCTCGAATGGACTGACACATCTGGGGGACTCTTGGAATGGTGGCACGACCCTGGAGTTCCTCTCGCCTTTCCTGTGGAGAGCGCCTCCTCTTGAGATGCGACGGGAACGCCGGGAATTCTTTCCCTACGAAACAGGGAAAGGATCCCTCATCTCGAGCTAGGAGGCGGAAACTGGGCTCCCCTGGATGTGTGCAGGAAACCACGTGCTTCCTCTCGAGTGGAGACGGGTATGTCGGGGAACTTCTTGAGTTGCAGCAAGGGTGTGAAGGACCCTTTGGAAGTTCCAGTGGTTAGATGTGATTGGCCTCGAGAAGCCTCAGCGGAAATGGGCCTCATCTCGCCTGGAGGGCAAAACCTCCTGGATTTTCTCGAGTTGCGGCAGGTGCTCTCGACTTACGAAGGGAACCTCAGGGAACCGCTCTGGTGGCCTCAGGAAAGGCCCGTCCCCATGCGAGTTCCACGGGGGCGTCTCGCGATTCCTCTCCCGTCGATACCAGGGCCTAAGACCTTGTGTGGAGTCGGGGCCGGAACCTGAGGATTCCTCTCCAGTGCTGACATGGATCTTGGGGTACTTCTGCAGTCTCCCCAGGGGAGTCAGTCCTCGTCTCGAATGCGGGCATGCACTTGCGCTTTCCTCCAGAGCGGTAGCAGCAGTGTCACGCAGTCCGCCGCGTGGATCAAAGGATCTATGGTTTTCCCTCGAGTCTTTCCCACGAGGCTTTCCCACGAGGCTTTCCCACAGGGCTGTCCCACGTGCACACGTGGTGGGAGTGGATCCTCGGTTGAACGTCAAGGCAGTGCAGGGAAAACAGGTTCCTCTGGAATGGACTGACACATCTGGGGGACTCTTGGAATGGTAGCACGACCCTGGAGTTCCTCTCGCCTTTCCAGTGGAGAGCGCCTCCTCTTGAGATGCGACCGCAACGCCGGGAATTCTTTCCCTACGAAACAGGGAAAGGATCCCTCATCTCGAGCTAGGAGGCGGAAACGGGGCTCCCCTGGATGTGTGCGGGACACCACGTGCTTCCTCTCGAGTGCAGACGGCTTTGTCGGGGAATTTCTTGAGTTGCAGCAAGGGTGTGAAGGACCCTTTGGAAGTTCCAGTGGTTAGATGTGATTGGCCTCGAGAAGCCTCAGCGGAAATGGGCCTCATCTCGCCTGGAGGGCAAAACCTCCTGGATTTTCTCGAGTTGCGGCATGTGCTCTCGACTTACGACGGGGACCTCAGGGACCAGCTCTGGTGGCCCCAGGAAAGGCCAGTCCCCATGCGAGTTCCTCGGGGGCCTCTCGGGATTCCTCTCCCGTCGATGCCGGGGCCTAAGACCTTGTGTGGAGTCGGGGCCGGAACCTGAGGATTCCTCTCCAGTGCTGACATGGATCTTGGGGTACTTCTGGAGTCTCCCCAGCGGAGTCAGTCCTCGTCTCGAATGCGGGCATGCACTTGTGCTTTCCTCCAGAGCGGTAGCAGCAGTGTCACGCAGTCCGCCGCGTGGATCAAAGGATCTATGGTTTTCCCTCGAGTCTTTCCACGAGGCTTTCCCACGAGGCTTTCCCACAGGGCTGTACCATGTGCACACGTGGTGGGAGTCGATCCTCGGCTTGAACGTCAAGGCAGTGCAGGGAAACAGGTTCCGCTCGAATGGACTGACACATCTGGGGGACTCTTGGAATGGTGGCACGACCCTGGAGTTCCTCTCGCCTTTCCTGTGGAGAGCGCCTCCTCTTGAGATGCGACGGGAACGCCGGGAATTCCTTCCCTACGAAACAGGGAAAGGATCCCTCATCTCGAGCTAGGAGGCGGAAACGGGGCTCCCCTGGATGTGTGCGGGACACCACGTGCTTCCTCTCGAGTGCAGACGGCTTTTTCGGGGAACTTCTTGAGTTGCAGCAAGGGTGTGAAGGACCCTTTGGAAGTTCCAGTGGTTAGATGTGATTGGCCTCGAGAAGCCTCAGCGGAAATGGGCCTCATCTCGCCTGGAGGGCAAAACCTCCTGGATTTTCTCGAGTTGCGGCAGGAGCTCTCGACTTACGACGGGGACCTCAGGGACCCGCTCTGGTGGCCTCAGGAAAGGCCAGTCCCCATGCGAGTTCCTCGGGGGCCTCTCGGGATTCCTCTCCCGTCGATGCCGGGGCCTAAGACCTTGTGTGGAGTCGGGGCTGGAACCTGAGGATTCCTCTCCAGTGCTGACATGGATCTTGGGGTACTTCTGGAGTCTCCCCAGGGGAGTCAGTCCTCGTCTCGAATGCGGGCATGCACTTGCGCTTTCCTCCAGAGCGGTAGCAGCAGTGTCACGCAGTCCGCCACGTGGATCAAAGGATCTATGGTTTTCCCTCGAGTCTTTCCCACGAGGCTTTCCCACGAGGCTTTCCCACAGGGCTGTCCCACGTGCACACGTGGTGGGAGTCGATCCTCGGCTTGAACGTCAAGGCAGTGCAGGGAAAACAGGTTCCTCTGGAATGGACTGACACATCTGGGGGTCTCTTGGAATGGTGTCACGACCATGGAGTTCCTCTCGCCTTTCCTGTGGAGAGCGCCTCCTCTTGAGATGCGACGGGAACGCCGGGAATTCTTTCCCTACGAAACAGGGAAAGGATCCCTCATCTCGAGCTAGGAGGCGGAAACGGGGCTCCCCTGGATGTGTGCGGGACCCCACGTGCTTCCTCTCGAGTGGAGACGGGTATGTCGGGGAAGTTCTTGAGTTGCAGCAATGGTGTAAAGGACCCTTTGGAAGTTCCAGTGGTTAGATGTGAATGGCCTCGAGAAGCCTCAGCGGAAATGGGCCTCATCTCGCCTGGAGGGCAAAACCTCCTGGATTTTCTCGAGTTGCGGCAGGTGCTCTCGAATTACGACGGAGACCTGAGGGAACCGCTCTGGTGGCCTCAGGAAAGGCCAGTCCCCATGCGAGTTCCTCGGGGGCGTCTCGGGATTCCTCTCCCGTCGATGCCGGGGCCTAAGACCTTGTGTGGAGTCGGGGCCGGAACCTGAGGATTCCTCTCCAGTGCTGACATGGATCTTGGGGTACTTCTGGAGTCTCCCCAGGGGAGTCAGTCCTCGTCTCGAGTGCGGGCATGCACTTGCGCTTTCCTCCAGAGCGGTAGCAGCAGGGTCACGCAGTCCGCCGCGTGGATCAAAGGATCTATGGTTTTCCCTCGAGTCTTTCCCAAGAGGCTTTCCCACGAGGCTTTCCCACAGGGCTGTCCCACGTGCACACGTGGTGGGAGTCGATCCTCGGCTTGAACGTCAAGGCAGTGCAGGGAAAACAGGTTCCTCTTTAATGGACTGACACATCTGGGGGTCTCTTGGAATGGTGTCACGACCATGGAGTTCCTCTCACCTTTCCTGTGGAGAGCGCCTCCTCTTGAGATGCGACGGGAACGCCGGGAATTCTTTCCCTACGAAACAGGGAAAGGATCCCTCATCTCGAGCTAGGAGGCGGAAACGGGGCTCCCCTGGATGTGTGCGGGACCCCACGTACTTCCTCTCGAGTGGAGACGGGTATGTCGGGGAACTTCTTGAGTTGCAGCAATGGTGTGTAGGACCCTTTGGAAGTTCCAGTGGTTAGATGTGAATGGCCTCGAGAAGCCTCAGCGGAAATGGGCCTCATCTCGCCTGGAGGGCAAAACCTCCTGGATTTTCCCGAGTTGCGGCAGGTGCTCTCGAATTACGACGGGGACCTGAGGGAACCGCTCTGGTGGCCTCAGGAAAGGCCAGTCCCCATGCGAGTTCCTCGGGGGCCTCTCGGGATTCCTCTCCCGTCGATGCCGGGGCCTAAGACCTTGTGTGGAGTCGGGGCCGGAACCTGAGGATTCCTCTCCAGTGCTGACATGGATCTTGGGGTACTTCTGGAGTCTCCCCAGGGGAGTCAGTCCTCGTCTCGAATGCGGGCATGCACTTGTGCTTTCCTCCAGAGCGGTAGCAGCAGTGTCACGCAGTCCGCCGCGTGGATCAAAGGATCTATGGTTTTCCCTCGAGTCTTTCCCACGAGGCTTTCCCACGAGGCTTTCCCACAGGGCTGTCCCACGTGCACACGTGGTGGGAGTGGATCCTCGGCTTGAACGTCAAGGCAGTGCAGGGAAAACAGGTTCCTCTGGAATGGACTGACACATCTGGGGGACTCTTGGAATGGTGGCACGACCCTGAAGTTCCTCTCGCCTTTCCTGTGGAGAGCGCCTCCTCTTGAGATGCGACGGGAACGCCAGGAATTCTTTCCCTACGAAACAGGGAAAGGATCCCTCATCTTGAGCTAGGAGGCGGAAACGGGGCTCCCCTGGATGTGTGCGGGACCCCTCGTGCTTCTTCTCGAGTGGAGACGGGTATGTCGGGGAACTTCTTGAGTTGCAGCAAGGGTGTGAAGGACCCTTTGGAAGTTCCAGTGGTTAGACGTGATTAGCCTCGAGAAGCCTCAGCGGAAATGGGCCTCATCTCGCCTGGAGGGCAAAACCTCCTGGATTTTCTTGAGTTGCGGCAGGTGCTTTCCACTTACGACGGGGACCTCAGGGACCCGCTCTGGTGGCCTCAGGAAAGGCCAGTCCCCATGCGAGTTCCACGGGGGCCTCTCGGGATTCCTCTCCCGTCGATGCCGGGGCCTAAGACCTTGTGTGGAGTCGGGGCCGGAACCTGAGGATTCCTCTCCAGTGCTGACATGGATCTTGGGGTACTTCTGGAGTCTCCCCAGGGGAGTCAGTCCTCGTCTCGAATGCGGGCATGCACTTGCGCTTTCCTCCAGAGCGGTAGCAGCAGTGTCACGCAGTCCGCCGCGTGGATCAAAGGATCTATGGTTTTCCCTCGAGTCTTTCCCACGAGGCTTTCCCACGAGGCTTTCCCACAGGGCTGTCCCACGTGCACACGTGGTGGGAGTCGATCCTCGGCTTGAACGTCAAGGCAGTGCAGGGAAAACAGGTTCCTCTGGAATGGACTGACACATCTGGGGGACTCTTGGAATGGTGTCACGACCATGGAGTTCCTCTCGCCTTTCCTGTGGAGAGCGCCTCCTCTTGAGATGCGACGGGAACGCCGGGAATTCTTTCCCTACGAAACAGGGAAAGGATCCCTCATCTCGAGCTAGGAGGCGGAAACGGGGCTCCCCTGGATGTGTGCGGGACCCCACGTGCTTCCTCTCGAGTGGAGACGGGTATGTCGGGGAACTTCTTGAGTTGCAGCAATGGTGTGAAGGACCCTTTGGAAGTTCCAGTGGTTAGATGTGAATGGCATCGAGAAGCCTCAGCGGAAATGGGCCTCATCTCGCCTGGAGGGCAAAACTTCCTGGATTTTCTCGAGTTGCGGCAGGTGCTCTCGACTTACGACGGGGACCTCAGGGAACCGCTCTGGTGGCCTCAGGAAAGGCCAGTCCCCATGCGAGTTTCTCGGGGGCCTCTCGGGATTCCTCTCCCGTCGATGCCGGGGCCTAAGACCTTGTGTGGAGTCGGGGCCGGAACCTGAGGATTCCTCTCCAGTGCTGACATGGATCTTGGGGTACTTCTGGAGTCTCCCCAGGGGAGTCAGTCCTCGTCTCGAATGCGGGCATGCACTTGCGCTTTCCTCCAGATCGGTAGCAGCAGTGTCACGCAGTCTGAAGCGTGGATCACAGGATCTATGGTTTTCCCTCGAGTCTTTCCCACGAGGCTTTCCCACGAGGCTTTCCCACAGGGCTGTCCCACGTGCACACGTGGTGGGAGTCGATCCTCAGCTTGAACGTCAACGCAGTGCAGGGAAAACAGGTTCCTCTGGAATGGACTGACACATCTGGGGGTCTCTTGGAATGTTGGCACGACCCTGGAGTTCCTCTCGCCTTTCCTGTGGAGAGCGCCTCCTCTTGAGATGCGACGGGAACGCCGGGAATTCTTTCCCTACGAAACAGGGAAAGGATCCCTCATCTCGAGCTAGGAGGAGGAAACGGTTCTCCCCTGGATGTGTGCGGGACCCCACGTGCTTCCTCTGGAGTGGAGACGGGTATGTCGGGGAACTTCTTGAGTCGCAGCAAGGGTGTGAAGGACCCGTTGGAAGTTCCAGTATTTAGACGTGATTAGCCTCGAGAAGCCTCAGCGGAAATGGGCCTCATCTCGCCTGGAGGGCAAAACCTCCTGGATTTTCGCGAGTTGCGGTAGGTGCTCTCGACTTACGACGAGGACCTCAGGGACCCGCTCTGGTGGCCTCAGGAAAGGCCAGTCCCCATGCGAGTTCCTCGGGGGCCTCTCGGGATTCCTCTCCCGTCGATGACGGGGACTACGAGCTAGTGTGGAGTCGGGGTCCGAACGTGAGGATTTCTCTCCAGTGCTGACATCGATCTTGGGGTACTCTGGAGTCTCCCTAGGGGAGTCAGTCCTCGTCTCGAATGCGGGCATGCACTTGCGCTTTCCTCCAGAGCGGTAGCAGCAGTGTCACGAAGTCCGCCGCGTGCATCAAAAGATCTATGGTTTTCCCACGAGGCTTTCCCACGAGCCTTTCCCACAGGGCTGTCCCACGTGCACACGTGGTGAGAGTCGATCCTCGGATTGAACGTCAAGGCAGTGCAGGGAAAACAGGTTCCTCTGGAATGGACTGACACATCTGGGGGACTCTTGGAATGGTGGCACGACCCTGGAGTTCCTCTCGCCTTTCCTGTGGAGAGCGCCTCCTCTTGAGATGCGACGGGAACGCCGGGAATTCTTTCCCTATGAAACAGGGAAAGGATCCCTCATCTCGAGCTAGGAGGCGGAAACGGGGCTCCCCTGGATGTGTGCGGGACCCCACGTGTTTCCTCTCGAGTGGAGACGGCTATGTCGGGGAACTTCTTGAGTTGCAGCAAGGGTGTGAAGGACCCTTTGGAAGTTCCAGTGGTTAGACGTGATTAGCCTCGAGAAGCCTCAGCGGAAATGGGCCTCATCTCGCCTGGAGGGCAAAACCTCCTGGATTTTCTCGAGTTGTGGCAGGTGCCCTCGACTTACGACGGGGACCTCAGGGACCCGCTCTGGTGGCCTCAGGAAAGGCCAGTCCCCATGCGAGTTCCTCGGGGGCCTCTCGGGATTCCTCTCCCGTCGATGCCGGGGCCTAAGACCTTGTGTGGAGTCGGGCCCGGAACCTGAGGATTCCTCTCCAGTGCTGACATGGATCTTGGGGTACTTCTGGAGTCTCCCCAGGGGAGTCAGTCCTCGTCTCGAATGCGGGCATGCACTTGCGCTTTCCTCCAGAGCGGTAGCAGCAGTGTCACGCAGTCCGCCGCGTGGATCAAAGGATCTATGGTTTTCCCTCGAGTCTTTCCCACGAGGCTTTCCCTCGAGGCTTTCCCACAGGGTTGTCCCACGTGCACACGTGGTGGGAGTCGATCCTTGGCTTGAACGTCAAGGCAGTGCAGGGAAAACAGGTTCCTCTGGAATGGACTGACACATCTGGGGGACTCTTGGAATGGTGGCACGACCCTGGAGTTCCTCTCGCCTTTCCTGTGGAGAGCGCCTCCTCTTGAGATGCGACGGGAACGCCGGGAATTCTTTCCCTACGAAACAGGGAAAGGATCCCTCATCTTGAGCTAGGAGGCCGAAACGGGGCTCCCCTGGATGTGTGCGGGACCCCACGTGCTTCTTCTCGAGTGGAGACAGGTATGTCCGGGAACTTCTTGAGTTGCAGCAAGGGTGTGAAGGACCCTTTGGAAGTTCCAGTGGTTAGACTTGATTAGCCTCGAGAAGCCTCAGCGGAAATGGGCCTCATCTCGCCTGGAGGGCAAAACCTCCTGGATTTTCTCGAGTTGCGGCAGGTGCTCTCGACTTACGACGGGGACCTCAGGGACCCGCTCTGGTGGCCTCAGGAAAGGCCAGTCCCCATGCGAGTTCCACGGGGGCCTCTCGGGATTCCTCTCCCGTCGATGCCGGGGCCTAAGACCTTGTGTGGAGTCGGGGCCGGAACCTGAGGATTCCTCTCCAGTGCTGACATGGATCTTGGGGTACTTCTGGAGTCTCCCCAGGGGAGTCAGTCCTCGTCTCGAATGCGGGCATGCACTTGCGCTTTCCTCCAGCGCGGTAGCAGCAGTGTCACGCAGTCCGCCGCGTGGATCAAAGGATCTATGGTTTTCACTCGAGTCTTTCCCACGAGGCTTTCCCACGAGGCTTTCCCACAGGGCTGTCCCACGTGCACACGTGGTGGGAGTCGATCCTCGGCTTGAACGTCAAGGCAGTGCAGGGAAAACAGGTTCCTCTGGAATGGACTGACACATCTGGGGGACTCTTGGAATGGTGGCACGACCCTGGAGTTCCTCTCGCCTTTCCTGTGGAGAGCGCCTCCTCTTGAGATGCGACGGGAACGCCGGGAATTCTTTCCCTACGAAACAGGGAAAGGATCCCTCATCTCGAGCTAGGAGGCGGAAACGGGGCTCCCCTGGATGTGTGCGGGACCCCACGTGCTTCCTCTCGAGTGGAGACGGGTATGTCGGGGAACTTCTTGAGTTGCAGCAAGGGTGTGAAGGACCCTTTGGAAGTTCCAGTGGTAGACGTGATTGGCCTCGAGAAGCCTCAGCGGAAATGGGCCTCATCTCGCCTGGAGGGCAAAACCTCCTGGATTTTCTCGAGTTGCGGCAGGTGCTCTCGACTTAAGACGGGGACCTCAGGGACCCGCTCTGGTGGCCTCAGGAAAGGCCAGTCCCCATGCGAGTTCCTCGGGGGCCTCTCGGGATTCCTCTCCCGTCGATGCCGGGGCCTAAGACCTTGTGTGGAGTCGGGGCCGGAACCTGAGGATTCCTCTCCAGTGCTGACATGGATCTTGGGGTACTTCTGGAGTTTCCCCAGGGGAGTCAGTCCTCGTCTCGAATGCGGGCATGCACTTGCGCTTTCCTCCAGAGCGGTAGCAGCAGTGTCACGCAGACCGCCACGTGGATCAAAGGATCTATGGTTTTCCCTCGAGTCTTTCACACCAGGCTTTCCATCGAGGCTTTCCCACAGGGCTGTCCCACGAGCACACGTGGTGGGAGTCAATCCTCGGCTTGAATGTCAAGGCAGTGCAGGGAAAACAGTTTCCTCTGTAATGGACAGACACATCTGGGGTCCCTTGGAATGGTCGCACGACCCTGGAGTTCCTCTCGCCTTTTCTGTGGGAGCGCCTCCTCTTGAGATGCGACGGTAACGCCGGGAATTCTTTCCCTACGAAACAGGGAAAGGATCCCTCATCTCGACCTAGGAGACGGAAACGGGGCTCCCCTGGATGTGTGAGGGACCTTCGTGCTTCCTCTGGAGTGGAGACGGGTATGTCGGGGAACTTCTAGAGTTGCAGCAAGGGTGTGAAGTACCCTTTGGAAGTTCCAGTGGTTAGATGTGATTAGCCTCGAGAAGCCTCAGCGGAAATGGGCCTCATCTCGCCTGGAGGGCAAAACCTCCTGGATTTTCTCGAGTTGCGGCATGTGCTCTCGACTTACGACGGGGACCTCAGGGACCCGCTCTGGTGACCTCAGGAAAGGCCAGTCCCCATGCGAGTTCCTCTGGGGCCTCTCGGGATTCCTCTCCCGTCGATGCCGGGGCCTAAGACCTTGTGTGGAGTCGGGGCGGGAACCTGAGGATTCCTCTCCAGTGCTGACATGGATCTTGGGGTAATTCTGGAGTCTCCCCAGGGGAGTCAGTCCTCGTCTCGAATGCGGGCATGCACTTGCGCTTTCCTCCAGAGCGGTAGCAGCAGTGTCACGCAGTCCGCCGCGTGGATCAAAGGATCTATGGTTTTCCCTCGAGTCTTTCCCACGATGCTTTCCCATGAGGCTTTCCCACAGGGCTGTCCCACGTGCACACGTGGTGGGAGTCGATCCTCGGCTTGAACGTCAAGGCAGTGCAGGGAAAACAGGTTCCTCTGGAATGGACTGACACATCTGGGGGACTCTTGGAATGGTGTCACGACCATGGAGTTCCTCTCGCCTTTCCTGTGGAGAGCGCCTCCTCTTGAGATGCGACGGGAACGCCGGGAATTCTTTCCCTACGAAACAGGGAAAGGATCCCTCATCTCGAGCTAGGAGGCGGAAACGGGGCTCCCCTGGATGTGTGCGGGACCCCACGTGCTTCCTCTCGAGTGGAGACGGGTATGTCGGGGAACTTCTTGAGTTGCAGCAAGGGTGTGAAGGACCCTTTGGAAGTTCCAGTGGTTAGATGTGATTGGCCTCGAGAAGCCTCAGCGGAAATGGGCCTCATCTCGCCTGGAGGGCAAAACCTCCTGGATTTTCTCGAGTTGCGGCAGGTGCTCTCGACTTACGACGGGGACCTCAGGGACCCGCTCTGGTGGCCTCAGGAAAGGCCAGTCCCCATGCGAGTTCCTCGGGGGCCTCTCGGGATTCCTCTCCCGTCGATGCCGGGGCCTAAGACCTTGTGTGGAGTCGGGGCCGGAACCTGAGGATTCCTCTCCAGTGCTGACATGGATCTTGGGGTACTTCTGGAGTCTCCCCAGGGAAGTCAGTCCTCGTCTCGAATGCGGGCATGCACTTGCGCTTTCCTCCAGAGCGGTAGCAGCAGTGTCACGCAGTCCGCCGCGTGGATCAAAGGATCTATGGTTTTCCCTCGAGTCTTTCCCACGAGGCTTTCCCACGAGGCTTTCCCAAAGGGCTATCCCACGTGCACACGTGGTGGGAGTCGATCCTCGGCTTGAACGTCAAGGCAGTGCAGGGAAAACAGGTTCCTCTGGCATGGACTGACACATCTGGGGGACTCTTGAAATGGTGGCACGACCCTGGAGTTCCTCTCGCCTTTCCTGAGGAGAGCGCCACCTCTTGAGATGCGACGGGAACGCCGGGAATTCTTTCCCTACGAAACAGGGAAAGGATCCCTCATCTCGAGCTAGGAGGCGGAAACGGGGCTCCCCTGGATGTGTCCGGGAAACCACGTGCTTCCTCTCGAGTGGAGACGGGTATGTCGGGGAACTTCTTGAGTTGCAGCAATGGTGTGAAGGACCCTTTGGAAGTTCCAGTGGTTAGATGTGAATGGCCTCGAGAAGCCTCAGCGGAAATGGGCCTCATCTCGCCTGGAGGGCAAAACATCCTGGATTTTCTCGACTTGCGGCAGGTGCTCTCGAATTACGACGGGGACCTCAGGGACCAGCTCTGGTGGCCCCAGGAAAGGCCAGTCCCCATGTGAGTTCCTCGGGGGCCTCTCGGGATTCCTCTCCCGTCGATGCCGGGGCCTAAGACCTTGTGTGGAGTCGGGGCCGGAACCTGAGGATTCCTCTGCAGTGCTGACATGGATCTTGGGGTACTTCTGGAGTCTCCCCAGGGGAGTCAGTCCTCGTCTCGAATGCGGGCATGCACTTGTGCTTTCCTCCATAGCGGTAGCAGCAGTGTCACGCAGTCCGCTGCGTGGATCAAAGGATCTATGGTTTTCCCTCGAGTCTTTCCCACGAGGCTTTCCCACGAGGCTTTCCCACAGGGCTGTCCCATGTGCACACGTGGTGGGAGTCGATCCTCGGCTTGAACGTCAAGGCAGTGCAGGGAAAACAGGTTCCGCTCGAATGGACTGACACATCTGGGGGACTCTTGGAATGGTGGCACGACCCTGGAGTTCCTCTCGCCTTTCCTGTGGAGAGCGCCTCCTCTTGAGATGCGACGGGAACGCCGGGAATTCTTTCCCTACGAAACAGGGAAAGGATCCCTCATCTCGAGCTAGGAGGCGGAAACGGGGCTCCCCTGGATGTGTCCGGGAAACCACGTGCTTCCTCTCGAGTGGAGACGGGTATGTCGGGGAACTTCTTGAGTTGCAGCAAGGGTGTGAAGGACCCTTTGGAAGTTCCAGTGGTTAGACGTCATTGGCCTCGAGAAGCCTCAGCGGAAATGGGCCTCATCTCGCCTGGAGGGCAAAACCTCCTGGATTTTCTCGAGTTGCGGCAGGTGCTCTCGACTTACGATGGGAACCTCAGGGAACCGCTCTGGTGGCCTCAGGAAAGGCCAGTCCCCATGCGACTTCCTCGGGGGCGTCTCGCGATTCCTCTCCCGTCGATACCGGGGCCTAAGACCTTGTGTGGAGTCGGGGCCGGAACCTGAGGATTCCTCTGCAGTGCTGACATGGATCTTGGGGTACTTCTGGAGTCTCCCCAGGGGAGTCAGTCCTCGTCTCGAATGCGGGCATGCACTTGCGCTTTCCTCCAGAGCGGTAGCAGCAGTGTCACGCAGTCCGCCGCGTGGATCAAAGGATCTATGGTTTTCCCTCGAGTCTTTCCCACGAGGCTTTCCCACGAGGCTTTCCCACAGGGCTGTCCCACGTGCACACGTGGTGGGAGTCGATCCTCGGCTTGAACGTCAAGGCAGTGCAGGGAAAACAGGTTCCTCTGGAATGGACTGACACATCTGGGGGACTCTTGGAATGGTGGCACGACCGTGGAGTTCCTCTCGCCTTTCCTGTGGAGAGCGCCTCCTCTTGAGATGCGACGGGAACGCCGGGAATTCTTTCCCTACGAAACAGGGAAAGGATCCCTCATCTCGAGCTAGGAGGCGGAAACGGGGCTCCCCTGGATGTGTCCGGGAAACCACGTGCTTCCTCTCGAGTGGAGACGGGTATGTCGGGGAACTTCTTGAGTTGCAGCAAGGGTGTGAAGGACCCTTTGGAAGTTCCAGTGGTTAGATGTGATTGGCCTCGAGAAGCCTCAGCGGAAATGGGCCTCATCTCGCCTGGAGGGCAAAACCTCCTGGATTTTCTCGAGTTGCGGCATGTGCTCTCGACTTACGACGGGGACCTCAGGGACCAGCTCTGGTGGCCCCAGGAAAGGCCAGTCCCCATGCGAGTTCCTCGGGGGCCTTTCGGGATTCCTCTCCCGTCGATGCCGGGGCCTAAGACCTTGTGTGGAGTCGGGGCCGGAACCTGTGGATTCCTCTCCAGTGCTGACATGGATCTTGGGGTACTTCTGGAGTCTCCCCAGCGGAGTCAGTCCTCGTCTCGAATGCGGGCATGCACTTGTGCTTTCCTCCAGAGCGGTAGCAGCAGTGTCACGCAGTCCGCCGCGTGGATCAAAGGATCTATGGTTTTCCCTCGAGTCTTTCCACGAGGCTTTCCCACGAGGCTTTCCCACAGGGCTGTCCCATGTGCACACGTGGTGGGAGTCGATCCTCGGCTTGAACGTCAAGGCAGTGCAGGGAAAACAGGTTCCGCTCGAATGGACTGACACATCTGGGGGACTCTTGGAATGGTGGCACGACCCTGGAGTTCCTCTCGCCTTTCCTGTGGAGAGCGCCTCCTCTTGAGATGCGACGGGAACGCCGGGAATTCTTTCCCTACGAAACAGGGAAAGGATCCCTCATCTCGAGCTAGGAGGCGGAAACGGGGCTCCCCTGGATGTGTGCGGGACACCACGTGCTTCCTCTCGAGTGCAGACGGCTTTTTCGGGGACCTTCTTGAGTTGCAGCAAGGGTGTGAAGGACCCTTTGGAAGTTCCAGTGGTTAGATGTGAATGGCCTCGAGAAGCCTCAGCGGAAATGGGCCTCATCTCGCCTGGAGGGCAAAACCTCCTGGATTTTCTCGAGTTGCGGCAGGTGCTCTCGAATTACGACGGGGACCTGAGGGAACCGCTCTGGTGGCCTCAGGAAAGGCCAGTCCCCATGCGAGTTCCTCGGGGGCCTCTCGGGATTCCTCTCCCGTCGATGCCGGGGCCTAAGACCTTGTGTGGAGTCGGGGCCGGAACCTGAGGATTCCTCTCCAGTGCTGACGTGGATCTTGGGGTACTTCTGGAGTCTCCCCAGGGGAGTCAGTCCTCGTCTCGAATGCGGGCATGCACTTGTGCTTTCCTCCAGAGCGGTAGCAGCAGTGTCACGCAGTCCGCCGCGTGGATCAAAGGATCTATGGTTTTCCCTCGAGTCTTTCCCACGAGGCTTTCCCACGAGGCTTTCCCACAGGGCTGTCCCACGTGCACACGTGGTGGGAGTGGATCCTCGGCTTGAACGTCAAGGCAGTGCAGGGAAAACAGGTTCCTCTTTAATGGACTGACACATCTGGGGGACTCTTGGAATGGTGGCACGACCCTGGAGTTCCTCTCGCCTTTCCTGTGGAGAGCGCCTCCTCTTGAGATGCGACGGGAATGCCGGGAATTCTTTCCCTAAGAAACAGGGAAAGGATCCCTCATCTCGAGCTAGGAGGCGGAAACGGGGCTCCCCTGGATGTGTGTGGGACCCCACGTGCTTCCTCTCGAGTGGAGACGGGTATGTCGGGGAACTTCTTGAGTTGCAGCAAGGGTGTGAAGGACCCTTTGGAAATTCCAGTGGTTAGATGTGATTAGCCTCGAGAAGCCTCAGCGGAAATGGCCCTCATCTCGCCTGGAGGGCAAAACCTCCTGGATTTTCTCGAGTTGCGGCAGGTGCTCTCGACTTACGACGGGGACCTCAGGGACCCGCTCTGGTGGCCTCAGGAAAGACCAGCCCCCATGCGAGTTCCTCGGGGGCCTCTCGGGAGTCCTCTCCCATCGATGCCGGGGCCTAAGACCTTGTGTGGAGTCGGGGCCGGAACCTGAGGATTCCTCTCCAGTGCTGACATGGATCTTGGGGTATATCTGGAGTCTCCCCAGGGGAGTCAGTCCTCGTCTCGAATGCGGGCATTCACTTGCGCTTTCCTCCAGAGGGGTAGCAGCAGTGTCACGCAGACCGCCGCGTGGATCAAAGGATCTATGGTTTTCCCTCGAGTCTTTCACACGAGGCTTTCCAACGAGGCTTTCCCACAGGGCTGTCCCACGAGCACACGTGGTGGGAGTCAATCCTCGGCTTGAATGTCAAGGCAGTGCAGGGAAAACAGGTTCCTCTGGAATGGACAGACACATCTGGGGTCTCTTGGAATGGTGTCACGACCCTGGAGTTCCTCTCGCCTTTTCTGTGGGAGCGCCTCCTCTTGAGATGCGACGGGAACGCCGGGAATTCTTTCCCTACGAAACAGGGAAAGGATCCCTCATCTCGACCTAGGAGACGGAAACGGGGCTCCCCTGGATGTGTGAGGGACCCTCGTGCTTCCTCTTGAGTGGAGACGGGTATGTCGGGGAAATTCTAGAGTTGCAGCAAGGGTGTGAAGGACCCTTTGGAAGTTCCAGTGGTTAGATGTGATTAGCCTCGAGAAGCCTCAGCGGAAATGGGCCTCATCTCGCCTGGAGGGCAAAACCTCCTGGATTTTCTCGAGTTGCGGCATGTGCTCTCGACTTACGACGGGGAACTCAGGGACCCGCTCTGGTGGCCTCAGGAAAGGCCAGTCCCCATGCGAGTTCCTCTGGGGCCTCTCGGGATTCCTCTCCCGTCGATGCCGGGGCCTAAGACCTTGTGTGGAGTCGGGGCCGGAACATGAGGATTCCTCTCCAGTGCTGACATGGATCTTGGGGTAATTCTGGAGTCTCCCCAGGGGAGTCAGTCCTCGTCTCGAATGCGGGCATGCACTTGCGCTTTCCTCCAGAGCGGTAGCATCAGTGTCACGCAGTCCGCCGCGTGGATCAAAGGATCTATGGTTTTCCCTCGAGTCTTTCCCACGAGGCTTTCCCACGAGGCTTTCCCACAGGGCTGTCCCACGTGCACACGTGGTGGGAGTCGATCCTCGGCTTGAACGTCAAGGCAGTGCAGGGAAAACAGGTTCCTCTGGAATGGACTGACACATCTGGGGGACTCTTGGAATGGTGTCATGACCATGGAGTTCCTCTCGCCTTTCCTGTGGAGAGCGCCTCCTCTTGAGATGCGACGGGAACGCCGGGAATTCTTTCCCTACGAAACAGGGAAAGGATCCCTCATCTCGAGCTAGGAGGCGGAAACGGGGCTCCCCTGGTTGTGTGCGGGACCCCACGTGCTTCCTCTGGAGTGGAGACGGGTATGTTGCGGAACTGCTTCAGTTGCAGCAAGGGTGTGAAGGACCCTTTGGAAGTTCCAGTGGTTAGATGTGAATGGCCTCGAGAAGCCTCAGCGGAAATGGGCCTCATCTCTCCTGGAGGGCAAAACCTCCTGGATTTTCTCGAGTTGCTGCAGGTGCTCTCGACTTACGACGGGGACCTCAGGGAACCGCTCTGGTGGCCTCAGGAAAGGCCAGTCCCCATGCGAGTTCCTCGGGGGCCTCTCGGGATTCCTCTCCCGTCGATGCCGGGGCCTAAGACCTTGTGTGGAGTCGGGGCCGGAACCTGAGGATTCCTCTCCAGTGCTGACATGGATCTTGGGGTACTTCTGGAGTCTCCTCAGGGGAGTCAGTCCTCGTCTCGAATGCGGGCATGCACTTGTGCTTTCCTCCAGAACGGTGGCAGCAGTGTCACGCAGTCCGCCGCGTGGTTCATAGGATCTATGGTTTTCCCTCGAGTCTTTCCCACGAGGCTTTCCCACGAGGCTTTCCCACAGGGCTGTCCCATGTGCACACGTGGTGGGAGTCGATCCTCGGCTTGAACGTCAAGGCAGTGCAGGGAAAACAGGTTCCTCTGGAATGGACTGACACATCTGGGGGACTCTTGGAATGGTGGCACGACCCTGGAGATCCTCTCGCCTTTCCTGTGGAGAGCGCCTCCTCTTGAGATGCGACGGGAACGCCGGGAATTCTTTCCCTACAAAACAGGGAAAGGATCCCTCATCTCGAGCTAGGAGGCGGAAACGGGGCTCCCCTGGATGTGTGCGGGACACCACGTGCTTCCTCTCGAGTGCAGACGGCTTTGTCGGGGAACTTCTTGAGTTGCAGCAAGGGTGTGAAGGACCCTTTGGAAGTTCCAGTGGTTAGATGTGATTGGCCTCGAGAAGCCTCAGCGGAAATGGGCCTCATCTCGCCTGGAGGGCAAAACCTCCTGGATTTTCTCGAGTTGCGGCAGGTGCTCTCGACTTACGACGGGGACCTGAGGGAACCGCTCTGGTGGCCTCAGGAAAGGCCAGTCCCCATGCGAGTTCCTCGGGGGCCTCTCGGGATTCCTCTCCCGTCGATGCCGGGGCCTAAGACCTTGTGTGGAGTCGGGGCCGGAACCTGAGGATTCCTCTCCAGTGCTGACATGGATCTTGGGGTACTTCTGGAGTCTCCCCAGGGGAGTCAGTCCTCGTCTCGAATGCGGGCATGCACTTGCGCTTTCCTCCAGAGCGGTAGCAGCAGTGTCACGCAGTCCGCCGCGTGGATCAAAGGATCTATGGTTTTCCCTCGAGTCTTTCCCACGAGGCTTTCCCACGAGGCTTTCCCACAGGGCTGTCCCACGTGCACACGTGGTGGGAGTCGATCCTCGGCTTGAACGTCAAGGCAGTGCAGGGAAAACAGGTTCCTCTGGAATGGACTGACACATCTGGGGGACTCTTGGAATGGTGGCATGACCCTGGAGTTCTTCTCGCCTTTCCTGTGGAGAGCGCCTCCTCTTGAGATGCGACGGGAACGCCGGGAATTCTTTCCCTACGAAACAGGGAAAGGATCCCTCATCTCGAGCTAGGAGGCAGAAACGGGGCTCCCATGGATGTGTGCGGGACCCCACGTGCTTCCTCTCGAGTGGAGACGGGTATGTCGGGGAACTTCTTGAGTTGCAGCAAGGGTGTGAAGGACCCTTTGGAAGTTCCAGTGGTTAGATGTGATTGGCCTCGAGAAGCCTCAGCGGAAATGGTCCTCATCTCGCCTGGAGGGCAAAACCTTCTGGATTTTCTCGAGTTGCGGCAGGTGCTCTCGACTTACGACGAGGACCTCAGGGACCCGCTCTGGTGGCCTTAGGAAAGGCCAGTCCCCATGCGAGTTCCTCGGGGGCCTCTGGGGATTCCTCTCCCATCTATGCCGGGGCCTAAGACCTTGTGTGGAGTCGGGGCCGGAACCTGAGGATTCCTCTCCAGTGCTGACATGTATCTTGGGGTACTTCTGTAGTCTCCCCAGGGGAGTCAGTCCTCGTCTCGAATGCGGGCATGCACTTGCGCTTTCCTCCAGAGCGGTAGCAGCAGTGTCACGCAGTCCGCCGCGTGGATCAAAGGATCTATGTTTTTCCCTCGAGTATTTCCCACGAGGCTTTCCCACGAGGCTTTCCCACAGGGCTGTCCCACGTGCACACGTGGTGGGAGTCGATCCTCGGCTTGAACGTCAAGGCAGTGCAGGGAAAACAGGTTCCTCTGGAATGGACTGACACATCTGGGGGACTCTTGGAATGGTGTCACGACCCTGGAGTTCCTCTCGCCTGTCCTGTGGAGAGCGCCTCCTCTTGAGATGCGACGGGAACGCCGGGAATTCTTTCCCTACGAAACAGGGAAAGGATCCCTCATCTCGAGCTAGGAGGCGGAAACGGGGCTCCCCTGGATGTGTGCGGGACCCCACGTGCTTCCTCTCGAGTGGAGACGGGTATGTCGGGGAACTTCTTGAGTTGCAGCAAGGGTGTGAAGGACCCTTTGGAAGTTCCAGTGGTTAGATGTGATTGGCCTCGAGAAGCCTCAGCGGAAATGGGCCTCATCTCGCCTGGAGGGCAAAACCTCCTGGGTTTTCTCGAGTTGCGGCAGGTGCTCTCGAATTTCGACGGGGACCCCAGGGACCCGCTCTGGTGGCCTCAGGAAAGGCCAGTCCCCATGCGAGTTCCTCGGGGGCCTCTGGGGATTTCACTCCCGTCGATGTCGGGGCCTAAGACCTTGTGTGGAGTCGGGGCCGGAACCTGAGGATTCCTCTCCAGTGCTGACATGGATCTTGGGGTACTTCTGGAGTCTCCCCAGGGGAGTCAGTCCTCGTCTCGAATGCGGGCATGCACTTGCGCTTTCCTCCAGAGCGGTAGCAGCAGTGTCACGCAGTCCGCCGCGTGGAGCAAAGGATCTATTGTTTTCCCTCGAGTCTTTCTCACGAGGCTTTCCCACGAGGCTTTCCCACAAGGCTGTCCCACCTGCACACGTGGTGTGAGTCGATCCTCGGCTTGAACGTCAAGGCAGTGCAGGGAAAACAGGTTCCTCTGGAATGGACTGACACATCTGGGGGACTCTTGGAATGGTGGCACGACCCTGGAGTTCCTCTCGCCTTTCCTGTGGAGAGCGCCTCCTCTTGAGATGCGACGGGAACGCCGGGAATTCTTTCCCTACGAAACAGGGAAAGGATCCCTCATCTCGAGCTAGGAGGCGGAAACGGGTCTCCCCTGGATGTGTGCGGGACACCACGTGCTTCCTCTCGAGTGCAGACGGGTATGTCGGGGAACTTCTTGAGTTGCAGCAAGGGTGTGAAGGACCCTTTGGAAGTTCCAGTGGTTAGATGTGATTGGCCTCGAGAAGCCTCAGCGGAAATGGGCCTCATCTCGCCTGGAGGGCAAAACCTCCTGGATTTTCTCGAGTTGCGGCAGGTGCTCTCGACTTTCGACGGGGACCCCAGGGACCCGCTCTGGTGGCCTCAGGAAAGGCCAGTCCCCATGCGAGTTCCTCGGGGGCCTCTGGGGATTCCACTCCCGTCGATGTCGGGGCCTAAGACCTTGTGTGGAGTCGGGGCCGGAACCTGAGGATTCCTCTCCAGTGCTGACATGGATCTTGGGGTACTTCTGGAGTCTCCCCAGGGGAGTCAGTCCTCGTCTCGAATGCGGGCATGCACTTGCGCTTTCCTCCAGAGCGGTAGCAGCAGTGTCACGCAGTCCGCCGCGTGGAGCAAAGGATCTATGGTTTTCCCTCGAGTCTTTCCCACGAGGCTTTCCCACGAGGCTTTCCCACAGGGCTGTCCCATGTGCACACGTGGTGGGAGTCGATCCTCGGCTTGAACGTCAAGGCAGTGCAGGGAAAACAGGTTCCTCTGGAATGGACTGACACATCTGGGGGACTCTTGGAATGGTGTCACGACCCTGGAGTTCCTCTCGCCTGTCCTGTGGAGAGCGCCTCCTCTTGAGATGCGACGGGAACGCCGGGAATTCTTTCCCTACGAAACAGGGAAAGGATCCCTCATCTCGAGCTAGGAGGCGGAAACGGGGCTCCCTGGATGTGTGCGGGACCCCACGTGCTTCCTCTCGAGTGGAGACGGGTATGTCGGGGAACTTCTTGAGTTGCAGCAAGGGTGTGAAGGACCCTTTGGAAGTTCCAGTGGTTAGATGTGATTGGCCTCGAGAATCCTCAGCGGAAATGGGCCTCATCTCGCCTGGAGGGCAAAACATCCTGGATTTTCTCGAGTTGCGGCAGGTGCTCTCGACTTACAACGGGGACCTCAGGGACCCGCTCTGGTGGCCTCAGGAAAGGCCAGTCCCCATGCGAGTTCCTCGGGGGCGTCTCGGGATTCCTCTCCCGTCGATGCCGGGGCCTACGACCTTGTGTGGAGTTGGGGCCGGAACCTGAGGATTCCTCTCCAGTGCTGACATGGATCTTGGGGTACTTCTGGAGTCTCCCCAGGGGAGTGGGTCCTCGTCTCGAATGCGGGCATGCACTTGCGCTTTCCTCCAGAGCGGTAGCAGCAGTGTCACGCAGTCCGCCGCGTGGATCAAAGGATCTATGGTTTTCCCTCGAGTCTTTCCCACGAGGCTTTCCCACGAGGCTTTCCCACAGGGCTGTCCCACGTGCACACGTGGTGGGAGTCGATCCTCGGCTTGAAGGTCAAGGCAGTGCAGGGAAAACAGGTTCCTCTGGAATGGACTGACACATCTGGTGGACTCTTGGAATGGTGGCACGACACTGGAGTTCCTCTCGCCTTTCCTGTGGAGAGCGCCTCCTCTTGAGATGCGACGGGAAAGCCGGGAATTCTTTCCCTACGAAAGAGGGAAAGGATCCCTCATCTCGAGCTAGGAGGCGGAAACGGGGCTCCCCTGGATGTGTGCGGGACACCACGTGCTTCCTCTCGAGTGGAGACGGGTATGTTGGGGAACTTCTTGAGTTGCAGCAAGGGTGTGAAGGACCCTTTGGAAGTTCCAGTGGTTAGATGTGATTGGCCTCGAGAAGCCTGAGCGGAAATGGGCCTCATCTCGCCTGGAGGGCAAAACCTCCTGGATTTTCTCGAGTTGCGGCAGGTGCTCTCGACTTTCGACGGGGACCCCAGGGACCCGCTCTGGTGGCCTCAGGAAAGGCCAGTCCCCATGCGAGTTCCTCGGGGGCCTCTGGGGATTCCACTCCCGTCGATGTCGGGGCCTAAGACCTTGTGTGGAGTCGGGGCCGGAACCTGAGGATTCCTCTCCAGTGCTGACCTGGATCTTGGGGTACTTCTGGAGTCTCCCCAGGGGAGTCAGTCCTCGTCTCGAATGCGGGCATGCACTTGCGCTTTCCTCCAGAGCGGTAGCAGCAGTGTCACGCAGTCCGCCGCGTGGAGCAAAGGATCTATTGTTTTCCCTCGAGTCTTTCTCACGAGGCTTTCCCACGAGGCTTTCCCACAAGGCTGTCCCACCTGCACACGTGGTGTGAGTCGATCCTCGGCTTGAACGTCAAGGCAGTGCAGGGAAAACAGGTTCCTCTGGAATGGACTGACACATCTGGGGGACTCTTGTAATGGTGGCACGACCCTGGAGTTCCTCTCGCCTTTCCTGTGGAGAGCGCCTCCTCTTGAGATGCGACGGGAACGCCGGGAATTCTTTCCCTACGAAACAGGGAAAGGATCCCTCATCTCGAGCTAGGAGGCGGAAACGGGTCTCCCCTGGATGTGTGCGGGACACCACGTGCTTCCTCTCGAGTGCAGACGGGTATGTCGGGGAACTTCTTGAGTTGCAGCAAGGGTGTGAAGGACCCTTTGGAAGTTCCAGTGGTTAGATGTGATTGGCCTCGAGAAGCCTCAGCGGAAATGGGCCTCATCTCGCCTGGAGGGCAAAACCTCCTGGATTTTCTCGAGTTGCGGCAGGTGCTCTCGACTTTCGACGGGGACCCCAGGGACCCGCTCTGGTGGCCTCAGGAAAGGCCAGTCCCCATGCGAGTTCCTCGGGGGCCTCTGGGGATTCCACTCCCGTCGATGTCAGGGCCTAAGACCTTGTGTGGAGTCGGGGCCGGAACCTGAGGATTCCTCTCCAGTGCTGACATGGATCTTGGGGTACTTCTGGAGTCTCCCCAGGGGAGTCAGTCCTCGTCTCGAATGCGGGCATGCACTTGCGCTTTCCTCCAGAGCGGTAGCAGCAGTGTCACGCAGTCCGCCGCGTGGAGCAAAGGATCTATGGTTTTCCCTCGAGTCTTTCCCACGAGGCTTTCCCACGAGGCTTTCCCACAGGGCTGTCCCATGTGCACACGTGGTGGGAGTCGATCCTCGGCTTGAACGTCAAGGCAGTGCAGGGAAAACAGGTTCCTATGGAATGGACTGACACATCTGGGGGACTCTTGGAATGGTGTCACGACCCTGGAGTTCCTCTCGCCTGTCCTGTGGAGAGCGCCTCCTCTTGAGATGCGACGGGAACGCCGGGAATTCTTTCCCTACGAAACAGGGAAAGGATCCCTCATCTCGAGCTAGGAGGCGGAAACGGGGCTCCCTGGATGTGTGCGGGACCCCACGTGCTTCCTCTCGAGTGGAGACGGGTATGTCGGGGAACTTCTTGAGTTGCAGCAAGGGTGTGAAGGACCCTTTGGAAGTTCCAGTGGTTAGATGTGATTGGCCTCGAGAATCCTCAGCGGAAATGGGCCTCATCTCGCCTGGAGGGCAAAACATCCTGGATTTTCTCGAGTTGCGGCAGGTGCTCTCGACTTACAACGGGGACCTCAGGGACCCGCTCTGGTGGCCTCAGGAAAGGCCAGTCCCCATGCGAGTTCTTCGGGGGCGTCTCGGGATTCCTCTCCCGTCGATGCCGGGGCCTACGACCTTGTGTGGAGTTGGGGCCGGAACCTGAGGATTCCTCTCCAGTGCTGACATGGATCTTGGGGTACTTCTGGAGTCTCCCCAGGGGAGTGGGTCCTCGTCTCGAATGCGGGCATGCACTTGCGCTTTCCTCCAGAGCGGTAGCAGCAGTGTCACGCAGTCCGCCGCGTGGATCAAAGGATCTATGGTTTTCCCTCGAGTCTTTCCCACGAGGCTTTCCCACGAGGCTTTCCCACAGGGCTGTCCCACGTGGACACGTGGTGGGAGTCGATCCTCGGCTTGAACGTCAAGGCAGTGCAGGGAAAACAGGTTCCTCTGGAATGGACTGACACATCTGGTGGACTCTTGGAATGGTGGCACGACCCTGGAGTTCCTCTCGCCTTTCCTGTGGAGAGCGCCTCCTCTTGAGATGCGACGGGAAAGCCGGGAATTCTTTCCCTACGAAAGAGGGAAAGGATCCCTCATCTCGAGCTAGGAGGCGGAAACGGGGCTCCCCTGGATGTGTGCGGGACACCACGTGCTTCCTCTCGAGTGGAGACGGGTATGTTGGGGAACTTCTTGAGTTGCAGCAAGGGTGTGAAGGACCCTTTGGAAGTTCCAGTGGTTAGATGTGATTGGCCTCGAGAAGCCTCAGCGGAAATGGGCCTCATCTCGCCTGGAGGGCAAAACCTCCTGGATTTTCTCGAGTTGCGGCAGGTGCTCTCGACTTTCGACGGGAACCCCAGGGACCCGCTCTGGTGGCCTCAGGAAAGGCCAGTCCCCATGCGAGTTCCTCGGGGGCCTCTGGGGATTCCACTCCCGTCGATGTCGGGGCCTAAGACCTTGTGTGGAGTCGGGGCCGGAACCTGAGGATTCCTCTCCAGTGCTGACATGGATCTTGGGGTACTTCTGGAGTCTCCCCAGGGGAGTCAGTCCTCGTCTCGAATGCGGGCATGCACTTGCGCTTTCCTCCAGAGCGGTAGCAGCAGTGTCACGCAGTCCGCCGCGTGGATCAAAGGATCTATGGTTTTCCCTCGAGTCTTTCCCACGAGGCTTTCCCACGAGGCTTTCCCACAGGGCTGTCCCACGTGCACACGTGGTGGGAGTCGATACTCGGCCTGAACGTCAAGGCAGTGCAGGGAAAACAGGTTCCTCTGGAATGGACTGACACATCTGGGGGACACTTGGAATGGTGTCACGACCCTGGAGTTCCTCTCGCCTTTCCTGTGGAGAGCGCCTCCTCTTGAGATGCGACGGGAACGCCGGGAATTCTTTCCCTACGAAACAGGGAAAGGATCCCTCATCTCGAGCTAGGAGGCAGAAACGTGGCTCCCATGGATGTGTGCGGGACCCCACGTGCTTCCTCTCGAGTGGAGACGGGTATGTCGGGGAACTTCTTGAGTTGCAGCAAGGGTGTGAAGGACCCTTTGGAAGTTCCAGTGGTTAGACGTGATTGGCCTCGAGAAGCCTCAGCGGAAATGGGCCTCATCTCGCCTGGAGGGCAAAACCTCCTGGATTTTCTCGAGTTGCGGCAGGTGCTCTCGACTTACGACGGGGACCTGAGGGACACGCTCTGGTGGCCTCAGGAAAGGCCAGTCCCCATGCGAGTTCCTCGGGGGCGTCTCGGGATTCCTCTCCCGTCGATGCCGGGGCCTAAGACCTTGTGTGGAGTCGGGGCCGGAACCTGAGGATTCCTCTCCAGTGCTGACATGGATCTTGGGGTACTTCTGGAGTCTCCCTAGGGGAGTCAGTCCTCGTCTCGAATGCGGGCATGCACTTGCGCTTTCCTCCAGAGCGGTAGCAGCAGTGTCACGCAGTCCGCCGCGTGGATCAAAGGATCTATGGTTTTCCCTCGAGTCTTTCCCACGAGGCGTTCCCACGAGGCTTTCCCACAGGGCTGTCCCACGTGCACACGTGGTGTGAGTCGATCCTCGGCTTGAACGTCAAGGCAGTGCAGGGAAAACAGGTTCCTCTGGAATGGACTGACACATCTGGGGGACTCTTGGAATGGTGTCACGACCCTGGAGTTCCTCTCGCCTTTCCGGTGGAGAGCGCCTCCTCTTGAGATGCGACGGGAACGCCGGGAATTCTGTCCCTACGAAACAGGGAAAGGATCCCTCATCTCGAGCTAGGAGGCGGAAACGGGGCTCCCCTGGATGTGTGCGGGACACCACGTGCTTCCTCTCGAGTGGAGACGGGTATGTCGGGGAACTTCTTGAGTTGCAGCAAGGGTGTGAAGGACCCTTTGGAAGTTCCAGTGGTTAGATGTGATTGGCCTCGAGAAGCCTCAGCGGAAATGGGCCTCATCTCGCCTGGAGGGCAAAACCTCCTGGATTTTCTCGAGTTGCGTTAGGTGCTCTCGACTTACAACGGGGACCTCAGGGACCCGCTCTGGTGGCCTTATTAAAGGCCAGTCCCCATGCGAGTTCCTCGGGGGCCTCTCGGGATTCCTCTCCCGTCGATGCCGGGGCCTAAGACCTTGTGTGGAGTCGGGGCCGGAACCTGAGGATTCCTCTCCAGTGCTGACATGGATCTTGGGCTACTTCTGGAGTCTCCACAGGGGAGTCAGTCCTCGTCTCGAATGCGGGCATGCACTTGCGCTTTCCTCCAGAGCGGTAGCAGCAGTGTCACACAGTCCGCCGCGTGGATCAAAGGATCTTTGGTTTTCCCTCGAGTCTTTCCCACGAGGCTTTCCCACGAGGCTTTCCCACAGGGCTGTCCCACGTGCACACGTGGTGGGAGTCGATCCTCGGCTTGAAGGTCAAGGCAGTGCAGGGAAAACAGGTTCCTCTGGAATGGACTGACACATCTGGGGGACTCTTGGAATGGTGTCACGACCCTGGAGTTCCTCTCGCCTGTCCTGTGGAGAGCGCCTCCTCTTGAGATGCGACGGGAACGCCGGGAATTCTTTCCCTACGAAACAGGGAAAGGATCCCTCATCTCGAGCTAGGAGGCGGAAACGGGGCTCCCTGGATGTGTACGGGACCCCACGTGCTTCCTCTCGAGTGGAGACGGGTATGTCGGGGAACTTCTTGATTTGCAGCAAGGGTGTGAAGGACCCTTTGGAAGTTCCAGTGGTTAGACGTGATTGGCCTCGAGAATCCTCAGCGGAAATGGGCCTCATCTCGCCTGGAGGGCAAAACATCCTGGATTTTCTCGAGTTGCGGCAGGTGCTCTCGACTTACAACGGGGACCTCAGGGACCCGCTCTGGTGGCCTCAGGAAAGGCCAGTCCCCATGCGAGTTCCTCGGGGGCCTCTCGGGATTCCTCTCCCGTCGATGCCGGGGCCTACGACCTTGTGTGGAGTTGGGGCCGGAACCTGAGGATTCCTCTCCAGTGCTGTCATGGATCTTGGGGTACTTCTGGAGTCTCCCCAGGGGAGTGGGTCCTCGTCTCGAATGCGGGCATGCACTTGCGCTTTCCTCCAGAGCGGTAGCAGCAGTGTCACGCAGTCCGCCGCGTGGATCAAAGGATCTATGGTTTTCCCTCGAGTCTTTCCCACGAGGCTTTCCCACGAGGCTTTCCCACAGGGCTGTCCCACGTGCACACGTGGTGGGAGTCGATCCTCGGCTTGAACGTCAAGGCAGTGCAGGGAAAACAGGTTCCTCTGGAATGGACTGACACATCTGGTGGACTCTTGGAATGGTGGCACGACCGTGGAGTTCCTCTCGCCTTTCCTGTGGAGAGCGCCTCCTCTTGAGATGCGACGGGAACGCCGGGAATTCTTTCCCTACGAAACAGGGAAAGGATCCCTCATCTCGAGGTAGGAGGCGGAAACGGGGCTCCCCTGGATGTGTGCGGGACACCACGTGCTTCCTCTCGAGTGCAGACGGCTTTTTCGGGGAACTTCTTGAGTTGCAGCAAGGGTGTGAAGGACCCTTTGGAAGTTCCAGTGGTTAGATGTGATTGGCCTCGAGAAGCCTCAGCGGAAATGGGCCTCATCTCGCCTGGAGGGCAAAACCTCCTGGATTTTCTCGAGTTGCGGCAGGTGCTCTCGACTTACGACGGGGACCTCAGGGACCCGCTCTGGTGGCCTCAGGAAAGGCCAGTCCCCATGCGAGTTCCACGGGGGCCTCTCGGGATTCCTCTCCCGTCGATGCCGGGGCCTAAGACCTTGTGTGGAGTCGGGGCCGGAACCTGAGGATTCCTCTCCAGTGCTGACATGGATCTTGGGGTACTTCTGGAGTCTCCCCAGGGGAGTCAGTCCTCGTCTCGAATGCGGGCATGCACTTGCGCTTTCCTCCAGCGCGGTAGCAGCAGTGTCACGCAGTCCGCCGCGTGGATCAAAGGATCTATGGTTTTCACTCGAGTCTTTCCCACGAGGCTTTCCCACGAGGCTTTCCCACAGGGCTGTCCCACGTGCACACGTGGTGGGAGTCGATCCTCGGCTTGAACGTCAAGGCAGTGCAGGGAAAACAGGTTCCTCTGGAATGGACTGACACATCTGGGGGACTCTTGGAATGGTGGCACGACCCTGGAGTTTCTCTCGCCTTTCCTGTGGAGAGCGCCTCCTCTTGAGATGCGACGGGAACGCCGGGAATTCTTTCCCTACGTAACAGGGAAAGGATCCCTCATCTCGAGCTAGGAGGCGGAAACGGGGCTCCCCTGGATGTGTGCGGGACCCCACGTGCTTCCTCTCGAGTGGAGACGGGTATGTCGGGGAACTTCTTGAGTTGCAGCAAGGGTGTGAAGGACCCTTTGGAAGTTCCAGTGGTAGACGTGATTAGCCTCGAGAAGCCTCAGCGGAAATGGGCCTCATCTCGCCTGGAGGGCAAAACCTCCTGGATTTTCTCGAGTTGCGGCAGGTGCTCTCGACTTAAGACGGGGACCTCAGGGACACGCTCTGGTGGCCTCAGGAAAGGCCAGTCCCCATGCGAGTTCCTCGGGGGCCTCTCGGGATTCCTCTCCCGTCGATGCCGGGGCCTAAGACCTTGTGTGGAGTCGGGGCCGGAACCTGAGGATTCCTCTCCAGTGCTGACATGGATCTTGGGGTACTTCTGGAGTTTCCCCAGGGGAGTCAGTCATCGTCTCGAATGCGGGCATGCACTTGCGCTTTCCTCCAGAGCGGTAGCAGCAGTGTCACGCAGACCGCCACGTGGATCAAAGGATCCATGGTTTTCCCTCGAGTCTTTCACACCAGGCTTTCCATCGAGGCTTTCCCACAGGGCTGTCCCACGAGCACACGTGGTGGGAGTCAATCCTCGGCTTGAATGTCAAGGCAGTGCAGGGAAAACAGGTTCCTCTGTAATGGACAGACACATCTGGGGTCCCTTGGAATGGTCGCACGACCCTGGAGTTCCTCTCGCCTTTTCTGTGGGAGCGCCTCCTCTTGAGATGCGACGGTAACGCCGGGAATTCTTTCCCTACGAAACAGGGAAAGGATCCCTCATCTCGACCTAGGAGACGGAAACGGGGCTCCCCTGGATGTGTGAGGGACCTTCGTGCTTCCTCTGGAGTGGAGACGGGTATGTCGGGGAACTTCTAGAGTTGCAGCAAGGGTGTGAAGTACCCTTTGGAAGTTCCAGTGGTTAGATGTGATTAGCCTCGAGAAGCCTCAGCGGAAATGGGCCTCATCTCGCCTGGAGGGCAAAACCTCCTGGATTTTCTCGAGTTGCGGCAGGTGCTCTCGACTTACGACGGGGACCTCAGGGACCCGCTCTGGTGGCCTCAGGAAAGGCCAGTCCCCATGCGAGTTCCTCGGGGGCCTCTCGGGATTCCTCTCCCGTCGATGCCGGGGCCTAAGACCTTGTGTGGAGTCGGGGCCGGAACCTGAGGATTCCTCTCCAGTGCTGACATGGATCTTGGGGTACTTCTGGAGTCTCCCCAGGGGAGTCAGTCCTCGTCTCGAATGCGGGCATGCACTTGCGCTTTCCTCCAGAGCGGTAGCAGCAGTGTCACGCAGTCCGCCGCGTGGATCAAAGGATCTATGGTTTTCCCTCGAGTCTTTCCCACGAGGCTTTCCCACGAGGCTTTCCCAAAGGGCTATCCCACGTGCACACGTGGTGGGAGTCGATCCTCGGCTTGAACGTCAAGGCAGTGCAGGGAAAACAGGTTCCTCTGGCATGGACTGACACATCTGGGGGACTCTTGAAATGGTGGCACGACCCTGGAGTTCCTCTCGCCTTTCCTGAGGAGAGCGCCTCCTCTTGAGATGCGACGGGAACGCCGGGAATTCTTTCCCTACGAAACAGGGAAAGGATCCCTCATCTCGAGCTAGGAGGCGGAAACGGGGCTCCCCTGGATGTGTCCGGGAAACCACGTGCTTCCTCTCGAGTGGAGACGGGTATGTCGGGGAACTTCTTGAGTTGCAGCAATGGTGTGAAGGACCCTTTGGAAGTTCCAGTGGTTAGATGTGAATGGCCTCGAGAAGCCTCAGCGGAAATGGGCCTCATCTCGCCTGGAGGGCAAAACATCCTGGATTTTCTCGAGTTGCGGCAGGTGCTCTCGAATTACGACGGGGACCTCAGGGACCAGCTCTGGTGGCCCCAGGAAAGGCCAGTCCCCATGTGAGTTCCTCGGGGGCCTCTCGGGATTCCTCTCCCGTCGATGCCGGGGCCTAAGACCTTGTGTGGAGTCGGGGCCGGAACCTGAGGATTCCTCTGCAGTGCTGACATGGATCTTGGGGTACTTCTGGAGTCTCCCCAGGGGAGTCAGTCCTCGTCTCGAATGCGGGCATGCACTTGTGCTTTCCTCCATAGCGGTAGCAGCAGTGTCACGCAGTCCGCTGCGTGGATCAAAGGATCTATGGTTTTCCCTCGAGTCTTTCCCACGAGGCTTTCCCACGAGGCTTTCCCACAGGGCTGTCCCATGTGCACACGTGGTGGGAGTCGATCCTCGGCTTGAACGTCAAGGCAGTGCAGGGAAAACAGGTTCCGCTCGAATGGACTGACACATCTGGGGGACTCTTGGAATGGTGGCACGACCCTGGAGTTCCTCTCGCCTTTCCTGTGGAGAGCGCCTCCTCTTGAGATGCGACGGGAACGCCGGGAATTCTTTCCCTACGAAACAGGGAAAGGATCCCTCATCTCGAGCTAGGAGGCGGAAACGGGGCTCCCCTGGATGTGTCCGGGAAACCACGTGCTTCCTCTCGAGTGGAGACGGGTATGTCGGGGAACTTCTTGAGTTGCAGCAAGGGTGTGAAGGACCCTTTGGAAGTTCCAGTGGTTAGACGTCATTGGCCTCGAGAAGCCTCAGCGGAAATGGGCCTCATCTCGCCTGGAGGGCAAAACCTCCTGGATTTTCTCGAGTTGCGGCAGGTGCTCTCGACTTACGATGGGAACCTCAGGGAACCGCTCTGGTGGCCTCAGGAAAGGCCAGTCCCCATGAGACTTCCTCGGGGGCGTCTCGCGATTCCTCTCCCGTCGATACCGGGGCCTAAGACCTTGTGTGGAGTCGGGGCCGGAACCTGAGTATTCCTCTGCAGTGCTGACATGGATCTTGGGGTACTTCTGGAGTCTCCCCAGGGGAGTCAGTCCTCGTCTCGAATGCGGGCATGCACTTGCGCTTTCCTCCAGAGCGGTAGCAGCAGTGTCACGCAGTCCGCCGCGTGGATCAAAGGATCTATGGTTTTCCCTCGAGTCTTTCCCACGAGGCTTTCCCACGAGGCTTTCCCACAGGGCTGTCCCACGTGCACACGTGGTGGGAGTCGATCCTCGGCTTGAACGTCAAGGCAGTGCAGGGAAAACAGGTTCCTCTGGAATGGACTGACACATCTGGGGGACTCTTGGAATGGTGGCACGACCGTGGAGTTCCTCTCGCCTTTCCTGTGGAGAGCGCCTCCTCTTGAGATGCGACGGGAACGCCGGGAATTCTTTCCCTACGAAACAGGGAAAGGATCCCTCATCTCGAGCTAGGAGGCGGAAACGGGGCTCCCCTGGATGTGTCCGGGAAACCACGTGCTTCCTCTCGAGTGGAGACGGGTATGTCGGGGAACTTCTTGAGTTGCAGCAAGGGTGTGAAGGACCCTTTGGAAGTTCCAGTGGTTAGATGTGATTGGCCTCGAGAAGCCTCAGCGGAAATGGGCCTCATCTCGCCTGGAGGGCAAAACCTCCTGGATTTTCTCGAGTTGCGGCATGTGCTCTCGACTTACGACGGGGACCTCAGGGACCAGCTCTGGTGGCCCCAGGAAAGGCCAGTCCCCATGCGAGTTCCTCGGGGGCCTCTCGGGATTCCTCTCCCGTCGATGCCGGGGCCTAAGACCTTGTGTGGAGTCGGGGCCGGAACCTGTGGATTCCTCTCCAGTGCTGACATGGATCTTGGGGTACTTCTGGAGTCTCCCCAGCGGAGTCAGTCCTCGTCTCGAATGCGGGCATGCACTTGTGCTTTCCTCCAGAGCGGTAGCAGCAGTGTCACGCAGTCCGCCGCGTGGATCAAAGGATCTATGGTTTTCCCTCGAGTCTTTCCACGAGGCTTTCCCACGAGGCTTTCCCACAGGGCTGTCCCATGTGCACACGTGGTGGGAGTCGATCCTCGGCTTGAACGTCAAGGCAGTGCAGGGAAAACAGGTTCCGCTCGAATGGACTGACACATCTGGGGGACTCTTGGAATGGTGGCACGACCCTGGAGTTCCTCTCGCCTTTCCTGTGGAGAGCGCCTCCTCTTGAGATGCGACGGGAACGCCGGGAATTCTTTCCCTACGAAACAGGGAAAGGATCCCTCATCTCGAGCTAGGAGGCGGAAACGGGGCTCCCCTGGATGTGTGCGGGACACCACGTGCTTCCTCTCGAGTGCAGACGGCTTTTTCGGGGAACTTCTTGAGTTGCAGCAAGGGTGTGAAGGACCCTTTGGAAGTTCCAGTGGTTAGATGTGAATGGCCTCGAGAAGCCTCAGCGGAAATGGGCCTCATCTCGCCTGGAGGGCAAAACCTCCTGGATTTTCTCGAGTTGCGGCAGGTGCTCTCGAATTACGACGGGGACCTGAGGGAACCGCTCTGGTGGCCTCAGGAAAGGCCAGTCCCCATGCGAGTTCCTCGGGGGCCTCTCGGGATTCCTCTCCCGTCGATGCCGGGGCCTAAGACCTTGTGTGGAGTCGGGGCCGGAACCTGAGGATTCCTCTCCAGTGCTGACGTGGATCTTGGGGTACTTCTGGAGTCTCCCCAGGGGAGTCAGTCCTCGTCTCGAATGCGGGCATGCACTTGTGCTTTCCTCCAGAGCGGTAGCAGCAGTGTCACGCAGTCCGCCGCGTGGATCAAAGGATCTATGGTTTTCCCTCGAGTCTTTCCCACGAGGCTTTCCCACGAGGCTTTCCCACAGGGCTGTCCCACGTGCACACGTGGTGGGAGTGGATCCTCGGCTTGAACGTCAAGGCAGTGCAGGGAAAACAGGTTCCTCTTTAATGGACTGACACATCTGGGGGACTCTTGGAATGGTGGCACGACCCTGGAGTTCCTCTCGCCTTTCCTGTGGAGAGCGCCTCCTCTTCAGATGCGACGGGAATGCCGGGAATTCTTTCCCTAAGAAACAGGGAAAGGATCCCTCATCTCGAGCTAGGAGGCGGAAACGGGGCTCCCCTGGATGTGTGTGGGACCCCACGTGCTTCCTCTCGAGTGGAGACGGGTATGTCGGGGAACTTCTTGAGTTGCAGCAAGGGTGTGAAGGACCCTTTGGAAATTCCAGTGGTTAGATGTGATTAGCCTCGAGAAGCCTCAGCGGAAATGGCCCTCATCTCGCCTGGAGGGCAAAACCTCCTGGATTTTCTCGAGTTGCGGCAGGTGCTCTCGACTTACGACGGGGACCTCAGGGACCCGCTCTGGTGGCCTCAGGAAAGACCAGCCCCCATGCGAGTTCCTCGGGGGCCTCTCGGGATTCCTCTCCCATCGATGCCGGGGCCTAAGACCTTGTGTGGAGTCGGGGCCGGAACCTGAGGATTCCTCTCCAGTGCTGACATGGATCTTGGGGTATATCTGGAGTCTCCCCAGGGGAGTCAGTCCTCGTCTCGAATGCGGGCATTCACTTGCGCTTTCCTCCAGAGGGGTAGCAGCAGTGTCACGCAGACCGCCGCGTGGATCAAAGGATCTATGGTTTTCCCTCGAGTCTATCACATGAGGCTTTCCAACGAGGCTTTCCCACAGGGCTGTCCCACGAGCACACGTGGTGGGAGTCAATCCTCGGCTTGAATGTCAAGGCAGTGCAGGGAAAACAGGTTCCTCTGGAATGGACAGACACATCTGGGGTCTCTTGGAATGGTGTCACGACCCTGGAGTTCCTCTCGCCTTTTCTGTGGGAGCGCCTCCTCTTGAGATGCGACGGGAACGCCGGGAATTCTTTCCCTACGAAACAGGGAAAGGATCCCTCATCTCGACCTAGGAGACGGAAACGGGGCTCCCCTGGATGTGTGAGGGACCCTCGTGCTTCCTCTTGAGTGGAGACGGGTATGTCGGGGAAATTCTAGAGTTGCAGCAAGGGTGTGAAGGACCCTTTGGAAGTTCAAGTGGTTAGATGTGATTAGCCTCGA
Organism: Ovis canadensis; assembly: GCF_042477335.2. Taxonomy (NCBI): domain Eukaryota; kingdom Metazoa; phylum Chordata; class Mammalia; order Artiodactyla; family Bovidae; genus Ovis; species Ovis canadensis. The sequence continues at coordinate 1,619,438 of NC_091262.1, read as the reverse complement.
GAAGCCTCAGCGGAAATGGGCCTCATCTCGCCTGGAGGGCAAAACCTCCTGGATTTTCTCGAGTTGCGGCATGTGCTCTCGACTTACGACGGGGAACTCAGGGACCCGCTCTGGTGGCCTCAGGAAAGGCCAGTCCCCATGCGAGTTCCTCTGGGGCCTCTCGGGATTCCTCTCCCGTCGATGCCGGGGCCTAAGACCTTGTGTGGAGTCGGGGACGGAACCTGAGGATTCCTCTCCAGTGCTGACATGGATCTTGGGGTAATTCTGGAGTCTCCCCAGGGGAGTCAGTCCTCGTCTCGAATGCGGGCATGCACTTGCGCTTTCCTCCAGAGCGGTAGCATCAGTGTCACGCAGTCCGCCGCGTGGATCAAAGGATCTATGGTTTTCCCTCGAGTCTTTCCCACGAGGCTTTCCAACGAGGCTTTCCCACAGGGCTGTCCCACGTGCACACGTGGTGGGAGTCGATCCTCGGCTTGAACGTCAAGGCAGTGCAGGGAAAACAGGTTCCTCTGGAATGGACTGACACATCTGGGGGACTCTTGGAATGGTGTCATGACCATGGAGTTCCTCTCGCCTTTCCTGTGGAGAGCGCCTCCTCTTGAGATGCGACGGGAACGCCGGGAATTCTTTCCCTACGAAACAGGGAAAGGATCCCTCATCTCGAGCTAGGAGGCGGAAACGGGGCTCCCCTGGTTGTGTGCGGGACCCCACGTGCTTCCTCTCGAGTGGAGACGGGTATGTTGCGGAACTGCTTCAGTTGCAGCAAGGGTGTGAAGGACCCTTTGGAAGTTCCAGTGGTTAGATGTGAATGGCCTCGAGAAGCCTCAGCGGAAATGGGCCTCATCTCTCCTGGAGGGCAAAACCTCCTGGATTTTCTCGAGTTGCTGCAGGTGCTCTCGACTTACGACGGGGACCTCAGGGAACCGCTCTGGTGGCCTCAGGAAAGGCCAGTCCCCATGCGAGTTCCTCGGGGGCCTCTCGGGATTCCTCTCCCGTCGATGCCGGGGCCTAAGACCTTGTGTGGAGTCGGGGCCGGAACCTGAGGATTCCTCTCCAGTGCTGACATGGATCTTGGGGTACTTCTGGAGTCTCCTCAGGGGAGTCAGTCCTCGTCTCGAATGCGGGCATGCACTTGTGCTTTCCTCCAGAACGGTGGCAGCAGTGTCACGCAGTCCGCCGCGTGGTTCATAGGATCTATGGTTTTCCCTCGAGTCTTTCCCACGAGGCTTTCCCACGAGGCTTTCCCACAGGGCTGTCCCATGTGCACACGTGGTGGGAGTCGATCCTCGGCTTGAACGTCAAGGCAGTGCAGGGAAAACAGGTTCCTCTGGAATGGACTGACACATCTGGGGGACTCTTGGAATGGTGGCACGACCCTGGAGATCCTCTCGCCTTTCCTGTGGAGAGCGCCTCCTCTTGAGATGCGACGGGAACGCCGGGAATTCTTTCCCTACAAAACAGGGAAAGGATCCCTCATCTCGAGCTAGGAGGCGGAAACGGGGCTCCCCTGGATGTGTGCGGGACACCACGTGCTTCCTCTCGAGTGCAGACGGCTTTGTCGGGGAACTTCTTGAGTTGCAGCAAGGGTGTGAAGGACCCTTTGGAAGTTCCAGTGGTTAGATGTGATTGGCCTCGAGAAGCCTCAGCGGAAATGGGCCTCATCTCGCCTGGAGGGCAAAACCTCCTGGATTTTCTCGAGTTGCGGCAGGTGCTCTCGACTTACGACGGGGACCTGAGGGAACCGCTCTGGTGGCCTCAGGAAAGGCCAGTCCCCATGCGAGTTCCTCGGGGGCCTCTCGGGATTCCTCTCCCGTCGATGCCGGGGCCTAAGACCTTGTGTGGAGTCGGGGCCGGAACCTGAGGATTCCTCTCCAGTGCTGACATGGATCTTGGGGTACTTCTGGAGTCTCCCCAGGGGAGTCAGTCCTCGTCTCGAATGCGGGCATGCACTTGCGCTTTCCTCCAGAGCGGTAGCAGCAGTGTCACGCAGTCCGCCGCGTGGATCAAAGGATCTATGGTTTTCCCTCGAGTCTTTCCCACGAGGCTTTCCCACGAGGCTTTCCCACAGGGCTGTCCCACGTGCACACGTGGTGGGAGTCGATCCTCGGCTTGAACGTCAAGGCAGTGCAGGGAAAACAGGTTCCTCTGGAATGGACTGACACATCTGGGGGACTCTTGGAATGGTGGCATGACCCTGGAGTTCTTCTCGCCTTTCCTGTGGAGAGCGCCTCCTCTTGAGATGCGACGGGAACGCCGGGAATTCTTTCCCTACGAAACAGGGAAAGGATCCCTCATCTCGAGCTAGGAGGCAGAAACGGGGCTCCCCTGGATGTGTGCGGGACCCCACGTGCTTCCTCTCGAGTGGAGACGGGTATGTCGGGGAACTTCTTGAGTTGCAGCAAGGGTGTGAAGGACCCTTTGGAAGTTCCAGTGGTTAGATGTGATTGGCCTCGAGAAGCCTCAGCGGAAATGGGCCTCATCTCGCCTGGAGGGCAAAACCTTCTGGATTTTCTCGAGTTGCGGCAGGTGCTCTCGACTTACGACGAGGACCTCAGGGACCCGCTCTGGTGGCCTTAGGAAAGGCCAGTCCCCATGCGAGTTCCTCGGGGGCCTCTGGGGATTCCTCTCCCATCTATGCCGGGGCCTAAGACCTTGTGTGGAGTCGGGGCCGGAACCTGAGGATTCCTCTCCAGTGCTGACATGTATCTTGGGGTACTTCTGTAGTCTCCCCAGGGGAGTCAGTCCTCGTCTCGAATGCGGGCATGCACTTGCGCTTTCCTCCAGAGCGGTAGCAGCAGTGTCACGCAGTCCGCCGCATGGATCAAAGGATCTATGTTTTTCCCTCGAGTCTTTCCCACGAGGCTTTCCCACGAGGCTTTCCCACAGGGCTGTCCCACGTGCACACGTGGTGGGAGTCGATCCTCGGCATGAACGTCAAGGCAGTGCAGGGAAAACAGGTTCCTCTGGAATGGACTGACACATCTGGGGGACTCTTGGAATGGTGTCACGACCCTGGAGTTCCTCTCGCCTGTCCTGTGGAGAGCGCCTCCTCTTGAGATGCGACGGGAACGCCGGGAATTCTTTCCCTAAGAAACAGGGAAAGGATCCCTCATCTCGAGCTAGGAGGCGGAAACGGGGCTCCCCTGGATGTGTGCGGGACCCCACGTGCTTCCTCTCGAGTGGAGACGGGTATGTCGGGGAACTTCTTGAGTTGCAGCAAGGGTGTGAAGGACCCTTTGGAAGTTCCAGTGGTTACATGTGATTGGCCTCGAGAAGCCTCAGCGGAAATGGGCCTCATCTCGCCTGGAGGGCAAAACCTCCTGGGTTTTCTCGAGTTGAGGCAGGTGCTCTCGAATTTCGACGGGGACCCCAGGGACCCGCTCTGGTGGCCTCAGGAAAGGCCAGTCCCCATGCGAGTTCCTCGGGGGCCTCTGGGGATTTCACTCCCGTCGATGTCGGGGCCTAAGACCTTGTGTGGAGTCGGGGCCGGAACCTGAGGATTCCTCTCCAGTGCTGACATGGATCTTGGGGTACTTCTGGAGTCTCCCCAGGGGAGTCAGTCCTCGTCTCGAATGCGGGCATGCACTTGCGCTTTCCTCCAGAGCGGTAGCAGCAGTGTCACGCAGTCCGCCGCGTGGAGCAAAGGATCTATTGTTTTCCCTCGAGTCTTTCTCACGAGGCTTTCCCACGAGGCTTTCCCACAAGGCTGTCCCACCTGCACACGTGGTGTGAGTCGATCCTCGGCTTGAACGTCAAGGCAGTGCAGGGAAAACAGGTTCCTCTGGAATGGACTGACACATCTGGGGGACTCTTGGAATGGTGGCACGACCCTGGAGTTCCTCTCGCCTTTCCTGTGGAGAGCGCCTCCTCTTGAGATGCGACGGGAACGCCGGGAATTCTTTCCCTACGAAACAGGGAAAGGATCCCTCATCTCGAGCTAGGAGGCGGAAACGGGTCTCCCCTGGATGTGTGCGGGACACCACGTGCTTCCTCTCGAGTGCAGACGGGTATGTCGGGGAACTTCTTGAGTTGCAGCAAGGGTGTGAAGGACCCTTTGGAAGTTCCAGTGGTTAGATGTGATTGGCCTCGAGAAGCCTCAGCGGAAATGGGCCTCCTCTCGCCTGGAGGGCAAAACCTCCTGGATTTTCTCGAGTTGCGGCAGGTGCTCTCGACTTTCGACGGGGACCCCAGGGACCCGCTCAGGTGGCCTCAGGAAAGGCCAGTCCCCATGCGAGTTCCTCGGGGGCCTCTGGGGATTCCACTCCCGTCGATGTCGGGGCCTAAGACCTTGTGTGGAGTCGGGGCCGGAACCTGAGGATTCCTCTCCAGTGCTGACATGGATCTTGGGGTACTTCTGGAGTCTCCCCAGGGGAGTCAGTCCTCGTCTCGAATGCGGGCATGCACTTGCGCTTTCCTCCAGAGCGGTAGCAGCAGTGTCACGCAGTCCGCCGCGTGGAGCAAAGGATCTATGGTTTTCCCTCGAGTCTTTCCCACGAGGCTTTCCCACGAGGCTTTCCCACAGGGCTGTCCCATGTGCACACGTGGTGGGAGTCGATCCTCGGCTTGAACGTCAAGGCAGTGCAGGGAAAACAGGTTCCTCTGGAATGGACTGACACATCTGGGGGACTCTTGGAATGGTGTCACGACCCTGGAGTTCCTCTCGCCTGTCCTGTGGAGAGCGCCTCCTCTTGAGATGCGACGGGAACGCCGGGAATTCTTTCCCTACGAAACAGGGAAAGGATCCCTCATCTCGAGCTAGGAGGCGGAAACGGGGCTCCCTGGATGTGTGCGGGACCCCACGTGCTTCCTCTCGAGTGGAGACGGGTATGTCGGGGAACTTCTTGAGTTGCAGCAAGGGTGTGAAGGACCCTTTGGAAGTTCCAGTGGTTAGATGTGATTGGCCTCGAGAATCCTCAGCGGAAATGGGCCTCATCTCGCCTGGAGGGCAAAACATCCTGGATTTTCTCGAGTTGCGGCAGGTGCTCTCGACTTACAACGGGGACCTCAGGGACCCGCTCTGGTGGCCTCAGGAAAGGCCAGTCCCCATGCGAGTTCCTCGGGGGCGTCTCGGGATTCCTCTCCCGTCGATGCCGGGGCCTACGACCTTGTGTGGAGTTGGGGCCGGAACCTGAGGATTCCTCTCCAGTGCTGACATGGATCTTGGGGTACTTCTGGAGTCTCCCCAGGGGAGTGGGTCCTCGTCTCGAATGCGGGCATGCACTTGCGCTTTCCTCCAGAGCGGTAGCAGCAGTGTCACGCAGTCCGCCGCGTGGATCAAAGGATCTATGGTTTTCCCTCGAGTCTTTCCCACGAGGCTTTCCCACGAGGCTTTCCCACAGGGCTGTCCCACGTGCACACGTGGTGGGAGTCGATCCTCGGCTTGAACGTCAAGGCAGTGCAGGGAAAACAGGTTCCTCTGGAATGGACTGACACATCTGGTGGACTCTTGGAATGGTGGCACGACCCTGGAGTTCCTCTCGCCTTTCCTGTGGAGAGCGCCTCCTCTTGAGATGCGACGGGAAAGCCGGGAATTCTTTCCCTACGAAAGAGGGAAAGGATCCCTCATCTCGAGCTAGGAGGCGGAAACGGGGCTCCCCTGGATGTGTGCGGGACACCACGTGCTTCCTCTCGAGTGGAGACGGGTATGTTGGGGAACTTCTTGAGTTGCAGCAAGGGTGTGAAGGACCCTTTGGAAGTTCCAGTGGTTAGATGTGATTGGCCTCGAGAAGCCTCAGCGGAAATGGGCCTCATCTCGCCTGGAGGGCAAAACCTCCTGGATTTTCTCGAGTTGCGGCAGGTGCTCTCGACTTTCGACGGGGACCCCAGGGACCCGCTCTGGTGGCCTCAGGAAAGGCCAGTCCCCATGCGAGTTCCTCGGGGGCCTCTGGGGATTCCACTCCCGTCGATGTCGGGGCCTAAGACCTTGTGTGGAGTCGGGGCCGGAACCTGAGGATTCCTCTCCAGTGCTGACATGGATCTTGGGGTACTTCTGGAGTCTCCCCAGGGGAGTCAGTCCTCGTCTCGAATGCGGGCATGCACTTGCGCTTTCCTCCAGAGCGGTAGCAGCAGTGTCACGCAGTCCGCCGCGTGGAGCAAAGGATCTATTGTTTTCCCTCGAGTCTTTCTCACGAGGCTTTCCCACGAGGCTTTCCCACAAGGCTGTCCCACCTGCACACGTGGTGTGAGTCGATCCTCGGCTTGAACGTCAAGGCAGTGCAGGGAAAACAGGTTCCTCTGGAATGGACTGACACATCTGGGGGACTCTTGGAATGGTGGCACGACCCTGGAGTTCCTCTCGCCTTTCCTGTGGAGAGCGCCTCCTCTTGAGATGCGACGGGAACGCCGGGAATTCTTTCCCTACGAAACAGGGAAAGGATCCCTCATATCGAGCTAGGAGGCGGAAACGGGTCTCCCCTGGATGTGTGCGGGACACCACGTGCTTCCTCTCGAGTGCAGACGGGTATGTCGGGGAACTTCTTGAGTTGCAGCAAGGGTGTGAAGGACCCTTTGGAAGTTCCAGTGGTTAGATGTGATTGGCCTCGAGAAGCCTCAGCGGAAATGGGCCTCATCTCGCCTGGAGGGCAAAACCTCCTGGATTTTCTCGAGTTGCGGCAGGTGCTCTCGACTTTCGACGGGGACCCCAGGGACCCGCTCTGGTGGCCTCAGGAAAGGCCAGTCCCCATGCGAGTTCCTCGGGGGCCTCTGGGGATTCCACTCCCGTCGATGTCAGGGCCTAAGACCTTGTGTGGAGTCGGGGCCGGAACCTGAGGATTCCTCTCCAGTGCTGACATGGATCTTGGGGTACTTCTGGAGTCTCCGCAGGGGAGTCAGTCCTCGTCTCGAATGCGGGCATGCACTTGCGCTTTCCTCCAGAGCGGTAGCAGCAGTGTCACGCAGTCCGCCGCGTGGAGCAAAGGATCTATGGTTTTCCCTCGAGTCTTTCCCACGAGGCTTTCCCACGAGGCTTTCCCACAGGGCTGTCCCATGTGCACACGTGGTGGGAGTCGATCCTCGGCTTGAACGTCAAGGCAGTGCAGGGAAAACAGGTTCCTATGGAATGGACTGACACATCTGGGGGACTCTTGGAATGGTGTCACGACCCTGGAGTTCCTCTCGCCTGTCCTGTGGAGAGCGCCTCCTCTTGAGATGCGACGGGAACGCCGGGAATTCTTTCCCTACGAAACAGGGAAAGGATCCCTCATCTCGAGCTAGGAGGCGGAAACGGGGCTCCCTGGATGTGTGCGGGACCCCACGTGCTTCCTCTCGAGTGGAGACGGGTATGTCGGGGAACTTCTTGAGTTGCAGCAAGGGTGTGAAGGACCCTTTGGAAGTTCCAGTGGTTAGATGTGATTGGCCTCGAGAATCCTCAGCGGAAATGGGCCTCATCTCGCCTGGAGGGCAAAACATCCTGGATTTTCTCGAGTTGCGGCAGGTGCTCTCGACTTACAACGGGGACCTCAGGGACCCGCTCTGGTGGCCTCAGGAAAGGCCAGTCCCCATGCGAGTTCCTCGGGGGCGTCTCGGGATTCCTCTCCCGTCGATGCCGGGGCCTACGACCTTGTGTGGAGTTGGGGCCGGAACCTGAGGATTCCTCTCCAGTGCTGACATGGATCTTGGGGTACTTCTGGAGTCTCCCCAGGGGAGTGGGTCCTCGTCTCGAATGCGGGCATGCACTTGCGCTTTCCTCCAGAGCGGTAGCAGCAGTGTCACGCAGTCCGCCGCGTGGATCAAAGGATCTATGGTTTTCCCTCGAGTCTTTCCCACGAGGCTTTCCCACGAGGCTTTCCCACAGGGCTGTCCCACGTGCACACGTGGTGGGAGTCGATCCTCGGCTTGAACGTCAAGGCAGTGCAGGGAAAACAGGTTCCTCTGGAATGGACTGACACATCTGGTGGACTCTTGGAATGGTGGCACGACCCTGGAGTTCCTCTCGCCTTTCCTGTGGAGAGCGCCTCCTCTTGAGATGCGACGGGAAAGCCGGGAATTCTTTCCCTACGAAAGAGGGAAAGGATCCCTCATCTCGAGCTAGGAGGCGGAAACGGGGCTCCCCTGGATGTGTGCGGGACACCACGTGCTTCCTCTCGAGTGGAGACGGGTATGTTGGGGAACTTCTTGAGTTGCAGCAAGGGTGTGAAGGACCCTTTGGAAGTTCCAGTGGTTAGATGTGATTGGCCTCGAGAAGCCTCAGCGGAAATGGGCCTCATCTCGCCTGGAGGGCAAAACCTCCTGGATTTTCTCGAGTTGCGGCAGGTGCTCTCGACTTTCGACGGGGACCCCAGGGACCCGCTCTGGTGGCCTCAGGAAAGGCCAGTCCCCATGCGAGTTCCTCGGGGGCCTCTGGGGATTCCACTCCCGTCGATGTCGGGGCCTAAGACCTTGTGTGGAGTCGGGGCCGGAACCTGAGGATTCCTCTCCAGTGCTGACATGGATCTTGGGGTACTTCTGGAGTCTCCCCAGGGGAGTCAGTCCTCGTCTCGAATGCGGGCATGCACTTGCGCTTTCCTCCAGAGCGGTAGCAGCAGTGTCACGCAGTCCGCCGCGTGGATCAAAGGATCTATGGTTTTCCCTCGAGTCTTTCCCACGAGGCTTTCCCACGAGGCTTTCCCACAGGGCTGTCCCACGTGCACACGTGGTGGGAGTCGATACTCGGCCTGAACGTCAAGGCAGTGCAGGGAAAACAGGTTCCTCTGGAATGGACTGACACATCTGGGGGACACTTGGAATGGTGTCACGACCCTGGAGTTCCTCTCGCCTTTCCTGTGGAGAGCGCCTCCTCTTGAGATGCGACGGGAACGCTGGGAATTCTTTCCCTACGAAACAGGGAAAGGATCCCTCATCTCGAGCTAGGAGGCAGAAACGTGGCTCCCATGGATGTGTGCGGGACCCCACGTGCTTCCTCTCGAGTGGAGACGGGTATGTCGGGGAACTTCTTGAGTTGCAGCAAGGGTGTGAAGGACCCTTTGGAAGTTCCAGTGGTTAGACGTGATTGGCCTCGAGAAGCCTCAGCGGAAATGGGCCTCATCTCGCCTGGAGGGCAAAACCTCCTGGATTTTCTCGAGTTGCGGCAGGTGCTCTCGACTTACGACGGGGACCTGAGGGACACGCTCTGGTGGCCTCAGGAAAGGCCAGTCCCCATGCGAGTTCCTCGGGGGCGTCTCGGGATTCCTCTCCCGTCGATGCCGGGGCCTAAGACCTAGTGTGGAGTCGGGGCCGGAACCTGAGGATTCCTCTCCAGTGCTGACATGGATCTTGGGGTACTTCTGGAGTCTCCCTAGGGGAGTCAGTCCTCGTCTCGAATGCGGGCATGCACTTGCGCTTTCCTCCAGAGCGGTAGCAGCAGTGTCACGCAGTCCGCCGCGTGGATCAAAGGATGTATGGTTTTCCCTCGAGTCTTTCCCACGAGGCGTTCCCACGAGGCTTTCCCACAGGGCTGTCCCACGTGCACACGTGGTGTGAGTCGATCCTCGGCTTGAACGTCAAGGCAGTGCAGGGAAAACAGGTTCCTCTGGAATGGACTGACACATCTGGGGGACTCTTGGAATGGTGTCACGACCCTGGAGTTCCTCTCGCCTTTCCGGTGGAGAGCGCCTCCTCTTGAGATGCGACGGGAACGCCGGGAATTCTGTCCCTACGAAACAGGGAAAGGATCCCTCATCTCGAGCTAGGAGGCGGAAACGGGGCTCCCCTGGATGTGTGCGGGACACCACGTGCTTCCTCTCGAGTGGAGACGGGTATGTCGGGGAACTTCTTGAGTTGCAGCAAGGGTGTGAAGGACCCTTTGGAAGTTCCAGTGGTTAGATGTGATTGGCCTCGAGAAGCCTCAGCCGAAATGGGCCTCATCTCGCCTGGAGGGCAAAACCTCCTGGATTTTCTCGAGTTGCGGCAGGTGCTCTCGACTTACGACGGGGACCTCAGGGACCCGCTCTGGTGGCCTCAGGAAAGGCCAGTCCCCATGCGAGTTTCTCGGGGGCCTCACGGGAAACCTCTCCCGTCGATGCCGGGGCCTAAGACCTTGTGTGGAGTCGGGGCCGGAACCTGAGGATTCCTCTCCAGTGCTGACATGGATCTTGGGGTACTTCTGGAGTCTCCCCAGGGGAGTCAGTCCTCGTCTCGGATGCGGGCATGCACTTGTGCTTTCCTCCAGAGCGGTAGCAGCAGTGTTACGCAGTCCGCCGCGTGGATCAAAGGATCTATGGTTTTCCCTCGAGACTTTCCAACGAGGCTTTCCCACGAGGCTTTCCCTCAGGGCTGTCCCATGTGCACACGTGGTGGGAGTCGATCCTCGGCTTGAACGTCAAGGCAGTGCAGGGAAAACAGGTTCCTCTGGAATGGACTGACACATCTGGGGGACTCTTGCAATGGTGGCACGACCCTGGAGTTCCTCTCGCCTTTCCTGTGGAGAGCGCCTCCTCTTGAGATGCGACGGGAACGCCGGGAATTCTTTCCCTACGAAACAGGGAAAGGATCCCTCATCTCGAGCTAGGAGGCGGAAACGGGGCTCCCCTGGATGTGTGCGGGACACCACGTGCTTCCTCTCGAGTGCAGACGGCTTTGTCAGGGAACTTCTTGAGTTGCAGCAAGGGTGTGAAGGACCCTTTGGAAGTTCCAGTGGTTAGATGTGATTGGCCTCGAGAAGCCTCAGCGGAAAAGGGCCTCATCTCGCCTGGAGGGCAAAACCTCCTGGATTTTCTCGAGTTGCGGCAGGTGCTCTCGACTTACGACGGGGAATTCAGGGACCCGCTCTGGTGGCCTCAGGAAAGGCCAGTCCCCATGCGAGTTCCTCGGGGGCCTCTCGGGATTCCTCTCCCGTCGATGCCGGGGCCTAAGACCTTGTGTGGAGTCGGGGCCGGAACCTGAGGATTCCTCTCCAGTGCTGACATGGATCTTGGGGTAATTCTGGAGTCTCCCCAGGGGAGTCAGTCCTCGTCTCGAATGCGGGCATGCACTTGCGCTTTCCTCCAGAGCGGTAGCAGCAGTGTCACGCAGTCCGCCGCGTGGAGCAAAGGATCTATGGTTTTCCCTCGAGTCTTTCCCACGAGGCTTTCCCACGAGGCTTTCCCACAGGGCTGTCCCATGTGCACACGTGGTGGGAGTCGATCCTCGGCTTGAACGTCAAGGCAGTGCAGGGAAAACAGGTTCCTATGGAATGGACTGACACATCTGGGGGACTCTTGGAATGGTGTCACGACCCTGGAGTTCCTCTCGCCTGTCCTGTGGAGAGCGCCTCCTCTTGAGATGCGACGGGAACGCCGGGAATTCTTTCCCTACGAAACAGGGAAAGGATCCCTCATCTCGAGCTAGGAGGCGGAAACGGGGCTCCCTGGATGTGTGCGGGACCCCACGTGCTTCCTCTCGAGTGGAGACGGGTATGTCGGGGAACTTCTTGAGTTGCAGCAAGGGTGTGAAGGACCCTTTGGAAGTTCCAGTGGTTAGATGTGATTGGCCTCGAGAATCCTCAGCGGAAATGGGCCTCATCTCGCCTGGAGGGCAAAACATCCTGGATTTTCTCGAGTTGCGGCAGGTGCTCTCGACTTACAACGGGGACCTCAGGGACCCGCTCTGGTGGCCTCAGGAAAGGCCAGTCCCCATGCGAGTTCCTCGGGGGCGTCTCGGGATTCCTCTCCCGTCGATGCCGGGGCCTACGACCTTGTGTGGAGTTGGGGCCGGAACCTGAGGATTCCTCTCCAGTGCTGACATGGATCTTGGGGTACTTCTGGAGTCTCCCCAGGGGAGTGGGTCCTCGTCTCGAATGCGGGCATGCACTTGCGCTTTCCTCCAGAGCGGTAGCAGCAGTGTCACGCAGTCCGCCGCGTGGATCAAAGGATCTATGGTTTTCCCTCGAGTCTTTCCCACGAGGCTTTCCCACGAGGCTTTCCCACAGGGCTGTCCCACGTGCACACGTGGTGGGAGTCGATCCTCGGCTTGAACGTCAAGGCAGTGCAGGGAAAACAGGTTCCTCTGGAATGGACTGACACATCTGGTGGACTCTTGGAATGGTGGCACGACCCTGGAGTTCCTCTCGCCTTTCCTGTGGAGAGCGCCTCCTCTTGAGATGCGACGGGAAAGCCGGGAATTCTTTCCCTACGAAAGAGGGAAAGGATCCCTCATCTCGAGCTAGGAGGCGGAAACGGGGCTCCCCTGGATGTGTGCGGGACACCACGTGCTTCCTCTCGAGTGGAGACGGGTATGTTGGGGAACTTCTTGAGTTGCAGCAAGGGTGTGAAGGACCCTTTGGAAGTTCCAGTGGTTAGATGTGATTGGCCTCGAGAAGCCTCAGCGGAAATGGGCCTCATCTCGCCTGGAGGGCAAAACCTCCTGGATTTTCTCGAGTTGCGGCAGGTGCTCTCGACTTTCGACGGGGACCCCAGGGACCCGCTCTGGTGGCCTCAGGAAAGGCCAGTCCCCATGCGAGTTCCTCGGGGGCCTCTGGGGATTCCACTCCCGTCGATGTCGGGGCCTAAGACCTTGTGTGGAGTCGGGGCCGGAACCTGAGGATTCCTCTCCAGTGCTGACATGGATCTTGGGGTACTTCTGGAGTCTCCCCAGGGGAGTCAGTCCTCGTCTCGAATGCGGGCATGCACTTGCGCTTTCCTCCAGAGCGGTAGCAGCAGTGTCACGCAGTCCGCCGCGTGGATCAAAGGATCTATGGTTTTCCCTCGAGTCTTTCCCACGAGGCTTTCCCACGAGGCTTTCCCACAGGGCTGTCCCACGTGCACACGTGGTGGGAGTCGATACTCGGCCTGAACGTCAAGGCAGTGCAGGGAAAACAGGTTCCTCTGGAATGGACTGACACATCTGGGGGACACTTGGAATGGTGTCACGACCCTGGAGTTCCTCTCGCCTTTCCTGTGGAGAGCGCCTCCTCTTGAGATGCGACGGGAACGCTGGGAATTCTTTCCCTACGAAACAGGGAAAGGATCCCTCATCTCGAGCTAGGAGGCAGAAACGTGGCTCCCATGGATGTGTGCGGGACCCCACGTGCTTCCTCTCGAGTGGAGACGGGTATGTCGGGGAACTTCTTGAGTTGCAGCAAGGGTGTGAAGGACCCTTTGGAAGTTCCAGTGGTTAGACGTGATTGGCCTCGAGAAGCCTCAGCGGAAATGGGCCTCATCTCGCCTGGAGGGCAAAACCTCCTGGATTTTCTCGAGTTGCGGCAGGTGCTCTCGACTTACGACGGGGACCTGAGGGACACGCTCTGGTGGCCTCAGGAAAGGCCAGTCCCCATGCGAGTTCCTCGGGGGCGTCTCGGGATTCCTCTCCCGTCGATGCCGGGGCCTAAGACCTAGTGTGGAGTCGGGGCCGGAACCTGAGGATTCCTCTCCAGTGCTGACATGGATCTTGGGGTACTTCTGGAGTCTCCCTAGGGGAGTCAGTCCTCGTCTCGAATGCGGGCATGCACTTGCGCTTTCCTCCAGAGCGGTAGCAGCAGTGTCACGCAGTCCGCCGCGTGGATCAAAGGATCTATGGTTTTCCCTCGAGTCTTTCCCACGAGGCGTTCCCACGAGGCTTTCCCACAGGGCTGTCCCACGTGCACACGTGGTGTGAGTCGATCCTCGGCTTGAACGTCAAGGCAGTGCAGGGAAAACAGGTTCCTCTGGAATGGACTGACACATCTGGGGGACTCTTGGAATGGTGTCACGACCCTGGAGTTCCTCTCGCCTTTCCGGTGGAGAGCGCCTCCTCTTGAGATGCGACGGGAACGCCGGGAATTCTGTCCCTACGAAACAGGGAAAGGATCCCTCATCTCGAGCTAGGAGGCGGAAACGGGGCTCCCCTGGATGTGTGCGGGACACCACGTGCTTCCTCTCGAGTGGAGACGGGTATGTCGGGGAACTTCTTGAGTTGCAGCAAGGGTGTGAAGGACCCTTTGGAAGTTCCAGTGGTTAGATGTGATTGGCCTCGAGAAGCCTCAGCCGAAATGGGCCTCATCTCGCCTGGAGGGCAAAACCTCCTGGATTTTCTCGAGTTGCGGCAGGTGCTCTCGACTTACGACGGGGACCTCAGGGACCCGCTCTGGTGGCCTCAGGAAAGGCCAGTCCCCATGCGAGTTTCTCGGGGGCCTCACGGGAAACCTCTCCCGTCGATGCCGGGGCCTAAGACCTTGTGTGGAGTCGGGGCCGGAACCTGAGGATTCCTCTCCAGTGCTGACATGGATCTTGGGGTACTTCTGGAGTCTCCCCAGGGGAGTCAGTCCTCGTCTCGGATGCGGGCATGCACTTGTGCTTTCCTCCAGAGCGGTAGCAGCAGTGTTACGCAGTCCGCCGCGTGGATCAAAGGATCTATGGTTTTCCCTCGAGACTTTCCAACGAGGCTTTCCCACGAGGCTTTCCCTCAGGGCTGTCCCATGTGCACACGTGGTGGGAGTCGATCCTCGGCTTGAACGTCAAGGCAGTGCAGGGAAAACAGGTTCCTCTGGAATGGACTGACACATCTGGGGGACTCTTGCAATGGTGGCACGACCCTGGAGTTCCTCTCGCCTTTCCTGTGGAGAGCGCCTCCTCTTGAGATGCGACGGGAACGCCGGGAATTCTTTCCCTACGAAACAGGGAAAGGATCCCTCATCTCGAGCTAGGAGGCGGAAACGGGGCTCCCCTGGATGTGTGCGGGACACCACGTGCTTCCTCTCGAGTGCAGACGGCTTTGTCAGGGAACTTCTTGAGTTGCAGCAAGGGTGTGAAGGACCCTTTGGAAGTTCCAGTGGTTAGATGTGATTGGCCTCGAGAAGCCTCAGCGGAAAAGGGCCTCATCTCGCCTGGAGGGCAAAACCTCCTGGATTTTCTCGAGTTGCGGCAGGTGCTCTCGACTTACGACGGGGAATTCAGGGACCCGCTCTGGTGGCCTCAGGAAAGGCCAGTCCCCATGCGAGTTCCTCGGGGGCCTCTCGGGATTCCTCTCCCGTCGATGCCGGGGCCTAAGACCTTGTGTGGAGTCGGGGCCGGAACCTGAGGATTCCTCTCCAGTGCTGACATGGATCTTGGGGTAATTCTGGAGTCTCCCCAGGGGAGTCAGTCCTCGTCTCGAATGCGGGCATGCACTTGCGCTTTCCTCCAGAGCGGTAGCAGCAGTGTCACGCAGTCCGCCGCGTGGATCAAAGGATCTATGGTTTTCCCTCGAGTCTTTCCCACGAGGTTTCCCACGAGGCTTTCCCACAGGGCTGTCCCATGTGCACACGTGGTGGGAGTCGATCCTCGGCTTGAACGTCAAGGCAGTGCAGGGAAAACAGGTTCCGCTCGAATGGACTGACACATCTGGGGGACTCTTGGAATGGTGGCACGACCCTGGAGTTCCTCTCGCCTTTCCTGTGGAGAGCGCCTCCTCTTTAGATGCGACGGGAAGGCCGGGAATTCTTTCCCTACCAAACAGGGAAAGGATCCCTCATCTCCAGCTAGGAGGCGGAAACGGGGCTCCCCTGGATGTGTGCGGGACACCACGTGCTTCTTCTCGAGTGGAGACGGGTATGTCGGGGAACTTCTTGAGTTGCAGCAAGGGTGTGAAGGACCCTTTGGAAGTTCCAGTGGTTAGATGTGATTGGCCTCGAGAAGCCTCAGCGGAAATGGGCCTCATCTCGCCTGGAGGGCAAAACCTCCTGGATTTTCTCGAGTTGCGGCAAGTGCTCTCGACTTACGATGGGGACCTCAGGGAACCGCTCTGGTGGCCTCAGGAAAGGCCAGTCCCCATGCGAGTTCCTCGGGGGCGTCTCGGGATTCCTCTCCCGTCGATACCGGGGCCTAAGACCTTGTGTGGAATCGGGGCCGGAACCTGAGGATTCCTCTCCAGTGCTGACATGGATCTTGGGGTACTTCTGGAGTCTCCCCAGGGGAGTCAGTCCTCGTCTCGAATACGGGCATGCACTTGCGCTTTCCTCCAGAGCGGTAGCAGCAGTGTCACGCAGTCCGCCGCGTGGATCAAAGGATCTATGGTTTTCCCTCGAGTCTTTCCCACGAGGCTTTCCCACGAGGCTTTCCCACAGGGCTGTCCCACGTGCACACGTGGTGGGAGTCGATCCTCGGCTTGAACGTCAAGGCAGTGCAGGGAAAACAGGTTCCTCTGGAATGGACTGACACATCTGGGGGACTCTTGTAATGGTGGCACGACCCTGGAGTTCCTCTCGCCTTTCCTGTGGAGAGCGCCTCCTCTTGAGATGCGACGGGAACGCCGGGAATTCTTTCCCTACGAAACAGGGAAAGGATCCCTCATCTCGAGCTAGGAGGCGGAAACGGGGCTCCCCTGGATGTGTGCGGGACCCCACGTGCTTCCTCTCGAGTGCAGACGGCTTTTTCGGGGAACATCTTGAGTTGCAGCAAGGGTGTGAAGGACCCTTTGGAAGTTCCAGTGGTTAGATGTGATTAGCCTCGAGAAGCCTCAGCGGAAATGGGCCTCATCTCGCCTGGAGGGCAAAACCTCCTGGAATTTCTCGTGTTGCGGCAGGTGCTCTCGACTTACGACGGGGACCTCGGGGACACGCTCTGGTGGCCTCAGGAAAGGCCAGTCCCCATGCGAGTTCCTCGGGGGCCTCTGGGGATTCCTCTCCCGTCGATGCCGGGGCCTAAGACCTTGTGTGGTGTCGGGGCCGGAACCTGAGGATTCCTCTGCAGTGCTGACATGGATCTTGGGGTACTTCTGGAGTCTCCCCAGGGGAGTCAGTCCTCGTCTCGAATGCGGGCATGCACTTGCGCTTTCCTCCAGATCGGTAGCAGCAGTGTCACGCAGTCTGAAGCGTGGATCACAGGATCTATGGTTTTCCCTCGAGTCTTTCCCACGAGGCTTTCCCACGAGGCTTTCCCACAGGGCTGTCCCACGTGCACACGTGGTGGGAGTCGATCCTCAGCTTGAACGTCAACGCAGTGCAGGGAAAACAGGTTCCTCTGGAATGGACTGACACATCTGGGGGTCTCTTGGAATGTTGGCACGACCCTGGAGTTCCTCTCGCCTTTCCTGTGGAGAGCGCCTCCTCTTGAGATGCGACGGGAACGCCGAGAATTCTTTCCCTACGAAACAGGGAAAGGATCCCTCATCTCGAGCTAGGAGGAGGAAACGGTTCTCCCCTGGATGTGTGTGGGACCCCACGTGCTTCCTCTGGAGTGGAGACGGGTATGTCGGGGAACTTCTTGAGTCGCAGCAAGGGTGTGAAGGACCCGTTGGAAGTTCCAGTATTTAGACGTGATTAACCTCGAGAAGCCTCAGCGGAAATGGGCCTCATCTCGCCTGGAGGGCAAAACCTCCTGGATTTTCTCGAGTTGCGGCAGGTGCTCTCGACTTACGACGGGGACCTCAGGGACCCGCTCTGGTGGCCTCAGGAAAGGCCAGTCCCCATGCGAGTTCCACGGGGGCCTCTCGGGATTCCTCTCCCGTCGATGCCGGGGCCTAAGACCTTGTGTGGAGTCGGGGCCGGAACCTGAGGTTTCCTCTCCAGTGCTGACATGGATCTTGGGGTAATTCTGGAGTCTCCCCAGGGGAGTCAGTCCTCGTCTCGAATGCGGGCATGCACTTGCGCTTTCCTCCAGCGCGGTAGCAGCAGTGTCACGCAGTCCGCCGAGTGGATCAAAGGATCTATGGTTTTCCCTCGAGTCTTTCCCACGAGGCTTTCCCACGAGGCTTTCCCACAGGGCTGTCCCACGTGCACACGTGGTGGGAGTCGATCCTCGGCTTGAACGTCAAGGCAGTGCAGGGAAAACAGGTTCCTCTGGAATGGACTGACACATCTGGGGGACTCTTGGAATGGTGGCACGACCCTGGAGTTCCTCTCGCCTTTCCTGTGGAGAGCGCCTCCTCTTGAGATGCGACGGGAACGCCGGGAATTCTTTCCCTACGAAACAGGGAAAGGATCCCTCATCTCGAGCTAGGAGGCGGAAACGGGGCTCCCCTGGATGTGTGCGGGACCCCACGTGCTTCCTCTGGAGTGGAGACGGGTATGTCGGGGAACTTCTTGAGTTGCAGCAAGGGTGTGAAGGACCCTTTGGAAGTTCCAGTGGTAGACGTGATTAGCCTCGAGAAGCCTCAGCGGAAATGGGCCTCATCTCGCCTGGAGGGCAAAACCTCCTGGATTTTCTCGAGTTGCGGCAGGTGCTCTCGACTTAAGACGGGGACCTCAGGGACCCGCTCTGGTGGCCTCAGGAAAGGCCAGTCACCATGCGAGTTCCTCGGGGGCCTCTCGGGATTCCTCTCCCGTCGATGCCGGGGCCTAAGACCTTGTGTGGAGTCGGGGCCGGAACCTGAGGATTCCTCTCCAGTGCTGACATGGATCTTGGGGTACTTCTGGAGTTTCCCCAGGGGAGTCAGTCCTCGTCTCGAATGCGGGCATGCACTTGCGCTTTCCTCCAGAGCGGTAGCAGCAGTGTCACGCAGACCGCCGCGTGGATCAAAGGATCTATGGTTTTCCCTCGAGTCTTTCACACCAGGCTTTCCCACGAGGCTTTCCCACAGGGCTGTCCCACGAGCACACGTGGTGGGAGTCAATCCTCGGCTTGAATGTCAAGGCAGTGCAGGGAAAACAGGTTCCTCTGTAATGGACAGACACATCTGGGGTCTCTTGGAATGGTCGCACGACCCTGGAGTTCCTCTCGCCTTTTCTGTGGGAGCGCCTCCTCTTGAGATGCGACGGTAACGCCGGGAATTCTTTCCCTACGAAACAGGGAAAGGATCCCTCATCTCGACCTAGGAGACGGAAACGGGGCTCCCCTGGATGTGTGAGGGACCCTCGTGCTTCCTCTTGAGTGGAGACGGGTATGTCGGGGAACTTCTAGAGTTGCAGCAAGGGTGTGAAGTACCCTTTGGAAGTTCCAGTGGTTAGATGTGATTAGCCTCGAGAAGCCTCAGCGGAAATGGGCCTCATCTCGCCTGGAGGGCAAAACCTCCTGGATTTTCTCGAGTTGCGGCATGTGCTCTCGACTTACGACGGGGACCTCAGGGACCCGCTCTGGTGACCTCAGGAAAGGCCAGTCCCCATGCGAGTTCCTCTGGGGCCTCTCGGGATTCCTCTCCCGTCGATGCCGGGGCCTAAGACCTTGTGTGGAGTCGGGGCCGGAACCTGAGGTTTCCTCTCCAGTGCTGACATGGATCTTGGGGTAATTCTGGAGTCTCCCCAGGGGAGTCAGTCCTCGTCTCGAATGCGGGCATGCACTTGCGCTTTCCTCCAGCGCGGTAGCAGCAGTGTCACGCAGTCCGCCGAGTGGATCAAAGGATCTATGGTTTTCCCTCGAGTCTTTCCCACGAGGCTTTCCCACGAGGCTTTCCCACAGGGCTGTCCCACGTGCACACGTGGTGGGAGTCGATCCTCGGCTTGAACGTCAAGGCAGTGCAGGGAAAACAGGTTCCTCTGGAATGGACTGACACATCTGGGGGACTCTTGGAATGGTGGCACGACCCTGGAGTTCCTCTCGCCTTTCCTGTGGAGAGCGCCTCCTCTTGAGATGCGACGGGAACGCCGGGAATTCTTTCCCTACGAAACAGGGAAAGGATCCCTCATCTCGAGCTAGGAGGCGGAAACGGGGCTCCCCTGGATGTGTGCGGGACCCCACGTGCTTCCTCTCGAGTGGAGACGGGTATGTCGGGGAACTTCTTGAGTTGCAGCAAGGGTGTGAAGGACCCTTTGGAAGTTCCAGTGGTAGACGTGATTAGCCTCGAGAAGCCTCAGCGGAAATGGGCCTCATCTCGCCTGGAGGGCAAAACCTCCTGGATTTTCTCGAGTTGCGGCAGGTGCTCTCGACTTAAGACGGGGACCTCAGGGACCCGCTCTGGTGGCCTCAGGAAAGGCCAGTCACCATGCGAGTTCCTCGGGGGCCTCTCGGGATTCCTCTCCCGTCGATGCCGGGGCCTAAGACCTTGTGTGGAGTCGGGGCCGGAACCTGAGGATTCCTCTCCAGTGCTGACATGGATCTTGGGGTACTTCTGGAGTTTCCCCAGGGGAGTCAGTCCTCGTCTCGAATGCGGGCATGCACTTGCGCTTTCCTCCAGAGCGGTAGCAGCAGTGTCACGCAGACCGCCGCGTGGATCAAAGGATCTATGGTTTTCCCTCGAGTCTTTCACACCAGGCTTTCCATCGAGGCTTTCCCACAGGGCTGTCCCACGAGCACACGTGGTGGGAGTCAATCCTCGGCTTGAATGTCAAGGCAGTGCAGGGAAAACAGGTTCCGCTCGAATGGACTGACACATCTGGGGGACTCTTGGAATGGTCGCACGACCCTGGAGTTCCTCTCGCCTTTTCTGTGGGAGCGCCTCCTCTTGAGATGCGACGGTAACGCCGGGAATTCTTTCCCTACGAAACAGGGAAAGGATCCCTCATCTCGACGTAGGAGACGGAAACGGGGCTCCCCTGGATGTGTGAGGGACCCTCGTGCTTCCTCTTGAGTGGAGACGGGTATGTCGGGGAACTTCTAGAGTTGCAGCAAGGGTGTGAAGTACCCTTTGGAAGTTCCAGTGGTTAGATGTGATTAGCCTCGAGAAGCCTCAGCGGAAATGGGCCTCATCTCGCCTGGAGGGCAAAACCTCCTGGATTTTCTCGAGTTGCGGCATGTGCTCTCGACTTACGTCGGGGACCTCAGGGACCCGCTCTGATGACCTCAGGAAAGGCCAGTCCCCATGCGAGTTCCTCTGGGGCCTCTCGGGATTCCTCTCCCGTCGATGCCGGGGCCTAAGACCTTGTGTGGAGTCGGGGCCGGAACCTGAGGTTTCCTCTCCAGTGCTGACATGGATCTTGGGGTAATTCTGGAGTCTCCCCAGGGGAGTCAGTCCTCGTCTCGAATGCGGGCATGCACTTGCGCTTTCCTCCAGCGCGGTAGCAGCAGTGTCACGCAGTCCGCCGAGTGGATCAAAGGATCTATGGTTTTCCCTCGAGTCTTTCCCACGAGGCTTTCCCACGAGGCTTTCCCACAGGGCTGTCCCACGTGCACACGTGGTGGGAGTCGATCCTCGGCTTGAACGTCAAGGCAGTGCAGGGAAAACAGGTTCCTCTGGAATGGACTGACACATCTGGGGGACTCTTGGAATGGTGGCACTACCCTGGAGTTCCTCTCGCCTTTCCTGTGGAGAGCGCCTCCTCTTGAGATGCGACGGGAACGCCGGGAATTCTTTCCCTACGAAACAGGGAAAGGATCCCTCATCTCGAGCTAGGAGGCGGAAACGGGGCTCCCCTGGATGTGTGCGGGACCCCACGTGCTTCCTCTCGAGTGGAGACGGGTATGTCGGGGAACTTCTTGAGTTGCAGCAAGGGTGTGAAGGACCCTTTGGAAGTTCCAGTGGTAGACGTGATTAGCCTCGAGAAGCCTCAGCGGAAATGGGCCTCATCTCGCCTGGAGGGCAAAACCTCCTGGATTTTCTCGAGTTGCGGCAGGTGCTCTCGACTTAAGACGGGGACCTCAGGGACCCGCTCTGGTGGCCTCAGGAAAGGCCAGTCCCCATGCGAGTTCCTCGGGGGCCTCTCGGGATTTCTCTCCCGTCGATGCCGGGGCCTAAGACCTTGTGTGGAGTCGGGGCTGGAACCTGAGGATTCCTCTCCAGTGCTGACATGGATCTTGGGGTACTTCTGGAGTCTCCCCAGGGGAGTCAGTCCTCGTCTCGAATGCGGGCATGCACTTGCGCTTTCCTCCAGAGCGGTAGCAGCAGTGTCACGCAGTCCGCCGCGTGGATCAAAGGATCTATGGTTTTCCCTCGAGTCTTTCCCACGAGGCTTTCCCACGAGGCTTTCCCACAGGGCTGTCCCACGTGCACACGTGGTGGGAGTCGATCCTCGGCTTGAACGTCAAGGCAGTGCAGGGAAAACAGGTTCCTCTGGAATGGACTGACACATCTGGGGGTCTCTTGGAATGGTTTCACGACCATGGAGTTCCTCTCGCCTTTCCTGTGGAGAGCGCCTCCTCTTGAGATGCGACGGGAACGCCGGGAATTCTTTCCCTACGAAACAGGGAAAGGATCCCTCATCTCGAGCTAGGAGGCGGAAACGGGGCTCCCCTGGATGTGTGCGGGACCCCACGTGCTTCCTCTCGAGTGGAGACGGGTATGTCGGGGAAGTTCTTGAGTTGCAGCAATGGTGTGAAGGACCCTTTGGAAGTTCCAGTGGTTAGATGTGAATGGCCTCGAGAAGCCTCAGCGGAAATGGGCCTCATCTCGCCTGGAGGGCAAAACCTCCTGGATTTTCTCGAGTTGCGGCAGGTGCTCTCGAATTACGACGGAGACCTGAGGGAACCGCTCTGGTGGCCTCAGGAAAGGCCAGTCCCCATGCGAGTTCCTCGGGGGCCTCTCGGGATTCCTCTCCCGTCGATGCCGGGGCCTAAGACCTTGTGTGGAGTCGGGGCCGGAACCTGAGGATTCCTCTCCAGTGCTGACATGGATCTTGGGGTATTTCTGGAGTCTCCCCAGGGGAGTCAGTCCTCGTCTCGAATGCGGGCATGCACTTCCGCTTTCCTCCAGAGCGGTAGCAGCAGTGTCACGCAGTCCGCCGCGTGGATCAAAGGATCTATGGTTTTCCCTCGAGTCTTTCCCAAGAGGCTTTCCCACGAGGCTTTCCCACAGGGCTGTCCCACGTGCACACGTGGTGGGAGTCGATCCTCGGCTTGAACGTCAAGGCAGTGCAGGGAAAACAGGTTCCTCTTTAATGGACTGACACATCTGGGGGTCTCTTGGAATGGTGTCACGACCATGGAGTTCCTCTCGCCTTTCCTGTGGAGAGCGCCTCCTCTTGAGATGCGACGGGAACGCCGGGAATTCTTTCCCTACGAAACAGGGAAAGGATCCCTCATCTCGAGCTAGGAGGCGGAAACGGGGCTCCCCTGGATGTGTGCGGGACCCCACGTACTTCCTCTCGAGTGGAGACGGGTATGTCGGGGAACTTCTTGAGTTGCAGCAATGGTGTGAAAGACCCTTTGGAAGTTCCAGTGGTTAGATGTGAATGGCCTCGAGAAGCCTCAGCGGAAATGGGCCTCATCTCGCCTGGAGGGCAAAACCTCCTGGATTTTCTCGAGTTGCGGCAGGTGCTCTCGAATTACGACGGGGACCTCAGGGAACCGCTCTGGTGGCCTCAGGAAAGGCCAGTCCCCATGCGAGTTTCTCGGGGGCCTCTCGGGAAACCTCTCCCGTCGATGCCGGGGCCTAAGACCTTGTGTGGAGTCGGGGCCGGAACCTGAGGATTCCTCTCCAGTGCTGACATGGATCTTGGGGTACTTCTGGAGTCTCCCCAGGGGAGTCAGTCCTCGTCTCGGATGCGGGCATGCACTTGTGCTTTCCACCAGAGCGGTAGCAGCAGTGTTACGCAGTCCGCCGCGTGGATCAAAGGATCTATGGTTTTCCCTCGAGTCTTTCCCACGAGGCTTTCCCACGAGGCTTTCCCACAGGGCTGTTCCATGTGCACACGTGGTGGGAGTCGATCCTCGGCTTGAACGTCAAGGCAGTGCAGGGAAAACAGGTTCCTCTGGAATGGACTGACACATCTGGGGGACTCTTGCAATGGTGGCACGACCCTGGAGTTCCTCTCGCCTTTCCTGTGGAGAGCGCCTCCTCTTGAGATGCGACGGGAACGCCGGGAATTCTTTCCCTACGAAACAGGGAAAGGATCCCTCATCTCGAGCTAGGAGGCGGAAACGGGGCTCCCCTGGATGTGTGCGGGACACCACGTGCTTCCTCTCGAGTGCAGACGGCTTTGTCGGGGAACTTCTTGAGTTGCAGCAAGGGTGTGAAGGACCCTTTGGAAGTTCCAGTGGTTAGATGTGATTGGCCTCGAGAAGCCTCAGCGGAAATGGGCTTCATCTCGCCTGGAGGGCAAAACCTCCTGGATTTTCTCGAGTTGCGGCAGGTGCTCTCGACTTACGACGGGGAATTCAGGGACCCGCTCTGGTGGCCTCAGGAAAGGCCAGTCCCCATGCGAGTTCCTCGGGGGCCTCTCGGGATTCCTCTCCCGTCGATGCCGGGGCCTAAGACCTTGTGTGGAGTCGGGGCCGGAACCTGAGGATTCCTCTCCAGTGCTGACATGGATCTTGGGGTAATTCTGGAGTCTCCCCAGGGGAGTCAGTCCTCGTCTCGAATGCGGGCATGCACTTGCGCTTTCCTCCAGAGCGGTAGCAGCAGTGTCACGCAGTCCGCCGCGTGGATCAAAGGATCTATGGTTTTCCCTCGAGTCTTTCCCACGAGGCTTTCCCACGAGGCTTTCCCACAGGGCTGTCCCATGTGCACACGTGGTGGGAGTCGATCCTCGGCTTGAACGTCAAGGCAGTGCAGGGAAAACATGTTCCGCTCGAATGGACTGACACATCTGGGGGACTCTTGGAATGGTGGCACGACCCTGGAGTTCCTCTCGCCTTTCCTGTGGAGAGCGCCTCCTCTTGAGATGCGACGGGAACGCCGGGAATTCTTTCCCTATGAAACAGGGAAAGGATCCCTCATCTCGAGCTAGGAGGCGGAAACGGGGCTCCCCTGGATGTGTGCGGGACACCACGTGCTTCCTCTCGAGTGGAGACGGGTATGTCGGGGAACTTCTTGAGTAGCAGCAAGGGTGTGAAGGACCCTTTGGAAGTTCCAGTGGTTAGATGTGATTGGCCTCGAGAAGCCTCAGCGGAAATGGGCCTCATCTCGCCTGGAGGGCAAAACCTCCTGGATTTTCTCGAGTTGCGGCAGGTGCTCTCGACTTACGATGGGGACCTCAGGGAACCGCTCTGGTGGCCTCAGGAAAGGCCAGTCCCCATGCGAGTTCCTCGGGGGCGTCTCGGGATTCCTCTCCCGTCGATACCGGGGCCTAAGACCTTGTGTGGAGTCGGGGCCGGAACCTGAGGATTCCTCTGCAGTGCTGACATGGATCTTGGGGTACTTCTGGAGTCTCCCCAGGGGAGTCAGTCCTCGTCTCGAATGCGGGCATGCACTTGCGCTTTCCTCCAGATCGGTAGCAACAGTGTCACGCAGTCTGAAGCGTGGATCACAGGATCTATGGTTTTCCCTCGAGTCTTTCCCACGAGGCTTTCCCACGAGGCTTTCCCACAGGGCTGTCCCACGTGCACACGTGGTGGGAGTCGATCCTCAGCTTGAACGTCAACGCAGTGCACTGAAAACAGGTTCCTCTGGAATGGACTGACACATCTGGGGGTCTCTTGGAATGTTGGCACGACCCTGGAATTCCTCTCGCCTTTCCTGTGGAGAGCGCCTCCTCTTGAGATGCGACGGGAACGCCGGGAATTCTTTCCCTACGAAACAGGGAAAGGATCCCTCATCTCGAGCTAGGAGGAGGAAAC
This sequence comes from Ovis canadensis, assembly GCF_042477335.2. Classification (NCBI taxonomy): domain Eukaryota; kingdom Metazoa; phylum Chordata; class Mammalia; order Artiodactyla; family Bovidae; genus Ovis; species Ovis canadensis. The sequence continues at coordinate 1,594,230 of NC_091262.1, read as the reverse complement.
GGTTCTCCCCTGGATGTGTGCGGGACCCCACGTGCTTCCTCTGGAGTGGAGACGGGTATGTCGGGGAACTTCTTGAGTCGCAGCAAGGGTGTGAAGGACCCGTTGGAAGTTCCAGTGGTTAGATGTGATTGGCCTCGAGAAGCCTCAGCGGAAATGGGCCTCATCTCGCCTGGAGGGCAAAACCTCCTGGATTTTCGCGAGTTGCGGTAGGTGCTCTCGACTTACGACGAGGACCTCAGGGACCCGCTCTGGTGGCCTCAGGAAAGGCCAGTCCCCATGCGAGTTCCTCGGGGGCCTCTCGGGATTCCTCTCCCGTCGATGACGGGGACTACGAGCTAGTGTGGAGTCGGGGTCCGAACGTGAGGATTTCTCTCCAGTGCTGACATGGATCTTGGGGTACTCTGGAGTCTCCCTAGGGGAGTCAGTCCTCGTCTCGAATGCGGGCATGCACTTGCGCTTTCCTCCAGAGCGGTAGCAGCAGTGTCACGAAGTCCGCCGCGTGCATCAAAAGATCTATGGTTTTCCCACGAGGCTTTCCCACGAGGCTTTCCCACAGGGCTGTCCCACGTGCACACGTGGTGAGAGTCGATCCTCGGATTGAACGTCAAGGCAGTGCAGGGAAAACAGGTTCCTCTGGAATGGACTGACACATCTGGGGGACTCTTGGAATGGTGGCACGACCCTGGAGTTCCTCTCGCCTTTCCTGTGGAGAGCGCCTCCTCTTGAGATGCGACGGGAATGCCGGGAATTCTTTCCCTACGAAACAGGGAAAGGATCCCTCATCTCGAGCTAGGAGGCGGAAACGGGGCTCCCCTGGATGTGTGCGGGACCCCACGTGTTTCCTCTCGAGTGGAGACGGCTATGTCGGGGAACTTCTTGAGTTGCAGCAAGGGTGTGAAGGACCCTTTGGAAGTTCCAGTGGTTAGACGTGATTAGCCTCGAGAAGCCTCAGCGGAAATGGGCCTCATCTCGCCTGGAGGGCAAAACCTCCTGGATTTTCTCGAGTTGTGGCAGGTGCCCTCGACTTACGACGGGGACCTCAGGGACCCGCTCTGGTGGCCTCAGGAAAGGCCAGTCCCCATGCGAGTTCCTCGGGGGCCTCTCGGGATTCCTCTCCCGTCGATGCCGGGGCCTAAGACCTTGTGTGGAGTCGGGCCCGGAACCTGAGGATTCCTCTCCAGTGCTGACATGGATCTTGGGGTACTTCTGGAGTCTCCCCAGCGGAGTCAGTCCTCGTCTCGAATGCGGGCATGCACTTGCGCTTTCCTCCAGAGCGGTAGCAGCCGTGTCACGCAGTCCGCCGCGTGGATCAAAGGATCTATGGTTTTCCCTCGAGTCTTTCCCACGAGGCTTTCCCACGAGGCTTTCCCACAGGGCTGTCCCACGTGCACACGTGGTGGGAGTCGATCCTCGGCTTGAACGTCAAGGCAGTGCAGGGAAAACAGGTTCCTCTGGAATGGACTGACACATCTGGGGGACTCTTGGAATGGTGTCACGACCATGGAGTTCCTCTCGCCTTTCCTGTGGAGAGCGCCTCCTCTTGAGATGCGACGGGAACGCCGGGAATTCTTTCCCTACGAAACAGGGAAAGGATCCCTCATCTCGAGCTAGGAGGCGGAAACGGGGCTCCCCTGGATGTGTGCGGGACCCCACGTGCTTCCTCTCGAGTGGAGACGGGTATGTCGGTGAACTTCTTGAGTTGCAGCAATGGTGTGAAGGACCCTTTGGAAGTTCCAGTGGTTAGATGTGAATGGCCTCGAGAAGCCTCAGCGGAAATGGGCCTCATCTCGCCTGGAGGGCAAAACCTCCTGGATTTTCTCGAGTTGCGGCAGGAGCTCACGACTTACGACGGGGACCTCAGGGAACCGCTCTGGTGGCCTCAGGAAAGGCCAGTCCCCATGCGAGTTCCTCGGGGGCCTCTCGGGATTCCTCTCCCGTCGATGCCGGGGCCTAAGACCTTGTGTGGAGTCGGGGCCGGAACCTGAGGATTCCTCTCCAGTGCTGACATGGATCTTGGGGTACTTCTGGAGTCTCCCCAGGGGAGTCAGTCCTCGTCTCGAATGCGGGCATGCACTTGTGCTTTCCTCCAGAGAGGTAGCAGCAGTGTCACGCAGTCCGCCGCGTGGATCAAAGGATCTATGGTTTTCCCTCGAGTCTTTCCACGAGGCTTTCCCACGAGGCTTTCCCACAGGGCTGTCCCATGTGCACACGTGGTGGGAGTCGATCCTCGGCTTGAACGTCAAGGCAGTGCAGGGAAAACAGGTTCCGCTCGAATGGACTGACACATCTGGGGGACTCTTGGAATGGTGGCACGACCCTGGAGTTCCTCTCGCCTTTCCTGTGGAGAGCGCCTCCTCTTGAGTTGGGACGGGAACGCCGGGAATTCTTTCCCTACGAAACAGGGAAAGGATCCCTCATCTCGAGCTAGGAGGCGGAAACGGGACTCCCCTGGATGTGTGCGGGACCCCACGTGCTTCCTCTCGAGTGGAGACGGGTATGTCGGGGAACTTCTTGAGTTGCAGCAAGGGTGTGAAGGACCCTTTGGAAGTTCCAGTGGTTAGATGTGATTGGCCTCGAGAAGCCTCAGCGGAAATGGGCCTCATCTCGCCTGGAGGGCAAAACCTCCTGGATTTTCTCGAGTTGCGGCAGGAGCTCTCGACTTACGACGGGGACCTCAGGGACCCGCTCTGGTGGCCTCAGGAAAGGCCAGTCCCCATGCGAGTTCCTCGGGGGCCTCTCGGGATTCCTCTCCCGTCGATGCCGGGGCCTAAGACCTTGTGTGGAGTCGGGGCTGGAACCTGAGGATTCCTCTCCAGTGCTGACATGGATCTTGGGGTACTTCTGGAGTCTCCCCAGGGGAGTCAGTCCTCGTCTCGAATGCGGGCATGCACTTGCGCTTTCCTCCAGAGCGGTAGCAGCAGTGTCACGCAGTCCGCCGCGTGGATCAAAGGATCTATGGTTTTCCCTCGAGTCTTTCCCACGAGGCTTTCCCACGAGGCTTTCCCACAGGGCTGTCCCACGTGCACACGTGGTGGGAGTCGATCCTCGGCTTGAACGTCAAGGCAGTGCAGGGAAAACAGGTTTCTCTGGAATGGACTGACACATCTGGGGGTCTCTTGGAATGGTGTCACCACCATGGAGTTCCTCTCGCCTTTCCTGTGGAGAGCGCCTCCTCTTGAGATGCGACGGGAACGCCGGGAATTCTTTCCCTACGAAACAGGGAAAGGATCCCTCATCTCGAGCTAGGAGGCGGAAACGGGGCTCCCCTGGATGTGTGCGGGACCCCACGTGCTTCCTCTCGAGTGGAGACGGGTATGTCGGGGAACTTCTTGAGTTGCAGCAATGGTGTGAAGGACCCTTTGGAAGTTCCAGTGGTTAGATGTGAATGGCCTCGAGAAGCCTCAGCGGAAATGGGCCTCATCTCGCCTGGAGGGCAAAACCTCCTGGATTTTCTCGAGTTGCGGCAGGTGCTCTCGAATTACGACGGAGACCTGAGGGAACCGCTCTGGTGGCCTCAGGAAAGGCCAGTCCCCATGCGAGTTCCTCGGGGGCCTCTCGGGATTCCTCTCCCGTCGATGCCGGGGCCTAAGACCTTGTGTGGAGTCGGGGCCGGAACCTGAGGATTCCTCTCCAGTGCTGACATGGATCTTGGGGTACTTCTGGAGTCTCCCCAGGGTAGTCAGTCCTCGTCTCGAATGCGGGCATGCACTTGCGCTTTCCTCCAGAATGGTAGCAGCAGTGTCACGCAGTCCGCCGCGTGGATCAAAGGATCTATGGTTTTCCCTCGAGTCTTTCCCAAGAGGCTTTCCCACGAGGCTTTCCCACAGGGCTGTCCCACGTGCACACGTGGTGGGAGTCGATCCTCGGCTTGAACGTCAAGGCAGTGCAGGGAAAACAGGTTCCTCTTTAATGGACTGACACATCTGGGGGTCTCTTGGAATGGTGTCACGACCATGGAGTTCCTCTCGCCTTTCCTGTGGAGAGCGCCTCCTCTTGAGATGCGACGGGAACGCCGGGAATTCTTTCCCTACGAAACAGGGAAAGGATCCCTCATCTCGAGCTAGGAGGCGGAAACGGGGCTACCCTGGATGTGTGCGGGACCCCACGTACTTCCTCTCGAGTGGAGACGGGTATGTCGGGGAACTTCTTGAGTTGCAGCAATGGTGTGAAGGACCCTTTGGAAGTTCCAGTGGTTAGATGTGAATGGCCTCGAGAAGCCTCAGCGGAAATGGGCCTCATCTCGCCTGGAGGGCAAAACCTCCTGGATTTTCTCGAGTTGCGGCAGGTGCTCTCGAATTACGACGGGGACCTGAGGGAACCGCTCTGGTGGCCTCAGGAAAGGCCAGTCCCCATGCGAGTTCCTCGGGGGCCTCTCGGGATTCCTCTCCCGTCGATGCCGGGGCCTAAGACCTTGTGTGGAGTCGGGGCCGGAACCTGAGGATTCCTCTCCAGTGCTGACATGGATCTTGGGGTACTTCTGGAGTCTCCCCAGGGGAGTCAGTCCTCGTCTCGAATGCGGGCATGCACTTGTGCTTTCCTCCAGAGCGGTAGCAGCAGTGTCACGCAGTCCGCCGCGTGGATCAAAGGATCTATGGTTTTCCCTCGAGTCTTTCCCACGAGGCTTTCCCACGAGGCTTTCCCACAGGGCTGTCCCACGTGCACACGTGGTGGGAGTGGATCCTCGGCTTGAACGTCAAGGCAGTGCAGGGAAAACAGGTTCCTCTTTAATGGACTGACACATCTGGGGGACTCTTGGAATGGTGGCACGACCCTGGAGTTCCTCTCGCCTTTCCTGTGGAGAGCGCCTCCTCTTGAGATGCGACGGGAATGCCGGGAATTCTTTCCCTAAGAAACAGGGAAAGGATCCCTCATCTCGAGCTAGGAGGCGGAAACGGGGCTCCCCTGGATGTGTGTGGGACCCCACGTGCTTCCTCTCGAGTGGAGACGGGTATGTCGGGGAACTTCTTGAGTTGCAGCAAGGGTGTGAAGGACCCTTTGGAAATTCCAGTGGTTAGATGTGATTAGCCTCGAGAAGCCTCAGCGGAAATGGCCCTCATCTCGCCTGGAGGGCAAAACCTCCTGGATTTTCTCGAGTTGCGGCAGGTGCTCTCGACTTACGACGGGGACCTCAGGGACCCGCTCTGGTGGCCTCAGGAAAGACCAGCCCCCATGCGAGTTCCTCGGGGGCCTCTCGGGATTCCTCTCCCGTCGATGCCGGGCCTAAGACCTTGTGTGGAGTCGGGGCCGGAACCTGAGGATTCCTCTCCAGTGCTGACATGGATCTTGGGGTATTTCTGGAGTCTCCCCAGGGGAGTCAGTCCTCGTCTCGAATGCGGGCATTCACTTGCGCTTTCCTCCAGAGGGGTAGCAGCAGTGTCACGCAGACCGCCGCGTGGATGAAAGGATCTATGGTTTTCCCTCGAGTCTTTCCCACGAGGCTTTCCCACGAGGCTTTCCCACAGGGCTGTCCCACGAGCACACGTGGTGGGAGTCAATCCTCGGCTTGAATGTCAAGGCAGTGCAGGGAAAACAGGTTCCTCTGGAATGGACAGACACATCTGGGTTCTCTTGGAATGGTGTCACGACCCTGGAGTTCCTCTCGCCTTTTCTGTGGGAGCGCCTCCTCTTGAGATGCGACGGGAACGCCGGGAATTCTTTCCCTACGAAACAGGGAAAGGATCCCTCATCTCGAGCTAGGAGGCGGAAACGGGGCTCCCCTGGATGTGTCCGGGAAACCACGTGCTTCCTCTCGAGTGGAGACGGGTATGTCGGGGAACTTCTTGAGTTTCAGCAAGGGTGTGAAGGACCCTTTGGAAGTTCCAGTGGTTAGATGTGATTGGCCTCGAGAAGCCTCAGCGGAAATGGGCCTCATCTCGCCTGGAGGGCAAAACCTCCTGGATTTTCTCGAGTTGCGGCATGTGCTCTCGACTTACGACGGGGAACTCAGGGACCCGCTCTGGTGACCTCAGGAAAGGCCAGTCCCCATGCGAGTTCCTCTGGGGCCTCTCGGGATTCCTCTCCCGTCGATGCCGGGGCCTAAGACCTTGTGTGGAGTCGGGGCCGGAACCTGAGGATTCCTCTCCAGTGCTGACATGGATCTTGGGGTAATTCTGGAGTCTCCCCAGGGGAGTCAGTCCTCGTCTCGAATGCGGGCATGCACTTGCGCTTTCCTCCAGAGCGGTAGCAGCAGTGTCACGCAGTCCGCCGCGTGGATCAAAGGATCTATGGTTTTCCCTCGAGTCTTTCCCACGAGGCTTTCCCACGAGGCTTTCCCACAGGGCTGTCCCACGTGCACACGTGGTGGGAGTCGATCCTCGGCTTGAACGTCAAGGCAGTGCAGGGAAAACAGGTTCCTCTGGAATGGACTGACACATCTGGGGGACTCTTGGAATGGTGTCACGACCATGGAGTTCCTCTCGCCTTTCCTGTGGAGAGCGCCTCCTCTTGAGATGCGACGGGAACGCCGGGAATTCTTTCCCTACGAAACAGGGAAAGGATCCCTCATCTCGAGCTAGGAGGCGGAAACGGGGCTCCCCTGGTTGTGTGCGGGACCCCACGTGCTTCCTCTCGAGTGGAGACGGGTATGTTGCGAAACTGCTTCAGTTGCAGCAATGGTGTGAAGGACCCTTTGGAAGTTCCAGTGGTTAGATGTGAATGGCCTCGAGAAGCCTCAGCGGAAATGGGCCTCATCTCGCCTGGAGGGCAAAACCTCCTGGATTTTCTCGAGTTGCTGCAGGTGCTCTCGACTTACGACGGGGACCTCAGGGAACCGCTCTGGTGGCCTCAGGAAAGGCCAGTCCCCATGCGAGTTCCTCGGGGGCCTCTCGGGATTCCTCTCCCGTCGATGCCGGGGCCTAAGACCTTGTGTGGAGTCGGGGCCGGAACCTGAGGATTCCTCTCCAGTGCTGACATGGATCTTGGGGTACTTCTGGAGTCTCCTCAGGGGAGTCAGTCCTCGTCTCGAATGCGGGCATGCACTTGTGCTTTCCTACAGAACGGTGGCAGCAGTGTCACGCAGTCCGCCGCGTGGTTCATAGGATCTATGGTTTTCCCTCGAGTCTTTCCCACGAGGCTTTCCCACGAGGCTTTCCCACAGGGCTGTCCCATGTGCACACGTGGTGGGAGTCGATCCTCGGCTTGAACGTCAAGGCAGTGCAGGGAAAACAGGTTCCTCTGGAATGGACTGACACATCTGGGGGACTCTTGGAATGGTGGCACGACCCTGGAGTTCCTCTCGCCTTTCCTGTGGAGAGCGCCTCCTCTTGAGATGCGACGGGAACGCCGGGAATTCTTTCCCTACAGACAGGGAAAGGATCCCTCATCTCGAGCTAGGAGGCGGAAACGGGGCTCCCCTGGATGTGTGCGGGACACCACGTGCTTCCTCTCGAGTGCAGACGGCTTTGTCGGGGAACTTCTTGAGTTGCAGCAAGGGTGTGAAGGACCCTTTGGAAGTTCCAGTGGTTAGATGTGATTGGCCTCGAGAAGCCTCAGCGGAAATGGGCCTCATCTCGCCTGGAGGGCAAAACCTCCTGGATTTTCTCGAGTTGCGGCATGTGCTCTCGACTTACGACGGGGAACTCAGGGACCCGCTCTGGTGGCCTCAGGAAAGGCCAGTCCCCATGCGAGTTCCTCTGGGGCCTCTCGGGATTCCTCTCCCGTCGATGCCGGGGCCTAAGACCTTGTGTGGAGTCGGGGCCGGAACCTGAGGATTCCTCTCCAGTGCTGACATGGATCTTGGGGTAATTCTGGAGTCTCCCCAGGGGAGTCAGTCCTCGTCTCGAATGCGGGCATGCACTTGCGCTTTCCTCCAGAGCGGTAGCAGCAGTGTCATGCAGTCCGCCGCGTGGATCAAAGGATCTATGGTTTTCCCTCGAGTCTTTCCCACGAGGCTTTCCCACGAGGCTTTCCCACAGGGCTGTCCCACGTGCACACGTGGTGGGAGTCGATCCTCGGCTTGAACGTCAAGGCAGTGCAGGGAAAACAGGTTCCTCTGGAATGGACTGACACATCTGGGGGACTCTTGGAATGGTGTCACGACCATGGAGTTCCGCTCGCCTTTCCTGTGGAGAGCGCCTCCTCTTGAGATGCGACGGGAACGCCGGGAATTCTTTCCCTACGAAACAGGGAAAGGATCCCTCATCTCGAGCTAGGAGGCGGAAACGGGGCTCCCCTGGTTGTGTGCGGGACCCCACGTGCTTCCTCTCGAGTGGAGACGGGTATGTTGCGGAACTGCTTCAGTTGCAGCAATGGTGTGAAGGACCCTTTGGAAGTTCCAGTGGTTAGATGTGAATGGCCTCGAGAAGCCTCAGCGGAAATGGGCCTCATCTCGCCTGGAGGGCAAAACCTCCTGGATTTTCTCGAGTTGCTGCAGGTGCTCTCGACTTACGACGGGGACCTCAGGGACCCGCTCTGGTGGCCTCAGGAAAGGCCAGTCCCCATGCGAGTTCCTCGGGGGCCTCTCGGGATTCCTCTCCCGTCGATGCCGGGGCCTAAGACCTTGTGTGGAGTCGGGGCCGGAACCTGAGGATTCCTCTCCAGTGCTGACATGGATCTTGGGGTACTTCTGGAGTCTCCTCAGGGGAGTCAGTCCTCGTCTCGAATGCGGGCATGCACTTGTGCTTTCCTACAGAACGGTGGCAGCAGTGTCACGCAGTCCGCCGCGTGGTTCATAGGATCTATGGTTTTCCCTCGAGTCTTTCCCACGAGGCTTTCCCACGAGGCTTTCCCACAGGGCTGTCCCATGTGCACACGTGGTGGGAGTCGATCCTCGGCTTGAACGTCAAGGCAGTGCAGGGAAAACAGGTTCCTCTGGAATGGACTGACACATCTGGGGGACTCTTGGAATGGTGGCACGACCCTGGAGTTCCTCTCGCCTTTCCTGTGGAGAGCGCCTCCTCTTGAGATGCGACGGGAACGCCGGGAATTCTTTCCCTACAAACAGGGAAAGGATCCCTCATCTCGAGCTAGGAGGCGGAAACGGGGCTCCCCTGGATGTGTGCGGGACACCACGTGCTTCCTCTTGAGTGCAGACGGCTTTGTCGGGGAACTTCTTGAGTTGCAGCAAGGGTGTGAAGGACCCTTTGGAAGTTCCAGTGGTTAGATGTGATTGGCCTCGAGAAGCCTCAGCGGAAATGGGCCTCATCTCGCCTGGAGGGCAAAACCTCCTGGATTTTCTCGAGTTGCGGCAGGTGCTCTCGACTTACGATGGGGACCTCAGGGACCCGCTCTGGTGGCCTCAGGAAAGGCCAGTCCCCATGCGACTTCCTGGGGGCCTCTCGGGATTCCTCTCCTGTCGATGCCGGGGCCTAAGACCTTGTGTGGAGTCGGGGCCGGAACCTGAGGATTCCTCTCCAGTGCTGACATGGATCTTGGGGTACTTCTGGAGTCTCCCCAGGGGAGTCAGTCCTCGTCTCGAATGCGGGCATGCACTTGCGCTTTCCTCCAGAGCGGTAGCATCAGTGTCACGCAGTCCGCCGCGTGGATCAAAGGATCTATGGTTTTCCCTCGAGTCTTTCCCACGAGGCTTTCCCACGAGGCTTTCCCACAGGGCTGACCCACGTGCACACGTGGTGGGAGTCGATCCTCGGCTTGAACGTCAAGGCAGTGCAGGGAAAACAGGTTCCTCTGGAATGGACTGACACATCTGGGGGACTCTTGGAATGGTGGCACGACCCTGGAGTTCCTCTCGCCTTTCCTGTGGAGAGCGCCTCCTCTTGAGATGCGACGGGAACGCCGGGAATTCTTTCCCTACGAAACAGGGAAAGGATCCTTCATCTCGAGCTAGGAGGCGGAAACGGGGCTCCCCTGGATGTGTGCGGGACACCACGTGCTTCCTCTCCAGTGGAGACGGGTATGTCGGGGAACTTCTTGAGTTGCAGCAAGGGTGTGAAGGACCCTTTGGAAGTTCCAGTGGTTAGATGTGATTGGCCTCGAGAAGCCTCAGCGGAAATGGGCCTCATCTCGCCTGGAGGGCAAAACCTCCTGGATTTTCTCGAGTTGCGGCAGGTGCTCTCGACTTACGATGGGGACCTCAGGGACCCGCTCTGGTGGCCTCAGGAAAGGCCAGTCCCCATGCGAGTTCCTCGGGGGCGTCTCGGGATTCCTCTCCCGTCGATACCGGGGCCTAAGACCTTGTGTGGAGTCGGGGCCGGAACCTGAGGATTCCTCTCCAGTGCTGACATGGATCTTGGGGTACTTCTGCAGTCTCCCCAGGGGAGTCAGTCCTCGTCTCGAATGCGAGCATGCACTTGCCCTTTCCTCCAGAGCGGTAGCAGCAGTGTCACGCAGTCCGCCGCGTGGATCAAAGGATCTATGGTTTTCCCTCGAGTCTTTCCCACGAGGCTTTCCCACGAGGCTTTCCCACAGGGCTGTCCCAAGTGCACACGTGGTGGGAGTCGATCCTCGGCTTGAACGTCAAGGCAGTGCAGGGAAAACAGGTTCCTCTGGAATGGACTGACACATCTGGGGGACTCTTGGAATGGTGGCACGACCCTGGAGTTCCTCTCGCCTTTCCTGTGGAGAGTGCCTCCTCTTGAGATGCGACGGGAACGCCGGGAATTCTTTCCCTATGAAACAGGGAAAGGATCCCTCATCTCGAGCAGGGAGGCGGAAACGGGGCTCCCCTGGATGTGTGCGGGACACCACGTGCTTCCTCTCGAGTGGAGACGGGTATGTCGGGGAACTTCTTGAGTTGCAGCAAGGGTGTGAAGGACCCTTTGGCAGTTGCAGTGGTTAGATGTGATTGGCCTCGAGAAGCCTCAGCGGAAATGGGCCTCATCTCGCCTGGAGGGCAAAACCTCCTGGATTTTCTCGAGTTGCGGCAGGTGCTCTCGACTTACGACGGGGACCTCAGGGAACCGCTCTGGTGGCCTCAGGAAAGGCCAGTCCCCATGCGAGTTCCGCGGGGGCCTCTCGGGATTCCTCTCCCGTCGATACCGGGGCCTAAGACCTTGTGTGGAGTCGGGGCCGGAACCTGAGGATTCCTCTCCAGTGCTGACACGGATCTTGGGGTACTTCTGGAGTCTCCCCAGGGGAGTCAGTCCTCGTCTCGAATGCGGGCATGCACTTGCGCTTTCCTCCAGAGCGGTAGCAGCAGTGTCACGCAGTCCGCCGCGTGGATCAAAGGATCTATGGTTTTCCCTCGAGTCTTTCCCACGAGGCTTTCCCACGAGGCTTTCCCACAGGGCTGTCCCACGTGCACACGTGTTGGGAGTCGATCCTCGGCTTGAACGTCAAGGCAGTGCAGGGAAAACAGGTTCCTCTGGAATGGACTGACACATCTGGGGGACTCTTGGAATGGTGTCTCGACCCTGCAGTTCCTCTCGCCTTTCCTGTGGAGAGCGCCTCCTCTTGAGATGCGACGGGAACGCCGGGAATTCTTTCCCTACCAAACAGGGAAAGGATCCCTCATCTCGAGCTAGGAGGCGGAAACGGGGCTCCCCTGGATGTGTGCGGGACACCACGTGCTTCCTCTCGAGTGCAGACGGGTATGTCGGGGAACTTCTTGAGTTGCAGCAAGGGTGTGAAGGACCCTTTGGAAGTTCCAGTGGTTAGATGTGATTAGCCTGGTGAAGCCTCAGCGGAAATGGGCCTCATCTCGCCTGGAGGGCAAAACCCCCTGGATTTTCTCGAGTTGCGGCAGGTGCTCTCGACTTACGACGGGGACCTCAGGGACCCGCTCTGGTTTCCTCAGGAAAGGCCATCCCCCATGCGAGTTCCTCGGGGGCCTCTCGGGATTCCTCTCCCGTCGATTCCGGGGCCTAAGGCCGTGTGTGGAGTCGGGGCCGGAACCTGAGGATTCCTCTCCAGTCCTGACATGGATCTTGGGGTACTTCTGGAGTCTCCCCAGGGGAGTCAGTCCTCGTCTCGAATGCGGGCATGCACTTGCGCTTTCCTCCAGAGCGGTAGCAGCAGTGTCACGCAGTCCGCCGCGTGGATCAAAGGATCTATGGTTTTCCCTCGAGTCTTTCCCACGAGGCTTTCCCACGAGGCTTTCCCACAGGGCTGTCCCACGTGCACACGTGGTGGGAGTCGATCCTCGGCTTGAACGTCAAGGCAGTGCAGGGAAAACAGGTTCCTCTGGAATGGACTGACACATCTGGGGGACTCTTGGAATGGTGGCATGACCCTGGAGTTCTTCTCGCCTTTCCTGTGGAGAGCGCCTCCTCTTGAGATGCGACGGGAATGCCGGGAATTCTTTCCCTACGAAACAGGGAAAGGATCCCTCATCTCGAGCTAGGAGGCAGAAACGGGGCTCCCCTGGATGTGTGCGGGACCCCACGTGCTTCCTCTCGAGTGGAGACGGGTATGTCGGGGAACTTCTTGAGTTGCAGCAAGGGTGTGAAGGACCCTTTGGAAGTTCCAGTGGCTAGATGTGATTGGCCTCGAGAAGCCTCAGCGGAAATGGGCCTCATCTCGCCTGGAGGGCAAAACCTCCTGGATTTTCTCGAGTTGCGGCAGGTGCTCTCGACTTACGACGAGGACCTCAGGGACCCGCTCTGGTGGCCTTAGGAAAGGCCAGTCCCCATGCGAGTTCCTCGGGGGCCTCTGGGGATTCCTCTCCCATCTATGCCGGGGCCTAAGACCTTGTGTGGAGTCGGGGCCGGAACCTGAGGATTCCTCTCCAGTGCTGACATGGATCTTGGGGTACTTCTGGAGTCTCCCCAGGGGAGTCAGTCCTCGTCTCGAATGCGGGCATGCACTTGCGCTTTCCTCCAGAGCGGTAGCAGCAGTGTCACGCAGTCCGCCGCGTGGATCAAAGGATCTATGTTTTTCCCTCGAGTCTTTCCCACGAGGCTTTCCCACGAGGCTTTCCCACAGGGCTGTCCCACGTGCACACGTGGTGGGAGTCGATCCTCGGCTTGAACGTCAAGGCAGTGCAGGGAAAACAGGTTCCTCTGGAATGGACTGCCACATCTGGGGGACTCTTGGCATGGTGTCACGACCCTGGAGTTCCTCTCGCCTTTCCTGTGGAGAGCGCCTCCTCTTGAGATGCGACGGGAACGCCGGGAATTCTTTCCCTACGAAACAGGGAAAGGATCCCTCATCTCGAGCTGGGAGGCGGAAACGGGGCTCCCCTGGATGTGTGCGGGACACCACGTGCTTCCTCTCAGGTGGAGACGGGTATGTCGGGGAACTTCTTGAGTTGCTGCAAGGGTGTGAAGGACCCTTTGGAAGTTCCAGTGGTTAGATGTGATTGGCCTCGAGAAGCCTCAGCGGAAATGGGCCTCATCTCGCCTGGAGGGCAAAACCGCCTGGATTTTCTCGAGTTGCGGCAGGTGCTCTCGAATTACGACGGGGACATCAGGGACCCGCTCTGGTGGCCTCAGGAAAGGCCAGTCCCCATGCGAGTTCCTCGGGGGCCTCTCGGGATTCCTCTCCCGGCGATGCCGGGGCCTAAGACCTTGTGTGGGGTCGGGGCCGGAACCTGAGGATTCCTCTCCAGTGCTGACATGGATCTTGGGGTACTTCTGGAGTCTCCCCAGGGGAGTCAGTCCTCATCTCGAATGCGGGCATTCACTTGCGCTTTCCTCCAGAGCAGTAGCAGCAGTGTCAAGCAGTCCGCCGCGTGGATCAAAGGATCTATGGTTTTCCCTCGAGTCTTTCCCATGAGGCTTTCCCACGAGGCTTTCCCACAGGGATGTCCCACGTGCACACGTGGTGGGAGTCGATCCTTGGCTTGAACGTCAAGGCAGTGCAGGGAAAACAGGTTCCTCTGGAATGGACTGACACATCTGGGGGACTCTTGGAATGGTGTCTCGACCCTGGAGTTCCTCTCGCCTTTCCTGTGGAGAGCGCCTCCTCTTGAGATGCGACGGGAACGCCGGGAATTCTTTCCCTACGAAACAGGGAAAGGATCCCTCATCTCGAGCTAGGAGGCGGAAACGGGGCTCCCCTGGATGTGTGCGGGACCCACGTGCTTCCTCTCGAGTGGAGACGGGTATGTCGGGGAACTTCTTGAGTTGCAGCAATGGTGTGAAGGACCCTTTGGAAGTTCCAGTGGTTAGATGTGATTGGCCTCGAGAAGCCTCAGCGGAAATGGGCCTCATCTCGCCTGGAGGGCAAAACTTCCTGGATTTTCTCGAGTTGCGGCAGGTGCTCTCGACTTACGACGGGGACCTCAGGGAACCGCTCTGGTGGCCTCAGGAAAGGCCAGTCCCCATGCGAGTTCCTCGGGGGCCTCTCGGGAATCCTCTCCCGTCGATGCCGGGGCCTAAGACCTTGTGTGGAGTCGGGGCCGGAACCTGAGGATTCCTCTCCAGTGCTGACACGGATCTTGGGGTACTTCTGGAGTATCCCCAGGGGAGTCAGTCCTCGTCTCGAATGCGGGCATGCACTTGCGCTTTCCTCCAGAGCGGTAGCAGCAGTGTCACGCAGTCCGCCGCGTGGATCAAAGGATCTATGGTTTTCCCTCGAGTCTTTCCCACGAGGCTTTCCCACGAGGCTTTCCCACAGGGCTGTCCCACGTGCACACGTGGTGGGAGTCGATCCTCGGCTTGAACGTCAAGGCAGTGCAGGGAAAACAGGTTCCGCTGGAATCGACTGACACATCTGGGGGACTCTTGGAATGGTGGCATGACCCTGGAGTTCTTCTCGCCTTTCCTGTGGAGAGCGCCTCCTCTTGAGATGCGACGGGAACGCCGGGAATTCTTTCCCTACGAAACAGGGAAAGGATCCCTCATCTCGAGCTAGGAGGCAGAAACGGGGCTCCCCTGGATGTGTGCGGGACCCCACGTGCTTCCTCTCGAGTGGAGACGGGTATGTCGGGGAACTTCTTGAGTTGCAGCAAGGGTGTGAAGGACCCTTTGGAAGTTCCAGTGGCTAGATGTTATTGGCCTCGAGAAGCCTCAGCGGAAATGGGCCTCATCTCGCCTGGAGGGCAAAACCTCCTGGATTTTCTCGAGTTGCGGCAGGTGCTCTCGACTTACGACGAGGACCTCAGGGACCCGCTCTGGTGGCCTTAGGAAAGGCCAGTCCCCATGCGAGTTCCTCGGGGGCCTCTGGGGATTCCTCTCCCATCTATGCCGGGGCCTAAGACCTTGTGTGGAGTCGGGGCCGGAACCTGAGGATTCCTCTCCAGTGCTGACATGTATCTTGGGGTACTTCTGGAGTCTCCCCAGGGGAGTCAGTCCTCGTCTCGAATGCGGGCATGCACTTGCGCTTTCCTCCAGAGCGGTAGCAGCAGTGTCACGCAGTCCGCCGCGTGGATCAAAGGATCTATGTTTTTCCCTCGAGTCTTTCCCACGAGGCTTTCCCACGAGGCTTTCCCACAGGGCTGTCCCACGTGCACACGTGGTGGGAGTCGATCCTCGGCTTGAACGTCAAGGCAGTGCAGGGAAAACAGGTTCCTCTGGAATGGACTGACACATCTGGGGGACTCTTGGAATGGTGTCACGACCCTGGAGTTCCTCTCGCCTTTCCTGTGGAGAGCGCCTCCTCTTGAGATGCGACGGGAACGCCGGGAATTCTTTCCCTACGAAACAGGGAAAGGATCCCTCATCTCGAGCTGGGAGGCGGAAACGGGGCTCCCCTGGATGTGTGCGGGACCCCACGTGCTTCCTATCGAGTGGAGACGGGTATGTCGGGGAACTTCTTGAGTTGCAGCAAGGGTGTGAAGGACCCTTTGGAAGTTCCAGTGGTTAGATGTGATTGGCCTCGAGAAGCCTCAGCGGAAATGGGCCTCATCTCGCCTGGAGGGCAAAACCGCCTGGATTTTCTCGAGTTGCGGCAGGTGCTCTCGAATTACGACGGGGACATCAGGGACCCGCTCTGGTGGCCTCAGGAAAGGTCAGTCCCCATGCGAGTTCCTCGGGGGCCTCTCAGGATTACTCTCCCGTCGATGCCGGGGCCTAAGACCTTGTGTGGGGTCGGGGCCGGAACCTGAGGATTCCTCTCCAGTGCTGACATGGATCTTGGGGTACTTTTAGAGTCTCCCCAGGGGAGTCAGTCCTCATCTCGAATGCGGGCATGCACTTGCGCTTTCCTCCAGAGCAGTAGCAGCAGTGTCACGCAGTCCGCCGCGTGGATCAAATGATCTATGGTTTTCCCTCGAGTCTTTCCCACGAGGCTTTCCCACGAGGCTTTCCCACAGGGATGTCCCACGTGCACACGTGGTGGGAGTCGATCCTCGGCTTGAACGTCAAGGCAGTGCAGGGAAAACAGGTTCCTCTGGAATGGACTGACACATCTGGGGGACTCTTGGAATGGTGTCTCGACCCTGGAGTTCCTCTCGCCTTTCCTGTGGAGAGCGCCTCCTCTTGAGATGCGACGGGAACGCCGGGAATTCTTTCCCTACGAAACAGGGAAAGGATCCCTCATCTCGAGCTAGGAGGCGGAAACGGGGCTCCCCTGGATGTGTGCGGGACCCACGTGCTTCCTCTCGAGTGGAGACGGGTATGTCGGGGAACTTCTTGAGTTGCAGCAATGGTGTGAAGGACCCTTTGGAAGTTCCAGTGGTTAGATGTGATTGGCCTCGAGAAGCCTCAGCGGAAATGGGCCTCATCTCGCCTGGAGGGCAAAACGTCCTGGATTTTCTCGAGTTGCGGCAGGTGCTCTCGACTTACGACGGGGACCTCAGGGAACCGCTCTGGTGGCCTCAGGAAAGGCCAGTCCCCATGCGAGTTCCTCGGGGGCCTCTCGGGAATCCTCTCCCGTCGATGCCGGGGCCTAAGACCTTGTGTGGAGTCGGGGCCGGAACCTGAGGATTCCTCTCCAGTGCTGACATGGATCTTGGGGTACTTCTGGAGTCTCCCCAGGGGAGTCAGTCCTCGTCTCGAATGCGGGCATGCACTTGCGCTTTCCTCCAGAGCGGTAGCAGCAGTGTCACGCAGTCCGCCGCGTGGATCAAAGGATCTATGTTTTTCCCTCGAGTCTTTCCCACGAGGCTTTCCCACGAGGCTTTCCCACAGGGCTGTCCCACGTGCACACGTGGTGGGAGTCGATCCTTGGCTTGAACGTCAAGGCAGTGCAGGGAAAACAGGTTCCTCTAGAATGGACTGACACATCTGGGGGACTCTTGGAATGGTGTCTCGACCCTGGAGTTCCTCTCGCCTTTCCTGTGGAGAGCGCCTCCTCTTGAGATGCGACGGGAACGCCGGGAATTCTTTCCCTACGAAACAGGGAAAGGATCCCTCATCTCGAGCTAGGAGGCGGAAACGGGGCTCCCCTGGATGTGTGCGGGACCCCACGTGCTTCCTCTCGAGTGGAGACGGGTATGTCGGGGAACTTCTTGAGTTGCAGCAAGGGTGTGAAGGACCCTTTGGAAGTTCCAGTGGTTAGACGTGATTGGCCTCGAGAAGCCTCAGCGGAAATGGGCCTCATCTCGCCTGGAGGGCAAAACCTCCTGGATTTTCTCGAGTTGCGGCAGGTGCTCTCGACTTACGACGGGGACCTGAGGGACACGCTCTGGTGGCCTCAGGAAAGGCCAGTCCCCATGCGAGTTCCTCGGGGGCGTCTCGGGATTCCTCTCCCGTCGATGCCGGGGCCTAAGACCTTGTGTGGAGTCGGGGCCGGAACCTGAGGATTTCTCTCCAGTGCTGACATGGATCTTGGGGTACTTCTGGAGTCTCCCCAGGGGAGTCAGTCCTCGTCTCGAATGCGGGCATGCACTTGCGCTTTCCTCCAGAGCGGTAGCAGCAGTGTCACCCAGTCCACCGCGTGGATCAAAGGATCTATTGTTTTCCCTCGAGTCTTTCCCACGAGGCGTTCCCACGAGGCTTTCCCACAGGGCTGTCCCACGTGCACACGTGGTGTGAGTCGATCCTCGGCTTGAACGTCAAGGCAGTGCAGGGAAACAGGTTCCTCTGGAATGGACTGACACATCTGGGGGACTCTTGGAATGGTGTCACGACCCTGGAGTTCCTCTCGCCTTTCCTGTGGAGAGCGCCTCCTCTTGAGATGCGACGGGAACGCCGGGAATTCTTTCCCTACGAAACAGGGAAAGGATCCCTCATCTCGAGCTAGGAGGCGGAAACAGGGCTCCCCTGGATGTGTGCGGGACACCACGTGCTTCCTCTCGAGTGGAGACGGGTATGTCGGGGAACTTCTTGAGTTGCAGCAAGGGTGTGAAGGACCCTTTGGAAGTTCCAGTGGTTAGATGTGATTGGCCTCGAGAAGCCTCAGCGGAAATGGGCCTCATCTCGCCTGGAGGGCAAAACCTCCTGGATTTTCTCGAGTTGCGGCAGGTGCTCTCGACTTACGACGGGGACCTCAGGGACCCGCTCTGGTGGCCTTATTAAAGGCCAGTCCCCATGCGAGTTCCTCGGGGGCCTCTCGGGATTCCTCTCCCGTCGATGCCGGGGCCTAAGACCTTGTGTGGAGTCGGGGCCGGAACCTGAGGATTCCTCTCCAGTGCTGACATGGATCTTGGGGTACTTCTGGAGTCTCCCCAGGGGAGTCAGTCCTCGTCTCGAATGCGGGCATGCACTTGCGCTTTCCTCCAGAGCGGTAGCAGCAGTGTCACGCAGTCCGCCGCGTGGATCAAAGGATCTATGTTTTTCCCTCGAGTCTTTCCCACGAGGCTTTCCCACGAGGCTTTCCCACAGGGCTGTCCCACGTGCACACGTGGTGGGAGTCGATCCTTGGCTTGAACGTCAAGGCAGTGCAGGGAAAACAGGTTCCTCTAGAATGGACTGACACATCTGGGGGACTCTTGGAATGGTGTCTCGACCCTGGAGTTCCTCTCGCCTTTCCTGTGGAGAGCGCCTCCTCTTGAGATGCGACGGGAACGCCGGGAATTCTTTCCCTACGAAACAGGGAAAGGATCCCTCATCTCGAGCTAGGAGGCGGAAACGGGGCTCCCCTGGATGTGTGCGGGACCCCACGTGCTTCCTCTCGAGTGGAGACGGGTATGTCGGGGAACTTCTTGAGTTGCAGCAAGGGTGTGAAGGACCCTTTGGAAGTTCCAGTGGTTAGACGTGATTGGCCTCGAGAAGCCTCAGCGGAAATGGGCCTCATCTCGCCTGGAGGGCAAAACCTCCTGGATTTTCTCGAGTTGCGGCAGGTGCTCTCGACTTACGACGGGGACCTGAGGGACACGCTCTGGTGGCCTCAGGAAAGGCCAGTCCCCATGCGAGTTCCTCGGGGGCGTCTCGGGATTCCTCTCCCGTCGATGCCGGGGCCTAAGACCTTGTGTGGAGTCGGGGCCGGAACCTGAGGATTTCTCTCCAGTGCTGACATGGATCTTGGGGTACTTCTGGAGTCTCCCCAGGGGAGTCAGTCCTCGTCTCGAATGCGGGCATGCACTTGCGCTTTCCTCCAGAGCGGTAGCAGCAGTGTCACCCAGTCCACCGCGTGGATCAAAGGATCTATTGTTTTCCCTCGAGTCTTTCCCACGAGGCGTTCCCACGAGGCTTTCCCACAGGGCTGTCCCACGTGCACACGTGGTGTGAGTCGATCCTCGGCTTGAACGTCAAGGCAGTGCAGGGAAACAGGTTCCTCTGGAATGGACTGACACATCTGGGGGACTCTTGGAATGGTGTCACGACCCTGGAGTTCCTCTCGCCTTTCCTGTGGAGAGCGCCTCCTCTTGAGATGCGACGGGAACGCCGGGAATTCTTTCCCTACGAAACAGGGAAAGGATCCCTCATCTCGAGCTAGGAGGCGGAAACAGGGCTCCCCTGGATGTGTGCGGGACACCACGTGCTTCCTCTCGAGTGGAGACGGGTATGTCGGGGAACTTCTTGAGTTGCAGCAAGGGTGTGAAGGACCCTTTGGAAGTTCCAGTGGTTAGATGTGATTGGCCTCGAGAAGCCTCAGCGGAAATGGGCCTCATCTCGCCTGGAGGGCAAAACCTCCTGGATTTTCTCGAGTTGCGGCAGGTGCTCTCGACTTACGACGGGGACCTCAGGGACCCGCTCTGGTGGCCTTATTAAAGGCCAGTCCCCATGCGAGTTCCTCGGGGGCCTCTCGGGATTCCTCTCCCGTCGATGCCGGGGCCTAAGACCTTGTGTGGAGTCGGGGCCGGAACCTGAGGATTCCTCTCCAGTGCTGACATGGATCTTGGGCTACTTCTGGAGTCTCCCCAGGGGAGTCAGTCCTCGTCTCGAATGCGGGCATGCACTTGCGCTTTCCTCCAGAGCGGTAGCAGCAGTGTCACACAGTCCGCCGCGTGGATCAAAGGATCTATGGTTTTCCCTCGAGTCTTTCCCACGAGGCTTTCCCACGAGGCTTTCCCACAGGGCTGTCCCACGTGCACACGTGGTGGGAGTCGATCCTCGGCTTGAACGTCAAGGCAGTGCAGGGAAAACAGGTTCCTCTGGAATGGACTGACACATCTGGGGGACTCTTGGAATGGTGTCACGACCCTGGAGTTCCTCTCGCCTTTCCTGTGGAGAGCGCCTCCTCCTGAGATGCAACGGGAACGCCGGGAATTCTTTCGCTACGAAACAGGGAAAGGATCCCTCATCTCGAGCTTGGAGGCGGAAACGGGGCTCCCCTGGATGTGTGCGGGACCCACGTGCTTCCTCTCGAGTGGAGACGGGTATGTCGGGGAACTTCTTGAGTTGCAGCAAGGGTGTGAAGGACCCTTTGGAAGTTCCAGTGGTTAGACGTGATTGGCCTCGAGAAGCCTCAGCGGAAATGGGCCTCATCTCGCCTGGAGGGCAAAACCTCCTGGATTTTCTCGAGTTGCGGCAGGTTCTCTCGACTTACCACGGGGACCTCAGGGACCCGCTCTGGTGGCCTCAGGAAAGGCCAGTCCCCATGCGAGTTCCTCGGGGGCCTCTCGGGATTCGTCTCCCGTCGATGCCGGGTCCTAAGACCTTGTGTGGAGTCGGATCCGGAACCTGAGGATTCCTCTCCAGTGCTGACATGGATCTTGGGGTACCTCTGGAGTCTCCCCAGGGGAGTCAGTCCTCGTCTCGAATGCGGGCATGCACTTGCGCTTTCCTCCAGAGCGGTAGCAGCAGTGTCACGCAGTCCGCCACGTGGATCAAAGGATCTATGGTTTTCCCTCGAGTCTTTCCCACGAGGCTTTCCCACGAGGCTTTCCCACAGGGCTGTCCCACGTGCACACGTGGTGGGAGTCGATCCTCGGCTTGAACGTCAAGGCAGTGCAGGGTAAACAGGTTCCTCTGGAATGGACTGACACATCTGGGGGACTCTTGGAATGGTGGCACGACCCTGGAGTTCCTCTCGCATTTCTTGTGGAGAGCGCCTCCTCTTGAGATGCGACGGGAACGCCGGGAATTCTTTCCCTACGAAACAGGGAAAGGATCCCTCATCTCGAGCTAGGAGGCGGAAACGGGGCTCCCCTGGATGTGTGCGGGACCCCACGTGCTTCCTCTCGAGTGGAGACGGGTATGTCGGGGAACCTCTTGAGTTGCAGCAATGGTGTGAAGGACCCTTTGGAAGTTCCAGTGGTTAGATGTGATTGGCCTCGAGAAGCCTCAGCGGAAATGGGCCTCATCTCGCCTGGAGGGCAAAACCTCCTGGATTTTCTCGAGTTGCGGCAGGTGCTCTCGACTTACCACGGGGACCTCAGGGACCCGCTCTGGTGGCCTCAGGAAAGGCCAGTCCCAATGCGAGTTCCTCGGGGGCCTCTCGGGATTCGTCTCCCGTCGATGCCGGGTCCTAAGACCTTGTGTGGAGTCGGATCCGGAACCTGAGGATTCCTCTCCAGTGCTGACATGGATCTTGGGGTACTTCTGGAGTCTCCCCAGGGGAGTCAGTCCTCGTCTCGAATGCGGGCATGCACTTGCGCTTTCCTCCAGAGCGGTAGCAGCAGTGTCACGCAGTCCGCCGCGTGGATCAAAGGATGTATGGTTTTCCCTCGAGTCTTTCCCACGAGGCTTTTCCACGAGGCTTTCCCACAGGGCTGTCCCACGTGCACACGTGTTGGGAGTCGATCCTCGGCTTGAACGTCAAGGCAGTGCAGGGAAAACAGGTTCCTCTGGAATGGACTGACACATCTGGGGGACTCTTAGAATGGTGGCATGACCCTGGAGTTCCTCTCGCCTTTCCTGTGGAGAGCGCCTACTCTTGAGATGCGACGGTAACGCCGGGAATTCTTTCCCTACGAAACAGGGAAAGGATCCCTCATCTCGAGCTAGGAGGCGGAAACGGGGCTCCCCTGGATGTGTGCGGGACCCACGTGCTTCCTCTCGAGTGGAGACGGGTATGTCGGGGAACTTCTTGAGTTGCAGCAAAGGGTGTGAAGGACCCTTTGGAAGTTTCAGTGGTTAGATGTGATTGGCCTCGAGAAGCCTCAGCGGAAATGGGCCTCATCTCGCCTGGAGGGCAAAACCTCCTGGATTTTCTCGAGTTGCGGCAGGTGCTCTCGACTTACGACGGGGACCTAAGGGACCCGCTCTGGTGGCCTCAGGAAAGGCCAGTCCCCATGCGAGTTCCTCGGGGGCCTCTCGGGATTCCTCTCCCGTCGATGCCGGGGCCTAAGACCTTGTGTGGAGTCAGGGCCGGAACCTGAGGATTCCTCTCCAGTGCTGACATGGATCTTGGGGTACTTCTGGAGTCTCCCCAGGGGAGTCAGTCCTCGTCTCGAATGCGGGCATGCACTTGCGCTTTCCTCCAGAGCGGTAGCAGCAGTGTCACGCAGTCCGCCGCGTGGAGCAAAGGATCTATGGTTTTCCCTCGAGTCTTTCCCACGAGGCTTTCCCACGAGGCTTTCCCACAGGGCTGTCCCACGTGCACACGTGGTGGGAGTCGATCCTCGGCTTGAACGTCAAGGCAGTGCAGGGAAAACAGGTTCCTCTGGAATGGACTGACACGTCTGGGGAACTCTTGGAATGGTGGCACGACCCTGGAGTTCCTCTCGCCTTTCCTGTGGAGAGCGCCTCCTCTTGAGATGCGACGGGAACGCCGGGAATTCTTTCCCTACGAAACAGGGAAAGGATCCCTCATCTCGAGCTAGGAGGCGGAAACGGGGCTCCCCTGGATGTGTGCGGGACACCACGTGCTTCCTCTCGAGTGGAGACGGGTATGTCGGGGAACTTCTTGAGTTGCAGCAAGGGTGTGAAGGACCCTTTGGAAGTTCCAGTGGTTAGACGTGATTAGCCTCGAGAAGCCTCAGCGGAAATGGGCCTCATCGCGCCTGGGGGGCAAAACCTCCTGGATTTTCTCGAGTTGCGGCAGGTGCTCTCGACTTACGACGGGGACCTAAGGGACCCGCTCTGGTGGCCTCAGGAAAGGCCAGTCCCCATGCGAGTTCCTCGGGGGCCTCTCGGGATTCCTCTCCCGTCGATGCCGGGGCCTAAGACCTTGTGTGGAGTCAGGGCCGGAACCTGAGGATTCCTCTCCAGTGCTGACATGGATCTTGGGGTACTTCTGGAGTCTCCCCAGGGGAGTCAGTCCTCGTCTCGAATGCGGGCATGCACTTGCGCTTTCCTCCAGAGCGGTAGCAGCAGTGTCACGCAGTCCGCCGCGTGGAGCAAAGGATCTATGGTTTTCCCTCGAGTCTTTCCCACGAGGCTTTCCCACGAGGCTTTCCCACAGGGCTGTCCCACGTGCACACGTGGTGGGAGTCGATCCTCGGCTTGAACGTCAAGGCAGTGCAGGGAAAACAGGTTCCTCTGGAATGGACTGACACGTCTGGGGAACTCTTGGAATGGTGGCACGACCCTGGAGTTCCTCTCGCCTTTCCTGTGGAGAGCGCCTCCTCTTGAGATGCGACGGGAACGCCGGGAATTCTTTCCCTACGAAACAGGGAAAGGATCCCTCATCTCGAGCTAGGAGGCGGAAACGGGGCTCCCCTGGATGTGTGCGGGACCCCACGTGCTTCCTCTCGAGTGGAGACGGGTATGTCGGCGAACTTCTGAGTTGCAGCAAGGGTGTGAAGGACCCTTTGGAAGTTCCAGTGGTTAGATGTGATTGGCCTCGAGAAGCCTCAGCGGAATTGGGCCTCATCTCGCCTGGAGAGCAAAACCTCCTGGATTTTCTCGAGTTGCGGCAGGTGCTCTCGACTTACGACGGGGACCTCAGGGACCCGCTATGGTGGCCTCAGGAAAGGCCAGTCCCCATGCGACTTCCTGGGGGCCTCTCGGGATTCCTCTCCTGTCGATGCCGGGGCCTAAGACCTTGTGTGGAGTCGGGGCCGGAACCTGAGGATTCCTCTCCAGTGCTGACATGGATCTTGGGGTACTTCTGGAGTCTCCCCAGGGGAGTCAGTCCTCGTCTCGAATGCGGGCATGCACTTGCGCTTTCCTCCAGAGCGGTAGCAGCAGTGTCACGCAGTCCGCCGCGTGGACCAAAGGATCTATGGTTTTCCCTCGAGTCTTTCCCTCGATGCTTTCCCACGAGGCTTTCCCACAGGGCTGTCCCACGTGCACACGTGGTGGGAGTCGATCCTCGGCTTGAACGTCAAGGCAGTGCAGGGAAAACAGGTTCCTCTGGAATGGACTGACACATCTGGGGGACTCTTGGAATGGTGGCACTACCCTGGAGTTCCTCTCGCCTTTCCTGTGGAGAGCGCCTCCTCTTGAGATGCGACGGGAACGCCGGGAATTCTTTCCCTACGAAACAGGGAAAGGATCCCTCATCTCGAGCTAGGAGGCGGAAACGGGGCTCCCCTGGATGTGTGCGGGACACCACGTGCTTCCTCTCGAGTGGAGACGGTATGTCGGGGAACTTCTTGAGTTGCAGCAATGGTGTGAAGGACCCTTTGGAAGTTCCAGTGGTTAGATGTGATTGGCCTCGAGAAGCCTCAGCGGAAATGGGCCTCATCTCGCCTGGAGGGCAAAACCTCCTGGATTTTCTCGAGTTGCGGCAGGTGCTCTCGACTTACGACGGGGACCTCAGGGACCCGCTCTGGTGGCCTCAGGAAAGGCCAGTCCCCATGCGAGTTCCTCGGGGGCCTCTGGGGATTCCTCTCCCGTCGATGCCGGGGCCTAAGACCTTGTGTGGAGTCGGGGCCGGAACCTGAGGATTCCTCTCCAGTGCTGACATGGATCTTGGGGTACTTCTGGAGTCTCCCCAGGGGAGTCAGTCCTCGTCTCGAATGCGGGCATGCACTTGCGCTTTCCTCCAGAGCGGTAGCAGCAGTGTCACCCAGTCCGCCGCGTGGATCAAAGGATCTATGGTTTTCCCTCGAGTCTTTCCCACGAGGCTTTCCCACGAGGCTTTCCCACAGGGCTATCCCACGTGCACACGTGTTGGGAGTCGATCCTCGGCTTGAACGTCAAGGCAGTGCAGGGAAAACAGGTTCCTCTGGAATGGACTGACACATCTGGGGGACTCTTGGAATGGTGTCAAGACCCTGGAGTTCCTCTCGCCTTTCCTGTGGAGAGCGCCTCCTCTTGAGATGCGACGGGAACGCCGGGAATTCTTTCCCTACGAAACAGGGAAAGGATCCCTCATCTCGAGCTAGGAGGCGGAAACAGGGCTCCCCTGGATGTGTGCGGGACACCAGGTGCTTCCTCTCGAGTGGAGACGGGTATGTCGGGGAACTTCTTGAGTGGCAGCAATGGTGTGAAGGACCCTTTGGAAGTTCCAGTGGTTAGATGTGATTGGCCTCGAGAAGCCTCAGCGGAAATGGGCCTCATCTCGCCTGGAGGGCAAAACCTCCTGGATTTTCTCGAGTTGCGGCAGGTGCTCTCGACTTTCGACGGGGACCCCAGGGACCCGCTCTGGTGGCCTCAGGAAAGGCCAGTCCCCATGCGAGTTCCTCGGGGGCCTCTGGGGATTCCACTCCCGTCGATGTCGGGGCCTAAGACCTTGTGTGGAGTCGGGGCCGGAACCTGAGGATTCCTCTCCAGTGCTGACATGGATCTTGGGGTACTTCTGGAGCCTCCCCAGGGGAGTCAGTCCTCGTCTCGAATGCGGGCATGCACTTGCGCTTTCCTCCAGAGCGGTAGCAGCAGTGTCACGCAGTCCGCCGCGTGGAGCAAAGGATCTATGGTTTTCCCTCGAGTCTTTCCCACGAGGCTTTCCCAGGAGGCTTTCCCACAGGGCTGTCCCATGTGCACACGTGGTGGGAGTCGATCCTCGGCTTGAACGTCAAGGCAGTGCAGGGAAAACAGGTTCCTCTGGAATGGACTGACACATCTGGGGGACTCTTGGAATGGTGTCACGACCCTGGAGTTCCTCTCGCCTGTCCTGTGGAGAGCGCCTCCTCTTGAGATGCGACGGGAACGCCGGGAATTCTTTCCCTACGAAACAGGGAAAGGATCCCTCATCTCGAGCTAGGAGGCGGAAACGGGGCTCCCCTGGATGTGTGCGGGACCCCACGTGCTTCCTCTCGAGTGGAGACGGGTATGTCGGGGAACTTCTTGAGTTGCAGCAAGGGTGTGAAGGACCCTTTGGAAGTTCCAGTGGTTAGATGTGATTGGCCTCGAGAAGCCTCAGCGGAAATGGGTCTCATCTCGCCTGGAGGGCAAAACCTCCTGGGTTTTCTCGAGTTGCGGCAGGTGCTCTCGAATTTCGACGGGGACCCCAGGGACCCGCTCTGGTGGCCTCAGGAAAGGCCAGTCCCCATGCGAGTTCCTCGGGGGCCTCTGGGGATTCCACTCCCGTCGATGTCGGGGCCTAAGACCTTGTGTGGAGTCGGGGCCGGAACCTGAGGATTCCTCTCCAGTGCTGACATGGATTGGGGTTCTTCTGGAGTCTCCCCAGGGGAGTCAGTCCTCGTCTCGAATGCGGGCATGCACTTGCGCTTTCCTCCAGAGCGGTAGCAGCAGTGTCACGCAGTCCGCCGCGTGGAGCAAAGGATCTATTCTTTTCCCTCGAGTCTTTCTCACGAGGCTTTCCCACGAGGCTTTCCCACAAGGCTGTCCCACATGCACACGTGGTGTGAGTCGATCCTCGGCTTGAACGTCAAGGCAGTGCAGGGGAAACAGGTTCCTCTGGAATGGACTGACACATCTGGGGACTCTTGGAATGGTGGCACGACCCTGGAGTTCCTCTCGCCTTTCCTGTGGAGAGCGCCTCCTCTTGAGATGCGACGGGAATGCCGGGAATTCTTTCCCTACGAAACAGGGAAAGGATCCCTCATCTCGAGCTAGGAGGCGGAAACGGGTCTCCCCTGGATGTGTGCGGGACACCACGTGCTTCCTCTCGAGTGCAGACGGGTATGTCGGGGAACTTCTTGAGTTGCAGCAAGGGTGTGAAGGACCCTTTGGAAGTTCCAGTGGTTAGATGTGATTGGCCTCGAGAAGCCTCAGCGGAAATGGGCCTCATCTCGCCTGGAGGGCAAAACCTCCTGGATTTTCTCGAGTTGCGGCAGGTGCTCTCGACTTTCGACGGGGACCCCAGGGACCCGCTCTGGTGGCCTCAGGAAAGGCCAGTCCCCATGCGAGTTCCTCGGGGGCCTCTGGGGATTCCACTCCCGTCGATGTCGGGGCCTAAGACCTTGTGTGGAGTCGGGGCCGGAACCTGCGGCGTCCTCTCCAGTGCTGACATGGATCTTGGGGTACTTCTGGAGTCTCCCCAGGGGAGTCAGTCCTCGTCTCGAATGCGGGCATGCACTTGCGCTTTCCTCCAGAGCGGTAGCAGCAGTGTCACGCAGTCCGCCGCGTGGAGCAAAGGATCTATGGTTTTCCCTCGAGTCTTTCCCACGAGGCTTTCCCAGGAGGCTTTCCCACAGGGCTGTCCCATGTGCACACGTGGTGGGAGTCGATCCTCGGCTTGAACGTCAAGGCAGTGCTGGGAAAACAGGTTCCTCTGGAATGGACTGACACATCTGGGGGACTCTTGGAATGGTGTCACGACCCTGGAGTTCCTCTCGCCTGTCCTGTGGAGAGCGCCTCCTCTTGAGATGCGACGGGAACGCCGGGAATTCTTTCCCTACGAAACAGGGAAAGGATCCCTCATCTCGAGCTAGGAGGCGGAAACGGGGCTCCCCTGGATGTGTGCGGGACCCCACGTGCTTCCTCTCGAGTGGAGACGGGTATGTCGGGGAACTTCTTGAGTTGCAGCAAGGGTGTGAAGGACCCTTTGGAAGTTCCAGTGGTTAGATGTGATTGGCCTCGAGAAGCCTCAGCGGAAATGGGTCTCATCTCGCCTGGAGGGCAAAACCTCCTGGGTTTTCTCGAGTTGCGGCAGGTGCTCTCGAATTTCGACGGGGACCCCAGGGACCCGCTCTGGTGGCCTCAGGAAAGGCCAGTCCCCATGCGAGTTCCTCGGGGGCCTCTGGGGATTCCACTCCCGTCGATGTCGGGGCCTAAGACCTTGTGTGGAGTCGGGGCCGGAACCTGAGGATTCCTCTCCAGTGCTGACATGGATCTTGGGGTACTTCTGGAGTCTCCCCAGGGGAGTCAGTCCTCGTCTCGAATGCGGGCATGCACTTGCGCTTTCCTCCAGAGCGGTAGCAGCAGTGTCACGCAGTCCGCCGCGTGGAGCAAAGGATCTATTGTTTTCCCTCGAGTCTTTCTCACGAGGCTTTCCCACGAGGCTTTCCCACAAGGCTGTCCCACATGCACACGTGGTGGGAGTCGATCCTCGGCTTGAACGTCAAGGCAGTGCAGGGGAAACAGGTTCCTCTGGAATGGACTGACACATCTGGGGCACTCTTGGAATGGTGGCACAACCCTGGAGTTCCTCTCGCCTTTCCTGTGGAGAGCGCCTCCTCTTGAGATGCGACGGGAACGCCGGGAATTCTTTCCCTACGAAACAGGGAAAGGATCCCTCATCTCGAGCTAGGAGGCGGAAACGGGTCTCCCCTGGATGTGTGCGGGACACCACGTGCTTCCTCTCGAGTGCAGACGGGTATGTCGGGGAACTTCTTGAGTTGCAGCAAGGGTGTGAAGGACCCTTTGGAAGTTCCAGTGGTTAGATGTGATTGGCCTCGAGAAGCCTCAGCGGAAATGGGCCTCATCTCGCCTGGAGGGCAAAACCTCCTGGATTTTCTCGAGTTGCGGCAGGTGCTCTCGACTTTCGACGGGGACCCCAGGGACCCGCTCTGGTGGCCTCAGGAAAGGCCAGTCCCCATGCGAGTTCCTCGGGGGCCTCTGGGGATTCCACTCCCGTCGATGTCGGGGCCTAAGACCTTGTGTGGAATCGGGGCCGGAACCTGAGGATTCCTCTCCAGTGCTGACATGGATCTTGGGGTACTTCTGGAGTCTCCCCAGGGGAGTCAGTCCTCGTCTCGAATGCGGGCATGCACTTGCGCTTTCCTCCAGAGCGGTAGCAGCAGTGTCACGCAGTCCGCCGCGTGGAGCAAAGGATCTATGGTTTTCCCTCGAGTCTTTCCCACGAGGCTTTCCCACGAGGCTTTCCCACAGGGCTGTCCCATGTGCACACGTGGTGGGAGTCGATCCTCGGCTTGAACGTCAAGGCAGTGCAGGGAAAACAGGTTCCTCTGGAATGGACTGACACATCTGGGGGACTCTTGGAATGGTGTCACGACCCTGGAGTTCCTCTCGCCTTTCCGGTGGAGAGCGCCTCCTCTTGAGATGCGACGGGAACGCCGGGAATTCTGTCCCTACGAAACAGGGAAAGGATCCCTCATCTCGAGCTAGGAGGCGGAAACGGGGCTCCCCTGGATGTGTGCGGGACACCACGTGCTTCCTCTCGAGTGGAGACGGGTATGTCGGGGAACTTCTTGAGTTGCAGCAAGGGTGTGAAGGACCCTTTGGAAGTTCCAGTGGTTAGATGTGATTGGCCTCGAGAAGCCTCAGCGGAAATGGGCCTCATCTCGCCTGGAGGGCAAAACCTCCTGGATTTTCTCGAGTTGCGGCAGGTGCTCTCGACTTACGACGGGGACCTCAGGGACCCGCTCTGGTGGCCTTATTAAAGGCCAGTCCCCATGCGAGTTCCTCGGGGGCCTCTCGGGATTCCTCTCCCGTCGATGCCGGGGCCTAAGACCTTGTGTGGAGTCGGGGCCGGAACCTGAGGATTCCTCTCCAGTGCTGACATGGATCTTGGGCTACTTCTGGAGTCTCCCCAGGGGAGTCAGTCCTCGTCTCGAATGCGGGCATGCACTTGCGCTTTCCTCCAGAGCGGTAGCAGCAGTGTCACACAGTCCGCCGCGTGGATCAAAGGATCTATGGTTTTCCCTCGAGTCTTTCCCACGAGGCTTTCCCACGAGGCTTTCCCACAGGGCTGTCCCACGTGCACACGTGGTGGGAGTCGATCCTCGGCTTGAACGTCAAGGCAGTGCAGGGAAAACAGGTTCCTCTGGAATGGACTGACACATCTGGGGGACTCTTGGAATGGTGTCACGACCCTGGAGTTCCTCTCGCCTGTCCTGTGGAGAGCGCCTCCTCTTGAGATGCGACGGGAACGCCGGGAATTCTTTCCCTACGAAACAGGGAAAGGATCCCTCATCTCGAGCTAGGAGGCGGAAACGGGGCTCCCTGGATGTGTGCGGGACCCCACGTGCTTCCTCTCGAGTGGAGACGGGTATGTCGGGGAACTTCTTGATTTGCAGCAAGGGTGTGAAGGACCCTTTGGAAGTTCCAGTGGTTAGACGTGATTGGCCTCGAGAATCCTCAGCGGAAATGGGCCTCATCTCGCCTGGAGGGCAAAACATCCTGGATTTTCTCGAGTTGCGGCAGGTGCTTTCGACTTACAACGGGGACCTCAGGGACCCGCTCTGGTGGCCTCAGGAAAGGCCAGTCCCCATGCGAGTTCCTCGGGGGCCTCTCGGGATTCCTCTCGCGTCGATGCCGGGGCCTACGACCTTGTGTGGAGTTGGGGCCGGAACCTGAGGATTCCTCTCCAGTGCTGACATGGATCTTGGGGTACTTCTGGAGTCTCCCCAGGGGAGTGGGTCCTCGTCTCGAATGCGGGCATACACTTGCGCTTTCCTCCAAAGCGGTAGCAGCAGTGTCACGCAGTCCGCCGCGTGGATCAAAGGATCTATGGTTTTCCCTCGAGTCTTTCCCACGAGGCTTTCCCACGAGGCTTTCCCACAGGGCTGTCCCACGTGCACACGTGGTGGGAGTCGATCCTCGGCTTGAACGTCAAGGCAGTGCAGGGAAAACAGGTTCCTCTGGAATGGACTGACACATCTGGGGGACTCTTGGAATGGTGGCACGACCCTGGAGTTCCTCTCGCCTTTCCTGTGGAGAGTGCCTCCTCTTGAGATGCGACGGGAACGCCGGGAATTCTTTCCCTACGAAACAGGGAAAGGATCCCTCATCTCGAGCTAGGAGGCGGAAACGGGGCTCCCCTGGATGTGTGCGGGACCCACGTGCTTCCTCTCGAGTGCAGACGGGTATGTCGGGGAACTTCTTGAGTTGCAGCAAAGGGTGTGAAGGACCCTTTGGAAGTTCCAGTAGTTAGACGTGATTGGCCTCGAGAAGCCTCAGCGGAAATGGGCCTCATCTCGCCTGGAGGGCAAAACCTCCTGGATTTTCTCGAGTTGCGGCAGGTGCTCTCGACTTACGACGGGGACCTCAGGGACCCACTCTGGTGGCCTCAGGAAAGGCCAGTCCCCATGCGAGTTCCTCGGGGGCCTCTCGGGATTCCTCTCCCGTCGATGCCGGGGCCTAAGACCTTGTGTGGAATCGGGGCCGGAACCTGAGGATTCCTCTCCAGTGCTGACATGGATCTTGGGATACTTCTGGAGTCTCCCCGGGGGAGTCAGTTCTCGTCTCGAAAGCGGGCATGCACTTGCGCTTTCCTCCAGAGCGGTAGCAGCAGTGTCACGCAGTCCGCCGCGTGGATCAAAGGATCTATGGTTTTCCCTTGAGTCTTTCCCACGAGGCTTTCCCACGAGGCTTTCCCACAGGGCTGTCCCACGTGCACAGGTGGTGGGAGTCGATCCTCGGCTTGAACGTCAAGGCAGTGCAGGGAAAACAGGTTCCTCTGGAATGGACTGACACATCTGGGGGACTCTTGGAATGGTGGCACGACCCTGGAGTTCCTCTCGCCTTTCCTGTGGAGAGCGCCTCCTCCTGAGATGCAACGGGAACGCCGGGAATTCTTTCGCTACGAAACAGGGAAAGGATCCCTCATCTCGAGCTTGGAGGCGGAAACGGGGCTCCCCTGGATGTGTGCGGGACCCACGTGCTTCCTCTCGAGTGGAGACGGGTATGTCGGGGAACTTCTTGAGTTGCAGCAAGGGTGTGAAGGACCCTTTGTAAGTTCCAGTGGTTAGACTTGATTAGCCTCCAGAAGCCTCAGCGGAAATGGGCCTCATCTCGCCTGGAGGGCAAAACCTCCTGGATTTTCTCGAGTTGCGGCAGGTGCTCTCGACTTACGACGGGGACCTCAGGGACCCGCTCTGGTGGCCTCAGGAAAGGCCAGTCCCCATGCGAGTTCCTCGGGGGCCTCTCGGGATTCCTCTCCCGTCGATGCCGGGGCCTAAGACCTTGTGTGGAGTCGGGGCCGGAACCTGAGGATTCCTCTCCAGTGCTGACATGGATCTTGGGGTACCTCTGGAGTCTCCCCAGGGGAGTCAGTCCTCGTCTCGAATGCGGGCATGCACTTGCGCTTTCCTCCAGAGCGGTAGCAGCAGTGTCACGCAGTCCGCCGCGTGGATCAAAGGATCTATGGTTTTCCCTCGAGTCTTTCCCACGAGGCTTTCCCACGAGGCTTTCCCACAGGGCTGTCCCACGTGCACACGTGGTGGGAGTCGATCCTCGGCTTGAACGTCAAGGCAGTGCAGGGTAAACAGGTTCCTCTGGAATGGACTGACACATCTGGGGGACTCTTGGAATGGTGGCACGACCCTGGAGTTCCTCTCGCATTTCTTGTGGAGAGCGCCTCCTCTTGAAATGCGACGGGAACGCCGGGAATTCTTTCCCTACGAAACAGGGAAAGGATCCCTCATCTCGAGCTAGGAGGCGGAAACGGGGCTCCCCTGGATGTGTGCGGGACCCCACGTGCTTCCTCTCGAGTGGAGACGGGTATGTCGGGGAACTTCTTGAGTTGCAGCAATGGTGTGAAGGACCCTTTGGAAGTTCCAGTGGTTAGATGTGATTGGCCTCGAGAAGCCTCAGCGGAAATGGGCCTCATCTCGCCTGGAGGGCAAAACCTCCTGGATTTTCTCGAGTTGCGGCAGGTGCTCTCGACTTACGACGGGGACCTCAGGGACCCGCTCTGGTGGCCTCAGGAAAGGCCAGTCCCAATGCGAGTTCCTCGGGGGCCTCTCGGGATTCGTCTCCCGTCGATGCCGGGTCCTAAGACCTTGTGTGGAGTCGGATCCGGAACCTGAGGATTCCTCTCCAGTGCTGACATGGATCTTGGGGTACTTCTGGAGTCTCCCCAGGGGAGTCAGTCCTCGTCTCGAATGCGGGCATGCACTTGCGCTTTCCTCCAGAGCGGTAGCAGCAGTGTCACGCAGTCCGCCGCGTGGATCAAAGGATGTATGGTTTTCCCTCGAGTCTTTCCCACGAGGCTTTTCCACGAGGCTTTCCCACAGGGCTGTCCCACGTGCACACGTGTTGGGAGTCGATCCTCGGCTTGAACGTCAAGGCAGTGCAGGGAAAACAGGTTCCTCTGGAATGGACTGACACATCTGGGGGACTCTTAGAATGGTGGCATGACCCTGGAGTTCCTCTCGCCTTTCCTGTGGAGAGCGCCTACTCTTGAGATGCGACGGTAACGCCGGGAATTCTTTCGCTACGAAACAGGGAAAGGATCCCTCATCTCGAGCTAGGAGGCGGAAACGGGGCTCCCCTGGATGTGTGCGGGACCCACGTGCTTCCTCTCGAGTGGAGACGGGTATGTCGGGGAACTTCTTGAGTTGCAGCAAAGGGTGTGAAGGACCCTTTGGAAGTTTCAGTGGTTAGACGTGATTGGCCTCGAGAAGCCTCAGCGGAAATGGGCCTCATCTCGCCTGGAGGGCAAAACCTCCTGGATTTTCTCGAGTTGCGGCAGGTGCTCTCGACTTACGACGGGGAACTAAGGGACCCGCTCTGGTGGCCTCAGGAAAGGCCAGTCCCCATGCGAGTTCCTCGGGGACCTCTCGGGATTCCTCTCCCGTCGATGCCGGGGCCTAAGACCTTGTGTGGAGTCAGGGCCGGAACCTGAGGATTCCTCTCCAGTGCTGACATGGATCTTGGGGTACTTCTGGAGTCTCCCCAGGGGAGTCAGTCCTCGTCTCGAATGCGGGCATGCACTTGCGCTTTCCTCCAGAGCGGTAGCAGCAGTGTCACGCAGTCCGCCGCGTGGAGCAAAGGATCTATGGTTTTCCCTCGAGTCTTTCCCACGAGGCTTTCCCACGAGGCTTTCCCACAGGGCTGTCCCACGTGCACACGTGGTGGGAGTCGATCCTCGGCTTGAACGTCAAGGCAGTGCAGGGAAAACAGGTTCATCTGGAATGGACTGACACGTCTGGGGAACTCTTGGAATGGTGGCACGACCCTGGAGTTCCTCTCGCCTTTCCTGTGGAGAGCGCCTCCTCTTGAGATGCGACGGGAACGCCGGGAATTCTTTCCCTACGAAACAGGGAAAAGATCCCTCATCTCGAGCTAGGAGGCGGAAACGGGGCTCCCCTGGATGTGTGCGGGACCCCACGTGCTTCCTCTCGAGTGGAGACTGGTATGTCGGCGAACTTCTGAGTTGCAGCAAGGGTGTGAAGGACCCTTTGGAAGTTCCAGTGGTTAGATGTGATTGGCCTCGAGAAGCCTCAGCGGAAATGGGCCTCATCTCGCCTGGAGAGCAAAACCTCCTGGATTTTCTCGAGTTGCGGCAGGTGCTCTCGACTTACGACGGGGACCTCAGGGACCCGCTATGGTGGCCTCAGGAAAGGCCAGTCCCCATGCGACTTCCTGGGGGCCTCTCGGGATTCCTCTCCCGTCGATGCCGGGGCCTAAGACCTTGTGTGGAGTCGGGGCCGGAACCTGAGGATTCCTCTCCAGTGCTGACATGGATCTTGGGGTACTTCTGGAGTCTCCCCAGGGGAGTCAGTCCTCGTCTCGAATGCGGGCATGCACTTGCGCTTTCCTCCAGAGCGGTAGCAGCAGTGTCACGCAGTCCGCCGCGTGGATCAAAGGATCTATGGTTTTCCCTCGAGTCTTTCCCACGTGGCTTTCCCACGAGGCTTTCCCACAGGGCTGTCCCACATGCACACGTGGTGGGAGTCGATACTCGGCCTGAACGTCAAGGCAGTGCAGGGAAAACAGGTTCCTCTGGAATGGACTGACACATCTGGGGGACACTTGGAATGGTGGCACGACCCTGGAGTTCCTCTCGCCTTTCCTGTGGAGAGCGCCTCCTCTTGAGATGCGACGGGAACGCCGGGAATTCTTTCCCTACGAAACAGGGAAAGGATCCCTCATCTCGAGCTAGGAGGCGGAAACGGGGCTCCCCTGGATGTGTGCGGGACCCACGTGCTTCCTCTCGAGTGCAGACGGGTATGTCGGGGAACTTCTTGAGTTGCAGCTAAGGGTGTGAAGGACCCTTTGGAAGTTTCAGTGGTTAGACGTGATTGGCCTCGAGAAGCCTCAGCGGAAATGGGCCTCATCTCGCCTGGAGGGCAAAACCTCCTGGATTTTCTCGAGTTGCGGCAGGTGCTCTCGACTTACGACGGGGACCTCAGGGACCCGCTCTGGTGGCCTCAGGAAAGGCCAGTCCCCATGCGAGTTCCTCGGGGGCCTCTCGGGATTCCTCTCCCGTCGATGCCGGGGCCTAAGACCTTGTGTGGAGTCGGGGCCGGAACCAGAGGATTCCTCTCCAGTGCTGACATGGATCTTGGGGTACTTCTGGATTCTCCCCAGGGGAGTCAGTCATCGTCTCGAATGCGGGCATGCACTTGCGCTTTCCTCCAGAGCGGTAGCAGCAGTGTCACGCAGTCCGCCGCGTGGATCAAAGGATCTATGGTTTTCCCTCGAGTCTTTCCCACGAGGCTTTCCCACGAGGCTTTCCCACAGGGCTGTCCCACGTGCACACGTGGTGGGAGTCGATCCTCGGCTTGAACGTCAAGGCAGTGCAGGGAAAACAGGTTCCTCTGGAATGGACTGACACATCTGGGGGACTCTTGGAATGGTGGCACGACCCTGGAGTTCCTCTCGCCTTTCCTGTGGAGAGCGCCTCCTCTTGAGATGCGACGGGAACGCCGGGAATTCTTTCCCTACGAAACAGGGAAAGGATCCCTCATCTCGAGCTAGGAGGCAGAAACGGGGCTCCCATGGATGTGTGCGGGACCCCACGTGCTTCCTCTCGAGTGGAGACGGGTATGTCGGGGAACTTCTTGAGTTGCAGCAAGGGTGTGAAGGACCCTTTGGAAGTTCCAGTGGTTAGACGTGATTGGCCTCGAGAAGCCTCAGCGGAAATGGGCCTCATCTCGCCTGGAGGGCAAAACCTCCTGGATTTTCTCGAGTTGCGGCAGGTGCTCTCGACTTACGACGGGGACCTGAGGGACACGCTCTGGTGGCCTCAGGAAAGGCCAGTCCCCATGCGAGTTCCTCGGGGGCGTCTCGGGATTCCTCTCCCGTCGATGCCGGGGCCTAAGACCTTGTGTGGAGTCGGGGCCGGAACCTGAGGATTCCTCTCCAGTGCTGACATGGATCTTGGGGTACTTCTGGAGTCTCCCCAGGGGAGTCAGTCCTCGTCTCGAATGCGGGCATGCACTTGCGCTTTCCTCCAGAGCGGTAGCAGCAGTGTCACGCAGTCCGCCGCGTGGATCAAAGGATCTATGGTTTTCCCTCGAGTCTTTCCCACGAGGCGTTCCCACGAGGCTTTCCCACAGGGCTGTCCCACGTGCACACGTGGTGTGAGTCGATCCTCGGCTTGAACGTCAAGGCAGTGCAGGGAAAACAGGTTCCTCTGGAATGGACTGACACATCTGGGGGACTCTTGGAATGGTGTCACGACCCTGGAGTTCCTCTCGCCTTTCCGGTGGAGAGCGCCTCCTCTTGAGATGCGACGGGAACGCCGGGAATTCTGTCCCTACGAAACAGGGAAAGGATCCCTCATCTCGAGCTAGGAGGCGGAAACGGGGCTCCCCTGGATGTGTGCGGGACACCACGTGCTTCCTCTCGAGTGGAGACGGGTATGTCGGGGAACTTCTTGAGTTGCAGCAAGGTTGTGAAGGACCCTTTGGAAGTTCCAGTGGTTAGATGTGATTGGCCTCGAGAAGCCTCAGCGGAAATGGGCCTCATCTCGCCTGGAGGGCAAAACCTCCTGGATTTTCTCGAGTTGCGGCAGGTGCTCTCGACTTACGACGGGGACCTCAGGGACCCGCTCTGGTGGCCTTATTAAAGGCCAGTCCCCATGCGAGTTCCTCGGGGGCCTCTCGGGATTCCTCTCCCGTCGATGCCGGGGCCTAAGACCTTGTGTGGAGTCGGGGCCGGAACCTGAGGATTCCTCTCCAGTGCTGACATGGATCTTGGGGTACTTCTGGAGTCTCCCCAGGGGAGTCAGTCCTCGACTCGAATGCGGGCATGCACTTGCGCTTTCCTCCAGAGCGGTAGCAGCAGTGTCACGCAGTCCGCCGCGTGGATCAAAGGATCTATGGTTTTCCCTCGAGTCTTTCCCACGAGGCTTTCCCACGAGGCTTTCCCACAGGGCTGTGCCACGTGCACACATGGTGGGAGTCGATCCTCGGCTTGAACGTCAAGGCAGTGCAGGGAAAACAGGTTCCTCTGGAATGGACTGACACATCAGGGGGACTCTTGGAATGGTGGCACGACCCTGGATTTCCTCTCGCCTTTCCTGTGGAGAGCGCCACCTCTTGAGATGCGACGGGAACGCCGGGAATTCTTTCCCTACGAAACACGGAAAGGATCCCTCATCTCGAGCTAGGAGGCGGAAACGGGGCTCCCCTGGATGTGTGCGGGACCCCACGTGCTTCCTCTCGAGTGGAGACGGGTATGTCGGGGAACTTCTTGAGTTGCAGCAAGGGTGTGAAGGACCCTTTGGCAGTTGCAGTGGTTAGATGTGATTGGCCTCGAGAAGCCTCAGCGGAAATGGGCCTCATCTCGCCTGGAGGGCAAAACCTCCTGGATTTTCTCGAGTTGCGGCAGGTGCTCTCGACTTACGACGGGGACCTCAGGGACCCGCTCTGGTGGCCTCAGGAAAGGCCAGTCCCCATGCGAGTTCCTCGGGGGCGTCTCGGGATTCCTCTCCCGTCGATGCCGGGGCCTAAGACCTTGTGTGGAGTCGGGGCCGGAACCTGAGGATTCCTCTCCAGTGCTGACATGGATCTTGGGGTACTTCTGGAGTCTCCCCAGGGGAGTCAGTCCTCGTCTCGAATGCGGGCATGCACATGCGCTTTCCTCCAGAGCGGTAGCAGCAGTGTCACGCAGTCCGCCACGTGGATGAAAGGATCTATGGTTTTCCCTCGAGTCTTTCCCACGAGGCTTTCCCACGAGGCTTTCCCACAGGGCTGTCCCACGTGCACACGTGGTGGGAGTCGATCCTCGTCTTGAACGTCAAGGCAGTGCAGGGAAAACAGGTTCCTCTGGAATGGACTGACACATCTGGGGGACTCTTGGAATGGTGGCACGACCATGGAGTTCCTCTCGCCTTTCCTGTGGAGAGCGCCTCCTCTTGAGATGCGACGGGAACGCCGGGAATTCTTTCCCTACGAAACAGGGAAAGGATCCCTCATCTCGAGCTAGGAGGCGGAAACGGGGCTCCCCTGGATGTGTGTGGGACCCCACGTGCTTCCTCTCGAGTGGAGACGGGTATGTCGGGGAACTTCTTGAGTTGCAGCAATGGTGTGAAGGACCCTTTGGAAGTTCCGGTGGTTAGATGTGATTGGCCTCGAGAACCCTCAGCGGAAATGGGCCTCATCTCGCCTGGAGGGCAAAACCTCCTGGATTTTCTCGAGTTGCGGCAGGTGCTCTCGACTTTCGACGGGGACCTCAGGGACCCGCTCTGGTGGCCTCAGGAAAGGCCAGTCCCCATGCGAGTTCCTCGGGGGCCTCTCGGGATTCCTCTCCCGTCGATGCCGGGGTCTAAGACCTTGTGTGGAGTCGGGGCCGGAACCTGAGGATTCCTCTCCAGTGCTGACATGGATCTTGGGGTACTTCTGGAGTCTCCCCAGGGGAGTCAGTCCTCGTCTCGAATGCGGGCATGCACTTGCGGTTTCCTCCAGAGCGGTAGCAGCAGTGTCACGCAGTCCGCCGCGTGGATCAAAGGATCTATGGTTTTCCCTCGAGTCTTTCCCACGAGGGTTTTCCACGAGGCTTTCCCACAGGGCTGTCCCACGTGCACACGTGGTGGGAGTCGATCCTCGGCTTGAACGTCAAGGCAGTGCAGGGAAAACAGGTTCCTCTGGAATGGACTGACACATCTGGGGGACTCTTGGAATGGTGTCACGACCCTGGAGTTCCTCTCGCCTTTCCTGTGGAGAGCGCCTCCTCTTGAGATGCGACGGGAACGCCGGGTATTCTTTCCCTACGAAACAGGGAAAGGATCCCTCATCTCGAGCTAGGAGGCGGAAACGGGGCTCCCCTGGATGTGTGCGGGACCCCACGTGCTTCCTCTCGAGTGGAGAAGGGTATGTCGGGGAACTTCTTGAGTTGCAGCAATGGTGTGAAGGACCCTTTGGAAGTTCCAGTGGTTAGATGTGATTGGCCTCGAGAAGCCTCAGCGGAAATGGGCCTCATCTCGCCTGGAGGGCAAAACCTCCTGGATTTTCTCGAGTTGCGGCAGGTGCTCTCGACTTACGACGGGGACCTCAGGGACCCGCTCTGGTGGCCTCAGGAAAGGCCAGTCCCCATGCGAGTTCCTCGGGGGCGTCTCGGGATTCCTCTCCCGTCGATGCCGGGGTCTAACACCTTGTGTGGAGTCGGGGCCGGAAACTGAGGATTC
The DNA here is from genome assembly GCF_042477335.2 of Ovis canadensis. Classification (NCBI taxonomy): domain Eukaryota; kingdom Metazoa; phylum Chordata; class Mammalia; order Artiodactyla; family Bovidae; genus Ovis; species Ovis canadensis. The sequence goes on along the minus strand of NC_091262.1, from coordinate 1,554,633 downwards.
CTCTCCAGTGCTGACATGGATCTTGGGGTACTTCTGGAGTCTCCCCAGGGGAGTCAGTCCTCGACTCGAATGCGGGCATGCACTTGCGCTTTCCTCCAGAGCGGTAGCAGCCGTGTCCCGCAGTCCGCCGCGTGGATCAAAGGATCTATGGTTTTCCCTCGAGTCTTTCCCACGAGGCTTTCCCACGAGGCTTTCCCACAGGGCTGTCCCACGTGCACACGTGCTGGGAGTCGATCCTCGGCTTGAACGTCAAGGCAGTGCAGGGAAAACAGGTTCCTCTGGAATGGACTGACACATCTGGGGGACTCTTGGAATGGTGGCACGACCCTGGAGTTCCTCTTGCCTTTCCTGTGGAGAGCGCCTCCTCTTGAGATGCGACGGGAACGCCGGGAATTCTTCCCCTACGAAACAGGGAAAGGATCCCTCATCTCGAGTTAGGAGGCGGAAACGGGGCTCCCCTGGATGTGTGCGGGACCCCACGTGCTTCCTCTCGAGTGGAGACGGGTATGTCGGGGAACTTCTTGAGTTGCAGCAATGGTGTTAAGGACCCTTTGGAAGTTCCAGTGGTTAGATGTGATTGGCCTCGAGAAGCCTCAGCGGAAATGGGCCTCATCTCGCCTGGAGGGCAAAACCTCCTGGATTTTCTCGAGTTGCGGCAGGTGCTCTCGACTTACGACGGGGACTTCAGGGACCCGCTCTGGTGGCATCAGGAAAGGCCAGTCCCCATGCGAGTTCCTCGGGGGTCTCTCGGGATTCCTCTCCCGTCGATGCCGGGGCCTAAGACCTTGTGTGGAGTCGGGGCCGGAACCTGAGGATTCCTCTCCAGTGCTGACATGGATCTTGGGGTACTTCTGGAGTCTCCCCAGGGGAGTCAGTCCTCGTCTCGAATGCGGGCATGCATTGCGCTTTCCTCCAGAGCGGTAGCAGCAGTGTCTCGCAGTCCGCCGCGTGGATAAAAGGATCTATGGTTTTCCCTCGAGTCTTTCCCACGAGGCTTTCCCACGAGGCTTTCCCACAGGGCTGTCCCACGTGCACACGTGGTGGGAGTCGATCCTCGGCTTGAACGTCAAGGCAGTGCAGGGAAAACAGGTTCCTCTGGAATGGACTGACACATCTGGGGGACTCTTGGAATGGTGTCACGACCCTGGAGTTCCTCTCGCCTTTCCTGTGGAGAGCGCCTCCTCTTGAGATGCGACGGGAACGCCGGGAATTCTTTCCCTACGAAACAGGGAATGGATCCCTCATCTCGAGCTAGGAGGCGGAAACGGGGCTCCCCTGGATGTGTGCGGGACCCACGTGCTTCCTCTCGAGTGGAGACGGGTATGTCGGGGAACTTCTTGAGTTGCAGCAAGGGTGTGAAGGACCCTTTGGAAGTTCCAGTGGTTAGACGTGATTAGCCTCGGGAAGCCTCAGCGGAAAAGGGCCTCATCTCGCCTGGAGGGCAAAACCTCCTGGATTTTCTCGAGTTGCGGCAGGTGCTCTCGACTTACGACGGGGACCTCAGGGAACCGCTCTGGTGGCCTCAGGAAAGGCCAGTCCCCATGCGAGTTCCTCGGGGGCCTCTCGGGATTCCTCTCCCGTCGATGCCGGGGCCTAAGACCTTGTGTGGAGTCGGGGCCGGAACCTGAGGATTCCTCGCCAGTGCTGACATGGATCTTGGGATACTTCTGGAGTCTCCCCAGGGGAGTCAGTCCTCGTCTCGAATGCGGGCATGCATTGCGCTTTCCTCCAGAGCGGTAGCAGCAGTGTCTCGCAGTCCGCCGCGTGGATCAAAGGATCTATGGTTTTCCCTCGTGTCTTTCCCACGAGGCTTTCCCACGAGGCTTTCCCACAGGGCTGTCCCACGTGCACACGTGGTGGGAGTCGATCCTCGGCTTGAACGTCAAGGCAGTGCAGGGAAAACAGGTTCCTCTGGAATGGACTGACACATCTGGGGGACTCTTGGAATGGTGTCACGACCCTGGAGTTCCTCTCGCCTTTCCTGTGGAGAGCGCCTCCTCTTGAGATGCGACGGGAACGCCGGGAATTCTTTCCCTACGAAACAGGGAATGGATCCCTCATCTCGAGCTAGGAGGCGGAAACGGGGCTCCCCTGGATGTGTGCGGGACCCCACGTGCTTCCTCTCGAGTGGAGACGGGTATGTCGGGGAACTTCTTGAGTTGCAGCAATGGTGTTAAGGACCCTTTGGAAGTTCCAGTGGTTAGATGTGATTGGCCTCGAGAAGCCTCAGCGGAAATGGGCCTCATCTCGCCTGGAGGGCAAAACCTCCTGGATTTTCTCGAGTTGCGGCAGGTGCTCTCGACTTACGACGGGGACTTCAGGGACCCGCTCTGGTGGCATCAGGAAAGGCCAGTCCCCATGCGAGTTCCTCGGGGGTCTCTCGGGATTCCTCTCCCGTCGATGCCGGGGCCTAAGACCTTGTGTGGAGTCGGGGCCGGAACCTGAGGATTCCTCTCCAGTGCTGACATGGATCTTGGGGTACTTCTGGAGTCTCCCCAGGGGAGTCAGTCCTCGTCTCGAATGCGGGCATGCATTGCGCTTTCCTCCAGAGCGGTAGCAGCAGTGTCTCGCAGTCCGCCGCGTGGATAAAAGGATCTATGGTTTTCCCTCGAGTCTTTCCCACGAGGCTTTCCCACGAGGCTTTCCCACAGGGCTGTCCCACGTGCACACGTGGTGGGAGTCGATCCTCGGCTTGAACGTCAAGGCAGTGCAGGGAAAACAGGTTCCTCTGGAATGGACTGACACATCTGGGGGACTCTTGGAATGGTGTCACGACCCTGGAGTTCCTCTCGCCTTTCCTGTGGAGAGCGCCTCCTCTTGAGATGCGACGGGAACGCCGGGAATTCTTTCCCTACGAAACAGGGAATGGATCCCTCATCTCGAGCTAGGAGGCGGAAACGGGGCTCCCCTGGATGTGTGCGGGACCCACGTGCTTCCTCTCGAGTGGAGACGGGTATGTCGGGGAACTTCTTGAGTTGCAGCAAGGGTGTGAAGGACCCTTTGGAAGTTCCAGTGGTTAGACGTGATTAGCCTCGGGAAGCCTCAGCGGAAAAGGGCCTCATCTCGCCTGGAGGGCAAAACCTCCTGGATTTTCTCGAGTTGCGGCAGGTGCTCTCGACTTACGACGGGGACCTCAGGGACCCGCTCTGGTGGCCTCAGGAAAGGCCAGTCCCCATGCGAGTTCCTCGGGGGCCTCTCGGGATTCCTCTCCCGTCGATGCCGGGGCCTAAGACCTTGTGTGGAGTCGGGGCCGGAACCTGAGGATTCCTCGCCAGTGCTGACATGGATCTTGGGATACTTCTGGAGTCTCCCCAGGGGAGTCAGTCCTCGTCTCGAATGCGGGCATGCATTGCGCTTTCCTCCAGAGCGGTAGCAGCAGTGTCTCGCAGTCCGCCGCGTGGATCAAAGGATCTATGGTTTTCCCTCGTGTCTTTCCCACGAGGCTTTCCCACGAGGCTTTCCCACAGGGCTGTCCCACGTGCACACGTGGTGGGAGTCGATCCTCGGCTTGAACGTCAAGGCAGTGCAGGGAAAACAGGTTCCTCTGGAATGGACTGACACATCTGGGGGACTCTTGGAATGGTGTCACGACCCTGGAGTTCCTCTCGCCTTTCCTGTGGAGAGCGCCTCCTCTTGAGATGCGACGGGAACGCCGGGAATTCTTTCCCTACGAAACAGGGAATGGATCCCTCATCTCGAGCTAGGAGGCGGAAACGGGGCTCACCTGGATGTGTGCGGGACCCACGTGCTTCCTCTCGAGTGGAGACGGGTATGTCGGGGAACTTCTTGAGTTGCAGCAAGGGTGTGAAGGACCCTTTGGAAGTTCCAGTGGTTAGACGTGATTAGCCTCGAGAAGCCTCAGCGGAAATGGGCCTCATCTCGCCTGGAGGGCAAAACCTCCTGGATTTTCTCGAGTTGCGGCAGGTGCTCTCGACTTACGACGGGGACCTCAGGGACCCGCTCTGGTGGCCTCAGGAAAGGCCAGTCCCCATGCGAGTTCCTCGGGGGCCTCTCGGGATTCCTCTCCCGTCGATGCGGGGCCTAAGACCTTGTATGGAGTCGGGGCCGGAACCTGAGGATTCCTCTCCAGTGCTGACATGGATCTTGGGGTACTTCTGGAGTCTCCCCAGGGGAGTCAGTCCTCGTCTCGAATGCGGGCATGCACTTGCGTTTTCCTCCAGAGCGGTAGCAGCAGTGTCACGCAGTCCGCCGCGTGGATCTAAGGATCTATGGTTTTCCCTCGAGTCTTTCCCAGGAGGCTTTCCCACGAGGCTTTCCCACAGGGCTGTCCCACGTGCACACGTGTTGGGAGTCGATCCTCGGCTTGAACGTCAAGGCAGTGCAGGGAAAACAGGTTCCTCTGGAATGGACTGACACATCTGGGGGACTCTTGGAACGGTGGCACGACCCTGGAGTTCCTCTCGCCTTTCCTGTGGAGAGCGCCTCCTCTTGAGATGCGACGGGAACGCCGGGAATTCTTTCCCTACGAAACAGGGAAAGGATCCCTCATCTCGAGCTAGGAGGCGGAAACGGGGCTCCTCTGGATGTGTGCGGGACACCACGTGCTTCCTCTCGAGTGCAGACGGGTATGTCGGGGAACTTCTTGTGTTGCAGCAAGGGTGTGAAGGACCCTTTGGAAGTTCCAGTGGTTAGATGTGATTGGCCTCGAGAAGCCTCAGCGGAAATGGGCCTCATCTCGCCTGGAGGGCAAAACCTCCTGGATTTTCTCGAGTTGCGGCAGGTGCTCTCGACTTACGACGGGGACCTCAGGGACCCGCTCTGGTGGCCTCAGGAAAGGCCAGTCCCCATGCGAGTTCCTCGGGGGCCTCTCGGGATTCCTCTCCCGTCGATGCCGGGGCCTAAGACCTTGTGTGGAGTCGGGGCCGGAACCTGAGGATTCCTCTCCTGTGCTGACATGGATCTTGGGGTACTTCTGGAGTCTCCCCAGGGGAGTCAGTCCTCGTCTCGAATGCGGGCATGCACTTGCGCTTTCCTCCAGAGCGGTAGCAGCAGTGTCACGCAGTCCGCCGCGTGGATCAAAGGATCTATGGTTTTCCCTCGAGTCTTTCCCACGAGGCTTTCCCACGAAGCTTTCCCACAGGGCTGTCCCACGTGCACACGTGGTGGGAGTCGAACCTCGGCTTGAACGTCAAGGCAGTGCAGGGAAAACAGGTTCCTCTGGAATGGACTGACACATCGGGGGGACTCTTGGAATGGTGGCACGACCCTGGAGTTCCTCTCGCCTTTCCTGTGGAGAGCGCCTCCTCTTGAGATGCGACGGGAACGCCGGGTATTCTTTCCTTACGAAACAGGGAAAGGATCCCTCATCTCGAGCTAGGAGGTGGAAACGGGGCTCCCCTGGATGTGTGCGGGACACCACGTGCTTCCTCTCGAGTGGAGACGGGTATGTCGGGGAACTTCTTGAGTTGCAGCAAGGGTGTGAAGGACCCTTTGGAAGTTCCAGTGGTTAGATGTGATTGGCCTCGAGAAGCCTCAGCGGAAAGGGGCCTCATCTCGCCTGGAGGGCAAAACCTCCTGGATTTTCTCGAGTTGCGGCAGGTGCTCTCGACTTACGACGGGGACCTCAGGGACCCGCTCTGGTGGCCTCAGGAAAGGCCAGTCCCCATGCGAGTTCCTCGGGGGCCTCTCGGGATTCCTCTCCCGTCGATGCCGGGGCCTAAGACCTTGTGTGGAGTCGGGGCCGGAACCTGAGTTTTCCTCTCCAGTGCTGACATGGATCTTGGGGTACTTCTGGAGTCTCCCCAGGGGAGTCAGTCCTCGTCTCGAATGCGGGAATGCACTTGCGCTTTCCTCCAGAGCGGTAGCAGCAGTGTCACGCAGTCCGCCGCGTGGATCAAAGGATGTATGGTTTTCCCTCGAGTCTTTCCCACGAGGCTTTCCCACGAGGCTTTCCCACAGGGCTGTCCCACGTGCACACGTGGTGGGAATCGATCCTCGGCTTGAACGTCAAGGCAGTGCAGGGAAAACAGGTTCCTCTGGAATGGACTGACACATCTGGGGGACTCTTGGAATGGTGGCACGACCCTGGAGTTCCTCTCGCCTTTCCTGTGGAGAGCGCCACCTCTTGAGATGCGACGGGAACGCCGGGAATTCTTTCCCTACGAAACAGGGAAAGGATCCCTCATCTCGAGCTAGGAGGCGGAAACGGGGCTCCCCTGGATGTGTGCGGGACACCACGTGCTTCCTCTCGAGTGGAGACGGGTATGTCGGGGAACTTCTTTTGTTGCAGCAAGGGTGTGAAGGACCCTTTGGAAGTTCCAGTGGTTAGATGTGATTGGCCTCGAGAAGCCTCAGCGGAAATGGGCCTCATCTCGCCTGGAGGGCAAAACCTCCTGGATTTTCTCGAGTTGCGGCAGGTGCTCTCGACTTACGACGGGGACCTCAGGGACCCGCTCTGGTGGCATCAGGAAAGGCCAGTCCCCATGCGAGTTCCTCGGGGGCCTCTCGGGATTCCTCTCCCGTCGATGCCGGGGCCTAAGACCTTGTGTGGAGTCGGGGCCGGAACCTGAGGATTCCTCTCCTGTGCTGACATGGATCTTGGGGTACTTCTGGAGTCTCCCCAGGGGAGTCAGTCCTCGTCTCGAATGCGGGCATGCACTTGCGCTTTCCTCCAGAGCGGTAGCAGCAGTGTCACGCAGTCCGCCGCGTGGATCAAAGGATCTATGGTTTTCCCTCGAGTCTTTCCCACGAGGCTTTCCCACGAGGCTTTCCCACAGGGCTGTCCCACGTGCACACGTGGTGGGAGTCGATCCTCGGCTTGAACGTCAAGGCAGTGCAGGGAAAACAGGTTCCTCTGGAATGGACTGACACATCTGGGGGACTCTTGGAATGGTGGCACGACCCTGGAGTTCCTCTCGCCTTTCCTGTGGAGAGCGCCTCCTCTTGAGATGCGACGGGAACGCCGGGAATTCTTTCCCTACGAAACAGGGAAAGGATCCCTCATCTCGAGCTAGGACACGGAAACGGGGCTCCCCTGGATGTGTGCAGGACCCCACGTGCTTCCTCTCGAGTGGAGACGGGTATGTCGGGGAACTTCTTGAGTTGCAGCAATGGTGTGAAGGACCCTTTGGAAGTTCCAGTGGTTAGATGTGATTGGCCTCGAGAAGCCTCAGCGGAAATGGGCCTCATCTCGCCTGGAGGGCAAAACCTCCTGGATTTTCTCGAGTTGCGGCAGGTGCTCTCGACTTACGACGGGGACCTCAGGGACCCGCTCTGGTGGCCTCAGGAAAGGCCAGTCCCCATGCGAGTTCCTCGGGGGCCTCTCGGGATTCCTCTCCCGTCGATGCCGGGGCCTAAGACCTTGTGTGGAGTCGGGGCCGGAACCTGAGGATTCCTCTCCAGTGCTGACATGGATCTTGGGGTACTTCTGGAGTCTCCCCAGGGGAGTCAGTCCTCGTCTCGAATGCGGGCATGCACTTGCGCTTTCCTCCAGAGCGGTAGCAGCAGTGTCACGCAGTCCGCCGCGTGGATCAAAGGATCTATGGTTTTCCCTCGAGTCTTTCCCACGAGGCTTTCCCACGAGGCTTTCCAACAGGGCTGTTCCACGTGCACACGTGGTGGGAGTCGATCCTCGGCTTGAACGTCAAGGCAGTGCAGGGAAAACAGGTTCCTCTGGAATGGACTGACACATCTGGGGGACTCTTGGAATGGTGGCACGACCCTGGAGTTCCTCTCACCTTTCCTGTGGAGAGCGCCTCCTCTTGAGATGCGACGGGAACGCCGGGAATTCTTTCCTTACGAAACAGGGAAAGGATCCCTCATCTCGAGCTAGGAGGTGGAAACGGGGCTCCCCTGGATGTGTGCGGGACACCACGTGCTTCCTCTCGAGTGGAGACGGGTATGTCGGGGAACTTCTTGAGTTGCAGCAAGGGTGTGAAGGACCCTTTGGAAGTTCCAGTGGTTAGATGTGATTGGCCTCGAGAAGCCTCAGCGGAAATGGGCCTCATCTCGCCTGGAGGGCAAAACCTCCTGGATTTTCTCGAGTTGCGGCAGGTGCTCTCGACTTACGACGGGGACCTCAGGGACCCGCTCTGGTGGCCTCAGGAAAGGCCAGTCCCCATGCGAGTTCCTCGGGGGCCTCTCGGGATTCCTCTCCCGTCGATGCCGGGGCCTAAGACCTTGTGTGGAGTCGGGGCCGGAACCTGAGTTTTCCTCTCCAGTGCTGACATGGATCTTGGGGTACTTCTGGAGTCTCCCCAGGGGAGTCAGTCCTCGTCTCGAATGCGGGAATGCACTTGCGCTTTCCTCCAGAGCGGTAGCAGCAGTGTCACGCAGTCCGCCGCGTGGATCAAAGGATGTTTGGTTTTCCCTCGAGTCTTTCCCAAGAGGCTTTCCCACGAGGCTTTCCCACAGGGCTGTCCCACGTGCACACGTGGTGGGAATCGATCCTCGGCTTGAACGTCAAGGCAGTGCAGGGAAAACAGGTTCCTCTGGAATGGACTGACACATCTGGGGGACTCTTGGAATGGTGGCACGACCCTGGAGTTCCTCTCGCCTTTCCTGTGGAGAGCGCCTCCTCTTGAGATGCGACGGGAACGCCGGGAATTCTTTCCCTACGAAACAGGGAAAGGATCCCTCATCTCGAGCTAGGAGGCGGAAACGGGGCTCCCCTGGATGTGTGCGGAACCCACGTGCTTCCTCTCGAGTGGAGACGGGTATGTCGGGGAACTTCTTGAGTTGCAGCAAGGGTGTGAAGGACCCTTTGGAAGTTCCAGTGGTTAGATGTGATTGGCCTCGAGAAGCCTCAGCGGAAATGGGCCTCATCTCGCCTGGAGGGCAAAACCTCCTGGATTTTCTCGAGTTGCGGCAGGTGCTCTCGACTTACGACGGGGACCTCAGGGACCCGCTCTGGTGGCCTCAGGAAAGGCCAGTCCCCATGCGAGTTCCTCGGGGGCCTCTCGGGATTCCTCTCCCGTCGATGCCGGGGCCTAAGACCTTGTGTGGAGTCGGGGCCGGAACCTGAGGATTCCTCTCCAGTGCTGACATGGATCTTGGCGTACTTCTGGAGTCTCCCCAGGGAAGTCAGTCCTCGTCTCGAATGCGTGCATGCACTTGCGCTTTCCTCCAGAGCGGTAGCAGCAGTGTCACGCAGTCCGCCGCGTGGATCAAAGGATCTGTGGTTTTCCCTCGAGTCTTTCCGTCGAGGCTTTCCCACGAGGCTTTCCCACAGGGCTGTCCCACGTGCACACGTGGTGGGAGTCGATCCTCGGCTTGAACGTCAAGGCAGTGCAGGGAAAACAGGTTCCTCTGGAATGGACTGACACATCTGGGGGACTCTTGGAATGGTGGCACGACCCTGGAGTTCCTCTCGCCTTTCCTGTGGAGAGCGCCTCCTCTTGAGATGCGACGGGAACGCCGGGAATTCTTTCCCTACGAAACAGGGAAAGGATCCCTCATCTCGAGCTAGGAGGCGGAAACGGGGCTCCCCTGGATGTGTGCGGGACCCCACGTGCTTCCTCTCGAGTGGAGACGGGTATGTCGGGGAACTTCTTGAGTTGCAGCAAGGGTGTGAAGGACCCTTTGGAAGTTCCAGTGGTTAGACGTATTGGCCTCGAGAAGCCTCAGCGGAAATGGGCCTCGTCTCGCCTGGAGGGCAAAACCTCCTGGATTTTCTCGAGTTGCGGCAGGTGCTCTCGACTTACGACGGGGACCTCAGGGACCCGCTCTGGTGGCCTCAGGAAAGGCCAGTCCCCATGCGAGTTCCTCGGGGGCCTCTGGGGATTCCTCTCCCGTCGATGCCGGGGCCTAAGACCTTGTGTGGAGTCGGGGCCGGAACCTGAGGATTCCTCTCCAGTGCTGACATGGATCTTGGGGTACTTCTGGAGTCTCCCCAGGGGAGTCAGTCCTCGTCTCGAATGCGGGCATGCACTTGCGCTTTCCTCCAGAGCGGTAGCAGCAGTGTCACGCAGTCCGCCGCGTGGATCAAAGGATCTATGGTTTTCCCTCGAGTCTTTCCCACGAGGTTTTCCCACGGGGCTTTCCCACAGGGCTGTCCCACGTGCACACGTGGTGGGAGTCGATCCTCGGCTTGAACGTCAAGGCAGTGCAGGGAAAACAGGTTCCTCTGGAATGGACTGACACATCTGGGGGACTCTTGGAATGGTGGCACGACCCTGGAGTTCCTCTCGCCTTTCCTGTGGAGAGCGCCTCCTCTTGAGATGCGACGGGAACGCCGGGAATTCTTTCCCTACGAAACAGGGAAAGGATCCCTCATCTCGAGCTAGGAGGTGGAAACGGGGCTCCCCTGGATGTGTGCGGGACCCCACGTGCTTCCTCTCGAGTGGAGACGGGTATGTCGGGGAACTTCTTGAGTTGCAGCAATGGTGTGAAGGACCCTTTGGAAGTTCCAGTGGTTAGATGTGATTGGCCTCGAGAAGCCTCAGCGGAAATGGGCCTCATCTCGCCTGGAGGGCAAAACCTCCTGGATTTTCTCGAGTTGCGGCAGGTGCTCTCGACTTACGACGGGGACCTCAGGGACCCGCTCTGGTGGCCTCAGGAAAGGCCAGTCCCCATGCGAGTTCCTCGGGGGCCTCTCGGGATTCCTCTTCCGTCGATGCCGGGGCCTAAGACCTTGTGTGGAGTCGGGGCCGGAATCTGAGGATTCCTCTCCAGTGCTGACATGGATCTTGGCGTACTTCTGGAGTCTCCCCAGGGAAGTCAGTCCTCGTCTCGAATGCGGGCATGCACTTGCGCTTTCCTCCAGAGCGGTAGCAGCAGTGTCACGCAGTCCGCCGCGTGGATCAAAGGATGTATGGTTTTCCCTCGAGTCTTTCCCACGAGGCTTTCCCACGAGGCTTTCCCACAGGGCTGTCCCACGTGCACACGTGGTGGGAGTCGATCCTCGGCTTGAACGTCAAGGCAGTGCAGGGAAAACAGGTTCCTCTGGAATGGACTGACACATCTGGGGGACTCTTGGAATGGTGGCACGACCCTGGAATTCATCTCGCCTTTCCTGTGGAGAGCGCCTTCTCTTGAGATGCGACGGGAACGCCGGGAATTCTTTCCCTACGAAACAGGGAAAGGATCCCTCATCTCGAGCTAGGAGGCGGAAACGGGGCTCCCCTGGATGTGTGCGGGACACCACGTGCTTCCTCTCGAGTGGAGACGGGTATGTCGGGGAACTTCTTGAGTTGCAGCAATGGTGTGAAGGACCCTTTGGAAGTTCCTGTGGTTAGACGTGATTGGCCTCGAGAAGCCTCAGCGGAAATGGGCGTCATCTCGCCTGGAGGGCAAAACCTCCTGGATTTTCTCGAGTTGCGGCAGGTGCTCTCGACTTACGACGGGGACCTCAGGGACCCGCTCTGGTGGCCTCAGGAAAGGCCAGTCCCCATGCGAGTTCCTCGGGGGCCTCTCGGGATTCCTCTCCCGGCGATGCCGGGGCCTAAGACCTTGTGTGGAGTCGGGGCCGGAACCAGAGGATTCCTCTCCAGTGCTGACATGGATCTTGGGGTACTTCTGGAGTCTCCCCAGGGGAGTCAGTCCACGTCTCGAATGCGGGCATGCACTTGCGCTTTCCTCCAGAGCGGTAGCAGCAGTGTCACGCAGTCCGCCGCGTGGATCAAAGGATCTATGGTTTTCCCTCGAGTCTTTCCCACGAGGCTTTCCCACGAGGCTTTCCCACAGGGCTGTCCCACGTGCACACGTGGTGGGAGTAGATCCTCGGCTTGAACGTCAAGGCAGTGCAGGGAAAACAGGTTCCTCTGGAATGGACTGACACATCTGGGGGACTCTTGGAATGGTGTCACGACCCTGGAGTTCCTCTCGCCTTTCCTGTGGAGAGCGCCTCCTCTTGAGATGCGACCGGAACGCCGGGAATTCTTTCCCTACGAAACAGGGAAAGGATACCTCATCTCGAGCTAGGAGGCGGAAACGGGGCTCCCCTGGATGTGTTCGGGACCCCACGTGCTTCCTCTCGAGTGGAGACGGGTATGTCGGGGAACTTCTTGAGTTGCAGCAATGGTGTGAAGGACCCTTTGGAATTTCCAGTGGTTAGATGTGATTGGCCTCGAGAAGCCTCAGCGGAAATGGGCCTCATCTCGCCTGGAGGGCAAAACCTCCTGGATTTTCTCGAGTTGCGGCAGGTGCTCTCGACTTACGACGGGGACCTCAGGGACCCGCTCTGGTGGCCTCAGGAAAGGCCAGTCCCCATGCGAGTTCCTCGGGGGCCTCTCGGGATTCCTCTCCCGTCGATGCCGGGGCCTAAGACCTTGTGTGGAGTCGGGGCCGGAACCTGAGGATTCCTCTCCAGTGCTGACATGGATCTTGGGGTACTTCTGGAGTCTCCCCAGGGGAGTCAGTCCTCGTCTCGAATGCGGGCATGCACTTGCGCTTTCCTCCAGAGCGGTAGCAGCAGTGTCACGCAGTCCGCCGCGTGGATCAAAGGATCTATGGTTTTCCCTCGAGTCTTTCCCACGAGGCTTTCCCACGAGGCTTTCCCACAGGGCTGTCCCACGTGCACACGTGGTGGGAGTCGATCCTCGGCTTGAACGTCAAGGCAGTGCAGGGAAAACAGGTTCCTCTGGAATGGACTGACACATCTGGGGGACTCTTGGAATGGTGGCACGACCCTGGAGTTCCTCTCGCCTTTCCTGTGGAGAGCGCCTCCTCTTGAGATGCGACGGGAACGCCGGGAATTCTTTCCCTACGAAACAGGGAAAGGATCCCTCATCTCGAGCTAGGAGGCGGAAACGGGGCTCCCCTGGATGTGTGCGGGACCCCACGTGCTTCCTCTCGAGTGGAGACGGGTATGTCGGGGAACTTCTTGAGTTGCAGCAATGGTGTGAAGGACCCTTTGGAAGTTCCAGTAGTTAGACGTATTGGCCTCGAGAAGCCTCAGCGGAAATGGGCCTCATCTCGCCTGGAGGGCAAAACGTCCTGGATTTTCTCGAGTTGCGGCAGGTGCTCTCGACTTACGTCGGGGACCTCAGGGACCCGCTCTGGTGGCCTCAGGAAAGGCCAGTCCCCATGCGAGTTCCTCGGGGGCCTCTGGGGATTCCTCTCCCGTCGATGCCGGGGCCTAAGACCTTGTGTGGAGTCGGGGCCGGAACCTGAGGATTCCTCTCCAGGGCTGACATGGATCTTGAGGTACTTCTGGAGTCTCCCCAAGGGAGTCAGTCCTCGTCTCTAATGCGGGCATGCACTTGCGCTTTCCTCCAGAGCGGTAGCAGCAGTGTTACGCAGTCCGCCCCGTGGATCAAAGGATCTATGGTTTTCCCTCGAGTCTTTCCCACGAGGCTTTCCCACGAGGCTTTCCCACAGGGCTGTCCCACGTGCACACGTGGTGGGAGTCGATCCTCGGCTTGAACGTCAAGGCAGTGCAGGGAAAACAGGTTCCTCTGGAATGGACTGACACATCTGGGGGACTCTTGGAATGGTGGCACGACCCTGGAGTTCCTCTCGCCTTTCCTGTGGGAGCGCCTCCTCTTGAGATGCGACGGGAACGCCGGGAATTCTTTCCCTACGAAACAGGGAAAGGATCCCTCATCTCGAGCTAAGAGGCGGAAACGGGTCTCCCCTGGATGTGTGCGGGACCCTCGTGCTTTCGCTCGAGTGGAGACGGGTATGTCGGGGAACTTCTTGAGTTGCAGCAAGGGTGTGAAGGACCCTTTGGAAGTTCCAGTGGTTAGATGTGTTTAGCCTAGAGAAGCCTCCGCGGAAATGGGCCTCATCTCGCCTGGAGGGCAAAACCTCCTGGATTTTCTCGAGTTGCGGCAGGTGCTCTCGACTTACGACCGGGACCTCAGGGACCCGCTCTGGTGGCTTCAGGAAAGGCCAGTCCCCATGCGAGTTCCTCGGGGGCCTCTGGGGATTCCTCTCCCGTCGATGCTGGGGCCTAAGACCTTGTGTGGAGTCGGGGCCGGAACCTGAGGATTCCTCTCCAGTGCTGACATGGATCTTGGGGTACTTCTGGAGTCTCCCCAGGGGAGTCAGTCCTCGTCTCGAATGCGGGCATGCACTTGCGCTTTCCTCCAGAGCGGTAGCAGCAGTGTCACGCAGTCCGCCGCGTGGATCAAAGGATCTATGGTTTTCCCTCGAGTCTTTCCCACGAGGCTTTCCCACGAGGCTTTCCCACAGGGCTGTCCCACGTGCACACGTGGTGGGAGTCGATCCTCGGCTTGAACGTCAAGGCAGTGCAGGGAAAACAGGTTCCTCTGGAATGGACTGACACATCTGGGGGACTCTTGGAATGGTGGCACGACCCTGGAGTTCCTCTCGCCTTTCCTGTGGAGAGCGCCTCCTCTTGAGATGCGACGGGAACGCCGGGAATTCTTTCCCTACGAAACAGGGAAAGGATCCCTCATCTCGAGCAAGGAGGCGGAAATGGGGCTCCCCTGGATGTGTGCGGGACCCGACGTGCTTCCTCTCGAGTGGAGACGGATATGTCGGGGAACATCTTGAGTTGCAGCAAGGGTGTGAAGGACCCTTTGGAAGTTCCAGTGGTTAGATGTGATTAGCCTCGAGAAGCCTCCGCGGAAATGGGCCTCATCTCGCCTGGAGGGCAAAACCTGCTGGATTTTCTCGAGATGCGGCAGGTGCTCTCCACTTACGACGGGGACCTCAGGGACCCGCTCTGGTGGCCTCAGGAAAGGCCAGTCCCCATGCGAGTTCCTCGGGGGCCTCTCGGGATTCCTCTCCCGTCGATGCCGGGGCCTAAGTCCTTGTGTGGAGTCGGGGCCGGAACCTGAGGATTCCTACCCAGTGCTGACATGGATCTTGGGGTACTTCTGGAGTCTCCCCAGGGGAGTCAGTCCTCGTCTCGAATGCGGGCATGCACTTGCGCTTTCCTCCAGAGCGGTAGCAGCAGTGTCACGCAGTCCGCCGCGTGGATCAAAGGATCTATGGTTTTCCCTGGAGTCTTTCCCACGAGGCTTTCCCACAGGGCTGTCCCACGTGCACACGTGGTGGGAGTCGATCCTCGGCTTGAACGTCAAGGCAGTACAGGGAAAACAGGTTCCTCTGGAATGGACTGACACATCTGGGGGACTCTTGGAATGGTGTCACGACCCTGGAGTTCCTCTCGCCTTTCCTGTGGAGAGTGCCTCCTCTTGAGATGCGACGGGAATGCCGGGAATTCTTTCCCTACGAAACAGGGAAAGGATCCCTCATCTCGAGCTAGGAGGCGGAAACGGGGCTCCCCTGGATGTGTGCGGGACCCTTGTGCTTCCTCTCGAGTGGATACGGGTATGTCGGGGAACTTCTTGAGTTGCAGCAAGGGTGTGAAGTACCCTTTGGAAGTTTCAGTGGTTAGATGTGATTAGCCTCGAGAAGCCTCAGCGGAAATGGGCCTCATCTCGCCTGGAGGGCAAAGCCTCCTGGATTTTCTCGAGTTGCGGCAGGTGCTCTCGACTTACGACGGGGACAAGAGGGACACGCTCTGGTGGCCTCAGAAAAGGCCAGTCCCCATGTGAGTTCCTCGGGGGCCTCTCGGGATTCCTATCCCGTCGAAGCCGGGGCCTAAGACCTTGTGTGGAGTCGGGGCCGGAACCTGAGGATTCCTCTCCAGTGCTGACATGGATCTTGGGGTACGTCTGGAGGCTCCCCAGGGGAGTCAGTCCTCGTCTCGAATGCGGGCATGCACTTGCGCTTTCCTCCAGAGCGGTAGCAGCAGTGTCACGAATTCCGCAGCGTGGATCAAGGGATCTACGGCTTTCCCTCGAGGCTTTCCAACGAGGTTTTCCCACAGGGCTGTGCCACGTGCCACCGTAGGGGCAGTCGATCCTCGGCTTGAACGTCAAGGCAGAGCAGGGAAAACAGGTTCCTCTGGAATGGACTGACACATCTGGGAGACTCTTGGAATGGTGGCACGACCCTGGAGTTCCTATCGCATTTCCTGTGGAGAGCGCCTCCTCTTGAGATGTGACGGGAACGCCGGGAATTCTTTCCCTACGAAACAGGGAAAGGATCCCTCATCTCGAGCTAGGAGGCGGAGGCGGGGCTCCCCTGGATGTTTGTGGGACCCTCGTGCTTCCTCTCGAGTGGAGACGGGTATGTCTATGTCGGGGAACTTCTTGAGTTGCAGCAAGGTTGTGAAGGACCCTTTGGAATTTCCAGTTGTTAGATGTGATTAGCCTCGAGTAGCCTCAGCGGAAATGGGCCTCATCTCGCCTGGAGGGCAAAACCTCCTGGATTTTCTCGAGTTGCGGCAGGTGCTCTCGACTTATGACGGGGACCTCAGGGACCCGCTCTGGTGGCCTCAGGAAAGGCCAGTCCCCATGCGAGTTCCTTGGGGGCCTCTCGGGATTCCTCTCCCTTCGATGACGGGGCCTAAGACCTTGTGTGGGGTCGGGGCCGGAACCTGAGGATTCCTCCCCAGTGCTGACATGGATCTTGGGGTATACCTGGAGTCTCCCGAGGGGAGTCAGTCCTCGTCTCGAATGCTGGCATGCACTTCCGCTTTCCTCCAGAGCGGTAGCAGAAGTGTCACGCAGTCCGCCGCGTGAATCAAAGGATCTATGGTTTTCCCTCGAGTCTTTCCCACGAGGCTTTCCCATGAGGCTTTCCCACAGGGCTGTCCCACGTGCGCACGTGCTGGGAGTCGATCCTCGGCTTCAACGTCAAGGCAGTGCAGGGAAAACAGGTTCCTCTGGAATGGACTGACACATCTGGGGGACTCTTGGAATGGTGGCACGACCCTGGAGTTCCTATCGCCTTTCCTGTGGAGAGCGCCTCCTCTTGAGATTCGACGTGAACGCCGGGAATTCTTTCCCTACGAAACAGGGAAAGGATCCCTCATCTCGAGCTAGGAGGCGGAAACGGGGCTCCCCTGGATCTGTGCGGGACCCTCGTGATTCCTCTCGAGTGGAGACGGGTATGTCGGGGAACTTCTTTAGTTGCAGCAAAGGTGTGAAGGACCCTTTGGAAGTTCCAGTGGTTAGATGTGATTAGCCTCGAGAAGCCTCAGCGGAAATGGGCCTCATCTCGCCTGGAGGGCAAAACCTCCTGGATTTTCTCGAGTGCGGCAGGTGCACTCGACTTACGACGGGGACCTCAGGGACCCGCTCTGGTGGCCTCAGGAAAGGCCAGAACCCATGCGAGTTCCTCGGGGGCTTCTCGGGATTCCTCTCCCGTCGATGCCGGGGCCTAAGACCTTGTGTGGAGTCGGGGCCGGAACCTGAGGATTCCTCTCCAGTGATGACATGGATCTTGGGGTACTTCTGGAGTCTCCCAAGGGGAGTCAGTCCTCGTCTGGAATGCGGGCATGCAATTCCGCTTTCCTCCAGAGCGGTAGCAGCAGTGTCATGCATTCCTCCGCGTGGATCACCGGATCTATGGCTTTCCCTCGAGGCTTTCTCACGAGGCTTTCCCTCAGGGCTGTCCCACGTGCCACCGTGGTGGAAGTCGATACCCGGCATGAACGTCGAGGCAGTGCAGGGAAAACAGGTTCCTCTGGAATGGACTGACACATCTGGGAGACTCTTGGAATGGTGGCACGACCCTGGAGTTCCTCTCGCCTTTCCTGTGGAGAGCGCCTCCTCTTGAGATGCGACGGGAACGCCGGGAATTCTTTCCCTACGAAACAGGGAAAGGATCCCTCATCTCGAGCTAGGAGGTGGAAACGGGTCTCCCCTGGATGTGTGCGGGACCCTCGTGCTTCCTCTCGAGTGGAAACGGGTATGTCGGGGAACTTCTTGAGTTGCAGCAAGGGTGTGAAGGACCCTTTGGAAGTTCCAGTGGTTAGATGTGATTAGCCTCGAGAAGCCGCAGCGGAAATGGGCCTCATCTCGCCTGGAGGGCAAAACCTCCTGGATTTTCTCGAGTTGCGGCAGGTGCTCTCGACTTACGACTGGGACCTAGGGGACTCGCTCTGGTGGCCTCAGGAAAGGCCAGTCCCCATGCGAGTTCCTCGGGGGCCTGTCGGAATTCCTCTCCCAGTGATGCCGGGGCCTAAGACCTTGTGTGGAGTCGGAGTCGGAACCTGAGGATTCCTCTCCAGTGCTGACATGGGTCTTGGGGTACTTCTGGAGTCTCCCCAGTGGAGGCAGTCCTCGTCTCGAATGCGGGCATGCTCTTGCGCTTTCCTAAAAAGCGGTAGCAGCAATGTTATGGATTCCGCCGCGTGGATCAAAGGATCTATGTTTTTCCCTCGAGTCTTTCCCACAAGGCTTTCCCACGAGGCTTTCCCACAGGGCTGTCCCACGTGCACACGTGGTGGGAGTCGATCCTCGGCTTGAACGTCAAGGCAGTGCAGGGAAAACAGGTTCCTCTGGAATGGACTGACACATCTGGGGGACTCTTGGAATGGTGGCACGACCCTGGAGTTCCTCTCGCCTTTCCTGTGGAGAGCGCCTCCTCTTGAGATGCGACGGGAACGCCGGAAATTCTTTCCCTATGTAACAGGGAAAGGATCCCTCATCTCGAGCTAGGAGATGGAAACGGTGCTCACCTGGATGTGTGCGGGACCCTCGTGCTTCCTCTCGAGTGGAGACGGGTATGTCGGGGAACTTCTGGACTTGCAGCAAGGGTGTGAAGGACCCTTTGGAAATTCCAGTGGTTAGATGTGATTAGCCTCGAGAAGCCTCAGCGGAAATGGGCCTCATCTCGCCTGAAGGGCAAAACCTCCTGGATTTTCTCGAGTTGCGGCAGGTGCTCTCGACTTACGACGGGGACCTCAGGGACCCGCTCTGGTGGCCTGAGGAAAGGCCAGTCCCCATGCGAGTTCCTCGGGGCCCTCTCGGGTTTCCTCTCGCGTCGATGCCGGGGCCTAAGACCTTGTGTGGAGTCGGGGCGGGAACCTGAGGATTCCTCTCCAGTGCTGCCATGGATTTTGGGGTACTTCTGGAGTCTCCCCAGGGGAGTCAGTCCTCGTCTCGAATGCGGGCATGCACTTTCGCTTTCCCCCAGAGCGGTAGCAGCAGTGTCACGCAGTCCGCCGCGTGGATCAAAGGATCTATGATTTTCCCTCGAGTCTTTCCCACGAGGCTTTCCCACGAGGATTTCCCACAGGGCTGTCCCACGTGCACACGTGGAGGGAGTCGATCCTCGGCTTGAACGTCAAGGCAGTGCAGGGAAAACAGGTTCCTCTGGAATGGACTGACACATCTGGGGGACTCTTGGAATGGTGGCACGACCCTGGAGTTCCTATCGCCTTTCGTGTGGAGAGCACCTCCTCTTGAGATGCGACGGGAACGCCGGGAATTCTTTCCCTACGAAACAGGGAAAGGATCCCTCATCTCGAGCTAGGAGGCGGAAACGGGGCTCCCCTGGATGTGTGCGGGACCCTCGTGCTTCCTCTCGAGTGGAGACGGGTGTGTCGGGGAACTTCTTGAGTTGCAGCAAGGGTTTGAAGGACCCTTTGGAAGTTCCAGTGGTTAGATGTGATTAGCCTAGATAAGCCTCAGCGGAAATGGGCCTCATCTCGCCTGGAGGGGAAAACCTCCTGGATTTTCTCGAGTTGCGGCAGCTGCTCTCGACTTACGACGGGGACCTCAGGGACCCGCTCTGGTGGCCTCAGGAAAGGCCAGTCCCCATGCGAGTTCCTCGGGGGCCTCTCGGGATTCCTCTCCCGGCGATGCCGGGGCCTAAGACCTTGTGTGGAGTGGGGGCCGGAATCTGAGGATACCTCTCCAGTGCTGACATGGATCTTGGGGTACTTCTGGAGTCTCCCCAGGGGAGTCAGTCCTCGTCTCTAATGCGGGCATGCACTTGCGCTTTCCTCCAGAGCGGTAGCAGCAGTGTCACGCAGTCCACCGCGTGGATCAAAGGATCTATGGTTTTCCCTCGAGACTTTCCCACGAGGCTTTCCCACGAGGCTTTCCCACAGGGCTGTCCCACGTGCACACGTGGTGGGAGTCGATCCTCGGCTTGAACGTCAAGGCAGTGCAGGGAAAACAGGTTCCTCTGGAATGGACTGACACATCTGGGGGACTCTTGGAATGGTGGCACGACCCTGGAGTTCCTCTCGCCTTTCCTGTGGAGAGCGCCTCCTCTTGAGATGCGACGGGAACGCGGGGAATTCTTTCCCTACGAAACAGGGAAAGGATCCCTCATCTCGAGCTAGGAGGTGGAAACAGGTCTCCCCTGGATGTGTGCGGGACCCTCGTGCTTCCTCTCGAGTGGAGAGGGGTATGTCGGGGAACTTCTTGAGTTGCAGCAAGGGTGTGAAGGACCCTTTGGAAGTTCCAGTGGTTAGATGTGATTAGCCTCGAGAAGCCTCAGCGGAAATGGGCCTCATCTCGCCTGGAGGGCAAAACCTCCTGGATTATCTCGAGTTGCGGCAGGTGCTCTCGACTTACGACGGGGACCTCGGGGACCCACTCTGGTGGCCTCAGGAAAGGCCAGTCCCCATGCGAGTTCCTCGGGGGCCTCTCGGGATTCCTCTCCCGTCGATGCCGGGGCCTAAGGCACTGTGTGGAGTCGGGGCCGGAACCTGAGGATTCCTCTCCAGTGCTGACATGGATCTTGGGGTACTTCTGGAGTCTCCCCAGGGGAGTCAGTCCTCGTCTCGAATGCGGGCATGCACTTGCGCTTTCCTCAAGAGCGGTAGGAGCAGTGCCACGCATTCCGCCGCGTGGATTAAGGGATCTATGGCTTTCCCTCGAGGCTTTCCCACGAGGCTTTCCCACAGGGCTGTCCCACGTGCACACGTGGTGGGAGTCGATCCTCGGCTTGAACGTCAAGGCAGTGCAGGGAAAACAGGTTCCTCTGGAATGGACTGAAACATCTGGGGGACTCTTGGAATGGTGGCACGACCCTGGAGTTCCTCTCGCCTTTCCTGTGGAGAGCGCCTCCTCTTGAGATGCGACGGGAACGCCGGGAATTCTTTCCCTACGAAACAGGGAAAGGATCCCTCATCTCGAGCTAGGAGGCGGAAACGGGGCTCCCCTGGAAGTGTGCGGGACCCTCGTGCTTCCTCTCGAGTGGAGACGGGTATGTCGGGGAACTTCTTGAGTAGCAGCAAGGGTGTGAAGGACCCTTTGGAAGTTCCAGCAGTTAGATGTGATTAGCCATGAGAAGCATGAGCGGAAATGGGCCTCATCTCGCCTGGAGGGCAAAACCTCCTGGATTTTCTCGAGTTGCGGCAGGTGCCCTCGACTTACGACGGGGACCTCAGGGACCCTCTCTGGTGGCCTCAGGAAAGGCCAGTCCCCATGCGAGTTCCTCGGGGGCCTCTCGGGATTCCTCTCCCATCCATGCCGGGGCCTAAGACCTTGTGTGGAGTCGGGGCCGGAACCTGAGGATTCCTCTCCAGTGCTGACATGGATCTTGGGGTACTTCTGGAGTCTCCCCAGGGGAGTCAGTCCTCGTCTCGAATGCGGGCATGCACTTGCGCTTTCCTCCAGAGCGGTAGCAGCAGTGTCATGCAGTCCGCCGCGTGGATCAATGGATCTATGTTTTTCCCTCGAGTCTTTCCCTCGAGGATTTCCCACGAGGCTTTCCCACAGGGCTGTCCCACGTGCACATGTCGAGTGAGTCGATGCTCGGCTTGAACGTCAAGGCAGTGCAGGGAAAACAGGTTCCTCTGGAATGGACTGACACATCTGGGGGACTCTTGGAATGGTGGCACGACCCTGGAGTTCCTCTCGCCTTTCCTGTGGAGAGCGCCTCCTCTTGAGATGCGACGGGAACGCCGGGAATTCTTTCCCTACGAAACAGGGAAAGGATCCCTCATCTCGAGCTAGGAGGCGGAAACGGGGCTCCCCTGGATGTGTGCGGGAGCCTCGTGCTTCCTCTCGAGTGGAGACGGCTATGTCGGGGAACTTCTTGAGTTGCAGCAAGGGTGTGAAGGACCCTTTGGAAGTTCCAGTGGTTAGATGTGATTAGCCTGGAGTACCCTCAGCGGAAATGGGCCTCATCTCGCCTGGA
Source organism: Ovis canadensis (assembly GCF_042477335.2). Classification (NCBI taxonomy): domain Eukaryota; kingdom Metazoa; phylum Chordata; class Mammalia; order Artiodactyla; family Bovidae; genus Ovis; species Ovis canadensis. The sequence goes on along the minus strand of NC_091262.1, from coordinate 1,532,811 downwards.
GGGCAAAACCTCCTGGATTTTCTCGAGTTGCGGCAGGTGCTCTCGACTTACGACGGGGACCTCAGGGACCCGCTCTGGTGGCCTCAGGAAAGGCCAGCCCCATGCGAGTTCCTCGGGGGCCTCTCGGGATTCATCTCCCGTCTATGCCGGGGCCTAAGACCTTGTGTGGAGTCGAGGCCGGAACCTGAGGATTCCTCTCCAGTGCTGACATGGATCTTGGGGTACTTCTGGAGTCTCCCCAGTGGAGTCCGTCCTCGTCTCGAATGCGGGCATGCACTTGTGCTTTCCTCCAGTGCGGTATCAGCAGTGTCAAGCAGTCCGCCGCTTGGATCAAAGGATCTATGATTTTCCCTCGAGTCTTTCCCACGAGGCTTTCCCACGAGGCTTTCCCACAGGGCTCTCCCACGTGCACACGTGGAGGGAGTCGATCCTCGGCTTGAACGTCAAGGCAGTGCAGGGAAAACAGGTTCCTCTGGAATGGAATGACACATCTGGGGGACTCTTGGAATGGTGGCAAGACCCTGGAGTTCCTCTCGCCTTTCCTGTGGAGAGCGCCTCCTCTTGAGATGCGACGGGAACGACGGAAATTCTTTCCCTACGAAACAGGGAAAGGATCCCTCATCTCGAGCTAGGAGGCGGAAAAGGGGCTCCCCTGGATGTGTGCGGGACCCTTGTGCTTCCTCTCCAGTGGAGACGGGTATGTCGGGGAACTTCTTGAGTTGCAGCAAGGGTGTGAAGGACCCTTTGAAAGTTCCAGTTTTTAAATATGATTAGCCTCGAGAAGCCTCAGCGGAAATGGGCCTCATCTCGCCTGGAGGGCAAAACCTCCTGGAGTTTCTCGAGTTGCGGCCGGTGCTCTCGACTTACGACGGGGACCTCAGGGACCCGCTCTGGTGGCCTCAGGAAAGGCCAGTCCCCATGCGAGTTCCTCGGAGGCCTCTCGGGATTCTTCTCCCGTCGATGCCGGGGCCTAAGACCTTGTGTGGAGTCGGGGCCGGAACCTGAGGATTCCTCTCCAGTGCTGACATGGATCTTGGGGTACTTCTGGAGTCTCCCCAGGGGAGTCAGTCCTCGTCTCGAATGCGGGCATGCTCTTGCGCTTTAGTCAAGAGCGGTGGCAGCAGTGTCACGCAGTCCGCCGCGTGGATCAAAGGATCTATGGTTTTCCCTCGAGTCTTTCCCACGAGGCATTCCAACGAGGCTTTCCCACGAGGCTTTCCCACGAGGCTTTCCACAGGGCTGTCCCACGTGCACACGTGGTGGGAGTCGATCCTCTGCTTGAACGTCAAGGCAGTGCAAGGAAAACAGGTTCCTCTGCAATGAACTGACACATCTGGGGGACTCTTGGAATGGTGGCACGACCCTGGAGTTCCTCTCGCCTTTCCTGTGGAGAGCGCCTCCTCTTGAGATGCGACGGGAACGCCCGGAAATCTTTCCCTACGAAACAGGGAAAGGATCCCTCATCTCGAGCTAGGAGGCGGAAACGGGGCTCCCCTGGATGTGTGCGGGACCCTCGTGCTTCCTCTCGAGTGGAGACGGGTATGTCGGGGACCTTCTTGACTTGCAGCAAGGTGTGAAGGACCCTTTGGAAGTTCCAGTCGTTAGATGTGATTAGCCTCGAGAAGCCTCAGCGGAAATGGGCCTCATCTCGCCTGGAGGGCAAAACTTCCTGGATTTTCTCGAGTTGCGGCAGGTGCTCTCAACTTACATTGGGGACCTCGGGGACCCGCTCTGGTGGCCTCAGGAAAGGCCAGTCCCCATGCGAGTTCCTCGGGGGCCTCTCGGGATTCCTCTCCCGTCGATTCCGGGGCCTAAGTCCTTCTGTGGAGTCGGGGCCGGAACCTGAGGATTCCTCTCTAGTGCTGACATGGATCTTGGGGTAGTTCTGGAGTCTCCCCAGTGGAGTCAGTCCTCGTCTCTTATGCGGGCATGCACTTGCGCTTTCCTCCAGAGCGGTAGCAGCAGTGTCACGCATTCCGCCGCGTGGATCAAAGGATCTATGGTTTTCCCTCGAGTCTTTCCCAAGAGGCTTTCCCACGAGGCTTTCCCACAGGGCTGTCACACAGGGCTCACTCACGTGCACACGAGTTGGGAGTCGATCCTAAGCTAGAACGTCAAGGCAGTGCAGGGAAAACAGGTTCCTCTGGAAAGAACTGACACATCTGGGGGACTCTTGAATCGTGGCACGACCCTGGAGTTCCTCTCGCCTTTCCTGTGGAGAGCGCCTCCTCTTGAGATGAGTCGGGAACGCCGGGAATTCTTTCCCTACGAAACAGGGAAAGGATCCCTCATCTCGAGCTAGGAGTCAGAAACGGGGCTCCCCTGGATGTGTGCGTGACCCTCGTGCTTCCTCTTGAGTGGAGGCGGCTATGTCGGGGAACTTCTTGACTTGCAGTAAGGGTGTGAAAGACCCTTTGGAACTTCCATTGGTTAGATGTGATTAGCCTCGAGAAGCCTCAGCGGAAATGGGCCTCATCTCGCCTGGAGGGCAAAACTTCCTGGATTTTCTCGAGTTGCGGCAAGTGCTCTCGACTTACCACGGGGACCTCAGGGACCTGCTCTGGTGGCCTCAGGAAAGGCCAGTGCCCATGCGAGTTCCTCGGGGGCCTCTCGGGATTCCTCTCCCGGCGATGCCGGGGCCTAAGACCTTGTGTGGAGTCGGGGCCGGAACCTGAGGATTCCTCTCCAGTGCTGACATGGATCTTGGGGTACTTCTGGAGTCTCCCCAGGGGAGTCAGTCCTCGTCTCGAATGCGGGCATGCACGTGCGCTTTCCTCCAGAGAGGTAGCAGCAGTGTCACGCAGTCAACCGCGTGGATCAAAGGATCTATGGTTTTCCCTCGAGACTTTCCCACGAGGCTTTCCCACGAGGCTTTCCCACAGGGCTGTCCCACGTGCACACGTGGTGGGAGTCGATCCTCGGCTTGAACGTCAAGGCAGTGCAGGGAAAACAGGTTCCTCTGGAATGGACTGACACATCTGGGGGACTCTTGGAATGGTGGCACGACCCTGGAGTTCCTCTCGCCTTTCCTGTGGAGAGCGCCTCCTCTTGAGATGCGACGGGAACGCGGGGAATTCTTTCCCTACGAAACAGGGAAAGGATCCCTCATCTCGAGCTAGGAGGTGGAAACAGGTCTCCCCTGGATGTGTGCGGGACCCTCGTGCTTCCTCTCGAGTGGAGAGGGGTATGTCGGGGAACTTCTTGAGTTGCAGCAAGGGTGTGAAGGACCCTTTGGAAGTTCCAGTGGTTAGATGTGATTAGCCTCGAGAAGCCTCAGCGGAAATGGGCCTCATCTCGCCTGGAGGGCAAAACCTCCTGGATTATCTCGAGTTGCGGCAGGTGCTCTCGACTTACGACGGGGACCTCGGGGACCCACTCTGGTGGCCTCAGGAAAGGCCAGTCCCCATGCGAGTTCCTCGGGGGCCTCTCGGGATTCCTCTCCCGTCGATGCCGGGGCCTAAGGCACTGTGTGGAGTCGGGGCCGGAACCTGAGGATTCCTCTCCAGTGCTGACATGGATCTTGGGGTACTTCTGGAGTCTCCCCAGGGGAGTCAGTCCTCGTCTCGAATGCGGGCATGCACTTGCGCTTTCCTCAAGAGCGGTAGGAGCAGTGCCACGCATTCCGCCGCGTGGATTAAGGGATCTATGGCTTTCCCTCGAGGCTTTCCCACGAGGCTTTCCCACAGGGCTGTCCCACGTGCACACGTGGTGGGAGTCGATCCTCGGCTTGAACGTCAAGGCAGTGCAGGGAAAACAGGTTCCTCTGGAATGGACTGAAACATCTGGGGGACTCTTGGAATGGTGGCACGACCCTGGAGTTCCTCTCGCCTTTCCTGTGGAGAGCGCCTCCTCTTGAGATGCGACGGGAACGCCGGGAATTCTTTCCCTACGAAACAGGGAAAGGATCCCTCATCTCGAGCTAGGAGGCGGAAACGGGGCTCCCCTGGAAGTGTGCGGGACCCTCGTGCTTCCTCTCGAGTGGAGACGGGTATGTCGGGGAACTTCTTGAGTTGCAGCAAGGGTGTGAAGGACCCTTTGGAAGTTCCAGCAGTTAGATGTGATTAGCCATGAGAAGCATGAGCGGAAATGGGCCTCATCTCGCCTGGAGGGCAAAACCTCCTGGATTTTCTCGAGTTGCGGCAGGTGCCCTCGACTTACGACGGGGACCTCAGGGACCCTCTCTGGTGGCCTCAGGAGAGGCCAGTCCCCATGCGAGTTCCTCGGGGGCCTCTCGGGATTCCTCTCCCATCCATGCCGGGGCCTAAGACCTTGTGTGGAGTCGGGGCCGGAACCTGAGGATTCCTCTCCAGTGCTGACATGGATCTTGGGGTACTTCTGGAGTCTCCCCAGGGGAGTCAGTCCTCGTCTCGAATGCGGGCATGCACTTGCGCTTTCCTCCAGAGCGGTAGCAGCAATGTCATGCAGTCCGCCGCGTGGATCAATGGATCTATGTTTTTCCCTCGAGTCTTTCCCTCGAGGATTTCCCACGAGGCTTTCCCACAGGGCTGTCCCACGTGCACATGTCGAGTGAGTCGATGCTCGGCTTGAACGTCAAGGCAGTGCAGGGAAAACAGGTTCCTCTGGAATGGACTGACACATCTGGGGGACTCTTGGAATGGTGGCACGACCCTGGAGTTCCTCTCGCCTTTCCTGTGGAGAGCGCCTCCTCTTGAGATGCGACGGGAACACTGGGAATTCTTTCCCTACGAAACAGGGAAAGGATCCCTCATCTCGAGCTAGGAGGCGGAAACGGGGCTCCCCTGGATGTGTGCGGGAGCCTCGTGCTTCCTCTCGAGTGGAGACGGCTATGTCGGGGAACTTCTTGAGTTGCAGCAAGGGTGTGAAGGACCCTTTGGAAGTTCCAGTGGTTAGATGTGATTAGCCTGGAGTACCCTCAGCGGAAATGGGCCTCATCTCGCCTGGAGGGCAAAACCTCCTGGATTTTCTCGAGTTGCGGCAGGTGCTCTCGACTTACGACGGGGACCTCAGGGACCCGCTCTGGTGGCCTCAGGAAAGGCCAGCCCCATGTGAGTTCCTCGGGGGCCTCTCGGGATTCCTCTCCCGTCTATGCCGGGGCCTAAGACCTTGTGTGGAGTCGAGGCCGGAACCTGAGGATTCCTCTCCAGTGCTGACATGGATCTTGGGGTACTTCTGGAGTCTCCCCAGGGGAGTCCGTCCTCGTCTCGAATGCGGGCATGCACTTGTGCTTTGCTCCAGTGCGGTATCAGCAGTGTCAAGCAGTCCGCCGCTTGGATCAAAGGATCTATGATTTTCCCTCGAGTCTTTCCCACGAGGCTTTCCCACGAGGCTTTCCCACAGGGCTCTCCCACGTGCACACGTGGAGGGAGTCGATCCTCGGCTTGAACGTCAAGGCAGTGCAGGGAAAACAGGTTCCTCTGGAATGGAATGACACATCTGGGGGACTCTTGGAATGGTGGCAAGACCCTGGAGTTCCTCTCGCCTTTCCTGTGGAGAGCGCCTCCTCTTGAGATGCGACGGGAACGACGGAAATTCTTTCCCTACGAAACAGGGAAAGGATCCCTCATCTCGAGCTAGGAGGCGGAAAAGGGGCTCCCCTGGATGTGTGCGGGACCCTTGTGCTTCCTCTCCAGTGGAGACGGGTATGTCGGGGAACTTCTTGAGTTGCAGCAAGGGTGTGAAGGACCCTTTGAAAGTTCCAGTTTTTAAATATGATTAGCCTCGAGAAGCCTCAGCGGAAATGGGCCTCATCTCGCCTGGAGGGCAAAACCTCCTGGAGTTTCTCGAGTTGCGGCAGGTGCTCTCGACTTACGACGGGGACCTCAGGGACCCGCTCTGGTGGCCTCAGGAAAGGCCAGTCCCCATGCGAGTTCCTCGGAGGGCTCTCGGGATTCTTCTCCCGTCGATGCCGGGGCCTAAGACCTTGTGTGGAGTCGGGGCCGGAACCTGAGGATTCCTCTCCAGTGCTGACATGGATCTTGGGGTACTTCTGGAGTCTCCCCAGGGGAGTCAGTCCTCGTCTCGAATGCGGGCATGCTCTTGCGCTTTAGTCAAGAGCGGTGGCAGCAGTGTCACGCAGTCCGCCGCGTGGATCAAAGGATCTATGGTTTTCCCTCGAGTCTTTCCCACGAGGCATTCCAACGAGGCTTTCCCACGAGGCTTTCCCACGAGGCTTTCCACAGGGCTGTCCCACGTGCACACGTGGTGGGAGTCGATCCTCTGCTTGAACGTCAAGGCAGTGCAAGGAAAACAGGTTCCTCTGCAATGAACTGACACATCTGGGGGACTCTTGGAATGGTGGCACGACCCTGGAGTTCCTCTCGCCTTTCCTGTGGAGAGCGCCTCCTCTTGAGATGCGACGGGAACGCCCGGAAATCTTTCCCTACGAAACAGGGAAAGGATCCCTCATCTCGAGCTAGGAGGCGGAAACGGGGCTCCCCTGGATGTGTGCGGGACCCTCGTGCTTCCTCTCGAGTGGAGACGGGTATGTCGGGGACCTTCTTGACTTGCAGCAAGGTGTGAAGGACCCTTTGGAAGTTCCAGTCGTTAGATGTGATTAGCCTCGAGAAGCCTCAGCGGAAATGGGCCTCATCTCGCCTGGAGGGCAAAACTTCCTGGATTTTCTCGAGTTGCGGCAGGTGCTCTCAACTTACATTGGGGACCTCGGGGACCCGCTCTGGTGGCCTCAGGAAAGGCCAGTCCCCATGCGAGTTCCTCGGGGGCCTCTCGGGATTCCTCTCCCGTCGATTCCGGGGCCTAAGTCCTTCTGTGGAGTCGGGGCCGGAACCTGAGGATTCCTCTCTAGTGCTGACATGGATCTTGGGGTAGTTCTGGAGTCTCCCCAGTGGAGTCAGTCCTCGTCTCTTATGCGGGCATGCACTTGCGCTTTCCTCCAGAGCGGTAGCAGCAGTGTCACGCATTCCGCCGCGTGGATCAAAGGATCTATGGTTTTCCCTCGAGTCTTTCCCAAGAGGCTTTCCCACGAGGCTTTCCCACAGGGCTGTCACACAGGGCTCACTCACGTGCACACGAGTTGGGAGTCGATCCTAAGCTAGAACGTCAAGGCAGTGCAGGGAAAACAGGTTCCTCTGGAAAGAACTGACACATCTGGGGGACTCTTGAATCGTGGCACGACCCTGGAGTTCCTCTCGCCTTTCCTGTGGAGAGCGCCTCCTCTTGAGATGCGTCGGGAACGCCGGGAATTCTTTCCCTATGAAACAGGGAAAGGATCCCTCATCTCGAGCTAGGAGTCGGAAACGGGGCTCCCCTGGATGTGTGCGTGACCCTCGTGCTTCCTCTTGAGTGGAGGCGGCTATGTCGGGGAACTTCTTGACTTGCAGTAAGGGTGTGAAAGACCCTTTGGAACTTCCATTGGTTAGATGTGATTAGCCTCGAGAAGCCTCAGCGGAAATGGGCCTCATCTCGCCTGGAGGGCAAAACTTCCTGGATTTTCTCGAGTTGCGGCAGGTGCTCTCGACTTACCACGGGGACCTCAGGGACCTGCTCTGGTGGCCTCAGGAAAGGCCAGTGCCCAGGCGAGTTCCTCGGGGGCCTCTCGGGATTCCTCTCCCTGCGATACCGGGGCCTAAGACCTTGTGTGGAGTCGGGGTCGGAACCTGAGGATTCCTCTCCAGTGCTGATATGGATCTTGGGGTAGTTCTGGAGTCTCCCCAGGGGAGTCAGTCCTCGTCTCAAATGCGGGCATGCACTTGCGCTTTCCTCCAGAGTGGTAGCAGCAGTGTCACGCATTCCGCCGCGTGGATCAAAGGATCTATGGTTTTCCCTCGAGTCTTTCCCACGAGGCTTTCTCACGAGGCTTTCCCACAGGGCTGTCCCACGAGCACACGTGGTGGGAGTCGATCTTCGGCTTGAATGTCAAGGCAGTGCAGGGAAAACAGGTTCCTCTGGAATGGACTGACACATCTGTGGGACTCTTGGAATGGTGGCACGACCCTGGAGTTCCTCTCGCCTTTCCTGTGGAGAGCGCCTCGTCTTGAGATGCGACGGGAACGCCGGGAATTCCTTCCCTACGAAACAGGGAAAGGATCCCTCATCTCGAGCTAGGAGGCGGAATCGGGGCTCCCCTGGATGTGTGCGCGACCCTCGTGCTTCCTCCCGAGTGGAGACGGGTATGTCGGGGAACTTCTTGAGTTGCAGCAAGGGTGTGAAGAACCCTTTGGAAGTTCCAGTGGTTAGATGTGATTAGCCTCGAGAAGCCTCAGCGGAAATGGGCCTCATCTCGCCTGGAGGGCAAAACCTCCTGGATTTTCTCGAGTTGCGGCAGGTGCTCTCGACTTACGACGGGGACCTCAGGGACCCGCTCTGGTGGCCTCAGGAAAGGCCAGTCCCCATGCGAGTTCCTCGGGGGCCTCTCGGGATTCCTCTCCCGGCGATGCCGGGGCCTAAGACCTTGTGTGGAGTCGGGGCCGGAACCTGAGGATTCCTCTCCAGTGCTGACATGGATCTTGGGGTACTTCTGGAGTCTCCCCAGGGGAGTCAGTCCTCGTCTCGAATGCGGGCATGCACGTGCGCTTTCCTCCAGAGAGGTAGCAGCAGTGTCAGGCATTCCGCCGGGTGGATCAAGGAATCTATGGCTTTCCCTCGAGGCTTTCCCACCAGGCTTTCCCACAGGGCTGTCCCACGTGCCACCGTTGTGGGAGTCGATCCTCGGAATGAACGTCGAGGCAGTGCAGGGAAAATACGTTCCTCTGGAATGGACTGACACATCTGAGGGACTCTTGGAATGGTGGCACGACCCTGGAGTTCCTCTCGCCTTTCCTGTGGAGAGCGCCTCCTCTTGAGATGCGACGGGAACGCCGGGAATTCTTTCCCTACGAAACAGGGAAAGGATCCCTCATCTCGAGCTAGGAGGCGGAAACGGATCTGACCTGGATGTGTGCGGGACCCTCGTGCTTCCTCTCGAGTGGAGACGGGTATGTCGGGGAACTTCTTGAGTTGCAGCAACGGAGTGAAGGACCCTTTAGAAGTTCCAGTGGTTAGATATGATTAGCCTCGAGAAGCCTCAGCGGAAATGGGCCTCATCTCGCCTGGAGGGCAAAACCTGCTGGATTTTCTCGAGTTGCCGCAGGTGCTTTCGACTTACGACGGGGACCTCAGGGACCCGCTCTGGTGGCCTCAGGAAAGGCCAGTCCCCATGCGAGTTCCTCGGGGGCCTCTCGGGATTCATCTCCCATCGATGCCGGGGCGTAAGACCTTGTGTGGAGTCGGGCTCGGAACCTGAGGATTCCTCTCCAGTGCTGACATGGATCTTGGGGTACTTCTGGAGGCTCCCGAGGGGAGTCAGTCCTCGTCTCGAATGCGGGCATGCACTTGCGCTTTACTCCAGAGCGGTAGCAGCAGTGTCACGCATTCCGCTGCGTGGATCAAGGGATCTATGGTTTTCCCTCGAGTCTTTCCCACGAGGCTTTCCCACGAGGCTTTCCCACGAGGCTTTCCCACAGGGCTCTCCCAAGTGCACAGGTGGTGGGAGTCGATCCTCGTCTTGAACGTCAAGGCAGTGCAGGGAAAACAGGTTCCTCTGGAATGGACTGACACATCTGGGGGACTCTTGGAATGGTGGCACGACCCTGGAGTTCCTCTCGCCTTTCCTGTGGAGAGCGCCTCCTCTTGAGATGCGACGGGAACGCCGGGAATTCTTTCCCTACGAAACAGGGAAAGGATCCCTCATCTCGAGCTAGGAGGCGGAAACGGGTCTCCCCTGGATGTGTGCGGGACCCTCGTGCTTCCTCTCGAGTGGAGACGGGTATGTCGGGGACCTTCTTGACTTGCAGTAAATTGTGAAGGACCCTTTGGAAGTTCCAGTCGTTAGATGTGATTAGCCTCGAGAAGCCTCAGCGGAAATGGGCCTCATCTCGCCTGGAGGGCAAAACCTCCTGGATTTTCTCGAGTTGCGGCAGGTGCTCTCGACTTCCGACGGGGACCTCGGGGATCCGCTCTGGTGGCCTCAGGAAAGGCCAGTCCCCATGCGAGTTCCTCGGGGGCCTCTCGGGATTCCTCTCTCGTCGATGCCGGGGCCTAGGACCTTGTGTGGAGTCGGGGCCGGAACCTGAGGATTCCTCTCCAGTGCTCACATGGATCTTGGGGTACTTCTGGAGTCTCCCCAGGGGAGACATCCTCGACTCGAATGCGGGCATGCCCTTGCGCTTTCCTGCAGAGCGGTAGCAGCACTGTCACGCAGTCCGCCGCGTCGATCATAGGATCGATGGTTTTCCCTCGAGTCTTTCCAACAAGGCTTTCCCACCAGGCTTTCCCACAGGGCTGTCCCACGTGCACACGTGGTGGGAGTGGATCCTCGGCTTGAACGTCAAGGCAGTGCAGGGAAATCAGGTTCCTCTGGAATGGACTGACACATCTGGGGGACTCTTGGAATGGTGGCACGACCCTGGAGTTCCTCTCGCCTTTCCTGTGGAGAGCGCCTCCTCTTGAGATGCGACGGGAACGCCGGGAATTCTTTCCCTACGAAACAGGGAAAGGATCCCTCATCTCGAGCTAGGAGGCGGAAACGGGGCTCCCCTGGATGTGTGCGGGACCCTCGTGCTTCCTCTCGAGTGGAGAGGGGTATGTCGGGGAATTTCTTGAGTTGCAGCAAGGGTGTGAAGGACCCTTTGGAAGTTCCAGTGGTTAGATGTGATTAGCCTCGAGAAGCCTCAGCGGAAATGGGCCTCATCTCGCCTGGAGGCCAAAACCTCCTGGATTTTCTGGAGTTGCGGCAGGTGCTCTCGACTTACAACAGGGACCTCAGGGACCCGCTCTGGTGGCCTCAGGAAAGGCCAGTCCCCATGCGAGTTCCTCGGGGCCCTCTCGGGATTCTTCTCCCGTTGATGCCGGGGCCTAAGACCTTGTGTGGAGTCGGGGCCGGAACCTGAGGATTCCTCTCCAGTGCTGACATGGATCTTGGGGTACTTCTGGAGTCTCCCGAGGGAGTCAGTCCTCGTCTCGTATGTGGGCATGCACTTGCGCTTTCCTCCAGAGCGGTAGCAGCAGTGTCACGCAGTCCGCCGCGTGGATCAAAGGATCTATGGTATTCCCTCGAGTCTTTCCCACGAGGCTTTCCCACGAGGCTTTCCCACAGGGCTGTCCAAGGGGGAACACGTAGTGGGAGTCGATCCTCGGCTTGAACGTCAAGGCAGTGCAGGGAAAACAGGTTCCTCTGGAATGGACTGACACATCTGGCCGACTCTTGAAATGGTGGCACGACCTTGGAGTTCCTCTCGCCTTTCCTGTGGAGAGCGCCCCCCCTTGAGATGCGACGGGAACGCCGGGAATTCTTTCCCTACGAAACAGGGAAAGGATCCCTCATCTCGAGCTAGGAGGCGGAAACGGGGCTCACCTGGATGTGTGCGGGACCCTCGTGCTTCCTCTCGAGGGAAGACGGGTATTTCGGGGAACTTCTTGAGTTGCAGCAAGGGTGTGAAGGACCCTTTGGAAGTTCCAGTGGTTAGATGTGATGAGCCTCTAGAAGCCTCAGCGGAAATGGGCCTCATCTCGCCTGGAGGGCAAAACCTCCTGGATTTTCTCGAGTTGCGGCAGGTGCTCTCGACTTACGACTGGGACCTCAGGGACCCGCTCTGGTGGCCTCAGGAAAGGCCAGTCCCATGCTAGTTCCTCAGGGGCCTCTCGGGATTTCTCTCCCGTCGATGCCGGGGCCTAAGACCTTGTGTGAAGTCAGGGCCGGAACCTGAGGATTCCTCTCCAGTGCTGACATGGATCTTGGGGTACTTCTGGAGTCTCCCCAGGGGAGTCAGTCCTCGCCTCTAATGCGGGCATGCACTTGCGCTTTCCTCCAGAGCGGTAGCAGCAGTGTCACGCAGTCCGCCGCGTGGATCAAAGGATCTATGGTTTTCCGTCGAGTCCTTCCGACGAGGCTTTCCCACGAGGCTTTCCCACAGGTCTGTCCCACGTGCACACGTGGTGGGAGTCGATCCTCGGCTTGAACGTCAAGGCAGTGCAGGGAAAACAGGTTCCTCTGGAATGGACTGACACATCTGGGCGACTCTTGGAATGGTGGCACGACCCTGGAGTTCCTCTCGCCTTTCCTGTGGAGAGCGCCTCTTCTGGAAATGCGACGGGAACGTCGGGAATTCTTTCCCTACGAAACAGGGAAAGGATCCCTCATCTCGAGCTAGGAGGCGGAAACGGGGCTCCCCTGGATGTGTGCGGGATCCTCGTGCTTCCTGTCGAGTGGAGACGGGTATGTCGGGGAACTTCTTGATTTGCAGCAAGGGTGTGAAGGACCGTTTGTAAGTTCCAGTGGTTAAATGTGATTAGCCTCGAGAAGCCTCAGCGGAAATGGGCCTCATCTCGCCTGGAGGGCAAAACCTCCTGGATTTTATCGAGTTGCGGCAGGTGCTCTCGACTTACGACGGGGACCTCAGGGACCCGCTCTGGTGGCCTCAGGAAAGGCCAGTCCCCATGCGAGTTCCTTGGGGGCCTCTCGGGATTCCTCTCCCGTCGATGCCGGGGCCTAAGACCTTGTGTGGAGTAGGGGCCGGAACCTGAGGATTCCTCTCCAGTGCTGACATGGATCTTGGGGTACTTCTGGAGTCTCCCCAGGGGAGTCAGTCCTCGCCTCTAATGCGGGCATGCACTTGCGCTTTCCTCCAGAGCGGTAGCAGAAGTGTCACGCAGTCCGCCGCGTGGATCAAAGGATCTATGGTTTTCCCTCGAGTCCTTCCCACGAGGCTTTCCCACGAGGCTTTCCCACAGGGCTGTCCCACGTGCACACGTGGTGGGAGTCGATCCTCGGCTTGAACGTCAAGGCAGTGCAGGGAAAACAGGTTCCTCTGGAATGGACTGACACATCTGGGCGACTCTTGGAATTGTGGCACGACCCTGGAGTTCCTCTCGCCTTTCCTGTGGAGAGCGCCTCCTCTTTAGATGCGACGGGAACGCCGGGAATTCTTTCCCTACGAAACAGGGAAAGGATCCCTCATCTCGAGCTAGGAGGCGGAAACGAGGCTCCCCTGGATGTGTGCGGGATCCTCGTGCTTCCTGTCGAGTGGAGACGGGTATGTCGGGGAACTTCTTGAGTTGCAGCAAGGGTGTGAAGGACCCTTTCTAAGTTCCAGTGGTTAAATGTGATTAGCCTCGAGAAACTTCAGCGGAAATGGGCCTCATCTCGCCAGGAGGGCAAAACCTCCTGGATTTTCTCGAGTTGAGGCAGGTGCTCTCGACTCTCGACGGGGACCTCAGGGACCCGCTCTGGTGGCCTCAGGAAAGGCCAGTCCCATGCGAGTTCCTCAGGGGCCTCTCGGGATTTCTCTCCCGTCGATGCCGGGGCCTAAGACCTTGTGTGAAGTCAGGGCCGGAACCTGAGGATTCCTCTCCAGTGCTGACATGGATCTTAGGGTACTTCTGGAGTCTCCCCAGGGGAGTCAGTCCTCGCCTCTAATGCGGACATGCACTTGCACTTTCCTCCAGAGCGGTAGTAGCAGTGTCACGCAGTCCGCCGCGTGGACCAAAGGATCTATGGTTTTCCCTCGAGTCCTTCCCACGAGGCTTTCCCACGAGGCTTTCCCACAGGGCTGTCCCACGTACACACGTGGTGGGAGTCGATCCTCGGCTTGAACGTCAAGGCAGTGCAGGAAAACAGGTTCCTCTGGAATGGACTGACACATCTGGCGACTCTTGGAATGGTGGCACGACCCTGGAGTTCCTCTCGCCTTTCCTGTGGAGAGCGCCTCTTCTGGAGATGCGACGGGAACGTCGGGAATTCTTTCCCTACGAAACAGGGAAAGGATCCCTCATCTCGAGCTAGGAGGCGGAAACGGGGCTCCCCTGGATGTGTGCGGGATCCTCGTGCTTCCTGTCGAGTGGGGACGGTTATGTCAGGGAACTACTTGAGTTGCAGCAAGGGTGTGAAGGACCCTTTGTAAGTTCCAGTGGTTAAATGTGATTAGCCTCGAGAAGCCTCAGCGGAAATGGGCCTCATCTCGCCTGGAGGGCAAAACCTCCTGGATTTTCTCGAGTTGCGGCAGGTGCTCTCGACTTACGACGGGGACCTCAGGGACCCGCTCTGGTGGCCTCAGGAAAGGCCAGTCCCCATGCGAGTTCCTCGGGGGCCTCTCGGGATTCCTCTCCCTTCGATGCCGGGGCCTAAGACCTTGTGTGGAGTAGGGGCCGGAACTTGAGGATTCCTCTCCAGTGCTGACATGGATCCTGGGGTACTTCTTGAGTCTCCCCAGGGGAGTCAGTCCTCGCCTCCAATGCGGGCATGCACTTGCGCTTTCCTCCAGAGCGGTAGCAGCAGTGTCACGCAGTCCGCCGCGTGGATCAAAGGATCTATGGTTTTCCCTCGAGTCCTTCCCACGAGGCTTTCCCACGAGGCTTTCCCACAGGGCTGTCCCACGTCCACACGTGTTGGGAGTCGATCCTCGGCTTGAACGTCAAGGCAGTGCAGGGAAAACAGGTTCCTCTGGAACGGACTGACACATCTGGGGGACTCTTGGAATGGTGACACGACCCTGGAGTTCCTCTCGCTTTTCCTGTGGAGAGCGCCTCCTCTTGAGATGCGACGGAACCGCAGGGAAATCTTTCCCTACGAAACAGGGAAAGGATCCCTCATCTCGAGCTAGGAGGCAGAAACGGGTCTCCCCTGGATGTGTGCGGGATCCTCGTGCTTCCTCTCGAGTGGACACGGGTATGTCGGGGAACTTCTTGAGTTGCAGCAAGGGTGTGAAGGACCCTTTGTAATTTCCAGTGGTTAAATGTGATTAGCCTCGAGAAGCCTCAGCGGAAATGGGCCTCATCTCGCCTGGAGGGCAAAACCTCCTGGATTTTCTCGAGTTGCGGCAGGTGCTCTCGACTTACGACGGGGACCTCAGGGACCCGCTCTGGTGGCCTCAGGAAAGGCCAGTCCCATGCGAGTTCCTCAGGGGCCTCTCGGGATTTCTCTCCCGTCGATGCCGGGGCCTAAGACCTTGTGTGAAGTCAGGGCCGGAACCTGAGGATTCCTCTCCAGTGCTGACATGGATGTTGGGGTACTTCTGGAGTCTCCCCAGGGGAGTCAGTCCTCGCCTCTAATGCGGGCATGCACTTGCGCTTTCCTCCAGAGCGGTAGCAGCAGTGTCACGCAGTCCGCCGCGTGGATCAAAGGATCTATGGTTTTCCCTCGAGTCCTTCCGACGAGGCTTTCCCACGAGGCTTTCCCACAGGGCTGTCCCACGTGCACACGTGGTGGGAGTCGATCCTCGGCTTGAACGTCAAGGCAGTGCAGGGAAAACAGGTTCCTCTGGAATGGACTGACACATCTGGGGGACTCTTGGAATGGTGGCACGACCCTGGAGTTCCTCTCGCCTTTCCTGTGGAGAGCGCCTCTTCTGGAGATGCGACGGGAACGTCGGGAATTCTTTCCCTATGAAACAGGGAAAGGATCCCTCATCTCGAGCTAGGAGGCGGAAACGGGGCTCCCCTGGATGTGTGCAGGATCCTCGTGTTTCCTGTCGAGTGGAGACGGGTATGTCGGGGAACTTCTTGAGTTGCAGCAAGGGTGTGAAGGACCCTTTGGAAGTTCCAGTGGTTAAATGTGATTAGCCTCGAGAAGCCTCAGCGGAAATGGGCCTCATCTCGCCTGGAGGGCAAAACCTCCTGGATTTTCTCGAGTTGCGGCAGGTGCTCTCGACTTACGACGGGGACCTCAGGGACCCGCTCTGGTGGCCTCAGGAAAGGCCAGTCCCATGCGAGTTCCTCAGGGGCCTCTCGGGATTTCTCTCCCGTCGATGCCGGGGCCTAAGACCTTGTGTGGAGTAGGGGCCGAAACCTGAGGATTCCTCTCCAGTGCTGACATGGATCCTGGGGTACTTCTTGAGTCTCCCCAGGTTAGTCAGTCCTCGCCTCCAATGCGGGCATGCACTTGCGCTTTCCTCCTGAGCGGTAGCAGCAGTGTCACGCAGTCCGCCGGGTGGATCAAAGGATCTATGGTTTTCCCTCGTGAGTTTCCCACGATGCTTTCCCACGAGGCTTTCCCACAGGGCTCTCCCACGTGCACACGTGGTGGGAGTCGATCCTCGGCTTGAACGTCAAGGCAGTGCAGGGAAAACAGGTTCCTCTGGAATGGACTGACACATCTGGGCGACTCTTGGAATGGTGGCACGACCCTGGAGTTCCTCTCGCCTTTCCTGTGGAGAGCGCCTCTTCTGGAGATGCGACGGGAACGTCGGGAATTCTTTCCCTACGAAACAGGGAAAGGATCCCTCATCTCGAGCTAGGAGGCGGAAACGGGTCTCCCCTGGATGTGTGCGGGATCCTCGTGCTTCCTGTCGAGTGGAGACGGCTATGTCGGGGAACTTCTTGAGTTGCAGCAAGGGTGTGAAGGACCCTTTGTAATTTCCAGTGGTTAAATGTGATTAGCCTCGAGAAGGCTCAGCGGAAATGGGCCTCATCTCGCCTGGAGGGCAAAACCTCCTGGATTTTCTCGAGTTGCGGCAGGTGCTCTCGACTTACGACGGGGACCTCAGGGACCCGCTCTGGTGGCCTCAGGAAAGGCCAGTCCCCATGCGAGTTCCTCGGGGTCCTCTCGGGATTCCTCTCCCGTCGATGCCGGGGCCTAAGACCTTGTGTGGAGTAGGGGCCGGAAACTGAGGATTCCTCTCCAGTGCTGACATGCATCCTGGGGTATTTCTGGAGTCTCCCCAGGGGAGTCAGTCCTCGCCTCCAATGCGGGCATGCACTTGCGCTTTCCTCCAGAGCGGTAGCAGCAGTGTCACGCAGTCCGCCGGGTGGATCAAAGGATCTATGGTTTTCCCTCGTGAGTTTCCCACGAGGCTTTCCCACGAGGCTTTCCCACAGGGCTGTCCCACGTGCACACGTGGTGGGAGTCGATCCTCGGCTTGAACTTCAAGGCAGTGCAGGGAAAACAGGTTCCTCTGGAATGGACTGACACATCTGGGGGACTCTTGGAATGGTGGCACGACCCTGGAGTTCCTCTCGCCTTTCCTGTGGAGAGCGCCTCGTCTTGAGATGCGACGGGAACGCCGGGAATTCATTCCCTAGGAAACAGGGAAAGGATCCCTAATCTCGACCTAGGAGGCGGAAACGGGGCTCCCCTGGATGTGTGCAGGACCCTCGTGCTTCCTGTCGAGTGGAGACGGGTATGTCGGGGAACTTCTGGACTTGCTGCTAGGGTGTGAAGGACCCTTTGGAAGTTCCAGTGGTTAGATGTGATTAGCCCCGAGAAGCCTCAGCGGAAATGGGCCTCATCTCGCCTGGAGGGCAAAACCTCCTGGATTTTCTCGAGTTGCGGCAGGTGCTCTCGACTTACGACGGGGACTTCAGGGACCCGCTCTGGTGGCCTCAAGAAAGGCCAGTCCCCATGCGAGTTCCTCGGGGGCCTCTCGGGATTCCTCTCCCGTCGATGCCGGGGCCTAAGACCTTGTGTGGAGTCGGGAACGGAACCTGAGGATTCCTCTCCAGTGCTGACATGGATCTTGGGGTACTTCTGGAGTCTCCCCAGGGGAGTCAGTCCTCGTCTCGAATGCGGGCATGCACTTGCGCTTTCCTCCAGAGCGGTAGCAGCAGTGTCACGCAGTCCGCCGCGTGGATCAAAGGATCTATGGTTTTCCCTCGAGTCTTTCCCACGAGGCTTTCCCACGAGGCTTTCCCACAGGGCTGTCCCACGTTCACACGTGGTGGGAGTCGATCCTCGGCTTGAACGTCAAGGCAGTGCAGGGAAAACAGGTTCCTCTGGAATGGACTGACACATCTGGGGGACTCTTGGAATGGTGGCACGACCCTGGAGTTCCTCTCGCCGTTCCTGTGGAGAGCGCCTCATCTTGATTTGCGACGGGAACGCCGGGAATTCTTTCCCTACGAAACAGGGAAAGGATCCCTCATCTCGAGCTAGAAGGCGGAAACGGGGCTCCCCTGGATGTGTACGGGACCCTCGTGCTTCCTCTCGAGTGGAGACGGGTATGTCGGGGAACTTCTGGACTTGCAGCAAGGGTGTGAAGGACCCTTTGTAAGTTCCAGGGGTTAGATGTGATTACCCTCGAGAAGCCTCAGCGGAAATGGGCCTCATCTCGCCAGGAGGGCAAAACCTCCTGGATTTTCTCGAGTTGCGGCAGGTGCTCTCGACTTACGACGGGGACCTCAGGGACCCGCTCTGGTGGCCTCAGGAAAGGCCAGTCCTCATGCGAGTTCCTCGGGTGCTTCTCGGGATTACTCTCCCGTTGATCCCGGGGCCTAAGACCTTGTGTGGAGTCGGGGCCGGAACCTGTGGATTCCTCTCCAGTGCTGACATGGATCTTGGGGTACTTCTGGAGTCTCCCCAGGGGAGTCAGTCCTCGTCTCGGATGCGGGCATGCACTTGCGCTTTCCTCCAGAGCGGTAGCAGCAGTGTCACGCAGTCCGCCGCGTGGATCAAAGGATCTATGGTTTTCCCTCGAGTCTTTCCCACGAGGCTTTCCCACGAGGCTTTCCCACAGGGCTGTCCCATGTTCACACGTGGTGGGAGTCGATCCTCGGCTTGAACGTCAAGGCAGTGCAGGGAAAAGAGGTTCCTCTGGAATGGACTGACACATCTGGGGGACTCTTGGAATGGTGGCACGACCCTGGAGTTCCTCTCGCCTTTCCTGTGGAGAGCGCCTCCTCTTGAGATGCGACGGGAACGCCGGGAATTCTTTCCCTACGAAACAGGGAAAGGATCCCTCATCTCGAGCTAGGAGGCGGAAACGGGGCTCCCCTGGATGTGTGCGGGACCCTCGTGCTTCCTCTCCAGTGGAGACGGGTATGTCGGGGAACTTCTGGACTTGCAGCAAGGGTGTGAAGGACCCTTTGGAAGTTCCAGTGGTTAGATGTGATTAGCCTCGAGAAGCCTCAGCGGAAATGGGCCTCATCTCGCCTGGAGGGCAAAACCTCCTGGATTTTCTCGAGTTGCGGCAGGTGCTCTCGACTTACGACGGGGACCTCGGGGACCTCAGGGACCCGCTCTGGTGGGCTCAGGAAAAGACAGTCCCCAAGCGAGTTCCTCGGGGCCTCTCGGGATTCCTCTCCCGTCGATGCCGGGGCCTAAGACCTTGTGTGGAGTCGGGGCCGGAACCTGAGGATTCCTCTCCAGTGCTGACATATAACTTTGCATACTTCTGGAGTCTCCTCAGGGGAGTCAGTCCTCGTCTTCAGAGGGGACATGCAAATGGGCTTTCCTCCCGCTCTGGAGCAGCTATGTCACGCCTCCCGTCGGGTCGATCATGGGATGTGTGGGTTTCCCTCGAGCCTTTCCCCCGAGGCTTTCCCGCGAGGATTTCCAACAGGGCTGTCCCACGTGCCACCGTGGTGGGAGTCCATCCTCGGCGTGAAAGTCGAGGCAGCGGAGCAAAACAGGATCCTCTGGAATGGTCTGAGACATCTGCGGGACTCTTGGAATGGGGACACGACCCTGGAGTTACTCTCACCATTCCTGTGGAGAGCACCTCCACTTCAGATGCGACGGGAACGCCAGGAATGCTTTCCCGACCAAGCAGGGAAAGGATCCCTCATCTCGAGCTACGAGGCAGAAACGGGGCTCCTCTGGATGTGGGCGGGACCCTCGTGCTTCCTCTAGAGTGGAGACAGGGATGTCGGGGAACTTCTTGAGTTCCAGCAAGGGTGTGAAGGACCTTTTGGAATTTCCAGGGTTTAGATGTGATTAGCCTTCAGAAGCCTCAGCGGAAATGGGCCTCATCTCGCCTGGAGGGCAAAACCTTTTGGATTTTCTCGAGTTGCGGCAGGTGCTCTCGACTTACGGCGGGAACCTCAGGGACCCGCTCTCGTGGCCTCAGGAAAGGCCAGTCCCCATGCGAGTTGCTCGCGGGCCTCTGGGGATTCCTCTCCCTTCGATGCCAGGGCCTAAGACCTTGTGAGGAAGCGGGGCCGGAACCTGAGGATTCCTCTCCTGTGTTGACATGGATCTTGGGGTACTTCTGGAGTCTCCCCAGGGGAGTAAGTCCACATCTCGAATGGGGACATGCACCTGCGCTTTCCCCCAGAGCCCTAGCAGCAGTGTCACGCTTTCCATCGCCTGGATCAAGGGATCTGTGGCTTTCACTCCAGGCTTTCCCAGGAGGCTTTTCCACGAGGCTTCCCCACAGGGGTCCCACGTGCCACCTTGGTTTGAGTCGATCCTTGGCGTGAAAGTCGAGACAGTGCAGGGAAAACAGGTTCCTCTGAAATGGACTGAGATATTTGGGGGACTCGGAATGGCGGCACAATGCTGGAGTTCCTCTCCCCTTTGCTGTGGAGAGCGCCTCCTCTTGAAATGCGACAGGAATGCCTAGAATTCTTTCCCGACCAAGCAGGGAAAGTATCCCTCATCTTGAGCACTGAGGAAGAAACGGTGCTCCTCTGGATGTGGGCGGGACCCTCGTGCTTCCTCTAGAGTGGAGATGGGGAAGTCGGGGAACGTCTTGAGTTGCAGCAAGGGTGTGAAGGACCTTTTGGAAGTTCCAGGGCTTAGATGTGATTAGCCTTGAGAAGCCTCAGCGAAAATGGGCCTCATCTCGCCTGGAGGGCAAAACCTCCTGGATTTTCTCGATTTGTGGCAGGTGCTCTCGACTTATGACAGGGACCTCAGGGACCCGCTCTTGTGTCCTCAGGAAAGGCCATTCCCAATGCGAGTTGCTCGGGGGCCTCTCGGGATTCCTCTCCCGTCGATGCCGGGGCCTAAGACCTTGAGTGGAGGCGGGGCTGGAACCTGAGGATTCCTCTCCATTGCTGACATGGATCTTGGGGTGCTTCTGGAGTCTCCCCAGGGGAGTAAGTCCTCGTCTCGAATGGGGGCATGCACGTGAGCTTTTCTCCAGAGCGGTAGCAGCCGTGTCACGCTTCCCATCGCCTGGATCAAGGGATCTGTGGCTTCCCCTCGAGGCTTTCCCACCAGGCTTTCCCACAGGGCTGTCCCACGTGCCAGCGTGGTGGGAGTCGATCCTCGGCGTGGGAGTCGATCCTCGGCGTGAAAGCCGATGTAGTGCAGGGCAAACAGGTTCCTCTGAATGGACTGAGACATCTGGGGGACTCTTGGAATGGTGGCACGATGCTGGAGTTCCTCTCGCCTTTCCTGTGGAGAGCGCCTCCTCTTGAGGTGAGAGGGAAACGTCGGGATTTCTTTCCGGACAAAGCAGCGAAATGTCCCTCATCTCGAGCTACGAGGCGGAAACGGGGCTCCTCTGGATGTGGATGGGATCCTCATGCTTCTTCTAGAGTGGAGACGGGTATGTCAGGCAACTTCTTGAGTTGCAGCAAGGGTGTGAAGGACCTTTTGGAAGTTCCAGAGGCTAGACGTGATTAGCCTGGAGAAGCCTCAGCGGAAATGGGCCTCATCTCGCCTGGAGGGAAAAACCTTCTGGATTTTCTCGAGTTGCGGCAGGTGCTCTCGACTTACGACGGTGACCTAAGGGACGCGCTCTGGTGGCCTCAGGACTGGCCAGTCCCCATTCCAGTGGCTCGGGAGCCTCTCGGGATTCCGCTCCCTTCGATGCCAGAGCCTAAGACCTTGTGTGGAGTCGTGTCTGGAACATGAGGTTTCCTCTCCAGTGCTGACATGGATCGTGGAGTACTTCTGGTGTTTCCCCAGGGGAGTAAGTCCCCGTCTCGAATGGGGGCATGCACGTGCGCTTTCCTCCAGAGCTGTAACAACACTGTCATGCCTCCCGGCGCGCCGATCATGGGATCTGTGGCTTTCCCACGAGGCTTTCCCACGAGGCTTTCCCACAGGACTGTCCCACGTGTCACCGTGGTGTGAGTCGATGCTCGGCGTGAAACTCGAGGCAGTGCAGGGAAAACAGGTTCCTCTGGAATGGACTGAGATATCTGGGGGACTCTGGGAACGGTGGCACAACCCTGGAGTTCCTCTCGCCTTTCCTGTGAGGAGCGCCTCCACTTGAGATGCAACGGGAACTCCCAGAATTATTTCCCGAAAAAGCTGTGAAAGGATCCCTCATCTTGAGCTACGAGGCGGACACGGGGCTCCCCTGGATGTGGGCGGGACCCTCGTGCTTCCTCTCGAGTGGAGACGGGTATGTTAGGGAACTTCTTGAGTTGCAGCAAGGGTGTGAAGGACCTTTTAGAAGTTCCAGAGGTTAGGTGTGATTAGCTTCCAGAAGCCTCAGCGGAAATGGGCCTCACTCAGCTGGAGTGCAAAACCTCCTTGATTTTCTCGAGTTGCGGCAGGTGCTCTTGACTTACGACGGGGACTTTAGGGACCCGCTCTGGTGGCCTCAATACTGGCCCGTCCCCATTCGAATTGCTCGGGGTCCTCTCGGGATTCATCTTCCGTCGATGCCGGGGCCTAAGTCCTTGTGTGGAGTCGGGGCCGGAACCTGAGGATTCCTCTCCAGTACTGACATGGATCTTGGAGTACTTTTGGAGTCTCCCCAGGGGAGTCAGTCTTCGTCTCGAATGGGGGCATGCACGTGCGCTTTCCTCCGAGCTGTAGCACCAGCGTCACGATTCCTGTCGCGTGGATCAAGGGATCTGTGGCTTTCCCTCGAGGCTTTCCCACGAGGCTTTCCCACAGGGCTGTCCCACGTGAGACCGTGGTGGGAGTCGATCCTCCTCGTTAAAGTCAAGGCAGTGCAGGGAAAACAGTATCCTCAGGAATGGACTGAGACATCTGGGGGACTCTTGGAATGGTGGCACGACGCTGGAGTTGCTCTCACCTTTCCTGTGGAGAGCCCCTACACTTGAGATGCGATGGGAACGCCAAGGAATCTCTCCTGAACAAGCAGCGAACGGATCCCTCATCTCGACCTACGAGGCGGAAACGGAGCTCTTCTGGATGTGGGTGGGACATGCGTGCTTCCTCTCGAGTGGAGAGGGGTATATAGGGGAACTTCTTGAGTTGCAGCAAGGGTGTCAAGGACCCTTTGGAAGTTCCAGAGCTTAGGTGTGATTAGCCTTGAGAAGCCTCAGCGGAAATGGTCCTCATCTCGCCTGGAGGGCAAATCCTAATGGATTTTCTCGAGTTGCGGCAGGTGCTCTCGACTTACGACGGGGACCTCTGGGACCCGCTCTGGTTGCCTCAGGAAAGGCCAGTCCACATGCGAATTGCTCGAGGGCCTCTCTGGATTCCTCTCCCTTCAATGCCGGGGCCAAAGACCTTGTGTGGATGCGGGACCGGAACCTGAGGATTCCTCTCCAGTGCTGACATGGTTCTTGGGCTACTTCTGGAGTCTCCCCAGCGGAGTAAGTCCTCCTCTCGAAGGGGGCATGCACGTGCACTTTCCTCCAGAGGGGTAGCAGCAGTGTCATGCTTCCAGTCGCGTGGATCAAGGGATCTGTGGATTTCCCTCGACGCTTTCCCACGAGGATTTCCCACAGGGCTGTCGAACATGACACCATGGTTGGAGGCGATCCTCCGCGTGAAAGTCGAGGCAGTGCAGGGAAAACAGGTTCCTCTGGAATGGACTGAGACTTCTGGGGGACTCTTGGAATGGTGGCACGATGCTGGAGTTTCTCTCGCCTTTCCTGTGGAGAGCTCCTCCCCTTGAGATGGGACGGGAATGCCCAGAATTCTTTCCCGACAAAGCAGTGAATGTTCCCTCATATCGAGCAACGAGTCGGAAACAGGGCTCCTCTGGATGTGGCAGGGACCCTCGTACTTCCTCTAGAATGGAGTCGGGTATGTCAGGAACCTGCTTGAATTGCAGCAAGGGTGTGAAGGACCTTTTGGAAGTTCCAGAGGTTAGGTGTGATTAGCTTCGAGAAGCCTCAGCGGAAATGGGCCTCATCTCGCCTGAAGGGCAAAACCTCCTGGATTTTCTCGAGTTGCGGCACGTGCTCTTGACTTATGACGGGGACCTCAGGGACCCGCTCTGGTGGGTTCAGGAAAGGCCAGTCCGCATGCGAGTTGCTCGGGGTCCTCTCGGGATTCCTCTCTCTTCGATGCCCGGCCTAAGACCTTGTGTGGAGTCGGGCCCAGAACCTGAGGATTCCTCTGCAGTGCTGACATGGACCTTGGGGTACGTCTGGAGTCTCCCCAGGGGTTAAGTCCTCGTGTCGAATGGGGGCATGCACGTGCACTTTCCTCAGGAGCTTTAGCAGCAGTGTCAGGCTTCCCATCGCCTGGATCAAGGGATCTGTGGCTTATCCTCGAGGCTTCCCACGAGGCTTTCCCACAGGGCTGTCCCACGTGCCACCATGGTGGGAGTTGATCCTCGACGTGAAAGTCGAGGCAGTGCAGGGAAAACAGGTTCCTCTGGAAAGGACTGAAACATCTGGGGGACTCCTGGAATGGTGGTACGACGCTGGAGTTCCTCTCGCCTTTCCTGTGGAGAGCGCCTCCTCTTGAAATGAGACGGGAACGCGGGAAATTCTTTCCCGACCAAGCAGGGAAAGGATCCCTCATCACGAGCTACGAGTTGGAAACGGGGCTCCTCTCGATGTGGGCGGGACCCTCGTGTTTCCTCTAGAGTGGAGACGGGGATGTTGGGGTACTTCTTCAGTTGCAGCAAGTGTGTGAAGGACCTTTTGGAAATTCCAGAGGTTAGGTGTGAATAGTCTGGAGACGCCTCAGTGGAAATGGGCCTGATCTCGCCTGGAGGGCAAAATCTCCTGGATTTTCTCGAGTTGCAGCAGGTGCTCTCAACTTACGACGGGGACCGCAGGGACCCGCTCTGGTGGCCTCAGGAAAAGACAGTCCACATGCGAATTACTCGCCGGCCTCTCTGGATTCCTCTCCCTTCAATGCCAGGACCAAAGACCTTGTGTGGATGCGGCACCGGAACCTGAGGATTCCTCTCCAGTGCTGACATGGATCTTGGGCTAATTCTGGAGTCTCCCCAGGGGAGTAAGTCCTCCTCTCGAAGGGGGCATGCACGTGCGCTTTCCTCCATAGCGGTAGCAGCAGTGTCACGCTTCCCGATGCGTGGATCAAGGGATCTGTGGCTTTCCCTCGAGGCTTTCCCACTGGGCTTTCCCACGTGCCACCGTTGTGGGAGTCGATCCTCGGGTGAAAGTCGAGGCAGTGCAGAGAAAACATGTTCCTCTGGAATGGACTAAGGCATCTGGGGGACTCTTGGAATGGTGGCACGACGCTGGAGTTCCACTCGCCTTTCCTGTGGAGAGCGGCTCCTCTTGAGATGCGACGGGAATGCCCAGAACTCTTTCCCGACCAAGCAGCGAAAGGATCCCTTATCTCGAGTTACGAGGCGGAAACGGGGCTCCCATGGATGTGTGCGGGACCCTCGTGCTTCCTCTAGAGTGGAGACGGGTATGTGAGGGAACTTCTTGAGTTGCAGCAAGGGTGTGAAGAACCTTTTGGAAATTCCAGAGGTTAGGTGTGATTAGCCTCGAGAAGCCTCAGTGGAAATGGGCCTGATCTCGCCTGGAGAGTAAAACCTCCTGGATTTTCTGGAGTTGCAGCAGGTGCACTCGACTTCCGACGGGGACCGCAGGGACCCACTCTGGTGGCCTCAGGAAAGGACAGTCCGCATGCGAGTTGCTCGGGGGCCTCTCGGGATTCCTTTCCCGTCGATGCCGGGGCCTAAGACCTTGTGTGGAGTCGGGCCCGGAACCTGAGGATTCCTCTCCAGTACTGCCATGGATCTTGGGGTACTTCTTGAGTCTCCCCAGGGGAGTAAGTCCTCGTCTGGAATGGGCACATGCACGTGATCTTTCCTCAAGACTGTAGCAGCAGTGTCACGTTTCCCATCGCCTGGATCAAGGGATCTGTAGCTTTCCCTCGAGACTTTCCCACGAGGCTTTCCCACAGGGCTGTCCCTCGTGCCACCTTGGTGTGAGTCGATCCTCTGCATGAAAGTCGAGGCAGTGCAGGGAAAACAGGTTCCGTTGGAACGAACTGAGACATCTAGGGGACTCTGGGAATGTTGGCACGACCCTGGAGTTCCTCTCCCATTTCCTGTGGAGAGCACCTCCACTTGAGATGCGACGGGAACGCCGGGAAATCTTTCCCGACCACGCAGGGAAAGGATCCCTCATCTCGAGCTGCGAGGCGGCAACGGGGCTCCTCTGGATGTTCGCGGGACCATCGTGCTTCCTCTCGAATGGAGACTGTATGTCGGGGAACTCTTGAGTGGCAGCAAGGGTGTGAAGGACTTTTTGGAGATTCCAGAGGTTAGGCGTGATTAGACTCGAGAAGCCTCAGCGGAAATGGGCCTCATCTGGCCTGGAGGGCAAATCCTCCGGAATTTCTCGTGTTGCGGTAGGTGCTCTAGACTTTGGTCGGGGACTTCAGGGACCCGCTCTGGTGGCCTCAGGAAAGGCCAGTCCCATTGCGAGTTGTTCGCGGGCCTCTCGGGATTCCTCTCCCTTCGATGCCAGAGCCTAAGACTTTGTGTGGAGTCGGGGCCCGAACCTGAGGATTCCTCTCCAGTGCTCTCATGGAACTTGCGGTACTTCGGGAGTCTCCCCAGGAGAGTAAGTTCTCGTTTCGAGAGGGTGCATGCACGTGTGCTTTCCTCCCAAGCTGTAGCACCAGTATCATGCTTTCCGTCGCGTCAGTCATGGGATCTGTGTCTTTTCCTCAAGGATTTTCCACGAAGCTTTCCCACGAGGCTTTCCCACAGGGCTGTCCCACGTGCCACTGTGGTGTGAGTTGATCCTCGGCGTGAAAGTAAAGGCAGTGCAGGGAAAACAGGTTCCTCTGGAATGGACTGAGACATCTGGGGGACTCTGGGAATGGTGGCACGACCTTGGAGTTCCTGTCGCCTTTCCTGTGGAGAGTGCCTCCTCTTGAGATACGCCGGGAAACCCAGGAATTATTTCCCGACCAAGCAGGGAAAGGATCCCCCATGTCCAGATACAAGGCGGAAACTGGGCTCCTCTGGATGTGGGCGGGACCCTCTTGCTTCCTCTCGAGTGGAGACGGGTATGTCGGGGAACTTCTTGAGTTGCAGCAAGGGTGTGAAGGGCCTTTTGGAAGATCCAGAGGTTAGATGTGATTAGCCTCGAGAAGCCTCAGCGGAAATGGGACTCATCTCGCCTGCAGGGCAAAACCTCGTGGATTTTCTCGAGTTTTGGCAGGTGCTCTCGACTTACGACGGGGACCTCAGGGACCTGCTCTGGTGGCCTCACGAAATGCCAGTCCCCATGCAAGTGGCTCGCGGGCCTCTCGGGATTCCTCTCCCTTCGATGCCCGGGCCTAAGACCTTGTGTTGAGTCGGGGCCGGTACCTGAGGATTCCTCTCCAGTGCTGACATGGATCTTGGTGTACTTCTGGAGTCTCCCCTGGGGAGTAAGTCCTCGTCTCGAATAGGGGCATGCACGTGCGCTTTCCTCCAGAGCGGTAGCAGCAGTGTCACGCTTCCCATCACCTGGATTAAGGGATCTCTGGCTTTCCTTCGAGGCTTTCCCTCGAGGCTTTCCCACGAGGCTTTCTGACGAGGCTTTCACACAGGGATGTCCCACGTGCCACCGTGGTGGGAGTCGATCCTCGGCATGAAATTCGAGGCAGTGCAGGGAAAACAGGTTCCTCTGGAATGGACTGAGACATCCGGGGGACTCTTGGAATGGTGGCAGGACGCTGGAGTTCCTCTCGCCTTCCCTGTGGAGAACGCCTTCTCTTGAGAAGCGACGGGAACGCCGGGAATTCTTTCGCGACCAAGAAGGGAAAGGATCCCGCATCTCGAGCTACGAGGTGGATACGGGGCTCCTCTGGATGTGAGTGGGACCCTCATGCTTCCACTAGAGTGGAGACCGGGATGTCCGGGAACTTCTTGAGTTGCAGCAAGGGTGTGAAGGACCTTTTGGAAGTTCCAGAGATTAGATGTGATTAGCCTTGAGAAGCCTCAGTGGAAATGGGCCTCATCTGACCTGGAGGGCAAAACCTCCTGGATTTTCTCGAGTTGCGGCAGGTGCTCTCGACTCACGACGGGGACCTCAGGGACCCGCTCTGGTGGCCTCAGGAAAGGCCAGTCCCCATGCGAGTTGCTCGGGGGCCTCTCGGGGTTCCTCTACCTTCGATGCCAGGGCCTAAGTCCTTGTGTGGAGTCAGGTCCGGGACCTGAGGGTTCCTCTCCAGTGCTCACATTGATCTTGGGGTACTTCTGGAGTCTCCCCAGGGGAGTAAGTCCTCGTTTCGAATGGGAGCATGCACGTGTGCTTTCCTCCAGATCGGCAGCAGCCGTGTCATGCTTCCCTTCGCCTTGATCAAGGGATCTGTGGCTTTCCCTCGAGACTTTCCCACGAGGCTTACCCACAGGGCTGTCCCACGTGCCACCATGGTGGGAGTCGATCCTCACCGTGAAAGTCGAGGCAGTGCAGGGAAAACAGGTTCCTCTGCAATGGACTGAGACTTCTGGGGGACTCTTGGAATGGTGGCACGACCCTGGAGTTCCTCTCGCCTTTCCTGTGGAGAGCGCCTCCTCTTGAGATGCGAGGGGAATGCCCAGAATTCTTTCCCGACCAAGCAGGGAAAGAATCCCTCATCTCAAGCTACGAGGCGGAAACGGGGCTCCTCTCGATGTGGGCGGGACCCTCATGCTTCCTCTATAGTGGAGACGGGTATGTCAGGGAACTTCTTGATTTGCAGCAAGGGTGTGATGGACCTTTTGGAATTCCAGAGCTTAGATGTGATTAGCATTGTGAAGCCTCTGGGAAAATGGGCCTCATCTCGCCTGGAGGGCAAAACCTCCTGGATCTTCTCGAGTTTTGGAAGGTGCTCTCGACTTACGACGGGGAACTCAGGGACACGCTCTGGTGGCCTCAGGCAAGGCCAGTTCCCATGTGAGTTCCTCCGGGCCTCTCGGGATTCCTCTTCCTTCGATGCCGGCGCCAAAGAACTTGAGTGGAGGCGGCGCCGGAAACTGAGGATTCCTCTCCAGTGCTGACATGGATCTTGGGGTACTTCTGGAGTCTCCCCAGGGGAGTAAGTCCTCGTCTCGAATGGGGGCATGCACGTGCACTTTCCTCCCGATCTGTAGCAGCAGTGTCACACTTCCTGTCGGGAGGATCAAGGGATCTGTGGCTTTCCCTCGCTGCTTTCCCACAGGGCTGTCCCACGTGCCACCTTGATGGGAGTGGATCCTCGGCGCGAAAGTCGAGACAGTGCAGGGAAAACAGGTTCTTTTGGAATAGAGTGAGATATCTGGGGGACTCTTGGCATGGTGGCATGACGCCTGAGTTCCTCTCGACTTTCCTGTCGAGAGCGGCTTCTCTTGAGATGGGACGGGAATGCCCAGAATTCTTTCCCGACAAAGCAGTGAAAGGAATCCTCATCTTGAGCTACGAGGCGGAAACGGTGCTACTTTGGATGTGGGCGGGACCCTCGTGCTTCCTCTAAAGCGGAGACAGGGATGTCGGGGAACTTCTTGAGTTGCAGCAAGGGTGTGAAGGACCTTTTGGAAGTTCCAGATGTTAGGTGTGATTAGCCTCGAGAAGCCTCAGCGGAAATGGGCCTCATCCCGCCTGGAGGGCAAAACCTCGTGGATTATCTCGAGTTGTGGCAGGTGCTCTCGACTTATGACGGGGACCTCAGAGACCCGCTCTGGTGGTCTCAGGAAAGGCCAGTCCCCAGGCGAGTTGCTCGGGGGCCTCTTGGGATTCATCTCCCTTTGATGCCGGGGCCTAAGACCTTGTGTGCAGGCGGGACTGGAACCTGAGGATTCCTCTCCAGTGCTGACATGGACCTTGGGGAAACTTCTGGAGTCTCCCCAGGGGAGTAAGTCCTCATCTCGAATGGGGGCATGCACGTGCGCTTTCCTCCAGAGTGGCAGCAGCAATGTCACGCTTCCCGTCGCGTGGATCAAGGGATCTGTGGCTTTGCCTCGAGGCTTTCCCACGAGGCTTTCCCACAGGTCTGTCCCACGTGCCACCGTGGTGGGAGTCGATCCTCGGCGTGAAAGTCGAGGCAGTGCAGGGAAAACAGGTTCCGCTGGAATGGACTGAGACATCTGGGGGACTCCGGAATGGCGCAACGACCCTGGAGTTCCTCTCACCTTTCCTGTGGAGAGCGCCTCCTCTTGAGATGCGCCAGGAACGCCCAGAAATCTTTCCCGGGCAAGCAGCGAAAGGATCCCTCATCTCGAGCTACGAGGCGGAAACGGGGCTCCTCTGGATGTGTTCGGGACCCTCGTGCTTCCTCTAGAGTGGAGACGGGTATGTGAGGGAACTTCTTGAGTTGCAGCAAGGGTGTGAAGAACCTTTTGGAAATTCCAGAGGTTAGGTGTGATTAGCCTCGAGAAGCCTCAGTGGAAATGGGCCTGATCTCGCCTGGAGAGTAAAACCTCCTGGATTTTCTTGAGTTGCGGCAGGTGCACTCGACTTCCGACGGGGACCGCAGGGACCCACTCTGGTGGCCTCAGGAAAGGACAGTCCGCATGCGAGTTGCTCGGGGGCCTCTCGGGATTCCTTTCCCGTCGATGCCGGGGCCTAAGACCTTGTGTGGAGTCGGGCCCGGAACCTGAGGATTCCTCTCCAGTACTGCCATGGATCTTGGGGTACTTCTTGAGTCTCCCCAGGGGAGTAAGTCCTCGTCTGGAATGGGCGCATGCACGTGATCTTTCCTCAAGACTGTAGCAGCAGTGTCACGTTTCCCATCGCCTGGATCAAGGGATCTGTAGCTTTCCCTCGAGACTTTCCCACGAGGCTTTCCCACAGGGCTTTCCCACAGGGCTGTCCCACGTGCCACCTTGGTGTGAGTCGATCCTCTGCATGAAAGTCGAGGCAGTGCAGGGAAAACAGGTTCCATTGGAACGAACTGAGACATCTAGGGGACTCTGGGAATGTTGGCACGACCCTGGAGTTCCTCTCCCATTTCCTGTGGAGAGCACCTCCACTTGAGATGCGACGGGAACGCCGGGAAATCTTTCCCGACCACGCAGGGAAAGGATCCCTCATCTCGAGCTGCGAGGCGGCAACGGGGCTCCTCTGGATGTTCGCGGGACCATCGTGCTTCCTCTCGAATGGAGACTGTATGTCGGGGAACTCTTGAGTGGCAGCAAGGGTGTGAAGGACTTTTTGGAGATTCCAGAGGTTAGGCGTGATTAGACTCGAGAAGCCTCAGCGGAAATGGGCCTCATCTGGCCTGGAGTGCAAATCCTCCGGAATTTCTCGTGTTGCGGTAGGTGCTCTAGACTTTGGTCGGGGACTTCAGGGACCCGCTCTGGTGGCCTCAGGAAAGGCCAGTCCCATTGCGAGTTGTTCGCGGGCCTCTCGGGATTCCTCTCCCTTCGATGCCAGAGCCTAAGACTTTGTGTGGAGTCGGGGCCCGAACCTGAGGATTCCTCTCTAGTGCTCTCATGGAACTTGCGGTACTTCGGGAGTCTCCCCAGGAGAGTAAGTTCTCGTTTCGAGAGGGTGCATGCACGTGTGCTTTCCTCCCGAGCTGTAGCACCAGTATCATGCTTTCCGTCGCGTCAGTCATGGGATCTGTGTCTTTTCCTCAAGGATTTTCCACGAAGCTTTCCCACGAGGCTTTCCCACAGGGCTGTCCCACGTGCCACTGTGGTGTGAGTCGATCCTCAGCGTGAAAGTAAAGGCAGTGCAGGGAAAACAGGTTCCTCTGGAATGGACTGAGACATCTGGGGGACTCTGGGAATGGTGGCACGACCTTGGAGTTCCTGTCGCCTTTCCTGTGGAGAGTGCCTCCTCTTGAGATACGCCGGGAAACCCAGGAATTATTTCCCGACCAAGCAGGGAAAGGATCCCCCATGTCCAGTTACAAGGCGGAAACTGGGCTCCTCTGGATGTGGGCGGGACCCTCTTGCTTCCTCTCGAGTGGAGACGGGGATGTAGGAGAACTTCTTGAATTGCAGCAAGGGTGTGAAGGACCTTTTGGAAGATCCAGAGGTTAGATGTGATTAGCCTCGAGAAGCCTCAGCGGAAATGGGACTCATCTCGCCTGCAGGGCAAAACCTCGTGGATTTTCTCGAGTTTTGGCAGGTGCTCTCGACTTACGACGGGGACCTCAGGGACCTGCTCTGGTGGCCTCACGAAATGCCAGTCCCCATGCAAGTGGCTCGCGGGCCTCTCGGGATTCCTCTCCCTTCGATGCCCGGGCCTAAGACCTTGTGTTGAGTCGGGGCCGGTACCTGAGGATTCCTCTCCAGTGCTGACATGGATCTTGGTGTACTTCTGGAGTCTCCCCTGGGGAGTAAGTCCTCGTCTCGAATAGGGGCATGCACGTGCGCTTTCCTCCAGAGCGGTAGCAGCAGTGTCACGCTTCCCATCACCTGGATTAAGGGATCTCTGGCTTTCCTTCGAGGCTTTCCCTCGAGGCTTTCCCACGAGGCTTTCTGACGAGGCTTTCACACAGGGATGTCCCACGTGCCACCGTGGTGGGAGTCGATCCTCGGCATGAAATTCGAGGCAGTGCAGGGAAAACAGGTTCCTCTGGAATGGACTGAGACATCCGGGGGACTCTTGGAATGGTGGCAGGACGCTGGAGTTCCTCTCGCCTTCCCTGTGGAGAACGCCTTCTCTTGAGAAGTGACGGGAACGCCGGGAATTCTTTCGCGACCAAGAAGGGAAAGGATCCCGCATCTCGAGCTACGAGGTGGATACGGGGCTCCTCTGGATGTGAGTGGGACCCTCATGCTTCCACTAGAGTGGAGACCGGGATGTCCGGGAACTTCTTGAGTTGCAGCAAGGGTGTGAAGGACCTTTTGGAAGTTCCAGAGATTAGATGTGATTAGCCTTGAGAAGCCTCAGTGGAAATGGGCCTCATCTGACCTGGAGGGCAAAACCTCCTGGATTTTCTCGAGTTGCGGCAGGTGCTCTCGACTCACGACGGGGACCTCAGGGACCCGCTCTGGTGGCCTCAGGAAAGGCCAGTCCCCATGCGAGTTGCTCGGGGGCCTCTCGGGGTTCCTCTACCTTCGATGCCAGGGCCTAAGTCCTTGTGTGGAGTCAGGTCCGGGACCTGAGGGTTCCTCTCCAGTGCTCACATTGATCTTGGGGTACTTCTGGAGTCTCCCCAGGGGAGTAAGTCCTCGTTTCGAATGGGGGCATGCACGTGTGCTTTCCTCCAGATCGGCAGCAGCCGTGTCATGCTTCCCTTCGCCTTGATCAAGGGATCTGTGGCTTTCCCTCGAGACTTTCCCACGAGGCTTACCCACAGGGCTGTCCCACTTGCCACCATGGTGGGAGTCGATCCTCACCGTGAAAGTCGAGGCAGTGCAGGGAAAACAGGTTCCTCTGCAATGGACTGAGACTTCTGGGGGACTCTTGGAATGGTGGCACGACCCTGGAGTTCCTCTCGCCTTTCCTGTGGAGAGCGCCTCCTCTTGAGATGCGAGGGGAATGCCCAGAATTCTTTCCCGACCAAGCAGGGAAAGAATCCCTCATCTCAAGCTACGAGGCGGAAACGGGGCTCCTCTCGATGTGGGCGGGACCCTCGTGCTTCCTCTATAGTGGAGACGGGTATGTCAGGGAACTTCTTGATTTGCAGCAAGGGTGTGATGGACCTTTTGGAATTCCAGAGCTTAGATGTGATTAGCATTGTGAAGCCTCTGGGAAAATGGGCCTCATCTCGCCTGGAGGGCAAAACCTCCTGGATCTTCTCGAGTTTTGGAAGGTGCTCTCGACTTACGACGGGGAACTCAGGGACACGCTCTGGTGGCCTCAGGCAAAGCCAGTTCCCATGTGAGTTCCTCCGGGCCTCTCGGGATTCCTCTTCCTTCGATGCCGGCGCCAAAGAACTTGAGTGGAGGCGGCGCCGGAAACTGAGGATTCCTCTCCAGTGCTGACATGGATCTTGGGGTACTTCTGGAGTCTCCCCAGGGGAGTAAGTCCTCGTCTCGAATGGGGGCATGCACGTGCACTTTCCTCCCGATCTGTAGCAGCAGTGTCACACTTCCTGTCGCGTGGATCAAGGGATCTGTGGCTTTCCCTCGCTGCTTTCCCACGCGGCTTTCCCACAGGGCTGTCCCACGTGCCACCTTGATGGGAGTGGATCCTCGGCGCGAAAGTCGAGACAGTGCAGGGAAAACAGGTTCTTTTGGAATAGAGTGAGATATCTGGGGGACTCTTGGCATGGTGGCATGACGCCTGAGTTCCTCTCGACTTTCCTGTCGAGAGCGGCTTCTCTTGAGATGGGACGGGAATGCCCAGAATTCTTTCCCGACAAAGCAGCGAAAGGAATCCTCATCTTGAGCTACGAGGCAGAAACGGCGCTACTTTGGATGTGGGCGGGACCCTCGTGCTTCCTCTAAAGCGGAGACAGGGATGTCGGGGAACTTCTTGAGTTGCAGCAAGGGTGTGAAGGACCTTTTGGAAGTTCCAGATGTTAGGTGTGATTAGCCTCGAGAAGCCTCAGCGGAAATGGGCCTCATCCCGCCTGGAGGGCAAAACCTCGTGGATTATCTCGAGTTGTGGCAGGTGCTCTCGACTTATGACGGGGACCTCAGAGACCCGCTCTGGTGGTCTCAGGAAAGGCCAGTCCCCAGGCGAGTTGCTCGGGGGCCTCTTGGGATTCTTCTCCCTTTGATGTCGGGGCCTAAGACCTTGTGTGCAGGCGGGACTGGAACCTGAGGATTCCTCTCCAGTGCTGACATGGACCTTGGGGATACTTCTGGAGTCTCCCCAGGGGAGTAAGTCCTCATCTCGAATGGGGGCATGCACGTGCGCTTTCCTCCAGAGTGGCAGCAGCAATGTCACGCTTCCCGTCGCGTGGATCAAGGGATCTGTGGCTTTGCCTCGAGGCTTTCCCACGAGGCTTTCCCACAGGTCTGTCCCACGTGCCACCGTGGTGGGAGTCGATCCTCGGCGTGAAAGTCGAGGCAGTGCAGGGAAAACAGGTTCCGCTGGAATGGACTGAGACATCTGGGGGACTCCGGAATGGCGCAACGACCCTGGAGTTCCTCTCACCTTTCCTGTGGAGAGCGCCTCCTCTTGAGATGCGCCAGGAACGCCCAGAAATCTTTCCCGGGCAAGCAGCGAAAGGATCCCTCATCTCGAGCTAGGAGGCGGAAACGGGGCTCTTCTGGATGTGTGCAGGACCCGCGTGCTTCCTCTCGAGTGGACACGGGTATGTCGGGGAGCTTCTTGAGTTGCAGGAAGGGTGTGAAGGACCTTTTGGAAGTTCCAGAGGTTAGGTGTGAGTAGCCTTCAAAAGGAACAGCGGAAATGGGCCTCATCTTGCCTGGAGGGCAAAACCTCCTGGATTTTCTCGAGTTGTGGCAGGTGCTCTATACTTATGATAGGGACCTCAGGGACCCGCTCTGGTGGCCTCAGGAAAGGCCAGTCCCCATGTGAGTTGGTCGCAGGCCTCTCGGGATTCCTCTCCCTTGGATGCTGGAGACTAAGACCTTGTGTGGAGTCGGGCCCGGAACCTGAGGATTCCTCTCCAGTGCTGACATGGATCTTGGGGTACTTCTGGAGTCTGCCCAGGAGAGTCAGTCCTCGTCTCGAGAGGGGGCATGCACGTGCGCTTTCCTCCCGAGCTGTAGTAGCAGTGTCACGCTTCCCGTCGTGTCGATCATGGGATCTGTGGCTTTCCCTCGAGGCTTTCACACGAGGCTTTCCCACGAGGCTTTCCCACAGGGCTATCTCACGTGCCACCCTGGTGTGAGTCGATCCTCGGCGTGAAAGTCGAGGCAGTGCAGGGAAAGGAGGTTCCTCTGGAATGGACTGGGACATCTGGGGGACTCTGGGAATGGTGGCACGACCCTGGAGTTCCTCTCGCCTTTCCTTTGGAGAGCGCCTGCTCTTGAGATGCGACGGGAACGCCGGGAATTCTTTCCCGACCAAGCAGGGAAAGGATCCCTCATCTCGAGCTACGAGGTGGAAACGGGGCTCCTCTGGATGTGGGCCGAACGCCGTGCTTTCTTTCGACTGGAGACGGGTATGTCGGGGAACTTCTTGAGTTGCAGTAAGGGTGTCAAGGACCCTTTGGAAGTTCCAGAGGTTAGATGTGATTAGCCTCGAGACGCCTCAGCCAAAATGGGCCACATCTCGCCCGGAGGGGGGAACCTCCTGGTTTTCTCGAGTTGCGGCTTGTGCTCTCGACTTACGACGGGGACCTCATGGACCCGCTCTGTTGGCCTCAGGAAAGGTCATTCCCCATGCGAGTTGCTCGGTGGCCTCTCAGGATTCCTCGCCCGTCGATGCCGGCGCCTAAGACCTTGTGTGGAGTCGGACCAGAACCTGAGGATTCCTCTCCCGTGCTCACATGGATCTTGGCGTACTTCTGGAGTCTCCCAAGGGGCGTCAGTCCTCGTCTCGAGTGGGGTCATGCAGGTGTGCTTTCCTCCTGAGCAGTAGCAGCAGTGTCTCGCTTCCCGTCTTGTGGATCAAGGGATCTGTGTCTTTCCCTCGAGGCTTTTCCATGGGCTTTCCCACAGGGCTATTCCACGTGCCACCATGCAGTGCTGGGAAAACAGGAACCTCCTTCCCCACATAGGGGGTACACTGTCCCCTTGGGCGTGTATCTCCGGGGCATTCGCGCTTGGGGGTTGCCACGGATGTTGGCCTCAGGCTCCACATGAGAAAAGCCCCTAATGGCATTAGCTGCCGGTCCAGACGCTGGCCCCTCAGGTCTCTGGCCGGAGCCTTGGGCTCCAGGCAACTCAAAGCCCTCGGGGCTGGTGCTCTGGGACTGCTGTAGGGAAAGGACGCCAGGAGCCCACGGAGGAGTTGGGGAGGCGCAGGTGGCATATGGAGGCGAGGACAGCGTGGGATCTAGGTGGAGGCGCTGGAGAGAGCGTCCGTTGTCCCGGAATGCCTCGGAGGAGCCAGCGGGGGACAGTCCAGGCCCAGGGACCTGTGGTATGTGAAAAGGTGGGAAACCCCAGAACAAGGCAGGCTGGGAAAGGGGGCGTGGGCGGCCAATTCAAAGGGACCTAGGGGGTGTTTCCTGGGCGGTGAGCTCCCTTGGCACTGCTGAGGGCCCCTGATTGATCCACCCGGGGTTGATCCCACCATCCGCTGCGAGGGAGGGCCACAAACCAAAGCCCCCGAACTGCCCACCCACCCCAACGGGGATCTTGGCGGTCCGGGGCACAGCTGTGCCCGGGAAAAGCCCACTCACTCCACGGGACTCCGTCCAGGGTCTCTGCTTGGAAAGAGGCCAGGGGCGGCCCCCTCCATCTACGCACCCAAACCCTATTGACGTCAATGGGGGTGGAGACGCCTCCCGCTCTCCAGAGTCCTGGGCTGCTGGGTCCCCGCCCACTCGGCCAGCAGTCTGCAGCGCTCCTGTGTGCCTCTCCCACCATGGCTTCGTCCAGCTCCTCCAGCACCTCAAGCGGTACGTTTGCCCTCGGTCCCTGGGGTCGGATCACGTCTCAGGGGATTTGCGGGTGGCCCGGGCAAGGGCTCTCGGCCCACGTGTCGACCCCCGCTCCCGCCCGAGAACGGCGGGGACCCATCGGCCGGGCCCGGGGTTCCCAGGCGTCAGGTGTGCCCAAAGTTGGAGGGCGTTGCATCGTTCGTTCATCTTGCTCCTTTGGCACACACATGGCTTCTCCGTTCTCTTTTCTGGGAAGACAGTGTTGTTTTAGGGGGCGTGCTGCGGGAGTCAGGGGCCGGTGGGAGCGGGTGATGTGCTGGGATGAGGCCCTTTATCCTCACATCTTCCTGTGGGAACGGGAGTCGGGGAGCTCTGTGGCCTTGCCGCCTTCAGTGGCTTCCTCTGCACACGGGCTTAGTGCCTTCTGCCTTCTCTCAGTCGTTACGGGGTTTGGGCTTCGCTTTGGCGGCCTTGGCCTTGGCCCTGGCCTGGGCCTTGGTCTTACCCTTGGCGTTGCCCTTGCCCTTGCCCTTGGCCTTCGGCTTGGCCTTCCCTAGGCCTTGTCCTTGGCCTTACCTTGTCCTTGCCCTTACCTTTTCCTTGCCCTTAAACTTAAACTTGACCTTGACTTTGACCTTGAACTTGAACTTGACCTTGACTTTGACCTTGAACTTGAACTTGAACTTGAACTTGAACTTGACTTTGACCTTGAACTTGAACTTGACCTTGAACTTGAACTTGACCTTGACTTTGACCTTGAACTTGAACTTGACCTTGAACTTGAACTTGACTTTGACCTTGAACTTGAACTTGACCTTGACTTTGACCTTGAACTTGAACTTGACCTTGACCTTGAACTTGAACTTGACCAACAACGGGAGACCAGATTTGCTCAGAGCACCGGAGGTCCAGAGGCAGGGCCGTGTATCTCCCCTTCCCTTTGTGATCATTGCAAAGACATTCCTAGCTGATAGCGGGAGTGCCCATGAAGAAGCAAGCAGTGGGAGTGTGTTTGACACGACTGTGTGCCTCAACTCCACAAGGGGCCTTTCCTCTCGAAGTAGGCCCCATGTCCCCTTGGGGAGGGTGTCATGCCTCTTTTCTCCACACTGCCAAAGGGTGGAGCAAAGCTCGCTCTGTCAGAGGTACAAAAACAGCAATTGAATGGATTTTCAAGCTCTTGCTAGGCTGCACCCTTTCAGGGCCCACTTTACTGAAACAGGTGCTCTGTGGCCCCCGGTTGGGTATGCAGGTTCACAAACAGGGTGAGATCCTGTCCAAGCCAACAATTTTCCTGAAAGACCTAGGCTCACTAAAGCTCTCCTCCAGAGCAAAGGGGATAGAGGAGATGTATGGAGGAGTCTTTGCCTTTCCCTGTGAGTGTGGGGCTACTCCCTACGGCCCCAAGCTCAGGGATAACTGCCTCTAAGAAAGGAATGGCAAGAAGCGCTAATCTTGGAGGTTGGGACAGGGAGTTCGCAGCATGTGGGGAAAGAAAGACTTCTTCGGGGAAGAAGAGGCAACCACCGGGGGTGTGTTCGCAAGCCTCTATTTGGAAGGAACACGTTTGCTTATACAACTCAAGACCTCCAGATCTGCTCAGAGGACTGAAGTTCCAGAGACAGGGCCATGTATCTCCCCTTCCCTTTGAGATCCTTGCCAAGACATTCCTAGCAGATTGTCGGAGTGCCCATGAAGAAGCAAGCAGCGGGAGTGTGCTTGACATCACTGGCTGCCTACCTGGGCTCAGCTCCTCAAGGGGCCTTTCTCTCCTGGTAGGCCCTATGTCCCCTTTGGGAGAGGGTTGTGCCCTCTTCCCTCCACACTGCCAAAGGGTGGAGGTGGAGCAAACTCGTTCTCTCCGAGGTAAAAGAAAGACAAATTGGATGGATCTTTAAGCTCTTGCTATGCTGCACCCCTCCAGGACCCACTCGAGCAAAACAGGTGCCCTGTGGCCCCTAGGTCGGGTATGCAGGTTCACACACCGGGTGTGATCCCGTCAAAGCCAAGAATTTTCCTGACAGACCTAGGCTCACTAGAGCTCTCCTCCAGAGGAAAGGGGACAGAAAAGATGTGTGTGTGGAGGTGGCTCTGCCTTTCCAGGTCCCAATCTCAGGGATAACTGCCCCTAAGAAAGGAACTGCTGCTGCTGCTGCTGCTGCTGCTGCTGCTGCTGCTGCTGCTGCTGCTAAGTTGGTTCAGTCGTGTTCGACTCTGTGCGACGCCATAGACGGTAGCCCACTAGGCTCCCCCGTCCCTGGGATTCTCCAGGCAAGAACAGTAAGTGGGTTGCCATTGCCTTCTCCAATGCATGAAAGTGAAAATGAAAGTGCAGTCGCTCAGTCGTGTCCGACCCTCAGCGACCCCATGGACTGCAGCCTACCAGGCTTCTCTGTCCATAGGATTTTCTGAAAGGAACTGCAAGAAGCACTTTTCCAGGAGGCTGGGAAAGGGAGTTTGCAGGATGTGGGGAAAGAGAGCCTCCTTCGGGGAAGAATAGGCGGCCACTTGTTTTGTGTTGCAAACCTCTATTTGGAAGGAACAGGTTAGCTTATACAAAGGGAGACCTCCAGATCTGCTCAGAGGACCGAAGTTGCAGAGGCAGGTCGGTGTATCTTCCCTTCACTTTGCGATCCTTGCAAAGACATTCCTTGCTGCTAGATGACTCAGCAAGGGCCTTTGAGACTGTTGTTTTCTTTCCTAGGTTCAAAGATTCCTTCAGTTCCTAATATAGATATCCTAGAAATGATATGACATCCGTGAAAATCTGATATGTCCTGGTCAAATGCTGTCAGTTATCATTCTAGTTATCATATTAAAGCATTTCAAGTCGCAGCAGTGACCAGATGACATTGTCAATTTCTATTTCATCAGGTTTTAACCATGTCCTCTGTGGTTTCACACTGATGCCTTTGCAGAAATACTGCTACTTCAAGATACATGGAAAATACTTTTTTTAAGCTTACTGATAATTTGTTTGTTTGTTTGCTTGTCTTCTGGTAAGCTGCTACCAGATGGAATTTAGTCTCCTCTCTAGGTTAAGAGAACTAAGTTTTCTTAGAATGCAATTTTTGATCACAGACTATGAGTTTCTCTACCTTTCATTGATTTATAATTGTTTTCATCATCTGTTTTTTTACTTCGGTAAAGTAAATAAGCCTTATTTAAGATTTTGGTACATGTAGGATGGACTAAGCTTTCCCCACTCTTGCAAGTTCCCTTAACCCTTCAGATTCTTCTCGTGGGACCAAGATCTCACTTTCCTCCAGAGGGACAATCCAAGCTTTTTATCAGTTGATCTGCCCCTGACATCAGAGTCAAGTTGAGCACGAGTTGGCCTATAATTTAGGCATGAAACTATGACTACATAAAGAAAAGGTGACTTTATGATTCAGGGATGGCCATGATATGCCTTGCACTTCAGAGAAAATGGGTTAAAATGATTTTTTTTTCCTTCAAAACTGCACACCCAGTTCTTTCAGCATATGCAATTGAAAACATCTAGTCATTAGGTCAGTTTTCATTCCAATCCCAAAGAAAGGCAATGACAAAGACTATTCAAGCTGCTGCACAATTGCACTCATCTCACACACTAGTAAAGTAATGCTCAAAATTCTCCAAGTTCACATGAACTGTGAACTTCCAGATGTTCAAGAGGGATTTAAAAAATGCAGAGAAACCAGAGATCAAATTGCCAACATCCACTGGATCATTGAAAAAGCAAGAGAGTTCCGGAAAAAAAAAAAAAAACCATCTATTTCTGCTTTATTGACAATGCCAAAGCCTTTGACTGTGTGGATCACAAGAAACTGGGAAAAATTCTGAAAGAGATGGGAATACCAGACCACCTGACCTGTCTCTTGAGAAACCTGTATGCAGGTCAGGAAGAAACAGTTCGAACTGGACATGGAACAACAGACTGGTTCTACATAGGAAAAGGAACATGTCAAGGCTGTATATTGTCACCCTGCTTATTTAACTTATATGCAGAGTACAGCATGAGAAACACTGGGCTGGAGGAAGCACACGCTGGAATCAAGGTTGCTGGGAGAAATATCAATAATCTCAGATATTCAGATGACACCACCCTTATGGCAGAAAGTGAAGAAGAGCTAAAGAGTCTCCTGATGAAAGTGAAAGAGGAGAGTGAAAAAGTTAGCTTAAAGCTCAGCATTCAGAAAACTACAATCATTGCATCCAGTCTCATCACTTCATGGCAAATAGATGGGAAAACATTGGAAACAGCAGCAGACTATTTTGGGGGGCTTGGAAATCACTGCAGGTGATGGCTGCCTCCATGAACTTAAAACATATTTATGACTTGGAAGAAAAGTGATGACCAAACTAGACAGCATATTAAAAAGCCGAGACGTTGCTTTGCCAACAAAGACCCATCCGGTCAAGGCTATGGTTTTTCCATATGTCATGGATGGATATGAAAGATGTACTATAAAGAAAGTGACAGCTGAAAATTTGATGCTTTTGAACAGTGGTGTTGGAGAAGATGCTTGTAGGTCGCTTAGACTACAAGGAGACGCAACCACTCCATCCTAAAGGAAATCAGGTCTGAATATCCATTGGAAGGACTAATACTGAACCTGAAACTCCAATACTTTGGCCACTTGATGTGAAGAGCTGACTCACTTGGAAGTTGCTTTGATTTGCCTATGAGTGTGGGAGCCCTCCCTGGGCAAAGGGCCTCAGGGGTCATTGCCACTGAATCATGACATCCAAGCAAGCGCATTCCAGCTGTGTGACATGCAGGAAGCAGGAGACTGGGAAAACTGTCTTCCTTAGAGGAAGGAAAGTCATCCACAGAGAGTGTGTTTTCAGGCCTCTCTTTGCAGCAAGTGTTTTGCTTCTCAGACATCAGAGCTGCAGGCTTGCTCTGAGGGCCTCAATTCCAGAGTCAGGGCTGTGTGTCTCACTGCACTTTCCAAGCATTGCAGACACATTCCTAGGTTGGAGCAGTGCTTCCCATGAGAAAGAAGCCTCGGGAGTGTGTCTGAGCGGGCTGAGTGCCATGCTAGGGTCACCTAGTCGAGGGCACCTTGCACATCCAATGGGCCCCAGGCGAGTAGCTATGGACCGGCCCCTCGGTTGAGATATCCCAAAGCAGGGAACAAAGCTAGCTCTGTCTGTCAGAAGGAGGAAAACAGCAATGGGATGGATTTTCAAGCAG
Source organism: Ovis canadensis (assembly GCF_042477335.2). Classification (NCBI taxonomy): domain Eukaryota; kingdom Metazoa; phylum Chordata; class Mammalia; order Artiodactyla; family Bovidae; genus Ovis; species Ovis canadensis. The sequence continues at coordinate 1,490,536 of NC_091262.1, read as the reverse complement.
TTGCTCAGTCACACCACGTGAGGGCTCCGCGGGAAAGAAATGCGAATTTTGGCCTCTAGGCCCAGTATCCAGATGTGTGCACAGGATATTTTCCCCACAGGATCCAAGAATGTTCCAGACAGACCTAAGCTCACTAGCTCTCTCCTGCAGAGGAAATGAAATATTGTTGCTGAACCACGAAAAGATGCTGGGATTCTTGGCTTATGGAGGAGAAGAATTCAATCCAGGGCCCAAGACGAGGCTTGATTGCTCAGAGCTTTTGTGCAATCGAGTCTTATTCAAGTAGAAAGGAGATAGAGAAAGCTTCTGACAGAGACATCACAAGGGGCAGAAAGTGTACCCCCTTGCTAGTGTTAGTAATGGAGTTATATACTCTCCAATAAGTTATTACAACGAACAAAAGAATGTCTGGAGGTTGTAAAGACTCACTAGACCTACTCCCATCATTTACATTTTAAGATAACAGGATTAGCCAGAAGGTTTTTCCAGAGACCGTCCTCAAGAAGGATGCATGATTGTTATGTAATCCGAAGGAATGTAGAGGGAAAAAAGTGTGCCCTTTCTTCCTCCTTGAGAATTCTAGACCCCTCTCTCCTTGGGGACCCTCGAACTTCTTATAAACCTGCCTTGGCAATGACTCTCTCCGAAACATGATTGAACAGCCGTTTGGAGCTTCCTTTGACTTTCCCTGGGAGGGAGGGAGCCCTCCCTGAGCACAGGGCCTCAGGGGCCATGGCCAATGAAAACTAATCTCCCAGTAAGTGCTTTTCAGCCCTGTGTGACTCTCAGCCCACAGGAGGCTGAGAAAACTCTCTTCCTTGGAGGAAGGAAAGGCAGCCCAAGAGTGTGTTTTCAGGCCTGTATCTTGCAGCAAGTGTTTGGCTTGTTAGACATAAGACCTGCAGGCCTGCTCCAACAGACTCCATTCCAGAATCAGGGCCTTGTGTCTCCCTGCAGTTTCCTGGCCTCGCAAACACATTCCTAGGGGAGAGCAGTCCTGCCCATGGGGAAGCAGGCTGCGGGAGTGTGTCTGAGGGGGCCAGGTGCCATGCTGGGGTCACCTGGTCGAGGGCACCTTGCACCTCCAATGGACCCCAGGCAAGGAGTTGCAGGCCACCACCTTGCTTCTGAAATCCCAAAGTGGGGAGCAAAGCTCGCTCTGTCAGAGGGAAGAAAACAGCAACAGGATGGATTTTCAAGCAGTTGCTAGGCTGTACTGCGTTAGGGCTCCAAGGAAGAAAAATGCAGATGTTAGCCCCTACGACTGGTATCCAGGTGGGCTCCCAGGATGATTTCCCCGCAGGATCCAAGAACGTTCCAGACAGACCTGGGCTCACTAGCTCCCTCCTGCAGAGGAAACATGATAGAACAGCTGTTTGGAGGTTGCTTTGACTTCCCCTGGGAGGGTAGGATCCCTCCCTGGGTGCAGGGCCTCAGGGGCCATTGCCGCTGAGAAATGCCCTCTAAGCCAGACCTTTCCAGCCTTGTATGACTCAGCACGGAGGAGACTGGAAAAGCTATCTTCCTTGGAGGAAGGAAAGGCAGCCCCAGAGAGTGTGTTTTCACACCTGTATCTCGCAGCAAGCGTTTGCCGTCTCAGACGTCAGACCTCCAGGCCTGCTCCAACGGCCTCAGTTCCAGAGTCAGGGCCGTGTGTCTCCCTGCATTTTCTGAGCCTTGGGAACACATTCCTAGGTCAGAACAGTCCTGCCCATGGGGAAGGAGGCTGCGGGAGTGTGTCTGAGGGGGTCGGGTGCCATGCTGGGGTCCAGTAGACCTGGTACCTCCAATAGACCCCAGGACAACAGCGGTGGGGCTCCCCCTGGCTTCCGAAATGCCAAAGCGAGAAGCAAAGCTAGCTCTATCAGAAGGAAGAAAAGAGCAATTAGATGGATGTTCAGGCTGTTGCTGGGCCGCACCACTTCAGGTTACCCCCCGAGAGGAGCAGGCGCCCTGTGGCCCCTCGGTCCCATATGCAGGTTAACACACAGGATGTGTCCCCATAGGAGCCAAGAATTTTCCTGACAGACCTAGGCTCACTAGAGCTCTCCTACAGGGCAAAAGGGATAGAACAGACTGTGGATGTGACTCTGCCTTTCCCAGCGAGCATGGGGCCCTCCCTACGGCCCCGGGCTCCAGGGAAAATTGTCCCTGAAAAATGACCTCCAAGAAGCGCTTTTCCAGCAGGCTGGGATGCAGAGTTCACAGGATGTGGGGAAAGTGATCGTCCTTCAGGGAAGAAGAGGCAGCCACCCAGTGTGTGTTTGCAAGCCTGTATTTGGAAGAAACTGGTTTGCTTCTTCAAGGGGAGACCTCCAGGTCTGCTCAGAGGACCGAAATTCCAGAGGCAGCACCATGCATCTCCCCTGTCCTTTCTGAGCCTTGGAAAGACATTCCTAGCTTATAGCGGTATTGCTCATGAAGAAGCAGGATGCAGGAATGTGTCAGACATGACTGGGTGCCTTCCTGGGTTCAGCTCCGTGAGGGGCCTTTCCACTCAAAGTAGGTCCCATGCCTCCTTGGGGAGGAAGTGGGGCCCGCTTGCCTCCAAATTGCCAAAGGCTGGAACAAAGCTAGTTCTATCAGAGGTAAGAAAAGAGCAATTGGATGGATGTGGAAGCTGTTGCTGGGCCGCACTGCTTCAGGCCCCCCACCCCTCCGGCCCCGAGAGAAACAGGCGCCCTGTGGCCCCTCGGTCCTGTATGCAGTTTCACACATAGAATGTGTCCCCATAGGAGCCAAGAATTTTCCTGACAGACCTAGGCTCACTAGAGCTCTCCTACAGAGCAAAGGGGATGGGACAGATGTGTGGCTGTGGCTCTGCCTTTCCCTGGGAGTGTGGAGCCACTCCCTATGGCCCCGGGCTCCAGGGGAAATTGCCCCTGAATAATGACCTCCAAGAAGCGCTTTTCCAACTGGCTGAGACGTGGAGTTCTCAGGATGCAGGGAAAGCGAGTGTCCCTTCGGGGAAGCAAAGGCAGTCACCTGTTATCATTACTTACTAGAATAGTAGGTACCTTCTCTGGTTGGGCAGAGGCCTTCCCTACCTGATCTGAAAAAGAAAATGAAGTAGCTCGCTGATTGGAGAAATAATTCCCAGACTTGGGTTTCCAACCAGTATAGAATCCGACAATGGCCCTGTCTTTGTAGCCGCGTTAATTAACAGGTATGTGAAGCTCTAAATATCAGTGGAAATTACATACAGCATATAGGCCCCAGTGTTCTGGAATGGTGGAAAGAAACAACCAAACTCCTGAAGAGACTCTTTCAAAATGGATCATAGAGACTGACTGTACATGGATGGGCTTACTTCTGGCAGACTTACTCATATTACGGGTAACTGCACGTTCCCATTGTTGTTGTCCTTATGAAATTTTCTATGGGAGAACCCCCCACCCCAAATGAGGCAGGTGTTAGCAGATTTGCCACAAGTAAGGAGGTGGGATTTCACAGCAGCTGGAACAATTAGGTAAGGTAATAAATCAGGTAACTAAGTTTGTGTAAAAAAAAATATCATTCCCCCTTGAGGAACAGATTCATGAATTTGTGCTCAGTGATCAGGTGTGGCTCAATGACTGGAAACACAATTCCTTGGCCTGACATCGGAAAGGTCCTTATACTGTTGTTTTAGCCACAATTCTGAAAGAGAAGGGAATACTAGACCACCTAACCTGCCTCTTGAGAAATCTGTATGACGGTCAGGAAGCAACAGTTAGAGCAGGACATGGAACAACATACTGGTTCCAAAAAGGAAAAGGAGTATGTCAAGGCTGTATATTGTCACCCTGTTTATTTAGCTTATATGCAGACTACATCATGAAAAATGCTGGGATGGAAGATACCTGAGCTGGAATCAAGATTGCCGGAAGAAATAGCAATAAACTTAGATATGCAGATGTCACCACCATTATGGCAGAATGGGAAGAGGAACGCGTATGTCGGGGAACTTCTTGAGTTGCAGCAAAGGTGTGAAGGACCCTTTCGAAGTTCCAGAGGTTAGGTGTGGTTAGTCTCGAGATGCCTCAGCAGAAATGGGCCTCATGGCGCCTGGAATGGAGAGGCTTCTAGATATTCCCCAGTTTCAGCAGGTGCTCTCAAGTTACCACGGGGACTTCAGGGACCCGCTCTGGCGGCCTCAGGAAAGGCCAGTCATCATGCGTGTTGCTAGGGGGCCTCTCGTGATTCCTCTCCCGTCGGTGCCGGGGCCTAAGACGTTGTGTGGAGTCGGGGCCGGAACCTGAGGATTCCTCACCAATGCCGACATGGATCTTGGGGTAATTATGGAGTCTCCCCAGGGGAGTCAGTCCTCGTCTCGAGAGGGGGCATGCAGGTGCGCTTTCCTCCTGATCTGTAGCAGCAGTGTCACGCTTCCCATCTCGTGAGTCATGGGATCTGTGGCTTTCCCTCCAGGATTTTCCACGAGTCTTTCCCACGAGGCTTTCCCACAGGGCTGTCCCAGGAGGCTTTCGCACAGGGCTGTCTCACGTGCCACCTTGGTGGCAGTCGATCCTTGGCGTGAAAGTCGAGGCAGTGCAGGGAAAACAGGTTCCTCTGGAATGGACTGAGACATCTGGGGGACTCTTGGAATGGTGGAACGACGCTGGCGTACCTCTCGCCTTTCTTGTGGAGAGCGCCTCCTCTTGAGATGCGACGGGAACGCCCAGAATTCTTTCCCGGCCACCAGCGAAAGGATCCCTCATCACGAGCTACGAGCGGAAATGGGGCTCTTCTGGATGTGGGCCGGACCCTCGTGCTTCCTCTCGAGTGGAGACGGGTATGTCAGGCAACTTCTTGAGTTGCAGCAAGGGTGTGAAGGGCCTTTTGGAAGTTACAGACTGTAGGTTTGATTAGCTTCGAGAAGCCTCAACGGAAAAGGGCCTCATCTCGCCTGGAGGGCAAAACCTCCTGGATTTTCTCGAGTTGCGGCAGGTGCTCTCGACTTACGACGGGGACCTCAGGGACCCTCTCTGGTGGCCTCAGGAAAGGCCAATCCCCATGCGAGTTGCTCGGGGGCCTCTAGGCATTCCTCTCCTTTCGATGCCGGGGCCTAAGACCTTGTGTGGAGTCGGGGCCAGAACCTGAGGATTCCTCTCCAGGGCTGACATGGATCTTGGGGTACTTCTGGAGTCTCCCCAGGGGAGTAAGTCCTCGTCTCGAATGGGGGCATGCACGTGCGCTTTCCTCCAGAGCAGTAGCAGCAGTGTCACCCTTCCTGTCGCGTGGATCAAGTAATCTGTGGCTTTCCCACGAGGCTTTCCCACAGGGCTGTCCCACGTGCCACCGTGGTGGGAGTCGATCCTCGGCGTGAAACTCGAGGCAGTGCAGGGAAAACAGGTTCCGCTGGAATGGACTGAGACATCTGGGGGACTCTGGGAATGGCGCAAAGACCCTGGAGTTCCTCTCACCTTTCCTGTGGAGAGCGCCTCCTCTTGAGATGCGCCAGGAACGCCCAGAAATCTTTCCCGGGCAAGCAGCGAAAGGATCCCTCATCTCGAGCTACGAGGCCGAAACGGGACTCCTCTGGATGTGTGCAGGACCCGCGTGCTTCCTCTCGAGTGGAGACGGGTATGTCGGGGAGCTTCTTGAGTTGCAGCAAGGGTGTGAAGGACCTTTTGGAAGTTCCAGAGGTTAGGTGTGACTAGCCTTCAAAAGGAACAGCGGAAATGGGCCTCATCTTGCCTGGAGGGCAAAACCTCCTGGATTTTCTCGAGTTGCGGCAGGTGCTCTCTACTTATGACAGGGACCTCAGGGACCCGCTCTGGTGGCCTCAGGAAAGGCCTGTCCCCATGTGAGTTGGTCGCGGGCCTCTCGGGATTCCTCTCCCTTGGATGCTGGAGCCTAAGACCTTGTGTGGAGTCGGGCCCGGAACCTGAGGATTCCTCTCCAGTGCTGACATGGATCTTGGGGTACTTCTGGAGTCTCCCCAGGGAAGTAAGTCCTCATTTCGAATGGGGGCATGCACGTGCCCTTTCCTCCAGAGCTGTAGCAGCAGTGTCACGCTTCCTATCAACTGCATCATGGTATCTGTGGCTTTCCCTCGAGGTTTTCCCACAAGGCTTTCCCATGAGGCTTTCCCACAGGGCTGTCCCATGTGCCACCGTGGTGTGAGTCGATCTGCGGCGTGAAAGTCGAGGCAGTGGAGGGAAAACACCTTCCTCTGGAATGGACTGAGACATCTGGGGGACTCTGAGAATGGTGGCACGACCCTGGAGTTCCTCTCGCCTTTCCTGTGGAGAGCGCCTCCTCTTGAGATGCGACAGGAACGCCCAGAATTCTTTCCCGACCAAGCAGGGAAAGGATCCCTCATCTGGAACTACAATGCGGAAACGGGGCTCCTCTTGATGTGGGCGGGACCATTGTGCTTCCTCTAGAGTGGACAGGGGTAGTCGGGGAACCTCTTGAGTTGCAGCAAGGGTGTGAAGGACCTTTTGGAAGTTCCAGAGGTTAGTTGTGATTAGTGTCGAGAAGCATCGGCGGAAATGGGCCTCATTTCGCCTGGAGGGGAGTACCTCCTGGATTTTCTCGAGTTGCGGCAGGTGCTCTCGTCTTACGACGGTGACTTAAGGCACCCGCTCTGGTGGCCTCAGGACTGGCCAGTCCCCATTCGAGTTGCTCGGGGGCCGCTCGGGATTCCTCTCCCTTCGATGCCGGGGCCTAAGACCTTGTGTGGAGTCGGAGGCGGAACCTGAGGATTCCTCTCCAGTGCTGACATGGATCTTGCGGTACTTCTGGAGTCTGCCCAGGAGAGTCAGTCCTCGTCTCGAGAGGGGGCATGCACGTGCGCTTTCCTCCCGAGCTGTAGTAGCAGTGTCACGCTTCCCGTCGTGTCGATCATGGGATCTGTGGCTTTCCCTCGAGGCTTTCCCATGAGGCTTTCCCACGAGGCTTTCCCACAGGGCTGTCTCACGTGCCACCCTGGTGTGAGTCGATCCTCGGCGTGAAAGTCGAGGCAGTGCAGGGAAAGGAGGTTCCTCAGGAATGGACTGGGACATCTGAGGGACTCTGGGAATGGTGGCACGACCCTGGAGTTCCTCTCGCCTTTCCTTTGGAGAGTGCCTGCTCTTGAGATGCGACGGGAACGCCGGGAATTCTTTCCCGACCAAGCAGGGAAAGGATCCCTCATCTCGAGCTACGAGGTGGAAACGGGGCTCCTCTGGATGTGGGCCGAACGCCGTGCTTTCTTTCGACTGGAGACGGGTATGTCAGGGAACTTCTTGAGTTGCAGTAAGGGTGTCAAGGACCCTTTGGAAGTTCCAGAGGTTAGATGTGATTAGCCTCGAGACGCCTCAGCCAAAATGGGCCACATCTCGCCCGGAGGGGGGAACCTCCTGGTTTTCTCGAGTTGCGGCTTGTGCTCTCGACTTACGACGGGGACCTCATGGACCCGCTCTGTTGGCCTCAGGAAAGGTCATTCCCCATGCGAGTTGCTCGGTGGCCTCTCAGGATTCCTCGCCCGTCGATGCCGGCGCCTAAGACCTTGTGTGGAGTCGGACCAGAACCTGAGGATTCCTCTCCCGTGCTCACATGGATCTTGGCGTACTTCTGGAGTCTCCCAAGGGGCGTCAGTCCTCGTCTCGAGTGGGGTCATGCAGGTGTGCTTTCCTCCTGAGCAGTAGCAGCAGTGTCTCGCTTCCCGTCTTGTGGATCAAGGGATCTGTGTCTTTCCCTCGAGGCTTTTCCATGGGCTTTCCCACAGGGCTATTCCACGTGCCACCATGCAGTGCTGGGAAAACAGGAACCTCCTTCCCCACATAGGGGGTACACTGTCCCCTTGGGCGTGTATCTCCGGGGCATTCGCGCTTGGGGGTTGCCACGGATGTTGGCCTCAGGCTCCACATGAGAAAAGCCCCTAATGGCATTAGCTGCCGGTCCAGACGCTGGCCCCTCAGGTCTCTGGCCGGAGCCTTGGGCTCCAGGCCACTCAAAGCCCTCGGGGCTGGTGCTCTGGGACTGCTGTAGGGAAAGGACGCCAGGAGCCCACGGAGGAGTTGGGGAGGCGCAGGTGGCATATGGAGGCGAGGACAGCGTGGGATCTAGGTGGAGGCGCTGGAGAGAGCGTCCGTTGTCCCGGAATGCCTCGGAGGAGCCAGCGGGGGACAGTCCAGGCCCAGGGACCTGTGGTATGTGAAAAGGTGGGAAACCCCAGAACAAGGCAGGCTGGGAAAGGGGGCGTGGGCGGCCAATTCAAAGGGACCTAGGGGGCGTTTCCTGGGCGGTGAGCTCCCTTGGCACTGCTGAGGGCCCCTGATTGATCCACCCGGGGTTGATCCCACCATCCGCTGCGAGGGAGGGCCACAAACCAAAGCCCCCGAACTGCCCACCCACCCCAACGGGGATCTTGGCGGTCCGGGGCACAGCTGTGCCCGGGAAAAGCCCACTCACTCCACGGGACTCCGTCCAGGGTCTCTGCTTGGAAAGAGGCCAGGGGCGGACCCCTCCATCTATGCACCCAAACCCTATTGACGTCAATGGGGGTGGAGACGCCTCCCGCTCTCCAGAGTCCTGGGCTGCTGGGTCCCCGCCCACTCGGCCAGCAGTCTGCAGCGCTCCTGTGTGCCTCTCCCACCATGGCTTCGTCCAGCTCCTCCAGCACCTCAAGCGGTACGTTTGCCCTCGGTCCCTGGGGTCGGATCACGTCTCAGGGGATTTGCGGGTGGCCCGGGCAAGGGCTCTCGGCCCACGTGTCGACCCCCGCTCCCGCCCGAGAACGGCGGGGACCCATCGGCCGGGCCCGGGGTTCCCAGGCGTCAGGTGTGCCCAAAGTTGGAGGGCGTTGCATCGTTCGTTCATCTTGCTCCTTTGGCACACACATGGCTTCTCCGTTCTCTTTTCTGGGAAGACAGTGTTGTTTTAGGGGGCGTGCTGCGGGAGTCAGGGGCCGGTGGGAGCGGGTGCTGTGCTGGGATGAGGCCCTTTATCCTCACATCTTCCTGTGGGAATGGGAGTCGGGGAGCTCTGTGGCCTTGCCGCCTTCAGTGGCTTCCTCTGCACACGGGCTTAGTGCCTTCTGCCTTCTGTCAGTCGTTACGGGGTTTGGGCTTCGCTTTGGCGGCCTTGGCCTTGGCCCTGGCCTGGGCCTTGGCCTTACCCTTGGCGTTGCCCTTGCCCTTGCCCTTGGCCTTCCCTAGGCCTTGTCCTTGGCCTTACCTTGTCCTTGCCCTTACCTTTTCCTTGCCCTTAAACGTAAACTTGACCTTGACTTTGACCTTGAACTTGACCTTGACTTTGACCTTGAACTTGAACTTGAACTTGAACTTGACCTTGACCTTGAACTTGAACTTGACCTTGACCTTGACCTTGAACTTGAACTTGAACTTGACCTTCACCTTGACCTTGAACTTGAACTTGAACTTGACCTTGACTTTGACCTTGAACTTGAACTTGAACTTGAACTTGACCTTGACTTTGACGTTGAACTTGAACTTGAACTTGACCTTGACTTTGACCTTGAACTTGAACTTGAACTTGAACTTGAACTTGACCTTGAACTTGAACTTGACCTTGACTTTGACCTTGACCTTGAACTTGAACTTGACCTTGACTTTGACCTTGAACTTGAACTTGACCTTGACCTTGACTTTGACGTTGAACTTGAACTTGAACTTGACCTTGACTTTGAACTTGAACTTGAACTTGAACTTGAACTTGACCTTGAACTTGAACTTGACCTTGACTTTGACCTTGACCTTGAACTTGAACTTGACCTTGACTTTGACCTTGAACTTGAACTTGAACTTGACCTTGACTTTGACCTTGAACTTGAACTTGAACTTGACCTTGACTTTGACGTTGAACTTGAACTTGAACTTGAACTTGATCTTGAACTTGAACTTGAACTTGAACTTGAACTTGACTTTGACCTTGACCTTGAACTTGAACTTGAACTTGACCTTGACTTTGACCTTGACCTTGAACTTGAACTTGACCTTGAACTTGAACTTGAACTTGAACTTGACCTTGACCTTGACCTTGAACTTGAACTTGAACTTGAACTTGACCTTGACCTTGACCTTGAACTTGAACTTGAACTTGACCTTGAACTTGAACTTGAACTTGACCTTGAACTTGAACTTGACCTTGACCTTGAACTTGAACTTGACCAACAACGGGAGACCAGATTTGCTCAGAGCACCGGAGGTCCAGAGGCAGGGCCGTGTATCTCCCCTTCCCTTTGTGATCATTGCAAAGACATTCCTAGCTGATAGCGGGAGTGCCCATGAAGAAGCAAGCAGTGGGAGTGTGTTTGACACGACTGTGTGCCTCAACTCCACAAGGGGCCTTTCCTCTCGAAGTTGGCCCCATGTCCCCTTGGGGAGGGTGTCATGCCTCTTTTCTCCACACTGCCAAAGGGTGGAGCAAAGCTCGCTCTGTCAGAGGTACAAAAACAGCAATTGAATGGATTTTCAAGCTCTTGCTAGGCTGCACCCTTTCAGGGCCCACTTTACTGAAACAGGTGCTCTGTGGCCCCCGGTTGGGTATGCAGGTTCACAAACAGGGTGAGATCCTGTCCAAGCCAACAATTTTCCTGAAAGACCTAGGCTCACTAAAGCTCTCCTCCAGAGCAAAGGGGATAGAGGAGATGTATGGAGGAGTCTTTGCCTTTCCCTGTGAGTGTGGGGCTACTCCCTACGGCCCCAAGCTCAGGGATAACTGCCTCTAAGAAAGGAATGGCAAGAAGCGCTAATCTTGGAGGTTGGGACAGGGAGTTCGCAGCATGTGGGGAAAGAAAGACTTCTTCGGGGAAGAAGAGGCAACCACCGGGGGTGTGTTCGCAAGCCTCTATTTGGAAGGAACACGTTTGCTTATACAACTCAAGACCTCCAGATCTGCTCAGAGGACTGAAGTTCCAGAGACAGGGCCATGTATCTCCCCTTCCCTTTGAGATCCTTGCCAAGACATTCCTAGCAGATTGTCGGAGTGCCCATGAAGAAGCAAGCAGCGGGAGTGTGCTTGACATCACTGGCTGCCTACCTGGGCTCAGCTCCTCAAGGGGCCTTTCTCTCCTGGTAGGCCCTATGTCCCCTTTGGGAGAGGGTTGTGCCCTCTTCCCTCCACACTGCCAAAGGGTGGAGGTGGAGCAAACTCGTTCTCTCCGAGGTAAAAGAAAGACAAATTGGATGGATCTTTAAGCTCTTGCTATGCTGCACCCCTCCAGGACCCACTCGAGCAAAACAGGTGCCCTGTGGCCCCTAGGTCGGGTATGCAGGTTCACACACCGGGTGTGATCCCGTCAAAGCCAAGAATTTTCCTGACAGACCTAGGCTCACTAGAGCTCTCCTCCAGAGGAAAGGGGACAGAAAAGATGTGTGTGTGGAGGTGGCTCTGCCTTTCCAGGTCCCAATCTCAGGGATAACTGCCCCTAAGAAAGGAACTGCTGCTGCTGCTGCTGCTGCTGCTGCTGCTGCTGCTGCTGCTGCTGCTGCTGCTAAGTTGGTTCAGTCGTGTTCGACTCTGTGCGACGCCATAGACGGTAGCCCACTAGGCTCCCCCGTCCCTGGGATTCTCCAGGCAAGAACAGTAAGTGGGTTGCCATTGCCTTCTCCAATGCATGAAAGTGAAAATGAAAGTGCAGTCGCTCAGTCGTGTCCGACCCTCAGCGACCCCATGGACTGCAGCCTACCAGGCTTCTCTGTCCATAGGATTTTCTGAAAGGAACTGCAAGAAGCACTTTTCCAGGAGGCTGGGAAAGGGAGTTTGCAGGATGTGGGGAAAGAGAGCCTCCTTCGGGGAAGAATAGGCGGCCACTTGTTTTGTGTTGCAAACCTCTATTTGGAAGGAACAGGTTAGCTTATACAAAGGGAGACCTCCAGATCTGCTCAGAGGACCGAAGTTGCAGAGGCAGGTCGGTGTATCTTCCCTTCACTTTGCGATCCTTGCAAAGACATTCCTTGCTGCTAGATGACTCAGCAAGGGCCTTTGAGACTGTTGTTTTCTTTCCTAGGTTCAAAGATTCCTTCAGTTCCTAATATAGATATCCTAGAAATGATATGACATCCGTGAAAATCTGATATGTCCTGGTCAAATGCTGTCAGTTATCATTCTAGTTATCATATTAAAGCATTTCAAGTCGCAGCAGTGACCAGATGACATTGTCAATTTCTATTTCATCAGGTTTTAACCATGTCCTCTGTGGTTTCACACTGATGCCTTTGCAGAAATACTGCTACTTCAAGATACATGGAAAATACTTTTTTTAAGCTTACTGATAATTTGTTTGTTTGTTTGCTTGTCTTCTGGTAAGCTGCTACCAGATGGAATTTAGTCTCCTCTCTAGGTTAAGAGAACTAAGTTTTCTTAGAATGCAATTTTTGATCACAGACTATGAGTTTCTCTACCTTTCATTGATTTATAATTGTTTTCATCATCTGTTTTTTTACTTCGGTAAAGTAAATAAGCCTTATTTAAGATTTTGGTACATGTAGGATGGACTAAGCTTTCCCCACTCTTGCAAGTTCCCTTAACCCTTCAGATTCTTCTCGTGGGACCAAGATCTCACTTTCCTCCAGAGGGACAATCCAAGCTTTTTATCAGTTGATCTGCCCCTGACATCAGAGTCAAGTTGAGCACGAGTTGGCCTATAATTTAGGCATGAAACTATGACTACATAAAGAAAAGGTGACTTTATGATTCAGGGATGGCCATGATATGCTTTGCACTTCAGAGAAAATGGGTTAAAATGATTTTTTTTTCCTTCAAAACTGCACACCCAGTTCTTTCAGCATATGCAATTGAAAACATCTAGTCATTAGGTCAGTTTTCATTCCAATCCCAAAGAAAGGCAATGACAAAGACTATTCAAGCTGCTGCACAATTGCACTCATCTCACACACTAGTAAAGTAATGCTCAAAATTCTCCAAGTTCACATGAACTGTGAACTTCCAGATGTTCAAGAGGGATTTAAAAAATGCAGAGAAACCAGAGATCAAATTGCCAACATCCACTGGATCATTGAAAAAGCAAGAGAGTTCCGGAAAAAAAAAACCATCTATTTCTGCTTTATTGACAATGCCAAAGCCTTTGACTGTGTGGATCACAAGAAGCTGGGAAAAATTCTGAAAGAGATGGGAATACCAGACCACCTGACCTGTCTCTTGAGAAACCTGTATGCAGGTCAGGAAGAAACAGTTCGAACTGGACATGGAACAACAGACTGGTTCTACATAGGAAAAGGAACATGTCAAGGCTGTATATTGTCACCCTGCTTATTTAACTTATATGCAGAGTACAGCATGAGAAACACTGGGCTGGAGGAAGCACACGCTGGAATCAAGGTTGCTGGGAGAAATATCAATAATCTCAGATATTCAGATGACACCACCCTTATGGCAGAAAGTGAAGAAGAGCTAAAGAGTCTCCTGATGAAAGTGAAAGAGGAGAGTGAAAAAGTTAGCTTAAAGCTCAGCATTCAGAAAACTACAATCATTGCATCCAGTCTCATCACTTCATGGCAAATAGATGGGAAAACATTGGAAACAGCAGCAGACTATTTTGGGGGGCTTGGAAATCACTGCAGGTGATGGCTGCCTCCATGAACTTAAAACATATTTATGACTTGGAAGAAAAGTGATGACCAAACTAGACAGCATATTAAAAAGCCGAGACGTTGCTTTGCCAACAAAGACCCATCCGGTCAAGGCTATGGTTTTTCCATATGTCATGGATGGATATGAAAGATGTACTATAAAGAAAGTGACAGCTGAAAATTTGATGCTTTTGAACAGTGGTGTTGGAGAAGATGCTTGTAGGTCGCTTAGACTACAAGGAGACGCAACCACTCCATCCTAAAGGAAATCAGGTCTGAATATCCATTGGAAGGACTAATACTGAACCTGAAACTCCAATACTTTGGCCACTTGATGTGAAGAGCTGACTCACTTGGAAGTTGCTTTGATTTGCCTATGAGTGTGGGAGCCCTCCCTGGGCAAAGGGCCTCAGGGGTCATTGCCACTGAATCATGACATCCAAGCAAGCGCATTCCAGCTGTGTGACATGCAGGAAGCAGGAGACTGGGAAAACTGTCTTCCTTAGAGGAAGGAAAGTCATCCACAGAGAGTGTGTTTTCAGGCCTCTCTTTGCAGCAAGTGTTTTGCTTCTCAGACATCAGAGCTGCAGGCTTGCTCTGAGGGCCTCAATTCCAGAGTCAGGGCTGTGTGTCTCACTGCACTTTCCAAGCATTGCAGACACATTCCTAGGTTGGAGCAGTGCTTCCCATGAGAAAGAAGCCTCGGGAGTGTGTCTGAGCGGGCTGAGTGCCATGCTAGGGTCACCTAGTCGAGGGCACCTTGCACATCCAATGGGCCCCAGGCGAGTAGCTATGGACCGGCCCCTCGGTTGAGATATCCCAAAGCAGGGAACAAAGCTAGCTCTGTCTGTCAGAAGGAGGAAAACAGCAATGGGATGGATTTTCAAGCAGTTGCTCAGTCACACCACGTGAGGGCTCCGCGGGAAAGAAATGCGAATTTTGGCCTCTAGGCCCAGTATCCAGATGTGTGCACAGGATATTTTCCCCACAGGATCCAAGAATGTTCCAGACAGACCTAAGCTCACTAGCTCTCTCCTGCAGAGGAAATGAAATATTGTTGCTGAACCACGAAAAGATGCTGGGATTCTTGGCTTATGGAGGAGAAGAATTCAATCCAGGGCCCAAGACGAGGCTTGATTGCTCAGAGCTTTTGTGCAATCGAGTCTTATTCAAGTAGAAAGGAGATAGAGAAAGCTTCTGACAGAGACATCACAAGGGGCAGAAAGTGTACCCCCTTGCTAGTGTTAGTAATGGAGTTATATACTCTCCAATAAGTTATTACAACGAACAAAAGAATGTCTGGAGGTTGTAAAGACTCACTAGACCTACTCCCATCATTTACATTTTAAGATAACAGGATTAGCCAGAAGGTTTTTCCAGAGACCGTCCTCAAGAAGGATGCATGATTGTTATGTAATCCGAAGGAATGTAGAGGGAAAAAAGTGTGCCCTTTCTTCCTCCTTGAGAATTCTAGACCCCTCTCTCCTTGGGGACCCTCGAACTTCTTATAAACCTGCCTTGGCAATGACTCTCTCCGAAACATGATTGAACAGCCGTTTGGAGCTTCCTTTGACTTTCCCTGGGAGGGAGGGAGCCCTCCCTGAGCACAGGGCCTCAGGGGCCATGGCCAATGAAAACTAATCTCCCAGTAAGTGCTTTTCAGCCCTGTGTGACTCTCAGCCCACAGGAGGCTGAGAAAACTCTCTTCCTTGGAGGAAGGAAAGGCAGCCCAAGAGTGTGTTTTCAGGCCTGTATCTTGCAGCAAGTGTTTGGCTTGTTAGACATAAGACCTGCAGGCCTGCTCCAACAGACTCCATTCCAGAATCAGGGCCTTGTGTCTCCCTGCAGTTTCCTGGCCTCGCAAACACATTCCTAGGGGAGAGCAGTCCTGCCCATGGGGAAGCAGGCTGCGGGAGTGTGTCTGAGGGGGCCAGGTGCCATGCTGGGGTCACCTGGTCGAGGGCACCTTGCACCTCCAATGGACCCCAGGCAAGGAGTTGCAGGCCACCACCTTGCTTCTGAAATCCCAAAGTGGGGAGCAAAGCTCGCTCTGTCAGAGGGAAGAAAACAGCAACAGGATGGATTTTCAAGCAGTTGCTAGGCTGTACTGCGTTAGGGCTCCAAGGAAGAAAAATGCAGATGTTAGCCCCTACGACTGGTATCCAGGTGGGCTCCCAGGATGATTTCCCCGCAGGATCCAAGAACGTTCCAGACAGACCTGGGCTCACTAGCTCCCTCCTGCAGAGGAAACATGATAGAACAGCTGTTTGGAGGTTGCTTTGACTTCCCCTGGGAGGGTAGGATCCCTCCCTGGGTGCAGGGCCTCAGGGGCCATTGCCGCTGAGAAATGCCCTCTAAGCCAGACCTTTCCAGCCTTGTATGACTCAGCACGGAGGAGACTGGAAAAGCTATCTTCCTTGGAGGAAGGAAAGGCAGCCCCAGAGAGTGTGTTTTCACACCTGTATCTCGCAGCAAGCGTTTGCCGTCTCAGACGTCAGACCTCCAGGCCTGCTCCAACGGCCTCAGTTCCAGAGTCAGGGCCGTGTGTCTCCCTGCATTTTCTGAGCCTTGGGAACACATTCCTAGGTCAGAACAGTCCTGCCCATGGGGAAGGAGGCTGCGGGAGTGTGTCTGAGGGGGTCGGGTGCCATGCTGGGGTCCAGTAGACCTGGTACCTCCAATAGACCCCAGGACAACAGCGGTGGGGCTCCCCCTGGCTTCCGAAATGCCAAAGCGAGAAGCAAAGCTAGCTCTATCAGAAGGAAGAAAAGAGCAATTAGATGGATGTTCAGGCTGTTGCTGGGCCGCACCACTTCAGGTTACCCCCCGAGAGGAGCAGGCGCCCTGTGGCCCCTCGGTCCCATATGCAGGTTAACACACAGGATGTGTCCCCATAGGAGCCAAGAATTTTCCTGACAGACCTAGGCTCACTAGAGCTCTCCTACAGGGCAAAAGGGATAGAACAGACTGTGGATGTGACTCTGCCTTTCCCAGCGAGCATGGGGCCCTCCCTACGGCCCCGGGCTCCAGGGAAAATTGTCCCTGAAAAATGACCTCCAAGAAGCGCTTTTCCAGCAGGCTGGGATGCAGAGTTCACAGGATGTGGGGAAAGTGATCGTCCTTCAGGGAAGAAGAGGCAGCCACCCAGTGTGTGTTTGCAAGCCTGTATTTGGAAGAAACTGGTTTGCTTCTTCAAGGGGAGACCTCCAGGTCTGCTCAGAGGACCGAAATTCCAGAGGCAGCACCATGCATCTCCCCTGTCCTTTCTGAGCCTTGGAAAGACATTCCTAGCTTATAGCGGTATTGCTCATGAAGAAGCAGGATGCAGGAATGTGTCAGACATGACTGGGTGCCTTCCTGGGTTCAGCTCCGTGAGGGGCCTTTCCACTCAAAGTAGGTCCCATGCCTCCTTGGGGAGGAAGTGGGGCCCGCTTGCCTCCAAATTGCCAAAGGCTGGAACAAAGCTAGTTCTATCAGAGGTAAGAAAAGAGCAATTGGATGGATGTGGAAGCTGTTGCTGGGCCGCACTGCTTCAGGCCCCCCACCCCTCCGGCCCCGAGAGAAACAGGCGCCCTGTGGCCCCTCGGTCCTGTATGCAGTTTCACACATAGAATGTGTCCCCATAGGAGCCAAGAATTTTCCTGACAGACCTAGGCTCACTAGAGCTCTCCTACAGAGCAAAGGGGATGGGACAGATGTGTGGCTGTGGCTCTGCCTTTCCCTGGGAGTGTGGAGCCACTCCCTATGGCCCCGGGCTCCAGGGGAAATTGCCCCTGAATAATGACCTCCAAGAAGCGCTTTTCCAACTGGCTGAGACGTGGAGTTCTCAGGATGCAGGGAAAGCGAGTGTCCCTTCGGGGAAGCAAAGGCAGTCACCTGTTATCATTACTTACTAGAATAGTAGGTACCTTCTCTGGTTGGGCAGAGGCCTTCCCTACCTGATCTGAAAAAGAAAATGAAGTAGCTCGCTGATTGGAGAAATAATTCCCAGACTTGGGTTTCCAACCAGTATAGAATCCGACAATGGCCCTGTCTTTGTAGCCGCGTTAATTAACAGGTATGTGAAGCTCTAAATATCAGTGGAAATTACATACAGCATATAGGCCCCAGTGTTCTGGAATGGTGGAAAGAAACAACCAAACTCCTGAAGAGACTCTTTCAAAATGGATCATAGAGACTGACTGTACATGGATGGGCTTACTTCTGGCAGACTTACTCATATTACGGGTAACTGCACGTTCCCATTGTTGTTGTCCTTATGAAATTTTCTATGGGAGAACCCCCCACCCCAAATGAGGCAGGTGTTAGCAGATTTGCCACAAGTAAGGAGGTGGGATTTCACAGCAGCTGGAACAATTAGGTAAGGTAATAAATCAGGTAACTAAGTTTGTGTAAAAAAAAATATCATTCCCCCTTGAGGAACAGATTCATGAATTTGTGCTCAGTGATCAGGTGTGGCTCAATGACTGGAAACACAATTCCTTGGCCTGACATCGGAAAGGTCCTTATACTGTTGTTTTAGCCACAATTCTGAAAGAGAAGGGAATACTAGACCACCTAACCTGCCTCTTGAGAAATCTGTATGACGGTCAGGAAGCAACAGTTAGAGCAGGACATGGAACAACATACTGGTTCCAAAAAGGAAAAGGAGTATGTCAAGGCTGTATATTGTCACCCTGTTTATTTAGCTTATATGCAGACTACATCATGAAAAATGCTGGGATGGAAGATACCTGAGCTGGAATCAAGATTGCCGGAAGAAATAGCAATAAACTTAGATATGCAGATGTCACCACCATTATGGCAGAATGGGAAGAGGAACGCGTATGTCGGGGAACTTCTTGAGTTGCAGCAAAGGTGTGAAGGACCCTTTCGAAGTTCCAGAGGTTAGGTGTGGTTAGTCTCGAGATGCCTCAGCAGAAATGGGCCTCATGGCGCCTGGAATGGAGAGGCTTCTAGATATTCCCCAGTTTCAGCAGGTGCTCTCAAGTTACCACGGGGACTTCAGGGACCCGCTCTGGCGGCCTCAGGAAAGGCCAGTCATCATGCGTGTTGCTAGGGGGCCTCTCGTGATTCCTCTCCCGTCGGTGCCGGGGCCTAAGACGTTGTGTGGAGTCGGGGCCGGAACCTGAGGATTCCTCACCAATGCCGACATGGATCTTGGGGTAATTATGGAGTCTCCCCAGGGGAGTCAGTCCTCGTCTCGAGAGGGGGCATGCAGGTGCGCTTTCCTCCTGATCTGTAGCAGCAGTGTCACGCTTCCCATCTCGTGAGTCATGGGATCTGTGGCTTTCCCTCCAGGATTTTCCACGAGTCTTTCCCACGAGGCTTTCCCACAGGGCTGTCCCAGGAGGCTTTCGCACAGGGCTGTCTCACGTGCCACCTTGGTGGCAGTCGATCCTTGGCGTGAAAGTCGAGGCAGTGCAGGGAAAACAGGTTCCTCTGGAATGGACTGAGACATCTGGGGGACTCTTGGAATGGTGGAACGACGCTGGCGTACCTCTCGCCTTTCTTGTGGAGAGCGCCTCCTCTTGAGATGCGACGGGAACGCCCAGAATTCTTTCCCGGCCACCAGCGAAAGGATCCCTCATCACGAGCTACGAGCGGAAATGGGGCTCTTCTGGATGTGGGCCGGACCCTCGTGCTTCCTCTCGAGTGGAGACGGGTATGTCAGGCAACTTCTTGAGTTGCAGCAAGGGTGTGAAGGGCCTTTTGGAAGTTACAGACTGTAGGTTTGATTAGCTTCGAGAAGCCTCAACGGAAAAGGGCCTCATCTCGCCTGGAGGGCAAAACCTCCTGGATTTTCTCGAGTTGCGGCAGGTGCTCTCGACTTACGACGGGGACCTCAGGGACCCTCTCTGGTGGCCTCAGGAAAGGCCAATCCCCATGCGAGTTGCTCGGGGGCCTCTAGGCATTCCTCTCCTTTCGATGCCGGGGCCTAAGACCTTGTGTGGAGTCGGGGCCAGAACCTGAGGATTCCTCTCCAGGGCTGACATGGATCTTGGGGTACTTCTGGAGTCTCCCCAGGGGAGTAAGTCCTCGTCTCGAATGGGGGCATGCACGTGCGCTTTCCTCCAGAGCAGTAGCAGCAGTGTCACCCTTCCTGTCGCGTGGATCAAGTAATCTGTGGCTTTCCCACGAGGCTTTCCCACAGGGCTGTCCCACGTGCCACCGTGGTGGGAGTCGATCCTCGGCGTGAAACTCGAGGCAGTGCAGGGAAAACAGGTTCCGCTGGAATGGACTGAGACATCTGGGGGACTCTGGGAATGGCGCAAAGACCCTGGAGTTCCTCTCACCTTTCCTGTGGAGAGCGCCTCCTCTTGAGATGCGCCAGGAACGCCCAGAAATCTTTCCCGGGCAAGCAGCGAAAGGATCCCTCATCTCGAGCTACGAGGCCGAAACGGGACTCCTCTGGATGTGTGCAGGACCCGCGTGCTTCCTCTCGAGTGGAGACGGGTATGTCGGGGAGCTTCTTGAGTTGCAGCAAGGGTGTGAAGGACCTTTTGGAAGTTCCAGAGGTTAGGTGTGACTAGCCTTCAAAAGGAACAGCGGAAATGGGCCTCATCTTGCCTGGAGGGCAAAACCTCCTGGATTTTCTCGAGTTGCGGCAGGTGCTCTCTACTTATGACAGGGACCTCAGGGACCCGCTCTGGTGGCCTCAGGAAAGGCCTGTCCCCATGTGAGTTGGTCGCGGGCCTCTCGGGATTCCTCTCCCTTGGATGCTGGAGCCTAAGACCTTGTGTGGAGTCGGGCCCGGAACCTGAGGATTCCTCTCCAGTGCTGACATGGATCTTGGGGTACTTCTGGAGTCTCCCCAGGGAAGTAAGTCCTCATTTCGAATGGGGGCATGCACGTGCCCTTTCCTCCAGAGCTGTAGCAGCAGTGTCACGCTTCCTATCAACTGCATCATGGTATCTGTGGCTTTCCCTCGAGGTTTTCCCACAAGGCTTTCCCATGAGGCTTTCCCACAGGGCTGTCCCATGTGCCACCGTGGTGTGAGTCGATCTGCGGCGTGAAAGTCGAGGCAGTGGAGGGAAAACACCTTCCTCTGGAATGGACTGAGACATCTGGGGGACTCTGAGAATGGTGGCACGACCCTGGAGTTCCTCTCGCCTTTCCTGTGGAGAGCGCCTCCTCTTGAGATGCGACAGGAACGCCCAGAATTCTTTCCCGACCAAGCAGGGAAAGGATCCCTCATCTGGAACTACAATGCGGAAACGGGGCTCCTCTTGATGTGGGCGGGACCATTGTGCTTCCTCTAGAGTGGACAGGGGTAGTCGGGGAACCTCTTGAGTTGCAGCAAGGGTGTGATGGACCTTTTGGAAGTTCCAGAGGTTAGTTGTGATTAGTGTCGAGAAGCATCGGCGGAAATGGGCCTCATTTCGCCTGGAGGGGAGTACCTCCTGGATTTTCTCGAGTTGCGGCAGGTGCTCTCGTCTTACGACGGTGACTTAAGGCACCCGCTCTGGTGGCCTCAGGACTGGCCAGTCCCCATTCGAGTTGCTCGGGGGCCGCTCGGGATTCCTCTCCCTTCGATGCCGGGGCCTAAGACCTTGTGTGGAGTCGGAGGCGGAACCTGAGGATTCCTCTCCAGTGCTGACATGGATCTTGCGGTACTTCTGGAGTCTGCCCAGGAGAGTCAGTCCTCGTCTCGAGAGGGGGCATGCACGTGCGCTTTCCTCCCGAGCTGTAGTAGCAGTGTCACGCTTCCCGTCGTGTCGATCATGGGATCTGTGGCTTTCCCTCGAGGCTTTCCCATGAGGCTTTCCCACGAGGCTTTCCCACAGGGCTGTCTCACGTGCCACCCTGGTGTGAGTCGATCCTCGGCGTGAAAGTCGAGGCAGTGCAGGGAAAGGAGGTTCCTCAGGAATGGACTGGGACATCTGAGGGACTCTGGGAATGGTGGCACGACCCTGGAGTTCCTCTCGCCTTTCCTTTGGAGAGTGCCTGCTCTTGAGATGCGACGGGAACGCCGGGAATTCTTTCCCGACCAAGCAGGGAAAGGATCCCTCATCTCGAGCTACGAGGTGGAAACGGGGCTCCTCTGGATGTGGGCCGAACGCCGTGCTTTCTTTCGACTGGAGACGGGTATGTCAGGGAACTTCTTGAGTTGCAGTAAGGGTGTCAAGGACCCTTTGGAAGTTCCAGAGGTTAGATGTGATTAGCCTCGAGACGCCTCAGCCAAAATGGGCCACATCTCGCCCGGAGGGGGGAACCTCCTGGTTTTCTCGAGTTGCGGCTTGTGCTCTCGACTTACGACGGGGACCTCATGGACCCGCTCTGTTGGCCTCAGGAAAGGTCATTCCCCATGCGAGTTGCTCGGTGGCCTCTCAGGATTCCTCGCCCGTCGATGCCGGCGCCTAAGACCTTGTGTGGAGTCGGACCAGAACCTGAGGATTCCTCTCCCGTGCTCACATGGATCTTGGCGTACTTCTGGAGTCTCCCAAGGGGCGTCAGTCCTCGTCTCGAGTGGGGTCATGCAGGTGTGCTTTCCTCCTGAGCAGTAGCAGCAGTGTCTCGCTTCCCGTCTTGTGGATCAAGGGATCTGTGTCTTTCCCTCGAGGCTTTTCCATGGGCTTTCCCACAGGGCTATTCCACGTGCCACCATGCAGTGCTGGGAAAACAGGAACCTCCTTCCCCACATAGGGGGTACACTGTCCCCTTGGGCGTGTATCTCCGGGGCATTCGCGCTTGGGGGTTGCCACGGATGTTGGCCTCAGGCTCCACATGAGAAAAGCCCCTAATGGCATTAGCTGCCGGTCCAGACGCTGGCCCCTCAGGTCTCTGGCCGGAGCCTTGGGCTCCAGGCCACTCAAAGCCCTCGGGGCTGGTGCTCTGGGACTGCTGTAGGGAAAGGACGCCAGGAGCCCACGGAGGAGTTGGGGAGGCGCAGGTGGCATATGGAGGCGAGGACAGCGTGGGATCTAGGTGGAGGCGCTGGAGAGAGCGTCCGTTGTCCCGGAATGCCTCGGAGGAGCCAGCGGGGGACAGTCCAGGCCCAGGGACCTGTGGTATGTGAAAAGGTGGGAAACCCCAGAACAAGGCAGGCTGGGAAAGGGGGCGTGGGCGGCCAATTCAAAGGGACCTAGGGGGCGTTTCCTGGGCGGTGAGCTCCCTTGGCACTGCTGAGGGCCCCTGATTGATCCACCCGGGGTTGATCCCACCATCCGCTGCGAGGGAGGGCCACAAACCAAAGCCCCCGAACTGCCCACCCACCCCAACGGGGATCTTGGCGGTCCGGGGCACAGCTGTGCCCGGGAAAAGCCCACTCACTCCACGGGACTCCGTCCAGGGTCTCTGCTTGGAAAGAGGCCAGGGGCGGACCCCTCCATCTATGCACCCAAACCCTATTGACGTCAATGGGGGTGGAGACGCCTCCCGCTCTCCAGAGTCCTGGGCTGCTGGGTCCCCGCCCACTCGGCCAGCAGTCTGCAGCGCTCCTGTGTGCCTCTCCCACCATGGCTTCGTCCAGCTCCTCCAGCACCTCAAGCGGTACGTTTGCCCTCGGTCCCTGGGGTCGGATCACGTCTCAGGGGATTTGCGGGTGGCCCGGGCAAGGGCTCTCGGCCCACGTGTCGACCCCCGCTCCCGCCCGAGAACGGCGGGGACCCATCGGCCGGGCCCGGGGTTCCCAGGCGTCAGGTGTGCCCAAAGTTGGAGGGCGTTGCATCGTTCGTTCATCTTGCTCCTTTGGCACACACATGGCTTCTCCGTTCTCTTTTCTGGGAAGACAGTGTTGTTTTAGGGGGCGTGCTGCGGGAGTCAGGGGCCGGTGGGAGCGGGTGCTGTGCTGGGATGAGGCCCTTTATCCTCACATCTTCCTGTGGGAATGGGAGTCGGGGAGCTCTGTGGCCTTGCCGCCTTCAGTGGCTTCCTCTGCACACGGGCTTAGTGCCTTCTGCCTTCTGTCAGTCGTTACGGGGTTTGGGCTTCGCTTTGGCGGCCTTGGCCTTGGCCCTGGCCTGGGCCTTGGCCTTACCCTTGGCGTTGCCCTTGCCCTTGCCCTTGGCCTTCCCTAGGCCTTGTCCTTGGCCTTACCTTGTCCTTGCCCTTACCTTTTCCTTGCCCTTAAACGTAAACTTGACCTTGACTTTGACCTTGAACTTGACCTTGACTTTGACCTTGAACTTGAACTTGAACTTGAACTTGACCTTGACCTTGAACTTGAACTTGAACTTGACCTTGACCTTGACCTTGACCTTGAACTTGAACTTGAACTTGACCTTGACTTTGACCTTGAACTTGAACTTGAACTTGAACTTGACCTTGACTTTGACGTTGAACTTGAACTTGAACTTGACCTTGACTTTGACCTTGAACTTGAACTTGAACTTGAACTTGAACTTGACCTTGAACTTGAACTTGACCTTGACTTTGACCTTGACCTTGAACTTGAACTTGACCTTGACTTTGACCTTGAACTTGAACTTGACCTTGACCTTGACTTTGACGTTGAACTTGAACTTGAACTTGACCTTGACTTTGAACTTGAACTTGAACTTGAACTTGAACTTGACCTTGAACTTGAACTTGACCTTGACTTTGACCTTGACCTTGAACTTGAACTTGACCTTGACTTTGACCTTGAACTTGAACTTGAACTTGACCTTGACTTTGACCTTGAACTTGAACTTGAACTTGACCTTGACTTTGACGTTGAACTTGAACTTGAACTTGAACTTGATCTTGAACTTGAACTTGAACTTGAACTTGAACTTGACTTTGACCTTGACCTTGAACTTGAACTTGACCTTGACTTTGACCTTGACCTTGAACTTGAACTTGACCTTGAACTTGAACTTGAACTTGAACTTGACCTTGACCTTGACCTTGAACTTGAACTTGAACTTGACCTTGACCTTGACCTTGAACTTGAACTTGAACTTGACCTTGAACTTGAACTTGAACTTGACCTTGAACTTGAACTTGACCTTGACCTTGAACTTGAACTTGACCAACAACGGGAGACCAGATTTGCTCAGAGCACCGGAGGTCCAGAGGCAGGGCCGTGTATCTCCCCTTCCCTTTGTGATCATTGCAAAGACATTCCTAGCTGATAGCGGGAGTGCCCATGAAGAAGCAAGCAGTGGGAGTGTGTTTGACACGACTGTGTGCCTCAACTCCACAAGGGGCCTTTCCTCTCGAAGTTGGCCCCATGTCCCCTTGGGGAGGGTGTCATGCCTCTTTTCTCCACACTGCCAAAGGGTGGAGCAAAGCTCGCTCTGTCAGAGGTACAAAAACAGCAATTGAATGGATTTTCAAGCTCTTGCTAGGCTGCACCCTTTCAGGGCCCACTTTACTGAAACAGGTGCTCTGTGGCCCCCGGTTGGGTATGCAGGTTCACAAACAGGGTGAGATCCTGTCCAAGCCAACAATTTTCCTGAAAGACCTAGGCTCACTAAAGCTCTCCTCCAGAGCAAAGGGGATAGAGGAGATGTATGGAGGAGTCTTTGCCTTTCCCTGTGAGTGTGGGGCTACTCCCTACGGCCCCAAGCTCAGGGATAACTGCCTCTAAGAAAGGAATGGCAAGAAGCGCTAATCTTGGAGGTTGGGACAGGGAGTTCGCAGCATGTGGGGAAAGAAAGACTTCTTCGGGGAAGAAGAGGCAACCACCGGGGGTGTGTTCGCAAGCCTCTATTTGGAAGGAACACGTTTGCTTATACAACTCAAGACCTCCAGATCTGCTCAGAGGACTGAAGTTCCAGAGACAGGGCCATGTATCTCCCCTTCCCTTTGAGATCCTTGCCAAGACATTCCTAGCAGATTGTCGGAGTGCCCATGAAGAAGCAAGCAGCGGGAGTGTGCTTGACATCACTGGCTGCCTACCTGGGCTCAGCTCCTCAAGGGGCCTTTCTCTCCTGGTAGGCCCTATGTCCCCTTTGGGAGAGGGTTGTGCCCTCTTCCCTCCACACTGCCAAAGGGTGGAGGTGGAGCAAACTCGTTCTCTCCGAGGTAAAAGAAAGACAAATTGGATGGATCTTTAAGCTCTTGCTATGCTGCACCCCTCCAGGACCCACTCGAGCAAAACAGGTGCCCTGTGGCCCCTAGGTCGGGTATGCAGGTTCACACACCGGGTGTGATCCCGTCAAAGCCAAGAATTTTCCTGACAGACCTAGGCTCACTAGAGCTCTCCTCCAGAGGAAAGGGGACAGAAAAGATGTGTGTGTGGAGGTGGCTCTGCCTTTCCAGGTCCCAATCTCAGGGATAACTGCCCCTAAGAAAGGAACTGCTGCTGCTGCTGCTGCTGCTGCTGCTGCTGCTGCTGCTGCTGCTGCTGCTAAGTTGGTTCAGTCGTGTTCGACTCTGTGCGACGCCATAGACGGTAGCCCACTAGGCTCCCCCGTCCCTGGGATTCTCCAGGCAAGAACAGTAAGTGGGTTGCCATTGCCTTCTCCAATGCATGAAAGTGAAAATGAAAGTGCAGTCGCTCAGTCGTGTCCGACCCTCAGCGACCCCATGGACTGCAGCCTACCAGGCTTCTCTGTCCATAGGATTTTCTGAAAGGAACTGCAAGAAGCACTTTTCCAGGAGGCTGGGAAAGGGAGTTTGCAGGATGTGGGGAAAGAGAGCCTCCTTCGGGGAAGAATAGGCGGCCACTTGTTTTGTGTTGCAAACCTCTATTTGGAAGGAACAGGTTAGCTTATACAAAGGGAGACCTCCAGATCTGCTCAGAGGACCGAAGTTGCAGAGGCAGGTCGGTGTATCTTCCCTTCACTTTGCGATCCTTGCAAAGACATTCCTTGCTGCTAGATGACTCAGCAAGGGCCTTTGAGACTGTTGTTTTCTTTCCTAGGTTCAAAGATTCCTTCAGTTCCTAATATAGATATCCTAGAAATGATATGACATCCGTGAAAATCTGATATGTCCTGGTCAAATGCTGTCAGTTATCATTCTAGTTATCATATTAAAGCATTTCAAGTCGCAGCAGTGACCAGATGACATTGTCAATTTCTATTTCATCAGGTTTTAACCATGTCCTCTGTGGTTTCACACTGATGCCTTTGCAGAAATACTGCTACTTCAAGATACATGGAAAATACTTTTTTTAAGCTTACTGATAATTTGTTTGTTTGTTTGCTTGTCTTCTGGTAAGCTGCTACCAGATGGAATTTAGTCTCCTCTCTAGGTTAAGAGAACTAAGTTTTCTTAGAATGCAATTTTTGATCACAGACTATGAGTTTCTCTACCTTTCATTGATTTATAATTGTTTTCATCATCTGTTTTTTTACTTCGGTAAAGTAAATAAGCCTTATTTAAGATTTTGGTACATGTAGGATGGACTAAGCTTTCCCCACTCTTGCAAGTTCCCTTAACCCTTCAGATTCTTCTCGTGGGACCAAGATCTCACTTTCCTCCAGAGGGACAATCCAAGCTTTTTATCAGTTGATCTGCCCCTGACATCAGAGTCAAGTTGAGCACGAGTTGGCCTATAATTTAGGCATGAAACTATGACTACATAAAGAAAAGGTGACTTTATGATTCAGGGATGGCCATGATATGCTTTGCACTTCAGAGAAAATGGGTTAAAATGATTTTTTTTTCCTTCAAAACTGCACACCCAGTTCTTTCAGCATATGCAATTGAAAACATCTAGTCATTAGGTCAGTTTTCATTCCAATCCCAAAGAAAGGCAATGACAAAGACTATTCAAGCTG
Source organism: Ovis canadensis (assembly GCF_042477335.2). Lineage (NCBI taxonomy): Eukaryota > Metazoa > Chordata > Mammalia > Artiodactyla > Bovidae > Ovis > Ovis canadensis. The sequence continues at coordinate 1,463,358 of NC_091262.1, read as the reverse complement.
CTGCACAATTGCACTCATCTCACACACTAGTAAAGTAATGCTCAAAATTCTCCAAGTTCACATGAACTGTGAACTTCCAGATGTTCAAGAGGGATTTAAAAAATGCAGAGAAACCAGAGATCAAATTGCCAACATCCACTGGATCATTGAAAAAGCAAGAGAGTTCCGGAAAAAAAAAACCATCTATTTCTGCTTTATTGACAATGCCAAAGCCTTTGACTGTGTGGATCACAAGAAGCTGGGAAAAATTCTGAAAGAGATGGGAATACCAGACCACCTGACCTGTCTCTTGAGAAACCTGTATGCAGGTCAGGAAGAAACAGTTCGAACTGGACATGGAACAACAGACTGGTTCTACATAGGAAAAGGAACATGTCAAGGCTGTATATTGTCACCCTGCTTATTTAACTTATATGCAGAGTACAGCATGAGAAACACTGGGCTGGAGGAAGCACACGCTGGAATCAAGGTTGCTGGGAGAAATATCAATAATCTCAGATATTCAGATGACACCACCCTTATGGCAGAAAGTGAAGAAGAGCTAAAGAGTCTCCTGATGAAAGTGAAAGAGGAGAGTGAAAAAGTTAGCTTAAAGCTCAGCATTCAGAAAACTACAATCATTGCATCCAGTCTCATCACTTCATGGCAAATAGATGGGAAAACATTGGAAACAGCAGCAGACTATTTTGGGGGGCTTGGAAATCACTGCAGGTGATGGCTGCCTCCATGAACTTAAAACATATTTATGACTTGGAAGAAAAGTGATGACCAAACTAGACAGCATATTAAAAAGCCGAGACGTTGCTTTGCCAACAAAGACCCATCCGGTCAAGGCTATGGTTTTTCCATATGTCATGGATGGATATGAAAGATGTACTATAAAGAAAGTGACAGCTGAAAATTTGATGCTTTTGAACAGTGGTGTTGGAGAAGATGCTTGTAGGTCGCTTAGACTACAAGGAGACGCAACCACTCCATCCTAAAGGAAATCAGGTCTGAATATCCATTGGAAGGACTAATACTGAACCTGAAACTCCAATACTTTGGCCACTTGATGTGAAGAGCTGACTCACTTGGAAGTTGCTTTGATTTGCCTATGAGTGTGGGAGCCCTCCCTGGGCAAAGGGCCTCAGGGGTCATTGCCACTGAATCATGACATCCAAGCAAGCGCATTCCAGCTGTGTGACATGCAGGAAGCAGGAGACTGGGAAAACTGTCTTCCTTAGAGGAAGGAAAGTCATCCACAGAGAGTGTGTTTTCAGGCCTCTCTTTGCAGCAAGTGTTTTGCTTCTCAGACATCAGAGCTGCAGGCTTGCTCTGAGGGCCTCAATTCCAGAGTCAGGGCTGTGTGTCTCACTGCACTTTCCAAGCATTGCAGACACATTCCTAGGTTGGAGCAGTGCTTCCCATGAGAAAGAAGCCTCGGGAGTGTGTCTGAGCGGGCTGAGTGCCATGCTAGGGTCACCTAGTCGAGGGCACCTTGCACATCCAATGGGCCCCAGGCGAGTAGCTATGGACCGGCCCCTCGGTTGAGATATCCCAAAGCAGGGAACAAAGCTAGCTCTGTCTGTCAGAAGGAGGAAAACAGCAATGGGATGGATTTTCAAGCAGTTGCTCAGTCACACCACGTGAGGGCTCCGCGGGAAAGAAATGCGAATTTTGGCCTCTAGGCCCAGTATCCAGATGTGTGCACAGGATATTTTCCCCACAGGATCCAAGAATGTTCCAGACAGACCTAAGCTCACTAGCTCTCTCCTGCAGAGGAAATGAAATATTGTTGCTGAACCACGAAAAGATGCTGGGATTCTTGGCTTATGGAGGAGAAGAATTCAATCCAGGGCCCAAGACGAGGCTTGATTGCTCAGAGCTTTTGTGCAATCGAGTCTTATTCAAGTAGAAAGGAGATAGAGAAAGCTTCTGACAGAGACATCACAAGGGGCAGAAAGTGTACCCCCTTGCTAGTGTTAGTAATGGAGTTATATACTCTCCAATAAGTTATTACAACGAACAAAAGAATGTCTGGAGGTTGTAAAGACTCACTAGACCTACTCCCATCATTTACATTTTAAGATAACAGGATTAGCCAGAAGGTTTTTCCAGAGACCGTCCTCAAGAAGGATGCATGATTGTTATGTAATCCGAAGGAATGTAGAGGGAAAAAAGTGTGCCCTTTCTTCCTCCTTGAGAATTCTAGACCCCTCTCTCCTTGGGGACCCTCGAACTTCTTATAAACCTGCCTTGGCAATGACTCTCTCCGAAACATGATTGAACAGCCGTTTGGAGCTTCCTTTGACTTTCCCTGGGAGGGAGGGAGCCCTCCCTGAGCACAGGGCCTCAGGGGCCATGGCCAATGAAAACTAATCTCCCAGTAAGTGCTTTTCAGCCCTGTGTGACTCTCAGCCCACAGGAGGCTGAGAAAACTCTCTTCCTTGGAGGAAGGAAAGGCAGCCCAAGAGTGTGTTTTCAGGCCTGTATCTTGCAGCAAGTGTTTGGCTTGTTAGACATAAGACCTGCAGGCCTGCTCCAACAGACTCCATTCCAGAATCAGGGCCTTGTGTCTCCCTGCAGTTTCCTGGCCTCGCAAACACATTCCTAGGGGAGAGCAGTCTTGCCCATGGGGAAGCAGGCTGCGGGAGTGTGTCTGAGGGGGCCAGGTGCCATGCTGGGGTCACCTGGTCGAGGGCACCTTGCACCTCCAATGGACCCCAGGCAAGGAGTTGCAGGCCACCACCTTGCTTCTGAAATCCCAAAGTGGGGAGCAAAGCTCGCTCTGTCAGAGGGAAGAAAACAGCAACAGGATGGATTTTCAAGCAGTTGCTAGGCTGTACTGCGTTAGGGCTCCAAGGAAGAAAAATGCAGATGTTAGCCCCTACGACTGGTATCCAGGTGGGCTCCCAGGATGATTTCCCCGCAGGATCCAAGAACGTTCCAGACAGACCTGGGCTCACTAGCTCCCTCCTGCAGAGGAAACATGATAGAACAGCTGTTTGGAGGTTGCTTTGACTTCCCCTGGGAGGGTAGGATCCCTCCCTGGGTGCAGGGCCTCAGGGGCCATTGCCGCTGAGAAATGCCCTCTAAGCCAGACCTTTCCAGCCTTGTATGACTCAGCACGGAGGAGACTGGAAAAGCTATCTTCCTTGGAGGAAGGAAAGGCAGCCCCAGAGAGTGTGTTTTCACACCTGTATCTCGCAGCAAGCGTTTGCCGTCTCAGACGTCAGACCTCCAGGCCTGCTCCAACGGCCTCAGTTCCAGAGTCAGGGCCGTGTGTCTCCCTGCATTTTCTGAGCCTTGGGAACACATTCCTAGGTCAGAACAGTCCTGCCCATGGGGAAGGAGGCTGCGGGAGTGTGTCTGAGGGGGTCGGGTGCCATGCTGGGGTCCAGTAGACCTGGTACCTCCAATAGACCCCAGGACAACAGCGGTGGGGCTCCCCCTGGCTTCCGAAATGCCAAAGCGAGAAGCAAAGCTAGCTCTATCAGAAGGAAGAAAAGAGCAATTAGATGGATGTTCAGGCTGTTGCTGGGCCGCACCACTTCAGGTTACCCCCCGAGAGGAGCAGGCGCCCTGTGGCCCCTCGGTCCCATATGCAGGTTAACACACAGGATGTGTCCCCATAGGAGCCAAGAATTTTCCTGACAGACCTAGGCTCACTAGAGCTCTCCTACAGGGCAAAAGGGATAGAACAGACTGTGGATGTGACTCTGCCTTTCCCAGCGAGCATGGGGCCCTCCCTACGGCCCCGGGCTCCAGGGAAAATTGTCCCTGAAAAATGACCTCCAAGAAGCGCTTTTCCAGCAGGCTGGGATGCAGAGTTCACAGGATGTGGGGAAAGTGATCGTCCTTCAGGGAAGAAGAGGCAGCCACCCAGTGTGTGTTTGCAAGCCTGTATTTGGAAGAAACTGGTTTGCTTCTTCAAGGGGAGACCTCCAGGTCTGCTCAGAGGACCGAAATTCCAGAGGCAGCACCATGCATCTCCCCTGTCCTTTCTGAGCCTTGGAAAGACATTCCTAGCTTATAGCGGTATTGCTCATGAAGAAGCAGGATGCAGGAATGTGTCAGACATGACTGGGTGCCTTCCTGGGTTCAGCTCCGTGAGGGGCCTTTCCACTCAAAGTAGGTCCCATGCCTCCTTGGGGAGGAAGTGGGGCCCGCTTGCCTCCAAATTGCCAAAGGCTGGAACAAAGCTAGTTCTATCAGAGGTAAGAAAAGAGCAATTGGATGGATGTGGAAGCTGTTGCTGGGCCGCACTGCTTCAGGCCCCCCACCCCTCCGGCCCCGAGAGAAACAGGCGCCCTGTGGCCCCTCGGTCCTGTATGCAGTTTCACACATAGAATGTGTCCCCATAGGAGCCAAGAATTTTCCTGACAGACCTAGGCTCACTAGAGCTCTCCTACAGAGCAAAGGGGATGGGACAGATGTGTGGCTGTGGCTCTGCCTTTCCCTGGGAGTGTGGAGCCACTCCCTATGGCCCCGGGCTCCAGGGGAAATTGCCCCTGAATAATGACCTCCAAGAAGCGCTTTTCCAACTGGCTGAGACGTGGAGTTCTCAGGATGCAGGGAAAGCGAGTGTCCCTTCGGGGAAGCAAAGGCAGTCACCTGTTATCATTACTTACTAGAATAGTAGGTACCTTCTCTGGTTGGGCAGAGGCCTTCCCTACCTGATCTGAAAAAGAAAATGAAGTAGCTCGCTGATTTGAGAAATAATTCCCAGACTTGGGTTTCCAACCAGTATAGAATCCGACAATGGCCCTGTCTTTGTAGCCGCGTTAATTAACAGGTATGTGAAGCTCTAAATATCAGTGGAAATTACATACAGCATATAGGCCCCAGTGTTCTGGAATGGTGGAAAGAAACAACCAAACTCCTGAAGAGACTCTTTCAAAATGGATCATAGAGACTGACTGTACATGGATGGGCTTACTTCTGGCAGACTTACTCATATTACGGGTAACTGCACGTTCCCATTGTTGTTGTCCTTATGAAATTTTCTATGGGAGAACCCCCCACCCCAAATGAGGCAGGTGTTAGCAGATTTGCCACAAGTAAGGAGGTGGGATTTCACAGCAGCTGGAACAATTAGGTAAGGTAATAAATCAGGTAACTAAGTTTGTGTAAAAAAAAATATCATTCCCCCTTGAGGAACAGATTCATGAATTTGTGCTCAGTGATCAGGTGTGGCTCAATGACTGGAAACACAATTCCTTGGCCTGACATCGGAAAGGTCCTTATACTGTTGTTTTAGCCACAATTCTGAAAGAGAAGGGAATACTAGACCACCTAACCTGCCTCTTGAGAAATCTGTATGACGGTCAGGAAGCAACAGTTAGAGCAGGACATGGAACAACATACTGGTTCCAAAAAGGAAAAGGAGTATGTCAAGGCTGTATATTGTCACCCTGTTTATTTAGCTTATATGCAGACTACATCATGAAAAATGCTGGGATGGAAGATACCTGAGCTGGAATCAAGATTGCCGGAAGAAATAGCAATAAACTTAGATATGCAGATGTCACCACCATTATGGCAGAATGGGAAGAGGAACGCGTATGTCGGGGAACTTCTTGAGTTGCAGCAAAGGTGTGAAGGACCCTTTCGAAGTTCCAGAGGTTAGGTGTGGTTAGTCTCGAGATGCCTCAGCAGAAATGGGCCTCATGGCGCCTGGAATGGAGAGGCTTCTAGATATTCCCCAGTTTCAGCAGGTGCTCTCAAGTTACCACGGGGACTTCAGGGACCCGCTCTGGCGGCCTCAGGAAAGGCCAGTCATCATGCGTGTTGCTAGGGGGCCTCTCGTGATTCCTCTCCCGTCGGTGCCGGGGCCTAAGACGTTGTGTGGAGTCGGGGCCGGAACCTGAGGATTCCTCACCAATGCCGACATGGATCTTGGGGTAATTATGGAGTCTCCCCAGGGGAGTCAGTCCTCGTCTCGAGAGGGGGCATGCAGGTGCGCTTTCCTCCTGATCTGTAGCAGCAGTGTCACGCTTCCCATCTCGTGAGTCATGGGATCTGTGGCTTTCCCTCCAGGATTTTCCACGAGTCTTTCCCACGAGGCTTTCCCACAGGGCTGTCCCAGGAGGCTTTCGCACAGGGCTGTCTCACGTGCCACCTTGGTGGCAGTCGATCCTCGGCGTGAAAGTCGAGGCAGTGCAGGGAAAACAGGTTCCTCTGGAATGGACTGAGACATCTGGGGGACTCTTGGAATGGTGGAACGACGCTGGCGTACCTCTCGCCTTTCCTGTGGAGAGCGCCTCCTCTTGAGATGCGACGGGAACGCCCAGAATTCTTTCCCGGCCACCAGCGAAAGGATCCCTCATCACGAGCTACGAGCGGAAATGGGGCTCTTCTGGATGTGGGCCGGACCCTCGTGCTTCCTCTCGAGTGGAGACGGGTATGTCAGGCAACTTCTTGAGTTGCAGCAAGGGTGTGAAGGGCCTTTTGGAAGTTACAGACTGTAGGTTTGATTAGCTTCGAGAAGCCTCAACGGAAATGGGCCTCATCTCGCCTGGAGGGCAAAACCTCCTGGATTTTCTCGAGTTGCGGCAGGTGCTCTCGACTTACGACGGGGACCTCAGGGACCCTCTCTGGTGGCCTCAGGAAAGGCCAATCCCCATGCGAGTTGCTCGGGGGCCTCTAGGCATTCCTCTCCTTTCGATGCCGGGGCCTAAGACCTTGTGTGGAGTCGGGGCCAGAACCTGAGGATTCCTCTCCAGGGCTGACATGGATCTTGGGGTACTTCTGGAGTCTCCCCAGGGGAGTAAGTCCTCGTCTCGAATGGGGGCATGCACGTGCGCTTTCCTCCAGAGCAGTAGCAGCAGTGTCACCCTTCCTGTCGCGTGGATCAAGTAATCTGTGGCTTTCCCACGAGGCTTTCCCACAGGGCTGTCCCACGTGCCACCGTGGTGGGAGTCGATCCTCGGCGTGAAACTCGAGGCAGTGCAGGGAAAACAGGTTCCGCTGGAATGGACTGAGACATCTGGGGGACTCTGGGAATGGCGCAAAGACCCTGGAGTTCCTCTCGCCTTTCCTGTGGCGAGCGCCTCCTCTTGAGATGCGCCAGGAACGCCCAGAAATCTTTCCCGGGCAAGCAGCGAAAGGATCCCTCATCTCGAGCTACGAGGCGGAAACGGGACTCCTCTGGATGTGTGCAGGACCCGCGTGCTTCCTCTCGAGTGGAGACGGGTATGTCGGGGAGCTTCTTGAGTTGCAGCAAGGGTGTGAAGGACCTTTTGGAAGTTCCAGAGGTTAGGTGTGACTAGCCTTCAAAAGGAACAGCGGAAATGGGCCTCATCTTGCCTGGAGGGCAAAACCTCCTGGATTTTCTCGAGTTGCGGCAGGTGCTCTCTACTTATGACAGGGACATCAGGGACCCGCTCTGGTGGCCTCAGGAAAGGCCTGTCCCCATGTGAGTTGGTCGCGGGCCTCTCGGGATTCCTCTCCCTTGGATGCTGGAGCCTAAGACCTTGTGTGGAGTCGGGCCCGGAACCTGAGGATTCCTCTCCAGTGCTGACATGGATCTTGGGGTACTTCTGGAGTCTCCCCAGGGAAGTAAGTCCTCATTTCGAATGGGGGCATGCACGTGCCCTTTCCTCCAGAGCTGTAGCAGCAGTGTCACGCTTCCTATCAACTGCATCATGGTATCTGTGGCTTTCCCTCGAGGTTTTCCCACAAGGCTTTCCCATGAGGCTTTCCCACAGGGCTGTCCCATGTGCCACCGTGGTGTGAGTCAATCTGCGGCGTGAAAGTCGAGGCAGTGGAGGGAAAACACCTTCCTCTGGAATGGACTGGGACATCTGGGGGACTCTGAGAATGGTGGCACGACCCTGGAGTTCCTCTCGCCTTTCCTGTGGAGAGCGCCTCCTCTTGAGATGCGACAGGAACGCCCAGAATTCTTTCCCGACCAAGCAGGGAAAGGATCCCTCATCTGGAACTACAATGCGGAAACGGGGCTCCTCTTGATGTGGGCGGGACCATTGTGCTTCCTCTAGAGTGGACAGGGGTAGTCGGGGAACTTCTTGAGTTGCAGCAAGGGTGTGAAGGACCTTTTGGAAGTTCCAGAGGTTAGTTGTGATTAGTGTCGAGAAGCATCGGCGGAAATGGGCCTCATTTCGCCTGGAGGGGAGTACCTCCTGGATTTTCTCGAGTTGCGGCAGGTGCTCTCGTCTTACGACGGTGACTTAAGGCACCCGCTCTGGTGGCCTCAGGACTGGCCAGTCCCCATTCGAGTTGCTCGGGGGCCGCTCGGGATTCCTCTCCCTTCGATGCCGGGGCCTAAGACCTTGTGTGGAGTCGGAGGCGGAACCTGAGGATTCCTCTCCAGTGCTGACATGGATCTTGCGGTACTTCTGGAGTCTGCCCAGGAGAGTCAGTCCTCGTCTCGAGAGGGGGCATGCACGTGCGCTTTCCTCCTGAGCTGTAGTAGCAGTGTCACGCTTCCCGTCGTGTCGATCATGGGATCTGTGGCTTTCCCTCGAGGCTTTCCCATGAGGCTTTCCCACGAGGCTTTCCCACAGGGCTGTCTCACGTGCCACCCTGGTGTGAGTCGATCCTCGGCGTGAAAGTCGAGGCAGTTCAGGGAAAGGAGGTTCCTCAGGAATGGACTGGGACATCTGGGGGACTCTGGGAATGGTGGCACGACCCTGGAGTTCCTCTCGCCTTTCCTTTGGAGAGTGCCTGCTCTTGAGATGCGACGGGAACGCCGGGAATTCTTTCCCGACCAAGCAGGGAAAGGATCCCTCATCTCGAGCTACGAGGTGGAAACGGGGCTCCTCTGGATGTGGGCCGAACGCCGTGCTTTCTTTCGACTGGAGACGGGTATGTCGGGGAACTTCTTGAGTTGCAGTAAGGGTGTCAAGGACCCTTTGGAAGTTCCAGAGGTTAGATGTGATTAGCCTCGAGACGCCTCAGCCAAAATGGGCCACATCTCGCCCGGAGGGGGGAACCTCCTGGTTTTCTCGAGTTGCGGCTTGTGCTCTCGACTTACGACGGGGACCTCATGGACCCGCTCTGTTGGCCTCAGGAAAGGTCATTCCCCATGCGAGTTGCTCGGTGGCCTCTCAGGATTCCTCGCCCGTCGATGCCGGCGCCTAAGACCTTGTGTGGAGTCGGACCAGAACCTGAGGATTCCTCTCCCGTGCTCACATGGATCTTGGCGTACTTCTGGAGTCTCCCAAGGGGCGTCAGTCCTCGTCTCGAGTGGGGTCATGCAGGTGTGCTTTCCTCCTGAGCAGTAGCAGCAGTGTCTCGCTTCCCGTCTTGTGGATCAAGGGATCTGTGTCTTTCCCTCGAGGCTTTTCCATGGGCTTTCCCACAGGGCTATTCCACGTGCCACCATGCAGTGCTGGGAAAACAGGAACCTCCTTCCCCACATAGGGGGTACACTGTCCCCTTGGGCGTGTATCTCCGGGGCATTCGCGCTTGGGGGTTGCCACGGATGTTGGCCTCAGGCTCCACATGAGAAAAGCCCCTAATGGCATTAGCTGCCGGTCCAGACGCTGGCCCCTCAGGTCTCTGGCCGGAGCCTTGGGCTCCAGGCAACTCAAAGCCCTCGGGGCTGGTGCTCTGGGACTGCTGTAGGGAAAGGACGCCAGGAGCCCACGGAGGAGTTGGGGAGGCGCAGGTGGCATATGGAGGCGAGGACAGCGTGGGATCTAGGTGGAGGCGCTGGAGAGAGCGTCCGTTGTCCCGGAATGCCTCGGAGGAGCCAGCGGGGGACAGTCCAGGCCCAGGGACCTGTGGTATGTGAAAAGGTGGGAAACCCCAGAACAAGGCAGGCTGGGAAAGGGGGCGTGGGCGGCCAATTCAAAGGGACCTAGGGGGCGTTTCCTGGGCGGTGAGCTCCCTTGGCACTGCTGAGGGCCCCTGATTGATCCACCCGGGGTTGATCCCACCATCCGCTGCGAGGGAGGGCCACAAACCAAAGCCCCCGAACTGCCCACCCACCCCAACGGGGATCTTGGCGGTCCGGGGCACAGCTGTGCCCGGGAAAAGCCCACTCACTCCACGGGACTCCGTCCAGGGTCTCTGCTTGGAAAGAGGCCAGGGGCGGACCCCTCCATCTACGCACCCAAACCCTATTGACGTCAATGGGGGTGGAGACGCCTCCCGCTCTCCAGAGTCCTGGGCTGCTGGGTCCCCGCCCACTCGGCCAGCAGTCTGCAGCGCTCCTGTGTGCCTCTCCCACCATGGCTTCGTCCAGCTCCTCCAGCACCTCAAGCGGTACGTTTGCCCTCGGTCCCTGGGGTCGGATCACGTCTCAGGGGATTTGCGGGTGGCCCGGGCAAGGGCTCTCGGCCCACGTGTCGACCCCCGCTCCCGCCCGAGAACGGCGGGGACCCATCGGCCGGGCCCGGGGTTCCCAGGCGTCAGGTGTGCCCAAAGTTGGAGGGCGTTGCATCGTTCGTTCATCTTGCTCCTTTGGCACACACATGGCTTCTCCGTTCTCTTTTCTGGGAAGACAGTGTTGTTTTAGGGGGCGTGCTGCGGGAGTCAGGGGCCGGTGGGAGCGGGTGCTGTGCTGGGATGAGGCCCTTTATCCTCACATCTTCCTGTGGGAATGGGAGTCGGGGAGCTCTGTGGCCTTGCCGCCTTCAGTGGCTTCCTCTGCACACGGGCTTAGTGCCTTCTGCCTTCTGTCAGTCGTTACGGGGTTTGGGCTTCGCTTTGGCGGCCTTGGCCTTGGCCCTGGCCTGGGCCTTGGCCTTACCCTTGGCGTTGCCCTTGCCCTTGCCCTTGGCCTTCGGCTTGGCCTTCCCTAGGCCTTGTCCTTGGCCTTACCTTGTCCTTGCCCTTACCTTTTCCTTGCCCTTAAACTTAAACTTGACCTTGACTTTGACCTTGAACTTGACCTTGACTTTGACCTTGAACTTGAACTTGAACTTGAACTTGAACTTGACCTTGACCTTGAACTTGAACTTGACCTTGAACTTGACCTTGACTTTGACCTTGAACTTGAACTTGAACTTGAACTTGACCTTGACCTTGACCTTGACCTTGAACTTGAACTTGAACTTGACCTTGACCTTGACTTTGACCTTGAACTTGAACTTGAACTTGAACTTGACCTTGACTTTGACCTTGAACTTGAACTTGAACTTGAACTTGAACTTGACCTTGAACTTGAACTTGACCTTGACTTTGACCTTGACCTTGAACTTGAACTTGACCTTGACTTTGACCTTGAACTTGAACTTGAACTTGACCTTGACTTTGACGTTGAACTTGAACTTGAACTTGACCTTGACTTTGAACTTGAACTTGAACTTGAACTTGAACTTGACCTTGAACTTGAACTTGACCTTGACTTTGACCTTGACCTTGAACTTGAACTTGACCTTGACTTTGACCTTGAACTTGAACTTGAACTTGACCTTGACTTTGACCTTGAACTTGAACTTGAACTTGACCTTGACTTTGACGTTGAACTTGAACTTGAACTTGAACTTGATCTTGAACTTGAACTTGAACTTGAACTTGAACTTGACTTTGACCTTGACCTTGAACTTGAACTTGAACTTGACCTTGACTTTGACCTTGACCTTGAACTTGAACTTGACCTTGAACTTGAACTTGAACTTGAACTTGACCTTGACCTTGACCTTGAACTTGAACTTGAACTTGAACTTGACCTTGACCTTGACCTTGAACTTGAACTTGAACTTGACCTTGAACTTGAACTTGAACTTGACCTTGAACTTGAACTTGACCTTGACCTTGACCTTGAACTTGAACTTGAACTTGACCTTGAACTTGAACTTGAACTTGACCTTGAACTTGAACTTGACCTTGACCTTGAACTTGAACTTGACCAACAACGGGAGACCAGATTTGCTCAGAGCACCGGAGGTCCAGAGGCAGGGCCGTGTATCTCCCCTTCCCTTTGTGATCATTGCAAAGACATTCCTAGCTGATAGCGGGAGTGCCCATGAAGAAGCAAGCAGTGGGAGTGTGTTTGACACGACTGTGTGCCTCAACTCCACAAGGGGCCTTTCCTCTCGAAGTTGGCCCCATGTCCCCTTGGGGAGGGTGTCATGCCTCTTTTCTCCACACTGCCAAAGGGTGGAGCAAAGCTCGCTCTGTCAGAGGTACAAAAACAGCAATTGAATGGATTTTCAAGCTCTTGCTAGGCTGCACCCTTTCAGGGCCCACTTTACTGAAACAGGTGCTCTGTGGCCCCCGGTTGGGTATGCAGGTTCACAAACAGGGTGAGATCCTGTCCAAGCCAACAATTTTCCTGAAAGACCTAGGCTCACTAAAGCTCTCCTCCAGAGCAAAGGGGATAGAGGAGATGTATGGAGGAGTCTTTGCCTTTCCCTGTGAGTGTGGGGCTACTCCCTACGGCCCCAAGCTCAGGGATAACTGCCTCTAAGAAAGGAATGGCAAGAAGCGCTAATCTTGGAGGTTGGGACAGGGAGTTCGCAGCATGTGGGGAAAGAAAGACTTCTTCGGGGAAGAAGAGGCAACCACCGGGGGTGTGTTCGCAAGCCTCTATTTGGAAGGAACACGTTTGCTTATACAACTCAAGACCTCCAGATCTGCTCAGAGGACTGAAGTTCCAGAGACAGGGCCATGTATCTCCCCTTCCCTTTGAGATCCTTGCCAAGACATTCCTAGCAGATTGTCGGAGTGCCCATGAAGAAGCAAGCAGCGGGAGTGTGCTTGACATCACTGGCTGCCTACCTGGGCTCAGCTCCTCAAGGGGCCTTTCTCTCCTGGTAGGCCCTATGTCCCCTTTGGGAGAGGGTTGTGCCCTCTTCCCTCCACACTGCCAAAGGGTGGAGGTGGAGCAAACTCGTTCTCTCCGAGGTAAAAGAAAGACAAATTGGATGGATCTTTAAGCTCTTGCTATGCTGCACCCCTCCAGGACCCACTCGAGCAAAACAGGTGCCCTGTGGCCCCTAGGTCGGGTATGCAGGTTCACACACCGGGTGTGATCCCGTCAAAGCCAAGAATTTTCCTGACAGACCTAGGCTCACTAGAGCTCTCCTCCAGAGGAAAGGGGACAGAAAAGATGTGTGTGTGGAGGTGGCTCTGCCTTTCCAGGTCCCAATCTCAGGGATAACTGCCCCTAAGAAAGGAACTGCTGCTGCTGCTGCTGCTGCTGCTGCTGCTGCTGCTGCTGCTGCTGCTGCTGCTGCTAAGTTGGTTCAGTCGTGTTCGACTCTGTGCGACGCCATAGACGGTAGCCCACTAGGCTCCCCCGTCCCTGGGATTCTCCAGGCAAGAACAGTAAGTGGGTTGCCATTGCCTTCTCCAATGCATGAAAGTGAAAATGAAAGTGCAGTCGCTCAGTCGTGTCCGACCCTCAGCGACCCCATGGACTGCAGCCTACCAGGCTTCTCTGTCCATAGGATTTTCTGAAAGGAACTGCAAGAAGCACTTTTCCAGGAGGCTGGGAAAGGGAGTTTGCAGGATGTGGGGAAAGAGAGCCTCCTTCGGGGAAGAATAGGCGGCCACTTGTTTTGTGTTGCAAACCTCTATTTGGAAGGAACAGGTTAGCTTATACAAAGGGAGACCTCCAGATCTGCTCAGAGGACCGAAGTTGCAGAGGCAGGTCGGTGTATCTTCCCTTCACTTTGCGATCCTTGCAAAGACATTCCTTGCTGCTAGATGACTCAGCAAGGGCCTTTGAGACTGTTGTTTTCTTTCCTAGGTTCAAAGATTCCTTCAGTTCCTAATATAGATATCCTAGAAATGATATGACATCCGTGAAAATCTGATATGTCCTGGTCAAATGCTGTCAGTTATCATTCTAGTTATCATATTAAAGCATTTCAAGTCGCAGCAGTGACCAGATGACATTGTCAATTTCTATTTCATCAGGTTTTAACCATGTCCTCTGTGGTTTCACACTGATGCCTTTGCAGAAATACTGCTACTTCAAGATACATGGAAAATACTTTTTTTAAGCTTACTGATAATTTGTTTGTTTGTTTGCTTGTCTTCTGGTAAGCTGCTACCAGATGGAATTTAGTCTCCTCTCTAGGTTAAGAGAACTAAGTTTTCTTAGAATGCAATTTTTGATCACAGACTATGAGTTTCTCTACCTTTCATTGATTTATAATTGTTTTCATCATCTGTTTTTTTACTTCGGTAAAGTAAATAAGCCTTATTTAAGATTTTGGTACATGTAGGATGGACTAAGCTTTCCCCACTCTTGCAAGTTCCCTTAACCCTTCAGATTCTTCTCGTGGGACCAAGATCTCACTTTCCTCCAGAGGGACAATCCAAGCTTTTTATCAGTTGATCTGCCCCTGACATCAGAGTCAAGTTGAGCACGAGTTGGCCTATAATTTAGGCATGAAACTATGACTACATAAAGAAAAGGTGACTTTATGATTCAGGGATGGCCATGATATGCTTTGCACTTCAGAGAAAATGGGTTAAAATGATTTTTTTTTCCTTCAAAACTGCACACCCAGTTCTTTCAGCATATGCAATTGAAAACATCTAGTCATTAGGTCAGTTTTCATTCCAATCCCAAAGAAAGGCAATGACAAAGACTATTCAAGCTGCTGCACAATTGCACTCATCTCACACACTAGTAAAGTAATGCTCAAAATTCTCCAAGTTCACATGAACTGTGAACTTCCAGATGTTCAAGAGGGATTTAAAAAATGCAGAGAAACCAGAGATCAAATTGCCAACATCCACTGGATCATTGAAAAAGCAAGAGAGTTCCGGAAAAAAAAAACCATCTATTTCTGCTTTATTGACAATGCCAAAGCCTTTGACTGTGTGGATCACAAGAAGCTGGGAAAAATTCTGAAAGAGATGGGAATACCAGACCACCTGACCTGTCTCTTGAGAAACCTGTATGCAGGTCAGGAAGAAACAGTTCGAACTGGACATGGAACAACAGACTGGTTCTACATAGGAAAAGGAACATGTCAAGGCTGTATATTGTCACCCTGCTTATTTAACTTATATGCAGAGTACAGCATGAGAAACACTGGGCTGGAGGAAGCACACGCTGGAATCAAGGTTGCTGGGAGAAATATCAATAATCTCAGATATTCAGATGACACCACCCTTATGGCAGAAAGTGAAGAAGAGCTAAAGAGTCTCCTGATGAAAGTGAAAGAGGAGAGTGAAAAAGTTAGCTTAAAGCTCAGCATTCAGAAAACTACAATCATTGCATCCAGTCTCATCACTTCATGGCAAATAGATGGGAAAACATTGGAAACAGCAGCAGACTATTTTGGGGGGCTTGGAAATCACTGCAGGTGATGGCTGCCTCCATGAACTTAAAACATATTTATGACTTGGAAGAAAAGTGATGACCAAACTAGACAGCATATTAAAAAGCCGAGACGTTGCTTTGCCAACAAAGACCCATCCGGTCAAGGCTATGGTTTTTCCATATGTCATGGATGGATATGAAAGATGTACTATAAAGAAAGTGACAGCTGAAAATTTGATGCTTTTGAACAGTGGTGTTGGAGAAGATGCTTGTAGGTCGCTTAGACTACAAGGAGACGCAACCACTCCATCCTAAAGGAAATCAGGTCTGAATATCCATTGGAAGGACTAATACTGAACCTGAAACTCCAATACTTTGGCCACTTGATGTGAAGAGCTGACTCACTTGGAAGTTGCTTTGATTTGCCTATGAGTGTGGGAGCCCTCCCTGGGCAAAGGGCCTCAGGGGTCATTGCCACTGAATCATGACATCCAAGCAAGCGCATTCCAGCTGTGTGACATGCAGGAAGCAGGAGACTGGGAAAACTGTCTTCCTTAGAGGAAGGAAAGTCATCCACAGAGAGTGTGTTTTCAGGCCTCTCTTTGCAGCAAGTGTTTTGCTTCTCAGACATCAGAGCTGCAGGCTTGCTCTGAGGGCCTCAATTCCAGAGTCAGGGCTGTGTGTCTCACTGCACTTTCCAAGCATTGCAGACACATTCCTAGGTTGGAGCAGTGCTTCCCATGAGAAAGAAGCCTCGGGAGTGTGTCTGAGCGGGCTGAGTGCCATGCTAGGGTCACCTAGTCGAGGGCACCTTGCACATCCAATGGGCCCCAGGCGAGTAGCTATGGACCGGCCCCTCGGTTGAGATATCCCAAAGCAGGGAACAAAGCTAGCTCTGTCTGTCAGAAGGAGGAAAACAGCAATGGGATGGATTTTCAAGCAGTTGCTCAGTCACACCACGTGAGGGCTCCGCGGGAAAGAAATGCGAATTTTGGCCTCTAGGCCCAGTATCCAGATGTGTGCACAGGATATTTTCCCCACAGGATCCAAGAATGTTCCAGACAGACCTAAGCTCACTAGCTCTCTCCTGCAGAGGAAATGAAATATTGTTGCTGAACCACGAAAAGATGCTGGGATTCTTGGCTTATGGAGGAGAAGAATTCAATCCAGGGCCCAAGACGAGGCTTGATTGCTCAGAGCTTTTGTGCAATCGAGTCTTATTCAAGTAGAAAGGAGATAGAGAAAGCTTCTGACAGAGACATCACAAGGGGCAGAAAGTGTACCCCCTTGCTAGTGTTAGTAATGGAGTTATATACTCTCCAATAAGTTATTACAACGAACAAAAGAATGTCTGGAGGTTGTAAAGACTCACTAGACCTACTCCCATCATTTACATTTTAAGATAACAGGATTAGCCAGAAGGTTTTTCCAGAGACCGTCCTCAAGAAGGATGCATGATTGTTATGTAATCCGAAGGAATGTAGAGGGAAAAAAGTGTGCCCTTTCTTCCTCCTTGAGAATTCTAGACCCCTCTCTCCTTGGGGACCCTCGAACTTCTTATAAACCTGCCTTGGCAATGACTCTCTCCGAAACATGATTGAACAGCCGTTTGGAGCTTCCTTTGACTTTCCCTGGGAGGGAGGGAGCCCTCCCTGAGCACAGGGCCTCAGGGGCCATGGCCAATGAAAACTAATCTCCCAGTAAGTGCTTTTCAGCCCTGTGTGACTCTCAGCCCACAGGAGGCTGAGAAAACTCTCTTCCTTGGAGGAAGGAAAGGCAGCCCAAGAGTGTGTTTTCAGGCCTGTATCTTGCAGCAAGTGTTTGGCTTGTTAGACATAAGACCTGCAGGCCTGCTCCAACAGACTCCATTCCAGAATCAGGGCCTTGTGTCTCCCTGCAGTTTCCTGGCCTCGCAAACACATTCCTAGGGGAGAGCAGTCTTGCCCATGGGGAAGCAGGCTGCGGGAGTGTGTCTGAGGGGGCCAGGTGCCATGCTGGGGTCACCTGGTCGAGGGCACCTTGCACCTCCAATGGACCCCAGGCAAGGAGTTGCAGGCCACCACCTTGCTTCTGAAATCCCAAAGTGGGGAGCAAAGCTCGCTCTGTCAGAGGGAAGAAAACAGCAACAGGATGGATTTTCAAGCAGTTGCTAGGCTGTACTGCGTTAGGGCTCCAAGGAAGAAAAATGCAGATGTTAGCCCCTACGACTGGTATCCAGGTGGGCTCCCAGGATGATTTCCCCGCAGGATCCAAGAACGTTCCAGACAGACCTGGGCTCACTAGCTCCCTCCTGCAGAGGAAACATGATAGAACAGCTGTTTGGAGGTTGCTTTGACTTCCCCTGGGAGGGTAGGATCCCTCCCTGGGTGCAGGGCCTCAGGGGCCATTGCCGCTGAGAAATGCCCTCTAAGCCAGACCTTTCCAGCCTTGTATGACTCAGCACGGAGGAGACTGGAAAAGCTATCTTCCTTGGAGGAAGGAAAGGCAGCCCCAGAGAGTGTGTTTTCACACCTGTATCTCGCAGCAAGCGTTTGCCGTCTCAGACGTCAGACCTCCAGGCCTGCTCCAACGGCCTCAGTTCCAGAGTCAGGGCCGTGTGTCTCCCTGCATTTTCTGAGCCTTGGGAACACATTCCTAGGTCAGAACAGTCCTGCCCATGGGGAAGGAGGCTGCGGGAGTGTGTCTGAGGGGGTCGGGTGCCATGCTGGGGTCCAGTAGACCTGGTACCTCCAATAGACCCCAGGACAACAGCGGTGGGGCTCCCCCTGGCTTCCGAAATGCCAAAGCGAGAAGCAAAGCTAGCTCTATCAGAAGGAAGAAAAGAGCAATTAGATGGATGTTCAGGCTGTTGCTGGGCCGCACCACTTCAGGTTACCCCCCGAGAGGAGCAGGCGCCCTGTGGCCCCTCGGTCCCATATGCAGGTTAACACACAGGATGTGTCCCCATAGGAGCCAAGAATTTTCCTGACAGACCTAGGCTCACTAGAGCTCTCCTACAGGGCAAAAGGGATAGAACAGACTGTGGATGTGACTCTGCCTTTCCCAGCGAGCATGGGGCCCTCCCTACGGCCCCGGGCTCCAGGGAAAATTGTCCCTGAAAAATGACCTCCAAGAAGCGCTTTTCCAGCAGGCTGGGATGCAGAGTTCACAGGATGTGGGGAAAGTGATCGTCCTTCAGGGAAGAAGAGGCAGCCACCCAGTGTGTGTTTGCAAGCCTGTATTTGGAAGAAACTGGTTTGCTTCTTCAAGGGGAGACCTCCAGGTCTGCTCAGAGGACCGAAATTCCAGAGGCAGCACCATGCATCTCCCCTGTCCTTTCTGAGCCTTGGAAAGACATTCCTAGCTTATAGCGGTATTGCTCATGAAGAAGCAGGATGCAGGAATGTGTCAGACATGACTGGGTGCCTTCCTGGGTTCAGCTCCGTGAGGGGCCTTTCCACTCAAAGTAGGTCCCATGCCTCCTTGGGGAGGAAGTGGGGCCCGCTTGCCTCCAAATTGCCAAAGGCTGGAACAAAGCTAGTTCTATCAGAGGTAAGAAAAGAGCAATTGGATGGATGTGGAAGCTGTTGCTGGGCCGCACTGCTTCAGGCCCCCCACCCCTCCGGCCCCGAGAGAAACAGGCGCCCTGTGGCCCCTCGGTCCTGTATGCAGTTTCACACATAGAATGTGTCCCCATAGGAGCCAAGAATTTTCCTGACAGACCTAGGCTCACTAGAGCTCTCCTACAGAGCAAAGGGGATGGGACAGATGTGTGGCTGTGGCTCTGCCTTTCCCTGGGAGTGTGGAGCCACTCCCTATGGCCCCGGGCTCCAGGGGAAATTGCCCCTGAATAATGACCTCCAAGAAGCGCTTTTCCAACTGGCTGAGACGTGGAGTTCTCAGGATGCAGGGAAAGCGAGTGTCCCTTCGGGGAAGCAAAGGCAGTCACCTGTTATCATTACTTACTAGAATAGTAGGTACCTTCTCTGGTTGGGCAGAGGCCTTCCCTACCTGATCTGAAAAAGAAAATGAAGTAGCTCGCTGATTGGAGAAATAATTCCCAGACTTGGGTTTCCAACCAATATAGAATCCGACAATGGCCCTGTCTTTGTAGCCGCGTTAATTAACAGGTATGTGAAGCTCTAAATATCAGTGGAAATTACATACAGCATATAGGCCCCAGTGTTCTGGAATGGTGGAAAGAAACAACCAAACTCCTGAAGAGACTCTTTCAAAATGGATCATAGAGACTGACTGTACATGGATGGGCTTACTTCTGGCAGACTTACTCATATTACGGGTAACTGCACGTTCCCATTGTTGTTGTCCTTATGAAATTTTCTATGGGAGAACCCCCCACCCCAAATGAGGCAGGTGTTAGCAGATTTGCCACAAGTAAGGAGGTGGGATTTCACAGCAGCTGGAACAATTAGGTAAGGTAATAAATCAGGTAACTAAGTT
The DNA here is from genome assembly GCF_042477335.2 of Ovis canadensis. Classification (NCBI taxonomy): domain Eukaryota; kingdom Metazoa; phylum Chordata; class Mammalia; order Artiodactyla; family Bovidae; genus Ovis; species Ovis canadensis. Next base: position 1,443,743 of record NC_091262.1, on the reverse strand, counting down.
TGTGTAAAAAAAAATATCATTCCCCCTTGAGGAACAGATTCATGAATTTGTGCTCAGTGATCAGGTGTGGCTCAATGACTGGAAACACAATTCCTTGGCCTGACATCGGAAAGGTCCTTATACTGTTGTTTTAGCCACAATTCTGAAAGAGAAGGGAATACTAGACCACCTAACCTGCCTCTTGAGAAATCTGTATGACGGTCAGGAAGCAACAGTTAGAGCAGGACATGGAACAACATACTGGTTCCAAAAAGGAAAAGGAGTATGTCAAGGCTGTATATTGTCACCCTGTTTATTTAGCTTATATGCAGACTACATCATGAAAAATGCTGGGATGGAAGATACCTGAGCTGGAATCAAGATTGCCGGAAGAAATAGCAATAAACTTAGATATGCAGATGTCACCACCATTATGGCAGAATGGGAAGAGGAACGCGTATGTCGGGGAACTTCTTGAGTTGCAGCAAAGGTGTGAAGGACCCTTTCGAAGTTCCAGAGGTTAGGTGTGGTTAGTCTCGAGATGCCTCAGCAGAAATGGGCCTCATGGCGCCTGGAATGGAGAGGCTTCTAGATATTCCCCAGTTTCAGCAGGTGCTCTCAAGTTACCACGGGGACTTCAGGGACCCGCTCTGGCGGCCTCAGGAAAGGCCAGTCATCATGCGTGTTGCTAGGGGGCCTCTCGTGATTCCTCTCCCGTCGGTGCCGGGGCCTAAGACGTTGTGTGGAGTCGGGGCCGGAACCTGAGGATTCCTCACCAATGCCGACATGGATCTTGGGGTAATTATGGAGTCTCCCCAGGGGAGTCAGTCCTCGTCTCGAGAGGGGGCATGCAGGTGCGCTTTCCTCCTGATCTGTAGCAGCAGTGTCACGCTTCCCATCTCGTGAGTCATGGGATCTGTGGCTTTCCCTCCAGGATTTTCCACGAGTCTTTCCCACGAGGCTTTCCCACAGGGCTGTCCCAGGAGGCTTTCGCACAGGGCTGTCTCACGTGCCACCTTGGTGGCAGTCGATCCTTGGCGTGAAAGTCGAGGCAGTGCAGGGAAAACAGGTTCCTCTGGAATGGACTGAGACATCTGGGGGACTCTTGGAATGGTGGAACGACGCTGGCGTACCTCTCGCCTTTCTTGTGGAGAGCGCCTCCTCTTGAGATGCGACGGGAACGCCCAGAATTCTTTCCCGGCCACCAGCGAAAGGATCCCTCATCACGAGCTACGAGCGGAAATGGGGCTCTTCTGGATGTGGGCCGGACCCTCGTGCTTCCTCTCGAGTGGAGACGGGTATGTCAGGCAACTTCTTGAGTTGCAGCAAGGGTGTGAAGGGCCTTTTGGAAGTTACAGACTGTAGGTTTGATTAGCTTCGAGAAGCCTCAACGGAAAAGGGCCTCATCTCGCCTGGAGGGCAAAACCTCCTGGATTTTCTCGAGTTGCGGCAGGTGCTCTCGACTTACGACGGGGACCTCAGGGACCCTCTCTGGTGGCCTCAGGAAAGGCCAATCCCCATGCGAGTTGCTCGGGGGCCTCTAGGCATTCCTCTCCTTTCGATGCCGGGGCCTAAGACCTTGTGTGGAGTCGGGGCCAGAACCTGAGGATTCCTCTCCAGGGCTGACATGGATCTTGGGGTACTTCTGGAGTCTCCCCAGGGGAGTAAGTCCTCGTCTCGAATGGGGGCATGCACGTGCGCTTTCCTCCAGAGCAGTAGCAGCAGTGTCACCCTTCCTGTCGCGTGGATCAAGTAATCTGTGGCTTTCCCACGAGGCTTTCCCACAGGGCTGTCCCACGTGCCACCGTGGTGGGAGTCGATCCTCGGCGTGAAACTCGAGGCAGTGCAGGGAAAACAGGTTCCGCTGGAATGGACTGAGACATCTGGGGGACTCTGGGAATGGCGCAAAGACCCTGGAGTTCCTCTCACCTTTCCTGTGGAGAGCGCCTCCTCTTGAGATGCGCCAGGAACGCCCAGAAATCTTTCCCGGGCAAGCAGCGAAAGGATCCCTCATCTCGAGCTACGAGGCCGAAACGGGACTCCTCTGGATGTGTGCAGGACCCGCGTGCTTCCTCTCGAGTGGAGACGGGTATGTCGGGGAGCTTCTTGAGTTGCAGCAAGGGTGTGAAGGACCTTTTGGAAGTTCCAGAGGTTAGGTGTGACTAGCCTTCAAAAGGAACAGCGGAAATGGGCCTCATCTTGCCTGGAGGGCAAAACCTCCTGGATTTTCTCGAGTTGCGGCAGGTGCTCTCTACTTATGACAGGGACCTCAGGGACCCGCTCTGGTGGCCTCAGGAAAGGCCTGTCCCCATGTGAGTTGGTCGCGGGCCTCTCGGGATTCCTCTCCCTTGGATGCTGGAGCCTAAGACCTTGTGTGGAGTCGGGCCCGGAACCTGAGGATTCCTCTCCAGTGCTGACATGGATCTTGGGGTACTTCTGGAGTCTCCCCAGGGAAGTAAGTCCTCATTTCGAATGGGGGCATGCACGTGCCCTTTCCTCCAGAGCTGTAGCAGCAGTGTCACGCTTCCTATCAACTGCATCATGGTATCTGTGGCTTTCCCTCGAGGTTTTCCCACAAGGCTTTCCCATGAGGCTTTCCCACAGGGCTGTCCCATGTGCCACCGTGGTGTGAGTCGATCTGCGGCGTGAAAGTCGAGGCAGTGGAGGGAAAACACCTTCCTCTGGAATGGACTGAGACATCTGGGGGACTCTGAGAATGGTGGCACGACCCTGGAGTTCCTCTCGCCTTTCCTGTGGAGAGCGCCTCCTCTTGAGATGCGACAGGAACGCCCAGAATTCTTTCCCGACCAAGCAGGGAAAGGATCCCTCATCTGGAACTACAATGCGGAAACGGGGCTCCTCTTGATGTGGGCGGGACCATTGTGCTTCCTCTAGAGTGGACAGGGGTAGTCGGGGAACCTCTTGAGTTGCAGCAAGGGTGTGAAGGACCTTTTGGAAGTTCCAGAGGTTAGTTGTGATTAGTGTCGAGAAGCATCGGCGGAAATGGGCCTCATTTCGCCTGGAGGGGAGTACCTCCTGGATTTTCTCGAGTTGCGGCAGGTGCTCTCGTCTTACGACGGTGACTTAAGGCACCCGCTCTGGTGGCCTCAGGACTGGCCAGTCCCCATTCGAGTTGCTCGGGGGCCGCTCGGGATTCCTCTCCCTTCGATGCCGGGGCCTAAGACCTTGTGTGGAGTCGGAGGCGGAACCTGAGGATTCCTCTCCAGTGCTGACATGGATCTTGCGGTACTTCTGGAGTCTGCCCAGGAGAGTCAGTCCTCGTCTCGAGAGGGGGCATGCACGTGCGCTTTCCTCCCGAGCTGTAGTAGCAGTGTCACGCTTCCCGTCGTGTCGATCATGGGATCTGTGGCTTTCCCTCGAGGCTTTCCCATGAGGCTTTCCCACGAGGCTTTCCCACAGGGCTGTCTCACGTGCCACCCTGGTGTGAGTCGATCCTCGGCGTGAAAGTCGAGGCAGTGCAGGGAAAGGAGGTTCCTCAGGAATGGACTGGGACATCTGAGGGACTCTGGGAATGGTGGCACGACCCTGGAGTTCCTCTCGCCTTTCCTTTGGAGAGTGCCTGCTCTTGAGATGCGACGGGAACGCCGGGAATTCTTTCCCGACCAAGCAGGGAAAGGATCCCTCATCTCGAGCTACGAGGTGGAAACGGGGCTCCTCTGGATGTGGGCCGAACGCCGTGCTTTCTTTCGACTGGAGACGGGTATGTCAGGGAACTTCTTGAGTTGCAGTAAGGGTGTCAAGGACCCTTTGGAAGTTCCAGAGGTTAGATGTGATTAGCCTCGAGACGCCTCAGCCAAAATGGGCCACATCTCGCCCGGAGGGGGGAACCTCCTGGTTTTCTCGAGTTGCGGCTTGTGCTCTCGACTTACGACGGGGACCTCATGGACCCGCTCTGTTGGCCTCAGGAAAGGTCATTCCCCATGCGAGTTGCTCGGTGGCCTCTCAGGATTCCTCGCCCGTCGATGCCGGCGCCTAAGACCTTGTGTGGAGTCGGACCAGAACCTGAGGATTCCTCTCCCGTGCTCACATGGATCTTGGCGTACTTCTGGAGTCTCCCAAGGGGCGTCAGTCCTCGTCTCGAGTGGGGTCATGCAGGTGTGCTTTCCTCCTGAGCAGTAGCAGCAGTGTCTCGCTTCCCGTCTTGTGGATCAAGGGATCTGTGTCTTTCCCTCGAGGCTTTTCCATGGGCTTTCCCACAGGGCTATTCCACGTGCCACCATGCAGTGCTGGGAAAACAGGAACCTCCTTCCCCACATAGGGGGTACACTGTCCCCTTGGGCGTGTATCTCCGGGGCATTCGCGCTTGGGGGTTGCCACGGATGTTGGCCTCAGGCTCCACATGAGAAAAGCCCCTAATGGCATTAGCTGCCGGTCCAGACGCTGGCCCCTCAGGTCTCTGGCCGGAGCCTTGGGCTCCAGGCCACTCAAAGCCCTCGGGGCTGGTGCTCTGGGACTGCTGTAGGGAAAGGACGCCAGGAGCCCACGGAGGAGTTGGGGAGGCGCAGGTGGCATATGGAGGCGAGGACAGCGTGGGATCTAGGTGGAGGCGCTGGAGAGAGCGTCCGTTGTCCCGGAATGCCTCGGAGGAGCCAGCGGGGGACAGTCCAGGCCCAGGGACCTGTGGTATGTGAAAAGGTGGGAAACCCCAGAACAAGGCAGGCTGGGAAAGGGGGCGTGGGCGGCCAATTCAAAGGGACCTAGGGGGCGTTTCCTGGGCGGTGAGCTCCCTTGGCACTGCTGAGGGCCCCTGATTGATCCACCCGGGGTTGATCCCACCATCCGCTGCGAGGGAGGGCCACAAACCAAAGCCCCCGAACTGCCCACCCACCCCAACGGGGATCTTGGCGGTCCGGGGCACAGCTGTGCCCGGGAAAAGCCCACTCACTCCACGGGACTCCGTCCAGGGTCTCTGCTTGGAAAGAGGCCAGGGGCGGACCCCTCCATCTATGCACCCAAACCCTATTGACGTCAATGGGGGTGGAGACGCCTCCCGCTCTCCAGAGTCCTGGGCTGCTGGGTCCCCGCCCACTCGGCCAGCAGTCTGCAGCGCTCCTGTGTGCCTCTCCCACCATGGCTTCGTCCAGCTCCTCCAGCACCTCAAGCGGTACGTTTGCCCTCGGTCCCTGGGGTCGGATCACGTCTCAGGGGATTTGCGGGTGGCCCGGGCAAGGGCTCTCGGCCCACGTGTCGACCCCCGCTCCCGCCCGAGAACGGCGGGGACCCATCGGCCGGGCCCGGGGTTCCCAGGCGTCAGGTGTGCCCAAAGTTGGAGGGCGTTGCATCGTTCGTTCATCTTGCTCCTTTGGCACACACATGGCTTCTCCGTTCTCTTTTCTGGGAAGACAGTGTTGTTTTAGGGGGCGTGCTGCGGGAGTCAGGGGCCGGTGGGAGCGGGTGCTGTGCTGGGATGAGGCCCTTTATCCTCACATCTTCCTGTGGGAATGGGAGTCGGGGAGCTCTGTGGCCTTGCCGCCTTCAGTGGCTTCCTCTGCACACGGGCTTAGTGCCTTCTGCCTTCTGTCAGTCGTTACGGGGTTTGGGCTTCGCTTTGGCGGCCTTGGCCTTGGCCCTGGCCTGGGCCTTGGCCTTACCCTTGGCGTTGCCCTTGCCCTTGCCCTTGGCCTTCGGCTTGGCCTTCCCTAGGCCTTGTCCTTGGCCTTACCTTGTCCTTGCCCTTACCTTTTCCTTGCCCTTAAACTTAAACTTGACCTTGACTTTGACCTTGAACTTGACCTTGACTTTGACCTTGAACTTGAACTTGAACTTGAACTTGAACTTGACCTTGACCTTGAACTTGAACTTGACCTTGAACTTGACCTTGACTTTGACCTTGAACTTGAACTTGAACTTGAACTTGACCTTGACCTTGACCTTGACCTTGAACTTGAACTTGAACTTGACCTTGACCTTGACTTTGACCTTGAACTTGAACTTGAACTTGAACTTGACCTTGACTTTGACCTTGAACTTGAACTTGAACTTGAACTTGAACTTGACCTTGAACTTGAACTTGACCTTGACTTTGACCTTGACCTTGAACTTGAACTTGACCTTGACTTTGACCTTGAACTTGAACTTGAACTTGACCTTGACTTTGACGTTGAACTTGAACTTGAACTTGACCTTGACTTTGAACTTGAACTTGAACTTGAACTTGAACTTGACCTTGAACTTGAACTTGACCTTGACTTTGACCTTGACCTTGAACTTGAACTTGACCTTGACTTTGACCTTGAACTTGAACTTGAACTTGACCTTGACTTTGACCTTGAACTTGAACTTGAACTTGACCTTGACTTTGACGTTGAACTTGAACTTGAACTTGAACTTGATCTTGAACTTGAACTTGAACTTGAACTTGAACTTGACTTTGACCTTGACCTTGAACTTGAACTTGAACTTGACCTTGACTTTGACCTTGACCTTGAACTTGAACTTGACCTTGAACTTGAACTTGAACTTGAACTTGAACTTGACCTTGACCTTGAACTTGAACTTGACCTTGAACTTGACCTTGACTTTGACCTTGAACTTGAACTTGAACTTGACCTTGAACTTGAACTTGAACTTGAACTTGAACTTGAACTTGACCTTGACCTTGACCTTGAACTTGAACTTGAACTTGACCTTGAACTTGAACTTGAACTTGACCTTGAACTTGAACTTGACCTTGACCTTGAACTTGAACTTGACCAACAACGGGAGACCAGATTTGCTCAGAGCACCGGAGGTCCAGAGGCAGGGCCGTGTATCTCCCCTTCCCTTTGTGATCATTGCAAAGACATTCCTAGCTGATAGCGGGAGTGCCCATGAAGAAGCAAGCAGTGGGAGTGTGTTTGACACGACTGTGTGCCTCAACTCCACAAGGGGCCTTTCCTCTCGAAGTTGGCCCCATGTCCCCTTGGGGAGGGTGTCATGCCTCTTTTCTCCACACTGCCAAAGGGTGGAGCAAAGCTCGCTCTGTCAGAGGTACAAAAACAGCAATTGAATGGATTTTCAAGCTCTTGCTAGGCTGCACCCTTTCAGGGCCCACTTTACTGAAACAGGTGCTCTGTGGCCCCCGGTTGGGTATGCAGGTTCACAAACAGGGTGAGATCCTGTCCAAGCCAACAATTTTCCTGAAAGACCTAGGCTCACTAAAGCTCTCCTCCAGAGCAAAGGGGATAGAGGAGATGTATGGAGGAGTCTTTGCCTTTCCCTGTGAGTGTGGGGCTACTCCCTACGGCCCCAAGCTCAGGGATAACTGCCTCTAAGAAAGGAATGGCAAGAAGCGCTAATCTTGGAGGTTGGGACAGGGAGTTCGCAGCATGTGGGGAAAGAAAGACTTCTTCGGGGAAGAAGAGGCAACCACCGGGGGTGTGTTCGCAAGCCTCTATTTGGAAGGAACACGTTTGCTTATACAACTCAAGACCTCCAGATCTGCTCAGAGGACTGAAGTTCCAGAGACAGGGCCATGTATCTCCCCTTCCCTTTGAGATCCTTGCCAAGACATTCCTAGCAGATTGTCGGAGTGCCCATGAAGAAGCAAGCAGCGGGAGTGTGCTTGACATCACTGGCTGCCTACCTGGGCTCAGCTCCTCAAGGGGCCTTTCTCTCCTGGTAGGCCCTATGTCCCCTTTGGGAGAGGGTTGTGCCCTCTTCCCTCCACACTGCCAAAGGGTGGAGGTGGAGCAAACTCGTTCTCTCCGAGGTAAAAGAAAGACAAATTGGATGGATCTTTAAGCTCTTGCTATGCTGCACCCCTCCAGGACCCACTCGAGCAAAACAGGTGCCCTGTGGCCCCTAGGTCGGGTATGCAGGTTCACACACCGGGTGTGATCCCGTCAAAGCCAAGAATTTTCCTGACAGACCTAGGCTCACTAGAGCTCTCCTCCAGAGGAAAGGGGACAGAAAAGATGTGTGTGTGGAGGTGGCTCTGCCTTTCCAGGTCCCAATCTCAGGGATAACTGCCCCTAAGAAAGGAACTGCTGCTGCTGCTGCTGCTGCTGCTGCTGCTGCTGCTGCTGCTGCTGCTGCTGCTAAGTTGGTTCAGTCGTGTTCGACTCTGTGCGACGCCATAGACGGTAGCCCACTAGGCTCCCCCGTCCCTGGGATTCTCCAGGCAAGAACAGTAAGTGGGTTGCCATTGCCTTCTCCAATGCATGAAAGTGAAAATGAAAGTGCAGTCGCTCAGTCGTGTCCGACCCTCAGCGACCCCATGGACTGCAGCCTACCAGGCTTCTCTGTCCATAGGATTTTCTGAAAGGAACTGCAAGAAGCACTTTTCCAGGAGGCTGGGAAAGGGAGTTTGCAGGATGTGGGGAAAGAGAGCCTCCTTCGGGGAAGAATAGGCGGCCACTTGTTTTGTGTTGCAAACCTCTATTTGGAAGGAACAGGTTAGCTTATACAAAGGGAGACCTCCAGATCTGCTCAGAGGACCGAAGTTGCAGAGGCAGGTCGGTGTATCTTCCCTTCACTTTGCGATCCTTGCAAAGACATTCCTTGCTGCTAGATGACTCAGCAAGGGCCTTTGAGACTGTTGTTTTCTTTCCTAGGTTCAAAGATTCCTTCAGTTCCTAATATAGATATCCTAGAAATGATATGACATCCGTGAAAATCTGATATGTCCTGGTCAAATGCTGTCAGTTATCATTCTAGTTATCATATTAAAGCATTTCAAGTCGCAGCAGTGACCAGATGACATTGTCAATTTCTATTTCATCAGGTTTTAACCATGTCCTCTGTGGTTTCACACTGATGCCTTTGCAGAAATACTGCTACTTCAAGATACATGGAAAATACTTTTTTTAAGCTTACTGATAATTTGTTTGTTTGTTTGCTTGTCTTCTGGTAAGCTGCTACCAGATGGAATTTAGTCTCCTCTCTAGGTTAAGAGAACTAAGTTTTCTTAGAATGCAATTTTTGATCACAGACTATGAGTTTCTCTACCTTTCATTGATTTATAATTGTTTTCATCATCTGTTTTTTTACTTCGGTAAAGTAAATAAGCCTTATTTAAGATTTTGGTACATGTAGGATGGACTAAGCTTTCCCCACTCTTGCAAGTTCCCTTAACCCTTCAGATTCTTCTCGTGGGACCAAGATCTCACTTTCCTCCAGAGGGACAATCCAAGCTTTTTATCAGTTGATCTGCCCCTGACATCAGAGTCAAGTTGAGCACGAGTTGGCCTATAATTTAGGCATGAAACTATGACTACATAAAGAAAAGGTGACTTTATGATTCAGGGATGGCCATGATATGCTTTGCACTTCAGAGAAAATGGGTTAAAATGATTTTTTTTTCCTTCAAAACTGCACACCCAGTTCTTTCAGCATATGCAATTGAAAACATCTAGTCATTAGGTCAGTTTTCATTCCAATCCCAAAGAAAGGCAATGACAAAGACTATTCAAGCTGCTGCACAATTGCACTCATCTCACACACTAGTAAAGTAATGCTCAAAATTCTCCAAGTTCACATGAACTGTGAACTTCCAGATGTTCAAGAGGGATTTAAAAAATGCAGAGAAACCAGAGATCAAATTGCCAACATCCACTGGATCATTGAAAAAGCAAGAGAGTTCCGGAAAAAAAAAACCATCTATTTCTGCTTTATTGACAATGCCAAAGCCTTTGACTGTGTGGATCACAAGAAGCTGGGAAAAATTCTGAAAGAGATGGGAATACCAGACCACCTGACCTGTCTCTTGAGAAACCTGTATGCAGGTCAGGAAGAAACAGTTCGAACTGGACATGGAACAACAGACTGGTTCTACATAGGAAAAGGAACATGTCAAGGCTGTATATTGTCACCCTGCTTATTTAACTTATATGCAGAGTACAGCATGAGAAACACTGGGCTGGAGGAAGCACACGCTGGAATCAAGGTTGCTGGGAGAAATATCAATAATCTCAGATATTCAGATGACACCACCCTTATGGCAGAAAGTGAAGAAGAGCTAAAGAGTCTCCTGATGAAAGTGAAAGAGGAGAGTGAAAAAGTTAGCTTAAAGCTCAGCATTCAGAAAACTACAATCATTGCATCCAGTCTCATCACTTCATGGCAAATAGATGGGAAAACATTGGAAACAGCAGCAGACTATTTTGGGGGGCTTGGAAATCACTGCAGGTGATGGCTGCCTCCATGAACTTAAAACATATTTATGACTTGGAAGAAAAGTGATGACCAAACTAGACAGCATATTAAAAAGCCGAGACGTTGCTTTGCCAACAAAGACCCATCCGGTCAAGGCTATGGTTTTTCCATATGTCATGGATGGATATGAAAGATGTACTATAAAGAAAGTGACAGCTGAAAATTTGATGCTTTTGAACAGTGGTGTTGGAGAAGATGCTTGTAGGTCGCTTAGACTACAAGGAGACGCAACCACTCCATCCTAAAGGAAATCAGGTCTGAATATCCATTGGAAGGACTAATACTGAACCTGAAACTCCAATACTTTGGCCACTTGATGTGAAGAGCTGACTCACTTGGAAGTTGCTTTGATTTGCCTATGAGTGTGGGAGCCCTCCCTGGGCAAAGGGCCTCAGGGGTCATTGCCACTGAATCATGACATCCAAGCAAGCGCATTCCAGCTGTGTGACATGCAGGAAGCAGGAGACTGGGAAAACTGTCTTCCTTAGAGGAAGGAAAGTCATCCACAGAGAGTGTGTTTTCAGGCCTCTCTTTGCAGCAAGTGTTTTGCTTCTCAGACATCAGAGCTGCAGGCTTGCTCTGAGGGCCTCAATTCCAGAGTCAGGGCTGTGTGTCTCACTGCACTTTCCAAGCATTGCAGACACATTCCTAGGTTGGAGCAGTGCTTCCCATGAGAAAGAAGCCTCGGGAGTGTGTCTGAGCGGGCTGAGTGCCATGCTAGGGTCACCTAGTCGAGGGCACCTTGCACATCCAATGGGCCCCAGGCGAGTAGCTATGGACCGGCCCCTCGGTTGAGATATCCCAAAGCAGGGAACAAAGCTAGCTCTGTCTGTCAGAAGGAGGAAAACAGCAATGGGATGGATTTTCAAGCAGTTGCTCAGTCACACCACGTGAGGGCTCCGCGGGAAAGAAATGCGAATTTTGGCCTCTAGGCCCAGTATCCAGATGTGTGCACAGGATATTTTCCCCACAGGATCCAAGAATGTTCCAGACAGACCTAAGCTCACTAGCTCTCTCCTGCAGAGGAAATGAAATATTGTTGCTGAACCACGAAAAGATGCTGGGATTCTTGGCTTATGGAGGAGAAGAATTCAATCCAGGGCCCAAGACGAGGCTTGATTGCTCAGAGCTTTTGTGCAATCGAGTCTTATTCAAGTAGAAAGGAGATAGAGAAAGCTTCTGACAGAGACATCACAAGGGGCAGAAAGTGTACCCCCTTGCTAGTGTTAGTAATGGAGTTATATACTCTCCAATAAGTTATTACAACGAACAAAAGAATGTCTGGAGGTTGTAAAGACTCACTAGACCTACTCCCATCATTTACATTTTAAGATAACAGGATTAGCCAGAAGGTTTTTCCAGAGACCGTCCTCAAGAAGGATGCATGATTGTTATGTAATCCGAAGGAATGTAGAGGGAAAAAAGTGTGCCCTTTCTTCCTCCTTGAGAATTCTAGACCCCTCTCTCCTTGGGGACCCTCGAACTTCTTATAAACCTGCCTTGGCAATGACTCTCTCCGAAACATGATTGAACAGCCGTTTGGAGCTTCCTTTGACTTTCCCTGGGAGGGAGGGAGCCCTCCCTGAGCACAGGGCCTCAGGGGCCATGGCCAATGAAAACTAATCTCCCAGTAAGTGCTTTTCAGCCCTGTGTGACTCTCAGCCCACAGGAGGCTGAGAAAACTCTCTTCCTTGGAGGAAGGAAAGGCAGCCCAAGAGTGTGTTTTCAGGCCTGTATCTTGCAGCAAGTGTTTGGCTTGTTAGACATAAGACCTGCAGGCCTGCTCCAACAGACTCCATTCCAGAATCAGGGCCTTGTGTCTCCCTGCAGTTTCCTGGCCTCGCAAACACATTCCTAGGGGAGAGCAGTCTTGCCCATGGGGAAGCAGGCTGCGGGAGTGTGTCTGAGGGGGCCAGGTGCCATGCTGGGGTCACCTGGTCGAGGGCACCTTGCACCTCCAATGGACCCCAGGCAAGGAGTTGCAGGCCACCACCTTGCTTCTGAAATCCCAAAGTGGGGAGCAAAGCTCGCTCTGTCAGAGGGAAGAAAACAGCAACAGGATGGATTTTCAAGCAGTTGCTAGGCTGTACTGCGTTAGGGCTCCAAGGAAGAAAAATGCAGATGTTAGCCCCTACGACTGGTATCCAGGTGGGCTCCCAGGATGATTTCCCCGCAGGATCCAAGAACGTTCCAGACAGACCTGGGCTCACTAGCTCCCTCCTGCAGAGGAAACATGATAGAACAGCTGTTTGGAGGTTGCTTTGACTTCCCCTGGGAGGGTAGGATCCCTCCCTGGGTGCAGGGCCTCAGGGGCCATTGCCGCTGAGAAATGCCCTCTAAGCCAGACCTTTCCAGCCTTGTATGACTCAGCACGGAGGAGACTGGAAAAGCTATCTTCCTTGGAGGAAGGAAAGGCAGCCCCAGAGAGTGTGTTTTCACACCTGTATCTCGCAGCAAGCGTTTGCCGTCTCAGACGTCAGACCTCCAGGCCTGCTCCAACGGCCTCAGTTCCAGAGTCAGGGCCGTGTGTCTCCCTGCATTTTCTGAGCCTTGGGAACACATTCCTAGGTCAGAACAGTCCTGCCCATGGGGAAGGAGGCTGCGGGAGTGTGTCTGAGGGGGTCGGGTGCCATGCTGGGGTCCAGTAGACCTGGTACCTCCAATAGACCCCAGGACAACAGCGGTGGGGCTCCCCCTGGCTTCCGAAATGCCAAAGCGAGAAGCAAAGCTAGCTCTATCAGAAGGAAGAAAAGAGCAATTAGATGGATGTTCAGGCTGTTGCTGGGCCGCACCACTTCAGGTTACCCCCCGAGAGGAGCAGGCGCCCTGTGGCCCCTCGGTCCCATATGCAGGTTAACACACAGGATGTGTCCCCATAGGAGCCAAGAATTTTCCTGACAGACCTAGGCTCACTAGAGCTCTCCTACAGGGCAAAAGGGATAGAACAGACTGTGGATGTGACTCTGCCTTTCCCAGCGAGCATGGGGCCCTCCCTACGGCCCCGGGCTCCAGGGAAAATTGTCCCTGAAAAATGACCTCCAAGAAGCGCTTTTCCAGCAGGCTGGGATGCAGAGTTCACAGGATGTGGGGAAAGTGATCGTCCTTCAGGGAAGAAGAGGCAGCCACCCAGTGTGTGTTTGCAAGCCTGTATTTGGAAGAAACTGGTTTGCTTCTTCAAGGGGAGACCTCCAGGTCTGCTCAGAGGACCGAAATTCCAGAGGCAGCACCATGCATCTCCCCTGTCCTTTCTGAGCCTTGGAAAGACATTCCTAGCTTATAGCGGTATTGCTCATGAAGAAGCAGGATGCAGGAATGTGTCAGACATGACTGGGTGCCTTCCTGGGTTCAGCTCCGTGAGGGGCCTTTCCACTCAAAGTAGGTCCCATGCCTCCTTGGGGAGGAAGTGGGGCCCGCTTGCCTCCAAATTGCCAAAGGCTGGAACAAAGCTAGTTCTATCAGAGGTAAGAAAAGAGCAATTGGATGGATGTGGAAGCTGTTGCTGGGCCGCACTGCTTCAGGCCCCCCACCCCTCCGGCCCCGAGAGAAACAGGCGCCCTGTGGCCCCTCGGTCCTGTATGCAGTTTCACACATAGAATGTGTCCCCATAGGAGCCAAGAATTTTCCTGACAGACCTAGGCTCACTAGAGCTCTCCTACAGAGCAAAGGGGATGGGACAGATGTGTGGCTGTGGCTCTGCCTTTCCCTGGGAGTGTGGAGCCACTCCCTATGGCCCCGGGCTCCAGGGGAAATTGCCCCTGAATAATGACCTCCAAGAAGCGCTTTTCCAACTGGCTGAGACGTGGAGTTCTCAGGATGCAGGGAAAGCGAGTGTCCCTTCGGGGAAGCAAAGGCAGTCACCTGTTATCATTACTTACTAGAATAGTAGGTACCTTCTCTGGTTGGGCAGAGGCCTTCCCTACCTGATCTGAAAAAGAAAATGAAGTAGCTCGCTGATTTGAGAAATAATTCCCAGACTTGGGTTTCCAACCAGTATAGAATCCGACAATGGCCCTGTCTTTGTAGCCGCGTTAATTAACAGGTATGTGAAGCTCTAAATATCAGTGGAAATTACATACAGCATATAGGCCCCAGTGTTCTGGAATGGTGGAAAGAAACAACCAAACTCCTGAAGAGACTCTTTCAAAATGGATCATAGAGACTGACTGTACATGGATGGGCTTACTTCTGGCAGACTTACTCATATTACGGGTAACTGCACGTTCCCATTGTTGTTGTCCTTATGAAATTTTCTATGGGAGAACCCCCCACCCCAAATGAGGCAGGTGTTAGCAGATTTGCCACAAGTAAGGAGGTGGGATTTCACAGCAGCTGGAACAATTAGGTAAGGTAATAAATCAGGTAACTAAGTTTGTGTAAAAAAAAATATCATTCCCCCTTGAGGAACAGATTCATGAATTTGTGCTCAGTGATCAGGTGTGGCTCAATGACTGGAAACACAATTCCTTGGCCTGACATCGGAAAGGTCCTTATACTGTTGTTTTAGCCACAATTCTGAAAGAGAAGGGAATACTAGACCACCTAACCTGCCTCTTGAGAAATCTGTATGACGGTCAGGAAGCAACAGTTAGAGCAGGACATGGAACAACATACTGGTTCCAAAAAGGAAAAGGAGTATGTCAAGGCTGTATATTGTCACCCTGTTTATTTAGCTTATATGCAGACTACATCATGAAAAATGCTGGGATGGAAGATACCTGAGCTGGAATCAAGATTGCCGGAAGAAATAGCAATAAACTTAGATATGCAGATGTCACCACCATTATGGCAGAATGGGAAGAGGAACGCGTATGTCGGGGAACTTCTTGAGTTGCAGCAAAGGTGTGAAGGACCCTTTCGAAGTTCCAGAGGTTAGGTGTGGTTAGTCTCGAGATGCCTCAGCAGAAATGGGCCTCATGGCGCCTGGAATGGAGAGGCTTCTAGATATTCCCCAGTTTCAGCAGGTGCTCTCAAGTTACCACGGGGACTTCAGGGACCCGCTCTGGCGGCCTCAGGAAAGGCCAGTCATCATGCGTGTTGCTAGGGGGCCTCTCGTGATTCCTCTCCCGTCGGTGCCGGGGCCTAAGACGTTGTGTGGAGTCGGGGCCGGAACCTGAGGATTCCTCACCAATGCCGACATGGATCTTGGGGTAATTATGGAGTCTCCCCAGGGGAGTCAGTCCTCGTCTCGAGAGGGGGCATGCAGGTGCGCTTTCCTCCTGATCTGTAGCAGCAGTGTCACGCTTCCCATCTCGTGAGTCATGGGATCTGTGGCTTTCCCTCCAGGATTTTCCACGAGTCTTTCCCACGAGGCTTTCCCACAGGGCTGTCCCAGGAGGCTTTCGCACAGGGCTGTCTCACGTGCCACCTTGGTGGCAGTCGATCCTCGGCGTGAAAGTCGAGGCAGTGCAGGGAAAACAGGTTCCTCTGGAATGGACTGAGACATCTGGGGGACTCTTGGAATGGTGGAACGACGCTGGCGTACCTCTAGCCTTTCCTGTGGAGAGCGCCTCCTCTTGAGATGCGACGGGAACGCCCAGAATTCTTTCCCGGCCACCAGCGAAAGGATCCCTCATCACGAGCTACGAGCGGAAATGGGGCTCTTCTGGATGTGGGCCGGACCCTCGTGCTTCCTCTCGAGTGGAGACGGGTATGTCAGGCAACTTCTTGAGTTGCAGCAAGGGTGTGAAGGGCCTTTTGGAAGTTACAGACTGTAGGTTTGATTAGCTTCGAGAAGCCTCAACGGAAATGGGCCTCATCTCGCCTGGAGGGCAAAACCTCCTGGATTTTCTCGAGTTGCGGCAGGTGCTCTCGACTTACGACGGGGACCTCAGGGACCCTCTCTGGTGGCCTCAGGAAAGGCCAATCCCCATGCGAGTTGCTCGGGGGCCTCTAGGCATTCCTCTCCTTTCGATGCCGGGGCCTAAGACCTTGTGTGGAGTCGGGGCCAGAACCTGAGGATTCCTCTCCAGGGCTGACATGGATCTTGGGGTACTTCTGGAGTCTCCCCAGGGGAGTAAGTCCTCGTCTCGAATGGGGGCATGCACGTGCGCTTTCCTCCAGAGCAGTAGCAGCAGTGTCACCCTTCCTGTCGCGTGGATCAAGTAATCTGTGGCTTTCCCACGAGGCTTTCCCACAGGGCTGTCCCACGTGCCACCGTGGTGGGAGTCGATCCTCGGCGTGAAACTCGAGGCAGTGCAGGGAAAACAGGTTCCGCTGGAATGGACTGAGACATCTGGGGGACTCTGGGAATGGCGCAAAGACCCTGGAGTTCCTCTCGCCTTTCCTGTGGCGAGCGCCTCCTCTTGAGATGCGCCAGGAACGCCCAGAAATCTTTCCCGGGCAAGCAGCGAAAGGATCCCTCATCTCGAGCTACGAGGCGGAAACGGGACTCCTCTGGATGTGTGCAGGACCCGCGTGCTTCCTCTCGAGTGGAGACGGGTATGTCGGGGAGCTTCTTGAGTTGCAGCAAGGGTGTGAAGGACCTTTTGGAAGTTCCAGAGGTTAGGTGTGACTAGCCTTCAAAAGGAACAGCGGAAATGGGCCTCATCTTGCCTGGAGGGCAAAACCTCCTGGATTTTCTCGAGTTGCGGCAGGTGCTCTCTACTTATGACAGGGACATCAGGGACCCGCTCTGGTGGCCTCAGGAAAGGCCTGTCCCCATGTGAGTTGGTCGCGGGCCTCTCGGGATTCCTCTCCCTTGGATGCTGGAGCCTAAGACCTTGTGTGGAGTCGGGCCCGGAACCTGAGGATTCCTCTCCAGTGCTGACATGGATCTTGGGGTACTTCTGGAGTCTCCCCAGGGAAGTAAGTCCTCATTTCGAATGGGGGCATGCACGTGCCCTTTCCTCCAGAGCTGTAGCAGCAGTGTCACGCTTCCTATCAACTGCATCATGGTATCTGTGGCTTTCCCTCGAGGTTTTCCCACAAGGCTTTCCCATGAGGCTTTCCCACAGGGCTGTCCCATGTGCCACCGTGGTGTGAGTCAATCTGCGGCGTGAAAGTCGAGGCAGTGGAGGGAAAACACCTTCCTCTGGAATGGACTGGGACATCTGGGGGACTCTGAGAATGGTGGCACGACCCTGGAGTTCCTCTCGCCTTTCCTGTGGAGAGCGCCTCCTCTTGAGATGCGACAGGAACGCCCAGAATTCTTTCCCGACCAAGCAGGGAAAGGATCCCTCATCTGGAACTACAATGCGGAAACGGGGCTCCTCTTGATGTGGGCGGGACCATTGTGCTTCCTCTAGAGTGGACAGGGGTAGTCGGGGAACTTCTTGAGTTGCAGCAAGGGTGTGAAGGACCTTTTGGAAGTTCCAGAGGTTAGTTGTGATTAGTGTCGAGAAGCATCGGCGGAAATGGGCCTCATTTCGCCTGGAGGGGAGTACCTCCTGGATTTTCTCGAGTTGCGGCAGGTGCTCTCGTCTTACGACGGTGACTTAAGGCACCCGCTCTGGTGGCCTCAGGACTGGCCAGTCCCCATTCGAGTTGCTCGGGGGCCGCTCGGGATTCCTCTCCCTTCGATGCCGGGGCCTAAGACCTTGTGTGGAGTCGGAGGCGGAACCTGAGGATTCCTCTCCAGTGCTGACATGGATCTTGCGGTACTTCTGGAGTCTGCCCAGGAGAGTCAGTCCTCGTCTCGAGAGGGGGCATGCACGTGCGCTTTCCTCCTGAGCTGTAGTAGCAGTGTCACGCTTCCCGTCGTGTCGATCATGGGATCTGTGGCTTTCCCTCGAGGCTTTCCCATGAGGCTTTCCCACGAGGCTTTCCCACAGGGCTGTCTCACGTGCCACCCTGGTGTGAGTCGATCCTCGGCGTGAAAGTCGAGGCAGTTCAGGGAAAGGAGGTTCCTCAGGAATGGACTGGGACATCTGGGGGACTCTGGGAATGGTGGCACGACCCTGGAGTTCCTCTCGCCTTTCCTTTGGAGAGTGCCTGCTCTTGAGATGCGACGGGAACGCCGGGAATTCTTTCCCGACCAAGCAGGGAAAGGATCCCTCATCTCGAGCTACGAGGTGGAAACGGGGCTCCTCTGGATGTGGGCCGAACGCCGTGCTTTCTTTCGACTGGAGACGGGTATGTCGGGGAACTTCTTGAGTTGCAGTAAGGGTGTCAAGGACCCTTTGGAAGTTCCAGAGGTTAGATGTGATTAGCCTCGAGACGCCTCAGCCAAAATGGGCCACATCTCGCCCGGAGGGGGGAACCTCCTGGTTTTCTCGAGTTGCGGCTTGTGCTCTCGACTTACGACGGGGACCTCATGGACCCGCTCTGTTGGCCTCAGGAAAGGTCATTCCCCATGCGAGTTGCTCGGTGGCCTCTCAGGATTCCTCGCCCGTCGATGCCGGCGCCTAAGACCTTGTGTGGAGTCGGACCAGAACCTGAGGATTCCTCTCCCGTGCTCACATGGATCTTGGCGTACTTCTGGAGTCTCCCAAGGGGCGTCAGTCCTCGTCTCGAGTGGGGTCATGCAGGTGTGCTTTCCTCCTGAGCAGTAGCAGCAGTGTCTCGCTTCCCGTCTTGTGGATCAAGGGATCTGTGTCTTTCCCTCGAGGCTTTTCCATGGGCTTTCCCACAGGGCTATTCCACGTGCCACCATGCAGTGCTGGGAAAACAGGAACCTCCTTCCCCACATAGGGGGTACACTGTCCCCTTGGGCGTGTATCTCCGGGGCATTCGCGCTTGGGGGTTGCCACGGATGTTGGCCTCAGGCTCCACATGAGAAAAGCCCCTAATGGCATTAGCTGCCGGTCCAGACGCTGGCCCCTCAGGTCTCTGGCCGGAGCCTTGGGCTCCAGGCCACTCAAAGCCCTCGGGGCTGGTGCTCTGGGACTGCTGTAGGGAAAGGACGCCAGGAGCCCACGGAGGAGTTGGGGAGGCGCAGGTGGCATATGGAGGCGAGGACAGCGTGGGATCTAGGTGGAGGCGCTGGAGAGAGCGTCCGTTGTCCCGGAATGCCTCGGAGGAGCCAGCGGGGGACAGTCCAGGCCCAGGGACCTGTGGTATGTGAAAAGGTGGGAAACCCCAGAACAAGGCAGGCTGGGAAAGGGGGCGTGGGCGGCCAATTCAAAGGGACCTAGGGGGCGTTTCCTGGGCGGTGAGCTCCCTTGGCACTGCTGAGGGCCCCTGATTGATCCACCCGGGGTTGATCCCACCATCCGCTGCGAGGGAGGGCCACAAACCAAAGCCCCCGAACTGCCCACCCACCCCAACGGGGATCTTGGCGGTCCGGGGCACAGCTGTGCCCGGGAAAAGCCCACTCACTCCACGGGACTCCGTCCAGGGTCTCTGCTTGGAAAGAGGCCAGGGGCGGACCCCTCCATCTACGCACCCAAACCCTATTGACGTCAATGGGGGTGGAGACGCCTCCCGCTCTCCAGAGTCCTGGGCTGCTGGGTCCCCGCCCACTCGGCCAGCAGTCTGCAGCGCTCCTGTGTGCCTCTCCCACCATGGCTTCGTCCAGCTCCTCCAGCACCTCAAGCGGTACGTTTGCCCTCGGTCCCTGGGGTCGGATCACGTCTCAGGGGATTTGCGGGTGGCCCGGGCAAGGGCTCTCGGCCCACGTGTCGACCCCCGCTCCCGCCCGAGAACGGCGGGGACCCATCGGCCGGGCCCGGGGTTCCCAGGCGTCAGGTGTGCCCAAAGTTGGAGGGCGTTGCATCGTTCGTTCATCTTGCTCCTTTGGCACACACATGGCTTCTCCGTTCTCTTTTCTGGGAAGACAGTGTTGTTTTAGGGGGCGTGCTGCGGGAGTCAGGGGCCGGTGGGAGCGGGTGCTGTGCTGGGATGAGGCCCTTTATCCTCACATCTTCCTGTGGGAATGGGAGTCGGGGAGCTCTGTGGCCTTGCCGCCTTCAGTGGCTTCCTCTGCACACGGGCTTAGTGCCTTCTGCCTTCTGTCAGTCGTTACGGGGTTTGGGCTTCGCTTTGGCGGCCTTGGCCTTGGCCCTGGCCTGGGCCTTGGCCTTACCCTTGGCGTTGCCCTTGCCCTTGCCCTTGGCCTTCGGCTTGGCCTTCCCTAGGCCTTGTCCTTGGCCTTACCTTGTCCTTGCCCTTACCTTTTCCTTGCCCTTAAACTTAAACTTGACCTTGACTTTGACCTTGAACTTGACCTTGACTTTGACCTTGAACTTGAACTTGAACTTGAACTTGAACTTGACCTTGACGTTGACCTTGAACTTGAACTTGAACTTGACCTTGACTTTGACCTTGAACTTGAACTTGAACTTGAACTTGACCTTGACCTTGACCTTGACCTTGAACTTGAACTTGAACTTGACCTTGACCTTGACTTTGACCTTGACCTTGAACTTGAACTTGACCTTGACTTTGACCTTGAACTTGAACTTGAACTTGAACTTGACCTTGAACTTGAACTTGAACTTGACCTTGACTTTGACCTTGAACTTGAACTTGAACTTGACCTTGACTTTGACCTTGAACTTGAACTTGAACTTGAACTTGACCTTGACTTTGACCTTGAACTTGAACTTGATCTTGAACTTGAACTTGAACTTGAACTTGAACTTGACCTTGACTTTGACCTTGAACTTGAACTTGAACTTGAACTTGACCTTGACTTTGACCTTGAACTTGAACTTGACCTTGAACTTGAACTTGAACTTGACCTTGACTTTGAGCTTGAACTTGAACTTGAACTTGACTTTGACTTTGACCTTGAACTTGAACTTGAACTTGAACTTGACCTTGACCTTGACTTTGACCTTGAACTTGAACTTGAACTTGACCTTGAACTTGAACTTGAACTTGACCTTGACCTTGACCTTGAACTTGAACTTGAACTTGAACTTGACTTTGACCTTGAACTTGAACTTGAACTTGAACTTGAACTTGACCTTGATTTTGAACTTGAACTTGAACTTGAACTTGAACTTGACCTTGAACTTGAACTTGAACTTGAACTTGACCTTGAACTTGAACTTGAACTTGACCTTGACCTTGAACTTGAACTTGAACTTGAACTTGACCTTGAACTTGAACTTGAACTTGACCTTGACCTTGAACTTGAACTTGAACTTGAACTTGAACTTGACCTTGACTTTGACCTTGACCTTGAACTTGAACTTGACCTTGACTTTGACCTTGAACTTGAACTTGAACTTGACCTTGACCTTGACCTTGAACTTGAACTTGACCTTGACCTTGAACTTGAACTTGAACTTGACCTTGAACTTGAACTTGACCTTGACCTTGAACTTGAACTTGACCAACAACGGGAGACCAGATTTGCTCAGAGCACCGGAGGTCCAGAGGCAGGGCCGTGTATCTCCCCTTCCCTTTGTGATCATTGCAAAGACATTCCTAGCTGATAGCGGGAGTGCCCATGAAGAAGCAAGCAGTGGGAGTGTGTTTGACACGACTGTGTGCCTCAACTCCACAAGGGGCCTTTCCTCTCGAAGTTGGCCCCATGTCCCCTTGGGGAGGGTGTCATGCCTCTTTTCTCCACACTGCCAAAGGGTGGAGCAAAGCTCGCTCTGTCAGAGGTACAAAAACAGCAATTGAATGGATTTTCAAGCTCTTGCTAGGCTGCACCCTTTCAGGGCCCACTTTACTGAAACAGGTGCTCTGTGGCCCCCGGTTGGGTATGCAGGTTCACAAACAGGGTGAGATCCTGTCCAAGCCAACAATTTTCCTGAAAGACCTAGGCTCACTAAAGCTCTCCTCCAGAGCAAAGGGGATAGAGGAGATGTATGGAGGAGTCTTTGCCTTTCCCTGTGAGTGTGGGGCTACTCCCTACGGCCCCAAGCTCAGGGATAACTGCCTCTAAGAAAGGAATGGCAAGAAGCGCTAATCTTGGAGGTTGGGACAGGGAGTTCGCAGCATGTGGGGAAAGAAAGACTTCTTCGGGGAAGAAGAGGCAACCACCGGGGGTGTGTTCGCAAGCCTCTATTTGGAAGGAACACGTTTGCTTATACAACTCAAGACCTCCAGATCTGCTCAGAGGACTGAAGTTCCAGAGACAGGGCCATGTATCTCCCCTTCCCTTTGAGATCCTTGCCAAGACATTCCTAGCAGATTGTCGGAGTGCCCATGAAGAAGCAAGCAGCGGGAGTGTGCTTGACATCACTGGCTGCCTACCTGGGCTCAGCTCCTCAAGGGGCCTTTCTCTCCTGGTAGGCCCTATGTCCCCTTTGGGAGAGGGTTGTGCCCTCTTCCCTCCACACTGCCAAAGGGTGGAGGTGGAGCAAACTCGTTCTCTCCGAGGTAAAAGAAAGACAAATTGGATGGATCTTTAAGCTCTTGCTATGCTGCACCCCTCCAGGACCCACTCGAGCAAAACAGGTGCCCTGTGGCCCCTAGGTCGGGTATGCAGGTTCACACACCGGGTGTGATCCCGTCAAAGCCAAGAATTTTCCTGACAGACCTAGGCTCACTAGAGCTCTCCTCCAGAGGAAAGGGGACAGAAAAGATGTGTGTGTGGAGGTGGCTCTGCCTTTCCAGGTCCCAATCTCAGGGATAACTGCCCCTAAGAAAGGAACTGCTGCTGCTGCTGCTGCTGCTGCTGCTGCTGCTGCTGCTGCTGCTGCTGCTGCTGCTAAGTTGGTTCAGTCGTGTTCGACTCTGTGCGACGCCATAGACGGTAGCCCACTAGGCTCCCCCGTCCCTGGGATTCTCCAGGCAAGAACAGTAAGTGGGTTGCCATTGCCTTCTCCAATGCATGAAAGTGAAAATGAAAGTGCAGTCGCTCAGTCGTGTCCGACCCTCAGCGACCCCATGGACTGCAGCCTACCAGGCTTCTCTGTCCATAGGATTTTCTGAAAGGAACTGCAAGAAGCACTTTTCCAGGAGGCTGGGAAAGGGAGTTTGCAGGATGTGGGGAAAGAGAGCCTCCTTCGGGGAAGAATAGGCGGCCACTTGTTTTGTGTTGCAAACCTCTATTTGGAAGGAACAGGTTAGCTTATACAAAGGGAGACCTCCAGATCTGCTCAGAGGACCGAAGTTGCAGAGGCAGGTCGGTGTATCTTCCCTTCACTTTGCGATCCTTGCAAAGACATTCCTTGCTGCTAGATGACTCAGCAAGGGCCTTTGAGACTGTTGTTTTCTTTCCTAGGTTCAAAGATTCCTTCAGTTCCTAATATAGATATCCTAGAAATGATGTGACATCCGTGAAAATCTGATATGTCCTGGTCAAATGCTGTCAGTTATCATTCTAGTTATCATATTAAAGCATTTCAAGTCGCAGCAGTGACCAGATGACATTGTCAATTTCTATTTCATCAGGTTTTAACCATGTCCTCTGTGGTTTCACACTGATGCCTTTGCAGAAATACTGCTACTTCAAGATACATGGAAAATACTTTTTTTAAGCTTACTGATAATTTGTTTGTTTGTTTGCTTGTCTTCTGGTAAGCTGCTACCAGATGGAATTTAGTCTCCTCTCTAGGTTAAGAGAACTAAGTTTTCTTAGAATGCAATTTTTGATCACAGACTATGAGTTTCTCTACCTTTCATTGATTTATAATTGTTTTCATCATCTGTTTTTTTACTTCGGTAAAGTAAATAAGCCTTATTTAAGATTTTGGTACATGTAGGATGGACTACGCTTTCCCCACTCTTGCAAGTTCCCTTAACCCTTCAGATTCTTCTCGTGGGACCAAGATCTCACTTTCCTCCAGAGGGACAATCCAAGCTTTTTATCAGTTGATCTGCCCCTGACATCAGAGTCAAGTTGAGCACGAGTTGGCCTATAATTTAGGCATGAAACTATGACTACATAAAGAAAAGGTGACTTTATGATTCAGGGATGGCCATGATATGCTTTGCACTTCAGAGAAAATGGGTTAAAATGATTTTTTTTTCCTTCAAAACTGCACACCCAGTTCTTTCAGCATATGCAATTGAAAACATCTAGTCATTAGGTCAGTTTTCATTCCAATCCCAAAGAAAGGCAATGACAAAGACTATTCAAGCTGCTGCACAATTGCACTCATCTCACACACTAGTAAAGTAATGCTCAAAATTCTCCAAGTTCACATGAACTGTGAACTTCCAGATGTTCAAGAGGGATTTAAAAAATGCAGAGAAACCAGAGATCAAATTGCCAACATCCACTGGATCATTGAAAAAGCAAGAGAGTTCCGGAAAAAAAAAACCATCTATTTCTGCTTTATTGACAATGCCAAAGCCTTTGACTGTGTGGATCACAAGAAGCTGGGAAAAATTCTGAAAGAGATGGGAATACCAGACCACCTGACCTGTCTCTTGAGAAACCTGTATGCAGGTCAGGAAGAAACAGTTCGAACTGGACATGGAACAACAGACTGGTTCTACATAGGAAAAGGAACATGTCAAGGCTGTATATTGTCACCCTGCTTATTTAACTTATATGCAGAGTACAGCATGAGAAACACTGGGCTGGAGGAAGCACACGCTGGAATCAAGGTTGCTGGGAGAAATATCAATAATCTCAGATATTCAGATGACACCACCCTTATGGCAGAAAGTGAAGAAGAGCTAAAGAGTCTCCTGATGAAAGTGAAAGAGGAGAGTGAAAAAGTTAGCTTAAAGCTCAGCATTCAGAAAACTACAATCATTGCATCCAGTCTCATCACTTCATGGCAAATAGATGGGAAAACATTGGAAACAGCAGCAGACTATTTTGGGGGGCTTGGAAATCACTGCAGGTGATGGCTGCCTCCATGAACTTAAAACATATTTATGACTTGGAAGAAAAGTGATGACCAAACTAGACAGCATATTAAAAAGCCGAGACGTTGCTTTGCCAACAAAGACCCATCCGGTCAAGGCTATGGTTTTTCCATATGTCATGGATGGATATGAAAGATGTACTATAAAGAAAGTGACAGCTGAAAATTTGATGCTTTTGAACAGTGGTGTTGGAGAAGATGCTTGTAGGTCGCTTAGACTACAAGGAGACGCAACCACTCCATCCTAAAGGAAATCAGGTCTGAATATCCATTGGAAGGACTAATACTGAACCTGAAACTCCAATACTGTGGCCACTTGATGTGAAGAGCTGACTCACTTGGAAGTTGCTTTGATTTGCCTATGAGTGTGGGAGCCCTCCCTGGGCAAAGGGCCTCAGGGGTCATTGCCACTGAATCATGACATCCAAGCAAGCGCATTCCAGCTGTGTGACATGCAGGAAGCAGGAGACTGGGAAAACTGTCTTCCTTAGAGGAAGGAAAGTCATCCACAGAGAGTGTGTTTTCAGGCCTCTCTTTGCAGCAAGTGTTTTGCTTCTCAGACATCAGAGCTGCAGGCTTGCTCTGAGGGCCTCAATTCCAGAGTCAGGGCTGTGTGTCTCACTGCACTTTCCAAGCATTGCAGACACATTCCTAGGTTGGAGCAGTGCTTCCCATGAGAAAGAAGCCTCGGGAGTGTGTCTGAGCGGGCTGAGTGCCATGCTAGGGTCACCTAGTCGAGGGCACCTTGCACATCCAATGGGCCCCCGGCGAGTAGCTATGGACCGGCCCCTCGGTTGAGATATCCCAAAGCAGGGAACAAAGCTAGCTCTGTCTGTCAGAAGGAGGAAAACAGCAATGGGATGGATTTTCAAGCAGTTGCTCAGTCACACCACGTGAGGGCTCCGCGGGAAAGAAATGCGAATTTTGGCCTCTAGGCCCAGTATCCAGATGTGTGCACAGGATATTTTCCCCACAGGATCCAAGAATGTTCCAGACAGACCTAAGCTCACTAGCTCTCTCCTGCAGAGGAAATGAAATATTGTTGCTGAACCACGAAAAGATGCTGGGATTCTTGGCTTATGGAGGAGAAGAATTCAATCCAGGGCCCAAGACGAGGCTTGATTGCTCAGAGCTTTTGTGCAATCGAGTCTTATTCAAGTAGAAAGGAGATAGAGAAAGCTTCTGACAGAGACATCACAAGGGGCAGAAAGTGTACCCCCTTGCTAGTGTTAGTAATGGAGTTATATACTCTCCAATAAGTTATTACAACGAACAAAAGAATGTCTGGAGGTTGTAAAGACTCACTAGACCTACTCCCATCATTTACATTTTAAGATAACAGGATTAGCCAGAAGGTTTTTCCAGAGACCGTCCTCAAGAAGGATGCATGATTGTTATGTAATCCGAAGGAATGTAGAGGGAAAAAAGTGTGCCCTTTCTTCCTCCTTGAGAATTCTAGACCCCTCTCTCCTTGGGGACCCTCGAACTTCTTATAAACCTGCCTTGGCAATGACTCTCTCCGAAACATGATTGAACAGCCGTTTGGAGCTTCCTTTGACTTTCCCTGGGAGGGAGGGAGCCCTCCCTGAGCACAGGGCCTCAGGGGCCATGGCCAATGAAAACTAATCTCCCAGTAAGTGCTTTTCAGCCCTGTGTGACTCTCAGCCCACAGGAGGCTGAGAAAACTCTCTTCCTTGGAGGAAGGAAAGGCAGCCCAAGAGTGTGTTTTCAGGCCTGTATCTTGCAGCAAGTGTTTGGCTTGTTAGACATAAGACCTGCAGGCCTGCTCCAACAGACTCCATTCCAGAATCAGGGCCTTGTGTCTCCCTGCAGTTTCCTGGCCTCGCAAACACATTCCTAGGGGAGAGCAGTCCTGCCCATGGGGAAGCAGGCTGCGGGAGTGTGTCTGAGGGGGCCAGGTGCCATGCTGGGGTCACCTGGTCGAGGGCACCTTGCACCTCCAATGGACCCCAGGCAAGGAGTTGCAGGCCACCACCTTGCTTCTGAAATCCCAAAGTGGGGAGCAAAGCTCGCTCTGTCAGAGGGAAGAAAACAGCAACAGGATGGATTTTCAAGCAGTTGCTAGGCTGTACTGCGTTAGGGCTCCAAGGAAGAAAAATGCAGATGTTAGCCCCTACGACTGGTATCCAGGTGGGCTCCCAGGATGATTTCCCCGCAGGATCCAAGAACGTTCCAGACAGACCTGGGCTCACTAGCTCCCTCCTGCAGAGGAAACATGATAGAACAGCTGTTTGGAGGTTGCTTTGACTTCCCCTGGGAGGGTAGGATCCCTCCCTGGGTGCAGGGCCTCAGGGGCCATTGCCGCTGAGAAATGCCCTCTAAGCCAGACCTTTCCAGCCTTGTATGACTCAGCACGGAGGAGACTGGAAAAGCTATCTTCCTTGGAGGAAGGAAAGGCAGCCCCAGAGAGTGTGTTTTCACACCTGTATCTCGCAGCAAGCGTTTGCCGTCTCAGACGTCAGACCTCCAGGCCTGCTCCAACGGCCTCAGTTCCAGAGTCAGGGCCGTGTGTCTCCCTGCATTTTCTGAGCCTTGGGAACACATTCCTAGGTCAGAACAGTCCTGCCCATGGGGAAGGAGGCTGCGGGAGTGTGTCTGAGGGGGTCGGGTGCCATGCTGGGGTCCAGTAGACCTGGTACCTCCAATAGACCCCAGGACAACAGCGGTGGGGCTCCCCCTGGCTTCCGAAATGCCAAAGCGAGAAGCAAAGCTAGCTCTATCAGAAGGAAGAAAAGAGCAATTAGATGGATGTTCAGGCTGTTGCTGGGCCGCACCACTTCAGGTTACCCCCCGAGAGGAGCAGGCGCCCTGTGGCCCCTCGGTCCCATATGCAGGTTAACACACAGGATGTGTCCCCATAGGAGCCAAGAATTTTCCTGACAGACCTAGGCTCACTAGAGCTCTCCTACAGGGCAAAAGGGATAGAACAGACTGTGGATGTGACTCTGCCTTTCCCAGCGAGCATGGGGCCCTCCCTACGGCCCCGGGCTCCAGGGAAAATTGTCCCTGAAAAATGACCTCCAAGAAGCGCTTTTCCAGCAGGCTGGGATGCAGAGTTCACAGGATGTGGGGAAAGTGATCGTCCTTCAGGGAAGAAGAGGCAGCCACCCAGTGTGTGTTTGCAAGCCTGTATTTGGAAGAAACTGGTTTGCTTCTTCAAGGGGAGACCTCCAGGTCTGCTCAGAGGACCGAAATTCCAGAGGCAGCACCATGCATCTCCCCTGTCCTTTCTGAGCCTTGGAAAGACATTCCTAGCTTATAGCGGTATTGCTCATGAAGAAGCAGGATGCAGGAATGTGTCAGACATGACTGGGTGCCTTCCTGGGTTCAGCTCCGTGAGGGGCCTTTCCACTCAAAGTAGGTCCCATGCCTCCTTGGGGAGGAAGTGGGGCCCGCTTGCCTCCAAATTGCCAAAGGCTGGAACAAAGCTAGTTCTATCAGAGGTAAGAAAAGAGCAATTGGATGGATGTGGAAGCTGTTGCTGGGCCGCACTGCTTCAGGCCCCCCACCCCTCCGGCCCCGAGAGAAACAGGCGCCCTGTGGCCCCTCGGTCCTGTATGCAGTTTCACACATAGAATGTGTCCCCATAGGAGCCAAGAATTTTCCTGACAGACCTAGGCTCACTAGAGCTCTCCTACAGAGCAAAGGGGATGGGACAGATGTGTGGCTGTGGCTCTGCCTTTCCCTGGGAGTGTGGAGCCACTCCCTATGGCCCCGGGCTCCAGGGGAAATTGCCCCTGAATAATGACCTCCAAGAAGCGCTTTTCCAACTGGCTGAGACGTGGAGTTCTCAGGATGCAGGGAAAGCGAGTGTCCCTTCGGGGAAGCAAAGGCAGTCACCTGTTATCATTACTTACTAGAATAGTAGGTACCTTCTCTGGTTGGGCAGAGGCCTTCCCTACCTGATCTGAAAAAGAAAATGAAGTAGCTCGCTGATTTGAGAAATAATTCCCAGACTTGGGTTTCCAACCAGTATAGAATCCGACAATGGCCCTGTCTTTGTAGCCGCGTTAATTAACAGGTATGTGAAGCTCTAAATATCAGTGGAAATTACATACAGCATATAGGCCCCAGTGTTCTGGAATGGTGGAAAGAAACAACCAAACTCCTGAAGAGACTCTTTCAAAATGGATCATAGAGACTGACTGTACATGGATGGGCTTACTTCTGGCAGACTTACTCATATTACGGGTAACTGCACGTTCCCATTGTTGTTGTCCTTATGAAATTTTCTATGGGAGAACCCCCCACCCCAAATGAGGCAGGTGTTAGCAGATTTGCCACAAGTAAGGAGGTGGGATTTCACAGCAGCTGGAACAATTAGGTAAGGTAATAAATCAGGTAACTAAGTTTGTGTAAAAAAAAATATCATTCCCCCTTGAGGAACAGATTCATGAATTTGTGCTCAGTGATCAGGTGTGGCTCAATGACTGGAAACACAATTCCTTGGCCTGACATCGGAAAGGTCCTTATACTGTTGTTTTAGCCACAATTCTGAAAGAGAAGGGAATACTAGACCACCTAACCTGCCTCTTGAGAAATCTGTATGACGGTCAGGAAGCAACAGTTAGAGCAGGACATGGAACAACATACTGGTTCCAAAAAGGAAAAGGAGTATGTCAAGGCTGTATATTGTCACCCTGTTTATTTAGCTTATATGCAGACTACATCATGAAAAATGCTGGGATGGAAGATACCTGAGCTGGAATCAAGATTGCCGGAAGAAATAGCAATAAACTTAGATATGCAGATGTCACCACCATTATGGCAGAATGGGAAGAGGAACGCGTATGTCGGGGAACTTCTTGAGTTGCAGCAAAGGTGTGAAGGACCCTTTCGAAGTTCCAGAGGTTAGGTGTGGTTAGTCTCGAGATGCCTCAGCAGAAATGGGCCTCATGGCGCCTGGAATGGAGAGGCTTCTAGATATTCCCCAGTTTCAGCAGGTGCTCTCAAGTTACCACGGGGACTTCAGGGACCCGCTCTGGCGGCCTCAGGAAAGGCCAGTCATCATGCGTGTTGCTAGGGGGCCTCTCGTGATTCCTCTCCCGTCGGTGCCGGGGCCTAAGACGTTGTGTGGAGTCGGGGCCGGAACCTGAGGATTCCTCACCAATGCCGACATGGATCTTGGGGTAATTATGGAGTCTCCCCAGGGGAGTCAGTCCTCGTCTCGAGAGGGGGCATGCAGGTGCGCTTTCCTCCTGATCTGTAGCAGCAGTGTCACGCTTCCCATCTCGTGAGTCATGGGATCTGTGGCTTTCCCTCCAGGATTTTCCACGAGTCTTTCCCACGAGGCTTTCCCACAGGGCTGTCCCAGGAGGCTTTCGCACAGGGCTGTCTCACGTGCCACCTTGGTGGCAGTCGATCCTTGGCGTGAAAGTCGAGGCAGTGCAGGGAAAACAGGTTCCTCTGGAATGGACTGAGACATCTGGGGGACTCTTGGAATGGTGGAACGACGCTGGCGTACCTCTCGCCTTTCTTGTGGAGAGCGCCTCCTCTTGAGATGCGACGGGAACGCCCAGAATTCTTTCCCGGCCACCAGCGAAAGGATCCCTCATCACGAGCTACGAGCGGAAATGGGGCTCTTCTGGATGTGGGCCGGACCCTCGTGCTTCCTCTCGAGTGGAGACGGGTATGTCAGGCAACTTCTTGAGTTGCAGCAAGGGTGTGAAGGGCCTTTTGGAAGTTACAGACTGTAGGTTTGATTAGCTTCGAGAAGCCTCAACGGAAAAGGGCCTCATCTCGCCTGGAGGGCAAAACCTCCTGGATTTTCTCGAGTTGCGGCAGGTGCTCTCGACTTACGACGGGGACCTCAGGGACCCTCTCTGGTGGCCTCAGGAAAGGCCAATCCCCATGCGAGTTGCTCGGGGGCCTCTAGGCATTCCTCTCCTTTCGATGCCGGGGCCTAAGACCTTGTGTGGAGTCGGGGCCAGAACCTGAGGATTCCTCTCCAGGGCTGACATGGATCTTGGGGTACTTCTGGAGTCTCCCCAGGGGAGTAAGTCCTCGTCTCGAATGGGGGCATGCACGTGCGCTTTCCTCCAGAGCAGTAGCAGCAGTGTCACCCTTCCTGTCGCGTGGATCAAGTAATCTGTGGCTTTCCCACGAGGCTTTCCCACAGGGCTGTCCCACGTGCCACCGTGGTGGGAGTCGATCCTCGGCGTGAAACTCGAGGCAGTGCAGGGAAAACAGGTTCCGCTGGAATGGACTGAGACATCTGGGGGACTCTGGGAATGGCGCAAAGACCCTGGAGTTCCTCTCACCTTTCCTGTGGAGAGCGCCTCCTCTTGAGATGCGCCAGGAACGCCCAGAAATCTTTCCCGGGCAAGCAGCGAAAGGATCCCTCATCTCGAGCTACGAGGCCGAAACGGGACTCCTCTGGATGTGTGCAGGACCCGCGTGCTTCCTCTCGAGTGGAGACGGGTATGTCGGGGAGCTTCTTGAGTTGCAGCAAGGGTGTGAAGGACCTTTTGGAAGTTCCAGAGGTTAGGTGTGACTAGCCTTCAAAAGGAACAGCGGAAATGGGCCTCATCTTGCCTGGAGGGCAAAACCTCCTGGATTTTCTCGAGTTGCGGCAGGTGCTCTCTACTTATGACAGGGACCTCAGGGACCCGCTCTGGTGGCCTCAGGAAAGGCCTGTCCCCATGTGAGTTGGTCGCGGGCCTCTCGGGATTCCTCTCCCTTGGATGCTGGAGCCTAAGACCTTGTGTGGAGTCGGGCCCGGAACCTGAGGATTCCTCTCCAGTGCTGACATGGATCTTGGGGTACTTCTGGAGTCTCCCCAGGGAAGTAAGTCCTCATTTCGAATGGGGGCATGCACGTGCCCTTTCCTCCAGAGCTGTAGCAGCAGTGTCACGCTTCCTATCAACTGCATCATGGTATCTGTGGCTTTCCCTCGAGGTTTTCCCACAAGGCTTTCCCATGAGGCTTTCCCACAGGGCTGTCCCATGTGCCACCGTGGTGTGAGTCGATCTGCGGCGTGAAAGTCGAGGCAGTGGAGGGAAAACACCTTCCTCTGGAATGGACTGAGACATCTGGGGGACTCTGAGAATGGTGGCACGACCCTGGAGTTCCTCTCGCCTTTCCTGTGGAGAGCGCCTCCTCTTGAGATGCGACAGGAACGCCCAGAATTCTTTCCCGACCAAGCAGGGAAAGGATCCCTCATCTGGAACTACAATGCGGAAACGGGGCTCCTCTTGATGTGGGCGGGACCATTGTGCTTCCTCTAGAGTGGACAGGGGTAGTCGGGGAACCTCTTGAGTTGCAGCAAGGGTGTGAAGGACCTTTTGGAAGTTCCAGAGGTTAGTTGTGATTAGTGTCGAGAAGCATCGGCGGAAATGGGCCTCATTTCGCCTGGAGGGGAGTACCTCCTGGATTTTCTCGAGTTGCGGCAGGTGCTCTCGTCTTACGACGGTGACTTAAGGCACCCGCTCTGGTGGCCTCAGGACTGGCCAGTCCCCATTCGAGTTGCTCGGGGGCCGCTCGGGATTCCTCTCCCTTCGATGCCGGGGCCTAAGACCTTGTGTGGAGTCGGAGGCGGAACCTGAGGATTCCTCTCCAGTGCTGACATGGATCTTGCGGTACTTCTGGAGTCTGCCCAGGAGAGTCAGTCCTCGTCTCGAGAGGGGGCATGCACGTGCGCTTTCCTCCCGAGCTGTAGTAGCAGTGTCACGCTTCCCGTCGTGTCGATCATGGGATCTGTGGCTTTCCCTCGAGGCTTTCCCATGAGGCTTTCCCACGAGGCTTTCCCACAGGGCTGTCTCACGTGCCACCCTGGTGTGAGTCGATCCTCGGCGTGAAAGTCGAGGCAGTGCAGGGAAAGGAGGTTCCTCAGGAATGGACTGGGACATCTGAGGGACTCTGGGAATGGTGGCACGACCCTGGAGTTCCTCTCGCCTTTCCTTTGGAGAGTGCCTGCTCTTGAGATGCGACGGGAACGCCGGGAATTCTTTCCCGACCAAGCAGGGAAAGGATCCCTCATCTCGAGCTACGAGGTGGAAACGGGGCTCCTCTGGATGTGGGCCGAACGCCGTGCTTTCTTTCGACTGGAGACGGGTATGTCAGGGAACTTCTTGAGTTGCAGTAAGGGTGTCAAGGACCCTTTGGAAGTTCCAGAGGTTAGATGTGATTAGCCTCGAGACGCCTCAGCCAAAATGGGCCACATCTCGCCCGGAGGGGGGAACCTCCTGGTTTTCTCGAGTTGCGGCTTGTGCTCTCGACTTACGACGGGGACCTCATGGACCCGCTCTGTTGGCCTCAGGAAAGGTCATTCCCCATGCGAGTTGCTCGGTGGCCTCTCAGGATTCCTCGCCCGTCGATGCCGGCGCCTAAGACCTTGTGTGGAGTCGGACCAGAACCTGAGGATTCCTCTCCCGTGCTCACATGGATCTTGGCGTACTTCTGGAGTCTCCCAAGGGGCGTCAGTCCTCGTCTCGAGTGGGGTCATGCAGGTGTGCTTTCCTCCTGAGCAGTAGCAGCAGTGTCTCGCTTCCCGTCTTGTGGATCAAGGGATCTGTGTCTTTCCCTCGAGGCTTTTCCATGGGCTTTCCCACAGGGCTATTCCACGTGCCACCATGCAGTGCTGGGAAAACAGGAACCTCCTTCCCCACATAGGGGGTACACTGTCCCCTTGGGCGTGTATCTCCGGGGCATTCGCGCTTGGGGGTTGCCACGGATGTTGGCCTCAGGCTCCACATGAGAAAAGCCCCTAATGGCATTAGCTGCCGGTCCAGACGCTGGCCCCTCAGGTCTCTGGCCGGAGCCTTGGGCTCCAGGCCACTCAAAGCCCTCGGGGCTGGTGCTCTGGGACTGCTGTAGGGAAAGGACGCCAGGAGCCCACGGAGGAGTTGGGGAGGCGCAGGTGGCATATGGAGGCGAGGACAGCGTGGGATCTAGGTGGAGGCGCTGGAGAGAGCGTCCGTTGTCCCGGAATGCCTCGGAGGAGCCAGCGGGGGACAGTCCAGGCCCAGGGACCTGTGGTATGTGAAAAGGTGGGAAACCCCAGAACAAGGCAGGCTGGGAAAGGGGGCGTGGGCGGCCAATTCAAAGGGACCTAGGGGGCGTTTCCTGGGCGGTGAGCTCCCTTGGCACTGCTGAGGGCCCCTGATTGATCCACCCGGGGTTGATCCCACCATCCGCTGCGAGGGAGGGCCACAAACCAAAGCCCCCGAACTGCCCACCCACCCCAACGGGGATCTTGGCGGTCCGGGGCACAGCTGTGCCCGGGAAAAGCCCACTCACTCCACGGGACTCCGTCCAGGGTCTCTGCTTGGAAAGAGGCCAGGGGCGGACCCCTCCATCTATGCACCCAAACCCTATTGACGTCAATGGGGGTGGAGACGCCTCCCGCTCTCCAGAGTCCTGGGCTGCTGGGTCCCCGCCCACTCGGCCAGCAGTCTGCAGCGCTCCTGTGTGCCTCTCCCACCATGGCTTCGTCCAGCTCCTCCAGCACCTCAAGCGGTACGTTTGCCCTCGGTCCCTGGGGTCGGATCACGTCTCAGGGGATTTGCGGGTGGCCCGGGCAAGGGCTCTCGGCCCACGTGTCGACCCCCGCTCCCGCCCGAGAACGGCGGGGACCCATCGGCCGGGCCCGGGGTTCCCAGGCGTCAGGTGTGCCCAAAGTTGGAGGGCGTTGCATCGTTCGTTCATCTTGCTCCTTTGGCACACACATGGCTTCTCCGTTCTCTTTTCTGGGAAGACAGTGTTGTTTTAGGGGGCGTGCTGCGGGAGTCAGGGGCCGGTGGGAGCGGGTGCTGTGCTGGGATGAGG
Organism: Ovis canadensis; assembly: GCF_042477335.2. Classification (NCBI taxonomy): domain Eukaryota; kingdom Metazoa; phylum Chordata; class Mammalia; order Artiodactyla; family Bovidae; genus Ovis; species Ovis canadensis. The sequence goes on along the minus strand of NC_091262.1, from coordinate 1,409,163 downwards.
CCCTTTATCCTCACATCTTCCTGTGGGAATGGGAGTCGGGGAGCTCTGTGGCCTTGCCGCCTTCAGTGGCTTCCTCTGCACACGGGCTTAGTGCCTTCTGCCTTCTGTCAGTCGTTACGGGGTTTGGGCTTCGCTTTGGCGGCCTTGGCCTTGGCCCTGGCCTGGGCCTTGGCCTTACCCTTGGCGTTGCCCTTGCCCTTGCCCTTGGCCTTCCCTAGGCCTTGTCCTTGGCCTTACCTTGTCCTTGCCCTTACCTTTTCCTTGCCCTTAAACGTAAACTTGACCTTGACTTTGACCTTGAACTTGACCTTGACTTTGACCTTGAACTTGAACTTGAACTTGAACTTGACCTTGACCTTGAACTTGAACTTGAACTTGACCTTGACCTTGACCTTGACCTTGAACTTGAACTTGAACTTGACCTTCACCTTGACCTTGAACTTGAACTTGAACTTGACCTTGACTTTGACCTTGAACTTGAACTTGAACTTGAACTTGACCTTGACTTTGACGTTGAACTTGAACTTGAACTTGACCTTGACTTTGACCTTGAACTTGAACTTGAACTTGAACTTGAACTTGACCTTGAACTTGAACTTGACCTTGACTTTGACCTTGACCTTGAACTTGAACTTGACCTTGACTTTGACCTTGAACTTGAACTTGACCTTGACCTTGACTTTGACGTTGAACTTGAACTTGAACTTGACCTTGACTTTGAACTTGAACTTGAACTTGAACTTGAACTTGACCTTGAACTTGAACTTGACCTTGACTTTGACCTTGACCTTGAACTTGAACTTGACCTTGACTTTGACCTTGAACTTGAACTTGAACTTGACCTTGACTTTGACCTTGAACTTGAACTTGAACTTGACCTTGACTTTGACGTTGAACTTGAACTTGAACTTGAACTTGATCTTGAACTTGAACTTGAACTTGAACTTGAACTTGACTTTGACCTTGACCTTGAACTTGACCTTGACTTTGACCTTGACCTTGAACTTGAACTTGACCTTGAACTTGACCTTGAACTTGAACTTGAACTTGACCTTGACCTTGAACTTGAACTTGAACTTGACCTTGACCTTGACCTTGAACTTGAACTTGAACTTGACCTTGAACTTGAACTTGAACTTGACCTTGAACTTGAACTTGACCTTGACCTTGAACTTGAACTTGACCTTGACCTTGAACTTGAACTTGACCAACAACGGGAGACCAGATTTGCTCAGAGCACCGGAGGTCCAGAGGCAGGGCCGTGTATCTCCCCTTCCCTTTGTGATCATTGCAAAGACATTCCTAGCTGATAGCGGGAGTGCCCATGAAGAAGCAAGCAGTGGGAGTGTGTTTGACACGACTGTGTGCCTCAACTCCACAAGGGGCCTTTCCTCTCGAAGTTGGCCCCATGTCCCCTTGGGGAGGGTGTCATGCCTCTTTTCTCCACACTGCCAAAGGGTGGAGCAAAGCTCGCTCTGTCAGAGGTACAAAAACAGCAATTGAATGGATTTTCAAGCTCTTGCTAGGCTGCACCCTTTCAGGGCCCACTTTACTGAAACAGGTGCTCTGTGGCCCCCGGTTGGGTATGCAGGTTCACAAACAGGGTGAGATCCTGTCCAAGCCAACAATTTTCCTGAAAGACCTAGGCTCACTAAAGCTCTCCTCCAGAGCAAAGGGGATAGAGGAGATGTATGGAGGAGTCTTTGCCTTTCCCTGTGAGTGTGGGGCTACTCCCTACGGCCCCAAGCTCAGGGATAACTGCCTCTAAGAAAGGAATGGCAAGAAGCGCTAATCTTGGAGGTTGGGACAGGGAGTTCGCAGCATGTGGGGAAAGAAAGACTTCTTCGGGGAAGAAGAGGCAACCACCGGGGGTGTGTTCGCAAGCCTCTATTTGGAAGGAACACGTTTGCTTATACAACTCAAGACCTCCAGATCTGCTCAGAGGACTGAAGTTCCAGAGACAGGGCCATGTATCTCCCCTTCCCTTTGAGATCCTTGCCAAGACATTCCTAGCAGATTGTCGGAGTGCCCATGAAGAAGCAAGCAGCGGGAGTGTGCTTGACATCACTGGCTGCCTACCTGGGCTCAGCTCCTCAAGGGGCCTTTCTCTCCTGGTAGGCCCTATGTCCCCTTTGGGAGAGGGTTGTGCCCTCTTCCCTCCACACTGCCAAAGGGTGGAGGTGGAGCAAACTCGTTCTCTCCGAGGTAAAAGAAAGACAAATTGGATGGATCTTTAAGCTCTTGCTATGCTGCACCCCTCCAGGACCCACTCGAGCAAAACAGGTGCCCTGTGGCCCCTAGGTCGGGTATGCAGGTTCACACACCGGGTGTGATCCCGTCAAAGCCAAGAATTTTCCTGACAGACCTAGGCTCACTAGAGCTCTCCTCCAGAGGAAAGGGGACAGAAAAGATGTGTGTGTGGAGGTGGCTCTGCCTTTCCAGGTCCCAATCTCAGGGATAACTGCCCCTAAGAAAGGAACTGCTGCTGCTGCTGCTGCTGCTGCTGCTGCTGCTGCTGCTGCTGCTGCTGCTGCTAAGTTGGTTCAGTCGTGTTCGACTCTGTGCGACGCCATAGACGGTAGCCCACTAGGCTCCCCCGTCCCTGGGATTCTCCAGGCAAGAACAGTAAGTGGGTTGCCATTGCCTTCTCCAATGCATGAAAGTGAAAATGAAAGTGCAGTCGCTCAGTCGTGTCCGACCCTCAGCGACCCCATGGACTGCAGCCTACCAGGCTTCTCTGTCCATAGGATTTTCTGAAAGGAACTGCAAGAAGCACTTTTCCAGGAGGCTGGGAAAGGGAGTTTGCAGGATGTGGGGAAAGAGAGCCTCCTTCGGGGAAGAATAGGCGGCCACTTGTTTTGTGTTGCAAACCTCTATTTGGAAGGAACAGGTTAGCTTATACAAAGGGAGACCTCCAGATCTGCTCAGAGGACCGAAGTTGCAGAGGCAGGTCGGTGTATCTTCCCTTCACTTTGCGATCCTTGCAAAGACATTCCTTGCTGCTAGATGACTCAGCAAGGGCCTTTGAGACTGTTGTTTTCTTTCCTAGGTTCAAAGATTCCTTCAGTTCCTAATATAGATATCCTAGAAATGATATGACATCCGTGAAAATCTGATATGTCCTGGTCAAATGCTGTCAGTTATCATTCTAGTTATCATATTAAAGCATTTCAAGTCGCAGCAGTGACCAGATGACATTGTCAATTTCTATTTCATCAGGTTTTAACCATGTCCTCTGTGGTTTCACACTGATGCCTTTGCAGAAATACTGCTACTTCAAGATACATGGAAAATACTTTTTTTAAGCTTACTGATAATTTGTTTGTTTGTTTGCTTGTCTTCTGGTAAGCTGCTACCAGATGGAATTTAGTCTCCTCTCTAGGTTAAGAGAACTAAGTTTTCTTAGAATGCAATTTTTGATCACAGACTATGAGTTTCTCTACCTTTCATTGATTTATAATTGTTTTCATCATCTGTTTTTTTACTTCGGTAAAGTAAATAAGCCTTATTTAAGATTTTGGTACATGTAGGATGGACTAAGCTTTCCCCACTCTTGCAAGTTCCCTTAACCCTTCAGATTCTTCTCGTGGGACCAAGATCTCACTTTCCTCCAGAGGGACAATCCAAGCTTTTTATCAGTTGATCTGCCCCTGACATCAGAGTCAAGTTGAGCACGAGTTGGCCTATAATTTAGGCATGAAACTATGACTACATAAAGAAAAGGTGACTTTATGATTCAGGGATGGCCATGATATGCTTTGCACTTCAGAGAAAATGGGTTAAAATGATTTTTTTTTCCTTCAAAACTGCACACTCAGTTCTTTCAGCATATGCAATTGAAAACATCTAGTCATTAGGTCAGTTTTCATTCCAATCCCAAAGAAAGGCAATGACAAAGACTATTCAAGCTGCTGCACAATTGCACTCATCTCACACACTAGTAAAGTAATGCTCAAAATTCTCCAAGTTCACATGAACTGTGAACTTCCAGATGTTCAAGAGGGATTTAAAAAATGCAGAGAAACCAGAGATCAAATTGCCAACATCCACTGGATCATTGAAAAAGCAAGAGAGTTCCGGAAAAAAAAAACCATCTATTTCTGCTTTATTGACAATGCCAAAGCCTTTGACTGTGTGGATCACAAGAAGCTGGGAAAAATTCTGAAAGAGATGGGAATACCAGACCACCTGACCTGTCTCTTGAGAAACCTGTATGCAGGTCAGGAAGAAACAGTTCGAACTGGACATGGAACAACAGACTGGTTCTACATAGGAAAAGGAACATGTCAAGGCTGTATATTGTCACCCTGCTTATTTAACTTATATGCAGAGTACAGCATGAGAAACACTGGGCTGGAGGAAGCACACGCTGGAATCAAGGTTGCTGGGAGAAATATCAATAATCTCAGATATTCAGATGACACCACCCTTATGGCAGAAAGTGAAGAAGAGCTAAAGAGTCTCCTGATGAAAGTGAAAGAGGAGAGTGAAAAAGTTAGCTTAAAGCTCAGCATTCAGAAAACTACAATCATTGCATCCAGTCTCATCACTTCATGGCAAATAGATGGGAAAACATTGGAAACAGCAGCAGACTATTTTGGGGGGCTTGGAAATCACTGCAGGTGATGGCTGCCTCCATGAACTTAAAACATATTTATGACTTGGAAGAAAAGTGATGACCAAACTAGACAGCATATTAAAAAGCCGAGACGTTGCTTTGCCAACAAAGACCCATCCGGTCAAGGCTATGGTTTTTCCATATGTCATGGATGGATATGAAAGATGTACTATAAAGAAAGTGACAGCTGAAAATTTGATGCTTTTGAACAGTGGTGTTGGAGAAGATGCTTGTAGGTCGCTTAGACTACAAGGAGACGCAACCACTCCATCCTAAAGGAAATCAGGTCTGAATATCCATTGGAAGGACTAATACTGAACCTGAAACTCCAATACTTTGGCCACTTGATGTGAAGAGCTGACTCACTTGGAAGTTGCTTTGATTTGCCTATGAGTGTGGGAGCCCTCCCTGGGCAAAGGGCCTCAGGGGTCATTGCCACTGAATCATGACATCCAAGCAAGCGCATTCCAGCTGTGTGACATGCAGGAAGCAGGAGACTGGGAAAACTGTCTTCCTTAGAGGAAGGAAAGTCATCCACAGAGAGTGTGTTTTCAGGCCTCTCTTTGCAGCAAGTGTTTTGCTTCTCAGACATCAGAGCTGCAGGCTTGCTCTGAGGGCCTCAATTCCAGAGTCAGGGCTGTGTGTCTCACTGCACTTTCCAAGCATTGCAGACACATTCCTAGGTTGGAGCAGTGCTTCCCATGAGAAAGAAGCCTCGGGAGTGTGTCTGAGCGGGCTGAGTGCCATGCTAGGGTCACCTAGTCGAGGGCACCTTGCACATCCAATGGGCCCCAGGCGAGTAGCTATGGACCGGCCCCTCGGTTGAGATATCCCAAAGCAGGGAACAAAGCTAGCTCTGTCTGTCAGAAGGAGGAAAACAGCAATGGGATGGATTTTCAAGCAGTTGCTCAGTCACACCACGTGAGGGCTCCGCGGGAAAGAAATGCGAATTTTGGCCTCTAGGCCCAGTATCCAGATGTGTGCACAGGATATTTTCCCCACAGGATCCAAGAATGTTCCAGACAGACCTAAGCTCACTAGCTCTCTCCTGCAGAGGAAATGAAATATTGTTGCTGAACCACGAAAAGATGCTGGGATTCTTGGCTTATGGAGGAGAAGAATTCAATCCAGGGCCCAAGACGAGGCTTGATTGCTCAGAGCTTTTGTGCAATCGAGTCTTATTCAAGTAGAAAGGAGATAGAGAAAGCTTCTGACAGAGACATCACAAGGGGCAGAAAGTGTACCCCCTTGCTAGTGTTAGTAATGGAGTTATATACTCTCCAATAAGTTATTACAACGAACAAAAGAATGTCTGGAGGTTGTAAAGACTCACTAGACCTACTCCCATCATTTACATTTTAAGATAACAGGATTAGCCAGAAGGTTTTTCCAGAGACCGTCCTCAAGAAGGATGCATGATTGTTATGTAATCCGAAGGAATGTAGAGGGAAAAAAGTGTGCCCTTTCTTCCTCCTTGAGAATTCTAGACCCCTCTCTCCTTGGGGACCCTCGAACTTCTTATAAACCTGCCTTGGCAATGACTCTCTCCGAAACATGATTGAACAGCCGTTTGGAGCTTCCTTTGACTTTCCCTGGGAGGGAGGGAGCCCTCCCTGAGCACAGGGCCTCAGGGGCCATGGCCAATGAAAACTAATCTCCCAGTAAGTGCTTTTCAGCCCTGTGTGACTCTCAGCCCACAGGAGGCTGAGAAAACTCTCTTCCTTGGAGGAAGGAAAGGCAGCCCAAGAGTGTGTTTTCAGGCCTGTATCTTGCAGCAAGTGTTTGGCTTGTTAGACATAAGACCTGCAGGCCTGCTCCAACAGACTCCATTCCAGAATCAGGGCCTTGTGTCTCCCTGCAGTTTCCTGGCCTCGCAAACACATTCCTAGGGGAGAGCAGTCCTGCCCATGGGGAAGCAGGCTGCGGGAGTGTGTCTGAGGGGGCCAGGTGCCATGCTGGGGTCACCTGGTCGAGGGCACCTTGCACCTCCAATGGACCCCAGGCAAGGAGTTGCAGGCCACCACCTTGCTTCTGAAATCCCAAAGTGGGGAGCAAAGCTCGCTCTGTCAGAGGGAAGAAAACAGCAACAGGATGGATTTTCAAGCAGTTGCTAGGCTGTACTGCGTTAGGGCTCCAAGGAAGAAAAATGCAGATGTTAGCCCCTACGACTGGTATCCAGGTGGGCTCCCAGGATGATTTCCCCGCAGGATCCAAGAACGTTCCAGACAGACCTGGGCTCACTAGCTCCCTCCTGCAGAGGAAACATGATAGAACAGCTGTTTGGAGGTTGCTTTGACTTCCCCTGGGAGGGTAGGATCCCTCCCTGGGTGCAGGGCCTCAGGGGCCATTGCCGCTGAGAAATGCCCTCTAAGCCAGACCTTTCCAGCCTTGTATGACTCAGCACGGAGGAGACTGGAAAAGCTATCTTCCTTGGAGGAAGGAAAGGCAGCCCCAGAGAGTGTGTTTTCACACCTGTATCTCGCAGCAAGCGTTTGCCGTCTCAGACGTCAGACCTCCAGGCCTGCTCCAACGGCCTCAGTTCCAGAGTCAGGGCCGTGTGTCTCCCTGCATTTTCTGAGCCTTGGGAACACATTCCTAGGTCAGAACAGTCCTGCCCATGGGGAAGGAGGCTGCGGGAGTGTGTCTGAGGGGGTCGGGTGCCATGCTGGGGTCCAGTAGACCTGGTACCTCCAATAGACCCCAGGACAACAGCGGTGGGGCTCCCCCTGGCTTCCGAAATGCCAAAGCGAGAAGCAAAGCTAGCTCTATCAGAAGGAAGAAAAGAGCAATTAGATGGATGTTCAGGCTGTTGCTGGGCCGCACCACTTCAGGTTACCCCCCGAGAGGAGCAGGCGCCCTGTGGCCCCTCGGTCCCATATGCAGGTTAACACACAGGATGTGTCCCCATAGGAGCCAAGAATTTTCCTGACAGACCTAGGCTCACTAGAGCTCTCCTACAGGGCAAAAGGGATAGAACAGACTGTGGATGTGACTCTGCCTTTCCCAGCGAGCATGGGGCCCTCCCTACGGCCCCGGGCTCCAGGGAAAATTGTCCCTGAAAAATGACCTCCAAGAAGCGCTTTTCCAGCAGGCTGGGATGCAGAGTTCACAGGATGTGGGGAAAGTGATCGTCCTTCAGGGAAGAAGAGGCAGCCACCCAGTGTGTGTTTGCAAGCCTGTATTTGGAAGAAACTGGTTTGCTTCTTCAAGGGGAGACCTCCAGGTCTGCTCAGAGGACCGAAATTCCAGAGGCAGCACCATGCATCTCCCCTGTCCTTTCTGAGCCTTGGAAAGACATTCCTAGCTTATAGCGGTATTGCTCATGAAGAAGCAGGATGCAGGAATGTGTCAGACATGACTGGGTGCCTTCCTGGGTTCAGCTCCGTGAGGGGCCTTTCCACTCAAAGTAGGTCCCATGCCTCCTTGGGGAGGAAGTGGGGCCCGCTTGCCTCCAAATTGCCAAAGGCTGGAACAAAGCTAGTTCTATCAGAGGTAAGAAAAGAGCAATTGGATGGATGTGGAAGCTGTTGCTGGGCCGCACTGCTTCAGGCCCCCCACCCCTCCGGCCCCGAGAGAAACAGGCGCCCTGTGGCCCCTCGGTCCTGTATGCAGTTTCACACATAGAATGTGTCCCCATAGGAGCCAAGAATTTTCCTGACAGACCTAGGCTCACTAGAGCTCTCCTACAGAGCAAAGGGGATGGGACAGATGTGTGGCTGTGGCTCTGCCTTTCCCTGGGAGTGTGGAGCCACTCCCTATGGCCCCGGGCTCCAGGGGAAATTGCCCCTGAATAATGACCTCCAAGAAGCGCTTTTCCAACTGGCTGAGACGTGGAGTTCTCAGGATGCAGGGAAAGCGAGTGTCCCTTCGGGGAAGCAAAGGCAGTCACCTGTTATCATTACTTACTAGAATAGTAGGTACCTTCTCTGGTTGGGCAGAGGCCTTCCCTACCTGATCTGAAAAAGAAAATGAAGTAGCTCGCTGATTGGAGAAATAATTCCCAGACTTGGGTTTCCAACCAGTATAGAATCCGACAATGGCCCTGTCTTTGTAGCCGCGTTAATTAACAGGTATGTGAAGCTCTAAATATCAGTGGAAATTACATACAGCATATAGGCCCCAGTGTTCTGGAATGGTGGAAAGAAACAACCAAACTCCTGAAGAGACTCTTTCAAAATGGATCATAGAGACTGACTGTACATGGATGGGCTTACTTCTGGCAGACTTACTCATATTACGGGTAACTGCACGTTCCCATTGTTGTTGTCCTTATGAAATTTTCTATGGGAGAACCCCCCACCCCAAATGAGGCAGGTGTTAGCAGATTTGCCACAAGTAAGGAGGTGGGATTTCACAGCAGCTGGAACAATTAGGTAAGGTAATAAATCAGGTAACTAAGTTTGTGTAAAAAAAAATATCATTCCCCCTTGAGGAACAGATTCATGAATTTGTGCTCAGTGATCAGGTGTGGCTCAATGACTGGAAACACAATTCCTTGGCCTGACATCGGAAAGGTCCTTATACTGTTGTTTTAGCCACAATTCTGAAAGAGAAGGGAATACTAGACCACCTAACCTGCCTCTTGAGAAATCTGTATGACGGTCAGGAAGCAACAGTTAGAGCAGGACATGGAACAACATACTGGTTCCAAAAAGGAAAAGGAGTATGTCAAGGCTGTATATTGTCACCCTGTTTATTTAGCTTATATGCAGACTACATCATGAAAAATGCTGGGATGGAAGATACCTGAGCTGGAATCAAGATTGCCGGAAGAAATAGCAATAAACTTAGATATGCAGATGTCACCACCATTATGGCAGAATGGGAAGAGGAACGCGTATGTCGGGGAACTTCTTGAGTTGCAGCAAAGGTGTGAAGGACCCTTTCGAAGTTCCAGAGGTTAGGTGTGGTTAGTCTCGAGATGCCTCAGCAGAAATGGGCCTCATGGCGCCTGGAATGGAGAGGCTTCTAGATATTCCCCAGTTTCAGCAGGTGCTCTCAAGTTACCACGGGGACTTCAGGGACCCGCTCTGGCGGCCTCAGGAAAGGCCAGTCATCATGCGTGTTGCTAGGGGGCCTCTCGTGATTCCTCTCCCGTCGGTGCCGGGGCCTAAGACGTTGTGTGGAGTCGGGGCCGGAACCTGAGGATTCCTCACCAATGCCGACATGGATCTTGGGGTAATTATGGAGTCTCCCCAGGGGAGTCAGTCCTCGTCTCGAGAGGGGGCATGCAGGTGCGCTTTCCTCCTGATCTGTAGCAGCAGTGTCACGCTTCCCATCTCGTGAGTCATGGGATCTGTGGCTTTCCCTCCAGGATTTTCCACGAGTCTTTCCCACGAGGCTTTCCCACAGGGCTGTCCCAGGAGGCTTTCGCACAGGGCTGTCTCACGTGCCACCTTGGTGGCAGTCGATCCTCGGCGTGAAAGTCGAGGCAGTGCAGGGAAAACAGGTTCCTCTGGAATGGACTGAGACATCTGGGGGACTCTTGGAATGGTGGAACGACGCTGGCGTACCTCTAGCCTTTCCTGTGGAGAGCGCCTCCTCTTGAGATGCGACGGGAACGCCCAGAATTCTTTCCCGGCCACCAGCGAAAGGATCCCTCATCACGAGCTACGAGCGGAAATGGGGCTCTTCTGGATGTGGGCCGGACCCTCGTGCTTCCTCTCGAGTGGAGACGGGTATGTCAGGCAACTTCTTGAGTTGCAGCAAGGGTGTGAAGGGCCTTTTGGAAGTTACAGACTGTAGGTTTGATTAGCTTCGAGAAGCCTCAACGGAAATGGGCCTCATCTCGCCTGGAGGGCAAAACCTCCTGGATTTTCTCGAGTTGCGGCAGGTGCTCTCGACTTACGACGGGGACCTCAGGGACCCTCTCTGGTGGCCTCAGGAAAGGCCAATCCCCATGCGAGTTGCTCGGGGGCCTCTCGGCATTCCTCTCCTTTCGATGCCGGGGCCTAAGACCTTGTGTGGAGTCGGGGCCAGAACCTGAGGATTCCTCTCCAGGGCTGACATGGATCTTGGGGTACTTCTGGAGTCTCCCCAGGGGAGTAAGTCCTCGTCTCGAATGGGGGCATGCACGTGCGCTTTCCTCCAGAGCAGTAGCAGCAGTGTCACCCTTCCTGTCGCGTGGATCAAGTAATCTGTGGCTTTCCCACGAGGCTTTCCCACAGGGCTGTCCCACGTGCCACCGTGGTGGGAGTCGATCCTCGGCGTGAAACTCGAGGCAGTGCAGGGAAAACAGGTTCCGCTGGAATGGACTGAGACATCTGGGGGACTCTGGGAATGGCGCAAAGACCCTGGAGTTCCTCTCGCCTTTCCTGTGGCGAGCGCCTCCTCTTGAGATGCGCCAGGAACGCCCAGAAATCTTTCCCGGGCAAGCAGCGAAAGGATCCCTCATCTCGAGCTACGAGGCGGAAACGGGACTCCTCTGGATGTGTGCAGGACCCGCGTGCTTCCTCTCGAGTGGAGACGGGTATGTCGGGGAGCTTCTTGAGTTGCAGCAAGGGTGTGAAGGACCTTTTGGAAGTTCCAGAGGTTAGGTGTGACTAGCCTTCAAAAGGAACAGCGGAAATGGGCCTCATCTTGCCTGGAGGGCAAAACCTCCTGGATTTTCTCGAGTTGCGGCAGGTGCTCTCTACTTATGACAGGGACCTCAGGGACCCGCTCTGGTGGCCTCAGGAAAGGCCTGTCCCCATGTGAGTTGGTCGCGGGCCTCTCGGGATTCCTCTCCCTTGGATGCTGGAGCCTAAGACCTTGTGTGGAGTCGGGCCCGGAACCTGAGGATTCCTCTCCAGTGCTGACATGGATCTTGGGGTACTTCTGGAGTCTCCCCAGGGAAGTAAGTCCTCATTTCGAATGGGGGCATGCACGTGCCCTTTCCTCCAGAGCTGTAGCAGCAGTGTCACGCTTCCTATCAACTGCATCATGGTATCTGTGGCTTTCCCTCGAGGTTTTCCCACAAGGCTTTCCCATGAGGCTTTCCCACAGGGCTGTCCCATGTGCCACCGTGGTGTGAGTCGATCTGCGGCGTGAAAGTCGAGGCAATGGAGGGAAAACACCTTCCTCTGGAATGGACTGGGACATCTGGGGGACTCTGAGAATGGTGGCACGACCCTGGAGTTCCTCTCGCCTTTCCTGTGGAGAGCGCCTCCTCTTGAGATGCGACAGGAACGCCCAGAATTCTTTCCCGACCAAGCAGGGAAAGGATCCCTCATCTGGAACTACAATGCGGAAACGGGGCTCCTCTTGATGTGGGCGGGACCATTGTGCTTCCTCTAGAGTGGACAGGGGTAGTCGGGGAACCTCTTGAGTTGCAGCAAGGGTGTGAAGGACCTTTTGGAAGTTCCAGAGGTTAGTTGTGATTAGTGTCGAGAAGCATCGGCGGAAATGGGCCTCATTTCGCCTGGAGGGGAGTACCTCCTGGATTTTCTCGAGTTGCGGCAGGTGCTCTCGTCTTACGACGGTGACTTAAGGCACCCGCTCTGGTGGCCTCAGGACTGGCCAGTCCCCATTCGAGTTGCTCGGGGGCCGCTCGGGATTCCTCTCCCTTCGATGCCGGGGCCTAAGACCTTGTGTGGAGTCGGAGGCGGAACCTGAGGATTCCTCTCCAGTGCTGACATGGATCTTGCGGTACTTCTGGAGTCTGCCCAGGAGAGTCAGTCCTCGTCTCGAGAGGGGGCATGCACGTGCGCTTTCCTCCCGAGCTGTAGTAGCAGTGTCACGCTTCCCGTCGTGTCGATCATGGGATCTGTGGCTTTCCCTCGAGGCTTTCCCATGAGGCTTTCCCACGAGGCTTTCCCACAGGGCTGTCCCACGTGAGACTGTGGTGGGAGTCGATCCTCGGCGTGAAAGTCGAGGCAGTGCAGGGAAAACAGGTTCCTCCGGAATGGACTGAGACATCTGGGGGACTCTTGGAATGGTGGCACGACACTGGAGTTGCTCTCACCTTTCCTGTGGAGAGCACCTCCTCTTGCGATGCGACGGGAACGCCCAGGATTCTCTCCCGAACAATCAGCGAAAGGATCCCTCATCTCCACCTACGAGGCGGAAACGGAGCTCTTCTGGATGTGGGCGGGACCCACGTGCTTTCTCTCGAGTGGAGAGGGGTATGTCGGGGAACTTCTTGAGTTGCAACAAGGGTGTGAAGGACCCTTTGGAAGTTCCAGAGGTTAGATGTGATTAGCCTCGAGACGCCTCAGCGGAAATGGGCCTCATCGAGCCTGGATGGGAGAACTTCCTGGATTTTCTCGAGTTTTGGCAGGTGGTCTCGTCTTACGACGGTGACCTAAGGAACCCGCTCTGGTGACCTCAGGACTGGCCAGTCCCCATACGACTTGTTCGGTGGCCTCCTGGGATTACACTCCCGTCGATGCCAGGGCCTATGTTGTTGTGTGGAGTCGGGGCCGGAACCTGAGAATTCCTCTCCAGTGCTGAAATGGATATTGGGGTAATTCTGGAGTCTCCCCAGGGAAGTCAGCCCTCCGCTCTAAGGGACATGCACGTGTGCTTTCCTCCCGAGCTGTAGCAGCAGTGTGACGCTTGCCATCACGTCGATCATGGGATCTGTGGCTTTCCCTCGAGGATTTCCCTCGAAGCTTTCTCACGAGGATTTCGTAGAGAGCTGTCCAACGTGCCACCGTGGTCGGAGTCGATCCTCGGCGTGAAAGTAGAGGCAGCACAGGGAAAACAGGTCCTCTGGAATGGACTGAGACAATGGGGGACTCTTGGTTTGGTGGCACGACCCTGGTGTTCCTTTCGCGTTTCCTGTGGAGAACGCATCCTCTTGAGATGGGACGGGAATGCCCAGAATTCTTTCCCGACCAAGCAGGGAAAGGATCCCTCATGTCAAGCTAGGAGGCGGAAACGGGGCTCCTCTGGATGTGGGCGGGACCTTCGTGCTTCCTCTCGAGTGGAGACAGGTAAGTCCGGGAACTTCTTCAGTTGCAGCAAGGGTGTGAAGGACCTTTTGAAAGTCCCAGATGTTAGGTGTGATTAGCCTCGAAACGCCTCAGCGGAAATGGGCCTCATCTCACCTGGAGGGCAAAACCTCGTGGATTTTCGCGAGTTGCGGCAGGTGCTCTCGACTTACGACGGGGACCTCAGGGACCCGCTCTGGTGGCCTCAGGAAAGGCCAGTCCCCATGCGAGTTTCTCGGGGTCCTCTCAGGATTCCTCTCCCTTTGATGCCAGGGCCTAAAACCTTGTGTGGAATCCTGGCCGGAACCTGAGGATTCCTCTCCAGTGCTGACATGGATCTTGGGGTACTTCTGGAGTCTTGCCAGGGGAGTAAGTCCTCGTCTCCAATGGGGGCATGCACGTGCGCTTTCCTCCAGAGTGGTAGCAGCAGTGTCACGCTACCGTCGCGTGGATCAAGGGATCTGTGGCTTTCCCTCAAAGCTTTCCCACGAGGCTTTCCCACAGGGCTCTCCCACGTGCCACCGTGGTGGTAGTCGATCCTCGGCGTGAAAGTCTAGGCAGTGCAGGGAAAACAGGTTCCTCTAGAATGGACTGAGATATTTGGGGGACTCTTGGAATGGCGGCACGACGCTGGAGTTCCTCACGCCTTTCCTGTGGAGAGTGCCTCCTCTTGAGATGCGACGGGAATGCCCAGAATTCTTTCCCGACCAAGCAGGGAAAGGATCCCTCATCTCAAGGGGCTAGGCGGAAATGGGGCTTCTCTGGATGTGGGCGGGACCCTCGTGCTTCCTCTAGAGTGGAGAGGGGTATGTCGGGGAACTACTTGAGTTGCAGCAAGGGTGTGAAGGACCTTTTGGAAGTTCCAGAGGTTAGGTGTGATTAGCCTCGAGACTCCTCAGCGAAAATGGGCCTCATCTCGCCTGCAGGGCAAAACCTCCTGGATTTTCTCGAGTTGCGGCAGGTGCTGTCGAATTACGTCGGGGACCTCAGGGACCCGCTCTTGTGGCCTCAGGAAAGGCCAGTCCCCATGCGAGTTGCTCCCGGGCCTCTGGGGATTCCTCACCGTTGGATGCCGGATCCTAAGACCTTGTGTGGAGTCGGGGCCGGAACCTGAGGATTCCTCTCCAGTGCTGACACGGATCTTGGGGTACTTCTGGAGTCTCCTCAGCGGAGTAAGTCCTCGTCTCGAATGGGGGCATGCACGTGCGCTTTCCTCCAGAGCGGCAGCAGCAGCGTCACGCTTCCCGTCACGTGGACAAGGGATCTGTGGCTATACCTCGAGGTTTTCCCACGAGGCTTTCCCAAGAGGCTTTCCCACAGGTCTGTCCCATGTGCCCCCGTGGTTGCAGTCGATCCTTGGCGTGAAAGTCGAGTCAGTGCAGGAAAAACAGGTTCCTCTGGAATGGGCGGAGACATATGGGGGACTCTTAGAATGGTGGCACGACGCTGATGTTCCTCTCGCCTTTCCTGTGGAGAGCGCCTCCTCTTGAGATGCGACGGGAACGCCGGGAATTCTTTCCCGACCAAGCAGGGAAAGGATCCCTCATCTCGAGCTACAAGGCGGAAACGGGCTCCTCTGGAGGTGGGCGGGACCCTCGTGCTTTCTCTAGAGTGGAGACGGGGATGTCGGGGAAATTCTTGAGTTGAAGCAAGGGTGTGAAGGACCTTTTGGAAGTTCCAGAGGTTAGGTGTGATTAGCCTCGAGAAGCCTCACTGGAAATGGTCCTCATCTCGCATGGAGGCCAAAACCTCCTGGATTTTCTCGAGTTCTGGCAGGTGCTCAAGACTTATAACGGGGTCCTCCGGGACCGGCTCTGGTGGCCTCAGGAAAGGCCAGTCAGCATGCGAGTTCCTCGGGGGCCTCTCGGGATTCCTCTCCAGTCCATGCCGGGGCCTAAGACCTTGTGTGGAGTAAGGGCCTGAACCTGAGGATTCCTCTCCAGTGCTGACATGGATCTTGGGGTACTTCTGGAGGCTCCCCAGGGGAGTAAGTCCTCGTCTCGAATGGGGTCATGCACGTGCGCTTTCCTCCCGATCGGTAGCAGCAGTGTCACGCTTCCGGTCGCGTTTATCAAGGGATCTGTGGCTTTCCCTGGAGGCTTTCCCACCAGGCTTTCCCACGAGGCTTTCCCACAGGGCTGTCCCATTTGCCACCGTGGTGGGAGTCGATCCTCGGCGTGAAAGTCGAGGCAGTGCATGGAAAACAGGTTCCTCTGAAATGGACTGAGACAATGGGGGACTCTTGGTTTGGTGACACGATGATGGTGTTCCTTTCGCCTTTCCTGTGTAAAACGCATCCTCTTGAGATGGGACGGGAATGCCCAGAATTCTTTCCCGATCAAGCAGCCAAAGGATCCCTCATGTCGAGCTAGGAGGCGGAAACGGGGCTCCTCTGGATGTGGGCGGGACCCTCGAGCTTCCTCTCGAGTGGAGACAGGTATGTCGGGGAACTTCTTGAGTTGCAGCAAGGGTGTGAAGGACCTTTTGAAAGTCCCAGATGTTAGGTGTGATTAGCCTTGAGACGCCTCAGCGGAAATGGGCCCCATCTCGCCTGGAGGGCAATACCTCCTAGATTTTTTCGAGTTGCGGCAGGTGCTCTCGACTTATGTCGGGGACCTCAGGGACCCGCTCTGGTGGCCTCAGGAAAGGCCAGTCCCCTGCGAGTTGCTCGGGTGCCTTTGGGGATTCCTCTCCCTTCGATGCCGGGGCCTAAGGCCTGTTTGGAGGCGGGGCCGGAACCTGAGGATTCCTCTCCTATGCTGACATGGATCTTGGGGTACTTCTGGAGTCTCCTCAGGGGAGTAAGTCCTCATCTCGAATGGGGACATGCACCTGCGCTTTCCTCCAGAGCTCTAGCAGCAGTGTCACGCTTTCCATCGCCTGGATCAAGGGATCTGTGACTTTCACTCCAGGCTTTCCCAGGAGGCTTTCTCATGAGGCTTCCCCACAGGGGTCCCACGTGCCACCTTGTTTGAGTCGATCCTCGGCGTGAAAGTCGAGGCAGTGCAGGGAAAACAGGTTCCTCTGAAATGACTGAGATATTTGGGGGACTCTTGGAATGGTGGCACGATGCTGGAGATCCGCTCGCCTTTGCTGTGGAGAGCGCCTCCTCTTGAAATGCGACAGGAATGCCCAGAATTCTTTCCCGACCAAGCAGGGAAAGTGTCCCTCATCTTGAGCTACGAGGAAGAAACAGGGCTCCTCTGGATGTGGGCGGGACCCTCATGCTTCCTCTAGAGTGGAGACAGGGAAGTCGGGGAACGTCTTGAGTTGCAGCAAGGGTGTGAAGGACCTTTTGGAAGTTCCAGGGCTTAGATGTGATTAGCCTTGAGAAGCTTCAGCGGAAATGGGCCTAATCTCGCCTGGAGGGCAAAACCTCCTGGATTTTCTCGAGTTGCGGCAGGTACTCTCGACTTACGACGGGGACCTCAGGGACCCGCTCTTGTGGCCTCTGGAAAGGCCAGTCCCAATGCAAGTTGCTCGGGGGCCTCTCGGGATTTCTCTCACTTTGATGCCGGGGCCTAAGACCTTGTGTGGAGGCGGTGCTGGAACCTGAAGATTCCTCTCCAGTGCTGATATGGATCTTGGGGTACTTCTGGAGTCTCCCCAGGGGAGTAAGTCCTCGTCTCAAATGGGGGCATGCACGTGCGCTTTCCTCCATAGCGGCAGCAGCAGTGTCACGCTTCCCATCTCCTGGATCAAGATATCTGTGGCTTTCCCTAGAGGCTTTCCCACGAGGCTTTTCCACGAGGCTTTCCCACTGGGCTGCCACACGTGCCAGCGTGGTGGGAGTCGATCCTCTGCGTGGGAGTCGATCCTCTGCGTGAAAGCCGAGGCAGTGCAGGGCAAACAGGTTCCTCTGGAATGGACTGAGACATCTCGGGGACTCTTGGAATGGTGGCACGACGCTGGAGTTCCTCTCACCTTTCCTGTGGAGAGCGCCTCCTCTTGTGGTGAGAGGGGAACGCCGGGAATTCTTTCCAGACAAAGCAGCGAAATTTCCCTCATCTCGAGCTACGAGGCAGAAACGGGGCTCCTCTGGATGTGGATGGGAGACTCGTGCTTCCTCTAGAGTGGAGACGCGCATGTCAGGCAACTTCTTGAGTTGCAGCAAGGGTGTGAAGGACCTTTTGGAAGTTCCAGAGGCTAGAAGTGATTAGCCTGGAGAAGCCTCAGCGGAAATGGGCCTCATCTCGCCTGGAGGGAAAAACCTCCTGGAGTTACTCGAGTTGCGGCAGGTGCTCTCGTCTTACGACGGTGACCTAAGGGACCGGCTCTGGTGGCCTCAGGACTGGCCAGTCCCCATTCCAGTGGCTCGGGAGCCTCTCGGGATTCCTCTCCCGTCGATGCCGGGCCTAAGACCTTGTGTGGAGTCAGGGCCGGATCCTAAGGATTCCTCTCCAGTGCTGACATGGAACTTTGGGTACTTCTGGAGTCTCCCTGTGGAGTCAGTCCTCGTCTCTAGAGGGGACATGCAAATGGGCTTTCCTCCCGCGCTGGAGCAGAAATGTCACGCTTCCCGTCGGGTCGATCATGGGATCTGTGGCTTTCCCTCGAGGGTTTCCCCCGAGGCTTTCCCAGGAGGCTTTCCCACAGGGCTGTCCCACGTGCCACCGTGGTGGGAGTCCATCCTCGGCATGAAAGTCGAAGCAGTGGAGCAAAACAGTTTCCTCTGGAATGAACTGAGACATCTGCGGGACTCTTGGAATGTGGACACGACCCTGGAGTTACTCTCGCCTTTCCTGTGGAGAGCGCCTCCTCTTCAGATGCGACGTGAACGCTGGGAATGCTTTCCCGACCAAGCAGGGAAAGGATCCCTCATCTCGAGCTACGAGGCGCAAACGGGGCTCCTCTGGATGTGGGCGGGACCCTCGTTCTTCCTCTAGAATGGAGACCTGTATGTCGGGAAACTTCTTGATTTGAAGCAAGTGTGTGAAGGACCTTTTGGAATTTCGAGAAGTTAGGTGTGATTAGCATTGAGAAGGCTCAGCGGAAATGGGTCTCATCTCGCCTGGAGGGCAAAACCTTCTGGATTTTCTCGAGTTGGGGCAGGTGCTCTCGACTTACGACGGGGACCTCAGGGACCCTCTCTGGTGGCCTCAGGAAAGGCTAGTTCCCATGCGAGTTGCTCGGGGCCCTCTCGGGATTCTTCTCCCTTCGATGCCGGGGCCTAAGACTTTGTGTGGAGTCGAGACCGGGACCTGAGGATTCCTCTCCAGTGCTGACATGGATCTTGGGGTACTTCTGGAGTCTCCCAGTGGAGTAAGTCCTCGTCTCGAATGGGGGCATGCACGTGCGCTTTCCTCCAGAGCAGTAGAAGTAGTGCCATGCTTCCCGTCGCGTGGATCAAGGGATCTGTGGCTTTCCTTCGATGCTTTCCCATGAGGCTTTCCCACGAGGCTTTCCCGCAGGGCTGTCCCACGTGAGACAGTGGTGGGAGTCGATCCTCGGCGTGAAAGTCAAGGCAGTGCAGGGAAAACAGGTTCCTCCGGAATGGACTGAGACATCTGGGGGCTCTTGGAATGGTGGCACGACCCTGGAGTTCCTCTCGCCTTTCCTGTGGAGAGCGCCGCCTCTTGTGATGCGACAGGAACGCCCAGGATTCTCTCCCGAACAAGCAGTGAAAGGATCCCTCATCTCTACCTACGAGGCGGGAACGGAGCTGTTCTGGATGTGGGCGGGACCCACGTGCTACCTCTCGAGTGGAGAGGGGTATGTCGGGGAACTTCTTGAGATGCAGCAATGGTGTGAAGGACCCTTTGGAAGTTCCAGAGGTTAGATGTGATTAGCCTCGAGACGCCTCAGCGGAAATGGGCCTCATCGAGCCTGGATGGGAGAACTTCCTGGATTTTCTCGAGTTTTGGCAGGTGGTCTCGTCTTACGACGGTGACCTAAGGAACCCGCTCTGGTGACCTCAGGACTTGCCAGTCCCCATACGACTTGTTCGGTGGCCTGCTGGGATTACACTGCCGTTGATGCCGGGGCCTAAGAGGTTGTGTGGAGTCGGGGCCGGAACCTGAGGCTTCCTCTCCAGTGCTGAAATGGATATTGGGGTAATTCTTGAGTCTCCCCAGGGAAGTCAGTCCTCATCTCAAGAAGGGGCATGCACGTGCGCTTTCCTCCTGAGCTGTAGCAGCAGTTTCACGCTTCCCATCGCGTGAGTCATGGGATCTGTGGCTTTCCCTCGAGGATTTAACATGAGGCATTCCCACGAGGCTTTCCCACAGGGCTGTCACACGTGCCACCGTGGTGGGAGTCGATCCTCGGCGTGAAAGTCGAGGCAGTGCAGGGAAAACAGGTTCCTCTAGAATGGAATGAAACATCTGGGGTTTTCTGGGAATGGTGGCACGACGGTGGAGTTCTAGCCTTTCCTGTGGAGAGCACCTCCTAATTGAGATGTGACAGGAATGCACAGAATTCTTTCCCGAACACGCAGCGAAAGGATTCCTCATCTCGAGCTAGGTAGCGGAAACGGGGCTCCTCTGGATGTGGCCGGGACCCTCGTGTTTCCTCTAGATGTGAGACGGGTATGTCAGGCAACTTCTTGAGCTGCAGCAAGGGTGCGAAAGACCTTTTGGAAATTCCATAGGTTAGCTGTGATTAGCTTCGGAAAGCCTCAGTGGAAATGGGCCTCATCTCTCCTGGAGGGCAAAACCTCTTGGATTCTGTCGAGTTGCGGCAGGTGCTCTCAACTTCCGACGGGGACCTCATGGACCCGCTCTGGTTGCCTCAGGAAAGGCCAGTCCCTATGCGAGTTGCACGGGGGCCACTCAGGATAACTTTCCCTTCGAAGCCGGGGCCTAAGACCTTGTGTGGAGTCGTGCCTGGAACATGAGGTTTCCTCTCCAGTGCTGACATGGATCGTGGGGTACTTCTGGAGTCTCCCCAGGGGAGTAAGTCCTCGTCTCGAATGGGTGCATGCACGTGTGCTTTCCTCCAGAGCTGTAGCTGCAGTGTCACTCTTCCCGTCCCGTGGATCAAGGGATCTGTGGCTTTCCCTCGAGGCTTTCCCACGAGGCTTTCCACTAGGCTTTCCCACAGGGCTGCTTCACGTGCCACCGTTGTGGCTGTCGATCCTCGGCGAGAAAGTCGAGGCAGTGCATGGAAAACAGGTTCCTCTGAAATGAACTGAGAAATCTGGGGGACTCGGAATGGTGGCGTGGCCCTGGAGTTCCTCTTGCCTTTCCTGTGGAGACGGCCTCCTCTTGAGATGCAACGGGAACGACGGGAATTCTTTCCCAACCAAGCAGGGAAAGGATCCCTCATCTCGAGCTATGAGGCAGAAACGGGGCTCCCCTGGATGTGCGAGGGAGCCTCGTGCTCCCTCTAGAGTGGATACAGGTATGTCGGGGTCCTTCTTGAGTTGCGGCAAGTGTGTGAAGGACCTTTTAGAATTTCCACAAATTAGGTGTGATTAGCCTTGAGAAGCCTCAGAGGAAATGGGCCTCATCTCGCCTGGAGGGCAAAACCTCCTGGATTTTCTCGAGTTGGGGCAGGTGCTCTCGACTTACGATGGGGACCTCAGGGACCCGCTCTGGTGACTTCAGGAAAGGCCAGTCCCCATCCGAGTTGCTCGGGGGCCTCTCGGGATTCCTCTCCCGTCCTTGCCAGGGTCTAAGACCTTGTGTGGAGTCGGGGCCGGAAAGTGAAGATTCCACTCCAGTGCTGACATGGATCTTGGGGTTCTTCTGAAGTCCCCCGAGGGGAGGCAGTACTCGTCCTTAGAGGGGGCATGCACGTTCGCTTTCATCCCGAGGTGTAACAACAGTGTCACGCCTCCCGGCACGCCGATCATGGGATCTGTGGCTTACCCACGAGGCTTTCCCATGAGGCTTTCCCACAGGGCTGTCCCACGTGCCACCGTGGTGTGAGTCGATGCTCGGTGTGAAACTCGAGGCAATGCAGGGAAAACAGGTTCCTCTGGAATGGACTGAGATATCTGGGGGACTCTGGGAATGGTGGCACGACGCTGGAGTTCCTCTCGCCTTTCCTGTGGGGAGCGCCTCCACTTGAGATGCAACAGGAACTCCCAGAATTATTTCCCGAAAAAGCTGCGAAAGGATCCCTCATCTTGAGCTACGAGGCGGACACGGGGCTCCTCTGGATGTGGGCGGGACCGTCGTGCTTCCTCTCGAGTGGAGATGGGTATGTTAGGGAACTTCTTGAGTTGCAGCAAGGGTGTGAAGGACCTTTTAGAAGTTCCAGAGGTTAGATGTGATTACCTTCCAGAAGCCTCAGCGGAAATGGGCGTCATCTCGCCTGGAGTGCCAAACCTCCTTGATTTTCCCGAGTTGCCGCAGGTGCTCTCGACTTACGACGGGGACTTTAGGGACCAGCTCTGGTGGCCTCAAGACTGGCCCGTCCCCATCCGAATTGCTCGGGGTCCTCTCGGGTTTCCTCTTCCGTAGATGCCGGGGCCTAAGTCCTTGTGTGGAGTCGGGGCCGGAACATGAGGATTCCTCTCCAGTACTGACATGGATCTTGGAGTACTTTTGGAGTCTCCCCAAGGGAGTAAGTCCTCGTCTCGAATGGGGGCATGCACGTGCGCTTTCCTCCGAGCTGTAGCACCAGCGTCACGATTCCTGTCGCGTGGATCAAGGGATCTGTGGCTTTCCCTCGAGGCTTTCCCACGAGGCTTTCCCACAGGGCTGTCCCACGTGAGACCGTGGTTGGAGTCGATCCTCCTCGTGAAACTCAAGGCAGTGCAGGGAAAACAGTTTCCTCTGGAATGGACTGACACATCTGGGGGACTCTTGGAATGGTGGCACTACGCTGGAGTTGCTCTCAGCTTTCCTGTGGAGAGCCCCTACTCTTGAGATGCGACGGGAACGCCCAGGAATCTCTCCTGAACAAGCAGCGAAAGGATTCCTCATCTCGACCTACGAGGCAGAAATGGAGCTCTTCTGGATGTGGGTGGGACCCACGTGCTTCCTCTCGAGTGGAGAGGGGTATCTCGGGGAACTTCTTGAGTTGCAGCAAGGGTGTCAAGGACCCTTTGAAAGTTCCAGAGCTTAGGTGTGATTAGCCTTGAGAAGCCTCAGCGGAAATGGTCCTCATCTCGCCTGGAGGGCAAATCCTCCTGGATTTTCTGAAGTTGCCGCAGGTGCTCTCGACATACGACTGGGACCTCTGGACCCGCTCTGGTGGCCTCAGGAAAGGCCAGTCCCCATGCGAGTTGCACGTGGGCCTCTCGGGATACCGCTCCCTTCGATGCCTGCGCCTAATACCTTGTGTGGAGGCGGGGCCGGAATCGGAGGATTCCTCTCCAGTGCTGACATGGATAATGGGGTAATTCTGGAGTCTCCCCAGGGGAGTAAGTCCTCGTCTCAAATGGGGGCATGCACGTGTGCTTTCCTCCAGAGCAGTAGCAGCAGTGTCATGCTTTCCATCGCCTGGAACAAGGGATCTGTGGCTTTCCCTCGAGGCTTTCCCATGAGGCTTTCCCACAGGGCTGTCACACGTGCCACTGTGATGGGAGTCAATCCTCGGCGTGAAAGTCGAGGCAGTGCAGGGAAAACAGGTTCCACTGGAATGGACTGAGACTTCTGGGGAACTCTTGGAATGGTGGCACGACGCTGGAGTTCCTCTCGCCTTTCCTGTGGAGAGCACCTCCTCTTGAGGTGAGAGTGGAACGCCGGGAATTCTTTCCCGACAAAGCAGCGAAATGTCCCTCATCTCGAGGCGGAAACGGGTCTCCTCTGGATGTGGCCGGGACCCTTGTGCTTCCTATAGAGTGGAGACGGGTATGTCAGGCAACTTCTTGAGTTACAGCAAGGGTGTGAAGGAACTTTTGGAAGTTACAGAGGTTAGGTTTGATTAGCTTCGAGAAGCCTCAGCGGAAATGGGCTCTTCTCGCCTGGAGGGCAATACCTCCTAGATTTTTTCGAGTTGCGGCAGGTGCTCTCGATTTACGACGGGGACCTCAGGGACTCGCTCTGGTGGCCTCAGGCAATGCCAGTCCTCATGCGAGTTGCTCGGGTGCCTCTCGGGATTCCTCTCGCTTCGATGCCGGGGCCTGAGACCTTGTGTGGCGTCGGGGCGGAACATGAGGATTCCTCTTCAGTGCTGACATGGATCTTGGGGGAACTTCTGGAGTCTCCCCAGGGGAGTAAGTCCTCGTCTCGAGAGGGGGTCATGCACGTGCGCTTTCCTCCAGAACGGTAGCAGCAGTGTCTGGTTCCAGGAGCATGGATCATGAGATCTGTGGCTTTCCCTCGAGGTTTTCCAACGAGGATTTTCCACGAGGCTTTCCCACAGGGCGGTCCCAAGTGCCACTGTGGTGGGAGTCGATCCTCGGCGTGAAAGTCAAGGCAGTGCAGGGAAAACAGGTTCCTCTGGAATGGACTGACACATCTGGGGGACTCTGGGAATGGTCGCACGACACTGGAGTTCTTCTCTCCTTTCCTGTGGAGAGCTTCTCCTCTTAAGATGCGACGGGAATGCCCCGAATTCTTTCTCGACCAAGCAGGGAAAGGATCCCTCATCTCGAGCTACGAGGCGGAAACGGGGCTCTTCTGGATGTGGCCAATACCCTCGTGCTTCCTCTCTAGTGTAAACGGTTATGTCAGGGAACCTCGTGAGTTGAAGCAAGGGTGTTAAGGACCTTTTTGAAGTTCCAGAGTTTAGGTGTCATTAGCTTCGAGAAGCCTCAGTGGAAATGGGCATCACCTCGCCTGGAGGGCAAAACTTCCTGGATTTTATCCAGTTGTGGCAGCTGCTCTCGACTTACCACGGCGACCTCAGGGACCCTCTCTAGTGGCCTCAGGAAAGGCCAGTCCGTATGCGAGTTGCTCAGGGGCCTCTCGGGATTCCTGTACCATCGATGCCGGGACTCAAGACCTTGTGTGGAGTTGGGGCCGGAACCTGCGGATTCCTCCCCAGTGCTGACATGGATCTTGGGGTACTTCTGGAGTCTCCCCAGGGGAGTCAGTCATTGTCTCCAGAGGGGGTATTCACGTGTGCTGTCCTCCCGAGCAGTACCAGCAGTGTCACGTTTCCTGTCGCGTTGATCATGGGATCTCTGGTTTTCCTTTGAGGATTTCCCACGAGGCTTTCCCAACAGCCTCTCCCACAGTGCTCTCCCACGTATCACCGAGGTGGGAGTCGAACCTCGGCTTGAAAGTCGAGGCAGTGCAGGGAAAACAGGTTCCTCTGGAATGGACTGAGACTTCTGGAGGACTCTTGGAATGGTGGAACGATGCTGTAGTTCCTCCCGCGTTTCCTGTGGAGACCGCCTCCTCTTGAGATTGGACGGGAATGCCCAGAATTCTTTCCCGACAAAGCAGTGAAAGGATCCCTCATCTCGAGCTACGAGGCGGAAACGGGGCTCCTCTGGATGTGGGCGGGACCCTCGTGCTTCCGCTCGAAGGGAGACGGGTATGTCGGGGAACTTCTTGAGTTGCAGCAAGGGTGTGAAGGAACTTTTGGAAGTTCCAGAGCTTAGATGTGATTAGCCTTGAGAAACCTCCGAGGAAATCGGCCCCATCTCTCCTGGAGGGCAAAACCTCCTGGATTTACTCGAGTTGCGGCAGGTGCTCTCGACTTACGACGGGGACCTCAGGGACACACTCTGGTGGCCTCAGGAAAGGCCAGTCCCCATGCGAGTTGAAAGGGGACCTCTCATGATTTCTCTACCTTCTATAACGGGGCCTAAGACATTGTGTGGAGTTGGGGCTGGAACCTGAGGATTCCTCTCCAGTGCTGACATGGATCTTGGGGTACTTCTGGAGTCTCCCCAGGGGAGTAAGTCCTCGTCTCGAATGGGGGCATGCACGTGCCCTTTCCTCCCGAGCGGTAGCAGCAATGTCACGATTCCCGTTGCGTGGTTCAAGGGATCTGTGGCTTTCCCTCGAGGCTTTCCCACGAGGCTTTCCCACGAGGCTTTCCCACAGGGCTGTCCCACGTGCCACCATGGTGGAGTCGTACCTCGGCGAGAAAGTCGAGGCAGTGCAGGGAAAACAGGTTCCTCTGGAATGGACCTAGAATTCTGGGGGACTCTTGGAATGGTGGCACGACCCTGGAGTTCCTCTCGCCTTTCCTGTGGAGAGCGGCTCCTCTTGAGAAGCGACGGGAATGCCAAGAATTCTTTCCCGTCCAAGCCGCGAAAGGATCACTCATCTCGAGGTACGAGGCGGAAACAGGGCTTCTCTGAATGTGGCCGGGACCCTCGTGCTTCCTCTAGATTGGAGACGGGTATGTCAGGGAACATCTTGAGTTGCAGCAAGGGTGTGAAGGACCTTTCGGAAGTTCCAGAGGTTAGGTGTGATTAGCCTCGAGAAGCCTCAGTGGAAATGGGCCTCATCTCGCCTGGAGGGCAAAACCTCCTGGATTTTCTCGAGTTGTGGCAGGTGCTCTCGACTTACGACGGGGACCTCAGGGACCCGCTCTGGTGGCCTCAGGAAAGGCCAGTCCCAGTGCGAGTTGCTCGGGGGCCTCTCGGGATTCCTCTCCTTTCGATGCCGCGGCCTAAGTCCTTGTGTGGTGTCGGGCCCGGAACCTTAGGATTCCTCTCCTGTGCTGACATGGATCTTGGGGTACTTCTGGAGTCTCCCCAGGGGAGTAAGTCCTCGTCTCGAATGGAGGCATGCACGAGCGCTTTCCTCAAGACTGTACCAGCAGTGTCACGCTTCCCATCGCCTGGATCAAGGGATCTGTATCTTTCCCTCGAGGCTTTCCCCCGAGGTGTTCTCACGAGGCTATCCAACAGGGCTGTCCCACGTGCGACCATTGTGTGAGTAGATCCTCAGCGCGAAAGTCGTGGCAGTGCAAGGAAAACATGTTCCTCTTGAATGGACTGTGATATCTGGGGGACTTTGGGATAGCGGCACGGCCCTCGATTTCCCCTCGCTTTTGCTGTCGAGAGCGCCTCCTCTTGAGATGCGATGGGAACCCCGGGAATTCTTTCCCGAGGAAGCATGGGAAGGATCCCTCATCTCGAGCTACAAGGCATAAACGGGGGCTCCTCTGGATGTGGGCGGGACCGTCGTGCTTCCTCTACAGTGGAGACGGAGATGTCGGGGAACTTCTTGAGTTGCAGCTAGGGTGTGAAGTACCTTTTGGAAGTTCCAGAGGTTGGGTGTGATTAGCCTCGAGAAGCCTCAGCAGAAATGGGCCTCATCTCGCCTGGAGGGCAAAACCGCTTGGATTTTCTCGAGTTGTGGCAGGTGCTCTCGACTTAAGGCGGGGACATCAGGGACCTGCTCTGGTGGACTCAGGACTGGCCAGTCCCCAATCGAGTTGCTCGGGGGCCTCTCGGGATTACTTTCCCGTCGATGCCGGGGCCTAAGTCCTTGTGTGGAGTCGGGCCCAGGACCTGAGGATTCCTCTGCAGTGCTGACATGGATTTTCGGGTACGTCTGGAGTCTCCCCATTGGAGTAAGTCCTCGTCTCGAATGGGGGCATGCACGTGCGCTTTCCTCAACAGCTGTAGCAGCAGAGTCATTCTTCCCATCGCCTACATCAAGTGATCTGTGCCTTTCCCTTGAGGATTTCCCACGAGGTGTTCCCACCAGTCCTTCCCACAGGGCTGTCCCACGTGCCACAGAGTTCTGAGTCGATCCTCGGCTTCAATGTCGAGGCAGTGCAGGGAAAACAGATTCCTCTGGAATGGACTAAGACATCTAGCCGACTCTTGGAATGGTGGCACGACGCTGGAGTTCCTCTCGCCTTCCCTATGGAGAGCGCCTCCTCTTGAGATGCGAAGGGAACGCCGGGAATTCTTGCCCGACGAAGCAGGGAAAGGATTCCACATCTCGAGCAACGAAGCAGAAACGGGGCTCCTCTGGATGTGGGCGGGACCATCGTGCTTCCTCTACAGTGGAGACCAGGATGTCGAGGAACTTCTTGAGTTGCAGCAAGGTTGTGAAGGACCTTTTGGAAGTTCCAGAGGTTAGGTGTGATTAGCCTCGAGAAGCCTCAGTGGAAATGGGCCTCATCTCGCCTGGAGGGCAAACCTCCTGGATTTTCTCGAGTTGCCGCAGGTGCTCTCGACTTACGACGGGGACCTCAGGGACCCGCTCTGGTGGCCTCAGGAAAGGCCAGTCGCCATGCGAGTTCCTCGGGGTCCTCTCGGGATTCCTCTCCCGTCGATGCCGGGGCATAAGACCTTGTGTGGAGTCGGGGCCTGAACCTGAGGATTCCTCTCCAGTGCTGACATGGATCTTGGGGTACTTCTGGAGTCTCCCCAGGGGAGTCAGTCCTCGTCTCGAATGCGGGCATGCACTTGCGCTTTCCTCCAGAGCGGTAGCAGCAGTGTCACGCAGTCCGCCGCGTGGATCAAAGGATCTATGGTTTTCCCTCGAGTCTTTCCCACGAGGCTTTCCCACGAGGCTTTCCCACAGGGCTGTCCAACGTGCACACGTGGTGGGAGTCGATCCTCGGCTTGAACGTCAAGGCAGTGAAGGGAAAACAGGTTCCTCTGGAATGGACTGACACATCTGGGGGACTCTTGGAACGGTGGCACGACCCTGGAGTTCCTCTCTCCTTTCCCGTGGAGAGCGCCTCCTCTTGAGATGCGACGGGAACGCCGGGAATTCTTTCCCTACGAAACAGGGAAAGGATCCCTCATCTCGAGCTAGGAGGCGGAAACGGGGCTCCCCTGGATGTGTGCGGGTCCCTCGTGCTTCCTCTCGAGTGGAGACGGCTATGTCGGGGAACTTCTTGAGTTGCAGCAAGGGTGTGAAGGACCCTTTGGAAGTTCCAGTGGTTAGATGTGATTAGCCTCGAGAAGCCTCAGCGGAAATGGGCCTCATCTCGCCTGGAGGGCAAAACACCCTGGATTTTCTCGAGTTGCGGCAGGTGCTCTCGACTTACGACGGGGACCTCAGGGACCCGCTCTGGTGGCCTCAGGAAAGGCCAGTCAGCATGCGAGTTCCTCGGGGGCCTCTCGGGATTCCGATCCAGTCCATGCCGTGGCCTAAGACCTTGTGTGGAGTCGGGGCCGGAACCTGCGGATTCCTCTCCAGTGCTGACATGGATCTTGGGGTACTTCTGGAGTCTCCCCAGGGGAGTCAGTCCTCGTCTCGAATGCGGGCATGCACTTGCGCATTCCTCCAGATCGGTAGCAGCAGTGTCATGCAGTCCGCCGCGTGGATCAAAGGATCTATGGTTTTCCCTCGAGTCTTTCCCACGAGGCTTTCCCACGAGGCTTTCCCATGAGGCTTTCCCACAGGGCTGTCCCACGTGCACACGTGGTGGGAGTCGATCCTCGGCTTGAACGTAAAGGTAGTGCAGGGAAAACAGGTTCCTCTGGAATGGACTGACACATCAGGGGGACTCTTGGAATGGTGGCACGACCCTGGAGTTCCTCTCGTCTTTCCTGTGGAGAGCGCCTCCTCTTGAGATGCGACGGGAACCCCGGGAATTCTTTCCCTACGAAACAGGAAAGGATCCCTCATCTCGAGCTAGGAGGCGGAAACGGGGCTCCCCTGGATGTGTGCGGGACACCACGTGCTTCCTCTCGAGTGCAGACGGGTATGTCCGGGAACTTCTTGAGTTGCAGCAAGGGTGTGAAGGACCCTTTGGAAGTTCCAGTGGTTAGATGTGATTGGCCTCGAGAAACCTCAGCGGAAATGGGCCTCATCTCGCCTGGAGGGCAAAACCTCCTGGATTTTCTTGAGTTGCGGCAGGTGCTCTCGATTTACGACGGGGACCTCAGGGACCCGCTCTGGTGGCCTCAGGAAAGGCCAGTCCCCATGCGAGTTCCTCGGAGGCCTCTCGGGATTCCTCTCCCGTCGATGCCGGGGCCTAAGACCTTGTGTGGAGTCGGGGCCGGAACCTGAGGATTCCTCTCCAGTGCTGACATGGATCTTGGGGTACTTCTGGAGTCTCCCCAGGGGAGTCAGTCCTCGTCTCGAATGCGGGCATGCACTTGCGCTTTCCTCCAGAGCGGTAGCAGCAGTGTCACGCAGTCCGCCGCGTGGATCAAAGGATCTATGGTTTTCCCTCGAGTCTTTCCCACGAGGCTTTCCCACGACGCTTTCCCACAGGGCTGTCCCACGTGCACACGTGGTGGGAGTCGATCCTCGGCTTGAACGTCAAGGCAGTGTAGGGAAAACAGGTTCCTCTGGAATGGACTGACACATCTGGGGGACTCTTGGAATGGTGGCACGACCCTGGAGTTCCTCTCGCCTTTCCTGTGGAGAGCGCCTCCTCTTGAGATGCGACGGGAACGCCGGGAATTCTTTCCCTACGAAACAGGGAAAGGATCCCTCATCTCGAGCTAGGAGGCGGAAACGGGGCTCCCCTGGATGTGTGCGGGACCCCACGTGCTTCCTCTCGAGTGGAGACGGGTATGTCGGGGAACTTCTTCAGTTGCAGCAAGGGTGTGAAGGACCCTTTGGAAGTTCCAGTGGTTAGATGTGATTGGCCTCGAGAAGCCTCAGCGGAAATGGGCCTCATCTCGCCTGGAGGGCAAAACCTCCTGGATTTATTCGAGTTGCGGCAGGTGCTCTCCACTTACGACGGGGACCTCAGGGACCCGCTCTGGTGGCCTCAGGAAAGGCCAGTCCCCATGCGAGTTCCTCGGGGGCCTCTCGGGATTCCTCTCCCGTCGATGCCGGGGCCTAAGACCTTGTGTGGAGTCGGGGCCGGAACCTGAGGATTCCTCTCCAGTGCTGACATGGATCTTGGGGTACTTCTGGAGTCTCCCCAGGGGAGTCAGTCCTCGTCTCGAATGCGGGCATGCACTTGCGCTTTCCTCCAGAGCGGTGGCAGCAGTGTCACGCAGTCCGCCGCGTGGATCAAAGGATCTATGGTTTTCCCTCGAGTCTTTCCCACGAGGCTTTCCCACGAGGCTTTCCCACAGGGCTGTCCCACGTGCACACGTGGTGGGAGTCGATCCTCGGCTTGAACGTCAAGGCAGTGCAGGGAAAACAGGTTCCTCTGGAATGGACTGACACATCTGGGGGACTCTTGGAATGGTGGCACGACCCTGGAGTTCCTCTCGCCTTTCCTGTGGAGAGCGCCTCCCCTTGAGATGCGACGGGAACGCCGGGAATTCTTTCCCTACGAAACAGGGAAAGGATCCCTCATCTCGAGCTAGGAGGCGGAAACGGGGCTCCCCTGGATGTGTGCGGGACCCACGTGCTTCCTCTCGAGTGGAGACGGGTATCTCGGGGAACTTCTTGAGTTGCAGCAAGGGTGTGAAGGAACCTTTGGAAGTTCCAGTGCTTAGATGTGATTGGCCTCGAGAAGCCTCAGCGGAAATGGGCCTCATCTCGCCTGGAGGGCAAAAAATCCTGGATTTTCTCGAGTTGCAGCAGGTGCTCTCGACTTACGACGGGGACCTCAGGGACCCGCTCTGGTGGCCTCAGGAAAGGCCAGTCCCCATGCGAGTTCCTCAGGGGCCTCTCGGGATTCCTCTCCCGTCGATGCCGGGGCCTAAGACCTTGTGTGGAGTCGGGGCCGGAACCTGAGGATTCCTCTCCAGTGCTGACAAGGATCTTGCGGTACTTCTGGAGTCTCCCCAGGGGAGTCAGTCCTCGTCTCGAAGGCGGGCATGCACTTGCGCTTTCCTCCAGAGCGGTAGCAGCAGTGTCACGCAGTCTGCCGCGTGGATCAAAGGATCTATGGTTTTCCCTCGAGTCTTTCCCACGAGGCTTTCCCACGAGGCTTTCCCACAGGGCTGTCCCACGTGCACACGTGGTGGGAGTGGATCCTCGGCTTGAACGTCAAGGCAGTGTAGGGAAAACAGGTTCCTCTGGAATGGACTGACACATCTGGGGGACTCTTGGAATGGTGGCACGACCCTGGAGTTCCTCTCGCCTTTCCTGTGGAGAGCGCCTCCTCTTGAGATGCGACGGGAACGCCGGGAATTCTTTCCCTACGAAACAGGGAAAGGATCCCTCATCTCGAGCTAGGAGGCGGAAACGTGGCTCCCCTGGATGTGTGCGAGACCCACGTGCTTCCTCTTGAGTGTAGACGGGTATGTCGGGGAACTTCTTGAGTTGCAGCAAGGGTGTGAAGGACCCTTTGGAAGTTCCAGTGGTTAGACGTGATTAGCCTCGAGAAGCCTCAGCGGAAATGGGCCTCATCTCTCCTGGAGGGCAAAACCTCCTGGATTTTCTCGAGTTGCGGCAGGTGCTCTCGATTTACGACGGGGACCTCAGGGACCCGCTCTGGTGGCCTCAGGAAAGGCCAGTCCCCATGCGAGTTCCTCGGGGGCCTCTCGGGATTCCTCTCCCGTCGATGCCGGGGCCTAAGACCTTGTGTGGAGTCGGGGCCGGAACCTGAGGATTCCTCTCCAGTGCTGACATGGATCTTGGGGTACTTCTGGAGTCTCCCCAGGGGAGTCAGTCCTCGTCTCGAATGCGGGCATGCACTTGCGCTTTCCTCCAGAGCGGTAGCAGCAGTGTCACGCAGTCCGCCGCGTGGATCAAAGGATCTATGGTTTTCCCTCGAGTCTTTTCCACGAGGCTTTCCCACGAGGCTTTCCCACAGGGCTGTCCCACGTGCACACGTGGTGGGAGTCGATCCTCGGCTTGAACGTCAAGGCAGTGCAGGGAAAACAGGTTCCTCTGGAATGGACTGACACATCTGGGGGACTCTTGGAATGGTGGCACAACCTTGGAGTTCCTCTCGCCTTTCCTGTGGAGAGCGCCTCCTCTTGAGATGCGACGGGAACGCCGGGAATTCTTTCCCTACGAAACAGGGAAAGGATCCCTCATCTCGAGCTAGGAGGCGAAACGGGGCTCCCCTGGATGTGTGCGGGACGCCACGTGCTTCCTCTCGAGTGGAGACGGGTATGTCGGGGAACTTTTTGAGTTGCAGCAAGGGTGTGAAGGACCCTTTGGAAGTTCCAGTGGTTAGATGTGATTGGCCTCGAGAAGCCTCAGGGGAAATGGGCCTCATCTCGCCTGGAGGGCAAAACCTCCTGGATTTTCTCGAGTTGCGGCAGGTGCTCTCGACTTACGACGGGGACCTCAGGGACCCGCTCTGGTGGCCTCAGGAAATGCCAGTCCCCATGCGAGTTCCTCAGGGGCCTCTCGGGATTCCTCTCCCGTCGATGCCGGGGCCTAAGACCTTGTGTGGAGTCGGGGCCGGAACCTGAGGATTCCTCTCCAGTGCTGACATGGATCTTGGGGTACTTCTGGAGTCTCCCCAGGGGAGTCAGTCCTCGTCTCGAATGCGGGCATGCACTTGTGCTTTCCTCCAGAGCGGTAGCAGCAGTGTCACACAGTCCGCCGCGTGGATCAAAGGATCTATGGTTTTCCCTCGAGGCTTTCCCACGAGGCTTTCCCACGAGGCTTTCCCACAGGGCTGTCCCACGTGCACACGTGGTGGGAGTCGATCCTCGGCTTGAACGTCAAGGCAGTGCAGGGAAAACAGGTTCCTCTGGAATGGACTGACACATCTGGGGGACTCTTGGAATGGTGGCACGACCCTGGAGTTCCTCTCGCCTTTCCTGTGGAGAGCGCCTCCTCTTGAGATGCGACGGGAACGCCGGGAATTCTTTCCCTACGAAACAGGGAAAGGATCCCTCATCTCGAGCTAGGAGGCGGAAACGGGGCTCCTCTGGATGTGTGCGGACCCCACGTGCTTCCTCTCGAGTGGAGACGGGCATGTCGGGGAACTTCTTGAGTTGCAGCAAGGGTGTGAAGGACCCTTTGGAAGTTCCAGTGGTTAGACGTGATTGGCCTCGAGAAGCCTCAGCGGAAATGGGCCTCATCTCGCCTGGAGGGCAAAACCTCCTGGATTTTCTCGAGTTGCGGCAGGTGCTCTCGACTTACGACGGGGACCTCAGGGACCCGCTCTGGTGGCCTCAGGAAAGGCCAGTCCCCATGCGAGTTCCTCGGGGGCCTCTCGGGATTCCTGTCCCGTCGATGCCGGGGCCTAAGACCTTGTGTGGAGTCGGGGCCGGAACCTGAGGATTCCTCTCCAGTGCTGACATGGATCTTGGGGTACTTCTGGAGTCTCCCCAGGGGAGTCAGTCCTCGTCTCGAATGCGGGCATGCACTTGCGCTTTCCTCCAGAGCGGTAGCAGCAGTGTCACGCAGTCCGCCGCGTGGATCAAAGGATCTATGGTTTTCCCTCGAGTCTTTCCCACGAGGCTTTCCCACGAGGCTTTCCCACAGGGCTGTCCCACGTGCACACGTGGTGGGAGTCGATCCTCGGCTTGAACGTCAAGGCAGTGCAGGGAAAACAGGTTCCTCTGGAATGGACTGACACATCTGGGGGACTCTTGGAATGGTGGCACGACCCTGGAGTTCCTCTCGCCTTTCCTGTGGAGAGCGCCTCCTCTTGAGATGCGACGGGAACGCCGGGAATTCTTTCCCTACGAAACAGGGAAAGGATCCCTCATCTCGAGCTAGGAGGCGGAAACGGGGCTCCTCTGGATGTGTGCGGACCCCACGTGCTTCCTCTCGAGTGGAGACGGGTATGTCGGGGAACTTCTTGAGTTGCAGCAAGGGTGTGAAGGACCCTTTGGAAGTTCCAGTGGTTAGACGTGATTGGCCTCGAGAAGACTCAGCGGAAATGGGCCTCATCTCGCCTGGAGGGCAAAACCTCCTGGATTTTCTCGAGTTGCGGCAGGTGCTCTCGACTTACGACGGGGACCTCAGGGACCCGCTCTGGTGGCCTCAGGAAAGGCCAGTCCCCATGCGAGTTCCTCGGGGGCCTCTCG
Organism: Ovis canadensis; assembly: GCF_042477335.2. Lineage (NCBI taxonomy): Eukaryota > Metazoa > Chordata > Mammalia > Artiodactyla > Bovidae > Ovis > Ovis canadensis. The sequence goes on along the minus strand of NC_091262.1, from coordinate 1,375,013 downwards.
GGATTCCTCTCCCGTCGATGCCGGGGCCTAAGACCTTGTGTGGAGTCGGGGCCGGAACCTGAGGATTCCTCTCCAGTGCTGACATGGATCTTGGGGTACTTCTGGAGTCTCCCCAGGGGAGTCAGTCCTCGTCTCGAATGCGGGCATGCACTTGCGCTTTCCTCCAGAGCGGTAGCAGCAGTGTCACGCAGTCCGCCGCGTGGATCAAAGGATCTATGGTTTTCCCTCGAGTCTTTCCCACGAGGCTTTCCCACGAGGCTTTCCCACAGGGCTGTCCCACATGCACACGTGGTGGGAGTCGATCCTCGGCTTGAACGTCAAGGCAGTGCAGGGAAAACAGGTTCCTCTGGAATGGACTAACACATCTGGGGGACTCTTGGAATGGTGTCACGACCCTGGAGTTCCTCTCGCCTTTCCTGTGGAGAGCGCCTCCTCTTGAGATGCGACGGGAATGCCGGGAATTCTTTCCCTAGGAAACAGGGAAAGGATCCCTCATCTCGAGCTAGGAGGCGAAACGGGGCTCCCCTGGATGTGTGCGGGACCCCACGTGCTTCCTCTCGAGTGGAGACGGGTATGTCGGGGAACTTCTTGAGATGCAGCAAGGGTGTGAAGGACCCTTTGGAAGTTCCAGTGGTTAGATGTGATTGGCCTCGAGAAGCCTCAGCGGAAATGGGCCTCATCTCGCCTGGAGGGCAAAACCTCCTGGATTTTCTCGAGTTGCGGCAGGTGCTCTCGACTTACGACGGGGACCTCAGGGACCCGCTCTGGTGGCCTCAGGAAAGGCCAGTCCCCATGCGAGTTCCTCGGGGGCCTCTCGGGATTCCTCTCCCGTCGATGCCGGGGCCTAAGACCTTGTGTGGAGTCGGGGCCGGAACCTGAGGATTCCTCTCCAGTGCTGACATGGATCTTGGGGTACTTCTGGAGTCTCCCCAGGGGAGTCAGTCCTCGTCCCGCATGCGGGCATGCACTTGCGCTTTCCTCCAGAGCGGTAGCAGCAGTGTCACGCAGTCCGCCGCGTGGATCAAAGGATCTATGGTTTTCCCTCGAGTCTTTCCCACGAGGCTTTCCCACGAGGCTTTCCCACAGGGCTGTCCCACGTGCACACGTGGTGGGAGTCGATCCTCGGCTTGAACGTCAAGGCAGTGCAGGGAAAACAGGTTCCTCTGGAATGGACTGACACATCTGGGGGACTCTTGGAATGGTGGCACGACCCTGGAGTTCCTCTCGCCTTTCCTGTGGAGAGCGCCTCCCCTTGAGATGCGACGGGAACGCCGGGAATTCTTTCCCTACGAAACAGGGAAAGGATCCCTCATCTCGAGCTAGGAGGCGGAAACGGGGCTCCCCTGGATGTGTGCGTGACACCACGTGCTTCCTCTCGAGTGTAGACGGGTATGTCGGGGAACTTCTTGAGTTGCAGCAAGGGTGTGAAGGACCCTTTGGAAGTTCCAGTGGTTAGATGTGATTGGCCTCGAGAAGCCTCAGCGGAAATGGGCCTCATCTCGCCTAGAGGGCAAAACCGCCTGGATTTTCTCGAGTTGCGGCAGGTGCTCTCGACTTACGACGGGGACCTCAGGCACCCGCTCTGGTGACCTCAGGAAAGGCCAGTCCCCATGCGAGTTCCTCTGGGGATTCCTCTCCCGTCGATGCCGGGGCCTAAGACCTTGTGTGGAGTCGGGGCCGGAACCTGAGGATTCCTCTCCAGTGCTGACATGGATCTTGGGCTACTTCTGGAGTCTCCCCAGGGGAGTCAGTCCTCGTCTCGAATGCGGGCATGCACTTGCGCTTTCCTCCAGAGCGGTAGCAGCAGTGTCACGCAGTCCGCCGCATGGATCAAAGGATCCATGGTATTCCCTCGAGTCTTTCCCACGAGGCTTTCCCACGAGGCTTTCCCACAGGGCTGTCCCACGTGCACACGAAGTGGGAGTCGATCCTTGGCTTGAACGTCAAGGCAGTGCAGGGAAAACAGGTTCCTCTGGAATGGACTGACACATCTAGGGGACTCTTGGAATGGTGGCACGACCCTGGAGTTCCTCTCGCCTTTCCTGTGGAGAGCGCCTCCTCTTGAGATGCGACGGGAACGCCGGGTATTCTTTCCCTACGAAACAGGGAAAGGATCCCTCATCTCGAGCTAGGAGGGGGAAACGGGGCTCCCCTGGATGTGTGCGGGACCCCACGTGCTTCCTCTCGAGTGGAGACGGGTATGTCGGGGAACTTCTTGAGTTGCAGCAAGGGTGTGAAGGACCCTTTGGAAGTTCCAGTGGTTAGATGTGATTGGCCTCGAGAAGCCTCAGCGGAAATGGGCCTCATCTCGCCTGGAGGGCAAAACCGCCGGGATTTTCTCGAGTTGCGGCAGGTGCTCTCGACTTACGACGAGGACCTCAGGGACCCGCTCTGGTGGCCTCAGGAAAGGCCAGTCCCCATGCGAGTTCCTCGGGGGCCTCTCGGGATTCCTCTCCCGTCGATGCCGGGGCCTAAGACCTTGTGTGGAGTCGGGGCCGGAACCTGAGGATTCCTCTCCAGTGCTGACATGGATCTTGGGGTACTTCTGGAGTCTCCCCAGGGGAGTCAGTCCTTTTCTCGAATGCGGGCATGCACTTGCGCTTTCCTCCAGAGCGGTAGCAGCAGTGTCACCCAGTCCGCCGCGTGGATCAAAGGATCTATGGTTTTCCCTCGAGTCTTTTCCACGAGGCTTTCCCACGAGGCTTTCCCACAGGGCTGTCCCACGTGCACACGTGGTGGGAGTCGATCCTCAGCTTGAACGTCAACGCAGTGCAGGGAAAACAGAGTCCTCTGGAATGGACTGACACATCTGGGGGACTCTTGGAATGGTGCCACGACCCTGGAGGTCCTCTCGCCTTTCCTGTGGAGAGCGCCTCCTCTTGAGATGCGACGGGAACGCGGGGAATTCTTTCCCTACGAAACAGGGAAAGGATCCCTCATTTCGAGCTAGGAGTCGGAAACGGAGCTCCCCTGGATGTGGGCGGGACACCACGTGCTTCCTCTCGAGTGGAGACGGGTATGTCGCGGAACTTCTTGAGTTGCAGCAAGGGTGTGAATGACCCTTTGGAAGTTCCAGTGGTTAGACGTGATTAGCCTCTAGAAGCCTCAGCGGAAATGGGCCTCATCTCGCCTGGAGGGCAAAACCTCCTGGATTTTCTCGAGTTGCGGCAGGTGCTCTCGACTTACGACGGGGACCTCAGGGACCCGCTCTGGTGGCCTCAGGAAAGGCCAGTCCCCATGCGAGTTCCTCGGGGGCCTCTCGGGATTCCTCTCCCGTCGATGCCGGGGCCTAAGACCTTGTGTGGAGTCGGGGCCGGAACCTGAGGATTCCTCTCCAGTGCTGACATGGATCTTGGGGTACTTCTGGAGTCTCCCCAGGGGAGTCAGTCCTCGTCTCGAATGCGGGCATGCACTTGCGCTTTCCTCCAGAGCGGTAGCAGCAGTGTCACGCAGTCCGCCGCGTGGATCAAAGGATCTATGGTTTTCCCTCGAGTCTTTCCAACGAGGCTTTCCCACGAGGCTTTCCCACAGGGCTGTCCCACGTGCACACGTGGTGGGAGTCGATCCTCGGCTTGAACGTCAAGGCAGTGTAGGGAAAACAGGTTCCTCTGGAATGGACTGACACATCTGGGGGACTCTTGGAATGGTGGCACGACCCTGGAGTTCCTCTCGCCTTTCCTGTGGAGAGCGCCTCCTCTTGAGATGCGACGGGAACGCCGGGAATTCTTTCCCTAGGAAACAGGGAAAGGATCCCTCATCTCGAGCTAGGAGGCGAAACGGGGCTCCCCTGGATGTGTGCGGGACCCCACGTGCTTCCTCTCGAGTGGAGACGGGTATGTCGGGGAACTTTTTGAGTTGCAGCAAGGGTGTGAAGGACCCTTTGGAAGTTCCAGTGGTTAGATGTGATTGGCCTCGAGAAGCCTCAGCGGAAATGGGCCTCATCTCGCCTGGAGGGCAAAACCTCCTGGATTTTCTCGAGTTGTGGCAGGTGCTCTCGACTTACGACGGGGACCTCAGGGACCCGCTCTGGTGGCCTCAGGAAAGGCCAGTCCCCATGCGAGTTCCTCGGGGGCCTCTCGGGATTCCTCTCCCGTCGATGCCGGGGCCTAAGACCTTGTGTGGAGTCGGGGCCGGAACCTGAGGATTCCTCTCCAGTGCTGACATGGATCTTGGGGTACTTCTGGAGTCTCCCCAGGGGAGTCAGTCCTCGTTTCAAATGCGGGCATGCACTTGCGCTTTCCTCCAGAGCGGTAGCAGCAGTGTCACGCAGTCCGCTGCGTGGATCAAAGGGTCTATGGTTTTCCCTCGAGTCTTTCCCACGAGGCTTTCCCACGAGGCTTTCCCACAGGGCTGTCCCACGTGCACACGTGGTGGGAGTCGATCCTCGGCTTGAACGTCAAGGCAGTGCAGGGAAAACAGGTTCCTCTGGAATGGACTGACACATCTGGGGGACTCTTGGAATGGTGGCACGACCCTGGAGTTCCTCTCGCCTTTCCTGTGGAGAGCGCCTCCTCTTGAGATGCGACCGGAACGCCGGGAATTCTTTCCCTACGAAACAGGGAAAGGATCCCTCATCTCGAGCTAGGAGGCGGAAACGGGGCTCCCCTGGATGTGTGCGGGACCCACGTGCTTCCTCTCGAGTGGAAACGGGTATGTCGTGGAACTTCTTGAGTTGCAGCAAGGGTGTGAAGGACCCTTTGGAAGTTCCAGTGGTTAGACGTGATTACCCTCGAGAAGCCTCAGCGGAAATGGGCCTCATCTCGCCTGGAAGGCAAAACCTCCTGGATTTTCTCGAGTTGCGGCAGGTGCTCTGGACTTACGACGGGGACCTCAGGGACCCGCTCTAGTGGCCTCAGGAAAGGCCAGTCCCCATGCGAGTTCCTCGGGGGCCTCTCGGGATTCCTCTCCCGTCGATGCCGGGGCCTAAGACCTTGTGTGGAGTCGGGGCCGGAACCTGAGGATTCCTCTCCAGTGCTGACATGGATCTTGGGGTACTTCTGGAGTCTCCCCAGGGGAGTCAGTCCTCGTCTCGAATGCGGGCATGCACTTGCGCTTTCCTCCAGAGCGGTAGCAGCAGTGTCACGCAGTCCGCCGCGTGGATCAAAGGATCTATGGTTTTCCCTCGAGTCTTTCCCACGAGGCTTTCCCACGAGGCTTTCCCACAGGGCTGTCCCACGTGCACACGTGGTGGGAGTCGATCCTCGGCTTGAACGTCAAGGCAGTGCAGGGAAAACAGGTTCCTCTGGAATGGACTGACACATCTGGGGGACTCTTGGAATGGTGGCACGACCCTGGAGTTCCTCTCGCCTTTCCTGTGGAGAGCGCCTCCTCTTGAGATGCGACGGGAATGCCGGGAATTCTTTCCCTACGAAACAGGGAAAGGATCCCTCATCTCGAGCTAGGAGGCGAAACGGGGCTCCCTTGGATGTGTGCGGGACCCCACGTGCTTCCTCTCGAGTGGAGACGGGTATGTCGGGGAACTTCTTGAGTTGCAGCAAGGGTGTGAAGGACCCTTTGGAAGTTCCAGTGGTTAGATGTGATTGGCCTCGAGAAGCCTCAGCGGAAATGGGCCTCATCTCGCCTGGAGGGCAAAACCTCCTGGATTTTCTCGAGTTGCGGCAGGTGCTCTCGACTTACGACGGGGACCTCAGGGACCCGCTCTGGTGGCCTCAGGAAAGGCCAGTCCCCATGCGAGTTCCTCGGGGGCCTCTCGGGATTCCTGTCCCGTCGATGCCGGGGCCTAAGACCTTGTGTGGAGTCGGGGACGGAACCTGAGGATTCCTCTCCAGTGCTGACATGGATCTTGGGGTACTTCTGGAGTCTCCCCAGGGGAGTCAGTCCTCGTCTCGAATGCGGGCATGCACTTGCGCTTTCCTCCAGAGCGGTAGCAGCAGTGTCACGCAGTCCGCCGCGTGGATCAAAGGATCTATGGTTTTCCCTCGAGTCTTTCCCACGAGGCTTTCCCACGAGGCTTTCCCACAGGGCTGTCCCACGTGCACACGTGGTGGGAGTCGATCCTCGGCTTGAACGTCAAGGCAGTGCAGGGAAAACAGGTTCCTCTGGAATGGACTGACACATCTGGGGGACTCTTGGAATGGTGGCACGACCCTGGAGTTCCTCTCGCCTTTCCTGTGGAGAGCGCCTCCTCTTGAGATGCGACGGGAACGCCGGGAATTCTTTCCCTACGAAACAGGGAAAGGATCCCTCATCTCGAGCTAGGAGGCGAAACGGGGCTCCCCTGGATGTGTGCGGGACCCCACGTGCTTCCTCTCGAGTGGAGACGGGTATGTCGGGGAACTTCTTGAGTTGCAGCAAGGGTGTGAAGGACCCTTTGGAAGTTCCAGTGGTTAGATGTGATTGGCCTCGAGAAGCCTCAGCGGAAATGGGCCTCATCTCGCCTGAAGGGCAAAACCGCCTGGATTTTCTCGAGTTGTGGCAGGTGCTCTCGACTTACGACGGGGACCTCAGGGACCCGCTCTGGTTGCCTCAGGAAAGGCCAGTCCCCATGCGAGTTCCTCAGGGGCCTCTCGGGATTCCTCTCCCGTCGATGCCGGGGCCTAAGACCTTGTGTGGAGTCGGGGCCGGAACCTGAGGATTCCTCTCCAGTGCTGACATGGATCTTGGGGTACTTCTGGAGTCTCCCCAGGGGAGTCAGTCCTCGTCTCGAATGCGGGCATGCACTTGCGCTTTCCTCCAGAGCGGTAGCAGCAGTGTCACGCAGTCCGCCGCGTGGATCAAAGGATCTATGGTTTTCCCTCGAGTCTTTCCCACGAGGCTTTCCCACGAGGCTTTCCCACAGGGCTGTCCCACGTGCACACGTGGTGGGAGTCGATCCTCGGCTTGAACGTCAAGGCAGTGCAGGGAAAACAGGTTCCTCTGGAATGGACTGACACATCTGGGGACTCTTGGAATGGTGGCACGACCCTGGAGTTCCTCTCGCCTTTCCTGTGGAGAGCGCCTCCTCTTGAGATGCGACGGGAACGCCGGGAATTCTTTCCCTACGAAACAGGGAAAGGATCCCTCATCTCGAGCTAGGAGGCGAAACGGGGCTCCCCTGGATGTGTGCGGGACCCCACGTGCTTCCTCTCGAGTGGAGACGGGTATGTCGGGGAACTTTTTGAGTTGCAGCAAGGGTGTGAAGGACCCTTTGGAAGTTCCAGTGGTTAGATGTGATTGGCCTCGAGAAGCCTCAGCGGAAATGGGCCTCATCTCGCCTGGAGGGCAAAACCTCCTGGATTTTCTCGAGTTGCGGCAGGTGCTCTCGACTTACGACGGGGACCTCAGGGACCCGCTCTGGTGGCCACAGGAAATGCCAGTCCCCATGCGAGTTCCTCGGGGGCCTCTCGGGATTCCTCTCCCGTCGATGCCGGGGCCTAAGACCTTGTGTGGAGTCGGGGCCGGAACCTGAGGATTCCTCTCCAGTGCTGACATGGATCTTGGGGTACTTCTGGAGTCTCCCCAGGGGAGTCAGTCCTCGTCTCGAATGCGGGCATGCACTTGCGCTTTCCTCCAGAGCGGTAGCAGCAGAGTCACACAGTCCGCCGCGTGGATCAAAGGATCTATGGTTTTCCCTCGAGGCTTTCCCACGAGGCTTTCCCACGAGGCTTTCCCACAGGGCTGTCCCACGTGCACACGTGGTGGGAGTCGATCCTCGGCTTGAACGTCAAGGCAGTGCAGGGAAAACAGGTTCCTCTGGAATGGACTGACACATCTGGGGGACTCTTGGAATGGTGTCACGACACTGGAGTTCCTCTCGCCTTTCCTGTGGAGAGCGCCTCCTCTTGAGATGCGACGGGAACGCCGGGAATTCTTTCCCTACGAAACAGGGAAAGGATCCCTCATCTCGAGCTAGGAGGCGGAAACGGGGCTCCCCTGGATGTGTGCGGGACCCCACGTGCTTCCTCTCGAGTGGAGACGGGTATGTCGGGGAACTTCTTGAGTTGCAGCAAGGGTGTGAAGGACCCTTTGGAAGTTCCAGTGGTTAGACGTGATTGGCCTCGAGAAGACTCAGCGGAAATGGGCCTCATCTCGCCTGGAGGGCAAAACCTCCTGGATTTTCTCGAGTTGCGGCAGGTGCTCTCGACTTACGACGGGGACCTCAGGGACCCGCTCTGGTGGCCTCAGGAAAGGCCAGTCCCCATGCGAGTTCCTCGGGGGCCTCTCGGGATTCCTCTCCCGTCGATGCCGGGGCCTAAGACCTTGTGTGGAGTCGGGGCCGGAACCTGAGGATTCCTCTCCAGTGCTGACATGGATCTTGGGGTACTTCTGGAGTCTCCCCAGGGGAGTCAGTCCTCGTCTCGAATGCGGGCATGCACTTGCGCTTTCCTCCAGAGCGGTAGCAGCAGTGTCACGCAGTCCGCCGCGTGGATCAAAGGATCTATGGTTTTCCCTCGAGTCTTTCCCACGAGGCTTTCCCACGAGGCTTTCCCACAGGGCTGTCCCACGTGCACACGTGGTGGGAGTCGATCCTCGGCTTGAACGTCAAGGCAGTGCAGGGAAAACAGGTTCCTCTGGAATGGACTGACACATCTGGGGGACTCTTGGAATGGTGGCACGACCCTGGAGTTCCTCTCGCCTTTCCCGTGGAGAGCGCCTCCTCTTGAGATGCGACGGGAATGCCGGGAATTCTTTCCCTACGAAACAGGGAAAGGATCCCTCATCTCGAGCTAGGAGGCGAAACGGGGCTCCCCTGGATGTGTGCGGGACCCCACGTGCTTCCTCTCGAGTGGAGACGGGTATGTCGGGGAACTTCTTGAGTTGCAGCAAGGGTGTGAAGGACCCTTTGGAAGTTCCAGTGGTTAGATGTGATTGGCCTCGAGAAGCCTCAGCGGAAATGGGCCTCATCTCGCCTGGAGGGCAAAACCTCCTGGATTTTCTCGAGTTGCGGCAGGTGCTCTCGACTTACGACGGGGACCTCAGGGACCCGCTCTGGTGGCCTCAGGAAAGGCCAGTCCCCATGCGAGTTCCTCGGGGGCCTCTCGGGATTCCTCTCCCGTCGATGCCGGGGCCTAAGACCTTGTGTGGAGTCGGGGCCGGAACCTGAGGATTCCTCTCCAGTGCTGACATGGATCTTGGGGTACTTCTGGAGTCTCCCCAGGGGAGTCAGTCCTCGTCCCGCATGCGGGCATGCACTTGCGCTTTCCTCCAGAGCGGTAGCAGCAGTGTCACGCAGTCCGCCGCGTGGATCAAAGGATCTATGGTTTTCCCTCGAGTCTTTCCCACGAGGCTTTCCCACGAGGCTTTCCCACAGGGCTGTCCCACGTGCACACGTGGTGGGAGTCGATCCTCGGCTTGAACGTCAAGGCAGTGCAGGGAAAACAGGTTCCTCTGGAATGGACTGACACATCTGGGGGACTCTTGGAATGGTGGCACGACCCTGGAGTTCCTCTCGCCTTTCCTGTGGAGAGCGCCTCCTCGTGAGATGCGACGGGAACGCCGGGAATTCTTTCCCTACGAAACAGGGAAAGGATCCCTCATCTCGAGCTAGGAGGCGGAAACGGGGCTCCTCTGGATGTGTGCGGACCCCACGTGCTTCCTCTCGAGTGGAGACGGGTATGTCGGGGAACTTCTTGAGTTGCAGCAAGGGTGTGAAGGACCCTTTGGAAGTTCCAGTGGTTAGACGTGATTGGCCTCGAGAAGACTCAGCGGAAATGGGCCTCATCTCGCCTGGAGGGCAAAACCTCCTGGATTTTCTCGAGTTGCGGCAGGTGCTCTCGACTTACGACGGGGACCTCAGGGACCCGCTCTGGTGGCCTCAGGAAAGGCCAGTCCCCATGCGAGTTCCTCGGGGGCCTCTCGGGATTCCTCTCCCGTCGATGCCGGGGCCTAAGACCTTGTGTGGAGTCGGGGCCGGAACCTGAGGATTCCTCTCCAGTGCTGACATGGATCTTGGGGTACTTCTGGAGTCTCCCCAGGGGAGTCAGTCCTCGTCTCGAATGCGGGCATGCACTTGCGCTTTCCTCCAGAGCGGTAGCAGCAGTGTCACGCAGTCCGCCGCGTGGATCAAAGGATCTATGGTTTTCCCTCGAGTCTTTCCCACGAGGCTTTCCCACGAGGCTTTCCCACAGGGCTGTCCCACATGCACACGTGGTGGGAGTCGATCCTCGGCTTGAACGTCAAGGCAGTGCAGGGAAAACAGGTTCCTCTGGAATGGACTGACACATCTGGGGGACTCTTGGAATGGTGTCACGACCCTGGAGTTCCTCTCGCCTTTCCTGTGGAGAGCGCCTCCTCTTGAGATGCGACGGGAATGCCGGGAATTCTTTCCCTAGGAAACAGGGAAAGGATCCCTCTTCTCGAGCTAGGAGGCGAAACGGGGCTCCCCTGGATGTGTGCGGGACCCCACGTGCTTCCTCTCGAGTGGAGACGGGTATGTCGGGGAACTTCTTGAGTTGCAGCAAGGGTGTGAAGGACCCTTTGGAAGTTCCAGTGGTTAGATGTGATTGGCCTCGAGAAGCCTCAGCGGAAATGGGCCTCATCTCGCCTGGAGGGCAAAACCTCCTGGATTTTCTCGAGTTGCGGCAGGTGCTCTCTACTTACGACGGGGACCTCAGGGACCCGCTCTGGTGGCCTCAGGAAAGGCCAGTCCCCATGCGAGTTCCTCGGGGGCCTCTCGGGATTCCTGTCCCGTCGATGCCGGGGCCTAAGTCCTTGTGTGGAGTCGGGGCCGGAACCTGAGGATTCCTCTCCAGTGCTGACATGGATCTTGGGGTACTTCTGGAGTCTCCCCAGGGGAGTCAGTCCTCGTCTCGAATGCGGGCATGCACTTGCGCTTTCCTCCAGAGCGGTAGCAGCAGTGTCACGCAGTCCGCCGCGTGGATCAAAGGATCTATGGTTTTCCCTCGAGTCTTTCCCACGAGGCTTTCCCACGAGGCTTTCCCACAGGGCTGTCCCACGTGCACACGTGGTGGGAGTCGATCCTCGGCTTGAACGTCAAGGCAGTGCAGGGAAAACAGGTTCCTCTGGAATGGACTGACACATCTGGGGGACTCTTGGAATGGTGGCACGACCCTGGAGTTCCTCTCGCCTTTCCTGTGGAGAGCGCCTCCTCTTGAGATGCGACGGGAACGCCGGGAATTCTTTCCCTACGAAACAGGGAAAGGATCCCTCATCTCGAGCTAGGAGGCGGAAACGGGGCTCCTCTGGATGTGTGCGGACCCCACGTGCTTCCTCTCGAGTGGAGACGGGTATGTCGGGGAACTTCTTGAGTTGCAGCAAGGGTGTGAAGGACCCTTTGGAAGTTCCAGTGGTTAGACGTGATTGGCCTCGAGAAGACTCAGCGGAAATGGGCCTCATCTCGCCTGGAGGGCAAAACCTCCTGGATTTTCTCGAGTTGCGGCAGGTGCTCTCGACTTACGACGGGGACCTCAGGGACCCGCTCTGGTGGCCTCAGGAAAGGCCAGTCCCCATGCGAGTTCCTCGGGGGCCTCTCGGGATTCCTCTCCCGTCGATGCCGGGGCCTAAGACCTTGTGTGGAGTCGGGGCCGGAACCTGAGGATTCCTCTCCAGTGCTGACATGGATCTTGGGGTACTTCTGGAGTCTCCCCAGGGGAGTCAGTCCTCGTCTCGAATGCGGGCATGCACTTGCGCTTTCCTCCAGAGCGGTAGCAGCAGTGTCACGCAGTCCGCCGCGTGGATCAAAGGATCTATGGTTTTCCCTCGAGTCTTTCCCACGAGGCTTTCCCACGAGGCTTTCCCACAGGGCTGTCCCACATGCACACGTGGTGGGAGTCGATCCTCGGCTTGAACGTCAAGGCAGTGCAGGGAAAACAGGTTCCTCTGGAATGGACTGACACATCTGGGGGACTCTTGGAATGGTGGCACGACCCTGGAGTTCCTCTCGCCTTTCCTGTGGAGAGCGCCTCCTCTTGAGATGCGACGGGAATGCCGGGAATTCTTTCCCTAGGAAACAGGGAAAGGATCCCTCTTCTCGAGCTAGGAGGCGAAACGGGGCTCCCCTGGATGTGTGCGGGACCCCACGTGCTTCCTCTCGAGTGGAGACGGGTATGTCGGGGAACTTCTTGAGTTGCAGCAAGGGTGTGAAGGACCCTTTGGAAGTTCCAGTGGTTAGATGTGATTGGCCTCGAGAAGCCTCAGCGGAAATGGGCCTCATCTCGCCTGGAGGGCAAAACCTCCTGGATTTTCTCGAGTTGCGGCAGGTGCTCTCTACTTACGACGGGGACCTCAGGGACCCGCTCTGGTGGCCTCAGGAAAGGCCAGTCCCCATGCGAGTTCCTCGGGGGCCTCTCGGGATTCCTCTCCCGTCGATGCCGGGGCCTAAGACCTTGTGTGGAGTCGGGGCCGGAACCTGAGGATTCCTCTCCAGTGCTGACATGGATCTTGGGGTACTTCTGGAGTCTCCCCAGGGGAGTCAGTCCTCGTCCCGCATGCGGGCATGCACTTGCGCTTTCCTCCAGAGCGGTAGCAGCAGTGTCACGCAGTCCGCCGCGTGGATCAAAGGATCTATGGTTTTCCCTCGAGTCTTTCCCACGAGGCTTTCCCACGAGGCTTTCCCACAGGGCTGTCCCACGTGCACACGTGGTGGGAGTCGATCCTCGGCTTGAACGTCAAGGCAGTGCAGGGAAAACAGGTTCCTCTGGAATGGACTGACATATCTGGGGGACTCTTGGAATGGTGGCACGACCCTGGAGTTCCTCTCGCCTTTCCTGTGGAGAGCGCCTCCCCTTGAGATGCGACGGGAACGCCGGGAATTCTTTCCCTACGAAACAGGGAAAGGATCCCTCATCTCGAGCTAGGAGGCGGAAACGGGGCTCCCCTGGATGTGTGCGTGACACCACGTGCTTCCTCTCGAGTGTAGACGGGTATGTCGGGGAACTTCTTGAGTTGCAGCAAGGGTGTGAAGGACCCGTTGGAAGTTCCAGTGGTTAGATGTGATTGGCCTCGAGAAGCCTCAGCGGAAATGGGCCTCATCTCGCCTAGAGGGCAAAACCGCCTGGATTTTCTCGAGTTGCGGCAGGTGCTCTCGACTTACGACGGGGACCTCAGGGACCCGCTCTGGTGGCCTCAGGAAAGGCCAGTCCCCATGCGAGTTCCTCTGGGGATTCCTCTCCCGTCGATGCCGGGGCCTAAGACCTTGTGTGGAGTCGGGGCCGGAACCTGAGGATTCCTCTCCAGTGCTGACATGGATCTTGGGCTACTTCTGGAGTCTCCCCAGGGGAGTCAGTCCTCGTCTCGAATGCGGGCATGCACTTGCGCTTTCCTCCAGAGCGGTAGCAGCAGTGTCACGCAGTCCGCCGCATGGATCAAAGGATCCATGGTATTCCCTCGAGTCTTTCCCACGAGGCTTTCCCACGAGGCTTTCCCACAGGGCTGTCCCACGTGCACACGAAGTGGGAGTCGATCCTTGGCTTGAACGTCAAGGCAGTGCAGGGAAAACAGGTTCCTCTGGAATGGACTGACACATCTAGGGGACTCTTGGAATGGTGGCACGACCCTGGAGTTCCTCTCGCCTTTCCTGTGGAGAGCGCCTCCTCTTGAGATGCGACGGGAACGCCGGGTATTCTTTCCCTACGAAACAGGGAAAGGATCCCTCATCTCGAGCTAGGAGGGGGAAACGGGGCTCCCTTGGATGTGTGCGGGACCCCACGTGCTTCCTCTCGAGTGGAGACGGGTATGTCGGGGAACTTCTTGAGTTGCAGCAAGGGTGTGAAGGACCCTTTGGAAGTTCCAGTGGTTAGATGTGATTGGCCTCGAGAAGCCTCAGCGGAAATGGGCCTCATCTCGCCTGGAGGGCAAAACCGCCGGGATTTTCTCGAGTTGCGGCAGGTGCTCTCGACTTACGACGAGGACCTCAGGGACCCGCTCTGGTGGCCTCAGGAAAGGCCAGTCCCCATGCGAGTTCCTCGGGGGCCTCTCGGGATTCCTCTCCCGTCGATGCCGGGGCCTAAGACCTTGTGTGGAGTCGGGGCCGGAACCTGAGGATTCCTCTCCAGTGCTGACATGGATCTTGGGGTACTTCTGGAGTCTCCCCAGGGGAGTCAGTCCTCGTTTCAAATGCGGGCATGCACTTGCGCTTTCCTCCAGAGCGGTAGCAGCAGTGTCACGCAGTCCGCTGCGTGGATCAAAGGGTCTATGGTTTTCCCTCGAGTCTTTCCCACGAGGCTTTCCCACGAGGCTTTCCCACAGGGCTGTCCCACGTGCACACGTGGTGGGAGTCGATCCTCGGCTTGAACGTCAAGGCAGTGCAGGGAAAACAGGTTCCTCTGGAATGGACTGACACATCTGGGGGACTCTTGGAATGGTGGCACGACCCTGGAGTTCCTCTCGCCTTTCCTGTGGAGAGCGCCTCCTCTTGAGATGCGACCGGAACGCCGGGAATTCTTTCCCTACGAAACAGGGAAAGGATCCCTCATCTCGAGCTAGGAGGAGGAAACGGGGCTCCCCTGGATGTGTGCGGGACCCACGTGCTTCCTCTCGAGTGGAAACGGGTATGTCGTGGAACTTCTTGAGTTGCAGCAAGGGTGTGAAGGACCCTTTGGAAGTTCCAGTGGTTAGACGTGATTACCCTCGAGAAGCCTCAGCGGAAATGGGCCTCATCTCGCCTGGAAGGCAAAACCTCCTGGATTTTCTCGAGTTGCGGCAGGTGCTCTCGACTTACGACGGGGACCTCAGGGACCCGCTCTAGTGGCCTCAGGAAAGGCCAGTCCCCATGCGAGTTCCTCGGGGGCCTCTCGGGATTCCTCTCCCGTCGATGCCGGGGCCTAAGACCTTGTGTGGAGTCGGGGCCGGAACCTGAGGATTCCTCTCCAGTGCTGACATGGATCTTGGGGTACTTCTGGAGTCTCCCCAGGGGAGTCAGTCCTCGTCTCGAATGCGGGCATGCACTTGCGCTTTCCTCCAGAGCGGTAGCAGCAGTGTCACGCAGTCCGCCGCGTGGATCAAAGGATCTATGGTTTTCCCTCGAGTCTTTCCCACGAGGCTTTCCCACGAGGCTTTCCCACAGGGCTGTCCCACGTGCACACGTGGTGGGAGTCGATCCTCGGCTTGAACGTCAAGGCAGTGCAGGGAAAACAGGTTCCTCTGGAATGGACTGACACATCTGGGGACTCTTGGAATGGTGGCACGACCCTGGAGTTCCTCTCGCCTTTCCTGTGGAGAGCGCCTCCTCTTGAGATGCGACGGGAACGCCGGGAATTCTTTCCCTACGAAACAGGGAAAGGATCCCTCATCTCGAGCTAGGAGGCGAAACGGGGCTCCCCTGGATGTGTGCGGGACCCCACGTGCTTCCTCTCGAGTGGAGACGGGTATGTCGGGGAACTTTTTGAGTTGCAGCAAGGGTGTGAAGGACCCTTTGGAAGTTCCAGTGGTTAGATGTGATTGGCCTCGAGAAGCCTCAGCGGAAATGGGCCTCATCTCGCCTGGAGGGCAAAACCTCCTGGATTTTCTCGAGTTGCGGCAGGTGCTCTCGACTTACGACGGGGACCTCAGGGACCCGCTCTGGTGGCCTCAGGAAATGCCAGTCCCCATGCGAGTTCCTCAGGGGCCTCTCGGGATTCCTCTCCCGTCGATGCCGGGGCCTAAGACCTTGTGTGGAGTCGGGGCCGGAACCTGAGGATTCCTCTCCAGTGCTGACATGGATCTTGGGGTACTTCTGGAGTCTCCCCAGGGGAGTCAGTCCTCGTCTCGAATGCGGGCATGCACTTGCGCTTTCCTCCAGAGCGGTAGCAGCAGTGTCACACAGTCCGCCGCGTGGATCAAAGGATCTATGGTTTTCCCTCGAGGCTTTCCCACGAGGCTTTCCCACGAGGCTTTCCCACAGGGCTGTCCCACGTGCACACGTGGTGGGAGTCGATCCTCGGCTTGAACGTCAAGGCAGTGCAGGGAAAACAGGTTCCTCTGGAATGGACTGACACATCTGGGGGACTCTTGGAATGGTGGCACGACCCTGGAGTTCCTCTCGCCTTTCCTGTGGAGAGCGCCTCCTCTTGAGATGCGACGGGAATGCCGGGAATTCTTTCCCTAGGAAACAGGGAAAGGATCCCTCTTCTCGAGCTAGGAGGCGAAACGGGGCTCCCCTGGATGTGTGCGGGACCCCACGTGCTTCCTCTCGAGTGGAGACGGGTATGTCGGGGAACTTCTTGAGTTGCAGCAAGGGTGTGAAGGACCCTTTGGAAGTTCCAGTGGTTAGATGTGATTGGCCTCGAGAAGCCTCAGCGGAAATGGGCCTCATCTCGCCTGGAGGGCAAAACCTCCTGGATTTTCTCGAGTTGCGGCAGGTGCTCTCTACTTACGACGGGGACCTCAGGGACCCGCTCTGGTGGCCTCAGGAAAGGCCAGTCCCCATGCGAGTTCCTCGGGGGCCTCTCGGGATTCCTCTCCCGTCGATGCCGGGGCCTAAGACCTTGTGTGGAGTCGGGGCCGGAACCTGAGGATTCCTCTCCAGTGCTGACATGGATCTTGGGGTACTTCTGGAGTCTCCCCAGGGGAGTCAGTCCTCGTCCCGCATGCGGGCATGCACTTGCGCTTTCCTCCAGAGCGGTAGCAGCAGTGTCACGCAGTCCGCCGCGTGGATCAAAGGATCTATGGTTTTCCCTCGAGTCTTTCCCACGAGGCTTTCCCACGAGGCTTTCCCACAGGGCTGTCCCACGTGCACACGTGGTGGGAGTCGATCCTCGGCTTGAACGTCAAGGCAGTGCCGGGAAAACAGGTTCCTCTGGAATGGACTGACATATCTGGGGGACTCTTGGAATGGTGGCACGACCCTGGAGTTCCTCTCGCCTTTCCTGTGGAGAGCGCCTCCCCTTGAGATGCGACGGGAACGCCGGGAATTCTTTCCCTACGAAACAGGGAAAGGATCCCTCATCTCGAGCTAGGAGGCGGAAACGGGGCTCCCCTGGATGTGTGCGTGACACCACGTGCTTCCTCTCGAGTGTAGACGGGTATGTCGGGGAACTTCTTGAGTTGCAGCAAGGGTGTGAAGGACCCGTTGGAAGTTCCAGTGGTTAGATGTGATTGGCCTCGAGAAGCCTCAGCGGAAATGGGCCTCATCTCGCCTAGAGGGCAAAACCGCCTGGATTTTCTCGAGTTGCGGCAGGTGCTCTCGACTTACGACGGGGACCTCAGGGACCCGCTCTGGTGGCCTCAGGAAAGGCCAGTCCCCATGCGAGTTCCTCTGGGGATTCCTCTCCCGTCGATGCCGGGGCCTAAGACCTTGTGTGGAGTCGGGGCCGGAACCTGAGGATTCCTCTCCAGTGCTGACATGGATCTTGGGCTACTTCTGGAGTCTCCCCAGGGGAGTCAGTCCTCGTCTCGAATGCGGGCATGCACTTGCGCTTTCCTCCAGAGCGGTAGCAGCAGTGTCACGCAGTCCGCCGCATGGATCAAAGGATCCATGGTATTCCCTCGAGTCTTTCCCACGAGGCTTTCCCACGAGGCTTTCCCACAGGGCTGTCCCACGTGCACACGAAGTGGGAGTCGATCCTTGGCTTGAACGTCAAGGCAGTGCAGGGAAAACAGGTTCCTCTGGAATGGACTGACACATCTAGGGGACTCTTGGAATGGTGGCACGACCCTGGAGTTCCTCTCGCCTTTCCTGTGGAGAGCGCCTCCCCTTGAGATGCGACGGGAACGCCGGGAATTCTTTCCCTACGAAACAGGGAAAGGATCCCTCATCTCGAGCTAGGAGGCGGAAACGGGGCTCCCCTGGATGTGTGCGTGACACCACGTGCTTCCTCTCGAGTGTAGACGGGTATGTCGGGGAACTTCTTGAGTTGCAGCAAGGGTGTGAAGGACCCGTTGGAAGTTCCAGTGGTTAGATGTGATTGGCCTCGAGAAGCCTCAGCGGAAATGGGCCTCATCTCGCCTAGAGGGCAAAACCGCCTGGATTTTCTCGAGTTGCGGCAGGTGCTCTCGACTTACGACGGGGACCTCAGGGACCCGCTCTGGTGGCCTCAGGAAAGGCCAGTCCCCATGCGAGTTCCTCTGGGGATTCCTCTCCCGTCGATGCCGGGGCCTAAGACCTTGTGTGGAGTCGGGGCCGGAACCTGAGGATTCCTCTCCAGTGCTGACATGGATCTTGGGCTACTTCTGGAGTCTCCCCAGGGGAGTCAGTCCTCGTCTCGAATGCGGGCATGCACTTGCGCTTTCCTCCAGAGCGGTAGCAGCAGTGTCACGCAGTCCGCCGCATGGATCAAAGGATCCATGGTATTCCCTCGAGTCTTTCCCACGAGGCTTTCCCACGAGGCTTTCCCACAGGGCTGTCCCACGTGCACACGAAGTGGGAGTCGATCCTTGGCTTGAACGTCAAGGCAGTGCAGGGAAAACAGGTTCCTCTGGAATGGACTGACACATCTAGGGGACTCTTGGAATGGTGGCACGACCCTGGAGTTCCTCTCGCCTTTCCTGTGGAGAGCGCCTCCTCTTGAGATGCGACGGGAACGCCGGGTATTCTTTCCCTACGAAACAGGGAAAGGATCCCTCATCTCGAGCTAGGAGGGGGAAACGGGGCTCCCTTGGATGTGTGCGGGACCCCACGTGCTTCCTCTCGAGTGGAGACGGGTATGTCGGGGAACTTCTTGAGTTGCAGCAAGGGTGTGAAGGACCCTTTGGAAGTTCCAGTGGTTAGATGTGATTGGCCTCGAGAAGCCTCAGCGGAAATGGGCCTCATCTCGCCTGGAGGGCAAAACCGCCGGGATTTTCTCGAGTTGCGGCAGGTGCTCTCGACTTACGACGAGGACCTCAGGGACCCGCTCTGGTGGCCTCAGGAAAGGCCAGTCCCCATGCGAGTTCCTCGGGGGCCTCTCGGGATTAATCTCCCGTCGATGCCGGGGCCTAAGACCTTGTGTGGAGTCGGGGCCGGAACCTGAGGATTCCTCTCCAGTGCTGACATGGATCTTGGGGTACTTCTGGAGTCTCCCCAGGGGAGTCAGTCCTTTTCTCGAATGCGGGCATGCACTTGCGCTTTCCTCCAGAGCGGTAGCAGCAGTGTCACCCAGTCCGCCGCGTGGATCAAAGGATCTATGGTTTTCCCTCGAGTCTTTTCCACGAGGCTTTCCCACGAGGCTTTCCCACAGGGCTGTCCCACGTGCACACGTGGTGGGAGTCGATCCTCAGCTTGAACGTCAACGCAGTGCAGGGAAAACAGAGTCCTCTGGAATGGACTGACACATCTGGGGGACTCTTGGAATGGTGCCACGACCCTGGAGTTCCTCTCGCCTTTCCTGTGGAGAGCGCCTCCTCTTGAGATGCGACGGGAACGCGGGGAATTCTTTCCCTACGAAACAGGGAAAGGATCCCTCATTTCGAGCTAGGAGTCGGAAACGGAGCTCCCCTGGATGTGGGCGGGACACCACGTGCTTCCTCTCGAGTGGAGACGGGTATGTCGCGGAACTTCTTGAGTTGCAGCAAGGGTGTGAATGACCCTTTGGAAGTTCCAGTGGTTAGACGTGATTAGCCTCTAGAAGCCTCAGCGGAAATGGGCCTCATCTCGCCTGGAGGGCAAAACCTCCTGGATTTTCTCGAGTTGCGGCAGGTGCTCTCGACTTACGACGGGGACCTCAGGGACCCGCTCTGGTGGCCTCAGGAAAGGCCAGTCCCCATGCGAGTTCCTCGGGGGCCTCTCGGGATTCCTCTCCCGTCGATGCCGGGGCCTAAGACCTTGTGTGGAGTCGGGTCCGGAACCTGAGGATTCCTCTCCAGTGCTGACATGGATCTTGGGGTACTTCTGGAGTCTCCCCAGGGGAGTCAGTCCTCGTCTCGAATGCGGGCATGCACTTGCGCTTTCCTCCAGAGCGGTAGCAGCAGTGTCACGCAGTCCGCCGCGTGGATCAAAGGATCTATGGTTTTCCCTCGAGTCTTTCCAACGAGGCTTTCCCACGAGGCTTTCCCACAGGGCTGTCCCACGTGCACACGTGGTGGGAGTCGATCCTCGGCTTGAACGTCAAGGCAGTGTAGGGAAAACAGGTTCCTCTGGAATGGACTGACACATCTGGGGGACTCTTGGAATGGTGGCACGACCCTGGAGTTCCTCTCGCCTTTCCTGTGGAGAGCGCCTCCTCTTGAGATGCGACCGGAACGCCGGGAATTCTTTCCCTACGAAACAGGGAAAGGATCCCTCATCTCGAGCTAGGAGGCGGAAACGGGGCTCCCCTGGATGTGTGCGGGACCCACGTGCTTCCTCTCGAGTGGAGACGGGTATGTCGGGGAACTTCTTGAGTTGCAGCAAGGGTGTGAAGGACCCTTTGGAAGTTCCAGTGGTTAGACGTGATTACCCGCGAGAAGCCTCAGCGGAAATGGGCCTCATCTCGCCTGGAAGGCAAAACCTCCTGGATTTTCTCGAGTTGCGGCAGGTGCTCTCGACTTGCGACGGGGACCTCAGGGACCCGCTCTAGTGGCCTCAGGAAAGGCCAGTCCCCATGCGAGTTCCTCGGGCGCCTCTCGGGATTCCTCTCCCGTCGATGCCGGGGCCTAAGACCTTGTGTGGAGTCGGGGCCGGAACCTGAGGATTCCTCTCCAGTGCTGACATGGATCTTGGGGTACTTCTGGAGTCTCCCCAGGGGAGTCAGTCCTCGTCTCGAATGCGGGCATGCACTTGCGCTTTCCTCCAGAGCGGTAGCAGCAGTGTCACGCAGTCCGCCGCGTGGATCAAAGGATCTATGGTTTTCCCTCGAGTCTTTCCCACGAGGCTTTCCCACGAGGCTTTCCCACAGGGCTGTCCCACGTGCACACGTGGTGGGAGTCGATCCTCGGCTTGAACGTCAAGGCAGTGCAGGGAAAACAGGTTCCTCTGGAATGGACTGACACATCTGGGGGACTCTTGGAATGGTGGCACGACCCTGGAGTTCCTCTCGCCTTTCCTGTGGAGAGCGCCTCCTCTTGAGATGCGACGGGAACGCCGGGAATTCTTTCCCTAGGAAACAGGGAAAGGATCCCTCATCTCGAGCTAGGAGGCGAAACGGGGCTCCCCTGGATGTGTGCGGGACCCCACGTGCTTCCTCTCGAGTGGAGACGGGTATGTCGGGGAACTTTTTGAGTTGCAGCAAGGGTGTGAAGGACCCTTTGGAAGTTCCAGTGGTTAGATGTGATTGGCCTCGAGAAGCCTCTGCGGAAATGGGCCTCATCTCGCCTGGAGGGCAAAACCTCCTGGATTTTCTCGAGTTGTGGCAGGTGCTCTCGACTTACGACGGGGACCTCAGGGACCCGCTCTGGTGGCCTGAGGAAAGGCCAGTCCCCATGCGAGTTCCTCGGGGGCCTCTCGGGATTCCTCTCCCGTCGATGCCGGGGCCTAAGACCTTGTGTGGAGTCGGGGCCGGAACCTGAGGATTCCTCTCCAGTGCTGACATGGATCTTGGGGTACTTCTGGAGTCTCCCCAGGGGAGTCAGTCCTCGTTTCAAATGCGGGCATGCACTTGCGCTTTCCTCCAGAGCGGTAGCAGCAGTGTCACGCAGTCCGCTGCGTGGATCAAAGGGTCTATGGTTTTCCCTCGAGTCTTTCCCACGAGGCTTTCCCACGAGGCTTTCCCACAGGGCTGTCCCACGTGCACACGTGGTGGGAGTCGATCCTCGGCTTGAACGTCAAGGCAGTGCAGGGAAAACAGGTTCCTCTGGAATGGACTGACACATCTGGGGGACTCTTGGAATGGTGGCACGACCCTGGAGTTCCTCTCGCCTTTCCTGTGGAGAGCGCCTCCTCTTGAGATGCGACCGGAACGCCGGGAATTCTTTCCCTACGAAACAGGGAAAGGATCCCTCATCTCGAGCTAGGAGGCGGAAACGGGGCTCCCCTGGATGTGTGCGGGACCCACGTGCTTCCTCTCGAGTGGAAACGGGTATGTCGTGGAACTTCTTGAGTTGCAGCAAGGGTGTGAAGGACCCTTTGGAAGTTCCAGTGGTTAGACGTGATTACCCTCGAGAAGCCTCAGCGGAAATGGGCCTCATCTCGCCTGGAAGGCAAAACCTCCTGGATTTTCTCGAGTTGCGGCAGGTGCTCTCGACTTACGACGGGGACCTCAGGGACCCGCTCTAGTGGCCTCAGGAAAGGCCAGTCCCCATGCGAGTTCCTCGGGGGCCTCTCGGGATTCCTCTCCCGTCGATGCCGGGGCCTAAGACCTTGTGTGGAGTCGGGGCCGGAACCTGAGGATTCCTCTCCAGTGCTGACATGGATCTTGGGGTACTTCTGGAGTCTCCCCAGGGGAGTCAGTCCTCGTCTCGAATGCGGGCATGCACTTGCGCTTTCCTCCAGAGCGGTAGCAGCAGTGTCACGCAGTCCGCCGCGTGGATCAAAGGATCTATGGTTTTCCCTCGAGTCTTTCCCACGAGGCTTTCCCACGAGGCTTTCCCACAGGGCTGTCCCACGTGCACACGTGGTGGGAGTCGATCCTCGGCTTGAACGTCAAGGCAGTGCAGGGAAAACAGGTTCCTCTGGAATGGACTGACACATCTGGGGACTCTTGGAATGGTGGCACGACCCTGGAGTTCCTCTAGCCTTTCCTGTGGAGAGCGCCTCCTCTTGAGATGCGACGGGAACGCCGGGAATTCTTTCCCTACGAAACAGGGAAAGGATCCCTCATCTCGAGCTAGGAGGCGAAACGGGGCTCCCCTGGATGTGTGCGGGACCCCACGTGCTTCCTCTCGAGTGGAGACGGGTATGTCGGGGAACTTTTTGAGTTGCAGCAAGGGTGTGAAGGACCCTTTGGAAGTTCCAGTGGTTAGATGTGATTGGCCTCGAGAAGCCTCAGCGGAAATGGGCCTCATCTCGCCTGGAGGGCAAAACCTCCTGGATTTTCTCGAGTTGCGGCAGGTGCTCTCGACTTACGACGGGGACCTCAGGGACCCGCTCTGGTGGCCTCAGGAAATGCCAGTCCCCATGCGAGTTCCTCAGGGGCCTCTCGGGATTCCTCTCCCGTCGATGCCGGGGCCTAAGACCTTGTGTGGAGTCGGGGCCGGAACCTGAGGATTCCTCTCCAGTGCTGACATGGATCTTGGGGTACTTCTGGAGTCTCCCCAGGGGAGTCAGTCCTCGTCTCGAATGCGGGCATGCACTTGCGCTTTCCTCCAGAGCGGTAGCAGCAGTGTCACACAGTCCGCCGCGTGGATCAAAGGATCTATGGTTTTCCCTCGAGGCTTTCCCACGAGGCTTTCCCACGAGGCTTTCCCACAGGGCTGTCCCACGTGCACACGTGGTGGGAGTCGATCCTCGGCTTGAACGTCAAGGCAGTGCAGGGAAAACAGGTTCCTCTGGAATGGACTGACACATCTGGGGGACTCTTGGAATGGTGTCACGACACTGGAGTTCCTCTCGCCTTTCCTGTGGAGAGCGCCTCCTCTTGAGATGCGACGGGAACGCCGGGAATTCTTTCCCTACGAAACAGGGAAAGGATCCCTCATCTCGAGCTAGGAGGCGGAAACGGGGCTCCCCTGGATGTGTGCGGGACCCCACGTGCTTCCTCTCGAGTGGAGACGGGTATGTCGGGGAACTTCTTGAGTTGCAGCAAGGGTGTGAAGGACCCTTTGGAAGTTCCAGTGGTTAGACGTGATTGGCCTCGAGAAGACTCAGCGGAAATGGGCCTCATCTCGCCTGGAGGGCAAAACCTCCTGGATTTTCTCGAGTTGCGGCAGGTGCTCTCGACTTACGACGGGGACCTCAGGGACCCGCTCTGGTGGCCTCAGGAAAGGCCAGTCCCCATGCGAGTTCCTCGGGGGCCTCTCGGGATTCCTCTCCCGTCGATGCCGGGGCCTAAGACCTTGTGTGGAGTCGGGGCCGGAACCTGAGGATTCCTCTCCAGTGCTGACATGGATCTTGGGGTACTTCTGGAGTCTCCCCAGGGGAGTCAGTCCTCGTCTCGAATGCGGGCATGCACTTGCGCTTTCCTCCAGAGCGGTAGCAGCAGTGTCACGCAGTCCGCCGCGTGGATCAAAGGATCTATGGTTTTCCCTCGAGTCTTTCCCACGAGGCTTTCCCACGAGGCTTTCCCACAGGGCTGTCCCACGTGCACACGTGGTGGGAGTCGATCCTCGGCTTGAACGTCAAGGCAGTGCAGGGAAAACAGGTTCCTCTGGAATGGACTGACACATCTGGGGGACTCTTGGAATGGTGGCACGACCCTGGAGTTCCTCTCGCCTTTCCTGTGGAGAGCGCCTCCTCTTGAGATGCGACGGGAACGCCGGGAATTCTTTCCCTACGAAACAGGGAAAGGATCCCTCATCTCGAGCTAGGAGGCGGAAACGGGGCTCCTCTGGATGTGTGCGGACCCCACGTGCTTCCTCTCGAGTGGAGACGGGCATGTCGGGGAACTTCTTGAGTTGCAGCAAGGGTGTGAAGGACCCTTTGGAAGTTCCAGTGGTTAGACGTGATTGGCCTCGAGAAGACTCAGCGGAAATGGGCCTCATCTCGCCTGGAGGGCAAAACCTCCTGGATTTTCTCGAGTTGCGGCAGGTGCTCTCGACTTACGACGGGGACCTCAGGGACCCGCTCTGGTGGCCTCAGGAAAGGCCAGTCCCCATGCGAGTTCCTCGGGGGCCTCTCGGGATTCCTGTCCCGTCGATGCCGGGGCCTAAGACCTTGTGTGGAGTCGGGGCCGGAACCTGAGGATTCCTCTCCAGTGCTGACATGGATCTTGGGGTACTTCTGGAGTCTCCCCAGGGGAGTCAGTCCTCGTCTCGAATGCGGGCATGCACTTGCGCTTTCCTCCAGAGCGGTAGCAGCAGTGTCACGCAGTCCGCCGCGTGGATCAAAGGATCTATGGTTTTCCCTCGAGTCTTTCCCACGAGGCTTTCCCACGAGGCTTTCCCACAGGGCTGTCCCACGTGCACACGTGGTGGGAGTCGATCCTCGGCTTGAACGTCAAGGCAGTGCAGGGAAAACAGGTTCCTCTGGAATGGACTGACACATCTGGGGGACTCTTGGAATGGTGGCACGACCCTGGAGTTCCTCTCGCCTTTCCTGTGGAGAGCGCCTCCTCTTGAGATGCGACGGGAACGCCGGGAATTCTTTCCCTACGAAACAGGGAAAGGATCCCTCATCTCGAGCTAGGAGGCGGAAACGGGGCTCCTCTGGATGTGTGCGGACCCCACGTGCTTCCTCTCGAGTGGAGACGGGTATGTCGGGGAACTTCTTGAGTTGCAGCAAGGGTGTGAAGGACCCTTTGGAAGTTCCAGTGGTTAGACGTGATTGGCCTCGAGAAGACTCAGCGGAAATGGGCCTCATCTCGCCTGGAGGGCAAAACCTCCTGGATTTTCTCGAGTTGCGGCAGGTGCTCTCGACTTACGACGGGGACCTCAGGGACCCGCTCTGGTGGCCTCAGGAAAGGCCAGTCCCCATGCGAGTTCCTCGGGGGCCTCTCGGGATTCCTCTCCCGTCGATGCCGGGGCCTAAGACCTTGTGTGGAGTCGGGGCCGGAACCTGAGGATTCCTCTCCAGTGCTGACATGGATCTTGGGGTACTTCTGGAGTCTCCCCAGGGGAGTCAGTCCTCGTCTCGAATGCGGGCATGCACTTGCGCTTTCCTCCAGAGCGGTAGCAGCAGTGTCACGCAGTCCGCCGCGTGGATCAAAGGATCTATGGTTTTCCCTCGAGTCTTTCCCACGAGGCTTTCCCACGAGGCTTTCCCACAGGGCTGTCCCACGTGCACACGTGGTGGGAGTCGATCCTCGGCTTGAACGTCAAGGCAGTGCAGGGAAAACAGGTTCCTCTGGAATGGACTGACACATCTGGGGGACTCTTGGAATGGTGGCACGACCCTGGAGTTCCTCTCGCCTTTCCTGTGGAGAGCGCCTCCCCTTGAGATGCGACGGGAACGCCGGGAATTCTTTCCCTACGAAACAGGGAAAGGATCCCTCATCTCGAGCTAGGAGGCGGAAACGGGGCTCCCCTGGATGTGTGCGTGACACCACGTGCTTCCTCTCGAGTGTAGACGGGTATGTCGGGGAACTTCTTGAGTTGCAGCAAGGGTGTGAAGGACCCTTTGGAAGTTCCAGTGGTTAGATGTGATTGGCCTCGAGAAGCCTCAGCGGAAATGGGCCTCATCTCGCCTAGAGGGCAAAACCGCCTGGATTTTCTCGAGTTGCGGCAGGTGCTCTCGACTTACGACGGGGACCTCAGGGACCCGCTCTGGTGGCCTCAGGAAAGGCCAGTCCCCATGCGAGTTCCTCTGGGGATTCCTCTCCCGTCGATGCCGGGGCCTAAGACCTTGTGTGGAGTCGGGGCCGGAACCTGAGGATTCCTCTCCAGTGCTGACATGGATCTTGGGCTACTTCTGGAGTCTCCCCAGGGGAGTCAGTCCTCGTCTCGAATGCGGGCATGCACTTGCGCTTTCCTCCAGAGCGGTAGCAGCAGTGTCACGCAGTCCGCCGCATGGATCAAAGGATCCATGGTATTCCCTCGAGTCTTTCCCACGAGGCTTTCCCACGAGGCTTTCCCACAGGGCTGTCCCACGTGCACACGAAGTGGGAGTCGATCCTTGGCTTGAACGTCAAGGCAGTGCAGGGAAAACAGGTTCCTCTGGAATGGACTGACACATCTAGGGGACTCTTGGAATGGTGGCACGACCCTGGAGTTCCTCTCGCCTTTCCTGTGGAGAGCGCCTCCTCTTGAGATGCGACGGGAACGCCGGGTATTCTTTCCCTACGAAACAGGGAAAGGATCCCTCATCTCGAGCTAGGAGGGGGAAACGGGGCTCCCCTGGATGTGTGCGGGACCCCACGTGCTTCCTCTCGAGTGGAGACGGGTATGTCGGGGAACTTCTTGAGTTGCAGCAAGGGTGTGAAGGACCCTTTGGAAGTTCCAGTGGTTAGATGTGATTGGCCTCGAGAAGCCTCAGCGGAAATGGGCCTCATCTCGCCTGGAGGGCAAAACCTCCTGGATTTTCTCGAGTTGCGGCAGGTGCTCTCGACTTACGACGGGGACCACAGGGACCCGCTCTGGTGGCCTCAGGAAAGGCCAGTCCCCATGCGAGTTCCTCGGGGGCCTCTCGGGATTCCTCTCCCGTCGATGCCGGGGCCTAAGACCTTGTGTGGAGTCGGGGCCGGAACCTGAGGATTCCTCTCCAGTGCTGACATGGATCTTGGGGTACTTCTGGAGTCTCCCCAGGGGAGTCAGTCCTCGTCTCGAATGCGGGCATGCACTTGCGCTTTCCTCCAGAGCGGTAGCAGCAGTGTCACGCAGTCCGCCGCGTGGATCAAAGGATCTATGGTTTTCCCTCGAGTCTTTCCCACGAGGCTTTCCCACGAGGCTTTCCCACAGGGCTGTCCCACGTGCACACGTGGTGGGAGTCGATCCTCGGCTTGAACGTCAAGGCAGTGCAGGGAAAACAGGTTCCTCTGGAATGGACTGACACATCTGGGGGACTCTTGCAATGGTGGCACGACCCTGGAGTTCCTCTCGCCTTTCCTGTGGAGAGCGCCTCCTCTTGAGATGCGACGGGAACGCCGGGAATTCTTTCCCTACGAAACAGGGAAAGGATCCCTCATCTCGAGCTAGGAGGCGAAACGGGGCTCCCCTGGATGTGTGCGGGACCCCACGTGCTTCCTCTCGAGTGGAGACGGGTATGTCGGGGAACTTCTTGAGTTGCAGCAAGGGTGTGAAGGACCCTTTGGAAGTTCCAGTGGTTAGATGTGATTGGCCTCGAGAAGCCTCAGCGGAAATGGGCCTCATCTCGCCTGGAGGGCAAAACCTCCTGGATTTTCTCGAGTTACGGCAGGTGCTCTCGACTTACGACGGGGACCTCAGGGACCCGCTCTGGTGGCCTCAGGAAAGGCCAGTCCCCATGCGAGTTCCTCGGGGGCCTCTCGGGATTCCTCTCCCGTCGATGCCGGGGCCTAAGACCTTGTGTGGAGTCGGGGCCGGAACCTAGGGTTCCTCTCCAGTGCTGACATGGATCTTGGGGTACTTCTGGAGTCTCCCCAGGGGAGTCAGTCCTCGTTTCAAATGCGGGCATGCACTTGCGCTTTCCTCCAGAGCGGTAGCAGCAGTGTCACGCAGTCCGCTGCGTGGATCAAAGGGTCTATGGTTTTCCCTCGAGTCTTTCCCACGAGCCTTTCCCACGAGGCTTTCCCACAGGGCTGTCCCACGTGCACACGTGGTGGGAGTCGATCCTCGGCTTGAACGTCAAGGCAGTGCAGGGAAAACAGGTTCCTCTGGAATGGACTGACACATCTGGGGGACTCTTGGAATGGTGGCACGACCCTGGAATTCCTCTCGCCTTTCCTGTGGAGAGCGCCTCCTCTTTAGATGCAACGGGAACGCCGGGAATTCTTTCCCTTCGAAACAGGGAAAGGATCCCTCTTCTCGAGCTAGGAGGCGGAAACGGGGCTCCCCTGGATGTGTGCGGGACCCCACGTGCTTCCTCTCGAGTGGAGACGCGTATGTCGGGGAACTTCTTGAGTTGCAGCAATGGTGTGAAGGACCCTTTGGAAGTTCCAGTGGTTAGACGTGATTGGCCTCGAGAAGCCTCAGCGGAAATGGGCCTCATCTCGCCTGGAGGGCAAAACCTCCTGGATTTTCTCGAGTTGCGGCAGGTGCTCTCGACTTACGATGGGGACCTCAGGGAACCGCTCTGGTGGCCTCAGGAAAGGCCAGTCCCCATGCGAGTTCCTCGGGGGCCTCTCGGGATTCCTCTCCCGTCGATGCCGGGGCCTAAGACCTTGTGTGGAGTCGGGGCCGGAACCTGAGGATTCCTCTCCAGTGCTGACATGGATCTTGGGGTACTTCTGGAGTCTCCCAAGGGGAGTCAGTCCTCGTCTCGAATGCGAGCATGCACTTGCGCTTTCCTCCAGAGCGGTAGCAGCAGTGTCACGCAGTCCGCTGCGTGGATCAAAGGATCTATGGTTTTCCCTCGAGTCTTTCCCACGAGGCTTTCCCACGAGGCTTTCCCACAGGGCTGTCCCACGTGCACACGTGGTGGGAGTCGATCCTCGGCTTGAACGTCAAGGCAGTGCAGGGAAAACAGGTTCCTCTGGAATGGACTGACACATCTGGGGGACTCTTGGAATGGTGGCACGACCCTGGAGTTCCTCTCGCCTTTCCTGTGGAGAGCGCCTCCTCTTGAGATGCGACGGGAACGCCGGGAATTCTTTCCCTACGAAACAGGGAAAGGATCCCTCATCTCGAGCTAGGAGGCGGAAACGGGGCTCCCCTGGATGTGTGTGGGACCCACGTGCTTCCTCTCGAGTGGAGACGGGTATGTCGGGGAACTTCTTGAGTTGCAGCAAGGGTGTGAAGGACCCTTTGGAAGTTCCCGTGGTTAGACGTGATTAGCCTCGAGAAGCCTCAGCGGAAATGGGCCTCATCTCGCCTGGAGGGCAAAACCTCCTGGATTTTCTCGAGTTGCGGCAGGTGCTCTCGACTTACGACGGGGACCTCAGGGAACCGCTCTGGTGGCCTCAGGAAAGGCCAGTCCCCATGCGAGTTCCTCGGGGGCCTCTCGGGATTCCTCTCCCGTCGATGCCGGGGCCTAAGACCTTGTGTGGAGTCGGGGCCGGAACCTGAGGATTCCTCTCCAGTGCTGACATGGATCTTGGGGTACTTCTGGAGTCTCCCCAGGGGAGTCAGTCCTCGTCCCGAATGCGGGCATGCACTTGTGCTTTCCTCCAGAGCGGTAGCAGCAGTGTCACGCAGTCCGCCGCGTGGATCAAAGGATCTATGGTTTTCCCTCGAGTCTTTCCCACGAGGCTTTCCCACGAGGCTTTCCCACAGGGCTGTCCCACGTGCACACGTGGTGGGAGTCGATCTTCGGCTTGAACGTCAAGGCAGTGCAGGGAAAACAGGTTCCTCTGGAATGGACTGACACATCTGGGGGACTCTTGGAATGGTGGCACGACCCTGGAGTTCCTCTCGCCTTTCCTGTGGAGAGCGCCTCCCCTTGAGATGCGACGGGAACGCTGGGAATTCTTTCCCTACGAAACAGGGAAAGGATCCCTCATCTCGAGCTAGGAGGATGAAACGGGGCTCCCCTGGATGTGTGTGGGACCCACGTGCTTCCTCTCGAGTGGAGACGGGTATGTCGGGGAACTTCTTGAGTTGCAGCAAGGGTGTGAAGGACCCTTTGGAAGTTCCCGTGGTTAGACGTGATTAGCCTCGAGAAGCCTCAGCGGAAATGGGCCTCATCTCGCCTGGAGGGCAAAACCTCCTGGATTTTCTCGAGTTGCGGCAGGTGCTCTCGACTTACGACGGGGACCTCAGGGACCCGCTCTGGTGGCCTCAGGAAAGGCCAGTCCCCATGCGAGTTCCTCGGGGGCCTCTCGGGATTCCTCTCCCGGCGATGCCGGGGCCTAAGACCTTGTGTGGAGTCGGGGCCGGAACCTGAGGATTCCTCTCCAGTGCTGACATGGATCTTGGGGTACTTCTGGAGTCTCCCCAGGGGAGTCAGTCCTCGTCCCGAATGCGGGCATGCACTTGCGCTTTCCTCCAGAGCGGTAGCAGCAGTGTCACGCAGTCCGCCGCGTGGATCAACGGATCTATGGTTTTCCCTCGAGTCTTTCCCACGAGGCTTTCCCACGAGGCTTTCCCACAGGGCTGTCCCACGTGCACACGTGGTGGGAGTCGATCCTCGGCTTGAACGTCAAGGCAGTGCAGGGAAAACAGGTTCCTCTGGAATGGACTGACACATCTGGGGGACTCTTGGAATGGTGGCACGACCCTGGAGTTCCTCTCGCCTTTCCTGTGGAGAGCGCCTCCCCTTGAGATGCGACGGGAACGCCGGGAATTCTTTCCCTACGAAACAGGGAAAGGATCCCTCATCTCGAGCTAGGAGGCGGAAACGGGGCTCCCCTGGATGTGTGCGGGACCCCACGTGCTTCCTCTCGAGTGGAGACGGGTATGTCGGGGAACTTCTTGAGTTGCAGCAATGGTGTGAAGGACCCTTTGGAAGTTCCAGTGGTTAGATGTGATTGGCCTCGAGAAGCCTCAGCGGAAATGGGCCTCATCTCGCCCGGAGGGCAAAACCTCCTGGATTTTCTCGAGTTGTGGCAGGTGCTCTCGACTTACGAAGGGGACCTCAGGGACCCGCTCTGGTGGCCTCAGGAAAGGCCAGTCCCCATGCGAGTTCCTCGGGGGCCTCTCGGGATTCCTCTCCCGTCGATGCCGGGGCCTAAGACCTTGTGTGGAGTCGGGGACGGAACCTGAGGATTCCTCTCCAGTGCTGACATGGATCTTGGGGTACTTCTGGAGTCTCCCCAGGGGAGTCAGTCCTCGTCTCGAATGCGGGCATGCACTTGCGCTTTCCTCCAGAGCGGTAGCAGCAGTGTCACGCAGTCCGCCGCGTGGATCAAAGGATCTATGGTTTTCCCTCGAGTCTTTTCCACGAGGCTTTCCCACGAGGCTTTCCCACAGGGCTGTCCCACGTGCACACGTGGTGGGAGTCGATCCTCGGCTTGAACGTCAAGGCAGTGCAGGGAAAACAGGTTCCTCTGGAATGGACTGACACATCTGGGGGACTCTTGGAATGGTGGCACGACCCTGGAGTTCCTCTCGCCTTTCCTGTGGAGAGCGCCTCCTCTTGAGATGCGACGGGAACGCCGGGAATTCTTTCCCTACGAAACAGGGAAAGGATCCCTCATCTCGAGCTAGGAGGCGAAACGGGGCTCCCCTGGATGTGTGCGGGACCCCACGTGCTTCCTCTCGAGTGGAGACGGGTATGTCGGGGAACTTCTTGAGTTGCAGCAAGGGTGTGAAGGACCCTTTGGAATTTCCAGTGGTTAGATGTGATTGGCCTCGAGAAGCCTCAGCAGAAATGGGCCTCATCTCGCCTGGAGGGCAAAACCTCCTGGATTTTCTCGAGTTGCGGCAGGTGCTCTCGACTTACGACGGGGACCTCAGGGAACCGCTCTGGTGGCCTCAGGAAAGGCCAGTCCCCATGCGACTTCCTCGGGGGCCTCTCGGGATTCCTCTCCCGTCGATGCCGGGGCCTAAGACCTTGTGTGGAGTCGGGGCCGGAACCTGAGGATTCCTCTCCAGTGCTGACATGGATCTTGGGGTACTTCTGGAGTCTCCCCAGGGGAGTCAGTCCTCGTCTCGAATGCGGGCATGCACTTGCGCTTTCCTCCAGAGCGGTAGCAGCAGTGTCACGCAGTCCGCCGCGTGGATCAAAGGATCTATGGTTTTCCCTCGAGTCTTTCCCACGAGGCTTTCCCACGAGGCTTTCCCACAGGGCTGTCCCACGTGCACACGTGGTGGGAGTCGATCCTCGGCTTGAACGTCAAGGCAGTGCAGGGAAAACAGGTTCCTCTGGAATGGACTGACACATCTGGGGGACTCTTGGAATGGTGGCACGACCCTGGAGTTCCTCTCGCCTTTCCTGTGGAGAGCGCCTCCTCTTGAGATGCGACGGGAACGCCGGGAATTCTTTCCCTTCGAAACAGGGAAAGGATCCCTCATCTAGAGCTAGGAGGCGGAAACGGGGCTCCCCTGGATGTGTGCGGGACCCCACGTGCTTCCTCTCGAGTGGAGACGCGTATGTCGGGGAACTTCTTGAGTTGCAGCAATGGTGTGAAGGACCCTTTGGAAGTTCCAGTGGTTAGACGTGATTGGCCTCGAGAAGCCTCAGCGGAAATGGGCCTCATCTCGCCTGGAGGGCAAAACCTCCTGGATTTTCTCGAGTTGCGGCAGGTGCTCTCGACTTACGATGGGGACCTCAGGGAACCGCTCTGGTGGCCTCAGGAAAGGCCAGTCCCCATGCGAGTTCCTCGGGGGCCTCTCGGGATTCCTCTCCCGTCGATGCCGGGGCCTAAGACCTTGTGTGGAGTCGGGGCCGGAACCTGAGGATTCCTCTCCAGTGCTGACATGGATCTTGGGGTACTTCTGGAGTCTCCCAAGGGGAGTCAGTCCTCGTCTCGAATGCGGGCATGCACTTGCGCTTTCCTCCAGAGCGGTAGCAGCAGTGTCACGCAGTCCGCTGCGTGGATCAAAGGATCTATGGTTTTCCCTCGAGTCTTTCCCACGAGGCTTTCCCACGAGGCTTTCCCACAGGGCTGTCCCACGTGCACACGTGGTGGGAGTCGATCCTCGGCTTGAACGTCAAGGCAGTGCAGGGAAAACAGGTTCCTCTGGAATGGACTGACACATCTGGGGGACTCTTGGAATGGTGGCACGACCCTGGAGTTCCTCTCGCCTTTCCTGTGGAGAGCGCCTCCTCTTGAGATGCGACGGGAACGCCGGGAATTCTTTCCCTACGAAACAGGGAAAGGATCCCTCATCTCGAGCTAGGAGGCGGAAACGGGGCTCCCCTGGATGTGTGTGGGACCCACGTGCTTCCTCTCGAGTGGAGACGGGTATGTCGGGGAACTTCTTGAGTTGCAGCAAGGGTGTGAAGGACCCTTTGGAAGTTCCCGTGGTTAGACGTGATTAGCCTCGAGAAGCCTCAGCGGAAATGGGCCTCATCTCGCCTGGAGGGCAAAACCTCCTGGATTTTCTCGAGTTGCGGCAGGTGCTCTCAACTTACGACGGGGACCTCAGGGACCCGCTCTGGTGGCCTCAGTAAAGGCCAGTCCCCATGCGAGTTCCTCAGGGGCCTCTCGGGATTCCTCTCCCGTCGATGCCGGGGCCTAAGACCTTGTGTGGAGTCGGGGCCGGAACCTGAGGATTCCTCTCCAGTGCTGACATGGATCTTGGGGTACTTCTGGAGTCTCCCGAGGGGAGTCAGTCCTCGTCTCGAATGCGGGCATGCACTTGCGCTTTCCTCCAGAGCGGTAGCAGCAGTGTCACGCAGTCCGCCGCGTGGATCAAAGGATCTATGGTTTTCCCTCGAGTCTTTTCCACGAGGCTTTCCCACGAGGCTTACCCACAGGGCTGTCCCACGTGCACATGTGGTGGGAGTCGATCCTCGGCTTGAACGTCAAGGCAGTGCAGGGAAAACAGGTTCCTCTGGAATGGACTGACACATCTGGGGGTCTCTTGGAATGGTGTCACGACCCTGGAGTTCCTCTCGCCTTTCCTGTGGAGAGCGCCTCCTCTTGAGATGCGACGGGAACGCCGGGAATTCTTTCCCTACGAAACAGGGAAAGGATCCCTCATCTCGAGCTAGGAGGCGGAAACGGGGCTCCCCTGGATGTGTGAGGGACCCCACGTGCTTCCTCTCGAGTGGAGACGGGTATGTCGGGGAACTTCTTGAGTTGCAGCAAGGGTGTGAAGGACCCTTTGGAAGTTCCAGTGGTTAGATGTGATTGGCCTCGAGAAGCCTCAGCGGAAATGGGCCTCATCTCGCCTGGAGGGCAAAACCTACTGGATTTTCTCGAGTTGCGGCAGGTTCTCTCGACTTACGACGGGGACCACAGGGAACCGCTCTGGTGGCCTGAGGAAAGGCCAGTCCCCATGCGAGTTCCTCGGGGGCCTCTCGGGATTCCTCTCCCGTCGATGCCGGGGCCTAAGACCTTGTGTGGAGTCGGGGCCGGAACCTGAGGATTCCTCTCCAGTGCTGACATGGATCTTGGGGTACTTCTGGAGTCTCCCCAGGGGAGTCAGTCCTCGTCTCGAATGCGGGCATGCACTTGCGCTTTCCTCTAGAGCGGTAGCAGCAGTATCACGCAGTCCGCCGCGTGGATCAAAGGATCTATGGTTTTCCCTCGAGTCTTTCCCACGAGGCTTTCCCACGAGGCTTTCCCACAGGGCTGTCCCACGTGCACACGTGGTGGGAGTCGATCCTCGGCTTGAACGTCAAGGCAGTGCAGGGAAAACAGGTTCCTCTGGAATGGACTGACACATCTGGGGGACTCTTGGAATGGTGGCACGACCCTGGAGTTCCTCTCGCCTTTCCTGTGGAGAGCGCCTCCTCTTGAGATGCGACGGGAATGCCGGGAATTCTTTCCCTACGAAACAGGGAAAGGATCCCTCATCTCGAGCTAGGTAGCGGAAACGGGGCTCCCCTGGATGTGTGCGGGACCCCACGTGCTTCCTCTCGAGTGGAGACGGGTATGTCGGGGAACTTCTTGAGTTGCAGCAAGGGTGTGAAGGACCCTTTGGAAGTTCCAGTGGTTAGATGTGATTGGCCTCGAGAAGCCTCAGCGGAAAGGGGCCTCATCTCGCCTGGAGGGCAAAACCTCCTGGATTTTCTCGAGTTGCGGCAGGTGCTCTGTACTTACGACGGGGACCTCAGGGACCCGCTCTGGTGGCCTCAGGAAAGGCCAGTCCCCATGCTAGTTCCTCGGGGGCCTCTCGGGATTCCTCTCCCGTCGATGCCGGGGCCTAAGACCTTGTGTGGAGTCGGGGCCGGAACCTGAGGATTCCTCTCCAGTGCTGACATGGATCTTGGGGTACTTCTGGAGTCTCCCCAGGGGAGTCAGTCCTCGTCTCGAATGCGGTCATGCACTTGCGCTTTCCTCCAGAGCGGTAGCAGCAGTGTCACGCAGTCCGCCGCGTGGATCAAAGGATGTATGGTTTTCCCTCGAGTCTTTCCCACGAGGCTTTCCCACAGGGCTGTCCCACGTGCACACGTGGTGGGAGTCGATCCTCGGCTTGAACGTCAAGGCAGTGCAGGGAAAACAGGTTCCTCTGGAATGGACTGACACATCTCGGGGACTCTTGGAATGGTGGCATGACCCTGGAGTTCCTCTCGCCTTTCCTGTGGTGAGCGCCTCCTCTTGAGATGCGACGGGAACGCGGGGAATTCTTTCCCTACGAAACAGGCAAAGGATCCCTCATCTCGAGCTAGGAGGCCGAAACGGGGCTCCCCTGGATGTGTGGGGGACACCACGTGCTTCCTCTCGAGTGCAGACGGGTATGTCGGGGAACTTCTTGAGTTGCAGCAATGGTGTGAAGGACCCTTTGGAAGTTCCAGTGGTTAGATGTGATTGGCCTCGAGAAGCCTCAGCGGAAATGGGCCTCATCTCTCCTGGAGCGCAAAACCTCCTGGATTTTCTCGAGTTGCGGCAGCTGCTCTCGACTTACGACGGGGACCTCAGGGAACCGCTCTGGTGGCCTCAGGAAAGGCCAGGCCCCATGCGAGTTCCTCGGGGGCCTCTCGGGATTCCTCTCCCGTCGATGCTGGGGCCTAAGACCTTGTGCGGAGTCGGGGCCGGAACCTGAGGATTCCTCTCCAGTGCTGACATGGATCTTGGGGTACTTCTGGAGTCTCCCCTGGGGAGTCAGTCCTCGTCTCGAATGCGGGCATGCACTTGCGCTTTCCTCCAGAGCGGTAGCAGCAGTGTCACGCAGTCCGCCGCGTGGATCAAAGGATCTATGGTTTTCCCTCGAGTTTTTCCCACGAGGCTTTCCCACGAGGCTTTCCCACAGGGCTGTCCCACGTGCACACCTGGTGGGAGTCGATCCTCGGCTTGAACGTCAAGGCAGTGCAGGGAAAACAGGTTCCTCTGGAATGGACTGACACATCTGGGGGACTCTTGGAATGGTGGCACGACCCTGGAGTTCCTCTCGCCTTTCCTCTGGAGAGCGCCTCCTCTTGAGATGCCACGGGAACGCCGGGAATTCTTTCCCTACGAAACAGGGAAAGGATCCCTCATCTCGAGGTAGGAGGCGGAAACGGGGCTCCCCTGGATGTGTGAGGGACCCACGTGCTTCCTCTCGAGTGGAGACGGGTATGTCGGGGAACTTCTTGAGTTGCAGCAAGGGTGTGAAGGACCCTTTGGAAGTTCCAGTGGTTAGACGTGATTAGCCTCGAGAAGCCTCAGCGGAAATGGGCCTCATCTCGCCTGGAGGGCAAAACCTCCTGGATTTTCTCGAGTTGCGGCAGGTGCTCTCGACTTACGACGGGGACCTCAGGGACCCGCTCTGGTGGCCTCAGGAAAGGCCAGTCCCCATGCGAGTTCCTCGGGGGCCTCTCGGGATTCCTCTCCCGTCGATGCCGGGGCCTAAGACCTTGTGTGGAGTCGGGGCCGGAACCTGAGGATTCCTCTCCAGTGCTGACATGGATCTTGGGGTACTTCTGGAGTCTCCCCAGGGGAGTCAGTCCTCGTCTCGAATGCGGGCATGCACTTGCGCTTTCCTCCAGAGCGGTAGCAGCCATGTCACGCAGTCTGGTGCGTGGATCAAAGGATCTATGGTTTTCCCTCGAGTCTTTCCCACGAGGCTTTCCCACGAGGCTTTCCCACAGGGCTGTCCCACGTGCACACGTGGTGGGAGTCGATCCTCGGCTTGAACGTCAGGGCAGTGCAGGGAAAACAGGTTCCCCTGGAATGGACTGACACATCTGGGGGACTCTTGGAATGGTGGCATGACCATGGAGTTCCTCTCGCCTTTCCTGTGGAGAGCGCCTCCTCTTCAGATGCGACGGGAACGCCGGGAATTCTTTCCCTACGAAACAGGGAAAGGATCCCTCATCTCGAGCTGGGAGGCGGAAACGGAGCTCCCCTGAATGTGTGCGGGACACCACGTGCTTCCTCTCGAGTGCAAACGGGTATGTTGGGGAACTTCTTGAGTTGCAGCAAGGGTGTGAAGGACCCTTTGGAAGTTCCAGTGGTTAGATGTGATTGGCCTCGAGAAGCCTCTGCGGAAATGGGCCTCATCTCGCCTGGAGGGCAAAACCTCCTGGATTTTCTCGAGTTGCGGCAGGTGCTCTCGACTTACGACGGGACCTCAGGGAACCGCTCTGGTGGCCTCAGGAAAGGCCAGTCCCCATGCGAGTTCCTCGGGGGCCTCTCGGGATTCCTCTCCCGTCGATGCCGGGGCCTAAGACCTTGTGTGGAGTCGTGGCCGGAACCTGAGGATTCCTCTCCAGTGCTGACATGGATCTTGGGGTACTTCTGGAGTCTCCCCAGGGGAGTCAGTCCTCGTCTCGAATGCGGGCATGCATTGCGCTTTCCTCCAGAGCCGTAGCAGCAGTGTCACGCAGTCCGCCGCGTGGATCAAAGGATCTATGGTTTTCCCTCGAGTCTTTCCCACGAGGCTTTCCCACGAGGCTTTCCCACAGGGCTGTCCCACGTGCACACGTGGTCGGAGTCGATCCTCGGCTTGAACGTCAAGGCAGTGCAGGGAAAACAGGTTCCTCTGGAATGGACTGACTCATCTGGGGGACTCTTGGAATGGTGGCACGACCCTGCACTTCCTCTCGCCTTTCCTGTGGAGAGCGCCTCCTCTTGAGATGCGACGGGAACGCCGGGAATTCTTTCCCTACGAAACAGGGAAAGGATCCCTCATCTCGAGCTAGGAGGCGGAAACGGGGCTCCCCTGGATGTGTGCGGGACCCACGTGCTTCCTCTCGAGTGGAGACGGGTATGTCGGGGAACTTCTTGAGTTGCAGCAATGGTGTGAAGGACCCTTTGGAAGTTCCAGTGGTTAGACGTGATTGGCCTCGAGAAGCCTCAGCGGAAATGGGCCTCATCTCGCCTGGAGGGCAAAACCTCCTGGATTTTCTCGAGTTGCGGCAGGTGGTCTCGACTAACGACGGGGACCTCAGGGACCCGCTCTGGTGGCCTCAGGAAAGGCCAGTCCCCATGCGAGTTCCTCGGGGGCCTCTCGGGATTCCTCTCCCGTCGATGCCGGGGCCTAAGTCCTTGTGTGGAGTCGGGGCCGGAACCTGAGGATTCCTCTCCAGTGCTGACATGGATCTTGGGGTACTTCTGGAGTCTCCCCAGGGGAGTCAGTCCTCGTCTCGAATGCGGGCATGCATTGCGCTTTCCTCCAGAGCGGTAGCAGCAGTGTCACGCAGTCCGCCGCATGGATCAAAGGATCTATGGTTTTCCCACGAGTCTTTCCCACGAGGCTTTCCCACGAGGCTTTCCCACAGGGCTGTCCCACGTGCACACGTGGTGGGAGTCGATCCTCGGCTTGAACGTCAAGGCAGTGCAGGGAAAACAGGTTCCTCTGGAATGGACTGACACATCTGGGGGACTCTTGGAATGGTGGCACGACCCTGGAGTTCCTCTCGCCTTTCCTGTGGAGAGCGCCTCCTCTTGAGATGCGACAGGAACGCCGGGAATTCTTTCCCTACGAAACAGGGAAAGGATCCCTCATCTCGAGCGAGGAGGCGGAAACGGGGCTCCCCTGGATGTGTGCGGGAACCCACGTGCTTCCTCTCGAGTGGAGACGGGTATGTCGGGGAACTTCTTGAGTTGCAGCAATGGTGTGAAGGACCCTATGGAAGTTCCAGTGGTTAGATGTGATTGGCCTCGAGAAGCCTCAGCGGAAATGGGCCTCATCTCGCCTGGAGGGCAAAACCTCCTGGATTTTCTCGAGTTGCGGCAGGTGCTCTCGACGTACGACGCGACCTGAGGGAACCGCTCTGGTGGCCTCAGGAAAGGTCAGTCCCCATGCGAGTTCCTCGGGGGCCTCTCGGGATTCCTCTCCCGTTGATGCCGGGGCCTAAGACCTTGTGTGGAGTCGTGGCCGGATCCTGAGGATTCCTCTCCAGTGCTGACATGGATCTTGGGGTACTTCTGGAGTCTCCCCAGGGGAGTCAGTCCTCGTCTCGAATGCGGGCATGCATTGCGCTTTCCTCCAGAGCGGTAGCTCAGTGTCACGCAGTCCTCCGCGTGGATCAAAGGATCTATGGTTTTCCCTCGAGTCTTTCCCACGAGGCTTTCCCACGAGGCTTTCCCACAGGGCTGTCCCACGTGCACACGTGGTGGGAGTCGATCCTCGGCTTGAACGTCAAGGCAGTGCAGGGAAAACAGGTTCCTCTGGAATGGACTGACACATCTGGGGGACTCTTGGAATGGTGGCACGACCCTGGAGTTCCTCTCGCCTTTCCTGTGGAGAGCGCCTCCTCTTGAGATGCGACGGGAACGCCGGGAATTCTTTCCCTACGAAACAGGGAAAGGATCCCTCATGTCGAGCTAGGAGGCGGAAACGGGGCTCCCCTGGATGTGTGCGGGACCCACGTGCTTCCTCTCGAGTGGAGACGGGTATGTCGGGGAACTTCTTGAGTTGCAGCAAGGGTGTGAAGGACCCTTTGGTAGTTCCAGTGGTTAGACGTGATTAGCCTCGAGAAGCCTCAGCGGAAATGGGCCTCATCTCGCCTGGAGGGCAAAACCTCCTGGATTTTCTCGAGTTGCGGCAGGTGCTCTCGAATTACGACGGGGACCTCAGGGACCCGCTCTGGTGGCCTCAGGAAAGGCCAGTCCCCATGCGAGTTCCTCGGGGGCCTCTCGGGATTCCTCTCCCGTCGATGCCGGGGCCTAAGACCTTGTGTGGAGTCGGGGCCGGAACCTGAGGATTCCTCTCCAGTGCTGACATGGATCTTGGGGTACTTCTGGAGTCTCCCCAGGGGAGTCAGTCCTCGTCTCGA
This sequence comes from Ovis canadensis, assembly GCF_042477335.2. Lineage (NCBI taxonomy): Eukaryota > Metazoa > Chordata > Mammalia > Artiodactyla > Bovidae > Ovis > Ovis canadensis. The sequence continues at coordinate 1,334,890 of NC_091262.1, read as the reverse complement.
ATGCGGGCATGCACTTGCGCTTTCCTCCAGAGCGGTGGCAGCAGTGTCACGCAGTCCGCCGAGTGGATCAAAGGATCTATGGTTTTCCCTCGAGTCTTTCCCACGAGGCTTTCCCACGAGGCTTTCCCACAGGGCTGTCCCTCGTGCACACGTGGTGGGAGTCGATCCTCGGCTTGAACGTCAAGGCAGTGCAGGGAAAACAGGTTCCTCTGGAATGGACTGACACATCTGGGGGACTCTTGGAATGGTGGAACGACCCTGGAGTTCCTCTCGCCTTTCCTGTGGAGAGCGCCTACTCTTGAGATGCGACGGGAACGCCGGGAATTCTTTCCCTACGAAACAGGGAAAGGATCCCTCATCTCGAGCTAGGATGCGGAAACGGGGCTCCCCTGGATGTGTGCGGGACCCACGTGCTTCCTCTCGAGTGGAGACGGGTATGTCGGGGAACTTCTTGAGTTGCAGCAAGGGTGTGAAGGACCCTTTGGAAGTTCCAGTGGTTAGACGTGATTGGCCTCGAGAAGCCTCAGCGGAAATGGGCCTCATCTCGCCTGGAGGGCAAAACCTCCTGGATTTTCTCGAGTTGCGGCAGGTGCTCTCGACTTACGACGGGGACCTCAGGGACCCGCTCTGGTGGCCTCAGGAAAGGCCAGTCCCCATGCGAGTTCCTCGGGGGCCTCTCGGGATTCCTCTCCCATCGATGCCGGGGCCTAAGAGTTTGTGTGGAGTAGGGGCCGGAACCTGAGGATTCCTCTCCAGTGCTGACATGGATCTTGGGGTACTTCTGGAGTCTCCCCAGGGGAGTCAGTCCTCGTCTCGAATGCGGGCATGCCCTTGCGCTTTCCTCCAGAGCGGTAGCAGCAGTGTCACGCAGTCCGCCGCGTGGATCAAAGGATCTATGGTTTTCCCTCGAGTCTTTCCCACGAGGCTTTCCCACGAGGCTTTCCACAGGGCTGTCCCACGTGCACACGTGGTGGGAGTCGATCCTCGGCTTGAACGTCAAGGCAGTGCAGGGAAAACAGGTTCCTCTGGAATGGACTGACACATCTGGGGGACTCTTGGAATGGTGGCACGACCCTGGAGTTCCTCTCGCCTTTCCTGTGGAGAGCGCCTCCTCTTGAGATGCGACGGGAACGCCGGGAATTCTTTCCCTACGAAACAGGGAAAGGATCGCTCATCTCGAGCTAGGAGGCGGAAACGGGGCTCCCCTGGATGTGTGCGGGACCCACGTGCTTCCTCTCGAGTGGAGACGGGTATGTCGGGGAACTTCTTGAGTTGCAGCAAGGGTGTGAAGGACCCTTTGGAAGTTCCAGTGGTTAGACGTGATTAGCCTCGAGAAGCCTCAGCGGAAATGGGCCTCATCGCGCCTGGAGGGCAAAACCTCCTGGATTTTCTCGAGTTGCGGCAGGTGCTCTCGACTTACGACGGGGACCTCAGGGACCCGCTCTGGTGGCCTCAGGAAAGGCCAGTACCCATGCAAGTTCCTCGGGGGCCTCTCGGGATTCCTCTCACGTCGATGCCGGGGCCTAAGACCTTGTGTGGAGTCGGGGCCGGAACCTGAGGATTCCTCTCCAGTGCTGACATGGATCTTGGGGTACTTCTGGAGTCTCCCCAGGGGATTCAGTCCTCGCCTCGAATGCGGGCATGCACTTGCGCTTTCCTCCAGAGCGGTAGCAGCAGTGTCACGCAGTCCGCCGCGTGGATCAAAGGATGTATGGTTTTCCCTCGAGTCTTTCCCACGAGGCTTTCCCACAGGGCTGTCCCACGTGCACACGTGGTGGGAGTCGATCCTCGGCTTGAACGTCAAGGCAGTGCAGGGAAAACAGGTTCCTCTGGAATGGACTGACACATCTCGGGGACTCTTGGAATGGTGGCATGACCCTGGAGTTCCTCTCGCCTTTCCTGTGGTGAGCGCCTCCTCTTGAGATGCGACGGGAACGCCGGGAATTCTTTCCCTACGAAACAGGCAAAGGATCCCTCATCTCGAGCTAGGAGGCCGAAACGGGGCTCCCCTGGATGTGTGGGGGACACCACGTGCTTCCTCTCGAGTGCAGACGGGTATGTCGGGGAACTTCTTGAGTTGCAGCAATGGTGTGAAGGACCCTTTGGAAGTTCCAGTGGTTAGATGTGATTGGCCTCGAGAAGCCTCAGCGGAAATGGGCCTCATCTCTCCTGGAGCGCAAAACCTCCTGGATTTTCTCGAGTTGCGGCAGCTGCTCTCGACTTACGACGGGGACCTCAGGGAACCGCTCTGGTGGCCTCAGGAAAGGCCAGGCCCCATGCGAGTTCCTTGGGGGCCTCTCGGGATTCCTCTCCCGTCGATGCTGGGGCCTAAGACCTTGTGCGGAGTCGGGGCTGGAACCTGAGGATTCCTCTCCAGTGCTGACATGGATCTTGGGGTACTTCTGGAGTCTCCCCTGGGGAGTCAGTCCTCGTCTCGAATGCGGGCATGCACTTGCGCTTTCCTCCAGAGCGGTAGCAGCAGTGTCACGCAGTCCGCCGCGTGGATCAAAGGATCTATGGTTTTCCCTCGAGTTTTTCCCACGAGGCTTTCCCACGAGGCTTTCCCACAGGGCTGTCCCACGTGCACACCTGGTGGGAGTCGATCCTCGGCTTGAACGTCAAGGCAGTGCAGGGAAAACAGGTTCCTCTGGAATGGACTGACACATCTGGGGGACTCTTGGAATGGTGGCAGGACCCTGGAGTTCCTCTCGCCTTTCCTGTGGAGAGCGCCTCCTCTTGAGATGCCACGGGAACGCCGGGAATTCTTTCCCTACGAAACAGGGAAAGGATCCCTCATCTCGAGGTAGGAGGCGGAAACGGGGCTCCCCTGGATGTGTGAGGGACCCATGTGCTTCCTCTCGAGTGGAGACGGGTATGTCGGGGAACTTCTTGAGTTGCAGCAAGGGTGTGAAGGACCCTTTGGAAGTTCCAGTGTTTAGACGTGATTAGCCTCGAGAAGCCTCAGCGGAAATGGGCCTCATCTCGCCTGGAGGGCAAAACCTCCTGGATTTTCTCGAGTTGCGGCAGGTGCTCTCGACTTACGACGGGGACCTCAGGGACCCGCTCTGGTGGCCTCAGGAAAGGCCAGTCCCCATGCGAGTTCCTCGGGGGCCTCTCGGGATTCCTCTCCCGTCGATGCCGGGGCCTAAGACCTTGTGTGGAGTCGGGGCCGGAACCTGAGGATTCCTCTCCAGTGCTGACATGGATCTTGGGGTACTTCTGGAGTCTCCCCAGGGGAGTCAGTCCTCGTCTCGAATGCGGGCATGCACTTGCGCTTTCCTCCAGAGCGGTAGCAGCCATGTCACGCAGTCTGGTGCGTGGATCAAAGGATCTATGGTTTTCCCTCGAGTCTTTCCCACGAGGCTTTCCCACGAGGCTTTCCCACAGGGCTGTCCCACGTGCACACGTGGTGGGAGTCGATCCTCGGCTTGAACGTCAGGGCAGTGCAGGGAAAACAGGTTCCCCTGGAATGGACTGACACATCTGGGGGACTCTTGGAATGGTGGCATGACCATGGAGTTCCTCTCGCCTTTCCTGTGGAGAGCGCCTCCTCTTCAGATGCGACGGGAACGCCGGGAATTCTTTCCCTACGAAACAGGGAAACGATCCCTCATCTCGAGCTGGGAGGCGGAAACGGAGCTCCCCTGAATGTGTGCGGGACACCACGTGCTTCCTCTCGAGTGCAAACGGGTATGTTGGGGAACTTCTTGAGTTGCAGCAAGGGTGTGAAGGACCCTTTGGAAGTTCCAGTGGTTAGATGTGATTGGCCTCGAGAAGCCTCTGCGGAAATGGGCCTCATCTCGCCTGGAGGGCAAAACCTCCTGGATTTTCTCGAGTTGCGGCAGGTGCTCTCGACTTACGACGGGACCTCAGGGAACCGCTCTGGTGGCCTCAGGAAAGGCCAGTCCCCATGCGAGTTCCTCGGGGGCCTCTCGGGATTCCTCTCCCGTCGATGCCGGGGCCTAAGACCTTGTGTGGAGTCGTGGCCGGAACCTGAGGATTCCTCTCCAGTGCTGACATGGATCTTGGGGTACTTCTGGAGTCTCCCCAGGGGAGTCAGTCCTCGTCTCGAATGCGGGCATGCATTGCGCTTTCCTCCAGAGCCGTAGCAGCAGTGTCACGCAGTCCGCCGCGTGGATCAAAGGATCTATGGTTTTCCCTCGAGTCTTTCCCACGAGGCTTTCCCACGAGGCTTTCCCACAGGGCTGTCCCACGTGCACACGTGGTCGGAGTCGATCCTCGGCTTGAACGTCAAGGCAGTGCAGGGAAAACAGGTTCCTCTGGAATGGACTGACTCATCTGGGGGACTCTTGGAATGGTGGCACGACCCTGCACTTCCTCTCGCCTTTCCTGTGGAGAGCGCCTCCTCTTGAGATGCGACGGGAACGCCGGGAATTCTTTCCCTACGAAACAGGGAAAGGATCCCTCATCTCGAGCTAGGAGGCGGAAACGGGGCTCCCCTGGATGTGTGCGGGACCCACGTGCTTCCTCTCGAGTGGAGACGGGTATGTCGGGGAACTTCTTGAGTTGCAGCAATGGTGTGAAGGACCCTTTGGAAGTTCCAGTGGTTAGACGTGATTGGCCTCGAGAAGCCTCAGCGGAAATGGGCCTCATCTCGCCTGGAGGGCAAAACCTCCTGGATTTTCTCGAGTTGCGGCAGGTGGTCTCGACTTACGACGGGGACCTCAGGGACCCGCTCTGGTGGCCTCAGGAAAGGCCAGTCCCCATGCGAGTTCCTCGGGGGCCTCTCGGGATTCCTCTCCCGTCGATGCCGGGGCCTAAGTCCTTGTGTGGAGTCGGGGCCGGAACCTGAGGATTCCTCTCCAGTGCTGACATGGATCTTGGGGTACTTCTGGAGTCTCCCCAGGGGAGTCAGTCCTCGTCTCGAATGCGGGCATGCATTGCGCTTTCCTCCAGAGCGGTAGCAGCAGTGTCACGCAGTCCGCCGCATGGATCAAAGGATCTATGGTTTTCCCACGAGTCTTTCCCACGAGGCTTTCCCACGAGGCTTTCCCACAGGGCTGTCCCACGTGCACACGTGGTGGGAGTCGATCCTCGGCTTGAACGTCAAGGCAGTGCAGGGAAAACAGGTTCCTCTGGAATGGACTGACACATCTGGGGGACTCTTGGAATGGTGGCACGACCCTGGAGTTCCTCTCGCCTTTCCTGTGGAGAGCGCCTCCTCTTGAGATGCGACAGGAACGCCGGGAATTCTTTCCCTACGAAACAGTTAAAGGATCCCTCATCTCGAGCGAGGAGGCGGAAACGGGGCTCCCCTGGATGTGTGCGGGAACCCACGTGCTTCCTCTCGAGTGGAGACGGGTATGTCGGGGAACTTCTTGAGTTGCAGCAATGGTGTGAAGGACCCTATGGAAGTTCCAGTGGTTAGATGTGATTGGCCTCGAGAAGCCTCAGCGGAAATGGGCCTCATCTCGCCTGGAGGGCAAAACCTCCTGGATTTTCTCGAGTTGCGGCAGGTGCTCTCGACGTACGACGCGACCTGAGGGAACCGCTCTGGTGGCCTCAGGAAAGGTCAGTCCCCATGCGAGTTCCTCGGGGGCCTCTCGGGATTCCTCTCCCGTTGATGCCGGGGCCTAAGACCTTGTGTGGAGTCGTGGCCGGATCCTGAGGATTCCTCTCCAGTGCTGACATGGATCTTGGGGTACTTCTGGAGTCTCCCCAGGGGAGTCAGTCCTCGTCTCGAATGCGGGCATGCATTGCGCTTTCCTCCAGAGCGGTAGCTCAGTGTCACGCAGTCCTCCGCGTGGATCAAAGGATCTATGGTTTTCCCTCGAGTCTTTCCCACGAGGCTTTCCCACGAGGCTTTCCAACAGGGCTGTCCCACGTGCACACGTGGTGGGAGTCGATCCTCGGCTTGAACGTCAAGGCAGTGCAGGGAAAACAGGTTCCTCTGGAATGGACTGACACATCTGGGGGACTCTTGGAATGGTGGCACGACCCTGGAGTTCCTCTCGCCTTTCCTGTGGAGAGCGCCTCCTCTTGAGATGCGACGGGAACGCCGGGAATTCTTTCCCTACGAAACAGGGAAAGGATCCCTCATGTCGAGCTAGGAGGCGGAAACGGGGCTCCCCTGGATGTGTGCGGGACCCACGTGCTTCCTCTCGAGTGGAGACGGGTATGTCGGGGAACTTCTTGAGTTGCAGCAAGGGTGTGAAGGACCCTTTGGTAGTTCCAGTGGTTAGACGTGATTAGCCTCGAGAAGCCTCAGCGGAAATGGGCCTCATCTCGCCTGGAGGGCAAAACCTCCTGGATTTTCTCGAGTTGCGGCAGGTGCTCTCGAATTACGACGGGGACCTCAGGGACCCGCTCTGGTGGCCTCAGGAAAGGCCAGTCCCCATGCGAGTTCCTCGGGGGCCTCTCGGGATTCCTCTCCCGTCGATGCCGGGGCCTAAGACCTTGTGTGGAGTCGGGGCCGGAACCTGAGGATTCCTCTCCAGTGCTGACATGGATCTTGGGGTACTTCTGGAGTCTCCCCAGGGGAGTCAGTCCTCGTCTCGAATGCGGGCATGCACTTGCGCTTTCCTCCAGAGCGGTGGCAGCAGTGTCACGCAGTCCGCCGAGTGGATCAAAGGATCTATGGTTTTCCCTCGAGTCTTTCCCACGAGGCTTTCCCACGAGGCTTTCCCACAGGGCTGTCCCTCGTGCACACGTGGTGGGAGTCGATCCTCGGCTTGAACGTCAAGGCAGTGCAGGGAAAACAGGTTCCTCTGGAATGGACTGACACATCTGGGGGACTCTTGGAATGGTGGAACGACCCTGGAGTTCCTCTCGCCTTTCCTGTGGAGAGCGCCTACTCTTGAGATGCGACGGGAACGCCGGGAATTCTTTCCCTACGAAACAGGGAAAGGATCCCTCATCTCGAGCTAGGATGCGGAAACGGGGCTCCCCTGGATGTGTGCGGGACCCACGTGCTTCCTCTCGAGTGGAGACGGGTATGTCGGGGAACTTCTTGAGTTGCAGCAAGGGTGTGAAGGACCCTTTGGAAGTTCCAGTGGTTAGACGTGATTAGCCTCGAGAAGCCTCAGCGGAAATGGGCCTCATCTCGCCTGGAGGGCAAAACCTCCTGGATTTTCTCGAGTTGTGGCAGGTGCACTCGACTTACGACGGGGACCTCAGGGACCCGTTCTGGTGGCCTCAGGAAAGGCCAGTCCCCATGCGAGTTCCTCGGGGGCCTCTCTGGATTCCTCTCCCGTCGATGCCGGGGCCTAAGATCTTGTGTGGAGTCGGGGCCGGAACCTGAGGATTCCTCTCCAGTGCTGACATGGATCTTGGGGTACTTCTGGAGTCTCCCCAGGGGAGTCAGTCCTCGTCTCGAATGCGGGCATGCACTTGCGCTTTCCTCCAGAGCGGTAGCAGCAGTGTCACGCAGTGCGCCGTGTGGATCAAAGAATCTATGGTTTTCCCTCGAGTCTTTCCCACGAGGCTTTCCCACGAGGCTTTCCCACAGGGCTGTCCCACGTGCACACGTGGTGGGAGTCGATCCTCGGCTTGAACGTCAAGGCAGTGCAGGGAAAACAGGTTCCTCTGGAATGGACTGACACATCTGGGGGACTCTTGGAATGGTGGCACGACCCTGGAGTTCCTCTCGCCTTTCCTGTGGAGAGCGCCTCCTCTTGAGATGCGACGGGAACGCCGGGAATTCTTTCCCTACGAAACAGGGAAAGGATCGCTCATCTCGAGCTAGGAGGCGGAAACGGGGCTCCCCTGGATGTGTGCGGGACCCACGTGCTTCCTCTCGAGTGGAGACGGGTATGTCGGGGAACTTCTTGAGTTGCAGCAAGGGTGTGAAGGACCCTTTGGAAGTTCCAGTGGTTAGACGTGATTAGCCTCGAGAAGCCTCAGCGGAAATGGGCCTCATCGCGCCTGGAGGGCAAAACCTCCTGGATTTTCTCGAGTTGCGGCAGGTGCTCTCGACTTACGACGGGGACCTCAGGGACCCGCTCTGGTGGCCTCAGGAAAGGCCAGTCCCCATGCAAGTTCCTCGGGGGCCTCTCGGGATTCCTCTCACGTCGATGCCGGGGCCTAAGACCTTGTGTGGAGTCGGGGCCGGAACCTGAGGATTCCTCTCCAGTGCTGACATGGATCTTGGGGTACTTCTGGAGTCTCCCCAGGGGATTCAGTCCTCGCCTCGAATGCGGGCATGCACTTGCGCTTTCCTCCAGAGCGGTAGCAGCAGTGTAACGCAGTCCGCCGCGTGGATCAAAGGATGTATGGTTTTCCCTCGAGTCTTTCCCACGAGGCTTTCCCACAGGGCTGTCCCACGTGCACACGTGGTGGGAGTCGATCCTCGGCTTGAACGTCAAGGCAGTGCAGGGAAAACAGGTTCCTCTGGAATGGACTGACACATCTCGGGGACTCTTGGAATGGTGGCATGACCCTGGAGTTCCTCTCGCCTTTCCTGTGGTGAGCGCCTCCTCTTGAGATGCGACGGGAACGCCGGGAATTCTTTCCCTACGAAACAGGCAAAGGATCCCTCATCTCGAGCTAGGAGGCCGAAACGGGGCTCCCCTGGATGTGTGGGGGACACCACGTGCTTCCTCTCGAGTGCAGACGGGTATGTCGGGGAACTTCTTGAGTTGCAGCAATGGTGTGAAGGACCCTTTGGAAGTTCCAGTGGTTAGATGTGATTGGCCTCGAGAAGCCTCAGCTGAAATGGGCCTCATCTCTCCTGGAGCGCAAAACCTCCTGGATTTTCTCGAGTGTCGGCAGCTGCTCTCGACTTACGACGGGGACCTCAGGGAACCGCTCTGGTGGCCTCAGGAAAGGCCAGGCCCCATGCGAGTTCCTCGGGGGCCTCTCGGGATTCCTCTCCCGTCGATGCTGGGGCCTAAGACCTTGTGCGGAGTCGGGGCCGGAACCTGAGGATTCCTCTCCAGTGCTGACATGGATCTTGGGGTACTTCTGGAGTCTCCCCTGGGGAGTCAGTCCTCGTCTCGAATGCGGGCATGCACTTGCGCTTTCCTCCAGAGCGGTAGCAGCAGTGTCACGCAGTCCGCCGCGTGGATCAAAGGATCTATGGTTTTCCCTCGAGTTTTTCCCACGAGGCTTTCCCACGAGGCTTTCCCACAGGGCTGTCCCACGTGCACACCTGGTGGGAGTCGATCCTCGGCTTGAACGTCAAGGCAGTGCAGGGAAAACAGGTTCCTCTGGAATGGACTGACACATCTGGGGGACTCTTGGAATGGTGGCACGACCCTGGAGTTCCTCTCGCCTTTCCTGTGGAGAGCGCCTCCTCTTGAGATGCCACGGGAACGCCGGGAATTCTTTCCCTACGAAACAGGGAAAGGATCCCTCATCTCGAGGTAGGAGGCGGAAACGGGGCTCCCCTGGATGTGTGAGGGACCCACGTGCTTCCTCTCGAGTGGAGACGGGTATGTCGGGGAACTTCTTGAGTTGCAGCAAGGGTGTGAAGGACCCTTTGGAAGTTCCAGTGGTTAGACGTGATTAGCCTCGAGAAGCCTCAGCGGAAATGGGCCTCATCTCGCCTGGAGGGCAAAACCTCCTGGATTTTCTCGAGTTGCGGCAGGTGCTCTCGACTTACGACGGGGACCTCAGGGACCCGCTCTGGTGGCCTCAGGAAAGGCCAGTCCCCATGCGAGTTCCTCGGGGGCCTCTCGGGATTCCTCTCCCGTCGATGCCGGGGCCTAAGACCTTGTGTGGAGTCGGGGCCGGAACCTGAGGATTCCTCTCCAGTGCTGACATGGATCTTGGGGTACTTCTGGAGTCTCCCCAGGGGAGTCAGTCCTCGTCTCGAATGCGGGCATGCACTTGCGCTTTCCTCCAGAGCGGTAGCAGCCATGTCACGCAGTCTGGTGCGTGGATCAAAGGATCTATGGTTTTCCCTCGAGTCTTTCCCACGAGGCTTTCCCACGAGGCTTTCCCACAGGGCTGTCCCACGTGCACACGTGGTGGGAGTCGATCCTCGGCTTGAACGTCAGGGCAGTGCAGGGAAAACAGGTTCCCCTGGAATGGACTGACACATCTGGGGGACTCTTGGAATGGTGGCATGACCATGGAGTTCCTCTCGCCTTTCCTGTGGAGAGCGCCTCCTCTTCAGATGCGACGGGAACGCCGGGAATTCTTTCCCTACGAAACAGGGAAAGGATCCCTCATCTCGAGCTGGGAGGCGGAAACGGAGCTCCCCTGAATGTGTGCGGGACACCACGTGCTTCCTCTCGAGTGCAAACGGGTATGTTGGGGAACTTCTTGAGTTGCAGCAAGGGTGTGAAGGACCCTTTGGAAGTTCCAGTGGTTAGATGTGATTGGCCTCGAGAAGCCTCTGCGGAAATGGGCCTCATCTCGCCTGGAGGGCAAAACCTCCTGGATTTTCTCGAGTTGCGGCAGGTGCTCTCGACTTACGACGGGACCTCAGGGAACCGCTCTGGTGGCCTCAGGAAAGGCCAGTCCCCATGCGAGTTCCTCGGGGGCCTCTCGGGATTCCTCTCCCGTCGATGCCGGGGCCTAAGACCTTGTGTGGAGTCGTGGCCGGAACCTGAGGATTCCTCTCCAGTGCTGACATGGATCTTGGGGTACTTCTGGAGTCTCCCCAGGGGAGTCAGTCCTCGTCTCGAATGCGGGCATGCATTGCGCTTTCCTCCAGAGCCGTAGCAGCAGTGTCACGCAGTCCGCCGCGTGGATCAAAGGATCTATGGTTTTCCCTCGAGTCTTTCCCACGAGGCTTTCCCACGAGGCTTTCCCACAGGGCTGTCCCACGTGCACACGTGGTCGGAGTCGATCCTCGGCTTGAACGTCAAGGCAGTGCAGGGAAAACAGGTTCCTCTGGAATGGACTGACTCATCTGGGGGACTCTTGGAATGGTGGCACGACCCTGCACTTCCTCTCGCCTTTCCTGTGGAGAGCGCCTCCTCTTGAGATGCGACGGGAACGCCGGGAATTCTTTCCCTAAGAAACAGGGAAAGGATCCCTCATCTCGAGCTAGGAGGCGGAAACGGGGCTCCCCTGGATGTGTGCGGGACCCACGTGCTTCCTCTCGAGTGGAGACGGGTATGTCGGGGAACTTCTTGAGTTGCAGCAAGGGTGTGAAGGACCCTTTGGAAGTTCCAGTGGTTAGACGTGATTAGCCTCGAGAAGCCTCAGCGGAAATGGGCCTCATCTCGCCTGGAGGGCAAAACCTCCTGGATTTTCTCGAGTTGCGGCAGGTGGTCTCCACCTACGACGGGGACCTCAGGGACCCGCTCTGGTGGCCTCAGGAAAGGCCAGTCCCCATGCGAGTTCCTCGGGGGCCTCTCGGGATTCCTCTCCCGTCGATGCCGGGGCCTAAGATCTTGTGTGGAGTCGGGGCCGGAACCTGAGGATTCCTCTCCAGTGCTGACATGGATCTTGGGGTACTTCTGGAGTCTCCCCAGGGGAGTCAGTCCTCGTCTCGAATGCGGGCATGCACTTGCGCTTTCCTCCAGAGCGGTAGCAGCAGTGTCACGCAGTCCGCCGCGTGGATCAAAGGATCTATGGTTTTCCCTCGAGTCTTTCCCACGAGGCTTTCCCACGAGGCTTTCCCACAGGGCTGTCCCACGTGCACACGTGGTGGGAGTCGATCCTCGGCTTGAACGTCAAGGCAGTGCAGGGAAAACAGGTTCCTCTGGAATGGACTGACACATCTGGGGGACTCTTGGAATGGTGGCACGACCCTGGAGTTCCTCTCGCCTTTCCTGTGGAGAGCGCCTCCTCTTGAGATGCGACAGGAACGCCGGGAATTCTTTCCCTACGAAACAGGGAAAGGATCCCTCATCTCGAGCGAGGAGGCGGAAACGGGTCTCCCCTGGATGTGTGCGGGAACCCACGTGCTTCCTCTCGAGTGGAGACGGGTATGTCGGGGAACTTCTTGAGTTGCAGCAAGGGTGTGAAGGACCCTTTAGAAGTTCCAGTGGTTAGATGTGATTGGCCTCGAGAAGCCTCAGCGGAAATGGGCCTCATCTCGCCTGGAGGGCAAAACCTCCTGGATTTTCTCGAGTTGCGGCAGGTGCTCTCGACTTACGATGGGGACCTCAGGGACCCGCTCTGGTGGCCTCAGGAAAGGCCAGTCCCCATGAGAGTTCCTCGGGGGCCTCTCGGGATTCCTCTCCCGTCAATGCCGGGGCCTAAGACCTTGTGTGGAGTCGGGGCCGGAACCTGAGGATTCCTCTCCAGTGCTGACATGGATCTTGGGGTACTTCTGGAGTCTCCCCAGGGGAGTCAGTCCTCGTCTCGAATGCGGGCATGCATTGCGCTTTCCTCCAGAGCGGTAGCAGCAGTGTCACGCATTCCGCCGCGTGGATCAAAGGATCTATGGTTTTCCCACTAGTCTTTCCCATGAGGCTTTCCCACGAGGCTTTCCCACAGGGCTGTCCCACGTGCACACGTGGTGGGAGTCGATCCTCGGCTTGAACGTCAAGGCAGTGCAGGGAAAACAGGTTCCTCTGGAATGGACTGACTCATCTGGGGGACTCTTGGAATGGTGGCACGACCCTGGAGTTCCTCTCGCCTTTCCTGTGGAGAGCGCCTCCTCTTGAGATGCGACGGGAACGCCGGGAATTCTTTCTCTACGAAACAGGGAAAGGATCCCTCATCTCGAGCTAGGAGGCGGAAACGGGGCTCCCCTGGATGTGTGCGGGACACCACGTGCTTCCTCTCGAGTGCAGACGGGTATGTCAGGGAACTTCTTGAGTTGCAGCAAGGGTGTGAAGGACCCTTTGAAAGTTCCAGTGGTTAGATGTGATTGGCCTCGAGAAGCCTCAGCGGAAATGGGCCTCATCTCGCCTGGAGGGCAAAACCTCCTGGATTTTCTCGAGTTGCGGCAGGTGCTCTCGACTTACGACGGGGACCTCAGGGAACCGCTTTGGTGGCCTCAGGAAAGGTCAGTCCCCATGCGAGTTCCTCGGGGTCCTCTCGGGATTCCTCTCCCGTCGATGCCGGGGCCTAAGACCTTGTGTGGAGTCGGGGCCGGAACCTGAGGATTCCTCTCCAGTGCTGACATGGATCTTGGGGTACTTCTGGAGTCTCCCCAGGGGAGTCAGTCCTCGTCTCGAATGCGGGCATGCACTTGCGCTTTCCTCCAGAGCGGTAGCAGCAGTGTCACGCAGTCCGCCGCGTGGATCAAAGGATCTATGGTTTTCCCTCGAGTCTTTCCCACGAGGCTTTCCCACGAGGCTTTCCCACAGGGCTGTCCCACGTGCACACGTGGTGGGAGTCGATCCTCGGCTTGAACGTCAAGGCAGTGCAGGGAAAACAGGTTCCTCTGGAATGGACTGACACATCTGGGGGACTCTTGGAATGGTGGCACGACCCTGGAGTTCCTCTCGCCTTTCCTGTGGAGAGCGCCTCCTCTTGAGATGCGACGGGAACGCCTGGAATTCTTTCCCTACGAAACAGGGAAAGGATCCCTCATCTCGAGCTAGGAGGCGGAAACGGGGCTCCCCTGGATGTGTGCGGGACCAACGTGATTCCTCTCGAGTGGAGACGGGTAAGTCGGGGAACTTCTTGAGTTGCAGCAAGGGTGTGAAGGACCCTTTGGAAGTTCCAGTGGTTAGACGTGATTAGCCTCGAGAAGCCTCAGCGGAAATGGGACTCATCTCGCCTGGAGGGCAAAACCTCCTGGATTTTCTCGAGTTGCGGCAGGTGCTCTCGACTTACGACGGGGACCTCAGGGACCCGCTCTGGTGGCCTCAGGAAAGGCCATTCCCCATGCGAGTTCCTCGGGGGCCTCTCGGGATTCCTCTCCCGACGATGCCGGGGCCTAAGACCTTGTGTGGAGTCGGGGCCGGAACCTGAGGATTCCTCTCCAGTGCTGACATGGATCTTGGGGTACGTCTGGAGTCTCCCGAGGGGAGTCAGTCCTCGTCTCGAATGCGGGCATGCACTTGCGCTTTCCTCCAGAGCGGTAGCAGCAGTGTCACGCAGTCCGCCGCGTGGATCAAAGGATCTATGGTTTTCCCTCGAGTCTTTCCCACGAGGCTTTCCCACGAGGCTGTCCCACGTGCACACGTGGTGGGAGTCGATCCTCGGCTTGAACGTCAAGGCAGTGCAGGGAAAACAGGTTCCTCTGGAATGGACTGACACATCTGGGGGACTCTTGGAATGGTGGCACGACCCTGGAGTTCCTCTCGCCTTTCCTGTGGAGAGCGCCTCCTCTTGAGATGCGACGGGAAAGCCGGGAATTCTTTCCCAACGAAACAGGGAAAGGATCCCTCATCTCGAGCTAGGAGGCGGAAACGGGGCTCCCCTGGATGTGTGCGGGACCCATGTGCTTCCTCTCGAGTGGAGACGCGTATGTAGGGGAACTTCTTGAGTTGCAGCAAGGGTGTGAAGGACCCTTTGGAAGTTCCAGTGGTTAGACGTGATTGGCCTCGAGAAGACTCAGCGGAAATGGGCCTCATCTCGCCTGGAGGGCAAAACCTCCTGGATTTTCTCGAGTTGCGGCAGGTGCTCTCGACTTACGACGGGGACCTCAGGGACCCGCTCTGGTGGCCTCAGGAAAGGCCAGTCCCCATGCGAGTTCCTCGGGGGCCTCTCGGGATTCCTCTCCCGTCGATGCCGTTGCCTAAGACCTTGTGTGGAGTCGGGGCCGGAACCTGAGGATTCCTCTCCAGTGCTGACATGGATCTTGGGGTACTTCTGGAGTCTCCCCAGGGGAGTCAGTCCTCGTCTCGAATGCGGGCATGCACTTGCGCTTTCCTCCAGAGCGGTAGCAGCCATGTCACGCAGTCTGGTGCGTGGATCAAAGGATCTATGGTTTTCCCTCGAGTCTTTCCCACGAGGCTTTCCCACGAGGCTTTCCCACAGGGCTGTCCCACGTGCACACGTGGTGGGAGTCGATCCTCGGCTTGAACGTCAGGGCAGTGCAGGGAAAACAGGTTCCCCTGGAATGGACTGACACATCTGGGGGACTCTTGGAATGGTGGCATGACCATGGAGTTCCTCTCGCCTTTCCTGTGGAGAGCGCCTCCTCTTCAGATGCGACGGGAACGCCGGGAATTCTTTCCCTACGAAACAGGGAAAGGATCCCTCATCTCGAGCTGGGAGGCGGAAACGGAGCTCCCCTGAATGTGTGCGGGACACCACGTGCTTCCTCTCGAGTGCAAACGGGTATGTTGGGGAACTTCTTGAGTTGCAGCAAGGGTGTGAAGGACCCTTTGGAAGTTCCAGTGGTTAGATGTGATTGGCCTCGAGAAGCCTCTGCGGAAATGGGCCTCATCTCGCCTGGAGGGCAAAACCTCCTGGATTTTCTCGAGTTGCGGCAGGTGCTCTCGACTTACGACGGGACCTCAGGGAACCGCTCTGGTGGCCTCAGGAAAGGCCAGTCCCCATGCGAGTTCCTCGGGGGCCTCTCGGGATTCCTCTCCCGTCGATGCCGGGGCCTAAGACCTTGTGTGGAGTCGTGGCCGGAACCTGAGGATTCCTCTCCAGTGCTGACATGGATCTTGGGGTACTTCTGGAGTCTCCCCAGGGGAGTCAGTCCTCGTCTCGAATGCGGGCATGCATTGCGCTTTCCTCCAGAGCCGTAGCAGCAGTGTCACGCAGTCCGCCGCGTGGATCAAAGGATCTATGGTTTTCCCTCGAGTCTTTCCCACGAGGCTTTCCCACGAGGCTTTCCCACAGGGCTGTCCCACGTGCACACGTGGTCGGAGTCGATCCTCGGCTTGAACGTCAAGGCAGTGCAGGGAAAACAGGTTCCTCTGGAATGGACTGACTCATCTGGGGGACTCTTGGAATGGTGGCACGACCCTGCACTTCCTCTCGCCTTTCCTGTGGAGAGCGCCTCCTCTTGAGATGCGACGGGAACGCCGGGAATTCTTTCCCTACGAAACAGGGAAAGGATCCCTCATCTCGAGCTAGGAGGCGGAAACGGGGCTCCCCTGGATGTGTGCGGGACCCACGTGCTTCCTCTCGAGTGGAGACGGGTATGTCGGGGAACTTCTTGAGTTGCAGCAATGGTGTGAAGGACCCTTTGGAAGTTCCAGTGGTTAGACGTGATTGGCCTCGAGAAGCCTCAGCGGAAATGGGCCTCATCTCGCCTGGAGGGCAAAACCTCCTGGATTTTCTCGAGTTGCGGCAGGTGGTCTCGACTTACGACGGGGACCTCAGGGACCCGCTCTGGTGGCCTCAGGAAAGGCCAGTCCCCATGCGAGTTCCTCGGGGGCCTCTCGGGATTCCTCTCCCGTCGATGCCGGGGCCTAAGTCCTTGTGTGGAGTCGGGGCCGGAACCTGAGGATTCCTCTCCAGTGCTGACATGGATCTTGGGGTACTTCTGGAGTCTCCCCAGGGGAGTCAGTCCTCGTCTCGAATGCGGGCATGCATTGCGCTTTCCTCCAGAGCGGTAGCAGCAGTGTCACGCAGTCCGCCGCATGGATCAAAGGATCTATGGTTTTCCCACGAGTCTTTCCCACGAGGCTTTCCCACGAGGCTTTCCCACAGGGCTGTCCCACGTGCACACGTGGTGGGAGTCGATCCTCGGCTTGAACGTCAAGGCAGTGCAGGGAAAACAGGTTCCTCTGGAATGGACTGACACATCTGGGGGACTCTTGGAATGGTGGCACGACCCTGGAGTTCCTCTCGCCTTTCCTGTGGAGAGCGCCTCCTCTTGAGATGCGACAGGAACGCCGGGAATTCTTTCCCTACGAAACAGTTAAAGGATCCCTCATCTCGAGCGAGGAGGCGGAAACGGGGCTCCCCTGGATGTGTGCGGGAACCCACGTGCTTCCTCTCGAGTGGAGACGGGTATGTCGGGGAACTTCTTGAGTTGCAGCAATGGTGTGAAGGACCCTATGGAAGTTCCAGTGGTTAGATGTGATTGGCCTCGAGAAGCCTCAGCGGAAATGGGCCTCATCTCGCCTGGAGGGCAAAACCTCCTGGATTTTCTCGAGTTGCGGCAGGTGCTCTCGACGTACGACGCGACCTGAGGGAACCGCTCTGGTGGCCTCAGGAAAGGTCAGTCCCCATGCGAGTTCCTCGGGGGCCTCTCGGGATTCCTCTCCCGTTGATGCCGGGGCCTAAGACCTTGTGTGGAGTCGTGGCCGGATCCTGAGGATTCCTCTCCAGTGCTGACATGGATCTTGGGGTACTTCTGGAGTCTCCCCAGGGGAGTCAGTCCTCGTCTCGAATGCGGGCATGCATTGCGCTTTCCTCCAGAGCGGTAGCTCAGTGTCACGCAGTCCTCCGCGTGGATCAAAGGATCTATGGTTTTCCCTCGAGTCTTTCCCACGAGGCTTTCCCACGAGGCTTTCCAACAGGGCTGTCCCACGTGCACACGTGGTGGGAGTCGATCCTCGGCTTGAACGTCAAGGCAGTGCAGGGAAAACAGGTTCCTCTGGAATGGACTGACACATCTGGGGGACTCTTGGAATGGTGGCACGACCCTGGAGTTCCTCTCGCCTTTCCTGTGGAGAGCGCCTCCTCTTGAGATGCGACGGGAACGCCGGGAATTCTTTCCCTACGAAACAGGGAAAGGATCCCTCATGTCGAGCTAGGAGGCGGAAACGGGGCTCCCCTGGATGTGTGCGGGACCCACGTGCTTCCTCTCGAGTGGAGACGGGTATGTCGGGGAACTTCTTGAGTTGCAGCAAGGGTGTGAAGGACCCTTTGGTAGTTCCAGTGGTTAGACGTGATTAGCCTCGAGAAGCCTCAGCGGAAATGGGCCTCATCTCGCCTGGAGGGCAAAACCTCCTGGATTTTCTCGAGTTGCGGCAGGTGCTCTCGAATTACGACGGGGACCTCAGGGACCCGCTCTGGTGGCCTCAGGAAAGGCCAGTCCCCATGCGAGTTCCTCGGGGGCCTCTCGGGATTCCTCTCCCGTCGATGCCGGGGCCTAAGACCTTGTGTGGAGTCGGGGCCGGAACCTGAGGATTCCTCTCCAGTGCTGACATGGATCTTGGGGTACTTCTGGAGTCTCCCCAGGGGAGTCAGTCCTCGTCTCGAATGCGGGCATGCACTTGCGCTTTCCTCCAGAGCGGTGGCAGCAGTGTCACGCAGTCCGCCGAGTGGATCAAAGGATCTATGGTTTTCCCTCGAGTCTTTCCCACGAGGCTTTCCCACGAGGCTTTCCCACAGGGCTGTCCCTCGTGCACACGTGGTGGGAGTCGATCCTCGGCTTGAACGTCAAGGCAGTGCAGGGAAAACAGGTTCCTCTGGAATGGACTGACACATCTGGGGGACTCTTGGAATGGTGGAACGACCCTGGAGTTCCTCTCGCCTTTCCTGTGGAGAGCGCCTACTCTTGAGATGCGACGGGAACGCCGGGAATTCTTTCCCTACGAAACAGGGAAAGGATCCCTCATCTCGAGCTAGGATGCGGAAACGGGGCTCCCCTGGATGTGTGCGGGACCCACGTGCTTCCTCTCGAGTGGAGACGGGTATGTCGGGGAACTTCTTGAGTTGCAGCAAGGGTGTGAAGGACCCTTTGGAAGTTCCAGTGGTTAGACGTGATTAGCCTCGAGAAGCCTCAGCGGAAATGGGCCTCATCTCGCCTGGAGGGCAAAACCTCCTGGATTTTCTCGAGTTGTGGCAGGTGCACTCGACTTACGACGGGGACCTCAGGGACCCGTTCTGGTGGCCTCAGGAAAGGCCAGTCCCCATGCGAGTTCCTCGGGGGCCTCTCTGGATTCCTCTCCCGTCGATGCCGGGGCCTAAGATCTTGTGTGGAGTCGGGGCCGGAACCTGAGGATTCCTCTCCAGTGCTGACATGGATCTTGGGGTACTTCTGGAGTCTCCCCAGGGGAGTCAGTCCTCGTCTCGAATGCGGGCATGCACTTGCGCTTTCCTCCAGAGCGGTAGCAGCAGTGTCACGCAGTGCGCCGTGTGGATCAAAGAATCTATGGTTTTCCCTCGAGTCTTTCCCACGAGGCTTTCCCACGAGGCTTTCCCACAGGGCTGTCCCTCGTGCACACGTGGTGGGAGTCGATCCTCGGCTTGAACGTCAAGGCAGTGCAGGGAAAACAGGTTCCTCTGGAATGGACTGACACATCTGGGGGACTCTTGGAATGGTGGCACGACCCTGGAGTTCCTCTCGCCTTTCCTGTGGAGAGCGCCTCCTCTTGAGATGCGACGGGAACGCCGGGAATTCTTTCCCTACGAAACAGGGAAAGGATCGCTCATCTCGAGCTAGGAGGCGGAAACGGGGCTCCCCTGGATGTGTGCGGGACCCACGTGCTTCCTCTCGAGTGGAGACGGGTATGTCGGGGAACTTCTTGAGTTGCAGCAAGGGTGTGAAGGACCCTTTGGAAGTTCCAGTGGTTAGACGTGATTAGCCTCGAGAAGCCTCAGCGGAAATGGGCCTCATCGCGCCTGGAGGGCAAAACCTCCTGGATTTTCTCGAGTTGCGGCAGGTGCTCTCGACTTACGACGGGGACCTCAGGGACCCGCTCTGGTGGCCTCAGGAAAGGCCAGTCCCCATGCAAGTTCCTCGGGGGCCTCTCGGGATTCCTCTCACGTCGATGCCGGGGCCTAAGACCTTGTGTGGAGTCGGGGCCGGAACCTGAGGATTCCTCTCCAGTGCTGACATGGATCTTGGGGTACTTCTGGAGTCTCCCCAGGGGATTCAGTCCTCGCCTCGAATGCGGGCATGCACTTGCGCTTTCCTCCAGAGCGGTAGCAGCAGTGTAACGCAGTCCGCCGCGTGGATCAAAGGATGTATGGTTTTCCCTCGAGTCTTTCCCACGAGGCTTTCCCACAGGGCTGTCCCACGTGCACACGTGGTGGGAGTCGATCCTCGGCTTGAACGTCAAGGCAGTGCAGGGAAAACAGGTTCCTCTGGAATGGACTGACACATCTCGGGGACTCTTGGAATGGTGGCATGACCCTGGAGTTCCTCTCGCCTTTCCTGTGGTGAGCGCCTCCTCTTGAGATGCGACGGGAACGCCGGGAATTCTTTCCCTACGAAACAGGCAAAGGATCCCTCATCTCGAGCTAGGAGGCCGAAACGGGGCTCCCCTGGATGTGTGGGGGACACCACGTGCTTCCTCTCGAGTGCAGACGGGTATGTCGGGGAACTTCTTGAGTTGCAGCAATGGTGTGAAGGACCCTTTGGAAGTTCCAGTGGTTAGATGTGATTGGCCTCGAGAAGCCTCAGCTGAAATGGGCCTCATCTCTCCTGGAGCGCAAAACCTCCTGGATTTTCTCGAGTGTCGGCAGCTGCTCTCGACTTACGACGGGGACCTCAGGGAACCGCTCTGGTGGCCTCAGGAAAGGCCAGGCCCCATGCGAGTTCCTCGGGGGCCTCTCGGGATTCCTCTCCCGTCGATGCCGGGGCCTAAGACCTTGTGCGGAGTCGGGGCCGGAACCTGAGGATTCCTCTCCAGTGCTGACATGGATCTTGGGGTACTTCTGGAGTCTCCCCTGGGGAGTCATTCCTCGTCTCGAATGCGGGCATGCACTTGCGCTTTCCTCCAGAGCGGTAGCAGCAGTGTCACGCAGTCCGCCGCGTGGATCAAAGGATCTATGGTTTTCCCTCGAGTTTTTCCCACGAGGCTTTCCCACGAGGCTTTCCCACAGGGCTGTCCCACGTGCACACCTGGTGGGAGTCGATCCTCGGCTTGAACGTCAAGGCAGTGCAGGGAAAACAGGTTCCTCTGGAATGGACTGACACATCTGGGGGACTCTTGGAATGGTGGCACGACCCTGGAGTTCCTCTCGCCTTTCCTGTGGAGAGCGCCTCCTCTTGAGATGCCACGGGAACGCCGGGAATTCTTTCCCTACGAAACAGGGAAAGGATCCCTCATCTCGAGGTAGGAGGCGGAAACGGGGCTCCCCTGGATGTGTGAGGGACCCACGTGCTTCCTCTCGAGTGGAGACGGGTATGTCGGGGAACTTCTTGAGTTGCAGCAAGGGTGTGAAGGACCCTTTGGAAGTTCCAGTGGTTAGACGTGATTAGCCTCGAGAAGCCTCAGCGGAAATGGGCCTCATCTCGCCTGGAGGGCAAAACCTCCTGGATTTTCTCGAGTTGCGGCAGGTGCTCTCGACTTACGACGGGGACCTCAGGGACCCGCTCTGGTGGCCTCAGGAAAGGCCAGTCCCCATGCGAGTTCCTCGGGGGCCTCTCGGGATTCCTCTCCCGTCGATGCCGGGGCCTAAGACCTTGTGTGGAGTCGGGGCCGGAACCTGAGGATTCCTCTCCAGTGCTGACATGGATCTTGGGGTACTTCTGGAGTCTCCCCAGGGGAGTCAGTCCTCGTCTCGAATGCGGGCATGCACTTGCGCTTTCCTCCAGAGCGGTAGCAGCCATGTCACGCAGTCTGGTGCGTGGATCAAAGGATCTATGGTTTTCCCTCGAGTCTTTCCCACGAGGCTTTCCCACGAGGCTTTCCCACAGGGCTGTCCCACGTGCACACGTGGTGGGAGTCGATCCTCGGCTTGAACGTCAGGGCAGTGCAGGGAAAACAGGTTCCCCTGGAATGGACTGACACATCTGGGGGACTCTTGGAATGGTGGCATGACCATGGAGTTCCTCTCGCCTTTCCTGTGGAGAGCGCCTCCTCTTCAGATGCGACGGGAACGCCGGGAATTCTTTCCCTACGAAACAGGGAAAGGATCCCTCATCTCGAGCTGGGAGGCGGAAACGGAGCTCCCCTGAATGTGTGCGGGACACCACGTGCTTCCTCTCGAGTGCAAACGGGTATGTTGGGGAACTTCTTGAGTTGCAGCAAGGGTGTGAAGGACCCTTTGGAAGTTCCAGTGGTTAGATGTGATTGGCCTCGAGAAGCCTCTGCGGAAATGGGCCTCATCTCGCCTGGAGGGCAAAACCTCCTGGATTTTCTCGAGTTGCGGCAGGTGCTCTCGACTTACGACGGGACCTCAGGGAACCGCTCTGGTGGCCTCAGGAAAGGCCAGTCCCCATGCGAGTTCCTCGGGGGCCTCTCGGGATTCCTCTCCCGTCGATGCCGGGGCCTAAGACCTTGTGTGGAGTCGTGGCCGGAACCTGAGGATTCCTCTCCAGTGCTGACATGGATCTTGGGGTACTTCTGGAGTCTCCCCAGGGGAGTCAGTCCTCGTCTCGAATGCGGGCATGCATTGCGCTTTCCTCCAGAGCCGTAGCAGCAGTGTCACGCAGTCCGCCGCGTGGATCAAAGGATCTATGGTTTTCCCTCGAGTCTTTCCCACGAGGCTTTCCCACGAGGCTTTCCCACAGGGCTGTCCCACGTGCACACGTGGTCGGAGTCGATCCTCGGCTTGAACGTCAAGGCAGTGCAGGGAAAACAGGTTCCTCTGGAATGGACTGACTCATCTGGGGGACTCTTGGAATGGTGGCACGACCCTGCACTTCCTCTCGCCTTTCCTGTGGAGAGCGCCTCCTCTTGAGATGCGACGGGAACGCCGGGAATTCTTTCCCTAAGAAACAGGGAAAGGATCCCTCATCTCGAGCTAGGAGGCGGAAACGGGGCTCCCCTGGATGTGTGCGGGACCCACGTGCTTCCTCTCGAGTGGAGACGGGTATGTCGGGGAACTTCTTGAGTTGCAGCAAGGGTGTGAAGGACCCTTTGGAAGTTCCAGTGGTTAGACGTGATTAGCCTCGAGAAGCCTCAGCGGAAATGGGCCTCATCTCGCCTGGAGGGCAAAACCTCCTGGATTTTCTCGAGTTGCGGCAGGTGGTCTCCACCTACGACGGGGACCTCAGGGACCCGCTCTGGTGGCCTCAGGAAAGGCCAGTCCCCATGCGAGTTCCTCGGGGGCCTCTCGGGATTCCTCTCCCGTCGATGCCGGGGCCTAAGATCTTGTGTGGAGTCGGGGCCGGAACCTGAGGATTCCTCTCCAGTGCTGACATGGATCTTGGGGTACTTCTGGAGTCTCCCCAGGGGAGTCAGTCCTCGTCTCGAATGCGGGCATGCACTTGCGCTTTCCTCCAGAGCGGTAGCAGCAGTGTCACGCAGTCCGCCGCGTGGATCAAAGGATCTATGGTTTTCCCTCGAGTCTTTCCCACGAGGCTTTCCCACGAGGCTTTCCCACAGGGCTGTCCCACGTGCACACGTGGTGGGAGTCGATCCTCGGCTTGAACGTCAAGGCAGTGCAGGGAAAACAGGTTCCTCTGGAATGGACTGACACATCTGGGGGACTCTTGGAATGGTGGCACGACCCTGGAGTTCCTCTCGCCTTTCCTGTGGAGAGCGCCTCCTCTTGAGATGCGACAGGAACGCCGGGAATTCTTTCCCTACGAAACAGGGAAAGGATCCCTCATCTCGAGCGAGGAGGCGGAAACGGGTCTCCCCTGGATGTGTGCGGGAACCCACGTGCTTCCTCTCGAGTGGAGACGGGTATGTCGGGGAACTTCTTGAGTTGCAGCAAGGGTGTGAAGGACCCTTTAGAAGTTCCAGTGGTTAGATGTGATTGGCCTCGAGAAGCCTCAGCGGAAATGGGCCTCATCTCGCCTGGAGGGCAAAACCTCCTGGATTTTCTCGAGTTGCGGCAGGTGCTCTCGACTTACGACGGGACCTCAGGGAACCGCTCTGGTGGCCTCAGGAAAGGCCAGTCCCCATGAGAGTTCCTCGGGGGCCTCTCGGGATTCCTCTCCCGTTGATGCCGGGGCCTAAGACCTTGTGTGGAGTCGGGGCCGGAACCTGAGGATTCCTCTCCAGTGCTGACATGGATCTTGGGGTACTTCTGGAGTCTCCCCAGGGGAGTCAGTCCTCGTCTCGAATGCGGGCATGCATTGCGCTTTCCTCCAGAGCGGTAGCAGCAGTGTCACGCATTCCGCCGCGTGGATCAAAGGATCTATGGTTTTCCCACTAGTCTTTCCCATGAGGCTTTCCCACGAGGCTTTCCCACAGGGCTGTCCCACGTGCACACGTGGTGGGAGTCGATCCTCGGCTTGAACGTCAAGGCAGTGCAGGGAAAACAGGTTCCTCTGGAATGGACTGACTCATCTGGGGGACTCTTGGAATGGTGGCACGACCCTGGAGTTCCTCTCGCCTTTCCTGTGGAGAGCGCCTCCTCTTGAGATGCGACGGGAACGCCGGGAATTCTTTCTCTACGAAACAGGGAAAGGATCCCTCATCTCGAGCTAGGAGGCGGAAACGGGGCTCCCCTGGATGTGTGCGGGACACCACGTGCTTCCTCTCGAGTGCAGACGGGTATGTCAGGGAACTTCTTGAGTTGCAGCAAGGGTGTGAAGGACCCTTTGAAAGTTCCAGTGGTTAGATGTGATTGGCCTCGAGAAGCCTCAGCGGAAATGGGCCTCATCTCGCCTGGAGGGCAAAACCTCCTGGATTTTCTCGAGTTGCGGCAGGTGCTCTCGACTTACGACGGGGACCTCAGGGAACCGCTTTGGTGGCCTCAGGAAAGGTCAGTCCCCATGCGAGTTCCTCGGGGTCCTCTCGGGATTCCTCTCCCGTCGATGCCGGGGCCTAAGACCTTGTGTGGAGTCGGGGCCGGAACCTGAGGATTCCTCTCCAGTGCTGACATGGATCTTGGGGTACTTCTGGAGTCTCCCCAGGGGAGTCAGTCCTCGTCTCGAATGCGGGCATGCACTTGCGCTTTCCTCCAGAGCGGTAGCAGCAGTGTCACGCAGTCCGCCGCGTGGATCAAAGGATCTATGGTTTTCCCTCGAGTCTTTCCCACGAGGCTTTCCCACGAGGCTTTCCCACAGGGCTGTCCCACGTGCACACGTGGTGGGAGTCGATCCTCGGCTTGAACGTCAAGGCAGTGCAGGGAAAACAGGTTCCTCTGGAATGGACTGACACATCTGGGGGACTCTTGGAATGGTGGCACGACCCTGGAGTTCCTCTCGCCTTTCCTGTGGAGAGCGCCTCCTCTTGAGATGCGACGGGAACGCCTGGAATTCTTTCCCTACGAAACAGGGAAAGGATCCCTCATCTCGAGCTAGGAGGCGGAAACGGGGCTCCCCTGGATGTGTGCGGGACCAACGTGATTCCTCTCGAGTGGAGACGGGTAAGTCGGGGAACTTCTTGAGTTGCAGCAAGGGTGTGAAGGACCCTTTGGAAGTTCCAGTGGTTAGACGTGATTAGCCTCGAGAAGCCTCAGCGGAAATGGGACTCATCTCGCCTGGAGGGCAAAACCTCCTGGATTTTCTCGAGTTGCGGCAGGTGCTCTCGACTTACGACGGGGACCTCAGGGACCCGCTCTGGTGGCCTCAGGAAAGGCCATTCCCCATGCGAGTTCCTCGGGGGCCTCTCGGGATTCCTCTCCCGACGATGCCGGGGCCTAAGACCTTGTGTGGAGTCGGGGCCGGAACCTGAGGATTCCTCTCCAGTGCTGACATGGATCTTGGGGTACGTCTGGAGTCTCCCGAGGGGAGTCAGTCCTCGTCTCGAATGCGGGCATGCACTTGCGCTTTCCTCCAGAGCGGTAGCAGCAGTGTCACGCAGTCCGCCGCGTGGATCAAAGGATCTATGGTTTTCCCTCGAGTCTTTCCCACGAGGCTTTCCCACGAGGCTGTCCCACGTGCACACGTGGTGGGAGTCGATCCTCGGCTTGAACGTCAAGGCAGTGCAGGGAAAACAGGTTCCTCTGGAATGGACTGACACATCTGGGGGACTCTTGGAATGGTGGCACGACCCTGGAGTTCCTCTCGCCTTTCCTGTGGAGAGCGCCTCCTCTTGAGATGCGACGGGAAAGCCGGGAATTCTTTCCCTACGAAACAGGGAAAGGATCCCTCATCTCGAGCTAGGAGGCGGAAACGGGGTTCCCCTGGATGTGTGCGGGACCCACGTGCTTCCTCTCGAGTGGAGACGGGTATGTCGGGGAACTTCTTGAGTTGCAGCAAGGGTGTGAAGGACTCTTTGGAAGTTCCAGTGGTTAGACGTGATTAGCCTCGAGAAGCCTCAGCGGAAATGGGCCTCATCTCGCCTGGAGGGCAAAACCTCCTGGATTTTCTCGAGTTGCGGCAGGTGCTCTCGACTTACGACGGGGACCTCAGGGAACCGCTCTGGTGGCCTCAGGAAAGGCCAGTCCCCATGCGAGTTCCACGGGGGCCTCTCGGGATTCCTCTCCCTTCGATGCCGGGGCCTAAGACCTTGTGTGGAGTCGGGGCCGGAATCTGAGGATTCCTCTCCAGTGCTGACATGGATCTTGGGGTACTTCTGGAGTCTCCCCAGGGAAGTCAGTCCTCGTCTCGAATGCGGGCATGCACTTACGCTTTCCTCGAGAGCGGTAGCAGCAGTGTCACGCAGTCCGCCGCGTGGATCAAAGGATCTATGGTTTTCCCTCGAGTCTTTCCCACGAGGCTTTCCCACGAGGCTTTCCCACAGGGCTGTCCCACGTGCACACGTGGTGGGAGTCGATCCTCGGCTTGAACGTCAAGGCAGTGCAGGGAAAACAGGTTCCTCTGGAATGGACTGACACATCTGGGGGACTCTTGGAATGGTGGCACGACCCTGGAGTTCCTCTCTCCTTTCCTGTGGAGACCGCCTCCTCTTGAGATGCGCCGGGAACGCCGGGAATTCTTTCCCTACGAAACAGGGAAAGGATCCCTCATCTCGAGCTAGGAGGCGGAAACGGGGCTCCCCTGGATGTGTGCGGGACCCACGTGCTTCCTCTCGAGTGGAGACGGGTATGTCGGGGAACTTCTAGAGTTGCATCAAGGGTGTGAAGGACCCTTTGGAAGTTCCAGTGGTTAGACGTGATTAGCCTCGAGAAGCCTCAGCGGAAATGGGCCTCATCTCGCCTGGAGGGCAAAACCTCCTGGATTTTCTCGAGTTGCGGCAGGTGCTCTCGACTTACGACGGGGACCTCAGGGAACCGCTCTGGTGGCCTCAGGAAAGGCCATTCCCCATGCGAGTTCCTCGGGGGCGTCTCGGGATTCCTCTCCCGTCGATGCCGGGGCCTAAGACCTTGTGTGGAGTCGGGGCCGGAACCTGAGGATTCCTCTCCAGTGCTGACATGGATCTTGGGGTACTTCTGGAGTCTCCCCAGGGGAGTCAGTCCTCGTCTCGAATGCGGGCATGCACTTACGCTTTCCTCGAGAGTGGTAGCAGCAGTGTCACGCAGTCCGCCGCGTGGATCAAAGGATCTATGGTTTTCCCTCGAGTCTTTCCCACGAGGCTTTCCCACGAGGCTTTCCCACAGGGCTGTCCCACGTGCACACGTGGTGGGAGTCGATCCTCGGCTTGAACGTCAAGGCAGTGCAGGGAAAACAGGTTCCTCTGGAATGGACTGACACATCTGGGGGACTCTTGGAATGGTGTCACGACCCTGGAGTTCCTCTCGCCTTTCCTGTGGAGAGCGCCTCCTCTTGAGATGCGACGGGAACGCCGGGAATTCTTTCCCTACGAAACAGGGAAAGGATCCCTCATCTCGAGCTAGGAGGCGGAAACGGGGCTCCCCTGGATGTGTGCGGGACCCCACGTGCTTCCTCTCGAGTGGAGACGGGTATGTCGGGGAACTTCTTGAGTTGCAGCAATGGTGTGAAGGACCCTATGGAAGTTCCAGTGGTTAGATGTGATTGGCCTCGAGAAGCCTTAGCGGAAATGGGCCTCATCTCACCTGGAGGGCAAAACCTCCTGGATTTTCTAGAGTTGCGGCAGGTGCTCTCGACTTACGACGGGGACCTCAGGGACCCGCTCTGGTGGCCTCAGGAAAGGCCAGTCCCCATGCGAGTTCCTCGGGGGCGTCTCGGGATTCCTCTCCCGTCGATGCCGGGGCCTAAGACCTTGTGTGGAGTCGGGGCCGGAACCTGAGGATTCCTCTCCAGTGCTGACATGGATCTTGGGGTACTTCTGGAGTCTCCCCAGGGGAGTCAGTCCTCGTCTCGAATGCGGGCATGCACTTGCGCTTTCCTCCAGAGCGGTAGCAGCAGTGTCACGCAGTCGGCCGCGTGGATCAAAGGATCTATGGTTTTCCCTCGAGTCTTTCCCACGAGGCTTTCCCACGAGGCTTTCCCACAGGGCTGTCCCACGTGCACAGGTGGTGGGAGTCGATCCTCGGCTTGAACGTCAAGGCAGTGCAGGGAAAACAGGTTCCTCTGGAATGGACTGACACATCTGGGGGACTCTTGGAATGGTGGCACGACCCTGGAGTTCCTCTCGCCTTTCCTGTGGAGAGCGCCTCCTCTTGAGATGCGACGGGAACGCCGGGAATTCTTTCCCTACGAAACAGGGAAAGGATCCCTCATCTCGAGCTAGGAGGCGGAAACGGGGCTCCCCTGGATGTGTGCGGGACCCCACCTGCTTCCTCGCGAGTGGAGACGGGTATGTCAGGGAACTTCTTGAGTTGCAGCAATGGTGTGAAGGACCCTTTGGAAGTTCCAGTGGTTAGATGTGATTGGCCTCGAGAAGCCTCAGCGGAAATGGGCCTCTTCTCGCCTGGAGGGCAAAACCTCCTAGATTTTCTCGAGTTGCGGCAGGTGCTCTCGACTTACGACGGGGACCTCAGGGAACCGCTCTGGTGGCCTCAGGAAAGGCCATTCCCCATGCGAGTTCCTCGGGGGCCTCTCGGGATTCCTCTCCCGTCGATGCCGGGACCTAAGACCTTGTGTGGAGTCGGGGCCGGAACCTGAGGATTCCTCTCCAGTGCTGACATGGATCTTGGGGTACGTCTGGCGTCTCCCCAGGGGAGTCAGTCCTCGTCTCGAATGCGGGCATGCACTTGCGCTTTCCTCCAGAGCGGTAGCAGCAGTGTCACGCAGTCCGCCGCGTGGATCAAAGGATCTATGGTTTTCCCTCGAGTCTTTCCCACGAGGCTTTCCCACGAGGTTGTCCCACGTGCACACGTGGTGGGAGTCGATCCTCGGCTTGAAGGTCAAGGCAGTGCAGGGAAAACAGGTTCCTCTGGAATGGACTGACACATCTGGGGGACTCTTGGAATGGTGGCACGACCCTGGAGTTCCTCTCGCCTTTCCTGTGGAGAGCGCCTCCTCTTGAGATGCGACGGGAACGCCGGGAATTCTTTCCCAACGAAACAGGGAAAGGATCCCTCATCTCGAGCTAGGAGGCGGAAACGGGGCTCCCCTGGATGTGTGCGGGACCCATGTGCTTCCTCTCGAGTGGAGACGCGTATGTAGGGGAACTTCTTGAGTTGCAGCAAGGGTGTGAAGGACCCTTTGGAAGTTCCAGTGGTTAGACGTGATTAGCCTCGATAAGCCTCAGCGGAAATGGGCCTCATCTCGCCTGGAGGGCACAACCTCCTGGATTTTCTCGAGTTGCGGCAGGTGCTCTCGACTTACGACGGGGACCTCAGGGACCCGCTCTGGTGGCCTCAGGAAAGGCCAGTCCCCATGCGAGTTCCTCGGGGGCGTCTCGGGATTCCTCTCCCGTCGATGCCGGGGCCTAAGACCTTGTGTGGAGTCGGGGCTGGAACCTGAGGATTCCTCTCCAGTGCTGACATGGATCTTGGGGTACTTCTGGAGTCTCCCCAGGGGAGTCAATCCTCGTCTCGAATGCGGGCATGCACTTGCGCTTTCCTCCAGAGCGGTAGCAGCAGTGTCACGCAGTCCGCCGCGTGGATCAAAGGATCTATGGTTTTCCCTCGAGTCTTTCCCACGAGGCTTTCCCACGAGGCTTTCCCACAGGGCTGTCCCCCGTGCACACGTGGTGGGAGTCGATCCTCGGCTTGAACGTCAAGGCAGTGCAGGGAAAACAGGTTCCTCTGGAATGGACTGACACATCTGGGGGACTCTTGGAATGGTGTCACGACCCTGTAGTTCCTCTCGACTTTCCCGTGGAGAGCGCCTCCTCTTGAGATGCGACGGGAACGCCGGGAATTCTTTCCCTACGAAACAGGGAAAGGATCCCTCATCTCGAGCTAGGAGGCGGAAACGGGGCTCCCCTGGATGTGTGCGGGACCCCACGTGCTTCCTCTCGAGTGGAGACGGGTATGTCGGGGAACTTCTTGAGTTGCAGCAAGGGTGTGAAGGACGCTTTGGAAGTTCCAGTGGTTAGATGTGATTGGCCTCGAGAAGCCTCAGCGGAAATGGGCCTCATCTCGCCTGGAGGGCTAAACCTCCTGGATTTTCTCGAGTTGCAGCAGGTGCTCTCGACTTACGACGGGGACCTCAGGGACCCGCTCTGGTGGCCTCAGGAAAGGCCAGTCCCCATGCGAGTTCCTCGGGGGCGTCTCTGGATGCCTCTCCCGTCGATGCCGGGGCCTAACACCTTGTGTGGAGTCGGGGCCGTAACCTGAGGATTCCTCTCCAGTGCTGACATGGATCTTGGGGTACTTCTGGAGTCTCCCCAGGGGAGTCAGTCCTCGTCTCGAATGCGGGCATGCACTTGCGCTTTCCTCCAGAGCGGTAGCAGCAGTGTCACGCAGTCCGCCGCGTGGATCAAAGGATCTATGGTTTTCCCTCGAGTCTTTCCCACGAGGCTTTCCCACGAGGCTTTCCCACAGGGCTGTCCCACGTGCACACGTGGTGGGAGTCGATCCTCGGCTTGAACGTCAAGGCAGTGCAGGGAAAACAGGTTCCTCTGGAATGGACTGACACATCTGGGGGACTCTTGGAATGGTGGCACGACCCTGGAGTTCCTCTCGCCTTTCCTGTGGAGAGCGCCACCTCTTGAGATGCGACGGGAACGCCGGGAATTCTTTCC
Source organism: Ovis canadensis (assembly GCF_042477335.2). Taxonomy (NCBI): domain Eukaryota; kingdom Metazoa; phylum Chordata; class Mammalia; order Artiodactyla; family Bovidae; genus Ovis; species Ovis canadensis. The sequence continues at coordinate 1,304,411 of NC_091262.1, read as the reverse complement.
CTACGAAACAGGGAAAGGATCCCTCATCTCGAGCTAGGAGGCGGAAACGGGGCTCCCCTGGATGTGTGCGGGACCCCACCTGCTTCCTCTCGAGTGGAGACGGGTATGTCGGGGAACTTCTTGAGTTGCAGCAATGGTGTGAAGGACCCTTTGGAAGTTCCAGTGGTTAGATGTGATTGGCCTCGAGAAGCCTCAGCGGAAATGGGCCTCATCTCGCCTGGAGGGCAAAACCTCCTGGATTTTCTCGAGTTGCGGCAGGTGCTCTCGAATTACGACGGGGACCTCAGGGAACCGCTCTGGTGGCCTCAGGAAAGGCCATTCCCCATGCGAGTTCCTCGGGGGCCTCTCGGGATTCCTCTCCCGTCGATGCCGGGGCCTAAGACCTTGTGTGGAGTCGGGGCCGGAACCTGAGGATTCCTCTCCAGTGCTGACATGGATCTTGGGGTACGTCTGGAGTCTCCCGAGGGGAGTCAGTCCTCGTCTCGAATGCGGGCATGCACTTGCGCTTTCCTCCAGAGCGGTAGCAGCAGTGTCACGCAGTCCGCCGCGTGGATCAAAGGATCTATGGTTTTCCCTCGAGTCTTTCCCACGAGGCTTTCCCACGAGGCTGTCCCACGTGCACACGTGGTGGGAGTCGATCCTCGGCTTGAACGTCAAGGCAGTGCAGGGAAAACAGGTTCCTCTGGAATGGACTGACACATCCGGGGGACTCTTGGAATGGTGGCACGACCCTGGAGTTCCTCTCGCCTTTCCTGTGGAGAGCGCCTCCTCTTGAGATGCGACGGGAACGCCGGGAATTCTTTCCCAACGAAACAGGGAAAGGATCCCTCATCTCGAGCTAGGAGGCGGAAACGGGGCTCCCCTGGATGTGTGCGGGACCCATGTGCTTCCTCTCGAGTGGAGACGCGTATGTAGGGGAACTTCTTGAGTTGCAGCAAGGGTGTGAAGGACCCTTTGGAAGTTCCAGTGGTTAGACGTGATTAGCCTCGATAAGCCTCAGCGGAAATGGGCCTCATCTCGCCTGGAGGGCAAAACCTCCTGGATTTTCTCGAGTTGCGGCAGGTGCTCTCGACTTACGACGGGGACCTCAGGGACCCGCTCTGGTGGCCTCAGGAAAGGCCAGTCCCCATGCGAGTTCCTCGGGGGCGTCTCGGGATTCCTCTCCCGTCGATGCCGGGGCCTAAGACCTTGTGTGGAGTCGGGGCCGGAACCTGAGGATTCCTCTCCAGTGCTGACATGGATCTTGGGGTACTTCTGGAGTCTCCCCAGGGGAGTCAGTCCTCGTCTCGAATGCGGGCATGCACTTACGCTTTCCTCGAGAGTGGTAGCAGCAGTGTCACGCAGTCCGCCGCGTGGATCAAAGGATCTATGGTTTTCCCTCGAGTCTTTCCCACGAGGCTTTCCCACGAGGCTTTCCCACAGGGCTGTCCCACGTGCACACGTGGTGGGAGTCGATCCTCGGCTTGAACGTCAAGGCAGTGCAGGGAAAACAGGTTCCTCTGGAATGGACTGACACATCTGGGGGACTCTTGGAATGGTGGCACGACCCTGGAGTTCCTCTCGCCTTTCCTGTGGAGAGCGCCTCCTCTTGAGATGCGACGGGAACGCCGGGAATTCTTTCCCTACGAAACAGGGAAAGGATCCCTCATCTCGAGCTAGGAGGCGGAAACGGGGCTCCCCTGGATGTGTGCGGGACCCCACCTGCTTCCTCGCGAGTGGAGACGGGTATGTCAGGGAACTTCTTGAGGTGCAGCAAGGGTGTGAAGGACCCTTTGGAAGTTCCAGGGGTTAGATGTGATTAGCCTCGAGAAGCCTCAGCGGAAATGGGCCTCTTCTCGCCTGGAGGGCAAAACCTCCTAGATTTTCTCGAGTTGCGGCAGGTGCTCTCGACTTACGACGGGGACCTCAGGGAACCGCTCTGGTGGCCTCAGGAAAGGCCATTCCCCATGCGAGTTCCTCGGGGGCCTCTCGGGATTCCTCTCCCGTCGATGCCGGGACCTAAGACCTTGTGTGGAGTCGGGGCCGGAACCTGAGGATTCCTCTCCAGTGCTGACATGGATCTTGGGGTACGTCTGGCGTCTCCCCAGGGGAGTCAGTCCTCGTCTCGAATGCGGGCATGCACTTGCGCTTTCCTCCAGAGCGTTAGCAGCAGTGTCACGCAGTCCGCCGCGTGGATCAAAGGATCTATGGTTTTCCCTCGAGTCTTTCCCACGAGGCTTTCCCACGAGGCTGTCCCACGTGCACACGTGGTGGGAGTCGATCCTCGGCTTGAACGTCAAGGCAGTGCAGGGAAAACAGGTTCCTCTGGAATGGACTGACACATCTGGGGGACTCTTGGAATGGTGGCACGACCCTGGAGTTCCTCTCGCCTTTCCTGTGGAGAGCGCCTCCTCTTGAGATGCGACGGGAACGCCGGGAATTCTTTCCCAACGAAACAGGGAAAGGATCCCTCATCTCGAGCTAGGAGGCGGAAACGGGTCTCCCCTGGATGTGTGCGGGACCCATGTGCTTCCTCTCGAGTGGAGACTCGTATGTAGGGGAACTTCTTGAGTTGCAGCAAGGGTGTGAAGGACCCTTTGGAAGTTCCAGTGGTTAGACGTGATTAGCCTCGATAAGCCTCAGCGGAAATGGGCCTCATCTCGCCTGGAGGGCACAACCTCCTGGATTTTCTCGAGTTGCGGCAGGTGCTCTCGACTTACGACGGGGACCTCAGGGACCCGCTCTGGTGGCCTCAGGAAAGGCCAGTCCCCATGCGAGTTCCTCGGGGGCGTCTCGGGATTCCTCTCCCGTCGATGCCGGGGCCTAAGACCTTGTGTGGAGTCGGGGCTGGAACCTGAGGATTCCTCTCCAGTGCTGACATGGATCTTGGGGTACTTCTGGAGTCTCCCCAGGGGAGTCAATCCTCGTCTCGAATGCGGGCATGCACTTGCGCTTTCCTCCAGAGCGGTAGCAGCAGTGTCACGCAGTCCGCCGCGTGGATCAAAGGATCTATGGTTTTCCCTCGAGTCTTTCCCACGAGGCTTTCCCACGAGGCTTTCCCACAGGGCTGTCCCCCGTGCACACGTGGTGGGAGTCGATCCTCGGCTTGAACGTCAAGGCAGTGCAGGGAAAACAGGTTCCTCTGGAATGGACTGACACATCTGGGGGACTCTTGGAATGGTGTCACGACCCTGGAGTTCCTCTCGACTTTCCCGTGGAGAGCGCCTCCTCTTGAGATGCGACGGGAACGCCGGGAATTCTTTCCCTACGAAACAGGGAAAGGATCCCTCATCTCGAGCTAGGAGGCGGAAACGGGGCTCCCCTGGATGTGTGCGGGACCCCACGTGCTTCCTCTCGAGTGGAGACGGGTATGTCGGGGAACTTCTTGAGTTGCAGCAAGGGTGTGAAGGACGCTTTGGAAGTTCCAGTGGTTAGATGTGATTGGCCTCGAGAAGCCTCAGCGGAAATGGGCCTCATCTCGCCTGGAGGGCAAAACCTCCTGGATTTTCTCGAGTTGCAGCAGGTGCTCTCGACTTACGACGGGGACCTCAGGGACCCGCTCTGGTGGCCTCAGGAAAGGCCAGTCCCCATGCGAGTTCCTCGGGGGCGTCTCTGGATGCCTCTCCCGTCGATGCCGGGGCCTAACACCTTGTGTGGAGTCGGGGCCGTAACCTGAGGATTCCTCTCCAGTGCTGACATGGATCTTGGGGTACTTCTGGAGTCTCCCCAGGGGAGTCAGTCCTCGTCTCGAATGCGGGCATGCACTTGCGCTTTCCTCCAGAGCGGTAGCAGCAGTGTCACGCAGTCCGCCGCGTGGATCAAAGGATCTATGGTTTTCCCTCGAGTCTTTCCCACGAGGCTTTCCCACGAGGCTTTCCCACAGGGCTGTCACACGTGCACACGTGGTGGGAGTCGATCCTCGGCTTGAACGTCAAGGCAGTGCAGGGAAAACAGGTTCCTCTGGAATGGACTGACACATCTGGGGGACTCTTGGAATGGTGGCACGACCCTGGAGTTCCTCTCGCCTTTCCTGTGGAGAGCGCCACCTCTTGAGATGCGACGGGAACGCCGGGAATTCTTTCCCTACGAAACAGGGAAAGGATCCCTCATCTCGAGCTAGGAGGCGGAAACGGGGCTCCCCTGGATGTGTGCGGGACCCCACCTGCTTCCTCTCGAGTGGAGACGGGTATGTCGGGGAACTTCTTGAGTTGCAGCAATGGTGTGAAGGACCCTTTGGAAGTTCCAGTGGTTAGATGTGATTGGCCTCGAGAAGCCTCAGCGGAAATGGGCCTCATCTCGCCTGGAGGGCAAAACCTCCTGGATTTTCTCGAGTTGCGGCAGGTGCTCTCGAATTACGACGGGGACCTCAGGGAACCGCTCTGGTGGCCTCAGGAAAGGCCATTCCCCATGCGAGTTCCTCGGGGGCCTCTCGGGATTCCTCTCCCGTCGATGCCGGGGCCTAAGACCTTGTGTGGAGTCGGGGCCGGAACCTGAGGATTCCTCTCCAGTGCTGACATGGATCTTGGGGTACGTCTGGAGTCTCCCGAGGGGAGTCAGTCCTCGTCTCGAATGCGGGCATGCACTTGCGCTTTCCTCCAGAGCGGTAGCAGCAGTGTCACGCAGTCCGCCGCGTGGATCAAAGGATCTATGGTTTTCCCTCGAGTCTTTCCCACGAGGCTTTCCCACGAGGCTGTCCCACGTGCACACGTGGTGGGAGTCGATCCTCGGCTTGAACGTCAAGGCAGTGCAGGGAAAACAGGTTCCTCTGGAATGGACTGACACATCCGGGGGACTCTTGGAATGGTGGCACGACCCTGGAGTTCCTCTCGCCTTTCCTGTGGAGAGCGCCTCCTCTTGAGATGCGACGGGAACGCCGGGAATTCTTTCCCAACGAAACAGGGAAAGGATCCCTCATCTCGAGCTAGGAGGCGGAAACGGGGCTCCCCTGGATGTGTGCGGGACCCATGTGCTTCCTCTCGAGTGGAGACGCGTATGTAGGGGAACTTCTTGAGTTGCAGCAAGGGTGTGAAGGACCCTTTGGAAGTTCCAGTGGTTAGACGTGATTAGCCTCGATAAGCCTCAGCGGAAATGGGCCTCATCTCGCCTGGAGGGCAAAACCTCCTGGATTTTCTCGAGTTGCGGCAGGTGCTCTCGACTTACGACGGGGACCTCAGGGACCCGCTCTGGTGGCCTCAGGAAAGGCCAGTCCCCATGCGAGTTCCTCGGGGGCGTCTCGGGATTCCTCTCCCGTCGATGCCGGGGCCTAAGACCTTGTGTGGAGTCGGGGCCGGAACCTGAGGATTCCTCTCCAGTGCTGACATGGATCTTGGGGTACTTCTGGAGTCTCCCCAGGGGAGTCAGTCCTCGTCTCGAATGCGGGCATGCACTTACGCTTTCCTCGAGAGTGGTAGCAGCAGTGTCACGCAGTCCGCCGCGTGGATCAAAGGATCTATGGTTTTCCCTCGAGTCTTTCCCACGAGGCTTTCCCACGAGGCTTTCCCACAGGGCTGTCCCACGTGCACACGTGGTGGGAGTCGATCCTCGGCTTGAACGTCAAGGCAGTGCAGGGAAAACAGGTTCCTCTGGAATGGACTGACACATCTGGGGGACTCTTGGAATGGTGGCACGACCCTGGAGTTCCTCTCGCCTTTCCTGTGGAGAGCGCCTCCTCTTGAGATGCGACGGGAACGCCGGGAATTCTTTCCCTACGAAACAGGGAAAGGATCCCTCATCTCGAGCTAGGAGGCGGAAACGGGGCTCCCCTGGATGTGTGCGGGACCCCACCTGCTTCCTCGCGAGTGGAGACGGGTATGTCAGGGAACTTCTTGAGTTGCAGCAATGGTGTGAAGGACCCTTTGGAAGTTCCAGTGGTTAGATGTGATTGGCTTCGAGAAGCCTCAGCGGAAATGGGCCTCTTCTCGCCTGGAGGGCAAAACCTCCTAGATTTTCTCGAGTTGCGGCAGGTGCTCTCGACTTACGACGGGGACCTCAGGGAACCGCTCTGGTGGCCTCAGGAAAGGCCATTCCCCATGCGAGTTCCTCGGGGGCCTCTCGGGATTCCTCTCCCGTCGATGCCGGGACCTAAGACCTTGTGTGGAGTCGGGGCCGGAACCTGAGGATTCCTCTCCAGTGCTGACATGGATCTTGGGGTACGTCTGGCGTCTCCCCAGGGGAGTCAGTCCTCGTCTCGAATGCGGGCATGCACTTGCGCTTTCCTCCAGAGCGTTAGCAGCAGTGTCACGCAGTCCGCCGCGTGGATCAAAGGATCTATGGTTTTCCCTCGAGTCTTTCCCACGAGGCTTTCCCACGAGGCTGTCCCACGTGCACACGTGGTGGGAGTCGATCCTCGGCTTGAACGTCAAGGCAGTGCAGGGAAAACAGGTTCCTCTGGAATGGACTGACACATCTGGGGGACTCTTGGAATGGTGGCACGACCCTGGAGTTCCTCTCGCCTTTCCTGTGGAGAGCGCCTCCTCTTGAGATGCGACGGGAACGCCGGGAATTCTTTCCCAACGAAACAGGGAAAGGATCCCTCATCTCGAGCTAGGAGGCGGAAACGGGTCTCCCCTGGATGTGTGCGGGACCCATGTGCTTCCTCTCGAGTGGAGACTCGTATGTAGGGGAACTTCTTGAGTTGCAGCAAGGGTGTGAAGGACCCTTTGGAAGTTCCAGTGGTTAGACGTGATTAGCCTCGATAAGCCTCAGCGGAAATGGGCCTCATCTCGCCTGGAGGGCACAACCTCCTGGATTTTCTCGAGTTGCGGCAGGTGCTCTCGACTTACGACGGGGACCTCAGGGACCCGCTCTGGTGGCCTCAGGAAAGGCCAGTCCCCATGCGAGTTCCTCGGGGGCGTCTCGGGATTCCTCTCCCGTCGATGCCGGGGCCTAAGACCTTGTGTGGAGTCGGGGCTGGAACCTGAGGATTCCTCTCCAGTGCTGACATGGATCTTGGGGTACTTCTGGAGTCTCCCCAGGGGAGTCAATCCTCGTCTCGAATGCGGGCATGCACTTGCGCTTTCCTCCAGAGCGGTAGCAGCAGTGTCACGCAGTCCGCCGCGTGGATCAAAGGATCTATGGTTTTCCCTCGAGTCTTTCCCACGAGGCTTTCCCACGAGGCTTTCCCACAGGGCTGTCCCCCGTGCACACGTGGTGGGAGTCGATCCTCGGCTTGAACGTCAAGGCAGTGCAGGGAAAACAGGTTCCTCTGGAATGGACTGACACATCTGGGGGACTCTTGGAATGGTGTCACGACCCTGGAGTTCCTCTCGACTTTCCCGTGGAGAGCGCCTCCTCTTGAGATGCGACGGGAACGCCGGGAATTCTTTCCCTACGAAACAGGGAAAGGATCCCTCATCTCGAGCTAGGAGGCGGAAACGGGGCTCCCCTGGATGTGTGCGGGACCCCACGTGCTTCCTCTCGAGTGGAGACGGGTATATCGGGGAACTTCTTGAGTTGCAGCAAGGGTGTGAAGGACGCTTTGGAAGTTCCAGTGGTTAGATGTGATTGGCCTCGAGAAGCCTCAGCGGAAATGGGCCTCATCTCTCCTGGAGGGCAAAACCTCCTGGATTTTCTCGAGTTGCAGCAGGTGCTCTCGACTTACGACGGGGACCTCAGGGACCCGCTCTGGTGGCCTCAGGAAAGGCCAGTCCCCATGCGAGTTCCTCGGGGGCGTCTCTGGATGCCTCTCCCGTCGATGCCGGGGCCTAACTCCTTGTGTGGAGTCGGGGCCGTAACCTGAGGATTCCTCTCCAGTGCTGACATGGATCTTGGGGTACTTCTGGAGTCTCCCCAGGGGAGTCAGTCCTCGTCTCGAATGCGGGCATGCACTTGCGCTTTCCTCCAGAGCGGTAGCAGCAGTGTCACGCAGTCCGCCGCGTGGATCAAAGGATCTATGGTTTTCCCTCGAGTCTTTCCCACGAGGCTTTCCCACGAGGCTTTCCCACAGGGCTGTCACACGTGCACACGTGGTGGGAGTCGATCCTCGGCTTGAACGTCAAGGCAGTGCAGGGAAAACAGGTTCCTCTGGAATGGACTGACACATCTGGGGGACTCTTGGAATGGTGGCACGACCCTGGAGTTCCTCTCGCCTTTCCTGTGGAGAGCGCCACCTCTTGAGATGCGACGGGAACGCCGGGAATTCTTTCCCTACGAAACAGGGAAAGGATCCCTCATCTCGAGCTAGGAGGCGGAAACGGGGCTCCCCTGGATGTGTGCGGGACCCCACCTGCTTCCTCTCGAGTGGAGACGGGTATGTCGGGGAACTTCTTGAGTTGCAGCAATGGTGTGAAGGACCCTTTGGAAGTTCCAGTGGTTAGATGTGATTGGCCTCGAGAAGCCTCAGCGGAAATGGGCCTCATCTCGCCTGGAGGGCAAAACCTCCTGGATTTTCTCGAGTTGCGGCAGGTGCTCTCGAATTACGACGGGGACCTCAGGGAACCGCTCTGGTGGCCTCAGGAAAGGCCATTCCCCATGCGAGTTCCTCGGGGGCCTCTCGGGATTCCTCTCCCGTCGATGCCGGGGCCTAAGACCTTGTGTGGAGTCGGGGCCGGAACCTGAGGATTCCTCTCCAGTGCTGACATGGATCTTGGGGTACGTCTGGAGTCTCCCGAGGGGAGTCAGTCCTCGTCTCGAATGCGGGCATGCACTTGCGCTTTCCTCCAGAGCGGTAGCAGCAGTGTCACGCAGTCCGCCGCGTGGATCAAAGGATCTATGGTTTTCCCTCGAGTCTTTCCCACGAGGCTTTCCCACGAGGCTGTCCCACGTGCACACGTGGTGGGAGTCGATCCTCGGCTTGAACGTCAAGGCAGTGCAGGGAAAACAGGTTCCTCTGGAATGGACTGACACATCCGGGGGACTCTTGGAATGGTGGCACGACCCTGGAGTTCCTCTCGCCTTTCCTGTGGAGAGCGCCTCCTCTTGAGATGCGACGGGAACGCCGGGAATTCTTTCCCAACGAAACAGGGAAAGGATCCCTCATCTCGAGCTAGGAGGCGGAAACGGGTCTCCCCTGGATGTGTGCGGGACCCATGTGCTTCCTCTCGAGTGGAGACTCGTATGTAGGGGAACTTCTTGAGTTGCAGCAAGGGTGTGAAGGACCCTTTGGAAGTTCCAGTGGTTAGACGTGATTAGCCTCGAGAAGCCTCAGCGGAAATGGGCCTCATCTCGCCTGGAGGGCAAAACCTCCTGGATTTTCTCGAGTTGCGGCAGGCGCTCTCGACTTACGACGGGGACCTCAGGGACCCGCTCTGGTGGCCTCAGGAAAGGCCAGTCCCCATGCGAGTTCCTCGGGGGCGTCTCGGGATTCCTCTCCCGTCGATGCCGGGGCCTAAGACCTTGTGTGGAGTCGGGGCCGGAACCTGAGGATTCCTCTCCAGTGCTGACATGGATCTTGGGGTACTTCTGGAGTCTCCCCAGGGGAGTCAGTCCTCGTCTCGAATGCGGGCATGCACTTACGCTTTCCTCGAGAGTGGTAGCAGCAGTGTCACGCAGTCCGCCGCGTGGATCAAAGGATCTATGGTTTTCCCTCGAGTCTTTCCCACGAGGCTTTCCCACGAGGCTTTCCCACAGGGCTGTCCCACGTGCACACGTGGTGGGAGTCGATCCTCGGCTTGAACGTCAAGGCAGTGCAGGGAAAACAGGTTCCTCTGGAATGGACTGACACATCTGGGGGACTCTTGGAATGGTGTCACGACCCTGGAGTTCCTCTCGCCTTTCCTGTGGAGAGCGCCTCCTCTTGAGATGCGACGGGAACGCCGGGAATTCTTTCCCTACGAAACAGGAAAAGGATCCCTCATCTCGAGCTAGGAGGCGGAAACGGGGCTCCCCTGGATGTGTGCGGGACCCCACGTGCTTCCTCTCGAGTGGAGACGGGTATGTCGGGGAACTTCTTGAGTTGCAGCAAGGGTGTGAAGGACCCTTTGGAAGTTCCAGTGGTTAGATGTGATTGGCCTCGAGAAGCCTTAGCGGAAATGGGCCTCATCTCACCTGGAGGGCAAAACCTCCTGGATTTTCTAGAGTTGCGGCAGGTGCTCTCGACTTACGACGGGGACCTCAGGGACCCGCTCTGGTGGCCTCAGGAAAGGCCAGTCCCCATGCGAGTTCCTCGGGGGCGTCTCGGGATTCCTCTCCCGTCGATGCTGGGGCCTAAGACCTTGTGTGGAGTCGGGGCCGGAACCTGAGGATTCCTCTCCAGTGCTGACATGGATCTTGGGGTACTTCTGGAGTCTCCCCAGGGGAGTCAGTCCTCGTCTCGAATGCGGGCATGCACTTGCGCTTTCCTCCAGAGCGGTAGCAGCAGTGTCACGCAGTCCGCCGCGTGGATCAAAGGATCTATGGTTTTCCCTCGAGTCTTTCCCACGAGGCTTTCCCACGAGGCTTTCCCACAGGGCTGTCCCACGTGCACACGTGGTGGGAGTCGATCCTCGGCTTGAACGTCAAGGCAGTGCAGGGAAAACAGGTTCCTCTGGAATGGACTGACACATCTGGGGGACTCTTGGAATGGTGGCACGACCCTGGAGTTCCTCTCGCCTTTCCTGTGGAGAGCGCCTCCTCTTGAGATGCGACGGGAACGCCGGGAATTCTTTCCCTACGAAACAGGGAAAGGATCCCTCATCTCGAGCTAGGAGGCGGAAACGGGGCTCCCCTGGATGTGTGCGGGACCCCACCTGCTTCCTCGCGAGTGGAGACGGGTATGTCGGGGAACTTCTTGAGTTGCAGCAATGGTGTGAAGGACCCTTTGGAAGTTCCAGTGGTTAGATGTGATTGGCCTCGAGAAGCCTCAGCGGAAATGGGCCTCATCTCGCCTGGAGGGCAAAACCTCCTGGATTTTCTCGAGTTGCGGCAGGTGCTCTCGAATTACGACGGGGACCTCAGGGAACCGCTCTGGTGGCCTCAGGAAAGGCCATTCCCCATGCGAGTTCCTCGGGGGCCTCTCGGGATTCCTCTCCCGTCGATGCCGGGACCTAAGACCTTGTGTGGAGTCGGGGCCGGAACCTGAGGATTCCTCTCCAGTGCTGACATGGATCTTGGGGTACGTCTGGCGTCTCCCCAGGGGAGTCAGTCCTCGTCTCGAATGCGGGCATGCACTTGCGCTTTCCTCCAGAGCGGTAGCAGCAGTGTCACGCAGTCCGCCGCGTGGATCAAAGGATCTATGGTTTTCCCTCGAGTCTTTCCCACGAGGCTTTCCCACGAGGCTTTCCCACAGGGCTGTCCCACGTGCACACGTGGTGGGAGTCGATCCTCGGCTAGAACGTCAAGGCAGTGCAGGGAAAACAGGTTCCTCTGGAATGGACTGACACATCAGGGGACTCTTGGAATGGTGTCACGACCCTGGAGTTCCTCTCGCATTTCCTGTGGAGAGAGCCTCCTCTTGAGATGCGACGGGAATGCCGGGAATTCTTTCCCTACGAAACAGGGAAAGGATCCCTCATCTCGAGCTAGGAGGCGGAAACGGGGCTCCCCTGGATGTGTGCGGGACCCCACGTGCTTCCTCTCGAGTGGAGACGGGTATGTCGGGGAACTTCTTGAGTTGCAGCAACGGTGTGAAGGACCCTTTGGAAGTTCCAGTGGTTAGATGTGATTGGCCTCGAGAAGCCTCAGCGGAAATGGGCCTCATCTCGCCTGGAGGGCAAAACCTCCTGGATTTTCTCGAGTTGCGGCAGGTGCTCTCGACTTACGACGGGGACCTCAGGAACCCGCTCTGGTGGCCTCAGGAAAGGCCAGTCCCCATGCGAGTTCCTCGGGGGCCTCTCGGGATTCCTCTCCCGTCGATGCCGGGGCCTAAGACCTTGGGTGGAGTCGGGGCCGGAACCTGAGGATTCCTCTCCAGTGCTGACATGGGTCTTGGGGTACTTCTGGAGTCTCCCCAGGGGAGTCAGTCCTCGTCTCGAATGCGGGCATGCACTTGCGCTTTCCTCCAGAGCGGTAGCAGCAGTGTCACGCAGTCCGCCGCGTGGAACAAAGGATCTATGGTTTTCCCTCGAGTCTTTCCCACGAGGCTTTCCCACGAGGCTTTCCCACAGGGCTGTCCCACGTGCACACGTGGTGGGAGTCGATCCTCGGCTTGAACGTCAAGGCAGTGCAGGGAAAACAGGTTCCTCTGGAATGGACTGACACATCTGGGGGACTCTTGGAATGGTGGCACGACCCTGGAGTTCCTCTCGCCTTTCCTGTGGAGAGCGCCTCCTCTTGAGATGCGACGGGAACGCCGGGAATTCTTTCCTACGAAACAGGGAAAGGATCCCTCATCTCGAGCTATGAGGCGGAAACGGGGCTCCCCTGGATGTGTGCGGGACCCCACGTATTCCTCTCGAGTGGAGACGGGTATGTAGGGGACCTTCTTGAGTTGCAGCAAGGGTGTGAAGGACCCTTTGGAAGTTCCAGTGGTTAGATGTGATTAGCCTCGAGAAGCCTCAGCGGAAATGGGCCTCATCTCGCCTGGAGGGCAAAACCTCCTGGATTTTCTCGAGTTGCCGCAGGTGCTCTCGACTTACGACGGGGACCTCAGGGACCCGCTCTGGTGGCCTCAGGAAAGGCCAGTCCCCATGCGAGTTCCTCGGGGGCCTCTCGGGATTCCTCTCCCGTCGATGCCGGGGCCTAAGACCTTGTGTGGAGTCGGGGCCGGAACCTGAGGATTCCTCTCCAGTGCTGACATGGATCTTGGGGTACTTCTGGAGTCTCCCCAGGGGAGTCAGTCCTCGTCTCGAATGCGGGCATGCACTTGCGCTTTCCTCCAGAGCGGTAGCAGCAGTGTCACACAGTCCGCCGCGTGGATTAAAGGATCTATGGTTTTCCCTCGAGTCTTTCCCACGAGGCTTTCCCACGAGGCTTTCCCACAGGGCTGTCCCACGTGCACACGTGGTGGGAGTCGATCCTCGGCTTGAACGTCAAGGCAGTGCAGGGAAAACAGGTTCCTCTGGAATGGACTGACACATCTGGGGGACTCTTGGAATGGTGACACGACCCTGGAGTTCCTCTCGCCTTTCCTGTGAAGAGCGCCTCCTCTTGAGATGCGACGGGAACGCCGGGTATTCTTTCCCTACGAAACAGGGAAAGGATCCCTCATCTCGAGCTAGGAGGCGGATAAGGGGCTCCCCTGGATGTGTGCGGGACCCCACGTGCTTCATCTCGAGTGGAGACGGGTATGTCGGGGAACTTCTTGAGTTGCAGCACGGGTGTGAAGGACCCTTTGGTAGTTCCAGTGGTTAGATGTGATTGGCCTCGAGAAGCCTCAGCGGAAATGGGCCTCATCTTGCCTGGAGGGCAAAACCGCCTGGATTTTCTCGAGTTGCGGCAGGTGCTCTCGACTTACGACGAGGACCTCAGGGACCCGCTCTGGTGGCCTCAGGAAAGGCCAGTCCCCATGCGAGTTCCTCTGGGGATTCCTCTCCCGTCGATGCCGGGGCCTAAGACCTTGTGTGAAGTCGGGGCCGGAACCTGAGGATTCCTCTCCAGTGCTGACATGGATCTTGGGGTACTTCTGGAGTCTCCCCAGGGGAGTCAGTCCTCGTCTCGAATGCGGGCATGCACTTGCGCTTTCCTCCAGAGCGGTAGCAGCAGTGTCACACAGTCCGCCCAATGGATCAAAGGATCTATGGTTTTCCCTCGAGTCTTTCCCACGAGGCTTTCCCACGAGGCTTTCCCTCAGGGCTGTCCCACGTGCACACGTGGTGGGACTCGATCCTCGGCTTGAACGTCAAGGCAGTGCAGGGAAAACAGGTTCCTCTGGAATGGACTGACACATATGGGGGTCTCTTGGAATGGTGGCACGACCCTGGAGTACCTCTCCCCTTTCCTGTGGAGAGCGCCTCCTCTTGAGATGCGACGGGAACGCCGGGAATTCTTTCCCTACGAAACAGGGAAAGGATCCCTCATCTCGAGCTAGGAGGCGGAAACGGGGCTCCCCTGGATGTGTGCGGGACCCCACGTGCTTCCTCTCCAGTGGAGACGGGTATGTCGGGGAAGTTCTTGAGTTGCAGCAAGGGTGTGAAGGACCCTTTGGAAGTTCCAGTGGTTAGACGTGATTAGCCTCGAGAAGCCTCAGCGGAAATGGGCCTCATCTCGCCTGGAGGGCAAAAACTCCTGGATTTTCTCGAGTTGCGGCAGGTGCTCTCGACTTACGACGGGGACCTCAGGGACCCGCTCTGGTGGCCTAAGGAAAGGCCAGTCCCCATGCGAGTTCCTCGGGGACCTCTGGGGATTCCACTCCCGTCGATGCCGGGGCCTAAGTCCTTGTGTGGAGTCGGGGCCGGAACCTGAGGATTCCTCTCCAGTGCTGACATGGATCTTGGGGTACTTCTGGAGTCTCCCCAGGGGAGTCAGTCCTCGTCTCGAATGCGGGCATGCACTTGCGCTTTCCTCCAGAGCGGTAGCAGCAGTGTCACGCAGTCCGCCGCGTGGATCAAAGGATCTATGGTTTTCCCTCGAGTCTTTCCCACGAGGCTTTCCCACGAGGCTTTCCCACAGGGCTGTCCCACGTGCACACGTGGTGGGAGTCGATCCTCGGCTTGAACGTCAAGGCAGTGCAGGGAAAACAGGTTCCTCTGGAATGGACTGACACATCTGGTGGACTCTTGGAATGGTGTCACGACCCTGGAGTTCCTCTCGCCTTTCCTGTGGAGAGAGCCTCCTCTTGAGATGCGACGGGAATGCCGGGAATTCTTTCCCTACGAAACAGGGAAAGGATCCCTCATCTCGAGCTAGGAGGCGGAAACGGGGCTCCCCTGGATGTGTGCGGGACCCCACGTGCTTCCTCTCGAGTGGAGACGGGTATGTCGGGGAACTTCTTGAGTTGCAGCAATGGTGTGAAGGACCCTTTGGAAGTTCCAGTGGTTAGATGTGATTGGCCTCGAGAAGCCTCAGCGGAAATGGGCCTCATCTCGCCTGGAGGGCAAAACCTCCTGGATTTTCTCGAGTTGCGGCAGGTGCTCTCGACTTACGACGGGGACCTCAGGGACCCGCTCTGGTGGCCTCAGGAAAGGCCAGTCCCCATGCGAGTTCCTCGGGGGCCTCTCGGGATTCCTCTCCCGTCGATGCCGGGGCCTAAGACCTTGTGTGGAGTCGGGGCCGGAACCTGAGGATTCCTCTCCAGTGCTGACATGGATCTTGGGGTACTTCTGGAGTCTCCCCAGGGGAGTCAGTCCTCGTCTCGAATGCGGGCATGCACTTGCGCTTTCCTCCAGAGCGGTAGCAGCAGTGTCACGCAGTCCGCCGCGTGGATCAAAGGATCTATGGTTTTCCCTCGAGTCTTTCCCACGAGGCTTTCCCACGAGGCTTTCCCACAGGGCTGTCCCACGTGCACACGTGGTGGGAGTCGATCCTCGGCTTGAACGTCAAGGCAGTGCAGGGAAAACAGGTTCCTCTGGAATGGACTGACACATCTGGGGGACTCTTGGAATGGTGTCACGACCCTGGAGTTCCTCTCGCCTTTCCTGTGGAGAGCGCCTCCTCTTGAGATGCGACGGGAACGCCGGGAATTCTTTCCCTACGAAACAGGGAAAGGATCCCTCATCTCGAGCTAGGAGTCGGAAACGGAGCTCCCCTGGATGTGGGCGGGACACCACGTGCTTCCTCTCGAGTGCAAACGGCTATGTCGGGGAAATTCTTGAGTTGCAGCAAGGGTGTGAAGGACCCTTTGGAAGTTCCAGTGGTTAGATGTGATTGGCCTCGAGAAGCCTCAGCGGAAATGGGCCTCATCTCGCCTGGAGGGCAAAACCGCCTGGATTTTCTCAAGTTGCGGCAGGTGCTCTCGGCTTACGACAGGGACATCAGGGACCCGCTCTGGTGGCCTCAGGAAAGGCCAGTCCCCATGCGAGTTCCTCGGGGGCGTCTCGGGATTCCTCTCCCGTCGATGCCGGGGCCTAAGACCTTGTGTGGAGTCGGGGCCGGAACCTGAGGATTCCTCTCCAGTGCTGACATGGATCTTGGGGTACTTCTGGAGTCTCCCCAGGGGAGTCAGTCCTCGTCTCGAATGCGGGCATGCACTTGCGCTTTCCTCCAGAGCGGTAGCAGCAGTGTCACGCAGTCCGCCGCGTGGATCAAAGGATCTATGGTTTTCCCTCGAGTCTTTCCCACGAGGCTTTCCCACGAAGCTGTCCCACAGGGCTGTCCCACGTGCACACGTGGTGGGAGTCGATCCTCGGCTTGAACGTCAAGGCAGTGCAGGGAAAACAGGTTCCTCTGGAATGGACTGACACATCTGGGGGACTCTTGGAATGGTGGCACGACCCTGGAGTTCCTCTCGCCTTTCCTGTGGAGAGCGCCTCCTCTTGAGATGCGACGGGAACGCCGGGAATTCTTTCCCTACGAAACAGGGAAAGTATCCCTCATCTCGAGCTAGGAGTCGGAAACGGAGCTCCCCTGGATGTGGGCGGGAAACCACGTGCTTCCTCTCGAGTGGAGATGGGTATGTCGGGGAACTTCTTGAGTTGCAGCAAGGGTGTGAAGGACCCTTTGGTAGTTCCAGTGGTTAGATGTGATTGGCCTCGAGAAGCCTCAGCGGAAATGGGCCTCATCTTGCCTGGAGGGCAAAACCGCCTGGATTTTCTCGAGTTGTGGCAGGTGCTCTCGACTTACGACGAGGACCTCAGGGACCCGCTCTGGTGGCCTCAGGAAAGGCCAGTCCCCATGCGAGTTCCTCTGGGGATTCCTCTCCCATCGATGCCGGGGCCTAAGACCTTGTGTGAATTCGGGGCCGGAACCTTAGGATTCCTCTCCAGTGCTGACATGGATCTTGGGGTACTTCTGGAGTCTCCCCAGGGGAGTCAGTCCTCGTCTCGAATGCGGGCATGCACTTGCGCTTTCCTCCAGAGCGGTAGCAGCAGTGTCACACAGTCCGCCCAATGGATCAAAGGATCTATGGTTTTCCCTCGAGTCTTTCCCACGAGGCTTTCCCACGAGGCTTTCCCTCAGGGCTGTCCCACGTGCACACGTGGTGGGACTCGATCCTCGGCTTGAACGTCAAGGCAGTGCAGGGAAAACAGGTTCCTCTGGAATGGACTGACACATCTGGGGGACTCTTGGAATGGTGGCACGACCCTGGAGTTCCTCTCCCCTTTCCTGTGGAGAGCGCCTCCTCTTGAGATGCGACGGGAACGCCGGGAATTCTTTCCCTACGAAACAGGGAAAGTATCCCTCATCTCGAGCTAGGAGTCGGAAACGGAGCTCCTGGATATGGGCGGGAAACCACGTGCTTCCTCTCAAATGGAGACGGGTATGTCGGGGAACTTCTTGAGTTGCAGCAAGGGTGTGAAGGACCCTTTGGAAGTTCCAGTGGTTAGACGTGATTAGCCTCGAGAAGCCTCAGCGGAAAGGGGCCTCATCTCGCCTGGAGGGCAAAACCTCCTGGATTTTCTCGAGTTGCGGCAGGTGCTCTCTACTTACGACGGGGACCTCAGGGACCCGCTCTGGTGGCCTCAGGAAAGGCCAGTTCCCATGCGAGTTCCTCGGGGGCGTCTCGGGATTACTCTCCCGTCGATGCCGGGGCCTAAGACCTTGTGTGGAGTCGGGGTCGGAACCTGAGGATTCCTCTCCAGTGCTGACATGGATTTGGGGTACTTCTGGAGTCTCCCCAGGGGAGTCAGTCTTCGTCTCGAATGCGGGCATGCACTTGCGCTTTCCTCCAGAGCGGTAGCAGCAGTGTCACGCAGTCCGCCGCGTGGATCAAAGGATCTATGGTTTTCCCTCGAGTCTTTTCCACGAGGCTTTCCCACGAGGCTTTCCCACAGGGCTGTCCCACGTGCACACGTGGTGGGAGTCGATCCTTGGCTTGAACGTCAAGGCAGTGCAGGGAAAACAGGTTCCTCTGGAATGGACTGACACATCTGGGGGACTCTTGGAATGGTGTCACGACCCTGGAGTTCCTCTCGCCTTTCCTGTGGAGAGCGCCTCCTCTTGAGATGCGACGGGAACGCCGGGAATTCTTTCCCTACGAAACAGGGAAAGGATCCCTCATCTCGAGCTAGGAGTCGGAAACGGAGCTCCCCTGGATGTGGGCGGGACACCACGTGCTTCCTCTCGAGTGGAGTCGGGTATGTCGATGAACTTCTTGAGTTGCAGCAAGGGTGTGAAGGACCCTTTGGAAGTTCCAGTGGTTAGACGTGATTAGCCTCGAGAAGCCTCAGCGGAAATGGGCCTCATCTCGCCTGGAGGGCAAAACCTCCTGGATTTTCTCGAGTTGCGGCAGGTGCTCTCGACTTACGACGGGGACCTCAGGGACCCGCTCTGGTGGCCTCAGGAAAGGCCAGTCCCCATGCGAGTTCCTCGGGGGCGTCTCGGGATTCCTCTCCCGTCGATGCCGGGGCCTAAGACCTTGTGTGGAGTCGGGGCCGGAACCTGAGGATTCCTCTCCCGTGCTGACATGGATCTTGTGGTACGTCTGGAGTCTCCCCAGGGGAGTCAGTCCTCGTCTCGAATGCGGGCATGCACTTGCGCTTTCCTCCAGAGCGGTAGCAGCAGTGTCACGCAGTCCGCCGCGTGGATCAAAGGATCTATGGTTTTCCCTCGAGTCTTTCCCACGAGGCTTTCCCACGAGGCTTTCCCACAGGGCTGTCCCACGTGCACACGTGGTGGGAGTCGATCCTCGGCTTGGACGTCAAGGCAGTGCAGGGAAAACAGGTTCCTCTGGAATGGACTGACACATCTGGGGGACTCTTGGAATGGTGGCATGACCCTGGAGTTCCTCTCGCCTTTCCTGTGGAGAGCGCCTCTTCTTGAGATGCGACGGGAACGCCGGGAATTCTTTCCCTACGAAACAGGGAAAGGATCTCTCATCTCGAGCTAGAAGGCGGAAACGGGGCTCCCCTGGATGTGTGAGGGACACCACGTGCTTCCTCTCGAGTGCAGACGGCTATGTCGGGGAAGTTCTTGAGTTGCAGCAAGGGTGTGAAGGACCCTTTGGAAGTTCCAGTGGTTAGATGTGATTGGCCTCGAGAAGCCTCAGCGGAAATGGGCCTCATCTCGCCTGGAGGGCAAAACCTCCTGGATTTTCTCGAGTTGCGGCAGGTGCTCTCGGCTTACGACGGGGACATCAGGGACCCGCTCTGGTGGCCTCAGGAAAGGCCAGTCCCCATGCGAGTTCCTCGGGGGCGTCTCGGGATTCCTCTCCCGTCGATGCCGGGGCCTAAGACCTTGTGTGGAGTCGGGGCCGGAACCTGAGGATTCCTCTCCAGTGCTGACATGGATCTTAGGGTACTTCTGAAGTCTCCCCAGGGGAGTCAGTCCTCGTCTCGAATGCGGGCATGCACTTGCGCTTTCCTCCAGAGCGGTAGCAGCAGTGTCACGCAGTCCGCCGCGTGGATCAAAGGATCTATGGTTTTCCCTCGAGTCTTTCCCACGAGGCTTTCCCACGAAGCTGTCCCACAGGGCTGTCCCACGTGCACACGTGGTGGGAGTCGATCCTCGGCTTGAACGTCAAGGCAGTGCAGGGAAAACAGGTTCCTCTGGAATGGACTGACACATCTGGGGGACTCTTGGAATGGTGTCACGACCCTGGAGTTCCTCTCGCCTTTCCTGTGGAGAGAGCCTCCTCTTGAGATGCGACGGGAATGCCGGGAATTCTTTCCCTACGAAACAGGGAAAGGATCCCTCATCTCGAGCTAGGAGGCGGAAACGGGGCTCCCCTGGATGTGTGCGGGACCCCACGTGCTTCCTCTCGAGTGGAGACGGGTATGTCGGGGAACTTCTTGAGTTGCAGCAATGGTGTGAAGGACCCTTTGGAAGTTCCAGTGGTTAGATGTGATTGGCCTCGAGAAGCCTCAGCGGAAATGGGCCTCATCTCGCCTGGAGGGCAAAACCTCCTGGATTTTCTCGAGTTGCGGCAGGTGCTCTCGACTTACGACGGGGACCTCAGGGACCCGCTCTGGTGGCCTCAGGAAAGGCCAGTCCCCTTGCGAGTTCCTCGGGGGCCTCTCGGGATTCCTCTCCCGTCGATGCTGGGGCCTAAGACCTTGTGTGGAGTCCGGGCCGGAACCTGAGGATTCCTCTCCAGTGCTGACATGGATCTTGGGGTACTTCTGGAGTCTCCCCAGGGGAGTCAGTCCTCGTCTCGAATGCGGGCATGCACTTGCGCTTTCCTCCAGAGCGGTAGCAGCAGTGTCACGCAGTCCGCCGCGTGGATCAAAGGATCTATGGTTTTCCCTCGAGTCTTTCCCACGAGGCTTTCCCACGAGGCTTTCCCACAGGGCTGTCCCACGTGCACACGTGGTGGGAGTCGATCCTCGGCTTGTACGTCAAGGCAGTGCAGGGAAAATAGGTTCCTCTGGAATGGACTGACACATCTGGGGGACTCTTGGAATGGTGTCACGACCCTGGAGTTCCTCTCGCCTTTCCTGTGGAGAGAGCCTCCTCTTGAGATGCGACGGGAATGCCGGGAATTCTTTCCCTACGAAACAGGGAAAGGATCCCTCATCTCGAGCTAGGAGGCGGAAAAGGGGCTCCCCTGGATGTGTGCGGGACCCCACGTGCTTCCTCTCGAGTGGAGACGGGTATGTCGGGGAACTTCTTGAGTTGCAGCAAGGGTGTGAAGGACCCTTTGGTAGTTCCAGTGGTTAGATGTGATTGGCCTCGAGAAGCCTCAGCGGAAATGGGCCTCATCTTGCCTGGAGGGCAAAACGGCCTGGATTTTCTCGAGTTGCGGCAGGTGCTCTCGACTTACGACGAGGACCCCAGGGACCCGCTCTGGTGGCCTCAGGAAAGGCCAGTCCCCATGCGAGTTCCTCTGGGGATTCCTCTCCCATCGATGCCGGGGCCTAAGACCTTGTGTGAAGTCGGGGCCGGAACCTTAGGATTCCTCTCCAGTGCTGACATGGATCTTGGGGTACTTCTGGAGTCTCCCCAGGGGAGTCAGTCCTCGTCTCGAATGCGGGCATGCACTTGCGCTTTCCTCCAGAGCGGTAGCAGCAGTGTCACGCAGTCCGCACAATGGATCAAAAGATCTATGGTTTTCCCTCGAGTCTTTCCCACGAGGCTTTCCCACGAGGCGTTCCCTCAGGGCTGTCCCACGTGCACACGTGGTGGGACTCGATCCTCGGCTTGAACGTCAAGGCAGTGCAGGGAAAACAGGTTCCTCTGGAATGGACTGACACATATGGGGGTCTCTTGGAATGGTGGCACGACCCTGGAGTTCCTCTCCCCTTTCCTGTGGAGAGCGCCTCCTCTTGAGATGCGACGGGAACGCCGGGAATTCTTTCCCTACGAAACAGGGAAAGGATCCCTCATCTCGAGCTAGGAGGCGGAAACGGGGCTCCCCTGGATGTGTGCGGGACCCCACGTGCTTCCTCTCCAGTGGAGACGGGTATGTCGGGGAAGTTCTTGAGTTGCAGCAAGGGTGTGAAGGACCCTTTGGAAGTTCCAGTGGTTAGACGTGATTAGCCTCGAGACGCCTCAGCGGAAATGGGCCTCATCTCGCCTGGAGGGCAAAACCTCCTGGATTTTCTCGAGTTGCGGCAGGTGCTCTCGACTTACGACGGGGACCTCAGGGACCCGCTCTGGTGGCCTCAGGAAAGGCCAGTCCCCATGCGAGTTCCTCGGGGGCCTCTGGGGATTCCACTCCCGTCGATGCCGGGGCCTAAGTCCTTGTGTGGAGTCGGGGCCGGAACCTGATGATTCCTCTCCAGTGCTGACATGGAATTTGGGGTACTTCTGGAGTCTCCCCAGGGCAGTCAGTCTTCGTCTCGAATGCGGCCATGCACTTGCGCTTTCCTCCAGAGCGGTAGCAGCAGTGTCACGCAGTCCGCTTCGTGGATCAAAGGATCTATGGTTTTCCCTCGAGTCTTTTCCACGAGGCTTTCCCACGAGGCTTTCCCACAGGGCTGTCCCACTAGGCTTTCGCACAGGGCTGTCTCACGTGCCACCTTGGTGGCAGTCGATACTCGGCGTGAAAGTCGAGGCAGTGCAGGGAAAACAAGTTCCTCTGGAATGGACTGAGACATCTGTGGGCTCTCGGAATGGTGGCACGACGCTGGAGTTCCTCTCGCCTTTCCTATTGCGACCGCCTCCTCTTGAAATGCAACGGGAACGCCGAGAATTCTTCCCCGACCAAGAAGCGAAAGGATGCCTCATCTCGATCCACTAGGCGGAAACGAGGCTCCTCTGGATGTGCCCAGGACCCTCGTGCTTCCTCTAGAGTGGAGACGGGTAAGTCGGGGAACTTCTCGAGTGGCAGCAAGGGAGTGAAGGACCTTTTGGAAGTTCCAGAGGTTAGGTGTGATTAGCCTCGAGAAGCATCAGTGGAAATGGGACTCTTCTCGCCTGGACGGCAAAACCTCCTGGATTTTTTCGAGTTGCGGCTGGTGCTCTCGACTTAACACGGGGACCTCAGGGACACGATCTGGTGGCCTCAGGAAAGGCCAGTCCCCATGCAGGTTTCTCGCGGGCATCTTGGGATTCCTCTCACTTTGATGCCGGGGCCTAAGACCTTGTGTGGAGTTGGGCCCGGAACATGAGGATTCCTCTCCAGTGTTGAAATGGATCTTGGGTCACTTCTGGAGTCTCCCCAGGGGAGTGAGTCCTCGTCTCGAGAGTGGGCATGCACATGCGCTTTCCTTCCGACCTGTAGCAGCAGTGTCACGCTTCCCGTCGCGTGGATCAAGGGATCTGTGGCTTTCCCTCGTGGCTTTCCCACGAGGCTTTCCCACAGGGCTGTCCCACGTGAGACTGTGGTGGGAGTCGATCCTCGGCGTGAAAGTCAAGGCAGTGCAGGGAAAACAGGTTCCTCCGGAATGGACTGAGACATCTGGGGGACTCTTGGAATGGTGGCACGACACTGGAGTTGCTCTCACCTTTCCTGTGGAGAGCACCTCCTCTTGCGATGCGACGGGAACGCCCAGGATTCTCTCCAGAACAATCAGCGAAAGGATCCCTCATCTCCACCTACGAGGCGGAAACGGAGCTCTTCTGGATGTGGGCGGGACCCATGTGCTTTCTCTCGAGTGGAGAGGGGTATGTCGGGGAACTTCTTGAGTTCCAACAAGGGTGTGAAGGACCCTTTGGAAGTTCCAGAGGTTAGATGTGATTAGCCTCGAGACGCCTCAGCGGAAATGGGCCTCATCGAGCCTGGATGGGAGAACTTCCTGGATTTTCTCGAGTTTTGGCAGGTGGTCTCGTCTTACGACGGTGACCTAAGGAACCCGCTCTGGTGACCTCAGGACTGGCCAGTCCCCATACGACTTGTTCGGTGGCCTCCTGGGATTACACTCCCGTCGATGCCAGGGCCTAAGGTGTTGTGTGGAGTCGGGGCCGGAACCTGAGAATTCCTCTCCAGTGCTGAAATGGATATTGGGGTAATTCTGGAGTCTCCCCAGGGAAGTCAGCCCTCCTCTCTAAGGGACATGCACGTGTGCTTTCCTCCCGAGCTGTAGCAGCAGTGTGACGCTTGCCATCGCGTCGATCATGGGATCTGTGGCTTTCCCTCGAGGATTTCCCTCGAGGCTTTCAGACGAGGATTTCGTACAGAGCTGTCCAACGTGCCACCGTGGTCGGAGTCGATCCTCGGCGTGAAAGTAGAGGCAGCACAGGGAAAACAGGTCCTCTGGAACGGACTGAGACAATGGGGGACTCTTGGTTTGGTGGCACGACCCTGGTGTTCCTTTCGCGTTTCCTGTGGAGAACGCATCCACTTGAGATGGGACGGGAATGCCCAGAATTCTTTCCCGACCAAGCAGGGAAAGGATCCCTCATGTCAAGCTAGGAGGCGGAAACGGGGCTCCTCTGGATGTGGGCGGGACCTTCCTGCTTCCTCTCGAGTGGAGACAGGTATGTCGGGGAACTTCTTCAGTTGCAGCAAGGGTGTGAAGGACCTTTTGAAAGTCCCAGATGTTAGGTGTGATTAGCCTCGAAACGCCTCAGCGGAAATGGGCCTCATCTCACCTGGAGGGCAAAACCTCGTGGATTTTCTCGAGTTGCGGCAGGTGCTCTCGACTTACGACGGGGACCTCAGGGACCCGCTCTGGTGGCCTCAGGAAAGGCCAGTCCCCATGCGAGTTTCTCGGGGGCCTCTCAGGATTCCTCTCCCTTCGATGCCAGGGCCTAAAAGCTTGTGTGGAATCCGGGCCGGAACCTGAGGGTTCCTCTCCAGTGCTGACATGGATCGTGGGGTACTTCTGGAGTCTTCCCAGGGGAGTAAGTCCTCGTCTCCAATGGGGGCATGCACGTGCGCTTTCCTCCAGAGTGGTAGCAGCAGTGTCACGCTACCGTCGCGTGGATCAAGGGATCTGTGGCTTTCCCTCGAAGCTTTCCCACGAGGCTTTCCCACAGGGCTATCCCACGTGCCACCGTGGTGGTAGTCGATCCTCGGCGTGAAAGTCGAGGCAGTGCAGGGAAAACAGGTTCCTCTAGAATGGACTGAGATATTTGTGGGACTCTTGGAATGGCGGCACGACGCTGGAGTTCCTCTCGCCTTTCCTGTGGAGAGTGCCTCCTCCTGAGATGCGACGGGAATGCCCAGAATTCTTTCCCGACCAAGCAGGGAAAGGATCCCTCATCTCAAGGGGCGAGGCGGAAATGGGGCTCCTCTTGATGTGGGCGGGACCCTCGTGCTTCCTCTAGAGTGCAGAGGGGTATGTCGGGGAACTACTTGAGTTGCAGCAAGGGTGTGAAGGACCTTTTGGAAGTTCCAGAGGTTAGGTGTGATTAGCCTCGAGACTCCTCAGCGAAAATGGGCCTCATCTCGCCTGCAGGGCAAAACCTCCTGGATTTTCTCGAGTTGCAGCAGGTGCTCTCGACTTACGTCGGGGACCTCAGGGACCCACTCTGGTGGCCTCAGGAAAGGCCAGTCCCCATGCGAGTTGCTCGTGGGCCTCTGGGGATTCCTCACCGTTGGATGCCGGATCCTAAGACCTTGTGTGGAGTCGGGGCCGGAACCTGAGGATTCCTCTCCAGTGCTGACACGGATCTTGGGGTACTTCTGGAGTCTCCTCAGCGGAGTAAGTCCTGGTCTCGAATGGGGGCATGCACGTGCGCTTTCCTCCAGAGCGGCAGCAGCAGCGTCACGCTTCCCGTCGCGTGGATCAAGGGATCTGTGGCTTTACCTCGAGGTTTTCCCACGAGGCTTTCCCAAGAGGCTTTCCCACAGGTCTGTCCCATGTGCCCCCGTGGTTGGAGTCGATCCTTGGCGTGAAAGTCGAGTCAGTGCAGGGAAAACAGGTTCCTCTGGAATGGGCGGAGACATATGGGGGACTCTTGGAATGGTGGCACGACGCTGATGTTCCTCTCGCCTTTCCTGTGGAGAGCGCCTCCTCTTGAGATGCGACGGGAACGCCGGGAATTCTTTCCCGACCAAGCAGGGAAAGGATCCCTCATCTCGAGCTACAAGGCGGAAACGGGCTCCTCTGGAGGTGGGCGGGACCCTCGTGCTTTCTCTAGAGTGGAGACGGGGATGTCGGGGAACTTCTTGAGTTGCAGCAAGGGTGTGAAGGACCTTTTGGAAGTTCCAGAGGTTAGGTGTGATTAGCCTCGAGAAGCCTCACTGGAAATGGTCCTCATCTCGCATGGAGGCCAAAACCTCCTGGATTTTCTCGAGTTTCGGCAGGTGCTCAAGACTTACAACGGGGTCCTCCGGGACCGGCTCTGGTGGCCTCAGGAAAGGCCAGTCCGCATGCGAGTTGATAGGGAGCCTCTCGGGATTCCTCTCCCATCGATGCCAGGGCCTAAGACCTTGTGTGGAGTCGGGGCCGGAACCTGAGGATTCCTCTCCAGTGCTGACATGGATCTTGGGCTACTTCTGGAGTCTCCCCAGGGGAGTAAGTCCTCGTCTCGAATGCGGGCATGCACGTGCGCTTTCCTCCCGATCGGTAGCAGCAGTGTCACGCTTCCGGTCGCGTTTATCAAGGGATCTGTGGCTTTCCCTGGAGGCTTTCCCACCAGGCTTTCCCACGAGGCTTTCCCACAGGGCTGTCCCATGTGCCACCGTGGTGGGAGTCGATCCTCGGCGTGAAAGTCGAGGCAGTGCATGGAAAACAGGTTCCACTGAAATGGACTGAGACAATGGGGGACTCTTGGTTTGGTGACACGACGATGGTGTTCCTTTCGCCTTTCCTGTGTAAAACGCATCCTCTTGAGATGGGACGGGAATGCCCAGAATTCTTTCCCGATCAAGCAGGGAAAGGATCCCTCATGTCGAGCTAGGAGGCGGAAACGGGGCTCCTCTGGATGTGGGCGGGACCCTCGTGCTTCCTCTCGAGTGGAGACAGGTATGTCGGGGAACTTCTTGAGTTGCAGCAAGGGTGTGAAGGACCTTTTGGAAGTCCCAGATGTTAGGTGTGATTAGCCTTGAGACGCCTCAGCGGAAATGGGCCCCATCTCGCCTGGAGGGCAAAACCTCCTGGATTTTCTCGAGTTGCGGCAGGTGCTCTCGACTTACGTCGGGGACCTCAGGGACCCGCTCTGGTGGCCTCAGGAAAGGCCAGTCCCCTGCGAGTTGCTCGGGTGCCTTTGGGGATTCCTCTCCCTTCGATGCCGGGGCCTAAGGCCTGTGTGGATGCGGGGCCGGAACCTGAGGATTCCTCTCCTGTGCTGACATGGATCTTGGGGTACTTTTGGAGTCTCCTCAGGGGAGTAAGTCCTCATCTCGAATGGGGACATGCACCTGAGCTTTCCTCCAGAGCTCTAGCAGCAGTGTCACGCTTTCCATCGCCTGGATCAAGGGATCTGTGACTTTCACTCCAGGCTTTCCCAGGAGGCTTTCTCACGAGGCTTCCCCACAGGGGTCCCACGTGCCACCTTGGTTTGTGTCAATCCTCGGCGTGAAAGTCGAGGCAGTGCAGGGAAAACAGGTTCCTCTGAAATGGACTGAGATATTTGGGGGACTCTTGGAATGGTGGCACGATGCTGGAGTTCCGCTCGCCTTTGCTGTGGAGAGCGCCTCCTCTTGAAATGCGACAGGAATGCCCAGAATTCTTTCCCGACCAAGCAGGGAAAGTGTCCCTCATCTTGAGCTACGAGGAAGAAACGGGGCTCCTCTGGATGTGGGCGGGACCCTCATGCTTCCTCTAGAGTGGAGACAGGGAAGTCGGGGAACGTCTTGAGTTGCAGCAAGGGTTTGAAGGACCTTTTGGAAGTTCCAGGGCTTAGATGTGATTAGCCTTGAGAAGCCTCAGCGGAAATGGGCCTAATCTCGCCTGGAGGGCAAAACCTCCTGGATTTTCTCGAGTTGTGGCAGGTGCTCTCGACTTACGACGGGGACCTCAGGGACCCGCTCTTGTGGCCTCAGGAAAGGCCAGTCCCAATGCAAGTTGCTCGGGGGCCTCTCGGGATTTCTCTCCCTTTGATGCCGGGGCCTAAGACCTTGTGTGGAGGCGGGGCTGGTACCTGAAGATTCCTCTCCAGTGCTGACATGGATCTTGGGGTACTTCTGGAGTCTCCCCAGGGGAGTAAGTCCTCGTCTCAAATGGGGGCATGCACGTGCGCTTTCCTCCATAGCGGCAGCAGCAGTGTCACGCTTCCCATCTCCTGGATCAAGATATCTGTGGCTTTCCCTCGAGTCTTTCCCACGAGGCTTTTCCACGAGGCTTTCCCACTGGGCTGTCACACGTGCCAGCGTGGTGGGAGTCGATCCTCTGCGTGGGAGTCGATCCTCGGCGTGAAAGCCGAGGCAGTGCAGGGCAAACAGGTTCCTCTGGAATGGACTGAGACATCTCGGGGACTCTTGGAATGGTGGCACGACGCTGGAGTTCCTCTCGCCTTTCCTGTGGAGAGCGCCTCCTCTTGTGGTGAGAGGGGAACTCCGGGAATTCTTTCCGGACAAAGCAGCGAAATGTCCCTCATCTCGAGCTACGAGGCAGAAACGGGGCTCTCTGGATGTGGATGGGAGACTCGTGCTTCCTCTAGAGTGGAGACGCGCATGTCAGGCAACTTCTTGAGTTGCAGCAAGGGTGTGAAGGACCTTTTGGAAGTTCCAGAGGCTAGAAGTGATTAGCCTGGAGAAGCCTCAGTGGAAATGGGCCTCATCTCGCCTGGAGGGAAAAACCTCCTGGATTTACTCGAGTTGCGGCAGGTGCTCTCGTCTTACGACGGTGACCTAAGGGACCCGCTCTGGTGGCCTCAGGACTGGCCAGTCCCCATTCCAGTGGCTCGGGAGCCTCTCGGGATTCCTCTCCCGTCGATGCCGGGCCTAAGACCTTGTGTGGAGTCAGGGCCGGATCCTAAGGATTCCTCTCCAGTGCTGACATGGAACTTTGGGTCCTTCTGGAGTCTCCCCAGGGGAGTCAGTCCTCGTCTCTAGAGGGGACATGCAAATGGGCTTTCCTCCCGCGCTGGAGCAGAAATGTCACGCTTCCCGTCGGGTCGATCATGGGATCTGTGGCTTTCCCTCGAGGCTTTCCCCCGAGGCTTTCCCAGGAGGCTTTCCCACAGGGCTGTCCCACGTGCCACCGTGGTGGGAGTCCATCCTCGGCATGAAAGTCGAGGCAGTGGAGCAAAACAGTTTCCTCTGGAATGGACTGAGACATCTGCGGGACTCTTGGAATGTGGACACGACCCTGGAGTTACTCTCGCCTTTCCTGTGGAGAGCGCCTCCTCTTCAGATGCGACGTGAACGCTGGGAATGCTTTCCCGACCAAGCAGGGAAAGGATCCCTCATCTCGAGCTACGAGGCGGAAACGGGGCTCCTCTGGATGTGGGCGGGACCCTCGTTCTTCCTCTAGAATGGAGACCTGTATGTCGGGAAACTTCTTGAGTTGAAGCAAGTGTGTGAAGGACCTTTTGGAATTTCGAGAAGTTAGGTGTGATTAGCATTGAGAAGGCTCAGCGGAAATGGGTCTCATCTCGCCTGGAGGGCAAAACCTTCTGGATTTTCTCGAGTTGGGGCAGGTGCTCTCGACTTACAACGGGGACCTCAGGGACCCGCTCTGGTGGCCTCAGGAAAGGCTAGTTCCCATGCGAGTTGCTCGGGGGCCGCTCGGGATTCTTCTCCCTTCGATGCCGGGGCCTAAGACCTTGTGTGGAGTCGAGACCGGGACCTGAGGATTCCTCTCCAGTGCTGACATGGATCTTGGGGTACTTCTGGAGTCTCCCAGGGGAGTAAGTCCTCGTCTCGATGGGGGCATGCACGTGCGCTTTCCTCCAGAGCAGTAGAAGTAGTGCCATGCTTCCCGTCGCGTGGATCAAGGGATCTGTGGCTTTCCTTCGATGCTTTCCCACGAGGCTTTCCCACGAGGCTTTCCCGCAGGGCTGTCCCACGTGAGACAGTGGTGGGAGTCGATCCTCGGCGTGAAAGTCAAGGCAGTGCAGGGAAAACAGGTTCCTCCGGAATGGACTGAGACATCTGGGGGACTCTTGGAATGGTGGCACGACGCTGGAGTTACTCTCACCTTTCCTGTGGAGAGCGCCGCCTCTTGTGATGCGACGGGAACGCCCAGGATTCTCTCCCGAACAAGCAGTGAAAGGATCCCTCATCTCGACCTACGAGGCGGGAACGGAGCTCTTCTGGATGTGGGCGGGACCCACGTGCTACCTCTCGAGTGGAGAGGGGTATGTCGGGGAACTTCTTGAGATGCATCAATGGTGTGAAGGACCCTTTGGAAGTTCCAGAGGTTAGATGTGATTAGCCTCGAGACGCCTCAGCGAAAATGGGCCTCATCGAGACTGGATGGGAGAACTTCCTGGATTTTCTCGAGTTTTGGCAGGTGGTCTCGTCTTACGACGGTGACCTAAGGAACCCGCTCTGGTGACCTCAGGACTGGCCAGTCCCCATACGACTTGTTCGGTGGCCTCCTGGGATTACACTGCCGTTGATGCCGGGGCCTAAGAGGTTGTGTGGAGTCGGGGCCGGAACCTGAGGCTTCCTCGCCAGTGCTGAAATGGATATTGGGGTAATTCTTGAGTCTCCCCAGGGAAGTCAGTCCTCGTCTCAAGAAGGGGCATGCACGTGCGCTTTCCTCCTGAGCTGTAGCAGCAGTTTCACGCTTCCCATCGCGTGAGTCATGGGATCTGTGGCTTTCCCTCGAGGATTTAACATGAGGCATTCCCACGAGGCTTTCCCACAGGGCTGTCACACGTGCCACCGTGGTGGGAGTCGATCCTCGGCGTGAAAGTCGAGGCAGTGCAGGGAAAACAGGTTCCTCTAGAATGGAATGAAACATCTGGGGTTTTCTGGGAATGGTGGCACGACGGTGGAGTTCTAGCCTTTCCTGTGGAGAGCACCTCCTAATTGAGATGCGACAGGAATGCACAGAATTCTTTCCCGAACACGCAGCGAAAGGATTCCTCATCTCGAGCTAGGTAGCGGAAACGGGGCTCCTCTGGATGTGGCCGGGACCCTCGTGTTTCCTCTAGATGTGAGACGGGTATGTCAGGCAACTTCTTGAGCTGCAGCAAGGGTGTGAAGGACCTTTTGGAAATTCCAGAGGTTAGGTGTGATTAGCTTCGGAAAGCCTCAGTGGAAATGGGCCTCATCTCTCCTGGAGGGCAAAACCTCTTGGATTCTGTCGAGTTGCGGCAGGTGCTCTCAACTTCCGACAGGGACCTCATGGACCCGCTCTGGTTGCCTCAGGAAAGGCCAGTCCCTATGCGAGTTGCACGGGGGCCACTCAGGATAACTTTCCCTTCGAAGCCGGGGCCTAAGACCTTGTGTCGAGTCGGGGCCGGAACCTCAGGATTCCTCTCCAGTGCTGACATGAATCTTGGGGTACTTCTGGAGTCTCTTCAGGGGAGTAAGTCCTCGTCTCGAATGGGGGCATGCACGTGAGCTTTCCTCCAGAGCGGTAGCAGCAGTTTCACGCTTCCCATCGCCTGGATCAAGGGATCTGTGGCTTCCCCTCGAGGCTTTCCCACGAGGTTTTCCCACAGGGCTGTCCCACGTGCCAGCGTGGTGGGAGTCGATCCTCGGCGTGGGAGTCGATCCTCGGCGTGAAAGCCGAGGTAGTGCAGGGCAAACAGGTTCCTCTGGAATGGACTGAGACATCTTGGGGACTCTTGGAATGGTGGCACGAAGCTGGAGTTCCTCTCGCCTTTCCTGTGGAGAGCGCCTCCTCTTGAGGTGAGAGGGGAACGCCGGGAATTCTTTCCGGACAAAGCAGCGAAATGTCCCTCATCTCGAGCTACGAGGCGGAAACGGGGCTCCTCTGGATGTGGATGGGAGCCTCGTG
Organism: Ovis canadensis; assembly: GCF_042477335.2. Lineage (NCBI taxonomy): Eukaryota > Metazoa > Chordata > Mammalia > Artiodactyla > Bovidae > Ovis > Ovis canadensis. Next base: position 1,273,356 of record NC_091262.1, on the reverse strand, counting down.
CTTCCTCTAGAGTGGAGACGGGTATGTCAGGCAACTCCTTGAGTCGCAGCAAGGGTGTGAAGGACCTTTTGGACGTTCCAGAGGCTAGACGTGATTAGCCTGGAGAAGTCTCAGTGGAAATGGGCCTCATCTCGCCTGGAGGGAAAAACCTCCTGGATTTTCTCGAGTTGCAGCAGGTGCTCTCGTCTTACGACGGTGACCTAAGGGACCCGCTCTGATGGCCTCAGGACTGGCCAGTCCCCATTCCAGTGGCTCGGGAGCCTCTCGGGATTCCTCTCCCGTCGATGCCGGGCCTAAGACCTTGTGTGGAGTCAGGGCCGTATCCTGAGGACTCCTCTCCAGTGCTGACATGGAACTTTGCGTACTTCTGGAGTCTCCCCAGGGGAGTCAGTCCTCGTCTCCAGAGGGGACATGCAAATGGGCTTTCCTCCCGCGCTGGAGGAGCAATGTCACGCTTCCGTCAGGTCGATCATGGGATCTGTGGCATTCCCTCGAGGCTTTCCCCGAGGCTATCCCACAGGGCTGTCCCACGTGCCACCGTGTTGGGAGTCGATCCTCGCCGTGAAAGTCGAGGCCGTGCAGGGAAAACAGGTTCCTCTGGAATGGACTGAGACATCTGGTGGACTCTTGGAATGGTGGCACGACCCTGGAGTTACTCTCGCCTTTCCTGTGGAGAGCGCCTCCTCTTGAGATGCGACGGGAACGCCGGGAATTCTTTCCCTACGAAACAGGGAAAGGATCCCTCATCTCGAGCTAGGAGGCAGAAACGGGGCTCCCCTGGATGTGTGCGGGACCCTCGTGCTTCCTCTCGAGTGGAGACGGCTATGTCGGGGAACTTCTTGAGTTGCAGCAAGGGTGTGAAGGACCCTTTGGAAGTTCCAGTGGTTAGATGTGATTAGCCTCGAGAAGCCTCAGCGGAAATGGGCCTCATCTCGCCTGAAGGGCAAAACCTCCTGGATTTTCTCGAGTGGCGGCAGGTGCTCTCGACTTACGACGGGGACCTCAGGGACCCGCTCTGGTGGCCTCAGGAAAGGCCAGTCCCCATGCGAGTTACTCAGGGGCCTCTCGGGTTTGCTCTCCCGTCGATGCCGGGGCCTAAGACCTTGTGTGGAGTCGGGGCCGGAACCTGAGGATTCCTCTCCAGTGCTGACATGGATCTTGGGGTACTTCTTGAGTCTTCCCAGGGGAATAAGTCCTCGTCTTGAATGGGGGCATGCAAGTGCGCTTTCCTCCAGAGCAGTAGCAGTACTGCCACGCTTCCGGTCGCGTGGATCAAGGGATCTGTGGCTTTCCCTCGAGGCTTTCCCACGAGGTTTTCCCACGAGGCTTTCCCACAGGGTTGCTTCACGTGCCACCGTGGTGGGTGTCGATCCTCGGCGTGAAAGTCGAGGCAGTGCAGGGAAAACAGCTTCCTCTGGAATGGCCTGAGACATCTAGGGGTCTCTGGGAATGGTTGCACGACGCTGGAGTTCTCGCCTTTCCTGTGGAGAACACCTCCTCTTGAGACGCGACGGGAATGCCCAGAATTCTTTCCCCAACAAGCAGCGAAAGTATCCCTCATCTCGAGCAACGAGGCGGAAACGGGGCTCCTCTGGATGTGGCCGGGACCCTCGTGCTTCCTCTCGAGGGGAGACGGGTATGTTGGGGAACTTCTTGAGTTGCAGCAAGGCTGTGATGGACCCTTTGTACTTTCCAGGGGTAGATGTGATTATCCTAGAGACGCCTCAGTGGAAATGTGCCTCATCTATCCTTTAGGTGAGAACGTCCTGGATTTTCTCAAGTTGTGGCTGATGCTCTCGTCTTATGACGGTGACGAAAGGGACCGACTCTGGTGGCCTCAGGACTGGTCAGTCCCCATTCGAGTTGTTCGGGGGCTTCTGGGGATTCCTCTCCCTTTGATGCCGGGGCCTAAGACCTTGTGTGGAGTCGGGCCCGGAACATGAGGATTCCTCTCCAGTGTTGAAATGGATCTTGGATCACTTCTGGAGTCTCCCCAGGGGAGTGAGTCCTCGTCTCGAGACGGGGCATGCACGTGCGCTTTCCTTCCGATCTGTAGCAGCAGTGTCACGCTTCCCGTCGCGTTGATCAAGGGATCTGTGGCTTTCCCTCGAGGCTTTCCAACGAGGCTTTCCCAAAGGGCTGTCCCACGTGAGACTGTGGTGGGAGTCGATCGTCGGCGTGAAAGTCGCAGTGCAGGGAAAACAGGTTCCTCCGGAATGGACTGAGACATCTGGGGGACTCTTGGAATGGTGGCACGACGCTGGAGTTGCTCTCACCTTTCCTGTGGAGAGCACCTCCTCTTGCGATGCGACGGGAAAGCCCAGGATTTTCTCCCGAACAAGGAGCGAAAGGATCCCTCATCACGACCTACGAGGCGGAAACGGAGCTCTTCTGGATGTGGGCGGGACCCACGTGCTTCCTCTCGAGTGGAGAGGGGTATATCGGGGAACTTCTTGAGTTGCAACAAGGGTGTGAAGGACCCTTTGGAAGTTCCAGAGGTTAGATGTGATTAGCCTCGAGACGCCTCAGCGGAAATGGGCCTCATCGAGCCTGGATGGGAGAACTTCCTGGATTTTCTCGAGTTTTGGCAGGTGGTCTCGTCTTACGACGGTGACCTAAGGAACCCGCTCTGGTGACCTCAGGACTGGCCAGTCCCCATACGACTTGTTCGGTGGCCTCCTGGGATTACACTCCCGTCGATGCCGGGGCCTAAGATGTTGTGTGGAGTCGGGGCCGGAACCTGAGGCTTCCTCGCCAGTGCTGAAATGGATATTGGGGTAATTCTTGAGTCTCCCCAGGGAAGTCAGTCCTCCTCTTGAGAAGGGGCATGCACGTGCGCTTTCCTGCCGAGCTGTGGCAGCAGTGTGACGCTTGCCATCGCGTCGATCATGGGATCTGTGGCTTTCCCTCGAGGATTTCCCTCGAGGCTTTCACACGAGGATTTCGTACAGAGCTGTCCAACGTGCCGCCGTGGTCGGAGTCGATCCTCGTCGTGAAAGTAGAAGCAGCACAGGGAAAACAGGTCCTCTGGAATGGACTGAGACATCAGGGGGACTCTGGGAATGGTGGCACGACGCTTGACCTCCTCTCGCCTTTCCTGTGGAGAGCGCCTCCTCTTGAGATGCGACAGGAATGCCCAGAATTCTTTCCCAACCAAGCAGGGAAAGAATCCCTCATCTCGAGCTACTAGGCGGAAACGGGGCTCCTCTGGATGTGTGCGGGACCCTCCTGCTTCCTCTAGAGTGGAGACGGGGATGTCAGGGAAATTCTTGAGTTGCAGCAAGGGTGTGAAGGATCTTTTGGAAGTTCCAGAGCTTAGATGTGATTAGCCTTGAGAAACCTCAGCGGAAATGGGCCTCATCTCGCCTGGAGGGCAAAACCTCCTGGATTTTCTCGAGTTGCGACAGGTGCTCTTGACTTACGACGGGGACAGCAGGGAACCGCTCTTGTGGCCTCAGGAAATGCCAGTCCTAATGAGAGTTGCTCCTGGGCCTCTCGGGATTCCTCTCCCTTCGATGCCGGGGCCTAAGACCTTGTGTGGAAGTGGGGCCGGAACCTGAGGATTCCTCTCCAGTGCTGACATGGATATTGGGGTACCTCTGGAGTCTTCCCAGGGGGTAAGTCCTCGTCTCGAATGGGGGCATGCACGTGCGCTTTCCTCCAGAGCAGTAGCAGTAGTGCCACGCTTCCCGTCGCATGGATCAAGGGATCTGTGGCTTTCCCTCGAGGCTTTCCCACGAGGCTTTCCCACGAGGCTTTCCCACAGGGCTGCTTCACGTGCCACCGTGGTGGGTGTCGATCCTCGGCGTGAAAATCGAGGCAGTGCAGGGAAAACAGCTTCTTCTGGAATGGACTGAGACATCTAGGGGTCTCTGGGAATGGTTGCACGACGCTGGAGTTTTCGCCTTTCCTGTGGAGAGCACTTCCTCTTGAGACGCGCCGGGAATTCCCAGAATTCTTTCCCGAACAAGCAGCGAAATTATCCCTCATCTCGAGCTACGAGTCGGAAACTGGGCTCCTCTGGATGTGGCCAGGACCCTCCTGCTTCCTCTCGAGTGGAGACGGGTATGTCGGGGAACTTCTTGAGTTGCAGCAAGGCTGTGAAGGACCCTTTCTACTCTCCAGGGTTAGATGTGATTATCCTAGAGATGCCTCAGTGGAAATGGGCCTCATCTATCCTTTAGGTGAGAACGTCCTGGATTTTCTCAAGTTGTGGCTGATGCTCTCGTCTTATGACGGTGACGAAAGGGACTGACTCTGGTGGCCTCAGGACTGGTCAGTCCCCATTCGAGTTGTTCGGGGGCTTCTGGGGATTACTCTCCCTTTGATGCCGGGGCCTAAGACCTTGTGTGGAGTCGGGCCCGGAACATGAGGATTCCTCTCTAGTGTTGAAATGGATCTTGGGTCACTTCTGGTGTCTCCCCAGGGGAGTGAGTCCTCGTCTCGAGAGGGGGCATGCACGTGCGCTTTCCTTCCAACCTGTAGCAGCAGTGTCCGGCTTCCCGTCGCGTGGATCTAGGGATCTGTGGCTTTCCCTGAGGCTTTCCCACGAGGCTTTCCCACAGGGCTGTCCCACGTGAGACTGTGGTGGGAGTCGATCCTCGGCGTGAAAGTCGAGGCAGTGCAGGGAAAAGAGGTTCCTCCGGAATGGACTGAGACATCTGGGGGACTCTTGGACTGGTGGCACGACGCTGGAGTTGCTCTCACCTTTCCTGTGGAGAGCACCTCCTCTTGCAATGCGACAGGAACGCCCAGGATTCTCTTCTGAACAAGCAGCGAAAGGATCCCTCATCTCGACCTACGAGGCAGAAACGGAGCTCTTCTGGATGTGGGCAGGACCCACGTGCTTCCTCTCGAGTGGAGATGGGTATGTCGGGGAACTTCTTGAGTTGCAGCAAGGGTGTGAAGGACCCTTTGGAAGTTCCAGAGGTTAGATGTGATTAACCTCCAGACGCCTCAGCGGAAATGGGCCTCATCGAGCCTGGATGGGAGAACTTCCTGGATTTTCTCGAGTTTTGACAGGTGGTCTCGTCTTACGACGGTGACCTAAGGAACCCGCTCTGGTGGCCTCAAGACTGGCCCGTCCCCATTCGAATTGTTCGGGGTCCTCTCGGGATTCCTCTTCCGTCGATGCCGGGGCCTAAGTCCTTGTGTGGAGTCGGGGCCGGAACCTGAGGATTCCTCTCCAGTACTGACATGGATCTTGGAGTACTTTCGGAGTCTCCCCAGGGGAGTAAGTCCTCGTCTCGAATGGGGGCATGCACGTGCGCTTTCCTCCGAGCTGTAGCACCAGCGTCACGATTACTGTTGCATGGATCAAGGGATCTGTGGCTTTCCCTCGAGGCTTTCCCACGAGGCTTTCCCACAGGGCTGTCCCACGTGCCACCGTGGTGGGAATCGATCCTCGGCGTGAAAGTCGAGGCAGTGCAGAGAAACAGGTTCCTCTAGAATGGACTGAGACATCAAGGGGACTCTTGGAATGGTGGCACGACGATGGAGTTCCTCTCGCCTTTCCTGTGGAGAGCGCCTCCTCTGAGGTGCGACGGGAATACCGGGAATTCTTTCCCGACCAAGCAGCGAAAGGATCCCTCATCTCGATCTACGAGGCGGAAACGGGGCTCCTCTGGATGGGGCCGGGACTCTCGTGCTTCCTCTAGAGTGGAGACGAGGATGTCGGGGAACTTCTTGAGTTGCAGCAAGGGTGTGAAGGACCTTTTGGAAGTTCCAGAGTTTAGGTGTGATTAGCCTCGAGAAGCCTCATGGAAATGGGCCTCATCTCGCCTGGAGAGCAAAACCTCCTGGATTTTCTTGAGTTGCGGCAAGTGCTCTCGACTTACAACGGAGACCTCAGGGACCCGCTCTTGTGGCCTCAGTAAAGGCCATTCCCCTGCGAGTTGCTCGGGGACCTCTCGGGATTCCTCTCCGTTCGATGCCAGGGCCTAAGACCTTGTGTGGTGTCGGGCCCTGAACCTGAGGATTCCTCTTCAGTGCTGACATGGATCTTGGGGTACTTCTGGAGTCTCCCCCGGGGAGTAAGTCCTCGTCTCTAATGGGGGCATGCACGTGCGCTTTCCTCCAGAGCTGTAGCAGCAGTGTCACGCTTCCCATCGCCTGGATCAAGGGATCTGTGTCTTTCCTGCTAGGCTTTCCCACGAGGCTTTCCCACAGGGATGTCCCAAGTGCCACCGTGGTGGGAGTCTCTCCTCGGCGTGAAAGTCGAGGCAGTTCAGGGAAAACAGGTTCCTCTAGAATGGACTAAGACATCTGGGGGACTCTTGGAATGGTGGCAAGACGCTGGAGTTCCTCTCGCCTTTGCTGTGGAGAGCGCCTCCTCTGAGGTGTGAAGGGAACCCCGGGAATTCTTTCCCGACCAAGCAGCGAAAGGATCCCTCATCTCGAGCTACGAGGCAGAAACGGAGCTCCTCTGGATGTGGGTGGGACCCTCGTGCTTCCTCTAGAGTGGAGACGGGTATGTCGGGGAACTTCTTGAGTTGCAGCAAGGGTGTGAAGGACCTTTTGGAAGTTCCAGAGGTTAGATGTGATTAGCCTTGAGAAGCCTCAGCGGAAATGGGCCTCATCTCGACTGGAGGGCAAAACCTACTGGATTTTCTCGAGTTGCGGCAGGTGCTCTTGACTTACGACGGGGACCTCAGGGACCCGGTCTTGTGGCCTCAGGAAAGGCCAGTCCCAATGCGAGTGGCTCGGGGGCCTCTCTGGATTCCTTTCCCTTCGATGCCGGGGCTAAGACTTGTGTAGAAGCGGGGCCGGAACCTGAGGATTCCTCTCCAGTGCTCACATGGATCTTGGGGTACTTCTGGGGTCTTCCCAGGGGAGTAAGTCCTCGTCTCGAATGGGGGCATGCACGTGCGCTTTCCTCCAGAGCTGTAGCTGCAGTGTCACGCTTCCCGTCACGTCGATCATGGGATCTGTGGCTTTCCCTCGAGGCTTTCCAACGAGGCTTTCCCAAGAGGCTTTCCCACAGGGCTGTCCCACGTGCCGACGTGGTGGGAGTCGATCCTCGGAGTGAAAGTGGAGGCAGTGCAGGGAAAGCAGGTTCCTCTGGAAAGGACTGAGACATCTGGGGGTTTTTGGGAATGGTGGCACGACGCTTGATTTCTAGCCTTTCCTGTGTAGAGCACCTCCTCTTGAGATGCGACAGGAATTCCCAGAATTCTTTCCCGAACTCGCAGCGAAAGGAGCCCTCAATTCGAGCTACGAGGCGGAAACGGGGCTCCTATGGATGTGGGCGGGACCCTCGTGCTTCCTCTCGAGGGGAGACGGGTATGCTGGGGAACTTCTTGAGTTGCAGCAAGGGTGTGAAGGACCCTTCGGACTTTCCAGAGGTTAGATGTGATTATCCCCGAGACGCATCAGCGGAAATGGACCTCATCTATCCTGGAGGTGAGAACCTCCTGGATTTTCTCGAGTTGCTGCAGGTGCTCTCGTCTTAGGACGGTGAAGAAAGGGACCCGCTCTGGTGGCCTCAGGACTGGTCAGTCCCCATTCGAGTTGCTCGGGAGCCTCTCGGGATTCCTCTCCCTTCGATGCCAGAGCCTAAGACCTTGTGTGGAGTCCTGCCTGGAACATGAGGTTTCCTCTCCAGTGCTGACAAGGATCGTGGGGTACTTCTGGAGTCTCCCCAGGGGAGTAAGTCCTCGTCTCGAATGGGGGCATGCACGTGTGCTTTCCTCCAGAGCTGTAGCTGCAGTGTCACGCTTCCCGTCGCGTGGATCAAGGGATCTGTGGCTTTCCCTCGAGGCTTTCCCACGAGGCTTTCCACTAGGCTTTCCCACAGGGCTGCTTCACGTGCCACCGTTGTGGCTGTCGATCCTCGGCGAGAAAGTCGAGGCAGTGCAGGGAAAACAGGTTCCTCTGAAATGAACTGAGAAATCTGGGGGACTCGGAATGGTGGCGCGGCCCTGGAGTTCCTCTTGCCTTTCCTGTGGAGACGGCCTCCTCTTGAGATGCAACGGGAACGACGGGAATTCTTTCCCAACCAAGCAGGGAAAGGATCCCTCATCTCGAGCTATGAGGCAGAAATGGGGCTCCCCTGGATGTGCGAGGGAGCCTCGTGCTCCCTCTAGAGTGGAGACAGGTATGTCGGGGTCCTTCTTGAGTTGCGGCAAGTGTGTGAAGGACCTTTTAGAATTTCCACAAATTAGGTGTGATTAGCCTTGAGAAGCCTCAGAGGAAATGGGCCTCATCTCGCCTGGAGGGCAAAACCGCCTGGATTTTCTCGAGTTGGGGCAGGTGCTCTCGACGTACGATGGGGACCTCAGGGACCCGCTCTGGTGACCTCAGGAAAGGCCAGTCCCCATGCGAGTTGCTCGGGGGCCTCTCGGGATTCCTCTCCCGTCCTTGCCAGGGTCTAAGACCTTGTGCGGAGTCGGGGCCGGAAAGTGAAGATTCCACTCCAGTGCTGACATGGATCTTGGGGTTCTTCTGAAGTCCCCCGAGGGGAGTCAGTACTCGTCTTCAGAGGGGGCATGCACGTTCGCTTTCATCCCGAGGTGTAACAACAGTGTCATGCCTCCCGGCACGCCGATCATGGGATCTGTGGCTTACCCACGAGGCTTTCCCACGAGGCTTTCCCACAGGGCTGTCCCACGTGCCACCGTGGTGTGAGTCGATGCTCGGTGTGAAACTCGAGGCAATGCAGGGAAAACAGGTTCCTCTGGAATGGACTGAGATATCTGGGGGACTCTGGGAATGGTGGCACGACGCTGGAGTTCCTCTCGCCTTTCCTGTGGGGAGCGCCTCCACTTGAGATGCAACAGAAACTCCCAGAATTATTTCCCGAAAAAGCTGCGAAAGGATCCCTCATCTTGAGCTACGAGGCGGACACGGGGCTCCTCTGGATGTGGGCGGGACCGTCGTGCTTCCTCTCGAGTGGAGATGGGTATGTTGGGGAACTTCTTGAGTTGCAGCAAGGGTGTGAAGGACCTTTTAGAAGTTCCAGAGGTTACATGTGATTACCTTCCAGAAGCCTCAGCGGAAATGGGCGTCATCTCGCCTGGAGTGCCAAACCTCCTTGATTTTCTCGAGTTGCCGCAGGTGCTCTCGACTTACGACGGGGACTTTAGGGACCCGCTCTGGTGGCCTCAAGACTGGCCCGTCCCCATCCGAATTGCTCGGGGTGCTCTCGGGTTTCCTCTTCCGTAGATGCCGGGGCCTAAGACCTTGTGTGGAGTCGGGGCCGGAACCTGAGGATTCCTCTCCAGTACTGACATGGATCTTGGAGTACTTTTGGAGTCTCCCCAAGGGAGTAAGTCCTTGTCTCGAATGGGGGCATGCACGTGCGCTTTCCTCCGAGCTGTAGCACCAGCGTCACGATTTCTGTCGCGTGGATCAAGGGATCTGTGGCTTTCCCTCGAGGCTTTCCCACGAGGCTTTCCCACAGGGCTGTCCCACGTGAGACCGTGGTGGGAGTCGATCCTCCTCGTGAAAGTCAAGGCAGTGCAGGGAAAACAGTTTCCTCAGGAATGTTCTGAGACATCTGGGGGACTCTTGGAATGGTGGCACGACGCTGGAGTTGCTCTCAGCTTTCCTGTGGAGAGCCCCTACTCTTGAGATGTGACGGGAACGCCCAGGAATCTCTCCTGAACAAGCAGCGAAAGGATTCCTCATCTCGACCTACGAGGCGGAAATGGAGCTCTTCTGGATGTGGGTGGGACCCACGTGCTTCCTCTCGAGTGGAGAGGGGTATCTCGGGGAACTTCTTGAGTTGCAGCAAGGGTGTCAAGGACCCTTTGGAAGTTCCAGAGCTTAGGTGTGATTAGCCTTGAGAAGCCTCAGCGGAAATGGTCCTCATCTCGCCTGGAGGGCAAATCCTCCTGGATTTTCTCGAGTTGCGGCAGGTGCTCTCGACATACGACGGGGACCTCTGGGACCCGCTCTGGTGGCCTCAGGAAAGGCCAGTCCCCATGCGAGTTGCACGTGGGCCTCTCGGGATACCTCTCCCTTCGATGCCTGCGCCTAATACCTAGTGTGGAGGCGGGGCCGGAACCGGAGGATTCCTCTCCAGTGCTGACATGGATAATGGGGTAATTCTGGTGTCTCCCCAGGGGAGTAAGTCCTCGTCTGAAATGGGAGCATGCACGTGTGCTTTCCTCCAGAGCAGTAGCAGCAGTGTCATGCTTTCCATCGCCTGGAACAAGGGATCTGTGGCTTTCCCTCGAGGCTTTCCCACGAGGCTTTCCCACAGGGCTGTCACACGTGCCACTGTGGTGGGAGTCAATTCTCGTCATGAAAGTCGAGGCAGTGCAGGGAAAACAGGTTCCGCTGGAATGGACTGAGACTTCTGGGGAACTCTTGGAATGGTGGCACGACGCTGGAGTTCCTCTCGCCTTTCCTGTGGAGAGCACCTCCTCTTGAGGTGAGAGTGGAACGCCGGGAATTCTTTCCCGACAAAGCAGCGAAATGTCCCTCATCTCGAGCTACGAGGCGGAAACGGGTCTCCTCTGGATGTGGCCGGGACCCTTGTGCTTCCTCTAGAGTGGAGACGGGTATGTCAGGCAACTTCTTGAGTTACAGCAAGGGTGTGAAGGAACTTTTGGAAGTTCCAGAGGTTAGGTTTGATTAGCTTCGGGAAGCCTCAGCGGAAATGGGCTCTTCTAGCCTGGAGGGCCATACCTCCTAGATTTTTTCGAGTTGCGGCAGGTGCTCTCGATTTACGACGGGGACCTCAGGGACTCGCTGTGGTGGCCTCAGGCAATGCCAGTCCTCATGCGAGTTGCTCGGGTGCCTCTCGGGATTCCTCTCGCTTCGATGCCGGGGCCTGAGACCTTGTGTGGCGTCGGGGCGGAACATGAGGATTCCTCTTCAGTGCTGACATGGATCTTGGGGGAACTTCTGGAGTCTCCCCAAGGGAGTAAGTCCTCGTCTCGAGAGGGGGTCATGCACGTGCGCTTTTATCCAGAACGGTAGCAGCAGTGTCTGGTTCCAGGAGCATGGATCATGAGATCTGTGGCTTTCCCGCGAGGTTTTCCAACGAGGATTTTCCACGAGGCTTTCCCACAGGGCGGTCCCAAGTGCCACTGTGGTGGGAGTCGATCCTCGGCGTGAAAGTCAAGGCAGTGCAGGGAAAACAGGTTCCTCTGGAATGGACGAAGACATCTGGGGGACTCTGGGAATGGTCGCACGACACTGGAGTTCTTCTCTCCTTTCCTGTGGAGAGCTTCTCCTCTTAAGATGCGACGGGAATGCCCCGAATTCTTTCTCGACCAAGCAGGGAAAGGATCCCTCATCTCGAGCTACGAGGCGGAAACGGGGCTCTTCTGGATGTGGCCAGGACCCTCGTGCTTCCTCTCTAGTGTAAACGGTTATGTCAGGGAACCTCGTGAGTTGAAGCAAGGGTGTGAAGGACCTTTTTGAAGTCCCAGAGTTTAGGTGTCATTAGCTTCGAGAAGCCTCAGTGGAAATGGGCATCACCTCGCCTGGAGGGCAAAACTTCCTGGATTTTATCCAGTTGTGGCAGCTGCTCTCGACTTACCACGGGGACCTCAGGGACCATCTCTGGTGGCCTCAGGAAAGGCCACTCCGTATGCGAGTTGCTCAGGGGCCTCTCGGGATTCCTGTACCATCGATCCCGGGACTCAAGACCTTGTGTGGAGTTGGGGCCGGAACCTGCGGATTCCTCCCCAGTGCTGACATGGATCTTGGGGTACTTCTGGAGTCTCCCCAGGGGAGTCAGTCATTGTCTCCAGAGGGGGTATTCACGTGTGCTGTCCTCCCGAGCTGTAGCAGCAGTGTCACGTTTCCTGTCGCGTTGATCATGGGATCTCTGGTTTTCCTTTGAGGATTTCCCACGAGGCTTTCCCAACAGGCTCTCCCACAGTGCTCTCCCACGTATCACCGAGGTGGGAGTCGAACCTCGGCTTGAAAGTCGAGGCAGTGCAGGGAAAACAGGTTCCTCTGGAATGGACTGAGACTTCTGGAGGACTCTTGGAATGGTGGAACGATGCTGTAGTTCCTCCTGCGTTTCCTGTGGAGACCGCCTCCTCTTGAGATTGGACGGGAATGCCCAGAATTCTTTCCCGACAAAGCAGTGAAAGGATCCCTCATCTCGAGCTACGAGGCGGAAACGGGGCTCCCCTGGATGTGTGCGGGACCCTCGTGCTTCCTCTCGAAGGGAGACGGGTATGTCGGGGAACTTCTTGAGTTGCAGCAAGGGTGTGAAGGAACTTTTGGAAGTTCCAGAGCTTAGATGTGATTAGCCTTGAGAAACCTCCGAGGAAATCGGCCCCATCTCTCCTGGAGGGCAAAACCTCCTGGATTTACTCGAGTTGCGGCAGGTGCTCTCGACTTACGACGGGGACCTCAGGGACACGCTCTGGTGGCCTCAGGAAAGGCCAGTCCCCATGCGAGTTGAACGGGGACCTCTCATGATTCCTCTACCTTCTATAACGGGGCCTAAGACATTGTGTGGAGTTGGGGCTGGAACCTGAGGATTCCTCTCCAGTGCTGACATGGATCTTGGGGTACTTCTTGAGTCTCCCCAGGGGAGTAAGTCCTCATCTCGAATGCGGGCATGCACGTGCCCTTTCCTCCCGAGCGGTAGCAGCAATGTCACGCTTTCGTTGCGTGGTTCAAGGGATCTGTGGCTTTCCCTCGAGGCTTTCCCACGAGGCTTTCCCACGAGGCTTTCCCACAGGGCTCACCCACGTGCCACCGTGGTGGAGTCGTACCTCGGCGAGAAAGTCGAGGCAGTGCAGGGAAAACAGGTTCCTCTGGAATGGACCTAGAATTCTGTGGGACTCTTGGAATGGTGGCACGACCCTGGAGTTCCTCTCGCCTTTCCTGTGGAGAGCGGCTCCTCTTGAGAAGCGACGGGAATGCCAAGAATTCTTTCCCGACCAAGCCGCGAAAGGATCACTCATCTCGAGGTATGAGGCGGAAACGGGCTTCTCTGAATGTGGCCGGGACCCTCGTGCTTCCTCTAGATTGGAGACGGGTATGTCAGGGAACATCTTGAGTTGCAGCAAGGGTGTGAAGGACCTTTAGGAAGTTCCAGAGGTTAGGTGTGATTAGCCTCGAGAAGCCTCAGTGGAAATGGGCCTCATCTCGCCTGGAGGGCAAAACCTCCTAGATTTTCTCGAGTTGTGGCAGGTGCTCTCGACTTACGACGGGGACCTCAGGGACCCGCTCTGGTGGCCTCAGGAAAGGCCAGTCCCAATGCGAGTTGCTCAGGGGCCTCTCGGGATTCCTCTACTTTCGATGCCGCAGCCTAAGTCCTGGTGTGGTGTCGGGCCCGGAACCTTAGGATTCCTCTCCTGTGCTGACATGGATCTTCGAGTATGTCTGGAGTCTCCCCAGGGGAGTAAGTCCTTGTCTCGAATGGCGGCATGCACGAGCGCTTTCCTCAAGACTGTACCAGCAGTGTCACGCTTCCAATCGCCTGGATCAAGGGATCTGTATCTTTCCCTCGAGGCTTTCCCCCGAGGTGTTCTCACGAGGCTATCCAACAGGGCTGTCCCACGTGCCACCATTGTGTGAGTAGATCCTCGGCGTGAAAGTCGTGGCAGTGCAAGGAAAACATGTTCCTCTTGAATGGACTGAGATATCTGGGGGACTTTGGGATAGCGGCACGGCCCTCGATTTCCCCTCGCTTTTACTGTCGAGAGCGCCTCCTCTTGAGATGCGATGGGAACCCCGGGAATTCTTTCCTGAGGAAGCATGGGAAGGATCCCTCATCTCGAGCTACAAGGTGTAAACGGGGGCTCCTCTGGATGTGGGCGGGACCCTCGTGCTTCCTCTACAGTGGAGACGGAGATGTCGGGGAATTTCCTGAGTTGCAGCAAGGGTGTGAAGGACCTTTTGGAAGTTCCAGAGGTTAGGTGTGATTAGCCTCGAGAAGCCTCAGCGGAAATGGGCCTCATCTCGCCTGGAGGGCAAAACCGCTTGGATTTTCTCGAGTTGTGGCAGGTGCTCTCGACTTAAGGCGGGGACATAAGGGACCTGCTCTGGTGGCCTCAGGACTGGCCAGTCCCCAATCGAGTTGCTCGGGGGCCTCTCGGGATTACTTTCCCGTCGATGCCCGGGCCTAAGTCCTTAGTGGAGTCGGGCCCAGAACCTGAGGATTCCTCTGCAGTGCTGACATGTATCTTCGGGTACGTCTGGAGTCTCCCCATTGGAGTAAGTCCTCGTCTCGAATGGGGGCATGCACGTGCGCTTTCCTCAAGAGCTGTAGCAGCAGTGTCATTCTTCCCATCGTCTACATCAAGTTATCTGTGCCTTTCCCTTGAGGCTTTCCCACGAGGTGTTCCCACCAGTCCTTCCCACAGGGCTGTCCCACGTGCCACCGTGTTGTGAGTCGATCCTCGGCTTGAATGTCGAGGTAGTGCAGGGAAAACAGATTCCTCTGGAATGGACTAAGACATCTAGCCGACTCTTGGAATGGTGGCACGACGCTGGAGTTCCTCTCGCCTTCCCTATGGAGAGCGCCTCCTCTTGAGATGCGAAGGGAACGCCGGGAATTCTTTCCCGACGAAGCAAGGAAAGGATCCCACATCTCGAGCAACAAAGCAGAAACGGGGCTCCTCTGGATGTGGGCGGGACCCTCGTGCTTCCTCTACAGTGGAGACCAGGATGTCGAGGAACTTCTTGAGTTGCAGCAAGGGTGTGAAGGACCTTTTGGAAGTTCCAGAGGTTAGGTGTGATTAGCCTCGAGAAGCCTCAGTGGAAATGGGCCTCATCTCGCCTGGAGGGCAAAACCTCCTGGATTTTCTCGAGTTGTGGCAGGTGCTCTCGACTTACGACGGGGACCTCAGGGACCCGCTCTGGTGGCCTCAGGAAAGGCCAGTCCCAATGCGAGTTGCTCGGGGGCCTCTCGGGATTCCTCTCCTTTCGATGCCGCAGCCTAAGTCCTTGTGAGGTGTCGGGCCCGGAACCTTAGGATTCCTCTCCTGTGCTGACATGGATCTTCGGGTATGTCTGGAGTCTCCATAGAGGAGTAAGTCCTCATCTCGAATCTGGGCATGCACGAGCGCTTTCCTCAAGACTGTACCAGCAGTGTCAGCTTCCAATCGCCTGGATCAAGGGATCTGTATCTTTCCCTCGAGGCTTTCCCACGAGGTGTTCTCACGAGGCTATCCAACAGGGCTGTCCCAAGTGCCACCATTGTGTGAGTAGATCCTCGGCGTGAAAGTCGTGGCAGTGCAAGGAAAACATGTTCCTCTTGAATGGACTGAGATATCTGGGGGACTTTGGGATAGCGGCACAACCCTCGATTTCCCCTCGCTTTTACTGTCGAGAGCACCTCCTCTTGAGATGCGACGGGAACGCCGGGAATTCTTTCCAGAGCAAGCAGCGAAAGGATCCCTCATCTCGAGCTACCAGGTGGAAACGGGGCTCCACTGGATGTGGGCGGGACCCTCGTGCTTCCTCTACAGTGGATACGGGGATGTCGGGGAACTTCTTGAGTTGCAGCAAGGGTGTGAAGGACCTTTTGGAAGTTCCAGAGTTTCGGTGTCATTAGCTTCGAGAAGCCTCAGCGGAAATGGGCCTCATCTCGCCTGGAGGGCAAAACCTCCTGGAATTTGTCGAGTTGTGGCAGGTGCTCTCGACATAAGGCGGGGAAATCAGGGACCCGCTCTGGTGGCCTCAGGACGAGCAAGTCCCCAAGCGAGTTACTCCCGGGCCTCTCCGGATTCCTTTACCGTCGATGCCGGGGACTAAGACCTTGTGTGGAGTCGGGGCCGGAACCTGAGGATTCCTCTCCAGTGCTGACATGGATCTTGGGGTATTTCTGGAGTCTCCCCAGGGGAGTCAGTCCTCGTCTCGAATGCGGGCATGCTCTTGCGCTTTCCTCCAGAGCGGTAGCAGCAGTGTCACGCAGTCCGCCGCGTGGATCAAAGGATCTATGGTTTTCCCTCGAGTCTTTCCCACGAGGCTTTCCCACGGGGCTTTCCCACAGGGTGTCCCACCTGCACACGCGGTGGGAGTCGATCCTCGGCTTGAACGTCAAGGCCGTGCAGGGAAAAAAGGATCCTCTGGAATGGACCGACACATCTGGGGGACTCTTGGAATGGTGGCACGACCCTGGAGTTCCTCTCGCCTTTCCTGTGGAGAGCGCCGCCTCTTGAGATGCGACGGGAACGCCGGGAATTCTTTCCCTACGAAACAGGGAAAGGATCCCTCATCTCGAGCTAGGAGGCGGAAACGGGGCTCCGCTGAATGTGTGCGGGACCGTCGTGCTTCCTCTCGAGTGGAGACGGCTATGTCGGGGAACTTCTTGAGTTGCAGCAAGGGTGTCAGGGACCCTTTGGAAGTTCCAGTGGTTAGATGTGATTAGCCTCGAGAAGCCTCAGCGGAAATGGGCCTCATCACGCCTGAAGGGCAAAACCACCTGGATTTTCTCGAGTTGCGGCAGGTGCTCTCGACTTACGACGGGTACCTCAGGGACCCGCTCTGGTGGCCTCAGGAAAGACCAGTCCCCATGCGAGTTCCTCGGGGCCTCTCGGGATTCCTCTCCCGTCGTTGCCGGGGCCTAAGACCTTGTGTGGAGTCGGGGCCGGGACCTGAGGATTCCTCTCCAGTGCTGACATGGATCTTGGGGTACTTCTGGAGTCTCCCCAGGGGAGTCAGTCCTCGTCTCGAATGCGGGCATGCACTTGCGCTTTCCTCCAGAGCGGTAGCAGCAGTGTCACGCAGTCCGCCGCGTGGAGCAAAGGGTCTATGGTTTTCCCTCGAGTCTTTCCCACGAGGCTTTCCCACGAGGCTTTCCCAAGGGCTGTCCCACGTGCACACGTGGTGGGAGTCGATCCTCGGCTTGAACGTCATGGCAGTGCAGGGAAAACAGTTTCCTCTGGAATGGACTGACACGTCTGGGGGACTCTTGGAATGGTGGCACGACCCTGGAGTTCCTCTCGCCTTTCCTGTGGAGAGCGCCTCCTCTTGAGATGCTACGGGAACGCCGGGAATTCTTTCCCTACGAAACAGGGAAAGGATCCCTCATCTCGAGCTAGGAGGCGGAAACGGGGCTCCGCTGGATGTGTGCGGGACCCTCGTGCTTCCTCTCGAGTGGAGACGGCTATGTCGGGGAACTTCTTGAGTTGCAGCAAGGGTGTGAAGGACCCTTTGGAAGTTCCAGTGGTTAGATGTGATTAGCCTCGAGAAGCCTCAGCGGAAATGGGCCTCATCTCGCCTGAAGGGCAAAACCTCCTGGATTTTCTCGAGTTGCGGCAGGTGCTCTCGACTTACGACGGGGACCTCAGGGACCCGCTGTGGTGGCCTCAGGAAAGGCCAGTCCCCATGCGAGTTCCTCAGGGGCCTCTCGGGTTTGCTCTACCGTCGATGCCGGGGCCTAAGACCTTGTGTGGAGTCGGGGCCGGAACCTGAGGATTCCTCTCCAGTGCTGACATGGATCTTGGGGTACTTCTGGAGTCTCCCCAGGGGAGTCAGTCCTCGTCTCGAATGCGGGCATGCACTTGTGCTTTCCTACAGAGCGGTAGCAGCAGTGTCACGCAGTCCGCCACGTGGAGCAAAGGATCTATGGTTTTCCCTCGAGTCTTTCCCACGAGGCTTTCCCACGAGGCTTTCCCCCGAGGCTTTCCCACAGGGCTGTCCCACGTGCACACGTGGTGGGAGTTGATCCTCGGCTTGAACGACAAGGCAGTGCAGGGAAAACAGGTTCCTCTGGAATGGACTGACACATCTGGGGGACTCTTGGAATGGTGGCACGTCCCTGGAGTTCCTCTCGCCTTTCCTGTGGAGAGCGCCTCCTCTTGAGATGCGACGGGAACGCCGGGAATTCTTTCCCTACGAAACAGGGAAAGGATCCCTCATCTCGAGCTAGGAGGCGGAAACGGGGCTCCGCTGGATGTGTGCGGGACCCTCGTGCTTCCTCTCGAGTGGAGACGGCTATGTCCTGGAACTTCTTGAGTTGCAGCAAGGGTGTGAAGGACCCTTTGGAAGTTCCAGTGGTTAGATGTGATTAGCCTCGAGAAGCCTCAGCGGAAATGGGCCTCATCTCGCCTGAAGGGCATAACCTCCTGGATTTTCTCGAGTTGCGGCAGGTGCTCTCGACTTACGACGGGGACCTCAGGGACCCGCTCTGGTGGCCTCAGGAAAGGCCAGTCCCCATGCGAGTTCCTTGGGGGCCTCTCGGGATTCCTCTCCCGTCGTTGCCGGGGCCTAAGACCTTGTGTGGAGTCGGGGCCGGAACCTGAGGATTCCTCTCCAGTGCTGACATGGATCTTGGGGTACTTCTGGAGTCTCCCCAGGAGAGTCAGTCCTCGCCTCAAATGCGGGCATGCACTTGCGCTTTCCTCCAGAGCGGTAACAGCAGTGTCACGCAGTCTGCCGCGTGGAGCAAAGGATCTATGGTTTTCCCTCGAGTCTTTCCCACGAGGCTTTCCCCCGAGGCTTTCCCACAGGGCTGTCCCACGTGCACACGTGGTGGGAGTCGATCCTCGGCTTGAACGACAAGGCAGTGTAGGGAAAACAGGTTCCTCTGGAATGGACTGACACATCTGGGGGACTCTTGGAATGGTGGCACGACCCTGGAGTTCCTCTCGCCTTTCCTGTGGAGAGCGCCTCCTCTTGAGATGCGACGGGAACGCCGGGAATTCTTTCCCTACGAAACAGGGAAAGGATCCCTCATCTCGAGCTCGGAGGCGGAAACGGGGCTCCGCTGGATGTGTGCGGGACCCTCGTGCTTCCTCTCGAGTGGAGACGGGTATGTCGGGGAACTTCTTGAGTTGCAGCAAGGGTGTGAAGGACCCTTTGGAAGTTCCAGTGTTTAGCTGTGATTAGCCTCGAGAAGCCTCAGCGGAAATGGGCCTCATGTCGCCTGAAGGGCAAAACCTCCTGGATTTTCTCGAGTTGCGGCAGGTGCTCTCGACTTACGACGGGGACCTCAGGGACCTGCTCTGGTGGCTTCAGGAAAGGCCAATCCCCATGCGAGTTCCTCGGGGGCCTCTCGGGATTCCTCTCCCGTCGTTGCCGGGGCCTAAGACCTTGTGTGGAGTCGGGGCCGGAACCTGAGGATTCCTCTCCAGTGCTGACATGGATCTTGGGGTACTTCTGGAGTCTCCCCAGGGGAGTCAGTCCTCGTCTCGAATGCGGGCATGCACTTGCGCTTTCCTCCAGAGCGGTAGCAGCAGTGTCACGCATTCCACCGCGTGGATCAAAGGATCTATGGTTTTCACTCGAGTCTTTCCCACGAGGCTTTCCGACGAGGCTTTCCCACAGGGCTGTCCCACGTGCCACCGTTGTGGGAGTCGATCCTCGGCATGAACGTCCAGGCAGTGCAGGGAAAACAGGTTCCTCTGGAATGGACTGACACATCTGGGGGACTCTTGGAATGGTGGCACGACCCTGGAGTTCCTCTCGCCTTTCCTGTGGAGAGCGCCTCCTCTTGAGATGCGACGGGAACGCCGGGAATTCTTTCCCTACGAAACAGGGAAAGCATCCCTCATCTCGAGCTAGGAGGCGGAAACGGGGCTCCCCTGGATGTGTGCGGGACCCTCGTGCTTCCTCTCGAGTGCAGACGGCTATGTCGGGGAACTTCTTGAGTTGCAGCAAGGGTGTGAAAGACCCTTTGGAATTCCAGTGGTTAAATGTGATTAGCCTCGAGAAGCCTCAGCGGAAATGGGCCTCATCTCGCCTGAAGGGCAAAACCTCCTGGATTTTCTTGAGTTGCGGCAGGTGCTCTCGACTTACGACGGGGACCTCAGGGACCCGCTGTGGTGGCCTCAGGAAAGGCCAGTCCCCATGCGAGTTCCTCAGGGGCCTCTCGGGTTTGCTCTACCGTCGATGCCAGGGCATAAGTCCTTGTGTGGAGTCGGGGCCGGAACCTGAGGATTCCTCTCCAGTGCTGACATGGATCTTGGGGTACTTCTGGAGTCTCCCCAGGGGAGTCAGTCCTCGTCTCGAATGCGGGCATGCACTTGCGCTTTCCTCCAGAGCGGTAGCAGCAGTGTCACGCAGTCCGCCGCGTGGAGCAATGGATCTATGGTTTTCCCTCGAGTCTTTCCCACGAGGCTTTCCCCCGAGGCTTTCCCACAGGGCTGTCCCACGTGCACACGTGGTGGGAGTCGAGCCTCGGCTTGAACGTCATGGCAGTGCAGGGAAAACAGGTTCCTCTAGAATGGACTGACACATCTGGGGGACTCTTGGAATGGTGGCACGACCCTGGAGTTCCTCTCGCCTTTCCTGTAGAGAGCGCCTCCTCTTGAGATGCGACGGGAACACCAGGAATTCTTTCCCTACGAAACAGGGAAAGGATCCCTCATCTCGAGCTAGGAGGCGGAAACGGGGCTCCGCTGGATGTGTGCGGGACCCTCGTGCTTCCTCTCGAGTGGAGACGGCTATGTCGGGGAACTTCTTGAGTTGCAGCAAGGGTGTGAAGGACCCTTTGGAAGTTCCAGTGGTTAGATGTGATTAGCCTCGAAAAGCCTCAGAGGAAATGGGCCTCATCTCGCCTGAAGGGCAAAACCTCCTGGATTTTCTCGAGTTGCGGCAGGTGCTCTCGACTTACGACGGGGACCTCAGGGACCCGCTCTGGTGGCCTCAGGAAAGGCCAGTCCCCATGCGAGTTCCTCCGGGGCCTCTCGGGATTGCTCTCCCGTTGATGCCGGGGCCTAAGACCTTGTGTGGAGTTGGGGCCGGAACCTGAGGATTCCTCTCCAGTGCTGACATGGATCTTTGGGTACTTCTGGGGTCTCCCCAGGGGAGTCAGTCCTCGTCTCAAATGCGGGCATGGACTTGCGCTTTCCTCCAGAGCGGTAGCAGCAGTGTCACGCAGTCCGCCGCGTGGAGCAAATGATCTATGGTTTTCCCTCGAGTCTTTCCCACGAGGCTTTCCCACGAGGTTTTCCCACAGGGCTGTCCCACGTGCACAGGTGGTGGGAGTCGATCCTCGGCTTCAACGTCAAGGCAGTGCAGGGAAAACAGGTTCCTCTGGAATGGACTGACACATCTGGGGGACTCTTGGAATGGTGGCACGACCCTGGAGTTCCTCTCGCCTTTCCTGTGGAGAGCGCCTCCTCTTGAGATGCGACGGGAACGCCGGGAATTCTTTCCCTACGAAACAGGGAAAGGATCCCTCATCTCGAGCTAGGAGGCGGGAACGGGGCTCCCCTGGATGTGTGCGGGACCCTCGTGCTTCCTCTCGAGTGCAGACGGCTATGTTGGGGAACTTCTTGAGTTGCAGCAAGGGTGTGAAGGACCCTTTGGAAGGTCCAGTGGTTAGATGTGATTAGCCTGGAGAACCCAGTTCCAGTGGTTAGATGTGATTAGCCTCGAGAAGCCTCAGCGGAAATGGGCCTCATCTCGCCTGGAGGGCAAAACCTCCGGGATTTTCTCGAGTTGCGGCAGGTGCTCTCGACTTACGACGGGGACCTCAGGGATCCGCTCTGGTGGCCTCAGGAAAGGCCAGTCCCCATGCGAGTTCCTCGGGGGCCTCTCGGGATTCCTCTCCCGTAGATGCCGGGGCCTAAGACCTTGTGTGGAGTCGGGGACGGAACCTGACGATTCCTCTCCAGTGCTGACATGAATCTTGGGGTACTTCTGGAGTCTCCCCAGGGGAGTCAGTCCTCGTCTCGAATGCGGGCATGCACTTGCGCTGTCCTCCAGAGCGGTAGCAGCAGTGTCACGCGTTCCACCGCGTGGATCAAACGATCTATGGTTTTCCCTCGAGTCTTTCCCACGAGGCTTTCCCACGAGGCTTTCCCACAAGTCTGTCCCACGTGCCACCGTTGTGGGAGTCGATCCTCGGCATGAACGTCCAGGCAGTGCAGGGAAGACAGGTTCCTCTGGAATGGACTGACACATCTGGGGGACTCTTGGAATGGTGGCACGACCCTGGAGTTCCTCTCGCCTTTCCTGTGGAGAGCGCCTCCTCTTGAGAAGCGACGGGAACGCCGGGAATTCTTTCCCTACGAAACAGGGAAAGGATCCCTCATCTCGAGCTAGGAGGCGGAAACGGGGCGCCCCTGGATGTGTGCGGGACCCTCGTGCTTCCTCTCGAGTGGAGACGGGTATGTCGGGGAACTTCTTGAGTTGCAGCAAGGGTGTGAAGGACCCTTTGGAAGTTCCAGTGGTTAGAAGTGATTAGCCGGGAGAAGCCAGTTCCAGTGGTTAGATGTGATTAGCCTCGAGAAGCCTCAGCGGAAATGGGCCTCGTCTCGCCTGGAGGGCAAAACCTCCTGGATTTTCTCGAGTTGCGGCAGGTGCTCTCGACTTTCGACGGGGACCTCAGGGACCGCTCTGGTGGACTCAGGAAAGGCCAGTCCCCATGCGAGTTCCTCGGGGGCCTCTCGGGATTCCTCTCCCGTCGATACCGGGGCCTAAGACCTTGTGTAGTCGGGGCCGGAACCTGAGGATTCCTCTCCAGTGCTGACATGCATCTTGGGGTACTTCTGGAGTCTCCCCACAGGAGTCAGTCCTCGTCTCGAATGCGGGCATGCAGTTGGGCTTTCCTCCAGAGCGGTAGCAGCAGTGTCACCAAGTCCGCCTCGTGGATCAAAGCATCTATTTTTTTCCCTCGAGCCTTTCCCACGAGGCTTTCCCACAGGGCTGTCCCACGTGCACACGTGGTGGGAGTCGATCCTCGGCTTGAACGTCAAGGCAGTGCAGGGAAAACAGGTTCCTCTGAAATGGACTGACACATCTGGGGGACTCTTGGAATGGTGGCACGACCCTGGAGTTCCTCTCGCCTTTCCTGTGGAGAGCGCCTCCTCTTGAGATGCGACGGGAACGCCGGGAATTCTTTCCCTACGAAAGAGGGAAAGGATCCATCATCTCCAGCTAGGAGGCGGAATCGGGGCTCCCCTACATGTGTGCGTGACCCTCGTTCTTCCTCTCGAGTGGAGACGGGTATGTCGGGGAACTTCTTGAGTTGCAGCAAGGGTGTGAAGGACCCTTTGGAAGTTCCAGTGGTTAGATGTGATTAGCCTGAAGAAGCCAGTTCCAGTGGTTAGATGTGATTAGCCTCGAGAAGCCTCAGCGGAAATGGGCCTCATCTCGCCTGGAGGGCAAAACCTCCTGGATTTTCTCGATTGCGGCAGGTGTTCTCGACTTACGAAGGGGACCTCAGGAACCCGCTCTGGTGGCCTCAGGAAAGGCCAGTCCCCATGCGAGTTCCTCGGGGGCCTCTCGGGATTCCTCTCCCGTCGATGCCGGGCCTAAGACCTTGTGTGGAGTCGGGGCCGGAACCTGAGGATTTCTCTCCATTGCTGACATGGATCTTGGGGTACTTCTGGAGTCTCCCCAGGGGAGTCAGTCCTCGTCTCGAATGCGGGCATGCACTTGCGCTTTCCTCCAGAGCGGTAGCAGCAGTGTCACGCATTCCACCGCGTGGATCAAAGGATCTATGGTTTTCCCTCGATTCTTTCCCACGAGGCTTTCCCACGAGGCTTTCCCACAGGGCTGTCCCATGTGCAAACGTGGTGGGAGTCGATCTTCGGCTTGAAAGTCATGGCAGTGCAGGGAAAACAGGTTCCGCTGGAATGGACTGACACATCTGGGGGACTCTTGGAATGGTGGCACGACCCTGGAGTTCCTCTCGCCTTTCGTGTGGAGAGCGCCTCCTCTTGAGATGCGACGGGAACGACGGGAATTCTTTCCCTACAAAACAGGGAAAGCATCCCTCATCTCGAGCTAGGAGGCGGAAACGGGGCTCCCCTGGATGTGTGCGGGACCCTCGTGCTTCCTCTCGAGTGCAGACGGCTATGTCGGGGAACTTCTTGAGTTGCAGCAAGGGTGTGAAAGACCCTTTGGAATTCCAGTGGTTAAATGTGATTAGCCTCGAGAAGCCTCAGCGGAAATGGGCCTCATCTCGCCTGAAGGGCAAAACCTCCTGGATTTTCTCGAGTTGCGGCAGGTGCTCTCGACTTACGACGGGGACCTCAGGGACCCGCTCTGGTGGCCTCAGGAAAGGCCAGTCCCCATGCGAGTTCCTCAGGGGCCTCTCGGGTTTGCTCTACCGTCGATGCCAGGGCATAAGTCCTTGTGTGGAGTCGGGGCCGGAACCTGAGGATTCCTCTCCAGTGCTGACATGGATCTTGGGGTACTTCTGGAGTCTCCCCAGGGGAGTCAGTCCTCGTCTCGAATGCGGGCATGCACTTGCGCTTTCCTCCAGAGCGGTAGCAGCAGTGTCACGCAGTCTGCCGCGTGGAGCAAAGGATCTATGGTTTTCCCTCGAGTCTTTCCCACGAGGCTTTCCCACGAGGCTTTCCCACAGGGCTGTCCCACGTGCACACGTGGTGGGAGTCGAGCCTCGGCTTGAACGTCATGGCAGTGAAGGGAAAACAGGTTCCTCTAGAATGGACTGACACATCTGGGGGACTCTTGGAATGGTGGCACGACCCTGGAGTTCCTCTCGCCTTTCCTGTAGAGAGCGCCTCCTCTTGAGATGCGACGGGAACACCAGGAATTCTTTCCCTACGAAACAGGGAAAGGATCCCTCATCTCGAGCTAGGAGGCGGAAACGGGGCTCCGCTGGATGTGTGCGGGACCCTCGTGCTTCCTCTCGAGTGGAGACGGCTATGTCGGGGAACTTCTTGAGTTGCAGCAAGGGTGTGAAGGACCCTTTGGAAGTTCCAGTGGTTAGATGTGATTAGCCTCGAAAAGCCTCAGCGGAAATGGGCCTCATCTCGCCTGAAGGGCAAAACCTCCTGGATTTTCTCGAGTTGCGGCAGGTGCTCTCGACTTACGACGGGGACCTCAGGGACCCGCTCTGGTGGCCTCAGGAAAGGCCAGTCCCCATGCGAGTTCCTCCGGGGCCTCTCGGGATTGCTCTCCCGTTGATGCCGGGGCCTAAGACCTTGTGTGGAGTTGGGGCCGGAACCTGAGGATTCCTCTCCAGTGCTGACATGGATCTTTGGGTACTTCTGGGGTCTCCCCAGGGGAGTCAGTCCTCGTCTCAAATGCGGGCATGGACTTGCGCTTTCCTCCAGAGTGGTAGCAGCAGTGTCACGCAGTCCGCCGCGTGGAGCAAATGATCTATGGTTTTCCCTCGAGTCTTTCCCACGAGGCTTTCCCACGAGGCTTTCCCACAGGGCTGTCCCACGTGCACAGGTGGTGGGAGTCGATCCTCGGCTTCAACGTCAAGGCAGTGCAGGGAAAACAGGTTCCTCTGGAATGGACTGACACATCTGGGGGACTCTTGGAATGGTGGCACGACCCTGGAGTTCCTCTCGCCTTTCCTGTGGAGAGCGCCTCCTCTTGAGATGCGACGGGAACGCCGGGAATTCTTTCCCTACGAAACAGGGAAAGGATCCCTCATCTCGAGCTAGGAGGCGGGAACGGGGCTCCCCTGGATGTGTGCGGGACCCTCGTGCTTCCTCTCGAGTGCAGACGGCTATGTTGGGGAACTTCTTGAGTTGCAGCAAGGGTGTGAAGGACCCTTTGGAAGTTCCTGTGGTTAGATGTGATTAGCCTGGAGAACCCAGTTCCAGTGGTTAGATGTGATTAGCCTCGAGAAGCCTCAGCGGAAATGGGCCTCATCTCGCCTGGAGGGCAAAACATCCGGGATTTTCTCGAGTTGCGGCAGGTGCTCTCGACTTACGACGGGGACCTCAGGGATCCGCTCTGGTGGCCTCAGGAAAGGCCAGTCCCCATGCGAGTTCCTCGGGGGCCTCTCGGGATTCCTCTCCCGTAGATGCCGGGGCCTAAGACCTTGTGTGGAGTCGGGGACGGAACCTGACGATTCCTCTCCAGTGCTGACATGAATCTTGGGGTACTTCTGGAGTCTCCCCAGGGGAGTCAGTCCTCGTCTCGAATGCGGGCATGCACTTGCGCTGTCCTCCAGAGCGGTAGCAGCAGTGTCACGCGTTCCACCGCGTGGATCAAACGATCTATGGTTTTCCCTCGAGTCTTTCCCACGAGGCTTTCCCACGAGGCTTTCCCACAAGTCTGTCCCACGTGCCACCGTTGTGGGAGTCGATCCTCGGCATGAACGTCCAGGCAGTGCAGGGAAGACAGGTTCCTCTGGAATGGACTGACACATCTGGGGGACTCTTGGAATGGTGGCACGACCCTGGAGTTCCTCTCGCCTTTCCTGTGGAGAACGCCTCCTCTTGAGAAGCGACGGGAACGCCGGGAATTCTTTCCCTACGAAACAGGGAAAGGATCCCTCATCTCGAGCTAGGAGGCGGAAACGGGGCGCCCCTGGATGTGTGCGGGACCCTCGTGCTTCCTCTCGAGTGGAGACGGGTATGTCGGGGAACTTCTTGAGTTGCAGCAAGGGTGTGAAGGACCCTTTGGAAGTTCCAGTGGTTAGATGTGATTAGCCTCGAGAAGCCTCAGCGGAAAAGGGCCTCATCTCGCCTGAAGGGCAAAACCTCCTGGATTTTCTCGAGTTGCGGCAGGTGCTCTCGACTTACGACGGGTACCTCCGGGACCCGCTCTGGTGGCCTCAGGAAAGGCCTGTCCCCATGCGAGTTCCTCGCGGGCCTCTCGGGATTCCACTCCCGTCATTGCCGGGGCCTAAGACCTTGTGTGGAGTCGGGGCCGGAACCTGAGGATTCCTCTCCAGTGCTGACATGGATCTTGGGGTACTTCTGGAGTCTCCCCAGGGGAGTCAGTCCTCGTCTCGAATGCGGGCATGCACTTGCGCTTTCCTCCAGAGCGGTAGCAGCAGTGTCACGCAGTCCGCCGCGTGGAGCAAAGGATCTATGGTTTTCCCTCGAGTCTTTCCCACGAGGCTTTCCCACGAGGCTTTCCCAAGAGGCTTTCCCACAGGGCTGTCCCACGTGCACACGTGGTGGGAGTCGATCCTCGGCTTGAACGTCAAGGCAGTGCAGGGAAAACAGGTTCCTCTGTAATGGACCTACACATCTGGGGGACTCTTGGAATGGTGGCACGACCCTGCAGTTCCTCTCGCCTTTCCTGTGGAGAGCGCCTCCTCTTGAGATGCGACGGGAACGCCGGGAATTCTTTCCCTACGAAACAGTGAAAGGATCCCTCATCTCGAGCTAGGAGGCGGAAACGGGGCTTCGCTGGATGTGTGCGTGACCCTCGTGCTTCCTCTCGAGTGGAGACGGCTATGTCGGGGAACTTCTTGAGTTGCACAAGGGTGTGAAGGACCCTTTGGAAGTTCCAGTGGTTAGATGTGATTAGACGCGAGAGGCCTCATCGGAAATGGGCCTTATCTCACCTGAAGGGCAAAACCTCCTGGATTTTCTCGAGTTCCGGCAGGTGCTCTCGACTTACGACGGGGACCTCAGGGACCCGCTCTAGTGGCCTCAGGAAAGGCCAGTCCCCATGCGAGTTCCTCGGGGGCCTCTCGGGAATCCTCTCCAGTCGTTGCCGGGGACTAAGACCTTGTGTGGAGTCGGGGCCGGAACCTGAGTATTCCTCTTCAGTGCTGACATGGATCTTGGGGTACTTCTGAACTCCCCAGGAGAGTCAGTCCTCGCCTCAAATGCGGGCATGCACTTGCGCTTTCCTCCAGAGCAGTAACAGCAGTGTCACGCAGTCTGCCGCGTGGAGCAAAGGATCTATGGTTTTCCCTCGAGTCTTTCCCACGAGGCTTTCCCCCGAGGCTTTCCCACAGGGCTGTCCCACGTGCACACGTGGTGGGAGTCCATCCTCGGCTTGAACGACAAGGCAGTGCAGGGAAAACAGGTTCCTCTGGAATGGACTGACACATCTGGGGGACTCTTGGAATGGTGGCACGACCCTGGAGTTCCTCTCGCCTTTCCTGTGGAGAGCGCCTCCTCTTGAGATGCGACGGGAACGCCGGGAATTCTTTCCCTACGAAACAGGGAAAGGATCCCTCATCTCGAGCTAGGAGGCGGAAACGGGGCTCCGCTGGATGTGTGCGGAACCCTCGTGCTTCCTCTCGAGTGGAGACGGCTATGTCGGGGAACTTCTTGAGTTGCAGCAAGGGTGTGAAGGACCCTTTGGAAGTTCCAGTGGTTAGATGTGATTAGCCTCGAGAAGCCTCAGCGGAAATGGGCCTCATCTCGCCTGAAGGCAAAACCTCCTGGATTTTCTCGAGTTGCGGCAGGTGCTCTCGACTTACGACGGGGACCTCAGGGACCCGCTGTGGTGGCCTCAGGAAAGGCCAGTCCCCATGCGAGTTCCTCAGGGGCCTCTCGGGTTTGCTCTACCATCGATGCCAGGGCCTAAGACCTTGTGTGGAGTCGGGGACGGAACCTGAGGATTCCTCTCCAGTGCTGACATGGATCTTGGGTACTTCTGGAGTCTCCCCAGGGGAGTCAGTCCTCGTCTCGAATGGGGGCATGCAATTGCGCTTTCCTCCAGAGTGGTAGCAGCAGTGTCACGCAGTCCGCCGCGTGGAGCAATGGATCTATGGTTTTCCCTCGAGTCTTTCCCACGAGGCTTTCCCACGAGGCTTTCCCACAGGGCTGTCCCACGTGCACACGTGGTGGGAGTCGATCCTCGGCTTGAACGTCAAGGCAGTGCAGGGAAAACAGGTTCCTCTGGAATGGACTGACACATCTGGGGGACTCTTGGAATGGTGGCACGACCCTGGAGTTCCTCTCGCCTTTCCTGTGGAGAGCGCCTCCTCTTGAGATGCGACGGGAACGCCGGGAATTCTTTCCCTACGAAACAGGGAAAGGATCCCTCATCTCGAGCAAGGAGGCGGAAACGGGGCTCCGCTGGATGTGTGCGGGACCCTCGTGCTTCCTCTCGAGTGGAGACGGCAATGTCGGGGAACTTCTTGTGTTGCAGCAAGGGTGTGAAGTACCCTTTGGAAGTTCCAGTGGTAAGATGTGATTAGCCTCGAGAAGCCTCAGCGGAAATGGGCCTCATCTGGCCTGAAGGGCATAACCTCCTGGATTTTATCGAGTTGCGGCAGGTGCTCTCGACTTACGACGGGGACCTCAGGGACCCGCTCTGGTGGCCTCAGGAAAGGCCAGTCCCCATGCGAGTTCCTCGGGGGCCTCTCGGGATTCCTCTCCAGGCGTTGCCGGGGCCTAAGACCTTGTGTGGATTCGGGGCCGGAACCTGAGGATTCCTCTCCAGTGCTGACATGGATCTTGGGGTACTTCTGGAGTCTTCCCAGGGTATTCAGTCCTCGTCTCGAATGCGGGCATGCACTTGCGCTTTCCTCCAGAGCGGTAGCAGCAGTGTCACGCAGTCCGCCGCGTGGAGCAAAGGATCTATTGTTTTCCCTCGAGTCTTTCCCACGAGGCTTTCCCACGAGGCTTTCCCACAGGGCTGTCCCACGTGCACACGTGGTGGGAGTCGATCCTCGGCTTCAACGTCAAGGCAGTGAAGGGAAAACAGGTTCCTCTGGAATGGACTGACACATCTGGGGGACTCTTGGAATGGTGGCACCGCCCTGGAGTTCCTCTCGCCTTTCCTGTGGAGAGCGCCTCCTCTTGAGATGCGACGGGAACGCCGGGAATTCTTTCCCTAGGAAACAGGGAAAGGATCCCTCATCTCGAGCTAGGAGGCGGAAACGAGGCTCCGCTGGATGTGTGCGGACCCTCGTGCTTCCTCTCGACTGGAGACGGCTATGTCGGGGAACTTCTTGAGTTGCAGCAAGGGTGTGAAGGACCCTATGGAAGTTCCAGTGGTTAGAGGAGTGATTAGCCTCGAGAAGCCTCAGCGGAAATGGGCCTCATCTCACCTGAAGGACAACACCTCCTGGATTTTCTCGAGTTGCGGCAGGTGCTCTCGACTTATGACGGGGACCTCAGGGACCCGCTGTGGTGGCCTCAGGAAAGGCCAGTCCCCATGCGAGTTCCTCAGGGGCCTCTCGGGTTTGCTCTACCGTCGATGCCAGGGCCTAAGACCTTGTGTGGAGTCGGGGACGGAACCTGAGGATTCCTCTCCAGTGCTGACATGGATCTTGGGGTACTTCTGGAGTCTCCCCAGGGGAGTCAGTCCTCGTCTCGAATGCGGGCATGCACTTGCGCTTTCCTCCAGAGCGGTAGCAGCAGTGTCACGCAATCCGCCGCGTGGAGCAAAGGATCTATGGTTTTCCCTCGAGTCTTTCCCACGAGGCTTTCCCACGACGCTTTCCCACAGGGCTGTCCCACGTGCACACGTGGTGGGAGTCGATCCTCGGCTTCAACGTCAAGGCAGTGCAGGGAAAACAGGTTCCTCTGGAATGGACTGACACATCTGGGGGACTCTTGGAATGGCGGCACGACCCTGGAGTTCCTCTCGCCTTTCCTGTGGAGAGCGAATCCTCTTGAGATGCGACGGGAACGCCGGGAATTCTTTCCCTACGAAACAGGGAAAGGATCCCTCATCTCGAGCTAGGAGGCGGAAACGGGGCGCCCCTGGATGTGTGCGGGACCCTCTTGCTTCCTCTCGAGTGGAGACGGCTATGTTGGGGAACTTCTTGAGTTGCAGCAAGGGTGTGAAGGACCCTTTGGAAGTTCCAGTGGTTAGAAGTGATTAGCCTGGAGAAGCCAGTTCCAGTGGTTAGATATGATTAGCCTCGAGAAGCCTCAGCGGAAATGGGCCTCATCTCGCCTGGAGGGCAAAACCTCCTGGATTTTCTCGATTGCGGCAGGTGTTCTCGACTTACGAAGGGGACCTCAGGAACCCGCTCTGGTGGCCTCAGGAAAGGCCAGTCCCTATGCGAGTTCCTCGGGGGCCTCTCGGGATTCCTCTCCCGTCGATGCCGGGCCTAAGACCTTGTGTGGAGTCGGGGCCGGAACCTGAGGATTTCTCTCCATTGCTGACATGGATCTTGGGGTACTTCTGAAGTCTCCCCAGGGGAGTCAGTCCTCGTATCGAATGCGGGCATGCACTTGCGCTTTCCTCCAGAGCGGTAGCAGCAGTGTCACGCAATCCGCCGCGTGGAGCAAAGGATCTATGGTTTTCCCTCGAGTCTTTCCCACGAGGCTTTCCCACGACGCTTTCCCACAGGACTGTCCCACGTGCACACGTGGTGGGAGTCGATCCTCGGCTTGAACGTCAAGGCAGTGCAGGGAAAACAGGTTCCTCTGGAATGGACTGACACATCTGCGGACTCTTGGAATGGTGACACGACCCTGGAGTGCCTCTCGACTTTCCTGTGGAGAGCGCCTCCTCTTGAGATGCGACGGGAACGCCGGGAATTCTTTCCCTACGAAACAGGGAAAGGATCCCTCATCTCGAGCTAGGAGGCGGAAACGGGGCTCCCCTGGATGTGTTCGGGACCCTCGTGCTTCCTCTCGAGTGGAGACGGGTATGTCGGGGAACTTCTTGAGTTGCAGCAAGGGTGTGAAGGACCCTTTGGAAGTTCCAGTGGTTAGATGTGATTAGCCTCGAGAAGCCTCAGCGGAAATGGGCCTCATCTCGCCTGGAGGGCAAAACCTCCTGGATTTTCTCGAGTTGCGGCAGGTGCTCTCGACTTACGACGGGGCCCTCAGGGACCCGCTCTGGTGGCCTCAGGAAAGGCCAGTCCCCATGCGAGTTCCTCGGGGGCCTCTCGGGATTCCTCTCCCGTTGATGCCGGGGCCTAAGACCTTGTGTGGAGTCGGGGCTGGAACCTGAGGATTCCTCTCCAGTGCTGACATGGATCTTGGGGTACTTCTGGAGTCTCCGCAGGGGAGTCAGTCCTCGTCTCGAATGCGGGCATGCACTTGCGCTTTCCTCCAGAGCGGTAGCAGCAGTGTCACACAGTCCACGGCGTGGATCAAAGGATCTATGGTTTTCCCTCGAATTTTTCCCACGAGGCTTTCCCACGAGGCTTTCCCACAGGGCTGTCCCACGTGCACACGTGGTGGGAGTCGATCCTCGGCTTGAACGTCAAGGCAGTGCAGGGAAAACCGGTTCCTCTGGAATGGACTGACACATCTGGGGGACTCTTGGAATGGTGGCACGACCCTGGAGTTCCTCTCGCCTTTCCTGTGGAGAGCGCCTCCTCTTGAGATGCGACGGGAACGCCGGGAATTCTTTCCCTACGAAACAGGGAAAGGATCCCTCATCTCTAGCAAGGAGACGGAAACGGGGCTCCCCTGGATGTGTGCGGGACCCTCGTGCTTCCTCTCGAGTGGAGACGGGTATGTCGGGGACCTTCTTGAGTTGCAGCACGGGTGTGAAGGACCCTTTGGAATTTCCAGGGGTTAGATGTGATTAGCCTCGAGAAGCCTCAGCGGAAATGGGCCTCATCTCGCCTGGAGGGCAAAACCTCCTGGATTTTCTCGAGTTGCGGCAGGTGCTCCGACTTACGACGGGGACCTCAGGGACCCGCTCTGGTGGCCTCAGGAAAGGCCAGTCCCCATGCGAGTTCCACGGGGGCCTCTCGGGATTCCTCTCCCGTCGATGCCGGGGCCTAAGACCTTGTGTGGAGTCGGGGCCGGAACCTGAGGATTCCTCTCCAGTGCTGACATGGATCTTGGGGTACTTCTGGAGTCTCCCCAGGGGAGTCAGTCCTCGTCTCGAATGCGGGCATGCGCTTGCGCTTTCCTCCAATGCAGTAGCAGCAGTGTCACGCAATCCGCCGCGTGGAGCAAACGATCTATGGTTTTCCCTCGAGTCTTTCCCACGAGGCTTTCCCACGACGCTTTCCCACAGGGCTGTCCCACGTGCACACGTGGTGGGAGTCGATCCTCGGCTTCAACGTCAAGGCAGTGCAGGGAAAACAGGTTCCTCTGGAATGGACTGACACATCTGGGGGACTCTTGGAATGGCGGCACGACCCTGGAGTTCCTCTCGCCTTTCCTGTGGAGAGCGCCTCCTCTTGAGATGCGACGGGAACGCCGGGAATTCTTTCCCTACGAAACAGGGAAAGGATCCCTCATCTCGAGCTAGGAGGCGGAAACGGGGCGCCCCTGGATGTGTGCGGGACCCTCTTGCTTCCTCTCGAGTGGAGACGGGTATGTCGGGGAACTTCTTGAGTTGCAGCAAGGGTGTGAAGGACCCTTTGGAAGTTCCAGTGGTTAGAAGTGATTAGCCTGGAGAAGCCAGTTCCAGTGGTTAGATATGATTAGCCTCGAGAAGCCTCAGCGGAAATGGGCCTCATCTCGCCTGGAGGGCAAAACCTCCTGGATTTTCTCGAGTTGCGGCAGGTGCTCTCGACTTACGACGGGGCCCTCAGGGACCCGCTCTGGTGGCCTCAGGAAAGGCCAGTCCCCATGCGAGTTCCTCGGGGGCCTCTCGGGATTCCTCTCCCGTCGATGCCGGGGCCTAAGACCTTGTGTGGAGTCGGGGCCGGAACCTGAGGATTCCTCTCCAGTGCTGACATGGATCTTGGGGTACTTCTGGAGTCTCCCCAGGGGAGTCAGTCCTCGTCTCGAATGCGGGCATGCACTTGCGCTTTCCTCCAGAGCGGTAGCAGCAGTGTCACACAGTCCACGGCGTGGATCAAAGGATCTATGGTTTTCCCTCGAGTTTTTCCCACGAGGCTTTCCCACGAGGCTTTCCCACAGGGCTGTCCCACGTGCACACGTGGTGGGAGTCGATCCTCGGCTTGAACGTCAAGGCAGTGCAGGGAAAACCGGTTCCTCTGGAATGGACTGACACATCTGGGGGACTCTTGGAATGGTGGCACGACCCTGGAGTTCCTCTCGCCTTTCCTGTGGAGAGCGCCTCCTCTTGAGATGCGACGGGAACGCCGGGAATTCTTTCCCTACGAAACAGGGAAAGGATCCCTCATCTCTAGCAAGGAGACGGAAACGGGGCTCCCCTGGATGTGTGCGGAACCCTCGTGCTTCCTCTCGAGTGGAGACGGGTATGTCGGGTAACTTCTTGAGTTGCAGCAAGGGTGTGAAGGACCCTTTGGAAGTTCCAGGGGTTAGATGTGATTAGCCTCGAGAAGCCTCAGCGGAAATGGTCCTCATCTCGCCTGGAGGGCAAAACCTCCTGGATTTTCTCGAGTTGCGGCAGGTGCTCCGACTTACGACGGGGACCTCAGGGACCCGCTCTGGTGGCCTCAGGAAAGGCCAGTGCCCATGCGAGTTCCACGGGGGCCTCTCGTGATTCCTCTCCCGTCGATGCCGGGGCCTAAGACCTTGTGTGGATTCGAGGCCGGAACCTGAGGATTCCTCTCCAGTGCTGACATGGATCTTGGGGTACTTCTGGAGTCTCCCCAGGGGAGTCAGTCCTCGTCTCGAATGCGGGCATGCGCTTGCGCTTTCCTCCAGAGCGGTAGCAGCAGTGTCACACAGTCCACGGCGTGGATCAAAGGATCTATGGTTTTCCCTCGAGTCTTTCCCACGAGGCTTTCCCACGAGGCTTTCCCACAGGGCTGTCCCACGTGCACACGTGGTGGGAGTCCATCCTCGGCTTGAACGAGAAGGCAGTGCAGGGAAAACAGGTTCCTCTGGAATGGACTGACATATTTGCGGGACTCTTGGAATGGTGGCACGACCCTGGAGTTCCTCTCGCCTTTCCTGTGGAGAGCGCCTCCTCTTGAGATGCGACGGGAACGCCGGGAATGCTTTCCCTACGAAACAGGGAAAGGATCCCTCATCTCGAGCTAGGAGGCGGAAACGGGGCGCCCCTGGATGTGTGCGGGACCCCACGTGCTTCCTCTCGAGTGGAGACGGGTATGTCGGGGAACTTCTTGAGTTGCAGCAAGGGTGTGAAGGACCCTTTGGAAGTTCCAGTGGTTAGAAGTGATTAGCCTGGAGAAGCCAGTTCAGTGGTTAGATATGATTAGCCTCGAGAAGCCTCAGCGGAAATGGGCCTCATCTCGCCTGGAGGGCAAAACCTCCTGGATTTTCTCGATTGCGGCAGGTGTTCTCGACTTACGAAGGGGACCTCAGGAACCCGCTCTGGTGGCCTCAGGAAAGGCCAGTCCCTATGCGAGTTCCTCGGGGGCCTCTCGGGATTCCTCTCCCGTCGATGCCGGGCCTAAGACCTTGTGTGGAGTCGGGGCCGGAACCTGAGGATTTCTCTCCATTGCTGACATGGATCTTGGGGTACTTCTGGAGTCTCCCCAGGGGAGTCAGTCCTCGTCTCGAATGCGGGCATGCACTTGCGCTTTCCTCCAGAGCGGTAGCAGCAGTGTCACGCAGTCCGCCCCGTGGATCAAAGGATCTATGGTTTTCCCTCGAGTCTTTCCCACGAGGCTTTCCCACGAGTCTTTCCCTCGAGTCTTTCCCACGAGGCTTTCCCACGAGACTTTCCCACAGGGCTGTCCCACGTGCACACGTGGTGGGAGTCGATCCTCGGCTTGAACGTCAAGGCAGTGCAGGGAAAACAGGTTCCTCTGGAATGGACTGACACATCTGCGGACTCTTGGAATGGTGACACGACCCTGGAGTGCCTCTCGACTTTCCTGTGGAGAGCGCCTCCTCTTGAGATGCGACGGGAACGACGGGAATTCTTTCCCTACGAAACAGGGAAAGGATCCCTCATCTCGAGCTAGGAGGCGGAAACGGGGCTCCCCTGGATGTGTGCGGGACCCTCGTGTTTCCTCTCGAGTGGAGACGGGTATGTCGGGGAACTTCTTGAGTTGCAGCAAGGGTGTGAAGGACCCTTTGGAAGTTCCAGTGGTTAGATGTGATTAGCCTCGAGAAGCCTCAGCGGAAATGGGCCTCATCTCGCCTGGAGGGCAAAACCTCCTGGATTTTCTCGAGTTGCGGCAGGTGCTCTCGACTTACGACGGGGCCCTCAAGGACCCGCTCTGGTGGCCTCACGAAAGGCCAGTCCCCATGCGAGTTCCTCGGGGGCCTCTCGGGATTCCTCTCCCGTCGATGCCGGGGCCTAAGACCTTGTGTGGAGTCGGGGCCGGAACCTGAGGATTCCTCTCCAGTGCTGACATGGATCTTGGGGTACTTCTGGAGTCTCCCCAGGGGAGTCAGTCCTCGTCTCGAATGCGGGCATGCACTTGCGCTTTCCTCCAGAGCGGTAGCAGCAGTGTCACACAGTCCACGGCGTGGATCAAAGGATCTATGGTTTTCCCTCGAGTTTTTCCCACGAGGCTTTCCCACGAGGCTTTCCCACAGGGCTGTCCCACGTGCACACGTGGTGGGAGTCGATCCTCGGCTTGAACGTCAAGGCAGTGCAGGGAAAACCGGTTCCTCTGGAATGGACTGACACATCTGGGGGACTCTTGGAATGGTGGCACGACCCTGGAGTTCCTCTCGCCTTTCCTGTGGAGAGCGCCTCCTCTTGAGATGCGACGGGAACGCCGGGAATTCTTTCCCTACGAAACAGGGAAAGGATCCCTCATCTCGAGCTAGGAGGCGGGAACGGGGCTCCCCTGGATGTGTGCGGGACCCTCGTGCTTCCTCTCGAGTGCAGACGGCTATGTT
The DNA here is from genome assembly GCF_042477335.2 of Ovis canadensis. Classification (NCBI taxonomy): domain Eukaryota; kingdom Metazoa; phylum Chordata; class Mammalia; order Artiodactyla; family Bovidae; genus Ovis; species Ovis canadensis. The sequence goes on along the minus strand of NC_091262.1, from coordinate 1,237,237 downwards.
GGGGAACTTCTTGAGTTGCAGCAAGGGTGTGAAGGACCCTTTGGAAGGTCCAGTGGTTAGATGTGATTAGCCTGGAGAACCCAGTTCCAGTGGTTAGATGTGATTAGCCTCGAGAAGCCTCAGCGGAAATGGGCCTCATCTCGCCTGGAGGGCAAAACCTCCGGGATTTTCTCGAGTTGCGGCAGGTGCTCTCGACTTACGACGGGGACCTCAGGGATCCGCTCTGGTGGCCTCAGGAAAGGCCAGTCCCCATGCGAGTTCCTCGGGGGCCTCTCGGGATTCCTCTCCCGTAGATGCCGGGGCCTAAGACCTTGTGTGGAGTCGGGGACGGAACCTGACGATTCCTCTCCAGTGCTGACATGAATCTTGGGGTACTTCTGGAGTCTCCCCAGGGGAGTCAGTCCTCGTCTCGAATGCGGGCATGCACTTGCGCTGTCCTCCAGAGCGGTAGCAGCAGTGTCACGCGTTCCACCGCGTGGATCAAACGATCTATGGTTTTCCCTCGAGTCTTTCCCACGAGGCTTTCCCACGAGGCTTTCCCACAAGTCTGTCCCACGTGCCACCGTTGTGGGAGTCGATCCTCGGCATGAACGTCCAGGCAGTGCAGGGAAGACAGGTTCCTCTGGAATGGACTGACACATCTGGGGGACTCTTGGAATGGTGGTACGACCCTGGAGTTCCTCTCGCCTTTCCTGTGGAGAGCGCCTCCTCTTGAGAAGCGACGGGAACGCCGGGAATTCTTCCCCTACGAAACAGGGAAAGGATCCCTCATCTCGAGCTCGGAGGCGGAAACGGGGCGCCCCTGGATGTGTGCGGGACCCTCGTGCTTCCTCTCGAGTGGAGACGGGTATGTCGGGGAACTTCTTGAGTTGCAGCAAGGGTGTGAAGGACCCTTTGGAAGTTCCAGTGGTTAGAAGTGATTAGCCGGGAGAAGCCAGTTCCAGTGGTTAGATGTGATTAGCCTCGAGAAGCCTCAGCGGAAATGGGCCTCGTCTCGCCTGGAGGGCAAAACCTCCTGGATTTTCTCGAGTTGCGGCAGGTGCTCTCGACTTTCGACGGGGACCTCAGGGACCGCTCTGGTGGACTCAGGAAAGGCCAGTCCCCATGCGAGTTCCTCGGGGGCCTCTCGGGATTCCTCTCCCGTCGATACCGGGGCCTAAGACCTTGTGTAGTCGGGGCCGGAACCTGAGGATTCCTCTCCAGTGCTGACATGCATCTTGGGGTACTTCTGGAGTCTCCCCACAGGAGTCAGTCCTCGTCTCGAATGCGGGCATGCAGTTGGGCTTTCCTCCAGAGCGGTAGCAGCAGTGTCACCAAGTCCGCCTCGTGGATCAAAGCATCTATTTTTTTCCCTCGAGCCTTTCCCACGAGGCTTTCCCACAGGGCTGTCCCACGTGCACACGTGGTGGGAGTCGATCCTCGGCTTGAACGTCAAGGCAGTGCAGGGAAAACAGGTTCCTCTGAAATGGACTGACACATCTGGGGGACTCTTGGAATGGTGGCACGACCCTGGAGTTCCTCTCGCCTTTCCTGTGGAGAGCGCCTCCTCTTGAGATGCGACGGGAACGCCGGGAATTCTTTCCCTACGAAAGAGGGAAAGGATCCATCATCTCCAGCTAGGAGGCGGAATCGGGGCTCCCCTACATGTGTGCGTGACCCTCGTTCTTCCTCTCGAGTGGAGACGGGTATGTCGGGGAACTTCTTGAGTTGCAGCAAGGGTGTGAAGGACCCTTTGGAAGTTCCAGTGGTTAGATGTGATTAGCCTGAAGAAGCCAGTTCCAGTGGTTAGATGTGATTAGCCTCGAGAAGCCTCAGCGGAAATGGGCCTCATCTCGCCTGGAGGGCAAAACCTCCTGGATTTTCTCGATTGCGGCAGGTGTTCTCGACTTACGAAGGGGACCTCAGGAACCCGCTCTGGTGGCCTCAGGAAAGGCCAGTCCCCATGCGAGTTCCTCGGGGGCCTCTCGGGATTCCTCTCCCGTCGATGCCGGGCCTAAGACCTTGTGTGGAGTCGGGGCCGGAACCTGAGGATTTCTCTCCATTGCTGACATGGATCTTGGGGTACTTCTGGAGTCTCCCCAGGGGAGTCAGTCCTCGTCTCGAATGCGGGCATGCACTTGCGCTTTCCTCCAGAGCGGTAGCAGCAGTGTCACGCATTCCACCGCGTGGATCAAAGGATCTATGGTTTTCCCTCGATTCTTTCCCACGAGGCTTTCCCACGAGGCTTTCCCACAGGGCTGTCCCATGTGCAAACGTGGTGGGAGTCGATCTTCGGCTTGAAAGTCATGGCAGTGCAGGGAAAACAGGTTCCGCTGGAATGGACTGACACATCTGGGGGACTCTTGGAATGGTGGCACGACCCTGGAGTTCCTCTCGCCTTTCGTGTGGAGAGCGCCTCCTCTTGAGATGCGACGGGAACGACGGGAATTCTTTCCCTACAAAACAGGGAAAGCATCCCTCATCTCGAGCTAGGAGGCGGAAACGGGGCTCCCCTGGATGTGTGCGGGACCCTCGTGCTTCCTCTCGAGTGCAGACGGCTATGTCGGGGAACTTCTTGAGTTGCAGCAAGGGTGTGAAAGACCCTTTGGAATTCCAGTGGTTAAATGTGATTAGCCTCGAGAAGCCTCAGCGGAAATGGGCCTCATCTCGCCTGAAGGGCAAAACCTCCTGGATTTTCTCGAGTTGCGGCAGGTGCTCTCGACTTACGACGGGGACCTCAGGGACCCGCTCTGGTGGCCTCAGGAAAGGCCAGTCCCCATGCGAGTTCCTCAGGGGCCTCTCGGGTTTGCTCTACCGTCGATGCCAGGGCATAAGTCCTTGTGTGGAGTCGGGGCCGGAACCTGAGGATTCCTCTCCAGTGCTGACATGGATCTTGGGGTACTTCTGGAGTCTCCCCAGGGGAGTCAGTCCTCGTCTCGAATGCGGGCATGCACTTGCGCTTTCCTCCAGAGCGGTAGCAGCAGTGTCACGCAGTCTGCCGCGTGGAGCAAAGGATCTATGGTTTTCCCTCGAGTCTTTCCCACGAGGCTTTCCCACGAGGCTTTCCCACAGGGCTGTCCCACGTGCACACGTGGTGGGAGTCGAGCCTCGGCTTGAACGTCATGGCAGTGAAGGGAAAACAGGTTCCTCTAGAATGGACTGACACATCTGGGGGACTCTTGGAATGGTGGCACGACCCTGGAGTTCCTCTCGCCTTTCCTGTAGAGAGCGCCTCCTCTTGAGATGCGACGGGAACACCAGGAATTCTTTCCCTACGAAACAGGGAAAGGATCCCTCATCTCGAGCTAGGAGGCGGAAACGGGGCTCCGCTGGATGTGTGCGGGACCCTCGTGCTTCCTCTCGAGTGGAGACGGCTATGTCGGGGAACTTCTTGAGTTGCAGCAAGGGTGTGAAGGACCCTTTGGAAGTTCCAGTGGTTAGATGTGATTAGCCTCGAAAAGCCTCAGCGGAAATGGGCCTCATCTCGCCTGAAGGGCAAAACCTCCTGGATTTTCTCGAGTTGCGGCAGGTGCTCTCGACTTACGACGGGGACCTCAGGGACCCGCTCTGGTGGCCTCAGGAAAGGCCAGTCCCCATGCGAGTTCCTCCGGGGCCTCTCGGGATTGCTCTCCCGTTGATGCCGGGGCCTAAGACCTTGTGTGGAGTTGGGGCCGGAACCTGAGGATTCCTCTCCAGTGCTGACATGGATCTTTGGGTACTTCTGGGGTCTCCCCAGGGGAGTCAGTCCTCGTCTCAAATGCGGGCATGGACTTGCGCTTTCCTCCAGAGTGGTAGCAGCAGTGTCACGCAGTCCGCCGCGTGGAGCAAATGATCTATGGTTTTCCCTCGAGTCTTTCCCACGAGGCTTTCCCACGAGGCTTTCCCACAGGGCTGTCCCACGTGCACAGGTGGTGGGAGTCGATCCTCGGCTTCAACGTCAAGGCAGTGCAGGGAAAACAGGTTCCTCTGGAATGGACTGACACATCTGGGGGACTCTTGGAATGGTGGCACGACCCTGGAGTTCCTCTCGCCTTTCCTGTGGAGAGCGCCTCCTCTTGAGATGCGACGGGAACGCCGGGAATTCTTTCCCTACGAAACAGGGAAAGGATCCCTCATCTCGAGCTAGGAGGCGGGAACGGGGCTCCCCTGGATGTGTGCGGGACCCTCGTGCTTCCTCTCGAGTGCAGACGGCTATGTTGGGGAACTTCTTGAGTTGCAGCAAGGGTGTGAAGGACCCTTTGGAAGTTCCTGTGGTTAGATGTGATTAGCCTGGAGAACCCAGTTCCAGTGGTTAGATGTGATTAGCCTCGAGAAGCCTCAGCGGAAATGGGCCTCATCTCGCCTGGAGGGCAAAACATCCGGGATTTTCTCGAGTTGCGGCAGGTGCTCTCGACTTACGACGGGGACCTCAGGGATCCGCTCTGGTGGCCTCAGGAAAGGCCAGTCCCCATGCGAGTTCCTCGGGGGCCTCTCGGGATTCCTCTCCCGTAGATGCCGGGGCCTAAGACCTTGTGTGGAGTCGGGGACGGAACCTGACGATTCCTCTCCAGTGCTGACATGAATCTTGGGGTACTTCTGGAGTCTCCCCAGGGGAGTCAGTCCTCGTCTCGAATGCGGGCATGCACTTGCGCTGTCCTCCAGAGCGGTAGCAGCAGTGTCACGCGTTCCACCGCGTGGATCAAACGATCTATGGTTTTCCCTCGAGTCTTTCCCACGAGGCTTTCCCACGAGGCTTTCCCACAAGTCTGTCCCACGTGCCACCGTTGTGGGAGTCGATCCTCGGCATGAACGTCCAGGCAGTGCAGGGAAGACAGGTTCCTCTGGAATGGACTGACACATCTGGGGGACTCTTGGAATGGTGGCACGACCCTGGAGTTCCTCTCGCCTTTCCTGTGGAGAACGCCTCCTCTTGAGAAGCGACGGGAACGCCGGGAATTCTTTCCCTACGAAACAGGGAAAGGATCCCTCATCTCGAGCTAGGAGGCGGAAACGGGGCGCCCCTGGATGTGTGCGGGACCCTCGTGCTTCCTCTCGAGTGGAGACGGGTATGTCGGGGAACTTCTTGAGTTGCAGCAAGGGTGTGAAGGACCCTTTGGAAGTTCCAGTGGTTAGATGTGATTAGCCTCGAGAAGCCTCAGCGGAAAAGGGCCTCATCTCGCCTGAAGGGCAAAACCTCCTGGATTTTCTCGAGTTGCGGCAGGTGCTCTCGACTTACGACGGGTACCTCCGGGACCCGCTCTGGTGGCCTCAGGAAAGGCCTGTCCCCATGCGAGTTCCTCGCGGGCCTCTCGGGATTCCACTCCCGTCATTGCCGGGGCCTAAGACCTTGTGTGGAGTCGGGGCCGGAACCTGAGGATTCCTCTCCAGTGCTGACATGGATCTTGGGGTACTTCTGGAGTCTCCCCAGGGGAGTCAGTCCTCGTCTCGAATGCGGGCATGCACTTGCGCTTTCCTCCAGAGCGGTAGCAGCAGTGTCACGCAGTCCGCCGCGTGGAGCAAAGGATCTATGGTTTTCCCTCGAGTCTTTCCCACGAGGCTTTCCCACGAGGCTTTCCCAAGAGGCTTTCCCACAGGGCTGTCCCACGTGCACACGTGGTGGGAGTCGATCCTCGGCTTGAACGTCAAGGCAGTGCAGGGAAAACAGGTTCCTCTGTAATGGACCTACACATCTGGGGGACTCTTGGAATGGTGGCACGACCCTGCAGTTCCTCTCGCCTTTCCTGTGGAGAGCGCCTCCTCTTGAGATGCGACGGGAACGCCGGGAATTCTTTCCCTACGAAACAGTGAAAGGATCCCTCATCTCGAGCTAGGAGGCGGAAACGGGGCTTCGCTGGATGTGTGCGTGACCCTCGTGCTTCCTCTCGAGTGGAGACGGCTATGTCGGGGAACTTCTTGAGTTGCACAAGGGTGTGAAGGACCCTTTGGAAGTTCCAGTGGTTAGATGTGATTAGACGCGAGAGGCCTCATCGGAAATGGGCCTTATCTCACCTGAAGGGCAAAACCTCCTGGATTTTCTCGAGTTCCGGCAGGTGCTCTCGACTTACGACGGGGACCTCAGGGACCCGCTCTAGTGGCCTCAGGAAAGGCCAGTCCCCATGCGAGTTCCTCGGGGGCCTCTCGGGAATCCTCTCCAGTCGTTGCCGGGGACTAAGACCTTGTGTGGAGTCGGGGCCGGAACCTGAGTATTCCTCTTCAGTGCTGACATGGATCTTGGGGTACTTCTGAACTCCCCAGGAGAGTCAGTCCTCGCCTCAAATGCGGGCATGCACTTGCGCTTTCCTCCAGAGCAGTAACAGCAGTGTCACGCAGTCTGCCGCGTGGAGCAAAGGATCTATGGTTTTCCCTCGAGTCTTTCCCACGAGGCTTTCCCCCGAGGCTTTCCCACAGGGCTGTCCCACGTGCACACGTGGTGGGAGTCCATCCTCGGCTTGAACGACAAGGCAGTGCAGGGAAAACAGGTTCCTCTGGAATGGACTGACACATCTGGGGGACTCTTGGAATGGTGGCACGACCCTGGAGTTCCTCTCGCCTTTCCTGTGGAGAGCGCCTCCTCTTGAGATGCGACGGGAACGCCGGGAATTCTTTCCCTACGAAACAGGGAAAGGATCCCTCATCTCGAGCTAGGAGGCGGAAACGGGGCTCCGCTGGATGTGTGCGGAACCCTCGTGCTTCCTCTCGAGTGGAGACGGCTATGTCGGGGAACTTCTTGAGTTGCAGCAAGGGTGTGAAGGACCCTTTGGAAGTTCCAGTGGTTAGATGTGATTAGCCTCGAGAAGCCTCAGCGGAAATGGGCCTCATCTCGCCTGAAGGCAAAACCTCCTGGATTTTCTCGAGTTGCGGCAGGTGCTCTCGACTTACGACGGGGACCTCAGGGACCCGCTGTGGTGGCCTCAGGAAAGGCCAGTCCCCATGCGAGTTCCTCAGGGGCCTCTCGGGTTTGCTCTACCATCGATGCCAGGGCCTAAGACCTTGTGTGGAGTCGGGGACGGAACCTGAGGATTCCTCTCCAGTGCTGACATGGATCTTGGGTACTTCTGGAGTCTCCCCAGGGGAGTCAGTCCTCGTCTCGAATGGGGGCATGCAATTGCGCTTTCCTCCAGAGTGGTAGCAGCAGTGTCACGCAGTCCGCCGCGTGGAGCAATGGATCTATGGTTTTCCCTCGAGTCTTTCCCACGAGGCTTTCCCACGAGGCTTTCCCACAGGGCTGTCCCACGTGCACACGTGGTGGGAGTCGATCCTCGGCTTGAACGTCAAGGCAGTGCAGGGAAAACAGGTTCCTCTGGAATGGACTGACACATCTGGGGGACTCTTGGAATGGTGGCACGACCCTGGAGTTCCTCTCGCCTTTCCTGTGGAGAGCGCCTCCTCTTGAGATGCGACGGGAACGCCGGGAATTCTTTCCCTACGAAACAGGGAAAGGATCCCTCATCTCGAGCAAGGAGGCGGAAACGGGGCTTCGCTGGATGTGTGCGTGACCCTCGTGCTTCCTCTCGAGTGGAGACGGCAATGTCGGGGAACTTCTTGTGTTGCAGCAAGGGTGTGAAGTACCCTTTGGAAGTTCCAGTGGTAAGATGTGATTAGCCTCGAGAAGCCTCAGCGGAAATGGGCCTCATCTGGCCTGAAGGGCATAACCTCCTGGATTTTATCGAGTTGCGGCAGGTGCTCTCGACTTACGACGGGGACCTCAGGGACCCGCTCTGGTGGCCTCAGGAAAGGCCAGTCCCCATGCGAGTTCCTCGGGGGCCTCTCGGGATTCCTCTCCAGGCGTTGCCGGGGCCTAAGACCTTGTGTGGATTCGGGGCCGGAACCTGAGGATTCCTCTCCAGTGCTGACATGGATCTTGGGGTACTTCTGGAGTCTTCCCAGGGTATTCAGTCCTCGTCTCGAATGCGGGCATGCACTTGCGCTTTCCTCCAGAGCGGTAGCAGCAGTGTCACGCAGTCCGCCGCGTGGAGCAAAGGATCTATTGTTTTCCCTCGAGTCTTTCCCACGAGGCTTTCCCACGAGGCTTTCCCACAGGGCTGTCCCACGTGCACACGTGGTGGGAGTCGATCCTCGGCTTCAACGTCAAGGCAGTGAAGGGAAAACAGGTTCCTCTGGAATGGACTGACACATCTGGGGGACTCTTGGAATGGTGGCACCGCCCTGGAGTTCCTCTCGCCTTTCCTGTGGAGAGCGCCTCCTCTTGAGATGCGACGGGAACGCCGGGAATTCTTTCCCTAGGAAACAGGGAAAGGATCCCTCATCTCGAGCTAGGAGGCGGAAACGAGGCTCCGCTGGATGTGTGCGGACCCTCGTGCTTCCTCTCGACTGGAGACGGCTATGTCGGGGAACTTCTTGAGTTGCAGCAAGGGTGTGAAGGACCCTATGGAAGTTCCAGTGGTTAGAGGAGTGATTAGCCTCGAGAAGCCTCAGCGGAAATGGGCCTCATCTCACCTGAAGGACAACACCTCCTGGATTTTCTCGAGTTGCGGCAGGTGCTCTCGACTTATGACGGGGACCTCAGGGACCCGCTGTGGTGGCCTCAGGAAAGGCCAGTCCCCATGCGAGTTCCTCAGGGGCCTCTCGGGTTTGCTCTACCGTCGATGCCAGGGCCTAAGACCTTGTGTGGAGTCGGGGACGGAACCTGAGGATTCCTCTCCAGTGCTGACATGGATCTTGGGGTACTTCTGGAGTCTCCCCAGGGGAGTCAGTCCTCGTCTCGAATGCGGGCATGCACTTGCGCTTTCCTCCAGAGCGGTAGCAGCAGTGTCACGCAATCCGCCGCGTGGAGCAAAGGATCTATGGTTTTCCCTCGAGTCTTTCCCACGAGGCTTTCCCACGACGCTTTCCCACAGGGCTGTCCCACGTGCACACGTGGTGGGAGTCGATCCTCGGCTTCAACGTCAAGGCAGTGCAGGGAAAACAGGTTCCTCTGGAATGGACTGACACATCTGGGGGACTCTTGGAATGGCGGCACGACCCTGGAGTTCCTCTCGCCTTTCCTGTGGAGAGCGAATCCTCTTGAGATGCGACGGGAACGCCGGGAATTCTTTCCCTACGAAACAGGGAAAGGATCCCTCATCTCGAGCTAGGAGGCGGAAACGGGGCGCCCCTGGATGTGTGCGGGACCCTCTTGCTTCCTCTCGAGTGGAGACGGCTATGTTGGGGAACTTCTTGAGTTGCAGCAAGGGTGTGAAGGACCCTTTGGAAGTTCCAGTGGTTAGAAGTGATTAGCCTGGAGAAGCCAGTTCCAGTGGTTAGATATGATTAGCCTCGAGAAGCCTCAGCGGAAATGGGCCTCATCTCGCCTGGAGGGCAAAACCTCCTGGATTTTCTCGATTGCGGCAGGTGTTCTCGACTTACGAAGGGGACCTCAGGAACCCGCTCTGGTGGCCTCAGGAAAGGCCAGTCCCTATGCGAGTTCCTCGGGGGCCTCTCGGGATTCCTCTCCCGTCGATGCCGGGCCTAAGACCTTGTGTGGAGTCGGGGCCGGAACCTGAGGATTTCTCTCCATTGCTGACATGGATCTTGGGGTACTTCTGAAGTCTCCCCAGGGGAGTCAGTCCTCGTATCGAATGCGGGCATGCACTTGCGCTTTCCTCCAGAGCGGTAGCAGCAGTGTCACGCAATCCGCCGCGTGGAGCAAAGGATCTATGGTTTTCCCTCGAGTCTTTCCCACGAGGCTTTCCCACGACGCTTTCCCACAGGACTGTCCCACGTGCACACGTGGTGGGAGTCGATCCTCGGCTTGAACGTCAAGGCAGTGCAGGGAAAACAGGTTCCTCTGGAATGGACTGACACATCTGCGGACTCTTGGAATGGTGACACGACCCTGGAGTGCCTCTCGACTTTCCTGTGGAGAGCGCCTCCTCTTGAGATGCGACGGGAACGCCGGGAATTCTTTCCCTACGAAACAGGGAAAGGATCCCTCATCTCGAGCTAGGAGGCGGAAACGGGGCTCCCCTGGATGTGTTCGGGACCCTCGTGCTTCCTCTCGAGTGGAGACGGGTATGTCGGGGAACTTCTTGAGTTGCAGCAAGGGTGTGAAGGACCCTTTGGAAGTTCCAGTGGTTAGATGTGATTAGCCTCGAGAAGCCTCAGCGGAAATGGGCCTCATCTCGCCTGGAGGGCAAAACCTCCTGGATTTTCTCGAGTTGCGGCAGGTGCTCTCGACTTACGACGGGGCCCTCAGGGACCCGCTCTGGTGGCCTCAGGAAAGGCCAGTCCCCATGCGAGTTCCTCGGGGGCCTCTCGGGATTCCTCTCCCGTTGATGCCGGGGCCTAAGACCTTGTGTGGAGTCGGGGCTGGAACCTGAGGATTCCTCTCCAGTGCTGACATGGATCTTGGGGTACTTCTGGAGTCTCCGCAGGGGAGTCAGTCCTCGTCTCGAATGCGGGCATGCACTTGCGCTTTCCTCCAGAGCGGTAGCAGCAGTGTCACACAGTCCACGGCGTGGATCAAAGGATCTATGGTTTTCCCTCGAATTTTTCCCACGAGGCTTTCCCACGAGGCTTTCCCACAGGGCTGTCCCACGTGCACACGTGGTGGGAGTCGATCCTCGGCTTGAACGTCAAGGCAGTGCAGGGAAAACCGGTTCCTCTGGAATGGACTGACACATCTGGGGGACTCTTGGAATGGTGGCACGACCCTGGAGTTCCTCTCGCCTTTCCTGTGGAGAGCGCCTCCTCTTGAGATGCGACGGGAACGCCGGGAATTCTTTCCCTACGAAACAGGGAAAGGATCCCTCATCTCTAGCAAGGAGACGGAAACGGGGCTCCCCTGGATGTGTGCGGGACCCTCGTGCTTCCTCTCGAGTGGAGACGGGTATGTCGGGGAACTTCTTGAGTTGCAGCAAGGGTGTGAAGGACCCTTTGGAATTTCCAGGGGTTAGATGTGATTAGCCTCGAGAAGCCTCAGCGGAAATGGGCCTCATCTCGCCTGGAGGGCAAAACCTCCTGGATTTTCTCGAGTTGCGGCAGGTGCTCCGACTTACGACGGGGACCTCAGGGACCCGCTCTGGTGGCCTCAGGAAAGGCCAGTCCCCATGCGAGTTCCACGGGGGCCTCTCGGGATTCCTCTCCCGTCGATGCCGGGGCCTAAGACCTTGTGTGGAGTCGGGGCCGGAACCTGAGGATTCCTCTCCAGTGCTGACATGGATCTTGGGGTACTTCTGGAGTCTCCCCAGGGGAGTCAGTCCTCGTCTCGAATGCGGGCATGCGCTTGCGCTTTCCTCCAATGCAGTAGCAGCAGTGTCACGCAATCCGCCGCGTGGAGCAAACGATCTATGGTTTTCCCTCGAGTCTTTCCCACGAGGCTTTCCCACGACGCTTTCCCACAGGGCTGTCCCACGTGCACACGTGGTGGGAGTCGATCCTCGGCTTCAACGTCAAGGCAGTGCAGGGAAAACAGGTTCCTCTGGAATGGACTGACACATCTGGGGGACTCTTGGAATGGCGGCACGACCCTGGAGTTCCTCTCGCCTTTCCTGTGGAGAGCGCCTCCTCTTGAGATGCGACGGGAACGCCGGGAATTCTTTCCCTACGAAACAGGGAAAGGATCCCTCATCTCGAGCTAGGAGGCGGAAACGGGGCGCCCCTGGATGTGTGCGGGACCCTCTTGCTTCCTCTCGAGTGGAGACGGGTATGTCGGGGAACTTCTTGAGTTGCAGCAAGGGTGTGAAGGACCCTTTGGAAGTTCCAGTGGTTAGAAGTGATTAGCCTGGAGAAGCCAGTTCCAGTGGTTAGATATGATTAGCCTCGAGAAGCCTCAGCGGAAATGGCCCTCATCTCGCCTGGAGGGCAAAACCTCCTGGATTTTCTCGAGTTGCGGCAGGTGCTCTCGACTTACGACGGGGCCCTCAGGGACCCGCTCTGGTGGCCTCAGGAAAGGCCAGTCCCCATGCGAGTTCCTCGGGGGCCTCTCGGGATTCCTCTCCCGTCGATGCCGGGGCCTAAGACCTTGTGTGGAGTCGGGGCCGGAACCTGAGGATTCCTCTCCAGTGCTGACATGGATCTTGGGGTACTTCTGGAGTCTCCCCAGGGGAGTCAGTCCTCGTCTCGAATGCGGGCATGCACTTGCGCTTTCCTCCAGAGCGGTAGCAGCAGTGTCACACAGTCCACGGCGTGGATCAAAGGATCTATGGTTTTCCCTCGAGTTTTTCCCACGAGGCTTTCCCACGAGGCTTTCCCACAGGGCTGTCCCACGTGCACACGTGGTGGGAGTCGATCCTCGGCTTGAACGTCAAGGCAGTGCAGGGAAAACCGGTTCCTCTGGAATGGACTGACACATCTGGGGGACTCTTGGAATGGTGGCACGACCCTGGAGTTCCTCTCGCCTTTCCTGTGGAGAGCGCCTCCTCTTGAGATGCGACGGGAACGCCGGGAATTCTTTCCCTACGAAACAGGGAAAGGATCCCTCATCTCTAGCAAGGAGACGGAAACGGGGCTCCCCTGGATGTGTGCGGAACCCTCGTGCTTCCTCTCGAGTGGAGACGGGTATGTCGGGTAACTTCTTGAGTTGCAGCAAGGGTGTGAAGGACCCTTTGGAAGTTCCAGGGGTTAGATGTGATTAGCCTCGAGAAGCCTCAGCGGAAATGGTCCTCATCTCGCCTGGAGGGCAAAACCTCCTGGATTTTCTCGAGTTGCGGCAGGTGCTCCGACTTACGACGGGGACCTCAGGGACCCGCTCTGGTGGCCTCAGGAAAGGCCAGTGCCCATGCGAGTTCCACGGGGGCCTCTCGTGATTCCTCTCCCGTCGATGCCGGGGCCTAAGACCTTGTGTGGATTCGAGGCCGGAACCTGAGGATTCCTCTCCAGTGCTGACATGGATCTTGGGGTACTTCTGGAGTCTCCCCAGGGGAGTCAGTCCTCGTCTCGAATGCGGGCATGCGCTTGCGCTTTCCTCCAGAGCGGTAGCAGCAGTGTCACACAGTCCACGGCGTGGATCAAAGGATCTATGGTTTTCCCTCGAGTCTTTCCCACGAGGCTTTCCCACGAGGCTTTCCCACAGGGCTGTCCCACGTGCACACGTGGTGGGAGTCCATCCTCGGCTTGAACGAGAAGGCAGTGCAGGGAAAACAGGTTCCTCTGGAATGGACTGACATATTTGCGGGACTCTTGGAATGGTGGCACGACCCTGGAGTTCCTCTCGCCTTTCCTGTGGAGAGCGCCTCCTCTTGAGATGCGACGGGAACGCCGGGAATGCTTTCCCTACGAAACAGGGAAAGGATCCCTCATCTCGAGCTAGGAGGCGGAAACGGGGCGCCCCTGGATGTGTGCGGGACCCTCGTGCTTCCTCTCGAGTGGAGACGGGTATGTCGGGGAACTTCTTGAGTTGCAGCAAGGGTGTGAAGGACCCTTTGGAAGTTCCAGTGGTTAGAAGTGATTAGCCTGGAGAAGCCAGTTCAGTGGTTAGATATGATTAGCCTCGAGAAGCCTCAGCGGAAATGGGCCTCATCTCGCCTGGAGGGCAAAACCTCCTGGATTTTCTCGATTGCGGCAGGTGTTCTCGACTTACGAAGGGGACCTCAGGAACCCGCTCTGGTGGCCTCAGGAAAGGCCAGTCCCTATGCGAGTTCCTCGGGGGCCTCTCGGGATTCCTCTCCCGTCGATGCCGGGCCTAAGACCTTGTGTGGAGTCGGGGCCGGAACCTGAGGATTTCTCTCCATTGCTGACATGGATCTTGGGGTACTTCTGGAGTCTCCCCAGGGGAGTCAGTCCTCGTCTCGAATGCGGGCATGCACTTGCGCTTTCCTCCAGAGCGGTAGCAGCAGTGTCACGCAGTCCGCCCCGTGGATCAAAGGATCTATGGTTTTCCCTCGAGTCTTTCCCACGAGGCTTTCCCACGAGTCTTTCCCTCGAGTCTTTCCCACGAGGCTTTCCCACGAGACTTTCCCACAGGGCTGTCCCACGTGCACACGTGGTGGGAGTCGATCCTCGGCTTGAACGTCAAGGCAGTGCAGGGAAAACAGGTTCCTCTGGAATGGACTGACACATCTGCGGACTCTTGGAATGGTGACACGACCCTGGAGTGCCTCTCGACTTTCCTGTGGAGAGCGCCTCCTCTTGAGATGCGACGGGAACGACGGGAATTCTTTCCCTACGAAACAGGGAAAGGATCCCTCATCTCGAGCTAGGAGGCGGAAACGGGGCTCCCCTGGATGTGTGCGGGACCCTCGTGTTTCCTCTCGAGTGGAGACGGGTATGTCGGGGAACTTCTTGAGTTGCAGCAAGGGTGTGAAGGACCCTTTGGAAGTTCCAGTGGTTAGATGTGATTAGCCTCGAGAAGCCTCAGCGGAAATGGGCCTCATCTCGCCTGGAGGGCAAAACCTCCTGGATTTTCTCGAGTTGCGGCAGGTGCTCTCGACTTACGACGGGGCCCTCAAGGACCCGCTCTGGTGGCCTCACGAAAGGCCAGTCCCCATGCGAGTTCCTCGGGGGCCTCTCGGGATTCCTCTCCCGTCGATGCCGGGGCCTAAGACCTTGTGTGGAGTCGGGGCCGGAACCTGAGGATTCCTCTCCAGTGCTGACATGGATCTTGGGGTACTTCTGGAGTCTCCCCAGGGGAGTCAGTCCTCGTCTCGAATGCGGGCATGCACTTGCGCTTTCCTCCAGAGCGGTAGCAGCAGTGTCACACAGTCCACGGCGTGGATCAAAGGATCTATGGTTTTCCCTCGAGTTTTTCCCACGAGGCTTTCCCACGAGGCTTTCCCACAGGGCTGTCCCACGTGCACACGTGGTGGGAGTCGATCCTCGGCTTGAACGTCAAGGCAGTGCAGGGAAAACCGGTTCCTCTGGAATGGACTGACACATCTGGGGGACTCTTGGAATGGTGGCACGACCCTGGAGTTCCTCTCGCCTTTCCTGTGGAGAGCGCCTCCTCTTGAGATGCGACGGGAACGCCGGGAATTCTTTCCCTACGAAACAGGGAAAGGATCCCTCATCTCTAGCAAGGAGACGGAAACGGGGCTCCCCTGGATGTGTGCGGGACCCTCGTGCTTCCTCTCGAGTGGAGACGGGTATGTCGGGGAACTTCTTGAGTTGCAGCAAGGGTGTGAAGGACCCTTTGGAATTTCCAGGGGTTAGATGTGATTAGCCTCGAGAAGCCTCAGCGGAAATGGGCCTCATCTCGCCTGGAGGGCAAAACCTCCTGGATTTTCTCGAGTTGCGGCAGGTGCTCCGACTTACGACGGGGACCTCAGGGACCCGCTCTGGTGGCCTCAGGAAAGGCCAGTCCCCATGCGAGTTCCACGGGGGCCTCTCGGGATTCCTCTCCCGTCGATGCCGGGGCCTAAGACCTTGTGTGGAGTCGGGGCCGGAACCTGAGGATTCCTCTCCAGTGCTGACATGGATCTTGGGGTACTTCTGGAGTCTCCCCAGGGGAGTCAGTCCTCGTCTCGAATGCGGGCATGCGCTTGCGCTTTCCTCCAGAGCGGTAGCAGCAGTGTCACGCAGTCCGCCGCGTGGATCAAAGGATCAATGGTTTTCCCTCGAGTCTTTCCCACGAGGCTTTCCCACGAGGCTTTCCCACAGGGCTGTCCCTCGTGCACACGTGGTGGGAGTCCATCCTCGGCTTGAACGAGAAGGCAGTGCAGGGAAAACAGGTTCCTCTGGAATGGACTGACATATTTGCGGGACTCTTGGAATGGTGGCACGACCCTGGAGTTCCTCTCGCCTTTCCTGTGGAGAGCGCCTCCTCTTGAGATGCGACGGGAACGCCGGGAATTCTTTCCCTACGAAACAGGGAAAGGATCCCTCATCTCTAGCCAGGAGACGGAAACGGGGCTCCCCTGGATGTGTGCGGGACCCTCGTGCTTCCTCTCGAGTGGAGACGGGTATGTCGGGGAACTTCTTGAGTTGCAGCAAGGGTGTGAAGGACCCTTTGGAAGTTCCAGGGGTTAGATGTGATTAGCCTCGAGAAGCCTCAGCGGAAATGGGCCTCATCTCGCCTGGAGGGCAAAACCTCCTGGATTTTCTCGAGTTGCGGCAGGTGCTCTCGACTTACGACAGGGCCCTCAGGGACCCGCTCTGGTGGCCTCAGGAAAGGCCAGTCCCCATGCGAGTTCCTCGGGGGCCTCTCGGGATTCCTCTCCTGTCGATGTCGGGGCCTAAGACCTTGTGTGGAGTCGGGGCCGGAAACTGAGGATTCCTCTCCAGTGCTGACATGGATCTTGGGGTACTTCTGGAGTCTCCCCAGGGGAGTCAGTCCTCGTCTCGAATGCGGGCATGCGCTTGCGCTTTCCTCCAATGCAGTAGCACCAGTGTCACGCAGTCCGCCGCGTGGATCAAAGGATCTATGGTTTTCCCTCGAGTCTTTCCCACGAGGCTTTCCCACGAGGCTTTCCCACAGGGCTGTCCCACGTGCACACGTGGTGGGAGTCCATCCTCGGCTTGAACGTCAAGACAGTGCAGGGAAAACAGGTTCCTCTGGAATGGACTGACACATCTGGGGGTCTCTTGGAATGGTGGCACGACCCTGGAGTTCCTCTCGCCTTTCCTGTGGAGAGCACCTCCTCTTGAGATGCGACGGGAACGCCGGGAATTCTTTCCCTAAGAAACAGGGAAAGGATCCCTCATCTCGAGCTAGGAGGCGGAAACGGGGCTCCCCTGGATGTGTGCGGGACCCTCGTGCTTCCTCTCGAGTGGAGACGGGTATGTCGGGGAACTTCTTGAGTTGCAGCAAGGGTGTGAAGGACCCTTTGGAAGTTCCAGGGGTTAGATGTGATTAGCCTCGAGAAGCCTCAGCGGAAATGGGCCTCATCTCGCCTGCAGGGCAAAACCTCCTGGATTTTCTCGAGTTGCGGCAGGTGCTCTCGACTTATGACGGGGCCCTCAGGGACCCGCTCTGGTGGCCTCAGGAAAGGCCAGTCCCCATGAGAGTTCCTCAGTGGCCTCTCGGGATTCCTCTCCCGTCGATGCCGGGGCCTAAGACCTTGTGTGGAGTCGGGGCCGGAACCTGAGGATTCCTCCCCAGTGCTGACATGGATCTTGGGGTACTTCTGGAGTCTCCCCAGGGGAGTCAGTCCTCGTCTCGAATGCGGGCATGCACTTGCGCTTTCCTCCAGAGCGGTAGCAGCAGTGTCACGCAGTCCGCCGCGTGGATCAAAGGATCAATGGTTTTTCCTCGAGTCTTTCCCACGAGGCTTTCCCACGAGGCTTTCCCACAGGGCTGTCCCACGTGCACACGTGGTGGGAGTCGATCCTCGGCTTGAACGTCAAGGCAGTGCAGGGAAAACAGGTTCCTCTGGAATGGACTGACACATCTGCGGGACTCTTGGAATGGTGGCGCGACCCTGGAGTGCCTCTCGCCTTTCCTGTGGAGAGCGCCTCCTCTTGAAATGCGACGGGAACGCCGGGAATTCTTTCCCTATGAAACAGGGAAAGGATCCCTCATCTCGAGCTAGGAGGCGGAAACGGGTCTCCCCTGGATGTGTGCGGGACCCTCGTGCTTCCTCTCGAGTGGAGACGGGTATGTCGGGGAACTTGTTGAGTAGCAGCAAGGGTGTGAAAGACCCTTTGGAAGTTCCAGTGGTGAGATGTGATTAGCCTCGAGAAGCCTCAGCAGAAATGGGCCTCATCTCGCCTGGAGGGCAAAACCTCCTGGATTTTCTCGAGTTGCGGCAGGTGCTCTCGACTTACGACGGGGACCTCAGGGACCCGCTCTGGTGGCCTCAGGAAAGGCCAGTCCCCATGAGAGTTCCTCAGGGGCCTCTCGGGATTCCTCTCCCGTCGATGCCGGGGCCTAAGACCTTGTGTGGAGTCGGGGCCGGAACCTGAGGATTCCTCTCCAGTGCTGACATGGATCTTGGGGTACTTCTGGAGTCTCCCCAGGGGAGTCAGTCCTCGTCTCGAATGCGGGCAGGCACTTGCGCTTTCCTCCAGAGCGGTAGCAGCAGTGTCACGCAGTCCGCCGCGTGGATCAAAGGATCAATGGTTTTCCCTCGAGTCTTTCCCAGGAGGCTTTCCCACGAGGCTTTCCCACAGGGCTGTCCCACGTGCACACGTGGTGGGAGTCGATCCTCGGCTTGAACGTCAAGGCAGTGCAGGGAAAACAGGTTCCTCTGGAATGGACTGACACATCTGCGGGACTCTTGGAATGGTGGCGCGACCCTGGAGTGCCTCTCGCCTTTCCTGTGGAGAGCGCCTCCTCTTGAAATGCGACGGGAACGCCGGGAATTCTTTCCCTATGAAACAGGGAAAGGATCCCTCATCTCGAGCTAGGAGGCGGAAACGGGGCTCCCCTGGATGTGTGCGGGACCCTCGTGCTTCCTCTCGAGTGGAGACGGGTATGTCGAGGAACTTGTTGAGTAGCAGCAAGGGTGTGAAAGACCCTTTGGAAGTTCCAGTGGTTAGATGTGATTAGCCTCAAGAAGCCTCAGCAGAAATGGGCCTCATCTCGCCTGGAGGGCAAAACCTCCTGGATTTTCTCGAGTTGCGGCAGGTGCTCTCGACTTACGACGGGGACCTCAGGGACCCGCTCTGGTGGCCTCAGGAAAGGCCAGTCCCCATGCGAGTTCCACGGGGGCCTCTCGGGATTCCTCTCCTGTCGATGCCGGGGCCTAAGACCTTGTGTGGAGTCGGGGCCGGAACCTGAGGATTCCTCTCCAGTGCTGACATGGATCTTGGGGTACTTCTGGAGTCTCCCCAGGGGAGTCAGTCCTTGTCTCGAATGCGGGCATGCACTTGCGCTTTCCTCCAGAGCGGTAGCAGCAGTGTCACGCAGTCCGCCGCGTGGATCAAAGGATCTATGGTTTTCCCTCGAGTCTTTCCCACGAGGCTTTCCCACGAGGCTTTCCCACAGGGCTGTCCCTCGTGCACACGTGGTGGGAGTCGATCCTCGGCTTGAACGTCAAGGCAGTGCAGGGAAAACAGGTTCCTCTGGAATGGACTGACACATCTGAGGGACTCTTGGAATGGTGGCCCGACACTGGAGTTCCTCTCGCCTTTCCTGTGGAGAGCGCCTCCTCTTGAGATGGGACGGGAATGCCCAGAATTCTTTCCCGACAAAGCAGTACAAGGATCCCTCATCTCGTGCTACGAGGGGGAAACGTCACTCCTCTGGATGTAGCCACGACTCTC
This sequence comes from Ovis canadensis, assembly GCF_042477335.2. NCBI lineage: Eukaryota > Metazoa > Chordata > Mammalia > Artiodactyla > Bovidae > Ovis > Ovis canadensis. The sequence goes on along the minus strand of NC_091262.1, from coordinate 1,218,199 downwards.
GTGCTTCCACTAGAGTGGAGACGGGGATGCAAGGCAACTTCTTGGGTTGCAGCAAGGGTGTGAAGGACGTTTTGGAAGTTCCAGAGGTTAGGTGTGATGAGCTTCGAGAAGCCTCAGCGGAAATGGGCCTCATCTCGCCTGGAGGGCAAAACCTCCTGGATTTTCTCGAGTTGCGGCAGGTGCTCTCGACTTATGACGGCGACCGCAAGGACCCGCTCTCGTGGCCTCAGGAAAGGCCAGTCCCCGTTCGAGTTGCTCGGGGGCCTCTCGGGATTCATCTATCTTCGATGACGGGGCCTAAGACCTTGTGTGGAGTCGGGGCCGGAACCTGAGGATTCCTCTCCAGTGCTGACATGGATCTTGGGGTACGTCTCGAGTCTCCCCAGGGGACCAAGTCCTCGTCTCGTATGGGGCATGCACATGCGCTTTCCTCCAGAGCGGTAGCAGCAATGTTACGCTTCCCGTCGCTTGGATCAAGGGATCTGTGGCTTTCCCTCGAGGCTTTCCCACGAGGCTTTACCACTGGGCTGTCCCACGTGCCACCGTGGTGGGAGTAGATCCTCGGCGTGAAAGTCGAGGCAGTGCAGGGAAAACAGGTTAGTCTGGAATGGACTGAAACATCTGGGGAACTCTTGGAATGGTGGCACGACGCTGGAGATCCTCTCGCCTTTCCTGTGGAGAGCGCCTCCTCTTGAAATGTGACGGGAAGGCCGGCAATTCTTTTCCGACGAAGCAGGGAAAAGATCCCTCATCTCGAGCTTCGAGGCGGAAACGGGGCTCCTCTGGATGTGGGCCGGACCCTCGTGCTTCCTCTATAGTGCAGACGGGTATGTCGGGGTACTTCTTGAGTTGCAGCAAGGGTTTGAAGGACCTTTTGGAAGTTCCAGAGGTTAGGTGTGATTAGCCTAGAGAAGCCTCAGCAGAAATGGGCCTCATCTCGCCTGGAGGGCAAAACCTCCTGGATTTTCTCGAGTTGCGGCAGATGCTCTCGACTTACGACGGGGACCTCAGTGACCCGCTCCAGTGTCCACAGCAAAGGCCAGTCCCCATACGAGTTGCTCGGGGGCTTCTCGGGTTTCCTCTCCCTTCGATGCCGGGGCCTAAGACATTGTGTGAAGTCAGGTTCGGAACCTGAGGATTACTCTCCAGTGGTCACATTGATCTTGGGATACTTCTGGAGTCTCCCCAGGGGAGTAAGTCCTCGTCTCGAATGGGGGCATGCACGTACGCTTTTCTCCAGAGCGGTAGCAGCAGTGTCTCGCTTCCCATCGCCTGGATCAAGGGATCTGTGGCTTTCCCTGGAGGCTTTCCCACGAGGCTTTCCCACGAGGCTTTCCCACAGGGCTGTCCCACGTGGCACCGTGGTGTGAGTCTATCCTCGGCGTGAAAGTCGAGGCAGTGCAGGGAAAACAGGTTCCTCTGGAATGGACTGACACATCTGGGGGACTCTTGCAATGGTGGCACGACGGTGACGTACCTCTCGCCTTTCCTGTGGAGAGCGCCTCCTCTTGAGATGCGACGGGAACGCCCAGAATTCTTTCCCGACCAACCAGAGAAAGGATCCCTCATCACGAGCTATGAGCGGAAACGGGGCTCCTCTGGATGTGGGCGGGACCCTCGTGCTTCCTCTTGAGGGGAGACGGGTATATCGGGGAACTTCGTGAGTTGCAGCATGGGTGTGAAGTGACTTTTGGAAGTTCCAGACGCTAGATGTGATTAGCCTCGAGAAGTCTCAGCGGAAATGGGCCTCATCACACCTGGAGGGGAGAACCTCCTGGATTTTCTCGAGTTGCGGCAGGTGCTCTCGACTTACGACGGGGACCTCAGGGACCCGCTCTGGTGGCCTCAGGAAAGGCCAGTCCCCATGCGAGTTCCTCGGGGCCTCTCGGGATTCCTCTCCCGTCGATGCCGGGGCCTAAGACCTTGTGTGGAGTCGGGGCCGGAACCTGAGGATTCCTCTCCAGTGCTGACTTGGATCTTGGGGTACTTCTGGAGTCTCCCCAGGGGAGTCAGTCCTCGTCTCGAATGCGGGCATGCACTTGCGCTTTCCTCCAGAGCGGTAGCAGCAGTGTCACGCTTCCTGTCGAGTGGATCAAGGGATCTGTGGCTTTCCCTCGAGGCTTTTCCAAGAGGCTTTCCTACGAGGCTTTCCCACAGGGCTGTCTCACGTGCCACCGTGGTGTGAGTCGATCCTCGGCGTGAAAGTCGAGGCAGTGCAGGGAAAAGAGGATCCTCTGGAATGGACTGGCACATCTGGGGGACTCTGGGAATGGTGGCACGACCCTGGAGTTCCTCTCGCCTTTCCTGTGGAGAGCGCCTGCTCTTGAGATGCGACGGGAACGCCGGGAATTCTTTCCCGACCAAGCAGAGAAAGGATCCCTCATCTCGAGCTACGAGGTGGAAACCCGGCTGCTCTGGATGTGGGCCGAACCTCGTGCTTTCTTTCAACTGGAGACGGGTATGTCGGGGAACTTCTTGAGTTGCAGTAAGGGTGTCAAGGACCCTTTGGAAGTTCCAGAGGTTAGATGTGATTAGCCTCGAGACGCCTCAGCCAATATGGGCCACATCTCGCCTGGAGGGGGGAACCTCCTGGTTTTCTCGAGTTGCGGCTTGTGCTCTCGACTTACGACGGGGACCTCATGGACCCGCTCTGTTGGCCTCAGGAAAGGTCATTCCCCATGCGAGTTGCTCGGTGGCCTCTCAGGATTCCTCGCCCGTCAATGCCGGCGCCTAAGACCTTGTGTGGAGTCGGACCAGAACCTGAGGATTCCTCTCCCGTGCTGACATGGATTTTGGCGTACTTCTGGAGTCTCCCAAGGGGCGTCAGTCCTCGTCTCGAGTGGGGTCATTCATGTGTGCTTTCCTCCTGAGCAGTAGCAGCAGTGTCTCGCTTCCCGTCTCGTGGATCAAGGGACCTGTGTCTTTCCCTCGAGGCTTTTCCATGGGGCTTTCCCACAGGGCTATTCCACGTGCCACCATGCAGTGCTGGGAAAACAGGAATCTCCTTCCCCACATAGGGGGTACACTGTCCCCTTGGGCGTGTATCTCCAGGGCATTCGCGCTTGGGGGTTGCCCACGGATGTTGGCCTCAGGCTCCACATGAGAAAAGCCCCTAATGGCATTAGCTGCCGGTCCAGACGCTGGCCCCTCAGGTCTCTGGCTGGAGCCTTGGGCTCCAGGCAACTCCAAGCCCTCGGGGCTGGCGCTCTGGGACTGCTGTAGGGAAAGGACGCCAGGAGCCCACGGAGGAGTTGGGGAGGCGCAGGGGGCATATGGAGGCGAGGACAGCGTGGGATCTAGGTGGAGGCGCTGGAGAGAGCGTCCGTTGTCCCGGAATGCCTCGGAGGAGCCAGCGGGGGACAGTACAGGCCCAGGGACCTGTGGTATGTGAAAAGGTGGGAAACCCCAGAACAAGGCAGGCTGGGAAAGGGGGCGTGGGCGGCCAATTCAAAGGGACCTAGGGGGCGTTTCCTGGGCAGTGAGCTCCCTTGGCACTGCTGAGGGCCCCTGATTGATCCACCCGGGGTTGATCCCACCATCCGCTGCGAGGGAGGGCCACAAACCAAAGCCCCCGAACTGCCCACCCACCCCGACGGGGATCTTGGCGGTCCGGGGCACAGCTGTGCCCGGGAAAAGCCCACTCACTCCACGGGACTCCGTCCAGGGTCTCTGCTTGGAAAGAGGCCAGGGGCGGCCCCCTCCATCTACGCACCCAAACCCTATTGACGTCAATGGGGGCGGAGACGCCTCCCGCTCTCCAGAGTCCTGGGCTGCTGGGTCCCCGCCCACTCGGCCAGCAGTCTGCAGCGCTCCCGTGTGCCTCTCCCACCATGGCTTCGTCCGGCTCCTCCAGCACCTCAAGCGGTACGTTTGCCCTCGGTCCCTGGGGTCGGATCACGTCTCAGGGGATTTGCGGGTGGCCCGGGCAAGGGCTCTCGGCCCACGTGTCGACCCCCCTCCCGCCCGAGAACGGCGGGGACCCATCGGCCGGGCCCGGGGTTCCCAGGCGTCAGGTGTGCCCAAAGTTGGAGGGCGTTGCATCGTTCGTTCATCTTGCTCCTTTGGCACACACATGGCTTCTCCGTTCTCTTTTCTGGGAAGACAGTGTTGTTTTAGGGGGCGCGCTGCGGGGGTCGGGGGCCGGTGGGAGCGGGTGCTGTACTGGGATGAGGCCCTTTATCCTCACATCTTCCTGTGGGAACGGGAGTCGGGGAGCTCTGTGGCCTTGCCACCTTCAGTGGCTTCCTCTGCACAGGGGCCAAGTGCCTTCTGCCTTCTGTCAGGCGTTACGAGGTTTGGGCTTCGCTTTGGCGGCCTTGGCCTTGGCCCTGGCCTGGGCCTTGGCCTTACCCTTGGCGTTGCCCTTGCCCTTGCCCTTGGCCTTGGGCTTGGCCTTCCCTAGGCCTTGTCCTTGGCCTTACCTTGTCCTTGCCCTTACCTTGTCCTTGCCCTTAAAGTTAAACTTGACCTTGACTTTGACCTTGAACTTGAACTTGACCTTGAGATTGAATTTGACCTTGAACTTGACCTTGACCTTGAACTTGAACTTGACTTTGAACTTGAACTCGAACTTGAACTTGACCTTGACTTTGACCTTGACCTTGAACTTGACCTTCACCTTGAACTTGAACTTGACCAACAACGGGAGACCAGATTTGCTCAGAGCACCGGAGGTCCAGAGGCAGGGCCGTGTATCTCCCCTTCCCTTTGTGATCATTGCAAAGACATTCCTAGCTGATAGCGGGAGTGCCCATGAAGAAGCAAGCAGTGGGAGTGTGTTTGACACGACTGTGTGCCTCAACTCCACAAGGGGCCTTTCCTCTCGAAGTAGGCCCCATGTCCCCTTGGGGAGGGTGTCATGCCTCTTTTCTCCACACTGCCAAAGGGTGGAGCAAAGCTCGCTCTGTCAGAGGTACAAAAACAGCAATTGAATGGATTTTCAAGCTCTTGCTAGGCTGCACCCTTTCAGGGCCCACTTTACTGAAACAGGTGCTCTGTGGCCCCCGGTTGGGTATGCAGGTTCACAAACAGGGTGAGATCCTGTCCAAGCCAACAATTTTCCTGAAAGACCTAGGCTCACTAAAGCTCTCCTCCAGAGCAAAGGGGATAGAGGAGATGTATGGAGGAGTCGTTGCCTTTCCCTGTGAGTGTGGGGCTACTCCCTACGGCCCCAAGCTCAGGGATAACTGCCTCTAAGAAAGGAATGGCAAGAAGCGCTAATCTTGGAGGTTGGGACAGGGAGTTCGCAGCATGTGGGGAAAGAAAGACTTCTTCGGGGAAGAAGAGGCAACCACCGGGGGTGTGTTCGCAAGCCTCTATTTGGAAGGAACACGTTTGCTTATACAACTCAAGACCTCCAGATCTGCTCAGAGGACTGAAGTTCCAGAGACAGGGCCATGTATCTCCCCTTCCCTTTGAGATCCTTGCCAAGACATTCCTAGCAGATTGTCGGAGTGCCCATGAAGAAGCAAGCAGCGGGAGTGCGCTTGACATCACTGGCTGCCTACCTGGGCTCAGCTCCTCAAGGGGCCTTTCTCTCCTGGTAGGCCCTATGTCCCCTTTGGGAGAGGGTTGTGCCCTCTTCCCTCCACACTGCCAAAGGGTGGAGGTGGAGCAAACTCGTTCTCTCCGAGGTAAAAGAAAGACAAATTGGATGGATTTTTAAGCTCTTGCTATGCTGCACCCCTCCAGGACCCACTCGAGCAAAACAGGTGCCCTGTGGCCCCTAGGTCGGGTATGCAGGTTCACACACTGGGTGTGATCCCGTCAAAGCCAAGAATTTTCCTGACAGACCTAGGCTCACTAGAGCTCTCCTCCAGAGGAAAGGGGACAGAAAAGATGTGTGTGTGGAGGTGGCTCTGCCTTTCCAGGTCCCAATCTCAGGGATAACTGCCCCTAAGAAAGAACTGCTGCTGCTGCTGCTGCTGCTGCTGCTGCTGCTGCTGCTGCTGCTGCTGCTGCTGCTAAGTTGCTTCAGTCGTGTTCGACTCTGTGCGACACCATAGACGGTAGCCCACTAGGCTCCCCCGTCCCTGGGATTCTCCAGGCAAGAACAGTAAGTGGGTTGCCATTGCCTTCTCCAATGCATGAAAGTGAAAAAGAAAGTGCAGTCGCTCAGTCGTGTCCGACCCTCAGCGACCCCATGGACTGCAGCCTACCAGGCTTCTCTGTCCATAGGATTTTCTGAAAGGAACTGCAAGAAGCACTTTTCCAGGAGGCTGGGAAAGGGAGTTCGCAGGATGTGGGGAAAGAGAGCCTCCTTCGGGGAAGAATAGGCGGCCACTTGTTTTGTGTTGCAAACCTCTATTTGGAAGGAACAGGTTAGCTTATACAAAGGGAGACCTCCAGATCTGCTCAGAGGACCGAAGTTGCAGAGGCAGGTCGGTGTATTTTCCCTTCACTTTGCGATCCTTGCAAAGAGATTCCTTGCTGCTAGATGACTCAGCAAGGGCCTTTGAGACTGTTGTTTTCTTTCCTAGGTTCAAAGATTCCTTCAGTTCCTAATATAGATATCCTAGAAATGATATGACATCCGTGAAAATCTGATATGTCCTGGTCAAATGCTGTCAGTTATCATTCTAGTTATCATATTAAAGCATTTCAAGTCGCAGCAGTGACCAGATGACATTGTCAATTTCTATTTCATCAGGTTTTAACCATGTCCTCTATGGTTTCACACTGATGCCTTTGCAGAAATACTGCTACTTCAAGATATATGGAAAATACTTTTTTTAAGCTTACTGATAATTTGTTTGTTTGTTTGCTTGTCTTCTGGTAAGCTGGTACCAGATGGAATTTAGTCTCCTCTCTAGGTTAAGAGAACAAAGTTTTCTTAGAATTCAATTTTTGATCACAGACTATGAGTTTCTCTACCTTTCATTGATTTATAATTGTTTTCATCATCTGTTTTTTTACTTCGGTAAAGTAAATAAGCCTTATTTAAGATTTTGGTACATGTAGGATGGACTAAGCTTTCCCCACTCTTGCAAGTTCCCTTAACCCTTCAGATTCTTCTCGTGGGACCAAGATCTCACTTTCCTCCAGAGGGACAATCCAAGCTTTTTACCAGTTGATCTGCCCCTGACATCAGAGTCAAGTTGAGCACGAGTTGGCCTATAATTTAGGCATGAAACTATGACTACATAAAGAAAAGGTGACTTTATGATTCAGGGATGGCCATGATATGCCTTGCACTTCAGAGAAAATGGGTTAAAATGATTTTTTTCCTTCAAAACTGCACACCCAGTTCTTTCAGCATATGCAATTGAAAACATCTAGTCATTAGGTCAGTTTTCATTCCAATCCCAAAGAAAGGCAATGACAAAGAATATTCAAGCTGCTGCACAATTGCACTCATCTCACACACTAGTAAAGTAATGCTCAAAATTCCCCAAGTTCACATGAACTGTGAACTTCCAGATGTTCAAGAGGGATTTTAAAAATGCAGAGAAACCAGAGATCAAATTGCCAACATCCACTGGATCATTGAAAAAGCAAGAGAGTTCCAGAAAAAAAGAAACATCTATTTCTGCTTTATTGACAATGCCAAAGCCTTTGACTGTGTGGATCACAAGAAACTGGGAAAAATTCTGAAAGAGATGGGAATACCAGACCACCTGACCTGTCTCCTGAGAAACCTGTATGCAGGTCAGGAAGAAACAGTTCGAACTGGACATGGAACAACAGACTGGTTCTAAATAGGAAAAGGAACATGTCAAGGCTGTATATTGTCACCCTGCTTATTTAACTTATATGCAGCGTACAGCATGAGAAACACTGGGCTGGAGGAAGCACACGCTGGAATCAAGGTTGCTGGGAGAAATATCAATAATCTCAGATATTCAGATGACACCACCCTTATGGCAGAAAGTGAAGAAGAGGTAAAGAGTCTCCTGATGAAAGTGAAAGAGGAGAGTGAAAAAGTTAGCTTAAAGCTCAGCATTCAGAAAACTAAAATCATTGCATCCAGTCTCATCACTTCATGGCAAATAGATGGGAAAACATTGGAAACAGCAGCAGACTATTTTGGGGGGCTTGGAAATCACTGCAGGTGATGGCTGCCTCCATGAACTTAAAACATATTTATGACTTGGAAGAAAAGTGATGACCAAACTAGACAGCATATTAAAAAGCCGAGACGTTGCTTTGCCAACAAAGACCCATCCGGTCAAGGCTATGGTTTTTCCATATGTCATGGATGGATATGAAAGATGTACTATAAAGAAAGTGACAGCTGAAAATTTGATGCTTTTGAACAGTGGTGTTGGAGAAGATGCTTGTAGGTCGCTTAGACTACAAGGAGACGCAACCACTCCATCCTAAAGGAAATCAGGTCTGAATATCCATTGGAAGGACTAATACTGAACCTGAAACTCCAATACTTTGGCCACTTGATGTGAAGAGCTGACTCACTTGGAAGTTGCTTTGATTTGCCTATGAGTGTGGGAGCCCTCCCTGGGCAAAGGGCCTCAGGGGTCATTGCCACTGAATCATGACATCCAAGCAAGCGCATTCCAGCTGTGTGACATGCAGGAAGCAGGAGACTGGGAAAACTGTCTTCCTGAGAGGAAGGAAAGTCATCCACAGAGAGTGTGTTTTCAGGCCTCTCTTTGCAGCAAGTGTTTTGCTTCTCAGACATCAGAGCTGCAGGCTTGCTCTGAGGGCCTCAATTCCAGAGTCAGGGCTGTGTGTCTCACTGCACTTTCCAAGCATTGCAGACACATTCCTAGGTTGGAGCAGTGCTTCCCATGAGAAAGAAGCCTCGGGAGTGTGTCTGAGCGGGCTGAGTGCCATGCCAGGGTCACCTAGTCGAGGGCACCTTGCACATCCAATGGGCCCCAGGCGAGTAGCTATGGACCGGCCCCTCGGTTGAGATATCCCAAAGCAGGGAACAAAGCTAGCTCTGTCAGAAGGAGGAAAACAGCCATGGGATGGATTTTCAAGCAGTTGCTAAGTCACACCACGTGAGGGCTCCGCGGGAAAGAAATGCGAATTTTGGCCTCTAGGCCCAGTATCCGGATGTGTGCACAGGATATTTTCCCCACAGGACCCAAGAATGTTCCAGACAGACCTAAGCTCACTAGCTCTCTCCTGCAGAGGAAATGAAATATTGTTGCTGAACCACGAAAAGATGCTGGGATTCTTGGCTTATGGAGGAGAAGAATTCAATCCAGGGCCCAAGACGAGGCTTGATTGCTCAGAGCTTTTGTGCAATCGAGTTTTATTCAAGAAGAAAGGAGATAGAGAAAGCTTCTGACAGAGACATCACAAGGGGCAGAAAGCGTACCCCCTTGCTAGTGTTAGTAATGGAGTTATATACTCTCCAATAAGTTATTACAACGAACAAAAGAATGTCTGGAGGTTGTAAAGACTCACTAGACCTACTCCCATCATTTACATTTTAAGATAACAGGATTAGCCAGAAGGCTTTTCCAGAGACCATCCTCAAGAAGGATGCATGATTGTTATATAATCCTAAGGAATGTAGAGGGAAAAAAAAGTGTGCCCTTTCTTCCTCCTTGAGAATTCTAGACCCCTCTCTCCTTGGGGACCCTTGAACTTCTTATAAACCTGCCTTGGCAATGACTCTCTCCGAAACATGATTGAACAGCCGTTTGGAGCTTCCTTTGACTTTCCCTGGGAGGGAGGGAGCCCTCCCTGAGCACAGGGCCTCAGGGGCCATGGCCAATGAAAACTAATCTCCCAGTAAGTGCTTTTCAGCCCTGTGTGACTCTCAGCCCACAGGAGGCTGAGAAAACTCTCTTCCTTGGAGGAAGGAAAGGCAGCCCAAGAGTGTGTTTTCAGGCCTGTATCTTGCAGCAAGTGTTTGGCTTGTTAGACATAAGACCTGCAGGCCTGCTCCAACAGACTCCATTCCAGAATCAGGGCCTTGTGTCTCCCTGCAGTTTCCTGGCCTCGCAAACACATTCCTAGGGGAGAGCAGTCCTGCCCATGGGGAAGCAGGCTGCGGGAGTGTGTCTGAGGGGGCCAGGTGCCATGCTGGGGTCACCTGGTCGAGGGCACCTTGCACCTCCAATGGACCCCAGGCAAGGAGTTGCAGGCCACCACCTTGCTTCTGAAATCCCAAAGTGGGGAGCAAAGCTCGCTCTGTCAGAGGGAAGAAAACAGCAACAGGATGGATTTTCAAGCAGTTGCTAGGCTGTACTGCGTTAGGGCTCCAAGGAAGAAAAATGCAGATGTTAGCCCCTACGACTGGTATCCAGGTGGGCTCCCAGGATGATTTCCCTGCAGGATCCAAGAACGTTCCAGACAGACCTGGGCTCACTAGCTCCCTCCTGCAGAGGAAACATGATAGAACAGCTGTTTGGAGGTTGCTTTGACCTCCCCTGGGAGGGTAGGATCCCTCCCTGGGTGCAGGGCCTCAGGGGCCATTGCCGCTGAGAAATGCCCTCTAAGCCAGACCTTTCCAGCCTTGTATGACTCAGCACGGAGGAGACTGGAAAAGCTATCTTCCTTGGAGGAAGGAAAGGCAGCCCCAGAGAGTGTGTTTTGACACCTGTATCTCGCAGCAAGACGTCAGACCTCCAGGCCTGCTCCAACGGCCTCAGTTCCAGAGTCAGGGCCGTGTGTCTCCCTGCATTTTCTGAGCCTTGGGAACACATTCCTAGGTCAGAACAGTCCTGCCCATGGGGAAGGAGGCTGCGGGAGTGTGTCTGAGGGGGTCGGGTGCCATGCTGGGGTCCAATAGACCTGGTACCTCCAATAGACCCCAGGACAACAGCGGTGGGGCTCCCCCTGGCTTCCGAAATGCCAAAGCGAGAAGCAAAGCTAGCTCTATCAGAAGGAAGAAAAGAGCAATTAGATGGATGTTCAGGCTGTTGCTGGGCCGCACCACTTCAGGGTCCCCCCCGAGAGGAGCAGGCGCCCTGTGGCCCCTAGGTCCGATATGCAGGTTAACACACAGGATGTGTCCCCATAGGAGCCAAGAATTTTCCTGACAGACCTAGGCTCACTAGAGCTCTCCTACAGGGCAAAAGGGATAGAACAGACTGTGGATGTGACTCTGCCTTTCCCAGCGAGGGAAAGGGGATGGGACAGATGTGTGGCTGTGGCTCTGCCGTTCCCTGGGAGTGTGGAGCCGCTCCCTATGGCCCCGGGCTCCAGGGGAAATTGCCCCTGAATAATGACCTCCAAGAAGCGCTTTTCCAACTGGCTGAGACGTGGAGTTCTCAGGATGCAGGGAAAGCGAGTGTCCCTTCGGGGAAGCAAAGGCAGTCACCTGTTATCATTACTTACTAGAATAGTAGGTACCTTCTCCAGTTGGGCAGAGGCCTTCCCTACCTGATCTGAAAAAGAAAATGAAGTAGCTCGCTGATTTGAGAAATAATTCCCAGACTTGGGTTTCCAACCAGCATAGAATCCGACAATGGCCCTGTCTATGTAGCCGCGTTAATTAACAGGTATGTGAAGCTCTAAATATCAGTGGAAATTACATACAGCATATAGGCCCCAGTGTTCTGGAATGGTGCAAAGAAACAACCAAACTCTTGAAGAGACACTTTCAAAATGGATCATAGAGACTGACTGTACATGGATGGGCTTGCTTCTGGCAGACTTACTCATATTACGGGTAACCGCACGTTCCCATAGTTGTTGTCCTTATGAAATTTTCTATGGGAGACCCCCCCCACAATGAGGCAGGTGTTAGCAGATTTGCCACAAGTAAGGAGGTGGGATTTCACAGCAGCTGGAACAATTAGGTACAGTAATAAATCAGGTAACTAAGTTTGTATGAAAAAGAATATCATTCCCCCTTGAGGAACAGATTCATGAATTTGTGCTCAGTGATCAGGTGTGGCTCAATGACTGGAAACACAATTCCTTGGCCTGACATCGGAAAGGTCCTTATATTGTTGTTTTAGCCACAATTCTGAAAGGGAAGGGAATACCAGACCACCTAACCTGCCTCTTGAGAAATCTGTATGAAGGTCAGGAAGCAACAGTTAGAGCAGGACATGGAACAACAGACTGGTTCCAAAAAGGAAAAGGAGTATGTCAAGGCTGTATATTGTCACCATGTTTATTTAACTTATATGCAGAGTACATCATGAAAAATGCTGGGATGGAAGATACAAGAGCTGGAATCAAGATTGCCGGAAGAAATAGCAATAAACTTAGATATGCAGATGACACCACCATTATGGCAGAATGGGAAGAGGAACGGGTATGTCGGGGAACTTCTTGAGTTGCAGCAAAGGTGTGAAGGACCCTTTCGAAGTTCCAGAGGTTAGGTGTGGTTAGTCTCGACATGCCTCAGCGGGAATGGGCCTCATGGCGCCTGGAATGGAGAGGCTCCTGGATATTCCCGAGTATCAGCAGGTGCTCTCGAGTTACGACGGGGACTTCAGGGACCCGCTCTGGCGGCCTCAGGAATGCCCAGTCATCATGCGTGTTGCTAGGGGGCCTCTCGTGATTCCTCTCCCGTCGATGCGGGGGCCTAAGACCTTGTGTGGAGTCGGGGCCGGAAGCTGAGGATTCCTCTCCAGTGCTGACATGGATTTTGGGGTACTTCTGGAGTTTCCACAGGGGAGCCAGTCCTCGTCTCGAGTGGGGACATGCACGTGCGCTTTCCTCCAGAGCGGTAGCAGCAGTGTCACACTTCCCGTCGCGTGGATCAAGGGATCTGTGGCTTTCGATCGAGGCTTTCACACGAGGGTTTCCCACAGGGCTGTCCCACGTGCCACCGTGGGGTTGTCGATCCTCGAAGTGAAAGTCGAGGCAGTGCAGGGAAAACAGATTCCTCTGGAATGGACTGAGACATCTGGGGGACTCTTGCAATGGTGCAACGACCCTGGAGTTACCCTCGCCTTTCCTGTGGAGAGCGCCTCCTCTTGAGATGCGACCGGAATGCCGGGAATTCTTTCCCGACGACGCAGGGAAAGGATCAATCATTTCCAGCTACGAGGCGGAAACGGAGCTCCTCTGGATGTGGGCGGGACCTTCGTGCTTCCTCTCCAGCGGAGACGGGTATGTCAGGGAACTGCTTGAGTTGCAGCAAGAGTGTGAAGGACCGTTTCCAAGTTCAGGGGTTAGGTGTGATTAGCCTCGAGAAGCCTCAGCGGAAATGGGCCTCATCTCGCCTGGAGGGCAAAACCTCCTGGATTTTCTCGAGTTGCGGCAGGTGCTCTCGACTTACGATGGGAACCTCAGGGACCCGCTCTGGTGGCCTCAGGAAAGGCCAGTCCCCATGCGAGTTGCTCAGGGGCCTCTCAGGATTCCGCTCCCTTCGATACCAGAGCCTAACACCTTGTGTAGAATCCAGGCCGGAACCTCAGGATTCCTCTCCAGTGCTGACATGGATCTTGGGGTACTTCTGGAGTCTCCCTATGGGAGTCAGTCCTCATTTCAAACGGGGGCATGCACGTGCGCTTTCCTCCCCAGCTGTACCAGCAGTGTCACCTTCCCTTCACGTCGATCAAGGGATCTGTGGCTTTCCCTCGAGGCTTTCCCACGAGGCTTTCCCACAGGGCTCTCCCACGTGCAACCGTGGTGTGTGTCGATCCTCGGTGTGAAAGTCGAGGCAGTGCAGGGAAAACAGGTTCCTCTGGAATGGACTGACACATCTGGGGGACTCTTGGAATGGTGGCACGACCCTGGAGTTCCTCTCGCCTTTCCTGTGGAGAGCGCCTCCTTTTGGGATGCGACGGGAACGCCGGGAATTCTTTCAGGAGCAAGTAGGGAAAGGATCGCTCATCTCGAGCTACCAGGCGGAAACAGGGCTCCTCTGGATGTGGGCGGGACCCTCGTGCTTCCTCTCGAGTGGAGATGGGTATGTCAGGGAACTTCTTGAGTTGCAGCCAGGGTGTGAAGGACCCTTTGGAAGTTCCAGTGGTTAGGTGTGATTAGCCTCGAGAAGCCTCAGTGGAAATGGGCCTCATCTCGCCTGGAGGGCAGAACGTCCTGGATTTTCTCCAGTTGCGGCAGGTGCTCTCGACTTATGACGGGGACCTCAGGGACCCGCTCTGGTGGCCTCAGGAAAGGCCAGTCCCCATGCGAGTTCCTCGGGGGCCTCTCAGGATTCCTCTCGCGTCGATGCCGGGGCCTACGACCTTGTGTGGAGTCGGGGCCGGAACCTGAGGATTCCTCTCCAGTGCTGACATGGATCTTGGGGTACTTCTGGAGTCTCCCCAGGGGAGTCAGTCCTCGTCTCGAATGCGGGCATGCAGGTGCGCTTTCCTCCCGATGGGTAGCAGCAGTGTCACGCTTCATGCCACGTGGATCTAGGGATCTGTGGCTTTCCCTCGAGGCTTTCCCACGAGGCTTTCCCACAGGGCTGTCCCACATGTCCCCGTGGTGTGAGTCGATCCTCAGCATGAAAGTCGAGGCATTGCAGGGAAAACAGGTTCCTCTGGAATGGACTGAAACATCTGGGGGACTCTTGGAATGGTGGCACAACCCTCGAGTTCCTCTCGCCTTTCCTGTGGAGAGTGCCTCCTCTTGAGATGTGACGGGAACGCCGGGAATTCTTTCCGGACCAAGCAGTGAATGGATCCCTCATCTCGAGCTAGGAGGCGGAAAGGGGGCTCCTCTGGATGTTGGCGGGACCCTCGTGCTTCCTCTCGAGTGAAGACGGGGGCTTCGGGGAATTTTTTGAGTTGCCACACGGGTGTGGAGGACTCTTTTGAAGTTCATGAGGGAAGGTGTGATTAGCCTCGAGAGTCCTCAGCGGATATGGGCCTCATTTCACCTGGAAGGGCGATCCTCCTGGATTTTCTAGAGTTACAACAGGTGCCTCTCGAGTTACCACGAGGCCCTCAGGGACTCGATCTGGTGGCCTTAGGTAAGGCCAGTCTCCATTCGAGTTGCTAGTGGCCACTCAAATTGCTCCCCAGTCCATGCCGAGGCCTCAGACCTTGTGTGGACTCGGGCTTGGATCCTGAGGATTCCTCTCCAGTGCTGTCATGGATCTTGGTGTTCTTCTGGAATCTCTTCAGGGGACTTAGTCCTCCTCTCCAGTGGGGACATGCACGTCCGCTTTGCTCCCATGCTGTATCAGCAGTGTCAGGATTCCCATCGCATTACTAACGTGATCTGTGACTTTTCCTTGAGGCTTTCCCACGAGGCTTTCCCACAGGGCTGTCACACGTGACACCATTTTTGATTCGATACTCGGTGTGAAATTCGAGGCAGTGCAGGGAAATCAGTTCCCTCAGAGTGGACTGAGACATTTGGGGGTCTTTTGCAATGGGGCACGAACCCTGTAGTTCCTCTCGACTTTCTCATTTAGACCGCCTCCTCTTGAGATGCGACGTGAACGCCAGGAATCCTTTCCCGACGAAGCAGGGAAAGGATCTCTCATCTCCAATTAAGAGGTGGAAATGAGGCTCCTCTTGTGGTTTGCTGGACCCTCTTTCTTCCTCTCGAGTGGAGACCGGATTGCTGGGGAAGTTCCTGAGTTGCAGCAAAAATGTGAAGGACCATTTCGAAGTTTTAGACGGATTGTGCGTTTTGCCAGGATGTGCCTCAGTGTAAAAGGGCCTCATCTCTCATGAACCGCTTCATCAGGTTTGGCTCAGGCGCTGCTTCCCCTGAGCTGAGGCTGTGGGCGGGAGCCCAGAGACGCAGAGCTAGGCCCAAACCACCTGTGCACTTCTCTGATGGAAGGACAGCACTCAGGAACCCACGTTTGAGAGGCACACAAGCCAGGCACCTACGGAGTCAGCATCCGAGTGTGGGAGACTGCAGGCCTCATCCACAGCCCCAGGGAGCCTGGTGCTCCTACTGCAGAGGTGAGTTTGGGGGGCCAAACAAAACTGAAGGAGCCCTGCAGTTTCACCTCCCTCCTTGGCAGTGTGCAAACAACAGGCATCTAAGCCCTCCCCAAGGACGCCTGGGGCCTAGGTACAAAGGCAAGGCAAGAGCAGAGCTGAGGCCAGGAAGGCGACAGTGGCGTCTCCCAGGCTCGCGCAGCCTGCTCATTCCTGGGCAGGAAGCCTAGCAGCGAGGCAAGTCTGGGCAAGGCTCGCCCAGGGCAGAGCAGCCTCACGCCAGCAACTCGGCCACATCGGGCCTCTGAGCGGAGCTGGAGCTCTGCCGTACAGGAGGCGCACACGGGTCCAGCCAAGCAGGGCTTTACACGCACGCGGCTGGGCTGCCTCTTCTTCCCCGAGGACGCTCGCTTCCGCGAATGCTGTTCAGTCGGCTTCTAGGAGGGGGCGCTCTGTGCCTCCTGCAGGTCTTGGCTCACAGGCTGCTTGCCCTGAGCTGGGGCTGTGGGCGGGAGCCGAGACACGCAGGGGCAGGCCCCAACCAGCTGCACACGTCTCTGCGTGGGAGGAGAGTGGTAGGGAGGCTTCATGTGTGAGGCAGCTGCTGGGCGCCCACAGAGTCAGCCTCCTAGTGTGCGGGGATACAGAGCCCTGCTAGGGGCCCTGGGAGCCTGGTGCACTCCGTGCGGTGCTGACTCTGGGCGGCCAAGCAACCGCTGGAGGAGCCCTGCACTTGCCCTTCCTTTCCCTCCGACAGAGCTCTTCCTGCTGGAGCCCTTGGCAGTGTGCATGCGACCGGCCCCTGAGCCCTCCCCAAGGACGCCTTGAGCCTAGGTGCAAAGGCAAGGTAGGAGCGGAGCTGAGTCCAGGAAGGCCCCAGTGACGTCTGCCAGCCTCGCGCAGCCGGCTCCTTCCTGGGCAGGAAGCCTAGCAGCGAGGCAAGTCTGGGCAAGACTCTCCCATGGCAAAGCAACCTCGCGCCAGCAACTCTGCCAGATCGCGCCTCTGAGCAGAGTTGGAGCTCTGGAGTCCTGGAGGCACACTCGGCTCCAGCCAAGCAGGGCTTGAGCTGCACGAGGCTGGGCGGCCTCTTCTTCCCCAGAGGTTCTACTTCCCCGCATGCTGTTCACTCGGTTTCCTGGCGGGGGCGCTCTGCTCCTCCTGCAGGTCTTGGCTCAGGGGCTACTTGCCCTGAGCTGGGGCTGTGGGCGGGAGCCCAGGCACGCAGGGGCAGGTCCCAACCAGCTGCACACGTCTCTGCTGGGGAGGAGAGTGCTAGGGACGCTACGTGTGTGAGGCAGCTGCTGGGCGCCCACGGAGTCAGCCTCCGGGTGTGCGGGGCTGCAGACCCCAGCCAAGGGCCCTGGGAGCCTGGTGCACTCGGTGCGGCGCTGAGTCTGGGCGGCCAAGCAACCGCTGGAGGAGCCCTGCACTGGCCCTTCCCTTCCCTCTCACAGAGCTCTCCCTGCTGGAGCCCTTGGCAGTGTGCACGACACCGGCCCCTGAGCTGTCTCCAAGGACGCCTGGGGCCTAGGTGCAAAGGCAAGGAAGGAGCGGAGCTGAGGCCAGGAAGGCGCCAGTGGCGTCTCCCAGCCTCGCGAAGCCTGCTCCTTCCTGGGCAGGAAGCCTAGCAGCGAGGCAAGTCTGGGCAAGGCTCGCCCAGGGCAGAGCAGCCTCGCGCCAGCAACTCTGCCAGATCGGGCCTCTGAGCAGAGCTGGAGCTCTGCTGTCCCGGAGGCGCACTGGGCTCCAGCCAAGTAGGGCTTGAGCCCCACTTGGCTCGGCTGCCTCTTCCTCCGTCGAGGAGGCTCGCTTCCCCGCATGCTGTTCACTCGGCTTCCAGGCGGGGCCGCTCTGCGCCTCCTGCAGGTCTTGGCTCAGGGGCTGCTTGCCCTGAGCTGGGGCTGTGGGCGGGAGCCCAGACAGGCAGGGGCAGGCCCCAACCAGCTGCACACGTCTCTGCTGGGGAGGAGAGCGCTAGGGAAGCTACGTGTGTGAGTCAGCTGCTGGGCGCCCAGGGAATCAGCCTCTGGGTGTGCGGGGCTGCAGACCCAAGCCAGGGGCCCTGGGAGCCTGGTGCACTCCGTTCGGCGCTGAGTCTGGGCGGCCAAGCCACCGCTGAAAGAGCCCTGCACTTGCCCTTCCCTTCCGGGGTCCAGCCCCGGTGGATCCAGGGTGATTCGAAGGTGGGGGGAAGGAGTCGGCGTCTTTGTAAAAATACATATTTAATCACAGATATAGAGAGATTAGAAATGGATATTTTAGTAGGAAGATTAATGGAGAAAAGGGAGCTGAATAACTTGGATTACGTGGAATAGCATCCATGCTCCAGATGGGAATTCAGCCAATAAAACCGGGAGCAAGAGAGATGCGACATGGGGGAATCAGTCTTTCCAGAAACTGATCCGATTTCTTTATTTTTGGGTTTGCTTATATACCTTTTGTTAAACATAGGGATGAATACAGAGTCACGCGGGGGTCAGCAGTCCTGACCTTTATCAAAATCAGGTGCTTCACATAAATGTACAAAAAAAAAGGTCTTAGGAATATTACATCATCTTCTGGCCATGAGTGAGACCTGCTGACATTTTATGATCCTTTCTTTCTGATAACCAAAAAACTTATTTTTTCCAAGGGTGTTTTTTCTTAAACCAGGCACCACTCTCCAAATAAAGTTGCATTCCTATAAGGTGAGGGTGTCGTGAGTTACAATCAAGAAAGGAGTTTATTTAACCCAAGGTTAACAAGATTAGTCTTAAAGGTTAATACTTATTTCTCCTATATGCTTAAAGGTTAATACTTATTTCTTCCTATATGCTAGTTATATTCATTATAAGAGTAGGGAACATGGAGATTTAGCAGCAAACATCAGCCCAACAAATGAAAATCCTTTCACCAATGCTCCCCTTAAGATCTATTTAGTCTTAAGATATGATAAAGTTACATTCTTACATAGGAAGGACACAGTGATTTATAACAAAGTACAGTGATCTATTACAAAAGAGAAAATCCATTAACTCAAAAAGTCTAGTATTGCTAACATCAAAAACTACTATATTTCCTTTGCTATACTCCAAATACATTGATTAATATATTCCCAAGAGCCTAAGGATATGGAGGCCTGGCGGCAATCATTGACTCAACAAGAAGAAAAAGTCCTATGCTAATTAAGACTCTCAAAATACTCCAAAACTCTGCTGTTTATGGTTGAGAGGTAGTAAACAATCATGTGGCAGGAGTATGGATAATCCTCTCACACAAGCTAGTCTGTCAGCAGAGAGGTTTGACCTGAGACATCCTTGTCCCACCCAGAGCAGGGAATTAGTGGCAATAATTGACACAACAAATGAAAAACCCTTCACCAATATAATTCTTAACCAACACACTATACTAATAATTTCCAACTCCCCAAAAGAATTCGCCATTAATAAGTCTAAAACATCTCGTGCCTCTCAGGTTAGGAGGCTGCAGACAATCACATGTAGCCGGACAAACCTATACAGGTGGGCTAGATAACCTTCAGAGGAGTCCGTATGCTGAAACACTCTTATCACGCCCAGGAATTTTTGTTGCCTTGGAGCTGCACGTTTACTCCTTCTCCGAGAGAAACGGTTATGGGGGAGAGCCCCCCGTAAAGCCAGAGGTGTAGGAGAGAGCATAAAACAGACTCTGGTTTTGGGGTTAGATGCTCGGGAACACGGGGTTTCCAGAGGATTGATCACGCCTTTGCGTATGCAAGCCTCCTTCCTCATGAACTTGCCATGGGCGGAATTCCTCAGGCTGGCCCCCGGCACTTCACTTCCCTCTGACAGGGCTCTCCCTGCTGGAACCCTTGGCAGTGTGCACGACACCGGCCCCTGAGGCCTCCCCAAGGACGCCTGGGGCCTAGGTGCAAAGGCAAGGAAGAAGCGGAGCTGAGGCCAGGAAGGCGCCAGTGGCGTCTCCCAGCCTCGAGCACCCTGCTCCTTCCTGAGCAGGAAGCCTAGCAGTGAGGCAAGTCTGGGCAAGGATTGCCCAGGGCAGAGCAGCCTCTCGCCTGCAACTCTGCCAGATCGGGCCTGTGAGAAGAGCTGGAGCTCTGCCGTCCTGGAGGCGCACTCGGCTCCAGCCAAGTAGGGCTTGCCTTGTCCCACCCAGAGCAGGGAATTAGTGGCAATTATTGACACAACAAATGAAAAACCCTTCACCAATATAATTCTTAACCAACACACTATACTAATAATTTCCAACTCCCCAAAAGAATTCGCCGCTTGGCTGCCTCTTCTTCCCTCGAGGAGGCTCGCCTCCCCGCCGGCTGTTCACTCGGCTTCCAGGCGGGGGCGTTCTGCTCCTCCTGCAGGTCTTGGTTCAGGGGCTGCTTGCACTGAGCTGGGGCTGTGGGCGGGAGCCCAGGCACGCAGGGGCAGGCCCCAAACAGCTGCACACGTCTCTGCTGGGGAGGAGAGGGCTAGGGAAGCAACGTGTGTGAGGCAGCTGCTGGGCGCCCAGGGAGACAGCCTCCGGGTGTGCGGGACTGCAGACCCCAGCCAGGGGACCTGGGAGGCTGGTGCACTCTGTGCGGTACTGAGTCTGGGCGGCCAAGCAACCGCTGGAGGAGCCCTGCACTTGCCCTTCCCTTCCCTCTCACAGAGCTCTCCCTGCCTGAGCCCATGGCAGTGTGCAAGCCACCGGCCCCTAAGCCCTCCACAACGACGCCTGGGGCCTAGGTGTAAAGGCAAGGCAGGAGCGGAGCTGATGCCTGGAAGGCGCCAGTGGCGTCTCCCAGCCTCGCGCAGCCTGCCTCTTCCTGGGCCGGAAGCCTAGCAGTGAGGCGAGTCTGGGCAAGGCTCGCCCAGAGCAGAGCAGCCTCACGCCAGCAACTCGGCCACATCGGGCCTCTGAGCAGAGCTGGAGCTCTGCCGTACTGGAGGCGCACTCGGCTCCAGCCAAGCAGGGCTTGAGCCGCACGCGGCTCGACTGCCTCTTCTTCCCTCGAGGAGGCTCGCCTACCCGCCGGCTGTTCACTCGGCTTCCAGGCGGGGGAGCACTACGCCTCCTGCAGGTCTTGTCTCAGGGGCTGCTTGCCCTGAGCTGGGGCTGTGGGAGGAAGCCCAGGCACACAGGGGCAGGCCCCAACCACCTGAACACGTCTCTGCTGGGGAGGAGAGCGCTAGAGAAGCAACGTGTGTGAGGCAGCTGCTGGGCACCCAGGGAGACAACCTCCGGGTGTGCGGGGCTGCAGACCCCAGCCAGGGGCCCACGGGGCCTGGTGCACTCCGCGCGGTACTGAGTCTGGGCGGCCAAGCAACCGCTGGAGGAGCCCTGCACTTGCCCTTCCCTTCCCTCTCACAGAGCTCTCCCTGCTGGAGCCCTTGGCAGTGTGCAAGCCACCGGCCCCTAAGCCCTTCACAAGGAGGCCTGGGGCCTAGGTGCAAAGGCAAGGCAGGAGCGGAGCTGATGCCTGGAAGGCGCCAGGGGCGAATCCCAGCCTCGCGCACCCTGCTCCTTCCTGGGCAGGAAGCCTAGCAGCAAGGCAAGTCTGGGCAAGGCTCGCTCAAGGCAGAGCAGCCTCGCGCCAGCAACTCTGCCACATGGAGCCTCTGAGCAGAGCTGGAGCTCTGCCATACAGGATGCGCGCTCGGTTCCAGCCAAGCAGGGCTTGAGCCGCACGCGGCTCGACTGCCTCTTCTTCCCTCGAGGAGGCTCGCCTCCCCGCCGGCTGTTCACTCGGCTTCCAGGCGGGGGCGCACTGCGCCTCCTGCAGGTCTTGGCTCAGGGGCTGCTTGACCTGAGCTGGGGCTCTGGGAGGAAGCCCAGGCACGCAGGGGCAGGCCCCAACCAGCTGCACACGTCTCTGCTGGGGAGGAGAGCGCTAGGGAAACTACGTGTTTGAGGCAGCTGCTGGGCGCCCAGGGAGACAGCCTCCGGGTGTGCGGGGCTTCAGACCCCAGCCAGGGGCCCTGGGAGGCTGGTGCACTCCATGCAGTACCTAGTCTGGGCGGCCAAGCAACCGCTGGAGGAGCCCTGCACTAGCCCTTCCCTTCCCTCTGACAGAGCTTTCACTGCCGGCGCCCTTGGCAGTGTGCAACCCACAAGCCCGTACTCCCTCCCCTAGGACCCCTGGGGCCTAGGTGCAAAGGCAAGGCAGGAGCGGAGCTGAGGCCAGGAAGGCGCCAGTGGCATCTCCCAGCCTCGCACAGGCGGCTCCTTCCTGGGGAGGGAGTCTAAAGTCAAGGCAAGTCTGGGCAAGCTTCCCCCACGACAGTGCAGCCTCGCGCCAGGAACTCTGCCATATGGGTCCTCTGAGCAGAGCTAGGGCTCTGCCTTACTGGAGGCGCACTTGGCTCCGGGCAAGCAAGGCTTTCAGCTTCAAGGGGCTGGGCTGCCTCCTCTTCCCCGAGGAGGCTCGCTTCCCTGTTGGCTGTGCACTCGCCGATCAGGCTGGGGCACAGGGCTCCTCCAGCAGGTCTTGCCTCGGGGGCTGTTTCCACTGAGTTGGGGCTATGGGCTGGAACCCAGACAGGCAGTATCAGTCCCCAACCAACTGCACATGTCTCTGCTGGGGAGGAGGGTGCTAGGGAACCTACGTCTGTCATGCACTTGCTTGGCGCCCACGAAGTCAGCCTCCGGGTGTGCGGGGCTGCAGACCCCAGCCAGGGTCCCTGGGAACCTGGTGCTCTCCGTGCGGCGCTGAGTCTGGCAGGCCAAGCTAACGCTGGAGGAGCCCTGCAGGTGCCCGTCCCATCCGTCTGACAGAGTTCTCACTGCTGGAGCCCTTGGCAGTGTGCAAGGCACCGGCCCCTAAGCCCTCCCCTAGGACGCCTGGGGCCTAGGTGCAAAGGCAAGGCAGGAGCGGAGCTGACGCCAGAAAGGCGCCAGTGGCATCTCCCAACCTCGTGCAGCCTGCTCCTTCCTGGGCAGGAAGCCTAGCAGCGAGGCAAGTCTGGGCAAGGCGCGCCCAGAGCAGAGCAGCCTCGTGCCAGCAACTATGCCAGATCGGGCCTCTGAGCAGAGCTGGAGCTCTGCCGTCCTGGAGGCGCACTCGGGCCCAGCTAAGTAGGGCTAGAGCCGCACGCGGCTGGGCTGCCTCTTCTTCCCTCAAGGAGGCTCGCCTCCCGCCTGCTGTTCAGTCGGCTTCCAGGCGGGGGCGCTCTGCGCCTCCTGCAGGTCTTGGCTCAGGGGCTGCTTGCCCTGAGCTGGGGCTGGGGGCGGGAGCCCAGGCACGCAGGTGCAGGCCCCAACCAGCTGCACACGTCTCTGCTGGGGAGGAGAGCGCTAGGGAATCTACGTGTGTGAGGCAGCTGCTGGGCGCCCAGAGAGTCAGCCTCCGGGTGTGCGGGGCTGCAGACCCCAGCCAGGGGCCCTGGGAACCTGGTGCTCTTCGTGAGGCCCTGAGTCTGGGCGGCCAAGCACCCGCTGGAGGAGCCCTGCAGGTGCCCTTCCCTTCCCTCTGACAGAGCTCTCACTGCCTGCGCCCGTGGCAGTGTGCAACCCACCAGCCCCTAAGCCCTCCCCTAGGACGCCTGGGGCCTAGGTGCAAAGGCAATGCAGGAGCGGAGCTGAGGCCAGGAAGCCGCCAGTGGCATCTCCCAGCCTCGCCCAGCATGCCCCTTCCTGGGTAGGGTGCCTAAAAGCAAGGCAAGTATGGGCAAGTCTCGCCCAGGGCAGAGCAGCCTCGCACCAGGAACTCTGCCAGATCGGGCCTCTGAGCAGAGCTGGAGCCTGCTCTACTGGAGGCACACTTGGCTCGGGCAAGCAGGGCTTTCAGCTTGAAGGGTCTGGGAGGCCTCCGCTTCCCCTGAGGAGGCTCGCTTCCCTGCTGGCTCTGCACTCGCCAATCAGGCGGGATAGCAGGGCTCCTCCAGCAGGTCTTGCCTCAGGGGCTGCTTCCCTGAGTTGGGGCTGTGGGCGCGACCCAGACTTGCAGGATCAGGCCCCAACCACCCTCACATGTCTGTGCTGGGGAGGAGAGTGCTAGGGAACCTACGTCTGTCATGCACTTGCTGGGCGCCCACGGAGTCAGCCTCCAGGTGTGCGGGGCTGCAGACCCCAGCCAGGGGCCCTGGGAGCCTGAGCTCTCCGTGTGGCGATGAGTCTGGGCAGCCCAGCAACCGCTCGAGGATCCCTGCACTTGCCTTTCCCTTCCCTCTCACAGAGCTCTCCCTGCTGGAGCCCTGGCAGTGTGCATGTCACCGGCCCCTAAGTCCTCCGCAAGGACGCCTGGGGCCTAGGTGCAAAGGCAAGGCAGGAGCAGAGCTGAGGACATTAAGGCGCCAGTGGCGTCTCCCAGCCTCGAGCAGCCTGCTCCTTCCTGGGGAGGGTGCCTAAAAGCAAGGCAAGTCTGGGCAAGTCTCGCCCATGGCAGAGCAGCCTCGCGACAGGAACTCTGCCAGATGGGGCTTCTGAGAAGACCTAGAGCTCTGCTGTACTGGAGGCTCACGTAGACCCTGGCAAGCAGAGCTTTCAGCTTGAGGGAGCTGTGCTGCCTCCTCTTCCCCGAGGAGCCTCACTTCCCTGCTGGCTGTACACTCGCTGTTCAGGCGGGGGCACAGGGCTCCTCCAGCAGGTCTTGCCTCAGGGGCTGCTTCCCCTGAGTTGGGGCTGTGGGCGGGAACCCAGACACGCAGGATCAGGCCCGAACCACCGGCACATGTCTGTGCTGGGGAGGAGAGTGCTAGGGAACCTACGTCTGTCATGCACTTGCTGGGCGCCCACGGAGTCAGCCTCCAGGTGTGCGGGGCTGCAGACCCCAGCCAGGGGCCCTGGGAACCTGGTGCTCTTCGTGAGGCCCTGAGTCTGGGCGGCCAAGCACCCGCTGGAGGAGCCCTGCAGGTGCCCTTCCCTTCCCTCTGACAGAGCTCTCACTGCCTGCGCCCGTGGCAGTGTGCAACCCACCAGCCCCTAAGCCCTCCCCTAGGACGCCTGGGGCCTAGGTGCAAAGGCAATGCAGGAGCGGAGCTGAGGCCAGGAAGCCGCCAGTGGCATCTCCCAGCCTCGCCCAGCATGCCCCTTCCTGGGTAGGGTGCCTAAAAGCAAGGCAAGTATGGGCAAGTCTCGCCCAGGGCAGAGCAGCCTCGCACCAGGAACTCTGCCAGATCGGGCCTCTGAGCAGAGCTGGAGCCTGCTCTACTGGAGGCACACTTGGCTCGGGCAAGCAGGGCTTTCAGCTTGAAGGGTCTGGGAGGCCTCCGCTTCCCCTGAGGAGGCTCGCTTCCCTGCTGGCTCTGCACTCGCCAATCAGGCAGGGTAGCAGGGCTCCTCCAGCAGGTCTTGCCTCAGGTGCTGCTTCCCTGAGTTGGGGCTGTGGGCGCGACCCAGACTTGCAGGATCAGGCCCCAACCACCCTCACATGTCTGTGCTGGGGAGGAGAGTGCTAGGGAACCTACGTCTGTCATGCACTTGCTGGGCGCCCACGGAGTCAGCCTCCAGGTGTGCGGGGCTGCAGACCCCAGCCAGGGGCCCTGGGAGCCTGAGCTCTCCGTGTGGCGATGAGTCTGGGCAGCCCAGCAACCGCTCGAGGATCCCTGCACTTGCCTTTCCCTTCCCTCTCACAGAGCTCTCCCTGCTGGAGCCCTGGCAGTGTGCATGTCACCGGCCCCTAAGTCCTCTGCAAGGACGCCTGGGGCCTAGGTGCAAAGGCAAGGCAGGAGCAGAGCTGAGGACATTAAGGCGCCAGTGGCGTCTCCCAGCCTCGCGCAGCCTGCTCCTTCCTGGGGAGGGTGCCTAAAAGCAAGGCAAGTCTGGGCAAGTCTCGCCCATGGCAGAGCAGCCTCGCGACAGGAACTCTGCCAGATGGGGCTTCTGAGAAGACCTAGAGCTCTGCTGTACTGGAGGCTCACGTAGACCCTGGCAAGCAGAGCTTTCAGCTTGATGGAGCTGTGCTGCCTCCTCTTCCCCGAGGAGCCTCACTTCCCTGCTGGCTGTACACTCGCTGTTCAGGCGGGGGCACAGGGCTCCTCCAGCAGGTTTTGACTCAGGGGCTGTTTCCACTGAGTTGGGGTTGTGGGCGGGTACCCAGACATGCAGGAACAAGCCCGAACCACCTGCACATGTCTCTGCTGGGGAGGAAAGTGCTAGGGAACCTACGTCTGTCATGCACTTGCTGGGCGCCCACGGAGTCAGCCTCCGGGTGTGCACGGCTGCAGACCCCAGCCAGGGGCCCTGGGAGCCTGGTGCTCTTCGTGAGGCGCTGAGTCTTGGCTGCCAAGCAACCACTGGAGGAGCCATGCAGGTGCCCTTCCCTTCCCTCTGACAGAGCTCTCACTGCCGGCGCCCTTGGCAGTGTGCAACCCACCAACCCCTAAGCCCTGCCCTAGGACCCCTGGGGCCTAGGTGCAAAGGCAAGGCAGGAGCGGAGCTGAGGCCAGGAAGGCGCCAGTGGCATCTCCCAGCCTCGCGCAGCCTGCTCCTTCCTGGGGAGGGTGCCTAAAAGCAAGGCAAGTCTGGGCAAGTCTCGCCCAGGGCAGAGCAGCCTCGCGACAGGAACTCTGCCAGATCGGGCCCTTAGCAGAGCTAGAGCTCTGCCTTACAGGCGGCTCACTTGGCTCCGGGCAAGCAGGGCTTTCCGCTTGACGGGGCTGGGCTGCCTCCTCTTCCCCCGAGGGGGCTCGGTTCCCTGCTGGCTGTGCACTCGCCAATCAGACGGGGGAGCAGGGCTCCTCCAGCAGGTTTTGACTCAGGGGCTGAGTTCCCAGAGTTGGGGCTGTGGGCGGGAACCCAGACACGCAGGATCAGGCCCGAACCACCGGCACATGTCTCTGCTGGGCAGGAGAGTGCTAGGGAACCTACGTCTGTCATGCACTTGCTGGGCGCCCACGGAGTCAGCCTCCAGGTGTGCGGGGCTGCAGACCCCAGCCAGGGGCCCTGGCAGCCTGGTGCTCTCCGTGGGGCCCTGAGTCTGGGCGGCCAAGCAACCGCTGGAGGAGCCTTGCAGGTGCCCTTCCCTTCCCTCTGACAGAGCTCTCACTGCCGGCGCCCTTGGCAGTGTGCAACCCACAAGCCCCTAAGCCCTCCCCTAGGACGCCTGGGGCCTAGGTGCAAAGGCAAGGCAGGAGCGGAGCTGAGGCCAGGAAGGCGCCAGTGGCATCTCCCAGCCTCGCGCAGCCGGCTCCTTTCTGAGGAGGGAGCATAAAAGCAAGGCAAGTCTGGGCAAGGCTCCCCCATGGCAGAGAAGCCTCGCGTCAGGAACTCTGCCAGATCGGGCCTCTGAGCAGAGCTGGAGCTCTGCTGTACTGGAGGCACACTTGGCCCGGCAAGCACGGCTTTCAGCTTGACGGGGCTGGGCTGCCTCCTCTTCCCCCTAGGAGGCTCGCTTCCATGCTGGCTGTGCACTCGCCAATCAGACGGGGGAGCAGGGCTCCTCCAGCAGGTCTTGCCTCAGGGGCTGCTTCCCCTGAGTTGGGGCTGTGGGCGGGAACCCAGACACGCAGGATCAGGCCCGAACCACCGGCACATGTCTGTGCTGGGGAGGAGAGTGCTAGGGAACCTACGTCTGTCATGCACTTGCTGGGCGCCCACGGAGTCAGCCTCCAGGTGTGCGGGGCTGCAGACCCCAGCCAGGGGCCCTGGGAACCTGGTGCTCTTCGTGAGGCCCTGAGTCTGGGCGGCCAAGCACCCGCTGGAGGAGCCCTGCAGGTGCCCTTCCCTTCCCTCTGACAGAGCTCTCACTGCCTGCGCCCGTGGCAGTGTGCAACCCACCAGCCCCTAAGCCCTCCCCTAGGACGCCTGGGGCCTAGGTGCAAAGGCAATGCAGGAGCGGAGCTGAGGACAGGAAGCAGCCAGTGGCATCTCCCAGCCTCGCCCAGCATGCCCCTTCCTGGGTAGGGTGCCTAAAAGCAAGGCAAGTATGGGCAAGTCTTGCCCAGGGCAGAGCAGCCTCGCACCAGGAACTCTGCCAGATCGGGCCTCTGAGCAGAGCTGGAGCCTGCTCTACTGGAGGCACACTTGGCTCGGGCAAGCAGGGCTTTCAGCTTGAAGGGTCTGGGAGGCCTCCGCTTCCCCTGAGGAGGCTCGCTTCCCTGCTGGCTCTGCACTCGCCAATCAGGCAGGGTAGCAGGGCTCCTCCAGCAGGTCTTGCCTCAGGTGCTGCTTCCCTGAGTTGGGGCTGTGGGCGCGACCCAGACTTGCAGGATCAGGCCCCAACCACCCTCACATGTCTGTGCTGGGGAGGAGAGTGCTAGGGAACCTACGTCTGTCATGCACTTGCTGGGCGCCCACGGAGTCAGCCTCCAGGTGTGCGGGGCTGCAGACCCCAGCCAGGGGCCCTGGGAGCCTGAGCTCTCCGTGTGGCGATGAGTCTGGGCAGCCCAGCAACCGCTCGAGGATCCCTGCACTTGCCTTTCCCTTCCCTCTCACAGAGCTCTCCCTGCTGGAGCCCTGGCAGTGTGCATGTCACCAGCCCCTAAGTCCTCTGCAAGGACGCCTGGGGCCTAGGTGCAAAGGCAAGGCAGGAGCAGAGCTGAGGACATTAAGGCGCCAGTGGCGTCTCCCAGCCTCGCGCAGCCTGCTCCTTCCTGGGGAGGGTGCCTAAAAGCAAGGCAAGTCTGGGCAAGTCTCGCCCATGGCAGAGCAGCCTCGCGACAGGAACTCTGCAAGATGGGGCTTCTGAGAAGACCTAGAGCTCTGCTGTACTGGAGGCTCACGTAGACCCTGGCAAGCAGAGCTTTCAGCTTGATGGAGCTGTGCTGCCTCCTCTTCCCCGAGGAGCCTCACTTCCCTGCTGGCTGTACACTCGCTGTTCAGGCGGGGGCACAGGGCTCCTCCAGCAGGTTTTGACTCAGGGGCTGTTTCCACTGAGTTGGGGTTGTGGGCGGGTACCCAGACATGCAGGAACAAGCCCGAACCACCTGCACATGTCTCTGCTGGGGAGGAAAGTGCTAGGGAACCTACGTCTGTCATGCACTTGCTGGGCGCCCACGGAGTCAGCCTCCGGGTGTGCACGGCTGCAGACCCCAGCCAGGGGCCCTGGGAGCCTGGTGCTCTTCGTGAGGCGCTGAGTCTGGGCGGCCAACAACCGCTGGAGGAGCCCTGCAGGTTTCCTTCACTTCCGTCTGACAGAGCTCTCACTGCAGGAGCTCTTGGCAGTGTGCAACCCACAAGCCACTAAGCACTCCCCAAGGAAGCCTGGGGCCTAGGTGCAAAGGCAAGGCAGGAGTGGATCTGAGGCCAGGAAGGCGCCAGTGGCATCTCCCAGCCTCGCGCAGCCTGCTCCTTCCTGGGGAGGGTGCCTAAAAGCAAGGGAAGTCTGGGCAAGGCTCGCCCATGGCAGAGAAGCCTTGCGCCAGGAACTCTGCCAGATCGGGCCTCTGAGCAGAGCTGGAGCTCTGCTGTTCTGGAGGCCCACTTGGCTCCGGCGAGCACGGCTTTCAGCTTGACGGGGCTGGGCTGCCTCCTCTTCCCCCGAGGAGGCTCGCTTCCCTGCTGGCTGTGCACTCGCCAATCAGACGGGGGAGCAGGGCTCCTCCAGCAGGTCTTGCCTCAGGGGCTGCTTCCCCTGAGTTGGGGCTGTGGGCGGGAACCCAGACACGCAGGATCAGGCCCGAACCACCGGCACATGTCTGTGCTGGGGAGGAGAGTGCTAGGGAACCTACGTCTGTCATGCACTTGCTGGGCGCCCACGGAGTCAGCCTCCTGGTGTGCGGGGCTGCAGACCCCAGCCAGGGGCCCTGGGATCCTGGTTCTGTCCATGCGGCGCTGAGCCTTGGCGGCAAAGGAACCGCTGGAGGAGCCCTGCACTTGCTCTTCCCTACCCTCTGACAGAGCTCTCACTGCCGGGGCCATTGGCAGTGTGCAACCCACCAGCCCCTAAGCCCTGCCCAGGACGCCTGGGGCCTAGGTGCAAAGGAAAAGCAGGAGCGGAGCTGAGGCCAGGAAGGCGCCAGTGGCATCTCCCAGCCTCGCGCAGCCGGCTCCTTCCTGGGTAGGGTGCCTAAAAGCAAGGCAAGTCTGGGCAAGGCTCGCGCAGGGCAGAGCAGCCTCGCACCAGGAACTCTGCCAGATCGGGCCTCTGAGCAGAGCTGGAGCCTGCTCTACTGGAGGCACACTTGGCTCAGGCAAGCAGGGCTTTCAGCTTGAAGGGGCTAGGCGGCCTCCTCTTCCCCCAAGGAGGCTCGCTTCCCTGCTGGCTGTGCACTCACCAATCAGGCGGGGTAGCAGGGCTCCTCCAGCAGGTCTTGCCTCAGGGGCTGCTTCCCTGAGTTGGGGCTGTGGGCGGGACCCAGACTTGCAGGATCAGGCCCCAACCACTGGCACATGTCTGTGCTGGGGAGGAGAGTGCTAGGGAACCTACGTCTGTCATGCACTTGCTGGGCGCCCACGGAGTCAGCCTCCAGGTGTGCGGGGCTGCAGACCCCAGCCAGGGGCCCTGGGAGCCTGGTGCTCTTCGTGAGGCGCTGAGTCTTGGCTGCCAAGCAACCACTGGAGGAGCCATGCAGGTGCCCTTCCCTTCCCTCTGACAGAGCTCTCACTGCCGGCGCCCTTGGCAGTGTGCAACCCACCAACCCCTAAGCCCTGCCCTAGGACCCCTGGGGCCTAGGTGCAAAGGCAAGGCAGGAGCGGAGCTGAGGCCAGGAAGGCGCCAGTGGCATCTCCCAGCCTCGCGCAGCCTGCTCCTTCCTGGGGAGGGTGCCTAAAAGCAAGGCAAGTCTGGGCAAGTCTCGCCCATGGCAGAGCAGCCTCGCGACAGGAACTCTGCCAGATCGGGCCTCTTAGCAGAGCTAGAGCTCTGCCTTACAGGCGGCTCACTTGGCTCCGGGCAAGCAGGGCTTTCCGCTTGACGGGGCTGGGCTGCCTCCTCTTCCCCCGAGGGGGCTCGGTTCCCTGCTGGCTGTGCACTCGCCAATCAGACGGGGGAGCAGGGCTCCTCCAGCAGGTTTTGACTCAGGGGCTGAGTTCCCAGAGTTGGGGCTGTGGGCGGGAACCCAGACACGCAGGATCAGGCCTGAACCACCAGCACATGTCTCTGCTGGGCAGGAGAGTGCTAGGGAACCTACGTCTGTCATGCACTTGCTGGGCGCCCACGGAGTCAGCCTCCGGGTGTGCGGGGCTGCAGACCCCAGCCAGGGGCCCTGGCAGCCTGGTGCTTTCCGTGGGGCCCTGAGTCTGGGCGGCCAAGCAACCGCTGGAGGAGCCTTGCAGGTGCCCTTCCCTTCCCTCTGACAGAGCTCTCACTGCCGGCGCCCTTGGCAGTGTGCAACCCACAAGCCCCTAAGCCCTCCCCTAGGACGCCTGGGGCCTAGGTGCAAAGGCAAGGCAGGAGCGGAGCTGAGGCCAGGAAGGCGCCAGTGGCATCTCCCAGCCTCGCGCAGCCGGCTCCTTTCTGAGGAGGGAGCATAAAAGCAAGGCAAGTCTGGGCAAGGCTCCCCCATGGCAGAGAAGCCTCGCGTCAGGAACTCTGCCAGATCGGGCCTCTGAGCAGAGCTGGAGCTCTGCTGTACTGGAGGCACACTTGGCCCGGCAAGCACGGCTTTCAGCTTGACGGGGCTGGGCTGCCTCCTCTTCCCCCGAGGAGGCTCGCTTCCATGCTGGCTGTGCACTCGCCAATCAGACGGGGGAGCAGGGCTCCTCCAGCAGGTCTTGCCTCAGGGGCTGCTTCCCCTGAGTTGGGGCTGTGGGCGGGAACCCAGACACGCAAGATCAGGCCCGAACCACCGGCACATGTCTGTGCTGGGGAGGAGAGTGCTAGGGAACCTACGTCTGTCATGCACTTGCTGGGCGCCGAGGGAGTCAGCCTCAAGGTGTGCGGGGCTGCAGACCCCAGCCAGGGGCCCTGGGAACCTGGTGCTCTTCGTGAGGCCCTGAGTCTGGGCGGCCAAGCACCCGCTGGAGGAGCCCTGCAGGTGCCCTTCCCTTCCCTCTGACAGAGCTCTCACTGCCTGCGCCCGTGGCAGTGTGCAACCCACCAGCCCCTAAGCCCTCCCCTAGGACGCCTGGGGCCTAGGTGCAAAGGCAATGCAGGAGCGGAGCTGAGGCCAGGAAGCCGCCAGTGGCATCTCCCAGCCTCGCCCAGCATGCCCCTTCCTGGGTAGGGTGCCTAAAAGCAAGGCAAGTATGGGCAAGGCTCGCGCAGGGCAGAGCAGCCTCGCACCAGGAACTCTGCCAGATCGGGCCTCTGAGCAGAGCTGGAGCCTGCTCTACTGGAGGCACACTTGGCTCGGGAAAGCAGGGCTTTCAGCTTGAAGGGTCTGGGAGGCCTCCGCTTCCCCTGAGGAGGCTCGCTTCCCTGCTGGCTCTGCACTCGCCAATCAGGCGGGATAGCAGGGCTCCTCCAGCAGGTCTTGCCTCAGGGGCTGCTTCCCTGAGTTGGGGCTGTGGGCGCGACCCAGACTTGCAGGATCAGGCCCCAACCACCCTCACATGTCTGTGCTGGGGAGGAGAGTGCTAGGGAACCTACGTCTGTCATGCACTTGCTGGGCGCCCACGGAGTCAGCCTCCGGGTGTGCGCGGCTGCAGACCCCAGCCAGGGGCCCTGGGAGCCTGGTGCTCTTCGTGAGGCGCTGAGTCTGGGCGGCCAACAACCGCTGGAGGAGCCCTGCAGGTTTCCTTCACTTCCGTCTGACAGAGCTCTCACTGCTGGAGCCCTTGGCAGTGTGCAACCCACAAGCCCCTAAGCACTCCCCAAGGAAGCCTGGGGCCTAGGTGCAAAGGCAAGGCAGGAGTGGATCTGAGGCCAGGAATGCGCCAGTGGCATCTCCCAGCCTCGCGCAGCCTGCTCCTTCCTGGGGAGGGTGCCTAAAAGCAAGGGAAGTCTGGGCAAGGCTCGCCCATGGCAGAGAAGCCTTGCGCCAGGAACTCTGCCAGATCGGGCCTCTGAGCAGAGCTGGAGCTCTGCTGTTCTGGAGGCCCACTTGGCTCCGGCGAGCACGGCTTTCAGCTTGACGGGGCTGGGCTGCCTCCTCTTTCCCCGAGGAGGCTTGCTTCCCTGCTGGCTGTGCACTCGCCAATCAGATGGGGGAGCAGGGCTCCTCCAGCAGGTCTTGCCTCAGGGGCTGCTTCCCCTGAGTTGGGGCTGTGGGCGGGAACCCAGACACGCAGGATCAGGCCCGAACCACCGGCACATGTCTGTGCTGGGGAGGAGAGTGCTAGGGAACCTACGTCTGTCATGCACTTGCTGGGCGCCCAGGGAGTCAGCCTCCTGGTGTGCGGGGCTGCAGACCCCAGCCAGGGGCCCTGGGATCCTGGTTCTGTCCATGCGGCGCTGAGCCTTGGCGGCAAAGGAACCGCTGGAGGAGCCCTGCACTTGCTCTTCCCTACCCTCTGACAGAGCTCTCACTGCCAGGGCCATTGGCAGTGTGCAACCCACCAGCCCCTAAGCCCTGCCCAGGACGCCTGGGGCCTAGGTGCAAAGGAAAAGCAGGAGCGGAGCTGAGGCCAGGAAGGCGCCAGTGGCATCTCCCAGCCTCGCGCAGCCGGCTCCTTCCTGGGTAGGGTGCCTAAAAGCAAGGCAAGTCTGGGCAAGGCTCGCCCAGGGCAGAGCAGCCTCGCGCCAGGAACTCTGCCAGATTGGGCCTCTGAGCAGAGCTGGAGCTCTGCTGTTCTGGAGGCCCACTTGGCTCCGGCGAGCACGGCTTTCAGCTTGACGGGGCTGGGCTGCCTCCTCTTCCCCCGAGGAGGCTCGCTTCCCTGCTGGCTGTGCACTCGCCAATCAGACGGGGGAGCAGGGCTCCTCCAGCAGGTCTTGCCTCAGGGGCTGCTTCCCCTGAGTTGGGGCTGTGGGCGGGAACCCAGACACGCAGGATCAGGCCCGAACCACCGGCACATGTCTGTGCTGGGGAGGAGAGTGCTAGGGAACCTACATCTGTCATGCACTTGCTGGGCGCCCACGGAATCAGCCTCCGGGTGTGAGGGGCTGCAGACCCCAGCCAGGGGCCCTGGGAGCCTGGTGGTCTCCGTGAGGCGCTGAGTCTGGTCGGCCAAGGAACCGCTGGAGGAGCGCTGCACTTGCCCTTCCCTTCCCTCTCACAGAGCTCTCACTGCTGGAGCCCTTGGCAGTGTGCAAGCCACCGGCCCCTAAGCCCTTGCCAAGGACTCCTGGGGCCAAGGTGCAAAGGCAAGGCAGGAGCAGAGCTGACACCAGGAAGGCGCCAGCGGCATCTCCCAGCCTCGTGCAGCCTGCTCCTTCCTGGGCAGGAAGCCTTTCAGCGAGCCAAGTCTGGGCAAGGCTCGCCCAGAGCAGAGCATCCTCGTGCCAGCAACTATGCCAGATCGGGCCTCTGAGCAGAGCTGGAGCTCTGCCATACTGGAGGCGCACTGGGGCCCAGCCAAGTAGGGCTAGAGCCACAGGCGGCTGGGCTGCCTCTTCTTCCCTGGAGGAGGCTCGCCTCCCCCTGCTGTTCACTCGGCTTCCAGGCGGGGGCGCTCTGCCCCTCCTGCAGGTCTTGGCTCAGGGGCTGCTTGCCCTGAGCTGGGGCTGGGGGCGGGAGCCCAGGCAGAGGCACACTTCGCTCGGGCAAGCAGGGCTTTCAGCCTGAAGGGGCTGGGCAGCCTCCTCTTCCCCCGAGGAGGCTCGCTTCCATGCTGGCTGTGCACTCGCCAATCAGACGGGCGAGCAGGGCTCCTCCAGCAGGTCTTGCCTCAGGGGCTGCTTCCCCTGAGTTGGGGCTGTGGGCGGGAACCCAGACACGCAGGTTCAGGCCCGAACCACCGGCACATGTCTGTGCTGGGGAGGAGAGTGCTAGGGAACCTACGTCTGTCATGCACTTGCTGGGCGCCGAGGGAGTCAGCCTCCTGGTGTGCGGGGCTGCAGACCCCAGCCAGGGGCCCTGGGATCCTGGTTCTGTCCATGCAGCGCTGAGCCTTGGCGGCAAAGGAACCGCTGGAGGAGCCCTGCACTTGCTCTTCCCTACCCTCTGACAGAGCTCTCACTGCCTGGGCCATTGGCAGTGTGCAACCCACCAGCCCCTAAGCCCTGCCCAGGACGCCTGGGGCCTAGGTGCAAAGGAAAAGCAGGAGCGGAGCTGAGGCCAGGAAGGCGCCAGTGGCATCTCCCAGCCTCGCGCAGCCGGCTCCTTCCTGGGTAGGGTGCCTAAAAGCAAGGCAAGTCTGGGCAAGGCTCGCCCAGGGCAGAGCAGCCTCGCGCCAGGAACTCTGCCAGATCGGGCCTCTGAGCAGAGCTGGAGCCTGCTCTACTGGAGGCACACTTGGCTCGGGCAAGCAGGGCTTTCAGCTTGAAGGGGCTGGGCGGCCTCCTCTTCCCCCAAGGAGGCTCGCTTCCCTGCTGGCTGTGCACTCACCAATCAGGCGGGGTAGCAGGGCTCCTCCAGCAGGTCTTGCCTCAGGGGCTGCTTCCCTGAGTTGGGGCTGTGGGCGGGACCCAGACTTGCAGGATCAGGCCCCAACCACTGGCACATGTCTGTGCTGGGGAGGAGAGTGCTAGGGAACCTACGTCTGTCATGCACTTGCTGGGCGCCCACGGAGTCAGCCTCCAGGTGTGCGGGGCTGCAGACCCCAGCCAGGGGCCCTGGGAGCCTGGTGCTCTTCGTGAGGCGCTGAGTCTTGGCTGCCAAGCAACCACTGGAGGAGCCATGCAGGTGCCGTTCCCTTCCCTCTGACAGAGCTCTCACTGCCGGCGCCCTTGGCAGTGTGCAACCCACCAACCCCTAAGCCCTGCCCTAGGACCCTTGGGGCCTAGGTGCAAAGGCAAGGCAGGAGCGGAGCTGAGGCCAGGAAGGCGCCAGTGGCATCTCCCAGCCTCGCGCAGCCTGCTCCTTCCTGGGGAGGGTGCCTAAAAGCAAGGCAAGTCTGGGCAAGTCTCGCCCATGGCAGAGCAGCCTCGCGACAGGAACTCTGCCAGATCGGGCCTCTTAGCAGAGCTAGAGCTCTGCCTTACAGGCGGCTCACTTGGCTCCGGGCAAGCAGGGCTTTCCGCTTGACGGGGCTGGGCTGCCTCCTCTTCCCCCGAGGGGGCTCGGTTCCCTGCTGGCTGTGCACTCGCCAATCAGACGGGGGAGCAGGGCTCCTCCAGCAGGTTTTGACTCAGGGGCTGAGTTCCCAGAGTTGGGGCTGTGGGCGGGAACCCAGACACGCAGGATCAGGCCCGAACCACCGGCACATGTCTCTGCTGGGCAGGAGAGTGCTAGGGAACCTACGTCTGTCATGCACTTGCTGGGCGCCCACGGAGTCAGCCTCCAGGTGTGCGGGGCTGCAGACCCCAGCCAGGGGCGCTGGCAGCCTGGTGCTCTCCGTGGGGCCCTGAGTCTGGGCGGCCAAGCAACCGCTGGAGGAGCCTTGCAGGTGCCCTTCCCTTCCCTCTGACAGAGCTCTCACTGCCGGCGCCCTTGGCAGTGTGCAACCCACAAGCCCCTAAGCCCTCCCCTAGGACGCCTGGGGCCTAGGTGCAAAGGCAAGGCAGGAGCGGAGCTGAGGCCAGGAAGGCGCCAGTGGCATCTCCCAGCCTTGCGCAGCCGGCTCCTTTCTGAGGAGGGAGCATAAAAGCAAGGCAAGTCTGGGCAAGGCTCCCCCATGGCAGAGAAGCCTCGCGTCAGGAACTCTGCCAGATCGGGCCTCTGAGCAGAGCTGGAGCTCTGCTGTACTGGAGGCACACTTGGCCCGGCAAGCACGGCTTTCAGCTTGACGGGGCTGGGCTGCCTCCTCTTCCCCCGAGGAGGCTCGCTTCCATGCTGGCTGTGCACTCGCCAATCAGATGGGGGAGCAGGGCTCCTCCAGCAGGTCTTGCCTCAGGGGCTGCTTCCCCTGAGTTGGGGCTGTGGGCGGGAACCCAGACACGCAGGATCAGGCCCGAACCACCGGCACATGTCTGTGCTGGGGAGGAGAGTGCTAGGGAACCTACGTCTGTCATGCACTTGCTGGGCGCCAAGGGAGTCAGCCTCCACGTGTGCGGGGCTGCAGACCCCAGCCAGGGGCCCTGGGAACCTGGTGCTCTTCGTGAGGCCCTGAGTCTGGGCGGCCAAGCACCCGCTGGAGGAGCCCTGCAGGTGCCCTTCCCTTCCCTCTGACAGAGCTCTCACTGCCTGCGCCCGTGGCAGTGTGCAACCCACCAGCCCCTAAGCCCTCCCCTAGGACGCCTGGGGCCTAGGTGCAAAGGCAATGTAGGAGCGGAGCTGAGGCCAGGAAGCCGCCAGTGGCATCTCCCAGCCTCGCCCAGCATGCCCCTTCCTGGGTAGGGTGCCTAAAAGCAAGGCAAGTCTGGGCAAGGCTCGCGCAGGGCAGAGCAGCCTCGCACCAGGAACTCTGCCAGATCGGGCCTCTGAGCAGAGCTGGAGCCTGCTCTACTGGAGGCACACTTGGCTCAGGCAAGCAGGGCTTTCAGCTTGAAGGGGCTAGGCGGCCTCCTCTTCCCCCAAGGAGGCTCGCTTCCCTGCTGGCTGTGCACTCACCAATCAGGCGGGGTAGCAGGGCTCCTCCAGCAGGTCTTGCCTCAGGGGCTGCTTCCCTGAGTTGGGGCTGTGGGCGGGACCCAGACTTGCAGGATCAGGCCCCAACCACTGGCACATGTCTGTGCTGGGGAGGAGAGTGCTAGGGAACCTACGTCTGTCATGCACTTGCTGGGCGCCCACGGAGTCAGCCTCCAGGTGTGCGGGGCTGCAGACCCCAGCCAGGGGCCCTGGGAGCCTGGTGCTCTTCGTGAGGCGCTGAGTCTTGGCTGCCAAGCAACCACTGGAGGAGCCATGCAGGTGCCCTTCCCTTCCCTCTGACAGAGCTCTCACTGCCGGCGCCCTTGGCAGTGTGCAACCCACCAACCCCTAAGCCCTGCCCTAGGACCCCTGGGGCCTAGGTGCAAAGGCAAGGCAGGAGCGGAGCTGAGGCCAGGAAGGCGCCAGTGGCATCTCCCAGCCTCGCGCAGCCTGCTCCTTCCTGGGGAGGGTGCCTAAAAGCAAGGCAAGTCTGGGCAAGTCTCGCCCATGGCAGAGCAGCCTCGCGACAGGAACTCTGCCAGATCGGGCCTCTTAGCAGAGCTAGAGCTCTGCCTTACAGGCGGCTCACTTGGCTCCGGGCAAGCAGGGCTTTCCGCTTGACGGGGCTGGGCTGCCTCCTCTTCCCCCGAGGGGGCTCGGTTCCCTGCTGGCTGTGCACTCGCCAATCAGACGGGGGAGCAGGGCTCCTCCAGCAGGTTTTGACTCAGGGGCTGAGTTCCCAGAGTTGGGGCTGTGGGCGGGAACCCAGACACGCAGGATCAGGCCTGAACCACCAGCACATGTCTCTGCTGGGCAGGAGAGTGCTAGGGAACCTACGTCTGTCATGCACTTGCTGGGCGCCCACGGAGTCAGCCTCCGGGTGTGCGGGGCTGCAGACCCCAGCCAGGGGCCCTGGCAGCCTGGTGCTTTCCGTGGGGCCCTGAGTCTGGGCGGCCAAGCAACCGCTGGAGGAGCCTTGCAGGTGCCCTTCCCTTCCCTCTGACAGAGCTCTCACTGCCGGCGCCCTTGGCAGTGTGCAACCCACAAGCCCCTAAGCCCTCCCCTAGGACGCCTGGGGCCTAGGTGCAAAGGCAAGGCAGGAGCGGAGCTGAGGCCAGGAAGGCGCCAGTGGCATCTCCCAGCCTCGCGCAGCCGGCTCCTTTCTGAGGAGGGAGCATAAAAGCAAGGCAAGTCTGGGCAAGGCTCCCCCATGGCAGAGAAGCCTCGCGTCAGGAACTCTGCCAGATCGGGCCTCTGAGCAGAGCTGGAGCTCTGCTGTACTGGAGGCACACTTGGCCCGGCAAGCACGGCTTTCAGCTTGACGGGGCTGGGCTGCCTCCTCTTCCCCCGAGGAGGCTCGCTTCCATGCTGGCTGTGCACTCGCCAATCAGACGGGGGAGCAGGGCTCCTCCAGCAGGTCTTGCCTCAGGGGCTGCTTCCCCTGAGTTGGGGCTGTGGGCGGGAACCCAGACACGCAAGATCAGGCCCGAACCACCGGCACATGTCTGTGCTGGGGAGGAGAGTGCTAGGGAACCTACGTCTGTCATGCACTTGCTGGGCGCCGAGGGAGTCAGCCTCAAGGTGTGCGGGGCTGCAGACCCCAGCCAGGGGCCCTGGGAACCTGGTGCTCTTCGTGAGGCCCTGAGTCTGGGCGGCCAAGCACCCGCTGGAGGAGCCCTGCAGGTGCCCTTCCCTTCCCTCTGACAGAGCTCTCACTGCCTGCGCCCGTGGCAGTGTGCAACCCACCAGCCCCTAAGCCCTCCCCTAGGACGCCTGGGGCCTAGGTGCAAAGGCAATGCAGGAGCGGAGCTGAGGCCAGGAAGCCGCCAGTGGCATCTCCCAGCCTCGCCCAGCATGCCCCTTCCTGGGTAGGGTGCCTAAAAGCAAGGCAAGTATGGGCAAGGCTCGCGCAGGGCAGAGCAGCCTCGCACCAGGAACTCTGCCAGATCGGGCCTCTGAGCAGAGCTGGAGCCTGCTCTACTGGAGGCACACTTGGCTCGGGAAAGCAGGGCTTTCAGCTTGAAGGGTCTGGGAGGCCTCCGCTTCCCCTGAGGAGGCTCGCTTCCCTGCTGGCTCTGCACTCGCCAATCAGGCGGGATAGCAGGGCTCCTCCAGCAGGTCTTGCCTCAGGGGCTGCTTCCCTGAGTTGGGGCTGTGGGCGCGACCCAGACTTGCAGGATCAGGCCCCAACCACCCTCACATGTCTGTGCTGGGGAGGAGAGTGCTAGGGAACCTACGTCTGTCATGCACTTGCTGGGCGCCCACGGAGTCAGCCTCCGGGTGTGCGCGGCTGCAGACCCCAGCCAGGGGCCCTGGGAGCCTGGTGCTCTTCGTGAGGCGCTGAGTCTGGGCGGCCAACAACCGCTGGAGGAGCCCTGCAGGTTTCCTTCACTTCCGTCTGACAGAGCTCTCACTGCTGGAGCCCTTGGCAGTGTGCAACCCACAAGCCCCTAAGCACTCCCCAAGGAAGCCTGGGGCCTAGGTGCAAAGGCAAGGCAGGAGTGGATCTGAGGCCAGGAATGCGCCAGTGGCATCTCCCAGCCTCGCGCAGCCTGCTCCTTCCTGGGGAGGGTGCCTAAAAGCAAGGGAAGTCTGGGCAAGGCTCGCCCATGGCAGAGAAGCCTTGCGCCAGGAACTCTGCCAGATCGGGCCTCTGAGCAGAGCTGGAGCTCTGCTGTTCTGGAGGCCCACTTGGCTCCGGCGAGCACGGCTTTCAGCTTGACGGGGCTGGGCTGCCTCCTCTTTCCCCGAGGAGGCTTGCTTCCCTGCTGGCTGTGCACTCGCCAATCAGATGGGGGAGCAGGGCTCCTCCAGCAGGTCTTGCCTCAGGGGCTGCTTCCCCTGAGTTGGGGCTGTGGGCGGGAACCCAGACACGCAGGATCAGGCCCGAACCACCGGCACATGTCTGTGCTGGGGAGGAGAGTGCTAGGGAACCTACGTCTGTCATGCACTTGCTGGGCGCCCAGGGAGTCAGCCTCCTGGTGTGCGGGGCTGCAGACCCCAGCCAGGGGCCCTGGGATCCTGGTTCTGTCCATGCGGCGCTGAGCCTTGGCGGCAAAGGAACCGCTGGAGGAGCCCTGCACTTGCTCTTCCCTACCCTCTGACAGAGCTCTCACTGCCAGGGCCATTGGCAGTGTGCAACCCACCAGCCCCTAAGCCCTGCCCAGGACGCCTGGGGCCTAGGTGCAAAGGAAAAGCAGGAGCGGAGCTGAGGCCAGGAAGGCGCCAGTGGCATCTCCCAGCCTCGCGCAGCCGGCTCCTTCCTGGGTAGGGTGCCTAAAAGCAAGGCAAGTCTGGGCAAGGCTCGCCCAGGGCAGAGCAGCCTCGCGCCAGGAACTCTGCCAGATTGGGCCTCTGAGCAGAGCTGGAGCTCTGCTGTTCTGGAGGCCCACTTGGCTCCGGCGAGCACGGCTTTCAGCTTGACGGGGCTGGGCTGCCTCCTCTTCCCCCGAGGAGGCTCGCTTCCCTGCTGGCTGTGCACTCGCCAATCAGACGGGGGAGCAGGGCTCCTCCAGCAGGTCTTGCCTCAGGGGCTGCTTCCCCTGAGTTGGGGCTGTGGGCGGGAACCCAGACACGCAGGATCAGGCCCGAACCACCGGCACATGTCTGTGCTGGGGAGGAGAGTGCTAGGGAACCTACATCTGTCATGCACTTGCTGGGCGCCCACGGAATCAGCCTCCGGGTGTGAGGGGCTGCAGACCCCAGCCAGGGGCCCTGGGAGCCTGGTGGTCTCCGTGAGGCGCTGAGTCTGGTCGGCCAAGGAACCGCTGGAGGAGCGCTGCACTTGCCCTTCCCTTCCCTCTCACAGAGCTCTCACTGCTGGAGCCCTTGGCAGTGTGCAAGCCACCGGCCCCTAAGCCCTTGCCAAGGACTCCTGGGGCCAAGGTGCAAAGGCAAGGCAGGAGCAGAGCTGACACCAGGAAGGCGCCAGCGGCATCTCCCAGCCTCGTGCAGCCTGCTCCTTCCTGGGCAGGAAGCCTTTCAGCGAGCCAAGTCTGGGCAAGGCTCGCCCAGAGCAGAGCATCCTCGTGCCAGCAACTATGCCAGATCGGGCCTCTGAGCAGAGCTGGAGCTCTGCCATACTGGAGGCGCACTGGGGCCCAGCCAAGTAGGGCTAGAGCCACAGGCGGCTGGGCTGCCTCTTCTTCCCTGGAGGAGGCTCGCCTCCCCCTGCTGTTCACTCGGCTTCCAGGCGGGGGCGCTCTGCCCCTCCTGCAGGTCTTGGCTCAGGGGCTGCTTGCCCTGAGCTGGGGCTGGGGGCGGGAGCCCAGGCAGAGGCACACTTCGCTCGGGCAAGCAGGGCTTTCAGCCTGAAGGGGCTGGGCAGCCTCCTCTTCCCCCGAGGAGGCTCGCTTCCATGCTGGCTGTGCACTCGCCAATCAGACGGGCGAGCAGGGCTCCTCCAGCAGGTCTTGCCTCAGGGGCTGCTTCCCCTGAGTTGGGGCTGTGGGCGGGAACCCAGACACGCAGGTTCAGGCCCGAACCACCGGCACATGTCTGTGCTGGGGAGGAGAGTGCTAGGGAACCTACGTCTGTCATGCACTTGCTGGGCGCCGAGGGAGTCAGCCTCCTGGTGTGCGGGGCTGCAGACCCCAGCCAGGGGCCCTGGGATCCTGGTTCTGTCCATGCAGCGCTGAGCCTTGGCGGCAAAGGAACCGCTGGAGGAGCCCTGCACTTGCTCTTCCCTACCCTCTGACAGAGCTCTCACTGCCTGGGCCATTGGCAGTGTGCAACCCACCAGCCCCTAAGCCCTGCCCAGGACGCCTGGGGCCTAGGTGCAAAGGAAAAGCAGGAGCGGAGCTGAGGCCAGGAAGGCGCCAGTGGCATCTCCCAGCCTCGCGCAGCCGGCTCCTTCCTGGGTAGGGTGCCTAAAAGCAAGGCAAGTCTGGGCAAGGCTCGCCCAGGGCAGAGCAGCCTCGCGCCAGGAACTCTGCCAGATCGGGCCTCTGAGCAGAGCTGGAGCCTGCTCTACTGGAGGCACACTTGGCTCGGGCAAGCAGGGCTTTCAGCTTGAAGGGGCTGGGCGGCCTCCTCTTCCCCCAAGGAGGCTCGCTTCCCTGCTGGCTGTGCACTCACCAATCAGGCGGGGTAGCAGGGCTCCTCCAGCAGGTCTTGCCTCAGGGGCTGCTTCCCTGAGTTGGGGCTGTGGGCGGGACCCAGACTTGCAGGATCAGGCCCCAACCACTGGCACATGTCTGTGCTGGGGAGGAGAGTGCTAGGGAACCTACGTCTGTCATGCACTTGCTGGGCGCCCACGGAGTCAGCCTCCAGGTGTGCGGGGCTGCAGACCCCAGCCAGGGGCCCTGGGAGCCTGGTGCTCTTCGTGAGGCGCTGAGTCTTGGCTGCCAAGCAACCACTGGAGGAGCCATGCAGGTGCCGTTCCCTTCCCTCTGACAGAGCTCTCACTGCCGGCGCCCTTGGCAGTGTGCAACCCACCAACCCCTAAGCCCTGCCCTAGGACCCTTGGGGCCTAGGTGCA
Organism: Ovis canadensis; assembly: GCF_042477335.2. Lineage (NCBI taxonomy): Eukaryota > Metazoa > Chordata > Mammalia > Artiodactyla > Bovidae > Ovis > Ovis canadensis. The sequence continues at coordinate 1,175,663 of NC_091262.1, read as the reverse complement.
AAGGCAAGGCAGGAGCGGAGCTGAGGCCAGGAAGGCGCCAGTGGCATCTCCCAGCCTCGCGCAGCCTGCTCCTTCCTGGGGAGGGTGCCTAAAAGCAAGGCAAGTCTGGGCAAGTCTCGCCCATGGCAGAGCAGCCTCGCGACAGGAACTCTGCCAGATCGGGCCTCTTAGCAGAGCTAGAGCTCTGCCTTACAGGCGGCTCACTTGGCTCCGGGCAAGCAGGGCTTTCCGCTTGACGGGGCTGGGCTGCCTCCTCTTCCCCCGAGGGGGCTCGGTTCCCTGCTGGCTGTGCACTCGCCAATCAGACGGGGGAGCAGGGCTCCTCCAGCAGGTTTTGACTCAGGGGCTGAGTTCCCAGAGTTGGGGCTGTGGGCGGGAACCCAGACACGCAGGATCAGGCCCGAACCACCGGCACATGTCTCTGCTGGGCAGGAGAGTGCTAGGGAACCTACGTCTGTCATGCACTTGCTGGGCGCCCACGGAGTCAGCCTCCAGGTGTGCGGGGCTGCAGACCCCAGCCAGGGGCCCTGGCAGCCTGGTGCTCTCCGTGGGGCCCTGAGTCTGGGCGGCCAAGCAACCGCTGGAGGAGCCTTGCAGGTGCCCTTCCCTTCCCTCTGACAGAGCTCTCACTGCCGGCGCCCTTGGCAGTGTGCAACCCACAAGCCCCTAAGCCCTCCCCTAGGACGCCTGGGGCCTAGGTGCAAAGGCAAGGCAGGAGCGGAGCTGAGGCCAGGAAGGCGCCAGTGGCATCTCCCAGCCTCGCGCAGCCGGCTCCTTTCTGAGGAGGGAGCATAAAAGCAAGGCAAGTCTGGGCAAGGCTCCCCCATGGCAGAGAAGCCTCGCGTCAGGAACTCTGCCAGATCGGGCCTCTGAGCAGAGCTGGAGCTCTGCTGTACTGGAGGCACACTTGGCCCGGCAAGCACGGCTTTCAGCTTGACGGGGCTGGGCTGCCTCCTCTTCCCCCGAGGAGGCTCGCTTCCATGCTGGCTGTGCACTCGCCAATCAGATGGGGGAGCAGGGCTCCTCCAGCAGGTCTTGCCTCAGGGGCTGCTTCCCCTGAGTTGGGGCTGTGGGCGGGAACCCAGACACGCAGGATCAGGCCCGAACCACCGGCACATGTCTGTGCTGGGGAGGAGAGTGCTAGGGAACCTACGTCTGTCATGCACTTGCTGGGCGCCAAGGGAGTCAGCCTCCACGTGTGCGGGGCTGCAGACCCCAGCCAGGGGCCCTGGGAACCTGGTGCTCTTCGTGAGGCCCTGAGTCTGGGCGGCCAAGCACCCGCTGGAGGAGCCCTGCAGGTGCCCTTCCCTTCCCTCTGACAGAGCTCTCACTGCCTGCGCCCGTGGCAGTGTGCAACCCACCAGCCCCTAAGCCCTCCCCTAGGACGCCTGGGGCCTAGGTGCAAAGGCAATGTAGGAGCGGAGCTGAGGCCAGGAAGCCGCCAGTGGCATCTCCCAGCCTCGCCCAGCATGCCCCTTCCTGGGTAGGGTGCCTAAAAGCAAGGCAAGTATGGGCAAGTCTCGCCCAGGGCAGAGCAGCCTCGCACCAGGAACTCTGCCAGATCGGGCCTCTGAGCAGAGCTGGAGCCTGCTCTACTGGAGGCACACTTGGCTCGGGCAAGCAGGGCTTTCAGCTTGAAGGGTCTGGGAGGCCTCCGCTTCCCCTGAGGAGGCTCGCTTCCCTGCTGGCTCTGCACTCGCCAATCAGACGGGGGAGCAGGGCTCCTCCAGCAGGTCTTGCCTCAGGGGCTGCTTCCCTGAGTTGGGGCTGTGGGCGCGACCCAGACTTGCAGGATCAGGACCCAACCACCCTCACATGTCTGTGCTGGGGAGGAGAGTGCTAGGGAACCTATGTCTGTCATGCACTTGCTGGGCGCCCACGGAGTCAGCCTCCAGGTGTGCGGGGCTGCAGACCCCAGCCAGGGGCCCTGGGAGCCTGAGCTCTCCGTGTGGCGATGAGTCTGGGCGGCCCAGCAACCGCTCGAGGATCCCTGCACTTGCCTTTCCCTTCCCTCTCACAGAGCTCTCCCTGCTGGAGCCCTGGCAGTGTGCATGTCACCGGCCCCTAAGTCCTCCGCAAGGACGCCTGGGGCCTAGGTGCAAAGGCAAGGCAGGAGCAGAGCTGAGGACATTAAGGCGCCAGTGGCGTCTCCCAGCCTCGCGCAGCCTGCTCCTTCCTGGGGAGGGTGCCTAAAAGCAAGGCAAGTCTGGGCAAGTCTCGCCCATGGCAGAGCAGCCTCGCGACAGGAACTCTGCCAGATGGGGCTTCTGAGAAGACCTAGAGCTCTGCTGTACTGGAGGCTCACGTAGACCCTGGCAAGCAGAGCTTTCAGCTTGATGGAGCTGTGCTGCCTCCTCTTCCCCGAGGAGCCTCACTTCCCTGCTGGCTGTACACTCGCTGTTCAGGCGGGGGCACAGGGCTCCTCCAGCAGGTTTTGACTCAGGGGCTGTTTCCACTGAGTTGGGGTTGTGGGCGGGTACCCAGACATGCAGGAACAAGCCCGAACCACCTGCACATGTCTCTGCTGGGGAGGAAAGTGCTAGGGAACCTACGTCTGTCATGCACTTGCTGGGCGCCCACGGAGTCAGCCTCCGGGTGTGCGCGGCTGCAGACCCCAGCCAGGGGCCCTGGGAGCCTGGTGCTCTTCGTGAGGCGCTGAGTCTGGGCGGCCAACAACCGCTGGAGGAGCCCTGCAGGTTTCCTTCACTTCCGTCTGACAGAGCTCTCACTGCTGGAGCCCTTGGCAGTGTGCAACCCACAAGCCCCTAAGCACTCCCCAAGGAAGCCTGGGGCCTAGGTGCAAAGGCAAGGCAGGAGTGGATCTGAGGCCAGGAATGCGCCAGTGGCATCTCCCAGCCTCGAGCAGCCTGCTCCTTCCTGGGGAGGGTGCCTAAAAGCAAGGGAAGTCTGGGCAAGGCTCGCCCATGGCAGAGAAGCCTTGCGCCAGGAACTCTGCCAGATCGGGCCTCTGAGCAGAGCTGGAGCTCTGCTGTTCTGGAGGCCCACTTGGCTCCGGCGAGCACGGCTTTCAGCTTGACGGGGCTGGGCTGCCTCCTCTTCCCCCGAGGAGGCTCGCTTCCCTGCTGGCTGTGCACTCGCCAATCAGACGGGGGAGCAGGGCTCCTCCAGCAGGTCTTGCCTCAGGGGCTGCTTCCCCTGAGTTGGGGCTGTGGGCGGGAACCCAGACACGCAGGATCAGGCCCGAACCACCGGCACATGTCTGTGCTGGGGAGGAGAGTGCTAGGGAACCTACATCTGTCATGCACTTGCTGGGCGCCCACGGAATCAGCCTCCGGGTGTGAGGGGCTGCAGACCCCAGCCAGGGGCCCTGGGAGCCTGGTGGTCTCCGTGAGGCGCTGAGTCTGGTCGGCCAAGGAACCGCTGGAGGAGCGCTGCACTTGCCCTTCCCTTCCCTCTCACAGAGCTCTCACTGCTGGAGCCCTTGGCAGTGTGCAAGCCACCGGCCCCTAAGCCCTTGCCAAGGACTCCTGGGGCCAAGGTGCAAAGGCAAGGCAGGAGCAGAGCTGACACCAGGAAGGCGCCAGCGGCATCTCCCAGCCTCGTGCAGCCTGCTCCTTCCTGGGCAGGAAGCCTTTCAGCGAGCCAAGTCTGGGCAAGGCTCGCCCAGAGCAGAGCATCCTCGTGCCAGCAACTATGCCAGATCGGGCCTCTGAGCAGAGCTGGAGCTCTGCCATACTGGAGGCGCACTGGGGCCCAGCCAAGTAGGGCTAGAGCCACAGGCGGCTGGGCTGCCTCTTCTTCCCTGGAGGAGGCTCGCCTCCCCCTGCTGTTCACTCGGCTTCCAGGCGGGGGCGCTCTGCCCCTCCTGCAGGTCTTGGCTCAGGGGCTGCTTGCCCTGAGCTGGGGCTGGGGGCGGGAGCCCAGGCAGAGGCACACTTCGCTCGGGCAAGCAGGGCTTTCAGCCTGAAGGGGCTGGGCAGCCTCCTCTTCCCCCGAGGAGGCTCGCTTCCATGCTGGCTGTGCACTCGCCAATCAGACGGGCGAGCAGGGCTCCTCCAGCAGGTCTTGCCTCAGGGGCTGCTTCCCCTGAGTTGGGGCTGTGGGCGGGAACCCAGACACGCAGGTTCAGGCCCGAACCACCGGCACATGTCTGTGCTGGGGAGGAGAGTGCTAGGGAACCTACGTCTGTCATGCACTTGCTGGGCGCCGAGGGAGTCAGCCTCCTGGTGTGCGGGGCTGCAGACCCCAGCCAGGGGCCCTGGGATCCTGGTTCTGTCCATGCGGCGCTGAGCCTTGGCGGCAAAGGAACCGCTGGAGGAGCCCTGCACTTGCTCTTCCCTACCCTCTGACAGAGCTCTCACTGCCTGGGCCATTGGCAGTGTGCAACCCACCAGCCCCTAAGCCCTGCCCAGGACGCCTGGGGCCTAGGTGCAAAGGAAAAGCAGGAGCGGAGCTGAGGCCAGGAAGGCGCCAGTGGCATCTCCCAGCCTCGCGCAGCCGGCTCCTTCCTGGGTAGGGTGCCTAAAAGCAAGGCAAGTCTGGGCAAGGCTCGCCCAGGGCAGAGCAGCCTCGCGCCAGGAACTCTGCCAGATCGGGCCTCTGAGCAGAGCTGGAGCCTGCTCTACTGGAGGCACACTTGGCTCGGGCAAGCAGGGCTTTCAGCTTGAAGGGGCTGGGCGGCCTCCTCTTCCCCCAAGGAGGCTCGCTTCCCTGCTGGCTGTGCACTCACCAATCAGGCGGGGTAGCAGGGCTCCTCCAGCAGGTCTTGCCTCAGGGGCTGCTTCCCTGAGTTGGGGCTGTGGGCGGGACCCAGACTTGCAGGATCAGGCCCCAACCACTGGCACATGTCTGTGCTGGGGAGGAGAGTGCTAGGGAACCTACGTCTGTCATGCACTTGCTGGGCGCCCACGGAGTCAGCCTCCAGGTGTGCGGGGCTGCAGACCCCAGCCAGGGGCCCTGGGAGCCTGGTGCTCTTCGTGAGGCGCTGAGTCTTGGCTGCCAAGCAACCACTGGAGGAGCCATGCAGGTGCCGTTCCCTTCCCTCTGACAGAGCTCTCACTGCCGGCGCCCTTGGCAGTGTGCAACCCACCAACCCCTAAGCCCTGCCCTAGGACCCCTGGGGCCTAGGTGCAAAGGCAAGGCAGGAGCGGAGCTGAGGCCAGGAAGGCGCCAGTGGCATCTCCCAGCCTCGCGCAGCCTGCTCCTTCCTGGGGAGGGTGCCTAAAAGCAAGGCAAGTCTGGGCAAGTCTCGCCCATGGCAGAGCAGCCTCGCGACAGGAACTCTGCCAGATCGGGCCTCTGAGCAGAGCTAGAGCTCTGCCTTACAGGCGGCTCACTTGGCTCCGGGCAAGCAGGGCTTTCCGCTTGACGGGGCTGGGCTGCCTCCTCTTCCCCCGAGGGGGCTCGGTTCCCTGCTGGCTGTGCACTCGCCAATCAGACGGGGGAGCAGGGCTCCTCCAGCAGGTTTTGACTCAGGGGCTGAGTTCCCAGAGTTGGGGCTGTGGGCGGGAACCCAGACACGCAGGATCAGGCCCGAACCACCGGCACATGTCTCTGCTGGGCAGGAGAGTGCTAGGGAACCTACGTCTGTCATGCACTTGCTGGGCGCCCACGGAGTCAGCCTCCAGGTGTGCGGGGCTGCAGACCCCAGCCAGGGGCCCTGGCAGCCTGGTGCTCTCCGTGGGGCCCTGAGTCTGGGCGGCCAAGCAACCGCTGGAGGAGCCTTGCAGGTGCCCTTCCCTTCCCTCTGACAGAGCTCTCACTGCCGGCGCCCTTGGCAGTGTGCAACCCACAAGCCCCTAAGCCCTCCCCTAGGACGCCTGGGGCCTAGGTGCAAAGGCAAGGCAGGAGCGGAGCTGAGGCCAGGAAGGCGCCAGTGGCATCTCCCAGCCTTGCGCAGCCGGCTCCTTTCTGAGGAGGGAGCATAAAAGCAAGGCAAGTCTGGGCAAGGCTCCCCCATGGCAGAGAAGCCTCGCGTCAGGAACTCTGCCAGATCGGGCCTCTGAGCAGAGCTGGAGCTCTGCTGTACTGGAGGCACACTTGGCCCGGCAAGCACGGCTTTCAGCTTGACGGGGCTGGGCTGCCTCCTCTTCCCCCGAGGAGGCTCGCTTCCATGCTGGCTGTGCACTCGCCAATCAGATGGGGGAGCAGGGCTCCTCCAGCAGGTCTTGCCTCAGGGGCTGCTTCCCCTGAGTTGGGGCTGTGGGCGGGAACCCAGACACGCAGGATCAGGCCCGAACCACCGGCACATGTCTGTGCTGGGGAGGAGAGTGCTAGGGAACCTACGTCTGTCATGCACTTGCTGGGCGCCGAGGGAGTCAGCCTCCAGGTGTGCGGGGCTGCAGACCCCAGCCAGGGGCCCTGGGAACCTGGTGCTCTTCGTGAGGCCCTGAGTCTGGGCGGCCAAGCACCCGCTGGAGGAGCCCTGCAGGTGCCCTTCCCTTCCCTCTGACAGAGCTCTCACTGCCTGCGCCCGTGGCAGTGTGCAACCCACCAGCCCCTAAGCCCTCCCCTAGGACGCCTGGGGCCTAGGTGCAAAGGCAATGTAGGAGCGGAGCTGAGGCCAGGAAGCCGCCAGTGGCATCTCCCAGCCTCGCCCAGCATGCCCCTTCCTGGGTAGGGTGCCTAAAAGCAAGGCAAGTATGGGCAAGTCTCGCCCAGGGCAGAGCAGCCTCGCACCAGGAACTCTGCCAGATCGGGCCTCTGAGCAGAGCTGGAGCCTGCTCTACTGGAGGCACACTTGGCTCGGGCAAGCAGGGCTTTCAGCTTGAAGGGTCTGGGAGGCCTCCGCTTCCCCTGAGGAGGCTCGCTTCCCTGCTGGCTCTGCACTCGCCAATCAGACGGGGGAGCAGGGCTCCTCCAGCAGGTCTTGCCTCAGGGGCTGCTTCCCTGAGTTGGGGCTGTGGGCGCGACCCAGACTTGCAGGATCAGGCCCCAACCACCCTCACATGTCTGTGCTGGGGAGGAGAGTGCTAGGGAACCTATGTCTGTCATGCACTTGCTGGGCGCCCACGGAGTCAGCCTCCAGGTGTGCGGGGCTGCAGACCCCAGCCAGGGGCCCTGGGAGCCTGAGCTCTCCGTGTGGCGATGAGTCTGGGCGGCCCAGCAACCGCTCGAGGATCCCTGCACTTGCCCTTCCCTTCCCTCTCACAGAGCTCTCCCTGCTGGAGCCCTGGCAGTGTGCATGTCACCGGCCCCTAAGTCCTCCGCAAGGACGCCTGGGGCCTAGGTGCAAAGGCAAGGCAGGAGCAGAGCTGAGGACATTAAGGCGCCAGTGGCGTCTCCCAGCCTCGCGCAGCCTGCTCCTTCCTGGGGAGGGTGCCTAAAAGCAAGGCAAGTCTGGGCAAGTCTCGCCCATGGCAGAGCAGCCTCGCGACAGGAACTCTGCAAGATGGGGCTTCTGAGAAGACCTAGAGCTCTGCTGTACTGGAGGCTCACGTAGACCCTGGCAAGCAGAGCTTTCAGCTTGATGGAGCTGTGCTGCCTCCTCTTCCCCAAGGAGCCTCACTTCCCTGCTGGCTGTACACTCGCTGTTCAGGCGGGGGCACAGGGCTCCTCCAGCAGGTTTTGACTCAGGGGCTGTTTCCACTGAGTTGGGGTTGTGGGCGGGTACCCAGACATGCAGGAACAAGCCCGAACCACCTGCACATGTCTCTGCTGGGGAGGAAAGTGCTAGGGAACCTACGTCTGTCATGCACTTGCTGGGCGCCCATGGAGTCAGCCTCCGGATGTGCGCGGCTGCAGACCCCAGCCAGGGGCCCTGGGAGCCTGGTGCTCTTCGTGAGGCGCTGAGTCTGGGCGGCCAACAACCGCTGGAGGTGCCCTGCAGGTTTCCTTCACTTCCGTCTGACAGAGCTCTCACTGCTGGAGCCCTTGGCAGTGTGCAACCCACAAGCCCCTAAGCACTCCCAAGGAAGCCTGGGGCCTAGGTGCAAAGGCAAGGCAGGAGTGGATCTGAGGCCAGGAATGCGCCAGTGGCATCTCCCAGCCTCGTGCAGCCTGCTCCTTCCTGGGGAGGGTGCCTAAAAGCAAGGGAAGTCTGGGCAAGGCTCGCCCATGGCAGAGAAGCCTTGCGCCAGGAACTCTGCCAGATCGGGCCTCTGAGCAGAGCTGGAGCTCTGCTGTTCTGGAGGCCCACTTGGCTCCGGCGAGCACGGCTTTCAGCTTGACGGGGCTGGGCTGCCTCCTCTTCCCCCAAGGAGGCTCGCTTCCCTGCTGGCTGTGCACTCGCCAATCAGACGGGGGAGCAGGGCTCCTCCAGCAGGTCTTGCCTCAGGGGCTGCTTCCCCTGAGTTGGGGCTGTGGGCGGGAACCCAGACACGCAGGATCAGGCCGGAACCACCGGCACATGTCTGTGCTGGGGAGGAGAGTGCTAGGGAACCTACGTCTGTCATGCACTTGCTGGGCGCCCACGGAATCAGCCTCCGGGTGTGAGGGGCTGCAGACCCCAGCCAGGGGCCCTGGGAGCCTGGTGGTCTCCGTGAGGCGCTGAGTCTTGTCGGCCAAGGAACCGCTGGAGGAGCGCTGCACTTGCCCTTCCCTTCCCTCTCACAGAGCTCTCACTGCTGGAGCCCTTGGCAGTGTGCAAGCCACCGGCCCCTAAGCCCTTGCCAAGGACTCCTGGGGCCAAGGTGCAAAGGCAAGGCAGGAGCGGAGCTGACACCAGGAAGGCGCCAGCGGCATCTCCCAGCCTCGTGCAGCCTGCTCCTTCCTGGGCAGGAAGCCTATCAGCGAGCCAAGTCTGGGCAAGGCTCGCCCAGAGCAGAGCATCCTCGTGCCAGCAACTATGCCAGATCGGGCCTCTGAGCAGAGCTGGAGCTCTGCCGTACTGGAGGCGCACTGGGGCCCAGCCAAGTAGGGCTAGAGCCACAGGCGGCTGGGCTGCCTCTTCTTCCCTGGAGGAGGCTCGCCTCCCCCTGCTGTTCACTCGGCTTCCAGGCGGGGGCGCTCTGCCCCTCCTGCAGGTCTTGGCTCAGGGGCTGCTTGCCCTGAGCTGGGGCTGGGGGCGGGAGCCCAGGCAGAGGCACACTTCGCTCGGGCAAGCAGGGCTTTCAGCCTGAAGGGGCTGGGCAGCTTCCTCTTCCCCCGAGGAGGCTCGCTTCCCTGCTGGCTGTGCACTCGCCAATCAGGCGAGGTAGCTGGGCTCCTCCAGCAGGTCTTGCCTCAGGGGCTGCTTCCCTGAGTTGGGGCTGTGGGCGGGACCCAGACTTGCAGGATCAGGCCCGAACCACCGGCACATGTCTGTGCTGGGGAGGAGAGTGCTAGGGAATCTACGTCTGTCATGCACTTGCTGGGCGCCCACGGAGTCAGCCTCCAGGTGTGCGGGGCTGCAGACCCCAGCCAGGGGCCCTGGGAGCCTGGTGCTCTTCGTGAGCCGCTGAGTCTTGGCTGCCAAGCAACCGCTCGAGGATTCCTGCACTTACCTTTCCCTTCCCTCTCACAGAGCTCTCACTGCTGGAGCCCTTGGCAGTGTGCAATCCACCAGGCCCTAAGCAATCCCCAAGGACCCCTGGGGCCTAGGTTCAAAGGCAAGGGAGGAGCGGAGCTGAGCCCAGGAAGGCTCCAGTGGCTTCTCCCAGCCTTGCGCAGCATGCTCCTTCCTGGGGAGGTAGCGTAAAAGCAAGGCAAGTCTGGGCAAGGCTCGCCCATGGCAGAGAAGCCTCGCGCCAGGAACTCTGCCAGATCGGGCCTCTGATCAGAGCTGGAACTCTGCTGTACTGGAGGCACACTTGGCCTGGGCAAGCAGGGATTTCAGCTTGACGGGGCTGGGCTGCCTCCTCTTTCCCCGAGGTGGCTCGCTTCCCTCTTGGCTGTGCACTCGCCGATCAGGCGGGGGCGCAGGGCTCCTCCAGCAGGTCTTGCCTCAGGGGCTGCTTCCCCTGAGTTGGTGCTGTGGGTGGGAACCCAGACAGGCAGGATCAGACCCCAACCACTTGCAGATGTCTCTGCTGGGGAGGAGAGTGCTAGGGAACCTACGTCTGTCATGCACTTGCTGGGCGCCCACGGAGTCAGCCTCCGGGTGTGCGGGGCTGCAGACCCCAGCCAGGGGCCCTGGGAGCCTGGTGCTCTCCGTTAGGCGCTGAGCCTGGGCGGCCAAGCAACCGCTGGAGGAGCCCTGCACCTGCCCTTCCCTTCCGTCTGACAGAGCTCACACTGCTGGAGCCCTTGGCAGTGTGCAACCCACTGGCATCTAAGCCCTCCCCAAGGAGGCCTGGGGCTTTGGTGCAAAGGCAAGGCAGAAGAGGAACTGAGGCCAGGAAGGCGCCAGTGGCGTCTCCCAGCCTCGCGCAGCGTGCTCCTTCCTGGGCAGGAAGCCTAGCAGCGATGCAAGTCTGGGCAAGGCTTGCCCAGGGCAGAGCAACCTCCCGCCAGTAACTCTGCTAGATCGGGCCCCTAACGAGAGCTGAATCTCTGTGGTACTGAAGTCGCACTGGGCTCCGCCCAAGCAGGGCTTGCAGCTGCTCGCGGCTGGGCTTCCTCACGCGGCTGGGCTGCCTTTCTTCCCTGGAGTAGGCTCTTTTCCCCGCATGCTGTTCACTTGGCTTCCGGGGGGGGGGGGGCACGCTCTGTTCCTGCTGCAGGTCTTGGCTCAGGGGCTGCTCCCCCTGAGCTGGGGCTGTGGGCGGGAGCCCAGACAGGCAGGGGCAGGCCCCAACCAGCTGCACACCCCCCTGCTGGGGAGCAGAGGGCTAGGGAAGCTACGTGTGTGAGGCAGCTGCTGGGCGCCCACGAGTCAGCCTCCCAGGCATTCTTCAAGCCTCAGCCCACCAGGGCAGGCTAATAAAGAACTATGGACCCTCTTAGCCCTCACTTTAACCTATAACCCTAATGGTAACGCCCCGAACTCTAAGAAGAGGGGGGTCCCCGAATTCTAACCTGAACCCGAACCCTAACAAGTGGGGGGGGTTGCCCGAACCCTAACCCTAAGCTTAACAATAAACCTCTAAAATAAAAAAATTTTCTGGTCTAAGCCCTGGCTCTTGCAGTCCCCTGCCCCTTAAAAGCGAAAAGGTCAGACTAGAGACTTGAACTCCTGATTTAGAGGCCATAGTCTGCCTGCCTACTGGCCCGCCTAACCCCTATGCCACAGAGGCTTACTGCTTTCAGCAGGGCTCCCGAACCCTCTTCAAGCCTCGGCCCGCCAGGGCAGGCTAATAAAGAACTATGGGCCCTATTAGGGCTCACTTTAAGCTGTAACCCCAACACTAATGCTAACCCTAACCGTAACCCGAACCCTGACCCTGACATGAACCCTAACCCAAACCCGAACTCTTAGAAGAGGGGGGATCCCCAAATTCTAACCCTAACCCTGAACCCGAACCTGAACAAGTTGGGGGGTTGCCCGAACCCTAACCCTAAGCTAAACAATAAACCTCTAAAATAAAAATAAACGTTTCTGGTCTAAGTCCCGCCTGTTGCTGTCCCCCGCCCCCTAAGAGCAAAAGAGTTAAGCTGCGGACTTGAACTCCTGACTTACAGACCATCGTCTGCCTGCTCACCAGTGCACCTAACCGCTACGCTACAGAGGCTTGCTGTTCTGACAGAGCTCCCGGACCCTCTTCAAGCCTCTGCCCGCCAGGGTCTGGCTCTATAGACTATCATGGCTGTCCTAGGTCATCTTTGCTTTCTATAGTCATAGTTTTATCCCTAAATCATAGACAGATCAGCTGAGAAAAAGCTTGGATTGTCTCGGTGGGGTGGATTTGCTTGTCCTTGTGTTTCACCTGGAGGCAGTCGCGGTCCCGCGGGCCTGTCCTGGAAGGGGGCGTGGGGGTGGGGCGCACCGTGAGCGCGTCGGGGGCGGGGCGAGCCTGGGCGGCTGGTCAGGAGCGCGGCTCACGTGAGCGGGTCTGGGGCGGGATGAACATGGCGGCGCGTCGGGGGCCAGGCTTCCCAGTTGTGCTCTCAGGGCTCGCCATTGCAGCTGGGAATGCTCGTTTCGTGGGCTCCTGGGTCCCCGTCGATTGGCATCCAGCGAGTAGAGCGCAGGGCTGTGGGCCACAGGTAAGGGAACTCGGACTGGGTGGAGCAGGGAACCATGTATTCTGCCCTCTTTGTTTGCAGTCTCGGAGCCGACTAAAATGGCGGTCGCAGAAAAGCCTCGCCTTTGGGGCCAAGGGTTTTGCCGCTTTACCCCTTTGCATAAAGCTCAGACCCGCGCGGTTTTCCCAAGCAGCCTAGTGTGTTGCTTCCTACAGGCCTGGAGAGGATAACAGGCAGGAAGGCCAGGGGTCTCCAGCCAGAGAAAATAGACTGCAAGTGTCAGACGTTTTTTTCTCTGTCTTAAGAGGCAGGAGGAGACAAAAGAGTGCTGCATTTTTTTTTCTCCATCTTGATACAAATTTAAAAGGAGGTTTCTCTGAAAATTCTGTGTTGCCATGACCACTCCTGGCTCCACCTGAATTTAACTTTTCTCAAACCTTGAACTAAGCAATGCATTTTTCTTATGGAAATGTTTGTCTTAAGGTATGCTAATGTGCTATGTATTTACCCAAGGCTCTGTCTTCAGGTCACTTCCCCCTAAAGGCTCAGAAACGACTTGACAAACCAGTATGTTTTACTCATACCTTGTTCTCTTAATCTATGTGAATGAAACTATATATTTGCTTGGAAATCTGCCTTTCTTCAAGATTCATGTCCATCATTTTATGGCCTGGGATGACTCATCTGCTGCCAATGTTATCTCAATGCTTGCTGTGGGTGAGGGGCCTGGTGCCACTCTCTGAGACATTGTCTTTCTTTCATTAGCAGACTGCTAGTGGCTCTATAACATCTGGCTAAAGACTAGCAGGGGGTACTCTTTCTTCCCCCTTTTAATGTCTATGTCAGCAGCTCTCTCGATCTCTTTTATACTTTAATAAAACTTTTAAACAGAAAACCTCTGAGCCATCAAGCTTCTTCACTTGCCCTGGATTGAATTCTCTGGAGGCCGAGAATGCTGGCATCTTTTGTGGTTTAGCAGCCACGTTTCAGCCTTTTGTAATTCATATTGAATCTTCATTTCAGATTGAAGATGCCTTCCACGGTATTGCCAACTGAAGCCTTTTCATCACTATGGAGTATCTGTCCATGTCTTTAGGGTATTTTTCAGCAATCATGTATCATTTCCAGTGTGCCAGTCTTGTCATCCTCATTCTGTCCATAGCAAAGTCTTTTATTACTGTTGATATGATTGAAAGGGAATTGTTTGTTTAAATTCCCTTTCAGATTGTTATTTGCTGGTGTATACAGATAACACTGTGTCATCATTCATTTGTATCAGTTTGGACAGCTTGATAGTTGTCTTTAGTTTCTTTAATTTCTCATAATTTAAGATGACCCTGGCTCATATATTTACAGTCTCACCCCTAGTCTCAGTCATTTCTTCAAAGAACTGTCCTTTTTTTAAACATTACATTATTTTTGACTGTGCTGGGTCTTTATTGCTCGTTTGTCTAGTTGTAGTGAGCAGAGGCTACCCTCTAGTTGCTGTGCCATGGCTTCTCATTGCAGTGCTTTCTCTGTTTGCAGAACTTGGGCTCTGGAGCATGCAAACTTCAAGAGTTGTTCAAGGGCTTCGTTGTCCCTGGGTGTGTGGAATCTTCTACACAGGGATTGAACCCGTGTTCCCTGCATCGGTAGGCAGATTCTTTACCACTGGGCCATCAGAGATGTTTCCTGTTCCCTTTTATTAGAGAATGATATTTAAAACATACATGTAGGAGCTCAATATGCTCACCTTTGAACATATTCAGTTAAAGGTAATTTGTGATGTCTCCAACCTGATCCACCACGACATGGACATTGTAACGTTTCCTTTTGTTTATCTGTAACTTTGCCTTCCAATGGTAAGATACCTGGCTTCCACCGCTTGTCATACACAGAATTCAGTGCTTGTCCCATGTGGTTACTGAAAAAAAAAAACCTGTCAGATTGTCTTTCAAAGGGGGCTCTGCATGCATTGCACCAGTATCTTGAGTATGTTTTTCTATGATAGTTTACTATCAGTATACCCTCAGTGGCCTATTTCAGTCACTACCAATTATGAATGGGCTTGTTTGCTCTAGTGTTCTTGGACAATTTGAGTACAGTTTCTTTGTCAGATATGCATTTTTTTAGGAAAACAGTTTTATTGATTGTTGGCTGTGTTGCATCTTTGTGTGTGGGCTTTTCTCTAGTTTTGGTGAGCATGGGCCATAACTAGTGGTTTGCAGGCTTCTCACTGCAGTGTCTCCTCTTGTTGAGGGGCACAGGCTCACGGGCTTCAGTGGCTGCAGCATGTGAACTCGGCATCGTGGCTTCCAGGATCTAGAGCACAGGCTCGCTCGGCTGTTGTGGCACACGGGCTCCATAGGATGTGGGATCTTCCCATCCTAGGGATCGCACATGCATCTCCAGCACTGGCAGGTGGATTCTTTACTATGGAACCACCAGGGCATATTTTAGATTCTAGTTTTCCACACATGTATCTAGTGAAAGAGGCCAGGATCAAGAGGCATGGCAGCTGGGAATCCTCAGCCCCAGCTCTGGTGTGCTATCCAAAGCTCTGGGGCCTTTGGTGAGCAGCTCAGCTTCCCTGGGACTGTTTCCTCCCATCAGAAATGCCCTGCTTTTGGACTGTAGCCCACCAAGCTCCTCTATCCCTGGGATTTCTGAGACCAGAGTACTGCAGGTGGTGCCATTTCCTTCTCTGCTGCTGCTGCTGCTGCTGCTGCGGCTGCGTCGCTTCAGTCGTGCCTGACTCTGCGCGACCCCATAGACAGCAGCCTACCAGGCTCCTCTGTCCCTGGGATTCTCCAGGCAAGAACACTGGAGTGGGTTGCCATGTCCTTCTCCAGTGCATGAAAGTGAAAAGTGAAAGTGAAGTCACTCAGTGAAGTCGTGTCCGTCTCTTAGTGACCCCGGGGTTGCAGCCTACCAGGCTTCTCTGTCCATGGGATTCTCCAGGCAATGGTACTGGAGCGGGCTGCCATTGCCATTTCCTTCTCTACAAGATAACGTTTTGAAGATATTTTCTCCTGGATATTGCTTTTGATGAAGGAAGGGGGATCCCTTCCCAGGGCTTGAGAGTGAGTTCTTGTCTGACACTGGGCAATGAGTTGTCTGAGGAGAGGAGTGCTGTCCAAGCGAGAGGCTTTATTGGGAAGGGCTGCCGGGGTGGAGGGCAGGAGGGTGAGGGAAACGGAGAGAACCACTCTGTCACGTGGCTCACAGTCTCAGGTTTTATGGTCATTGGGTTAATTTCTGGTTTGTCTCTTGCCAGGCATTCTGAATTGGGATCTCTCTTGGGGGCACACGCATCACTCAGCTGAGATGGATTCCAGCAATGTGGATCCTGGGAGGTTGGTAGGACCTCTGAACTGGAGCCTCCCATCACCTGACCTCTCCAGAATTCTGGTTGGTGGTAGCTTGTTCGTTCCTTGTTCCTTCCCAGGGCCTCCTGTTGTAAGATGACTCCTGCAAGTGTTTTCTTTTCTCTGTTGCCTGGCCAGGGTGGGTGGTCCGTGGTTCATTTAACAGTTTGTTTTTGGTTCTCTCGAGTAAGGTCCTCCACGGGGTAAATGTATGAAATGATAAAAGGCAATGTTTTAACTAATTTATATTCATAATTTGGTAAGTTGGCTTGTTTTGTGTATGTTAGACCTGATTACCAGACCAAAGGTCATGTAGAACTTTAGTAGTTTTCTAAAATTCTATAGTTTTTAAAATGGAGTTACCTTGTTGCAAAGTTTGTGTTTATGTTCAGATTTTTTAAAAGTTATTTCTTTTTAGTTGATTGATCATTGCTTTACAATATTGGTTTGATTTGTCATACATCCACATTAGGTGTACCTATGTCCTCTTGCTCTTGAATCTCCCTCCCACCTCGCACGCATTCCCACCTCTCCAGGTTACTACTGAGCCCCAGTTTGAGTTCCCTGAATCATACAGCAAATTCCCATTGGTTGTCTATTTACAAATGTAGGTGTACCTGCATCCATGCTGCTCTCTCCATTCATCTCACCCTCTCCCTCTTGTTCTCCACCCTTGTCTGTAAGTCTGTTCTCTATGTCTGCACCTCCATTGCTGCTCTGTGAACAGACTCGTCAGTACCATCCTTCTAGATTCCATGTTTTTCTCTCTTTGACTGACTTCCCTCCCCTTTATTAGAACAAACTCAAATGTGTTCCTTTTTATGGCTGCATTCCATGCAGGCTCTGATTGTTCCTTAGCCATGTTTTGCGGAGGGTCATGGAGCTATTCTGCTCCATTTCAGTTTGGGCTTCCAGTCTGAGTGCTCGCAGCAGAGCTGCTTCTGGGTGAGCCCTCTGAGGTCTGTGAGCACCGGGCTGCCCGCTCTTCTCTTGTGGCCCGCAGGGGGCGCCAAAGGCCCCTCTGACCCGCGGGCCCAGGACGCTTTGCCTTTAGACTCTGCTCCGTGAGCAGCTGGCGGGAGCTTTGTCTCCTCAGGACCATCAGGGCTCAGGCTTCTGGATAACAGGGCTGCATCCAGGCTGAGAGGAGCAGGGTTGCCTCAGTGCCCACCAGCAGGGAGGCGCTGCAAGAGCGAAAAATGAGGATGGAGTAGACGTTTCCTGTGTCCAGCTGAGGGCTGACTGGAGGTCCATCTCAGAGGACTCAGGGGGAAAGAGCTCCGTGTGCAAAGCGGTGGGTTTTCAGTTAGATTTGCGTTAGATGATGTAGAGGATGAACACTGATGTTCTTCCGTGTAGGTGGCCATTTTCCTGTCACTGTTTCTTGAGAAGACTGTCCTTTCCTCTTCGCTCGTTCCTGGTTTGATTTTCAGGAACTGACCATGTACAGGTGGGTTCGTTTCTGGGCTCTCTATTCTCTCCTGGAGTCCATGTGTCTGTGTTCCTGCCAGTTCCTCACTGTGGTGGTCACTACAGCTCCGTGATGTAGTTTGAAGAGGGATAGGAAGATGCCTCCAGCTGTGTTCCTCTTTCTCAGAGTCTTTTTGGCCGTTTAAGGTCCTGTTCAACAGTAGCAGCCTAATATTAGGAATATTTCTATTTCTGTGAAAAATGCCATTGAATATTATTTTGTGATTGCAGTCCGTGTATTTGTTGATGACTTTGGTTGGAATGGACCTTTTAATTCCTCATTGTTCCAGTGCATGAGCGTGGAATAATTTTCTGTGTGTTTGTATTTTCTTTGGTTTCTTTATCAGTGCCTTCTAGTTTTCTGACTACTGGTTTTTTATGTTCTTGATTAAGTTTGTTGCTAGATGTTTTATTTAAGTGGGATTTTCTTAATATTTTTTTCTGATTGTTATTAGTGTATAGAAATGCAAGTGATTTTTGGACTGTAAAGGGTAGTATTTTATGATTGTAAATTAATCCAAAATGATTCAGCTTTACTGAATGTAGTCTAACAACTTTTTGTGAAGTGATGTGGAACATTTTATCTGTAAGATCTGTTTCTCCTGCAGTAGGTCATCCAGAGGACCCAAGACATGGTGGTTACTAATAGACTTCCCACACTACTTCTTCATTCCACGTGGACTCCTTCACGGGCAGTGAGCATCGCAGCTTCCCTTGAACTTCATCTGGGTAAGTCTTGGCCTGTATCAGAAAGTTTCCTGCCTGTCTGCTCTAAATTTCTTTTGTGGTATTGACATGGTTGTTTTGAAACCTAGTATACTTTCCAGTCATTTAAAATGTACAGAAAATGCCTAGCAATGGGAACAAGTGCTAGCATTTGCCACATCATCTAAAATACTCTATGTGTTTTATCCAAAATGGGTACCTTCTGCAGAACCAGCACATAATCTCCAAAATCAGGAAATCATATGGTACCTACATTATAATGTAATCCACTGCCCCACTTCCACTTTTAGCAATTGTTCAAGTGTATGAATATATCTTTTGTTTCCATCGTCATCCTTTTTTCTTTATTTAGAGTGTTACTGAGATTTTCAGTTATTTGGACAAACTTGATGGATTGAAAGCAGACATGGTGAATAAGGGTTCTGGGTGGCCTTTTCTATGTGGATTTCTTTTTCACTGAAGATGGTTTTAATATTTATTCATGTGGTAACATGTATGAATCCTGCATTCTTTCTCCCCCCCCCCATAGTAATTAAAAATAAATAATATGCCATTTACCATTTAGATATTTGTAAGCATACAGTGTTGTAGCAGACAACCTTTTCTTGTTTTGCAAACCAGTTTAATAATGTGCACCTTGTGCGTGCTTTGGAGAAACTCAGGAAACTGAGTCAGTGACTGAAATGGCCCAAGATATCACCTTAGATTCCATCTTCATCTGAAAACAAAACAGGCACTTTCTGGTGGTCCAGTGGCTGAGACTGGACACTCCCAAAGAAGGAGGCCCAGGTTCATTCCCTGATCCAAGAGCTAGATCTCCCATGCCACAAAGGAGAATTTGCATGTTGTAGCTAAATATCTGGCTTACCTCAATGAAGGTTGACCTGGCGCAGCCAAATTAAAAAAGAAACAAATATTTTACAGATACAACCAAAGGAAAGGAAGGGTATGGTTGTTGTGCAGATTTACGGCTTAGCTTTCCCTATCGATAGAAAAGAAAAAAGAGTTTCAAAAGACTGTGTCTCATCCTTCTATCTGGCATATAGAGAGGATTCCTTTGAAATGAGATTTCTCTGGTAAATGTGACTCACAGAAGAGCTGTCTTGAACTTGGGTTTCAGAGATGATCATGTGTCCTCTAAAAAAAAAAGTTAATTGGGTCCCACTAATTCTCATGCTGAGGTGGTATATTTTGTGGTAGCATTTGCTCCCCTTCACTTTGGATGTATCCCCATTTGTTTACACTGTCATCTACTGAAGACATCCTGATATTTGAAAGTTTTTAGTTATTACAAGTAGAGCTGTTGTATATAATCATGTGATACTTTTTGTCTGGACGTTTTCAAAGCTGTTTAGTAAGTGCTAGCCATATAGTATTCAGGTCACAGGTGAGCTTTGTTTAGCTGTGGAAAAATCCAGCTATGTTTCTCTGTGGCATGTGGGATCTTCTGGGGTAAGGGATCAAACTAGAGTGTCTTGCATTGTCAGGCAGATTCTTTACCACTGAGCCACCGGAGAAGTTGTGCCCTACCCCCGTTTTTTTTTTTTGAGTTTACTGGATCTAATAGGTGTGCAGTGCTACCTCACTGTTATTTTAGTTTGTAATTTCCTAATGATATGTGATTTTGAGTCTTTTTGATAGGCTTATTTGCTATCTTTATATTTTTGTAGGCCAGGTGTTTAGGTGTATACATTTTTTATGAGATTGTTCTAGATTTTTTGGTATATTTGGAGTACAATCCTTTATCAGATATGTATTTTATAAATATATTTTCCTGTGGCTTGTGTTTAAGTTTTGTGAATAAGGTTTTTCACAGTTTAAATGTCTAATTCTTTAAAGTTAATGTTATATATGTTTTATATCCTTTTTTGGATAGACTTTAGTGTGTTGTTGTTGTTGTTGTTAAATTTTATAAGCAGAAGTGAGGTACTGTAGATACAGTTTTAAGCTAAGCTGAGGTACCATAGATACAGTTTTGCCTTTTGTCTGTTAAGAAGTTTGAGTGAGTTTGGTGTACACTGTATATAACATTATGTCTACATTCATTTGACTGGATATAGCTTCCAATTATTTGTCTAATTGGTTTTGGAGATATCACGGGAAGTCAGTTTTTCCAAGGGAAACTGAGGTCCATGAAACATGAACTCTTTTCGATCGGTCGGAATCACTCTCTGCTATTTCTGACAGATTTGACTTGTTTGGATATCTCATATGAGTGGAATCACAGAACGTTTGTCTTTTCTTGGTCTGGTTTATTTCACATGATCTAATGACCATAAGGTTTGTCCACATTGTCGCATTGTCAGAATTACTGACTTTGAAGGGCCGAATCAGATTCCATTGTGTGTATACCACAGTTTGTTTATGGAATTGGCTGCCATGGACACTTAGATCACTTCTGTTTGTTTGCCAGTGTGAATCATGCTGTTGTGAGTATGACGGAAGAAGTATCCATTTTTTCAGCCCCCTTTCCCAATCCTTTTGGGTACATAGCTTGAATTGGAATCGAACTATGTATTTATTCCATGTGTTTGTTTTGGAGTCATTTCTGTAATGTCTTGCAGAGTGGCAGCACCATTTAATGTACTTTTTCGTATGGTGGAATACCGTTCAAGCTTCTGAATATACCTTGTGTTGCATATTCAGTCTCCCACCAACGGACACTTGAATGAGTTCTACCTTTGAGCTATTGTGAATGTCACTATGAGTATTTGTGTACCAGTTTTTGTTTGAATTATTAACAAGTACATTACTATATATAAAAGAAGCCACAAGGACCTACTGTACAGGTTAGGAAACTATTAAATATCTTATGATAATGTATAATGGAAGAGAATCTCAAAAGGAATATATGAAAAGCACATAGTAACCATGATATTTATTGTGCCAACACTATGAGTTATCATAGCACTACTCAACGTGTATTTATACATGTCAGTAAAATATTCACATCTGTAAGGATATTATAAAAAATTATATAAAAAATCAAGAATTCAAACAGAGATTAAATAAACTTCCTGTCATTGCTCATCATCATTTATACATTCATACTACCTGTAACACTCATTGTATAAGTGCTGGACTAGCAATTGATGTTCTCGTAAACCAAGAGATTGTGAAGGTGTAAGGAAATATAGCTTATTGAATTCCTTAATGAAGGATTATAGAACTCTATGTCCATGAAGTGAATGAAATTCCATTTTATTGAACCACATTCTTACTAGAGTGATGAGCTTCCACCCCACCCAACGTTAGTTCACAATGAAATCCTGCAGTCCTCTGGCCTCAATGTCTGCTTCCTGCTACCGAGAAAGAAAAGATGAGGAAGTCCTGACAAAACCGATGCTATTTTTCTTTTTCTGATTTGTATTTTATCGCAGGGCTTGGCAAAAAGAGGGCCCAACCTGTTTTTAGAGTTCCATCCCAAGGGTCCCTCTGGCATGTTCCCTATGTTGACAAAGTGCTGATTATTTTCAACAAAGGACAATGATCTGCACTTCACTATCTGTTGCTTGAGCTGGAATAGCGGGCATCCCTTGAAGTGCATTCCTTCATGCTGAAGTAGGCATCCCTGAAGCAATAGTATAAGAGGAACACATTTATCACGTAGACATCGCAGCCCATGCATTTGTAATAATTTTTCAGTTATACCCATCATCATCGGAGGAACTGACTTGTCCCAGTAACAACGAGAGTACCCAGTATAACAGTTCCTTGACTTATGAGTACTTCCTATGAGTACCCTTATGAGTACTTCTTCCAATGTTGTTTCTCCTACTTTGGTCATGAACAGTAGAAGCTGATGGCAGTGGTCCTTGAAATGTATGTCGATTCCTAGGTGGCACAGTTGATAAATAAAAAATCTGCCTACCAGTGCAGGAGGGGGAAGTGATGTGGGTTTGATCCCTGGTTCAGGAAGATAACAATTCATACACATGTTTTATGTGAACCAGTTTGATACTCATGAGTTTTTTCTTCTGTATACAGAAAAACAAATGCTGTTCAAGGACACTGAAAGAACCCTGATGTTGAAAATCAGATCTGTATTGTGAGCAATGCTTAGATATCCATGAGTCGAAGCATAGTATTATGCCTATCATCCTTGTATTTCTCTCAGTGAAATATGTTGAGGAAAACTCTTCATTCGTGGTCTAGATTCACGAAGAAGCTAAATAGCATTCATCCTTTACGTTGACAACTGTGAATTTAAATCTCCTGTGAATCCTATGTGACAACCACACATACCAACATGAGTTATCAGTATTATATCAATATTTTTAGTCCTATTGTATGTCAACTAAAAAAATCAGTATATAATTGTACATGAAGTCAAGACATAAAATCAGTGCAAATACAAAATGTTCCATCCTTTGAGAAAGGGAGAAAAACATCTCTGTGCTTAGCCTATTGCATTTTTATGTATTAGACCCTTAAGTAGTTTATTCACCACACCCTGTGAATGATTCACAAATCTTCAGAGAAGAAAGGATCATTTCTCTTGAACAATGAGTAGTTCAACTATTCTCAAAGCAAAGCCATAAGTGAGTCTTATTTTGGGTGAGACCATGAAAACTCAGCGTTTTCATTATGCTTGTGCTTATGATGGGAGGAGGTCTGAGAAAGCACTTCTGAAGGTTTATTCATACCAGTCGTTCTCATATGTATCGAGTCTTTAAAGGTCGAATCACCAAGGTGTTGCTTCTACACTTGTACTAGGCTGAGCAGCAACATTCCCTTTCTCCGTAAGTGCAGTAGACGTGTTCCCAACCTGTCTGTCTTCTGTCCTCTGGAGTATGCATTGCTTGAGCTCATCACAGCCTAGTAGATGGAAATCATCAGGATATTCTGGAAACCCTTTTTATTTCAGTCTGTTCAGGAGGTTACCACTGCTGCAAACCTCTGGATTTTACCAAGCGCTTTTAACAACCTCAGATGAAGGATATAAGTCAACACTGGTGACAGCCACGGGCTTCCATGGCCTATCCATGATTGTTGGCTTTGCTTTCATAATCATCCTGTTTCTTATACCAGCTAAACTGTCAGTGTATTTTTTAATTACCATTTTATCTTTGATGGTTTTTAGAGCTATTATGGATTTTCCTATATATCTTCACTTATCGGTGAGGGTCTTATGTTAGTAGTAGTTATGACAACTGACTTTCTGTCTGTTAGCTGTGGCAGAATAAAAAAAGAATGACCCACTGTATATTATTAATATTATGTATCAATATATTGTTAGTTTTATTGTTTGCAGTCATCCAATTCCAAGTTTCTGAAATAAACTTTCAGAAAAATCACATCCTTTTGAATGCCCATTTGACTGAATAGGAGCACGGAAATGTTCTTCCATAAAATTGTTTACAGTTTCCATTCCGTTTCTCCTGTTTGATGTAGATATTGGCCTTTGGTTCTATCAGTAGCTTTGCAAGTAAAAAAAAAAATTAATTAGAGCTCGTATGGTAATTTTACTGTTAGCAATAAGTTTAGCATAAAATGAACACAGAAGAGGTTACAGTAGACCAAATATGAAAGTCAGTTTAAAAGAAAACATAGTGTTGAATGTTTACAGTAGGAATATAGTTATGAAGTTCCTTTATTATTATTCTATCCTTTCCTTTTGTTTTGCAGGGGTGTTAATGTACAGATTCCAGTACTATGGCTAGAGCGAATAATAGTATCATTATTCTTGAGAGCAACTCTACTAAGTCTTCACGCTCATGTCACTCAAGGTTTTTTAATACCTATTATGTTAGTCGTGTTTGTAGTTTGTGAAGTCACATAAGTTGCATTCATTCAAGCAATAGTATCAAACAGCTATGGCATCAATTATAGATGTGAATCGATATCGAATGTGAATCCATTTCACTGTGACAAGTTATTATTGTAGATATTCTATTCATGCCAGTAACAAAGCTGTGCAGAAATAATACAATGTTTATTAAGAAAATAAGATTTACTAATTTGTTTTATTATTCTATTTCTTTTAAACAGATTTAATGACAACAGGCTCAACTTTTCATTCACTTGTATGACTATGAGCAGTTTGACCAAGTTGAAGAAGATGACTCGTTTGTAGTCTTCCTCATCAGCTCATTCCATCTACTGGCTTTAAAATCATTTAGTACAGAGCTCACCGTCTAGGTGTTCATCCAGTGTTTTGTTTGCTTATCATGCAGGATCATTTTAAAAGGAAAAGTATGTGTGTATGAGTTAGAGCTCTGATCCCAGGAGTCCATGTAGAAGCTTCCCCTGAGAAATGTATCGTTTTTGCACCAATGCTACTGAAATGTGTGAATGTGGTATACCACGCGTCCCAATAAGTGTAAACAGCGTCATAGGCTACTTATTTGAAATGACCAGTACTCATGACATTCCATTCAACTGAGGACTAAATATAGCCAACGTAGGCTGTGTTTGCCAAATAGACTTTGAAGTATTCTTCACACAGTCCTTCATCGATGCCAGTTTTCAGATCGAAGAAACCCTTGCTCCATGAAGTTTGTGAACACATATACTCATGTTTTGTTTGAGATTTTAAAGTCATTCTTCAGTTTTGTTGGAGGAATGGTTCTGTATATGCCCCGTGGATCCCCAAATCCACTGATGTTCATGTGTCTTGGGGCTTCCCAGGTGGTTCTAGTGGTAAAGAACATGCAGAACATACCCATGCAGGAGACATGGGAGGTATGGATTCCATCCCTGGGGCAGGAAGATCTCCTGAGGGAGAGCATGGCAACCCCCTCCAGTATCTTTGCCTAGAGAATCTCATGGAGAGAGGAGCCTGGTGGGGCCTAGTCCATATGATCCCAAGGAGTTGGACACAATGTAAGTGACTTCGCACAGCACATGATTCGTTGTCATAGCTAATATAATGGAGATGACATAAAAAGAAGCACCAGCGGGCGAAAGTCAATATCCATCACTTTTAAACTTTGGAATGTATTGTGATATTTTACATCCATATTTGTATGACTTGATAGTTGGAGAATCGATGCATGTGAAGGCCTGGTTGTGTTATATGTATGTTGAGGGAAGATATATTTTTATGTGGTTTGACATATAGGTCCCATTTCATTCGTAGACATATGCATACTCATCACTTATCATCATTTTTTTTTTTTTGAAAAGACCATTGTTTGGAAAGGTTGTTGTCTAACCATGAAAGATGCTTGAATTCTTGGGCTCCTTAGAGGAAGAATTCAACCCGGGGCCAGTGATGAGGCTTGATCAGTCAGAGCTTTTGTGTCCCAACGTTTTATTAAAGTATAAAAGAGAGAAAGCTTCTGACATAGACATCAGAAGGGGGCAGAAAGAGTGCCCCCCTACTCATCTTTGGCTGGATGTTATCTAGCTACTAGCAGTCTACTCATTAGAGAAAGGAATGGCAGCAGACCCCTCACCCACAAGATATATGGAGATGACCGTGGCACCAGGTGAGTCATCCTGGGCCATAAAACGATTGATATGAGCAAATGGATAGCTTCATTCACATAGATCAGGAGAGCCATGTATGAGTAAAGCATATTGGTTTGTCAAGTCAGTTCTGAGCCTTTAGGCAGAACCTACTTGAAGATAGAGTCTAGGGTAAATACATAGTACATTCACATAGCTTAAGGCAAACCTTTCCATGAGAAAAATGCCTTGGTCAGCTCAAAGTATGAGAAAAGTGAAGTTCAGGCGGAACCAGGTGTCATTATAGCAACACAGAATTGTAAGAGAAAATCTCTGTTTAAATTTGTATCAAGAAGGGGAAAAAAGATAACAGCTTGTTTCCTCCTGCCTCGGAAGTGACAGATAACAACTGTCTGACACTTGCACCCCATTTCCTCCCTTTGGAGACCCCTGGCCTTCCTGGCTGTTACCCTCTCAGTTTCATTCATTGAGCGTTTTCTGCCTTGTGAAACATTGGGCATAGAAGTATGTGTTTATTTAGGGGTATTTCATCCAATTTCATTTAAATGCATATGTGAATTAGAAAGTTTGACATGCTGTTGCTTTGTATACCGATTGGGAAATGTGAGCCTCCAAGCTTAATTTAGTTTTTCATGTTCATTTTTCTTTTTAGGGGTACAAAGAAAAATAATATGACTGTTAAGATCAGCTTTCGTATTTTTTGCCAAATATGAATTGGGATCACATCGATCAGAGATGAGTCTGTGCATGAAAGCCCTAATAACTAATGCTAATTGACTTCACTACCATGGGATGTTTTCATATCTATTGAGGATTTACTTCATGTATTTCGATTTTAACTTTCTGTCTTACAGCCTTGTTTGTAGATCAAAGCTATTTGAAATTGTCATCTGGTTTCAAATGGCTTGTGAGGTTATTCATGAGTGGTTCATAAAACCGAATGGATTGTACGTAGCCATACTTTGTTGTCATTCTATGAATTTGAAGAATGTCTGAAGAATGTCTGCAGTTATGCCTTAAAGATTCATACAATTGATGTCCAATATTTATCTCAATAGACTTGCTTTCAATTTGTAGTTTCCTATGCGTATGTCTTTCTTTATGGATTTGGGTAGAACTTGTATTGGAACACTGAAAAATCTGTGATATCAACCGTGCTGACCTTTCTGGTGGTCATCATTAAGATTTTCACGTTCTATGGATCCTAGTGGAAACAGGTGCTGTTCATCCTACTTTTGTGAAGATTGAACTCATCGTAGAAAGTGGAATTTGTTGAAATATTTATGGTATAAATAAATCTTGTCTCTATAATTACCCAGAGTCCTGGTGCGTATTTGATTGCTAAGTTATAAAATGTATGAGATAGATGTGATCCATCAATGGCGACTGGATAAGTGGTGGAGAGGTATTTTGGTGATGCAAGAGATTTAAATAGTATTTATATCCCTTTTATGTGGATAATGGGTCTTGGATCCATGTTTGAAACCTTACAACCTCGTCTTTTGTTATGCATGGGAAGTGTCAAAAATGAAGAAGATGCGGGTAGGTACTTCAAGGGTAAGTATAGGGCTGAGGGCGTGACTACGATGTGGGTTAGGGTTAGGATGTGGATGGGGGTCGGGTTAGGGTAGGGTAAAGGTTAGAGTTCGTGGAACAGCCCTCCAAACTTGTTAGGGTGAGGGGTGAGGTGTGAGGGTTCAGGATGAGGGTGAGGGTAAGGATTAAGGGTGAGGGTTCAGGGTGAGGGTTAGGATTCAGGATGAGGGTGAGGATTCAGGGAGAGGGTGAGGGTGAGGGTTCAGGGAGAGGGTGAGGGTGAGGGTTCAGGGAGAGGGTGAGGGTGAGGGTTCAGGGTGAGGGTGTGGGTGAGGGTAAGGTTTCGGGGTGAGGGTTCAGAGTGAGCATTCAGGGTGAAGGTGTGGGCCTCACATCTGATACAGGATTGTACTCCAAATATACCCATCCCTTCCCTTGAACAGACCTCTCACTATGGGAGCCCTTGGCAGTGTGGAACCCACCGGCCCCTAAGGCCTCCCAAAGGACGCCTGGGGCCTAGGTGCAAAGGCAATGCAGGAGTGGAGCTGAGGCCAGGAAGGCGCCAGTAGCGTCACCCAACTTCGCAAAGGCTGCTCCTTCCTGGGTAGGAAGCCTAGCAGAGAGGCAAGTCTGGGCAGGGTTCGCCCAGGGCAGAGTAGCCTCGCGCCAGGAACTCTGCCAGATCGGGCCTCTGAGCAGAGCTGGAGCTCTGCCATCCTGGAGGCGCACTCGACTCCACCGAAGAAGGGCTTGCAGCCTAAGGCGGCTGGGCTGCTTCGTCTTCCCCCTAGGAAGCTCGATTCCCGCATGCTGTTCACTCGGCTTCCAGGCGCCGGCTCCCTGCCCCTCATTCTGGTCTAGGATCAGGGGCTGCTTCCCCTGAGCTGGGGCTGTGGGCGGGAGCCCAGACACACAGGTGCAGGACCCAACCACCTGCACACGTCTCTGCTGGAGAGGAGACCGCAAGGGAACGACGTGTGAGAGGCAGCTGATGGGCACCCACGGAGTCAGCCTCCAGGTATGCCAGGCTGGAGACCCCAGCCAGTGGCCCTGGGAGGTGCGGTTCTTCGTGCGGCGCTGAGTCTGGGCGACCAAGCAACCGCTGAAGGAGCCCTGCACTTGCCCTTCCCTTCCCTCTCACAGAGCTCTCCCTGCCTGAGCCCTTGGCAGTATGCAAGCCACCGGCCCCTAAGCACTACCCACGGACGCCAGGGGTCTAGGTTCAAAGGCAAGGCAGATGCGGAGCTGAGGTCAGGAAGGCGCCAGTGGCGTCTCCCAGGCTCACGCAGCCTGCTCCTTCCTGGGCAGGAAGCCTAGCAGTGAGGCAAGTCTGGGCAAGGCTCGCCCAGGGTAGAGCAGCCTCGCGCCAGCAACTCTGCCACATGAGGCCTCTGAGCAGAGCTGGAGCTCTGCCATACTGGAGGCGCGCTCGGATCCAGCCAAGCAGGGCTTGAGCCGCACTCGGCTGGGCTGCCTCTACTTCCCTCGAGGAGGCTCGCCTCCCTCATGCTGATCACTCGGTTTCAACGCTGGGAGCTCTGCGCCTCCGGCTGGTCTTGGCTCAGGGGATGCTTGCCCTGAGCTGGGGCTGTGGGCGGGAGCCCAGGCACGCAGGGGCAGGCCACAACCTGCTGCACACCTCTCTACTGGGGAGGAGACCGCTAGGGAAGCTACGTGTGTGAGGCAGCTGCTGGGCGCCCAGGGAGTCAGCCTCCAGGTGTGCAGGGCTGCAGACCCCAGCCAGGGGCCCTGGGAGCCTAGTGCACTCTGTGAGGCGCTGAGTCTGGTCGGCCAAGCAACCACTGGAGGAGCCCTGCACTTGCCCTACCCTTCGCTCTAGCAGAGCTCTCCCTGCTGGAGTCCTTGGCAGTGTGCAAGCCACAGGCCCCTAAGCCTTCCCCAAGGACGCCGGGGGCCTAGGTGCAAAGGCAAGGCAGGAGCGGAGCTGAGGCCGGGAAGGCGCCTGTGGTGTCTACCAGCCTCGCGCAGCCTGCTCCTTCCTGAGGAGGGAGCATAAAAGCAAGGCAAGTCTGGGCAAGGTTCGCCCACGGCAGAGCAGCCTCGCGCCAGCAACTCTGCCAGATCGGGCCTCTGAGCAGAGCTCGAGCTCTGCTGTACTGGAGGCACACTTGGCTCGGGCAAGCAGGGCTTTCAGCTTGACGGGGCTGGGCTGCCTTCTCTTCCCCCGAGGAGGCTCCCTTCCCTGCTGGCTGTGCATTCGCCAATCAGGCGGGGGCGCAGGGCTCCTCCAGCAGGTCTTGCCTCAGGGGCTGCTTCCCTGAGTTGGGGCTGTGGGCGGGAACCCAGACACGCAGGATCAGGCCCCAAACACCAGCACATGTCTGTGCTGGGGAGGAGAGTGCTAGGGAACCTACGTCTGTCATGCACTTGCTGGGCGCCCACGGAGTCAGCCTCCAGGTGTGCGGGGCTGCAGACCCCAGCCAGGGGCCCTGGGAGCCTGGGGCTCTCCGTGTGGCCCTGAGTCTGGGCGGCCAAGCAACCGCTGGAGGAGCCCTGCAGCCGCCCTTCCCTTCCGTCTGACAGAGCTCTCACTGCTGGAGCCCTTGGAAGTGTGCAACCCACCAGCCCCTAAGCCCTCCCCAAGGACGCCTGGGGCCTAGGTGCAAAGGCAAGGCAGGAGCGGAGCTGAGGCCAGGAAGGCGCCAGTGGCGTCTCCCAGCCTTGCGCACCCTGTCCTTCCTGGGGAGGGAGCCTAAAAGCAAGGAAAGTCTGGGCAACGATCGCCCTAACCAGAGCAGCCTCGCGCTAGGAACTCTGCCAGATCGGGCTTCTGAGCAGAGCTAGAGATCTGCAGTACTGGAGGGGCACTTGGCCTGGGCTGCAGGGCTTTCAGCTTGACGGGGCTGTGCTGCCTCGTCTTCCCCCGAGGAGCCTCACTTCCCTGCTGGCTGTGCACTCCCCGATCAGGTGGGGGCACAGGTCTCCTCCAGCAGGTCTTGCCTCAGGAGCTATTTCCACTGAGTTGGGGCTGTGGGCGGGTACCCAGACACGCAGGATCAGGCCCGAACCACCGGCACATGTCTCTGCTGGGGAGGAGAGTGCTAGGGAACCTACGTCTGTCATGGACTTGCTGGGCGTCCACGGAGTCAGCCTCCGGGTGTGCAGGGCTGCAGACTCAAGCCAGGGGCCCTGGGAGCCTGGTGCTCTACGTGTGGCGCTTAGTCTGCGCGGCCAAGCAACCGCTGGAGGAGCCCTGCACCCGCCCTTCCCTTCCGTCGGACAGAGCTCTCACTGCTGGAGCCCTTGGCAGTGTGCAATCCACCAGTCCCTAAGCACTCCCCAAGGACCCCTGGGGGCTAGGTTCAAAGGCAAGGGAGGAGCGGAGCTGAGCAGAGGGAGGCGCCAGTGGCTTCTCCCAGCCTGGAGCACGCATCCTGCCCCTTCCTGGGGAGGGAGTGTAAAAGCAAGGTAAGTCTGGGCAAGGCTCTCCCATGGCAGAGAAGCCTCGCGCCAGTAACTCTGCCAGATCGGACTTCTGAGAAGTGCTATAGCTGTGCTGTACTGGAGGCTCACTTAGCTCCGGGCAAGCAGGGCTTTCAGCTTGAGGGGGCTGTGCTGCCTCGTCTTCCCCCGAGGAGCCTCACTTCCCTGCTGGCTGTGCACTCGCCGATCAGGCGGGGGCACAGGGCTCCTCCAGCAGGTCTTGCCTCAGGAGCTGTTTCCACTGAGTTGGGGCTGTGGGCGGGTACCCAGACACGCAGGATCAGGCCCCAACCACCGGCACATGTCTCTCCTGGGGAGGAGAGTGCTAGGGAACCTACGTCTGTCATGCACTTGCTGGGCGCCCACGGAGTCAGCTTCCGGGTTTTCGGGGCTGCAGAACCCAGCCATGGCCCTGGGAGCCTGGTGCTCTTCGTGAGGCGCTGAGTCTTGGCGCCAAGCAACCGCTGGAGGAGCCCTGCTACCGCCCTTCCCTTCCGTCTGACAGAGCTCTCACTGCTGGAGCCCCTGGCAGTGGGCAATGCACCAGCCCCTAAGCACTCCACAAGGACTCCTGGGGCCTAGGTTCAAAGGCACGGGAGGAGCGGAGCTGAGCCCAGGAAGGCGCCAGTGGCTTCTCCCAGCCTCGCGCAGCCTGCTCCTTCCTGGGGAGGGAGCCTGAAAGCAAGGAAAGTCTGGACAAGGCTGGCCCTTGGCAGAGAAGCCTCGCGCCAGTAACTCTGCCAGATCGGGCCTCTGAGCAGAGCTAGAGCTCTGCTGTACTGGAGGCGCACTTGGCCTGGGCAAGCAGGTCTTTCAGCTTGACGGCGCTGGGCTGCCTCCTCTTCCCGAGAGGAGGCTCGCTTCCCTGCTGGCTGTGCACTCGCCGATCAGGCGGGGGCGCAGGGCTCCTCCAGCAGGTTTTGCCTCAGGGGCTTCTTCCCTGAGTTGGGTCTGTGGGCGGCAACCGAGACAGGCAGGATCAGGCCCCAACCACCGGCACATGTCTGTGCTGGGGAGGAGAGTGCTAGGGAACCTTCGTCTGTGATGCACTTGCTGGGCACCCACGGAGTCAGCCTCCAGTTGTGCGGGGCTGCAGACCCCAGCCAGGGGCCCTGGGAGCCTGGTGCTCTTCGTGAGGCGCTGAGTCTTGGCGGCCAAGGAACCGCTGGAGGAGCCCTGCAGGTGCCCTTCCCTTCCCTCTGACAGAGCTCTCACTGCCGGCGCCCTTGGCATTGTGCAACCCACAAGCCCCTAAGCCCAGCTCTCGGACGCCTGGGGCCTAGGTGCAAAGGCA
The DNA here is from genome assembly GCF_042477335.2 of Ovis canadensis. NCBI lineage: Eukaryota > Metazoa > Chordata > Mammalia > Artiodactyla > Bovidae > Ovis > Ovis canadensis. Next base: position 1,144,487 of record NC_091262.1, on the reverse strand, counting down.
AGGCAGGAGCAGAGCGGAGGCCAGGAAGGCGCCAGTGGCATCTCCCAACCTCGCGCAGCCTGCTCCTTCCTGGGGAGGGTGCCTAAAAGCAAGGCAAGTCTGGGCAAGGCTCGCCCATGGCAGAGCAGCCTCCGACAGGAACTCTGCCAGATCGGGCTTCTGAGAAGAGCTAGAGCTCTGCTGTACTGGAGGCTCACTTAGCTCCGGGCAAGCAGGGCTTTCAGCTTGACGGGGCTGTGCTGCCTCGTCTTCCCCCGAGGAGCCTCACTTCCCTGCTGGCTGTGCACTCCCCGATCAGGTGGGGGCACAGGTCTCCTCCAGCAGGTCTTGCCTCAGGAGCTATTTCCACTGAGTTGGGGCTGTGGGCGGGTACCCAGACACGCAGGATCAGGCCCGAACCACCGGCACATGTCTCTGCTGGGGAGGAGAGTGCTAGGGAACCTACGTCTGTCATGGACTTGCTGGGCGTCCACGGAGTCAGCCTCCGGGTGTGCAGGGCTGCAGACTCAAGCCAGGGGCCCTGGGAGCCTGGTGCTCTACGTGTGGCGCTTAGTCTGCGCGGCCAAGCAACCGCTGGAGGAGCCCTGCACCCGCCCTTCCCTTCCGTCGGACAGAGCTCTCACTGCTGGAGCCCTTGGCAGTGTGCAATCCACCAGTCCCTAAGCACTCCCCAAGGACCCCTGGGGGCTAGGTTCAAAGGCAAGGGAGGAGCTGAGCTGAGCCCAGGAAGGCGCCAGGGGCTTCTCCCAGCCTCGAGCACGCATCCTGCCCCTTCCTGGGGAGGGAGTGTAAAAGCAAGGTAAGTCTGGGCAAGGCTCGCCCATGGCAGAGAAGCCTCGCGCCAGTAACTCTGCCAGATCGGGCTTCTGAGAAGTGCTATAGCTGTGCTGTACTGGAGGCTCACTTAGCTCCGGGCAAGCAGGGCTTTCAGCTTGAGGGGGCTGTGCTGCCTCGTCTTCCCCCGAGGAGCCTCACTTCCCTGCTGGCTGTGCACTCGCCGATCAGGCGGGGGCACAGGGCTCCTCCAGCAGGTCTTGCCTCAGGAGCTGTTTCCACTGAGTTGGGGCTGTGGGCGGGTACCCAGACACGCAGGATCAGGCCCCAACCACCGGCACATGTCTCTCCTGGGGAGGAGAGTGCTAGGGAACCTACGTCTGTCATGCACTTGCTGGGCGCCCAGGGAGTCAGCTTCCGGGTTTTCGGGGCTGCAGAACCCAGCCATGGCCCTGGGAGCCTGGTGCTCTCCGTGCGGTGTAGAGTCTGGGCGGCCAAGCAACCGCTGGAGGAGCCATGCAGGTGCCCTTCCCTTCCCTCTGACAGAGCTCTTACTGCCGGCCCCCTTGGCAGTGTGCAACCCACCAGCCCCTAAGCCCTGCCCTAGGACGCCTGGGGCCTAGGTGCAAAGGCAAGGCAGGAGCAGAGCTGAGGCCAGGAAGGCTCCATTGGCATCTCCCAGCCACGCGCAGCCTGCTCCTTCCTGGGGAGGGAGTCTAAAATCAAGGCAAGTCTGGGCAAGGCTCGCCCATGGCAGAGCAGCCTCGCGACAGGAACTCTGCCAGATCGGGCCTCTGAGCAGAGCTAGAGCTCTGCCTTACTGGCGGCTCACTAGGCTCCGGGCAAGCAGGGCTTTCCACTTGACGAGGCTGGGCTGCCTCCTCTTCCCCCGTGGGGGCTCGCTTCCCTGCTGGCTGTGCACTCGCCAATCAGACGGGGGAGCAGGGCTCCTCCAGCAGGTCTTGCCTCGGCGGTGGCTTCCCTGAGTTGGGGCTGTGTGCGGGAACCCAGACACGCAGGTTCAGGCCGCAACCACCTGTGTATGTCTGTGCTGGGGAGGATAGTGCTAGGGAACCTATGTCTGTCATGCACTTGCTTGGCGCCAAAGGAACCAGCCTCCGTGTGTGCGGGTCTGCAGACCACAGCCAGGGACCCTGGCAGCCTGGTGCACTCCGTGCGGCGCTGAGTCGGGGCGGCCAAGGAACCGCTGGAGGAGCCCTGCTCTAGCCCTTCCCTTCCCTCGCACAGAGCTCTTCCTGCTGGAGCCCTTGGCAGTTACAAGACATCGGCCCCTATGAGCTCCCCAAGGACGCCTGGGGCCTACGTGAAAAGGCAAGGCAGGAGGGGAGCTGAGGCGAGGAAGGCGCCAGTGGCGTCTCCCAGCCTCGCGCAGCCTGCTCCTTCCTGGGCAGGAAACCTAGCAGCGAGGAAAGTCTGGGCAAGGCTCGCCCAGGGCAGAGCAGCCTCGCGCCAGCAACTCTGCCAGATCGGGCCTCTGAGCAGAGCTGGAGCTCTGCCGTCCTGGAGGCTCACTCGGCTCCAGCCAAGTAGGGCTTGAGCCAAACGAGGCTGGGCTGTCTCTTCTCCCCTCGAGCAGGCTCGCCTCCCCGCCAGCTGTTCACTCGGCTTCCAGGTGGGGGCGCTCTGCGCCTCCTGCAGGTCTTGGCTCAGGGGCTGCTTGCCCTGAGCTGGGGCTGTGGGCGGGAGCCCAGGCACGCAGGGGCAGGCCCCAACCAGCTGCACACGTCTCTGCTGGGGAGGAGAGCGCTAGGGAAACTACGTGTGTGAGGCAGCTGCTGGGCGCCCAGGGAGTCAGCCTCCGGGTGTGCGAGGCTGCAGACCCCAGCCAGGGGCCCTGGGAGCTTGGTGCACTCCGTGCAGCGCTGAGTCTGGGCAGCCAAGCAACCGCTGGAGGAGCCCTGCACTAGCCCTTCCCTTCCCTTGCACAGAGCTCTTCCTGCTGGAGACCTTGGCAGTGTGCAAGCCACCGGCCCCTAAGCCCTCCCCAAGGACGCCTGGGGCCTAGGTGCAAAGGCAAGGCAGGAGCGGAGCTGAGGCCAGGAAGGCGCCAGTGGCGTCTCCCAGCCTCGCGCAGCCTGCTCCTTCTTGGCAGGAAGCCTAGCAGCGAGGCAAGTCTGGGCAAGGCTCGCCCAGGGCAGAGCAGCCTCGCGCCAGCAACTCTGCCAGATCGGGCCTCTGAGCAGAGCTGGAGCTCTGCCGTCCTGGAGGCTCACTCGGCTCCAGCCAAGTAGGGCTTGAGCCGAACTAGGCTGGGCTGCCTCTTCTTCCCTCGAGGAGGCTCGCCTCCCCGCCAGCTGTTCACTCGGCTTCCAGGTGGGGGCGCTCTGCGCTTCCTGCAGGTCTTGGCTCAGGGGCTGCTTGCGCTGAGGTGGGGCTGTGGGCGGGAGCCCAGGCACGCAGGGGCAGGCCCCAACCAGCTGCACACGTCTCTGCTGGGGAGGAGAGCGCTAGGGAAGCTACGTGTGTGAGGCAGCTGCTGGGCGCCCAGGGAGTCAGCCTCCAGGTGTGCGGGGCTGCAGAGAAGAGCCACGGGCCCTGGGAGGCTGGTGCACTCCGTTCGGCGCTGAGTCTGGGCGGCCAAGCAACCGCTGGAGGAGCCCTGCACTAGCCCTTCCCTTCCCTCGCACAGAGCTCTTCCTGCTGGAGCCCTTGGCAGTGTGCTAGCCACCGGCCCCTAAGCCTTCCCCAAGGACGCCTGGGGCCTAGGTGCAAAGGCAAGGCAGGAGCGGAGCTGAGGCCAGGAAGGCGCCAGTGGCGTCTCCCAGCAGCGTGCAGCCTGCTCCTTCCTGGGAAGGAAGCCTAGCAGCGAGGCAAGTCTGGACAAAGCTCGCTCAGGGAAGAGCAGCCTCGCTCAAGCAACTCTGCCAGATCGGGCCTCTGAGCAGGGCTGGAGCTCTGCCATCCTGGAGGCGCACTCGGCTCCAGCCAAGTAGAGCTTGAGCCAAACGAGGCTGGGCTGCCTCTTCTTCCCTCGAGCAGGCTCGCCTCCCCGCCAGCTGTTCACTCGGCTTCCAGGTGGGGGCGCTCTGCGCCTCCTGCAGTTCTTGGCTCAGGGGCTGGTTGCCCTGAGCTGGGACTGTGGGCGGGAGCCCAGGCACGCAGGGGCAGGCCCCAACCAGCTGCACACGTCTCTGTTGGGGAGGAGCGTGCTAGGGAAGCTACGTGTGTGAGGCAGCTGCTGGGCGCCCAGGGAGTCAGCCTCCGGGTGTGCGGGGCTGCAGACCCCAGCCAGGGACCCGGGGAGCCTGGTGCACTCCGTGCAGCGTTGAGTCTGGGTGCCAAGCAACCGCTGGAGGAGCCCTGCACTAGCCCTTTCCTTCGCTCACACAGAGCTCTTCCTGCTGGAGCCCTTGGCAGTGTGCAAGCCACCGGCCCCTAAGCCCTCCACAAGGTCGCCTGGGGCCTAGGTGCAAAGGCAAGGAAGGAGCGGAGCTGTGATCAGGAAGGCGCCAGTGGCGTCTCCTAGCAGCGTGCAGCCTGCTCCTTCCTGGGAAGGAAGCCTAGCAGCGAGGCAAGTCTGGGCAAGGCTCGCCCAGGGCAGAGCAGCCTCGCGCCAGCAACTCTGCCTGATCGGTCCTCTGAGCAGAGCAGGAGCTCTGCCGTCCTGGAGGCTCACTCGCCTCCAGCCAAGTAAGGCTTGAGCCAAACGAGGCTGGGCTGCCTCTTCTTCCCTCGAGCAGGCTTGCCTCCCCGCCAGCTGATCACTCGGCTTCCAGGTGGGGGTGCTCTGCGCCTCCTGCAGGTCTTGGCTCAGGGGCTGCTTGCCCTGAGCTAGGGCTGTGGGCGGGAGCCCAGGCACGCAGGGGCAGGCCCCTACCAGCTGCACACGTCTCTGCTGGGGAGGAGAGCGCTAGGGAAGCTACGTGTGTGAGGCAGCTGCTGGGCGCCCAGGGAGTCAGCCTCCGGGTGTGCGAGGCTGCAGACCCCAGCCAGGGACCCTGGGAGCCTGGTGCACTCCGTGCAGCGTTGAGTCTGGGCGGCCAAGCAACCGATGGAGGAGCCCTGCACTAGCCCATTCCTTCGCTCACACAGAGCTCTTCCTGCTGGAGTCCTTGGCAGTGTGCAAGCCACCGGCCCCTAAGCCCTCCCCAAGGACGCCTGGGGCCTAGGTGCAAAGGCAAGGCAGGAGCGGAGCTGAGGTCAGGAAGGCGCCAGTGGCGTCTCCCAGCCTCGCACAGCCTGCTCATTCCTGGGCAGGAAGCCTAGCAGCGAGGCAAGTCTGGCAAGGCTCGCCCAGGGCAGAGCAGCCTCGCGCTAACAACTCTGCCTGATCGGGCCTCTGAGCAGAGCTGGAGCTCTGCCGTCCTGGAGGCTCACTCGCCTCCAGCCAAGTAAGGCTTGAGCCAAACGAGGCTGGGCTGCCTCTTCTTCCCTCGAGCAGGCTCGCCTCCCCGCCAGCTGTTCACTCGGCTTCCAGGTGGGGGCACTCGGCGCCTCCTGCAAGTTTTGGCTCAGGGGCTGCTTGCCCTGAGCTGGGGCTGTGGGCGGGAGCCCAGGCACGCAGGGGCAGGCCCCAACCAGCTGCACACGTCTCTGCTGGGGAGGAGAGCGCTAGGGAGGCTACGTGTGTGAGGCAGCTGCTGGGCGCCCAGGGAGTCAGCCTCCGGGTGTGCAGGGCTGCAGACCCCAGCCAGGGCCCCTGGGAGCCTGGTGCACTCCGTGCGGCGCTGAGTCTGGGCGGCCAAGCAACCGCTGGAGGAGCCCTGCACTAGCCCTTCCCTTCCCTCGCACAGAGCTCTTCCTGCTGGAGCCCTTGGCAGTGTGCAAGCCACCGGCCCCTAAGCCCTCCCCAAGGACGCCTGGGGCCTAGGTGCAAAGGCAAGGCAGGAGCGGAGCTGAGGCCAGGAAGGCGCCAGTGGCGTCTCCCAGCCTCGCGCAGCCTGCTCCTTCCTGGGCAGGAAGCCTAGCAGCGAGGCAAGTCTGGGCAAGGCTCGCCCAGGGCAGAGCAGCCTCGCGCCAGCAACTCTGCCTGATCGGGCCTCTGAGCAGAGCAGGAGCTCTGCCGTCCTGGAGGCTCACTCGCCTCCAGCCAAGTAAGGCTTGAGCCAAACGAGGCTGGGCTGCCTCTTCTTCCCTCGAGCAGGCTCGCCTCCCCGCCAGCTGTTCACTCGGCTTCCAGGTGGGGGTGCTCTGCGCCTCCTGCAGGTCTTGGCTCAGGGGCTGCTTGCCCTGAGCTAGGGCTGTGGGCGGGAGCCCAGGCACGCAGGGGCAGGCCCCTACCAGCTGCACACGTCTCTGCTGGGGAGGAGAGCGCTAGGGAAGCTACGTGTGTGAGGCAGCTGCTGGGCGCCCAGGGAGTCAGCCTCCGGGTGTGCGAGGCTGCAGACCCCAGCCAGGGACCCTGGGAGCCTGGTGCACTCCGTGCAGCGTTGAGTCTGGGCGGCCAAGCAACCGATGGAGGAGCCCTGCACTAGCCCATTCCTTCGCTCACACAGAGCTCTTCCTGCTGGAGCCCTTGGCAGTGTGCAAGCCACCGGCCCCTAAGCCCTCCCCAAGGACGCCTGGGGCCTAGGTGCAAAGGCAAGGCAGGAGCGGAGCTGAGGCCAGGAAGGCTCCAGTGGCGTCTCCCAGCCGCGCGCAGCCTGCTCCTTCCTGGGAAGGAAGCCTAGCAGTGAGGCAAGTCTGGGCAAGGCTCGCCTAGGGCAGAGCAGCCTCGCGCCAGCAACTCTGCCAGATCGGGCCTCTGAGCAGAGCAGGAGCTCTGCCGTCCTGGAGGCGCACTCGGCTCCAGCTAAGTAGGGCTTGAGCCAAACTAGTCTGGGCTGCCTCTTCTTCCCTCGAGGAGGCTCGCCTCCCCGCCAGCTGTTCACTCGGCTTCCAGGTGGGGGCGCTCTGCGCCTCCTGCAGGTCTTGGCTCAGGGGCTGCTTGCCCTGAGCTGGGGCTGTGCGCGGGAGCCCAGGCACGCAGGGGCATGCCCCAACCAGCTGCACACGTCTCTGCTGGGGAGGAGAGCGCTAGGGAAGCTACGTGTGTGAGGCAGCTGCTGGGCGCCCAGGGAGTCAGCCTCCGGGTGTGCGGGGCTGCAGACCCCAGCCAGGGGCCCTGGGAGCCTGGTGCACTCCCTGCGGCTCTGAGTCTGGGCGGCCAAGCAACCGCTGGAGGAGCCCTGCACTAGCCCTTCCCTTCCCTCGCACAGAGCTCTTCCTGCTGGAGCCCTTGGCAGTGTGCAAGCCACCGGCCCCTAAGCCCTCCCCAAGGACGCCTGGGGCCTAGGTGCAAAGGCAAGGCAGGAGCGGAGCTGAGGCCAGGAAGGCGCCAGTGGCGTCTCCCAGCCTCGCGCAGCCTGCTCCTTCCTGGGCAGGAAGCCTAGCAGCGAGGCAAGTCTGGGCAAAGCTCGACCAGGGCAGAGCAGCCTCGCGCCAGCAACTCTGCCAGATCGGGCCTCTGAGCAGACCTGGAGCTCTGCCGTCCTGGAGGCTCACTCGCCTCCAGCCAAGTAGGGCTTGAGCCAAACGAGGCTGGGCTGCCTCTTCTTCCCTCGAGGAGGCTCGCCTCCCCGCCAGCTGTTCACTCGGCTTCCAGGTGGGGGCGCTTTGCGCGTCCTGCAGGTCTTGGCTCAGGGGCTGCTTGCCCTGAGCTGGGGCTGTTGGCGGGAAACCAGGCACGCAGGGGCAGGCCCCAACCAGCTGCACACGTCTCTGCTGGGGAGGAGAGCGCTAGGGAAGCTACGTGTGTGAGGCAGCTGCTGGGTGCCCAGGGAGTCAGCCTCCGGGTGTGCGGGGCTGCAGACCCCAGCCAGGGGCCCTGGGAGCCTGGTGCAGTCCGCGCGGCGCTGAGTCTGGGAGGCCAAGCAACCGCTGGAGGAGCCCTGCACTGTCCCTTCCCTTCCCTCGCACAGAGCTCTTCCTGCTGGAGCCCTTGGCAGTGTGCTAGCCACCGGCCCCTAAGCCCTCCCCAAGGACGCCTGGGGCCTAGGTGCAAAGGCAAGGCAGGAGCGGAGCTGAGGCCAGGAAGGCGCCAGTGGCGTCTCCCAGCAGCGCGCAGCCTGTTCCTTCCTGGGAAGGAAGCCTCCCAGCGAGGCAAGTCTGGACAAAGCTCGCCCAGGGCAGAGCAGCCTCGCGCCAGCAACTCTGCCGGATCGGGCCTCTGAGCAGGGCTGGAGCTCTGCCGTCCTGGAGGCGCACTCGGCTCCAGCCAAGTAGAGCTTGAGCCAAACGTGGCTGGGCTGCCTCTTCTTCCCTCGAGGAGGCTCGCCTCCCCGCCAGCTGTTCACTCGGCTTCCAGGTGGGGGCGCTCTGCGCCTCCTGCAGGTCTTGGCTCAGGGGCTGCTTGCCCTGAGCTGGGGCTGTGGGCGGGATCCCAGGCACGCAAGGGCAGGCCCCAACCAGCTGCACACGTCTCTGCTGGGGAGGAGAGCGCTAGGGAAGCTACGTGTGTGAGGCAGCTGCTGGGAGCCCAGGGAGTCAGCCTCCGGGTGTGCAGGGCTGCAGACCCCAGCCAGGGACCCTGGGAGCCTGGTGCACTCCGTGCAGCGTTGAGTCTGGGCGGCCAAGCAACCGCTGGAGCAGCCCTGCACTAGCCCTTTCCTTCGCTTACACAGAGCTCTTTCTGCAGGAGCCCTTGGCAGTGTGCAAGCCACCGGCCCCTAAGCCCTCCCCAAGGAGGCCTGGGGCCTAGATGAAAAGGTAAGGCAGGAGCGGAGCTGAGGTCAGGAAGCGCCAGTGGCGTCTCCTAGCCTCGCGCAGCCTGCTCCTTCCTGGCAGGAAGCCTAGCAGCGAGGTAAGTCTGGTAAGGCTCGCCCAGGGCAGATCAGCCTCGCCCCAGCAACTCTGCCAGATCGGGCCTCTGAGCAGAGCTGGAGCTCTGCCGTCCTGGAGGCGCACTCGGCTCCAGCCAAGTAGGGCTTGAGCCAAACGAGGCTGGGCTGCCTCTTGTTCCCTCGAGGAGGCTCGCCTCCCCGCCAGCTGTTCACTCGGCTTCCAGGTGGGGGTGCTCTGCGCCTCCTGCAGGTATTGGCTCAGGGGCTGCTTGCGCTGAGGTGGGGCTGTGGGCGGGAGCCCAGGCACGCAGGGGCAGGCCCCAACCAGCTGCACACGTCTCTGCTGTGGAGGAGAGCGCTAGGGAAGCTACGTGTGTGAGGCAGCTGCTGGGCGCCCAGGGAGTCAGCCTCCGGGTTTGCGCGGCTGCAGACTCCAGCCAGTTTCCCTGGGAGCCTGGTTCACTCCGTGCGGCGCTGAGTCTGGGCGGCCAAGCAACCGCTGGAGGAGCCCTGCACTAGCCCTTTCCTTCGCTCACACAGAGCTCTTCCTGCTGGAGCCCTTGGCAGTGTGCTAGCCACCGTCCCCTAAACCCTCCCCAAGGAAGCCTGGGGCCTAGGTGCAAGGCAAGGCAGGAGCGGAGCTGAGGCCAGGAAGGCGCCAGTGGCATCTCCAAGCCGCGCGCAGCCTGCTCCTTCCTGGGCAGGAAGTCTAGCAGCGAGGCAAGTCTGGCAAGGCTCGCCGAGGGCAGAGCAGCCTCGCCCCAGCAACTCTGCCAGAACGGGCCTCTGAGCAGAGCTGGAGCTCTGCCGTCCTGGAGGCGCACTCGGCTCCAGCCAAGTAGGGCTTGAACCAAACGAGGCTGGGCTGCCTCTTTTTCCCTCGAGCAGGCTCGCCTCCCCGCCAGCTGTTCACTCGGCATCCAGGTGGGGGTGCTAGGCGCCTCCTTCAGGTCTTGGCTCAGGGGCTGCTTGCCCTGAGCTGGGGCTCTGGGCGGGAGCCCAGGCACGCAGGGGCAGGCCCCAACCAGCTGCACACGTCTCTGCTGGGGAGGAGAGCGCTAGGGAAGCTACGTGTGTGAGGCAGCTGCTGGGCGCCCAGGGAGTCAGCCTCCGGGTGTGCGGGGCTGCAGAGAAGAGCCACGGGCCCTGGGAGGCTGGTGCACTCCGTTCGGCGCTGAGTCTGGGCGGCCAAGCAACCGCTGGAGGAGCCCTGCACTGTCCCTTCCCTTCCCTCGCACAGAGCTCTTCCTGCTGGAGCCCTTGGCAGTGTGCTAGCCACCGGCCCCTAAGCCTTCCCCAAGGACGCCTGGGGCCTAGGTGCAAAGGCAAGGCAGGAGCGGAGCTGAGGCCAGGAAGGCGCCAGTGGCGTCTCCCAGCAGCGTGCAGCCTGCTCCTTCCTGGGAAGGAAGCCTAGCAGCGAGGCAAGTCTGGACAAAGCTCGCTCAGGGACGAGCAGCCTCGCTCAAGCAACTCTGCCAGATCGGGCCTCTGAGCAGGGCTGGAGCTCTGCCATCCTGGAGGCGCACTCGGCTCCAGCCAAGTAGAGCTTGAGCCAAACGAGGCTGGGCTGCCTCTTCTTCCCTCGAGCAGGCTCGCCTCCCCGCCAGCTGTTCACTCGGCTTCCAGGTGGGGGCGCTCTGCGCCTCCTGCAGTTCTTGGCTCAGGGGCTGGTTGCCCTGAGCTGGGACTGTGGGCGGGAGCCCAGGCACGCAGGGGCAGGCCCCAACCAGCTGCACACGTCTCTGTTGGGGAGGAGCGTGCTAGGGAAGCTACGTGTGTGAGGCAGCTGCTGGGCGCCCAGGGAGTCAGCCTCCGGGCGTGCGGGGCTGCAGACCCCAGCCAGGGACCCTGGGAGCCTGGTGCACTCCGTGCAGTGTTGAGTCTGGGTGCCAAGCAACCGCTGGAGGAGCCCTGCACTAGCCCTTTCCTTCGCTCACACAGAGCTCTTCCTGCTGGAGCCCTTGGCAGTGTGCAAGCTACCGGCCCCTAAGCCCTCCACAAGGTCGCCTGGGGCCTAGGTGCAAAGGCAAGGAAGGAGCGGAGCTGTGATCAGGAAGGCGCCAGTGGCGTCTCCTACCAGCGTGCAGCCTGCTCCTTCTTGGGAAGGAAGCCTAGCAGTGAGGCAAGTCTGGGCAAGGCTCGCCTAGGGCAGAGTAGCCTCGCGCCAGCAACTCTGCCAGATCGGGCCTCTGAGCAGAGCAGGAGCTCTGCCGTCCTGGAGGCGCACTCGGCTCCAGGCAAGTAGGGCTTGAGCCAAACGAGGCTGGGCTGCCTCTTCTTCCCTCGAGGAGGCTAGCTTCCCCGCCAGCTGTTCACTCGGCTTCCAGGTGGGGGCGCTCTGCGCCTCCTGCAGGTCTTGGCTCAGGGGCTGCTTGCCCTGAGCTGGGGCTGTGGGCGGGAGCCCAGGCACCCAGGGGCAGGCCCCAACCAGCTGCACACGTCTCTGCTGGGGAGGAGAGCGCTAGGGAAGCTACGTGTGTGAGGCAGCTGCTGGGCGCCCAGGGAGTCAGCCTCCGGGTGTGCAGGGCTGCAGACCCCAGCCAGGGACCCTGGGAGCCTGGTGCACTCCGTGCAGCGTTGAGTCTGGGCGGCCAAGCAACCGATGGAGGAGCCCTGCACTAGCCCTTTCCTTCGCTTACACAGAGCTCTTTCTGCTGGAGCCCTTGGCAGTGTGCAAGCCACCGGCCCCTAAGCCCTCCCCAAGGAGGCCTGGGGCCTAGGTGAAAAGGTAAGGCAGGAGCGGAGCTGAGGTCAGGAAGGCGCCAGTGGCGTCTCCCAGCCTCGCACAGCCTGCTCATTCCTGGGCAGGAAGCCTAGCAGCGAGGCAACTCTGGCAAGGCTCGCCCAGGCAGAGCAGCCTCGCGCCAATAACTCTGCCTGATCGGGCCTCTGAGCAGAGCTTGAGCTCTGCCGTCCTGGAGGCTCACTCGCCTCCAGCCAAGTAAGGCTTGAGCCAAACGAGGCTGGGCTGCCTCTTCTTCCCTCGAGCAGGCTCGCCTCCCCGCCAGCTGTTCACTCGGCTTCCAGGTGGGGGTGCTCTGCGCCTCCTGCAGGTCTTGGCTCAGGGGCTGCTTGCCCTGAGCTGCGGCAGCGGGCGGGAGCCCAGGCACGCAGGGGCAGGCCCCAAACAGCTGCACACGTCTCTGCTGGGGAGGAGAGCGCTAGGGAAGCTACGTGTGTGAGGCAGCTGCTGGGCGCCCAGGGAGTCAGCCTCAGGGTGTGCGGGGCTGCAGACCCCAGCCAGGGGCCCTGGGAGCCTGGTGCTCTCCGTGCGGCGCTGAGTCTGGGCGGCCAAGCAACCGCTGGAGGAGCCCTGCACTAGCCCTTCCCTTCCCTCGCACAGAGCTCTTCCTGCTGGAGCCCTTGGCAGTGTGCAAGCCACCGGCCCCTAAGCCCTCCCCAAGGACGCCTGGGGCCTAGGTGCAAAGGCAAGGCAGGAGCGGAGCTGAGGCCAGGAAGGCGCCAGTGGCGTCTCCCAGCCTCGCGCAGCCTGCTCCTTCCTGGGCAGGAAGCCTAGCAGCGAGGCCAGTCTGGGCAAAGCTCGCCCAGGGCAGAGCAGCCTCACTCCAGCAACTCTGCCAGATCGGGACTCTGAGCAGAGCTGGAGCTCTGCCGTCCTGGAGGAGCACTCGGCTCCAGCCAAGTAGGGCTTGAGCCAAACGAGGCTGGGCTGCCTCTTCTTCCCTCGAGGAGGCTCGCCACCCCGCCAGCTCTTCACTCGGCTTCCAGGTGGGGGCGCTCTGCGCCTCCTGCAGGTCTTGGCTCAGGGGCTGCTTGCCCTGAGCTGGGGCTGTGGGCGGGAGCCCAGGCACGCAGGGGCAGGCCCCAACCAGCTGCACACATCTCTGCTGGGGAAGAGAGCGCTAGGGAGGCTACGTGTGTGAGGCAGCTGCTGGGCGCCCAGGGAGTCAGCCGCCAGGAGTGCGGGGCTGCAGACCCCAGCCAGGGGCCCTGGGAGCCTGGTGCTCTCCGTGCGGCGCTGAGTCTGGGCGGCCAAGCAACCGCTGGAGGAGCCCTGCACTAGCCCTTCCCTTCCCTTGCACCGAACTCTTCCTGCTGGAGCCCTTGGCAGTGTGCCATCCACCGGCCCATAAGCCCTCCCCAAGGACGCCTGGGGCCTAGGTGCAAAGGCAAGGCAGGAGCGGAGCTGAGGCCAGGAAGGCGCCAGTGGCGTCTCCCAGCCTCGCGCAGCCTGCTCCTTCCTGGGCAGGAAGCCTAGCAGCGAGACAAGCCTGGGCAAGGCTCGCCCAGGGCAGAGCAGCCTTGCGGAGCAACTCTGCCAGATCGGGCCTCTGAGCAGAGTGGAGCTCTGCCGTCCTGGAGACGCACTCGGTTCCAGCCAAGTAGGGCTTGAGCCAAACGAGGCTGGGCTGCCTCTTCTTCCCTCGAGGAGGCTCGCCTCCCCGCCAGCTGTTCACTCGGCTTCCTGGTGGGGGCGCTCTGCGCCTCCTGCAGGTCTTGGCTCAGGGGCAGCTTGCCCTGACCTGGGGCTGCGGGCGGGAGCCCAGGCACGCAGGGGCAGGCCCCAACCAGCTGCACACGTCTCTGCTGGGGAGGAGAGCGCTAGGGAAGCTACGTGTGTGAGGCAGCTGCTGGGCGCCCAGGGAGTCAGCCTCCGGGTGTGCGGGGCTGCAGACCCCAGCCAGGGGCCCTGGGAGCCTGGTGCTCTCCGTGCGTCGCTGAGTCTGGGCGGCCAAGCAACCGCTGGAGGAGCCCTGCACTAGCCCTTCCCTTCCCTCGCACAGAGCTCTTCCTGCTGGAGCCCTTGGCAGTGTGCAAGCCACCGGCCCCTAAGCCCTCCCCAAGGACGCCTGGGGCCTAGGTGGAAAGGCAAGGCAGGAGCAGAGCTGAGGCCAGGAAGGCGCCAGTGGCGTCTCCCAGCCTCGCGCAGCCTGCTCCTTCCTGGGCAGGAAGCCTAGCAGCGAGGCAAGTCTGGGCAAAGCTCGCCCAGGGCAGAGCAGCCTCACTCCAGCAACTTTGCCAGATCGGGCCTCTGAGCAGAGCTGGAGCTCTGCCGTCCTGGAGGAGCACTCGGCTCCAGCCATGTAGGGCTTGAGCCAAACGAGGCTGGGCTGCCTCTTCTTCCCACGAGGAGGCTCGCCACCCCGCCAGCTCTTCACTCGGCTTCCAGGTGGGGGCGCTCTGGCCTCCTGCAGGTCTTGGCTCAGGGGCTGCTTGCCCTGAGCTGGGGCTGTGGGCGGGAGCCCAGGCACGCAGGGGCAGGCCCCAACCAGCTGCACACGTCTCTGCTGGGGAGGAGAGCGCTAGGGAAGCTACGTGTGTGAGGCAGCTGCTGGGAGCCCAGGGAGTCAGCCTCCGGGTGTGCGGGGCTGCAGACCCCAGCCAGGGGCCCTGGGAGCCTGGTGCTCTCCGTGCGGCGCTGAGTCTGGGCAGCCAAGCAACCGCTGGAGGAGCCCTGCACTAGCCCTTCCCTTCCCTTGCACAGAACTCTTCCTGCTGGAGCCCTTGGCAGTGTGCCAGCCACCGGCCCCTAAGCCCTCCCCAAGGACGCCTGGGGCCTACGTGAAAAGGCAAGGCAGGAGCGGAGCTGAGGCCAGGAAGGCGCCAGTGGCGTCTCCCAGCCTCGCGCAGCCTGCTCCTTCCTGGGCAGGAAGCCTAGCAGCGAGGCAAGTCTGGGCAAGGCTCGCCCAGGGCAGAGCAGCCTTGCGGAGCAACTCTGCCAGATCGGGCCTCTGAGCAGAGTGGAGCTCTGCCGTCCTGGAGGCGCACTCGGCTCCAGCCAAGTAGGGCTTGAGCCAAAAGAGGCTGGGCTGCCTCTTCTTCCCTCGAGGAGGCTCGCCTCCCCGCCAGCTGTTCACTCGGCTTCCAGGTGGGGGCGCTCTGCGCCTCCTGCAGGTCTTGGCTCAGGGGCTGCTTGCCCTGAGCTGGGGCTGTGGGCGGGAGCCCAGGCACGCAGGGGCAGGCCCCAACCAGCTGCACACGTCTCTGCTGGGGAGGAGAGCGCTAGGGAAGCTACGTGTGTGAGGCAGCTGCTGGGCACCCAGGGAGTCAGCCTCCAGGTGTGCGGGGCTGCAGACCCCAGCCAGGGGCCCTGGGAGCCTGGTGCTCTCCGTGCAGCGCTGAGTCTGGACGGTCAAGCAACCGCTGGAGGAGCACTGCACTAGCCCTTCCCTTCCCTTGCACAGAACTCTTCCTGCTGGAGCCCTTGGCAGTGTGCCAGCCACCGGCCCCTAAGCCCTCCCCAAGGACGCCTGGGGCCTAGGTGCAAAGGCAAGGCAGGAGCGGAGCTGAGGCCAGGAAGGCGCCAGTGGCGTCTCCCAGCCTCGCGCAGCCTGCTCCTTCCTGGGCAGGAAGCCTAGCAGCGAGGCAAGTCTGGGCAAGGCTCGCCCAGGGCAGAGCAGCCTCGCGCCAGCAACTCTGCCAGATCGGGCCTCCGAGCAGAGCTGGAGCTCTGCCGTCCTGAAGGCACACTCGGCTCCAGCCAAGTAGGGCTTGAGCCAAACGGGGCTGGGCTGCCTCTTCTTCCCTCGAGGAGGCTCGCCTCCCCTCCAGCTGTTCACTCGGCTTCCAGGTGGGGGTGCTCTGGGCCTCCTGCAGGTCTTGGCTCAGGGGCTGCTTGCCCTGAGCTGCGGCTGCGGGCGGGAGCCCAGGCACGCAGGGGCAGGCCCCAAACAGCTGCACACGTCTCTGCTGGGGAGGAGAGCGCTAGGGAAGCTACGTGTGTGAGGCAGCTGCTGGGCGCCCAGGGAGTCAGCCTCCGGGTGTGCGGGGCTGCAGACCCCAGCCAGGGGCCCTGGGAGCCTGGTGCTCTCCGTGCGGCGCTGAGTCTGGGCGGCCAAGCAACCGCTGGAGGAGCCCTGCACTAGCCCTTCCCTTCCCTTGCACAGAGCTCTTCCTGCTGGAGCCCTTGGCAGTGTGCAAGCCACCGGCCCCTAAGCCCTCCCCAAGGACGCCTGGGGCCTAGGTGCAAAGGCAAGGCAGGAGCGGAGCTGAGGCCAGGAAGGCGCCAGTGGCGTCTCCCAGCCTCGCGCAGCCTGCTCCTTCCTGGGCAGGAAGCCTAGCAACGAGGCAAGTCTGGGCAAGGCTCGCCCAGGGCAGAGCAGCCTCGCGCCAGCAACTCTGCCGGATCGGGCCTCTGAGCAGGGCTGGAGCTCTGCCGTCCTGGAGGCGCACTCGGCTCCAGCCAAGTAGGGCTTGAGCCAAACGAGGCTGGGCTGCCTCTTCTTCCCTCGAGCAGGCTCGCCTCCCCGCCAGCTGTTCACTCGGCTTCCAGGTGGGGGCGCTCTGCGCCTCCTGCATGTCTTGGCTCAGGGGCTGCTTGCCCTGAGCTGGGGCTGCGGGCGGGAGCCCAGGAACGCAGGGGCAGGCCCCAACCAGCTGCACACGTCTCTGCTGGGAAGGAGAGCGCTAGGAAAGCTACGTGTGTGAGGCAGCTGCTGGGCGCCCAGGGAGTCAGCCTCCGGGTGTGCGGGGCTGCAGACCCCAGCCAGGGGCCCTGGGAGCCTGGTGCTCTCCGTGCGGCGCTGAGTCTGGGCGGCCAAGCAACCGCTGGAGGAGCCCTGCACTAGCCCTTCCCTTCCCTCGCACAGAGCTCTTCCTGCTGGAGCCCTTGGCAGTGTGCAAGCCACCGGCCCCTAAGCAGTCCCCAAGGACGCCTGGGGCCTAGGTGCAAAGGCAAGGCAGGAGCGGAGCTGAGGCCAGGAAGGCGCCAGTGGCGTCTCCCAGCCTCGCGCAGCCTGCTCCTTCCTGGGCAGGAAGCCTAGCAGCGAGGCAAGTCTGGGCAAGGCTCGTCCAGGGCAGAGCAGCCTTGCGGACCAACTCTGCCAGATCGGGCCTCTGAGCAGAGTGGAGCTCTGCCGTCCTGGAGGCGCACTCGGATCCAGCCAAGTAGGGCTTGAGCCAAATGAGGCTGGGCTGCCTCTTCTTCCCTCGAGGAGGCTCGCCTCCCCGCCAGCTGTTCACTCGGCTTCCTGGTGGGGGCGCTCTGGGCCTCCTGCAGGTGTTGGCTCAGGGGCTGCTTGCCCTGAGCCGGGGCTGTGGGCGGGAGCCAAGGCACGCAGGGGCAGGCCCCAACCAGCTGCACACGTCTCTGCTGGGAAGGAGAGCGCTAGGGAAGCTACGTGTGTGAGTAAGCTGCTGGGCGCCCAGGGAGTCAGCCTCCGGGTGTGCGGGGATGCAGAACCCAGCCAGGGGCCTGGGAGCCTGGTGCTCTCGGTGCGGCTCTGAGTCTGGGCGGCCAAGCAACCGCTGGAGGAGCCCTGCACTAGCCCTTCCCTTCCCTCGCACAGAACTCTTCCTGCTGGAGCCCTTGGCAGTGTGCAAGCCACCGGCCCCTAAGCCCTCCCCAAGGACGCCTGGGGCCTAGGTGCAAGGCAAGGCAGGAGCGGAGCTGAGGCCAGGAAGGCTCCAGTGGCGTCTCCCAGCCGCGCGCAGCCTGCTCCTTCCTGGGAAGGAAGCCTAGCAGTGAGGCAAGTCTGGGCAAGGCTCGCCTAGGGCAGAGCAGCCTCGCGCCAGCAACTCTGCCAGATCGGGCCTCTGAGCAGAGCAGGAGCTCTGCCGTCCTGGAGGCGCACTCGGCTCCAGCCAAGTAGGGCTTGAGCCAAACGAGGCTGGGCTGCCTCTTCTTCCCTCGAGCAGGCTCGCCTCCCCGCCAGCTGTTCACTCGGCTTCCAGGTGGGGGCGCTCTGCGCCTCCTGCATGTCTTGGCTCAGGGGCTGCTTGCCCTGAGCCGGGGCTGTGGGCGGGAGCCAAGGCACGCAGGGGCAGGCCCCAACCAGCTGCACACGTCTCTGCTGGGAAGGAGAGCGCTAGGGAAGCTACGTGTGTGAGTAAGCTGCTGGGCGCCCAGGGAGTCAGCCTCCGGGTGTGCGAGGCTGCAGACCCCAGCCAGGGACCCTGGGAGCCTGGTGCACTCCGTGCAGCGTTGAGTCTGGGCGGCCAAGCAACCGATGGAGGAGCCCTGCACTAGCCCATTCCTTCGCTCACACAGAGCTCTTCCTGCTGGAGCCCTTGGCAGTGTGCAAGCCACCGGCCCCTAAGCCCTCCCCAAGGACGCCTGGGGCCTAGGTGCAAAGGCAAGGCAGGAGCGGAGCTGAGGCCAGGAAGGCTCCAGTGGCGTCTCCCAGCCGCGCGCAGCCTGCTCCTTCCTGGGAAGGAAGCCTAGCAGTGAGGCAAGTCTGGGCAAGGCTCGCCTAGGGCAGAGCAGCCTCGCGCCAGCAACTCTGCCAGATCGGGCCTCTGAGCAGAGCAGGAGCTCTGCCGTCCTGGAGGCGCACTCGGCTCCAGCTAAGTAGGGCTTGAGCCAAACTAGTCTGGGCTGCCTCTTCTTCCCTCGAGGAGGCTCGCCTCCCCGCCAGCTGTTCACTCGGCTTCCAGGTGGGGGCGCTCTGCGCCTCCTGCAGGTCTTGGCTCAGGGGCTGCTTGCCCTGAGCTGGGGCTGTGCGCGGGAGCCCAGGCACGCAGGGGCATGCCCCAACCAGCTGCACACGTCTCTGCTGGGGAGGAGAGCGCTAGGGAAGCTACGTGTGTGAGGCAGCTGCTGGGCGCCCAGGGAGTCAGCCTCCGGGTGTGCGGGGCTGCAGACCCCAGCCAGGGGCCCTGGGAGCCTGGTGCACTCCCTGCGGCTCTGAGTCTGGGCGGCCAAGCAACCGCTGGAGGAGCCCTGCACTAGCCCTTCCCTTCCCTCGCACAGAGCTCTTCCTGCTGGAGCCCTTGGCAGTGTGCAAGCCACCGGCCCCTAAGCCCTCCCCAAGGACGCCTGGGGCCTAGGTGCAAAGGCAAGGCAGGAGCGGAGCTGAGGCCAGGAAGGCGCCAGTGGCGTCTCCCAGCCTCGCGCAGCCTGCTCCTTCCTGGGCAGGAAGCCTAGCAGCGAGGCAAGTCTGGGCAAAGCTCGACCAGGGCAGAGCAGCCTCGCGCCAGCAACTCTGCCAGATCGGGCCTCTGAGCAGACCTGGAGCTCTGCCGTCCTGGAGGCTCACTCGCCTCCAGCCAAGTAGGGCTTGAGCCAAACGAGGCTGGGCTGCCTCTTCTTCCCTCGAGGAGGCTCGCCTCCCCGCCAGCTGTTCACTCGGCTTCCAGGTGGGGGCGCTTTGCGCGTCCTGCAGGTCTTGGCTCAGGGGCTGCTTGCCCTGAGCTGGGGCTGTTGGCGGGAAACCAGGCACGCAGGGGCAGGCCCCAACCAGCTGCACACGTCTCTGCTGGGGAGGAGAGCGCTAGGGAAGCTACGTGTGTGAGGCAGCTGCTGGGTGCCCAGGGAGTCAGCCTCCGGGTGTGCGGGGCTGCAGACCCCAGCCAGGGGCCCTGGGAGCCTGGTGCAGTCCGCGCGGCGCTGAGTCTGGGAGGCCAAGCAACCGCTGGAGGAGCCCTGCACTGTCCCTTCCCTTCCCTCGCACAGAGCTCTTCCTGCTGGAGCCCTTGGCAGTGTGCTAGCCACCGGCCCCTAAGCCCTCCCCAAGGACGCCTGGGGCCTAGGTGCAAAGGCAAGGCAGGAGCGGAGCTGAGGCCAGGAAGGCGCCAGTGGCGTCTCCCAGCAGCGCGCAGCCTGTTCCTTCCTGGGAAGGAAGCCTCCCAGCGAGGCAAGTCTGGACAAAGCTCGCCCAGGGCAGAGCAGCCTCGCGCCAGCAACTCTGCCGGATCGGGCCTCTGAGCAGGGCTGGAGCTCTGCCGTCCTGGAGGCGCACTCGGCTCCAGCCAAGTAGAGCTTGAGCCAAACGTGGCTGGGCTGCCTCTTCTTCCCTCGAGGAGGCTCGCCTCCCCGCCAGCTGTTCACTCGGCTTCCAGGTGGGGGCGCTCTGCGCCTCCTGCAGGTCTTGGCTCAGGGGCTGCTTGCCCTGAGCTGGGGCTGTGGGCGGGATCCCAGGCACGCAAGGGCAGGCCCCAACCAGCTGCACACGTCTCTGCTGGGGAGGAGAGCGCTAGGGAAGCTACGTGTGTGAGGCAGCTGCTGGGAGCCCAGGGAGTCAGCCTCCGGGTGTGCAGGGCTGCAGACCCCAGCCAGGGACCCTGGGAGCCTGGTGCACTCCGTGCAGCGTTGAGTCTGGGCGGCCAAGCAACCGCTGGAGCAGCCCTGCACTAGCCCTTTCCTTCGCTTACACAGAGCTCTTTCTGCAGGAGCCCTTGGCAGTGTGCAAGCCACCGGCCCCTAAGCCCTCCCCAAGGAGGCCTGGGGCCTAGATGAAAAGGTAAGGCAGGAGCGGAGCTGAGGTCAGGAAGCGCCAGTGGCGTCTCCTAGCCTCGCGCAGCCTGCTCCTTCCTGGCAGGAAGCCTAGCAGCGAGGTAAGTCTGGTAAGGCTCGCCCAGGGCAGATCAGCCTCGCCCCAGCAACTCTGCCAGATCGGGCCTCTGAGCAGAGCTGGAGCTCTGCCGTCCTGGAGGCGCACTCGGCTCCAGCCAAGTAGGGCTTGAGCCAAACGAGGCTGGGCTGCCTCTTGTTCCCTCGAGGAGGCTCGCCTCCCCGCCAGCTGTTCACTCGGCTTCCAGGTGGGGGTGCTCTGCGCCTCCTGCAGGTATTGGCTCAGGGGCTGCTTGCGCTGAGGTGGGGCTGTGGGCGGGAGCCCAGGCACGCAGGGGCAGGCCCCAACCAGCTGCACACGTCTCTGCTGTGGAGGAGAGCGCTAGGGAAGCTACGTGTGTGAGGCAGCTGCTGGGCGCCCAGGGAGTCAGCCTCCGGGTTTGCGCGGCTGCAGACTCCAGCCAGTTTCCCTGGGAGCCTGGTTCACTCCGTGCGGCGCTGAGTCTGGGCGGCCAAGCAACCGCTGGAGGAGCCCTGCACTAGCCCTTTCCTTCGCTCACACAGAGCTCTTCCTGCTGGAGCCCTTGGCAGTGTGCTAGCCACCGTCCCCTAAACCCTCCCCAAGGAAGCCTGGGGCCTAGGTGCAAGGCAAGGCAGGAGCGGAGCTGAGGCCAGGAAGGCGCCAGTGGCATCTCCAAGCCGCGCGCAGCCTGCTCCTTCCTGGGCAGGAAGTCTAGCAGCGAGGCAAGTCTGGCAAGGCTCGCCGAGGGCAGAGCAGCCTCGCCCCAGCAACTCTGCCAGAACGGGCCTCTGAGCAGAGCTGGAGCTCTGCCGTCCTGGAGGCGCACTCGGCTCCAGCCAAGTAGGGCTTGAACCAAACGAGGCTGGGCTGCCTCTTTTTCCCTCGAGCAGGCTCGCCTCCCCGCCAGCTGTTCACTCGGCATCCAGGTGGGGGTGCTAGGCGCCTCCTTCAGGTCTTGGCTCAGGGGCTGCTTGCCCTGAGCTGGGGCTCTGGGCGGGAGCCCAGGCACGCAGGGGCAGGCCCCAACCAGCTGCACACGTCTCTGCTGGGGAGGAGAGCGCTAGGGAAGCTACGTGTGTGAGGCAGCTGCTGGGCGCCCAGGGAGTCAGCCTCCGGGTGTGCGGGGCTGCAGAGAAGAGCCACGGGCCCTGGGAGGCTGGTGCACTCCGTTCGGCGCTGAGTCTGGGCGGCCAAGCAACCGCTGGAGGAGCCCTGCACTGTCCCTTCCCTTCCCTCGCACAGAGCTCTTCCTGCTGGAGCCCTTGGCAGTGTGCTAGCCACCGGCCCCTAAGCCTTCCCCAAGGACGCCTGGGGCCTAGGTGCAAAGGCAAGGCAGGAGCGGAGCTGAGGCCAGGAAGGCGCCAGTGGCGTCTCCCAGCAGCGTGCAGCCTGCTCCTTCCTGGGAAGGAAGCCTAGCAGCGAGGCAAGTCTGGACAAAGCTCGCTCAGGGACGAGCAGCCTCGCTCAAGCAACTCTGCCAGATCGGGCCTCTGAGCAGGGCTGGAGCTCTGCCATCCTGGAGGCGCACTCGGCTCCAGCCAAGTAGAGCTTGAGCCAAACGAGGCTGGGCTGCCTCTTCTTCCCTCGAGCAGGCTCGCCTCCCCGCCAGCTGTTCACTCGGCTTCCAGGTGGGGGCGCTCTGCGCCTCCTGCAGTTCTTGGCTCAGGGGCTGGTTGCCCTGAGCTGGGACTGTGGGCGGGAGCCCAGGCACGCAGGGGCAGGCCCCAACCAGCTGCACACGTCTCTGTTGGGGAGGAGCGTGCTAGGGAAGCTACGTGTGTGAGGCAGCTGCTGGGCGCCCAGGGAGTCAGCCTCCGGGCGTGCGGGGCTGCAGACCCCAGCCAGGGACCCTGGGAGCCTGGTGCACTCCGTGCAGTGTTGAGTCTGGGTGCCAAGCAACCGCTGGAGGAGCCCTGCACTAGCCCTTTCCTTCGCTCACACAGAGCTCTTCCTGCTGGAGCCCTTGGCAGTGTGCAAGCTACCGGCCCCTAAGCCCTCCAC
The DNA here is from genome assembly GCF_042477335.2 of Ovis canadensis. Taxonomy (NCBI): domain Eukaryota; kingdom Metazoa; phylum Chordata; class Mammalia; order Artiodactyla; family Bovidae; genus Ovis; species Ovis canadensis. The sequence goes on along the minus strand of NC_091262.1, from coordinate 1,122,778 downwards.
AAGGTCGCCTGGGGCCTAGGTGCAAAGGCAAGGAAGGAGCGGAGCTGTGATCAGGAAGGCGCCAGTGGCGTCTCCTACCAGCGTGCAGCCTGCTCCTTCTTGGGAAGGAAGCCTAGCAGTGAGGCAAGTCTGGGCAAGGCTCGCCTAGGGCAGAGTAGCCTCGCGCCAGCAACTCTGCCAGATCGGGCCTCTGAGCAGAGCAGGAGCTCTGCCGTCCTGGAGGCGCACTCGGCTCCAGGCAAGTAGGGCTTGAGCCAAACGAGGCTGGGCTGCCTCTTCTTCCCTCGAGGAGGCTAGCTTCCCCGCCAGCTGTTCACTCGGCTTCCAGGTGGGGGCGCTCTGCGCCTCCTGCAGGTCTTGGCTCAGGGGCTGCTTGCCCTGAGCTGGGGCTGTGGGCGGGAGCCCAGGCACCCAGGGGCAGGCCCCAACCAGCTGCACACGTCTCTGCTGGGGAGGAGAGCGCTAGGGAAGCTACGTGTGTGAGGCAGCTGCTGGGCGCCCAGGGAGTCAGCCTCCGGGTGTGCAGGGCTGCAGACCCCAGCCAGGGACCCTGGGAGCCTGGTGCACTCCGTGCAGCGTTGAGTCTGGGCGGCCAAGCAACCGATGGAGGAGCCCTGCACTAGCCCTTTCCTTCGCTTACACAGAGCTCTTTCTGCTGGAGCCCTTGGCAGTGTGCAAGCCACCGGCCCCTAAGCCCTCCCCAAGGAGGCCTGGGGCCTAGGTGAAAAGGTAAGGCAGGAGCGGAGCTGAGGTCAGGAAGGCGCCAGTGGCGTCTCCCAGCCTCGCACAGCCTGCTCATTCCTGGGCAGGAAGCCTAGCAGCGAGGCAACTCTGGCAAGGCTCGCCCAGGCAGAGCAGCCTCGCGCCAATAACTCTGCCTGATCGGGCCTCTGAGCAGAGCTTGAGCTCTGCCGTCCTGGAGGCTCACTCGCCTCCAGCCAAGTAAGGCTTGAGCCAAACGAGGCTGGGCTGCCTCTTCTTCCCTCGAGCAGGCTCGCCTCCCCGCCAGCTGTTCCCTCGGCTTCCAGGTGGGGGTGCTCTGCGCCTCCTGCAGGTCTTGGCTCAGGGGCTGCTTGCCCTGAGCTGCGGCAGCGGGCGGGAGCCCAGGCACGCAGGGGCAGGCCCCAAACAGCTGCACACGTCTCTGCTGGGGAGGAGAGCGCTAGGGAAGCTACGTGTGTGAGGCAGCTGCTGGGCGCCCAGGGAGTCAGCCTCAGGGTGTGCGGGGCTGCAGACCCCAGCCAGGGGCCCTGGGAGCCTGGTGCTCTCCGTGCGGCGCTGAGTCTGGGCGGCCAAGCAACCGCTGGAGGAGCCCTGCACTAGCCCTTCCCTTCCCTCGCACAGAGCTCTTCCTGCTGGAGCCCTTGGCAGTGTGCAAGCCACCGGCCCCTAAGCCCTCCCCAAGGACGCCTGGGGCCTAGGTGCAAAGGCAAGGCAGGAGCGGAGCTGAGGCCAGGAAGGCGCCAGTGGCGTCTCCCAGCCTCGCGCAGCCTGCTCCTTCCTGGGCAGGAAGCCTAGCAGCGAGGCCAGTCTGGGCAAAGCTCGCCCAGGGCAGAGCAGCCTCACTCCAGCAACTCTGCCAGATCGGGACTCTGAGCAGAGCTGGAGCTCTGCCGTCCTGGAGGAGCACTCGGCTCCAGCCAAGTAGGGCTTGAGCCAAACGAGGCTGGGCTGCCTCTTCTTCCCTCGAGGAGGCTCGCCACCCCGCCAGCTCTTCACTCGGCTTCCAGGTGGGGGCGCTCTGCGCCTCCTGCAGGTCTTGGCTCAGGGGCTGCTTGCCCTGAGCTGGGGCTGTGGGCGGGAGCCCAGGCACGCAGGGGCAGGCCCCAACCAGCTGCACACATCTCTGCTGGGGAAGAGAGCGCTAGGGAGGCTACGTGTGTGAGGCAGCTGCTGGGCGCCCAGGGAGTCAGCCGCCAGGAGTGCGGGGCTGCAGACCCCAGCCAGGGGCCCTGGGAGCCTGGTGCTCTCCGTGCGGCGCTGAGTCTGGGCGGCCAAGCAACCGCTGGAGGAGCCCTGCACTAGCCCTTCCCTTCCCTTGCACAGAACTCTTCCTGCTGGAGCCCTTGGCAGTGTGCCATCCACCGGCCCATAAGCCCTCCCCAAGGACGCCTGGGGCCTAGGTGCAAAGGCAAGGCAGGAGCGGAGCTGAGGCCAGGAAGGCGCCAGTGGCGTCTCCCAGCCTCGCGCAGCCTGCTCCTTCCTGGGCAGGAAGCCTAGCAGCGAGACAAGCCTGGGCAAGGCTCGCCCAGGGCAGAGCAGCCTTGCGGAGCAACTCTGCCAGATCGGGCCTCTGAGCAGAGTGGAGCTCTGCCGTCCTGGAGACGCACTCGGTTCCAGCCAAGTAGGGCTTGAGCCAAACGAGGCTGGGCTGCCTCTTCTTCCCTCGAGGAGGCTCGCCTCCCCGCCAGCTGTTCACTCGGCTTCCTGGTGGGGGCGCTCTGCGCCTCCTGCAGGTCTTGGCTCAGGGGCAGCTTGCCCTGACCTGGGGCTGCGGGCGGGAGCCCAGGCACGCAGGGGCAGGCCCCAACCAGCTGCACACGTCTCTGCTGGGGAGGAGAGCGCTAGGGAAGCTACGTGTGTGAGGCAGCTGCTGGGCGCCCAGGGAGTCAGCCTCCGGGTGTGCGGGGCTGCAGACCCCAGCCAGGGGCCCTGGGAGCCTGGTGCTCTCCGTGCGTCGCTGAGTCTGGGCGGCCAAGCAACCGCTGGAGGAGCCCTGCACTAGCCCTTCCCTTCCCTCGCACAGAGCTCTTCCTGCTGGAGCCCTTGGCAGTGTGCAAGCCACCGGCCCCTAAGCCCTCCCCAAGGACGCCTGGGGCCTAGGTGGAAAGGCAAGGCAGGAGCAGAGCTGAGGCCAGGAAGGCGCCAGTGGCGTCTCCCAGCCTCGCGCAGCCTGCTCCTTCCTGGGCAGGAAGCCTAGCAGCGAGGCAAGTCTGGGCAAAGCTCGCCCAGGGCAGAGCAGCCTCACTCCAGCAACTTTGCCAGATCGGGCCTCTGAGCAGAGCTGGAGCTCTGCCGTCCTGGAGGAGCACTCGGCTCCAGCCATGTAGGGCTTGAGCCAAACGAGGCTGGGCTGCCTCTTCTTCCCACGAGGAGGCTCGCCACCCCGCCAGCTCTTCACTCGGCTTCCAGGTGGGGGCGCTCTGGCCTCCTGCAGGTCTTGGCTCAGGGGCTGCTTGCCCTGAGCTGGGGCTGTGGGCGGGAGCCCAGGCACGCAGGGGCAGGCCCCAACCAGCTGCACACGTCTCTGCTGGGGAGGAGAGCGCTAGGGAAGCTACGTGTGTGAGGCAGCTGCTGGGAGCCCAGGGAGTCAGCCTCCGGGTGTGCGGGGCTGCAGACCCCAGCCAGGGGCCCTGGGAGCCTGGTGCTCTCCGTGCGGCGCTGAGTCTGGGCAGCCAAGCAACCGCTGGAGGAGCCCTGCACTAGCCCTTCCCTTCCCTTGCACAGAACTCTTCCTGCTGGAGCCCTTGGCAGTGTGCCAGCCACCGGCCCCTAAGCCCTCCCCAAGGACGCCTGGGGCCTAGGTGCAAAGGCAAGGCAGGAGCGGAGCTGAGGCCAGGAAGGCGCCAGTGGCGTCTCCCAGCCTCGCGCAGCCTGCTCCTTCCTGGGCAGGAAGCCTAGCAGCGAGGCAAGTCTGGGCAAGGCTCGCCCAGGGCAGAGCAGCCTTGCGGAGCAACTCTGCCAGATCGGGCCTCTGAGCAGAGTGGAGCTCTGCCGTCCTGGAGGCGCACTCGGCTCCAGCCAAGTAGGGCTTGAGCCAAAAGAGGCTGGGCTGCCTCTTCTTCCCTCGAGGAGGCTCGCCTCCCCGCCAGCTGTTCACTCGGCTTCCAGGTGGGGGCGCTCTGCGCCTCCTGCAGGTCTTGGCTCAGGGGCTGCTTGCCCTGAGCTGGGGCTGTGGGCGGGAGCCCAGGCACGCAGGGGCAGGCCCCAACCAGCTGCACACGTCTCTGCTGGGGAGGAGAGCGCTAGGGAAGCTACGTGTGTGAGGCAGCTGCTGGGCACCCAGGGAGTCAGCCTCCAGGTGTGCGGGGCTGCAGACCCCAGCCAGGGGCCCTGGGAGCCTGGTGCTCTCCGTGCAGCGCTGAGTCTGGACGGTCAAGCAACCGCTGGAGGAGCACTGCACTAGCCCTTCCCTTCCCTTGCACAGAACTCTTCCTGCTGGAGCCCTTGGCAGTGTGCCAGCCACCGGCCCCTAAGCCCTCCCCAAGGACGCCTGGGGCCTAGGTGCAAAGGCAAGGCAGGAGCGGAGATGAGGCCAGGAAGGCGCCAGTGGCGTCTCCCAGCCTCGCGCAGCCTGCTCCTTCCTGGGCAGGAAGCCTAGCAGCGAGGCAAGTCTGGGCAAGGCTCGCCCAGGGCAGAGCAGCCTCGCGCCAGCAACTCTGCCAGATCGGGCCTCCGAGCAGAGCTGGAGCTCTGCCGTCCTGAAGGCACACTCGGCTCCAGCCAAGTAGGGCTTGAGCCAAACGGGGCTGGGCTGCCTCTTCTTCCCTCGAGGAGGCTCGCCTCCCCTCCAGCTGTTCACTCGGCTTCCAGGTGGGGGTGCTCTGGGCCTCCTGCAGGTCTTGGCTCAGGGGCTGCTTGCCCTGAGCTGCGGCTGCGGGCGGGAGCCCAGGCACGCAGGGGCAGGCCCCAAACAGCTGCACACGTCTCTGCTGGGGAGGAGAGCGCTAGGGAAGCTACGTGTGTGAGGCAGCTGCTGGGCGCCCAGGGAGTCAGCCTCCGGGTGTGCGGGGCTGCAGACCCCAGCCAGGGGCCCTGGGAGCCTGGTGCTCTCCGTGCGGCGCTGAGTCTGGGCGGCCAAGCAACCGCTGGAGGAGCCCTGCACTAGCCCTTCCCTTCCCTTGCACAGAGCTCTTCCTGCTGGAGCCCTTGGCAGTGTGCAAGCCACCGGCCCCTAAGCCCTCCCCAAGGACGCCTGGGGCCTAGGTGCAAAGGCAAGGCAGGAGCGGAGCTGAGGCCAGGAAGGCGCCAGTGGCGTCTCCCAGCCTCGCGCAGCCTGCTCCTTCCTGGGCAGGAAGCCTAGCAACGAGGCAAGTCTGGGCAAGGCTCGCCCAGGGCAGAGCAGCCTCGCGCCAGCAACTCTGCCGGATCGGGCCTCTGAGCAGGGCTGGAGCTCTGCCGTCCTGGAGGCGCACTCGGCTCCAGCCAAGTAGGGCTTGAGCCAAACGAGGCTGGGCTGCCTCTTCTTCCCTCGAGCAGGCTCGCCTCCCCGCCAGCTGTTCACTCGGCTTCCAGGTGGGGGCGCTCTGCGCCTCCTGCATGTCTTGGCTCAGGGGCTGCTTGCCCTGAGCTGGGGCTGCGGGCGGGAGCCCAGGAACGCAGGGGCAGGCCCCAACCAGCTGCACACGTCTCTGCTGGGAAGGAGAGCGCTAGGAAAGCTACGTGTGTGAGGCAGCTGCTGGGCGCCCAGGGAGACAGCCTCCGGGTGTGCGGGGCTGCAGACCCCAGCCAGGGGCCCTGGGAGCCTGGTGCTCTCCGTGCGGCGCTGAGTCTGGGCGGCCAAGCAACCGCTGGAGGAGCCCTGCACTAGCCCTTCCCTTCCCTCGCACAGAGCTCTTCCTGCTGGAGCCCTTGGCAGTGTGCAAGCCACCGGCCCCTAAGCAGTCCCCAAGGACGCCTGGGGCCTAGGTGCAAAGGCAAGGCAGGAGCGGAGCTGAGGCCAGGAAGGCGCCAGTGGCGTCTCCCAGCCTCGCGCAGCCTGCTCCTTCCTGGGCAGGAAGCCTAGCAGCGAGGCAAGTCTGGGCAAGGCTCGTCCAGGGCAGAGCAGCCTTGCGGACCAACTCTGCCAGATCGGGCCTCTGAGCAGAGTGGAGCTCTGCCGTCCTGGAGGCGCACTCGGATCCAGCCAAGTAGGGCTTGAGCCAAATGAGGCTGGGCTGCCTCTTCTTCCCTCGAGGAGGCTCGCCTCCCCGCCAGCTGTTCACTCGGCTTCCTGGTGGGGGCGCTCTGGGCCTCCTGCAGGTGTTGGCTCAGGGGCTGCTTGCCCTGAGCCGGGGCTGTGGGCGGGAGCCAAGGCACGCAGGGGCAGGCCCCAACCAGCTGCACACGTCTCTGCTGGGAAGGAGAGCGCTAGGGAAGCTACGTGTGTGAGTAAGCTGCTGGGCGCCCAGGGAGTCAGCCTCCGGGTGTGCGGGGATGCAGAACCCAGCCAGGGGCCTGGGAGCCTGGTGCTCTCGGTGCGGCTCTGAGTCTGGGCGGCCAAGCAACCGCTGGAGGAGCCCTGCACTAGCCCTTCCCTTCCCTCGCACAGAACTCTTCCTGCTGGAGCCCTTGGCAGTGTGCAAGCCACCGGCCCCTAAGCCCTCCCCAAGGACGCCTGGGGCCTAGGTGCAAGGCAAGGCAGGAGCGGAGCTGAGGCCAGGAAGGCGCCAGTGGCGTCTCCTAGCCTCGCGCAGCCTGCTCCTTCCTGGGCTGGAAGCCTAGCAGCAGGCAAGTCTGGGCAAGGCTCGCCCAGGGCAGAGCAGCCTCGCGCCAGGAACTCTGCCAGATCGGGCCTCTGAGCAGAGCTGGAGCTCTGCCCTCTTGGAGGCGCACTCGACTCCAGCCAAGTAGGGCTTGAGCCAAACGAGGCTGGGCTGCCTCTTCTTCCCTCGAGGAGGCTCGCCTCCCCGCCAGATGTTCACTCGGGTTCCAGGTGGGGGCGCTCTGCGCCTCCTGCAGGTCTTGGCTCAGCGGCTGCTTGCCCTGAGCTGGGGCTGCGGGCGGGAGCCCAGGCACGCAGGGGCAGGCCCCAACCAGCTGCACACGTCTCTGCTGGGGAGGAGAGCGCTAGGGAAGCTACGTGTGTGAGGCAGCTGCTGGGCGCCCAGGGAGTCAGCCTCCGGGTGTGCGGGGCTGCAGACCCCAGCCAGGGGCCCTGGGAGCCTGGTGCTCTCCGTGCGGCGCTGAGTCTGGGCGGCCAAGCAACCGCTGGAGGAGCCCTGCACTAGCCCTTCCCTTCCCTCGCACAGATCTCTTCCTGCTGGAGCCCTTGGCAGTGTGCAAGCCACCGGCCCCTAAGCCCTCCCCAAGGACGCCTGGGGCCTAGGTGCAAAGGCAAGGCAGGAGCAGAGCTGAGGCCAGGAAGGCGCCAGTGGCGTCTCCCAGCCTCGCGCAGCCTGCTCCTTCCTGGGCAGGAAGCCTAGCAGCGAGGCCAGTCTGGGCAAAGCTCGCCCAGGGCAGAGCAGCCTCACTCCAGCAACTCTGCCAGATCGGGCCTCTGAGCAGGGCTGGAGCTCTGCCATCCTGGAGGCGCACTCGGCTCCAGCCAAGTAGAGCTTGAGCCAAACGAGGCTGGGCTGCCTCTTCTTCCCTCGAGCAGGCTCGCCTCCCCGCCAGCTGTTCACTCGGCTTCCAGGTGGGGGCGCTCTGCGCCTCCTGCAGTTCTTGGCTCAGGGGCTGGTTGCCCTGAGCTGGGACTGTGGGCGGGAGCCCAGGCACGCAGGGGCAGGCCCCAACCAGCTGCACACGTCTCTGTTGGGGAGGAGCGTGCTAGGGAAGCTACGTGTGTGAGGCAGCTGCTGGGCGCCCAGGGAGTCAGCCTCCGGGTGTGCGGGGCTGCAGACCCCAGCCAGGGACCCTGGGAGCCTGGTGCACTCCGTGCAGTGTTGAGTCTGGGTGCCAAGCAACCGCTGGAGGAGCCCTGCACTAGCCCTTTCCTTCGCTCACACAGAGCTCTTCCTGCTGGAGCCCTTGGCAGTGTGCAAGCCACCGGCCCCTAAGCCCTCCACAAGGTCGCCTGGGGCCTAGGTGCAAAGGCAAGGAAGGAGCGGAGCTGTGATCAGGAAGGCGCCAGTGGCGTCTCCTACCAGCGTGCAGCCTGCTCCTTCCTGGGAAGGAAGCCTAGCAGTGAGGCAAGTCTGGGCAAGGCTCGCCTAGGGCAGAGTAGCCTCGCGCCAGCAACTCTGCCAGATCGGGCCTCTGAGCAGAGCAGGAGCTCTGCCGTCCTGGAGGCGCACTCGGCTCCAGGCAAGTAGGGCTTGAGCCAAACGAGGCTGGGCTGCCTCTTCTTCCCTCGAGGAGGCTAGCTTCCCCGCCAGCTGTTCACTCGGCTTCCAGGTGGGGGCGCTCTGCGCCTCCTGCAGGTCTTGGCTCAGGGGCTGCTTGCCCTGACCTGGGGCTGTGTGCGGGAGCCCAGGCACCCAGGGGCAGGCCCCAACCAGCTGCACACGTCTCTGCTGGGGAGGAGAGCGCTAGGGAAGCTACGTGTGTGAGGCAGCTGCTGGGCGCCCAGGGAGTCAGCCTCCGGGTGTGCAGGGCTGCAGACCCCAGCCAGGGACCCTGGGAGCCTGGTGCACTCCGTGCAGCGTTGAGTCTGGGCGGCCAAGCAACCGATGGAGGAGCCCTGCACTAGCCCTTTCCTTCGCTTACACAGAGCTCTTTCTGCTGGAGCCCTTGGCAGTGTGCAAGACACCGGCCCCTAAGCCCTCCCCAAGGAGGCCTGGGGCCTAGGTGAAAAGGTAAGGCAGGAGCGGAGCTGAGGTCAGGAAGGCGCCAGTGGCGTCTCCCAGCCTCGCACAGCCTGCTCATTCCTGGGCAGGAAGCCTAGCAGCGAGGCAACTCTGGCAAGGCTCGCCCAGGGCAGAGCAGCCTCGCGCCAATAACTCTGCCTGATCGGGCCTCTGAGCAGAGCTTGAGCTCTGCCGTCCTGGAGGCTCACTCGCCTCCAGCCAAGTAAGGCTTGAGCCAAACGAGGCTGGGCTGCCTCTTCTTCCCTCGAGCAGGCTCGCCTCCCCGCCAGCTGTTCACTCGGCTTCCAGGTGGGGGCGCTCTGCGCCTCCTGCATATCTTGGCTCAGGGGCTGCTTGCGCTGAGGTGGGGCTGTGGGCGGGAGCCCAGGCACGCAGGGGCAGGCCCCAACCAGCTGCACACGTCTCTGCTGGGGAGGAGAGCGCTAGGGAAACTACGTGTGTGAGGCAGCTGCTGGGCGCCCAGGGAGTCAGCCTCCGGCTGTGCGGGGTTGCAGACCCCAGCCAGGGGCCCTGGGAGCCTGGTGCACTCCGTGCGGCGCTGAGTCTGGGCCTCCAAGCAACCGCTGGAGGAGCCCTGCACTAGCCCTTCCCTTCCCTCGCACAGAGTTCTTCCTGCTGGAGCCCTTGGCAGTGTGCAAGCCACCGGCCCCTAAGCCCTCCCCAAGGACGCCTGGGGCCTAGGTGCAAAGGCAAGGCAGGAGCGGAGCTGAGGCCAGGAAGGCGCCAGTGGCGTCTCCCAGCCTCGCGCAGCCTGCTCCTTCCTGGGCAGGAAGCCTAGTAGCGAGGCAAGTCTGGGCAAGGCTCGCCCAGGGCAGAGCAGCCTCGCGCCAGCAACTCTGCCTGATCAGGCCTCTGAGCAGAGCTTGAGCTCTGCCGTCCTGGAGGCTAACTCGCCTCCAGCCAAGTAGGGCTTGAGCCAAACGAGGCTGGGCTGCCTCTTCTTCCCTCGAGGAGGCTCGCCTCCCCGCCAGCTGTTCACTCGGCTTCCAGGTGGGGGCGCTCTGCGCCTCCTGCAGGTCTTGGCTCAGGGGCTGCTTGCCCTGAGCTGGGGCTGTGGGCGGGAGACCAGGCACGCAGGGGCAGGCCCCAACCAGCTGCACACGTCTCTGCTGGGGAGGAGAGCGCTAGGGAAGCTACGTGTGTGAGGCAGCTGCTGGGCGCCCAGGGAGTCAGCCTCCGGGTGTGCGGGGCTGCAGACCCCAGCCAGTGACCCTGGGAGCCTGGTGCAGTCCGTGCGGCGCTGAGTCTGGGAGGCCAAGCAACCGCTGGAGGAGCCCTGCACTAGCCCTTCCCTTCCCTCGCACAGAGCTCTTCCTGCTGGAGCCCTAAGCACTGTGCTAGCCACCGGCCCCTAAGCCCTCCCCAAGGACGCCTGGGGCCTAGGTGCAAAGGCAAGGCAGGAGCGGAGCTGAGGCCAGGAAGGCGCCAGTGGCGTTTCCCAGCCTCGCGCAGCTGCTCCTTCCTGGGCAGGAAGCCTAGCAGCGAGGCAAGTCTGGGCAAGGCTCGCCCAGGGCAGAGCAGCCTCGCGCCATCAACTCTGCCAGATCGGGCCTCTGAGCAGAGCTGGAGCTCTGCCATCCTGGAGGCGCACTCGGCTCCAGCCAAGTAGGGCTTGAGCCAAACGGGGCTGGGCTGCCTCTTCTTCCCTCGAGGAGGCTCGCCTCCCCGCCAGCTGTTCACTCGGCTTCCAGGTGGGGGCGCTCTGAGCCTCCTGCAGGTCTTGGCTCAGGGGCTGCTTGCCCTGAGCTGCGACTGCGGGCGGGAGCCCAGGCACGCAGGGGCAGGCCCCAACCAGCTGCACACGTCTCTGCTGGGGAGGAGAGCGCTAGGGAAGCTACGTGTGTGAGGCAGCTGCTGGGCGCCCAGGGAGTCAGCCTCCGGGTGTGCGGGGCTGCAGACCCCAGCCAGGGGCCCTGGGAGCCTGGTGCTCTCCGTGCGGCGCTGAGTCTGGGCGGCCAAGCAACCGCTGGAGGAGCCCTGCACTAGCCCTTCCCTTCCCTCGCACAGAGCTCTTCCTGCTGGAGCCCTTGGCAGTGTGCAAGCCACCGGCCCCTAAGCCCTCCCCAAGGACGCATGGGGCCTAGGTGCAAAGGCAAGGCAGGAGCGGAGCTGAGGCCAGGAAGGCGCCAGTGGCGTCTCCCAGCCTCGCGCAGCCTGCTCCTTCCTGGGCAGGAAGCCTAGCAGCGAGGCAAGTCTGGGCAATTCTCGCCCAGGGCAGAGCAGGATCGCGCCAGCAACTTTACCAGATCGGGCCTCCGAGCAGAGCTCGAGCTCTGCCGTCCTGAAGGCGCACTCGGCTCCAGCCAAGTAGGGCTTGAGCCAAACGGGGCTGGGCTGCCTCTTCTTCCCTCGAGGAGGCTCGCCTCCCCTCCAGCTGTTCACTCGGCTTCCAGGTGGGGGTGCTCTGCGCCTCCTGCAGGTCTTGGCTCAGGGGCTGCTTGCCCTGAGCTGCGGCAGCGGGCGGGAGCCCAGGCACGCAGGGGCAGGCCCCAAACAGCTGCACACGTCTCTGCTGGGGAGGAGAGCGCTAGGGAAGCTACGTGTGTGAGGCAGCTGCTGGGCGCCCAGGGAGTCAGCCTCAGGGTGTGCGGGGCTGCAGACCCCAGCCAGGGGCCCTGGGAGCCTGGTGCTCTCCTTGCGGCGCTGAGTCTGGGCGGCCAAGCAACCGCTGGAGGAGCCCTGCACTAGCCCTTCCCTTCCCTCGCACAGAGCTCTTCCTGCTGGAGCCCTTGGCAGTGTGCAAGCCACCGGCCCCTAAGCCCTCCCCAAGGACGCCTGGGGCCTAGGTGCAAAGGCAAGGCAGGAGCGGAGCTGAGGCCAGGAAGGCGCCAGTGGTGTCTCCCAGCCTCGCGCAGCCTGCTCCTTCCTGGGCAGGAAGCCTAGCAACGAGGCAAGTCTGGGCAAGGCTCGCCCAGGGCAGAGCAGCCTCGCGCCAGCAAATCTGCCAGATCGGGCCTCTGAGCAGAGCTGGAGCTCTGCCGTCCTGGAGGCGCACTCGGCTCCAGCCAAGTAGGGCTTGAGCCAAACGAGGCTGGGCTGCCTCTTCTTCCCTCGAGCAGGCTCGCCTCCCCGCCAGCTGTTCACTCGGCTTCCAGGTGGGGGCGCTCTGCGCCTCCTCCTGGTCTTGGCTCAGTGGCTGCTTGCCCTGAGCTGGGGCTGCGGGGGGGAGCCCAGGCACGCAGGGGCAGGCCCCAACCAGCTGCACACGTCTCTGCTGGGAAGGAGAGCGCTAGGAAAGCTACGTGTGTGAGGCAGCTGCTGGGCGCCCAGGGAGTCAGCCTCCGGGTGTGCGGGGCTGCAGAACCCAGCCAGGGGCCTGGGAGCCTGGTGCTCTCCGTGCGGCTCTGAGTCTGGGCGGCCAAGCAACCGCTGGAGGAGCCCTGCACTAGCCCTTCCCTTCCCTCGCACAGAGCTCTTCCTGCTGGAGCCCTTGGCAGTGTTCAAGCCACCGGCCCCTAAGCCCTCCCCAAGGACGCCTGGGGCCTAGGTGCAAAGGCAAGGCAGGAGCAGAGCTGAGGCCAGGAAGGCGCCAGTGGCGTCTCCCAGCCTCGCGCAGCCTGCTCCTTCCTGGGCAGGAAGCCTAGCAGCGAGGCCAGTCTGGGTAAAGCTCGCCCAGGGCAGAGCAGCCTCATTCCAGCAACTCTTCCAGATCGGGACTCTGAGCAGAGCTGGAGCTCTGCCGTCCTGGAGGAGCAGTCGGCTCCAGCCAAGTAGGGCTTGAGCCAAACGAGGCTGGGCTGCCTCTTCTTCCCTCGAGGAGGCTTGCCACCCCGCCAGCTCTTCACTCGGCTTCCAGGTGGGGGCGCTCTGCGCATCCTGCAGGTCTTGGCTCAGGGGCTGCTTGCCCTGAGCTGGGGCTGTGGGCGGGAGCCCAGGCACGCAGGGGCAGGCCCCAACCAGCTGCACACGTCTCTGCTGGGGAGGAGAGCGCTAGGGAAGCTACGTGTGTGAGGCAGCTGCTGGGCGCCCAGGGAGTCAGCCTCCAGGTGTGCGGGGCTGCAGACCCCAGCCAGGGGCCCTGGGAGCCTGTTGCTCTCCGTGCGGCGCTGAGTCTGGGCGGCCAAGCAACCGCTGGAGGAGCCCTGCACTAGCCCTTCCCTTCCCTTGCACAGAACTCTTCCTGCTGGAGCCCTTGGCAGTGTGCCAGCCACCGGCCCTTAAGCCCTCCCCAAGGACGCCTGGGGCCTAGGTGCAAAGGCAAGGCAGGAGCGGAGCTGAGGCCAGGAAGGCGCCAGGGGCGTCTCCCAGCCTCGCGCAGCCTGCTCCTTCCTGGGCAGGAAGCCTAGCAGCGAGGCAAGTCTGGGCAAGGCTCGCCCAGGGCAGAGCAGCCTCGCGCCAGCAACTCTGCCAGATCGGGCCTCTGAGCAGAGATGGAGCTCTGCCTTCCGGGAGGCGCACTCGGCTCCAGCCATGTAAGGCTTGAGCCAAACGACGCTGGGCTGCCTCTTCTTCCCTTGAGGAGGCTCGCCTCCCCGCCAGCTGTTCACTCGGCTTCCTGGTGGGGGCGCTCTGCGCCTCCTGCAGGTCTTGGCTCAGGGGCTGCTTGCCATGAGCTGGGGCTGCGGGCGGGAGCCCAGGCACGCAGGTGCAGGCCCCAACCAGCTGCACACGTCTCTGCTGGGGAGGAGAGCGCTAGGGAAGCTACGTGTGTGAGGCCGCTGCTGGGCGCCCAGGGAGTCAGCCTCCGGGTGTGCGGGGCTGCAGACCCCAACAAGGGGCCCTGGGAGCCTGGTGCACTCCGTGCGGCGCTGAGTCTGGGCGTCCAAGCAACCGCTGGGGGAGGCCTGCACTAGCCCTTCCCTTCCCTCGCACAGAGCTCTTCCTGCTGGAGCCCTTGGCAGTGTGCAAGCCACCGGCCCCTAAGCCCTCCCCAAGGACGCCTGGGGCCTAGGTGCAAAGGCAAGGCAGGAGCGGAGCTGAGGCCAGGAAAGCGCCAGTGGCGTCTCCCAGCCTCGCGCAGCCTGCTCCTTCCTGGGCAGGAAGCCTAGCAGCGAGACAAGCCTGGGCACGGCTCGCCCAGGGCAGAGCAGCCTCGCGCCAGGAACTCTGCCAGATCGGGCCTCTGAGCAGAGCTGGAGCTCTGCACTCTTGGAGAGCACTCGACTCCAGCCAAGTAGGGCTTGAGCCAAACGAGGCTGGGCTGCCTCTTCTTCCCTCGAGCAGGCTCGCCTCCCCGCCAACTGTTCACTCGGCTTCCAGGTGGGGGCGCTCTGCGCCTCCTGCAGGTCTTGGCTCAGCGGCTGCTTGCCCTGAGCTGGGGCTGCGGGCGGGAGCCCAGGCACGCAGGTGCAGGCCCCAACCAGCTGCACACGTCTCTGCTGGGGAGGAGAGCGCTAACGAAGCTACGTGTGTGAGGCAGCTGCTGGGCGCCCAGGGAGTCAGCCTCCGGGTGTGCGGGGCTGCAGACCCCAGCCAGGGGCCCTGGGAGCCTGGTGCTCTCCGTGCGGCGCTGAGTCTGGGCGGCCAAGCATCCGCTGGAGGAGCCCTGCACTAGCCCTTCCCTTCCCTTGCACAGAACTCTTCCTGCTGGAGCCCTTGGCAGTGTGCCATCCACCGGCCCATAAGCCCTCCCCAAGGACGCCTGGGGCCTAGGTGCAAAGGCAAGGCAGGAGCGGAGCTGAGGCCAGGAAGGCGCCAGTGGCGTCTCCCAGCCTCGCGCAGCCTGCTCCTTCCTGGGCAGGAAGCCTAGCAGCGAGACAAGCCTGGGCAAGGCTCGCCCAGGGCAGAGCAGCCTTGCGGAGCAACTCTGCCAGATCGGGCCTCTGAGCAGAGTGGAGCTCTGCCGTCCTGGAGGCGCACTCGGTTCCAGCCAAGTAGGGCTTGAGCCAAACGAGGCTGGGCTGCCTCTTCTTCCCTCGAGGAGGCTCGCCTCCCCGCCAGCTGTTCACTCGGCTTCCTGGTGGGGGCGCTCTGCGCCTCCTGCAGGTCTTGGCTCAGGGGCTGCTTGCCCTGACCTGGGGCTGCGGGCGGGAGCCCAGGCACGCAGGGGCAGGCCCCAACCAGCTGCACACGTCTCTGCTGGGGAGGAGAGCGCTAGGGAAGCTACGTGTGTGAGGCAGCTGCTGGGCGCCCAGGGAGTCAGCCTCCGGGTGTGCGGGGCTGCAGACCCCAGCCAGGGGCCCTGGGAGCCTGGTGCTCTCCGTGCGTCGCTGAGTCTGGGCGGCCAAGCAACCGCTGGAGGAGCCCTGCACTAGCCCTTCCCTTCGCTCGCACAGAGCTCTTCCTGCTGGAGCCCTTGGCAGTGTGCAAGCCACCGGCCCCTAAGCCCTCCCCAAGGACGCCTGGGGCCTAGGTGCAAAGGCAAGGCAGGAGCGGAGCTGAGGCCAGGAAGGCGCCAGTGGCGTCTCCCAGCCTCGCGCAGCCTGCTCCTTCCTGGGCAGGAAGCCTAGCAGCGAGGCAAGTCTGGGCAAAGCTCGCCCAGGGCAGAGCAGCCTCACTCCAGCAACTTTGCCAGATCGGGCCTCTGAGCAGAGCTGGAGCTCTGCCGTCCTGGAGGAGCACTCGGCTCCAGCCATGTAGGGCTTGAGCCAAACGAGGCTGGGCTGCCTCTTCTTCCCACGAGGAGGCTCGCCACCCCGCCAGCTCTTCACTCGGCTTCCAGGTGGGGGCGCTCTGGCCTCCTGCAGGTCTTGGCTCAGGGGCTGCTTGCCCTGAGCTGGGGCTGTGGGCGGGAGCCCAGGCACGCAGGGGCAGGCCCCAACCAGCTGCACACGTCTCTGCTGGGGAGGAGAGCGCTAGGGAAGCTACGTGTGTGAGGCAGCTGCTGGGAGCCCAGGGAGTCAGCCTCCGGGTGTGCGGGGCTGCAGACCCCAGCCAGGGGCCCTGGGAGCCTGGTGCTCTCCGTGCGGCGCTGAGTCTGGGCGGCCAAGCAACCAGTGGAGGAGCCCTGCACTAGCCCTTCCCTTCCCTTGCACAGAACTCTTCCTGCTGGAGCCCTTGGCAGTGTGACAGCCACCGGCCCCTAAGCCCTCCCCAAGGACGCCTGGGGCCTAGGTGCAAAGGCAAGGCAGGAGCGGAGCTGAGGCCAGGAAGGCGCCAGTGGCGTCTCCCAGCCTCGCGCAGCCTGCTCCTTCCTGGGCAGGAAGCCTAGCAGCGAGGCAAGTCTGGGCAAGGCTCGCCCAGGGCAGAGCAGCCTTGCGGAGCAACTCTGCCAGATCGGGCCTCTGAGCAGAGTGGAGCTCTGCCGTCCTGGAGGCGCACTCGGCTCCAGCCAAGTAGGGCTTGAGCCAAAAGAGGCTGGGCTGCCTCTTCTTCCCTCGAGGAGGCTCGCCTCCCCGCCAGCTGTTCACTCGGCTTAATGGTGGGGGCGCTCTGCGCCTCCTGCAGGTCTTGGCTCAGGGGCTGCTTGCCCTGAGCTGGGGCTGTGGGCGGGAGCCCAGGCACGCAGGGGCAGGCCCCAACCAGCTGCACACGTCTCTGCTGGGGAGGAGAGCGCTAGGGAAGCTACGTGTGTGAGGCAGCTGCTGGGCGCCCAGGGAGTCAGCCTCCAGGTGTGCGGGGCTGCAGACCCCAGCCAGGGGCCCTGGGAGCCTGGTGCTCTCCGTGCAGCGCTGAGTCTGGACGGTCAAGCAACCGCTGGAGGAGCACTGCACTAGCCCTTCCCTTCCCTTGCACAGAACTCTTCCTGCTGGAGCCCTTGGCAGTGTGCCAGCCACCGGCCCCTAAGCCCTCCCCAAGGACGCCTGGGGCCTAGGTGCAAAGGCAAGGCAGGAGCGGAGCTGAGGCCAGGAAGGCGCCAGTGGCGTCTCCCAGCCTCGCGCAGCCTGCTCCTTCCTGGGCAGGAAGCCTAGCAGCGAGGCAAGTCTGGGCAAGGCTCGTCCAGGGCAGAGCAGCCTTGCGGACCAACTCTGCCAGATCGGGCCTCTGAGCAGAGTGGAGCTCTGCCGTCCTGGAGGCGCACTCGGATCCAGCCAAGTAGGGCTTGAGCCAAATGAGGCTGGGCTGCCTCTTCTTCCCTCGAGGAGGCTCGCCTCCCCGCCAGCTGTTCACTCGGCTTCCTGGTGGGGGCGCTCTGGGCCTCCTGCAGGTGTTGGCTCAGGGGCTGCTTGCCCTGAGCTGGGGCTGTGGGCGGGAGCCAAGGCACGCAGGGGCAGGCCCCAACCAGCTGCACACGTCTCTGCTGGGAAGGAGAGCGCTAGGGAAGCTACGTGTGTGAGGAAGCTGCTGGGCGCCCAGGGAGTCAGCCTCCGGGTGTGCGGGGATGCAGAACCCAGCCAGGGGCCTGGGAGCCTGGTGCTCTCGGTGCGGCTCTGAGTCTGGGCGGCCAAGCAACCGCTGGAGGAGCCCTGCCCTAGCCCTTCCCTTCCATCGCACAGAACTCTTCCTGCTGGAGCCCTTGGCAGTGTGCAAGCCACCGGCCCCTAAGCCCTCCCCAAGGACGCCTGGGGCCTAGGTGCAAGGCAAGGCAGGAGCGGAGCTGAGGCCAGGAAGGCGCCAGTGGCGTCTCCCAGCCTCGCGCAGCCTGCTCCTTCCTGGGCTGGAAGCCTAGCAGCAGGCAAGTCTGGGCAAGGCTCGCCCAGGGCAGAGCAGCCTCGCGCCAGGAACTCTGCCAGATCGGGCCTCTGAGCAGAGCTGGAGCTCTGCCCTCTTGGAGGCGCACTCGACTCCAGCCAAGTAGGGCTTGAGCCAAACGAGGCTGGGCTGCCTCTTCTTCCCTCGAGGAGGCTCGCCTCCCCGCCAGATGTTCACTCGGGTTCCAGGTGGGGGCGCTCTGCGCCTCCTGCAGGTCTTGGCTCAGCGGCTGCTTGCCCTGAGCTGGGGCTGCGGGCGGGAGCCCAGGCACGCAGGGGCAGGCCCCAACCAGCTGCACACGTCTCTGCTGGGGAGGAGAGCGCTAGGGAAGCTACGTGTGTGAGGCAGCTGCTGGGCGCCCAGGGAGTCAGCCTCCGGGTGTGCGGGGCTGCAGACCCCAGCCAGGGGCCCTGGGAGCCTGGTGCTCTCCGTGCGGCGCTGAGTCTGGGCGGCCAAGCAACCGCTGGAGGAGCCCTGCACTAGCCCTTCCCTTCCCTCGCACAGATCTCTTCCTGCTGGAGCCCTTGGCAGTGTGCAAGACACCGGCCCCTAAGCCCTCCCCAAGGACGCCTGGGGCCTAGGTGCAAAGGCAAGGCAGGAGCAGAGCTGAGGCCAGGAAGGCGCCAGTGGCGTCTCCCAGCCTCGCGCAGCCTGCTCCTTCCTGGGCAGGAAGCCTAGCAGCGAGGCCAGTCTGGGCAAAGCTCGCCCAGGGCAGAGCAGCCTCACTCCAGCAACTCTGCCAGATCGGGACTCTGAGCAGAGCTGGAGCTCTGCCGTCCTGGAGGAGCACTCGGCTCCAGCCAAGTAGGGCTTGAGCCAAACGAGGCTGGGCTGCCTCTTCTTCCCTCGAGGAGGCTCGCCACCCCGCCAGCTCTTCACTCGGCTTCCAGGTGGGGGCGCTCTGCGCATCCTGCAGGTCTTGGCTCAGGGGCTGCTTGCCCTGAGCTGGGGCTGTGGGCGGGAGCCCAGGCACGCAGGGGCAGGCCCCAACCAGCTGCACACGTCTCTGCTGGGGAGGAGAGCACTAGGGAAGCTACATGTGTGAGGCAGCTGCTGGGCGCCCAGGGAGTCAGCCTCCAGGTGTGCGGGGCTGCAGACCCCAGCCAGGGGCCCTGGGAGCCTGGTGCTCTCCGTGCGGCGCTGAGTCTGGGCGGCCAAGCAACCGCTGGAGGAGCCCTGCACTAGCCCTTCCCTTCCCTTGCACAGAAATCTTCCTGCTGGAGCCCTTGGCAGTGTGCCAGCCACCGGCCCCTAAGCCCTCCCCAAGGACGCCTGGGGCATAGGTGCAAAGGCAAGGCAGGAGCGGAGCTGAGGCCAGGAAGGCGCCAGTGGCGTCTCCCAGCCTCGCACAGCCTGCTCCTTCCTGGGCAGGAAGCCTAGCAGCGAGGCAAGTCTGGGCAAGGGTCGCCCAGGGCAGAGCAGCCTCGCGCCAGCAACTCTGCCAGATCGGGCCTCTGAGCAGAGATGGAGCTCTGCCTTCCGGGAGGCGCACTCGGCTCCAGCCATGTAAGGCTTGAGCCAAACGACGCTGGGCTGCCTCTTCTTCCCTTGAGGAGGCTCGCCTCCCCGCCAGCTGTTCACTCGGCTTCCAGGTGGGGGCGCTCTGCGCCTCCTGCAGGTCTTGGCTCAGGGGCTGCTTGCCATGAGCTGGGGCTGCGGGCGGGAGCCCAGGCACGCAGGTGCAGGCCCCAAACAGCTGCACACGTCTCTGCTGGGGAGGAGAGCGCTAGGGAAGCTACGTGTGTGAGGCAGCTGCTGGGCGCCCAGGGAGTCAGCCTCCGGGTGTGCGGGGCTGCAGACCCCAACCAGGGGCCCTGGGAGCCTGGTGCACTCCGTGCGGCGCTGAGTCTGGGCGTCCAAGCAACCGCTGGGGGAGGCCTGCACTAGCCCTTCCCTTCCCTCGCACAGAGCTCTTCCTGCTGGAGCCCTTGGCAGTGTGCAAGCCACCGGCCCCTAAGCCCTCCCCAAGGACGCCTGGGGCCTAGGTGCAAAGGCAAGGCAGGAGCGGAGCTGAGGCCAGGAAAGCGCCAGTGGCGTCTCCCAGCCTCGCGCAGCCTGCTCCTTCCTGGGCAGGAAGCCTAGCAGCGAGACAAGCCTGGGCAAGGCTCGCCCAGGGCAGAGCAGCCTCGCGCCAGGAACTCTGCCAGATCGGGCCTCTGAGCAGAGATGGAGCTCTGCACTCTTGGAGAGCACTCGACTCCAGCCAAGTAGGGCTTGAGCCAAACGAGGCTGGGCTGCCTCTTCTTCCCTCGAGCAGGCTCGCCTCCCCGCCAGCTGTTCACTCGGCTTCCAGGTGGGGGCGCTCTGCGCCTCCTGCAGGTCTTGGCTCAGCGGCTGCTTGCCCTGAGCTGGGGCTGCGGGCGGGAGCCCAGGCACGCAGGGGCAGGCCCCAACCAGCTGCACACGTCTCTGCTGGGGAGGAGAGCGCTAGGGAAGCTACGTGTGTGAGGCAGCTGCTGGGCACCCAGGGAGTCAGCCTCCGGGTGTGCGGGGCTGCAGACCCCAGCCAGGGGCCCTGGGAGCCTGGTGCTCTCCGGCCGGCGCTGAGTCTGGGCGGCCAAGCAACCGCTGGAGGAGCCCTGCCCTAGCCCTTCCCTTCCCTCGCACAGAGCTCTTCCTGCTGGAGCCCTTGGCAGTGTGCAAGCCACCGGCCCCTAAGCCCTCCCCAAGGACGCCTGGGGCCTAGGTGCAAAGGCAAGGCAGGAGCGGAGCTGAGGCCAGGAAGGCGCCAGTGGCGTCTCCCAGCCTCGCGCAGCCTGCTCCTTCCTGGGCAGGAAGCCTAGCAGCGAGGCAAGTCTGGGCAAGGCTCGCCCAGGGCAGAGCAGCCTCGTGCCAGCAACTCTGCCAGATCGGGCCTCTGAGCAGAGCTGGAGCTCTGCCGTCCTGGAAGCGCACTCGGCTCCAGCCAAGTAGGGCTTGAGCCAAACGGGGCGGGGCTGCCTCTTCTTCCCTCGAGGAGGCTCGCCTCCCCGCCAGCTCTTCACTCGGCTTCCAGGTGGGGGCGCTCTGCGCCTTCTGCAGGTCCTGGCTCAGGGGCTGCTTGCCCTGAGCTGGGGCTGTGGGCGGGAGCCCAGGCACGCAGGGGCAGGCCCCAACCAGCTGCACACGTCTCTGCTGGGGAGGAGAGCGCTAGGGAAACTACATGTGTGAGGCAGCTACTGGGCACCCAGGGAGTCAGCCTCCGGGTGTGCGGGGCTGCAGGCCCCAGCCAGGGGCCCTGGGAGCCCCGTGCTCTCCGTGCGGCGCTGAGTCTGGGCGGCCAAGCAACCGCTGGAGGAGCCCTGCACTAGCCCTTCCCTTCCCTCGCACAGAGCTCTTCCTGCTGGAGCCCTTGGCAGTGTGCAAGCCACCGGCCCCTAAGCCCTCCCCAAGGACGCCTGGGGCCTAGGTGCAAAGGCAAGGCAGGAGCGGAGCTGAGGCCAGGAAGGCGCCAGTGGCGTCTCCCAGCCTCGCGCATCCTGCTCCTTCCTGGGCAGGAAGCCTAGCAGCGAGGCAAGTCTGGGCACGGCTCGCCCAGGGCAGAGCAGCCTCG
Source organism: Ovis canadensis (assembly GCF_042477335.2). NCBI lineage: Eukaryota > Metazoa > Chordata > Mammalia > Artiodactyla > Bovidae > Ovis > Ovis canadensis. Next base: position 1,102,285 of record NC_091262.1, on the reverse strand, counting down.
CGAGCGCAACTCTGCCAGATCGGGCCTCCGAGCAGAGCTGGAGCTCTGCCGTCCTGGAGGCTCACTCGGCTCCAGCCAAGTAGGGCTTGAGCCAAACGGGGCTGGGCTGCCTCTTCTTCCCTCGAGCAGGCTCGCCTCCCCGCCAGATGGTCACTCGGCTTCCAGGTGGGGGCGCTCTGCCCCTCCTGCAGGTCTTGGCTCAGGGGCTGCTTGCCCTGAGCTGGGGCTGCGGGCGGGAGCCCAGGCACGCAGGGGCAGGCCCCAACCAGCTGCACACGTCTCTGCTGGGAAGGAGAGCGCTAGGAAAGCTACCTGTGTGAGGCAGCTGCTGGGCGCCCAGGGAGACAGTCTCCGGGTGTGCGGGGCTGCAGACCCCAGCCAGGGGCCCTGGGAGCCTGGTGCTCTCCGTGCGGCGCTGAGTCTGGGCGGCCAAGCAACCGCTGGAGGAGCCCTGCACTAGCCCTTCCCTTCCCTCGCACAGAGCTCTTCCTGCTGGAGCCCTTGGCAGTGTGCAAGCCACCGGCCCCTAAGCCCTCCCCAAGGACGCCTGGGGCCTAGGTGCAAAGGCAAGGCAGGAGCGGAGCTGAGGCCAGGAAGGCGCCAGTGGCATCTCCCAGCCTCGCGCAGCCTGCTCCTTCCTGGGCAGGAAGCCTAGCAGCGAGGCAAGTCTGGGCAAGGCTCGCCCAGGGCAGAGCAGCCTCGCGCCAGCAACTCTGCCAGATCGGGCCTCTGAGCAGAGCTGGAGCTCTGCCGTCCTGGAGGCGCACTCGGCTCCATCCAAGTAGGGCTTGAGCCAAACGAGGCTGGGCTGCCTCTTCTTCCCTCGAGGAGGCGCGCCTCCCCGCCAGCTGTTCACTCGGCTTCCAGGTGGCTGCGCTCTGCGCCTCCTGCAGGTCTTGGCTCAGGGGCTGCTTGCCCTGAGCTGGGGCTGCGGGCGGGAGCCCATGCACGCAGGTGCAGGCCCCAACCAGCTGCACACGTCTCTGCTGGAAAGGAGAGCGCCAGGAAAGCTACGTGTGTGAGGCAGCTGCTGGGCGCCCAGGGAGTCAGCCTCCGGGTGTGCTGGGCTGCAGACACCAGCCAGGGGCCCTGGGAGCCTGGTGCTCTCCGTGCGGCGCTGAGTCTGGGCGGCCAAGCAACCGCTGGAGGAGCCCTGCACTAGCCCTTCCCTTCCCTCGCACAGAGCTCTTCCTGCTGGAGCCCTTGGCAGTGTGCAAGCCACCGGCCCCTAAGCCCTCCCCAAGGATGCCTGGGGCCTAGGTGCAAAGGCAAGGCAGGAGCGGAGCTGAGGCCAGGAAGGCGCCAGTGGCGTCTCCCAGCCTCGTGCAGCCTGCTCCTTCCTGGGCAGGAAGCCTAGCAACGAGGCAAGTCTGGGCAAGGCTCGCCCAGAGCAGAGCAGCCTCGCGCCAGCAACTCTGCCAGATCGGGCCTCTGAGCAGAGCTGGAGCTCTGCCGTCCTTGAGGCGCACTCGGCTCCAGCCAAGTAGGGGTTGAGCCAAACGAGGCTGGGCTGCCTCTGCTTCCCTCGAGCAGGCTCGCCTCCCCGCCAGCTGTTCACTCGGCTTCCAGGTGGGGGCGCTCTGCGCCTCCTGCAGGTCTTGGCTCAGGGGCTGCTTGCCCTGAGCTGGGGCTGCGGGCGGGAGCCCAGGCACGCAGGGGCAGGCCCCAACCTGCTGCACACGTCTCTGCTGGGAAGGAGAGCGCTAGGAAAGCTACGTGTGTGAGGCAGCTGCTGGGCGCCCAGCGAGTCACCTCCAGGTGTGTGGGGATGAAGACCCCAGGCAGGGGCCCTGGGAGCCTGGTGCTCTCCGTGCGGCGCTGAGTCTGGGCGGCCAAGCAACCGCTGGAGGAGCCCTGCACAAGCCCTTCCCTTCCCTCGCACAGAGCTCTTCCTGCTGGAGCCCTTGGCAGTGTGCAAGCCACCGGCCCCGAAGCCCTCCCCAAGGACGCCTGGGGCCTAGGTGCAAAGGCAAGGCAGGAGCGGAGCTGAGGCCAGGAAGGCGCCAGTGGCGTCTGCCAGCCTCGCGCAGCCTGCTCCTTCCTGGGCAGGAAGCCTAGCAGCGAGGCAAGTCTGGGCAAGGCTCGCCCAGGGCAGAGCAGCCTCGTGCCAGCAACTCTGCCAGATCAGGCCTCTGAGCAGAGCAGGAGCTCTGCCCTCCTGGAGGCGCACTCGGCTCCAGCCAAGTAGGGCTTGAGCCAAACGAGGCTGGGCTGCCTCTTCTTCCCTCGAGCAGGCTCGCCTCCCCGCCAGCTGTTCACTCGGCTTCCTGGTGGGGGCGCTGTGCGCCTCCTGCAGGTCTTGGCTCAGGGGCTGCTTGCCCTGAGCTGGGGCTGCGGGCGGGAGCCCATGCACGCAGGGGCAGGCCCCAACCAGCTGCACACGTCTCTGCTGGAAAGGAGAGTGCTAAGAAAGCTACGTGTGTGAGGCAGCTGCTGGGCGCCCAGGGAGTCAGCCTCCGGGTGTGCGGGGCTGCAGACACCAGCCAGGGGCCCTGGGAGCCTGGTGCTCTCCGTGCGGCGCTGAGTCTGGGCGGCCAAGCAACCGCTGGAGGAGCCCTGCACTAGCCCTTCCCTTCCCTCGCACAGAGCTCTTCCTGCTGGAGCCCATTGGCAGTGTGCAAGCCACCGGCCCCTAAGCCCTCCCCAAGGACGCCTGGGGCCTAGGTGCAAAGGCAAGGCAGGAGCGGAGCTGAGGCCAGGAAGGCGCCAGTGGCGTCTCCCAGCCTCGCGCAGCCTGCTCCTTCCTGGGCAGGAAGCCTAGCAGCGAGGTAAGTCTGGGCAAGGCAGCCCAGGGCAAAGCAGCCTCGCGCCAGCAACTCTGCCAGATCGGGCCTCTGAGCAGAGCTGGAGCTCTGCTGTCCTGGAGGAGCACTCGGCTCCAGCCAAGTAGGGCTTGAGCCAAACGGGGCTGGGCTGCCTCTTCTTCCCTCGAGGAGGCTCGCCACCCCGCCAGCTCTTCACTCGGCTTCCAGGTGGGGGCGCTCTGCGCCTCCTGCAGGTCTTGGATCAGGGGCTGCTTGCCCTGAGCTGGGGCTGCGGGCGGGAGCCCAGGCACGCAGGGGCAGGCCCCAACCAGCTGCACACGTCTCTGTTGGGGAGGAGAGCGCTAGGGAAGCTACATGTGTGAGGCAGCTGCTGGGCACCCAGGGAGTCAGCCTCCGGGTGTGCGGGGCTGCAGACCCCAGCCAGGGGCCCTGGGAGCCCCGTGCTCTCCGTGCGGCGCTGAGTCTGGGCGGCCAAGCAACTGCTTGAGGAGCCCTGCACTAGCCCTTCCCTTCCCTCGCACAGAGCTCTTCCTGCTGGAGCCCTTGGCAGTGTGCAAGCCACCGGCCCCTAAGCCCTCCCCAAGGACGCCTGGGGCCTAGGTGCAAAGGCAAGGCAGGAGCAGAGCTGAGGCCAGGAAGGCGCCAGTGGCGTCTCCCAGCCTCGCGCAGCCTGCTCCTTCCTGGGCAGGAAGCCTAGCAGCGAGACAAGTCTGGGCAAGGCTCGCCCAGGGCAGAGCAGCCTCGCGCCAGCGACTCTGCCATATCGGGCCTCTGAGCAGAGCTGGAGCTCTGCCCTCTTGGAGGCGCACTCGAATCCAGCCAAGTAGGGCTTGAGCCAAACGGGGCTGGGCTGCCTCTTCTTCCCTCGAGGAGGCTCGCCTCCCCGCCAGCTGTTCACTGGGCTTCCAGGTGGGGGTGCTCTGCGCCTCCTGCAGGTCTTGGCTCAGGGGCTTCTTTCCCTGAGCTGGGGCTGCGGGCGGGAGCCCAGGCACGCAGGACCAGGCCCCAAACAGCTGCACACGTCTCTGCTGGGGAGGAGAGCGCTAGGGAAGCTACGTGTGTGAGGCAGCTGCTGGGCGCCCAGCGAGTCACCTCCAGGTGTGTGGGGATGAAGACCCCAGGCAGGGGCCCTGGGAGCCTGGTGCTCTCCGTGCGGCGCTGAGTCTGGGCGGCCAAGCAACCGCTGGAGGAGCCCTGCACAAGCCCTTCCCTTCCCTCGCACAGAGCTCTTCCTGCTGGAGCCCTTGGCAGTGTGCAAGCCACCGGCCCCGAAGCCCTCCCCAAGGACGCCTGGGGCCTAGGTGCAAAGGCAAGGCAGGAGCGGAGCTGAGGCCAGGAAGGCGCCAGGGGCGTCTCCAAGCCTCGCGCAGCCTGCTCCTTCCTGGGCAGGAAGCCTAGCAGCGAGGCAAGTCTGGGCAAGGCTCGCCCAGGGCAGAGCAGCCTCGTGCCAGCAACTCTGCCAGATCAGGCCTCTGAGCAGAGCAGGAGCTCTGCCCTCCTGGAGGCGCACTCGGATCCAGCCAAGTAGGGCTTGAGCCAAACGAGGCTGGGCTGCCTCTTCTTCCCTCGAGGAGGCTCGCCTCCCCGCCAGCTGTTCACTCGGCTTCCTGGTGGGGGCGCTGTGCGCCTCCTGCAGGTCTTGGCTCAGGGGCTGCTTGCCCTGAGCTGGGGCTGCGGGCGGGAGCCCATGCACGCAGGGGCAGGCCCCAACCAGCTGCACACGTCTCTGCTGGAAAGGAGAGTGCTAGGAAAGCTACGTGTGTGAGGCAGCTGCTGGGCGCCCAGGGAGTCAGCCTCCGGGTGTGCGGGGCTGCAGACACCAGCCAGGGGCCCTGGGAGCCTGGTGCTCTCCGTGCGGCGCTGAGTCTGGGCGGCCAAGCAACCGCTGGAGGAGCCCTGCACTAGCCCTTCCCTTCCCTCGCACAGAGCTCTTCCTGCTGGAGCCCATTGGCAGTGTGCAAACCACCGGCCCCTAAGCCCTCCCCAAGGACGCCTGGGGCCTAGGTGCAAAGGCAAGGCAGGAGCGGAGCTGAGGCCAGGAAGGCGCCAGTGGCGTCTCCCAGCCTCGCGCAGCCTGCTCCTTCCTGGGCCGGAAGCCTAGCAGCGAGGCAAGTCTGGGCAAGGCAGCCCAGGGCAGAGCAGCCTCGTGCCAGCAACTCTGCCAGATCAGGCCTCTGAGCAGAGCAGGAGCTCTGCCCTCCTGGAGGCGCACTCGGCTCCAGCCAAGTAGGGCTTGAGCCAAACGGGGCTGGGCTGCCTCTTCTTCCCTCGAGGAGGCTCGCCTCCCCGCCAGCTGTTCACTCGGCTTCCTGGTGGGGGCGCTCTGCGCCTCCTGCAGGTCTTGGCTCAGGGGCTGCTTGCCCTGAGCTGGGGCTGCGGGCGGGAGCCCAGGCACGCAGGGGCAGGCCCCAACCTGCTGCACACGTTTCTGTTGGGGAGGAGAGCGCTAGGGAAGCTACATGTGTGAGGCAGCTGCTGGGCACCCAGGGAGTCAGCCTCAGGGTGTGCGGGGCTGCAGACCCCAGCCAGGGGCCCTGGGAGCCCCGTGCTCTCCGTGCGGCGCTGAGTCTGGGCGGCCAAGCAACTGCTTGAGGAGCCCTGCACTAGCCCTTCCCTTCCCTCGCACAGAGCTTTTCCTGCTGGAGCCCTTGGCAGTGTGCAAGCCACCGGCCCCTAAGCCCTCCCCAAGAACGCCTGGGGCCTAGGTGCAAAGGCAAGGCAGGAGCGGAGCTGAGGCCAGGAAGGCGCCAGTGGCGTCTCCCAGCCTCGCGCAGCCTGCTCCTTCCTGGGCAGGAAGCCTAGCAGCGAGACAAGTCTGGGCAAGGCTCGCCCAGGGCAGAGCAGACTCGCGCCAGCAACTCTGCCAGATCGGGCCTCTGAGCAGAGCTGGAGCTCTGCCCTCTTGGAGGCGCACTCGACTCCAGCCAAGTAGGGCTTGAGCCAAACGAGGCTGGGCTGCCTCTTCTTCCCTCGAGGAGGCTCGCCACCCCTCCAGCTCTTCACTCGGCTTCCAGGTGGGGGCGCTCTGCGCTTCCTGCTGGTCTTGGCTCAGGGGCTGCTTGCCCTGAGCTGGGGCTGCGGGCGGGAGCCCAGGCACGCAGGGGCAGGCCCCAACCAGCTGCACACGTCTCTGCTGACAAGGAGAGCGCTAGGAAAGCTACGTGTGTGAGGCAGATGCTGGGCGCCCAGGGAGTCAGCCTCCGGGTGTGCGGGGCTGCAGACCCTAGCCAGGGGCCCTGGGAGCCCCGTGCTCTCCGTGCGGGGCTGAGTCTGGGCGGCCAAGCAACCGCTGGAGGAGCCCTGCACTAGCCCTTCCCTTCCTTCGCACAGAGCTCTTCCTGCTGGAGCCCTTGGCAGTGTGCAAGCCACCGGCCCCTAAGCCCTCCCCAAGGACGCCTGGGGCCTAGGTGCAAAGGCAAGGCAGGAGCGGAGCTGAGGCCAGGAAGGCGCCAGTGGCGTCTCCCAGCCTCGCGCAGCCTGCTCCTTCCTGGGCAGGAAGCCTAGCAGCGAGGCAAGTCTGGGCAAGGCTCGCCCAGGGCAGAGCAGCCTCACTCCAGCAACTCTGCCAGATCGGGCCTCTGAGCAGAGCTGGAGCTCTGCTGTCCTGGAGGAGCACTCGGCTCCAGCCAAGTAGGGCTTGAGCCAAACGGGGCTGGGCTGCCTCTTCTTCCCTCGAGGAGGCTCGCCACCCCGCCAGCTCTTCACTCGGCTTCCAGGTGGGGGCGCTCTGCGCCTCCTGCAGGTCTTGGCTCAGGGGCTGCTTGCCCTGAGCTGCGGCTGTGGGCGGGAACCCAGGCACGCAGGGGCAGGCCCCAACCAGCTGCACACGTCTCTGCTGCGGAGGAGAGCGCTAGGGAAGCTACGTGTGTGAGGCAGCTGCTGGGCGCCCAGGGAGTCAGCCTCCGGGTGTGCGGGACTGCAGACCCCAGCCAGGGGCCCTGGGAGCCTGGTGCTCTCCGTGCGGCGCTGAGTCTGGGCGGCCAAGCAACCGCTGGAGGAGCCCTGCACTAGCCCTTCCCTTCCCTCGCACAGAGCTCTTCCTGCTGGAGCCCTTGGCAGTGTGCAAGCCACCGGCCCCTAAGCCCTCCCCAAGGACGCCTGGGGCCTAGGTGCAAAGGCAAGGCAGGAGCGGAGCTGAGGCCAGGAAGGCGCCAGTGGCGTCTCCCAGCCTCGCGCAGCCTGCTCCTTCCTGGGCAGGAAGCCTAGCAGCGAGGCAAGTGTGGGCAAGGCTCGCCCAGGGCAGAGCAGCCTCGCGCCAGCAACTCTGCCAGATCGGGCCTCTGAGCAGAGCTGGAGCTCTGCCGTCCTGGAGGCGCACTCGGCTCCAGCCAAGTAGGGCTTGAGCCAAACGATGCTGGGCTGCCTCTTCTTCCCTCGAGGAGGCTCGCCTCCCCGCCAGCTGTTCACTCGGCTTCCAGGTGGGGGCGCTCTGCGCCTCCTGCAGGTCTTGGCTCAGGGGCTGCTTGCCCTGAGCTGGGGCTGTGGGCGGGAGCCCAGGCACGCAGGGGCAGGCCCCAACCAGCTGCACACGTCTCTGCTGGGGAGGAGAGCGCTTGGGAAGCTACGTGTGTGAGGCACCTGCTGGGCGCCCAGGGAGTCAGCCTCCGGGTGTGCGGGGCTGCAGACCCCAGCCAGGGGCCCTGGGAGCCTGGTGCACTCCGTGCGGCGCTGAGTCTGGGCGGCCAAACAACCGCTGGAGGAGCCCTGCACTGTCCCTTCCCTTCCCTCGCACAGAGCTCTTCCTGCTGGAGCCCTTGGCAGTGTGCAAGCCACCGGCCCCTAAGCCCTTCCCAAGGACGCCTGGGGCCTAGGTGCAAAGGCAAGGCAGGAGCGGAGCTGAGGCCAGGAAGGCGCCAGTGGCGTCTCCCAGCCTTGCACAGCCTGCTCCTTCCTGGGCAGGAAGCCTAGCAGCGAGGCAAGTCTGGGCAAGGCTCGCCCAGGGCAGAGCAGCCTCGCGCCAGCAACTCTGCCAGATCGGGCCTCTGAGCAGAGCTGGAGCTCTGCCGTCCTGGAGGCGCACTCGGCTCCAGCCAAGTAGGGCTTGAGCCAGACGAGGCTGGGCTGCCTCTTCTACCCTCGAGGAGGCTCGCCTCCCCGCCAGCTGTTCACTCGGCTTCCAGGTGGGGGCGCTCTGCGCCTCCTGCAGGTCTTGGCTCAGGGGCTGCTTGCCCTGAGCTGGGGCTGTGGGCGGGAGCCCAGGCACGCAGGGGCAGGCCCGAACCACCTGCACACATCTCTGCTGGGGAGGAGAGCGCTAGGGAAGCTACGTGTGTGACGCAGCTGCTGGGCGCCCAGGGAGTCAGCTTCCGGGTGTGCGGGGCTGCAGACCCCAGCCAGGGGCCCTGGGAGCCTGGTGCACTCCGTGCGGCGCTGAGTCTGGGCGGCCAAGCAACTGCTGGAGGATCCCTGCACTGGCCCTTCCCTTCCCTCGCACAGAGTTCTTCCTGCAGCAGCCCATGGTAGTGTGCAAGCCACCGGCCCATAAGCCCTCCCCAAGGACGCCTGGGGCCTAGGTGCAAAGGCAAGGCAGGAGCGGAGCTGAGGCCAGGAAGGCGCCAGTGGCGTCTCCCAGCCTCGCGGAGCCTGCTCCTTCCTGGGCAGGAAGCCTAGCAGCGAGGCAAGTCTGGGCAAGGCTCGCCCAGGGCAGAGCAGCCTCGCGCCAGCAACTCTGCCAGATCGGGCCTCTGAGCAGAGCTGGAGCTCTGCCGTCCTGGAGGCGCACTCAGCTCCAGCCAAGTAGGGCTTGAGCCAAACGAGGCTGGGCTGCCTCTTCTTCCCTCGAGGAGGCTCGCCTCCCCGCCAGCTGTTCACTCGACTTCCAGGTGGGGGCGCTCTGCGCCTCCTGCAGGTCTTGGCTCAGGGGCTGCTTGCCCTGAGCTGGGGCTGTGGGCGGGAGCCCAGACACGCAGGGGCTGGCCCCAACCAGCTGCACACGTCTCTGCTGGGGAGGAGAGTGCTAGGGAAGCTACGTGTGTGAGGCAGCTGCTGGGCGCCCAGGGAGTCAGCCTCCGTGTGTGCGGGGCGGCAGACCCCAGCCAGGGGCCCTGGGAGCCTGGTGCACTCCGTGCGGCCCTGAGCCTGGGCGGCCAAGCAACCGCTGGAGGAGCCCTGCACTGTTCCTTCCCTTCCCTCGCACAGAGCTCTTCCTGCTGGAGCTCTTGGCAGTGTGCAAGCCACCGGCCCCTAACCCATCCCAAGACGCCTGCGGCCTAGGTGCAAAGGCAAGGCAGGAGCGGAGCTGAGGCCAGGAAGACGCCAGTGGCGTCTCCCAGCCTCGCGCAGCCTGCTCCTTCCTGGGCAGGAAGCCTAGCAGCGAGGCAAGTCTGGGCAAGGCTCGCCCAGGGCAGAGCAGCCTCGCGCCAGCAACTCTGCCAGATCGGGCCTCTGAGCAGAGCTGGAGCTCTGCCGTCCTGGAGGCGCACTCGGCTCCAGCCACGTAGGGCTTGAGCCAAACGGGGCTGGGCTGCCTCTTCTTCCCTCGAGGAGGCTCGCCTCCCCGCCAGCTGTTCACTCGGCTTCCAGGTGGGGGTGCTCTGCGCCTCCTGCAGGTCTTGGCTCAGGGGCTGCTTGCCCTGAACTGTGGCTTCGGGCGGGAGCCCAGTCACGCAGGGGCAGGCCCCAACCAGCTGCACACGTCTCTGCTGTGGAGGAGAGCGTTAGGGAAGCTACGTGTGTGAGGCAGCTGCTGGGCGCCCAGGGAGTCAGCCTCCGGGTGTGCGGGGCTGCAGAACCCAGCCAGGGGCCCTGGGAGCCTGGTGCACCCCGTGCGGTGCTGATCCTGGGCGGCCAAGCAACCGCTAGAGGAGCCCTGCACTGGCCCTTCCATTCCCTCGCACAGAGCTCTTCCTGCTGGAGCCCTTGGCAGTGTGCAAGCCACCGGCCCCTAAGCCCTCCCCAAGGACGCCTGGGGCCTAGGTCCAAAGGCAAGGCAGGAGCGGAGCTGAGGCCAGGAAGGCGCCAGTGGCGTCTCCCAGCCTCGCGCAGCCTGCTCCTTCCTGGGCAGGAAGCCTAGCAGCGAGGCAAGTCTGGGCAAGGCTCGCCCAGGGCAGAGCAGCCTCGCACCAGCAACTCTGCCAGATCGGGCCTCTGAGCAGAGCTGGAGCTCTGCCGTCCTGGAGGCGCACTCAGCTCCAGCCAAGTAGGGCTTGAGCCAAACGAGGCTGAGCTGCCTCTTCTTCCCTCGAGGAGGCTCGCCTCCCCGCCAGCTGTTCACTCGACTTCCAGGTGGGGGCGCTCTGCGCATCCTGCAGGTCTTGGCTCAGGGGCTGCTTGCCCTGAGCTGGGGCTGTGGGCGGGAGCCCAGACACGCAGGGGCTGGCCCCAACCAGCTGAACACGTCTCTGCTGGGCAGGAGAGTGCTAGGGAAGCTACGTGTGTGAGGCAGCTGCTGGGCACCCAGGGAGTCAGCCTCCGGTTGTGCGGGGCTGCAGACCCCAGCCAGGGGCACTGGGAGCCTGGTGCACTCCGTGCGCTCCTGAGCCTGGGCGGCCAAGCAACCGCTGGAGGAGCCCTGCACTGTCCCTTCCCTTCCCTCGCACAGAGCTCTTCCTGCTGGAGCCTTGGCAGCGTGCAAGCCACCGGCCCCTAAGCCCTCCCCAAGGACGCCTGGGGCCTAGGTGCAAAGGCAAGGCAGGAGCGGAGCTGAGGCCAGGAAGGCGCCAGTGGCGTCTCCCAGCCTCGCGCAGCCTGCTCCTTCCTGGGCAGGAAGCCTAGCAGCGAGGCAAGTCTGGGCAAGGCTCGCCCAGGGCAGAGCAGCCTCGCGCCAGCAACTCTGCCAGATCGGGCCTCTGAGCAGAGCTGGAGCTCTGCCGTCCTGGAGGCGCACTCGGCTCCAGCCAAGTAGGGCTTGAGCCAAACGGGGCTGGGCTGCCTCTTCTTCCCTCGAGGAGGCTCACCTCCCCGCCAGCTGTTCACTCGCCTTCCAGGTGGGGGTGCTCTGCGCCTCCTGCAGGTCTTGGCTCAGGGGCTGCTTGCCCTGAACTGCGGCTGCGGGCGGGAGCCCAGGCACGCACGGGCAGGCCCCAACCAGCTGCACACGTCTCTGCTGGGGAGGAGAGCGCTAGGGAAGCTACGTGCGTGAGGCAGCTGCTGGGCGCCCAGGGAGTCAGCCTCCGGGTGTGCGGGGCTGCAGACCCCAGCCAGGGGCCCTGGGAGCCTGGTGCACTCCGTGCGGCGCTGAGTCTGGGCGGCCAAGCAACCGCTGGAGGAGCCCTGCACTGGACCTTCCCTTCCCTCGCACAGAGCTCTTCCTGCTGGAGCCCTTGGCAGTGTGCAAGCCACCGGCCCCTAAGCCCTCCCCAAGGACGCCTGGGGCCTAGGTGCAAAGGCAAGGCAGGAGCGGAGCTGAGGCCAGGAAGACGCCAGTGGCGTCTCCCAGCCTCGCGCAGCCTGCTTCTTCCTGGGCAGGAAGCCTATTAGCGAGGAAAGTCTGGGCAAGGCTCACCCAGGGCAGAGCAGCCTCGCACCAGCAACTCTGCCAGATCGGGCCTCTGAGCAGAGCTGGAGCTCTGCCGTCCTGGAGGCGCACTCGGCTCCAGCCAAGTAGGGCTTGAGCCAAACGAGGCTGGGCTGCCTCTTCTTCCCTCGAGGAGGCTCGCCTCCCCGCCAGCTGTTCACTCGACTTCCAGGTGGGGGCGCTCTGCGCATCCTGCAGATCTTGGCTCAGGGGCTGCTTGCCCTGAGCTGAGGCTGTGGGCGGGAGCCCTGGCACGCAGGGGCAGGCCCCAACCAGCTGCACACGTCTCTGCTGGGGAGTAGAGCGCTAGGGAAGCTACGTGTGTGAGGCAGCTGCTGGGCGCCCAGGGAGTCAGCCTCCGGGTGTGCGGGGCTGCAGACCCCAGCCAGGGGCCCTGGGAGCCTGGTGCACTCCGTGCGGCGCTGAGCCGGGGCGGCCAAGCAACCGCTGGAGGAGCCCTGCACTGGCCCTTCCCTTCCCTCGCACAGAGCTCTTCCTGCTGGAGCCCTTGGCAGTGTGCAAGCCACCGGCCCCTAAGCCCTCCCCAAGGACGCCTGGGGCCTAGGTGCAAAGGCAAGGCAGGAGCAGAGCTGAGGCCAGGAAGGCGCCAGTGGCGTCTCCCAGCCTCGCGCAGCCTGCTCCTTCCTGGGCAGGAAGCCTAGCAGCGAGACAAGTCTGGGCAAGGCTCGCCCAGGGCAGAGCAGCCTCGCGCCAGCGACTCTGCCATATCGGGCCTCTGAGCAGAGCTGGAGCTCTGCCCTCTTGGAGGCGCACTCGAATCCAGCCAAGTAGGGCTTGAGCCAAACGGGGCTGGGCTGCCTCTTCTTCCCTCGAGGAGGCTCGCCTCCCCGCCAGCTGTTCACTGGGCTTCCAGGTGGGGGTGCTCTGCGCCTCCTGCAGGTCTTGGCTCAGGGGCTTCTTTCCCTGAGCTGGGGCTGCGGGCGGGAGCCCAGGCACGCAGGACCAGGCCCCAAACAGCTGCACACGTCTCTGCTGGGAAGGAGAGCGCTAGGGAAGCTACGTGTGTGAGGCAGCTGCTGGGCGCCCAGCGAGTCACCTCCAGGTGTGTGGGGATGAAGACCCCAGGCAGGGGCCCTGGGAGCCTGGTGCTCTCCGTGCGGCGCTGAGTCTGGGCGGCCAAGCAACCGCTGGAGGAGCCCTGCACAAGCCCTTCCCTTCCCTCGCACAGAGCTCTTCCTGCTGGAGCCCTTGGCAGTGTGCAAGCCACCGGCCCCGAAGCCCTCCCCAAGGACGCCTGGGGCCTTGGTCCAAAGGCAAGGCAGGAGCGGAGCTGAGGCCAGGAAGGCGCCAGGGGCGTCTCCAAGCCTCGCGCAGCCTGCTCCTTCCTGGGCAGGAAGCCTAGCAGCGAGGCAAGTCTGGGCAAGGCTCGCCCAGGGCAGAGCAGCCTCGTGCCAGCAACTCTGCCAGATCAGGCCTCTGAGCAGAGCAGGAGCTCTGCCCTCCTGGAGGCGCACTCGGATCCAGCCAAGTAGGGCTTGAGCCAAACGAGGCTGGGCTGCCTCTTCTTCCCTCGAGGAGGCTCGCCTCCCCGCCAGCTGTTCACTCGGCTTCCTGGTGGGGGCGCTGTGCGCCTCCTGCAGGTCTTGGCTCAGGGGCTGCTTGCCCTGAGCTGGGGCTGCGGGCGGGAGCCCATGCACGCAGGGGCAGGCCCCAACCAGCTGCACACGTCTCTGCTGGAAAGGAGAGTGCTAGGAAAGCTACGTGTGTGAGGCAGCTGCTGGGCGCCCAGGGAGTCAGCCTCCGGGTGTGCGGGGCTGCAGACACCAGCCAGGGGCCCTGGGAGCCTGGTGCTCTCCGTGCGGCGCTGAGTCTGGGCGGCCAAGCAACCGCTGGAGGAGCCCTGCACTAGCCCTTCCCTTCCCTCGCACAGAGCTCTTCCTGCTGGAGCCCATTGGCAGTGTGCAAACCACCGGCCCCTAAGCCCTCCCCAAGGACGCCTGGGGCCTAGGTGCAAAGGCAAGGCAGGAGCGGAGCTGAGGCCAGGAAGGCGCCAGTGGCGTCTCCCAGCCTCGCGCAGCCTGCTCCTTCCTGGGCCGGAAGCCTAGCAGCGAGGCAAGTCTGGGCAAGGCAGCCCAGGGCAGAGCAGCCTCGTGCCAGCAACTCTGCCAGATCAGGCCTCTGAGCAGAGCAGGAGCTCTGCCCTCCTGGAGGCGCACTCGGCTCCAGCCAAGTAGGGCTTGAGCCAAACGGGGCTGGGCTGCCTCTTCTTCCCTCGAGGAGGCTCGCCTCCCCGCCAGCTGTTCACTCGGCTTCCTGGTGGGGGCGCTCTGCGCCTCCTGCAGGTCTTGGCTCAGGGGCTGCTTGCCCTGAGCTGGGGCTGCGGGCGGGAGCCCAGGCACGCAGGGGCAGGCCCCAACCTGCTGCACACGTTTCTGTTGGGGAGGAGAGCGCTAGGGAAGCTACATGTGTGAGGCAGCTGCTGGGCACCCAGGGAGTCAGCCTCAGGGTGTGCGGGGCTGCAGACCCCAGCCAGGGGCCCTGGGAGCCCCGTGCTCTCCGTGCGGCGCTGAGTCTGGGCGGCCAAGCAACTGCTTGAGGAGCCCTGCACTAGCCCTTCCCTTCCCTCGCACAGAGCTTTTCCTGCTGGAGCCCTTGGCAGTGTGCAAGCCACCGGCCCCTAAGCCCTCCCCAAGGACGCCTGGGGCCTAGGTGCAAAGGCAAGGCAGGAGCGGAGCTGAGGCCAGGAAGGCGCCAGTGGCGTCTCCCAGCCTCGCGCAGCCTGCTCCTTCCTGGGCAGGAAGCCTAGCAGCGAGACAAGTCTGGGCAAGGCTCGCCCAGGGCAGAGCAGACTCGCGCCAGCAACTCTGCCAGATCGGGCCTCTGAGCAGAGCTGGAGCTCTGCCCTCTTGGAGGCGCACTCGACTCCAGCCAAGTAGGGCTTGAGCCAAACGAGGCTGGGCTGCCTCTTCTTCCCTCGAGGAGGCTCGCCACCCCTCCAGCTCTTCACTCGGCTTCCAGGTGGGGGCGCTCTGCGCTTCCTGCTGGTCTTGGCTCAGGGGCTGCTTGCCCTGAGCTGGGGCTGCGGGCGGGAGCCCAGGCACGCAGGGGCAGGCCCCAACCAGCTGCACACGTCTCTGCTGACAAGGAGAGCGCTAGGAAAGCTACGTGTGTGAGGCAGATGCTGGGCGCCCAGGGAGTCAGCCTCCGGGTGTGCGGGGCTGCAGACCCTAGCCAGGGGCCCTGGGAGCCCCGTGCTCTCCGTGCGGGGCTGAGTCTGGGCGGCCAAGCAACCGCTGGAGGAGCCCTGCACTAGCCCTTCCCTTCCTTCGCACAGAGCTCTTCCTGCTGGAGCCCTTGGCAGTGTGCAAGCCACCGGCCCCTAAGCCCTCCCCAAGGACGCCTGGGGCCTAGGTGCAAAGGCAAGGCAGGAGCGGAGCTGAGGCCAGGAAGGCGCCAGTGGCGTCTCCCAGCCTCGCGCAGCCTGCTCCTTCCTGGGCAGGAAGCCTAGCAGCGAGGCAAGTCTGGGCAAGGCTCGCCCAGGGCAGAGCAGCCTCACTCCAGCAACTCTGCCAGATCGGGCCTCTGAGCAGAGCTGGAGCTCTGCTGTCCTGGAGGAGCACTCGGCTCCAGCCAAGTAGGGCTTGAGCCAAACGGGGCTGGGCTGCCTCTTCTTCCCTCGAGGAGGCTCGCCACCCCGCCAGCTCTTCACTCGGCTTCCAGGTGGGGGCGCTCTGCGCCTCCTGCAGGTCTTGGCTCAGGGGCTGCTTGCCCTGAGCTGCGGCTGTGGGCGGGAACCCAGGCACGCAGGGGCAGGCCCCAACCAGCTGCACACGTCTCTGCTGCGGAGGAGAGCGCTAGGGAAGCTACGTGTGTGAGGCAGCTGCTGGGCGCCCAGGGAGTCAGCCTCCGGGTGTGCGGGACTGCAGACCCCAGCCAGGGGCCCTGGGAGCCTGGTGCTCTCCGTGCGGCGCTGAGTCTGGGCGGCCAAGCAACCGCTGGAGGAGCCCTGCACTAGCCCTTCCCTTCCCTCGCACAGAGCTCTTCCTGCTGGAGCCCTTGGCAGTGTGCAAGCCACCGGCCCCTAAGCCCTCCCCAAGGACGCCTGGGGCCTAGGTGCAAAGGCAAGGCAGGAGCGGAGCTGAGGCCAGGAAGGCGCCAGTGGCGTCTCCCAGCCTCGCGCAGCCTGCTCCTTCCTGGGCAGGAAGCCTAGCAGCGAGGCAAGTGTGGGCAAGGCTCGCCCAGGGCAGAGCAGCCTCGCGCCAGCAACTCTGCCAGATCGGGCCTCTGAGCAGAGCTGGAGCTCTGCCGTCCTGGAGGCGCACTCGGCTCCAGCCAAGTAGGGCTTGAGCCAAACGATGCTGGGCTGCCTCTTCTTCCCTCGAGGAGGCTCGCCTCCCCGCCAGCTGTTCACTCGGCTTCCAGGTGGGGGCGCTCTGCGCCTCCTGCAGGTCTTGGCTCAGGGGCTGCTTGCCCTGAGCTGGGGCTGTGGGCGGGAGCCCAGGCACGCAGGGGCAGGCCCGAACCACCTGCACACATCTCTGCTGGGGAGGAGAGCGCTAGGGAAGCTACGTGTGTGAGGCAGCTGCTGGGCGCCCAGGGAGTCAGCTTCCGGGTGTGCGGGGCTGCAGACCCCAGCCAGGGGCCCTGGGAGCCTGGTGCACTCCGTGCGGCGCTGAGTCTGGGCGGCCAAGCAACTGCTGGAGGATCCCTGCACTGGCCCTTCCCTTCCCTCGCACAGAGTTCTTCCTGCAGCAGCCCATGGTAGTGTGCAAGACACCGGCCCATAAGCCCTCCCCAAGGACGCCTGGGGCCTAGGTGCAAAGGCAAGGCAGGAGCGGAGCTGAGGCCAGGAAGGCGCCAGTGGCGTCTCCCAGCCTCGCGGAGCCTGCTCCTTCCTGGGCAGGAAGCCTAGCAGCGAGGCAAGTCTGGGCAAGGCTCGCCCAGGGCAGAGCAGCCTCGCGCCAGCAACTCTGCCAGATCGGGCCTCTGAGCAGAGCTGGAGCTCTGCCGTCCTGGAGGCGCACTCAGCTCCAGCCAAGTAGGGCTTGAGCCAAACGAGGCTGGGCTGCCTCTTCTTCCCTCGAGGAGGCTCGCCTCCCCGCCAGCTGTTCACTCGACTTCCAGGTGGGGGCGCTCTGCGCCTCCTGCAGGTCTTGGCTCAGGGGCTGCTTGCCCTGAGCTGGGGCTGTGGGCGGGAGCCCAGACACGCAGGGGCTGGCCCCAACCAGCTGCACACGTCTCTGCTGGGCAGGAGAGTGCTAGGGAAGCTACGTGTGTGAGGCAGCTGCTGGGCGCCCAGGGAGTCAGCCTCCGGGTGTGCGGGGCTGCAGAACCCAGCCAGGGGCCCTGGGAGCCTGGTGCACCGCGTGCGGTGCTGAGCCTGGGCGACCAAGCAACCGCTAGAGGAGCCCTGCACTGGCCCTTCCATTCCCTCGCACAGAGCTCTTCCTGCTGGAGCCCTTGGCAGTGTGCAAGCCACCGGCCCCTAAGCCCTCCCCAAGGACGCCTGGGACCTAGGTCCAAAGGCAAGGCAGGAGCGGAGCTGAGGCCAGGAAGGCGCCAGTGGCGTCTCCCAGCCTCGCGCAGCCTGCTCCTTCCTGGGCAGGAAGCCTAGCAGCGAGGCAAGTCTGGGCAAGGCTCTCCCAGGGCAGAGCAGCCTCGCGCCAGCAACTCTGCCAGATCGGGCCTCTGAGCAGAGCTGGAGCTCTGCCGTCCTGGAGGCGCACTCAGCTCCAGCCAAGTAGGGCTTGAGCCAAACGAGGCTGGGCTGCCTCTTCTTCCCTCGAGAGGCTCGCCTCCCCGCCAGCTGTTCACTCGACTTCCAGGTGGGGGCGCTCTGCGCATCCTGCAGGTCTTGGCTCAGGGGCTGCTTGCCCTGAGCTGAGGCTGTGGGCGGGAGCCCTGGCACGCAGGGGCAGGCCCCAACCAGCTGCACACGTCTCTGCTGGGGAGTAGAGCGCTAGGGAAGCTACGTGTGTGAGGCAGCTGCTGGGCGCCCAGGGAGTCAGCCTCCGGTTGTGCGGGGCTGCAGACCCCAGCCAGGGGCCCTGGGAGCCTGGTGCACTCCGTGCGGCGCTGAGCCTGGGCGGCCAAGCAACCGCTGGAGGAGCCCTGCACTGGCCCTTCCCTTCCCTCACACAGAGCTCTTCCTGCTGGAGCCCTTGGCAGTGTGCAAGGCACCGGCCCCTAAGCCCTGCCCAAGGACGCCTGGGGCCTAGGTGCAAAGGCAAGGCAGGAGCGGAGCTGAGGCCAGGAAGGCGCCAGTGGCGTCTCCCAGCCTCGCGCAGCCTGCTCCTTCCTGGGCAGGAAGCCTAGCAGCGAGGCAAGTCTGGGCAAGGCTCGCCCAGGGCAGAGCAGCCTCGCGCCAGCAACTCTGGCAGATCGGGCCTCTGAGCAGAGCTGGAGCTCTGCCGTCCTGGAGGCGCACTCGGCTCAAGCCAAGTAGGGCTTGAGCCAAACGAGGCTGGGCGGCCTCTTCTTTCCTCGAGGAGGCTCGCCTCCCCACCAGCTGTTCACTCGGCTTCCAGGTGGGGGCGCTCTGCGCCTCCTGCAGGTCTTGGCTCAGGGGCTGCTTGCCCTGAGCTGGGGCTGTGGGCGGGAGCCCAGACACGCAGGGGCTGGCCCCAACCAGCTGAACACGTCTCTGCTGGGGAGGAGAGTGCTAGGGAAGCTACGTGTGTGAGGCAGCTGCTGGGCGCCCAGGGAGTCACCCTTCGGGTGTGCGGGGCTGCAGACCCCAGCCAGGGGCCCTGGGAGCCTGGTGCACTCCGTGCGGCGCTGAGTCTGGGCGGCCAAACAACCGCTGCAGGAGCCCTGCACTGTCCCTTCCCTTCCCTCGCACAGAGCTCTTCCTGCTGGAGCCCTTGGCAGTGTGCAAGCCACCGGCCCCTAAGCCCTCCCCAAGGACGCCTGGGGCCTAGGTGCAAAGGCAAGGCAGGAGCGGAGCTGAGGCCAGGAAGGCGCCAGTGGCGTCTCCCAGCCTTGCACAGCCTGCTCCTTCCTGGGCAGGAAGCCTAGCAGCGAGGCAAGTCTGGGCAAGGCTCGCCCAGGGCAGAGCAGCCTCGCGCCAGCAACTCTGCCAGATCGGGCCTCTGAGTAGAGCTGGAGCTCTGCCGTCCTGGAGGCGCACTCGGCTCCAGCCAAGTAGGGCTTGAGCCAGACGAGGCTGGGCTGCCTCTTCTTCCCTCGAGGAGGCTCGCCTCCCCGCCAGCTGTTCACTCGGCTTCCAGGTGGGGGCGCTCTGCGCCTCCTGCAGGTCCTGGCTAAGGGGCTGCTTGCCCTGAGCTGGGGCTGTGGGCGGGAGCCCAGGCACGCAGGGGCAGGCCCCAACCAGCTGCACACGTCTCTGCTGTGGAGGAGAGCGCTAGGGAAGCTACGTGTGTGAGGCAGCTGCTGGGCGCCCAGGGAGTCAGCCTCCGGGTGTGCGAGGCTGCAGACCCCAGCCAGGGGCCCTGGGAGCCTGGTGCACCCTGTGCGGCGCTGATCCTGGGCGGCCAAGCAACCGCTAGAGGAGCCCTGCACTGGCCCTTCCATTCCCTCGCACAGAGCTCTTCCTGCTGGAGCCCTTGGCAGTGTGCAAGCCACCGGCCCCTAAGCCCTCCCCAAGGACGCCTGGGGCCTAGGTGCAAAGGCAAGGCAGGAGCGGAGCTGAGGCCAGGAAGGCGCCAGTGGCGTCTCCCAGCCTCGCGCAGCCTGCTCCTTCCTGGGCAGGAATCCTAGCAGCGAGGCAAGTCTGGGCAAGGCTCGCCCAGGGCAGAGCAGCCTCGCGCCAGCAACTCTGCCAGATCGGGCCTCTGAGCAGAGCTGGAGCTCAGCCGTCCTAGAGGCGCACTCGGCTCCAGCCAAGTAGGGCTTGAGTCAAACGAGGCTGGGCGGCCTCTTTTTTCCTCGAGGAGGCTCGCCTCCCCGAAAGCTGTTCACTCGGCTTCCAGGTGGGGGCGCTCTGCGCCTCCTGCAGGTCTCGGCTCAGGGGCTGCTTGCCCTGAGCTGGGGCTGTGGGCGGGAGCCCAGACACGCAGGGGCTGGCCCCAACCAGCTGCACAAGTCTCTGCTGGGGAGGAGAGTGCTAGGGAAGCTACGTGTGTGAGGCAGCTGCTGGGCGCCCAGGGAGTCAGCCTCCGGGTGTGCGGGGCGGCAGACCCCAGCCAGGGGCCCTGGGAGCCTGGTGCACTACGTGTGGCCCTGAGCCTGGGCGGCCAAGCAACCGCTGGAGGAGCCCTGCACTGTTCCTTCCCTTCCCTCGCACAGAGCTCTTCCTGCTGGAGCTCTTGGCAGTGTGCAAGCCACCGGCCCCTAAGCCATCCCCAAAGACACCTGGGGCCTAGGTGCAAAGGCAAGGCAGGAGCGGAGCTGAGGCCAGGAAGACGCCAGTGGCGTCTCCCAGCCTCGCGCAGCCTGCTCCTTCCTGGGCAGGAAGCCTAGCAGCGAGGCAAGTCTGGGCAAGGCTCGCCCAGGGCAGAGCAGCCTCGCGCCAGCAACTCTGCCAGATCGGGCCTCTGAGCAGAGCTGGAGCTCTGCCGTCCTGGAGGCGCACTCGGCTCCAGCCACGTAGGGCTTGAGCCAAACGGGGCTGGGCTGCCTCTTCTTCCCTCGAGGAGGCTCGCCTCCCCGCCAGCTGTTCACTCGCCTTCCAGGTGGGGGTGCTCTGCGCCTCCTGCAGGTCTTGGCTCAGGGGCTGCTTGCCCTGAACTGTGGCTGCGGGCGGGAGCCCAGTCACGCAGGGGCAGGCCCCAACCAGCTGCACACGTCTCTGCTGTGGAGGAGAGCGTTAGGGAAGCTACGTGTGTGAGGCAGCTGCTGGGCGCCCAGGGAGTCAGCCTCCTGGTGTGCGGGGCTGCAGAACCCAGCCAGGGGCCCTGGGAGCCTGGTGCACCGCGTGCGGTGCTGAGCCTGGGCGACCAAGCAACCGCTAGAGGAGCCCTGCACTGGCCCTTCCATTCCCTCGCACAGAGCTCTTCCTGCTGGAGCCCTTGGCAGTGTGCAAGCCACCGGCCCCTAAGCCCTCCCCAAGGACGCCTGGGACCTAGGTCCAAAGGCAAGGCAGGAGCGGAGCTGAGGCCAGGAAGGCGCCAGTGGCGTCTCCCAGCCTCGCGCAGCCTGCTCCTTCCTGGGCAGGAAGCCTAGCAGCGAGGCAAGTCTGGGCAAGGCTCGCCCAGGGCAGAGCAGCCTCGCGCCAGCAACTCTGCCAGATCGGGCCTCTGAGCAGAGCTGGAGCTCTGCCGTCCTGGAGGCGCACTCAGCTCCAGCCAAGTAGGGCTTGAGCCAAACGAGGCTGGGCTGCCTCTTCTTCCCTCGAGAGGCTCGCCTCCCCGCCAGCTGTTCACTCGACTTCCAGGTGGGGGCGCTCTGCGCATCCTGCAGGTCTTGGCTCAGGGGCTGCTTGCCCTGAGCTGAGGCTGTGGGCGGGAGCCCTGGCACGCAGGGGCAGGCCCCAACCAGCTGCACACGTCTCTGCTGGGGAGTAGAGCGCTAGGGAAGCTACGTGTGTGAGGCAGCTGCTGGGCGCCCAGGGAGTCAGCCTCCGGTTGTGCGGGGCTGCAGACCCCAGCCAGGGGCCCTGGGAGCCTGGTGCACTCCGTGCGGCGCTGAGCCTGGGCGGCCAAGCAACCGCTGGAGGAGCCCTGCACTGGCCCTTCCCTTCCCTCACACAGAGCTCTTCCTGCTGGAGCCCTTGGCAGTGTGCAAGGCACCGGCCCCTAAGCCCTGCCCAAGGACGCCTGGGGCCTAGGTGCAAAGGCAAGGCAGGAGCGGAGCTGAGGCCAGGAAGGCGCCAGTGGCGTCTCCCAGCCTCGCGCAGCCTGCTCCTTCCTGGGCAGGAAGCCTAGCAGCGAGGCAAGTCTCGGCAAGGCTCGCCCAGGGCAGAGCAGCCTCGCGCCAGCAACTCTGGCAGATCGGGCCTCTGAGCAGAGCTGGAGCTCTGCCGTCCTGGAGGCGCACTCGGCTCAAGCCAAGTAGGGCTTGAGCCAAACGAGGCTGGGCGGCCTCTTCTTTCCTCGAGGAGGCTCGCCTCCCCACCAGCTGTTCACTCGGCTTCCAGGTGGGGGCGCTCTGCGCCTCCTGCAGGTCTTGGCTCAGGGGCTGCTTGCCCTGAGCTGGGGCTGTGGGCGGGAGCCCAGACACGCAGGGGCTGGCCCCAACCAGCTGAACACGTCTCTGCTGGGGAGGAGAGTGCTAGGGAAGCTACGTGTGTGAGGCAGCTGCTGGGCGCCCAGGGAGTCACCCTTCGGGTGTGCGGGGCTGCAGACCCCAGCCAGGGGCCCTGGGAGCCTGGTGCACTCCGTGCGGCGCTGAGTCTGGGCGGCCAAACAACCGCTGCAGGAGCCCTGCACTGTCCCTTCCCTTCCCTCGCACAGAGCTCTTCCTGCTGGAGCCCTTGGCAGTGTGCAAGCCACCGGCCCCTAAGCCCTCCCCAAGGACGCCTGGGGCCTAGGTGCAAAGGCAAGGCAGGAGCGGAGCTGAGGCCAGGAAGGCGCCAGTGGCGTCTCCCAGCCTTGCACAGCCTGCTCCTTCCTGGGCAGGAAGCCTAGCAGCGAGGCAAGTCTGGGCAAGGCTCGCCCAGGGCAGAGCAGCCTCGCGCCAGCAACTCTGCCAGATCGGGCCTCTGAGTAGAGCTGGAGCTCTGCCGTCCTGGAGGCGCACTCGGCTCCAGCCAAGTAGGGCTTGAGCCAGACGAGGCTGGGCTGCCTCTTCTTCCCTCGAGGAGGCTCGCCTCCCCGCCAGCTGTTCACTCGGCTTCCAGGTGGGGGCGCTCTGCGCCTCCTGCAGGTCCTGGCTAAGGGGCTGCTTGCCCTGAGCTGGGGCTGTGGGCGGGAGCCCAGGCACGCAGGGGCAGGCCCCAACCAGCTGCACACGTCTCTGCTGTGGAGGAGAGCGCTAGGGAAGCTACGTGTGTGAGGCAGCTGCTGGGCGCCCAGGGAGTCAGCCTCCGGGTGTGCGAGGCTGCAGACCCCAGCCAGGGGCCCTGGGAGCCTGGTGCACCCTGTGCGGCGCTGATCCTGGGCGGCCAAGCAACCGCTAGAGGAGCCCTGCACTGGCCCTTCCATTCCCTCGCACAGAGCTCTTCCTGCTGGAGCCCTTGGCAGTGTGCAAGCCACCGGCCCCTAAGCCCTCCCCAAGGACGCCTGGGGCCTAGGTGCAAAGGCAAGGCAGGAGCGGAGCTGAGGCCAGGAAGGCGCCAGTGGCGTCTCCCAGCCTCGCGCAGCCTGCTCCTTCCTGGGCAGGAATCCTAGCAGCGAGGCAAGTCTGGGCAAGGCTCGCCCAGGGCAGAGCAGCCTCGCGCCAGCAACTCTGCCAGATCGGGCCTCTGAGCAGAGCTGGAGCTCAGCCGTCCTAGAGGCGCACTCGGCTCCAGCCAAGTAGGGCTTGAGTCAAACGAGGCTGGGCGGCCTCTTTTTTCCTCGAGGAGGCTCGCCTCCCCGAAAGCTGTTCACTCGGCTTCCAGGTGGGGGCGCTCTGCGCCTCCTGCAGGTCTCGGCTCAGGGGCTGCTTGCCCTGAGCTGGGGCTGTGGGCGGGAGCCCAGACACGCAGGGGCTGGCCCCAACCAGCTGCACACGTCTCTGCTGGGGAGGAGAGTGCTAGGGAAGCTACGTGTGTGAGGCAGCTGCTGGGCGCCCAGGGAGTCAGCCTCCGGGTGTGCGGGGCGGCAGACCCCAGCCAGGGGCCCTGGGAGCCTGGTGCACTACGTGTGGCCCTGAGCCTGGGCGGCCAAGCAACCGCTGGAGGAGCCCTGCACTGTTCCTTCCCTTCCCTCGCACAGAGCTCTTCCTGCTGGAGCTCTTGGCAGTGTGCAAGCCACCGGCCCCTAAGCCATCCCCAAAGACACCTGGGGCCTAGGTGCAAAGGCAAGGCAGGAGCGGAGCTGAGGCCAGGAAGACGCCAGTGGCGTCTCCCAGCCTCGCGCAGCCTGCTCCTTCCTGGGCAGGAAGCCTAGCAGCGAGGCAAGTCTGGGCAAGGCTCGCCCAGGGCAGAGCAGCCTCGCGCCAGCAACTCTGCCAGATCGGGCCTCTGAGCAGAGCTGGAGCTCTGCCGTCCTGGAGGCGCACTCGGCTCCAGCCACGTAGGGCTTGAGCCAAACGGGGCTGGGCTGCCTCTTCTTCCCTCGAGGAGGCTCGCCTCCCCGCCAGCTGTTCACTCGCCTTCCAGGTGGGGGTGCTCTGCGCCTCCTGCAGGTCTTGGCTCAGGGGCTGCTTGCCCTGAACTGTGGCTGCGGGCGGGAGCCCAGTCACGCAGGGGCAGGCCCCAACCAGCTGCACACGTCTCTGCTGTGGAGGAGAGCGTTAGGGAAGCTACGTGTGTGAGGCAGCTGCTGGGCGCCCAGGGAGTCAGCCTCCTGGTGTGCGGGGCTGCAGAACCCAGCCAGGGGCCCTGGGAGCCTGGTGCACCGCGTGCGGTGCTGAGCCTGGGCGACCAAGCAACCGCTAGAGGAGCCCTGCACTGGCCCTTCCATTCCCTCGCACAGAGCTCTTCCTGCTGGAGCCCTTGGCAGTGTGCAAGCCACCGGCCCCTAAGCCCTCCCCAAGGACGCCTGGGACCTAGGTCCAAAGGCAAGGCAGGAGCGGAGCTGAGGCCAGGAAGGCGCCAGTGGCGTCTCCCAGCCTCGCGCAGCCTGCTCCTTCCTGGGCAGGAAGCCTAGCAGCGAGGCAAGTCTGGGCAAGGCTCGCCCAGGGCAGAGCAGCCTCGCGCCAGCAACTCTGCCAGATCGGGCCTCTGAGCAGAGCTGGAGCTCTGCCGTCCTGGAGGCGCACTCAGCTCCAGCCAAGTAGGGCTTGAGCCAAACGAGGCTGGGCTGCCTCTTCTTCCCTCGAGAGGCTCGCCTCCCCGCCAGCTGTTCACTCGACTTCCAGGTGGGGGCGCTCTGCGCATCCTGCAGGTCTTGGCTCAGGGGCTGCTTGCCCTGAGCTGAGGCTGTGGGCGGGAGCCCTGGCACGCAGGGGCAGGCCCCAACCAGCTGCACACGTCTCTGCTGGGGAGTAGAGCGCTAGGGAAGCTACGTGTGTGAGGCAGCTGCTGGGCGCCCAGGGAGTCAGCCTCCGGTTGTGCGGGGCTGCAGACCCCAGCCAGGGGCCCTGGGAGCCTGGTGCACTCCGTGCGGCGCTGAGCCTGGGCGGCCAAGCAACCGCTGGAGGAGCCCTGCACTGGCCCTTCCCTTCCCTCACACAGAGCTCTTCCTGCTGGAGCCCTTGGCAGTGTGCAAGGCACCGGCCCCTAAGCCCTGCCCAAGGACGCCTGGGGCCTAGGTGCACAGGCAAGGCAGGAGCGGAGCTGAGGCCAGGAAGGCGCCAGTGGCGTCTCCCAGCCTCGCGCAGCCTGCTCCTTCCTGGGCAGGAAGCCTAGCAGCGAGGCAAGTCTGGGCAAGGCTCGCCCAGGGCAGAGCAGCCTCGCGCCAGCAACTCTGGCAGATCGGGCCTCTGAGCAGAGCTGGAGCTCTGCCGTCCTGGAGGCGCACTCGGCTCAAGCCAAGTAGGGCTTGAGCCAAACGAGGCTGGGCGGCCTCTTCTTTCCTCGAGGAGGCTCGCCTCCCCACCAGCTGTTCACTCGGCTTCCAGGTGGGGGCGCTCTGCGCCTCCTGCAGGTCTTGGCTCAGGGGCTGCTTGCCCTGAGCTGGGGCTGTGGGCGGGAGCCCAGACACGCAGGGGCTGGCCCCAACCAGCTGAACACGTCTCTGCTGGGGAGGAGAGTGCTAGGGAAGCTACGTGTGTGAGGCAGCTGCTGGGCGCCCAGGGAGTCACCCTTCGGGTGTGCGGGGCTGCAGACCCCAGCCAGGGGCCCTGGGAGCCTGGTGCACTCCGTGCGGCGCTGAGTCTGGGCGGCCAAACAACCGCTGCAGGAGCCCTGCACTGTCCCTTCCCTTCCCTCGCACAGAGCTCTTCCTGCTGGAGCCCTTGGCAGTGTGCAAGCCACCGGCCCCTAAGCCCTCCCCAAGGACGCCTGGGGCCTAGGTGCAAAGGCAAGGCAGGAGCGGAGCTGAGGCCAGGAAGGCGCCAGTGGCGTCTCCCAGCCTTGCACAGCCTGCTCCTTCCTGGGCAGGAAGCCTAGCAGCGAGGCAAGTCTGGGCAAGGCTCGCCCAGGGCAGAGCAGCCTCGCGCCAG
The DNA here is from genome assembly GCF_042477335.2 of Ovis canadensis. Lineage (NCBI taxonomy): Eukaryota > Metazoa > Chordata > Mammalia > Artiodactyla > Bovidae > Ovis > Ovis canadensis. Next base: position 1,077,016 of record NC_091262.1, on the reverse strand, counting down.
CAACTCTGCCAGATCGGGCCTCTGAGTAGAGCTGGAGCTCTGCCGTCCTGGAGGCGCACTCGGCTCCAGCCAAGTAGGGCTTGAGCCAGACGAGGCTGGGCTGCCTCTTCTTCCCTCGAGGAGGCTCGCCTCCCCGCCAGCTGTTCACTCGGCTTCCAGGTGGGGGCGCTCTGCGCCTCCTGCAGGTCTTGGCTCAGGGGCTGCTTGCCCTGAGCTGGGGCTGTGGGCGGGAGCCCAGGCACGCAGGGGCAGGCCCGAACCACCTGCACACATCTCTGCTGGGGAGGAGAGCGCTAGGGAAGCTACGTGTGTGAGGCACCTGCTGGGCGCCCAGGGAGTCAGCCTCCGGGTGTGCGGGGCTGCAGACCCCAGCCAGGGGCCCTGGGAGTCTGGTGCACTCCGTGCGGCGCTGAGTCTGGGCGGCCAAGCAACTGCTGGAGGAGCCCTGCACTGGCCCTTCCCTTCCCTCGCACAGAGTTCTTCCTGCAGCAGCCCATGGCAGTGTGCAAGCCACCGGCCCATAAGCCCTCCCCAAGGACGCCTGGGGCCTAGGTGCAAAGGCAAGGCAGGAGCGGAGCTGAGGCCAGGAAGGCGCCAGTGGCGTCTCCCAGCCTCGCGGAGCCTGCTCCTTCCTGGGCAGGAAGCCTAGCAGCGAGGCAAGTCTGGGCAAGGCTCGCCCAGGGCAGAGCAGCCTCGCGCCAGCAACTCTGCCAGATCGGGCCTCTGAGCAGAGCTGGAGCTCTGCCGTCCTGGAGGCGCACTCAGCTCCAGCCAAGTAGGGCTTGAGCCAAACGAGGCTGGGCTGCCTCTTCTTCCCTCGAGGAGGCTCGCCTCCCCGCCAGCTGTTCACTCGACTTCCAGGTGGGGGCGCTCTGCGCCTCCTGCAGGTCTTGGCTCAGGGGCTGCTTGCCCTGAGCTGGGGCTGTGGGCGGGAGCCCAGACACGCAGGGGCTGGCCCCAACCAGCTGCACACGTCTCTGCTGGGGAGGAGAGTGCTAGGGAAGCTACGTGTGTGAGGCAGCTGCTGGGCGCCCAGGGAGTCAGCCTCCGTGTGTGCGGGGCGGCAGACCCCAGCCAGGGGCCCTGGGAGCCTGGTGCACTCCGTGCGGCCCTGAGCCTGGGCGGCCAAGCAACCGCTGGAGGAGCCCTGCACTGTTCCTTCCCTTCCCTCGCACAGAGCTCTTCCTGCTGGAGCTCTTGGCAGTGTGCAAGCCACCGGCCCCTAACCCATCCCCAAAGACGCCTGGGGCCTAGGTGCAAAGGCAAGGCAGGAGCGGAGCTGAGGCCAGGAAGACGCCAGTGGCGTCTCCCAGCCTCGCGCAGACTGCTCCTTCCTGGGCAGGAAGCCTAGCAGCGAGGCAAGTCTGGGCAAGGCTCGCCCAGGGCAGAGCAGCCTCGCGTCAGCAACTCTGCCAGATCGGGCCTCTGAGCAGAGCTGGAGCTCTGCCGTCCTGGAGGCGCACTCGGCTCCAGCCACGTAGGGCTTGAGCCAAACGGGGCTGGGCTGCCTCTTCTTCCCTCGAGGAGGCTCGCCTCCCCGCCAGCTGTTCACTCGCCTTCCAGGTGGGGGTGCTCTGCGCATCCTGCAGGTCTTGGCTCAGGGGCTGCTTGCCCTGAGCTGGGGCTGTGGGCGGGAGCCCAGACACGCAGGGGCTGGCCCCAACCAGCTGAACACGTCTCTGCTGGGCAGGAGAGTGCTAGGGAAGCTACGTGTGTGAGGCAGCTGCTGGGCACCCAGGGAGTCAGCCTCCGGGTGTGCGGGGCTGCAGACCCCAGCCAGGGGCACTGGGAGCCTGGTGCACTCCGTGCGCTCCTGAGCCTGGGCGGCCAAGCAACCGCTGGAGGAGCCCTGCACTGGCCCTTCCCTTCCCTCGCACAGAGCTCTTCCTGCTGGAGCTCTTGGCAGTGTGCAAGCCACCGGCCCCTAACCCATCCCCAAAGACGCCTGGGGCCTAGGTGCAAAGGCAAGGCAGGAGCGGAGCTGAGGCCAGGAAGACGCCAGTGGCGTCTCCCAGCCTCGCGCAGACTGCTCCTTCCTGGGCAGGAAGCCTAGCAGCGAGGCAAGTCTGGGCAAGGCTCGCCCAGGGCAGAGCAGCCTCGCGTCAGCAACTCTGCCAGATCGGGCCTCTGAGCAGAGCTGGAGCTCTGCCGTCCTGGAGGCGCACTCGGCTCCAGCCACGTAGGGCTTGAGCCAAACGGGGCTGGGCTGCCTCTTCTTCCCTCGAGGAGGCTCGCCTCCCCGCCAGCTGTTCACTCGCCTTCCAGGTGGGGGTGCTCTGCGCATCCTGCAGGTCTTGGCTCAGGGGCTGCTTGCCCTGAGCTGGGGCTGTGGGCGGGAGCCCAGACACGCAGGGGCTGGCCCCAACCAGCTGAACACGTCTCTGCTGGGCAGGAGAGTGCTAGGGAAGCTACGTGTGTGAGGCAGCTGCTGGGCACCCAGGGAGTCAGCCTCCGGGTGTGCGGGGCTGCAGACCCCAGCCAGGGGCACTGGGAGCCTGGTGCACTCCGTGCGCTCCTGAGCCTGGGCGGCCAAGCAACCGCTGGAGGAGCCCTGCACTGTCCCTTCCCTTCCCTCGCACAGAGCTCTTCCTGCTAGAGCCCTTGGCAGTGTGCAAGCCACCGGCCCCTAAGCCCTCCCCAAGGACGCCTGGGGCCTAGGTGCAAAGGCAAGGCAGGAGTGGAGCTGAGGCCAGGAAGGCGCCAGTGGCGTCTCCCAGCCTCGCGCAGCCTGCTCCTTCCTGGGCAGGAAGCCTAGCAGCGAGGCAAGTCTGGGCAAGGCTCGCCCAGGGCAGAGCAGCCTCGCGCCAGCAACTCTGCCAGATCGGGCCTCTGAGCAGAGCTGGAGCTCTGCGGTCCTGGAGGCGCACTCGGCTCCAGCCAAGTAGGGCTTGAGCCAAACGGGGCTGGGCTGCCTCTTCTTCCCTCGAGGAGGCTCGCCTCCCCGCCAGCTGTTCACTCGCCTTCCAGGTGGGGGTGCTCTGCGCCTCCTGCAGGTCTTGGCTCAGGGGCTGCTTGCCCTGAATTGCGGCTGCGGGCGGGAGCCCAGGCACGCAGGGGCAGGCCCCAACCAGCTGCACACGTCTCTGCTGGGGAGGAGAGCGCTAGGGAAGCTACGTGCGTGAGGCAGCTACTGGGCGCCCAGGGAGTCAGCCTCCGGGTGTGCGGGGCTGCAGACCCCAGCCAGGGGCCCTGGGAGCCTGGTGCACTCCGTGCGGCGCTAAGTCTGGGCGGCCAAGCAACCGCTGGAGGAGCCCTGCACTGGACCTTCCCTTCCCTCGCACAGAGCTCTTCCTGCTGGAGCCCTTGGCAGTGTGCAAGCCACCGGCCCCTAAGCCCTCCCCAAGGACGCCTGGGGCCTAGGTGCAAAGGCAAGGCAGGAGCGGAGCTGAGGCCAGGAAGACGCCAGTGGCGTCTCCCAGCCTCGCGCAGCCTGCTCCTTCCTGGGCAGGAAGCCTAGCAGCGAGGCAAGTCTGGGCAAGGCTCGCCCAGGGCAGAGCAGCCTGGCGCCAGCAACTCTGCCAGATCGGGCCTCTGAGCAGAGCTGGAGCTCTGCCGTCCTGGAGGCGCACTCAGCTCCAGCCAAGTAGGGCTTGAGCCAAACGAGGCTGGGCTGCCTCTTCTTCCCTCGAGGAGGCTCGCCTCCCCGCCAGCTGTTCACTCGACTTCCAGGTGGGGGCGCTCTGCGCATCCTGCAGGTCTTGGCTCAGGGGCTGCTTGCCCTGAGCTGGGGCTGTGGGCGGGAGCCCAGACACGCAGGGGCTGGCCCCAACCAGCTGAACACGTCTCTGCTGGGCAGGAGAGTGCTAGGGAAGCTACGTGTGTGAGGCAGCTGCTGGGCGCCCAGGGAGTCAGCCTCCGGGTGTGCGGGGCTGCAGACCCCAGCCAGGGGCACTGGGAGCCTGGTGCACTCCGTGCGCTCCTGAGCCTGGGCGGCCAAGCAACCGCTGGAGGAGCCCTGCACTGTCCCTTCCCTTCCCTCGCACAGAGCTCTTCCTGCTGGAGCCCTTGGCAGTGTGCAAGCCACCGGCCCCTAAGCCCTCCCCAAGGACGCCTGGGGCCTAGGTGCAAAGGCAAGGCAGGAGCGGAGCTGAGGCCAGGAAGGCGCCAGTGGCGTCTCCCAGCCTCGCGCAGCCTGCTCCTTCCTGGGCAGGAAGCCTAGCAGCGAGGCAAGTCTGGGCAAGGCTCGCCCAGGGCAGAGCAGCCTCGCGCCAGCAACTCTGCCAGATCGGGCCTCTGAGCAGAGCTGGAGCTCTGCCGTCCTGGAGGCGCACTCGGCTCCAGCCAAGTAGGGCTTGAGCCAAACGGGGCTGGGCTGCCTCTTCTTCCCTCGAGGAGGCTCGCCTCCCCGCCAGCTGTTCACTCGCCTTCCAGGTGGGGGTGCTCTGCGCCTCCTGCAGGTCTTGGCTCAGGGGCTGCTTGCCCTGAACTGCGGCTGCGGGCGGGAGCCCAGGCACGCAGGGGCAGGCCCCAACCAGCTGCACACGTCTCTGCTGGGGAGGAGAGCGCTAGGGAAGCTACGTGCGTGAGGCAGCTGCTGGGCGCCCAGGGAGTCAGCCTCCGGGTGTGCGGGGCTGCAGACCCCAGCCAGGGGCCCTGGGAGCCTGGTGCACTCCGTGCGGCGCTAAGTCTGGGCGGCCAAGCAACCGCTGGAGGAGCCCTGCACTGGACCTTCCCTTCCCTCGCACAGAGCTCTTCCTGCTGGAGCCCTTGGCAGTGTGCAAGCCACCGGCCCCTAAGCCCTCCCCAAGGACGCCTGGGGCCTAGGTGCAAAGGCAAGGCAGGAGCGGAGCTGAGGCCAGGAAGACGCCAGTGGCGTCTCCCAGCCTCGCGCAGCCTGCTTCTTCCTGGGCAGGAAGCCTAGCAGCGAGGAAAGTCTGGGCAAGGCTCACCCAGGGCAGAGCAGCCTCGCACCAGCAACTCTGCCATATCGGGCCTCTGAGCAGAGCTGGAGCTCTGCCGTCCTGGAGGCGCACTCGGCTCCAGCCAAGTAGGGCTTGAGCCAAACGAGGCTGGGCTGCCTCTTCTTCCCTCGAGGAGGCTCGCCTCCCCGCCAGCTGTTCACTCGACTTCCAGGTGGGGGCGCTCTGCGCATCCTGCAGGTCTTGGCTCAGGGGCTGCTTGCCCTGAGCTGAGGCTGTGGGCGGGAGCCCTGGCACACAGGGGCAGGCCCCAACCAGCTGCACACGTCTCTGCTGGGGAGTAGAGCGCTAGGGAAGCTACGTGTGTGAGGCAGCTGCTGGGCGCCCAGGGAGTCAGCCTCCGGGTGTGCGGGGCTGCAGACCCCAGCCAGGGGCCCTGGGAGCCTGGTGCACTCCGTGCGGCGCTGAGCCTGGGCGGCCAAGCAACCGCTGGAGGAGCCCTGCACTGGCCCTTCCCTTCATTCGCACAGAGCTCTTCCTGCTGGAGCCCTTGGCAGTGTGCAAGCCACCGGCCCCTAAGCCCTCCCCAAGGACGCCTGGGGCCTAGGTCCAAAGGCAAGGCAGGAGCGGAGCTGAGGCCAGGAAGGCGCCAGTGGCGTCTCCCAGCCTCGCGCAGCCTGCTCCTTCCTGGGCAGGAAGCCTAGCAGCGAGGCAAGTCTGGGCAAGGCTCGCCCAGGGCAGAGCAGCCTGGCGCCAGCAACTCTGCCAGATCGGGCCTCTGAGCAGAGCTGGAGCTCTGCCGTCCTGGAGGCGCACTCAGCTCCAGCCAAGTAGGGCTTGAGCCAAACGAGGCTGGGCTGCCTCTTCTTCCCTCGAGGAGGCTCGCCTCCCCGCCAGCTGTTCACTCGACTTCCAGGTGGGGGCGCTCTGCGCATCCTGCAGGTCTTGGCTCAGGGGCTGCTTGCCCTGAGCTGGGGCTGTGGGCGGGAGCCCAGACACGCAGGGGTTGGCCCCAACCAGCTGAACACGTCTCAGCTGGGCAGGAGAGTGCTAGGGAAGCTACGTGTGTGAGGCAGCTGCTGGGCGCCCAGGGAGTCAGCCTCCGGGTGTGCGGGGCTGCAGACCCCAGCCAGGGGCACTGGGAGCCTGGTGCACTCCGTGCGCTCCTGAGCCTGGGCGGCCAAGCAACCGCTGGAGGAGCCCTGCACTGTCCCTTCCCTTCCCTCGCACAGAGCTCTTCCTGCTGGAGCCCTTGGCAGTGTGCAAGCCACCGGCCCCTAAGCCCTCCCCAAGGACGCCTGGGGCCTAGGTGCAAAGGCAAGGCAGGAGCGGAGCTGAGGCCAGGAAGGCGCCAGTGGCGTCTCCCAGCCTCGCGCAGCCTGCTTCTTCCTGGGCAGGAAGCCTAGCAGCGAGGAAAGTCTGGGCAAGGCTCACCCAGGGCAGAGCAGCCTCGCACCAGCAACTCTGCCAGATCGGGCCTCTGAGCAGAGCTGGAGCTCTGCCGTCCTGGAGGCGCACTCGGCTCCAGCCAAGTAGGGCTTGAGCCAAACGAGGCTGGGCTGCCTCTTCTTCCCTCGAGGAGGCTCGCCTCCCCGCCAGCTGTTCACTCGGCTTCCAGGTGGGGGCGCTCTGCGCCTCCTGCAGGTCCTGGCTCAGGGGCTGCTTGCCCTGAGCTGGGGCTGTGGGCGGGAGCCCAGGCACGCAGGGGCAGGCCCCAACCAGCTGCACACGTCTCTGCTGTGGAGGAGAGCGCTAGGGAAGCTACGTGTGTGAGGCAGCTGCTGGGCGCCCAGGGAGTCAGCCTCCGGGTGTGCGGGGCTGCAGACCCCAGCCAGGGGCCCTGGGAGCCTGGTGCACCCTGTGCGGCGCTGATCCTGGGCGGCCAAGCAACCGCTAGAGGAGCCCTGCACTGGCCCTTCCATTCCCTCGCACAGAGCTCTTCCTGCTGGAGCCCTTGGCAGTGTGCAAGCCACCGGCCCCTAAGCCCTCCCCAAGGACACCTGGGGCCTAGGTGCAAAGGCAAGGCAGGAGCGGAGCTGAGGCCAGGAAGGCGCCAGTGGCGTCTCCCAGCCTCGTGCAGCCTGCTCCTTCCTGGGCAGGAAGCCTAGCAGCGAGGCAAGTCTGGGCAAGGCTCGCCCAGGGCAGAGCAGCCTCGCGCCAGCAACTCTGCCAGATCGGGCCTCTGAGCAGAGCTGGAGCTCTGCCGTCCTGGAGGCGCACTCAGGTCCAGCCAAGTAGGGCTTGAGCCAAACGAGGCTGGGCTGCCTCTTCTTCCCTCGAGGAGTCTCGCCTCCCCGCCTGCTGTTCACTCGACTTCCAGGTGGGGGCGCTCTGCGCATCCTGCAGGTCTTGGATCAGGGGCTGCTTGCCCTGAGCTGAGGCTGTGGGCGGGAGCCCAGGCACGCAGGGGCAGGCCCCAACCAGCTGCACACGTCTCAGCTGGAGAGGAGAGCGTGAGGGAAGCTACGTGTGTGAGGCAGCTGCTGGACGCCCAGGGAGTCAGCCTCCGGGTGTGCGGGGCTGCAGACCCCAGCCAGGGGCCCTGGGAGCCTGGTGCACTCCGTGCGGCGCTGAGCCTGGGCGGCCAAGCAACCGCTGGAGGAGCCCTGCACTGGCCCTTCCCTTCCCTCGCACAGAGCTCTTCCTGCTGGAGCCCTTGGCAGTGTGCAAGGCACCGGCCCCTAAGCCCTGCCCAAGGACGCCTGAGGCCTAGGTGCAAAGGCAAGGCAGGAGCGGAGCTGAGGCCAGGAAGGCGCCAGTGGCGTCTCCCAGCCTCGCGCAGCCTGCTCCTTCCTGGGCAGGAAGCCTAGCAGCGAGGCAAGTCTGGGCAAGGCTCGCCCAGGGCAGAGCAGCCTCGCGCCAGCAACTCTGCCAGATCGGGCCTCTGAGCAGAGCTGGAGCTCTGCCGTCCTAGAGGCGCACTCGGCTTCAGCCAAGTAGGGTTGAGCCAAACGAGGCTGGGCGGCCTCTTTTTTCCTCGAGGAGGCTCGCCTCCCCGCCAGCTGTTCACTCGGCTTCCAGGTGGGGGCGCTCTGCGCCTCCTGCAGGTCTTGGCTCAGGGGCTGCTTGCCCTGAGCTGGGGCTGTGGGCGGGAGCCCAGACACGCAGGGGCTGGCCCCAACCAGCTGCACACGTCTCTGCTGGGGAGGAGAGCGCTAGGGAAGCTACGTGTGTGAGGCAGCTGCTGGGCGCCCAGGGAGTCAGCCTCCGTGTGTGCGGGGCGGCAGACCCCAGCCAGGGGCCCTGGGAGCCTGGTGCACTCCGTGCGGCCCTGAGCCTGGGCGGCCAAGCAACCACTGGAGGAGCCCTGCACTGTTCCTTCCCTTCCCTCGCACAGAGCTCTTCCTGCTGGAGCTCTTGGAAGTGTGCAAGCCACCGGCCCCTAAGCCATCCCCAAAGACGCCTGGGGCCTAGGTGCAAAGGCAAGGCAGGAGCGGAGCTGAGGCCAGGAAGACGCCAGTGGCGTCTCCCAGCCTCGCGCAGCCTGCTCCTTCCTGGGCAGGAAGCCTAGCAGCGAGGCAAGTCTGGGCAAGGCTCGCCCAGGGCAGAGCAGCCTCGCGCCAGCAACTCTGCCAGATCGGGCCTCTGAGCAGAGCTGGAGCTCTGCCGTCCTGGAGGCGCACTCGGCTCCAGCCACGTAGGGCTTGAGCCAAACGGGGCTGGGCTGCCTCTTCTTCCCTCGAGGAGGCTCGCCTCCCCTCTAGCTGTTCACTCGCCTTCCAGGTGGGGGTGCTCTGCGCCTCCTGCAGGTCTTGGCTCAGGGGCTGCTTGCCCTGAACTGTGGCTGCGGGCGGGAGCCCAGTCACGCAGGGGCAGGCCCCAACCAGCTGCACACGTCTCTGCTGTGGAGGAGAGCGTTAGGGAAGCTACGTGTGTGAGGCAGCTGCTGGGCGCCCAGGGAGTCAGCCTCCGGGTGTGCGGGGCTGCAGAACCCAGCCAGGGGCCCTGGGAGCCTGGTGCACCCCGTACGGTGCTGATCCTGGGCGGCCAAGCAACCGCTAGAGGAGCCCTGCACTGGCCCTTCCATTCCCTCGCACAGAGCTCTTCCTGCTGGAGCCCTTGGCAGTGGGCAAGCCACCGGCCCCTAAGCCCTCCCCAAGGACGCCTGGGGCCTAGGTCCAAAGGCAAGGCAGGAGCGGAGCTGAGGCCAGGAAGTCGCCAGTGGCGTCTCCCAGCCTCGCGCAGCCTGCTCCTTCCTGGGCAGGAAGCCTAGCAGCGAGGCAAGTCTGGGCAAGGCTCTCCCAGGGCAGAGCAGCCTCGCGCCAGCAACTCTGCCAGATCGGGCCTCTGAGCAGAGCTGGAGCTCTGCCGTCCTGGAGGCGCACTCAGCTCCAGCCAAGTAGGGCTTGAGCCAAACGAGGCTGGGCTGCCTCTTCTTCCCTCGAGGAGGCTCGCCTCCCCGCCAGCTGTTCACTCGCCTTCCAGGTGGGGGTGCTCTGCGCCTCCTGCAGGTCTTGGCTCAGGGGCTGCTTGCCCTGAACTGCGGCTGCGGGCGGGAGCCCAGGCACGCAGGGGCAGGCCCCAACCAGCTGCACACGTCTCTGCTGGGCAGTAGAGCGCTAGGGAATCTACGTGTGTGAGGCAGCTGCTGGGCGCCCAGGGAGTCAGCCTCCGGGTGTGCGGGGCTGCAGACCCCAGCCAGGGGCCCTGGGAGCCTGGTGCACTCCGTGCGGCGCTGAGCCTGGGCGGCCAAGCAACCGCTGGAGGAGCCCTGCACTGGCCCTTCCCTTCCCTCGCACAGAGCTCTTCCTTCTGGAGCCCTTGGCAGTGTGCAAGGCACCGGCCCCTAAGCCCTGCCCAAGGACGCCTGGGGCCTAGGTGCAAAGGCAAGGCAGGAGCGGAGCTGAGGCCAGGAAGGCGCCAGTGGCGTCTCCCAGCCTCGCGCAGCCTGCTCCTTCCTGGGCAGGAAGCCTAGCAGCGAGGCAAGTCTGGGCAAGGCTCGCCCAGGGCAGAGCAGCCTCGCGCCAGCAACTCTGCCAGATCGGGCCTCTGAGCAGAGCTGGAGCTCTGCCGTCCTGGAGGCGCACTCAGCTCCAGCCAAGTAGGGCTTGAGCCAAACGAGGCTGGGCTGCCTCTTCTTCCCTCGAGGAGGCTCGCCTCCCCGCCAGCTGTTCACTCGACTTCCAGGTGGGGGCGCTCTGCGCATCCTGCAGGTCTTGGCTCAGGGGCTGCTTGCCCTGAGCTGGGGCTGTGGGCGGGAGCCCAGACACGCAGGGGTTGGCCCCAACCAGCTGAACACGTCTCTGCTGGGCAGGAGAGTGCTAGGGAAGCTACGTGTGTGAGGCAGCTGCTGGGCGCCCAGGGAGTCAGCCTCCGGGTGTGCGGGGCTGCAGACCCCAGCCAGGGGCACTGGGAGCCTGGTGCACTCCGTGCGCTCCTGAGCCTGGGCGGCCAAGCAACCGCTGGAGGAGCCCTGCACTGTCCCTTCCCTTCCCTCGCACAGAGCTCTTCCTGCTGGAGCCCTTGGCAGTGTGCAAGCCACCGGCCCCTAAGCCCTCCCCAAGGACGCCTGGGGCCTAGGTGCAAAGGCAAGGCAGGAGCGGAGCTGAGGCCAGGAAGGTGCCAGTGGCGTCTCCCAGCCTCGCGCAGCCTGCTCCTTCCTGGGCAGGAAGCCTAGCAGCGAGGCAAGTCTGGGCAAGGCTCGCCCAGGGCAGAGCAGCCTCGCGCCAGCAACTCTGCCAGATCGGGCCTCTGAGCAGAGCTGGAGCTCTGCCGTCCTGGAGGCGTACTCGGCTCCAGCCAAGTAGGGCTTGAGCCAAACGGGGCTGGGCTGCCTCTTCTTCCCTCGAGGAGGCTCGCCTCCCCGCCAGCTGTTCACTCGCCTTCCAGGTGGGGGTGCTCTGCGCCTCCTGCAGGTCTTGGCTCAGGGGCTGCTTGCCCTGAACTGCGGCTGCGGGCGGGAGCCCAGGCACGCAGGGGCAGGCCCCAACCAGCTGCACACGTCTCTGCTGGGGAGGAGAGCGCTAGGGAAGCTACGTGCGTGAGGCAGCTGCTGGGCGCCCAGGGAGTCAGCCTCCGGGTGTGCGGGGCTGCAGACCCCAGCCAGGGGCCCTGGGAGCCTGGTGAACTCCGTGCGGCGCTGAGTCTGGGCGGCCAAGCAACTGCTGGAGGAGCCCTGCACTGGACCTTCCCTTCCCTCGCACAGAGCTCTTCCTGCTGGAGCCCTTGGCAGTGTGCAAGCCACCGGCCCCTAAGCCCTCCCCAAGGACGCCTGGGGCCTAGGTGCAAAGGCAAGGCAGGAGCGGAGCTGAGGCCAGGAAGACGCCAGTGGCGTCTCCCAGCCTCGCGCAGCCTGCTTCTTCCTGGGCAGGAAGCCTAGCAGCGAGGAAAGTCTGGGCAAGGATCACCCAGGGCAGAGCAGCCTCGCACCAGCAACTCTGCCAGATCGGGCCTCTGAGCAGAGCTGGAGCTCTGCCGTCCTGGAGGCGCACTCGGCTCCAGCCAAGTAGGGCTTGAGCCAAACGAGGCTGGGCTGCCTCTTCTTCCCTCGAGGAGGCTCGCCTCCCCGCCAGCTGTTCACTCGGCTTCCAGGTGGGGGCGCTCTGCGCCTCCTGCAGGTCCTGGCTCAGGGGCTGCTTGCCCTGAGCTGGGGCTGTGGGCGGGAGCCCAGGCACGCAGGGGCAGGCCCCAACCAGCTGCACACGTCTCTGCTGTGGAGGAGAGCGCTAGGGAAGCTACGTGTGTGAGGCAGCTGCTGGGCGCCCAGGGAGTCAGCCTCCGGGTGTGCGGGGCTGCAGACCCCAGCCAGGGGCCCTGGGAGCCTGGTGCACCCTGTGCGACGCTGATCCTGGGCGGCCAAGCAACCGCTAGAGGAGCCCTGCACTGGCCCTTCCATTCCCTCGCACAGAGCTCTTCCTGCTGGAGCCCTTGGCAGTGTGCAAGCCACCGGCCCCTAAGCCCTCCCCAAGGACGCCTGGGGCCTAGGTGCAAAGGCAAGGCAGGAGCGGAGCTGAGGCCAGGAAGGCGCCAGTGGCGTCTCCCAGCCTCGCGCAGCCTGCTCCTTCCTGGGCAGGAAGCCTAGCAGCGAGGCAAGTCTGGGCAAGGCTCGCCCAGGGCAGAGCAGCCTCGCGCCAGCAACTCTGCCAGATCGGGCCTCTGAGCAGAGCTGGAGCTCTGCCGTCCTGGAGGCGCACTCAGGTCCAGCCAAGTAGGGCTTGAGCCAAACGAGGCTGGGCTGCCTCTTCTTCCCTCGAGGAGTCTCGCCTCCCCGCCAGCTGTTCACTCGACTTCCAGGTGGGGGCGCTCTGCGCATCCTGCAGGTCTTGGATCAGGGGCTGCTTGCCCTGAGCTGAGGCTGTGGGCGGGAGCCCAGGCACGCAGGGGCAGGCCCCAACCAGCTGCACACGTCTCAGCTGGAGAGGAGAGCGTGAGGGAAGCTACGTGTGTGAGGCAGCTGCTGGACGCCCAGGGAGTCAGCCTCCGGGTGTGCGGGGCTGCAGACCCCAGCCAGGGGCCCTGGGAGCCTGGTGCACTCCGTGCGGCGCTGAGCCTGGGCGGCCAAGCAACTGCTGGAGGAGCCCTGCACTGGCCCTTCCCTTCCCTCGCACAGAGCTCTTCCTGCTGGAGCCCTTGGCAGTGTGCAAGGCACCGGCCCCTAAGCCCTGCCCAAGGACGCCTGAGGCCTAGGTGCAAAGGCAAGGCAGGAGCGGAGCTGAGGCCAGGAAGGCGCCAGTGGCGTCTCCCAGCCTCGCGCAGCCTGCTCCTTCCTGGGCAGGAAGCCTAGCAGCGAGGCAAGTCTGGGCAAGGCTCGCCCAGGGCACAGCAGCCTCGCGCCAGCAACTCTGCCAGATCGGGCCTCTGAGTAGAGCTGGAGCTCTGCCGTCCTAGAGGCGCACTCGGCTCCAGCCAAGTAGGGCTTGAGCCAAACGAGGCTGGGCGGCCTCTTTTTTCCTCGAGGAGGCTCGCCTCCCCGCCAGCTGTTCACTCGGCTTCCAGGTGGGGGCGCTCTGCGCCTCCTGCAGGTCTTGGCTCAGGGGCTGCTTGCCCTGAGCTGGGGCTGTGGGCGGGAGCCCAGACACGCAGGGGCTGGCCCCAACCAGCTGCACACGTCTCTGCTGGGGAGGAGAGCGCTAGGGAAGCTACGAGTGTGAGGCAGCTGCTGGGCGCCCAGGGAGTCAGCCTCCGTGTGTGCGGGGCGGCAGACCCCAGCCAGGGGCCCTGGGAGCCTGGTGCACTCCGTGCGGCCCTGAGCCTGGGCGGCCAAGCAACCGCTGGAGGAGCCCTGCACTGTTCCTTCCCTTCCCTCGCACAGAGCTCTTCCTGCTGGAGCTCTTGGAAGTGTGCAAGCCACCGGCCCCTAAGCCATCCCCAAAGACGCCTGGGGCCTAGGTGCAAAGGCAAGGCAGGAGCGGAGCTGAGGCCAGGAAGACGCCAGTGGCGTCTCCCAGCCTCGCGCAGCCTGCTCCTTCCTGGGCAGGAAGCCTAGCAGCGAGGCAAGTCTGGGCAAGGCTCGCCCAGGGCAGAGCAGCCTCGCGCCAGCAACTCTGCCAGATCGGGCCTCTGAGCAGAGCTGGAGCTCTGCCGTCCTGGAGGCGCACTCGGCTCCAGCCACGTAGGGCTTGAGCCAAACGGGGCTGGGCTGCCTCTTCTTCCCTCGAGGAGGCTCGCCTCCCCGCCAGCTGTTCACTCGCCTTCCAGGTGGGGGTGCTCTGCGCCTCCTGCAGGTCTTGGCTCAGGGGCTGCTTGCCCTGAGCTGAGGCTGTGGGCGGGAGCCCAGGCACGCAGGGGCAGGCCCCAACCAGCTGCACACGTCTCTGCTGGGCAGTAGAGCGCTAGGGAATCTACGTGTGTGAGGCAGCTGCTGGGCGCCCAGGGAGTCAGCCTCCGGGTGTGCGGGGCTGCAGACCCCAGCCAGGGGCCCTGGGAGCCTGGTGCACTCCGTGCGGCGCTGAGCCTGGGCGGCCAAGCAACCGCTGGAGGAGCCCTGCACTGGCCCTTCCCTTCCCTCGCACAGAGCTCTTCCTTCTGGAGCCCTTGGCAGTGTGCAAGGCACCGGCCCCTAAGCCCTGCCCAAGGACGCCTGGGGCCTAGGTGCAAAGGCAAGGCAGGAGCGGAGCTGAGGCCAGGAAGGCGCCAGTGGCGTCTCCCAGCCTCGCGCAGCCTGCTCCTTCCTGGGCAGGAAGCCTAGCAGCGAGGCAAGTCTGGGCAAGGCTCGCCCAGGGCAGAGCAGCCTCGCGCCAGCAACTCTGCCAGATCGGGCCTCTGAGCAGAGCTGGAGCTCTGCCGTCCTGGAGGCACACTCGGCTCAAGCCAAGTAGGGCTTGAGCCAAACGAGGCTGGGCGGCCTCTTCTTTCCTCGAGGAGGCTCGCCTCCCCACCAGCTGTTCACTCGGCTTCCAGGTGGGGGCGCTCTGCGCCTCCTGCAGGTCTTGGCTCAGGGGCTGCTTGCCCTGAGCTGGGGCTGTGGGCGGGAGCCCAGACACGCAGGGGCAGGCCCCAACCAGCTGCACACGTCTCTGCTGGGGAGGAGAGTGCTAGGGAAGATACGTGTGTGAGGCAGCTGCTGGGCGCCCAGGGAGTCAGCCTCCGGGTGTGCGGGGCTGCAGACCCCAGCCAGGGGCCCTGGGAGCCTGGTGCACTCCATGCGGCCCTGAGCCTGGGCGGCCAAACAACCGCTGGAGGAGCCCTGCACTGGCCCTTCCCTTCCCTCGCACAGAGTTCTTCCTGCTGCAGCCCTTGGCAGTGTGCAAGCCACCGGCCCCTAAGCTCTTCCCAAGAAAGCCTGGGGCCTAGGTGCAAAGGCAAGGCAGGAGCGGAGCTGAGGCCAGGAAGGCGCCAGTGGCGTCTCCCAGCCTCGCGCAGCCTGCTCCTTCCTGGGCAGGAAGCCTAGCAGCGAGGCAAGTCTGGGCAAGGCTCGCCCAGGGCAGAGCAGCCTCGCGCCAGCAACTCTGCCAGATCGGGCCTCTGAGCAGAGCTGGAGCTCTGCCGTCCTGGAGGCGCACTCGGCTCCAGCCAAGTAGGGCTTGAGCCAAACGAGGCTGGGCTGCCTCTTCTTCCCTCGAGGAGGCTCGCCTCCCCGCCAGCTGTTCACTCGGCTTCCAGGTGGGGGCGCTCTGCGCCTACTGCAGGTCTTGGCTCAGGGGCTGCTTGCCCTGAGCTGGGGCTGTGGGCGGGAGCCCAGGCACGCACGGGCTGGCCCCAACCAGCTGCACACGTCTCTGCTGGGGAGGAGAGCGCTACGGAAGCTACGTGTGTGAGGCAGCTGCTGGGCGCCCAGGGAGTCAGCCTCCGGGTGTGCGGGGCTGCAGACCCCAGCCAGGGGCCCTGGGAGCCTGGTGCACTCCGGGCGGCGCTGAGTCTGGGCGGCCAAGCAACTGCTGGAGGAGCCCTGCACTGGCCCTTCCCTTCCCTCGCACAGAGTTCTTCCTGCTGCAGCCCTTGGCAGTGTGCAAGCCACCGGCCCCTAAGCCCTTCCCAAGGAAGCCTGGGGCCTAGGTGCAAAGGCAAGGCAGTTGCGGAGCTGAGGCCAGGAAGGCGCCAGTGGCGTCTCACAGCCTCGCGCAACCTGCTCCTTCCTGGTCTGGAAGCCTTGCAGCGAGGCAAGTCTGGGCAAGGCTCGCCCAGGGCAGAGCAGCCTCGCGCCAGCAACTCTGCCAGATCGGGCCTCTGAGCAGAGCTGGAGCGCTGCCGTCCTGGAGGCGCACTCGGCTCCAGCCAAGTAGGGCTTGAGCCAAACGAGGCTGGGCTGCCTCTTCTTCCCTCGAGGAGGCTCGCCTCCCCGCCAGCTGTTCACTCGGCTTCCAGGTGGGGGCGCTCTGCGCCTCCTGCAGGTCTTGGCTCAGGGGCTGCTTGCCCTGAGCTGGGGCTGTGGGCGGGAGCCCAGGCACGCAGGGGCAGGCCCCAACCAGCTGCACACGTCTCTGCTGGGGAGGAGAGCGCTAGGGAAGCTACGTGTGTGAGGCAGATGCTGGGCGCCCAGGGAGACAGCCTCCGGGTGTGCGGGGCTGCAGACCCCAGCCAGGGGCCCTGGGAGCCTGGTGCACTCCGTTCGGCGCTGAGCCTGGGCGGCCAAGCAACCGCTGGAGGAGCCCTGCACTGGCCCTTCCTTTCCCTCGCACAGAGCTCTTCCTGCTGGAGCCATTGGCAGTGTGCAAGCCACCGGCCCCTAAGCCCTCCCCAAGGACGCCTGGGGCCTAGGTGCAAAGGCAAGGCAGGAGCGGAGCTGAGGCCAGGAAGGCGCCAGTGGCGTCTCCCAGCCTCGCGCAGCCTGCTCCTTCCTGGGCAGGAAGCCTAGCAGCGAGGCAAGTCTGGGCAAGGCTCGCCCAGGGCAGAGCAGCCACGCGCCAGCAACTCTGGCAGATCGGGCCTCTGAGCAGAGCTGGAGCTCTGCCGTCCTGGAGGCGCACTCGGCTCCAGCCAAGTAGGGCTTGAGCCAAACGAGGCTGGGCTGCCTCTTCTTCCCTCGAGGAGGCTCGCCTCCCCGCCAGCTGTTCACTCGGCTTCCAGGTGGGGGCGCTCTGCGCCTCCTGCAGGTCTTGGCTCAGGGGCTGCTTACCCTGAGCTGGGGCTGTGGGCGGGAGCCCAGGCACGCAGGGGCAGGCCCCAACCAGCTGCACACGTCTCTGCTGGGGAGGAGAGCGCTTGGGAAGCTACGTGTGTGAGGCAGCTGCTGGGCGCCCAGGGAGTCAGCCTCCGGGTGTGCGGGGCTGCAGACCCCAGCCAGGGGCCCTGGGAGCCTGGTGCACTCCGTGCAGCGCTGAGTCTGGGCGGCCAAGCAACCGCTGGAGGAGCCCGGCACTGGCCCTTCCCTTCCCTCGCACAGAGCTCTTCCTGCTGGAGCCCTTGGCAGTGTGCAAGCCATCGGCCCCTAAGCCCTCCCCAAGGACGCCTGGGGCCTATGTGCAAAGGCAAGGCAGGAGCGGAGCTGAGGCCAGGAAGGCGCCAGTATCGTCTCCCAGCCTCGCGCAGCCTGCTCCTTCCTGGGCAGGAAGCCTAGCAGCGAGGAAAGTCTGGGCAAGGCTCACCAAGGGCAGAGCAGCCTCGGGCCAGCAACTCTGCCAGAACGGGCCTCTGAGCAGAGCTGGAGCTCTGCCGTCCTGGAGGCGCACTCGGCTCCAGCCAAGTAGGGCTTGAGCCAAGTGAGGCTGGGCTGCCTCTTCTTCCCTCCAGGAGGCTCGCATCCCCGCCAGCTGTTCACTCGGCTTCCAGGTGGGGGCGCTCTGCGCCTCCTGCAGGTCTTGGCTCAGGGGCTGCTTGCCCTGAGCTGGGGCTGTGCGCGGGAGCCCAGGCACGCAGGGGCAGGCCCCAACCAGCTGCACACGTCTCTGCTGGGGAGGAGAGCGCTAGGGAAGCTTCGTGTGTGAGGCAGCTGCTGGGCGCCCAGGGAGTCAGCCTCCGGGTGTGCGGGGCTGCAGACGCCAGCCAGGGACCCTGGGAGCCTGGTGCACTCCGTTCGGCGCTGAGTCTGGGCGGCCAAGCAACTGCTGGAGGAGCCCTGCATTGGCCCTTCCCTTCCCTCGCACAGAGTTCTTCCTGCTGCAGCCCTTGGCAGTGTGCAAGCCCCCGGCCCCTAAGCCCTTCCCAAGGAAGCCTGGGGCCTAGGTGCAAAGGCAAGGCAGGAGCGGAGCTGAGGCCAGGAAGGCGCCAGTGGCGTCTCCCAGCCTCGCGCAGCCTGCTCCTTCCTGGGCAGGAAGCCTAGCAGCGAGGCAAGTCTGGGCAAGGCTCGCCCAGGGCACAGCAGCCTCGCGCCAGCAACTCTGCCAGATCGGGCCTCTGAGCAGAGCTGGAGCACTGCCGTCCTGGAGGCGCACTCGGCTCCAGCCAAGTAGGGCTTGAGCCAAACGAGGCTGGGCTGCCTCTTCTTCCCTCGAGGAGGCTCGCCTCCCCGCCAGCTGTTCACTCGGCTTCCAGGTGGGGGCGCTCTGCGCCTCCTGCAGGTCTTGGCTCAGGGGCTGCTTGCCCTGAGCTGGGGCTGTGGGCGGGAGCCCAGGCACGCAGGGGCAGGCCCCAAACAGCTGCACACGTCTCTGCTGGGGAGGAGAGCGCTAGGGAAGCTACGTGTGTGAGGCAGCTGCTGGGCGCCCAGGGAGACAGCCTCCGGGTGTGCGGGGCTGCAGACCCCAGCCAGGGGCCCTGGGAGCCTGGTGCACTCCGTGCGGCGCTGAGCCGGGGCGGCCAAGCAACCGCTGGAGGAGCCCTGCACTGGCCCTTCCCTTCCCTCGCACAGAGCTCTTCCTGCTGGAGCCCTTGGCAGTGTGCAAGCCACCGGCCCCTAAGTCCTCCCCAAGGACGCCTGGGGCCTAGGTGCAAAGGCAAGTCAGGAGCGGAGCTGAGGCCAGGAAGGCGCCAGTGGCGTCTCCCAGCCTCGCGCAGCCTGCTCCTTCCTTGGCAGGAAGCCTAGCAGCGAGGCAAGTCTGGGCAAGGTTCGCCCAGGGCAGAGCAGCCTCGCGCCAGCAACTCTGCCAGATCGGGCCTCTGAGCAGAGCTGGAGCTCTGCCGTCCTGGAGGCGCACTCGGCTCCAGCCAAGTAGGGCTGGAGCCAAACGAGGCTGGGCTGCCTCTTCTTCCCTCGAGGAGGCTCGCCTCCCCGCCAGCTGTTCACTCGGCTTCCAGGTGGGGGCGCTCTGCGCCTCCTGCAGGTCTTGGCTCAGGGGCTGCTTGCCCTGAGCTGGGGCTGTGGGCGGGAGCCCAGGCACGCAGGGGCAGGCCCCAACCAGCTGCACACGTCTCTGCTGGGGAGGAGAGCACTAGGGAAGCTACGTGTGTGAGGCAGCTGCTGGGCGCCCAGGGAGTCAGCCTCCGGGTGTGCGGGGCTGCAGACCCCAGCCAGGGGCCCTGGGAGCCTGGTGCACTCCGGGCGGCGCTGAGTCTGGGCGGCCAAGCAACTGCTGGAGGAGCCCTGCACTGGCCCTTCCCTTCCCTCGCACAGAGTTCTTCCTGCTGCAGCCCTTGGCAGTGTGCAAGCCACCGGCCCCTAAGCCCTTCCCATGGAAGCCTGGGGCCTAGGTGCAAAGGCAAGGCAGGAGCGGAGCTGAGGCCAGGAAGGCGCCAGTGGCGTCTCCCAGCCTCGCGCAGCCTGCTCCTTCCTGGGCTGGAAGCCTAGCAGAGAGGCAAGTCTGGGCAAGGCTCGCCCAGGGCAGAGCAGCCTCGCGCCAGCAACTCTGCCAGAACGGGCCTCTGAGCAGAGCTGGAGCTCTGCCGTCCTGGAGGCGCACTCGGCTCCAGCCAAGTAGGGCTTGAGCCAAACGAGGCTGGGCTGCCTCTTCTTCCCTCGAGGAGGCTCGCCTCCCCGCCAGCTGTTCACTCGGCTTCCAGGTGGGGGCGCTCTGCGCCTCCTGCAGGTCTTGGCTCAGGGGCTGCTTGCCCTGAGCTGGGGCTGTGGGCGGGAGCCCAGGCACGCAGGGGCAGGCCCCAACCAGCTGCACACGTCTCTGCTGGGGAGGAGAGCGCTAGGGAAGCTACGTGTGTGAGGCAGCTGCTGGGCGCCCAGGGAGTCAGCCTCCGGGTGTGCGGGGCTTCAGACCCCAGCCAGGGGCCCTGGGAGCCTGGTGCACTCCGTGCGGCGCTGAGCCTGGGCGGCCAAGCAACCGCTGGAGGAGCCCTGCACTGGCCCTTCCCTTCCCTCGCACAGAGCTCTTCCTGCTGGAGCCCTTGGCAGTGTGCAAGCCACCGGCCCCTAAGCCCTCCCCAAGGACGCCTGGGGCCTAGGTGCAAAGGCAAGGCAGGAGCGGAGCTGAGGCCAGGAAGGCGCCAGTGGCGTCTCCCAGCCTCGCGCAGCCTGCTCCTTCCTGGGCAGGAAGCCTAGCAGCGAGGCAAGTCTGGGCAAGGCTCGCCCAGGGCAGAGCAGCCTCGCGCCAGCAACTCTGCCAGATCGGGCCTCTGAGCAGAGCTGGAGCTCTGCCGTCCTGGAGGCGCACTCGGCTCCAGCCAAGTAGGGATTGAGCCAAACGAGGCTGGGCTGCCTCTTCTTCCCTCGAGGAGGCTCGCCTCCCCGCCAGCTGTTCACTCGGCTTCCAGGTGGGGGCGCTCTGCGCCTCCTGCAGGTCTTGGCTCAGGGGCTGCTTGCCCTGAGCTGGGGCTGTGCGCGGGAGCCCAGGCACGCAGGGGCAGGCCCCAACCAGCTGCACACGTCTCTGCTGGGGAGGAGAGCGCTAGGGAAGCTACGTGTGTGAGGCAGCTGCTGGGCGCCCAGGGAGTCAGCCTCCGGGTGTGCGGGGCTGCAGACCCCAGCCAGGGGCCTGGGAGCCTGGTGCACTCCGAGCAGCGCTGAGCCTGGGCGGCCAAGCAACCGCTGGAGGAGCCCTGCACTGGCCCTTCCCTTCCCTCGC
This sequence comes from Ovis canadensis, assembly GCF_042477335.2. NCBI lineage: Eukaryota > Metazoa > Chordata > Mammalia > Artiodactyla > Bovidae > Ovis > Ovis canadensis. The sequence goes on along the minus strand of NC_091262.1, from coordinate 1,056,891 downwards.
ACAGAGCTCTTCCTGCTGGAGCCCTTGGCAGTGTGCAAGCCACCGGCCCCTAAGCACTCCCCAAGGACGCCTGGAGCCTAGGTGCAAAGGCAAGGCAGGAGCGGAGCTGAGGCCAGGAAGGCGCCAGTGGTGACTCCCAGCCTCGCGCAGCCAGCTCCCTCCTGGGCAGGAAGCCTAGCAGCGAGGCAAGTCTGGGCAAGGCTCGCCCAGGGCAGAGCAGCCTCGCGCCAGCAACTCTGCCAGAACGGGCCTCTGAGCAGAGCTGGAGATCTGCCGTCCTGGAGGCGCACTCGGCTCCAGCCAAGTAGGGCTTGAGCCAAACGAGGCTGGGCTGCCTCTTCTTCCCTCGAGGAGGCTCGCCTCCCCGCCAGCTGTTCACTCGGCTTCCAGGTGGGGGCGCTCTGCGCCTCCTGCAGGTCTTGGCTCAGGGGCTGCTTGCCCTGAGCTGGGGCTGTGGACGGGAGCCCAGGCACGCAGGGGCAGGCCCCAACCAGCTGCACACGTCTCTGCTGGGGAGGAGAGCGCTAGGGAAGCTACGTGTGTGAGGCAGCTGCTGGGCGCCCAGGGAGTCAGCCTCCGGGTGTGCGGGGCTGCAGACCCCAGCCAGGGGCCTGGGAGCCTGGTGCACTCCGAGCAGCGCTGAGCCTGGGCGGCCAAGCAACCGCTGGAGGAGCCCTGCACTGGCCCTTCCCTTCCCTCGCACAGAGCTCTTCCTGCTGGAGCCCTTGGCAGTGTGCAAGCCACCGGCCCCTAAGCACTCCCCAAGGACGCCTGGGGCCTAGGTGCAAAGGCAAGGCAGGAGCGGAGCTGAGGCCAGGAAGGCGCCAGTGGTGACTCCCAGCCTCGCGCAGCCAGCTCCCTCCTGGGCAGGAAGCCTAGCAGCGAGGCAAGTCTGGGCAAGGCTCGCCCAGGGCAGAGCAGCATCGCGCCAGCAACTCTGCCAGAACGGGCCTCTGAGCAGAGCTGGAGATCTGCCGTCCTGGAGGCGCACTCGGCTCCAGCCAAGTAGGGCTTGAGCCAAACGAGGCTGGGCTGCCTCTTCTTCCCTCGAGGAGGCTCGCCTCCCCGCCAGCTGTTCACTCGGCTTCCAGGTGGGGGCGCTCTGCGCCTCCTGCAGGTCTTGGCTCAGGGGCTGCTTGCCCTGAGCTGGGGCTGTGGACGGGAGCCCAGGCACGCAGGGGCAGGCCCCAACCAGCTGCACACGTCTCTGCTGGGGAGGAGAGCGCTAGGAAAGCTACGTGTGTGAGGCAGCTGCTGGGCGCCCAGGGAGTCAGCCTCCGGGTGTGCGGGGCTGCAGACCCCAGCCAGGGGCCCTGGGAGCCTGGTGCACTCCGGGCGGCGCTGAGTCTGGGCGGCCAAGCAACCGCTGGAGGAGCCCTGCACTGGCCCTTCCATTCCCTCGCACAGAGCTCTTCCTGCTGGAGCCCTTGGCAGTGTGCAAGCCACCGGCCCCTAAGCCCTCCCCAAGGACGCCTGGGGCCTAGGTGCAAAGGCAAGGCAGGAGCGGGCTGAGGCCAGGAAGGCGCCAGTGGCGTCTCCCAGCTTTGCGCAGCCTGCTCCTTCCTGGGCAGGAAGCCTAGCAGCGAGGCAAGTCTGGGCAAGGCTCGCCCAGGGCACAGCAGCCTCGCGCCAGCAACTCTGCCAGATCGGGCCTCTGAGCAGAGCTGGAGCTCTGCCGTCCTGGAGGAGCACTCGGCTCCAGCCAAGTAGGGCTTGAGCCAAACGAGGCTGGGCTGCCTCTTCTTCCCTCGAGGAGGCTCGCCTCCCCGCCAGCTGTTCACTCGGCTTCCAGGTGGGGGCGCTCTGCGCCTCCTGTAGGTCTTGGCTCAGGGCCTGCTTGCCCTGAGCTGGGGCTGTGCGCGGGAGCCCAGGCACGCAGGGGCAGGCCCCAACCAGCTGCACACGTCTCTGCTGGGGAGGAGAGCGCTAGGGAGACTACGTGTGTGAGGCAGCTGCTGGGCGCCCAGGGAGTCAGCCTCCGGGTGTGCGGGGCTGCAGACCCCAGCGAGGGGCCCTGGGAGCCTGGTGCACTCCGTGCGGCGCTGAGTCTGGGCGGACAAGCAACCGCTGGAGGAGCCCTGCACTAGCCCTTCCCTTCCCTCGCACAGAGCTCTTCCTGCTGGAGCCCTGGGCAGTGTGCAAGCCACCGATCCCTAAGCCCTCCCCAAGGACGCCTGGGGCCTAGGTGCAAAGGCAAGGCAGGAGCGGAGCTGAGGCCAGGAAGGCGCTAGTGGCGTCTCCCAGCCTCGCGCAGCCTGCTCCTTCCTGGGCAGGAAGCCTAGCAGCGAGGCAAGTCTGGGCAAGGCTCGCCCAGGGCACAGCAGCCACGCGCCAGCAACTCTGGCAGATCGGGCCTCTGAGCAGAGCTGGAGCTCTGCCGTCCTGGAGGCGCACTCGGCTCCAGCCAAGTAGGGCTTGAGCCAAACGAGGCTGGGCTGCCTCTTCTTCCCTCGAGGAGGCTCGCCTCCCCGCCAGCTGTTCACTCGGCTTCCAGGTGGGGGCGCTCTGCGCCTCCTGCAGGTCTTGGCTCAGGGGCTGCTTACCCTGAGCTGGGGCTGTGGGCGGGAGCCCAGGCACGCAGGGGCAGGCCCCAACCAGCTGCACACGTCTCTGCTGGGGAGGAGAGCGCTGGGGAAGCTACGTGTGTGAGGCAGCTGCTGGGCGCCCAGGGAGTCAGCCTCCGGGTGTGCGGGGCTGCAGACCCCAGCCAGGGGCCCTGGGAGCCTGGTGCACTCCGTGCGGCGCTGAGTCTGGGCGGCCAAGCAACCGCTGGAGTAGCCCGGCACTGGCCCTTCCCTTCCCTCGCACAGAGCTCTTCCTGCTGGAGCCCTTGGCAGTGTGCAAGCCATCGGCCCCTAAGCCCTCCCCAAGGACGCCTGGGGCCTATGTGCAAAGGCATGGCAGGAGCGGAGCTGAGGCCAGGAAGGCGCCAGTATCGTCTCCCAGCCTCGCGCAGCCTGCTCCTTCCTGGGCAGGAAGCCTAGCAGCGAGGAAAGTCTGGGCAAGGCTCACCAAGGGCAGAGCAGCCTCGGGCCAGCAACTCTGCCAGAACGGGCCTCTGAGCAGAGCTGGAGCTCTGCCGTCCTGGAGGCGCACTCGGCTCCAGCCAAGTAGGGCTTGAGCCAAGCGAGGCTGGGCTGCCTCTTCTTCCCTCGAGGAGGCTCGCCTCCCCGCCAGCTGTTCACTCGGCTTCCAGGTGGGGGCGCTCTGCGCCTCCTGCAGGTCTTGGCTCAGGGGCTGCTTGCCCTGAGCTGGGGCTGTGCGCGGGAGCCCAGGCACGCAGGGGCAGGCCCCAACCAGCTGCACACGTCTCTGCTGGGGAGGAGAGCGCTAGGGAAGCTTCGTGTGTGAGGCAGCTGCTGGGCGCCCAGGGAGTCAGCCTCCGGGTGTGCGGGGCTGCAGACGCCAGCCAGGGGCCCTGGGAGCCTGGTGCACTCCGTTCGGCGCTGAGTCTGGGCGGCCAAGCAACTGCTGGAGGAGCCCTGCATTGGCCCTTCCCTTCCCTCGCACAGAGTTCTTCCTGCTGCAGCCCTTGGCAGTGTGCAAGCCCCCGGCCCCTAAGCCCTTCCCAAGGAAGCCTGGGGCCTAGGTGCAAAGGCAAGGCAGGAGCGGAGCTGAGGCCAGGAAGGCGCCAGTGGCGTCTCCCAGCCTCGCGCAGCCTGCTCCTTCCTGGGCAGGAAGCCTAGCAGCGAGGCAAGTCTGGGCAAGGCTCGCCCAGGGCAGAGCAGCCTCGCGCAAGCAACTCTGCCAGATCGGGCCTCTGAGCAGAGCTGGAGCTCTGCCGTCCTGGAGGCGCACTCGGCTCCAGCCAAGTAGGGCTTGAGCCAAACGAGGCTGGGCTGCCTTTTCTTCCCTCGAGGAGGCTCGCCTCCCCGCCAGCTGTTCACTCGGCTTCCAGGTGGGGGCGCTCTGCGCCTCCTGCAGGTCTTGGCTCAGGGGCTGCTTGCCCTGAGCTGGGGCTGTGGGCGGGAGCCCAGGCACGCAGGGGCAGGCCCCAACCAGCTGCACACGTCTCTGCTGGGGAGGAGAGCGCTAGGGAAGCTACGTGTGTGAGGCAGCTGCTGGGCGCCCAGGGAGACAGCCTCCGGGTGTGCGGGGCTGCAGACCCCAGCCAGGGGCCCTGGGAGCCTGGTGCACTCCGTGCGGCGCTGAGCCGGGGCGGCCAAGCAACCGCTGGAGGAGCCCTGCACTGGCCCTTCCCTTCCCTCGCACAGAGCTCTTCCTGCTGGAGCCCTTGGCAGTGTGCAAGCCACCGGCCCCTAAGTCCTCCCCAAGGACGCCTGGGGCCTAGGTGCAAAGGCAAGGCAGGAGCGGAGCTGAGGCCAGGAAGGCGCCAGTGGCGTCTCCCAGCCTCGCGCAGCCTGCTCCTTCCTGGGCAGGAAGCCTAGCAGCGAGGCAAGTCTGGGCAAGGCTCGCCCAGGGCAGAGCAGCCTCGCGCAGCAACTCTGGCAGATCGGGCCTCTGAGCAGAGCTGGAGCTCTGCCGTCCTGGAGGCGCACTCGGCTCCAGCCAAGTAGGGCTGGAGCCAAACGAGGCTGGGCTGCCTCTTCTTCCCTCGAGGAGGCTCGCCTCCCCGCCAGCTGTTCACTCGGCTTCCAGGTGGGGGCGCTCTGCGCCTCCTGCAGGTCTTGGCTCAGGGGCTGCTTGCCCTGAGCTGGGGCTGTGGGCGGGAGCCCAGGCACGCAGGGGCAGGCCCCAACCAGCTGCACACGTCTCTGCTGGGGAGGAGAGCACTAGGGAAGCTACGTGTGTGAGGTAGCTGCTGGGCGCCCAGGGAGTCAGCCTCCGGGTGTGCGGGGCTGCAGACCCCAGCCAGGGGCCCTGGGAGCCTGGTGCACTCCGGGCGGCGCTGAGTCTGGGCGGCCAAGCAACTGCTGGAGGAGCCCTGCACTGGCCCTTCCCTTCCCTCGCACAGAGTTCTTCCTGCTGCAGCCCTTGGCAGTGTGCAAGCCACCGGCCCCTAAGCCCTTCCCATGGAAGCCAGGGGCCTAGGTGCAAAGGCAAGGCAGGAGCGGAGCTGAGGCCAGGAAGGCGCCAGTGGCGTCTCCCAGCTCGCGCAGCCTGCTCCTTCCTGGGCTGGAAGCCTAGCAGAGAGGCAAGTCTGGGCAAGGCTCGCCCAGGGCAGAGCAGCCTCGCGCCAGCAACTCTGCCAGAACGGGCCTCTGAGCAGAGCTGGAGCTCTGCCGTCCTGGAGGCGCACTCGGCTCCAGCCAAGTAGGGCTTGAGCCAAACGAGGCTGGGCTGCCTCTTCTTCCCTCGAGGAGGCTCGCCTCCCCGCCAGCTGTTCACTCGGCTTCCAGGTGGGGGCGCTCTGCGCCTCCTGCAGGTCTTGGCTCAGGGGCTGCTTGCCCTGAGCTGGGGCTGTGGGCGGGAGCCCAGGCACGCAGGGGCAGGCCCCAACCAGCTGCACACGTCTCTGCTGGGGAGGAGAGCGCTAGGGAAGCTACGTGTGTGAGGCAGCTGCTGGGCGCCCAGGGAGTCAGCCTCCGGGTGTGCGGGGCTGCAGACCCCAGCCAGGGGCCCTGGGAGCCTGTTGCACTCCGTGCGGCGCTGAGCCTGGGCGGCCAAGCAACCGCTGGAGGAGCCCTGCACTGGCCCTTCCCTTCCCTCGCACAGAGCTCTTCCTGCTGGAGCCCTTGGCAGTGTGCAAGCCACCGGCCCCTAAGCCCTCCCCAAGGACGCCTGGGGCCTAGGTGCAAAGGCAAGGCAGGAGCGGAGCTGAGGCCAGGAAGGCGCCAGTGGCGTCTCCCAGCCTCGCGCAGCCTGCTCCTTCCTGGGCAGGAAGCCTAGCAGCGAGGCAAGTCTGGGCAAGGCTCGCCCAGGGCAGAGCAGCCTCGCGCCAGCAACTCTGCCAGATCGGGCCTCTGAGCAGAGCTGGAGCTCTGCCGTCCTGGAGGCGCACTCGGCTCCAGCCAAGTAGGGATTGAGCCAAACGAGGCTGGGCTGCCTCTTCTTCCCTCGAGGAGGCTCGCCTCCCCGCCAGCTGTTCACTCGGCTTCCAGGTGGGGGCGCTCTGCGCCTCCTGCAGGTCTTGGCTCAGGGGCTGCTTGCCCTGAGCTGGGGCTGTGCGCGGGAGCCCAGGCACGCAGGGGCAGGCCCCAACCAGCTGCACACGTCTCTGCTGGGGAGGAGAGCGCTAGGGAAGCTACGTGTGTGAGGCAGCTGCTGGGCGCCCAGGGAGTCAGCCTCCGGGTGTGCGGGGCTGCAGACCCCAGCCAGGGGCCTGGGAGCCTGGTGCACTCCGAGCAGCGCTGAGCCTGGGCGGCCAAGCAACCGCTGGAGGAGCCCTGCACTGGCCCTTCCCTTCCCTCGCACAGAGCTCTTCCTGCTGGAGCCCTTGGCAGTGTGCAAGCCACCGGCCCCTAAGCACTCCCCAAGGACGCCTGGAGCCTAGGTGCAAAGGCAAGGCAGGAGCGGAGCTGAGGCCAGGAAGGCGCCAGTGGTGACTCCCAGCCTCGCGCAGCCAGCTCCCTCCTGGGCAGGAAGCCTAGCAGCGAGGCAAGTCTGGGCAAGGCTCGCCCAGGGCAGAGCAGCCTCGCGCCAGCAACTCTGCCAGAACGGGCCTCTGAGCAGAGCTGGAGATCTGCCGTCCTGGAGGCGCACTCGGCTCCAGCCAAGTAGGGCTTGAGCCAAACGAGGCTGGGCTGCCTCTTCTTCCCTCGAGGAGGCTCGCCTCCCCGCCAGCTGTTCACTCGGCTTCCAGGTGGGGGCGCTCTGCGCCTCCTGCAGGTCTTGGCTCAGGGGCTGCTTGCCCTGAGCTCGGGCTGTGGACGGGAGCCCAGGCACGCAGGGGCAGGCCCCAACCAGCTGCACACGTCTCTGCTGGGGAGGAGAGTGCTAGGGAAGCTACGTGTGTGAGGCAGCTGCTGGGCGCCCAGGGAGTCAGCCTCCGGGTGTGCGGGGCTGCAGACCCCAGCCAGGGGCCTGGGAGCCTGGTGCACTCCGAGCAGCGCTGAGCCTGGGCGGCCAAGCAACCGCTGGAGGAGCCCTGCACTGGCCCTTCCCTTCCCTCGCAGAGAGCTCTTCCTGCTGGAGCCCTTGGCAGTGTGCAAGCCACCGGCCCCTAAGCACTCCCCAAGGACGCCTGGGGCCTAGGTGCAAAGGCAAGGCAGGAGCGGAGCTGAGGCCAGGAAGGCGCCAGTGGTGACTCCCAGCCTCGCGCAGCCAGCTCCCTCCTGGGCAGGAAGCCTAGCAGCGAGGCAAGTCTGGGCAAGGCTCGCCCAGGGCAGAGCAGCATCGCGCCAGCAACTCTGCCAGAACGGGCCTCTGAGCAGAGCTGGAGATCTGCCGTCCTGGAGGCGCACTCGGCTCCAGCCAAGTAGGGCTTGAGCCAAACGAGGCTGGGCTGCCTCTTCTTCCCTCGAGGAGGCTCGCCTCCCCGCCAGCTGTTCACTCGGCTTCCAGGTGGGGGCGCTCTGCGCCTCCTGCAGGTCTTGGCTCAGGGGCTGCTTGCCCTGAGCTGGGGCTGTGGACGGGAGCCCAGGCACGCAGGGGCAGGCCCCAACCAGCTGCACACGTCTCTGCTGGGGAGGAGAGCGCTAGGAAAGCTACGTGTGTGAGGCAGCTGCTGGGCGCCCAGGGAGTCAGCCTCCGGGTGTGCGGGGCTGCAGACCCCAGCCAGGGGCCCTGGGAGCCTGGTGCACTCCGTGCGGCGCTGAGTCTGGGCGGCCAAGCAACCGCTGGAGGAGCCCTGCACTGGCCCTTCCATTCCCTCGCACAGAGCTCTTCCTGCTGGAGCCCTTGGCAGTGTGCAAGCCACCGGCCCCTAAGCCCTCCCCAAGGACGCCTGGGGCCTAGGTGCAAAGGCAAGGCAGGAGCGGGCTGAGGCCAGGAAGGCGCCAGTGGCGTCTCCCAGCTTTGCGCAGCCTGCTCCTTCCTGGGCAGGAAGCCTAGCAGCGAGGCAAGTCTGGGCAAGGCTCGCCCAGGGCACAGCAGCCTCGCGCCAGCAACTCTGCCAGATCGGGCCTCTGAGCAGAGCTGGAGCTCTGCCGTCCTGGAGGAGCACTCGGCTCCAGCCAAGTAGGGCTTGAGCCAAACGAGGCTGGGCTGCCTCTTCTTCCCTCGAGGAGGCTCGCCTCCCCGCCAGCTGTTCACTCGGCTTCCAGGTGGGGGCGCTCTGCGCCTCCTGTAGGTCTTGGCTCAGGGCCTGCTTGCCCTGAGCTGGGGCTGTGCGCGGGAGCCCAGGCACGCAGGGGCAGGCCCCAACCAGCTGCACACGTCTCTGCTGGGGAGGAGAGCGCTAGGGAGACTACGTGTGTGAGGCAGCTGCTGGGCGCCCAGGGAGTCAGCCTCCGGGTGTGCGGGGCTGCAGACCCCAGCCAGGGGCCCTGGGAGCCTGGTGCACTCCGTGCGGCGCTGAGTCTGGGCGGACAAGCAACCGCTGGAGGAGCCCTGCACTAGCCCTTCCCTTCCCTCGCACAGAGCTCTTCCTGCTGGAGCCCTGGGCAGTGTGCAAGCCACCGGTCCCTAAGCCCTCCCCAAGGACGCCTGGGGCCTAGGTCCAAAGGCAAGGCAGGAGCAGAGCTGAGGCCAGGAAGGCGCCAGTGGCGTCTCCCAGCCTCGCGCAGCCTGCTCCTTCCTGGGCAGGAAGCCTAGCAGCGAGGCAAGTCTGGGCAAGGCTCGCCAAGGGCAGAGTAGCCTCGCGCCAGCAACTCTGCCAGATCGGGCCTCTGAGCAGAGCTGGAGCTCTGCCGTCCTGGAGGCGCACTCGGCTCCAGCCAAGTAGGGCTTGAGCCAAACGAGGCTGGGCTGCCTCTTCTTCCCTCGAGGAGGCTCGCCTCCCCGCCAGCTGTTCACTCGACCTCCAGGTGGCGGCGCTCTGCGCATCCTGCAGGTCTTGGCTCAGGGGCTGCTTGCCCTGAGCTGGGGCTGTGGGCGGGAGCCCAGGCACGCAGGGGCAGGCCCCAACCAGCTGCACACGTCTCTGCTGGGGAGGAGAGCGCTAGGGAAGCTACGTGTGTGAGGCAGCTGCTGGGAGCCCAGGGAGTCAGCCTCCGGGTGTGCGAGGCTGCAGACCCCAGCCAGGGGCCCTGGGCGCCTGGTGCACTCCGTGCGGCGCTGAGCCTGGGCGGCCAAGCAACCGCTGGAGGAGCCCTGCACTGGCCCTTCCATTCCCTCGCACAGAGCTCTTCCTGCTGGAGCCCTTGGCAGTGTGCAAGCCACCGCCCCCTAAGCCCTCCCCAAGGACGCCTGGGGCCTAGGTGCAAAGGCAAGGCAGGAGCGGAGCTGAGGCCAGGAAGGCGCCAGTGGCGTCTCCCAGCCTCGCGCAGCCGGCTCCTTCCTGGGCAGGAAGCCTAGCAGCGAGGCAAGTCTGGGCAAGGCTCGCCCAGGGCAGAGCAGCCTCGCGCCAGCAACTCTGCCAGATCGGGCCTCTGAGCAGAGCTGGAGCTCTGCCGTCCTGGAGGCGCACTCGGCTCCAGCCAAGTAGGGATTGAGCCAAACGAGGCTGGGCTGCCTCTTCTTCCCTCGAGGAGGCTCGCCTCCCCGCCAGCTGTTCACTCGGCTTCCAGGTGGGGGCGCTCTGCGCCTCCTGCAGGTCTTGGCTCAGGGGCTGCTTGCCCTGAGCTGGGGCTGTGGGCGGGAGCCCAGGCACGCAGGGGCAGGCCCCAACCAGCTGCACACGTCTCTGCTGGGGAGGAGAGCGCTAGGGAAGCTACGTGTGTGAGGCAGCTGCTGGGCGCCCAGGGAGTCAGCCTCCGGGTGTGCGGGGCTGCAGACCCCAGCCAGGGGCCCTGGGAGCCTGGTGCACTCCGTGCGGCGCTGAGTCTGGGCGGCCAAGCAACCGCTGGAGGAGCCCTGCACTGGCCCTTCCATTCCCTCGCACAGAGCTCTTCCTGCTGGAGCCCTTGGCAGTGTGCAAGCCACCGGCCCCTAAGCCCTCCCCAAGGACGCCTGGGGCCTAGGTGCAAAGGCAAGGCAGGAGCGGGCTGAGGCCAGGAAGGCGCCAGTGGCGTCTCCCAGCTTTGCGCAGCCTGCTCCTTCCTGGGCAGGAAGCCTAGCAGCGAGGCAAGTCTGGGCAAGGCTCGCCCAGGGCACAGCAGCCTCGCGCCAGCAACTCTGCCAGATCGGGCCTCTGAGCAGAGCTGGAGCTCTGCCGTCCTGGAGGAGCACTCGGCTCCAGCCAAGTAGGGCTTGAGCCAAACGAGGCTGGGCTGCCTCTTCTTCCCTCGAGGAGGCTCGCCTCCCCGCCAGCTGTTCACTCGGCTTCCAGGTGGGGGCGCTCTGCGCCTCCTGTAGGTCTTGGCTCAGGGCCTGCTTGCCCTGAGCTGGGGCTGTGCGCGGGAGCCCAGGCACGCAGGGGCAGGCCCCAACCAGCTGCACACGTCTCTGCTGGGGAGGAGAGCGCTAGGGAGACTACGTGTGTGAGGCAGCTGCTGGGCGCCCAGGGAGTCAGCCTCCGGGTGTGCGGGGCTGCAGACCCCAGCCAGGGGCCCTGGGAGCCTGGTGCACTCCGTGCGGCGCTGAGTCTGGGCGGACAAGCAACCGCTGGAGGAGCCCTGCACTAGCCCTTCCCTTCCCTCGCACAGAGCTCTTCCTGCTGGAGCCCTGGGCAGTGTGCAAGCCACCGGTCCCTAAGCCCTCCACAAGGACGCCTGGGGCCTAGGTCCAAAGGCAAGGCAGGAGCGGAGCTGAGGCCAGGAAGGCGCCAGTGGCGTCTCCCAGCCTCGCGCAGCCTGCTCCTTCCTGGGCAGGAAGCCTAGCAGCGAGGCAAGTCTGGGCAAGGCTCGCCAAGGGCAGAGTAGCCTCGCGCCAGCAACTCTGCCAGATCGGGCCTCTGAGCAGAGCTGGAGCTCTGCCGTCCTGGAGGCGCACTCGGCTCCAGCCAAGTAGGGCTTGAGCCAAACGAGGCTGGGCTGCCTCTTCTTCCCTCGAGGAGGCTCGCCTCCCCGCCAGCTGTTCACTCGACCTCCAGGTGGCGGCGCTCTGCGCATCCTGCAGGTCTTGGCTCAGGGGCTGCTTGCCCTGAGCTGGGGCTGTGGGCGGGAGCCCAGGCACGCAGGGGCAGGCCCCAACCAGCTGCACACGTCTCTGCTGGGGAGGAGAGCGCTAGGGAAGCTACGTGTGTGAGGCAGCTGCTGGGAGCCCAGGGAGTCAGCCTCCGGGTGTGCGAGGCTGCAGACCCCAGCCAGGGGCCCTGGGCGCCTGGTGAACTCCGTGCGGCGCTGAGCCTGGGCGGCCAAGCAACCGCTGGAGGAGCCCTGCACTGGCCCTTCCATTCCCTCGCACAGAGCTCTTCCTGCTGGAGCCCTTGGCAGTGTGCAAGCCACCGCCCCCTAAGCCCTCCCCAAGGACGCCTGGGGCCTAGGTGCAAAGGCAAGGCAGGAGCGGAGCTGAGGCCAGGAAGGCGCCAGTGGCGTCTCCCAGCCTCGCGCAGCCGGCTCCTTCCTGGGCAGGAAGCCTAGCAGCGAGGCAAGTCTGGGCAAGGCTCGCCCAGGGCAGAGCAGCCTCGCGCCAGCAACTCTGCCAGATCGGGCCTCTGAGCAGAGCTGGAGCTCTGCCGTCCTGGAGGCGCACTCGGCTCCAGCCAAGTAGGGATTGAGCCAAACGAGGCTGGGCTGCCTCTTCTTCCCTCGAGGAGGCTCGCCTCCCCGCCAGCTGTTCACTCGGCTTCCAGGTGGGGGCGCTCTGCGCCTCCTGCAGGTCTTGGCTCAGGGGCTGCTTGCCCTGAGCTGGGGCTGTGGGCGGGAGCCCAGGCACGCAGGGGCAGGCCCCAACCAGCTGCACACGTCTCTGCTGGGGAGGAGAGCGCTAGGGAAGCTACGTGTGTGAGGCAGCTGCTGGGCGCCCAGGGAGTCAGCCTCCGGGTGTGCGGGGCTGTAGACGCCAGCCAGGGGCCCTGGGAGCCTGGTGCACTCCGTGCGGCGCTGAGTCTGGGCGGCCAAGCAACTGCTGGAGGAGCCCTGCACTGGCCCTTCCCTTCCCTCGCACAGAGTTCTTCTTGCTGCAGCCCTTGGCAGTGTGCAAGCCACCGGCCCCTAAGCCCTTCCCAAGGAAGCCTGGGGCCTAGGTGCAAAGGCAAGGCAGGAGCGGAGCTGAGGCCAGGAAGGCGCCAGTGGCGTCTCCCAGCCTCGCGCAGCCTGCTCCTTCCTGGGCAGGAAGCCTAGCAGCGAGGCAAGTCTGGGCAAGGCTCGCCCAGGGCAGAGCAGCCTCGCGCCAGCAACTCTGCCAGATCGGGCCTCTGAGCCGAGCTGGAGTTCTGCCGTCCTGGAGGCGTACTCGGCTCCAGCCAAGTAGGGCTTGAGCCAAACGAGGCTGGGCTGACTCTTCTTCACTCGAGGAGGCTCGCCTCCCCGCCAGCTGTTCACTCGGCTTCCAGGTGGGGGCGCTCTGCGCCTCCTGCAGGTCTTGGCTCAGGGGCTGCTTGCCCTGAGCTGGGGCTGTGGGCGGGAGCCCAGGCACGCAGGGGCAGGCCCCAACCAGCTGCACACGTCTCTGCTGGGGAGGAGAGCGCTAGGGAAGCTACGGGTGTGAGGCAGCTGCTGGGCGCCCAGGGAGTCAGCCTCCGGGTGTGCGGGGCTGCAGACCCCAGCCAGGGGCCCTGGGAGCCTGGTGCACTCCGTGCGGCGCTGAGCCTGGGCGGCCAAGCAACCGCTGGAGGAGCCCTGCACTGGCCCTTCCCTTCCCTCGCACAGAGCTCTTCCTGCTGGAGCCCTTGGCAGTGTGCAAGCCACCGGCCCCTAAGCCCTCCCCAAGGAAGCCTGGGGCCTAGGTGCAAAGGCAAGGAAGGAGCGGAGCTGAGGCCAGGAAGGCGCCAGTGGCGTCTCCCAGCCTCGCGCAGCCTGCTCCTTCCTGGGCAGGAAGCCTAGCAGCGAGGCAAGTCTGGGCAAGGCTCGCCCAGGGCAGAGCAGCCTCGCGCCAGCAACTCTGCCAGATCGGGCCTCTGAGCAGAGCTGGAGCTCTGCCATCCTGGAGGCGCACTCGGCTCCAGCCAAGAGGGGCTTGAGCCAAACGAGGCTGGGCTGCCTCTTCTTCCCTCGAGGAGGCTCGCCTCCCCGCCAGCTGTTCACTCGGCTTCCAGGTGGGGGCGCTCTGCGCCTCCTGAAGGTCTTGGCTCAGGGGCTGCTTGCCCTGAGCAGGGGCTGTGCTCGGGAGCCCAGGCACGCAGGGGCAGGCCCCAACCAGCTTCACACGTCTCTGCTGGAGAGGAGAGCGCTAAGGAAGCTACGTGTGTGAGGCAGCTGCTGGGCGCCCAGGGAGTCAGCCTCCGGGTGTGCGGGGCTGCAGACCCCAGCCAGGGGCCCTGGGAGCCTGGTGCACTCCGTGCGGCGCTGAGTCTGGGCGGCCAAGCAACCGCTGGAGGAGCCCTGCACTAGCCCTTCCCTTCCCTCGCACAGAGCTCTTCCTGCTGGAGCCCTTGGCAGTGTGCAAGCCACCGGACCCAAAGCCCTCCCCAAGGACGCCTGGGGCCAAGGTGCAAAGGTAAGTCAGGAGCGGAGCTGAGGCCAGGAAGGCGCCAGTGGCATCCCCCAGCCTCGCGCAGCCTGCTCCTTCCTGGGCAGGAAGCCTAGCAGCGAGGCAAGTCTGGGCAAGGCTCGCCCAGGGCAGAGCAGCCTCGCGCAAGCAACTCTGGCAGATGGGGCCTCTGAGCAGAGCTGGAGCTCTGCCGTCCTGGAGGCGCACTCGGCTCCAGCCAAGTAGGGCTTGAGCCAAACGAGGCTGGGCTGCCTCTTCTTCCCTCGAGGAGGCTCGCCTCCCCGCCAGCTGTTCACTCGACTTCCAGGTGGGGGCGCTCTGCGCATCCTGCAGGTCTTGGCTCAGGGGCTGCTTGCCCTGAGCTGGGGCTGTGCGCGGGAGCCCAGGCACGCAGGGGCAGGCCCCAACCAGCTGCACACGTCTCTGCTGGGGAGGAGAGCGCTAGGGAAGCTACGTGTGTGAGGCAGCTGCTGGGCGCCCAGGGAGTCAGCCTCCGGGTGTGCGGGGCTGCAGACCCCAGCCAGGGGCCCTGGGAGCCTGGTGCACTCCGTGCGGCGCTGAGCCTGGGCGGCCAAGCAACCGCTGGAGGAGCCCTGCACTGGCCCTTCCCTTCCCTCGCACAGAGCTCTTCCAGCTAGAGCCCTTGGCAGTGTGCAAGCCACTGGCCCCTAAGCCCTCTCCAAGGACGCCTGGGGCCTAGGTGCAAAGGCAAGGCAGGAGCGGAGCTGAGGCCAGGAAGGCGTCAGTGGCGTCTCCCAGCCTCGCGCAGCCGGCTCCTTCCTGGGCAGGAAGCGTAGCAGCGAGGCAAATCTGGGCAAGGCTCGCCCAGGGCAGAGCAGCCTCGCGCCAGCAACTCTGCCAGAACGGGCCTCTGAGCAGAGCTGGAGCTCTGCCGTCCTGGAGGCGCACTCGGCTCCAGCCAAGTAGGGCTTGAGCCAAACGAGGCTGGGCTGCCTCTTCTTCCCTCGAGGAGGCTCGCCTCCCCGCCAGCTGTTCACTCGGCTTCCAGGTGGGGGCGCTCTGCGCCTCCTGCAGGTCTTGGCTCAGGGGCTGCTTGCCCTGAGCTGGGGCTGTGCGCGGGAGCCCAGGAACGCAGGGGCAGGCCCCAACCAGCTGCACACGTCTCTGCTGGGGAGGAGAGCGCTAGGGAAGCTACGTGTGTGAGGCAGCTGCTGGGCGCCCAGGGAGTCAGCCTCCGGGTGTGCGGGGCTGCAGACCCCAGCCAGGGGCCTGGGAGCCTGGTGCACTCCGAGCAGCGCTGAGCCTGGGCGGCCAAGCAACGGCTGGAGGAGCCCTGCACTGGCCCTTCCCTTCCCTCGCACAGAGCTCTTCCTGCTGGAGCCCTTGGCAGTGTGCAAGCCACCGGCCCCTAAGCACTCCCCAAGGACGCCTGGGGCCTAGGTGCAAAGGCAAGGCAGGAGCGGAGCTGAGGCCAGGAAGGCGCCAGTGGTGACTCCCAGCCTCGCGCAGCCAGCTCCCTCCTGGGCAGGAAGCCTAGCAGCGAGGCAAGTCTGGGCAAGGCTCGCCCAGGGCAGAGCAGCCTCGCGCAAGCAACTCTGCCAGAACGGTCCTCTGAGCAGAGCTGGAGATCTGCCGTCCTGGAGGCGCACTCGGCTCCAGCCAAGTAGGGCTTGAGCCAAACGAGGCTGGGCTGCCTCTTCTTCCCTCGAGGAGGCTCGCCTCCCCGCCAGCTGTTCACTCGGCTTCCAGGTGGGGGCGCTCTGCGCCTCCTGCAGGTCTTGGCTCAGGGGCTGCTTGCCCTGAGCTGCGGCTGTGCGCGGGAGCCCAGGCACGCAGGGGCAGGCCCCAAACAGCTGCACACGTCTCTGCTGGGGAGGAGAGCGCTAGGGAAGCTACGTGTGTGAGGCAGCTGCTGGGCGCCCAGGGAGTCAGCCTCCGGGTGTGCGGGGCTGCAGACCCCAGCCAGGGGCCTGGGAGCCTGGTGCACTCCGAGCAGCGCTGAGCCTGGGCGGCCAAGCAACCGCTGGAGGAGCCCTGCACTGGCCCTTCCCTTCCCTCGCACAGAGCTCTTCCTGCTGGAGCCCTTGGCAGTGTGCAAGCCACCGGCCCCTAAGCACTCCCCAAGGACGCCTGGGGCCTAGGTGCAAAGGCAAGGCAGGAGCGGAGCTGAGGCCAGGAAGGCGCCAGTGGTGACTCCCAGCCTCGCGCAGCCAGCTCCCTCCTGGGCAGGAAGCCTAGCAGCGAGGCAAGTCTGGGCAAGGCTCGCCCAGGGCAGAGCAGCCTCGCGCCAGCAACTCTGCCAGAACGGGCCTCTGAGCAGAGCTGGAGATCTGCCGTCCTGGAGGCGCACTCGGCTCCAGCCAAGTAGGGCTTGAGCCAAACGAGGCTGGGCTGCCTCTTCTTCCCTCGAGGAGGCTCGCCTCCCCGCCAGCTGTTCACTCGGCTTCCAGGTGGGGGCGCTCTGCGCCTCCTGCAGGTCTTGGCTCAGGGGCTGCTTGCCCTGAGCTGGGGCTGTGGACGGGAGCCCAGGCACGCAGGGGCAGGCCCCAACCAGCTGCACACGTCTCTGCTGGGGAGGAGAGCGCTAGGGAAGCTACGTGTGTGAGGCAGCTGCTGGGCGCCCAGGGAGTCAGCCTCCGGGTGTGCGGGGCTGCAGACCCCAGCCAGGGGCCTGGGAGCCAGGTGCACTCCGAGCAGCGCTGAGCCTGGGCGGCCAAGCAACCGCTGGAGGAGCCCTGCACTGGCCCTTCCCTTCCCTCGCACAGAGCTCTTCCTGCTGGAGCCCTTGGCAGTGTGCAAGCCACCGGCCCCTAAGCACTCCCCAAAGACGCCTGGGGCCTAGGTGCAAAGGCAAGGCAGGAGCGGAGCTGAGGCCAGGAAGGCGCCAGTGGTGACTCCCAGCCTCGCGCAGGCAGCTCCCTCCTGGGCAGGAAGCCTAGCAGCGAGGCAAGTCTGGGCAAGGCTCGCCCAGGGCAGAGCAGCCTCGCGCCAGCAACTCTGCCAGAACGGGCCTCTGAGCAGAGCTGGAGATCTGCCGTCCTGGAGGCGCACTCGGCTCCAGCCAAGTAGGGCTTGAGCCAAACGAGGCTGGGCTGCCTCTTCTTCCCTCGAGGAGGCTCGCCTCCCCGCCAGCTGTTCACTCGGCTTCCAGGTGGGGGCGCTCTGCGCCTCCTGCAGGTCTTGGCTCAGGGGCTGCTTGCCCTGAGCTGGGGCTGTGGACGGGAGCCCAGGCACGCAGGGGCAGGCCCCAACCAGCTGCACACGTCTCTGCTGGGGAGGAGAGCGCTAGGAAAGCTACGTGTGTGAGGCAGCTGCTGGGCGCCCAGGGAGTCAGCCTCCGGGTGTGCGGGGCTGCAGACCCCAGCCAGGGGCCCTGGGAGCCTGGTGCACTCCGTGCGGCGCTGAGTCTGGGCGGCCAAGCAACCGCTGGAGGAGCCCTGCACTGGCCCTTCCATTCCCTCGCACAGAGCTCTTCCTGCTGGAGCCCTTGGCAGTGTGCAAGCCACCGGCCCCTAAGCCCTCCCCAAGGACGCCTGGGGCCTAGGTGCAAAGGCAAGGCAGGAGCGGGCTGAGGCCAGGAAGGCGCCAGTGGCGTCTCCCAGCTTTGCGCAGCCTGCTCCTTCCTGGGCAGGAAGCCTAGCAGCGAGGCAAGTCTGGGCAAGGCTCGCCCAGGGCACAGCAGCCTCGCGCCAGCAACTCTGCCAGATCGGGCCTCTGAGCAGAGCTGGAGCTCTGCCGTCCTGGAGGAGCACTCGGCTCCAGCCAAGTAGGGCTTGAGCCAAACGAGGCTGGGCTGCCTCTTCTTCCCTCGAGGAGGCTGGCCTCCCCGCCAGCTGTTCACTCGGCTTCCAGGTGGGGGCGCTCTGCGCCTCCTGTAGGTCTTGGCTCAGGGCCTGCTTGCCCTGAGCTGGGGCTGTGCGCGGGAGCCCAGGCACGCAGGGGCAGGCCCCAACCAGCTGCACACGTCTCTGCTGGGGAGGAGAGCGCTAGGGAGACTACGTGTGTGAGGCAGCTGCTGGGCGCCCAGGGAGTCAGCTTCCGGGTGTGCGGGGCTGCAGACCCCAGCCAGGGGCCCTGGGAGCCTGGTGCACTCCGTGCGGCGCTGAGTCTGGGCGGACAAGCAACCGCTGGAGGAGCCCTGCACTAGCCCTTCCCTTCCCTCGCACAGAGCTCTTCCTGCTGGAGCCCTGGGCAGTGTGCAAGCCACCGGTCCCTAAGCCCTCCCCAAGGACGCCTGGGGCCTAGGTGCAAAGGCAAGGCAGGAGCGGAGCTGAGGCCAGGAAGGCGCCAGTGGCGTCTCCCAGCCTCGCGCAGCCTGCTACTTCCTGGGCAGGAAGTCTGGGCAAGGCTCGCCAAGGGCAGAGTAGCCTCGCGCCAGCAACTCTGCCAGATCGGGCCTCTGAGCAGAGCTGGAGCTCTGCCGTCCTGGAGGCGCACTCGGCTCCAGCCAAGTAGGGCTTGAGCCAAACGAGGCTGGGCTGCCTCTTCTTCCCTCGAGGAGGCTCGCCTCCCCGCCAGCTGTTCACTCGACCTCCAGGTGGCGGCGCTCTGCGCATCCTGCAGGTCTTGGCTCAGGGGCTGCTTGCCCTGAGCTGGGGCTGTGGGCGGGAGCCCAGGCACGCAGGGGCAGGCCCCAACCAGCTGCACACGTCTCTGCTGGGGAGGAGAGCGCTAGGGAAACTACGTTTGTGTGGCCGCTGCTGGGCGCCCAGGGAGACAGCCTCCAGGTGTGCGGGGCTGCAGACCCCAGCCAGGGGCCCTGGGAGCCTGGTGCACTCCGTGCGGCGCTGAGCCTGGGCGGCCAAGCAACCGCTGGAGGAGCCCTGCACTGGCCCTTCCCTTCCCTCGCACAGAGCTCTTCCTGCTGGAGCCCTTGGCAGTGTGCAAGCCACCGGCCCCTAAGCCCTCCCCAAGGACGCCTGGGGCCTAAGTGCAAAGGCAAGGCAGGAGCGGAGCTGAGGCCAGGAAGGCGCCAGTGGCGTCTCCCAGCCTCGCGCAGCCTGCTCCTTCCTGGGCAGGAAGCCTAGCAGCGAGGCAAGTCTGGGCAAGGCTTGCCCAGGGCAGAGCAGCCTCGCGCCAGCAACTCTGCCAGATCGGGCCTCTGAGCAGAGCTGGAGTTCTGCCGTCCTGGAGGCGTACTCGGCTCCAGCCAAGTAGGGCTTGAGCCAAACGAGGCTGGGCTGCCTCTTCTTCCCTCGAGGAGGCTCGCCTCCCCGCCAGCTGTTCACTCGGCTTCCAGGTGGGGGCGCTCTGCACCTCCTGCAGGTCTTGGCTCAGGGGCTGCTTGCCCTGAGCTGGGGCTGTGGGCGGGAGCCCAGGCACGCAGGGGCAGGCCCCAATCAGCTGCACACGTCTCTGCTGGGGTGGAGAGCGCTAGGGAAGCTACGGGTGTGAGGCAGCTGCTGGGCGCCCAGGGAGTCAGCCTCCGGGTGTGCGGGGCTGCAGACCCCAGCCAGGGGCCCTGGGAGCCTGGTGCACTCCGTGCGGCGCTGAGCCTGGGCGGCCAAGCAACCGCTGGAGGAGCCCTGCACTAGCCCTTCCCTTCCCTCGCACAGAGCTCTTCCTGCTGGAGCCCTTGGCAGTGTGCAAGCCACCGGCCCCTAAGCCCTCCCCAAGGACGCCTGGGGCCTAGGTGCAAAGGCAAGGCAGGAGCGGGCTGAGTCCAGGAAGGCGCCAGTGGCGTCTCCCAGCTTCGCGCAGCCTGCTCCTTCCTGGGCAGGAAGCCTAGCAGCGAGGCAAGTGTGGGCAAGGCTCGCCCAGGGCAGAGCAGCCTCGCGCCAGCAACTCTGCCAGATCGGGCCTCTGAGCAGAGCTGGAGCTCTGCCGTCCTGGAGGACCACTCGGATCCAGCCTAGTAGGGCTTGAGCCAAACGAGGCTGGGCTGCCTCTTCTTCCCTCGAGGAGGCTCGCCTCCCCGCCAGCTGTTCACTCGGCTTCCAGGTGGGGGCGCTCTGCGCCTCCTGCAGGTCTTGGCTCAGGGGCTGCTTGCCCTGAGCTGGGGCTGTGCGCGGGAGCCCAGGCACGCAGGGGCAGGCCCCAACCAGCTGCACACGTCTCTGCTGGGGAGGAGAGCGCTAGGGAAGCTACGTGTGTGAGGCAGCTGCTGGGCGAACAGGGAGTCAGCCTCCGGGTGGGCGGGGCTGCAGACCCCAGCCAGGGGCCTGGGAGCCTGGTGCAATCCGAGCAGCGCTGAGCCTGGGCGGCCAAGCAACCGCTGGAGGAGCCCTGCACTGGCCCTTCCCTTCCCTCGCACAGAGCTCTTCCTGCTGGAGCCCTGGGCAGTGTGCAAGCCACCGGTCCCTAAGCCCTCCCCAAGGAAGCCTGGGGCCTAGGTGCAAAGGCAGGGCAGGAGCGGAGCTGAGGCCAGGAAGGCGCCAGTGGCGTCTCCCAGCCTTGCGCAGCCTACTCCTTCCTGGGCAGGAAGCCTAGCAGCGAGGCAAGTCTGGGCAAGGCTCGCCAAGGGCAGAGCAGCCTCGCGCCAGCAACTCTGCCAGATCGGGCCTCTGAGCAGAGCTGGAGCTCTGCCGTCCTGGAGGCGCACTCGGCTCCAGCCAAGTAGGGCTTGAGCCTAACGAGGCTGGGCTGCCTCTTCTTCCCTCGAGGAGGCTCGCCTCCCCGCCAGCTGTTCACTCGGCTTCCAGGTGGGGGCGCTCTGCGCCTCCTGCAGGTCTTGGCTCAGGGGCTGCTTGCCCTGAGCTGGGGCTGTGGGCGGGAGCACAGGCACGCAGGGGCAGGCCCCAACCAGCTGCACACGTCTCTGCTGGGGAGGAGAGCGCTAGGGAAGCTACGTGTGTGAGGCAGCTGCTGGTTGCCCAGGGAGTCAGCCTCCGGGTGTGCGGGGCTGCAGACCCCAGCCAGGGGCCTGGGAGCCTGGTGCACTCCGAGCAGCGCTGAGCCTGGGCGGCCAAGCAACCGCTGGAGGAGCCCTGCACTGGCCCTTCCCTTCCCTCGCACAGAGCTCTTCCTGCTGGAGCCCTTGGCAGTGTGCAAGCCACCGGCCCCTAAGCACTCCCCAAGGACGCCTGGGGCCTAGGTGCAAAGGCAAGGCAGGAGCGGAGCTGAGGCCAGGAAGGCGCCAGTGGTGACTCCCAGCCTCGCGCAGCCAGCTCCCTCCTGGGCAGGAAGCCTAGCAGCGAGGCAATTCTGGGCAAGGCTCGCCCAGGGCAGAGCAGCCTCGCGCCAGCAACTCTGCCAGAACGGGCCTCTGAGCAGAGCTGGAGATCTGCCGTCCTGGAGGTGCACTCGGCTCCAGCCAAGTAGGGCTTGAGCCAAACGAGGCTGGGCTGCCTCTTCTTCCCTCGAGGAGGCTCGCCTCCCCGCCAGCTGTTCACTCGGCTTCCAGGTGGGGGCGCTCTGCGCCTCCTGCAGGTCTTGGCTCAGGGGCTGCTTGCCCTGAGCTGGGGCTGTGGGCGGGAGCCCAGGCACGCAGGGGCAGGCCCCAACCAGCTGCACACGTCTCTGCTGGGGAGGAGAGCGCTAGGAAAGCTACGTGTGTGAGGCAGCTGCTGGGCGCCCAGGGAGTCAGCCTCCGGGTGTGCGGGGCTGCAGACCCCAGCCAGGGGCCCTGGGAGCCTGGTGCACTCCGTGCGACGCTGAGTCTGGGCGGCCAAGCAACCGCTGGAGGAGCCCTGCACTGTCCCTTCCATTCCCTCGCACTGAGCTCTTCCTGCTGGAGCCCTTGGCAGTGTGCAAGCCACCGGCCCCTAAGCCCTCCCCAAGGACGCCTGGGGCCTAGGTGCAAAGGCAAGGCAGGAGCGGGCTGAGGCCAGGAAGGCGCCAGTGGCGTCTCCCAGCCTCGCGCAGCCTGCTCCTTCCTGGGCAGGAAGCCTAGCAGCGAGGCAAGTCTGGGCAAGGCTCGCCCAGGGCAGAGCAGCCTCGCGCCAGCAACTCTGCCAGATCGGGCCTCTGAGCAGAGCTGGAGCTCTGCCGTCCTGGAGGCGCACTCAGCTCCAGCCAAGTAGGGCTTGAGCCAAACGAGGCTGGGCTGCCTCTTCTTCCCTCGAGGAGGCTCGCCTCCCCGCCAGCTGTTCACTCGGCTTCCAGGTGGGGGCGCTCTGCGCCTCCTATAGGTCTTGGCTCAGGGCCTGCTTGCCCTGAGCTGGGGCTGTGCGCGGGAGCCCAGGCACGCAGGGGCCGGCCCCAACCAGCTGCACACGTCTCTGCTGGGGAGGAGAGCGCTAGGGAGACTACGTGTGTGAGGCAGCTGCTGGGCGCCCAGGGAGTCAGCCTCCGGGTGTGCGGGGCTGCAGACCCCAGCCAGGGGCCCTGGGAGCCTGGTGCACTCCGTGCGGCGCTGAGTCTGGGCGGCCAAGCAACCGCTGGAGGAGCCCTGCACTAGCCCTTCCCTTCCTTCGCACAGAGCTCTTCCTGCTGGAGCCCTGGGCAGTGTGCAAGCCACCGGTCCCTAAGCCCTCCCCAAGGAAGCCTGGGGCCTAGGTGCAAAGGCAAGGCAGGAGCGGAGCTGAGGCCAGGAAGGCGCCAGTGGCGTCTCCCAGCCTCGCGCAGCCTGCTCCTTCCTGGGCAGGAAGCCTAGCAGCGAGGCAAGTCTGGGCAAGGCTCGCCCAGGGCAGAGCAGCCTCGCGCCAGCAACTCTGCCAGATCGGGCCTCTGAGCAGAGCTGGAGCTCTGCCGTCCTGGAGGCGCACTCGGCTGCAGCCAGGTAGGGCTTGAGCCAAACGAGGCTGGGCTGCCTTTTCTTCCCTCAGGAGGCTCGCCTCCCCTCCAGCTGTTCACTCGACTTCCACGTGGGGGCGCTCTGCGCATCCTGCAGGTCTTGGCTCAGGGGCTGCTTGCCCTGAGCTGGGGCTGTGGGCGGGAGCCCAGGCACGCAGGGGCAGGCCCCAACCAGCTGCACACGTCTCTGCTGGGGAGGAGAGCGCTAGGGAAGCTACGTGTGTGAGGCAGCTGCTGGGCGCCCAGGGAGTCAGCCTCCGGGTGTGCGGGGCTGCAGACCTCAGCCAGGGGCCCTGGGAGCCTGGTGCACTCCGTGCGGCGCTGAGCCTGGGCGGCCAAGCAACCGCTGGAGGAGCCCTGCACTGGCCATTCCCTTCCCTCGCACAGAGCTCTTCCTGCTGGAGCCCTTGGCAGTGTGCAAGCCACCGGCCCCTAAGCCCTCCCCAAGGACGCCTGGGGCCTAGGTGCAAAGGCAAGGCAGGAGCGGAGCTGAGGCCAGGAAGGCGCCAGTGGCGTCTCCCAGCCTCGCGCAGCCTGCTCCTTCCTGGGCAGGAAGCCTAGCAGCGAGGCAAGTCTGGGCAAGGCTCGCCAAGGGCAGAGTAGCCTCGCGCCAGCAACTCTGCCAGATCGGGCCTCTGAGCAGAGCTGGAGCTCTGCCGTCCTGGAGGCGCACTCGGCTCCAGCCAAGTAGGGCTTGAGCCAAACGAGGCTGGGCTGCCTCTTCTTCCCTCGAGGAGGCTCGCCTCCCCGCCAGCTGTTCACTCGACCTCCAGGTGGGGGCGCTCTGCGCATCCTGCAGGTCTTGGCTCAGGGGCTGCTTGCCCTGAGCTGGGGCTGTGGGCGGGAGCCCAGGCACGCAGGGGCAGGCCCCAACCAGCTGCACACGTCTCTGCTGGGGAGGAGAGCGCTAGGGAAGCTACGTGTGTGAGGCAGCTGCTGGGAGCCCAGGGAGTCAGCCTCCGGGTGTGCGGGGCTGCAGACCCCAGCCAGGGGCCCTGGGCGCCTGGTGCACTCCGTGCGGCGCTGAGCATGGGCGGCCAAGCAACCGCTGGAGGAGCCCTGCACTGGCCCTTCCATTCCCTCGCACAGAGCTCTTCCTGCTGGAGCCCTTGGCAGTGTGCAAGCCACCGGCCCCTAAGCACTCCCCAAGGACGCCTGGGGCCTAGGTGCAAAGGCAAGGCAGGAGCGGAGCTGAGGCCAGGAAGGCGCCAGTGGTGACTCCCAGCCTCGCGCAGCCAGCTCCCTCCTGGGCAGGAAGCCTAGCAGCGAGGCAAGTCTGGGCAAGGCTCGCCCAGGGCAGAGCAGCCTGGCGCCAGCAACTCTGCCAGATCGGGCCTCTGAGCAGAGCTGGAGCTCTGCCGTCCTGGAGGCGCACTCGGCTCCAGCTAAGTAGGGCTTGAGCCAAACGAGGCTGGGCTGCCTCTTCTTCCCTCGAGGAGGCTCGCCTCCCCGCCAGCTGTTCACTCGGCTTCCAGGTGGGGGCGCTCTGCGCCTCCTGCAGGTCTTGGCTCAGGGGCTGCTTGCCCTGAGCTGGGGCTGTGGGCAGGAGCCCAGGCACGCAGGGGCAGGCCCCAACCAGCTGCACACGTCTCTGCTGGGGAGGAGAGCGCTAGGGAAGCTACGTGTGTGAGGCAGCTGCTGGGAGCCAAGGGAGTCAGCCTCCGGTTGTGCGGGGCTGCAGACCCCAGCCAGGGGCCCTGGGAGCCTGGTGCACTCCGTGCGGCGCTGAGTCTGGCGGGCCAGCAACTGTTGGAGGAGCCCTGCCCTGGCCCTTCCCTTCCCTCGCACAGAGTTCTTCCTGCTGGAGCCCTTGGCAGTGTGCAAGCCACCGGCCCCTAAGCCCTCCCCAAGGAAGCCTGGGGCCTAGGTGCAAAGGCAAGGCAAGAGCGGAGCTGAGGCCAGGAAGGCGCCAGTGGCGTCTCCCAGGCTCGCGCAGCCTGCTCCTTCCTGGGCAGGAAGCCTAGCAGCGAGGCAAGTCTGGGCAAGGCTCGCCCAGGGCAGAGCAGCCTCGCGCCAGCAACTCTGCCAGATCGGGCCTCTGAGCAGAGCTGGAGCTCTGCCGTCCTGGAGGCGCACTCGGCTCCAGCCAAGTAGGGCTTGAGCCAAACGAGGCTGGGCTGCCTCTTCTTCCCCCGAGGAGGCTCGCCTCCCCGCCAGCTGTTCACTCGGCTTCCAGGTGGGGGCGCTCTGCGCCTCCTGCAGGTCTTGGCTCAGGGGCTGCTTGCCCTGAGCTGGGGCTGTGGGCGGGAGCCCAGCCACGCAGGGGCTGGCCCCAACCAGCTGCACACGTCTCTGCTGGGGAGGAGAGTGCTAGGGAAGCTACGTGTGTGAGGCAGCTGCTGGGCGCCCAGGGAGTCAGCCTCCGGGTGTGCGGGGCTGCAGACCCCAGCCAGGGGCCCTGGGAGCCTGGTGCACTCCGTGCGGCCCTGAGCCTGGGCGGCCAAGCAACCGCTGGAAGAGCCCTGCACTGTCCCTTCCATTCCCTCGCACAGAGCTCTTCCTGCTGGAGCCCTTGGCAGTGTGCAAGCCACCGGCCCCTAAGCCCTCCCCAAGGACGCCTGGGGCCTAGGTCCAAAGGCAAGGCAGGAGCGGAGCTGAGGCCAGGAAGGCGCCAGTGGCGTCTCCCAGCCTTGCGCAGCCTGCTCCTTCCTGGGCAGTAAGCCTAGCAGCGAGGCAATTCTGGGCAAGGCTCGCCCAGGGCAGTGCAGCCTCGCGCCTGCTCTCTGCCAGATCGGGCCTCTGAGCAGAGCTGGAGCTCTGCCGTCCTGGAGGCGCACTCGGCTCCAGCCAAGTAGGGCTTGAGCCAAACGAGGCTGGGCTGCCTCTTCTTCCCTCGAGGAGGCTCGCCTCCCCGCCAGCTGTTCACTCGGCTTCCAGGTGGGGGCGCTCTGCCCCTCCTGTAGGTCTTGATTCAGGGGCTGCTTGCCCTGAGCTGGGGCTGTGGGCGGGAGCCCAGGCACGCAGGGGCAGGCCCCAACCTGCTGCACACGTCTCTGCTGGGGAGGAGAGCCCTAGGGAAGCTACGTGTGTGAGGCAGATGCTGGGCGCCCAGGGAGTCAGCCTCCGGGTGTGCGGGGCTGCAGACGCCAGCCAGGGGCCCTGGGAGCCTGGTGCACTCCGTGCGGCGCTGAGTCTGGGCGGCCAAGCAACTGCTGGAGGAGCCCTGCACTGACCCTTCCCTTCCCTCGCACAGAGTTCTTCCTGCTGCAGCCCTTGGCAGTGTGCAAGCCACCGGCCCCTAAGCCCTTCCCAAGGTAGCCTGGGGCCTAGGTGCAAAGGCAAGGCAGGAGCGGAGCTGAGGCCAGGAAGGCGCCAGTGGCGTCTCCCAGCCTCGCGCAGCCTGCTCCTTCCTGGGCAGGAAGCCTAGCAGCGAGGCAAGTCTGGGCAAGGCTTGCCCAGGGCAGAGCAGCCTCGCGCCAGCAACTCTGCCAGAACGGGCCTCTGAGCAGAGCTGGAGTTCTGCCGTCCTGGAGGCGTACTCGGCTCCAGCCAAGTAGGGCTTGAGCCAAACGAGGCTGGGCTGCCTCTTCTTCCCTCGAGGAGGCTCGCCTCCCCGCCAGCTGTTCACTCGGCTTCCAGGTGGGGGCGCTCTGCGCCTCCTGCAGGTCTTGGCTCAGGGGCTGCTTGCCCTGAGCTGGGGCTGTGGGCGGGAGCCCAGGCACGCAGGGGCAGGCCCCAACCAGCTGCACACGTCTCTGCTGGGGAGGAGAGCGCTAGGGAAGCTACGGGTGTGAGGCAGCTGCTGGGCGCCCAGGGAGTCAGCCTCCGGGTGTGCGGGGCTGCAGACCCCAGCCAGGGGCCCTGGGAGCCTGGTGCACTCCGTGCGGCGCTGAGCCTGGGCGGCCAAGCAACCGCTGGAGGAGCCCTGCACTAGCCCTTCCCTTCCCTCGCACAGAGCTCTTCCTGCTGGAGCCCTTGGCAGTGTGCAAGCCACCGGCCCCTAAGCCCTCCCCAAGGACGCCTGGGGCCTAGGTGCAAAGGCAAGGCAGGAGCGGGCTGAGGCCAGGACGGCGCCAGTGGCGTCTCCCAGCTTCGCGCAGCCTGCTCCTTCCTGGGCAGGAAGCCTAGCAGCGAGGCAAGTCTGGGCAAGGCTCGCCCAGGGCAGAGCAGCCTCGCGCCAGCAACTCTGCCAGATCGGGCCTCTGAGCAGAGCTGGAGCTCTGTCGTCCTGGAGGACCACTCGGATCCAGCCAAGTAGGGCTTGAGCCAAACGAGGCTGGGCTGCCTCTTCTTCCCTCGAGGAGGCTCGCCTCCCCGCCAGCTGTTCACTCGGCTTCCAGGTGGGGGCGCTCTGCGCCTCCTGCAGGTCTTGGCTCAGGGGCTGCTTGCCCTGAGCTGGGGCTGTGCGCGGGAGCCCAGGCACGCAGGGGCAGGCCCCAACCAGCTGCACACGTCTCTGCTGGGGAGGAGAGCGCTAGGGAAGCTACGTGTGTGAGGCAGCTGCTGGGCGAGCAGGGAGTCAGCCTCCGGGTGGGCGGGGCTGCAGACCCCAGCCAGGGGCCTGGGAGCCTGGTGCAATCCGAGCAGCGCTGAGCCTGGGCGGCCAAGCAACCGCTGGAGGAGCCCTGCACTGGCCCTTCCCTTCCCTCGCACAGAGCTCTTCCTGCTGGAGCCCTGGGCAGTGTGCAAGCCACCGGTCCCTAAGCCCTCCCCAAGGAAGCCTGGGGCCTAGGTGCAAAGGCAGGGCAGGAGCGGAGCTGAGGCCAGGAAGGCGCCAGTGGCGTCTCCCAGCCTCGCGCAGCCTACTCCTTCCTGGGCAGGAAGCCTAGCAGCGAGGCAAGTCTGGGCAAGGCTCGCCAAGGGCAGAGCAGCCTCGCGCCAGCAACTCTGCCAGATCGGGCCTCTGAGCAGAGCTGGAGCTCTGCCGTCCTGGAGGCGCACTCGGCTCCAGCCAAGTAGGGATTGAGCCAAACGAGGCTGGGCTGCCTCTTCTTCCCTCGAGGAGGCTCGCCTCCCCGCCAGCTGTTCACTCGGCTTCCAGGTGGGGGCGCTCTGCGCCTCCTGCAGGTCTTGGCTCAGGGGCTGCTTGCCCTGAGCTGGGGCTGTGGGCGGGAGCACAGGCACGCAGGGGCAGGCCCCAACCAGCTGCACACGTCTCTGCTGGGGAGGAGAGCGCTAGGGAAGCTACGTGTGTGAGGCAGCTGCTGGTTGCCCAGGGAGTCAGCCTCCGGGTGTGCGGGGCTGCAGACCCCAGCCAGGGGCCTGGGAGCCTGGTGCACTCCGAGCAGCGCTGAGCCTGGGCGGCCAAGCAACCGCTGGAGGAGCCCTGCACTGGCCCTTCCCTTCCCTCGCACAGAGCTCTTCCTGCTGGAGCCCTTGGCAGTGTGCAAGCCACCGGCCCCTAAGCACTCCCCAAGGACGCCTGGGGCCTAGGTGCAAAGGCAAGGCAGGAGCGGAGCTGAGGCCAGGAAGGCGCCAGTGGTGACTCCCAGCCTCGCGCAGCCAGCTCCCTCCTGGGCAGGAAGCCTAGCAGCGAGGCAATTCTGGGCAAGGCTCGCCCAGGGCAGAGCAGCCTCGCGCCAGCATCTCTGCCAGAACGGGCCTCTGAGCAGAGCTGGAGATCTGCCGTCCTGGAGGTGCACTCGGCTCCAGCCAAGTAGGGCTTGAGCCAAACGAGGCTGGGCTGCCTCTTCTTCCCTCGAGGAGGCTCGCCTCCCCGCCTGCTGTTCACTCGGCTTCCAGGTGGGGGCGCTCTGCGCCTCCTGCAGGTCTTGGCTCAGGGGCTGCTTGCCCTGAGCTGGGGCTGTGGGCGGGAGCCCAGGCACGCAGGGGCAGGCCCCAACCAGCTGCACACGTCTCTGCTGGGGAGGAGAGCGCTAGGAAAGCTACGTGTGTGAGGCAGCTGCTGGGAGCCCAGGGAGTCAGCCTCCGGGTGTGCGGGGCTGCAGACCCCAGCCAGGGGCCCTGGGCGCCTGGTGCACTCCGTGCGGCGCTGAGCCTGGGCGGCCAAGCAACCGCTGGAGGAGCCCTGCACTGGCCCTTCCATTCCCTCGCACAGAGCTCTTCCTGCTGGAGCCCTTGGCAGTGTGCAAGCCACCGGCCCCTAAGCACTCCCCAAGGACGCCTGGGGCCTAGGTGCAAAGGCAAGGCAGGAGCGGAGCTGAGGCCAGGAAGGCGCCAGTGGTGACTCCCAGCCTCGCGCAGCCAGCTCCCTCCTGGGCAGGAAGCCTAGCAGCGAGGCAAGTCTGGGCAAGGCTCGCCCAGGGCAGAGCAGCCTGGCGCCAGCAACTCTGCCAGATCGGGCCTCTGAGCAGAGCTGGAGCTCTGCCGTCCTGGAGGCGCACTCGGCTCCAGCTAAGTAGGGCTTGAGCCAAACGAGGCTGGGCTGCCTCTTCTTCCCTCGAGGAGGCTCGCCTCCCCGCCAGCTGTTCACTCGGCTTCCAGGTGGGGGCGCTCTGCGCCTCCTGCAGGTCTTGGCTCAGGGGCTGCTTGCCCTGAGCTGGGGCTGTGGGCGGGAGCCCAGGCACGCAGGGGCAGGCCCCAACCAGCTGCACACGTCTCTGCTGGGGAGGAGAGCGCTAGGGAAGCTACGTGTGTGAGGCAGCTGCTGGGCGCCCAGGGAGTCAGCCTCCGGGTGTGCGGGGCTGCAGACCCCAGCCAGGGGACCTGGGAGCCTGGTGCACTCCGTGCGGCGCTGAGTCTGGCGGGCCAGCAACTGTTGGAGGAGCCCTGCCCTGGCCCTTCCCTTCCCTCGCACAGAGTTCTTCCTGCTGGAGCCCTTGGCAGTGTGCAAGCCACCGGCCCCTAAGCCCTCCCCAAGGAAGCCTGGGGCCTAGGTGCAAAGGCAAGGCAGGAGCGGAGCTGAGGCCAGGAAGGCGCCAGTGGCGTCTCCCAGCCTCGCGCAGCCTGCTCCTTCCTGGGCAGGAAGCCTAGCAGCGAGGCAAGTCTGGGCAAGGCTCGCCCAGGGCAGAGCAGCCTCGCGCCAGCAACTCTGCCAGATCGGGCCTCTGAGCAGAGCTGGAGTTCTGCCGTCCTGGAGGCGTACTCGGCTCCAGCCAAGTAGGGCTTGAGCCAAACGAGGCTGGGCTGCCTCTTCTTCCCTCGAGGAGGCTCGCCTCCCCGCCAGCTGTTCACTCGGCTTCCAGGTGGGGGCGCTCTGCGCCTCCTGCAGGTCTTGGCTCAGGGGCTGCTTGCCCTGAGCTGGGGCTGTGGGCGGGAGCCCAGGCACGCAGGGGCAGGCCCCAACCAGCTGCACACGTCTCTGCTGGGGAGGAGAGCGCTAGGGAAGCTACGTGTGTGAGGCAGCTGCTGGGCGAACAGGGAGTCAGCCTCCGGGTGGGCGGGGCTGCAGACCCCAGCCAGGGGCCTGGGAGCCTGGTGCAATCCGAGCAGCGCTGAGCCTGGGCGGCCAAGCAACCGCTGGAGGAGCCCTGCACTGGCCCTTCCCTTCCCTCGCACAGAGCTCTTCCTGCTGGAGCCCTGGGCAGTGTGCAAGCCACCGGTCCCTAAGCCCTCCCCAAGGAAGCCTGGGGCCTAGGTGCAAAGGCAGGGCAGGAGCGGAGCTGAGGCCAGGAAGGCGCCAGTGGCGTCTCCCAGCCTCGCGCAGCCTACTCCTTCCTGGGCAGGAAGCCTAGCAGCGAGGCAAGTCTGGGCAAGGCTCGCCAAGGGCAGAGCAGCCTCGCACCAGCAACTCTGCCAGATCGGGCCTCTGAGCAGAGCTGGAGCTCTGCCGTCCTGGAGGCGCACTCGGCTCCAGCCAAGTAGGGCTTGAGCCAAACGAGGCTGGGCTGCCTCTTCTTCCCTCAAGGAGGCTCGCCTCCCCGCCAGCTGTTCACTCGACTTCCAGGTGGGGGCGCTCTGCGCATCCTGCAGGTCTTGGCTCAGGGGCTGCTTGCCCTGAGCTGGGGCTGTGGGCGGGAGCACAGGCTCGCAGGGGCAGGCCCCAACCAGCTGCACACGTCTCTGCTGGGGAGGAGAGCGCTAGGGAAGCTACGTGTGTGAGGCAGCTGCTGGGCGCCCAGGGAGTCAGCCTCCGGGTGTGCGGGGCTGCAGACCCCAGCCAGGGGCCCTGGGAGCCTGGTGCACTCCGTGCGGCGCTGAGCCTGGGCGGCCAAGCAACCGCTGGAGGAGCCCTGCACTGGCCCTTCCCTTCCCTCGCACAGAGCTCTTCCTGCTGGAGCCCTTGGCAGTGTGCAAGCCACCGGCCCCTAAGCCCTCCCCAAGGACGCCTGGGGCCTAGGTGCAAAGGCAAGGCAGGAGCGGAGCTGAGGCCAGGAAGGCGCCAGTGGCGTCTCACAGCCTCGCGCAGCCGGCTCCTTCCTGGGCAGGAAGCCTAGCAGCGAGGCAAATCTGGGCAAGGCTCGCCCAGGGCAGAGCAGCCTCGCGCCAGCAACTCTGCCAGATCGGGCCTCTGAGCAGAGCAGGAGCTCTGCCGTCCTGGAGGCGCACTCGGCTCCAGCCAAGTAGGGCTGGAGCCAAACGAGGCTGGGCTGCCTCTTCTTCCCTCGAGGAGGCTCGCCTCCCCGCCAGCTGTTCACTCGACCTCCAGGTGGGGGCGCTCTGCGCATCCTGCAGGTCTTGGCTCAGGGGCTGCTTGCCCTGAGCTGGGGCTGTGGGCGGGAGCCCAGGCACGCAGGGGCAGGCCCCAACCAGCTGCACACGTCTCTGCTGGGGAGGAGAGCGCTAGGGAAGCTACGTGTGTGAGGCAGCTGCTGGGAGCCCAGGGAGTCAGCCTCCGGGTGTGCGGGGCTGCAGACCCCAGCCAGGGGCCCTGGGCGCCTGGTGCACTCCGTGCGGCGCTGAGCATGGGCGGCCAAGCAACCGCTGGAGGAGCCCTGCACTGGCCCTTCCATTCCCTCGCACAGAGCTCTTCCTGCTGGAGCCCTTGGCAGTGTGCAAGCCACCGGCCCCTAAGCACTCCCCAAGGACGCCTGGGGCCTAGGTGCAAAGGCAAGGCAGGAGCGGAGCTGAGGCCAGGAAGGCGCCAGTGGTGACTCCCAGCCTCGCGCAGCCAGCTCCCTCCTGGGCAGGAAGCCTAGCAGCGAGGCAAGTCTGGGCAAGGCTCGCCCAGGGCAGAGCAGCCTGGCGCCAGCAACTCTGCCAGATCGGGCCTCTGAGCAGAGCTGGAGCTCTGCCGTCCTGGAGGCGCACTCGGCTCCAGCTAAGTAGGGCTTGAGCCAAACGAGGCTGGGCTGCCTCTTCTTCCCTCGAGGAGGCTCGCCTCCCCGCCAGCTGTTCACTCGGCTTCCAGGTGGGGGCGCTCTGCGCCTCCTGCAGGTCTTGGCTCAGGGGCTGCTTGCCCTGAGCTGGGGCTGTGGGCAGGAGCCCAGGCACGCAGGGGCAGGCCCCAACCAGCTGCACACGTCTCTGCTGGGGAGGAGAGCGCTAGGGAAGCTACGTGTGTGAGGCAGCTGCTGGGAGCCAAGGGAGTCAGCCTCCGGTTGTGCGGGGCTGCAGACCCCAGCCAGGGGCCCTGGGAGCCTGGTGCACTCCGTGCGGCGCTGAGTCTGGCGGGCCAGCAACTGTTGGAGGAGCCCTGCCCTGGCCCTTCCCTTCCCTCGCACAGAGTTCTTCCTGCTGGAGCCCTTGGCAGTGTGCAAGCCACCGGCCCCTAAGCCCTCCCCAAGGAAGCCTGGGGCCTAGGTGCAAAGGCAAGGCAAGAGCGGAGCTGAGGCCAGGAAGGCGCCAGTGGCGTCTCCCAGGCTCGCGCAGCCTGCTCCTTCCTGGGCAGGAAGCCTAGCAGCGAGGCAAGTCTGGGCAAGGCTCGCCCAGGGCAGAGCAGCCTCGCGCCAGCAACTCTGCCAGATCGGGCCTCTGAGCAGAGCTGGAGCTCTGCCGTCCTGGAGGCGCACTCGGCTCCAGCCAAGTAGGGCTTGAGCCAAACGAGGCTGGGCTGCCTCTTCTTCCCCCGAGGAGGCTCGCCTCCCCGCCAGCTGTTCACTCGGCTTCCAGGTGGGGGCGCTCTGCGCCTCCTGCAGGTCTTGGCTCAGGGGCTGCTTGCCCTGAGCTGGGGCTGTGGGCGGGAGCCCAGCCACGCAGGGGCTGGCCCCAACCAGCTGCACACGTCTCTGCTGGGGAGGAGAGTGCTAGGGAAGCTACGTGTGTGAGGCAGCTGCTGGGCGCCCAGGGAGTCAGCCTCCGGGTGTGCGGGGCTGCAGACCCCAGCCAGGGGCCCTGGGAGCCTGGTGCACTCCGTGCGGCCCTGAGCCTGGGCGGCCAAGCAACCGCTGGAAGAGCCCTGCACTGTCCCTTCCATTCCCTCGCACAGAGCTCTTCCTGCTGGAGCCCTTGGCAGTGTGCAAGCCACCGGCCCCTAAGCCCTCCCCAAGGACGCCTGGGGCCTAGGTCCAAAGGCAAGGCAGGAGCGGAGCTGAGGCCAGGAAGGCGCCAGTGGCGTCTCCCAGCCTTGCGCAGCCTGCTCCTTCCTGGGCAGTAAGCCTAGCAGCGAGGCAATTCTGGGCAAGGCTCGCCCAGGGCAGTGCAGCCTCGCGCCTGCTCTCTGCCAGATCGGGCCTCTGAGCAGAGCTGGAGCTCTGCCGTCCTGGAGGCGCACTCGGCTCCAGCCAAGTAGGGCTTGAGCCAAACGAGGCTGGGCTGCCTCTTCTTCCCTCGAGGAGGCTCGCCTCCCCGCCAGCTGTTCACTCGGCTTCCAGGTGGGGGCGCTCTGCCCCTCCTGTAGGTCTTGATTCAGGGGCTGCTTGCCCTGAGCTGGGGCTGTGGGCGGGAGCCCAGGCACGCAGGGGCAGGCCCCAACCAGCTGCACACGTCTCTGCTGGGGAGGAGAGCGCTAGGGAAGCTACGTGTGTGAGGCAGATGCTGGGCGCCCAGGGAGTCAGCCTCCGGGTGTGCGGGGCTGCAGACGCCAGCCAGGGGCCCTGGGAGCCTGGTGCACTCCGTGCGGCGCTGAGTCTGGGCGGCCAAGCAACTGCTGGAGGAGCCCTGCACTGACCCTTCCCTTCCCTCGCACAGAGTTCTTCCTGCTGCAGCCCTTGGCAGTGTGCAAGCCACCGGCCCCTAAGCCCTTCCCAAGGTAGCCTGGGGCCTAGGTGCAAAGGCAAGGCAGGAGCGGAGCTGAGGCCAGGAAGGCGCCAGTGGCGTCTCCCAGCCTCGCGCAGCCTGCTCCTTCCTGGGCAGGAAGCCTAGCAGCGAGGCAAGTCTGGGCAAGGCTTGCCCAGGGCAGAGCAGCCTCGCGCCAGCAACTCTGCCAGAACGGGCCTCTGAGCAGAGCTGGAGTTCTGCCGTCCTGGAGGCGTACTCGGCTCCAGCCAAGTAGGGCTTGAGCCAAACGAGGCTGGGCTGCCTCTTCTTCCCTCGAGGAGGCTCGCCTCCCCGCCAGCTGTTCACTCGGCTTCCAGGTGGGGGCGCTCTGCGCCTCCTGCAGGTCTTGGCTCAGGGGCTGCTTGCCCTGAGCTGGGGCTGTGGGCGGGAGCCCAGGCACGCAGGGGCAGGCCCCAACCAGCTGCACACGTCTCTGCTGGGGAGGAGAGCGCTAGGGAAGCTACGGGTGTGAGGCAGCTGCTGGGCGCCCAGGGAGTCAGCCTCCGGGTGTGCGGGGCTGCAGACCCCAGCCAGGGGCCCTGGGAGCCTGGTGCACTCCGTGCGGCGCTGAGCCTGGGCGGCCAAGCAACCGCTGGAGGAGCCCTGCACTAGCCCTTCCCTTCCCTCGCACAGAGCTCTTCCTGCTGGAGCCCTTGGCAGTGTGCAAGCCACCGGCCCCTAAGCCCTCCCCAAGGACGCCTGGGGCCTAGGTGCAAAGGCAAGGCAGGAGCGGGCTGAGGCCAGGACGGCGCCAGTGGCGTCTCCCAGCTTCGCGCAGCCTGCTCCTTCCTGGGCAGGAAGCCTAGCAGCGAGGCAAGTCTGGGCAAGGCTCGCCCAGGGCAGAGCAGCCTCGCGCCAGCAACTCTGCCAGATCGGGCCTCTGAGCAGAGCTGGAGCTCTGTCGTCCTGGAGGACCACTCGGATCCAGCCAAGTAGGGCTTGAGCCAAACGAGGCTGGGCTGCCTCTTCTTCCCTCGAGGAGGCTCGCCTCCCCGCCAGCTGTTCACTCGGCTTCCAGGTGGGGGCGCTCTGCGCCTCCTGCAGGTCTTGGCTCAGGGGCTGCTTGCCCTGAGCTGGGGCTGTGCGCGGGAGCCCAGGCACGCAGGGGCAGGCCCCAACCAGCTGCACACGTCTCTGCTGG
This sequence comes from Ovis canadensis, assembly GCF_042477335.2. NCBI lineage: Eukaryota > Metazoa > Chordata > Mammalia > Artiodactyla > Bovidae > Ovis > Ovis canadensis. The sequence goes on along the minus strand of NC_091262.1, from coordinate 1,022,726 downwards.
GGAGGAGAGCGCTAGGGAAGCTACGTGTGTGAGGCAGCTGCTGGGCGAGCAGGGAGTCAGCCTCCGGGTGGGCGGGGCTGCAGACCCCAGCCAGGGGCCTGGGAGCCTGGTGCAATCCGAGCAGCGCTGAGCCTGGGCGGCCAAGCAACCGCTGGAGGAGCCCTGCACTGGCCCTTCCCTTCCCTCGCACAGAGCTCTTCCTGCTGGAGCCCTGGGCAGTGTGCAAGCCACCGGTCCCTAAGCCCTCCCCAAGGAAGCCTGGGGCCTAGGTGCAAAGGCAGGGCAGGAGCGGAGCTGAGGCCAGGAAGGCGCCAGTGGCGTCTCCCAGCCTCGCGCAGCCTACTCCTTCCTGGGCAGGAAGCCTAGCAGCGAGGCAAGTCTGGGCAAGGCTCGCCAAGGGCAGAGCAGCCTCGCGCCAGCAACTCTGCCAGATCGGGCCTCTGAGCAGAGCTGGAGCTCTGCCGTCCTGGAGGCGCACTCGGCTCCAGCCAAGTAGGGATTGAGCCAAACGAGGCTGGGCTGCCTCTTCTTCCCTCGAGGAGGCTCGCCTCCCCGCCAGCTGTTCACTCGGCTTCCAGGTGGGGGCGCTCTGCGCCTCCTGCAGGTCTTGGCTCAGGGGCTGCTTGCCCTGAGCTGGGGCTGTGGGCGGGAGCACAGGCACGCAGGGGCAGGCCCCAACCAGCTGCACACGTCTCTGCTGGGGAGGAGAGCGCTAGGGAAGCTACGTGTGTGAGGCAGCTGCTGGTTGCCCAGGGAGTCAGCCTCCGGGTGTGCGGGGCTGCAGACCCCAGCCAGGGGCCTGGGAGCCTGGTGCACTCCGAGCAGCGCTGAGCCTGGGCGGCCAAGCAACCGCTGGAGGAGCCCTGCACTGGCCCTTCCCTTCCCTCGCACAGAGCTCTTCCTGCTGGAGCCCTTGGCAGTGTGCAAGCCACCGGCCCCTAAGCACTCCCCAAGGACGCCTGGGGCCTAGGTGCAAAGGCAAGGCAGGAGCGGAGCTGAGGCCAGGAAGGCGCCAGTGGTGACTCCCAGCCTCGCGCAGCCAGCTCCCTCCTGGGCAGGAAGCCTAGCAGCGAGGCAATTCTGGGCAAGGCTCGCCCAGGGCAGAGCAGCCTCGCGCCAGCATCTCTGCCAGAACGGGCCTCTGAGCAGAGCTGGAGATCTGCCGTCCTGGAGGTGCACTCGGCTCCAGCCAAGTAGGGCTTGAGCCAAACGAGGCTGGGCTGCCTCTTCTTCCCTCGAGGAGGCTCGCCTCCCCGCCTGCTGTTCACTCGGCTTCCAGGTGGGGGCGCTCTGCGCCTCCTGCAGGTCTTGGCTCAGGGGCTGCTTGCCCTGAGCTGGGGCTGTGGGCGGGAGCCCAGGCACGCAGGGGCAGGCCCCAACCAGCTGCACACGTCTCTGCTGGGGAGGAGAGCGCTAGGAAAGCTACGTGTGTGAGGCAGCTGCTGGGAGCCCAGGGAGTCAGCCTCCGGGTGTGCGGGGCTGCAGACCCCAGCCAGGGGCCCTGGGCGCCTGGTGCACTCCGTGCGGCGCTGAGCCTGGGCGGCCAAGCAACCGCTGGAGGAGCCCTGCACTGGCCCTTCCATTCCCTCGCACAGAGCTCTTCCTGCTGGAGCCCTTGGCAGTGTGCAAGCCACCGGCCCCTAAGCACTCCCCAAGGACGCCTGGGGCCTAGGTGCAAAGGCAAGGCAGGAGCGGAGCTGAGGCCAGGAAGGCGCCAGTGGTGACTCCCAGCCTCGCGCAGCCAGCTCCCTCCTGGGCAGGAAGCCTAGCAGCGAGGCAAGTCTGGGCAAGGCTCGCCCAGGGCAGAGCAGCCTGGCGCCAGCAACTCTGCCAGATCGGGCCTCTGAGCAGAGCTGGAGCTCTGCCGTCCTGGAGGCGCACTCGGCTCCAGCTAAGTAGGGCTTGAGCCAAACGAGGCTGGGCTGCCTCTTCTTCCCTCGAGGAGGCTCGCCTCCCCGCCAGCTGTTCACTCGGCTTCCAGGTGGGGGCGCTCTGCGCCTCCTGCAGGTCTTGGCTCAGGGGCTGCTTGCCCTGAGCTGGGGCTGTGGGCGGGAGCCCAGGCACGCAGGGGCAGGCCCCAACCAGCTGCACACGTCTCTGCTGGGGAGGAGAGCGCTAGGGAAGCTACGTGTGTGAGGCAGCTGCTGGGCGCCCAGGGAGTCAGCCTCCGGGTGTGCGGGGCTGCAGACCCCAGCCAGGGGACCTGGGAGCCTGGTGCACTCCGTGCGGCGCTGAGTCTGGCGGGCCAGCAACTGTTGGAGGAGCCCTGCCCTGGCCCTTCCCTTCCCTCGCACAGAGTTCTTCCTGCTGGAGCCCTTGGCAGTGTGCAAGCCACCGGCCCCTAAGCCCTCCCCAAGGAAGCCTGGGGCCTAGGTGCAAAGGCAAGGCAGGAGCGGAGCTGAGGCCAGGAAGGCGCCAGTGGCGTCTCCCAGCCTCGCGCAGCCTGCTCCTTCCTGGGCAGGAAGCCTAGCAGCGAGGCAAGTCTGGGCAAGGCTCGCCCAGGGCAGAGCAGCCTCGCGCCAGCAACTCTGCCAGATCGGGCCTCTGAGCAGAGCTGGAGTTCTGCCGTCCTGGAGGCGTACTCGGCTCCAGCCAAGTAGGGCTTGAGCCAAACGAGGCTGGGCTGCCTCTTCTTCCCTCGAGGAGGCTCGCCTCCCCGCCAGCTGTTCACTCGGCTTCCAGGTGGGGGCGCTCTGCGCCTCCTGCAGGTCTTGGCTCAGGGGCTGCTTGCCCTGAGCTGGGGCTGTGGGCGGGAGCCCAGGCACGCAGGGGCAGGCCCCAACCAGCTGCACACGTCTCTGCTGGGGAGGAGAGCGCTAGGGAAGCTACGTGTGTGAGGCAGCTGCTGGGCGAACAGGGAGTCAGCCTCCGGGTGGGCGGGGCTGCAGACCCCAGCCAGGGGCCTGGGAGCCTGGTGCAATCCGAGCAGCGCTGAGCCTGGGCGGCCAAGCAACCGCTGGAGGAGCCCTGCACTGGCCCTTCCCTTCCCTCGCACAGAGCTCTTCCTGCTGGAGCCCTGGGCAGTGTGCAAGCCACCGGTCCCTAAGCCCTCCCCAAGGAAGCCTGGGGCCTAGGTGCAAAGGCAGGGCAGGAGCGGAGCTGAGGCCAGGAAGGCGCCAGTGGCGTCTCCCAGCCTCGCGCAGCCTACTCCTTCCTGGGCAGGAAGCCTAGCAGCGAGGCAAGTCTGGGCAAGGCTCGCCAAGGGCAGAGCAGCCTCGCACCAGCAACTCTGCCAGATCGGGCCTCTGAGCAGAGCTGGAGCTCTGCCGTCCTGGAGGCGCACTCGGCTCCAGCCAAGTAGGGCTTGAGCCAAACGAGGCTGGGCTGCCTCTTCTTCCCTCAAGGAGGCTCGCCTCCCCGCCAGCTGTTCACTCGACTTCCAGGTGGGGGCGCTCTGCGCATCCTGCAGGTCTTGGCTCAGGGGCTGCTTGCCCTGAGCTGGGGCTGTGGGCGGGAGCACAGGCTCGCAGGGGCAGGCCCCAACCAGCTGCACACGTCTCTGCTGGGGAGGAGAGCGCTAGGGAAGCTACGTGTGTGAGGCAGCTGCTGGGCGCCCAGGGAGTCAGCCTCCGGGTGTGCGGGGCTGCAGACCCCAGCCAGGGGCCCTGGGAGCCTGGTGCACTCCGTGCGGCGCTGAGCCTGGGCGGCCAAGCAACCGCTGGAGGAGCCCTGCACTGGCCCTTCCCTTCCCTCGCACAGAGCTCTTCCTGCTGGAGCCCTTGGCAGTGTGCAAGCCACCGGCCCCTAAGCCCTCCCCAAGGACGCCTGGGGCCTAGGTGCAAAGGCAAGGCAGGAGCGGAGCTGAGGCCAGGAAGGCGCCAGTGGCGTCTCACAGCCTCGCGCAGCCGGCTCCTTCCTGGGCAGGAAGCCTAGCAGCGAGGCAAATCTGGGCAAGGCTCGCCCAGGGCAGAGCAGCCTCGCGCCAGCAACTCTGCCAGATCGGGCCTCTGAGCAGAGCAGGAGCTCTGCCGTCCTGGAGGCGCACTCGGCTCCAGCCAAGTAGGGCTGGAGCCAAACGAGGCTGGGCTGCCTCTTCTTCCCTCGAGGAGGCTCGCCTCCCCGCCAGCTGTTCACTCGGCTTCCAGGTGGGGGCGCTCTGCGCCTCCTGCAGGTCTTGGCTCAGGGGCTGCTTGCCCTGAGCTGGGGCTGTGGGCGGGAGCACAGGCACGCAGGGGCAGGCCCCAACCAGCTGCACACGTCTCTGCTGGGGAGGAGAGCGCTAGGGAAGCTACGTGTGTGAGGCAGCTGCTGGTTGCCCAGGGAGTCAGCCTCCGGGTGTGCGGGGCTGCAGACCCCAGCCAGGGGCCTGGGAGCCTGGTGCACTCCGAGCAGCGCTGAGCCTGGGCGGCCAAGCAACCGCTGGAGGAGCCCTGCACTGGCCCTTCCCTTCCCTCGCACAGAGCTCTTCCTGCTGGAGCCCTTGGCAGTGTGCAAGCCACCGGCCCCTAAGCACTCCCCAAGGACGCCTGGGGCCTAGGTGCAAAGGCAAGGCAGGAGCGGAGCTGAGGCCAGGAAGGCGCCAGTGGTGACTCCCAGCCTCGCGCAGCCAGCTCCCTCCTGGGCAGGAAGCCTAGCAGCGAGGCAATTCTGGGCAAGGCTCGCCCAGGGCAGAGCAGCCTCGCGCCAGCAACTCTGCCAGAACGGGCCTCTGAGCAGAGCTGGAGATCTGCCGTCCTGGAGGTGCACTCGGCTCCAGCCAAGTAGGGCTTGAGCCAAACGAGGCTGGGCTGCCTCTTCTTCCCTCGAGGAGGCTCGCCTCCCCGCCAGCTGTTCACTCGGCTTCCAGGTGGGGGCGCTCTGCGCCTCCTGCAGGTCTTGGCTCAGGGGCTGCTTGCCCTGAGCTGGGGCTGTGGGCGGGAGCCCAGGCACGCAGGGGCAGGCCCCAACCAGCTGCACACGTCTCTGCTGGGGAGGAGAGCGCTAGGAAAGCTACGTGTGTGAGGCAGCTGCTGGGCGCCCAGGGAGTCAGCCTCCGGGTGTGCGGGGCTGCAGACCCCAGCCAGGGGCCCTGGGAGCCTGGTGCACTCCGTGCGGCGCTGAGTCTGGGCGGCCAAGCAACCGCTGGAGGAGCCCTGCACTGTCCCTTCCATTCCCTCGCACAGAGCTCTTCCTGCTGGAGCCCTTGGCAGTGTGCAAGCCACCGGCCCCTAAGCCCTCCCCAAGGACGCCTGGGGCCTAGGTGCAAAGGCAAGGCAGGAGCGGGCTGAGGCCAGGAAGGCGCCAGTGGCGTCTCCCAGCCTCGCGCAGCCTGCTCCTTCCTGGGCAGGAAGCCTAGCAGCGAGGCAAGTGTGGGCAAGGCTCGCCCAGGGCAGAGCAGCCTCGCGCCAGCAACTCTGCCAGATCGGGCCTCTGAGCAGAGCTGGAGCTCTGCCGTCCTGGAGGCGCACTCGGCTCCAGCCAAGTAGGGCTTGAGCCAAACGAGGCTGGGCTGCCTCTTCTTCCCTCGAGGAGGCTCGCCTCCCCGCCAGCTGTTCACTCGGCTTCCAGGTGGGGGCGCTCTGCGCCTCCTGTAGGTCTTGGCTCAGGGCCTGCTTGCCCTGAGCTGGGGCTGTGCGCGGGAGGCCAGGCACGCAGGGGCCGGCCCCAACCAGCTGCACACGTCTCTACTGGGGAGGAGAGCGCTAGGGAGACTACGTGTGTGAGGCAGCTGCTGGGCGCCCAGGGAGTCAGCCTCCGGGTGTGCGGGGCTGCAGACCCCAGCCAGGGGCCCTGGGAGCCTGGTGCACTCCGTGCGGCGCTGAGTCTGGCGGGCCAGCAACTGTTGGAGGAGCCCTGCCCTGGCCCTTCCCTTCCCTCGCACAGAGTTCTTCCTGCTGGAGCCCTTGGCAGTGTGCAAGCCACCGGCCCCTAAGCCCTCCCCAAGGAAGCCTGGGGCCTAGGTGCAAAGGCAAGGCAAGAGCGGAGCTGAGGCCAGGAAGGCGCCAGTGGCGTCTCCCAGGCTCGCGCAGCCTGCTCCTTCCTGGGCAGGAAGCCTAGCAGCGAGGCAAGTCTGGGCAAGGCTCGCCCAGGGCAGAGCAGCCTCGCGCCAGCAACTCTGCCAGATCGGGCCTCTGAGCAGAGCTGGAGCTCTGCCGTCCTGGAGGCGCACTCGGCTCCAGCCAAGTAGGGCTTGAGCCAAACGAGGCTGGGCTGCCTCTTCTTCCCCCGAGGAGGCTCGCCTCCCCGCCAGCTGTTCACTCGGCTTCCAGGTGGGGGCGCTCTGCGCCTCCTGCAGGTCTTGGCTCAGGGGCTGCTTGCCCTGAGCTGGGGCTGTGGGCGGGAGCCCAGCCACGCAGGGGCTGGCCCCAACCAGCTGCACACGTCTCTGCTGGGGAGGAGAGTGCTAGGGAAGCTACGTGTGTGAGGCAGCTGCTGGGCGCCCAGGGAGTCAGCCTCCGGGTGTGCGGGGCTGCAGACCCCAGCCAGGGGCCCTGCGAGCCTGGTGCACTCCGTGCGGCCCTGAGCCTGGGCGGCCAAGCAACCGCTGGAAGAGCCCTGCACTGTCCCTTCCATTCCCTCGCACAGAGCTCTTCCTGCTGGAGCCCTTGGCAGTGTGCAAGCCACCGGCCCCTAAGCCCTCCCCAAGGACGCCTGGGGCCTAGGTGCAAAGGCAAGGCAGGAGCGGAGCTGAGGCCAGGAAGGCGCCAGTGGCGTCTCCCAGCCTTGCGCAGCCTGCTCCTTCCTGGGCAGGAAGCCTAGCAGCGAGGCAATTCTGGGCAAGGCTCGCCCAGGGCAGAGCAGCCTCGCGCCTGCTCTCTGCCAGATCGGGCCTCTGAGCAGAGCTGGAGCTCTGCCGTCCTGGAGGCGCACTCGGCTCCAGCCAAGTAGGGCTTGAGCCAAACGAGGCTGGGCTGCCTCTTCTTCCCTCGAGGAGGCTCGCCTCCCCGCCAGCTGTTCACTCGGCTTCCAGGTGGGGGCGCTCTGCCCCTCCTGTAGGTCTTGATTCAGGGGCTGCTTGCCCTGAGCTGGGGCTGTGCGCGGGAGCCCAGGCACGCAGGGGCAGGCCCCAACCAGCTGCACACGTCTCTGCTGGGGAGGAGAGCGCTAGGGAAGCTACGTGTGTGAGGCAGATGCTGGGCGCCCAGGGAGTCAGCCTCCGGGTGTGCGGGGCTGCAGACGCCAGCCAGGGGCCCTGGGAGCCTGGTGCACTCCGTTCGGCGCTGAGCCTGGGCGGCCAAGCAACTGCTGGAGGAGCCCTGCACTGACCCTTCCCTTCCCTCGCACAGAGTTCTTCCTGCTGCAGCCCTTGGCAGTGTGCAAGCCACCGGCCCCTAAGCCCTTCCCAAGGTAGCCTGGGGCCTAGGTGCAAAGGCAAGGCAGGAGCGGAGCTGAGGCCAGGAAGGCGCCAGTGGCGTCTCCCAGCCTCGCGCAGCCTGCTCCTTCCTGGGCAGGAAGCCTAGCAGCGAGGCAAGTCTGGGCAAGGCTCGCCCAGGGCAGAGCAGCCTCGCGCCAGCAACTCTGCCAGATCGGGCCTCTGAGCAGAGCTGGAGCTCAGCCGTCCTGGAGGCGCACTCGGCTCCAGCCAAGTAGGGCTTGAGCCAAACGAGGCTGGGCTGCCTCTTCTTCCCTCGAGGAGGCTCGCCTCCCCGCCAGCTGTTCACTCGGCTTCCAGGTGGGGGCGCTCTGCGCCTCCTGCAGGTCTTGGCTCAGGGGCTGCTTGCCCTGAGCTGGGGCTGTGCGCGGGAGCCCAGGCACGCAGGGGCAGGCCCCAACCAGCTGCACACGTCTCTGCTGGGGAGGAGAGCGCTAGGGAAGCTACGTGTGTGAGGCAGCTGCTGGGCGAACAGGGAGTCAGCCTCCAGGTGGGCGGGGCTGCAGACCCCAGCCAGGGGCCTGGGAGCCTGGTGCACTCCGAGCAGCGCTGAGCCTGGGCGGCCAAGCAACCGCTGGAGGAGCCCTGCACTGGCCCTTCCCTTCCCTCGCACAGAGCTCTTCCTGCTGGAGCCCTGGGCAGTGTGCAAGCCACCGGTCCCTAAGCCCTCCCCAAGGAAGCCTGGGGCCTAGGTGCAAAGGCAAGGCAGGAGCGGAGCTGAGGCCAGGAAGGCGCCAGTGGCGTCTCCCAGCCTTGCGCAGCCTGCTCCTTCCTGGGCAGGAAGCCTAGCAGCGAGGCAAGTCTGGGCAAGGCTCGCCAAGGGCAGAGCAGCCTCGCGCCAGCAACTCTGCCAGATCGGGCCTCTGAGCAGAGCTGGAGCTCTGCCGTCCTGGAGGCGCACTCGGCTCCAGCCAAGTAGGGCTTGAGCCAAACGAGGCTGGGCTGCCTCTTCTTCCCTCGAGGAGGCTCGCCTCCCCGCCAGCTGTTCACTCGACTTCCAGGTGGGGGCGCTCTGCGCATCCTGCAGGTCTTGGCTCAGGGGCTGCTTGCCCTGAGCTGGGGCTGTGGGCGGGAGCACAGGCACGCAGGGGCAGGCCCCAACCAGCTGCACACGTATCTGCTGGGGAGGAGAGCGCTAGGGAAGCTACGTGTGTGAGGCAGCTGCTGGGCGCCCAGGGAGTCAGCCTCCGGGTGTGCGGGGCTGCAGACCCCAGCCAGGGGCCCTGCGAGCCTGGTGCACTCCGTGCGGCCCTGAGCCTGGGCGGCCAAGCAACCGCTGGAAGAGCCCTGCACTGTCCCTTCCATTCCCTCGCACAGAGCTCTTCCTGCTGGAGCCCTTGGCAGTGTGCAAGCCACCGGCCCCTAAGCCCTCCCCAAGGACGCCTGGGGCCTAGGTGCAAAGGCAAGGCAGGAGCGGAGCTGAGGCCAGGAAGGCGCCAGTGGCGTCTCCCAGCCTTGCGCAGCCTGCTCCTTCCTGGGCAGGAAGCCTAGCAGCGAGGCAATTCTGGGCAAGGCTCGCCCAGGGCAGAGCAGCCTCGCGCCTGCTCTCTGCCAGATCGGGCCTCTGAGCAGAGCTGGAGCTCTGCCGTCCTGGAGGCGCACTCGGCTCCAGCCAAGTAGGGCTTGAGCCAAACGAGGCTGGGCTGCCTCTTCTTCCCTCGAGGAGGCTCGCCTCCCCGCCAGCTGTTCACTCGGCTTCCAGGTGGGGGCGCTCTGCCCCTCCTGTAGGTCTTGATTCAGGGGCTGCTTGCCCTGAGCTGGGGCTGTGCGCGGGAGCCCAGGCACGCAGGGGCAGGCCCCAACCAGCTGCACACGTCTCTGCTGGGGAGGAGAGCGCTAGGGAAGCTACGTGTGTGAGGCAGATGCTGGGCGCCCAGGGAGTCAGCCTCCGGGTGTGCGGGGCTGCAGACGCCAGCCAGGGGCCCTGGGAGCCTGGTGCACTCCGTTCGGCGCTGAGCCTGGGCGGCCAAGCAACTGCTGGAGGAGCCCTGCACTGACCCTTCCCTTCCCTCGCACAGAGTTCTTCCTGCTGCAGCCCTTGGCAGTGTGCAAGCCACCGGCCCCTAAGCCCTTCCCAAGGTAGCCTGGGGCCTAGGTGCAAAGGCAAGGCAGGAGCGGAGCTGAGGCCAGGAAGGCGCCAGTGGCGTCTCCCAGCCTCGCGCAGCCTGCTCCTTCCTGGGCAGGAAGCCTAGCAGCGAGGCAAGTCTGGGCAAGGCTCGCCCAGGGCAGAGCAGCCTCGCGCCAGCAACTCTGCCAGATCGGGCCTCTGAGCAGAGCTGGAGCTCAGCCGTCCTGGAGGCGCACTCGGCTCCAGCCAAGTAGGGCTTGAGCCAAACGAGGCTGGGCTGCCTCTTCTTCCCTCGAGGAGGCTCGCCTCCCCGCCAGCTGTTCACTCGGCTTCCAGGTGGGGGCGCTCTGCGCCTCCTGCAGGTCTTGGCTCAGGGGCTGCTTGCCCTGAGCTGGGGCTGTGCGCGGGAGCCCAGGCACGCAGGGGCAGGCCCCAACCAGCTGCACACGTCTCTGCTGGGTAGGAGAGCGCTAGGGAAGCTACGTGTGTGAGGCAGCTGCTGGGCGAACAGGGAGTCAGCCTCCAGGTGGGCGGGGCTGCAGACCCCAGCCAGGGGCCTGGGAGCCTGGTGCACTCCGAGCAGCGCTGAGCCTGGGCGGCCAAGCAACCGCTGGAGGAGCCCTGCACTGGCCCTTCCCTTCCCTCGCACAGAGCTCTTCCTGCTGGAGCCCTGGGCAGTGTGCAAGCCACCGGTCCCTAAGCCCTCCCCAAGGAAGCCTGGGGCCTAGGTGCAAAGGCAAGGCAGGAGCGGAGCTGAGGCCAGGAAGGCGCCAGTGGCGTCTCCCAGCCTTGCGCAGCCTGCTCCTTCCTGGGCAGGAAGCCTAGCAGCGAGGCAAGTCTGGGCAAGGCTCGCCAAGGGCAGAGCAGCCTCGCGCCAGCAACTCTGCCAGATCGGGCCTCTGAGCAGAGCTGGAGCTCTGCCGTCCTGGAGGCGCACTCGGCTCCAGCCAAGTAGGGCTTGAGCCAAACGAGGCTGGGCTGCCTCTTCTTCCCTCGAGGAGGCTCGCCTCCCCGCCAGCTGTTCACTCGACTTCCAGGTGGGGGCGCTCTGCGCATCCTGCAGGTCTTGGCTCAGGGGCTGCTTGCCCTGAGCTGGGGCTGTGGGCGGGAGCACAGGCACGCAGGGGCAGGCCCCAACCAGCTGCACACGTATCTGCTGGGGAGGAGAGCGCTAGGGAAGCTACGTGTGTGAGGCAGCTGCTGGACGCCCAGGGAGTCAGCCTCCGGGTGTGCGGGGCTGCAGACCTCAGCCAGGGGCCCTGGGAGCCTGGAGCACTCCGTGCGGCGCTGAGCCTGGGCGGCCAAGCAACCGCTGGAGGAGCCCTGCACTGGCCCTTCCCTTCCCTCGCACAGAGCTCTTCCTGCTGGAGCCCTTGGCAGTGTGCAAGCCACCGGCCCCTAAGCCCTCCCCAAGGACGCCTGGGGCCTAGGTGCAAAGGCAAGGCAGGAGCGCGCTGAGGCCAGGAAGGCGCCAGTGGCGTCTCCCAGCTTCGCGCAGCCTGCTCCTTCCTGGGCAGGAAGCCTAGCAGCGAGGCAAGTCTGGGCAAGGCTCGCCCAGGGCAGAGCAGCCTCGCGCCAGCAACTCTGCCAGATCGGGCCTCTGAGCAGAGCTGGAGCTCTGCCGTCCTGGAGGCGCACTCGGCTCCAGCCAAGTAGGGCTTGAGCCAAACGAGGCTGGGCTGCCTCTTCTTCCCTCGAGGAGGCTCGCCTCCCCGCCAGCTGTTCACTCGTCTTCCAGGTGGGGGCGCTCTGCGCCTCCTGTAGGTCTTGGCTCAGGGCCTGCTTGCCCTGAGCTGGGGCTGTGCGCGGGAGCCCAGGCACGCAGGGGCAGGCCCCAACCAGCTGCACACGTCTCTGCTGGGGAGGAGAGCGCTAGGGAGACTACGTGTGTGAGGCAGCTGCTGGGCGCCCAGGGAGTCAGCCTCCGGGTGTGCGGGGCTGCAGACCCCAGCCAGGGGCCCTGGGAGCCTGGTGCACTCCGTGCGGCGCTGAGTCTGGGCGGCCAAGCAACCGCTGGAGGAGCCCTGCACTGGCCCTTCCCTTCCCTCGCACAGAGCTCTTCCTGCTGGAGCCCTGGGCCTTGTGCAAGCCACCGGTCCCTAAGCCCTCCCCAAGGAATCCTGGGGCCTAGGTGCAAAGGCAAGGCAGGAGCGGAGCTGAGGACAGGAAGGCGCCAGTGGCGTCTCCCAGCCTCGCGCAGCCTGCTCCTTCCTGGGCAGGAAGCCTAGCAGCGAGGCAAGTCTGGGCAAGGCTCGCCCAGGGCAGAGCAGCCTCGCGCCAGCAACTCTGCCAGATCGGGCCTCTGAGCAGAGCTGGAGCTCTGCCGTCCTGGAGGCGCACTCGGCTCCAGCCAGGTAGGGCTTGAGCCAAACGAGGCTGGGCTGCCTCTTCTTCCCTCAGGAGGCTCGCCTCCCCGCCAGCTGTTCACTCGACTTCCACTTGGGGGCGCTCTGCGCCTCCTGCAGGTCTTGGCTCAGGGGCTGCTTGCCCTGAGCTGGGGCTGTGGGCGGGAGCCCAGGCACGCAGGGGCAGGCCCCAACCAGCTGCACACGTCTCTGCTGGGGAGGAGAGCGCTAGGGAAGCTACGTGTGTGAGGCAGCTGCTGGGCGCCCAGGGAGTCAGCCTCCGGGTGTGCAGGGCTGCAGACCCCAGCCAGGGACCCTGGGAGCCTGGTGCACTCCGTGCAGCGTTGAGTCTGGGCGGCCAAGCAACCGCTGGAGCTGCCCTGCACTAGCCCTTTCCTTCGCTTACACAGAGCTCTTTCTGCTGGAGCCCTTGGCAGTGTGCAAGCCACCGGCCCCTAAGCCCTCCCCAAGGAGGCCTGGGGCCTAGATGAAAAGGTAAGGCAGGAGCGGAGCTGAGGTCAGGAAGCGCCAGTGGCGTCTCCTAGCCTCGCGCAGCCTGCTCCTTCCTGGCAGGAAGCCTAGCAGCGAGGTAAGTCTGGTAAGGCTCGCCCAGGGCAGATCAGCCTCGCCCCAGCAACTCTGCCAGATCGGGCCTCTGAGCAGAGCTGGAGCTCTGCCGTCCTGGAGGCGCACTCGGCTCCAGCCAAGTAGGGCTTGAGCCAAACGAGGCTGGGCTGCCTCTTGTTCCCTCGAGGAGGCTCGCCTCCCCGCCAGCTGTTCACTCGGCTTCCAGGTGGGGGCGCTCTGCGCCTCCTGCAGGTATTGGCTCAGGGGCTGCTTGCGCTGAGGTGGGGCTGTGGGCGGGAGCCCAGGCACGCAGGGGCAGGCCCCAACCAGCTGCACACGTCTCTGCTGTGGAGGAGAGCGCTAGGGAAGCTACGTGTGTGAGGCAGCTGCTGGGCGCCCAGGGAGTCAGCCTCCGGGTTTGCGCGGCTGCAGACTCCAGCCAGTTGCCCTGGGAGCCTGGTTCACTCCGTGCGGCGCTGAGTCTGGGCGGCCAAGCAACCGCTGGAGGAGCCCTGCACTGGCCCTTCCCTTCCCTCGCACAGAGCTCTTCCTGCTGGAGCCCTGGGCAGTGTGCAAGCCACCGGTCCCTAAGCCCTCCCCAAGGAAGCCTGGGGCCTAGGTGCAAAGGCAAGGCAGGAGCGGAGCTGAGGCCAGGAAGGCGCCAGTGGCGTCTCCCAGCCTTGCGCAGCCTGCTCCTTCCTGGGCAGGAAGCCTAGCAGCGAGGCAAGTCTGGGCAAGGCTCGCCAAGGGCAGAGCAGCCTCGCGCCAGCAACTCTGCCAGATCGGGCCTCTGAGCAGAGCTGGAGCTCTGCCGTCCTGGAGGCGCACTCGGCTCCAGCCAAGTAGGGCTTGAGCCAAACGAGGCTGGGCTGCCTCTTCTTCCCTCGAGGAGGCTCGCCTCCCCGCCAGCTGTTCACTCGACTTCCAGGTGGGGGCGCTCTGCGCATCCTGCAGGTCTTGGCTCAGGGGCTGCTTGCCCTGAGCTGGGGCTGTGGGCGGGAGCACAGGCACGCAGGGGCAGGCCCCAACCAGCTGCACACGTATCTGCTGGGGAGGAGAGCGCTAGGGAAGCTACGTGTGTGAGGCAGCTGCTGGGCGCCCAGGGAGTCAGCCTCCGGGTGTGCGGGGCTGCAGACCTCAGCCAGGGGCCCTGGGAGCCTGGTGCACTCCGTGCGGCGCTGAGCCTGGGCGGCCAAGCAACCGCTGGAGGAGCCCTGCACTGGCCCTTCCCTTCCCTCGCACAGAGCTCTTCCTGCTGGAGCCCTTGGCAGTGTGCAAGCCACCGGCCCCTAAGCCCTCCCCAAGGACGCCTGGGGCCTAGGTGCAAAGGCAAGGCAGGAGCGCGCTGAGGCCAGGAAGGCGCCAGTGGCGTCTCCCAGCTTCGCGCAGCCTGCTCCTTCCTGGGCAGGAAGCCTAGCAGCGAGGCAAGTCTGGGCAAGGCTCGCCCAGGGCAGAGCAGCCTCGCGCCAGCAACTCTGCCAGATCGGGCCTCTGAGCAGAGCTGGAGCTCTGCCGTCCTGGAGGCGCACTCGGCTCCAGCCAAGTAGGGCTTGAGCCAAACGAGGCTGGGCTGCCTCTTCTTCCCTCGAGGAGGCTCGCCTCCCCGCCAGCTGTTCACTCGGCTTCCAGGTGGGGGCGCTCTGCGCCTCCTGTAGGTCTTGGCTCAGGGCCTGCTTGCCCTGAGCTGGGGCTGTGCGCGGGAGCCCAGGCACGCAGGGGCAGGCCCCAACCAGCTGCACACGTCTCTGCTGGGGAGGAGAGCGCTAGGGAGACTACGTGTGTGAGGCAGCTGCTGGGCGCCCAGGGAGTCAGCCTCCGGGTGTGCGGGGCTGCAGACCCCAGCCAGGGGCCCTGGGAGCCTGGTGCACTCCGTGCGGCGCTGAGTCTGGGCGGCCAAGCAACCGCTGGAGGAGCCCTGCACTGGCCCTTCCCTTCCCTCGCACAGAGCTCTTCCTGCTGGAGCCCTGGGCCTTGTGCAAGCCACCGGTCCCTAAGCCCTCCCCAAGGAATCCTGGGGCCTAGGTGCAAAGGCAAGGCAGGAGCGGAGCTGAGGACAGGAAGGCGCCAGTGGCGTCTCCCAGCCTCGCGCAGCCTGCTCCTTCCTGGGCAGGAAGCCTAGCAGCGAGGCAAGTCTGGGCAAGGCTCGCCCAGGGCAGAGCAGCCTCGCGCCAGCAACTCTGCCAGATCGGGCCTCTGAGCAGAGCTGGAGCTCTGCCGTCCTGGAGGCGCACTCGGCTCCAGCCAGGTAGGGCTTGAGCCAAACGAGGCTGGGCTGCCTCTTCTTCCCTCAGGAGGCTCGCCTCCCCGCCAGCTGTTCACTCGACTTCCACTTGGGGGCGCTCTGCGCCTCCTGCAGGTCTTGGCTCAGGGGCTGCTTGCCCTGAGCTGGGGCTGTGGGCGGGAGCCCAGGCACGCAGGGGCAGGCCCCAACCAGCTGCACACGTCTCTGCTGGGGAGGAGAGCGCTAGGGAAGCTACGTGTGTGAGGCAGCTGCTGGGCGCCCAGGGAGTCAGCCTCCGGGTGTGCAGGGCTGCAGACCCCAGCCAGGGACCCTGGGAGCCTGGTGCACTCCGTGCAGCGTTGAGTCTGGGCGGCCAAGCAACCGCTGGAGCAGCCCTGCACTAGCCCTTTCCTTCGCTTACACAGAGCTCTTTCTGCTGGAGCCCTTGGCAGTGTGCAAGCCACCGGCCCCTAAGCCCTCCCCAAGGAGGCCTGGGGCCTAGATGAAAAGGTAAGGCAGGAGCGGAGCTGAGGTCAGGAAGCGCCAGTGGCGTCTCCTAGCCTCGCGCAGCCTGCTCCTTCCTGGCAGGAAGCCTAGCAGCGAGGTAAGTCTGGTAAGGCTCGCCCAGGGCAGATCAGCCTCGCCCCAGCAACTCTGCCAGATCGGGCCTCTGAGCAGAGCTGGAGCTCTGCCGTCCTGGAGGCGCACTCGGCTCCAGCCAAGTAGGGCTTGAGCCAAACGAGGCTGGGCTGCCTCTTGTTCCCTCGAGGAGGCTCGCCTCCCCGCCAGCTGTTCACTCGGCTTCCAGGTGGGGGCGCTCTGCGCCTCCTGCAGGTATTGGCTCAGGGGCTGCTTGCGCTGAGGTGGGGCTGTGGGCGGGAGCCCAGGCACGCAGGGGCAGGCCCCAACCAGCTGCACACGTCTCTGCTGTGGAGGAGAGCGCTAGGGAAGCTACGTGTGTGAGGCAGCTGCTGGGCGCCCAGGGAGTCAGCCTCCGGGTTTGCGCGGCTGCAGACTCCAGCCAGTTGCCCTGGGAGCCTGGTTCACTCCGTGCGGCGCTGAGTCTGGGCGGCCAAGCAACCGCTGGAGGAGCCCTGCACTGGCCCTTCCCTTCCCTCGCACAGAGCTCTTCCTGCTGGAGCCCTGGGCAGTGTGCAAGCCACCGGTCCCTAAGCCCTCCCCAAGGAAGCCTGGGGCCTAGGTGCAAAGGCAAGGCAGGAGCGGAGCTGAGGCCAGGAAGGCGCCAGTGGCGTCTCCCAGCCTTGCGCAGCCTGCTCCTTCCTGGGCAGGAAGCCTAGCAGCGAGGCAAGTCTGGGCAAGGCTCGCCAAGGGCAGAGCAGCCTCGCGCCAGCAACTCTGCCAGATCGGGCCTCTGAGCAGAGCTGGAGCTCTGCCGTCCTGGAGGCGCACTCGGCTCCAGCCAAGTAGGGCTTGAGCCAAACGAGGCTGGGCTGCCTCTTCTTCCCTCGAGGAGGCTCGCCTCCCCGCCAGCTGTTCACTCGACTTCCAGGTGGGGGCGCTCTGCGCATCCTGCAGGTCTTGGCTCAGGGGCTGCTTGCCCTGAGCTGGGGCTGTGGGCGGGAGCACAGGCACGCAGGGGCAGGCCCCAACCAGCTGCACACGTATCTGCTGGGGAGGAGAGCGCTAGGGAAGCTACGTGTGTGAGGCAGCTGCTGGGCGCCCAGGGAGTCAGCCTCCGGGTGTGCGGGGCTGCAGACCTCAGCCAGGGGCCCTGGGAGCCTGGTGCACTCCGTGCGGCGCTGAGCCTGGGCGGCCAAGCAACCGCTGGAGGAGCCCTGCACTGGCCCTTCCCTTCCCTCGCACAGAGCTCTTCCTGCTGGAGCCCTTGGCAGTGTGCAAGCCACCGGCCCCTAAGCCCTCCCCAAGGACGCCTGGGGCCTAGGTGCAAAGGCAAGGCAGGAGCGCGCTGAGGCCAGGAAGGCGCCAGTGGCGTCTCCCAGCTTCGCGCAGCCTGCTCCTTCCTGGGCAGGAAGCCTAGCAGCGAGGCAAGTCTGGGCAAGGCTCGCCCAGGGCAGAGCAGCCTCGCGCCAGCAACTCTGCCAGATCGGGCCTCTGAGCAGAGCTGGAGCTCTGCCGTCCTGGAGGCGCACTCGGCTCCAGGAAAGTAGGGCTTGAGCCAAACGAGGCTGGGCTGCCTCTTCTTCCCTCGAGGAGGCTCGCCTCCCCGCCAGCTGTTCACTCGGCTTCCAGGTGGGGGCGCTCTGCGCCTCCTGTAGGTCTTGGCTCAGGGCCTGCTTGCCCTGAGCTGGGGCTGTGCGCGGGAGCCCAGGCACGCAGGGGCAGGCCCCAACCAGCTGCACACGTCTCTGCTGGGGAGGAGAGCGCTAGGGAGACTACGTGTGTGAGGCAGCTGCTGGGCGCCCAGGGAGTCAGCCTCCGGGTGTGCGGGGCTGCAGACCCCAGCCAGGGGCCCTGGGAGCCTGGTGCACTCCGTGCGGCGCTGAGTCTGGGCGGCCAAGCAACCGCTGGAGGAGCCCTGCACTAGCCCTTCCCTTCCCTCGCACAGAGCTCTTCCTGCTGGAGCCCTGGGCCTTGTGCAAGCCACCGGTTCCTAAGCCCTCCCCAAGGAAGCCTGGGGCCTAGGTGCAAAGGCAAGGCAGGAGCGGAGCTGAGGACAGGAAGGCGCCAGTGGCGTCTCCCAGCCTCGCGCAGCCTGCTCCTTCCTGGGCAGGAAGCCTAGCAGCGAGGCAAGTCTGGGCAAGGCTCGCCCAGGGCAGAGCAGCCTCGCGCCAGCAACTCTGCCAGATCGGGCCTCTGAGCAGAGCTGGAGCTCTGCCGTCCTGGAGGCGCACTCGGCTCCAGCCAGGTAGGGCTTGAGCCAAACGAGGCTGGGCTGCCTCTTCTTCCCTCAGGAGGCTCGCCTCCCCGCCAGCTGTTCACTCGACTTCCACTTGGGGCGCTCTGCGCCTCCTGCAGGTCTTGGCTCAGGGGCTGCTTGCCCTGAGCTGGGGCTGTGGGCGGGAGCCCAGGCACGCAGGGGCAGGCCCCAACCAGCTGCACACGTCTCTGCTGGGGAGGAGAGCGCTAGGGAAGCTACGTGTGTGAGGCAGCTGCTGGGCGCCCAGGGAGTCAGCCTTCGGGTGTGCGGGGCTGCAGACCCCAGCCAGGGGCCCTGGGAGCCTGGTGCACTCCGTGCGGCGCTGAGCCTGGGCGGCCAAGCAACCGCTGGAGGAGCCCTGCACTGGCCCTTCCCTTCCCTCGCACAGAGCTCTTCCTGCTGGAGCCCTTGGCAGTGTGCAAGCCACCGGCCCCTAAGCCCTCCCCAAGGACGCCTGGGGCCTAGGTGCAAAGGCAAGGCAGGAGCGGAGCTGAGGCCAGGAAGGCGCCAGTGGCGTCTCCCAGCCTCGCGCAGCCTGCTCCTTCCTGGGCAGGAAGCCTAGCAGCGAGGCAAGTCTGGGCAAGGCTCGCCAAGGGCAGAATAGCCTCGCGCCAGCAACTCTGCCAGATCGGGCCTCTGAGCAGAGCTGGAGCTCTGCCGTCCTGGAGGCGCACTCAGCTCCAGCCAAGTAGGGCTTGAGCCAAACGAGGCTGGGCTGCCTCTTCTTCCCTCGAGGAGGCTCGCCTCCCCGCCAGCTGTTCACTCGACCTCCAGGTGGGGGCGCTCTGCGCCTCCTGCAGGTCTTGGCTCAGGGGCTGCTTGCCCTTAGCTGGGGCTGTGGGCGGGAGCCCAGGCACGCAGGGGCAGGCCCCAACCAGCTGCACACGTCTCTGCTGGGGAGGAGAGCCCTAGGGAAGCTACGTGTGTGAGGCAGCTGCTGGGAGCCCAGGGAGTCAGCCTCCGGGTGTGCGGGGCTGCAGACCCCAGCCAGGGGCCCTGGGCGCCTGGTGCACTCCGTGCGGCGCTGAGCCTGGGCGGCCAAGCAACCGCTGGAGGAGCCCTGCACTGGCCCTTCCATTCCCTCGCACAGAGCTCTTCCTGCTGGAGCCCTTGGCAGTGTGCAAGCCACCGCCCCCTAAGCCCTCCCCAAGGACGCCTGGGGCCTAGGTGCAAAGGCAAGGCAGGAGCGGAGCTGAGGCCAGGAAGGCGCCAGTGGCGTCTCACAGCCGCGCGCAGCCTGCTCCTTCCTGGGAAGGAAGCCTCGCAGCGAGGCAAGTCTGGACAAAGCTCGCCCAGGGCAGAGCAGCCTCGCGCCAGCAACTCTGCCGGATCGGGCCTCTGAGCAGGGCTGGAGCTCTGCCGTCCTGGAGGCGCACTCGGCTCCAGCCAAGTAGAGCTTGAGCCAAACGTGGCTGGGCTGCCTCTTCTTCCCTCGAGGAGGCTCGCCTCCCCGCCAGCTGTTCACTCGGCTTCCAGGTGGGGGCGCTCTGCGCCTCCTGCAGGTCTTGGCTCAGGGGCTGCTTGCCCTGAGCTGGGGCTGTGGGCGGGAGCCCAGGCACGCAAGGGCAGGCCCCAACCAGCTGCACACGTCTCTGCTGGGGAGGAGAGCGCTAGGGAAGCTACGTGTGTGAGGCAGCTGCTGGGAGCCCAGGGAGTCAGCCTCCGGGTGTGCAGGGCTGCAGACCCCAGCCAGGGACCCTGGGAGCCTGGTGCACTCCGTGCAGCGTTGAGTCTGGGCGGCCAAGCAACCGCTGGAGCAGCCCTGCACTAGCCCTTTCCTTCGCTTACACAGAGCTCTTTCTGCTGGAGCCCTTGGCAGTGTGCAAGCCACCGGCCCCTAAGCCCTCCCCAAGGAGGCCTGGGGCCTAGATGAAAAGGTAAGGCAGGAGCGGAGCTGAGGTCAGGAAGCGCCAGTGGCGTCTCCTAGCCTCGCGCAGCCTGCTCCTTCCTGGCAGGAAGCCTAGCAGCGAGGTAAGTCTGGTAAGGCTCGCCCAGGGCAGATCAGCCTCGCCCCAGCAACTCTGCCAGATCGGGCCTCTGAGCAGAGCTGGAGCTCTGCCGTCCTGGAGGCGCACTCGGCTCCAGCCAAGTAGGGCTTGAGCCAAACGAGGCTGGGCTGCCTCTTGTTCCCTCGAGGAGGCTCGCCTCCCCGCCAGCTGTTCACTCGGCTTCCAGGTGGGGGCGCTCTGCGCCTCCTGCAGGTATTGGCTCAGGGGCTGCTTGCGCTGAGGTGGGGCTGTGGGCGGGAGCCCAGGCACGCAGGGGCAGGCCCCAACCAGCTGCACACGTCTCTGCTGTGGAGGAGAGCGCTAGGGAAGCTACGTGTGTGAGGCAGCTGCTGGGCGCCCAGGGAGTCAGCCTCCGGGTTTGCGCGGCTGCAGACTCCAGCCAGTTGCCCTGGGAGCCTGGTTCACTCCGTGCGGCGCTGAGTCTGGGCGGCCAAGCAACCGCTGGAGGAGCCCTGCACTGGCCCTTCCATTCCCTCGCACAGAGCTCTTCCTGCTGGAGCCCTTGGCAGTGTGCAAGCCACCGCCCCCTAAGCCCTCCCCAAGGACGCCTGGGGCCTAGGTGCAAAGGCAAGGCAGGAGAGGAGCTGAGGCCAGGAAGGCGCCAGTGGCGTCTCCCAGCCTCGCGCAGCCTGCTCCTTCCTGGGCAGGAAGCCTAGCAGCGAGGCAAGTCTGGGCAAGGCTCGCCCAGGGCAGAGCAGCCTGGCGCCAGCAACTCTGCCAGATCGGGCCTCTGAGCAGAGCTGGAGCTCTGCCGTCCTGGAGGCGCACTCGGCTCCAGCCAAGTAGGGCTTGAGCCAAACGAGGCTGGGCTGCCTCTTCTTCCCTCGAGGAGGCTCGCCTCCCCGCCAGCTGTTCACTCGGCTTCCAGGTGGGGGCGCTCTGCGCCTCCTGCAGGTCTTGGCTCAGGGGCTGCTTGCCCTGAGCTGGGGCTGTGCGCGGGAGCCCAGGCACGCAGGGTCAGGCCCCAACCAGCTGCACACGTCTCTGCTGGGGAGGAGAGCGCTAGGGAAGCTACGTGTGTGAGGCAGCTGCTGGGCGAACAGGGAGTCAGCCTCCGGGTGGGCGGGGCTGCAGACCCCAGCCAGGGGCCTGGGAGCCTGGTGCACTCCGAGCAGCGCTGAGCCTGGGCGGCCAAGCAACCGCTGGGGGAGCCCTGCACTGGCCCTTCCCTTCCCTCGCACAGAGCTCTTCCTGCTGGAGCCCTGGGCAGTGTGCAAGCCACCGGTCCCTAAGCCCTCCCCAAGGAAGCCTGGGGCCTAGGTGCAAAGGCAAGGCAGGAGCGGAGCTGAGGCCAGGAAGGCGCCAGTGGCGTCTCCCAGCCTTGCGCAGCCTGCTCCTTCCTGGGCAGGAAGCCTAGCAGCGAGGCAAGTCTGGGCAAGGCTCGCCAAGGGCAGAGCAGCCTCGCGCCAGCAACTCTGCCAGATCGGGCCTCTGAGCAGAGCTGGAGCTCTGCCGTCCTGGAGGCGCACTCGGCTCCAGCCAAGTAGGGCTTGAGCCAAACGAGGCTGGGCTGCCTCTTCTTCCCTCGAGGAGGCTCGCCTCCCCGCCAGCTCTTCACTCGGCTTCCAGGTGGGGGCGCTCTGCGCCTCCTGTAGGTCTTGGCTCAGGGCCTGCTTGCCCTGAGCTGGGGCTGTGCGCGGGAGCCCAGGCACGCAGGGGCAGGCCCCAACCAGCTGCACACGTCTCTGCTGGGGAGGAGAGCGCTAGGGAGACTACGTGTGTGAGGCAGCTGCTGGGCGCCCAGGGAGTCAGCCTCCGGGTGTGCGGGGCTGCAGACCCCAGCCAGGGGCCCTGGGAGCCTGGTGCACTCCGTGCGGCGCTGAGTCTGGGCGGCCAAGCAACCGCTGGAGGAGCCCTGCACTAGCCCTTCCCTTCCCTCGCACAGAGCTCTTCCTGCTGGAGCCCTGGGCCTTGTGCAAGCCACCGGTCCCTAAGCCCTCCCCAAGGAAGCCTGGGGCCTAGGTGCAAAGGCAAGGCAGGAGCGGAGCTGAGGCCAGGAAGGCGCCAGTGGCGTCTCCCAGCCTCGCGCAGCCTGCTCCTTCCTGGGCAGGAAGCCTAGCAGCGAGGCAAGTCTGGGCAAGGCTCGCCCAGGGCAGAGCAGCCTCGCGCCAGCAACTCTGCCAGATCGGGCCTCTGAGCAGAGCTGGAGCTCTGCCGTCCTGGAGGCGCACTCGGCTCCAGCCAGGTAGGGCTTGAGCCAAACGAGGCTGGGCTGCCTCTTCTTCCCTCAGGAGGCTCGCCTCCCCGCCAGCTGTTCACTCGACTTCCACTTGGGGGCGCTCTGCGCCTCCTGCAGGTCTTGGCTCAGGGGCTGCTTGCCCTGAGCTGGGGCTGTGGGCGGGAGCCCAGGCACGCAGGGGCAGGCCCCAACCAGCTGCACACGTCTCTGCTGGGGAGGAGAGCGCTAGGGAAGCTACGTGTGTGAGGCAGCTGCTGGGCGCCCAGGGAGTCAGCCTTCGGGTGTGCGGGGCTGCAGACCCCAGCCAGGGGCCCTGGGAGCCTGGTGCACTCCGTGCGGCGCTGAGCCTGGGCGGCCAAGCAACCGCTGGAGGAGCCCTGCACTGGCCCTTCCCTTCCCTCGCACAGAGCTCTTCCTGCTGGAGCCCTTGGCAGTGTGCAAGCCACCGGCCCCTAAGCCCTCCCCAAGGACGCCTGGGGCCTAGGTGCAAAGGCAAGGCAGGAGCGGAGCTGAGGCCAGGAAGGCGCCAGTGGCGTCTCCCAGCCTCGCGCAGCCTGCTCCTTCCTGGGCAGGAAGCCTAGCAGCGAGGCAAGTCTGGGCAAGGCTCGCCAAGGGCAGAGTAGCCTCGCGCCAGCAACTCTGCCAGATCGGGCCTCTGAGCAGAGCTGGAGCTCTGCCGTCCTGGAGGCGCACTCGGCTCCAGCCAAGTAGGGCTTGAGCCAAACGAGGCTGGGCTGCCTCTTCTTCCCTCGAGGAGGCTCGCCTCCCCGCCAGCTGTTCACTCGACCTCCAGGTGGGGGCGCTCTGCGCATCCTGCAGGTCTTGGCTCAGGGGCTGCTTGCCCTTACCTGGGGCTGTGGGCGGGAGCCCAGGCACGCAGGGGCAGGCCCCAACCAGCTGCACACGTCTCTGCTGGGGAGGAGAGCCCTAGGGAAGCTACGTGTGTGAGGCAGCTGCTGGGAGCCCAGCGAGTCAGCCTCCGGGTGTGCGGGGCTGCAGACCCCAGCCAGGGGCCCTGGGCGCCTGGTGCACTCCGTGCGGCGCTGAGCCTAGGCGGCCAAGCAACCGCTGGAGGACCCCTGCACTGGCCCTTCCATTCCCTCGCACAGAGCTCTTCCTGCTGGAGCCCTTGGCAGTGTGCAAGCCACCGCCCCCTAAGCCCTCCCCAAGGACGCCTGGGGCCTAGGTGCAAAGGCAAGGCAGGAGCGGAGCTGAGGCCAGGAAGGCGCCAGTGGCATCTCCCAGCCTCGCGCAGCCGGCTCCTTCCTGGGCAGGAAGCCTAGCAGCGAGGCAAGTCTGGGCAAGGCTCGCCCAGGGCAGAGCAGCCT
This sequence comes from Ovis canadensis, assembly GCF_042477335.2. Lineage (NCBI taxonomy): Eukaryota > Metazoa > Chordata > Mammalia > Artiodactyla > Bovidae > Ovis > Ovis canadensis. The sequence goes on along the minus strand of NC_091262.1, from coordinate 999,879 downwards.
GGCGCCAGCAACTCTGCCAGATCGGGCCTCTGAGCAGAGCTGGAGCTCTGCCGTCCTGGAGGCGCACTCGGCTCCAGCCAAGTAGGGATTGAGCCAAACGAGGCTGGGCTGCCTCTTCTTCCCTCGAGGAGGCTCGCCTCCCCGCCAGCTGTTCACTCGGCTTCCAGGTGGGGGCGCTCTGCGCCTCCTGCAGGTCTTGGCTCAGGGGCTGCTTGCCCTGAGCTGGGGCTGTGCGCGGGAGCCCAGGCACGCAGGGGCAGGCCCCAACCAGCTGCACACGTCTCTGCTGGGGAGGAGAGCGCTAGGGAAGCTACGTGTGTGAGGCAGCTGCTGGGCGAACAGGGAGTCAGCCTCCGGGTGTGCGGGGCTGCAGACCCCAGCCAGGGGCCTGGGAGCCTGGTGCAGTCCGAGCAGCGCTGAGCCTGGGCGGCCAAGCAACCGCTGGAGGAGCCCTGCACTGGCCCTTCCCTTCCCTCGCACAGAGCTCTTCCTGCTGGAGCCCTGGGCAGTGTGCAAGCCACCGGTCCCTAAGCCCTCCCCAAGGAAGCCTGGGGCCTAGGTGCAAAGGCAAGGCAGGAGCGGTGCTGAGGCCAGGAAGGCGCCAGTGGTGACTCCCAGCCTCGCGCAGCCAGCTCTCTCCTGGGCAGGAAGTCTAGCAGCGAGGCAAGTCTGGGCAAGGCTCGCCCAGGGCAGAGCAGCCTCGCGCCAGCAACTCTGCCAGATCGGGCCTCTGAGCAGAGCTGGAGCTCTGCCGTCCTGGAGGCGCACTCGGCTCCAGCCAAGTAGGGCTTGAGCCAAACGAGGCTGGGCTGCCTCTTCTTCCCTCGAGGAGGCTCGCCTCCCCGCCAGCTGTTCACTCGGCTTCCAGGTGGGGGCGCTCTGCGCCTCCTGCAGGTCTTGGCTCAGGGGCTGCTTGCCCTGAGCTGGGGCTGTGGGCGGGAGCCCAGGCACGCAGGGGCAGGCCCCAACCAGCTGCACACGTCTCTGCTGGGGAGGAGAGCGATAGGGAAGCTACGTGTGTGAGGCAGCTGCTGGGCGCCCAGGGAGACAGCCTCCGGGTGTGCGGGGCTGCAGACCCCAGCCAGGGGCCCTGGGAGCCTGGTGCACTCCGTGCGGCGCTGAGCCGGGGCGGCCAAGCAACCGCTGGAGGAGCCCTGCACTGGCCCTTCCCTTCCCTCGCACAGAGCTCTTCCTGCTGGAGCCCTTGGCAGTGTGCAAGCCACCGGCCCCTAAGCCCTCCCCAAGGACGCCTGGGGCCTAGGTGCAAAGGCAAGGCAGGAGCGGAGCTGAGGCCAGGAAGGCGCCAGTGGCGTCTCCCAGCCTCGCGCAGCCTGCTCCTTCCTGGGCAGGAAGCCTAGCAGCGAGGCAAGTCTGGGCAAGGCTCGCCCAGGGCAGAGCAGCCTCGCGCCAGCAACTCTGGCAGATCGGGCCTCTGAGCAGAGCTGGAGCTCGGCCGTCCTGGAGGGGCACTCGGCTCCAGCCAAGTAGGGCTTGAGCCAAACGAGGCTGGGCTGCCTCTTCTTCCCTCGAGGAGGCTCGCCTCCCCGCCAGCTGTTCACTCGGCTTCCAGGTGTGGGCGCTCCTCGCCTCCTGCAGGTATTGGCTCAGGGGCTGCTTGCGCTGAGGTGGGGCTGTGGGCGGGAGCCCAGGCACGCAGGGGCAGGCCCCAACCAGCTGCACACGTCTCTGCTGTGGAGGAGAGCGCTAGGGAAGCTATGTGTGTGAGGCAGCTGCTGGGCGCCCAGGGAGTCAGCCTCCGGGTTTGCGCGGCTGCAGACTCCAGCCAGTTGCCCTGGGAGCCTGGTTCACTCCGTGCGGCGCTGAGTCTGGGCGGCCAAGCAACCGCTGGAGGAGCCCTGCACTGGCCCTTCCATTCCCTCGCACAGAGCTCTTCCTGCTGGAGCCCTTGGCAGTGTGCAAGCCACCGCCCCCTAAGCCCTCCCCAAGGACGCCTGGGGCCTAGGTTCAAAGGCAAGGCAGGAGAGGAGCTGAGGCCAGGAAGGCGCCAGTGGCGTCTCCCAGCCTCGCGCAGCCGGCTCCTTCCTGGGCAGGAAGCCTAGCAGCGAGGCAAGTCTGGGCAAGGCTCGCCCAGGGCAGAGCAGCCTGGCGCCAGCAACTCTGCCAGATCGGGCCTCTGAGCAGAGCTGGAGCTCTGCCGTCCTGGAGGCGCACTCGGCTCCAGCCAAGTAGGGCTTGAGCCAAACGAGGCTGGGCTGCCTCTTCTTCCCTCGAGGAGGCTCGCCTCCCCGCCAGCTGTTCACTCGGCTTCCAGGTGGGGGCGCTCTGCGCCTCCTGCAGGTCTTGGCTCAGGGGCTGCTTGCCCTGAGCTGGGGCTGTGCGCGGGAGCCCAGGCACGCAGGGGCAGGCCCCAACCAGCTGCACACGTCTCTGCTGGGGAGGAGAGCGCTAGGGAAGCTACGTGTGTGAGGCAGCTGCTGGGCGAACAGGGAGTCAGCCTCCGGGTGGGCGGGGCTGCAGACCCCAGCCAGGGGCCTGGGAGCCTGGTGCACTCCGAGCAGCGCTGAGCCTGGGCGGCCAAGCAACCGCTGGAGGAGCCCTGCACTGGCCCTTCCCTTCCCTCGCACAGAGCTCTTCCTGCTGGAGCCCTGGGCAGTGTGCAAGCCACCGGTCCCTAAGCCCTCCCCAAGGAAGCCTGGGGCCTAGGTGCAAAGGCAGGGCAGGAGCGGAGCTGAGGCCAGGAAGGCGCCAGTGGCGTCTCCCAGCCTTGCGCAGCCTGCTCCTTCCTGGGCAGGAAGCCTAGCAGCGAGGCAAGTCTGGGCAAGGCTCGCCAAGGGCAGAGCAGCCTCGCGCCAGCAACTCTGCCAGATCGGGCCTCTGAGCAGAGCTGGAGCTCTGCCGTCCTGGAGGCGCACTCGGCTCCAGCCAAGTAGGGCTTGAGCCAAACGAGGCTGGGCTGCCTCTTCTTCCCTCGAGGAGGCTCGCCTCCCCGCCAGCTGTTCACTCGACTTCCAGGTGGGGGCGCTCTGCGCATCCTGCAGGTCTTGGCTCAGGGGCTGCTTGCCCTGAGCTGGGGCTGTGGGCGGGAGCACAGGCACGCAGGGGCAGGCCCCAACCAGCTGCACACGTATCTGCTGGGGAGGAGAGCGCTAGGGAAGCTACGTGTGTGAGGCAGCTGCTGGGCGCCCAGGGAGTCAGCCTCCGGGTGTGCGGGGCTGCAGACCTCAGCCAGGGGCCCTGGGAGCCTGGTGCACTCCGTGCGGCGCTGAGACTGGGCGGCCAAGCAACCGCTGGAGGAGCCCTGCACTGGCCCTTCCCTTCCCTCGCACAGAGCTCTTCCTGCTGGAGCCCTTGGCAGTGTGCAAGCCACCGGCCCCTAAGCCCTCCCCAAGGACGCCTGGGGCCTAGGTGCAAAGGCAAGGCAGGAGCGCGCTGAGGCCAGGAAGGCGCCAGTGGCGTCTCCCAGCTTCGCGCAGCCTGCTCCTTCCTGGGCAGGAAGCCTAGCAGCGAGGCAAGTCTGGGCAAGGCTCGCCCAGGGCAGAGCAGCCTCGCGCCAGCAACTCTGCCAGATCGGGCCTCTGAGCAGAGCTGGAGCTCTGCCGTCCTGGAGGCGCACTCGGCTCCAGCCAAGTAGGGCTTGAGCCAAACGAGGCTGGGCTGCCTCTTCTTCCCTCGAGGAGGCTCGCCTCCCCGCCAGCTGTTCACTCGGCTTCCAGGTGGGGGCGCTCTGCGCCTCCTGCAGGTCTTGGCTCAGGGGCTGCTTGCCCTGAGCTGGGGCTGTGCGCGGGAGCCCAGGCACGCAGGGTCAGGCCCCAACCAGCTGCACACGTCTCTGCTGGGGAGGAGAGCGCTAGGGAAGCTACGTGTGTGAGGCAGCTGCTGGGCGAACAGGGAGTCAGCCTCCGGGTGGGCGGGGCTGCAGACCCCAGCCAGGGGCCTGGGAGCCTGGTGCACTCCGAGCAGCGCTGAGCCTGGGCGGCCAAGCAACCGCTGGAGGAGCCCTGCACTGGCCCTTCCCTTCCCTCGCACAGAGCTCTTCCTGCTGGAGCCCTGGGCAGTGTGCAAGCCACCGGTCCCTAAGCCCTCCCCAAGGAAGCCTGGGGCCTAGGTGCAAAGGCAAGGCAGGAGCGGAGCTGAGGCCAGGAAGGCGCCAGTGGCGTCTCCCAGCCTTGCGCAGCCTGCTCCTTCCTGGGCAGGAAGCCTAGCAGCGAGGCAAGTCTGGGCAAGGCTCGCCAAGGGCAGAGCAGCCTCGCGCCAGCAACTCTGCCAGATCGGGCCTCTGAGCAGAGCTGGAGCTCTGCCGTCCTGGAGGCGCACTCGGCTCCAGCCAAGTAGGGCTTGAGCCAAACGAGGCTGGGCTGCCTCTTCTTCCCTCGAGGAGGCTCGCCTCCCCGCCAGCTCTTCACTCGGCTTCCAGGTGGGGGCGCTCTGCGCCTCCTGTAGGTCTTGGCTCAGGGCCTGCTTGCCCTGAGCTGGGGCTGTGCGCGGGAGCCCAGGCACGCAGGGGCAGGCCCCAACCAGCTGCACACGTCTCTGCTGGGGAGGAGAGCGCTAGGGAGACTACGTGTGTGAGGCAGCTGCTGGGCGCCCAGGGAGTCAGCCTCCGGGTGTGCGGGGCTGCAGACCCCAGCCAGGGGCCCTGGGAGCCTGGTGCACTCCGTGCGGCGCTGAGTCTGGGCGGCCAAGCAACCGCTGGAGGAGCCCTGCACTAGCCCTTCCCTTCCCTCGCACAGAGCTCTTCCTGCTGGAGCCCTGGGCCTTGTGCAAGCCACCGGTCCCTAAGCCCTCCCCAAGGAAGCCTGGGGCCTAGGTGCAAAGGCAAGGCAGGAGCGGAGCTGAGGCCAGGAAGGCGCCAGTGGCGTCTCCCAGCCTCGCGCAGCCTGCTCCTTCCTGGGCAGGAAGCCTAGCAGCGAGGCAAGTCTGGGCAAGGCTCGCCCAGGGCAGAGCAGCCTCGCGCCAGCAACTCTGCCAGATCGGGCCTCTGAGCAGAGCTGGAGCTCTGCCGTCCTGGAGGCGCACTCGGCTCCAGCCAGGTAGGGCTTGAGCCAAACGAGGCTGGGCTGCCTCTTCTTCCCTCAGGAGGCTCGCCTCCCCGCCAGCTGTTCACTCGACTTCCACTTGGGGGCGCTCTGCGCCTCCTGCAGGTCTTGGCTCAGGGGCTGCTTGCCCTGAGCTGGGGCTGTGGGCGGGAGCCCAGGCACGCAGGGGCAGGCCCCAACCAGCTGCACACGTCTCTGCTGGGGAGGAGAGCGCTAGGGAAGCTACGTGTGTGAGGCAGCTGCTGGGCGCCCAGGGAGTCAGCCTTCGGGTGTGCGGGGCTGCAGACCCCAGCCAGGGGCCCTGGGAGCCTGGTGCACTCCGTGCGGCGCTGAGCCTGGGCGGCCAAGCAACCGCTGGAGGAGCCCTGCACTGGCCCTTCCCTTCCCTCGCACAGAGCTCTTCCTGCTGGAGCCCTTGGCAGTGTGCAAGCCACCGGCCCCTAAGCCCTCCCCAAGGACGCCTGGGGCCTAGGTGCAAAGGCAAGGCAGGAGCGGAGCTGAGGCCAGGAAGGCGCCAGTGGCGTCTCCCAGCCTCGCGCAGCCTGCTCCTTCCTGGGCAGGAAGCCTAGCAGCGAGGCAAGTCTGGGCAAGGCTCGCCAAGGGCAGAGTAGCCTCGCGCCAGCAACTCTGCCAGATCGGGCCTCTGAGCAGAGCTGGAGCTCTGCCGTCCTGGAGGCGCACTCGGCTCCAGCCAAGTAGGGCTTGAGCCAAACGAGGCTGGGCTGCCTCTTCTTCCCTCGAGGAGGCTCGCCTCCCCGCCAGCTGTTCACTCGACCTCCAGGTGGGGGCGCTCTGCGCATCCTGCAGGTCTTGGCTCAGGGGCTGCTTGCCCTTAGCTGGGGCTGTGGGCGGGAGCCCAGGCACGCAGGGGCAGGCCCCAACCAGCTGCACACGTCTCTGCTGGGGAGGAGAGCCCTAGGGAAGCTACGTGTGTGAGGCAGCTGCTGGGAGCCCAGGGAGTCAGCCTCCGGGTGTGCGGGGCTGCAGACCCCAGCCAGGGGCCCTGGGCGCCTGGTGCACTCCGTGCGGCGCTGAGCCTAGGCGGCCAAGCAACCGCTGGAGGAGCCCTGCACTGGCCCTTCCATTCCCTCGCACAGAGCTCTTCCTGCTGGAGCCCTTGGCAGTGTGCAAGCCACCGCCCCCTAAGCCCTCCCCAAGGACGCCTGGGGCCTAGGTGCAAAGGCAAGGCAGGAGCGGAGCTGAGGCCAGGAAGGCGCCAGTGGCATCTCCCAGCCTCGCGCAGCCGGCTCCTTCCTGGGCAGGAAGCCTAGCAGCGAGGCAAGTCTGGGCAAGGCTCGCCCAGGGCAGAGCAGCCTGGCGACAGCAACTCTGCAAGATCGGGCCTCTGAGCAGAGCTGGAGCTCTGCCGTCCTGGAGGCGCACTCGGCTCCAGCCAAGTAGGGATTGAGCCAAACGAGGCTGGGCTGCCTCTTCTTCCCTCGAGGAGGCTCGCCTCCCCGCCAGCTGTTCACTCGGCTTCCAGGTGGGGGCGCTCTGCGCCTCCTGCAGGTCTTGGCTCAGGGGCTGCTTGCCCTGAGCTGGGGCTGTGCGCGGGAGCCCAGGCACGCAGGGGCAGGCCCCAACCAGCTGCACACGTCTCTGCTGGGGAGGAGAGCGCTAGGGAAGCTACGTGTGTGAGGCAGCTGCTGGGCGAACAGGGAGTCAGCCTCCGGGTGTGCGGGGCTGCAGACCCCAGCCAGGGGCCTGGGAGCCTGGTGCAGTCCGAGCAGCGCTGAGCCTGGGCGGCCAAGCAACCGCTGGAGGAGCCCTGCACTGGCCCTTCCCTTCCCTCGCACAGAGCTCTTCCTGCTGGAGCCCTGGGCAGTGTGCAAGCCACCGGTCCCTAAGCCCTCCCCAAGGAAGCCTGGGGCCTAGGTGCAAAGGCAAGGCAGGAGCGGTGCTGAGGCCAGGAAGGCGCCAGTGGTGACTCCCAGCCTCGCGCAGCCAGCTCCCTCCTGGGCAGGAAGTCTAGCAGCGAGGCAAGTCTGGGCAAGGCTCGCCCAGGGCAGAGCAGCCTCGCGCCAGCAACTCTGCCAGATCGGGCCTCTGAGCAGAGCTGGAGCTCTGCCGTCCTGGAGGCGCACTCGGCTCCAGCCAAGTAGGGCTTGAGCCAAACGAGGCTGGGCTGCCTCTTCTTCCCTCGAGGAGGCTCGCCTCCCCGCCAGCTGTTCACTCGGCTTCCAGGTGGGGGCGCTCTGCGCCTCCTGCAGGTCTTGGCTCAGGGGCTGCTTGCCCTGAGCTGGGGCTGTGGGCGGGAGCCCAGGCACGCAGGGGCAGGCCCCAACCAGCTGCACACGTCTCTGCTGGGGAGGAGAGCGATAGGGAAGCTACGTGTGTGAGGCAGCTGCTGGGCGCCCAGGGAGACAGCCTCCGGGTGTGCGGGGCTGCAGACCCCAGCCAGGGGCCCTGGGAGCCTGGTGCACTCCGTGCGGCGCTGAGCCGGGGCGGCCAAGCAACCGCTGGAGGAGCCCTGCACTGGCCCTTCCCTTCCCTCGCACAGAGCTCTTCCTGCTGGAGCCCTTGGCAGTGTGCAAGCCACCGGCCCCTAAGCCCTCCCCAAGGACGCCTGGGGCCTAGGTGCAAAGGCAAGGCAGGAGCGGAGCTGAGGCCAGGAAGGCGCCAGTGGCGTCTCCCAGCCTCGCGCAGCCTGCTCCTTCCTGGGCAGGAAGCCTAGCAGCGAGGCAAGTCTGGGCAAGGCTCGCCCAGGGCAGAGCAGCCTCGCGCCAGCAACTCTGGCAGATCGGGCCTCTGAGCAGAGCTGGAGCTCTGCCGTCCTGGAGGGGCACTCGGCTCCAGCCAAGTAGGGCTTGAGCCAAACGAGGCTGGGCTGCCTCTTCTTCCCTCGAGGAGGCTCGCCTCCCCGCCAGCTGTTCACTCGGCTTCCAGGTGTGGGCGCTCCTCGCCTCCTGCAGGTATTGGCTCAGGGGCTGCTTGCGCTGAGGTGGGGCTGTGGGCGGGAGCCCAGGCACGCAGGGGCAGGCCCCAACCAGCTGCACACGTCTCTGCTGTGGAGGAGAGCGCTAGGGAAGCTATGTGTGTGAGGCAGCTGCTGGGCGCCCAGGGAGTCAGCCTCCGGGTTTGCGCGGCTGCAGACTCCAGCCAGTTGCCCTGGGAGCCTGGTTCACTCCGTGCGGCGCTGAGTCTGGGCGGCCAAGCAACCGCTGGAGGAGCCCTGCACTGGCCCTTCCATTCCCTCGCACAGAGCTCTTCCTGCTGGAGCCCTTGGCAGTGTGCAAGCCACCGCCCCCTAAGCCCTCCCCAAGGACGCCTGGGGCCTAGGTTCAAAGGCAAGGCAGGAGAGGAGCTGAGGCCAGGAAGGCGCCAGTGGCGTCTCCCAGCCTCGCGCAGCCGGCTCCTTCCTGGGCAGGAAGCCTAGCAGCGAGGCAAGTCTGGGCAAGGCTCGCCCAGGGCAGAGCAGCCTGGCGCCAGCAACTCTGCCAGATCGGGCCTCTGAGCAGAGCTGGAGCTCTGCCGTCCTGGAGGCGCACTCGGCTCCAGCCAAGTAGGGCTTGAGCCAAACGAGGCTGGGCTGCCTCTTCTTCCCTCGAGGAGGCTCGCCTCCCCGCCAGCTGTTCACTCGGCTTCCAGGTGGGGGCGCTCTGCGCCTCCTGCAGGTCTTGGCTCAGGGGCTGCTTGCCCTGAGCTGGGGCTGTGCGCGGGAGCCCAGGCACGCAGGGGCAGGCCCCAACCAGCTGCACACGTCTCTGCTGGGGAGGAGAGCGCTAGGGAAGCTACGTGTGTGAGGCAGCTGCTGGGCGAACAGGGAGTCAGCCTCCGGGTGGGCGGGGCTGCAGACCCCAGCCAGGGGCCTGGGAGCCTGGTGCACTCCGAGCAGCGCTGAGCCTGGGCGGCCAAGCAACCGCTGGAGGAGCCCTGCACTGGCCCTTCCCTTCCCTCGCACAGAGCTCTTCCTGCTGGAGCCCTGGGCAGTGTGCAAGCCACCGGTCCCTAAGCCCTCCCCAAGGAAGCCTGGGGCCTAGGTGCAAAGGCAAGGCAGGAGCGGAGCTGAGGCCAGGAAGGCGCCAGTGGCGTCTCCCAGCCTTGCGCAGCCTGCTCCTTCCTGGGCAGGAAGCCTAGCAGCGAGGCAAGTCTGGGCAAGGCTCGCCAAGGGCAGAGCAGCCTCGCGCCAGCAACTCTGCCAGATCGGGCCTCTGAGCAGAGCTGGAGCTCTGCCGTCCTGGAGGCGCACTCGGCTCCAGCCAAGTAGGGCTTGAGCCAAACGAGGCTGGGCTGCCTCTTCTTCCCTCGAGGAGGCTCGCCTCCCCGCCAGCTGTTCACTCGACTTCCAGGTGGGGGCGCTCTGCGCATCCTGCAGGTCTTGGCTCAGGGGCTGCTTGCCCTGAGCTGGGGCTGTGGGCGGGAGCACAGGCACGCAGGGGCAGGCCCCAACCAGCTGCACACGTATCTGCTGGGGAGGAGAGCGCTAGGGAAGCTACGTGTGTGAGGCAGCTGCTGGGCGCCCAGGGAGTCAGCCTCCGGGTGTGCGGGGCTGCAGACCTCAGCCAGGGGCCCTGGGAGCCTGGTGCACTCCGTGCGGCGCTGAGCCTGGGCGGCCAAGCAACCGCTGGAGGAGCCCTGCACTGGCCCTTCCCTTCCCTCGCACAGAGCTCTTCCTGCTGGAGCCCTTGGCAGTGTGCAAGCCACCGGCCCCTAAGCCCTTCCCAAGGACGCCTGGGGCCTAGGTGCAAAGGCAAGGCAGGAGCGCGCTGAGGCCAGGAAGGCGCCAGTGGCGTCTCCCAGCTTCGCGCAGCCTGCTCCTTCCTGGGCAGGAAGCCTAGCAGCGAGGCAAGTCTGGGCAAGGCTCGCCCAGGGCAGAGCAGCCTCGCGCCAGCAACTCTGCCAGATCGGGCCTCTGAGCAGAGCTGGAGCTCTGCCGTCCTGGAGGCGCACTCGGCTCCAGCCAAGTAGGGCTTGAGCCAAACGAGGCTGGGCTGCCTCTTCTTCCCTCGAGGAGGCTCGCCTTCGCGCCAGCTGTTCACTCGGCTTCCAGGTGTGGGCGCTCCTCGCCTCCTGCAGGTCTTGGCTCAGGGGCTGCTTGCCCTGAGCTGGGGCTATGCGCGGCAGCCCAGGCACGCAGGGGCAGGCCCCAACCAGCTGCACACGTCTCTGCTGGCTAGGAGAGCGCTAGGGAAGCTACGTGTGTGAGGAAGCTGCTGGGCGCCCAGGGAGTCAGCCTCCGGGTGTGCGGGGCTGCAGACCCCAGCCAGGGGCCCTGGGAGCCTGTTGCACTCCGTGCCGAGCTAAGTCTGGGCGGCCAAGCAACCGCTGGAAGAGCCCTGCACTAGCCCTTCCCTTCCCTCGCACAGAGCTCTCCCTGCTGGAGCCCTTGGCAGTGTGCAAGCCACCGGCCCCTAAGCCCTCCCCCAGGACGCCTGGGGCCTAGGTGCAAAGGCAAGGCAGGAGCGGAGCTGAGGCCAGGAAGGCGCCAGTGGCGTCTCCCAGCCTCGCGCAGCCTGCTCCTTCCTGGGCAGGAAGCCTAGCAGCGAGGCAAGTCTGGGCAAGGCTCGCCCAGGGCATAGCAGCTTCGCGCCAGCAACTATGCCAGATCAGGCCTCTGAGCAAAGCTGGAGCTCTGCCGTCCTGGAGGCGCACTGGGCTCCAGCCAAGTAGGGCTTGAGCCAAACGAGGCTGGGCTGCCTCTTCTTCCCTCGAGGAGGCTCGCCTCCCCGCCAGCTCTTCACTCGGCTTCCAGGTGGGGGCGCTCTGCGCCTCCTGCAGGTCTTGGCTCAGGGGCTGCTTGCCCTGAGCTGGGGCTGTGCGCAGGAGCCCAGGCACGCAGGGGCAGGCCCCAACCAGCTGCACACGTCTCTGCTGGGAAGGAGAGCGCTAGGGAAGCTACGTGTGTGAGGCAGCTGCTGGGCGCCCAGGGATTCAGCCTCCGGGTGTGCGGGGCTGCAGACCCCAACCAGGGTCCCTGGGAGCCTGGTGCACTCCGCGCGGCGCTGAGTCTGGGCGGCCTAGCAACCTCTGGAGGAGCCCTGCACTAGACCTTTGTTCCCTCGCACAGAGCTCTTCCTGCTGGAGCCCTTGGCAGTGTGCAAGCCACCAGCCCCTAAGCCCTCCCCAAGGACGCCTGGGGCCTAGGTGCAAAGGCAAGGCAGGAGCGGAGCTGAGGCCAGGAAGGCGCCAGTGGCGTCTCCCAGCCTCGCGCAGCCTGCTCCTTCCTGGGCAGGAAGCCTAGCAGCGAGGCAAGTCTGGGCAAGGCTCGCCCAGGGCAGAGCAGCCTCGCGCCAGCAACTCTGCCAGAACGGGCCTCTGAGAAGAGCTGGAGCTCTGCCGTCCTGGAGGCGCACTCGGCTCCAGCCAAGTAGGGAATGAGCCAAACGAGGCTGGGCTGCCTCTTCTTCCCTCGAGGAGGCTCGCCTCCCCGCCAACTGTTCACTCGGCTTCCAGGTGGGGGCGCTCTGCGCCTCCTGCAGGTCTTGGCTCAGGGGCTGCTTGCTCTGAGCTGGGGCTGTGGGCGGGAGCCAAGGCACGCAGGGGCAGGCCCCAACCAGCTGCACACGTCTCTGCTGGGGAGGAGAGCGCTAGGGAAGCTACGTGTGTGAGGCAGCTGCTGGGCGCCCAGGGAGTCAGCCTCCGGGTGTGCGGGGCTGCAGACCCCAGCCAGGGGCCCTGGGAGCCTGGGGCACTCCGTGCGGCGCTGAGCCTGGGCGGCCAAGCAACCGCTGGAGGAGCCATGCACTGGCCCTTCCCTTCCCTCGCACAGAGCTCTTCCTGCTGGAGCCCTTGGCAGTGTGCAAGCCACCGGCCCCTAAGCCCTCCCCAACGACGCCTGGGGCCTAGGTGCAAAGGCAAGGCAGCAGCGGAGCTGAGGCCAGGAAGGCGCCAGTGGCGTCTCCCAGCCTCGCGCAGCCTGCTCCTTCCTGGGCAGGAAGCCTAGCAGCGAGGCAAGTCTGGGCAAGGCTCGCCCAGGGCAGAGCAGCCTCGCGCCAGCAACTCTGCCAGAACGGGCCTCTGAGCAGAGCTGGAGCTCTGCCGTCCTGGAGGCGCACTCGGCTCCAGCCAAGTAGGGCTTGAGCCAAACGAGGCTGGGCTGCCTCTTCTTCCCTCGAGGAGGCTCGCCTTTGCGCCAGCTGTTCACTCGGCTTCCAGGTGTGGGCGCTCCTCGCCTCCTGCAGGTCTTGGCTCAGGGGCTGCTTGCCCGGAGCTGGGGCTATGCGCGGCAGCCCAGGCACGCAGGGGCAGGCCCCAACCAGCTGCACACGTCTCTGCTGGCTAGGAGAGCGCTAGGGAAGCTACGTGTGTGAGGAAGCTGCTGGGCGCCCAGGGAGTCAGCCTCCGGGTGTGCGGGGCTGCAGACCCCAGCCAGGGGCCCTGGGAGCCTGTTGCACTCCGTGCCGAGCTAAGTCTGGGCGGCCAAGCAACCGCTGGAAGAGCCCTGCACTAGCCCTTCCCTTCCCTCGCACAGAGCTCTTCCTGCTGGAGCCCTTGGCAGTGTGCAAGCCACCGGCCCCTAAGCCCTCCCCAAGGACGCCTGGGGCCTAGGTGCAAAGGCAAGGCAGGAGCGGAGCTGAGGCCAGGAAGGCGCCAGTGGCGTCTCCCAGCCTCGCGCAGCCTGCTCCTTCCTGGGCAGGAAGCCTAGCAGCGAGGCAAGTCTGGGCAAGGCTCGCCCAGGGCATAGCAGCTTCGCGCCAGCAACTATGCCAGATCAGGCCTCTGAGCAAAGCTGGAGCTCTGCCGTCCTGGAGGCGCACTGGGCTCCAGCCAAGTAGGGCTTGAGCCAAACGAGGCTGGGCTGCCTCTTCTTCCCTCGAGGAGGCTCGCCTCCCCGCCAGCTCTTCACTCGGCTTCCAGGTGGGGGCGCTCTGCGCCTCCTGCAGGTCTTGGCTCAGGGGCTGCTTGCCCTGAGCTGGGGCTGTGCGCAGGAGCCCAGGCACGCAGGGGCAGGCCCCAACCAGCTGCACACGTCTCTGCTGGGAAGGAGAGCGCTAGGGAAGCTACGTGTGTGAGGCAGCTGCTGGGCGCCCAGGGATTCAGCCTCCGGGTGTGCGGGGCTGCAGACCCCAACCAGGGTCCCTGGGAGCCTGGTGCACTCCGCGCGGCGCTGAGTCTGGGCGGCCTAGCAACCTCTGGAGGAGCCCTGCACTAGACCTTTCCTTCCCTCGCACAGAGCTCTTCCTGCTGGAGCCCTTGGCAGTGTGCAAGCCACCAGCCCCTAAGCCCTCCCCAAGGACGCCTGGGGCCTAGGTGCAAAGGCAAGGCAGGAGCGGAGCTGAGGCCAGGAAGGCGCCAGTGGCGTCTCCCAGCCTCGCGCAGCCTGCTCCTTCCTGGGCAGGAAGCCTAGCAGCGAGGCAAGTCTGGGCAAGGCTCGCCAAGGGCAGAGCAGCCTCGCGCCAGCAACTCTGCCAGAACGGGCCTCTGAGCAGAGCTGGAGCTCTGCCGTCCTGGAGGCGCACTCGGCTCCAGCCAAGTAGGGCTTGAGCCAAACGAGGCTGGGCTGCCTCTTCTTCCCTCGAGGAGGCTCGCCTCCCCGCCAGCTGTTCACTCGGCTTCCAGGTGGGGGCGCTCTGCGCCTCCTGCAGGTCTTGGCTCAGGGGCTGCTTGCTCTGAGCTGGGGCTGTGGGCGGGAGCCAAGGCACGCAGGGGCAGGCCCCAACCAGCTGCACACGTCTCTGCTGGGGAGGAGAGCGCTAGGGAAGCTACGTGTGTGAGGCAGCTGCTGGGCGCCCAGGGAGTCAGCCTCCGGGTGTGCGGGGCTGCAGACCCCAGCCAGGGCCCTGGGAGCCTGGTGCACTCGGTGCGGCGCTGAGTCTGGGCGGCCTAGCAACCTCTGGAGGAGCCCTGCACTAGACCTTTCCTTCCCTCGCACAGAGCTCTTCCTGCTGGAGCCCTTGGCAGTGTGCAAGCCACCAGCCCCTAAGCCCTCTTCAAGGACGCCTGGGGCCTAGGTGCAAAGGCAAGGCAGGAGCGGAGCTGAGGCCAGGAAGGCGCCAGTGGCCTCTCCCAGCCTAGCGCAGCCTGCTCCTTCCTGGGCAGGAAGCCTAGCAGCGAGGCAAGTCTGGGCAAGGCTCGCCCAGGGCAGAGCAGCCTCGCGCCAGCAACTCTGCCAGAACGGGCCTCTGAGCAGAGCTGGAGCTCTGCCGTCCTGGAGGTGCACTCGGCTCCAGCCAAGTAGGGCTTGAGCCAAACGAGGCTGGGCTGCCTCTTCTTCCCTCGAGGAGGCTCGCCTCCCCGCCAGCTCTTCACTCGGCTTCCAGGTGGGGGCGCTCTGCGCCTCCTGCAGGTCTTGGCTCAGGGGCTGCTTGCCCTGAGCTGGGGCTGTGGGCGGGAGCCCAGGCACGCAGGGGCAGGCCCCAACCAGCTGCACACGTCTCTGCTGGCGAGGAGAGCGCTAGGGAAGCTACGTGTGTGAGGCAGCTGCTGGGCGCCCAGGGAGTCAGCCTCCTTGTGTGCGGGGCCGCAGCCCCCAGCCAGGGGCCCGGGGAGCCTGGTGCACTCCGTGCGGCGCTGAGCCTGGGCGGCCAAGCAACCGCTGGAGGAGCCCTGCACTGGCCCTTCCCTTCCCTCGCACAGAGCTCTTCCTGCTGGAGCCCTTGGCAGTGTGCAAGCCACCGGCCCCTAAGCCCTCCCCAAGGACGCCTGGGGCCTAGGTCCAAAGGCAAGGTAGGAGCAGTGCTGAGGCCAGGAAGGCGCCAGTGGCGTCTCCCAGCCTCGCGCAGCCTGCTCCTTCTGGGCAGGAAGCCTAGCAGGGAGGCAAGTCTGGGCAAGGCTCGGCCAGGGCAGAGCAGCCTCGCGCCAGCAACTCTGCCAGATCGGGCCTCTGAGCAGAGCTGGAGCTCTGCCGTCCTGGAGGCGCACTCGGCTCCAGCCAAGTAGGGCTTGAGCCAAACGAGGCTGGGCTGCCTCTTCTTCCCTCGAGGAGGCTCGCCTCCCCGCCAGCTGTTCACTCGGCTTCCAGGTGGGGGCGCTCTGCGCCTCCTGCAGGTCTTGGCTCAGGGGCTGCTTGCCCTGAGCTGGGGCTGTGCGCGGGAGCCCAGGAACGCAGGGGCAGGCCCCAATCAGCTGCACACCTCTCTGCTGGGGAGGAGAGCGCTAGGGAAGCTACGTGTGTGAGGCAGCTACTGGGCGCCCAGGGAGTCAGCCTCCGGGTGTGCGGGGCTGCAGACCCCAGCCAGGGGCCCTGGGAGCCTGGGGCACTCCGTGCGGGGCTGAGCCTGGGCGGCCAAGCAACCGCTGGAGGAGCACTGCACTGGCCCTTCCCTTCCCTCGCACAGAGCTCTTCCTGCTGGAGCCCTTCGCAGTGAGCAAGCCACCGGCCCCTAAGCCCTCCCCAAGGACGCCTGTGGCCTAGGTGCAAAGGCAAGGCAGGAGCGGAACTGAGGCCAGGAAGGCGCCAGTGCCGTCTCCCAGCTTCGCGCAGCCTGCTCCTTCCTGGGCAGGAAGCCTAGCAGCGAGGAAAGTCTGGGAAAGGCTCGCCCAGGGCATAGCAGCTTCGCGCCAGCAACTATGCCAGATCAGGCCTCTGAGCAGAGCTGGAGCTCTGCCGTCCTGGAGGTGCACCCGGCTCAAGCCAAGTAGGGCTTTAGCCAAACGAGGCTGGGCTGCCTCTTCTTCCCTCGAGGAGGCTCGCCTCCCCGCCAGCTCTTCACTCGGCTTCCAGGTGGGGGCGCTCTGCGCCTCCTGCAGGTCTTGGCTCAGGGGCTGCTTGCCCTGAGCTGGGGCTGTGCGCGGGAGCCCAGGCACGCAGGGGCAGGCCCCAACCAGCTGCACACGTCTCTGCTGGGGAGGAGAGCGCTAGGGAAGCTACGTGTGTGAGGCAGCTGCTGGGCGCCCAGGGAGTCAGCCTCCGGGTCTGCGGGGCTGCAGACCCCAGCCAGGGCCCTGGGAGCCTGGTGCACTCCGCGCGGCGCTGAGTCTGGGCGGCCTAGCAACCTCTGGAGGAGCCCTGCACTAGACCTTTCCTTCCCTCGCACAGAGCTCTTCCTGCTGGAGCCCTTGGCAGTGTGCAAGCCATCGGCCCCTAAGCCCTCCCCAAGGACGCCTGGGGCCTAGGTGCAAAGGCAAGGCAGGAGCGGAGCTGAGGCCAGGAAGGCGCCAGTGGCGTCTCCCAGCCTCGCGCAGCCTGCTCCTTCCTGGGCAGGAAGCCTAGCAGCGAGGCAAGTCTGGGCAAGGCTCGCCCAGGGCAGAGCAGCCTCGCGCCAGCAACTCTGCCAGAACGGGCCTCTGAGCAGAGCTGGAGCTCTGCCGTCCTGGAGGCGCACTCGGCTCCAGCCAAGTAGGGCTTGAGCCAAACGAGGCTGGGCTGCCTCTTCTTCCCTCGAGGAGGCTCGCCTTCCCGCCAGCTGTTCACTCGGCTTCCAGGTGGGGGCGATCTGCGCCTCATGCAGGTCTTGGCTCAGGGGCTGCTTGCTCTGAGCTGGGGCTGTGGGCGGGAGCTCAGGCACGCAGGGGCAGGCCCCAGCCAGCTGCACACGTCTCTGCTGGGGAGGAGAGCTATAGGGAAGCTACGTGTGTGAGGCAGCTGCTGGGCGCCCAGGGAGTCAGCCTCCGGGTGTGCGGGGCTGCAGACCCCAGCCAGGGGCCCTGGGAGCCTGGTGCACTCCGTGCGGCGCTGAGCCTGGGCGGCCAAGCAACCGCTGGAGGAGCCCTGCACTGGCCCTTCCCTTCCCTCGCACAGAGCGCTTCCTGCTGGAGCCCTTGGCAGTGTGCAAGCCACCGGCCCCTAAGCCCTCCCCAAGGACGCCTGGGGCCTAGGTGCAAAGGCAAGGCAGGAGCGGAGCTGAGGCCAGGAAAGCGCCAGTTGCGTCTCCCAGCCTCGCGCAGCCTGCTCCTTCCTGGGCAGGAAGCCTAGCAGCGAGGCAAGTCTGGGCAAGGCTCGCCCAGGGCAGAGCAGCCTCGCGCCAGCAACTCTGCCAGAACGGGCCTCTGAGCAGAGATGGAGCTCTGCCGTCCTGGAGGCCCACTCGGCTCCAGCCAAGTAGGGCTTGAGCCAAACGAGGCTGGGCTGCCTCTTCTTCCCTCGAGGAGGCTCGGCTCCCCGCCATCTGTTCACTCGGCTTCCAGGTGGGGGCGCTCTTCGCCTCCTGCAGGTCTTGGCTCAGGGGCTGCTTGCCCTGAGCTGGGGCTGTGCGCGGGAGCCCAGGCACGCAGGGGCAGGCCCCAACCAGCTGCACACGTCTCTGCTGGGGAGGAGAGCGCTAGGGAAGCTACGTGTGTGAGGCAGCTGCTGGGCGCCCAGGGAGTCAGCCTCCGGGTCTGCGGGGCTGCAGACCCCAGCCAGGGGCCCTGGGAGCCTGGTGCACTCCGTGCGGCGCTGAGCCTGGGCGGCCAAGCAACCGCTGGAGGAGCCCTGCACTGGCCCTTCCCTTCCCTCGCACAGAGCGCTTCCTGCTGGAGCCCTTGGCAGTGTGCAAGCCACCGGCCCCTACGCCCTCCCCAAGGACGCTTGGGGCCTAGGTGCAAAGGCAAGGCAGCAGGGGAGCTGAGGCCAGGAAGGCGCCAGTGGCGTCTTCCAGCCTCGCGCAGCCTGCTCCTTCCTGGGCAGGAAGCCTAGCAGCGAGGCAAGTCTGGGCAAGGCTCGCCCAGGGCAGAGCAGCCTCGCGCCAGCAACTCTGCCAGAACGGGCCTCTGAGCAGAGCTGGAGCTCTGCCGTCCTGGAGGCGCACTCGGCTCCAGTCAAGTAGGGCTTGAGCCAAACGAGGCTGGGCTGCCTTTTCTTCCCTCGAGGAGGCTCGACTCCCCGCCAGCTGTTCACTCGGCTTCCAGGTGGGGGCGCTCTTCGCCCTTTGCAGGTCTTGGCTCAGGGGCTGCTTGCCCTGAGCTGGGACTGTGCGCGGGAGCCCAGGCACGCAGGGGCAGGCCCCAACCAGCTGCACACGTCTCTGCTGGGGAGGAGAGCGCTAGGGAAGCTACGTGTGTGAGGCAGCTGCTGGGCACCCAGGGAGTCAGCCTCCGGGTGTGCGGGGCTGCAGGCCCCAGCCAGGGCCTTGGGAGCCTGGTGCACTGCGTGCCGAGCTAAGACTGGGCGGCCAAGCAACCGCTGGAGGAGCCCTGCACTAGCCCTTCCCTTCCCTCGCACAGAGCTCTTCCTGCTGGAGCCCTTGGCATTGTGCAAGCCACCGGCCCCTAAGCCCTCCCCAAGGACGCCTGGGGCCTAGGTGCAAAGGCAAGGCAGGAGCGGAGCTGAGGCCAGGAAGGCGCCAGTGGCGTCTCCCAGCCTCGCGCAGCCTGCTCCTTCCTGGGCAGGAAGCCTAGCAGGGAGGCAAGTCTGGGCAAGGCTCGCCCAGGGCATAGCAGCTTCGCGCCAGCAACTATGCCAGATCAGGCCTCTGAGCAAAGCTGGAGCTCTGCCGTCCTGGAGGCGCACTGGGCTCCAGCCAAGTAGGGCTTGAGCCAAACGAGGCTGGGCTGCCTCTTCTTCCCTCGAGGAGGCTCGCCTCCCCGCCAGCTCTTCACTCGGCTTCCAGGTGGGGGCGCTCTGCGCCTCCTGCAGGTCTTGGCTCAGGGGCTGCTTGCCCTGAGCTGGGGCTGTGCGCAGGAGCCCAGGCACGCAGGGGCAGGCCCCAACCAGCTGCACACGTCTCTGCTGGGAAGGAGAGCGCTAGGGAAGCTACGTGTGTGAGGCAGCTGCTGGGCGCCCAGGGATTCAGCCTCCGGGTGTGCGGGGCTGCAGACCCCAACCAGGGGCCCTGGGAGCCTGGTGCACTCCGCGCGGCGCTGAGTCTGGGCGGCCTAGCAACCTCTGGAGGAGCCCTGCACTAGACCTTTCCTTCCCTCGCACAGAGCTCTTCCTGCTGGAGCCCTTGGCAGTGTGCAAGCCACCGGCCCCTAAGCCCTCCCCAAAGACGCCTGGGGCCTAGGTCCAAAGGCAAGGCAGGAGCAGTGCTGAGGCCAGGAAGGCGCCAGTGGCGTCTCCCAGCCTCGCGCAGCCTGCTCCTTCCTGGGCAGGAAGCCTAGCAGGGAGGCAAGTCTGGGCAAGGCTCGGCCAGGGCAGAGCAGCCTCGCGCCAGCAAATCTGCCGAATCGGGCCTCTGAGCAGAGCTGGAGCTCTGCCGTCCTGGAGTCGCACTGGGCTCCAGCCAAGTAGGGCTTGAGCCAAACGAGGCTGGGCTGCCTCTTCTTCCCTCGAGGAGGCTCGCCTCCCCGCCAGCTGTTCACTCGGCTTCCAGGTGGGGGCGCTCTGCGCCTCCTGCAGGTCTTGGCTCAGGGGCTGCTTGCCCTGAGCTGGGGCTGTGGACGGGAGCCCAGGCACGCAGGGGCAGGCCCCAACCAGCTGCACACGTCTCTGCTGGGGAGGAGAGCGCTAGGGAAGCTACGTGTGTGAGGCAGCTGCTGGGCGCCCAGGGAGTCAGCCTCTGGGTGTGCGGGGCTGCAGACCCCAGCCAGGGGACCTGGGAGCCTGGTGCACTCCGTGCGGCGCTGAGCCTGGGCGGCCAAGCAACCGCTGGAGGAGCCCTGCACTAGCCCTTCCCTTCCCTCGCACAGAGCTCTTCCTGCTGGAGCCCTTGGCAGTGTGCAAGCCACCGGCCCCTAAGCCCTCCCTAAGGAAGCCTGGGGCCTAGGTGCAAAGGCAAGGCAGGAGCAGAGCTGAGGCCAGGAAGGCGCCAGTTGCGTCTCCCAGCCTCGCGCAGCCTGCTCCTTCCTGGGCAGGAAGCCTAGCAGCGAGGCAAGTCTGGGCAAGGTTCGCCCAGGGCAGAGCAGCCTCGCGCCAGCAACTCTGCCAGATCGGGCCTCTGAGCAGAGCTGGAGCTCTGCCGTCCTGGAGGCGCACTCGGCTCCAGCCAAGTAGGGCTTGAGCCAAACGAGGCTGGGCTGCCTCTTCTTCCCTCGAGGAGGCTGGCCTCCCCGCCAGCTGTTCACTCGGCTTCCAGGTGGGGGCGCTCTTCGCCCCCTGCAGGTCTTGGCTCAGGGGCTGCTTGCCCTGAGCTGGGGCTGTACGCGGGAGCCCAGGCACGCAGGGGCAGGCCCCAACCAGCTGCACACGTCTCTGCTGGGGAGGAGAGCGCTAGGGAAGCTACGTGTGTGAGGAAGCTGCTGGGCGCCCAGGGAGTCAGCCTCCGGGTGTGCGGGGCTGCAGACCCCAGCCAGGGACCTGGGAGCCTGGTGCACTCCGTGCCGAGCTAAGACTGGGCGGCCAAGCAACCGCTGGAAGAGCCCTGCACTAGCCATTCACTTCCCTCGCACAGAGCTCTTCCTGCTGGAGCCCTTGGCAGTGTGCAAGCCACCGGCCCCTAAGCCCTCCCCAAGGACGCCTGGGGCCTAGGTGCAAAGGCAAGGCAGGAGCGGAGCTGAGGCCAGGAAGGCGCCAGTGGCGTCTCCCAGCCTCGCGCAACCTGCTCCTTCCTGGGCAGGAAGCCTAGCAGCGAGGCAAGTCTGGGAAAGGCTCGCCCAGGGCAGAGCAGCCTCGCGCCAACCACTCTGCCAGATCGGGCCTCTGAGCAGAGCTGGAGCTCTGCCGTCCTGGAGGCGCACTCGGCTCCAGCCAAGTAGGGCTTGAGCCAAACGAGGCTGGGCTGCCTCTTCTTCCCTCGAGGAGGCTCGCCTCCCTGCCAGCTGTTCACTCGGCTTCCAGGTGGGGGAGCTCTGGGCCTCCTGCAGGTCTTGGCTCAGGGGCTGCTTGCCCTGAGCTGGAGCTGTGGGCGGGAGCCCAGGCACGCAGGGGCAGGCCCCAACCAGCTGCACACGTCTCTGCTGGGGAGGAGAGCGCTAGGGAAGCTACGTGTGTGAGGCAGCTGCTGGGCGCCCAGGGAGTCAGCCTCCGGGTGTGCGGGGCTGCAGACCCCAGCCAGGGCCCTGGGAGCCTGGTGCACTCCGCGGGGCGCTGAGTCTGGGCGGCCTAGCAACCTCTGGAGGAGCCCTGCACTAGACCTTTCCTTCCCTCGCACAGAGCTCTTCCTGCTGGAGCCCTTGGCAGTGTGCAAGCCACCGGCACCTAAGCCCTCCCCAAGGACGCCTGGGGCCTAGGTCGAAAGGCAAGACAAGATCAGAGCTGAGGCCAGGAAGGCGCCAGTGGTGTCTCCCAGCCTCGCGCAACCTGCTCCTTCCTGGGCAGGAAGCCTAGCAGCGAGGCAAGTCTGGGCAAGGCTCGGCCAGGGCAGAGCAGCCTCGCGCCAGCAACTCTGCCAGATCGGGCCTCTGAGCAGAGCTGGAGCTCTGCCGTCCTGGAGGCGCACTCGGCTCCAGCCAAGTAGGGCTTGAGCCAAAATAGGCTGGGCTGCCTCTTCTTCCCTCGAGGAGGCTCGCCTTCCAGCCAGCTCTTCACTCGGCTTCCAGGTGGGGGCGCTCCTCGCCTCCTGCAGGTCTTGGCTCAGGGGCTGCTTGCCCTGAGCTGGGGCTGTGCGCGGGAGCCCAGGTACGCAGGGGCAGGCCCCAACCAGCTGCACACGTCTCTGCTGGGGAGGAGAGCGCTAGGGAAGCTACGTGTGTGAGGCAGCTGCTGGGCGCCCAGGGAGTCAGCCTCCGGGTGTGCGGGGCTGCAGACCCCAGCCAGGGGCCCTGGGAGCCTGGTGCACTCCGTGCGGAGCTGAGCCTGGGCGGCCAAGCAACCGCTGGAGGAGCCCTGCACTGGCCCTTCCCTTCCCTCGCACAGAGCTCTTCCTGCTGGAGCCCTTGGCAGTGTGCAAGCCACCGGCCCCTAAGCCCTCCCCAAGGACGCCTGGGGCCTAGGTGCAAAGGCAAGGCAGGAGCGGAGCTGAGGCCAGGAAGGCGCCAGTGGCGTCTCCCAGCCTCGCGCAGCCTGCTCCTTCCTGGGCAGGAAGCCTAGCAGCGAGGCAAGTCTGGGCAAGCCTCGGCCAGGGCAGAGCAGCCTCGCGCCTGCAACTCTGCCAGAACGGGCCTCTGAGCAGAGCTGGAGCTCTGCTGTCCTGGAGGCGCACTCGGCTCCAGCCAAGTAGGGCTTGAGCCAAACGAGGCTGGGCTGCCTCTTCTTCCCTCGAGGAGGCTCGCCTCCCCGCCAGCTCTTCACTCGGCTTCCAGGTGGGGGCGCTCTGCGCCTCCTGCAGGTCTTGGCTCAGGGGCTGCTTGCCCTGAGCTGGGGCTGTGGGCGGGATCCCAGGCACGCAGGGGCAGGCCCCAACCAGCTGCACACGTCTCTGCTGGGGAGGAGAGCGCTAGGGAAGCTACGTGTGTGAGGCAGCTGCTGGGCGCCCAGGGAGTCAGCCTCCGGGTGTGCGGGGCTGCAGACCCCAGCCAGGGGCCCTGGGAGCCTGGTGCACTCCGTGTGGCGCTGAGCCTGGGCGGCCAAGCAACCGCTGGAGGAGCCCTGCACTGGCCCTTCCCTTCCCTCGCACAGAGCTCTTCCTGCTGGAGCCCTTGGCATTGTGCAAGCCACCGGCCCCTAAGCCCTCCCCAAGGACGCCTGGGGCCTAGGTGCAAAGGCAAGGCAGCAGCGGAGCTGAGGACAGGAAGGCGCCAGTGGCGTCTCCCAGCCTCGTGCAGCCTGCTCCTTCCTGGGCAGGAAGCCTAGCAGCGAGGCAAGTCTGGGCAAGGCTCGCCCAGGGCAGAGCAGCCTCGCGCCAGCAACTCTGCCAGATCGGGCCTCTGAGCAGAGCTGGAGCTCTGCCGTCCTGGAGGCGCACTGGGCTCCAGCCAAGTAGGGCTTGAGCCAAACGAGGCTGGGCTGCCTCTTCTTCCCTCGAGAGGCTCGCCTTCGCGCCAGCTGTTCACTCGGCTTCCAGGTGTGGGCGCTCCTCGCCTCCTGCAGGTCTTGGCTCAGGGGCTGCTTGCCCGGAGCTGGGGCTATGCGCGGGAGCCCAGGCACGCAGGGGCAGGCCCCAACCAGCTGCACACGTCTCTGCTGGCGAGGAGAGACTAGGGAAGCTACGTGTGTGAGGCAGCTGCTGGGCGCCCAGGGAGTCAGCCTCCGGGTGTGCGGGGCTGCAGACCCCAGCCAGGGGCCCTGGGAGCCTGGTGCACTCCGTGCTGAGCTAAGTCTGGGCGGCCAAGCAACCGCTGGAGGAGCCCTGCACTAGCCCTTCCCTTCCCTCGCACAGAGCTCTTCCTGCTGGAGCCCTTGGCAGTTTGCAAGCCACCGGCCCCTAAGCCCTCCCCAAGGACGCCTGGGGCCTAGGTGCAAAGGCAAGGCAGGAGCGGAGCTGAGGCCAGGAAGGCGCCAGTGGCGTCTCCCAGCCTCGCGCAGCCTGCTCCTTCCTGGGCAGGAAGCCTAGCAGCGAGGCAAGTCTGGGCAAGGCTCGCCCAGGGCAGAGCAGCCTCGCGCCAGCAACTCTGCCAGAACGGGCCTCTGAGCAGAGCTGGAGCTCTGCCGTCCTGGAGGCCACACGGCTCCAGCCAAGTAGGCCTTGAGCCAAACGAGGCTGGGCTGCCTCTTCTTCCATCGAGGAGGCTCGCCTCCCCGCCAGCTGTTCACTCTGCTTCCAGGTGGGGGCGCTCTGCGCCTCCTGCAGGTCTTGGCTCAGGGGCTGCTTGCCCTGAGCTGGGGCTGTGGACGGGAGCCCAGGCACGCAGGGGCAGGCCCCAACCAGCTGCACACGTCTCTGCTGGGGAGGAGAGCGCTAGGGAAGCTACGTGTGTGAGGCAGCTGCTGGGCGCCCAGGGAGTCAGCCTCTGGGTGTGCGGGGCTGCAGACCCCAGCCAGGGGACCTGGGAGCCTGGTGCACTCCGTGCGGCGCTGAGCCTGGGCGGCCAAGCAACCGCTGGAGGAGCCCTGCACTAGCCCTTCCCTTCCCTCGCACAGAGCTCTTCCTGCTGGAGCCCTTGGCAGTGTGCAAGCCACCGGCCCCTAAGCCCTCCCTAAGGAAGCCTGGGGCCTAGGTGCAAAGGCAAGGCAGGAGCAGAGCTGAGGCCAGGAAGGCGCCAGTGGCGTCTCCCAGCCTCGCGCAGCCTGCTCCTTCCTGGGCAGGAAGCCTAGCAGCGAGGCAAGTCTGGGCAAGGTTCGCCCAGGGCAGAGCAGCCTCGCGCCAGCAACTCTGCCAGATCGGGCCTCTGAGCAGAGCAGGAGCTCTGCCGTCCTGGAGGCGCACTCGGCTCCAGCCAAGTAGGGCTTGAGCCAAACGAGGCTGGGCTGCCTCTTCTTCCCTCGAGGAGGCTGGCCTCCCCTCCAGCTGTTCACTCGGCTTCCAGGTGGGGGCGCTCTTCGCCCCCTGCAGGTCTTGGCTCAGGGGCTGCTTGCCCTGAGCTGGGGCTGTACGCTGGAGCCCAGGCACGCAGGGGCAGGCCCCAACCAGCTGCACACGTCTCTGCTGGGGAGGAGAGCGCTAGGGAAGCTACGTGTGTGAGGAAGCTGCTGGGCGCCCAGGGAGTCAGCCTCCGGGTGTGCGGGGCTGCAGACCCCAGCCAGGGCCCTGGGAGCCTGGTGCACTCCGTGCCGAGCTAAGACTGGGCGGCCAAGCAACCGCTGGAAGAGCCCTGCACTAGCCATTCACTTCCCTCGCACAGAGCTCTTCCTGCTGGAGCCCTTGGCAGTGTGCAAGCCACCGGCCCCTAAGCCCTCCCCAAGGACGCCTGGGGCCTAGGTGCAAAGGCAAGGCAGGAGCGGAGCTGAGGCCAGGAAGGCGCCAGTGGCGTCTCCCAGCCTCGCGCAACCTGCTCCTTCCTGGGCAGGAAGCCTAGCAGCGAGGCAAGTCTGGGAAAGGCTCGGCCAGGGCAGAGCAGCCTCGCGCCAGCCACTCTGCCAGATCGGGCCTCTGAGCAGAGCTGGAGCTCTGCCGTCCTGGAGGCGCACTCGGCTCCAGCCAAGTAGGGCTTGAGCCAAACGAGGCTGGGCTGCCTCTTCTTCCCTCGAGGAGGCTCGCCTCCCTGCCAGCTGTTCACTCGGCTTCCAGGTGGGGGCGCTCTGCGCCTCCTGCAGGTCTTGGCTCAGGGGCTGCTTGCCCTGAGCTGGGGCTGTGGGCGGGAGCCCAGGCACGCAGGGGCAGGCCCCAACCAGCTGCACACGTCTCTGCTGGGGAGGAGAGCGCTAGGGAAGCTACGTGTGTGAGGCAGCTGCTGGGCGCCCAGGGAGTCAGCCTCCGGTTGTGCGGGGCTGCAGACCCCAGCCAGGGCCCTGGGAGCCTGGTGCACTACGCGGGGCGCTGAGTCTGGGCGGCCTAGCAACCTCTGGAGGAGCCCTGCACTAGACCTTTCCTTCCCTCGCACAGAGCTCTTCCTGCTGGAGCCCTTGGCAGTGTGCAAGCCACCGGCACCTAAGCCCTCCCCAAGGACGCCTGGGGCCTAGGTCGAAAGGCAAGACAGGATCAGAGCTGAGGCCAGGAAGGCGCCAGTGGTGTCTCCCAGCCTCGCGCAACCTGCTCCTTCCTGGGCAGGAAGCCTAGCAGCGAGGCAAGTCTGGGCAAGGCTCGGCCAGGGCAGAGCATCCTCGCGCCAGCAACTCTGCCAGATCGGGCCTCTGAGCAGAGCTGGAGCTCTGCCGTCCTGGAGGCGCACTCGGCTCCAGCCAAGTAGGGCTTGAGCCAAAATAGGCTGGGCTGCCTCTTCTTCCCTCGAGGAGGCTCGCCTTCCAGCCAGCTCTTCACTCGGCTTCCAGGTGGGGGCGCTCCTCGCCTCCTGCAGGTCTTGGCTCAGGGGCTGCTTGCCCTGAGCTGGGGCTGTGCGCGGGAGCCCAGGTACGCAGGGGCAGGCCCCAACCAGCTGCACACGTCTCTGCTGGGGAGGAGAGCGCTAGGGAAGCTACGTGTGTGAGGCAGCTTCTGGGCGCCCAGGGAGTCAGCCTCCGGGTGTGCGGGGCTGCAGACCCCAGCCAGGGGCCCTGGGAGCCTGGTGCACTCCGTGCGGAGCTGAGCCTGGGCGGCCAAGCAACCGCTGGAGGAGCCCTGCACTGGCCCTTCCCTTCCCTCGCACAGAGCTCTTCCTGCTGGAGCCCTTGGCAGTGTGCAAGCCACCGGCCCCTAAGCCCTCCCCAAGGACGCCTGGGGCCTAGGTGCAAAGGCAAGGCAGGAGCGGAGCTGAGGCCAGGAAGGCGCCAGTGGCGTCTCCCAGCCTCGCGCAGCCTGCTCCTTCCTGGGCAGGAAGCCTAGCAGCGAGGCAAGTCTGGGCAAGGCTCGCCCAGGGCAGAGCAGCCTCGCGCCAGCAACTCTGCCAGAACGGGCCTCTGAGCAGAGCTGGAGCTCTGCCGTCCTGGAGGCCACACGGCTCCAGCCAAGTAGGGCTTGAGCCAAACGAGGCTGGGCTGCCTCTTCTTCCATCGAGGAGGCTCGCCTCCCCGCCAGCTGTTCACTCTGCTTCCAGGTGGGGGCGCTCTGCGCCTCCTGCAGGTCTTGGCTCAGGGGATGCTTGCCCTGAGCTGGGGCTGTGGACGGGAGCCCAGGCACGCAGGGGCAGGCCCCAACCAGCTGCACACGTCTCTGCTGGGGAGGAGAGCGCTAGGGAAGCTACGTGTGTGAGGCAGCTGCTGGGCGCCCAGGGAGTCAGCCTCTGGGTGTGCGGGGCTGCAGACCCCAGCCAGGGGACCTGGGAGCCTGGTGCACTCCGTGCGGCGCTGAGCCTGGGCGGCCAAGCAACCGCTGGAGGAGCCCTGCACTAGCCCTTCCCTTCCCTCGCACAGAGCTCTTCCTGCTGGAGCCCTTGGCAGTGTGCAAGCCACCGGCCCCTAAGCCCTCCCTAAGGAAGCCTGGGGCCTAGGTGCAAAGGCAAGGCAGGAGCAGAGCTGAGGCCAGGAAGGCGCCAGTGGCGTCTCCCAGCCTCGCGCAGCCGGCTCCTTCCTGGGCAGGAAGCCTAGCAGCGAGGCAAGTCTGGGCAAGGCTCGCCCAGGGCAGAGCAGCCTCGCGCCAGGAACTCTGCCAGATCGGGCCTCTGAGCAGAGCTGGAGCCTGCTCTACTGGAGGCACACTTGGCTCGGGCAAGCAGGGCTTTCAGCTTGAAGGGGCTGGGCGGCCTCCTCTTCCCCCAAGGAGGCTCGCTTCCCTGCTGGCTGTGCACTCACCAATCAGGCGGGGTAGCAGGGCTCCTCCAGCAGGTCTTGCCTCAGGGGCTGCTTCCCTGAGTTGGGGCTGTGGGCGGGACCCAGACTTGCAGGATCAGGCCCCAACCACTGGCACATGTCTGTGCTGGGGAGGAGAGTGCTAGGGAACCTACGTCTGTCATGCACTTGCTGGGCGCCCACGGAGTCAGCCTCCAGGTGTGCGGGGCTGCAGACCCCAGCCAGGGGCCCTGGGAGCCTGGTGCTCTTCGTGAGGCGCTGAGTCTTGGCTGCCAAGCAACCACTGGAGGAGCCATGCAGGTGCCGTTCCCTTCCCTCTGACAGAGCTCTCACTGCCGGCGCCCTTGGCAGTGTGCAACCCACCAACCCCTAAGCCCTGCCCTAGGACCCCTGGGGCCTAGGTGCAAAGGCAAGGCAGGAGCGGAGCTGAGGCCAGGAAGGCGCCAGTGGCATCTCCCAGCCTCGCGCAGCCTGCTCCTTCCTGGGGAGGGTGCCTAAAAGCAAGGCAAGTCTGGGCAAGTCTCGCCCATGGCAGAGCAGCCTCGCGACAGGAACTCTGCCAGATCGGGCCTCTTAGCAGAGCTAGAGCTCTGCCTTACAGGCGGCTCACTTGGCTCCGGGCAAGCAGGGCTTTCCGCTTGACGGGGCTGGGCTGCCTCCTCTTCCCCCGAGGGGGCTCGGTTCCCTGCTGGCTGTGCACTCGCCAATCAGACGGGGGAGCAGGGCTCCTCCAGCAGGTTTTGACTCAGGGGCTGAGTTCCCAGAGTTGGGGCTGTGGGCGGGAACCCAGACACGCAGGATCAGGCCCGAACCACCGGCACATGTCTCTGCTGGGCAGGAGAGTGCTAGGGAACCTACGTCTGTCATGCACTTGCTGGGCGCCCACGGAGTCAGCCTCCAGGTGTGCGGGGCTGCAGACCCCAGCCAGGGGCCCTGGCAGCCTGGTGCTCTCCGTGGGGCCCTGAGTCTGGGCGGCCAAGCAACCGCTGGAGGAGCCTTGCAGGTGCCCTTCCCTTCCCTCTGACAGAGCTCTCACTGCCGGCGCCCTTGGCAGTGTGCAACCCACAAGCCCCTAAGCCCTCCCCTAGGACGCCTGGGGCCTAGGTGCAAAGGCAAGGCAGGAGCGGAGCTGAGGCCAGGAAGGCGCCAGTGGCATCTCCCAGCCTCGCGCAGCCGGCTCCTTTCTGAGGAGGGAGCATAAAAGCAAGGCAAGTCTGGGCAAGGCTCCCCCATGGCAGAGAAGCCTCGCGTCAGGAACTCTGCCAGATCGGGCCTCTGAGCAGAGCTGGAGCTCTGCTGTACTGGAGGCACACTTGGCCCGGCAAGCACGGCTTTCAGCTTGACGGGGCTGGGCTGCCTCCTCTTCCCCCGAGGAGGCTCGCTTCCATGCTGGCTGTGCACTCGCCAATCAGATGGGGGAGCAGGGCTCCTCCAGCAGGTCTTGCCTCAGGGGCTGCTTCCCCTGAGTTGGGGCTGTGGGCGGGAACCCAGACACGCAGGATCAGGCCCGAACCACCGGCACATGTCTGTGCTGGGGAGGAGAGTGCTAGGGAACCTACGTCTGTCATGCACTTGCTGGGCGCCGAGGGAGTCAGCCTCCAGGTGTGCGGGGCTGCAGACCCCAGCCAGGGGCCCTGGGAACCTGGTGCTCTTCGTGAGGCCCTGAGTCTGGGCGGCCAAGCACCCGCTGGAGGAGCCCTGCAGGTGCCCTTCCCTTCCCTCTGACAGAGCTCTCACTGCCTGCGCCCGTGGCAGTGTGCAACCCACCAGCCCCTAAGCCCTCCCCTAGGACGCCTGGGGCCTAGGTGCAAAGGCAATGTAGGAGCGGAGCTGAGGCCAGGAAGCCGCCAGTGGCATCTCCCAGCCTCGCCCAGCATGCCCCTTCCTGGGTAGGGTGCCTAAAAGCAAGGCAAGTATGGGCAAGTCTCGCCCAGGGCAGAGCAGCCTCGCACCAGGAACTCTGCCAGATCGGGCCTCTGAGCAGAGCTGGAGCCTGCTCTACTGGAGGCACACTTGGCTCGGGCAAGCAGGGCTTTCAGCTTGAAGGGTCTGGGAGGCCTCCGCTTCCCCTGAGGAGGCTCGCTTCCCTGCTGGCTCTGCACTCGCCAATCAGACGGGGGAGCAGGGCTCCTCCAGCAGGTCTTGCCTCAGGGGCTGCTTCCCTGAGTTGGGGCTGTGGGCGCGACCCAGACTTGCAGGATCAGGACCCAACCACCCTCACATGTCTGTGCTGGGGAGGAGAGTGCTAGGGAACCTATGTCTGTCATGCACTTGCTGGGCGCCCACGGAGTCAGCCTCCAGGTGTGCGGGGCTGCAGACCCCAGCCAGGGGCCCTGGGAGCCTGAGCTCTCCGTGTGGCGATGAGTCTGGGCAGCCCAGCAACCGCTCGAGGATCCCTGCACTTGCCTTTCCCTTCCCTCTCACAGAGCTCTCCCTGCTGGAGCCCTGGCAGTGTGCATGTCACCGGCCCCTAAGTCCTCCGCAAGGACGCCTGGGGCCTAGGTGCAAAGGCAAGGCAGGAGCAGAGCTGAGGACATTAAGGCGCCAGTGGCGTCTCCCAGCCTCGCGCAGCCTGCTCCTTCCTGGGGAGGGTGCCTAAAAGCAAGGCAAGTCTGGGCAAGTCTCGCCCATGGCAGAGCAGCCTCGCGACAGGAACTCTGCCAGATGGGGCTTCTGAGAAGACCTAGAGCTCTGCTGTACTGGAGGCTCACGTAGACCCTGGCAAGCAGAGCTTTCAGCTTGATGGAGCTGTGCTGCCTCCTCTTCCCCGAGGAGCCTCACTTCCCTGCTGGCTGTACACTCGCTGTTCAGGCGGGGGCACAGGGCTCCTCCAGCAGGTTTTGACTCAGGGGCTGTTTCCACTGAGTTGGGGTTGTGGGCGGGTACCCAGACATGCAGGAACAAGCCCGAACCACCTGCACATGTCTCTGCTGGGGAGGAAAGTGCTAGGGAACCTACGTCTGTCATGCACTTGCTGGGCGCCCACGGAGTCAGCCTCCGGGTGTGCGCGGCTGCAGACCCCAGCCAGGGGCCCTGGGAGCCTGGTGCTCTTCGTGAGGCGCTGAGTCTGGGCGGCCAACAACCGCTGGAGGAGCCCTGCAGGTTTCCTTCACTTCCGTCTGACAGAGCTCTCACTGCTGGAGCCCTTGGCAGTGTGCAACCCACAAGCCCCTAAGCACTCCCCAAGGAAGCCTGGGGCCTAGGTGCAAAGGCAAGGCAGGAGTGGATCTGAGGCCAGGAATGCGCCAGTGGCATCTCCCAGCCTCGAGCAGCCTGCTCCTTCCTGGGGAGGGTGCCTAAAAGCAAGGGAAGTCTGGGCAAGGCTGGCCCATGGCAGAGAAGCCTTGCACCAGGAACTCTGCCAGATCGGGCCTCTGAGCAGAGCTGGAGCTCTGCTGTTCTGGAGGCCCACTTGGCTCCGGCGAGCACGGCTTTCAGCTTGACGGGGCTGGGCTGCCTCCTCTTCCCCCGAGGAGGCTCGCTTCCCTGCTGGCTGTGCACTCGCCAATCAGACGGGGGAGCAGGGCTCCTCCAGCAGGTCTTGCCTCAGGGGCTGCTTCCCCTGAGTTGGGGCTGTGGGCGGGAACCCAGACACGCAGGATCAGGCCCGAACCACCGGCACATGTCTGTGCTGGGGAGGAGAGTGCTAGGGAACCTACGTCTGTCATGCACTTGCTGGGCGCCCACGGAATCAGCCTCCGGGTGTGAGGGGCTGCAGACCCCAGCCAGGGGCCCTGGGAGCCTGGTGGTCTCCGTGAGGCGCTGAGTCTGGTCGGCCAAGGAACCGCTGGAGGAGCGCTGCACTTGCCCTTCCCTTCCCTCTCACAGAGCTCTCACTGCTGGAGCCCTTGGCAGTGTGCAAGCCACCGGCCCCTAAGCCCTTGCCAAGGACTCCTGGGGCCAAGGTGCAAAGGCAAGGCAGGAGCAGAGCTGACACCAGGAAGGCGCCAGCGGCATCTCCCAGCCTCGTGCAGCCTGCTCCTTCCTGGGCAGGAAGCCTTTCAGCGAGCCAAGTCTGGGCAAGGCTCGCCCAGAGCAGAGCATCCTCGTGCCAGCAACTATGCCAGATCGGGCCTCTGAGCAGAGCTGGAGCTCTGCCATACTGGAGGCGCACTGGGGCCCAGCCAAGTAGGGCTAGAGCCACAGGCGGCTGGGCTGCCTCTTCTTCCCTGGAGGAGGCTCGCCTCCCCCTGCTGTTCACTCGGCTTCCAGGCGGGGGCGCTCTGCCCCTCCTGCAGGTCTTGGCTCAGGGGCTGCTTGCCCTGAGCTGGGGCTGGGGGCGGGAGCCCAGGCAGAGGCACACTTCGCTCGGGCAAGCAGGGCTTTCAGCCTGAAGGGGCTGGGCAGCCTCCTCTTCCCCCGAGGAGGCTCGCTTCCATGCTGGCTGTGCACTCGCCAATCAGACGGGCGAGCAGGGCTCCTCCAGCAGGTCTTGCCTCAGGGGCTGCTTCCCCTGAGTTGGGGCTGTGGGCGGGAACCCAGACACGCAGGTTCAGGCCCGAACCACCGGCACATGTCTGTGCTGGGGAGGAGAGTGCTAGGGAACCTACGTCTGTCATGCACTTGCTGGGCGCCGAGGGAGTCAGCCTCCTGGTGTGCGGGGCTGCAGACCCCAGCCAGGGGCCCTGGGATCCTGGTTCTGTCCATGCGGCGCTGAGCCTTGGCGGCAAAGGAACCGCTGGAGGAGCCCTGCACTTGCTCTTCCCTACCCTCTGACAGAGCTCTCACTGCCTGGGCCATTGGCAGTGTGCAACCCACCAGCCCCTAAGCCCTGCCCAGGACGCCTGGGGCCTAGGTGCAAAGGAAAAGCAGGAGCGGAGCTGAGGCCAGGAAGGCGCCAGTGGCATCTCCCAGCCTCGCGCAGCCGGCTCCTTCCTGGGTAGGGTGCCTAAAAGCAAGGCAAGTCTGGGCAAGGCTCGCCCAGGGCAGAGCAGCCTCGCGCCAGGAACTCTGCCAGATCGGGCCTCTGAGCAGAGCTGGAGCCTGCTCTACTGGAGGCACACTTGGCTCGGGCAAGCAGGGCTTTCAGCTTGAAGGGGCTGGGCGGCCTCCTCTTCCCCCAAGGAGGCTCGCTTCCCTGCTGGCTGTGCACTCACCAATCAGGCGGGGTAGCAGGGCTCCTCCAGCAGGTCTTGCCTCAGGGGCTGCTTCCCTGAGTTGGGGCTGTGGGCGGGACCCAGACTTGCAGGATCAGGCCCCAACCACTGGCACATGTCTGTGCTGGGGAGGAGAGTGCTAGGGAACCTACGTCTGTCATGCACTTGCTGGGCGCCCACGGAGTCAGCCTCCAGGTGTGCGGGGCTGCAGACCCCAGCCAGGGGCCCTGGGAGCCTGGTGCTCTTCGTGAGGCGCTGAGTCTTGGCTGCCAAGCAACCACTGGAGGAGCCATGCAGGTGCCGTTCCCTTCCCTCTGACAGAGCTCTCACTGCCGGCGCCCTTGGCAGTGTGCAACCCACCAACCCCTAAGCCCTGCCCTAGGACCCCTGGGGCCTAGGTGCAAAGGCAAGGCAGGAGCGGAGCTGAGGCCAGGAAGGCGCCAGTGGCATCTCCCAGCCTCGCGCAGCCTGCTCCTTCCTGGGGAGGGTGCCTAAAAGCAAGGCAAGTCTGGGCAAGTCTCGCCCATGGCAGAGCAGCCTCGCGACAGGAACTCTGCCAGATCGGGCCTCTTAGCAGAGCTAGAGCTCTGCCTTACAGGCGGCTCACTTGGCTCCGGGCAAGCAGGGCTTTCCGCTTGACGGGGCTGGGCTGCCTCCTCTTCCCCCGAGGGGGCTCGGTTCCCTGCTGGCTGTGCACTCGCCAATCAGACGGGGGAGCAGGGCTCCTCCAGCAGGTTTTGACTCAGGGGCTGAGTTCCCAGAGTTGGGGCTGTGGGCGGGAACCCAGACACGCAGGATCAGGCCCGAACCACCGGCACATGTCTCTGCTGGGCAGGAGAGTGCTAGGGAACCTACGTCTGTCATGCACTTGCTGGGCGCCCACGGAGTCAGCCTCCAGGTGTGCGGGGCTGCAGACCCCAGCCAGGGGCCCTGGCAGCCTGGTGCTCTCCGTGGGGCCCTGAGTCTGGGCGGCCAAGCAACCGCTGGAGGAGCCTTGCAGGTGCCCTTCCCTTCCCTCTGACAGAGCTCTCACTGCCGGCGCCCTTGGCAGTGTGCAACCCACAAGCCCCTAAGCCCTCCCCTAGGACGCCTGGGGCCTAGGTGCAAAGGCAAGGCAGGAGCGGAGCTGAGGCCAGGAAGGCGCCAGTGGCATCTCCCAGCCTCGCGCAGCCGGCTCCTTTCTGAGGAGGGAGCATAAAAGCAAGGCAAGTCTGGGCAAGGCTCCCCCATGGCAGAGAAGCCTCGCGTCAGGAACTCTGCCAGATCGGGCCTCTGAGCAGAGCTGGAGCTCTGCTGTACTGGAGGCACACTTGGCCCGGCAAGCACGGCTTTCAGCTTGACGGGGCTGGGCTGCCTCCTCTTCCCCCGAGGAGGCTCGCTTCCATGCTGGCTGTGCACTCGCCAATCAGATGGGGGAGCAGGGCTCCTCCAGCAGGTCTTGCCTCAGGGGCTGCTTCCCCTGAGTTGGGGCTGTGGGCGGGAACCCAGACACGCAGGATCAGGCCCGAACCACCGGCACATGTCTGTGCTGGGGAGGAGAGTGCTAGGGAACCTACGTCTGTCATGCACTTGCTGGGCGCCGAGGGAGTCAGCCTCCAGGTGTGCGGGGCTGCAGACCCCAGCCAGGGGCCCTGGGAACCTGGTGCTCTTCGTGAGGCCCTGAGTCTGGGCGGCCAAGCACCCGCTGGAGGAGCCCTGCAGGTGCCCTTCCCTTCCCTCTGACAGAGCTCTCACTGCCTGCGCCCGTGGCAGTGTGCAACCCACCAGCCCCTAAGCCCTCCCCTAGGACGCCTGGGGCCTAGGTGCAAAGGCAATGTAGGAGCGGAGCTGAGGCCAGGAAGCCGCCAGTGGCATCTCCCAGCCTCGCCCAGCATGCCCCTTCCTGGGTAGGGTGCCTAAAAGCAAGGCAAGTATGGGCAAGTCTCGCCCAGGGCAGAGCAGCCTCGCACCAGGAACTCTGCCAGATCGGGCCTCTGAGCAGAGCTGGAGCCTGCTCTACTGGAGGCACACTTGGCTCGGGCAAGCAGGGCTTTCAGCTTGAAGGGTCTGGGAGGCCTCCGCTTCCCCTGAGGAGGCTCGCTTCCCTGCTGGCTCTGCACTCGCCAATCAGACGGGGGAGCAGGGCTCCTCCAGCAGGTCTTGCCTCAGGGGCTGCTTCCCTGAGTTGGGGCTGTGGGCGCGACCCAGACTTGCAGGATCAGGACCCAACCACCCTCACATGTCTGTGCTGGGGAGGAGAGTGCTAGGGAACCTATGTCTGTCATGCACTTGCTGGGCGCCCACGGAGTCAGCCTCCAGGTGTGCGGGGCTGCAGACCCCAGCCAGGGGCCCTGGGAGCCTGAGCTCTCCGTGTGGCGATGAGTCTGGGCGGCCCAGCAACCGCTCGAGGATCCCTGCACTTGCCCTTCCCTTCCCTCTCACAGAGCTCTCCCTGCTGGAGCCCTGGCAGTGTGCATGTCACCGGCCCCTAAGTCCTCCGCAAGGACGCCTGGGGCCTAGGTGCAAAGGCAAGGCAGGAGCAGAGCTGAGGACATTAAGGCGCCAGTGGCGTCTCCCAGCCTCGCGCAGCCTGCTCCTTCCTGGGGAGGGTGCCTAAAAGCAAGGCAAGTCTGGGCAAGTCTCGCCCATGGCAGAGCAGCCTCGCGACAGGAACTCTGCCAGATGGGGCTTCTGAGAAGACCTAGAGCTCTGCTGTACTGGAGGCTCACGTAGACCCTGGCAAGCAGAGCTTTCAGCTTGATGGAGCTGTGCTGCCTCCTCTTCCCCGAGGAGCCTCACTTCCCTGCTGGCTGTACACTCGCTGTTCAGGCGGGGGCACAGGGCTCCTCCAGCAGGTTTTGACTCAGGGGCTGTTTCCACTGAGTTGGGGTTGTGGGCGGGTACCCAGACATGCAGGAACAAGCCCGAACCACCTGCACATGTCTCTGCTGGGGAGGAAAGTGCTAGGGAACCTACGTCTGTCATGCACTTGCTGGGCGCCCACGGAGTCAGCCTCCGGGTGTGCGCGGCTGCAGACCCCAGCCAGGGGCCCTGGGAGCCTGGTGCTCTTCGTGAGGCGCTGAGTCTGGGCGGCCAACAACCGCTGGAGGAGCCCTGCAGGTTTCCTTCACTTCCGTCTGACAGAGCTCTCACTGCTGGAGCCCTTGGCAGTGTGCAACCCACAAGCCCCTAAGCACTCCCCAAGGAAGCCTGGGGCCTAGGTGCAAAGGCAAGGCAGGAGTGGATCTGAGGCCAGGAATGCGCCAGTGGCATCTCCCAGCCTCGAGCAGCCTGCTCCTTCCTGGGGAGGGTGCCTAAAAGCAAGGGAAGTCTGGGCAAGGCTCGCCCATGGCAGAGAAGCCTTGCGCCAGGAACTCTGCCAGATCGGGCCTCTGAGCAGAGCTGGAGCTCTGCTGTTCTGGAGGCCCACTTGGCTCCGGCGAGCACGGCTTTCAGCTTGACGGGGCTGGGCTGCCTCCTCTTCCCCCGAGGAGGCTCGCTTCCCTGCTGGCTGTGCACTCGCCAATCAGACGGGGGAGCAGGGCTCCTCCAGCAGGTCTTGCCTCAGGGGCTGCTTCCCCTGAGTTGGGGCTGTGGGCGGGAACCCAGACACGCAGGATCAGGCCCGAACCACCGGCACATGTCTGTGCTGGGGAGGAGAGTGCTAGGGAACCTACGTCTGTCATGCACTTGCTGGGCGCCCACGGAATCAGCCTCCGGGTGTGAGGGGCTGCAGACCCCAGCCAGGGGCCCTGGGAGCCTGGTGGTCTCCGTGAGGCGCTGAGTCTGGTCGGCCAAGGAACCGCTGGAGGAGCGCTGCACTTGCCCTTCCCTTCCCTCTCACAGAGCTCTCACTGCTGGAGCCCTTGGCAGTGTGCAAGCCACCGGCCCCTAAGCCCTTGCCAAGGACTCCTGGGGCCAAGGTGCAAAGGCAAGGCAGGAGCAGAGCTGACACCAGGAAGGCGCCAGCGGCATCTCCCAGCCTCGTGCAGCCTGCTCCTTCCTGGGCAGGAAGCCTTTCAGCGAGCCAAGTCTGGGCAAGGCTCGCCCAGAGCAGAGCATCCTCGTGCCAGCAACTATGCCAGATCGGGCCTCTGAGCAGAGCTGGAGCTCTGCCATACTGGAGGCGCACTGGGGCCCAGCCAAGTAGGGCTAGAGCCACAGGCGGCTGGGCTGCCTCTTCTTCCCTGGAGGAGGCTCGCCTCCCCCTGCTGTTCACTCGGCTTCCAGGCGGGGGCGCTCTGCCCCTCCTGCAGGTCTTGGCTCAGGGGCTGCTTGCCCTGAGCTGGGGCTGGGGGCGGGAGCCCAGGCAGAGGCACACTTCGCTCGGGCAAGCAGGGCTTTCAGCCTGAAGGGGCTGGGCAGCCTCCTCTTCCCCCGAGGAGGCTCGCTTCCATGCTGGCTGTGCACTCGCCAATCAGACGGGCGAGCAGGGCTCCTCCAGCAGGTCTTGCCTCAGGGGCTGCTTCCCCTGAGTTGGGGCTGTGGGCGGGAACCCAGACACGCAGGTTCAGGCCCGAACCACCGGCACATGTCTGTGCTGGGGAGGAGAGTGCTAGGGAACCTACGTCTGTCATGCACTTGCTGGGCGCCGAGGGAGTCAGCCTCCTGGTGTGCGGGGCTGCAGACCCCAGCCAGGGGCCCTGGGATCCTGGTTCTGTCCATGCGGCGCTGAGCCTTGGCGGCAAAGGAACCGCTGGAGGAGCCCTGCACTTGCTCTTCCCTACCCTCTGACAGAGCTCTCACTGCCTGGGCCATTGGCAGTGTGCAACCCACCAGCCCCTAAGCCCTGCCCAGGACGCCTGGGGCCTAGGTGCAAAGGAAAAGCAGGAGCGGAGCTGAGGCCAGGAAGGCGCCAGTGGCATCTCCCAGCCTCGCGCAGCCGGCTCCTTCCTGGGTAGGGTGCCTAAAAGCAAGGCAAGTCTGGGCAAGGCTCGCCCAGGGCAGAGCAGCCTCGCGCCAGGAACTCTGCCAGATCGGGCCTCTGAGCAGAGCTGGAGCCTGCTCTACTGGAGGCACACTTGGCTCGGGCAAGCAGGGCTTTCAGCTTGAAGGGGCTGGGCGGCCTCCTCTTCCCCCAAGGAGGCTCGCTTCCCTGCTGGCTGTGCACTCACCAATCAGGCGGGGTAGCAGGGCTCCTCCAGCAGGTCTTGCCTCAGGGGCTGCTTCCCTGAGTTGGGGCTGTGGGCGGGACCCAGACTTGCAGGATCAGGCCCCAACCACTGGCACATGTCTGTGCTGGGGAGGAGAGTGCTAGGGAACCTACGTCTGTCATGCACTTGCTGGGCGCCCACGGAGTCAGCCTCCAGGTGTGCGGGGCTGCAGACCCCAGCCAGGGGCCCTGGGAGCCTGGTGCTCTTCGTGAGGCGCTGAGTCTTGGCTGCCAAGCAACCACTGGAGGAGCCATGCAGGTGCCGTTCCCTTCCCTCTGACAGAGCTCTCACTGCCGGCGCCCTTGGCAGTGTGCAACCCACCAACCCCTAAGC
Organism: Ovis canadensis; assembly: GCF_042477335.2. NCBI lineage: Eukaryota > Metazoa > Chordata > Mammalia > Artiodactyla > Bovidae > Ovis > Ovis canadensis. Next base: position 962,507 of record NC_091262.1, on the reverse strand, counting down.
CCTGCCCTAGGACCCCTGGGGCCTAGGTGCAAAGGCAAGGCAGGAGCGGAGCTGAGGCCAGGAAGGCGCCAGTGGCATCTCCCAGCCTCGCGCAGCCTGCTCCTTCCTGGGGAGGGTGCCTAAAAGCAAGGCAAGTCTGGGCAAGTCTCGCCCATGGCAGAGCAGCCTCGCGACAGGAACTCTGCCAGATCGGGCCTCTTAGCAGAGCTAGAGCTCTGCCTTACAGGCGGCTCACTTGGCTCCGGGCAAGCAGGGCTTTCCGCTTGACGGGGCTGGGCTGCCTCCTCTTCCCCCGAGGGGGCTCGGTTCCCTGCTGGCTGTGCACTCGCCAATCAGACGGGGGAGCAGGGCTCCTCCAGCAGGTTTTGACTCAGGGGCTGAGTTCCCAGAGTTGGGGCTGTGGGCGGGAACCCAGACACGCAGGATCAGGCCCGAACCACCGGCACATGTCTCTGCTGGGCAGGAGAGTGCTAGGGAACCTACGTCTGTCATGCACTTGCTGGGCGCCCACGGAGTCAGCCTCCAGGTGTGCGGGGCTGCAGACCCCAGCCAGGGGCCCTGGCAGCCTGGTGCTCTCCGTGGGGCCCTGAGTCTGGGCGGCCAAGCAACCGCTGGAGGAGCCTTGCAGGTGCCCTTCCCTTCCCTCTGACAGAGCTCTCACTGCCGGCGCCCTTGGCAGTGTGCAACCCACAAGCCCCTAAGCCCTCCCCTAGGACGCCTGGGGCCTAGGTGCAAAGGCAAGGCAGGAGCGGAGCTGAGGCCAGGAAGGCGCCAGTGGCATCTCCCAGCCTCGCGCAGCCGGCTCCTTTCTGAGGAGGGAGCATAAAAGCAAGGCAAGTCTGGGCAAGGCTCCCCCATGGCAGAGAAGCCTCGCGTCAGGAACTCTGCCAGATCGGGCCTCTGAGCAGAGCTGGAGCTCTGCTGTACTGGAGGCACACTTGGCCTGGCAAGCACGGCTTTCAGCTTGACGGGGCTGGGCTGCCTCCTCTTCCCCCGAGGAGGCTCGCTTCCATGCTGGCTGTGCACTCGCCAATCAGATGGGGGAGCAGGGCTCCTCCAGCAGGTCTTGCCTCAGGGGCTGCTTCCCCTGAGTTGGGGCTGTGGGCGGGAACCCAGACACGCAGGATCAGGCCCGAACCACCGGCACATGTCTGTGCTGGGGAGGAGAGTGCTAGGGAACCTACGTCTGTCATGCACTTGCTGGGCGCCGAGGGAGTCAGCCTCCAGGTGTGCGGGGCTGCAGACCCCAGCCAGGGGCCCTGGGAACCTGGTGCTCTTCGTGAGGCCCTGAGTCTGGGCGGCCAAGCACCCGCTGGAGGAGCCCTGCAGGTGCCCTTCCCTTCCCTCTGACAGAGCTCTCACTGCCTGCGCCCGTGGCAGTGTGCAACCCACCAGCCCCTAAGCCCTCCCCTAGGACGCCTGGGGCCTAGGTGCAAAGGCAATGTAGGAGCGGAGCTGAGGCCAGGAAGCCGCCAGTGGCATCTCCCAGCCTCGCCCAGCATGCCCCTTCCTGGGTAGGGTGCCTAAAAGCAAGGCAAGTATGGGCAAGTCTCGCCCAGGGCAGAGCAGCCTCGCACCAGGAACTCTGCCAGATCGGGCCTCTGAGCAGAGCTGGAGCCTGCTCTACTGGAGGCACACTTGGCTCGGGCAAGCAGGGCTTTCAGCTTGAAGGGTCTGGGAGGCCTCCGCTTCCCCTGAGGAGGCTCGCTTCCCTGCTGGCTCTGCACTCGCCAATCAGACGGGGGAGCAGGGCTCCTCCAGCAGGTCTTGCCTCAGGGGCTGCTTCCCTGAGTTGGGGCTGTGGGCGCGACCCAGACTTGCAGGATCAGGCCCCAACCACCCTCACATGTCTGTGCTGGGGAGGAGAGTGCTAGGGAACCTATGTCTGTCATGCACTTGCTGGGCGCCCACGGAGTCAGCCTCCAGGTGTGCGGGGCTGCAGACCCCAGCCAGGGGCCCTGGGAGCCTGAGCTCTCCGTGTGGCGATGAGTCTGGGCGGCCCAGCAACCGCTCGAGGATCCCTGCACTTGCCCTTCCCTTCCCTCTCACAGAGCTCTCCCTGCTGGAGCCCTGGCAGTGTGCATGTCACCGGCCCCTAAGTCCTCCGCAAGGACGCCTGGGGCCTAGGTGCAAAGGCAAGGCAGGAGCAGAGCTGAGGACATTAAGGCGCCAGTGGCGTCTCCCAGCCTCGCGCAGCCTGCTCCTTCCTGGGGAGGGTGCCTAAAAGCAAGGCAAGTCTGGGCAAGTCTCGCCCATGGCAGAGCAGCCTCGCGACAGGAACTCTGCCAGATGGGGCTTCTGAGAAGACCTAGAGCTCTGCTGTACTGGAGGCTCACGTAGACCCTGGCAAGCAGAGCTTTCAGCTTGATGGAGCTGTGCTGCCTCCTCTTCCCCGAGGAGCCTCACTTCCCTGCTGGCTGTACACTCGCTGTTCAGGCGGGGGCACAGGGCTCCTCCAGCAGGTTTTGACTCAGGGGCTGTTTCCACTGAGTTGGGGTTGTGGGCGGGTACCCAGACATGCAGGAACAAGCCCGAACCACCTGCACATGTCTCTGCTGGGGAGGAAAGTGCTAGGGAACCTACGTCTGTCATGCACTTGCTGGGCGCCCATGGAGTCAGCCTCCGGATGTGCGCGGCTGCAGACCCCAGCCAGGGGCCCTGGGAGCCTGGTGCTCTTCGTGAGGCGCTGAGTCTGGGCGGCCAACAACCGCTGGAGGTGCCCTGCAGGTTTCCTTCACTTCCGTCTGACAGAGCTCTCACTGCTGGAGCCCTTGGCAGTGTGCAACCCACAAGCCCCTAAGCACTCCCCAAGGAAGCCTGGGGCCTAGGTGCAAAGGCAAGGCAGGAGTGGATCTGAGGCCAGGAATGCGCCAGTGGCATCTCCCAGCCTCGTGCAGCCTGCTCCTTCCTGGGGAGGGTGCCTAAAAGCAAGGGAAGTCTGGGCAAGGCTCGCCCATGGCAGAGAAGCCTTGCGCCAGGAACTCTGCCAGATCGGGCCTCTGAGCAGAGCTGGAGCTCTGCTGTTCTGGAGGCCCACTTGGCTCCGGCGAGCACGGCTTTCAGCTTGACGGGGCTGGGCTGCCTCCTCTTCCCCCAAGGAGGCTCGCTTCCCTGCTGGCTGTGCACTCGCCAATCAGACGGGGGAGCAGGGCTCCTCCAGCAGGTCTTGCCTCAGGGGCTGCTTCCCCTGAGTTGGGGCTGTGGGCGGGAACCCAGACACGCAGGATCAGGCCGGAACCACCGGCACATGTCTGTGCTGGGGAGGAGAGTGCTAGGGAACCTACGTCTGTCATGCACTTGCTGGGCGCCCACGGAATCAGCCTCCGGGTGTGAGGGGCTGCAGACCCCAGCCAGGGGCCCTGGGAGCCTGGTGGTCTCCGTGAGGCGCTGAGTCTGGTCGGCCAAGGAACCGCTGGAGGAGCGCTGCACTTGCCCTTCCCTTCCCTCTCACAGAGCTCTCACTGCTGGAGCCCTTGGCAGTGTGCAAGCCACCGGCCCCTAAGCCCTTGCCAAGGACTCCTGGGGCCAAGGTGCAAAGGCAAGGCAGGAGCGGAGCTGACACCAGGAAGGCGCCAGCGGCATCTCCCAGCCTCGTGCAGCCTGCTCCTTCCTGGGCAGGAAGCCTATCAGCGAGCCAAGTCTGGGCAAGGCTCGCCCAGAGCAGAGCATCCTCGTGCCAGCAACTATGCCAGATCGGGCCTCTGAGCAGAGCTGGAGCTCTGCCGTACTGGAGGCGCACTGGGGCCCAGCCAAGTAGGGCTAGAGCCACAGGCGGCTGGGCTGCCTCTTCTTCCCTGGAGGAGGCTCGCCTCCCCCTGCTGTTCACTCGGCTTCCAGGCGGGGGCGCTCTGCCCCTCCTGCAGGTCTTGGCTCAGGGGCTGCTTGCCCTGAGCTGGGGCTGGGGGCGGGAGCCCAGGCAGAGGCACACTTCGCTCGGGCAAGCAGGGCTTTCAGCCTGAAGGGGCTGGGCAGCTTCCTCTTCCCCCGAGGAGGCTCGCTTCCCTGCTGGCTGTGCACTCGCCAATCAGGCGAGGTAGCTGGGCTCCTCCAGCAGGTCTTGCCTCAGGGGCTGCTTCCCTGAGTTGGGGCTGTGGGCGGGACCCAGACTTGCAGGATCAGGCCCGAACCACCGGCACATGTCTGTGCTGGGGAGGAGAGTGCTAGGGAATCTACGTCTGTCATGCACTTGCTGGGCGCCCACGGAGTCAGCCTCCAGGTGTGCGGGGCTGCAGACCCCAGCCAGGGGCCCTGGGAGCCTGGTGCTCTTCGTGAGCCGCTGAGTCTTGGCTGCCAAGCAACCGCTCGAGGATTCCTGCACTTACCTTTCCCTTCCCTCTCACAGAGCTCTCACTGCTGGAGCCCTTGGCAGTGTGCAATCCACCAGGCCCTAAGCAATCCCCAAGGACCCCTGGGGCCTAGGTTCAAAGGCAAGGGAGGAGCGGAGCTGAGCCCAGGAAGGCTCCAGTGGCTTCTCCCAGCCTTGCGCAGCATGCTCCTTCCTGGGGAGGTAGCGTAAAAGCAAGGCAAGTCTGGGCAAGGCTCGCCCATGGCAGAGAAGCCTCGCGCCAGGAACTCTGCCAGATCGGGCCTCTGATCAGAGCTGGAACTCTGCTGTACTGGAGGCACACTTGGCCTGGGCAAGCAGGGATTTCAGCTTGACGGGGCTGGGCTGCCTCCTCTTTCCCCGAGGTGGCTCGCTTCCCTCTTGGCTGTGCACTCGCCGATCAGGCGGGGGCGCAGGGCTCCTCCAGCAGGTCTTGCCTCAGGGGCTGCTTCCCCTGAGTTGGTGCTGTGGGTGGGAACCCAGACAGGCAGGATCAGACCCCAACCACTTGCAGATGTCTCTGCTGGGGAGGAGAGTGCTAGGGAACCTACGTCTGTCATGCACTTGCTGGGCGCCCACGGAGTCAGCCTCCGGGTGTGCGGGGCTGCAGACCCCAGCCAGGGGCCCTGGGAGCCTGGTGCTCTCCGTTAGGCGCTGAGCCTGGGCGGCCAAGCAACCGCTGGAGGAGCCCTGCACCTGCCCTTCCCTTCCGTCTGACAGAGCTCACACTGCTGGAGCCCTTGGCAGTGTGCAACCCACTGGCATCTAAGCCCTCCCCAAGGAGGCCTGGGGCTTTGGTGCAAAGGCAAGGCAGAAGAGGAACTGAGGCCAGGAAGGCGCCAGTGGCGTCTCCCAGCCTCGCGCAGCGTGCTCCTTCCTGGGCAGGAAGCCTAGCAGCGATGCAAGTCTGGGCAAGGCTTGCCCAGGGCAGAGCAACCTCCCGCCAGTAACTCTGCTAGATCGGGCCCCTAACGAGAGCTGAATCTCTGTGGTACTGAAGTCGCACTGGGCTCCGCCCAAGCAGGGCTTGCAGCTGCTCGCGGCTGGGCTTCCTCACGCGGCTGGGCTGCCTTTCTTCCCTGGAGTAGGCTCTTTTCCCCGCATGCTGTTCACTTGGCTTCCGGGGGGGGGGGGGGGCACGCTCTGTTCCTGCTGCAGGTCTTGGCTCAGGGGCTGCTCCCCCTGAGCTGGGGCTGTGGGCGGGAGCCCAGACAGGCAGGGGCAGGCCCCAACCAGCTGCACACCCCCCTGCTGGGGAGCAGAGGGCTAGGGAAGCTACGTGTGTGAGGCAGCTGCTGGGCGCCCACGAGTCAGCCTCCCAGGCATTCTTCAAGCCTCAGCCCACCAGGGCAGGCTAATAAAGAACTATGGACCCTCTTAGCCCTCACTTTAACCTATAACCCTAATGGTAACGCCCCGAACTCTAAGAAGAGGGGGGTCCCCGAATTCTAACCTGAACCCGAACCCTAACAAGTGGGGGGGGTTGCCCGAACCCTAACCCTAAGCTTAACAATAAACCTCTAAAATAAAAAAATTTTCTGGTCTAAGCCCTGGCTCTTGCAGTCCCCTGCCCCTTAAAAGCGAAAAGGTCAGACTAGAGACTTGAACTCCTGATTTAGAGGCCATAGTCTGCCTGCCTACTGGCCCGCCTAACCCCTATGCCACAGAGGCTTACTGCTTTCAGCAGGGCTCCCGAACCCTCTTCAAGCCTCGGCCCGCCAGGGCAGGCTAATAAAGAACTATGGGCCCTATTAGGGCTCACTTTAAGCTGTAACCCCAACACTAATGCTAACCCTAACCGTAACCCGAACCCTGACCCTGACATGAACCCTAACCCAAACCCGAACTCTTAGAAGAGGGGGGATCCCCAAATTCTAACCCTAACCCTGAACCCGAACCTGAACAAGTTGGGGGGTTGCCCGAACCCTAACCCTAAGCTAAACAATAAACCTCTAAAATAAAAATAAACGTTTCTGGTCTAAGTCCCGCCTGTTGCTGTCCCCCGCCCCCTAAGAGCAAAAGAGTTAAGCTGCGGACTTGAACTCCTGACTTACAGACCATCGTCTGCCTGCTCACCAGTGCACCTAACCGCTACGCTACAGAGGCTTGCTGTTCTGACAGAGCTCCCGGACCCTCTTCAAGCCTCTGCCCGCCAGGGTCTGGCTCTATAGACTATCATGGCTGTCCTAGGTCATCTTTGCTTTCTATAGTCATAGTTTTATCCCTAAATCATAGACAGATCAGCTGAGAAAAAGCTTGGATTGTCTCGGTGGGGTGGATTTGCTTGTCCTTGTGTTTCACCTGGAGGCAGTCGCGGTCCCGCGGGCCTGTCCTGGAAGGGGGCGTGGGGGTGGGGCGCACCGTGAGCGCGTCGGGGGCGGGGCGAGCCTGGGCGGCTGGTCAGGAGCGCGGCTCACGTGAGCGGGTCTGGGGCGGGATGAACATGGCGGCGCGTCGGGGGCCAGGCTTCCCAGTTGTGCTCTCAGGGCTCGCCATTGCAGCTGGGAATGCTCGTTTCGTGGGCTCCTGGGTCCCCGTCGATTGGCATCCAGCGAGTAGAGCGCAGGGCTGTGGGCCACAGGTAAGGGAACTCGGACTGGGTGGAGCAGGGAACCATGTATTCTGCCCTCTTTGTTTGCAGTCTCGGAGCCGACTAAAATGGCGGTCGCAGAAAAGCCTCGCCTTTGGGGCCAAGGGTTTTGCCGCTTTACCCCTTTGCATAAAGCTCAGACCCGCGCGGTTTTCCCAAGCAGCCTAGTGTGTTGCTTCCTACAGGCCTGGAGAGGATAACAGGCAGGAAGGCCAGGGGTCTCCAGCCAGAGAAAATAGACTGCAAGTGTCAGACGTTTTTTTCTCTGTCTTAAGAGGCAGGAGGAGACAAAAGAGTGCTGCATTTTTTTTTCTCCATCTTGATACAAATTTAAAAGGAGGTTTCTCTGAAAATTCTGTGTTGCCATGACCACTCCTGGCTCCACCTGAATTTAACTTTTCTCAAACCTTGAACTAAGCAATGCATTTTTCTTATGGAAATGTTTGTCTTAAGGTATGCTAATGTGCTATGTATTTACCCAAGGCTCTGTCTTCAGGTCACTTCCCCCTAAAGGCTCAGAAACGACTTGACAAACCAGTATGTTTTACTCATACCTTGTTCTCTTAATCTATGTGAATGAAACTATATATTTGCTTGGAAATCTGCCTTTCTTCAAGATTCATGTCCATCATTTTATGGCCTGGGATGACTCATCTGCTGCCAATGTTATCTCAATGCTTGCTGTGGGTGAGGGGCCTGGTGCCACTCTCTGAGACATTGTCTTTCTTTCATTAGCAGACTGCTAGTGGCTCTATAACATCTGGCTAAAGACTAGCAGGGGGTACTCTTTCTTCCCCCTTTTAATGTCTATGTCAGCAGCTCTCTCGATCTCTTTTATACTTTAATAAAACTTTTAAACAGAAAACCTCTGAGCCATCAAGCTTCTTCACTTGCCCTGGATTGAATTCTCTGGAGGCCGAGAATGCTGGCATCTTTTGTGGTTTAGCAGCCACGTTTCAGCCTTTTGTAATTCATATTGAATCTTCATTTCAGATTGAAGATGCCTTCCACGGTATTGCCAACTGAAGCCTTTTCATCACTATGGAGTATCTGTCCATGTCTTTAGGGTATTTTTCAGCAATCATGTATCATTTCCAGTGTGCCAGTCTTGTCATCCTCATTCTGTCCATAGCAAAGTCTTTTATTACTGTTGATATGATTGAAAGGGAATTGTTTGTTTAAATTCCCTTTCAGATTGTTATTTGCTGGTGTATACAGATAACACTGTGTCATCATTCATTTGTATCAGTTTGGACAGCTTGATAGTTGTCTTTAGTTTCTTTAATTTCTCATAATTTAAGATGACCCTGGCTCATATATTTACAGTCTCACCCCTAGTCTCAGTCATTTCTTCAAAGAACTGTCCTTTTTTTAAACATTACATTATTTTTGACTGTGCTGGGTCTTTATTGCTCGTTTGTCTAGTTGTAGTGAGCAGAGGCTACCCTCTAGTTGCTGTGCCATGGCTTCTCATTGCAGTGCTTTCTCTGTTTGCAGAACTTGGGCTCTGGAGCATGCAAACTTCTAGAGTTGTTCAAGGGCTTCGTTGTCCCTGGGTGTGTGGGATCTCCTACACAGGAATTGAACCCGTGTTCCCTGCATCGGTAGGCAGATTCTTTACCACTGGGCCATCAGAGATGTTTCCTGTTCCCTTTTATTAGAGAATGATATTTAAAACATACATGTAGGAGCTCAATATGCTCACCTTTGAACATATTCAGTTAAAGGTAATTTGTGATGTCTCCAACCTGATCCACCACGACATGGACATTGTAACGTTTCCTTTTGTTTATCTGTAACTTTGCCTTCCAATGGTAAGATACCTGGCTTCCACCGCTTGTCATACACAGAATTCAGTGCTTGTCCCATGTGGTTACTGAAAAAAAAAAACCTGTCAGATTGTCTTTCAAAGGGGGCTCTGCATGCATTGCACCAGTATCTTGAGTATGTTTTTCTATGATAGTTTACTATCAGTATACCCTCAGTGGCCTATTTCAGTCACTACCAATTATGAATGGGCTTGTTTGCTCTAGTGTTCTTGGACAATTTGAGTACAGTTTCTTTGTCAGATATGCATTTTTTTAGGAAAACAGTTTTATTGATTGTTGGCTGTGTTGCATCTTTGTGTGTGGGCTTTTCTCTAGTTTTGGTGAGCATGGGCCATAACTAGTGGTTTGCAGGCTTCTCACTGCAGTGTCTCCTCTTGTTGAGGGGCACAGGCTCACGGGCTTCAGTGGCTGCAGCATGTGAACTCGGCATCGTGGCTTCCAGGATCTAGAGCACAGGCTCGCTCGGCTGTTGTGGCACACGGGCTCCATAGGATGTGGGATCTTCCCATCCTAGGGATCGCACATGCATCTCCAGCACTGGCAGGTGGATTCTTTACTATGGAACCACCAGGGCATATTTTAGATTCTAGTTTTCCACACATGTATCTAGTGAAAGAGGCCAGGATCAAGAGGCATGGCAGCTGGGAATCCTCAGCCCCAGCTCTGGTGTGCTATCCAAAGCTCTGGGGCCTTTGGTGAGCAGCTCAGCTTCCCTGGGACTGTTTCCTCCCATCAGAAATGCCCTGCTTTTGGACTGTAGCCCACCAAGCTCCTCTATCCCTGGGATTTCTGAGACCAGAGTACTGCAGGTGGTGCCATTTCCTTCTCTGCTGCTGCTGCTGCTGCTGCTGCGGCTGCGTCGCTTCAGTCGTGCCTGACTCTGCGCGACCCCATAGACAGCAGCCTACCAGGCTCCTCTGTCCCTGGGATTCTCCAGGCAAGAACACTGGAGTGGGTTGCCATGTCCTTCTCCAGTGCATGAAAGTGAAAAGTGAAAGTGAAGTCACTCAGTGAAGTCGTGTCCGTCTCTTAGTGACCCCGGGGTTGCAGCCTACCAGGCTTCTCTGTCCATGGGATTCTCCAGGCAATGGTACTGGAGCGGGCTGCCATTGCCATTTCCTTCTCTACAAGATAACGTTTTGAAGATATTTTCTCCTGGATATTGCTTTTGATGAAGGAAGGGGGATCCCTTCCCAGGGCTTGAGAGTGAGTTCTTGTCTGACACTGGGCAATGAGTTGTCTGAGGAGAGGAGTGCTGTCCAAGCGAGAGGCTTTATTGGGAAGGGCTGCCGGGGTGGAGGGCAGGAGGGTGAGGGAAACGGAGAGAACCACTCTGTCACGTGGCTCACAGTCTCAGGTTTTATGGTCATTGGGTTAATTTCTGGTTTGTCTCTTGCCAGGCATTCTGAATTGGGATCTCTCTTGGGGGCACACGCATCACTCAGCTGAGATGGATTCCAGCAATGTGGATCCTGGGAGGTTGGTAGGACCTCTGAACTGGAGCCTCCCATCACCTGACCTCTCCAGAATTCTGGTTGGTGGTAGCTTGTTCGTTCCTTGTTCCTTCCCAGGGCCTCCTGTTGTAAGATGACTCCTGCAAGTGTTTTCTTTTCTCTGTTGCCTGGCCAGGGTGGGTGGTCCGTGGTTCATTTAACAGTTTGTTTTTGGTTCTCTCGAGTAAGGTCCTCCACGGGGTAAATGTATGAAATGATAAAAGGCAATGTTTTAACTAATTTATATTCATAATTTGGTAAGTTGGCTTGTTTTGTGTATGTTAGACCTGATTACCAGACCAAAGGTCATGTAGAACTTTAGTAGTTTTCTAAAATTCTATAGTTTTTAAAATGGAGTTACCTTGTTGCAAAGTTTGTGTTTATGTTCAGATTTTTTAAAAGTTATTTCTTTTTAGTTGATTGATCATTGCTTTACAATATTGGTTTGATTTGTCATACATCCACATTAGGTGTACCTATGTCCTCTTGCTCTTGAATCTCCCTCCCACCTCGCACGCATTCCCACCTCTCCAGGTTACTACTGAGCCCCAGTTTGAGTTCCCTGAATCATACAGCAAATTCCCATTGGTTGTCTATTTACAAATGTAGGTGTACCTGCATCCATGCTGCTCTCTCCATTCATCTCACCCTCTCCCTCTTGTTCCCCACCCTCGTCTGTAAGTCTGTTCTCTATGTCTGCACCTCCATTGCTGCTCTGTGAACAGACTCGTCAGTACCATCCTTCTAGATTCCATGTTTTTCTCTCTTTGACTGACTTCCCTCCCCTTTATTAGAACAAACTCAAATGTGTTCCTTTTTATGGCTGCATTCCATGCAGGCTCTGATTGTTCCTTAGCCATGTTTTGCGGAGGGTCATGGAGCTATTCTGCTCCATTTCAGTTTGGGCTTCCAGTCTGAGTGCTCGCAGCAGAGCTGCTTCTGGGTGAGCCCTCTGAGGTCTGTGAGCACCGGGCTGCCCGCTCTTCTCTTGTGGCCCGCAGGGGGCGCCAAAGGCCCCTCTGACCCGCGGGCCCAGGACGCTTTGCCTTTAGACTCTGCTCCGTGAGCAGCTGGCGGGAGCTTTGTCTCCTCAGGACCATCAGGGCTCAGGCTTCTGGATAACAGGGCTGCATCCAGGCTGAGAGGAGCAGGGTTGCCTCAGTGCCCACCAGCAGGGAGGCGCTGCAAGAGCGAAAAATGAGGATGGAGTAGACGTTTCCTGTGTCCAGCTGAGGGCTGACTGGAGGTCCATCTCAGAGGACTCAGGGGGAAAGAGCTCCGTGTGCAAAGCGGTGGGTTTTCAGTTAGATTTGCGTTAGATGATGTAGAGGATGAACACTGATGTTCTTCCGTGTAGGTGGCCATTTTCCTGTCACTGTTTCTTGAGAAGACTGTCCTTTCCTCTTCGCTCGTTCCTGGTTTGATTTTCAGGAACTGACCATGTACAGGTGGGTTCGTTTCTGGGCTCTCTATTCTCTCCTGGAGTCCATGTGTCTGTGTTCCTGCCAGTTCCTCACTGTGGTGGTCACTACAGCTCCGTGATGTAGTTTGAAGAGGGATAGGAAGATGCCTCCAGCTGTGTTCCTCTTTCTCAGAGTCTTTTTGGCCGTTTAAGGTCCTGTTCAACAGTAGCAGCCTAATATTAGGAATATTTCTATTTCTGTGAAAAATGCCATTGAATATTATTTTGTGATTGCAGTCCGTGTATTTGTTGATGACTTTGGTTGGAATGGACCTTTTAATTCCTCATTGTTCCAGTGCATGAGCGTGGAATAATTTTCTGTGTGTTTGTATTTTCTTTGGTTTCTTTATCAGTGCCTTCTAGTTTTCTGACTACTGGTTTTTTATGTTCTTGATTAAGTTTGTTGCTAGATGTTTTATTTAAGTGGGATTTTCTTAATATTTTTTTCTGATTGTTATTAGTGTATAGAAATGCAAGTGATTTTTGGACTGTAAAGGGTAGTATTTTATGATTGTAAATTAATCCAAAATGATTCAGCTTTACTGAATGTAGTCTAACAACTTTTTGTGAAGTGATGTGGAACATTTTATCTGTAAGATCTGTTTCTCCTGCAGTAGGTCATCCAGAGGACCCAAGACATGGTGGTTACTAATAGACTTCCCACACTACTTCTTCATTCCACGTGGACTCCTTCACGGGCAGTGAGCATCGCAGCTTCCCTTGAACTTCATCTGGGTAAGTCTTGGCCTGTATCAGAAAGTTTCCTGCCTGTCTGCTCTAAATTTCTTTTGTGGTATTGACATGGTTGTTTTGAAACCTAGTATACTTTCCAGTCATTTAAAATGTACAGAAAATGCCTAGCAATGGGAACAAGTGCTAGCATTTGCCACATCATCTAAAATACTCTATGTGTTTTATCCAAAATGGGTACCTTCTGCAGAACCAGCACATAATCTCCAAAATCAGGAAATCATATGGTACCTACATTATAATGTAATCCACTGCCCCACTTCCACTTTTAGCAATTGTTCAAGTGTATGAATATATCTTTTGTTTCCATCGTCATCCTTTTTTCTTTATTTAGAGTGTTACTGAGATTTTCAGTTATTTGGACAAACTTGATGGATTGAAAGCAGACATGGTGAATAAGGGTTCTGGGTGGCCTTTTCTATGTGGATTTCTTTTTCACTGAAGATGGTTTTAATATTTATTCATGTGGTAACATGTATGAATCCTGCATTCTTTCTCCCCCCCCCCCATAGTAATTAAAAATAAATAATATGCCATTTACCATTTAGATATTTGTAAGCATACAGTGTTGTAGCAGACAACCTTTTCTTGTTTTGCAAACCAGTTTAATAATGTGCACCTTGTGCGTGCTTTGGAGAAACTCAGGAAACTGAGTCAGTGACTGAAATGGCCCAAGATATCACCTTAGATTCCATCTTCATCTGAAAACAAAACAGGCACTTTCTGGTGGTCCAGTGGCTGAGACTGGACACTCCCAAAGAAGGAGGCCCAGGTTCATTCCCTGATCCAAGAGCTAGATCTCCCATGCCACAAAGGAGAATTTGCATGTTGTAGCTAAATATCTGGCTTACCTCAATGAAGGTTGACCTGGCGCAGCCAAATTAAAAAAGAAACAAATATTTTACAGATACAACCAAAGGAAAGGAAGGGTATGGTTGTTGTGCAGATTTACGGCTTAGCTTTCCCTATCGATAGAAAAGAAAAAAGAGTTTCAAAAGACTGTGTCTCATCCTTCTATCTGGCATATAGAGAGGATTCCTTTGAAATGAGATTTCTCTGGTAAATGTGACTCACAGAAGAGCTGTCTTGAACTTGGGTTTCAGAGATGATCATGTGTCCTCTAAAAAAAAAAGTTAATTGGGTCCCACTAATTCTCATGCTGAGGTGGTATATTTTGTGGTAGCATTTGCTCCCCTTCACTTTGGATGTATCCCCATTTGTTTACACTGTCATCTACTGAAGACATCCTGATATTTGAAAGTTTTTAGTTATTACAAGTAGAGCTGTTGTATATAATCATGTGATACTTTTTGTCTGGACGTTTTCAAAGCTGTTTAGTAAGTGCTAGCCATATAGTATTCAGGTCACAGGTGAGCTTTGTTTAGCTGTGGAAAAATCCAGCTATGTTTCTCTGTGGCATGTGGGATCTTCTGGGGTAAGGGATCAAACTAGAGTGTCTTGCATTGTCAGGCAGATTCTTTACCACTGAGCCACCGGAGAAGTTGTGCCCTACCCCCGTTTTTTTTTTTTGAGTTTACTGGATCTAATAGGTGTGCAGTGCTACCTCACTGTTATTTTAGTTTGTAATTTCCTAATGATATGTGATTTTGAGTCTTTTTGATAGGCTTATTTGCTATCTTTATATTTTTGTAGGCCAGGTGTTTAGGTGTATACATTTTTTATGAGATTGTTCTAGATTTTTTGGTATATTTGGAGTACAATCCTTTATCAGATATGTATTTTATAAATATATTTTCCTGTGGCTTGTGTTTAAGTTTTGTGAATAAGGTTTTTCACAGTTTAAATGTCTAATTCTTTAAAGTTAATGTTATATATGTTTTATATCCTTTTTTGGATAGACTTTAGTGTGTTGTTGTTGTTGTTGTTAAATTTTATAAGCAGAAGTGAGGTACTGTAGATACAGTTTTAAGCTAAGCTGAGGTACCATAGATACAGTTTTGCCTTTTGTCTGTTAAGAAGTTTGAGTGAGTTTGGTGTACACTGTATATAACATTATGTCTACATTCATTTGACTGGATATAGCTTCCAATTATTTGTCTAATTGGTTTTGGAGATATCACGGGAAGTCAGTTTTTCCAAGGGAAACTGAGGTCCATGAAACATGAACTCTTTTCGATCGGTCGGAATCACTCTCTGCTATTTCTGACAGATTTGACTTGTTTGGATATCTCATATGAGTGGAATCACAGAACGTTTGTCTTTTCTTGGTCTGGTTTATTTCACATGATCTAATGACCATAAGGTTTGTCCACATTGTCGCATTGTCAGAATTACTGACTTTGAAGGGCCGAATCAGATTCCATTGTGTGTATACCACAGTTTGTTTATGGAATTGGCTGCCATGGACACTTAGATCACTTCTGTTTGTTTGCCAGTGTGAATCATGCTGTTGTGAGTATGACGGAAGAAGTATCCATTTTTTCAGCCCCCTTTCCCAATCCTTTTGGGTACATAGCTTGAATTGGAATCGAACTATGTATTTATTCCATGTGTTTGTTTTGGAGTCATTTCTGTAATGTCTTGCAGAGTGGCAGCACCATTTAATGTACTTTTTCGTATGGTGGAATACCGTTCAAGCTTCTGAATATACCTTGTGTTGCATATTCAGTCTCCCACCAACGGACACTTGAATGAGTTCTACCTTTGAGCTATTGTGAATGTCACTATGAGTATTTGTGTACCAGTTTTTGTTTGAATTATTAACAAGTACATTACTATATATAAAAGAAGCCACAAGGACCTACTGTACAGGTTAGGAAACTATTAAATATCTTATGATAATGTATAATGGAAGAGAATCTCAAAAGGAATATATGAAAAGCACATAGTAACCATGATATTTATTGTGCCAACACTATGAGTTATCATAGCACTACTCAACGTGTATTTATACATGTCAGTAAAATATTCACATCTGTAAGGATATTATAAAAAATTATATAAAAAATCAAGAATTCAAACAGAGATTAAATAAACTTCCTGTCATTGCTCATCATCATTTATACATTCATACTACCTGTAACACTCATTGTATAAGTGCTGGACTAGCAATTGATGTTCTCGTAAACCAAGAGATTGTGAAGGTGTAAGGAAATATAGCTTATTGAATTCCTTAATGAAGGATTATAGAACTCTATGTCCATGAAGTGAATGAAATTCCATTTTATTGAACCACATTCTTACTAGAGTGATGAGCTTCCACCCCACCCAACGTTAGTTCACAATGAAATCCTGCAGTCCTCTGGCCTCAATGTCTGCTTCCTGCTACCGAGAAAGAAAAGATGAGGAAGTCCTGACAAAACCGATGCTATTTTTCTTTTTCTGATTTGTATTTTATCGCAGGGCTTGGCAAAAAGAGGGCCCAACCTGTTTTTAGAGTTCCATCCCAAGGGTCCCTCTGGCATGTTCCCTATGTTGACAAAGTGCTGATTATTTTCAACAAAGGACAATGATCTGCACTTCACTATCTGTTGCTTGAGCTGGAATAGCGGGCATCCCTTGAAGTGCATTCCTTCATGCTGAAGTAGGCATCCCTGAAGCAATAGTATAAGAGGAACACATTTATCACGTAGACATCGCAGCCCATGCATTTGTAATAATTTTTCAGTTATACCCATCATCATCGGAGGAACTGACTTGTCCCAGTAACAACGAGAGTACCCAGTATAACAGTTCCTTGACTTATGAGTACTTCCTATGAGTACCCTTATGAGTACTTCTTCCAATGTTGTTTCTCCTACTTTGGTCATGAACAGTAGAAGCTGATGGCAGTGGTCCTTGAAATGTATGTCGATTCCTAGGTGGCACAGTTGATAAATAAAAAATCTGCCTACCAGTGCAGGAGGGGGAAGTGATGTGGGTTTGATCCCTGGTTCAGGAAGATAACAATTCATACACATGTTTTATGTGAACCAGTTTGATACTCATGAGTTTTTTCTTCTGTATACAGAAAAACAAATGCTGTTCAAGGACACTGAAAGAACCCTGATGTTGAAAATCAGATCTGTATTGTGAGCAATGCTTAGATATCCATGAGTCGAAGCATAGTATTATGCCTATCATCCTTGTATTTCTCTCAGTGAAATATGTTGAGGAAAACTCTTCATTCGTGGTCTAGATTCACGAAGAAGCTAAATAGCATTCATCCTTTACGTTGACAACTGTGAATTTAAATCTCCTGTGAATCCTATGTGACAACCACACATACCAACATGAGTTATCAGTATTATATCAATATTTTTAGTCCTATTGTATGTCAACTAAAAAAATCAGTATATAATTGTACATGAAGTCAAGACATAAAATCAGTGCAAATACAAAATGTTCCATCCTTTGAGAAAGGGAGAAAAACATCTCTGTGCTTAGCCTATTGCATTTTTATGTATTAGACCCTTAAGTAGTTTATTCACCACACCCTGTGAATGATTCACAAATCTTCAGAGAAGAAAGGATCATTTCTCTTGAACAATGAGTAGTTCAACTATTCTCAAAGCAAAGCCATAAGTGAGTCTTATTTTGGGTGAGACCATGAAAACTCAGCGTTTTCATTATGCTTGTGCTTATGATGGGAGGAGGTCTGAGAAAGCACTTCTGAAGGTTTATTCATACCAGTCGTTCTCATATGTATCGAGTCTTTAAAGGTCGAATCACCAAGGTGTTGCTTCTACACTTGTACTAGGCTGAGCAGCAACATTCCCTTTCTCCGTAAGTGCAGTAGACGTGTTCCCAACCTGTCTGTCTTCTGTCCTCTGGAGTATGCATTGCTTGAGCTCATCACAGCCTAGTAGATGGAAATCATCAGGATATTCTGGAAACCCTTTTTATTTCAGTCTGTTCAGGAGGTTACCACTGCTGCAAACCTCTGGATTTTACCAAGCGCTTTTAACAACCTCAGATGAAGGATATAAGTCAACACTGGTGACAGCCACGGGCTTCCATGGCCTATCCATGATTGTTGGCTTTGCTTTCATAATCATCCTGTTTCTTATACCAGCTAAACTGTCAGTGTATTTTTTAATTACCATTTTATCTTTGATGGTTTTTAGAGCTATTATGGATTTTCCTATATATCTTCACTTATCGGTGAGGGTCTTATGTTAGTAGTAGTTATGACAACTGACTTTCTGTCTGTTAGCTGTGGCAGAATAAAAAAAGAATGACCCACTGTATATTATTAATATTATGTATCAATATATTGTTAGTTTTATTGTTTGCAGTCATCCAATTCCAAGTTTCTGAAATAAACTTTCAGAAAAATCACATCCTTTTGAATGCCCATTTGACTGAATAGGAGCACGGAAATGTTCTTCCATAAAATTGTTTACAGTTTCCATTCCGTTTCTCCTGTTTGATGTAGATATTGGCCTTTGGTTCTATCAGTAGCTTTGCAAGTAAAAAAAAAAATTAATTAGAGCTCGTATGGTAATTTTACTGTTAGCAATAAGTTTAGCATAAAATGAACACAGAAGAGGTTACAGTAGACCAAATATGAAAGTCAGTTTAAAAGAAAACATAGTGTTGAATGTTTACAGTAGGAATATAGTTATGAAGTTCCTTTATTATTATTCTATCCTTTCCTTTTGTTTTGCAGGGGTGTTAATGTACAGATTCCAGTACTATGGCTAGAGCGAATAATAGTATCATTATTCTTGAGAGCAACTCTACTAAGTCTTCACGCTCATGTCACTCAAGGTTTTTTAATACCTATTATGTTAGTCGTGTTTGTAGTTTGTGAAGTCACATAAGTTGCATTCATTCAAGCAATAGTATCAAACAGCTATGGCATCAATTATAGATGTGAATCGATATCGAATGTGAATCCATTTCACTGTGACAAGTTATTATTGTAGATATTCTATTCATGCCAGTAACAAAGCTGTGCAGAAATAATACAATGTTTATTAAGAAAATAAGATTTACTAATTTGTTTTATTATTCTATTTCTTTTAAACAGATTTAATGACAACAGGCTCAACTTTTCATTCACTTGTATGACTATGAGCAGTTTGACCAAGTTGAAGAAGATGACTCGTTTGTAGTCTTCCTCATCAGCTCATTCCATCTACTGGCTTTAAAATCATTTAGTACAGAGCTCACCGTCTAGGTGTTCATCCAGTGTTTTGTTTGCTTATCATGCAGGATCATTTTAAAAGGAAAAGTATGTGTGTATGAGTTAGAGCTCTGATCCCAGGAGTCCATGTAGAAGCTTCCCCTGAGAAATGTATCGTTTTTGCACCAATGCTACTGAAATGTGTGAATGTGGTATACCACGCGTCCCAATAAGTGTAAACAGCGTCATAGGCTACTTATTTGAAATGACCAGTACTCATGACATTCCATTCAACTGAGGACTAAATATAGCCAACGTAGGCTGTGTTTGCCAAATAGACTTTGAAGTATTCTTCACACAGTCCTTCATCGATGCCAGTTTTCAGATCGAAGAAACCCTTGCTCCATGAAGTTTGTGAACACATATACTCATGTTTTGTTTGAGATTTTAAAGTCATTCTTCAGTTTTGTTGGAGGAATGGTTCTGTATATGCCCCGTGGATCCCCAAATCCACTGATGTTCATGTGTCTTGGGGCTTCCCAGGTGGTTCTAGTGGTAAAGAACATGCAGAACATACCCATGCAGGAGACATGGGAGGTATGGATTCCATCCCTGGGGCAGGAAGATCTCCTGAGGGAGAGCATGGCAACCCCCTCCAGTATCTTTGCCTAGAGAATCTCATGGAGAGAGGAGCCTGGTGGGGCCTAGTCCATATGATCCCAAGGAGTTGGACACAATGTAAGTGACTTCGCACAGCACATGATTCGTTGTCATAGCTAATATAATGGAGATGACATAAAAAGAAGCACCAGCGGGCGAAAGTCAATATCCATCACTTTTAAACTTTGGAATGTATTGTGATATTTTACATCCATATTTGTATGACTTGATAGTTGGAGAATCGATGCATGTGAAGGCCTGGTTGTGTTATATGTATGTTGAGGGAAGATATATTTTTATGTGGTTTGACATATAGGTCCCATTTCATTCGTAGACATATGCATACTCATCACTTATCATCATTTTTTTTTTTTTGAAAAGACCATTGTTTGGAAAGGTTGTTGTCTAACCATGAAAGATGCTTGAATTCTTGGGCTCCTTAGAGGAAGAATTCAACCCGGGGCCAGTGATGAGGCTTGATCAGTCAGAGCTTTTGTGTCCCAACGTTTTATTAAAGTATAAAAGAGAGAAAGCTTCTGACATAGACATCAGAAGGGGGCAGAAAGAGTGCCCCCCTACTCATCTTTGGCTGGATGTTATCTAGCTACTAGCAGTCTACTCATTAGAGAAAGGAATGGCAGCAGACCCCTCACCCACAAGATATATGGAGATGACCGTGGCACCAGGTGAGTCATCCTGGGCCATAAAACGATTGATATGAGCAAATGGATAGCTTCATTCACATAGATCAGGAGAGCCATGTATGAGTAAAGCATATTGGTTTGTCAAGTCAGTTCTGAGCCTTTAGGCAGAACCTACTTGAAGATAGAGTCTAGGGTAAATACATAGTACATTCACATAGCTTAAGGCAAACCTTTCCATGAGAAAAATGCCTTGGTCAGCTCAAAGTATGAGAAAAGTGAAGTTCAGGCGGAACCAGGTGTCATTATAGCAACACAGAATTGTAAGAGAAAATCTCTGTTTAAATTTGTATCAAGAAGGGGAAAAAAGATAACAGCTTGTTTCCTCCTGCCTCGGAAGTGACAGATAACAACTGTCTGACACTTGCACCCCATTTCCTCCCTTTGGAGACCCCTGGCCTTCCTGGCTGTTACCCTCTCAGTTTCATTCATTGAGCGTTTTCTGCCTTGTGAAACATTGGGCATAGAAGTATGTGTTTATTTAGGGGTATTTCATCCAATTTCATTTAAATGCATATGTGAATTAGAAAGTTTGACATGCTGTTGCTTTGTATACCGATTGGGAAATGTGAGCCTCCAAGCTTAATTTAGTTTTTCATGTTCATTTTTCTTTTTAGGGGTACAAAGAAAAATAATATGACTGTTAAGATCAGCTTTCGTATTTTTTGCCAAATATGAATTGGGATCACATCGATCAGAGATGAGTCTGTGCATGAAAGCCCTAATAACTAATGCTAATTGACTTCACTACCATGGGATGTTTTCATATCTATTGAGGATTTACTTCATGTATTTCGATTTTAACTTTCTGTCTTACAGCCTTGTTTGTAGATCAAAGCTATTTGAAATTGTCATCTGGTTTCAAATGGCTTGTGAGGTTATTCATGAGTGGTTCATAAAACCGAATGGATTGTACGTAGCCATACTTTGTTGTCATTCTATGAATTTGAAGAATGTCTGAAGAATGTCTGCAGTTATGCCTTAAAGATTCATACAATTGATGTCCAATATTTATCTCAATAGACTTGCTTTCAATTTGTAGTTTCCTATGCGTATGTCTTTCTTTATGGATTTGGGTAGAACTTGTATTGGAACACTGAAAAATCTGTGATATCAACCGTGCTGACCTTTCTGGTGGTCATCATTAAGATTTTCACGCTCTATGGATCCTAGTGGAAACAGGTGCTGTTCATCCTACTTTTGTGAAGATTGAACTCATCGTAGAAAGTGGAATTTGTTGAAATATTTATGGTATAAATAAATCTTGTCTCTATAATTACCCAGAGTCCTGGTGCGTATTTGATTGCTAAGTTATAAAATGTATGAGATAGATGTGATCCATCAATGGCGACTGGATAAGTGGTGGAGAGGTATTTTGGTGATGCAAGAGATTTAAATGATATGATCATAGTATTTATATCCCTTTTATGTGGATAATGGGTCTTGGATCCATGTTTGAAACCTTACAACCTCGTCTTTTGTTATGCATGGGAAGTGTCAAAAATGAAGAAGATGCGGGTAGGTACTTCAAGGGTAAGTATAGGGCTGAGGGCGTGACTATGATGTGGGTTAGGGTTAGGATGTGGATGGGGGTCCGGTTAGGGTAGGGTAAAGGTTAGAGTTCGTGGAACAGCCCTCCAAACTTGTTAGGGTGAGGGGTGAGGTGTGAGGGTTCAGGATGAGGGTGAGGGTAAGGATTCAGGGTGAGGGTTAGGATTCAGGATGAGGGTGAGGATTCAGGGAGAGGGTGAGGGTGAGGGTTCAGGGAGAGGGTGAGGGTGAGGGTTCAGGGTGAGGGCATGGGTGAGGGTAAGGGTTCGGGGTGAGGGTTCAGAGTGAGCGTTCAGGGTGAAGGTGTGGGCCTCACATCTGATACAGGATTGTACTCCAAATATACCCATCCCTTCCCTTGAACAGACCTCTCACTATGGGAGCCCTTGGCAGTGTGGAACCCACCGGCCCCTAAGGCCTCCCAAAGGACGCCTGGGGCCTAGGTGCAAAGGCAATACAGGAGTGGAGCTGAGGCCAGGAAGGCGCCAGTGGCGTCTCCCAACTTCGCAAAGGCTGCTCCTTCCTGGGTAGGAAGCCTAGCAGCGAGGCAAGTCTGGGCAAGGTTCGCCCAGGGCAGAGCAGCCTCGCACCAGGAACTCTGCCAGATCGGGCCTCTGAGCAGAGCTGGAGCTCTGCCATCCTGGAGGCGCACTCGACTCCGCCCAAGCAGGGCTTGCAGCCTAAGGCGGCTGGGCTGCTTCGTCTTCCCCCTAGGAAGCTCGATTCCCGCATGCTGTTCACTCGGCTTCCAGGCGCCGGCTCCCTGCCCCTCCTTACGGTCTAGGATCAGGGGCTGCTTCCCCTGAGCTGGGGCTGTGGGCAGGAGCCCAGACACACAGGTGCAGGACCCAACCACCTGCACACGTCTCTGCTGGAGAGGAGAGCGCTAGGGAACCTACGTGTGTGAGGCAGCTACTGGGCGCCCACGGAGTCAGACTCGAGGTGTGCGGGGCTCCAGAGCCCCGCCAGGGGTCCAAGGAGCCTGGTGCTCACCGTGCGGCGCTGAGTCTGGGCTGTCAAGCAACCGCTGGAGGAGACCTGCACTTGCCCTTCCCTTGCCTCTGACAGAGCTCTCCCTGCTGGAGCCCTTGGCAGTGTGCAACCCACCGGCCCCTAAGCCATCCCCAAGGACGCCTGGTGCAAAGGCAAGGCAGGAGCAGAGCTGAGGCCAGGAAGGCGACAGTGGCATCTCCCAGGCTCAAGGAGCCTGCTCCTTCCATGGCAGGAAGCCTAGCAGCCAGGCAAGTCAGGGCAAGGCTCGGCCAGGGCAGAGCAGCCTCAGACCAGGAACTCTGCCAGATCGGGCCTCTGAGCAGAGCTGGAGATCTGCCATACTGGAGGCGCGCTCAGATCCAGCCAAGCAGGGCTTGAGCCGCACGTGGCTGGGCTGCCTCTTCTTACCTCGAGGAGGCTTGCCACCTTGAATGCTCTTCCTTCGGCTTCCAGGCGCGGAAGCTCTGTGCCTCCTGCAGGTCTTGGCTCAGGGGCTGCTTGCCCTGAGCTGGGGCTGTGGGCGGGAGTCAAGACACGCAGGGGCATACCCCAAACTGCTGCACACTTCTCTGCTGGGGAAGAGAGCGCAAGGGAACGACATGTGAGAGGCAGCTGATCGGCACCCACGGAGTCAGCCTCCAGGTATGCCGGGATGGAGACCCCAGCCAGTGGCCCTGGGAGGTGCGTTTCTTCGTGCGGCGCTGAGTCTCGGCGACCAAGCAACCGCTGGAGGATCCCTGCACTTGCCCTTCCCTTCCCTCTCACAGAGCTAGCCCTGCCTGAGCTCTTGGCAGTATGCAAGCCACCGGCCCCTAAGCATTACCCACGGACGCCTGGGGTCTAGGTTCAAAGGCAAGGCAGATGCGGAGCTGAGGTCAGGAAGGCGCCAGTGGCGTCTCCCAGGCTCACGCAGCCTGCTCCTTCCTGGGCAGGAAGCCTAGCAGCGAGGCAAGTCTGGGCAAGGCTCGCCCAGGGCAGAGCAGCCTCGCGCCAGCAACTCTGCCAGATCGGGCCTCTGAGCAGAGCTGGAGCTCTGCCGTCCTGGAGGCACACTCGGCTCCAGCCAAGTAGGGATTGAGCCAAACGAGGCTGGGCTGCCTCTTCTTCCCTCGAGGAGGCTCGCCTCCCCGCCAGCTCTTCACTCAGCTACCAGGTGGCGGCGCTCTGAGCCTCCTGCAGCTCTTGGCTCAGGGGCTGCTTGCCCTGAGCTGGGGCTGTGGGCGGGAGCCCAGGCACGCAGGGGCAGGCGCCAACCAGCTGCACACGTCTCGGCTGGGGAGGAGAGCGCTAGGGAAGCTACGTGTGTGAGGCACCTGCTGGGCGCCCAGGGAGTCAGCCTCGGGGTGTGCGGGGCAGCAGACCCCAGCCAGGGACCCTGGGAGCCTTTTGCACTCCGTGCGGCGCTGAGTCTGGGCAGCCCAGCAACCGCTGGAGGAGCCCTGCACTAGCCCTTCCCTTCCTTCGCACAGAGCTCTTCCTGCTGGAGCCCTTGGCAGTGTGCAAGCCACCGGCCCCTAAGCCCTCCCAAAGGACGCCTGGGGCCTAGGTGCAAAGGAAAGGCAGGAGCGGAGCTGAGGCCAGGAAGGCGCCAGTGGCGTCTCCCAGCCTCGCGCAGCCGGCTCCTTCCTGGGCAGGAAGCCTAGCAGCGAGGCAAGTCTGGGCAAGGCTCGCCCAGGCCAGAGCAGCCTCGCGCCAGCAACTCTGCCAGATCGGGCCTCTGAGCAGAGCTGGAGCTCTGCCGTCCTGGAGGCGCACTCGGCTCCAGCCAAGTAGGGCTTGAGCCAAACGAGGCTGGACTGCCTCTTCTTCCCTCGAGGAGGCTCGCCTCCCCGCCAGCTGTTCACTCGGCTTCCAGGTGGGGGCGCTCTGCGCCTCCTGCAGGTCTTGGCTCAGGGGCTGCTTGCCCTGAGCTGGGGCTGTGGGCGGGAGCCCAGGCACGCAGGGGCAGGCCCCAGCCAGCTGCACACGTCTCTGCTGGGGAGGAGAGCGCTAGGGAAGCTACGTGTGTGAGTCAGCTGCTGGGCGCCCAGGGAGTCAGCCTCCATGTGGGCGGGGCTGCAGACCCCAGCCAGGGGCCCTGGGAGCCTGGTGCACTCCGTGCGGCGCTGAGTCTGGGCAGCCAAGCAACCGCTGGAGGAGCCCTGCACTAGCCCTTCTCTTCCCTCGCACAGAGCTCTTCCGGCTTGAGCCCTTGGCAGTGTGCAAGCCACTGGCCCCTAAGCCCTCCCAATGGACGCCTGGGGCCTAGGTGCAAGGGCAAGGCAAGAGCGGAGCTGAGGCCAGGAAGGCGCCAGTGGCGTCTCCCAGCCTCGCGCAGCCGGCTCCTTCCTGGGCAGGAAGCCTAGCAGCGAGGCAAGTCTGGGCAAGGCTCGCCCAGGGCAGAGCAGCCTCACGCCAGCAACTCTGCCAGATCGGGCCTCTGAGCAGAGCTGGAGCTCTGCCGTCCTGGAGGGGCACACGGCTCCAGCTAAGTAGGGCTTGAGCCAAACGAGGCTGGGCTGCCTCTTCTTCCTTCCAGGGGGCTCGCCTCCCCGCCAGCTGTTCACTCGGCTTCCAGGTGGGGGCGCTCTGGCCTCCTGCAGGTCTTGGCTCAAGGGCTGCTTGCCCTGAGCTGGGGCTGTGGGCGGGAGCCCAGGCACGCAGGGGCAGGCCCCAACCAGCTGCACACGTTTCTGCTGGGGAGGAGAGCGCTAGGGAAGCTACGTGTGTGAGGCAGCTGCTGGACTCCCAGGGAGTCAGCCTCCGGGTGTGCGGGGCTGCAGACCCCAGCCAGGGGCCCTGGGAGCCTGGTGCACTCCGTTCGGCGCTGAGTCTGGGCGGCCAAGCAACCGCTGGAGGTGCCTTACACTTTCCTTTCCTTCCCTCTCACAGAGCTCTCCCTGCTGGAACCCTTGGCAGTGTGCAAGCCACCGGCTCCTAAGCCCTCCCTAAGGACGCCTGGGGCCTAGGTGCAAAGGCAAAGTAGGAGCGGAAATGAGGCCAGGAAGGCGCCAGTGGCGTCTCCCAGCCTCGCGCAGCCTGCTTCTTCTGGGCAGGAAGCCTTGCAGCGAGGCAAATCTGGGCAAGGCTCGCCCAGGGCAGTGCAGCCTCGCGCCAGCAACTCTGCCAGATCGGGGCTCTGAGCAGAGCTGGAGCTCTGCCGTTCTGGAGGCGCACTCGGCTCCAGCCAAGTAGGGCTTGAGCCAAACGAGGCTGGGCTGCCTCTTCTTCCCTCGAGGAGGCTCACCTACCCGCCAGCTGTTCACTCGGCTTCCAGGTAGGGGCGCTCTGCGCCTCCTGCAGGTCTTGGCTCAGGGGCTGCTTGCCCTGAGCTGAGGCTGTGGGCGGGAGCCCAGGCACGCAGGGGCAGGCCCCAACCGGCTGCACACGTCTCTGCTGGGGAGGAGAGCGCTAGGGAAGCTACGTGTGAGAGGCAGCTGCTGGGCGCCCAGGGAGTCAGCCTCCGTGTGTGCGGGGCTGCAGACCCCAGCCAGGGGCCATGGGAGCCTGGTGCACTCCGTGCAGCGCTGAGTCTGGGCCCCCAAGCAACAGCTGGAGGAGCCCTGCACTAACCCTTCCCTTCCCTCGCACAGAGCTCTTCCTGCTGGAGCCCTAGCCACGGGCCCCTAAGCCCTCCCCAAGGACGCCTGGGGCCTAGGTGCAAAGGCGAGGAAGGAGAGGAGCTGAGGCGAGGAAGGAGCCGGTGGCGTCTCCCAGCCTCGCGCAGCCTGCTCCTTCCTGGGCAGGAAGCCTAGCAGCGAGGCAAGTCTGGGCAAGGCTCGCCCAGGGCAGAGCAGCCTCGCGCCATCAACTCTGCCAGATCGGGCCTCTGAGCAGAGCTGGAGCTCTGCCGTCCTCGAGGCGCTTTCGGCTCCAGCCAAGTAGGGCTTGATCCAAACGAGACTGGGCTGCCTCTTCTTCCCTCGAGGGGGCTCGCCTCCCCGCCAGCTGTTCACTCGGCTTCCAGGTGGGGGCGCTCAGTGACTCGTGCAGGTCTTGGCTCAGGGGCTACTTGCCCTGAGCTGGGGCTGTGGGCGGGAGCCCAGGAACGCAGGGCCTGGCCCCAACCAGCTGCACACGTCTCTGCTGGGTAGGAGAACGCTAGGGAATCTACGTGTGACAGGCAGCTGCTGGGCGCCCAGGGAGTTAGCCTCAGGGTGTGCGGGGCTGCAGACCCCAACCAGGGACCCTGGGAGCCTTTTGCACTCCGTGCGGCGAAGAGTCTGGGCAGACCAGCAACCGCTATAGGAGCCCTGCACTAGCCCTTCCCTTCCCTCGCACAGAGCTCTTCCTACTGGAGCCCTTGGCAGTGTGCAAGCCACCGGCCCCTAAGCGATCTCAAAGGACGCCTGGGGCCTAGGATGCCAGGAAGGCGCCAGTGGCGTCTCCCAGCCTCGCGCAGCCGGCTCCTTCCTGGGCAGGAAGCCTAGCACCGAGGCAAGTCTGGGCAAGGCTCGCCCAGGGCAGAGCAGCCTCGCGCCAGCAACTCTGCCAGATCGGGCCTCTGAGCAGAGCTGGAGCTCTGCCATACTGGAGGCGCACTCGGCTCCAGCCAAGTAGGGCTTGAGCCAAACGAGGCTGGGCTGCCTCTTCTTCCCTCGAGGAGGCTCGCCTCCCCGCCAGCTGTTCACTCGGCTTCCAGGTGGGGGCGCTCTGCGCCTCCTGCAGGTCTTGGCTCAGGGGCTGCTTGCCCTGAGCTGGGGCTGTGGGCGGGTGCCCAGGCACGCAGGTGCAGGCCCCAACCAGCTGCACACGTCTCTGCTGGGGAGCAGAGCGCTAGGGAAGCTACGTGTGTGAGGCAACTGCTGGGCGCCCAGGGAGTCAGCCTCCGGGTGTGCGGGGCTGCAGACCCCAGCCAGGGGCCCTGGGAGCCTGGTGCACTCCGTGTGGCGCTGAGTCTGGGCGGCCAAGCAACCGCTGGAGGTGCCCTGCACTAGCCCTTCCTTTCCTTCGCACAGAGTTCTTCCTGCTGGAGCCCTTGGCAGTGTGCAAGCCACCGGCCCATAAGCCCTCCCAAAGGACGCCTGGGGCCTAGGTGCAAAGGCAGGGAAGGAGGGGAGCTGAGGCCAGGAAGACGCCAGTGGCGTCTCCAGGCCTCGCGCAGCCGGCTCCTTACTGGGCAGGAAGACTAGCAGCGAGGCAAGTCTGGGCAAGGCTCGCCATGGGAAGCGCAGCCTCGCGCCAGCAACTCTGCCAGATCGGGCCTCTGAGCAGAGCTGGAGCTCTGCCGTCCTGGAGGCGCACTCGGCTCCAGCCAAGTAGGGCTTGAGCCAAACGAGGCTGGGCTGCCTCTTTTTCCCTAGAGGAGGCTCGCCTCCCCGCCAGCTGTTCACTCGGCTTCCAGGTGGGGGCGCTCTGCGCCTCCTGCAGGTCTTGGCTCAGGGGCTGCTTGCCCTGAGCTGGGGTTGTGGGCAGGAGCCCAGGCACGCAGGGGCAGGCCCCAACCAGCTGCACACGTCTCTGCTGGGGAGGAGAGCGCTAGGGAAGCTACGTGTGTGAGGCAGCTGCTGGGCGCCCAGGGAGTCAGCCTCCATGTGGGCGGGGCTGCAGACCCCAGCCAGGGGCCCTGGGAGCCTGGTGCACTCCGTGCGGCGCTGAGTCTGGGTGGCCAAGCAACCGCTGGAGGAGCCCTGCACTAGCCCTTCTCTTCCCTCGCACAGAGCTCTTCCTGCTGGAGCCCTTGGCAGTGTGCAAGCCACTGGCCCCTAAGCCCTCCCAATGGACGCCTGGGGCCTAGGTGCAAGGGCAAGGCAAGAGCGGAGCTGAGGCCAGGAAGGCGCCAGTGGCGTCTCCCAGCCTCGCGCAGCCGGCTCTTTCCTGGGCAGGAAGCCTAGCTGCGAGGCAATTCTGGGCAAGGCTCGCCTAGGGCAGAGCAGCCTCACGCCAGCAACTCTGCCAGATCGGGCCTCTGAGCAGAGCTGGAGCTCTGCCGTCCTGGAGGCGCACTCGGCTCCAGCCAAGTAGGGATTGAGCCAAACGAAGCTGGGCTGCCTCTTCTTCCCTCGAGGAGGCTCGCCTCCCCGCCAACTGTTCACTCGGCTTCCAGGTGGGGGCGCTCAGCGACTCATGCAGGTCTTCGCTCAGGGGCTGCTTGCCCTGAACTGGGGCTGTGGGCGGGAGCCCAGCCACGCAGGGGCAGGCCCCAACCAGCTGCACACGTCTCTGCTGGGGAGGAGAGCGCTAGGGAAGCTACGTGTGTGAGGCAGCTGCTGGGCGCCCAGGAGGTCAGCCTCCGGGTGTGCGGGGCTGCAGAGAAGAGCCAAGGGCCCTGGGAGGCTGGTGCACTCCGTTCGGCGCTGACTCTGGGCCGCCAAGCAACCGCTGGAGGAGCCCTGCACTGCCCTTCTCTTCCCTCGCACAGAGCTCTTCCTGCAAGAGCCCTTGGCAGTTTGCAAGCCACCGGCCGCTAAGCCCTCCCTAAGGACTCCTGGGGCCTAGGTGCAAAGGCAAGGCAGGAGCGGAGCTGAGGCCAGGAAGGAGCCAGTGGCGTCTCCCAGCCTCGCGCAGCCTGCTTCATCCGGGCAGGAAGCCTAGCAGCGAGGCAAGTCTGGGCAAGGCTCGCCCAGGGCAGAGCAGCCTCGTTCCAGCAACTCTGCCAGATCGGGCCTCTGAGCAGAGCTGGAGCTCTGCCGTCCTGGAGGCGCACTCGGCTCCAGCCAAGTAGGGCTTGAGCCAAACGAGGCTGGGCTGTCTCTTCTTCCCTCGAGGAGGCTCGCCTCCCCGCCAGCTGTTCACTCGGCTTCCAGGTGGGGGCGCTCTGGGCCTCCTACAATTCTTGGCCCAGGAGCTCCTTACCCTGAGCTGGGGCTGTGGGCAGGAGCCCAGGCACGCAGGGGCAGGACCGAACCACCTGCACACATCTCTGCTGGGGAGGAGAGCGCTAGGGAAGCTACGTGTGTGAGTCAGCTGCTGGGTGCCCACGGAGTCAGCCTCCGGGTGTGCGGGGCTGCAGACCCCAGCCAGGGACCCAGGGAGCCTTTTGCACTCCGTGCGGCGAAGAGTCTGGGCAGCCCAGCAACCGCTGGATGAGCCCTACACTAGCCCTTCCCTTCCCTCGCACAGAGTTCTTCCTACTGGAGCCCTTGGCGGTGTGCAAGCCACCGGCCCCTAAACGCTCCCAAAGCACGCCTGGGGCCTAGGAGGCCAGGAAGGCGCCAGTGGCGTCTCCCAGCCTCGAGCAGCCGGCTCCTTCCTGGGCAGGAAGCCTAGCAGCGAGGCAAGTCTGGGCAAGGCTCGCCCAGGGCAGAGCAGCCTCGCGCCATCAACTCTGCCAGATCGGGCCTCTGAGCAGAGCTGGAGCTCTGCCGTCCTGGAGGCGCACTCGGCTCCAGCCAAGTAGGGCTTGAGCCAAACGAGGCTGGGCTGCCTCTTCTTCCCTGGAGGAGGCTCGCCTCCCCGCCAGGTGTTCACTCGGCTTCCAGGTGGGGGCGCTCTGCGCCTCCTGCAGGTCTTGGCTCAGGGGCTGCTTGCCCTGAGCTGAGGCTGTGGGCGGGTGCCCAGGCACGCAGGTGCAGGCCCCAACCAGCTGCACACGTCTCTGCTGGGGAGCAGAGCGCTAGGGAAGCTACGTGTGTGAGGCAGCTGCTGGGCGCCCAGGGAGTCAGCCTCCGGGTGTGCGGGGCTGCAGACCCCAGCCAGGGGCCCTGGGAGCCTGGTGCACTCCGTTTGGCGCTGAGTCCTGGCGGCCAAGCAACCGCTGGAGGAGCCCTGCACTGCCCTTCTTTTTCCTCGCACAGAGCTGTTCCTGCTTGAGCCCTTGGCAGTGTGCAAGTCACCGGCCCCTAACCCCTCCCAAAGGACGCCTGGGGCCTAGGTGCAAAGGCAAGGCAGGAGCAGAGCTGAGGCCAGGAAGGCGCAGTGGCGTCTCCCAGCCTCGTGCAGCCTGCTTCTTCCTGGGCAGGAAGTCTATCAGCGAGGCAAGTATGGGCAAGGCTCGCCCAGGGCAGAGCAGCCTCGGGCCAGCAACTCTTCCAGATCGGGCCTCTGAGCAGAGCTGAAGCTCTGCCGTCCTGGAGGCGCACTTGGCTCCAGCCAAGTAGGACTTGAGCCAAAAGAGGCTGGGCTGCCTCTTCTTCCCTCGAGGAGGCTCGCCTCCCCGCCAGCTCTTCACACGGCTTCCAGGTGGGGGCGCTCTGCGCCTCCTGCAGTTCTTGGCTCAGGGGCTTCTTGCCCTGAGCTGGGGCAGTGGGCGGGAGCCCAGGCAAGCAGGGGCAGGCCCCAACCAGCTGCACACGTCTCTGCTGGGGAGGAGAGCGCTAGGGAAGCTACGTGTGTGAGGCAGCTGCTGGGCGCCCATGGAGTCAGCCTCCGTGTGTGCGGGGCTGCAGACAAGAGCCACGGTCCCTGGGAGGCTGGTGCACTCCGTGCGGCGCTGAGTCTGGGCGGCCAAGCAACCGCTGGAGGTGCCCTGCACTTGCCTTTCATTCCCTCTCACAGAGCTCTCCCTGCTGGAACCCTTGGCAGTGTGCAAGCCACCGGCCCCTAAGCCCTCCCTAAGGACGCCTGGGGCCTAGGTGCAAAGGCGAGGGGAGAGCGGAGCTGAGGACAGGAAAGCGCCAGTGAGGACTCCCAGCCTCGCGCAGCCTGCTCCTTCCTGGGCAGGAAGCCTAGCAGCGAGGCACGTCTGGGCAAGGCTCGCCCAGGACAGAGCAGCCTCGCGCCAGCAAGTCTGCCAGATCGGGCCTCTGAGCCGAGCTGGAGCTCTGCCGTCCTGGAGGCGCACTCGGCTCCAGCCAAGTAGGACTTGGGCCAAAAGAGGCTGGGCTGCCTCTTCTTCCCTCGAGGAGGCTCGCTTCCCCGCCAGCTGTTCCCTCGGCTTCCAGGTGGGGGCGCTCGGGGCCTCCTACAGTTCTTGGCTCAGGGGCTGCTTGCCCTGAGCTGGGACTGTGGGCGGGAGCCCAGGAACGCAGGGGCAGGACCCAACCAGCTGCACATGTCTCTGCTGGGGAGGACAGCGCTAGGGAAACTACGTGTGAGAGGCAGCTGCTGGGCGCCCAGGGAGTCAGCCTCCGTGTGTGCGGGGTTGCAGACCCCAGCCAGGGGCCCTGGGAGCCTGGTGCACTCCGTGCGGGGCTGAGTCTGGGCGTCCAAGCAACCGCTGGAGGAGCCCTGCACTGCCCTTCTATTCCCTCGCAGAGAGCTCTTCCTGCTTGAGCCCTTGGCAGTGTGCAAGCCACCGGCCCCTAAGCCCTCCCACAGGACTAATGGGGCCTTGGTGCAAAGGCAAGGCAGGAGTGGAGCTGAGGCCAGGAAGGCGCCAGTGGCGTCTCCCAGGCTCGCGAAGCCTGCTTCTTCCGGGCAGGAAGCCTAGCAGCGAGGCAAGTCTGGGCAAGGCTCGCCCAGGGCAGAGCAGCCTCGCGCCAGCAACTCTGCCAGATCGGGCCTCTGAGCAGAGCTGGAGCTCTGCCGTCCTGGAGGCGCACTCGGCTCCAGCCAAGTAGGCCTTGAGCCAAACGAGGCTGGGCTGCCTCTTCTTCCCTCGAGGAGGCTCGCCTCCCCGCCAGCTCTTCACTCGGCTACCAGATGAGGGCGCTCTGCGCCTCCTGCAGGTCTTGGCTCAGGGGCTGCTTGTCCTGAGCTGGGGCTGTGGGCGGGTGCCCTGGCACTCAGGGGCAGGACCCAACCAGCTGCACACGTCTCTGCTGGGGAGGAGAGCGCTAGGGAAGCTACGTGTGTGAGGCAGCTGCTGGGCGCCCAGCGAGTCAGCCTCTGGGTGTGCGGGGCTGCAGACAAGAGCCACGGGCCCTGGGAGGCTGGTGCACTCCGTTCGGCGCTGAGTCTGGGCGGCCAAGCAACCGCTGGAGGTGCCCTGCACTTGCCTTTCCTTCCCTCTCACAGAGCTCTCCCTGCTGGAACCCTTGGCAGTGTGCAAGCCACCGGCCCCTAAGCCCTCCCTAAGGACGCCTGGGGCCTAGGTGCAAAGGCAAGGCAGGAGCAGAGCTGAGGCCAGGAAGGGGCCAATGGCGTCTCCCAGCCTCGCGCAGCCTGCTTCTTCTGGGCAGGAAGCCTAGCAGCGAGGCTAGTCTGGGAAAGGCTCGCCCAGGGCAGAGCAGCCTCGCCAGCAACTCTGCCTTATCGGGCCTCTGAGCAGAGATGGAGCTCTGCCGTCCTGGAGGCGCACTCGGCTCCAGCCAAGTAGGGCTTGAGCCAAACGAGGCTGGGCTGCCTCTTCTTCCCTCGAGGGGGCTCGCCTCCCCGCCAGCTGTTCATTCGGCTTCCAGGTGGGGAGGCTCAGCGACTCGTGAAGGTCTTCGCTCAGGGGCTCCTTGCCCTGAGCTGGGGCTGTGGGCGGGAGCCCAGGCACTCAGGGGCAGGATCCAACCAGCTGCACACGTCTCTGCTGGGGAGGAGAGCGCTAGGGAAGCTACGTGTGTGAGGCAGCTGCTGAGCGCCCAGGGAGTCAGCCTCCGGGTGTGCGGGGCTGGAGACCCCAGCCAGGGGCCTTGGGAGCCTGGTGCACTCCGTTTGGCGCTGAGTCTGGGCGGCCAAGCAACCGCTGGAGGTGCCCTGCACTAGCCCTTCCTTTCCCTGGCACAGAGCTCTTCCTCCTGGAGCCCTTGGCAGTGTGCAAGACACCGGCCCCTAAGCCCTTCCAAAGGAAGCCAGGGGCCTAGGTTCAAAGGCAAGGCAGGAGGGGAGCTGAGGCCAGGAAGGCACCAGTGGCGTCTCCCAGCCTCGCGCAGCCGGCTCCTTCCTGGGCAGGAAGCCTAGAAGCGAGGCAAGTCTGGGCAAGGCTCGTCCAGGGCAGAGCAGCCTCGCGCCACCAACTCTGCCAGATCGGGCCTCTGAGCAGAGCTGGAGCTCTGCCGACCTGGAGGCGGACTCGGCTCCAGCCAAGTAGGGCTTGAGCCAAACGAGGCTGGGCTGCCTCTTCTTCCCTCGAGGAGGCTCGCCTCCCCGCCAGCTGTTCACCCGGGTTCCAGGTGGGGGCGCTCTGGGTCTCCTACAATTCATGGCTCAGGGGCTCCTTACCCTGAGCTGGGGCTGTGGACGGGAGCCCAGGCACGCAGGGGCAGGCCCCAACCAGCTGCCCAGGTCTTTGCTGGGGAGGAGAGCGCTAGGGAAGCTACATGTGTGAGGCAGCTGCTGGGTGCCCATGGAGTCAGCCTCCCGGTGTGCGGGGCTGCAGACCCCAGCCAGGGGCCCTGGGAGGCTGGTGCACTCCGTTCGGCACTGAGTCTGGGCGGCCAAGCAACCGCTGGAGGTGCCCTGCACTTGCCTTTCCTTCCCTCTCACAGAGCTCTCCCTGCTGGAACCCTTGGCAATGTGCAAGCCACCGGCTCCTAAGCCCTCCCAAAGGACGCCTGGGGCCTAAGTGCAAAGGCAAGGCAGGAGCAGAAATGAGGCCAGGAAGGCGCCAGTGGCGTCTCCCAGCCTCGCGCAGCAGGATCCTTCCGGGCAGGAACCCGAGCAGCGAGGCAAGTCTGGGCAAGGCTCGCCCAGGGCAGAGCAGCCTCGCGCCAGCAACTCTGCCAGATCGGGCCTCTGAGCCGAGCTGGAGCTCTGCCGTCCTGGTGGCGCACTCGGTTCCAGCCAAGTAGGGCTTGAGCCAAACGAGGCTGGGCTGCCTCTTCTTCCCTCGAGGAGGCTCGCCTCCCCGCCAGCTGTTCACTCGGCTTCCAGGTGGGGGCGCTCAGCGACTCATGCAGGTCTTCGCTCAGGGGCTGCTTGCCCTGAGCTGGGGCTGTGGGCGGGAGCCCAGGCACCCAGGGGCAGGCCCCCACCAGCTGCACACGTCTCTGCTGGGGAGGACAGCGCTAGGGAAGCTACGTGTGTGAGGCAGCTGCTGGGCGCCCAGGGAGTCAGCCTCCGGGTGTGCGGGGCTGCAGACCCCAGCCAGGGGCCCTGGGAGCCTGGTGCACTCCGTGCAGCTCTGAGTCTGTGCGGCCAAGCAACCTCTGGCGAAGCCCTGCACTAGCCCTTCTTTTCCCTGGCACAGAGTTCTTCCTGCTGAAGCCCTTGGCAGTGTGCAAGCCACCGGCCCGTAAGCCCTCCCAAAGGACGCCTGGGGCCTAGGTGCAAATGCGAGGGGGGATCGGAGCTGAGGACAGGAAGGCGCCAGTGGGGACTCCCAGCCTCGCGCAGCCTGCTCCTTCCTGGGCAGGAAGCTTAGCAGAGAGGCAAGTCTGGGCAAGGCTCGCCCAGGGCAGAGCAGCCTCGCGCCAGCAACTCTGCCAGATCGGGCCTCTGAGCAGAGCTGGAGCTCTGCCGTCCTGGAGGCGCACTCGGCTCCAGCCAAGTAGGACTTGAGCCAAAAGAGGCTGGGCTGCCTCTTCTTCCCTCGAGGAGGCTCGCCTCCCCGCCAGCTGTTCCCTCGGCTTCCAGGTGGGGGCGCTCTGGGCCTCCTACAGTTCTTGGCTCAGGGGCTCCTTACCCTGAGCTGGGGCTGTGGGCGGGAGCCCAGGCACGCAGGGGCAGGGCCCAACCAGCTGCACATGTCTCTGCTGGGGAGGACAGCGCTAGGGAAGATACGTGTGAGAGGCAGCTGCTTGGCGTCCAGGGAGTCAGCCTCCGTGTGTGCGGGGTTGCAGACCCCAGCCAGGGGCCCTGGGAGGCTGCTGCACTCCGTGCGGGGCTGAGTCTGGGCGGCCAAGCAACCGCTGGAGGAGCCCTGCACTGCCCTTCTATTCCCTCGCAGAGAGCTCTTCCTGCTTGAGCCCTTGGCAGTGTGCAAGCCACCGGCCCCTAAGCCCTCCCAAAGGACTAATGGGGCCTAGGTGCAAAGGCAAGGCAGGAGTGGAGCTGAGGCCAGGAAGGCGCCAGGGGCGTCTCCCAGGCTCACGCAGCCTGCTTCTTCCGGGCAGGAAGCCTAGCAGCGAGGCAAGTCTGGGCAAGGTTCGCCCAGGGCAGAGCAGCCTCGCGCCAGCAACTCTGCCAGATCGGGCCTCTGAGCAGAGCCGGAGCTCTGCCGTCCTGGAGGCGCACTCGGCTCCAGCCAAGTAGGCCTTGAGCCAAACGAGGCTGGGCTGCCTCTTCTTCCCTCGAGGAGGCTCGCCTCCCCGCCAGCTCTTCACTCGGCTACCAGATGAGGGCGCTCTGCGCCTCCTGCAGGTCTTGGCTCAGGGGCTGCTTGTCCTGAGCTGGGGCTGTGGGCGGGTGCCCTGGCACTCAGGGGCAGGCCCCCACCAGCTGCACACGTCTCTGCTGGGGAGGAGAGCGCTAGGGAAGCTACGTGTGTGAGGCAGCTGCTGGGCGCCCAGCGAGTCAGCCTCCGGGTGTGCGGGGCTGCAGACAAGAGCCACGGGCCCTGGGAGGCTGGTGCACTCCGTTCGGCGCTGAGTCTGGGCGGCCAAGCAACCGCTGGAGGTGCCCTGCACTTGCCTTTCCTTCCCTCTCACAGAGCTCTCCCTGCTGGAACCCTTGGCAGTGTGCAAGCCACCGGCCCCTAAGCCCTCCCTAAGGACGCCTGGGGCCTAGGTGCAAAGGCAAGGCAGGAGCAGAGCTGAGGCCAGGAAGGGGCCAATGGCGTCTCCCAGCCTCGCGCAGCCTGCTTCTTCCGGGCAGGAAGCCTAGCAGCGAGGCTAGTCTGGGAAAGGCTCGCCCAGGGCAGAGCAGCCTCGCCAGCAACTCTGCCTTATCGGGCCTCTGAGCAGAGATGGAGCTCTGCCGTCCTGGAGGCGCACTCGGCTCCAGCCAAGTAGGGCTTGAGCCAAACGAGGCTGGGCTGCCTCTTCTTCCCTCGAGGGGGCTCGCCTCCCCGCCAGCTGTTCATTCGGCTTCCAGGTGGGGAGGCTCAGCGACTCGTGAAGGTCTTCGCTCAGGGGCTGCTTGCCCTGAGCTGGGGCTGTGGGCGGGAGCCCAGGCACTCAGGGGCAGGCCCCAACCAGCTGCACACGTCTCTGCTGGGGAGGAGAGCGCTAGGGAAGCTACGTGTGTGAGGCAGCTGCTGAGCGCCCAGGGAGTCAGCCTCCGGGTGTGCGGGGCTGGAGACCCCAGCCAGGGGCCCTGGGAGCCTGGTGCACTCCGTTTGGCGCTGAGTCTGGGCGGCCAAGCAACCGCTGGAGGTGCCCTGCACTAGCCCTTCCTTTCCCTGGCACAGAGCTCTTCCTCCTGGAGCCCTTGGCAGTGTGCAAGACACCGGCCCCTAAGCCCTTCCAAAGGAAGCCAGGGGCCTAGGTTCAAAGGCAAGGCAGGAGCGGAGCTGCGGCCAGGAAGGCGCCAGTGGCGTTTCCCAGCCTCGCGCAGCCGGCTCCTTCCTGGGCAGGAAGCCTAGAAGCGAGGCAAGTCTGGGCAAGGCTCGCCCAGGGCAGAGCAGCCTCGCGCCACCAACTCTGCCAGATCGGGCCTCTGAGCAGAGCTGGAGCTCTGCCGACCTTGAGGCGCACTCGGCTCCAGCCAAGTAGGGCTTGAGCCAAACGAGGCTGGGCTGGCTCTTCTTCCCTCGAGGAGGCTCGCCTCCCCGCCAGCTGTTCACCCGGCTTCCAGGTGGGGTCGCTCTGGGCCTCCTACAATTCATGGCTCAGGGGCTCCTTACCCTGAGCTGGGGCTGTGGACGGGAGCCCAGGCACGCAGGGGCAGGCCCCAACCAGCTGCACAGGTCTTTGCTGGGAGGAGAGCGCTAGGGAAGCTACATGTGTGAGGCAGCTCCTGGGTGCCCATGGAGTCAGCCTCCCGGTGTGCGGGGCTGCAGACCCCAGCCAGGGGCCCTGGGAGGCTGGTGCACTTCGTTCGGCACTGAGTCTGGGCGGCCAAGCAACCGCTGGAGGTGCCCTGCACTTGCCTTTCCTTCCCTCTCACAGAGCTCTCCCTGCTGGAACCCTTGGCAATGTGCAAGCCACCGGCTCCTAAGCCCTCCCAAAGGACGCCTGGGGCCTAAGTGCAAAGGCAAGGCAGGAGCGGAAATGAGGCCAGGAAGGCGCCAGTGGCGTCTCCCAGCCTCGCGCAGCAGGCTCCTTCCTGGGCAGGAACCCGAGCAGCGAGGCAAGTCTGGGCAAGGCTCGCCCAGGGCAGAGCAGCCTCGCGCCAGCAACTCTGCCAGATCGGGCCTCTGAGCAGAGCTGGAGCTCTGCCGTCCTGGAGGCGCACTCGGCTCCAGCCAAGTAGGACTTGAGCCAAAAGAGGCTGGGCTGCCTCTTCTTCCCTCGAGGAGGCTCGCCTCCCCGCCAGCTGTTCCCTCGGCTTCCAGGTGGGGGCGCTCTGGGCCTCCTACAGTTCTTGGCTCAGGGGCTCCTTACCCTGAGCTGGGGCTGTGGGCGGGAGCCCAGGCACGCAGGGGCAGGGCCCAACCAGCTGCACATGTCTCTGCTGGGGAGGACAGCGCTAGGGAATATACGTGTGAGAGGCAGCTGCTTGGCGTCCAGGGAGTCAGCCTCCGTTTGTGCGGGGTTGCAGACCCCAGCCAGGGGCCCTGGGAGGCTGCTGCACTCCGTGCGGGGCTGAGTCTGGGCGGCCAAGCAACCGCTGGAGGAGCCCTGCACTGCCCTTCTATTCCCTCGCAGAGAGCTCTTCCTGCTTGAGCCCTTGGCAGTGTGCAAGCCACCGGCCCCTAAGCCCTCCCAAAGGACTAATGGGGCCTAGGTGCAAAGGCAAGGCAGGAGTGCAGCTGAGGCCAGGAAGGCGCCAGGGGCGTCTCCCAGGCTCGCGAAGCCTGCTTCTTCCGGGCAGGAAGCCTAGCAGAGAGGCAAGTCTGGGCAAGGCTCGCCCAGGGCAGAGCAGCCTCGCGCCAGCAACTCTGCCAGATCGGGCCTCTGAGCAGAGCTGGAGCTCTGCCGTCCTGGAGGCGCACTCGGCTCCAGCCAAGTAGGCCTTGAGCCAAACGAGGCTGGGCTGCCTCTTCTTCCCTCAAGGAGGCTCGCCTCCCCGCCAGTTCTTCACTCGGCTACCAGGTGAGAGCGCTCGGCGCCTCCTGCAGGTCTTGGCTCACGGGCTGCTTGTCCTGAGCTGGGGCTGTGGGGGGGTGCCCAGGCACTCAGGGGCAGGACCCAACCAGCTGCACACGTCTCTGCTGGGGAGGAGAGCGCTAGGGAAGCTACGTGTGTGAGGCAGCTGCTGGGCGCCCAGCGAGTCAGCCTCCGGGTGTGCGGGGCTGCAGACAAGAGCCACGGGCCCTGGGAGGCTGGTGCACTACGTGCGGGGTTGAGTCTGGGCGGCCAAGCAACCACTGGAGGAGCCCTGCACTTGCCTTTCCTTCCCTCTCACAGAGCTCTCCCTGCTGGAACCCTTGGCAGTGTGCAAGCCACCAGCCTCTAAGCCCTCCCTAAGGACCTGGGGCCTAGGTGCAAAGGCAAGGCAGTAGCAGAGCTGAGGCCAGGAAGGGGCCAATGGCATCTCCCAGCCTCGCGCAGCCTGCTTCTTCCGGGCAGGAAGCCTAGCAGCGAGGAAAGTCTGGGCAAGGCTCGCCCAGGGCAGAGCAGCCTCGCGCCAGCAACTCTGCCAGATAGGGCCTCTGGGCAGAGCTGGAGCTCTGCCATCCTGGAGGCGCACTTGGCTCCAGCCAAGTAGGACTTGGGCCAAAAGAGGCTGGGCTGCCTCTTCTTCCCTCGAGGAGGCT
Source organism: Ovis canadensis (assembly GCF_042477335.2). NCBI lineage: Eukaryota > Metazoa > Chordata > Mammalia > Artiodactyla > Bovidae > Ovis > Ovis canadensis. The sequence continues at coordinate 923,616 of NC_091262.1, read as the reverse complement.
CGCCTCCCCACCAGCTCTTCACTCGTCTTCCAGATGGGGGCGCTCTGCGCCTCCTGCACGTCTTGGCTCAGGGGCTGTTTGCCCTGAGCTGGGACTGTGGGCGGGAGCCCAGGCACGCAGGGGCAGGACCCAACCAGCTGCACATGTCTCTGCTGGGGAGGACAGCGCTAGGGAAGCTACGTGTGAGAGGCAGCTGCTGGGCGCCCAGGGAGTCAGCCTCCGTGTGTGCGGGGTTGCAGACCCCAGCCAGGGGCCCTGGGAGCCTGGTGCACTCCATGCGGGGCTGAGTCTGGGTGGCCAAGCAACCACTGGAGGAGCCCTGCACTGCCCTTCTATTCCCTCGCAGAGAGCTCTTCCTGTTTGAGCCCTTGGCAGTATACAAGCCACCGGCCCCTAAGCCCTCCCAAAGGACTAATGGGGCCTAGGTGCAAAGGCAAGGCAGGAGTGCATCTGAGGCCAGGAAGGCGCCAGTGGCGTCTCCCAGGCTCGCGAAGCCTGCTTCTTCCGGGCAGGAAGCCTAGCAGCGAGGCAAGTCTGGGCAAGGCTCGCCCAGGGCAGAGCAGCCTCGCGCCAGCAACTCTGCCAGATCGGGCCTCTGAGCAGAGCTGGAGCTCTGCCGTCCTGGAGGCGCACTCGGCTCCAGCCAAGTAGGCCTTGAGCCAAACGAGGCTGGGCTGCCTCTTCTTCCCTCGAGGAGGCTCGCCTCCCCGCCAGCTCTTCACTCGGCTACCAGGTGAGGGCGCTCTGCGCTTCCTGCAGGTCTTGGCTCAGGGGCTGCTTGTCCTGAGCTGGGGCTGTGGGCGGGTGCCCTGGCACTCAGGGGCAGGACCCAACCAGCTGCACACGTCTCTGCTGGGGAGGAGAGCGCTAGGGAAGCTACGTGTGTGAGGCAGCTGCTGGGCGACCAGCGAGTCAGCCTCCGGGTGTGCGGGGCTGCAGACAAGAGCCACGGGCCCTGGGAGGCTGATGCACTCCGTGAGGCGCTGAGTCTGGGCGGCCAAGCAACCGCTGGAGGTGCCCTGCACTTGCCTTTCCTTCCCTCTCACAGAGCTCTCCCTGCTGGAACCCTTGGCAGTGTGCAAGCCACCGGGCCCTAAGCCCTCCCTAAGGACGCCTGGGGCCTAGGTGCAAAGGCAAGGCAGGAGCAGAGCTGAGGCCAGGAAGGGGCCAATGGCGTCTCCCAGCCTCGCGCAGCCTGCTTCTTCCGGGCAGGAAGCCTAGCAGCGAGGCTAGTCTGTGAAAGGCTCGCCCAGGGCAGAGCAGCCTCGCCAGCAACTCTGCCTTATCGGGCCTCTGAGCAGAGATGGAGCTCTGCCGTCCTGGAGGCGCACTCGGCTCCAGCCAAGTAGGGCTTGAGCCAAACGAGGCTGGGCTGCCTCTTCTTCCCTCTAGGAGGCTCACCTCCCCGCCAGCTGTTCACTCGGCTTCCAGGTGGGGGCGCTCTGCGCCTCCTACAGGTCTTGGCTCAGGGGCTGCTTGCCCTGAGCTGGGGCTGTGGGCGGGAGCCCAGGCACGCAGGGGCAGTCCCCAACCAGCTGCACACGTCTCTGCTGGGGAGGAGAGCGCTAGGGAAGCTACGTGTGTGAGGCAGCTGCTGGGGGCCCAGGGAGTCAGCCTCCGGGTGTGCGGGGTTGCAGACCCCAGCCAGGGGCTCTGGAAGCCTGGTGCACTTCGTGCGGCGCTGAGTCTGGGCGGCCAAGCAACCGCTGGAGGTGCCCTGCACTGCCCTTCTCTTTCCTCGCACAGAGCTCTTCCTGCTTGAGCCCTTGGCATTGTGCAAGCCACCGGCCCCTAACCCCTCCCAAAGGACGCCTGGGGCCTAGGTGCAAAGGCGAGGGGAGAGCGGAGCTGAGAACAGGAAAGCGCCAGTGAGGACTCCCAGCCTCGCGCAGCCTGCTCCTTCCTGGGCATGAAGCCTCGCAGAGAGGCAAGTCTGGGCAAGGCTCGCCCAGGGCAGAGCAGCCTCGCGCCAGCAACTCTGCCAGATCGGGCCTCTGAGCAGAGCTGGAGCTCTGCCGTCCTGGAGGCGCACTCGGCTCCAGCCAAGTAGGACTTGGGCCAAAAGAGGCTGGGCTGCCTCTTCTTCCCTCGAGGAGGCTCGCTTCCCCGCCAGCTGTTCCCTCGGCTTCCAGGTGGGGGCGCTCGGGGCCTCCTACAGTTCTTGGCTCAGGGGCTGCTTGCCCTGAGCTGGGACTGTGGGCGGGAGCCCAGGCACGCAGGGGCAGGACCCAACCAGCTGCACATGTCTCTGCTGGGGAGGACAGCGCTAGGGAAGCTACGTGTGAGAGGCAGCTGCTGGGCGCCCAGGGAGTCAGCCTCCGTGTGTGCGGGGTTGCAGACCCCAGCCAGGGGCCCTGGGAGCCTGGTGCACTCCGTGCGGGGCTGAGTCTGGGCGTCCAAGCAACCACTGGAGGAGCCCTGCACTGCCCTTCTATTCCCTCGCAGAGAGCTCTTCCTGCTTGAGCCCTTGGCAGTGTGCAAGCCACCGGCCCCTAAGCCCTCCCACAGGACTAATGGGGCCTAGGTGCAAAGGCAAGGCAGGAGTGGAGCTGAGGCCAGGAAGGCGCCAGTGGCGTCTCCCAGGCTCGCGAAGCCTGCATCTTCCGGGCAGGAAGCCTAGCAGCGAGGCAAGTCTGGGCAAGGCTCGCCCAGGGCAGAGCAGCCTCGCGCCAGCAACTCTGCCAGATCGGGCCTCTGAGCAGAGCTGGAGTTCTGCCGTCCTGGAGGCGCACTCGGCTCCAGCCAAGTAGGCCTTGAGCCAAACGAGGCTGGGCTGCCTCTTCTTCCCTCGAGGAGGCTCGCCTCCCCGCCAGCTCTTCACTCGGCTACCAGATGAGGGCACTCTGCGCCTCCTGCAGGTCTTGGCTCAGGGGCTGCTTGTCCTGAGCTGGGGCTGTGGGCGGGTGCCCTGGCACTCAGGGGCAGGACCCAACCAGCTGCACACGTCTCTGCTGGGGAGGAGAGCGCTAGGGAAGCTACGTGTGTGAGGCAGCTGCTGGGCGCCCAGCGAGTCAGCCTCTGGGTGTGCGGGGCTGCAGACAAGAGCCACGGGCCCTGGGAGGCTGGTGCACTCCGTTCGGCGCTGAGTCTGGGCGGCCAAGCAACCGCTGGAGGTGCCCTGCACTTGCCTTTCCTTCCCTCTCACAGAGCTCTCCCTGCTGGAACCCTTGGCAGTGTGCAAGCCACCGGCCCCTAAGCCCTCCCTAAGGACGCCTGGGGCCTAGGTGCAAAGGCAAGGCAGGAGCAGAGCTGAGGCCAGGAAGGGGCCAATGGCGTCTCCCAGCCTCGCGCAGCCTGCTTCTTCTGGGCAGGAAGCCTAGCAGCGAGGCTAGTCTGGGAAAGGCTCGCCCAGGGCAGAGCAGCCTCGCCAGCAACTCTGCCTTATCGGGCCTCTGAGCAGAGATGGAGCTCTGACGTCCTGGAGGCGCACTCGGCTCCAGCCAAGTAGGGCTTGAGCCAAACGAGGCTGGGCTGCCTCTTCTTCCCTCGAGGGGGCTCGCCTCCCCGCCAGCTGTTCATTCGGCTTCCAGGTGGGGAGGCTCAGCGACTCGTGAAGGTCTTCGCTCAGGGGCTGCTTGCCCTGAGCTGTGGCTGTGGGCGGGAGCCCAGGCACTCAGGGGCAGGCCCCAACCAGCTGCACACGTCTCTGCTGGGGAGGAGAGCGCTAGGGAAGCTACGTGTGTGAGGCAGCTGCTGAGCGCCCAGGGAGTCAGCCTCCGGGTGTGCGGGGCTGGAGACCCCAGCCAGGGGCCCTGGGAGCCTGGTGCACTCCGTTTGGCGCTGAGTCTGGGCGGCCAAGCAACCGCTGGAGGTGCCCTGCACTAGCCCTTCCTTTCCCTGGCACAGAGCTCTTCCTCCTGGAGCCCTTGGCAGTGTGCAAGACACCGGCCCCTAAGCCCTTCCAAAGGAAGCCAGGGGCCTAGGTTCAAAGGCAAGGCAGGAGCGGAGCTGCGGCCAGGAAGGCGCCAGTAGCGTTTCCCAGCCTCGCGCAGCCGGCTCCTTCCTGGGCAGGAAGCCTAGAAGCGAGGCAAGTCTGGGCAAGGCTCGCCCAGGGCAGAGCAGCCTCGCGCCAGCAACTCTGCCAGATCGGGCCTCTGAGCAGAGCTGGAGCTCTGCCGACCTGGAGGCGCACTCGGCTCCAGCCAAGTAGGGCTTGAGCCAAACGAGGCTGGGCTGCCTCTTCTTCCCTCGAGGAGGCTCGCCTCCCCGCCAGCTGTTCACCCGGGTTCCAGGTGGGGGCGCTCTGGGCCTCCTACAATTCATGGCTCAGGGGCTCCTTACCCTGAGCTGGGGCTGTGGACGGGAGCCCAGGCACGCAGGGGCAGGCCCCAACCAGCTGCACACGTCTCTGCTGGGGAGGAGAGCGCTAGGGAAGCTACGTGTGTGAGGCAGCTGCTGGGTGCCCATGGAGTCAGCCTCCCGGTGTGCGGGGCTGCAGACCCCAGCCAGGGGCCCTCGGAGGCTGGTGCACTCCGTTCGGCACTGAGTCTGGGCGGCCAAGCAACCGCTGGAGGTGCCCTGCACTTGCCTTTCCTTCCCTCTCACAGAGCTCTCCCTGCTGGAACCCTTGGCAATGTGCAAGCCACCGGCTCCTAAGCCCTCCCAAAGGACGCCTGGGGCCTAAGTGCAAAGGCAAGGCAGGAGCAGAAATGAGGCCAGGAAGGCGCCAGTGGCGTCTCCCAGCCTCGCGCAGCAGGCTCCTTCCGGGCAGGAACCCGAGCAGCGAGGCAAGTCTGGGCAAGGCTCGCCCAGGGCAGAGCAGCCTCGCGCCAGCAACTCTGCCAGATCGGGCCTCTGAGCCGAGCTGGAGCTCTGCCGTCCTGGTGGCGCACTCGGTTCCAGCCAAGTAGGGCTTGAGCCAAACGAGGCTGGGCTGCCTCTTCTTCCCTGGAGGAGGCTCGCCTCCCCGCCAGCTGTTCACTCGGCTTCCAGGTGGGGGCGCTCAGCGACGCATGCAGGTCTTCGCTCAGGGGCTGCTTGCCCTGAGCTGGGGCTGTGGGCGGGAGCCCAGGCACCCAGGGGCAGGCCCCCACCAGCTGCACACGTCTCTGCTGGGGAGGACAGCGCTAGGGAAGCTACGTGTGTGAGGCAGCTGCTGGGCGCCCAGGGAGTCAGCCTCCGGGTGTGCGGGGCTGCAGACCCCAGCCAGGGGCCCTGGGAGCCTGTTGCACTCCGTGCAGCTCTGAGTCTGTGCGGCCAAGCAACCTCTGGCGAAGCCCTGCACTAGCCCTTCCTTTCCCTGGCACAGAGTTCTTCCTGCTGAAGCCCTTGGCAGTGTGCAAGCCACCGGCCCGTAAGCCCTCCCAAAGGACGCCTGGGGCCTAGGTGCAAATGCGAGGGGGTATCGGAGCTGAGGACAGGAAGGCGCCAGTGGGGACTCCCAGCCTCGCGCAGCCTGCTCCTTCCTGGGCAGGAAGCTTAGCAGAGAGGCAAGTCTGGGCAAGGCTCGCCCAGGGCAGAGCAGCCTCGCGCCAGCAACTCTGCCAGATCGGGCCTCTGAGCAGAGCTGGAGCTCTGCCGTCCTGGAGGCGCACTCGGCTCCAGCCAAGTAGAACTTGAGCCAAAAGAGGCTGGGCTGCCTCTTCTTCCCTCGAGGAGGCTCGCCTCCCCGCCAGCTGTTCCCTCGGCTTCCAGGTGGGGGCGCTCTGGGCCTCCTACAGTTCTTGGCTCAGGGGCTCCTTACCCTGAGCTGGGGCTGTGGGCGGGAGCCCAGGCACGCAGGGGCAGGGCCCAACCAGCTGCACATGTCTCTGCTGGGGAGGACAGCGCTAGGGAAGATACGTGTGAGAGGCAGCTGCTTGGCGTCCAGGGAGTCAGCCTCCGTGTGTGCGGGGTTGCAGACCCCAGCCAGGGGCCCTGGGAGGCTGCTGCACTCCGTGCGGGGCTGAGTCTGGGCGGCCAAGCAACCGCTGGAGGAGCCCTGCACTGCCCTTCTATTCCCTCGCAGAGAGCTCTTCCTGCTTGAGCCCTTGGCAGTGTGCAAGCCACCGGCCCCTAAGCCCTCCCAAAGGACTAATGGGGCCTAGGTGCAAAGGCAAGGCAGGAGTGCAGCTGAGGCCAGGAAGGCGCCAGGGGCGTCTCCCAGGCTCGCGAAGCCTGCTTCTTCCGGGCAGGAAGCCTAGCAGAGAGGCAAGTCTGGGCAAGGCTCGCCCAGGGCAGAGCAGCCTCGCGCCAGCAACTCTGCCAGATCGGGCCTCTGAGCAGAGCTGGAGCTCTGCCGTCCTGGAGGCGCACTCGGCTCCAGCCAAGTAGGCCTTCAGCCAAACGAGGCTGGGCTGCCTCTTCTTCCCTCGAGGAGGCTCGCCTCCCCGCCAGCTCTTCACTCGGCTACCAGGTGAGGGCGCTCTGCGCTTCCTGCAGGTCTTGGCTCAGGGGCTGCTTGTCCTGAGCTGGGGCTGTGGGCGGGTGCCCTGGCACTCAGGGGCAGGACCCAACCAGCTGCACACGTCTCTGCTGGGGAGGAGAGCGCTAGGGAAGCTACGTGTGTGAGGCAGCTGCTGGGCGACCAGCGAGTCAGCCTCCGGGTGTGCGGGGCTGCAGACAAGAGCCACGGGCCCTGGGAGGCTGGTGCACTCCGTGAGGCGCTGAGTCTGGGTGGCCAAGCAACCGCTGGAGGTGCCCTGCACTTGCCTTTCATTCCCTCTCACAGAGCTCTCCCTGCTGGAACCCTTGTCAGTGTGCAAGCCACCGGCCCCTAAGCCCTCCCTAAGGACGCCTAGGGCCTAGGTGCAAAGGCGAGGGGAGAGCGGAGCTGAGGACAGGAAGGTGCCAGTGGGGACTCCCAGCCTCGCGCAGCCTGGTCCTCCCTGGGCAGGAAGCCTAGCAGAGAGGCAAGTCTGGGCAAGGCTCGCCCAGGGCAGAGCAGCCTCGCGCCAGCAACTCTGCCAGATCGGGATTCTGAGCCGAGCTGGAGCTCTGCCGTCCTGGAGGCGCCCTCGGCTCCAGCCAAGTAGGACTTGGGCCAAAAGAGGCTGGGCTGCCTCTTCTTCCCTCGAGGAGGCTCGCTTCCCCGCCAGCTGTTCCCTCGGCTTCCAGGTGGGGGCGCTCTGGGCCTCCTACAGTTCTTGGTTCAGGGGTTGCTTGCCCTGAGCTGGGACTGTGGGCGGGAGCCCAGGCACGCAGGGGCAGGACCCAACCAGCTGCACATGTCTCTGCTGGGGAGGACAGCGCTAGGGAAGCTACGTGTGAGAGGCAGCTGCTGGGCGACCAGGGAGTCAGCCTCCGTGTGTGCGGGGTTGCAGACCCCAGCCAGGGGCCCTGGGAGCCTGGTGCACTCCGTGCGGGGCTGAGTCTGGGCGGCCAAGCAACCGCTGGAGGAGCCCTGCACTGCCCTTCTATTCCCTCGCAGAGAGCTCTTCCTGCTTGAGCCCTTGGCAGTGTGCAAGCCACCGGCCCCTAAGCCCTCCCAAAGGACTAATGAGGCCTATGTGCAAAGGCAACCAGGAGTGGAGCTGAGGCCAGGAAGGCGCCAGTGGCGTCTCCCAGGCTCGCGAAGCCTGCTTCTTCCGGGCAGGAAGCCTAGCAGCGACTCAAGTCTGGGCAAGGCTCGCCCAGGGCAGAGCAGCCTCGCGCCAGCAACTCTGCCAGATCGGGCCTCTGAGCAGAGCTGGAGCTCTGCCGTCCTGGAGGCGCACTCGGCTCCAGCAAAGTAGGCCTTGAGCCAAACGAGGCTGGGCTGCCTCTTGTTCCCTCGAGGAGGCTCGCCTTCGCGCCAGCTCTTCACTCGGCTACCAGGTGAGGGCGCTCTGCGCCTCCTGCAGGTCTTGGCTCAGGGGCTGCTTGTCCTGAGCTGGGGCTGTGGGCGGGTGCCCTGGCACTCAAGGGCAGGACCCAACCAGCTGCACACGTCTCTGCTGGGGAGGAGAGCGCTAGGGAAGCTACGTGTGTGAGGCAGCTCCTGGGCGCCCAGCGAGTCAGCCTCCGGCTGTGCCGGGCTGCAGACAAGAGCCACGGGCCCTGGGTGGCTGGTGAACTCCGTTCGGCGCTGAGTCTGGGCGGCCAAGCAACCGCTGGAGGTGCCCTGCACTTGCCTTTCCTTCCCTCTCACAGAGCTCTCCCTGCTGGAACCCTTGGCAGTGTGCAAGCCACCGGCCCCTAAGCCCTCCCTAAGGACGCCTGGGGCCTAGGTGCAAAGGCAAGGCAGGAGCAGAGCTGAGGCCAGGAAGGGGCCAATGGCGTCTCCCAGCCTCGCGCAGCCTGCTTCTTCCGGGCAGGAAGCCTAGCAGCGAGGCTAGTCTGGGAAAGGCTCGCCCAGGGCAGAGCAGCCTCGCCAGCAACTCTGCCTTATCGGGCCTCTGAGCAGAGATGGAGCTCTGCTGTCCTGGAGGCGCACTCGGCTCCAGCCAAGTAGGGCTTGAGCCAAACGAGGCTGGGCTGCATCTTCTTCCCTCGAGGGGGCTCGCCACCCCGCCAGCTGTTCATTCGGCTTCCAAGTGGGGAGGCTCAGCGCCTCGTGCAGGTCTTCGCTCAGGGGCTGCTTGCCCTGAGCTGGGGCTGTGGGCGGGAGCCCAGGCACTCAGGGGCCGGCCCCAACCAGCTGCACACGTCTCTGCTGGGGAGGAGAGCGCTAGGGAAGCTACGTGTGTGAGGCAGCTGCTGAGCGCCCAGGGAGTCAGCATCTGGGTGTGCGGGGCTGCAGACCCCAGCCAGGGGCCCTGGGAGCCTGGTGCACTCCGTTTGGCGCTGAGTCTGGGCGGCCAAGCAACCGCTGGAGGTGCCCTGCACTAGCCCTTCCTTTCCCTGGCACAGAGCTCTTCCTCCTGGAGCCCTTGGCAGTGTGCAAGACACCGGCCCCTAAGCCCTTCCAAAGGAAGCCAGGGGCCTAGGTTCAAAGGCAAGGCAGGAGCGGAGCTGCGGCCAGGAAAGCGCCAGTGGCGTTTCCCAGCCTCGCGCAGCTGGCTCCTTCCTGGGCAGGAAGCCTAGAAGCGAGGTAAGTCTGGGCAACGCTCGCCCAGGGCAGAGCAGCCTCGCGCCAGCAACTCTGCCAGATCGGGCCTCTGAGCAGAGCTGGAGCTCTGCCGACCTGGAGGCGCACTCGGCTCCAGCCAAGTAGGGCTTGAGCCAAACGAGGCTGGGCTGCCTCTTCTTCCCTCGAGGAGGCTCGCCTCCCCGCCAGCTGTTCACCCGGCTTCCAGGTGGGGGCGCTCTGGGCCTCCTACAAATCATGGCTCAGGGGCTCCTTACCCTGAGCTGGGGCTGTGGACGGGAGCCCAGGCACGCAGGGGCAGGCCCCAACCAGCTGCACAGGTCTTTGCTGGGGAGGAGAGCGCTTGGGAAGCTACGTGTGTGAGGCAGCTGCTGGGCACCCATGGAGTCAGCCTCCGGGTGTGCGGGGCTGCAGACCCCAGCCAGGGGCCCTGGGAGGCTGGTGCACTCCGTTCGGCACTGAGTCTGGGCGGCCAAGCAACCGCTGGAGGTGCCCTGCACTTGCCTTTCCTTCCCTCTCACAGAGCTCTCCCTGCTGGAACCCTTGGCAGTGTGCAAGTCACCGGCTCCTAAGCCCTCCCAAAGGACGCCTGGGGCCTAAGTGCAAAGGCAAGGCAGGACCGGAAATGAGGCCAGGAAGGCGCCAGTGGCGTCTCCCAGCCTCGCGCAGCAGGCTCCTTCCGGGCAGGAAGCCTAGCAGCGAGGCAAGTCTGGGCAAGGCTCGCCCAGGGCAGAGCAGCCTCGCGCCAGCAACTCTGCCAGATCGGGCCTCTGAGCCGAGCTGGAGCTCTGCCGTCCTGGAGGCGCACTCGGCTCCAGCCAAGTAGGGCTTGAGCCAAACGAGGCTGGGCTGCCTCTTCTTCCCTCTAGGAGGCTCACCTCCCCGCCAGCTGTTCACTCGGCTTCCAGGTGGGGGCGCTCTGCGCCTCCTACAGGTCTTGGCTCAGGGGCTGCTTGCCCTGAGCTGGGGCTGTGGGCGGGAGACCAGGCACGCAGGGGCAGGCCCCAACCAGCTGCACACGTCTCTGCTGGGGAGGAGAGCGCTAGGGAAGCTACGTGTGTGAGGCAGCTGCTGGGGGCCCATGGAGTCAGCCTCTGGGTGTGCGGGGCTGCAGACCCCAGCCAGGGGCCCTGGGAGCCTGGTGCACTCCGTTCGGCGCTGAGTCTGGGCGGCCAAGCAACCGCTTGAGGTGCCCTGCACTTGCCTTTCCTTCCCTCTCACAGAGCTCTCCCTGCTGGAACCCTTGGCAGTGTGCAAGCCACCGGCCCCTAAGCCCTCCCTAAGGACGCCTGGGGCCTAGGTGCAAAGGCAAGGCAGGAGCGGAGCTGAGGCCAGGAAGGGGCCAATGGCGTCTCCCAGCCTCGCGCAGCCTGCTTCTTCCGGGCAGGAAGCCTAGCAGCGAGGCTAGTCTGGGAAAGGCTCGCCCAGGGCAGAGCAGCCTCGCCAGCAACTCTGCCTTATCGGGCCTCTGAGCAGAGATGGAGCTCTGCCGTCCTGGAGGCGCACTCGGCTCCAGCCAAGTAGGGCTTGAGCCAAACGAGGCTGGGCTGGCTCTTCTTCCCTCGAGGGGGCTCGCCACCCCGCCAGCTGTTCATTCGGCTTCCAGGTGGGGAGGCTCAGCGCCTCGTGCAGGTCTTCGCTCAGGGGCTGCTTGCCCTGAGCTGGGGCTGTGGGCGGGAGCCCAGGCACTCAGGGGCAGGCCCCAACCAGCTGCACACGTCTCTGCTGGGGAGGAGAGCGCTAGGGAAGCTACGTGTGTGAGGCAGCTGCTGAGCGCCCAGGGAGTCAGCATCTGGGTGTGCGGGGCTGCAGACCCCAGCCAGGGGCCCTGGGAGCCTGGTGCACTCCGTTCGGCACTGAGTCTGGACGGCCAAGCAACCGCTGGAGGTGCCCTGCACTAGCCCTTCCTTTCCCTGGCACAGAGCTCTTCCTCCTGGAGCCCTTGGCAGTGTGCAAGCCACCGGCCCCTAAGCCCTTCCAAAGGAAGCCAGGGGCCCAGGTTCAAAGGCAAGGCAGGAGCGGAGCTGCGGCCAGAAAGGCGCCAGTGGCGTCTCCCAGCCTCGCGCAGCCTGCTTCTTCCGGGCAGGAAGCCTAGCAGCGAGGCTAGTCTGGGAAAGGCTCGCCCAGGGCAGAGCAGTCTCGCGCCAGCAACTCTGCCTTTTCGGGCCTCTGAGCAGAGCTGGAGTTCTGCCATCCTGGAGGCGCACTCGGCTCCAGCCAAGTAGGGCTTGAGCCAAACGAGGCTGGGCTGCCTCTTCTTCCCTCGAGGGGGCTCGCCTCCCCGCCAGCTGTTCATTCGGCTTCCAGGTGGGGAGGCTCAGCGACTCGTGCAGGTCTTCGCTCAGGGGCTGCTTGCCCTGAGCTGGGGCTGTGGGCGGGAGCCCAGACACGCAGGGCCAGGCCCCAACCAGCTGCACACGTCTCTGCTGGGGAGGAGAGCGCTAGGGAAGCTACGTGTGTGAGGCAGCTGCTGGGCGCCCAGGGAGTCAGCCTCCAGGTGTGCGGGGCTGCAGACCCCAGCCAGGGGCCCTGGGAGCCTGGTGCACTCCGTGCGGGGCTGAGTCTGGGCGGCCAAGCAACCGCTGGAGGAGCCCTACACTAAACCTTCCCTTCCCTCGCACAGAGGTCTTCCTGCTGGAGCCCTTGGCAGTGTGCAAGACACCGGCCCCTAAGCCCTCCCAAAGGACGCCTGGGGCCTAGGTGCAAAGGCGAGGGGGGAGCCGAGCTGAGGCCAGGAAGGCGCCAGTGGCGTTTCCCAGCCTCGCGCAGCCGGCTCCTTCCTGAGCAGGAAGCCTAGAAGCGAGGCAAGTCTGGGCAAGGCTCGCCCAGGGCAGAGCAGCCTCGCGCCAGCAACTCTGCCAGATCGGGCCTCTGAGCAGAGCTGGAGCTCTGCCGTCCTGGAGGCGCACTCGGCTCCAGCCAAGTAGGGCTTGAGCCAAACGAGGCTGGGCTGCCTCTTCTTCCATCGAGGAGGCTCGCCTCCCCGCCAGCTGTTCACCCGGCTTCCAGGTGGGGGCGCTCTGGGCCTCCTACAAGTCATGGCTCAGGGGCTCCTTACCCTGAGCTGAGGCTGTGGACGGGAGCCCAGGCACGCAGGGGCAGGCCCCAACCAGCTGCACAGGTCTTTGCTGGGGAGGAGAGCGCTAGGGAAGCTACGTGTGTGAGGCAGCTGCTGGGCGCCCATGGAGACAGCCTCCGGGTGTGCGGGGCTGCAGACCCCAGCCAGGGGCCCTGGGAGCCTGGTGAACTCCGTGCGGCGCTGAGTCTGGGCGGCCAAGCAACCGCTGGAGGAGCCCTGCTCTAGCCCTTCCTTTCCCTGGCACAGAGCTCTTCCTGCTGAAGCCCTTGGCAGTGTGCAAGCCACCGGCCCCTAAGCCCTCCCAACGAACGCCTGGGGCCTAAGTGCAAAGGCAAGGCAAGAGCAGAGATGAGGCCAGGAAGGGGCCAATGGCGTCTCCCAGCCTCGCGCAGCCTGCTTCTTCCGGGCAGGAAGCCTAGCAGCGAGGCAAGTCTGGGCAAGGCTCGCCCAGGGCAGAGCAGCCTCGCGCCAGCAACTCTGCTTGATCGGGCCTCTGAGCAGAGCTGGAGCTCTGCCGTCCTGGAGGCGCACTCGGCTCCAGCCAAGTAGGGCTTGAGCCACACGAGGCTGGGCTGCCTCTTCTTCCCTCGAGGAGGCTCGCCTCCCCGCCAGCTGTTCACTCGGCTTCCAGGTGGAGGCGCTCTGCGCGTCCTGCAGGTCCTGGCTCAGGGGCTGCTTGCCCTGAGCTGGGGCTGTGGGCGGGAGCCCAGGCACGCAGGGGCAGGCCCCAACCAGCTGCACACGTCTCTGCTGGGGAGGAGAGCGCTAGGGAAGCTACGTGTGTGAGGCAGCTGCTGGGCGCCCAGGGAGTCAGCTTCGGGGTGTGCGGGGCTGCAGACCACAGCCAGGGGCCCTGGGAGCCAGGTGCACTCCGTGCGGGGCTGAGTCTGGGCGGCCAAGCAACCGCTGGAGGAGCACTGCTCTGCCCTTCTCTTCCCTCGCACAGAGCTCTTCCTGCTTGAGCCCTTGGCAGTGTGCAAGCCACCGGCCCCTAAGCCCTCCAAAGGACGCCTGGGGCCTAGGTGCAAAGGCAAGGCAGGAGCGGAGCTGGGGCCAGAAAGGCGCCAGTGGCGTCTCCCAGCCTCGCGCAGCCTGCTTCTTCCGGGCAGGAAGCCTAGCAGCGAGGCTAGTCTGGGAAAGGCTCGCCCAGGGCAGATCAGCCTCGCGCCAGCAACTCTGCCTTATCGGGCCTCTGAGCAGAGCTGGAGTTCTGCCATCCTGGAGGCGCACTCGGCTCCAGCCAAGTAGGGCTTGAGCCAAACGAGGCTGGGCTGCCTCTTCTTCCCTCGAGGGGGCTCGCCTCCCCGCCAGCTGTTCATTCGGCTTCCAGGTGGGGAGGCTCAGCGACTCGTGCAGGTCTTCGCTCAGGGGCTGCTTGCCCTGAGCTGGGGCTGTGGGCGGGAGCCCATGCACTCAGGGGCAGGCCCCAACCAGCTGCACACGTCTCTGCTGGGGAGGAGAGCGCTAGGGAAGCTACGTGTGTGAGGCAGCTGCTGGGCGCCCAGGGAGTCAGCCTCCGGGTGTGCGGGGCTGCAGACCCCAGCCAGGGGCCCTGGGAGCCTGGTGCACTCCGTTTGGCGCTGAGTCTGGGCGGCCAAGCAACCGCTGGAGGTGCCCTGCACTAGCCCTTCCTTTCCCTGGCACAGAGCTCTTCCTGCTTGAGCCCTTGGCAGTGTGCAAGACACCGGCCCCTAAGCCCTTCCAAAGGAAGCCAGGGGCCTAGGTTCAAAGGCAAGGCAGGAGCGGAGCTGCGGCCAGGAAGGCGCCAGTGGCGTTTCCAAGCCTCGCGCAGCCGGCTCCTTCCGGGCAGGAAACCTAGCAGCGAGGCTAGTCTGGGAAAGGCTCGCCCAGGGCAGAGCAGCCTCGCGCCAGCAACTCTGCCAGATCGGGCCTCTGAGCAGAGCTGGAGCTGTGCCGTCCTGGAGGAGCACTCGGCTCCAGCCAAGTAGGGCTTGAGCCAAACGAGGCTGGGCTGCCTCTTCTTCCCTCGAGGAGGCTGGCATCCCCGCCAGCTGTTTACCCGGCTTCCAGGTGGGGGCGCTCTGGGCCTCCTACAATTCATGGCTCAGGGGTTCCTTACCGTGAGCTGGGGCTGTAGACGTGAGCCCAGGCACGCAGGGGCAGGCCCCAACCAGCTGCACAGGTCTTTGCTGGGGAGGAGAGCGCTAGGGAAACTACGTGTGTGAGGCAGCTGCGGGGCGCCCATGGAGTCAGCCTCCGGGTGTGCGGGGCTGCAGACCCCAGCCAGGGGCCCTGGGAGGCTGGTGCACTCCGTTCGGCACTGAGTTTGGGCGGCCAAGCAACCGCTGGAGGTGCCCTGCACTTGCCTTTCCTTCCCTCTCACAGAGCTCTCCCTGCTGGAACCCTTGGCAGTGTGCAAGCCACCGGCTCCTAAGCCCTCCCTAAGGAGTCCTGGGGCCTAGGTGCAAAGGCAAGGCAGGAGCGGAAATGAGGCCAGGAAGGCACGAGTGGCGTCTCCCAGCCTCGCGCAGCAGGCTCCTTCCAGGCAGGAAGCCTAGCAGCGAGGCAAGTCTGGGCAAGGCTCGCCCAGGGCAGAGCAGCCTCGTGCCAGCAACTCTGCCAGATCGGGCCTCTGAGCCGAGCTGGAGCTCTGCCGTCCTGGAAGCGCACTCGGCTCCAGCCAAGTAGGGCTTGAGCCATACGAGGCTGGGCTGCCTCTTCTTCCCTCTAGGAGGCTCACCTCCCCACCAGCTGTTCACTCGGCTTCCAGGTGGGGGCGCTCTGCGCCTCCTGCAGGTCTTGGCTCAGGGGCTGTTTGCCCTGAGCTGGGGCTGTGGGCGGGAGCCCAGCACGCAGGGGCAGGCCCCAACCAGCTGCACACCTCTCTGCTGGGGAGGAGAGCGCTAGGGAAGCTACGTGTGTGAGGCAGCTGCTGGGTGCCCAGGGGGTCAGCCTCCGTGTGTGCAGGGTTACAGACCCGAGCCAGGGGCCCTGGGAGCCTGGTGCACTCCGTGCGGCGCTGAGTCTGAGCGGCCAAGCAACCGCTGGAGGAACCCTGTTCTAGCCCTTCCTTTCCCTGGCACAGAGCTCTTCCTGCTTGAGCCCTTGGCAGTGTGCAAGCCACCGGCCCCTAAGCCCTCCCAAAGGACGCCTGGGGCCTAGGTGCAAAGGCAAGGCAAGTGCAGAGATGAGGTCAGGAAGGGGCCAATGGCGTCTCCCAGCCTCGCGCAGCCTGCTTCTTCCGGGCAGGAAGCCTAGCAGCGAGTCAAGTCTGGGCAAGGCTCGCCCAGGGCAGAGCAGCCTCGCGCCAGCAACTCTGCTTGATCGGGCCTCTGAGCAGAGCTGGAGCTCTGCCGTCCTGGAGGCGCACTCGGCTCCAGCCAAGTAGGGCTTAAGCCAAACGAGGCTGGGCTGCCTCTTCTTCCCTCGAAGGGGCTCGGCTCCCCGCCAGCTGTTCACTCGGCTTCCAGGTGGGGGCGCTCAGCGACTCATGCAGGTCTTCGCTCAGGGGCTGCTTGCCCTGAGCTGGGACTGTGGGCGGGAGCCCAGGCACCCAGGGGCAGGCCCCCACCAGCTGCACACGTCTCTGCTGGGGAGGAGAGCGCTAGGGAAGCTACGTGTGTGAGGCAGCAGCTGGGCGCCCAGGGAGTCAGCCTCCGGGTGTGCGGGGCTGCAGACCCCAGCCAGGGGCCCTGGGAGGCTGGTGCACTCCGTTCGGCACTGAGTCTGTGCGGCCAAGCAACCTCTGGCGGAGCCCTACACTAGCCCTTCCTTTCCCTGGCACAGAGTTCTTCCTGCTGAAGCCCTTGGCAGTGTGCAAGCCACCGGCCCCTAAGCCCTCCCAAGGGACGCCTGGGGCCTAGGTGCAAAGGCAAGGAGCGAGGGGAGCTGAGGCCAGGAAGGCACCAGTGGCGTCTCCCAGCCTCGCGCAGCCTGCTTCTTCCGGGCAAGAAGCCTAGCAGCGAGGAAAGTCTGGGCAAGGCTCGCCCAGGGCAGAGCAGCCTCGCGCCAGCAACTCTGCCAGATCGAGCCTCTGAGCAGAGCTGGAGCTCTGCTGTCCTGGAGGCGCATTGGGCTCCAGCCAAGTAGAGCTTGAGCCAAACGAGGCTGGGCTGCCTCTTCTTCCCTCGAGGAGGCTCGCCTCCCCGCCAGTTCTTCACTCGGCTACCAGGTGGGGGCGCTCTGCGCCTCCTGCAGGTCTTGGCTCAGGGGCTGCTTGTCCTGAGCTGGGGCTGTGGGCGGGTGCCCAGGCACGCAGGGGCAGGACCCAACCAGCCTCACAGGTCTCTGCTGGGGAGGAGAGCGCTAGGGAAGCTACGTGTGTGAGGCAGCTGCTGGGCGCCCAGGGAGTCAGCCTCCGGGTGTGCGGGGCTGCAAACAAGAGCCACAGGCCCTGGGAGGCTGGTGCACTCCGTGCGGCGCTGAGTCTGGGCGGCCAAGCAACCGCTGGAGGTGCCCTGCACTTGCCTTTCCTTCCCTCTCACAGAGCTCTCCCTGCTGGAACCCTTGGCAGTGTGCAAGCCACCGGCCCCTAAGCCCTCCCTAAGGACCTGGGGCCTAGGTGCAAAGGCAAGGCAAGAGCAGAGCTGAGGCCAGGAAGGGGCCAATGGCATCTCCCAGCCTCGCGCAGCCTGCTTCTCCCGGGCAGGAAGCCTAGCAGCGAGGAAAGTGTGGGCAAGTCTCGCCCAGGGCAGAGCAGCCTCGCGCCAGCAACTCTGCCAGATCGGGCCTCTGAGCAGAGGTGGAGCTCTGCCATCCTGGAGGCGCACTCGGCTCCAGCCAAGTAGGGCTTGAGCCAAACGAGGTTGGGCTGCCTCGTCTTCCCTCGAGGGACTCGCCTCCCCGCCAGCTGTTCATTCGGCTTCCAGGTGGGGAGGCTCAGCGACTCGTGCAGGTCTTCGCTCAGGGGCTGCTTGCCTTGAGCTGGGGCTGTGGGCGGGAGCCCAGGCACTCAGGGGCAGGCCCCAACCAGCTGCACACGTCTCTGCTGGGGAGGAGAGCGCTAGGGAAGCTACGTGTGTGAGGAAGCTGCTGGGCGCCCAGGGAGTCAGTCTCCGGGTGTGCGGGGCTGCAGACAAGAGCCACGGTCCCTGGGAGGCTGGTGCACTCCGTTTGGCGCTGAGTCTGGGCGGCCAAGCAACCGCTGGAGGAGCCCTGCACTAACCCTTCTATTCCCGCGCACAGAGTTCTTCCTGCTTGAGCCCTTAGCAGTGTGCAAGCCACCGGCCCCTAAGCCCTCCCAAAGGACTAATGGGGCCTAGGTGCAAAGGCAAGGCAGGAGCAGAGCTGAGGCCAGGAAGGGGCCAATGGCGCGTCCCAGCCTTGCGCAGCCTGCTTCTTCCGGGCAGGAAGCCTAGCAGCGAGGCAAGTCTGGGCAAGGCTCGCCCAGGGCAGAGCAGCCTCGCGCCAGCAACTCTGCTTGATCGGGCCTCTGAGCAGAGCTGGAGCTCTGCCGTCCTGGAGGCGCACTCTGCTCCAGCCAAGTAGGGCTTGAGCCAAACGAGGCTGGGCTGCCTCTTCTTCCCTCGAGGAGGCTCGCCTCCCAGCAAGTTCTTCACTTGGCTACCAGGAGGGGGCGCTCTTAGCCTCCTGCAGGTCTTGGCTCAGGGGCTGCTTGTCCTGAGCTGGGGCTGTGGGCGGGTACCCAGGCACGCAGGGGCAGGACCCAACCAGCCTCACACGTCTCTGCTGGGGAGGAGAGTGCTAGGGAAGCTACGTGTGTGAGGCAGCTGCTGTGCGCCCAGGGAGCCAGCCTCCGGGTGTGCGGGGCTGCAGAGAAGAGCCACGGGCCCTGGGAGGCTGGTGCACTCCGTGCGGCGCTGAGTCTGGGCGGCCAAGCAACCGCTGGAGGTGCCCTGCACTTGCCTTTCCTTCCCTCTCACAGAGCTCTCCCTGCTGGAACCCTTGGCAGTGTGCAAGCCACCGTCCCCTAAGTCCTCCCTAAGGACGCCTGGGGCCTAGGTGCAAAGGCAAGGCAGGGGCAGAGCTGAGGCCAGGAATGGGCCAATGGCGTCTCTCAGCCTCGCGCAGCCTGCTTCTTCCGGGCAGGAAGCCTAGCAGCGAGGAAAGTCTGGGCAAGGCTCGCCCAGGGCAGAGCAGCCTCGCGCCAGCAACTCTGCCAGATAGGGCCTCTGAGCAGAGCTGGAGCTCTGCCGTCCTGGAGGCGCACTGGGCTCCAGCCAAGTAGAGCTTGAGCCAAACGAGGCTGGGCTGCCTCTTCTTCCCTCGAGGAGGCTCGCCTCCCCGCCAGTTCTTCACTCGGCTACCAGGTGGGGGCGCTCTGCGCCTCCTGCAGGTCTTGGCTCAGGGGCTGCTTGTCCTGAGCTGGGGCTGTGGGCGGGTGCCCAGGCACGCAGGGGCAGGACCCAACCAGCCTCACACGTCTCTGCTGGGGAGGAGAGCGCTAGGGAAGCTACGTGTGTGAGGCAGCTGCTGGGCGCCCAGGGAGTCAGCCTCCGGGTGTGCGGGGCTGCAAACAAGAGCCACGGGCCCTGGGAGGCTGGTGCACTCCGTGCGGCGCTGAGTCTGGGCGGCCAAGCAACCGCTGGAGGTGCCCTGCACTTGCCTTTCCTTCCCTCTCACAGAGCTCTCCCTGCTGGAACCCTTGGCAGTGTGCAAGCCACCGGCCCCTAAGCCCTCCCTAAGGACCTGGGGCCTAGGTGCAAAGGCAAGGCAAGAGTAGAGCTGAGGCCAGGAATGGGCCAATGGCGTCTCTCAGCCTCGCGCAGCCTGCTTCTTCCGGGCAGGAAGCCTAGCAGCGAGGAAAGTCTGGGCAAGTCTCGCCCAGGGCAGAGCAGCCTCGCGCCAGCAACTCTGCCAGATCGGGCCTCTGAGCAGAGGTGGAGCTCTGCCATCCTGGAGGCGCACTCGGCTCCAGCCAAGTAGGGCTTCAGCCAAACGAGGTTGGGCTGCCTCGTCTTCCCTCGAGGGACTCGCCTCCCTGCCAGCTGTTCATTCGGCTTCCAGGTGGGGAGGCTCAGCGACTCGTGCAGGTCTTCGCTCAGGGGCTGCTTGCCTTGAGCTGGGGCAGTGGGCGGGAGCCCAGGCACTCAGGGGCAGGCCCCAACCAGCTGCACACGTCTCTGCTGGGGAGGAGAGCGCTAGGGAAGCTACGTGTGTGAGGCAGCTGCTGGGCGCCCAGGGAGTCAGCCTCCGGGTGTGCGGGGCTGCAGACAAGAGCCACGGTCCCTGGGAGGCTGGTGCACTCCTTTTCGCGCTGAGTCTGGTCGGCCAAGCAACCGCTGGAGGTGCCCTGCAGTAGCCCTTCCTTTCCCTGGCACAGAGCTCTCCCTGCTGGAACCCTTGGCAGTGTGCAATCCACCGGCCCCTAAGCCCTCCCTAAGGACGCATGGGGCCTAGGTTCAATGGCAAGGAGCGAGGGGAGCTGAGGCCAGGAAGGCACCAGTGGCGTCTCCCAGCCTCGCGCAGCCTGCTTCTTCCGGGCAAGAAGCCTAGCAGCGAGGAAAGTCTGGGCAAGGCTCGCCCAGGGCAGAGCAGCCTCGCGCCAGCAACTCTGCTTGATCGGGCCTCTGAGCAGAGCTGGAGCTCTGACGTCCTGGAGGCGCACTCGGCTCCAGCCAAATAGGGCTTGAGCCAAACGAGGCCGGGCTGCCTCTCCTTCCCTCGAAGGGGCTCGGCTCCCCGCCAACTGTTCACTCGGCTTCTAGGTGGGGGCGCTCAGCGACTCATGCAAGTCTTCGCTCAGGGGCTGCTTGGCTGAGCTGGGGCTGTGGGCGGGAGCCCAGGCACCCAGGGGCAGGCCCCCACCAGCTGCACACGTCTCTGCTGGGGAGGAGAGCGCTAGGGAAGCTACGTGTGTGAGGCAGCTGCTGGGTGCCCAGGGAGTCAGCCTCCGGGTGTGCGGGGCTGCAGACCCCAGCCAGGGGCCCTGGGAGCCTGGTGCACACCGTGCAGCACTGAGTCTGTGCGGCCAAGCAACCTCTGGCGGAGCCCTGCACTAGCCCTTCCTTTCCCTGGCACAGAGTTCTTCCTGCTGAAGCCCTTGGCAGTGTGCAAGCCACCGGCCCCTAAGCCCTCCCAAAGGATGCCTGGGGCCTAGGTGCAAAGGCAAGGAGCGAGGGTAGCTGAGGCCAGGAAGGCACCAGTGGCGTCTCCCAGCCTCGCGCAGCCTGCTTCTTCCGGGCAAGAAGCCTAGCAGCCAGGAAAGTCTGGGCAAGGCTCGCCCAGGGCAGAGCAGCCTCGGGCCAGCAACTCTGCCAGATCGAGCCTCTGAGCAGAGCTGGAGCTCTGCCGTCCTGGAGGCACACTCGGCTCCAGCCAAGTAGGGCTTGAGCCAAACGAGGCTGGGCTGCCTCTTCTTCCCTCGAGGAGGCTCGCCTCCCCGCCAGCTGTTCACTCGGCTTCCAGGTGGAAGCGCTCTGCGCGTCCTGCAGGTCCTGGCTCAGGGGCTGCTTGCCCTGAGCTGGGGCTGTGGGCGGGAGCCCAGACATGCAGGGCCAGGCCCCAACCAGCTGCACACGTCTCTGCTGGGGAGGAGAGCGCTAGGGAACCTACGTGTGTGAGGCTGCTGCTGGGTGCCCAGGGAGTCAGCCTCCGGGTGTGCGGGGCTGCAGACCCCAGCCAGGGGCCCTGGGAGCCTGGTGCACTCCGTGCGGCGCTGATTCTGGGCGGCCAAGCAACCGCTGGAGGTGCCCTGCACTAGCCCTTCCTTTCCCTGGCACAGAGCTCTTCCTCCTGGTGCCCTTGGCAGTGTGCAAGACACCGGCCCCTAAGCCCTCCCAAAGGACGCCTGGGGCCTAGGTGTAAAGGCATGGCAAGAGCAGAGATGAGGCCAGGAAGGGGCCAATGGCGTCTCCCAGCCTCGCGCAGCCTGCTTCTTCCGGGCAGGAAGCCTAGCAGCGAGGCAAGTCTGGGCAAGGCTCGCCCAGGGCAGAGCAGCCTCGCGCCAGCAACTCTGCTTGATCGGGCCTCTGAGCAGAGCTGGAGCTCTGCCGTCCTGGAGGCGCACTCGGCTCCAGCCAAGTAGGGCTTAAGCCAAACGAGGCTGGGCTGCCTCTTCTTCCCTCGAGGGGGCTCGGCTCCCCGCCAGCTGTTCACTCGGCTTCCAGGTGGGGGAGCTCAGCGACTCATGCAGGTCTTGGCTCAGGGGCTGCTTGCCCTGAGCTGGGGCTGTGGGCGGGAGCCCAGGCACCCAGGGGCAGGCCCCCACCAGCTGCACACGTCTCTGCTGGGGAGGAGAGCGCTGGGGAGCTACGTGTGTGAGGCACCTGCTGGGCCCCCAGGGAGTCAGCCTCCGGGTGTGCGGGGCTGCAGACCCCAGCCAGGGGCCCTGGGAGCCTGGTGCACTCCGTGCAGCACTGAGTCTGTGCGGCCAAGCAACCTCTGGCGGAGCCCTGCACTAGCCCTTCCTTTCCCTGGCACAGAGCTCTCCCTGCTGGAGCCCTTGGCAGTGTGCAAGCCACCGGCCCTTTAGCCCTTCCCAAGGACGCCTGGGGCCTAGGTGCAAAGGCAAGGCAGGAGCGGAGCTGAGGCCAGGAAGGCGCCAGTGCCGTCTCCCAGCCTCGCGCAGCCTGCTTTTACTGCTGGAGCCCTTGCCTCTGCGGCACTCAGTAGCCCCTAATCGCGACTCCAATCCCCGATCTCCACCCTGACCTCAAAACCCTATATCCCAAACCCGTAAACTGAATGCCTAGATCGAATCCCCAAACAATGAACCTGAAACCTGATACCTTAACCCTAACCCGACCTCAAACCAAAACACCTACCCCTTAATCCCAAACCCAAACTCCAATCTCCAAACCGCAACCCCAAACCGCAAACCTCTAACCCCGAAGCCGAACCCCATACCCCAAACCCCAAGCCCCTATTCAGAACAAGAACCCCCAAACTCCGAACCCCAAACCCCTAACTCGAACACCATACCATGAACCCCAACCCATTTCCCGAATCCAAATCTCTAACCCCAAGCACCGAACTCCAAACCTGAACCCGAATCCCCTAACCCAATCCCCTACCTGAACCCTTTACCATAACCCGAAAACAAAACACCAAACCCCTAACCCATAACCTGAACTGCAACCCCCTACCCTAAAACAGAAGCCCCTGTCACTAACCCCTAACCAGAACAGCGAACCCCTTAACCGAACCTCAAACGCCGAACCCCAAACCCCTAACCTGATCCGTGAACCCCTAACTCGAACCCGAACCCCTAACCCGAGCCCCAAACCCAAACCCCGACCCCCAAACCCCATACCACAAACCCCGAACCATGTTGCCCAAACCCCGAATCCATAACTCAAACTCCGAACCCCAAATCTGGAACCCGAACCCCCAACCCCAAACCGCTAACACGAACCCCACACCCAGACCGCACACCCCTAATGCCTTACCGGAAACGCAAACCCATAAAGTGAACCCCAAACCCTGAACCCAAACCCCTAACCCGTACCCCACACCCCACACCCCCAACCCAAACCCCAAACCCCTAACCCAAACTGCGAACACCTAACCCGAATTCTAAACCCCGAAACCCAAACCCCAAAACCCAACCCTCAAACCCAAACTCCAAACCCCTGATCCGAACCCCAAACCCCAAACCCCTAGCCGGAACCCCAAACCTCAAACCCCAAACCGCACACCCCAAACCCCTAAGCCGAACCCCGAACTCCCAACCCCTAACTCCTAACCTGAACAGCAAAACTCGAAACTGCACCTCACACCCCCATCCCCAAACCCTGAACCCAAACCCCCGAAGCCCAAACCCCAAACCTCAAATCTTGACCCCCGATCCACAAATCTCACTTACTGAACCTCTAATCGGAACCCCCAACCCCAATCCTCGAATCCCAATTCCCGAACCCCAAACCCAAACCCCAAACCCCTAATCCGTAACCCAAACTGCAAACCCAAAAACCGAACCCCAAACCCCCAACCCACAACCCTGAACCCAAACCCCAAACCCATAACTGGAACCCCAAACCACGAACCCCTGACCCAAATCCCAGACTCCAAACCCCAAATCCCTAACCCCTAACCAAATCCGCAAACCCCTATCCCAAACTGCGAACCCCAAACCCCAACCCTCAACCCCTAACCTGAAACACGAACCCCAAACCTCGAACTCCAAACCCCAAACCCGAACCCCGAACCCCTAACCAGAACCCCAAACCCAAACCGCGAACCCCAAAACCCAAACCCATAACCCGAATCCCAAACCCAAAACCCCTAACCCGAATCCCAAACCTCCAACCCAAACCGCGAACCCCAAACCCCAAACCCTTCACCCTAACCTCAAACCCAAACCCGAACTGTGAACCCCTAACCCAATCCGAGAGCCCCTAACCTGATCCCCAAACCCCAAACCCAAACCTCAAACCACAAACCCAAACCGCGAACCCCAAACCCTTTACCTGAACCTCAAACCCCAAACCCAAACTGCGAACCCCGAACCTGAACTGAGAACCCATAACCTGATCCCCAAATCTGAAAGGCGAACCCCTAACCCGAACCCCAAACCCCAAACCCAAACCGCGAACCCCTAACCCGAACCCCGAACCCCAAACCCCTAAGCTGAACCTTGAACCCCTAATCGGAACCCCAAACTTCAAACTAGAACCACGAACCCCTAACCCCAAACGCTGAACCCCAAACCACAAACACGAACCCTGAACCCGAACCCTAAGTAGAGAGGGGATTCCCCGCACCCGAACTCTGAACCCTAACAAGTTGGGGGGATGCCAGAACCCTAAACCTAACCCTAACAATAAAACTCTAACATAAACATAAACTTTTCTGGCCTAAGCCCCGCCCCTTGCTGTCCCTCACCCCCTAAAAGCAAACGAGGCAAAACTGGGACTTGAATGCCTGACCTACAGAGCCAAGTTGGATGTTTAACTGGTTGTCAGCCTAACCGCTTCGCTAGAGAGGATTACTGGGTTTTGTCTTGCTCCCAGGCGCTCTTCAAGCCTCACCCCGCCACTGCAGGCTAATAAAGAACTATGGACCCTATTAGCGCTCACTTTAGCTGTAACCCTAGAGCTAATGCCAACCCTAACCGTAACCCGAACCCTGACCCTGACATGAACCCTAACCCAAACCCGAACTCTAAGAAGAGGGGGGTCCCCGAATTCTAACCTGAACCCGAACCCTAACAAGTGGGGGGGGGTTGCCCGAACCCTAACCCTAAGCTTAACAATAAACCTCTAAAATAAAAAAATTTTCTGGTCTAAGCCCTGGCTCTTGCAGTCCCCTGCCCCTTAAAAGCGAAAAGGTCAGACTGGAGACTTGAACTCCTGATTTACAGGCCATAGCCTACCTGCCTAGTGGCCCACCTAACCCCTATGCTACAGAGGCTTGCTGCTTTCAGCAGGGCTCCCGAACCCTCTTCAAGCCTCGGCCCGCCAGGGCAGGCTAATAAAGAACTATGGGCCCTATTAGGGCTCACTTTAAGCTGTAACCCCAACACTAATGCTAACCCTAACCGTAACCCGAACCCTGACCCTGACATGAACCCTAACCCAAACCCGAACTCTTAGAAGAGGGGGGATCCCCAAATTCTAACCCTAACCCTGAACCCGAACCTGAACAAGTTGGGGGGTTGCCCGAACCCTAACCCTAAGCTAAACAATAAACCTCTAAAATAAAAATAAACGTTTCTGGTCTAAGTCCCGCCTGTTGCTGTCCCCCGCCCCCTAAGAGCAAAAGAGTTAAGCTGCAGACTTGAACTCCTGACTTACAGACCATCATCTGCCTGCTCACCAGCGCACCTAACCGCTACGCTACAGAGGCTTGCTGTTCTGACAGAGCTCCCGGACCCTCTTCAAGCCTCTGCCCGCCAGGGTCTGGCTCTATAGACTATCATGGCTGTCCTAGGTCATCTTTGCTTTCTATAGTCATAGTTTTATCCCTAAATCATAGACAGATCAGCTGAGAAAAAGCTTGGATTGTCTCGGTGGGGTGGATTTGCTTGTCCTTGTGTTTCACCTGGAGGCAGTCGCGGTCCCGCGGGCCTGTCCTGGAAGGGGGCGTGGGGGTGGGGCGCACCGTGAGCGCGTCGGGGGCGGGGCGAGCCTGGGCGGCTGGTCAGGAGCGCGGCTCACGTGAGCGGGTCTGGGGCGGGATGAACATGGCGGCGCGTCGGGGGCCAGGGCTCTCAGGGCTCGCCATTGCAGCTGGGAATGCTCGTTTCGTGGGCTCCTGGGTCCCCGTCGATTGGCATCCAGCGAGCAGAGCGCAGGGCTGTGGGCCACAGGTAAGGGAACTCGGACTGGGCGGAGCAGGGAACCATGTATTCTGCCCTCTTTGTTTGCAGTCTCGGAGCCGACTAAAATGGCGGTCGCAGAAAAGCCTCGCCTTTGAGGTCAAGGGTTTTACTGCTTTACCCCTTTGCATAAAGCTCAGACCCGCGCGGTTTTCCCAAGCAGCCTAGTGTATTGCTTCCTACAGGCCTGGAGAGGATAACAGGCAGGAAGGCCAGGGGTCTCCAGACAGAGAAAATAGACTGCAAGTGTCAGACGTTTTTTTCTCTCTCTTAAGAGGCCGGAGGAGACAAAAGAGTGCTGCATTTTTTTTTCTCCATGTTGATACAAATTTAAAAGGTTTCTCAGAAATTTCTGTGTTGCCATGACCACTCCTGGCTCCACCTGAATTTAACTTTCCTCAAACCTTGAACTAAGCAATGCATTTTTCTTATGGAAATGTTTGTCTTAAGGTATGCTAATGTACTATGTATTTACCCAAGGCTCTGTCTTCAGGTCAGTTTCCCCTAAAGGCTCAGAAAAAACTTGACAAACCAGTATGTTTTACTCATACCTTGTTCTCTTAATCTATGTGAATGAAACTATATATTTGCTTGGAAATCTGCCTTTCTTCAAGATTCATGTCCATCATTTTATGGCCTGGGATGACTCATCTGCTGCCAATGTTATCTCAATGCATGCTGTGGGTGAGGGGCCTGGTGCCATTCTCTGACACATTGTCTTTCTTTCATTAGCAGACTGCTAGTGGCTCTATAACATCTGGCTAAAGACTAGCAGGGGGTACTCTTCCCCCTTTTACTGTCTACGTCAGCAGCTCTCTCGATCTCTTTTATATTTTAATAAAACTTTTTAACAGAAAACCTCTGAGCCATCAAGCTTCGTCACTTGCCCTGGATTGAATTCTCCTCTGGAGTCCAAGAATGCTGGCATCTTTTGTGGTTTAGCAACCACCTTTCAGCCTTTTGAAATTCATATTGAATCTTCATTTCAGATTGAAGATGCATTCCATGGTATTGCCAACTGAAGCCTTTTCATCGCTATGGCATATCTGTCCATGTCTTTAGGGTATTTTTCAGCAATCATGTATCATTTCCAGTGTGCCAGTCTTGTTATCCTCATTCTGTCCATAGCAAAGTCTTTTATTAATGTTGACATGACTGAAAGGGAATCGTTTGTTTAAATTCCTTTTCAGATTGTTATTTGCTGGTGTATACAGATAACACTGTGTCATCATTCATTTGTATCAGTTTGGACAGCTTGATAGTTGTCTTTAGTTTCTTTAATTTCTCATAATTCAAGATGACCCTGTCTCATATATTTACAGTCTCACCCCTAGTCTCAGTCATTTCTTCAAAGAACTGTCCTTTTTTTAAACATTACATTATTTTTGACTGTGCTGGGTCTTTATTGCTCGTTTGTCTAGTTGTAGTGAGCAGAGGCTACCCTCTAGTTGCTGTGCCATGGCTTCTCATTGCAGTGCTTTCTCTGTTTGCAGAACTTGGGCTCTGGAGCATGCAAACTTCAAGAGCTGTTCAAGGGCTTCGTTGCCCCTGGGCGTGTGGAATCTCCTACACAGGAATTGAACCCGTGTTCCCTGCATCGGTAGGCAGATTCTTTACCACCGGGCCATTGGAGATGTTTCCTGTTCCCTTTTATTAGAGAATGATATTTAAAACATACATGTAGGAGCTCAATATGCTCAGCTGACAATACATGGATATATATATATATATACATGTATTCCAGCTCACCTTTGAACATATTCAGTTAAAGGTAATTTGTGATGTCTCCAACCTGATCCACCACGACATGGACATTGTAACGTTTCCTTTTGTTTATCTGTAACTTTGCATTCCAATGGTAAGATACCTGGCTTCCACCGCTTGTCATACACAGAATTCAGTGCTTGTCCCACGTGGTTACTGAAAAAAAAACTGTCAGATTGTCTTTCAAAGGGGGCTCTGCATGCATTGCACCAGTATCTTGAGTATGTTTTTGTATGATAGTTTACTATCAGTATACCCTCAGTGGCCAGGTGTCTATTTCAGTCGCTACCAATTATGAATGGGCTTGTTTGCTCTAGTGTTCTTGGACAATTCGAATACAGTTTCTTTGTCAGATATGCATTGTTTTAGGAAAACAGTTTTATTGATTGTTGGCTGTGTTGCCTCTTTGTGTGTGGGCTTTTCTCTAGTTTTGGTGAGCATGGGCCATAACTAGTGGTTTGCAGGCTTCTCACTGCAGTGTCTCCTCTTGTTGAGGGGCACAGGCTCACGGGCTTCAGTGGCTGCAGCATGTGAACTCGGCATTGTGGCTTCCAGGATCTAGAGCACAGGCTCGCTCGGCTGTTGTGGCACACGGGCTCCATAGGATGTGGGATCTTCCCATCCTAGGGATCGCACATGCATCTCCAGCACCGGGGGGTGGATTCTTTACTATGGAACCACCAGGGCATATTTTAGACTAGTTTTCCACACATGTATCTAGTGAAAGAGGCCAGGATCAAGAGGCATGGCAGCTGGGAATCCTCAGCCCCAGCTCTGGTGTGCTATCCAAAGCTCTGGGGCCTTTGGTGAGCAGCTCAGCTTCCCGGGGACTGTTTCCTCCCATCAGAAATGCCCTGCTTTTGGACTGTAGCCCACCAAGCTCCTCTGTCCCTGGGATTTCTGAGACCAGAGTACTGCAGGTGGTGCCATTTCCTTCTCTGCTGCTGCTGCTGCTGCTGCTGCTGCTGCTGCTGCTGCGTCGCTTCAGTCGTGCCTGACTCTGCGCGACCCCATAGACAGCAGCCTACCAGGCTCCTCTGTCCCTGGGATTCTCCAGGAAAGAACACTGGAGTGGGTTGCCATGTCCTTCTCCAGTGCATGAAAGTGAAAAGTGAAAGTGAAGCCACTCAGTGAAGTCGTGTCCGTCTCTTAGTGACCCCGGGGTTGCAGCCTACCAGGCTCCTCTGTCCGTGGGATTCTCCAGGCAATGGTACTGGAGTGGGCTGCCATTGCCTTCTCTGATTTCCTTCTCTGCAAGATAGCGTTTTGAAGATATTTTCTCCTGGATATTGCTTTTGATGAAGGAAGGGGGATCCCTTTCAGGGCTTGAGAGTGAGTTCTTGTCTGACACTGGGCAATGAGTTGTCTGAGGAGAGGAGTGCTGTCCAAGCGAGAGGCTTTATTGGGAAGGGCTGCCAGGGTGGAGGGCAGGAGGGTGAGGGAAACGGAGAGAACCACTCTGTCACGTGGCTCACAGTCTCAGGTTTTATGGTCATCGGGCTCATTTCTGGTTTGTCTCTTGCCAGGCATTCTGAATTGGGATCCTTCTTGGGGGCACACGCATCACTCAGCTGAGATGGATTCCAGCGAAGTGGATCCTGGGAGGTTGGTAGGACCTCTGAACTGGAGCCTCCCATCTCCTGACCTCTCCAGAATTCTGGTTGGTGGTAGCTTGTTCGTTCCTTGTTCCTTCCCAGGACCTCCTGTTGTAAGATGATTCCTGCAAGTGTTTTCTTTTCTCTGTTGCCTGGCCAGGGTGGGTGGTCCGTGGTTCATTTAACAGTTTGTTTTTGGTTCTCTCGAGTAAGGTCCTCCACAGGGTAAATGTATGAAATGATAAAAGGCAATGTTTTAAATAATTTATATTCATAATTTGGTAAGTTGGCTTGTTTTGTGTATGTTAGACCTGATCACCAGACCAACGGTCATGTAGAACTTTTGCAGTTTTCTAAAATTCTATAGTTTTTTAAATGGAGTTACCTTGTTGCAAAGTTTGTGTTTATGTTCATATTTTTTTAAAGTTATTTCTTTTAGTTGATTGATCATTGCTTTACAATATTGGTTTGATTTGTCATACATCCACATGAATTAACCATAGGTGTACCTATGTCCTCTTGCTCTTGAATCTCCCTCCCACCTCGCACGCATTCCCACCTCTCCAGGTTACTACTGAGCCCCAGTTTGAGTTCCCTGAATCATACAGCAAATTCCCATTGGTTGTCTATTTACAAATGTAGGTGTACCTGCATCCATGCTGCTCTCTCCATTCATCTCACCCTCTCCCTCTTGTTCCCCACCCTCGTCTGTAAGTCTGTTCTCTATGTCTGCACCTCCATTGCTGCTCTGTGAACAGACTCGTCAGTACCATCCTTCTAGATTCCATGTTTTTCTCTCTTTGACTGACTTCCCTCCCCTTTATTAGAACAAACTCAAATGTGTTCCTTTTTATGGCTGCATTCCATGCAGGCTCTGATTGTTCCTTAGCCATGTTTTGCGGAGGGTCATGGAGCTATTCTGCTCCATTTCAGTTTGGGCTTCCAGTCTGAGTGCTCGCAGCAGAGCTGCTTCTGGGTGAGCCCTCTGAGGTCTGTGAGCACCGGGCTGCCCGCTCTTCTCTTGTGGCCCGCAGGGGGCGCCAAAGGCCCCTCTGACCCGCGGGCGCAGGACGCTTTGCCTTTAGACTCTGCTCCGTGAGCAGCTGGCGGGAGCTTTGTCTCCTCAGGACCATCGGGGCTCAGGCTTCTGGATAACAGGGCTGCATCCAGGCTGAGAGGAGCAGGGTTGCCTCAGTGCCCACCAGCAGGGAGGCGCTGCAAGAGCGAAAAATGAGGATGGAGTAGACGTTTCCTGTGTCCAGCTGAGGGCTGACTGGAGGTCCATCTCAGAGGACTCAGGGGGAAAGAGCTCCGTGTGCAAAGCGGTGGGTTTTCAGTTAGATTTGCGTTAGATGATGTAGAGGATGAACACTGATGTTCTTCCGTGTAGGTGGCCATTTTCCTGTCACTGTTTCTTGAGAAGACTGTCCTTTCCTCTTCGCTCGTTCCTGGTTTGATTTTCAGGAACTGACCATGTACAGGTGGGTTCGTTTCTGGGCTCTCTATTCTCTCCTGGAGTCCATGTGTCTGTGTTCCTGCCAGTTCCTCACTGTGGTGGTCACTACAGCTCCGTGATGTAGTTTGAAGAGGGATAGGAAGATGCCTCCAGCTGTGTTCCTCTTTCTCAGAGTCTTTTTGGCCGTTTAAGGTCCTGTTCAACAGTAGCAGCCTAATATTAGGAATATTTCTATTTCTGTGAAAAATGCCATTGAATATTATTTTGTGATTGCAGTCCGTGTATTTGTTGATGACTTTGGTTGGAATGGACCTTTTAATTCCTCATTGTTCCAGTGCATGAGCGTGGAATAATTTTCTGTGTGTTTGTATTTTCTTTGGTTTCTTTATCAGTGCCTTCTAGTTTTCTGACTACTGGTTTTTTATGTTCTTGATTAAGTTTGTTGCTAGATGTTTTATTTAAGTGGGATTTTCTTAATATTTTTTTCTGATTGTTATTAGTGTATAGAAATGCAAGTGATTTTTGGACTGTAAAGGGTAGTATTTTATGATTGTAAATTAATCCAAAATGATTCAGCTTTACTGAATGTAGTCTAACAACTTTTTGTGAAGTGATGTGGAACATTTTATCTGTAAGATCTGTTTCTCCTGCAGTAGGTCATCCAGAGGACCCAAGACATGGTGGTTACTAATAGACTTCCCACACTACTTCTTCATTCCACGTGGACTCCTTCACGGGCAGTGAGCATCGCAGCTTCCCTTGAACTTCATCTGGGTAAGTCTTGGCCTGTATCAGAAAGTTTCCTGCCTGTCTGCTCTAAATTTCTTTTGTGGTATTGACATGGTTGTTTTGAAACCTAGTATACTTTCCAGTCATTTAAAATGTACAGAAAATGCCTAGCAATGGGAACAAGTGCTAGCATTTGCCACATCATCTAAAATACTCTATGTGTTTTATCCAAAATGGGTACCTTCTGCAGAACCAGCACATAATCTCCAAAATCAGGAAATCATATGGTACCTACATTATAATGTAATCCACTGCCCCACTTCCACTTTTAGCAATTGTTCAAGTGTATGAATATATCTTTTGTTTCCATCTTCATCCTTTTTTCTTTATTTAGAGTGTTACTGAGATTTTCAGTTATTTGGACAAACTTGATGGATTGAAAGCAGACATGGTGAATAAGGGTTCTGGGTGGCCTTTTCTATGTGGATTTCTTTTTCACTGAAGATGGTTTTAATATTTATTCATGTGGTAACATGTATGAATCCTGCATTCTTTCTCCCCCCCCCCCATAGTAATTAAAAATAAATAATATGCCATTTACCATTTAGATATTTGTAAGCATACAGTGTTGTAGCAGACAACCTTTTCTTGTTTTGCAAACCAGTTTAATAATGTGCACCTTGTGCGTGCTTTGGAGAAACTCAGGAAACTGAGTCAGTGACTGAAATGGCCCAAGATATCACCTTAGATTCCATCTTCATCTGAAAACAAAACAGGCACTTTCTGGTGGTCCAGTGGCTGAGACTGGACACTCCCAAAGAAGGAGGCCCAGGTTCATTCCCTGATCCAAGAGCTAGATCTCCCATGCCACAAAGGAGAATTTGCATGTTGTAGCTAAATATCTGGCTTACCTCAATGAAGGTTGACCTGGCGCAGCCAAATTAAAAAAGAAACAAATATTTTACAGATACAACCAAAGGAAAGGAAGGGTATGGTTGTTGTGCAGATTTACGGCTTAGCTTTCCCTATCGATAGAAAAGAAAAAAGAGTTTCAAAAGACTGTGTCTCATCCTTCTATCTGGCATATAGAGA
Source organism: Ovis canadensis (assembly GCF_042477335.2). Taxonomy (NCBI): domain Eukaryota; kingdom Metazoa; phylum Chordata; class Mammalia; order Artiodactyla; family Bovidae; genus Ovis; species Ovis canadensis. Next base: position 891,795 of record NC_091262.1, on the reverse strand, counting down.
GGATTCCTTTGAAATGAGATTTCTCTGGTAAATGTGACTCACAGAAGAGCTGTCTTGAACTTGGGTTTCAGAGATGATCATGTGTCCTCTAAAAAAAAAAGTTAATTGGGTCCCACTAATTCTCATGCTGAGGTGGTATATTTTGTGGTAGCATTTGCTCCCCTTCACTTTGGATGTATCCCCATTTGTTTACACTGTCATCTACTGAAGACATCCTGATATTTGAAAGTTTTTAGTTATTACAAGTAGAGCTGTTGTATATAATCATGCGATACTTTTTGTCTGGATGTTTTCAAAGCTGTTTAGTAAGTGCTAGCCATATAGTATTCAGGTCACAGGTGAGCTTTGTTTAGCTGTGGAAAAATCCAGCTATGTTTCTCTGTGGCATGTGGGATCTTCTGGGGTAAGGGATCAAACTAGAGTGTCTTGCATTGTCAGGCAGATTCTTTACCACTGAGCCACCGGAGAAGTTGTGCCCTACCCCCGTTTTTTTTTTTGAGTTTACTGGATCTAATAGGTGTGCAGTGCTACCTCACTGTTATTTTAGTTTGTAATTTCCTAATGATATGTGATTTTGAGTCTTTTTGATAGGCTTATTTACTATCTTTATATTTTTGTAGGCCAGGTGTTTAGGTGTATACATTTTTTATGAGATTGTTCTAGATTTTTTGGTATATTTGGAGTACAATCCTTTATCAGATATGTATTTTATAAATATATTTTCCTGTGGCTTGTGTTTAAGTTTTGTGAATAAGGTTTTTCACAGTTTAAATGTCTAATTCTTTAAAGTTAATGTTATATATGTTTTATATCCTTTTTTGGATAGACTTTAGTGTGTTGTTGTTGTTGTTAAATTTTATAAGCAGAAGTGAGGTACTGTAGATACAGTTTTAAGCTAAGCTGAGGTACCATAGATACAGTTTTGCCTTTTGTCTGTTAAGAAGTTTGAGTGAGTTTGGTGTACACTGTATATAACATTATGTCTACATTCATTTGACTGGATATAGCTTCCAATTATTTGTCTAATTGGTTTTGGAGATATCACGGGAAGTCAGTTTTTCCAAGGGAAACTGAGGTCCATGAAACATGAACTCTTTTCGATCGGTCGGAATCACTCTCTGCTATTTCTGACAGATTTGACTTGTTTGGATATCTCATATGAGTGGAATCACAGAACGTTTGTCTTTTCTTGGTCTGGTTTATTTCACATGATCTAATGACCATAAGGTTTGTCCACGTTGTCGCATTGTCAGAATTACTGACTTTGAAGGGCCGAATCAGATTCCATTGTGTGTATACCACAGTTTGTTTATGGAATTGGCTGCCATGGACACTTAGATCACTTCTGTTTGTTTGCCAGTGTGAATCATGCTGTTGTGAGTATGACGGAAGAAGTATCCATTTTTTCAGCCCCCTTTCCCAATCCTTTTGGGTACATAGCTTGAATTGGAATCGAACTATGTATTTATTCCATGTGTTTGTTTTGGAGTCATTTCTGTAATGTCTTGCAGAGTGGCAGCACCATTTAATGTACTTTTTCGTATGGTGGAATACCGTTCAAGCTTCTGAATATACCTTGTGTTGCATATTCAGTCTCCCACCAACGGACACTTGAATGAGTTCTACCTTTGAGCTATTGTGAATGTCACTATGAGTATTTGTGTACCAGTTTTTGTTTGAATTATTAACAAGTACATTACTATATATAAAAGAAGCCACAAGGACCTACTGTACAGGTTAGGAAACTATTAAATATCTTATGATAATGTATAATGGAAGAGAATCTCAAAAGGAATATATGAAAAGCACATAGTAACCATGATATTTATTGTGCCAACACTATGAGTTATCATAGCACTACTCAACGTGTATTTATACATGTCAGTAAAATATTCACATCTGTAAGGATATTATAAAAAATTATATAAAAAATCAAGAATTCAAACAGAGATTAAATAAACTTCCTGTCATTGCTCATCATCATTTATACATTCATACTACCTGTAACACTCATTGTATAAGTGCTGGACTAGCAATTGATGTTCTCGTAAACCAAGAGATTGTGAAGGTGTAAGGAAATATAGCTTATTGAATTCCTTAATGAAGGATTATAGAACTCTATGTCCATGAAGTGAATGAAATTCCATTTTATTGAACCACATTCTTACTAGAGTGATGAGCTTCCACCCCACCCAACGTTAGTTCACAATGAAATCCTGCAGTCCTCTGGCCTCAATGTCTGCTTCCTGCTACCGAGAAAGAAAAGATGAGGAAGTCCTGACAAAACCGATGCTATTTTTCTTTTTCTGATTTGTATTTTATCGCAGGGCTTGGCAAAAAGAGGGCCCAACCTGTTTTTAGAGTTCCATCCCAAGGGTCCCTCTGGCATGTTCCCTATGTTGACAAAGTGCTGATTATTTTCAACAAAGGACAATGATCTGCACTTCACTATCTGTTGCTTGAGCTGGAATAGCGGGCATCCCTTGAAGTGCATTCCTTCATGCTGAAGTAGGCATCCCTGAAGCAATAGTATAAGAGGAACACATTTATCACGTAGACATCGCAGCCCATGCATTTGTAATAATTTTTCAGTTATACCCATCATCATCGGAGGAACTGACTTGTCCCAGTAACAACGAGAGTACCCAGTATAACAGTTCCTTGACTTATGAGTACTTCCTATGAGTACCCTTATGAGTACTTCTTCCAATGTTGTTTCTCCTACTTTGGTCATGAACAGTAGAAGCTGATGGCAGTGGTCCTTGAAATGTATGTCGATTCCTAGGTGGCACAGTTGATAAATAAAAAATCTGCCTACCAGTGCAGGAGGGGGAAGTGATGTGGGTTTGATCCCTGGTTCAGGAAGATAACAATTCATACACATGTTTTATGTGAACCAGTTTGATACTCATGAGTTTTTTCTTCTGTATACAGAAAAACAAATGCTGTTCAAGGACACTGAAAGAACCCTGATGTTGAAAATCAGATCTGTATTGTGAGCAATGCTTAGATATCCATGAGTCGAAGCATAGTATTATGCCTATCATCCTTGTATTTCTCTCAGTGAAATATGTTGAGGAAAACTCTTCATTCGTGGTCTAGATTCACGAAGAAGCTAAATAGCATTCATCCTTTACGTTGACAACTGTGAATTTAAATCTCCTGTGAATCCTATGTGACAACCACACATACCAACATGAGTTATCAGTATTATATCAATATTTTTAGTCCTATTGTATGTCAACTAAAAAAATCAGTATATAATTGTACATGAAGTCAAGACATAAAATCAGTGCAAATACAAAATGTTCCATCCTTTGAGAAAGGGAGAAAAACATCTCTGTGCTTAGCCTATTGCATTTTTATGTATTAGACCCTTAAGTAGTTTATTCACCACACCCTGTGAATGATTCACAAATCTTCAGAGAAGAAAGGATCATTTCTCTTGAACAATGAGTAGTTCAACTATTCTCAAAGCAAAGCCATAAGTGAGTCTTATTTTGGGTGAGACCATGAAAACTCAGCGTTTTCATTATGCTTGTGCTTATGATGGGAGGAGGTCTGAGAAAGCACTTCTGAAGGTTTATTCATACCAGTCGTTCTCATATGTATCGAGTCTTTAAAGGTCGAATCACCAAGGTGTTGCTTCTACACTTGTACTAGGCTGAGCAGCAACATTCCCTTTCTCCGTAAGTGCAGTAGACGTGTTCCCAACCTGTCTGTCTTCTGTCCTCTGGAGTATGCATTGCTTGAGCTCATCACAGCCTAGTAGATGGAAATCATCAGGATATTCTGGAAACCCTTTTTATTTCAGTCTGTTCAGGAGGTTACCACTGCTGCAAACCTCTGGATTTTACCAAGCGCTTTTAACAACCTCAGATGAAGGATATAAGTCAACACTGGTGACAGCCACGGGCTTCCATGGCCTATCCATGATTGTTGGCTTTGCTTTCATAATCATCCTGTTTCTTATACCAGCTAAACTGTCAGTGTATTTTTTAATTACCATTTTATCTTTGATGGTTTTTAGAGCTATTATGGATTTTCCTATATATCTTCACTTATCGGTGAGGGTCTTATGTTAGTAGTAGTTATGACAACTGACTTTCTGTCTGTTAGCTGTGGCAGAATAAAAAAAGAATGACCCACTGTATATTATTAATATTATGTATCAATATATTGTTAGTTTTATTGTTTGCAGTCATCCAATTCCAAGTTTCTGAAATAAACTTTCAGAAAAATCACATCCTTTTGAATGCCCATTTGACTGAATAGGAGCACGGAAATGTTCTTCCATAAAATTGTTTACAGTTTCCATTCCGTTTCTCCTGTTTGATGTAGATATTGGCCTTTGGTTCTATCAGTAGCTTTGCAAGTAAAAAAAAAAATTAATTAGAGCTCGTATGGTAATTTTACTGTTAGCAATAAGTTTAGCATAAAATGAACACAGAAGAGGTTACAGTAGACCAAATATGAAAGTCAGTTTAAAAGAAAACATAGTGTTGAATGTTTACAGTAGGAATATAGTTATGAAGTTCCTTTATTATTATTCTATCCTTTCCTTTTGTTTTGCAGGGGTGTTAATGTACAGATTCCAGTACTATGGCTAGAGCGAATAATAGTATCATTATTCTTGAGAGCAACTCTACTAAGTCTTCACGCTCATGTCACTCAAGGTTTTTTAATACCTATTATGTTAGTCGTGTTTGTAGTTTGTGAAGTCACATAAGTTGCATTCATTCAAGCAATAGTATCAAACAGCTATGGCATCAATTATAGATGTGAATCGATATCGAATGTGAATCCATTTCACTGTGACAAGTTATTATTGTAGATATTCTATTCATGCCAGTAACAAAGCTGTGCAGAAATAATACAATGTTTATTAAGAAAATAAGATTTACTAATTTGTTTTATTATTCTATTTCTTTTAAACAGATTTAATGACAACAGGCTCAACTTTTCATTCACTTGTATGACTATGAGCAGTTTGACCAAGTTGAAGAAGATGACTCGTTTGTAGTCTTCCTCATCAGCTCATTCCATCTACTGGCTTTAAAATCATTTAGTACAGAGCTCACCGTCTAGGTGTTCATCCAGTGTTTTGTTTGCTTATCATGCAGGATCATTTTAAAAGGAAAAGTATGTGTGTATGAGTTAGAGCTCTGATCCCAGGAGTCCATGTAGAAGCTTCCCCTGAGAAATGTATCGTTTTTGCACCAATGCTACTGAAATGTGTGAATGTGGTATACCACGCGTCCCAATAAGTGTAAACAGCGTCATAGGCTACTTATTTGAAATGACCAGTACTCATGACATTCCATTCAACTGAGGACTAAATATAGCCAACGTAGGCTGTGTTTGCCAAATAGACTTTGAAGTATTCTTCACACAGTCCTTCATCGATGCCAGTTTTCAGATCGAAGAAACCCTTGCTCCATGAAGTTTGTGAACACATATACTCATGTTTTGTTTGAGATTTTAAAGTCATTCTTCAGTTTTGTTGGAGGAATGGTTCTGTATATGCCCCGTGGATCCCCAAATCCACTGATGTTCATGTGTCTTGGGGCTTCCCAGGTGGTTCTAGTGGTAAAGAACATGCAGAACATACCCATGCAGGAGACATGGGAGGTATGGATTCCATCCCTGGGGCAGGAAGATCTCCTGAGGGAGAGCATGGCAACCCCCTCCAGTATCTTTGCCTAGAGAATCTCATGGAGAGAGGAGCCTGGTGGGGCCTAGTCCATATGATCCCAAGGAGTTGGACACAATGTAAGTGACTTCGCACAGCACATGATTCGTTGTCATAGCTAATATAATGGAGATGACATAAAAAGAAGCACCAGCGGGCGAAAGTCAATATCCATCACTTTTAAACTTTGGAATGTATTGTGATATTTTACATCCATATTTGTATGACTTGATAGTTGGAGAATCGATGCATGTGAAGGCCTGGTTGTGTTATATGTATGTTGAGGGAAGATATATTTTTATGTGGTTTGACATATAGGTCCCATTTCATTCGTAGACATATGCATACTCATCACTTATCATCATTTTTTTTTTGAAAAGACCATTGTTTGGAAAGGTTGTTGTCTAACCATGAAAGATGCTTGAATTCTTGGGCTCCTTAGAGGAAGAATTCAACCCGGGGCCAGTGATGAGGCTTGATCAGTCAGAGCTTTTGTGTCCCAACATTTTATTAAAGTATAAAAGAGAGAAAGCTTCTGACATAGACATCAGAAGGGGGCAGAAAGAGTGCCCCCCTACTCATCTTTGGCTGGATGTTATCTAGCTACTAGCAGTCTACTCATTAGAGAAAGGAATGGCAGCAGACCCCTCACCCACAAGATATATGGAGATGACCGTGGCACCAGGTGAGTCATCCTGGGCCATAAAACGATTGATATGAGCAAATGGATAGCTTCATTCACATAGATCAGGAGAGCCATGTATGAGTAAAGCATATTGGTTTGTCAAGTCAGTTCTGAGCCTTTAGGCAGAACCTACTTGAAGATAGAGTCTAGGGTAAATACATAGTACATTCACATAGCTTAAGGCAAACCTTTCCATGAGAAAAATGCCTTGGTCAGCTCAAAGTATGAGAAAAGTGAAGTTCAGGCGGAACCAGGTGTCATTATAGCAACACAGAATTGTAAGAGAAAATCTCTGTTTAAATTTGTATCAAGAAGGGGAAAAAAGATAACAGCTTGTTTCCTCCTGCCTCGGAAGTGACAGATAACAACTGTCTGACACTTGCACCCCATTTCCTCCCTTTGGAGACCCCTGGCCTTCCTGGCTGTTACCCTCTCAGTTTCATTCATTGAGCGTTTTCTGCCTTGTGAAACATTGGGCATAGAAGTATGTGTTTATTTAGGGGTATTTCATCCAATTTCATTTAAATGCATATGTGAATTAGAAAGTTTGACATGCTGTTGCTTTGTATACCGATTGGGAAATGTGAGCCTCCAAGCTTAATTTAGTTTTTCATGTTCATTTTTCTTTTTAGGGGTACAAAGAAAAATAATATGACTGTTAAGATCAGCTTTCGTATTTTTTGCCAAATATGAATTGGGATCACATCGATCAGAGATGAGTCTGTGCATGAAAGCCCTAATAACTAATGCTAATTGACTTCACTACCATGGGATGTTTTCATATCTATTGAGGATTTACTTCATGTATTTCGATTTTAACTTTCTGTCTTACAGCCTTGTTTGTAGATCAAAGCTATTTGAAATTGTCATCTGGTTTCAAATGGCTTGTGAGGTTATTCATGAGTGGTTCATAAAACCGAATGGATTGTACGTAGCCATACTTTGTTGTCATTCTATGAATTTGAAGAATGTCTGAAGAATGTCTGCAGTTATGCCTTAAAGATTCATACAATTGATGTCCAATATTTATCTCAATAGACTTGCTTTCAATTTGTAGTTTCCTATGCGTATGTCTTTCTTTATGGATTTGGGTAGAACTTGTATTGGAACACTGAAAAATCTGTGATATCAACCGTGCTGACCTTTCTGGTGGTCATCATTAAGATTTTCACGCTCTATGGATCCTAGTGGAAACAGGTGCTGTTCATCCTACTTTTGTGAAGATTGAACTCATCGTAGAAAGTGGAATTTGTTGAAATATTTATGGTATAAATAAATCTTGTCTCTATAATTACCCAGAGTCCTGGTGCGTATTTGATTGCTAAGTTATAAAATGTATGAGATAGATGTGATCCATCAATGGCGACTGGATAAGTGGTGGAGAGGTATTTTGGTGATGCAAGAGATTTAAATAGTATTTATATCCCTTTTATGTGGATAATGGGTCTTGGATCCATGTTTGAAACCTTACAACCTCGTCTTTTGTTATGCATGGGAAGTGTCAAAAATGAAGAAGATGCGGGTAGGTACTTCAAGGGTAAGTATAGGGCTGAGGGCGTGACTACGATGTGGGTTAGGGTTAGGATGTGGATGGGGGTCGGGTTAGGGTAGGGTAAAGGTTAGAGTTCGTGGAACAGCCCTCCAAACTTGTTAGGGTGAGGGGTGAGGTGTGAGGGTTCAGGATGAGGGTGAGGGTAAGGATTAAGGGTGAGGGTTCAGGGTGAGGGTTAGGATTCAGGATGAGGGTGAGGATTCAGGGAGAGGGTGAGGGTGAGGGTTCAGGGAGAGGGTGAGGGTGAGGGTTCAGGGAGAGGGTGAGGGTGAGGGTTCAGGGTGAGGGTGTGGGTGAGGGTAAGGTTTCGGGGTGAGGGTTCAGAGTGAGCATTCAGGGTGAAGGTGTGGGCCTCACATCTGATACAGGATTGTACTCCAAATATACCCATCCCTTCCCTTGAACAGACCTCTCACTATGGGAGCCCTTGGCAGTGTGGAACCCACCGGCCCCTAAGGCCTCCCAAAGGACGCCTGGGGCCTAGGTGCAAAGGCAATGCAGGAGTGGAGCTGAGGCCAGGAAGGCGCCAGTAGCGTCACCCAACTTCGCAAAGGCTGCTCCTTCCTGGGTAGGAAGCCTAGCAGAGAGGCAAGTCTGGGCAGGGTTCGCCCAGGGCAGAGTAGCCTCGCGCCAGGAACTCTGCCAGATCGGGCCTCTGAGCAGAGCTGGAGCTCTGCCATCCTGGAGGCGCACTCGACTCCACCGAAGAAGGGCTTGCAGCCTAAGGCGGCTGGGCTGCTTCGTCTTCCCCCTAGGAAGCTCGATTCCCGCATGCTGTTCACTCGGCTTCCAGGCGCCGGCTCCCTGCCCCTCATTCTGGTCTAGGATCAGGGGCTGCTTCCCCTGAGCTGGGGCTGTGGGCGGGAGCCCAGACACACAGGTGCAGGACCCAACCACCTGCACACGTCTCTGCTGGAGAGGAGACCGCAAGGGAACGACGTGTGAGAGGCAGCTGATGGGCACCCACGGAGTCAGCCTCCAGGTATGCCAGGCTGGAGACCCCAGCCAGTGGCCCTGGGAGGTGCGGTTCTTCGTGCGGCGCTGAGTCTGGGCGACCAAGCAACCGCTGAAGGAGCCCTGCACTTGCCCTTCCCTTCCCTCTCACAGAGCTCTCCCTGCCTGAGCCCTTGGCAGTATGCAAGCCACCGGCCCCTAAGCACTACCCACGGACGCCTGGGGTCTAGGTTCAAAGGCAAGGCAGATGCGGAGCTGAGGTCAGGAAGGCGCCAGTGGCGTCTCCCAGGCTCACGCAGCCTGCTCCTTCCTGGGCAGGAAGCCTAGCAGTGAGGCAAGTCTGGGCAAGGCTCGCCCAGGGTAGAGCAGCCTCGCGCCAGCAACTCTGCCACATGAGGCCTCTGAGCAGAGCTGGAGCTCTGCCATACTGGAGGCGCGCTCGGATCCAGCCAAGCAGGGCTTGAGCCGCACTCGGCTGGGCTGCCTCTACTTCCCTCGAGGAGGCTCGCCTCCCTCATGCTGATCACTCGGTTTCAACGCTGGGAGCTCTGCGCCTCCGGCTGGTCTTGGCTCAGGGGATGCTTGCCCTGAGCTGGGGCTGTGGGCGGGAGCCCAGGCACGCAGGGGCAGGCCACAACCTGCTGCACACCTCTCTACTGGGGAGGAGACCGCTAGGGAAGCTACGTGTGTGAGGCAGCTGCTGGGCGCCCAGGGAGTCAGCCTCCAGGTGTGCAGGGCTGCAGACCCCAGCCAGGGGCCCTGGGAGCCTAGTGCACTCTGTGAGGCGCTGAGTCTGGTCGGCCAAGCAACCACTGGAGGAGCCCTGCACTTGCCCTACCCTTCGCTCTAGCAGAGCTCTCCCTGCTGGAGTCCTTGGCAGTGTGCAAGCCACAGGCCCCTAAGCCTTCCCCAAGGACGCCGGGGGCCTAGGTGCAAAGGCAAGGCAGGAGCGGAGCTGAGGCCGGGAAGGCGCCTGTGGTGTCTACCAGCCTCGCGCAGCCTGCTCCTTCCTGAGGAGGGAGCGTAAAAGCAAGGCAAGTCTGGGCAAGGTTCGCCCACGGCAGAGCAGCCTCGCGCCAGCAACTCTGCCAGATCGGGCCTCTGAGCAGAGCTCGAGCTCTGCTGTACTGGAGGCACACTTGGCTCGGGCAAGCAGGGCTTTCAGCTTGACGGGGCTGGGCTGCCTTCTCTTCCCCCGAGGAGGCTCCCTTCCCTGCTGGCTGTGCATTCGCCAATCAGGCGGGGGCGCAGGGCTCCTCCAGCAGGTCTTGCCTCAGGGGCTGCTTCCCTGAGTTGGGGCTGTGGGCGGGAACCCAGACACGCAGGATCAGGCCCCAAACACCAGCACATGTCTGTGCTGGGGAGGAGAGTGCTAGGGAACCTACGTCTGTCATGCACTTGCTGGGCGCCCACGGAGTCAGCCTCCAGGTGTGCGGGGCTGCAGACCCCAGCCAGGGGCCCTGGGAGCCTGGGGCTCTCCGTGTGGCCCTGAGTCTGGGCGGCCAAGCAACCGCTGGAGGAGCCCTGCAGCCGCCCTTCCCTTCCGTCTGACAGAGCTCTCACTGCTGGAGCCCTTGGAAGTGTGCAACCCACCAGCCCCTAAGCCCTCCCCAAGGACGCCTGGGGCCTAGGTGCAAAGGCAAGGCAGGAGCGGAGCTGAGGCCAGGAAGGCGCCAGTGGCGTCTCCCAGCCTTGCGCACCCTGTCCTTCCTGGGGAGGGAGCCTAAAAGCAAGGAAAGTCTGGGCAACGATCGCCCTAACCAGAGCAGCCTCGCGCTAGGAACTCTGCCAGATCGGGCTTCTGAGCAGAGCTAGAGATCTGCAGTACTGGAGGGGCACTTGGCCTGGGCTGCAGGGCTTTCAGCTTGACGGGGCTGTGCTGCCTCGTCTTCCCCCGAGGAGCCTCACTTCCCTGCTGGCTGTGCACTCCCCGATCAGGTGGGGGCACAGGTCTCCTCCAGCAGGTCTTGCCTCAGGAGCTATTTCCACTGAGTTGGGGCTGTGGGCGGGTACCCAGACACGCAGGATCAGGCCCGAACCACCGGCACATGTCTCTGCTGGGGAGGAGAGTGCTAGGGAACCTACGTCTGTCATGGACTTGCTGGGCGTCCACGGAGTCAGCCTCCGGGTGTGCAGGGCTGCAGACTCAAGCCAGGGGCCCTGGGAGCCTGGTGCTCTACGTGTGGCGCTTAGTCTGCGCGGCCAAGCAACCGCTGGAGGAGCCCTGCACCCGCCCTTCCCTTCCGTCGGACAGAGCTCTCACTGCTGGAGCCCTTGGCAGTGTGCAATCCACCAGTCCCTAAGCACTCCCCAAGGACCCCTGGGGGCTAGGTTCAAAGGCAAGGGAGGAGCGGAGCTGAGCAGAGGAAGGCGCCAGTGGCTTCTCCCAGCCTCGAGCACGCATCCTGCCCCTTCCTGGGGAGGGAGTGTAAAAGCAAGGTAAGTCTGGGCAAGGCTCTCCCATGGCAGAGAAGCCTCGCGCCAGTAACTCTGCCAGATCGGACTTCTGAGAAGTGCTATAGCTGTGCTGTACTGGAGGCTCACTTAGCTCCGGGCAAGCAGGGCTTTCAGCTTGAGGGGGCTGTGCTGCCTCGTCTTCCCCCGAGGAGCCTCACTTCCCTGCTGGCTGTGCACTCGCCGATCAGGCGGGGGCACAGGGCTCCTCCAGCAGGTCTTGCCTCAGGAGCTGTTTCCACTGAGTTGGGGCTGTGGGCGGGTACCCAGACACGCAGGATCAGGCCCCAACCACCGGCACATGTCTCTCCTGGGGAGGAGAGTGCTAGGGAACCTACGTCTGTCATGCACTTGCTGGGCGCCCACGGAGTCAGCTTCCGGGTTTTCGGGGCTGCAGAACCCAGCCATGGCCCTGGGAGCCTGGTGCTCTTCGTGAGGCGCTGAGTCTTGGCGCCAAGCAACCGCTGGAGGAGCCCTGCACCCGCCCTTCCCTTCCGTCTGACAGAGCTCTCACTGCTGGAGCCCCTGGCAGTGGGCAATGCACCAGCCCCTAAGCACTCCACAAGGACTCCTGGGGCCTAGGTTCAAAGGCACGGGAGGAGCGGAGCTGAGCCCAGGAAGGCGCCAGTGGCTTCTCCCAGCCTCGCGCAGCCTGCTCCTTCCTGGGGAGGGAGCCTGAAAGCAAGGAAAGTCTGGACAAGGCTGGCCCTTGGCAGAGAAGCCTCGCGCCAGTAACTCTGCCAGATCGGGCCTCTGAGCAGAGCTAGAGCTCTGCTGTACTGGAGGCGCACTTGGCCTGGGCAAGCAGGTCTTTCAGCTTGACGGCGCTGGGCTGCCTCCTCTTCCCGAGAGGAGGCTCGCTTCCCTGCTGGCTGTGCACTCGCCGATCAGGCGGGGGCGCAGGGCTCCTCCAGCAGGTTTTGCCTCAGGGGCTTCTTCCCTGAGTTGGGTCTGTGGGCGGCAACCGAGACAGGCAGGATCAGGCCCCAACCACCGGCACATGTCTGTGCTGGGGAGGAGAGTGCTAGGGAACCTTCGTCTGTGATGCACTTGCTGGGCACCCACGGAGTCAGCCTCCAGTTGTGCGGGGCTGCAGACCCCAGCCAGGGGCCCTGGGAGCCTGGTGCTCTTCGTGAGGCGCTGAGTCTTGGCGGCCAAGGAACCGCTGGAGGAGCCCTGCAGGTGCCCTTCCCTTCCCTCTGACAGAGCTCTCACTGCCGGCGCCCTTGGCATTGTGCAACCCACAAGCCCCTAAGCCCAGCTCTCGGACGCCTGGGGCCTAGGTGCAAAGGCAAGGCAGGAGCAGAGCGGAGGCCAGGAAGGCGCCAGTGGCATCTCCCAACCTCGCGCAGCCTGCTCCTTCCTGGGGAGGGTGCCTAAAAGCAAGGCAAGTCTGGGCAAGGCTCGCCCATGGCAGAGCAGCCTCCGACAGGAACTCTGCCAGATCGGGCTTCTGAGAAGAGCTAGAGCTCTGCTGTACTGGAGGCTCACTTAGCTCCGGGCAAGCAGGGCTTTCAGCTTGACGGGGCTGTGCTGCCTCGTCTTCCCCCGAGGAGCCTCACTTCCCTGCTGGCTGTGCACTCCCCGATCAGGTGGGGGCACAGGTCTCCTCCAGCAGGTCTTGCCTCAGGAGCTATTTCCACTGAGTTGGGGCTGTGGGCGGGTACCCAGACACGCAGGATCAGGCCCGAACCACCGGCACATGTCTCTGCTGGGGAGGAGAGTGCTAGGGAACCTACGTCTGTCATGGACTTGCTGGGCGTCCACGGAGTCAGCCTCCGGGTGTGCAGGGCTGCAGACTCAAGCCAGGGGCCCTGGGAGCCTGGTGCTCTACGTGTGGCGCTTAGTCTGCGCGGCCAAGCAACCGCTGGAGGAGCCCTGCACCCGCCCTTCCCTTCCGTCGGACAGAGCTCTCACTGCTGGAGCCCTTGGCAGTGTGCAATCCACCAGTCCCTAAGCACTCCCCAAGGACCCCTGGGGGCTAGGTTCAAAGGCAAGGGAGGAGCTGAGCTGAGCCCAGGAAGGCGCCAGGGGCTTCTCCCAGCCTCGAGCACGCATCCTGCCCCTTCCTGGGGAGGGAGTGTAAAAGCAAGGTAAGTCTGGGCAAGGCTCGCCCATGGCAGAGAAGCCTCGCGCCAGTAACTCTGCCAGATCGGGCTTCTGAGAAGTGCTATAGCTGTGCTGTACTGGAGGCTCACTTAGCTCCGGGCAAGCAGGGCTTTCAGCTTGAGGGGGCTGTGCTGCCTCGTCTTCCCCCGAGGAGCCTCACTTCCCTGCTGGCTGTGCACTCGCCGATCAGGCGGGGGCACAGGGCTCCTCCAGCAGGTCTTGCCTCAGGAGCTGTTTCCACTGAGTTGGGGCTGTGGGCGGGTACCCAGACACGCAGGATCAGGCCCCAACCACCGGCACATGTCTCTCCTGGGGAGGAGAGTGCTAGGGAACCTACGTCTGTCATGCACTTGCTGGGCGCCCAGGGAGTCAGCTTCCTTGTTTTCGGGGCTGCAGAACCCAGCCATGGCCCTGGGAGCCTGGTGCTCTCCGTGCGGTGTAGAGTCTGCGCGGCCAAGCAACCGCTGGAGGAGCCATGCAGGTGCCCTTCCCTTCCCTCTGACAGAGCTCTTACTGCCGGCCCCCTTGGCAGTGTGCAACCCACCAGCCCCTAAGCCCTGCCCTAGGACGCCTGGGGCCTAGGTGCAAAGGCAAGGCAGGAGCAGAGCTGAGGCCAGGAAGGCTCCATTGGCATCTCCCAGCCACGCGCAGCCTGCTCCTTCCTGGGGAGGGAGTCTAAAATCAAGGCAAGTCTGGGCAAGGCTCGCCCATGGCAGAGCAGCCTCGCGACAGGAACTCTGCCAGATCGGGCCTCTGAGCAGAGCTAGAGCTCTGCCTTACTGGCGGCTCACTAGGCTCCGGGCAAGCAGGGCTTTCCACTTGACGAGGCTGGGCTGCCTCCTCTTCCCCCGTGGGGGCTCGCTTCCCTGCTGGCTGTGCACTCGCCAATCAGACGGGGGAGCAGGGCTCCTCCAGCAGGTCTTGCCTCGGCGGTGGCTTCCCTGAGTTGGGGCTGTGTGCGGGAACCCAGACACGCAGGTTCAGGCCGCAACCACCTGTGCATGTCTGTGCTGGGGAGGATAGTGCTAGGGAACCTATGTCTGTCATGCACTTGCTTGGCGCCAAAGGAACCAGCCTCCGTGTGTGCGGGTCTGCAGACCCCAGCCAGGGGCCCTGGGCGCCAGGTGCTCTCCGTGCGGCGCTGCGTCTGGGCGGCCATGCAACCACTGGAGGAGCCATGAAGGTGCCCTTCCCTTCCCTCTGACAGAGCTCTCACTGCCGGCGCCCTTGGCAGTGCGCAACACACCAGCCCCTAAGCCCTGCCCTAGGAAGCCTGGTGCCTAGGTGCAAAGGCAAGGCAGGAGCGGAGCTGACACCAGGAAGGCGCCAGTGGCATCTCCCAGCCTCGGGCAGCCTGCTCCTTCCTGGGGAGGGAGTCTAAAATGAACGAAAGTCTGGGGAAGCCTAGCCCACGACAGTGCAGCCTCGCGCCAGGAACTCTGCCATATGGGGCCTATGAGCAGAGCTAGAGATCTGCCTTACTGGAGGCTCGCTTGGCTCGGGCAAGCACGGCTTTCAGCTTGACGGGGCAGGGCTGCTTCCTCTTCCCCCGAGGAGGCTCGCTTCTCTGTTGGCTGGGCAGTAGCCAAATAGGTGTGGGCGGAGGGCTTCTCCAGCAGGTCTTGCCTCAGGGGCTGCTTCCCTGAGTTGGGGCTGTGGGCGGGAACCCAGACACGCAGGATCAGGCCCCAACAACCGGCACATGTCTGTGCTGGGGAGGAGAGTGCTAGGGAACCTACGTCTGTCATGCACTTGCTTGGCGCCCACGGAGTCAGTCTCCGGGTGTGCGGGGCTGCAGACCCCAGCCAGGGTCCCTGGGAGCCTGGTGCTCTCTGTGCGGCGCTGAGTTTGGGCGGCCAAGCAACCGCTGGAGGACCTCTGCAGGTGCCCTTCCCTTCCGTCTGACAGAGCTCTCAGTGCTGGAGCCCTTGGCAGTGTGCCATCCACCAGCCGCTAAACACTCCCCAAGGACCCCTGGGGGCTAGGTTCAAAGGCAAGGAAGGAGCGGAGCGGAGCCCAGGAAGGCGCCAGTGGCTTCTCCCAGCCTCTCGCAGCCTGCTCCTTCCTGGGGAGGGAGCCTGAAAGCAAGGAAAGACTGGACAAGTCTGGCCCTTGGCAGAGAAGCATCGTGCCAGTAACTCTGTCAGATCGGGCCTCTGAGCAGAGCTAGAGCTCTGCTGTACTGGAGGCGCACTTGGCATGGGCAAGCAGGGCTTTCAGCTTGACGGGGCTGGGCTGCCTCTTCTTCCCCCGAGGGGGCTCGCTTCCCTGCTGGCTGTGCACTCGCCGATGGCAGGAGCGTTGGGCTCCTCCAGCAGGTCCTGCCTCAGGGGCTGCCTCCCCTGAGTTGGAGGTGTGGGCAAGAACCCAGACAGCTAGGATCAGGCCCCAACCACCTGCAGATGTCTCTGCTGGAGAGGAGAGCGATAGGAAAGCTACGTGTGTGAGGCAGCTGCTGGGCGCCCAGGGAGTCAGCCTCCGGGTGTGCGAGGCTGCAGACCCCAGCCAGGGGCCCTGGGAGCTTGGTGCACTCCGTGCAGCGCTGAGTCTGGGCAGCCAAGCAACCGCTGGAGGAGCCCTGCACTAGCCCTTCCCTTCCCTTGCACAGAGCTCTTCCTGCTGGAGACCTTGGCAGTGTGCAAGCCACCGGCCCCTAAGCCCTCCCCAAGGACGCCTGGGGCCTAGGTGCAAAGGCAAGGCAGGAGCGGAGCTGAGGCCAGGAAGGCGCCAGTGGCGTCTCCCAGCCTCGCGCAGCCTGCTCCTTCTTGGCAGGAAGCCTAGCAGCGAGGCAAGTCTGGGCAAGGCTCGCCCAGGGCAGAGCAGCCTCGCGCCAGCAACTCTGCCAGATCGGGCCTCTGAGCAGAGCTGGAGCTCTGCCGTCCTGGAGGCTCACTCGGCTCCAGCCAAGTAGGGCTTGAGCCGAACTAGGCTGGGCTGCCTCTTCTTCCCTCGAGGAGGCTCGCCTCCCCGCCAGCTGTTCACTCGGCTTCCAGGTGGGGGCGCTCTGCGCTTCCTGCAGGTCTTGGATCAGGGGCTGCTTGCGCTGAGGTGGGGCTGTGGGCGGGAGCCCAGGCACGCAGGGGCAGGCCCCAACCAGCTGCACACGTCTCTGCTGGGGAGGAGAGCGCTAGGGAAGCTACGTGTGTGAGGCAGCTGCTGGGCGCGCAGGGAGTCAGCCTCCAGGTGTGCGGGGCTGCAGAGAAGAGCCACGGGCCCTGGGAGGCTGGTGCACTCCGTTCGGCGCTGAGTCTGGGCGGCCAAGCAACCGCTGGAGGAGCCCTGCACTAGCCCTTCCCTTCCCTCGCACAGAGCTCTTCCTGCTGGAGCCCTTGGCAGTGTGCTAGCCACCGGCCCCTAAGCCTTCCCCAAGGACGCCTGGGGCCTAGGTGCAAAGGCAAGGCAGGAGCGGAGCTGAGGCCAGGAAGGCGCCAGTGGCGTCTCCCAGCAGCGTGCAGCCTGCTCCTTCCTGGGAAGGAAGCCTAGCAGCGAGGCAAGTCTGGACAAAGCTCGCTCAGGGAAGAGCAGCCTCGCTCAAGCAACTCTGCCAGATCGGGCCTCTGAGCAGGGCTGGAGCTCTGCCATCCTGGAGGCTCACTCGGCTCCAGCCAAGTAGAGCTTGAGCCAAACGAGGCTGGGCTGCCTCTTCTTCCCTCGAGCAGGCTCGCCTCCCCGCCAGCTGTTCACTCGGCTTCCAGGTGGGGGCGCTCTGCGCCTCCTGCAGTTCTTGGCTCAGGGGCTGGTTGCCCTGAGCTGGGACTGTGGGCGGGAGCCCAGGCACGCAGGGGCAGGCCCCAACCAGCTGCACACGTCTCTGTTGGGGAGGAGCGTGCTAGGGAAGCTACGTGTGTGAGGCAGCTGCTGGGCGCCCAGGGAGTCAGCCTCCGGGTGTGCGGGGCTGCAGACCCCAGCCAGGGACCCGGGGAGCCTGGTGCACTCCGTGCAGCGTTGAGTCTGGGTGCCAAGCAACCGCTGGAGGAGCCCTGCACTAGCCCTTTCCTTCGCTCACACAGAGCTCTTCCTGCTGGAGCCCTTGGCAGTGTGCAAGCCACCGGCCCCTAAGCCCTCCACAAGGTCGCCTGGGGCCTAGGTGCAAAGGCAAGGAAGGAGCGGAGCTGTGATCAGGAAGGCGCCAGTGGCGTCTCCTAGCAGCGTGCAGCCTGCTCCTTCCTGGGAAGGAAGCCTAGCAGTGAGGCAAGTCTGGGCAAGGCTCGCCTAGGGCAGAGTAGCCTCGCGCCAGCAACTCTGCCAGATCGGGCCTCTGAGCAGAGCAGGAGCTCTGCCGTCCTGGAGGCGCACTCGGCTCCAGGCAAGTAGGGCTTGAGCCAAACGAGGCTGGGCTGCCTCTTCTTCCCTCGAGGAGGCTAGCTTCCCCGCCAGCTGTTCACTCGGCTTCCAGGTGGGGGCGCTCTGCGCCTCCTGCAGGTCTTGGCTCAGGGGCTGCTTGCCCTGAGCTGGGGCTGTGGGCGGGAGCCCAGGCACGCAGGGGCAGGCCCCAACCAGCTGCACACGTCTCTGCTGGGGAGGAGAGCGCTAGGGAAGCTACGTGTGTGAGGCAGCTGCTGGGCGCCCAGGGAGTTAGCCTCTGGGTGTGCAGGGCTGCAGACCCCAGCCAGGGACCCTGGGAGCCTGGTGCACTCCGTGCAGCGTTGAGTCTGGGCGGCCAAGCAACCGATGGAGGAGCCCTGCCCTAGCCCTTTCCTTCGCTTACACAGAGCTCTTTCTGCTGGAGCCCTTGGCAGTGTGCAAGCCACCGGCCCCTAAGCCCTCCCCAAGGAGGCCTGGGGCCTAGGTGAAAAGGTAAGGCAGGAGCGGAGCTGAGGTCAGGAAGGCGCCAGTGGCGTCTCCCAGCCTCGCTCAGCCTGCTCATTCCTGGGCAGGAAGCCTAGCAGCGAGGCAACTCTGGCAAGGCTCGCCCAGGGCAGAGCAGCCTCGCGCCAACAACTCTGCCTGATCGGGCCTCTGAGCAGAGCTTGAGCTCTGCCGTCCTGGAGGCTCACTCGCCTCCAGCCAAGTAAGGCTTGAGCCAAACGAGGCTGGGCTGCCTCTTCTTCCCTCGAGCAGGCTCGCCTCCCCGCCAGCTGTTCACTCGGCTTCCAGGTGGGGGCACTCGGCGCCTCCTGCAAGTTTTGGCTCAGGGGCTGCTTGCCCTGACCTGGGGCTGTGGGCGGGAGCCCAGGCACGCAGGGGAAGGCCCCAACCAGCTGCACACGTCTCTGCTGGGGAGGAGAGCGCTAGGGAGGCTACGTGTGTGAGGCAGCTGCTGGGCGCCCAGGGAGTCAGCCTCCGGGTGTGCAGGGCTGCAGACCCCAGCCAGGGGCCCTGGGAGCCTGGTGCACTCCGTGCGGCGCTGAGTCTGGGCGGCCAAGCAACCGCTGGAGGAGCCCTGCACTAGCCCTTCCCTTCCCTCGCACAGAGCTCTTCCTGCTGGAGCCCTTGGCAGTGTGCAAGCCACCGGCCCCTAAGCCCTCCCCAAGGACGCCTGGGGCCTAGGTGCAAAGGCAAGGCAGGAGCGGAGCTGAGGCCAGGAAGGCGCCAGTGGCGTCTCCCAGCCTCGCGCAGCCGGCTCCTTCCTGGGCAGGAAGCCTAGCAGCGAGGCAAGTCTGGGCAAGGCTCGCCCAGGGCAGAGAAGCCTCGCGCCAGCAACTCTGCCTGATCGGTCCTCTGAGCAGAGCAGGAGCTCTGCCGTCCTGGAGGCTCACTCGCCTCCAGCCAAGTAAGGCTTGAGCCAAACGAGGCTGGGCTGCCTCTTCTTCCCTCGAGCAGGCTTGCCTCCCCGCCAGCTGATCACTCGGCTTCCAGGTGGGGGTGCTCTGCGCCTCCTGCAGGTCTTGGCTCAGGGGCTGCTTGCCCTGAGCTAGGGCTGTGGGCGGGAGCCCAGGCACGCAGGGGCAGGCCCCTACCAGCTGCACACGTCTCTGCTGGGGAGGAGAGCGCTAGGGAAGCTACGTGTGTGAGGCAGCTGCTGGGCGCCCAGGGAGTCAGCCTCCGGGTGTGCGAGGCTGCAGACCCCAGCCAGGGACCCTGGGAGCCTGGTGCACTCCGTGCAGCGTTGAGTCTGGGCGGCCAAGCAACCGATGGAGGAGCCCTGCACTAGCCCATTCCTTCGCTCACACAGAGCTCTTCCTGCTGGAGTCCTTGGCAGTGTGCAAGCCACCGGCCCCTAAGCCCTCCCCAAGGACGCCTGGGGCCTAGGTGCAAAGGCAAGGCAGGAGCGGAGCTGAGGTCAGGAAGGCGCCAGTGGCGTCTCCCAGCCTCGCACAGCCTGCTCATTCCTGGGCAGGAAGCCTAGCAGCGAGGCAAGTCTGGCAAGGCTCGCCAGGGCAGAGCAGCCTCGCGCTAACAACTCTGCCTGATCGGGCCTCTGAGCAGAGCTGGAGCTCTGCCGTCCTGGAGGCTCACTCGCCTCCAGCCAAGTAAGGCTTGAGCCAAACGAGGCTGGGCTGCCTCTTCTTCCCTCGAGCAGGCTCGCCTCCCCGCCAGCTGTTCACTCGGCTTCCAGGTGGGGGCACTCGGCGCCTCCTGCAAGTTTTGGCTCAGGGGCTGCTTGCCCTGACCTGGGGCTGTGGGCGGGAGCCCAGGCACGCAGGGGCAGGCCCCAACCAGCTGCACACGTCTCTGCTGGGGAGGAGAGCGCTAGGGAGGCTACGTGTGTGAGGCAGCTGCTGGGCGCCCAGGGAGTCAGCCTCCGGGTGTGCAGGGCTGCAGACCCCAGCCAGGGCCCCTGGGAGCCTGGTGCACTCCGTGCGGCGCTGAGTCTGGGCGGCCAAGCAACCGCTGGAGGAGCCCTGCACTAGCCCTTCCCTTCCCTCGCACAGAGCTCTTCCTGCTGGAGCCCTTGGCAGTGTGCAAGCCACCGGCCCCTAAGCCCTCCCCAAGGACGCCTGGGGCCTAGGTGCAAAGGCAAGGCAGGAGCGGAGCTGAGGCCAGGAAGGCGAGAGTGGCGTCTCCCAGCCTCGCGCAGCCTGCTCCTTCCTGGGCAGGAAGCCTAGCAGCGAGGCAAGTCTGGGCAAGGCTCGCCCAGGGCAGAGCAGCCTCGCGCCAGCAACTCTGCCTGATCGGGCCTCTGAGCAGAGCAGGAGCTCTGCCGTCCTGGAGGCTCACTCGCCTCCAGCCAAGTAAGGCTTGAGCCAAACGAGGCTGGGCTGCCTCTTCTTCCCTCGAGCAGGCTCGCCTCCCCGCCAGCTGTTCACTCGGCTTCCAGGTGGGGGTGCTCTGCGCCTCCTGCAGGTCTTGGCTCAGGGGCTGCTTGCCCTGAGCTAGGGCTGTGGGCGGGAGCCCAGGCACGCAGGGGCAGGCCCCTACCAGCTGCACACGTCTCTGCTGGGGAGGAGAGCGCTAGGGAAGCTACGTGTGTGAGGCAGCTGCTGGGCGCCCAGGGAGTCAGCCTCCGGGTGTGCGAGGCTGCAGACCCCAGCCAGGGACCCTGGGAGCCTGGTGCACTCCGTGCAGCGTTGAGTCTGGGCGGCCAAGCAACCGATGGAGGAGCCCTGCACTAGCCCATTCCTTCGCTCACACAGAGCTCTTCCTGCTGGAGCCCTTGGCAGTGTGCAAGCCACCGGCCCCTAAGCCCTCCCCAAGGACGCCTGGGGCCTAGGTGCAAAGGCAAGGCAGGAGCGGAGCTGAGGCCAGGAAGGCTCCAGTGGCGTCTCCCAGCCGCGCGCAGCCTGCTCCTTCCTGGGAAGGAAGCCTAGCAGTTAGGCAAGTCTGGGCAAGGCTCGCCTAGGGCAGAGCAGCCTCGCGCCAGCAACTCTGCCAGATCGGGCCTCTGAGCAGAGCAGGAGCTCTGCCGTCCTGGAGGCGCACTCGGCTCCAGCTAAGTAGGGCTTGAGCCAAACTAGTCTGGGCTGCCTCTTCTTCCCTCGAGGAGGCTCGCCTCCCCGCCAGCTGTTCACTCGGCTTCCAGGTGGGGGCGCTCTGCGCCTCCTGCAGGTCTTGGCTCAGGGGCTGCTTGCCCTGAGCTGGGGCTGTGGGCGGGAGCCCAGGCACCCACGGGCAGGCCCCAACCAGCTGCACACGTCTCTGCTGGGGAGGAGAGCGCTAGGGAAGCTACGTGTGTGAGGCAGCTGCTGGGCGCCCAGGGAGTCAGCCTCCGGGTGTGCAGGGCTGCAGACCCCAGCCAGGGACCCTGGGAGCCTGGTGCACTCCGTGCAGCGTTGAGTCTGGGCGGCCAAGCAACCGCTGGAGGAGCCCTGCACTAGACCTTTCCTTCGCTTACACAGAGCTCTTTCTGCTGGAGCCCTTGGCAGTGTGCAAGCCACCGGCCCCTAAGCCCTCCCCAAGGACGCCTGGGGCCTAGGTGCAAAGGCAAGTCAGGAGCAGTGCTGAGGCCAGGAAGGCGCCAGTGGCGTCTCCCAGCCGCGCGCAGCCTGCTCCTTCCTGGGAAGGAAGCCTAGCAGTGAGGCAAGTCTGGGCAAGGCTCGCCTAGAGCAGATCAGCCTCGCGCCAGCAACTCTGCCAGATCGGGCCTCTGAGCAGAGCAGGAGCTCTGCCGTCCTGGAGGCGCACTCGGCTCCAGCTAAGTAGGGCTTGAGCCAAACGAGGCTGGACTGCCTCTTCTTCCCTCGAGGAGGCTCGCCTCCCCGCCAGCTGTTCACTCGGCTTCCATCTGGGGGCGCTTTGCGCCTCCTGCAGGTCTTGGCTCAGGGGCTGCTTGCCCTGAGCTGGGGCTGTGCGCGGGAGCCCAGGCACGCAGGGGCATGCCCCAACCAGCTGCACACGTCTCTGCTGGGGAGGAGAGCGCTAGGGAAGCTACGTGTGTGAGGCAGCTGCTGGGCGCCCAGGGAGTCAGCCTCTGGGTGTGCGGGGCTGCAGACCCCAGCCAGGGGCCCTGGGAGCCTGGTGCACTCCCTGCGGCTCTGAGTCTGGGCGGCCAAGCAACCGCTGGAGGAGCCCTGCACTAGCCCTTCCCTTCCCTCGCACAGAGCTCTTCCTGCTGGAGCCCTTGGCAGTGTGCAAGCCACCGGCCCCTAAGCCCTCCCCAAGGACGCCTGGGGCCTAGGTGCAAAGGCAAGGCAGGAGCGGAGCTGAGGCCAGGAAGGCGCCAGTGGCGTCTCCCAGCCTCGCGCAGCCTGCTCCTTCCTGGGCAGGAAGCCTAGCAGCGAGGCAAGTCTGGGCAAAGCTCGCCCAGGGCAGAGCAGCCTCGCGCCAGCAACTCTGCCAGATCGGGCCTCTGAGCAGAGCAGGAGCTCTGCCGTCCTGGAGGCTCACTCGCCTCCAGCCAAGTAGGGCTTGAGCCAAACGAGGCTGGGCTGCCTCTTCTTCCCTCGAGGAGGCTCGCCTCCCCGCCAGCTGTTCACTCGGCTTCCAGGTGGGGGCGCTCTGCGCGTCCTGCAGGTCTTGGCTCAGGGGCTGCTTGCCCTGAGCTGGGGCTGTTGGCGGGAAACCAGGCACGCAGGGGCAGGCCCCAACCAGCTGCACACGTCTCTGCTGGGGAGGAGAGCGCTAGGGAAGCTACGTGTGTGAGGCAGCTGCTGGGTGCCCAGGGAGTCAGCCTCCGGGTGTGCGGGGCTGCAGACCCCAGCCAGGGGCCCTGGGAGCCTGGTGCAGTCCGCGCGGCGCTGAGTCTGGGAGGCCAAGCAACCGCTGGAGGAGCCCTGCACTGTCCCTTCCCTTCCCTCGCACAGAGCTCTTCCTGCTGGAGCCCTTGGCAGTGTGCTAGCCACCGGCCCCTAAGCCCTCCCCAAGGACGCCTGGGGCCTAGGTGCAAAGGCAAGGCAGGAGCGGAGCTGAGGCCAGGAAGGCGCCAGTGGCGTCTCCCAGCCTCGCGCAGCCTGTTCCTTCCTGGGAAGGAAGCCTCGCAGCGAGGCAAGTCTGGACAAAGCTCGCCCAGGGCAGAGCAGCCTCGCGCCAGCAACTCTGCCGGATCGGGCCTCTGAGCAGGGCTGGAGCTCTGCCGTCCTGGAGGCGCACTCGGCTCCAGCCAAGTAGAGCTTGAGCCAAACGTGGCTGGGCTGCCTCTTCTTCCCTCGAGGAGGCTCGCCTCCCCGCCAGCTGTTCACTCGGCTTCCAGGTGGGGGCGCTCTGCGCCTCCTGCAGGTCTTGGCTCAGGGGCTGCTTGCCCTGAGCTGGGGCTGTGGGCGGGAGCCCAGGCACGCAAGGGCAGGCCCCAACCAGCTGCACACGTCTCTGCTGGGGAGGAGAGCGCTAGGGAAGCTACGTGTGTGAGGCAGCTGCTGGGAGCCCAGGGAGTCAGCCTCCGGGTGTGCAGGGCTGCAGACCCCAGCCAGGGACCCTGGGAGCCTGGTGCACTCCGTGCAGCGTTGAGTCTGGGCGGCCAAGCAACCGCTGGAGCAGCCCTGCACTAGCCCTTTCCTTCGCTTACACAGAGCTCTTTCTGCAGGAGCCCTTGGCAGTGTGCAAGCCACCGGCCCCTAAGCCCTCCCCAAGGAGGCCTGGGGCCTAGATGAAAAGGTAAGGCAGGAGCGGAGCTGAGGTCAGGAAGCGCCAGTGGCGTCTCCTAGCCTCGCGCAGCCTGCTCCTTCCTGGCAGGAAGCCTAGCAGCGAGGTAAGTCTGGTAAGGCTCGCCCAGGGCAGATCAGCCTCGCCCCAGCAACTCTGCCAGATCGGGCCTCTGAGCAGAGCTGGAGCTCTGCCGTCCTGGAGGCGCACTCGGCTCCAGCCAAGTAGGGCTTGAGCCAAACGAGGCTGGGCTGCCTCTTGTTCCCTCGAGGAGGCTCGCCTCCCCGCCAGCTGTTCACTCGGCTTCCAGGTGGGGGCGCTCTGCGCCTCCTGCAGGTATTGGCTCAGGGGCTGCTTGCGCTGAGGTGGGGCTGTGGGCGGGAGCCCAGGCACGCAGGGGCAGGCCCCAACCAGCTGCACACGTCTCTGCTGTGGAGGAGAGCGCTAGGGAAGCTACGTGTGTGAGGCAGCTGCTGGGCGCCCAGGGAGTCAGCCTCCGGGTTTGCGCGGCTGCAGACTCCAGCCAGTTGCCCTGGGAGCCTGGTTCACTCCGTGCGGCGCTGAGTCTGGGCGGCCAAGCAACCGCTGGAGGAGCCCTGCACTAGCCCTTTCCTTCGCTCACACAGAGCTCTTCCTGCTGGACCCTTGGCAGTGTGCTAGCCACCGTCCCCTAAACCCTCCCCAAGGAGGCCTGGGGCCTAGGTGCAAAGGCAAGGCAGGAGCGGAGCTGAGGCCAGGAAGGCGCCAGTGGCATCTCCAAGCCGCGCGCAGCCTGCTCCTTCCTGGGCAGGAAGTCTAGCAGCGAGGCAAGTCTGGCAAGGCTCGCCGAGGGCAGAGCAGCCTCGCCCCAGCAACTCTGCCAGAACGGGCCTCTGAGCAGAGCTGGAGCTCTGCCGTCCTGGAGGCGCACTCGGCTCCAGCCAAGTAGGGCTTGAACCAAACGAGGCTGGGCTGCCTCTTTTTCCCTCGAGCAGGCTCGCCTCCCCGCCAGCTGTTCACTCGGCATCCAGGTGGGGGTGCTAGGCGCCTCCTTCAGGTCTTGGCTCAGGGGCTGCTTGCCCTGAGCTGGGGCTGTGGGCGGGAGCCCAGGCACGCAGGGGCAGGCCCCAACCAGCTGCACACGTCTCTGCTGGGGAGGAGAGCGCTAGGGAAGCTTCGTGTGTGAGGCAGCTGCTGGGCGCCCAGGGAGTCAGCCTCCGGGTGTGCGGGGCTGCAGAGAAGAGCCACGGGCCCTGGGAGGCTGGTGCACTCCGTTCGGCGCTGAGTCTGGGCGGCCAAGCAACCGCTGGAGGAGCCCTGCACTAGCCCTTCCCTTCCCTCGCACAGAGCTCTTCCTGCTGGAGCCCTTGGCAGTGTGCTAGCCACCGGCCCCTAAGCCTTCCCCAAGGACGCCTGGGGCCTAGGTGCAAAGGCAAGGCAGGAGCGGAGCTGAGGCCAGGAAGGCGCCAGTGGCGTCTCCCAGCAGCGTGCAGCCTGCTCCTTCCTGGGAAGGAAGCCTAGCAGCGAGGCAAGTCTGGACAAAGCTCGCTCAGGGACGAGCAGCCTCGCTCAAGCAACTCTGCCAGATCGGGCCTCTGAGCAGGGCTGGAGCTCTGCCATCCTGGAGGCGCACTCGGCTCCAGCCAAGTAGAGCTTGAGCCAAACGAGGCTGGGCTGCCTCTTCTTCCCTCGAGCAGGCTCGCCTCCCCGCCAGCTGTTCACTCGGCTTCCAGGTGGGGGCGCTCTGCGCCTCCTGCAGTTCTTGGCTCAGGGGCTGGTTGCCCTGAGCTGGGACTGTGGGCGGGAGCCCAGGCACGCAGGGGCAGGCCCCAACCAGCTGCACACGTCTCTGTTGGGGAGGAGCGTGCTAGGGAAGCTACGTGTGTGAGGCAGCTGCTGGGCGCCCAGGGAGTCAGCCTCCGGGTGTGCGGGGCTGCAGACCCCAGCCAGGGACCCTGGGAGCCTGGTGCACTCCGTGCAGTGTTGAGTCTGGGTGCCAAGCAACCGCTGGAGGAGCCCTGCACTAGCCCTTTCCTTCGCTCACACAGAGCTCTTCCTGCTGGAGCCCTTGGCAGTGTGCAAGCTACCGGCCCCTAAGCCCTCCACAAGGTCGCCTGGGGCCTAGGTGCAAAGGCAAGGAAGGAGCGGAGCTGTGATCAGGAAGGCGCCAGTGGCGTCTCCTACCAGCGTGCAGCCTGCTCCTTCTTGGGAAGGAAGCCTAGCAGTGAGGCAAGTCTGGGCAAGGCTCGCCTAGGGCAGAGTAGCCTCGCGCCAGCAACTCTGCCAGATCGGGCCTCTGAGCAGAGCAGGAGCTCTGCCGT
Organism: Ovis canadensis; assembly: GCF_042477335.2. Lineage (NCBI taxonomy): Eukaryota > Metazoa > Chordata > Mammalia > Artiodactyla > Bovidae > Ovis > Ovis canadensis. The sequence goes on along the minus strand of NC_091262.1, from coordinate 865,651 downwards.
CCTGGAGGCGCACTCGGCTCCAGGCAAGTAGGGCTTGAGCCAAACGAGGCTGGGCTGCCTCTTCTTCCCTCGAGGAGGCTAGCTTCCCCGCCAGCTGTTCACTCGGCTTCCAGGTGGGGGCGCTCTGCGCCTCCTGCAGGTCTTGGCTCAGGGGCTGCTTGCCCTGAGCTGGGGCTGTGGGCGGGAGCCCAGGCACCCAGGGGCAGGCCCCAACCAGCTGCACACGTCTCTGCTGGGGAGGAGAGCGCTAGGGAAGCTACGTGTGTGAGGCAGCTGCTGGGCGCCCAGGGAGTCAGCCTCCGGGTGTGCAGGGCTGCAGACCCCAGCCAGGGACCCTGGGAGCCTGGTGCACTCCGTGCAGCGTTGAGTCTGGGCGGCCAAGCAACCGATGGAGGAGCCCTGCACTAGCCCTTTCCTTCGCTTACACAGAGCTCTTTCTGCTGGAGCCCTTGGCAGTGTGCAAGCCACCGGCCCCTAAGCCCTCCCCAAGGAGGCCTGGGGCCTAGGTGAAAAGGTAAGGCAGGAGCGGAGCTGAGGTCAGGAAGGCGCCAGTGGCGTCTCCCAGCCTCGCACAGCCTGCTCATTCCTGGGCAGGAAGCCTAGCAGCGAGGCAACTCTGGCAAGGCTCGCCCAGGCAGAGCAGCCTCGCGCCAATAACTCTGCCTGATCGGGCCTCTGAGCAGAGCTTGAGCTCTGCCGTCCTGGAGGCTCACTCGCCTCCAGCCAAGTAAGGCTTGAGCCAAACGAGGCTGGGCTGCCTCTTCTTCCCTCGAGCAGGCTCGCCTCCCCGCCAGCTGTTCACTCGGCTTCCAGGTGGGGGCGCTCTGCGCCTCCTGCATATCTTGGCTCAGGGGCTGCTTGCGCTGAGGTGGGGCTGTGGGCGGGAGCCCAGGCACGCAGGGGCAGGCCCCAACCAGCTGCACACGTCTCTGATGGGGAGGAGAGCGCTAGGGAAACTACGTGTGTGAGGCAGCTGCTGGGCGCCCAGGGAGTCAGCCTCCGGCTGTGCGGGGTTGCAGACCCCAGCCAGGGGCCCTGGGAGCCTGGTGCACTCCGTGCGGCGCTGAGTCTGGGCCTCCAAGCAACCGCTGGAGGAGCCCTGCACTAGCCCTTCCCTTCCCTCGCACAGAGTTCTTCCTGCTGGAGCCCTTGGCAGTGTGCAAGACACCGACCCCTAAGCCCTCCCCAAGGACGCCTGGGGCCTAGGTGCAAAGGCAAGGCAGGAGCGGAGCTGAGGCCAGGAAGGCGCCAGTGGCGTCTCCCAGCCTCGCGCAGCCTGCTCCTTCCTGGGCAGGAAGCCTAGCAGCGAGGCAAGTCTGGGCAAGGCTCGCCCAGGGCAGAGCAGCCTCGCGCCAGCAACTTTACCAGATCGGGCCTCCGAGCAGAGCTGGAGCTCTGCCTTCCTGAAGGCGCACTCGGCTCCAGCCAAGTAGGGCTTGAGCCAAACGGGGCTGGGCTGCCTCTTCTTCCCTCGAGGAGGCTCGCCTCCCCTCCAGCTGTTCACTCGGCTTCCAGGTGGGGGTGCTCTGCGCCTCCTGCAGGTCTTGGCTCAGGGGCTGCTTGCCCTGAGCTGCGGCAGCGGGCGGGAGCCCAGGCACGCAGGGGCAGGCCCCAAACAGCTGCACACGTCTCTGCTGGGGAGGAGAGCGCTAGGGAAGCTACGTGTGTGAGGCAGCTGCTGGGCGCCCAGGGAGTCAGCCTCAGGGTGTGCGGGGCTGCAGACCCCAGCCAGGGGCCCTGGGAGCCTGGTGCTCTCCTTGCGGCGCTGAGTCTGGGCGGCCAAGCAACCGCTGGAGGAGCCCTGCACTAGCCCTTCCCTTCCCTCGCACAGAGCTCTTCCTGCTGGAGCCCTTGGCAGTGTGCAAGCCACCGGCCCCTAAGCCCTCCCCAAGGACGCCTGGGGCCTAGGTGCAAAGGCAAGGCAGGAGCGGAGCTGAGGCCAGGAAGGCGCCAGTGGCGTCTCCCAGCCTCGCGCAGCCTGCTCCTTCCTGGGCAGGAAGCCTAGCAACGAGGCAAGTCTGGGCAAGGCTCGCCCAGGGCAGAGCAGCCTCGCGCCAGCAACTCTGCCAGATCGGGCCTCTGAGCAGAGATGGAGCTCTGCCTTCCGGGAGGCGCACTCGGCTCCAGCCATGTAAGGCTTGAGCCAAACGACGCTGGGCTGCCTCTTCTTCCCTTGAGGAGGCTCGCCTCCCCGCCAGCTGTTCACTCGGCTTCCAGGTGGGGGCGCTCTGCGCCTCCTGCAGGTCTTGGCTCAGGGGCTGCTTGCCATGAGCTGGGGCTGCGGGCGGGAGCCCAGGCACGCAGGTGCAGGCCCCAACCAGCTGCACACGTCTCTGCTGGGGAGGAGAGCGCTAGGGAAGCTACGTGTGTGAGGCAGCTGCTGGGCGCCCAGGGAGTCAGCCTCCGGGTGTGCGGGGCTGCAGACCCCAACCAGGGGCCCTGGGAGCCTGGTGCACTCCGTGCGGCGCTGAGTCTGGGCGTCCAAGCAACCGCTGGGGGAGGCCTGCACTAGCCCTTCCCTTCCCTCGCACAGAGCTCTTCCTGCTGGAGCCCTTGGCAGTGTGCAAGCCACCGGCCCCTAAGCCCTCCCCAAGGACGCCTGGGGCCTAGGTGCAAAGGCAAGGCAGGAGCGGAGCTGAGGCCAGGAAAGCGCCAGTGGCGTCTCCCAGCCTCGCGCAGCCTGCTCCTTCCTGGGCAGGAAGCCTAGCAGCGAGACAAGCCTGGGCACGGCTCGCCCAGGGTAGAGCAGCCTCGCGCCAGCAACTCTGCCAGATCGGGCCTCTGAGCAGAGCTGGAGCTCTGCACTCTTGGAGAGCACTCGACTCCAGCCAAGTAGGGCTTGAGCCAAACGAGGCTGGGCTGCCTCTTCTTCCCTCGAGCAGGCTCGCCTCCCCGCCACCTGTTCACTCGGCTTCCAGGTGGGGGCGCTCTGCGCCTCCTGCAGGTCTTGGCTCAGCGGCTGCTTGCCCTGAGCTGGGGCTGTGGGCGGGAGCCAAGGCACGCAGGGGCAGGCCCCAACCAGCTGCACACGTCTCTGCTGGGAAGGAGAGCGCTAGGGAAGCTACGTATGTGAGGAAGCTGCTGGGCGCCCAGGGAGTCAGCCTCCGGGTGTGCGGGGCTGCAGAACCCAGCCAGGGGCCTGGGAGCCTGGTGCTCTCGGTGCGGCTCTGAGTCTGGGCGGCCAAGCAACCGCTGGAGGAGCTCTGCACTAGCCCTTCCCTTCCCTCGCACAGAACTCTTCCTGCTGGAGCCCTTGGCAGTGTGCAAGCCACCGGCCCCTAAGCCCTCCCCAAGGACGCCTGGGGCCTAGGTGCAAGGTAAGGCAGGAGCGGAGCTGAGGCCAGGAAGGCGCCAGTGGCGTCTCCCAGCCTCGCGCAGCCTGCTCCTTCCTGGGCTGGAAGCCTAGCAGCAGGCAAGTCTGGGCAAGGCTCGCCCAGGGCAGAGCAGCCTCGCGCCAGGAACTCTACCAGATCGGGCCTCTGAGCAGAGCTGGAGCTCTGCCCTCTTGGAGGCGCACTCGACTCCAGCCAAGTAGGGCTTGAGCCAAACGAGGCTGGGCTGCCTCTTCTTCCCTCGAGGAGGCTCGCCTCCCCGCCAGATGTTCACTCGGGTTCCAGGTGGGGGCGCTCTGCGCCTCCTGCAGGTCTTGGCTCAGCGGCTGCTTGCCCTGAGCTGGGGCTGCGGGCGGGAGCCCAGGCACGCAGGGGCAGGCCCCAACCAGCTGCACACGTCTCTGCTGGGGAGGAGAGCGCGAACGAAGCTACGTGTGTGAGGCAGCTGCTGGGCGCCCAGGGAGTCAGCCTCCGGGTGTGCGGGGCTGCAGACCCCAGCCAGGGGCCCTGGGAGCCTGGTGCTCTCCGTGCGGCGCTGAGTCTGGGCGGCCAAGCAACCGCTGGAGGAGCCCTGCACTAGCCCTTCCCTTCCCTCGCACAGAGCTCTTCCTGCTGGAGCCCTTGGCAGTGTGCAAGCCACCGGCCCCTAAGCCCTCCCCAAGGACGCCTGGGGCCTAGGTGCAAAGGCAAGGCAGGAGCGGAGCTGAGGCCAGGAAGGCGCCAGTGGCGTCTCCCAGCCTCGCGCAGCCTGCTCCTTCCTGGGCAGGAAGCCTAGCAGCGAGGCCAGTCTGGGCAAAGCTAACCCAGGGCAGAGCAGCCTCACTCCAGCAACTCTGCCAGATCGGGACTCTGAGCAGAGCTGGAGCTCTGCCGTCCTGGAGGAGCACTCGGCTCCAGCCAAGTAGGGCTTGAGCCAAACGAGGCTGGGCTGCCTCTTCTTCCCTCGAGGAGGCTCGCCACCCCGCCAGCTCTTCACTCGGCTTCCAGGTGGGGGCGCTCTGCGCCTCCTGCAGTTCTTGGCTCAGGGGCTGCTTGCCCTGAGCTGGGGCTGTGCGCGGGAGCCCAGGCACGCAGGGGCAGGCCCCAACCAGCTGCACACATCTCTGCTGGGGAAGAGAGCGCTAGGGAGGCTACGTGTGTGAGGCAGCTGCTGGGCGCCCAGGGAGTCAGCCGCCAGGAGTGCGGGGCTGCAGACCCCAGCCAGGGGCCCTGGGAGCCTGGTGCTCTCCGTGCGGCGCTGAGTCTGGGCGGCCAAGCAACCGCTGGAGGAGCCCTGCACTAGCCCTTCCCTTCCCTTGCACAGAACTCTTCCTGCTGGAGCCCTTGGCAGTGTGCCATCCACCGGCCCATAAGCCCTCCCCAAGGACGCCTGGGGCCTAGGTGCAAAGGCAAGGCAGGAGCGGAGCTGAGGCCAGGAAGGCGCCAGTGGCGTCTCCCAGCCTCGCGCAGCCTGCTCCTTCCTGGGCAGGAAGCCTAGCAGCGAGACAAGCCTGGGCAAGGCTCGCCCAGGGCAGAGCAGCCTTGCGGAGCAACTCTGCCAGATCGGGCCTCTGAGCAGAGTGGAGCTCTGCCGTCCTGGAGGCGCACTCGGTTCCAGCCAAGTAGGGCTTGAGCCAAACGAGGCTGGGCTGCCTCTTCTTCCCTCGAGGAGGCTCGCCTCCCCGCCAGCTGTTCACTCGGCTTCCTGGTGGGGGCGCTCGGCGCCTCCTGCAGGTCTTGGCTCAGGGGCTGCTTGCCCTGACCTGGGGCTGCGGGCGGGAGCCCAGGCACGCAGGGGCAGGCCCCAACCAGCTGCACACGTCTCTGCTGGGGAGGAGAGCGCTAGGGAAGCTACGTGTGTGAGGCAGCTGCTGGGCGCCCAGGGAGTCAGCCTCCGGGTGTGCGGGGCTGCAGACCCCAGCCAGGGGCCCTGGGAGCCTGGTGCTCTCCGTGCGTCGCTGAGTCTGGGCGGCCAAGCAACCGCTGGAGGAGCCCTGCACTAGCCCTTCCCTTCCCTCGCACAGAGCTCTTCCTGCTGGAGCCCTTGGCAGTGTGCAAGCCACCGGCCCCTAAGCCCTCCCCAAGGACGCCTGGGGCCTAGGTGCAAAGGCAAGGCAGGATTGGAGCTGAGGCCAGGAAGGCGCCAGTGGCGTCTCCCCGCCTCGCGCAGCCTGCTCCTTCCTGGGCAGGAAGCCTAGCAGCGAGGCACGTCTGGGCAAAGCTCGCCCAGGGCAGAGCAGCCTCACTCCAGCAACTTTGCCAGATCGGGCCTCTGAGCAGAGCTGGAGCTCTGCCGTCCTGGAGGAGCACTCGGCTCCAGCCATGTAGGGCTTGAGCCAAACGAGGCTGGGCTGCCTCTTCTTCCCACGAGGAGGCTCGCCACCCCGCCAGCTCTTCACTCGGCTTCCAGGTGGGGGCGCTCTGGCCTCCTGCAGGTCTTGGCTCAAGGGCTGCTTGCCCTGAGCTGGGGCTGTGGGCGGGAGCCCAGGCACGCAGGGGCAGGCCCCAACCAGCTGCACACGTCTCTGCTGGGGAGGAGAGCGCTAGGGAAGCTACGTGTGTGAGGCAGATGCTGGGCGCCCAGGGAGTCAGCCTCCGGGTGTGCGGGGCTGCAGACCCCAGCCAGGGGCCCTGGGAGCCTGGTGCTCTCCGTGCGGCGCTGAGTCTGGGCGGCCAAGCAACCGCTGGAGGAGCCCTGCACTAGCCCTTCCCTTCCCTTGGACAGAACTCTTCCTGCTGGAGCCCTTGGCAGTGTGCCAGCCACCGGCCCCTAAGCCCTCCCCAAGGACGCCTGGGGCCTAGGTGCAAAGGCAAGGCAGGAGCGGAGCTGAGGCCAGGAAGGCGCCAGTGGCGTCTCCCAGCCTCGCGCAGCCTGCTCCTTCCTGGGCAGGAAGCCTAGCAGCGAGGCAAGTCTGGGCAAGGCTCGCCCAGGGCAGAGCAGCCTCGCGCCAGCAACTCTGCCAGATCGGGCCTCCGAGCAGAGCTGGAGCTCTGCCGTCCTGAAGGCACACTCGGCTCCAGCCAAGTAGGGCTTGAGCCAAACGGGGCTGGGCTGCCTCTTCTTCCCTCGAGGAGGCTCGCCTCCCCTCCAGCTGTTCACTCGGCTTCCAGGTGGGGGTGCTCTGGGCCTCCTGCAGGTCTTGGCTCAGGGGCTGCTTGCCCTGAGCTGCGGCTGTGGGCGGGAGCCCAGGCACGCAGGGGCAGGCCCCAAACAGCTGCACACGTCTCTGCTGGGGAGGAGAGCGCTAGGGAAGCTACGTGTGTGAGGCAGCTGCTGGGCGCCCAGGGAGTCAGCCTCCGGGTGTGCGGGGCTGCAGACCCCAGCCAGGGGCCCTGGGAGCCTGGTGCTCTCCGTGCGGCGCTGAGTCTGGGCGGCCAAGCAACCGCTGGAGGAGCCCTGCACTAGCCCTTCCCTTCCCTCGCACAGAGCTCTTCCTGCTGGAGCCCTTGGCAGTGTGCAAGCCACCGGCCCCTAAGCCCTCCCCAAGGACGCCTGGGGCCTAGGTGCAAAGGCAAGGCAGGAGCGGAGCTGAGGCCAGGAAGGCGCCAGTGGCGTCTCCCAGCCTCGCGCAGCCTGCTCCTTCCTGGGCAGGAAGCCTAGCAGCGAGGCCAGTCTGGGCAAAGCTCGCCCAGGGCAGAGCAGCCTCACTCCAGCAACTCTGCCAGATCGGGACTCTGAGCAGAGCTGGAGCTCTGCCGTCCTGGAGGAGCACTCGGCTCCAGCCAAGTAGGGCTTGAGCCAAACGAGGCTGGGCTGCCTCTTCTTCCCTCGAGGAGGCTCGCCACCCCGCCAGCTCTTCACTCGGCTTCCAGGTGGGGGCGCTCTGCGCCTCCTGCAGGTCTTGGCTCAGGGGCTGCTTGCCCTGAGCTGGGGCTGTGGGCGGGAGCCCAGGCACGCAGGGGCAGGCCCCAACCAGCTGCACACATCTCTGCTGGGGAAGAGAGCGCTAGGGAGGCTACGTGTGTGAGGCAGCTGCTGGGCGCCCAGCGAGTCAGCCGCCAGGAGTGCGGGGCTGCAGACCCCAGCCAGGGGCCCTGGGAGCCTGGTGCTCTCCGTGCGGCGCTGAGTCTGGGCGGCCAAGCAACCGCTGGAGGAGCCCTGCACTAGCCCTTCCCTTCCCTTGCACAGAACTCTTTCTGCTGGAGCCCTTGGCAGTGTGCCATCCACCGGCCCATAAGCCCTCCCCAAGGACGCCTGGGGCCTAGGTGCAAAGGCAAGGCAGGAGCGGAGCTGAGGCCAGGAAGGCGCCAGTGGCGTCTCCCAGCCTCGCGCAGCCTGCTCCTTCCTGGGCAGGAAGCCTAGCAGCGAGACAAGCCTGGGCAAGGCTCGCCCAGGGCAGAGCAGCCTTGCGGAGCAACTCTGCCAGATCGGGCCTCTGAGCAGAGTGGAGCTCTGCCGTCCTGGAGGCGCACTCGGTTCCAGCCAAGTAGGGCTTGAGCCAAACGAGGCTGGGCTGCCTCTTCTTCCCTCGAGGAGGCTCGCCTCCCCGCCAGCTGTTCACTCGGCTTCCTGGTGGGGGCGCTCGGCGCCTCCTGCAGGTCTTGGCTCAGCGGATGCTTGCCCTGAGCTGGGGCTGCGGGCGGGAGCCCAGGCACGCAGGGGCAGGCCCCAACCAGCTGCACACGTCTCTGCTGGGGAGGAGAGCGCTAGGGAAGCTACGTGTGTGAGGCAGCTGCTGGGCGCCCAGGGAGTCAGCCTCCGGGTGTGCGGGGCTGCAGACCCCAGCCAGGGGCCCTGGGAGCCTGGTGCTCTCCGTGCGGCGCTGAGTCTGGGCGGCCAAGCAACCGCTGGAGGAGCCCTGCACTAGCCCTTCCCTTCCCTCGCACAGATCTCTTCCTGCTGGAGCCCTTGGCAGTGTGCAAGACACCGGCCCCTAAGCCCTCCCCAAGGACGCCTGGGGCCTAGGTGCAAAGGCAAGGCAGGAGCAGAGCTGAGGCCAGGAAGGCGCCAGTGGCGTCTCCCAGCCTCGCGCAGCCTGCTCCTTCCTGGGCAGGAAGCCTAGCAGCGAGGCCAGTCTGGGCAAAGCTCGCCCAGGGCAGAGCAGCCTCACTCCAGCAACTCTGCCAGATCGGGACTCTGAGCAGAGCTAGAGCTCTGCCGTCCTGGAGGAGCACTCGGCTCCAGCCAAGTAGGGCTTGAGCCAAACGAGGCTGGGCTGCCTCTTCTTCCCTCGAGGAGGCTCGCCACCCCGCCAGCTCTTCACTCGGCTTCCAGGTGGGGGCGCTCTGCGCATCCTGCAGGTCTTGGCTCAGGGGCTGCTTGCCCTGAGCTGGGGCTGTGGGCGGGAGCCCAGGCACGCAGGGGCAGGCCCCAACCAGCTGCACACGTCTCTGCTGGGGAGGAGAGCGCTAGGGAAGCTACATGTGTGAGGCAGCTGCTGGGCGCCCAGGGAGTCAGCCTCCAGGTGTGCGGGGCTGCAGACCCCAGCCAGGGGCCCTGGGAGCCTGGTGCTCTCCGTGCGGCGCTGAGTCTGGGCGGCCAAGCAACCGCTGGAGGAGCCCTGCACTAGCCCTTCCCTTCCCTTGCACAGAAATCTTCCTGCTGGAGCCCTTGGCAGTGTGCCAGCCACCGGCCCCTAAGCCCTCCCCAAGGACGCCTGGGGCATAGGTGCAAAGGCAAGGCAGGAGCGGAGCTGAGGCCAGGAAGGCGCCAGTGGCGTCTCCCAGCCTCGCGCAGCCTGCTCCTTCCTGGGCAGGAAGCCTAGCAGCGAGGCAAGTCTGGGCAAGGGTCGCCCAGGGCAGAGCAGCCTCGCGCCAGCAACTCTGCCAGATCGGGCCTCTGAGCAGAGATGGAGCTCTGCCTTCCGGGAGGCGCACTCGGCTCCAGCCATGTAAGGCTTGAGCCAAACGACGCTGGGCTGCCTCTTCTTCCCTTGAGGAGGCTCGCCTCCCCGCCAGCTGTTCACTCGGCTTCCAGGTGGGGGCGCTCTGCGCCTCCTGCAGGTCTTGGCTCAGGGGCTGCTTGCCATGAGCTGGGGCTGCGGGCGGGAGCCCAGGCACGCAGGTGCAGGCCCCAAACAGCTGCACACGTCTCTGCTGGGGAGGAGAGCGCTAGGGAAGCTACGTGTGTGAGGCAGCTGCTGGGCGCCCAGGGAGTCAGCCTCCGGGTGTGCGGGGCTGCAGACCCCAACCAGGGGCCCTGGGAGCCTGGTGCACTCCGTGCGGCGCTGAGTCTGGGCGTCCAAGCAACCGCTGGGGGAGGCCTGCACTAGCCCTTCCCTTCCCTCGCACAGAGCTCTTCCTGCTGGAGCCCTTGGCAGTGTGCAAGCCACCGGCCCCTAAGCCCTCCCCAAGGACGCCTGGGGCCTAGGTGCAAAGGCAAGGCAGGAGCGGAGCTGAGGCCAGGAAAGCGCCAGTGGCGTCTCCCAGCCTCGCGCAGCCTGCTCCTTCCTGGGCAGGAAGCCTAGCAGCGAGACAAGCCTGGGCAAGGCTCGCCCAGGGCAGAGCAGCCTCGCGCCAGGAACTCTGCCAGATCGGGCCTCTGAGCAGAGCTGGAGCTCTGCACTCTTGGAGAGCACTCGACTCCAGCCAAGTAGGGCTTGAGCCAAACGAGGCTGGGCTGCCTCTTCTTCCCTCGAGCAGGCTCGCCTCCCCGCCAGCTGTTCACTCGGCTTCCAGGTGGGGGCGCTCTGCGCCTCCTGCAGGTCTTGGCTCAGCGGCTGCTTGCCCTGAGCTGGGGCTGTGGGCGGGAGCCCAGGCACGCAGGGGCAGGCCCCAAGCAGCTGCACACGTCTCTGCTGGGGAGGAGAGCGCTAGGGAAGCTACGTGTGTGAGGCAGCTGCTGGGCACCCAGGGAGTCAGCCTCCGGGTGTGCGGGGCTGCAGACCCCAGCCAGGGGCCCTGGGAGCCTGGTGCTCTCCGGCCGGCGCTGAGTCTGGGCGGCCAAGCAACCGCTGGAGGAGCCCTGCCCTAGCCCTTCCCTTCCCTCGCACAGAGCTCTTCCTGCTGGAGCCCTTGGCAGTGTGCAAGCCACCGGCCCCTAAGCCCTCCCCAAGGACGCCTGGGGCCTAGGTGCAAAGGCAAGGCAGGAGCGGAGCTGAGGCCAGGAAGGCGCCAGTGGCGTCTCCCAGCCTCGCGCAGCCTGCTCCTTCCTGGGCAGGAAGCCTAGCAGCGAGGCAAGTCTGGGCAAGGCTCACCCAGGGCAGAGCAGCCTCGTGCCAGCAACTCTGCCAGATCGGGCCTCTGAGCAGAGCTGGAGCTCTGCCGTCCTGGAAGCGCACTCGGCTCCAGCCAAGTAGGGCTTGAGCCAAACGGGGCTGGGCTGCCTCTTCTTCCCTCGAGGAGGCTCGCCTCCCCGCCAGCTCTTCACTCGGCTTCCAGGTGGGGGCGCTCTGCGCCTTCTGCAGGTCCTGGCTCAGGGGCTGCTTGCCCTGAGCTGGGGCTGTGGGCGGGAGCCCAGGCACGCAGGGGCAGGCCCCAACCAGCTGCACACGTCTCTGCTGGGGAGGAGAGCGCTAGGGAAACTACATGTGTGAGGCAGCTACTGGGCACCCAGGGAGTCAGCCTCCGGGTGTGCGGGGCTGCAGGCCCCAGCCAGGGGCCCTGGGAGCCCCGTGCTCTCCGTGCGGCGCTGAGTCTGGGCGGCCAAGCAACCGCTGGAGGAGCCCTGCACTAGCCCTTCCCTTCCCTCGCACAGAGCTCTTCCTGCTGGAGCCCTTGGCAGTGTGCAAGCCACCGGCCCCTAAGCCCTCCCCAAGGAGGCCTGGGGCCTAGGTGCAAAGGCAAGGCAGGAGCGGAGCTGAGGCCAGGAAGGCGCCAGTGGCGTCTCCCAGCCTCGCGCATCCTGCTCCTTCCTGGGCAGGAAGCCTAGCAGCGAGGCAAGTCTGGGCACGGTTCGCCCAGGGCAGAGCAGCCTCGCGAGAGCAACTCTGCCAGATCGGGCCTCCGAGCAGAGCTGGAGCTCTGCCGTCCTGGAGGCTCACTCGGCTCCAGCCAAGTAGGGCTTGAGCCAAACGGGGCTGGGCTGCCTCTTCTTCCCTCGAGCAGGCTCGCCTCCCCGCCAGATGGTCACTCGGCTTCCAGGTGGGGGCGCTCTGCCCCTCCTGCAGGACTTGGCTCAGGGGCTGCTTGCCCTGAGCTGGGGCTGCGGGCGGGAGCCCAGGCACGCAGGGGCAGGCCCCAACCAGCTGCACACGTCTCTGCTGGGAAGGAGAGCGCTAGGAAAGCTACGTGTGTGAGGCAGCTGCTGGGCGCCCAGGGAGACAGCCTCCGGGTGTGCGGGGCTGCAGACCCCAGCCAGGGGCCCTGGGAGCCTGGTGCTCTCCATGCGGCGCTGAGTCTGGGCGGCCAAGCAACCGCTGGAGGAGCCCTGCACTAGCCCTTCCCTTCCCTCGCACAGAGCTCTTCCTGCTGGAGCCCTTGGCACTGTGCAAGCCACCGGCCCCTAAGCCGTCCCCAAGGACGCCGGGGGCCTAGGTGCAAAGGCAAGGCAGGAGCGGAGCTGAGGCCAGGAAGGCGCCAGTGGCATCTCCCAGCCTCGCGCAGCCTGCTCCTTCCTGGGCAGGAAGCCTAGCAGCGAGGCAAGTCTGGGCAAGGCTCGCCCAGGGCAGAGCAGCCTCGCGCCAGCAACTCTGCCAGATCGGGCCTCTGAGCAGAGCTGGAGCTCTGCCGTCCTGGAGGCGCACTCGGCTCCATCCAAGTAGGGCTTGAGCCAAACGAGGCTGGGCTGCCTCTTCTTCCCTCGAGGAGGCGCGCCTCCCCGCCAGCTGTTCACTCGGCTTCCAGGTGGCTGCGCTCTGCGCCTCCTGCAGGTCTTGGCTCAGGGGCTGCTTGCCCTGAGCTGGGGCTGCGGGCGGGAGCCCATGCACGCAGGTGCAGGCCCCAACCAGCTGCACACGTCTCTGCTGTAAAGGAGAGCGCCAGGAAAGCTACGTGTGTGAGGCAGCTGCTGGGCGCCCAGGGAGTCAGCCTCCGGGTGTGCTGGGCTGCAGACACCAGCCAGGGGCCCTGGGAGCCTGGTGCTCTCCGTGCGGCGCTGAGTCTGGGCGGCCAAGCAACCGCTGTAGGAGCCCTGCACTAGCCCTTCCCTTCCCTCGCACAGAGCTCTTCCTGCTGGAGCCCTTGGCAGTGTGCAAGCCACCGGCCCCTAAGCCCTCCCCAAGGATGCCTGGGGCCTAGGTGCAAAGGCAAGGCAGGAGCGGAGCTGAGGCCAGGAAGGCGCCAGTGGCGTCTCCCAGCCTCGTGCAGCCTGCTCCTTCCTGGGCAGGAAGCCTAGCATCGAGGCAAGTCTGGGCAAGGCTCGCCCAGGGCAGAGCAGCCTCGCGCCAGCAACTCTGCCAGATCGGGCCTCTGAGCAGAGCTGGAGCTCTGCCGTCCTGGAGGCGCACTCGGCTCCAGCCAAGTAGGGCTTGAGCCAAACGAGGCTGGGCTGCCTCTGCTTCCCTCGAGCAGGCTCGCCTCCCCGCCAGCTGTTCACTCGGCTTCCAGGTGGGGGCGCTCTGCGCCTCCTGCAGGTCTTGGCTCAGGGGCTGCTTGCCCTGAGCTGGGGCTGCGGGCGGGAGCCCAGGCACGCAGGGGCAGGCCCCAACCTGCTGCACACGTCTCTGCTGGGAAGGAGAGCGCTAGGAAAGCTACGTGTGTGAGGCAGCTGCTGGGCGCCCAGCGAGTCACCTCCAGGTGTGTGGGGATGAAGACCCCAGGCAGGGGCCCTGGGAGCCTGGTGCTCTCCGTGCGGCGCTGAGTCTGGGCGGCCAAGCAACCGCTGGAGGAGCCCTGCACAAGCCCTTCCCTTCCCTCGCACAGAGCTCTTCCTGCTGGAGCCCTTGGCAGTGTGCAAGCCACCGGCCCCGAAGCCCTCCCCAAGGACGCCTGGGGCCTAGGTGCAAAGGCAAGGCAGGAGCGGAGCTGAGGCCAGGAAGGCGCCAGTGGCGTCTCCCAGCCTCGCGCAGCCTGCTCCTTCCTGGGCAGGAAGCCTAGCAGCGAGGCAAGTCTGGGCAAGGCTCGCCCAGGGCAGAGCAGCCTCGTGCCAGCAACTCTGCCAGATCAGGCCTCTGAGCAGAGCAGGAGCTCTGCCCTCCTGGAGGCGCACTCGGCTCCAGCCAAGTAGGGCTTGAGCCAAACGAGGCTGGGCTGCCTCTTCTTCCCTCGAGCAGGCTCGCCTCCCCGCCAGCTGTTCACTCGGCTTCCTGGTGGGGGCGCTGTGCGCCTCCTGCAGGTCTTGGCTCAGGGGCTGCTTGCCCTGAGCTGGGGCTGCGGGCGGGAGCCCATGCACGCAGGGGCAGGCCCCAACCAGCTGCACACGTCTCTGCTGGAAAGGAGAGTGCTAGGAAAGCTACGTGTGTGAGGCAGCTGCTGGGCGCCCAGGGAGTCAGCCTCCGGGTGTGCGGGGCTGCAGACCCCAGCCAGGGGCCCTGGGAGCCTGGTGCTCTCCGTGCGGCGCTGAGTCTGGGCGGCCAAGCAACCGCTGGAGGAGCCCTGCACTAGCCCTTCCCTTCCCTCGCACAGAGCTCTTCCTGCTGGAGCCCATTGGCAGTGTGCAAGCCACCGGCCCCTAAGCCCTCCCCAAGGACGCCTGGGGCCTAGGTGCAAAGGCAAGGCAGGAGCGGAGCTGAGGCCAGGAAGGCGCCAGTGGCGTCTCCCAGCCTCGCGCAGCCTGCTCCTTCCTGGGCAGGAAGCCTAGCAGCGAGGCAAGTCTGGGCAAGGCAGCCCAGGGCAGAGCAGCCTCGTGCCAGCAACTCTGCCAGATCGGGCCTCTGAGCAGAGCTGGAGCTCTGCTGTCCTGGAGGAGCACTCGGCTCCAGCCAAGTAGGGCTTGAGCCAAACGGGGCTGGGCTGCCTCTTCTTCCCTCGAGGAGGCTCGCCACCCCGCCAGCTCTTCACTCGGCTTCCAGGTGGGGGCGCTCTGCGCCTCCTGCAGGTCTTGGATCAGGGGCTGCTTGCCCTGAGCTGGGGCTGCGGGCGGGAGCCCAGGCACGCAGGGGCAGGCCCCAACCAGCTGCACACGTCTCTGTTGGGGAGGAGAGCGCTAGGGAAGCTACATGTGTGAGGCAGCTGCTGGGCACCCAGGGAGTCAGCCTCCGGGTGTGCGGGGCTGCAGACCCCAGCCAGGGGCCCTGGGAGCCCCGTGCTCTCCGTGCGGCGCTGAGTCTGGGCGGCCAAGCAACTGCTTGAGGAGCCCTGCACTAGCCCTTCCCTTCCCTCGCACAGAGCTCTTCCTGCTGGAGCCCTTGGCAGTGTGCAAGCCACCGGCCCCTAAGCCCTCCCCAAGGACGCCTGGGGCCTAGGTGCAAAGGCAAGGCAGGATCGGAGCTGAGGCCAGGAAGGCGCCAGTGGCGTCTCCCAGCCTCGCGCAGCCTGCTCCTTCCTGGGCAGGAAGCCTAGCAGCGAGGCAAGTCTGGGCAAGGCAGCCCAGGGCAGAGCAGCCTCGTGCCAGCAACTCTGCCAGATCGGGCATCTGAGCAGAGCTGGAGCTCTGCCGTCCTGGAGGCGCACTCGGCTCCATCCAAGTAGGGCTTGAGCCAAACGAGGCTGGGCTGCCTCTTCTTCCCTCAAGGAGGCGCGCCTCCCCGCCAGCTGTTCACTCGGCTTCCAGGTGGCTGCGCTCTGCGCCTCCTGCAGGTCTTGGCTCAGGGGCTGCTTGCCCTGAGCTGGGGCTGCGAGCGGGAGCCCATGCACGCAGGGGCAGGCCCCAACCAGCTGCACACGTCTCTGCTGGAAAGGAGAGCGCTAGGAAAGCTACGTGTGTGAGGCAGCTGCTGGGCGCCCAGGGAGTCAGCCTCCGGGTGTGCGGGGCTGCAGACACCAGCCAGGGGCCCTGGGAGCCTGGTGCTCTCCGTGCGGCGCTGAGTCTGGGCGGCCAAGCAACCGCTGGAGGAGCCCTGCACTAGCCCTTCCCTTCCCTCGCACAGAGCTCTTCCTGCTGGAGCCCTTGGCAGTGTGCAAGCCACCGGCCCCGAAGCCCTCCCCAAGGACGCCTGGGGCCTAGGTGCAAAGGCAAGGCAGGAGCGGAGCTGAGGCCAGGAAGGCGCCAGTGACGTCTGCCAGCCTCGCGCAGCCTGCTCCTTCCTGGGCAGGAAGCCTAGCAGCGAGGCAAGTCTGGGCAAGGCTCGCCCAGGGCAGAGCAGCCTCGTGCCAGCAACTCTGCCAGATCAGGCCTCTGAGCAGAGCAGGAGCTCTGCCCTCCTGGAGGCGCACTCGGCTCCAGCCAAGTAGGGCTTGAGCCAAACGAGGCTGGGCTGCCTCTTCTTCCCTCGAGGAGGCTCGCCTCCCCGCCAGCTGTTCACTCGGCTTCCTGGTGGGGGCGCTCTGCGCCTCCTGCAGGTCTTGGCTCAGGGGCTGCTTGCCCTGAGCTGGGGCTGCGGGCGGGAGCCCAGGCACGCAGCGGCAGGCCCCAACCTGCTGCACACGTCTCTGTTTTGGAGGAGAGCCCTAGGGAAGCTACATGTGTGAGGCAGCTGCTGGGCACCCAGGGAGTCAGCCTCCGGGTGTGCGGGGCTGCAGACCCCAGCCAGGGGCCCTGGGAGCCCCGAGCTCTCCGTGCGGCGCTGAGTCTGGGCGGCCAAGCAACTGCTTGAGGAGCCCTGCACTAGCCCTTCCCTTCCCTCGCACAGAGCTTTTCCTGCTGGAGCCCTTGGCAGTGTGCAAGCCACCGGCCCCTAAGCCCTCCCCAAGGACGCCTGGGGCCTAGGTGCAAAGGCAAGGCAGGAGCGGAGCTGAGGCCAGGAAGGCGCCAGTGGCGTCTCCCAGCCTCGCGCAGCCTGCTCCTTCCTGGGCAGGAAGCCTAGTAGCGAGGCAAGTCTGGGCAAGGCTCGCCCAGGGCAGAGCAGCCTCGCGCCAGCAACTCTGCCAGATCGGGCCTCTGAGCAGAGCTGGAGCTCTGCCCTCTTGGAGGCACACTCGACTCCAGCCAAGTAGGGCTTGAGCCAAACGAGGCTGGGCTGCCTCTTCTTCCCTCGAGGAGGCTCGCCACCCCTCCAGCTCTTCACTCGGCTTCCAGGTGGGGGCGCTCTGCGCTTCCTGCTGGTCTTGGCTCAGGGGCTGCTTGCCCTGAGCTGGGGCTGCGGGCGGGAGCCCAGGCACGCAGGGGCAGGCCCCAAACAGCTGCACACGTCTCTGCTGGCAAGGAGAGCGCTAGGAAAGCTACGTGTGTGAGGCAGATGCTGGGCGCCCAGGGAGTCAGCCTCCGGGTGTGCGGGGCTGCAGACCCTAGCCAGGGGCCCTGGGAGCCCCGTGCTCTCCGTGCGGGGCTGAGTCTGGGCGGCCAAGCAACCGCTGGAGGAGCCCTGCACTAGCCCTTCCCTTCCCTCGCACAGAGCTCTTCCTGCTGGAGCCCTTGGCAGTGTGCAAGCCACCGGCCCCTAAGCCCTCCCCAAGGACGCCTGGGGCCTAGGTGCAAAGGCAAGGCAGGAGCGGAGCTGAGGCCAGGAAGGCGCCAGTGGCGTCTCCCAGCCTCGCGCAGCCTGCTCCTTCCTGGGCAGGAAGCCTAGCAGCGAGACAAGTCTGGGCAAGGCTCGCCCAGGGCAGAGCAGCCTCGCGCCAGCGACTCTGCCATATCGGGCCTCTGAGCAGAGCTGGAGCTCTGCCCTCTTGGAGGCGCACTCGAATCCAGCCAAGTAGGGCTTGAGCCAAACGGGGCTGGGCTGCCTCTTCTTCCCTCGAGGAGGCTCGCCTCCCCGCCAGCTGTTCACTGGGCTTCCAGGTGGGGGTGCTCTGCGCCTCCTGCAGGTCTTGGCTCAGGGGCTTCTTTCCCTGAGCTGGGGCTGCGGGCGGGAGCCCAGGCACGCAGGACCAGGCCCCAAACAGCTGCACACGTCTCTGCTGGGGAGGAGAGCGCTAGGGAAGCTACGTGTGTGAGGCAGCTGCTGGGCGCCCAGCGAGTCACCTCCAGGTGTGTGGGGATGAAGACCCCAGGCAGGGGCCCTGGGAGCCTGGTGCTCTCCGTGCGGCGCTGAGTCTGGGCGGCCAAGCAACCGCTGGAGGAGCCCTGCACAAGCCCTTCCCTTCCCTCGCACAGAGCTCTTCCTGCTGGAGCCCTTGGCAGTGTGCAAGCCACCGGCCCCGAAGCCCTCCCCAAGGACGCCTGGGGCCTAGGTGCAAAGGCAAGGCAGGAGCGGAGCTGAGGCCAGGAAGGCGCCAGGGGCGTCTCCAAGCCTCGCGCAGCCTGCTCCTTCCTGGGCAGGAAGCCTAGCAGCGAGGCAAGTCTGGGCAAGGCTCGCCCAGGGCAGAGCAGCCTCGTGCCAGCAACTCTGCCAGATCAGGCCTCTGAGCAGAGCAGGAGCTCTGCCCTCCTGGAGGCGCACTCGGATCCAGCCAAGTAGGGCTTGAGCCAAACGAGGCTGGGCTGCCTCTTCTTCCCTCGAGGAGGCTCGCCTCCCCGCCAGCTGTTCACTCGGCTTCCTGGTGGGGGCGCTGTGCGCCTCCTGCAGGTCTTGGCTCAGGGGCTGCTTGCCCTGAGCTGGGGCTGCGGGCGGGAGCCCATGCACGCAGGGGCAGGCCCCAACCAGCTGCACACGTCTCTGCTGGAAAGGAGAGTGCTAGGAAAGCTACGTGTGTGAGGCAGCTGCTGGGCGCCCAGGGAGTCAGCCTCCGGGTGTGCGGGGCTGCAGACACCAGCCAGGGGCCCTGGGAGCCTGGTGCTCTCCGTGCGGCGCTGAGTCTGGGCGGCCAAGCAACCGCTGGAGGAGCCCTGCACTAGCCCTTCCCTTCCCTCGCACAGAGCTCTTCCTGCTGGAGCCCATTGGCAGTGTGCAAACCACCGGCCCCTAAGCCCTCCCCAAGGACGCCTGGGGCCTAGGTGCAAAGGCAAGGCAGGAGCGGAGCTGAGGCCAGGAAGGCGCCAGTGGCGTCTCCCAGCCTCGCGCAGCCTGCTCCTTCCTGGGCAGGAAGCCTAGCAGCGAGGCAAGTCTGGGCAAGGCAGCCCAGGGCAGAGCAGCCTCGTGCCAGCAACTCTGCCAGATCAGGCCTCTGAGCAGAGCTGGAGCTCTGCCCTCCTGGAGGCGCACTCGGCTCCAGCCAAGTAGGGCTTGAGCCAAACGGGGCTGGGCTGCCTCTTCTTCCCTCGAGGAGGCTCGCCTCCCCGCCAGCTGTTCACTCGGCTTCCTGGTGGGGGCGCTCTGCGCCTCCTGCAGGTCTTGGCTCAGGGGCTGCTTGCCCTGAGCTGGGGCTGTGGGCGGGAGCCCAGGCACGCAGGGGCAGGCCCCAACCTGCTGCACACGTTTCTGTTGGGGAGGAGAGCGCTAGGGAAGCTACATGTTTGAGGCAGCTGCTGGGCACCCAGGGAGTCAGCCTCCGGGTGTGCGGGGCTGCAGACCCCAGCCAGGGGCCCTGGGAGCCCCGTGCTCTCCGTGCGGCGCTGAGTCTGGGCGGCCAAGCAACTGCTTGAGGAGCCCTGCACTAGCCCTTCCCTTCCCTCGCACAGAGCTTTTCCTGCTGGAGCCCTTGGCAGTGTGCAAGCCACCGGCCCCTAAGCCCTCCCCAAGGACGCCTGGGGCCTAGGTGCAAAGGCAAGGCAGGAGCGGAGCTGAGGCCAGGAAGGCGCCAGTGGCGTCTCCCAGCCTCGCGCAGAATGCTCCTTCCTGGGCAGGAAGCCTAGCAGCGAGACAAGTCTGGGCAAGGCTCGCCCAGGGCAGAGCAGACTCCCGCCAGCAACTCTGCCAGATCGGGCCTCTGAGCAGAGCTGGAGCTCTGCCCTCTTGGAGGCGCACTCGACTCCAGCCAAGTAGGGCTTGAGCCAAACGAGGCTGGGCTGCCTCTTCTTCCCTCGAGGAGGCTCGCCACCCCTCCAGCTCTTCACTCGGCTTCCAGGTGGGGGCGCTCTGCGCTTCCTGCTGGTCTTGGCTCAGGGGCTGCTTGCCCTGAGCTGGGGCTGCGGGCGGGAGCCCAGGCACGCAGGGGCAGGCCCCAACCAGCTGCACACGTCTCTGCTGGCAAGGAGAGCGCTAGGAAAGCTACGTGTGTGAGGCAGATGCTGGGCGCCCAGGGAGTCAGCCTCCGGGTGTGCGGGGCTGCAGACCCTAGCCAGGGGCCCTGGGAGCCCCGTGCTCTCCGTGCGGGGCTGAGTCTGGGCGGCCAAGCAACCGCTGGAGGAGCCCTGCACTAGCCCTTCCCTTCCTTCGCACAGAGCTCTTCCTGCTGGAGCCCTTGGCAGTGTGCAAGCCACCGGCCCCTAAGCCCTCCCCAAGGACGCCTGGGGCCTAGGTGCAAAGGCAAGGCAGGAGCGGAGCTGAGGCCAGGAAGGCGCCAGTGGCGTCTCCCAGCCTCGCGCAGCCTGCTCCTTCCTGGGCAGGAAGCCTAGCAGCGAGGCAAGTCTGGGCAAGGCTCGCCCAGGGCAGAGCAGCCTCACTCCAGCAACTCTGCCAGATCGGGCCTCTGAGCAGAGCTGGAGCTCTGCTGTCCTGGAGGAGCACTCGGCTCCAGCCAAGTAGGGCTTGAGCCAAACGGGGCTGGGCTGCCTCTTCTTCCCTCGAGGAGGCTCGCCACCCCGCCAGCTCTTCACTCGGCTTCCAGGTGGGGGCGCTCTGCGCCTCCTGCAGGTCTTGGCTCAGGGGCTGCTTGCCCTGAGCTGCGGCTGTGGGCGGGAACCCAGGCACGCAGGGGCAGGCCCCAACCAGCTGCACACGTCTCTGCTGCGGAGGAGAGCGCTAGGGAAGCTACGTGTGTGAGGCAGCTGCTGGGCGCCCAGGCAGTCAGCCTCCGGGTGTGCGGGACTGCAGACCCCAGCCAGGGGCCCTGGGAGCCTGGTGCTCTCCGTGCGGCGCTGAGTCTGGGCGGCCAAGCAACCGCTGGAGGAGCCCTGCACTAGCCCTTCCCTTCCCTCGCACAGAGCTCTTCCTGCTGGAGCCCTTGGCAGTGTGCAAGCCACCGGCCCCTAAGCCCTCCCCAAGGACGCCTGGGGCCTAGGTGCAAAGGCAAGGCAGGAGCGGAGCTGAGGCCAGGAAGGCGCCAGTGGCGTCTCCCAGCCTCGCGCAGCCTGCTCCTTCCTGGGCAGGAAGCCTAGCAGCGAGGCAAGTCTGGGCAAGGCTCGCCCAGGGCAGAGCAGCCTCGTGCCAGCAACTCTGCCAGATCAGGCCTCTGAGCAGAGCAGGAGCTCTGCCCTCCTGGAGGCGCACTCGGATCCAGGCAAGTAGGGCTTGAGCCAAACGAGGCTGGGCTGCCTCTTCTTCCCTCGAGGAGGCTCGCCTCCCCGCCAGCTGTTCACTGGGCTTCCTGGTGGGTGCGCTCTGCGCCTCCTGCAGGTCTTGGCTCAGGGGCTGCTTGCCCTGAGCTGGGGCTGTGGGCGGGAGCCCAGACACGCAGGGGCTGGCCCCAACCAGCTGAACACGTCTCTGCTGGGGAGGAGAGTGCTAGGGAAGCTACGTGTGTGAGGCAGCTGCTGGGCGCCCAGGGAGTCACCCTTCGGGTGTGCGGGGCTGCAGACCACAGCCAGGGGCCCTGGGAGCCTGGTGCACTCCATGCGGCCCTGAGCCTGGGCGGCCAAACAACCGCTGGAGGAGCCCTGCACTGGCCCTTCCCTTCCCTCGCACAGAGCTCTTCCTGCTGGAGCCCTTGGCAGTGTGCAAGCCACCGGCCCCTAAGCCCTCCCCAAGGACGCCTGGGGCCTAGGTGCAAAGGCAAGGCAGGAGCGGAGCTGAGGCCAGGAAGGCGCCAGTGGTGTCTCCCAGCCTCGCGCAGCCTGCTCCTTCCTGGGCAGGAAGCCTAGCAGCGAGGCAAGTCTGGGCAAGGCTCGCCAAGGGCAGAGCAGCCTCGCGCCAGCAACTCTGCCAGATCGGGCCTCTGAGCAGAGCTGGAGCTCTGCCGTCCTGGAGGCGCACTCGGCTCCAGCCAAGTAGGGCTTGAGCCAAACGAGGCTGGGCTGCCTCTTATTCCCTCAAGGAGGCTCGCCTCCCCGCCAGCTGTTCACTCGCCTTCCAGGTGGGGGCGCTCTGCGCCTCCTGCAGGTCTTGGCTCAGGGGCTGCTTGCCCTGAGCTGGGGCTGTGGGCGGGAGCCCAGGCACGCAGGGGCAGGCCCCAACCAGCTGCACACGTCTCTGCTGGGGAGGAGAGCGCTAGGGAAGCTACGTGTGTGAGGCACCTGCTGGGCGCCCAGGGAGTCAGCCTCCGGGTGTGCGGGGCTGCAGACCCCAGCCAGGGGCCCTGGGAGCCTGGTGCACTCCGTGCGGCGCTGAGTCTGGGCGGCCAAACAACCGCTGGAGGAGCCCTGCACTGTCCCTTCCCTTCCCTCGCACAGAGCTCTTCCTGCTGGAGCCCTTGGCAGTGTGCAAGCCACCGGCCCCTAAGCCCTCCCCAAGGACGCCTGGGGCCTAGGTGCAAAGGCAAGGCAGGAGCGGAGCTGAGGCCAGGAAGGCGCCAGTGGCGTCTCCCAGCCTTGCACAGCCTGCTCCTTCCTGGGCAGGAAGCCTAGCAGCGAGGCAAGTCTGGGCAAGGCTCGCCCAGGGCAGAGCAGCCTCGCGCCAGCAACTCTGCCAGATCGGGCCTCTGAGTAGAGCTGGAGCTCTGCCGTCCTGGAGGCGCACTCGGCTCCAGCCAAGTAGGGCTTGAGCCAGACGAGGCTGGGCTGCCTCTTCTTCCCTCGAGGAGGCTCGCCTCCCCGCCAGCTGTTCACTCGGCTTCCAGGTGGGGGCGCTCTGCGCCTCCTGCAGGTCTTGGCTCAGGGGCTGCTTGCCCTGAGCTGGGGCTGTGGGCGGGAGCCCAGGCACGCAGGGGCAGGCCCGAACCACCTGCACACATCTCTGCTGGGGAGGAGAGCGCAAGGGAAGCTACGTGTGTGAGGCACCTGCTGGGCGCCCAGGGAGTCAGCCTCCGGGTGTGCGGGGCTGCAGACCCCAGCCAGGGGCCCTGGGAGCCTGGTGCACTCCGTGCGGCGCTGAGTCTGGGCGGCCAAGCAACTGCTGGAGGAGCCCTGCACTGGACCTTCCCTTCCCTCGCACAGAGTTCTTCCTGCAGCAGCCCATGGCAGTGTGCAAGCCACCGGCCCCTAAGCCCTCCCCAAGGACGCCTGGGGCCTAGGTGCAAAGGCAAGGCAGGAGCGGAGCTGAGGCCAGGAAGACGCCAGTGGCGTCTCCCAGCCTCGCGCAGCCTGCTTCTTCCTGGGCAGGAAGCCTAGCAGCGAGGAAAGTCTGGGCAAGGCTCACCCAGGGCAGAGCAGCCTCGCACCAGCAACTCTGCCAGATCGGGCCTCTGAGCAGAGCTGGAGCTCTGCCGTCCTGGAGGCGCACTCGGCTCCAGCCAAGTAGGGCTTGAGCCAAACGAGGCTGGGCTGCCTCTTCTTCCCTCGAGGAGGCTCGCCTCCCCGCCAGCTGTTCACTCGACTTCCAGGTGGGGGCGCTCTGCGCATCCTGCAGGTCTTGGCTCAGGGGCTGCTTGCCCTGAGCTGAGGCTGTGGGCGGGAGCCCTGGCACGCAGGGGCAGGCCCCAAGCAGCTGCACACGTCTCTGCTGGGGAGTAGAGCGCTAGGGAAGCTACGTGTGTGAGGCAGCTGCTGGGCGCCCAGGGAGTCAGCCTCCGGGTGTGCGGGGCTGCAGACCCCAGCCAGGGGCCCTGGGAGCCTGGTGCACTCCGTGCGGCACTGAGCCTGGGCGGCCAAGCAACCGCTGGAGGAGCCCTGCACTGGCCCTTCCCTTCATTCGCACAGAGCTCTTCCTGCTGGAGCCCTTGGCAGTGTGCAAGCCACCGGCCCCTAAGCCCTCCCCAAGGACGCCTGGGGCCTAGGTCCAAAGGCAAGGCAGGAGCGGAGCTGAGGCCAGGAAGGCGCCAGTGGCGTCTCCCAGCCTCGCGCAGCCTGCTCCTTCCTGGGCAGGAAGCCTAGCAGCGAGGCAAGTCTGGGCAAGGCTCGCCCAGGGCAGAGCAGCCTGGCGCCAGCAACTCTGCCAGATCGGGCCTCTGAGCAGAGCTGGAGCTCTGCCGTCCTGGAGGCGCACTCAGCTCCAGCCAAGTAGGGCTTGAGCCAAACGAGGCTGGGCTGCCTCTTCTTCCCTCGAGGAGGCTCG
Organism: Ovis canadensis; assembly: GCF_042477335.2. NCBI lineage: Eukaryota > Metazoa > Chordata > Mammalia > Artiodactyla > Bovidae > Ovis > Ovis canadensis. The sequence goes on along the minus strand of NC_091262.1, from coordinate 842,418 downwards.
CCTCCCCGCCAGCTGTTCACTCGACTTCCAGGTGGGGGCGCTCTGCGCATCCTGCAGGTCTTGGCTCAGGGGCTGCTTGCCCTGAGCTGGGGCTGTGGGCGGGAGCCCAGACACGCAGGGGTTGGCCCCAACCAGCTGAACACGTCTCTGCTGGGCAGGAGAGTGCTAGGGAAGCTACGTGTGTGAGGCAGCTGCTGGGCGCCCAGGGAGTCAGCCTCCGGGTGTGCGGGGCTGCAGACCCCAGCCAGGGGCACTGGGAGCCTGGTGCACTCCGTGCGCTCCTGAGCCTGGGCGGCCAAGCAACCGCTGGAGGAGCCCTGCACTGTCCCTTCCCTTCCCTCGCACAGAGCTCTTCCTGCTGGAGCCCTTGGCAGTGTGCAAGCCACCGGCCCCTAAGCCCTCCCCAAGGACGCCTGGGGCCTAGGTGCAAAGGCAAGGCAGGAGCGGAGCTGAGGCCAGGAAGGCGCCAGTGGCGTCTCCCAGCCTCGCGCAGCCTGCTCCTTCCTGGGCAGGAAGCCTAGCAGCGAGGCAAGTCTGGGCAAGGCTCGCCCAGGGCAGAGCAGCCTCGCGCCAGCAACTCTGCCAGATCGGGCCTCTGAGCAGAGCTGGAGCTCTGCCGTCCTGGAGGCGCACTCGGCTCCAGCCAAGTAGGGCTTGAGCCAAACGGGGCTGGGCTGCCTCTTCTTCCCTCGAGGAGGCTCGCCTCCCCGCCAGCTGTTCACTCGCCTTCCAGGTGGGGGTGCTCTGCGCCTCCTGCAGGTCTTGGCTCAGGGGCTGCTTGCCCTGAACTGCGGCTGCGGGCGGGAGCCCAGGCACGCAGGGGCAGGCCCCAAGCAGCTGCACACGTCTCTGCTGGGGAGGAGAGCGCTAGGGAAGCTACGTGCGTGAGGCAGCTGCTGGGCGCCCAGGGAGTCAGCCTCCGGGTGTGCGGGGCTGCAGACCCCAGCCAGGGGCCCTGGGAGCCTGGTGCACTCCGTGCGGCGCTGAGTCTGGGCGGCCAAGCAACTGCTGGAGGAGCCCTGCACTGGACCTTCCCTTCCCTCGCACAGAGCTCTTCCTGCTGGAGCCCTTGGCAGTGTGCAAGCCACCGGCCCCTAAGCCCTCCCCAAGGACGCCTGGGGCCTAGGTGCAAAGGCAAGGCAGGAGCGGAGCTGAGGCCAGGAAGACGCCAGTGGCGTCTCCCAGCCTCGCGCAGCCTGCTTCTTCCTGGGCAGGAAGCCTAGCAGCGAGGAAAGTCTGGGCAAGGCTCACCCAGGGCAGAGCAGCCTCGCACCAGCAACTCTGCCAGATCGGGCCTCTGAGCAGAGCTGGAGCTCTGCCGTCCTGGAGGCGCACTCGGCTCCAGCCAAGTAGGGCTTGAGCCAAACGAGGCTGGGCTGCCTCTTCTTCCCTCGAGGAGGCTCGCCTCCCCGCCAGCTGTTCACTCGGCTTCCAGGTGGGGGCGCTCTGCGCCTCCTGCAGGTCCTGGCTCAGGGGCTGCTTGCCCTGAGCTGGGGCTGTGGGCGGGAGCCCAGGCACGCAGGGGCAGGCCCCAACCAGCTGCACACGTCTCTGCTGTGGAGGAGAGCGCTAGGGAAGCTACGTGTGTGAGGCAGCTGCTGGGCGCCCAGGGAGTCAGCCTCCGGGTGTGCGGGGCTGCAGACCCCAGCCAGGGGCCCTGGGAGCCTGGAGCACTCCGTGCGGCGCTGATCCTGGGCGGCCAAGCAACCGCTAGAGGAGCCCTGCACTGGCCCTTCCATTCCCTCGCACAGAGCTCTTCCTGCTGGAGCCCTTGGCAGTGTGCAAGCCACCGGCCCCTAAGCCCTGCCCAAGGACGCCTGGGGCCTAGGTGCAAAGGCAAGGCAGGAGCGGAGCTGAGGCCAGGAAGGCGCCAGTGGCGTCTCCCAGCCTCGCGCAGCCTGCTCCTTCCTGGGCAGGAAGCCTAGCAGCGAGGCAAGTCTGGGCAAGGCTCGCCCAGGGCAGAGCAGCCTCGCGCCAGCAACTCTGCCAGATCGGGCCTCTGAGCAGAGCTGGAGCTCTGCCGTCCTGGAGGCGCACTCAGGTCCAGCCAAGTAGGGCTTGAGCCAAACGAGGCTGGGCTGCCTCTTCTTCCCTCGAGGAGTCTCGCCTCCCCGCCAGCTGTTCACTCGACTTCCAGGTGGGGGCGCTCTGCGCATCCTGCAGGTCTTGGATCAGGGGCTGCTTGCCCAGAGCTGAGGCTGTGGGCGGGAGCCCAGGCACGCAGGGGCAGGCCCCAACCAGCTGCACACGTCTCAGCTGGAGAGGAGAGCGTGAGGGAAGCTACGTGTGTGAGGCAGCTGCTGGACGCCCAGGGAGTCAGCCTCCGGGTGTGCGGGGCTGCAGACCCCAGCCAGGGGCCCTGGGAGCCTGGTGCACTCCGTGCGGCGCTGAGCCTGGGCGGCCAAGCAACTGCTGGAGGAGCCCTGCACTGGCCCTTCCCTTCCCTCGCACAGAGCTCTTCCTGCTGGAGCCCTTGGCAGTGTGCAAGGCACCGGCCCCTAAGCCCTGCCCAAGGACGCCTGAGGCCTAGGTGCAAAGGCAAGGCAGGAGCGGAGCTGAGGCCAGGAAGGCGCCAGTGGCGTCTCCCAGCCTCGCGCAGCCTGCTCCTTCCTGGGCAGGAAGCCTAGCAGCGAGGCAAGTCTGGGCAAGGATCGCCCAGGGCACAGCAGCCTCGCGCCAGCAACTCTGCCAGATCGGGCCTCTGAGCAGAGCTGGAGCTCTGCCGTCCTAGAGGCGCACTCGGCTCCAGCCAAGTAGGGCTTGAGCCAAACGAGGCTGGGCGGCCTCTTTTTTCCTCGAGGAGGCTCGCCTCCCCGCCAGCTGTTCACTCGGCTTCCAGGTGGGGGCGCTCTGCGCCTCCTGCAGGTCTTGGCTCAGGGGCTGCTTGCCCTGAGCTGGGGCTGTGGGCGGGAGCCCAGACACGCAGGGGCTGGCCCCAACCAGCTGCACACGTCTCTGCTGGGGAGGAGAGCGCTAGGGAAGCTACGAGTGTGAGGCAGCTGCTGGGCGCCCAGGGAGTCAGCCTCCGTGTGTGCGGGGCGGCAGACCCCAGCCAGGGGCCCTGGGAGCCTGGTGCACTCCGTGCGGCCCTGAGCCTGGGCGGCCAAGCAACCGCTGGAGGAGCCCTGCACTGTTCCTTCCCTTCCCTCGCACAGAGCTCTTCCTGCTGGAGCTCTTGGAAGTGTGCAAGCCACCGGCCCCTAAGCCATCCCCAAAGACGCCTGGGGCCTAGGTGCAAAGGCAAGGCAGGAGCGGAGCTGAGGCCAGGAAGACGCCAGTGGCGTCTCCCAGCCTCGCGCAGCCTGCTCCTTCCTGGGCAGGAAGCCTAGCAGCGAGGCAAGTCTGGGCAAGGCTCGCCCAGGGCAGAGCAGCCTCGCGCCAGCAACTCTGCCAGATCGGGCCTCTGAGCAGAGCTGGAGCTCTGCCGTCCTGGAGGCGCACTCGGCTCCAGCCACGTAGGGCTTGAGCCAAACGGGGCTGGGCTGCCTCTTCTTCCCTCGAGGAGGCTCGCCTCCCCGCCAGCTGTTCACTCGCCTTCCAGGTGGGGGTGCTCTGCGCCTCCTGCAGGTCTTGGCTCAGGGGCTGCTTGCCCTGAACTGTGGCTGCGGGCGGGAGCCCAGTCACGCAGGGGCAGGCCCCAACCAGCTGCACACGTCTCTGCTGTGGAGGAGAGCGTTAGGGAAGCTACGTGTGTGAGGCAGCTGCTGGGCGCCCAGGGAGTCAGCCTCCGGGTGTGCGGGGCTGCAGAACCCAGCCAGGGGCCCTGGGAGCCTGGTGCACCCCGTACGGTGCTGATCCTGGGCGGCCAAGCAACCGCTAGAGGAGCCCTGCACTGGCCCTTCCATTCCCTCGCACAGAGCTCTTCCTGCTGGAGCCCTTGGCAGTGTGCAAGCCACCGGCCCCTAAGCCCTCCCCAAGGACGCCTGGGGCCTAGGTCCAAAGGCAAGGCAGGAGCGGAGCTGAGGCCAGGAAGGCGCCAGTGGCGTCTCCCAGCCTCGCGCAGCCTGCTCCTTCCTGGGCAGGAAGCCTAGCAGCGAGGCAAGTCTGGGCAAGGCTCTCCCAGGGCAGAGCAGCCTCGCGCCAGCAACTCTGCCAGATCGGGCCTCTGAGCAGAGCTGGAGCTCTGCCGTCCTGGAGGCGCACTCAGGTCCAGCCAAGTAGGGCTTGAGCCAAACGGGGCTGGGCTGCCTCTTCTTCCCTCGAGGAGGCTCGCCTCCCCGCCAGCTGTTCACTCGACTTCCAGGTGGGGGTGCTCTGCGCATCCTGCAGGTCTTGGCTCAGGGGCTGCTTGCCCTGAGCTGAGGCTGTGGGCGGGAGCCCAGGCACGCAGGGGCAGGCCCCAACCAGCTGCACACGTCTCTGCTGGGCAGTAGAGCGCTAGGGAAGCTACGTGTGTGAGGCAGCTGCTGGGCGCCCAGGGAGTCAGCCTCCGGGTGTGCGGGGCTGCAGACCCCAGCCAGGGGCCCTGGGAGCCTGGTGCACTCCGTGCGGCGCTGAGCCTGGGCGGCCAAGCAACCGCTGGAGGAGCCCTGCACTGGCCCTTCCCTTCCCTCGCACAGAGCTCTTCCTTCTGGAGCCCTTGGCAGTGTGCAAGGCACCGGCCCCTAAGCCCTGCCCAAGGACGCCTGGGGCCTAGGTGCAAAGGCAAGGCAGGAGCGGAGCTGAGGCCAGGAAGGCGCCAGTGGCGTCTCCCAGCCTCGCGCAGCCTGCTCCGTCCTGGGCAGGAAGCCTAGCAGCGAGGCAAGTCTGGGCAAGGCTCGCCCAGGGCAGAGCAGCCTCGCGCCAGCAACTCTGGCAGATCGGGCCTCTGAGCAGAGCTGGAGCTCTGCCGTCCTGGAGGCGCACTCGGCTCCAGCCAAGTAGGGCTTGAGCCAAACGAGGCTGGGCTGCCTCTTCTTCCCTCGAGGAGGCTCGCCTCCCCGCCAGCTGTTCACTCGGCTTCCAGGTGGGGGCGCTCTGCGCCTACTGCAGGTCTTGGCTCAGGGGCTGCTTGCCCTGAGCTGGGGCTGTGGGCGGGAGCCCAGGCACGCACGGGCTGGCCCCAACCAGCTGCACACGTCTCTGCTGGGGAGGAGAGCGCTAGGGAAGCTACGTGTGTGAGGCAGCTGCTGGGCGCCCAGGGAGTCAGCCTCCGGGTGTGCGGGGCTGCAGACCCCAGCCAGGGGCCCTGGGAGCCTGGTGCACTCCGGGCGGCGCTGAGTCTGGGCGGCCAAGCAACTGCTGGAGGAGCCCTGCACTGGCCCTTCCCTTCCCTCGCACAGAGTTCTTCCTGCTGCAGCCCTTGGCAGTGTGCAAGCCACCGGCCCCTAAGCCCTTCCCAAGGAAGCCTGGGGCCTAGGTGCAAAGGCAAGGCAGTTGCGGAGCTGAGGCCAGGAAGGCGCCAGTGGCGTCTCACAGCCTCGCGCAACCTGCTCCTTCCTGGTCTGGAAGCCTTGCAGCGAGGCAAGTCTGGGCAAGGCTCGCCCAGGGCAGAGCAGCCTCGCGCCAGCAACTCTGCCAGATCGGGCCTCTGAGCAGAGCTGGAGCTCTGCCGTCCTGGAGGCGCACTCGGCTCCAGCCAAGTAGGGCTTGAGCCAAACGAGGCTGGGCTGCCTCTTCTTCCCTCGAGGAGGCTCGCCTCCCCGCCAGCTGTTCACTCGGCTTCCAGGTGGGGGCGCTCTGCGCCTCCTGCAGGTCTTGGCTCAGGGGCTGCTTGCCCTGAGCTGGGGCTGTGGGCGGGAGCCCAGGCACGCAGGGGCAGGCCCCAACCAGCTGCACACGTCTCTGCTGGGGAGGAGAGCGCTAGGGAAGCTACGTGTGTGAGGCAAATGCTGGGCGCCCAGGGAGACAGCCTCCGGGTGTGCGGGGCTGCAGACCCCAGCCAGGGGCCCTGGGAGCCTGGTGCACTCCGTTCGGCGCTGAGCCTGGGCGGCCAAGCAACCGCTGGAGGAGCCCTGCACTGGCCCTTCCCTTCCCTCGCACAGAGCTCTTCCTGCTGGAGCCCTTGGCAGTGTGCAAGCCACCGGCCCCTAAGCCCTCCCCAAGGACGCCTGGGGCCTAGGTGCAAAGGCAAGGCAGGAGCGGAGCTGAGGCCAGGAAGGCGCCAGTGGCGTCTCCCAGCCTCGCGCAGCCTGCTCCTTCCTGGGCAGGAAGCCTAGCAGCGAGGCAAGTCTGGGCAAGGCTCGCCCAGGGCACAGCAGCCACGCGCCAGCAACTCTGGCAGATCGGGCCTCTGAGCAGAGCTGGAGCTCTGCCGTCCTGGAGGCGCACTCGGCTCCAGCCAAGTAGGGCTTGAGCCAAACGAGGCTGGGCTGCCTCTTCTTCCCTCGAGGAGGCTCGCCTCCCCGCCAGCTGTTCACTCGACTTCCAGGTGGGGGCGCTCTGCGCCTCCTGCAGGTCTTGGCTCAGGGGCTGCTTACACTGAGCTGGGGCTGTGGGCGGGAGCCCAGGCACGCAGGGGCAGGCCCCAACCAGCTGCACACGTCTCTGCTGGGGAGGAGAGCGCTTGGGAAGCTACGTGTGTGAGGCAGCTGCTGGGCGCCCAGGGAGTCAGCCTCCGGGTGTGCGGGGCTGCAGACCCCAGCCAGGGGCCCTGGGAGCCTGGTGCACTCCGTGCGGCGCTGAGTCTGGGCGGCCAAGCAACCGCTGGAGGAGCCCTGCACTGTTCCTTCCCTTCCCTCGCACAGAGCTCTTCCTGCTGGAGCTCTTGGAAGTGTGCAAGCCACCGGCCCCTAAGCCATCCCCAAAGACGCCTGGGGCCTAGGTGCAAAGGCAAGGCAGGAGCGGAGCTGAGGCCAGGAAGACGCCAGTGGCGTCTCCCAGCCTCGCGCAGCCTGCTCCTTCCTGGGCAGGAAGCCTAGCAGCGAGGCAAGTCTGGGCAAGGCTCGCCCAGGGCAGAGCAGCCTCGCGCCAGCAACTCTGCCAGATCGGGCCTCTGAGCAGAGCTGGAGCTCTGCCGTCCTGGAGGCGCACTCGGCTCCAGCCACGTAGGGCTTGAGCCAAACGGGGCTGGGCTGCCTCTTCTTCCCTCGAGGAGGCTCGCCTCCCCGCCAGCTGTTCACTCGCCTTCCAGGTGGGGGTGCTCTGCGCCTCCTGCAGGTCTTGGCTCAGGGGCTGCTTGCCCTGAACTGTGGCTGCGGGCGGGAGCCCAGTCACGCAGGGGCAGGCCCCAACCAGCTGCACACGTCTCTGCTGTGGAGGAGAGCGTTAGGGAAGCTACGTGTGTGAGGCAGCTGCTGGGCGCCCAGGGAGTCAGCCTCCGGGTGTGCGGGGCTGCAGAACCCAGCCAGGGGCCCTGGGAGCCTGGTGCACCCCGTTCGGTGCTGATCCTGGGCGGCCAAGCAACCGCTAGAGGAGCCCTGCACTGGCCCTTCCATTCCCTCGCACAGAGCTCTTCCTGCTGGAGCCCTTGGCAGTGTGCAAGCCACCGGCCCCTAAGCCCTCCCCAAGGACGCCTGGGGCCTAGGTCCAAAGGCAAGGCAGGAGCGGAGCTGAGGCCAGGAAGGCGCCAGTGGCGTCTCCCAGCCTCGCGCAGCCTGCTCCTTCCTGGGCAGGAAGCCTAGCAGCGAGGCAAGTCTGGGCAAGGCTCTCCCAGGGCAGAGCAGCCTCGCGCCAGCAACTCTGCCAGATTGGGCCTCTGAGCAGAGCTGGAGCTCTGCCGTCCTGGAGGCGCACTCAGCTCCAGCCAAGTAGGGCTTGAGCCAAACGAGGCTGGGCTGCCTCTTCTTCCCTCGAGGAGGCTCGCCTCCCCGCCAGCTGTTCACTCGACTTCCAGGTGGGGGTGCTCTGCGCATCCTGCAGGTCTTGGCTCAGGGGCTGCTTGCCCTGAGCTGAGGCTGTGGGCGGGAGCCCAGGCACGCAGGGGCAGGCCCCAACCAGCTGCACACGTCTCTGCTGGGCAGTAGAGCGCTAGGGAATCTACGTGTGTGAGGCAGCTGCTGGGCGCCCAGGGAGTCAGCCTCCGGGTGTGCGGGGCTGCAGACCCCAGCCAGGGGCCCTGGGAGCCTGGTGCACTCCGTGCGGCGCTGAGCCTGGGCGGCCAAGCAACCGCTGGAGGAGCCCTGCACTGGCCCTTCCCTTCCCTCGCACAGAGCTCTTCCTTCTGGAGCCCTTGGCAGTGTGCAAGGCACCGGCCCCTAAGCCCTGCCCAAGGACGCCTGGGGCCTAGGTGCAAAGGCAAGGCAGGAGCGGAGCTGAGGCCAGGAAGGCGCCAGTGGCGTCTCCCAGCCTCGCGCAGCCTGCTCCTTCCTGGGCAGGAAGCCTAGCAGCGAGGCAAGTCTGGGCAAGGCTCGCCCAGGGCAGAGCAGCCTCGCGCCAGCAACTCTGCCAGATCGGGCCTCTGAGCAGAGCTGGAGCTCTGCCGTCCTGGAGGCGCACTCGGCTCCAGCCAAGTAGGGCTTGAGCCAAACGAGGCTGGGCTGCCTCTTCTTCCCTCGAGGAGGCTCGCCTCCCCGCCAGCTGTTCACTCGGCTTCCAGGTGGGGGCGCTCTGCGCCTACTGCAGGTCTTGGCTCAGGGGCTGCTTGCCCTGAGCTGGGGCTGTGGGCGGGAGCCCAGGCACGCACGGGCTGGCCCCAACCAGCTGCACACGTCTCTGCTGGGGAGGAGAGCGCTACGGAAGCTACGTGTGTGAGGCAGCTGCTGGGCGCCCAGGGAGTCAGCCTCCGGGTGTGCGGGGCTGCAGACCCCAGCCAGGGGCCCTGGGAGCCTGGTGCACTCCGGGCGGCGCTGAGTCTGGGCGGCCAAGCAACTGCTGGAGGAGCCCTGCACTGGCCCTTCCCTTCCCTCGCACAGAGTTCTTCCTGCTGCAGCCCTTGGCAGTGTGCAAGCCACCGGCCCCTAAGCCCTTCCCAATGGAAGCCTGGGGCCTAGGTGCAAAGGCAAGGCAGTTGCAGAGCTGAGGCCAGGAAGGCGCCAGTGGCGTCTCACAGCCTCGCGCAACCTGCTCCTTCCTGGTCTGGAAGCCTTGCAGCGAGGCAAGTCTGGGCAAGGCTCGCCCAGGGCACAGCAGCCTCGCGCCAGCAACTCTGCCAGATCGGGCCTCTGAGCAGAGCTGGAGCTCTGCCGTCCTGGAGGCGCACTCGGCTCCAGCCAAGTAGGGCTTGAGCCAAACGAGGCTGGGCTGCCTCTTCTTCCCTCGAGGAGGCTCGCCTCCCCGCCAGCTGTTCACTCGGCTTCCAGGTGGGGGCGCTCTGCGCCTCCTGCAGGTCTTGGCTCAGGGGCTGCTTGCCCTGAGCTGGGGCTGTGGGCGGGAGCCCAGGCACGCAGGGGCAGGCCCCAACCAGCTGCACACGTCTCTGCTGGGGAGGAGAGCGCTAGGGAAGCTACGTGTGTGAGGCAAATGCTGGGCGCCCAGGGAGACAGCCTCCGGGTGTGCGGGGCTGCAGACCCCAGCCAGGGGCCCTGGGAGCCTGGTGCACTCCGTTCGGCGCTGAGCCTGGGCGGCCAAGCAACCGCTGGAGGAGCCCTGCACTGGCCCTTCCCTTCCCTCGCACAGAGCTCTTCCTGCTGGAGCCCTTGGCAGTGTGCAAGCCACCGGCCCCTAAGCCCTCCCCAAGGACGCCTGGGGCCTAGGTGCAAAGGCAAGGCAGGAGCGGAGCTGAGGCCAGGAAGGCGCCAGTGGCGTCTCCCAGCCTCGCGCAGCCTGCTCCTTCCTGGGCAGGAAGCCTAGCAGCGAGGCAAGTCTGGGCAAGGCTCGCCCAGGGCACAGCAGCCACGCGCCAGCAACTCTGGCAGATCGGGCCTCTGAGCAGAGCTGGAGCTCTGCCGTCCTGGAGGCGCACTCGGCTCCAGCCAAGTAGGGCTTGAGCCAAACGAGGCTGAGCTGCCTCTTCTTCCCTCGAGGAGGCTCGCCTCCCCGCCAGCTGTTCACTCGGCTTCCAGGTGGGGGCGCTCTGCGCCTCCTGCAGGTCTTGGCTCAGGGGCTGCTTACCCTGAGCTGGGGCTGTGGGCGGGAGCCCAGGCACGCAGGGGCAGGCCCCAACCAGCTGCACACGTCTCTGCTGGGGAGGAGAGCGCTTGGGAAGCTACGTGTGTGAGGCAGCTGCTGGGCGCCCAGGGAGTCAGCCTCCGGGTGTGCGGGGCTGCAGACCCCAGCCAGGGGCCCTGGGAGCCTGGTGCACTCCGTGCGGCGCTGAGTCTGGGCGGCCAAGCAACCGCTGGAGGAGCCCGGCACTGGCCCTTCCCTTCCCTCGCACAGAGCTCTTCCTGCTGGAGCCCTTGGCAGTGTGCAAGCCATCGGACCCTAAGCCCTCCCCAAGGACGCCTGGGGCCTATGTGCAAAGGCAAGGCAGGAGCGGAGCTGAGGCCAGGAAGGCGCCAGTATCGTCTCCCAGCCTCGCGCAGCCTGCTCCTTCCTGGGCAGGAAGCCTAGCAGCGAGGCAAGTCTGGGCAAGGCTCGCCCAGGGCAGAGCAGCCTCGCGCCAGCAACTCTGCCAGATCGGGCCTCTGAGCAGAGCTGGAGCTCTGCCGTCCTGGAGGCGCACTCGGCTCCAGCCAAGTAGGGATTGAGCCAAACGAGGCTGGGCTGCCTCTTCTTCCCTCGAGGAGGCTCGCCTCCCCGCCAGCTGTTCACTCGGCTTCCAGGTGGGGGCGCTCTGCGCCTCCTGCAGGTCTTGGCTCAGGGGCTGCTTGCCCTGAGCTGGGGCTGTGCGCGGGAGCCCAGGCACGCAGGGGCAGGCCATAACCAGCTGCACACGTCTCTGCTGGGGAGGAGAGCGCTAGGGAAGCTACGTGTGTGAGGCAGCTGCTGGGCGCCCAGGGAGTCAGCCTCCGGGTGTGCGGGGCTGCAGACCCCAGCCAGGGGCCTGGGAGCCTGGTGCACTCCGAGCAGCGCTGAGCCTGGGCGGCCAAGCAACCGCTGGAGGAGCCCTGCACTGGCCCTTCCCTTCCCTCGCACAGAGCTCTTCCTGCTGGAGCCCTTGGCAGTGTGCAAGCCACCGGCCCCTAAGCACTCCCCAAGGACGCCTGGAGCCTAGGTGCAAAGGCAAGGCAGGAGCGGATCTGAGGCCAGGAAGGCGCCAGTGGTGACTCCCAGCCTCGCGCAGCCAGCTCCCTCCTGGGCAGGAAGCCTAGCAGCGAGGCAAGTCTGGGCAAGGCTCGCCCAGGGCAGAGCAGCCTCGCGCCAGCAACTCTGCCAGAACGGGCCTCTGAGCAGAGCTGGAGATCTGCCGTCCTGGAGGCGCACTCGGCTCCAGCCAAGTAGGGCTTGAGCCAAACGAGGCTGGGCTGCCTCTTCTTCCCTCGAGGAGGCTCGCCTCCCCGCCAGCTGTTCACTCGGCTTCCAGGTGGGGGCGCTCTGCGCCTCCTGCAGGTCTTGGCTCAGGGGCTGCTTGCCCTGAGCTGGGGCTGTGGACGGGAGCCCAGGCACGCAGGGGCAGGCCCCAACCAGCTGCACACGTCTCTGCTGGGGAGGAGAGCGCTAGGGAAGCTACGTGTGTGAGGCAGCTGCTGGGCGCCCAGGGAGTCAGCCTCCGGGTGTGCGGGGCTGCAGACCCCAGCCAGGGGCCTGGGAGCCTGGTGCACTCCGAGCAGCGCTGAGCCTGGGCGGCCAAGCAACCGCTGGAGGAGCCCTGCACTGGCCCTTCCCTTCCCTCGCACAGAGCTCTTCCTGCTGGAGCCCTTGGCAGTGTGCAAGCCACCGGCCCCTAAGCACTCCCCAAGGACGCCTGGGGCCTAGGTGCAAAGGCAAGGCAGGAGCGGAGCTGAGGCCAGGAAGGCGCCAGTGGTGACTCCCAGCCTCGCGCAGCCAGCTCCCTCCTGGGCAGGAAGCCTAGCAGCGAGGCAAGTCTGGGCAAGGCTCGCCCAGGGCAGAGCAGCATCGCGCCAGCAACTCTGCCAGAACGGGCCTCTGAGCAGAGCTGGAGATCTGCCGTCCTGGAGGCGCACTCGGCTCCAGCCAAGTAGGGCTTGAGCCAAACGAGGCTGGGCTGCCTCTTCTTCCCTCGAGGAGGCTCGCCTCCCCGCCAGCTGTTCACTCGGCTTCCAGGTGGGGGCGCTCTGCGCCTCCTGCAGGTCTTGGCTCAGGGGCTGCTTGCCCTGAGCTGGGGCTGTGGACGGGAGCCCAGGCACGCAGGGGGAGGCCCCAACCAGCTGCACACGTCTCTGCTGGGGAGGAGAGCGCTAGGAAAGCTACGTGTGTGAGGCAGCTGCTGGGCGCCCAGGGAGTCAGCCTCCGGGTGTGCGGGGCTGCAGACCCCAGCCAGGGGCCCTGGGAGCCTGGTGCACTCCGTGCGGCGCTGAGTCTGGGCGGCCAAGCAACCGCTGGAGGAGCCCTGCACTGGCCCTTCCATTCCCTCGCACAGAGCTCTTCCTGCTGGAGCCCTTGGCAGTGTGCAAGCCACCGGCCCCTAAGCCCTCCCCAAGGACGCCTGGGGCCTAGGTGCAACGGCAAGGCAGGAGCGGGCTGAGGCCAGGAAGGCGCCAGTGGCGTCTCCCAGCTTTGCGCAGCCTGCTCCTTCCTGGGCAGGAAGCCTAGCAGCGAGGCAAGTCTGGGCAAGGCTCGCCCAGGGCACAGCAGCCTCGCGCCAGCAACTCTGCCAGATCGGGCCTCTGAGCAGAGCTGGAGCTCTGCCGTCCTGGAGGAGCACTCGGCTCCAGCCAAGTAGGGCTTGAGCCAAACGAGGCTGGGCTGCCTCTTCTTCCCTCGAGGAGGCTCGCCTTCCCGCCAGCTGTTCACTCGGCTTCCAGGTGGGGGCGCTCTGCGCCTCCTGTAGGTCTTGGCTCAAGGCCTGCTTGCCCTGAGCTGGGGCTGTGCGCGGGAGCCCAGGCACGCAGGGGCAGGCCCCAACCAGCTGCACACGTCTCTGCTGGGGAGGAGAGCGCTAGGGAGACTACGTGTGTGAGGCAGCTGCTGGGCGCCCAGGGAGTCAGCCTCCGGGTGTGCGGGGCTGCAGACCCCAGCCAGGGGCCCTGGGAGCCTGGTGCACTCCGTGCGGCGCTGAGTCTGGGCGGCCAAGCAACCGCTGGAGGAGCCCTGCACTAGCCCTTCCCTTCCCTCGCACAGAGCTCTTCCTGCTGGAGCCCTGGGCAGTGTGCAAGCCACCGGTCCCTAAGCCCTCCCCAAGGACGCCTGGGGCCTAGGTCCAAAGGCAAGGCAGGAGCGGAGCTGAGGCCAGGAAGGCGCCAGTGGCGTCTCCCAGCCTCGCGCAGCCTGCTCCTTCCTGGGCAGGAAGCCTAGCAGCGAGGCAAGTCTGGGCAAGGCTCGCCAAGGGCAGAGTAGCCTCGCGCCAGCAACTCTGCCAGATCGGGCCTCTGAGCAGAGCTGGAGCTCTGCCGTCCTGGAGGCGCACTCGGCTCCAGCCAAGTAGGGCTTGAGCCAAACGAGGCTGGGCTGCCTCTTCTTCCCTCGAGGAGGCTCGCCTCCCCGCCAGCTGTTCACTCGACCTCCAGGTGGCGGCGCTCTGCGCATCCTGCAGGTCTTGGCTCAGGGGCTGCTTGCCCTGAGCTGGGGCTGTGGGCGGGAGCCCAGGCACGCAGGGGCAGGCCCCAACCAGCTGCACACGTCTCTGCTGGGGAGGAGAGCGCTAGGGAAGCTACGTGTGTGAGGCAGCTGCTGGGAGCCCAGGGAGTCAGCCTCCGGGTGTGCGAGGCTGCAGACCCCAGCCAGGGGCCCTGGGCGCCTGGTGCACTCCGTGCGGCGCTGAGCCTGGGCGGCCAAGCAACCGCTGGAGGAGCCCTGCACTGGCCCTTCCATTCCCTCGCACAGAGCTCTTCCTGCTGGAGCCCTTGGCAGTGTGCAAGCCACCGCCCCCTAAGCCCTCCCCAAGGACGCCTGGGGCCTAGGTGCAAAGGCAAGGCAGGAGCGGAGCTGAGGCCAGGAAGGCGCCAGTGGCGTCTCCCAGCCTCGCGCAGCCGGCTCCTTCCTGGGCAGGAAGCCTAGCAGCGAGGCAAGTCTGGGCAAGGCTCGCCCAGGGCAGAGCAGCCTCGCGCCAGCAACTCTGCCAGATCGGGCCTCTGAGCAGAGCTGGAGCTCTGCCGTCCTGGAGGCGCACTCGGCTCCAGCCAAGTAGGGATTGAGCCAAACGAGGCTGGGCTGCCTCTTCTTCCCTCGAGGAGGCTCGCCTCCCCGCCAGCTGTTCACTCGGCTTCCAGGTGGGGGCGCTCTGCGCCTCCTGCAGGTCTTGGCTCAGGGGCTGCTTGCCCTGAGCTGGGGCTGTGGGCGGGAGCCCAGGCACGCAGGGGCAGGCCCCAACCAGCTGCACACGTCTCTGCTGGGGAGGAGAGCGCTAGGGAAGCTACGTGTGTGAGGCAGCTGCTGGGCGCCCAGGGAGTCAGCCTCCGGGTGTGCGGGGCTGTAGACGCCAGCCAGGGGCCCTGGGAGCCTGGTGCACTCCGTTTGGCGCTGAGTCTGGGCGGCCAAGCAACTGCTGGAGGAGCCCTGCACTGGCCCTTCCCTTCCCTCGCACAGAGTTCTTCTTGCTGCAGCCCTTGGCAGTGTGCAAGCCACCGGCCCCTAAGCCCTTCCCAAGGAAGCCTGGGCCTAGGTGCAAAGGCAAGGCAGGAGCGGAGCTGAGGCCAGGAAGGCGCCAGTGGCGTCTCCCAGCCTCGCGCAGCCTGCTCCTTCCTGGGCAGGAAGCCTAGCAGCGAGGCAAGTCTGGGCAAGGCTCGCCCAGGGCAGAGCAGCCTCGCGCCAGCAACTCTGCCAGATCGGGCCTCTGAGCAGAGCTGGAGTTCTGCCGTCCTGGATGCGTACTCGGCTCCAGCCAAGTAGGGCTTGAGCCAAACGAGGCTGGGCTGACTCTTCTTCACTCGAGGAGGCTCGCCTCCCCGCCAGCTGTTCACTCGGCTTCCAGGTGGGGGCGCTCTGCGCCTCCTGCAGGTCTTGGCTCAGGGGCTGCTTGCCCTGAGCTGGGGCTGTGGGCGGGAGCCCAGGCACGCAGGGGCAGGCCCCAACCAGCTGCACACGTCTCTGCTGGGGAGGAGAGCGCTAGGGAAGCTACGGGTGTGAGGCAGCTGCTGGGCGCCCAGGGAGTCAGCCTCCGGGTGTGCGGGGCTGCAGACCCCAGCCAGGGGCCCTGGGAGCCTGGTGCACTCCGTGCGGCGCTGAGCCTGGGCGGCCAAGCAACCGCTGGAGGAGCCCTGCACTGGCCCTTCCCTTCCCTCGCACAGAGCTCTTCCTGCTGGAGCCCTTGGCAGTGTGCAAGCCACCGGCCCCTAAGCCCTCCCCAAGGAAGCCTGGGGCCTAGGTGCAAAGGCAAGGAAGGAGCGGAGCTGAGGCCAGGAAGGCGCCAGTGGCGTCTCCCAGCCTCGCGCAGCCTGCTCCTTCCTGGGCAGGAAGCCTAGCAGCGAGGCAAGTCTGGGCAAGGCTCGCCCAGGGCAGAGCAGCCTCGCGCCAGCAACTCTGCCAGATCGGGCCTCTGAGCAGAGCTGGAGCTCTGCCATCCTGGAGGCGCACTCGGCTCCAGCCAAGTAGGGCTTGAGCCAAACGAGGCTGGGCTGCCTCTTCTTCCCTCGAGGAGGCTCGCCTCCCCGCCAGCTGTTCACTCGGCTTCCAGGTGGGGGCGCTCTGCGCCTCCTGCAGGTCTTGGCTCAGGGGCTGCTTGCCCTGAGCTGGGGCTGTGCTCGGGAGCCCAGGCACGCAGGGGCAGGCCCCAACCAGCTTCACACGTCTCTGCTGGAGAGGAGAGCGCTAAGGAAGCTACGTGTGTGAGGCAGCTGCTGGGCGCCCAGGGAGTCAGCCTCCGGGTGTGCGGGGCTGCAGACCCCAGCCAGGGGCCCTGGGAGCCTGGTGCACTCCGTGCGGCGCTGAGTCTGGGCGGCCAAGCAACCGCTGGAGGAGCCCTGCACTAGCCCGTCCCTTCCCTCGCACAGAGCTCTTCCTGCTGGAGCCCTTGGCAGTGTGCAAGCCACCGGACCCTAAGCCCTCCCCAAGGACGCCTGGGGCCAAGGTGCAAAGGTAAGTCAGGAGCGGAGCTGAGGCCAGGAAGGCGCCAGTGGCATCTCCCAGCCTCGCGCAGCCTGCTCCTTCCTGGGCAGGAAGCCTAGCAGCGAGGCAAGTCTGGGCAAGGCTCGCCCAGGGCAGAGCAGCCTCGCGCCAGCAACTCTGCCAGATCGGGCCTCTGAGCAGAGCTGGAGCTCTGCCGTCCTGGAGGCGCACTCGGCTCCAGCCAAGTAGGGCTTGAGCCAAACGAGGCTGGGCTGCCTCTTCTTCCCTCGAGGAGGCTCGCCTCCCCGCCAGCTGTTCACTCGACTTCCAGGTGGGGGCGCTCTGCGCATCCTGCAGGTCTTGGCTCAGGGGCTGCTTGCCCTGAGCTGGGGCTGTGGGCGGGAGCCCAGGCACGCAGGGGCAGGCCCCAACCAGCTGCACACGTCTCTGCTGGGGAGGAGAGCGCTAGGGAAGCTACGTGTGTGAGGCAGCTGCTGGGCGCCCAGGGAGTCAGCCTCCGGGTGTGCGGGGCTGCAGACCCCAGCCAGGGGCCCTGGGAGCCTGGTGCACTCCGTGCGGCGCTGAGCCTGGGCGGCCAAGCAACCGCTGGAGGAGCCCTGCACTGGCCCTTCCCTTCCCTCGCACAGAGCTCTTCCAGCTAGAGCCCTTGGCAGTGTGCAAGCCACCGGCCCCTAAGCCCTCCCCAATGACGCCTGGGGCCTAGGTGCAAAGGCAAGGCAGGAGCGGAGCTGAGGCCAGGAAGGCGTCAGTGGCGTCTCCCAGCCTCGCGCAGCCGGCTCCTTCCTGGGCAGGAAGCGTAGCAGCGAGGCAAATCTGGGCAAGGCTCGCCCAGGGCAGAGCAGCCTCGCGCCAGCAACTCTGCCAGAACGGGCCTCTGAGCAGAGCTGGAGCTCTGCCGTCCTGGAGGCGCACTCGGCTCCAGCCAAGTAGGGCTTGAGCCAAACGAGGCTGGGCTGCCTCTTCTTCCCTCGAGGAGGCTCGCCTCCCCGCCAGCTGTTCACTCGGCTTCCAGGTGGGGGCGCTCTGCGCCTCCTGCAGGTCTTGGCTCAGGGGCTGCTTGCCCTGAGCTGGGGCTGTGCGCGGGAGCCCAGGCACGCAGGGGCAGGCCCCAACCAGCTGCACACGTCTCTGCTGGGGAGGAGAGCGCTAGGGAAGCTACGTGTGTGAGGCAGCTGCTGGGCGCCCAGGGAGTCAGCCTCCGGGTGTGCGGGGCTGCAGACCCCAGCCAGGGGCCTGGGAGCCTGGTGCACTCCGAGCAGCGCTGAGCCTGGGCGGCCAAGCAACGGATGGAGGAGCCCTGCACTGGCCCTTCCCTTCCCTCGCACAGAGCTCTTCCTGCTGGAGTCCTTGGCAGTGTGCAAGCCACCGGCCCCTAAGCACTCCCCAAGGACGCATGGGGCCTAGGTGCAAAGGCAAGGCAGGAGCGGAGCTGAGGCCAGGAAGGCGCCAGTGGTGACTCCCAGCCTCGCGCAGCCAGC
Source organism: Ovis canadensis (assembly GCF_042477335.2). Classification (NCBI taxonomy): domain Eukaryota; kingdom Metazoa; phylum Chordata; class Mammalia; order Artiodactyla; family Bovidae; genus Ovis; species Ovis canadensis. Next base: position 825,076 of record NC_091262.1, on the reverse strand, counting down.
TCCCTCCTGGGCAGGAAGCCTAGCAGCGAGGCAAGTCTGGGCAAGGCTCGCCCAGGGCAGAGCAGCCTCACGCAAGCAACTCTGCCAGAACGGTCCTCTGAGCAGAGCTGGAGATCTGCCGTCCTGGAGGCGCACTCGGCTCCAGCCAAGTAGGGCTTGAGCCAAACGAGGCTGGGCTGCCTCTTCTTCCCTCGAGGAGGCTCGCCTCCCCGCCAGCTGTTCACTCGGCTTCCAGGTGGGGGCGCTCTGCGCCTCCTGCAGGTCTTGGCTCAGGGGCTGCTTGCCCTGAGCTGCGGCTGTGCGCGGGAGCCCAGGCACGCAGGGGCAGGCCCCAAACAGCTGCACACGTCTCTGCTGGGGAGGAGAGCGCTAGGGAAGCTACGTGTGTGAGGCAGCTGCTGGGCGCCCAGGGAGTCAGCCTCCGGGTGTGCGGGGCTGCAGACCCCAGCCAGGGGCCTGGGAGCCTGGTGCACTCCGAGCAGCGCTGAGCCTGGGCGGCCAAGCAACCGCTGGAGGAGCCCTGCACTGGCCCTTCCCTTACCTCGCACAGAGCTCTTCCTGCTGGAGCCCTTGGCAGTGTGCAAGCCACCGGCCCCTAAGCACTCCCCAAGGACGCCTGGGGCCTAGGTGCAAAGGCAAGGCAGGAGCGGAGCTGAGGCCAGGAAGGCGCCAGTGGTGACTCCCAGCCTCGCGCAGCCAGCTCCCTCCTGGGCAGGAAGCCTAGCAGCGAGGCAAGTCTGGGCAAGGCTCGCCCAGGGCAGAGCAGCCTCGCGCCAGCAACTCTGCCAGAACGGGCCTCTGAGCAGAGCTGGAGATCTGCCGTCCTGGAGGCGCACTCGGCTCCAGCCAAGTAGGGCTTGAGCCAAACGAGGCTGGGCTGCCTCTTCTTCCCTCGAGGAGGCTCGCCTCCCCGCCAGCTGTTCACTCGGCTTCCAGGTGGGGGCGCTCTGCGCCTCCTGCAGGTCTTGGCTCAGGGGCTGCTTGCCCTGAGCTGGGGCTGTGGACGGGAGCCCAGGCACGCAGGGGCAGGCCCCAACCAGCTGCACACGTCTCTGCTGGGGAGGAGAGCGCTAGGGAAGCTACGTGTGTGAGGCAGCTGCTGGGCGCCCAGGGAGTCAGCCTCCGGGTGTGCGGGGCTGCAGACCCCAGCCAGGGGCCTGGGAGCCTGGTGCACTCCGAGCAGCGCTGAGCCTGGGCGGCCAAGCAACCGCTGGAGGAGCCCTGCACTGGCCCTTCCCTTCCCTCGCACAGAGCTCTTCCTGCTGGAGCCCTTGGCAGTGTGCAAGCCACCGGCCCCTAAGCACTCCCCAAAGACGCCTGGGGCCTAGGTGCAAAGGCAAGGCAGGAGCGGAGCTGAGGCCAGGAAGGCGCCAGTGGTGACTCCCAGCCTCGCGTAGCCAGCTCCCTCCTGGGCAGGAAGCCTAGCAGCGAGGCAAGTCTGGGCAAGGCTCGCCCAGGGCAGAGCAGCCTCGCGCCAGCAACTCTGCCAGAACGGGCCTCTGAGCAGAGCTGGAGATCTGCCGTCCTGGAGGCGCACTCGGCTCCAGCCAAGTAGGGCTTGAGCCAAACGAGGCTGGGCTGCCTCTTCTTCCCTCGAGGAGGCTCGCCTCCCCGCCAGCTGTTCACTCGGCTTCCAGGTGGGGGCGCTCTGCGCCTCCTGCAGGTCTTGGCTCAGGGGCTGCTTGCCCTGAGCTGGGGCTGTGGACGGGAGCCCAGGCACGCAGGGGCAGGCCCCAACCAGCTGCACACGTCTCTGCTGGGGAGGTGAGCGCTAGGAAAGCTACGTGTGTGAGGCAGCTGCTGGGCGCCCAGGGAGTCAGCCTCCGGGTGTGCGGGGCTGCAGACCCCAGCCAGGGACGCTGGGAGCCTGGTGCACTCCGTGCGGCGCTGAGTCTGGGCGGCCAAGCAACCGCTGGAGGAGCCCTGCACTGGCCCTTCCATTCCCTCGCACAGAGCTCTTCCTGCTGGAGCCCTTGGCAGTGTGCAAGCCACCGGCCCCTAAGCCCTCCCCAAGGACGCCTGGGGCCTAGGTGCAAAGGCAAGGCAGGAGCGGGCTGAGGCCAGGAAGGCGCCAGTGGCGTCTGCCAGCTTTGCGCAGCCTGCTCCTTCCTGGGCAGGAAGCCTAGCAGCGAGGCAAGTCTGGGCAAGGCTCGCCCAGGGCAGAGCAGCCTCGCGCCAGCAACTCTGCCAGATCGGGCCTCTGAGCAGAGCTGGAGCTCTGCCGTCCTGGAGGAGCACTCGGCTCCAGCCAAGTAGGGCTTGAGCCAAACGAGGCTGGGCTGCCTCTTCTTCCCTCGAGGAGGCTCGCCTCCCCGCCAGCTGTTCACTCGGCTTCCAGGTGGGGGCGCTCTGCGCCTCCTGTAGGTCTTGGCTCAGGGCCTGCTTGCCCTGAGCTGGGGCTGTGCGCGGGAGCCCAGGCACGCAGGGGCAGGCCCCAACCAGCTGCACACGTCTCTGCTGGGGAGGAGAGCGCTAGGGAGACTACGTGTGTGAGGCAGCTGCTGGGCGCCCAGGGAGTCAGCCTCCGGGTGTGCGGGGCTGCAGACCCCAGCCAGGGGCCCTGGGAGCCTGGTGCACTCCGTGCGGCGCTGAGTCTGGGCGGACAAGCAACCGCTGGAGGAGCCCTGCACTAGCCCTTCCCTTCCCTCGCACAGAGCTCTTCCTGCTGGAGCCCTGGGCAGTGTGCAAGCCACCGGTCCCTAAGCCCTCCCCAAGGACGCCTGGGGCCTAGGTGCAAAGGCAAGGCAGGAGCGGAGCTGAGGCCAGGAAGGCGCCAGTGGCGTCTCCCAGCCTCGCGCAGCCTGCTACTTCCTGGGCAGGAAGTCTGGGCAAGGCTCGCCAAGGGCAGAGTAGCCTCGCGCCAGCAACTCTGCCATATCGGGCCTCTGAGCAGAGCTGGAGCTCTGCCGTCCTGGAGGCGCACTCGGCTCCAGCCAAGTAGGGCTTGAGCCAAACGAGGCTGGGCTGCCTCTTCTTCCCTCGAGGAGGCTCGCCTCCCCGCCAGCTGTTCACTCGACCTCCAGGTGGCGGCGCTCTGCGCATCCTGCAGGTCTTGGCTCAGGGGCTGCTTGCCCTGAGCTGGGGCTGTGGGCGGGAGCCCAGGCACGCAGGGGCAGGCCCCAACCAGCTGCACACGTCTCTGCTGGGGAGGAGAGCGCTAGGGAAACTACGTTTGTGTGGCAGCTGCTGGGCGCCCAGGGAGACAGCCTCCAGGTGTGCGGGGCTGCAGACCCCAGCCAGGGGCCCTGGGAGCCTGGTGCACTCCGTGCGGCGCTGAGCCTGGGCGGCCAAGCAACCGCTGGAGGAGCCCTGCACTGGCCCTTCCCTTCCCTCGCACAGAGCTCTTCCTGCTGGAGCCCTTGGCAGTGTGCAAGCCACCGGCCCCTAAGCCCTCCCCAAGGACGCCTGGGGCCTAAGTGCAAAGGCAAAGCAGGAGCGGAGCTGAGGCCAGGAAGGCGCCAGTGGCGTCTCCCAGCCTCGCGCAGCCTGCTCCTTCCTGGGCAGGAAGCCTAGCAGCGAGGCAAGTCTGGGCAAAGCTTGCCCAGGGCAGAGCAGCCTCGCGCCAGCAACTCTGCCAGATCGGGCCTCTGAGCAGAGCTGGAGTTCTGCCGTCCTGGAGGCGTACTCGGCTCCAGCCAAGTAGGGCTTGAGCCAAACGAGGCTGGGCTGCCTCTTCTTCCCTCGAGGAGGCTCGCCTCCCCGCCAGCTGTTCACTCGGCTTCCAGGTGGGGGCGCTCTGCACCTCCTGCAGGTCTTGGCTCAGGGGCTGCTTACCCTGAGCTGGGGCTGTGGGCGGGAGCCCAGGCACGCAGGGGCAGGCCCCAACCAGCTGCACACGTCTCTGCTGGGGAGGAGAGCGCTAGGGAAGCTACGGGTGTGAGGCAGCTGCTGGGCGCCCAGGGAGTCAGCCTCCGGGTGTGCGGGGCTGCAGACCCCAGCCAGGGGCCCTGGGAGCCTGGTGCACTCCGTGCGGCGCTGAGCCTGGGCGGCCAAGCAACCGCTGGAGGAGCCCTGCACTAGCCCTTCCCTTCCCTCGCACAGAGCTCTTCCTGCTGGAGCCCTTGGCAGTGTGCAAGCCACCGGCCCCTAAGCCCTCCCCAAGGACGCCTGGGGCCTAGGTGCAAAGGCAAGGCAGGAGCGGGCTGAGGCCAGGAAGGCGCCAGTGGCGTCTCCCAGCTTCGCGCAGCCTGCTCCTTCCTGGGCAGGAAGCCTAGCAGCGAGGCAAGTGTGGGCAAGGCTCGCCCAGGGCAGAGCAGCCTCGCGCCAGCAACTCTGCCAGATCGGGCCTCTGAGCAGAGCTGGAGCTCTGCCGTCCTGGAGGACCACTCGGATCCAGCCTAGTAGGGCTTGAGCCAAACGAGGCTGGGCTGCCTCTTCTTCCCTCGAGGAGGCTCGCCTCCCCGCCAGCTGTTCACTCGGCTTCCAGGTGGGGGCGCTCTGCGCCTCCTGCAGGTCTTGGCTCAGGGGCTGCTTGCCCTGAGCTGGGGCTGTGCGCGGGAGCCCAGGCACGCAGGGGCAGGCCCCAACCAGCTGCACACGTCTCTGCTGGGGAGGAGAGCGCTAGGGAAGCTACGTGTGTGAGGCAGCTGCTGGGCGAACAGGGAGTCAGCCTCCGGGTGGGCGGGGCTGCAGACCCCAGCCAGGGGCCTGGGAGCCTGGTGCAATCCGAGCAGCGCTGAGCCTGGGCGGCCAAGCAACCGCTGGAGGAGCCCTGCACTGGCCCTTCCCTTCCCTCGCACAGAGCTCTTCCTGCTGGAGCCCTGGGCAGTGTGCAAGCCACCGGTCCCTAAGCCCTCCCCAAGGAAGCCTGGGGCCTAGGTGCAAAGGCAGGGCAGGAGCGGAGCTGAGGCCAGGAAGGCGCCAGTGGCGTCTCCCAGCCTTGCGCAGCCTACTCCTTCCTGGGCAGGAAGCCTAGCAGCGAGGCAAGTCTGGGCAAGGCTCGCCAAGGGCAGAGCAGCCTCGCGCCAGCAACTCTGCCAGATCGGGCCTCTGAGCAGAGCTGGAGCTCTGCCGTCCTGGAGGCGCACTCGGCTCCAGCCAAGTAGGGCTTGAGCCTAACGAGGCTGGGCTGCCTCTTCTTCCCTCGAGGAGGCTCGCCTCCCCGCCAGCTGTTCACTCGGCTTCCAGGTGGGGGCGCTCTGCGCCTCCTGCAGGTCTTGGCTCAGGGGCTGCTTGCCCTGAGCTGGGGCTGTGGGCGGGAGCACAGGCACGCAGGGGCAGGCCCCAACCAGCTGCACACGTCTCTGCTGGGGAGGAGAGCGCTAGGGAAGCTACGTGTGTGAGGCAGCTGCTGGTTGCCCAGGGAGTCAGCCTCCGGGTGTGCGGGGCTGCAGACCCCAGCCAGGGGCCTGGGAGCCTGGTGCACTCCGAGCAGCGCTGAGCCTGGGCGGCCAAGCAACCGCTGGAGGAGCCCTGCACTGGCCCTTCCCTTCCCTCGCACAGAGCTCTTCCTGCTGGAGCCCTTGGCAGTGTGCAAGCCACCGGCCCCTAAGCACTCCCCAAGGACGCCTGGGGCCTAGGTGCAAAGGCAAGGCAGGAGCGGAGCTGAGGCCAGGAAGGCGCCAGTGGTGACTCCCAGCCTCGCGCAGCCAGCTCCCTCCTGGGCAGGAAGCCTAGCAGCGAGGCAATTCTGGGCAAGGCTCGCCCAGGGCAGAGCAGCCTCGCGCCAGCAACTCTGCCAGAACGGGCCTCTGAGCAGAGCTGGAGATCTGCCGTCCTGGAGGTGCACTCGGCTCCAGCCAAGTAGGGCTTGAGCCAAACGAGGCTGGGCTGCCTCTTCTTCCCTCGAGGAGGCTCGCCTCCCCGCCAGGTGTTCACTCGGCTTCCAGGTGGGGGCGCTCTGCGCCTCCTGCAGGTCTTGGCTCAGGGGCTGCTTGCCCTGAGCTGGGGCTGTGGGCGGGAGCCCAGGCACGCAGGGGCAGGCCCCAACCAGCTGCACACGTCTCTGCTGGGGAGGAGAGCGCTAGGAAAGCTACGTGTGTGAGGCAGCTGCTGGGCGCCCAGGGAGTCAGCCTCCGGGTGTGCGGGGCTGCAGACCCCAGCCAGGGGCCCTGGGAGCCTGGTGCACTCCGTGCGGCGCTGAGTCTGGGCGGCCAAGCAACCGCTGGAGGAGCCCTGCACTGTCCCTTCCATTCCCTCGCACAGAGCTCTTCCTGCTGGAGCCCTTGGCAGTGTGCAAGCCACCGGCCCCTAAGCCCTCCCCAAGGACGCCTGGGGCCTAGGTGCAAAGGCAAGGCAGGAGCGGGCTGAGGCCAGGAAGGCGCCAGTGGCGTCTCCCAGCCTCGCGCAGCCTGCTCCTTCCTGGGCAGGAAGCCTAGCAGCGAGGCAAGTGTGGGCAAGGCTCGCCCAGGGCAGAGCAGCCTCGCGCCAGCAACTCTGCCAGATCGGGCCTCTGAGCAGAGCTGGAGCTCTGCCGTCCTGGAGGCGCACTCGGCTCCAGCCAAGTAGGGCTTGAGCCAAACGAGGCTGGGCTGCCTCTTCTTCCCTCGAGGAGGCTCGCCTCCCCGCCAGCTGTTCACTCGGCTTCCAGGTGGGGGCGCTCTGCGCCTCCTGTAGGTCTTGGCTCAGGGCCTGCTTGCCCTGAGCTGGGGCTGTGCGCGGGAGGCCAGGCACGCAGGTGCCGGCCCCAACCAGCTGCACACGTCTCTGCTGGGGAGGAGAGGGCTAGGGAGACTACGTGTGTGAGGCAGCTGCTGGGCGCCCAGGGAGTCAGCCTCCGGGTGTGCGGGGCTGCAGACCCCAGCCAGGGGCCTGGGAGCCTGGTGCAATCCGAGCAGCGCTGAGCCTGGGCGGCCAAGCAACCGCTGGAGGAGCCCTGCACTGGCCCTTCCCTTCCCTCGCACAGAGCTCTTCCTGCTGGAGCCCTGGGCAGTGTGCAAGCCACCGGTCCCTAAGCCCTCCCCAAGGAAGCCTGGGGCCTAGGTGCAAAGGCAGGGCAGGAGCGGAGCTGAGGCCAGGAAGGCGCCAGTGGCGTCTCCCAGCCTCGCGCAGCCTACTCCTTCCTGGGCAGGAAGCCTAGCAGCGAGGCAAGTCTGGGCAAGGCTCGCCAAGGGCAGAGCAGCCTCGCGCCAGCAACTCTGCCAGATCGGGCCTCTGAGCAGAGCTGGAGCTCTGCCGTCCTGGAGGCGCACTCGGCTCCAGCCAAGTAGGGCTTGAGCCAAACGAGGCTGGGCTGCCTCTTCTTCCCTCGAGGAGGCTCGCCTCCCCGCCAGCTGTTCACTCGACTTCCAGGTGGGGGCGCTCTGCGCATCCTGCAGGTCTTGGCTCAGGGGCTGCTTGCCCTGAGCTGGGGCTGTGGGCGGGAGCACAGGCTCGCAGGGGCAGGCCCCAACCAGCTGCACACGTCTCTGCTGGGGAGGAGAGCGCTAGGGAAGCTACGTGTGTGAGGCAGCTGCTGGGCGCCCAGGGAGTCAGCCTCCGGGTGTGCGGGGCTGCAGACCCCAGCCAGGGGCCCTGGGCGCCTGGTGCACTCCGTGCGGCGCTGAGCCTGGGCGGCCAAGCAACCGCTGGAGGAGCCCTGCACTGGCCCTTCCCTTCCCTCGCACAGAGCTCTTCCTGCTGGAGACCTTGGCAGTGTGCAAGCCACCGGCCCCTAAGCCCTCCCCAAGGACGCCTGGGGCCTAGGTGCAAAGGCAAGGCAGGAGCGGGCTGAGGCCAGGAAGGCGCCAGTGGCGTCTCCCAGCTTCGCGCAGCCTGCTCCTTCCTGGGCAGGAAGCCTAGCAGCGAGGCAAGTCTGGGCAAGGCTCGCCCAGGGCAGAGCAGCCTCGCGCCAGCAACTCTGCCAGATCGGGCCTCTGAGCAGAGCTGGAGCTCTGCCGTCCTGGAGGACCACTCGGATCCAGCCAAGTAGGGCTTGAGCCAAACGAGGCTGGGCTGCCTCTTCTTCCCTCGAGGAGGCTCGCCTCCCCGCCAGCTGTTCACTCGGCTTCCAGGTGGGGGCGCTCTGCGCCTCCTGCAGGTCTTGGCTCAGGGGCTGCTTGCCCTGAGCTGGGGCTGTGCGCGGGAGCCCAGGCACGCAGGGGCAGGCCCCAACCAGCTGCACACGTCTCTGCTGGGGAGGAGAGCGCTAGGGAAGCTACGTGTGTGAGGCAGCTGCTGGGCGAACAGGGAGTCAGCCTCCGGGTGGGCGGGGCTGCAGACCCCAGCCAGGGGCCTGGGAGCCTGGTGCAATCCGAGCAGCGCTGAGCCTGGGCGGCCAAGCAACCGCTGGAGGAGCCCTGCACTGGCCCTTCCCTTCCCTCGCACAGAGCTCTTCCTGCTGGAGCCCTGGGCAGTGTGCAAGCCACCGGTCCCTAAGCCCTCCCCAAGGAAGCCTGGGGCCTAGGTGCAAAGGCAGGGCAGGAGCGGAGCTGAGGCCAGGAAGGCGCCAGTGGCGTCTCCCAGCCTCGCGCAGCCTACTCCTTCCTGGGCAGGAAGCCTAGCAGCGAGGCAAGTCTGGGCAAGGCTCGCCAAGGGCAGAGCAGCCTCGCGCCAGCAACTCTGCCAGATCGGGCCTCTGAGCAGAGCTGGAGCTCTGCCGTCCTGGAGGCGCACTCGGTTCCAGCCAAGTAGGGCTTGAGCCAAACGAGGCTGGGCTGCCTCTTCTTCCCTCGAGGAGGCTCGCCTCCCCGCCAGCTGTTCACTCGACTTCCAGGTGGGGGCGCTCTGCGCATCCTGCAGGTCTTGGCTCAGGGGCTGCTTGCCCTGAGCTGGGGCTGTGGGCGGGAGCACAGGCTCGCAGGGGCAGGCCCCAACCAGCTGCACACGTCTCTGCTGGGGAGGAGAGCGCTAGGGAAGCTACGTGTGTGAGGCAGCTGCTGGGCGCCCAGGGAGTCAGCCTCCGGGTGTGCGGGGCTGCAGACCCCAGCCAGGGGCCTGGGAGCCTGGTGCACTCCGAACAGCGCTGAGCCTGGGCGGCCAAGCAACCGCTGGAGGAGCCCTGCACTGGCCCTTCTCTTCCCTCGCACAGAGCTCTTCCTGCTGGAGCCCTTGGCAGTGTGCAAGCCACCGGCCCCTAAGCACTCCCCAAGGACGCCTGGGGCCTAGGTGCAAAGGCAAGGCAGGAGCGGAGCTGAGGCCAGGAAGGCGCCAGTGGTGACTCCCAGCCTCGCGCAGCCAGCTCCCTCCTGGGCAGGAAGCCTAGCAGCGAGGCAATTCTGGGCAAGGCTCGCCCAGGGCAGAGCAGCCTCGCGCCAGCAACTCTGCCAGATCGGGCCTCTGAGCAGAGCTGGAGATCTGCCGTCCTGGAGGTGCACTCGGCTCCAGCCAAGTAGGGCTTGAGCCAAACGAGGCTGGGCTGCCTCTTCTTCCCTCGAGGAGGCTCGCCTCCCCACCAGCTGTTCACTCGGCTTCCAGGTGGGGGCGCTCTGCGCCTCCTGCAGGTCTTGGCTCAGGGGCTGCTTGCCCTGAGCTGGGGCTGTGGGCGGGAGCCCAGGCACGCAGGGGCAGGCCCCAACCAGCTGCACACGTCTCTGCTGGGGAGGAGAGCGCTAGGGAAGCTACGTGTGTGAGGCAGCTGCTGGGCGCCCAGGGAGTCAGCCTCCGGGTGTGCGGGGCTGCAGACCCCAGCCAGGGGCCCTGGGAGCCTGGTGCACTCCGTGCGGCGCTGAGTCTGGGCGGCCAAGCAACCGCTGGAGGAGCCCTGCACTGTCCCTTCCATTCCCTCGCACAGAGCTCTTCCTGCTGGAGCCCTTGGCAGTGTGCAAGCCACCGGCCCCTAAGCCCTCCCCAAGGACGCCTGGGGCCTAGGTGCAAAGGCAAGGCAGGAGCGGGCTGAGGCCAGGAAGGCGCCAGTGGCGTCTCCCAGCCTCGCGCAGCCTGCTCCTTCCTGGGCAGGAAGCCTAGCAGCGAGGCAAGTGTGGGCAAGGCTCGCCCAGGGCAGAGCAGCCTCGCGCCAGCAACTCTGCCAGATCGGGCCTCTGAGCAGAGCTGGAGCTCTGCCGTCCTGGAGGCGCACTCGGCTCCAGCCAAGTAGGGCTTGAGCCAAACGAGGCTGGGCTGCCTCTTCTTCCCTCGAGGAGGCTCGCCTCCCCGCCAGCTGTTCACTCGGCTTCCAGGTGGGGGCGCTCTGCGCCTCCTGTAGGTCTTGGCTCAGGGCCTGCTTGCCCTGAGCTGGGGCTGTGCGCGGGAGGCCAGGCACGCAGGGGCCGGCCCCAACCAGCTGCACACGTCTCTGCTGGGGAGGAGAGCGCTAGGGAGACTACGTGTGTGAGGCAGCTGCTGGGCGCCCAGGGAGTCAGCCTCCGGGTGTGCGGGGCTGCAGACCCCAGCCAGGGGCCCTGGGAGCCTGGTGCACTCCGTGCGGCGCTGAGTCTGGGCGGCCAAGCAACCGCTGGAGGAGCCCTGCACTAGCCCTTCCCTTCCCTCGCACAGAGCTCTTCCTGCTGGAGCCCTGGGCAGTGTGCAAGCCACCGGTCCCTAAGCCCTCCCCAAGGAAGCCTGGGGCCTAGGTGCAAAGGCAAGGCAGGAGCGGAGCTGAGGCCAGGAAGGCGCCAGTGGCGTCTCCCAGCCTCGCGCAGCCTGCTCCTTCCTGGGCAGGAAGCCTAGCAGCGAGGCAAGTCTGGGCAAGGCTCGCCCAGGGCAGAGCAGCCTCGCGCCAGCAACTCTGCCAGATCGGGCCTCTGAGCAGAGCTGGAGCTCTGCCGTCCTGGAGGCGCACTCGGCTGCAGCCAGGTAGGGCTTGAGCCAAACGAGGCTGGGCTGCCTTTTCTTCCCTCAGGAGGCTCGCCTCCCCGCCAGCTGTTCACTCGACTTCCACGTGGGGGCGCTCTGCGCATCCTGCAGGTCTTGGCTCTGGGGCTGCTTGCCCTGAGCTGGGGCTGTGGGCGGGAGCCCAGGCACGCAGGGGCAGGCCCCAACCAGCTGCACACGTCTCTGCTGGGGAGGAGAGCGCTAGGGAAGCTACGTGTGTGAGGCAGCAGCTGGGCGCCCAGGGAGTCAGCCTCCGGGTGTGCGGGGCTGCAGACCTCAGCCAGGGGCCCTGGGAGCCTGGTGCACTCCGTGCGGCGCTGAGCCTGGGCGGCCAAGCAACCGCTGGAGGAGCCCTGCACTGGCCCTTCCCTTCCCTCGCACAGAGCTCTTCCTGCTGGAGCCCTTGGCAGTGTGCAAGCCACCGGCCCCTAAGCCCTCCCCAAGGACGCCTGGGGCCTAGGTGCAAAGGCAAGGCAGGAGCGGAGCTGAGGCCAGGAAGGCGCCAGTGGCGTCTCCCAGCCTCGCGCAGCCTGCTCCTTCCTGGGCAGGAAGCCTAGCAGCGAGGCAAGTCTGGGCAAGGCTCGCCAAGGGCAGAGTAGCCTCGCGCCAGCAACTCTGCCAGATCGGGCCTCTGAGCAGAGCTGGAGCTCTGCCGTCCTGGAGGCGCACTCGGCTCCAGCCAAGTAGGGCTTGAGCCAAACGAGGCTGGGCTGCCTCTTCTTCCCTCGAGGAGGCTCGAATCCCCGCCAGCTGTTCACTCGACCTCCAGGTGGGGGCGCTCTGCGCCTCCTGCAGGTCTTGGCTCAGGGGCTGCTTGCCCTGAGCTGGGGCTGTGGGCGGGAGCCCAGGCACGCAGGGGCAGGCCCCAACCAGCTGCACACGTCTCTGCTGGAGAGGAGAGCGCTAGGGAAGCTACGTGTGTGAGGCAGCTGCTGGGAGCCCAGGGAGTCAGCCTCCGGGTGTGCGGGGCTGCAGACCCCAGCCAGGGGCCCTGGGCGCCTGGTGCACTCCGTGCGGCGCTGAGCCTGGGCGGCCAAGCAACCGCTGGAGGAGCCCTGCACTGGCCCTTCCATTCCCTCGCACAGAGCTCTTCCTGCTGGAGCCCTTGGCAGTGTGCAAGCCACCGGCCCCTAAGCACCCCCAAGGTCGCCTGGGGCCTAGGTGCAAAGGCAAGGCAGTAGCGGAGCTGAGGCCAGGAAGGCGCCAGTGGTGACTCCCAGCCTCGCGCAGCCAGCTCCCTCCTGGGCAGGAAGCCTAGCAGCGAGGCAAGTCTGGGCAAGGCTCGCCCAGGGCAGAGCAGCCTCGCGCCAGCAACTCTGCCAGATCGGGCCTCTGAGCAGAGCTGGAGCTCAGCCGTCCTGGAGGCGCACTCGGCTCCAGCCAAGTAGGGCTTGAGCCAAACGAGGCTGGGCTGCCTCTTCTTCCCTCGAGGAGGCTCGCCTCCCCGCCAGCTGTTCACTCGGCTTCCAGGTGGGGGCGCTCTGCGCCTCCTGCAGGTCTTGGCTCAGGGGCTGCTTGCCCTGAGCTGGGGCTGTGCGCGGGAGCCCAGGCACGCAGGGGCAGGCCCCAACCAGCTGCACACGTCTCTGCTGGGGAGGAGAGCGCTAGGGAAGCTACGTGTGTGAGGCAGCTGCTGGGCGAACAGGGAGTCAGCCTCCGGGTGGGCGGGGCTGCAGACCCCAGCCAGGGGCCTGGGAGCCTGGTGCACTCCGAGCAGCGCTGAGCCTGGGCGGCCAAGCAACCGCTGGAGGAGCCCTGCACTGGCCCTTCCCTTCCCTCGCACAGAGCTCTTCCTGCTGGAGCCCTGGGCAGTGTGCAAGCCACCGGTCCCTAAGCCCTCCCCAAGGAAGCCTGGGGCCTAGGTGCAAAGGCAAGGCAGGAGCGGAGCTGAGGCCAGGAAGGCGCCAGTGGCGTCTCCCAGCCTTGCGCAGCCTGCTCCTTCCTGGGCAGGAAGCCTAGCAGCGAGGCAAGTCTGGGCAAGGCTCGCCAAGGGCAGAGCAGCCTCGCGCCAGCAACTCTGCCAGATCGGGCCTCTGAGCAGAGCTGGAGCTCTGCCGTCCTGGAGGCGCACTCGGCTCCAGCCAAGTAGGGCTTGAGCCAAACGAGGCTGGGCTGCCTCTTCTTCCCTCGAGGAGGCTCGCCTCCCCGCCAGCTGTTCACTCGACTTCCAGGTGGGGGCGCTCTGCGCATCCTGCAGGTCTTGGCTCAGGGGCTGCTTGCCCTGAGCTGGGGCTGTGGGCGGGAGCACAGGCACGCAGGGGCAGGCCCCAACCAGCTGCACACGTATCTGCTGGGGAGGAGAGCGCTAGGGAAGCTACGTGTGTGAGGCAGCTGCTGGGCGCCCAGGGAGTCAGCCTCCGGGTGTGCGGGGCTGCAGACCTCAGCCAGGGGCCCTGGGAGCCTGGAGCACTCCGTGCGGCGCTGAGCCTGGGCGGCCAAGCAACCGCTGGAGGAGCCCTGCACTGGCCCTTCCCTTCCCTCGCACAGAGCTCTTCCTGCTGGAGCCCTTGGCAGTGTGCAAGCCACCGGCCCCTAAGCCCTCCCCAAGGACGCCTGGGGCCTAGGTGCAAAGGCAAGGCAGGAGCGCGCTGAGGCCAGGAAGGCGCCAGTGGCGTCTCCCAGCTTCGCGCAGCCTGCTCCTTCCTGGGCAGGAAGCCTAGCAGCGAGGCAAGTCTGGGCAAGGCTCGCCCAGGGCAGAGCAGCCTCGCGCCAGCAACTCTGCCAGATCGGGCCTCTGAGCAGAGCTGGAGCTCTGCCGTCCTGGAGGCGCACTCGGCTCCAGCCAAGTAGGGCTTGAGCCAAACGAGGCTGGGCTGCCTCTTCTTCCCTCGAGGAGGCTCGCCTCCCCGCCAGCTGTTCACTCGGCTTCCAGGTGGGGGCGCTCTGCGCCTCATGTAGGTCTTGGCTCAGGGCCTGCTTGCCCTGAGCTGGGGCTGTGCGCGGGAGCCCAGGCACGCAGGGGCAGGCCCCAACCAGCTGCACACGTCTCTGCTGGGGAGGAGAGCGCTAGGGAGACTACGTGTGTGAGGCAGCTGCTGGGCGCCCAGGGAGTCAGCCTCCGGGTGTGCGGGGCTGCAGACCCCAGCCAGGGGCCCTGGGAGCCTGGTGCACTCCGTGCGGCGCTGAGTCTGGGCGGCCAAGCAACCGCTGGAGGAGCCCTGCACTAGCCCTTCCCTTCCCTCGCACAGAGCTCTTCCTGCTGGAGCCCTGGGCCTTGTGCAAGCCACCGGTCCCTAAGCCCTCCCCAAGGAAGCCTGGGGCCTAGGTGCAAAGGCAAGGCAGGAGCGGAGCTGAGGACAGGAAGGCGCCAGTGGCGTCTCCCAGCCTCGCGCAGCCTGCTCCTTCCTGGGCAGGAAGCCTAGCAGCGAGGCAAGTCTGGGCAAGGCTCGCCCAGGGCAGAGCAGCCTCGCGCCAGCAACTCTGCCAGATCGGGCCTCTGAGCAGAGCTGGAGCTCTGCCGTCCTGGAGGCGCACTCGGCTCCAGCCAAGTAGGGCTTGAGCCAAACGAGGCTGGGCTGCCTCTTCTTCCCTCAGGAGGCTCGCCTCCCCGCCAGCTGTTCACTCGACTTCCACTTGGGAGCGCTCTGCGCCTCCTGCAGGTCTTGGCTCAGGGGCTGCTTGCCCTGAGCTGGGGCTGTGGGCGGGAGCCCAGGCACGCAGGGGCAGGCCCCAACCAGCTGCACACGTCTCTGCTGGGGAGGAGAGCGCTAGGGAAGCTACGTGTGTGAGGCAGCTGCTGGGCGCCCAGGGAGTCAGCCTCCGGGTGTGCAGGGCTGCAGACCCCAGCCAGGGACCCTGGGAGCCTGGTGCACTCCGTGCAGCGTTGAGTCTGGGCGGCCAAGCAACCGCTGGAGCAGCCCTGCACTAGCCCTTTCCTTCGCTTACACAGAGCTCTTTCTGCTGGAGCCCTTGGCAGTGTGCAAGCCACCGGCCCCTAAGCCCTCCCCAAGGAGGCCTGGGGCCTAGATGAAAAGGTAAGGCAGGAGCGGAGCTGAGGTCAGGAAGCGCCAGTGGCGTCTCCTAGCCTCGCACAACCTGCTCCTTCCTGGCAGGAAGCCTAGCAGCGAGGTAAGTCTGGTAAGGCTCGCCCAGGGCAGATCAGCCTCGCGCCAGCAACTCTGCCAGATCGGGCCTCTGAGCAGAGCTGGAGCTCTGCCGTCCTGGAGGCGCACTCGGCTCCAGCCAAGTAGGGCTTGAGCCAAACGAGGCTGGGCTGCCTCTTCTTCCCTCGAGGAGGCTCGCCTCCCCGTCAGCTGTTCACTCGACTTCCAGGTGGGGGCGCTCTGCGCATCCTGCAGGTCTTGGCTCAGGGGCTGCTTGCCCTGAGCTGGGGCTGTGGGCGGGAGCACAGGCACGCAGGGGCAGGCCCCAACCAGCTGCACACGTATCTGCTGGGGAGGAGAGCGCTAGGGAAGCTACGTGTGTGAGGCAGCTGCTGGGCGCCCAGGGAGTCAGCCTCCGGGTGTGCGGGGCTGCAGACCTCAGCCAGGGGCCCTGGGAGCCTGGTGCACTCCGTGCGGCGCTGAGCCTGGGCGGCCAAGCAACCGCTGGAGGAGCCCTGCACTGGCCCTTCCCTTCCCTCGCACAGAGCTCTTCCTGCTGGAGCCCTTGGCAGTGTGCAAGCCACCGGCCCCTAAGCCCTCCCCAAGGACGCCTGGGGCCTAGGTGCAAAGGCAAGGCAGGAGCGCGCTGAGGCCAGGAAGGCGCCAGTGGCGTCTCCCAGCTTCGCGCAGCCTGCTCCTTCCTGGGCAGGAAGCCTAGCAGCGAGGCAAGTCTGGGCAAGGCTCGCCCAGGGCAGAGCAGCCTCGCGCCAGCAACTCTGCCAGATCGGGCCTCTGAGCAGAGCTGGAGCTCTGCCGTCCTGGAGGCGCACTCGGCTCCAGCCAAGTAGGGCTTGAGCCAAACGAGGCTGGGCTGCCTCTTCTTCCCTCGAGGAGGCTCGCCTCCCCGCCAGCTGTTCACTCGGCTTCCAGGTGGGGGCGCTCTGCGCCTCCTGTAGGTCTTGGCTCAGGGCCTGCTTGCCCTGAGCTGGGGCTGTGCGCGGGAGCCCAGGCACGCAGGGGCAGGCCCCAACCAGCTGCACACGTCTCTGCTGGGGAGGAGAGCGCTAGGGAGACTACGTGTGTGAGGCAGCTGCTGGGCGCCCAGGGAGTCAGCCTCCGGGTGTGCGGGGCTGCAGACCCCAGCCAGGGGCCCTGGGCGCCTGGTGCACTCCGTGCGGCGCTGAGCCTGGGCGGCCAAGCAACCGCTGGAGGAGCCCTGCACTGGCCCTTCCATTCCCTCGCACAGAGCTCTTCCTGCTGGAGCCCTTGGCAGTGTGCAAGCCACCGCCCCCTAAGCCCTCCCCAAGGACGCCTGGGGCCTAGGTGCAAAGGCAAGGCAGGAGCGGAGCTGAGGCCAGGAAGGCGCCAGTGGCATCTCCCAGCCTCGCGCAGCCGCCTCCTTCCTGGGCAGGAAGCCTAGCAGCGAGGCAAGTCTGGGCAAGGCTCGCCCAGGGCAGAGCAGCCTGGCGCCAGCAACTCTGCCAGATCGGGCCTCTGAGCAGAGCTGGAGCTCTGCCGTCCTGGAGGCGCACTCGGCTCCAGCCAAGTAGGGATTGAGCCAAACGAGGCTGGGCTGCCTCTTCTTCCCTCGAGGAGGCTCGCCTCCCCGCCAGCTGTTCACTCGGCTTCCAGGTGGGGGCGCTCTGCGCATCCTGCAGGTCTTGGCTCAGGGGCTGCTTGCCCTGAGCTGGGGCTGTGCGCGGGAGCCCAGGCACGCAGGGGCAGGCCCCAACCAGCTGCACACGTCTCTGCTGGGGAAGAGAGCGCTAGGGAAGCTACGTGTGTGAGGCAGCTGCTGGGCGAACAGGGAGTCAGCCTCCGGGTGTGCGGGGCTGCAGACCCCAGCCAGGGGCCTGGGAGCCTGGTGCAGTCCGAGCAGCGCTGAGCCTGGGCGGCCAAGCAACCGCTGGAGGAGCCCTGCACTGGCCCTTCCCTTCCCTCGCACAGAGCTCTTCCTGCTGGAGCCCTGGGCAGTGTGCAAGCCACCGGTCCCTAAGCCCTCCCCAAGGAAGCCTGGGGCCTAGGTGCAAAGGCAAGGCAGGAGCGGAGCTGAGGCCAGGAAGGCGCCAGTGGTGATTCCCAGCCTCGCGCAGCCAGCTCCCTCCTGGGCAGGAAGTCTAGCAGCGAGGCAAGTCTGGGCAAGGCTCGCCCAGGGCAGAGCAGCCTCGCGCCAGCAACTCTGCCAGATCGGGCCTCTGAGCAGAGCTGGAGCTCTGCCGTCCTGGAGGCGCACTCGGCTCCAGCCAAGTAGGGCTTGAGCCAAACGAGGCTGGGCTGCCTCTTCTTCCCTCGAGGAGGCTCGCCTCCCCGCCAGCTGTTCACTCGGCTTCCAGGTGGGGGCGCTCTGCGCCTCCTGCAGGTCTTGGCTCAGGGGCTGCTTGCCCTGAGCTGGGGCTGTGGGCGGGAGCCCAGGCACGCAGGGGCAGGCCCCAACCAGCTGCACACGTCTCTGCTGGGGAGGAGAGCGATAGGGAAGCTACGTGTGTGAGGCAGCTGCTGGGCGCCCAGGGAGACAGCCTCCGGGTGTGCGGGGCTGCAGACCCCAGCCAGGGGCCCTGGGAGCCTGGTGCACTCCGTGCGGCGCTGAGCCGGGGCGGCCAAGCAACCGCTGGAGGAGCCCTGCACTGGCCCTTCCCTTCCCTCGCACAGAGCTCTTCCTGCTGGAGCCCTTGGCAGTGTGCAAGCCACCGGCCCCTAAGCCCTCCCCAAGGACGCCTGGGGCCTAGGTGCAAAGGCAAGGCAGGAGCGGAGCTGAGGCCAGGAAGGCGCCAGTGGCGTCTCCCAGCCTCGCGCAGCCTGCTCCTTCCTGGGCAGGAAGCCTAGCAGCGAGGCAAGTCTGGGCAAGGCTCGCCCAGGGCAGAGCAGCCTCGCGCCAGCAACTCTGGCAGATCGGGCCTCTGAGCAGAGCTGGAGCTCTGCCGTCCTGGAGGGGCACTCGGCTCCAGCCAAGTAGGGCTTGAGCCAAACGAGGCTGGGCTGCCTCTTCTTCCCTCGAGGAGGCTCGCCTCCCCGCCAGCTGTTCACTCGGCTTCCAGGTGGGGGCGCTCTGCGCCTCCTGCAGGTATTGGCTCAGGGGCTGCTTGCGCTGAGGTGGGGCTGTGGGCGGGAGCCCAGGCACGCAGGGGCAGGCCCCAACCAGCTGCACACGTCTCTGCTGTGGAGGAGAGCGCTAGGGAAGCTATGTGTGTGAGGCAGCTGCTGGGCGCCCAGGGAGTCAGCCTCCGGGTTTGCGCGGCTGCAGACTCCAGCCAGTTGCCCTGGGAGCCTGGTTCACTCCGTGCGGCGCTGAGTCTGGGCGGCCAAGCAACCGCTGGAGGAGCCCTGCACTGGCCCTTCCATTCCCTCGCACAGAGCTCTTCCTGCTGGAGCCCTTGGCAGTGTGCAAGCCACCGCCCCCTAAGCCCTCCCCAAGGACGCCTGGGGCCTAGGTTCAAAGGCAAGGCAGGAGAGGAGCTGAGGCCAGGAAGGCGCCAGTGGCGTCTCCCAGCCTCGCGCAGCCGGCTCCTTCCTGGGCAGGAAGCCTAGCAGCGAGGCAAGTCTGGGCAAGGCTCGCCCAGGGCAGAGCAGCCTGGCGCCAGCAACTCTGCCAGATCGGGCCTCTGAGCAGAGCTGGAGCTCTGCCGTCCTGGAGGCGCACTCGGCTCCAGCCAAGTAGGGCTTGAGCCAAACGAGGCTGGGCTGCCTCTTCTTCCCTCGAGGAGGCTCGCCTCCCCGCCAGCTGTTCACTCGGCTTCCAGGTGGGGGCGCTCTGCGCCTCCTGCAGGTCTTGGCTCAGGGGCTGCTTGCCCTGAGCTGGGGCTGTGCGCGGGAGCCCAGGCACGCAGGGGCAGGCCCCAACCAGCTGCACACGTCTCTGCTGGGGAGGAGAGCGCTAGGGAAGCTACGTGTGTGAGGCAGCTGCTGGGCGAACAGGGAGTCAGCCTCCGGGTGGGCGGGGCTGCAGACCCCAGCCAGGGGCCTTGGAGCCTGGTGCACTCCGAGCAGCGCTGAGCCTGGGCGGACAAGCAACCGCTGGAGGAGCCCTGCACTGGCCCTTCCCTTCCCTCGCACAGAGCTCTTCCTGCTGGAGCCCTGGGCAGTGTGCAAGCCACCGGTCCCTAAGCCCTCCCCAAGGAAGCCTGGGGCCTAGGTGCAAAGGCAAGGCAGGAGCGGAGCTGAGGCCAGGAAGGCGCCAGTGGCGTCTCCCAGCCTTGCGCAGCCTGCTCCTTCCTGGGCAGGAAGCCTAGCAGCGAGGCAAGTCTGGGCAAGGCTCGCCAAGGGCAGAGCAGCCTCGCGCCAGCAACTCTGCCAGATCGGGCCTCTGAGCAGAGCTGGAGCTCTGCCGTCCTGGAGGCGCACTCGGCTCCAGCCAAGTAGGGCTTGAGCCAAACGAGGCTGGGCTGCCTCTTCTTCCCTCGAGGAGGCTCGCCTCCCCGCCAGCTGTTCACTCGACTTCCAGGTGGGGGCGCTCTGCGCATCCTGCAGGTCTTGGCTCAGGGGCTGCTTGCCCTGAGCTGGGGCTGTGGGCGGGAGCACAGGCACGCAGGGGCAGGCCCCAACCAGCTGCACACGTATCTGCTGGGGAGGAGAGCGCTAGGGAAGCTACGTGTGTGAGGCAGCTGCTGGGCGCCCAGGGAGTCAGCCTCCGGGTGTGCGGGGCTGCAGACCTCAGCCAGGGGCCCTGGGAGCCTGGTGCACTCCGTGCGGCGCTGAGCCTGGGCGGCCAAGCAACCGCTGGAGGAGCCCTGCACTGGCCCTTCCCTTCCCTCGCACAGAGCTCTTCCTGCTGGAGCCCTTGGCAGTGTGCAAGCCACCGGCCCCTAAGCCCTCCCCAAGGACGCCTGGGGCCTAGGTGCAAAGGCAAGGCAGGAGCGCGCTGAGGCCAGGAAGGCGCCAGTGGCGTCTCCCAGCTTCGCGCAGCCTGCTCCTTCCTGGGCAGGAAGCCTAGCAGCGAGGCAAGTCTGGGCAAGGCTCGCCCAGGGCAGAGCAGCCTCGCGCCAGCAACTCTGCCAGATCGGGCCTCTGAGCAGAGCTGGAGCTCTGCCGTCCTGGAGGCGCACTCGGCTCCAGCCATGTAGGGCTTGAGCCAAACGAGGCTGGGCTGCCTCTTCTTCCCTCGAGGAGGCTCGCCTCCCCGCCAGCTGTTCACTCGGCTTCCAGGTGGGGGCGCTCTGCGCCTCCTGTAGGTCTTGGCTCAGGGCCTGCTTGCCCTGAGCTGGGGCTGTGCGCGGGAGCCCAGGCACGCAGGGGCAGGCCCCAACCAGCTGCACACGTCTCTGCTGGGGAGGAGAGCGCTAGGGAGACTACGTGTGTGAGGCAGCTGCTGGGCGCCCAGGGAGTCAGCCTCCGGGTGTGCGGGGCTGCAGACCCCAGCCAGGGGCCCTGGGAGCCTGGTGCACTCCGTGCAGCGCTGAGTCTGGGCGGCCAAGCAACCGCTGGAGGAGCCCTGCACTAGCCCTTCCCTTCCCTCGCACAGAGCTCTTCCTGCTGGAGCCCTGGGCCTTGTGCAAACCACCGGTCCCTAAGCCCTCCCCAAGGAAGCCTGGGGCCTAGGTGCAAAGGCAAGGCAGGAGCGGAGCTGAGGACAGGAAGGCGCCAGTGGCGTCTCCCAGCCTCGTGCAGCCTGCTCCTTCCTGGGCAGGAAGCCTAGCAGCGAGGCAAGTCTGGGCAAGGCTCGCCCAGGGCAGAGCAGCCTCGCGCCAGCAACTCTGCCAGATCGGGCCTCTGAGCAGAGCTGGAGCTCTGCCGTCCTGGAGGCGCACTCGGCTCCAGCCAGGTAGGGCTTGAGCCAAACGAGGCTGGGCTGCCTCTTCTTCCCTCAGGAGGCTCGCCTCCCCGCCAGCTGTTCACTCGACTTCCACTTGGGGGCGCTCTGCGCCTCCTGCAGGTCTTGGCTCAGGGGCTGCTTGCCCTGAGCTGGGGCTGTGGGCGGGAGCCCAGGCACGCAGGGGCAGGCCCCAACCAGCTGCACACGTCTCTGCTGTGGAGGAGAGCGCTAGGGAAGCTATGTGTGTGAGGCAGCTGCTGGGCGCCCAGGGAGTCAGCCTCCGGGTTTGCGCGGCTGCAGACTCCAGCCAGTTGCCCTGGGAGCCTGGTTCACTCCGTGCGGCGCTGAGTCTGGGCGGCCAAGCAACCGCTGGAGGAGCCCTGCACTGGCCCTTCCATTCCCTCGCACAGAGCTCTTCCTGCTGGAGCCCTTGGCAGTGTGCAAGCCACCGCCCCCTAAGCCCTCCCCAAGGACGCCTGGGGCCTAGGTTCAAAGGCAAGGCAGGAGAGGAGCTGAGGCCAGGAAGGCGCCAGTGGCGTCTCCCAGCCTCGCGCAGCCGGCTCCTTCCTGGGCAGGAAGCCTAGCAGCGAGGCAAGTCTGGGCAAGGCTCGCCCAGGGCAGAGCAGCCTGGCGCCAGCAACTCTGCCAGATCGGGCCTCTGAGCAGAGCTGGAGCTCTGCCGTCCTGGAGGCGCACTCGGCTCCAGCCAAGTAGGGCTTGAGCCAAACGAGGCTGGGCTGCCTCTTCTTCCCTCGAGGAGGCTCGCCTCCCCGCCAGCTGTTCACTCGGCTTCCAGGTGGGGGCGCTCTGCGCCTCCTGCAGGTCTTGGCTCAGGGGCTGCTTGCCCTGAGCTGGGGCTGTGCGCGGGAGCCCAGGCACGCAGGGGCAGGCCCCAACCAGCTGCACACGTCTCTGCTGGGGAGGAGAGCGCTAGGGAAGCTACGTGTGTGAGGCAGCTGCTGGGCGAACAGGGAGTCAGCCTCCGGGTGGGCGGGGCTGCAGACCCCAGCCAGGGGCCTGGGAGCCTGGTGCACTCCGAGCAGCGCTGAGCCTGGGCGGACAAGCAACCGCTGGAGGAGCCCTGCACTGGCCCTTCCCTTCCCTCGCACAGAGCTCTTCCTGCTGGAGCCCTGGGCAGTGTGCAAGCCACCGGTCCCTAAGCCCTCCCCAAGGAAGCCTGGGGCCTAGGTGCAAAGGCAAGGCAGGAGCGGAGCTGAGGCCAGGAAGGCGCCAGTGGCGTCTCCCAGCCTTGCGCAGCCTGCTCCTTCCTGGGCAGGAAGCCTAGCAGCGAGGCAAGTCTGGGCAAGGCTCGCCAAGGGCAGAGCAGCCTCGCGCCAGCAACTCTGCCAGATCGGGCCTCTGAGCAGAGCTGGAGCTCTGCCGTCCTGGAGGCGCACTCGGCTCCAGCCAAGTAGGGCTTGAGCCAAACGAGGCTGGGCTGCCTCTTCTTCCCTCGAGGAGGCTCGCCTCCCCGCCAGCTGTTCACTCGACTTCCAGGTGGGGGCGCTCTGCGCATCCTGCAGGTCTTGGCTCAGGGGCTGCTTGCCCTGAGCTGGGGCTGTGGGCGGGAGCACAGGCACGCAGGGGCAGGCCCCAACCAGCTGCACACGTATCTGCTGGGGAGGAGAGCGCTAGGGAAGCTACGTGTGTGAGGCAGCTGCTGGGCGCCCAGGGAGTCAGCCTCCGGGTGTGCGGGGCTGCAGACCTCAGCCAGGGGCCCTGGGAGCCTGGTGCACTCCGTGCGGCGCTGAGCCTGGGCGGCCAAGCAACCGCTGGAGGAGCCCTGCACTGGCCCTTCCCTTCCCTCGCACAGAGCTCTTCCTGCTGGAGCCCTTGGCAGTGTGCAAGCCACCGGCCCCTAAGCCCTCCCCAAGGACGCCTGGGGCCTAGGTGCAAAGGCAAGGCAGGAGCGCGCTGAGGCCAGGAAGGCGCCAGTGGCGTCTCCCAGCTTCGCGCAGCCTGCTCCTTCCTGGGCAGGAAGCCTAGCAGCGAGGCAAGTCTGGGCAAGGCTCGCCCAGGGCAGAGCAGCCTCGCGCCAGCAACTCTGCCAGATCGGGCCTCTGAGCAGAGCTGGAGCTCTGCCGTCCTGGAGGCGCACTCGGCTCCAGCCAAGTAGGGCTTGAGCCAAACGAGGCTGGGCTGCCTCTTCTTCCCTCGAGGAGGCTCGCCTCCCCGCCAGCTGTTCACTCGGCTTCCAGGTGGGGGCGCTCTGCGCCTCCTGCAGGTCTTGGCTCAGGGGCTGCTTGCCCTGAGCTGGGGCTGTGGGCGGGAGCCCAGGCACGCAGGGGCAGGCCCCAACCAGCTGCACACGTCTCTGCTGGGGAGGAGAGCGATAGGGAAGCTACGTGTGTGAGGCAGCTGCTGGGCGCCCAGGGAGACAGCCTCCGGGTGTGCGGGGCTGCAGACCCCAGCCAGGGGCCCTGGGAGCCTGGTGCACTCCGTGCGGCGCTGAGCCGGGGCGGCCAAGCAACCGCTGGAGGAGCCCTGCACTGGCCCTTCCCTTCCCTCGCACAGAGCTCTTCCTGCTGGAGCCCTTGGCAGTGTGCAAGCCACCGGCCCCTAAGCCCTCCCCAAGGACGCCTGGGGCCTAGGTGCAAAGGCAAGGCAGGAGCGGAGCTGAGGCCAGGAAGGCGCCAGTGGCGTCTCCCAGCCTCGCGCAGCCTGCTCCTTCCTGGGCAGGAAGCCTAGCAGCGAGGCAAGTCTGGGCAAGGCTCGCCCAGGGCAGAGCAGCCTCGCGCCAGCAACTCTGGCAGATCGGGCCTCTGAGCAGAGCTGGAGCTCTGCCGTCCTGGAGGGGCACTCGGCTCCAGCCAAGTAGGGCTTGAGCCAAACGAGGCTGGGCTGCCTCTTCTTCCCTCGAGGAGGCTCGCCTCCCCTCCAGCTGTTCACTCGACTTCCAGGTGGGGGCGATCTGCGCATCCTGCAGGTCTTGGCTCAGGGGCTGCTTGCCCTGAGCTGGGGCTGTGGGCGGGAGCACAGGCACGCAGGGGCAGGCCCCAACCAGCTGCACACGTATCTGCTGGGGAGGAGAGCGCTAGGGAAGCTACGTGTGTGAGGCAGCTGCTGGGCGCCCAGGGAGTCAGCCTCCGGGTGTGCGGGGCTGCAGACCTCAGCCAGGGGCCCTGGGAGCCTGGTGCACTCCGTGCGGCGCTGAGCCTGGGCGGCCAAGCAACCGCTGGAGGAGCCCTGCACTGGCCCTTCCCTTCCCTCGCACAGAGCTCTTCCTGCTGGAGCCCTTGGCAGTGTGCAAGCCACCGGCCCCTAAGCCCTCCCCAAGGACGCCTGGGGCCTAGGGGCAAAGGAAAGGCAGGAGCGCGCTGAGGCCAGGAAGGCGCCAGTGGCGTCTCCCAGCTTCGCGCAGCCTGCTCCTTCCTGGGCAGGAAGCCTAGCAGCGAGGCAAGTCTGGGCAAGGCTCGCCCAGGGCAGAGCAGCCTCGCGCCAGCAACTCTGCCAGATCGGGCCTCTGAGCAGAGCTGGAGCTCTGCCGTCCTGGAGGCGCACTCGGCTCCAGCCATGTAGGGCTTGAGCCAAACGAGGCTGGGCTGCCTCTTCTTCCCTCGAGGAGGCTCGCCTCCCCGCCAGCTGTTCACTCGGCTTCCAGGTGGGGGCGCTCTGCGCCTCCTGCAGGTCTTGGCTCAGGGCCTGCTTGCCCTGAGCTGGGGCTGTGCGCGGGAGCCCAGGCACGCAGGGGCAGGCCCCAACCAGCTGCACACGTCTCTGCTGGGGAGGAGAGCGCTAGGGAGACTACGTGTGTGAGGCAGCTGCTGCGCGCCCAGGGAGTCAGCCTCCGGGTGGGCGGGGCTGCAGACCCCAGCCAGGGGCCCTGGGAGCCTGGTGCACTCCGTGCGGCGCTGAGTCTGGGCGGCCAAGCAACCGCTGGAGGAGCCCTGCACTAGCCCTTCCCTTCCCTCGCACAGAGCTCTTCCTGCTGGAGCCCTGGGCCTTGTGCAAACCACCGGTCCCTAAGCCCTCCCCAAGGAAGCCTGGGGCCTAGGTGCAAAGGCAAGGCAGGAGCGGAGCTGAGGACAGGAAGGCGCCAGTGGCGTCTCCCAGCCTCGTGCAGCCTGCTCCTTCCTGGGCAGGAAGCCTAGCAGCGAGGCAAGTCTGGGCAAGGCTCGCCCAGGGCAGAGCAGCCTCTTGCCAGCAACTCTGCCAGATCGGGCCTCTGAGCAGAGCTGGAGCTCTGCCGTCCTGGAGGCGCACTCGGCTCCAGCCAGGTAGGGCTTGAGCCAAACGAGGCTGGGCTGCCTCTTCTTCCCTCAGGAGGCTCGCCTCCCCGCCAGCTGTTCACTCGACTTCCACTTGGGGGCGCTCTGCGCCTCCTGCAGGTCTTGGCTCAGGGGCTGCTTGCCCTGAGCTGGGGCTGTGGGCGGGAGCCCAGGCACGCAGGGGCAGGCCCCAACCAGCTGCACACGTCTCTGCTGGGGAGGAGAGCGCTAGGGAAGCTACGTGTGTGAGGCAGCTGCTGGGCGCCCAGGGAGTCAGCCTTCGGGTGTGCGGGGCTGCAGACCCCAGCCAGGGGCCCTGGGAGCCTGGTGCACTCCGTGCGGCGCTGAGCCTGGGCGGCCAAGCAACCGCTGGAGGAGCCCTGCACTGGCCCTTCCCTTCCCTCGCACAGAGCTCTTCCTGCTGGAGCCCTTGGCAGTGTGCAAGCCACCGGCCCCTAAGCCCTCCCCAAGGACGCCTGGGGCCTAGGTGCAAAGGCAAGGCAGGAGCGGAGCTGAGGCCAGGAAGGCGCCAGTGGCGTCTCCCAGCCTCGCGCAGCCTGCTCCTTCCTGGGCAGGAAGCCTAGCAGCGAGGCAAGTCTGGGGAAGGCTCGCCAAGGGCAGAGTAGCCTCGCGCCAGCAACTCTGCCAGATCGGGCCTCTGAGCAGAGCTGGAGCTCTGCCGTCCTGGAGGCGCACTCGGCTCCAGCCAAGTAGGGCTTGAGCCAAACGAGGCTGGGCTGCCTCTTCTTCCCTCGAGGAGGCTCGCCTCCCCGCCAGCTGTTCACTCGGCTTCCAGGTGGGGGCGCTCTGCGCCTCCTGCAGGTCTTGGCTCAGGGGCTGCTTGCCCTGAGCTGGGGCTGTGGGCGGGAGCCCAGGCACGCAGGGGCAGGCCCCAACCAGCTGCACACGTCTCTGCTGGGGAGGAGAGCGATAGGGAAGCTACGTGTGTGAGGCAGCTGCTGGGCGCCCAGGGAGACAGCCTCCGGGTGTGCGGGGCTGCAGACCCCAGCCAGGGGCCCTGGGAGCCTGGTGCACTCCGTGCGGCGCTGAGCCGGGGCGGCCAAGCAACCGCTGGAGGAGCCCTGCACTGGCCCTTCCCTTCCCTCGCACAGAGCTCTTCCTGCTGGAGCCCTTGGCAGTGTGCAAGCCACCGGCCCCTAAGCCCTCCCCAAGGACGCCTGGGGCCTAGGTGCAAAGGCAAGGCAGGAGCGGAGCTGAGGCCAGGAAGGCGCCAGTGGCGTCTCCCAGCCTCGCGCAGCCTGCTCCTTCCTGGGCAGGAAGCCTAGCAGCGAGGCAAGTCTGGGCAAGGCTCGCCCAGGGCAGAGCAGCCTCGCGCCAGCAACTCTGGCAGATCGGGCCTCTGAGCAGAGCTGGAGCTCTGCCGTCCTGGAGGGGCACTCGGCTCCAGCCAAGTAGGGCTTGAGCCAAACGAGGCTGGGCTGCCTCTTCTTCCCTCGAGGAGGCTCGCCTCCCCGCCAGCTGTTCACTCGGCTTCCAGGTGGGGGCGCTCTGCGCCTCCTGCAGGTATTGGCTCAGGGGCTGCTTGCGCTGAGGTGGGGCTGTGGGCGGGAGCCCAGGCACGCAGGGGCAGGCCCCAACCAGCTGCACACGTCTCTGCTGTGGAGGAGAGCGCTAGGGAAGCTATGTGTGTGAGGCAGCTGCTGGGCGCCCAGGGAGTCAGCCTCCGGGTTTGCGCGGCTGCAGACTCCAGCCAGTTGCCCTGGGAGCCTGGTTCACTCCGTGCGGCGCTGAGTCTGGGCGGCCAAGCAACCGCTGGAGGAGCCCTGCACTGGCCCTTCCATTCCCTCGCACAGAGCTCTTCCTGCTGGAGCCCTTGGCAGTGTGCAAGCCACCGCCCCCTAAGCCCTCCCCAAGGACGCCTGGGGCCTAGGTTCAAAGGCAAGGCAGGAGAGGAGCTGAGGCCAGGAAGGCGCCAGTGGCGTCTCCCAGCCTCGCGCAGCCGGCTCCTTCCTGGGCAGGAAGCCTAGCAGCGAGGCAAGTCTGGGCAAGGCTCGCCCAGGGCAGAGCAGCCTGGCGCCAGCAACTCTGCCAGATCGGGCCTCTGAGCAGAGCTGGAGCTCTGCCGTCCTGGAGGCGCACTCGGCTCCAGCCAAGTAGGGCTTGAGCCAAACGAGGCTGGGCTGCCTCTTCTTCCCTCGAGGAGGCTCGCCTCCCCGCCAGCTGTTCACTCGGCTTCCAGGTGGGGGCGCTCTGCGCCTCCTGCAGGTCTTGGCTCAGGGGCTGCTTGCCCTGAGCTGGGGCTGTGCGCGGGAGCCCAGGCACGCAGGGGCAGGCCCCAACCAGCTGCACACGTCTCTGCTGGGGAGGAGAGCGCTAGGGAAGCTACGTGTGTGAGGCAGCTGCTGGGCGAACAGGGAGTCAGCCTCCGGGTGGGCGGGGCTGCAGACCCCAGCCAGGGGCCTGGGAGCCTGGTGCACTCCGAGCAGCGCTGAGCCTGGGCGGACAAGCAACCGCTGGAGGAGCCCTGCACTGGCCCTTCCCTTCCCTCGCACAGAGCTCTTCCTGCTGGAGCCCTGGGCAGTGTGCAAGCCACCGGCCCCTAAGCCCTCCCCAAGGACGCCTGGGGCCTAGGTGCAAAGGCAAGGCAGGAGCGGAGCTGAGGCCAGGAAGGCGCCAGTGGCGTCTCCCAGCCTCGCGCAGCCTGCTCCTTCCTGGGCAGGAAGCCTAGCAGCGAGGCAAGTCTGGGCAAGGCTCGCCCAGGGCATAGCAGCTTCGCGCCAGCCACTATGCCAGATCAGGCCTCTGAGCAAAGCTGGAGCTCTGCCGTCCTGGAGGCGCACTGGGCTCCAGCCAGGTAGGGCTTGAGCCAAACGAGGCTGGGCTGCCTCTTCTTCCCTCGAGGAGGCTCGCCTCCCCGCCAGCTCTTCACTCGGCTTCCAGGTGGGGGCGCTCTGCGCCTCCTGCAGGTCTTGGCTCAGGGGCTGCTTGCCCTGAGCTGGGGCTGTGCGCAGGAGCCCAGGCACGCAGGGGCAGGCCCCAACCAGCTGCACACGTCTCTGCTGGGAAGGAGAGCGCTAGGGAAGCTACGTGTGTGAGGCAGCTGCTGGGCGCCCAGGGATTCAGCCTCCGGGTGTGCGGGGCTGCAGACCCCAACCAGGGTCCCTGGGAGCCTGGTGCACTCCGCGCGGCGCTGAGTCTGGGCGGCCTAGCAACCTCTGGAGGAGCCCTGCACTAGACCTTTGTTCCCTCGCACAGAGCTCTTCCTGCTGGAGCCCTTGGCAGTGTGCAAGCCACCAGCCCCTAAGCCCTCCCCAAGGACGCCTGGGGCCTAGGTGCAAAGGCAAGGCAGGAGCGGAGCTGAGGCCAGGAAGGCGCCAGTGGCGTCTCCCAGCCTCGCGCAGCCTGCTCCTTCCTGGGCAGGAAGCCTAGCAGCGAGGCAAGTCTGGGCAAGGCTCGCCCAGGGCAGAGCAGCCTCGCGCCAGCAACTCTGCCAGAACGGGCCTCTGAGCAGAGCTGGAGCTCTGCCGTCCTGGAGGCGCACTCGGCTCCAGCCAAGTAGGGCTTGAGCCAAACGAGGCTGGGCTGCCTCTTCTTCCCTCGAGGAGGCTCGCCTTTGCGCCAGCTGTTCACTCGGCTTCCAGGTGTGGGCGCTCCTCGCCTCCTGCAGGTCTTGGCTCAGGGGCTGCTTGCCCGGAGCTGGGGCTATGCGCGGCAGCCCAGGCACGCAGGGGCAGGCCCCAACCAGCTGCACACGTCTCTGCTGGCGAGGAGAGCGCTAGGGAAGCTACGTGTGTGAGGCAGCTGCTGGGCGCCCAGGGAGTCAGCCTCCGGGTGTGCGGGGCCGCAGCCCCCAGCCAGGGGCCCGGGGAGCCTGGTGCACTCCGTGCGGCGCTGAGCCTGGGCGGCCAAGCAACCGCTGGAGGAGCCCTGCACTGGCCCTTCCCTTCCCTCGCACAGAGCTCTTCCTGCTGGAGCCCTTGGCAGTGTGCAAGCCACCGGCCCCTAAGCCCTCCCCAAGGACGCCTGGGGCCTAGGTCCAAAGGCAAGGTAGGAGCAGTGCTGAGGCCAGGAAGGCGCCAGTGGCGTCTCCCAGCCTCGCGCAGCCTGCTCCTTCCTGGGCAGGAAGCCTAGCAGGGAGGCAAGTCTGGGCAAGGCTCGGCCAGGGCAGAGCAGCCTGGCGCCAGCAACTCTGCCAGATCGGGCCTCTGAGCAGAGCTGGAGCTCTGCCGTCCTGGAGGCGCACTCGGCTCCAGCCAAGTAGGGCTTGAGCCAAACGAGGCTGGGCTGCCTCTTCTTCCCTCGAGGAGGCTCGCCTCCCCGCCAGCTGTTCACTCGGCTTCCAGGTGGGGGCGCTCTGCGCCTCCTGCAGGTCTTGGCTCAGGGGCTGCTTGCCCTGAGCTGGGGCTGTGCGCGGGAGCCCAGGAACGCAGGGGCAGGCCCCAATCAGCTGCACACCTCTCTGCTGGGGAGGAGAGCGCTAGGGAAGCTACGTGTGTGAGGCAGCTACTGGGCGCCCAGGGAGTCAGCCTCCGGGTGTGCGGGGCTGCAGACCCCAGCCAGGGGCCCTGGGAGCCTGGGGCACTCCGTGCGGGGCTGAGCCTGGGCGGCCAAGCAACCGCTGGAGGAGCACTGCACTGGCCCTTCCCTTCCCTCGCACAGAGCTCTTCCTGCTGGAGCCCTTCGCAGTGAGCAAGCCACCGGCCCCTAAGCCCTCCCCAAGGACGCCTGGGGCCTACGTGCAAAGGCAAGGCAGGAGCGGAACTGAGGCCAGGAAGGCGCCAGTGCCGTCTCCCAGCTTCGCGCAGCCTGCTCCTTCCTGGGCAGGAAGCCTAGCAGCGAGGAAAGTCTGGGAAAGGCTCGCCCAGGGCATAGCAGCTTCGCGCCAGCAACTATGCCAGATCAGGCCTCTGAGCAGAGCTGGAGCTCTGCCGTCCTGGAGGTGCACTCGGCTCAAGCCAAGTAGGGCTTGAGCCAAACGAGGCTGGGCTGCCTCTTCTTCCCTCGAGGAGGCTCGCCTCCCCGCCAGCTCTTCACTCGGCTTCCAGGTGGGGGCGCTCTGCGCCTCCTGCAGGTCTTGGCTCAGGGGCTGCTTGCCCTGAGCTGGGGCTGTGCGCGGGAGCCCAGGCACGCAGGGGCAGGCCCCAACCAGCTGCACACGTCTCTGCTGGGGAGGAGAGCGCTAGGGAAGCTACGTGTGTGAGGCAGCTGCTGGGCGCCCAGGGAGTCAGCCTCCGGGTCTGCGGGGCTGCAGACCCCAGCCAGGGCCCTGGGAGCCTGGTGCACTCCGCGCGGCGCTGAGTCTGGGCGGCCTAGCAACCTCTGGAGGAGCCCTGCACTAGACCTTTCCTTCCCTCGCACAGAGCTCTTCCTGCTGGAGCCCTTGGCAGTGTGCAAGCCATCGGCCCCTAAGCCCTCCCCAAGGACGCCTGGGGCCTAGGTGCAAAGGCAAGGCAGGAGCGGAGCTGAGGCCAGGAAGGCGCCAGTGGCGTCTCCCAGCCTCGCGCAGCCTGCTCCTTCCTGGGCAGGAAGCCTAGCAGCGAGGCAAGTCTGGGCAAGGCTCGCCCAGGGCAGAGCAGCCTCGCGCCAGCAACTCTGCCAGAACGGGCCTCTGAGCAGAGCTGGAGCTCTGCCGTCCTGGAGGCGCACTCGGCTCCAGCCAAGTAGGGCTTGAGCCAAACGAGGCTGGGCTGCCTCTTCTTCCCTCGAGGAGGCTCGCCTTCCCGCCAGCTGTTCACTCGGCTTCCAGGTGGGGGCGATCTGCGCCTCATGCAGGTCTTGGCTCAGGGGCTGCTTGCTCTGAGCTGGGGCTGTGGGCGGGAGCTCAGGCACGCAGGGGCAGGCCCCAGCCAGCTGCACACGTCTCTGCTGGGGAGGAGAGCTGTAGGGAAGCTACGTGTGTGAGGCAGCTGCTGGGCGCCCAGGGATTCAGCCTCCGGGTGTGCGGGGCTGCAGACCCCAGCCAGGGGCCCTGGGAGCCTGGTGCACTCCGTGCGGCGCTGAGCCTGGGCGGCCAAGCAACCGCTGGAGGAGCCCTGCACTGGCCCTTCCCTTCCCTCGCACAGAGCGCTTCCTGCTGGAGCCCTTGGCAGTGTGCAAGCCACCGGCCCCTAAGCCCTCCCCAAGGACGCTTGGGGCCTAGGTGCAAAGGCAAGGCAGCAGCGGAGCTGAGGCCAGGAAGGCGCCAGTGGCGTCTTCCAGCCTCGCGCAGCCTGCTCCTTCCTGGGCAGGAAGCCTAGCAGCGAGGCAAGTCTGGGCAAGGCTCGCCCAGGGCAGAGCAGCCTCGCACCAGCAACTCTGCCAGAACGGGCCTCTGAGCAGAGCAGGAGCTCTGCCGTCCTGGAGGCGCACTCGGCTCCAGCCAAGTAGGGCTTGAACCAAACGAGGCTGGGCTGCCTCTTCTTCCCTCGAGGAGGCTCGCGTCCCCGACAGCTGTACACTCGGCTTCCAGGTGGGTGCGCTCTGCGCCTCCTGCAGGTCTTGGCTCAGGGGCTTCTTGCCCTGAGCTGGGGCTGTGCGCGGGAGCCCAGGCACGCAGGGGCAGGCCCCAACCAGCTGCACACGTCTCTGCTGGGGAGGAGAGCGCTAGGGAAGCTACGTGTGTGAGGCAGCTGCTGGGCGCCCAGGGAGTCAGCCTCCGGGTGTGCGGGGCTGCAGACCCCAGCCAGGGCCCTGGGAGCCTAGTGCACTCAGTGCCGAGCTAAGTTTGGGCGGCCAAGCAACCGCTGGAGGAGCCCTGCACTAGCCCTTCCCTTCCCTCGCACAGAGCTCTTCCTGCTGGAGCCCTTGGCAGTGTGCAAGCCACCGGCCCCTAAGCCCTCCCCAAGGACGCCTGGGGCCTAGGTGCAAAGGCAAGGCAGGAGCGGAGCTGAGGCCAGGAAGGCGCCAGTGGCGTCTCCCAGCCTCGCAGCCTGCTCCTTCCTGGGCAGGAAGCCTAGCAGCGAGGCAAGTTTGGGCAAGGCTCGCTCATGGCAGAGCAGCCTCGCGCCAGCAACTCTGCTATATCGGGCCTCTGAGCAGAGCTGGAGCTCTGCCGTCCTGGAGGCGCACTCGGCTCCAGCCAAGCAGGGCTTGAGCCAAACGAGGCTGTGCTGCCTCTTCTTCCCTCGAGGAGGCTCGCCTCCCCGCCAGCTGTTCACTCGGCTTCCAGGTGGGGGCGCTCTGCGCCTCCTGCAGGTCTTGGCTCAGGGGCTGCTTGCCCTGAGCTGGGGCTGTGCGCGGGAGCCCAGGCACGCAGGGGCAGGCCCCAACCAGCTGCACACGTCTCTGCTGGGGAGGAGAGCGCTAGGGAAGCGACGTGTGTGAGGAAGCTGCTGGGCGCCCAGGGAGTCAGCCTCCGGGTGTTTGGGGCTGCAGACCCCAGCCAGGTCCCTGGGAGCCTGGTGCACTCCGTGCCGAGCTAAGTCTGGGCGGCCAAGCAACCGCTGGAGGAGCCCTGCACTGGCCCTTCCCTTCCCTCGCACAGAGCTCTTCCTGCTGGAGCCCTTGGCATTGTGCAAGCCACCGGCCCCTAAGCCATCCCCAAGGACGCCTGGGGCCTAGGTGCAAAGGCAAGGCAGCAGCGGAGCTGAGGCCAGGAAGGCGCCAGTGGCGTCTCCCAGCCTCGCGCAGCCTGCTCCTTCCTGGGCAGGAAGCCTAGCAGCGAGGCAAGTCTGGGCAAGGCTCGCACAGGGCAGAGCAGCCTCGCGCCAGCAACTCTGCCAGATCGGGCCTCTGAGCAGAGCTGGAGCTCTGCCGTCCTGGAGGCGCACTCGGCTCCAGCCAAGTAGGGCTTGAGCCAAACGAGGCTGGGCTGCCTCTTCTTCCCTCGAGAGGCTCGCCTTCGCGCCAGCTGTTCACTCGGCTTCCAGGTGGGGGCGCTCTGCGCCTCCTGCAGGTCTTGGCTCAGGGGCTGCTTGCCCTGAGCTGGGGCTGTGCGCGGGAGCCCAGGCACGCAGGGGCAGGCCCCAACCAGCTGCACACGTCTCTGCTGGGGAGGAGAGCGCTAGGGAAGCTACGTGTGTGAGGCAGCTGCTGGGCGAACAGGGAGTCAGCCTCCGGGTGGGCGGGGCTGCAGACCCCAGCCAGGGGCCTGGGAGCCTGGTGCACTCCGAGCAGCGCTGAGCCTGGGCGGCCAAGCAACCGCTGGAGGAGCCCTGCACTGGCCCTTCCCTTCCCTCGCACAGAGCTCTTCCTGCTGGAGCCCTGGGCAGTGTGCAAGCCACCGGTCCCTAAGCCCTCCCCAAGGAAGCCTGGGGCCTAGGTGCAAAGGCAAGGCAGGAGCGGAGCTGAGGCCAGGAAGGCGCCAGTGGCGTCTCCCAGCCTTGCGCAGCCTGCTCCTTCCTGGGCAGGAAGCCTAGCAGCGAGGCAAGTCTGGGCAAGGCTCGCCAAGGGCAGAGCAGCCTCGCGCCAGCAACTCTGCCAGATCGGGCCTCTGAGCAGAGCTGGAGCTCTGCCGTCCTGGAGGCGCACTCGGCTCCAGCCAAGTAGGGCTTGAGCCAAACGAGGCTGGGCTGCCTCTTCTTCCCTCGAGGAGGCTCGCCTCCCCGCCAGCTGTTCACTCGACTTCCAGGTGGGGGCGCTCTGCGCATCCTGCAGGTCTTGGCTCAGGGGCTGCTTGCCCTGAGCTGGGGCTGTGGGCGGGAGCACAGGCACGCAGGGGCAGGCCCCAACCAGCTGCACACGTATCTGCTGGGGAGGAGAGCGCTAGGGAAGCTACGTGTGTGAGGCAGCTGCTGGGCGCCCAGGGAGTCAGCCTCCGGGTGTGCGGGGCTGCAGACCTCAGCCAGGGGCCCTGGGAGCCTGGTGCACTCCGTGCGGCGCTGAGCCTGGGCGGCCAAGCAACCGCTGGAGGAGCCCTGCACTGGCCCTTCCCTTCCCTCGCACAGAGCTCTTCCTGCTGGAGCCCTTGGCAGTGTGCAAGCCACCGGCCCCTAAGCCCTCCCCAAGGACGCCTGGGGCCTAGGTGCAAAGGCAAGGCAGGAGCGCGCTGAGGCCAGGAAGGCGCCAGTGGCGTCTCCCAGCTTCGCGCAGCCTGCTCCTTCCTGGGCAGGAAGCCTAGCAGCGAGGCAAGTCTGGGCAAGGCTCGCCCAGGGCAGAGCAGCCTCGCGCCAGCAACTCTGGCAGATCGGGCCTCTGAGCAGAGCTGGAGCTCTGCCGTCCTGGAGGCGCACTCGGCTCCAGCCAAGTAGGGCTTGAGCCAAACGAGGCTGGGCTGCCTCTTCGTCCCTCGAGGAGGCTCGCCTCCCCGCCAGCTGTTCACTCGGCTTCCAGGCGGGGGCGCTCTGCGCCTCCTGTAGGTCTTGGCTCAGGGCATGCTTGCCCTGAGCTGGGGCTGTGCGCGGGAGCCCAGGCACGCAGGGGCAGGCCCCAACCAGCTGCACACGTCTCTGCTGGGGAGGAGAGCGCTAGGGAGACTACGTGTGTGAGGCAGCTGCTGGGCGCCCAGGGAGTCAGCCTCCGGGTGTGCGGGGCTGCAGACCCCAGCCAGGGGCCCTGGGAGCCTGGTGCACTCCGTGCGGCGCTGAGTCTGGGCGGCCAAGCAACCGCTGGAGGAGCCCTGCACTAGCCCTTCCCTTCCCTCGCACAGAGCTCTTCCTGCTGGAGCCCTGGGCCTTGTGCAAACCACCGGTCCCTAAGCCCTCCCCAAGGAAGCCAGGGGCCTAGGTGCAAAGGCAAGGCAGGAGCGGAGCTGAGGACAGGAAGGCGCCAGTGGCGTCTCCCAGCCTCGTGCAGCCTGCTCCTTCCTGGGCAGGAAGCCTAGCAGCGAGGCAAGTCTGGGCAAGGCTCGCCCAGGGCAGAGCAGCCTCGCGCCAGCAACTCTGCCAGATCGGGCCTCTGAGCAGAGCTGGAGCTCTGCCGTCCTGGAGGCGCACTCGGCTCCAGCCAGGTAGGGCTTGAGCCAAACGAGGCTGGGCTGCCTCTTCTTCCCTCAGGAGGCTCGCCTCCCCGCCAGCTGTTCACTCGACTTCCACTTGGGGGCGCTCTGCGCCTCCTGCAGGTCTTGGCTCAGGGGCTGCTTGCCCTGAGCTGGGGCTGTGGGCGGGAGCCCAGGCACGCAGGGGCAGGCCCCAACCAGCTGCACACGTCTCTGCTGGGGAGGAGAGCGCTAGGGAAGCTACGTGTGTGAGGCAGCTGCTGGGCGCCCAGGGAGTCAGCCTTCGGGTGTGCGGGGCTGCAGACCCCAGCCAGGGGCCCTGGGAGCCTGGTGCACTCCGTGCGGCGCTGAGCCTGGGCGGCCAAGCAACCGCTGGAGGAGCCCTGCACTGGCCCTTCCCTTCCCTCGCACAGAGCTCTTCCTGCTGGAGCCCTTGGCAGTGTGCAAGCCACCGGCCCCTAAGCCCTCCCCAAGGACGCCTGGGGCCTAGGTGCAAAGGCAAGGCAGGAGCGGAGCTGAGGCCAGGAAGGCGCCAGTGGCGTCTCCCAGCCTCGCGCAGCCTGCTCCTTCCTGGGCAGGAAGCCTAGCAGCGAGGCAAGTCTGGGCAAGGCTCGCCAAGGGCAGAGTAGCCTCGCGCCAGCAACTCTGCCAGATCGGGCCTCTGAGCAGAGCTGGAGCTCTGCCGTCCTGGAGGCGCACTCGGCTCTAGCCAAGTAGGGCTTGAGCCAAACGAGGCTGGGCTGCCTCTTCTTCCCTCGAGGAGGCTCGCCTCCCCGCCAGCTGTTCACTCGACCTCCAGGTGGGGGCGCTCTGCGCATCCTGCAGGTCTTGGCTCAGGGGCTGCTTGCCCTTAGCTGGGGCTGTGGGCGGGAGCCCAGGCACGCAGGGGCAGGCCCCAACCAGCTGCACACGTCTCTGCTGGGGAGGAGAGCCCTAGGGAAGCTACGTGTGTGAGGCAGCTGCTGGGAGCCCAGGGAGTCAGCCTCCGGGTGTGCGGGGCTGCAGACCCCAGCCAGGGGCCCTGGGCGCCTGGTGCACTCCGTGCGGCGCTGAGCCTGGGCGGCCAAGCAACCGCTGGAGGAGCCCTGCACTGGCCCTTCCATTCCCTCGCACAGAGCTCTTCCTGCTGGAGCCCTTGGCAGTGTGCAAGCCACCGCCCCCTAAGCCCTCCCCAAGGACGCCTGGGGCCTAGGTGCAAAGGCAAGGCAGGAGCGGAGCTGAGGCCAGGAAGGCGCCAGTGGCGTCTCCCAGCCTCGCGCAGCCGGCTCCTTCCTGGGCAGGAAGCCTAGCAGCGAGGCAAGTCTGGGCAAGGCTCGCCCAGGGCAGAGCAGCCTGGCGCCAGCAACTCTGGCAGATCGGGCCTCTGAGCAGAGCTGGAGCTCTGCCGTCCTGGAGGCGCACTCGGCTCCAGCCAAGCAGGGATTGAGCCAAACGAGGCTGGGCTGCCTCTTCTTCCCTCGAGGAGGCTCGCCTCCCCGCCAGCTGTTCACTCGGCTTCCAGGTGGGGGCGCTCTGCGCCTCCTGCAGGTCTTGGCTCAGGGGCTGCTTGCCCTGAGCTGGGGCTGTGCGCGGGAGCCCAGGCACGCAGGGGCAGGCCCCAACCAGCTGCACACGTCTCTGCTGGGGAGGAGAGCGCTAGGGAAGCTACGTGTGTGAGGCAGCTGCTGGGCGAACAGGGAGTCAGCCTCCGGGTGTGCGGGGCTGCAGACCCCAGCCAGGGGCCTGGGAGCCTGGTGCAGTCCGAGCAGCGCTGAGCCTGGGCGGCCAAGCAACCGCTGGAGGAGCCCTGCACTGGCCCTTCCCTTCCCTCGCACAGAGCTCTTCCTGCTGGAGCCCTGGGCAGTGTGCAAGCCACCGGTCCCTAAGCCCTCCCCAAGGAAGCCTGGGGCCTAGGTGCAAAGGCAAGGCAGGAGCGGAGCTGAGGCCAGGAAGGCGCCAGTGGTGACTCCCAGCCTGGCGCAGCCAGCTCCCTCCTGGGCAGGAAGTCTAGCAGCGAGGCAAGTCTGGGCAAGGCTCGCCCAGGGCAGAGCAGCCTCGCGCCAGCAACTCTGCCAGATCGGGCCTCTGAGCAGAGCTGGAGCTCTGCCGTCCTGGAGGCGCACTCGGCTCCAGCCAAGTAGGGATTGAGCCAAAATAGGCTGGGCTGCCTCTTCTTCCCTCGAGGAGGCTCGCCTTCCAGCCAGCTCTTCAATCGGCTTCCAGGTGGGGGCGCTCCTCGCCTCCTGCAGGTCTTGGCTCAGGGGCTGCTTGCCCTGAGCTGGGGCTGTGCGCGGGAGCCCAGGTACGCAGGGGCAGGCCCCAACCAGCTGCACACGTCTCTGCTGGGGAGGAGAGCGCTAGGGAAGCTACGTGTGTGAGGCAGCTGCTGGGCGCCCAGGGAGTCAGCCTCCGGGTGTGCGGGGCTGCAGACCCCAGCCAGGGGCCCTGGGAGCCTGGTGCACTCCGTGCGGCGCTGAGCCTGGGCGGCCAAGCAACCGCTGGAGGAGCCCTGCACTGGCCCTTCCCTTCCCTCGCACAGAGCTCTTCCTGCTGGAGCCCTTGGCAGTGTGCAAGCCACCGGCCCCTAAGCCCTCCCCAAGGACGCCTGGGGCCTAGGTGCAAAGGCAAGGCAGCAGCGGAGCTGAGGCCAGGAAGGCGCCAGTGGCGTCTCCCAGCCTCGCGCAGCCTGCTCCTTCCTGGGCAGGAAGCCTAGCAGCGAGGCAAGTCTGGGCAAGGCTCGCCCAGGGCAGAGCAGCCTCGCGCCAGCAACTCTGCCAGAACGGGCCTCTGAGCAGAGCTGGAGCTCTGCCGTCCTGGAGGCGCACTCGGCTCCAGCCAAGTAGGGCTTGAGCCAAACGAGGCTGGGCTGCCTCTTCTTCCCTCGAGGAGGCTCGCCTTCCCGCCAGCTGTTCACTCGGCTTCCAGGTGGGGGCGATCTGCGCCTCATGCAGGTCTTGGCTCAGGGGCTGCTTGCTCTGAGCTGGGGCTGTGGGCGGGAGCTCAGGCACGCAGGGGCAGGCCCCAGCCAGCTGCACACGTCTTTGCTGGGGAGGAGAGCTGTAGGGAAGCTACGTGTGTGAGGCAGCTGCTGGGCGCCCAGGGATTCAGCCTCCGGGTGTGCGGGGCTGCAGACCCCAGCCAGGGGCCCTGGGAGCCTGGTGCACTCCGTGCGGCGCTGAGCCTGGGCGGCCAAGCAACCGCTGGAGGAGCCCTGCACTGGCCCTTCCCTTCCCTCGCACAGAGCGCTTCCTGCTGGAGCCCTTGGCAGTGTGCAAGCCACCGGCCCCTAAGCCCTCCCCAAGGACGCTTGGGGCCTAGGTGCAAAGGCAAGGCAGCAGCGGAGCTGAGGCCAGGAAGGCGCCAGTGGCGTCTTCCAGCCTCGCGCAGCCTGCTCCTTCCTGGGCAGGAAGCCTAGCAGCGAGGCAAGTCTGGGCAAGGCTCGCCCAGGGCAGAGCAGCCTCGCACCAGCAACTCTGCCAGAACGGGCCTCTGAGCAGAGCAGGAGCTCTGCCGTCCTGGAGGCGCACTCGGCTCCAGCCAAGTAGGGCTTGAACCAAACGAGGCTGGGCTGCCTCTTCTTCCCTCGAGGAGGCTCGCGTCCCCGACAGCTGTACACTCGGCTTCCAGGTGGGTGCGCTCTGCGCCTCCTGCAGGTCTTGGCTCAGGGGCTGCTTGCCCTGAGCTGGGGCTGTGCGCGGGAGCCCAGGCACGCAGGGGCAGGCCCCAACCAGCTGCACACGTCTCTGCTGGGGAGGAGAGCGCTAGGGAAGCTACGTGTGTGAGGCAGCTGCTGGGCGCCCAGGGAGTCAGCCTCCGGGTGTGCGGGGCTGCAGACCCCAGCCAGGGCCCTGGGAGCCTAGTGCACTCAGTGCCGAGCTAAGTTTGGGCGGCCAAGCAACCGCTGGAGGAGCCCTGCACTAGCCCTTCCCTTCCCTCGCACAGAGCTCTTCCTGCTGGAGCCCTTGGCAGTGTGCAAGCCACCGGCCCCTAAGCCCTCCCCAAGGACGCCTGGGGCCTAGGTGCAAAGGCAAGGCAGGAGCGGAGCTGAGGCCAGGAAGGCGCCAGTGGCGTCTCCCAGCCTCGCAGCCTGCTCCTTCCTGGGCAGGAAGCCTAGCAGCGAGGCAAGTTTGGGCAAGGCTCGCTCATGGCAGAGCAGCCTCGCGCCAGCAACTCTGCTATATCGGGCCTCTGAGCAGAGCTGGAGCTCTGCCGTCCTGGAGGCGCACTCGGCTCCAGCCAAGCAGGGCTTGAGCCAAACGAGGCTGTGCTGCCTCTTCTTCCCTCGAGGAGGCTCGCCTCCCCGCCAGCTGTTCACTCGGCTTCCAGGTGGGGGCGCTCTGCGCCTCCTGCAGGTCTTGGCTCAGGGGCTGCTTGCCCTGAGCTGGGGCTGTGCGCGGGAGCCCAGGCACGCAGGGGCAGGCCCCAACCAGCTGCACACGTCTCTGCTGGGGAGGAGAGCGCTAGGGAAGCGACGTGTGTGAGGAAGCTGCTGGGCGCCCAGGGAGTCAGCCTCCGGGTGTGCGGGGCTGCAGACCCCAGCCAGGGCCCTGGGAGCCTGGTGCACTCCGTGCCGAGCTAAGACTGGGCGGCCAAGCAACCGCTGGAAGAGCCCTGCACTAGCCATTCACTTCCCTCGCACAGAGCTCTTCCTGCTGGAGCCCTTGGCAGTGTGCAAGCCACCGGCCCCTAAGCCCTCCCCAAGGACGCCTGGGGCCTAGGTGCAAAGGCAAGGCAGGAGCGGAGCTGAGGCCAGGAAGGCGCCAGTGGCATCTCCCAGCCTCGCGCAACCTGCTCCTTCCTGGGCAGGAAGCCTAGCAGCGAGGCAAGTCTGGGAAAGGCTCGCCCAGGGCAGAGCAGCCTCGCGCCAACCACTCTGCCAGATCGGGCCTCTGAGCAGAGCTGGAGCTCTGCCGTCCTGGAGGCGCACTCGGCTCCAGCCAAGTAGGGCTTGAGCCAAACGAGGCTGGGCTGCCTCTTCTTCCCTCGAGGAGGCTCGCCTCCCTGCCAGCTGTTCACTCGGCTTCCAGGTGGGGGCGCTCTGGGCCTCCTGCAGGTCTTGGCTCAGGGGCTGCTTGCCCTGAGCTGGAGCTGTGGGCGGGAGCCCAGGCACGCAGGGGCAGGCCCCAACCAGCTGCACACGTCTCTGCTGGGGAGGAGAGCGCTAGGGAAGCTACGTGTGTGAGGCTGCTGCTGGGCGCCCAGGGAGTCAGCCTCTGGGTGTGCGGGGCTGCAGACCCCAGCCAGGGCCCTGGGAGCCTGGTGCACTCCGCGGGGCGCTGAGTCTGGGCGGCCTAGCAACCTCTGGAGGAGCCCTGCACTAGACCTTTCCTTCCCTCGCACAGAGCTCTTCCTGCTGGAGCCCTTGGCAGTGTGCAAGCCACCGGCACCTAAGCCCTCCCCAAGGACGCCTGGGGCCTAGGTCGAAAGGCAAGACAGGATCAGAGCTGAGGCCAGGAAGGCGCCAGTGGTGTCTCCGAGCCTCGCGCAACCTGCTCCTTCCTGGGCAGGAAGCCTAGCAGCGAGGCAAGTCTGGGCAAGGCTCGGCCAGGGCAGAGCAGCCTCGCGCCAGCAACTCTGCCAGATCGGGCCTCTGAGCAGAGCTGGAGCTCTGCCGTCCTGGAGGCGCACTCGGCTCCAGCCAAGTATGGCTTGAGCCAAAATAGGCTGGGCTGCCTCTTCTTCCCTCGAGGAGGCTCGCCTTCCAGCCAGCTCTTCACTCGGCTTCCAGGTGGGGGCGCTCCTCGCCTCCTGCAGGTCTTGGCTCAGGGGCTGCTTGCCCTGAGCTGGGGCTGTGCGCGGGAGCCCAGGTACGCAGGGGCAGGCCCCAACCAGCTGCACACGTCTCTGCTGGGGAGGAGAGCGCTAGGGAAGCTACGTGTGTGAGGCAGCTGCTGGGCGCCCAGGGAGTCAGCCTGCGGGTGTGCGAGGCTGCAGACCCCAGCCAGGGGCCCTGGGAGCCTGGTGCACTCCGTGCGGAGCTGAGCCTGGGCGGCCAAGCAACCGCTGGAGGAGCCCTGCACTGGCCCTTCCCTTCCCTCGCACAGAGCTCTTCCTGCTGGAGCCCTTGGCAGTGTGCAAGCCACCGGCCCCTAAGCCCTCCCCAAGGACGCCTGGGGCCTAGGTGCAAAGGCAAGGCAGGAGCGGAGCTGAGGCCAGGAAGGCGCCAGTGGCGTCTCCCAGCCTCGCACAGCCTGCTCCTTCCTGGGCAGGAAGCCTAGCAGCGAGGCAAGTCTGGGCAAGCCTCGGCCAGGGCAGAGCAGCCTCGCGCCTGCAACTCTGCCAGAACGGGCCTCTGAGCAGAGCTGGAGCTCTGCTGTCCTGGAGGCGCACTCGGCTCCAGCCAAGTAGGGCTTGAGCCAAACGAGGCTGGGCTGCCTCTTCTTCCCTCGAGGAGGCTCGCCTCCCCGCCAGCTGTTCACTCGGCTTCCAGGTGGGGGCGCTCTGCGCCTCCTGCAGGTCTTGGCTCAGGGGCTGCTTGCCCTGAGCTGGGGCTGTGGGCGGGATCCCAGGCACGCAGGGGCAGGCCCCAACCAGCTGCACACGTCTCTGCTGGGGAGGAGAGCGCTAGGGAAGCTACGTGTGTGAGGCAGCTGCTGGGCGCCCAGGGAGTCAGCCTCCGGGTGTGCGGGGCTGCAGACCCCAGCCAGGGGCCCTGGGAGCCTGGTGCACTCCGTGTGGCGCTGAGCCTGGGCGGCCAAGCAACCGCTGGAGGAGCCCTGCACTGGCCCTTCCCTTCCCTCGCACAGAGCTCTTCCTGCTGGAGCCCTTGGCATTGTGCAAGCCACCGGCCCCTAAGCCCTCCCCAAGGACGCCTGGGGCCTAGGTGCAAAGGCAAGGCAGCAGCGGAGCTGAGGCCAGGAAGGCGCCAGTGGCGTCTCCCAGCCTCGCGCAGCCTGCTCCTTCCTGGGCAGGAAGCCTAGCAGCGAGGCAAGTCTGGGCAAGGCTCGCCCAGGGCAGAGCAGCCTCGCGCCAGCAACTCTGCCAGATCGGGCCTCTGAGCAGAGCTGGAGCTCTGCCGTCCTGGAGGCGCACTCGGCTCCAGCCAAGTAGGGCTTGAGCCAAACGAGGCTGGGCTGCCTCTTCTTCCCTCGAGAGGCTCGCCTTCGCGCCAGCTGTTCACTCGGCTTCCAGGTGTGGGCGCTCCTCGCCTCCTGCAGGTCTTGGCTCAGGGGCTGCTTGCCCGGAGCTGGGGCTATGGGCGGGAGCCCAGGCACGCAGGGGCAGGCCCCAACCAGCTGCACACGTCTCTGCTGGGGAGGAGAGACTAGGGAAGCTACGTGTGTGAGGCAGCTGCTGGGCGCCCAGGGAGTCAGCCTCCGGGTGTGCGGGGCTGCAGACCCCAGCCAGGGGCCCTGGGAGCCTGGTGCACTCCGTGCCGAGCTAAGTCTGGGCGGCCAAGCAACCGCTGGAGGAGCCCTGCACTAGCCCTTCCCTTCCCTCGCACAGAGCTCTTCCTGTTGGAGCCCTTGGCAGTGTGCAAGCCACCGGCCCCTAAGCCCTCCCCAAGGACGCCTGGGGCCTAGGTGCAAAGGCAAGGCAGGAGCGGAGCTGAGGCCAGGAAGGCGCCAGTGGCGTCTCCCAGCCTCGCGCAGCCTGCTCCTTCCTGGGCAGGAAGCCTAGCAGCGAGGCAAGTCTGGGCAAGGCTCGCCCAGGGCAGAGCAGCCTCGCGCCAGCAACTCTGCCAGAACGGGCCTCTGAGCAGAGCTGGAGCTCTGCCGTCCTGGAGGCCACACGGCTCCAGCCAAGTAGGCCTTGAGCCAAACGAGGCTGGGCTGCCTCTTTTTCCCTCGAGGAGGCTCGCCTCCCCGCCAGCTGTTCACTCGGCTTCCAGGTGGGGGCGCTCTTCGCCTCCTGCAGGGCTTGGCTCAGGGGCTGCTTGCCCTGAGCTGGGGCTGTGCGCGGGAGCCCAGGCACGCAGGGGCAGGCCCCAACCAGCTGCACACGTCTCTGCTGGGGAGGAGAGCGCTAGGGAAGCTACGTGTGTGAGGCAGCTGCTGGGCGCCCAGGGAGTCAGCCTCCGGGTGTGCGGGGCTGCAGACCCCAGCCAGGGCCCTGGGAGCCTGGTGCACTCCGCGCGGCGCTGAGTCTGGGCGGCCTAGCAACCTCTGGAGGAGCCCTGCACTAGACCTTTCCTTCCCTCGCACAGAGCTCTTCCTGCTGGAGCCCTTGGCAGTGTGCAAGCCATCGGCCCCTAAGCCCTCCCCAAGGACGCCTGGGGCCTAGGTCGAAAGGCAAGGCAGGAGCAGAGCTGAGGCCAGGAAGGCGCCAGTGGTGTCTCCCAGCCTCGCGCAACCTGCTCCTTCCTGGGCAGGAAGCCTAGCAGCGAGGCAAGTCTGGGCAAGGCTCGGCCAGGGCAGAGCAGCCTCGCGCCAGCAACTCTGCCAGATCGGGCCTCTGAGCAGAGCTGGAGCTCTGCCGTCCTGGAGGCGCACTCGGCTCCAGCCAAGTAGGGCTTGAGCCAAAATAGGCTGGGCTGCCTCTTCTTCCCTCGAGGAGGCTCGCCTTCCAGCCAGCTCTTCACTCGGCTTCCAGGTGGGGGCGCTCCTCGCCTCCTGCAGGTCTTGGCTCAGGGGCTGCTTGCCCTGAGCTGGGGCTGTGCGCGGGAGCCCAGGTACGCAGGGGCAGGCCCCAACCAGCTGCACACGTCTCTGCTGGGGAGGAGAGCGCTAGGGAAGCTACGTGTGTGAGGCAGCTGCTGGGCGCCCAGGGAGTCAGCCTCCGGGTGTGCGGGGCTGCAGACCCCAGCCAGGGGCCCTGGGAGCCTGGTGCACTCCGTGCGGAGCTGAGCCTGGGCTGCCAAGCAACCGCTGGAGGAGCCCTGCACTGGCCCTTCCCTTCCCTCGCACAGAGCTCTTCCTGCTGGAGCCCTTGGCAGTGTGCAAGCCACCGGCCCCTAAGCCCTCCCCAAGGACGCCTGGGGCCTAGGTGCAAAGGCAAGGCAGGAGCGGAGCTGAGGCCAGGAAGGCGCCAGTGGCGTCTCCCAGCCTCGCACAGCCTGCTCCTTCCTGGGCAGGAAGCCTAGCAGCGAGGCAAGTCTGGGCAAGCCTCGGCCAGGGCAGAGCAGCCTCGCGCCTGCAACTCTGCCAGAACGGGCCTCTGAGCAGAGCTGGAGCTCTGCTGTCCTGGAGGCGCACTCGGCTCCAGCCAAGTAGGGCTTGAGCCAAACGAGGCTGGGCTGCCTCTTCTTCCCTCGAGGAGGCTCGCCTCCCCGCCAGCTGTTCACTCGGCTTCCAGGTGGGGGCGCTCTGCGCCTCCTGCAGGTCTTGGCTCAGGGGCTGCTTGCCCTGAGCTGGGGCTATGGGCGGGATCCCAGGCACGCAGGGGCAGGCCCCAACCAGCTGCACACGTCTCTGCTGGGGAGGAGAGCGCTAGGGAAGCTACGTGTGTGAGGCAGCTGCTGGGCGCCCAGGGAGTCAGCCTCCGGGCGTGCGGGGCTGCAGACCCCAGCCAGGGGCCCTGGGAGCCTGGTGCACTCCGTGTGGCGCTGAGCCTGGGCGGCCAAGCAACCGCTGGAGGAGCCCTGCACTGGCCCTTCCCTTCCCTCGCACAGAGCTCTTCCTGCTGGAGCCCTTGGCATTGTGCAAGCCACCGGCCCCTAAGCCCTCCCCAAGGACGCCTGGGGCCTAGGTGCAAAGGCAAGGCAGCAGCGGAGCTGAGGCCAGGAAGGCGCCAGTGGCGTCTCCCAGCCTCTCGCAGCCTGCTCCTTCCTGGGAAGGAAGCCTAGCA
Organism: Ovis canadensis; assembly: GCF_042477335.2. Taxonomy (NCBI): domain Eukaryota; kingdom Metazoa; phylum Chordata; class Mammalia; order Artiodactyla; family Bovidae; genus Ovis; species Ovis canadensis. The sequence continues at coordinate 780,892 of NC_091262.1, read as the reverse complement.
GCGAGGCAAGTCTGGGCAAGGCTCGCCCAGGGCAGAGCAGCCTCGCGCCAGCAACTCTGCCAGAACGGGCCTCTGAGCAGAGCTGGAGCTCTGCCGTCCTGGAGGCGCACTCCGCTCCAGCCAAGTAGGGCTTGAGCCAAACGAGGCTGGGCTGCCTCTTCTTCCCTCGAGGAGGCTCGCCTTCGCGCCAGCTGTTCACTCGGCTTCCAGGTGTGGGCGCTCCTCGCCTCCTGCAGGTCTTGGCTCAGGGGCTGCTTGCCCGGAGCTGGGGCTATGCGCGGGAGACCAGGCACGCAGGGGCAGGCCCCAACCAGCTGCACACGTCTCTGCTGGGGAGGAGAGACTAGGGAAGCTACGTGTGTGAGGCAGCTGCTGGGCGCCCAGGGAGTCAGCCTCCGGGTGTGCGGGGCTGCAGACCCCAGCCAGGGGCCCTGGGAGCCTGGTGCACTCCGTGCCGAGCTAAGTCTGGGCGGCCAAGCAACCGCTGGAGGAGCCCTGCACTAGCCCTTCCCTTCCCTCGCACAGAGCTCTTCCTGCTGGAGCCCTTGGCAGTGTGCAAGCCACCGGCCCCTAAGCCCTCCCCAAGGACGCCTGGGGCCTAGGTGCAAAGGCAAGGCAGGAGCGGAGCTGAGGCCAGGAAGGCGCCAGTGGCGTCTCCCAGCCTCGCGCAGCCTGCTCCTTCCTGGGCAGGAAGCCTAGCAGCGAGGCAAGTCTGGGCAAGGCTCGCCCAGGGCAGAGCAGCCTCGCGCCAGCAACTCTGCCAGAACGGGCCTCTGAGCAGAGCTGGAGCTCTGCCGTCCTGGAGGCCACACGGCTCCAGCCAAGTAGGGCTTGAGCCAAACGAGGCTGGGCTGCCTCTTTTTCCCTCGAGGAGGCTCGCCTCCCCGCCAGCTGTTCACTCGGCTTCCAGGTGGGGGCGCTCTTCGCCTCCTGCAGGTCTTGGCTCAGGGGCTGCTTGCCCTGAGCTGGGGCTGTGCGCGGGAGCCCAGGCACGCAGGGGCAGGCCCCAACCAGCTGCACACGTCTCTGCTGGGGAGGAGAGCGCTAGGGAAGCTGCGTGTGTGAGGAAGCTGCTGGGCGCCCAGGGAGTCAGCCTCCGGGTGTGCGGGGCTGCAGACCCCAGCCAGGGCCCTGGGAGCCTGGTGCACTCCGTGCCGAGCTAAGTCGGGGCGGCCAAGCAACCGCTGGAGGAGCCCTGCACTAGCCCTTCCCTTCCCTCGCACAGAGCTCTTCCTGCTGGAACCCTTGGCAGTGTGCAAGCCACCGGCCCCTAAGCCCTCCCCAAGGACGCCTGGGGCCTAGGTGCAAAGGCAAGGCAGGAGCGGAGCTGAGGCCAGGAAGGCGCCAGTGGCGTCTCCCAGCCTCGCGCAGCCTGCTCCTTCCTGGGCAGGAAGCCTAGCAGGGAGGCAAGTCTGGGCAAGGCTCGGCCAGGGCAGAGCAGCCTCGCGCCAGCAACTCTGCCAGATCGGGCCTCTGAGCAGAGCTGGAGCTCTGCGGTCCTGGAGTCGCACTGGGCTCCAGCCAAGTAGGGCTTGAGCCAAACGAGGCTGGGCTGCCTCTTCTTCCCTCGAGGAGGCTCGCCTCCCCGCCAGCTGTTCACTCGGCTTCCAGGTGGGGGCGCTCTGCGCCTCCTGCAGGTCTTGGCTCAGGGGCTGCTTGCCCTGAGCTGGGGCTGTGCGCGGGAGCCCAGGAACGCAGGGGCAGGCCCCAATCAGCTGCACACGTCTCTGCTGGGGAGGAGAGCGCTAGGGAAGCTACGTGTGTGAGGCAGCTACTGGGCGCCCAGGGAGTCAGCCTCCGGGTTTGCGGGGCTGCAGACCCCAGCCAGGGGCCCTGGGAGCCTGGGGCACTCCGTGCGGGGCTGAGCCTGGGCGGCCAAGCAACCGCTGGAGGAGCACTGCACTGGCCCTTCCCTTCCCTCGCACAGAGCTCTTCTTGTTGGAGCCCTTGGCAGTGTGCAAGCCACCGGCCCCTAAGCTCTCCCCAAGGACGCCTGGGGCCTAGGTGCAAAGGCAAGGCAGGAGCGGAGCTGAGGCCAGGAAGGCGCCAGTGGCGTCTCCCAGCCTCGCGCAGCCTGCTCCTTCCTGGGCAGGAAGCCTAGCAGCGAGGCAAGTCTGGGCAAGGCTCGCCCAGGGCAGAGCAGCCTCGCGCCAGCAAATCTGCCAGAACGGGCCTCTGAGCAGAGCTGGAGCTCTGCTGTCCTGGAGGCGCACTCGGCTCCAGCCAAGTAGGGCTTGAGCCAAACGAGGCTGGGCTGCCTCTTCTTCCCTCGAGGAGGCTCGCCTCCCCGCCAGCTGTTCACTCGGCTTCCAGGTGTGGGCGCTCCTCGCCTACTGCAGGTCTTGGCTCAGGGGCTGCTTGCCCGGAGCTGGGGCTATGCGCGGCAGCCCAGGCACGCAGGGGCAGGCCCCAACCAGCTGCACACGTCTCTGCTGGCTAGGAGAGCGCTAGGGAAGCTACGTGTGTGAGGCAGCTGCTGGGCGCCCAGGGAGTCAGCCTCCGGGTGTGCGGGGCTGCAGACCCCAGCCAGGGGCCCTGGGAGCCTGTTGCACTCCTTGCCGAGCTAAGTCTGGGTGGCCAAGCAATCGCTGGAAGAGCCCTGCACTAGCCCTTCCCTTCCCTCGCACAGAGCTCTTCCTGCTGGAGCCCTTGGCATTGTGCAAGCCACCGGCCCCTAAGCCCTCCCCAAGGACGCCTGGGGCCTAGGTGCAAAGGCAAGGCAGGAGCGGAGCTGAGGCCAGGAAGGCGCCAGTGGCGTCTCCCAGCCTCGCGCAGCCTGCTCCTTCCTGGGCAGGAAGCCTAGCAGGGAGGCAAGTCTGGGCAAGGCTCGCCCAGGGCATAGCAGCTTCGCGCCAGCAACTATGCCAGATCAGGCCTCTGAGCAAAGCTGGAGCTCTGCCGTCCTGGAGGCGCACTGGGCTCCAGCCAAGTAGGGCTTGAGCCAAACGAGGCTGGGCTGCCTCTTCTTCCCTCGAGGAGGCTCGCCTCCCCGCCAGCTCTTCACTCGGCTTCCAGGTGGGGGCGCTCTGCGCCTCCTGCAGGTCTTGGCTCAGGGGCTGCTTGCTCTGAGCTGGGGCTGTGGGCGGGAGCCAAGGCACGCAGGGGCAGGCCCCAACCAGCTGCACACGTCTCTGCTGGGGAGGAGAGCGCTAGGGAAGCTCCGTGTGTGAGGCAGCTGCTGGGCGCCCAGGGAGTCAGCCTCCGGGTGTGCGGGGCTGCAGACCCCAGCCAGGGGCCCTGGGAGCCTGGGGCACTCCGTGCGGCGCTGATCCTGGGCGGCCAAGCAACCGCTGGAGGAGCCATGCACTGGCCCTTCCCTTCCCTCGCACAGAGCTCTTCCTGCTGGAGCCCTTGGCAGTGTGCAAGCCACCGGCCCCTAAGCCCTCCCCAAGGACGCCTGGGGCCTAGGTGCAAAGGCAAGGCAGCAGCGGAGCTGAGGCCAGGAAGGCGCCAGTGGCGTCTCCCAGCCTCGCGCAGCCTGCTCCTTCCTGGGCAGGAAGCCTAGCAGCGAGGCAAGTCTGGGCAAGGCTCGCCCAGGGCAGAGCAGCCTCGCGCCAGCAACTCTGCCAGAACGGGCCTCTGAGCAGAGCTGGAGCTCTGCCGTCCTGGAGGCCACACGGCTCCAGCCAAGTAGGGCTTGAGCCAAACGAGGCTGGGCTGCCTCTTTTTCCCTCGAGGAGGCTCGCCTCCCCGCCAGCTGTTCACTCGGCTTCCAGGTGGGGGCGCTCTTCGCCTCCTGCAGGTCTTGGCTCAGGGGCTGCTTGCCCTGAGCTGGGGCTGTGCGCGGGAGCCCAGGCACGCAGGGGCAGGCCCCAACCAGCTGCACACGTCTCTGCTGGGGAGGAGAGCGCTAGGGAAGCTGCGTGTGTGAGGAAGCTGCTGGGCGCCCAGGGAGTCAGCCTCCGGGTGTGCGGGGCTGCAGACCCCAGCCAGGGCCCTGGGAGCCTGGTGCACTCCGTGCCGAGCTAAGTCGGGGCGGCCAAGCAACCGCTGGAGGAGCCCTGCACTAGCCCTTCCCTTCCCTCGCACAGAGCTCTTCCTGCTGGAACCCTTGGCAGTGTGCAAGCCACCGGCCCCTAAGCCCTCCCCAAGGACGCCTGGGGCCTAGGTGCAAAGGCAAGGCAGGAGCGGAGCTGAGGCCAGGAAGGCGCCAGTGGCGTCTCCCAGCCTCGCGCAGCCTGCTCCTTCCTGGGCAGGAAGCCTAGCAGGGAGGCAAGTCTGGGCAAGGCTCGGCCAGGGCAGAGCAGCCTCGCGCCAGCAACTCTGCCAGATCGGGCCTCTGAGCAGAGCTGGAGCTCTGCGGTCCTGGAGTCGCACTGGGCTCCAGCCAAGTAGGGCTTGAGCCAAACGAGGCTGGGCTGCCTCTTCTTCCCTCGAGGAGGCTCGCCTCCCCGCCAGCTGTTCACTCGGCTTCCAGGTGGGGGCGCTCTGCGCCTCCTGCAGGTCTTGGCTCAGGGGCTGCTTGCCCTGAGCTGGGGCTGTGCGCGGGAGCCCAGGAACGCAGGGGCAGGCCCCAATCAGCTGCACACGTCTCTGCTGGGGAGGAGAGCGCTAGGGAAGCTACGAGTGTGAGGCAGCTACTGGGCGCCCAGGGAGTCAGCCTCCGGGTTTGCGGGGCTGCAGACCCCAGCCAGGGGCCCTGGGAGCCTGGGGCACTCCGTGCGGGGCTGAGCCTGGGCGCCAAGCAACCGCTGGAGGAGCACTGCACTGGCCCTTCCCTTCCCTCGCACAGAGCTCTTCTTGTTGGAGCCCTTGGCAGTGTGCAAGCCACCGGCCCCTAAGCTCTCCCCAAGGACGCCTGGGGCCTAGGTGCAAAGGCAAGGCAGGAGCGGAGCTGAGGCCAGGAAGGCGCCAGTGGCGTCTCCCAGCCTCGCGCAGCCTGCTCCTTCCTGGGCAGGAAGCCTAGCAGCGAGGCAAGTCTGGGCAAGGCTCGCCCAGGGCAGAGCAGCCTCGCGCCAGCAAATCTGCCAGAACGGGCCTCTGAGCAGAGCTGGAGCTCTGCTGTCCTGGAGGCGCACTCGGCTCCAGCCAAGTAGGGCTTGAGCCAAACGAGGCTGGGCTGCCTCTTCTTCCCTCGAGGAGGCTCGCCTCCCCGCCAGCTGTTCACTCGGCTTCCAGGTGTGGGCGCTCCTCGCCTACTGCAGGTCTTGGCTCAGGGGCTGCTTGCCCGGAGCTGGGGCTATGCGCGGCAGCCCAGGCACGCAGGGGCAGGCCCCAACCAGCTGCACACGTCTCTGCTGGCTAGGAGAGCGCTAGGGAAGCTACGTGTGTGAGGCAGCTGCTGGGCGCCCAGGGAGTCAGCCTCCGGGTGTGCGGGGCTGCAGACCCCAGCCAGGGGCCCTGGGAGCCTGTTGCACTCCTTGCCGAGCTAAGTCTGGGCGGCCAAGCAATCGCTGGAAGAGCCCTGCACTAGCCCTTCCCTTCCCTCGCACAGAGCTCTTCCTGCTGGAGCCCTTGGCATTGTGCAAGCCACCGGCCCCTAAGCCCTCCCCAAGGACGCCTGGGGCCTAGGTGCAAAGGCAAGGCAGGAGCGGAGCTGAGGCCAGGAAGGCGCCAGTGGCGTCTCCCAGCCTCGCGCAGCCTGCTCCTTCCTGGGCAGGAAGCCTAGCAGGGAGGCAAGTCTGGGCAAGGCTCGCCCAGGGCATAGCAGCTTCGCGCCAGCAACTATGCCAGATCAGGCCTCTGAGCAAAGCTGGAGCTCTGCCGTCCTGGAGGCGCACTGGGCTCCAGCCAAGTAGGGCTTGAGCCAAACGAGGCTGGGCTGCCTCTTCTTCCCTCGAGGAGGCTCGCCTCCCCGCCAGCTCTTCACTCGGCTTCCAGGTGGGGGCGCTCTGCGCCTCCTGCAGGTCTTGGCTCAGGGGCTGCTTGCTCTGAGCTGGGGCTGTGGGCGGGAGCCAAGGCACGCAGGGGCAGGCCCCAACCAGCTGCACACGTCTCTGCTGGGGAGGAGAGCGCTAGGGAAGCTACGTGTGTGAGGCTGCTGCTGGGCGCCCAGGGAGTCAGCCTCCGTGTGTGCGGGGCTGCAGACCCCAGCCAGGGGCCCTGGGAGCCTGGGGCACTCCGTGCGGCGCTGATCCTGGGCGGCCAAGCAACCGCTGGAGGAGCCATGCACTGGCCCTTCCCTTCCCTCGCACAGAGCTCTTCCTGCTGGAGCCCTTGGCAGTGTGCAAGCCACCGGCCCCTAAGCCCTCCCCAAGGACGCCTGGGGCCTAGGTGCAAAGGCAAGGCAGCAGCGGAGCTGAGGCCAGGAAGGCGCCAGTGGCGTCTCCCAGCCTCGCGCAGCCTGCTCCTTCCTGGGCAGGAAGCCTAGCAGCGAGGCAAGTCTGGGCAAGGCTCGCCCAGGGCAGAGCAGCCCCGCGCCAGCAATTCTGCCAGAACGGGCCTCTGAGCAGAGCTGGAGCTCTGCCGTCCTGGAGGCGCACTCAGCTCCAGCCAAGGAGGGCTTGAGCCAAACGAGGCTGGGCTGCCTCTTCTTCCCTCGAGGAGGCTCGCCTCCCCACCAGCTGTTCACTCGGCTTCCAGGTGGGGGCGCTCTGCGCCTCCTGCAGGTCTTGGCTCAGGGGCTGCTTGCCCTGAGCTGGGGCTGTGCGCGGGAGCCCAGGCACGCAGGGGCAGGCCCCAACCAGCTGCACACGTCTCTGCTGGGGAGGAGAGCGCTAGGGAAGCTACGTGTGTGAGGCAGCTGCTGGGCGCCCAGGGAGTCAGCCTCCGGGTGTACGGGGCTGCAGACCCCAGCCAGGGCCCTGGGAGCCTGGTGCACTCGGTGCGGCGCTGAGTCTGGGCGGCCTAGCAACCTCTGGAGGAGCCCTGCACTAGACCTTTCCTTCCCTCGCACAGAGCTCTTCCTGCTGGAGCCCTTGGCAGTGTGCAAGCCACCAGCCCCTAAGCCCTCTTCAAGGACGCCTGGGGCCTAGGTGCAAAGGCAAGGCAGGAGCGGAGCTGAGGCCAGGAAGGCGCCAGTGGCGTCTCCCAGCCTAGCGCAGCCTGCTCCTTCCTGGGCAGGAAGCCTAGCAGCGAGGCAAGTCTGGGCAAGGCTCGCCCAGGGCAGAGCAGCCTCGCGCCAGCAACTCTGCCAGAACGGGCCTCTGAGCAGAGCTGGAGCTCTGCCGTCCTGGAGGCGCACTCGGCTCCAGCCAAGTAGGGCTTGAGCCAAACGAGGCTGGGCTGCCTCTTCTTCCCTCGAGGAGGCTCGCCTCCCCGCCAGCTCTTCACTCGGCTTCCAGGTGGGGGCGCTCTGCGCCTCCTGCAGGTCTTGGCTCAGGGGCTGCTTGCCCGGAGCTGGGGCTGTGGGCGGGATTCCAGGCACGCAGGGGCAGGCCCCAACCAGCTGCACACGTCTCTGCTGGCGAGGAGAGCGCTAGGGAAGCTACGTGTGTGAGGCAGCTGCTGGGCGCCCAGGGAGTCAGCCTCCGGGTGTGCGGGGCCGCAGCCCCCAGCCAGGGGCCCGGGGAGCCTGGTGCACTCCGTGCGGCGCTGAGCCTGGGCGGCCAAGCAACCGCTGGAGGAGCCCTGCACTGGCCCTTCCCTTCCCTCGCACAGAGCTCTTCCTGCTGGAGCCCTTGGCAGTGTGCAAGCCACCGGCCCCTAAGCCCTCCCCAAGGACGCCTGGGGCCTAGGTCCAAAGGCAAGGCAGGAGCAGTGCTGAGGCCAGGAAGGCGCCAGTGGCGTCTCCCAGCCTCGCGCAGCCTGCTCCTTCCTGGGCAGGAAGCCTAGCAGGGAGGGAAGTCTGGGCAAGGCTCGGCCAGGGCAGAGCAGCCTCGCGCCAGCAACTCTGCCAGATCGGGCCTCTGAGCAGAGCTGGAGCTCTGCCGTCCTGGAGGCGCACTCGGCTCCAGCCAAGTAGGGCTGGAGCCAAACGAGGCTGGGCTGCCTCTTCTTCCCTCGAGGAGGCTCGCCTCCCCGCCAGCTGTTCACTCGGCTTCCAGGTAGGGGCGCTCTGCGCCTCCTGCAGGTCTTGGCTCAGGGGCTGCTTGCCCTGAGCTGGGGCTGTGCGCGGGAGCCCAGGAATGCAGGGGCAGGCCCCAATCAGCTGCACACCTCTCTGCTGGGGAGGAGAGCGCTAGGGAAGCTACGTGTGTGAGGCAGCTACTGGGCGCCCAGGGAGTCAGCCTCCGGGTGTGCGGGGCTGCAGACCCCAGCCAGGGGCCCTGGGAGCCTGGGGCACTCCGTGCGGGGCTGAGCCTGGGCGGCCAAGCAACCGCTGGAGGAGCACTGCACTGGCCCTTCCCTTCCCTCGCACAGAGCTCTTCCTGCTGGAGCCCTTCGCAGTGAGCAAGCCACCGGCCCCTAAGCCCTCCCCAAGGACGCCTGGGGCCTACGTGCAAAGGCAAGGCAGGAGCGGAACTGAGGCCAGGAAGGCGCCAGTGCCGTCTCCCAGCCTCGCGCAGCCTGCTCCTTCCTGGGCAGGAAGCCTAGCAGCGAGGAAAGTCTGGGAAAGGCTCGCCCAGGGCATAGCAGCTTCGCGCCAGCAACTATGCCAGATCAGGCCTCTGAGCAGAGCTGGAGCTCTGCCGTCCTGGAGGTGCACCCGGCTCAAGCCAAGTAGGGCTTGAGCCAAACGAGGCTGGGCTGCCTCTTCTTCCCTCGATGAGGCTCGCCTCCCCGCCAGCTCTTCACTCGGCTTCCAGGTGGGGGCGCTCTGCGCCTCCTGCAGGTCTTGGCTCAGGGGCTGCTTGCCCTGAGCTGGGGCTGTGCGCGGGAGCCCAGGCACGCAGGGGCAGGCCCCAACCAGCTGCACACGTCTCTGCTGGGGAGGAGAGCGCTAGGGAAGCTACGTGTGTGAGGCAGCTGCTGGGCGCCCAGGGAGTCAGCCTCCGGGTCTGCGGGGCTGCAGACCCCAGCCAGGGCCCTGGGAGCCTGGTGCACTCCGCGCGGCGCTGAGTCTGGGCGGCCTAGCAACCTCTGGAGGAGCCCTGCACTAGACCTTTCCTTCCCTCGCACAGAGCTCTTCCTGCTGGAGCCCTTGGCAGTGTGCAAGCCATCGGCCCCTAAGCCCTCCCCAAGGACGCCTGGGGCCTAGGTGCAAAGGCAAGGCAGGAGCGGAGCTGAGGCCAGGAAGGCGCCAGTGGCGTCTCCCAGCCTCGCGCAGCCTGCTCCTTCCTGGGCAGGAAGCCTAGCAGCGAGGCAAGTCTGGGCAAGGCTCGCCCAGGGCAGAGCAGCCTCGCGCCAGCAACTCTGCCAGAACGGGCCTCTGAGCAGAGCTGGAGCTCTGCCGTCCTGGAGGCGCACTCGGCTCCAGCCAAGTAGGGCTTGAGCCAAACGAGGCTGGGCTGCCTCTTCTTCCCTCGAGGAGGCTCGCCTTCCCGCCAGCTGTTCACTCGGCTTCCAGGTGGGGGCGATCTGCGCCTCATGCAGGTCTTGGCTCAGGGGCTGCTTGCTCTGAGCTGGGGCTGTGGGCGGGAGCTCAGGCACGCAGGGGCAGGCCCCAGCCAGCTGCACACGTCTCTGCTGGGGAGGAGAGCTGTAGGGAAGCTACGTGTGTGAGGCAGCTGCTGGGCGCCCAGGGAGTCAGCCTCCGGGTGTGCGGGGCTGCAGACCCCAGCCAGGGGCCCTGGGAGCCTGGTGCACTCCGTGCGGCGCTGAGCCTGGGCGGCCAAGCAACCGCTGGAGGAGCCCTGCACTGGCCCTTCCCTTCCCTCGCACAGAGCGCTTCCTGCTGGAGCCCTTGGCAGTGTGCAAGCCACCGGCCCCTAAGCCCTCCCCAAGGACGCTTGGGGCCTAGGTGCAAAGGCAAGGCAGCAGCGGAGCTGAGGCCAGGAAGGCGCCAGTGGCGTCTTCCAGCCTCGCGCAGCCTGCTCCTTCCTGGGCAGGAAGCCTAGCAGCGAGGCAAGTCTGGGCAAGGCTCGCCCAGGGCAGAGCAGCCTCGCACCAGCAACTCTGCCAGAACGGGCCTCTGAGCAGAGCAGGAGCTCTGCCGTCCTGGAGGCGCACTCGGCTCCAGCCAAGTAGGGCTTGAACCAAACGAGGCTGGGCTGCCTCTTCTTCCCTCGAGGAGGCTCGCCTCCCCGACAGCTGTACACTCGGCTTCCAGGTGGGTGCGCTCTGCGCCTCCTGCAGGTCTTGGCTCAGGGGCTGCTTGCCCCGAGCTGGGGCTGTGCGCGGGAGCCCAGGCACGCAGGGGCAGGCCCCAACCAGCTGCACACGTCTCTGCTGGGGAGGAGAGCGCTAGGGAAGCTACGTGTGTGAGGCAGCTGCTGGGCGCCCAGGGAGTCAGCCTCCGGGTGTGCGGGGCTGCAGACCCCAGCCAGGGCCCTGGGAGCCTAGTGCACTCAGTGCCGAGCTAAGTTTGGGCGGCCAAGCAACCGCTGGAGGAGCCCTGCACTAGCCCTTCCCTTCCCTCGCACAGAGCTCTTCCTGCTGGAGCCCTTGGCAGTGTGCAAGCCACCGGCCCCTAAGCCCTCCCCAAGGACGCCTGGGGCCTAGGTGCAAAGGCAAGGCAGGAGCGGAGCTGAGGCCAGGAAAGCGCCAGTTGCGTCTCCCAGCCTCGCGCAGCCTGCTCCTTCCTGGGCAGGAAGCCTAGCAGCGAGGCAAGTCTGGGCAAGGCTCGCCCAGGGCAGAACAGCCTCGCGCCAGCAACTCTGCCAGAACGGGCCTCTGAGCAGAGATGGAGCTCTGCCGTCCTGGAGGCCCACTCGGCTCCAGCCAAGTAGGGCTTGAGCCAAACGAGGCTGGGCTGCCTCTTCTTCCCTCGAGGAGGCTCGGCTCCCCGCCATCTGTTCACTCGGCTTCCAGGTGGGGGCGCTCTTCGCCTCCTGCAGGTCTTGGCTCAGGGGCTGCTTGCCCTGAGCTGGGGCTGTGCGCGGGAGCCCAGGCACGCAGGGGCAGGCCCCAACCAGCTGCACACGTCTCTGCTGGGGAGGAGAGCGCTAGGGAAGCTACGTGTGTGAGGCAGCTGCTGGGCGCCCAGGGAGTCAGCCTCCGGGTGTGCGGGGCTGCAGACCCCAGCCAGGGGCCCTGGGAGCCTGGTGCACTCCGTGCGGCGCTGAGCCTGGGCGGCCAAGCAACCGCTGGAGGAGCCCTGCACTGGCCCTTCCCTTCCCTCGCACAGAGCGCTTCCTGCTGGAGCCCTTGGCAGTGTGCAAGCCACCGGCCCCTACGCCCTCCCCAAGGACGCTTGGGGCCTAGGTGCAAAGGCAAGGCAGCAGGGGAGCTGAGGCCAGGAAGGCGCCAGTGGCGTCTTCCAGCCTCGCGCAGCCTGCTCCTTCCTGGGCAGGAAGCCTAGCAGCGAGGCAAGTCTGGGCAAGGCTCGCCCAGGGCAGAGCAGCCTCGCGCCAGCAACTCTGCCAGAACGGGCCTCTGAGCAGAGCTGGAGCTCTGCCGTCCTGGAGGCGCACTCGGCTCCAGTCAAGTAGGGCTTGAGCCAAACGAGGCTGGGCTGCCTTTTCTTCCCTCGAGGAGGCTCGACTCCCCGCCAGCTGTTCACTCGGCTTCCAGGTGGGGGCGCTCTTCGCCCTTTGCAGGTCTTGGCTCAGGGGCTGCTTGCCCTGAGCTGGGACTGTGCGCGGGAGCCCAGGCACGCAGGGGCAGGCCCCAACCAGCTGCACACGTCTCTGCTGGGGAGGAGAGCGCTAGGGAAGCTACGTGTGTGAGGCAGCTGCTGGGCACCCAGGGAGTCAGCCTCCGGGTGTGCGGGGCTGCAGGCCCCAGCCAGGGCCCTGGGAGCCTGGTGCACTGCGTGCCGAGCTAAGACTGGGCGGCCAAGCAACCGCTGGAGGAGCCGTGCTCTAGCCCTTCACTTCCCATGCACAGAGCTCTTCCTGCTGGATCCCTTGGCAGTGTGCAAGCCACCGGCCCCTAAGCCCTCCCCAAGGACGCCTGGGGCCTAGGTGCAAAGGCAAGGCAGGAGCGGAGCTGAGGCCAGGAAGGCGCCAGTGGCGTCTCCCAGCCTCGCGCAGCCTGCTCCTTCCTGGGCAGGAAGCCTAGCAGCGAGGCAAGTCTGGGCAAGGCTCGCCCAGGGCATAGCAGCTTCGCGCCAGCCACTATGCCAGATCAGGCCTCTGAGCAGAGCTGGAGCTCTGCCGTCCTGGAGGCGCACTCGGCTCCAGCCAAGTAGGGCTTGAACCAAACGAGGCTGGGCGGCCTCTTCTTCCCTCGAGGAGGCTCGCCTCCCCGCCAGCTGTTCACTCGGCTTCCAGGTGGGGACGCTCTTCGCCTCCTGCAGGTCTTGGCTCAGGGGCTGCTTGCCCTGAGCTGGGGCTGTGCGCAGGAGCCCAGGCACGCAGGGGCAGGCCCCAACCAGCTGCACACGTCTCTGCTGGGGAGGAGAGCGCTAGGGAAGCTACGTGTGTGAGGCAGCTGCTGGGCGCCCAGGGAGTCAGCCTCCGGGTGTGCGGGGCTGCAGACCCCAGCCAGGGGCCCTGGGAGCCTGGTGCACTCCGTGCGGCGCTGAGTCTGGGCGGCCAAGCAACCTCTGGAGGAGCCCTGCACTGGCCCTTCCCTTCCCTCGCACAGAGCTCTTCCTGCTGGAGCCCTTGGCAGTGTGCAAGCCACCGGCCCCTAAGCCCTCCCCAAGGACGCCTGGGGCCTAGGTGAAAAGGCAAGGCAGGAGCGGAGCTGAGGCCAGGAAGGCGCCAGGGGCGTCTCCCAGCCTCGCGCAGCCTGCTCCTTCCTGGGCAGGAAGCCTAGCAGCGAGGCAAGTCTGGGCAAGGCTCGCCCAGGGCAGAGCAGCCTCGCGCCAGCAACTCTGCCAGAACGGGTCTCTGAGCAGAGCTGGAGCTCTGCCGTCCTGGAGGCGCACTCGGCTCCAGCCAGGTAGGGCTTGAGCCAAACGAGGCTGGGCTGCCTCTTCTTCCCTCGAGGAGGCTCGCCTCCCCGCCAGCTGTTCACTCGGCTTCCAGGTGGGGGCGCTCTGCGCCTCCTGCAGGTCTTGGAACAGGGGCTGCTTGCCCTGAGCTGGGGCAGTGTGCCGGAGCACAGGCACGCAGGGGCAGGCCCCAACCAGCTGCACACGTCTCTGCTGGGGAGGAGAGCTCTAGGGAAGCTACGTGTTTGAGGCTGCTGCTGGGCGCCCAGGGAGTCAGCCTCCGGGCGTGCGGGGCTGCAGACCCCAGCCAGGGGCCCTGGGAGCCTGGTGCACTCCGTGTGGCGCTGAGCCTGGGCGGCCAAGCAACCGCTGGAGGAGCCCTGCACTGGCCCTTCCCTTCCCTCGCACAGAGCTCTTCCTGCTGGAGCCCTTGGCATTGTGCAAGCCACCGGCCCCTAAGCCCTCCCCAAGGACGCCTGGGGCCTAGGTGCAAAGGCAAGGCAGCAGCGGAGCTGAGGCCAGGAAGGCGCCAGTGGCGTCTCCCAGCCTCGCGCAGCCTGCTCCTTCCTGGGCAGGAAGCCTAGCAGCGAGGCAAGTCTGGGCAAGGCTCGCCCAGGGCAGAGCAGCCTCGCGCCAGCAACTCTGCCAGAACGGGCCTCTGAGCAGAGCTGGAGCTCTGCCGTCCTGGAGGCGCACTCCGCTCCAGCCAAGTAGGGCTTGAGCCAAACGAGGCTGGGCTGCCTCTTCTTCCCTCGAGGAGGCTCGCCTTCGCGCCAGCTGTTCACTCGGCTTCCAGGTGTGGGCGCTCCTCGCCTCCTGCAGGTCTTGGCTCAGGGGCTGCTTGCCCGGAGCTGGGGCTATGCGCGGGAGCCCAGGCACGCAGGGGCAGGCCCCAACCAGCTGCACACGTCTCTGCTGGGGAGGAGAGACTAGGGAAGCTACGTGTGTGAGGAAGCTGCTGGGCGCCCAGGGAGTCAGCCTCCGGGTGTGCGGGGCTGCAGACCCCAGCCAGGGGCCCTGGGAGCCTGGTGCACTCCGTGCCGAGCTAAGTCTGGGCGGCCAAGCAACCGGTGAGGAGCCCGGCACTAGGCCTTCCCTTCCCTCGCACAGAGCTCTTCCTGCTGGAGCCCTTGGCAGTGTGCAAGCCACCGGCCCCTAAGCCCTCCCCAAGGACGCCTGGGGCCTAGGTGCAAAGGCAAGGCAGGAGCGGAGCTGAGGCCAGGAAGGCGCCAGTGGCGTCTCCCAGCCTCGCGCAGCCTGCTCCTTCCTGGGCAGGAAGCCTAGCAGCGAGGCAAGTCTGGGCAAGGCTCGCCCAGGGCAGAGAAGCCTCGCGCCAGCAACTCTGCCAGAACGGGCCTCTGAGCAGAGCTGGAGCTCTGCCGTCCTGGAGGCCACACGGCTCCAGCCAAGTAGGCCTTGAGCCAAACGAGGCTGGGCTGCCTCTTTTTCCCTCGAGGAGGCTCGCCTCCCCGCCAGCTGTTCACTCGGCTTCCAGGTGGGGGCGCTCTTCGCCTCCTGCAGGTCTTGGCTCAGGGGCTGCTTGCCCTGAGCTGGGGCTGTGCGCGGGAGCCCAGGCACGCAGGGGCAGGCCCCAACCAGCTGCACACGTCTCTGCTGGGGAGGAGAGCGCTAGGGAAGCTACGTGTGTGAGGAAGCTGCTGGGCGCCCAGGGAGTCAGCCTCCGGGTGTGCGGGGCTGCAGACCCCAGCCAGGGCCCTGGGAGCCTGGTGCACTCCGTGCCGAGCTAAGTCTGGGCGGCCAAGCAACCGCTGGAGGAGCCCTGCACTAGCCCTTCCCTTCCCTCGCACAGAGCTCTTCCTGCTGGAGCCCTTGGCAGTGTGCAAGCCACCGGCCCCTAAGCCCTCCCCAAGGACGCCTGGGGCCTAGGTGCAAAGGCAAGGCAGGAGCGGAGCTGAGGCCAGGAAGGCGCCAGTGGCGTCTCCCAGCCTCGCGCAGCCTGCTCCTTCCTGGGCAGGAAGCCTAGCAGCGAGGCAAGTCTGGGCAAGGCTCGCCCAGGGCAGAGCAGCCTCGCGCCAGCAACTCTGCCAGAACGGGCCTCTGAGCAGAGCTGGAGCTCTGCCGTCCTGGAGGCGCACTGGGCTCCAGCCAAGTAGGGCTTGAGCCAAACGAGGCTGGGCTGCCTCTTCTTCCCTCGAGGAAGCTCGCCTCCCCGCCAGCTCTTCACTCGGCTTCCAGGTGGGGGCGCTCTGCGCCTCCTGCAGGTCTTGGCTCAGGGGCTGCTTGCCCTGAGCTGGGGCTGTGCGCAGGAGCCCAGGCACGCAGGGGCATGCCCCAACCAGCTGCACACGTCTCTGCTGGGAAGGAGAGCGCTAGGGAAGCTACGTGTGTGAGGCAGCTGCTGGGCGCCCAGGGATTCAGCCTCCGGGTGTGCGGGGCTGCAGACCCCAACCAGGGGCCCTGGGAGCCTGGTGCACTCCGCGCGGTGCTGAGTCTGGGCGGCCTAGCAACCTCTGGAGGAGCCCTGCACTAGACCTTTCCTTCCCTCGCACAGAGCTCTTCCTGCTGGAGCCCTTGGCAGTGTGCAAGCCACCAGCCCCTAAGCCCTCCCCAAGGACGCCTGGGGCCTAGGTGCAAAGGCAAGGCTGGAGCGGAGCTGAGGCCAGGAAGGCGCCAGTGGCGTCTCCCAGCCTCGCGCAGCCTGCTCCTTCCTGGGCAGGAAGCCTAGCAGCGAGGCAAGTCTGGGCAAGGCTCGCCCAGGGCAGAGCAGCCTCGCGCCAGCAACTCTGCCAGAACGGGCCTCTGAGCAGAGCTGGAGCTCTGCCGTCCTGGAGGCGCACTCGGCTCCAGCCAAGTAGGGCTTGAGCCAAACGAGGCTGGGCTGCCTCTTCTTCCCTCGAGGAGGCTCGCCTCCCCGCCAGCTGTTCACTCGGCTTCCAGGTGGGGGCGCTCTGCGCCTCCTGCAGGTCTTGGCTCAGGGGCTGCTTGCCCTGAGCTGGGGCTGTGGGCGGGAGCCCAGGCACGCAGGGGCAGGCCCCAACCAGCTGCACACGTCTCTGCTGGGGAGGAGAGCGCTAGGGAAGCTACGTGTGTGAGGCAGCTGCTGGGCGCCCAGGGAGTCAGCCTCCGGGTGTGCGGGGCCGCAGACCCCAGCCAGGGGCCCGGGGAGCCTGGTGCACTCCATGCGGCGCTGAGCCTGGGCGGCCAAGCAACCGCTGGAGGAGCCCTGCACTGGCCCTTCCCTTCCCTCGCACAGAGCTCTTCCTGCTGGAGCCCTTGGCAGTGTGCAAGCCACCGGCCCCTAAGCCCTCCCCAAGGACGCCTGGGGCCTAGGTCCAAAGGCAAGGCAGGAGCAGTGCTGAGGCCAGGAAAGCGCCAGTGGCGTCTCCCAGCCTCGCGCAGCCTGCTCCTTCCTGGGCAGGAAGCCTAGCAGGGAGGCAAGTCTGGGCAAGGCTCGGCCAGGGCAGAGCAGCCTCGCGCCAGCAACTCTGCCGAATCGGGCCTCTGAGCAGAGCTGGAGCTCTGCCGTCCTGGAGTCGCACTGGGCTCCAGCCAAGTAGGGCTTGAGCCAAACGAGGCTGGGCTGCCTCTTCTTCCCTCGAGGAGGCTCGCCTCCCCGCCAGCTGTTCACTCGGCTTCCAGGTGGGGGCGCTCTGCGCCTCCTGCAGGTCTTGGCTCAGGGGCTGCTTGCCCTGAGCTGGGGCTGTGCGCGGGAGCCCAGGAACGCAGGGGCAGGCCCCAATCAGCTGCACACGTCTCTGCTGGGGAGGAGAGCGCTAGGGAAGCTACGTGTGTGAGGCAGCTACTGGGCGCCCAGGGAGTCAGCCTCCGGGTTTGCGGGGCTGCAGACCCCAGCCAGGGGCCCTGGGAGCCTGGGGCACTCCGTGCGGGGCTGAGCCTGGGCGGCCAAGCAACCGCTGGAGGAGCACTGCACTGGCCCTTCCCTTCCCTCGCACAGAGCTCTTCTTGTTGGAGCCCTTGGCAGTGTGCAAGCCACCGGCCCCTAAGCTCTCCCCAAGGACGCCTGGGGCCTAGGTGCAAAGGCAAGGCAGGAGCGGAGCTGAGGCCAGGAAGGCGCCAGTGGCGTCTCCCAGCCTCGCGCAGCCTGCTCCTTCCTGGGCAGGAAGCCTAGCAGCGAGGCAAGTCTGGGCAAGGCTCGCCCAGGGCAGAGCAGCCTCGCGCCAGCAAATCTGCCAGAACGGGCCTCTGAGCAGAGCTCGAGCTCTGCTGTCCTGGAGGCGCACTCGGCTCCAGCCAAGTAGGGCTTGAGCCAAACGAGGCTGGGCTGCCTCTTCTTCCCTCGAGGAGGCTCGCCTCCCCGCCAGCTGTTCACTCGGCTTCCAGGTGTGGGCGCTCCTCGCCTACTGCAGGTCTTGGCTCAGGGGCTGCTTGCCCGGAGCTGGGGCTATGCGCGGTAGCCCAGGCACGCAGGGGCAGGCCCCAACCAGCTGCACACGTCTCTGCTGGCTAGGAGAGCGCTAGGGAAGCTACGTGTGTGAGGAAGCTTCTGGGCGCCCAGGGAGTCAGCCTCCGGGTGTGCGGGGCTGCAGACCCCAGCCAGGGGCCCTGGGAGCCTGTTGCACTCCTTGCCGAGCTAAGTCTGGGCGGCCAAGCAATCGCTGGAAGAGCCCTGCACTGGCCCTTCCCTTCCCTCGCACAGAGCTCTTCCTGCTGGAGCCCTTGGCATTGTGCAAGCCACCGGCCCCTAAGCCCTCCCCAAGGACGCCTGGGGCCTAGGTGCAAAGGCAAGGCAGGAGCGGAGCTGAGGCCAGGAAGGCGCCAGTGGCGTCTCCCAGCCTCGCGCAGCCTGCTCCTTCCTGGGCAGGAAGCCTAGCAGGGAGGCAAGTCTGGGCAAGGCTCGCCCAGGGCATAGCAGCTTCGCGCCAGCAACTATGCCAGATCAGGCCTCTGAGCAAAGCTGGAGCTCTGCCGTCCTGGAGGCGCACTGGGCTCCAGCCAAGTAGGGCTTGAGCCAAACGAGGCTGGGCTGCCTCTTCTTCCCTCGAGGAGGCTCGCCTCCCCGCCAGCTCTTCACTCGGCTTCCAGGTGGGGGCGCTCTGCGCCTCCTGCAGGTCTTGGCTCAGGGGCTGCTTGCCCTGAGCTGGGGCTGTGCGCAGGAGCCCAGGCACGCAGGGGCAGGCCCCAACCAGCTGCACACGTCTCTGCTGGGAAGGAGAGCGCTAGGGAAGCTACGTGTGTGAGGCAGCTGCTGGGCGCCCAGGGATTCAGCCTCCGGGTGTGCGGGGCTGCAGACCCCAACCAGGGTCCCTGGGAGCCTGGTGCACTCCGCGCGGCGCTGAGTCTGGGCGGCCTAGCAACCTCTGGAGGAGCCCTGCACTAGACCTTTCCTTCCCTCGCACAGAGCTCTTCCTGCTGGAGCCCTTGGCAGTGTGCAAGCCACCGGCCCCTAAGCCCTCCCCAAGGACGCCTGGGGCCTAGGTCCAAAGGCAAGGCAGGAGCAGTGCTGAGGCCAGGAAGGCGCCAGTGGCGTCTCCCAGCCTCGCGCAGCCTGCTCCTTCCTGGGCAGGAAGCCTAGCAGGGAGGCAAGTCTGGGCAAGGCTCGGCCAGGGCAGAGCAGCCTCGCGCCAGCAACTCTGCCGAATCGGGCCTCTGAGCAGAGCTGGAGCTCTGCCGTCCTGGAGTCGCACTGGGCTCCAGCCAAGTAGGGCTTGAGCCAAACGAGGCTGGGCTGCCTCTTCTTCCCTCGAGGAGGCTCGCCTCCCCGCCAGCTGTTCACTCGGCTTCCAGGTGGGGGCGCTCTGCGCCTCCTGCAGGTCTTGGCTCAGGGGCTGCTTGCCCTGAGCTGGGGCTGTGCGCGGGAGCCCAGGAACGCAGGGGCAGGCCCCAATCAGCTGCACACGTCTCTGCTGGGGAGGAGAGCGCTAGGGAAGCTACGTGTGTGAGGCAGCTACTGGGCGCCCAGGGAGTCAGCCTCCGGGTGTGCGGGGCTGCAGACCCCAGCCAGGGGCCCTGGGAGCCTGGGGCACTCCGTGCGGGGCTGAGCCTGGGCGGCCAAGCAACCGCTGGAGGAGCACTGCACTGGCCCTTCCCTTCCCTCGCACAGAGCTCTTCTTGCTGGAGCCCTTGGCAGTGTGCAAGCCACCGGCCCCTAAGCTCTCCCCAAGGACGCCTGTGGCCTAGGTGCAAAGGCAAGGCAGGAGCGGAGCTGAGGCCAGGAAGGCGCCAGTGGCGTCTCCCATCCTCGCGCAGCCTGCTCCTTCCTGGGCAGGAAGCCTAGCAGCGAGGCAAGTCTGGGCAAGGCTCGCCCAGGGCAGAGCAGCCTCGCGCCAGCAACTCTGCCAGAACGGGCCTCTGAGCAGAGCTGGAGCTCTGCCGTCCTGGAGGCCACACGGCTCCAGCCAAGTAGGCCTTGAGCCAAACGAGGCTGGGCTGCCTCTTCTTCCATCGAGGAGGCTCGCCTCCCCGCCAGCTGTTCACTCTGCTTCCAGGTGGGGGCGCTCTGCGCCTCCTGCAGGTCTTGGCTCAGGGGCTGCTTGCCCTGAGCTGGGGCTGTGGACGGGAGCCCAGGCACGCAGGGGCAGGCCCCAACCAGCTGCACACGTCTCTGCTGGGGAGGAGAGCGCTAGGGAAGCTACGTGTGTGAGGCAGCTGCTGGGCGCCCAGGGAGTCAGCCTCTGGGTGTGCGGGGCTGCAGACCCCAGCCAGGGGACCTGGGAGCCTGGTGCACTCCGTGCGGCGCTGAGCCTGGGCGGCCAAGCAACCGCTGGAGGAGCCCTGCACTAGGCCTTCCCTTCCCTCGCACAGAGCTCTTCCTGCTGGAGCCCTTGGCAGTGTGCAAGCCACCGGCCCCTAAGCCCTCCCTAAGGAACCCTGGGGCCTAGGTGCAAAGGCAAGGCAGGAGCAGAGCTGAGGCCAGGAAGGCGCCAGTGGCGTCTCCCAGCCTCGCGCAGCCTGCTCCTTCCTGGGCAGGAAGCCTAGCAGCGAGGCAAGTCTGGGCAAGGTTCGCCCAGGGCAGAGCAGCCTCGCGCCAGCAACTCTGCCAGATCGGGCCTCTGAGCAGAGCTGGAGCTCTGCCGTCCTGGAGGCGCACTCGGCTCCAGCCAAGTAGGGCTTGAGCCAAACGAGGCTGGGCTGCCTCTTCTTCCCTCGAGGAGGCTCGCCTCCCCGCCAGCTGTTCACTCGGCTTCCAGGTGGGGGCGCTCTTCGCCCCCTGCAGGTCTTGGCTCAGGGGCTGCTTGCCCTGAGCTGGGGCTGTACGCGGGAGCCCAGGCACGCAGGGGCAGGCCCCAACCAGCTGCACACGTCTCTGCTGGGGAGGAGAGCGCTAGGGAAGCTACGTGTGTGAGGAAGCTGCTGGGCGCCCAGGGAGTCAGCCTCCGGGTGTGCGGGGCTGCAGACCCCAGCCAGGGACCTGGGAGCCTGGTGCACTCCGTGCCGAGCTAAGACTGGGCGGCCAAGCAACCGCTGGAAGAGCCCTGCACTAGCCATTCACTTCCCTCGCACAGAGCTCTTCCTGCTGGAGCCCTTGGCTGTGTGCAAGCCACCGGCCCCTAAGCCCTCCCCAAGGACGCCTGGGGCCTAGGTGCAAAGGCAAGGCAGGAGCGGAGCTGAGCCCAGGAAGGCGCCAGTGGCGTCTCCCAGCCTCGCGCAACCTGCTCCTTCCTGGGCAGGAAGCCTAGCAGCGAGGCAAGTCTGGGAAAGGCTCGCCCAGGGCAGAGCAGCCTCGCGCCAACCACTCTGCCAGATCGGGCCTCTGAGCAGAGCTGGAGCTCTGCCGTCCTGGAGGCGCACTCGGCTCCAGCCAAGTAGGGCTTGAGCCAAACGAGGCTGGGCTGCCTCTTCTTCCCTCGAGGAGGCTGGCCTCCCCGCCAGCTGTTCACTCGGCTTCCAGGTGGGGGCGCTCTTCGCCCCCTGCAGGTCTTGGCTCAGGGGCTGCTTGCCCTGAGCTGGGGCTGTACGCGGGAGCCCAGGCACGCAGGGGCAGGCCCCAACCAGCTGCACACGTCTCTGCTGGGGAGGAGAGCGCTAGGGAAGCTACGTGTGTGAGGAAGCTGCTGGGCGCCCAGGGAGTCAGCCTCCGGGTGTGCGGGGCTGCAGACCCCAGCCAGGGACCTGGGAGCCTGGTGCACTCCGTGCCGAGCTAAGACTGGGCGGCCAAGCAACCGCTGGAAGAGCCCTGCACTAGCCATTCACTTCCCTCGCACAGAGCTCTTCCTGCTGGAGCCCTTGGCAGTGTGCAAGCCACCGGCCCCTAAGCCCTCCCCAAGGACGCCTGGGGCCTAGGTGCAAAGGCAAGGCAGGAGCGGAGCTGAGGCCAGGAAGGCGCCAGTGGCGTCTCCCAGCCTCGCGCAACCTGCTCCTTCCTGGGCAGGAAGCCTAGCAGCGAGGCAAGTCTGGGAAAGGCTCGCCCAGGGCAGAGCAGCCTCGCGCCAACCACTCTGCCAGATCGGGACTCTGAGCAGAGCTGGAGCTCTGCCGTCCTGGAGGCGCACTCGGCTCCAGCCAAGTAGGGCTTGAGCCAAACGAGGCTGGGCTGCCTCTTCTTCCCTCGAGGAGGCTCGCCTCCCTGCCAGCTGTTCACTCGGCTTCCAGGTGGGGGCGCTCTGGGCCTCCTGCAGGTCTTGGCTTAGGGGCTGCTTGCCCTGAGCTGGAGCTGTGGGCGGGAGCCCAGGCACGCAGGGGCAGGCCCCAACCAGCTGCACACGTCTCTGCTGGGGAGGAGAGCTCTAGGGAAGCTACGTGTGTGAGGCAGCTGCTGGGCGCCCAGGGAGTCAGCCTCCGGGTGTGCGGGGCCGCAGACCCCAGCCAGGGGCCCGGGGAGCCTGGTGCACTCCGTGCGGCGCTGAGCCTGGGCGGCCAAGCAACCGCTGGAGGAGCCCTGCACTGGCCCTTCCCTTCCCTCGCACAGAGCTCTTCCTGCTGGAGCCCTTGGCAGTGTGCAAGCCACCGGCCCCTAAGCCCTCCCCAAGGACGCCTGGGGCCTAGGTGCAAAGGCAAGGCAGGAGCGGAGCTGAGGCCAGGAAGGCGCCAGTGGCGTCTCCCAGCCTCGCACAGCCTGCTCCTTCCTGGGCAGGAAGCCTAGCAGCGAGGCAAGTCTGGGCAAGCCTCGGCCAGGGCAGAGCAGCCTCGCGCCTGCAACTCTGCCAGAACGGGCCTCTGAGCAGAGCTGGAGCTCTGCTGTCCTGGAGGCGCACTCGGCTCCAGCCAAGTAGGGCTTGAGCCAAACGAGGCTGGGCTGCCTCTTCTTCCCTCGAGGAGGCTCGCCTCCCCGCCAGCTGTTCACTCGGCTTCCAGGTGGGGGCGCTCTGCGCCTCCTGCAGGTCTTGGCTCAGGGGCTGCTTGCCCTGAACTGGGGCTGTGGGCGGGATCCCAGGCACGCAGGGGCAGGCCCCAACCAGCTGCACACGTCTCTTCTGGGGAGGAGAGCGCTAGGGAAGCTACGTGTGTGAGGCAGCTGCTGGGCGCCCAGGGAGTCAGCCTCCGGGTGTGCGGGGCTGCAGACCCCAGCCAGGGGCCCTGGGAGCCTGGTGCACTCCGTGTGGCGCTGAGCCTGGGCGGCCAAGCAACCGCTGGAGGAGCCCTGCACTGGCCCTTCCCTTCCCTCGCACAGAGCTCTTCCTGCTGGAGCCCTTGGCATTGTGCAAGCCACCGGCCCCTAAGCCCTCCCCAAGGACGCCTGGGGCCTAGGTGCAAAGGCAAGGCAGCAGCGGAGCTGAGGCCAGGAAGGCGCCAGTGGCGTCTCCCAGCCTCGCGCAGCCTGCTCCTTCCTGGGCAGGAAGCCTAGCAGCGAGGCAAGTCTGGGCAAGGCTCGCCCAGGGCAGAGCAGCCTCGCGCCAGCAACTCTGCCAGATCGGGCCTCTGAGCAGAGCTGGAGCTCTGCCGTCCTGGAGGCGCACTGGGCTCCAGCCAAGTAGGGCTTGAGCCAAACGAGGCTGGGCTGCCTCTTCTTCCCTCGAGAGGCTCGCCTTCGCGCCAGCTGTTCACTCGGCTTCCAGGTCTGGGCGCTCCTCGCCTCCTGCAGGTCTTGGCTCAGGGGCTGCTTGCCCGGAGCTGGGGCTATGCGAGGGAGCCCAGGCACGCAGGGGCAGGCCCCAACCAGCTGCACACGTCTCTGCTGGGGAGGAGAGACTAGGGAAGCTACGTGTGTGAGGCAGCTGCTGGGCGCCCAGGGAGTCAGCCTCCGGGTGTGCGGGGCTGCAGACCCCAGCCAGGGGCCCTGGGAGCCTGGTGCACTCCGTGCTGAGCTAAGTCTGGGCGGCCAAGCAACCGCTGGAGGAGCCCTGCACTAGCCCTTCCCTTCCCTCGCACAGAGCTCTTCCTGCTGGAGCCCTTGGCAGTGTGCAAGCCACCGGCCCCTAAGCCCTCCCCAAGGACGCCTGGGGCCTAGGTGCAAAGGCAAGGCAGGAGCGGAGCTGAGGCCAGGAAGGCGCCAGTGGCGTCTCCCAGCCTCGCGCAGCCTGCTCCTTCCTGGGCAGGAAGCCTAGCAGCGAGGCAAGTCTGGGCAAGGCTCGCCCAGGGCAGAGCAGCCTCGCGCCAGCAACTCTGCCAGAACGGGCCTCTGAGCAGAGCTGGAGCTCTGCCGTCCTGGAGGCCACACGGCTCCAGCCAAGTAGGCCTTGAGCCAAACGAGGCTGGGCTGCCTCTTCTTCCATCGAGGAGGCTCGCCTCCCCGCCAGCTGTTCACTCTGCTTCCAGGTGGGGGCGCTCTGCGCCTCCTGCAGGTCTTGGCTCAGGGGCTGCTTGCCCTGAGCTGGGGCTGTGGACGGGAGCCCAGGCACGCAGGGGCAGGCCCCAACTAGCTGCACACGTCTCTGCTGGGGAGGAGAGCGCTAGGGAAGCTACGTGTGTGAGGCAGCTGCTGGGCGCCCAGGGAGTCAGCCTCTGGGTGTGCGGGGCTGCAGACCCCAGCCAGGGGACCTGGGAGCCTGGTGCACTCCGTGCGGCGCTGAGCCTGGGCGGCCAAGCAACCGCTGGAGGAGCCCTGCACTAGCCCTTCCCTTCCCTCGCACAGAGCTCTTCCTGCTGGAGCCCTTGGCAGTGTGCAAGCCACCGGCCCCTAAGCCCTCCCTAAGGAAGCCTGGGGCCTAGGTGCAAAGGCAAGGCAGGAGCAGAGCTGAGGCCAGGAAGGCGCCAGTGGCGTCTCCCAGCCTCGCGCAGCCTGCTCCTTCCTGGGCAGGAAGCCTAGCAGCGAGGCAAGTCTGGGCAAGGTTCGCCCAGGGCAGAGCAGCCTCGCGCCAGCAACTCTGCCAGATCGGGCCTCTGAGCAGAGCTGGAGCTCTGCCGTCCTGGAGGCGCACTCGGCTCCAGCCAAGTAGGGCTTGAGCCAAACGAGGCTGGGCTGCCTCTTCTTCCCTCGAGGAGGCTGGCCTCCCCGCCAGCTGTTCACTCGGCTTCCAGGTGGGGGCGCTCTTCGCCCCCTGCAGGTCTTGGCTCAGGGGCTGCTTGCCCTGAGCTGGGGCTGTACGCGGGAGCCCAGGCACGCAGGGGCAGGCCCCAACCAGCTGCACACGTCTCTGCTGGGGAGGAGAGCGCTAGGGAAGCTACGTGTGTGAGGAAGCTGCTGGGCGCCCAGGGAGTCAGCCTCCGGGTGTGCGGGGCTGCAGACCCCAGCCAGGGCCCTGGGAGCCTGGTGCACTCCGTGCCGAGCTAAGACTGGGCGGCCAAGCAACCGCTGGAAGAGCCCTGCACTAGCCATTCACTTCCCTCGCACAGAGCTCTTCCTGCTGGAGCCCTTGGCAGTGTGCAAGCCACCGGCCCCTAAGCCCTCCCCAAGGACGCCTGGGGCCTAGGTGCAAAGGCAAGGCAGGAGCGGAGCTGAGGCCAGGAAGGCGCCAGTGGCGTCTCCCAGCCTCGCGCAACCTGCTCCTTCCTGGGCAGGAAGCCTAGCAGCGAGGCAAGTCTGGGAAAGGCTCGGCCAGGGCAGAGCAGCCTCGCGCCAGCAACTCTGCCAGATCGGGCCTCTGAGCAGAGCTGGAGCTCTGCCGTCCTGGAGGCGTACTCGGCTCCAGCCAAGTAGGGCTTGAGCCAAACGAGGCTGGGCTGCCTCTTCTTCCCTCGAGGAGGCTCGCCTCCCTGCCAGCTGTTCACTCGGCTTCCAGGTGGGGGCGCTCTGCGCCTCCTGCAGGTCTTGGCTCAGGGGCTGCTTGCCCTGAGCTGGGGCTGTGGGCGGGAGCCCAGGCACGCAGGGGCAGGCCCCAACCAGCTGCACACGTCTCTGCTGGGGAGGAGAGCGCTAGGGAAGCTACGTGTGTGAGGCAGTTGCTGGGCGCCCAGGGAGTCAGCCTCCGGGTGTGCGGGGCTGCAGACACCAGCCAGGGCCCTGGGAGCCTGGTGCACTACGCGGGGCGCTGAGTCTGGGCGGCCTAGCAACCTCTGGAGGAGCCCTGCACTAGACCTTTCCTTCCCTCGCACGGAGCTCTTCCTGCTGGAGCCCTAGGCAGTGTGCAAGCCACCGGCACCTAAGCCCTCCCCAAGGACGCCTGGGGCCTAGGTCGAAAGGCAAGACAGGATCAGAGCTGAGGCCAGGAAGGCGCCAGTGGTGTCTCCCAGCCTCGCGCAACCTGCTCCTTCCTGGGCAGGAAGCCTAGCAGCGAGGCAAGTCTGGGCAAGGCTCGGCCAGGGCAGAGCAGCCTCGCGCCAGCAACTCTGCCAGATCGGGCCTCTGAGCAGAGCTGGAGCTCTGCCGTCCTGGAGGCGCACTGGGCTCCAGCCAAGTAGGGCTTGAGCCAAAATAGGCTGGGCTGCCTCTTCTTCCCTCGAGGAGGCTCGCCTTCCAGCCAGCTCTTCACTCGGCTTCCAGGTGGGGGCGCTCCTCGCCTCCTGCAGGTCTTGGCTCAGGGGCTGCTTGCCCTGAGCTGGGGCTGTGCGCGGGAGCCCAGGTACGCAGGGGCAGGCCCCAACCAGCTGCACACGTCTCTGCTGGGGAGGAGAGCGCTAGGGAAGCTACGTGTGTGAGGCAGCTTCTGGGCGCCCAGGGAGTCAGCCTCCGGGTGTGCGGGGCTGCAGACCCCAGCCAGGGGCCCTGGGAGCCTGGTGCACTCCGTGCGGAGCTGAGCCTGGGCGGCCAAGCAACCGCTGGAGGAGCCCTGCACTGGCCCTTCCCTTCCCTCGCACAGAGCTCTTCCTGCTGGAGCCCTTGGCAGTGTGCAAGCCACCGGCCCCTAAGCCCTCCCCAAGGACGCCTGGGGCCTAGGTGCAAAGGCAAGGCAGGAGCGGAGCTGAGGCCAGGAAGGCGCCAGTGGCGTCTCCCAGCCTCGCACAGCCTGCTCCTTCCTGAGCAGGAAGCCTAGCAGCGAGGCAAGTCTGGGCAAGCCTCGGCCAGGGCAGAGCAGCCTCGCGCCTGCAACTCTGCCAGAACGGGCCTCTGAGCAGAGCTGGAGCTCTGCTGTCCTGGAGGCGCACTCGGCTCCAGCCAAGTAGGGCTTGAGCCAAACGAGGCTGGGCTGCCTCTTCTTCCCTCGAGAGGCTCGCCTTCGCGCCAGCTGTTCACTCGGCTTCCAGGTGTGGGCGCTCCTCGCCTCCTGCAGGTCTTGGCTCAGGGGCTGCTTGCCCGGAGCTGGGGCTATGCGCGGGAGCCCAGGCACGCAGGGGCAGGCCCCAACCAGCTGCACACGTCTCTGCTGGGGAGGAGAGCGCTAGGGAAGCTACGTGTGTGAGGCAGCTGCTGGGCGCCCAGGGAGTCAGCCTCTGGGTGTGCGGGGCTGCAGACCCCAGCCAGGGGACCTGGGAGCCTGGTGCACTCCGTGCGGCGCTGAGCCTGGGCAGCCAAGCAACCGCTGGAGGAGCCCTGCACTAGCCCTTCCCTTCCCTCGCACAGAGCTCTTCCTGCTGGAGCCCTTGGCAGTGTGCAAGCCACCGGCCCCTAAGCCCTCCCTAAGGAAGCCTGGGGCCTAGGTGCAAAGGCAAGGCAGGAGCAGAGCTGAGGCCAGGAAGGCGCCAGTGGCGTCTCCCAGCCTCGCGCAGCCTGCTCCTTCCTGGGCAGGAAGCCTAGCAGCGAGGCAAGTCTGGGCAAGGTTCGCCCAGGGCAGAGCAGCCTCGCGCCAGCAACTCTGCCAGATCGGGCCTCTGAGCAGAGCTGGAGCTCTGCCGTCCTGGAGGCGCACTCGGCTCCAGCCAAGTAGGGCTTGAGCCAATCGAGGCTGGGCTGCCTCTTCTTCCCTCGAGGAGGCTGGCCTCCCCTCCAGCTGTTCACTCGGCTTCCAGGTGGGGGCGCTCTTCGCCCCCTGCAGGTCTTGGCTCAGGGGCTGCTTGCCCTGAGCTGGGGCTGTACGCGGGAGCCCAGGCACGCAGGGGCAGGCCCCAACCAGCTGCACACGTCTCTGCTGGGGAGGAGAGCGCTAGGGAAGCTACGTGTGTGAGGAAGCTGCTGGGCGCCCAGGGAGTCAGCCTCCGGGTGTGCGGGGCTGCAGACCCCAGCCAGGGCCCTGGGAGCCTGGTGCACTCCGTGCCGAGCTAAGACTGGGCGGCCAAGCAACCGCTGGAAGAGCCCTGCACTAGCCATTCACTTCCCTCGCACAGAGCTCTTCCTGCTGGAGCCCTTGGCAGTGTGCAAGCCACCGGCCCCTAAGCCCTCCCCAAGGACGCCTGGGGCCTAGGTGCAAAGGCAAGGCAGGAGCGGAGCTGAGGCCAGGAAGGCGCCAGTGGCGTCTCCCAGCCTCGCGCAACCTGCTCCTTCCTGGGCAGGAAGCCTAGCAGCGAGGCAAGTCTGGGAAAGGCTCGCCCAGTGCAGAGCAGCCTCGCGCCAACCACTCTGCCAGATCGGGCCTCTGAGCAGAGCTGGAGCTCTGCCGTCCTGGAGGCGCACTCGGCTCCGGCCAAGTAGGGCTTGAGCCAAACGAGGCTGGGCTGCCTCTTCTTCCCTCGAGGAGGCTCGCCTCCCTGCCAGCTGTTCACTCGGCTTCCAGGTGGGGGCGCTCTGGGCCTCCTGCAGGTCTTGGCTCAGGGGCTGCTTGCCCTGAGCTGGAGCTGTGGGAGGGAGCCCAGGCACGCAGGGGCAGGCCCCAACCAGCTGCACACGTCTCTGCTGGGGAGGAGAGCGCTAGGGAAGCTACGTGTGTGAGGCAGCTGCTGGGCGCCCAGGGAGTCAGCCTCCGGGTGTGCAGGGCTGCAGACCCCAGCCAGGGCCCTGGGAGCCTGGTGCACTCCGCGGGGCGCTGAGTCTGGGCGGCCTAGCAACCTCTGGAGGAGCCCTGCACTAGACCTTTCCTTCCCTCGCACAGAGCTCTTCCTGCTGGAGCCCTTGGCAGTGTGCAAGCCACCGGCACCTAAGCCCTCCCCAAGGACGCCTGGGGCCTAGGTCGAAAGGCAAGACAGGATCAGAGCTGAGGCCAGGAAGGCGCCAGTGGTGTCTCCCAGCCTCGCGCAACCTGCTCCTTCCTGGGCAGGAAGCCTAGCAGCGAGGCAAGTCTGGGCAAGGCTCGGCCAGGGCAGAGCATCCTCGCGCCAGCAACTCTGCCAGATCGGGCCTCTGAGCAGAGCTGGAGCTCTGCCGTCCTGGAGGCGCACTCGGCTCCAGCCAAGTAGGGCTTGAGCCAAAATAGGCTGGGCTGCCTCTTCTTCCCTCGAGGAGGCTCGCCTCCCCGCCAGCTGTTCACTCGGCTTCCAGGTGGGGGCGCTCTGCGCCTCCTGCAGGTCTTGGCTCAGGGGCTGCTTGCCCTGAGCTGGGGCTGTGGGCGGGATCCCAGGCACGCAGGGGCAGGCCCCAACCAGCTGCACACGTCTCTGCTGGGGAGGAGAGCGCTAGGGAAGCTACGTGTGTGAGGCAGCTGCTGGGCGCCCAGGGAGTCAGCCTCCGGGTGTGCGGGGCTGCAGACCCCAGCCAGGGGCCCTGGGAGCCTGGTGCACTCCGTGTGGCGCTGAGCCTGGGCGGCCAAGCAACCGCTGGAGGAGCCCTGCACTGGCCCTTCCCTTCCCTCGCACAGAGCTCTTCCTGCTGGAGCCCTTGGCATTGTGCAAGCCACCGGCCCCTAAGCCCTCCCCAAGGACGCCTGGGGCCTAGGTGCAAAGGCAAGGCAGCAGCGGAGCTGAGGCCAGGAAGGCGCCAGTGGCGTCTCCCAGCCTCGCGCAGCCTGCTCCTTCCTGGGCAGGAAGCCTAGCAGCGAGGCAAGTCTGGGCAAGGCTCGCCCAGGGCAGAGCAGCCTCGCGCCAGCAACTCTGCCAGATCGGGCCTCTGAGCAGAGCTGGAGCTCTGCCGTCCTGGAGGCGCACTGGGCTCCAGCCAAGTAGGGCTTGAGCCAAACGAGGCTGGGCTGCCTCTTCTTCCCTCGAGAGGCTCGCCTTCGCGCCAGCTGTTCACTCGGCTTCCAGGTGTGGGCGCTCCTCGCCTCCTGCAGGTCTTGGCTCAGGGGCTGCTTGCCCGGAGCTGGGGCTATGCGCGGGAGCCCAGGCACGCAGGGGCAGGCCCCAACCAGCTGCACACGTCTCTGCTGGGGAGGAGAGACTAGGGAAGCTACGTGTGTGAGGCAGCTGCTGGGCGCCCAGGGAGTCAGCCTCCGGGTGTGCGGGGCTGCAGACCCCAGCCAGGGGCCCTGGGAGCCTGGTGCACTCCGTGCTGAGCTAAGTCTGGGCGGCCAAGCAACCGCTGGAGGAGCCCTGCACTAGCCCTTCCCTTCCCTCGCACAGAGCTCTTCCTGCTGGAGCCCTTGGCAGTGTGCAAGCCACCGGCCCCTAAGCCCTCCCCAAGGACGCCTGGGGCCTAGGTGCAAAGGCAAGGCAGGAGCGGAGCTGAGGCCAGGAAGGCGCCAGTGGCGTCTCCCAGCCTCGCGCAGCCTGCTCCTTCCTGGGCAGGAAGCCTAGCAGCGAGGCAAATCTGGGCAAGGCTCGCCCAGGGCAGAGCAGCCTCGCGCCAGCAACTCTGCCAGAACGGGCCTCTGAGCAGAGCTGGAGCTCTGCCGTCCTGGAGGCCACACGGCTCCAGCCAAGTAGGCCTTGAGCCAAACGAGGCTGGGCTGCCTCTTCTTCCATCGAGGAGGCTCGCCTCCCCGCCAGCTGTTCACTCTGCTTCCAGGTGGGGGCGCTCTGCGCCTCCTGCAGGTCTTGGCTCAGGGGCTGCTTGCCCTGAGCTGGCGCTGTGGACGGGAGCCCAGGCACGCAGGGGCAGGCCCCAACCAGCTGCACACGTCTCTGCTGGGGAGGAGAGCGCTAGGGAAGCTACGTGTGTGAGGCAGCTGCTGGGCGCCCAGGGAGTCAGCCTCTGGGTGTGCGGGGCTGCAGACCCCAGCCAGGGGACCTGGGAGCCTGGTGCACTCCGTGCGGCGCTGAGTCTGGGCGGCCAAGCAACCGCTGGAGGAGCCCTGCACTAGCCCTTCCCTTCCCTCGCACAGAGCTCTTCCTGCTGGAGCCCTTGGCAGTGTGCAAGCCACCGGCCCCTAAGCCCTCCCTAAGGAAGCCTGGGGCCTAGGTGCAAAGGCAAGGCAGGAGCAGAGCTGAGGCCAGGAAGGCGCCAGTGGCGTCTCCCAGCCTCGCGCAGCCTGCTCCTTCCTGGGCAGGAAGCCTAGCAGCGAGGCAAGTCTGGGCAAGGTTCGCCCAGGGCAGAGCAGCCTCGCGCCAGCAACTCTGCCAGATCGGGCCTCTGAGCAGAGCTGGAGCTCTGCCGTCCTGGAGGCGCACTCGGCTCCAGCCAAGTAGGGCTTGAGCCAAACGAGGCTGGGCTGCCTCTTCTTCCCTCGAGGAGGCTGGCCTCCCCGCCAGCTGTTCACTCGGCTTCCAGGTGGGGGCGCTCTTCGCCCCCTGCAGGTCTTGGCTCAGGGGCTGCTTGCCCTGAGCTGGGGCTGTACGCGGGAGCCCAGGCACGCAGGGGCAGGCCCCAACCAGCTGCACACGTCTTTGCTGGGGAGGAGAGCGCTAGGGAAGCTACGTGTGTGAGGAAGCTGCTGGGCGCCCAGGGAGTCAGCCTCCGGGTGTGCGGGGCTGCAGACCCCAGCCAGGGCCCTGGGAGCCTGGTGCACTCCGTGCCGAGCTAAGACTGGGCGGCCAAGCAACCGCTGGAAGAGCCCTGCACTAGCCATTCACTTCCCTCGCACAGAGCTCTTCCTGCTGGAGCCCTTGGCAGTGTGCAAGCCACCGGCCCCTAAGCCCTCCCCAAGGACGCCTGGGGCCTAGGTGCAAAGGCAAGGCAGGAGCGGAGCTGAGGCCAGGAAGGCGCCAGTGGCGTCTCCCAGCCTCGCGCTACCTGCTCCTTCCTGGGCAGGAAGCCTAGCAGCGAGGCAAGTCTGGGAAAGGCTCGCCCAGGGCAGAGCAGCCTCGCGCCAGCCACTCTGCCAGATCGGGCCTCTGAGCAGAGCTGGAGCTCTGCCGTCCTGGAGGCGCACTCGGGTCCAGCCAAGTAGGGCTTGAGCCAAACGAGGCTGGGCTGCCTCTTCTTCCCTCGAGGAGGCTCGCCTCCCTGCCAGCTGTTCACTCGGCTTCCAGGTGGGGGCGCTCTGCGCCTCCTGCAGGTCTTGGCTCAGGGGCTGCTTGCCCTGAGCTGGGGCTGTGGGCGGGAGCCCAGGCACGCAGGGGCAGGCCCCAACCAGCTGCACACGTCTCTGCTGGGGAGGAGAGCGCTAGGGAAGCTACGTGTGTGAGGCAGCTGCTGGGCGCCCAGGGAGTCAGCCTCCGGGTGTGCGGGGCTGCAGACCCCAGCCAGGGCCCTGGGAGCCTGGTGCACTCCGCGGGGCGCTGAGTCTGGACGGCCTAGCAACCTCTGGAGGAGCCCTGCACTAGACCTTTCCTTCCCTCGCACAGAGCTCTTCCTGCTGGAGCCCTTGGCAGTGTGCAAGCCACCGGCACCTAAGCCCTCCCCAAGGACGCCTGGGGCCTAGGTCGAAAGGCAAGACAGGATCAGAGCTGAGGCCAGGAAGGCGCCAGTGGTGTCTCCCAGCCTCGCGCAACCTGCTCCTTCCTGGGCAGGAAGCCTAGCAGCGAGGCAAGTCTGGGCAAGGCTCGGCCAGGGCAGAGCAGCCTCGCGCCAGCAACTCTGCCAGATCGGGCCTCTGAGCAGAGCTGGAGCTCTGCCGTCCTGGAGGCGCACTCGGCTCCAGCCAAGTAGGGCTTGAGCCAAAATAGGCTGGGCTGCCTCTTCTTCCCTCGAGGAGGCTCGCCTTCCAGCCAGCTCTTCACTCGGCTTCCAGGTGGGGGCGCTCCTCGCCTCCTGCAGGTCTTTGCTCAGGGGCTGCTTGCCCTGAGCTGGGGCTGTGCGCGGGAGCCCAGGTACGCAGGGGCAGGCCCCAACCAGCTGCACACGTCTCTGCTGGGGAGGAGAGCGCTAGGGAAGCTACGTGTGTGAGGCAGCTTCTGGGCGCCCAGGGAGTCAGCCTCCGGGTGTGCGGGGCTGCAGACCCCAGCCAGGGGCCCTGGGAGCCTGGTGCACTCCGTGCGGAGCTGAGCCTGGGCGGCCAAGCAACCGCTGGAGGAGCCCTGCACTGGCCCTTCCCTTCCCTCGCACAGAGCTCTTCCTGCTGGAGCCCTTGGCAGTGTGCAAGCCACCGGCCCCTAAGCCCTCCCCAAGGACGCCTGGGGCCTAGGTGCAAAGGCAACGCAGGAGCGGAGCTGAGGCCAGGAAGGCGCCAGTGGCGTCTCCCAGCCTCGCACAGCCTGCTCCTTCCTGAGCAGGAAGCCTAGCAGCGAGGCAAGTCTGGGCAAGCCTCGGCCAGGGCAGAGCAGCCTCGCGCCTGCAACTCTGCCAGAACGGGCCTCTGAGCAGAGCTGGAGCTCTGCTGTCCTGGAGGCGCACTCGGCTCCAGCCAAGTAGGGCTTGAGCCAAACGAGGCTGGGCTGCCTCTTCTTCCCTCGAGAGGCTCGCCTTCGCGCCAGCTGTTCACTCGGCTTCCAGGTGTGGGCGCTCCTCGCCTCCTGCAGGTCTTGGCTCAGGGGCTGCTTGCCCGGAGCTGGGGCTATGCGCGGGAGCCCAGGCACGCAGGGGCAGGCCCCAACCAGCTGCACACGTCTCTGCTGGGGAGGAGAGACTAGGGAAGCTACGTGTGTGAGGCAGCTGCTGGGCGCCCAGGGAGTCAGCCTCTGGGTGTGCGGGGCTGCAGACCCCAGCCAGGGGCCCTGGGAGCCTGGTGCACTCCGTGCGGAGCTGAGCCTGGGCTGCCAAGCAACCGCTGGAGGAGCCCTGCACTGGCCCTTCCCTTCCCTCGCACAGAGCTCTTCCTGCTGGAGCCCTTGGCAGTGTGCAAGCCACCGGCCCCTAAGCCCTCCCCAAGGACGCCTGGGGCCTAGGTGCAAAGGCAAGGCAGGAGCGGAGCTGAGGCCAGGAAGGCGCCAGTGGCGTCTCCCAGCCTCGCGCAGCCTGCTCCTTCCTGGGCAGGAAGCCTAGCAGCGAGGCAAGTCTGGGCAAGGCTCGCCCAGGGCAGAGCAGCCTCGCGCCAGCAACTCTGCCAGAACGGGCCTCTGAGCAGAGCTGGAGCTCTGCCGTCCTGGAGGCCACACGGCTCCAGCCAAGTAGGCGTTGAGCCAAACGAGGCTGGGCTGCCTCTTTTTCCCTCGAGGAGGCTCGCCTCCCCGCCAGCTGTTCACTCGGCTTCCAGGTGGGGGCGCTCTTCGCCTCCTGCAGGTCTTGGCTCAGGGGCTGCTTGCCCTGAGCTGGGGCTGTGCGCGGGAGCCCAGGCACGCAGGGGCAGGCCCCAACCAGCTGCACACGTCTCTGCTGGGGAGGAGAGCGCTAGGGAAGCTTCGTGTGTGAGGAAGCTGCTGGGCGCCCAGGGAGTCAGCCTCCGGGTGTGCGGGGCTCCAGACCCCAGCCAGGGCCCTGGGAGCCTGGTGCACTCCGCGCGGCGCTGAGTCTGGGCGGCCTAGCAACCTCTGGAGGAGCCCTGCACTAGACCTTTCCTTCCCTCGCACAGAGCTCTTCCTGCTGGAGCCCTTGGCAGTGTGCAAGCCATCGGCCACTAAGCCCTCCCCAAGGACGCCTGGGGCCTAGGTGCAAAGGCAAGGCAGGAGCAGAGCTGAGGCCAGGAAGGCGCCAGTGGTGTCTCCCAGCCTCGCGCAACCTGCTCCTTCCTGGGCAGGAAGCCTAGCAGCGAGGCAAGTCTGGGCAAGGCTCGGCCAGGGCAGAGCAGCCTCGCGCCAGCAACTCTGCCAGATCGGGCCTCTGAGCAGAGCTGGAGCTCTGCCGTCCTGGAGGCGCACTCGGCTCCAGCCAAGTAGGGCTTGAGCCAAAATAGGCTGGGCTGCCTCTTCTTCCCTCGAGGAGGCTCGCCTTCCAGCCAGCTCTTCACTCGGCTTCCAGGTGGGGGCGCTCCTCGCCTCCTGCAGGTCTTGGCTCAGGGGCTGCTTGCCCTGAGCTGGGGCTGTGCGCGGGAGCCCAGGTACGCAGGGGCAGGCCCCAACCAGCTGCACACGTCTCTGCTGGGGAGGAGAGCGCTAGGGAAGCTACGTGTGTGAGGCAGCTGCTGGGCGCCCAGGGAGTCAGCCTCCCGGTGTGCGGGGCTGCAGACCCCAGCCAGGGGCCCTGGGAGCCTGGTGTACTCCGTGCGGAGCTGAGCCTGGGCTGCCAAGCAACCGCTGGAGGAGCCCTGCACTGGCCCTTCCCTTCCCTCGCACAGAGCTCTTCCTGCTGGAGCCCTTGGCAGTGTGCAAGCCACCGGCCCCTAAGCCCTCCCCAAGGACGCCTGGGGCCTAGGTGCAAAGGCAAGGCAGGAGCGGAGCTGAGGCCAGGAAGGCGCCAGTGGCGTCTCCCAGCCTCGCACAGCCTGCTCCTTCCTGGGCAGGAAGCCTAGCAGCGAGGCAAGTCTGGGCAAGCCTCGGCCAGGGCAGAGCAGCCTCGCGCCTGCAACTCTGCCAGAACGGGCCTCTGAGCAGAGCTGGAGCTCTGCTGTCCTGGAGGCGCACTCGGCTCCAGCCAAGTAGGGCTTGAGCCAAACGAGGCTGGGCTGCCTCTTCTTCCCTCGAGGAGGCTCGCCTCCCCTCCAGCTGTTCACTCGGCTTCCAGGTGGGGGCGCTCTGCGCCTCCTGCAGGTCTTGGCTCAGGGGCTGCTTGCCCTGAGCTGGGGCTGTGGGCGGGATCCCAGGCACGCAGGGGCAGGCCCCAACCAGCTGCACACGTCTCTGCTGGGGAGGAGAGCGCTAGGGAAGCTACGTGTGTGAGGCAGCTGCTGGGCGCCCAGGGAGTCAGCCTCCGGGCGTGCGGGGCTGCAGACCCCAGCCAGGGGCCCTGGGAGCCTGGTGCACTCCGTGTGGCGGTGAGCCTGGGCGGCCAAGCAACCGCTGGAGGAGCCCTGCACTGGCCCTTCCCTTCCCTCGCACAGAGCTCTTCCTGCTGGAGCCCTTGGCATTGTGCAAGCCACCGGCCCCTAAGCCCTCCCCAAGGACGCCTGGGGCCTAGGTGCAAAGGCAAGGCAGCAGCGGAGCTGAGGCCAGGAAGGCGCCAGTGGCGTCTCCCAGCCTCGCGCAGCCTGCTCCTTCCTGGGCAGGAAGCCTAGCAGCGAGGCAAGTCTGGGCAAGGCTCGCCCAGGGCAGAGCAGCCTCGCGCCAGCAACTCTGCCAGATCGGGCCTCT
Source organism: Ovis canadensis (assembly GCF_042477335.2). Taxonomy (NCBI): domain Eukaryota; kingdom Metazoa; phylum Chordata; class Mammalia; order Artiodactyla; family Bovidae; genus Ovis; species Ovis canadensis. The sequence goes on along the minus strand of NC_091262.1, from coordinate 745,752 downwards.
GAGCAGAGCTGGAGCTCTGCCGTCCTGGAGGCGCACTCAGCTCCAGCCAAGTAGGGCTTGAGCCAAACGAGGCTGGGCTGCCTCTTCTTCCCTCGAGGAGGCTCGCCTCCCCGCCAGCTGTTCACTCGGCTTCCAGGTGTGGGCGCTCCTCGCCTCCTGCAGGTCTTGGCTCAGGGGCTGCTTGCCCGGAGCTGGGGCTATGCGCGGGAGCCCAGGCACGCAGGGGCAGGCCCCAACCAGCTGCACACGTCTCTGCTGGGGAGGAGAGCCTAGGGAAGCTACGTGTGTGAGGAAGCTGCTGGGCGCCCAGGGAGTCAGCCTCCGGGTGTGCGGGGCTGCAGACCCCAGCCAGGGCCCTGGGAGCCTGGTGCACTCCGTGCGGCGCTGAGTCTGGGCGGCCTAGCAACCTCTGGAGGAGCCCTGCACTAGACCTTTCCTTCCCTCGCACAGAGCTCTTCCTGCTGGAGCCCTTGGCAGTGTGCAAGCCACCAGCCCCTAAGCCCTCCCCAAGGACGCCTGGGGCCTAGGTGCAAAGGCAAGGCAGGAGCGGAGCTGAGGCCAGGAAGGCGCCAGTGGCGTCTCCCAGCCTCGCGCAACCTGCTCCTTCCTGGGCAGGAAGCCTAGCAGCGAGGCAAGTCTGGGAAAGGCTCGCCCAGTGCAGAGCAGCCTCGCGCCAACCACTCTGCCAGATCGGGCCTCTGAGCAGAGCTGGAGCTCTGCCGTCCTGGAGGCGCACTCGGCTCCGGCCAAGTAGGGCTTGAGCCAAACGAGGCTGGGCTGCCTCTTCTTCCCTCGAGGAGGCTCGCCTCCCTGCCAGCTGTTCACTCGGCTTCCAGGTGGGGGCGCTCTGGGCCTCCTGCAGGTCTTGGCTCAGGGGCTGCTTGCCCTGAGCTGGAGCTGTGGGCGGGAGCCCAGGCACGCAGGGGCAGGCCCCAACCAGCTGCACACGTCTCTGCTGGGGAGGAGAGCGCTAGGGAAGCTACGTGTGTGAGGCAGCTGCTGGGCGCCCAGGGAGTCAGCCTCCGGGTGTGCAGGGCTGCAGACCCCAGCCAGGGCCCTGGGAGCCTGGTGCACTCCGCGGGGCGCTGAGTCTGGGCGGCCTAGCAACCTCTGGAGGAGCCCTGCACTAGACCTTTCCTTCCCTCGCACAGAGCTCTTCCTGCTGGAGCCCTTGGCAGTGTGCAAGCCACCGGCACCTAAGCCCTCCCCAAGGACGCCTGGGGCCTAGGTCGAAAGGCAAGACAGGATCAGAGCTGAGGCCAGGAAGGCGCCAGTGGTGTCTCCCAGCCTCGCGCAACCTGCTCCTTCCTGGGCAGGAAGCCTAGCAGCGAGGCAAGTCTGGGCAAGGCTCGGCCAGGGCAGAGCAGCCTCGCGCCAGCAACTCTGCCAGATCGGGCCTCTGAGCAGAGCTGGAGCTCTGCCGTCCTGGAGGCGCACTCGGCTCCAGCCAAGTAGGGCTTGAGCCAAAATAGGCTGGGCTGCCTCTTCTTCCCTCGAGGAGGCTCGCCTTCCAGCCAGCTCTTCACTCGGCTTCCAGGTGGGGGCGCTCCTCGCCTCCTGCAGGTCTTGGCTCAGGGGCTGCTTGCCCTGAGCTGGGGCTGTGCGCGGGAGCCCAGGTACGCAGGGGCAGGCCCCAACCAGCTGCACACGTCTCTGCTGGGGAGGAGAGCGCTAGGGAAGCTACGTGTGTGAGGCAGCTTCTGGGCGCCCAGGGAGTCAGCCTCCGGGTGTGCGGGGCTGCAGACCCCAGCCAGGGGCCCTGGGAGCCTGGTGCACTCCGTGCGGAGCTGAGCCTGGGCGGCCAAGCAACCGCTGGAGGAGGCCTGCACTGGCCCTTCCCTTCCCTCGCACAGAGCTCTTCCTGCTGGAGCCCTTGGCAGTGTGCAAGCCACCGGCCCCTAAGCCCTCCCCAAGGACGCCTGGGGCCTAGGTGCAAAGGCAAGGCAGGAGCGGAGCTGAGGCCAGGAAGGCGCCAGTGGCGTCTCCCAGCCTCGCACAGCCTGCTCCTTCCTGGGCAGGAAGCCTAGCAGCGAGGCAAGTCTGGGCAAGCCTCGGCCAGGGCAGAGCAGCCTCGCGCCTGCAACTCTGCCAGAACGGGCCTCTGAGCAGAGCTGGAGCTCTGCTGTCCTGGAGGCGCACTCGGCTCCAGCCAAGTAGGGCTTGAGCCAAACGAGGCTGGGCTGCCTCTTCTTCCCTCGAGGAGGCTCGCCTCCCCGCCAGCTGTTCACTCGGCTTCCAGGTGGGGGCGCTCTGCGCCTCCTGCAGGTCTTGGCTCAGGGGCTGCTTGCCCTGAGCTGGGGCTGTGGGCGGGATCCCAGGCACGCAGGGGCAGGCCCCAACCAGCTGCACACGTCTCTGCTGGGGAGGAGAGCGCTAGGGAAGCTACGTGTGTGAGGCAGCTGCTGGGCGCCCAGGGAGTCAGCCTCCGGGTGTGCGGGGCTGCAGACCCCAGCCAGGGGCCCTGGGAGCCTGGTGCACTCCGTGTGGCGCTGAGCCTGGGCGGCCAAGCAACCGCTGGAGGAGCCCTGCACTGGCCCTTCCCTTCCCTCGCACAGAGCTCTTCCTGCTGGAGCCCTTGGCATTGTGCAAGCCACCGGCCCCTAAGCCCTCCCCAAGGACGCCTGGGGCCTAGGTGCAAAGGCAAGGCAGCAGCGGAGCTGAGGCCAGGAAGGCGCCAGTGGCGTCTCCCAGCCTCGCGCAGCCTGCACCTTCCTGGGCAGGAAGCCTAGCAGCGAGGCAAGTCTGGGCAAGGCTCGCCCAGGGCAGAGCAGCCTCGCGTCAGCAACTCTGCCAGATCGGGCCTCTGAGCAGAGCTGGAGCTCTGCCGTCCTGGAGGCGCACTGGGCTCCAGCCAAGTAGGGCTTGAGCCAAACGAGGCTGGGCTGCCTCTTCTTCCCTCGAGAGGCTCGCCTTCGCGCCAGCTGTTCACTCGGCTTCCAGGTGTGGGCGCTCCTCGCCTCCTGCAGGTCTTGGCTCAGGGGCTGCTTGCCCGGAGCTGGGGCTATGCGCGGGAGCCCAGCCACGCAGGGGCAGGCCCCAACCAGCTGCACACGTCTCTGCTGGGGAGGAGAGACTAGGGAAGCTACGTGTGTGAGGCAGCTGCTGGGCGCCCAGGGAGTCAGCCTCCGGGTGTGCGGGGCTGCAGACCCCAGCCAGGGGCCCTGGGAGCCCTGGGCACTCCGTGGGCGCTGAGCCTGGGCGGCCAAGCAACCGCTGGAGGAGCACTGCACTGGCCCTTCCCTTCCCTCGCACAGAGCTCTTCCTGCTGGAGCCCTTCGCAGTGGGCAAGCCACCGGCCCCTAAGCCCTCCCCAAGGACGCCTGGGGCCTACGTGCAAAGGCAAGGCAGGAGCGGAACTGAGGCCAGGAAGGCGCCAGTGGCGTCTCCCAGCCTCGCGCAGCCTGCTCCTTCCTGGGCAGGAAGCCTAGCAGCGAGGCAAGTCTGGGCAAGGCTCGCCCAGGGCAGAGCAGCCTCGCGCCAGCAACTCTGCCAGATCGGGCCTCTGAGCAGAGCTGGAGCTCTGCCGTCCTGGAGGCGCACTCGGCTCCAGCCAAGTAGGGCTTGAGCCAAACGAGGCTGGGCTGCCTCTTCTTCCCTCGAGGAGGCTCGCCTTCGCACCAGCTGTTCACTCGGCTTCCAGGTGTGGGCGCTCCTCGCCTCCTGCAGGTCTTGGCTCAGGGGCTGCTTGCCCGGAGCTGGGGCTATGCGCGGCAGCCCAGGCACGCAGGGGCAGGCCCCAACCAGCTGCACACGTCTCTGCTGGCGAGGAGAGCGCTAGGGAAGCTACGTGTGTGAGGCAGCTGCTGGGCGCCCAGGGAGTCAGCCTCCGGGTGTGCGGGGCTGCAGACCCCAGCCAGGGGCCCTGGGAGCCTGTTGCACTCCGTGCCGAGCTAAGTCTGGGCGGCCAAGCAACCGCTGGAGGAGCCCTGCACTAGCCCTTCCCATCCCTCGCACAGAGCTCTTCCTGCTGGAGCCCTTGGCAGTGTGCAAGCCACCAGCCCCTAAGCCCTCCCCAAGGACGCCTGGGGCCTAGGTGCAAAGGCAAGGCAGGAGCGGAGCTGAGGCCAGGAAGGCGCCAGTGGCGACTCCCAGCCTCGCGCAGCCTGCTCCTTCCTGGGCAGGAAGCCTAGCAGAGAGGCAAGTCTGGGCAAGGCTCGGCCAGGGCAGAGCAGCCTCGCGCCAGCAACTCTGCCAGAACGGGCCTCTGAGCAGAGCTGGAGCTCTGCCGTCCTGGAGGCCACACGGCTCCAGCCAAGTAGGGCTTGAGCCAAACGAGGCTGGGCTGCCTCTTCTTCCCTCGAGGAGGCTCGCCTCCCCGCCAGCTGTTCACTCGGCTTCCAGGTGGGGGCGCTCTTCGCCTCCTGCAGGTCTTGGCTCAGGGGCTGCTTGCCCTGAGCTGGGGCTGTGCGCGGGAGCCCAGGCACGCAGGGGCAGGCCCCAACCAGCTGCACACGTCTCTGCTGGCGAGGAGAGCGCTAGGGAAGCTACGTGTGTGAGGAAGCTGCTGGGCGCCCAGGGAGTCAGCCTCCGGGTGTGCGGGGCTGCAGACCCCAGCCAGGGCCCTGGGAGCCTGGTGCACTCCGTGCCGAGCTAAGTCTGGGCGGCCAAGCAACCGCTGGAGGAGCCCTGCACTAGCCCTTCCCTTCCCTCGCACAGAGCTCTTCCTGCTGGAGCCCTTGGCAGTGTGCAAGCCACCGGCCCCTTAGCCCGCCCCAAGGACGCCTGGGGCCTAGGTGCAAAGGCAAGGCAGGAGCGGAGCTGAGGCCAGGAAGGCGCCAGTGGCGTCTCCCAGCCTCGCGCAGCCTGCTCCTTCCTGGGCAGGAAGCCTAGCAGCGAGGCAAGTCTGGGCAAGGCTCGCCCAGGGCAGAGCAGCTTCGCGCCAGCAACTATGCCAGATCAGGCCTTTGAGCAAAGCTGGAGCTCTGCCGTCCTGGAGGCGCACTGGGCTCCAGCCAAGTAGGGCTTGAGCCAAACGAGGCTGGGCTGCCTCTTCTTCCCTCGAGGAGGCTCGCCTCCCCGCCAGCTGTTCACTCGGCTTCCAGGTGGGGGCGCTCTGCGCCTCCTGCAGGTCTTGGCTCAGGGGCTGCTTGCCCTGAGCTGGGGCTGTGCGAAGAAGCCCAGGCACGCAGGGGCAGGCCCCAACCAGCTGCACACGTCTCTGCTGGGAAGGAGAGCGCTAGGGAAGCTACGTGTGTGAGGCAGCTGCTGGGCGCCCAGGGATTCAGCCTCCGGGTGTGCGGGGCGGCAGACCCCAACCAGGGGCCCTGGGAGCCTGGTGCACTCCGCTCGGCGCTGAGTCTGGGCGGCCTAGCAACCTCTGGAGGAGCCCTGCACTAGACCTTTCCTTCCCTCGCACAGAGCTCTTCCTGCTGGAGCCCTTGGCAGTGTGCAAGCCACCAGCCCCTAAGCCCTCCCCAAGGACGCCTGGGGCCTAGGTGCAAAGGCAAGGCAGGAGCGGAGCTGAGGCCAGGAAGGCGCCAGGGGCGTCTCCCAGCCTCGCGCAGCCTGCTCCTTCCTGGGCAGGAAGCCTAGCAGCGAGGCAAGTCTGGGCAAGGCTCGCCCAGGGCAGAGAAGCCTCGCGCCAGCAACTCTGCCAGAACGGGCCTCTGAGCAGAGCTGGAGCTCTGCCGTCCTGGAGGCGCACTCGGCTCCAGCCAAGTAGGGCTTGAGCCAAACGAGGCTGGGCTGCCTCTTCTTCCCTCGAGGAGGCTCGTCTCCACGCCAGCTCTTCACTCGGCTTCCAGGTGGGGGCGCTCTGCGCCTCCTGCAGGTCTTGGCTCAGGGGCTGCTTGCTCTGAGCTGGGGCTGTGGGCGGGAGCCCAGGCACGCAGGGGCAGGCCCCAACCAGCTGCACACGTCTCTGCTGGGGAGGAGAGCGCTAGGGAAGCTACGTGTGTGAGGCAGCTGCTGGGCGCCCAGGGAGTCAGCCTCCGGGTGTGGGGGGCTGCAGACCCTAGCCAGGGCCCTGGGAGCCTAGTGCACTCAGTGCCGAGCTAAGTCTGTGCGGCGAAGCAACCGCTGGAGGATCCCTGCACTAGCCCTTCCCTTCCCTCACACAGAGCTCTTCCTGCTGGAGCCCTTGGCAGTGTGCAAGCCACCGGCCCCTATGCCCTCCCCAAGGACGCCTGGGGCCTAGGTGCAAAGGCAAGGCAGGAGCGGAGCTGAGGCCAGGAAAGCGCCAGTGGCGTCTCCCAGCCTCGCGCAGCCTGCTCCTTCCTGGGCAGGAAGCCTAGCAGCGAGGCAAGTCTGGGCAAGGCTCGCCCAGGGCAGAGCAGCCTCGCGCCAGCAACTCTGCCAGAACGGGCCTCTGAGCAGAGATGGAGCTCTGCCGTCCTGGAGGCGCACTCGGCTCCAGCCAAGTAGGGCTTGAGCCAAACGAGGCTGGGCTGCCTCTTCTTCCCTCGAGGAGGCTCGCCTCCCCGCCATCTGTTCACTCGGCTTCCAGGTGGGGGCGCTCTGCGCCTCCTGCAGGTCTTGGCTCAGGGGCTGCTTGCCCTGAGCTGGGGCTGTGCGCGGGAGCCCAGGCACGCAGGGGCAGGCCCCAACCAGCTGCACACGTCTCTGCTGGCGAGGAGAGCGCTAGGGAAGCTACGTGTGTGAGGCAGCTGCTGGGCGCCCAGGGAGTCAGCCTCCGGGTGTGCGGGGCTGCAGACCCCAGCCAGGGCCCTGGGAGCCTGGTGCACTCCGTGCCGAGCTAAGTCTGGGCGGCCAAGCAACCGCTGGAGGAGCCCTGCACTAACCCTTCCCTTCCCTCGCACAGAGCTCTTCCTGCTGGAGCCCTTGGCAGTGTGCAAGTTACCGGCCCCTAAGCCCTCCCCAAGGACGCCTGGGGCCTAGGTGCAAAGGCAAGGCAGGAGCGGAGCTGAGGCCAGGAAGGCGCCAGTGGCGTCTCCCAGCCTCGCGCAGCCTGCTCCTTCCTGGGCAGGAAGCCTAGCAGCGTGGCAAGTCTGGGCAAGGCTCGCCCAGGGCATAGCAGCTTCGCGCCAGCAACTATGCCAGATCAGGCCTCTGAGCAGAGCTGGAGCTCTGCCGTCCTGGAGGCGCACTCGGCTCCAGCCAAGTAGGGCTTGAGCCAAACGAGGCTGGGCTGCCTCTTCTTCCCTCGAGGAGGCTCGCCTCACCGCCAGCTGTTCACTCGGCTTCCAGGTGGGGGCGCCCTGCGCCTCCTGCAGGTCTTGGCTCAGGGGCTGCTTTCCCTGAGCTGGGGCTGTGCGCAGGAGCCCAGGCACGCAGGGGCAGGCCCCAACCAGCTGCACACGTCTCTGCTGGGAAGGAGAGCGCTAGGGAAGCTACGTGTGTGAGGCAGCTGCTGGGCGCCCAGGGAGTCAGCCTCTGGGTGTGCGGGGCTGCAGACCCCAGCCACGGGCCCTGGGAGCCTGGTGCACTCCGCGCGGTGCTCAGTCTGGGCGGCCAAGCAACCTCTGGAGGAGCCCTGCACTAGAACTTTCCTTCCCTCGCACAGAGCTCTTCCTGCTGGAGCCCTTGGCAGTGTGCAAGCCACCGGCCCCTAAGCCCTCCCCAAGGACGCCTGGGTCCTAGGTGCAAAGGCAAGGGAGGAGCGGAGCTGAGGCCAGGAAGGCGCCAGTGGCGTCTCCCAGCCTCGCGCAGCCTGCTCCTTCCTGGGCAGGAAGCCTAGCAGCGAGGCAAGTCTGGGCAAGGCTCGCCCAGGGCAGAGCAGCCTCGCGCCAGCAACTCTGCCAGAACGGGCCTCTGAGCAGAGCTGGAGCTCTGCCGTCCTGGAGGCCCACTCGGCTCCAGCCAGGTAGGGCTTGAGCCAAACGAGGCTGGGCTGCCTCTTCTTCCCTCAAGGAGGTTCGCCTCCCCGCCAGCTGTTCACTCGGCTTCCAGGTGTGGGCGCTCTGCGCCTCCTGCAGGTCTTGGCTCAGGGGCTGCTTGCCCTGAGCTGGGGCAGTGCGCAGGAGCACAGGCACGCAGGGGTAGGCCCCAACCAGCTGCACACGTCTCTGCTGGGGAGGAGAGCTCTAGGGAAGCTACGTGTGTGAGGCTGATGCTGGGCGCCCAGGAAGTCAGCCTCCGGGTGTGCGGGGCGGCAGACCCCAGCCAGGGGCCCTGGGAGCCTGGTGCACTCCGTGCAGCGCTGAGTCTGAGCGGCCAAGCAAACTCTGGAGGAGCCGTGCACTAGCCCTTCCCTTCCCTCGCACAGAGCTCTTCTTGTTGGAGCCCTTGGCAGTGTGCAAGCCACCGGCCCCTAAGCCCTCCCCAAGGACGCCTGGGGCCTAGGTGCAAAGGCAAGGCAGGAGCGGAGCTGAGGCCAGGAAGGCGCCAGTGGCGTCTCCCAGCCTCGCGCAACCTGCTCCTTCCTGGGCAGGAAGCCTAGCAGCGAGGCAAGTCTGGGCAAGGCTCGCCCAGGGCAGAGCAGCCTCGCGCCAGCCACTCTGCCAGATCGGGCCTCTGAGCAGAGCTGGAGCTCTGCCGTCCTGGAGGCGCACTCGACTCCAGACAAGTAGGGCTTGAGCCAAACGAGGCTGGGCTGCCTCTTCTTCCCTCGAGGAGGCTCGCCTCCCCGCCAGCTGTTCACTCGGCTTCCAGGAGGGGGCGCTCTGCGCCTCCTGCAGGTCTTGGCTCAGGGGCTGCTTGCCCTGAGCTGCGGCTGTGCGCGGGAGCCCAGGCACGCAGGGGCAGGCCCCAACCAGCTGCACAAGTCTCTGCTGGGGAGGAGAGCACTAGGGAAGCTACGTGTGTGAGGCAGCTGCTGGGCGCCCAGGGAGTCAGCCTCCGGGTGTGCGGGGCTGCAGACCCCAGCCAGGGGCCCTGGGAGCCTGGTGCACTCCGTGCGGCGCAGAGCCTGGGCGGCCAAGGAACCGCTGGAGGAGCCCTGCACTGGCCCTTCCCTTCCCTCGCACAGAGCTCTTCCTGCTGGAGCCCTTGGCAGTGTGCAAGCCACCGGCCCCTAAACCCTCCCCTAGGACGCCTGGGGCCTAGGTGCAAAGGCAAGGCAGGAGCAGAGCTGAGAACAGGAAGGCGCCAGTGGCGTCTCCCAGCCTCGCGCAGCCTGCTCCTTCCTGGGCAGGAAGCCTAGCAGAGAGGCAAGTCTGGGCAAGGCTCGGCCAGGGCAGAGCAGCCTCGCGCCAGCAACTCTGCCAGAACGGGCCTCTGAGCAGAGCTGGAGCTCTGCCGTCCTGGAGGCCACACGGCTCCAGCCAAGTAGGGCTTGAGCCAAACGAGGCTGGGCTGCCTCTTCTTCCCTCGAGGAGGCTCGCCTCCCCGCCAGCTGTTCACTCGGCTTCCAGGTGGGGGCGCTCTTCGCCTCCTGCAGGTCTTGGCTCAGGGGCTGCTTGCCCTGAGCTGGGGCTGTGCGCGGGAGCCCAGGCACGCAGGGGCAGGCCCCAACCAGCTGCACACGTCTCTGCTGGCGAGGAGAGCGCTAGGGAAGCTACGTGTGTGAGGAAGCTGCTGGGCGCCCAGGGAGTCAGCCTCCGGGTGTGCGGGGCTGCAGACCCCAGCCAGGGCCCTGGGAGCCTGGTGCACTCCGTGCCGAGCTAAGTCTGGGCGGCCAAGCAACCGCTGGAGGAGCCCTGCACTAGCCCTTCCCTTCCCTCGCACAGAGCTCTTCCTGCTGGAGCCCTTGGCAGTGTGCAAGCCACCGGCCCCTTAGCCCTCCCCAAGGACGCCTGGGGCCTAGGTGCAAAGGCAAGGCAGGAGCGGAGCTGAGGCCAGGAAGGCGCCAGTGGCGTCTCCCAGCCTCGCGCAGCCTGCTCCTTCCTGGGCAGGAAGCCTAGCAGCGAGGCAAGTCTGGGCAAGGCTCGCCCAGGGCAGAGCAGCTTCGCGCCAGCAACTATGCCAGATCAGGCCTTTGAGCAAAGCTGGAGCTCTGCCGTCCTGGAGGCGCACTGGGCTCCAGCCAAGTAGGGCTTGAGCCAAACGAGGCTGGGCTGCCTCTTCTTCCCTCGAGGAGGCTCGCCTCCCCGCCAGCTGTTCACTCGGCTTCCAGGTGGGGGCGCTCTGCGCCTCCTGCAGGTCTTGGCTCAGGGGCTGCTTGCCCTGAGCTGGGGCTGTGCGCAGGAGCCCAGGCACGCAGGGGCAGGCCCCAACCAGCTGCACACGTCTCTGCTGGGAAGGAGAGCGCTAGGGAAGCTACGTGTGTGAGGCAGCTGCTGGGCGCCCAGGGATTCAGCCTCCGGGTGTGCGGGGCTGCAGACCCCAACCAGGGGCCCTGGGAGCCTGGTGCACTCCGCGCGGCGCTGAGTCTGGGCGGCCTAGCAACCTCTGGAGGAGTCCTGCACTAGACCTTTCCTTCCCTCGCACAGAGCTCTTCCTGCTGGAGCCCTTGGCAGTGTGCAAGCCACCAGCCCCTAAGCCCTCCCCAAGGACGCCTGGGGCCTAGGTGCAAAGGCAAGGCAGGAGCGGAGCTGAGGCCAGGAAGGCGCCAGGGGCGTCTCCCAGCCTCGCGCAGCCTGCTCCTTCCTGGGCAGGAAGCCTAGCAGCGAGGCAAGTCTGGGCAAGGCTCGCCCAGGGCAGAGAAGCCTCGCGCCAGCAACTCAGCCAGAACGGGCCTCTGAGCAGAGCTGGAGCTCTGCCGTCCTGGAGGCGCACTCGGCTCCAGCCAAGTAGGGCTTGAGCCAAACGAGGCTGGGCTGCCTCTTCTTCCCTCGAGGAGGCTCGTCTCCACGCCAGCTCTTCACTCGGCTTCCAGGTGGGGGCGCTCTGCGCCTCCTGCAGGTCTTGGCTCAGGGGCTGCTTGCTCTGAGCTGGGGCTGTGGGCGGGAGCCAAGGCACGCAGGGGCAGGCCCCAACCAGCTGCACACGTCTCTGCTGGGGAGGAGAGCGCTAGGGAAGCTACGTGTGTGAGGCAGCTGCTGGGCGCCCAGGGAGTCAGCCTCCGGGTGTGCGGGGCTGCAGACCCCAGCCAGGGGCCCTGGCAGCCTGGTGCACTCCGTGCGGCGCAGAGCCTGGGCGGCCAAGGAACCGCTGGAGGAGCCCTGCACTGGCCCTTCCCTTCCCTCGCACAGAGCTCTTCCTGCTGGAGCCCTTGGCAGTGTGCAAGCCACCGGCCCCTAAACCCTCCCCTAGGACGCCTGGGGCCTAGGTGCAAAGGCAAGGCAGCAGCAGAGCTGAGAACAGGAAGGCGCCAGTGGCGTCTCCCAGCCTCGCGCAGCCTGCTCCTTCCTGGGCAGGAAGCCTAGCAGCGAGGCAAGTCTGGGCAAGGCTCGCCCAGGGAGGAGCAGCCTCGCGCCAGCAACTCTGCCAGAACGGGTCTCTGAGCAGAGCTGGAGCTCTGCCGTCCTGGAGGCGCACTCGGCTCCAGCCAGGTAGGGCTTGAGCCAAACGAGGCTGGGCTGCCTCTTCTTCCCTCAAGGAGGCTCGCCTCCCCGCCAGCTGTTCACTCGGCTTCCAGGTGTGGGCGCTCTGCGCCTCCTGCAGGTCTTGGCTCAGGGGCTGCTTGCCCTGAGCTGGGGCAGTGCGCAGGAGCACAGGCACGCAGGGGTAGGCCCCAACCTGCTGCACACGTCTCTGCTGGGGAGGAGAGCTCTAGGGAAGCTACGTGTGTGAGGCTGATGCTGGGCGCCCAGGGAGTCAGCCTCCGGCTGTGCGGGGCTGGAGACCACAGCCAGGGACCTGGGAGCCTGGTGCACTCCGTGCCGAGCTAAGACTGGGCGGCCAAGCAACCGCTGGAGGAGCCCTGCACTAGCCCTTCACTTCCCTCGCACAGAGCTCTTCCTGCAGGAGCCCTTGGCAGTGTGCAAGCCACCGACCCCTAGGCCCTCCCCAAGGACGCCTGGGGCCTAGGTGCAAAGGCAAGGCAGGAGCGGAGCTGAGGCCAGGAAGGCGCCAGTGGCGTCTCCCAGCCTCTGGCAGCCTGCTCCTTCCTGGCAGGAACCCTAGCAGCGAGGCAAGTCTGGGCAAGGCTCGCTCATGGCAGAGCAGCCTCGCGCCAGCAACTCTGCCATATCGGGCCTCTGAGCAGAGCTGGAGCTCTGCCGTCCTGGAGGCGCACTCGGCTCCAGCGAAGCAGGGCTTGAGCCAAACGAGGCTGGGCTGCCTCTTCTTCCCTCGAGGAGGCTCGCCTCCCCGCCAGCTGTTCACTCGGCTTCCAGGAGGGGGCGCTCTGCGCCTCCTGCAGGTCTTGGCTCAGGGGCTGCTTGCCCTGAGCTGGGGCTGTGCGCGGGAGCCCAGGCACGCAGGGGCAGGCCCCAACCAGCTGCACACGTCTCTGCTGGGGAGGAGAGCGCTAGGGAAGCTACGTGTGTGAGGCTGATGCTGGGCGCCCAAGGAGTCAGCCTCCGGGTGTGCGGGGCTGCAGACCCCAGCCAGGGGCCCTGGGAGCCTGGTGCACTACGTGCAGCGCTGAGCCTGGGCGGCCAAGCAACCGCTGGAGGAGCCCTGCACTGGCCCTTCCCTTCCCTCGCACAGAGCTCTTCCTGCTGGAGCCCTTGGCAGTGTGCAAGCCCCCGGCCCCTAAGCCCTCCCCAAGGACGCCTGGGGCCTAGGTGCAAAGGCAAGGCAGGAGCGGAGCTGAGGCCATGAAGGCGCCAGTGGCGTCTCCCAGCCTCGCGCAGCCTGCTCCTTCCTGGGCAGGAAGCCTAGCAGCGAGGCAAGTCTGGGCAAGGCTCGCCCAGGGCAGAGCAGCTTCGCGCCAGGAACTATGCCAGATCAGGCCTCTGAGCAGAGCTGGAGCTCTGCCGTCCTGGAGGCGCACTCGGCTCCAGCCAAGTAGGGCTTGAGCCAAACGAGGCTGGGCTGCCTCTTCTTCCCTCGAGGAGGCTGGCCCCCCGCCAGCTGTTCACTCGGCTTCCAGGTGGGGGCGCTCTTCGCCCCCTGCAGGTCTTGGCTCAGGGGCTGCTTGCCCTGAGCTGGGGCTGTACGCGGGAGCCCAGGCACGCAGGGGCAGGCCCCAACCAGCTGCACACGTCTCTGCTGGGGAGGAGAGCACTAGGGAAGCTACGTGTGTGAGGAAGCTGCTGGGCGCCCAGGGAGTCAGCCTCCGGGTGTGCGGGGCTGCAGACCCCCACCAGGGCCCTGGGAGCCTGGTGCACTCCGTGCCGAGCTAAGACTGGGCGGCCAAGCAACCGCTGGAAGAGCCCTGCACTAGCCATTCACTTCCCTCGCACAGAGCTCTTCCTGCTGGAGCCGTTGGCAGTGTGCAAGCCACCGGCCCCTAAGCCCTCCCCAAGGACGCCTGGGGCCTAGGTGCAAAGGCAAGGCAGGAGCGGAGCTGAGGCCAGGAAGGCGCCAGTGGCGTCTCCCAGCCTCGCGCAACCTGCTCCTTCCTGGGCAGGAAGCCTAGCAGCGAGGCAAGTCTGGGCAAGGCTCGCCCAGGGCAGAGCAGCCTCGCGCCAGCCACTCTGCCAGATCGGGCCTCTGAGCAGAGCTGGAGCTCTGCCGTCCTGGAGGCGCACTCGGCTCCAGCCAAGTAGGGCTTGAGCCAAACGAGGCTGGGCTGCCTCTTCTTCCCTCGAGGAGGCTGGCCCCCCGCCAGCTGTTCACTCGGCTTCCAGGTGGGGGCGCTCTGCGCCTCCTGCAGGTCTTGGCTCAGGGGCTGCTTGCCCTGAGCTGGGGCTGTGGGCGGGAGCCCAGGCACGCAGGGGCAGGCCCCAACCAGCTGCACACGTCTCTGCTGGGGAGGAGAGCGCTAGGGAAGCTACGTGTGTGAGGCAGCTGCTGGGCGCCCAGGGAGTCAGCCTCCGGGTCTGCGGGGCTGCAGACCCCAGCCAGGGGCCCTGGGAGCCTGGTGCACTCCGTGCGGCGCAGAGCCTGGGCGGCCAAGGAACCGCTGGAGGAGCCCTGCACTGGCCCTTCCCTTCCCTCGCACAGAGCTCTTCCTGCTGGAGCCCTTGGCAGTGTGCAAGCCACCGGCCCCTAAACCCTCCCCTAGGACGCCTGGGGCCTAGGTGCAAAGGCAAGGCAGGAGCAGAGCTGAGAACAGGAAGGCGCCAGTGGCGTCTCCCAGCCTCGCGCAGCCTGCTCCTTCCTGGGCAGGAAGCCTAGCAGCGAGGCAAGTCTGGGCAAGGCTCGCCCAGGGCAGAGCAGCCTCGCGCCAGCAACTCTGCCAGATCGGGCCTCTGAGCAGAGCTGGAGCTCTGCCGTCCTGGAGGCGCACTCGGCTCCAGCCAAGTAGGGCTTGAGCCAAACGAGGCTGGGCTGCCTCTTCTTCCCTCGAGGAGGCTCGCCTCCCGCCAGCTGTTCACTCGGCTTCCAGGTGGGGGCGCTCTGCGCCTCCTGCAGGTCTTGGCTCAGGGGCTGCTTGCCCTGAGCTGGGGCTGTGCGCAGGAGCCCAGGCACGCAGGGGCAGGCCCCAACCAGCTGCACACGTCTCTGCTGGGGACGAGAGCGCTAGGGAAGCTACGTGTGTGAGGCAGCTGCTGGGCGCCCAGGGAGTCAGCCTCCGGGTGTGCGGGGCTGCAGACCCCAGCCAGGGGCCCTGGCAGCCTGGTGCACTCCGTGCGGCGCAGAGCCTGGGCGGCCAAGGAACCGCTGGAGGAGCCCTGCACTGGCCCTTCCCTTCCCTCGCACAGAGCTCTTCCTGCTGGAGCCCTTGGCAGTGTGCAAGCCACCGGCCCCTAAACCCTCCCCTAGGACGCCTGGGGCCTAGGTGCAAAGGCAAGGCAGGAGCAGAGCTGAGAACAGGAAGGCGCCAGTGGCGTCTCCCAGCCTCGCGCAGCCTGCTCCTTCCTGGGCAGGAAGCCTAGCAGCGAGGCAAGTCTGGGCAAGGCTCGCCCAGGGAGGAGCAGCCTCGCGCCAGCAACTCTGCCAGAACGGGTCTCTGAGCAGAGCTGGAGCTCTGCCGTCCTGGAGGCGCACTCGGCTCCAGCCAGGTAGGGCTTGAGCCAAACGAGGCTGGGCTGCCTCTTCTTCCCTCAAGGAGGCTCGCCTCCCCGCCAGCTGTTCACTCGGCTTCCAGGTGTGGGCGCTCTGCGCCTCCTGCAGGTCTTGGCTCAGGGGCTGCTTGCCCTGAGCTGGGGCAGTGCGCAGGAGCACAGGCACGCAGGGGTAGGCCCCAACCTGCTGCACACGTCTCTGCTGGGGAGGAGAGCTCTAGGGAAGCTACGTGTGTGAGGCTGATGCTGGGCGCCCAGGGAGTCAGCCTCCGGGTGTGCGGGGCTGAAGACCACAGCCAGGGACCTGGGAGCCTGGTGCACTCCGTGCCGAGCTAAGACTGGGCGGCCAAGCAACCGCTGGAGGAGCCCTGCACTAGCCCTTCACTTCCCTCGCACAGAGCTCTTCCTGCAGGAGCCCTTGGCAGTGTGCAAGCCACCGACCCCTAGGCCCTCCCCAAGGACGCCTGGGGCCTAGGTGCAAAGGCAAGGCAGGAGCGGAGCTGAGGCCAGGAAGGCGCCAGTGGCGTCTCCCAGCCTCGGGCAGCCTGCTCCTTCCTGGCAGGAACCCTAGCAGCGAGGCAAGTCTGGGCAAGGCTCGCTCATGGCAGAGCAGCCTCGCGCCAGCAACTCTGCCATATCGGGCCTCTGAGCAGAGCTGGAGCTCTGCCGTCCTGGAGGCGCACTCGGCTCCAGCGAAGCAGGGCTTGAGCCAAACGAGGCTGGGCTGCCTCTTCTTCCCTCGAGGAGGCTCGCCTCCCCGCCAGCTGTTCACTCGGCTTCCAGGAGGGGGCGCTCTGCGCCTCCTGCAGGTCTTGGCTCAGGGGCTGCTTGCCCTGAGCTGGGGCTGTGCGCGGGAGCCCAGGCACGCAGGGGCAGGCCCCAACCAGCTGCACACGTCTCTGCTGGGGAGGAGAGCGCTAGGGAAGCTACGTGTGTGAGGCTGATGCTGGGCGCCAAGGGAGTCAGCCTCCGGGTGTGCGGGGCTGCAGACCCCAGCCAGGGGCCCTGGGAGCCTCGTGCACTACGTGCAGCGCTGAGCCTGGGCGGCCAAGCAACCGCTGGAGGAGCCCTGCACTGGCCCTTCCCTTCCCTCGCACAGAGCTCTTCCTGCTGGAGCCCTTGGCAGTGTGCAAGCCCCCGGCCCCTAAGCCCTCCCCAAGGACGCCTGGGGCCTTGGTGCAAAGGCAAGGCAGGAGCGGAGCTGAGGCCAGGAAGGCGCCAGTGGCGTCTCCCAGCCTCGCGCAGCCTGCTCCTTCCTGGGCAGGAAGCCTAGCAGCGAGGTAAGTCTGGGCAAGGCTCGCCCAGTGCGAGCAGCCTCGCGCCAGCAACTCTGCCAGATCGGGTCTCTGAGCAGAGCTGGAGCTCTGCCGTCCTGTAGGCACACTCGGCTCCAGCCAAGTAGGGCTTGAGCCAAACGAGGCTGGGCTGCCTCTTCTTCCCTCGAGGAGGCTTGCCTCCCCGCCAGCTGTTCACTCGGCTTCCAGGTGGGGGCGATCTGCGCCTCCTGCTGGTCTTGGCTCAGGGGCTGCTTGCTCTGAGCTGGGGCTGTGGGCGGGAGCCCAGGCACGCAGGGGCAGGCCCCAACCAGCTGCACACGTCTTTGCTGGGGAGGAGAACGCTAGGGAAGCTACGTGTTTGAGGCAGCTGCTGGGCGCCCAATGAGTCAGCCTCCGGGTGTGCGGGGCTGGAGACCACAGCCAGGGGCCCTGGGAGCCTGGTGCACTCCGTGCGGCGCTGAGCCTGGGCGGCCAACAACCGCTGGAGGAGCCCTGCACTGGCCCTTCCCTTCCCATGCACAGAGCTCTTCCTGCTGGAGCCCTTGGCAGTGTGCAAGCCACCGGCCCCTAGGCCCTCCCCAAGGACGCCTGGGGCCTAGTTGCAAAGGCAAGGCAGGAGAGGAGCTGAGGCCAGGAAGGCGCCAGTGGCGTCTCCCAGCCTCGGGCAGCCTGCTCCTTCCTGGCAGGAACCCTAGCAGCGAGGCAAGTCTGGGCAAGGCTCGCCCAGGGCATAGCAGCTTCGCGCCAGCAACTATGCCAGATCAGGCCTCTGAGCAGAGCTGGAGCTCTGCCTTCCTGGAGGCGCACTCGGCTCCAGCCGAGTAGGGCTTGAGACAAACGAGGCTGGGCTGCCTCTTCTTCCCTCGAGGAGGCTCGCCTCCCCGATAGCTGTTCACTCGGTTTCCAGGTGGGGGCGCTCTGCGCCTCCTGCAGGTCTTGCTCAGGGGCTGCTTGCCTGAGCTGGGGCTGTGCGCAGGAGCCCAGGCACGCAGGGGCAGGCCCCAACCAGCTGCACACGTCTCTGCTGGGGAGGAGAGCGCTAGGGAAGCTACGTGTGTGAGGCAGCTGTTGGGCGCCCAGGGAGTCAGCCTCCGGGTGTGCGGGGCTGCAGACCCCAGCCAGGGGCCCTGGGAGCCTGGTGCACTCCGTGCGGCGCAGAGCCTGGGCGGCCAAGGAACCGCTGGAGGAGCCCTGCACTGGCCCTTCCCTTCCCTCGCACAGAGCTCTTCCTGCTGGAGCCCTTGGCAGTGTGCAAGCCACCGGCCCCTAAGCCTTCCCTGAGGACGACTGGGGCCTAGGTGCAAAGGCAAGGCAGGAGCGGAGCTGAGGCCAGGAAGGCGCCAGTGGCGTCTCCCAGCCTCGCGCAACCTGCTCCTTCCTGGGCAGGAAGCCTAGCAGCGAGGCAAGTCTGGGCAAGGCTCGCCCAGGGCAGAGCAGCCTCGCGCCAGCCACTCTGCCAGATCGGGCCTCTGAGCAGAGCTGGAGCTCTGCCGTCCTGGAGGCGCACTCGGCTCCAGCCAAGTAGGGCTTGAGCCAAACGAGGCTGGGCTGCCTCTTCTTCCCTCGAGGAGGCTCGCCTCCCCGCCAGCTGTTCACTCGGCTTCCAGGTGGGGGCGCTCTGCGCCTCCTGCAGGTCTTGGCTCAGGGGCTGCTTGCCCTGAGCTGGGGCTGTGGGCGGGAGCCCAGGCACGCAGGGGCAGGCCCCAACCAGCTGCACACGTCTCTGCTGGGGAGGAGAGCGCTAGGGAAGCTACGTGTGTGAGGCAGCTGCTGGGCGCCCAGGGAGTCAGCCTCCGGGTCTGCGGGGCTGCAGACCCCAGCCAGGGGCCCTGGGAGCCTGGTGCACTCCGTGCGGCGCAGAGCCTGGGCGGCCAAGGAACCGCTGGAGGAGCCCTGCACTGGCCCTTCCCTTCCCTCGCACAGAGCTCTTCCTGCTGGAGCCCTTGGCAGTGTGCAAGCCACCGGCCCCTAAACCCTCCCCTAGGACGCCTGGGGCCTAGGTGCAAAGGCAAGGCAGGAGCAGAACTGAGAACAGGAAGGCGCCAGTGGCGTCTCCCAGCCTCGCGCAGCCTGCTCCTTCCTGGGCAGGAAGCCTAGCAGCGAGGCAAGTCTGGGCAAGGCTCGCCCAGGGCAGAGCAGCCTCGCGCCAGCAACTCTGCCAGATCGGGCCTCTGAGCAGAGCTGGAGCTCTGCCGTCCTGGAGGCGCACTCGGCTCCAGCCAAGTAGGGCTTGAGCCAAACGAGGCTGGGCTGCCTCTTCTTCCCTCGAGGAGGCTCGCCTCCCCGCCAGCTGTTCACTCGGCTTCCAGGTGGGGGCGCTCTGCGCCTCCTGCAGGTCTTGGCTTAGGGGCTGCTTGCCCTGAGCTGGGGCTGTGCGCAGGAGCCCAGGCACGCAGGGGCAGGCCCCAACCAGCTGCACACGTCTCTGCTGGGGAGGAGAGCGCTAGGGAAGCTACGTGTGTGAGGCAGCTGCTGGGCGCCCAGGGAGTCAGCCTCCTGGTGTGCGGGGCTGCAGACCCCAGCCAGGGGCCCTGGGAGCCTGGGGCACTCCGTGCGGCTCTGAGTCTGGGCGGCCAAGCAACCTCTGGAGGAGCCCTGCACTAGCCCTTCCCTTCCCTCGCACAGAGCTCTTCCTGCTGGAGCCCTTGGCAGTGTGCAAGCCACCGGCCCCTAAGCCCTCCCCAAGGACGCCTGGGGCCTTGGTGCAAAGGCAAGGCAGGAGCGGAGCTGAGGCCAGGAAGGCGCCAGTGGCGTCTCCCAGCCTCGCGCAGCCTGCTCCTTCCTGGGCAGGAAGCCTAGCAGCGAGGTAAGTCTGGGCAAGGCTCGCCCAGTGCGAGCAGCCTCGCGCCAGCAACTCTGCCAGATCGGGTCTCTGAGCAGAGCTGGAGCTCTGCCGTCCTGTAGGCACACTCGGCTCCAGCCAAGTAGGGCTTGAGCCAAACGAGGCTGGGCTGCCTCTTCTTCCCTCGAGGAGGCTTGCCTCCCCGCCAGCTGTTCACTCGGCTTCCAGGTGGGGGCGATCTGCGCCTCCTGCTGGTCTTGGCTCAGGGGCTGCTTGCTCTGAGCTGGGGCTGTGGGCGGGAGCCCAGGCACGCAGGGGCAGGCCCCAACCAGCTGCACACGTCTTTGCTGGGGAGGAGAACGCTAGGGAAGCTACGTGTTTGAGGCAGCTGCTGGGCGCCCAATGAGTCAGCCTCCGGGTGTGCGGGGCTGGAGACCACAGCCAGGGGCCCTGGGAGCCTGGTGCACTCCGTGCGGCGCTGAGCCTGGGCGGCCAACAACCGCTGGAGGAGCCCTGCACTGGCCCTTCCCTTCCCATGCACAGAGCTCTTCCTGCTGGAGCCCTTGGCAGTGTGCAAGCCACCGGCCCCTAGGCCCTCCCCAAGGACGCCTGGGGCCTAGTTGCAAAGGCAAGGCAGGAGCGGAGCTGAGGCCAGGAAGGCGCCAGTGGCGTCTCCCAGCCTCGCGCAGCCTGCTCCTTCCTGGCAGGAACCCTAGCAGCGAGGCAAGTCTGGGCAAGGCTCGCTCATGGCAGAGCAGCCTCGCGCCAGCAACTCTGCCATATCGGGCCTCTGAGCAGAGCTGGAGCTCTGCCGTCCTGGAGGCGCACTCGGCTCCAGCGAAGCAGGGCTTGAGCCAAACGAGGCTGGGCTGCCTCTTCTTCCCTCGAGGAGGCTCGCCTCCCCGCCAGCTGTTCACTCGGCTTCCAGGAGGGGGCGCTCTGCGCCTCCTGCAGGTCTTGGCTCAGGGGCTGCTTGCCCTGAGCTGGGGCTGTGCGCGGGAGCCCAGGCACGCAGGGGCAGGCCCCAACCAGCTGCACAGGTCTCTGCTGGGGAGGAGAGCGCTAGGGAAGCTACGTGTGTGAGGCAGCTGCTGGGCGCCCAGGGAGTCAGCCTCCGGGTGTGCGGGGCTGCAGACCCCAGCCAGGGGCCCTGGGAGCCTGGTGCACTACGTGCAGCGCTGAGCCTGGGCGGCCAAGCAACCGCTGGAGGAGCCCTGCACTGGCCCTTCCCTTCCCTCGCACAGAGCTCTTCCTGCTGGAGCCCTTGGCAGTGTGCAAGCCCCCGGCCCCTAAGCCCTCCCCAAGGACGCCTGGGGCCTAGGTGCAAAGGCAAGGCAGGAGCGGAGCTGAGGCCATGAAGGCGCCAGTGGCGTCTCCCAGCCTCGCGCAGCCTGCTCCTTCCTGGGCAGGAAGCCTAGCAGCGAGGCAAGTCTGGGCAAGGCTCGCCCAGGGCAGAGCAGCTTCGCGCCAGGAACTATGCCAGATCAGGCCTCTGAGCAGAGCTGGAGCTCTGCCGTCCTGGAGGCGCACTCGGCTCCAGCCAAGTAGGGCTTGAGCCAAACGAGGCTGGGCTGCCTCTTCTTCCCTCGAGGACGCTCGCCTCCCCGCCAGCTGTTCACTCGGCTTCCAGGTGGGGGCACTCTGCGCCTCCTGCAGGTGTTGGCTCAGGGGCTGCTTGCCTTGAGCTGGGGCTGTGCGCAGGAGCCCAGGCACGCAGGGGCAGGCCCCAACCAGCTGCACACGTCTCTGCTGGGGAGGAGAGCGCTAGGGAAGCTACGTGTGTGAGGCAGCTGCTGGGCGCCCAGGGAGTCAGCCTCCGGGTGTGCGGGGCTGCAGACCCCAGCCAGGGGCCCTGGGAGCCTGGGGCACTCCGTGCGGCTCTGAGTCTGGGCTGCCAAGCAACCTCTGGAGGAGCCCTGCACTAGCCCTTCCCTTCCCTCGCACAGAGCTCTTCCTGCTGGAGCCCTTGGCAGTGTGCAAGCCACCGGCCCCTAAGCCCTCCCCAAGGACGCCTGGGGCCTTGGTGCAAAGGCAAGGCAGGAGCGGAGCTGAGGCCAGGAAGGCGCCAGTTGCGTCTCCCAGCCTCGCGAAGCATGCTCCTTCCTGGGCAGGAAGCCTAGCAGCGAGGCAAGTCTGGGCAAGGCTCGCCCAGGGCGAGCAGCCTCGCGCCAGCAACTCTGCCAGATCGGGCCTCTGAGCAGAGCTGGAGCTCTGCCGTCCTGGAGGCGCACTCGGCTCCAGCCAAGTAGGGCTTGAGCCAAACGAGGCTGGGCTGCCTCTTCTTCCCTCGAGGAGGCTCGCCTCCCTGCCAGCTATTCACTCGGCTTCCAGGTGGGGGCGATCTGCGCCTCCTGCTGGTCTTGGCTCAGGGGCTGCTTGCTCTGAGCTGGGGCTGTGGGCGGGAGCCCAGGCACGCAGGGGCAGGCCCCAACCAGCTGCACACGTCTTTGCTGGGGAGGAGAACGCTAGGGAAGCTACGTGTTTGAGGCAGCTGCTGGGCGCCCAATGAGTCAGCCTCCGGGTGTGCGGGGCTGGAGACCACAGCCAGGGGCCCTGGGAGACTGGTGCACTCCGTGCGGCGCTGAGCCTGGGCGCCCAACAACCGCTGGAGGAGCCCTGCACTGGCCCTTCCGTTCCCTTGCACAGAGCTCTTCCTGCTGGAGCCCATGGCAGTGTGCAAGCCACCGGCCCCTAAGCCCTCCCCAAGGACGCCTGGGGCCTAGGTGCAAAGGCAAGGCAGGAGCGGAGCTGAGGCCAGGAAGGCGCCAGTGGCGTCTCCCAGCCTCGCGCAGCCTGCTCCTTCCTGGGCAGGAAGCCTAGCAGCGAGGCAAGTCTGGGCAAGGCTCGCCCAGGGCAGAGCAGCCTCGCGCCAGCAACTCTGCCAGAACGGGCCTCTGAGCAGAGCTGGAGCTCTGCCGTCCTGGAGGCGCACTCGGCACCAGCCAAGTAGGGCTTGAGCCAAACGAGGCTGTGCTGCCTCTTCTTCCCTCGAGGAGGCTCGCCTCCCCGCCAGCTGTTCACTCGGCTTCCAGGTGGGGGCGCTCTGCGCCTCCTGCAGGTCTTGGCTCAGGGGCTGCTTGCCCTGAGCTGGGGCTGTGGATGGGAGCCCAGGCTCGCAGGGGCAGGCCCCAACCAGCTGCACACGTCTCTGCTGGGGAGGAGAGCGCTAGGGAAGCTACGTGTGTGAGGCAGCTGCTGGGCGCCCAGGGAGTCAGCCTCCGGGTGTGCGGGGCTGCAGACACCAGCCAGGGGACCTGGGAGCCTGGTGCACTCCTTGCGGCGCTGAGCCTGGGCGGCCAAGCAACCGCTGGAGGAGCCCTGCACTGGCCCTTCCCTTCCCTCGCACAGAGCTCTTCCTGCTGGAGCCCTTGGCAGTGTGCAAACCACCAGCCCCTAAGCCCTCCCCAAGGACGCCTGGGGCCTAGGTGCAAAGGCAAGGCAGGAGCAGAGCTGAGGCCAGGAAGGCGCCAGTGGCGTCTCCCAGCCTCGCGCAGCCTGCTCCTTCCTGGGCAGGAAGCCTAGCAGCGAGGGAAGTCTGGGCAATGTTCGCCCAGGGCAGAGCAGCCTCGCGCCAGCAACTCTGCCAGATCGGGCCTCTGAGCAGAGCTGGAGCTCTGCCGTCCTGGAGGCACACTCGTTCCAGCCAAGTAGGGCTTGAGCCAAACGAGGCTGGGCTGCCTCTTCTTCCCTCGAGGAGGCTCGCCTCCCCGCCAGCTGTTCACTCGGCTTCCAGGTGGGGGCGCTCTTCGCCCCCTGCAGGTCTTGGCTCAGGGGCTGCTTGCCCGGAGCTGGGGCTGTGCCCAGGAGCCCAGGCACGCAGGGGCAGGCCCCAACCAGCTGCACACGTCTCTGCTGGGGAGGAGAGCTCTAGGGAAGCTACGTGTGTGAGGAAGCTGCTGGGCGCCCAGGGAGTCAGCCTCCGGGTGTGCGGGGCTGCAGACCCCAGCCAGGGACCTGGGAGCCTGGTGCACTCCGTGCCGAGCTAAGACTGGGCGGCCAAGCAACCGCTGGAGGAGCCCTGCACTAGCCCTTCACTTCCCTCGCACAGAGCTCTTCCTGCTGGAGCCCTTGGCAGTGTGCAAGCCACCGGCCCCTAGGCCCTCCCCAAGGACGCCTGGGGCCTAGGTGCAAAGGCAAGGCAGGAGCGGAGCTGAGGCCAGGAAGGCGCCAGTGGCGTCTCCCAGCCTCGGGCAGCCTGCTCCTTCCTGGCAGGAACCCTAGCAGCGAGGCAAGTCTGGGCAAGGCTCGCCCAGGGCATAGCACCTTCGCGCCAGCAACTATGCCAGATCAGGCCTCTGAGCAGAGCTGGAGCTCTGCCGTCCTGGAGGCGCACTCGGCTCCAGCCGAGTAGGGCTTGAGACAAACGAGGCTGGGCTGCCTCTTCTTCCCTCGAGGAGGCTCGCCTCCCCGATAGCTGTTCACTCGGCTTCCAGGTGGGGGCGCTCTGCGCCTCCTGCAGGTCTTGGCTCAGGGGCTGCTTGCCTGAGCTGGGGCTGTGCGCAGGAGCCCAGGCACGCAGGGGCAGGCCCCAACCAGCTGCACACGTCTCTGCTGGGGAGGAGAGCGCTAGGGAAGCTACGTGTGTGAGGAAGCTGCTGGGCGCCCAGGGAGTCAGCCTCCGGGTGTGCGGGGCTGCAGACCCCAGCCAGGGGCCCTGGGAGCCTGGGGCACTCCGTGCGGGGCTGAGCCTGGGCGGCCAAGCAACCGCTGGAGGAGCACAGCACTGGCCCTTCCCTTCCCTTGCACAGAGCTCTTCCTGCTGGAGCCCTTGGCAGTGTGAAAGCCACGGGCCCCTAAGCCCTCCCCAAGGACGCCTGGGGCCTAGGTGCAAAGGCAAGGCAGGAGCGGAGCTGAGGCCAGGAAGGCGCCAGTGGCGTCTCCCAGCCTCGCGCAGCCTGCTCCTTCCTGGGCAGGAAGCCTAGCAGCGAGGCAAGTCTGGGCAAGGTTCGCCCAAGGAGGAGCAGCCTCGCGCCAGCAACTCTGCCAGAACGGGTCTCTGAGCAGAGCTGGAGCTCTGCCCTCCTGGAGGCGCACTCGGCTCCAGCCAGGTAGGGCTTGAGCCAAACGAGGCTGGGCTGCCTCTTCTTCCCTCGAGGAGGCTCGCCTCCCCGCCAGCTGTTCACTCGGCTTTCAGGTGGGGGCGCTCTGCGCCTCCTGCAGGTCTTGGCTCAGGGGCTGCTTGCCCTGAGCTGGGGCAGTGGGCAGGAGCACAGGCACGCAGGGGCAGGCCCCAACCAGCTGCACACGTCTCTGCTGGGGAGGAGAGCTCTAGGGAAGCTACGTGTGTGAGGCTGATGCTGGGCGCCCAGGGAGTCAGCCTCCGGGTGTGCGGGGCTGCAGACCCCAGCCAGGGGCCCTGGGAGCCTGGTGCACTCCGTGCAGCGCTGAGTCTGGGCGGCCAAGCAACCTCTGGAGGAGCCGTGCACTAGCCCTTCCCTTCCCTCGCACAGAGCTCTTCTTGTTGGAGCCCTTGGCAGTGTGCAAGCCACCGGCCCCTAAGCCCTCCCCAAGGACGCCTGGGGCCTAGGTGCAAAGGCAAGGCAGGAGCGGAGCTGAGGCCAGGAAGGCGCCAGTGGCGTCTCCCAGCCTCGCGCAGCCTGCTCCTTCCTGGGCAGGAAGCCTAGCAGCGAGGCAAGTCTGGGCAAGGCTCGCCCAGGGCAGAGAAGCCTCGCGCCAGCAACTCTGCCATATCGGGCCTCTGAGCAGGGCTGGAGCTCTGCCGTCCTGGAGGCGCACTCGGCTCCAGCGAAGCAGGGCTTGAGCCAAACGAGGCTGGGCTGCCTCTTCTTCCCTCAAGGAGGCTCGCCTCCCCGCCAGCTGTTCACTCGGCTTCCAGGAGGGGGCGCTCTGCGCCTCCTGCAGGTCTTGGCTCAGGGGCTGCTTGCCCTGAGCTGGGGCTGTGCGCGGGAGCCCAGGCACGCAGGGGCAGGCCCCAACCAGCTGCACACGTCTCTGCTGGGGAGGAGAGCGCTAGGGAAGCTACGTGTGTGAGGCTGATGCTGGGCGCCCAGGGAGTCAGCCTCCGGGTGTGCGGGGCTGCAGACCCCAGCCAGGGGCCCTGGGAGCCTGGTGCACTCCGTGCAGCGCTGAGCCTGGGCGGCCAAGCAACCGCTGGAGGAGCCCTGCACTGGCCCTTCCCTTCCCTCGCACAGAGCTCTTCCTGCTGGAGCCCTTGGCAGTGTGCAAGCCCCCGGCCCCTAAGCCCTCCCCAAGGACGCCTGGGGCCTAGGTGCAAAGGCAAGGCAGGAGCGGAGCTGAGGCCATGAAGGCGCCAGTGGCGTCTCCCAGCCTCGCGCAGCCTGCTCCTTCCTGGGCAGGAAGCCTAGCAGCGAGGCAAGTCTGGGCAAGGCTCGCCCAGGGCAGAGCAGCTTCGCGCCAGGAACTATGCCAGATCAGGCCTCTGAGCAGAGCTGGAGCTCTGCCGTCCTGGAGGCGCACTCGGCTCCAGCCAAGTAGGTCTTGAGCCAAACGAGGCTGGGCTGCCTCTTCTTCCCTCGAGGACGCTCGCCTCCCCGCCAGCTGTTCACTCGGCTTCCAGGTGGGGGCACTCTGCGCCTCCTGCAGGTGTTGGCTCAGGGGCTGCTTGCCTTGAGCTGGGGGTGTGCGCAGGAGCCCAGGCACGCAGGGGCAGGCCCCAACCAGCTGCACACGTCTCTGCTGGGGAGGAGAGCGCTAGGGAAGCTACGTGCGTGAGGCAGCTGCTGGGCGCCCAGGGAGTCAGCCTCCGGGTGTGCGGGGCTGCAGACCCCAGCCAGGGGCGCTGGGAGCCTAGGGCACTCCGTGTGGGGCTGAGCCTGGGCGGCCAAGCAACCGCTGGAGGAGCACTGCACTGGCCCTTCCCTTCCCTCACACAGATCTCTTCTTGCTGGAGCCCTTGGCAGTGTGCAAGCCACCGGCCCCTAAGCCCTCCCCAAGGACGCCTGGGGCCTAGGTGCAAAGGCAAGGCAGGAGCGGAGCTGAGGCCAGGAAGGCGCCAGTGGCGTCTCCCAGCCTCGCGCAGCCTGCTCCTTCCTGGGCAGGAAGCCTTGCAGCGAGGCAAGTCTGGGCAAGGCTCGCCCAGGGCAGAGCAGCCTCGCGCCAGCAACTCTACCAGAACGGGCCTCTGAGCAGAGCTGGAGCTCTGCCGTCCTGGAGGCGCACTCGGCTCCAGCCAAGTAGGGCTTGAGCCAAACGAGGCTGGGCTGCCTCTTCTTCCCTCGAGGAGGCTCGCCTCCCCGCCAGCTGTTCACTCGGCTTCCAGGTGGGGGCGCTCTGCGCCTCCTGTAGGTCTTGGCTCAGGGGCTGCTTGCTCTGAGCTGCGCCTGTGGGCGGGAGCCCAGGCACGCAGGGGCAGGCCCCAACCAGCTGCACACGTCTCTGCTGGGGAGGAGAGCGCTAGGGAAGCTACGTGTGTGAGGCAGCTGCTGGGCGCCCAGGGAGTCAGCCTCCGGGTGTGCGGGGCTGCAGACCCCAGCCAGGGGCCCTGGGAGCCTGATGCACTCCGCGCGGCGCTGAGTCTGGGCAGCCAAGCAACCTCTGGAGGAGCCCTGCACTAGCCCTTCCCTTCCCTCGCACAGAGCTCTTCCTGCTGGAGCCCTTGGCAGTGTGCAATCCACCGGCCCCTAAGCCCTCCCCAAGGACGCCTGGGGCCTAGGTGCAAAGGCAAGGCAGGAGCGGAGCTGAGGCCAGGAAGGCGCCAGTGGCGTCTCCCAGCCTCGCGCAGCCTGCTCCTTCCTGGGCAGGAAGCCTAGCAGCGAGGCAAGTCTGGGCAAGGCTCGCCCAGGGAGGAGCAGCCTCGCGCCAGCCACTCTGCCAGAACGGGTCTCTGAGCAGAGCTGGAGCTCTGCCGTCCTGGAGGCGCACTCGGCTCCAGCCAGGTAGGGCTTGAGCCAAACAAGGCTGGGCTGCCTCTTCTTCCCTCGAGGAGGCTCGCCTCCCCGCCAGCTGTTCACTCGGCTTCCAGGTGGGGGCGCTCTGCGCCTCCTGCAGGTCTTGGCTCAGGGGCTGCTTGCTCTGAGCTGGGGCTGTGGGCGGGAGCCCAGGCACGCAGGGGCAGGCCCCAACCAGCTGCACACGTCTCTGCTGGGGAGGAGAGCGCTAGGGAAGCTACGTGTGTGAGGCAGCTGCTGGGCGCCCAGGGAGTCAACCTCCGGGTGTGCGGGGCTGCAGACCCCAGCCAGAGGCCCTGGGAGCCTGGGGCACTCCGTGCGGCGCTGAGCCTGGGCTGCCAAGCAACCGCTGGAGGAGCCCTGCAGTGGCCCTTCCCTTCCCTCGCCCAGAGCTCTTCCTGCTGGAGCCCTTGGCAGTGTGCAAGCCCCCGGCCCCTAAGCCCTCCCCAAGGACGCCTGGGGCCTAGGTGCAAAGGCAAGGCAGGAGCGGAGCTGAGGCCAGGAAGGCGCCAGTGGCGTTTCCCAGCCTCGCGAAGCCTGCTCCTTCCTGGGCAGGAAGCCTAGCAGCGAGGCAAGTCTGGGCAAGGCTCGCCCAGGGAGGAGCAGCCTCGCGCCAGCAACTCTGCCAGAACGGGTCTCTGAGCAGAGCTGGAGCTCTGCCGTCCTGGAGGCGCACTCGGCTCCAGCCAGGTAGGGCTTGAGCCAAACGAGGCTGGGCTGCCTCTTCTTCCCTCAAGGAGGCTCGCCTCCCCGCCAGCTCTTCACTCGGCTTCCAGGTGTGGGCGCTCTGCGCCTCCTGCAGGTCTTGGCTCAGGGGCTGCTTGCCCTGAGCTGGGGCAGTGCGCAGGAGCACAGGCACGCAGGGGCAGGCCCCAACCAGCTGCACACGTCTCTGCTGGGGAGGAGAGCGCTAGGGAAGCTACGTGTGTGAGGCAGCTGCTGGGCGCCCAGGGAGTCAGCCTCCGGGTGTGCGGGGCTGCAGACCCAAGCCAGGGGCCCTGGGAGCCTGGTGCACCCCGTGCGGCGCTGAGCCTGGGGGGCCAAGCAACCGCTGGAGGAGCCCTGCACTGGCCCTTCCCTTCCCTCGCACAGAGCTCTTCCTGCTGGAGCCGTTGGCAGTGTCCAAGCCACCGGCCGATAAGCCCTCTCCAAGGACGCCTGGGGGCTAGGTGCAAAGGCAAGGCAGGAGAGGAGCTGAGGCCAGGAAGGCGCCAGTGGGGTCTCCCAGCCACGCGCAGCCTGCTCCTTCCTGGGCAGGAAGCCTAGCAGCGAGGCAAGTCTGGGCATGACTCGCCCAGGGAAGAGTAGCCTCGCGCCAGCAACTCTGCCAGAATGGGCTTCTGAGCAGAGCTGGAGCTCTGCCGTCCTGGAGGCGCACTCGGCTCCAGCCAAGTAGGGCTTGAGCCAAACGAGGCTGGGCTGCCTCTTCTTCCCTCGAGGAGGCTCGCCTCCCCGCCAGCTGTTCACTCGGCTTCCAGGTGGGGGTGCTCTGCGCCTCCTGCAGGTCTTGGCTCAGGGGCTGCTTGCCCTGAGCTGGGGCTGTGGACGGGACCCCAGGCACGCAGGGGCAGGCCCCAACCAGCTGCACACGTCTCTGCTGGGGAGGAGAGCGCTAGGGAAGCTACGTGTGTGAGGGAGCTGCTGGGCGCCCAGGGAGTCAGCCTCCTGGTGTGCGGGGCTGCAGACCCCAGCCAGTGGCCCTGGGAGCCTGGTGCAGTCGGTGCGGCGCTGAGCCTGGGCGGCCAAGCAACCGCTGGAGGAGCCCTGCACTGGCCCTTCCCTTCCCTCGCACAGAGCTCTTCCTGCTGGAGCTCTTGGCAGTGTGCAAGCCACCGGCCCCTAAGCCCTCCCCAAGGACGCCTTTGGCCTAGATGCAAAGGCAAGGCAGGAGTGGAGCTGAGGCCAGGAAAGCGCCAGATTCGTCTCCCAGCATCGCGTAGCTTGCTCCTTCCTGGGCAGGAAGCGTAGCAGCGAGGCAAGTCTGCGCAAGGCTCGCCCAGGGCAGAGCAGCCTCGCGCCAGCAACTCTGCCTGAGCGGGCCTCTGAGCAGAGATGGAGCTCTGCCGTCCTGGAGGCGCACTCGGCTCCAGCCAAGTAGGGCTTGAGCCAAACGAGGCTGGGCTGCCTCTTCTTCCCTCGAGGAGGCTCGCCTCCCCGCCAGCTGTTCACTCGGCTTCCAGGTGGGGGCGCTCTGCGCCTCCTGCGGGTCTTGGCTCAGGGGCTGCTTGCCCTGAGCTGGGGCTGTGGGCGGGAGCTCAGGCACCCAGGGGCAGGCCCCAACCCCCTGCACACGTCTCTGCTGGGGAGGAGAGCGCTAGGGAAGCTACGTGTGTGAGGCAGCTGCTGGGCCCCCAGGGAGTCAGCCTCCGGGTGTGCGGGGCTGCAGACCCCAGCCAGGGTCCCTGGGAGCCTGGTGCACTCCGTGCGGCGCTGAGTCGGGGCGACCAAGCAACCGCTGGAGGAGCCCTGCGCTAGCCCATCCCTTCCCTCGCACAGAGCTCTTCCTACTGGAGCTCTTGGCAGTGTGCAAGCCACCGGCCCCTAAGCCCTCCCCAAGGACGCCTGGGGCCTAGGTGCAAAGGCAAGGCAGGAGCGGAGCTGAGGCCAGGAAGGCGCCAGTGGCGTCTCCCAGCCTCGCGCAGCCTGCTCCTTCCTGGGCAGGAAGCCTAGCAGCGAGGCAAGTCTGGGCAAGGCTCGCCCAGGGCAGAGCAGCCTCGCGCCAGCAACTCTGCCAGAACGGGCCTCTCAGCAGAGCTGGAACTCTGCCGTCCTGGAGGCGCACTCGGCTCCAGCCAGGTAGGGCTTGAGCCAAACGAGGCTGGGCTGCCTCTTCTTCCCTCAAGGAGGCTCGCCTCCCCGCCAGCTGTTCACTCGGCTTCCAGGTGTGGGCGCTCTGCGCCTCCTGCAGGTCTTGGCTCAGGGGCTGCTTGCCCTGAGCTGGGGCAGTGCGCAGGAGCACAGGCACGCAGGGGTAGGCCCCAACCAGCTGCACACGTCTCTGCTGGGGAGGAGAGCTCTAGGGAAGCTACGTGTGTGAGGCTGATGCTGGGGCCCAGGGAGTCAGCCTCCGGGTGTGCGGGGCTGGAGACCACAGCCAGGGACCTGGGAGCCTGGTGCACTCCGTGCCGAGCTAAGACTGGGCGGCCAAGCAACCGCTGGAGGAGCCCTGCACTAGCCCTTCACTTCCCTCGCACAGAGCTCTTCCTGCTGGAGCCCTTGGCAGTGTGCAAGCCACCGGCCCCTAGGCCCTCCCCAAGGACGCCTGGGGCCTAGGTGCAAAGGCAAGGCAGGAGCGGAGCTGAGGCCAGGAAGGCGCCAGTGGCGTCTCCCAGCCTCGGGCAGCCTGCTCCTTCCTGGCAGGAACCCTAGCAGCGAGGCAAGTCTGGGCAAGGCTCGCTCATGGCAGAGCAGCCTCGCGCCAGCAACTCTGCCATATCGGGCCTCTGAGCAGAGCTGGAGCTCTGCCGTCCTGGAGGCGCACTCGGCTCCAGCGAAGCAGGGCTTGAGCCAAACGAGGCTGGGCTGCCTCTTCTTCCCTCGAGGAGGCTCGCCTCCCCGCCAGCTGTTCACTCGGCTTCCAGGAGGGGGCGCTCTGCGCCTCCTGCAGGTCTTGGCTCAGGGGCTGCTTGCCCTGAGCTGGGGCTGTGCGCGGGAGCCCAGGCACGCAGGGGCAGGCCCCAACCAGCTGCACACGTCTCTGCTGGGGAGGAGAGCGCTAGGGAAGCTACGTGTGTGAGGCTGATGCTGGGCGCCCAGGGAGTCAGCCTCCGGGTGTGCGGGGCTGCAGACCCCAGCCAGGGGCCCTGGGAGCCTGGTGCACTCCGTGCAGCGCTGAGTCTGGGCGGCCAAGCAACCTCTGGAGGAGCCGTGCACTAGCCCTTCCCTTCCCTCGCACAGAGCTCTTCTTGTTGGAGCCCTTGGCAGTGTGCAAGCCACCGGCCCCTAAGCCCTCCCCAAGGACGCCTGGGGCCTAGGTACAAAGGCAAGGCAGGAGCGGAGCTGAGGCCAGGAAGGCGCCAGTGGCGTCTCCCAGCCTCGCGCAGCCTGCTCCTTCCTGGGCAGGAAGCCTAGCAGCGAGGCAAGTCTGGGCAAGGCTCGCTCATGGCAGAGCAGCCTCGCGCCAGCAACTCTGCCATATCGGGCCTCTGAGCAGAGCTGGAGCTCTGCCGTCCTGGAGGCGCACTCGGCTCCAGCCAAGCAGGGCTTGAGCCAAACGAGGCTGGGCTGCCTCTTCTTCCCTCGAGGAGGCTCGCCTCCCCGCCAGCTGTTCACTCGGCTTCCAGGAGGGGGCGCTCTGCGCCTCCTGCAGGTCTTGGCTCAGGGGCTGCTTGCCTTGAGCTGGGGCTGTGCGCGGGAACCCAGGAACGCAGGGGCAGGCCCCAACCAGCTGCACACGTCTCTGCTGGGGAGGAGAGCGCTAGGGAAACTACGTGTGTGAGGCAGCTGCTGGGAGCCCAGGGAGTCAGCCTCCGGGTGTGCGGGGCTGCAGACCCCAGCCAGGGGCCCTGGGAGCCTGGGGCACTCCGTGCGGGGCTGAGCCTGGGCGGCCAAGCAACCGCTGGAGGAGCACTGCACTGGCCCTTCCCTTCCCTCGCACAGAGCTCTTCTTGCTGGAGCCCTTGGCAGTGTGAAAGCCACCGGCCCCTAAGCCCTCCCCAAGGACGCCTGGGGCCTAGGTGCAAAGGCAAGGCAGGAGCGGAGCTGAGGCCAGGAAGGCGCCAGTGGCGTCTCCCAGCCTCGCGCAGCCTGCTCCTTCCTGGGCAGGAAGCATAGCAGCGAGGCAAGTCTGGGCAAGGCTCGCCCAGGGCAGAGCAGCCTCGTGCCAGCAACTCTGCCAGATCGGGCCTCTGAGCAGAGCTGGAGCTCTGCCGTCCTGGAGGCGCACTCGGCTCCAGCCAAGTAGGGCTTGAGCCAAACGAGGCTGGGCTGCCTCTTCTACCCTCGAGGAGGCTCGCCTCCCCGCCAGCTGTTCACTCGGCTTCCAGGTGGGGGCGCTCTGCGCCTCCTGCAGGTCTTGGCTCAGGGGCTGCTTGCTCTGAGCTGGGGCTGTGGGCGGGAGCCCAGGCACGCAGGGGCAGGCCCCAACCAGCTGCACACGTCTCTGCTGGGGAGGAGAGCGCTAGGGAAGCTACGTGTGTGAGGCAGCTGCTGGGCGCCCAGGGAGTCAACCTCCGGGTGTGCGGGGCTGCAGACCCCAGTCAGGGGCCCTGGGAGCCTGGGGCACTCCGTGCGGCGCTGAGCCTGGGCTGCCAAGCAACCGCTGGAGGAGCCCTGCAGTGGCCCTTCCCTTCCCTCGCCCAGAGCTCTTCCTGCTGGAGCCCTTGGCAGTGTGCAAGCCCCCGGCCCCTAAGCCCTCCCCAAGGACGCCTGGGGCCTAGGTGCAAAGGCAAGGCAGGAGCGGAGCTGAGGCCAGGAAGGCGCCAGTGGCGTCTCCCAGCCTCGCGAAGCCTGCTCCTTCCTGGGCAGGAAGCCTAGCAGCGAGGCAAGTCTGGGCAAGGCTCGCCCAGGGAGGAGCAGCCTCGCGCCAGCAACTCTGCCAGAACGGGTCTCTGAGCAGAGCTGGAGCTCTGCCGTCCTGGAGGCGCACTCGGCTCCAGCCAGGTAGGGCTTGAGCCAAACGAGGCTGGGCTGCCTCTTCTTCCCTCAAGGAGGCTCGCCTCCCCGCCAGCTCTTCACTCGGCTTCCAGGTGTGGGCGCTCTGCACCTCCTGCAGGTCTTGGCTCAGGGGCTGCTTGCCCTGAGCTGGGGCAGTGCGCAGGAGCACAGGCACGCAGGGGCAGGCCCCAACCAGCTGCACACGTCTCTGCTGGGGAGGAGAGCGCTAGGGAAGCTACGTGTGTGAGGCAGATGCTGGGCGCCCAGGGAGTCAGCCTCCGGGTGTGCGGGGCTGCAGACCCAAGCCAGGGGCCCTGGGAGCCTGGTGCACCCCGTGCGGCGCTGAGCCTGGTGGGCCAAGCAACCGCTGGAGGAGCCCTGCACTGGCCCTTCCCTTCCCTCGCGCAGAGCTCTTCCTGCTGGAGCCGTTGGCAGTGTCCAAG
Organism: Ovis canadensis; assembly: GCF_042477335.2. Taxonomy (NCBI): domain Eukaryota; kingdom Metazoa; phylum Chordata; class Mammalia; order Artiodactyla; family Bovidae; genus Ovis; species Ovis canadensis. Next base: position 713,010 of record NC_091262.1, on the reverse strand, counting down.
CCACCGGCCGATAAGCCCTCTCCAAGGACGCCTGGGGGCTAGGTGCAAAGGCAAGGCAGGAGAGGAGCTGAGGCCAGGAAGGCGCCAGTGGGGTCTCCCAGCCACGCGCAGCCTGCTCCTTCCTGGGCAGGAAGCCTAGCAGCGAGGCAAGTCTGGGCATGACTCGCCCAGGGAAGAGTAGCCTCGCGCCAGCAACTCTGCCAGAATGGGCTTCTGAGCAGAGCTGGAGCTCTGCCGTCCTGGAGGCGCACTCGGCTCCAGCCAAGTAGGGCTTGAGCCAAACGAGGCTGGGCTGCCTCTTCTTCCCTCGAGGAGGCTCGCCTCCCCGCCAGCTGTTCACTCGGCTTCCAGGTGGGGGTGCTCTGCGCCTCCTGCAGGTCTTGGCTCAGGGGGTGCTTGCCCTGAGCTGGGGCTGTGGACGGGACCCCAGGCACGCAGGGGCAGGCCCCAACCAGCTGCACACGTCTCTGCTGGGGAGGAGAGCGCTAGGGAAGCTACGTGTGTGAGGGAGCTGCTGGGCGCCCAGGGAGTCAGCCTCCGGGTGTGCGGGGCTGCAGACCCCAGCCAGTGGCCCTGGGAGCCTGGTGCACTCCGTGCGGCGCTGAGCCTGGGCGGCCAAGCAACCGCTGGAGGAGCCCTGCACTGGCCCTTCCCTTCCCTCGCACAGAGCTCTTCCTGCTGGAGCCCTTGGCAGTGTGCAAGCAACCGGCCCCTAAGCCCTCCCCAAGGACGCCTGGGGCCTAGGTGCAAAGACAAGGCAGGAGCGGAGCTGAGGCCAGGAAGGCGCCAGTGGCGTCTCCCAGCCTCGCGCAGCCTGCTCCTTCCTTGGCAGGAAGCCTAGCAGCGAGGCAAGTCTGGGCAAAGCTCGCCCAGGGCAGAGCAGCCTCGCGCCAGCAAATCTGCCAGAACGGGCCTCTGAGCAGAGCTGGAGCTCTGCCGTCCTGGAGGCGCACTCGGATCCAGCCAAGTAGGGCTTGAGCCAAACGAGGCTGGGCTGCCTCTTCTTCCCTCGAGGAGGCTCGCCTCCCCGCCAGCTGTTCACTCGGCTTCCAGGTGGGGGCGCTCTGCGCCTCCTGCAGGTCTTGGCTCAGGGGCTGCTTGCCCTGAGCTGGGGCTGTGGGCGGGAGCCCAGGCACGCAGGGGCAGGCCCCAACCAGCTGCACACGTCTCTGCTGGGGAGGAGAGCGCTAGGGAAGCTACGTGTGTGAGGCAGCTGCTGGGCGCCCAGGGAGTCAGCCTCCGGGTGTGCGGGGCTGCAGACCCCAGCCAGGGGCCCTGGGAGCCTGGTGCAGTCGGTGCGGCGCTGAGCCTGGGCGGCCAAGCAACCGCTGGAGGAGCCCTGCACTGGCCCTTCCCTTCCCTCGCACAGAGCTCTTCCTGCTGGAACTCTTGGCAGTGTGCAAGCCACCGGCCCCTAAGCCCTCCCCAAGGACGCCTTTGGCCTAGATGCAAAGGCAAGGCAGGAGTGGAGCTGAGGCCAGGAAGGCGCCAGATTCGTCTCCCAGCATCGCGTAGCTTGCTCCTTCCTGGGCAGGAAGCGTAGCAGCGAGGCAAGTCTGGGCAAGGCTCGCCCAGGGCAGAGCAGCCTCGCGCCAGCAACTCTGCCTGAGCGGGCCTCTGAGCAGAGATGGAGCTCTGCCGTCCTGGAGGCGCACTCGGCTCCAGCCAAGTAGGGCTTGAGCCAAACGAGGCTGGGCTGCCTCTTCTTCCCTCGAGGAGGCTCGCCTCCCCGCCAGCTGTTCACTCGGCTTCCAGGTGGGGGCGCTCTGCGCCTCCTGCGGGTCTTGGCTCAGGGGCTGCTTGCCCTGAGCTGGGGCTGTGGGCGGGAGCTCAGGCACCCAGGGGCAGGCCCCAACCCCCTGCACACGTCTCTGCTGGGGAGGAGAGCGCTAGGGAAGCTACGTGTGTGAGGCAGCTGCTGGGCCCCCAGGGAGTCAGCCTCCGGGTGTGCGGGGCTGCAGACCCCAGCCAGGGTCCCTGGGAGCCTGGTGCACTCCGTGCGGCGCTGAGTCGGGGCGACCAAGCAACCGCTGGAGGAGCCCTGCGCTAGCCCATCCCTTCCCTCGCACAGAGCTCTTCCTACTGGAGCCATTGGCAGTGTGCAAGCCACCGGCCCCTAAGCCCTCCCCAAGGACGCCTGGGGCCTAGGTGCAAAGGCAAGGCAGGAGCGGAGCTGAGGCCAGGAAGGCGCCAGTGGCGTCTCCCAGCCTCGCGCAGCCTGCTCCTTCCTGGGCAGGAAGCCTAGCAGCGAGGCAAGTCTGGGCAAGGCTCGCCCAGGGCAGAGCAGCCTCGCGCCAGCAACTCTGCCAGAACGGGCCTCTCAGCAGAGCTGGAACTCTGCCGTCCTGGAGGCGCACTCGGCTCCAGCCAGGTAGGGCTTGAGCCAAACGAGGCTGGGCTCCCTCTTCTTCCCTCAAGGTGGCTCGCCTCCCCGCCAGCTGTTCACTCGGCTTCCAGGTGTGGGCGCTCTGCGCCTCCTGCAGGTCTTGGCTCAGGGGCTGCTTGCCCTGAGCTGGGGCAGTGCGCAGGAGCACAGGCACGCAGGGGTAGGCCCCAACCAGCTGCACACGTCTCTGCTGGGGAGGAGAGCTCTAGGGAAGCTACGTGTGTGAGGCTGATGCTGGGGCCCAGGGAGTCAGCCTCCGGGTGTGCGGGGCTGGAGACCACAGCCAGGGACCTGGGAGCCTGGTGCACTCCGTGCCGAGCTAAGACTGGGCGGCCAAGCAACCGCTGGAGGAGCCCTGCACTAGCCCTTCACTTCCCTCGCACAGAGCTCTTCCTGCTGGAGCCCTTGGCAGTGTGCAAGCCACCGGCCCCTAGGCCCTCCCCAAGGACGCCTGGGGCCTAGGTGCAAAGACAAGGCAGGAGCGGAGCTGAGGCCAGGAAGGCGCCAGTGGCGTCTCCCAGCCTCGGGCAGCCTGCTCCTTCCTGGCAGGAACCCTAGCAGCGAGGCAAGTCTGGGCAAGGCTCGCTCATGGCAGAGCAGCCTCGCGCCAGCAACTCTGCCATATCGGACCTCTGAGCAGAGCTGGAGCTCTGCCGTCCTGGAGGCGCACTCGGCTCCAGCGAAGCAGGGCTTGAGCCAAACGAGGCTGGGCTGCCTCTTCTTCCCTCGAGGAGGCTCGCCTCCCCGCCAGCTGTTCACTCGGCTTCCAGGAGGGGATGCTCTGCGCCTCCTGCAGGTCTTGGCTCAGGGGCTGCTTGCCCTGAGCTGGGGCTGTGCGCGGGAGCCCAGGCACGCAGGGGCAGGCCCCAACCAGCTGCACACGTCTCTGCTGGGGAGGAGAGCGCTAGGGAAGCTACGTGTGTGAGGCTGATGCTGGGCGCCCAGGGAGTCAGCCTCCGGGTGTGCGGGGCTGCAGACCCCAGCCAGGGGCCCTGGGAGCCTGGTGCACTACGTGCAGCGCTGAGCCTGGGCGGCCAAGCAACCGCTGGAGGAGCCCTGCACTGGCCCTTCCCTTCCCTCGCACAGAGCTCTTCCTGCTGGAGCCCTTGGCAGTGTGCAAGCCCCCGGCCCCTAAGCCCTCCCCAAGGACGCCTGGGGCCTAGGTGCAAAGGCAAGGCAGGAGCGGAGCTGAGGCCATGAAGGCGCCAGTGGCGTCTCCCAGCCTCGCGCAGCCTGCTCCTTCCTGGGCAGGAAGCCTAGCAGCGAGGCAAGTCTGGGCAAGGCTCGCCCAGGGCAGAGCAGCTTCGCGCCAGGAACTATGCCAGATCAGGCCTCTGAGCAGAGCTGGAGCTCTGCCGTCCTGGAGGCGCACTCGGCTCCAGCCAAGTAGGGCTTGAGCCAAACGAGGCTGGGCTGCCTCTTCTTCCCTCGAGGACGCTCGCCTCCCCGCCAGCTGTTCACTCGGCTTCCAGGTGGGGGCACTCTGCGCCTCCTGCAGGTGTTGGCTCAGGGGCTGCTTGCCTTGAGCTGGGGCTGTGCGCAGGAGCCCAGGCACGCAGGGGCAGGCCCCAACCAGCTGCACACGTCTCTGCTGGGGAGGAGAGCGCTAGGGAAGCTACGTGCGTGAGGCAGCTGCTGGGCTCCCAGGGAGTCAGCCTCCGGGTGTGCGGGGCTGCAGACCCCAGCCAGGGGCCCTGGGAGCCTAGGGCACTCCGTGCGGGGCTGAGCCTGGGCGGCCAAGCAACCGCTGGAGGAGCACTGCACTGGCCCTTCCCTTCCCTCCCACAGAGCTCTTCTTGCTGGAGCCCTTGGCAGTGTGCAAGCCACCGGCCCCTAAGCCCTCCCCAAGGACGCCTGGGGCCTAGGTGCAAAGGCAAGGCAGGAGCGGAGCTGAGGCCAGGAAGGCGCCAGTGGCGTCTCCCAGCCTCGCGCAGCCTGCTCCTTCCTGGGCAGGAAGCCTTGCAGCGAGGCAATTCTGGGCAAGGCTCGCCCAGGGCAGAGCAGCCTCGCGCCAGGAACTCTACCAGAACGGGCCTCTGAGCAGAGCTGGAGCTCTGCCGTCCTGGAGGCGCACTCGGCTCCAGCCAGGTAGGGCTTGAGCCAAACGAGGCTGGGCTGCCTCTTCTTCCCTCGAGGAGGCTCGCCTCCCCGCCAGCTGTTCACTCGGCTTCCAGGTGGGGGCCCTCTGCGCCTCCTGTAGGTCTTGGCTCAGGGGCTGCTTGCTCTGAGCTGCGCCTGTGGGCGGGAGCCCAGGCACGCAGGGGCAGGCCCCAACCAGCTGCACACGTCTCTGCTGGGGAGGAGAGCGCTAGGGAAGCTACGTGTGTGAGGCAGCTGCTGGGCGCCCAGGGAGTCAGCCTCCGGGTGTGCGGGGCTGCAGACCCCAGCCAGGGACCTGGGAGCCTGGTGCACTCCGTGCCGAGCTAAGACTGGGCGGCCAAGCAACCGCTGGAGGAGCCCTGCACTAGCCCTTCACTTCCCTCGCACAGAGCTCTTCCTGCTGGAGCCCTTGGCAGTGTGCAAGCCACCGGCCCCTAAGCCCTCCCCAAGGACGCCTGGGGCCTAGGTGCAAAGGCAAGGCAGGAGCGGAGCTGAGGCCAGGAAGGCGCCAGTGGCGTCTCCCAGCCTCGGGCAGCCTACTCCTTCCTGGCAGGAACCCTAGCAGCGAGGCAAGTCTGGGCAAGGCTCGCCCAGGGCATAGCAGCTTCGCGCCAGCAACTATGCCAGATCAGGCCTCTGAGCAGAGCTGGAGCTCTGCCGTCCTGGAGGCGCATTCGGCTCCAGCCGAGTAGGGCTTGAGACAAACGAGGCTGGGCTGCCTCTTCTTCCCTCGAGGAGGCTCGCCTCCCCGATAGCTGTTCACTCGGCTTCCAGGTGGGGGCGCTCTGCGCCTCCTGCAGGTCTTGGCTCAGGGGCTGCTTCCCTGAGCTGGGGCTGTGCGCAGGAGCCCAGGCACGCAGGGGCAGGCCCCAACCAGCTGCACACGTCTCTGCTGGGGAGGAGAGCTCTAGGGAAGCTACGTGTGTGAGGCAGCTGCTGGGCGCCCAGGGAGTCAGCCTCCGGGTGTGCGGGGCTGCAGACCCCAGCCAGGGGCCCTGGGAGCCTGGGGCACTCCGTGCGGCCCTGAGCCTGGGCGGCCAAGCAACCGCTGGAGGAGCACAGCACTGGCCCTTCCCTTCCCTCGCACAGAGCTCTTCCTGCTGGAGCCCTTGGCAGTGTGAAAGCCACGGGCGCCTAAGCCCTCCCCAAGGACGCCTGGGGCCTAGGTGCAAAGGCAAGGCAGGAGCGGAGCTGAGGCCAGGAAGGCGCCAGTGGCGTCTCCCAGCCTCGCGCAGCCTGCTCCTTTCTGGGCAGGAAGCCTAGCAGCGAGGCAAGTCTGGGCAAGGTTCGCCCAAGGAGGAGCAGCCTCGCGCCAGCAACTCTGCCAGAACGGGTCTCTGAGCAGAGCTGGAGCTCTGCGGTCCTGGAGGCGCACTCGGCTCCAGCCAGGTAGGGCTTGAGCCAAACGAGGCTGGGCTGCCTCTTCTTCCCTCGAGGAGGCTCGCCTCCCCGCCAGCTGTTCACTCGGGTTTCAGGTGGGGGCGCTCTGCGCCTCCTGCAGGTCTTGGCTCAGGGGCTGCTTGCCTGAGCTGGGGCAGTGCGCAGGAGCACAGGCACGCAGGGGCAGGCCCCAACCAGCTGCACACGTCTCTGCTGGGGAGGAGAGCTCTAGGGAAGCTACGTGTGTGAGGCTGATGCTGGGCGCCCAGGGAGTCAGCCTCCGGGTGTGCGGGGCTGCAGACCCCAGCCAGGGGCCCTGGGAGCCTAGGGCACTCCGTGTGGGGCTGAGCCTGGGCGGCCAAGCAACCGCTGGAGGAGCACTGCACTGGCCCTTCCCTTCCCTCACACAGAGCTCTTCTTGCTGGAGCCCTTGGCAGTGTGCAAGCCACCGGCCCCTTAGCCCTCCCCAAGGACGCCTGGGGCCTAGGTGCAAAGGCAAGGCAGGAGCGGAGCTGAGGCCAGGAAGGCGCCAGTGGCGTCTCCCAGCCTCGCGCAGCCTGCTCCTTCCTGGGCAGGAAGCCTTGCAGCGAGGCAAGTCTGGGCAAGGCTCGCCCAGGGCAGAGCAGCCTCGCGCCAGCAACTCTACCAGAACGGGCCTCTGAGCAGAGCAGGAGCTCTGCCGTCCTGGAGGCGCACTCGGCTCCAGCCAAGTAGGGCTTGAGCCAAACGAGCCTGGGCTGCCTCTTCTTCCCTCGAGGAGGCTCGCCTCCCCGCCAGCTGTTCACTCGGCTTCCAGGTGGGGGCGCTCTGCGCCTCCTGTAGGTCTTGGCTCAGGGGCTGCTTGCTCTGAGCTGCGTCTGTGGGCGGGAGCCCAGGCACGCAGGGGCAGGCCCCAACCAGCTGCAAACGTCTCTGCTGGGGAGGAGAGCGCTAGGGAAGCTACGTGTGTGAGGCAGCTGCTGGGCGCCCAGGGAGTCAGCCTCCGGGTGTGCGGGGCTGCAGACCCCAGCCAGGGGCCCTGGGAGCCTGATGCACTCCGCGCGGCGCTGAGTCTGGGCAGCCAAGCAACCTCTGGAGGAGCCCTGCACTAGCCCTTCCCTTCCCTCGCACAGAGCTCTTCCTGCTGGAGCCCTTGGCAGTGTGCAAGCCACCGGCCCCTAAGCCCTCCCCAAGGACGCCTGGGGCCTAGGTGCAAAGGCAAGGCAAGAGTGGAGCTGAGGCCAGGAAGGCGCCAGTGGCGTCTCGCAGCCTCGCGCAGCCTGCTCCTTCCTGGGCAGGAAGCCTAGCAGCGAGGCAAGTCTGGGCAAGGCTCGCCCAGGGAGGAGCAGCCTCGCGCCAGCCACTCTGCCAGAACGGGTCTCTGAGCAGAGCTGGAGCTCTGCCGTCCTGGAGGCGCACTCGGCTCCAGCCAGGTAGGGCTTGAGCCAAACAAGGCTGGGCTGCCTCTTCTTCCCTCGAGGAGGCTCGCCTCCCCGCCAGCTGTTCACTCGGCTTCCAGGTGTGGGCGCTCTGGGCCTCCTGCAGGTCTTGGCTCAGGGGCTGCTTGCCCTGAGCTGGGGCAGTGCGCAGGAGCACAGGCACGCAGGGGCAGTCCCCAACCAGCTGCACACGTCTCTGCTGGGGAGGAGAGCTCTAGGGAAGCTACGTGTGTGAGTCTGATGCTGGGCGCCCAGGGAGTCAGCCTCCGGGTGTGCGGGGCTGCAGACCCCAGCCAGGGGCCCTGGGAGCCTGGTGCACTCCGTGCAGCGCTGAGTCTGGGCGGCCAAGCAACCTCTGGAGGAGCCGTGCACTAGCCCTTCCCTTCCCTCGCACAGAGCTCTTCTTTTTGGAGCCCTTGGCAGTGTGCAAGCCACCGGCCCCTAAGCCCTCCCCAAGGACGCCTGGGGCCTAGGTGCAAAGGCAAGGCAGGAGCGGAGCTGAGGCCAGGAAGGCGCCAGTGGCGTCTCCCAGCCTCGCGCAGCTGCTCCTTCCTGGGCAGGAAGCCTAGCAGCGAGGCAAGTCTGGGCAAGGCTCGCTCATGGCAGAGCAGCCTCGCGCCAGCAACTCTGCCATATCAGGCCTCTGAGCAGAGCTGGAGCTCTGCCGTCCTGGAGGCGCACTCGGCTCCAGCCAAGCAGGGCTTGAGCCAAACGAGGCTGGGCTGCCTCTTCTTCCCTCGAGGAGGCTCGCCTCCCCGCCAGCTGTTCACTCGGCTTCCAGGAGGGGGCGCTCTGCGCCTCCTGCAGGTCTTGGCTCAGGGGCTACTTGCCCTGAGCTGGGGCTGTGGGCGGGAACCCAGGCACGCAGGGGCAGGCCCCAACCAGCTGCACACGTCTCTGCTGGGGAGGAGAGCGCTAGGGAAACTACGTGTGTGAGGCAGCTGCTGGGAGCCCAGGGAGTCAGCCTCAGGGTGTGCGGGGCTGCAGACCCCAGCCAGGGGCCCTGGGAGCCTGGGGCACTCCGTGCAGGGCTGAGCCTGGGCTGCCAAGCAACCGCTGGAGGAGCACTGCACTGGCCCTTCCCTTCCCTCCCACAGAGCTCTTCTTGCTGGAGCCCTTGGCATTGTGCAAGCCACCGGCCCCTAAGCCCTCCCCAAGGACGCCTGGGGCCTAGGTGCAAAGGCAAGGCAGGAGCGGAGCTGAGGCCAGGAAGGCGCCAGTGGCGTCTCCCAGCCTCGCGCAGCCTGCTCCTTCCTGGGCAGGAAGCATAGCAGCGAGGCAAGTCTGGGCAAGGCTCGCCCACGGCAGAGCAGCCTCGCGCCAGCAACTCTGCCAGATCGGGCCTCTGAGCAGAGCTGGAGCTCTGCCGTCCTGGAGGCGCACTCGGCTCCAGCCAAGTAGGGCTTGAGCCAAACGAGGCTGGGCTGCCTCTTCTTCCCTCGAGGAGGCTCGCCTCCCCGCCAGCTGTTCACTCGGCTTCCAGGTGGGGGCGCTCTGCGCCTCCTGCAGGTCTTGGCTCAGGGGCTGCTTGCTCTGAGCTGGGGCTGTGGGCGGGAGCCCAGGCACGCAGGGGCAGGCCCCAACGAGCTGCACACGTCTCTGCTGGGGAGGAGAGCGCTAGGGAAGCTACGTGTGTGAGGCAGCTGCTGGGCGCCCAGGGAGTCAACCTCCGGGTGTGCGGGGCTGCAGACCCCAGCCAGGGGCCCTGGGAGCCTGGGGCACTCCGTGCGGCCCTGAGCCTGGGCGGCCAAGCAACCGCTGGAGGAGCCCTGCAGTGGCCCTTCCCTTCCCTCGCCCAGAGCTCTTCCTGCTGGAGCCCTTGGCAGTGTGCAAGCCACCGGCCCCTAAGCCCTCCCCAAGGACGCCTGGGGCCTAGGTGCAAAGGCAAGGCAGGAGCGGAGCTGAGGCCAGGAAGGCGCCAGTGGCGTCTCCCAGCCTCGCGAAGCCTGCTCCTTCCTGGGCAGGAAGCCTAGCAGCGAGGCAAGTCTGGGCAAGGCTCGCCCAGGGAGGAGCAGCCTCGCGCCAGCAACTCTGCCAGAACGGGTCTCTGAGCAGAGCTGGAGCTCTGCCGTCCTGGAGGCGCACTCGGCTCCAGCCAGGTAGGGCTTGAGCCAAACGAGGCTGGGCTGCCTCTTCTTCCCTCAAGGAGGCTCGCCTCCCCGCCAGCTGTTCACTCCGCTTCCAGGTGTGGGCGCTCTGCGCCTCCTGCAGGTCTTGGCTCAGGGGCTGCTTGCCCTGAGCTGGGGCAGTGCGCAGGAGCACAGGCACGCAGGGGCAGGCCCCAACCAGCTGCACACGTCTCTGCTGGGGAGGAGAGCGCTAGGGAAGCTACGTGTGTGAGGCAGCTGCTGGGCGCCCAGGGAGTCAGCCTCCGGGTGTGCGGGGCTGCAGACCCCAGCCAGGGGCCCTGGGAGCCTGGTGCACCCCGTGCGGCGCTGAACCTGGGGGGCCAAGCAACCGCTGGAGGAGCCCTGCACTGGCCCTTCCCTTCCCTCGCACAGAGCTCTTCCTGCTGGAGCCGTTGGCAGTGTCCAAGCCACCGGCCGATAAGACCTCTCCAAGGACGCCTGGGGGCTAGGTGCAAAGGCAAGGCAGGAGAGGAGCTGAGGCCAGGAAGGCGCCAGTGGGGTCTCCCAGCCACGCGCAGCCTGCTCCTTCCTGGGCAGGAAGCCTAGCAGCGAGGCAAGTCTGGGCATGACTCGCCCAGGGAAGAGTAGCCTCGCGTCAGCAACTCTGCCAGAATGGGCTTCTGAGCAGAGCTGGAGCTCTGCCTTCCTGGAGGCGCACTCGGCTCCAGCCAAGTAGGGCTTGAGCCAAACGAGGCTGGGCTGCCTCTTCTTCCCTCGAGGAGGCTCGCCTCCCCGCCAGCTGTTCACTCGGCTTCCAGGTGGGGGTGCTCTGCGCCTCCTGCAGGTCTTGGCTCAGGGGCTGCTTGCCCTGAGCTGGGGCTGTGGACGGGACCCCAGGCACGCAGGGGCAGGCCCCAACCAGCTGCACACGTCTCTGCTGGGGAGGAGAGCGCTAGGGAAGCTACGTGTGTGAGGGAGCTGCTGGGCGCCCAGGGAGTCAGCCTCCGGGTGTGCGGGGCTGCAGACCCCAGCCAGGGGCCCTGGGAGCCTGGTGCACTCCGTGCGGCGCTGAGCCTGGGCGGCCAAGCAACCGCTGGAGGAGCCCTGCACTGGCCCTTCCCTTCCCTCGCACAGAGCTCTTCCTGCTGGAGCCCTTGGCAGTGTGCAAGCAACCGGCCCCTAAGCCCTCCCCAAGGACGCCTGGGGCCTAGGTGCAAAGACAAGGCAGGAGCGGAGCTGAGGCCAGGAAGGCGCCAGTGGCGTCTCCCAGCCTCGCGCAGCCTGCTCCTTCCTGGGCAGGAAGCCTAGCAGCAAGGCAAGTCTGGGCAAGGCTCGCCCGGGGCAGAGCAGCCTCGCGCCAGCAAATCTGCCAGAACGGGCCTCTGAGCAGAGCTGGAGCTCTGCCGTCCTGGAGGCGCACTCGGATCCAGCCAAGTAGGGCTTGAGCCAAACGAGGCTGGGCTGCCTCTTCTTCCCTCGAGGAGGCTCGCCTCCCCGCCAGCTGTTCACTGGGCTTCCACGTGGGGGCGCTCTGCGCCTCCTGCAGGTCTTGGCTCAGGGGCTGCTTGCCCTGAGCTGGGGCTGTTGGCGGGAGCCCAGGCACGCAGGGGCAGGCCCCAACCAGCTGCACACGTCTCTGCTGGGGAGGAGAGCGCTAGGGAAGCTACGTGTGTGAGGCAGCTGCTGGGCGCCCAGGGAGTCAGCCTCCGGGTGTGCGGGGCTGCAGACCCCAGCCAGGGGCCCTGGGAGCCTGGTGCAGTCGGTGCGGCGCTGAGCCTGGGCGGCCAAGCAACCGCTGGAGGAGCCCTGCACTGGCCCTTCCCTTCCCTCGCACAGAGCTCTTCCTGCTGGAGCTCTTGGCAGTGTGCAAGCCACCGGCCCCTAAGCCCTCCCCAAGGACGCCTTTGGCCTAGATGCAAAGGCAAGGCAGGAGTGGAGCTGAGGCCAGGAAGGCGCCAGATTCGTCTCCCAGCATCGCGTAGCTTGCTCCTTCCTGGGCAGGAAGCCTAGCAGCGAGGCAAGTCTGGGCAAGGCTCGCCCAGGGCAGAGCAGCCTCGCGCCAGCAACTCTGCCTGAGCGGGCCTCTGAGCAGAGATGGAGCTCTGCCGTCCTGGAGGCGCACTCGGATCCAGCCAAGTAGGGCTTGAGCCAAACGAGGCTGGGCTGCCTCTTCTTCCCTCGAGGAGGCTCGCCTCCCCGCCAGCTGTTCACTCGGCTTCCAGGTGGGGGCGCTCTGCGCCTCCTGCGGGTCTTAGCTCAGGGGCTGCTTGCCCTGAGCTGGGGCTGTGGGCGGGAGCTCAGGCACCCAGGGGCAGGCCCCAACCCCCTGCACACGTCTCTGCTGGGGAGGAGAGCGCTAGGGAAGCTACGTGTGTGAGGCAGCTGCTGGGCCCCCAGGGAGTCAGCCTCCGGGTGTGCGGGGCTGCAGACCCCAGCCAGGGTCCCTGGGAGCCTGGTGCACTCCGTGCGGCGCTGAGTCGGGGCGACCAAGCAACCGCTGGAGGAGCCCTGCGCTAGCCCATCCCTTCCCTCGCACAGAGCTCTTCCTACTGGAGCTCTTGGCAGTGTGCAAGCCACCGGCCCCTAAGCCCTCCCCAAGGACGCCTGGGGCCTAGGTGCAAAGGCAAGGCAGGAGCGGAGCTGAGGCCAGGAAGGCGCCAGTGGCGTCTCCCAGCCTCGCGCAGCCTGCTCCTTCCTGGGCAGGAAGCCTAGCAGCGAGGCAAGTCTGGGCATGGCTCGCCCAGGGAAGAGAAGCCTCGCGCCAGCAACTCTGCCAGAATGGGCTTCTGAGCAGAGCTGGAGCTCTGCCGTCCTGGAGGCGCACTCGGCTCCAGCCAAGTAGGGCTTGAGCCAAACGAGGCTGGGCTGCCTCTTCTTCCCTCGAAGAGGCTCGCCTCCCCACCAGCTGTTCACTCGGCTTCCAGGTGGGGGCGCTCTGCGCCTCCTGCAGGTCTTGGCTCAGGGGCTGCTTGCCCTAAGCTGGGGCTGTGGGCGGGAGCCCAGGAACGCAGGGGCAGGCCCCTCCCAGCTGCACACGTCTCTGCTGGGGAGGAGAGCGCTAGGGAAGCTACGTGTGTGAGGCAGTTGCTGGGCGCCCAGGGAGTCAGCCTCCGGGTGTGCGTGGCTGCAGACCCCAGCCAGGGGCCCTGGGAGCCTGGTGCAGTCGGTGCGGCGCTGAGCCTGGGGGGCCAAGCAACCGCTGGAGGAGCACAGCACTGGCCCTTCCCTTCCCTCGCACAGAGCTCTTCCTGCTGGAGCCCTTGGCAGTGTGCAAGCCACCGGCCCCTAAGCCCTCCCCAAGGACGCCTGGGGCCTAGGTGCAAAGGCAAGGCAGGAGCAGAGCTGAGGCCAGGAAGGCGCCAGTGGCGTCTCCCAGCCTCGCGCAGCCTGCTCCTTCCTGGGCAGGAAGCCTAGCAGCGAGGCAAGTCTGGGCAAGGCTCGCCCAGGGCAGAGCAGCCTCGCGCCAGCAACTCTGCCAGATCGGGCCTCTGAGAAGAGCTGGAGCTCTGCCGTCCTGGAGGCGCACTCGGCTCCAGGCAAGTAGGGCTTGAGCCAAACGAGGCTGGGCTGCCTCTTCTTCCCTCGAGGAGGCTCGCCTCCCCGCCAGCTCTTCACTCGGCTTCCAGGTGGGGGCGCTCTGCGCCTCCAGAAGGTCTTGGCTCAGGGGCTGCTTGCCCTGAGCTAGGGCTGTGGGCGGGAGCCCAGGCACGCAGGGGCAGGCCCCAACCAGCTGCACACGTCTCTGCTGGGGAGGAGAGCGCTAGGGAAGCTACGTGTGTGAGGCAGCTCCTGGGCGCCCAGGGAGTCAGCCTCCGGGTGTGCAGGGCTGCAGATCCCAGCCAGGGGCCCTGGGAGCCTGGTGCACTCCGTGCGGCGCTGAGTCTGGGCAGCCAAGCAACCGCTGGAGGAGCACTGCACTGGTCCTTCCCTTCCCTCGCACAGAGCTCTTCCTGCTGGAGCCCTTGGCAGTGTGCAAGCCACCGGCCACTAAGCCCTCCCCAAGGAAGCCTGGGGCCTAGGTGCAAAGGCAAGGCAGGAGCGGAGCTGAGGCCAGGAAGGCGCCAGTGGCGTCTCCCAGCCTCGCGCAGCCTGCTCCTTCCTGGGCAGGAAGCCTAGCAGCGAGGCAAGTCTGGGCAAGGCTCGCCCAGGGCAGAGCAGCCTCGCGCCAGCAACTCTGCCAGAACGGGCGTCTCTGCAGAGCTGGAGCTCTGCCGTCCTGGAGGCGCACTCGGCTCCAGCCAAGTAGGGCTTGAGCCAAACGAGGCTGGGCTGCCTCTTCTTCCCTCGAGGAGGCTCGCCTCCCCGCCAGCTGTTCACTCGGCTTCCAGGTGGGGGTGCTCTGAGCCTCCTGCAGGTCTTGGCTCAGGGGCTGCTTGCCCTGAGCTGGGGCTGTGGGCGGGAGCCCAGGCACGCAGGGGCAGGCGCCAACTAGCTGCACACGTCTCTGCTGGGGAGGAGAGCGCTAGGGAAGCTACGTGTGTGAGGCAGCTGCTGGGCGCCCAGGGAGTCAGCCTCCGGGTGTGCGGGGCTGCAGACCCCAGCCAGGGGCCCTGGGAGCCTGGTGCACTCCGTGCGGCGCTGAGCCTGGGCGGCCAAGCAACCGCTGGAGGAGCCCTGCACTGGCCCTTCCCTTCCCTCGCACAGAGCTCTTCCTGCTGGAGCCCTTGGCAGTGTGCCAGCCACTGGCCACTAAGCCCTCCCCAAGGACGCCTGGGGCCTAGGTGCAAAGGCAAGGCAGGAGGGGAGCTGAGGCCAGGAAGGTGCCAGTGGCGTCTCCCAGCCTCGCGCAGCCTGCTCCTTCCTGGGCAGGAAGCCTAGCAGCGAGGCAAGTCTGGGTAAGGCTCGCCCAGGGCAGAGCAGCCTCGCGCCAGCAATTCTGCCAGAACGGGCCTCTGAGCAGAGCAGGAGCTCTGCCGTCCTGGAGGCGCACTCGGCTCCAGCCAAGTAGGGCTTGAGCCAAACGAGGCTGGGCTGCCTCTTCTTCCCTCGAGGAGGCTCGCCTCCCCGCCAGCTGTTCACTCGGCTTCCAGGTGGGGGCGCTCTGCGCCTCCTGCAGGTCTTGGCTCAGGGGCTGCTTGCCCTGAGCTGGGGCTGTGGGCGGGAGCTCAGGCACGCAGGCGCAGGCCCCAACCAGCTGCACACGTCTCTGCTGGGGAGGAGAGCGCTAGGGAAGCTACGTGTGTGAGGCAGCTGCTGGGCGCCCAGGGAGTCAGCCTCCGGGTGTGCGGGGCTGCAGACCCCAGCCAGGGGCCCTGGGAGCCTGGTGCACTCCGTGCCGAGCTAAGTCTGGGCTGCCAAGCAACCGCTGGAGGAGCCCTGCACTGGCCCTTCCCTTCCCTCGCACAGAGCTCTTCCTGCTGGAGCCCTTGGCAGTGTGCAAGCCACCGGACCCTAAGCCCTCCCCAAGGACGCCTGGGGCCTAGGTGCAAAGGCAAGGCAGGAGCGGAGCTGAGGCCAGGAAGGCGCCAGTGGCGTCTCCCAGCCTCGCGCAGCCTGCTCCTTCCTGGGCAGGAAGCCTAGCAGCGAGGCAAGTCTGGGCAAGGCTCGCCCAGGGCTTAGCATCTTCGCGCCAGCTTCTATGTCAGATCAGGCCTCTGAGCAGAGCTGGAGCTCTGTCGTCCTGGAGGCGCACTCGGCTCCAGCCAAGTAGAGCTTGAGCCAAACGAGGCTGGGCTGCCTCTTCTTCCCTCGAGGAGGCTCGCCTCCCCGCCAGCTGTTCACTCGGCTTCCAGGTGGGGGCGCTCTGCGCCTCCTGCAGGTCTGGGCTCAGGGGCTGCTTGCCCTGAGCTGGGGCTGTGCGCAGGAGCCCAGGCACGCAGGGGCAGGCCCCAACCAGCTGCACACGTCTCTGCTGGGGAGGAGAGCGCTAGGGAAGCTACGTGTGTGAGGCAGCTGCTGGGCGCCCAGGGAGTCAGCCTCCGGGTGTGCGGGGCTGCAGACCCCAGCCAGGGGCCCTGGGAGCCTGGTGCACTCCGTGCGGCGCTGAGCCTGGGCGGCCAAGCAACCGCTGGAGGAGCCCCGCACTGGCAATTCCCTTCCCTCGCACAGAGCTCTTCCTGCTGGAGCCCTTGGCAGTGTGCAAGCCACCGGCCCTAAAGCCCTCCCCAAGGACGCCTGGGGCCTAGGTGCAAAGGCAAGGCAGGAGCAGAGCTGAGGCCAGGAAGGCGCCAGTGGCGTCTCCCAGCCTCGCGCAGCTGCTCCTTCCTGGGCAGGAAGCCTAGAAGCGAGGCAAGTCTGGGCAAGGCTCGCCCAGGGCAGAGCAGCATCGCGCCAACAACTCTGCCAGAACGGGTCTCTGAGCAGAGCTGGAGCTCTGCCGTCCTGGAGGCGCACTCGGGTCCAGCCAAGTAGGGCTTGAGCCAAACGAGGCTGGGCTGCCTCTTCTTCCCTCGAGTAGGCTCGCCTCCCCGCCAGCTGTTCACTCGGCTTCCAGGTGGGGGCGCTCTGCGCCTCCTGCAGGTCTTGGCTCAGGGGCTGCTTGCCCTGAGCTGGGGCTGTGCGCAGGAGTCCAGGCACGCAGGGGCAGGCCCCAACCAGCTGCACACGTCTCTGCTGGGGAGGAGAGCGCTAGGGAAGCTACGTGTGTGAGGCAGCTGCTGGGCGCCCAGGGAGTCAGCCTCCGGGTGTGCGGGGCTGCAGACCCCAGCCAGGGGCCCTGGGAGCCTGGTGCACTCCGTGCGGCGCTGAGTCTGGGCGGCCAAGCAACCTCTGGATTAGCCCTGCACTAGCCCTTCCCTTCCCTCGCACAGAGCTCTTCCTGCTGGAGCCCTTGGCAGTGTGCAAGCCACCGGCCCCTAAGCCCTCCCCAAGGACGCCTGGAGCCTAGGTGCAAAGGCAAGGCAGGAGCGGAGCTGAGGCCAGGAAGGCGCCAGTGGCTTCTCCCAGCCTCGCGCAGCCTGCTCCTTCCTGGGCAGGAAGCCTAGCAGCGAGGCAAGTCTGGGCAAGGCTAGCCCAGGGCAGAGCAGCCTCGCGCCAGCAATTCTGCCAGAACGGGCCTCGGAGCAGAGCTGGAGCTCTGCCGTCCTGGAGGCGCACTCGGCTCCAGCCAAGTAGGGCTTGAGCCAAACGAGGCTGGGCTGCCTCTTCTTCCCTCGAGGAGGCTCGCCTCCCCGCCAGCTGTTCACTCGGCTTCCAGGTGGGGGCGCTCTGCGCCTCCTGCAGGTCTTGGCTCAGGGGCTGCTTGCCCTGAGCTGGGGCTGTGCGCGGGAGCCCAGGCACGCAGGGGCAGGCCCTAACCAGCTGCACACGTCTCTGCTGGGGAGGAGAGCGCTAGGGAAGCTACGTGTGTGAGGCAGCTGCTGGGCGCCCAGGGAGTCAGCCTTCGGGTGTGCGGGGCTGCAGACCCCAGCCAGGGGCCCTGGGAGCCTGGTGCACTCCGTGCGGCGCTGAGCCTGGGCGGCCAAGCTACCGCTGGAGGAGCCCTGCACTGGCCCTTCCCTTCCCTCGCACAGAGCTCTTCCTGCTGGAGCCCTTGGCAGTGTGCAAGCCACCGGCCCCTAAGCCCTCCCCAAGGACGCCTGGGGCCTAGGTGCAAAGGCAAGGCAGGAGCGGAGCTGAGGCCAGGAAGGCGCCAGTGGCATCTCCCAGCCTCGCGCAGCCTGCTCCTTCCTGGGCAGGAAGCCTAGGAGCGAGGCAAGTCTGGGCAAGGCTCGCCCAGGGCAGAGCATCTTCGCGCCAGCTTCTATGCCAGATCAGGCCTCTGAGCAGAGCTGGAGCTCTGCCGTCCTGGAGGCGCACTCGGCTCCAGCCAAGTAGGGCTTGAGCCAAACGAGGCTGGGCTGCCTCTTCTTCCCTCGAGGAGGCTCGCCTCCCCGCCAGCTGTTCACTCGGCTTCCAGGTGGGGGCGCTCTGCGCCTCCTGCAGGTCTTGGCTCAGGGGCTGCTTGCCCTGAGATGGGTTGTGCGCAGGAGCCCAGGCACGCAGGGGCAGGCCCCAACCAGCTGCACACGTCTCTGCTGGGGAGGAGAGCCCTAGGGAAGCTACGTGTGTGAGGCAGCTGCTGGGCGCCCAGGGAGTCAGCCTCCGGGTGTGCGGGGCTGCAGACCCCAGCCAGGGGCCCTGGGAGCCTGGTGCACTCCGTGCGGCGCTGAGTCTCGGCGGCCAAGCAACCTCTGGAGGAGCCCTGCACTAGCCCTTCCCTTCCCTCGCACAGAGCTCTTCCTGCTGGAGCCCTTGGCAGTGTGCAAGCCACCGGCCCCTAAGCCTTCCCTAAGGACGACTGGGGCCTAGGTGCAAAGGCAAGGCAGGAGCGGAGCTGAGGCCAGGAAGGCGCCAGTGGCGTCTCCCAGCCCCGCGCAACCTGCTCCTTCCAGGGCAGGAAGCCTAGCAGCGAGGCAAGTCTGGGCAAGGCTCGCCCAGGGCAGAGCAGCCTCGCGCTAGCAACTCTGCCAGATCGGGCCTCTGAGCAGAGCTGGAGCTCTGCCGTCCTGGAGGCGCACTCGGCTCCAGCCAAGTAGGGCTTGAGCCAAACGAGGCTGGGCTGCCTCTTCTTCCCTCGAGGAGGCTCGCCTCCCCGCCAGCTGTTCACTCGGCTTCCAGGTGGGGGCGCTCTGCGCCTCCTGCAGGTCTTGGCTCAGGGGCTGCTTGCCCTGAGCTGGGGCTGTGCGCAGGAGCCCAGGCACGCAGGGGCAGGCCCCAACCAGCTGCACACGTCTCTGCTGGGGAGGAGAGCGCTAGGGAAGCTACGTGTGTGAGGCAGCTGCTGGGCGCCCAGGGAGTCAGCCTCCGGGTGTGCGGGGCTGCAGACCCCAGCCAGGGGCCCTGGGAGCCTGGTGCACTCCGTGCGGCGCTGAGCCTGGGCGGCCAAGCAACCGCTGGAGGAGCCCTGCACTGGCCCTTCCCTTCCCTCGCACAGAGCTCTTCCTGCTGGAGCCCTTGGCAGTGTGCAAGCCACCGGCCCCTAAGCCCTCCCCAAGGACGCCTGGGGCCTAGGTGCAAAGGCAAGGCAGGAGCGGAGCTGAGGCCAGGAAGGCGCCAGTGGCGTCTCCCAGCCTCGCGCAGCTGCTCCTTCCTGGGCAGGAAGCCTAGCAGCGAGGCAAGTCTGGGCAAGGCTCGCCCAGGGCAGAGCAGCCTCGCGCCAGCAACTCTGCCAGAACGGGCTTCTGAGCAGAGCTGGAGCTCTGCCGTCCTGGAGGCGCACTCGGCTCCAGCCAAGTAGGGCTTGAGCCAAAGGAGGCTGGGCTGCCTCTTCTTCCCTCGAGGAGGCTCGCCTCCCCGCCAGCTGTTCACTCGGCTTCCAGGTGGGGGCGCTCTGCGCCTCCTGCAGGTCTTGGCTCAGGGGCTGCTTGCCCTGAGCTGGGGCTGTGGGCGGGAGCCCAGGCACGCAGGGGCAGGCCCCAACCAGCTGCACACGTCTCTGCTGGGGAGGAGAGCGCTAGGGAAGCTACGTGTGTGAGGCAGCTGCTGGGCGCCCAGGGAGTCAGCCTCCGGGTGTGCGGGGCTGCAGACCCCAGCCAGGGGCCCTGGGAGCCTGGTGCACTCCGTGCGGCGCTGAGCCTGGGAGGCCAAGCAACCGCTGGAGGAGCCCTGCACTGGCCCTTACCTTCCCTCGCACAGAGCTCTTCCTGCTGGAGCCCTTGGCAGTGTGCAAGCCACCGGCCCTAAAGCCCTCCCCAAGGACGCCTGGGGCCTAGGTGCAAAGGCAAGGCAGGAGCGGAGCTGAGGCCAGGAAGGCGCCAGTGGCGTCTCCCAGCCTCGCGCAGCTGCTCCTTCCTGGGCAGGAAGCCTAGCAGCGAGGCAAGTCTGGGCAAGGCTCGCCCCGGGCAGAGCAGCCTCGAGCCAACAACTCTGCCAGAACGGGCCTCTGAGCAGAGCTGGAGCTCTGCCGTCCTGGAGGCGCACTCGGCTCCAGCCAAGTAGGGCTTGAGCCAAACGAGGCTGGGCTGCCTCTTCTTCCCTCGAGGAGGCTCGCCTCCCCGCCAGCTGTTCACTCGGCTTCCAGGTGGGGGCGCTCTGCGCCTGCTGCAGGTCTTGGCTCAGGGGCTGCTTGCCCTGAGCTGGGGCTGTGCGCGGGAGCCCAGGCACGCAGGGGCAGGCCCCAACCAGCTGCACACGTCTCTGCTGGAGAGGAGAGCGCTAGGGAAGCTACGTGTGTGAGGCAGCTTCTGGGCGCCCAGGGAGTCAGCCTCCGGGTGTGCGGGGCTGCAGACCCCAGCCAGGGGCCCTGGGAGCCTGGTGCACTCCGTGAGGCGCTGAGCCTGGGCGGCCAAGCAACCGCTGGAGGAGCCCTGCACTGGCCCTTCCCTTCCCTCGCACAGAGCGCTTCCTGCTGGAGCCCTTGGCAGTGTGCAAGCCACCGGCCCCTAAGCCCTCCCCAAGGACGCCTGGGGCCTAGGTGCAAAGGCAAGGCAGGAGCGGAGCTGAGGCCAGGAAGGCGCCAGTGGCGTCTCCCAGCCTCGCGCAGCCTGCTCTTCCTGGTCAGGAAGCCTAGCATCGAGGCAAGTCTGGGCAAGGCTCGCCCAGGGCCGAGCAGCCTCGCGCCAGGAACTCTGCCATATCGGGCCTCTGAGCAGAGCTGGAGCTCTGCCGTCCTGGAGGCGCACTCGGCTCCAGCCAAGTAGGGCTTGAGCCAAACGAGGCTGGGCTGCCTCTTCTTCCCTCGAGGAGGCTCGCCTCCCCGCCAGCTCTTCACTCAGCTTCCAGGTGGGGGCGCTCTTCGACTCCTGCAGGTCTTGGCTCAGGGGCTGCTTGCCCTGAGCTGGGGCTGTGCGCGGGAGCCCAGGCACGCAGGGGCAGGCCCTAACCAGCTGCACACGTCTCTGCTGGGGAGGAGAGCGCTAGGGAAGCTACGTGTGTGAGGCAGCTGCTGGGCGCCCAGGGAGTCAGCCTCCGGGTGTGCGGAGCTGCAGACCCCAGCCAGGGGCCCTGGGAGCCTGGTGCACTCCGTGCCGAGCTAAGTCTGGGTTGCCAAGCAACCGGTGGAGGAGCCCTGCACTAGCCCTTCCCTTCCCTCGCACAGAGCTCTTCCTGCTGGAGCCCTTAGCAGTGTGCAAGCCACCGGCCCCTAAGCCCTCCCCAAGGACGCCTGGGGCCTAGGTGCAAAGGCAAGGCAGGAGCGGAGCTGAGGCCAGGAAGGCGCCAGTGGCGTCTCCCAGCCTCGCGCAGCCTGCTCCTTCCTGGGCAGGAAGCCTAGCAGCGAGGCAAGTCTGGGCAAGGCTCGCCCAAGGCAGAGCAGCCTCGCGCCAGCAACTCTGCCAGAACGGGCCTCTGAGCAGAGCTGGAGCTCTGCCGTCCTGGAGGCGCACTCGGCTCCAGCCAAGTAGGGTTTGAGCCAAACGAGGCTGGGCTGCCTCTTCTTCCCTCGAGGAGGCTCGCCTCCCCGCCAGCTGTTCACTCGGCTTCCAGGTGGGGGCGCTCTGCGCCTCCTGCAGGTCTGGGCTCAGGGGCTGCTTGCTCTGAGCTGGGGCTGTGGGCGGGAGCCCAGGCACGCAGGGGCAGGCCCCAACCAGCTGCACACGTCTCTGCTGGGGAGGAGAGCGCTAGGGAAGCTACGTGTGTGAGGCAGCTGCTGGGCGCCCAGGGAGTCAGCCTCCGGGTGTGCGGGGCTGCAGACCCCAGCCAGGGGCCCTGGGAGCCTGGTGCACTCCGTGCGGCGCTGAGCCTGGGCGGCCAAGCAACCGCTGGAGGAGCCCTGCACTGGCCCTTCCCTTCCCTCGCACAGAGCTCTTCCTGCTGGAGCCCTTGGCAGTGTGCAAGCCACTGGCCCCTAAGCCCTCCCCAAGGACGCCTGGGGCCTAGGTGCAAAGGCAAGGCAGGAGCGGAGCTGAGGCCAGGAAGGCGCCAGTGGCGTCTCCCAGCCTCGCGCAGCCTGCACCTTCCTGGGCAGGAAGCCTAGCAGCGAGGCAAGTCTGGGCAAGGCTCGCCCAGGGCAGAGCAGCCTCGCGCCAGCAACTCTGCCAGAACGGGCGTCTCTGCAGAGCTGGAGCTCTGCCGTCCTGGAGGCGCACTCGGCTCCAGCCAAGTAGCGCTTGAGCCAAACGAGGCTGGGCTGCCTCTTTTTCCCTCGAGGAGGCTCGTCTCCCCGCCAGCTGTTCACTCGGCTTCCAGGTGGGGGCGCTCTGCGCCTCCTGTAGGTCTTGGCTCAGGGGCTACTTGCTCTGAGCTGGGGCTGTGGGCGGGAGCCCAGGCACGCAGGGGCAGGCCCCAACCAGCTGCACACGTCTCTGCTGGGGAGGAGAGCGCTAGGGAAGCTACGTGTGTGAGGCAGCTGCTGGGCGCCCAGGGAGTCATCCCCAGGTGTGCGGGTCTGCAGACCCCAGCCAGGGGCCCTGGGAGCCTGGTGCACTCCGTGCGGCGCTGAGCCTGGGCGGCCAAGCAACCGCTGGAGGAGCCCTGCACTGGCCCTTCCCTTCCCTCGCACAGAGCTCTTCCTGCTGGAGCCCTTGGCAGTGTGCAAGCCACCGGCCCCTAAGCCCTCCCCAAGGACGCCTGGGGCCTAGGTGCAAAGGCAAGGCAGGAGCAGAGCTGAGGCCAGGAAGGCGCCAGTGGCGTCTCCCAGCCTCGCGCAGCCTGCTCCTTCCTGGGCAGGAAGCCTAGCAGCGAGGCAAGTCTGGGCAAGGCTCGCCCAGGGCAGAGCAGCCTCGCGACAGCAACTCTGCCAGATCGGGCCTCTGAGCAGAGCTGGAGCTCTGCCGTCCTGGAGGCGCACTCGGCTCCAGCCAAGTAAAGCTTGAGCCAAACGAGGCTGGGCTGCCTCTTCTTCCCTCGAGGAGGCTCGCCTCCCCGCCAGCTGTTCACTCGGCTTCCAGGTGGGGGCGCTCTGCGCCTCCTGCAGGTCTTGGCTCAGGGGCTGCTTGCTCTGAGCTGGGGATGTGGGCGGGAGCCCAGGCACACAGGGGCAGGCCCCAACCAGCTGCACACGTCTCTGCTGGGGAGGAGAGCGCTAGGGAAGCTACGTGTGTGAGGCAGCTGCTGGGCGCCCAGGGAGTCAGCCTCCGGGTGTGCGGGGCTGCAGACCCCAGCCAGGGGCCCTGGGAGCCTGGTGCACTCCGTGCGGCGCTGAGCCTGGGCGGCCAAGCAACCGCTGGAGGAGCCCTGCACTGGCCCTTCCCTTCCCTCGCACAGAGCTCTTCCTGCTGGAGCCCTTGGCAGTGTG
This sequence comes from Ovis canadensis, assembly GCF_042477335.2. Classification (NCBI taxonomy): domain Eukaryota; kingdom Metazoa; phylum Chordata; class Mammalia; order Artiodactyla; family Bovidae; genus Ovis; species Ovis canadensis. The sequence continues at coordinate 690,564 of NC_091262.1, read as the reverse complement.
CAAGCCACTGGCCCCTAAGCCCTCCCCAAGGACGCCTGGGGCCTAGGTGCAAAGGCAAGGCAGGAGCGGAGCTGAGGCCAGGAAGGCGCCAGTGGCGTATCCCAGCCTCGCGCAGCCTGCCCCTTCCTGGGCAGGAAGCGTAGCCGCGAGGCAAGTATGGGCAAGGCTCGCCCAGGACATAGCATCTTCGCGCCAGCTTCTATGCCAGATCAGGCCTCTGAGCAGAGCTGGAGCTCTGCCGTCCTGGAGGCGCACTCGGCTCCAGCCAAGTAGGGCTTGAGCCAAACGAGGCTGGGCTGCCTCTTCTTCCCTCGAGGAGGCTCGCCTCCCCGCCAGCTGTTCACTCGGCTTCCAGGTGGGGGTGCTCTGAGCCTCCTGCAGGTCTTGGCTCAGGGGCTGCTTGCCCTGAGCTGGGGCTGTGGACGGGAGCCCAGGCACGCAGGGGCAGGCCCCAACTAGCTGCACACGTCTCTGCTGGGGAGGAGAGCGCTAGGGAAGCTACGTGTGTGAGGCAGCTGCTGGGCGCCCAGGGAGTCAGCCTCCGGGTGTGCGGGGCTGCAGACCCCAGCCAGGGGCCCTGGGAGCCTGGTGCACTCCGTGCGGCGCTGAGCCTGGGCGGCCAAGCAACCGCTGGAGGAGCCCTGCACTGGCCCTTCCCTTCCCTCGCACAGAGCTCTTCCTGCTGGAGCCCTTGGCAGTGTGCAAGCCACTGGCCCCTAAGCCCTCCCCAAGGACGCCTGGGGCCTAGGTGCAAAGGCAAGGCAGGAGGGGAGCTGAGGCCAGGAAGGTGCCAGTGGCGTCTCCCAGCCTCGCGCAGCCTGCTCCTTCCTGGGCAGGAAGCCTAGCAGCGAGGCAAGTCTGGGCAAGGCTCGCCCAGGGCAGAGCAGCCTCGCGCCAGCATTCTGCCAGAACGGGCCTCTGAGCAGAGCTGGAGCTCTGCCGTCCTGGAGGCGCACTCGGCTCCAGCCAAGTAGGGCTTGAGCCAAACGAGGCTGGGCTGCCTCTTCTTCCCTCGAGGAGGCTCGCCTCCCCGCCAGCTGTTCACTCGGCTTCCAGGTGGGGGCGCTCTGCGCCTCCTGCAGGTCTTGGCTCAGGGGCTGCTTGCCCTGAGCTGGGGCTGTGGGCGGGAGCTCAGGCACGCAGGGGCAGGCCCCAACCAGCTGCACACGTCTCTGCTGGGGAGGAGAGCGCTAGGGAAGCTACGTGTGTGAGGCAGCTGCTGGGCGCCCAGGGAGTCAGCCTCCGGGTGTGCGGGGCTGCAGACCCCAGCCAGGGGCCCTGGGAGCCTGGTGCACTCCGTGCCGAGCTAAGTCTGGGCGGCCAAGCAACCGCTGGAGGAGCCCTGCACTGGCCCTTCCCTTCCCTCGCACAGAGCTCTTCCTGCTGGAGCCCTTGGCAGTGTGCAAGCCACCGGACCCTAAGTCCTCCCCAAGGACGCCTGGGGCCTAGGTGCAAAGGCAAGGCAGGAGCGGAGCTGAGGCCAGGAAGGCGCCAGTGGCGTCTCCCAGCCTCTCGCAGCCTGCTCCTTCCTGGGCAGGAAGCCTAGCAGCGAGGCAAGTCTGGGCAAGGCTCGCCCAGGGCTTAGCATCTTCGCGCCAGCTTCTATGTCAGATCAGGCCTCTGAGCAGAGCTGGAGCTCTGCCGTCCTGGAGGCGCACTCGGCTCCAGCCAAGTAGGGCTTGAGCCAAACGAAGCTGGGCTGCCTCTTCTTCCGTCGAGGAGGCTCGCCTCCACGCCAGCTGTTCAGTCGGCTTCCAGGTGGGGGCGCTCTGCGCCTCCTGCAGGTCTTGGCTCAGGGGCTGCTTGCCCTGAGCTGGGGCTGTGCGCAGGAGCCCAGGCACGCAGGGGCAGGCCCCAACCAGCTGCACACGTCTCTGCTGGGGAGGAGAGCGCTAGGGAAGCTACGTGTGTGAGGCAGCTGCTGGGCGCCCAGGGAGTCAGCCTCCGGGTGTGCGGGGCTGCAGACCCCAGCCAGGGGCCCTGGGAGCCTGGTGCACTCCGTGCGGCGCTGAGCCTGGGCGGCCAAGCAACCGCTGGAGGAGCCCTGCACTGGCCCTTCCCTTCCCTCGCACAGAGCTCTTCCTGCTGGAGCCCTTGGCAGTGTGCAAGCCACTGGCCCCTAAGCCCTCCCCAAGGACGCCTGGGGCCTAGGTGCAAAGGCAAGGCAGGAGGGGAGCTGAGGCCAGGAAGGTGCCAGTGGCGTCTCCCAGCCTCGCGCAGCCTGCTCCTTCCTGGGCAGGAAGCCTAGCAGCGAGGCAAGTCTGGGCAAGGCTCGCCCAGGGCAGGGCAGCCTCGCGCCAGCAATTCTGCCAGAACGGGCCTCTGAGCAGAGCTGGAGCTCTGCCGTCCTGGAGGCGCACTCGGCACCAGCCAAGTAGGGCTTGAGCCAAACGAGGCTGGGCTGCCTCTTCTTCCCTCGAGGAGGCTCGCCTCCCCGCCAGCTGTTCACTCGGCTTCCAGGTGGGGGCGCTCTGCGCCTCCTGCTGGTCTTGGCTCAGGGGCTGCTTGCCCTGAGCTGGGGCTGTGGGCGGGAGCTCAGGCACGCAGGGGCAGGCCCCAACCAGCTGCACACGTCTCTGCTGGGGAGGAGAGCGCTAGGGAAGCTACGTGTGTGAGGCAGCTGCTGGGCGCCCAGGGAGTCAGCCTCCGGGTGTGCAGGGCTGCAGACCCCAGCCAGGGGCCCTGGGAGCCTGGTGCACTCCGTGCCGAGCTAAGTCTGGGCGGCCAAGCAACCGCTGGAGGAGCCCTGCACTGGCCCTTCCCTTCCCTCGCACAGAGCTCTTCCTGCTGGAGCCCTTGGCAGTGTGCAAGCCACCGGACCCTCAGCCCTCCAGAAGGACGCCTGGGGCCTAGGTGCAAAGGCAAGGCAGGAGCGGAGCTGAGGCCTGGAAGGCGCCAGTGGCGTCTCCCAGCCTCGCGCAGCCTGCTCCTTCCTGGGCAGGAAGCCTAGCAGCGAGGCAAGTCTGGGCAAGGCTCGCCCAGGGCAGAGCAGCTTCACGCCAGCAACTATGCCAGATCAGGCCTCTGAGCAGAGCTGGAGCTCTGCCGTCCTGGAGGCGCACTCGGCTCCAGCCAAGTAGGGCTTGAGCCAAACGAGGCTGGGCTGCCTCTTCTTCCCTCGAGGAGGCTCGCCTCCCCGCCAGCTGTTCACTCGGCTTCCAGGTGGGGGCGCTATGCGCCTCCTGCAGGTCTGGGCTCAGGGGCTGCTTGCCCTGAGCTGGGGCTGTGCGCAGGAGCCCAGGCACGCAGGGGCAGGCCCCAACCAGCTGCACACGTCTCTGCTGGGGAGGAGAGCGCTAGGGAAGCTACGTGTGTGAGGCAGCTGCTGGGCGCCCAGGGAGTCAGCCTCCGGGTGTGCGGGGCTGCAGACCCCAGCCAGGGGCCCTGGGAGCCTGGTGCACTCCGTGCAGCGCTGAGCCTGGGCGGCCAAGCAACCGCTGGAGGAGCCCTGCACTGGCCCTTCCCTTCCCTCGCACAGAGCTCTTCCTGCTGGAGCCCTTGGCAGTGTGCAAGCCACCGGCCCTAAAGCCCTCCCCAAGGAAGCCTGGGGCCTAGGTGCAAAGGCAAGGCAGGAGCGGAGCTGAGGCCAGGAAGGCGCCAGTGGCGTCTCCCAGCCTCGCGCAGCTGCTCCTTCCTGGGCAGGAAGCCTAGCAGCGAGGCAAGTCTGGGCAAGGCTCGCCCAGGGCAGAGCAGCCTCGCGCCAACAACTCTGCCAGAACGGGCCTCTGAGCAGAGCTGGAGCTCTGCCGTCCTGGAGGCGCACTCGGCTCCAGCCAAGTAGGGCTTGAGCCAAACGAGGCTGGGCTGCCTCTTCTTCCCTCGAGGAGGCTCGCCTCCCCGCCAGCTGTTCACTCGGCTTCCAGGTGGGGGCGCTCTGCGCCTCCTGCAGGTCTTGGCTCAGGGGCTGCTTTCCCTGAGCTGGGGCTGTGGGCGGGAGCCCAGGCACGCAGGGGCAGGCCCCAACCAGCTGCACACGTCTCTGCTGGGGAGGAGAGCGCTAGGGAAGCTACGTGTGTGAGGCAGCTGCTGGGCGCCCAGGGAGTCAGCCTCCGGGTGTGCGGGGCTGCAGACCCCAGCCAGGGGCCCTGGGAGCCTGGTGCACTCCGTGCGGCGCTGAGCCTGGGCGGCCAAGCTACCGCTGGAGGAGCCCTGCACTGGCCCTTCCCTTCCCTCGCACAGAGCTCTTCCTGCTGGAGCCCTTGGCAGTGTGCAAGCCACCGGCCCCTAAGCCCTCCCCAAGGACGCCTGGGGCCTAGGTGCAAAGGCAAGGCAGGAGCGGAGCTGAGGCCAGGAAGGCGCCAGTGGCATCTCCCAGCCTCGCGCAGCCTGCTCCTTCCTGGGCAGGAAGCCTAGGAGCGAGGCAAGTCTGGGCAAGGCTCGCCCAGGGCAGAGCATCTTCGCGCCAGCTTCTATGCCAGATCAGGCCTCTGAGCAGAGCTGGAGCTCTGCCGTCCTGGAGGCGCACTCGGCTCCAGCCAAGTAGGGCTTGAGCCAAACGAGGCTGGGCTGCCTCTTCTTCCCTCGAGGAGGCTCGCCTCCCCGCCAGCTGTTCACTCGGCTTCCAGGTGGGGGCGCTCTGCGCCTCCTGCAGGTCTTGGCTCAGGGGCTGCTTGCCCTGAGATGGGTTGTGCGCAGGAGCCCAGGCACGCAGGGGCAGGCCCCAACCAGCTGCACACGTCTCTGCTGGGGAGGAGAGCCCTAGGGAAGCTACGTGTGTGAGGCAGCTGCTGGGCGCCCAGGGAGTCAGCCTCCGGGTGTGCGGGGCTGCAGACCCCAGCCAGGGGCCCTGGGAGCCTGGTGCACTCCGTGCGGCGCTGAGTCTCGGCGGCCAAGCAACCTCTGGAGGAGCCCTGCACTAGCCCTTCCCTTCCCTCGCACAGAGCTCTTCCTGCTGGAGCCCTTGGCAGTGTGCAAGCCACCGGCCCCTAAGCCTTCCCTAAGGACGACTGGGGCCTAGGTGCAAAGGCAAGGCAGGAGCGGAGCTGAGGCCAGGAAGGCGCCAGTGGCGTCTCCCAGCCCCGCGCAACCTGCTCCTTCCAGGGCAGGAAGCCTAGCAGCGAGGCAAGTCTGGGCAAGGCTCGCCCAGGGCAGAGCAGCCTCGCGCTAGCAACTCTGCCAGATCGGGCCTCTGAGCAGAGCTGGAGCTCTGCCGTCCTGGAGGCGCACTCGGCTCCAGCCAAGTAGGGCTTGAGCCAAACGAGGCTGGGCTGCCTCTTCTTCCCTCGAGGAGGCTCGCCTCCCCGCCAGCTGTTCACTCGGCTTCCAGGTGGGGGCGCTCTGCGCCTCCTGCAGGTCTTGGCTCAGGGGCTGCTTGCCCTGAGCTGGGGCTGTGCGCAGGAGCCCAGGCACGCAGGGGCAGGCCCCAACCAGCTGCACACGTCTCTGCTGGGGAGGAGAGCGCTAGGGAAGCTACGTGTGTGAGGCAGCTGCTGGGCGCCCAGGGAGTCAGCCTCCGGGTGTGCGGGGCTGCAGACCCCAGCCAGGGGCCCTGGGAGCCTGGTGCACTCCGTGCGGCGCTGAGCCTGGGCGGCCAAGCAACCGCTGGAGGAGCCCTGCACTGGCCCTTCCCTTCCCTCGCACAGAGCTCTTCCTGCTGGAGCCCTTGGCAGTGTGCAAGCCACCGGCCCCTAAGCCCTCCCCAAGGACGCCTGGGGCCTAGGTGCAAAGGCAAGGCAGGAGCGGAGCTGAGGCCAGGAAGGCGCCAGTGGCGTCTCCCAGCCTCGCGCAGCTGCTCCTTCCTGGGCAGGAAGCCTAGCAGCGAGGCAAGTCTGGGCAAGGCTCGCCCAGGGCAGAGCAGCCTCGCGCCAGCAACTCTGCCAGAACGGGCTTCTGAGCAGAGCTGGAGCTCTGCCGTCCTGGAGGCGCACTCGGCTCCAGCCAAGTAGGGCTTGAGCCAAAGGAGGCTGGGCTGCCTCTTCTTCCCTCGAGGAGGCTCGCCTCCCCGCCAGCTGTTCACTCGGCTTCCAGGTGGGGGCGCTCTGCGCCTCCTGCAGGTCTTGGCTCAGGGGCTGCTTGCCCTGAGCTGGGGCTGTGGGCGGGAGCCCAGGCACGCAGGGGCAGGCCCCAACCAGCTGCACACGTCTCTGCTGGGGAGGAGAGCGCTAGGGAAGCTACGTGTGTGAGGCAGCTGCTGGGCGCCCAGGGAGTCAGCCTCCGGGTGTGCGGGGCTGCAGACCCCAGCCAGGGGCCCTGGGAGCCTGGTGCACTCCGTGCGGCGCTGAGCCTGGGAGGCCAAGCAACCGCTGGAGGAGCCCTGCACTGGCCCTTACCTTCCCTCGCACAGAGCTCTTCCTGCTGGAGCCCTTGGCAGTGTGCAAGCCACCGGCCCTAAAGCCCTCCCCAAGGACGCCTGGGGCCTAGGTGCAAAGGCAAGGCAGGAGCGGAGCTGAGGCCAGGAAGGCGCCAGTGGCGTCTCCCAGCCTCGCGCAGCTGCTCCTTCCTGGGCAGGAAGCCTAGCAGCGAGGCAAGTCTGGGCAAGGCTCGCCCCGGGCAGAGCAGCCTCGAGCCAACAACTCTGCCAGAACGGGCCTCTGAGCAGAGCTGGAGCTCTGCCGTCCTGGAGGCGCACTCGGCTCCAGCCAAGTAGGGCTTGAGCCAAACGAGGCTGGGCTGCCTCTTCTTCCCTCGAGGAGGCTCGCCTCCCCGCCAGCTGTTCACTCGGCTTCCAGGTGGGGGCGCTCTGCGCCTGCTGCAGGTCTTGGCTCAGGGGCTGCTTGCCCTGAGCTGGGGCTGTGCGCGGGAGCCCAGGCACGCAGGGGCAGGCCCCAACCAGCTGCACACGTCTCTGCTGGAGAGGAGAGCGCTAGGGAAGCTACGTGTGTGAGGCAGCTTCTGGGCGCCCAGGGAGTCAGCCTCCGGGTGTGCGGGGCTGCAGACCCCAGCCAGGGGCCCTGGGAGCCTGGTGCACTCCGTGAGGCGCTGAGCCTGGGCGGCCAAGCAACCGCTGGAGGAGCCCTGCACTGGCCCTTCCCTTCCCTCGCACAGAGCGCTTCCTGCTGGAGCCCTTGGCAGTGTGCAAGCCACCGGCCCCTAAGCCCTCCCCAAGGACGCCTGGGGCCTAGGTGCAAAGGCAAGGCAGGAGCGGAGCTGAGGCCAGGAAGGCGCCAGTGGCGTCTCCCAGCCTCGCGCAGCCTGCTCTTCCTGGTCAGGAAGCCTAGCATCGAGGCAAGTCTGGGCAAGGCTCGCCCAGGGCCGAGCAGCCTCGCGCCAGGAACTCTGCCATATCGGGCCTCTGAGCAGAGCTGGAGCTCTGCCGTCCTGGAGGCGCACTCGGCTCCAGCCAAGTAGGGCTTGAGCCAAACGAGGCTGGGCTGCCTCTTCTTCCCTCGAGGAGGCTCGCCTCCCCGCCAGCTCTTCACTCAGCTTCCAGGTGGGGGCGCTCTTCGACTCCTGCAGGTCTTGGCTCAGGGGCTGCTTGCCCTGAGCTGGGGCTGTGCGCGGGAGCCCAGGCACGCAGGGGCAGGCCCTAACCAGCTGCACACGTCTCTGCTGGGGAGGAGAGCGCTAGGGAAGCTACGTGTGTGAGGCAGCTGCTGGGCGCCCAGGGAGTCAGCCTCCGGGTGTGCGGAGCTGCAGACCCCAGCCAGGGGCCCTGGGAGCCTGGTGCACTCCGTGCCGAGCTAAGTCTGGGTTGCCAAGCAACCGGTGGAGGAGCCCTGCACTAGCCCTTCCCTTCCCTCGCACAGAGCTCTTCCTGCTGGAGCCCTTAGCAGTGTGCAAGCCACCGGCCCCTAAGCCCTCCCCAAGGACGCCTGGGGCCTAGGTGCAAAGGCAAGGCAGGAGCGGAGCTGAGGCCAGGAAGGCGCCAGTGGCGTCTCCCAGCCTCGCGCAGCCTGCTCCTTCCTGGGCAGGAAGCCTAGCAGCGAGGCAAGTCTGGGCAAGGCTCGCCCAAGGCAGAGCAGCCTCGCGCCAGCAACTCTGCCAGAACGGGCCTCTGAGCAGAGCTGGAGCTCTGCCGTCCTGGAGGCGCACTCGGCTCCAGCCAAGTAGGGTTTGAGCCAAACGAGGCTGGGCTGCCTCTTCTTCCCTCGAGGAGGCTCGCCTCCCCGCCAGCTGTTCACTCGGCTTCCAGGTGGGGGCGCTCTGCGCCTCCTGCAGGTCTGGGCTCAGGGGCTGCTTGCTCTGAGCTGGGGCTGTGGGCGGGAGCCCAGGCACGCAGGGGCAGGCCCCAACCAGCTGCACACGTCTCTGCTGGGGAGGAGAGCGCTAGGGAAGCTACGTGTGTGAGGCAGCTGCTGGGCGCCCAGGGAGTCAGCCTCCGGGTGTGCGGGGCTGCAGACCCCAGCCAGGGGCCCTGGGAGCCTGGTGCACTCCGTGCGGCGCTGAGCCTGGGCGGCCAAGCAACCGCTGGAGGAGCCCTGCACTGGCCCTTCCCTTCCCTCGCACAGAGCTCTTCCTGCTGGAGCCCTTGGCAGTGTGCAAGCCACTGGCCCCTAAGCCCTCCCCAAGGACGCCTGGGGCCTAGGTGCAAAGGCAAGGCAGGAGCGGAGCTGAGGCCAGGAAGGCGCCAGTGGCGTCTCCCAGCCTCGCGCAGCCTGCACCTTCCTGGGCAGGAAGCCTAGCAGCGAGGCAAGTCTGGGCAAGGCTCGCCCAGGGCAGAGCAGCCTCGCGCCAGCAACTCTGCCAGAACGGGCGTCTCTGCAGAGCTGGAGCTCTGCCGTCCTGGAGGCGCACTCGGCTCCAGCCAAGTAGCGCTTGAGCCAAACGAGGCTGGGCTGCCTCTTTTTCCCTCGAGGAGGCTCGTCTCCCCGCCAGCTGTTCACTCGGCTTCCAGGTGGGGGCGCTCTGCGCCTCCTGTAGGTCTTGGCTCAGGGGCTACTTGCTCTGAGCTGGGGCTGTGGGCGGGAGCCCAGGCACGCAGGGGCAGGCCCCAACCAGCTGCACACGTCTCTGCTGGGGAGGAGAGCGCTAGGGAAGCTACGTGTGTGAGGCAGCTGCTGGGCGCCCAGGGAGTCATCCCCAGGTGTGCGGGTCTGCAGACCCCAGCCAGGGGCCCTGGGAGCCTGGTGCACTCCGTGCGGCGCTGAGCCTGGGCGGCCAAGCAACCGCTGGAGGAGCCCTGCACTGGCCCTTCCCTTCCCTCGCACAGAGCTCTTCCTGCTGGAGCCCTTGGCAGTGTGCAAGCCACCGGCCCCTAAGCCCTCCCCAAGGACGCCTGGGGCCTAGGTGCAAAGGCAAGGCAGGAGCAGAGCTGAGGCCAGGAAGGCGCCAGTGGCGTCTCCCAGCCTCGCGCAGCCTGCTCCTTCCTGGGCAGGAAGCCTAGCAGCGAGGCAAGTCTGGGCAAGGCTCGCCCAGGGCAGAGCAGCCTCGCGACAGCAACTCTGCCAGATCGGGCCTCTGAGCAGAGCTGGAGCTCTGCCGTCCTGGAGGCGCACTCGGCTCCAGCCAAGTAAAGCTTGAGCCAAACGAGGCTGGGCTGCCTCTTCTTCCCTCGAGGAGGCTCGCCTCCCCGCCAGCTGTTCACTCGGCTTCCAGGTGGGGGCGCTCTGCGCCTCCTGCAGGTCTTGGCTCAGGGGCTGCTTGCTCTGAGCTGGGGATGTGGGCGGGAGCCCAGGCACACAGGGGCAGGCCCCAACCAGCTGCACACGTCTCTGCTGGGGAGGAGAGCGCTAGGGAAGCTACGTGTGTGAGGCAGCTGCTGGGCGCCCAGGGAGTCAGCCTCCGGGTGTGCGGGGCTGCAGACCCCAGCCAGGGGCCCTGGGAGCCTGGTGCACTCCGTGCGGCGCTGAGCCTGGGCGGCCAAGCAACCGCTGGAGGAGCCCTGCACTGGCCCTTCCCTTCCCTCGCACAGAGCTCTTCCTGCTGGAGCCCTTGGCAGTGTGCAAGCCACTGGCCCCTAAGCCCTCCCCAAGGACGCCTGGGGCCTAGGTGCAAAGGCAAGGCAGGAGCGGAGCTGAGGCCAGGAAGGCGCCAGTGGCGTATCCCAGCCTCGCGCAGCCTGCCCCTTCCTGGGCAGGAAGCGTAGCCGCGAGGCAAGTATGGGCAAGGCTCGCCCAGGACATAGCATCTTCGCGCCAGCTTCTATGCCAGATCAGGCCTCTGAGCAGAGCTGGAGCTCTGCCGTCCTGGAGGCGCACTCGGCTCCAGCCAAGTAGGGCTTGAGCCAAACGAGGCTGGGCTGCCTCTTCTTCCCTCGAGGAGGCTCGCCTCCCCGCCAGCTGTTCACTCGGCTTCCAGGTGGGGGTGCTCTGAGCCTCCTGCAGGTCTTGGCTCAGGGGCTGCTTGCCCTGAGCTGGGGCTGTGGACGGGAGCCCAGGCACGCAGGGGCAGGCCCCAACTAGCTGCACACGTCTCTGCTGGGGAGGAGAGCGCTAGGGAAGCTACGTGTGTGAGGCAGCTGCTGGGCGCCCAGGGAGTCAGCCTCCGGGTGTGCGGGGCTGCAGACCCCAGCCAGGGGCCCTGGGAGCCTGGTGCACTCCGTGCGGCGCTGAGCCTGGGCGGCCAAGCAACCGCTGGAGGAGCCCTGCACTGGCCCTTCCCTTCCCTCGCACAGAGCTCTTCCTGCTGGAGCCCTTGGCAGTGTGCAAGCCACTGGCCCCTAAGCCCTCCCCAAGGACGCCTGGGGCCTAGGTGCAAAGGCAAGGCAGGAGGGGAGCTGAGGCCAGGAAGGTGCCAGTGGCGTCTCCCAGCCTCGCGCAGCCTGCTCCTTCCTGGGCAGGAAGCCTAGCAGCGAGGCAAGTCTGGGCAAGGCTCGCCCAGGGCAGAGCAGCCTCGCGCCAGCATTCTGCCAGAACGGGCCTCTGAGCAGAGCTGGAGCTCTGCCGTCCTGGAGGCGCACTCGGCTCCAGCCAAGTAGGGCTTGAGCCAAACGAGGCTGGGCTGCCTCTTCTTCCCTCGAGGAGGCTCGCCTCCCCGCCAGCTGTTCACTCGGCTTCCAGGTGGGGGCGCTCTGCGCCTCCTGCAGGTCTTGGCTCAGGGGCTGCTTGCCCTGAGCTGGGGCTGTGGGCGGGAGCTCAGGCACGCAGGGGCAGGCCCCAACCAGCTGCACACGTCTCTGCTGGGGAGGAGAGCGCTAGGGAAGCTACGTGTGTGAGGCAGCTGCTGGGCGCCCAGGGAGTCAGCCTCCGGGTGTGCGGGGCTGCAGACCCCAGCCAGGGGCCCTGGGAGCCTGGTGCACTCCGTGCCGAGCTAAGTCTGGGCGGCCAAGCAACCGCTGGAGGAGCCCTGCACTGGCCCTTCCCTTCCCTCGCACAGAGCTCTTCCTGCTGGAGCCCTTGGCAGTGTGCAAGCCACCGGACCCTAAGTCCTCCCCAAGGACGCCTGGGGCCTAGGTGCAAAGGCAAGGCAGGAGCGGAGCTGAGGCCAGGAAGGCGCCAGTGGCGTCTCCCAGCCTCTCGCAGCCTGCTCCTTCCTGGGCAGGAAGCCTAGCAGCGAGGCAAGTCTGGGCAAGGCTCGCCCAGGGCTTAGCATCTTCGCGCCAGCTTCTATGTCAGATCAGGCCTCTGAGCAGAGCTGGAGCTCTGCCGTCCTGGAGGCGCACTCGGCTCCAGCCAAGTAGGGCTTGAGCCAAACGAAGCTGGGCTGCCTCTTCTTCCGTCGAGGAGGCTCGCCTCCACGCCAGCTGTTCAGTCGGCTTCCAGGTGGGGGCGCTCTGCGCCTCCTGCAGGTCTTGGCTCAGGGGCTGCTTGCCCTGAGCTGGGGCTGTGCGCAGGAGCCCAGGCACGCAGGGGCAGGCCCCAACCAGCTGCACACGTCTCTGCTGGGGAGGAGAGCGCTAGGGAAGCTACGTGTGTGAGGCAGCTGCTGGGCGCCCAGGGAGTCAGCCTCCGGGTGTGCGGGGCTGCAGACCCCAGCCAGGGGCCCTGGGAGCCTGGTGCACTCCGTGCGGCGCTGAGCCTGGGCGGCCAAGCAACCGCTGGAGGAGCCCTGCACTGGCCCTTCCCTTCCCTCGCACAGAGCTCTTCCTGCTGGAGCCCTTGGCAGTGTGCAAGCCACTGGCCCCTAAGCCCTCCCCAAGGACGCCTGGGGCCTAGGTGCAAAGGCAAGGCAGGAGGGGAGCTGAGGCCAGGAAGGTGCCAGTGGCGTCTCCCAGCCTCGCGCAGCCTGCTCCTTCCTGGGCAGGAAGCCTAGCAGCGAGGCAAGTCTGGGCAAGGCTCGCCCAGGGCAGGGCAGCCTCGCGCCAGCAATTCTGCCAGAACGGGCCTCTGAGCAGAGCTGGAGCTCTGCCGTCCTGGAGGCGCACTCGGCACCAGCCAAGTAGGGCTTGAGCCAAACGAGGCTGGGCTGCCTCTTCTTCCCTCGAGGAGGCTCGCCTCCCCGCCAGCTGTTCACTCGGCTTCCAGGTGGGGGCGCTCTGCGCCTCCTGCTGGTCTTGGCTCAGGGGCTGCTTGCCCTGAGCTGGGGCTGTGGGCGGGAGCTCAGGCACGCAGGGGCAGGCCCCAACCAGCTGCACACGTCTCTGCTGGGGAGGAGAGCGCTAGGGAAGCTACGTGTGTGAGGCAGCTGCTGGGCGCCCAGGGAGTCAGCCTCCGGGTGTGCAGGGCTGCAGACCCCAGCCAGGGGCCCTGGGAGCCTGGTGCACTCCGTGCCGAGCTAAGTCTGGGCGGCCAAGCAACCGCTGGAGGAGCCCTGCACTGGCCCTTCCCTTCCCTCGCACAGAGCTCTTCCTGCTGGAGCCCTTGGCAGTGTGCAAGCCACCGGACCCTCAGCCCTCCAGAAGGACGCCTGGGGCCTAGGTGCAAAGGCAAGGCAGGAGCGGAGCTGAGGCCTGGAAGGCGCCAGTGGCGTCTCCCAGCCTCGCGCAGCCTGCTCCTTCCTGGGCAGGAAGCCTAGCAGCGAGGCAAGTCTGGGCAAGGCTCGCCCAGGGCAGAGCAGCTTCACGCCAGCAACTATGCCAGATCAGGCCTCTGAGCAGAGCTGGAGCTCTGCCGTCCTGGAGGCGCACTCGGCTCCAGCCAAGTAGGGCTTGAGCCAAACGAGGCTGGGCTGCCTCTTCTTCCCTCGAGGAGGCTCGCCTCCCCGCCAGCTGTTCACTCGGCTTCCAGGTGGGGGCGCTATGCGCCTCCTGCAGGTCTGGGCTCAGGGGCTGCTTGCCCTGAGCTGGGGCTGTGCGCAGGAGCCCAGGCACGCAGGGGCAGGCCCCAACCAGCTGCACACGTCTCTGCTGGGGAGGAGAGCGCTAGGGAAGCTACGTGTGTGAGGCAGCTGCTGGGCGCCCAGGGAGTCAGCCTCCGGGTGTGCGGGGCTGCAGACCCCAGCCAGGGGCCCTGGGAGCCTGGTGCACTCCGTGCAGCGCTGAGCCTGGGCGGCCAAGCAACCGCTGGAGGAGCCCTGCACTGGCCCTTCCCTTCCCTCGCACAGAGCTCTTCCTGCTGGAGCCCTTGGCAGTGTGCAAGCCACCGGCCCTAAAGCCCTCCCCAAGGAAGCCTGGGGCCTAGGTGCAAAGGCAAGGCAGGAGCGGAGCTGAGGCCAGGAAGGCGCCAGTGGCGTCTCCCAGCCTCGCGCAGCTGCTCCTTCCTGGGCAGGAAGCCTAGCAGCGAGGCAAGTCTGGGCAAGGCTCGCCCAGGGCAGAGCAGCCTCGCGCCAACAACTCTGCCAGAACGGGCCTCTGAGCAGAGCTGGAGCTCTGCCGTCCTGGAGGCGCACTCGGCTCCAGCCAAGTAGGGCTTGAGCCAAACGAGGCTGGGCTGCCTCTTCTTCCCTCGAGGAGGCTCGCCTCCCCGCCAGCTGTTCACTCGGCTTCCAGGTGGGGGCGCTCTGCGCCTCCTGCAGGTCTTGGCTCAGGGGCTGCTTTCCCTGAGCTGGGGCTGTGGGCGGGAGCCCAGGCACGCAGGGGCAGGCCCCAACCAGCTGCACACGTCTCTGCTGGGGAGGAGAGCGCTAGGGAAGCTACGTGTGTGAGGCAGCTGCTGGGCGCCCAGGGAGTCAGCCTCCGGGTGTGCGGGGCTGCAGACCCCAGCCAGGGGCCCTGGGAGCCTGGTGCACTCCGTGCGGCGCTGAGCCTGGGCGGCCAAGCTACCGCTGGAGGAGCCCTGCACTGGCCCTTCCCTTCCCTCGCACAGAGCTCTTCCTGCTGGAGCCCTTGGCAGTGTGCAAGCCACCGGCCCCTAAGCCCTCCCCAAGGACGCCTGGGGCCTAGGTGCAAAGGCAAGGCAGGAGCGGAGCTGAGGCCAGGAAGGCGCCAGTGGCATCTCCCAGCCTCGCGCAGCCTGCTCCTTCCTGGGCAGGAAGCCTAGGAGCGAGGCAAGTCTGGGCAAGGCTCGCCCAGGGCAGAGCATCTTCGCGCCAGCTTCTATGCCAGATCAGGCCTCTGAGCAGAGCTGGAGCTCTGCCGTCCTGGAGGCGCACTCGGCTCCAGCCAAGTAGGGCTTGAGCCAAACGAGGCTGGGCTGCCTCTTCTTCCCTCGAGGAGGCTCGCCTCCCCGCCAGCTGTTCACTCGGCTTCCAGGTGGGGGCGCTCTGCGCCTCCTGCAGGTCTTGGCTCAGGGGCTGCTTGCCCTGAGATGGGTTGTGCGCAGGAGCCCAGGCACGCAGGGGCAGGCCCCAACCAGCTGCACACGTCTCTGCTGGGGAGGAGAGCCCTAGGGAAGCTACGTGTGTGAGGCAGCTGCTGGGCGCCCAGGGAGTCAGCCTCCGGGTGTGCGGGGCTGCAGACCCCAGCCAGGGGCCCTGGGAGCCTGGTGCACTCCGTGCGGCGCTGAGTCTCGGCGGCCAAGCAACCTCTGGAGGAGCCCTGCACTAGCCCTTCCCTTCCCTCGCACAGAGCTCTTCCTGCTGGAGCCCTTGGCAGTGTGCAAGCCACCGGCCCCTAAGCCTTCCCTAAGGACGACTGGGGCCTAGGTGCAAAGGCAAGGCAGGAGCGGAGCTGAGGCCAGGAAGGCGCCAGTGGCGTCTCCCAGCCCCGCGCAACCTGCTCCTTCCAGGGCAGGAAGCCTAGCAGCGAGGCAAGTCTGGGCAAGGCTCGCCCAGGGCAGAGCAGCCTCGCGCTAGCAACTCTGCCAGATCGGGCCTCTGAGCAGAGCTGGAGCTCTGCCGTCCTGGAGGCGCACTCGGCTCCAGCCAAGTAGGGCTTGAGCCAAACGAGGCTGGGCTGCCTCTTCTTCCCTCGAGGAGGCTCGCCTCCCCGCCAGCTGTTCACTCGGCTTCCAGGTGGGGGCGCTCTGCGCCTCCTGCAGGTCTTGGCTCAGGGGCTGCTTGCCCTGAGCTGGGGCTGTGCGCAGGAGCCCAGGCACGCAGGGGCAGGCCCCAACCAGCTGCACACGTCTCTGCTGGGGAGGAGAGCGCTAGGGAAGCTACGTGTGTGAGGCAGCTGCTGGGCGCCCAGGGAGTCAGCCTCCGGGTGTGCGGGGCTGCAGACCCCAGCCAGGGGCCCTGGGAGCCTGGTGCACTCCGTGCGGCGCTGAGCCTGGGCGGCCAAGCAACCGCTGGAGGAGCCCTGCACTGGCCCTTCCCTTCCCTCGCACAGAGCTCTTCCTGCTGGAGCCCTTGGCAGTGTGCAAGCCACCGGCCCCTAAGCCCTCCCCAAGGACGCCTGGGGCCTAGGTGCAAAGGCAAGGCAGGAGCGGAGCTGAGGCCAGGAAGGCGCCAGTGGCGTCTCCCAGCCTCGCGCAGCTGCTCCTTCCTGGGCAGGAAGCCTAGCAGCGAGGCAAGTCTGGGCAAGGCTCGCCCAGGGCAGAGCAGCCTCGCGCCAGCAACTCTGCCAGAACGGGCTTCTGAGCAGAGCTGGAGCTCTGCCGTCCTGGAGGCGCACTCGGCTCCAGCCAAGTAGGGCTTGAGCCAAAGGAGGCTGGGCTGCCTCTTCTTCCCTCGAGGAGGCTCGCCTCCCCGCCAGCTGTTCACTCGGCTTCCAGGTGGGGGCGCTCTGCGCCTCCTGCAGGTCTTGGCTCAGGGGCTGCTTGCCCTGAGCTGGGGCTGTGGGCGGGAGCCCAGGCACGCAGGGGCAGGCCCCAACCAGCTGCACACGTCTCTGCTGGGGAGGAGAGCGCTAGGGAAGCTACGTGTGTGAGGCAGCTGCTGGGCGCCCAGGGAGTCAGCCTCCGGGTGTGCGGGGCTGCAGACCCCAGCCAGGGGCCCTGGGAGCCTGGTGCACTCCGTGCGGCGCTGAGCCTGGGAGGCCAAGCAACCGCTGGAGGAGCCCTGCACTGGCCCTTACCTTCCCTCGCACAGAGCTCTTCCTGCTGGAGCCCTTGGCAGTGTGCAAGCCACCGGCCCTAAAGCCCTCCCCAAGGACGCCTGGGGCCTAGGTGCAAAGGCAAGGCAGGAGCGGAGCTGAGGCCAGGAAGGCGCCAGTGGCGTCTCCCAGCCTCGCGCAGCTGCTCCTTCCTGGGCAGGAAGCCTAGCAGCGAGGCAAGTCTGGGCAAGGCTCGCCCCGGGCAGAGCAGCCTCGAGCCAACAACTCTGCCAGAACGGGCCTCTGAGCAGAGCTGGAGCTCTGCCGTCCTGGAGGCGCACTCGGCTCCAGCCAAGTAGGGCTTGAGCCAAACGAGGCTGGGCTGCCTCTTCTTCCCTCGAGGAGGCTCGCCTCCCCGCCAGCTGTTCACTCGGCTTCCAGGTGGGGGCGCTCTGCGCCTGCTGCAGGTCTTGGCTCAGGGGCTGCTTGCCCTGAGCTGGGGCTGTGCGCGGGAGCCCAGGCACGCAGGGGCAGGCCCCAACCAGCTGCACACGTCTCTGCTGGAGAGGAGAGCGCTAGGGAAGCTACGTGTGTGAGGCAGCTTCTGGGCGCCCAGGGAGTCAGCCTCCGGGTGTGCGGGGCTGCAGACCCCAGCCAGGGGCCCTGGGAGCCTGGTGCACTCCGTGAGGCGCTGAGCCTGGGCGGCCAAGCAACCGCTGGAGGAGCCCTGCACTGGCCCTTCCCTTCCCTCGCACAGAGCGCTTCCTGCTGGAGCCCTTGGCAGTGTGCAAGCCACCGGCCCCTAAGCCCTCCCCAAGGACGCCTGGGGCCTAGGTGCAAAGGCAAGGCAGGAGCGGAGCTGAGGCCAGGAAGGCGCCAGTGGCGTCTCCCAGCCTCGCGCAGCCTGCTCTTCCTGGTCAGGAAGCCTAGCATCGAGGCAAGTCTGGGCAAGGCTCGCCCAGGGCCGAGCAGCCTCGCGCCAGGAACTCTGCCATATCGGGCCTCTGAGCAGAGCTGGAGCTCTGCCGTCCTGGAGGCGCACTCGGCTCCAGCCAAGTAGGGCTTGAGCCAAACGAGGCTGGGCTGCCTCTTCTTCCCTCGAGGAGGCTCGCCTCCCCGCCAGCTCTTCACTCAGCTTCCAGGTGGGGGCGCTCTTCGACTCCTGCAGGTCTTGGCTCAGGGGCTGCTTGCCCTGAGCTGGGGCTGTGCGCGGGAGCCCAGGCACGCAGGGGCAGGCCCTAACCAGCTGCACACGTCTCTGCTGGGGAGGAGAGCGCTAGGGAAGCTACGTGTGTGAGGCAGCTGCTGGGCGCCCAGGGAGTCAGCCTCCGGGTGTGCGGAGCTGCAGACCCCAGCCAGGGGCCCTGGGAGCCTGGTGCACTCCGTGCCGAGCTAAGTCTGGGTTGCCAAGCAACCGGTGGAGGAGCCCTGCACTAGCCCTTCCCTTCCCTCGCACAGAGCTCTTCCTGCTGGAGCCCTTAGCAGTGTGCAAGCCACCGGCCCCTAAGCCCTCCCCAAGGACGCCTGGGGCCTAGGTGCAAAGGCAAGGCAGGAGCGGAGCTGAGGCCAGGAAGGCGCCAGTGGCGTCTCCCAGCCTCGCGCAGCCTGCTCCTTCCTGGGCAGGAAGCCTAGCAGCGAGGCAAGTCTGGGCAAGGCTCGCCCAAGGCAGAGCAGCCTCGCGCCAGCAACTCTGCCAGAACGGGCCTCTGAGCAGAGCTGGAGCTCTGCCGTCCTGGAGGCGCACTCGGCTCCAGCCAAGTAGGGTTTGAGCCAAACGAGGCTGGGCTGCCTCTTCTTCCCTCGAGGAGGCTCGCCTCCCCGCCAGCTGTTCACTCGGCTTCCAGGTGGGGGCGCTCTGCGCCTCCTGCAGGTCTGGGCTCAGGGGCTGCTTGCTCTGAGCTGGGGCTGTGGGCGGGAGCCCAGGCACGCAGGGGCAGGCCCCAACCAGCTGCACACGTCTCTGCTGGGGAGGAGAGCGCTAGGGAAGCTACGTGTGTGAGGCAGCTGCTGGGCGCCCAGGGAGTCAGCCTCCGGGTGTGCGGGGCTGCAGACCCCAGCCAGGGGCCCTGGGAGCCTGGTGCACTCCGTGCGGCGCTGAGCCTGGGCGGCCAAGCAACCGCTGGAGGAGCCCTGCACTGGCCCTTCCCTTCCCTCGCACAGAGCTCTTCCTGCTGGAGCCCTTGGCAGTGTGCAAGCCACTGGCCCCTAAGCCCTCCCCAAGGACGCCTGGGGCCTAGGTGCAAAGGCAAGGCAGGAGCGGAGCTGAGGCCAGGAAGGCGCCAGTGGCGTCTCCCAGCCTCGCGCAGCCTGCACCTTCCTGGGCAGGAAGCCTAGCAGCGAGGCAAGTCTGGGCAAGGCTCGCCCAGGGCAGAGCAGCCTCGCGCCAGCAACTCTGCCAGAACGGGCGTCTCTGCAGAGCTGGAGCTCTGCCGTCCTGGAGGCGCACTCGGCTCCAGCCAAGTAGCGCTTGAGCCAAACGAGGCTGGGCTGCCTCTTTTTCCCTCGAGGAGGCTCGTCTCCCCGCCAGCTGTTCACTCGGCTTCCAGGTGGGGGCGCTCTGCGCCTCCTGTAGGTCTTGGCTCAGGGGCTACTTGCTCTGAGCTGGGGCTGTGGGCGGGAGCCCAGGCACGCAGGGGCAGGCCCCAACCAGCTGCACACGTCTCTGCTGGGGAGGAGAGCGCTAGGGAAGCTACGTGTGTGAGGCAGCTGCTGGGCGCCCAGGGAGTCATCCCCAGGTGTGCGGGTCTGCAGACCCCAGCCAGGGGCCCTGGGAGCCTGGTGCACTCCGTGCGGCGCTGAGCCTGGGCGGCCAAGCAACCGCTGGAGGAGCCCTGCACTGGCCCTTCCCTTCCCTCGCACAGAGCTCTTCCTGCTGGAGCCCTTGGCAGTGTGCAAGCCACCGGCCCCTAAGCCCTCCCCAAGGACGCCTGGGGCCTAGGTGCAAAGGCAAGGCAGGAGCAGAGCTGAGGCCAGGAAGGCGCCAGTGGCGTCTCCCAGCCTCGCGCAGCCTGCTCCTTCCTGGGCAGGAAGCCTAGCAGCGAGGCAAGTCTGGGCAAGGCTCGCCCAGGGCAGAGCAGCCTCGCGACAGCAACTCTGCCAGATCGGGCCTCTGAGCAGAGCTGGAGCTCTGCCGTCCTGGAGGCGCACTCGGCTCCAGCCAAGTAAAGCTTGAGCCAAACGAGGCTGGGCTGCCTCTTCTTCCCTCGAGGAGGCTCGCCTCCCCGCCAGCTGTTCACTCGGCTTCCAGGTGGGGGCGCTCTGCGCCTCCTGCAGGTCTTGGCTCAGGGGCTGCTTGCTCTGAGCTGGGGATGTGGGCGGGAGCCCAGGCACACAGGGGCAGGCCCCAACCAGCTGCACACGTCTCTGCTGGGGAGGAGAGCGCTAGGGAAGCTACGTGTGTGAGGCAGCTGCTGGGCGCCCAGGGAGTCAGCCTCCGGGTGTGCGGGGCTGCAGACCCCAGCCAGGGGCCCTGGGAGCCTGGTGCACTCCGTGCGGCGCTGAGCCTGGGCGGCCAAGCAACCGCTGGAGGAGCCCTGCACTGGCCCTTCCCTTCCCTCGCACAGAGCTCTTCCTGCTGGAGCCCTTGGCAGTGTGCAAGCCACTGGCCCCTAAGCCCTCCCCAAGGACGCCTGGGGCCTAGGTGCAAAGGCAAGGCAGGAGCGGAGCTGAGGCCAGGAAGGCGCCAGTGGCGTATCCCAGCCTCGCGCAGCCTGCCCCTTCCTGGGCAGGAAGCGTAGCCGCGAGGCAAGTATGGGCAAGGCTCGCCCAGGACATAGCATCTTCGCGCCAGCTTCTATGCCAGATCAGGCCTCTGAGCAGAGCTGGAGCTCTGCCGTCCTGGAGGCGCACTCGGCTCCAGCCAAGTAGGGCTTGAGCCAAACGAGGCTGGGCTGCCTCTTCTTCCCTCGAGGAGGCTCGCCTCCCCGCCAGCTGTTCACTCGGCTTCCAGGTGGGGGTGCTCTGAGCCTCCTGCAGGTCTTGGCTCAGGGGCTGCTTGCCCTGAGCTGGGGCTGTGGACGGGAGCCCAGGCACGCAGGGGCAGGCCCCAACTAGCTGCACACGTCTCTGCTGGGGAGGAGAGCGCTAGGGAAGCTACGTGTGTGAGGCAGCTGCTGGGCGCCCAGGGAGTCAGCCTCCGGGTGTGCGGGGCTGCAGACCCCAGCCAGGGGCCCTGGGAGCCTGGTGCACTCCGTGCGGCGCTGAGCCTGGGCGGCCAAGCAACCGCTGGAGGAGCCCTGCACTGGCCCTTCCCTTCCCTCGCACAGAGCTCTTCCTGCTGGAGCCCTTGGCAGTGTGCAAGCCACTGGCCCCTAAGCCCTCCCCAAGGACGCCTGGGGCCTAGGTGCAAAGGCAAGGCAGGAGGGGAGCTGAGGCCAGGAAGGTGCCAGTGGCGTCTCCCAGCCTCGCGCAGCCTGCTCCTTCCTGGGCAGGAAGCCTAGCAGCGAGGCAAGTCTGGGCAAGGCTCGCCCAGGGCAGAGCAGCCTCGCGCCAGCATTCTGCCAGAACGGGCCTCTGAGCAGAGCTGGAGCTCTGCCGTCCTGGAGGCGCACTCGGCTCCAGCCAAGTAGGGCTTGAGCCAAACGAGGCTGGGCTGCCTCTTCTTCCCTCGAGGAGGCTCGCCTCCCCGCCAGCTGTTCACTCGGCTTCCAGGTGGGGGCGCTCTGCGCCTCCTGCAGGTCTTGGCTCAGGGGCTGCTTGCCCTGAGCTGGGGCTGTGGGCGGGAGCTCAGGCACGCAGGGGCAGGCCCCAACCAGCTGCACACGTCTCTGCTGGGGAGGAGAGCGCTAGGGAAGCTACGTGTGTGAGGCAGCTGCTGGGCGCCCAGGGAGTCAGCCTCCGGGTGTGCGGGGCTGCAGACCCCAGCCAGGGGCCCTGGGAGCCTGGTGCACTCCGTGCCGAGCTAAGTCTGGGCGGCCAAGCAACCGCTGGAGGAGCCCTGCACTGGCCCTTCCCTTCCCTCGCACAGAGCTCTTCCTGCTGGAGCCCTTGGCAGTGTGCAAGCCACCGGACCCTAAGTCCTCCCCAAGGACGCCTGGGGCCTAGGTGCAAAGGCAAGGCAGGAGCGGAGCTGAGGCCAGGAAGGCGCCAGTGGCGTCTCCCAGCCTCTCGCAGCCTGCTCCTTCCTGGGCAGGAAGCCTAGCAGCGAGGCAAGTCTGGGCAAGGCTCGCCCAGGGCTTAGCATCTTCGCGCCAGCTTCTATGTCAGATCAGGCCTCTGAGCAGAGCTGGAGCTCTGCCGTCCTGGAGGCGCACTCGGCTCCAGCCAAGTAGGGCTTGAGCCAAACGAAGCTGGGCTGCCTCTTCTTCCGTCGAGGAGGCTCGCCTCCACGCCAGCTGTTCAGTCGGCTTCCAGGTGGGGGCGCTCTGCGCCTCCTGCAGGTCTTGGCTCAGGGGCTGCTTGCCCTGAGCTGGGGCTGTGCGCAGGAGCCCAGGCACGCAGGGGCAGGCCCCAACCAGCTGCACACGTCTCTGCTGGGGAGGAGAGTGCTAGGGAAGCTACGTGTGTGAGGCAGCTGCTGGGCGCCCAGGGAGTCAGCCTCCGGGTGTGCGGGGCTGCAGACCCCAGCCAGGGGCCCTGGGAGCCTGGTGCACTCCGTGCGGCGCTGAGCCTGGGCGGCCAAGCAACCGCTGGAGGAGCCCTGCACTGGCCCTTCCCTTCCCTCGCACAGAGCTCTTCCTGCTGGAGCCCTTGGCAGTGTGCAAGCCACTGGCCCCTAAGCCCTCCCCAAGGACGCCTGGGGCCTAGGTGCAAAGGCAAGGCAGGAGGGGAGCTGAGGCCAGGAAGGTGCCAGTGGCGTCTCCCAGCCTCGCGCAGCCTGCTCCTTCCTGGGCAGGAAGCCTAGCAGCGAGGCAAGTCTGGGCAAGGCTCGCCCAGGGCAGGGCAGCCTCGCGCCAGCAATTCTGCCAGAATGGGCCTCTGAGCAGAGCTGGAGCTCTGCCGTCCTGGAGGCGCACTCGGCACCAGCCAAGTAGGGCTTGAGCCAAACGAGGCTGGGCTGCCTCTTCTTCCCTCGAGGAGGCTCGCCTCCCCGCCAGCTGTTCACTCGGCTTCCAGGTGGGGGCGCTCTGCGCCTCCTGCTGGTCTTGGCTCAGGGGCTGCTTGCCCTGAGCTGGGGCTGTGGGCGGGAGCTCAGGCACGCAGGGGCAGGCCCCAACCAGCTGCACACGTCTCTGCTGGGGAGGAGAGCGCTAGGGAAGCTACGTGTGTGAGGCAGCTGCTGGGCGCCCAGGGAGTCAGCCTCCGGGTGTGCAGGGCTGCAGACCCCAGCCAGGGGCCCTGGGAGCCTGGTGCACTCCGTGCCGAGCTAAGTCTGGGCGGCCAAGCAACCGCTGGAGGAGCCCTGCACTGGCCCTTCCCTTCCCTCGCACAGAGCTCTTCCTGCTGGAGCCCTTGGCAGTGTGCAAGCCACCGGACCCTCAGCCCTCCAGAAGGACGCCTGGGGCCTAGGTGCAAAGGCAAGGCAGGAGCGGAGCTGAGGCCTGGAAGGCGCCAGTGGCGTCTCCCAGCCTCGCGCAGCCTGCTCCTTCCTGGGCAGGAAGCCTAGCAGCGAGGCAAGTCTGGGCAAGGCTCGCCCAGGGCAGAGCAGCTTCACGCCAGCAACTATGCCAGATCAGGCCTCTGAGCAGAGCTGGAGCTCTGCCGTCCTGGAGGCGCACTCGGCTCCAGCCAAGTAGGGCTTGAGCCAAACGAGGCTGGGCTGCCTCTTCTTCCCTCGAGGAGGCTCGCCTCCCCGCCAGCTGTTCACTCGGCTTCCAGGTGGGGGCGCTATGCGCCTCCTGCAGGTCTGGGCTCAGGGGCTGCTTGCCCTGAGCTGGGGCTGTGCGCAGGAGCCCAGGCACGCAGGGGCAGGCCCCAACCAGCTGCACACGTCTCTGCTGGGGAGGAGAGCGCTAGGGAAGCTACGTGTGTGAGGCAGCTGCTGGGCGCCCAGGGAGTCAGCCTCCGGGTGTGCGGGGCTGCAGACCCCAGCCAGGGGCCCTGGGAGCCTGGTGCACTCCGTGCAGCGCTGAGCCTGGGCGGCCAAGCAACCGCTGGAGGAGCCCTGCACTGGCCCTTCCCTTCCCTCGCACAGAGCTCTTCCTGCTGGAGCCCTTGGCAGTGTGCAAGCCACCGGCCCTAAAGCCCTCCCCAAGGAAGCCTGGGGCCTAGGTGCAAAGGCAAGGCAGGAGCGGAGCTGAGGCCAGGAAGGCGCCAGTGGCGTCTCCCAGCCTCGCGCAGCTGCTCCTTCCTGGGCAGGAAGCCTAGCAGCGAGGCAAGTCTGGGCAAGGCTCGCCCAGGGCAGAGCAGCCTCGCGCCAACAACTCTGCCAGAACGGGCCTCTGAGCAGAGCTGGAGCTCTGCCGTCCTGGAGGCGCACTCGGCTCCAGCCAAGTAGGGCTTGAGCCAAACGAGGCTGGGCTGCCTCTTCTTCCCTCGAGGAGGCTCGCCTCCCCGCCAGCTGTTCACTCGGCTTCCAGGTGGGGGCGCTCTGCGCCTCCTGCAGGTCTTGGCTCAGGGGCTGCTTTCCCTGAGCTGGGGCTGTGGGCGGGAGCCCAGGCACGCAGGGGCAGGCCCCAACCAGCTGCACACGTCTCTGCTGGGGAGGAGAGCGCTAGGGAAGCTACGTGTGTGAGGCAGCTGCTGGGCGCCCAGGGAGTCAGCCTCCGGGTGTGCGGGGCTGCAGACCCCAGCCAGGGGCCCTGGGAGCCTGGTGCACTCCGTGCCGAGCTAAGTCTGGGCGGCCAAGCAACCGCTGGAGGAGCCCTGCACTGGCCCTTCCCTTCCCTCGCACAGAGCTCTTCCTGCTGGAGCCCTTGGCAGTGTGCAAGCCACCGCCCCTAAGCCCTCCCCAAGGACGCCTGGGGCCTAGGTGCAAAGGCAAGGCAGGAGCGGAGCTGAGGCCAGGAAGGCGCCAGTGGCGTCTCCCAGCCTCGCGCAGCCTGCTCCTTCCTGGGCAGGAAGCCTAGCAGCGAGGCAAGTCTGGGCAAGGCTCGCCCAGGGCAGAGCAGCCTCGCGCCAGCAATTCTGCCAGAACGGGCTTCGGAGCAGAGCTGGAGCTCTGCCGTCCTGGAGGCGCACTCGGCTCCAGCCAAGTAGGGATTGAGCCAAACGAGGCTGGCCTACCTCTTCTTCCCTCGAGGAGGCTCGCCTCCCTGCCAGCTGTTCACTCGGCTTCCAGGTGGGGGCGCTCTGCGCCTCCTGCAGGTCTTGGCTCAGGGGCTGCTTGCCCTGAGCTGGGGCTGTGCGCGGGAGCCCAGGCACGCAGGGGCAGGCCCCAACCAGCTGCACACGTCTCTGCTGGGGAGGAGAGCGCTAGGGAAGCTACGTGTGTGAGGCAGCTGCTGGGCGCCCAGGGAGTCAGCCTCCGGGTGTGCGGGGCTGCAGACCCCAGCCAGGGGCCCTGGGAGCCTGGTGCACTCCGTGCGGCGCTGAGCCTGGGCGGCCAAGCAACCGCTGGAGGAGCCCTGCACTGGCCCTTCCCTTCCATCGCACAGAGCTCTTCCTGCTGGAGCCCTTGGCAGTGTGCAAGCCACCGGCCCTAAAGCCCTCCCCAAGGACGCCTGGGGCCTAGGTGCAAAGGCAAGGCAGGAGCGGAGCTGAGGCCAGGAAGGCGCCAGTGGCGTCTCCCAGCCTCTCGCAGCCTGCTCCTTCCTGGGCAGGAAGCCTAGCAGCGAGGCAAGTCTGGGCAAGGCTCGCCCAGGGCTTAGCATCTTCGCGCCAGCTTCTATGTCAGATCAGGCCTCTGAGCAGAGCTGGAGCTCTGCCGTCCTGGAGGCGCACTCGGCTCCAGCCAAGTAGGGCTTGAGCCAAACGAAGCTGGGCTGCCTCTTCTTCCGTCGAGGAGGCTCGCCTCCACGCCAGCTGTTCAGTCGGCTTCCAGGTGGGGGCGCTCTGCGCCTCCTGCAGGTCTTGGCTCAGGGGCTGCTTGCCCTGAGCTGGGGCTGTGCGCAGGAGCCCAGGCACGCAGGGGCAGGCCCCAACCAGCTGCACACGTCTCTGCTGGGGAGGAGAGCGCTAGGGAAGCTACGTGTGTGAGGCAGCTGCTGGGCGCCCAGGGAGTCAGCCTCCGGGTGTGCGGGGCTGCAGACCCCAGCCAGGGGCCCTGGGAGCCTGGTGCACTCCGTGCGGCGCTGAGCCTGGGCGGCCAAGCAACCGCTGGAGGAGCCCGGCACTGGCCCTTCCCTTCCCTCGCACAGAGCTCTTCCTGCTGGAGCCCTTGGCAGTGTGCAAGCCACTGGCCCCTAAGCCCTCCCCAAGGACGCCTGGGGCCTAGGTGCAAAGGCAAGGCAGGAGGGGAGCTGAGGCCAGGAAGGTGCCAGTGGCGTCTCCCAGCCTCGCGCAGCCTGCTCCTTCCTGGGCAGGAAGCCTAGCAGCGAGGCAAGTCTGGGCAAGGCTCGCCCAGGGCAGGGCAGCCTCGCGCCAGCAATTCTGCCAGAACGGGCCTCTGAGCAGAGCTGGAGCTCTGCCGTCCTGGAGGCGCACTCGGCACCAGCCAAGTAGGGCTTGAGCCAAACGAGGCTGGGCTGCCTCTTCTTCCCTCGAGGAGGCTCGCCTCCCCGCCAGCTGTTCACTCGGCTTCCAGGTGGGGGCGCTCTGCGCCTCCTGCTGGTCTTGGCTCAGGGGCTGCTTGCCCTGAGCTGGGGCTGTGGGCGGGAGCTCAGGCACGCAGGGGCAGGCCCCAACCAGCTGCACACGTCTCTGCTGGGGAGGAGAGCGCTAGGGAAGCTACGTGTGTGAGGCAGCTGCTGGGCGCCCAGGGAGTCAGCCTCCGGGTGTGCAGGGCTGCAGACCCCAGCCAGGGGCCCTGGGAGCCTGGTGCACTCCGTGCCGAGCTAAGTCTGGGCGGCCAAGCAACCGCTGGAGGAGCCCTGCACTGGCCCTTCCCTTCCCTCGCACAGAGCTCTTCCTGCTGGAGCCCTTGGCAGTGTGCAAGCCACCGGACCCTCAGCCCTCCAGAAGGACGCCTGGGGCCTAGGTGCAAAGGCAAGGCAGGAGCGGAGCTGAGGCCTGGAAGGCGCCAGTGGCGTCTCCCAGCCTCGCGCAGCCTGCTCCTTCCTGGGCAGGAAGCCTAGCAGCGAGGCAAGTCTGGGCAAGGCTCGCCCAGGGCAGAGCAGCTTCACGCCAGCAACTATGCCAGATCAGGCCTCTGAGCAGAGCTGGAGCTCTGCCGTCCTGGAGGCGCACTCGGCTCCAGCCAAGTAGGGCTTGAGCCAAACGAGGCTGGGCTGCCTCTTCTTCCCTCGAGGAGGCTCGCCTCCCCGCCAGCTGTTCACTCGGCTTCCAGGTGGGGGCGCTATGCGCCTCCTGCAGGTCTGGGCTCAGGGGCTGCTTGCCCTGAGCTGGGGCTGTGCGCAGGAGCCCAGGCACGCAGGGGCAGGCCCCAACCAGCTGCACACGTCTCTGCTGGGGAGGAGAGCGCTAGGGAAGCTACGTGTGTGAGGCAGCTGCTGGGCGCCCAGGGAGTCAGCCTCCGGGTGTGCGGGGCTGCAGACCCCAGCCAGGGGCCCTGGGAGCCTGGTGCACTCCGTGCAGCGCTGAGCCTGGGCGGCCAAGCAACCGCTGGAGGAGCCCTGCACTGGCCCTTCCCTTCCCTCGCACAGAGCTCTTCCTGCTGGAGCCCTTGGCAGTGTGCAAGCCACCGGCCCTAAAGCCCTCCCCAAGGAAGCCTGGGGCCTAGGTGCAAAGGCAAGGCAGGAGCGGAGCTGAGGCCAGGAAGGCGCCAGTGGCGTCTCCCAGCCTCGCGCAGCTGCTCCTTCCTGGGCAGGAAGCCTAGCAGCGAGGCAAGTCTGGGCAAGGCTCGCCCAGGGCAGAGCAGCCTCGCGCCAACAACTCTGCCAAAACGGGCCTCTGAGCAGAGCTGGAGCTCTGCCGTCCTGGAGGCGCACTCGGCTCCAGCCAAGTAGGGCTTGAGCCAAACGAGGCTGGGCTGCCTCTTCTTCCCTCGAGGAGGCTCGCCTCCCCGCCAGCTGTTCACTCGGCTTCCAGGTGGGGGCGCTCTGCGCCTCCTGCAGGTCTTGGCTCAGGGGCTGCTTTCCCTGAGCTGGGGCTGTGGGCGGGAGCCCAGGCACGCAGGGGCAGGCCCCAACCAGCTGCACACGTCTCTGCTGGGGAGGAGAGCGCTAGGGAAGCTACGTGTGTGAGGCAGCTGCTGGGCGCCCAGGGAGTCAGCCTCCGGGTGTGCGGGGCTGCAGACCCCAGCCAGGGGCCCTGGGAGCCTGGTGCACTCCGTGCCGAGCTAAGTCTGGGCGGCCAAGCAACCGCTGGAGGAGCCCTGCACTGGCCCTTCCCTTCCCTCGCACAGAGCTCTTCCTGCTGGAGCCCTTGGCAGTGTGCAAGCCACCGCCCCTAAGCCCTCCCCAAGGACGCCTGGGGCCTAGGTGCAAAGGCAAGGCAGGAGCGGAGCTGAGGCCAGGAAGGCGCCAGTGGCGTCTCCCAGCCTCGCGCAGCCTGCTCCTTCCTGGGCAGGAAGCCTAGCAGCGAGGCAAGTCTGGGCAAGGCTCGCCCAGGGCAGAGCAGCCTCGCGCCAGCAATTCTGCCAGAACGGGCTTCGGAGCAGAGCTGGAGCTCTGCCGTCCTGGAGGCGCACTCGGCTCCAGCCAAGTAGGGATTGAGCCAAACGAGGCTGGCCTACCTCTTCTTCCCTCGAGGAGGCTCGCCTCCCTGCCAGCTGTTCACTCGGCTTCCAGGTGGGGGCGCTCTGCGCCTCCTGCAGGTCTTGGCTCAGGGGCTGCTTGCCCTGAGCTGGGGCTGTGCGCGGGAGCCCAGGCACGCAGGGGCAGGCCCCAACCAGCTGCACACGTCTCTGCTGGGGAGGAGAGCGCTAGGGAAGCTACGTGTGTGAGGCAGCTGCTGGGCGCCCAGGGAGTCAGCCTCCGGGTGTGCGGGGCTGCAGACCCCAGCCAGGGGCCCTGGGAGCCTGGTGCACTCCGTGCGGCGCTGAGCCTGGGCGGCCAAGCAACCGCTGGAGGAGCCCTGCACTGGCCCTTCCCTTCCCTCGCACAGAGCTCTTCCTGCTGGAGCCCTTGGCAGTGTGCAAGCCACCGGCCCTAAAGCCCTCCCCAAGGACGCCTGGGTCCTAGGTGCAAAGGCAAGGCAGGAGCAGAGCTGAGGCCAGGAAGGCGCCAGTGGCGTCTCCCAGCCTCGCGCAGCTGCTCCTTCCTGGGCAGGAAGCCTAGCAGCGAGGCAAGTCTGGGCAAGGCTCGCCCAGGGCAGAGTAGCCTCGCGCCAACAACTCTGCCAGAACGGGCCTCTGAGCAGAGCTGGAGCTCTGCCGTCCTGGAGGCGCACTCGGCTCCAGCCAAGTAGGGCTTGAGCCAAACGAGGCTGGGCTGCCTCTTCTTCCCTCGAGGAGGCTCGCCTCCCCGCCAGCTGTTCACTCGGCTTCCAGGTGGGGGCGCTCTGCGCCTCCTGCAGGTCTTGGCTCAGGGGCTGCTTTCCCTGAGCTGGGGCTGTGGGCGGGAGCCCAGGCACGCAGGGGCAGGCCCCAACCAGCTGCACACGTCTCTGCTGGGGAGGAGAGCGCTAGGGAAGCTACGTGTGTGAGGCAGCTGCTGGGCGCCCAGGGAGTCAGCCTCCGGGTGTGCGGGGCTGCAGACCCCAGCCAGGGGCCCTGGGAGCCTGGTGCACTCCGTGCCAAGCTAAGTCTGGGCGGCCAAGCAACCGCTGGAGGAGCCCTGCACTGGCCCTTCCCTTCCCTCGCACAGAGCTCTTCCTGCTGGAGCCCTTGGCAGTGTGCAAGCCACCGCCCCTAAGCCCTCCCCAAGGACGCCTGGGGCCTAGGTGCAAAGGCAAGGCAGGAGCGGAGCTGAGGCCAGGAAGGCGCCAGTGGCGTCTCCCAGCCTCGTGCAGCTGCTCCTTCCTGGGCAGGAACCCTAGCAGCGAGGCAAGTCTGGGCAAGGCTCGCCCAGGGCAGAGCAGCCTCGCGCCAACAACTCTGCCAGAACGGGCCTCTGAGCAGAGCTGGAGCTCTGCCGTCCTGGAGGCGCACTCGGCTCCAGCCAAGTAGGGCTTGAGCCAAACGAGGCTGGGCTGCCTCTTCTTCCCTCGAGGAGGCTCGCCTCCCCGCCAGCTGTTCACTCCGCTTCCAGGTGGGGGCGCTCTGCGCCTCCTGCAGGTCTTGGCTCAGGGGCTGCTTTCCCTGAGCTGGGGCTGTGGGCGGGAGCCCAGGCACGCAGGGGCAGGCCCCAACCAGCTGCACACGTCTCTGCTGGGGAGGAGAGCGCTAGGGAAGCTACGTGTGTGAGGCAGCTGCTGGGCGCCCAGGGAGTCAGCCTCCGGGTGTGCGGGGCTGCAGACCCCAGCCAGGGGCCCTGGGAGCCTGGTGCACTCCGTGCCGAGCTAAGTCTGGGCGGCCAAGCAACCGCTGGAGGAGCCCTGCACTGGCCCTTCCCTTCCCTCGCACAGAGCTCTTCCTGCTGGAGCCCTTGGCAGTGTGCAAGCCACCGCCCCTAAGCCCTCCCCAAGGACGCCTGGGGCCTAGGTGCAAAGGCAAGGCAGGAGCGGAGCTGAGGCCAGGAAGGCGCCAGTGGCGTCTCCCAGCCTCGCGCAGCCTGCTCCTTCCTGGGCAGGAAGCCTAGCAGCGAGGCAAGTCTGGGCAAGGCTCGCCCAGGGCATAGCAGCTTCGCGCCAGCAACTATGCCAGATCAGGCCTCTGAGCAGAGCTGGAGCTCTGCGGTCCTGGAAGCGCACTCGGCTCCAGCCAAGTAGGGCTTGAGCCAAACGAGGCTGGACTGCCTCTTCTTCCCTCGAGGAGGCTCGCCTCCCCGCCAGCTGTTCACTCGGCTTCCAGGTGGGGGCGCTCTGCGCCTCCTGCAGGTCTTGGCTCATGGGCTGCTTGCCCTGAGCTGGGGCTGTGCGCAGGAGCCCAGGCACGCAGGGGCAGGCCCCAACCAGCTGCACACGTCTCTGCTGGGGAGGAGAGCGCTAGGGAATCTACGTGTGTGAGGCAGCTGCTGGGCGCCCAGGGAGTCAGCCTCCGGGTGTGCGGGGCTGCAGACCCCAGCCAGGGGCCCTGGGAGCCTGGTGCACTCCGTGCGGCGCTGAGTCTGGGCGGCCAAGCAACCTCTGGAGGAGCCCTGCACTAGCCCTTCCCTTCCCTCACACAGAGCTCTTCCTGCTGGAGCCCTTGGCAGTGTGCAAGCCACCGGCCCCTAAGCCCTCCCCAAGGACGCCTGGGGCCTAGGTGCAAAGGCAAGGCAGGAGCGTAGCTGAGGCCAGGAAGGCGCCAGTGGCGTCTCCCAGCCTCACGCAGCCTGCTCCTTCCTGGGCAGGAAGCCTAGCAGCGAGGCAAGTCTGGGCAAGGCTCGCCCAGGGCAGAGCAGCCTCGCGCCAGCAATTCTGCCAGAACGGGCCTCGGAGCAGAGCTGGAGCTCTGTCGTCCTGGAGGCGCACTCGGCTCCAGCCAAGTAGGGATTGAGCAAAACGAGGCTGGCCTACCTCTTCTTCCCTCGAGGAGGCTCGCCTCCCCGCCAGCTGTTCACTCGGCTTCCAGGTGGGGGCGCTCTGCGCCTCCTGCAGGTCTTGGCTCAGGGGCTGCTTGCCCTGAGCTGGGGCTGTGCGCGGGAGCCCAGGCACGCAGGGGCAGGCCCCAACCAGCTGCACACGTCTCTGCTGGGGAGGAGAGCGCTAGGGAAGTTATGTGTGTGAGGCAGCTGCTGGGCGCCCAGGGAGTCAGCCTCCGGGTGTGCGGGGCTGCAGACCCCAGCCAGGGGCCCTGGGAGCCTGGTGCACTCCGTGAGGCGCTGAGCCTGGGCGGCCAAGCAACCGCTGGAGGAGCCCTGCACAGGCCCTTCCCTTCCCTCGCACAGAGCTCTTCCTGCTGGAGCCCTTGGCAGTGTGCAAGCCACCGGCCCCTAAGCCCTCCCCAAGGACGCCTGGGACCTAGGTGCAAAGGCAAGGCAGGAGCAGAGCTGAGGCCAGGAAGGTGCCAGTGGCGTCTCACAGCCTCGCGCAGCCTGCTCCTTCCTGGGCAGGAAGCCTAGCAGCGAGGCAAGTCTGGGCATGGCTCGCCCAGGGCAGAGCAGCCTTGCGCCAGCAACTCTGCCAGATCGGGCCTCTGAGCAGAGCTGGAGCTCTGCCGTCCTGAAGGCGCACTCGGCTCCAGCCAAGTAGGGCTTGAGCCAAACGAGGCTGGGCTGCCTCTTCTTCCCTCGAGGAGGCTAGCCTCCCCGCCAGCTGTTCACTCAGCTTCCAGGTGGGGGCGCTCTTCGACTCCTGCAGGTCTTGGCTCAGGGGCTGCTTGCCCTGAGCTGGGGCTGTGCGCGGGAGCCCAGGCACGCAGGGGCAGGCCCTGACCAGCTGCACACGTCTCTGCTGGGGAGGAGAGCGCTAGGGAAGCTACGTGTGTGAGGCAGCTGCTGGGCGCCCAGGGAGTCAGCCTCCGGGTGTGCGGGGCTGCAGACCCCAGCCAGGGGCCCTGGGAGCCTGGTGCACTCCGTGCCGAGCTAAGTCTGGGTGGCCAAGCAACCGGTGGAGGAGCCCTGCACTAGCCCTTCCCTTCCCTCGCACAGAGCTCTTCCTGCTGTAGCCCTTGGCAGTGTGCAAGCCACCGGCCCCTAAGCCCTCCCCAAGGACGCCTGGGGTTTAGGTGCAAAGGCAAGGCAGGAGCGGAACTGAGGCCAGGAAGGCGCCAGTGGCGTCTCCCAGCCTCGCGCAGCCTGCTCCTTCCTGGGCAGGAAGCCTAACAGCGAGGCAAGTTTGGGCAAGGCTCGCCCAGGAAAGAGCAGCTTCACGCCAGCAACTATGCCAGATCAGGCCTCTGAGCAGAGCTGGAGCTCTGCCGTCCTGGAGGCGCACTCGGCTCCATCCAAGTAGGGCTTGAGCCAAACGAAGCTGGGCTGCCTCTTCTTCCCTCGAGGAGGCTCGCCTCCCCGCCAGCTGTTCACTCGGCTTCCAGGTGGGGGCGCTCTGCGCCTCCTGCAGGTCTTGGCTCAGGGGCTGCTTGCCCTGAGCTGGGGCTGTACGCAGGAGCCCAGGCACGCAGGGGCAGGCCCCAACCAGCTGCACACGTCCCTGCTGGGGAGGAGAGCGCTAGGGAAGCTACGTGTGTGAGGCAGCTGCTGGGCGCCCAGGGAGTCAGCCTCCGGGTGTGCGGGGCTGCAGACCCCAGCCAGGGGCCCTGGGAGCCTGGTGCACTCCGTGCGGCGCTGAGTCTGGGCGGCCAAGCAACCTCTGGAGGAGCCCTGCACTAGCCCTTCCCTTCCCTCGCACAGAGCTCTTCCTGCTGGAGCCCTTGGCAGTGTGCAAGCCACCGGCCCCTAAGCCCTCCCCAAGGACGCCTGGGGCCTAGGTGCAAAGGCAAGGCAGGAGCGGAGCTGAGGCCAGGAAGGCGCCAGTGGCGTCTCCCAGCCTCGCGCAACCTACTCCTTCCTGGGCAGGAAGCCTAGCAGCGAGGCAAGTCTGGGCAAGGCTCGCCCAGGGCAGAGCAGCCTCGCGCTAGCAACTCTGCCAGATCGGGCCTCTGAGCACAGCTGGAGCTCTGTCGTCCTGGAGGCGCACTCGGCTCCAGCCAAGTAGGGCTTGAGCCAAACGAGGCTGGGCTGCCTCTTCTTCCCTCGAGGAGGCTCGCCTCCCCGCCAGCTGTTCCCTCGGCTTCCAGGTGGGGGCGCTCTGTGCCTCCTGCAGGTCTGGGCTCAGGGGCTGCTTGCC
This sequence comes from Ovis canadensis, assembly GCF_042477335.2. Taxonomy (NCBI): domain Eukaryota; kingdom Metazoa; phylum Chordata; class Mammalia; order Artiodactyla; family Bovidae; genus Ovis; species Ovis canadensis. The sequence continues at coordinate 657,890 of NC_091262.1, read as the reverse complement.
CTGAGCTGGGGCTGTGCGCAGGAGCCCAGGCACGCAGGGGCAGGCCCCAACCAGCTGCACACGTCTCTGCTGGGGAGGAGAGCTCTAGGGAAGCTACGTGTGTGAGGCAGCTGCTGGGCGCCCAGGGAGTCAGCCTCCGGGTGTGCGGGGTTGCAGACCCCAGCCAGGGGCCCTGGGATCCTGGTGCACTCCGTGCGGCGCTGAGCCTGGGCGGCCAAGCAACCGCTGGAGGAGCCCTGCACTGGCCCTTCCCTTCCCTCGCACAGAGCTCTTCCTGCTGGAGCCCTTGGCAGTGTGCAAGCCACCGGCCCTAAAGCCCTCCCCAAGGACGCCTGGGGCCTAGGTGCAAAGGCAAGGCAGGAGCGGAGCTGAGGCCAGGAAGGCGCCAGTGGCGTCTCCCAGCCTCGTGCAGCTGCTCCTTCCTGGGCAGGAACCCTAGCAGCGAGGCAAGTCTGGGCAAGGCTCGCCCAGGGCAGAGCAGCCTCGCGCCAACAACTCTGCCAGAACGGGCCTCTGAGCAGAGCTGGAGCTCTGCCGTCCTGGAGGCGCACTCGGCTCCAGCCAAGTAGGGCTTGAGCCAAACGAGGCTGGGCTGCCTCTCCTTCCCTCGAGGAGGCTCGTCTCCCCGCCAGCTGTTCACTCGGCTTCCAGGTGGGGGCGCTCTGCGCCTCCTGCAGGTCTTGGCTCAGGGGCTGCTTGCCCTGAGCTGGGGCTGTGGACGGGAGCCCAGGCACGCAGGGGCAGGCCCCAACCAGCTGCACACGTCTCTGCTGGGGAGGAGAGCGCTAGGGAAGCTACGTGTGTGAGGCAGCTGCTGGGCGCCCAGGGAGTCAGCCTCCGGGTGTGCGGGGCTGCAGACCCCAGCCAGGGGCCCTGGGAGCCTGGTGCACTCCGTGCCGAGCTAAGTCTGGGCGGCCAAGCAACCGCTGGAGGAGCCCTGCACTGGCCCTTCCCTTCCCTCGCACAGAGCTCTTCCTGCTGGAGCCCTTGGCAGTGTGCAAGCCACCGCCCCTAAGCCCTCCCCAAGGACGCCTGGGACCTAGGTGCAAAGGCAAGGCAGGAGCGGAGCTGAGGCCAGGAAGGCGCCAGTGGCGTCTCCCAGCCTCGCGCAGCCTGCTCCTTCCTGGGCAGGAAGCCTAGCAGCGAGGCAAGTCTGGGCAAGGCTCGCCCAGGGCAGAGCAGCCTCGCGCCAGCAATTCTGCCAGAACGGGCTTCGGAGCAGAGCTGGAGCTCTGCCGTCCTGGAGGCGCACTCGGCTCCAGCCAAGTAGGGATTGAGCCAAACGAGGCTGGCCTACCTCTTCTTCCCTCGAGGAGGCTCGCCTCCCTGCCAGCTGTTCACTCGGCTTCCAGTTGGGGGCGCTCTGCGCCTCCTGCAGGTCTTGGCTCAGGGGCTGCTTGCCCTGAGCTGGGGCTGTGCGCGGGAGCCCAGGCACGCAGGGGCAGGCCCCAACCAGCTGCACACGTCTCTGCTGGGGAGGAGAGCGCTAGGGAAACTACGTGTGTGAGGCAGCTGCTGGGCGCCCAGGGAGTCAGCCTCCGGGTGTGCGGGGCTGCAGACCCCAGCCAGGGGCCCTGGGAGCCTGGTGCACTCCGTGCGGCGCTGAGCCTGGGCGGCCAAGCAACCGCTGGAGGAGCCCTGCACTGGCCCTTCCCTTCCCTCGCACAGAGCTCTTCCTGCTGGAGCCCTTGGCAGTGTGCAAGCCACCGGCCCTAAAGCCCTCCCCAAGGACGCCTGGGTCCTAGGTGCAAAGGCAAGACAGGAGCAGAGCTGAGGCCAGGAAGGCGCCAGTGGCGTCTCCCAGCCTCGCGCAGCTGCTCCTTCCTGGGCAGGAAGCCTAGCAGCGAGGCAAGTCTGGGCAAGGCTCGCCCAGGGCAGAGCAGCCTCGCGCCAACAACTCTGCCAGAACGGGCCTCTGAGCAGAGCTGGAGCTCTGCCGTCCTGGAGGCGCACTCGGCTCCAGCCAAGTAGGGCTTGAGCCAAACGAGGCTGGGCTGCCTCTTCTTCCCTCGAGGAGGCTCGCCTCCCCGCCAGCTGTTCACTCGGCTTCCAGGTGGGGGCGCTCTGCGCCTCCTGCAGGTCTTGGCTCAGGGGCTGCTTTCCCTGAGCTGGGGCTGTGGGCGGGAGCCCAGGCACGCAGGGGCAGGCCCCAACCAGCTGCACACGTCTCTGCTGGGGAGGAGAGCGCTAGGGAAGCTACGTGTGTGAGGCAGCTGCTGGGCGCCCAGGGAGTCAGCCTCCGGGTGTGCGGGGCTGCAGACCCCAGCCAGGGGCCCTGGGAGCCTGGTGCACTCCGTGCCGAGCTAAGTCTGGGCGGCCAAGCAACCGCTGGAGGAGCCCTGCACTGGCCCTTCCCTTCCCTCGCACAGAGCTCTTCCTGCTGGAGCCCTTGGCAGTGTGCAAGCCACCGCCCCTAAGCCCTCCCCAAGGACGCCTGGGGCCTAGGTGCAAAGGCAAGGCAGGAGCGGAGCTGAGGCCAGGAAGGCGCCAGTGGCGTCTCCCAGCCTCGTGCAGCTGCTCCTTCCTGGGCAGGAACCCTAGCAGCGAGGCAAGTCTGGGCAAGGCTCGCCCAGGGCAGAGCAGCCTCGCGCCAACAACTCTGCCAGAACGGGCCTCTGAGCAGAGCTGGAGCTCTGCCGTCCTGGAGGCGCACTCGGCTCCAGCCAAGTAGGGCTTGAGCCAAACGAGGCTGGGCTGCCTCTCCTTCCCTCGAGGAGGCTCGTCTCCCCGCCAGCTGTTCACTCGGCTTCCAGGTGGGGGCGCTCTGCGCCTCCTGCAGGTCTTGGCTCAGGGGCTGCTTGCCCTGAGCTGGGGCTGTGGACGGGAGCCCAGGCACGCAGGGGCAGGCCCCAACCAGCTGCACACGTCTCTGCTGGGGAGGAGAGCGCTAGGGAAGCTACGTGTGTGAGGCAGCTGCTGGGCGCCCAGGGAGTCAGCCTCCGGGTGTGCGGGGCTGCAGACCCCAGCCAGGGGCCCTGGGAGCCTGGTGCACTCCATGCAGAGCTAAGTCTGGGCGGCCAAGCAACAGCTGGAGGAGCCCTGCACTGGCCCTTCCCTTCCCTCGCACAGAGCTCTTCCTGCTGGAGCCCTTGTCAGTGTGCAAGCCACCGCCCCTAAGCCCTCCCCAAGGACGCCTGGGGCCTAGGTTCAAAGGCAAGGCAGGAGCGGAGCTGAGGCCAGGAAGGCGCCAGTGGCGTCTCCCAGCCTCGCGCAGCCTGCTCCTTCCTGGGCAGGAAGCCTAGCAGCGAGGCAAGTCTGGGCAAGGCTCGCCCAGGGCAGAGCAGCCTCGCGCCAGCAATTCTGCCAGAACGGGCTTCGGAGTAGAGCTGGAGCTCTGCCGTCCTGGAGGCGCACTCGGCTCCAGCCAAGTAGGGATTGAGCCAAACGAGGCTGGCCTACCTCTTCTTCCCTCGAGGAGGCTCGCCTACCTGCCAGCTGTTCACTCGGCTTCCAGGTGGGGGCGCTCTGCGCCTCCTGCAGGTCTTGGCTCAGGGGCTGCTTGCCCTGAGCTGGGGCTGTGCGCGGGAGCCCAGGCACGCAGGGGCAGGCCCCAACCAGCTGCACACGTCTCTGCTGGGGAGGAGAGCGCTAGGGAAGCTACGTGTGTGAGGCAGCTACTGGGCGCCCAGGGAGTCAGCCTCCGGGTGTGCGGGGCTGCAGACCCCAGCCAGGGGCCCTGGGAGCCTGGTGCACTCCGTGCGGCGCTGAGCCTGGGCGGCCAAGCAACCGCTGGAGGAGCCCTGCACTGGCCCTTCCCTTCCCTCGCACAGAGCTCTTCCTGCTGGAGCCCTTGGCAGTGTGCAAGCCACCGGCCCTAAAACCCTCCCCAAGGACGCCTGGGTCCTAGGTGCAAAGGCAAGGCAGGAGCAGAGCTGAGGCCAGGAAGGCGCCAGTGGCGTCTCCCAGCCTCGCGCAGCTGCTCCTTCCTGGGCAGGAAGCCTAGCAGCGAGGCAAGTCTGGGCAAGGCTCGCCCAGGGCAGAGCAGCCTCGCGCCAGCAATTCTGCCAGAACGGGCTTCGGAGCAGAGCTGGAGCTCTGCCGTCCTGGAGGCGCACTCGGCTCCAGCCAAGTAGGGATTGAGCCAAACGAGGCTGGCCTACCTCTTCTTCCCTCGAGGAGGCTCGCCTCCCTGCCAGCTGTTCACTCGGCTTCCAGGTGGGGGCGCTCTTCGCCTCCTGCAGGTCTTGGCTCAGGGGCTGCTTGCCCTGAGCTGGGGCTGTGCGCGGGAGCCCAGGCACGCAGGGGCAGGCCCCAACCAGCTGCACACGTCTCTGCTGGGGAGGAGAGCGCTAGGGAAGCTACGTGTGTGAGGCAGCTGCTGGGCGCCCAGGGAGTCAGCCTCCGGGTGTGCGGGGCTGCAGACCCCAGCCAGGGGCCCTGGGAGCCTGGTGCACTCCGTGCGGCGCTGAGCCTGGGCGGCCAAGCAACCGCTGGAGGAGCCCTGCACTGGCCCTTCCCTTCCCTCGCACAGAGCTCTTCCTGCTGGAGCCCTTGGCAGTGTGCAAGCCACCGGCCCTAAAACCCTCCCCAAGGACGCCTGGGTCCTAGGTGCAAAGGCAAGGCAGGAGCGGAGCTGAGGCCAGGAAGGCGCCAGTGGCGTCTCCCAGCCTCGCGCAGCTGCTCCTTCCTGGGCAGGAAGCCTAGCAGCGAGGCAAGTCTGGGCAAGGCTCGCCCAGGGCAGAGCAGCCTCGCGCCAACAACTCTGCCAGAACGGGCCTCTGAGCAGAGCTGGAGCTCTGCCCTCCTGGAGGCGCACTCGGCTCCAGCCAAGTAGGGCTTGAGCCAAACGAGGCTGGGCTGCCTCTTCTTCCCTCGAGGAGGCTCGCCTCCCCGCCAGCTGTTCACTCGGCTTCCAGGTGGGGGCGCTCTGCGCCTCCTGCAGGTCTTGGCTCAGGGGCTGCTTTCCCTGAGCTGGGGCTGTGCGCGGGAGCCCAGGCACGCAGGGGCAGGCCCCAACCAGCTGCACACGTCTCTGCTGGGGAGGAGAGCGCTAGGGAAGCTACGTGTGTGAGGCAGCTGCTGGGCGCCCAGGGAGTCAGCCTCCGGGTGTGAGGGGCTGCAGACCCCAGCCAGGGGCCCTGGGAGCCTGGTGCACTCCTTGCGGCGCTGAGCCTGGGAGGCCAAGCAACCGCTGGAGGAGCCCTGCACTGGCCCTTCCCTTCCCTCGCACAGAGCTCTTCCTGCTGGAGCCCTTGGCAGTGTGCAAGCCACCGCCCCTAAGCCCTCCCCAAGGACGCCTGGGGCCTAGGTGCAAAGGCAAGGCAGGAGCGGAGCTGAGGCCAGGAAGGCGCCAGTGGCGTCTCCCAGCCTCGCGCAGCCTGCTCCTTCCTGGGCAGGAAGCCTAGCAGCGAGCCAAGTCTGGGCAAGGCTCGCCCAGGGCAGAGCAGCTTCGCGCCAGCAACTATGCCAGATCAGGCCTCTGAGCAGAGCTGGAGCTCTGCGGTCCTGGAAGCGCACTCGGCTCCAGCCAAGTAGGGCTTGAGCCAAACGAGGCTGGACTGCCTCTTCTTCCCTCGAGGAGGCTCGCCTCCCCGCCAGCTGTTCACTCGGCTTCCAGGTGGGGGCGCTCTGCGCCTCCTGCAGGTCTTGGCTCAGGGGCTGCTTGCCCTGAGCTGGGGCTGTGCGCAGGAGTCCAGGCACGCAGGGGCAGGCCCCAACCAGCTGCACACGTCTCTGCTGGGGAGGAGAGCGCTAGGGAAGCTACGTGTGTGAGGCAGCTGCTGGGCGCCCAGGGAGTCAGCCTCCGGGTGTGCGGGGCTGCAGACCCCAGCCAGGGGCCCTGGGAGCCTGGTGCACTCCGTGCGGCGCTGAGTCTGGGCGGCCAAGCAACCTCTGGATTAGCCCTGCACTAGCCCTTCCCTTCCCTCGCACAGAGCTCTTCCTGCTGGAGCCCTTGGCAGTGTGCAAGCCACCGGCCCCTAAGCCCTCCCCAAGGACGCCTGGAGCCTAGGTGCAAAGGCAAGGCAGGAGCGGAGCTGAGGCCAGGAAGGCGCCAGTGGCTTCTCCCAGCCTCGCGCAGCCTGCTCCTTCCTGGGCAGGAAGCCTAGCAGCGAGGCAAGTCTGGGCAAGGCTCGCCCAGGGCACAGCAGCCTCGCGCCAGCAATTCTGCCAGAACGGGCCTCGGAGCAGAGCTAGAGCTCTGCCGTCCTGGAGGCGCACTCGGCTCCAGCCAAGTAGGGATTGAGCCAAACGAGGCTGGCCTACCTCTTCTTCCCTCGAGGAGGCTCGCCTCCCCGTCAGTTTTTCACTCGGCTTCCAGGTGGGGGCGCTCTGCGCCTCCTGCAGGTCTTGGCTCAGGGGCTGCTTGCCCTGAGCTGGGGCTGTGGGCGGGAGCCCAGGCACGCAGGGGCAGGCCCCAACCAGCTGCACACGTCTCTGCTGGGGAGGAGATCGCTAGGGAAGTTATATGTGTGAGGCAGCTGCTGGGCGCCCAGGGAGTCAGCCTCCGGGTGTGCGGGGCTGCAGACCCCAGCCAGGGGCCCTGGGAGCCTGGTGCACTCTGTGAGGCGCTGAGACTGGGCGGCCAAGCAACCGCTGGAGGAGCCCTGCACAGGCCCTTCCCTTCCCTCGCACAGAGCTCTTCCTGCTGGAGCCCTTGGCAGTGTGCAAGCCACCGGCCCTAAAGCCCTCCCCAAGGAAGCCTGGGGCCTAGGTGCAAAGGCAAGGCAGGAGCGGAGCTGAGGCCAGGAAGGCGCCAGTGGCGTCTCCCAGCCTCGCGCAGCTGCTCCTTCCTGGGCAGGAAGCCTAGCAGCGAGGCAAGTCTGGGCAAGGCTCGCCCAGGGCAGAGCAGCCTCGCGCCAACAACTCTGCCAGAACGGGCCTCTGAGCAGAGCTGGAGCTCTGCCGTCCTGGAGGCGCACTCGGCTCCAGCCAAGTAGGGCTTGAGCCAAACGAGGCTGGGCTGCCTCTTCTTCCCTCGAGGAGGCTCGCCTCCCCGCCAGCTGTTCACTCGGCTTCCAGGTGGGGGCGCTCTGCGCCTCCTGCAGGTCTTGGCTCAGGGGCTGCTTTCCCTGAGCTGGGGCTGTGGGCGGGAGCCCAGGCACGCAGGGGCAGGCCCCAACCAGCTGCACACGTCTCTGCTGGGGAGGAGAGCGCTAGGGAAGCTACGTGTGTGAGGAGCTGCTGGGCGCCCAGGGAGTCAGCCTCCGGGTGTGCGGGGCTGCAGACCCCAGCCAGGGGCCCTGGGAGCCTGGTGCACTCCGTGCCGAGCTAAGTCTGGGCGGCCAAGCAACCGCTGGAGGAGCCCTGCACTGGCCCTTCCCTTCCCTCGCACAGAGCTCTTCCTGCTGGAGCCCTTGGCAGTGTGCAAGCCACCGCCCCTAAGCCCTCCCCAAGGACGCCTGGGGCCTAGGTGCAAAGGCAAGGCAGGAGCGGAGCTGAGGCCAGGAAGGCGCCAGTGGCGTCTCCCAGCCTCGCGCAGCCTGCTCCTTCCTGGGCAGGAAGCCTAGCAGCGAGGCAAGTCTGGGCAAGGCTCGCCCAGGGCATAGCAGCTTCGCGCCAGCAACTATGCCAGATCAGGCCTCTGAGCAGAGCTGGAGCTCTGCGGTCCTGGAAGCGCACTCGGCTCCAGCCAAGTAGGGCTTGAGCCAAACGAGGCTGGACTGCCTCTTCTTCCCTCGAGGAGGCTCGCCTCCCCGCCAGCTGTTCCCTCGGCTTCCAGGTGGGGGCGCTCTGCGCCTCCTGCAGGTCTTGGCTCATGGGCTGCTTGCCCTGAGCTGGGGCTGTGCGCAGGAGCCCAGGCACGCAGGGGCAGGCCCCAACCAGCTGCACACGTCTCTGCTGGGGAGGAGAGCGCTAGGGAATCTACGTGTGTGAGGCAGCTGCTGGGCGCCCAGGGAGTCAGCCTCCGGGTGTGCGGGGCTGCAGACCCCAGCCAGGGGCCCTGGGAGCCTGGTGCACTCCGTGCGGCGCTGAGTCTGGGCGGCCAAGCAACCTCTGGAGGAGCCGTGCACTAGCCCTTCCCTTCCCTCACACAGAGCTCTTCCTGCTGGAGCCCTTGGCAGTGTGCAAGCCACCGGCCCCTAAGCCCTCCCCAAGGACGCCTGGGGCCTAGGTGCAAAGGCAAGGCAGGAGCGGAGCTGAGGCCAGGAAGGCGCCAGTGGCGTCTCCCAGCCTCACGCAGCCTGCTCCTTCCTGGGCAGGAAGCCTAGCAGCGAGGCAAGTCTGGGCAAGGCTCGCCCAGGGCAGAGCAGCCTCGCGTCAGCAATTCTGCCAGAACGGGCCTCGGAGCAGAGCTGGAGCTCTGTCGTCCTGGAGGCGCACTCGGCTCCAGCCAAGTAGGGATTGAGCAAAACGAGGCTGGCCTACCTCTTCTTCCCTCGAGGAGGCTCGCCTCCCCGCCAGCTGTTCACTCGGCTTCCAGGTGGGGGCGCTCTGCGCCTCCTGCAGGTCTTGGCTCAGGGGCTGCTAGCCCTGAGCTGGGGCTGTGCGCGGGAGCCCAGGCACGCAGGGGCAGGCCCCAACCAGCTGCACACGTCTCTGCTGGGGAGGAGAGCGCTAGGGAAGTTATGTGTGTGAGGCAGCTGCTGGGCGCCCAGGGAGTCAGCCTCCGGGTGTGCGGGGCTGCAGACCCCAGCCAGGGGCCCTGGGAGCCTGGTGCACTCCGTGAGGCGCTGAGCCTGGGCGGCCAAGCAACCGCTGGAGGAGCCCTGCACAGGCCCTTCCCTTCTCTCGCACAGAGCTCTTCCTGCTGGAGCCCTTGGCAGTGTGCAAGCCACCGGCCCCTAAGCCCTCCCCAAGGACGCCTGGGACCTAGGTGCAAAGGCAAGGCAGGAGCAGAGCTAAGGCCAGGAAGGTGCCAGTGGCGTCTCACAGCCTCGCGCAGCCTGCTCCTTCCTGGGCAGGAAGCCTAGCAGCGAGGCAAGTCTGGGCATGGCTCGCCCAGGGCAGAGCAGCCTTGCGCCAGCAACTCTGCCAGATCGGGCCTCTGAGCAGAGCTGGAGCTCTGCCGTCCTGAAGGCGCACTCGGCTCCAGCCAAGTAGGGCTTGAGCCAAACGAGGCTGGGCTGCCTCTTCTTCCCTCGAGGAGGCTAGCCTCCCCGCCAGCTGTTCACTCAGCTTCCAGGTGGGGGCGCTCTTCGACTCCTGCAGGTCTTGGCTCAGGGGCTGCTTGCCCTGAGCTGGGGCTGTGCGCGGGAGCCCAGGCACGCAGGGGCAGGCCCTGACCAGCTGCACACGTCTCTGCTGGGGAGGAGAGCGCTAGGGAAGCTACGTGTGTGAGGCAGCTGCTGGGCGCCCAGGGAGTCAGCCTCCGGGTGTGCGGGGCTGCAGACCCCAGCCAGGGGCCCTGGGAGCCTGGTGCACTACGTGCCGAGCTAAGTCTGGGTGGCCAAGCAACCGGTGGAGGAGCCCTGCACTAGCCCTTCCCTTCCCTCGCACAGAGCTCTTCCTGCTGTAGCCCTTGGCAGTGTGCAAGCCACCGGTCCCTAAGCCCTCCCCAAGGACGCCTGGGACCTAGGTGCAAAGGCAAGGCAGGAGCGGAACTGAGGCCAGGAAGGCGCCAGTGGCGTCTCCCAGCCTCGCGCAGCCTGCTCCTTCCTGGGCAGGAAGCCAAGCAGCGAGGCAAGTTTGGGCAAGGCTCGCCCAGGGCAGAGCAGCTTCACGCCAGCAACTATGCCAGATCAGGCCTCTGAGCAGAGCTGGAGCTCTGCCGTCCTGGAGGCGCACTCGGCTCCATCCAAGTAGGGCTTGAGCCAAACGAAGCTGGGCTGCCTCTTCTTCCCTCGAGGAGGCTCGCCTCCCCGCCAGCTGTTCACTCGGCTTCCAGGTGGGGGCGCTCTGCGCCTCCTGCAGGTCTTGGCTCAGGGGCTGCTTGCCCTGAGCTGGGGCTGTGCGCAGGAGCCCAGGCACGCAGGGGCAGGCCCCAACCAGCTGCACACGTCCCTGCTGGGGAGGAGAGCGCTAGGGAAGCTACGTGTGTGAGGCAGCTGCTGGGCGCCCAGGGAGTCAGCCTCCGGGTGTGCGGGGCTGCAGACCCCAGCCAGGGGCCCTGGGAGCCTGGTGCACTCCGTGCGGCGCTGAGTCTGGGCGGCCAAGCAACCTCTGGAGGAGCCCTGCACTAGCCCTTCCCTTCCCTCGCACAGAGCTCTTCCTGCTGGAGCCCTTGGCAGTGTGCAAGCCACCGGCCCCTAAGCCCTCCCCAAGGACGCCTGGGGCCTAGGTGCAAAGGCAAGGCAGGAGCGGAGCTGAGGCCAGGAAGGCGCCAGTGGCGTCTCCCAGCCTCGCGCAACCTACTCCTTCCTGGGCAGGAAGCCTAGCAGCGAGGCAAGTCTGGGCAAGGCTCGCCCAGGGCAGAGCAGCCTCGCGCTAGCAACTCTGCCAGATCGGGCCTCTGAGCACAGCTGGAGCTCTGTCGTCCTGGAGGCGCACTCGGCTCCAGCCAAGTAGGGCTTGAGCCAAACGAGGCTGGGCTGCCTCTTCTTCCCTCGAGGAGGCTCGCCTCCCCGCCAGCTGTTCCCTCGGCTTCCAGGTGGGGGCGCTCTGTGCCTCCTGCAGGTCTGGGCTCAGGGGCTGCTTGCCCTGAGCTGGGGCTGTGCGCAGGAGCCCAGGCACGCAGGGGCAGGCCCCAACCAGCTGCACACGTCTCTGCTGGGGAGGAGAGCTCTAGGGAAGCTACGTGTGTGAGGCAGCTGCTGGGCGCCCAGGGAGTCAGCCTCCGGGTGTGCGGGGTTGCAGACCCCAGCCAGGGGCCCTGGGAGCCTGGTGCACTCCGTGCGGCGCTGAGCCTGGGCGGCCAAGCAACCTCTGGAGGAGCCCTGCACTGGCCCTTCCCTTCCCTCGCACAGAGCTCTTCCTGCTGGAGCCCTTGGCAGTGTGCCAGCCACCGGCCCTAAAGCCCTCCCCAAGGACGCCTGGGTCCTAGGTGCAAAGGCAAGGCAGGAGCAGAGCTGAGGCCAGGAAGGCGCCAGTGGCGTCTCCCAGCCTCGCGCAGCTGCTCCTTCCTGGGCAGGAAGCCTAGCAGCGAGGCAAGTCTGGGCAAGGCTCGGCCAGGGCAGAGCAGCCTCGCGCCAACAACTCTGCCAGAACGGGCCTCTGAGCAGAGCTGGAGCTCTGCCGTCCTGGAGGCGCACTCGGCTCCAGCCAAGTAGGGCTTGAGCCAAACGAGGCTGGGCTGCCTCTTCTTCCCTCGAGGAGGCTCGCCTCCCCGCCAGCTGTTCACTCGGCTTCCAGGTGGGGGCGCTCTGCGCCTCCTGCAGGTCTTGGCTCAGGGGCTGCTTTCCCTGAGCTGGGGCTGTGGGCGGGAGCCCAGGCACGCAGGGGCAGGCCCCAACCAGCTGCACACGTCTCTGCTGGGGAGGAGAGCGCTAGGGAAGCTACGTGTGTGAGGCAGCTGCTGGGCGCCCAGGGAGTCAGCCTCCGGGTGTGCGGGGCTGCAGACCCCAGCCAGGGGCCCTGGGAGCCTGGTGCACTCCGTGCCGAGCTAAGTCTGGGCGGCCAAGCAACCGCTGGAGGAGCCCTGCACTGGCCCTTCCCTTCCCTCGCACAGAGCTCTTCCTGCTGGAGCCCTTGGCAGTGTGCAAGCCACCGCCCCTAAGCCCTCCCCAAGGACGCCTGGGGCCTAGGTGCAAAGGCAAGGCAGGAGCGGAGCTGAGGCCAGGAAGGCGCCAGTGGCGTCTCCCAGCCTCGTGCAGCTGCTCCTTCCTGGGCAGGAACCCTAGCAGCGAGGCAAGTCTGGGCAAGGCTCGCCCAGGGCAGAGCAGCCTCGCGCCAACAACTCTGCCAGAACGGGCCTCTGAGCAGAGCTGGAGCTCTGCCGTCCTGGAGGCGCACTCGGCTCCAGCCAAGTAGGGCTTGAGCCAAACGAGGCTGGGCTGCCTCTCCTTCCCTCGAGGAGGCTCGTCTCCCCGCCAGCTGTTCACTCGGCTTCCAGGTGGGGGCGCTCTGCGCCTCCTGCAGGTCTTGGCTCAGGGGCTGCTTGCCCTGAGCTGGGGCTGTGGACGGGAGCCCAGGCACGCAGGGGCAGGCCCCAACCAGCTGCACACGTCTCTGCTGGGGAGGAGAGCGCTAGGGAAGCTACGTGTGTGAGGCAGCTGCTGGGCGCCCAGGGAGTCAGCCTCCGGGTGTGCGGGGCTGCAGACCCCAGCCAGGGGCCCTGGGAGCCTGGTGCACTCCGTGCAGAGCTAAGTCTGGGCGGCCAAGCAACAGCTGGAGGAGCCCTGCACTGGCCCTTCCCTTCCCTCGCACAGAGCTCTTCCTGCTGGAGCCCTTGTCAGTGTGCAAGCCTCCGCCCCTAAGCCCTCCCCAAGGACGCCTGGGGCCTAGGTTCAAAGGCAAGGCAGGAGCGGAGCTGAGGCCAGGAAGGCGCCAGTGGCGTCTCCCAGCCTCGCGCAGCCTGCTCCTTCCTGGGCAGGAAGCCTAGCAGCGAGGCAAGTCTGGGCAAGGCTCGCCCAGGGCAGAGCAGCCTCGCGCCAGCAATTCTGCCAGAACGGGCTTCGGAGCAGAGCTGGAGCTCTGCCGTCCTGGAGGCGCACTCGGCTCCAGCCAAGTAGGGATTGAGCCAAACGAGGCTGGCCTACCTCTTCTTCCCTCGAGGAGGCTCGCCTCCCTGCCAGCTGTTCACTCGGCTTCCAGGTGGGGGCGCTCTGCGCCTCCTGCAGGTCTTGGCTCAGGGGCTGCTTGCCCTGAGCTGGGGCTGTGCGCGGGAGCCCAGGCACGCAGGGGCAGGCCCCAACCAGCTGCACACGTCTCTGCTGGGGAGGAGAGCGCTAGGGAAGCTACGTGTGTGAGGCAGCTGCTGGGCGCCCAGGGAGTCAGCCTCCGGGTGTGCGGGGCTGCAGACCCCAGCCAGGGGCCCTGGGAGCCTGGTGCACTCCGTGCAGAGCTAAGTCTGGGCGGCCAAGCAACAGCTGGAGGAGCCCTGCACTGGCCCTTCCCTTCCCTCGCACAGAGCTCTTCCTGCTGGAGCCCTTGTCAGTGTGCAAGCCACCGCCCCTAAGCCCTCCCCAAGGACGCCTGGGGCCTAGGTTCAAAGGCAAGGCAGGAGCGGAGCTGAGGCCAGGAAGGCGCCAGTGGCGTCTCCCAGCCTCGCGCAGCCTGCTCCTTCCTGGGCAGGAAGCCTAGCAGCGAGGCAAGTCTGGGCAAGGCTCGCCCAGGGCAGAGCAGCCTCGCGCCAGCAATTCTGCCAGAACGGGCTTCGGAGCAGAGCTGGAGCTCTGCCGTCCTGGAGGCGCACTCGGCTCCAGCCAAGTAGGGATTGAGCCAAACGAGGCTGGCCTACCTCTTCTTCCCTCGAGGAGGCTCGCCTCCCTGCCAGCTGTTCACTCGGCTTCCAGGTGGGGGCGCTCTGCGCCTCCTGCAGGTCTTGGCTCAGGGGCTGCTTGCCCTGAGCTGGGGCTGTGCGCGGGAGCCCAGGCACGCAGGGGCAGGCCCCAACCAGCTGCACACGTCTCTGCTGGGGAGGAGAGCGCTAGGGAAGCTACGTGTGTGAGGCAGCTGCTGGGCGCCCAGGGAGTCAGCCTCCGGGTGTGCGGGGCTGCAGACCCCAGCCAGGGGCCCTGGGAGCCTGGTGCACTCCGTGCGGCGCTGAGCCTGGGCGGCCAAGCAACCGCTGGAGGAGCCCTGCACTGGCCCTTCCCTTCCCCCGCACAGAGCTCTTCCTGCTGGAGCCCTTGGCAGTGTGCAAGCCACCGGCCCTAAAACCCTCCCCAAGGACGCCTGGGTCCTAGGTGCAAAGGCAAGGCAGGAGCAGAGCTGAGGCCAGGAAGGCGCCAGTGGCGTCTCCCAGCCTCGCGCAGCTGCTCCTTCCTGGGCAGGAAGCCTAGCAGCGAGGCAAGTCTGGGCAAGGCTCGCCCAGGGCAGAGCAGCCTCGCGCCAACAACTCTGCCAGAACGTGCCTCTGAGCAGAGCTGGAGCTCTGCCGTCCTGGAGGCGCACTCGGCTCCAGCCAAGTAGGGCTTGAGCCAAACGAGGCTGGGCTGCCTCTTCTTCCCTCGAGGAGGCTCGCCTCCCCGCCAGCTGTTCACTCGGCTTCCAGGTGGGGGCGCTCTGCGCCTCCTGCAGGTCTTGGCTCAGGGGCTGCTTGCCCTGAGCTGGGGCTGTGGGCGGGAGCCCAGGCACGCAGGGGCAGGCCCCAACCAGCTGCACACCTCTCTGCTGGGGAGGAGAGCGCTAGGGAAGCTACGTGTGTGAGGCAGCTGCTGGGCGCCCAGGGAGTCAGCCTCCGGGTGTGCGGGGCTGCAGACCCCAGCCAGGGGCCCTGGGAGCCTGGTGCACTCCTTGCGGCGCTGAGCCTGGGAGGCCAAGCAACCGCTGGAGGAGCCCTGCACTGGCCCTTCCCTTCCCTCGCACAGAGCTCTTCCTGCTGGAGCCCTTGGCAGTGTGCAAGCCACCGCCCCTAAGCCCTCCCCAAGGACGCCTGGGGCCTAGGTGCAAAGGCAAGGCAGGAGCGGAGCTGAGGCCAGGAAGGCGCCAGTGGCGTCTCCCAGCCTCGCGCAGCCTGCTCCTTCCTGGGCAGGAAGCCTAGCAGCGAGCCAAGTCTGGGCAAGGCTCGCCCAGGGCATAGCAGCTTCGCGCCAGCAACTATGCCAGATCAGGCCTCTGAGCAGAGCTGGAGCTCTGCGGTCCTGGAAGCGCACTCGGCTCCAGCCAAGTAGGGCTTGAGCCAAACGAGGCTGGACTGCCTCTTCTTCCCTCGAGGAGGCTCGCCTCCCCGCCAGCTGTTCACTCGGCTTCCAGGTGGGGGCGCTCTGCGCCTCCTGCAGGTCTTGGCTCAGGGGCTGCTTGCCCTGAGCTGGGGCTGTGCGCAGGAGCCCAGGCACGCAGGGGCAGGCCCCAACCAGCTGCACACGTCTCTGCTGGGGAGGAGAGCGCTAGGGAAGCTACGTGTGTGAGGCAGCTGCTGGGCGCCCAGGGAGTCAGCCTCCGGGTGTGCGGGGCTGCAGACCCCAGCCAGGGGCCCTGGGAGCCTGGTGCACTCCGTGCGGCGCTGAGTCTGGGCGGCCAAGCAACCTCTGGATTAGCCCTGCACTAGCCCTTCCCTTCCCTCGCACAGAGCTCTTCCTGCTGGAGCCCTTGGCAGTGTGCAAGCCACCGGCCCCTAAGCCCTCCCCAAGGACGCCTGGAGCCTAGGTGCAAAGGCAAGGCAGGAGCGGAGCTGAGGCCAGGAAGGCGCCAGTGACTTCTCCCAGCCTCGCGCAGCCTGCTCCTTCCTGGGCAGGAAGCCTAGCAGCGAGGCAAGTCTGGGCAAGGCTCGCCCAGGGCAGAGCAGCCTCGCGCCAGCAATTCTGCCAGAACGGGCCTCGGAGCAGAGCTGGAGCTCTGCCGTCCTGGAGGCGCACTCGGCTCCAGCCAAGTAGGGATTGAGCCAAACGAGGCTGGCCTACCTCTTCTTCCCTCGAGGAGGCTCGCCTCCCCGTCAGTTTTTCACTCGGCTTCCAGGTGGGGGCGCTCTGCGCCTCCTGCAGGTCTTGGCTCAGGGGCTGCTTGCCCTGAGCTGGGGCTGTGGGCGGGAGCCCAGGCACGCAGGGGCAGGCCCCAACCAGCTGCACACGTCTCTGCTGGGGAGGAGAGCGCTAGGGAAGTTATATGTGTGAGGCAGCTGCTGGGCGCCCAGGGAGTCAGCCTCCGGGTGTGCGGGGCTGCAGACCCCAGCCAGGGGCCCTGGGAGCCTGGTGCACTCTGTGAGGCGCTGAGCCTGGGCGGCCAAGCAACCGCTGGAGGAGCCCTGCACTGGCCCTTCCCTTCCCTCGCACAGAGCTCTTCCTGCTGGAGCCCTTGACAGTGTGCAAGACACCGGCCCCTAAGCCCTCCCCAAGGACGCCTGGGACCTAGGTGCAAAGGCAAGGCAGGAGCAGAGCTGAGGAAAGGAAGGCGCCAGTGGCGTCTCCCAGCCTCACGCAGCCTGCTCCTTCCTGGGCAGGAAGCCTAGCAGCGAGGCAAGTCTGGGCAAGGCTCGCCCACGGCAGACAGGCCTCGCGCCAGCAACTCTGCCAGATCGGGCCTCTGAGCAGAGCTGGAGCTCTGCCGTCCTGGAGGCGCACTCGGCTCCAGCCAAGTAGGGCTTGAGCCAAACGAGGCTGGGCTGCCTCTTCTTCCCTCGAGGAGGCTCGCCTCCCCGCCAGCTGTTCACTCAGCTTCCAGGTGGGGGCGCTCTTCGACTCCTGCAGGTCTTGACTCAGGGGCTGCTTGCCCTGAGCTGGGGCTGTGCGCGGGAGCCCAGGCACGCAGGGGCAGGCCCTAACCAGCTGCACACGTCTCTGCTGGGGAGGAGAGCGCTAGGGAAACTACGTGTGTGAGGCAGCTGCTGGGCGCCCAGGGAGTCAGCCTTCGGGTGTGCGGGGCTGCAGACCCCAGCCAGGGGCCCTGGGAGCCTGGTGCACTCCGTGCCGAGCTAAGTCTGGGTGGCCAAGCAACCGGTGGAGGAGCCCTGCACTAGCCCTTCCCTTCCCTCGCACAGAGCTCTTCCTGCTGTAGCCCTTGGCAGTGTGCAAGCCACCGGCCCCTAAGCCCTCCCCAAGGACGCCTGGGGCCTAGGTGCAAAGGCAAGGCAGGAGCGGAGCTGAGGCCAGGAAGGCGCCAGTGGCGTCTCCCAGCCTCGCGCAGCCTTCTCCTTCCTGGGCAGGAAGCCTAGCAGCGAGGCAAGTCTGGGCAAGGCTCGCCCAGGGCAGAGCAGCTTCACGCCAGCAACTATGCCAGATCAGGCCTCTGAGCAGAGCTGGAGCTCTGTCGTCCTGGAGGCGCACTCGGCTCCAGCCAAGTAGGGCTTGAGCCAAACGAGGCTGGGCTGCCTCTTCTTCCCTCGAGGAGGCTCGCCTCCCCGCCAGCTGTTCACTCGGCTTCCAGGTGGGGGCGCTCTGCGCCTCCTGCAGGTCTGGGCTCAGGGGCTGCTTGCCCTGAGCTGGGGCTGTGCGCAGGAGCCCAGGCACGCAGGGGCAGGCCCCAACCAGCTGCACACGTCTCTGCTGGGGAGGAGAGCGCTAGGGAAGCTACGTGTGTGAGGCAGCTGCTGGGCGCCCAGGGAGTCAGCCTCCGGGTGTGCGGGGCTGCAGACCCCAGCCAGGGGCCCTGGGAGCCTGGTGCACTCCGTGCGGCGCTGAGCCTGGGCGGCCAAGCAACCGCTGGAGGAGCCCTGCACTGGCCCTTCCCTTCCCTCGCACAGAGCTCTTCCTGCTGGAGCCCTTGGCAGTGTGCAAGCCACCGGCCCTAAAGCCCTCCCCAAGGACGCCTGGGGCCTAGGTGCAAAGGCAAGGCAGGAGCAGAGCTGAGGCCAGGAAGGCGCCAGTGGCGTCTCCCAGCCTCGCGCAGCTGCTCCTTCCTGGGCAGGAAGCCTAGAAGCGAGGCAAGTCTGGGCAAGGCTCGCCCAGGGCAGAGCAGCCTCGCGCCAACAACTCTGCCAGAACGGGCCTCTGAGCAGAGCTGGAGCTCTGCCGTCCTGGAGGCGCACTCGGCTCCAGCCAAGTAGGGCTTGAGCCAAACGAGGCTGGGCTGCCTCTTCTTCCCTCGAGTAGGCTCGCCTCCCCGCCAGCTGTTCACTCGGCTTCCAGGTGGGGGCGCTCTGCGCCTCCTGCAGGTCTTGGCTCAGGGGCTGCTTGCCCTGAGCTGGGGCTGTGGGCGGGAGCCCAGGCACGCAGGGGCAGGCCCCAACCAGCTGCACACGTCTCTGCTGGGGAGGAGAGCGCTAGGGAAGCTACGTGTGTGAGGCAGCTGCTGGGCGCCCAGGGAGTCAGCCTCCGGGTGTGCGGGGCTGCAGACCCCAGCCAGGGGCCCTGGGAGCCTGGTGCACTCCGTGCGGCGCTGAGCCTGGGCGGCCAAGCAACCGCTGGGGGGAGCCCTGCACTGGCCCTTCCCTTCCCTCGCACAGAGCTCTTCCTGCTGGAGCCCTTGGCAGTGTGCAAGCCACCGGCCCCTAAGCCCTCCCCAAGGACGCCTGGGACCTAGGTGCAAAGGCAAGGCAGGAGCAGAGCTGAGGCCAGGAAGGCGTCAGTGGCGTCTCCCAGCCTCGCGCAGCCTGCTCCTTCCTGGGCAGGAAGCCTAGCAGCGAGGCAAGTCTGGGCAAGGCTCGCCCAGGGCACACAGGCCTCGCGCCAGCAACTCTGCCAGATCGGACCTCTGAGCAGAGCTGGAGGTCTGCCGTCCTGGAGGCGCACTCGGCTCCAGCCAAGTAGGGCTTGAGCCAAACGAGGCTGGGCTGCCTCTTCTTCCCTCGAGGAGGCTCGCCTCCCCGCCAGCTGTTCACTCGGCTTCCAGGTGGGGGCGCTCTGCGCCTCCTGCAGGTCTTGGCTCAGGGGCTGCTTGCCCTGAGCTGGGGCTGTGCGCGGGAGCCCAGGCACGCAGGGGCAGGCCCCAACCAGCTGCACACGTCTCTGCTGGGGAGGAGAGCGCTAGGGAAGTTATGTGTGTGAGGCAGCTGCTGGGCGCCCAGGGAGTCAGCCTCCGGGTGTGCGGGGCTGCAGACCCCAGCCAGGGGCCCTGGGAGCCTGGTGCACTCCGTGAGGCGCTGAGCCTGGGCGGCCAAGCAACCGCTGGAGGAGCCCTGCACAGGCCCTTCCCTTCCCTCGCACAGAGCTCTTCCTGCTGGAGCCCTTGGCAGTGTGCAAGCCACCGGCCCCTAAGCCCTCCCCAAGGACGCCTGGGACCTAGGTGCAAAGGCAAGGCAGGAGCAGAGCTGAGGCCAGGAAGGTGCCAGTGGCGTCTCACAGCCTCGCGCAGCCTGCTCCTTCCTGGGCAGGAAGCCTAGCAGCGAGGCAAGTCTGGGCATGGCTCGCCCAGGGCAGAGCAGCCTTGCGCCAGCAACTCTGCCAGATCGGGCCTCTGAGCAGAGCTGGAGCTCTGCCGTCCTGAAGGCGCACTCGGCTCCAGCCAAGTAGGGCTTGAGCCAAACGAGGCTGGGCTGCCTCTTCTTCCCTCGAGGAGGCTAGCCTCCCCGCCAGCTGTTCACTCAGCTTCCAGGTGGGGGCGCTCTTCGACTCCTGCAGGTCTTGGCTCAGGGGCTGCTTGCCCTGAGCTGGGGCTGTGCGCGGGAGCCCAGGCACGCAGGGGCAGGCCCTGACCAGCTGCACACGTCTCTGCTGGGGAGGAGAGCGCTAGGGAAGCTACGTGTGTGAGGCAGCTGCTGGGCGCCCAGGGAGTCAGCCTCCGGGTGTGCGGGGCTGCAGACCCCAGCCAGGGGCCCTGGGAGCCTGGTGCACTACGTGCCGAGCTAAGTCTGGGTGGCCAAGCAACCGGTGGAGGAGCCCTGCACTAGCCCTTCCCTTCCCTCGCACAGAGCTCTTCCTGCTGTAGCCCTTGGCAGTGTGCAAGCCACCGGTCCCTAAGCCCTCCCCAAGGACGCCTGGGACCTAGGTGCAAAGGCAAGGCAGGAGCGGAACTGAGGCCAGGAAGGCGCCAGTGGCGTCTCCCAGCCTCGCGCAGCCTGCTCCTTCCTGGGCAGGAAGCCTAGCAGCGAGGCAAGTTTGGGCAAGGCTCGCCCAGGGCAGAGCAGCTTCACGCCAGCAACTATGCCAGATCAGGCCTCTGAGCAGAGCTGGAGCTCTGCCGTCCTGGAGGCGCACTCGGCTCCATCCAAGTAGGGCTTGAGCCAAACGAAGCTGGGCTGCCTCTTCTTCCCTCGAGGAGGCTCGCCTCCCCGCCAGCTGTTCACTCGGCTTCCAGGTGGGGGCGCTCTGCGCCTCCTGCAGGTCTTGGCTCAGGGGCTGCTTGCCCTGAGCTGGGGCTGTGCGCAGGAGCCCAGGCACGCAGGGGCAGGCCCCAACCAGCTGCACACGTCCCTGCTGGGGAGGAGAGCGCTAGGGAAGCTACGTGTGTGAGGCAGCTGCTGGGCGCCCAGGGAGTCAGCCTCCGGGTGTGCGGGGCTGCAGACCCCAGCCAGGGGCCCTGGGAGCCTGGTGCACTCCGTGCGGCGCTGAGCCTGGGCGGCCAAGCAACCTCTGGAGGAGCCCTGCACTGGCCCTTCCCTTCCCTCGCACAGAGCTCTTCCTGCTGGAGCCCTTGGCAGTGTGCAAGCCACCGGCCCTAAAGCCCTCCCCAAGGACGCCTGGGGCCTAGGTGCAAAGGCAAGGCAGGAGCGGAGCTGAGGCCAGGAAGGCGCCGGTGGCGTCTCCCAGCCTCGTGCAGCTGCTCCTTCCTGGGCAGGAACCCTAGCAGCGAGGCAAGTCTGGGCAAGGCTCGCCCAGGGCAGAGCAGCCTCGCGCCAACAACTCTGCCAGAACGGGCCTCTGAGCAGAGCTGGAGCTCTGCCGTCCTGGAGGCGCACTCGGCTCCAGCCAAGTAGGGCTTGAGCCAAACGAGGCTGGGCTGCCTCTCCTTCCCTCGGGGAGGCTCGTCTCCCCGCCAGCTGTTCACTCGGCTTCCAGGTGGGGGCGCTCTGCGCCTCCTGCAGGTCTTGGCTCAGGGGCTGCTTGCCCTGAGCTGGGGCTGTGGACGGGAGCCCAGGCACGCAGGGGCAGGCCCCAACCAGCTGCACACGTCTCTGCTGGGGAGGAGAGCGCTAGGGAAGCTACGTGTGTGAGGCAGCTGCTGGGCGCCCAGGGAGTCAGCCTCCGGGTGTGCGGGGCTGCAGACCCCAGCCAGGGGCCCTGGGAGCCTGGTGCACTCCGTGCCGAGCTAAGTCTGGGCGGCCAAGCAACCGCTGGAGGAGCCCTGCACTGGCCCTTCCCTTCCCTCGCACAGAGCTCTTCCTGCTGGAGCCCTTGGCAGTGTGCAAGCCACCGCCGCTAAGCCCTCCCCAAGGACGCCTGGGACCTAGGTGCAAAGGCAAGGCAGGAGCGGAGCTGAGGCCAGGAAGGCGCCAGTGGCGTCTCCCAGCCTCGCGCAGCCTGCTCCTTCCTGGGCAGGAAGCCTAGCAGCGAGGCAAGTCTGGGCAAGGCTCGCCCAGGGCAGAGCAGCCTCGCGCCAGCAATTCTGCCAGAACGGGCTTCGGAGCAGAGCTGGAGCTCTGCCGTCCTGGAGGCGCACTCGGCTCCAGCCAAGTAGGGATTGAGCCAAACGAGGCTGGCCTACCTCTTCTTCCCTCGAGGAGGCTCGCCTCCCTGCCAGCTGTTCACTCGGCTTCCAGGTGGGGGCGCTCTGCGCCTCCTGCAGGTCTTGGCTCAGGGGCTGCTTGCCCTGAGCTGGGGCTGTGCGCGGGAGCCCAGGCACGCAGGGGCAGGCCCCAACCAGCTGCACACGTCTCTGCTGGGGAGGAGAGCGCTAGGGAAGCTACGTGTGTGAGGCAGCTGCTGGGCGCCCAGGGAGTCAGCCTCCGGGTGTGCGGGGCTGCAGACCCCAGCCAGGGGCCCTGGGAGCCTGGTGCACTCCGTGCGGCGCTGAGCCTGGGCGGCCAAGCAACCGCTGGAGGAGCCCTGCACTGGCCCTTCCCTTCCCTCGCACAGAGCTCTTCCTGCTGGAGCCCTTGGCAGTGTGCAAGCCACCGGCCCTAAAGCCCTCCCCAAGGACGCCTGGGTCCTAGGTGCAAAGGCAAGGCAGGAGCAGAGCTGAGGCCAGGAAGGCGCCAGTGGCGTCTCCCAGCCTCGCGCAGCTGCTCCTTCCTGGGCAGGAAGCCTAGCAGCGAGGCAAGTCTGGGCAAGGCTCGGCCAGGGCAGAGCAGCCTCGCGCCAACAACTCTGCCAGAACGGGCCTCTGAGCAGAGCTGGAGCTCTGCCGTCCTGGAGGCGCACTCGGCTCCAGCCAAGTAGGGCTTGAGCCAAACGAGGCTGGGCTGCCTCTTCTTCCCTCGAGGAGGCTCGCCTCCCCGCCAGCTGTTCACTCGGCTTCCAGGTGGGGGCGCTCTGCGCCTCCTGCAGGTCTTGGCTCAGGGGCTGCTTGCCCTGAGCTGGGGCTGTGCGCGGGAGCCCAGGCACGCAGGGGCAGGCCCTAACCAGCTGCACACGTCTCTGCTGGGGAGGAGAGCGCTAGGGAAGCTACGTGTGTGAGGCAGCTGCTGGGCGCCCAGGGAGTCAGCCTTCGGGTGTGCGGGGCTGCAGACCCCAGCCAGGGGCCCTGGGAGCCTGGTGCACTCCGTGCCGAGCTAAGTCTGGGTGGCCAAGCAACCGGTGGAGGAGCCCTGCACTAGCCCTTCCCTTCCCTCGCACAGAGCTCTTCCTGCTGGAGCCCTTGGCAGTGTGCAAGCTACCGGCCCCTAAGCCCTCCCCAAGGACGCCTGGGGCCTAGGTGCAAAGGCAAGGCAGGAGCGGAGCTGAGGCCAGGAAGGCGCCAGTGGCGTCTCCCAGCCTCGCGCATCCTTCTCCTTCCTGGGCAGGAAGCCTAGCAGCGAGGCAAGTCTGGGCAAGGCTCGCCCAGGGCAGAACAGCTTCACGCCAGCAACTATGCCAGATCAGGCCTCTGAGCAGAGCTGGAGCTCTGTCGTCCTGGAGGCGCACTCGGCTCCAGCCAAGTAGGGCTTGAGCCAAACGAGGCTGGGCTGCCTCTTCTTCCCTCGAGGAGGCTCGCCTCCCCGCCAGCTGTTCACTCGGCTTCCAGGTGGGGGCGCTCTGCGCCTCCTGCAGGTCTGGGCTCAGGGGCTGCTTGCCCTGAGCTGGGGCTGTGCGCAGGAGCCCAGGCACGCAGGGGCAGGCCCCAACCAGCTGCACACGTCTCTGCTGGGGAGGAGAGCGCTAGGGAAGCTACGTGTGTGAGGCAGCTGCTGGGCGCCCAGGGAGTCAGCCTCCGGGTGTGCGGGGCTGCAGACCCCAGCCAGGGGCCCTGGGAGCCTGGTGCACTCCGTGCGGCGCTGAGCCTGGGCGGCCAAGCAACCGCTGGAGGAGCCCTGCACTGGCCCTTCCCTTCCCTCGCACAGAGCTCTTCCTGCTGTAGCCCTTGGCAGTGTGCAAGCCACCGCCCCTAAGCCCTCCCCAAGGACGCCTGGGGCCTAGGTGCAAAGGCAAGGCAGGAGCGGAGCTGAGGCCAGGAAGGCGCCAGTGGCGTCTCCCAGCCTCGCGCAGCTGCTCCTTCCTGGGCAGGAAGCCTAGCAGCGAGGCAAGTCTGGGCAAGGCTCGCCCAGGGCAGAGCAGCTTCGCGCCAGCAACTATGCCAGATCAGGCCTCTGAGCAGAGCTGGAGCTCTGCGGTCCTGGAAGCGCACTCGGCTCCAGCCAAGTAGGGCTTGAGCCAAACGAGGCTGGACTGCCTCTTCTTCCCTCGAGGAGGCTCGCCTCCCCGCCAGCTGTTCACTCGGCTTCCAGGTGGGGGCGCTCTGCGCCTCCTGCAGGTCTTGGCTCAGGGGCTGCTTGCCCTGACCGGGGGCTGTGCGCAGGAGCCCAGGCACGCAGGGGCAGGCCCCAACCAGCTGCACACGTCTCTGCTGGGGAGGAGAGCGCTAGGGAAGCTACGTGTGTGAGGCAGCTGCTGGGCGCCCAGGGAGTCAGCCTCCGGGTGTGCGGGGCTGCAGACCCCAGCCAGGGGCCCTGGGAGCCTGGTGCACTCCGTGCGGCGCTGAGTCTGGGCGGCCAAGCAACCTCTGGAGGAGCCCTGCACTAGCCCTTCCCTTCCCTCGCACAGAGCTCTTCCTGCTGGAGCCCTTGGCAGTGTGCAAGCCACCGGCCCCTAAGCCCTCCCCAAGGACGCCTGGGGCCTAGGTGCAAAGGCAAGGCAGGAGCGGAGCTGAGGCCAGGAAGGCGCCAGTGGCGTCTCCCAGCCTCGCGCAGCCTGCTCCTTCCTGGGCCGGAAGCCTAGCAGCGAGGCAAGTCTGGGCAAGGCTCGCCCAGGGCAGAGCAGCTTCACGCCAGCAACTATGCCAGATCAGGCCTCTGAGCAGAGCTGGAGCTCTGCCGTCCTGGAGGCGTACTCGGCTCCAGCCAAGTAGGGCTTGAGCCAAACGAGGCTGGGCTGCCTCTTCTTCCCTCGAGGAGGCTCGCCTCCCCGCCAGCTGTTCACTCGGCTTCCAGGTGGGGGCGCTCTGCGCCTCCTGCAGGTCTTGGCTCAGGGGCTGCTTGCCCTGAGCTGGGGCTGTGGGCGGGAGCCCAGGCACGCAGGGGCAGGCCCCAACCAGCTGCACACTTCTCTGCTGGGGAGGAGAGCCCTAGGGAAGCTACGTGTGTGAGGCAGCTGCTGGGCGCCCAGGGAGTCAGCCTCCGGGTGTGCGGGGCTGCAGACCCCAGCCAGGGGCCCTGGGAGCCTGGTGCACTCCGTGCCGAGCTAAGTCTGGGCGGCCAAGCAACCGCTGGAGGAGCCCTGCACTGGCCCTTCCCTTCCCTCGCACAGAGCTCTTCCTGCTGGAGCCCTTGGCAGTGTGCAAGCCACCGCCCCTAAGCCCTCCCCAAGGACGCCTGGGGCCTAGGTGCAAAGGCAAGGCAGGAGCGGAGCTGAGGCCAGGAAGGCGCCAGTGGCGTCTCCCAGCCTCGCGCAGCCTGCTCCTTCCTGGGCAGGAAGCCTAGCAGCGAGGCAAGTCTGGGCAAGGCTCGCCCAGGGCATAGCAGCTTCGCGCCAGCAACTATGCCAGATCAGGCCTCTGAGCAGAGCTGGAGCTCTGCGGTCCTGGAAGCGCACTCGGCTCCAGCCAAGTAGGGCTTGAGCCAAACGAGGCTGGACTGCCTCTTCTTCCCTCGAGGAGGCTCGCCTCCCCGCCAGCTGTTCACTCGGCTTCCAGGTGGGGGCGCTCTGCGCCTCCTGCAGGTCTTGGCTCAGGGGCTGCTTGCCCTGAGCTGGGGCTGTGCGCAGGAGTCCAGGCACGCAGGGGCAGGCCCCAACCTGCTGCACACGTCTCTGCTGGGGAGGAGAGCGCTAGGGAAGCTACGTGTGTGAGGCAGCTGCTGGGCGCCCAGGGAGTCAGCCTCCGGGTGTGCGGGGCTGCAGACCCCAGCCAGGGGCCTGGGAGCCTGGTGCACTCCGTGCGGCGCTGAGTCTGGGCGGCCAAGCAACCTCTGGATTAGCCCTGCACTAGCCCTTCCCTTCCCTCGCACAGAGCTCTTCCTGCTGGAGCCCTTGGCAGTGTGCAAGACACCGGCCCCTAAGCCCTCCCCAAGGACGCCTGGGGCCTATGTGCAAAGGCAAGGCAGGAGCGGAGCTGAGGCCAGGAAGGCGCCAGTGGCGTCTCCCAGCCTCGCGCAGCCTGCTCCTTCCTGGGCAGGAAGCCTAGCAGCGAGGCAAGTCTGGGCAAGGCTCGCCCAGGGCAGAGCAGCCTCGCGCCAGCAACTCTGCCAGAACGGGCCTCTGAGCAGAGCTGGAGCTCTGCCGTCCTGGAGGCGCACTCGGCTCCAGCCAAGTAGGGTTTGAGCCAAACGAGGCTGGGCTGCCTCTTCTTCCCTCGAGGAGGCTCGCCTCCCCGCCAGCTGTTCACTCGGCTTCCAGGTGGGGGCGCTCTGCGCCTCCTGCAGGTCTTGGCTCAGGGGCTGCTTGCTCTGAGTTGGGGCTGTGGGCGGGAGCCCAGGCACGCAGGGGCAGGCCCCAAACAGCTGCACACGTCTCTGCTGGGGAGGAGAGCGCTAGGGAAGCTACGTGTGTGAGGCAGCTGCTGGGCGCCCAGGGAGTCAGCCTCCGGGTGTGCGGGGCTGCAGACCCCAGCCAGGGGCCCTGGGAGCCTGGTGCACTCCGTGCGGCGCTGAGCCTGGGCGGCCAAGCTACCGCTGGAGGAGCCCTGCACTGGCCCTTCCCTTCCCTCGCACAGAGCTCTTCCTGCTGGAGCCCTTGGCAGTGTGCAAGCCACCGGCCCCTAAGCCCTCCCCAAGGACGCCTGGGGCCTAGGTGCAAAGGCAAGGCAGGAGCGGAGCTGAGGCCAGGAAGGCTCCAGTGGCATCTCCCAGCCTCGCGCAGCCTGCTCCTTCCTGGGCAGGAAGCCTATCAGCGAGGCAAGTCTGGGCAAGGCTCGCCCAGGGCAGAGCATCTTCGCGCCAGCTTCTATGCCAGATCAGGCCTCTGAGCAGAGCTGGAGCTCTGCCGTCCTGGAGGCGCACTCGGCTCCAGCCAAGTAGGGCTTGAGCCAAACGAGGCTGGGCTGCCTCTTCTTCCCTCGAGGAGGCTCGCCTCCCCGCCAGCTGTTCACTCGGCTTCCAGGTGGGGGCGCTCTGTGCCTCCTGCAGGTCTTGGCTCAGGGGCTGCTTGCCCTGAGATGGGTTGTGCGCAGGAGCCCAGGCACGCAGGGGCAGGCCCCAACCAGCTGCACACGTCTCTGCTGGGGAGGAGAGCCCTAGGGAAGCTACGTGTGTGAGGCAGCTGCTGGGCGCCCAGGGAGTCAGCCTCCGGGTGTGCGGGGCTGCAGACCCCAGCCAGGGGCCCTGGGAGCCTGGTGCACTCCGTGCGGCGCTGAGTCTCGGCGGCCAAGCAACCTCTGGAGGAGCCCTGCACTAGCCCTTCCCTTCCCTCGCACAGAGCTCTTCCTGCTGGAGCCCTTGGCAGTGTGCAAGCCACCGGCCCCTAAGCCTTCCCTAAGGACGACTGGGGCCTAGGTGCAAAGGCAAGGCAGGAGCGGAGCTGAGGCCAGGAAGGCGCCAGTGGCGTCTCCCAGCCCCGCGCAACCTGCTCCTTCCTGGGCAGGAAGCCTAGCAGCGAGGCAAGTCTGGGCAAGGCTCGCCCAGGGCAGAGCAGCCTCGCGCTAGCAACTCTGCCAGATCGGGCCTCTGAGCAGAGCTGGAGCTCTGCCGTCCTGGAGGCGCACTCGGCTCCAGCCAAGTAGGGCTTGAGCCAAACGAGGCTGGGCTGCCTCTTCTTCCCTCGAGGAGGCTCGCCTCCCCGCCAGCTGTTCACTCGGCTTCCAGGTGGGGGCGCTCTGCGCCTCCTGCAGGTCTTGGCTCAGGGGCTGCTTGCCCTGAGCTGGGGCTGTGCGCAGGAGCCCAGGCACGCAGGGGCAGGCCCCAACCAGCTGCACACGTCTCTGCTGGGGAGGAGAGCGCTAGGGAAGCTACGTGTGTGAGGCAGCTGCTGGGCGCCCAGGGAGTCAGCCTCCGGGTGTGCGGGGCTGCAGACCCCAGCCAGGGGCCCTGGGAGCCTGGTGCACTCCGTGCCGAGCTAAGTCTGGGCGGCCAAGCAACCGTTGGAGGAGCCCTGCACTGGCCCTTCCCTTCCCTCGCACAGAGCTCTTCCTGCTGGCGCCCTTGGCAGTGTGCAAGCCACCGCCCCTAAGCCCTCCCCAAGGACGCCTGGGGCCTAGGTGCAAAGGCAAGGCAGGAGCGGAGCTGAGGCCAGGAAGGCGCCAGTGGCGTCTCCCAGCCTCGCGCAGCCTGCTCCTTCCTGGGCAGGAAGCCTAGCAGCGAGGCAAGTCTGGGCAAGGCTCGCCCAGGGCATAGCAGCTTCGCGCCAGCAACTATGCCAGATCAGGCCTCTGAGCAGAGCTGGAGCTCTGCGGTCCTGGAAGCGCACTCGTCTCCAGCCAAGTAGGGCTTGAGCCAAACGAGGCTGGACTGCCTCTTCTTCCCTCGAGGAGGCTCGCCTCCCCGCCAGCTGTTCACTCGGCTTCCAGGTGGGGGCGCTCTGCGCCTCCTGCAGGTCTTGGCTCAGGGGCTGCTTGCCCTGAGCTGGGGCTGTGCGCAGGAGTCCAGGCACGCAGGGGCAGGCCCCAACCTGCTGCACACGTCTCTGCTGGGGAGGAGAGCGCTAGGGAAGCTACGTGTGTGAGGCAGCTGCTGGGCGCCCAGGGAGTCAGCCTCCGGGTGTGCGGGGCTGCAGACCCCAGCCAGGGGCCCTGGGAGCCTGGTGCACTCCGTGCGGCGCTGAGTCTGGGCGGCCAAGCAACCTCTGGATTAGCCCTGCACTAGCCCTTCCCTTCCCTCGCACAGAGCTCTTCCTGCTGGAGCCCTTGGCAGTGTGCAAGACACCGGCCCCTAAGCCCTCCCCAAGGACGCCTGGAGCCTAGGTGCAAAGGCAAGGCAGGAGCGGAGCTGAGGCCAGGAAGGCGCCAGTGGCTTCTCCCAGCCTCGCGCAGCCTGCTCCTTCCTGGGCAGGAAGCCTAGCAGCGAGGCAAGTCTGGGCAAGGCTCGCCCAGGGCAGAGCAGCCTCGCGCCAGCAATTCTGCCAGAACGGGCCTCGGAGCAGAGCTGGAGCTCTGCCGTCCTGGAGGCGCACTCGACTCCAGCCAAGTAGGGATTGAGCCAAACGAGGCTGGCCTACCTCTTCTTCCCTCGAGGAGGCTCGCCTCCCCTACAGCTGTTCACTCGGCTTCCAGGTGGGGGCGCTCTGCGCCTCCTGCAGGTCTTGGCTCAGGGGCTGCTTGCCCTGAGCTGGGGCTGTGGGCGGGAGCCCAGGCACGCAGGGGCAGGCCCCAACCAGCTGCACACGTCTCTGCTGGGGAGGAGAGCGCTAGGGAAGTTATATGTGTGAGGCAGCTGCTGGGCGCCAGGGAGTCAGCCTCCGGGTGTGCGGGGCTGCAGACCCCAGCCAGGGGCCCTGGGAGCCTGGTGCACTCTGTGAGGCGCTGAGCCTGGGCGGCCAAGCAACCGCTGGAGGAGCCCTGCACTGGCCCTTCCCTTCCCTCGCACAGAGCTCTTCCTGCTGGAGCCCTTGGCAGTGTGCAAGCCACCGGCCTCTAAGCCCTCCCCAAGGACGCCTGGGACCTAGGTGCAAAGGCAAGGCAGGAGCAGAGCTGAGGCCAGGAAGGCGTCAGTGGCGTCTCCCAGCCTCGCGCAGCCTGCTCCTTCCTGGGCAGGAAGCCTAGCAGCGAGGCAAGTCTGGGCAAGGCTCGCCCAGGGCACACAGGCCTCGCGCCAGCAACTCTGCCAGATCGGGCCTCTGAGCAGAGCTGGAGGTCTGCCGTCCTGGAGGCGCACTCGGCTCCAGCCAAGTAGGGCTTGAGCCAAACGAGGCTGGGCTGCCTCTTCTTCCCTCGAGGAGGCTCGCCTCCCCGCCAGCTGTTCACTCGGCTTCCAGGTGGGGGCGCTCTGCGCCTCCTGCAGGTCTTGGCTCAGGGGCTGCTTGCCCTGAGCTGGGGCTGTGCGCGGGAGCCCAGGCACGCAGGGGCAGGCCCTAACCAGCTGCACACGTCTCTGCTGGGGAGGAGAGCGCTAGGGAAGCTACGTGTGAGAGGCAGCTGCTGGGCGCCCAGGGAGTCAGCCTTCGGGTGTGCGGGGCTGCAGACCCCAGCCAGGGGCCCTGGGAGCCTGGTGCACTCCGTGCCGAGCTAAGTCTGGGTGGCCAAGCAACCGGTGGAGGAGCCCTGCACTAGCCCTTCCCTTCCCTCGCACAGAGCTCTTCCTGCTGGAGCCCTTGGCAGTGTGCAAGCTACCTGCCCCTAAGCACTCCCCAAGGACGCCTGGGGCCTAGGTGCAAAGGCAAGGCAGGAGCGGAGCTGAGGCCAGGAAGGCGCCAGTGGCGTCTCCCAGCCTCGCGCAGCCTTCTCCTTCCTGGGCAGGAAGCCTAGCAGCGCGGCAAGTCTGGGCAAGGCTCGCCCAGGGCAGAACAGCTTCACGCCAGCAACTATGCAAGATCAGGCCTCTGAGCAGAGCTGGAGCTCTGTCGTCCTGGAGGCGCACTCGGCTCCAGCCAAGTAGGGCTTGAGCCAAACGAGGCTGGGCTGCCTCTTCTTCCCTCGAGGAGGCTCGCCTCCCCGCCAGCTGTTCACTCGGCTTCCAGGTGGGGGCGCTCTGCGCCTCCTGCAGGTCTGGGCTCAGGGGCTGCTTGCCCTGAGCTGGGGCTGTGCGCAGGAGCCCAGGCACGCAGGGGCAGGCCCCAACCAGCTGCACACGTCTCTGCTGGGGAGGAGAGCGCTAGGGAAGCTACGTGTGTGAGGCAGCTCCTGGGCGCCCAGGGAGTCAGCCTCCGGGTGTGCGGGGCTGCAGACCCCAGCCAGGGGCCCTGGGAGCCTGGTGCACTCCGTGCGGCGCTGAGTCTGGGCGGCCAAGCAACCTCTGGAGGAGCCCTGCACTAGCCCTTCCCTTCCCTCGCACAGAGCTCTTCCTGCTGGAGCCCTTGGCAGTGTGCAAGCCACCGGCCCCTAAGCCCTCCCCAAGGACGCCTGGGGCCTAGGTGCAAAGGCAAGGCAGGAGCGGAGCTGAGGCCAGGAAGGCGCCAGTGGCGTCTCCCAGCCTCGCGCAGCCTGCTCCTTCCTGGGCCGTAAGCCTAGCAG
This sequence comes from Ovis canadensis, assembly GCF_042477335.2. Classification (NCBI taxonomy): domain Eukaryota; kingdom Metazoa; phylum Chordata; class Mammalia; order Artiodactyla; family Bovidae; genus Ovis; species Ovis canadensis. The sequence continues at coordinate 627,992 of NC_091262.1, read as the reverse complement.
CGAGGCAAGTCTGGGCAAGGCTCGCCCAGGGCAGAGCAGCTTCACGCCAGCAACTATGCCAGATCAGGCCTCTGAGCAGAGCTGGAGCTCTGCCGTCCTGGAGGCGTACTCGGCTCCAGTCAAGTAGGGCTTGAGCCAAACGAGGCTGGGCTGCCTCTTCTTCCCTCGAGGAGGCTCGCCTCCCCGCCAGCTGTTCACTCGGCTTCCAGGTGGGGGCGCTCTGCGCCTCCTGCAGGTCTTGGCTCAGGGGCTGCTTGCCCTGAGCTGGGGCTGTGGGCGGGAGCAAAGGCACGCAGGGGCAGGCCCCAACCAGCTGCACACGTCTCTGCTGGGGAGGAGAGCGCTAGGGAGGCTACGTGTGTGAGGCAGCTGCTGGGCGCCCAGGGAGTCAGCCTCCGGGTGTGCGGGGCTGCAGACCCCAGCCAGGGGCCCTGGGAGCCTGGTGCACTCCGTGCCGAGCTAAGTCTGGGCGGCCAAGCAACCGCTGGAGGAGCCCTGCACTGGCCCTTCCCTTCCCTCGCACAGAGCTCTTCCTGCTGGAGCCCTTGGCGGTGTGCAAGCCACCGCCCCTAAGCCCTCCCCAAGGACGCCTGGGGCCTAGGTGCAAAGGCAAGGCAGGAGCGGAGCTGAGGCCAGGAAGGCGCCAGTGGCGTCTCCCAGCCTCGCGCAGCCTGCTCCTTCCTGGGCAGGAAGCGTAGCAGCGAGGCAAGTCTGGGCAAGGCTCGCCCAGGGCATAGCAGCTTCGCGCCAGCAACTATGCCAGATCAGGCCTCTGAGCAGAGCTGGAGCTCTGCGGTCCTGGAAGCGCACTCGGCTCCAGCCAAGTAGGGCTTGAGCCAAACGAGGCTGGACTGCCTCTTCTTCCCTCGAGGAGGCTCGCCTCCCCGCCAGCTGTTCACTCGGCTTCCAGGTGGGGGCGCTCTGCGCCTCCTGCAGGTCTTGGCTCAGGGGCTGCTTGCCCTGAGCTGGGGCTGTGCGCAGGAGTCCAGGCACGCAGGGGCAGGCCCCAACCTGCTGAACACGTCTCTGCTGGGGAGGAGAGCGCTAGGGAAGCTACGTGTGTGAGGCAGCTGCTGGGCGCCCAGGGAGTCAGCCTCCGGGTGTGCGGGGCTGCAGACCCCAGCCAGGGGCCCTGGGAGCCTGGTGCACTCCGTGCGGCGCTGAGTCTGGGCGGCCAAGCAACCTCTGGATTAGCCCTGCACTAGCCCTTCCCTTCCCTCGCACAGAGCTCTTCCTGCTGGAGCCCTTGGCAGTGTGCAAGCCACCGCCCCTAAGCCCTCCCCAAGGACGCCTGGGGCCTAGGTGCAAAGGCAAGGCAGGAGCGGAGCTGAGGCCAGGAAGGCGCCAGTGGCGTCTCCCAGCCTCGCGCAGCCTGCTCCTTCCTGGGCAGGAAGCCTAGCAGCGAGGCAAGTCTGGGCAAGGCTCGCCCAGGGCAGAGCAGCCTCGCGCCAGCAACTCTGCCAGAACGGGCCTCTGAGCAGAGCTGGAGCTCTGCCGTCCTGGAGGCGCACTCGGCTCCAGCCAAGTAGGGTTTGAGCCAAACGAGGCTGGGCTGCCTCTTCTTCCCTCGAGGAGGCTCGCCTCCCCGCCAGCTGTTCACTCGGCTTCCAGGTGGGGGCGCTCTGCGCCTCCTGCAGGTCTTGGCTCAGGGGCTGCTTGCTCTGAGTTGGGGCTGTGGGCGGGAGCCCAGGCACGCAGGGGCAGGCCCCAAACAGCTGCACACGTCTCTGCTGGGGAGGAGAGCGCTAGGGAAGCTACGTGTGTGAGGCAGCTGCTGGGCGCCCAGGGAGTCAGCCTCCGGGTGTGCGGGGCTGCAGACCCCAGCCAGGGGCCCTGGGAGCCTGGTGCACTCCGTGCGGCGCTGAGCCTGGGCGGCCAAGCTACCGCTGGAGGAGCCCTGCACTGGCCCTTCCCTTCCCTCGCACAGAGCTCTTCCTGCTGGAGCCCTTGGCAGTGTGCAAGCCACCGGCCCCTAAGCCCTCCCCAAGGACGCCTGGGGCCTAGGTGCAAAGGCAAGGCAGGAGCGGAGCTGAGGCCAGGAAGGCGCCAGTGGCATCTCCCAGCCTCGCGCAGCCTGCTCCTTCCTGGGCAGGAAGCCTAGCAGCGAGGCAAGTCTGGGCAAGGCTCGCCCAGGGCAGAGCATCTTCGCGCCAGCTTCTATGCCAGATCAGGCCTCTGAGCAGAGCTGGAGCTCTGCCGTCCTGGAGGCGCACTCGGCTCCAGCCAAGTAGGGCTTGAGCCAAACGAGGCTGGGCTGCCTCTTCTTCCCTCGAGGAGGCTCGCCTCCCAGCCAGCTGTTCACTCGGCTTCCAGTTGGGGGCGCTCTGCGCCTCCTGCAGGTCTTGGCTCAGGGGCTGCTTGCCCTGAGATGGGTTGTGCGCAGGAGCCCAGGCACGCAGGGGCAGGCCCCAACCAGCTGCACACGTCTCTGCTGGGGAGGAGAGCCCTAGGGAAGCTACGTGTGTGAGGCAGCTGCTGGGCGCCCAGGGAGTCAGCCTCCGGGTGTGCGGGGCTGCAGACCCCAGCCAGGGGCCCTGGGAGCCTGGTGCACTCCGTGCGGCGCTGAGTCTCGGCGGCCAATCAACCTCTGGAGGAGCCCTGCACTAGCCCTTCCCTTCCCTCGCAGAGCTCTTCCTGCTGGAGCCCTTGGCAGTGTGCAAGCCACCGGCCCCTAAGCCTTCCCTAAGGACGACTGGGGCCTAGGTGCAAAGGCAAGGCAGGAGCGGAGCTGAGGCCAGGAAGGCGCCAGTGGCGTCTCCCAGCCCCGCGCAACCTGCTCCTTCCTGGGCAGGAAGCCTAGCAGCGAGGCAAGTCCGGGCAAGGCTCGCCCAGGGCAGAGCAGCCTCGCGCTAGCAACTCTGCAGATCGGGCCTCTGAGCAGAGCTGGAGCTCTGCCGTCCTGGAGACGCACTCGGCTCCAGCCAAGTAGGGCTTGAGCCAAACGAGGCTGGGCTGCCTCTTCTTCCCTCGAGGAGGCTCGCCTCCCCGCCAGCTGTTCACTCGGCTTCCAGGTGGGGGCGCTCTGCGCCTCCTGCAGGTCTTGGCTCAGGGGCTGCTTGCCCTGAGCTGGGGCTGTGGGCGGGAGCCCAGGCACGCAGGGGCAGGCCCCAACCTGCTGCACACGTCTCTGCTGGGGAGGAGAGCGCTAGGGAAGCTACGTGTGTGAGGCAGCTGCTGGGCGCCCAGGGAGTCAGCCTCCGGGTGTGCGGGGCTGCAGACCCCAGCCAGGGGCCCTGGGAGCCTGGTGCACTCCGTGCCGAGCTAAGTCTGGGCGGCCAAGCAACCGCTGGAGGAGCCCTGCACTGGCCCTTCCCTTCCCTCGCACAGAGCTCTTCCTGCTGGAGCCCTTGGCGGTGTGCAAGCCACCGCCCCTAAGCCCTCCCCAAGGACGCCTGGGGCCTAGGTGCAAAGGCAAGGCAGGAGCGGAGCTGAGGCCAGGAAGGCGCCAGTGGCGTCTCCCAGCCTCGCGCAGCCTGCTCCTTCCTGGGCAGGAAGCCTAGCAGCGAGGCAAGTCTGGGCAAGGCTCGCCCAGGGCAGAGCAGCTTCGCGCCAGCAACTATGCCAGATCAGGCCTCTGAGCAGAGCTGGAGCTCTGCGGTCCTGGAAGCGCACTCGGCTCCAGCCAAGTAGGGCTTGAGCCAAACGAGGCTGGACTGCCTCTTCTTCCCTCGAGGAGGCTCGCCTCCCCGCCAGCTGTTCACTCGGCTTCCAGGTGGGGGCGCTCTGCGCCTCCTGCAGGTCTTGGCTCAGGGGCTGCTTGCCCTGAGCTGGGGCTGTGCGCAGGAGTCCAGGCACGCAGGGGCAGGCCCCAACCTGCTGCACACGTCTCTGCTGGGGAGGAGAGTGCTAGGGAAGCTACGTGTGTGAGGCAGCTGCTGGGCGCCCAGGGAGTCAGCCTCCGGGTGTGCGGGGCTGCAGACCCCAACCAGGGGCCCTGGGAGCCTGGTGCACTCCGTGCGGCGCTGAGTCTGGGCGGCCAAGCAACCTCTGGATTAGCCCTGCACTAGCCCTTCCCTTCCCTCGCACAGAGCTCTTCCTGCTGGAGCCCTTGGCAGTGTGCAAGACACCGGCCCCTAAGCCCTCCCCAAGGACGCCTGGAGCCTAGGTGCAAAGGCAAGGCAGGAGCGGAGCTGAGGCCAGGAAGGCGCCAGTGGCTTCTCCCAGCCTCGCGCAGCCTGCTCCTTCCTGGGCAGGAAGCCTAGCAGCGAGGCAAGTCTGGGCAAGGCTCGCCCAGGGCAGAGCAGCCTCGCGCCAGCAATTCTGCCAGAACGGGCCTCGGAGCAGAGCTGGAGCTCTGCCGTCCTGGAGGCGCACTCGGCTCCAGCCAAGTAGGGATTGAGCCAAACGAGGCTGGCCTACCTCTTCTTCCCTCGAGGAGGCTCGCCTCCCCTACAGCTGTTCACTCGGCTTCCAGGTGGGGGCGCTCTGCGCCTCCTGCAGGTCTTGGCTCAGGGGCTGCTTGCCCTGAGCTGGGGCTGTGGGCGGGAGCCCAGGCACGCAGGGGCAGGCCCCAACCAGCTGCACACGTCTCTGCTGGGGAGGAGAGCGCTAGGGAAGCTACGTGTGTGAGGCAGCTGCTGGGCGCCAGGGAGTCAGCCTCCGGGTGTGCGGGGCTGCAGACCCCAGCCAGGGGCCCTGGGAGCCTGGTGCACTCTGTGAGGCGCTGAGCCTGGGCGGCCAAGCAACCGCTGGAGGAGCCCTGCACTGGCCCTTCCCTTCCCTCGCACAGAGCTCTTCCTGCTGGAGCCCTTGGCAGTGTGCAAGCCACCGGCCCCTAAGCCCTCCCCAAGGACGCCTGGGACCTAGGTGCAAAGGCAAGGCAGGAGCAGAGCTGAGGCCAGGAAGGCGTCAGTGGCGTCTCCCAGCCTCGCGCAGCCAGCTTCTTCCTGGGCAGGAAGCCTAGCAGCGAGGCAAGTCTGGGCAAGGCTCGCCCAGGGCACACAGGCCTCGCGCCAGCAACTCTGCCAGATCGGGCCTCTGAGCAGAGCTGGAGGTCTGCCGTCCTGGAGGCGCACTCGGCTCCAGCCAAGTAGGGCTTGAGCCAAACGAGGCTGGGCTGCCTATTCTTCCCTCGAGGAAGCTCGCCTCCCCGCCAGCTGTTCACTCGGCTTCCAGGTGGGGGCGCTCTGCGCCTCCTGCAGGTCTTGGCTCAGGGGCTGCTTGCCCTGAGCTGGGGCTGTGCGCGGGAGCCCAGGCACGCAGGGGCAGGCCCTAACCAGCTGCACACGTCTCTGCTGGGGAGGAGAGCGCTAGGGAAGCTACGTGTGTGAGGCAGCTGCTGGGCGCCCAGGGAGTCAGCCTTCAGGTGTGCGGGGCTGCAGACCCCAGCCAGGGGCCCTGGGAGCCTGGTGCACTCCGTGCCGAGCTAAGTCTGGGTGGCCAAGCAACCGGTGGAGGAGCCCTGCACTAGCCCTTCCCTTCCCTCGCACAGAGCTCTTCCTGCTGTAGCCCTTGGCAGTGTGCAAGCCACCGGCCCCTAAGCCCTCCCCAAGGACGCCTGGGGCCTAGGTGCAAAGGCAAGGCAGGAGCGGAGCTGAGGCCAGGAAGGCGCCAGTGGCGTCTCCCAGCCTCGCGCAGCCTTCTCCTTCCTGGGCAGGAAGCCTAGCAGCGAGGCAAGTCTGGGCAAGGCTCGCCCAGGGCAGAGCAGCTTCGCGCCAGCAACTATGCCAGATCAGGCCTCTGAGCAGAGCTGGAGCTCTGCGGTCCTGGAAGCGCACTCGGCTCCAGCCAAGTAGGGCTTGAGCCAAACGAGGCTGGACTGCCTCTTCTTCCCTCGAGGAGGCTCGCCTCCCCGCCAGCTGTTCACTCGGCTTCCAGGTGGGGGCGCTCTGCGCCTCCTGCAGGTCTTGGCTCAGGGGCTGCTTGCCCTGAGCGGGGGCTGTGCGCAGGAGCCCAGGCACGCAGGGGCAGGCCCCAACCAGCTGCACACGTCTCTGCTGGGGAGGAGAGCGCTAGGGAAGCTACGTGTGTGAGGCAGCTGCTGGGCGCCCAGGGAGTCAGCCTCCGGGTGTGCGGGGCTGCAGACCCCAGCCAGGGGCCCTGGGAGCCTGGTGCACTCCGTGCGGCGCTGAGTCTGGGCGGCCAAGCAACCTCTGGAGGAGCCCTGCACTAGCCCTTCCCTTCCCTCGCACAGAGCTCTTCCTGCTGGAGCCCTTGGCAGTGTGCAAGCCACCGGCCCCTAAGCCCTCCCCAAGGACGCCTGGGGCCTAGGTGCAAAGGCAAGGCAGGAGCGGAGCTGAGGCCAGGAAGGCGCCAGTGGCGTCTCCCAGCCTCGCGCAGCCTGCTCCTTCCTGGGCCGGAAGCCTAGCAGCGAGGCAAGTCTGGGCAAGGCTCGCCCAGGGCAGAGCAGCTTCACGCCAGTAACTATGCCAGATCAGGCCTCTGAGCAGAGCTGGAGCTCTGCCGTCCTGGAGGCGTACTCGGCTCCAGCCAAGTAGGGCTTGAGCCAAACGAGGCTGAGCTGCCTCTTCTTCCCTCGAGGAGGCTCGCCTCCCCGCCAGCTGTTCACTCGGCTTCCAGGTGGGGGCGCTCTGCGCCTCCTGCAGGTCTTGGCTCAGGGGCTGCTTGCCCTGAGCTGGGGCTGTGGGCGGGAGCCCAGGCACGCAGGGGCAGGCCCCAACCAGCTGCACACTTCTCTGCTGGGGAGGAGAGCGCTAGGGAAGCTACGTGTGTGAGGCAGCTGCTGGGCGCCCAGGGAGTCAGCCTCCGGGTGTGCGGGGCTGCAGACCCCAGCCAGGGGCCCTGGGAGCCTGGTGCACTCCGTGCCGAGCTAAGTCTGGGCGGCCAAGCAACCGCTGGAGGAGCCCTGCACTGGCCCTTCCCTTCCCTCGCACAGAGCTCTTCCTGCTGGAGCCCTTGGCAGTGTGCAAGCCACCGCCCCTAAGCCCTCCCCAAGGACGCCTGGGGCCTAGGTGCAAAGGCAAGGCAGGAGCGGAGCTGAGGCCAGGAAGGCGCCAGTGGCGTCTCCCAGCCTCGCGCAGCCTGCTCCTTCCTGGGCAGGAAGCCTAGCAGCGAGGCAAGTCTGGGCAAGGCTCGCCCAGGGCATAGCAGCTTCGCGCCAGCAACTATGCCAGATCAGGCCTCTGAGCAGAGCTGGAGCTCTGCGGTCCTGGAAGCGCACTCGGCTCCAGCCAAGTAGGGCTTGAGCCAAACGAGGCTGAGCTGCCTCTTCTTCCCTCGAGGAGGCTCGCCTCCCCGCCAGCTGTTCACTCGGCTTCCAGGTGGGGGCGCTCTGCGCCTCCTGCAGGTCTTGGCTCAGGGGCTGCTTGCCCTGAGCTGGGGCTGTGCGCAGGAGTCCAGGCACGCAGGGGCAGGCCCCAACCTGCTGCACACGTCTCTGCTGGGGAGGAGAGCGCTAGGGAAGCTACGTGTGTGAGGCAGCTGCTGGGCGCCCAGGGAGTCAGCCTCCGGGTGTGCGGGGCTGCAGACCCCAGCCAGGGGCCCTGGGAGCCTGGTGCACTCCGTGCGGCGCTGAGTCTGGGCGGCCAAGCAACCTCTGGATTAGCCCTGCACTAGCCCTTCCCTTCCCTCGCACAGAGCTCTTCCTGCTGGAGCCCTTGGGAGTGTGCAAGCCACCGGCCCCTAAGCCCTCCCCAAGGACGCCTGGGGCCTAGGTGCAAAGGCAAGGCAGGAGCGGAGCTGAGGCCAGGAAGGCGCCAGTGGCGTCTCCCAGCCTCGCGCAGCCTGCTCCTTCCTGGGCCGTAAGCCTAGCAGCGAGGCAAGTCTGGGCAAGGCTCGCCCAGGGCAGAGCAGCCTCGCGCCAGCAACTCTGCCAGAACGGGCCTCTGAGCAGAGCTGGAGCTCTGCCGTCCTGGAGGCGCACTCGGCTCCAGCCAAGTAGGGTTTGAGCCAAACGAGGCTGGGCTGCCTCTTCTTCCCTCGAGGAGGCTCGCCTCCCCGCCAGCTGTTCACTCGGCTTCCAGGTGGGGGCGCTCTGCGCCTCCTGCAGGTCTTGGCTCAGGGGCTGCTTGCTCTGAGTTGGGGCTGTGGGCGGGAGCCCAGGCACGCAGGGGCAGGCCCCAAACAGCTGCACACGTCTCTGCTGGGGAGGAGAGCGCTAGGGAAGCTACGTGTGTGAGGCAGCTGCTGGGCGCCCAGGGAGTCAGCCTCCGGGTGTGCGGGGCTGCAGACCCCAGCCAGGGGCCCTGGGAGCCTGGTGCACTCCGTGCGGCGCTGAGCCTGGGTGGCCAAGCTACCGCTGGAGGAGCCCTGCACTGGCCCTTCCCTTCCCTCGCACAGAGCTCTTCCTGCTGGAGCCCTTAGCAGTGTGCAAGCCACCGGCCCCTAAGCCCTCCCCAAGGACGCCTGGGGCCTAGGTGCAAAGGCAAGGCAGGAGCGGAGCTGAGGCCAGGAAGGCGCCAGTGGCATCTCCCAGCCTCGCGCAGCCTGCTCCTTCCTGGGCAGGAAGCCTAGCAGCGAGGCAAGTCTGGGCAAGGCTCGCCCAGGGCAGAGCATCTTCGCGCCAGCTTCTATGCCAGATCAGGCCTCTGAGCAGAGCTGGAGCTCTGCCGTCCTGGAGGCGCACTCGGCTCCAGCCAAGTAGGGCTTGAGCCAAACGAGGCTGGGCTGCCTCTTCTTCCCTCGAGGAGGCTCGCCTCCCCGCCAGCTGTTCACTCGGCTTCCAGGTGGGGGCGCTCTGCGCCTCCTGCAGGTCTTGGCTCAGGGGCTGCTTGCCCTGAGATGGGTTGTGCGCAGGAGCCCAGGCACGCAGGGGCAGGCCCCAACCAGCTGCACACGTCTCTGCTGGGGAGGAGAGCCCTAGGGAAGCTACGTGTGTGAGGCAGCTGCTGGGCGCCCAGGGAGTCAGCCTCCGGGTGTGCGGGGCTGCAGACCCCAGCCAGGGGCCCTGGGAGCCTGGTGCACTCCGTGCGGCGCTGAGCCTGGGCGGCCAAGCAACCGCTGGAGGAGCCCTGCACTGGCCCTTCCCTTCCCTCGCACAGAGCTCTTCCTGCTGGAGCCCTTGGCAGTGTGCAAGCCACCGGCCCCTAAGCCCTCCCCAAGGACGCCTGGGGCCTAGGTGCAAAGGCAAGGCAGGAGCGGAGCTGAGGCCAGGAAGGCGCCAGTGGCGTCTCCCAGCCTCGCGCAGCTGCTCCTTCCTGGGCAGGAAGCCTAGCAGCGAGGCAAGTCTGGGCAAGGCTCGCCCAGGGCAGAGCAGCCTCGCGCCAGCAACTCTGCCAGAACGGGCCTCTGAGCAGAGCTGGAGCTCTGCCGTCCTGGAGGCGCACTCGGCTCCAGCCAAATAGGGCTTGAGCCAAAGGAGGCTGGGCTGCCTCTTCTTCCCTCGAGGAGGCTCGCCTCCCCGCCAGCTGTTCACTCGGCTTCCAGGTGGGGGCGCTCTGCGCCTCCTGCAGGTCTTGGCTCAGGGGCTGCTTGCCCTGAGCTGGGGCTGTGGGCGGGAGCCCAGGCACGCAGGGGCAGGCCCCAACCTGCTGCACACGTCTCTGCTGGGGAGGAGAGCGCTAGGGAAGCTACGTGTGTGAGGCAGCTGCTGGGCGCCCAGGGAGTCAGCCTCCGGGTGTGCGGGGCTGCAGACCCCAGCCAGGGGCCCTGGGAGCCTGGTGCACTCCGTGCCGAGCTAAGTCTGGGCGGCCAAGCAACCGCTGGAGGAGCCCTGCACTGGCCCTTCCCTTCCCTCGCACAGAGCTCTTCCTGCTGGAGCCCTTGGCAGTGTGCAAGCCACCGCCCCTAAGCCCTCCCCAAGGACGCCTGGGGCCTAGGTGCAAAGGCAAGGCAGGAGCGGAGCTAAGGCCAGGAAGGCGCCAGTGGCGTCTTCCAGCCTCGCGCAGCTGCTCCTTCCTGGGCAGGAAGCCTAGCAGCGAGGCAAGTCTGGGCAAGGCTCGCCCAGGACATAGCAGCTTTGCGCCAGCAACTATGCCAGATCAGGCCTCTGAGCAGAGCTGGAGCTCTGCGGTCCTGGAAGCGCACTCGGCTCCAGCCAAGTAGGGCTTGAGCCAAACGAGGCTGGACTGCCTCTTCTTCCCTCGAGGAGGCTCGCCTCCCCGCCAGGTGTTCAATCGGATTCCAGGTGGGGCGCTCTGCGCCTCCTGCAGGTCTTGGCTCAGGGGCTGCTTGCCCTGAGCTGGGGCTGTGCGCAGGAGCCCAGGCACGCAGGGGCAGGCCCCAACCAGCTGCACACGTCTCTGCTGGGGAGGAGAGCGCTAGGGAAGCTACGTGTGTGAGGCAGCTGCTGGGCACCCAGGGAGTCAGCCTCCGGGTGTGCGGGGCTGCAGACCCCAGCCAGGGGCCCTGGGAGCCTGGTGCACTCCGTGCGGCGCTGAGTCTGGGCGGCCAAGCAACCGCTGGAGGAGCCCTGCACTAGCCCTTCCCTTCCCTCGCACAGAGCTCTTCCTGCTGGAGCCCTTGGCAGTGTGCAAGCCACCGGCCCCTAAGCCCTCCCCAAGGACGCCTGGGGCCTAGGTGCAAAGGCAAGGCAGGAGCGGAGCTGAGGCCAGGAAGGCGCCAGTGGCGTCTCCCAGCCTCGCGAAGCCTGCTCCTTCCTGGGCAGGAAGCCTAGCAGCGAGGCAAGTTTGGGCAAGGCTCGCCCAGGGCAGAGCAGCCTCGCGCCAGCAATTCTGCCAGAACGGGCCTCTGAGCAGAGCTGGAGCTCTGCCGTCCTGGAGGCGCACTCGGCTCCAGCCAAGTAGGGCTTGAGCCAAACGAGGCTGGCCTACCTCTTCTTCCCTCGAGGAGGCTTGCCTCCCCTACAGCTGTTCACTCGGCTTCCAGGTGGGGGCGCTCTGCGCCTCCTGCAGGTCTTGGCTCAGGGGCTGCTTGCCCTGAGCTGGGGCTGTGCGCGGGAGCCCAGGCACGCAGGGGCAGGCCCCAACCAGCTGCACACGTCTCTGCTGGGGAGGAGAGCGCTAGGGAAGTTATGTGTGTGAGGCAGCTTCTGGGTGCCCAGGGAGTCAGCCTCCGGGTGTGCGGGGCTGCAGACCCCAGCCAGGGGCCCTGGGAGCCTGGTGCACTCTGTGAGGCGCTGAGCCTGGGCGGCCAAGCAACCGCTGGAGGAGCCCTGCACTGGCCCTTCCCTTCCCTCGCACAGAGCTCTTCCTGCTGGAGCCCCTGGCAGTGTGCAAGCCACCGGTCCCTAAGCCCTCCAAAAGACGCCTGGGACCTTGGTGCAAAGGCAAGGCAGGAGCAGAGCTGAGGCCAGGAAGGCGCCAGTGGCGTCTCCCAGCCTCGCGCCGCCTGCTCCTTCCTGGGCAGGAAGCCTAGCAGTGAGGCAAGTCTGGGCAAGGCTCGCCCAAGGCAGAGCAGCCTCGCGCCAGCAACTCTGCCAGAACGGGCCTCTGAGCAGAGCTGGAGCTCTGCCGTCCTGGAGGCGCACTCGGCTCCAGCCAAGTAGGGTTTGAGCCAAACGAGGCTGGGCTGCCTCTTCTTCCCTCGAGGAGGCTCGCCTCCCCGCCAGCTGTTCACTCGGCTTCCAGGTGGGGGCGCTCTGCGCCTCCTGCAGGTCTTGGCTCAGGGGCTGCTTGCTCTGAGCTGGGGCTGTGGGCCGGAGCCCAGGCACGCAGGGGCAGGCCCCAACCAGCTGCACACGTCTCTGCTGGGGAGGAGGGCGCTAGGGAAGCTACGTGTGTGAGGCAGCTGCTGGGCGCCCAGGGAGTCAGCCTCCGGGTGTGCGGGGCTGCAGACCCAAGCCAGGGGCCCTGGGAGCCTGGTGCACTCCGTGCGGCGCTGAGCCTGGGCGGCCAAGCAACCGCTGGAGGAGCCCTGCACTGGGCCTTCCCTTCCCTCGCACAGAGCTCTTCCTGCTGGAGCCCTTGGCAGTGTGCAAGCCACCGGCCCCTAAGCCCTCCCCAAGGACGCCTGGGGCCTAGGTGCAAAGGCAAGGCAGGAGCGGAGCTGAGGCCAGGAAGGCGCCAGTGGCGTCTCCCAGCCTCGCGCAGCCTGCTCCTTCCTGGGCAGGAAGCCTAGCAGCGAGGCAAGTCTGGGCAAGGCTCGCCCAGGGCAGAGCATCTTCGCGCCAGCTTCTATGCCAGATTAGGCCTCTGAGCAGAGCTGGAGCTCTGCCGTCCTGGAGGCGCACTCGGCTCCAGCCAAGTAGGGCTTGAGCCAAACGAGGCTGGGCTGCCTCTTCTTCCCTCGAGGAGGCTCGCCTCCCCGCCAGCTGTTCACTCGGCTTCCAGGTGGGGGCGCTCTGCGCCTCCTGCAGGTCTTGGCTCAGGGGCTGCTTGCCCTGAGATGGGTTGTGCGCAGGATCCCAGGCACGCAGGGGCAGGCCCCAACCAGCTGCACACGTCTCTGCTGGGGAGGAGAGCCCTAGGGAAGCTACGTGTGTGAGGCAGCTGCTGGGCGCCCAGGGAGTCAGCCTCCGGGTGTGCGGGGCTGCAGACCCCAGCCAGGGGCCCTGGGAGCCTGGTGCACTCCGTGCGGCGCTGAGTCTCGGCGGCCAAGCAACCTCTGGAGGAGCCCTGCACTAGCCCTTCCCTTCCCTCGCACAGAGCTCTTCCTGCTGGAGCCCTTGGCAGTGTGCAAGCCACCGGCCCCTAAGCCTTCCCTAAGGACGACTGGGGCCTAGGTGCAAAGGCAAGGCAGGAGCGGAGCTGAGGCCAGGAAGGCGCCAGTGGCGTCTCCCAGCCCCGCGCAACCTGCTCCTTCCTGGGCAGGAAGCCTAGCAGCGAGGCAAGTCTGGGCAAGGCTCGCCCAGGGCAGAGCAGCCTCGCGCTAGCAACTCTGCCAGATCGGGCCTCTGAGCAGAGCTGGAGCTCTGCCGTCCTGGAGGCGCACTGGGCTCCAGCCAAGTAGGGCTTGAGCCAAAGGAGGCTGGGCTGCCTCTTCTTCCCTCGAGGAGGCTCGCCTCCCCGCCAGCTGTTCACTCGGCTTCCAGGTGGGGGCGCTCTGCGCCTCCTGCAGGTCTTGGCTCAGGGGCTGCTTGCCCTGAGCTGGGGCTGTGGGCGGGAGCCCAGGCACGCAGGGGCAGGCCCCAACCTGCTGCACACGTCTCTGCTGGGGAGGAGAGCGCTAGGGAAGCTACGTGTGTGAGGCAGCTGCTGGGCGCCCAGGGAGTCAGCCTCCGGGTGTGCGGGGCTGCAGACCCCAGCCAGGGGCCCTGGGAGCCTGGTGCACTCCGTGCCGAGCTAAGTCTGGGCGGCCAAGCAACCGCTGGAGGAGCCCTGCACTGGCCCTTCCCTTCCCTCGCACAGAGCTCTTCCTGCTGGAGCCCTTGGCAGTGTGCAAGCCACCGCCCCTAAGCCCTCCCCAAGGACGCCTGGGGCCTAGGTGCAAAGGCAAGGCAGGAGCGGAGCTGAGGCCAGGAAGGCGCCAGTGGCGTCTTCCAGCCTCGCGCAGCTGCTCCTTCCTGGGCAGGAAGCCTAGCAGCGAGGCAAGTCTGGGCAAGGCTCGCCCAGGACATAGCAGCTTCGCGCCAGCAACTATGCCAGATCAGGCCTCTGAGCAGAGCTGGAGCTCTGCGGTCCTGGAAGCGCACTCGGCTCCAGCCAAGTAGGGCTTGAGCCAAACGAGGCTGGACTGCCTCTTCTTCCCTCGAGGAGGCTCGCCTCCCCGCCAGGTGTTCAATCGGCTTCCAGGTGGGGCGCTCTGCGCCTCCTGCAGGTCTTGGCTCAGGGGCTGCTTGCCCTGAGCTGGGGCTGTGCGCAGGAGCCCAGGCATGCAGGGGCAGGCCCCAACCAGCTGCACACGTCTCTGCTGGGGAGGAGAGCGCTAGGGAAGCTACGTGTGTGAGGCAGCTGCTGGGCACCCAGGGAGTCAGCCTCCGGGTGTGCGGGGCTGCAGACCCCAGCCAGGGGCCCTGGGAGCCTGGTGCACTCCGTGCGGCGCTGAGTCTGGGCGGCCAAGCAACCGCTGGAGGAGCCCTGCACTAGCCCTTCCCTTCCCTCGCACAGAGCTCTTCCTGCTGGAGCCCTTGGCAGTGTGCAAGCCACCGGCCCCTAAGCCCTCCCCAAGGACGCCTGGGGCCTAGGTGCAAAGGCAAGGCAGGAGCGGAGCTGAGGCCAGGAAGGCGCCAGTGGCGTCTCCCAGCCTCGCGAAGCCTGCTCCTTCCTGGGCAGGAAGCCTAGCAGCGAGGCAAGTCTGGGCAAGGCTCGCCCAGGGCAGAGCAGCCTCGCGCCAGCAATTCTGCCAGAACGGGCCTCTGAGCAGAGCTGGAGCTCTGCCGTCCTGGAGGCGCACTCGGCTCCAGCCAAGTAGGGCTTGAGCCAAACGAGGCTGGCCTACCTCTTCTTCCCTCGAGGAGGCTTGCCTCCCCTACAGCTGTTCACTCGGCTTCCAGGTGGGGGCGCTCTGCGCCTCCTGCAGGTCTTGGCTCAGGGGCTGCTTGCCCTGAGCTGGGGCTGTGCGCGGGAGCCCAGGCACGCAGGGGCAGGCCCCAACCAGCTGCACACGTCTCTGCTGGGGAGGAGAGCGCTAGGGAAGTTATGTGTGTGAGGCAGCTGCTGGGTGCCCAGGGAGTCAGCCTCCGGGTGTGCGGGGCTGCAGACCCCAGCCAGGGGCCCTGGGAGCCTGGTGCACTCTGTGAGGCGCTGAGCCTGGGCGGCCAAGCAACCGCTGGAGGAGCCCTGCACTGGCCCTTCCCTTCCCTCGCACAGAGCTCTTCCTGCTGGAGCCCTTGGCAGTGTGCAAGCCACCGGTCCCTAAGCCCTCCAAAAGACGCCTGGGACCTTGGTGCAAAGGCAAGGCAGGAGCAGAGATGAGGCCAGGAAGGCGCCAGTGGCGTCTCCCAGCCTCGCGCAGCCTGCTCCTTCCTGGGCAGGAAGCCTAGCAGCGAGGCAAGTCTGGGCAAGGCTCGCCCAAGGCAGAGCAGCCTCGCGCCAGCAACTCTGCCAGAACGGGCCTCTGAGCAGAGCTGGAGCTCTGCCGTCCTGGAGGCGCACTCGGCTCCAGCCAAGTAGGGTTTGAGCCAAACGAGGCTGGGCTGCCTCTTCTTCCCTCGAGGAGGCTCGCCTCCCCGCCAGCTGTTCACTCGGCTTCCAGGTGGGGGCGCTCTGCGCCTCCTGCAGGTCTTGGCTCAGGGGCTGCTTGCTCTGAGCTGGGGCTGTGGGCCGGAGCCCAGGCACGCAGGGGCAGGCCCCAACCAGCTGCACACGTCTCTGCTGGGGAGGAGAGCGCTAGGGAAGCTACGTGTGTGAGGGAGCTGCTGGGCGCCCAGGGAGTCAGCCTCCGGGTGTGCGGAGCTGCAGACCCCAGCCAGGGGCCCTGGGAGCCTGGTGCACTCCGTGCCGAGCTAAGTCTGGGTGGCCAAGCAACCGGTGGTGGAGCCCTGCACTAGCCCTTCCCTTCCCTCGCACAGAGCTCTTCCTGCTGGAGCCCTTAGCAGTGTGCAAGCCACCGGCCCCTAAGCCCTCCCCAAGGACGCCTGGGGCCTAGGTGCAAAGGCAAGGCAGGAGCGGAGCTGAGGCCAGGAAGGCGCCAGTGGCGTCTCCCAGCCTCGCGCAGCCTGCTCCTTCCTGGGCAGGAAGCCTAGCAGCGAGGCAAGTCTGGGCAAGGCTCGCCCAAGGCAGAGCAGCCTCGCGCCAGCAACTCTGCCAGAACGGGCCTCTGAGCAGAGCTGGAGCTCTGCCGTCCTGGAGGCGCACTCGGCTCCAGCCAAGTAGGGTTTGAGCCAAACGAGGCTGGGCTGCCTCTTCTTCCCTCGAGGAGGCTCGCCTCCCCGCCAGCTGTTCACTCGGCTTCCAGGTGGGGGCGCTCTGCGCCTCCTGCAGGTCTTGGCTCAGGGGCTGCTTGCTCTGAGCTGGGGCTGTGGGCCGGAGCCCAGGCACGCAGGGGCAGGCCCCAACCAGCTGCACACGTCTCTGCTGGGGAGGAGAGCGCTAGGGAAGCTACGTGTGTGAGGCAGCTGCTGGGCGCCCAGGGAGTCAGCCTCCGGGTGTGCGGGGCTGCAGACCCAAGCCAGGGGCCCTGGGAGCCTGGTGCACTCCGTGCGGCGCTGAGCCTGGGCGGCCAAGCAACCGCTGGAGGAGCCCTGCACTGGCCCTTCCCTTCCCTCGCACACAGCTCTTGCTGCTGGAGCCCTTGGCAGTTTGCAAGCCACCGGCCCCTAAGCCCTCCCCAAGGACGCCTGGGGCCTAGGTGCAAAGGCAAGGCAGGTGCGGAGCTGAGGCCAGGAAGGCGCCAGTGGCGTCTCCCAGCCTCGCGCAGCCTGCTCCTTCCTGGGCACGAAGCCTAGCAGCGAGGCAAGTCTGGGCAAGGCTCGCCCAGGGCAGAGCAGCTTCACGCCACCAACTATGCCAGATCAGTCCTCTGAGCAGAGCTGGAGCTCTGCCGTCCTGGAGGCGCACTGGGCTCCAGCCAAGTAGGGCTTGAGCCAAACGAGGCTGGGCTGCCTCTTCTTCCCTCGAGGAGGCTCGCCTCCCCGCCAGCTGTTCACTCGGCTTCCAGGTGGGGGCGCTCTGCGCCTCCTGCAGGTCTGGGCTCAGGGGCTGCTTGCCCTGAGCTGGGGCTGTGCGCAGGAGCCCAGGCACGCAGGGGCAGGCCCCAACCAGCTGCACACGTCTCTGCTGGGGAGGAGAGCGCTAGGGAAGCTACGTGTGTGAGGCAGCTGCTGGGCGCCCAGGGAGTCAGCCTCCGGGTGTGCGGGGCTGCAGACCCAAGACAGGGGCCCTGGGAGCCTGGTGCACTCCTTGCGGCGCTGAGCCTGGGCGGCCAAGCAACCGCTGGAGGAGCCCTGCACTGGCCCTTCCCTTCCCTCGCACACAGCTCTTCCTGCTGGAGCCCTTGGCAGTGTGCAAGCCACCGGCCCCTAAGCCCTCCCCAAGGACGCCTGGGGCCTAGGTGCAAAGGCAAGGCAGGAGCGGAGCTGAGGCCAGGAAGGCGCCAGTGGCGTCTCCCAGCCTCGCGCAGCCTGCTCCTTCCTGGGCAGGAAGCCTAGCAGCGAGGCAAGTCTGGGCAAGGCTCGCCCAGGGCAGAGCAGCCTCGCGCCAGCAATTCTGCCAGAACGGGCCTCTGAGCAGAGCTGGAGCTCTGCCGTCCTGGAGGCGCACTCGGCTCCAGCCAAGTAGGGCTTGAGCCAAACGAGGCTGGCCTACCTCTTCTTCCCTCGAGGAGGCTTGCCTCCCCTACAGCTGTTCACTCGGCTTCCAGGTGGGGGCGCTCTGCGCCTCCTGCAGGTCTTGGCTCAGGGGCTGCTTGCCCTGAGCTGGGGCTGTGCGCGGGAGCCCAGGCACGCAGGGGCAGGCCCCAACCAGCTGCACACGTCTCTGCTGGGGAGGAGAGCGCTAGGGAAGTTATGTGTGTGAGGCAGCTGCTGGGTGCCCAGGGAGTCAGCCTCCGGGTGTGCGGGGCTGCAGACCCCAGCCAGGGGCCCTGGGATCCTGGTGCACTCTGTGAGGCGCTGAGCCTGGGCGGCCAAGCAACCGCTGGAGGAGCCCTGCACTGGCCCTTCCCTTCCCTCGCACAGAGCTCTTCCTGCTGGAGCCCTTGGCAGTGTGCAAGCCACCGGCCCCCTAAGCCCTCCCCAAAGACGCCTGGGACCTTGGTGCAAAGGCAAGGCAGGAGCAGAGCTGAGGCCAGGAAGGCGCCAGTGGCGTCTCCCAGCCTCGCGCAGCCTGCTCCTTCCTGGGCAGGAAGCCTAGCAGCGAGGCAAGTCTGGGCAAGGCTCGCCCAGGGCAGAGCAGCCTCGCGCCAGCAACTCTGCCAGATCGGGCCTCTGAGCAGAGCTGGAGCTCTGCCGTCCTGGAGGCGCACTCGGCTCCAGCCAAGTAGGGCTTGAGCCAAACGAGGCTGGGCTGCCTCTTCTTCCCTCGAGGAGGCTCGCCTCCCCGCCAGCTGTTCACTCAGCTTCCAGGTGGGGGCGCTCTTCGACTCCTGCAGGTCTTGGCTCAGGGGCTGCTTGCCCTGAGCTGGGGCTGTGCGCGGGAGCCCAGGCACGCAGGGGCAGGCCCTAACCAGCTGCACACGTCTCTGCTGGGGAGGAGAGCGCTAGGGAAGCTACGTGTGTGAGGGAGCTGCTGGGCGCCCAGGGAGTCAGCCTCCGCGTGTGCGGAGCTGCAGACCCCAGCCAGGGGCCCTGGGAGCCTGGTGCACTCCGTGCCGAGCTAAGTCTGGGTGGCCAAGCAACCGGTGGTGGAGCCCTGCACTAGCCCTTCCCTTCCCTCGCACAGAGCTCTTCCTGCTGGAGCCCTTAGCAGTGTGCAAGCCACCGGCCCCTAAGCCCTCCCCAAGGACGCCTGGGGCCTAGGTGCAAAGGCAAGGCAGGAGCGGAGCTGAGGCCAGGAAGGCGCCAGTGGCGTCTCCCAGCCTCGCGCAGCCTGCTCCTTCCTGGGCAGGAAGCCTAGCAGCGAGGCAAGTCTGGGCAAGGCTCGCCCAAGGCAGAGCAGCCTCGCGCCAGCAACTCTGCCAGAACGGGCCTCTGAGCAGAGCTGGAGCTCTGCCGTCCTGGAGGCGCACTCGGCTCCAGCCAAGTAGGGTTTGAGCCAAACGAGGCTGGGCTGCCTCTTCTTCCCTCGAGGAGGCTCGCCTCCCCGCCAGCTGTTCACTCGGCTTCCAGGTGGGGGCGCTCTGCGCCTCCTGCAGGTCTTGGCTCAGGGGCTGCTTGCTCTGAGCTGGGGCTGTGGGCCGAAGCCCAGGCACGCAGGGGCAGGCCCCAACCAGCTGCACACGTCTCTGCTGGGGAGGAGAGCGCTAGGGAAGCTACGTGTGTGAGGCAGCTGCTGGGCGCCCAGGGAGTCAGCCTCCGGGTGTGCGGGGCTGCAGACCCAAGCCAGGGGCCCTGGGAGCCTGGTGCACTCCGTGCGGCGCTGAGCCTGGGCGGCCAAGCAACCGCTGGAGGAGCCCTGCACTGGCCCTTCCCTTCCCTCGCACACAGCTCTTCCTGCTGGAGCCCTTGGCAGTGTGCAAGCCACCGGCCCCTAAGCCCTCCCCAAGGAGGCCTGGGGCCTAGGTGCAAAGGCAAGGCAGGTGCGGAGCTGAGGCCAGGAAGGCGCCAGTGGCGTCTCCCAGCCTCGCGCAGCCTGCTCCTTCCTGGGCACGAAGCCTAGCAGCGAGGCAAGTCTGGGCAAGGCTCGCCCAGGGCAGAGCAGCTTCACGCCAGCAACTATGCCAGATCAGGCCTCTGAGCAGAGCTGGAGCTCTGCCGTCCTGGAGGCGCACTGGGCTCCAGCCAAGTAGGGCTTGAGCCAAACGAGGCTGGGCTGCCTCTTCTTCCCTCGAGGAGGCTCGCCTCCCCGCCAGCTGTTCACTCGGCTTCCAGGTGGGGGCGCTCTGCGCCTCCTGCAGGTCTGGGCTCAGGGGCTGCTTGCCCTGAGCTGGGGCTGTGCGCAGGAGCCCAGGCACGCAGGGGCAGGCCCCAACCAGCTGCACACGTCTCTGCTGGGGAGGAGAGCGCTAGGGAAGCTACGTGTGTGAGGCAGCTGCTGGGCGCCCAGGGAGTCAGCCTCCGGGTGTGCGGGGCTGCAGACCCCAGCCAGGGGCCCTGGGAGCCTGGTGCACTCCGTGCGGCGCTGAGCCTGGGCGGCCAAGCAACCGCTGGAGGAGCCCTGCACTGGCCCTTACCTTCCCTCGCACAGAGCTCTTCCTGCTGGAGCCCTTGGCAGTGTGCAAGCCACCGGCCCTAAAGCCCTCCCCAAGGACGCCTGGGGCCTAGGTGCAAAGGCAAGGCAGGAGCGGAGCTGAGGCCAGGAAGGCGCCAGTGGCGTCTCCCAGCCTCGCGCAGCTGCTCCTTCCTGGGCAGGAAGCCTAGCAGCGAGGCAAGTCTGGGCAAGGCTCGCCCAGGGCAGAGCAGCCTCGAGCCAACAACTCTGCCAGAACGGGCCTCTGAGCAGAGCTGGAGCTCTGCCGTCCTGGAGGCGCACTCGGCTCCAGCCAAGTAGGGCTTGAGCCAAACGAGGCTGGGCTGCCTCTTCTTCCCTCGAGGAGGCTCGCCTCCCCGCCAGCTGTTCACTCGGCTTCCAGGTGGGGGCGCTCTGCGCCTCCTGCAGGTCTTGGCTCAGGGGCTGCTTGCCCTGAGCTGGGGCTGTGGGCCGGAGCCCAGGCACGCAGGGGCAGGCCCCAACCAGCTGCACACGTCTCTGCTGGAGAGGAGAGCGCTAGGGAAGCTACGTGTGTGAGGCAGCTTCTGGGCGCCCAGGGAGTCAGCCTCCGGGTGTGCGGGGCTGCAGACCCCAGCCAGGGGCCCTGGGAGCCTGGTGCACTCCGTGCGGCGCTGAGCCTGGGCGGCCAAGCAACCGCTGGAGGAGCCCTGCACTGGCCCTTCCCTTCCCTCGCACAGAGCTCTTCCTGCTGGAGCCCTTGGCAGTGTGCAAGCCACCGGCCCCCTAAGCCCTCCCCAAAGACGCCTGGGACCTTGGTGCAAAGGCAAGGCAGGAGCAGAGCTGAGGCCAGGAAGGCGCCAGTGGCGTCTCCCAGCCTCGCGCAGCCTGCTCCTTCCTGGGCAGGAAGCCTGGCAGCGAGGCAAGTCTGGGCAAGGCTCGCCCAGGGCAGAGCAGCCTCGCGCCAGCAACTCTGCCAGATCGGGCCTCTGAGCAGAGCTGGAGCTCTGCCGTCCTGGAGGCGCACTCGGCTCCAGCCAAGTAGGGCTTGAGCCAAACGAGGCTGGGCTGCCTCTTCTTCCCTCGAGGAGGCTCGCCTCCCCGCCAGCTGTTCACTCAGCTTCCAGGTGGGGGCGCTCTTCGACTCCTGCAGTTCTTGGCTCAGGGGCTGCTTGCCCTGAGCTGGGGCTGTGCGCGGGAGCCCAGGCACGCAGGGGCAGGCCCTAACCAGCTGCACACGTCTCTGCTGGGGAGGAGAGCGCTAGGGAAGCTACGTGTGTGAGGGAGCTGCTGGGCGCCCAGGGAGTCAGCCTCCGGGTGTGCGGAGCTGCAGACCCCAGCCAGGGGCCCTGGGAGCCTGGTGCACTCCGTGCCGAGCTAAGTCTGGGTGGCCAAGCAACCGGTGGTGGAGCCCTGCACTAGCCCTTCCCTTCCCTCGCACAGAGCTCTTCCTGCTGGAGCCCTTAGCAGTGTGCAAGCCACCGGCCCCTAAGCCCTCCCCAAGGACGCCTGGGGCCTAGGTGCAAAGGCAAGGCAGGAGCGGAGCTGAGGCCAGGAAGGCGCCAGTGGCGTCTCCCAGCCTCGCGCAGCCTGCTCCTTCCTGGGCAGGAAGCCTAGCAGCGAGGCAAGTCTGGGCAAGGCTCGCCCAAGGCAGAGCAGCCTCGCGCCAGCAACTCTGCCAGAACGGGCCTCTGAGCAGAGCTGGAGCTCTGCCGTCCTGGAGGCGCACTCGGCTCCAGCCAAGTAGGGTTTGAGCCAAACAAGGCTGGGCTGCCTTTTCTTCCCTCGAGGAGGCTCGCCTCCCCGCCAGCTGTTCACTCGGCTTCCAGGTGGGGGCGCTCTGCGCCTCCTGCAGGTCTTGGCTCAGGGGCTGCTTGCTCTGAGCTGGGGCTGTGGGCCGGAGCCCAGGCACGCAGGGGCAGGCCCCAACCAGCTGCACACGTCTCTGCTGGGGAGGAGTGCGCTAGGGAAGCTACGTGTGTGAGGCAGCTGCTGGGCGCCCAGGGAGTCAGCCTCCGGGTGTGCGGGGCTGCAGACCCAAGCCAGGGGCCCTGGGAGCCTGGTGCACTCCGTGCGGCGCTGAGCCTGGGCGGCCAAGCAACCGCTGGAGGAGCCCTGCACTGGCCCTTCCCTTCCCTCGCACACAGCTCTTCCTGCTGGAGCCCTTGGCAGTGTGCAAGCCACCGGCCCCTAAGCCCTCCCCAAGGACGCCTGGGGCCTAGGTGCAAAGGCAAGGCAGGAGCGGAGCTGAGGCCAGGAAGGCGCCAGTGGCGTCTCCCAGCCTCGCGCAGCCTGCTCCTTCCTGGGCACGAAGCCTAGCAGCGAGGCAAGTCTGGGCAAGGCTCGCCCAGGGCAGAGCAGCTTCACGCCAGCAACTATGCCAGATCAGGCCTCTGAGCAGAGCTGGAGCTCTGCCGTCCTGGAGGCGCACTGGGCTCCAGCCAAGTAGGGCTTGAGCCAAACGAGGCTGGGCTGCCTCTTCTTCCCTCGAGGAGGCTCGCCTCCCCGCCAGCTGTTCACTCGGCTTCCAGGTGGGGGCGCTCTGCGCCTCCTGCAGGTCTGGGCTCAGGGGCTGCTTGCCCTGAGCTGGGGCTGTGCGCAGGAGCCCAGGCACGCAGGGGCAGGCCCCAACCAGCTGCACACGTCTCTGCTGGGGAGGAGAGCGCTAGGGAAGCTACGTGTGTGAGGCAGCTGCTGGGCGCCCAGGGAGTCAGCCTCCGGGTGTGCGGGGCTGCAGACCCCAGCCAGGGGCCCTGGGAGCCTGGCGCACTCCGTGCGGCGCTGAGCCTGGGCGGCCAGCAACCGCTGGAGGAGCCCTGCACTGGCCCTTACCTTCCCTCGCACAGAGCTCTTCCTGCTGGAGCCCTTGGCAGTGTGCAAGCCACCGGCCCTAAAGCCCTCCCCAAGGACGCCTGGGGCCTAGGTGCAAAGGCAAGGCAGGAGCGGAGCTGAGGCCAGGAAGGCGCCAGTGGCGTCTCCCAGCCTCGGGCAGCTGCTCCTTCCTGGGCAGGAAGCCTAGCAGCGAGGCAAGTCTGGGCAAGGCTCGCCCAGGGCAGAGCAGCCTCGAGCCAACAACTCTGCCAGAACGGGCCTCTGAGCAGAGCTGGAGCTCTGCCGTCCTGGAGGCGCACTCGGCTCCAGCCAAGTAGGGCTTGAGCCAAACGAGGCTGGGCTGCCTCTTCTTCCCTCGAGGAGGCTCGCCTCCCCGCCAGCTGTTCACTCGGCTTCCAGGTGGGGGCGCTCTGCGCCTCCTGCAGGTCTTGGCTCAGGGGCTGCTTGCCCTGAGCTGGGGCTGTGGGCCGGAGCCCAGGCACGCAGGGGCAGGCCCCAACCAGCTGCACACGTCTCTGCTGGAGAGGAGAGCGCTAGGGAAGCTACGTGTGTGAGGCAGCTTCTGGGCGCCCAGGGAGTCAGCCTCCGGGTGTGCGGGGCTGCAGACCCCAGCCAGGGGCCCTGGGAGCCTGGTGCACTCCGTGCGGCGCTGAGCCTGGGCGGCCAAGCAACCGCTGGAGGAGCCCTGCACTGGCCCTTCCCTTCCCTCGCACAGAGCGCTTCCTGCTGGAGCCCTTGGCAGTGTGCAAGCCACCGGCCCCTAAGCCCTCCCCAAGGACGCCTGGGGCCTAGGTGCAAAGGCAAGGCAGGAGCGGAGCTGAGGCCAGGAAGGCGCCAGTGGCGTCTCCCAGCCTCGCGCAACCTGCTCCTTCCTGGGCAGGAAGCCTAGCAGCGAGGCAAGTCTGGGCAAGGCTCGCCCAGGGCAGAGCAGCTTCACGCCAGCAACTATGCCAGATCAGGCCTCTGAGCAGAGCTGGAGCTCTGCCGTCCTGGAGGCGCACTGGGCTCCAGCCAAGTAGGGCTTGAGCCAAACGAGGCTGGGCTGCCTCTTCTTCCCTCGAGGAGGCTCGCCTCCCCGCCAGCTGTTCACTCAGCTTCCAGGTGGGGGCGCTCGTCGACTCCTGCAGGTCTTGGCTCAGGGGCTGCTTGCCCTGAGCTGGGGCTGTGCGCAGGAGCCCAGGCACGCAGGGGCAGGCCCCAACCAGCTGCACACGTCTCTGCTGGTGAGGAGAGCGCTAGGGAAGCTACGTGTGTGAGGCAGCTGCTGGGCGCCCAGGGAGTCAGCCTGCGGGTGTGCGGGGCTGCAGACCCCAGCCAGGGGCCCTGGGAGCCTGGTGCACTCCGTGCGGCGCTGAGTCTGGGAGGCCAAGCAACCTCTGGAGGAGCCCTGCACTAGCCCTTCCCTTCCCTCGCACAGAGCTCTTCCTGCTGGAGCCCTTGGCAGTGTGCAAACCACCGGTCCCTAAGCCCTCCCCAAGGACGCCTGGGGCCTAGGTGCAAAGGCAAGGCAGGAGCGGAGCTGAGGCCAGGAAGGCGCCAGTGGCGTCTCCCAGCCTCGCGCAACCTGCTCCTTCCTGGGCAGGAAGCCTAGCAGCGAGGCAAGTCTGGGCATGACTCACCCAGGGAAGAGTAGCCTCGCGCCAGCAACTCTGCCAGAATGGGCTTCTGAGCAGAGCTGGAGCTCTGCCGTCCTGGAGGCGCACTCGGCTCCAGCCAAGTAGGGCTTGAGCCAAACGAGGCTGGGCTGCCTCTTCTTCCCTCGAGGAGGCTCGCCTCCCCGCCAGCTGTTCACTCGGCTTCCAGGTGGGGGTGCTCTGCGCCTCCTGCAGGTCTTGGCTCAGGGGCTGCTTGCCCTGAGCTGGGGCTGTGGATGGGAGCCAGGGCACGCAGGGGCAGGCCCCAACCAGCTGCACACGTCTCTGCTGGGGAGGAGAGCGCTAGGGAAGCTACGTGTGTGAGGGAGCTGCTGGGCGCCCAGGGAGTCAGCCTCCGGGTGTGCGGGGCTGCAGACCCCAGCCAGGGGCCCTGGGAGGCTGGTGCACTCCGTGCGGCGCTGAGCCTGGGCGGCCAAGCAACCGCTGGAGGAGCCCTGCACTGGCCCTTACCTTCCCTCGCACAGAGCTCTTCCTGCTGGAGCCCTTGGCAGTGTGCAAGCAACCGGCCCCTAAGCCCTCCCCAAGGACGCCTGGGGCCTAGGTGCAAAGACAAGGCAGGAGCGGAGCTGAGGCCAGGAAGGCGCCAGTGGCGTCTCCCAGCCTCGCGGAGCCTGCTCCTTCCTGGGCAAGAAGCCTAGCAGCGAGGCAAGTCTGGGCAAGGCTCGCCCGGGGCAGAGCAGCCTCGCGCCAGCAAATCTGCCAGAACGGGCCTCTGAGCAGAGCTGGAGCTCTGCCGTCCTGGAGGCGCACTCGGATCCAGCCAAGTAGGGCTTGAGCCAAACGAGGCTGGGCTGCCTCTTCTTCCCTCGAGGAGGCTCGCCTCCCCGCCAGCTGTTCACTCGGCTTCCAGGTGGGGGCGCTCTGCGCCTCCTGCAGGTCTTGGCTCAGGGGCTGCTTGCCCTGAGCTGGGGCTGTGGGCGGGAGCCCAGGCACGCAGGGGCAGGCCCCAACCAGCTGCACACGTCTCTGCTGGGGAGGAGAGCGCTAGGGAAGCTACGTGTGTGAGGCAGCTGCTGGGCGCCCAGGGAGTCAGCCTCCGGGTGTGCGGGGCTGCAGACCCCAGCCAGGGGCCCTGGGAGCCTGGTGCAGTCGGTGCGGCGCTGAGCCTGGGCGGCCAAGCAACCGCTGGAGGAGCCCTGCACTGGCCCTTCCCTTCCCTCGCACAGAGCTCTTCCTGCTGGAGCTCTTGGCAGTGTGCAAGCCACCGGCCCCTAAGCCCTCCCCAAGGACGCCTGGGGCCTAGGAGCAAAGGCAAGGCAGGAGCGGAGCTGAGGCCAGGAAGGCGCCAGTGGCGTCTCCCAGCCTCGCGCAGCCTGCTCCTTCCTGGGCAGGAAGCCTAGCAGCGAGGCAAGTCTGGGCAAGGCTCGCCCAGGGCAGAGCAGCCTCGCGCCAGCAATTCTGCCAGAACGGGCCTCTGAGCAGAGCTGGAGCTCTGCCGTCCTGGAGGCGCACTCGGCTCCAGCCAAGTAGGGCTTGAGCCAAACGAGGCTGGCCTACCTCTTCTTCCCTCGAGGAGGCTTGCCTCCCCTACAGCTGTTCACTCGGCTTCCAGGTGGGGGCGCTCTGCGCCTCCTGCAGGTCTTGGCTCAGGGGCTGCTTGCCCTGAGCTGGGGCTGTGCGCGGGAGCCCAGGCACGCAGGGGCAGGCCCCAACCAGCTGCACACGTCTCTGCTGGGGAGGAGAGCGCTAGGGAAGTTATGTGTGTGAGGCAGCTGCTGGGTGCCCAGGGAGTCAGCCTCCGGGTGTGCGGGGCTGCAGACCCCAGCCAGGGGCCCTGGGATCCTGGTGCACTCTGTGAGGCGCTGAGCCTGGGCGGCCAAGCAACCGCTGGAGGAGCCCTGCACTGGCCCTTCCCTTCCCTCGCACAGAGCTCTTCCTGCTGGAGCCCTTGGCAGTGTGCAAGCCACCGGCCCCCTAAGCCCTCCCCAAAGACGCCTGGGACCTTGGTGCAAAGGCAAGGCAGGAGCAGAGCTGAGGCCAGGAAGGCGCCAGTGGCGTCTCCCAGCCTCGCGCAGCCTGCTCCTTCCTGGGCAGGAAGCCTAGCAGCGAGGCAAGTCTGGGCAAGGCTCGCCCAGGGCAGAGCAGCCTCGCGCCAGCAACTCTGCCAGATCGGGCCTCTGAGCAGAGCTGGAGCTCTGCCGTCCTGGAGGCGCACTCGGCTCCAGCCAAGTAGGGCTTGAGCCAAACGAGGCTGGGCTGCCTCTTCTTCCCTCGAGGAGGCTCGCCTCCCCGCCAGCTGTTCACTCAGCTTCCAGGTGGGGGCGCTCTTCGACTCCTGCAGGTCTTGGCTCAGGGGCTGCTTGCCCTGAGCTGGGGCTGTGCGCGGGAGCCCAGGCACGCAGGGGCAGGCCCTAACCAGCTGCACACGTCTCTGCTGGGGAGGAGAGCGCTAGGGAAGCTACGTGTGTGAGGGAGCTGCTGGGCGCCCAGGGAGTCAGCCTCCGCGTGTGCGGAGCTGCAGACCCCAGCCAGGGGCCCTGGGAGCCTGGTGCACTCCGTGCCGAGCTAAGTCTGGGTGGCCAAGCAACCGGTGGTGGAGCCCTGCACTAGCCCTTCCCTTCCCTCGCACAGAGCTCTTCCTGCTGGAGCCCTTAGCAGTGTGCAAGCCACCGGCCCCTAAGCCCTCCCCAAGGACGCCTGGGGCCTAGGTGCAAAGGCAAGGCAGGAGCGGAGCTGAGGCCAGGAAGGCGCCAGTGGCGTCTCCCAGCCTCGCGCAGCCTGCTCCTTCCTGGGCAGGAAGCCTAGCAGCGAGGCAAGTCTGGGCAAGGCTCGCCCAAGGCAGAGCAGCCTCGCGCCAGCAACTCTGCCAGAACGGGCCTCTGAGCAGAGCTGGAGCTCTGCCGTCCTGGAGGCGCACTCGGCTCCAGCCAAGTAGGGTTTGAGCCAAACGAGGCTGGGCTGCCTCTTCTTCCCTCGAGGAGGCTCGCCTCCCCGCCAGCTGTTCACTCGGCTTCCAGGTGGGGGCGCTCTGCGCCTCCTGCAGGTCTTGGCTCAGGGGCTGCTTGCTCTGAGCTGGGGCTGTGGGCCGAAGCCCAGGCACGCAGGGGCAGGCCCCAACCAGCTGCACACGTCTCTGCTGGGGAGGAGAGCGCTAGGGAAGCTACGTGTGTGAGGCAGCTGCTGGGCGCCCAGGGAGTCAGCCTCCGGGTGTGCGGGGCTGCAGACCCAAGCCAGGGGCCCTGGGAGCCTGGTGCACTCCGTGCGGCGCTGAGCCTGGGCGGCCAAGCAACCGCTGGAGGAGCCCTGCACTGGCCCTTCCCTTCCCTCGCACACAGCTCTTCCTGCTGGAGCCCTTGGCAGTGTGCAAGCCACCGGCCCCTAAGCCCTCCCCAAGGACGCCTGGGGCCTAGGTGCAAAGGCAAGGCAGGTGCGGAGCTGAGGCCAGGAAGGCGCCAGTGGCGTCTCCCAGCCTCGCGCAGCCTGCTCCTTCCTGGGCACGAAGCCTAGCAGCGAGGCAAGTCTGGGCAAGGCTCGCCCAGGGCAGAGCAGCTTCACGCCAGCAACTATGCCAGATCAGGCCTCTGAGCAGAGCTGGAGCTCTGCCGTCCTGGAGGCGCACTGGGCTCCAGCCAAGTAGGGCTTGAGCCAAACGAGGCTGGGCTGCCTCTTCTTCCCTCGAGGAGGCTCGCCTCCCCGCCAGCTGTTCACTCGGCTTCCAGGTGGGGGCGCTCTGCGCCTCCTGCAGGTCTGGGCTCAGGGGCTGCTTGCCCTGAGCTGGGGCTGTGCGCAGGAGCCCAGGCACGCAGGGGCAGGCCCCAACCAGCTGCACACGTCTCTGCTGGGGAGGAGAGCGCTAGGGAAGCTACGTGTGTGAGGCAGCTGCTGGGCGCCCAGGGAGTCAGCCTCCGGGTGTGCGGGGCTGCAGACCCCAGCCAGGGGCCCTGGGAGCCTGGTGCACTCCGTGCGGCGCTGAGCCTGGGCGGCCAAGCAACCGCTGGAGGAGCCCTGCACTGGCCCTTACCTTCCCTCGCACAGAGCTCTTCCTGCTGGAGCCCTTGGCAGTGTGCAAGCCACCGGCCCTAAAGCCCTCCCCAAGGACGCCTGGGGCCTAGGTGCAAAGGCAAGGCAGGAGCGGAGCTGAGGCCAGGAAGGCGCCAGTGGCGTCTCCCAGCCTCGCGCAGCTGCTCCTTCCTGGGCAGGAAGCCTAGCAGCGAGGCAAGTCTGGGCAAGGCTCGCCCAGGGCAGAGCAGCCTCGAGCCAACAACTCTGCCAGAACGGGCCTCTGAGCAGAGCTGGAGCTCTGCCGTCCTGGAGGCGCACTCGGCTCCAGCCAAGTAGGGCTTGAGCCAAACGAGGCTGGGCTGCCTCTTCTTCCCTCGAGGAGGCTCGCCTCCCCGCCAGCTGTTCACTCGGCTTCCAGGTGGGGGCGCTCTGCGCCTCCTGCAGGTCTTGGCTCAGGGGCTGCTTGCCCTGAGCTGGGGCTGTGGGCCGGAGCCCAGGCACGCAGGGGCAGGCCCCAACCAGCTGCACACGTCTCTGCTGGAGAGGAGAGCGCTAGGGAAGCTACGTGTGTGAGGCAGCTTCTGGGCGCCCAGGGAGTCAGCCTCCGGGTGTGCGGGGCTGCAGACCCCAGCCAGGGGCCCTGGGAGCCTGGTGCACTCCGTGCGGCGCTGAGCCTGGGCGGCCAAGCAACCGCTGGAGGAGCCCTGCACTGGCCCTTCCCTTCCCTCGCACAGAGCTCTTCCTGCTGGAGCCCTTGGCAGTGTGCAAGCCACCGGCCCCCTAAGCCCTCCCCAAAGACGCCTGGGACCTTGGTGCAAAGGCAAGGCAGGAGCAGAGCTGAGGCCAGGAAGGCGCCAGTGGCGTCTCCCAGCCTCGCGCAGCCTGCTCCTTCCTGGGCAGGAAGCCTGGCAGCGAGGCAAGTCTGGGCAAGGCTCGCCCAGGGCAGAGCAGCCTCGCGCCAGCAACTCTGCCAGATCGGGCCTCTGAGCAGAGCTGGAGCTCTGCCGTCCTGGAGGCGCACTCGGCTCCAGCCAAGTAGGGCTTGAGCCAAACGAGGCTGGGCTGCCTCTTCTTCCCTCGAGGAGGCTCGCCTCCCCGCCAGCTGTTCACTCAGCTTCCAGGTGGGGGCGCTCTTCGACTCCTGCAGTTCTTGGCTCAGGGGCTGCTTGCCCTGAGCTGGGGCTGTGCGCGGGAGCCCAGGCACGCAGGGGCAGGCCCTAACCAGCTGCACACGTCTCTGCTGGGGAGGAGAGCGCTAGGGAAGCTACGTGTGTGAGGGAGCTGCTGGGCGCCCAGGGAGTCAGCCTCCGGGTGTGCGGAGCTGCAGACCCCAGCCAGGGGCCCTGGGAGCCTGGTGCACTCCGTGCCGAGCTAAGTCTGGGTGGCCAAGCAACCGGTGGTGGAGCCCTGCACTAGCCCTTCCCTTCCCTCGCACAGAGCTCTTCCTGCTGGAGCCCTTAGCAGTGTGCAAGCCACCGGCCCCTAAGCCCTCCCCAAGGACGCCTGGGGCCTAGGTGCAAAGGCAAGGCAGGAGCGGAGCTGAGGCCAGGAAGGCGCCAGTGGCGTCTCCCAGCCTCGCGCAGCCTGCTCCTTCCTGGGCAGGAAGCCTAGCAGCGAGGCAAGTCTGGGCAAGGCTCGCCCAAGGCAGAGCAGCCTCGCGCCAGCAACTCTGCCAGAACGGGCCTCTGAGCAGAGCTGGAGCTCTGCCGTCCTGGAGGCGCACTCGGCTCCAGCCAAGTAGGGTTTGAGCCAAACAAGGCTGGGCTGCCTTTTCTTCCCTCGAGGAGGCTCGCCTCCCCGCCAGCTGTTCACTCGGCTTCCAGGTGGGGGCGCTCTGCGCCTCCTGCAGGTCTTGGCTCAGGGGCTGCTTGCTCTGAGCTGGGGCTGTGGGCCGGAGCCCAGGCACGCAGGGGCAGGCCCCAACCAGCTGCACACGTCTCTGCTGGGGAGGAGAGCGCTAGGGAAGCTACGTGTGTGAGGCAGCTGCTGGGCGCCCAGGGAGTCAGCCTCCGGGTGTGCGGGGCTGCAGACCCAAGCCAGGGGCCCTGGGAGCCTGGTGCACTCCGTGCGGCGCTGAGCCTGGGCGGCCAAGCAACCGCTGGAGGAGCCCTGCACTGGCCCTTCCCTTCCCTCGCACACAGCTCTTCCTGCTGGAGCCCTTGGCAGTGTGCAAGCCACCGGCCCTAAAGCCCTCCCCAAGGACGCCTGGGGCCTAGGTGCAAAGGCAAGGCAGGAGCGGAGCTGAGGCCAGGAAGGCGCCAGTGGCGTCTCCCAGCCTCGCGCAGCCTGCTCCTTCCTGGGCACGAAGCCTAGCAGCGAGGCAAGTCTGGGCAAGGCTCGCCCAGGGCAGAGCAGCTTCACGCCAGCAACTATGCCAGATCAGGCCTCTGAGCAGAGCTGGATCTCTGCCGTCCTGGAGGCGCACTGGGCTCCAGCCAAGTAGGGCTTGAGCCAAACGAGGCTGGGCTGCCTCTTCTTCCCTCGAGGAGGCTCGCCTCCCCGCCAGCTGTTCACTCGGCTTCCAGGTGGGGGCGCTCTGCGCCTCCTGCAGGTCTGGGCTCAGGGGCTGCTTGCCCTGAGCTGGGGCTGTGCGCAGGAGCCCAGGCACGCAGGGGCAGGCCCCAACCAGCTGCACACGTCTCTGCTGGGGAGGAGAGCGCTAGGGAAGCTACGTGTGTGAGGCAGCTGCTGGGCGCCCAGGGAGTCAGCCTCCGGGTGTGCGGGGCTGCAGACCCCAGCCAGGGGCCCTGGGAGCCTGGCGCACTCCGTGCGGCGCTGAGCCTGGGCGGCCAAGCAACCGCTGGAGGAGCCCTGCACTGGCCCTTACCTTCCCTCGCACAGAGCTCTTCCTGCTGGAGCCCTTGGCAGTGTGCAAGCCACCGGCCCTAAAGCCCTCCCCAAGGACGCCTGGGGCCTAGGTGCAAAGGCAAGGCAGGAGCGGAGCTGAGGCCAGGAAGGCGCCAGTGGCGTCTCCCAGCCTCGGGCAGCTGCTCCTTCCTGGGCAGGAAGCCTAGCAGCGAGGCAAGACTGGGCAAGGCTCGCCCAGGGCAGAGCAGCCTCGAGCCAACAACTCTGCCAGAACGGGCCTCTGAGCAGAGCTGGAGCTCTGCCGTCCTGGAGGCGCACTCGGCTCCAGCCAAGTAGGGCTTGAGCCAAACTAGGCTGGGCTGCCTCTTCTTCCCTCGAGGAGGCTCGCCTCCCCGCCAGCTGTTCACTCGGCTTCCAGGTGGGGGCGCTCTGCGCCTCCTGCAGGTCTTGGCTCAGGGGCTGCTTGCCCTGAGCTGGGGCTGTGGGCCGGAGCCCAGGCACGCAGGGGCAGGCCCCAACCAGCTGCACACGTCTCTGCTGGAGAGGAGAGCGCTAGGGAAGCTACGTGTGTGAGGCAGCTTCTGGGCGCCCAGGGAGTCAGCCTCCGGGTGTGCGGGGCTGCAGACCCCAGCCAGGGGCCCTGGGAGCCTGGTGCACTCCGTGCGGCGCTGAGCCTGGGCGGCCAAGCAACCGCTGGAGGAGCCCTGCACTGGCCCTTCCCTTCCCTCGCACAGAGCGCTTCCTGCTGGAGCCCTTGGCAGTGTGCAAGCCACCGGCCCCTAAGCCCTCCCCAAGGAAGCCTGGGGCCTAGGTGCAAAGGCAAGGCAGGAGCGGAGCTGAGGCCAGGAAGGCGCCAGTGGCGTCTCCCAGCCTCGCGCAACCTGCTCCTTCCTGGGCAGGAAGCCTAGCAGCGAGGCAAGTCTGGGCAAGGCTCGCCCAGGGCAGAGCAGCTTCACGCCAGCAACTATGCCAGATCAGGCCTCTGAGCAGAGCTGGAGCTCTGCCGTCCTGGAGGCGCACTGGGCTCCAGCCAAGTAGGGCTTGAGCCAAACGAGGCTGGGCTGCCTCTTCTTCCCTCGAGGAGGCTCGCCTCCCCGCCAGCTGTTCACTCAGCTTCCAGGTGGGGGCGCTCGTCGACTCCTGCAGGTCTGGGCTCAGGGGCTGCTTGCCCTGAGCTGGGGCTGTGCGCAGGAGCCCAGGCACGCAGGGGCAGGCCCCAACCAGCTGCACACGTCTCTGCTGGTGAGGAGAGCGCTAGGGAAGCTACGTGTGTGAGGCAGCTGCTGGGCGCCCAGGGAGTCAGCCTTCGGGTGTGCGGGGCTGCAGACCCCAGCCAGGGGCCCTGGGAGCCTGGTGTACTCCGTGCGGCGCTGAGTCTGGGAGGCCAAGCAACCTCTGGAGGAGCCCTGCACTAGCCCTTCCCTTCCCTCGCACAGAGCTCTTCCTGCTGGAGCCCTTGGCAGTGTGCAAACCACCGGTCCCTAAGCCCTCCCCAAGGACGCCTGGGGCCTAGGTGCAAAGGCAAGGCAGGAGCGGAGCTGAGGCCAGGAAGGCGCCAGTGGCGTCTCCCAGCCTCGCGCAACCTGCTCCTTCCTGGGCAGGAAGCCTAGCAGCGAGGCAAGTCTGGGCATGACTCACCCAGGGAAGAGTAGCCTCGCGCCAGCAACTCTGCCAGAATGGGCTTCTGAGCAGAGCAGGAGCTCTGCCGTCCTGGAGGCGCACTCGGCTCCAGCCAAGTAGGGCTTGAGCCAAACGAGGCTGGGCTGCCTCTTCTTCCCTCGAGGAGGCTCGCCTCCCCGCCAGCTGTTCACTCGGCTTCCAGGTGGGGGTGCTCTGCGCCTCCTGCAGGTCTTGGCTCAGGGGCTGCTTGCCCTGAGCTGGGGCTGTGGATGGGAGCCAGGGCACGCAGGGGCAGGCCCCAACCAGCTGCACACGTCTCTGCTGGGGAGGAGAGCGCTAGGGAAGCTACGTGTGTGAGGGAGCTGCTGGGCGCCCAGGGAGTCAGCCTCCGGGTGTGCGGGGCTGCAGACCCCAGCCAGGGGCCCTGGGAGGCTGGTGCACTCCGTGCGGCGCTGAGCCTGGGCGGCCAAGCAACCGCTGGAGGAGCCCTGCACTGGCCCTTCCCTTCCCTCGCACAGAGCTCTTCCTGCTGGAGCCCTTGGCAGTGTGCAAGCAACCGGCCCCTAAGCCCTCCCCAAGGACGCCTGGGGCCTAGGTGCAAAGACAAGGCAGGAGCGGAGCTGAGGCCAGGAAGGCGCCAGTGGCGTCTCCCAGCCTCGCGCAGCCTGCTCCTTCCTGGGCAGGAAGCCTAGCAGCGAGGCAAGTCTGGGCAAGGCTCGCCCGGGGCAGAGCAGCCTCGCGCCAGCAAATCTGCCAGAACGGGCCTCTGAGCAGAGCTGGAGCTCTGCCGTCCTGGAGGCGCACTCGGATCCAGCCAAGTAGGGCTTGAGCCAAACGAGGCTGGGCTGCCTCTTCTTCCCTCGAGGAGGCTCGCCTCCCCGCCAGCTGTTCACTCGGCTTCCAGGTGGGGGCGCTCTGCGCCTCCTGCAGGTCTTGGCTCAGGGGCTGCTTGCCCTGAGCTGGGGCTGTGGGCGGGAGCCCAGGCACGCAGGGGCAGGCCCCAACCAGCTGCACACGTCTCTGCTGGGGAGGAGAGCGCTAGGGAAGCTACGTGTGTGAGGCAGCTGCTGGGCGCCCAGGGAGTCAGCCTCCGGGTGTGCGGGGCTGCAGACCCCAGCCAGGGGCCCTGGGAGCCTGGTGCAGTCGGTGCGGCGCTGAGCCTGGGCGGCCAAGCAACCGCTGGAGGAGCCCTGCACTGGCCCTTCCCTTCCCTCGCACAGAGCTCTTCCTGCTGGAGCTCTTGGCAGTGTGCAAGCCACCGGCCCCTAAGCCCTCCCCAAGGACGCCTGGGGCCTAGGAGCAAAGGCAAGGCAGGAGCGGAGCTGAGGCCAGGAAGGCGCCAGTGGCGTCTCCCAGCCTCGCGCAGCCTGCTCCTTCCTGGGCAGGAAGCCTAGCAGCGAGGCAAGTCTGGGCAAGGCTCGCCCAGGGCAGAGCATCCTCGCGACAGCAACTCTGCCAGAACGGGCCTCTGAGCAGAGCAGGAGCTCTGCCGTCCTGGAGGCGCACTCGGCTCCAGCCAAGTAGGGCTTGAGCCAAACGAGGCTGGGCTGCCTTTTCTTCCCTCGAGGAGGCTCCCCTCCCCGCCAGCTGTTCACTCGTCTTCCAGGTGGGGGCGCTCGGCGCCTCTTGCAGGTCTTGGCTCAGGGGCTGCTTGCTCTGAGCTGGGGCTGTGGGCGGGAGACCAGGCACGCAGGGGCAGGCCCCAACCAGCTGCACACGTCTCTGCTGGGGAGGAGAGCGCTAGGGAAGCTACGTGTGTGAGGCAGTTGCTGGGCGCCCAGGGAGTCAGCCTCCGGGTGTGCGTGGCTGCAGACCCCAGCCAGGGGCCCTGGGAGCCTGGGGCACTCCGTGCGGCGCTGAGCCTGGGCGGCCAAGCAACCGCTGGAGGAGCCCTGCACTGGCCCTTCCTTTCCCTCGCACAGAGCTCTTCCTGCTGGAGCCCTTGGCAGTGTGCAAGCCACCGGCCCCTAAGCCCTCCCCAAGGACGCCTGGGGCCTAGGTGCAAACGCAAGGCAGGAGCAGAGCTGAGGCCAGGAAGGTGCCAGTGGCGTCTCCCAGCCTCGGGCAGCCTGCTCCTTCCTGGGCAGGAAGCCTAGCAGCGAGGCAAGTCTGGGCAAGGCTCGCCCAGGGCAGAGCAGCCTCGCGCCAGCAACTCTGCCAGATCGGGCCTCTGAGAAGAGCTGGAGCTCTGCCGTACTGGAGGTGCAGTCGGCTCCAGCCAAGTAGGGCTTGAGCTAAACGAGGCTGGGCTGCCTCTTCTTCCCTCGAGGAGGCTCGCCTCCCAGCCAGCTGTTCAATCGGCTTCCAGGTGGGGGCGATCTGCGCCTCCAGCAGGTCTTGGCTCAGGGGCTGCTTGCCCTGAGCTGGGGCTGTGGGCGGGAGCCCAGGCACGCAGGGGCAGGCCCCAATCAGCTGCACACGTCTCTGCTGGCGAGGAGAGCGCTAAAGGAAGCTACCTGTGTGAGGCAGCTCCTGGGCGCCCAGGGAGTCAGCCTCCGGGTGTGCAGGGCTGCAGACCCCAGCCAGGGGCCCTGGGAGCCTGGTGCACTCCGTGCGGCGCTGAGTCTGGGCAGCCAAGCAACCGCTGGAGGAGCACTGCACTGGTCCTTCCCTTCCCTCGCACAGAGCTCTTCCTGCTGGAGCCCTTGGCAGTGTGCATGCCACCGGCCCCTAAGCCCTCCTCAAGGAAGCCTGGGGCCTAGGTGCAAAGGCAAGGCAGGAGCGGAGCTGAGGCCAGGAAGGCGCCAGTGGCGTCTCCCAGCCTCGCGCAGCCTGCTCCTTCCTGGGCAGGAAGCCTAGCAGCGAGGCAACTCTGGGCAAGGCTCGCCCAGGGCAGAGCGGACTCGCACCAGCAACTCTGCCAGAACGGGCCTCCGAGCAGAGCTGGAGCTCTGCCGTCCTGGAGGCGCACTCGGCTCCAGCCAAGTAGGGCTTGAGCCAAACGAGGCTGGGCTGCCTCTTCTTCCCTCGAGGAGGCTCGCCTCCCCGCCAGCTGTTCACTCGGCTTCCAGTTGGGGGCGCTCTGCGCCTCCAGCAGGTCTTGGCTCAGGGGCTGCTTGCCCTGAGCTGGGGCTGGGGGCGAGAGCCCAGGCACGCAGGGGCAGGCCCCAACCAGCTGCACACGTCTCTGCTGGGGAGGAGAGCGCTAGGGAAGCTACGTGTGTGAGGCAGCTGCTGGGCGCCCAGGGAGTCAGCCTCCGGGTGTGCGGGGCTGCAGACCCCAGCCAGGGGCCCTGGGAGCCTGGTGCACTCCGTGCGGCGCTGAGCCTGGGCGGCCAAGCAACCGCTGGAGGAGCCATGCACTGGCCCTTCCCTTCCATCGCACAGAGCTCTTCCTGCTGGAGCCCTTGGCAGTCTGCAAGCCACCGGCCCCTAAGCCCTCCCCAAGGACGCCTGGGGCCTAGGTGCAAAGGCAAGGCAGGAGCGGAGCTGAGGCCAGGAAGGCGCCAGTGGCGTCTCCCAGCCTCGCGCAGCCTGCTCCTTCCTGGGCAGGAAGCCTAGCAGCGAGGCAAGTCTGGGCAAGGCTCGCCCAGGGCAGAGCAGCCTCGCCCCAGCAACTCTGCCAGAACGGGCGTCTCTGCAGAGCTGGAGCTCTGCCGTCCTGGAGGCGCACTCGGCTCCAGCCAAGTAGCGCTTGAGCCAAACGAGGCTGGGCTGCCTCTTTTTCCCTCGAGGAGGCTCGCCTCCCCGCCAGCTGTTCACTCGGCTTCCAGGTGGGGGCGCTCTGCGCCTCCTGTAGGTCTTGGCTCAGGGGCTACTTGCTCTGAGCTGGGGCTGTGGGCGGGAGCCCAGGCACGCAGGGGCAGGCCCCAACCAGCTGCACACGTCTCTGCTGGGGAGGAGAGCGCTAGGGAAGCTACGTGTGTGAGGCAGCTGCTGGGCGCCCAGGGAGTCATCCCCAGGTGTGCGGGTCTGCAGACCCCAGCCAGGGGCCCTGGGAGCCTGGTGCACTCCGTGCGGCGCTGAGCCTGGGCGGCCAAGCAACCGCTGGAGGAGCCCTGCACTGGCCCTTCCCTTCCCTCGCACAGAGCTCTTCCTGCCGGAGCCCTTGGCAGTGTGCAAGCCACCGGCCCCTAAGCCCTCCCCAAGGACGCCTGGGGCCTAGGTGCAAAGGCAAGGCAGGAGCAGAGCTGAGGCCAGGAAGGCGCCAGTTCGTCTCCCAGCCTCGCGCAGCCTGCTCCTTCCTGGGCAGGAAGCCTAGCAGCGAGGCAAGTCTGGGCAAGGCTCGCCCAGGGCAGAGCAGCCTCGCGACAGCAACTCTGCCAGATCGGGCCTCTGAGCAGAGCTGGAGCTCTGCCGTCCTGGAGGCGCACTCGGCTCCAGCCAAGTAGGGCTTGAGCCAAACGAGGCTGGGCTGCCTCTTCTTCCCTCGAGGAGGCTCGCCTCCCGCAAGCTGTTCACTCGGCTTCCAGGTGGGGGCGCTCTGCGCCTCCTGCAGGTCTTGGCTCAGGGGCTGCTTGCCCTGAGCTGGGGCTGTGGGCGGGAGCCCAGGCACGCAGGGGCAGGCCCCAACCAGCTGCAAACGTCTCTGCTGGGGAGGAGAGCGCTAGGGAAGCTACGTGTGTGAGGCAGCTGCTGGGCGCCCAGGGAGTCAGCCTCCGGGTGTGCGGGGCTGCAGACCCCAGCCAGGGGCCCTGGGAGCCTGGTGCACTCCGTGCCGAGCTAAGTCTGGGCGGCCAAGCAACCGCTGGAGGAGCCCTGCACTGGCCCTTCCCTTCCCTCGCACAGAGCTCTTCCTGCTGGAGCCCTTGGCAGTGTGCAAGCCACCGGACCCTAAGCCCTCCCCAAGGACGCCTGGGGCCTAGGTGCAAAGGCAAGGCAGGAGCGGAGCTGAGGCCAGGAAGGCGCCAGTGGCGTCTCCCAGCCTCGCGCAGCCTGCTCCTTCCTGGGCAGGAAGCCTAGCAGCGAGTCAAGTCTGGGCAAGGCTCGCCCAGGGCTTAGCATCTTCGCGCCAGCTTCTATGCCAGATCAGGCCTCTGAGCAGAGCTGGAGCTCTGCCGTCCTGGAGGCGCACTCGGCTCCAGCCAAGTACGGCTTGAGCCAAACGAAGCTGGGCTGCCTCTTCTTCCCTCGAGGAGGCTCGCCTCCACGCCAGCTGTTCAGTCGGCTTCCAGGTGGGGGCGCTCTGCGCCTCCTGCAGGTCTTGGCTCAGGGGCTGCTTGCCCTGAGCTGGGGCTGTGCGCAGGAGCCCAGGCACGCAGGGGCAGGCCCCAACCAGCTGCACACGTCTCTGCTGGGGAGGAGAGCGCTCGGGAAGCTACGTGTGTGAGGCAGCTGCTGGGCGCCCAGGGAGTCAGCCTCCGGGTGTGCGGGGCTGCAGACCCCAGCCAGGGGCCCTGGGAGCCTGGTGCACTCCGTGCGGCGCTGAGCCTGGGCGGCCAAGCAACCGCTGGAGGAGCCCTGCACTGGCCCTTCCCTTCCCTCGCACAGAGCTCTTCCTGCTGGAGCCCTTGGCAGTGTGCAAGCCACCGGCCCTAAAGCCCTCCCCAAGGACGCCTGGGGCCTAGGTGCAAAGGCAAGGCAGGAGCGGAGCTGAGGCCAGGAAGGCGCCAGTGGCGTCTCCCAGCCTCGCTCAGCTGCTCCTTCCTGGGCAGGAAGCCTAGCAGCGAGGCAAGTCTGGGCAAGGCTCGCCCAGGGCAGAGCAGCTTCGCGCCAACAACTCTGCCAGAACGGGCCTCTGAGCAGAGCTGGAGCTCTGCCGTCCTGGAGGCGCACTCGGCTCCATCCAAGTAGGGCTTGAGCCAAACGAGGCTGGGCTGCCTCTTCTTCCCTCGAGGAGGCTCGCCCCCCCGCCAGCTGTTCACTCGGCTTCCAGGTGGGGGCGCTCTGCGCCTCCTGCAGGTCTTGGCTCAGGGGCTGCTTGCCCTGAGCTGGGGCTGTGCGCAGGAGCCCAGGCACGTAGGGGCAGGCCCCAACCAGCTGCACACGTCTCTGCTGGGGAGGAGAGCGCTAGGGAAGCTACGTGTGTGAGGCAGCTGCTGGGCGCCCAGGGAGTCAGCCTCCGGGTGTGCGGGGCTGCAGACCCCAGCCAGGGGCCCTGGGAGCCTGGTGCACTCCCTGGGGCGCTGAGTCTGGGCGGCCAAGCAACCTCTGGAGGAGCCCTGCACTAGCCCTTCCCTTCCCTCGCACAGAGCTCTTCCTGCTGGAGCCCTTGGCAGTGTGCAAGCCACCGGCCCCTAAGCCCTCCCCAAGGACGCCTGGGGCCTAGGTGCAAAGGCAAGGCAGGAGCGGAGCTGAGGCCAGGAAGGCGCCAGTGGCGTCTCCCAGCCTCGCGCAACCTGCTCCTTCCTGGGCAGGAAGCCTAGCAGCGAGGCAAGTCTGGGCAAGGCTCGCCCAGGGCAGAGCAGCCTCGCGCTAGCAACTCTGCCAGATCGGGCCTCTGAGCAGAGCTGGAGCTCTGTCGTCCTGGAGGCGCACTCGGCTCCAGCCAAGTAGGGCTTGAGCCAAACGAGGCTGGGCTGCCTCTTCTTCCCTCGAGGAGACTCGCCTCCCCGCCAGCTGTTCCCTCGGCTTCCAGGTGGGGGCGCTCTGTGCCTCCTGCAGGTCTGGGCTCAGGGGCTGCTTGCCCTGAGCTGGGGCTGTGCGCAGGAGCCCAGGCACGCAGGGGCAGGTCCCAACCAGCTGCACACGTCTCTGCTGGGGAGGAGAGCGCTAGGGAAGCTCCGTGTGTGAGGCAGCTGCTGGGCGCCCAGGGAGTCAGCCTCCGGGTGTGCGGGGCTGCAGACCCCAGCCAGGGGCCCTGGGAGCCTGGTGCACTCCGTGCGGTGCTGAGCCTGGGCGGCCAAGCAACCGCTGGAGGAGCCCTGCACTGGCCCTTCCCTTCCCTCGCACAGAGCTCTTCCTGCTGGAGCCCTTGGCAGTGTGCAAGCCACCGGCCCTAAAGCCCTCCCCAAGGACGCCAGGGGCCTAGGTGCAAAGGCAAGGCAGGAGCGGAGCTGAGGCCAGGAAGGCGCCAGTGGCGTCTCCCAGCCTCGCGCAGCTGCTTCTTCCTGGGCAGGAAGCCTAGCAGCGAGGCAAGTCTGGGCAAGGCTCGCCCAGGGCAGAGCAGCCTCGCGCCAACAACTCTGCCAGAACGGGCCTCTGAGCAGAGCTGGAGCTCTGCCGTCCTGGAGGAGCACTCGGCTCCAGCCAAGTAGGGCTTGAGCCAAACGAGGCTGGGCTGCCTCTCCTTCCCTCGAGGAGGCTCGCCTCCCCGCCAGCTGTTCACTCGGCTTCCAGGTGGGGGCGCTCTGCGCCTCCTGCAGGTCTTGGCTCAGGGGCTGCTTGCCCTGAGCTGGGGCTGTGGGCGGGAGCCCAGGCACGCTGGGGCAGGCACCAACCAGCTGCACACGTCTCTGCTGGGGAGGAGAGCGCTAGGGAAGCTACGTGTGTGAGGCAGCTGCTGGGCGCCCAGGGAGTCAGCCTTCGGGTGTGCGGGGCTGCAGACCCCAGCCAGGGGCCCTGGGAGCCTGGTGCACTCCGTGCCGAGCTAAGTCTGGGCGGCCAAGCAACCGCTGGAGGAGCCCTGCACTGGCCCTTCCCTTCCCTCGCACAGAGCTCTTCCTGCTGGAGCCCTTGGCAGTGTGCAAGCCACCGCCCCTAAGCCCTCCCCAAGGACGCCTGGGGCCTAGGTGCAAAGGCAAGGCAGGAGCGGAGCTGAGGCCAGGAAGGCGCCAGTGGCGTCTCCCAGCCTCGCGCAGCCTGCTCCTTCCTGGGCAGGAAGCCTAGCAGCGAGGCAAGTCTGGGCAAGGCTCGCCCAGGGCAGAGCAGCCTCGCGCCAGCAATTCTGCCAGAACGGGCTTCGGAGCAGAGCTGGAGCTCTGCCGCCCTGGAGGCGCACTCGGCTCCAGCCAAGTAGGGATTGAGCCAAACGAGGCTCGCCTACCTCTTCTTCCCTCGAGGAGGCTCGCCTCCCCGCCAGCTGTTCACTCGGCTTCCAGGTGGGGGCGCTCTGCGCCTCCTGCAGGTCTTGGCTCAGGGGCTGCTTGCCCTGAGCTGCGGCTGTGCGCGGGAGCCCAGGCACGCAGGGGCAGGCCCCAACCAGCTGCACACGTCTCTGCTGGGGAGGAGAGCGCTAGGGAAGTTACGTGTGTGAGGCAGCTGCTGGGCGCCCAGGGAGTCAGCCTCCGGGTGTGCGGGGCTGCAGACCCCAGCCAGGGGCCCTGGGAGCCTGGTGCACTCCGTGAGGCGCTGAGCCTGGGCGGCCAAGCAACCGCTGGAGGAGCCCTGCACAGGCCCTTCCCTTCCCTCGCACAGAGCTCTTCCTGCTGGAGCCCTTGGCAGTGTGCAAGCCACCGGCCCCTAAGCCCTCCCCAAGGACGCCTGGGACCTAGGTGCAAAGGCAAGGCAGGAGCAGAGCTGAGGCCAGGAAGGTGCCAGTGGCGTCTCACAGCCTCGCGCAGCCTGCTCCTTCCTGGGCAGGAAGCCTAGCAGCGAGGCAAGTCTGGGCATGGCTCGCCCAGGGCATAGCAGCCTTGCGCCAGCAACTCTGCCAGTTCGGGCCTCTGAGCAGAGCTGGAGCTCTGCCGTCCTGAAGGCGCACTCGGCTCCAGCCAAGTAGGGCTTGAGCCAAACGAGGCTGGGCTGCCTCTTCTTCCCTCGAGGAGGCTCGCCTCCCCGCCAGCTGTTCACTCAGCTTCCAGGTGGGGGCGGTCTTCGACTCCTGCAGGTCTTGGCTCAGGGGCTGCTTGCCCTGAGCTGGGGCTGTGCGCGGGAGCCCAGGCACGCAGGGGCAGGCCCTAACCAGCTGCACACGTCTCTGCTGGGGAGGAGAGCGCTAGGGAAGCTACGTGTGTGAGGCAGCTGCTGGGCGCCCAGGGAGTCAGCCTCCGGGTGTGCGGGGCTGCAGACCCCAGCCAGGGTCCCTGGGAGCCCGGTGCACTCCGTGCCGAGCTAAGTCTGGGTGGCCAAGCAACCGGTGGAGGAGCCCTGCACTAGCCCTTCCCTTCCCTCGCACAGAGCTCTTCCTGCTGTAGCCCTTGGCAGTGTGCAAGCCACCGGCCCCTAAGCCCTCCCCAAGGACGCCTGGGGCCTAGGTGCAAAGGCAAGGCAGGAGCGGAACTGAGGCCAGGAAGGCGCCAGTGGGGTATCCCAGCCTCGCGCAGCCTGCTCCTTCCTGGGCAGGAAGCCTAGCAGCGAGGCAAGTCTGGGCAAGGCTCGCCCAGGGCAGAGCAGCTTCACGAGAGCAACTATGCCAGATCAGGCCTCTGAGCAGAGCTGGAGCTCTGCCGTCCTGGAGGCGCACTCGGCTCCATCCAAATAGGGCTTGAGCCAAACGAAGCTGGGTTGCCTCTTCTTCCCTCGAGGAGGCTCGCCTCCCCGCCAGCTGTTCACTCGGCTTCCAGGTGGGGGCGCTCTGCGCCTCCTGCAGGTCTTGGCTCAGGGGCTGCTTGCCCTGAGCTGGGGCTGTGCGCAGGAGCCCAGGCACGCAGGGGCAGGCCCCAACCAGCTGCACACGTCTCTGCAGGGGAGGAGAGCGCTAGGGAAGCTACGTGTGTGAGGCAGCTGCTGGGCGCCCAGGGAGTCAGCCTCCGGGTGTGCGGGGCTGCAGACCCCAGCCAGGGGCCCTGGGAGCCTGGTGCACTCCGTGCGGCGCTGAGTCTGGGCGGCCAAGCAACCTCTGGAGGAGCCCTGCACTAGCCCTTCCCTTCCCTCGCACAGAGCTCTTCCTGCTGGAGCCCTTGGCAGTGTGCAAGCCACCGGCCCCTAAGCCCTCCCCAAGGACGCCTGGGGCCTAGGTGCAAAGGCAAGGCAGGAGCGGAGCTGAGGCCAGGAAGGCGCCAGTGGCGTCTCCCAGCCTCGCGCAACCTGCTCCTTCCTGGGCAGGAAGCCTAGCAGCGAGGCAAGTCTGGGCAAGGCTTGCCCAGGGCAGAGCAGCCTCGCGCCAGCAACTCTGCCAGATCGGGCCTCTGAGCAAGGCTGGAGCTCTGTCGTCCTGGAGGCGCACTCGGCTCCAGCCAAGTAGGGCTTGAGCCAAACGAGGCTGGGCTGCCTCTTCTTCCCTCGAGGAGGCTCGCCTCCCCGCCAGCTGTTCCCTCGGCTTCCAGGTGGGGGCGCTCTGTGCCTCCTGCAGGTCTGGGCTCAGGGGCTGCTTGCCCTGAGCTGGGGCTGTGCGCAGGAGCCCAGGCACGCAGGGGCAGGTCCCAACCAGCTGCACACGTCTCTGCTGGGGAGGAGAGCGCTAGGGAAGCTACGTGTGTGAGGCAGCTGCTGGGCGCCCAGGGAGTCAGCCTCCGGGTGTGCGGGGCTGCAGACCCCAGCCAGGGGCCCTGGGAGCCTGGTGCACTCCGTGCGGCGCTGAGCCTGGGCGGCCAAGCAACCGCTGGAGGAGCCCTGCACTGGCCCTTCCCTTCCCTCGCACAGAGCTCTTCCTGCTGGAGCCCTTGGCAGT
The DNA here is from genome assembly GCF_042477335.2 of Ovis canadensis. Lineage (NCBI taxonomy): Eukaryota > Metazoa > Chordata > Mammalia > Artiodactyla > Bovidae > Ovis > Ovis canadensis. Next base: position 585,345 of record NC_091262.1, on the reverse strand, counting down.
GTGCAAGCCACCGGCCCTAAAGCCCTCCCCAAGGACGCCTGGGGCCTAGGTGCAAAGGCAAGGCAGGAGCGGAGCTGAGGCCAGGAAGGCGCCAGTGGCGTCTCCCAGCCTCGCGCAGCTGCTCCTTCCTGGGCAGGAAGCCTAGCAGCGAGGCAAGTCTGGGCAAGGCTCGCCCAGGGCAGAGCATCCTCGCGACAGCAACTCTGCCAGAACGGGCCTCTGAGCAGAGCAGGAGCTCTGCCGTCCTGGAGGCGCACTCGGCTCCAGCCAAGTAGGGCTTGAGCCAAACGAGGCTGGGCTGCCTTTTCTTCCCTCGAGGAGGCTCCCCTCCCCGCCAGCTGTTCACTCGTCTTCCAGGTGGGGGCGCTCGGCGCCTCTTGCAGGTCTTGGCTCAGGGGCTGCTTGCTCTGAGCTGGGGCTGTGGGCGGGAGCCCAGGCACGCAGGGGCAGGCCCCAACCAGCTGCACACGTCTCTGCTGGGGAGGAGAGCGCTAGGGAAGCTACGTGTGTGAGGCAGCTGCTGGGCGCCCAGGGAGTCAGCCTCCGGGTGTGCGGGGCTGCAGACCCCAGCCAGGGGCCTTGGGAGCCTGGTGCACTCCGTGCGGCGCTGAGCCTGGGCGGCCAAGCAACCGCTGGAGGAGCCCTGCACTGGCCCTTCCCTTCCCTCGCACAGAGCTCTTCCTGCTGGAGCCCATGGCAGTGTGCAAGCCACCGGCCCCTAAGCCCTCCCCAAGGACGCCTGAGGCCTAGGTGCAAAGGCAAGGCAGGAGCGGAGCTGAGGCCAGGAAGGCGCCAGTGGCGTCTCCCAGCCTCGCGCAGCCTGCTCCTTCCTGGGCAGGAAGCCTAGCAGCGAGGCAAGTCTGGGCAAGGCTCGCCCAGGGCAGAGCAGCCTCGCGCCAGCAATTCTGCCAGAACGGGCCTCTGAGCAGAGCTGGAGCTCTGCCGTCCTGGAGGCTCACTCGGCTCCAGCCAAGTAGGGCTTGAGCCAAACGAGGCTGGGCTGCCTCTTCATCCCTCGAGGATGCTCGCCTCCCTGACAGCTGTTCACTCGGCTTCCAGGTGGGGGCGCTCTGCGCCTCCTGCAGGTCTTGGCTCAGGGGCTGCTTGCCCTGAGCTGGGGCTGTGGGCGGGAGCCCAGGCACGCAGGGGCAGGCCCCAACCAGCTGCACACGTCTCTGCTGGGGAGGAGAGCGCTAGGGAAGCTACGTGTGTGAGGCAGCTGCTGGGGGCACAGGGAGTCAGCCTCCGGGTGTGCGCGGCTGCAGACCCCAGCCAGGGGCCCTGGGAGCCTGGTGCACTCCGTGCGGCGCTGAGCCTGGGCGGCCAAGCAACCGCTGGAGGAGCCCTGCACTGGCCCTTCCCTTCCCTCGCACATAGCTCTTCCTGCTGGAGCCCTTGGCAGTGTGCAAGCCACCGGCCCCTAAGCCCTCCCCAAGGACGCCTGGGGCCTAGGTGCAAAGGCAAGGCAGGAGCGGAGCTGAGGCCAGGAAGGCGCCAGTGGCGTCTCCCAGCCTCGCGCAGCATGATCCTTCCTGGGCAGGAAGCCTAGCAGCGAGGCAAGTCTGGGCAAGGCTCGCCCAAGGCAGAGCAGCCTCGCGCCAGCAACTCTGCCAGAACGGGCGTCTCTGCAGAGCTGGAGCTCTGCCGTCCTGGAGGCGCACTCGGCTCCAGCCAAGTAGGGCTTGAGCGAAACGTGGCTGGGCTGCCTCTTCTTCCCTCGAAGAGGCTCGCCTCCCCGCCAGCTGTTCACTCGGCTTCCAGGTGGGGGCGCTCTGCGCCTCCTGCAGGTCTTGGCTCAGGGGCTGCTTGCCCTGAGCTGGGGCTGTGGGCGGGAGCCCAGGCACGCAGGGGCAGACCCCACCCAGCTGCACACGTCTCTGCTGGGGAGGAGAGCGCTAGGGAAGCTACGTGTGTGAGGCAGTTGCTGGGCGCCCAGGGAGTCAGCCTCCGGGTGTGCGTGGCTGCAGACCCCAGCCAGGGGCCCTGGGAGCCTGGGGCACTCCGTGCGGCGCTGAGCCTGGGCGGCCAAGCAACCGCTGGAGGAGCCCTGCACTGGCCCTTCCTTTCCCTCGCACAGAGCTCTTCCTGCTGGAGCCCTTGGCAGTGTGCAAGCCACCGGCCCCTAAGCCCTCCCCAAGGAAGCCTGGGGCCTAGGTGCAAACGCAAGGCAGGAGCAGAGCTGAGGCCAGGAAGGTGCCAGTGGCGTCTCCCAGCCTCGCGCAGCCTGCTCCTTCCTGGGCAGGAAGCCTAGCAGCGAGGCAAGTCTGGGCAAGGCTCGCCCAGGGCAGAGCAGCCTCGCGCCAGCAACTCTGCCAGATCGGGCCTCTGAGAAGAGCTGGAGCTCTGCCGTACTGGAGGTGCACTCGGCTCCAGCCAAGTAGGGCTTGAGCTAAACGAGGCTGGGCTGCCTCTTCTTCCCTCGAGGAGGCTCGCCTCCCAGCCAGCTGTTCAATCGGCTTCCAGGTGGGGGCGATCTGCGCCTCCAGCAGGTCTTGGCTCAGGGGCTGCTTGCCCTGAGCTGGGGCTGTGGGCGGGAGCCCAGGCACGCAGGGGCAGGCCCCAATCAGCTGCACACGTCTCTGCTGGCGAGGAGAGCGCTAAAGGAAGCTACCTGTGTGAGGCAGCTCCTGGGCGCCCAGGGAGTCAGCCTCCGGGTGTGCAGGGCTGCAGACCCCAGCCAGGGGCCCTGGGAGCCTGGTGCACTCCGTGCGGCGCTGAGTCTGGGCAGCCAAGCAACCGCTGGAGGAGCACTGCACTGGTCCTTCCCTTCCCTCGCACAGAGCTCTTCCTGCTGGAGCCCTTGGCAGTGTGCATGCCACCGGCCCCTAAGCCCTCCCCAAGGAAGCCTGGGGCCTAGGTGCAAAGGCAAGGCAGGAGCGGAGCTGAGGCCAGGAAGGCGCCAGTGGCGTCTCCCAGCCTCGCGCAGCCTGCTCCTTCCTGGGCAGGAAGCCTAGCAGCGAGGCAAGTCTGGGCAAGGCTCGCCCAGGGCAGAGCAGCCTCGCGCCAGCAACTCTGCCAGAACGGGCGTCTCTGCAGAGCTGGAGCTCTGCCGTCCTGGAGGCGCACTCGGCTCCAGCCAAGTAGCGCTTGAGCCAAACGAGGCTGGGCTGCCTCTTTTTCCCTCGAGGAGGCTCGCCTCCCCGCCAGCTGTTCACTCGGCTTCCAGGTGGGGGCGCTCTGCGCCTCCTGTAGGTCTTGGCTCAGGGGCTACTTGCTCTGAGCTGGGGCTGTGGGCGGGAGCCCAGGCACGCAGGGGCAGGCCCCAACCAGCTGCACACGTCTCTGCTGGGGAGGAGAGCGCTAGGGAAGCTACGTGTGTGAGGCAGCTGCTGGGCGCCCAGGGAGTCATCCCCAGGTGTGCGGGTGTGCAGACCCCAGCCAGGGGCCCTGGGAGCCTGGTGCACTCCGTGCGGCGCTGAGCCTGGGCGGCCAAGCAACCGCTGGAGGAGCCCTGCACTGGCCCTTCCCTTCCCTCGCACAGAGCTCTTCCTGCCGGAGCCCTTGGCAGTGTGCAAGCCACCGGCCCCTAAGCCCTCCCCAAGGACGCCTGGGGCCTAGGTGCAAAGGCAAGGCAGGAGCAGAGCTGAGGCCAGGAAGGCGCCAGTGGCGTCTCCCAGCCTCGCGCAGCCTGCTCCTTCCTGGGCAGGAAGCCTAGCAGCGAGGCAAGTCTGGGCAAGGCTCGCCCAGGGCAGAGCAGCCTCGCGACAGCAACTCTGCCAGATCGGGCCTCTGAGCAGAGCTGGAGCTCTGCCGTCCTGGAGGCGCACTCGGCTCCAGCCAAGTAGGGCTTGAGCCAAACGAGGCTGGGCTGCCTCTTCTTCCCTCGAGGAGGCTCGCCTCCCGCAAGCTGTTCACTCGGCTTCCAGGTGGGGGCGCTCTGCGCCTCCTGCAGGTCTTGGCTCAGGGGCTGCTTGCCCTGAGCTGGGGCTGTGGGCGGGAGCCCAGGCACGCAGGGGCAGGCCCCAACCAGCTGCACACGTCTCTGCTGGGGAGGAGAGCGCTAGGGAAGCTACGTGTGTGAGGCAGCTGCTGGGCGCCCAGGGAGTCAGCCTCCGGGTGTGCGGGGCTGCAGACCCCAGCCAGGCGCCCTGGGAGCCTGGTGCACTCCGTGCCGAGCTAAGTCTGGGCGGCCAAGCAACCGCTGGAGGAGCCCTGCACTGGCCCTTCCCTTCCCTCGCACAGAGCTCTTCCTGCTGGAGCCCTTGGCAGTGTGCAAGCCACCGGACCCTAAGCCCTCCCCAAGGACGCCTGGGGCCTAGGTGCAAAGGCAAGGCAGGAGCGGAGCTGAGGCCAGGAAGGCGCCAGTGGCGTCTCCCAGCCTCGCGCAGCCTGCTCCTTCCTGGGCAGGAAGCCTAGCAGCGAGTCAAGTCTGGGCAAGGCTCGCCCAGGGCTTAGCATCTTCGCGCCAGCTTCTATGCCAGATCAGGCCTCTGAGCAGAGCTGGAGCTCTGCCGTCCTGGAGGCGCACTCGGCTCCAGCCAAGTACGGCTTGAGCCAAACGAAGCTGGGCTGCCTCTTCTTCCCTCGAGGAGGCTCGCCTCCACGCCAGGTGTTCAGTCGGCTTCCAGGTGGGGGCGCTCTGCGCCTCCTGCAGGTCTTGGCTCAGGGGCTGCTTGCCCTGAGCTGGGGCTGTGCGCAGGAGCCCAGGCACGCAGGGGCAGGCCCCAACCAGCTGCACACGTCTCTGCTGGGGAGGAGAGCGCTAGGGAAGCTACGTGTGTGAGGCAGCTGCTGGGCGCCCAGGGAGTCAGCCTTCGGGTGTGCGGGGCTGCAGACCCCAGCCAGGGGCCCTGGGAGCCTGGTGCACTCCGTGCCGAGCTAAGTCTGGGCGGCCTAGCAACCGCTGGAGGAGCCCTGCACTGGCCCTTCCCTTCCCTCGCACAGAGCTCTTCCTGCTGGAGCCCTTGGCAGTGTGCAAGCCACCGCCCCTAAGCCCTCCCCAAGGACGCCTGGGGCCTAGGTGCAAAGGCAAGGCAGGAGCGGAGCTGAGGCCAGGAAGGCGCCAGTGGCGTCTCCCAGCCTCGCGCAGCCTGCTCCTTCCTGGGCAGGAAGCCTAGCAGCGAGGCAAGTCTGGGCAAGGCTCGCCCAGGGCAGAGCAGCCTCGCGCCAGCAATTCTGCCAGAACGGGCTTCGGAGCAGAGCTGGAGCTCTGCCGCCCTGGAGGCGCACTCGGCTCCAGCCAAGTAGGGATTGAGCCAAACGAGGCTCGCCTACCTCTTCTTCCCTCGAGGAGGCTCGCCTCCCCGCCAGCTGTTCACTCGGCTTCCAGGTGGGGGCGCTCTGCGCCTCCTGCAGGTCTTGGCTCAGGGGCTGCTTGCCCTGAGCTGCGGCTGTGCGCGGGAGCCCAGGCACGCAGGGGCAGGCCCCAACCAGCTGCACACGTCTCTGCTGGGGAGGAGAGCGCTAGGGAAGCTACGTGTGTGAGGCAGCTGCTGGGCGCCCAGGGAGTCAGCCTCCGGGTGTGCGGGGCTGCAGACCCCAGCCAGGGTCCCTGGGAGCCCGGTGCACTCCGTGCCGAGCTAAGTCTGGGTGGCCAAGCAACCGGTGGAGGAGCCCTGCACTAGCCCTTCCCTTCCCTCGCACAGAGCTCTTCCTGCTGTAGCCCTTGGCAGTGTGCAAGCCACCGGCCCCTAAGCCCTCCCCAAGGACGCCTGGGGCCTAGGTGCAAAGGCAAGGCAGGAGCGGAACTGAGGCCAGGAAGGCGCCAGTGGGGTATCCCAGCCTCGCGCAGCCTGCTCCTTCCTGGGCAGGAAGCCTAGCAGCGAGGCAAGTCTGGGCAAGGCTCGCCCAGGGCAGAGCAGCTTCACGAGAGCAACTATGCCAGATCAGGCCTCTGAGCAGAGCTGGAGCTCTGCCGTCCTGGAGGCGCACTCGGCTCCATCCAAATAGGGCTTGAGCCAAACGAAGCTGGGCTGCCTCTTCTTCCCTCGAGGAGGCTCGCCTCCCCGCCAGCTGTTCACTCGGCTTCCAGGTGGGGGCGATCTGCGCCTCCTGCAGGTCTTGGCTCAGGGGCTGCTTGCCCTGAGCTGGGGCTGTGCGCAGGAGCCCAGGCACGCAGGGGCAGGCCCCAACCAGCTGCACACGTCTCTGCTGGGGAGGAGAGCGCTAGGGAATCTACGTGTGTGAGGCAGCTGCTGGGCGCCCAGGGAGTCAGCCTCCGGGTGTGCGGGGCTGCAGACCCCAGCCAGGGGCCCTGGGAGCCTGGTGCACTCCGTGCGGCGCTGAGTCTGGGCGGCCAAGCAACCTCTGGAGGAGCCCTGCACTAGCCCTTCCCTTCCCTCGCACAGAGCTCTTCCTGCTGGAGCCCTTGGCAGTGTGCAAGCCACCGGCCCTAAAGCCCTCCCCAAGGACGCCTGGGGCCTAGGTGCAAAGGCAAGGCAGGAGCGGAGCTGAGGCCAGGAAGGCGCCAGTGGCGTCTCCCAGCCTCGCGCAGCTGCTCCTTCCTGGGCAGGAAGCCTAGCAGCGAGGCAAGTCTGGGCAAGGCTCGCCCAGGGCAGAGCAGCCTCGCGCCAGTAATTCTGCCAGAACGGGCTTCGGAGCAGAGCTGGAGCTCTGCCGTCCTGGAGGCGCACTCGGCTCCAGCCAAGTAGGGATTGAGCCAAACGAGGCTCGCCTACCTCTTCTTCCCTCGAGGAGGCTCGCCTCCCCGCCAGCTGTTCACTCGGCTTCCAGGTGGGGGCGCTCTGCGCCTCCTGCAGGTCTTGGCTCAGGGGCTGCTTGCCCTGAGCTGGGGCTGTGCGCGGGAGCCCAGGCACGCAGGGGCAGGCCCCAACCAGCTGCACACGTCTCTGCTGGGGAGGAGAGCGCTAGGGAAGTTATGTGTGTGAGGCAGCTGCTGGGCGCCCAGGGAGTCAGCCTCCGGGTGTGCGGGGCTGCAGACCCCAGCCAGGGGCCCTGGGAGCCTGGTGCACTCCGTGCGGCGCTGAGCCTGGGCGGCCAAGCAACCGCTGGAGGAGCCCTGCACAGGCCCTTCCCTTCCCTCGCACAGAGCTCTTCCTGCTGGAGCCCTTGGCAGTGTGCAAGCCACCGGACCCTAAGCCCTCCCCAAGGACGCCTGGGACCTAGGTACAAAGGCAAGGCAGGAGCAGAGCTGAGGCCAGGAAGGTGCCAGTGGCGTCTCACAGCCTCGCGCAGCCTGCTCCTTCCTGGGCAGGAAGCCTAGCAGCGAGGCAAGTCTGGGCATGGCTCGCCCAGGGCATAGCAGCCTTGCGCCAGCAACTCTGGCAGATCGGGCCTCTGAGCAGAGCTGGAGCTCTGCCGTCCTGAAGGCGCACTCGGCTCCAGCCAAGTAGGGCTTGAGCCAAACGAGGCTGGGCTGCCTCTTCTTCCCTCGAGGAGGCTCGCCTCCCCGCCAGCTGTTCACTCAGCTTCCAGGTGGGGGCGCTCTTCGACTCCTGCAGGTCTTGGCTCAGGGGCTGCTTGCCCTGAGCTGGGGCTGTGCGCGGGAGCCCAGGCACGCAGGGGCAGGCCCTAACCAGCTGCACACGTCTTTGCTGGGGAGGAGAGCGCTAGGGAAGCTACGTGTGTGAGGCAGCTGCTGGGCGCCCAGGGAGTCAGCCCCCGGGTGTGCGGGGCTGCAGACCCCAGCCAGGGTCCCTGGGAGCCCGGTGCACTCCGTGCCGAGCTAAGTCTGGGTGGCCAAGCAACCGGTGGAGGAGCCCTGCACTAGCCCTTCCCTTCCCTCGCACAGAGCTCTTCCTGCTGTAGCCCTTGGCAGTGTGCAAGCCACCGGCCCCTAAGCCCTCCCCAAGGACGCCTGGGGCCTAGGTGCAAAGGCAAGGCAGGAGCGGAACTGAGGCCAGGAAGGCGCCAGTGGGGTATCCCAGCCTCGCGCAGCCTGCTCCTTCCTGGGCAGGAAGCCTAGCAGCGAGGCAAGTCTGGGCAAGGCTAGCCCAGGGCAGAGCAGCTTCACGCCAGCAACTATGCCAGATCAGGCCTCTGAGCAGAGCTGGAGCTCTGCCGTCCTGGAGGCGCACTCGGCTCCATCCAAGTAGGGCTTGAGCCAAACGAAGCTGGGCTGCCTCTTCTTCCCTCGAGGAGGCTCGCCTCCCCGCCAGCTGTTCACTCGGCTTCCAGGTGGGGGCGCTCTGCGCCTCCTGCAGGTCTTGGCTCAGGGGCTGCTTGCCCTGAGCTGGGGCTGTGCGCAGGAGCCCAGGCACGCAGGGGCAGGCCCCAACCAGCTGCACACGTCTCTGCTGGGGAGGAGAGCGCTAGGGAAGCTACGTGTGTGAGGCAGCTGCTGGGCGCCCAGGGAGTCAGCCTCCGGGTGTGCGGGGCTGCAGACCCCAGCCAGGGGCCCTGGGAGCCTGGTGCACTCCGTGCGGCGCTGAGTCTGGGCGGCCCAGCAACCTCTGGAGGAGCCCTGCACTAGCCCTTACCTTCCCTCGCACAGAGCTCTTCCTGCTGGAGCCCTTGGCAGTGTGCAAGCCACCGGCCCTAAAGCCCTCCCCAAGGACGCCTGGGGCCTAGGTGCAAAGGCAAGGCAGGAGCGGAGCTGAGGCCAGGAAGGCGCCAGTGGCGTCTCCCAGCCTCGCGCAGCTGCTCCTTCCTGGGCAGGAAGCCTAGCAGCGAGGCAAGTCTGGGCAAGGCTCGCCCAGGGCAGAACAGCCTCGCGCCAACAACTCTGCCAGAACGGGCCTCTGAGCAGAGCAGGAGCTCTGCCGTCCTGGAGGCGCACTCGGCTCCAGCCAAGTAGGGCTTGAGCCAAACGAGGCTGGGCTGCCTCTTCTTCCCTCGAGGAGGCTCGCCTCCCCGCCAGCTGTTCACTCGGCTTCCAGGTGGGGGCGCTCTGCGCCTCCTGCAGGTCTTGGCTCAGGGGCTGCTTTCCCTGAGCTGGGGCTGTGGGCGGGAGCCCAGGCACGCAGGGGCAGGCCCCAACCAGCTGCACACGTCTCTGCTGGGGAGGAGAGCGCTAGGGAAGCTACGTGTGTGAGGCAGCTGCTGGGCGCCCAGGGAGTCAGCCTCCGGGTGTGCGGGGCTGCAGACCCCAGCCAGGGGCCCTGGGAGCCTGGTGCACTCCGTGCCGAGCTAACTCTGGGCGGCCAAGCAACCGCTGGAGGAGCCCTGCACTGGCCCTTCCCTTCCCTCGCACAGAGCTCTTCCTGCTGGAGCCCTTGGCAGTGTGCAAGCCACCGCCCCTAAGCCCTCCCCAAGGACGCCTGGGGCCTAGGTGCAAAGGCAAGGCAGGAGGGGAGCTGAGGCCAGGAAGGCGCCAGTGGCGTCTCCCAGCCTCGCGCAGCCTGCTCCTTCCTGGGCAGGAAGCCTAGCAGCGAGGCAAGTCTGGGCAAGGCTCGCCCAGGGCAGAGCAGCCTCGCGCCAGCAATTCTGCCAGAACGGGCTTCGGAGCAGAGCTGGAGCTCTGCCGTCCTGGAGGCGCACTCGGCTCCAGCCAAGAAGGGATTGAGCCAAACGAGGCTGGCCTACCTCTTCTTCCCTCGAGGAGGCTCGCCTCCCCTACAGCTGTTCACTCGGCTTCCAGGTGGGGGCGCTCTGCGCCTCCTGCAGGTCTTGGCTCAGGGGCTGCTTGCCCTGAGCTGGGGCTGTGCGCGGGAGCCCAGGCACGCAGGGGCAGGCCCCAACCAGCTGCACACGTCTCTGCTGGGGAGGAGAGCGCTAGGGAAGTTACGTGTGTGAGGCAGCTGCTGGGCGCCCAGGGAGTCAGCCTTCGGGTGTGCGGGGCTGCAGACTCCAGCCAGGGGCCCTGGGAGCCTGGTGCACTCCGTGCGGCGATGAGCCTGGGCGGCCTAGCAACCGCTGGAGGAGCCCTGCACTGGCCCTTCCCTTCCCTCGCACAGAGCTCTTCCTGCTGGAGCCCTTGGCAGTGTGCAAGCCACCGGCCCTAAAGCCCTCCCCAAGGACGCCTGGGTCCTAGGTGCAAAGGCAAGGCAGGAGCAGAGCTGAGGCCAGGAAGGCGCCAGTGGCGTCTCCCAGCCTCGCGCAGCTGCTCCTTCCTGGGCAGGAAGACTAGCAGCGAGGCAAGTCTGGGAAGGCTCGCCCAGAGCAGAGCAGCCTCGCGCCAACAACTCTGCCAGAACGGGCCTCTGAGCAGAGCTTGGGCTCTGCCGTCCTGGAGGCGCACTCGGCTCCAGCCAAGTAGGGCTTGAGCCAAACGAGGCTGGGCTGCCTCTTCTTCCCTCGAGGAGGCTCGCCTCCCCGCCAGCTGTTCACTCGGCTTCCAGGTTGGGGCGCTCTGCGCCTCCTGCAGGTCTTGGCTCAGGGGCTGCTTGCCCTGAGCTGGGGCTGTGGGCGGGAGCCCAGGCATGCAGGGGCAGGCCCCAACCAGCTGCACACGTCTCTGCTGGGGAGGAGAGCGCTAGGGAAGCTACGTGCGTGAGGCAGCTGCTGGGCGCCCAGGGAGTCAGCCTCCGGGTGTGCGGGGCTGCAGACCCCAGCCAGGGGCCCTGGGAGCCTGGTGCACTCCGTGCCGAGCTAGTCTGGGCGGCCAAGCAACCGCTGGAGGAGCCCTGCACTGGCCCTTCCCTTCCCTCGCACAGAGCTCTTCCTGCTGGAGCCCTTGGCAGTGTGCAAGCCACCGCCCCTAAGCCCTCCCCAAGGACGCCTGGGGCCTAGGTGCAAAGGCAAGGCAGGAGCGGAGCTGAGGCCAGGAAGGCGCCAGTGGCGTCTCCCAGCCTCGCGCAGCCTGCTCCTTCCTGGGCAGGAAGCCTAGCAGCGAGGCAAGTCTGGGCAAGGCTCGCCCAGGGCATAGCAGCTTCGCGCCAGCAACTATGCCAGATCAGGCCTCTGAGCAGAGCTGGAGCTCTGCGGTCCTGGAAGCGCACTCGGCTCCAGCCAAGTAGGGCTTGAGCCAAACGAGTCTGGACTGCCTCTTCTTACCTCGAGGAGGCTCGCCTCCCCGCCAGCTGTTCACTCGGCTTCAAGGTGGGGGCGCTCTGCGCCTCCTGCAGGTCTTGGCTCAGGGGCTGCTTGCCCTGAGCTGGGGCTGTGCGCAGGAGTCCAGGCACGCAGGGGCAGGCCCCAACCAGCTGCACACGTCTCTGCTGGGGAGGAGAGCGCTAGGGAAGCTACGTGTGTGAGGCAGCTGCTGGGCGCCCAGGGAGTCAGCCTCCGGGTGTGCGGGGCTGCAGACCCCAGCCAGGGGCCCTGGGAGCCTGGTGCACTCCGTGCGGCGCTGAGTCTGGGCGGCCAAGCAACCTCTGGATTAGCCCTGCACTAGCACTTCCCTTCCCTCGCACAGAGCTCTTCCTGCTGGAGCCCTTGGCAGTGTGCAAGCCACCGGCCCCTAAGCCCTCCCCAAGGACGCCTGGAGCCTAGGTGCAAAGGCAAGGCAGGAGCGGAGCTGAGGCCAGGAAGGCGCCAGTGGCTTCTCCCAGCCTCGCGCAGCCTGCTCCTTCCTGGGCAGGAAGCCTAGCACCGAGGCAAGTCTGGGCAAGGCTCGCCCAGGGCAGAGCAGCTTCACGCCAGCAACTATGCCAGATCAGGCCTCTGAGCAGAGCTGGAGCTCTGCCGTCCTGGAGGCGTACTCGGCTCCAGCCAAGTAGGGCTTGAGCCAAACGAGGCTGGGCTGCCTCTTCTTCCCTCGAGGAGGCTCGCCTCCCCGCCAGCTGTTCACTCGGCTTCCAGGTGGGGGCGCTCTGCGCCTCCTGCAGGTCTTGGCTCAGGGGCTGCTTGCCCTGAGCGGGGGCTGTGCGCAGGAGCCCAGGCACGCAGGGGCAGGCCCCAACCAGCTGCACACGTCTCTGCTGGGGAGGAGAGCGCTAGGGAAGCTACGTGTGTGAGGCAGCTGCTGGGCGCCCAGGGAGTCAGCCTCCGGGTGTGCGGGGCTGCAGACCCCAGCCAGGGGCCCTGGGAGCCTGGTGCACTCCGTGCGGCGCTGAGCCTGGGCGGCCAAGCTACCGCTGGAGGAGCCCTGCACTGGCCCTTCCCTTCCCTCGCACAGAGCTCTTCCTGCTGGAGCCCTTGGCAGTGTGCAAGCCACCGGCCCCTAAGCCCTCCCCAAGGACGCCTGGGGCCTAGGTGCAAAGGCAAGGCAGGAGCGGAGCTGAGGCCAGGAAGGCGCCAGTGGCATCTCCCAGCCTCGCCAGCCTGCTCCTTCCTGGGCAGGAAGCCTAGCAGCGAGGCAAGTCTGGGCAAGGCTCGCCCAGGGCAGAGCATCTTCGCGCCAGCTTCTATGCCAGATCAGGCCTCTGAGCAGAGCTTGAGCTCTGCCGTCCTGGAGGCCTACTCGGCTCCAGCCAAGTAGGGCTTGAGCCAAACGAGGCTGGGCTGCCTCTTCTTCCCTCGAGGAGGCTCGCCTCCCCGCCAGCTGTTCACTCGGCTTCCAGGTGGGGGCGCTCTGCGCCTCCTGCAGGTCTTGGCTCAGGGGCTGCTTGCCCTGAGCTGGGGCTGTGCGCAGGAGCCCAGGCACGCAGGGGCAGGCCCCAACCAGCTGCACACGTCTCTGCTGGGGAGGAGAGCGCTAGTCAAGCTACGTGTGTGAGGCAGCTTCTGGGCGCCCAGGGAGTCAGCCTCCGGGTGTGCGGGGCTGCAGACCCCAGCCAGGGGCCCTGGGAGCCTGGTGCACTCCGTGGGGCGCTGAGCCTGGGCGGCCAAGCAACCGCTGGAGGAGCCCTGCACTGGCCCTTCCCTTCCCTCGCACAGAGCTCTTCCTGCTGGAGCCCTTGGCAGTGTGCAAGCCACCGGCCCCTAAGCCCTCCCCAAGGACGCCTGGGGCCTAGGTGCAAAGGCAAGGCAGGAGCGGAGCTGAGGCCAGGAAGGCGCCAGTGGCGTCTCCCAGCCTCGCGCAGCTGCTCCTTCCTGGGCAGGAAGCCTAGCAGCGAGGCAAGTCTGGGCAAGGCTCGCCCAGGGCAGAGCAGCCTCGCGCCAGCAACTCTGCCAGAACGGGCCTCTGAGCAGAGCTGGAGCTCTGCCGTCCTGGAGGCGCACTCGGCTCCAGCCAAGTAGGGCTTGAGCCAAAGGAGGCTGGGCTGCCTCTTCTTCCCTCGAGGAGGCTCGCCTCCCCGCCAGCTGTTCACTCGGCTTCCAGGTGGGGGCGCTCTGCGTCTCCTGCAGGTGTTGGCTCAGGGGCTGCTTGCCCTGAGCTGGGGCTGTGGGCGGGAGCCCAGGCACGCAGGGGCAGGCCCCAACCAGCTGCACACGTCTCTGCTGGGGAGGAGAGCGCTAGGGAAGCTACGTGTGTGAGGCAGCTGCTGGGCGCCCAGGGAGTCAGCCTCCGGGTGTGCGGGGCTGCAGACCCCAGCCAGGGGCCCTGGGAGCCTGGTGCACTCCGTGCCGAGCTAAGTCTGGGCGGGCAAGCAACCGCTGGAGGAGCCCTGCACTGGCCCTTCCCTTCCCTCGCACAGAGCTCTTCCTGCCGGAGCCCTTGGCAGTGTGCAAGCCACCGCCCCTAAGCCCTCCCCAAGGACGCCTGGGGCCTAGGTGCAAAGGCAAGGCAGGAGAGGAGCTGAGGCCAGGAAGGCGCCAGTGGCGTCTCCCAGCCTCGCGCAGCCTGGTCCTTCCTGGGCAGGAAGCCTAGCAGCGAGGCAAGTCTGGGCAAGGCTCGCCCAGGGCAGAGCAGCTTCACGCCAGCAACTATGCCAGATCAGGCCTCTGAGCAGAGCTGGAGCTCTGCCGTCCTGGAGGCGTACTCGGCTCCAGCCAAGTAGGGCTTGAGCCAAACGAGGCTGGGCTGCCTCTTCTTCCCTCGAGGAGGCTCGCCTCCCCGCCAGCTGTTCACTCGGCTTCCAGGTGGGGGCGCTCTGCGCCTCCTGCAGGTCTTGGCTCAGGGGCTGCTTGCCCTGAGCGGGGGCTGTGCGCAGGAGCCCAGGCACGCAGGGGCAGGCCCCAACCAGCTGCACACGTCTCTGCTGGGGAGGAGAGCGCTAGGGAAGCTACGTGTGTGAGGCAGCTGCTGGGCGCCCAGGGAGTCAGCCTCCGGGTGTGCGGGGCTGCAGACCCCAGCCAGGGGCCCTGGGAGCCTGGTGCACTCCGTGCGGCGCTGAGCCTGGGCGGCCAAGCTACCGCTGGAGGAGCCCTGCACTGGCCCTTCCCTTCCCTCGCACAGAGCTCTTCCTGCTGGAGCCCTTGGCAGTGTGCAAGCCACCGGCCCCTAAGCCCTCCCCAAGGACGCCTGGGGCCTAGGTGCAAAGGCAAGGCAGGAGCGGAGCTGAGGCCAGGAAGGCGCCAGTGGCATCTCCCAGCCTCGCCAGCCTGCTCCTTCCTGGGCAGGAAGCCTAGCAGCGAGGCAAGTCTGGGCAAGGCTCGCCCAGGGCAGAGCATCTTCGCGCCAGCTTCTATGCCAGATCAGGCCTCTGAGCAGAGCTGGAGCTCTGCCGTCCTGGAGGCCTACTCGGCTCCAGCCAAGTAGGGCTTGAGCCAAACGAGGCTGGGCTGCCTCTTCTTCCCTCGAGGAGGCTCGCCTCCCCGCCAGCTGTTCACTCGGCTTCCAGGTGGGGGCGCTCTGCGCCTCCTGCAGGTCTTGGCTCAGGGGCTGCTTGCCCTGAGCTGGGGCTGTGCGCAGGAGCCCAGGCACGCAGGGGCAGGCCCCAACCAGCTGCACACGTCTCTGCTGGGGAGGAGAGCGCTAGTCAAGCTACGTGTGTGAGGCAGCTTCTGGGCGCCCAGGGAGTCAGCCTCCGGGTGTGCGGGGCTGCAGACCCCAGCCAGGGGCCCTGGGAGCCTGGTGCACTCCGTGCGGCGCTGAGCCTGGGCGGCCAAGCAACCGCTGGAGGAGCCCTGCACTGGCCCTTCCCTTCCCTCGCACAGAGCTCTTCCTGCTGGAGCCCTTGGCAGTGTGCAAGCCACCGGCCCCTAAGCCCTCCCCAAGGACGCCTGGGGCCTAGGTGCAAAGGCAAGGCAGGAGCGGAGCTGAGGCCAGGAAGGCGCCAGTGGCGTCTCCCAGCCTCGCGCAGCTGCTCCTTCCTGGGCAGGAAGCCTAGCAGCGAGGCAAGTCTGGGCAAGGCTCGCCCAGGGCAGAGCAGCCTCGCGCCAGCAACTCTGCCAGAACGGGCCTCTGAGCAGAGCTGGAGCTCTGCCGTCCTGGAGGCGCACTCGGCTCCAGCCAAGTAGGGCTTGAGCCAAAGGAGGCTGGGCTGCCTCTTCTTCCCTCGAGGAGGCTCGCCTCCCCGCCAGCTGTTCACTCGGCTTCCAGGTGGGGGCGCTCTGCGTCTCCTGCAGGTGTTGGCTCAGGGGCTGCTTGCCCTGAGCTGGGGCTGTGGGCGGGAGCCCAGGCACGCAGGGGCAGGCCCCAACCAGCTGCACACGTCTCTGCTGGGGAGGAGAGCGCTAGGGAAGCTACGTGTGTGAGGCAGCTGCTGGGCGCCCAGGGAGTCAGCCTCCGGGTGTGCGGGGCTGCAGACCCCAGCCAGGGGCCCTGGGAGCCTGGTGCACTCCGTGCCGAGCTAAGTCTGGGCGGGCAAGCAACCGCTGGAGGAGCCCTGCACTGGCCCTTCCCTTCCCTCGCACAGAGCTCTTCCTGCCGGAGCCCTTGGCAGTGTGCAAGCCACCGCCCCTAAGCCCTCCCCAAGGACGCCTGGGGCCTAGGTGCAAAGGCAAGGCAGGAGCGGAGCTGAGGCCAGGAAGGCGCCAGTGGCGTCTCCCAGCCTCGCGCAGCTGCTCCTTCCTGGGCAGGAAGCCTAGCAGCGAGGCAAGTCTGGGCAAGGCTCGCCCAGGGCATAGCAGCTTCGCGCCAGCAACTATGCCAGATCAGGCCTCTGAGCAGAGCTGGAGCTCTGCCGTCCTGGAGGCGCACTCGGCTCCAGCCAAGTAGGGCTTGAGCCAAACGAGGCTGGGCTGCCTCTTCTTCCCTCGAGGAGGCTCGCCTCCCCGCCAGCTGTTCACTCGGCTTCCAGGTGGGGGCGCTCTGCGCCTCCTGCAGGTCTTGGCTCAGGGGCTGCTTGCCCTGAGCTGGGGCTGTGCGCAGGAGTCCAGGCACGCAGGGGCAGGCCCCAACCAGCTGCACACGTCTCTGCTGGGGAGGAGAGCGCTAGGGAAGCTACGTGTGTGAGGCAGCTGCTGGGCGCCCAGGGAGTCAGCCTCCGGGTGTGCGGGGCTGCAGACCCCAGCCAGGGGCCCTGGGAGCCTGGTGCACTCCGTGCGGCGCTGAGTCTGGGCGGCCAAGCAACCTCTGGATTAGCCCTGCACTAGCACTTCCCTTCCCTCGCACAGAGCTCTTCCTGCTGGAGCCCTTGGCAGTGTGCAAGCCACCGGCCCCTAAGCCCTCCCCAAGGACGCCTGGAGCCTAGGTGCAAAGGCAAGGCAGGAGCGGAGCTGAGGCCAGGAAGGCGCCAGTGGCTTCTCCCAGCCTCGCGCAGCCTGCTCCTTCCTGGGCAGGAAGCCTAGCACCGAGGCAAGTCTGGGCAAGGCTCGCCCAGGGCAGAGCAGCCTCGCGCCAGCAATTCTGCCAGAACGGGCTTCTGAGCAGAGCTGGAGCTCTGCCGTCCTGGAGGCGCACTCGGCTCCAGCCAAGTAGGGATTGAGCCAAACGAGGCTGGCCTACCTCTTCTTCCCTCGAGGAGGCTCGCCTCCCCGCCAGCTTTTCACTCGGCTTCCAGGTGGGGGCGCTCTGCGCCTCCTGCAGGTCTTGGCTCAGGGGCTGCTTGCCCTGAGCTGGGGCTGTGCGCGGGAGGCCAGGCACGCAGGGGCAGGCCCCAACCAGCTGCACACGTCTCTGCTCGGGAGGAGAACGCTAGGGAAGTTATATGTGTGAGGCAGCTGCTGGGCACCCAGGGAGTCAGCCTCCGAGTGTGCGGGGCTGCAGACCCCAGCCAGGGGCCCTGGGAGCCTGGTGCACTCTGTGAGGCGCTGAGCCTGGGCGGCCAAGCAACCGCTGGAGGAGCCCTGCACTGGCCCTTCCCTTCCCTCGCACAGAGCTCTTCCTGCTGGAGCCCTTGGCAGTGTGCAAGCCACCGGCCCCTAAGCCCTCCCCAAGGACGCCTGGGGCCTAGGTGCAAAGGCAAGGCAGGAGCGAAGCTGAGGCCAGGAAGGCGCCAGTGGCATCTCCCAGCCTCGCGCAGCCTGGTCCTTCCTGGGCAGGAAGCCTAGCAGCGAGGCAAGTCTGGGCAAGGCTCGCCCAGGGCAGAGCAGCTTCACGCCAGCAACTATGCCAGATCAGGCCTCTGAGCAGAGCTGGAGCTCTGCCGTCCTGGAGGCGTACTCGGCTCCAGCCAAGTAGGGCTTGAGCCAAACGAGGCTGGGCTGCCTCTTCTTCCCTCGAGGAGGCTCGCCTCCCCGCCAGCTGTTCACTCGGCTTCCAGGTGGGGGCGCTCTGCGCCTCCTGCAGGTCTTGGCTCAGGGGCTGCTTGCCCTGAGCGGGGGCTGTGCGCAGGAGCCCAGGCACGCAGGGGCAGGCCCCAACCAGCTGCACACGTCTCTGCTGGGGAGGAGAGCCCTAGGGAAGCTACGTGTGTGAGGCAGCTGCTGGGCGCCCAGGGAGTCAGCCTCCGGGTGTGCGGGGCTGCAGACCCCAGCCAGGGGCCCAGGGAGCCTGGTGCACTCCGTGCGGCGCTGAGTCTCGGCGGCCAAGCAACCTCTGGATTAGCCCTGCACTGGCCTTTCCCTTCCCTCGCACAGAGCTCTTCCTGCTGGAGCCCTTGGCAGTGTGCAAGCCACCGGCCCCTAAGCCTTCCCTGAGGACGACTGGGGCCTAGGTGCAAAGGCAAGGCAGGAGCGGAGCTGAGGCCAGGAAGGCGCCAGTGGCGTCTCCCAGCCTCGCTCAGCTGCTCCTTCCTGGGCAGGAAGCCTAGCAGCGAGGCAAGTCTGGGCAAGGCTCGCCCAGGGCAGAGCAGCTTCGCGCCAACAACTCTGCCAGAACGGGCCTCTGAGCAGAGCTGGAGCTCTGCCGTCCTGGAGGCGCACTCGGCTCCATCCAAGTAGGGCTTGAGCCAAACGAGGCTGGGCTGCCTCTTCTTCCCTCGAGGAGGCTCGCCCCCCCGCCAGCTGTTCACTCGGCTTCCAGGTGGGGGCGCTCTGCGCCTCCTGCAGGTCTTGGCTCAGGGGCTGCTTGCCCTGAGCTGGGGCTGTGCGCAGGAGCCCAGGCACGTAGGGGCAGGCCCCAACCAGCTGCACACGTCTCTGCTGGGGAGGAGAGCGCTAGGGAAGCTACGTGTGTGAGGCAGCTGCTGGGCGCCCAGGGAGTCAGCCTCCGGGTGTGCGGGGCTGCAGACCCCAGCCAGGGGCCCTGGGAGCCTGGTGCACTCCCTGGGGCGCTGAGTCTGGGCGGCCAAGCAACCTCTGGAGGAGCCCTGCACTAGCCCTTCCCTTCCCTCGCACAGAGCTCTTCCTGCTGGAGCCCTTGGCAGTGTGCAAGCCACCGGCCCCTAAGCCCTCCCCAAGGACGCCTGGGGCCTAGGTGCAAAGGCAAGGCAGGAGCGGAGCTGAGGCCAGGAAGGCGCCAGTGGCGTCTCCCAGCCTCGCGCAGCCTGCTCCTTCCTGGGCAGGAAGCCTAGCAGCGAGGCAAGTCTGGGCAAGGCTCGCCCAGGGCAGAGCAGCCTCGCGCTAGCAACTCTGCCAGATCGGGCCTCTGAGCAGAGCTGGAGCTCTGTCGTCCTGGAGGCGCACTCGGCTCCAGCCAAGTAGGGCTTGAGCCAAACGAGGCTGGGCTGCCTCTTCTTCCCTCGAGGAGGCTCGCCTCCCCGCCAGCTGTTCCCTCGGCTTCCAGGTGGGGGCGCTCTGTGCCTCCTGCAGGTCTGGGCTCAGGGGCTGCTTGCCCTGAGCTGGGGCTGTGCGCAGGAGCCCAGGCACGCAGGGGCAGGTCCCAACCAGCTGCACACGTCTCTGCTGGGGAGGAGAGCGCTAGGGAAGCTACGTGTGTGAGGCAGCTGCTGGGCGCCCAGGGAGTCAGCCTCCGGGTGTGCGGGGCTGCAGACCCCAGCCAGGGGCCCTGGGAGCCTGGTGCACTCCGTGCGGTGCTGAGCCTGGGCGGCCAAGCAACCGCTGGAGGAGCCCTGCACTGGCCCTTCCCTTCCCTCGCACAGAGCTCTTCCTGCTGGAGCCCTTGGCAGTGTGCAAGCCACCGGCCCTAAAGCCCTCCCCAAGGACGCCTGGGGCCTAGGTGCAAAGGCAAGGCAGGAGCGGAGCTGAGGCCAGGAAGGCGCCAGTGGCGTCTCCCAGCCTCGCGCAGCTGCTTCTTCCTGGGCAGGAAGCCTAGCAGCGAGGCAAGTCTGGGCAAGGCTCGCCCAGGGCAGAGCAGCCTCGCGCCAACAACTCTGCCAGAACGGGCCTCTGAGCAGAGCTGGAGCTCTGCCGTCCTGGAGGAGCACTCGGCTCCAGCCAAGTAGGGCTTGAGCCAAACGAGGCTGGGCTGCCTCTCCTTCCCTCGAGGAGGCTCGCCTCCCCGCCAGCTGTTCACTCGGCTTCCAGGTGGGGGCGCTCTGCGCCTCCTGCAGGTCTTGGCTCAGGGGCTGCTTGCCCTGAGCTGGGGCTGTGGGCGGGAGCCCAGGCACGCTGGGGCAGGCACCAACCAGCTGCACACGTCTCTGCTGGGGAGGAGAGCGCTAGGGAAGCTACGTGTGTGAGGCAGCTGCTGGGCGCCCAGGGAGTCAGCCTTCGGGTGTGCGGGGCTGCAGACCCCAGCCAGGGGCCCTGGGAGCCTGGTGCACTCCGTGCCGAGCTAAGTCTGGGCGGCCAAGCAACCGCTGGAGGAGCCCTGCACTGGCCCTTCCCTTCCCTCGCACAGAGCTCTTCCTGCTGGAGCCCTTGGCAGTGTGCAAGCCACCGCCCCTAAGCCCTCCCCAAGGACGCCTGGGGCCTAGGTGCAAAGGCAAGGCAGGAGCAGAGCTGAGGCCAGGAAGGTGCCAGTGGCGTCTCACAGCCTCGCGCAGCCTGCTCCTTCCTGGGCAGGAAGCCTAGCAGCGAGGCAAGTCTGGGCATGGCTCGCCCAGGGCATAGCAGCCTTGCGCCAGCAACTCTGCCAGTTCGGGCCTCTGAGCAGAGCTGGAGCTCTGCCGTCCTGAAGGCGCACTCGGCTCCAGCCAAGTAGGGCTTGAGCCAAACGAGGCTGGGCTGCCTCTTCTTCCCTCGAGGAGGCTCGCCTCCCCGCCAGCTGTTCACTCAGCTTCCAGGTGGGGGCGCTCTTCGACTCCTGCAGGTCTTGGCTCAGGGGCTGCTTGCCCTGAGCTGGGGCTGTGCGCGGGAGCCCAGGCACGCAGGGGCAGGCCCTAACCAGCTGCACACGTCTCTGCTGGGGAGGAGAGCGCTAGGGAAGCTACGTGTGTGAGGCAGCTGCTGGCGCCCAGGGAGTCAGCCTCCGGGTGTGCGGGGCTGCAGACCCCAGCCAGGGTCCCTGGGAGCCCGGTGCACTCCGTGCCGAGCTAAGTCTGGGTGGCCAAGCAACCGGTGGAGGAGCCCTGCACTAGCCCTTCCCTTCCCTCGCACAGAGCTCTTCCTGCTGTAGCCCTTGGCAGTGTGCAAGCCACCGGCCCCTAAGCCCTCCCCAAGGACGCCTGGGGCTTAGGTGCAAAGGCAAGGCAGGAGCGGAACTGAGGCCAGGAAGGCGCCAGTGGGGTATCCCAGCCTCGCGCAGCCTGCTCCTTCCTGGGCAGGAAGCCTAGCAGCGAGGCAAGTCTGGGCAAGGCTCGCCCAGGGCAGAGCAGCTTCACGAGAGCAACTATGCCAGATCAGGCCTCTGAGCAGAGCTGGAGCTCTGCCGTCCTGGAGGCGCACTCGGCTCCATCCAAATAGGGCTTGAGCCAAACGAAGCTGGGCTGCCTCTTCTTCCCTCGAGGAGGCTCGCCTCCCCGCCAGCTGTTCACTCGGCTTCCAGGTGGGGGCGCTCTGCGCCTCCTGCAGGTCTTGGCTCAGGGGCTGCTTGCCCTGAGCTGGGGCTGTGCGCAGGAGCCCAGGCACGCAGGGGCAGGCCCCAACCAGCTGCACACGTCTCTGCTGGGGAGGAGAGCGCTAGGGAAGCTACGTGTGTGAGGCAGCTGCTGGGCGCCCAGGGAGTCAGCCTCCGGGTGTGCGGGGCTGCAGACCCCAGCCAGGGGCCCTGGGAGCCTGGTGCACTCCGTGCGGCGCTGAGTCTGGGCGGCCAAGCAACCTCTGGAGGAGCCCTGCACTAGCCCTTCCCTTCCCTCGCACAGAGCTCTTCCTGCTGGAGCCCTTGGCAGTGTGCAAGCCACCGGCCCCTAAGCCCTCCCCAAGGACGCCTGGGGCCTAGGTGCAAAGGCAAGGCAGGAGCGGAGCTGAGGCCAGGAAGGCGCCAGTGGCGTCTCCCAGCCTCGCGCAACCTGCTCCTTCCTGGGCAGGAAGCCTAGCAGCGAGGCAAGTCTGGGCAAGGCTCGCCCAGGGCAGAGCAGCCTCGCGCCAGCAACTCTGCCAGATCGGGCCTCTGAGCAAGGCTGGAGCTCTGTCGTCCTGGAGGCGCACTCGGCTCCAGCCAAGTAGGGCTTGAGCCAAACGAGGCTGGGCTGCCTCTTCTTCCCTCGAGGAGGCTCGCCTCCCCGCCAGCTGTTCCCTCGGCTTCCAGGTGGGGGCGCTCTGTGCCTCCTGCAGGTCTGGGCTCAGGGGCTGCTTGCCCTGAGCTGGGGCTGTGCGCAGGAGCCCAGGCACGCAGGGGCAGGTCCCAACCAGCTGCACACGTCTCTGCTGGGGAGGAGAGCGCTAGGGAAGCTACGTGTGTGAGGCAGCTGCTGGGCGCCCAGGGAGTCAGCCTCCGGGTGTGCGGGGCTGCAGACCCCAGCCAGGGGCCCTGGGAGCCTGGTGCACTCCGTGCGGCGCTGAGCCTGGGCGGCCAAGCAACCGCTGGAGGAGCCCTGCACTGGCCCTTCCCTTCCCTCGCACAGAGCTCTTCCTGCTGGAGCCCTTGGCAGTGTGCAAGCCACCGGCCCTAAAGCCCTCGCCAAGGACGCCTGGGGCCTAGGTGCAAAGGCAAGGCAGGAGCGGAGCTGAGGCCAGGAAGGCGCCAGTGGCGTCTCCCAGCCTCGCGCAGCTGCTCCTTCCTGGGCAGGAAGCCTAGCAGCGAGGCAAGTCTGGGCAAGGCTCGCCCAGGGCAGAGCAGCCTCGCGCCAGCAATTCTGCCAGAACGGGCTTCGGAGCAGAGCTGGAGCTCTGCCGTCCTGGAGGCGCACTCGGCTCCAGCCAAGTAGGGATTGAGCCAAACGAGGCTCGCCTACCTCTTCTTCCCTCGAGGAGGCTCGCCTCCCCGCCAGCTGTTCACTCGGCTTCCAGGTGGGGGCGCTCTGCGCCTCCTGCAGGTCTTGGCTCAGGGGCTGCTTGCCCTGAGCTGGGGCTGTGCGCGGGAGCCCAGGCACGCAGGGGCAGGCCCCAACCAGCTGCACACGTCTCTGCTGGGGAGGAGAGCGCTAGGGAAGTTATGTGTGTGAGGCAGCTGCTGGGCGCCCAGGGAGTCAGCCTCCGGGTGTGCGGGGCTGCAGACCCCAGCCAGGGGCCCTGGGAGCCTGGTGCACTCCGTGCGGCGCTGAGCCTGGGCGGACAAGCAACCGCTGGAGGAGCCCTGCACAGGCCCTTCCCTTCCCTCGCACAGAGCTCTTCCTGCTGGAGCCCTTGGCAGTGTGCAAGCCACCGGCCCCTAAGCCCTCCCCAAGGACGCCTGGGACCTAGGTGCAAAGGCAAGGCAGGAGCAGAGCTGAGGCCAGGAAGGTGCCAGTGGCGTCTCACAGCCTCGCGCAGCCTGCTCCTTCCTGGGCAGGAAGCCTAGCAGCGAGGCAAGTCTGGGCATGGCTCGCCCAGGGCATAGCAGCCTTGCGCCCGCAACTCTGCCAGATCGGGCCTCTGAGCAGAGCTGGAGCTCTGCCGTCCTGAAGGCGCACTCGGCTCCAGCCAAGTAGGGCTTGAGCCAAACGAGGCTGGGCTGCCTCTTCTTCCCTCGAGGAGGCTCGCCTCCCCGCCAGCTGTTCACTCAGCTTCCAGGTGGGGGCGCTCTTCGACTCCTGCAGGTCTTGGCTCAGGGGCTGCTTGCCCTGAGCTGGGGCTGTGGGCGGGAGCCCAGGCATGCAGGGGCAGGCCCCAACCAGCTGCACACGTCTCTGCTGGGGAGGAGAGCGCTAGGGAAGCTACGTGTGTGAGGCAGCTGCTGGGCGCCCAGGGAGTCAGCCTCCGGGTGTGCGGGGCTGCAGACCACAGCCAGGGGCCCTGGGAGCCTGGTGCACTCCGTGCCGAGCTAACTCTGGGCGGCCAAGCAACCGCTGGAGGAGCCCTGCACTGGCCCTTCCCTTCCCTCGCACAGAGCTCTTCCTGCTGGAGCCCTTGGCAGTGTGCAAGCCACCGCCCCTAAGCCCTCCCCAAGGACGCCTGGGGCCTAGGTGCAAAGGCAAGGCAGGAGCGGAGCTGAGGCCAGGAAGGCGCCAGTGGCGTCTCCCAGCCTCGCGCAGCCTGCTCCTTCCTGGGCAGGAAGCCTAGCAGCGAGGCAAGTCTGGGCAAGGCTCGCCCAGGGCAGAGCAGCCTCGCGCCAGTAATTCTGCCAGAACGGGCTTCGGAGCAGAGCTGGAGCTCTGCCGTCCTGGAGGCGCACTCGGCTCCAGCCAAGAAGGGATTGAGCCAAACGAGGCTGGCCTACCTCTTCTTCCCTCGAGGAGGCTCGCCTCCCCTACAGCTGTTCACTCGGCTTCCAGGTGGGGGCGCTCTGCGCCTCCTGCAGGTCTTGGCTCAGGGGCTGCTTGCCCTGAGCTGGGGCTGTGCGCGGGAGCCCAGGCACGCAGGGGCAGGCCCCAACCAGCTGCACACGTCTCTGCTGGGGAGGAGAGCGCTAGGGAAGCTACGTGTGTGAGGCAGCTGCTGGGCGCCCAGGGAGTCAGCCTCCGGGTGTGCGGGGCTGCAGACTCCAGCCAGGGGCCCTGGGAGCCTGGTGCACTCCGTGCGGCGCTGAGCCTGGGCGGCCAAGCAACCGCTGGAGGAGCCCTGCACTGGCCCTTCCCTTCCCTCGCACAGATCTCTTCCTGCTGGAGCCCTTGGCAGTGTGCAAGCCACCGGCCCTAAAGCCCTCCCCAAGGACGCCTGGGTCCTAGGTGCAAAGGCAAGGCAGGAGCAGAGCTGAGGCCAGGAAGGCGCCAGTGGCGTCTCCCAGCCTCGCGCAGCTGCTCCTTCCTGGGCAGGAAGACTAGCAGCGAGGCAAGTCTGGGAAGGCTCGCCCAGAGCAGAGCAGCCTCGCGCCAACAACTCTGCCAGAACGGGCCTCTGAGCAGAGCTTGGGCTCTGCCGTCCTGGAGGCGCACTCGGCTCCAGCCAAGTAGGGCTTGAGCCAAACGAGGCTGGGCTGCCTCTTCTTCCCTCGAGGAGGCTCGCCTCCCCGCCAGCTGTTCACTCGGCTTCCAGGTTGGGGCGCTCTGCGCCTCCTGCAGGTCTTGGCTCAGGGGCTGCTTGCCCTGAGCTGGGGCTGTGGGCGGGAGCCCAGGCATGCAGGGGCAGGCCCCAACCAGCTGCACACGTCTCTGCTGGGGAGGAGAGCGCTAGGGAAGCTACGTGCGTGAGGCAGCTGCTGGGCGCCCAGGGAGTCAGCCTCCGGGTGTGCGGGGCTGCAGACCCCAGCCAGGGGCCCTGGGAGCCTGGTGCACTCCGTGCCGAGCTAAGTCTGGGCGGCCAAGCAACCGCTGGAGGAGCCCTGCACTGGCCCTTCCCTTCCCTCGCACAGAGCTCTTCCTGCTGGAGCCCTTGGCAGTGTGCAAGCCACCGCCCCTAAGCCCTCCCCAAGGACGCCTGGGGCCTAGGTGCAAAGGCAAGGCAGGAGCGGAGCTGAGGCCAGGAAGGCGCCAGTGGCGTCTCCTAGCCTCGCGTAGCCTTTTCCTTCCTGGGCAGGAAGCCTAGCAGCGAGGCAAGTCTGGGCAAGGCTCGCCCAGGGCAGAGCAGCCTCGCGCCATCAACTCTGCCAGAACGGGCGTCTCTGCAGAGCTGGAGCTCTGCCGTCCTGGAGGCGCACTCGGCTCCAGCCAAGTAGCGCTTGAGCCAAACGAGGCTGGGCTGCCTCTTTTTCCCTCGAGGAGGCTCGCCTCCCCGCCAGCTGTTCACTCGGCTTCCAGGTGGGGGCGCTCTGCGCCTCCTGTAGGTCTTGGCTCAGGGGCTACTTGCTCTGAGCTGGGGCTGTGGGCGGGAGCCCAGGCACGCAGGGGCAGGCCCCAACCAGCTGCACACGTCTCTGCTGGGGAGGAGAGCGCTAGGGAAGCTACGTGTGTGAGGCAGCTTCTGGGCGCCCAGGGAGTCATCCCCAGGTGTGCGGGTCTGCAGACCCCAGCCAGGGGCCCTGGGAGCCTGGTGCACTCCGTGCGGCGCTGAGCCTGGGCGGCCAAGCAACCGCTGGAGGAGCCCTGCACTGGCCCTTCCCTTCCCTCGCACAGAGCTCTTCCTGCCGGAGCCCTTGGCAGTGTGCAAGCCACCGGCCCCTAAGCCCTCCCCAAGGACGCCTGGGGCCTAGGTGCAAAGGCAAGGCAGGAGCAGAGCTGAGGCCAGGAAGGCGCCAGTGGCGTCTCCCAGCCTCGCGCAGCCTGCTCCTTCCTGGGCAGGAAGCCTAGCAGCGAGGCAAGTCTGGGCAAGGCTCGCCCAGGGCAGAGCAGCCTCGCGACAGCAACTCTGCCAGATCGGGCCTCTGAGCAGAGCTGGAGCTCTGCCGTCCTGGAGGCGCACTCGGCTCCAGCCAAGTAGGGCTTGAGCCAAACGAGGCTGGGCTGCCTCTTCTTCCCTCGAGGAGGCTCGCCTCCCGCAAGCTGTTCACTCGGCTTCCAGGTGGGGGCGCTCTGCGCCTCCTGCAGGTCTTGGCTCAGGGGCTGCTTGCCCTGAGCTGGGGCTGTGGGCGGGAGCCCAGGCACGCAGGGGCAGGCCCCAACCAGCTGCACACGTCTCTGCTGGGGAGGAGAGCGCTAGGGAAGCTACGTGTGTGAGGCAGCTGCTGGGCGCCCAGGGAGTCAGCCTCCGGGTGTGCGGGGCTGCAGACCCCAGCCAGGGGCCCTGGGAGCCTGGTGCACTCCGTGCCGAGCTAAGTCTGGGCGGCCAAGCAACCGCTGGAGGAGCCCTGCACTGGCCCTTCCTTTCCCTCGCACAGAGCTCTTCCTGCTTGAGCCCTTGGCAGTGTGCAAGCCACCGGACCCTAAGCCCTCCCCAAGGACGCCTGGGGCCTAGGTGCAAAGGCAAGGCAGGAGCGGAGCTGAGGCCAGGAAGGCGCCAGTGGCGTCTCCCAGCCTCGCGCAGCCTGCTCCTACCTGGGCAGGAAGCCTAGCAGCGAGTCAAGTCTGGGCAAGGCTCGCCCAGGGCTTAGCATCTTCGCGCCAGCTTCTATGCCAGATCAGGCCTCTGAGCAGAGCTGGAGCTCTGCCGTCCTGGAGGCGCACTCGGCTCCAGCCAAGTAGGGCTTGAGCCAAACGAGGCTGGGCTGCCTCTTCTTCCCTCGAGGAGGCTCGCCTCCCCGCCAGCTGTTCACTCAGCTTCCAGGTGGGGGCGCTCTTCGACTCCTGCAGGTCTTGGCTCAGGGGCTGCTTGCCCTGAGCTGGGGCTGTGCGCGGGAGCCCAGGCACGCAGGGGCAGGCCCTAACCAGCTGCACACGTCTCTGCTGGGGAGGAGAGCGCTAGGGAAGCTACGTGTGTGAGGCAGCTGCTGGGCGCCCAGGGAGTCAGCCTCCGGGTGTGCGGGGCTGCAGACCCCAGCCAGGGTCCCTGGGAGCCCGGTGCACTCCGTGCCGAGCTAAGTCTGGGTGGCCAAGCAACCGGTGGAGGGGCCTGCACTAGCCCTTCCCTTCCCTCGCACAGAGCTCTTCCTGCTGTAGCCCTTGGCAGTTTGCAAGCCACCGGCCCCTAAGCCCTCCCCAAGGACGCCTGGGGCCTAGGTGCAAAGGCAAGGCAGGAGCGGAACTGAGGCCAGGAAGGCGCCAGTGGGGTATCCCAGCCTCGCGCAGCCTGCTCCTTCCTGGGCAGGAAGCCTAGCAGCGAGGCAAGTCTGGGCAAGGCTCGCCCAGGGCAGAGCAGCTTCACGAGAGCAACTATGCCAGATCAGGCCTCTGAGCAGAGCTGGAGCTCTGCCGTCCTGGAGGCGCACTCGGCTCCATCCAAGTAGGGCTTGAGCCAAACGAAGCTGGGCTGCCTCTTCTTCCCTCGAGGAGGCTCGCCTCCCCGCCAGCTGTTCACTCGGCTTCCAGGTGGGGGCGCTCTGCGCCTCCTGCAGGTCTTGGCTCAGGGGCTGCTTGCCCTGAGCTGGGGCTGTGCGCAGGAGCCCAGGCACGCAGGGGCAGGCCCCAACCAGCTGCACACGTCTCTGCTGGGGAGGAGAGCGCTAGGGAAGCTACGTGTGTGAGGCAGCTGCTGGGCGCCCAGGGAGTCAGCCTCCGGGTGTGCGGGGCTGCAGACCCCAGCCAGGGGCCCTGGGAGCCTGGTGCACTCCGTGGGGCGCTGAGCCTGGGCGGCCAAGCAACCGCTGGAGGAGCCCTGCACTGGCCCTTCCCTTCCCTCGCACAGAGCTCTTCCTGCTGGAGCCCTTGGCAGTGTGCAAGCCACCGGCCCCTAAGCCCTCCCCAAGGACGCCTGGGGCCTAGGTGCAAAGGCAAGGCAGGAGCGGAGCCGAGGCCAGGAAGGCGCCAGTGGCGTCTCCCAGCCTCGCGCAGCCTGCTCCTTCCTGGGCAGGAAGCCTAGCAGCGAGGCAAGTCTGGGCAAGGCTCGCCCAGGGCAGAGCAGCCTCGCGCCAGCAACTCTGCCAGAACGGGCCTCTGAGCAGAGCTGGAGCTCTGCCGTCCTGGAGGCGCACTCGGCTCCAGCCAAGTAGGGCTTGAGCCAAACGAGGCTGGGCTGCCTCTTCTTCCCTCGAGGAGGCTCGCCTCCCCGCCAGCTGTTCACTCGGCTTCCAGGTGGGGGCGCTCTGCGCCTCCTGCAGGTCTTGGCTCAGGGGCTGCTTGCCCTGAGCTGGGGCTGTGCGCGGGAGCCCAGGCACGCAGGGGCAGGCCCCAACCAGCTGCACACGTCTCTGCTGGGGAGGAGAGCGCTAGGGAAGCTACGTGTGTGAGGCAGCTGCTGGGCGCCCAGGGAGTCAGCCTCCGGGTGTGCGGGGCTGCAGACCCCAGCCAGGGGCCCTGGGAGCCTGGGGCACTCCGTGCGGCGCTGAGCCTGGGCGGCCAAGCAACCGCTGGAGGAGCCCTGCACTGGCCCTTCCCTTCCCTCGCACAGAGCTCTTCCTGCTGGAGCCCTTGGCACTGTGCAAGCCACCGGCCCTTAAGCCCTCCCCAAGGACGCCTGGGGCTTAGGTGCAAAGGCAAGGCAGGAGCGGAGCTGAGGCCAGGAAGGCGCCAGTGGCGTCTCCCAGCCTCGCGCAGCCTGCTCCTTCCTGGGCAGGAAGCCTAGCAGCGAGGCAAGTCTGGGCAAGGCTCGCCCAGGGCAGAGCAGCCTCGCGCCAGCAACTCTGCCAGAACGGGCCTCTGAGCAGAGCTGGAGCTCTGCCGTCCTGGAGGCGCACTCGGCTCCAGCCAAGTAGGGCTTGAGCCAAACGAGGCTGGGCTGCCTCTTCTTCCCTCGAGGAGGCTCGCCTCCCCGCCAGCTGTTCACTCGGCTTCCAGGTGGGGGCGCTCTGCGCCTCCTGCAGGTCTTGGCTCAGGGGCTGCTTGCCCTGAGCTGGGGTTGTGCGAGGGAGCCCAGGAACGCAGGGGCAGGCCCCAGCCAGCTGCACACGTCTCTGCTGGGGAGGAGAGCGCTAGGGAAGCTACGTGTGTGAGGCAGCTGCTGGGCGCCCAGGGAGTCAGCCTCCGGGGGTGTGGGGCTGCAGACCCCAGCCAGGGGCCCTGGGAGCCTGGTGCACTCCGTGCGGCGCTGAGCCTGGGCGGCCAAGCAACCGCTGGAGGAGCCCTGCACTGGCCCTTCCCTTCCCTCGCACAGAGCTCTTCCTGCTGGAGCCCTTGGCAGTGTGCAAGCCACCGGCCCCTAAGCCCTCCCCAAGGACGCCTGGGGCCTAGGTGCAAAGGCAAGGCAGGAGCGGAGCTGAGACCAGGAAGGCGCCAGTGGCGTCTCCCAGCCTCGCGCAGCCTGCTCCTTCCTGGGCAAGAAGCCTAGCAGCGAGGCAAGTCTGGGCAAGGCTCGCCCAGGGCAGAGCAGCCTCGCGCCAGCAACTCTGCCAGAACGGGCCTCTGAGCAGAGCTGGAGCTCTGCCGTCCTGGAGGCGCACTCGGATCCAGCCAAGTAGGGCTTGAGCCAAACGAGGCTGGGCTGCCTCTTCTTCCCTCGAGGAGGCTCGCCTCCCCGCCAGCTGTTCACTCGGCTTCCAGGTGGGGGCGCTCTGCGCCTCCTGCAGGTCTTGGCTCAGGGGATGATTGCCCTGAGCTGGGGCTGTGCGCGGAAGCCCAGGCACGCAGGGGCAGGCCCCAACCAGCTGCACACGTCTCTGCTGGGGAGGAGAGCGCTAGGGAAGCTACGTGTGTGAGGCAGCTGCTGGGCGACCAGGGAGTCAGCCTCCGGGTGTGCGGGGCTGCAGACCTCAGCCAGGGGCCCTGGGAGCCTGGTGCACTCCGTGCGGCGCTGAGCCTGGGCGGCCAAGCAACCGCTGGAGGAGCCCTGCACTGGCCCTTCCCTTCCCTCGCACAGAGCTCTTCCTGCTGGAGCCCTTGGCACTGTGCAAGCCACCGGCCCCTAAGCCATCCCCAAGGACGCCTGGGGCCTAGGTGCAAAGGCAAGGCAGGAGCGGAGCTGAGGCCAGGAAGGCGCCAGTGGCGTCTCCCAGCCTCGCGCAGCCTGCTCCTTCCTAGGCCGGAAGCCTAGCAGCGAGGCAAGTCTGGGCAAGGCTCGCCCAGGGCAGAGCAGCCTCGCGCCAGCACTCCTCCAGAACCGGCCTCTGAGCAGAGCTGGAGCTCTGCCGTCCTGGAGGCGCACTCGGCTCCAGCCAAGTAGGGATTGAGCCAAACGAGGCTCGCCTACCTCTTCTTCCCTCGAGGAGGCTCGCCTCCCCGCCAGCTGTTCACTCGGCTTCCAGGTGGGGGCGCTCTGCGCCTCCTGCAGGTCTTGGCTCAGGGGCTGCTTGCCCTGAGCTGCGGCTGTGCGCGGGAGCCCAGGCACGCAGGGGCAGGCCCCAACCAGCTGCACACGTCTCTGCTGGGGAGGAGAGCGCTAGGGAAGTTACGTGTGTGAGGCAGCTGCTGGGCGCCCAGGGAGTCAGCCTCCGGGTGTGCGGGGCTGCAGACCCCAGCCAGGGGCCCTGGGAGCCTGGTGCACTCCGTGAGGCGCTGAGCCTGGGCGGCCAAGCAACCGCTGGAGGAGCCCTGCACAGGCCCTTCCCTTCGCTCGCACAGAGCTCTTCCTGCTGGAGCCCTTGGCAGTGTGCAAGCCACCGGCCCCTAAGCCCTCCCCAAGGACGCCTGGGGCCTAGGTGCAAAGGCAAGGCAGGAGCAGAGCTGAGGCCAGGAAGGTGCCAGTGGCGTCTCACAGCCTCGCGCAGCCTGCTCCTTCCTGGGCAGGAAGCCTAGCAGCGAGGCAAGTCTGGGCATGGCTCGCCCAGGGCATAGCAGCCTTGCGCCAGCAACTCTGCCAGTTCGGGCCTCTGAGCAGAGCTGGAGCTCTGCCGTCCTGAAGGCGCACTCGGCTCCAGCCAAGTAGGGCTTGAGCCAAACGAGGCTGGGCTGCCTCTTCTTCCCTCGAGGAGGCTCGCCTCCCCGCCAGCTGTTCACTCAGCTTCCAGGTGGGGGCGCTCTTCGACTCCTGCAGGTCTTGGCTCAGGGGCTGCTTGCCCTGACCTGGGGCTGTGCGCGGGATCCCAGGCACGCAGGGGCAGGCCCTAAGCAGCTGCACACGTCTCTGCTGGGGAGGAGAGCGCTAGGGAAGCTACGTGTGTGAGGCAGCTTCTGGGCGCCCAGGGAGTCAGCCTGCGGGTGTGCGGGGCTGCAGACCCCAGCCAGGGTCCCTGGGAGCCCGGTGCATTCCGTGCCGAGCTAAGTCTGGGTGGCCAAGCAACCGGTGGAGGAGCCCTGCACTAGCCCTTCCCTTCCCTCGCACAGAGCTCTTCCTGCTGTAGCCCTTGGCAGTGTGCAAGCCACCGGCCCCTAAGCCCTCCCCAAGGACGCCTGGGTCGTAGGTGCAAAGGCAAGGCAGGAGCGGAACTGAGGCCAGGAAGGCGCCAGTGGGGTATCCCAGCCTCGCGCAGCCTGCTCCTTCCTGGGCAGGAAGCCTAGCAGCGAGGCAAGTCTGGGCAAGGCTCGCCCAGGGCAGAGCAGCTTCAAGAGAGCAACTATGCCAGATCAGGCCTCTGAGCAGAGCTGGAGCTCTGCCGTCCTGGAGACGCACTCGGCTCCATCCAAGTAGGGCTTGAGCCAAACGAAGCTGGGCTGCCTCTTCTTCCCTCGAGGAGGCTCGCCTCCCCGCCAGCTGTTCACTCGGCTTCCAGGTGGGGGCGCTCTGCGCCTCCTGCAGGTCTTGGCTCAGGGGCTGCTTGCCCTGAGCTGGGGCTGTGCGCAGGAGCCCAGGCACGCAGGGGCAGGCCCCAACCAGCTGCACACGTCTCTGCTGGGGAGGAGAGCGCTAGGGAAGCTACGTGTGTGAGGCAGCTGCTGGGCGCCCAGGGAGTCAGCCTCCGGGTGTGCGGGGCTGCAGACCCCAGCCAGGGGCCCTGGGAGCCTGGTGCACTCCGTGCGGCGCTGAGTCTGGGCGGCCAAGCAACCTCTGGAGGAGCCCTGCACTAGCCCTTCCCTTCCCTCGCACAGAGCTCTTCCTGCTGGAGCCCTTGGCAGTGTGCAAGCCACCGGCCCCTGAGCCCTCCCCAAGGACGCCTGGGGCCTAGGTGCAAAGGCAAGGCAGGAGCGGAGCTGAGGCCAGGAAGGCGCCAGTGGCGTCTCCCAGCCTCGCGCAACCTGCTCCTTCCTGGGCAGGAAGCCTAGCAGCGAGGCAAGTCTGGGCAAGGCTCGCCCAGGGCAGAGCAGCCTCGCGCTAGCAACTCTGCCAGATCGGGCCTCTGAGCAAGGCTGGAGCTCTGTCGTCCTGGAGGCGCACTCGGCTCCAGCCAAGTAGGGCTTGAGCCAAACGAGGCTGGGCTGCCTCTTCTTCCCTCGAGGAGGCTCGCCTCCCCGCCAGCTGTTCCCTCGGCTTCCAGGTGGGGGCGCTCTGTGCCTCCTGCAGGTCTGGGCTCAGGGGCTGCTTGCCCTGAGCTGGGGCTGTGCGCAGGAGCCCAGGCACGCAGGGGAGGTCCCAACCAGCTGCACACGTCTCTGCTGGGGAGGAGAGCGCTAGGGAAGCTACGTGTGTGAGGCAGCTGCTGGGCGCCCAGGGAGTCAGCCTCCGGGTGTGCGGGGCTGCAGACCCCAGCCAGGGGCCCTGGGAGCCTGGTGCACTCCATGCGGCGCTGAGCCTGGCGGCCAAGCAACCGCTGGAGGAGCCCTGCACTGGCCCTTCCCTTCCCTCGCACAGAGCTCTTCCTGCTGGAGCCCTTGGCAGTGTGCAAGCCACCGGCCCTAAAGCCCTCGCCAAGGACGCCTGGGGCCTAGGTGCAAAGGCAAGGCAGGAGCGGAGCTGAGGCCAGGAAGGCGCCAGTGGCGTCTCCCAGCCTCGCGCAGCTGCTCCTTCCTGGGCAGGAAGCCTAGCAGCGAGGCAAGTCTGGGCAAGGCTCGCCCAGGGCAGAACAGCCTCGCGCCAACAACTCTGCCAGAACGGGCCTCTGAGCAGAGCAGGAGCTCTGCCGTCCTGGAGGCGCACTCGGCTCCAGCCAAGTAGGGCTTGAGCCAAACGAGGCTGGGCTGCCTCTTCTTCCCTCGAGGAGGCTCGCCTCCCCGCCAGCTGTTCACTCGGCTTCCAGGTGGGGGCGCTCTGCGCCTCCTGCAGGTCTTGGCTCAGGGGCTGCTTTCCCTGAGCTGGGGCTGTGGGCGGGAGCCCAGGCACGCAGGGGCAGGCCCCAACCAGCTGCACACGTCTCTGCTGGGGAGGAGAGCGCTAGGGAAGCTACGTGTGTGAGGCAGCTGCTGGGCGCCCAGGGAGTCAGCCTCCGGGTGTGCGGGGCTGCAGACCCCAGCCAGGGGCCCTGGGAGCCTGGTGCACTCCGTGCCGAGCTAACTCTGGGCGGCCAAGCAACCGCTGGAGGAGCCCTGCACTGGCCCTTCCCTTCCCTCGCACAGAGCTCTTCCTGCTGGAGCCCTTGGCAGTGTGCAAGCCACCGCCCCTAAGCCCTCCCCAAGGACGCCTGGGGCCTAGGTGCAAAGGCAAGGCAGGAGCGGAGCTGAGGCCAGGAAGGCGCCAGTGGCGTCTCCCAGCCTCGCGCAGCCTGCTCCTTCCTGGGCAGGAAGCCTAGCAGCGAGGCAAGTCTGGGCAAGGCTCGCCCAGGGCAGAGCAGCCTCGCGCCAGCAATTCTGCCAGAACGGGCTTCGGAGCAGAGCTGGAGCTCTGCCGTCCTGGAGGCGCACTCGGCTCCAGCCAAGAAGGGATTGAGCCAAACGAGGCTGGCCTACCTCTTCTTCCCTCGAGGAGGCTCGCCTCCCCTACAGCTGTTCACTCGGCTTCCAGGTGGGGGCGCTCTGCGCCTCCTGCAGGTCTTGGCTCAGGGGCTGCTTGCCCTGAGCTGGGGCTGTGCGCGGGAGCCCAGGCACGCAGGGGCAGGCCCCAACCAGCTGCACACGTCTCTGCTGGGGAGGAGAGCGCTAGGGAAGCTACGTGTGTGAGGCAGCTGCTGGGCGCCCAGGGAGTCAGCCTCCGGGTGTGCGGGGCTGCAGACTCCAGCCAGGGGCCCTGGGAGCCTGGTGCACTCCGTGCGGCGCTGAGCCTGGGCGGCCAAGCAACCGCTGGAGGAGCCCTGCACTGGCCCTTCCCTTCCCTCGCACAGAGCTCTTCCTGCTGGAGCCCTTGGCAGTGTGCAAGCCACCGGCCCTAAAGCCCTCCCCAAGGACGCCTGGGTCCTAGGTGCAAAGGCAAGGCAGGAGCAGAGCTGAGGCCAGGAAGGCGCCAGTGGCGTCTCCCAGCCTCGCGCAGCTGCTCCTTCCTGGGCAGGAAGACTAGCAGCGAGGCAAGTCTGGGAAGGCTCGCCCAGAGCAGAGCAGCCTCGCGCCAACAACTCTGCCAGAACGGGCCTCTGAGCAGAGCTTGGGCTCTGCCGTCCTGGAGGCGCACTCGGCTCCAGCCAAGTAGGGCTTGAGCCAAACGAGGCTGGGCTGCCTCTTCTTCCCTCGAGGAGGCTCGCCTCCCCGCCAGCTGTTCACTCGGCTTCCAGGTTGGGGCGCTCTGCGCCTCCTGCAGGTCTTGGCTCAGGGGCTGCTTGCCCTGAGCTGGGGCTGTGGGCGGGAGCCCAGGCATGCAGGGGCAGGCCCCAACCAGCTGCACACGTCTCTGCTGGGGAGGAGAGCGCTAGGGAAGCTACGTGTGTGAGGCAGCTGCTGGGCGCCCAGGGAGTCAGCCTCCGGGTGTGCGGGGCTGCAGACCCCAGCCAGGGGCCCTGGGAGCCTGGTGCACTCCGTGCCGAGCTAACTCTGGGCGGCCAAGCAACCGCTGGAGGAGCCCTGCACTGGCCCTTCCCTTCCCTCGCACAGAGCTCTTCCTGCTGGAGCCCTTGGCAGTGTGCAAGCCACCGCCCCTAAGCCCTCCCCAAGGACGCCTGGGGCCTAGGTGCAAAGGCAAGGCAGGAGCGGAGCTGAGGCCAGGAAGGCGCCAGTGGCGTCTCCCAGCCTCGCGCAGCCTGCTCCTTCCTGGGCAGGAAGCCTAGCAGCGAGGCAAGTCTGGGCAAGGCTCGCCCAGGGCAGAGCAGCCTCGCGCCAGCAATTCTGCCAGAACGGGCTTCGGAGCAGAGCTGGAGCTCTGCCGTCCTGGAGGCGCACTCGGCTCCAGCCAAGAAGGGATTGAGCCAAACGAGGCTGGCCTACCTCTTCTTCCCTCGAGGAGGCTCGCCTCCCCTACAGCTGTTCACTCGGCTTCCAGGTGGGGGCGCTCTGCGCCTCCTGCAGGTCTTGGCTCAGGGGCTGCTTGCCCTGAGCTGGGGCTGTGCGCGGGAGCCCAGGCACGCAGGGGCAGGCCCCAACCAGCTGCACACGTCTCTGCTGGGGAGGAGAGCGCTAGGGAAGCTACGTGTGTGAGGCAGCTGCTGGGCGCCCAGGGAGTCAGCCTCCGGGTGTGCGGGGCTGCAGACTCCAGCCAGGGGCCCTGGGAGCCTGGTGCACTCCGTGCGGCGCTGAGCCTGGGCGGCCAAGCAACCGCTGGAGGAGCCCTGCACTGGCCCTTCCCTTCCCTCGCACAGAGCTCTTCCTGCTGGAGCCCTTGGCAGTGTGCAAGCCACCGGCCCTAAAGCCCTCCCCAAGGACGCCTGGGTCGTAGGTGCAAAGGCAAGGCAGGAGCAGAGCTGAGGCCAGGAAGGCGCCAGTGGCGTCTCCCAGCCTCGCGCAGCTGCTCCTTCCTGGGCAGGAAGACTAGCAGCGAGGCAAGTCTGGGAAGGCTCGCCCAGAGCAGAGCAGCCTCGCGCCAACAACTCTGCCAGAACGGGCCTCTGAGCAGAGCTTGGGCTCTGCCGTCCTGGAGGCGCACTCGGCTCCAGCCAAGTAGGGCTTGAGCCAAACGAGGCTGGGCTGCCTCTTCTTCCCTCGAGGAGGCTCGCCTCCCCGCCAGCTGTTCACTCGGCTTCCAGGTTGGGGCGCTCTGCGCCTCCTGCAGGTCTTGGCTCAGGGGCTGCTTGCCCTGAGCTGGGGCTGTGGGCGGGAGCCCAGGCATGCAGGGGCAGGCCCCAACCAGCTGCACACGTCTCTGCTGGGGAGGAGAGCGCTAGGGAAGCTACGTGCGTGAGGCAGCTGCTGGGCGCCCAGGGAGTCAGCCTCCGGGTGTGCGGGGCTGCAGACCCCAGCCAGGGGCCCTGGGAGCCTGGTGCACTCCGTGCCGAGCTAAGTCTGGGCGGCCAAGCAACCGCTGGAGGAGCCCTGCACTGGCCCTTCCCTTCCCTCGCACAGAGCTCTTCCTGCTGGAGCCCTTGGCAGTGTGCAAGCCACCGCCCCTAAGCCCTCCCCAAGGACGCCTGGGGCCTAGGTGCAAAGGCAAGGCAGGAGCGGAGCTGAGGCCAGGAAGGCGCCAGTGGCGTCTCCCAGCCTCGCGTAGCCTTTTCCTTCCTGGGCAGGAAGCCTAGCAGCGAGGCAAGTCTGGGCAAGGCTCGCCCAGGGCAGAGCAGCCTCGCGCCATCAACTCTGCCAGAACGGGCGTCTCTGCAGAGCTGGAGCTCTGCCGTCCTGGAGGCGCACTCGGCTCCAGCCAAGTAGCGCTTGAGCCAAACGAGGCTGGGCTGCCTCTTTTTCCCTCGAGGAGGCTCGCCTCCCCGCCAGCTGTTCACTCGGCTTCCAGGTGGGGGCGCTCTGCGCCTCCTGTAGGTCTTGGCTCAGGGGCTACTTGCTCTGAGCTGGGGCTGTGGGCGGGAGCCCAGGCACGCAGGGGCAGGCCCCAACCAGCTGCACACGTCTCTGCTGGGGAGGAGAGCGCTAGGGAAGCTACGTGTGTGAGGCAGCTGCTGGGCGCCCAGGGAGTCATCCCCAGGTGTGCGGGTCTGCAGACCCCAGCCAGGGGCCCTGGGAGCCTGGTGCACTCCGTGCGGCGCTGAGCCTGGGCGGCCAAGCAACCGCTGGAGGAGCCCTGCACTGGCCCTTCCCTTCCCTCGCACAGAGCTCTTCCTGCCGGAGCCCTTGGCAGTGTGCAAGCCACCGGCCCCTAAGCCCTCCCCAAGGACGCCTGGGGCCTAGGTGCAAAGGCAAGGCAGGAGCAGAGCTGAGGCCAGGAAGGCGCCAGTGGCGTCTCCCAGCCTCGCGCAGCCTGCTCCTTCCTGGGCAGGAAGCCTAGCAGCGAGGCAAGTCTGGGCAAGGCTCGCCCAGGGCAGAGCAGCCTCGCGACAGCAACTCTGCCAGATCGGGCCTCTGAGCAGAGCTGGAGCTCTGCCGTCCTGGAGGCGCACTCGGCTCCAGCCAAGTAGGGCTTGAGCCAAACGAGGCTGGGCTGCCTCTTCTTCCCTCGAGGAGGCTCGCCTCCCGCAAGCTGTTCACTCGGCTTCCAGGTGGGGGCGCTCTGCGCCTCCTGCAGGTCTTGGCTCAGGGGCTGCTTGCCCTGAGCTGGGGCTGTGGGCGGGAGCCCAGGCACGCAGGGGCAGGCCCCAACCAGCTGCACACGTCTCTGCTGGGGAGGAGAGCGCTAGGGAAGCTACGTGTGTGAGGCAGCTGCTGGGCGCCCAGGGAGTCAGCCTCCGGGTGTGCGGGGCTGCAGACCCCAGCCAGGGGCCCTGGGAGCCTGGTGCACTCCGTGCCGAGCTAAGTCTGGGCGGCCAAGCAACCGCTGGAGGAGCCCTGCACTGGCCCTTCCTTTCCCTCGCACAGAGCTCTTCCTGCTGGAGCCCTTGGCAGTGTGCAAGCCACCGGACCCTAAGCCCTCCCCAAGGACGCCTGGGGCCTAGGTGCAAAGGCAAGGCAGGAGCGGAGCTGAGGCCAGGAAGGCGCCAGTGGCGTCTCCCAGCCTCGCGCAGCCTGCTCCTTCCTGGGCAGGAAGCCTAGCAGCGAGTCAAGTCTGGGCAAGGCTCGCCCAGGGCTTAGCATCTTCGCGCCAGCTTCTATGCCAGATCAGGCCTCTGAGCAGAGCTGGAGCTCTGCCGTCCTGGAGGCGCACTCGGCTCCAGCCAAGTAGGGCTTGAGCCAAACGAGGCTGGGCTGCCTCTTCTTCCCTCGAGGAGGCTCGCCTCCCCGCCAGCTGTTCACTCAGCTTCCAGGTGGGGGCGCTCTTCGACTCCTGCAGGTCTTGGCTCAGGGGCTGCTTGCCCTGAGCTGGGGCTGTGCGCGGGAGCCCAGGCACGCAGGGGCAGGCCCTAACCAGCTGCACACGTCTCTGCTGGGGAGGAGAGCGCTAGGGAAGCTACGTGTGTGAGGCAGCTGCTGGGCGCCCAGGGAGTCAGCCTCCGGGTGTGCGGGGCTGCAGACCCCAGCCAGGGTCCCTGGGAGCCCGGTGCACTCCGTGCCGAGCTAAGTCTGGGTGGCCAAGCAACCGGTGGAGGGGCCTGCACTAGCCCTTCCCTTCCCTCGCACAGAGCTCTTCCTGCTGTAGCCCTTGGCAGTTTGCAAGCCACCGGCCCCTAAGCCCTCCCCAAGGACGCCTGGGGCCTAGGTGCAAAGGCAAGGCAGGAGCGGAACTGAGGCCAGGAAGGCGCCAGTGGGGTATCCCAGCCTCGCGCAGCCTGCTCCTTCCTGGGCAGGAAGCCTAGCAGCGAGGCAAGTCTGGGCAAGGCTCGCCCAGGGCAGAGCAGCTTCACGAGAGCAACTATGCCAGATCAGGCCTCTGAGCAGAGCTGGAGCTCTGCCGTCCTGGAGGCGCACTCGGCTCCATCCAAGTAGGGCTTGAGCCAAACGAAGCTGGGCTGCCTCTTCTTCCCTCGAGGAGGCTCGCCTCCCCGCCAGCTGTTCACTCGGCTTCCAGGTGGGGGCGCTCTGCGCCTCCTGCAGGTCTTGGCTCAGGGGCTGCTTGCCCTGAGCTGGGGCTGTGCGCAGGAGCCCAGGCACGCAGGGGCAGGCCCCAACCAGCTGCACACGTCTCTGCTGGGGAGGAGAGCGCTAGGGAAGCTACGTGTGTGAGGCAGCTGCTGGGCGCCCAGGGAGTCAGCCTCCGGGTGTGCGGGGCTGCAGACCCCAGCCAGGGGCCCTGGGAGCCTGGTGCACTCCGTGGGGCGCTGAGCCTGGGCGGCCAAGCAACCGCTGGAGGAGCCCTGCACTGGCCCTTCCTTTCCCTCGCACAGAGCTCTTCCTGCTGGAGCCCTTGGCAGTGTGCAAGCCACCGGCCCCTAAGCCCTCCCCAAGGAAGCCTGGGGCCTAGGTGCAAAGGCAAGGCAGGAGCGGAGCCGAGGCCA
This sequence comes from Ovis canadensis, assembly GCF_042477335.2. Taxonomy (NCBI): domain Eukaryota; kingdom Metazoa; phylum Chordata; class Mammalia; order Artiodactyla; family Bovidae; genus Ovis; species Ovis canadensis. The sequence continues at coordinate 546,695 of NC_091262.1, read as the reverse complement.
GGAAGGCGCCAGTGGCGTCTCCCAGCCTCGCGCAGCCTGCTCCTTCCTGGGCAGGAAGCCTAGCAGCGAGGCAAGTCTGGGCAAGGCTCGCCCAGGGCAGAGCAGCCTCGCGCCAGCAACTCTGCCAGAACGGGCCTCTGAGCAGAGCAGGAGCTCTGCCGTCCTGGAGGCGCACTCGGCTCCAGCCAAGTAGGGCTTGAGCCAAACGAGGCTGGGCTGCCTCTTCTTCCCTCGAGGAGGCTCGCCTCCCCGCCAGCTGTTCACTCGGCTTCCAGGTGGGGGCGCTCTGCGCCTCCTGCAGGTCTTGGCTCAGGGGCTGCTTGCCCTGAGCTGGGGCTGTGCGCGGGAGCCCAGGCACGCAGGGGCAGGCCCCAACCAGTTGCACACGTCTCTGCTGGGGAGGAGAGCGCTAGGGAAGCTACGTGTGTGAGGCAGCTGCTGGGCGCCCAGGGAGTCAGCCTGCGGGTGTGCGGGGCTGCAGACCCCAGCCAGGGGCCCTGGGAGCCTGGGGCACTACGAGCGGCGCTGAGCCTGGGCGGCCAAGCAACCGCTGGAGGAGCCCTGCACTGGCCCTTCCCTTCCCTCGCACAGAGCTCTTCCTGCTGGAGCCCTTGGCACTGTGCAAGCCACCGGCCCTTAAGCCCTCCCCATGGACGCCTGGGGCTTAGGTGCAAAGGCAAGGCAGGAGCGGAGCTGAGGCCAGGAAGGCGCCAGTGGCGTCTCCCAGCCTCGCGCAGCCTGCTCCTTCCTGGGCAGGAAGCCTAGCAGCGAGGCAAGTCTGGGCAAGGCTCGCCCAGGGCAGAGCAGCCTCGCGCCAGCAACTCTGCCAGAACGGGCCTCTGAGCAGAGCTGGAGCTCTGCCGTCCTGGAGGCGCACTCGGCTCCAGCCAAGTAGGGCTTGAGCCAAACGAGGCTGGGCTGCCTCTTCTTCCCTCGAGGAGGCTCGCCTCCCCGCCAGCTGTTCACTCGGCTTCCAGGTGGGGGCGCTCTGCGCCTCCTGCAGGTCTTGGCTCAGGGGCTGCTTGCCCTGAGCTGGGGTTGTGCGAGGGAGCCCAGGAACGCAGGGGCAGGCCCCAGCCAGCTGCACACGTCTCTGCTGGGGAGGAGAGCGCTAGGGAAACTACGTGTGTGAGGCAGCTGCTGGGCGCCCAGGGAGTCAGCCTCCGGGGGTGTGTGGCTGCAGACCCCAGCCAGGGGCCCTGGGAGCCTGGTGCACTCCGTGCGGCGCTGAGCCTGGGCGGCCAAGCAACCGCTGGAGGAGCCCTGCACTGGCCCTTCCCTTCCCTCGCACAGAGCTCTTCCTGCTGGAGCCCTTGGCAGTGTGCAAGCCACCGGCCCCTAAGCCCTCCCCAAGGACGCCTGGGGCCTAGGTGCAAAGGCAAGGCAGGAGCGGAGCTGAGACCAGGAAGGCGCCAGTGGCGTCTCCCAGCCTCGCGCAGCCTGCTCCTTCCTGGGCAAGAAGCCTAGCAGCGAGGCAAGTCTGGGCAAGGCTCGCCCAGGGCAGAGCAGCCTCGCGCCAGCAACTCTGCCAGAACGGGCCTCTGAGCAGAGCTGGAGCTCTGCCGTCCTGGAGGCGCACTCGGCTCCAGCCAAGTAGGGCTTGAGCCAAACGAGGCTGGGCTGCCTCTTCTTCCCTCGAGGAGGCTCGCCTCCCCGCCAGCTGTTCACTCGGCTTCCAGGTGGGGGCGCTCTGCGCCTCCTGCAGGTCTTGGCTCAGGGGATGATTGCCCTGAGCTGGGGCTGTGCGCGGAAGCCCAGGCACGCAGGGGCAGGCCCCAACCAGCTGCACACGTCTCTGCTGGGGAGGAGAGCGCTAGGGAAGCTACGTGTGTGAGGCAGCTGCTGGGCGACCAGGGAGTCAGTCTCCGGGTGTGCGGGGCTGCAGACCTCAGCCAGGGGCCCTGGGAGCCTGGGACACTCCGTGCGGCGCTGAGCCTGGGCGGCCAAGCAACCGCTGGAGGAGCCCTGCACTGGCCCTTCCCTTCCCTCGCACAGAGCTCTTCCTGCTGGGGCCCTTGGCAGTGTGGAAGCCACCGGCCCCTAAGCCTTCCCCAAGGACGCCTGGGGCCAAGGTGCAAAGGTAAGGCAGGAGCGGAGCTGAGGCCTGGAAGGCGCCAGTGGCGTCTCCCAGGCTCGCGCAGCCTGCTCCTTCCTGGGCTGGAAGCCTAGCAGCGAGGCAAGTCTGGGCAAGGCTCGCCCAGGGCAGAGCAGCCTCGCGCCAGCAACTCTGCCAGAACGGGCCTCTGAGCAGAGCTGGAGCTCTGCCGTCCTGGAGGCGCACTCGGCTCCAGCCAAGTAGGGCTTGAGCCAAACGAGGCTGGGCTGCCTCTTCTTCCCTCGAGGAGGCTCGCCTCCCCGCCAGCTGTTCACTCGGCTTCCAGGTGGGGGCGCTCTGCGCCTCCTGCAGGTCTTGGCTCAGGGGCTGCTTGCCCTGAGCTGGGGCTGTGCGCGGGAGCCCAGGCACGCAGGGGCAGGCCCCAACCAGCTGCACACGTCTCTGCTGGGGAGGAGAGCGCTAGGGAAGCTACGTGTGTGAGGCAGCTGCTGGGCGCCCAGGGAGTCAGCCTCCGGGTGTGCGGGGCTGCAGACCCCAGCCAGGGGCCCTGGGAGCCTGGGGCACAACGAGCGGCGCTGAGCCTGGGCGGCCAAGCAACCCCTGGAGGAGCCCTGCACTGGCCCTTCCTTTCCCTCGCACAGAGCTCTTCCTGCTGGAGCCCTTGGCAGTGTGCAAGCCACCGGCCCCTAAGCCCTCCCCAAGGACGCCTGGGGCCTAGGTGCAAAGGCAAGGCAGGAGCGGAGCTGAGGCCAGGAAGGCGCCAGTGGCGTCTCCCAGCCTCGCGCAGCCTGCTCCTTCCTGGGCAGGAAGCCTAGCAGCGAGGCAAGTCTGGGCAAGGCTCGCCCAGGGCAGAGCAGCCTCGCGCCAGCAACTCTGACAGAACAGGCCTCTGAGCAGAGCTGGAGCTCTGCCGTCCTGGAGGCGCACTCGGCTCCAGCCAAGTAGGGCTTGAGCCAAACGAGTCTGGGCTGCCTCTTCTTCCCTCGAGGAGGCTCGCCTCCCCGCCAGCTGTTCACTCGGCTTCCAGGTGGGGGCGCTCTGCGCCTCCTGCAGGTCTTGGCTCAGGGGCTGCTTGCCCTGAGCTGGGGCTGTGCGCGGGAGCCCAGGCACGTAGGGGCAGGCCCCAACCAGCTGCACACGTCTCTGCTGATGAGGAGAGCGCTAGGGAAGCTACGTGTGTGAGGCAGCTGCTGGGCGCCCAGGGAGTCAGCCTCCGGGTGTGCGGGGCTGCAGACCCCAGCCAGGGGCCCTGGGAGCCTGGTGCACTCCGTGCGGCGCTGAGCCTGGGCGGCCAAGCAACCGCTGGAGGAGCCCTGCACTGGCCCTTCCTTTCCCTCGCACAGAGCTCTTCCTGCTGGAGCCCTTGGCAGTGTGCAAGCCACCGGTTCCTAAGCCCTCCCCAAGGACGCCTGGGGCCTAGGTGCAAAGGCAAGGCAGGAGCGGAGCTGAGGCCAGGAAGGCGCCAGTGGCGTCTCCCAGCCTCGCGCAGCCTGCTCCTTCCTGGGCAGGAAGCCTAGCAGCGAGGCAAGTCTGGGCAAGGCTCGCCCAGGGCAGAGCAACCTCGCGCCAGCAACTCTGCCAGAACGGGCCTCTGAGCAGAGCTGGAGCTCTGCCGTCCTGGAGGCGCACTCGGCTCCAGCCAAGTAGGGCTTGAGCCAAACGAGGCTGGGCTGCCTCTTCTTCCCTCGAGCAGGCTCGCCTCCCCGCCAGCTGTTCACTCGGCTTCCAGGTGGGGGCGCTCTACGCCTCCTGCAGGTCTTGGCTCAGGGGCTGCTTGCCCTGAGTTGGGGCTGTGGGCGGGAGCCCAGGCACGCAGGGGCAGGCCCCAACCAGCTGCACACGTCTCTGCTGGGGAGGAGAGCGCTTGGGAAGCTACGTGTGTGAGGCAGCTGCTGGGCGCCCAGGGAGTCAGCCTCCGGGTGTGCGGGGCTGCAGACCCCAGCCATGGGCCCTGGGAGCCTGGTGCACTCGTTGCGGCGCTGAGCCTGGGAGGCCAAACAACCGCTGGAGGAGCCCTGCACTGGCCCTTCCCTTCCCTCGCACAGAGCTCTTCCTGCTGGAGCCCTTGGCAGTGTGCAAGCCACCGGCCGCTAAGCCCTCCCCAAGGACACCTGGGGCCTAGGTGCAAAGGCAAGGCAGGAGCGGAGCTGAGGCCAGGAAGGCGCCAGTGGTGTCTCCCAGCCTCGCGCAGCCTGCTCCTACCTGGGCAGGAAGCCTAGCAGCGAGGCAAGTCTGGGAAAGGCTCGCCCAGGGCAGAGCAGCCTCGCGCCACCAACTCTGCCAGAACGGGCCTCTGAGCAGAGCAGGAGCTCTGCCGTCCTGGAGGCGCACTCGGCTCCAGCCAAGTAGGGCTTGAGCCAGACGAGGCTGGGCTGCCTCTTCTTCCCTCGAGGAGGCTCGCCTCCCCGCCAGCTGTTCACTCGGCTTCCAGGTGGGGGCGCTCTGCGCCTCCTGCCGGTCTTGGCTCAGGGGCTGCTTGCCCTGAGCTGGGGCTGTGGGCGGGAGCCCAGGCACGCAGGGGCAGGCCCCAACCAGCTGCACACTTCTCTGCTGGGGAGGAGAGCGCTAGGGAAGCTACGTGTGTGAGGCAGCTGCTGGGCGCCCAGGGAGTCAGCCTCCGGGTGTGCGGGGCTGCAGATCCCAGCCAGGGGCCCTGGGAGCCTGGTGCTCTCCGTGGGGCGCTGAGTCGGGGCGACCAAGCAACCGCTGGAGGAGCCCTGCACTGGCCCTTCCCTTCCCTCGCACAGAGCTCTTCCTGCTGGAGCCCTTGGCAGTGTGCAAGCCACCGGCCCCTAAGCGCTCCCCAAGGACGCCTGGGGCCTAGGGGCAAAGGCAAGGCAGGAGCGGAGCTGAGGCCAGGAAGGCGCCAGTGGCGTCTCCCAGCCTCACGCAGCCTGCTCCTTTCTGGGCAGGAAGCCTAGCAGCGAGGCAAATCTGGGCAAGGCTCGCCCAGGGCAGAACAGCCTCGCGCCTGCAACTCTGCCAGATCGGGCCTCTGAGCAGAGCTGGAGCTCTGCCGTCCTGGAGGCGCACTCGGCTCCAGCCAAGTAGGGCTTGAGCCAAACGAGGCTGGGCTGCCTCTTCTTCCCTCGAGGAGGCTCGCCTCCCCGCCAGCTGTTCACTCGGCTTCCAGGTGGGGGCGCTCTGCGCCTCCTGCAGGTCTTGGCTCAGGGGCTGCTTGCCCTGAGCTGGGGCTGTGGGCGGGAGCCCAGGCACGCAGGGGCAGGCCCCAACCAGCTGCACACATCTCTGCTGGGGAGGAGAGCGCTAGGGAAGCTACGTGTGTGAGGCAGCTGCTGGGCGCCCAGGGAGTCAGTCTCCGGGTGTGCGGGGCTGCAGAACCCAGCCGGGGCCCTGGGAGCCTGGTGCACTCCGTGCGGCGCTGAGCCTGGGTGGCCAAGCAACCGCTGGAGGAGCCCTGCACTGGCCCTTCCCTTCCCTCGCACAGAGCTCTTCCTGCTGGAGCCCTTGGCAGTGTGCAAGCCACCGGCCCCTAAGCCCTCCCCAAGGACGCCTGGGACCTAGGTGCAAAGGCAAGGCAGGAGCGGAGCTGAGGCCAGGAAGGCGCCAGTGGCGTCTCCCAGCCTCGCGCAGCCTGCTCCTTCCTGGGCAGGAAGCCTAGCAGCGAGGCAAGTCTGGTCAAGGCTCGCCCAGGGCAGAGCAGCCTCGCGCCAGCAACTCTGCCAGAACGGGCCTCTGAGCAGAGCTGGAGCTCTGCCGTCCTGGAGGCGCACTCGGCTCCAGCCAAGTAGGGCTTGAGCCAAACGAGGCTGGGCTGCCTCTTCTTCCCTCGAGGAGGCTCGCCTGCCCGCCAGCTGTTCACTCGGCTTCCAGGTGGGGGCGCTCTGCGCCTCCTGCAGGTCTTGGCTCAGGGGCTGCTTGCCCTGAGCTGGGGCTGTGCGCGGGAGCCCAGGCACGCAGGGGCATGCCCCAACCAGCTGCACACATCTCTGCTGGGGAGGAAAGCGCTAGTGAAGCTACGTGTGTGAGGCAGCTGCTGGGCGCCCAGGGAGTCAGTCTCCGGGTGTGCGGGGCTGCAGAACCCAGCCAGGGGCCCTGGCAGCCTGGTGCACTCCGTGCGGCGCTGAGCCTGGGCGGCCAAGCAACCGCTGGAGGAGCCCTGCACTGGCCCTTCCTTTCCCTCGCACAGAGCTCTTCCTGCTGGAGCCCTTGGCAGTGTGCAAGCCACCGGCCCCTAAGCCCTCCCCAAGGACGCCTGGGGCCTAGGTGCAAAGGCAAGGCAGGAGCGGAGCTGAGGCCAGGAAGGCGCCAGTGGCATCTCCCAGCCTCGCGCAGCCGGCTCCTTCATGGGCAGCAAGCCTAACAGCGAGGCAAGTCTGGGCAAGGCTCGCCCAGGGCAGAGCAGCCTCGCGCCAGCAACTCTGCCAGATCGGGCCTCTGAGCAGAGCTGGAGCTCTGCCGTCCTGGAGGCGCACTCGGCTCCAGCCAAGTAGGGCTTGAGCCAAACGAGGCTGGGCAGCCTCTTCTTCCCTCGAGGAGGCTCGCCTCCCCGCCAGCTGTTCACTCGGCTTCCAGGTGGGGGCGCTCTGCGCCTCCTGCAGGTCTTGGCTCAGGGGCTGCTTGCCCTGAGCTGGGGCTGTGGGCGGGAGCCCAGGCACGTAGGGGCAGGCCCCAACCAGCTGCACACGTCTCTGCTGGGGAGGAGAGCGCTAGGGAAGCTACGTGTGTGAGGCAGCTGCTGGGCGCCCAGGGAGTCAGCCTCCGGGTGTGCGGGGCTGCAGACCCCAGCCAGGGGCCCTGGGAGCCTGGTGCACTCCGTGCGGCGCTGAGCCTGGGCGGCCAAGCAACCGCTGGAGGAGCCCTGCACTGGCCCTTCCTTTCCCTCGCACAGAGCTCTTCCTGCTGGAGCCCTTTTCATTGTGCAAGCCACCGGTTCCTAAGCCCTCCCCAAGGACGCCTGGGGCCTAGGTGCAAAGGCAAGGCAGGAGCGGAGCTGAGGCCAGGAAGGCGCCAGTGGCGTCTCCCAGCCTCGCGCAGCCTGCTCCTTCCTGGGCAAGAAGCCTAGAAGCGAGGCAAGTCTGGGCAAGGCTCGCCCAGGGCAGAGCAGCCTCGCGCCAGCAACTCTGCCAGAACGGGCCTCTGAGCAGAGCTGGAGCTCTGCCGTCCTGGAGGCGCACTCGGCTCCAGCCAAGTAGGGCTTGAGCCAAACGAGGCTGGGCTGCCTCTTCTTCCCTCGAGGAGGCTCGCCTCCCCGCCAGCTGTTCACTCGGCTTCCAGGTGGGGGCGCTCTGCGCCTCCTGCAGGTCTTGGCTCAGGGGCTGCTTGCCCTGAGCTGGGGCTGTGGGCGGGAGCCCAGGCACGCAGGGGCAGGCCCCAACCAGCTGCACACATCTCTGCTGGGGAGGAGAGCGCTAGGGAATCTACGTGTGTGAGGCAGCTGCTGGGCGCCCAGGGAGTCAGTCTCCGGGTGTGCGGGGCTGCAGAACCCAGCCGGGGCCCTGGGAGCCTGGTGCACTCCGTGCGGCGCTGAGCCTGGGTGGCCAAGCAACCGCTGGAGGAACCCTGCACTGGCCCTTCCCTTCCCTCGCACAGAGCTCTTCCTGCTGGAGCCCTTGGCAGTGTGCAAGCCACCGGCCCCTAAGCCCTCCCCAAGGACGCCTGGGACCTAGGTGCAAAGGCAAGGCAGGAGCGGAGCTGAGGCCAGGAAGGCGCCAGTGGCGTCTCCCAGCCTCGCGCAGCCTGCTCCTTCCTGGGCAGGAAGCCTAGCAGCGAGGCAAGTCTGGTCAAGGCTCGCCCAGGGCAGAGCAGCCTCGCGCCAGCAACTCTGCCAGAACGGGCCTCTGAGCAGAGCTGGAGCTCTGCCGTCCTGGAGGCGCACTCGGCTCCAGCCAAGTAGGGCTTGAGCCAAACGAGGCTGGGCTGCCTCTTCTTCCCTCGAGGAGGCTCGCCTGCCCGCCAGCTGTTCACTCGGCTTCCAGGTGGGGGCGCTCTGCGCCTCCTGCAGGTCTTGGCTCAGGGGCTGCTTGCCCTGAGCTGGGGCTGTGCGCGGGAGCCCAGGCACGCAGGGGCATGCCCCAACCAGCTGCACACATCTCTGCTGGGGAGGAAAGCGCTAGTGAAGCTACGTGTGTGAGGCAGCTGCTGGGCGCCCAGGGAGTCAGTCTCCGGGTGTGCGGGGCTGCAGAACCCAGCCAGGGGCCCTGGCAGCCTGGTGCACTCCGTGCGGCGCTGAGCCTGGGCGGCCAAGCAACCGCTGGAGGAGCCCTGCACTGGCCCTTCCTTTCCCTCGCACAGAGCTCTTCCTGCTGGAGCCCTTGGCAGTGTGCAAGCCACCGGACCCTAAGCCCTCCCCAAGGACGCCTGGGGCCTAGGTGCAAAGGCAAGGCAGGAGCGGAGCTGAGGCCAGGAAGGCGCCAGTGGCGTCTCCCAGCCTCGCGTAGCCTGCTCCTTCCTGGGCAGGAAGCCTAGCAGCGAGGCAAGTCTGGGCAAGGCTCGCCCAGGGCAGAGCAGCCTCGCGCCAGCAACTCTGCCAGAACGGGCCTCTGAGCAGAGCTGGAGCTCTGCCGTCCTGGAGGCGCACTCGGCTCCAGCCAAGTAGGGCTTGAGCCAAACGAGGCTGGGCTGCCTCTTCTTCCCTCGAGGAGGCTCGCCTCCCCGCCAGCTGTTCACTCGGCTTCCAGGTGGGGGCACTCTGCGCCTCCTGCAGGTCTTGGCTCAGGGGCTGCTTGCCCTGAGCTGGGGCTGTGGGCGGGAGCCCAGGCACGCAGGGGCAGGCCCCAACCAGCTGCACACGTCTCTGCTGGGGAGGAGAGCGCTAGGGAAGCTACGTGTGTGAGGCAGCTGCTGGGCGCCCAGGAAGTCAGCCTCCAGGTGTGCGGGGCTGCAGACCCCAGCCAGGGGCCTGGGAGCCTGGTGCACTCCGTGCGGCGCTGAGCCTGGGCGGCCAAGCAACCCCTGGAGGAGCCCTGCACTGGCCCTTCCTTTCCCTCGCACAGAGCTCTTCCTGCTGGAGCCCTTGGCAGTGTGCAAGCCACCGGCCCCTAAGCCCTCCCCAAGGACGCCTGGGGCCTAGGTGCAAAGGCAAGGCAGGAGCGGAGCTGAGGCCAGGAAGGCGCCAGTGTCGTCTCCCAGCCTCGCGCAGCCTGCTCCTTCCTGGGCAGGAAGCCTAGCAGCGAGGCAAGTCTGGGCAAGGCTCGCCCAGGGCAGAGCAGCCTCGCTCCAGCAACTCTGCCAGAACGGGCCTCTGAGCAGAGATGGGGCTCTGCCGTCCTGGAGGCGCACTCGACTCCAGCCAAGTAGGGCTTGAGCCAAACGAGGCTGGGCTGCCTCTTCTTCCCTCGAGGAGGCTCGCCTCCCCGCCAGCTGTTCACTCGGCTTCCAGGTGGAGGCGGTCTGCGCCTCCTGCAGGTCTTGGCTCAGGGGCTGCTTGCCCTGAGCTGGGGCTGTGGGCGGGAGCCCAGGCACGCAGGGGCAGGCCCCAACCAGCTGCACACGTCTCTGCTGGGGAGGAGAGCGCTAGGGAAGCTACGTGTGTGAGGCAGCTGCTGGGCGCCCAGGGAGTCAGCCTCCGGGTGTGCGGGGCTGCAGACCCCAGCCAGGGGCCCTGGGAGCCTGGTGCACTCCGTGCGGCGCTGAGCCTGGGCGCCCAAGCAACCGCTGGAGGAGCCCTGTACTGGCCCTTCCTTTCCCTCGCACAGAGCTCTTCCTGCTGGAGCCCTTGGCAGTGTGCAAGCCACCGGCCCCTAAGCCCTCCCCAAGGACGCCTGGGGCCTAGGTGCAAAGGCAAGGCAGGAGCGGAGCTGAGGCCAGGAAGGCGCCAGTGGCGTCTCCCAGCCTCGCGTAGCCTGCTCCTTCCTGGGCAGGAAGCCTAGCAGCGAGGCAAGTCTGGGCATGGCTCGCCCAGGGCAGAGCAGCCTCGCGCCAGCAACTCTGCCAGAACGGGCCTCTGAGCAGAGCTGGAGCTCTGCCGTCCTGGAGGCGCACTCGGCTCCAGCCAAGTAGGGCTTGAGCCAAACGAGGCTGGGCTGCCTCTTCTTCCCTCGAGGAGGCTCGCCTCCCCGCCAGCTGTTCACTCGGCTTCCAGGTGGGGGCGCTCTGCGCCTCCTGCAGGTCTTGGCTCAGGGGCTGCTTGCCCTGAGCTGGGGCTGTGGGCGGGAGCCCAGGCACCCAGGGGCAGGCCCCAACCAGCTGCACACATCTCTGCTGGGGAGGAGAGTGCTAGGGAAGCTACGTGTGTGAGGCAGCTGCTGGGCGCCCAGGGAGTCAGTCTCCGGGTGTGCGGGGCTGCAGAACCCAGCCAGGGGCCCTGGGAGCCTGGTGCACTCCGTGCGGCGCTGAGCCTGGGCGGCCAAGCAACCGCTGGAGGAGCCCTGCACTGGCCCTTCCCTTCCCTCGCACAGAGCTCTTCCTGCTGGAGCCCTTGGCAGTGTGCAAGCCACCGGCCCCTAAGCCCTCCCCAAGGACGCCTGGGGCCTAGGTGCAAAGGCAAGGCAGGAGCGGAGCTGAGGCCAGGAAGGCGCCAGTGGCGTCTCCAGCCTTGCGCAGCCTGCTCCACCTGGGCAGGAAGCCTAGCAGCGAGGCAAGTATGGGCAAGGCTCGCCAAGGGCAGAGCAGCCTCGCGCCAGCAACTCTGCCAGAACGGGCCTCTGAGCAGAGCTGGAGCTCTGCCGTCCTGGGGACGCACTCGGCTCCAGCCAAGTAGGGCTTGAGCCAAACGAGGCTGGGCTGCCTCTTCTTCCCTCGAGGAGGCTCGCCTCCCCGCTAGCTGTTCACTCGGCTTCCAGGTGGGGGCGCTCTGCGCCTCCTGCAGGTCTTGGCTCAGGGGCTGCTTGCCCTGAACTGGGGCTGTGGGCGGGAGCCCAGGCACGCAGGGGCAGGCCCCAACCAGCTGCACACGTCTCTGCTGGGGAGGAGAGCGCTAGGGAAGATAAGTGTGTGAGGCAGCTGCTGGGCGCCCAGGGAGTCAGCCTCCGGGTGTGCGGGGCTGCAGACCCCAGCCAGGGGCCCTGGGAGCCTGGGGCACTCCGTGCGGCGCTGAGCCTGGGCGGCCAAGCAACCGCTGGAGGAGCCCTGCACTGGCCCTTCCCTTCCCTCGCACAGAGCTCTTCCTGCTGGAGCCCTTGGCAGTGTGCAAGCCACCGGCCCCTAAGCCCTCCCCAAGGAAGCCTGGGGCCTAGGTGCAAAGGCAAGGCAGGAGCGGAGCTGAGGCCAGGAAGGCGCCAGTGGCGTCTCCCAGCCTCGCGCAGCCTGCTCCTTCCTGGGCAGGAAGCCTAGCAGCGAGGCAAGTCTGGGCAAGGCTCGCCCAGGGAAGAGCAGCCTCGCGCCAGCAACTCTGCCAGAACGGGCCTCTGAGCAGAGCTGGAGCTCTGCCGTCCTGGAGGCGCACTCGGCTCCAGCCAAGTAGGGCTTGAGCCAAACGAGGCTGGGCTGCCTCTTCTTCCCTCGAGGAGGCTCGCCTCCCCGCCAGCTGTTCACTCGGCTTCCAGGTGGGGGCGCTCTGCGCCTCCTGCAGGTCTTGGCTCAGGGGCTGCTTTCCCTGAGCTGGGGCTGTGGGCGGGAGCCCAGGCACGCAGGGGCAGGCCCCAACCAGCTGCACACGTCTCTGCTGGGGAGGAGAGCGCTAGGGAAACTACGTGTGTGAGGCAGCTGCTGGGCGCCCAGGGAATCAGCCTCCGGGTGTGCGGGGCTGCAGACCACAGCCAGGGGCCCTGGGAGCCTGGTGCACTCCGTGCGGCGCTGAGACTGGGCGGCCAAGCAACCGCTGGAGGAGCCCTGCACTGGCCAATCCTTTCCCTCGCACAGAGCTCTTCCTGCTGGAGCCCTTGGCAGTGTGCAAGCCACCGGCCCCTAAGCCCTCCCCAAGGACGCCTGGGGCCTAGGTGCAAAGGCAAGGCAGGAGCGGAGCTGAGGCCAGGAAGGCGCCAGTGGCGTCTCCCAGCCTCGCGCAGCCTGCTCCTTCCTGGGCAGGAAACCTAGCAGCGAGGCAAGTCTGGGCAAGAATCGCCCAGGGCAGAGCAGCCTCGAGCCAGCAACTCTGCCAGAACGGGCCTCTGAGCAGAGCTGGAGCTCTGCCGTCCTGGAGGCGCACTCGGCTCCAGCCAAGTAGGGCTTGAGCCAAACGAGGCTGGGCTGCCTCTTCTTCCCTCGAGGAGGCTCGCCTCCCCGCCAGCTGTTCACTCGGCTTCCAGGTGGGGGCGCTCTGCGCCTCCTGCAGGTCTTGGCTCAGGGGCTGCTTGCCCTGAGCTGGGGCTGTGGGTGGGAGCCCAGGCACGCAGGGGCAGGCCCCAACCAGCTGCACACATCTCTGCTGGGGAGGAGAGCGCTAGGGAAGCTACGTGTGTGAGGCAGCTGCTGGGCGCCCAGGGAGTCAGTCTCTGGGTGTGCGGGGCTGCAGACCCCAGCCAGGGGCCCTGGCAGCCTGGTGCACTCCGTGCGGCGCTGAGCCTGGGCGGCCAAGCAACCGCTGGAGGAGCCCTGCACTTGCCCTTCCCTTCCCTCGCACAGAGCTCTTCCTGCTGGAGCCCTTGGCAGTGTGCAAGCCACCGGCCCCTAAGCCCTCCCCAAGGACGCCTGGGGCCTAGGTGCAAAGGCAAGGCAGGAGCGGAGCTGAGGCCAGGAAGGCGCCAGTGGCGTCTCCCAGCATTCCTCAGCCTGCTTCTTCCTGGGCAGGAAGACTAGCAGCGAGGCAAGTCTGGGCAAGGCTCGCCCAGGGCAGAGCAGCCTCGCGCCAGCAACTCTGCCAGAACGGGCCTCTGAGCAGAGCTGGAGCTCTGCCGTCCTGGAGGCGCACTCGGCTCCAGCCAAGTAGGGCTTGAGCCAAACGAGGCTGGGCTGCCTCTTCTTCCCTCGAGGAGGCTCGCCTCCCCGCCAGCTGTTCACTCGGCTTCCAGGTGGGGGCGCTCTGCGCCTCCTGCAGGTCTTGGCTCAGGGGCTGCTTGCCCTGAGCTGGGGCTGTGGGCGGGAGCCCAGGCACGCAGGGGCAGGCCCCAACCAGCTGCACACATCTCTGCTGGGGAGGAGAGCGCTAGGGAAGCTACGTGTGTGAGGCAGCTGCTGGGCGCCCAGGGAGTCAGTCTCCGGGTGTGCGGGGCTGCAGAACCCAGCCAGGGGCCCTGGGAGCCTGGTGCACTCCGTGCGGCGCTGAGCCTGGGTGGCCAAGCAACCGCTGGAGGAGCCCTGCACTGGCCCTTCCCTTCCCTCGCACAGAGCTCTTCCTGCTGGAGCCCTTGGCAGTGTGCAAGCCACCGGCCCCTAAGCCCTCCCCAAGGACGCCTGGGACCTAGGTGCAAAGGCAAGGCAGGAGCGGAGCTGAGGCCAGGAAGGCGCCAGTGGCGTCTCCCAGCCTCGCGCAGCCTGCTCCTTCCTGGGCAGGAAGCCTAGCAGCGAGGCAAGTCTGGTCAAGGCTCGCCCAGGGCAGAGCAGCCTCGCGCCAGCAACTCTGCCAGAACGGGCCTCTGAGCAGAGCTGGAGCTCTGCCGTCCTGGAGGCGCACTCGGCTCCAGCCAAGTAGGGCTTGAGCCAAACGAGGCTGGGCTGCCTCTTCTTCCCTCGAGGAGGCTCGCCTGCCCGCCAGCTGTTCACTCGGCTTCCAGGTGGGGGCGCTCTGCGCCTCCTGCAGGTCTTGGCTCAGGGGCTGCTTGCCCTGAGCTGGGGCTGTGCGCGGGAGCCCAGGCACGCAGGGGCATGCCCCAACCAGCTGCACACATCTCTGCTGGGGAGGAAAGCGCTAGTGAAGCTACGTGTGTGAGGCAGCTGCTGGGCGCCCAGGGAGTCAGTCTCCGGGTGTGCGGGGCTGCAGAACCCAGCCAGGGGCCCTGGCAGCCTGGTGCACTCCGTGCGGCGCTGAGCCTGGGCGGCCAAGCAACCGCTGGAGGAGCCCTGCACTGGCCCTTCCTTTCCCTCGCACAGAGCTCTTCCTGCTGGAGCCCTTGGCAGTGTGCAAGCCACCGGACCCTAAGCCCTCCCCAAGGACGCCTGGGGCCTAGGTGCAAAGGCAAGGCAGGAGCGGAGCTGAGGCCAGGAAGGCGCCAGTGGCGTCTCCCAGCCTCGCGTAGCCTGCTCCTTCCTGGGCAGGAAGCCTAGCAGCGAGGCAAGTCTGGGCAAGGCTCGCCCAGGGCAGAGCAGCCTCGCGCCAGCAACTCTGCCAGAACGGGCCTCTGAGCAGAGCTGGAGCTCTGCCGTCCTGGAGGCGCACTCGGCTCCAGCCAAGTAGGGCTTGAGCCAAACGAGGCTGGGCTGCCTCTTCTTCCCTCGAGGAGGCTCGCCTCCCCGCCAGCTGTTCACTCGGCTTCCAGGTGGGGGCACTCTGCGCCTCCTGCAGGTCTTGGCTCAGGGGCTGCTTGCCCTGAGCTGGGGCTGTGGGCGGGAGCCCAGGCACGCAGGGGCAGGCCCCAACCAGCTGCACACGTCTCTGCTGGGGAGGAGAGCGCTAGGGAAGCTACGTGTGTGAGGCAGCTGCTGGGCGCCCAGGAAGTCAGCCTCCAGGTGTGCGGGGCTGCAGACCCCAGCCAGGGGCCCGGGGAGCCTGGTGCACTCCGTGCGGCGCTGAGCCTGGGCGGCCAAGCAACCCCTGGAGGAGCCCTGCTCTGGCCCTTCCTTTCCCTCGCACAGAGCTCTTCCTGCTGGAGCCCTTGGCAGTGTGCAAGCCACCGGCCCCTAAGCCCTCCCCAAGGACGCCTGGGGCCTAGGTGCAAAGGCAAGGCAGGAGCGGAGCTGAGGCCAGGAAGGCGCCAGTGTCGTCTCCCAGCCTCGCGCAGCCTGCTCCTTCCTGGGCAGGAAGCCTAGCAGCGAGGCAAGTCTGGGCAAGGCTCGCCCAGGGCAGAGCAGCCTCGCGCCAGCAACTCTGCCAGAACGGGCCTCTGAGCAGAGATGGGGCTCTGCCGTCCTGGAGGCGCACTCGACTCCAGCCAAGTAGGGCTTGAGCCAAACGAGGCTGGGCTGCCTCTTCTTCCCTCGAGGAGGCTCGCCTCCCCGCCAGCTGTTCACTCGGCTTCCAGGTGGGGGCGGTCTGCGCCTCCTGCAGGTCTTGGCTCAGGGGCTGCTTGCCCTGAGCTGGGGCTGTGGGCGGGAGCCCAGGCACGCAGGGGCAGGCCCCAACCAGCTGCACACGTCTCTGCTGGGGAGGAAAGCGCTAGGGAAGCTACGTGTGTGAGGCAGCTGCTGGGCGCCCAGGGAGTCAGTCTCCGGGTGTGCGGGGCTGCAGAACCCAGCCAGGGGCCCTGGGAGCCTGGTGCACTCCGTGCGGCGCTGAGCCTGGGCGGCCAAGCAACCGCTGGAGGAGCCCTGCACTGGCCCTTCCCTTCCCTCGCACAGAGCTCTTCCTGCTGGAGCCCTTGGCAGTGTGCAAGCCACCGGCCCCTAAGCCCTCGCCAAGGACGCCTGGGGCCTAGGTGCAAAGGCAAGGCAGGAGCGGAGCTGAGGCCAGGAAGGCGCCAGTGGCGTCTCCAGCCTTGCGCAGCCTGCTCCACCTGGGCAGGAAGCCTAGCAGCGAGGCAAGTATGGGCAAGGCTCGCCAAGGGCAGAGCAGCCTCGCGCCAGCAACTCTGCCAGAACGGGCCTCTGAGCAGAGCTGGAGCTCTGCCGTCCTGGGGGCGCACTCGGCTCCATCCAAGTAGGGCTTGAGCCAAACGAGGCTGGGCTGCCTCTTCTTCCCTCGAGGAGGCTCGCCTCCCCGCTAGCTGTTCACTCGGCTTCCAGGTGGGGGCGCTCTGCGCCTCCTGCAGGTCTTGGCTCAGGGGCTGCTTGCCCTGAGCTGGGGCTGTGGGCGGGAGCCCAGGCACGCAGGGGCAGGCCCCAACCAGCTGCACACGTCTCTGCTGGGGAGGAGAGCGCTAGGGAAGATAAGTGTGTGAGGCAGCTGCTGGGCGCCCAGGGAGTCAGCCTCCGGGTGTGCGGGGCTGCAGACCCCAGCCAGGGGCCCTGGGAGCCTGGGGCACTACGTGCGGCGCTGAGCCTGGGCGGCCAAGCAACCGCTGGAGGAGCCCTGCACTGGCTCTTCCCTTCCCTCGCACAGAGCTCTTCCTGCTGGAGCCCTTGGCAGTGTGCAAGCCACCGGCCCCTAAGCCCTCCCCAAGGAAGCCTGGGGCCTAGGTGCAAAGGCAAGGCAGGAGCGGAGCTGAGGCCAGGAAGGCGCCAGTGGCGTCTCCCAGCCTCGCGCAGCCTGCTCCTTCCTGGGCAGGAAGCCTAGCAGCGAGGCAAGTCTGGGCAAGGCTCGCCCAGGGAAGAGCAGCCTCGCGCCAGCAACTCTGCCAGAACGGGCCTCTGAGCAGAGCTGGAGCTCTGCCGTCCTGGAGGCGCACTCGGCTCCAGCCAAGTAGGGCTTGAGCCAAACGAGGCTGGGCTGCCTCTTCTTCCCTCGAGGAGGCTCGCCTCCCCGCCAGCTGTTCACTCGGCTTCCAGGTGGGGGCGCTCTGCGCCTCCTGCAGGTCTTGGCTCAGGGGCTGCTTTCCCTGAGCTGGGGCTGTGGGCGGGAGCCCAGGCACGCAGGGGCAGGCCCCAACCAGCTGCACACGTCTCTGCTGGGGAGGAGAGCGCTAGGGAAACTACGTGTGTGAGGCAGCTGCTGGGCGCCCAGGGAATCAGCCTCCGGGTGTGCGGGGCTGCAGACCACAGCCAGGGGCCCTGGGAGCCTGGTGCACTCCGTGCGGCGCTGAGACTGGGCGGCCAAGCAACCGCTGGAGGAGCCCTGCACTGGCCAATCCTTTCCCTCGCACAGAGCTCTTCCTGCTGGAGCCCTTGGCAGTGTGCAAGCCACCGGCCCCTAAGCCCTCCCCAAGGACGCCTGGGGCCTAGGTGCAAAGGCAAGGCAGGAGCGGAGCTGAGGCCAGGAAGGCGCCAGTGGCGTCTCCCAGCCTCGCGCAGCCTGCTCCTTCCTGGGCAGGAAACCTAGCAGCGAGGCAAGTCTGGGCAAGAATCGCCCAGGGCAGAGCAGCCTCGCGCCAGCAACTCTGCCAGAACGGGCCTCTGAGCAGAGCTGGAGCTCTGCCGTCCTGGAGGCGCACTCGGCTCCAGCCAAGTAGGGCTTGAGCCAAACGAGGCTGGGCTGCCTCTTCTTCCCTCGAGGAGGCTCGCCTCCCCGCCAGCTGTTCACTCGGCTTCCAGGTGGGGGCGCTCTGCGCCTCCTGCAGGTCTTGGCTCAGGGGCTGCTTGCCCTGAGCTGGGGCTGTGGGTGGGAGCCCAGGCACGCAGGGGCAGGCCCCAACCAGCTGCACACATCTCTGCTGGGGAGGAGAGCGCTAGGGAAGCTACGTGTGTGAGGCAGCTGCTGGGCGCCCAGGGAGTCAGTCTCTGGGTGTGCGGGGCTGCAGACCCCAGCCAGGGGCCCTGGCAGCCTGGTGCACTCCGTGCGGCGCTGAGCCTGGGCGGCCAAGCAACCGCTGGAGGAGCCCTGCACTTGCCCTTCCCTTCCCTCGCACAGAGCTCTTCCTGCTGGAGCCCTTGGCAGTGTGCAAGCCACCGGCCCCTAAGCCCTCCCCAAGGACGCCTGGGGCCTAGGTGCAAAGGCAAGGCAGGAGCGGAGCTGAGGCCAGGAAGGCGCCAGTGGCGTCTCCCAGCATTCCTCAGCCTGCTTCTTCCTGGGCAGGAAGACTAGCAGCGAGGGAAGTCTGGGCAAGGCTCGCCCAGGGCAGAGCAGCCTCGCGCCAGCAACTCTGCCAGAACGGGCCTCTCAGCAGAGCTGGAGCTCTGCCGTCCTGGAGGCGCACTCGGCTCCAGCCAAGTAGGGCTTGAGCCAAACGAGGCTGGGCTGCCTATTCTTCCCTCGAGGAGGCTCGCATCCCCGCCAGCTGTTCACTCGGATTCCAGGTGGGGGCGCTCTGCGCCTCCTGCAGGTCTTGGTTCAGGGGCTGCTTGCCCTGAGCTGGGGCTGTGGGCGGGAGCCCAGGCACGCAGGGGCAGGCCCCAACCAGCTGCACACGTCTCTGCTGGGGAGGAGAGCGCTAGGGAAGCTACGTGTGTGAGGCAGCTGCTGGGCGCCCAGGGAGTCAGCCTCCGGGTGTGCGGGGCTGCAGACCCCAGCCAGGGGCCCTGGGAGCCTGGTGCACTCCGTGCGGCGCTGAGCCTGGGCGGCCAAGCAACCGCTGGAGGAGCCCTGCACTGGCCCTTCCCTTCCCTCGCACAGAGCTCTTCCTGCTGGAGCCCTTGGCAGTGTGCAAGCCACCGGCCCCTAAGCCCTCCCCAAGGACGCCTGGGGCCTAGGTGCAAAGGCAAGGCAGGAGCGGAGCTGAGGCCAGGAAGGCGCCAGTGGCGTCTCCCAGCCTTGCGCAGCCTGCTCCACCTGGGCAGGAAGCCTAGCAGCGAGGCAAGTATGGGCAAGGCTCACCCAGGGCAGAGCAGCCTCGCGCCAGCAACTCTGCCAGAACGGGCCTCTGAGCAGAGCTGGAGCTCTGCCGTCCTGGGGGCGCACTCGACTCCAGCCAAGTAGGGCTTGAGCCAAACGAGGCTGGGCTGCCTCTTCTTCCCTCGAGGAGGCTCGCCTCCCCGCCAGCTGTTCACTCGGCTTCCAGGTGGGGGCGCTCTGCGCCTCCTGCAGGTCTTGGCTCAGGGGCTGCTTGCCCTGAGCTGGGGCTGTGGGCGGGAGCCCAGGCACGCAGGGGCAGGCCCCAACCAGCTGCACACGTCTCTGCTGGGGAGGAGAGCGCTAGGGAAGCTACGTGTGTGAGGCAGCTGCTGGGCGCCCAGGGAGTCAGCCTCCGGGTGTGCGGGGCTGCAGACCCCAGCCAGGGGCCCTGGGAGCCTGGTGCATTCCGTGCGGCGCTGAGACTGGGCGGCCAAGCAACCGCTGGAGGAGCCCTGCACTGGCCAATCCTTTCCCTCGCACAGAGCTCTTCCTGCTGGAGCCCTTGGCAGTGTGCAAGCCACCGGCCCCTAAGCCCTCCCCAAGGACGCCTGGGGCCTAGGTGCAAAGGCAAGGCAGGAGCGGAGCTGAGGCCAGGAAGGCGCCAGTGGCGTCTCCCAGCCTCGCGCAGCCTGCTCCTTCCTGGGCAGGAAACCTAGCAGCGAGGCAAGTCTGGGCAAGAATCGCCCAGGGCAGAGCAGCCTCGCGCCAGCAACTCTGCCAGAACGGGCCTCTGAGCAGAGCAGGAGCTCTGCCGTCCTGGAGGCGCACTCGGCTCCAGCCAAGTACGGCTTGAGCCAAACGAGGCTGGGCTGCCTCTTCTTCCCTCGAGGAGGCTCGCCTCCCCGCCAGCTGTTCACTCGGCTTCCAGGTGGGGGCGCTCTGCGCCTCCTGCAGGTCTTGGCTCAGGGGCTGCTTGCCCTGAGCTGGGGCTGTGGGTGGGAGCCCAGGCACGCAGGGGCAGGCCCCAACCAGCTGCACACATCTCTGCTGGGGAGGAGAGCGCTAGGGAAGCTACGTGTGTGAGGCAGCTGCTGGGCGCCCAGGGAGTCAGTCTCTGGGTGTGCGGGGCTGCAGACCCCAGCCAGGGGCCCTGGCAGCCTGGTGCACTCCGTGCGGCGCTGAGCCTGGGCGGCCAAGCAACCGCTGGAGGAGCCCTGCACTTGCCCTTCCCGTCCCTCGCACAGAGCTCTTCCTGCTGGAGCCCTTGGCAGTGTGCAAGCCACCGGCCCCTAAGCCCTCCCCAAGGACGCCTGGGGCCTAGGTGCAAAGGCAAGGCAGGAGCGGAGCTGAGGCCAGGAAGGCGCCAGTGGCGTCTCCCAGCATTCCTCAGCCTGCTTCTTCCTGGGCAGGAAGACTAGCAGCGAGGCAAGTCTGGGCAAGGCTCGCCCAGGGCAGAGCAGCCTCGCGCCAGCAACTCTGCCAGAACGGGCCTCTCAGCAGAGCTGGAGCTCTGCCGTCCTGGAGGCGCACTCGGCTCCAGCCAAGTAGGGCTTGAGCCAAACGAGGCTGGGCTGCCTATTCTTCCCTCGAGGAGGCTCGCATCCCCGCCAGCTGTTCACTCGGCTTCCAGGTGGGGGCGCTCTGCGCCTCCTGCAGGTCTTGGTTCAGGGGCTGCTTGCCCTGAGCTGGGGCTGTGGGCGGGAGCCCAGGCACGCAGGGGCAGGCCCCAACCAGCTGCACACGTCTCTGCTGGGGAGGAGAGCGCTAGGGAAGCTACGTGTGTGAGGCAGCTGCTGGGCGCCCAGGGAGTCAGCCTCCGGGTGTGCGGGGCTGCAGACCCCAGCCAGGGGCCCTGGGAGCCTGGTGCACTCCGTGCGGCGCTGAGCCTGGGCGGCCAAGCAACCGCTGGAGGAGCCCTGCACTGGCCCTTCCCTTCCCTCGCACAGAGCTCTTCCTGCTGGAGCCCTTGGCAGTGTGCAAGCCACCGGCCCCTAAGCCCTCCCCAAGGACGCCTGGGGCCTAGGTGCAAAGGCAAGGCAGGAGCGGAGCTGAGGCCAGGAAGGCGCCAGTGGCGTCTCCCAGCCTTGCGCAGCCTGCTCCACCTGGGCAGGAAGCCTAGCAGCGAGGCAAGTATGGGCAAGGCTCGCCCAGGGCAGAGCAGCCTCGCGCCAGCAACTCTGCCAGAACGGGCCTCTGAGCAGAGCTGGAGCTCTGCCGTCCTGGGGGCGCACTCGGCTCCAGCCAAGTAGGGCTTGAGCCAAACGAGGCTGGGCTGCCTCTTCTTCCCTCGAGGAGGCTCGCCTCCCCGCCAGCTGTTCACTCGGCTTCCAGGTGGGGGCGCTCTGCGCCTCCTGCAGGTCTTGGCTCAGGGTCTGCTTGCCCTGAGCTGGGGCTGTGGGCGGGAGCCCAGGCACGCAGGGGCAGGCCCCAACCAGCTGCACACGTCTCTGCTGGGGAGGAGAGCGCTAGGGAAGCTACGTGTGTGAGGCAGCTGCTGGGCGCCCAGGGAGTCAGCCTCCGGGTGTGCGGGGCTGCAGACCCCAGCCAGGGGCCCTGGGAGCCTGGTGCACTCCGTGCGGCGCTGAGCCTGGACGGCCAAGCAACCGCTGGAGGAGCCCTGCACTGGCCCTTCCTTTCCCTCGCACAGAGCTCTTCCTGGTGGAGCCCTTGGCACTGTGCAAGCCACCGGCCCCTAAGCCCTCCCCAAGGACGCCTGGGGCCTAGGTGCAAAGGCAAGGCAGGAGTGGAGCTGAGGCCAGGAAGGCGCCAGTGTCGTCTCCCAGCCTCGCGCAGCCTGCTCCTTCCTGGGCAGGAAGCCTAGCAGCGAGGCAAGTCTGGGCAAGGCTCGCCCAGGGCAGAGCAGCCTCGCGCCAGCAACTCTGCCAGAACGGGCTTCTGAGCAGAGCTGGAGCTCTGCCGTACTGGAGGCGCACTCGACTCCAGCCAAGTAGGGCTTGAGCCAAACGAGGCTGGGCTGCCTCTTCTTCCCTCGAGGAGGCTCGCCTCCCCGCCAGCTGTTCACTCGGCTTCCAGGTGGGGGCGCTCTGCGCCTCCTGCAGGTCTTGGCTCAGGGGCTGCTTGCCCTGAGCTGGGGCTGTGGGCGGGAGCCCAGGCACGCAGGGGCAGGCCCCAACCAGCTGCACACGTCTCTGCTGGGGAGGAGAGCGCTAGGGAAGCTACGTGTGTGAGGCAGCTGCTGGGCGCCCAGGGAATCAGCCTCCGGGTGTGCGGGGCTGCAGACCCCAGCCAGGGGCCCTGGGAGCCTGGTGCACTCCGTGCGGCGCTGAGACTGGGCGCCCAAGCAACCGCTGGAGGAGCCCTGCACTGGCCAATCCTTTCCCTCGCACAGAGCTCTTCCTGCTGGAGCCCTTGGCAGTGTGCAAGCCACCGGCCCCTAAGCCCTCCCCAAGGACGCCTGGGGCCTAGGTGCAAAGGCAAGGCAGGAGCGGAGCTGAGGCCAGGAAGGCGCCAGTGGCGTCTCCCAGCCTCGCGCAGCCTGCTCCTTCCTGGGCAGGAAACCTAGCAGCGAGGAAACTCTGGGCAAGAATCGCCCAGGGCATAGCAGCCTCGCGCCAGCAACTCTGCCAGAACGGGCCTCTGAGCAGAGCTGGAGCTCTGCCGTCCTGGGGGCGCACTCGGCTCCAGCCAAGTAGGGCTTGAGCCAAACGAGGCTGGGCTGCCTCTTCTTCCCTCGAGGAGGCTCGCCTCCCCGCCAGCTGTTCACTCGGCTTCCAGGTGGGGGCGCTCTGCGCCTCCTGCAGGTCTTGGCTCAGGGGCTGCTTGCCCTGAGCTGGGGCTGTGGGTGGGAGCCCAGGCACGCAGGGGCAGGCCCCAACCAGCTGCACACATCTCTGCTGGGGAGGAGAGCGCTAGGGAAGCTACGTGTGTGAGGCAGCTGCTGGGCGCCCAGGGAGTCAGTCTCTGGGTGTGCGGGGCTGCAGACCCCAGCCAGGGGCCCTGGCAGCCTGGTGCACTCCGTGCGGCGCTGAGCCTGGGCGGCCAAGCAACCGCTGGAGGAGCCCTGCACTGGCCCTTGCCTTCCCTCGCACAGAGCTCTTCCTGCTGGAGCCCTTGGCAGTGTGCAAGCCACCGGCCCCTAAGCCCTCCCCAAGGACGCCTGGGGCCTAGGTGCAAAGGCAAGGCAGGAGCGGAGCTGAGGCCAGGAAGGCGCCAGTGGCGTCTCCCAGCATTCCTCAGCCTGCTTCTTCCTGGGCAGGAAGACTAGCAGCGAGGCAAGTCTGGGCAAGGCTCGCCCAGGGCAGAGCAGCCTCGCGCCAGCAACTCTGCCAGAACGGGCCTCTGAGCAGAGCTGGAGCTCTGCCGTCCTGGAGGCGCACTCGGCTCCAGCCAAGTAGGGCTTGAGCCAAACGAGGCTGGGCTGCCTCTTCTTCCCTCGAGGAGGCTCGCCTCCCCGCCAGCTGTTCACTCGGCTTCCAGGTGGGGGCGCTCTGCGCCTCCTGCAGGTCTTGGCTCAGGGGCTGCTTGCCCTGAGCTGGGGCTGTGGGCGGGAGCCCAGGCACGCAGGGGCAGGCCCCAACCAGCTGCACACGTCTCTGCTGGGGAGGAGAGCGCTAGGGAAGCTACGTGTGTGAGGCAGCTGCTGGGCGCCCAGGGAGTCAGCCTCCGGGTGTGCGGGGCTGCAGACCCCAGCCAGGGGCCCTGGGAGCCTGGTGCACTCCGTGCGGCGCTGAGCCTGGGCGGCCAAGCAACCGCTGGAGGAGCCCTGCACTGGCCCTTCCCTTCCCTCGCACAGAGCTCTTCCTGCTGGAGCCCTTGGCAGTGTGCAAGCCACCGGCCCCTAAGCCCTCCCCAAGGACGCCTGGGGCCTAGGTGCAAAGGCAAGGCAGGAGCGGAGCTGAGGCCAGGAAGGCGCCAGTGGCGTCTCCCCGCCTTGCGCAGCCTGCTCCACCTGGGCAGGAAGCCTAGCAGCGAGGCAAGTATGGGCAAGGCTCGCCCAGGGCAGAGCAGCCTCGGTCCAGCAACTCTGCCAGAACGGGCCTCTGAGCAGAGCTGGAGCTCTGCCGTCCTGGGGGCGCACTCGGCTCCAGCCAAGTAGGGCTTGAGCCAAACGAGGCTGGGCTGCCTCTTCTTCCCTCGAGGAGGCTCGCCTCCCCGCCAGCTGTTCACTCGGCTTCCAGGTGGGGGCGCTCTGCGCCTCCTGCAGGTCTTGGCTCAGGGGCTGCTTGCCCTGAGCTGGGGCTGTGGGCGGGAGCCCAGGCACGCAGGGGCAGGCCCCAACCAGCTGCACACGTCTCTGCTGGGGAGGAGAGCGCTATGGAAGCTACGTGTGTGAGGCAGCTGCTGGGCGCCCAGGGAGTCAGCCTCCGGGTGTGCGGGGCTGCAGACCCCAGCCAGGGGCCCTGGGAGCCTGGTGCACTCCGTGCGGCGCTGAGCCTGGGCGGCCAAGCAACCCCTGGAGGAGCCCTGCACTGGCCAATCCTTTCCCTCGCACAGAGCTCTTCCTGCTGGAGCCCTTGGCAGTGTGCAAGCCACCGGCCCCTAAGCCCTCCCCAAGGACGCCTGGGGCCTAGGTGCAAAGGCAAGGCAGGAGCGGAGCTGAGGCCAGGAAGGCGCCAGTGGCGTCTCCCAGCCTCGCGCAGCCTGCTCCTTCCTGGGCAGGAAGCCTAGCAGCGAGGCAAGTCTGGGCAAGGATCGCCCAGGGCAGAGCAGCCTCGCGCCAGCAACTCTGCCAGAACGGGCCTCTGAGCAGAGCTGGAGCTCTGCCGTCCTGGAGGCGCACTCGGCTCCAGCCAAGTAGGGCTTGAGCCAAACGAGGCTGGGCTGCCTCTTCTTCCCTCGAGGAGGCTCGCCTCCCCGCCAGCTGTTCACTCGGCTTCCAGGTGGGGGCGCTCTGCGCCTCCTGCAGGTCTTGGCTCAGGGGCTGCTTGCCCTGAGCTGGGGCTGTGGGTGGGAGCCCAGGCACGCAGGGGCAGGCCCCAACCAGCTGCACACGTCTCTGCTGGGGAGGAGAGCGCTAGGGAAGCTACGTGTGTGAGGCAGCTGCTGGGCGCCCAGGGAGTCAGTCTCTGGGTGTGCGGGGCTGCAGACCCCAGCCAGGGGCCCTGGCAGCCTGGTGCACTCCGTGCGGCGCTGAGCCTGGGCGGCCAAGCAACCGCTGGAGGAGCCCTGCACTGGCCCTTGCCTTCCCTCGCACAGAGCTCTTCCTGCTGGAGCCCTTGGCAGTGTGCAAGCCACCGGCCCCTAAGCCCTCCCCAAGGACGCCTGGGGCCTAGGTGCAAAGGCAAGGCAGGAGCGGAGCTGAGGCCAGGAAGGCGCAAGTGGCGTCTCCCAGCATTCCTCAGCCTGCTTCTTCCTGGGCAGGAAGACTAGCAGCGAGGCAAGTCTGGGCAAGGCTCGCCCAGGGCAGAGCAGCCTCGCGCCAGCAACTCTGCCAGAACGGGCCTCTCAGCAGAGCTGGAGCTCTGCCGTCCTGGAGGCGCACTCGGCTCCAGCCAAGTAGGGCTTGAGCCAAACGAGGCTGGGCTGCCTCTTCTTCCCTCGAGGAGGCTCGCCTCCCCGCCAGCTGTTCACTCGGCTTCCAGGTGGGGGCGCTCTGCGCCTCCTGCAGGTCTTGGCTCAGGGGCTGCTTGCCCTGAGCTGGGGCTGTGGGCGGGAGCCCAGGCACGCAGGGGCAGGCCCCAACCAGCTGCACACGTCTCTGCTGGGGAGGAGAGCGCTAGGGAAGCTACGTGTGTGAGGCAGCTGCTGGGCGCCCAGGGAGTCAGCCTCCGGGTGTGCGGGGCTGCAGACCCCAGCCAGGGGCCCTGGGAGCCTGGTGCACTCCGTGCGGCGCTGAGCCTGGGCGGCCAAGCAACCGCTGGAGGAGCCCTGCACTGGCCCTTCCCTTCCCTCGCACAGAGCTCTTCCTGCTGGAGCCCTTGGCAGTGTGCAAGCCACCGGCCCCTAAGCCCTCCCCAAGGACGCCTGGGGCCTAGGTGCAAAGGCAAGGCAGGAGCGGAGCTGAGGCCAGGAAGGCGCCAGTGGCGTCTCCCAGCCTTGCGCAGCCTCCTCCACCTGGGCAGGAAGCCTAGCAGCGAGGCAAGTATGGGCAAGGCTCGCCCAGGGCAGAGCAGCCTCGCGCCAGCAACTCTGCCAGAACGGGCCTCTGAGCATGGCTGGAGCTCTGCCGTCCTGGGGGCGCACTCGGCTCCAGCCAAGTAGGGCTTGAGCCAAACGAGGCTTGGCTGCCTCTTCTTCCCTCGAGGAGGCTCGCCTCCCCGCCAGCTGTTCACTCGGCTTCCAGGTGGGGGCGCTCTGCGCCTCCTGCAGGTCTTGGCTCAGGGGCTGCTTGCCCTGAGCTGGGGCTGTGGGCGGGAGCCCAGGCACGCAGGGGCAGGCCCCAACCAGCTGCACACGTCTCTGCCGGGGAGGAGAGCGCTAGGGAAGCTACGTGTGTGAGGCAGCTGCTGGGCTCCCAGGGAGTCAGCCTCCGGGTGTGCGGGGCTGCAGACCCCAGCCAGGGGCCCTGGGAGCCTGGTGCACTCCGTGCGGCGCTGAGCCTGGGCGGCCAAGCAACCCCTGGAGGAGCCCTGCACTGGCCAATCCTTTCCCTCGCACAGAGCTCTTCCTGCTGGAGCCCTTGGCAGTGTGCAAGCCACCGGCCCCTAAGCCCTCCCCAAGGACGCCTGGGGCCTAGGTGCAAAGGCAAGGCAGGAGCGGAGCTGAGGCCAGGAAGGCGCCAGTGGCGTCTCCCAGCCTCGCGCAGCCTGCTCCTTCCTGGGCAGGAAGCCTAGCAGCGAGGCAAGTCTGGGCAAGGATCGCCCAGGGCAGAGCAGCCTCGCGCCAGCAACTCTGCCAGAACGGGCCTCTGAGCAGAGCTGGAGCTCTGCCGTCCTGGGGGCGCACTCGGCTCCAGCCAAGTAGGGCTTGAGCCAAACGAGGCTGGGCTGCCTCTTCTTCCCTCGAGGAGGCTCGCCTCCCCGCCAGCTGTTCACTCGGCTTCCAGGTGGGGGCGCTCTGCGCCTCCTGCAGGTCTTGGCTCAGGGGCTGCTTGCCCTGAGCTGGGGCTGTGGGTGGGAGCCCAGGCACGCAGGGGCAGGCCCCAACCAGCTGCACACATCTCTGCTGGGGAGGAGAGCGCTAGGGAAGCTACGTGTGTGAGGCAGCTGCTGGGCGCCCAGGGAGTCAGTCTCTGGGTGTGCGGGGCTGCAGACCCCAGCCAGGGGCCCTGGCAGCCTGGTGCACTCCGTGCGGCGCTGAGCCTCGGCGGCCAAGCAACCGCTGGAGGAGCCCTGCACTGGCCCTTCCCTTCCCTCGCACAGAGCTCTTCCTGCTGGAGCCCTTGGCAGTGTGCAAGCCACCGGCCCCTAAGCCCTCCCCAAGGACGCCTGGGGCCTAGGTGCAAAGGCAAGGCAGGAGCGGAGCTGAGGCCAGGAAGGCGCCAGTGGCGTCTCCCAGCATTCCTCAGCCTGCTTCTTCCTGGGCAGGAAGACTAGCAGCGAGGCAAGTCTGGGCAAGGCTCGCCCAGGGCAGAGCAGCCTCGCGCCAGCAACTCTGCCAGAACGGGCCTCTGAGCAGAGCTGGAGCTCTGCCGTCCTGGAGGCGCACTCGGCTCCAGCCAAGTAGGGCTTGAGCCAAACGAGGCTGGGCTGCCTCTTCTTCCCTCGAGGAGGCTCGCCTCCCCGCCAGCTGTTCACTCGGCTTCCAGGTGGGGGCGCTCTGCGCCTCCTGCAGGTCTTGGCTCAGGGGCTGCTTGCCCTGAGCTGGGGCTGTGGGCGGGAGCCCAGGCACGCAGGGGCAGGCCCCAACCAGCTGCACACGTCTCTGCTGGGGAGGAGAGCGCTAGGGAAGCTACGTGTGTGAGGCAGCTGCTGGGCGCCCAGGGAGTCAGCCTCCGGGTGTGCGGGGCTGCAGACCCCAGCCAGGGGCCCTGGGAGCCTGGTGCACTCCGTGCGGCGCTGAGCCTGGGCGGCCAAGCAACCGCTGGAGGAGCCCTGCACTGGCCCTTCCCTTCCCTCGCACAGAGCTCTTCCTGCTGGAGCCCTTGGCAGTGTGCAAGCCACCGGCCCCTAAGCCCTCCCCAAGGACGCCTGGGGCCTAGGTGCAAAGGCAAGGCAGGAGCGGAGCTGAGGCCAGGAAGGCGCCAGTGGCGTCTCCCAGCCTTGCGCAGCCTGCTCCACCTGGGCAGGAAGCCTAGCAGCGAGGCAAGTATGGGCAAGGCTCGCCCAGGGCAGAGCAGCCTCGCGCCAGCAACTCTGCCAGAACGGGCCTCTGAGCAGAGCTGGAGCTCTGCCGTCCTGGGGGCGCACTCGGCTCCAGCCAAGTAGGGCTTGAGCCAAACGAGGCTGGGCTGCCTCTTCTTCCCTCGAGGAGGCTCGCCTCCCCGCCAGCTGTTCACTCGGCTTCCAGGTGGGGGCGCTCTGCGCCTCCTGCAGGTCTTGGCTCAGGGGCTGCTTGCCCTGAGCTGGGGCTGTGGGCGGGAGCCCAGGCACGCAGGGGCAGGCCCCAACCAGCTGCACACGTCTCTGCTGGGGAGGAGAGCGCTAGGGAAGCTACGTGTGTGAGGCAGCTGCTGGGCGCCCAGGGAGTCAGCCTCCGGGTGTGCGGGGCTGCAGACCCCAGCCAGGGGCCCTGGGAGCCTGGTGCACTCCGTGCGGCGCTGAGCCTGGGCGGCCAAGCAACCCCTGGAGGAGCCCTGCACTGGCCAATCCTTTCCCTCGCACAGAGCTCTTCCTGCTGGAGCCCTTGGCAGTGTGCAAGCCACCGGCCCCTAAGCCCTCCCCAAGGACGCCTGGGGCCTAGGTGCAAAGGCAAGGCAGGAGCGGAGCTGAGGCCAGGAAGGCGCCAGTGGCGTCTCCCAGCCTCGCGCAGCCTGCTCCTTCCTGGGCAGGAAGCCTAGCAGCGAGGCAAGTCTGGGCAAGGATCGCCCAGGGCAGAGCAGCCTCGCGCCAGCAACTCTGCCAGAACGGGCCTCTGAGCAGAGCTGGAGCTCTGCCGTCCTGGAGGCGCACTCGGCTCCAGCCAAGTAGGGCTTGAGCCAAACGAGGCTGGGCTGCCTCTTCTTCCCTCGAGGAGGCTCGCCTCCCCGCCAGCTGTTCACTCGGCTTCCAGGTGGGGGCGCTCTGCGCCTCCTGCAGGTCTTGGCTCAGGGGCTGCTTGCCCTGAGCTGGGGCTGTGGGTGGGAGCCCAGGCACGCAGGGGCAGGCCCCAACCAGCTGCACACGTCTCTGCTGGGGAGGAGAGCGCTAGGGAAGCTACGTGTGTGAGGCAGCTGCTGGGAGCCCAGGGAGTCAGTCTCTGGGTGTGCGGGGCTGCAGACCCCAGCCAGGGGCCCTGGCAGCCTGGTGCACTCCGTGCGGCGCTGAGCCTGGGCGGCCAAGCAACCGCTGGAGGAGCCCTGCACTGGCCCTTGCCTTCCCTCGCACAGAGCTCTTCCTGCTGGAGCCCTTGGCAGTGTGCAAGCCACCGGCCCCTAAGCCCTCCCCAAGGACGCCTGGGGCCTAGGTGCAAAGGCAAGGCAGGAGCGGAGCTGAGGCCAGGAAGGCGCCAGTGGCGTCTCCCAGCATTCCTCAGCCTGCTTCTTCCTGGGCAGGAAGACTAGCAGCGAGGCAAGTCTGGGCAAGGCTCGCCCAGGGCAGAGCAGCCTCGCGCCAGCAACTCTGCCAGAACGGGCCTCTCAGCAGAGCTGGAGCTCTGCCGTCCTGGAGGCGCACTCGGCTCCAGCCAAGTAGGGCTTGAGCCAAACGAGGCTGGGCTGCCTCTTCTTCCCTCGAGGAGGCTCGCCTCCCCGCCAGCTGTTCACTCGGCTTCCAGGTGGGGGCGCTCTGCGCCTCCTGCAGGTCTTGGCTCAGGGGCTGCTTGCCCTGAGCTGGGGCTGTGGGCGGGAGCCCAGGCACGCAGGGGCAGGCCCCAACCAGCTGCACACGTCTCTGCTGGGGAGGAGAGCGCTAGGGAAGCTACGTGTGTGAGGCAGCTGCTGGGCGCCCAGGGAGTCAGCCTCCGGGTGTGCGGGGCTGCAGACCCCAGCCAGGGGCCCTGGGAGCCTGGTGCACTCCGTGCGGCGCTGAGCCTGGGCGGCCAAGCAACCGCTGGAGGAGCCCTGCACTGGCCCTTCCCTTCCCTCGCACAGAGCTCTTCCTGCTGGAGCCCTTGGCAGTGTGCAAGCCACCGGCCCCTAAGCCCTCCCCAAGGACGCCTGGGGCCTAGGTGCAAAGGCAAGGCAGGAGCGGAGCTGAGGCCAGGAAGGCGCCAGTGGCATCTCCCAGCCTTGCGCAGCCTGCTCCACCTGGGCAGGAAGCCTAGAAGCGAGGCAAGTATGGGCAAGGCTCGCCCAGGGCAGAGCAGCCTCGCGCCAGCAACTCTGCCAGAACGGGCCTCTGAGCATGGCTGGAGCTCTGCCGTCCTGGGGGCGCACTCGGCTCCAGCCAAGTAGGGCTTGAGCCAAACGAGGCTTGGCTGCCTCTTCTTCCCTCGAGGAGGCTCGCCTCCCCGCCAGCTGTTCACTCGGCTTCCAGGTGGGGGCGCTCTGCGCCTCCTGCAGGTCTTGGCTCAGGGGCTGCTTGCCCTGAGCTGGGGCTGTGGGCGGGAGCCCAGGCACGCAGGGGCAGGCCCCAACCAGCTGCACACGTCTCTGCCGGGGAGGAGAGCGCTAGGGAACCTACGTGTGTGAGGCAGCTGCTGGGCGCCCAGGGAGTCAGCCTCCGGGTGTGCGGGGCTGCAGACCCCAGCCAGGGGCCCTGGGAGCCTGGTGCACTCCGTGCGGCGCTGAGCCTGGGCGGCCAAGCAACCCCTGGAGGAGCCCTGCACTGGCCAATCCTTTCCCTCGCACAGAGCTCTTCCTGCTGGAGCCCTTGGCAGTGTGCAAGCCACCGGCCCCTAAGCCCTCCCCAAGGACGCCTGGGGCCTAGGTGCAAAGGCAAGGCAGGAGCGGAGCTGAGGCCAGGAAGGCGCCAGTGGCGTCTCCCAGCCTCGCGCAGCCTGCTCCTTCCTGGGCAGGAAGCCTAGCAGCGAGGCAAGTCTGGGCAAGGATCGCCCAGGGCAGAGCAGCCTCGCGCCAGCAACTCTGCCAGAACGGGCCTCTGAGCAGAGCTGGAGCTCTGCCGTCCTGGAGGCGCACTCGGCTCCAGCCAAGTAGGGCTTGAGCCAAACGAGGCTGGGCTGCCTCTTCTTCCCTCGAGGAGGCTCGCCTCCCCGCCAGCTGTTCACTCGGCTTCCAGGTGGGGGCGCTCTGCGCCTCCTGCAGGTCTTGGCTCAGGGGCTGCTTGCCCTGAGCTGGGGCTGTGGGTGGGAGCCCAGGCACGCAGGGGCAGGCCCCAACCAGCTGCACACGTCTCTGCTGGGGAGGAGAGCGCTAGGGAAGCTACGTGTGTGAGGCAGCTGCTGGGCGCCCAGGGAGTCAGTCTCTGGGTGTGCGGGGCTGCAGACCCCAGCCAGGGGCCCTGGCAGCCTGGTGCACTCCGTGCGGCGCTGAGCCTGGGCGGCCAAGCAACCGCTGGAGGAGCCCTGCACTGGCCCTTGCCTTCCCTCGCACAGAGCTCTTCCTGCTGGAGCCCTTGGCAGTGTGCAAGCCACCGGCCCCTAAGCCCTCCCCAAGGACGCCTGGGGCCTAGGTGCAAAGGCAAGGCAGGAGCGGAGCTGAGGCCAGGAAGGCGCCAGTGGCGTCTCCCAGCATTCCTCAGCCTGCTTCTTCCTGGGCAGGAAGACTAGCAGCGAGGCAAGTCTGGGCAAGGCTCGCCCAGGGCAGAGCAGCCTCGCGCCAGCAACTCTGCCAGAACGGGCCTCTCAGCAGAGCTGGAGCTCTGCCGTCCTGGAGGCGCACTCGGCTCCAGCCAAGTAGGGCTTGAGCCAAACGAGGCTGGGCTGCCTCTTCTTCCCTCGAGGAGGCTCGCCTCCCCACCAGCTGTTCACTCGGCTTCCAGGTGGGGGCGCTCTGCGCCTCCTGCAGGTCTTGGCTCAGGGGCTGCTTGCCCTGAGCTGGGGCTGTGGGCGGGAGCCCAGGCACGCAGGGGCAGGCCCCAACCAGCTGCACACGTCTCTGCTGGGGAGGAGAGCGCTAGGGAACCTACGTGTGTGAGGCAGCTGCTGGGCGCCCAGGGAGTCAGCCTCCGGGTGTGCGGGGCTGCAGACCCCAGCCAGGGGCCCTGGGAGCCTGGTGCACTCCGTGCGGCCCTGAGCCGGGGCGGCCAAGCAACCCCTGGAGGAGCCCTGCACTGGCCCTTCCCTTCCCTCGCACAGAGCTCTTCCTGCTGGAGCCCTTGGCAGTGTGCAAGCCACCGGCCCCTAAGCCCTCCCCAAGGACGCCTGGGGCCTAGGTGCAAAGGCAAGGCAGGAGCGGAGCTGAGGCCAGGAAGGCGCCAGTGGCGTCTCCCAGCCTTGCGCAGCCTGCTCCACCTGGGCAGGAAGCCTAGCAGCGAGGCAAGTATGGGCAAGGCTCGCCCAGGGAAGAGCAGCCTCGCGCCAGCAACTCTGCCAGAACGGGCCTCTGAGCAGAGCTGGAGCTCTGCCGTCCTGGGGGCGCACTCGGCTCCAGCCAAGTAGGGCTTGAGCCAAACGAGGCTGGGCTGCCTCTTCTTCCCTCGAGGAGGCTCGCCTCCCCGCCAGCTGTTCACTCGGCTTCCAGGTGGGGGCGCTCTGCGCCTCCTGCAGGTCTTGGCTCAGGGGCTGCTTGCCCTGAGCTGGGGCTGTGGGCGGGAGCCCAGGCACGCAGGGGCAGGCCCCAACCAGCTGCACACGTCTCTGCTGGGGAGGAGAGCGCTAGGGAAGCTACGTGTGTGAGGCAGCTGCTGGGCGCCCAGGGAGTCAGCCTCCGGGTGTGCGGGGCTGCAGACCCCAGCCAGGGGCTCTGGGAGCCTGGTGCACTCCGTGCGGCGCTCAGCCTGGGCGCCCAAGCAACCGCTGGAGGAGCCCTGCACTGGCCCTTCCCTTCCCTCGCACAGAGCTCTTCCTGCTGGAGCCCTTGGCAGTGTGCAAGCCACCGGCACCTAAGCCCTCCCCAAGGACGCCTGGGGCCTAGGTGCAAAGGCAAGGCAGGAGCGGAGCTGAGGCCAGGAAGGCGCCAGTGGCGTCTCCCAGCCTTGCGCAGCCTGCTCCACCTGGGCAGGAAGCCTAGCAGCGAGGCAAGTATGGGCAAGGCTCGCCCAGGGCAGAGCAGCCTCGCGCCAGCAACTCTGCCAGAACGGGCCTCTGAGCAGAGCTGGAGCTCTGCCGTCCTGGGGGCGCACTCGGCTCCAGCCAAGTAGGGCTTGAGCCAAACGAGGCTGGGCTGCCTCTTCTTCCCTCGAGGAGGCTCGCCTCCCCGCCAGCTGTTCACTCGGCTTCCAGGTGGGGGCGCTCTGCGCCTCCTGCAGGTCTTGGCTCAGGGGCTGCTTGCCCTGAGCTGGGGCTGTGGGCGGGAGCCCAGGCACGCAGGGGCAGGCCCCAACCAGCTGCACACGTCTCTGCTGGGGAGGAGAGCGCTAGGGAAGCTACGTGTGTGAGGCAGCTGCTGGGCGCCCAGGGAGTCAGCCTCCGGGTGTGCGGGGCTGCAGACCCCAGCCAGGGGCCCTGGGAGCCTGGTGCACTCCGTGCGGCGCTGAGCCTGGGCGGCCAAGCAACCCCTGGAGGAGCCCTGCA
Organism: Ovis canadensis; assembly: GCF_042477335.2. NCBI lineage: Eukaryota > Metazoa > Chordata > Mammalia > Artiodactyla > Bovidae > Ovis > Ovis canadensis. The sequence goes on along the minus strand of NC_091262.1, from coordinate 513,852 downwards.
CTGGCCAATCCTTTCCCTCGCACAGAGCTCTTCCTGCTGGAGCCCTTGGCAGTGTGCAAGCCACCGGCCCCTAAGCCCTCCCCAAGGACGCCTGGGGCCTAGGTGCAAAGGCAAGGCAGGAGCGGAGCTGAGGCCAGGAAGGCGCCAGTGGCGTCTCCCAGCCTCGCGCAGCCTGCTCCTTCCTGGGCAGGAAGCCTAGCAGCGAGGCAAGTCTGGGCAAGGATCGCCCAGGGCAGAGCAGCCTCGCGCCAGCAACTCTGCCAGAACGGGCCTCTGAGCAGAGCTGGAGCTCTGCCGTCCTGGAGGCGCACTCGGCTCCAGCCAAGTAGGGCTTGAGCCAAACGAGGCTGGGCTGCCTCTTCTTCCCTCGAGGAGGCTCGCCTCCCCGCCAGCTGTTCACTCGGCTTCCAGGTGGGGGCGCTCTGCGCCTCCTGCAGGTCTTGGCTCAGGGGCTGCTTGCCCTGAGCTGGGGCTGTGGGTGGGAGCCCAGGCACGCAGGGGCAGGCCCCAACCAGCTGCACACGTCTCTGCTGGGGAGGAGAGCGCTAGGGAAGCTACGTGTGTGAGGCAGCTGCTGGGCGCCCAGGGAGTCAGTCTCTGGGTGTGCGGGGCTGCAGACCCCAGCCAGGGGCCCTGGCAGCCTGGTGCACTCCGTGCGGCGCTGAGCCTGGGCGGCCAAGCAACCGCTGGAGGAGCCCTGCACTGGCCCTTGCCTTCCCTCGCACAGAGCTCTTCCTGCTGGAGCCCTTGGCAGTGTGCAAGCCACCGGCCCCTAAGCCCTCCCCAAGGACGCCTCGGGCCTAGGTGCAAAGGCAAGGCAGGAGCGGAGCTGAGGCCAGGAAGGCGCCAGTGGCGTCTCCCAGCATTCCTCAGCCTGCTTCTTCCTGGGCAGGAAGACTAGCAGCGAGGCAAGTCTGGGCAAGGCTCGCCCAGGGCAGAGCAGCCTCGCGCCAGCAACTCTGCCAGAACGGGCCTCTCAGCAGAGCTGGAGCTCTGCCGTCCTGGAGGCGCACTCGGCTCCAGCCAAGTAGGGCTTGAGCCAAACGAGGCTGGGCTGCCTCTTCTTCCCTCGAGGAGGCTCGCCTCCCCGCCAGCTGTTCACTCGGCTTCCAGGTGGGGGCGCTCTGCGCCTCCTGCAGGTCTTGGCTCAGGGGCTGCTTGCCCTGAGCTGGGGCTGTGGGCGGGAGCCCAGGCACGCAGGGGCAGGCCCCAACCAGCTGCACACGTCTCTGCTGGGGAGGAGAGCGCTAGGGAAGCTACGTGTGTGAGGCAGCTGCTGGGCGCCCAGGGAGTCAGCCTCCGGGTGTGCGGGGCTGCAGACCCCAGCCAGGGGCCCTGGGAGCCTGGTGCACTCCGTGCGGCGCTGAGCCTGGGCGGCCAAGCAACCGCTGGAGGAGCCCTGCACTGGCCCTTCCCTTCCCTCGCACAGAGCTCTTCCTGCTGGAGCCCTTGGCAGTGTGCAAGCCACCGGCCCCTAAGCCCTCCCCAAGGACGCCTGGGGCCTAGGTGCAAAGGCAAGGCAGGAGCGGAGCTGAGGCCAGGAAGGCGCCAGTGGCGTCTCCCAGCCTTGCGCAGCCTGCTCCACCTGGGCAGGAAGCCTAGCAGCGAGGCAAGTATGGGCAAGGCTCGCCCAGGGCAGAGCAGCCTCGCGCCAGCAACTCTGCCAGAACGGGCCTCTGAGCATGGCTGGAGCTCTGCCGTCCTGGGGGCGCACTCGGCTCCAGCCAAGTAGGGCTTGAGCCAAACGAGGCTTGGCTGCCTCTTCTTCCCTCGAGGAGGCTCGCCTCCCCGCCAGCTGTTCACTCGGCTTCCAGGTGGGGGCGCTCTGCGCCTCCTGCAGGTCTTGGCTCAGGGGCTGCTTGCCCTGAGCTGGGGCTGTGGGCGGGAGCCCAGGCACGCAGGGGCGGCCCCAACCAGCTGCACACGTCTCTGCCGGGGAGGAGAGCGCTAGGGAACCTACGTGTGTGAGGCAGCTGCTGGGCGCCCAGGGAGTCAGCCTCCGGGTGTGCGGGGCTGCAGACCCCAGCCAGGGGCCCTGGGAGCCTGGTGCACTCCGTGCGGCGCTGAGCCTGGGCGGCCAAGCAACCCCTGGAGGAGCCCTGCACTGGCCAATCCTTTCCCTCGCACAGAGCTCTTCCTGCTGGAGCCCTTGGCAGTGTGCAAGCCACCGGCCCCTAAGCCCTCCCCAAGGACGCCTGGGGCCTAGGTGCAAAGGCAAGGCAGGAGCGGAGCTGAGGCCAGGAAGGCGCCAGTGGCGTCTCCCAGCCTCGCGCAGCCTGCTCCTTCCTGGGCAGGAAGCCTAGCAGCGAGGCAAGTCTGGGCAAGGATCGCCCAGGGCAGAGCAGCCTCGCGCCAGCAACTCTGCCAGAACGGGCCTCTGAGCAGAGCTGGAGCTCTGCCGTCCTGGAGGCGCACTCGGCTCCAGCCAAGTAGGGCTTGAGCCAAACGAGGCTGGGCTGCCTCTTCTTCCCTCGAGGAGGCTCGCCTCCCCGCCAGCTGTTCACTCGGCTTCCAGGTGGGGGCGCTCTGCGCCTCCTGCAGGTCTTGGCTCAGGGGCTGCTTGCCCTGAGCTGGGGCTGTGGGTGGGAGCCCAGGCACGCAGGGGCAGGCCCCAACCAGCTGCACACGTCTCTGCTGGGGAGGAGAGCGCTAGGGAAGCTACGTGTGTGAGGCAGCTGCTGGGCGCCCAGGGAGTCAGTCTCTGGGTGTGCGGGGCTGCAGACCCCAGCCAGGGGCCCTGGCAGCCTGGTGCACTCCGTGCGGCGCTGAGCCTGGGCGGCCAAGCAACCGCTGGAGGAGCCCTGCACTGGCCCTTGCCTTCCCTCGCACAGAGCTCTTCCTGCTGGAGCCCTTGGCAGTGTGCAAGCCACCGGCCCCTAAGCCCTCCCCAAGGACGCCTGGGGCCTAGGTGCAAAGGCAAGGCAGGAGCGGAGCTGAGGCCAGGAAGGCGCCAGTGGCGTCTCCCAGCATTCCTCAGCCTGCTTCTTCCTGGGCAGGAAGACTAGCAGCGAGGCAAGTCTGGGCAAGGCTCGCCCAGGGCAGAGCAGCCTCGCGCCAGCAACTCTGCCAGAACGGGCCTCTCAGCAGAGCTGGAGCTCTGCCGTCCTGGAGGCGCACTCGGCTCCAGCCAAGTAGGGCTTGAGCCAAACGAGGCTGGGCTGCCTCTTCTTCCCTCGAGGAGGCTCGCCTCCCCACCAGCTGTTCACTCGGCTTCCAGGTGGGGGCGCTCTGCGCCTCCTGCAGGTCTTGGCTCAGGGGCTGCTTGCCCTGAGCTGGGGCTGTGGGCGGGAGCCCAGGCACGCAGGGGCAGGCCCCAACCAGCTGCACACGTCTCTGCTGGGGAGGAGAGCGCTAGGGAAGCTACGTGTGTGAGGCAGCTGCTGGGCGCCCAGGGAGTCAGCCTCCGGGTGTGCGGGGCTGCAGACCCCAGCCAGGGGCCCTGGGAGCCTGGTGCACTCCGTGCGGCCCTGAGCCGGGGCGGCCAAGCAACCCCTGGAGGAGCCCTGCACTGGCCCTTCCCTTCCCTCGCACAGAGCTCTTCCTGCTGGAGCCCTTGGCAGTGTGCAAGCCACCGGCCCCTAAGCCCTCCCCAAGGACGCCTGGGGCCTAGGTGCAAAGGCAAGGCAGGAGCGGAGCTGAGGCCAGGAAGGCGCCAGTGGCGTCTCCCAGCCTTGCGCAGCCTGCTCCACCTGGGCAGGAAGCCTAGCAGCGAGGCAAGTATGGGCAAGGCTCGCCCAGGGAAGAGCAGCCTCGCGCCAGCAACTCTGCCAGAACGGGCCTCTGAGCAGAGCTGGAGCTCTGCCGTCCTGGGGGCGCACTCGGCTCCAGCCAAGTAGGGCTTGAGCCAAACGAGGCTGGGCTGCCTCTTCTTCCCTCGAGGAGGCTCGCCTCCCCGCCAGCTGTTCACTCGGCTTCCAGGTGGGGGCGCTCTGCGCCTCCTGCAGGTCTTGGCTCAGGGGCTGCTTGCCCTGAGCTGGGGCTGTGGGCGGGAGCCCAGGCACGCAGGGGCAGGCCCCAACCAGCTGCACACGTCTCTGCTGGGGAGGAGAGCGCTAGGGAACCTACGTGTGTGAGGCAGCTGCTGGGCGCCCAGGGAGTCAGCCTCCGGGTGTGCGGGGCTGCAGACCCCAGCCAGGGGCTCTGGGAGCCTGGTGCACTCCGTGCGGCGCTCAGCCTGGGCGCCCAAGCAACCGCTGGAGGAGCCCTGCACTGGCCCTTCCCTTCCCTCGCACAGAGCTCTTCCTGCTGGAGCCCTTGGCAGTGTGCAAGCCACCGGCACCTAAGCCCTCCCCAAGGACGCCTGGGGCCTAGGTGCAAAGGCAAGGCAGGAGCGGAGCTGAGGCCAGGAAGGCGCCAGTGGCATCTCCCAGCCTCGCGCAGCCTGCTCCTTCATGGGCAGCAAGCCTAGCAGCGAGGCAAGTCTGGGCAAGGCTCGCCCAGGACAGAGCAGCCTCGCGCCAGCAACTCTGCCAGAACGGGCCTCTGAGCAGAGCTGGAGCTCTGCCGTCCTGGGGGCGCACTCGGCTCCAGCCAAGTAGGGCTTGAGCCAAACGAGGCTGGGCTGCCTCTTCTTCCCTCGAGGAGGCTCGCCTCCCCGCCAGCTGTTCACTCGGCTTCCAGGTGGGGGCGCTCTGCGCCTCCTGCAGGTCTTGGCTCAGGGGCTGCTTGCCCTGAGCTGGGGCTGTGGGCGGGAGCCCAGGCACGCAGGGGCAGGCCCCAACCAGCTGCACACGTCTCTGCTGGGGAGGAGAGCGCTAGGGAACCTACGTGTGTGAGGCAGCTGCTGGGCGCCCAGGGAGTCAGCCTCCGGGTGTGCGGGGCTGCAGACCCCAGCCAGGGGCTCTGGGAGCCTGGTGCACTCCGTGCGGCGCTCAGCCTGGGCGCCCAAGCAACCGCTGGAGGAGCCCTGCACTGGCCCTTCCCTTCCCTCGCACAGAGCTCTTCCTGCTGGAGCCCTTGGCAGTGTGCAAGCCACCGGCACCTAAGCCCTCCCCAAGGACGCCTGGGGCCTAGGTGCAAAGGCAAGGCAGGAGCGGAGCTGAGGCCAGGAAGGCGCCAGTGGCATCTCCCAGCCTCGCGCAGCCTGCTCCTTCATGGGCAGCAAGCCTAGCAGCGAGGCAAGTCTGGGCAAGGCTCGCCCAGGACAGAGCAGCCTCGCGCCAGCAACTCTGGCAGATCGGGCCTCTGAGCAGAGCTGGAGCTCTGCCGTCCTGGAGGCGCACTCGGCTCCAGCCAAGTAGGGCTTGAGCCAAACGAGGCTGGGCTGCCTCTTCTTCCCTCGAGGACGCTCGCCTCCCCGCCAGCTGTTCACTCGGCTTCCAGGTGGGGGCGCACTGCGCCTCCTGCAGGTCTTGGCTCAGGGGCTGCTTGCCCTGAGCTGGGGCTGTGGGCGGGAGCCCAGGCACGCAGGGGCAGGCCCCAACCAGCTGCACACATCTCTGCTGGGGAGAAGAGCGCTAGGGAAGCTACGTGTGTGAGGCAGCTGCTGGGCGCCCAGGGAGTCAGCCTCCGGGTGTGCGGGGCTGCAGACCCCAGCCAGGGGCCCTGGGAGCCTGGTGCACTCCGGGCGGCGCTGAGTCTGGGCGGCCAAGCAACCGCTGGAGGAGCCCTGCACTGGCCCTTCCCTTCCCTCGCACAGAGCTCTTCCTGCTGGAGCCCTTGGCAGTGTGCAAGCCACCGGCCCCTAAGCCCTCCCCAAGGACGCCTGGGGCCTAGGTGCAAAGGCAAGGCAGGAGCGGAGCTGAGGCCAGGAAGGCGCCAGTGGCGTCTCCCAGCCTTGCGCAGCCTGCTCCACCTGGGCAGGAAGCCTAGCAGCGAGGCAAGTATGGGCAAGGCTCGCCCAGGGCAGAGCAGCCTCGCGCCAGCAACTCTGCCAGAACGGGCCTCTGAGCAGAGCTGGAGCTCTGCCGTCCAGGGGGCGCACTCGGCTCCAGCCAAGTAGGGCTTGAGCCAAACGAGGCTGGGCTGCCTCTTCTTCCCTCGAGGAGGCTCGCCTCCCCGCCAGCTGTTCACTCGGCTTCCAGGTGGGGGCGCTCTGCGCCTCCTGCAGGTCTTGGCTCAGGGGCTGCTTGCCCTGAGCTGGGGCTCTGGGCGGGAGCCCAGGCACGCAGGGGCAGGCCCCAACCAGCTGCACACGTCTCTGCTGGGGAGGAGAGCGCTAGGGAACCTACGTGTGTGAGGCAGCTGCTGGGCGCCCAGGGAGTCAGCCTCCGGGTGTGCGGGGCTGCAGACCCCAGCCAGGGGCTCAGGGAGCCTGGTGCACTCCGTGCGGCGCTCAGCCTGGGCGCCCAAGCAACCGCTGGAGGAGCCCTGCACTGGCCCTTCCCTTCCCTCGCACAGAGCTCTTCCTGCTGGAGCCCTTGGCAGTGTGCAAGCCACCGGCCCCTAAGCCCTCCCCAAGGACGCCTGGGGCCTAGGTGCAAAGGCAAGGCAGGAGCGGAGCTGAGGCCAGGAAGGCGCCAGTGTCGTCTCCCAGCCTCGCGCAGCCTGCTCCTTCCTGGGCAGGAAGCCTAGCAGCGAGGCAAGTCTGGGCAAGGCTCGCCCAGGGCAGAGCAGCCTCGCGCCAGCAACTCTGCCAGAACGGGCCTCTGAGCAGAGATGGAGCTCTGCCGTCCTGGAGGCGCACTCGACTCCAGCCAAGTAGGGCTTGAGCCAAACGAGGCTGGGCTGCCTCTTCTTCCCTCGAGGAGGCTCGCCTCCCCGCCAGCTGTTCACTCGGCTTCCAGGTGGGGGCGCTCTGCGCCTCCTGCAGGTCTTGGCTCAGGGGCTGCTTGCCCTGAGCTGGGGCTGTGGGCGGGAGCCCAGACACGCAGGGGCAGGCCCCAACCAGCTGCACACGTCTCTGCTGGGGAGGAGAGCGCTAGGGAAGCTACGTGTGTGAGGCAGCTGCTGGGCGCCCAGGGAGTCAGCCTCCGGGTATGCGGGGCTGCAGACCCCAGCCAGGGGCCCTGGGAGCCTGGTGCACTCCGTGCGGCGCTGAGCCTGGGCGGCCAAGCAACCGCTGGAGGAGCCCTGCACTGGCCCTTCCTTTCCCTCGCACAGAGCTCTTCCTGCTGGAGCCCTTGGCAGTGTGCAAGCCACCGGCCCCTAAGCCCTCCCCAAGGACGCCTGGGGCCTAGGTGCAAAGGCAAGGCAGGAGCGGAGCTGAGGCCAGGAAGGCGCCAGTGGCGTCTCCCAGCCTCGCTCAGCCTGCTCCTTCCTGGGCAGGAAGCCTAGCAGCGAGGCAAGTCTGGGCAAGGCTCGCCCAGGGCAGAGCAGCCTCGCGCCAGCAACTCTGCCAGATCGGGCCTCTGAGCAGAGCTGGAGCTCTGCCGTCCTGGAGGCGCACTCGGCTCCAGCCAAGTAGGGCTTGAGCCAAACGAGGCTGGGCTGCCTCTTCTTCCCTCGAGGAGGCTCGCCTCCCCGCCAGCTGTTCACTCGGCTTCCAGGTGGGGGCGCTCTGCGCCTCCTGCAGGTCTTGGCTCAGGGGCTGCTTGCCCTGAGCTGGGGCTGTGGGCGGGAGCCCAGGCACGCAGGGGCAGGCCCCAACCAGCTGCACACGTCTCTGCTAGGGAGGAGAGCGCTAGGGAAGCTACGTGTGTGAGGCAGCTGCTGGGCGCCCAGGGAGTCATTCTCCGTGTGTGCGGGGCTGCAGAACCCAGCCAGGGGCCCTGGGAGCCTGGTGCACTCCGTGCGGCGCTGAGCCTGGGCGGCCAAGCAACCGCTGGAGGAGTCCTGCACTGGCCCTTCCCTTCCCTCGCACAGAGCTCTTCCTGCTGGAGCCCTTGGCAGTGTGCAAGCCACCGGCCCCTAAGCCCTCCCCAAGGACGCCTGGGGCCTAGGTGCAAAGGCAAGGCAGGAGCGGAGCTGAGGCCAGGAAGGCGCCAGTGGCGTCTCCCAGCCTCGCGCAGCCTGCTCCTTCCTGGGCAGGAAGCCTAGCAGCGAGGCAAGTCTGGGCAAGGCTCGCCCAGGGCAGAGCAGCCTCGCGCCAGCAACTCTGCCAGAACGGGCCTCTGAGCAGAGCTGGAGCTCTGCCGTCCTGGAGGCGCACTCGGCTCCAGCCAAGTAGGGCTTGAGCCAAACGAGGCTGGGCTGCCTCTTCTTCCCTCGAGGAGGCTCGCCTCCCCGCCAGCTGTTCACTCGGCTTCCAGGTGGGGGCACTCTGCGCCTCCTGCAGGTCTTGGCTCAGGGGCTGCTTGCCCTGAGCTGGGGCTGTGGGCGGGAGCCCAGGCACGCAGGGGCAGGCCCCAACCAGCTGCACACGTCTCTGCTGGGGAGGAGAGCGCTAGGGAAGCTACGTGTGTGAGGCAGCTGCTGGGCGCCCAGGAAGTCAGCCTCCAGGTGTGCGGGGCTGCAGACCCCAGCCAGGGGCCCTGGGAGCCTGGTGCACTCCGTGCGGCGCTGAGCCTGGGCGGCCAAGCAACCCCTGGAGGAGCCCTGCACTGGCCAATCCTTTCCCTCGCACAGAGCTCTTCCTGCTGGAGCCCTTGGCAGTGTGCAAGCCACCGGCCCCTAAGCCCTCCCCAAGGACGCCTGGGGCCTAGGTGCAAAGGCAAGGCAGGAGCGGAGCTGAGGCCAGGAAGGCGCCAGTGGCGTCTCCCAGCCTCGCGCAGCCTGCTCCTTCCTGGGCAGGAAGCCTAGCAGCGAGGCAAGTCTGGGCAAGGATCGCCCAGGGCAGAGCAGCCTCGCGCCAGCAACTCTGCCAGAACGGGCCTCTGAGCAGAGCTGGAGCTCTGCCGTCCTGGAGGCGCACTCGGCTCCAGCCAAGTAGGGCTTGAGCCAAACGAGGCTGGGCTGCCTCTTCTTCCCTCGAGGAGGCTCGCCTCCCCGCCAGCTGTTCACTCGGCTTCCAGGTGGGGGCGCTCTGCGCCTCCTGCAGGTCTTGGCTCAGGGGCTGCTTGCCCTGAGCTGGGGCTGTGGGTGGGAGCCCAGGCACGCAGGGGCAGGCCCCAACCAGCTGCACACGTCTCTGCTGGGGAGGAGAGCGCTAGGGAAGCTACGTGTGTGAGGCAGCTGCTGGGCGCCCAGGGAGTCAGTCTCTGGGTGTGCGGGGCTGCAGACCCCAGCCAGGGGCCCTGGCAGCCTGGTGCACTCCGTGCGGCGCTGAGCCTGGGCGGCCAAGCAACCCCTGGAGGAGCCCTGCACTGGCCAATCCTTTCCCTCGCACAGAGCTCTTCCTGCTGGAGCCCTTGGCAGTGTGCAAGCCACCGGCCCCTAAGCCCTCCCCAAGGACGCCTGGGGCCTAGGTGCAAAGGCAAGGCAGGAGCGGAGCTGAGGCCAGGAAGGCGCCAGTGGCGTCTCCCAGCCTCGCGCAGCCTGCTCCTTCCTGGGCAGGAAGCCTAGCAGCGAGGCAAGTCTGGGCAAGGATCGCCCAGGGCAGAGCAGCCTCGCGCCAGCAACTCTGCCAGAACGGGCCTCTGAGCAGAGCTGGAGCTCTGCCGTCCTGGAGGCGCACTCGGCTCCAGCCAAGTAGGGCTTGAGCCAAACGAGGCTGGGCTGCCTCTTCTTCCCTCGAGGAGGCTCGCCTCCCCGCCAGCTGTTCACTCGGCTTCCAGGTGGGGGCGCTCTGCGCCTCCTGCAGGTCTTGGCTCAGGGGCTGCTTGCCCTGAGCTGGGGCTGTGGGTGGGAGCCCAGGCACGCAGGGGCAGGCCCCAACCAGCTGCACACGTCTCTGCTGGGGAGGAGAGCGCTAGGGAAGCTACGTGTGTGAGGCAGCTGCTGGGCGCCCAGGGAGTCAGTCTCTGGGTGTGCGGGGCTGCAGACCCCAGCCAGGGGCCCTGGCAGCCTGGTGCACTCCGTGCGGCGCTGAGCCTGGGCGGCCAAGCAACCGCTGGAGGAGCCCTGCACTGGCCCTTGCCTTCCCTCGCACAGAGCTCTTCCTGCTGGAGCCCTTGGCAGTGTGCAAGCCACCGGCCCCTAAGCCCTCCCCAAGGACGCCTGGGGCCTAGGTGCAAAGGCAAGGCAGGAGCGGAGCTGAGGCCAGGAAGGCGCCAGTGGCGTCTCCCAGCATTCCTCAGCCTGCTTCTTCCTGGGCAGGAAGCCTAGCAGCGAGGCAAGTCTGGGCAAGGCTCGCCCAGGGCAGAGCAGCCTCGCGCCAGCAACTCTGCCAGAACGGGCCTCTGAGCAGAGCTGGAGCTCTGCCGTCCTGGAGGCGCACTCGGCTCCAGCCAAGTAGGGCTTGAGCCAAACGAGGCTGGGCTGCCTCTTCTTCCCTCGAGGAGGCTCGCCTCCCCGCCAGCTGTTCACTCGGCTTCCAGGTGGGGGCGCTCTGCGCCTCCTGCAGGTCTTGGCTCAGGGGCTGCTTGCCCTGAGCTGGGGCTGTGGGCGGGAGCCCAGGCACGCAGGGGCAGGCCCCAACCAGCTGCACACGTCTCTGCTGGGGAGGAGAGCGCTAGGGAAGCTACGTGTGTGAGGCAGCTGCTGGGCGCCCAGGGAGTCAGCCTCCGGGTGTGCGGGGCTGCAGACCCCAGCCAGGGGCCCTGGGAGCCTGGTGCACTCCGTGCGGCGCTGAGCCTGGGCGGCCAAGCAACCGCTGGAGGAGCCCTGCACTGGCCCTTCCCTTCCCTCGCACAGAGCTCTTCCTGCTGGAGCCCTTGGCAGTGTGCAAGCCACCGGCCCCTAAGCCCTCCCCAAGGACGCCTGGGGCCTAGGTGCAAAGGCAAGGCAGGAGCGGAGCTGAGGCCAGGAAGGCGCCAGTGGCGTCTCCCAGCCTTGCGCAGCCTGCTCCACCTGGGCAGGAAGCCTAGCAGCGAGGCAAGTATGGGCAAGGCTCGCCCAGGGCAGAGCAGCCTCGCGCCAGCAACTCTGCCAGAACGGGCCTCTGAGCAGAGCTGGAGCTCTGCCGTCCTGGGGGCGCACTCGGCTCCAGCCAAGTAGGGCTTGAGCCAAACGAGGCTGGGCTGCCTCTTCTTCCCTCGAGGAGGCTCGCCTCCCCGCCAGCTGTTCACTCGGCTTCCAGGTGGGGGCGCTCTGCGCCTCCTGCAGGTCTTGGCTCAGGGGCTGCTTGCCCTGAGCTGGGGCTGTGGGCGGGAGCCCAGGCACGCAGGGGCAGGCCCCAACCAGCTGCACACGTCTCTGCTGGGGAGGAGAGCGCTAGGGAAGCTACGTGTGTGAGGCAGCTGCTGGGCGCCCAGGGAGTCAGCCTCCGGGTGTGCGGGGCTGCAGACCCCAGCCAGGGGCCCTGGGAGCCTGGTGCACTCCGTGCGGCGCTGAGCCTGGGCGGCCAAGCAACCCCTGGAGGAGCCCTGCACTGGCCAATCCTTTCCCTCGCACAGAGCTCTTCCTGCTGGAGCCCTTGGCAGTGTGCAAGCCACCGGCCCCTAAGCCCTCCCCAAGGACGCCTGGGGCCTAGGTGCAAAGGCAAGGCAGGAGCGGAGCTGAGGCCAGGAAGGCGCCAGTGGCGTCTCCCAGCCTCGCGCAGCCTGCTCCTTCCTGGGCAGGAAGCCTAGCAGCGAGGCAAGTCTGGGCAAGGATCGCCCAGGGCAGAGCAGCCTCGCGCCAGCAACTCTGCCAGAACGGGCCTCTGAGCAGAGCTGGAGCTCTGCCGTCCTGGAGGCGCACACGGCTCCAGCCAAGTAGGCCTTGAGCCAAACGAGGCTGGGCTGCCTCTTCTTCCCTCGAGGAGGCTCGCCTCCCCGCCAGCTGTTCACTCGGCTTCCAGGTGTGGGCGCTCTGCGCCTCCTGCAGGTCTTGGCTCAGGGGCTGCTTGCCCTGAGCTGGGGCTGTGGGTGGGAGCCCAGGCACGCAGGGGCAGGCCCCAACCAGCTGCACACGTCTCTGCTGGGGAGGAGAGCGCTAGGGAAGCTACGTGTGTGAGGCAGCTGCTCTGCGCCCAGGGAGTCAGTCTCTGGGTGTGCGGGGCTGCAGACCCCAGCCAGGGGCCCTGGCAGCCTGGTGCACTCCGTGCGGCGCTGAGCCTGGGCGGCCAAGCAACCGCTGGAGTAGCCCTGCACTGGCCCTTCCCTTCCCTCGCACAGAGCTCTTCCTGCTGGAGCCCTTGGCAGTGTGCAAGCCACCGGCCCCTAAGCCCTCCCCAAGGACGCCTGGGGCCTAGGTGCAAAGGCAAGGCAGGAGCGGAGCTGAGGCCAGGAAGGCGCCAGTGGCGTCTCCCAGCATTCCTCAGCCTGCTTCTTCCTGGGCAGGAAGACTAGCAGCGAGGCAAGTCTGGGCAAGGCTCGCCCAGGGCAGAGCAGCCTCGCGCCAGCAACTCTGCCAGAACGGGCCTCTCAGCAGAGCTGGAGCTCTGCCGTCCTGGAGGCGCACTCGGCTCCAGCCAAGTAGGGCTTGAGCCAAACGAGGCTGGGCTGCCTCTTCTTTCCTCGAGGAGGCTCGCCTCCCCGCCAGCTGTTCACTCGGCTTCCAGGTGGGGGCGCTCTGCGCCTCCTGCAGGTCTTGGCTCAGGGGCTGCTTGCCCTGAGCTGGGGCTGTGGGCGGGAGCCCAGGCACGCAGGGGCAGGCCCCAACCAGCTGCACACGTCTCTGCTGGGGAGGAGAGCGCTAGGGAAGCTACGTGTGTGAGGCAGCTGCTGGGCGCCCAGGGAGTCAGCCTCCGGGTGTGCGGGGCTGCAGACCCCAGCCAGGGGCCCTGGGAGCCTGGTGCACTCCGTGCGGCGCTGAGCCTGGGCGGCCAAGCAACCGCTGGAGGAGCCCTGCACTGGCCCTTCCCTTCCCTCGCACAGAGCTCTTCCTGCTGGAGCCCTTGGCAGTGTGCAAGCCACCGGCCCCTAAGCCCTCCCCTAGGACGCCTGGGGCCTAGGTGCAAAGGCAAGGCAGGAGCGGAGCTGAGGCCAGGAAGGCGCCAGTGGCGTCTCCCAGCCTTGCGCAGCCTGCTCCACCTGGGCAGGAAGCCTAGCAGAGAGGCAAGTATGGGCAAGGCTCGCCCAGGGCAGAGCAGCCTCGCGCCAGCAACTCTGCCAGAACGGGCCTCTGAGCAGAGCTGGAGCTCTGCCGTCCTGGGGGCGCACTCGGCTCCAGCCAAGTAGGGCTTGAGCCAAACGAGGCTGGGCTGCCTCTTCTTCCCTCGAGGAGGCTCGCCTCCCCGCCAGCTGTTCACTCGGCTTCCAGGTGGGGGCGCTCTGCGCCTCCTGCAGGTCTTGGCTCAGGGGCTGCTTGCCCTGAGCTGGGGCTGTGGGCGGGAGCCCAGGCACGCAGGGGCAGGCCCCAACCAGCTGCACACGTCTCTGCTGGGGAGGAGAGCGCTAGGGAAGCTACGTGTGTGAGGCAGCTGCTGGGCGCGCAGGGAGTCAGCCTCCGGGTGTGCGGGGCTGCATACCCCAGCCAGGGGCTCTGGGAGCCTGGTGCACTCCGTGCGGCGCTGAGCCTGGGCGGCCAAGCAACCGCTGGAGGAGCCCTGCACTGGCCCTTCCCTTCCCTCGCACAGAGCTCTTCCTGCTGGAGCCCTTGGCAGTGTGCAAGCCACCGGCCCCTAAGCCCTCCCCAAGGACGCCTGGGGCCTAGGTGCAAAGGCAAGGCAGGAGCGGAGCTGAGGCCAGGAAGGCGCCAGTGGCATCTCCCAGCCTCGCGCAGCCTGCTCCTTCATGGGCAGCAAGCCTAGCAGCGAGGCAAGTCTGGGCAAGGCTCGCCCAGGGCAGAGCAGCCTCGCGCCAGCAACTCTGCCAGATCGGGCCTCTGAGCAGAGCTGGAGCTCTGCCGTCCTGGAGGCGCACTCGGGTCCAGCCAAGTAGGGCTTGAGCCAAACGAGGCTGGGCTGCCTCTTCTTCCCTCGAGGACGCTCGCCTCCCCGCCAGCTGTTCACTCGGCTTCCAGGTGGGGGCGCTCTGCGCCTCCTGCAGGTCTTGGCTCAGGGGCTGCTTGCCCTGAGCTGGGGCTGTGGGCGGGAGCCCAGGCACGCAGGGGCAGGCCCCAACCAGCTGCACACATCTCTGCTGGGGAGAAGAGCGCTAGGGAAGCTACGTGTGTGAGGCAGCTGCTGGGCGCCCAGGGAGTCAGCCTCCGGGTGTGCGGGGCTGCAGACCCCAGCCAGGGGCCCTGGGAGCCTGGTGCACTCCGGGCGGCGCTGAGTCTGGGCGGCCAAGCAACCGCTGGAGGAGCCCTGCACTGGCCCTTCCCTTCCCTCGCACAGAGCTCTTCCTGCTGGAGCCCTTGGCAGTGTGCAAGCCACCGGCCCCTAAGCCATCCCCAAGGACGCCTGGGGCCTAGGTGCAAAGGTAAGGCAGGAGCGGAGCTGAGGCCAGGAAGGTGCCAGTGGCGTCTCCCAGCCTTCCTCAGCCTGCTTCTTCCTGGGCAGGAAGCCTAGCAGCGAGGCAAGTCTGGGCAAGGCTCGCCCAGGGCAGAGCAGCCTCGCGCCAGCAACTCTGCCAGAACGGGCCTCTGAGCAGAGCTGGAGCTCTGCCGTCCTGGAGGCGCACTCGGCTCCAGCCAAGTAGGGCTTGAGCCAAACGAGGCTGGGCTGCCTCTTCTTCCCTCGAGGAGGCTCGCCTCCCCGCCAGCTGTTCACTCGGCTTCCAGGTGGGGGCGCTCTGCGCCTCCTGCAGGTCTTGGCTCAGGGGCTGCTTGCCCTGAGCTGGGGCTGTGGGCGGGAGCCCAGGCACGCAGGGGCAGGCCCCAACCAGCTGCACACGTCTCTGCTGGGGAGGAGAGCGCTAGGGAAGCTACGTGTGTGAGGCAGCTGCTGGGCGCCCAGGGAGTCAGCCTCCGGGTGTGCGGGGCTGCAGACCCCAGCCAGGGGCCCTGGGAGCCTGGTGCACTCCGTGCGGCGCTGAGCCTGGGTGGCCAAGCAACCGCTGGAGGAGCCCTGCACTGGCCCTTCCTTTCCCTCGCACAGAGCTCTTCCTGCTGGAGCCCTTGGCAGTGTGCAAGCCACCGGCCCCTAAGCCCTCCCCAAGGACGCCTGGGGCCTAGGTGCAAAGGCAAGGCAGGAGCGGAGCTGAGGCCAGGAAGGCGCCAGTGGCGTCTCCCAGCCTCGCGCAGCCTGCTCCTTCCTGGGCAGGAAGCCTAGCAGCGAGGCAAGTCTGGGCAAGGATCGCCCAGGGCAGAGCAGCCTCGCGCCAGCAACTCTGCCAGAACGGGCCTCTGAGCAGAGCTGGAGCTCTGCCGTCCTGGAGGCGCACTCGGCTCCAGCCAAGTAGGGCTTGAGCCAAACGAGGCTGGGCTGCCTCTTCTTCCCTCGAGGAGGCTCGCCTCCCCGCCAGCTGTTCACTCGGCTTCCAGGTGGGGGCGCTCTGCGCCTCCTGCAGGTCTTGGCTCAGGGGCTGCTTGCCCTGAGCTGGGGCTGTGGGTGGGAGCCCAGGCACGCAGGGGCAGGCCCCAACCAGCTGCACACGTCTCTGCTGGGGAGGAGAGCGCTAGGGAAGCTACGTGTGTGAGGCAGCTGCTGGGCGCCCAGGGAGTCAGTCTCTGGGTGTGCGGGGCTGCAGACCCCAGCCAGGGGCCCTGGCAGCCTGGTGCACTCCGTGCGGCGCTGAGCCTGGGCGGCCAAGCAACCGCTGGAGGAGCCCTGCACTGGCCCTTCCCTTCCCTCGCACAGAGCTCTTCCTGCTGGAGCCCTTGGCAGTGTGCAAGCCACCGGCCCCTAAGCCCTCCCCAAGGACGCCTGGGGCCTAGGTGCAAAGGCAAGGCAGGAGCGGAGCTGAGGCCAGGAAGGCGCCAGTGGCGTCTCCCAGCCTCGCGCAGCCTGCTCCTTCCTGGGCAGGAAGCCTAGCAGCGAGGCAAGTCTGGGCAAGGATCGCCCAGGGCAGAGCAGCCTCGCGCCAGCAACTCTGCCAGAACGGGCCTCTGAGCAGAGCTGGAGCTCTGCCGTCCTGGAGGCGCACACGGCTCCAGCCAAGTAGGCCTTGAGCCAAACGAGGCTGGGCTGCCTCTTCTTCCCTCGAGGAGGCTCGCCTCCCCGCCAGCTGTTCACTCGGCTTCCAGGTGTGGGCGCTCTGCGCCTCCTGCAGGTCTTGGCTCAGGGGCTGCTTGCCCTGAGCTGGGGCTGTGGGCGGGAGCCCAGGCACGCAGGGGCAGGCCCCAACCAGCTGCACACGTCTCTGCTGGGGAGGAGAGCGCTAGGGAAGCTACGTGTGTGAGGCAGCTGCTGGGCGCCCAGGGAGTCAGCCTCCGGGTGTGCGGGGCTGCAGACCCCAGCCAGGGGCCCTGGGAGCCTGGTGCACTCCGTGCGGCGCTGAGCCTGGGCGGCCAAGCAACCGCTGGAGGAGCCCTGCACTGGCCCTTCCCTTCCCTCGCACAGAGCTCTTCCTGCTGGAGCCCTTGGCAGTGTGCAAGCCACCGGCCCCTAAGCCCTCCCCTAGGACGCCTGGGGCCTAGGTGCAAAGGCAAGGCAGGAGCGGAGCTGAGGCCAGGAAGGCGCCAGTGGCGTCTCCCAGCCTTGCGCAGCCTGCTCCACCTGGGCAGGAAGCCTAGCAGAGAGGCAAGTATGGGCAAGGCTCGCCCAGGGCAGAGCAGCCTCGCGCCAGCAACTCTGCCAGAACGGGCCTCTGAGCAGAGCTGGAGCTCTGCCGTCCTGGGGGCGCACTCGGCTCCAGCCAAGTAGGGCTTGAGCCAAACGAGGCTGGGCTGCCTCTTCTTCCCTCGAGGAGGCTCGCCTCCCCGCCAGCTGTTCACTCGGCTTCCAGGTGGGGGCGCTCTGCGCCTCCTGCAGGTCTTGGCTCAGGGGCTGCTTGCCCTGAGCTGGGGCTGTGGGCGGGAGCCCAGGCACGCAGGGGCAGGCCCCAACCAGCTGCACACGTCTCTGCTGGGGAGGAGAGCGCTAGGGAAGCTACGTGTGTGAGGCAGCTGCTGGGCGCGCAGGGAGTCAGCCTCCGGGTGTGCGGGGCTGCATACCCCAGCCAGGGGCTCTGGGAGCCTGGTGCACTCCGTGCGGCGCTGAGCCTGGGCGGCCAAGCAACCGCTGGAGGAGCCCTGCACTGGCCCTTCCCTTCCCTCGCACAGAGCTCTTCCTGCTGGAGCCCTTGGCAGTGTGCAAGCCACCGGCCCCTAAGCCCTCCCCAAGGACGCCTGGGGCCTAGGTGCAAAGGCAAGGCAGGAGCGGAGCTGAGGCCAGGAAGGCGCCAGTGGCATCTCCCAGCCTCGCGCAGCCTGCTCCTTCATGGGCAGCAAGCCTAGCAGCGAGGCAAGTCTGGGCAAGGCTCGCCCAGGGCAGAGCAGCCTCGCGCCAGCAACTCTGCCAGATCGGGCCTCTGAGCAGAGCTGGAGCTCTGCCGTCCTGGAGGCGCACTCGGCTCCAGCCAAGTAGGGCTTGAGCCAAACGAGGCTGGGCTGCCTCTTCTTCCCTCGAGGACGCTCGCCTCCCCGCCAGCTGTTCACTCGGCTTCCAGGTGGGGGCGCTCTGCGCCTCCTGCAGGTCTTGGCTCAGGGGCTGCTTGCCCTGAGCTGGGGCTGTGGGCGGGAGCCCAGGCACGCAGGGGCAGGCCCCAACCAGCTGCACACATCTCTGCTGGGGAGAAGAGCGCTAGGGAAGCTACGTGTGTGAGGCAGCTGCTGGGCGCCCAGGGAGTCAGCCTCCGGGTGTGCGGGGCTGCAGACCCCAGCCAGGGGCCCTGGGAGCCTGGTGCACTCCGGGCGGCGCTGAGTCTGGGCGGCCAAGCAACCGCTGGAGGAGCCCTGCACTGGCCCTTCCCTTCCCTCGCACAGAGCTCTTCCTGCTGGAGCCCTTGGCAGTGTGCAAGCCACCGGCCCCTAAGCCATCCCCAAGGACGCCTGGGGCCTAGGTGCAAAGGTAAGGCAGGAGCGGAGCTGAGGCCAGGAAGGTGCCAGTGGCGTCTCCCAGCCTTCCTCAGCCTGCTTCTTCCTGGGCAGGAAGCCTAGCAGCGAGGCAAGTCTGGGCAAGGCTCGCCCAGGGCAGAGCAGCCTCGCGCCAGCAACTCTGCCAGAACGGGCCTCTGAGCAGAGCTGGAGCTCTGCCGTCCTGGAGGCGCACTCGGCTCCAGCCAAGTAGGGCTTGAGCCAAACGAGGCTGGGCTGCCTCTTCTTCCCTCGAGGAGGCTCGCCTCCCCGCCAGCTGTTCACTCGGCTTCCAGGTGGGGGCGCTCTGCGCCTCCTGCAGGTCTTGGCTCAGGGGCTGCTTGCCCTGAGCTGGGGCTGTGGGCGGGAGCCCAGGCACGCAGGGGCAGGCCCCAACCAGCTGCACACGTCTCTGCTGGGGAGGAGAGCGCTAGGGAAGATAAGTGTGTGAGGCAGCTGCTGGGCGCCCAGGGAGTCAGCCTCCGGGTGTGCGGGGCTGCAGACCCCAGCCAGGGGCCCTGGGAGCCTGGGGCACTCCGTGCGGCGCTGAGCCTGGGCGGCCAAGCAACCGCTGGAGGAGCCCTGCACTGGCCCTTCCCTTCCCTCGCACAGAGCTCTTCCTGCTGGAGCCCTTGGCAGTGTGCAAGCCACCGGCCCCTAAGCCCTCCCCAAGGACGCCTGGGGCCTAGGTGCAAAGGCAAGGCAGGAGCGGAGCTGAGGCCAGGAAGGCGCCAGTGGCGTCTCCCAGCCTCGCGCAGCCTGCTCCTTCCTGGGCAGGAAGCCTAGCAGCGAGGCAAGTCTGGGCAAGGCTCGCCCAGGGAAGAGCAGCCTCGCGCCAGCAACTCTGCCAGAACGGGCCTCTGAGCAGAGCTGGAGCTCTGCCGTCCTGGAGGCGCACTCGACTCCAGCCAAGTAGGGCTTGAGCCAAACGAGGCTGGGCTGCCTCTTCTTCCCTCGAGGAGGCTCGCCTCCCCGCCAGCTGTTCACTCGGCTTCCAGGTGGGGGCGCTCTGCGCCTCCTGCAGGTCTTGGCTCAGGGGCTGCTTGCCCTGAGCTGGGGCTGTGGGCGGGAGCCCAGCCACGCAGGGGCAGGCCCCAACCAGCTGCACACGTCTCTGCTGGGGAGGAGAGCGCTAGGGAAGCTACGTGTGTGAGGCAGCTGCTGGGCGCCCAGGGAGTCAGCCTCCGGGTGTGCGGGGCTGCAGACCCCAGCCAGGGGCCCTGGGAGCCTGGTGCACTCCGTGCGGCGCTGAGCCTGGGCGGCCAAGCAACCGCTGGAGGAGCCCTGCACTGGCCCTTCCTTTCCCTCGCACAGAGCTCTTCCTGCTGGAGCCCTTGGCAGTGTGCAAGCCACCGGCCCCTAAGCCCTCCCCAAGGACGCCTGGGGCCTAGGTGCAAAGGCAAGGCAGGAGCGGAGCTGAGGCCAGCAAGGCGCCAGTGGCGTCTCCCAGCCTCGCGCAGCCTGCTCCTTCCTGGGCAGGAAGCCTAGCAGCGAGGCAAGTCTGGGCAAGGCTCGCCCAGGGCAGAGCAGCCTCGCGCCAGCAACTCTGCCAGAACGGGCCTCTGAGCAGAGCTGGAGCTCTGCCGTCCTGGAGGCGCACTCGGCTCCAGCCAAGTAGGGCTTGAGCCAAACGAGGCTGGGCTGCCTCTTCTTCCCTCGAGGAGGCTTGCCTCCCCGCCAGCTGTTCACTCGGCTTCCAGGTGGGGGCGCTCTGCGCCTCCTGCAGGTCTTGGCTCAGGGGCTGCTTGCCCTGAGCTGGGGCTGTGGGCGGGAGCCCAGGCACGCAGGGGCAGGCCCCAACCAGCTGCACACATCTCTGCTGGGGAGGAGAGCGCTAGGGAAGCTACGTGTGTGAGGCAGCTGCTGGGCGCCCAGGGAGTCAGCCTCCGGGTGTGCGGGGCTGCAGACCCCAGCCAGGGGCCCTGGGAGCCTGGTGCACTCCGGGCGGCGCTGAGTCTGGGCGGCCAAGCAACCGCTGGAGGAGCCCTGCACTGGCCCTTCCCTTCCCTCGCACAGAGCTCTTCCTGCTGGAGCCCTTGGCAGTGTGCAAGCCACCGGCCCCTAAGCCATCCCCAAGGACGCCTGGGGCCTAGGTGCAAAGGCAAGGCAGGAGCGGAGCTGAGGCCAGCAAGGCGCCAGTGGCGTCTCCCAGCCTCGCGCAGCCTGCTCCTTCCTGGGCAGGAAGCCTAGAAGCGAGGCAAGTCTGGGCAAGGCTCGCCCAGGGCAGAGCAGCCTCGCGCCAGCAACTCTGCCAGAACGGGCCTCTGAGCAGAGCTGGAGCTCTGCCATCCTGGAGGCGCACTCGGCTTCAGCCAAGTAGGGCTTGAGCCAAACGAGGCTGGGCTGCCTCTTCTTCCCTCGAGGAGGCTCGCCTCCCCGCCAGCTGTTCACTCGGCTTCCAGGTGGGGGCGCTCTGCGCCTCCTGCAGGTCTTGGCTCAGGGGCTGCTTGCCCTGAGCTGGGGCTGTGGGCGGGAGCCCAGGCACGCAGGGGCAGGCCCCAACCAGCTGCACACGTCTCTGCTGGGGAGGAGAGCGCTAGGGAAGATAAGTGTGTGAGGCAGCTGCTGGGCGCCCAGGGAGTCAGCCTCCGGGTGTGCGGGGCTGCAGACCACAGCCAGGGGCCCTGGGAGCCTGGGGCACTCCGTGCGGCGCTGAGCCTGGGCGGCCAAGCAACCGCTGGAGGAGCCCTGCACTGGCCCTTCCCTTCCCTCGCACAGAGCTCTTCCTGCTGGAGCCCTTGGCAGTGTGCAAGCCACCGGCCCCTAAGCCCTCCCCAAGGACGCCTGGGGCCTAGGTGCAAAGGCAAGGCAGGAGCGGAGCTGAGGCCAGGAAGGCGCCAGTGGCGTCTCCCAGCCTCGCGCAGCCTGCTCCTTCCTGGGCAGGAAGCCTAGCAGCGAGGCAAGTCTGGGCAAGGATCGCCCAGGGCAGAGCAGCCTCGCGCCAGCAACTCTGCCAGAACGGGCCTCTGAGCAGAGATGGAGCTCTGCCGTCCTGGAGGCGCACTCCGCTCCAGCCAAGTAGGGCTTGAGCCAAACGAGGCTGGGCTGCCTCTTCTTCCCTCGAGGAGGCTCGCCTCCCCGCCAGCTGTTCACTCGGCTTCCAGGTGGGGGCGCTCTGCGCCTCCTGCAGGTCTTGGCTCAGGGGCTGCTTGCCCTGAGCTGGGGCTGTGGGTGGGAGCCCAGGCACGCAGGGGCAGGCCCCAACCAGCTGCACACGTCTCTGCTGGGGAGGAGAGCGCTAGGGAAGCTACGTGTGTGAGGCAGCTGCTGGGCGCCCAGGGAGTCAGTCTCTGGGTGTGCGGGGCTGCAGACCCCAGCCAGGGGCCCTGGCAGCCTGGTGCACTCCGTGCGGCGCTGAGCCTGGGCGGCCAAGCAACCGCTGGAGGAGCCCTGCACTGGCCCTTCCCTTCCCTCGCACAGAGCTCTTTCTGCTGGAGCCCTTGGCAGTGTGCAAGCTACCGGCCCCTAAGCCCTCCCCAAGGAAGCCTGGGGCCTAGGTGCGAAGGCAAGGCAGGAGCGGAGCTGAGGCCAGCAAGGCGCCAGTGGCGTCTCCCAGCCTCGCGCAGCCTGCTCCTTCCTGGGCAGGAAGCCTAGCAGCGAGGCAAGTCTGGGCAAGGCTCGCCCAGGGCAGAGCAGCCTCGCGCCAGCAACTCTGCCAGAACGGGCCTCTGAGCAGAGCTGGAGCTCTGCCATCCTGGAGGCGCACTCGGCTTCAGCCAAGTAGGGCTTGAGCCAAACGAGGCTGGGCTGCCTCTTCTTCCCTCGAGGAGGCTCGCCTCCCCGCCAGCTGTTCACTCGGCTTCCAGGTGGGGGCGCTCTGCGCCTCCTGCAGGTCTTGGCTCAGGGGCTGCTTGCCCTGAGCTGGGGCTGTGGGCGGGAGCCCAGGCACGCAGGGGCAGGCCCCAACCAGCTGCACACATCTCTGCTGGGGAGGAGAGCGCTAGGGAAGCTACGTGTGTGAGGCAGCTGCTGGGCGCCCAGGGAGTCAGTCTCCGTGTGTGCGGGGCTGCAGAACCCAGCCAGGGGCCCTGGGAGCCTGGTGCACTCCGTGCGGCGCTGAGCCTGGGCGGCCAAGCAACCGCTGGAGGAGCCCTGCACTGGCCCTTCCCTTCCCTCGCACAGAGCTCTTCCTGCTGGAGCCCTTGGCAGTGTGCAAGCCACCGGCCCCTAAGCCCTCCCCAAGGACGCCTGGGGCCTAGGTGCAAAGGCAAGGCAGGAGCGGAGCTGAGGCCAGGAAGGCGCCAGTGGCGTCTCCAGCCTTGCGCAGCCTGCTCCACCTGGGCAGGAAGCCTAGCAGCGAGGCAAGTCTGGGCAAGGCTCGCCCAGGGCAGAGCAGCCTCGCGCCAGCAACTCTGCCAGAACGGGCCTCTGAGCAGAGCTGGAGCTCTGCCGTCCTGGGGGCGCACTCGGCTCCAGCCAAGTAGGGCTTGAGCCAAACGAGGCTGGGCTGCCTCTTCTTCCCTCGAGGAGGCTCGCCTCCCCGCCAGCTGTTCACTCGGCTTCCAGGTGGGGGCGCTCTGCGCCTCCTGCAGGTCTTGGCTCAGGGGCTGCTTGCCCTGAGCTGGGGCTGTGGGCGGGAGCCCAGGCACGCAGGGGCAGGCCCCAACCAGCTGCACACGTCTCTGCTGGGGAGGAGAGCGCTAGGGAAGATAAGTGTGTGAGGCAGCTGCTGGGCGCCCAGGGAGTCAGCCTCCGGGTGTGCGGGGCTGCAGACCCCAGCCAGGGGCCCTGGGAGCCTGGGGCACTCCGTGCGGCGCTGAGCCTGGGCGGCCAAGCAACCGCTGGAGGAGCCCTGCACTGGCCCTTCCCTTCCCTCGCACAGAGCTCTTCCTGCTGGAGCCCTTGGCAGTGTGCAAGCCACCGGCCCCTAAGCCCTCCCCAAGGACGCCTGGGGCCTAGGTGCAAAGGCAAGGCAGGAGCGGAGCTGAGGCCAGGAAGGCGCCAGTGGCGTCTCCCAGCCTCGCGCAGCCTGCTCCTTCCTGGGCAGGAAGCCTAGCAGCGAGGCAAGTCTGGGCAAGGCTCGCCCAGGGAAGAGCAGCCTCGCGCCAGCAACTCTGCCAGAACGGGCCTCTGAGCAGAGCTGGAGCTCTGCCGTCCTGGAGGCGCACTCGACTCCAGCCAAGTAGGGCTTGAGCCAAACGAGGCTGGGCTGCCTCTTCTTCCCTCGAGGAGGCTCGCCTCCCCGCCAGCTGTTCACTCGGCTTCCAGGTGGGGGCGCTCTGCGCCTCCTGCAGGTCTTGGCTCAGGGGCTGCTTGCCCTGAGCTGGGGCTGTGGGCGGGAGCCCAGCCACGCAGGGGCAGGCCCCAACCAGCTGCACACGTCTCTGCTGGGGAGGAGAGCGCTAGGGAAGCTACGTGTGTGAGGCAGCTGCTGGGCGCCCAGGGAGTCAGCCTCCGGGTGTGCGGGGCTGCAGACCCCAGCCAGGGGCCCTGGGAGCCTGGTGCACTCCGTGCGGCGCTGAGCCTGGGCGGCCAAGCAACCGCTGGAGGAGCCCTGCACTGGCCCTTCCTTTCCCTCGCACAGAGCTCTTCCTGCTGGAGCCCTTGGCAGTGTGCAAGCCACCGGCCCCTAAGCCCTCCCCAAGGACGCCTGGGGCCTAGGTGCTAAGGCAAGGCAGGAGCGGAGCTGAGGCCAGCAAGGCGCCAGTGGCGTCTCCCAGCCTCGCGCAGCCTGCTCCTTCCTGGGCAGGAAGCCTAGCAGCGAGGCAAGTCTGGGCAAGGCTCGCCCAGGGCAGAGCAGCCTCGCGCCAGCAACTCTGCCAGAACGGGCCTCTGAGCAGAGCTGGAGCTCTGCCGTCCTGGAGGCGCACTCGGCTCCAGCCAAGTAGGGCTTGAGCCAAACGAGGCTGGGCTGCCTCTTCTTCCCTCGAGGAGGCTTGCCTCCCCGCCAGCTGTTCACTCGGCTTCCAGGTGGGGGCGCTCTGCGCCTCCTGCAGGTCTTGGCTCAGGGGCTGCTTGCCCTGAGCTGGGGCTGTGGGCGGGAGCCCAGGCACGCAGGGGCAGGCCCCAACCAGCTGCACACATCTCTGCTGGGGAGGAGAGCGCTAGGGAAGCTACGTGTGTGAGGCAGCTGCTGGGCGCCCAGGGAGTCAGTCTTCGGGTGTGCGGGGCTGCAGAACCCAGCCAGGGGCCCTGGGAGCCTGGTGCACTCCGTGCGGTGCTGAGCCTGGGCGGCCAAGCAACCGCTGGAGGAGCCCTGCACTGGCCCTTCCCTTCCCTCGCACAGAGCTCTTCCTGCTGGAGCCCTTGGCAGTGTGCAAGCCACCGGCCCCTAAGCCCTCCCCAAGGACGCCTGGGGCCTAGGTGCAAAGGCAAGGCAGGAGCGGAGCTGAGGCCAGGAAGGCGCCAGTGGCGTCTCCCAGCCTTGCGCAGCCTGCTCCACCTGGGCAGGAAGCCTAGCAGCGAGGCAAGTATGGGCAAGGCTCGCCAAGGGCAGAGCAGCCTCGCGCCAGCAACTCTGCCAGAACGGGCCTCTGAGCAGAGCTGGAGCTCTGCCGTCCTGGGGGCGCACTCGGCTCCAGCCAAGTAGGGCTTGAGCCAAACGAGGCTGGGCTGCCTCTTCTTCCCTCGAGGAGGCTCGCCTCCCCGCCAGCTGTTCACTCGGCTTCCAGGTGGGGGCGCTCTGCGCCTCCTGCAGGTCTTGGCTCAGGGGCTGCTTGCCCTGAGCTGGGGCTGTGGGCGGGAGCCCAGGCACGCAGGGGCAGGCCCCAACCAGCTGCACACGTCTCTGCTGGGGAGGAGAGCGCTAGGGAAGATAAGTGTGTGAGGCAGCTGCTGGGCGCCCAGGGAGTCAGCCTCCGGGTGTGCGGGGCTGCAGACCCCAGCCAGGGGCCCTGGGAGCCTGGGGCACTCCGTGCGGCGCTGAGCCTGGGCGGCCAAGCAACCGCTGGAGGAGCCCTGCACTGGCCCTTCCCTTCCCTCGCACAGAGCTCTTCCTGCTGGAGCCCTTGGCAGTGTGCAAGCCACCGGCCCCTAAGCCCTCCCCAAGGACGCCTGGGGCCTAGGTGCAAAGGCAAGGCAGGAGCGGAGCTGAGGCCAGGAAGGCGCCAGTGGCGTCTCCCAGCCTTGCGCAGCCTGCTCCTTCCTGGGCAGGAAGCCTAGCAGCGAGGCAAGTCTGGGCAAGGCTCGCCCAGGGAAGAGCAGCCTCGCACCAGCAACTCTGCCAGAACGGGCCTCTGAGCAGAGCTGGAGCTCTGCCGTCATGGAGGCGCACTCGGCTCCAGCCAAGTAGGGCTTGAGCCAAACGAGGCTGGGCTGCCTCTTCTTCCCTCGAGGAGGCTCGCCTCCCCGCCAGCTGTTCACTCGGCTTCCAGGTGGGGGCGCTCTGCGCCTCCTGCAGGTCTTGGCTCAGGGGCTGCTTTCCCTGAGCTGGGGCTGTGGGCGGGAGCCCAGGCACGCAGGGGCAGGCCCCAACCAGCTGCACACGTCTCTGCTGGGGAGGAGAGCGCTAGGGAAACTACGTGTGTGTGGCAGCTGCTGGGCGCCCAGGGAATCAGCCTCCGGGTGTGCGGGGCTGCAGACCACAGCCAGGGGCCCTGGGAGCCTGGTGCACTCCGTGCGGCGCTGAGACTGGGCGGCCAAGCAACCGCTGGAGGAGCCCTGCACTGGCCAATCCTTTCCCTCGCACAGAGCTCTTCCTGCTGGAGCCCTTGGCAGTGTGCAAGCCACCGGCCCCTAAGCCCTCCCCAAGGACGCCTGGGGCCTAGGTGCAAAGGCAAGGCAGGAGCGGAGCTGAGGCCAGGAAGGCGCCAGTGGCGTCTCCCAGCCTCGCGCAGCCTGCTCCTTCCTGGGCAGGAAGCCTAGCAGCGAGGCAAGTCTGGGCAAGGCTCGCCCAGGGCAGAGCAGCCTCGCGCCAGCAACTCTGCCAGAACGGGCCTCTGAGCAGAGATGGAGCTCTGCCGTCCTGGAGGCGCACTCCGCTCCAGCCAAGTAGGGCTTGAGCCAAACGAGGCTGGGCTGCCTCTTCTTCCCTCGAGGAGGCTCGCCTCTCCGCCAGCTGTTCACTCGGCTTCCAGGTGGGGGCGCTCTGCGCCTCCTGCAGGTCTTGGCTCAGGGGCTGCTTGCCCTGAGCTGGGGCTGTGGGTGGGAGCCCAGGCACGCAGGGGCAGGCCCCAACCAGCTGCACACGTCTCTGCTGGGGAGGAGAGCGCTAGGGAAGCTACGTGTGTGAGGCAGCTGCTGGGCGCCCAGGGAGTCAGTCTCTGGGTGTGCGGGGCTGCAGACCCCAGCCAGGGGCCCTGGCAGCCTGGTGCACTCCGTGCGGCGCTGAGCCTGGGCGGCCAAGCAACCGCTGGAGGAGCCCTGCACTGGCCCTTCCCTTCCCTCGCACAGAGCTCTTCCTGCTGGAGCCCTTGGCAGTGTGCAAGCCACCGGCCCCTAAGCCCTCCCCAAGGACGCCTGGGGCCTAGGTGCAAAGGCAAGGCAGGAGCGGAGCTGAGGCCAGGAAGGCGCCAGTGGCGTCTCCCAGCCTCGCGCAGCCTGCTCCTTCCTGGGCAGGAAGCCTAGCAGCGAGGCAAGTCTGGGCAAGGCTCGCCCAGGGCAGAGCAGCCTCGCGCCAGCAACTCTGCCAGAACGGGCCTCTGAGCAGAGCTGGAGCTCTGCCGTCCTGGAGGCGCACTCGGCTCCAGCCAAGTAGGGCTTGAGCCAAACGAGGCTGGGCTGCCTCTTCTTCCCTCGAGGAGGCTCGCCTCCCCGCCAGCTGTTCACTCGGCTTCCAGGTGGGGGCACTCTGCGCCTCCTGCAGGTCTTGGCTCAGGGGCTGCTTGCCCTGAGCTGGGGCTGTGGGCGGGAGCCCAGGCACGCAGGGGCAGGCCCCAACCAGCTGCACACGTCTCTGCTGGGGAGGAGAGCGCTAGGGAAGCTACGTGTGTGAGGCAGCTGCTGGGCGCCCAGGAAGTCAGCCTCCAGGTGTGCGGGGCTGCAGACCCCAGCCAGGGGCCCTGGGAGCCTGGTGCACTCCGTGCGGCGCTGAGCCTGGGCGGCCAAGCAACCCCTGGAGGAGCCCTGCACTGGCCAATCCTTTCCCTCGCACAGAGCTCTTCCTGCTGGAGCCCTTGGCAGTGTGCAAGCCACCGGCCCCTAAGCCCTCCCCAAGGACGCCTGGGGCCTAGGTGCAAAGGCAAGGCAGGAGCGGAGCTGAGGCCAGGAAGGCGCCAGTGGCGTCTCCCAGCCTCGCGCAGCCTGCTCCTTCCTGGGCAGGAAGCCTAGCAGCGAGGCAAGTCTGGGCAAGGATCGCCCAGGGCAGAGCAGCCTCGCGCCAGCAACTCTGCCAGAACGGGCCTCTGAGCAGAGCTGGAGCTCTGCCGTCCTGGAGGCGCACTCGGCTCCAGCCAAGTAGGGCTTGAGCCAAACGAGGCTGGGCTGCCTCTTCTTCCCTCGAGGAGGCTCGCCTCCCCGCCAGCTGTTCACTCGGCTTCCAGGTGGGGGCGCTCTGCGCCTCCTGCAGGTCTTGGCTCAGGGGCTGCTTGCCCTGAGCTGGGGCTGTGGGTGGGAGCCCAGGCACGCAGGGGCAGGCCCCAACCAGCTGCACACGTCTCTGCTGGGGAGGAGAGCGCTAGGGAAGCTACGTGTGTGAGGCAGCTGCTGGGCGCCCAGGGAGTCAGTCTCTGGGTGTGCGGGGCTGCAGACCCCAGCCAGGGGCCCTGGCAGCCTGGTGCACTCCGTGCGGCGCTGAGCCTGGGCGGCCAAGCAACCGCTGGAGGAGCCCTGCACTGGCCCTTCCCTTCCCTCGCACAGAGCTCTTCCTGCTGGAGCCCTTGGCAGTGTGCAAGCCACCGGCCCCTAAGCCCTCCCCAAGGACGCCTGGGGCCTAGGTGCAAAGGCAAGGCAGGAGCGGAGCTGAGGCCAGGAAGGCGCCAGTGGCGTCTCCCAGCATTCCTCAGCCTGCTTCTTCCTGGGCAGGAAGCCTAGCAGCGAGGCAAGTCTGGGCAAGGCTCGCCCAGGGCAGAGCAGCCTCGCGCCAGCAACTCTGCCAGAACGGGCCTCTGAGCAGAGCTGGAGCTCTGCCGTCCTGGAGGCGCACTCGGCTCCAGCCAAGTAGGGCTTGAGCCAAACGAGGCTGGGCTGCCTCTTCTTCCCTCGAGGAGGCTCGCCTCCCCGCCAGCTGTTCACTCGGCTTCCAGGTGGGGGCGCTCTGCGCCTCCTGCAGGTCTTGGCTCAGGGGCTGCTTGCCCTGAGCTGGGGCTGTGGGCGGGAGCCCAGGCACGCAGGGGCAGGCCCCAACCAGCTGCACACGTCTCTGCTGGGGAGGAGAGCGCTAGGGAAGCTACGTGTGTGAGGCAGCTGCTGGGCGCCCAGGGAGTCAGCCTCCGGGTGTGCGGGGCTGCAGACCCCAGCCAGGGGCCCTGGGAGCCTGGTGCACTCCGTGCGGCGCTGAGCCTGGGCGGCCAAGCAACCGCTGGAGGAGCCCTGCACTGGCCCTTCCCTTCCCTCGCACAGAGCTCTTCCTGCTGGAGCCCTTGGCAGTGTGCAAGCCACCGGCCCCTAAGCCCTCCCCAAGGACGCCTGGGGCCTAGGGCAAAGGCAAGGCAGGAGCGGAGCTGAGGCCAGGAAGGCGCCAGTGGCGTCTCCCAGCCTTGCGCAGCCTGCTCCACCTGGGCAGGAAGCCTAGCAGCGAGGCAAGTATGGGCAAGGCTCGCCCAGGGCAGAGCAGCCTCGCGCCAGCAACTCTGCCAGAACGGGCCTCTGAGCAGAGCTGGAGCTCTGCCGTCCTGGGGGCGCACTCGGCTCCAGCCAAGTAGGGCTTGAGCCAAACGAGGCTGGGCTGCCTCTTCTTCCCTCGAGGAGGCTCGCCTCCCCGCCAGCTGTTCACTCGGCTTCCAGGTGGGGGCGCTCTGCGCCTCCTGCAGGTCTTGGCTCAGGGGCTGCTTGCCCTGAGCTGGGGCTGTGGGCGGGAGCCCAGGCACGCAGGGGCAGGCCCCAACCAGCTGCACACGTCTCTGCTGGGGAGGAGAGCGCTAGGGAAGCTACGTGTGTGAGGCAGCTGCTGGGCGCCCAGGGAGTCAGCCTCCGGGTGTGCGGGGCTGCAGACCCCAGCCAGGGGCCCTGGGAGCCTGGTGCACTCCGTGCGGCGCTGAGCCTGGGCGGCCAAGCAACCCCTGGAGGAGCCCTGCACTGGCCAATCCTTTCCCTCGCACAGAGCTCTTCCTGCTGGAGCCCTTGGCAGTGTGCAAGCCACCGGCCCCTAAGGCCTCCCCAAGGACGCCTGGGGCCTAGGTGCAAAGGCAAGGCAGGAGCGGAGCTGAGGCCAGGAAGGCGCCAGTGGCGTCTCCCAGCCTCGCGCAGCCTGCTCCTTCCTGGGCAGGAAGCCTAGCAGCGAGGCAAGTCTGGGCAAGGATCGCCCAGGGCAGAGCAGCCTCGCGCCAGCAACTCTGCCAGAACGGGCCTCTGAGCAGAGCTGGAGCTCTGCCGTCCTGGAGGCGCACACGGCTCCAGCCAAGTAGGCCTTGAGCCAAACGAGGCTGGGCTGCCTCTTCTTCCCTCGAGGAGGCTCGCCTCCCCGCCAGCTGTTCACTCGGCTTCCAGGTGGGGGCGCTCTGCGCCTCCTGCAGGTCTTGGCTCAGGGGCTGCTTGCCCTGAGCTGGGGCTGTGGGTGGGAGCCCAGGCACGCAGGGGCAGGCCCCAACCAGCTGCACACGTCTCTGCTGGGGAGGAGAGCGCTAGGGAAGCTACGTGTGTGAGGCAGCTGCTCTGCGCCCAGGGAGTCAGTCTCTGGGTGTGCGGGGCTGCAGACCCCAGCCAGGGGCCCTGGCAGCCTGGTGCACTCCGTGCGGCGCTGAGCCTGGGCGGCCAAGCAACCGCTGGAGTAGCCCTGCACTGGCCCTTCCCTTCCCTCGCACAGAGCTCTTCCTGCTGGAGCCCTTGGCAGTGTGCAAGCCACCGGCCCCTAAGCCCTCCCCAAGGACGCCTGGGGCCTAGGTGCAAAGGCAAGGCAGGAGCGGAGCTGAGGCCAGGAAGGCGCCAGTGGCGTCTCCCAGCATTCCTCAGCCTGCTTCTTCCTGGGCAGGAAGACTAGCAGCGAGGCAAGTCTGGGCAAGGCTCGCCCAGGGCAGAGCAGCCTCGCGCCAGCAACTCTGCCAGAACGGGCCTCTGAGCAGAGCTGGAGCTCTGCCGTCCTGGAGGCGCACTCGGCTCCAGCCAAGTAGGGCTTGAGCCAAACGAGGCTGGGCTGCCTCTTCTTCCCTCGAGGAGGCTCGCCTCCCCGCCAGCTGTTCACTCGGCTTCCAGGTGGGGGCGCTCTGCGCCTCCTGCAGGTCTTGGCTCAGGGGATGCTTGCCCTGAGCTGGGGCTGTGGGCGGGAGCCCAGGCACGCAGGGGCAGGCCCCAACCAGCTGCACACGTCTCTGCTGGGGAGGAGAGCGCTAGGGAAGCTACGTGTGTGAGGCAGCTGCTGGGCGCCCAGGGAGTCAGCCTCCGGGTGTGCGGGGCTGCAGACCCCAGCCAGGGGCCCTGGGAGCCTGGTGCACTCCGTGCGGCGCTGAGCCTGGGCGGCCAAGCAACCGCTGGAGGAGCCCTGCACTGGCCCTTCCCTTCCCTCGCACAGAGCTCTTCCTGCTGGAGCCCTTGGCAGTGTGCAAGCCACCGGCCCCTAAGCCCTCCCCTAGGACGCCTGGGGCCTAGGTGCAAAGGCAAGGCAGGAGCGGAGCTGAGGCCAGGAAGGCGCCAGTGGCGTCTCCCAGCCTTGCGCAGCCTGCTCCACCTGGGCAGGAAGCCTAGCAGAGAGGCAAGTATGGGCAAGGCTCGCCCAGGGCAGAGCAGCCTCGCGCCAGCAACTCTGCCAGAACGGGCCTCTGAGCAGAGCTGGAGCTCTGCCGTCCTGGGGGCGCACTCGGCTCCAGCCAAGTAGGGCTTGAGCCAAACGAGGCTGGGCTGCCTCTTCTTCCCTCGAGGAGGCTCGCCTCCCCGCCAGCTGTTCACTCGGCTTCCAGGTGGGGGCGCTCTGCGCCTCCTGCAGGTCTTGGCTCAGGGGCTGCTTGCCCTGAGCTGGGGCTGTGGGCGGGAGCCCAGGCACGCAGGGGCAGGCCCCAACCAGCTGCACACGTCTCTGCTGGGGAGGAGAGCGCTAGGGAAGCTACGTGTGTGAGGCAGCTGCTGGGCGCGCAGGGAGTCAGCCTCCGGGTGTGCGGGGCTGCATACCCCAGCCAGGGGCTCTGGGAGCCTGGTGCACTCCGTGCGGCGCTCAGCCTGGGCGCCCAAGCAACCGCTGGAGGAGCCCTGCACTGGCCCTTCCCTTCCCTCGCACAGAGCTCTTCCTGCTGGAGCCCTTGGCAGTGTGCAAGCCACCGGCCCCTAAGCCCTCCCCAAGGACGCCTGGGGCCTAGGTGCAAAGGCAAGGCAGGAGCGGAGCTGAGGCCAGGAAGGCGCCAGTGGCATCTCCCAGCCTCGCGCAGCCTGCTCCTTCATGGGCAGCAAGCCTAGCAGCGAGGCAAGTCTGGGCAAGGCTCGCCCAGGGCAGAGCAGCCTCGCGCCAGCAACTCTGCCAGATCGGGCCTCTGAGCAGAGCTGGAGCTCTGCCGTCCTGGAGGCGCACTCGGCTCCAGCCAAGTAGGGCTTGAGCCAAACGAGGCTGGGCTGCCTCTTCTTCCCTCGAGGACGCTCGCCTCCCCGCCAGCTGTTCACTCGGCTTCCAGGTGGGGGCGCTCTGCGCCTCCTGCAGGTCTTGGCTCAGGGGCTGCTTGCCCTGAGCTGGGGCTGTGGGCGGGAGCCCAGGCACGCAGGGGCAGGCCCCAACCAGCTGCACACATCTCTGCTGGGGAGAAGAGCGCTAGGGAAGCTACGTGTGTGAGGCAGCTGCTGGGCGCCCAGGGAGTCAGCCTCCGGGTGTGCGGGGCTTCAGACCCCAGCCAGGGGCCCTGGGAGCCTGGTGCACTCCGGGCGGCGCTGAGTCTGGGCGGCCAAGCAACCGCTGGAGGAGCCCTGCACTGGCCCTTCCCTTCCCTCGCACAGAGCTCTTCCTGCTGGAGCCCTTGGCAGTGTGCAAGCCACCGGCCCCTAAGCCATCCCCAAGGACGCCTGGGGCCTAGGTGCAAAGGTAAGGCAGGAGCGGAGCTGAGGCCAGGAAGGTGCCAGTGGCGTCTCCCAGCCTTCCTCAGCCTGCTTCTTCCTGGGCAGGAAGCCTAGCAGCGAGGCAAGTCTGGGCAAGGCTCGCCAAGGGCAGAGCAGCCTCGCGCCAGCAACTCTGCCAGAACGGGCCTCTGAGCAGAGCTGGAGCTCTGCCGTCCTGGAGGCGCACTCGGCTCCAGCCAAGTAGGGCTTGAGCCAAACGAGGCTGGGCTGCCTCTTCTTCCCTCGAGGAGGCTCGCCTCCCCGCCAGCTGTTCACTCGGCTTCCAGGTGGGGGCGCTCTGCGCCTCCTGCAGGTCTTGGCTCAGGGGCTGCTTGCCCTGAGCTGGGGCTGTGGGCGGGAGCCCAGGCACGCAGGGGCAGGCCCCAACCAGCTGCACACGTCTCTGCTGGGGAGGAGAGCGCTAGGGAAGCTACGTGTGTGAGGCAGCTGCTGGGCGCCCAGGGAGTCAGCCTCCGGGTGTGCGGGGCTGCAGACCCCAGCCAGGGGCCCTGGGAGCCTGGTGCACTCCGTGCGGCGCTGAGCCTGGGTGGCCAAGCAACCGCTGGAGGAGCCCTGCACTGGCCCTTCCTTTCCCTCGCACAGAGCTCTTCCTGCTGGAGCCCTTGGCACTGTGCAAGCCACCGGCCCCTAAGCCCTCCCCAAGGACGCCTGGGGCCTAGGTGCAAAGGCAAGGCAGGAGCGGAGCTGAGGCCAGCAAGGCGCCAGTGGCGTCTCCCAGCCTCGCGCAGCCTGCTCCTTCCTGGGCAGGAAGCCTAGCAGCGAGGCAAGTCTGGGCAAGGCTCGCCCAGGGCAGAGCAGCCTCGCGCCAGCAACTCTGCCAGAACGGGCCTCTGAGCAGAGCTGGAGCTCTGCCATCCTGGAGGCGCACTCGGCTTCAGCCAAGTAGGGCTTGAGCCAAACGAGGCTGGGCTGCCTCTTCTTCCCTCGAGGAGGCTCGCCTCCCCGCCAGCTGTTCACTCGGCTTCCAGGTGGGGGCGCTCTGCGCCTCCTGCAGGTCTTGGCTCAGGGGCTGCTTGCCCTGAGCTGGGGCTGTGGGCGGGAGCCCAGGCACGCAGGGGCAGGCCCCAACCAGCTGCACACATCTCTGCTGGGGAGGAGAGCGCTAGGGAAGCTATGTGTGTGAGGCAGCTGCTGGGCGCCCAGGGAGTCAGTCTCCGTGTGTGCGGGGCTGCAGAACCCAGCCAGGGGCCCTGGGAGCCTGGTGCACTCCGTGCGGCGCTGAGCCTGGGCGGCCAAGCAACCGCTGGAGGAGCCCTGCACTGGCCCTTCCCTTCCCTCGCACAGAGCTCTTCCTGCTGGAGCCCTTGGCAGTGTGCAAGCCACCGGCCCCTAAGCCCTCCCCAAGGACGCCTGGGGCCTAGGTGCAAAGGCAAGGCAGGAGCGGAGCTGAGGCCAGGAAGGCGCCAGTGGCGTCTCCAGCCTTGCGCAGCCTGCTCCACCTGGGCAGGAAGCCTAGCAGCGAGGCAAGTCTGGGCAAGGCTCGCCCAGGGCAGAGCAGCCTCGCGCCAGCAACTCTGCCAGAACGGGCCTCTGAGCAGAGCTGGAGCTCTGCCGTCCTGGGGGCGCACTCGGCTCCAGCCAAGTAGGGCTTGAGCCAAACGAGGCTGGGCTGCCTCTTCTTCCCTCGAGGAGGCTCGCCTCCCCGCCAGCTGTTCACTCGGCTTCCAGGTGGGGGCGCTCTGCGCCTCCTGCAGGTCTTGGCTCAGGGGCTGCTTGCCCTGAGCTGGGGCTGTGGGCGGGAGCCCAGGCACGCAGGGGCAGGCCCCAACCAGCTGCACACGTCTCTGCTGGGGAGGAGAGCGCTAGGGAAGATAAGTGTGTGAGGCAGCTGCTGGGCGCCCAGGGAGTCAGCCTCCGGGTGTGCGGGGCTGCAGACCCCAGCCAGGGGCCCTGGGAGCCTGGGGCACTCCGTGCGGCGCTGAGCCTGGGCGGCCAAGCAACCGCTGGAGGAGCCCTGCACTGGCCCTTCCCTTCCCTCGCACACAGCTCTTCCTGCTGGAGCCCTTGGCAGTGTGCAAGCCACCGGCCCCTAAGCCCTCCCCAAGGACGCCTGGGGCCTAGGTGCAAAGGCAAGGCAGGAGCGGAGCTGAGGCCAGGAAGGCGCCAGTGGCGTCTCCCAGCCTCGCGCAGCCTGCTCCTTCCTGGGCAGGAAGCCTAGCAGCGAGGCAAGTCTGGGCAAGGCTCGCCCAGGGAAGAGCAGCCTCGCGCCAGCAACTCTGCCAGAACGGGCCTCTGAGCAGAGCTGGAGCTCTGCCGTCCTGGAGGCGCACTCGACTCCAGCCAAGTAGGGCTTGAGCCAAACGAGGCTGGGCTGCCTCTTCTTCCCTCGAGGAGGCTCGCCTCCCCGCCAGCTGTTCACTCGGCTTCCAGGTGGGGGCGCTCTGCGCCTCCTGCAGGTCTTGGCTCAGGGGCTGCTTGCCCTGAGCTGGGGCTGTGGGCGGGAGCCCAGCCACGCAGGGGCAGGCCCCAACCAGCTGCACACGTCTCTGCTGGGGAGGAGAGCGCTAGGGAAGCTACGTGTGTGAGGCAGCTGCTGGGCGCCCAGGGAGTCAGCCTCCGGGTGTGCGGGGCTGCAGACCCCAGCCAGGGGCCCTGGGAGCCTGGTGCACTCCGTGCGGCGCTGAGCCTGGGCGGCCAAGCAACCGCTGGAGGAGCCCTGCACTGGCCCTTCCTTTCCCTCGCACAGAGCTCTTCCTGCTGGAGCCCTTGGCAGTGTGCAAGCCACCGGCCCCTAAGCCCTCCCCAAGGACGCCTGGGGCCTAGGTGCAAAGGCAAGGCAGGAGCGGAGCTGAGGCCAGCAAGGCGCCAGTGGCGTCTCCCAGCCTCGCGCAGCCTGCTCCTTCCTGGGCAGGAAGCCTAGCAGCGAGGCAAGTCTGGGCAAGGCTCGCCCAGGGCAGAGCAGCCTCGCGCCAGCAACTCTGCCAGAACGGGCCTCTGAGCAGAGCTGGAGCTCTGCCGTCCTGGAGGCGCACTCGGCTCCAGCCAAGTAGGGCTTGAGCCAAACGAGGCTGGGCTGCCTCTTCTTCCCTCGAGGAGGCTTGCCTCCCCGCCAGCTGTTCACTCGGCTTCCAGGTGGGGGCGCTCTGCGCCTCCTGCAGGTCTTGGCTCAGGGGCTGCTTGCCCTGAGCTGGGGCTGTGGGCGGGAGCCCAGGCACGCAGGGGCAGGCCCCAACCAGCTGCACACATCTCTGCTGGGGAGGAGAGCGCTAGGGAAGCTACGTGTGTGAGGCAGCTGCTGGGCGCCCAGGGAGTCAGTCTCCGGGTGTGCGGGGCTGCAGAACCCAGCCAGGGGCCCTGGGAGCCTGGTGCACTCCGTGCGGCGCTGAGCCTGGGCGGCCAAGCAACCGCTGGAGGAGCCCTGCACTGGCCCTTCCCTTCCCTCGCACAGAGCTCTTCCTGCTGGAGCCCTTGGCAGTGTGCAAGCCACCGGCCCCTAAGCCCTCCCCAAGGACGCCTGGGGCCTAGGTGCAAAGGCAAGGCAGGAGCGGAGCTGAGGCCAGGAAGGCGCCAGTGGCGTCTCCCAGCCTTGCGCAGCCTGCTCCACCTGGGCAGGAAGCCTAGCAGCGAGGCAAGTATGGGCAAGGCTCGCCAAGGGCAGAGCAGCCTCGCGCCAGCAACTCTGCCAGAACGGGCCTCTGAGCAGAGCTGGAGCTCTGCCGTCCTGGGGGCGCACTCGGCTCCAGCCAAGTAGGGCTTGAGCCAAACGAGGCTGGGCTGCCTCTTCTTCCCTCGAGGAGGCTCGCCTCCCCGCCAGCTGTTCACTCGGCTTCCAGGTGGGGGCGCTCTGCGCCTCCTGCAGGTCTTGGCTCAGGGGCTGCTTGCCCTGAGCTGGGGCTGTGGGCGGGAGCCCAGGCACGCAGGGGCAGGCCCCAACCAGCTGCACACGTCTCTGCTGGGGAGGAGAGCGCTAGGGAAGATAAGTGTGTGAGGCAGCTGCTGGGCGCCCAGGGAGTCAGCCTCCGGGTGTGCGGGGCTGCAGACCCCAGCCAGGGGCCCTGGGAGCCTGGGGCACTCCGTGCGGCGCTGAGCCTGGGCGGCCAAGCAACCGCTGGAGGAGCCCTGCACTGGCCCTTCCCTTCCCTCGCACAGAGCTCTTCCTGCTGGAGCCCTTGGCAGTGTGCAAGCCACCGGCCCCTAAGCCCTCCCCAAGGACGCCTGGGGCCTAGGTGCAAAGGCAAGGCAGGAGCGGAGCTGAGGCCAGGAAGGCGCCAGTGGCGTCTCCCAGCATCGCGCAGCCTGCTCCTTCCTGGGCAGGAAGCCTAGCAGCGAGGCAAGTCTGGGCAAGGCTCGCCCAGGGAAGAGCAGCCTCGCACCAGCAACTCTGCCAGAACGGGCCTCTGAGCAGAGCTGGAGCTCTGCCGTCATGGAGGCGCACTCGGCTCCAGCCAAGTAGGGCTTGAGCCAAACGAGGCTGGGCTGCCTCTTCTTCCCTCGAGGAGGCTCGCCTCCCCGCCAGCTGTTCACTCGGCTTCCAGGTGGGGGCGCTCTGCGCCTCCTGCAGGTCTTGGCTCAGGGGCTGCTTTCCCTGAGCTGGGGCTGTGGGCGGGAGCCCAGGCACGCAGGGGCAGGCCCCAACCAGCTGCACACGTCTCTGCTGGGGAGGAGAGCGCTAGGGAAACTACGTGTGTGTGGCAGCTGCTGGGCGCCCAGGGAATCAGCCTCCGGGTGTGCGGGGCTGCAGACCACAGCCAGGGGCCCTGGGAGCCTGGTGCACTCCGTGCGGCGCTGAGACTGGGCGGCCAAGCAACCGCTGGAGGAGCCCTGCACTGGCCAATCCTTTCCCTCGCACAGAGCTCTTCCTGCTGGAGCCCTTGGCAGTGTGCAAGCCACCGGCCCCTAAGCCCTCCCCAAGGACGCCTGGGGCCTAGGTGCAAAGGCAAGGCAGGAGCGGAGCTGAGGCCAGGAAGGCGCCAGTGGCGTCTCCCAGCCTCGCGCAGCCTGCTCCTTCCTGGGCAGGAAGCCTAGCAGCGAGGCAAGTCTGGGCAAGGATCGCCCAGGGCAGAGCAGCCTCGCGCCAGCAACTCTGCCAGAACGGGCCTCTGAGCAGAGATGGAGCTCTGCCGTCCTGGAGGCGCACTCCGCTCCAGCCAAGTAGGGCTTGAGCCAAACGAGGCTGGGCTGCCTCTTCTTCCCTCGAGGAGGCTCGCCTCTCCGCCAGCTGTTCACTCGGCTTCCAGGTGGGGGCGCTCTGCGCCTCCTGCAGGTCTTGGCTCAGGGGCTGCTTGCCCTGAGCTGGGGCTGTGGGTGGGAGCCCAGGCACGCAGGGGCAGGCCCCAACCAGCTGCACACGTCTCTGCTGGGGAGGAGAGCGCTAGGGAAGCTACGTGTGTGAGGCAGCTGCTGGGCGCCCAGGGAGTCAGTCTCTGGGTGTGCGGGGCTGCAGACCCCAGCCAGGGGCCCTGGCAGCCTGGTGCACTCCGTGCGGCGCTGAGCCTGGGCGGCCAAGCAACCGCTGGAGGAGCCCTGCACTGGCCCTTCCCTTCCCTCGCACAGAGCTCTTCCTGCTGGAGCCCTTGGCAGTGTGCAAGCTACCGGCCCCTAAGCCCTCCCCAAGGACGCCTGGGGCCTAGGTGCAAAGGCAAGGCAGGAGCGGAGCTGAGGCCAGGAAGGCGCCAGTGGCGTCTCCCAGCATTCCTCAGCCTGCTTCTTCCTGGGCAGGAAGACTAGCAGCGAGGCAAGTCTGGGCAAGGCTCGCCCAGGGCAGAGCAGCCTCGCGCCAGCAACTCTGCCAGAACGGGCCTCTGAGCAGAGCTGGAGCTCTGCCGTCCTGGAGGCGCACTCGGCTCCAGCCAAGTAGGGCTTGAGCCAAACGAGGCTGGGCTGCCTCTTCTTCCCTCGAGGAGGCTCGCCTCCCCGCCAGCTGTTCACTCGGCTTCCAGGTGGGGGCGCTCTGCGCCTCCTGCAGGTCTTGGCTCAGGGGATGCTTGCTCTGAGCTGGGGCTGTGGGCGGGAGCCCAGGCACGCAGGGGCAGGCCCCAACCAGCTGCACACGTCTCTGCTGGGGAGGAGAGCGCTAGGGAAGCTACGTGTGTGAGGCAGCTGCTGGGCGCCCAGGGAGTCAGCCTCCGGGTGTGCGGGGCTGCAGACCCCAGCCAGGGGCCCTGGGAGCCTGGTGCACTCCGTGCGGCGCTGAGCCTGGGCGGCCAAGCAACCGCTGGAGGAGCCCTGCACTGGCCCTTCCCTTCCCTCGCACAGAGCTCTTCCTGCTGGAGCCCTTGGCAGTGTGCAAGCCACCGGCCCCTAAGCCCTCCCCAAGGACGCCTGGGGCCTAGGTGCAAAGGCAAGGCAGGAGCGGAGCTGAGGCCAGGAAGGCGCCAGTGGCGTCTCCCAGCCTTGCGCAGCCTGCTCCACCTGGGCAGGAAGCCTAGCAGCGAGGCAAGTATGGGCAAGGCTCTCCCAGGGCAGAGCAGTCTCGCGCCAGCAACTCTGCCAGAACGGGCCTCTGAGCAGAGCTGGAGCTCTGCCGTCCTGGAGGCGCACTCGGCTCCAGCCAAGTAGGGCTTGAGCCAGACGAGGCTGGGCTGCCTCTTCTTCCCTCGAGGAGGCTCGCCTCCCCGCCAGCTGTTCACTCGGCTTCCAGGTGGGGGCGCTCTGCGCCTCCTGCAGGTCTTGGCTCAGGGGCTGCTTGCCCTGAGCTGGGGCTGTGGGCGGGAGCCCAGGCACGCAGGGGCAGGCCCCAACCAGCTGCACACATCTCTGCTGGGGAGGAGAGCGCTAGGGAAGCTACGTGTGTGAGGCAGCTGCTGGGCGCCCAGGGAGTCAGCCTCCGGGTGTGCGGGGCTGCAGACCCCAGCCAGAGGCCCTGGGAGCCTGGTGCACTCCGTGCGGCGCTGAGTCTGGGCGGCCAAGCAACCGCTGGAGGAGCCCGGCACTAGACCTTCCCTTCCCTCGCACAGAGCTCTTCCTGCTGGAGCCCTTGGCACTGTGCAAGCCACCGGCCCCTAAGCCCTCCGCAAGGAAGCCTGGGGCCTAGGTGCAAAGGCAAGGCAGGAGCGGAGCTGAGGCCAGGAAGGCGCCAGTGGCGTCTCCCAGCCTCGCGCAGCCTGCTCCTTCCTGAGAAGGAAGCCTAGCAGCGAGGCAAGTCTGGGCAAGGCTCGCCCAGGGCAGAGCAGCCTCGCGCCAGCAACTCTGCCAGATCGGGCCTCTGAGCAGAGCTGGAGCTCTGCCGTCCTGGAGGCGCACTCGGCTCCAGCCAAGTAAGGCTTGAGCCAAACGAGGCTGGGCTGCCTCTTCTTCCCTCGAGGAGGCTCGCCTCCCCGCCAGCTGTTCACTCGGCTTCCAGGTGGGGGCGCTCTGCGCCTCCTGCAGGTCTTGGCTCAGGGGCTGCTTGCCCTGAGCTGGGGCTGTGGGTGGGAGCCCAGGCACGCAGGGGCAGGCCCCAACCAGCTGCACACGTCTCTGCTGGGGAGGAGAGCGCTAGGGAAGCTACGTGTGTGAGGCAGCTGCTGGGCGCCCAGGGAGTCAGTCTCTGGGTGTGCGGGGCTGCAGACCCCAGCCAGGGGCCCTGGCAGCCTGGTGCACTCCGTGCGGCGCTGAGCCTGGGCGGCCAAGCAACCGCTGGAGGAGCCCTGCACTGGCCCTTCCCTTCCCTCGCACAGAGCTCTTCCTGCTGGAGCCCTTGGCAGTGTGCAAGCCACCGGCCCCTAAGCCCTCCCCAAGGACGCCTGGGGCCTAGGTGCAAAGGCAAGGCAGGAGCGGAGCTGAGGCCAGGAAGGCGCCAGTGGCGTCTCCCAGCATTCCTCAGCCTGCTTCTTCCTGGGCAGGAAGACTAGTAGCGAGGCAAGTCTGGGCAAGGCTCGCCCAGGGCAGAGCAGCCTCGCGCCAGCAACTCTGCCAGAACGGGCCTCTCAGCAGAGCTGGAGCTCTGCCGTCCTGGAGGCGCACTCGGCTCCAGCCAAGTAGGGCTTGAGCCAAACGAGGCTGGGCTGCCTCTTCTTCCCTCGAGGAGGCTCGCCTCCCCGCCAGCTGTTCAGTCGGCTTCCAGGTGGGGGCGCTCTGCGCCTCCTGCAGGTCTTGGCTCAGGGGCTGCTTGCCCTGAGCTGGGGCTGTGGGCGGGAGCCCAGGCACGCAGGGGCAGGCCCCAACCAGCTGCACACGTCTCTGCTGGGGAGGAGAGCGCTAGGGAAGCTACGTGTGTGAGGCAGCTGCTGGGCGCCCAGGGAGTCAGCCTCCGGGTGTGCGGGGCTGCAGACCCCAGCCAGGGGCCCTGGGAGCCTGGTGCACTCCGTGCGGCGCTGAGCCTGGGCGGCCAAGCAACCGCTGGAGGAGCCCTGCACTGGCCCTTCCCTTCCCTCGCACAGAGCTCTTCCTGCTGGAGCCCTTGGCAGTGTGCAAGCCACCGGCCCCTAAGCCCTCCCCAAGGACACCTGGGGCCTAGGTGCAAAGGCAAGGCAGGAGCGGAGCTGAGGCCAGGAAGGCGCCAGTGGCGTCTCCCAGCCTTGCGCAGCCTGCTCCACCTGGGCAGGAAGCCTAGCAGCGAGGCAAGTATGGGCAAGGCTCGCCCAGGGCAGAGCAGCCTCGCGCCAGCAACTCTGCCAGAACGGGCCTCTGAGCAGAGCTGGAGCTCTGCCGTCCTGGGGGCGCACTCGGCTCCAGCCAAGTAGGGCTTGAGCCAAACGAGGCTGGGCTGCCTCTTCTTCCCTCGAGGAGGCTCGCCTCCCCGCCAGCTGTTCACTCGGCTTCCAGGTGGGGGCGCTCTGCGCCTCCTGCAGGTCTTGGCTCAGGGGATGCTTGCCCTGAGCTGGGGCTGTGGGCGGGAGCCCAGGCACGCAGGGGCAGGCCCCAACCAGCTGCACACGTCTCTGCTGGGGAGGAGAGCGCTAGGGAAACTACGTGTGTGAGGCAGCTGCTGGGCGCCCAGGGAGTCAGCCTCCGGGTGTGCGGGGCTGCAGACCCCAGCCAGGGGCCCTGGGAGCCTAGGGCACTCCGTGCGGCGCTGAGCCTGGGCGGCCAAGCAACCGCTGGAGGAGCCCTGCACTGGCCCTTCCTTTCCCTCGCACAGAGCTCTTCCTGCTGGAGCCCTTGGCAGTGTGCAAGCCACCGGCCCCTAAGCCCTCCCCAAGGACGCCTGGGGCCTAGGTGCAAATGCAAGGCAGGAGCGGAGCTGAGGCCAGGAAGGCGCCAGTGGCGTCTCCCAGCCTCGCGCAGCCTGCTCCTTCCTGGGCAGGAAGCCTAGCAGCGAGGCAAATCTGGGCAAGGCTCGCCCAGGGCAGAGCAGCCTCGCGCCAGCAACTCTGCCAGAACGGGCCTCTGAGCAGAGCTGGAGCTCTGCCGTCCTGGAGGCGCACTCGGCTCCAGCCAAGTAGGGCTTGAGCCAAACGAGGCTGCGCTGCCTCTTCTTCCCTCGAGGAGGCTCGCCTCCCCGCCAGCTGTTCACTCGGCTTCAAGGTGGGGGCGCTCTGCGCCTCCTGCAGGTCTTGGCTCAGGGGCTGCTTGCCCTGAGCTGGGGCTGTGGGCGGGAGCCCAGGCACGCAGGGGCAGGCCCCACCAGCTGCACACATCTCTGCTGGGGAGGAGAGCGCTAGGGAAGCTACGTGTGTGAGGCAGCTGCTGGGCGCCCAGGGAGTCAGTCTCCCGGTGTGCGGGGCTGAAGAACCCAGCCACGGGCCCTGGGAGCCTGGTGCACTCCGTGCGGCGCTGAGCCTGGGCGGCCAAGCAACCGCTGGAGGAGCCCTGCACTGGCCCCTCCCTTCCCTCGCACAGAGCTCTTCCTGCTGGAGCCCTTGGCAGTGTGCAAGCCACCGGCCCCTAAGCCCTCCCCAAGGACGCCTGGGGCCTAGGTGCAAAGGCAAGGCAGGAGCGGAGCTGAGGCCAGGAAGGCGCCAGTGGCGTCTCCCAGCCTTGCGCAGCCTGCTCCACCTGGGCAGGTAGCCTAGCAGCGAGGCAAGTCTGGGCAAGGCTCGCCAAGGGCAGAGCAGCCTCGCGCCAGCAACTCTGCCAGAACGGGCCTCTGAGCAGAGCTGGAGCTCTGCCGTCCTGGAGGCGCACTCGGCTCCAGCCAAGTAGGGCTTGAGCCAAACGAGGCTGGGCTGCCTCTTCTTCCCTCGAGGAGGCTCGCCTCCCCGCCAGCTGTTCACTCGGCTTCCAGGTGGGGGCGCTCTGCGCCTCCTGCAGGTCTTGGCTCAGGGGCTGCATGCCCTGAGCTGGGGCTGTGGGCGGGAGCCCAGGCACGCAGGGGCAGGCCCCAACCAGCTGCACACGTCTCTGCTGGGGAGGAGAGCGCTAGGGAAGATAAGTGTGTGAGGCAGCTGCTGGGCGCCCAGGGAGTCAGCCTCCGGGTGTGCGGGGCTGCAGACCCCAGCCAGGGGCCCTGGGAGCCTGGGGCACTCCGTGCGGCGCTGAGCCTGGGCGGCCAAGCAACCGCTGGAGGAGCCCTGCACTGGCCCTTCCCTTCCCTCGCACAGAGCTCTTCCTGCTGGAGCCCTTGGCAGTGTGCAAGCCACCGGCCCCTAAGCCCTCCCCAAGGACGCCTGGGGCCTAGGTGCAAAGGCAAGGCAGGAGCGGAGCTGAGGCCAGGAAGGCGCCAGGGGCGTCTCCCAGCCTCGCGCAGCCTGCTCCTTCCTGGGCAGGAAGCCTTGCAGCGAGGCAAGTCTGGGCAAGGCTCGCCCAGGGCAGAGCAGCCTCGCGCCAGCAACTCTGCCAGAACGGGCCTCTGAGCAGAGCTGGAGCTCTGCCGTCCTGGAGGCGCACTCGGCTCCAGCCAAGTAGGGCTTGAGCCAAACGAGGCTGGGCTGCCTCTTCTTCCCTCGAGGAGGCTCGCCTCCCCGCCAGCTGTTCACTCGGCTTCCAGGTGGGGGCGCTCTGCGCCTCCTGCAGGTCTTGGCTCAGGGGCTGCTTGCCCTGAGCTGGGGATGTGGGCGGGAGCCCAGGCACGCAGGGGCAAGCCCCAACCAGCTGCACACGTCTCTGCTGCGGAGGAGAGCGCTAGGGAAACTACGTTTGTGAGGCAGCTGCTGGGCGCCCAGGGAATCAGCCTCCGGGTGTGCGGGGCTGCAGACCCCAGCCAGGGGCCCTGGGAGCCTGGTGCACTCCGTGCGGCGCTGAGCCTGGGCGGCCAAGCAACCGCTGGAGGAGCCCTGCACTGGCCCTTCCCTTCCCTCGCACAGAGCTCTTCCTGCTGGAGCCCTTGGCAGTGTGCAAGCCACCGGCCCCTAAGCCCTACCCAAGGACGCCTGGGGCCTAGGTGCAAAGGCAAGGCAGGAGCGGAGCTGAGGCCAGGAAGGCGCCAGTGGGGTCTCCCAGCCTTCCTCAGCCTGCTTCTTCCTGGGCAGGAAGACTAGCAGCGAGGCAAGTCTGGGCAAGGCTCGCCCAGGGCAGAGCAGCCTCGCGCCAGCAACTCTGCCAGAACGGGCCTCTCAGCAGAGCTGGAGCTCTGCCGTCCTGGAGGCGCACTCGGCTCCAGCCAAGTAGGGCTTGAGCCAAACGAGGCTGGGCTGCCTCTTCTTCCCTCGAGGAGGCTCGCCTCCCCGCCAGCTGTTCACTCGGCTTCCAGGTGGGGGCGCTCTGCGCCTCCTGCAGGTCTTGGCTCAGGGGCTGCTTGCCCTGAGCTGGGGCTGTGGGCGGGAGCCCAGGCACGCAGGGGCAGGCCCCAACCAGCTGCACACATCTCTGCTGGGGAGGAGAGCGCTAGGGAAGCTACGTGTGTGAGGCAGCTGCTGGGCGCCCAGGGAGTCAGTCTCCCGGTGTGCGGGGCTGCAGAACCCAGCCAGGGGCCCTGGGAGCCTGGTGCACTCCGTGCGGCGCTGAGCCTGGGCGGCCAAGCAACCGCTGGAGGAGCCCTGCACTGGCCCCTCCCTTCCCTCGCACAGAGCTCTTCCTGCTGGAGCCCTTGGCAGTGTGCAAGCCACCGGCCCCTAAGCCCTCCCCAAGGACGCCTGGGGCCTAGGTGCAAAGGCAAGGCAGGAGCGGAGCTGAGGCCAGGAAGGCG
Source organism: Ovis canadensis (assembly GCF_042477335.2). Lineage (NCBI taxonomy): Eukaryota > Metazoa > Chordata > Mammalia > Artiodactyla > Bovidae > Ovis > Ovis canadensis. Next base: position 470,204 of record NC_091262.1, on the reverse strand, counting down.
CCAGTGGCGTCTCCCAGCCTTGCGCAGCCTGCTCCACCTGGGCAGGTAGTCTAGCAGCGAGGCAAGTCTGGGCAAGGCTCGCCAAGGGCAGAGCAGCCTCGCGCCAGCAACTCTGCCAGAACGGGCCTCTGAGCAGAGCTGGAGCTCTGCCGTCCTGGGGGCGCACTCGGCTCCAGCCAAGTAGGGCTTGAGCCAAACGAGGCTGGGCTGCCTCTTCTTCCCTCGAGGAGGCTCGCCTCCCCGCCAGCTGTTCACTCGGCTTCCAGGTGGGGGCGCTCTGCGCCTCCTGCAGGTCTTGGCTCAGGGGCTGCATGCCCTGAGCTGGGGCTGTGGGCGGGAGCCCAGGCACGCAGGGGCAGGCCCCAACCAGCTGCACACGTCTCTGCTGGGGAGGAGAGCGCTAGGGAAGATAAGTGTGTGAGGCAGCTGCTGGGCGCCCAGGGAGTCAGCCTCCGGGTGTGCGGGGCTGCAGACCCCAGCCAGGGGCCCTGGGAGCCTGGTGCACTCCGTGCGGCGCTGAGCCTGGGCGGCCAAGCAACCGCTGGAGGAGCCCTGCACTGGCCAATCCTTTCCCTCGCACAGAGCTCTTCCTGCTGGAGCCCTTGGCAGTGTGCAAGCCACCGGCCCCTAAGCCCTCCAAAAGGACGCCTGGGGCATAGGTGCAAAGGCAAGGCAGGAGCGGAGCTGAGGCCAGGAAGGCGCCAGTGGCGTCTCCCAGCCTCGCGCAGCCTGCTCCTTCCTGGGCAGGAAGCCTAGCAGCGAGGCAAGTCTGGGCAAGGATCGCCCAGGGCAGAGCAGCCTCGCGCCAGCAACTCTGCCAGAACGGGCCTCTGAGCAGAGCTGGAGCTCTGCCGTCCTGGAGGCGCACTCGGCTCCAGCCAAGTAGGGCTTGAGCCAAACGAGGCTGGGCTGCCTCTTCTTCCCTCGAGGAGGCTCGCCTCCCCGCCAGCTGTTCACTCGGCTTCCAGGTGGGGGCGCTCTGCGCCTCCTGCAGGTCTTGGCTCAGGGGCTGCTTGCCCTGAGCTGGGGCTGTGGGCGGGAGCCCAGGCACGCAGGGGCAGGCCCCAACCAGCTGCACACATCTCTGCTGGGGAGGAGAGCGCTAGGGAAGCTACGTGTGTGAGGCAGCTGCTGGGCGCCCAGGGAGTCAGCCTCCGGGTGTGCGGGGCTGCAGACCCCAACCAGAGGCCCTGGGAGCCTGGTGCACTCCGTGCGGCGCTGAGTCTGGGCGGCCAAGCAACCGCTGGAGGAGCCCGGCACTAGACCTTCCCTTCCCTCGCACAGAGCTCTTCCTGCTGGAGCGCTTGGCAGTGTGCAAGCCACCGGCCCCTAAGCCCTCCCCAAGGAAGACTGGGGCCTAGGTGCAAAGGCAAGGCAGGAGCGGAGCTGAGGCCAGGAAGGCGCCAGTGGCGTCTCCCAGCCTCGCGCAGCCTGCTCCTTCCTGAGCAGGAAGCCTAGCAGCGAGGTAAGTCTGGGCAAGGCTCGCCCAGGGCAGAGCAGTCTCGCGCCAGCAACTCTGCCAGAATGGCCTCTGAGCAGAGCTGGAGCTCTGCCGTCCTGGAGGCGCACTCGGCTCCAGCCAAGTAGGGCTTGAGCCAGACGAGGCTGGGCTGCCTCTTCTTCCCTCGAGGAGGCTCGCCTCCCCGCCAGCTGTTCACTCGGCTTCAAGGTGGGGGCGCTCGGCGCCTCCTGCAGGTCTTGGCTCAGGGGCTGCTTGCCCTGAGCTGGGGCTGTGGGCGGGAGCCCAGGCACGCAGGGGCAGGCCCCAACCAGCTGCACACATCTCTGCTGGGGAGGAGAGCGCTAGGGAAGCTACGTGTGTGAGGCAGCTGCTGGGCGCCCAGGGAGTCAGTCTCCCGGTGTGCGGGGCTGCAGAACCCAGCCAGGGGCCCTGGGAGCCTGGTGCACTCCGTGCGGCGCTGAGCCTGGGCGGCCAAGCAACCGCTGGAGGAGCCCTGCACTGGCCCCTCCCTTCCCTCGCACAGAGCTCTTCCTGCTGGAGCCCTTGGCAGTGTGCAAGCCACCGGCCCCTAAGCCCTCCCCAAGGACGCCTGGGGCCTAGGTGCAAAGGCAAGGCAGGAGCGGAGCTGAGGCCAGGAAGGCGCCAGTGGCGTCTCCCAGCCTTGCGCAGCCTGCTCCACCTGGGCAGGTAGCCTAGCAGCGAGGCAAGTCTGGGCAAGGCTCGCCAAGGGCAGAGCAGCCTCGCGCCAGCAACTCTGCCAGAACGGGCCTCTGAGCAGAGCTGGAGCTCTGCCGTCCTGGGGGCGCACTCGGCTCCAGCCAAGTAGGGCTTGAGCCAAAGGAGGCTGGGCTGCCTCTTCTTCCCTCGAGGAGGCTCGCCTCCCCGCCAGCTGTTCACTCGGCTTCCAGGTGGGGGCGCTCTGCGCCTCCTGCAGGTCTTGGCTCAGGGGCTGCATGCCCTGAGCTGGGGCTGTGGGCGGGAGCCCAGGCACGCAGGGGCAGGCCCCAACCAGCTGCACACGTCTCTGCTGGGGAGGAGAGCGCTAGGGAAGATAAGTGTGTGAGGCAGCTGCTGGGCGCCCAGGGAGTCAGCCTCCGGGTGTGCGGGGCTGCAGACCCCAGCCAGGGACCCTGGGAGCCTGGTGCACTCCGTGCGGCGCTGAGCCTGGGCGGCCAAGCAACCGCTGGAGGAGCCCTGCACTGGCCAATCCTTTCCCTCGCACAGAGCTCTTCCTGCTGGAGCCCTTGGCAGTGTGCAAGCCACCGGCCCCTAAGCCCTCCCCAAGGACGCCTGGGGCCTAGGTGCAAAGGCAAGGCAGGAGCGGAGCTGAGGCCAGGAAGGCGCCAGTGGCGTCTCCCAGCCTCGCGCAGCCTGCTCCTTCCTGGGCAGGAAGCCTAGCAGCGAGGCAAGTCTGGGCAAGGATAGCCCAGGGCAGAGCAGCCTCGCGCCAGCAACTCTGCCAGAACGGGCCTCTGAGCAGAGCTGGAGCTCTGCCGTCCTGGAGGCGCACTCGGCTCCAGCCAAGTAGGGCTTGAGCCAAACGAGGCTGGGCTGCCTCTTCTTCCCTCGAGGAGGCTCGCCTCCCCGCCAGCTGTTCACTCGGCTTCCAGGTGGGGGCGCTCTGCGCCTCCTGCAGGTCTTGGCTCAGGGGCTGCTTGCGCTGAGCTGGGGCTGTGGGTGGGAGCCCAGGCACGCAGGGGCAGGCCCCAACCAGCTGCACACATCTCTGCTGGGGAGGAGAGCGCTAGGGAAGCTACGTGTGTGAGGCAGCTCCTGGGCGCCCAGGGAGTCAGTCTCTGGGTCTGCGGGGCTGCAGACCCCAGCCAGGGGCCCTGGGAGCCTGGTGCACTCCGTGCGGCGCTGAGCCTGGGCGGCCAAGCAACCGCTGGAGGAGCCCTGCACTGGCCCTTCCCTTCCCTCGCACAGAGCTCTTCCTGCTGGAGCCCTTGGCAGTGTGCAAGCCACCGGCCCCTAAGCCCTCCCCAAGGACGCCTGGGGCCTAGGTGCAAAGGCAAGGCAGGAGCGGAGCTGAGGCCAGGAAGGCGCCAGTGGGGTCTCCCAGCCTTCCTCAGCCTGCTTCTTCCTGGGCAGGAAGCCTAGCAGCGAGGCAAGTCTGGGCAAGGCTCGCCCAGGGCAGAGCAGCCTCGCGCCAGCAACTCTGCCAGAACGGGCCTCTCAGCAGAGCTGGAGCTCTGCCGTCCTGGAGGCGCACTCGGATCCAGCCAAGTAGGGCTTGAGCCAAACGAGGCTGGGCTGCCTCTTCTTCCCTCGAGGAGGCTCGCCTCCCCGCCAGCTGTTCACTCGGCTTCCAGGTGGGGGCGCTCTGCGCCTCCTGCAGGTCTTGGCTCAGGGGCTGCTTGCCCTGAGCTGGGGCTGTGGGCGGGAGCCCAGGCACGCAGGGGCAGGCCCCAACCAGCTGCACACGGCTCTGCTGGGGAGGAGAGCGCTAGGGAAGCTACGTGTGTGAGGCAGCTGCTGGGCGCCCAGGGAGTCAGCCTCCGGGTGTGCGGGGCTGCAGACCCCAGCCAGGGGCCCTGGGAGCCTGGTGCACTCCGTGCGGCGCTGAGCCTGGGCGGCCAAGCAACCGCTGGAGGAGCCCTGCACTGGCCCTTCCCTTCCCTCGCACAGAGCTCTTCCTGCTGGAGCCCTTGGCAGTGTGCAAGCCACCGGCCCCTAAGCCCTCCCCAAGGACGCCTGGGGCCTAGGTGCAAAGGCAAGGCAGGAGCGGAGCTGAGGCCAGGAAGGCGCCAGTGGCGTCTCCCAGCCTTGCGCAGCCTGCTCCACCTGGGCAGGAAGCCTAGCAGCGAGGCAAGTATGGGCAAGGCTCGCCCAGGGCAGAGCAGCCTCGCGCCAGCAACTCTGCCAGAACGGGCCTCTGAGCAGAGCTGGAGCTCTGCCGTCCTGGGGGCGCACTCGGCTCCAGCCAAGTAGGGCTTGAGCCAAACGAGGCTGGGCTGCCTCTTCTTCCCTCGAGGAGGCTCGCCTCCCCGCCAGCTGTTAACTCGGCTTCCAGGTGGGGGCGCTCTGCGCCTCCTGCAGGTCTTGGCTCAGGGGCTGCTTGCCCTGAGCTGGGGCTGTGGGCGGGAGCCCAGGCACGCAGGGGCAGGCCCCAACCAGCTGCACACGTCTCTGCTGGGGAGGAGAGCGCTAGGGAAGCTACGTGTGTGAGGCAGCTGCTGGGCGCCCAGGGAGTCAGCCTCCGGGTGTGCGGGGCTGCAGACCCCAGCCAGGGGCCCTGGGAGCCTGGGGCACTCCGTGCGGCGCTGAGCCTGGGCGGCCAAGCAACCGCTGGAGGAGCCCTGCACTGGCCCTTCCTTTCCCTCGCACAGAGCTCTTCCTGCTGGAGCCCTTGGCAGTGTGCAAGCCACCGGCCCCTAAGCCCTCCCCAAGGACGCCTGGGGCCTAGGTGCAAAGGCAAGGCAGGAGCGGAGCTGAGGCCAGGAAGGCGCCAGTGGCGTCTCCCAGTCTCGCGCAGCCTGCTCCTTCCTGGGCAGGAAGCCTAGCAGCGAGGCAAGTCTGGGCAAGGCTCGCCCAGGGCAGAGCAGCCTCGCGCCAGCAACTCTGCCAGAACGGGCCTCTGAGCAGAGCTGGAGCTCTGCCGTCCTGGAGGCGCACTCGGCTCCAGCCAAGTAGGGCTTGAGCCAAACGAGGCTGGGCTGCCTCTTCTTCCCTCGAGGAGGCTCGCCTCCCCGCCAGCTGTTCACTCGGCTTCCAGGTGGGGGCGCTCTGCGCCTCCTGCAGGTCTTGGCTCAGGGGCTGCTTGCCGTGAGCTGGGGCTGTGGGCGGGAGCCCAGGCACGCAGGGGCAGGCCCCAACCAGCTGCACACATCTCTGCTGGGGAGGAGAGCGCTAGGGAAGCTACGTGTGTGAGGCAGCTGCTGGGCGCCCAGGGAGTCAGTCTCCCGGTGTGCGGGGCTGCAGAACCCAGCCAGGGGCCCTGGGAGCCTGGTGCACTCCGTGCGGCGCTGAGCCTGGGCGGCCAAGCAACCGCTGGAGGAGCCCTGCACTGGCCCTTCCCTTCCCTCGCACAGAGCTCTTCCTGCTGGAGCCCTTGGCAGTGTGCAAGCCACCGGCCCCTAAGCCCTCCCCAAGGACGCCTGGGGCCTAGGTGCAAAGGCAAGGCAGGAGCGGAGCTGAGGCCAGGAAGGCGCCAGTGGCGTCTCCCAGCCTTGCGCAGCCTGCTCCACCTGGGCAGGTAGCCTAGCAGCGAGGCAAGTCTGGGCAAGGCTCGCCCAGGGCAGAGCAGCCTCGCGCCAGCAACTCTGCCAGAACGGGCCTCTGAGCAGAGCTGGAGCTCTGCCGTCCTGGGGGCGCACTCGGCTCCAGCCAAGTAGGGCTTGAGCCAAACGAGGCTGGGCTGCCTCTTCTTCCCTCGAGGAGGCTCGCCTCCCCGCCAGCTGTTCACTCGGCTTCCAGGTGGGGGTGCTCTGCGCCTCCTGCAGGTCTTGGCTCAGGGGCTGCTTGCCCTGAGCTGGGGCTGTGGGCGGGAGCCCAGGCACGCAGGGGCAGGCCCCAACCAGCTGCACACGTCTCTGCTGGGGAGGAGAGCGCTAGGGAAGCTACGTGTGTGAGGCAGCTGCTGGGCGCCCAGGGAGTCAGCCTCCGGGTGTGCGGGGCTGCAGACCCCAGCCAGGGGCCCTGGGAGCCTGGTGCACTCCGTGCGGCGCTGAGCCTGGGCGGCCAAGGAACCGCTGGAGGAGCCCTGCACTGGCCCTTCCTTTCCCTCGCACAGAGCTCTTCCTGCTGGAGCCCTTGGCAGTGTGCAAGCCACCGGCCCCTAAGCCCTCCCCAAGGACGCCTGGGGCCTAGGTGCAAAGGCAAGGCAGGAGCGGAGCTGAGGCCAGGAAGGCGCCAGTGGCGTCTCCCAGCCTCGCGCAGCCTGCTCCTTCCTGGGCAGGAAGCCTAGCAGCGAGGCAAGTCTGGGCAAGGCTCGCCCAGGGCAGAGCAGCCTCGCGCCAGCAACTCTGCCAGAACGGGCCTCTCAGCAGAGCTGGAGCTCTGCCGTCCTGGAGGCGCACTCGGCTCCAGCCAAGTAGGGCTTGAGCCAAACGAGGCTGGGCTGCCTCTTCTTCCCTCGAGGAGGCTCGCCTCCCCGCCAGCTGTTCACTCGGCTTCCAGGTGGGGGCGCTCTGCGCCTCCTGCAGGTCTTGGCTCAGGGGCTGCTTGCCCTGAGCTGGGGCTGTGGGCGGGAGCCCAGGCACGCAGGGGCAGGCCCCAACCAGCTGCACACGTCTCTGCTGGGGAGGAGAGCGCTAGGGAAGATAAGTGTGTGAGGCAGCTGCTGGGCGCCCAGGGAGTCAGTCTCCCGGTGTGCGGGGCTGCAGACCCCAGCCAGGGGCCCTGGGGGCCTGGTGCACTCCGTGCGGCGCTGAGCCTGGGCGGCCAAGCAACCGCTGGAGGAGCCCTGCACTGGCCCTTCCTTTCCCTCGCACAGAGCTCTTCCTGCTGGAGCCCTTGGCAGTGTGCAAGCCACCGGCCCCTAAGCCCTCCCCAAGGACGCCTGGGGCCTAGGTGCAAAGGCAAGGCAGGAGCGGAGCTGAGGCCAGGAAGGCGCCAGTGGCGTCTCCCAGCCTTGCGCAGCCTGCTCCACCTGGGCAGGTAGCCTAGCAGCGAGGCAAGTCTGGGCAAGGCTCGCCAAGGGCAGAGCAGCCTCGCGCCAGCAACTCTGCCAGAACGGGCCTCTGAGCAGAGCTGGAGCTCTGCCGTCCTGGGGGCGCACTCGGCTCCAGCCAAGTAGGGCTTGAGCCAAACGAGGCTGGGCTGCCTCTTCTTCCCTCGAGGAGGCTCGCCTCCCCGCCAGCTGTTCACTCGGCTTCCAGGTGGGGGCGCTCTGCGCCTCCTGCAGGTCTTGGCTCAGGGGCTGCTTGCCCTGAGCTGGGGCTGTGGTCGGGAGCCCAGGCACGCAGGGGCAGGCCCCAACCAGCTGCACACGTCTCTGCTGGGGAGGAGAGCGCTAGGGAAGATAAGTGTGTGAGGCAGCTGCTGGGCGCCCAGGGAGTCAGCCTCCGGGTGTGCGGGGCTGCAGACCCCAGCCAGGGGCCCTGGGGGCCTGGTGCACTCCGTGCGGCGCTGAGCCTGGGCGGCCAAGCAACCGCTGGAGGAGCCCTGCACTGGCCCTTCCTTTCCCTCGCACAGAGCTCTTCCTGCTGGAGCCCTTGGCAGTGTGCAAGCCACCGGCCCCTAAGCCCTCCCCAAGGACGCCTGGGGCCTAGGTGCAAAGGCAAGGCAGGAGCGGAGCTGAGGCCAGGAAGGCGCCAGTGGCGTCTCCCAGCCTCGCGCAGCCTGCTCCTTCCTGGGCAGGAAGCCTAGCAGCGAGGCAAGTCTGGGCAAGGCTCGCCCAGGGCAGAGCAGTCTCGCGCCAGCAACTCTGCCAGAACGGGCCTCTGAGCAGAGCTGGAGCTCTGCCGTCCTGGAGGCGCACTCGGCTCCAGCCAAGTAGGGCTTGAGCCAGACGAGGCTGGGCTGCCTCTTCTTCCCTCGAGGAGGCTCGCCTCCCCGCCAGCTGTTCACTCGGCTTCCAGGTGGGGGCGCTCTGCGCCTCCTGCAGGTCTTGGCTCAGGGGCTGCTTGCCCTGAGCTGGGGCTGTGGGCGGGAGCCCAGGCACGCAGGGGCAGGCCCCAACCAGCTGCACACGTCTCTGCTGGGGAGGAGAGCGCTAGGGAAGCTACGTGTGTGAGGCAGCTGCTGGGCGCCCAGGGAGTCAGCCTCCGGGTGTGCGGGGCTGCAGACCCCAGCCAGGGGCCCTGGGAGCCTGGGGCACTCCGTGCGGCGCTGAGCCTGGGCGGCCAAGCAACCGCTGGAGGAGCCCTGCACTGGCCCTTCCCTTCCCTCGCACAGAGCTCTTCCTGCTGGAGCCCTTGGCAGTGTGCAAGCCACCGGCCCCTAAGCCCTCCCCAAGGACGCCTGGGGCCTAGGTGCAAAGGCAAGGCAGGAGCGGAGCTGAGGCCAGGAAGGCGCCAGTGGCGTCTCCCAGCCTTGCGCAGCCTGCTCAACCTGGGCAGGTAGCCTAGCAGCGAGGCAAGTCTGGGCAAGGCTCGCCAAGGGCAGAGCAGCCTCGCGCCAGCAACTCTGCCAGAACGGGCCTCTGAGCAGAGCTGGAGCTCTGCCGTCCTGGGGGCGCACTCGGCTCCAGCCAAGTAGGGCTTGAGCCAAACGAGGCTGGGCTGCCTCTTCTTCCCTCGAGGAGGCTCGCCTCCCCGCCAGCTGTTCACTCGGCTTCCAGGTGGGGGCGCTCTGCGCCTCCTGCAGGTCTTGGCTCAGGGGCTGCTTGCCCTGAGCTGGGGCTGTGGGCGGGAGCCCAGGCACGCAGGGGCAGGCCCCAACCAGCTGCACACGTCTCTGCTGGGGAGGAGAGCGCTAGGGAAGATAAGTGTGTGAGGCAGCTGCTGGGCGCCCAGGGAGTCAGCCTCCGGGTGTGCGGGGCTGCAGACCCCAGCCAGGGGCCCTGGGAGCCTGGGGCACTCCGTGCGGCGCTGAGCCTGGGCGGCCAAGCAACCGCAGGAGGAGCCCTGCACTGGCCCTTCCCTTCCCTCGCACAGAGCTCTTCCTGCTGGAGCCCTTGGCAGTGTGCAAGCCACCGGCCCCTAAGCCCTCCCCAAGGACGCCTGGGGCCTAGGTGCAAAGGCAAGGCAGGAGCGGAGCTGAGGCCAGGAAGGCGCCAGTGGCGTCTCCCAGCATTCCTCAGCCTGCTCCTTCCTGGGCAGGAAGCCTAGCAGCGAGGCAAGTCTGGGCAAGGCTCGCCCAGGGCAGAGCAGCCTCGCGCCAGCAACTCTGCCAGAACGGGCCTCTGAGCAGAGCTGGAGCTCTGCCGTCCTGGAGGCGCACTCGGCTCCAGCCAAGTAGGGCTTGAGTCAAACGAGGCTGGGCTGCCTCTTCTTCCCTCGAGGAGGCTCGCCTCCCCGCCAGCTGTTCACTCGGCTTCCAGGTGGGGGCGCTGTGCGCCTCCTGCAGGTCTTGGCTCAGGGGCTGCTTGCCCTGAGCTGGGGCTGTGGGCGGGAGCCCAGGCACGCAGGGGCAGGCCCCAACCAGCTGCACACGTCTCTGCTGGGGAGGAGAGCGCTAGGGAAGCTACGCGTGTGAGGCAGCTGCTGGGCGCCCAGGGAGTCAGTCTCTGGGTCTGCGGGGCTGCAGACCCCAGCCAGGGGCCCTGGGAGCCTGGTGCACTCCGTGCGGCGCTGAGCCTGGGCGGCCAAGCAACCGCTGGAGGAGCCCTGCACTGGCCCTTCCCTTCCCTCGCACAGAGCTCTTCCTATGGAGCCCTTGGCAGTGTGCAAGCCACCGGCCCCTAAGCCCTCCCCAAGGACGCCTGGGGCCTAGGTGCAAAGGCAAGGCAGGAGCGGAGCTGAGGCCAGGAAGGCGCCAGTGGCGTCTCCCAGCCTTCCTCAGCCTGCTTCTTCCTGGGCAGGAAGACTAGCAGCGAGGCAAGTCTGGGCAAGGCTCGCCCAGGGCAGAGCAGCCTCGCGCCAGCAACTCTGCCAGAACGGGCCTCTCAGCAGAGCTGGAGCTCTGCCGTCCTGGAGGCGCACTCGGCTCCAGCCAAGTAGGGCTTGAGCCAAACGAGGCTGGGCTGCCTCTTCTTCCCTCGAGGAGGCTCGCCTCCCCGCCAGCTGTTCACTCGGCTTCCAGGTGGGGGCGCTCTGCGCCTCCTGCAGGTCTTGGCTCAGGGGCTGCTTGCCCTGAGCTGGGGCTGTGGGCGGGAGCCCAGGCACGCAGGGGCAGGCCCCAACCAGCTGCACACGTCTCTGCTGGGGAGGAGAGCGCTAGGGAAGCTAAGTGTGTGAGGCAGCTGCTGGGCGCCCAGGGAGTCAGCCTCCGGGTGTGCGGGGCTGCAGACCCCAGCCAGGGGCCTGGGAGCCTGGTGCACTCCGTGCGGCGCTGAGCCTGGGCGGCCAAGCAACCGCTGGAGGAGCCCTGCACTGGCCCTTCCCTTCCCTCGCACAGAGCTCTTCCTGCTGGAGCCCTTGGCAGTGTGCAAGCCACCGGCCCCTAAGCCCTCCCCAAGGACGCCTGGGGCCTAGGTGCAAAGGCAAGGCAGGAGCGGAGCTGAGGCCAGGAAGGCGCCAGTGGCGTCTCCCAGCCTCGCGCAGCCTGCTCCTTCCTGGGCAGGAAGCCTAGCAGCGAGGCAAGTCTGGGCAAGGCTCGCCCAGGGCAGAGCAGTCTCGCGCCAGCAACTCTGCCAGAACGGGCCTCTGAGCAGAGCTGGAGCTCTGCCGTCCTGGAGGCGCACTCGGCTCCAGCCAAGTAGGGCTTGAGCCAGACGAGGCTGGGCTGCCTCTTCTTCCCTCGAGGAGGCTCGCCTCCCCGCCAGCTGTTCACTCGGCTTCCAGGTGGGGGCGCTCTGCGCCTCCTGCAGGTCTTGGCTCAGGGGGTGCTTGCCCTGAGCTGGGGCTGTGGGCGGGAGCCCAGGCACGCAGGGGCAGGCCCCAACCAGCTGCACACATCTCTGCTGGGGAGGAGAGCGCTAGGGAAGCTACGTGTGTGAGGCAGCTGCTGGGCGCCCAGGGAGTCAGCCTCCGGGTGTGCGGGGCTGCAGACCCCAGCCAGAGGCCCTGGGAGCCTGGTGCACTCCGTGCGGCGCTGAGTCTGGGCGGCCAAGCAACCGCTGGAGGAGCCCGGCACTAGACCTTCCCTTTCCTCGCAAAGAGCTCTTCCTGCTGGAGCGCTTGGCAGTGTGCAAGCCACCGGCCCCTAAGCCCTCCCCAAGGAAGCCTGGGGCCTAGGTGCAAAGGCAAGGCAGGAGCGGAGCTGAGGCCAGGAAGGCGCCAGTGGCGTCTCCCAGCCTCGCGGAGCCTGCTCCTTCCTGAGCAGGAAGCCTAGCAGCGAGGCAAGTCTGGGCAAGGCTCGCCCAGGGCAGAGCAGCCTCGCGCCAGCAACTCTGCCAGATCGGGCCTCTGAGCAGAGCTGGAGCTCTGCCGTCCTGGAGGCGCACTCGGCTCCAGCCAAGTAGGGCTTGAGCCAAACGAGGCTGGGCTGCCTCTTCTTCCCTCGAGGAGGCTCGCCTCCCCGCCAGCTGTTCACTCGGCTTCCAGGTGGGGGCGCTCTGCGCCTCCTGCAGGTCTTGGCTCAGGGGCTGCTTGCCCTGAGCTGGGGCGGTGGGCGGGAGCCCAGGCACGCAGGGGCAGGCCCCAACCAGCTGCACACGTCTCTGCTGGGGAGGAGAGCGCTAGGGAAGCTACGTGTGTGAGGCAGCTGCTGGGCGCCCAGGGAGTCAGCCTCCGGGTGTGCGGGGCTGCAGACCCCAGCCAGGGGCCCTGGGAGCCTGGGGCACTCCGTGCGGCGCTGAGCCTGGGCGGCCAAGCAACCGCTGGAGGAGCCCTGCACTGGCCCTTCCTTTCCCTCGCACAGAGCTCTTCCTGCTGGAGCCCTTGGCAGTGTGCAAGCCACCGGCCCCTAAGCCCTCCCCAAGGACGCCTGGGGCCTAGGTGCAAAGGCAAGGCAGGAGCGGAGCTGAGGCCAGGAAGGCGCCAGTGGCGTCTCCCAGCCTCGCGCAGCCTGCTCCTTCCTGGGCAGGAAGCCTAGCAGCGAGGCAAGTCTGGGCAAGGCTCGCCCAGGGCAGAGCAGCCTCGCGCCAGCAACTCTGCCAGAACGGGCCTCTCAGCAGAGCTGGAGCTCTGCCGTCCTGGAGGCGCACTCGGCTCCAGCCAAGTAGGGCTTGAGCCAAACGAGGCTGGGCTGCCTCTTCTTCCCTCGAGGAGGCTCGCCTCCCCGCCAGCTGTTCACTCGGCTTCCAGGTGGGGGCGCTCTGTGCCTCCTGCAGGTCTTGGCTCAGGGGCTGCTTGCCCTGAGCTGGGGCTGTGGGCGGGAGCCCAGGCACGCAGGGGCAGGCCCCAACCAGCTGCACACATCTCTGCTGGGGAGGAGAGCGCTAGGGAAGCTACGTGTGTGAGGCAGCTGCTGGGCGCCCAGGGAGTCAGTCTCCCGGTGTGCGGGGCTGCAGAACCCAGCCAGGGGCCCTGGGAGCCTGGTGCACTCCGTGCGGCGCTGAGCCTGGGCGGCCAAGCAACCGCTGGAGGAGCCCTGCACTGGCCCTTCCCTTCCCTCGCACAGAGCTCTTCCTGCTGGAGCCCTTGGCAGTGTGCAAGCCACCGGCCCTTAAGCCCTCCCCAAGGACGCCTGGGGCCTAGGTGCAAAGGCAAGGCAGGAGCGGAGCTGAGGCCAGGAAGGCGCCAGTGGCGTCTCCCAGCCTTGCGCAGCCTGCTCCACCTGGGCAGGTAGCCTAGCAGCGAGGCAAGTCTGGGCAAGGCTCGCCAAGGGCAGAGCAGCCTCGCGCCAGCAACTCTGCCAGAACGGGCCTCTGAGCAGAGCTGGAGCTCTGCCGTCCAGGGGGCGCACTCGGCTCCAGCCAAGTAGGGCTTGAGCCAAACGAGGCTGGGCTGCCTCTTCTTCCCTCGAGGAGGCTCGCCTCCCCGCCAGCTGTTCACTCGGCTTCCAGGTGGGGGCGCTCTGCGCCTCCTGCAGGTCTTGGCTCAGGGGCTGCTTGCCCTGAGCTGGGGCTGTGGGCGGGAGCCCAGGCACGCAGGGGCAGGCCCCAACCAGCTGCACACGTCTCTGCTGGGGAGGAGAGCGCTAGGGAAGATAAGTGTGTGAGGCAGCTGCTGGGCGCCCAGGGAGTCAGCCTCCGGGTGTGCGGGGCTGCAGACCCCAGCCAGGGGCCCTGGGAGCCTGGGGCACTCCGTGCGGCGCTGAGCCTGGGCGGCCAAGCAACCGCTGGAGGAGCCCTGCACTGGCCCTTCCCTTCCCTCGCACAGAGCTCTTCCTGCTGGAGCCCTTGGCAGTGTGCAAGCCACCGGCCCCTAAGCCCTCCCCAAGGACGCCTGGGGCCTAGGTGCAAAGGCAAGGCAGGAGCGGAGCTGAGGCCAGGAAGGCGCCAGTGGCGTCTCCCAGCCTCGCGCAGCCTGCTCCTTCCTGGGCAGGAAGCCTAGCAGCGAGGCAAGTCTGGGCAAGGCTCGCCCAGGGCAGAGCAGCCTCGCGCCAGCAACTCTGCCAGAACGGGCCTCTGAGCAGAGCTGGAGCTCTGCCGTCCTGGAGGCGCACTCGGCTCCAGCCAAGTAGGGCTTGAGCCAAACGATGCTGGGCTGCCTCTTCTTCCCTCGAGGAGGCTCGCCTCCCCGCCAGCTGTTCACTCGGCTTCCAGGTGGGGGCGCTCTGCGCCTCCTGCAGGTCTTGGCTCAGGGGCTGCTTGCCCTGAGCTGGGGCTGTGGGCGGGAGCCCAGGCACGCAGGGGCAGGCCCCAACCAGCTGCACACGTCTCTGCTGCGGAGGAGGGCGCTAGGGAAACTACGTGTGTGAGGCAGCTGCTGGGCGCCCAGGGAATCAGCCTCCGGGTGTGCGGGGCTGCAGACCCCAGCCAGGGGCCCTGGGAGCCTGGTGCACTCCGTGCGGCGCTGAGCCTGGGCGGCCAAGCAACCGCTGGAGGAGCCCTGCACTGGCCAATCCTTTCCCTCGCACAGAGCTCTTCCTGCTGGAGCCCTTGGCAGTGTGCAAGCCACCGGCCCCTAAGCCCTCCCCAAGGACGCCTGGGGCATAGGTGCAAAGGCAAGGCAGGAGCGGAGCTGAGGCCAGGAAGGCGCCAGTGGCGTCTCCCAGCCTCGCGCAGCCTGCTCCTTCCTGAGCAGGAAGCCTAGCAGCGAGGCAAGTCTGGGCAAGGCTCGCCCAGGGCAGAGCAGCCTCGCGCCAGCAACTCTGCCAGATCGGGCCTCTGAGCAGAGCTGGAGCTCTGCCGTCCTGGAGGCGCACTCGGCTCCAGCCAAGTAGGGCTTGAGCCAAACGAGGCTGGGCTGCCTCTTCTTCCCTCGAGGAGGCTCGCCTCCCCGCCAGCTGTTCACTCGGCTTCCAGGTGGGGGCGCTCTGCGCCTCCTGCAGGTCTTGGCTCAGGGGCTGCTTGCCCTGAGCTGGGGCTGTGGGTGGGAGCCCAGGCACGCAGGGGCAGGCCCCAACCAGCTGCACACGTCTCTGCTGGGGAGGAGAGCGCTAGGGAAGCTACGTGTGTGAGGCAGCTGCTGGGCGCCCAGGGAGTCAGTCTCTGGGTGTGCGGGGCTGCAGACCCCAGCCAGGGGCCCTGGGAGCCTGGTGCACTCCGTGCGGCGCTGAGCCTGGGCGGCCAAGCAACCGCTGGAGGAGCCCTGCACTGGCCCTTGCCTTCCCTCGCACAGAGCTCTTCCTGCTGGAGCCCTTGGCAGTGTGCAAGCCACCGGCCCCTAAGCCCTCCCCAAGGACGCCTGGGGCCTAGGTGCAAAGGCAAGGCAGGAGCGGAGCTGAGGCCAGGAAGGCGCCAGTGGCGTCTCCCAGCCTTGCGCAGCCTGCTTCTTCCTGGGCAGGAAGACTAGCAGCGAGGCAAGTCTGGGCAAGGCTCGCCCAGGGCAGAGCAGCCTCGCGCCAGCAACTCTGCCAGAACGGGCCTCTCAGCAGAGCTGGAGCTCTGCCGTCCTGGAGGCGCACTCGGCTCCAGCCAAGTAGGGCTTGAGCCAAACGAGGCTGGGCTGCCTCTTCTTCCCTCGAGGAGGCTCGCCTCCCCGCCAGCTGTTCACTCGGCTTCCAGGTGGGGGCGCTCTGCGCCTCCTGCAGGTCTTGGCTCAGGGGCTGCTTGCCCTGAGCTGGGGCTGTGGGCGGGAGCCCAGGCACGCAGGGGCAGGCCCCAACCAGCTGCACACGTCTCTGCTGGGGAGGAGAGCGCTAGGGAAGCTAAGTGTGTGAGGCAGCTGCTGGGCGCCCAGGGAGTCAGCCTCCGGGTGTGCGGGGCTGCAGACCCCAGCCAGGGGCCCTGGGAGCCTGGTGCACTCCGTGCGGCGCTGAGCCTGGGCGGCCAAGCAACCGCTGGAGGAGCCCTGCACTGGCCCTTCCCTTCCCTCGCACAGAGCTCTTCCTGCTGGAGCCCTTGGCAGTGTGCAAGCCACCGGCCCCTAAGCCCTCCCCAAGGACGCCTGGGGCCTAGGTGCAAAGGCAAGGCAGGAGCGGAGCTGAGGCCAGGAAGGCGCCAGTGGCGTCTCCCAGCCTCGCGCAGCCTGCTCCTTCCTGGGCAGGAAGCCTAGCAGCGAGGCAAGTCTGGGCAAGGCTCGCCCAGGGCAGAGCAGTCTCGCGCCAGCAACTCTGCCAGAACGGGCCTCTGAGCAGAGCTGGAGCTCTGCCGTCCTGGAGGCGCACTCGGCTCCAGCCAAGTAGGGCTTGAGCCAGACGAGGCTGGGCTGCCTCTTCTTCCCTCGAGGAGGCTCGCCTCCCCGCCAGCTGTTCACTCGGCTTCCAGGTGGGGGCGCTCTGCGCCTCCTGCAGGTCTTGGCTCAGGGGCTGCTTGCCCTGAGCTGGGGCTGTGGGCGGGAGCCCAGGCACGCAGGGGCAGGCCCCAACCAGCTGCACACATCTCTGCTGGGGAGGAGAGCGCTAGGGAAGCTACGTGTGTGAGGCAGCTGCTGGGCGCCCAGGGAGTCAGTCTCCCGGTGTGCGGGGCTGCAGAACCCAGCCAGGGGCCCTGGGAGCCTGGTGCACTCCGTGCGGCGCTGAGCCTGGGCGGCCAAGCAACCGCTGGAGGAGCCCTGCACTGGCCCCTCCCTTCCCTCGCACAGAGCTCTTCCTGCTGGAGCCCTTGGCAGTGTGCAAGCCACCGGCCCCTAAGCCCTCCCCAAGGACGCCTGGGGCCTAGGTGCAAAGGCAAGGCAGGAGCGGAGCTGAGGCCAGGAAGGCGCCAGTGGCGTCTCCCAGCCTTGCGCAGCCTGCTCCACCTGGGCAGGTAGTCTAGCAGCGAGGCAAGTCTGGGCAAGGCTCGCCAAGGGCAGAGCAGCCTCGCGCCAGCAACTCTGCCAGAACGGGCCTCTGAGCAGAGCTGGAGCTCTGCCGTCCTGGGGGCGCACTCGGCTCCAGCCAAGTAGGGCTTGAGCCAAACGAGGCTGGGCTGCCTCTTCTTCCCTCGAGGAGGCTCGCCTCCCCGCCAGCTGTTCACTCGGCTTCCAGGTGGGGGCGCTCTGCGCCTCCTGCAGGTCTTGGCTCAGGGGCTGCATGCCCTGAGCTGGGGCTGTGGGCGGGAGCCCAGGCACGCAGGGGCAGGCCCCAACCAGCTGCACACGTCTCTGCTGGGGAGGAGAGCGCTAGGGAAGATAAGTGTGTGAGGCAGCTGCTGGGCGCCCAGGGAGTCAGCCTCCGGGTGTGCGGGGCTGCAGACCCCAGCCAGGGGCCCTGGGAGCCTGGTGCACTCCGTGCGGCGCTGAGCCTGGGCGGCCAAGCAACCGCTGGAGGAGCCCTGCACTGGCCAATCCTTTCCCTCGCACAGAGCTCTTCCTGCTGGAGCCCTTGGCAGTGTGCAAGCCACCGGCCCCTAAGCCCTCCAAAAGGACGCCTGGGGCATAGGTGCAAAGGCAAGGCAGGAGCGGAGCTGAGGCCAGGAAGGCGCCAGTGGCGTCTCCCAGCCTCGCGCAGCCTGCTCCTTCCTGGGCAGGAAGCCTAGCAGCGAGGCAAGTCTGGGCAAGGATCGCCCAGGGCAGAGCAGCCTCGCGCCAGCAACTCTGCCAGAACGGGCCTCTGAGCAGAGCTGGAGCTCTGCCGTCCTGGAGGCGCACTCGGCTCCAGCCAAGTAGGGCTTGAGCCAAACGAGGCTGGGCTGCCTCTTCTTCCCTCGAGGAGGCTCGCCTCCCCGCCAGCTGTTCACTCGGCTTCCAGGTGGGGGCGCTCTGCGCCTCCTGCAGGTCTTGGCTCAGGGGCTGCTTGCCCTGAGCTGGGGCTGTGGGCGGGAGCCCAGGCACGCAGGGGCAGGCCCCAACCAGCTGCACACATCTCTGCTGGGGAGGAGAGCGCTAGGGAAGCTACGTGTGTGAGGCAGCTGCTGGGCGCCCAGGGAGTCAGCCTCCGGGTGTGCGGGGCTGCAGACCCCAACCAGAGGCCCTGGGAGCCTGGTGCACTCCGTGCGGCGCTGAGTCTGGGCGGCCAAGCAACCGCTGGAGGAGCCCGGCACTAGACCTTCCCTTCCCTCGCACAGAGCTCTTCCTGCTGGAGCGCTTGGCAGTGTGCAAGCCACCGGCCCCTAAGCCCTCCCCAAGGAAGACTGGGGCCTAGGTGCAAAGGCAAGGCAGGAGCGGAGCTGAGGCCAGGAAGGCGCCAGTGGCGTCTCCCAGCCTCGCGCAGCCTGCTCCTTCCTGAGCAGGAAGCCTAGCAGCGAGGTAAGTCTGGGCAAGGCTCGCCCAGGGCAGAGCAGTCTCGCGCCAGCAACTCTGCCAGAATGGCCTCTGAGCAGAGCTGGAGCTCTGCCGTCCTGGAGGCGCACTCGGCTCCAGCCAAGTAGGGCTTGAGCCAGACGAGGCTGGGCTGCCTCTTCTTCCCTCGAGGAGGCTCGCCTCCCCGCCAGCTGTTCACTCGGCTTCAAGGTGGGGGCGCTCGGCGCCTCCTGCAGGTCTTGGCTCAGGGGCTGCTTGCCCTGAGCTGGGGCTGTGGGCGGGAGCCCAGGCACGCAGGGGCAGGCCCCAACCAGCTGCACACATCTCTGCTGGGGAGGAGAGCGCTAGGGAAGCTACGTGTGTGAGGCAGCTGCTGGGCGCCCAGGGAGTCAGTCTCCCGGTGTGCGGGGCTGCAGAACCCAGCCAGGGGCCCTGGGAGCCTGGTGCACTCCGTGCGGCGCTGAGCCTGGGCGGCCAAGCAACCGCTGGAGGAGCCCTGCACTGGCCCCTCCCTTCCCTCGCACAGAGCTCTTCCTGCTGGAGCCCTTGGCAGTGTGCAAGCCACCGGCCCCTAAGCCCTCCCCAAGAAGGCCTGGGGCCTAGGTGCAAAGGCAAGGCAGGAGCGGAGCTGAGGCCAGGAAGGCGCCAGTGGGGTCTCCCAGCCTTCCTCAGCCTGCTTCTTCCTGGGCAGGAAGCCTAGCAGCGAGGCAAGTCTGGGCAAGGCTCGCCCAGGGCAGAGCAGCCTCGCGCCAGCAACTCTGCCAGAACGGGCCTCTCAGCAGAGCTGGAGCTCTGCCGTCCTGGAGGCGCACTCGGCTCCAGCCAAGTAGGGCTTGAGCCAAACGAGGCTGGGCTGCCTCTTCTTCCCTCGAGGAGGCTCGCCTCCCCGCCAGCTGTTCACTCGGCTTCCAGGTGGGGGCGCTCTGCGCCTCCTGCAGGTCTTGGCTCAGGGGCTGCTTGCCCTGAGCTGGGGCTGTGGGCGGGAGCCCAGGCACGCAGGGGCAGGCCCCAACCAGCTGCACACGGCTCTGCTGGGGAGGAGAGCGCTAGGGAAGCTACGTGTGTGAGGCAGCTGCTGGGCGCCCAGGGAGTCAGCCTCCGGGTGTGCGGGGCTGCAGACCCCAGCCAGGGGCCCTGGGAGCCTGGTGCACTCCGTGCGGCGCTGAGCCTGGGCGGCCAAGCAACCGCTGGAGGAGCCCTGCACTGGCCCTTCCCTTCCCTCGCACAGAGCTCTTCCTGCTGGAGCCCTTGGCAGTGTGCAAGCCACCGGCCCCTAAGCCCTCCCCAAGGACGCCTGGGGCCTAGGTGCAAAGGCAAGGCAGGAGCGGAGCTGAGGCCAGGAAGGCGCCAGTGGCGTCTCCCAGCCTTGCGCAGCCTGCTCCACCTGGGCAGGAAGCCTAGCAGCGAGGCAAGTATGGGCAAGGCTCGCCCAGGGCAGAGCAGCCTCGCGCCAGCAACTCTGCCAGAACGGGCCTCTGAGCAGAGCTGGAGCTCTGCCGTCCTGGGGGCGCACTCGGCTCCAGCCAAGTAGGGCTTGAGCCAAACGAGGCTGGGCTGCCTCTTCTTCCCTCGAGGAGGCTCGCCTCCCCGCCAGCTGTTAACTCGGCTTCCAGGTGGGGGCGCTCTGCGCCTCCTGCAGGTCTTGGCTCAGGGGCTGCTTGCCCTGAGCTGGGGCTGTGGGCGGGAGCCCAGGCACGCAGGGGCAGGCCCCAACCAGCTGCACACGTCTCTGCTGGGGAGGAGAGCGCTAGGGAAGCTACGTGTGTGAGGCAGCTGCTGGGCGCCCAGGGAGTCAGCCTCCGGGTGTGTGGGGCTGCAGACCCCAGCCAGGGGCCCTGGGAGCCTGGGGCACTCCGTGCGGCGCTGAGCCTGGGCGGCCAAGCAACCGCTGGAGGAGCCCTGCACTGGCCCTTCCTTTCCCTCGCACAGAGCTCTTCCTGCTGGAGCCCTTGGCAGTGTGCAAGCCACCGGCCCCTAAGCCCTCCCCAAGGACGCCTGGGGCCTAGGTGCAAAGGCAAGGCAGGAGCGGAGTTGAGGCCAGGAAGGCGCCAGTGGCGTCTCCCAGTCTCGCGCAGCCTGCTCCTTCCTGGGCAGGAAGCCTAGCAGCGAGGCAAGTCTGGGCAAGGCTCGCCCAGGGCAGAGCAGCCTCGCGCCAGCAACTCTGCCAGAACGGGCCTCTGAGCAGAGCTGGAGCTCTGCCGTCCTGGAGGCGCACTCGGCTCCAGCCAAGTAGGGCTTGAGCCAAACGAGGCTGGGCTGCCTCTTCTTCCCTCGAGGAGGCTCGCCTCCCCGCCAGCTGTTCACTCGGCTTCCAGGTGGGGGCGCTCTGCGCCTCCTGCAGGTCTTGGCTCAGGGGCTGCTTGCCGTGAGCTGGGGCTGTGGGCGGGAGCCCAGGCACGCAGGGGCAGGCCCCAACCAGCTGCACACATCTCTGCTGGGGAGGAGAGCGCTAGGGAAGCTACGTGTGTGAGGCAGCTGCTGGGCGCCCAGGGAGTCAGTCTCCCGGTGTGCGGGGCTGCAGAACCCAGCCAGGGGCCCTGGGAGCCTGGTGCACTCCGTGCGGCGCTGAGCCTGGGCGGCCAAGCAACCGCTGGAGGAGCCCTGCACTGGCCCTTCCCTTCCCTCGCACAGAGCTCTTCCTGCTGGAGCCCTTGGCAGTGTGCAAGCCACCGGCCCCTAAGCCCTCCCCAAGGACGCCTGGGGCCTAGGTGCAAAGGCAAGGCAGGAGCGGAGCTGAGGCCAGGAAGGCGCCAGTGGCGTCTCCCAGCCTTGCGCAGCCTGCTCCACCTGGGCAGGTAGCCTAGCAGCGAGGCAAGTCTGGGCAAGGCTCGCCCAGGGCAGAGCAGCCTCGCGCCAGCAACTCTGCCAGAACGGGCCTCTGAGCAGAGCTGGAGCTCTGCCGTCCTGGGGGCGCACTCGGCTCCAGCCAAGTAGGGCTTGAGCCAAACGAGGCTGGGCTGCCTCTTCTTCCCTCGAGGAGGCTCGCCTCCCCGCCAGCTGTTCACTCGGCTTCCAGGTGGGGGCGCTCTGCGCCTCCTGCAGGTCTTGGCTCAGGGGCTGCTTGCCCTGAGCTGGGGCTGTGGGCGGGAGCCCAGGCACGCAGGGGCAGGCCCCAACCAGCTGCACACGTCTCTGCTGGGGAGGAGAGCGCTAGGGAAGCTACGTGTGTGAGGCAGCTGCTGGGCGCCCAGGGAGTCAGCCTCCGGGTGTGCGGGGCTGCAGACCCCAGCCAGGGGCCCTGGGAGCCTGGTGCACTCCGTGCGGCGCTGAGCCTGGGCGGCCAAGGAACCGCTGGAGGAGCCCTGCACTGGCCCTTCCTTTCCCTCGCACAGAGCTCTTCCTGCTGGAGCCCTTGGCAGTGTGCAAGCCACCGGCCCCTAAGCCCTCCCCAAGGACGCCTGGGGCCTAGGTGCAAAGGCAAGGCAGGAGCGGAGCTGAGGCCAGGAAGGCGCCAGTGGCGTCTCCCAGCCTCGCGCAGCCTGCTCCTTCCTGGGCAGGAAGCCTAGCAGCGAGGCAAGTCTGGGCAAGGCTCGCCCAGGGCAGAGCAGCCTCGCGCCAGCAACTCTGCCAGAACGGGCCTCTCAGCAGAGCTGGAGCTCTGCCGTCCTGGAGGCGCACTCGGCTCCAGCCAAGTAGGGCTTGAGCCAAACGAGGCTGGGCTGCCTCTTCTTCCCTCGAGGAGGCTCGCCTCCCCGCCAGCTGTTCACTCGGCTTCCAGGTGGGGGCGCTCTGCGCCTCCTGCAGGTCTTGGCTCAGGGGCTGCTTGCCCTGAGCTGGGGCTGTGGGCGGGAGCCCAGGCACGCAGGGGCAGGCCCCAACCAGCTGCACACATCTCTGCTGGGGAGGAGAGCGCTAGGGAAGCTACGTGTGTGAGGCAGCTGCTGGGCGCCCAGGGAGTCAGTCTCCCGGTGTGCGGGGCTGCAGACCCGAGCCAGGGGCCCTGGGAGCCTGGTGCACTCCGTGCGGCGCTGAGCCTGGGCGGCCAAGCAACCGCTGGAGGAGCCCTGCACTGGCCCTTCCCTTCCCTCGCACAGAGCTCTTCCTGCTGGAGCCCTTGGCAGTGTGCAAGCCACCGGCCCCTAAGCCCTCCCCAAGGACGCCTGGGGCCTAGGTGCAAAGGCAAGGCAGGAGCGGAGCTGAGGCCAGGAAGGCGCCAGTGGCGTCTCCCAGCCTTGCGCAGCCTGCTCCACCTGGGCAGGTAGCCTAGCAGCGAGGCAAGTCTGGGCAAGGCTCGCCAAGGGCAGAGCAGCCTCGCGCCAGCAACTCTGCCAGAACGGGCCTCTGAGCAGAGCTGGAGCTCTGCCGTCCTGGGGGCGCACTCGGCTCCAGCCAAGTAGGGCTTGAGCCAAACGAGGCTGGGCTGCCTCTTCTTCCCTCGAGGAGGCTCGCCTCCCCGCCAGCTGTTCACTCGGCTTCCAGGTGGGGGCGCTCTGCGCCTCCTGCAGGTCTTGGCTCAGGGGCTGCTTGCCCTGAGCTGGGGCTGTGGTCGGGAGCCCAGGCACGCAGGGGCAGGCCCCAACCAGCTGCACACGTCTCTGCTGGGGAGGAGAGCGCTAGGGAAGATAAGTGTGTGAGGCAGCTGCTGGGCGCCCAGGGAGTCAGCCTCCGGGTGTGCGGGGCTGCAGACCCCAGCCAGGTGCCCTGGGGGCCTGGTGCACTCCGTGCGGCGCTGAGCCTGGGCGGCCAAGCAACCGCTGGAGGAGCCCTGCACTGGCCCTTCCTTTCCCTCGCACAGAGCTCTTCCTGCTGGAGCCCTTGGCAGTGTGCAAGCCACCGGCCCCTAAGCCCTCCCCAAGGACGCCTGGGGCCTAGGTGCAAAGGCAAGGCAGGAGCGGAGCTGAGGCCAGGAAGGCGCCAGTGGCGTCTCCCAGCCTCGCGCAGCCTGCTCCTTCCTGGGCAGGAAGCCTAGCAGCGAGGCAAGTCTGGGCAAGGCTCGCCCAGGGCAGAGCAGTCTCGCGCCAGCAACTCTGCCAGAACGGGCCTCTGAGCAGAGCTGGAGCTCTGCCGTCCTGGAGGCGCACTCGGCTCCAGCCAAGTAGGGCTTGAGCCAGACGAGGCTGGGCTGCCTCTTCTTCCCTCGAGGAGGCTCGCCTCCCCGCCAGCTGTTCACTCGGCTTCCAGGTGGGGGCGCTCTGCGCCTCCTGCAGGTCTTGGCTCAGGGGCTGCTTGCCCTGAGCTGGGGCTGTGGGCGGGAGCCCAGGCACGCAGGGGCAGGCCCCAACCAGCTGCACACGTCTCTGCTGGGGAGGAGAGCGCTAGGGAAGCTACGTGTGTGAGGCAGCTGCTGGGCGCCCAGGGAGTCAGCCTCCGGTGTGCGGGGCTGCAGACCCCAGCCAGGGGCCCTGGGAGCCTGGGGCACTCCGTGCGGCGCTGAGCCTGGGCGGCCAAGCAACCGCTGGAGGAGCCCTGCACTGGCCCTTCCCTTCCCTCGCACAGAGCTCTTCCTGCTGGAGCCCTTGGCAGTGTGCAAGCCACCGGCCCCTAAGCCCTCCCCAAGGACGCCTGGGGCCTAGGTGCAAAGGCAAGGCAGGAGCGGAGCTGAGGCCAGGAAGGCGCCAGTGGCGTCTCCCAGCCTTGCGCAGCCTGCTCAACCTGGGCAGGTAGCCTAGCAGCGAGGCAAGTCTGGGCAAGGCTCGCCAAGGGCAGAGCAGCCTCGCGCCAGCAACTCTGCCAGAACGGGCCTCTGAGCAGAGCTGGAGCTCTGCCGTCCTGGGGGCGCACTCGGCTCCAGCCAAGTAGGGCTTGAGCCAAACGAGGCTGGGCTGCCTCTTCTTCCCTCGAGGAGGCTCGCCTCCCCGCCAGCTGTTCACTCGGCTTCCAGGTGGGGGCGCTCTGCGCCTCCTGCAGGTCTTGGCTCAGGGGCTGCTTGCCCTGAGCTGGGGCTGTGGGCGGGAGCCCAGGCACGCAGGGGCAGGCCCCAACCAGCTGCACACGTCTCTGCTGGGGAGGAGAGCGCTAGGGAAGATAAGTGTGTGAGGCAGCTGCTGGGCGCCCAGGGAGTCAGCCTCCGGGTGTGCGGGGCTGCAGACCCCAGCCAGGGGCCCTGGGAGCCTGGGGCACTCCGTGCGGCGCTGAGCCTGGGCGGCCAAGCAACCGCAGGAGGAGCCCTGCACTGGCCCTTCCCTTCCCTCGCACAGAGCTCTTCCTGCTGGAGCCCTTGGCAGTGTGCAAGCCACCGGCCCCTAAGCCCTCCCCAAGGACGCCTGGGGCCTAGGTGCAAAGGCAAGGCAGGAGCGGAGCTGAGGCCAGGAAGGCGCCAGTGGCGTCTCCCAGCATTCCTCAGCCTGCTCCTTCCTGGGCAGGAAGCCTAGCAGCGAGGCAAGTCTGGGCAAGGCTCGCCCAGGGCAGAGCAGCCTCGCGCCAGCAACTCTGCCAGAACGGGCCTCTGAGCAGAGCTGGAGCTCTGCCGTCCTGGAGGCGCACTCGGCTCCAGCCAAGTAGGGCTTGAGTCAAACGAGGCTGGGCTGCCTCTTCTTCCCTCGAGGAGGCTCGCCTCCCCGCCAGCTGTTCACTCGGCTTCCAGGTGGGGGCGCTGTGCGCCTCCTGCAGGTCTTGGCTCAGGGGCTGCTTGCCCTGAGCTGGGGCTGTGGGCGGGAGCCCAGGCACGCAGGGGCAGGCCCCAACCAGCTGCACACGTCTCTGCTGGGGAGGAGAGCGCTAGGGAAGCTACGCGTGTGAGGCAGCTGCTGGGCGCCCAGGGAGTCAGTCTCTGGGTCTGCGGGGCTGCAGACCCCAGCCAGGGGCCCTGGGAGCCTGGTGCACTCCGTGCGGCGCTGAGCCTGGGCGGCCAAGCAACCGCTGGAGGAGCCCTGCACTGGCCCTTCCCTTCCCTCGCACAGAGCTCTTCCTATGGAGCCCTTGGCAGTGTGCAAGCCACCGGCCCCTAAGCCCTCCCCAAGGACGCCTGGGGCCTAGGTGCAAAGGCAAGGCAGGAGCGGAGCTGAGGCCAGGAAGGCGCCAGTGGCGTCTCCCAGCCTTCCTCAGCCTGCTTCTTCCTGGGCAGGAAGACTAGCAGCGAGGCAAGTCTGGGCAAGGCTCGCCCAGGGCAGAGCAGCCTCGCGCCAGCAACTCTGCCAGAACGGGCCTCTCAGCAGAGCTGGAGCTCTGCCGTCCTGGAGGCGCACTCGGCTCCAGCCAAGTAGGGCTTGAGCCAAACGAGGCTGGGCTGCCTCTTCTTCCCTCGAGGAGGCTCGCCTCCCCGCCAGCTGTTCACTCGGCTTCCAGGTGGGGGCGCTCTGCGCCTCCTGCAGGTCTTGGCTCAGGGGCTGCTTGCCCTGAGCTGGGGCTGTGGGCGGGAGCCCAGGCACGCAGGGGCAGGCCCCAACCAGCTGCACACGTCTCTGCTGGGGAGGAGAGCGCTAGGGAAGCTAAGTGTGTGAGGCAGCTGCTGGGCGCCCAGGGAGTCAGCCTCCGGGTGTGCGGGGCTGCAGACCCCAGCCAGGGGCCCTGGGAGCCTGGTGCACTCCGTGCGGCGCTGAGCCTGGGCGGCCAAGCAACCGCTGGAGGAGCCCTGCACTGGCCCTTCCCTTCCCTCGCACAGAGCTCTTCCTGCTGGAGCCCTTGGCAGTGTGCAAGCCACCGGCCCCTAAGCCCTCCCCAAGGACGCCTGGGGCCTAGGTGCAAAGGCAAGGCAGGAGCGGAGCTGAGGCCAGGAAGGCGCCAGTGGCGTCTCCCAGCCTCGCGCAGCCTGCTCCTTCCTGGGCAGGAAGCCTAGCAGCGAGGCAAGTCTGGGCAAGGCTCGCCCAGGGCAGAGCAGTCTCGCGCCAGCAACTCTGCCAGAACGGGCCTCTGAGCAGAGCTGGAGCTCTGCCGTCCTGGAGGCGCACTCGGCTCCAGCCAAGTAGGGCTTGAGCCAGACGAGGCTGGGCTGCCTCTTCTTCCCTCGAGGAGGCTCGCCTCCCCGCCAGCTGTTCACTCGGCTTCCAGGTGGGGGCGCTCTGCGCCTCCTGCAGGTCTTGGCTCAGGGGCTGCTTGCCCTGAGCTGGGGCTGTGGGCGGGAGCCCAGGCACGCAGGGGCAGGCCCCAACCAGCTGCACACATCTCTGCTGGGGAGGAGAGCGCTAGGGAAGCTACGTGTGTGAGGCAGCTGCTGGGCGCCCAGGGAGTCAGCCTCCGGGTGTGCGGGGCTGCAGACCCCAGCCAGAGGCCCTGGGAGCCTGGTGCACTCCGTGCGGCGCTGAGTCTGGGCGGCCAAGCAACCGCTGGAGGAGCCCGGCACTAGACCTTCCCTTCCCTCGCAAAGAGCTCTTCCTGCTGGAGCCCTTGGCAGTGTGCAAGCCACCGGCCCCTAAGCCCTCCCCAAGGAAGCCTGGGGCCTAGGTGCAAAGGCAAGGCAGGAGCGGAGCTGAGGCCAGGAAGGCGCCAGTGGCGTCTCCCAGCCTCGCGCAGCCTGCTCCTTCCTGAGCAGGAAGCCTAGCAGCGAGGCAAGTCTGGGCAAGGCTCGCCCAGGGCAGAGCAGCCTCGCGCCAGCAACTCTGCCAGATCGGGCCTCTGAGCAGAGCTGGAGCTCTGCCGTCCTGGAGGCGCACTCGGCTCCAGCCAAGTAGGGCTTGAGCCAAACGAGGCTGGGCTGCCTCTTCTTCCCTCGAGGAGGCTCGCCTCCCCGCCAGCTGTTCACTCGGCTTCCAGGTGGGGGCGCTCTGCGCCTCCTGCAGGTCTTGGCTCAGGGGCTGCTTGCCCTGAGCTGGGGCGGTGGGCGGGAGCCCAGGCACGCAGGGGCAGGCCCCAACCAGCTGCACACGTCTCTGCTGGGGAGGAGAGCGCTAGGGAAGCTACGTGTGTGAGGCAGCTGCTGGGCGCCCAGGGAGTCAGCCTCCGGGTGTGCGGGGCTGCAGACCCCAGCCAGGGGCCCTGGGAGCCTGGGGCACTCCGTGCGGCGCTGAGCCTGGGCGGCCAAGCAACCGCTGGAGGAGCCCTGCACTGGCCCTTCCTTTCCCTCGCACAGAGCTCTTCCTGCTGGAGCCCTTGGCAGTGTGCAAGCCACCGGCCCCTAAGCCCTCCCCAAGGACGCCTGGGGCCTAGGTGCAAAGGCAAGGCAGGAGCGGAGCTGAGGCCAGGAAGGCGCCAGTGGCGTCTCCCAGCCTCGCGCAGCCTGCTCCTTCCTGGGCAGGAAGCCTAGCAGCGAGGCAAGTCTGGGCAAGGCTCGCCCAGGGCAGAGCAGCCTCGCGCCAGCAACTCTGCCAGAACGGGCCTCTCAGCAGAGCTGGAGCTCTGCCGTCCTGGAGGCGCACTCGGCTCCAGCCAAGTAGGGCTTGAGCCAAACGAGGCTGGGCTGCCTCTTCTTCCCTCGAGGAGGCTCGCCTCCCCGCCAGCTGTTCACTCGGCTTCCAGGTGGGGGCGCTCTGTGCCTCCTGCAGGTCTTGGCTCAGGGGCTGCTTGCCCTGAGCTGGGGCTGTGGGCGGGAGCCCAGGCACGCAGGGGCAGGCCCCAACCAGCTGCACACATCTCTGCTGGGGAGGAGAGCGCTAGGGAAGCTACGTGTGTGAGGCAGCTGCTGGGCGCCCAGGGAGTCAGTCTCCCGGTGTGCGGGGCTGCAGAACCCAGCCAGGGGCCCTGGGAGCCTGGTGCACTCCGTGCGGCGCTGAGCCTGGGCGGCCAAGCAACCGCTGGAGGAGCCCTGCACTGGCCCTTCCCTTCCCTCGCACAGAGCTCTTCCTGCTGGAGCCCTTGGCAGTGTGCAAGCCACCGGCCCTTAAGCCCTCCCCAAGGACGCCTGGGGCCTAGGTGCAAAGGCAAGGCAGGAGCGGAGCTGAGGCCAGGAAGGCGCCAGTGGCGTCTCCCAGCCTTGCGCAGCCTGCTCCACCTGGGCAGGTAGCCTAGCAGCGAGGCAAGTCTGGGCAAGGCTCGCCAAGGGCAGAGCAGCCTCGCGCCAGCAACTCTGCCAGAACGGGCCTCTGAGCAGAGCTGGAGCTCTGCCGTCCAGGGGGCGCACTCGGCTCCAGCCAAGTAGGGCTTGAGCCAAACGAGGCTGGGCTGCCTCTTCTTCCCTCGAGGAGGCTCGCCTCCCCGCCAGCTGTTCACTCGGCTTCCAGGTGGGGGCGCTCTGCGCCTCCTGCAGGTCTTGGCTCAGGGGCTGCTTGCCCTGAGCTGGGGCTGTGGGCGGGAGCCCAGGCACGCAGGGGCAGGCCCCAACCAGCTGCACACGTCTCTGCTGGGGAGGAGAGCGCTAGGGAAGATAAGTGTGTGAGGCAGCTGCTGGGCGCCCAGGGAGTCAGCCTCCGGGTGTGCGGGGCTGCAGACCCCAGCCAGGGGCCCTGGGAGCCTGGGGCACTCCGTGCGGCGCTGAGCCTGGGCGGCCAAGCAACCGCTGGAGGAGCCCTGCACTGGCCCTTCCCTTCCCTCGCACAGAGCTCTTCCTGCTGGAGCCCTTGGCAGTGTGCAAGCCACCGGCCCCTAAGCCCTCCCCAAGGACGCCTGGGGCCTAGGTGCAAAGGCAAGGCAGGAGCGGAGCTGAGGCCAGGAAGGCGCCAGTGGCGTCTCCCAGCCTCGCGCAGCCTGCTCCTTCCTGGGCAGGAAGCCTAGCAGCGAGGCAAGTCTGGGCAAGGCTCGCCCAGGGCAGAGCAGCCTCGCGCCAGCAACTCTGCCAGAACGGGCCTCTGAGCAGAGCTGGAGCTCTGCCGTCCTGGAGGCGCACTCGGCTCCAGCCAAGTAGGGCTTGAGCCAAACGATGCTGGGCTGCCTCTTCTTCCCTCGAGGAGGCTCGCCTCCCCGCCAGCTGTTCACTCGGCTTCCAGGTGGGGGCGCTCTGCGCCTCCTGCAGGTCTTGGCTCAGGGGCTGCTTGCCCTGAGCTGGGGCTGTGGGCGGGAGCCCAGGCACGCAGGGGCAGGCCCCAACCAGCTGCACACGTCTCTGCTGCGGAGGAGGGCGCTAGGGAAACTACGTGTGTGAGGCAGCTGCTGGGCGCCCAGGGAATCAGCCTCCGGGTGTGCGGGGCTGCAGACCCCAGCCAGGGGCCCTGGGAGCCTGGTGCACTCCGTGCGGCGCTGAGCCTGGGCGGCCAAGCAACCGCTGGAGGAGCCCTGCACTGGCCAATCCTTTCCCTCGCACAGAGCTCTTCCTGCTGGAGCCCTTGGCAGTGTGCAAGCCACCGGCCCCTAAGCCCTCCCCAAGGACGCCTGGGGCATAGGTGCAAAGGCAAGGCAGGAGCGGAGCTGAGGCCAGGAAGGCGCCAGTGGCGTCTCCCAGCCTCGCGCAGCCTGCTCCTTCCTGAGCAGGAAGCCTAGCAGCGAGGCAAGTCTGGGCAAGGCTCGCCCAGGGCAGAGCAGCCTCGCGCCAGCAACTCTGCCAGATCGGGCCTCTGAGCAGAGCTGGAGCTCTGCCGTCCTGGAGGCGCACTCGGCTCCAGCCAAGTAGGGCTTGAGCCAAACGAGGCTGGGCTGCCTCTTCTTCCCTCGAGGAGGCTCGCCTCCCCGCCAGCTGTTCACTCGGCTTCCAGGTGGGGGCGCTCTGCGCCTCCTGCAGGTCTTGGCTCAGGGGCTGCTTGCCCTGAGCTGGGGCTGTGGGTGGGAGCCCAGGCACGCAGGGGCAGGCCCCAACCAGCTGCACACGTCTCTGCTGGGGAGGAGAGCGCTAGGGAAGCTACGTGTGTGAGGCAGCTGCTGGGCGCCCAGGGAGTCAGTCTCTGGGTGTGCGGGGCTGCAGACCCCAGCCAGGGGCCCTGGCAGCCTGGTGCACTCCGTGCGGCGCTGAGCCTGGGCGGCCAAGCAACCGCTGGAGGAGCCCTGCACTGGCCCTTGCCTTCCCTCGCACAGAGCTCTTCCTGCTGGAGCCCTTGGCAGTGTGCAAGCCACCGGCCCCTAAGCCCTCCCCAAGGACGCCTGGGGCCTAGGTGCAAAGGCAAGGCAGGAGCGGAGCTGAGGCCAGGAAGGCGCCAGTGGCGTCTCCCAGCATTCCTCAGCCTGCTTCTTCCTGGGCAGGAAGACTAGCAGCGAGGCAAGTCTGGGCAAGGCTCGCCCAGGGCAGAGCAGCCTCGCGCCAGCAACTCTGCCAGAACGGGCCTCTGAGCAGAGCTGGAGCTCTGCCGTCCTGGAGGCGCACTCGGCTCCAGCCAAGTAGGGCTTGAGCCAAACGAGGCTGGGCTGCCTCTTCTTCCCTCGAGGAGGCTCGCCTCCCCGCCAGCTGTTCACTCGGCTTCCAGGTGGGGGCGCTCTGCGCCTCCTGCAGGTCTTGGCTCAGGGGCTGCTTGCCCTGAGCTGGGGCGGTGGGCGGGAGCCCAGGCACGCAGGGGCAGGCCCCAACCAGCTGCACACGTCTCTGCTGGGGAGGAGAGCGCTAGGGAAGCTACGTGTGTGAGGCAGCTGCTGGGCGCCCAGGGAGTCAGCCTCCGGGTGTGCGGGGCTGCAGACCCCAGCCAGGGGCCCTGGGAGCCTGGGGCACTCCGTGCGGCGCTGAGCCTGGGCGGCCAAGCAACCGCTGGAGGAGCCCTGCACTGGCCCTTCCTTTCCCTCGCACAGAGCTCTTCCTGCTGGAGCCCTTGGCAGTGTGCAAGCCACCGGCCCCTAAGCCCTCCCCAAGGACGCCTGGGGCCTAGGTGCAAAGGCAAGGCAGGAGCGGAGCTGAGGCCAGGAAGGCGCCAGTGGCGTCTCCCAGCCTCGCGCAGCCTGCTCCTTCCTGGGCAGGAAGCCTAGCAGCGAGGCAAGTCTGGGCAAGGCTCGCCCAGGGCAGAGCAGCCTCGCGCCAGCAACTCTGCCAGAACGGGCCTCTCAGCAGAGCTGGAGCTCTGCCGTCCTGGAGGCGCACTCGGCTCCAGCCAAGTAGGGCTTGAGCCAAACGAGGCTGGGCTGCCTCTTCTTCCCTCGAGGAGGCTCGCCTCCCCGCCAGCTGTTCACTCGGCTTCCAGGTGGGGGCGCTCTGTGCCTCCTGCAGGTCTTGGCTCAGGGGCTGCTTGCCCTGAGCTGGGGCTGTGGGCGGGAGCCCAGGCACGCAGGGGCAGGCCCCAACCAGCTGCACACATCTCTGCTGGGGAGGAGAGCGCTAGGGAAGCTACGTGTGTGAGGCAGCTGCTGGGCGCCCAGGGAGTCAGTCTCCCGGTGTGCGGGGCTGCAGAACCCAGCCAGGGGCCCTGGGAGCCTGGTGCACTCCGTGCGGCGCTGAGCCTGGGCGGCCAAGCAACCGCTGGAGGAGCCCTGCACTGGCCCTTCCCTTCCCTCGCACAGAGCTCTTCCTGCTGGAGCCCTTGGCAGTGTGCAAGCCACCGGCCCTTAAGCCCTCCCCAAGGACGCCTGGGGCCGAGGTGCAAAGGCAAGGCAGGAGCGGAGCTGAGGCCAGGAAGGCGCCAGTGGCGTCTCCCAGCCTTGCGCAGCCTGCTCCACCTGGGCAGGTAGCCTAGCAGCGAGGCAAGTCTGGGCAAGGCTCGCCAAGGGCAGAGCAGCCTCGCGCCAGCAACTCTGCCAGAACGGGCCTCTGAGCAGAGCTGGAGCTCTGCCGTCCAGGGGGCGCACTCGGCTCCAGCCAAGTAGGGCTTGAGCCAAACGAGGCTGGGCTGCCTCTTCTTCCCTCGAGGAGGCTCGCCTCCCCGCCAGCTGTTCACTCGGCTTCCAGGTGGGGGCGCTCTGCGCCTCCTGCAGGTCTTGGCTCAGGGGCTGCTTGCCCTGAGCTGGGGCTGTGGGCGGGAGCCCAGGCACGCAGGGGCAGGCCCCAACCAGCTGCACACGTCTCTGCTGGGGAGGAGAGCGCTAGGGAAGATAAGTGTGTGAGGCAGCTGCTGGGCGCCCAGGGAGTCAGCCTCCGGGTGTGCGGGGCTGCAGACCCCAGCCAGGGGCCCTGGGAGCCTGGGGCACTCCGTGCGGCGCTGAGCCTGGGCGGCCAAGCAACCGCTGGAGGAGCCCTGCACTGGCCCTTCCCTTCCCTCGCACAGAGCTCTTCCTGCTGGAGCCCTTGGCAGTGTGCAAGCCACCGGCCCCTAAGCCCTCCCCAAGGACGCCTGGGGCCTAGGTGCAAAGGCAAGGCAGGAGCGGAGCTGAGGCCAGGAAGGCGCCAGTGGCGTCTCCCAGCCTCGCGCAGCCTGCTCCTTCCTGGGCAGGAAGCCTAGCAGCGAGGCAAGTCTGGGCAAGGCTCGCCCAGGGCAGAGCAGCCTCGCGCCAGCAACTCTGCCAGAACGGGCCTCTGAGCAGAGCTGGAGCTCTGCCGTCCTGGAGGCGCACTCGGCTCCAGCCAAGTAGGGCTTGAGCCAAACGATGCTGGGCTGCCTCTTCTTCCCTCGAGGAGGCTCGCCTCCCCGCCAGCTGTTCACTCGGCTTCCAGGTGGGGGCGCTCTGCGCCTCCTGCAGGTCTTGGCTCAGGGGCTGCTTGCCCTGAGCTGGGGCTGTGGGCGGGAGCCCAGGCACGCAGGGGCAGGCCCCAACCAGCTGCACACGTCTCTGCTGCGGAGGAGGGCGCTAGGGAAACTACGTGTGTGAGGCAGCTGCTGGGCGCCCAGGGAATCAGCCTCCGGGTGTGCGGGGCTGCAGACCCCAGCCAGGGGCCCTGGGAGCCTGGTGCACTCCGTGCGGCGCTGAGCCTGGGCGGCCAAGCAACCGCTGGAGGAGCCCTGCACTGGCCAATCCTTTCCCTCGCACAGAGCTCTTCCTGCTGGAGCCCTTGGCAGTGTGCAAGCCACCGGCCCCTAAGCCCTCCCCAAGGACGCCTGGGGCATAGGTGCAAAGGCAAGGCAGGAGCGGAGCTGAGGCCAGGAAGGCGCCAGTGGCGTCTCCCAGCCTCGCGCAGCCTGCTCCTTCCTGAGCAGGAAGCCTAGCAGCGAGGCAAGTCTGGGCAAGGCTCGCCCAGGGCAGAGCAGCCTCGCGCCAGCAACTCTGCCAGATCGGGCCTCTGAGCAGAGCTGGAGCTCTGCCGTCCTGGAGGCGCACTCGGCTCCAGCCAAGTAGGGCTTGAGCCAAACGAGGCTGGGCTGCCTCTTCTTCCCTCGAGGAGGCTCGCCTCCCCGCCAGCTGTTCACTCGGCTTCCAGGTGGGGGCGCTCTGCGCCTCCTGCAGGTCTTGGCTCAGGGGCTGCTTGCCCTGAGCTGGGGCTGTGGGTGGGAGCCCAGGCACGCAGGGGCAGGCCCCAACCAGCTGCACACGTCTCTGCTGGGGAGGAGAGCGCTAGGGAAGCTACGTGTGTGAGGCAGCTGCTGGGCGCCCAGGGAGTCAGTCTCTGGGTGTGCGGGGCTGCAGACCCCAGCCAGGGGCCCTGGCAGCCTGGTGCACTCCGTGCGGCGCTGAGCCTGGGCGGCCAAGCAACCGCTGGAGGAGCCCTGCACTGGCCCTTGCCTTCCCTCGCACAGAGCTCTTCCTGCTGGAGCCCTTGGCAGTGTGCAAGCCACCGGCCCCTAAGCCCTCCCCAAGGACGCCTGGGGCCTAGGTGCAAAGGCAAGGCAGGAGCGGAGCTGAGGCCAGGAAGGCGCCAGTGGCGTCTCCCAGCATTCCTCAGCCTGCTTCTTCCTGGGCAGGAAGACTAGCAGCGAGGCAAGTCTGGGCAAGGCTCGCCCAGGGCAGAGCAGCCTCGCGCCAGCAACTCTGCCAGAACGGGCCTCTCAGCAGAGCTGGAGCTCTGCCGTCCTGGAGGCGCACTCGGCTCCAGCCAAGTAGGGCTTGAGCCAAACGAGGCTGGGCTGCCTCTTCTTCCCTCGAGGAGGCTCGCCTCCCCGCCAGCTGTTCACTCGGCTTCCAGGTGGGGGCGCTCTGCGCCTCCTGCAGGTCTTGGCTCAGGGGCTGCTTGCCCTGAGCTGGGGCTGTGGGCGGGAGCCCAGGCACGCAGGGGCAGGCCCCAACCAGCTGCACACGTCTCTGCTGGGGAGGAGAGCGCTAGGGAAGCTAAGTGTGTGAGGCAGCTGCTGGGCGCCCAGGGAGTCAGCCTCCGGGTGTGCGGGGCTGCAGACCCCAGCCAGGGGCCCTGGGAGCCTGGTGCACTCCGTGCGGCGCTGAGCCTGGGCGGCCAAGCAACCGCTGGAGGAGCCCTGCACTGGCCC
This sequence comes from Ovis canadensis, assembly GCF_042477335.2. Lineage (NCBI taxonomy): Eukaryota > Metazoa > Chordata > Mammalia > Artiodactyla > Bovidae > Ovis > Ovis canadensis. Next base: position 436,665 of record NC_091262.1, on the reverse strand, counting down.
TTCCCTTCCCTCGCACAGAGCTCTTCCTGCTGGAGCCCTTGGCAGTGTGCAAGCCACCGGCCCCTAAGCCCTCCCCAAGGACGCCTGGGGCCTAGGTGCAAAGGCAAGGCAGGAGCGGAGCTGAGGCCAGGAAGGCGCCAGTGGCGTCTCCCAGCCTCGCGCAGCCTGCTCCTTCCTGGGCAGGAAGCCTAGCAGCGAGGCAAGTCTGGGCAAGGCTCGCCCAGGGCAGAGCAGTCTCGCGCCAGCAACTCTGCCAGAACGGGCCTCTGAGCAGAGCTGGAGCTCTGCCGTCCTGGAGGCGCACTCGGCTCCAGCCAAGTAGGGCTTGAGCCAGACGAGGCTGGGCTGCCTCTTCTTCCCTCGAGGAGGCTCGCCTCCCCGCCAGCTGTTCACTCGGCTTCCAGGTGGGGGCGCTCTGCGCCTCCTGCAGGTCTTGGCTCAGGGGCTGCTTGCCCTGAGCTGGGGCTGTGGGCGGGAGCCCAGGCACGCAGGGGCAGGCCCCAACCAGCTGCACACATCTCTGCTGGGGAGGAGAGCGCTAGGGAAGCTACGTGTGTGAGGCAGCTGCTGGGCGCCCAGGGAGTCAGCCTCCGGGTGTGCGGGGCTGCAGACCCCAGCCAGAGGCCCTGGGAGCCTGGTGCACTCCGTGCGGCGCTGAGTCTGGGCGGCCAAGCAACCGCTGGAGGAGCCCGGCACTAGACCTTCCCTTCCCTCGCAAAGAGCTCTTCCTGCTGGAGCGCTTGGCAGTGTGCAAGCCACCGGCCCCTAAGCCCTCCCCAAGGAAGCCTGGGGCCTAGGTGCAAAGGCAAGGCAGGAGCGGAGCTGAGGCCAGGAAGGCGCCAGTGGCGTCTCCCAGCCTCGCGCAGCCTGCTCCTTCCTGAGCAGGAAGCCTAGCAGCGAGGCAAGTCTGGGCAAGGCTCGCCCAGGGCAGAGCAGCCTCGCGCCAGCAACTCTGCCAGATCGGGCCTCTGAGCAGAGCTGGAGCTCTGCCGTCCTGGAGGCGCACTCGGCTCCAGCCAAGTAGGGCTTGAGCCAAACGAGGCTGGGCTGCCTCTTCTTCCCTCGAGGAGGCTCGCCTCCCCGCCAGCTGTTCACTCGGCTTCCAGGTGGGGGCGCTCTGCGCCTCCTGCAGGTCTTGGCTCAGGGGCTGCTTGCCCTGAGCTGGGGCGGTGGGCGGGAGCCCAGGCACGCAGGGGCAGGCCCCAACCAGCTGCACACGTCTCTGCTGGGGAGGAGAGCGCTAGGGAAGCTACGTGTGTGAGGCAGCTGCTGGGCGCCCAGGGAGTCAGCCTCCGGGTGTGCGGGGCTGCAGACCCCAGCCAGGGGCCCTGGGAGCCTGGGGCACTCCGTGCGGCGCTGAGCCTGGGCGGCCAAGCAACCGCTGGAGGAGCCCTGCACTGGCCCTTCCTTTCCCTCGCACAGAGCTCTTCCTGCTGGAGCCCTTGGCAGTGTGCAAGCCACCGGCCCCTAAGCCCTCCCCAAGGACGCCTGGGGCCTAGGTGCAAAGGCAAGGCAGGAGCGGAGCTGAGGCCAGGAAGGCGCCAGTGGCGTCTCCCAGCCTCGCGCAGCCTGCTCCTTCCTGGGCAGGAAGCCTAGCAGCGAGGCAAGTCTGGGCAAGGCTCGCCCAGGGCAGAGCAGCCTCGCGCCAGCAACTCTGCCAGAACGGGCCTCTCAGCAGAGCTGGAGCTCTGCCGTCCTGGAGGCGCACTCGGCTCCAGCCAAGTAGGGCTTGAGCCAAACGAGGCTGGGCTGCCTCTTCTTCCCTCGAGGAGGCTCGCCTCCCCGCCAGCTGTTCACTCGGCTTCCAGGTGGGGGCGCTCTGTGCCTCCTGCAGGTCTTGGCTCAGGGGCTGCTTGCCCTGAGCTGGGGCTGTGGGCGGGAGCCCAGGCACGCAGGGGCAGGCCCCAACCAGCTGCACACATCTCTGCTGGGGAGGAGAGCGCTAGGGAAGCTACGTGTGTGAGGCAGCTGCTGGGCGCCCAGGGAGTCAGTCTCCCGGTGTGCGGGGCTGCAGAACCCAGCCAGGGGCCCTGGGAGCCTGGTGCACTCCGTGCGGCGCTGAGCCTGGGCGGCCAAGCAACCGCTGGAGGAGCCCTGCACTGGCCCTTCCCTTCCCTCGCACAGAGCTCTTCCTGCTGGAGCCCTTGGCAGTGTGCAAGCCACCGGCCCTTAAGCCCTCCCCAAGGACGCCTGGGGCCTAGGTGCAAAGGCAAGGCAGGAGCGGAGCTGAGGCCAGGAAGGCGCCAGTGGCGTCTCCCAGCCTTGCGCAGCCTGCTCCACCTGGGCAGGTAGCCTAGCAGCGAGGCAAGTCTGGGCAAGGCTCGCCAAGGGCAGAGCAGCCTCGCGCCAGCAACTCTGCCAGAACGGGCCTCTGAGCAGAGCTGGAGCTCTGCCGTCCAGGGGGCGCACTCGGCTCCAGCCAAGTAGGGCTTGAGCCAAACGAGGCTGGGCTGCCTCTTCTTCCCTCGAGGAGGCTCGCCTCCCCGCCAGCTGTTCACTCGGCTTCCAGGTGGGGGCGCTCTGCGCCTCCTGCAGGTCTTGGCTCAGGGGCTGCTTGCCCTGAGCTGGGGCTGTGGGCGGGAGCCCAGGCACGCAGGGGCAGGCCCCAACCAGCTGCACACATCTCTGCTGGGGAGGAGAGCGCTAGGGAAGATAAGTGTGTGAGGCAGCTGCTGGGCGCCCAGGGAGTCAGCCTCCGGGTGTGCGGGGCTGCAGACCCCAGCCAGGGGCCCTGGGAGCCTGGGGCACTCCGTGCGGCGCTGAGCCTGGGCGGCCAAGCAACCGCTGGAGGAGCCCTGCACTGGCCCTTCCCTTCCCTCGCACAGAGCTCTTCCTGCTGGAGCCCTTGGCAGTGTGCAAGCCACCGGCCCCTAAGCCCTCCCCAAGGACGCCTGGGGCCTAGGTGCAAAGGCAAGGCAGGAGCGGAGCTGAGGCCAGGAAGGCGCCAGTGGCGTCTCCCAGCCTCGCGCAGCCTGCTCCTTCCTGGGCAGGAAGCCTAGCAGCGAGGCAAGTCTGGGCAAGGCTCGCCCAGGGCAGAGCAGCCTCGCGCCAGCAACTCTGCCAGAACGGGCCTCTGAGCAGAGCTGGAGCTCTGCCGTCCTGGAGGCGCACTCGGCTCCAGCCAAGTAGGGCTTGAGCCAAACGATGCTGGGCTGCCTCTTCTTCCCTCGAGGAGGCTCGCCTCCCCGCCAGCTGTTCACTCGGCTTCCAGGTGGGGGCGCTCTGCGCCTCCTGCAGGTCTTGGCTCAGGGGCTGCTTGCCCTGAGCTGGGGCTGTGGGCGGGAGCCCAGGCACGCAGGGGCAGGCCCCAACCAGCTGCACACGTCTCTGCTGCGGAGGAGGGCGCTAGGGAAACTACGTGTGTGAGGCAGCTGCTGGGCGCCCAGGGAATCAGCCTCCGGGTGTGCGGGGCTGCAGACCCCAGCCAGGGGCCCTGGGAGCCTGGTGCACTCCGTGCGGCGCTGAGCCTGGGCGGCCAAGCAACCGCTGGAGGAGCCCTGCACTGGCCAATCCTTTCCCTCGCACAGAGCTCTTCCTGCTGGAGCCCTTGGCAGTGTGCAAGCCACCGGCCCCTAAGCCCTCCCCAAGGACGCCTGGGGCATAGGTGCAAAGGCAAGGCAGGAGCGGAGCTGAGGCCAGGAAGGCGCCAGTGGCGTCTCCCAGCCTCGCGCAGCCTGCTCCTTCCTGAGCAGGAAGCCTAGCAGCGAGGCAAGTCTGGGCAAGGCTCGCCCAGGGCAGAGCAGCCTCGCGCCAGCAACTCTGCCAGATCGGGCCTCTGAGCAGAGCTGGAGCTCTGCCGTCCTGGAGGCGCACTCGGCTCCAGCCAAGTAGGGCTTGAGCCAAACGAGGCTGGGCTGCCTCTTCTTCCCTCGAGGAGGCTCGCCTCCCCGCCAGCTGTTCACTCGGCTTCCAGGTGGGGGCGCTCTGCGCCTCCTGCAGGTCTTGGCTCAGGGGCTGCTTGCCCTGAGCTGGGGCTGTGGGTGGGAGCCCAGGCACGCAGGGGCAGGCCCCAACCAGCTGCACACGTCTCTGCTGGGGAGGAGAGCGCTAGGGAAGCTACGTGTGTGAGGCAGCTGCTGGGCGCCCAGGGAGTCAGTCTCTGGGTGTGCGGGGCTGCAGACCCCAGCCAGGGGCCCTGGCAGCCTGGTGCACTCCGTGCGGCGCTGAGCCTGGGCGGCCAAGCAACCGCTGGAGGAGCCCTGCACTGGCCCTTGCCTTCCCTCGCACAGAGCTCTTCCTGCTGGAGCCCTTGGCAGTGTGCAAGCCACCGGCCCCTAAGCCCTCCCCATGGACGCCTGGGGCCTAGGTGCAAAGGCAAGGCAGGAGCGGAGCTGAGGCCAGGAAGGCGCCAGTGGCGTCTCCCAGCATTCCTCAGCCTGCTTCTTCCTGGGCAGGAAGACTAGCAGCGAGGCAAGTCTGGGCAAGGCTCGCCCAGGGCAGAGCAGCCTCGCGCCAGCAACTCTGCCAGAACGGGCCTCTGAGCAGAGCTGGAGCTCTGCCGTCCTGGAGGCGCACTCGGCTCCAGCCAAGTAGGGCTTGAGCCAAACGAGGCTGGGCTGCCTCTTCTTCCCTCGAGGAGGCTCGCCTCCCCGCCAGCTGTTCACTCGGCTTCCAGGTGGGGGCGCTCTGCGCCTCCTGCAGGTCTTGGCTCAGGGGCTGCTTGCCCTGAGCTGGGGCTGTGGGCGGGAGCCCAGGCACGCAGGGGCAGGCCCCAACCAGCTGCACACGTCTCTGCTGGGGAGGAGAGCGCTAGGGAAGCTACGTGTGTGAGGCATCTGCTGGGCGCCCAGGGAGTCAGCCTCCGGGTGTGCGGGGCTGCAGACCCCAGCCAGGGGCCCTGGGAGCCTGGTGCACTCCGTGCGGCGCTGAGCCTGGGCGGCCAAGCAACCGCTGGAGGAGCCCTGCACTGGCACTTCCCTTCCCTCGCACAGAGCTCTTCCTGCTGGAGCCCTTGGCAGTGTGCAAGCCACCGGCCCCTAAGCCCTCCCCAAGGACGCCTGGGGCCTAGGTGCAAAGGCAAGGCAGGAGCGGAGCTGAGGCCAGGAAGGCGCCAGTGGCGTCTCCCAGCCTTGCGCAGCCTGCTCCACCTGGGCAGGAAGCCTAGCAGCGAGGCAAGTATGGGCAAGGCTCGCCCAGGGCAGAGCAGCCTCGCGCCAGCAACTCTGCCAGAACGGGCCTCTGAGCAGATCTGGATCTCTGCCGTCCTGGGGGCGCACTCGGCTCCAGCCAAGTAGGGCTTGAGCCAAACGAGGCTGGGCTGCCTCTTCTTCCCTCGAGGAGGCTCGCCTCCCCGCCAGCTGTTCACTCGGCTTCCAGGTGGGGGCGCTCTGCGCCTCCTGCAGGTCTTGGCTCAGGGGCTGCTTGCCCTGAGCTGGGGCTGTGGGCGGGAGCCCAGGCACGCAGGGGCAGGCCCCAACCAGCTGCACACATCTCTGCTGGGGAGGAGAGCGCTAGGGAAGCTACGTGTGTGAGGCAGCTGCTGGGCGCCCAGGGAGTCAGTCTCCCGGTGTGCGGGGCTGCAGAACCCAGCCAGGGGCCCTGGGAGCCTGGTGCACTCCGTGCGGCGCTGAGCCTGGGCGGCCAAGCAACCGCTGGAGGAGCCCTGCACTGGCCCCTCCCTTCCCTCGCACAGAGCTCTTCCTGCTGGACCCCTTGGCAGTGTGCAAGCCACCGGCCCCTAAGCCCTCCCCAAGGAAGCCTGGGGCCTAGGTGCAAAGGCAAGGCAGGAGCGGAGCTGAGGCCAGGAAGGCGCCAGTGGCGTCTCCCAGCCTTGCGCAGCCTGCTCCACCTGGGCAGGTAGCCTAGCAGCGAGGCAAGTCTGGGCAAGGCTCGCCAAGGGCAGAGCAGCCTCGCGCCAGCAACTCTGCCAGAACGGGCCTCTGAGCAGAGCTGGAGCTCTGCCGTCCTGGGGGCGCACTCGGCTCCAGCCAAGTAGGGCTTGAGCCAAACGAGGCTGGGCTGCCTCTTCTTCCCTCGAGGAGGCTCGCCTCCCCGCCAGCTGTTCACTCGGCTTCCAGGTGGGGGCGCTCTGCGCCTCCTGCAGGTCTTGGCTCAGGGGCTGCATGCCCTGAGCTGGGGCTGTGGGCGGGAGCCCAGGCACGCAGGGGCAGGCCCCAACCAGCTGCACACGTCTCTGCTGGGGAGGAGAGCGCTAGGGAAGATAAGTGTGTGAGGCAGCTGCTGGGCGCCCAGGGAGTCAGCCTCCGGGTGTGCGGGGCTGCAGACCCCAGCCAGGGGCCCTGGGAGCCTGGGGCACTCCGTGCGGCGCTGAGCCTGGGCGGCCAAGCAACCGCTGGAGGAGCCCTGCACTGGCCCTTCCCTTCCCTCGCACAGAGCTCTTCCTGCTGGAGCCCTTGGCAGTGTGCAAGCCACCGGCCCCTAAGCCCTCCCCAAGGACGCCTGGGGCCTAGGTGCAAAGGCAAGGCAGGAGCAGAGCTGAGGCCAGGAAGGCGCCAGTGGCGTCTCCCAGCCTCGCGCAGCCTGCTCCTTCCTGGGCAGGAAGCCTTGCAGCGAGGCAAGTCTGGGCAAGGCTCGCCCAGGGCAGAGCAGCCTCGCGCCAGCAACTCTGCCAGAACGGGCCTCTGAGCAGAGCTGGAGCTCTGCCGTCCTGGAGGCGCACTCGGCTCCAGCCAAGTAGGGCTTGAGCCAAACGAGGCTGGGCTGCCTCTTCTTCCCTCGAGGAGGCTCGCCTCCCCGCCAGCTGTTCACTCGGCTTTCAGGTGGGGGCGCTCTGCGCCTCCTGCAGGTCTTGGCTCAGGGGCTGCTTGCCCTGAGCTGGGGATGTGGGCGGGAGCCCAGGCACGCAGGGGCAGGCCCCAACCAGCTGCACACGTCTCTGCTGCGGAGGAGAGCGCTAGGGAAACTACGTGTGTGAGGCAGCTGCTGGGCGCCCAGGGAATCAGCCTCCGGGTGTGCGGGGCTGCAGACCCCAGCCAGGGGCCCTGGGAGCCTGGTGCACTCCGTGCGGCGCTGAGCCTGGGCGGCCAAGCAACCGCTGGAGGAGCCCTGCACTGGCCAATCCTTTCCCTCGCACAGAGCTCTTCCTGCTGGAGCCCTTGGCAGTGTGCAAGCCACCGGCCCCTAAGCCCTCCCCAAGGACGCCTGGGGCCTAGGTGCAAAGGCAAGGCAGGAGCGGAGCTGAGGCCAGGAAGGCGCCAGTGGCGTCTCCCAGCCTCGCGCAGCCTGCTCCTTCCTGGGCAGGAAGCCTAGCAGCGAGGCAAGTCTGGGCAAGGATCGCCCAGGGCAGAGCAGCCTCGCGCCAGCAACTCTGCCAGAACGGGCCTCTGAGCAGAGCTGGAGCTCTGCCGTCCTGGAGGCGCACTCGGCTCCAGCCAAGTAGGGCTTGAGCCAAACGAGGCTGGGCTGCCTCTTCTTCCCTCGAGGAGGCTCGCCTCCCCGCCAGCTGTTCACTCGGCTTCCAGGTGGGGGCGCTCTGCGCCTCCTGCAGGTCTTGGCTCAGGGGCTGCTTGCCCTGAGCTGGGGCTGTGGGCGGGAGCCCAGGCACGCAGGGGCAGGCCCCAACCAGCTGCACACATCTCTACTGGGGAGGAGAGCGCTAGGGAAGCTACGTGTGTGAGGCAGCTGCTGGGCGCCCAGGGAGTCAGTCTCCCGGTGTGCGGGGCTGCAGAACCCAGCCAGGGGCCCTGGGAGCCTGGTGCACTCCGTGCGGCGCTGAGCCTGGGCGGCCAAGCAACCGCTGGAGGAGCCCTGCACTGGCCCCTCCCTTCCCTCGCACAGAGCTCTTCCTGCTGGAGCCCTTGGCAGTGTGCAAGCCACCGGCCCCTAAGCCCTCCCCAAGGACGCCTGGGGCCTAGGTGCAAAGGCAAGGCAGGAGCGGAGCTGAGGCCAGGAAGGCGCCAGTGGCGTCTCCCAGCCTTGCGCAGCCTGCTCCACCTGGGCAGGTAGCCTAGCAGCGAGGCAAGTCTGGGCAAGGCTCGCCAAGGGCAGAGCAGCCTCGCGCCAGCAACTCTGCCAGAATGGTCCTCTGAGCAGAGCTGGAGCTCTGCCGTCCTGGGGGCGCACTCGGCTCCAGCCAAGTAGGGCTTGAGCCAAAGGAGGCTGGGCTGCCTCTTCTTCCCTCGAGGAGGCTCGCCTCCCCGCCAGCTGTTCACTCGGCTTCCAGGTGGGGGCGCTCTGCGCCTCCTGCAGGTCTTGGCTCAGGGGCTGCATGCCCTGAGCTAGGGCTGTGGGCGGGAGCCCAGGCACGCAGGGGCAGGCCCCAACCAGCTGCACACGTCTCTGCTGGGGAGGAGAGCGCTAGGGAAGATAAGTGTGTGAGGCAGCTGCTGGGCGCCCAGGGAGTCAGCCTCCGGGTGTGCGGGGCTGCAGACCCCAGCCAGGGACCCTGGGAGCCTGGTGCACTCCGTGCGGCGCTGAGCCTGGGCGGCCAAGCAACCGCTGGAGGAGCCCTGCACTGGCCAATCCTTTCCCTCGCACAGAGCTCTTCCTGCTGGAGCCCTTGGCAGTGTGCAAGCCACCGGCCCCTAAGCCCTCCCCAAGGACGCCTGGGGCCTAGGTGCAAAGGCAAGGCAGGAGCGGAGCTGAGGCCAGGAAGGGGCCAGTGGCGTCTCCCAGCCTCGCGCAGCCTGCTCCTTCCGGGGCAGGAAGCCTAGCAGCGAGGCAAGTCTGGGCAAGGATCGCCCAGGGCAGAGCAGCCTCGCGCCAGCAACTCTGCCAGAACGGGCCTCTGAGCAGAGCTGGAGCTCTGCCGTCCTGGAGGCGCACTCGGCTCCAGCCAAGTAGGGCTTGAGCCAGACGAGGCTGGGCTGCCTCTTCTTCCCTCGAGGAGGCTCGCCTCCCCGCCAGCTGTTCACTCGGCTTCCAGGTGGGGGCGCTCTGCGCCTCCTGCAGTTCTTGGCTCAGGGGCTGCTTGCCCTGAGCTGGGGCTGTGGGCGGGAGCCCAGGCACACAGGGGCATGCCCCAACCAGCTGCACACGTCTCTGCTGGGGAGGAGAGCGCTAGGGAAGCTACGTGTGTGAGGCAGCTGCTGGGCGCCCAGGGAGTCAGCCTCCGGGTGTGCGGGGCTCCAGACCCCAGCCAGGGGCCCTGGGAGCCTGGTGCACTCCGTGCGGCGCTGAGTCTGGGCGGCCAAGCAACCGCTGTAGGAGCCCTGCACTGGCCCTTCCCTTCCCTCGCACAGAGCTCTTCCTGCTGGAGCCCTTAGCAGTGTCCAAGCCACCGGCCGCTAAGCCCTCCCCAAGGACGCCTGGGGCCTAGGTGCAAAGGCAAGGCAGGAGCGGAGCTGAGGCCAGGAAGGCGCCAGTGGCGTCTCCCAGCCTTGCGCAGCCTGCTTCTTCCTGGGCAGGAATCCTAGCAGCGAGGCAAGTCTGGGCAAGGCTCGCCCAGGGCAGAGCAGCCTCGCGCCAGCAACTCTGCCAGAACGGGCCTCTCAGCAGAGCTGGAGCTCTGCCGTCCTGGAGGCGCACTCGGCTCCAGCCAAGTAGGGCTTGAGCCAAACGAGGCTGGGCTGCCTCTTCTTCCCTCGAGGAGGCTCGCCTCCCCGCCAGCTGTTCACTCGGCTTCCAGGTGGGGGCGCTCTGCGCCTCCTGCAGGTCTTGGCTCAGGGGCTGCTTGCCCTGAGCTGGGGCTGTGGGCGGGAGCCCAGGCACGCAGGGGCAGGCCCCAACCAGCTGCACACATCTCTGCTGGGGAGGAGAGCGCTAGGGAAGCTACGTGTGTGAGGCAGCTGCTGGGCGCCCAGGGAGTCAGCCTCCGGGTGTGCGGGGCTGCAGACCCCAGCCAGAGGCCCTGGGAGCCTGGTGCACTCCGGGCGGCGCTGAGTCTGGGCGGCCAAGCAACCGCTGGAGGAGCCCGGCACTAGACCTTCCCTTCCCTCGCACAGAGCTCTTCCTGCTGGAGCGCTTGGCAGTGTGCAAGCCACCGGCCCCTAAGCCCTCCCCAAGGAAGACTGGGGCCTAGGTGCAAAGGCAAGGCAGGAGCGGAGCTGAGGCCAGGAAGGCGCCAGTGGCGTCTCCCAGCCTCGCGCAGCCTGCTCCTTCCTGAGCAGGAAGCCTAGCAGCGAGGCAAGTCTGGGCAAGGCTCGCCCAGGGCAGAGCAGTCTCGCGCCAGCAACTCTGCCAGAACGGCCTCTGAGCAGAGCTGGAGCTCTGCGTCCTGGAGGCGCACTCGGCTCCAGCCAAGTAGGGCTTGAGCCAGACGAGGCTGGGCTGCCTCTTCTTCCCTCGAGGAGGCTCGCCTCTCCTCCAGCTGTTCACTCGGCTTCCAGGTGGGGGCGCTCTGCGCCTCCTGCAGGTCTTGGCTCAGGGGCTGCTTGCCCTGAGCTGGGGCTGTGGGCGGGAGCCCAGGCACGCAGGGGCAGGCCCCAACCAGCTGCACACGTCTCTGCTGGGGAGGAGAGCGCTAGGGAAGCTACGTGTGTGAGGCAGCTGCTGGGCGCCCAGGGAGTCAGCCTCCGGGTGTGCGGGGCTGCAGACCCCAGCCAGGGGCCCTGGCAGCCTGGTGCACTCCTTGCGGCGCTGAGCCTGGGCGGCCAAGCAACCGCTGGAGGAGCCCTGCACTGGCCCTTCCCTTCCCTCGCACAGAGCTCTTCCTGCTGGAGCCCTTGGCAGTGTGCAAGCCACCGGCCCCTAAGCCCTCCCCAAGGACGCCTGGGGCCTAGGTGCAAAGGCAAGGCAGGAGCGGAGCTGAGGCCAGGAAGGCGCCAGTGGCGTCTCCCAGCCTCGCGCAGCCTGCTCCTTCCTGGGCAGGAAGCCTAGCAGCGAGGCAAGTCTGGGCAAGGCTCGCCCAGGGCAGAGCAGCCTCGCGCCAGCAACTCTGCCAGAACGGGCCTCTGAGCAGAGCTGGAGCTCTGCCGTCCTGGAGGCGCACTCGGCTCCAGCCAAGTAGGGCTTGAGCCAAACGAGGCTGGGCTGCCTCTTCTTCCCTCGAGGAGGCTCGCCTCCCCGCCAGCTGTTCACTCGGCTTCCAGGTGGGGGCGCTCTGCGCCTCATGCAGGTCTTGGCTCAGGGGCTGCTTGCCCTGAGCTGGGGCTGTGCGAGGGAGCCCAGGAACGCAGGGGCAGGCCCCAGCCAGCTGCACACGTCACTGCTGGGGAGGAGAGCGCTAGGGAAGCTACGTGTGTGAGGCAGCTTCTGGGCGCCCAGGGAGTCAGCCTCCAGGTGTGCGGGGCTGCAGACCCCAGCCAGGGGCCCTGGGAGCCTGGGGCACTACGAGCGGCGCTGAGCCTGGGCGGCCAAGCAACCGCTGGAGGAGCCCTGCACTGGCCCTTCCCTTCCCTCGCACAGAGCTCTTCCTGCTGGAGCCCTTGGCAGTGTGCAAGCCACCGCCCCCTAAGCTTTCCCCAAGGACGCCTGGGGCCTAGGTGCAAAGGTAAGGCAGGAGCGGAGCTGAGGCCTGGAAGGCGCCAGTGGCGTCTCCCAGCCTCGCGCAGCCTGCTCCTTCCTGGGCTGGAAGCATAGCAGCGAGGCAAGTCTGGGCAAGGCTCGCCCAGGGCAGAGCAGCCTCGCGCCAGCAACTCTGCCAGAACGGGCCTCTGAGCAGAGCTGGAGCTCTGCCGTCCTGGAGGCGCACTCGGCTCCAGCCAAGTAGGGCTTGAGCCAAACGAGGCTGGGCTGCCTCTTCTTCCCTCGAGGAGGCTCGCCTCCCCGCCAGCTGTTCACTCGGCTTCCAGGTGGGGGCGCTGTGCGCCTCCTGCAGGTCTTGGCTCAGGGGCTGGGGCTGTGGGTGGGAGCCCAGGCACGCAGGGGCAGGCCCCAACCAGCTGCACACGTCTCTGCTGGGGAGGAGAGCGCTAGGGAAGCTACGTGTGTGAGGCAGCTGCTGGGCGCCCAGGGAGTCAGCCTCCGGGTGTGCGGGGCTGAAGACCCCAGCCAGGGGCCCTGTGAGCCTGGGGCACTCCGTGCGGCGCTGAGCTTGGGCGGCCAAGCAACCGCTGGAGGAGCCCTGCACTGGCCCTTCCCTTCCCTCGCACAGAGCTCTTCCTGCTGGAGCCCTTGGCACTGTGCAAGCCACCGGCCCCTAAGCCCTCCCCAAGGACGCCTGGGGCTTAGGTGCAAAGGCAAGGCAGGAGCGGAGCTGAGGCCAGGAAGGCGCCAGTGGCGTCTCCCAGCCTCGCGCAGCCTGCTCCTTCCTGGGCAGGAAGCCTAGCAGCGAGGCAAGTCTGGGCAAGGTTCGCCCAGGGCAGAGCAGCCTCGCGCCAGCAACTCTGCCAGAACGGGCCTCTCAGCAGAGCTGGAGCTCTGCCGTCCTGGAGGCGCACTCGGCTCCAGCCAAGTAGGGCTTGAGCCAAACGAGGCTGGGCTGCCTCTTCTTCCCTCGAGGAGGCTCGCCTCCCCGCCAGCTGTTCACTCGGCTTCCAGGTGGGGGCGCTCTGCGCCTCCTGCAGGTCTTGGCTCAGGGGCTGCTTGCCCTGAGCTGGGGCTGTGCGAGGGAGACCAGGAACGCAGGGGCAGGCCCCAGCCAGCTGCACACGTCTCCGCTGGGGAGGAGAGCGCTAGGGAAGCTACGTGTGTGAGGCAGCTGCTGGGCGCCCAGGGAGTCAGCCTCCGGGTGTGCGGGGCTGCAGACCCCAGCCAGGGGCCCTGGGAGCCTGGGGCACTACGAGCGGCGCTGAGCCTGGGCGGCCAAGCAACCGCTGGAGGAGCCCTGCACTGGCCCTTCCCTTCCCTCGCACAGAGCTCTTCCTGCTGGAGCCCTTGGCAGTGTGCAAGCCACCGCCCCCTAAGCTTTCCCCAAGGACGCCTGGGGCCTAGGTGCAAAGGTAAGGCAGGAGCGGAGCTGAGGCCTGGAAGGCGCCAGTGGCGTCTCCCAGCCTCGCGCAGCCTGCTCCTTCCTGGGCTGGAAGCATAGCAGCGAGGCAAGTCTGGGCAAGGCTCGCCCAGGGCAGAGCAGCCTCGCGCCAGCAACTCTGCCAGAACGGGCCTCTGAGCAGAGCTGGAGCTCTGCCGTCCTGGAGGCGCACTCGGCTCCAGCCAAGTAGGGCTTGAGCCAAACGAGGCTGGGCTGCCTCTTCTTCCCTCGAGGAGGCTCGCCTCCCCGCCAGCTGTTCACTCGGCTTCCAGGTGGGGGCGCTGTGCGCCTCCTGCAGGTCTTGGCTCAGGGGCTGCTTGCCCTGAGCTGGGGCTGTGGGTGGGAGCCCAGGCACGCAGGGGCAGGCCCCAACCAGCTGCACACGTCTCTGCTGGGGAGGAGAGCGCTAGGGAAGCTACGTGTGTGAGGCAGCTGCTGGGCGCCCAGGGAGTCAGCCTCCGGGTGTGCGGGGCTGCAGACCCCAGCCAGGGGCCCTGTGAGCCTGGGGCACTCCGTGCGGCGCTGAGCTTGGGCGGCCAAGCAACCGCTGGAGGAGCCCTGCACTGGCCCTTCCCTTCCCTCGCACAGAGCTCTTCCTGCTGGAGCCCTTGGCACTGTGCAAGCCACCGGCCCCTAAGCCCTCCCCAAGGACGCCTGGGGCTTAGGTGCAAAGGCAAGGCAGGAGCGGAGCTGAGGCCAGGAAGGCGCCAGTGGCGTCTCCCAGCCTCGCGCAGCCTGCTCCTTCCTGGGCAGGAAGCCTAGCAGCGAGGCAAGTCTGGGCAAGGCTCGCCCAGGGCAGAGCAGCCTCGCGCCAGCAACTCTGCCAGAACGGGCCTCTCAGCAGAGCTGGAGCTCTGCCGTCCTGGAGGCGCACTCGGCTCCAGCCAAGTAGGGCTTGAGCCAAACGAGGCTGGGCTGCCTCTTCTTCCCTCGAGGAGGCTCGCCTCCCCGCCAGCTGTTCACTCGGCTTCCAGGTGGGGGCGCTCTGCGCCTCCTGCAGGTCTTGGCTCAGGGGCTGCTTGCCCTGAGCTGGGGCTGTGCGAGGGAGACCAGGAACGCAGGGGCAGGCCCCAGCCAGCTGCACACGTCTCCGCTGGGGAGGAGAGCGCTAGGGAAGCTACGTGTGTGAGGCAGCTGCTGGGCGCCCAGGGAGTCAGCCTCCGGGTGTGCGGGGCTGCAGACCCCAGCCAGGGGCCCTGGGAGCCTGGGGCACTACGAGCGGCGCTGAGCCTGGGCGGCCAAGCAACCGCTGGAGGAGCCCTGCACTGGCCCTTCCCTTCCCTCGCACAGAGCTCTTCCTGCTGGAGCCCTTGGCAGTGTGCAAGCCACCGCCCCCTAAGCTTTCCCCAAGGACGCCTGGGGCCTAGGTGCAAAGGTAAGGCAGGAGCGGAGCTGAGGCCTGGAAGGCGCCAGTGGCGTCTCCCAGCCCCGCGCAGCCTGCTCCTTCCTGGGCTGGAAGCATAGCAGCGAGGCAAGTCTGGGCAAGGCTCGCCCAGGGCAGAGCAGCCTCGCGCCAGCAACTCTGCCAGAACGGGCCTCTGAGCAGAGCTGGAGCTCTGCCGTCCTGGAGGCGCACTCGGCTCCAGCCAAGTAGGGCTTGAGCCAAACGAGGCTGGGCTGCCTCTTCTTCCCTCGAGGAGGCTCGCCTCCCCGCCAGCTGTTCACTCGGCTTCCAGGTGGGGGCGCTGTGCGCCTCCTGCAGGTCTTGGCTCAGGGGCTGCTTGCCCTGAGCTGGGGCTGTGGGTGGGAGCCCAGGCACGCAGGGGCAGGCCCCAACCAGCTGCACACGTCTCTGCTGGGGAGGAGAGCGCTAGGGAAGCTACGTGTGTGAGGCAGCTGCTGGGCGCCCAGGGAGTCAGCCTCCGGGTGTGCGGGGCTGAAGACCCCAGCCAGGGGCCCTGTGAGCCTGGGGCACTCCGTGCGGCGCTGAGCTTGGGCGGCCAAGCAACCGCTGGAGGAGCCCTGCACTGGCCCTTCCCTTCCCTCGCACAGAGCTCTTCCTGCTGGAGCCCTTGGCACTGTGCAAGCCACCGGCCCCTAAGCCCTCCCCAAGGACGCCTGGGGCCTAGGTGCAAAGGCAAGGCAGGAGCGGAGCTGAGGCCAGGAAGGCGCCAGTGGCGTCTCCCAGCCTCGCGCAGCCTGCTCCTTCCTGGGCAGGAAGCCTAGCAGCGAGGCAAGTCTGGGCAAGGCTCGCCCAGGGCAGAGCAGCCTCGCGCCAGCAACTCTGCCAGAACGGGCCTCTCAGCAGAGCTGGAGCTCTGCCGTCCTGGAGGCGCACTCGGCTCCAGCCAAGTAGGGCTTGAGCCAAACGAGGCTGGGCTGCCTCTTCTTCCCTCGAGGAGGCTCGCCTCCCCGCCAGCTGTTCACTCGGCTTCCAGGTGGGGGCGCTCTGCGCCTCCTGCAGGTCTTGGCTCAGGGGCTGCTTGCCCTGAGCTGGGGCTGTGCGAGGGAGACCAGGAACGCAGGGGCAGGCCCCAGCCAGCTGCACACGTCTCCGCTGGGGAGGAGAGCGCTAGGGAAGCTACGTGTGTGAGGCAGCTGCTGGGCGCCCAGGGAGTCAGCCTCCGGGTGTGCGGGGATGCAGACCCCAGCCAGGGGCCCTGGGAGCCTGGGGCACTACGAGCGGCGCTGAGCCTGGGCGGCCAAGCAACCGCTGGAGGAGCCCTGCACTGGCCCTTCCCTTCCCTCGCACAGAGCTCTTCCTGCTGGAGCCCTTGGCAGTGTGCAAGCCACCGCCCCCTAAGCTTTCCCCAAGGACGCCTGGGGCCTAGGTGCAAAGGTAAGGCAGGAGCGGAGCTGAGGCCTGGAAGGCGCCAGTGGCGTCTCCCAGCCTCGCGCAGCCTGCTCCTTCCTGGGCTGGAAGCATAGCAGCGAGGCAAGTCTGGGCAAGGCTCGCCCAGGGCAGAGCAGCCTCGCGCCAGCAACTCTGCCAGAACGGGCCTCTGAGCAGAGCTGGAGCTCTGCCGTCCTGGAGGCGCACTCGGCTCCAGCCAAGTAGGGCTTGAGCCAAACGAGGCTGGGCTGCCTCTTCTTCCCTCGAGGAGGCTCGCCTCCCCGCCAGCTGTTCACTCGGCTTCCAGGTGGGGGCGCTGTGCGCCTCCTGCAGGTCTTGGCTCAGGGGCTGCTTGCCCTGAGCTGGGGCTGTGGGTGGGAGCCCAGGCACGCAGGGGCAGGCCCCAACCAGCTGCACACGTCTCTGCTGGGGAGGAGAGCGCTAGGGAAGCTACGTGTGTGAGGCAGCTGCTGGGCGCCCAGGGAGTCAGCCTCCGGGTGTGCGGGGCTGAAGACCCCAGCCAGGGGCCCTGTGAGCCTGGGGCACTCCGTGCGGCGCTGAGCTTGGGCGGCCAAGCAACCGCTGGAGGAGCCCTGCACTGGCCCTTCCCTTCCCTCGCACAGAGCTCTTCCTGCTGGAGCCCTTGGCACTGTGCAAGCCACCGGCCCCTAAGCCCTCCCCAAGGACGCCTGGGGCTTAGGTGCAAAGGCAAGGCAGGAGCGGAGCTGAGGCCAGGAAGGCGCCAGTGGCGTCTCCCAGCCTCGCGCAGCCTGCTCCTTCCTGGGCAGGAAGCCTAGCAGCGAGGCAAGTCTGGGCAAGGCTCGCCCAGGGCAGAGCAGCCTCGCGCCAGCAACTCTGCCAGAACGGGCCTCTGAGCAGAGCTGGAGCTCTGCCGTCCTGGAGGCGCACTCGGCTCCAGCCAAGTAGGGCTTGAGCCAAACGAGGCTGGGCTGCCTCTTCTTCCCTCGAGGAGGCGCGCCGCCCCGCCAGCTGTTCACTCGGCTTCCAGGTGGGGGCGCTGTGCGCCTCCTGCAGGTCTTGGCTCAGGGGCTGCTTGCCCTGAGCTGGGGCTGTGGGTGGGAGCCCAGGCACGCAGGGGCAGGCCCCAACCAGCTGCACACGTCTCTGCTGGGGAGGAGAGCGCTAGGGAAGCTACGTGTGTGAGGCAGCTGCTGGGCGCCCAGGGAGTCAGCCTCCGGGTGTGCTGGGCTGAAGACCGCAGCCAGGGGCCCTGTGAGCCTGGGGCACTCCGTGCGGCGCTGAGCTTGGGCGGCCAAGCAACCGCTGGAGGAGCCCTGCACTGGCCCTTCCCTTCCCTCGCACAGAGCTCTTCCTGCTGGAGCCCTTGGCACTGTGCAAGCCACCGGCCCCTAAGCCCTCCCCAAGGACGCCTGGGGCTTAGGTGCAAAGGCAAGGCAGGAGCGGAGCTGAGGCCAGGAAGGCGCCAGTGGCGTCTCCCAGCCTCGCGCAGCCTGCTCCTTCCTGGGCAGGAAGCCTAGCAGCGAGGCAAGTCTGGGCAAGGCTCGCCCAGGGCAGAGCAGCCTCGCGCCAGCAACTCTGCCAGAACGGGCCTCTCAGCAGAGCTGGAGCTCTGCCGTCCTGGAGGCGCACTCGGCTCCAGCCAAGTAGGGCTTGAGCCAAACGAGGCTGGGCTGCCTCTTCTTCCCTCGAGGAGGCTCGCCTCCCCGCCAGCTGTTCACTCGGCTTCCAGGTGGGGGCGCTCTGCGCCTCCTGCAGGTCTTGGCTCAGGGGCTGCTTGCCCTGAGCTGGGGCTGTGCGAGGGAGACCAGGAACGCAGGGGCAGGCCCCAGCCAGCTGCACACGTCTCCGCTGGGGAGGAGAGCGCTAGGGAAGCTACGTGTGTGAGGCAGCTGCTGGGCGCCCAGGGAGTCAGCCTCCGGGTGTGCGGGGATGCAGACCCCAGCCAGGGGCCCTGGGAGCCTGGGGCACTACGAGCGGCGCTGAGCCTGGGCGGCCAAGCAACCGCTGGAGGAGCCCTGCACTGGCCCTTCCCTTCCCTCGCACAGAGCTCTTCCTGCTGGAGCCCTTGGCAGTGTGCAAGCCACCGCCCCCTAAGCTTTCCCCAAGGACGCCTGGGGCCTAGGTGCAAAGGTAAGGCAGGAGCGGAGCTGAGGCCTGGAAGGCGCCAGTGGCGTCTCCCAGCCTCGCGCAGCCTGCTCCTTCCTGGGCTGGAAGCATAGCAGCGAGGCAAGTCTGGGCAAGGCTCGCCCAGGGCAGAGCAGCCTCGCGCCAGCAACTCTGCCAGAACGGGCCTCTGAGCAGAGCTGGAGCTCTGCCGTCCTGGAGGCGCACTCGGCTCCAGCCAAGTAGGGCTTGAGCCAAACGAGGCTGGGCTGCCTCTTCTTCCCTCGAGGAGGCTCGCCTCCCCGCCAGCTGTTCACTCGGCTTCCAGGTGGGGGCGCTGTGCGCCTCCTGCAGGTCTTGGCTCAGGGGCTGCTTGCCCTGAGCTGGGGCTGTGGGTGGGAGCCCAGGCACGCAGGGGCAGGCCCCAACCAGCTGCACACGTCTCTGCTGGGGAGGAGAGCGCTAGGGAAGCTACGTGTGTGAGGCAGGTGCTGGGCGCCCAGGGAGTCAGCCTCCGGGTGTGCGGGGCTGAAGACCCCAGCCAGGGGCCCTGTGAGCCTGGGGCACTCCGTGCGGCGCTGAGCTTGGGCGGCCAAGCAACCGCTGGAGGAGCCCTGCACTGGCCCTTCCCTTCCCTCGCACAGAGCTCTTCCTGCTGGAGCCCTTGGCACTGTGCAAGCCACCGGCCCCTAAGCCCTCCCCAAGGACGCCTGGGGCTTAGGTGCAAAGGCAAGGCAGGAGCGGAGCTGAGGCCAGGAAGGCGCCAGTGGCGTCTCCCAGCCTCGCGCAGCCTGCTCCTTCCTGGGCAGGAAGCCTAGCAGCGAGGCAAGTCTGGGCAAGGCTCGCCCAGGGCAGAGCAGCCTCGCGCCAGCAACTCTGCCAGAACGGGCCTCTCAGCAGAGCTGGAGCTCTGCCGTCCTGGAGGCGCACTCGGCTCCAGCCAAGTAGGGCTTGAGCCAAACGAGGCTGGGCTGCCTCTTCTTCCCTCGAGGAGGCTCGCCTCCCCGCCAGCTGGTCACTCGGCTTCCAGGTGGGGGCGCTCTGCGCCTCCTGCAGGTCTTGGCTCAGGGGCTGCTTGCCCTGAGCTGGGGCTGTGCGAGGGAGACCAGGAACGCAGGGGCAGGCCCCAGCCAGCTGCACACGTCTCCGCTGGGGAGGAGAGCGCTAGGGAAGCTACGTGTGTGAGGCAGCTGCTGGGCGCCCAGGGAGTCAGCCTCCGGGTGTGCGGGGCTGCAGGCCCCAGCCAGGGGCCCTGGGAGCCTGGTGCACTCCGTGCGGCGCTGAGCCTAGGCGGCCAAGCAACCGCTGGAGGAGCCCTGCACTGGCCCTTCCCTTCCCTCGCACAGAGCTCTTCCTGCTGGAGCCCTTGGCAGTGTGCAAGCCACCGGCCCCTAAGCCCTCCCCAAGGACGCCTGGGGCCTAGGTGCAAAGGCAAGGCAGGAGCGGAGCCGAGGCCAGGAAGGCGCCAGTGGCGTCTCCCAGCCTCGCGCAGCCTGCTCCTTCCTGGGCAGGAAGCCTAGCAGCGAGGTAAGTCTGGGCAAGGCTCGCCCAGGGCAGAGCAGCCTCGCGCCAGCAACTCTGCCAGAACGGGCCTCTGAGCAAAGCTGGAGCTCTGCCGTCCTGGAGGCGCACTCGGCTCCAGCCAAGTAGGGCTTGAGCCAAACGAGGCTGGGCTGCCTCTTCTTCCCTCGAGGAGGCTCGCCTCCCCGCCAGCTGTTCACTCGGCTTCCAGGTGGGGGCGCTCTGCGCCTCCTGCAGGTCTTGGCTCAGGGGATGATTGCCCTGAGCTGGGGCTGTGCGCGGGAGCCCAGGCACGCAAGGGCAGGCCCCAACCAGCTGCACACGTCTCTGCTGGGGAGGAGAGCGCTAGGGAAGCTACGTGTGTGAGGCAGCTGCTGGGCGCCCAGGGAGTCAGCCTCCGGGTGTGCGGGGCTGCAGACCTCAGCCAGGGGCCCTGGGAGCCTGGTGCACTCCGTGCGGCGCTGAGCCTGGGCGGCCAAGCAACCGCTGGAGGAGCCCTGCACTGGCCCTTCCCTTCCCTCGCACAAAGCTCTTCCTGCTGGAGCCCTTGGCACTGTGCAAGCCACCGGCCCCTAAGCCATCCCCAAGGACGCCTGGGGCCTAGGTGCAAAGGCAAGGCAGGAGCGGAGCTGAGGCCAGGAAGGCGCCAGTGGCGTCTCCCAGCCTCGCGCAGCCTGCTCCTTCCTGGGCAGGAAGCCTAGCAGCGAGGCAAGTCTGGGCAAGGCTCGCCCAGGGCAGAGCAGCCTCGCGCCAGCAACCCTGCCAGAACGGGCCTCTGAGCAGAGCTGGAGCTCTGCCGTCCTGGAGGCGCACTCGGCTCCAGCCAAGTAGGGCTTGAGCCAAACGAGGCTGGGCTGCCTCTTCTTCCCTCGAGGAGGCTCGCCTCCCCGCCAGCTGTTCACTCGGCTTCCAGGTGGGGGCGCTCTGCGCCTCCTGCAGGTCTTGGCTCAGGGGCTGCTTGCCCTGAGCTGGGGCTGTGTGCGGGAATCCAGGCACGCAGGGGCAGGCCCCAACCAGCTGCACACGTCTCTGCTGGGGAGGAGAGCGCTAGGGAAGCTACGTGTGTGAGGCAGCTCCTGGGCGCCCAGGGAGTCAGCCTCCGGGTGTGCGGGTCTGCAGACCCCAGCCAGGGGCCCTGGGAGCCTGGGACACTCCGTGCGGCGCTGAGCCTGGGCGGCCAAGCAACCGCTGGAGGAGCCCTGCACTGGCCCTTCCCTTCCCTCGCACAGAGCTCTTCCTGCTGGAGCCCTTGGCAGTGTGCAAGCCACCGGCCCCTAAGCCTTCCCCAAGGACGCCTGGGGCCTAGGTGCAAAGGTAAGGCAGGAGCGGAGCTGAGGCCTGGAAGGCGCCAGTGGCGTCTCCCAGCCTCGCGCAGCCTGCTCCTTCCTGGGCAGGAAGCCTAGCAGCGAGGCAAGTCTGGGCAAGGCTCGCCCAGGGCAGAGCAGCCTCGCGCCAGCAACTCTGCCAGAACGGGCCTCTGAGCAGAGCTGGAGCTCTGCCGTCCTGGAGGCGCACTCGGCTCCAGCCAAGTAGGGGTTGAGCCAAACGAGGCTGGGCTGCCTCTTCTTCCCTCGAGGAGGCTCGCCTCCCCGCCAGCTGTTCACTCGGCTTCCAGGTGGGGGCGCTCTGCGCCTCCTGCAGGTCTTGGCTCAGGGGCTGCTTGCCCTGAGCTGGGGCTGTGCGCGGGAGCCCAGGCACGCAGGGGCAGGCCCCAACCAGCTGCACACGTCTCTGCTGGGGAGGAGAGCGCTAGGGAAGCTACGTGTGTGAGGCAGCTGCTGGGCGCCCAGGGAGTCAGCCTCCGGGTGTGCGGGGCTGCAGACCCCAGCCAGGGGCCCTGGGAGCCTGGGGCACTCCGTGCGGCGCTGAGCCTGGGCGGCCAAGCAACCGCTGGAGGAGCCCTGCACTGGCCCTTCCCTTCCCTCGCACAGAGCTCTTCCTGCTGGAGCCCTTGGCACTGTGCAAGCCACCGGCCCCTAAGCCCTCCCCAAGGACGCCTGGGGCTTAGGTGCAAAGGCAAGGCAGGAGCGGAGCTGAGGCCAGGAAGGCGCCAGTGGCGTCTCCCAGCCTCGCGCAGCCTGCTCCTTCCTGGGCAGGAAGCCTAGCAGCGAGGCAAGTCTGGGCAAGGCTCGCCCAGGGCAGAGCAGCCTCGCGCCAGCAACTCTGCCAGAACGGGCCTCTGAGCAGAGATGGAGCTCTGCCGTCCTGGAGGCGCACTCGGCTCCAGCCAAGTAGGGCTTGAGCCAAACGAGGCTGGGCTGCCTCTTCTTCCCTCGAGGAGGCTCGCCTCCCCGCCAGCTGTTCACTCGGCTTCCAGGTGGGGGCGCTCTGCGCCTCTTGCAGGTCTTGGCTCAGGGGCTGCTTGCCCTGAGCTGGGGCTGTGCGAGGGAGCCCAGGAACGCAGGGGCAGGCCCCAGCCAGCTGCACACGTCTCTGCTGGGGAGGAGAGCGCTAGGGAAGCTACGTGTGTGAGGCAGCTGCTGGGCGCCCAGGGAGTCAGCCTCCGGGGGTGTGGGGCTGCAGACCCCAGCCAGGGGCCCTGGGAGCCTGGTGCACTCCGTGCGGCGCTGAGCCTGGGCGGCCAAGCAACCGCTGGAGGAGCCCTGCACTGGCCCTTCCCTTCCCTCGCACAGAGCTCTTCCTGCTGGAGCCCTTGGCAGTGTGCAAGCCACCGGCCCCTAAGCCCTCCCCAAGGACGCCTGGGGCCTAGGTGCAAAGGCAAGGCAGGAGCGGAGCTGAGGCCAGGAAGGCGCCAGTGGCGTCTCCCAGCCTCGCGCAGCCTGCTCCTTCCTGGGCAGGAAGCCTAGCAGCGAGGCAAGTCTGGGCAAGGCTCGCCCAGGGCAGAGCAGCCTCGCGCCAGCACTCTGCCAGAACCGGCCTCTGAGCAGAGCTGGAGCTCTGCCGTCCTGGAGGCGCACTCGGCTCCAGCCAAGTAAGACTTGAGCCAAACGAGACTGGGCTGCCTCTTCTTCCCTCGAGGAGGCTCGCCTCCCCGCCAGCTGTTCACTCGGCTTCCAGGTGGGGGCGCTCTGCGCCTCCTGCAGGTCTTGGCTCAGGGGCTGCTTGCCCTGAGCTGGGGCTGTGCGCGGGAGCCCAGGCACGCAGGGGCAGGCCCCAACCAGCTGCACACGTCTCTGCTGGGGAGGAGAGCGCTAGGGAAGCTACGTGTGTGAGGCAGCTCCTGGGCGCCCAGGGAGTCAGCCTCCAGGTGTGCGGGGCTGCAGACCCCAGCCAGGGGCCCTGGGAGCCTGGGACACTCCGTGCGGCGCTGAGCCTGGGCGGCCAAGCAACCGCTGGAGGAGCCCTGCACTGGCCCTTCCCTTCCCTCGCACAGAGCTCTTCCTGCTGGAGCCCTTGGCAGTGTGCAAACCACCGGCCCCTAAGCCTTCCCCAAGGACGCCTGGGGCCTAGGTGCAAAGGTAAGGCAGGAGCGGAGCTGAGGCCTGGAAGGCGCCAGTGGCGTCTCCCAGCCTCGCGCAGCCTGCTCCTTCCTGGGCTGGAAGCCTAGCAGCGAGGCAAGTCTGGGCAAGGCTCGCCCAGGGCAGAGCAGCCTCGCGCCAGCAACTCTGCCAGAACGGGCATCTGAGCAGAGCTGGAGCTCTGCCGTCCTGGAGGCGCACTCGGCTCCAGCCTAGTAGGGCTTGAGCCAAACGAGGCTGGGCTGCCTCTTCTTCCCTCGAGGAGGCTCGCCTCCCCGCCAGCTGTTCACTCGGCTTCCAGGTGGGGGCGCTCTGCGCCTCCTGCAGGTCTTGGCTCAGGGGCTGCTTGCCCTGAGCTGGGGCTGTGCGCGGGAGCCCAGGCACGCAGGGGCAGGCCCCAACCAGCTGCACACGTCTCTGCTGGGAAGGAGAGCGCTAGGGAAGCTACGTGTGTGAGGCAGCTGCTGGGCGCCCAGGGAGTCAGCCTCCGGGTGTGCGGGGCTGCAGACCCCAGCCAGGGGCCCTGGGAGCCTGGGGCACTCCGTGCGGCGCTGAGCCTCGGCGGCCAAGCAACCGCTGGAGGAGCCCTGCACTGGCCCTTCCCTTCCCTCGCACAGAGCTCTTCCTGCTGGAGCCCTTGGCAGTGTGCAAGCCACCGGCCCCTAAGCCCTCCCCAAGGACGCCTGGGGCCTAGGTGCAAAGGCAAGACAGGAGCGGAGCTGAGGCCAGGAAGGCGCCAGTGGCGTCTCCCAGCCTCGCACAGCCTGCTCCTTCCTGGGAAGGAAGCCTAGCAGCGAGGCAATTCTGGGCAAGGCTCGCCCAGGGCAGAGCAGCCTCGCGCCAGCAACTCTGCCAGAACGGGCCTCTGAGCAGAGCTGGAGCTCTGCCGTCCTGGAAGCGCACTCGGCTCCAGCCAAGTAGGGCTTGAGCCAAACGAGGCTGGGCTGCCTCTTCTTCCCTCGAGGAGGCTCGCCTCCCCGCCATCTGTTCACTCGGCTTCCAGGTGGGGGCGCTCTGCGCCTCCTGCAGGTCTTGGCTCAGGGGCTGCTTACCCTGAGCTGGGGCTGTGGGTGGGATCCCAGGCACGCAGGGGCAGGCCCCAACCAGCTGCACACGTCTCTGCTGGGGAGGAGAGCGCTAGGGAAGCTACGTGTGTGAGGCAGCTGCTGGGCGCCAAGGGAGTCAGCCTCCGGGTGTGCGGGGCTGCAGACCCCAGCCAGGGGCCCTTGGAGCCTGGTGCACTCCGTGCGGCGCTGAGTCTGGGCGGCCAAGCAACCGCTGGAGGAGCCCTGCACTAGCCCTTCCCTTCCCTCGCACAGAGCTCTTCCTGCTGGAGCCCTTGGCACTGTGCAAGCCACCGGCCCCTAAGCCATCCCCCAGGACGCCTGGGGCCTAGGTGCAAAGGCAAGGCAGGAGCGGAGCTGAGGCCAGGAAGGCGCCAGTGGCGTCTCCCAGCCTTCCTCAGCCTGCTTCTTCCTGGGCAGGAAGCCTAGCAGCGAGGCAAGTCTGGGCAAGGCTCGCCCAGGGCAGAGCAGCCTCGCGCCAGCAACTCTGCCAGAACGGGCCTCTGAGCAGAGCTGGAGCTCTGCCGTCCTGGAGGCGCACTCGGCTCCAGCCAAGTAGGGCTTGAGCCAAACGAGGCTGGGCTTCCTCTTCTTCCCTCGAGGAGGCGCGCCTCCCCGCCAGCTGTTCACTCGGCTTCCAGGTGGGGGCGCTCTGCGCCTCCTGCAGGTCTTGGCTCAGGGGCTGCTTGCCCTGAGCTGGGGCTGTGGGCGGGAGCTCAGGCACCCAGGGGCAGGCCCCAACCAGCTGCTCACGTCTCTGCTGGGGAGGAGAGCGCTAGGGAAGCTACGTGTGTGAGGCAGCTGCTGGGCGCCCAGGGAGTCAGCCTCCGGGTGTGCGGGGCTGCAGATCCCAGCCAGGGGCCCTGGGAGCCTGGTGCTCTCCGTGCGGCGCTGAGTTGGGGCGACCAAGCAACCGCTGGAGGAGCCCTGCACTAGCCCTTCCCTTCCCTGGCACAGAGCTCTTCCTGCTGGAGCCCTCGGCAGTGTGCAAGCCACCGGCCCCTAAGCCCTCCCCAAGGACGCCTGGGGCCTAGGGGCACAGGCAAGGCAGGAGCGGAGCTGAGGCCAGGAAGGTGCCAGTGGCGTCTGCCAGCCTCACGCAGCCTGCTCCTTTCTGGGCAGGAAGCCTAGCAGCGAGGCAAATCTGGGCAAGGCTCGCCCAGGGCAGAACAGCCTCGCGCCTGCAACTCTGCCAGATCGGGCCTCTGAGCAGAGCTGGAGCTCTGCCGTCCTGGAGGCGCACTCGGCTCCAGCCAAGTAGGGCTTGAGCCAAACGAGGCTGGGCTGCCTCTTCTTCCCTCGAGGAGGCTCGCCTCCCCGCCAGCTGTTCACTCGGCTTCCAGGTGGGGGCGCTCTGCGCCTCCTGCAGGTCTTGGCTCAGGGGATGATTGCCCTGAGCTGGGGCTGTGCGCGGGAGCCCAGGCACGCAGGGGCAGGCCCCAACCAGCTGCACACGTCTCTGCTGGGGAGGAGAGCGCTAGGGAAGCTACGTGTGTGAGGCAGCTGCTGGGCGCCCAGGGAGTCAGCCTCCGGGTGTGCGGGGCTGCAGACCTCAGCCAGGGGCCCTGGGAGCCTGGTGCACTCCGTGCGGCGCTGAGCCTGGGCGGCCAAGCAACCGCTGGAGGAGCCCTGCACTGGCCCTTCCCTTCCCTCGCACAAAGCTCTTCCTGCTGGAGCCCTTGGCACTGTGCAAGCCACCAGCCCCTAAGCCATCCCCAAGGACGCCTGGGGCCTAGGTGCAAAGGCAAGGCAGGAGCGGAGCTGAGGCCAGGAAGGCGCCAGTGGCGTCTCCCAGCCTCGCGCAGCCTGCTCCTTCCTGGGCCGGAAGCCTAGCAGCGAGGCAAGTCTGGGCAAGGCTCGCCCAGGGCAGAGCAGCCTCGCGCCAGCAACCCTGCCAGAACGGGCCTCTGAGCAGAGCTGGAGCTCTGCCGTCCTGGAGGCGCCCTCGGCTCCAGCCAAGTAGGGCTTGAGCCAAACGAGGCTGGGCTGCCTCTTCTTCCCTCGAGGAGGCTCGCCTCCCCGCCAGCTGTTCACTCGGCTTCCAGGTGGGGGCGCTCTGCGCCTCCTGCAGGTCTTGGCTCAGGGGCTTCTTGCCCTGAGCTGGGGCTGTGGGCGGGAGCCCAGGCACGCAGGGGCAGGCCCCAACCAGCTGCACACATCTCTGCTGGGGAGGAGAGCGCTAGGGAAGCTACGTGTGTGAGGCAGCTTCTGGGCGCCCAGGGAGTCAGCCTCCGGGTGTGCGGGGCTGCAGACCCCAGCCAGGGGCCCTGGGAGCCTGGGGCACAACGAGCGGCGCTGAGCCTGGACGGCCAAGCAACCGCTGGAGGAGCCCTGCACTGGCCCTTCCCTTCCCTCGCACAGAGCTCTTCCTGCTGGAGCCCTTGGCACTGTGCAAGCCACCGGCCCCTAAGCCCTCCCCAAGGACGCCTGGGGCCTAGGTGCAAAGGCAAGGCAGGAGCGGAGCTGAGGCCAGGAAGGCGCCAGTGGCGTCTCCCAGCCTCGCGCAGCCTGCTCCTTCCTGGGCAAGAAGCCTAGCAGCGAGGCAAGTCTGGGCAAGGCTCGCCCAGGGCAGAGCAGCCTCGCGCCAGCCACTCTGCCAGAACGGGCCTCTGAGCAGAGCTGGAGCTCTGCCGTCCTGGAGGCGCACTCGGCTCCAGCCAAGTAGGGCTTGAGCCAAACGAGGCTGGGCTGCCTCTTCTTCCCTCGAGGAGGCTCGCCTCCCCTCCAGCTGTTCACTCGGCTTCCAGGTGGGGGCGCTCTGCGCCTCCTGCAGGTCTTGGCTCAGGGGATGATTGCCCTGAGCTGGGGCTGTGCGCGGAAGCCCAGGCACGCAGGGGCAGGCCCCAACCAGCTGCACACGTCTCTGCTGGGGAGGAGAGCGCTAGGGAAGCTACGTGTGTGAGGCAGCTGCTGGGCGACCAGGGAGTCAGCCTCCGGGTGTGCGGGGCTGCAGACCTCAGCCAGGGGCCCTGGGAGCCTGGTGCACTCCGTGCGGCGCTGAGCCTGGGCGGCCAAGCAACCGCTGGAGGAGCCCTGCACTGGCCCTACCCTTCCCTCGCACAGAGCTCTTCCTGCTGGAGCCCTTGGCACTGTGCAAGCCACCGGCCCCTAACCCATCCCCAAGGACGCCTGGGGCCTAGGTGCAAAGGCAAGGCAGGAGCGGAGCTGAGGCCAGGAAGGCGCCAGTGGCGTCTCCCAGCCTCGCGCAGCCTGCTCCTTCCTGGGCAGGAAGCCTAGCAGCGAGGCAAGTCTGGGCAAGGCTCGCCCAGGGCAGAGCAGCCTCGCGCCAGCACTCTGCCAGAACCGGCCTCTGAGCAGAGCTGGAGCTCTGCCGTCCTGGAGGCGCACTCGGCTCCAGCCAAGTAGGACTTGAGCCAAACGAGACTGGGCTGCCTCTTCTTCCCTCGAGGAGGCTCGCCTCCCCGCCAGCTGTTCACTCGGCTTCCAGGTGGGGGCGCTCTGCGCCTCCTGCAGGTCTTGGCTCAGGGGCTGCTTGCCCTGAGCTGGGGCTGTGCGCGGGAGCCCAGGCACGCAGGGGCAGGCCCCAACCAGCTGCACACGTCTCTGCTGGGGAGGAGAGCGCTAGGGAAGCTACGTGTGTGAGGCAGCTTCTGGGCCCCCAGGGAGTCAGCCTCCGGGTGTGCGGGGCTGCAGACCACAGCCAGGGGCCCTGGGAGCCTGGGGCACTGCGAGCGGCGCTGAGCCTGGGCGGCCAAGCAACCGCTGGAGGAGCCCTGCACTGGCCCTTCCCTTCCCTCGCACAGAGCTCTTCCTGCTGGAGCCCTTGGCAGTGTGCAAGCCACCGCCCCCTAAGCCTTCCCCAAGGACGCCTGGGGCCTAGGTGCAAAGGTTAGGCAGGAGCGGAGCTGAGGCCTGGAAGGCGCCAGTGGCGTCTCCCAGCCTCGCGCAGCCTGCTCCTTCCTGGGCTGGAAGCATAGCAGCGAGGCAAGTCTGGGCAAGGCTCGCCCAGGGCAGAGCAGCCTCGCGCCAGCAACTCTGCCAGAACGGGCCTCTGAGCAGAGCTGGAGCTCTGCCGTCCTGGAGGCGCACTCGGCTCCAGCCAAGTAGGGCTTGAGCCAAACGAGGCTGGGCTGCCTCTTCTTCCCTCGAGGAGGCTCGCCTCCCCGCCAGCTGTTCACTCGGCTTCCAGGTGGGGGCGCTCTGCGCCTCCTGCAGGTCTTGGCTCAGGGGCTGCTTGCCCTGAGCTGGGGCTGTGGGTGGGAGCCCAGGCAGGCAGGGGCAGGCCCCAACCAGCTGCACACGTCTCTGCTGGGGAGGAGAGCGCTAGGGAAGCTACGTGTGTGAGGCAGCTGCTGGGCGCCCAGGGAGTCAGCCTCCGGGTGTGCGGGGCTGAAGACCCCAGCCAGGGGCCCTGGGAGCCTGGGGCACTCCGTGCAGCGCTGAGCTTGGGCGACCAAGCAACCGCTGGAGGAGCCCTGCACTGGCCCTTCCCTTCCCTCGCACAGAGCTCTTCCTGCTGGAGCCCTTGGCACTGTGCAAGCCACCGGCCCCTAAGCCCTCCCCAAGGAAGCCTGGGGCTTAGGTGCAAAGGCAAGGCAGGAGCGGAGCTGAGGCCAGGAAGGCGCCAGTGGCGTCTCCCAGCCTCGCGCAGCCTGCTCCTTCCTGGGCAGGAAGCCTAGCAGCGAGGCAAGTCTGGGCAAGGCTCGCCCAGGGCAGAGCAGCCTCGCGCCAGCAACTCTGCCAGATCGGGCCTCTGAGCAGAGCTGGAGCTCTGCCGTCCTGGAGGCGCACTCGGCTCCAGCCAAGTAGGGCTTGAGCCAAACGAGGCTGGGCTGCCTCTTCTTCCCTCGAGGAGGCTCGCCTCCCCGCCAGCTGTTCACTCGGCTTCCAGGTGGGGGCGCTCTGCGCCTCCTGCAGGTCTTGGCTCAGGGGCTGCTTGCCCTGAGCTGGGGCTGTGCGAGGGAGCCCAGGAACGCAGGGGCAGGCCCTAGCCAGCTGCACACGTCTCCGCTGGGGAGGAGAGCGCTAGGGAAGCTACGTGTGTGAGGCAGCTGCTGGGCGCCCAGGGAGTCAGCCTCCGGGTGTGCGGGGCTGCAGGCCCCAGCCAGGGGCCCTGGGAGCCTGGTGCACTCCGTGCGGCGCTGAGCCTAGGCGGCCAAGCAACCGCTGGAGGAGCCCTGCACTGGCCCTTCCCTTCCCTCGCACAGAGCTCTTCCTGCTGGAGCCCTTGGCAGTGTGCAAGCCACCGGCCCCTAAGCCCTCCCCAAGGACGCCTGGGGCCTAGGTGCAAAGGCAAGGCAGGAGCGGAGCCGAGGCCAGGAAGGCGCCAGTGGCGTCTCCCAGCCTCGCGCAGCCTGCTCCTTCCTGGGCAGGAAGCCTAGCAGCGAGGTAAGTCTGGGCAAGGCTCGCCCAGGGCAGAGCAGCCTCGCGCCAGCAACTCTGCCAGAACGGGCCTCTGAGCAGAGCTGGAGCTCTGCCGTCCTGGAGGCGCACTCGGCTCCAGCCAAGTAGGGCTTGAGCCAAACGAGGCTGGGCTGCCTCTTCTTCCCTCGAGGAGGCTCGCCTCCCCGCCAGCTGTTCACTCGGCTTCCAGGTGGGGGCGCTCTGCGCCTCCTGCAGGTCTTGGCTCAGGGGCTGCTTGCCCTGAGCTGGGGCTGTGCGCGGGAGCCCAGGCACGCAGGGGCAGGCCCCAACCAGCTGCACACGTCTCTGCTGGGGAGGAGAGCGCTAGGGAAGCTACGTGTGTGAGGCAGCTTCTGGGCGCCCAGGGAGTCAGCCTGCGGGTGTGCGGGGCTGCAGACCCCAGCCAGGGGCCCTGGGAGCCTGGGGCACTACGAGCGGCGCTGAGCCTGGGCGGCCAAGCAACCGCTGGAGGAGCCCTGCACTGGCCCTTCCCTTCCCTCGCTCAGAGCTCTTCCTGCTGGAGCCCTTGGCACTGTGCAAGCCACCGGCCCCTAAGCCCTCCCCAAGGACGCCTGGGGCCTAGGTGCAAAGGCAAGGCAGGAGCGGAGCTGAGGCCAGGAAGGCGCCAGTGGCGTCTCCCAGCCTCGCGCAGCCTGCTCCTTCCTGGGCAAGAAGCCTAGCAGCGAGGCAAGTCTGGGCAAGGCTCGCCCAGGGCAGAGCAGCCTCGCGCCAGCAACTCTGCCAGAACGGGCCTCTGAGCAGAGCTGGAGCTATGCCGTCCTGGAGGCGCACTCGGCTCCAGCCAAGTAGGGCTTGAGCCAAACGAGGCTGGGCTGCCTCTTCTTCCCTCGAGGAGGCTCGCCTCCCCTCCAACTGTTCACTCGGCTTCCAGGTGGGGGCGCTCTGCGCCTCCTGCAGGTCTTGGCTAAGGGGATGATAGCCCTGAGCTGGGGCTGTGCGCGGGAGCCCAGGCACGCAGGGGTAGGCCCCAACCAGCTGCACACGTCTCTGCTGGGGAGGAGAGCGCTAGGGAAGCTACGTGTGTGAGGCAGCTGCTGGGCGACCACGGAGTCAGCCTCCGGGTGTGCGGGGCTGCAGACCTCAGCCAGGGGCCCTGGGAGCCTGGTGCACTCCGTGCGGCGCTGAGCCTGGGCGGCCAAGCAACCGCTGGAGGAGCCCTGCACTGGCCCTTCCCTTCCCTCGCACAGAGCTCTTCCTGCTGGAGCCCTTGGCACTGTGCAAGCCACCGGCCCCTAAGCCATCCCCAAGGACGCCTGGGGCCTAGGTGCAAAAGCAAGGCAGGAGCAGAGCTGAGGCCAGGAAGGCGCCAGTGGCGTCTCCCAGCCTCGCGCAGCCTGCTCCTTCCTGGGCCGGAAGCCTAGCAGCGAGGCAAGTCTGGGCAACGCTCGCCCAGGGCAGAGCAGCCTCGCGCCAGCAACCCTGCCAGAACGGGCCTCTGAGCAGAGCTGGAGCTCTGCCGTCCTGTAGGCGCACTCGGCTCCAGCCAAGTAGGGCTTGAGCCAAACGAGGCTGGGCTGCCTCTTCTTCCCTCGAGGAGGCTCGCCTCCCCGCCAGCTGTTCACTCGGCTTCCAGGTGGGGGCGCTCTGCGCCTCCTGCAGGTCTTGGCTCAGGGGCTGCTTGCCCTGAGCTGGGGCTGTGGGCGGGAGCCCAGGCACGCAGGGGCAGGCCCCAACCAGCTGCACACGTCTCTGCTGGGGAGGAGAGCGCTAGGGAAGCTACGTGTGTGAGGCAGCTTCTGGGCGCCCAGGGAGTCAGCCTCCGGGTGTGCGGGGCTGCAGACCCCAGCCAGGGGCCCTGGGAGCCTGGGGCACTACGAGCGGCGCTGAGCCTGGGCGGCCAAGCAACCGCTGGAGGAGCCCTGCACTGGCCCTTCCCTTCCCTCGCTCAGAGCTCTTCCTGCTGGAGCCCTTGGCACTGTGCAAGCCACCGGCCCCTAAGCCCTCCCCGAGGACGCCTGGGGCCTAGGTGCAAAGGCAAGGCAGGAGCGGAGCTGAGGCCAGGAAGGTGCCAGTGGCGTCTCCCAGCCTCGCGCAGCCTGCTCCTTCCTGGGCAAGAAGCCTAGCAGCGAGGCAAGTCTGGGCAAGGCTCGCCCAGGGCAGAGCAGCCTCGCGCCAGCAACTCTGCCAGAACGGGCCTCTGAGCAGAGCTGGAGCTCTGCCGTCCTGGAGGCGCACTCGGCTCCAGCCAAGTAGGGCTTGAGCCAAACGAGGCTGGGCTGCCTCTTCTTCCCTCGAGGAGGCTCGCCTCCCCGCCAGCTGTTCACTCGGCTTCCAGGTGGGGGCGCTCTGCGCCTCCTGCAGGTCTTGGCTCAGGGGCTGCTTGCCCTGAGCTGGGGCTGTGCGCGGGAGCCCAGGCACGCAGGGGCAGGCCCCAACCAGCTGCACACGTCTCTGCTGGGGAGGAGAGCGCTAGGGAAGCTACGTGTGTGAGGCAGCTGCTGGGCGCCCAGGGAGTCAGCCTCCGTGTGTGCGGGGCTGCAGACCCCAGCCAGGGGCCCTGGGAGCCTGGGGCACTCCGTGCGGCGCTAAGCCTCGGCGGCCAAGCAACCGCTGGAGGAGCCCTGCACTGGCCCTTCCCTTCCCTCGCACAGAGCTCTTCCTGCTGGAGCCCTTGGCACTGTGCAAGCCACCGGCCCCTAAGCCCTCCCCATGGACGCCTGGGGCTTAGGTGCAAAGGCAAGGCAGGAGCGGAGCTGAGGCCAGGAAGGCGCCAGTGGCGTCTCCCAGCCTCGCGCAGCCTGCTCCTTCCTGGGCAGGAAGCCTAGCAGCGAGGCAAGTCTGGGCAAGGCTCGCCCAGGGCAGAGCAGCCTCGCGCCAGCAACTCTGCCAGAACGGGCCTCTGAGCAGAGCTGGAGCTCTGCCGTCCTGGAGGCGCACTCGGCTCCAGCCAAGTAGGGCTTGAGCCAAACGAGGCTGGGCTGCCTCTTCTTCCCTCGAGGAGGCTCGCCTCCCCGCCAGCTGTTCACTCGGCTTCCAGGTGGGGGCGCTCTGCGCCTCCTGCAGGTCTTGGCTCAGGGGCTGCTTGCCCTGAGCTGGGGCTGTGCGAGGGAGCCCAGGAACGCAGGGGCAAGCCCCAGCCAGCTGCACACGTCTCTGCTGGGGAGGAGAGCGCTAGGGAAGCTACGTGTGTGAGGCAGCTGCTGGGCGCCCAGGGAGTCAGCCTCCGGGGGTGTGGGGCTGCAGACCCCAGCCAGGGGCCCTGGGAGCCTGGTGCACTCCGTGCGGCGCTGAGCCTGGGCGGCCAAGCAACCGCTGGAGGAGCCCTGCACTGGCCCTTCCCTTCCCTCGCACAGAGCTCTTCCTGCTGGAGCCCTTGGCAGTGTGCAAGCCACCGGCCCCTAAGCCCTCCCCAAGGACGCCTGGGGCCTAGGTGCAAAGGCAAGGCAGGAGCGGAGCTGAGGCCAGGAAGGCGCCAGTGGCGTCTCCCAGCCTCGCGCAGCCTGCTCCTTCCTGGGCAGGAAGCCTAGCAGCGAGGCAAGTCTGGGCAAGGCTCGCCCAGGGCAGAGCAGCCTCGCGCCAGCACTCTGCCAGAACCGGCCTCTGAGCAGAGCTGGAGCTCTGCCGTCCTGGAGGCGCACTCGGCTCCAGCCAAGTAGGACTTGAGGCAAACGAGACTGGGCTGCCTCTTCTTCCCTCGAGGAGGCTCGCCTCCCCGCCAGCTGTTCACTCGGCTTCCAGGTGGGGGCGCTCTGCGCCTCCTGCAGGTCTTGGCTCAGGGGCTGCTTGCCCTGAGCTGGGGCTGTGCGCGGGAGCCCAGGCACGCAGGGGCAGGCCCCAACCAGCTGCACACGTCTCTGCTGGGGAGGAGAGCGCTAGGGAAGCTACGTGTGTGAGGCAGCTCCTGGGCGCCCAGGGAGTCAGCCTCCGGGTGTGCGGGGCTGCAGACCCCAGCCAGGGGCCCTGGGAGCCTGGGACACTCCGTGCGGCGCTGAGCCTGGGCGGCCAAGCAACCGCTGGAGGAGCCCTGCACTGGCCCTTCCCTTCCCTCGCACAGAGCTCTTCCTGCTGGAGCCCTTGGCAGTGTGCAAGCCACCGGCCCCTAAGCCTTCCCCAAGGACGCCTGGGGCCTAGGTGCAAAGGTAAGGCAGGAGCGGAGCTGAGGCCTGGAAGGCGCCAGTGGCGTCTCCCAGCCTCGCGCAGCCTGCTCCTTCCTGGGCTGGAAGCCTAGCAGCGAGGCAAGTCTGGGCAAGGCTCGCCCAGGGCAGAGCAGCCTCGCGCCAGCAACTCTGCCAGAACGGGCCTCTGAGCAGAGCTGGAGCTCTGCCGTCCTGGAGGCGCACTCGGCTCCAGCCAAGTAGGGCTTGAGCCAAACGAGGCTGGGCTGCCTCTTCTTCCCTCGAGGAGGCTCGCCTCCCCGCCAGCTGTTCACTCGGCTTCCAGGTGGGGGCGCTCTGCGCCTCCTGCAGGTCTTGGCTCAGGGGCTGCTTGCCCTGAGCTGGGGCTGTGCGCGGGAGCCCAGGCACGCAGGGGCAGGCCCCAACCAGCTGCACACGTCTCTGCTGGGGAGGAGAGCGCTAGGGAAGCTACGTGTGTGAGGCAGCTGCTGGGCGCCCAGGGAGTCAGCCTCCGGGTGTGCGGGGCTGCAGACCCCAGCCAGGGGCCCTGGGAGCCTGGGGCACTCCGTGCGGCGCTGAGCCTCGGCGGCCAAGCAACCGCTGGAGGAGCCCTGCACTGGCCCTTCCCTTCCCTCGCACAGAGCTCTTCCTGCTGGAGCCCTTGGCACTGTGCAAGCCACCGGCCCCTAAGCCCTCCCCAAGGACGCCTGGGGCTTAGGTGCAAAGGCAAGGCAGGAGCGGAGCTGAGGCCAGGAAGGCGCCAGTGGCGTCTCCCAGCCTCGCGCAGCCTGCTCCTTCCTGGGCAGGAAGCCTAGCAGCGAGGCAAGTCTGGGCAAGGCTCGCCCAGGGCAGAGCAGCCTCGCGCCAGCAACTCTGCCAGAACGGGCCTCTGAGCAGAGCTGGAGCTCTGCCGTCCTGGAGGCGCACTCGGCTCCAGCCAAGTAGGGCTTGAGCCAAACGAGGCTGGGCTGCCTCTTCTTCCCTCGAGGAGGCTCGCCTCCCCGCCAGCTGTTCACTCGGCTTCCAGGTGGGGGCGCTCTGCGCCTCCTGCAGGTCTTGGCTCAGGGGCTGCTTGCCCTGAGCTGGGGCTGTGCGAGGGAGCCCAGGAACGCAGGGGCAGGCCCTAGCCAGCTGCACACGTCTCCGCTGGGGAGGAGAGCGCTAGGGAAGCTACGTGTGTGAGGCAGCTGCTGGGCGCCCAGGGAGTCAGCCTCCGGGTGTGCGGGGCTGCAGGCCCCAGCTAGGGGCCCTGGGAGCCTGGTGCACTCCGTGCGGCGCTGAGCCTAGGCGGCCAAGCAACCGCTGGAGGAGCCCTGCACTGGCCCTTCCCTTCCCTCGCACAGAGCTCTTCCTGCTGGAGCCCTTGGCAGTGTGCAAGCCACCGGCCCCTAAGCCCTCCCCAAGGACGCCTGGGGCCTAGGTGCAAAGGCAAGGCAGGAGCGGAGCCGAGGCCAGGAAGGCGCCAGTGGCGTCTCCCAGCCTCGCGCAGCCTGCTCCTTCCTGGGCAGGAAGCCTAGCAGCGAGGTAAGTCTGGGCAAGGCTCGCCCAGGGCAGAGCAGCCTCGCGCCAGCAACTCTGCCAGAACGGGCCTCTGAGCAGAGCTGGAGCTCTGCCGTCCTGGAGGCGCACTCGGCTCCAGCCAAGTAGGGCTTGAGCCAAACGAGGCTGGGCTGCCTCTTCTTCCCTCGAGGAGGCTCGCCTCCCCGCCAGCTGTTCACTCGGCTTCCAGGTGGGGGCGCTCTGCGCCTCCTGCAGGTCTTGGCTCAGGGGCTGCTTGCCCTGAGCTGGGGCTGTGCGCGGGAGCCCAGGCACGCAGGGGCAGGCGCCAACCAGCTGCACACGTCTCTGCTGGGGAGGAGAGCGCTAGGGAAGCTACGTGTGTGAGGCAGCTTCTGGGCGCCCAGGGAGTCAGCCTGCGGGTGTTCGGGGCTGCAGACCCCAGCCAGGGGCCCTGGGAGCCTGGGGCACTACGAGCGGCGCTGAGCCTGGGCCGCCAAGCAACCGATGGAGGAGCCCTGCACTGGCCCTTCCCTTCCCTCGCTCAGAGCTCTTCCTGCTGGAGCCCTTGGCACTGTGCAAGCCACCGGCCCCTAAGCCCTCCCCAAGGACGCCTGGGGCCTAGGTGCAAAGGCAAGGCAGGAGCGGAGCTGAGGCCAGGAAGGCGCCAGTGGCGTCTCCCAGCCTCGCGCAGCCTGCTCCTTCCTGGGCAAGAAGCCTAGCAGCGAGGCAAGTCTGGGCAAGGCTCGCCCAGGGCAGAGCAGCCTCGCGCCAGCAACTCTGCCAGAACGGGCCTCTGAGCAGAGCTGGAGCTCTGCCGTCCTGGAGGCGCACTCGGCTCCAGCCAAGTAGGGCTTGAGCCAAACGAGGCTGGGCTGCCTCTTCTTCCCTCGAGGAGGCTCGCTTCCCCTCCAACTGTTCACTCGGCTTCCAGGTGGGGGCGCTCTGCGCCTCCTGCAGGTCTTGGCTAAGGGGATGATAGCCCTGAGCTGGGGCTGTGCGCGGGAGCCCAGGCACGCAGGGGTAGGCCCCAACCAGCTGCACACGTCTCTGCTGGGGAGGAGAGCGCTAGGGAAGCTACGTGTGTGAGGCAGCTGCTGGGCGACCACGGAGTCAGCCTCCGGGTGTGCGGGGCTGCAGACCTCAGCCAGGGGCCCTGGGAGCCTGGTGCACTCCGTGCGGCGCTGAGCCTGGGCGGCCAAGCAACCGCTGGAGGAGCCCTGCACTGGCCCTTCCCTTCCCTCGCACAAAGCTCTTCCTGCTGGAGCCCTTGGCACTGTGCAAGCCACCGGCCCCTAAGCCATCCCCAAGGACGCCTGGGGCCTAGGTGCAAAGGCAAGGCAGGAGCAGAGCTGAGGCCAGGAAGGCGCCAGTGGCGTCTCCCAGCCTCGCGCAGCCTGCTCCTTCCTGGGCCGGAAGCCTAGCAGCGAGGCAAGTCTGGGCAAGGCTCGCCCAGGGCAGAGCAGCCTCGCGCCAGCAACCCTGCCAGAACGGGCCTCTGAGCAGAGCTGGAGCTCTGCCGTCCTGTAGGCGCACTCGGCTCCAGCCAAGTAGGGCTTGAGCCAAACGAGGCTGGGCTGCCTCTTCTTCCCTCGAGGAGGCTCGCCTCCCCGCCAGCTGTTCACTCGGCTTCCAGGTGGGGGCGCTCTGCGCCTCCTGCAGGTCTTGGCTCAGGGGCTTCTTGCCCTGAGCTGGGGCTGTGCGCGGGAGCCCAGGCACGCAGGGGCAGGCCCCAACCAGCTGCACACGTCTCTGCTGGGGAGGAGAGCGCTAGGGAAGCTACGTGTGTGAGGCAGCTTCTGGGCGCCCAGGGAGTCAGCCTCCGGGTGTGCGGGGCTGCAGACCCCAGCCAGGGGCCCTGGGAGCCTGGGGCACTACGAGCCGCGCTGAGCCTGGGCGGCCAAGCAACCGCTGGAGGAGCCCTGCACTGGCCCTTCCCTTCCCTCGCTCAGAGCTCTTCCTGCTGGAGCCCTTGGCACTGTGCAAGCCACCGGCCCCTAAGCCCTCCCCAAGGACGCCTGGGGCCTAGGTGCAAAGGCAAGGCAGGAGCGGAGCTGAGGCCAGGAAGGCGCCAGTGGCGTCTCCCAGCCTCGCGCAGCCTGCTCCTTCCTGGGCAAGAAGCCTAGCAGCGAGGCAAGTCTGGGCAAGGCTCGCCCAGGGCAGAGCAGCCTCGCGCCAGCAACTCTGCCAGAACGGGCCTCTGAGCAGAGCTGGAGCTCTGCCGTCTTGGAGGCGCACTCGGCTCCAGCCAAGTAGGGCTTGAGCCAAACGAGGCTGGGCTGCCTCTTCTTCCCTCGAGGAGGCTCGCCTCCCCTCCACCTGTTCACTCGGCTTCCAGGTGGCGGCGCTCTGCGCCTCCTGCAGGTCTTGGCTCAGGGGATGATTGCCCTGAGCTGGGGCTGTGCGCGGAAGCCCAGGCACGCAGGGGCAGGCCCCAACCAGCTGCACACGTCTCTGCTGGGGAGGAGAGCGCTAGGGAAGCTACGTGTGTGAGGCAGCTGCTGGGCGACCAGGGAGTCAGCCTCCGGGTGTGCGGGGCTGCAGACCTCAGCCAGGGGCCCTGGGAGCCTGGTGCACTCCGTGCGGCGCTGAGCCTGGGCGGCCAAGCAACCGCTGGAGGAGCCCTGCACTGGCCCTTCCCTTCCCTCGCACAGAGCTCTTCCTGCTGGAGCCCTTGGCACTGTGCAAGCCACCGGCCCCTAAGCCATCCCCAAGGACGCCTGGGGCCTAGGTGCAAAGGCAAGGCAGGAGCGGAGCTGAGGCCAGGAAGGCGCCAGTGGCGTCTCCCAGCCTCGCGCAGCCTGCTCCTTCCTGGGCAGGAAGCCTAGCAGCGAGGCAAGTCTGGGCAAGGCTCGCCCAGGGCAGAGCAGCCTCGCGCCAGCACTCTGCCAGAACCGGCCTCTGAGCAGAGCTGGAGATCTGCCGTCCTGGAGGCGCACTCGGCTCCAGCCAAGTAGGACTTGAGCCAAACGAGACTGGGCTGCCTCTTCTTCCCTCGAGGAGGCTCGCCTCCCCGCCAGCTGTTCACTCGGCTTCCAGGTGGGGGCGCTCTGCGCCTCCTGCAGGTCTTGGCTCAGGGGCTGCTTGCCCTGAGCTGGGGCTGTGCGCGGGAGCCCAGGCACGCAGGGGCAGGCCCCAACCAGCTGCACACGTCTCTGCTGGGGAGGAGAGCGCTAGGGAAGCTACGTGTGTGAGGCAGCTCCTGGGCGCCCAGGGAGTCAGCCTCCGGGTGTGCGGGGCTGCAGACCCCAGCCAGGGGCCCTGGGAGCCTGGGACACTCCGTGCGGCGCTGAGCCTGGGCGGCCAAGCAACCGCTGGAGGAGCCCTGCACTGGCCCTTCCCTTCCCTCGCACAGAGCTCTTCCTGCTGGAGCCCTTGGCAGTGTGCAAGCCACCGGCCCCTAAGCCTTCCCCAAGGACGCCTGGGGCCTAGGTGCAAAGGTAAGGCAGGAGCGGAGCTGAGGCCTGGAAGGCGCCAGTGGCGTCTCCAAGCCTCGCGCAGCCTGCTCCTTCCTGGGCTGGAAGCCTAGCAGCGAGGCAAGTCTGGGCAAGGCTCGCCCAGGGCAGAGCAGGCTCGCGCCAGCAACTCTGCCAGAACGGGCCTCTGAGCAGAGCTGGAGCTCTGCCGTCCTGGAGGCGCACTCGGCTCCAGCCAAGTAGGGCTTGAGCCAAACGAGGCTGGGCTGCCTCTTCTTCCCTCGAGGAGGCTCGCCTCCCCGCCAGCTGTTCACTCGGCTTCCAGGTGGGGGCGCTCTGCGCCTCCTGCAGGTCTTGGCTCAGGGGCTGCTTGCCCTGAGCTGGGGCTGTGCGCGGGAGCCCAGGCACGCAGGGGCAGGCCCCAACCAGCTGCACACGTCTCTGCTGGGGAGGAGAGCGCTAGGGAAGCTACGTGTGTGAGGCAGCTGCTGGGCGCCCAGGGAGTCAGCCTCCGGGTGTGCGGGGCTGCAGACCCCAGCCAGGGGCCCTGGGAGCCTGGGGCACTCCTTTCGGCGCTGAGCCTGGGCGGCCAAGCAACCGCTGGAGGAGCCCTGCACTGGCCCTTCCCTTCCCTCGCACAGAGCTCTTCCTGCTGGAGCCCTTGGCACTGTGCAAGCCACCGGCCCCTAAGCCCTCCCCAAGGACGCCTGGGGCTTAGGTGCAAAGGCAAGGCAGGAGCGGAGCTGAGGCCAGGAAGGCGCCAGTGGCGTCTCCCAGCCTCGCGCAGCCTGCTCCTTCCTGGGCAGGAAGCCTAGCAGCGAGGCAAGTCTGGGCAAGGCTCGCCCAGGGCAGAGCAGCCTCGCGCCAGCAACTCTGCCAGAACGGGCCTCTGAGCAGAGCTGGAGCTCTGCCGTCCTGGAGGCGCACTCGGCTCCAGCCAAGTAGGGCTTGAGCCAAACGAGGCTGGGCTGCCTCTTCTTCCCTCGAGGAGGCTCGCCTCCCCGCCAGCTGTTCACTCGGCTTCCAGGTGGGGGCGCTCTGCGCCTCCTGCAGGTCTTGGCTCAGGGGCTGCTTGCCCTGAGCTGGGGCTGTGCGAGGGAGCCCAGGAACGCAGGGGCAGGCCCCAGCTAGCTGCACACGTCTCTGCTGGGGAGGAGAGCGCTAGGGAAGCTACGTGTGTGAGGCAGCTGCTGGGCGCCCAGGGAGTCAGCCTCCGGGGGTGTGGGGCTGCAGACCCCAGCCAGGGGCCCTGGGAGCCTGGTGCACTCCGTGCGGCGCTGAGCCTGGGCGGCCAAGCAACCGCTGGAGGAGCCCTGCACTGGCCCTTCCCTTCCCTCGCACAGAGCTCTTCCTGCTGGAGCCCTTGGCAGTGTGCAAGCCACCGGCCCCTAAGCCCTCCCCAAGGACGCCTGGGGCCTAGGTGCAAAGGCAAGGCAGGAGCGGAGCTGAGGCCAGGAAGGCGCCAGTGGCGTCTCCCAGCCTCGCGCAGCCTGCTCCTTCCTGGGCAGGAAGCCTAGCAGCGAGGCAAGTCTGGGCAAGGCTCGCCCAGGGCAGAGCAGCCTCGCGCCAGCACTCTGCCAGAACCGGCCTCTGAGCAGAGCTGGAGCTCTGCCGTCCTGGAGGCGCACTCGGCTCCAGCCAAGTAGGGCTTGAGCCAAACGAGGCTGGGCTGCCTCTTCTTCCCTCGAGGAGGCTCGCCTCCCCGCTAGCTGTTCACTCGGCTTCCAGGTGGGGGCGCTCTGCGCCTCCTGCAGGTCTTGGCTCAAGGGCTGCTTGCCCTGAGCTGGGGCTGTGCGCGGGAGCCCAGGCACGCAGGGGCAGGCCCCAACCAGCTGCACACGTCTCTGCTGGGGAGGAGAGCGCTAGGGAAGCTACGTGTGTGAGGCAGCTGCTGGGCGCCCAGGGAGTCAGCCTCCGGGTGTGCGGGGCTGCAGACCCCAGCCAGGGGCCCTGGGAGCCTGGGGCACTCCGTGCGGCGCTGAGCCTGGGCGGCCAAGCAACCGCTGGAGGAGCCCTGCACTGGCCCTTCCCTTCCCTCGCACAGAGCTCTTCCTGCTGGAGCCCTTGGCACTGTGCAAGCCACCGGCCCCTAAGCCCTCCCCAAGGACGCCTGGGGCTTAGGTGCAAAGGCAAGGCAGGAGCGGAGCTGAGGCCAGGAAGGCGCCAGTGGCGTCTCCCAGCCTCGCGCAGCCTGCTCCTTCCTGGGCAGGAAGCCTAGCAGCGAGGCAATTCTGGGCAAGGCTCGCCCAGGGCAGAGCAGCCTCGCGCCAGCAACTCTGCCAGAACGGGCCTCTGAGCAGAGCTGGAGCTCTGCCGTCCTGGAGGCGCACTCGGCTCCAGCCAAGTAGGGCTTGAGCCAAACGAGGCTGGGCTGCCTCTTCTTCCCTCGAGGAGGCTCGCCTCCCCGCCAGCTGTTCACTCGGCTTCCAGGTGGGGGCGCTCTGCGCCTCCTGCAGGTCTTGGATCAGGGGCTGCTTGCCCTGAGCTGGGGCTGTGCGAGGGAGCCCAGGAACGCAGGGGCAGGCCCCAGCTAGCTGCACACGTCTCTGCTGGGGAGGAGAGCGCTAGGGAAGCTACGTGTGTGAGGCAGCTGCTGGGCGCCCAGGGAGTCAGCCTCCGGGGGTGTGGGGCTGCAGACCCCAGCCAGGGGCCCTGGGAGCCTGGTGCACTCCGTGCGGCGCTGAGCCTGGGCGGCCAAGCAACCGCTGGAGGAGCCCTGCACTGGCCCTTCCCTTCCCTCGCACAGAGCTCTTCCTGCTGGAGCCCTTGGCAGTGTGCAAGCCACCGGCCCCTAAGCCCTCCCCAAGGATGCCTGGGGCCTAGGTGCAAAGGCAAGGCAGGAGCGGAGCTGAGGCCAGGAAGGCGCCAGTGGCGTCTCCCAGCCTCGCGCAGCCTGCTCCTTCCTGGGCAGGAAGCCTAGCAGCGAGGCAAGTCTGGGCAAGGCTCGCCCAGGGCAGAGCAGCCTCGCGCCAGCAACTCTGCCAGAACGGGCCTCTGAGCAGAGCTGGAGCTCTGCCGTCCTGGAAGCGCACTCGGCTCCAGCCAAGTAGGGCTTGAGCCAAACGAGGCTGGGCTGCCTCTTCTTCCCTCGAGGAGGCTCGCCTCCCCGCCAGCTGTTCACTCGGCTTCCAGGTGGGGGCGCTCTGCGCCTCCTGCAGGTCTTGGCTCAGGGGCTTCTTGCCCTGAGCTGGGGCTGTGGGCGGGAGCCCAGGCACGCAGGGGCAGGCCCCAACCAGCTGCACACGTCTCTGCTGGGGAGGAGAGCGCTAGGGAAGCTACGTGTGTGAGGCAGCTTCTGGGCGCCCAGGGAGTCAGCCTCCGGGTGTGCGGGGCTGCAGTCCCCAGCCAGGGGCCCTGGGAGCCTGGGGCACTACGAGCGGCGCTGAGCCTGGGCGGCCAAGCAACCGCTGGAGGAGCCCTGCACTGGCCCTTCCCTTCCCTCGCTCAGAGCTCTTCCTGCTGGAGCCCTTGGCACTGTGCAAGCCACCGGCCCCTAAGCCCTCCCCAAGGACGCCTGGGGCCTAGGTGCAAAGGCAAGGCAGGAGCGGAGCTGAGGCCAGGAAGGCGCCAGTGGCGTCTCCCAGCCTCGCGCAGCCTGCTCCTTCCTGGGCAGGAAGCCTAGCAGCGAGGCAAGTCTGGGCAAGGCTCGCCCAGGGCAGAGCAGCCTCGCGCCAGCACTCTGCCAGAACCGGCCTCTGAGCAGAGCTGGAGCTCTGCCGTCCTGGAGGCGCACTCGGCTCCAGCCAAGTAGGGCTTGAGCCAAACGAGGCTGGGCTGCCTCTTCTTCCCTCGAGGAGGCTCGCCTCCCCGCTAGCTGTTCACTCGGCTTCCAGGTGGGGGCGCTCTGCGCCTCCTGCAGGTCTTGGCTCAAGGGCTGCTTGCCCTGAGCTGGGGCTGTGCGCGGGAGCCCAGGCACGCAGGGGCAGGCCCCAACCAGCTGCACACGTCTCTGCTGGGGAGGAGAGCGCTAGGGAAGCTACGTGTGTGAGGCAGCTGCTGGGCGCCCAGGGAGTCAGCCTCCGGGTGTGCGGGGCTGCAGACCCCAGCCAGGGGCCCTGGGAGCCTGGGGCACTCCGTGCGGCGCTGAGCCTGGGCGGCCAAGCAACCGCTGGAGGAGCCCTGCACTGGCCCTTCCCTTCCCTCGCACAGAGCTCTTCCTGCTGGAGCCCTTGGCACTGTGCAAGCCACCGGCCCCTAAGCCCTCCCCAAGGACGCCTGGGGCTTAGGTGCAAAGGCAAGGCAGGAGCGGAGCTGAGGCCAGGAAGGCGCCAGTGGCGTCTCCCAGCCTCGCGCAGCCTGCTCCTTCCTGGGCAGGAAGCCTAGCAGCGAGGCAATTCTGGGCAAGGCTCGCCCAGGGCAGAGCAGCCTCGCGCCAGCAACTCTGCCAGAACGGGCCTCTGAGCAGAGCTGGAGCTCTGCCGTCCTGGAGGCGCACTCGGCTCCAGCCAAGTAGGGCTTGAGCCAAACGAGGCTGGGCTGCCTCTTCTTCCCTCGAGGAGGCTCGCCTCCCCGCCAGCTGTTCACTCGGCTTCCAGGTGGGGGCGCTCTGCGCCTCCTGCAGGTCTTGGATCAGGGGCTGCTTGCCCTGAGCTGGGGCTGTGCGAGGGAGCCCAGGAACGCAGGGGCAGGCCCCAGCTAGCTGCACACGTCTCTGCTGGGGAGGAGAGCGCTAGGGAAGCTACGTGTGTGAGGCAGCTGCTGGGCGCCCAGGGAGTCAGCCTCCGGGGGTGTGGGGCTGCAGACCCCAGCCAGGGGCCCTGGGAGCCTGGTGCACTCCGTGCGGCGCTGAGCCTGGGCGGCCAAGCAACCGCTGGAGGAGCCCTGCACTGGCCCTTCCCTTCCCTCGCACAGAGCTCTTCCTGCTGGAGCCCTTGGCAGTGTGCAAGCCACCGGCCCCTAAGCCCTCCCCAAGGATGCCTGGGGCCTAGGTGCAAAGGCAAGGCAGGAGCGGAGCTGAGGCCAGGAAGGCGCCAGTGGCGTCTCCCAGCCTCGCGCAGCCTGCTCCTTCCTGGGCAGGAAGCCTAGCAGCGAGGCAAGTCTGGGCAAGGCTCGCCCAGGGCAGAGCAGCCTCGCGCCAGCAACTCTGCCAGATCGGGCCTCTGAGCAGAGCTGGAGCTCTGCCGTCCTGGAAGCGCACTCGGCTCCAGCCAAGTAGGGCTTGAGCCAAACGAGGCTGGGCTGCCTCTTCTTCCCTCGAGGAGGCTCGCCTCCCCGCCAGCTGTTCACTCGGCTTCCAGGTGGGGGCGCTCTGCGCCTCCTGCAGGTCTTGGCTCAGGGGCTTCTTGCCCTGAGCTGGGGCTGTGGGCGGGAGCCCAGGCACGCAGGGGCAGGCCCCAACCAGCTGCACACGTCTCTGCTGGGGAGGAGAGCGCTAGGGAAGCTACGTGTGTGAGGCAGCTTCTGGGCGCCCAGGGAGTCAGCCTCCGGGTGTGCGGGGCTGCAGTCCCCAGCCAGGGGCCCTGGGAGCCTGGGGCACTACGAGCGGCGCTGAGCCTGGGCGGCCAAGCAACCGCTGGAGGAGCCCTGCACTGGCCCTTCCCTTCCCTCGCTCAGAGCTCTTCCTGCTGGAGCCCTTGGCACTGTGCAAGCCACCGGCCCCTAAGCCCTCCCCAAGGACGCCTGGGGCCTAGGTGCAAAGGCAAGGCAGGAGCGGAGCTGAGGCCAGGAAGGCGCCAGTGGCGTCTCCCAGCCTCGCGCAGCCTGCTCCTTCCTGGGCAAGAAGCCTAGCAGCGAGGCAAGTCTGGGCAAGGCTCGCCCAGGGCAGAGCAGCCTCGCGCCAGCAACTCTGCCAGAACGGGCCTCTGAGCAGAGCTGGAGCTCTGCCGTCCTGGAGGCGCACTCGGCTCCAGCCAAGTAGGGCTTGAGCCAAACGAGGCTGGGCTGCCTCTTCTTCCCTCGAGGAGGCTCGCCTCCCCGCCAGCTGTTCACTCGGCTTCCAGGTGGGGGCGCTCTGCGCCTCCTGCAGGTCTTGGCTCAGGGGCTGCTTGCCCTGAGCTGGGGCTGTGCGCGGGAGCCCAGGCACGCAGGGGCAGGCCCCAACCAGCTGCACACGTCTCTGCTGGGGAGGAGAGCGCTAGGGAAGCTACGTGTGTGAGGAAACTGCTGGGTGCCCAGGGAGTCAGCCTCCGGGTGTGCGGGGCTGCAGACCCCAGCCAGGGGCCCTGGGAGCCTGGTGCACTCCGTGCGGCGCTGAGCCTGGGTGGCCAAGCAACCGCTGGAGGAGCCCTGCATTGGCCCTTCCCTTCCCTCGCACAGAGCTCTTCCTGCTGGAGCCCTTGGCAGTGTGCAAGCCACCGGCCCCTAAGCCCTCCCCAAGGACGCCTGGGGCCTAGGTGCAAAGGCAAGGCAGGAGCGGAGCTGAGGCCAGGAAGGCGCCAGTGGCGTCTCCCAGCCTCGCGCAGCCTGCTCCTTCCTGGGCAGGAAGCCTAGCAGCGAGGCAAGTCTGGGCAAGGCTCGCCCAGGGCAGAGCAGCCTCGCGCCAGCACTCTGCCAGAACCGGCCTCTGAGCAGAGCTGGAGCTCTGCCGTCCTGGAGGCGCACTCGGCTCCAGCCAAGTAGGACTTGAGGCAAACGAGACTGGGCTGCCTCTTCTTCCCTCGAGGAGGCTCGCCTCCCCGCCAGCTGTTCACTCGGCTTCCAGGTGGGGGCGCTCTGCGCCTCCTGCAGGTCTTGGCTCAGGGGCTGCTTGCCCTGAGCTGGGGCTGTGCGCGGGAGCCCAGGCACGCAGGGGCAGGCCCCAACCAGCTGCACACGTCTCTGCTGGGGAGGAGAGCGCTAGGGAAGCTACGTGTGTGAGGCAGCTCCTGGGCGACCAGGGAGTCAGCCTCCGGGTGTGCGGGGCTGCAGACCCCAGCCAGGGGCCCTGGGAGCCTGGACACTCCGTGCGG
This sequence comes from Ovis canadensis, assembly GCF_042477335.2. Taxonomy (NCBI): domain Eukaryota; kingdom Metazoa; phylum Chordata; class Mammalia; order Artiodactyla; family Bovidae; genus Ovis; species Ovis canadensis. The sequence goes on along the minus strand of NC_091262.1, from coordinate 391,815 downwards.
CGCTGAGCCTGGGCGGCCAAGCAACCGCTGGAGGAGCCCTGCACTGGCCCTTCCCTTCCCTCGCACAGAGCTCTTCCTGCTGGAGCCCTTGGCAGTGTGCAAGCCACCGGCCCCTAAGCCTTCCCCAAGGACGCCTGGGGCCTAGGTGCAAAGGTAAGGCAGGAGCGGAGCTGAGGCCTGGAAGGCGCCAGTGGCGTCTCCCAGCCTCGCGCAGCCTGCTCCTTCCTGGGCTGGAAGCCTAGCAGCGAGGCAAGTCTGGGCAAGGCTCGCCCAGGGCAGAGCAGCCTCGCGCCAGCAACTCTGCCAGAACGGGCCTCTGAGCAGAGCTGGAGCTCTGCCGTCCTGGAGGCGCACTCGGCTCCAGCCAAGTAGGGCTTGAGCCAAACGAGGCTGGGCTGCCTCTTCTTCCCTCGAGGAGGCTCGCCTCCCCGCCAGCTGTTCACTCGGCTTCCAGGTGGGGGCGCTCTGCGCCTCCTGCAGGTCTTGGCTCAGGGGCTGCTTGCCCTGAGCTGGGGCTGTGGGCGGGAGCCCAGGCACGCAGGGGCAGGCCCCAACCAGCTGCACACGTCTCTGCTGGGGAGGAGAGCGCTAGGGAAGCTACGTGTGTGAGGCAGCTGCTTGGCGCCCAGGGAGTCAGCCTCCGTGTGTGCGGGGCTGCAGACCCCAGCCAGGGGCCCTGGGAGCCTGGGGCACTCCGTGCGGCGCTGAGCCTCGGCGGCCAAGCAACCGCTGGAGGAGCCCTGCACTGGCCCTTCCCTTCCCTCGCACAGAGCTCTTCCTGCTGGAGCCCTTGGCAGTGTGCAAGCCACCGGCCCCTAAGCCCTCCCCATGGACGCCTGGGGCTTAGGTGCAAAGGCAAGGCAGGAGCGGAGCTGAGGCCAGGAAGGCGCCAGTGGCGTCTCCCAGCCTCGCGCAGCCTGCTCCTTCCTGGGCAGGAAGCCTAGCAGCGAGGCAAGTCTGGGCAAGGCTCGCCCAGGGCAGAGCAGCCTCGCGCCAGCAACTCTGCCAGAACGGGCCTCTGAGCAGAGCTGGAGCTCTGCCGTCCTGGAGGCGCACTCGGCTCCAGCCAAGTAGGGCTTGAGCCAAACGAGGCTGGGCTGCCTCTTCTTCCCTCGAGGAGGCTCGCCTCCCCGCCAGCTGTTCACTCGGCTTCCAGGTGGGGGCGCTCTGCGCCTCCTGCAGGTCTTGGCTCAGGGGCTGCTTGCCCTGAGCTGGGGCTGTGCGAGGGAGCCCAGGAACGCAGGGGCAGGCCCCAGCCAGCTGCACACGTCTCTGCTGGGGAGGAGAGCGCTAGGGAAGCTACGTGTGTGAGGCAGCTGCTGGGCGCCCAGGGAGTCAGCCTCCGGGGGTGTGGGGCTGCAGACCCCAGCCAGGGGCCCTGGGAGCCTGGTGCACTCCGAGCGGTGCTGAGCCTGGGCGGCCAAGCAACCGCTGGAGGAGCCCTGCACTGGCCCTTCCCTTCCCTCGCACAGAGCTCTTCCTGCTGGAGCCCTTGGCAGTGTGCAAGCCACCGGCCCCTAAGCCCTCCCCAAGGACGCCTGGGGCCTAGGTGCAAAGGCAAGGCAGGAGCGGAGCTGAGGCCAGGAAGGCGCCAGTGGCGTCTCCCAGCCTCGCGCAGCCTGCTCCTTCCTGGGCAGGAAGCCTAGCAGCGAGGCAAGTCTGGGCAAGGCTCGCCCAGGGCAGAGCAGCCTCGCGCCAGCACTCTGCCAGAACCGGCCTCTGAGCAGAGCTGGAGCTCTGCCGTCCTGGAGGCGCACTCGGCTCCAGCCAAGTAGGACTTGAGGCAAACGAGACTGGGCTGCCTCTTCTTCCCTCGAGGAGGCTCGCCTCCCCGCCAGCTGTTCACTCGGCTTCCAGGTGGGGGCGCTCTGCGCCTCCTGCAGGTCTTGGCTCAGGGGCTGCTTGCCCTGAGCTGGGGCTGTGCGCGGGAGCCCAGGCACGCAGGGGCAGGCCCCAACCAGCTGCACACGTCTCTGCTGGGGAGGAGAGCGCTAGGGAAGCTACGTGTGTGAGGCAGCTCCTGGGCGCCCAGGGAGTCAGCCTCCGGGTGTGCGGGGCTGCACCCCAGCCAGGGGCCCTGGGAGCCTGGGACACTCCGTGCGGCGCTGAGCCTGGGCGGCCAAGCAACCGCTGGAGGAGCCCTGCACTGGCCCTTCCCTTCCCTCGCACAGAGCTCTTCCTGCTGGAGCCCTTGGCAGTGTGCAAGCCACCGGCCCCTAAGCCTTCCCCAAGGACGCCTGGGGCCTAGGTGCAAAGGTAAGGCAGGAGCGGAGCTGAGGCCTGGAAGGCGCCAGTGGCGTCTCCCAGCCTCGCGCAGCCTGCTCCTTCCTGGGCTGGAAGCCTAGCAGCGAGGCAAGTCTGGGCAAGGCTCGCCCAGGGCAGAGCAGCCTCGCGCCAGCAACTCTGCCAGAACGGGCCTCTGAGCAGAGCTGGAGCTCTGCCGTCCTGGAGGCGCACTCGGCTCCAGCCAAGTAGGGCTTGAGCCAAACGAGGCTGGGCTGCCTCTTCTTCCCTCGAGGAGGCTCGCCTCCCCGCCAGCTGTTCACTCGGCTTCCAGGTGGGGGCGCTCTGCGCCTCCTGCAGGTCTTGGCTCAGGGGCTGCTTGCCCTGAGCTGGGGCTGTGCGCGGGAGCCCAGGCACGCAGGGGCAGGCCCCAACCAGCTGCACACGTCTCTGCTGGGGAGGAGAGCGCTAGGGAAGCTACGTGTGTGAGGCAGCTGCTGGGCGCCCAGGGAGTCAGCCTCCGTGTGTGCGGGGCTGCAGACCCCAGCCAGGGGCCCTGGGAGCCTGGGGCACTCCGTGCGGCGCTGAGCCTCGGCGGCCAAGCAACCGCTGGAGGAGCCCTGCACTGGCCCTTCCCTTCCCTCGCACAGAGCTCTTCCTGCTGGAGCCCTTGGCACTGTGCAAGCCACCGGCCCCTAAGCCCTCCCCATGGACGCCTGGGGCTTAGGTGCAAAGGCAAGGCAGGAGCGGAGCTGAGGCCAGGAAGGCGCCAGTGGCGTCTCCCAGCCTCGCGCAGCCTGCTCCTTCCTGGGCAGGAAGCCTAGCAGCGAGGCAAGTCTGGGCAAGGCTCGCCCAGGGCAGAGCAGGCTCGCGCCAGCAACTCTGCCAGAACGGGCCTCTGAGCAGAGCTGGAGCTCTGCCGTCCTGGAGGCGCACTCGGCTCCAGCCAAGTAGGGCTTGAGCCAAACGAGGCTGGGCTGCCTCTTCTTCCCTCGAGGAGGCTCGCCTTCCCGCCAGCTGTTCACTCGGCTTCCAGGTGGGGGCGCTCTGCGCCTCCTGCAGGTCTTGGCTCAGGGGCTGCTTGCCCTGAGCTGGGGCTGTGCGAGGGAGCCCAGGAACGCAGGGGCAGGCCCCAGCCAGCTGCACACGTCTCTGCTGGGGAGGAGAGCGCTAGGGAAGCTACGTGTCTGAGGCAGCTGCTGGGCGCCCAGGGAGTCAGCCTCCGGGGGTGTGGGGCTGCAGACCCCAGCCAGGGGCCCTGGGAGCCTGGTGCACTCCGTGCGGCGCTGAGCCTGGGCGGCCAAGCAACCGCTGGAGGAGCCCTGCACTGGCCCTTCCCTTCCCTCGCACAGAGCTCTTCCTGCTGGAGCCCTTGGCAGTGTGCAAGCCACCGGCCCCTAAGCCCTCCCCAAGGACGCCTGGGGCCTAGGTGCAAAGGCAAGGCAGGAGCGGAGCTGAGGCCAGGAAGGCGCCAGTGGCGTCTCCCAGCCTCGCGCAGCCTGCTCCTTCCTGGGCAGGAAGCCTAGCAGCGAGGCAAGTCTGGGCAAGGCTCTCCCAGGGCAGAGCAGCCTCGCGCCAGCAACTCTGCCAGAACGGGCCTCTGAGCAGAGCTGGAGCTCTGCCGTCCTGGAAGCGCACTCGGCTCCAGCCAAGTAGGGCTTGAGCCAAACGAGGCTGGGCTGCCTCTTCTTCCCTCGAGTAGGCTCGCCTCCCCGCCAGCTGTTCACTCGGCTTCCAGGTGGGGGCGCTCTGCGCCTCCTGCAGGTCTTGGCTCAGGGGCTGCTTACCCTGAGCTGGTGCTGTGGGTGGGAGCCCAGGCACGCAGGGGCAGGCCCCAACCAGCTGTACACGTCTCTGCTGGGGAGGAGAGCGCTAGGGAAGCTACGTGTGTGAGGCAGCTTCTGGGAGCCCAGGGAGTCAGCCTCCGGGTGTGCGGGGCTGCAGACCCCAGCCAGGGGCCCTGGGAGCCTGGGGCACTACGAGCGGCGCTGAGCCTGGGCGGCCAAGCAACCGCTGGAGGAGCCCTGCACTGGCCCTTCCCTTCCCTCGCACAGAGCTCTTCCTGCTGGAGCCCTTGGCAGTGTGCAAGCCACCGGCCCCTAAGCCCTCCCCAAGGACGCCTAGTGCCTAGGTGCAAAGGCAAGGCAGGAGCGAAGCTGAGTCCAGGAAGGCGCCAGTGGCGTCTCCCAGCCTCACGCAGCCTGCTCCTTTCTGGGCAGGAAGCCTAGCAGCGAGGCAAGTCTGGGCAAGGCTCGCCCAGGGCAGAGCAGCCTCGCGCCTGCAACTCTGCCAGATCGGGCCTCTGAGCAGAGCTGGAGCTCTGCCGTCCTGGAGGCGCACTCGGCTCCAGCCAAGTAGGGCTTGAGCCAAACGAGGCTGGGCTGCCTCTTCTTCCCTCGAGGAGGCTCGCCTACCCGCCAGCTGTTCACTCGGCTTCCAGGTGGGGGCGCTCTGCGCCTCCTGCAGGTCTTGGCTCAGGGGCTGCTTGCCCTGAGCTGGGGCTGTGGGCGGGAGCCCAGGCACGCAGGGGCAGGCCCCAACCAGCTGCACACGTCTCTGCTGGGGAGGAGAGCGCTAGGGAAGCTACGTGTGTGAGGCAGCTGCTGGGCGCCCAGGGAGTCAGCCTCCGGGTGTGCGGGGCTGCAGACCCCAGCCAGGGGCCCTGGGAGCCTGGTGCACTCCGTGCGGCGCTGAGTCTGGGCGGCCAAGCAACCGCTGGAGGAGCCCTGCACTAGCCCTTCCCTTCCCTCGCACAGAGCTCTTCCTGCTGGAGCGCTTGGCAGTGTGCAAGCCACCGGCCCCTAAGCCCTCCCCAAGGACGCCTGGGGCCTAGGTGCAAAGGCAAGGCAGGAGCGGAGCTGAGGCCAGGAAGGCGCCAATGGCGTCTCCCAGCCTCGCGCATCCTGCTCCTTCCTGGGCAGGAAGCCTAGCAGCGAGGCAAGTCTGGGCAAGGCTCGCCCAGGAAAGAGCAGCCTCGCGCCAGCAACTCTGCCAGATCGGGCCTCTGAGCAGAGCTGGAGCTCTGCCGTCCTGGAGGCGCACTCGGCTCCAGCCAAGTAGGGCTTGAGCCAAACGAGGCTGGGCTGCCTCTTCTTCCCTCGAGGATGCTCGCCTCCCCGCCAGATGTTCATTTGGCTTCCAGGTGGGGGCGCTCTGCGCCTCCTGCAGGTCTTGGCTCAGGGGCTGCTTGCCCTGAGCTGGGGCTGTGGGCGGGAGCCCAGGCACGCAGGGGCAGGCCCCAACCAGCTGCACACTTCTCTGCTGGGGAGGAGAGCGCGAGGGAAGCTACGTGTGTGAGGCAGCTGCTGGGCGCCCAGGGAGTCAGCCTCCGGGTGTGCGGGGCTGCAGACCCCAGCCAGGGGCCCTGGGAGCCTGGTGCACTCCGTGCGGCGCTGAGCCTGGGCGGCCAAGCAACCGCTGGAGGAGCCCTGCACTGGCACTTCCCTTCCCTCGCACAGAGCTCTTCCTGCTGGAGCCCTTGGCAGTGTGCAAGCCACCGGCCCATAAGCCCTCCCCAAGGACGCCTGGGGCCTAGGTGCAAAGGCAAGGCAGGAGCGGATCTGAGGCCAGGAAGGCGCCAGTGGCATCTCCCAGCCTCGCGCAGCCTGCTCCTTCATGGGCAGCAAGCCTAACAGCGAGGCAAGTCTGGGCAAGGCTCGCCCAGGGCAGAGCAGCCTCGCGCCAGCAACTCTGCCAGATCGGGCCTCTGAGCAGAGCTGGAGCTCTGCCGTCCTGGAGGCGCACTCGGCTCCAGCCAAGTAGGGCTTGAGCCAAACGAGGCTGGGCTGCCTCTTCTTCCCTCGAGGAGGCTCGCCTCCCCGCCAGCTGTTCACTCGGCTTCCAGGTGGGGGCGCTCTGCGCCTCCTGCAGGTCTTGGCTCAGGGGCTGCTTGCCCTGAGCTGGGGCTGTGGGCGGGAGCCCAGGCACGCAGGGGCAGGCCCCAACCAGCTGCACACGTCTCTGCTGGGGAGGAGAGCGCTAGGGAAGCTACGTGTGTGAGGCAGCTGCTGGGCGCCCAGGAAGTCAGCCTCCAGGTGTGCGGGGCTGCAGACCCCAGCCAGGGGCCCTGGGAGCCTGGTGCACTCCGTGCGGAGCTGAGCCTGGGCGGCCAAGCAACCCCTGGAGGAGCCCTGCACTGGCCCTTCCTTTCCCTCGCACAGAGCTCTTCCTGCTGGAGCCCTTGGCAGTGTGCAAGCCACCGGCCCCTAAGCCCTCCCCAAGGACGCCTGGGGCCTAGGTGCAAAGGCAAGGCAGGAGCGGAGCTGAGGCCAGGAAGGCGCCAGTGGCGTCTCCCAGCCTCGCGCAGCCTGCTCCTTCCTGGGCAGGAAGCCTAGCAGCGAGGCAAGTCTGGGCAAGGCTCGCCCAGGGCAGAGCAGCCTCGCGCCAGCAACTCTGCCAGAACGGGCCTCTGAGCAGAGATGGAGCTCTGCCGTCCTGGAGGTGCACTCGACTCCAGCCAAGTAGGGCTTGAGCCAAACGAGGCTGGGCTGCCTCTTCTTCCCTCGAGGAGGCTCGCCTCCCCGCCAGCTGTTCACTCGGCTTCCAGGTGGGGGCGCTCTGCGCCTCCTGCAGGTCTTGGCTCAGGGGCTGCTTGCCCTGAGCTGGGGCTGTGGGCGTGAGCCCAGGCACGCAGGGGCAGGCCCCAACCAGCTGCACACGTCTCTGCTGGGGAGGAGAGCGCTAGGGAAGCTACGTGTGTGAGGCAGCTGCTGGGCGCCCAGGGAGTCAGCCTCCGGGTGTGCGGGGCTGCAGACCCCAGCCAGGGGCCCTGGGAGCCTGGTGCACTCCGTGCGGCGCTGAGCCTGGGCGGCCAAGCAACCCCTGGAGGAGCCCTGCACTGGCCCTTCCTTTCCCTCGCACAGAGCTCTTCCTGCTGGAGCCCTTGGCAGTGTGCAAGCCACCGGCCCCTAAGCCCTCCCCAAGGACGCCTGGGGCCTAGGTGCAAAGGCAAGGCAGGAGCGGAGCTGAGGCCAGGAAGGCGCCAGTGGCGTCTCCCAGCCTCGCGCAGCCTGCTCCTTCCTGGGCAGGAAGCCTAGCAGCGAGGCAAGTCTGGGCAAGGCTCGCCCAGGGCAGAGCAGCCTCGCGCCAGCAACTCTGCCAGAACGGGCCTCTGAGCAGAGCTGGAGCTCTGCCGTCCTGGAGGCGCACTCGGCTCCAGCCAAGTAGGGCTTGAGCCAAACGAGGCTGGGCTGCCTCTTCTTCCCTCGAGGAGGCTCGCCTCCCCGCCAGCTGTTCACTCGGCTTCCAGGTGGGGGCGCTCTGGGCCTCCTGCAGGTCTTGGCTCAGGGGCTGCTTGCCCTGAGCTGGGGCTGTGGGCGGGAGCCCAGGCACGCAGGGGCAGGCCCCAACCAGCTGCACACATCTCTGCTGGGGAGGAGAGCGCTAGGGAAGCTACGTGTGTGAGGCAGCTGCTGGGCGCCCACGGAGTCAGTCTCCGGGTGTGCGGGGCTGCAGAACCCAGCCAGGGGCCCTGGGAGCCTGGTGCACTCCGTGCGGCGCTGAGCCTGGGCGGCCAAGCAACCGCTGGAGGAGCCCTGCACTGGCCCTTCCCTTCCCTCGCACAGAGCTCTTCCTGCTGGAGCCCTTGGCAGTGTGCAAGCCACCGGCCCCTAAGCCCTCCCCAAGGACGCCTGGGGCCTAGGTGCAAAGGCAAGGCAGGAGCGGAGCTGAGGCCAGGAAGGCGCCAGTGGCGTCTCCCAGCCTCGCGCAGCCTGCTCCTTCCTGGGCAGGAAGCCTAGCAGCGAGGCAAGTCTGGGCAAGGCTCGCCCAGGGCAGAGCAGCCTCGCGCCAGCAACTCTGCCAGAACGGGCCTCTCAGCAGAGCTGGAGCTCTGCCGTCCTGGAGGCGCACTCGGCTCCAGCCAAGTAGGGCTTGAGCCAAACGAGGCTGGGCTGCCTCTTCTTCCCTCGAGGAGGCTCGCCTCCCCGCCAGCTGTTCACTCGGCTTCCAGGTGGGGGCGCTCTGCGCCTCCTGCAGGTCTTGGCTCAGGGGCTGCTTGCCCTGAGCTGGGGCTGTGGGCGGGAGCCCAGGCACGCAGGGGCAGGCCCCAACCAGCTGCACACATCTCTGCTGGGGAGGAGAGCGCTAGGGAAGCTACGTGTGTGAGGCAGCTGCTGGGCGCCCAGGGAGTCAGTCTCCCGGTGTGCGGGGCTGCAGAACCCAGCCAGGGGCCCTGGGAGCCTGGGGCACTCCGTGCGGCGCTGAGCCTGGGCGGCCAAGCAACCGCTGGAGGAGCCCTGCACTGGCCCTTCCCTTCCCTCGCACAGAGCTCTTCCTGCTGGAGCCCTTGGCAGTGTGCAAGCCACCGGCCCCTAAGCCCTCCCCAAGGACGCCTGGGGCCTAGGTGCAAAGGCAAGGCAGGAGCGGAGCTGAGGCCAGGAAGGCGACAGTGGCGTCTCCCAGCATTCCTCAGCCTGCTCCTTCCTGGGCAGGAAGACTAGCAGCGAGGCAAGTCGGGCAAGGCTCGCCCAGGGCAGAGCAGCCTCGCGCCAGCAACTCTGCCAGAACGGGCCTCTGAGCAGAGCTGGAGCTCTGCCGTCCTGGGGGCGCACTCGGCTCCAGCCAAGTAGGGCTTGAGCCAAACGAGGCTGGGCTGCCTCTTCTTCCCTCGAGGAGGCTCGCCTCCCCGCCAGCTGTTCACTCGGCTTCCAGGTGGGGGCGCTCTGCGCCTCCTGCAGGTCTTGGCTCAGGGGCTGCTTGCCCTGAGCTGGGGCTGTGGGCGGGAGCCCAGGCACGCAGGGGCAGGCCCCAACCAGCTGCACACCTCTCTGCTGGGTAGGAGAGCGCTAGGGAAGCTACGTGTGTGAGGCAGCTGCTGGGCGCCCAGGGAGTCAGCCTCCGGGTTTGCGGGGCTGCAGACCCCAGCTAGGGGCCCTGGGAGCCTGGTGCACTCCGTGCGGCGCTGAGCCTGGGCGGCCAAGCAACCCCTGGAGGAGCCCTGCACTGGCCCTTCCTTTCCCTCGCACAGAGCTCTTCCTGCTGGAGCCCTTGGCACTGTGCAAGCCACCGGCCCCTAAGCCCTCCCCAAGGACGCCTGGGGCCTAGGTGCAAAGGCAAGGCAGGAGCGGAGCTGAGGCCAGGAAGGCGCCAGTGTCGTCTCCCAGCCTCGCGCAGCCTGCTCCTTCCTGGGCAGAAAGCCTAGCAGCGAGGCAAGTCTGGGCAAGGCTCGCCCAGGGCAGAGCAGCCTCGCGCCAGCAACTCTGCCAGAACGGGCTTCTGAGCAGAGCTGGAGCTCTGCCGTCCTGGAGGCGCACTCGACTCCAGCCAAGAAGGGCTTGAGCCAAACGAGGCTGGGCTGCCTCTTCTTCCCTCGAGGAGGCTCCCCTCCCCGCCAGCTGTTCACTCGGCTTCCAGGTGGGGGCGCTCTGCGCCTCCTGCAGGTCTTGGCTCAGGGGCTGCTTGCCCTGAGCTGGGGCTGTGGGCGGGAGCCCAGGCACGCAGGGGCAGGCCCCAACCAGCTGCACACGTCTCTGCTGGGGAGGAGAGCGCTAGGGAAGCTACGTGTGTGAGGCAGCTGCTGGGCGCCCAGGGAGTCAGCCTCCGGGTGTGCGGGGCTGCAGACCCCAGCCAGGGGCCCTGGGAGCCTGGTGCACTCCGTGCGGCGCTGAGCCTGGGCGGCCAAGCAACCGCTGGAGGAGCCCTGCACTGGCCCTTCCTTTCCCTCGCACAGAGCTCTTCCTGCTGGAGCCCTTGGCAGTGTGCAAGCCACCGGCCCCTAAGCCCTCCCCAAGGACGCCTGGGGCCTAGGTGCAAAGGCAAGGCAGGAGCGGAGCTGAGGCCAGGAAGGCGCCAGTGGCGTCTCCCAGCCTCGCGCAGCCTGCTCCTTCCTGGGCAGGAAGCCTAGCAGCGAGGCAAGTCTGGGCAAGGCTCGCCCAGGGCAGAGCAGCCTCGCGCCAGCAACTCTGCCAGAACGGGCCTCTCAGCAGAGCTGGAGCTCTGCCGTCCTGGAGGCGCACTCGGCTCCAGCCAAGTAGGGCTTGAGCCAAACGAGGCTGGGCTGCCTCTTCTTCCCTCGAGGAGGCTCGCCTCCCCGCCAGCTGTTCACTCGGCTTCCAGGTGGGGGCGCTCTGCGCCTCCTGCAGGTCTTGGCTCAGGGGCTGCTTGCCCTGAGCTGGGGCTGTGGGCGGGAGCCCAGGCACGCAGGGGCAGGCCCCAACCAGCTGCACACATCTCTGCTGGGGAGGAGAGCGCTAGGGAAGCTACGTGTGTGAGGCAGCTGCTGGGCGCCCAGGGAGTCAGTCTCCCGGTGTGCGGGGCTGCAGAACCCAGCCAGGGGCCCTGGGAGCCTTGTGCACTCCGTGCGGCGCTGAGCCTGGGCGGCCAAGCAACCGCTGGAGGAGCCCTGCACTGGCCCTTCCCTTCCCTCGCACAGAGCTCTTCCTGCTGGAGCCCTTGGCAGTGTGCAAGCCACCGGCCCCTAAGCCCTCCCCAAGGACGCCTGGGGCCTAGGTGCAAAGGCAAGGCAGGAGCGGAGCTGAGGCCAGGAAGGCGACAGTGGCGTCTCCCAGCATTCCTCAGCCTGCTTCTTCCTGGGCAGGAAGACTAGCAGCGAGGCAAGTCGGGCAAGGCTCGCCCAGGGCAGAGCAGCCTCTCGCCAGCAACTCTGCCAGAACGGGCCTCTCAGCAGAGCTGGAGCTCTGCCGTCCTGGAGGCGCACTCGGCTCCAGCCAAGTAGGGCTTGAGCCAAACGAGGCTGGGCTGCCTCTTCTTCCCTCGAGGAGGCTCGCCTCCCCGCCAGCTGTTCACTCGGCTTCCAGGTGGGGGCGCTCTGCGCCTCCTGCAGGTCTTGGCTCAGGGGCTGCTTGCCCTGAGCTGGGGCAGTGGGCGGGAGCCCAGGCACGCAGGGGCAGGCCCCAACCAGCTGCACACGTCTCTGCTGGGGAGGAGAGCGCTAGGGAAGCTACGTGTGTGAGGCAGCTGCTGGGCGCCCAGGGAGTCAGCCTCCGGGTGTGCGGGGCTGCAGACCCCAGCCAGGGGCCCTGGGAGCCTGGTGCACTCCGTGCGGCGCTGAGCCTGGGCGGCCAAGCAACCGCTGGAGGAGCCCTGCACTGGCCCTTCCCTTCCCTCGCACAGAGCTCTTCCTGCTGGAGCCCTTGGCAGTGTGCAAGCCACCGGCCCCTAAGCCCTCCCCAAGGACGCCTGGGGCCTAGGTGCAAAGGCAAGGCAGGAGCGGAGCTGAGGCCAGGAAGGCGCCAGTGGCGTCTCCCAGCCTTGCGCAGCCTGCTCCACCTGGGCAGGAAGCCTAGCAGCGAGGCAAGTATGGGCAAGGCTCGCCCAGGGCAGAGCAGCCTCGCGCCAGCAACTCTGCCAGAACGGGCCTCTGAGCAGAGCTGGAGCTCTGCCGTCCTGGGGGCGCACTCGGCTCCAGCCAAGTAGGGCTTGAGCCAAACGAGGCTGGGCTGCCTCTTCTTCCCTCGAGGAGGCTCGCCTCCCCGCCAGCTGTTCACTCGGCTTCCAGGTGGGGGCGCTCTGCGCCTCCTGCAGGTCTTGGCTCAGGGGCTGCTTGCCCTGAGCTGGGGCTGTGGGCGGGAGCCCAGGCACGCAGGGGCAGGCCCCAACCAGCTGCACACATCTCTGCTGGGGAGGAGAGCGCTAGGGAAGCTACGTGTGTGAGGCAGCTGCTGGGCGCCCAGGGAGTCAGTCTCCTGGTGTGCGGGGCTGCAGAACCCAGCCAGGGGCCCTGGGAGCCTGGTGCACTCCTGCGGCGCTGAGCCTGGGCGGCCAAGCAACCGCTGGAGGAGCCCTGCACTGGCCCTTCCCTTCCCTCGCACAGAGCTCTTCCTGCTGGAGCCCTTGGCAGTGTGCAAGCCACTGGCCCCTAAGCCCTCCCCAAGGACGCCTGGGGCCTAGGTGCAAAGGCAAGGCAGGAGCGGAGCTGAGGCCAGGAAGGCGCCAGTGGCGTCTCCCAGCCTTGCGCAGCCTGCTCCACCTGGGCAGGAAGCCTAGCAGCGAGGCAAGTATGGGCAAGGCTCGCCAAGGGCAGAGCAGCCTCGCGCCAGCAACTCTGCCAGAACGGGCCTCTGAGCAGAGCTGGAGCTCTGCCGTCCTGGGGGCGCACTCGGCTCCAGCCAAGTAGGGCTTGAGCCAAACGAGGCTGGGCTGCCTCTTCTTCCCTCGAGGAGGCTCGCCTCCCCGCCAGCTGTTCACTCGGCTTCCAGGTGGGGGCGCTCTGCGCCTCCTGCAGGTCTTGGCTCAGGGGCTGCTTGCCCTGAGCTGGGGCTGTGGGCGGGAGCCCAGGCACGCAGGGGCAGGCCCCAACCAGCTGCACACGTCTCTGCTGGGGAGGAGAGCGCTAGGGAAGCTACGTGTGTGAGGCAGCTGCTGGGCGCCCAGGGAGTCAGCCTCCGGGTGTGCGGGGCTGCAGACCCCAGCCAGGGGCCCTGTGAGCCTGGGGCACTCCGTGCGGCGCTGAGCCTGGGCGGCCAAGCAACCGCTGGAGGAGCCCTGCACTGGCTCTTCCCTTCCCTCGCACAGAGCTCTTCCTGCTTGAGCCCTTGGCAGTGTGCAAGCCACCGTCCCCTAAGCCGTCCCCAAGGACGCCTGGGGCCTAGGTGCAAAGGCAAGGCAGGAGCGGAGCTGAGGCCAGGAAGGCGCCAGTGGCGTCTCCCAGCCTCGCGCAGCCTGCTCCTTCCTGGGCAGGAAGCCTAGCAGCGAGGCAAGTCTGGGCAAGGCTCGCCCAGGGAAGAGCAGCCTCGCGCCAGCAACTCTGCCAGAACGGGCCTCTGAGCAGAGCTGGAGCTCTGCCGTCCTGGAGGCGCACTCGGCTCCAGCCAAGTAGGGCTTGAGCCAAACGAGGCTGGGCTGCCTCTTCTTCCCTGGAGGAGGCTCGCCTCCCCGCCAGCTGTTCACTCGGCTTCCAGGTGGGGGCGCTCTGCGCTTCCTGCAGGTCTTGGCTCAGGGGCTGCTTTCCCTGAGCTGGGGCTGTGGGCGGGAGCCCAGGCACGCATGGGCAGGCCCCAACCAACTGCACACGTCTCTGCTGGGGAGGAGAGCGCTAGGGAAGCTACGTGTGTGAGGCAGCTGCTGGGCGCCCAGGGAGTCAGTCTCAGGGTGTGCGGGGCTGCAGACCCCAGCCAGGGGCCCTGGCAGCCTGGTGCACTCCGTGCGGCGCTGAGCCTGGGCGGCCAAGCAACCGCTGGAGGAGCCCTGCACTGGCCCTTCCCTTCCCTCGCACAGAGCTCTTCCTGCTGGAGCCCTTGGCAGTGTGCAAGCCACCGGCCCTAAGCCGTCCCCAAGGACGCCTGGGGCCTAGGTGCAAAGGCAAGGCAGGAGCGGAGCTGAGGCCAGGAAGGCGCCAGTGGCGTCTCCCAGCATTCCTCAGCCTGCTTCTTCCTGGGCAGGAAGACTAGTAGCGAGGCAAGTCTGGGCAAGGCTCGCCCAGGGCAGAGCAGCCTCGCGCCAGCAACTCTGCCAGAACGGGCCTCTCAGCAGAGCTGAAGCTCTGCCGTCCTGGAGGCGCACTCGGCTCCAGCCAAGTAGGGCTTGAGCCAAACGAGGCTGGGCTGCCTCTTCTTCCCTCGAGGAGGCTCGCCTCCCCGCCAGCTGTTCACTCGGCTTCCAGGTGGGGGCGCTCTGCGCCTCCTGCAGGTCTTGGCTCAGGGGCTGCTTGCCCTGAGCTGGGGCTGTGCGCGGGAGCCCAGGCACGCAGGGGCAGGCCCCAACCAGCTGCACACGTCTCTGCTGGGGAGGAGAGCGCTAGGGAAGCTACGTGTGTGAGGCAGCTGCTGGGCGCCCAGGGAGTCAGCCTCCGGGTGTGCGGGGCTGCAGACCCCAGCCAGGGGCCCTGGGAGCCTGGTGCACTCCGTGCGGCGCTGAGCCTGGGCGGCCAAGCAACCGCTGGAGGAGCCCTGCACTGGCCCTTCCCTTCCCTCGCACAGAGCTCTTCCTGCTGGAGCCCTTGGCAGTGTGCAAGCCACCGGCCCCTAAGCCCTCCCCAAGGACGCCTGGGGCCTAGGTGCAAAGGCAAGGCAGGAGCGGAGCTGAGGCCAGGAAGGCGCCAGTGGCGTCTCCCAGCCTTGCGCAGCCTTCTCCACCTGGGCAGGAAGCCTAGCAGCGAGGCAAGTATGGGCAAGGCTCGCCCAGGGCAGAGCAGCCTCGCGCCAGCAACTCTGCCAGAACGGGCCTCTGAGCAGAGCTGGAGCTCTGCCGTCCTGGGGGCGCACTCGGCTCCAGCCAAGTAGGGCTTGAGCCAAACGAGGCTGGGCTGCCTCTTCTTCCCTCGAGGAGGCTCGCCTCCCCGCCAGCTGTTCACTCGGCTTCCAGGTGGGGGCGCTCTGCGCCTCCTGCAGGTCTTGGCTCAGGGGCTGCTTGCCCTGAGCTGGGGCTGTGGGCGGGAGCCCAGGCACGCAGGGGCAGGCCCCAACCAGCTGCACACGTCTCTGCTGGGGAGGAGAGCGCTAGGGAAGCTACGTGTGTGAGGCAGCTGCTGGGCGCCCAGGGAGTCAGCCTCCGGGTGTGCGGGGCTGCAGACCCCAGCCAGGGGCCCTGGGAGCCTGGTGCACTCCGTGCGGCGCTGAGCCGGGGCGGCCAAGCAACCGCTGGAGGAGCCCTGCACTGGCCCTTCCTTTCCCTCGCACAGAGCTCTTCCTGCTGGAGCCCTTGGCAGTGTGCAAGCCACCGGCCCCTAAGCCCTCCCCAAGGACGCCTGGGGCCTAGGTGAAAAGGCAAGGCAGGAGCGGAGCTGAGGCCAGGAAGGCGCCAGTGGCGTCTCCCAGCCTCGCGCAGCCTGCTCCTTTCTGGGCAGGAAGCCTAGCAGCGAGGCAAGTCTGGGCAAGGCTCGCCCAGGGCAGAGCAGCCTCGCGCCAGCAACTCTGCCAGAACGGGCCTCTGAGCAGAGCTGGAGCTCTGCCGTCCTGGAGGCGCACTCGGCTCCAGCCAAGTAGGGCTTGAGCCAAACGAGGCTGGGCTGCCTCTTCTTCCCTCGAGGAGGCTCGCCTCCCCGCCAGCTGTTCACTCGGCTTCCAGGTGGGGGCGCTCTGCGCCTCCTGCAGGTCTTGGCTCACGGGCTGCTTGCCCTGAGCTGGGGCTGTGGGCGGGAGCCCAGGCACGCAGGGGCAGGCCCCAACCAGCTGCACACATCTCTGCTGGGGAGGAGAGCGCTAGGGAAGCTACGTGTGTGAGGCAGCTGCTGGGCGCCCAGGGAGTCAGTCTCCCGGTGTGCGGGGCTGCAGAACCCAGCCAGGGGCCCTGGGAGCCTGGTGCACTCCGTGCGGCGCTGAGCCTGGGCGGCCAAGCAACCGCTGGAGGAGCCCTGCACTGGCCCTTCCCTTCCCTCGCACAGAGCTCTTCCTGCTGGAGCCCTTGGCAGTGTGCAAGCCACCGGCCCCTAAGCCCTCCCCAAGGACGCCTGGGGCCTAGGTGCAAAGGCAAGGCAGGAGCGGAGCTGAGGCCAGGAAGGCGCCAGTGGCGTCTCCCAGCCTTGCGCAGCCTGCTCCACCTGGGCAGGTAGCCTAGCAGCGAGGCAAGTCTGGGCAAGGCTCGCCAAGGGCAGAGCAGCCTCGCGCCAGCAACTCTGCCAGAACGGGCCTCTGAGCAGAGCTGGAGCTCTGCCGTCCTGGGGGCGCACTCGGCTCCAGCCAAGTAGGGCTTGAGCCAAACGAGGCTGGGCTGCCTCTTCTTCCCTCGAGGAGGCTCGCCTCCCCGCCAGCTCTTCACTCGGCTTCCAGGTGGGGGCGCTCTGCGCCTCCTGCAGGTCTTGGCTCAGGGGCTGCTTGCCCTGAGCGGGGGCTGTGGGCGGGAGCCCAGGCACGCAGGGGCAGGCCCCAACCAGCTGCACACGTCTCTGCTGGGGAGGAGAGCGCTAGGGAAGATAAGTGTGTGAGGCAGCTGCTGGGCGCCCAGGGAATCAGCCTCCGGGTGTGCGGGGCTGCAGACCCCAGCCAGGGGCCCTGGGAGCCTGGGGCACTCCGTGCGGCGCTGAGCCTGGGCGGCCAAGCAACCGCTGGAGGAGCCCTGCACTGGCCCTTCCCTTCCCTCGCACAGAGCTCTTCCTGCTGGAGCCCTTGGCAGTGTGCAAGCCACCGGCCCCTAAGCCCTCCCCAAGGACGCCTGGGGCCTAGGTGCAAAGGCAAGGCAGGAGCGGAGCTGAGGCCAGGAAGGCGCCAGTGGCGTCTCCCAGCCTCGCGCAGCCTGCTCCTTCCTGGGCAGGAAGCCTAGCAGCGAGGCAAGTCTGGGCAAGGCTCGCCCAGGGCAGAGCAGCCTCGCGCCAGCAACTCTGCCAGAACGGGCCTCTCAGCAGAGCTGGAGCTCTGCCGTCCTGGAGGCTCACTCGGCTCCAGCCAAGTAGGGCTTGAGCCAAACGAGGCTGGGCTGCCTCTTCTTCCCTCGAGGAGGCTCGCCTCCCCGCCAGCTGTTCACTCGGCTTCCAGGTGGGGGCGCTCTGCGCCTCCTGCAGGTCTTGGCTCAGGGGCTGCTTGCCCTGAGCTGGGGCTGTGGGCGGGAGCCCAGGCACGCAGGGGCAGGCCCCAACCAGCTGCACACGTCTCTGCTGGGGAGGAGAGCGCTAGGGAAGCTAAGTGTGTGAGGCACCTGCTGGGCGCCCAGGGAGTCAGCCTCCGGGTGTGCGGGGCTGCAGACCCCAGCCAGGGGCCCTGGGAGCCTGGTGCACTCCGTGCGGCGCTGAGCCTGGGCGGCCAAGCAACCCCTGGAGGAGCCCTGCACTGGCCCTTCCTTTCCCTCGCACAGAGCTCTTCCTGCTGGAGCCCTTGGCACTGTGCAAGCCACCGGCCCCTAAGCCCTCCCCAAGGACGCCTGGGGCCTAGGTGCAAAGGCAAGGCAGGAGCGGAGCTGAGGCCAGGAAGGCGCCAGTGTCGTCTCCCAGCCTCGCGCAGCCTGCTCCTTCCTGGGCAGGAAGCCTAGCAGCGAGGCAAGTCTGGGCAAGGCTCGCCCAGGGCAGAGCAGCCTCGCGCCAGCAACTCTGCCAGAATGGGCTTCTGAGCAGAGCTGGAGCTCTGCCGTCCTGGAGGCGCACTCGACTCCAGCCAAGTAGGGCTTGAGCCAAACGAGGCTGGGCTGCCTCTTCTTCCCACGAGGAGGCTCGCCTCCCCGCCAGCTGTTCACTCGGCTTCCAGGTGGGGGCGCTCTGCGCCTCCTGCAGGTCTTGGCTCAGGGGCTGCTTGCCCTGAGCTGGGGCTGTGGGCGGGAGCCCAGGCACGCAGGGGCAGGCCCCAACCAGCTGCACACGTCTCTGCTGGGGAGGAGAGCGCTAGGGAAGCTACATGTGTGAGGCAGCTGCTGGGCGCCCAGGGAGTCAGCCTCCGGGTGTGCGGGGCTGCAGCCCCCAGCCAGGGGCCCTGGGAGCCTGGTGCACTCCGTGCGGCGCTGAGCCTGGGCGGCCAAGCAACCGCTGGAGGAGCCCTGCACTGGCCCTTCCTTTCCCTCGCACAGAGCTCTTCCTGCTGGAGCCCTTGGCAGTGTGCAAGCCACCGGCCCCTAAGCCCTCCCCAAGGACGCCTGGGGCATAGGTGCAAAGGCAAGGCAGGAGCGGAGCTGAGGCCAGGAAGGCGCCAGTGGCGTCTCCCAGCCTCGCGCAGCCTGCTCCTTCCTGGGCAGGAAGCCTAGCAGCGAGGCAAGTCTGGGCAAGGCTCGCCCAGGGCAGAGCAGCCTCGCGCCAGCAACTCTGCCAGACCGGGCCTCTCAGCAGAGCTGGAGCTCTGCCGTCCTGGAGGCGCACTCGGCTCCAGCCAAGTAGGGCTTGAGCCAAACGAGGCTGGGCTGCCTCTTCTTCCCTCGAGGAGGCTCGCCTCCCCGCCAGCTGTTCACTCGGCTTCCAGGTGGGGGCGCTCTGCGCCTCCTGCAGGTCTTGGCTCAGGGGCTGCTTGCCCTGAGCTGGGGCTGTGGGCGGGAGCCCAGGCACGCAGGGGCAGGCCCCAACCAGCTGCACACATCTCTGCTGGGGAGGAGAGCGCTAGGGAAGCTACGTGTGTGAGGCAGCTGCTGGGCGCCCAGGGAGTCAGTCTCCCGGTGTGCGGGGCTGCAGACCACAGCCAGGGGCCCTGGGAGCCTGGTGCACTCCGTGCGGCGCTGAGCCTGGGCGGCCAAGCAACCGCTGGAGGAGCCCTGCACTGGCCCTTCCCTTCCCTCGCACAGAGCTCTTCCTGCTGGAGCCCTTGGCAGTGTGCAAGCCACCGGCCCCTAAGCCCTCCCCAAGGACGCCTGGGGCCTAGGTGCAAAGGCAAGGCAGGAGCGGAGCTGAGGCCAGGAAGGCGCCAGTGGCGTCTCCCAGCCTTGCGCAGCCTGCTCCACCTGGGCAGGTAGCCTAGCAGCGAGGCAAGTCTGGGCAAGGCTCGCCAAGGGCAGAGCAGCCTTGCGCCAGCAACTCTGCCAGAACGGGCCTCTGAGCAGAGCTGGAGCTCTGCCGTCCTGGGGGCGCACTCGGCTCCAGCCAAGTAGGGCTTGAGCCAAACGAGGCTGGGCTGCCTCTTCTTCCCTCGAGGAGGCTCGCCTCCCCGCCAGCTGTTCACTCGGCTTCCAGGTGGGGGCGCTCTGCGCCTCCTGCAGGTCTTGGCTCAGGGGCTGCTTGCCCTGAGCTGGGGCTGTGGGCGGGAGCCCAGGCACGCAGGGGCAGGCCCCAACCAGCTGCACACGTCTCTGCTGGGGAGGAGAGCGCTAGGGAAGATAAGTGTGTGAGGCAGCTGCTGGGCGCCCAGGGAGTCAGCCTCCGGGTGTGCGGGGCTGCAGACCCCAGCCAGGGGCCCTGGGAGCCTGGGGCACTCCGTGCGGCGCTGAGCCTGGGCGGCCAAGCAACCGCTGGAGGAGCCCTGCACTGGCCCTTCCCTTCCCTCGCACAGAGCTCTTCCTGCTGGAGCCCTTGGCAGTGTGCAAGCCACCGGCCCCTAAGCCCTCCCCAAGGACGCCTGGGGCCTAGGTGCAAAGGCAAGGCAGGAGCGGAGCTGAGGCCAGGAAGGCGCCAGTGGCGTCTCCCAGCCTCGCGCAGCCTGCTCCTTCCTGGGCAGGAAGCCTAGCAGCGAGGCAAGTCTGGGCAAGGCTCGCCCAGGGCAGAGCAGCCTCGCGCCAGCAACTCTGCCAGAACGGGCCTCTGAGCAGAGCTGGAGCTCTGCCGTCCTGGAGGCGCACTCGGCTCCAGCCAAGTAGGGCTTGAGCCAAACGAGGCTGGGCTGCCTCTTCTTCCCTCGAGGAGGCTCGCCTCCCCGCCAGCTGTTCACTCGGCTTCCAGGTGGGGGCGCTCTGCGCCTCCTGCAGGTCTTGGCTCAGGGGCTGCTTGCCCTGAGCTGGGGCTGTGGGCGGGAGCCCAGGCACGCAGGGGCAGGCCCCAACCAGCTGCACACGTCTCTGCTGCGGAGGAGAGCGCTAGGGAAACTACGTGTGTGAGGCAGCTGCTGGGCGCCCAGGGACTCAGCCTCCGGGTGTGCGGGGCTGCAGACCCCAGCGAGGGGCCCTGGGAGCCTGGTGCACTCCGTGCGGCGCTGAGCCTGGGCGGCCAAGCAACCGCTGGAGGAGCCCTGCACTGGCCAATCCTTTCCCTCGCACAGAGCTCTTCCTGCTGGAGCCCTTGGCAGTGTGCAAGCCACCGGCCCCTAAGCCCTCCCCAAGGACGCCTGGGGCATAGGTGCAAAGGCAAGGCAGGAGCGGAGCTGAGGCCAGGAAGGCGCCAGTGGCGTCTCCCAGCCTCGCGCAGCCTGCTCCTTCCTGGGCAGGAAGCCTAGCAGCGAGGCAAGTCTGGGCAAGGATCGCCCAGGGCAGAGCAGCCTCGCGCCAGCAACTCTGCCAGAACGGGCCTCTGAGCAGAGCTGGAGCTCTGCCGTCCTGGAGGCGCACTCGGCTCCAGCCAAGTAGGGCTTGAGCCAAACGAGGCTGGGCTGCCTCTTCTTCCCTCGAGGAGGCTCGCCTCCCCGCCAGCTGTTCACTCGGCTTCCAGGTGGGGGCGCTGTGCGCCTCCTGCAGGTCTTGGCTCAGGGGCTGCTTGCGCTGAGCTGGGGCTGTGGGTGGGAGCCCAGGCACGCAGGGGCAGGCCCCAACCAGCTGCACACATCTCTGCTGGGGAGGAGAGCGCTAGGGAAGCTACGTGTGTGAGGCAGCTGCTGGCCGCCCAGGGAGTCAGTCTCTGGGTCTGCGGGGCTGCAGACCCCAGCCAGGGGCCCTGGGAGCCTGGTGCACTCCGTGCGGCGCTGAGCCTGGGCGGCCAAGCAACCGCTGGAGGAGCCCTGCACTGGCCCTTCCCTTCCCTCGCACAGAGCTCTTCCTGCTGGAGCCCTTGGCAGTGTGCAAGCCACCGGCCCCTAAGCCCTCCCCAAGGACGCCTGGGGCCTAGGTGCAAAGGCAAGGCAGGAGCGGAGCTGAGGCCAGGAAGGCGCCAGTGGCGTCTCCCAGCCTTGCGCAGCCTGCTCCACCTGGGCAGGTAGCCTAGCAGCGAGGCAAGTCTGGGCAAGGCTCGCCAAGGGCAGAGCAGCCTCGCGCCAGCAACTCTGCCAGAACGGGCCTCTGAGCAGAGCTGGAGCTCTGCCGTCCTGGGGGCGCACTCGGCTCCAGCCAAGTAGGGCTTGAGCCAAACGAGGCTGGGCTGCCTCTTCTTCCCTCGAGGAGGCTCCCCTCCCCGCCAGCTGTTCACTCGGCTTCCAGGTGGGGGCGCTCTGCGCCTCCTGCAGGTCTTGGCTCAGGGGCTGCTTGCCCTGAGCTGGGGCTGTGGGCGGGAGCCCAGTCACGCAGGGGCAGGCCCCAACCAGCTGCACACATCTCTGCTGGGGAGGATAGCGCTAGGGAAGCTACGTGTGTTAGGCAGCTGCTGGGCGCCCAGGGAGTCAGCCTCCGGGTGTGCGGGGCTGCAGACCCCAGCCAGGGTCCCTGGGAGACTGGTGCACTCCGTGCGGCGCTGAGTTTGGGCGGCCAAGCAACCGCTGGAGGAGCCCTGCTCTGGCCCTTCCCTTCCCTCGCACAGAGCTCTTCCTGCTGGAGCCCTTGGCAGTGTGCAAGCCACCCGCCCCTAAGCGCTCCCCAAGGACGCCTGGGGCCTAGGGGCAAAGGCAAGGCAGGAGCGGAGCTGAGGCCAGGAAGGCGCCAGTGGCGTCTCCCAGCCTCACGCAGCCTGCTCCTTTCTGGGCAGGAAGCCTAGCAGCGAGGCAAATCTGGGCAAGGCTCGCCCATGGCAGAACAGCCTCGCGCCTGCAACTCTGCCAGATCGGGCCTCTGAGCAGAGCTGGAGCTCTGCCGTCCTGGAGGGGCACTCGGCTCCAGCCAAGTAGGGCTTGAGCCAAACGAGGCTGGCTGCCTCTTCTTCCCTCGAGGAGGCTCGCCTCCCCGCCAGCTCTTCACTCGGCTTCCAGTTGGGGGCGCTCTGCGCCTCCTGCAGGTCTTGGCTCAGGGGCTGCTTGCTCTGAGCTGGGGCTGTGGGCGGGAGCCCAGGCACGCAGGGGCAGGCCCCAACCAGCTGCACACGTCTCTGCTGGGGAGGAGAGCTCTAGGGAAGCTACGTGTGTGAGGCAGCTGCTGGGCGCCCAGGGAGTCAGCCTCCGGGTGTGCGGGGCTGCAGACCCCAGCCAGGGGCCCTGGGAGCCTGGTGCACTCCGTGCGGCGCTGAGTCTGGGCGGCCAAGCAACCGCTGGAGGAGCCCTGCACTGGCCCTTCCCTTCCCTCGCACAGAGCTCTTCCTGCTGGAGCCCTTGGCATTGTGCAAGCCACCGGCCCCTAAGCCCTCCCCAAGGACGCCTGGGGCTAGGTGCAAAGGCAAGGCAGGAGCGGAGCTGAGGCCAGGAAGGCGCCAGTGGCGTCTCCCAGCCTCGCGCAGCCTGCTCCCTCCTGGGCAGGAAGCCTAGCAGCGAGGCAAGTCTGGGCAAGGCTCGCCCAGGGCAGAGCAGCCTCGCGCCAGCAACTCTGCCAGAACGGGCCTCTGAGCAGAGCTGGAGCTCTGCCGTCCTGGAGGCGCACTCGGCTCCAGCCAAGTAGGGCTTGAGCCAAACGAGGCTGGGCTGCCTCTTCTTCCCTCGAGGAGGCTCGCCTCCCCGCCAGCTGTTCACTCGGCTTCCAGGTGGGGGCGCTCTGCGCCTCGTGCCGGTCTTGGCTCAGGGGCTGCTTGCCCTGAGCTGGGGCTGTGGGCGGGAGCCCAGGCACGCAGGGGCAGGCCCCAACCAGCTGCACACGTCTCTGCTGGGGAGGAGAGCGCTAGGGAAGCTACGTGTGTGAGGAAGCTGCTGGGCGCCCAGGGAGTCAGCCTCCGGGTGTGGGGGGCTGCAGACCCCAGCCAGGGGCCCTGGGAGCCTGGTGCACTCCGTGCGGCGCTGAGCCTTGGCGGCCAAGCAACCACTGGAGGAGCCCTGCACTGGCCCTTCCCTTCCCTCGCACAGAGCTCTTCCTGCTGGATCCCTTGGCAGTGTGCAAGCCACCGGCCCCTAAGCCCTCCCCAAGGAAGCCTGGGGCCTAGGTGCAAAGGCAAGTCAGGAGCAGAGCTGAGGCCAGGAAGGCGCCAGTGGCATCTCCCAGCCTCACGCAGCCTGCTCCTTTCTGGGCAGGAAGCCTAGCAGCGAGGCAAATCTGGGCAAGGCTCGCCCAGGGCAGAGCAGCCTCGCGACTGCAACTCTGCCAGATCGGGCCTCTGAGCAGAGCTGGAGCTGTGCCGTCCTGGAGGCGCACTCGGCTCCAGCCAAGTAGGGCTTGAGCCAAACGAGGCTGGGCTGCCTCTTCTTCCCTCGAGGAGGCTCGCCTCCCCGCCAGCTGTTCACTCGGCTTCCAGGTGGGAGCGCTCTGCGCCTCCTGCAGGTCTTGGCTCAGGGGCTGCTTGCCCTGAGCTGGGGCTGTGGGCGGGATCCCAGGCACGCAGGGGCAGGCCCCAACCAGCTGCACACGTCTCTGCTGGGGAGGAGAGCGCTAGGGAAGCTACGTGTGTGAGGCACCTGCTGGGCGCCCAGGGAGTCAGCCTCCGGGTGTGCGGGGCTGCAGACCCCAGCCAGGGGCCCTGGGAGCCTGGTGCACTCCGTGCGGCGCTGAGTCTGGGCGGCCAAGCAACCGCTGGAGGAGCCCTGCACTAGCCCTTCCCTTCCCTCGCACAGAGCTCTTCCTGCTGGAGCCCTTCGCAATGTGCAAGCCACCGGCCCCTAAGCCCTCCCCAAGGACGCCTGGGGCCTAGGTGCAAAGGCAAGGCAGGAGCGGAGCTGAGGCCAGGAAGGCGCCAGTGGCGTCTCCCAGCCTCGCGCAGCCTCCTCCTTCCTGGGCAGGAAGCCTAGCAGCGAGGCAAGTCTGGGCAAGGCTCGCCCAGGGCAGAGCAGCCTCGCGCCAGCAACTCTGCCAGATCGGGCCTCTGAGCAGAGCTGGAGCTCTGGCGTCCTGGAGGCGCACTCGGCTCCAGCCAAGTAGGGCTTGAGCCAAACGAGGCTGGGCTGCCTCTTCTTCCCTCGAGGAGGCTCGCCTCCCCGCCAGCTGTTCACTCGGCTTCCAGGTGGGGGCGCTCTACGCCTCCTGCAGGTCTTGGCTCAGGGGCTGCTTGCCCTGAGCTGGGGCTGTGGGCGGGAGCCCAGGCACGCAGGGGCAGGCCCCAACCAGCTGCACACGTCTCTGCTGGGGAGGAGAGCGCTAGGGAAGCTACGTGTGTGAGGCAGCTGCTGGGCGCCCAGGGAGTCAGCCTCCGGGTGTGCGGGGCTGCAGACCCCAGCCAGGGGCCCTGGGAGCCTGGTGCACTCCGTGCGGCGCTGAGCCTGGGCGGCCAAGCAACCGCTGGAGGAGCCCTGCACTGGCCCTTCCCTTCCCTCGCACAGAGCTCTTCCTGCTGGAGCCCTTGGCAGTGTGCAAGCCACCGGCCCCTAAGCCCTCCCCAAGGACGCCTGGGGCCTAGGTGCAAAGGCAAGGCAGGAGCGGAGCTGAGGCCAGGAAGGCGCCAGTGGCGTCTCCCAGCCTCGCGCAGCCTGCTCCTTAGTGGGCAGGAAGCCTAGCAGCGAGGCAAGTCTGGGCAAGGCTCGCCCAGGGCAGAGCAGCCTCGCGCCAGCAACTCTGCCAGAACGGGCCTCTGAGCAGAGCTGGAGCTCTGCCGTCCTGGAGGCGCACTCGGCTCCAGCCAAGTATGGCTTGAGCCAAACGAGGCTGGGCTGCCTCTTCTTCCCTCGAGGAGGCTCGCCTCCCCCCAGCTGTTCACTCGGCTTCCAGGTGGGGTCGCTCTGCGCCTCCTGCAGGTCTTGGCTCAGGGGCTGCTTGCCCTGAGCTGGGGCTGTGGGCGGGAGCCCAGGCACGCTCGGGCAGGCCCCAACCAGCTGCACACGTCTCTGCTGGGGAGGAGAGCGATAGGGAAGCTACGTGTGTGAGGCAGCTGCTGGGCGCCCAGGGAGTCAGCCTCTGGGTGTGCGGGGCTGCAGACCCCAGCCAGGGGCCCTGGGAGCCTGGTGCACTCCGTGCGGCGCTGAGTCTGGGCGGCCAAGCAACCGCTGGAGGAGCCATGCACTAGCCCTTCCCTTCCTTCGCACAGAGCTCTTCCTGCTGGAGCCCTTGGCACTGTGCAAACCACCGGCCCCTAAGCCCTCCCCATGGACGCCTGGGGCCTAGGTGCAAAGGCAAGGCAGGGGCGAAGCTGAGGTCAGGAAAGCGCCAGTGGCGTCTCCCAGCCTCACGTAGCCTGCTCCTTCCTGGGCAGGAAGCCTAGCAGCGAGGCAAGTCTGTGCAAGGCTCGCCCAGGGCAGAGCAGCCTCGCGCCTGCAACTCTGCCAGATCGGGCCTCTGAGCAGAGCTGGAGCTCTGCCGTCCTGGAGGCGCACTCGGCTCCAGCCAAGTAGGGCTTGAGCCAAACGAGGCTGGGCTGCCTCTTCTTCCCTCGAGGAGGCTCGCCTCCCCGCCAGCTGTTCACTCGGCTTCCAGGTGGGGGCGCTCTGCGCCTCCTGCAGGTCTTGGCTCAGGGGCTGCTTGCCCTGAGCTGGGGCTGTGGGCGGGAGCCCAGGCACGCAGGGGCAGGCCCCAACCAGCTGCACACGTCTCTGCTGGGGAGGAGAGCGCTAGAGAAGCTACGTGTGTGAGGCAGCTGCTGGGCGCCCAGGGAGTCAGCCTCCGGGTGTGGGGGGCTGCAGACCCCAGCCAGGGGCCCTGGGAGCCTGGTGCACTCCGTGCGGCGCTGAGCCTGGGCGGCCAAGCAACCGCTGGAGGAGCCCTGCACTGGCCCTTCCCTTCCCTCGCACAGAGCTCTTCCTGCTGGAGCCCTTGGCAGTGTGCAAGCCACCGGCCCCTAAGCCCTCCCCAAGGACGCCTGGGGCCTAGGTGCAAAGGCAAGGCAGGAGCGGAGCTGAGGCCAAGAAGGCGACAGTGGCGTCTCCCAGCCTCACGCAGCCTGCTCCTTTCTGAGCAGGAAGCCTAGCAGCGAGGCAAGTCTGGGCAAGGCTCGCCCAGGGCAGAGCAGCCTCGCGCCAGCAACTCTGCCAGATCGGGCCTCTGAGCAGAGCTGGAGCTCTGGCGTCCTGGAGGCGCACTCGGCTCCAGCCAAGTAGGGCTTGAGCCAAACGAGGCTGGGCTGCCTCTTCTTCCCTCGAGGAGGCTCGCCTCCCCGCCAGCTGTTCACTCGGCTTCCAGGTGGGGGCGCTCTGCGCCTCCTGCAGGTCTTGGCTCAGGGGCTGCTTGCCCTGAGCTGGGG
Organism: Ovis canadensis; assembly: GCF_042477335.2. Classification (NCBI taxonomy): domain Eukaryota; kingdom Metazoa; phylum Chordata; class Mammalia; order Artiodactyla; family Bovidae; genus Ovis; species Ovis canadensis. Next base: position 366,044 of record NC_091262.1, on the reverse strand, counting down.
CTGTGGGCGGGAGCCCAGGCACGCAGGGGCAGGCCCCAACCAGCTGCACACGTCTCTGCTGGGGAGGAGAGCGCTAGGGAAGCTACGTGTGTGAGGCAGCTGCTGGGCGCCCAGGGAGTCAGCCTCCGGGTGTGCGGGGCTGCAGACCCCAGCCAGGGGCCCTGGGAGCCTGGTGCACTCCGTGCGGCGCTGAGCCTGGGCGGCCAAGCAACCGCTGGAGGAGCCCTGCACTGGCCCTTCCCTTCCCTCGCACAGAGCTCTTCCTGCTGGAGCCCTTGGCAGTGTGCAAGCCACCGGCCCCTAAGCCCTCCCCAAGGACGCCTGGGGCCTAGGTGCAAAGGCAAGGCAGGAGCGGAGCTGAGGCCAGGAAGGCGCCAGTGGCGTCTCCCAGCCTCGCGCAGCCTGCTCCTTAGTGGGCAGGAAGCCTAGCAGCGAGGCAAGTCTGGGCAAGGCTCGCCCAGGGCAGAGCAGCCTCGCGCCAGCAACTCTGCCAGAACGGGCCTCTGAGCAGAGCTGGAGCTCTGCCGTCCTGGAGGCGCACTCGGCTCCAGCCAAGTATGGCTTGAGCCAAACGAGGCTGGGCTGCCTCTTCTTCCCTCGAGGAGGCTCGCCTCCCCCCAGCTGTTCACTCGGCTTCCAGGTGGGGTCGCTCTGCGCCTCCTGCAGGTCTTGGCTCAGGGGCTGCTTGCCCTGAGCTGGGGCTGTGGGCGGGAGCCCAGGCACGCTCGGGCAGGCCCCAACCAGCTGCACACGTCTCTGCTGGGGAGGAGAGCGATAGGGAAGCTACGTGTGTGAGGCAGCTGCTGGGCGCCCAGGGAGTCAGCCTCTGGGTGTGCGGGGCTGCAGACCCCAGCCAGGGGCCCTGGGAGCCTGGTGCACTCCGTGCGGCGCTGAGTCTGGGCGGCCAAGCAACCGCTGGAGGAGCCATGCACTAGCCCTTCCCTTCCTTCGCACAGAGCTCTTCCTGCTGGAGCCCTTGGCACTGTGCAAACCACCGGCCCCTAAGCCCTCCCCATGGACGCCTGGGGCCTAGGTGCAAAGGCAAGGCAGGGGCGAAGCTGAGGTCAGGAAAGCGCCAGTGGCGTCTCCCAGCCTCACGTAGCCTGCTCCTTCCTGGGCAGGAAGCCTAGCAGCGAGGCAAGTCTGTGCAAGGCTCGCCCAGGGCAGAGCAGCCTCGCGCCTGCAACTCTGCCAGATCGGGCCTCTGAGCAGAGCTGGAGCTCTGCCGTCCTGGAGGCGCACTCGGCTCCAGCCAAGTAGGGCTTGAGCCAAACGAGGCTGGGCTGCCTCTTCTTCCCTCGAGGAGGCTCGCCTCCCCGCCAGCTGTTCACTCGGCTTCCAGGTGGGGGCGCTCTGCGCCTCCTGCAGGTCTTGGCTCAGGGGCTGCTTGCCCTGAGCTGGGGCTGTGGGCGGGAGCCCAGGCACGCAGGGGCAGGCCCCAACCAGCTGCACACGTCTCTGCTGGGGAGGAGAGCGCTAGAGAAGCTACGTGTGTGAGGCAGCTGCTGGGCGCCCAGGGAGTCAGCCTCCGGGTGTGGGGGGCTGCAGACCCCAGCCAGGGGCCCTGGGAGCCTGGTGCACTCCGTGCGGCGCTGAGCCTGGGCGGCCAAGCAACCGCTGGAGGAGCCCTGCACTGGCCCTTCCCTTCCCTCGCACAGAGCTCTTCCTGCTGGAGCCCTTGGCAGTGTGCAAGCCACCGGCCCCTAAGCCCTCCCCAAGGACGCCTGGGGCCTAGGTGCAAAGGCAAGGCAGGAGCGGAGCTGAGGCCAAGAAGGCGACAGTGGCGTCTCCCAGCCTCACGCAGCCTGCTCCTTTCTGAGCAGGAAGCCTAGCAGCGAGGCAAGTCTGGGCAAGGCTCGCCCAGGGCAGAGCAGCCTCGCGCCAGCAACTCTGCCAGATCGGGCCTCTGAGCAGAGCTGGAGCTCTGGCGTCCTGGAGGCGCACTCGGCTCCAGCCAAGTAGGGCTTGAGCCAAACGAGGCTGGGCTGCCTCTTCTTCCCTCGAGGAGGCTCGCCTCCCCGCCAGCTGTTCACTCGGCTTCCAGGTGGGGGCGCTCTGCGCCTCCTGCAGGTCTTGGCTCAGGGGCTGCTTGCCCTGAGCTGGGGCTGTGGGCGGGAGCCCAGGCACGCAGGGGCAGGCCCCAACCAGCTGCACACGTCTCTGCTGGGGAGGAGAGCGCTAGGGAAGCTACGTGTGTGAGGCAGCTGCTGGGCGCCCAGGGAGTCAGCCTCCGGGTGTGCGGGGCTGCAGACCCCAGCCAGGGGCCCTGGGAGCCTGGTGCACTCCGTGCGGCGCTGAGCCTGGGCGGCCAAGCAACCGCTGGAGGAGCCCTGCACTGGCCCTTCCCTTCCCTCGCACAGAGCTCTTCCTGCTGGAGCCCTTGGCAGTGTGCAAGCCACCGGCCCCTAAGCCCTCCCCAAGGACGCCTGGGGCCTAGGTGCAAAGGCAAGGCAGGAGCGGAGCTGAGGCCAGGAAGGCGCCAGTGGCGTCTCCCAGCCTCGCGCAGCCTGCTCCTTAGTGGGCAGGAAGCCTAGCAGCGAGGCAAGTCTGGGCAAGGCTCGCCCAGGGCAGAGCAGCCTCGCGCCAGCAACTCTGCCAGAACGGGCCTCTGAGCAGAGCTGGAGCTCTGCCGTCCTGGAGGCGCACTCGGCTCCAGCCAAGTAGGGCTTGAGCCAAACGAGGCTGGGCTGCCTCTTCTTCCCTCGAGGAGGCTCGCCTCCCCCCAGCTGTTCACTCGGCTTCCAGGTGGGGTCGCTCTGCGCCTCCTGCAGGTCTTGGCTCAGGGGCTGCTTGCCCTGAGCTGGGGCTGTGGGCGGGAGCCCAGGCACGCTCGGGCAGGCCCCAACCAGCTGCACACGTCTCTGCTGGGGAGGAGAGCGATAGGGAAGCTACGTGTGTGAGGCAGCTGCTGGGCGCCCAGGGAGTCAGCCTCTGGGTGTGCGGGGCTGCAGACCCCAGCCAGGGGCCCTGGGAGCCTGGTGCACTCCGTGCGGCGCTGAGTCTGGGCGGCCAAGCAACCGCTGGAGGAGCCATGCACTAGCCCTTCCCTTCCTTCGCACAGAGCTCTTCCTGCTGGAGCCCTTGGCACTGTGCAAACCACCGGCCCCTAAGCCCTCCCCATGGACGCCTGGGGCCTAGGTGCAAAGGCAAGGCAGGGGCGAAGCTGAGGTCAGGAAAGCGCCAGTGGCGTCTCCCAGCCTCACGTAGCCTGCTCCTTCCTGGGCAGGAAGCCTAGCAGCGAGGCAAGTCTGTGCAAGGCTCGCCCAGGGCAGAGCAGCCTCGCGCCTGCAACTCTGCCAGATCGGGCCTCTGAGCAGAGCTGGAGCTCTGCCGTCCTGGAGGCGCACTCGGCTCCAGCCAAGTAGGGCTTGAGCCAAACGAGGCTGGGCTGCCTCTTCTTCCCTCGAGGAGGCTCGCCTCCCCGCCAGCTGTTCACTCGGCTTCCAGGTGGGGGCGCTCTGCGCCTCCTGCAGGTCTTGGCTCAGGGGCTGCTTGCCCTGAGCTGGGGCTGTGGGCGGGAGCCCAGGCACGCAGGGGCAGGCCCCAACCAGCTGCACACGTCTCTGCTGGGGAGGAGAGCGCTAGAGAAGCTACGTGTGTGAGGCAGCTGCTGGGCGCCCAGGGAGTCAGCCTCCGGGTGTGGGGGGCTGCAGACCACAGCCAGGGGCCCTGGGAGCCTGGTGCACTCCGTGCGGCGCTGAGCCTGGGCGGCCAAGCAACCGCTGGAGGAGCCCTGCACTGGCCCTTCCCTTCCCTCGCACAGAGCTCTTCCTGCTGGAGCCCTTGGCAGTGTGCAAGCCACCGGCCCCTAAGCCCTCCCCAAGGACGCCTGGGGCCTAGGTGCAAAGGCAAGGCAGGAGCGGAGCTGAGGCCAAGAAGGCGACAGTGGCGTCTCCCAGCCTCACGCACCCTGCTCCTTTCTGAGCAGGAAGCCTAGCAGCGAGGCAAGTCTGGGCAAGGCTCGCCCAGGGCAGAGCAGCCTCGCGCCAGCAACTCTGCCAGATCGGGCCTCTGAGCAGAGCTGGAGCTCTGGCGTCCTGGAGGCGCACTCGGCTCCAGCCAAGTATGGCTTGAGCCAAACGAGGCTGGGCTGCCTCTTCTTCCCTCGAGGAGGCTCGCCTCCCCGCCAGCTGTTCACTCGGCTTCCAGGTGGGGGCGCTCTGCGCCTCCTGCAGGTCTTGGCTCAGGGGCTGCTTGCCCTGAGCTGGGGCTGTGGGCGGGAGCCCAGGCACGCAGGGGCAGGCCCCAACCAGCTGCACACGTCTCTGCTGGGGAGGAGAGCGCTAGGGAAGCTACGTGTGTGAGGCAGCTGCTGGGCGCCCAGGGAGTCAGCCTCCGGGTGTGCGGGGCTGCAGACCCCAGCCAGGGGCCCTGGGAGCCTGGTGCACTCCGTGCGGCGCTGAGCCTGGGCGGCCAAGCAACCGCTGGAGGAGCCCTGCACTGGCCCTTCCCTTCCCTCGCACAGAGCTCTTCCTGCTGGAGCCCTTGGCAGTGTGCAAGCCACCGGCCCCTAAGCCCTCCCCAAGGACGCCTGGGGCCTAGGTGCAAAGGCAAGGCAGGAGCGGAGCTGAGGCCAGGAAGGCGCCAGTGGCGTCTCCCAGCCTCGCGCAGCCTGCTCCTTAGTGGGCAGGAAGCCTAGCAGCGAGGCAAGTCTGGGCAAGGCTCGCCCAGGGCAGAGCAGCCTCGCGCCAGCAACTCTGCCAGAACGGGCCTCTGAGCAGAGCTGGAGCTCTGCCGTCCTGGAGGCGCACTCGGCTCCAGCCAAGTAGGGCTTGAGCCAAACGAGGCTGGGCTGCCTCTTCTTCCCTCGAGGAGGCTCGCCTCCCCCCAGCTGTTCACTCGGCTTCCAGGTGGGGTCGCTCTGCGCCTCCTGCAGGTCTTGGCTCAGGGGCTGCTTGCCCTGAGCTGGGGCTGTGGTCGGGAGCCCAGGCACGCTCGGGCAGGCCCCAACCAGCTGCACACGTCTCTGCTGGGGAGGAGAGCGATAGGGAAGCTACGTGTGTGAGGCAGCTGCTGGGCGCCCAGGGAGTCAGCCTCTGGGTGTGCGGGGCTGCAGACCCCAGCCAGGGGCCCTGGGAGCCTGGTGCACTCCGTGCGGCGCTGAGTCTGGGCGGCCAAGCAACCGCTGGAGGAGCCATGCACTAGCCCTTCCCTTCCTTCGCACAGAGCTCTTCCTGCTGGAGCCCTTGGCACTGTGCAAACCACCGGCCCCTAAGCCCTCCCCATGGACGCCTGGGGCCTAGGTGCAAAGGCAAGGCAGGGGCGAAGCTGAGGTCAGGAAAGCGCCAGTGGCGTCTCCCAGCCTCACGTAGCCTGCTCCTTCCTGGGCAGGAAGCCTAGCAGCGAGGCAAGTCTGTGCAAGGCTCGCCCAGGGCAGAGCAGCCTCGCGCCTGCAACTCTGCCAGATCGGGCCTCTGAGCAGAGCTGGAGCTCTGCCGTCCTGGAGGCGCACTCGGCTCCAGCCAAGTAGGGCTTGAGCCAAACGAGGCTGGGCTGCCTCTTCTTCCCTCGAGGAGGCTCGCCTCCCCGCCAGCTGTTCACTCGGCTTCCAGGTGGGGGCGCTCTGCGCCTCCTGCAGGTCTTGGCTCAGGGGCTGCTTGCCCTGAGCTGGGGCTGTGGGCGGGAGCCCAGGCACGCAGGGGCAGGCCCCAACCAGCTGCACACGTCTCTGCTGGGGAGGAGAGCGCTAGAGAAGCTACGTGTGTGAGGCAGCTGCTGGGCGCCCAGGGAGTCAGCCTCCGGGTGTGGGGGGCTGCAGACCCCAGCCAGGGGCCCTGGGAGCCTGGTGCACTCCGTGCGGCGCTGAGCCTGGGCGGCCAAGCAACCGCTGGAGGAGCCCTGCACTGGCCCTTCCCTTCCCTCGCACAGAGCTCTTCCTGCTGGAGCCCTTGGCAGTGTGCAAGCCACCGGCCCCTAAGCCCTCCCCAAGGACGCCTGGGGCCTAGGTGCAAAGGCAAGGCAGGAGCGGAGCTGAGGCCAAGAAGGCGACAGTGGCGTCTCCCAGCCTCACGCAGCCTGCTCCTTTCTGAGCAGGAAGCCTAGCAGCGAGGCAAGTCTGGGCAAGGCTCGCCCAGGGCAGAGCAGCCTCGCGCCAGCAACTCTGCCAGATCGGGCCTCTGAGCAGAGCTGGAGCTCTGCCGTCCTGGAGGCGCACTCGGCTCCAGCCAAGTAGGGCTTGAGCCAAACGAGGCTGGGCTGCCTCTTCTTCCCTCGAGGAGGCTCGCCTCCCCGCCAGCTGTTCACTCGGCTTCCAGGTGGGGGAGCTCTGCGCCTCCTGCAGGTCTTGGCTCAGGGGCTGCTTGCCCTGAGCTGGGGCTGTGGGCGGGATCCCAGGCACGCAGGGGCAGGCCCCAACCAGCTGCACACGTCTCTGCTGGGGAGGAGAGCGCTAGGGAAGCTACGTGTGTGAGGCAGCTGCTGGGCGCCCAGGGAGTCAGCCTCCGGGTGTGCGGGGCTGCAGACCCCAGCCAGGGGCCCTGGGAGCCTGGTGCACTCCGTGCGGCGCTGAGCCTGGGCGGCCAAGCAACCGCTGGAGGAGCCCTGCACTGGCCCTTCCCTTCCCTCGCACAGAGCTCTTCCTGCTGGAGCCCTTGGCAGTGTGCAAGCCACCGGCCCCTAAGCCCTCCCCATGGACGCCTGGGGCCTAGGTGCAAAGGCAAGGCAGGAGCGAAGCTGAGGTCAGGAAAGCGCCAGTGGCGTCTCCCAGCCTCGCGCAGCCTGCTCCTTCCTGGGCAGGAAGCCTAGCAGCGAGGCAAGTCTGCTCAAGGCTCGCCCAGGGCAGAGCAGCCTCGCGCCTGCAACTCTGCCAGATCGGGCCTCTGAGCAGAGCTGGAGCTCTGCCGTCCTGGAGGCGCACTCGGCTCCAGCCAAGTAGGGCTTGAGCCAAACGAGGCTGGGCTGCCTCTTCTTCCCTCGAGGAGGCTCGCCTCCCCGCCAGCTGTTCACTCGGCTTCCAGGTGGGGGCGCTCTGCGCCTCCTGCAGGTCTTGGCTCAGGGGCTGCTTGCCCTGAGCTGGGGCTGTGGGCGGGAGCCCAGGCACGCAGGGGCAGGCCCCAACCAGCTGCACACGTCTCTGCTGGGGAGGAGAGCGCTAGGGAAGCTACGTGTGTGAGGCAGCTGCTGGGCGCCCAGGGAGTCAGCCTCCGGGTATGCGGGGCTGCAGACCCCAGCCAGGGGCCCTGGCAGCCTGGTGCACTCCGTGCGGCGCTGAGCCTGGGCGCCCAAGCAACCGCTGGAGGAGCCCTGCACTGGCCCTTCCCTTCCCTCGCACAGAGCTCTTCCTGCTGGAGCCCTTGGCAGTGTGCAAGCCACCGGCCCCTAAGCCCTCCCCAAGGACGCCTGGGGCCTAGGTGCAAAGGCAAGGCAGGAGCGGAGCTGAGGTCAGGAAAGCGCCAGTGGCGTCTCCCAGCCTCGCGCAGCCTGCTCCTTCTTGGGCAGGAAGCCTAGCAGCGAGGCAAGTCTGGGCAAGGCTCGCCCAGGGCAGAGCAGCCTCGCGCCTGCAACTCTGCCAGATCGGGCCTCTGAGCAGAGCTGGAGCTCTGCCGTCCTGGAGGCGCACTCGGCTCCAGCCAAGTAGGGCTTGAGCCAAACGAGGCTGGGCTGCCTCTTCTTCCCTCGAGGAGGCTCGCCTCCCCGCCAGCTGTTCACTCGGCTTCCAGGTGGGGGCGCTCTGCGCCTCCTGCAGGTCTTGGCTCAGGGGCTGCTTGCCCTGAGCTGGGGCTGTGGGCGGGAGCCCAGGCACGCAGGGGCAGGCCCCAACCAGCTGCACACGTCTCTGCTGGGGAGGAGAGCGCTAGGGAAGCTACGTGTGTGAGGCAGCTGCTGGGCGCCCAGGGAGTCAGCCTCCGGGTATGCGGGGCTGCAGACCCCAGCCAGGGGCCCTGGCAGCCTGGTGCACTCCGTGCGGCGCTGAGCCTGGGCGCCCAAGCAACCGCTGGAGGAGCCCTGCACTGGCCCTTCCCTTCCCTCGCACAGAGCTCTTCCTGCTGGAGCCCTTGGCAGTGTGCAAGCCACCGGCCCCTAAGCCCTCCCCAAGGACGCCTGGGGCCTAGGTGCAAAGGCAAGGCAGGAGCGGAGCTGAGGTCAGGAAAGCGCCAGTGGCGTCTCCCAGCCTCGCGCAGCCTGCTCCTTCTTGGGCAGGAAGCCTAGCAGCGAGGCAAGTCTGGGCAAGGCTCGCCCAGGGCAGAGCAGCCTCGCGCCAGCAACAATGCCAGAACGGGCCTCTCAGCAGAGCTGGAGCTCTGCCGTCCTGGAGGCGCACTCGGCTCCAGCCAAGTAGGGCTTGAGCCAAACGAGGCTGGGCTGCCTCTTCTTCCCTCGAGGAGGCTCGCCTCCCCGCCAGCTGTTCACTCGGCTTCCAGGTGGGGGCGCTCTGCGCCTCCTGCAGGTCTTGGCTCAGGGGCTGCTTGCCCTGAGCTGGGGCTGTGGGCGGGAGCCCAGGCACGCAGGGGCAGGCCCCAACCAGCAGCACACGTCTCTGCTGGGGAGGAGAGCGCTAGGGAAGCTACGTGTGTGAGGCAGCTGCTGGGCGCCCAGGGAGTCAGCCTCCGGGTGTGCGGGGCTGCAGACCCCAGCCAGGGGCCCTGGGAGCCTGGTGCACTCCGTGCGGCGCTGAGCCTGGGCGGCCAAGCAACCGCTGGAGGAGCCCTGCACTGGCCCTTCCCTTCCCTCGCACAGAGCTCTTCCTGCTGGAGCCCTTGGCAGTGTGCAAGCCACCGGCCCCTAAGCCCTCCCCAAGGACGCCTGGGGCCTAGGTGCAAAGGCAAGGCAGGAGCGGAGCTGAGGCCAGGAAGGCGCCAGTGGCGTCTCCCAGCCTCGCGCAGCCTGCTCCTTCCTGGGCAGGAAGCCTAGCAGCGAGGCAAGTCTGAGCAAGGCTCGCCCAGGGCAGAGCAGCCTCGCGCCAGCAACTCTGCCAGAACGGGCCTCTGAGCAGAGCTGGAGCTCTGCCGTCCTGGAGGCGCACTCGGATCCAGCCAAGTAGGGCTTGAGCCAAACGAGGCTGGGCTGCCTCTTCTTCCCTCGAGGAGGCTCGCCTCCCCGCCAGCTGTTCACTCGGCTTCCAGGTGGGGGCGCTCTGCGCCTCCTGCAGGTCTTGGCTCAGGGGCTGCTTGCCCTGAGCTGGGGCTGTGGGCGGGAGCCCAGGCACGCAGGGGCAGGCCCCAACCAGCTGCACACGTCTCTGCTGGGGAGGAGAGCGCTAGGGAAGCTACGTGTGTGAGGCAGCTGCTGGGCGCCCAGGGAGTCAGCCTCCGGGTGTGCGGGGCTGCAGACCCCAGCCAGGGGCCCTGGGAGCCTGGGGCACTCCGTGCGGCGCTGAGCCTGGGCGGCCAAGCAACCGCTGGAGGAGCCCTGCACTGGCCCTTCCCTTCCCTCGCACAGAGCTCTTCCTGCTGGAGCCCTTGGCAGTGTGCAAGCCACCGGCCCCTAAGCCCTCCCCAAGGACGCCTGGGGCCTAGGTGCAAAGGCAAGGCAGGAGCGGAGCTGAGGCCAGGAAGGCGCCAGTGGCGTCTCCCAGCCTCGCGCAGCCTTCTCCTTCCTGGGCAGGAAGCCTAGCAGCGAGGCAAGTCTGGGCAAGGCTCGCCCAGGGCAGAGCAGCCTCGCGCCAGCAACTCTGCCAGATCGGGCCTCTGAGCAGAGCTGGAGCTCTGCCGTCCTGGAGGCGCACTCGGCTCCAGCCAAGTAGGGCTTGAGCCAAACGAGGCTGGGCTGCCTCTTCTTCCCTCGAGGAGGCTCGCCTCCCCGCAAGCTGTTCACTCGGCTTCCAGGTGGGGGCGCTCTGCGCCTCCTGCAGGTCTTGGCTCAGGGGCTGCTTGCCCTGAGCTGGGGCTGTGGGCGGGAGCCCAGGCACGCAGGGGCAGGCCGCAACCAGCTGCACACGTCTCTGCTAGGGAGGAGAGCGCTAGGGAAGCTACGTGTGTGAGGCAGCTGCTGGGCGCCCAGGGAGTCAGCCTCCGGGTGTGCGGGGCTGCAGACCCCAGCCAGGGGCCCTGGGAGCCTGGTGCACTCCGTGCGGCGCTGAGCCTGGGCGGCCAAGCAACCGCTGGAGGAGCCCTGCACTGGCCCTTCCCTTCCCTCGCACAGAGCTCTTCCTGCTGGAGCCCTTGGCAGTGTGCAAGCCACCGGCCCCTAAGCGCTCCCCATGGACGCCTGGGACCTAGGTGCAAAGGCAAGGCAGGAGCGGAGCTGAGGCCAGGAAGGCGCCAGTGGCGTCTCCCAGCCTCGCGCAGCCTGCTCCTTCCTGGGCAGGAAGCCTAGAAGCGAGGCAAGTCTGGGCAAGGCTCGCCCAGGACAGAGAAGCCTCGCGCCAGCAACTCTGCCAGAACGGGCCTCTGAGCAGAGCTGGAGCTCTGCCGTCCTGGAGGCGCACTCGGATCCAGCCAAGTAGGGCTTGAGCCAAACGAGGCTGGGCTGCCTCTTCTTCCCTCGAGGAGGCTCGCCTCCCCGCCAGCTGTTCACTCGGCTTCCAGGTGGGGGCGCTCTGCGCCTCCTGCAGGTCTTGGCTCAGGGGCTGCTTGCCCTGAGCTGGGGCTGTGGGCGGGAGCCCAGGCACGCAGGGGCAGGCCCCAACCAGCTGCACACGTCTCTGCTGGGGAGGAGAGCGCTAGGGAAGCTACGTGTGTGAGGCAGCTGCTGGGCGCCCAGGGAGTCAGCCTCCGGGTGTGCGGGGCTGCAGCCCCCAGCCAGGGGCCCTGGGAGCCTGGTGCACTCCGTGCGGCGCTGAGCCTGGGCGGCCAAGCAACCGCTGGAGGAGCCCTGCACTGGCCCTTCCCTTCCCTCGCACAGAGCTCTTCCTGCTGGAGCCCTTGGCAGTGTGCAAGCCACCGGCCCCTAAGCCCTCCCCAAGGACGCCTGGGGCCTAGGTGCAAATGCAAGGCAGGAGCGGAGCTGAGGCCAGGAAGGCGCCAGTGGCGTCTCCCAGCCTCGCGCAGCCTGCTCCTTCCTGGGCAGGAAGCCTAGCAGCGAGGCAAGTCTGGGCAAGGCTCGCCCAGGGCAGAGCAGCCTCGCGCCAGCAACTCTGCCAGATCGGGCCTCTGAGCAGAGCTGGAGCTCTGCCGTCCTGGAGGCGCACTCGGCTCCAGCCAATAGGGCTTGAGCCAAACGAGGCTGGGCTGCCTCTTCTTCCCTCGAGGAGGCTCGCCTCCCCGCCAGCTGTTCACTCGGCTTCCAGGTGGGGGCGCTCTGCGCCTCCTGCAGGTCTTGGCTCAGGGGCTGCTTGCCCTGAGCTGGGGCTGTGGGCGGGAGCCCAGGCACGCAGGGGCAGGCCCCAACCAGCTGCACACGTCTCTGCTGGGAAGGAGAGCGCTAGGGAAGCTACGTGTGTGAGGCAGCAGCTGGGCGCCCAGGGAGTCAGCCTCCGGGTGTGTGGGGCTGCAGACCCCAGCCAGGGGCCCTGGGAGCCTGGTGCACTCCGTGCGGCGCTGAGCCTGGCCGGCCAAGCAACCGCTGGAGGAGCCCTGCACTGGCCCTTCCCTTCCCTCGCACAGAGCTCTTCCTCCTGGAGCCCTTGGCAGTGTGCAAGCCATCGGCGCCTAAGCCCTCCCCAAGGACGCCTGGGGCCTAGGTGCAAAGGCAAGGCAGGAGAGGAGCTGAGGCCAGGAAGGTGCCAGTGGCGTCTCCCAGCCTCGCGCAGCCTTCTCCTTCCTGGGCAGGAAGCCTAGCAGCGAGGCAAGTCTGGGCAAGGCTCGCCCAGGGCAGAGCAGCCTCGCGCCAGCCACTCTGCCAGATCGGGCCTCTGAGCAGAGCTGGAGCTGTGCCGTCCTGGAGGCGCACTCGGCTCCAGCCAAGTAGGGCTTGAAACAAACGAGTCTGGGCTGCCTCTTCTTCCCTCGAGGAGGCTCGCCTCCCCGCCAGCTATTCACTCGGCTTCCAGGTGGGGGCGCTCTGCGCCTCCTGCAGGTCTTGGCTCAGGGGCTGCTTGCCCTGAGCTGGGGCTGTGGGCGGGAGCCCATGCACGCAGGGGCAGGCCCCAACCAGCTGCACACGTCTCTGCTGGGGAGGAGAGCGCTAGGGAAGCTACGTGTGTGAGGCAGCTGCTGGGCGCCCAGGGAGTCAGCCTCCGGGTGTGCGGGGCTGCAGCCCCCAGCCAGGGGCCCTGGGAGCCTGGTGCACTCCGTGCGGCGCTGAGCCTGGGCGGCCAAGCAACCGCTGGAGGAGCCCTGCACTGGCCCTTCCCTTCCCTCGCACAGAGCTCTTCCTGCTGGAGCCCTTGGCAGTGTGCAAGCCACCGGCCCCTAAGCCCTCCCCAAGGACGCCTGGGGCCTAGGTGCAAAGGCAAGGCAGGAGCGGAGCTGAGGCCAGGAAGGCGCCAGTGGCGTCTCCCAGCCTCGCGCAGCCTGCTCCTTCCTGGGCAGGAAGCCTAGCAGCGAGGCAAGTCTGGGCAAGGCTCGCCCAGGGCAGAGCAGCCTCGCGCCAGCAACTCTGCCAGAACGGGCCTCTGAGCAGAGCTGGAGCTCTGCCGTCCTGGAGGCGCACTCGGCTCCAGCCAAGTAGGGCTTGAGCCAAACGAGGCTGGGCTGCCTCTTCTTCCCTCGAGGAGGCTCGCCTCCCCGCCAGCTGTTCACTCGGCTTCCAGGTGGGGGCGCTCTGCGCCTCCTGCAGGTCTTGGCTCAGGGGCTGCTTGCCCTGAGCTGGGGCTGTGCGCGGGAGCCCAGGCACGCAGGGGCAGGCCCCAACCAGCTGCACACGTCTCTGCTGGGGAAGAGAGGGCTAGGGAAGCTACGTGTGTGAGGCAGCTGCTGGGCGCCCAGGGAGTCAGCCTCCGGGTGTGCGGGGCTGCAGACCCCAGCCAGGGGCCCTGGGAGCCTGGTGCACTCCGTGCGGCGCTGAGCCTGGGCGGCCAAGCAACCGCTGGAGGAGCCCTGCACTGGCCCTTCCCTTCCCTCGCACAGAGCTCTTCCTGCTGGAGCCCTTGGCAGTGTGCAAGCCACCGGCCCCTAAGCCCTCCCCAAGGACGCCTGGGGCCTAGGTGCAAAGGCAAGGCAGGAGCGGAGCTGAGGCCAGGAAGGCGCCAGTGGCGTCTCTCAGCCTCGCGCAGCCTGCTCCTTAGTGGGCAGGAAGCCTAGCAGCGAGGCAAGTCTGGGCAAGGCTCGCCCAGGGCAGAGCAGCCTCGCGCCAGCAACTCTGCCAGAACGGGCCTCTGAGCAGAGCTGGAGCTCTGCCGTCCTGGAGGCGCACTCGGATCCAGCCAAGTAGGGCTTGAGCCAAACGAGGCTGGGCTGCCTCTTCTTCCCTCGAGGAGGCTCGCCTCCCCGCCAGCTGTTCACTCGGCTTCCAGGTGGGGGCGCTCTGCGCCTCCTGCAGGTCTTGGCTCAGGGGCTGCTTGCCCTGACCGGGGCTGTGGGCTGGAGCCCAGGCACGCAGGGGCAGGCCCCAACCAGCTGCACACGTCTCTGCTGGGGAGGAGAGCGCTAGGGAAGCTACGTGTGTGAGGCAGCTGCTGGGGGCCCAGGGAGTCAGCCTCCGGCTGTGCGGGGCTGCAGACCCCAGCCAGGGGCCCTGGGAGCCTGGTGCACTCCGTGCGGCGCTGAGCCTGGGCGGCCAAGCAACCGCTGGAGGAGCCCTGCACTGGCCCTTCCCTTCCCTCGCACAGAGCTCTTCCTGCTGGAGCCCTTGGCAGTGTGCAAGCCACCGGCCCCTAAGCCCTCCCCAAGGACGCCTGGGGCCTAGGTGCAAAGGCAAGGCAGGAGCGGAGCTGAGGCCAGGAAGGCGCCAGTGGCGTCTCCCAGCCTCGCGCAGCCTGCTCCTTCCTGGGCAGGAAGCCTAGCAGCGAGGCAAGTCTGGGCAAGGCTCACCCAGGGCAGAGCAGCCTCGCGCCAGCAACTCTGCCAGATCGGGCCTCTGAGCAGAGCTGGAGCTCTGCCGTCCTGGAGGCGCACTCGGCTCCAGCCACGTAGGGCTTGAGCCAAACGAGGCTGGGCTGCCTCTTCTTCCCTCGAGGAGGCTCGCCTCCCCGCCAGCTGTTCACTCGGCTTCCAGGTGGGGGCGCTCTGCGCCTCCTGCAGGTCTTGGCTCAGGGGCTGCTTGCCCTGAGCTGGGGCTGTGGGCGGGAGCCCAGGCACGCAGGGGCAGGCCCCAACCAGCTGCACACGTCTCTGCTGGGGAGGAGAGCGCTAGGGAAGCTACGTGTGTGAGGCAGCTGCTGGGCGCCCAGGGAGTCAGCCTCCGGGTGTGCGGGGCTGCAGACCCCAGCCAGGGGCCCTGGGAGCCTGGTGCACTCCGTGCGGCGCTGAGCCTGGGCGGCCAAGCAACCGCTGGAGGAGCCCTGCACTGGCCCTTCCCTTCCCTCGCACAGAGCTCTTCCTGCTGGAGCCCTTGGCAGTGTGCAAGCCACCGGCCCCTAAGCCCTCCCCAAGGACGCCTGGGGCCTAGGTGCAAAGGCAAGGCTGGAGCGGTGCTGAGGCCAGGAAGGCGCCAGTGGCATCTCCCAGCCTCGCGCAGCCTGCTCCTTCCTGGGCAGGAAGCCTAGCAGCGAGGCAAGTCTGGGCAAGGCTCGCCCAGGGCAGAGCAGCCTCGCGCCAGCAACTCTGCCAGATCGGGCCTCTGAGCAGAGCTGGAGCTCTGCCGTCCTGGAGGCGCACTCGGCTCCAGCCAAGTAGGGCTTGAGCCAAACGAGGCTGGGCTGCCTCTTCTTCCCTCGAGGAGGCTCGCCTCCCCGCCAGCTGTTCACTCGGCTTCCAGGTGGGGGCGCTCTGCGCCTCCTGCAGGCCTTGGCTCAGGGGCTGCTTGCCCTGAGCTGGGGCTGTGGGCGGGAGCCCAGGCACGCAGGGGCAGGCCCCAACCAGCTGCACACGTCTCTGCTGGGCAGGAGAGCGCTAGGGAAGCTACGTGTGTGAGGCAGCTGCTGGGTGCCCAGGAAGTCAGCCTCCGGGTGTGCGGGGCTGCAGACCCCAGCCAGGGGCCCTGGGAGCCTGGTGCACTCCGTGCGGCGCTGAGCCTGGGCGGCCAAGCAACCGCTGGAGGAGCCCTGCACTGGCCCTTCCCTTCCCTCGCACAGAGCTCTTCCTGCTGGAGCCCTTGGCAGTGTGCAAGCCACCGGCCCCTAAGCCCTCCCCAAGGACGCCTGGGGCCTAGGTGCAAAGGCAAGGCAGGACCGGAGCTGAGGCCAGGAAGGCGCAAGTGGCGTCTCCCAGCCTCACGCAGCCTGCTCCTTCCTGAGCAGGAAGCCTAGCAGCGAGGCAAGTCTGGGCAAGGCTCGCCCAGGGCAGAGCAGCCTCGCGCCAGCAACTCTGCCAGATCGGGCCTCTGAGCAGAGCTGGAGCTCTGCCGTCCTGGAGGCGCACTCGGCTCCAGCCAAGTAGGGCTTGAGCCAAACGAGGCTGGGCTGCCTCTTCTTCCTTCGAGGAGGCTCGCCTTCCCGCCAACTGTTCACTCGGCTTCCAGGTGGGAGAGCTCTGCGCCTCCTGCAGGTCTTGGCTCAGGGGCTGCTTGCCCTGAGCTGGGGCTGTGGGCGGGAGCCCAGGCACGCAGGGGCAGGCCCCAACCAGCTGCACACGTCTGTGCTGGGGAGGAGAGCGCTAGGGAAGCTACGTGTGTGAGGCAGCTGCTGGGCGCCCAGGGAGTCAGTCTCCGGGTGTGCGGGGCTGCAGACCCCAGCCAGGGGCCCTGGAAGCCTGGTGCACTCCGTGTGGCGCTGAGCCTGGGCGGCCAAGCAACCGCTGGAGGAGCCCTGCACTGGCCCTTCCCTTCCCTCGCACAGAGCTCTTCCTGCTGGAGCCCTTGGCAGTGTGCAAGCCACCGGCCCCTAAGCCATCCCCAAGGACGCCTGGGGCCTAGGTGCAAAGGCAAGGCAGGAGCGGGGCTGAGGCCAGGAAGGCGCCAGTGGCGTCTCCCAGCCTCGCGCAGCCTGCTCCTTCCTGGGCAGGAAGCCTAGCAGCGAGGCAAGTCTGGGCAAGGCTCGCCCAGGGCAGAGCAGCCTCGCGCCAGCAACTCTGCCAGATCGGGTCTCTGAGCAGAGCTGGAGCTCTGCCGTCCTGGAGGCGCACTCGGCTCCAGCCAAGTAGGGCTTGAGCCAAACGAGGCTGGGCTGCCTCTTCTTCCCTCGAGGAGGCTCGCCTCCCCGCCAGCTGTTCACTCGGCTTCCAGGTGGGGGCGCTCTGCGCCTCCTGCAGGTCTTGGCTCAGGGGCTGCTTGCCCTGAGCTGGGGCTGTGGGCGGGAGCCCAGGCACGCAGGGGCAGGCCCCAACCAGCTGCACACGTCTCTGCTGGGGAGGAGAGCGCTAGGGAAGCTACGTGTGTGAGGCAGCTGCTGGGCGCCCAGGGAGTCAGCCTCCGGGTGTGCGGGGCTGCAGACCCCAGCCAGGGGCCCTGGGAGCCTGGTGCACTCCGTGCGGCGCTGAGCCTGGGCGGCCAAGCAACCGCTGGAGGAGCCCTGCACTGGCCCTTCCCTTCCCTCGCACAGAGCTCTTCCTGCTGGAGCCCTTGGCAGTGTGCAAGCCACCGGCCCCTAAGCCCTCCCCAAGGACGCCTGGGGCCTAGGTGCAAAGGCAAGGCAGGAGCGGAGCTGAGGCCAGGAAGGCGCCAGTGGCGTCTCCCAGCCTCGCGCAGCCTGCTCCTTCCTGGGCAGGAAGCCTAGCAGCGAGGCAAGTCTGGGCAAGGCTCGCCCAGGGCAGAGCAGCCTCGCGCCAGCAACTCTGCCAGATCGGGCCTCTGAGCAGAGCTGGAGCTCTGCCGTCCTGGAGGCGCACTCGGCTCCAGCCAAGTAGGGCTTGAGCCAAACGAGGCTGGGCTGCCTCTTCTTCCCTCGAGGAGGCTCGCCTCCCCGCCAGCTGTTCACTCGGCTTCCAAGTGGGGGCGCTCTGCGCCTCCTGCAGGTCTTGGCTCAGGGGCTGCTTGCCCTGAGCTGGGGCTGTGGGCGGGAGCCCAGGCACGCAGGGGCAGGCCCCAACCAGCTGCACACGTCTCTGCTGGGGAGGAGAGCGCTAGGGAAGCTACGTGTGTGAGGCAGCTGCTGGGCGCCCAGGGAGTCAGCCTCCGGGTGTGCGGGGCTGCAGACCCCAGCCAGGGGCCCTGGGAGCCTGGTGCACTCCGTGCGGCGCTGAGCCTGGGCGGCCAAGCAACCGCTGGAGGAGCCCTGCACTGGCCCTTCCCTTCCCTCGCACAGAGCTCTTCCTGCTGGAGCCCTTGGCAGTGTGCAAGCCACCGGCCCCTAAGCCGTCCCCAAGGACGCCTGGGGCCTAGGTGCAAAGGCAAGGCAGGAGCGGAGCTGAGGCCAGGAAGGCGCCAGTGGCGTCTCCCAGCCTCGCGCAGCCTGCTCCTTCCTGGGCAGGAAGCCTAGCAGCGAGGCAAGTCTGGGCAAGGCTCACCCAGGGCAGAGCAGCCTCGCGCCAGCAACTCTGCCAGATCGGGCCTCTGAGCAGAGCTGGAGCTCTGCCGTCCTGGAGGCGCACTCGGCTCCAGCCAAGTAGGGCTTGAGCCAAACGAGGCTGGGCTGCCTCTTCTTCCCTCGAGGAGGCTCGCCTTCCCGCCTGCTGTTCACTCGACTTCCAGGTGGGGGATCTCTGCGCCTCCTGCAGGTCTTAGCTCAGGGGCTGCTTGCCCTGAGCTGGGGCTGTGGGCGGGAGCCCAGGCACGCAGGGGCAGGCCCCAACCAGCTGCACACGTCTGTGCTGGGGAGGAGAGCGCTAGGGAAGCTACGTGTGTGAGGCAGCTGCTGGGCGCCCAGGGAGTCAGCCTCCGGGTGTGCGGGGCTGCAGACCCCAGCCAGGGGCCCTGGAAGCCTGGTGCACTCCTTGCGGCGCTGAGCCTGGGCGGCCAAGCAACCGCTGGAGGAGCCCTGCACTGGCCCTTCCCTTCCCTCGCACAGAGCTCTTCCTGCTGGAGCCCTTGGCAGTGTGCAAGCCACCGGCCCCTTAGCCCTCCCCAAGGACGCCTGGCTCCTAGGTGCAAAGGCAAGGCAGGAGCGGAGCTGAGGCCAGGAAGGCGCCAGTGGCGTCTCCCAGCCTCGCGCAGCCTGCTCCTTCCTGGGCAGGAAGCCTAGCAGCGAGGCAAGTCTGGGCAAGGCTCGCCCAGGGCAGAGCAGCCTCGCGCCAGCAACTCTGCCAGACCGGGCCTCTCAGCAGAGCTGGAGCTCTGCCGTCCTGGAGGCGCACTCGGCTCCAGCCAAGTAGGGCTTGAGCCAAACGAGGCTGGGCTGCCTGTTCTTCCCTCGAGGAGGCTCGCCTCCCCGCCAGTTGTTCACTCGGCTTCCAGGTGGGGGCGCTCAGCGCCTCCTGCACGTCTTGGCTCAGGGGCTGCTTGCCCTGAGCTGGGGCTGTGGGCGGTAGCCCAGGCACGCAGGGGCAGGCCCCAACCAGCTGCACACGTCTCTGCTGGGGAGGAGAGTGCTAGGGAAGCTACGTGTGTGAGGCAGCTGCTGGGGGCCCAGGGAGTCAGCCTCCGGCTGTGCGGGGCTGCAGACCCCAGCCAGGGGCCCTGGGAGCCTGGTGCACTCCGTGTGGCGCTGAGCCTGGGCGGCCAAGCAACCGCTGGAGGAGCCCTGCACTGGCCCTTCCCTTCCCTCGCACAGAGCTCTTCCTGCTGGAGCCCTTGGCAGTGTGCAAGCCACCGGCCCCTAAGCCCTCCCCAAGGACGCCTGGGGCCTAGGTGCAAAGGCAAGGCAGGAGCGGGGCTGAGGCCAGGAAGGCGCCAGTGGCGTCTCCCAGCCTCGCGCAGCCTGCTCCTTCCTGGGCAGGAAGCCTAGCAGCGAGGCAAGTCTGGGCAAGGCTCGCCCAGGGCAGAGCAGCCTCGCGCCAGCAACTCTGCCAGATCGGGTCTCTGAGCAGAGCTGGAGCTCTGCCGTCCTGGAGGCGCACTCGGCTCCAGCCAAGTAGGGCTTGAGCCAAACGAGGCTGGGCTGCCTCTTCTTCCCTCGAGGAGGCTCGCCTCCCCGCCAGCTGTTCACTCGGCTTCCAGGTGGGGGCGCTCTGCGCCTCCTGCAGGTCTTGGCTCAGGGGCTGCTTGCCCTGAGCTGGGGCTGTGGGCGGGAGCCCAGGCACGCAGGGGCAGGCCCCAACCAGCTGCACACGTCTCTGCTGGGGAGGAGAGCGCTAGGGAAGCTACGTGTGTGAGGCAGCTGCTGGGCGCCCAGGGAGTCAGCCTCCGGGTGTGCGGGGCTGCAGACCCCAGCCAGGGGCCCTGGGAGCCTGGTGCACTCCGTGCGGCGCTGAGCCTGGGCGGCCAAGCAACCGCTGGAGGAGCCCTGCACTGGCCCTTCCCTTCCCTCGCACAGAGCTCTTCCTGCTGGAGCCCTTGGCAGTGTGCAAGCCACCGGCCCCTAAGCCCTCCCCAAGGACGCCTGGGGCCTAGGTGCAAAGGCAAGGCAGGAGCGGAGCTGAGGCCAGGAAGGCGCCAGTGGCGTCTCCCAGCCTCGCGCAGCCTGCTCCTTCCTGGGCAGGAAGCCTAGCAGCGAGGCAAGTCTGGGCAAGGCTCGCCCAGGGCAGAGCAGCCTCGCGCCAGCAACTCTGCCAGATCGGGCCTCTGAGCAGAGCTGGAGCTCTGCCGTCCTGGAGGCGCACTCGGCTCCAGCCAAGTAGGGCTTGAGCCAAACGAGGCTGGGCTGCCTCTTCTTCCCTCGAGGAGGCTCGCCTCCCCGCCAGCTGTTCACTCGGCTTCCAAGTGGGGGCGCTCTGCGCCTCCTGCAGGTCTTGGCTCAGGGGCTGCTTGCCCTGAGCTGGGGCTGTGGGCGGGAGCCCAGGCACGCAGGGGCAGGCCCCAACCAGCTGCACACGTCTCTGCTGGGGAGGAGAGCGCTAGGGAAGCTACGTGTGTGAGGCAGCTGCTGGGCGCCCAGGGAGTCAGCCTCCGGGTGTGCGGGGCTGCAGACCCCAGCCAGGGGCCCTGGGAGCCTGGTGCACTCCGTGCGGCGCTGAGCCTGGGCGGCCAAGCAACCGCTGGAGGAGCCCTGCACTGGCCCTTCCCTTCCCTCGCACAGAGCTCTTCCTGCTGGAGCCCTTGGCAGTGTGCAAGCCACCGGCCCCTAAGCCGTCCCCAAGGACGCCTGGGGCCTAGGTGCAAAGGCAAGGCAGGAGCGGAGCTGAGGCCAGGAAGGCGCCAGTGGCGTCTCCCAGCCTCGCGCAGCCTGCTCCTTCCTGGGCAGGAAGCCTAGCAGCGAGGCAAGTCTGGGCAAGGCTCACCCAGGGCAGAGCAGCCTCGCGCCAGCAACTCTGCCAGATCGGGCCTCTGAGCAGAGCTGGAGCTCTGCCGTCCTGGAGGCGCACTCGGCTCCAGCCAAGTAGGGCTTGAGCCAAACGAGGCTGGGCTGCCTCTTCTTCCCTCGAGGAGGCTCGCCTTCCCGCCTGCTGTTCACTCGACTTCCAGGTGGGGGATCTCTGCGCCTCCTGCAGGTCTTAGCTCAGGGGCTGCTTGCCCTGAGCTGGGGCTGTGGGCGGGAGCCCAGGCACGCAGGGGCAGGCCCCAACCAGCTGCACACGTCTGTGCTGGGGAGGAGAGCGCTAGGGAAGCTACGTGTGTGAGGCAGCTGCTGGGCGCCCAGGGAGTCAGCCTCCGGGTGTGCGGGGCTGCAGACCCCAGCCAGGGGCCCTGGAAGCCTGGTGCACTCCGTGCGGCGCTGAGCCTGGGCGGCCAAGCAACCGCTGGAGGAGCCCTGCACTGGCCCTTCCCTTCCCTCGCACAGAGCTCTTCCTGCTGGAGCCCTTGGCAGTGTGCAAGCCACCGGCCCCTTAGCCCTCCCCAAGGACGCCTGGCTCCTAGGTGCAAAGGCAAGGCAGGAGCGGAGCTGAGGCCAGGAAGGCGCCAGTGGCGTCTCCCAGCCTCGCGCAGCCTGCTCCTTCCTGGGCAGGAAGCATAGCAGCGAGGCAAGTCTGGGCAAGGCTCGCCCAGGGCAGAGCAGCCTCGCGCCAGCAACTCTGCCAGACCGGGCCTCTCAGCAGAGCTGGAGCTCTGCCGTCCTGGAGGCGCACTCGGCTCCAGCCAAGTAGGGCTTGAGCCAAACGAGGCTGGGCTGCCTCTTCTTCCCTCGAGGAGGCTCGCCTCCCAGCCAGTTGTTCACTCGGCTTCCAGGTGGGGGCGCTCTGCGCCTCCTGCAGGTCTTGGCTCAGGGGCTGCTTGCCCTGAGCTGGGGCTGTGGGCGGGAGCCCAGGCACGCAGGGGCAGGCCCCAACCAGCTGCACACGTCTCTGCTGGGGAGGAGAGGGCTAGGGAAGCTACGTGTGTGAGGCAGCTGCTGGGCGCCCAGGGAGTCAGCCTCCGGGTGTGCGGGGCTGCAGACCCCAGCCAGGGGCCCTGGGAGCCTGGGGCACTCCGTGCGGCGCTGAGCCTGGGCGGCCAAGCAACCGCTGGAGGAGCCCTGCACTGGCCCTTCCCTTCCCTCGCACAGAGCTCTTCCTGCTGGAGCCCTTGGCAGTGTGCAAGCCACCGGCCCCTAAGCCCTCCCCAAGGACGCCTGGGGCCTAGGTGCAAAGGCAAGGCAGGAGCGGAGCTGAGGCCAGGAAGGCGCCAGTGGCGTCTCCCAGCCTCGCGCAGCCTGCTCCTTCCTGGGCAGGAAGCCTAGCAGCGAGGCAAGTCTGGGCAAGGCTCGCCCAGGGCAGAGAAGCCTCGCGCCAGCAACTCTGCCAGAACGGGCCTCTGAGCAGAGCTGGAGCTCTGCCGTCCTGGAGGCGCACTCGGATCCAGCCAAGTAGGGCTTGAGCCAAACGAGGCTGGGCTGCCTCTTCTTCCCTCGAGGAGGCTCGCCTTCCCGCCAGCTATTCACTCGGCTTCCAGGTGGGGGCGCTCTGCGCCTCCTGCAGGTCTTGGCTCAGGGGCTGCTTGCCCTGAGCTGGGGCTGTGGGCGGGAGGCCAGGCAGGCAGGGGCAGGCCCCAACCAGCTGCACACGTCTCTGCTGGGGAGGAGAGCGCTAGGGAAGCTACGTGTGTGAGGCAGCTGCTGGGCGCCCAGGGAGTCAGCCTCCGGGTGTGCGGGGCTGCAGCCCCCAGCCAGGGGCCCTGGGAGCCTGGTGCACTCCGTGCGGCGCTGAGCCTGGGCGGCCAAGCAACCGCTGGAGGAGCCCTGCACTGGCCCTTCCCTTCCCTCGCACAGAGCTCTTCCTGCTGGAACTCTTGGCAGTGTGCAAGCCACCGGCCCCTAAGCCCTCCCCAAGGACGCCTGGGGCCTAGGTGCAAAGGCAAGGCAGGAGCGGAGCTGAGGCCAGGAAGGCGCCAGTGGCATCTCCCAGCCTCGCGCAGCCTGCTCCTTCCTGGGCAGGAAGCCTAGCAGCGAGGCAAGTCTGGGCAAGGCTCGCCCAGGGCAGAGCAGCCTCGCGCCAGCAACTCTGCCAGAACGGGCCTCTCAGCAGAGCTGGAGCTCTGCCGTCCTGGAGGCGCACTCGGCTCCAGCCAAGTAGGGCTTGAGCCAAACGAGGCTGGGCTGCCTCTTCTTCCCTCGAGGAGGCTCGCCTCCCCGCCAGCTGTTCACTCGGCTTCCAAGTGGGGGCGCTCTGCGCCTCCTGCAGGTCTTGGCTCAGGGGCTGCTTGCCCTGAGCTGGGGCTGTGGGCGGGAGGCCAGGCACGCAGGGGCAGGCCCCAACCAGCTGCACACGTCTCTGCTGGGGAGGAGAGCGCTAGGGAAGCTACGTGTGTGAGGCAGCTGCTGGGCGCCCAGGGAGTCAGCCTCCGGGTGTGCGGGGCTGCAGACCCCAGCCAGGGGCCCTGGGAGCCTGGTGCACTCCGTGCGGCGCTGAGCCTGGGCGGCCAAGCAACCGCTGGAGGAGCCCTGCACTGGCCCTTCCCTTCCCTCGCACAGAGCTCTTCCTGCTGGAGCCCTTGGCAGTGTGCAAGCCACCGGCCCCTAAGCCCTCCCCAAGGAAGCCTGGGGCCTAGGTGCAAAGGCAAGGCAGGAGCGGAGCTGAGGCCAGGAAGGCGCCAGTGGCGTCTCCCAGCCTCGCGCAGCCTGCTCCTTAGTGGGCAGGAAGCCTAGCAGCGAGGCAAGTCTGGGCAAGGCTCGCCCAGGGCAGAGCAGCCTCGCGCCAGCAACTCTGCCAGAACGGGCCTCTGAGCAGAGCTGGAGCTCTGCCGTCCTGGAGGCGCACTCGGCTCCAGCCAAGTAGGGCTTGAGCCAAACGAGGCTGGGCTGCCTCTTCTTCCCTCGAGGAGGCTCGCCTCCCCGCCAGCTGTTCACTCGGCTTCCAGGTGGGGGCGCTCTGCGCCTCCTGCAGGTCTTGGCTCAGGGGCTGCTTGCCCTGAGCTGGGGCTGTGGGCGGGAGCCCAGGCACGCAGGGGCAGGCCCCAACCAGCTGCACACGTCTCTGCTGGGGAGGAGAGCGCTAGGGAAGCTACGTGTGTGAGGCAGCTGCTGGGGGCCCAGGGAGTCAGCCTCCGGCTGTGCGGGGCTGCAGACCCCAGCCAGGGGCCCTGGGAGCCTGGTGCACTCCGTGCGGCGCTGAGCCTGGGCGGCCAAGCAACCGCTGGAGGAGCCCTGCACTGGCCCTTCCCTTCCCTCGCACAGAGCTCTTCCTGCTGGAGCCCTTGGCAGTGTGCAAGCCACCGGCCCCTAAGCCCTCCCCAAGGACGCCTGGGGCCCAGGTGCAAAGGCAAGGCAGGAGCGGAGCTGAGGCCAGGAAGGCGCCAGTGGCGTCTCCCAGCCTCGCGCAGCCTGCTCCTTCCTGGGCAGGAAGCCTAGCAGCGAGGCAAGTCTGGGCAAGGCTCGCCCAGGGCAGAGCAGCCTCGCGCCAGCAACTCTGCCAGATCGGGCCTCTGAGCAGAGCTGGAGCTCTGCCGTCCTGGAGGCTCACTCGGCTCCAGCCAAGTAGGGCTTGAGCCAAACGAGGCTGGGCTGCCTCTTCTTCCCTCGAGGAGGCTCGCCTCCCCGCCAGCTGTTCACTCGGCTTCCAGGTGGGGGCGCTCTGCGCCTCCTGCAGGTCTTGGCTCAGGGGCTGCTTGCCCTGAGCTGGGGCTGTGGGCGGGAGCCCAGGCACGCAGGGGCAGGCCCCAACCAGCTGCACACGTCTCTGCTAGGGAGGAGAGCGCTAGGGAAGCTACGTGTGTGAGGCAGCTGCTGGGCGCCCAGGGAGTCAGCCTCCGGGTGTGCGGGGCTGCAGACCCCAGCCAGGGGCCCTGGGAGCCTGGTACACTCCGTGCGGCGCTGAGCCTGGGCGGCCAAGCAACCGCTGGAGGAGCCCTGCACTGGCCCTTCCCTTCCCTCGCACAGAGCTCTTCCTGCTGGAGCCCTTGGCAGTGTGCAAGCCACCGGCCCCTAAGCCCTCCCCAAGGACGCCTGGGGCCTAGGTGCAAAGGCAAGGCAGGAGCGGAGCTGAGGCCAGGAAGGCGCCAGTGGCGTCTCCCAGCCTCGCGCAGCCTGCTCCTTCCTGGGCAGGAAGCCTAGCAGCGAGGCAAGTCTGGGCAAGGCTCGCCCAGGGCAGAGAAGCCTCGCGCCAGCAACTCTGCCAGAACGGGCCTCTGAGCAGAGCTGGAGCTCTGCCGTCCTGGAGGCGCACTCGGATCCAGCCAAGTAGGGGTTGAGCCAAACGCGGCTGGGCTGCCTCTTCTTCCCTCGAGGAGGCTCGCCTTCTCGCCAGCTATTCACTCGGCTTCCAGGTGGGGGCGCTCTGCGCCTCCTGCAGGTCTTGGCTCAGGGGCTGCTTGCCCTGAGCTGGGGCTGTGGGCGGGAGGCCAGGCAGGCAGGGGCAGGCCCCAACCAGCTGCACACGTCTCTGCTGGGGAGGAGAGCGCTAGGGAAGCTACGTGTGTGAGGCAGCTGCTGGGCGCCCAGGGAGTCAGCCTCCGGGTGTGCGGGGCTGCAGCCCCCAGCCAGGGGCCCTGGGAGCCTGGTGCACTCCGTGCGGCGCTGAGCCTGGGCGGCCAAGCAACCGCTGGAGGAGCCCTGCACTGGCCCTTCCCTTCCCTCGCACAGAGCTCTTCCTGCTGGAGCTCTTGGCAGTGTGCAAGCCACCGGCCCCTAAGCCCTCCCCAAGGACGCCTGGGGCCTAGGTGCAAAGGCAAGGCAGGAGCGGAGCTGAGGCCAGGAAGGCGCCAGTGGCATCTCCCAGCCTCGCGCAACCTGCTCCTTCCTGGGCAGGAAGCCTAGCAGCGAGGCAAGTATGGGCAAGGCTCGCCCAGGGCAGAGCAGCCTCGCGCCAGCAACTCTGCCAGAACGGGCCTCTCAGCAGAGCTGGAGCTCTGCCGTCCTGGAGGCGCACTCGGCTCCAGCCAAGTAGGGCTTGAGCCAAACGAGGCTGGGCTGCCTCTTCTTCCCTCGAGGAGGCTCGCCTCCCCGCCAGCTGTTCACTCGGCTTCCAAGTGGGGGCGCTCTGCGCCTCCTGCAGGTCTTGGCTCAGGGGCTGCTTGCCCTGAGCTGGGGCTGTGGGCGGGAGCCCAGGCACGCAGGGGCAGGCCCCAACCAGCTGCACACGTCTCTGCTGGGGAGGAGAGCGCTAGGGAAGCTACGTGTGTGAGGCAGCTGCTGGGCGCCCAGGGAGTCAGCCTCCGGGTGTGCGGGGCTGCAGACCCCAGCCAGGGGCCCTGGGAGCCTGGTGCAGTCCGTGCGGCGCTGAGCCTGGGCGGCCAAGCAACCGCTGGAGGAGCCCTGCACTGGCCCTTCCCTTCCCTCGCACAGAGCTCTTCCTGCTGGAGCCCTTGGCAGTGTGCAAGCCACCGGCCCCTAAGCCCTCCCCAAGGACGCCTGGGGCCTAGGTGCAAAGGCAAGGCAGGAGCGGAGCTGAGGCCAGGAAGGCGCCAGTGGCGTCTCCCAGCCTCGCGCAGCCTGCTCCTTAGTGGGCAGGAAGCCTAGCAGCGAGGCAAGTCTGGGCAAGGCTCGCCCAGGGCAGAGCAGCCTCGCGCCAGCAACTCTGCCAGAACGGGCCTCTGAGCAGAGCTGGAGCTCTGCCGTCCTGGAGGCGCACTCGGCTCCAGCCAAGTAGGGCTTGAGCCAAACGAGGCTGGGCTGCCTCTTCTTCCCTCGAGGAGGCTCGCCTCCCCGCCAGGTGTTCACTCGGCTTCCAGGTGGGGGCGCTCTGCGCCTCCTGCAGGTCTTGGCTCAGGGGCTGCTTGCCCTGAGCTGGGGCTGTGGGCGGGAGCCCAGGCACGCAGGGGCAGGCCCCAACCAGCTGCACACGTCTCTGCTGGGGAGGAGAGCGCTAGGGAAGCTACGTGTGTGAGGCAGCTGCTGGGCGCCCAGGGAGTCAGCCTCCGGGTGTGCGGGGCTGCAGACCCCAGCCAGGGGCCCTGGGAGCCTGGTGCACTCCGTGCGGCGCTGAGCCTGGGCGGCCAAGCAACCGCTGGAGGAGCCCTGCACTGGCCCTTCCCTTCCCTCGCACAGAGCTCTTCCTGCTGGAGCCCTTGGCAGTGTGCAAGCCACCGGCCCCTAAGCCCTCCCCAAGGACGCCTGGGGCCTAGGTGCAAAGGCAAGGCAGGAGCGGAGCTGAGGCCAGGAAGGCGCCAGTGGCGTCTCCCAGCCTCGCGCAGCCTTCTACTTCCTGGGCAGGAAGCCTAGCAGCGAGGCAAGTCTGGGCAAGGCTCGCCCAGGGCAGAGCAGCCTCGCGCCAGCAACTCTGCCAGATCGGGCCTCTGAGCAGAGCTGGAGCTCTGCCGTCCTGGAGGCGCACTCGGCTCCAGCCAAGTAGGGCTTGAGCCAAACGAGGCTGGGCTGCCTCTTCTTCCCTCGAGGAGGCTCGCCTCCCCGCCAGCTGTTCACTCGGCTTCCAGGTGGGGGCGCTCTGCGCCTCCTGCAGGTCTTGGCTCAGGGGCTGCTTGCCCTGAGCTGGGGCTGTGGGCGGGAGCCCAGGCACGCAGGGGCTGGCCCCAACCAGCTGCACACGTCTCTGCTGGGGAGGAGAGCGCTAGGGAAGCTACGTGTGTGAGGCAGCAGCTGGGCGCCCAGGGAGTCAGCCTCCGGGTGTGTGGGGCTGCAGACCCCAGCCAGGGGCCCTGGGAGCCTGGTGTACTCCGTGCGGATCTGAATCTGGGCGGCCAAGCAACCGCTGGAGGAGCCCTGCACTGGCCCTTCCCTTCCCTCGCACAGAGCTCTTCCTGCTGGAGCCCATGGCAGTGTGCAAGCCACCGGCCCCTAAGCCCTCCCCAAGGACGCCTGGGGCCTAGGTGCAAAGGCAAGGCAGGAGCGGAGCTGAGGCCAGGAAGGCGCCAGTGGCGTCTCCCAGCCTCGCGCAGCCTGCTCCTTCCTGGGCAGGAAGCCTAGCAGCGAGGCAAGTCTGGGCAAGGCTCGCCCAGGGCAGAGAACCCTCACGCCAGCAACTCTGCCAGATCGGGCTTCTGAGCAGAGCTGGAGCTCTGCCGTCCTGGAGGCGCACTCGGCTCCAGCCAAGTAGGGCTTGAGCCAAACGAGGCTGGGCTGCCTCTTCTTCCCTCGAGGAGGCTCGCCTCCCCGCCAGCTGTTCACTCGGCTTCCAGGTGGGGGCGCTCTGCGCCTCCTGCAGGTCTTGGCTCAGGGGCTGCTTGCCCTGAGCTGGGGCTGTGGGCGGGAGCCCAGGCACGCAGGGGCAGGCCCCAACCAGCTGCACACGTCTCTGCTGGGGAGGAGAGCGCTAGGGAAGCTACGTGTGTGAGGCAGCTGCTGGGCGCCCAGGGAGTCAGCCTCCGGGTGTGCGGGGCTGCAGACCCCAGCCAGGGGCCCTGGGAGCCTGGTGCACTCCGTGCGGCGCTGAGCCTGGGCGGCCAAGCAACCGCTGGAGGAGCCCTGCACTGGCCCTTCCCTTCCCTCGCACAGAGCTCTTCCTGCTGGAGCCCTTGGCAGTGTGCAAGCCACCGGCCCCTAAGCCCTCCCCAAGGAAGCCTGGGGCCTAGGTGCAAAGGCAAGGCAGGAGCGGAGCTGAGGCCAGGAAGGCGCCAGTGGCGTCTCCCAGCCTCGCGCATCCTGCTCCTTCCTGGGCAGGAAGCCTAGCAGCGAGGCAAGTCTGGGCAAGGCTCGCCCAGGGCAGAGCAGCCTCGCGCCAGCAACTCTGCCAGATCGGGCCTCTGAGCAGAGCTGGAGCTCTGCCGTCCTGGAGGCGCACTCGGCTCCAGCCAAGTAGGGCTTGAGCCAAACGAGGCTGGGCTGCCTCTTCTTCCCTCGAGGAGGCTCGCCTCCCCGCCAGCTGTTCACTCGGCTTCCAGGTGGGGGCGCTCTGCGCCTCCTGCAGGTCTTGGCTCAGGGGCTGCTTGCCCTGAGCTGGGGCTGTGGGCGGGAGCCCAGGCACGCAGGGGCAGGCCCCAACCAGCTGCACACGTCTCTGCTAGGGAGGAGAGCGCTAGGGAAGCTACGTGTGTGAGGCAGCTGCTGGGCGCCCAGGGAGTCAGCCTCCGGGTGTGCGGGGCTGCAGACCCCAGCCAGGGGCCCTGGGAGCCTGGTGCACTCCGTGCGGCGCTGAGCCTGGGCTGCCAAGCAACCGCTGGAGGAGCCCTGCACTGGCCCTTCCCTTCCCTCGCACAGAGCTCTTCCTGCTGGAGCCCTTGGCAGTGTGCAAGCCACCGGCCCCTAAGCCCTCCCCAAGGACGCCTGGGGCCTAGGTGCAAAGGCAAGGCAGGAGCGGAGCTGAGGCCAGGAGGCGCCAGTGGCGTCTCCCAGCCTCGCGCAGCCTGCTCCTTCCTGGGCAGGAAGCCTAGCAGCGAGGCAAGTCTGGGCAAGGCTCGCCCAGGGCAGAGCAGCCTCGCGCCAGCAACTCTGCCAGAACTTGCCTCTGAGCATAGCTGGAGCTCTGCCGTCCTGGAGGCGCACTCGGATCCAGCCAAGTAGGGCTGGGGCCAAACGAGGCTGGGCTGCTTCTTCTTCACTCGAGGAGGCTCGCCTCCCCGCCAGCTGTTCACTCGGCTTCCAGGTGGGGGCGCTCTGCGCCTCCTGCAGGTCTTGGCTAAGGGGCTGCTTGCCCTGAGCTGGGGCTGTGGGCGGGAGCCCAGGCACGCAGGGGCAGGCCCCAACCAGCTGCACACGTCTCTGCTGGGGAGGAGAGCGCTAGGGAAGCTACGTGTGTGAGGCAGCTGCTGGGCGCCCAGGGAGTCAGCCTCCGGGTGTGCGGGGCTGCAGACCCCAGCCAGGGGCCCTGGGAGCCTGGTGCACTCCGTGCGGCGCTGAGCCTGGGCGGCCAAGCAACCGCTGGAGGAGCCCTGCACTGGCCCTTCCCTTCCCTCGCACAGAGCTCTTCCTGCTGGAGCCCTTGGCAGTGTGCAAGCCACCGGCCCCTAAGCCCTCCCCAAGGACGCCTGGGGCCTAGGTGCAAAGGAAAGGCAGGAGCGGAGCTGAGGCCAGGAAGGCGCCAGTGGCGTCTCCCAGCCTCGCGCAGCCTGCTCCTTCCTGGGCAGGAAGTCTAGCAGCGAGGCAAGTCTGGGCAAGGCTCGCCCAGGGCAGAGCAGCCTCGCGCCAGCAACTCTGCCAGATCGGGCCTCTGAGCAGAGCTGGAGCTCTGCCGTCCTGGAGGCCCACTCGGCTCCAGAAAAGTAGGGCTTGAGCCAAACGAGGCTGGGCTGCCTCTTCTTCCCTCGAGGAGGCTCGCCTTCCCGCCAGCTGTTCACTCGGCTTCCAGGTGGGGGAGCTCTGCGCCTCCTGCAGGTCTTAGCTCAGGGGCTGCTTGCCCTGAGCTGGGGCTGTGGGCGGGAGCCCAGGCACGCAGGGGCAGGCCCCAACCAGCTGCACACGTCTGTGCTGGGGAGGAGAGCGCTAGGGAAGCTACGTGTGTGAGGCAGCTTCTGGGCGCCCAGGGAGTCAGCCTCCGGGTGTGCGGGGCTGCAGACCCCAGCCAGGGGCCCTGGAAGCCTGGTGCACTCCGTGCGGCGCTGAGTCTGGGCGGCCAAGCAACCGCTGGAGGAGCCCTGCACTGGCCCTTCCCTTCCCTCGCACAGAGCTCTTCCTGCTGGAGCCCTTGGCAGTGTGCAAGCCACCGGCCCCTTAGCCCTCCCCAAGGACGCCTGGCTCCTAGGTGCAAAGGCAAGGCAGGAGCGGAGCTGAGGCCAGGAAGGCGCCAGTGGCGTCTCCCAGCCTCGCGCAGCCTGCTCCTTCCTGGGCAGGAAGCCTAGCAGCGAGGCAAGTCTGGGCAAGGCTCGCCCAGGGCAGAGCAGCCTCGCGCCAGCAACTCTGCCAGACCGGGCCTCTCAGCAGAGCTGGAGCTCTGCCGTCCTGGAGGCGCACTCGGCTCCAGCCAAGTAGGGCTTGAGCCAAACGAGGCTGGGCTGCCTCTTCTTCCCTCGAGGAGGCTCGCCTCCCCGCCAGTTGTTCACTCGGCTTCCAGGTGGGGGCGCTCTGCGCCTCCTGCAGGTCTTGGCTCAGGGGCTGCTTGCCCTGAGCTGGGGCTGTGGGCGGGAGCCCAGGCACGCAGGGGCAGGCCCCAACCAGCTGCACACGTCTCTGCTGGGGAGGAGAGCGCTAGGGAAGCTACGTGTGTGAGGCAGCTGCTGGGGGCCCAGGGAGTCAGCCTCCGGCTGTGCGGGGCTGCAGACCCCAGCCAGGGGCCCTGGGAGCCTGGTGCACTCCGTGCGGCGCTGAGCCAGGGCGGCCAAGCAACCGCTGGAGGAGCCCTGCACTGGCCCTTCCCTTCCCTCGCACAGAGCTCTTCCTGCTGGAGCCCTTGGCAGTGTGCAAGCCACCGGCCCCTAAGCCCTCCCCAAGGACGCCTGGGGCCCAGGTGCAAAGGCAAGGCAGGAGCGGAGCTGAGGCCAGGAAGGCGCCAGTGGCGTCTCCCAGCCTCGCGCAGCCTGCTCCTTCCTGGGCAGTAAGCCTAGCAGCGAGGCAAGTCTGGGCAAGGCTCGCCCAGGGCAGAGCAGCCTCGCGCCAGCAACTCTGCCAGAACGGGCCTCTCAGCAGAGCTGGAGCTCTGCCGTCCTGGAGGCGCACTCGGCTCCAGCCAAGTAGGGCTTGAGCCAAACGAGGCTGGGCTGCCTCTTCTTCCCTCGAGGAGGCTCGCCTCCCCGCCAGCTATTCACTCGGCTTCCAGGTGGGGGCGCTCTGCGCCTCCTGCAGGTCTTGGCTCAGGGGCTGCTTGCCCTGAGCTGGGGCTGTGGGCGGGAGCCCAGGCACGCAGGGGTAGGCCCCAACCAGCTGCACACGTCTCTGCTGGGGAGGAGAGGGCTAGGGAAGCTACGTGTGTGAGGCAGCTGCTAGGCGCCCAGGGAGTCAGCCTCCGGGTGTGCGGGGCTGCAGACCCCAGCCAGGGGCCCTGGGAGCCTGGGGCACTCCGTGCGGCGCTGAGCCTGGGCGGCCAAGCAACCGCTGGAGGAGCCCTGCACTGGCCCTTCCCTTCCCTCGCACAGAGCTCTTCCTGCTGGAGCCCTTGGCAGTGTGCAAGCCACCGGCCCCTAAGCCCTCCCCAAGGACGCCTGGGGCCTAGGTGCAAAGGCAAGGCAGGAGCGGAGCTGAGGCCAGGAAGGCGCCAGTGGCGTCTCCCAGCCTCGCGCAGCCTTCTCCTTCCTGGGCAGGAAGCCTAGCAGCGAGGCAAGTCTGGGCAAGGCTCGCCCAGGGCAGAGCAGCCTCGCGCCAGCAACTCTGCCAGATCGGGCCTCTGAGCAGAGCTGGAGCTCTGCCGTCCTGGAGGCGCACTCGGCTCCAGCCAAGTAGGGCTTGAGCCAAACGAGGCTGGGCTGCCTCTTCTTCCCTCGAGGAGGCTCGCCTCCCCGCCAGCTGTTCACTCGGCTTCCAGGTGGGGGCGCTCTGCGCCTCCTGCAGGTCTTGGCTCAGGGGCTGCTTGCCCTGAGCTGGGGCTGTGGGCGGGAGCCCAGGCACGCAGGGGCAGGCCCCAACCAGCTGCACACGTCTCTGCTAGGGAGGAGAGCGCTAGGGAAGCTACGTGTGTGAGGCAGCTGCTGGGCGCCCAGGGAGTCAGCCTCCGGGTGTGCGGGGCTGCAGACCCCAGCGAGGGGCCCTGGGAGCCTGGTGCACTCCGTGCGGCGCTGAGCCTGGGCGGCCAAGCAACCGCTGGAGGAGCCCTGCACTGGCCCTTCCCTTCCCTCGCACAGAGCTCTTC
Organism: Ovis canadensis; assembly: GCF_042477335.2. NCBI lineage: Eukaryota > Metazoa > Chordata > Mammalia > Artiodactyla > Bovidae > Ovis > Ovis canadensis. Next base: position 334,197 of record NC_091262.1, on the reverse strand, counting down.
CTGCTGGAGCCCTTGGCAGTGTGCAAGCCACCGGCCCCTAAGCCCTCCCCAAGGACGCCTGGGGCCTAGGTGCAAAGGCAAGGCAGGAGCGGAGCTGAGGCCAGGAAGGCGCCAGTGGCGTCTCCCAGCCTCGCGCAGCCTGCTCCTTCCTGGGCAGGAAGCCTAGCAGCGAGGCAAGTCTGGGCAAGGCTCGCCCAGGGCAGAGCAGCCTCGCGCCAGCAACTCTGCCAGATCGGGCCTCTGAGCAGAGCTGGAGCTCTGCCGTCCTGGAGGCTCACTCGGCTCCAGCCAAGTAGGGCTTGAGCCAAACGAGGCTGGGCTGCCTCTTCTTCCCTCGAGGAGGCTCGCCTCCCCGCCAGCTGTTCACTCGGCTTCCAGGTGGGGGCGCTCTGCGCCTCCTGCAGGTCTTGGCTCAGGGGCTGCTTGCCCTGAGCTGGGGCTGTGGGCGGGAGCCCAGGCACGCAGGGGCAGGCCCCAACCAGCTGCACACGTCTCTGCTAGGGAGGAGAGCGCTAGGGAAGCTACGTGTGTGAGGCAGCTGCTGGGCGCCCAGGGAGTCAGCCTCCGGGTGTGCGGGGCTGCAGACCCCAGCCAGGGGCCCTGGGAGCCTGGTACACTCCGTGCGGCGCTGAGCCTGGGCGGCCAAGCAACCGCTGGAGGAGCCCTGCACTGGCCCTTCCCTTCCCTCGCACAGAGCTCTTCCTGCTGGAGCCCTTGGCAGTGTGCAAGCCACCGGCCCCTAAGCCCTCCCCAAGGACGCCTGGGGCCTAGGTGCAAAGGCAAGGCAGGAGCGGAGCTGAGGCCAGGAAGGCGCCAGTGGCGTCTCCCAGCCTCGCGCAGCCTGCTCCTTCCTGGGCAGGAAGCCTAGCAGCGAGGCAAGTCTGGGCAAGGCTCGCCCAGGGCAGAGAAGCCTCGCGCCAGCAACTCTGCCAGAACGGGCCTCTGAGCAGAGCTGGAGCTCTGCCGTCCTGGAGGCGCACTCGGATCCAGCCAAGTAGGGGTTGAGCCAAACGCGGCTGGGCTGCCTCTTCTTCCCTCGAGGAGGCTCGCCTTCTCGCCAGCTATTCACTCGGCTTCCAGGTGGGGGCGCTCTGCGCCTCCTGCAGGTCTTGGCTCAGGGGCTGCTTGCCCTGAGCTGGGGCTGTGGGCGGGAGGCCAGGCAGGCAGGGGCAGGCCCCAACCAGCTGCACACGTCTCTGCTGGGGAGGAGAGCGCTAGGGAAGCTACGTGTGTGAGGCAGCTGCTGGGCGCCCAGGGAGTCAGCCTCCGGGTGTGCGGGGCTGCAGCCCCCAGCCAGGGGCCCTGGGAGCCTGGTGCACTCCGTGCGGCGCTGAGCCTGGGCGGCCAAGCAACCGCTGGAGGAGCCCTGCACTGGCCCTTCCCTTCCCTCGCACAGAGCTCTTCCTGCTGGAGCTCTTGGCAGTGTGCAAGCCACCGGCCCCTAAGCCCTCCCCAAGGACGCCTGGGGCCTAGGTGCAAAGGCAAGGCAGGAGCGGAGCTGAGGCCAGGAAGGCGCCAGTGGCATCTCCCAGCCTCGCGCAACCTGCTCCTTCCTGGGCAGGAAGCCTAGCAGCGAGGCAAGTATGGGCAAGGCTCGCCCAGGGCAGAGCAGCCTCGCGCCAGCAACTCTGCCAGAACGGGCCTCTCAGCAGAGCTGGAGCTCTGCCGTCCTGGAGGCGCACTCGGCTCCAGCCAAGTAGGGCTTGAGCCAAACGAGGCTGGGCTGCCTCTTCTTCCCTCGAGGAGGCTCGCCTCCCCGCCAGCTGTTCACTCGGCTTCCAAGTGGGGGCGCTCTGCGCCTCCTGCAGGTCTTGGCTCAGGGGCTGCTTGCCCTGAGCTGGGGCTGTGGGCGGGAGCCCAGGCACGCAGGGGCAGGCCCCAACCAGCTGCACACGTCTCTGCTGGGGAGGAGAGCGCTAGGGAAGCTACGTGTGTGAGGCAGCTGCTGGGCGCCCAGGGAGTCAGCCTCCGGGTGTGCGGGGCTGCAGACCCCAGCCAGGGGCCCTGGGAGCCTGGTGCAGTCCGTGCGGCGCTGAGCCTGGGCGGCCAAGCAACCGCTGGAGGAGCCCTGCACTGGCCCTTCCCTTCCCTCGCACAGAGCTCTTCCTGCTGGAGCCCTTGGCAGTGTGCAAGCCACCGGCCCCTAAGCCCTCCCCAAGGACGCCTGGGGCCTAGGTGCAAAGGCAAGGCAGGAGCGGAGCTGAGGCCAGGAAGGCGCCAGTGGCGTCTCCCAGCCTCGCGCAGCCTGCTCCTTAGTGGGCAGGAAGCCTAGCAGCGAGGCAAGTCTGGGCAAGGCTCGCCCAGGGCAGAGCAGCCTCGCGCCAGCAACTCTGCCAGAACGGGCCTCTGAGCAGAGCTGGAGCTCTGCCGTCCTGGAGGCGCACTCGGCTCCAGCCAAGTAGGGCTTGAGCCAAACGAGGCTGGGCTGCCTCTTCTTCCCTCGAGGAGGCTCGCCTCCCCGCCAGGTGTTCACTCGGCTTCCAGGTGGGGGCGCTCTGCGCCTCCTGCAGGTCTTGGCTCAGGGGCTGCTTGCCCTGAGCTGGGGCTGTGGGCGGGAGCCCAGGCACGCAGGGGCAGGCCCCAACCAGCTGCACACGTCTCTGCTGGGGAGGAGAGCGCTAGGGAAGCTACGTGTGTGAGGCAGCTGCTGGGCGCCCAGGGAGTCAGCCTCCGGGTGTGCGGGGCTGCAGACCCCAGCCAGGGGCCCTGGGAGCCTGGTGCACTCCGTGCGGCGCTGAGCCTGGGCGGCCAAGCAACCGCTGGAGGAGCCCTGCACTGGCCCTTCCCTTCCCTCGCACAGAGCTCTTCCTGCTGGAGCCCTTGGCAGTGTGCAAGCCACCGGCCCCTAAGCCCTCCCCAAGGACGCCTGGGGCCTAGGTGCAAAGGCAAGGCAGGAGCGGAGCTGAGGCCAGGAAGGCGCCAGTGGCGTCTCCCAGCCTCGCGCAGCCTTCTACTTCCTGGGCAGGAAGCCTAGCAGCGAGGCAAGTCTGGGCAAGGCTCGCCCAGGGCAGAGCAGCCTCGCGCCAGCAACTCTGCCAGATCGGGCCTCTGAGCAGAGCTGGAGCTCTGCCGTCCTGGAGGCGCACTCGGCTCCAGCCAAGTAGGGCTTGAGCCAAACGAGGCTGGGCTGCCTCTTCTTCCCTCGAGGAGGCTCGCCTCCCCGCCAGCTGTTCACTCGGCTTCCAGGTGGGGGCGCTCTGCGCCTCCTGCAGGTCTTGGCTCAGGGGCTGCTTGCCCTGAGCTGGGGCTGTGGGCGGGAGCCCAGGCACGCAGGGGCTGGCCCCAACCAGCTGCACACGTCTCTGCTGGGGAGGAGAGCGCTAGGGAAGCTACGTGTGTGAGGCAGCAGCTGGGCGCCCAGGGAGTCAGCCTCCGGGTGTGTGGGGCTGCAGACCCCAGCCAGGGGCCCTGGGAGCCTGGTGTACTCCGTGCGGATCTGAATCTGGGCGGCCAAGCAACCGCTGGAGGAGCCCTGCACTGGCCCTTCCCTTCCCTCGCACAGAGCTCTTCCTGCTGGAGCCCATGGCAGTGTGCAAGCCACCGGCCCCTAAGCCCTCCCCAAGGACGCCTGGGGCCTAGGTGCAAAGGCAAGGCAGGAGCGGAGCTGAGGCCAGGAAGGCGCCAGTGGCGTCTCCCAGCCTCGCGCAGCCTGCTCCTTCCTGGGCAGGAAGCCTAGCAGCGAGGCAAGTCTGGGCAAGGCTCGCCCAGGGCAGAGAACCCTCACGCCAGCAACTCTGCCAGATCGGGCTTCTGAGCAGAGCTGGAGCTCTGCCGTCCTGGAGGCGCACTCGGCTCCAGCCAAGTAGGGCTTGAGCCAAACGAGGCTGGGCTGCCTCTTCTTCCCTCGAGGAGGCTCGCCTCCCCGCCAGCTGTTCACTCGGCTTCCAGGTGGGGGCGCTCTGCGCCTCCTGCAGGTCTTGGCTCAGGGGCTGCTTGCCCTGAGCTGGGGCTGTGGGCGGGAGCCCAGGCACGCAGGGGCAGGCCCCAACCAGCTGCACACGTCTCTGCTGGGGAGGAGAGCGCTAGGGAAGCTACGTGTGTGAGGCAGCTGCTGGGCGCCCAGGGAGTCAGCCTCCGGGTGTGCGGGGCTGCAGACCCCAGCCAGGGGCCCTGGGAGCCTGGTGCACTCCGTGCGGCGCTGAGCCTGGGCGGCCAAGCAACCGCTGGAGGAGCCCTGCACTGGCCCTTCCCTTCCCTCGCACAGAGCTCTTCCTGCTGGAGCCCTTGGCAGTGTGCAAGCCACCGGCCCCTAAGCCCTCCCCAAGGAAGCCTGGGGCCTAGGTGCAAAGGCAAGGCAGGAGCGGAGCTGAGGCCAGGAAGGCGCCAGTGGCGTCTCCCAGCCTCGCGCATCCTGCTCCTTCCTGGGCAGGAAGCCTAGCAGCGAGGCAAGTCTGGGCAAGGCTCGCCCAGGGCAGAGCAGCCTCGCGCCAGCAACTCTGCCAGATCGGGCCTCTGAGCAGAGCTGGAGCTCTGCCGTCCTGGAGGCGCACTCGGCTCCAGCCAAGTAGGGCTTGAGCCAAACGAGGCTGGGCTGCCTCTTCTTCCCTCGAGGAGGCTCGCCTCCCCGCCAGCTGTTCACTCGGCTTCCAGGTGGGGGCGCTCTGCGCCTCCTGCAGGTCTTGGCTCAGGGGCTGCTTGCCCTGAGCTGGGGCTGTGGGCGGGAGCCCAGGCACGCAGGGGCAGGCCCCAACCAGCTGCACACGTCTCTGCTAGGGAGGAGAGCGCTAGGGAAGCTACGTGTGTGAGGCAGCTGCTGGGCGCCCAGGGAGTCAGCCTCCGGGTGTGCGGGGCTGCAGACCCCAGCCAGGGGCCCTGGGAGCCTGGTGCACTCCGTGCGGCGCTGAGCCTGGGCTGCCAAGCAACCGCTGGAGGAGCCCTGCACTGGCCCTTCCCTTCCCTCGCACAGAGCTCTTCCTGCTGGAGCCCTTGGCAGTGTGCAAGCCACCGGCCCCTAAGCCCTCCCCAAGGACGCCTGGGGCCTAGGTGCAAAGGCAAGGCAGGAGCGGAGCTGAGGCCAGGAGGCGCCAGTGGCGTCTCCCAGCCTCGCGCAGCCTGCTCCTTCCTGGGCAGGAAGCCTAGCAGCGAGGCAAGTCTGGGCAAGGCTCGCCCAGGGCAGAGCAGCCTCGCGCCAGCAACTCTGCCAGAACTTGCCTCTGAGCATAGCTGGAGCTCTGCCGTCCTGGAGGCGCACTCGGATCCAGCCAAGTAGGGCTGGGGCCAAACGAGGCTGGGCTGCTTCTTCTTCACTCGAGGAGGCTCGCCTCCCCGCCAGCTGTTCACTCGGCTTCCAGGTGGGGGCGCTCTGCGCCTCCTGCAGGTCTTGGCTAAGGGGCTGCTTGCCCTGAGCTGGGGCTGTGGGCGGGAGCCCAGGCACGCAGGGGCAGGCCCCAACCAGCTGCACACGTCTCTGCTGGGGAGGAGAGCGCTAGGGAAGCTACGTGTGTGAGGCAGCTGCTGGGCGCCCAGGGAGTCAGCCTCCGGGTGTGCGGGGCTGCAGACCCCAGCCAGGGGCCCTGGGAGCCTGGTGCACTCCGTGCGGCGCTGAGCCTGGGCGGCCAAGCAACCGCTGGAGGAGCCCTGCACTGGCCCTTCCCTTCCCTCGCACAGAGCTCTTCCTGCTGGAGCCCTTGGCAGTGTGCAAGCCACCGGCCCCTAAGCCCTCCCCAAGGACGCCTGGGGCCTAGGTGCAAAGGAAAGGCAGGAGCGGAGCTGAGGCCAGGAAGGCGCCAGTGGCGTCTCCCAGCCTCGCGCAGCCTGCTCCTTCCTGGGCAGGAAGTCTAGCAGCGAGGCAAGTCTGGGCAAGGCTCGCCCAGGGCAGAGCAGCCTCGCGCCAGCAACTCTGCCAGATCGGGCCTCTGAGCAGAGCTGGAGCTCTGCCGTCCTGGAGGCCCACTCGGCTCCAGAAAAGTAGGGCTTGAGCCAAACGAGGCTGGGCTGCCTCTTCTTCCCTCGAGGAGGCTCGCCTTCCCGCCAGCTGTTCACTCGGCTTCCAGGTGGGGGAGCTCTGCGCCTCCTGCAGGTCTTAGCTCAGGGGCTGCTTGCCCTGAGCTGGGGCTGTGGGCGGGAGCCCAGGCACGCAGGGGCAGGCCCCAACCAGCTGCACACGTCTGTGCTGGGGAGGAGAGCGCTAGGGAAGCTACGTGTGTGAGGCAGCTTCTGGGCGCCCAGGGAGTCAGCCTCCGGGTGTGCGGGGCTGCAGACCCCAGCCAGGGGCCCTGGAAGCCTGGTGCACTCCGTGCGGCGCTGAGTCTGGGCGGCCAAGCAACCGCTGGAGGAGCCCTGCACTGGCCCTTCCCTTCCCTCGCACAGAGCTCTTCCTGCTGGAGCCCTTGGCAGTGTGCAAGCCACCGGCCCCTTAGCCCTCCCCAAGGACGCCTGGCTCCTAGGTGCAAAGGCAAGGCAGGAGCGGAGCTGAGGCCAGGAAGGCGCCAGTGGCGTCTCCCAGCCTCGCGCAGCCTGCTCCTTCCTGGGCAGGAAGCCTAGCAGCGAGGCAAGTCTGGGCAAGGCTCGCCCAGGGCAGAGCAGCCTCGCGCCAGCAACTCTGCCAGACCGGGCCTCTCAGCAGAGCTGGAGCTCTGCCGTCCTGGAGGCGCACTCGGCTCCAGCCAAGTAGGGCTTGAGCCAAACGAGGCTGGGCTGCCTCTTCTTCCCTCGAGGAGGCTCGCCTCCCCGCCAGTTGTTCACTCGGCTTCCAGGTGGGGGCGCTCTGCGCCTCCTGCAGGTCTTGGCTCAGGGGCTGCTTGCCCTGAGCTGGGGCTGTGGGCGGGAGCCCAGGCACGCAGGGGCAGGCCCCAACCAGCTGCACACGTCTCTGCTGGGGAGGAGAGCGCTAGGGAAGCTACGTGTGTGAGGCAGCTGCTGGGGGCCCAGGGAGTCAGCCTCCGGGTGTGCGGGGCTGCAGACCCCAGCCAGGGGCCCTGGGAGCCTGGTGCACTCCGTGCGGCGCTGAGCCAGGGCGGCCAAGCAACCGCTGGAGGAGCCCTGCACTGGCCCTTCCCTTCCCTCGCACAGAGCTCTTCCTGCTGGAGCCCTTGGCAGTGTGCAAGCCACCGGCCCCTAAGCCCTCCCCAAGGACGCCTGGGGCCCAGGTGCAAAGGCAAGGCAGGAGCGGAGCTGAGGCCAGGAAGGCGCCAGTGGCGTCTCCCAGCCTCGCGCAGCCTGCTCCTTCCTGGGCAGTAAGCCTAGCAGCGAGGCAAGTCTGGGCAAGGCTCGCCCAGGGCAGAGCAGCCTCGCGCCAGCAACTCTGCCAGAACGGGCCTCTCAGCAGAGCTGGAGCTCTGCCGTCCTGGAGGCGCACTCGGCTCCAGCCAAGTAGGGCTTGAGCCAAACGAGGCTGGGCTGCCTCTTCTTCCCTCGAGGAGGCTCGCCTCCCCGCCAGCTATTCACTCGGCTTCCAGGTGGGGGCGCTCTGCGCCTCCTGCAGGTCTTGGCTCAGGGGCTGCTTGCCCTGAGCTGGGGCTGTGGGCGGGAGCCCAGGCACGCAGGGGTAGGCCCCAACCAGCTGCACACGTCTCTGCTGGGGAGGAGAGGGCTAGGGAAGCTACGTGTGTGAGGCAGCTGCTAGGCGCCCAGGGAGTCAGCCTCCGGGTGTGCGGGGCTGCAGACCCCAGCCAGGGGCCCTGGGAGCCTGGGGCACTCCGTGCGGCGCTGAGCCTGGGCGGCCAAGCAACCGCTGGAGGAGCCCTGCACTGGCCCTTCCCTTCCCTCGCACAGAGCTCTTCCTGCTGGAGCCCTTGGCAGTGTGCAAGCCACCGGCCCCTAAGCCCTCCCCAAGGACGCCTGGGGCCTAGGTGCAAAGGCAAGGCAGGAGCGGAGCTGAGGCCAGGAAGGCGCCAGTGGCGTCTCCCAGCCTCGCGCAGCCTTCTCCTTCCTGGGCAGGAAGCCTAGCAGCGAGGCAAGTCTGGGCAAGGCTCGCCCAGGGCAGAGCAGCCTCGCGCCAGCAACTCTGCCAGATCGGGCCTCTGAGCAGAGCTGGAGCTCTGCCGTCCTGGAGGCGCACTCGGCTCCAGCCAAGTAGGGCTTGAGCCAAACGAGGCTGGGCTGCCTCTTCTTCCCTCGAGGAGGCTCGCCTCCCCGCCAGCTGTTCACTCGGCTTCCAGGTGGGGGCGCTCTGCGCCTCCTGCAGGTCTTGGCTCAGGGGCTGCTTGCCCTGAGCTGGGGCTGTGGGCGGGAGCCCAGGCACGCAGGGGCAGGCCCCAACCAGCTGCACACGTCTCTGCTAGGGAGGAGAGCGCTAGGGAAGCTACGTGTGTGAGGCAGCTGCTGGGCGCCCAGGGAGTCAGCCTCCGGGTGTGCGGGGCTGCAGACCCCAGCGAGGGGCCCTGGGAGCCTGGTGCACTCCGTGCGGCGCTGAGCCTGGGCGGCCAAGCAACCGCTGGAGGAGCCCTGCACTGGCCCTTCCCTTCCCTCGCACAGAGCTCTTCCTGCTGGAGCCCTTGGCAGTGTGCAAGCCACCGGCCCCTAAGCCCTCCCCAAGGACGCCTGGGGCCTAGGTGCAAAGGCAAGGCAGGAGCGGAGCTGAGGCCAGGAAGGCGCCAGTGGCGTCTCCCAGCCTCGCGCAGCCTGCTCCTTCCTGGGCAGGAAGCCTAGCAGCGAGGCAAGTCTGGGCAAGGCTCGCCCAGGGCAGAGAAGCCTCGCGCCAGCAACTCTGCCAGAACGGGCCTCTGAGCAGAGCTGGAGCTCTGCCGTCCTGGAGGCGCACTCGGATCCAGCCAAGTAGGGCTTGAGCCAAACGAGGCTGGGCTGCCTCTTCTTCCCTCGAGGAGGCTCGCCTTCTCGCCAGCTATTCACTCGGCTTCCAGGTGGGGGCGCTCTGCGCCTCCTGCAGGTCTTGGCTCAGGGGCTGCTTGCCCTGAGCTGGGGCTGTGGGCGGGAGGCCAGGCACGCAGGGGCAGGCCCCAACCAGCTGCACACGTCTCTGCTGGGGAGGATAGCGCTAGGGAAGCTACGTGTGTGAGGCAGCTGCTGGGCGCCCAGGGAGTCAGCCTCCGGGTGTGCGGGGCTGCAGCCCCCAGCCAGGGGCCCTGGGAGCCTGGTGCACTCCGTGCGGCGCTGAGCCTGGGCGGCCAAGCAACCGCTGGAGGAGCCCTGCACTGGCCCTTCCCTTCCCTCGCACAGAGCTCTTCCTGCTGGAGCTCTTGGCAGTGTGCAAGCCACCGGCCCCTAAGCCCTCCCCAAGGACGCCTGGGGCCTAGGTGCAAAGGCAAGGCAGGAGCGGAGCTGAGGCCAGGAAGGCGCCAGTGGCATCTCCCAGCCTCGCGCAACCTGCTCCTTCCTGGGCAGGAAGCCTAGCAGCGAGGCAAGTCTGGGCAAGGCTCGCCCAGGGCAGAGCAGCCTCGCGCCAGCAACTCTGCCAGATCGGGCCTCTGAGCAGAGCTGGAGCTCTGCCGTCCTGGAGGCGCACTCGGCTCCAGCCAAGTAGGGCTTGAGCCAAACGAGGCTGGGCTGCCTCTTCTTCCCTCGAGGAGGCTCGCCTCCCCGCCAGCTGTTCACTCGGCTTCCAAGTGGGGGCGCTCTGCGCCTCCTGCAGGTCTTGGCTCAGGGGCTGCTTGCCCTGAGCTGGGGCTGTGGGCGGGAGCCCAGGCACGCAGGGGCAGGCCCCAACCAGCTGCACACGTCTCTGCTGGGGAGGAGAGCGCTAGGGAAGCTACGTGTGTGAGGCAGCTGCTGGGCGCCCAGGGAGTCAGCCTCCGGATGTGCGGGGCTGCAGACCCCAGCCAGGGGCCCTGGGAGCCTGGTGCACTCCGTGCGGCGCTGAGCCTGGGCGGCCAAGCAACCGCTGGAGGAGCCCTGCACTGGCCCTTCCCTTCCCTCGCACAGAGCTCTTCCTGCTGGAGCCCTTGGCAGTGTGCAAGCCACCGGCCCCTAAGCCCTCCCCAAGGACGCCTGGGGCCTAGGTGCAAAGGCAAGGCAGGAGCGGAGCTGAGGCCAGGAAGGCGCCAGTGGCGTCTCCCAGCCTCGCGCAGCCTGCTCCTTAGTGGGCAGGAAGCCTAGCAGCGAGGCAAGTCTGGGCAAGGCTCGCCCAGGGCAGAGCAGCCTCGCGCCAGCAACTCTGCCAGAACGGGCCTCTGAGCAGAGCTGGAGCTCTGCCGTCCTGGAGGCGCACTCGGCTCCAGCCAAGTAGGGCTTGAGCCAAACGAGGCTGGGCTGCCTCTTCTTCCCTCGAGGAGGCTCGCCTCCCCGCCAGGTGTTCACTCGGCTTCCAGGTGGGGGCGCTCTGCGCCTCCTGCAGGTCTTGGCTCAGGGGCTGCTTGCCCTGAGCTGGGGCTGTGGGCGGGAGCCCAGGCACGCAGGGGCAGGCCCCAACCAGCTGCACACGTCTCTGCTGGGGAGGAGAGCGCTAGGGAAGCTACGTGTGTGAGGCAGCTGCTGGGCGCCCAGGGAGTCAGCCTCCGGGTGTGCGGGGCTGCAGACCCCAGCCAGGGGCCCTGGGAGCCTGGTGCACTCCGTGCGGCGCTGAGCCTGGGCGGCCAAGCAACCGCTGGAGGAGCCCTGCACTGGCCCTTCCCTTCCCTCGCACAGAGCTCTTCCTGCTGGAGCCCTTGGCAGTGTGCAAGCCACCGGCCCCTAAGCCCTCCACAAGGACGCCTGGGGCCTAGGTGCAAAGGCAAGGCAGGAGCGGAGCTGAGGCCAGGAAGGCGCCAGTGGCGTCTCCCAGCCTCGCGCAGCCTGCTCCTTAGTGGGCAGGAAGCCTAGCAGCGAGGCAAGTCTGGGCAAGGCTCGCCCAGGGCAGAGCAGCCTCGCGCCAGCAACTCTGCCAGAACGGGCCTCTCAGCAGAGCTGGAGCTCTGCCGTCCTGGAGGCGTACTCGGATCCAGCCAAGTAGGGCTTGAGCCAAACGAGGCTGGGCTGCCTCTTCTTCCCTCGAGGAGGCTCGCCTCCCCGCCAGCTGTTCACTCGGCTTCCAGGTGGGGGCGCTCTGCGCCTCCTGCAGGTCTTGGCTCAGGGGCTGCTTGCCCTGAGCTGGGGCTGTGGGCGGGAGCCCAGGCACGCAGGGGCAGGCCCCAACCAGCTGCACACGTCTCTGCTGGGGAGGAGAGCGCTAGGGAAGCTACGTGTGTGAGGCAGCAGCTGGGCGCCCAGGGAGTCAGCCTCCGGGTGTGTGGGGCTGCAGACCCCAGCCAGGGGCCCTGGGAGCCTGGTGCACTCCGTGCGGCGCTGAGCCTGGGCGGCCAAGCAACCGCTGGAGGAGCCCTGCACTGGCCCTTCCCTTCCCTCGCACAGAGCTCTTCCTGCTGGAGCCCTTGGCAGTGTGCAAGCCACCGGCCCCTAAGCCCTCCCCAAGGACGCCTGGGGCCTAGGTGCAAAGGAAAGGCAGGAGCGGAGCTGAGGCCAGGAAGGCGCCAGTGGCGTCTCCCAGCCTCGCGCAGCCTGCTCCTTCCTGGGCAGGAAGTCTAGCAGCGAGGCAAGTCTGGGCAAGGCTCGCCCAGGGCAGAGCAGCCTCGCGCCAGCAACTCTGCCAGATCGGGCCTCTGAGCAGAGCTGGAGCTCTGCCGTCCTGGAGGCCCACTCGGCTCCAGAAAAGTAGGGCTTGAGCCAAACGAGGCTGGGCTGCCTCTTCTTCCCTCGAGGAGGCTCGCCTTCCCGCCAGCTGTTCACTCGGCTTCCAGGTGGGGGAGCTCTGCGCCTCCTGCAGGTCTTAGCTCAGGGGCTGCTTGCCCTGAGCTGGGGCTGTGGGCGGGAGCCCAGGCACGCAGGGGCAGGCCCCAACCAGCTGCACACGTCTGTGCTGGGGAGGAGAGCGCTAGGGAAGCTACGTGTGTGAGGCAGCTTCTGGGCGCCCAGGGAGTCAGCCTCCGGGTGTGCGGGGCTGCAGACCCCAGCCAGGGGCCCTGGAAGCCTGGTGCACTCCGTGCGGCGCTGAGTCTGGGCGGCCAAGCAACCGCTGGAGGAGCCCTGCACTGGCCCTTCCCTTCCCTCGCACAGAGCTCTTCCTGCTGGAGCCCTTGGCAGTGTGCAAGCCACCGGCCCCTTAGCCCTCCCCAAGGACGCCTGGCTCCTAGGTGCAAAGGCAAGGCAGGAGCGGAGCTGAGGCCAGGAAGGCGCCAGTGGCGTCTCCCAGCCTCGCGCAGCCTGCTCCTTCCTGGGCAGGAAGCCTAGCAGCGAGGCAAGTCTGGGCAAGGCTCGCCCAGGGCAGAGCAGCCTCGCGCCAGCAACTCTGCCAGACCGGGCCTCTCAGCAGAGCTGGAGCTCTGCCGTCCTGGAGGCGCACTCGGCTCCAGCCAAGTAGGGCTTGAGCCAAACGAGGCTGGGCTGCCTCTTCTTCCCTCGAGGAGGCTCGCCTCCCCGCCAGTTGTTCACTCGGCTTCCAGGTGGGGGCGCTCTGCGCCTCCTGCAGGTCTTGGCTCAGGGGCTGCTTGCCCTGAGCTGGGGCTGTGGGCGGGAGCCCAGGCACGCAGGGGCAGGCCCCAACCAGCTGCACACGTCTCTGCTGGGGAGGAGAGCGCTAGGGAAGCTACGTGTGTGAGGCAGCTGCTGGGGGCCCAGGGAGTCAGCCTCCGGCTGTGCGGGGCTGCAGACCCCAGCCAGGGGCCCTGGGAGCCTGGTGCACTCCGTGCGGCGCTGAGCCAGGGCGGCCAAGCAACCGCTGGAGGAGCCCTGCACTGGCCCTTCCCTTCCCTCGCACAGAGCTCTTCCTGCTGGAGCCCTTGGCAGTGTGCAAGCCACCGGCCCCTAAGCCCTCCCCAAGGACGCCTGGGGCCCAGGTGCAAAGGCAAGGCAGGAGCGGAGCTGAGGCCAGGAAGGCGCCAGTGGCGTCTCCCAGCCTCGCGCAGCCTGCTCCTTCCTGGGCAGTAAGCCTAGCAGCGAGGCAAGTCTGGGCAAGGCTCGCCCAGGGCAGAGCAGCCTCGCGCCAGCAACTCTGCCAGAACGGGCCTCTCAGCAGAGCTGGAGCTCTGCCGTCCTGGAGGCGCACTCGGCTCCAGCCAAGTAGGGCTTGAGCCAAACGAGGCTGGGCTGCCTCTTCTTCCCTCGAGGAGGCTCGCCTCCCCGCCAGCTATTCACTCGGCTTCCAGGTGGGGGCGCTCTGCGCCTCCTGCAGGTCTTGGCTCAGGGGCTGCTTGCCCTGAGCTGGGGCTGTGGGCGGGAGCCCAGGCACGCAGGGGTAGGCCCCAACCAGCTGCACACGTCTCTGCTGGGGAGGAGAGGGCTAGGGAAGCTACGTGTGTGAGGCAGCTGCTAGGCGCCCAGGGAGTCAGCCTCCGGGTGTGCGGGGCTGCAGACCCCAGCCAGGGGCCCTGGGAGCCTGGGGCACTCCGTGCGGCGCTGAGCCTGGGCGGCCAAGCAACCGCTGGAGGAGCCCTGCACTGGCCCTTCCCTTCCCTCGCACAGAGCTCTTCCTGCTGGAGCCCTTGGCAGTGTGCAAGCCACCGGCCCCTAAGCCCTCCCCAAGGACGCCTGGGGCCTAGGTGCAAAGGCAAGGCAGGAGCGGAGCTGAGGCCAGGAAGGCGCCAGTGGCGTCTCCCAGCCTCGCGCAGCCTTCTCCTTCCTGGGCAGGAAGCCTAGCAGCGAGGCAAGTCTGGGCAAGGCTCGCCCAGGGCAGAGCAGCCTCGCGCCAGCAACTCTGCCAGATCGGGCCTCTGAGCAGAGCTGGAGCTCTGCCGTCCTGGAGGCGCACTCGGCTCCAGCCAAGTAGGGCTTGAGCCAAACGAGGCTGGGCTGCCTCTTCTTCCCTCGAGGAGGCTCGCCTCCCCGCCAGCTGTTCACTCGGCTTCCAGGTGGGGGCGCTCTGCGCCTCCTGCAGGTCTTGGCTCAGGGGCTGCTTGCCCTGAGCTGGGGCTGTGGGCGGGAGCCCAGGCACGCAGGGGCAGGCCCCAACCAGCTGCACACGTCTCTGCTAGGGAGGAGAGCGCTAGGGAAGCTACGTGTGTGAGGCAGCTGCTGGGCGCCCAGGGAGTCAGCCTCCGGGTGTGCGGGGCTGCAGACCCCAGCGAGGGGCCCTGGGAGCCTGGTGCACTCCGTGCGGCGCTGAGCCTGGGCGGCCAAGCAACCGCTGGAGGAGCCCTGCACTGGCCCTTCCCTTCCCTCGCACAGAGCTCTTCCTGCTGGAGCCCTTGGCAGTGTGCAAGCCACCGGCCCCTAAGCCCTCCCCAAGGACGCCTGGGGCCTAGGTGCAAAGGCAAGGCAGGAGCGGAGCTGAGGCCAGGAAGGCGCCAGTGGCGTCTCCCAGCCTCGCGCAGCCTGCTCCTTCCTGGGCAGGAAGCCTAGCAGCGAGGCAAGTCTGGGCAAGGCTCGCCCAGGGCAGAGAAGCCTCGCGCCAGCAACTCTGCCAGAACGGGCCTCTGAGCAGAGCTGGAGCTCTGCCGTCCTGGAGGCGCACTCGGATCCAGCCAAGTAGGGCTTGAGCCAAACGAGGCTGGGCTGCCTCTTCTTCCCTCGAGGAGGCTCGCCTTCTCGCCAGCTATTCACTCGGCTTCCAGGTGGGGGCGCTCTGCGCCTCCTGCAGGTCTTGGCTCAGGGGCTGCTTGCCCTGAGCTGGGGCTGTGGGCGGGAGGCCAGGCAGGCAGGGGCAGGCCCCAACCAGCTGCACACGTCTCTGCTGGGGAGGATAGCGCTAGGGAAGCTACGTGTGTGAGGCAGCTGCTGGGCGCCCAGGGAGTCAGCCTCCGGGTGTGCGGGGCTGCAGCCCCCAGCCAGGGGCCCTGGGAGCCTGGTGCACTCCGTGCGGCGCTGAGCCTGGGCGGCCAAGCAACCGCTGGAGGAGCCCTGCACTGGCCCTTCCCTTCCCTCGCACAGAGCTCTTCCTGCTGGAGCTCTTGGCAGTGTGCAAGCCACCGGCCCCTAAGCCCTCCCCAAGGACGCCTGGGGCCTAGGTGCAAAGGCAAGGCAGGAGCGGAGCTGAGGCCAGGAAGGCGCCAGTGGCATCTCCCAGCCTCGCGCAACCTGCTCCTTCCTGGGCAGGAAGCCTAGCAGCGAGGCAAGTCTGGGCAAGGCTCGCCCAGGGCAGAGCAGCCTCGCGCCAGCAACTCTGCCAGATCGGGCCTCTGAGCAGAGCTGGAGCTCTGCCGTCCTGGAGGCGCACTCGGCTCCAGCCAAGTAGGGCTTGAGCCAAACGAGGCTGGGCTGCCTCTTCTTCCCTCGAGGAGGCTCGCCTCCCCGCCAGCTGTTCACTCGGCTTCCAAGTGGGGGCGCTCTGCGCCTCCTGCAGGTCTTGGCTCAGGGGCTGCTTGCCCTGAGCTGGGGCTGTGGGCGGGAGCCCAGGCACGCAGGGGCAGGCCCCAACCAGCTGCACACGTCTCTGCTGGGGAGGAGAGCGCTAGGGAAGCTACGTGTGTGAGGCAGCTGCTGGGCGCCCAGGGAGTCAGCCTCCGGATGTGCGGGGCTGCAGACCCCAGCCAGGGGCCCTGGGAGCCTGGTGCACTCCGTGCGGCGCTGAGCCTGGGCGGCCAAGCAACCGCTGGAGGAGCCCTGCACTGGCCCTTCCCTTCCCTCGCACAGAGCTCTTCCTGCTGGAGCCCTTGGCAGTGTGCAAGCCACCGGCCCCTAAGCCCTCCCCAAGGACGCCTGGGGCCTAGGTGCAAAGGCAAGGCAGGAGCGGAGCTGAGGCCAGGAAGGCGCCAGTGGCGTCTCCCAGCCTCGCGCAGCCTGCTCCTTAGTGGGCAGGAAGCCTAGCAGCGAGGCAAGTCTGGGCAAGGCTCGCCCAGGGCAGAGCAGCCTCGCGCCAGCAACTCTGCCAGAACGGGCCTCTGAGCAGAGCTGGAGCTCTGCCGTCCTGGAGGCGCACTCGGCTCCAGCCAAGTAGGGCTTGAGCCAAACGAGGCTGGGCTGCCTCTTCTTCCCTCGAGGAGGCTCGCCTCCCCGCCAGGTGTTCACTCGGCTTCCAGGTGGGGGCGCTCTGCGCCTCCTGCAGGTCTTGGCTCAGGGGCTGCTTGCCCTGAGCTGGGGCTGTGGGCGGGAGCCCAGGCACGCAGGGGCAGGCCCCAACCAGCTGCACACGTCTCTGCTGGGGAGGAGAGCGCTAGGGAAGCTACGTGTGTGAGGCAGCTGCTGGGCGCCCAGGGAGTCAGCCTCCGGGTGTGCGGGGCTGCAGACCCCAGCCAGGGGCCCTGGGAGCCTGGTGCACTCCGTGCGGCGCTGAGCCTGGGCGGCCAAGCAACCGCTGGAGGAGCCCTGCACTGGCCCTTCCCTTCCCTCGCACAGAGCTCTTCCTGCTGGAGCCCTTGGCAGTGTGCAAGCCACCGGCCCCTAAGCCCTCCACAAGGACGCCTGGGGCCTAGGTGCAAAGGCAAGGCAGGAGCGGAGCTGAGGCCAGGAAGGCGCCAGTGGCGTCTCCCAGCCTCGCGCAGCCTGCTCCTTAGTGGGCAGGAAGCCTAGCAGCGAGGCAAGTCTGGGCAAGGCTCGCCCAGGGCAGAGCAGCCTCGCGCCAGCAACTCTGCCAGAACGGGCCTCTCAGCAGAGCTGGAGCTCTGCCGTCCTGGAGGCGTACTCGGATCCAGCCAAGTAGGGCTTGAGCCAAACGAGGCTGGGCTGCCTCTTCTTCCCTCGAGGAGGCTCGCCTCCCCGCCAGCTGTTCACTCGGCTTCCAGGTGGGGGCGCTCTGCGCCTCCTGCAGGTCTTGGCTCAGGGGCTGCTTGCCCTGAGCTGGGGCTGTGGGCGGGAGCCCAGGCACGCAGGGGCAGGCCCCAACCAGCTGCACACGTCTCTGCTGGGGAGGAGAGCGCTAGGGAAGCTACGTGTGTGAGGCAGCAGCTGGGCGCCCAGGGAGTCAGCCTCCGGGTGTGTGGGGCTGCAGACCCCAGCCAGGGGCCCTGGGAGCCTGGTGTACTCCGTGCGGATCTGAATCTGGGCGGCCAAGCAACCGCTGGAGGAGCCCTGCACTGGCCCTTCCCTTCCCTCGCACAGAGCTCTTCCTGCTGGAGCCCTTGGCAGTGTGCAAGCCACCGGCCCCTAAGCCCTCCCCAAGGACGCCTGGGGCCTAGGTGCAAAGGCAAGGCAGGAGCGGAGCTGAGGCCAGGAAGGCGCCAGTGGCGTCTCCCAGCCTCGCGCAGCCTGCTCCTTCCTGGGCAGGAAACCTAGCAGCGAGGCAAGTCTGGGCAAGGCTCGCCCAGGGCAGAGAACCCTCACGCCAGCAACTCTGCCAGATCGGGCTTCTGAGCAGAGCTGGAGCTCTGCCGTCCTGGAGGCGCACTCGGCTCCAGCCAAGTAGGGCTTGAGCCAAACGAGGCTGGGCTGCCTCTTCTTCCCTCGAGGAGGCTCGCCTCCCCGCCAGCTGTTCACTCGGCTTCCAGGTGGGGGCGCTCTGCGCCTCCTGCAGGTCTTGGCTCAGGGGCTGCTTGCCCTGAGCTGGGGCTGTGGGCGGGAGCCCAGGCACGCAGGGGCAGGCCCCAACCAGCTGCACACGTCTCTGCTGGGGAGGAGAGCGCTAGGGAAGCTACGTGTGTGAGGCAGCTGCTGGGCGCCCAGGGAGTCAGCCTCCGGGTGTGCGGGGCTGCAGACCCCAGCCAGGGGCCCTGGGAGCCTGGTGCACTCCGTGCGGCGCTGAGCCTGGGCGGCCAAGCAACCGCTGGAGGAGCCCTGCACTGGCCCTTCCCTTCCCTCGCACAGAGCTCTTCCTGCTGGAGCCCTTGGCAGTGTGCAAGCCACCGGCCCCTAAGCCCTCCCCAAGGACGCCTGGGGCCTAGGTGCAAAGGCAAGGCAGGAGCGGAGCTGAGGCCAGGAAGGCGCCAGTGGCGTCTCCCAGCCTCGCGCAGCCTGCTCCTTCCTGGGCAGGAAGCCTAGCAGCGAGGCAAGTCTGGGCAAGGCTCGCCCAGGGCAGAGCAGCCTCGCGCCAGCAACTCTGCCAGATCGGGCCTCTGAGCAGAGCTGGAGCTCTGCCGTCCTGGAGGCGCACTCGGCTCCAGCCAAGTAGGGCTTGAGCCAAACGAGGCTGGGCTGCCTCTTCTTCCCTCGAGGAGGCTCGCCTCCCCGCCAGCTGTTCACTCGGCTTCCAGGTGGGGGCGCTCTGCGCCTCCTGCAGGTCTTGGCTCAGGGGCTGCTTGCCCTGAGCTGGGGCTGTGGGCGGGAGCCCAGGCACGCAGGGGCAGGCCCCAACCAGCTGCACACGTCTCTGCTAGGGAGGAGAGCGCTAGGGAAGCTACGTGTGTGAGGCAGCTGCTGGGCGCCCAGGGAGTCAGCCTCCGGGTGGGCGGGGCTGCAGACCCCAGCCAGGGGCCCTGGGAGCCTGGTGCACTCCGTGCGGCGCTGAGCCTGGGCTGCCAAGCAACCGCTGGAGGAGCCCTGCACTGGCCCTTCCCTTCCCTCGCACAGAGCTCTTCCTGCTGGAGCCCTTGGCAGTGTGCAAGCCACCGGCCCCTAAGCCCTCCCCAAGGACGCCTGGGGCCTAGGTGCAAAGGCAAGGCAGGAGCGGAGCTGAGGCCAGGAGGCGCCAGTGGCGTCTCCCAGCCTCGCGCAGCCTGCTCCTTCCTGGGCAGGAAGCCTAGCAGCGAGGCAAGTCTGGGCAAGGCTCGCCCAGGGCAGAGCAGCCTCGCGCCAGCAACTCTGCCAGAACGGGCCTCTGAGAAAAGCTGGAGCTCTGCCGTCCTGGAGGCGCACTCGTTTCCAGCCAAGTAGGGCTTGAGCCAAACGAGGCTGGGCTGTCTCTTCTTCCCTCGAGGAGGTTCGCCTCCCCGCCAGCTGTTCACTCGGCTTCCAGGTGGGGGCGCTCTGCGCCTCCTTCAGGTCTTGGCTCAGGGGCTGCTTGCCCTGAGCTGGGGCTGTGGGCGGGAGCCCAGGCACGCAGGGGCAGGCCCCAACCAGCTGCACACGTCTCTGCTGGAGAGGAGAGCGCTAGGGAAGCTACGTGTGTGAGGCACCTGCTGGGCGCCCAGGGAGTCAGCCTCCGGGTGTGCGGGGCTGCAGCCCCCAGCCAGGGGCCCTGGGAGCCTGGTGCACTCCGTGCGGCGCTGAGTCTGGGCGGCCAAGCAACCGCTGGAGGAGCCCTGCAGTGGCCCTTCCCTTCCCTCGCACAGAGCTCTTCTTGCTAGAGCCCTTGGCAGTGTCCAAGCTACCGGCCCCTAAGCCCTCCCCAAGGACGCCTGGGGCCTAGGTGCAAAGGCAAGGCAGAAGAGGAGCTGAGGCCAGGAAGGCGCCAGTGGCGACTCACAGCCTCGCGCAGCCTGCTCCTTCCTGGGCAGGAAGCCTAGCAGCGAGGCAAGTCTGGGCAAGGCTCGCCCAGGGCAGAGCAGCCTCGCGCCAGCAACTCTGCCAGAACGGGCCTCTCAGCAGAGCTGGAGCTCTGCCGTCCTGGAGGCGCACTCGGCTCCAGCCAAGTAGGGCTTGAGCCAAACGAGGCTGGGCTGCCGCTTCTTCCCTCGAGGAGGCTCGCCTCCCCGCCAGCTGTTCACTCGGCTTCCAGGTGGGGGCGCTCTGCGCCTCCTGCAGGTCTTGGCTCAGGGGCTGCTTGCCCTGAGCTGGGGCTGTGGGCGGGAGCCCAGGCACGCAGGGGCAGGCCCCAACCAGCTGCACACGTCTCTGCTGGGGAGGAGAGCGCTACGGAAGCTACGTGTGTGAGGCAGCTGCTGGGCGCCCAGGGAGTCAGCCTCCGGGTGTGCGGGGCTGCAGACCCCAGCCAGAGGCCCTGGGAGCCTGGTGCACTCCGTGCGACGCTGAGCCTGGGCGGCCAAGCAACCGCTGGAGGAGCCCTGCAGTGGCCCTTCCCTTCCCTCGCACAGAGCTCTTCTTGCTGGAGCCCTTGGCAGTGTCCAAGCTACCGGCCCCTAAGCCCTCCCCAAGGACGCCTGGGGCCTAGGTGCAAAGGCAAGGCAGGAGAGGAGCTGAGGCCAGGAAGGCGCCAGTGGCGACTCACAGCCTCGGGCAGCCTGCTCCTTCCTGGGCAGGAAGCCTAGCAGCGAGGCAAGTCTGGGCAAGGCTCGCCCAGGGCAGAGCAGCCTCGCGCCAGCAACTCTGCCAGAACGGGCCTCTGAGCAGAGCTGGAGCTCTGCCGTCCTGGAGTCGCACTCGGCTCCAGCCAAGTAGGGCTTGAGCCAAACGAGGCTGGGCTGCCTCTTCTTCCCTCGAGGAGGCTCGCCTCCCCGCCAGCTGTTCACTCGGCTTCCAGGTGGGGGCGCTCTGCGCCTCCTGCAGGTCTTGGCTCAGGGGCTGCTTGTCCTGAGCTGGGGCTGTGGGCGGGAGCCCAGGCACGCAGGGGCAGGCCCCAACCAGCTGCACACGTCTCTGCTGGGGAGGAGAGCGCTAGGGAAGCTACGTGTGTGAGGCAGCTGCTGGGCCCCCAGGGAGTCAGCCTCCGGGTGTGCGGGGCTGCAGACCCCAGCCAGGGGCCCTGGGAGCCTGGTGCACTCCGTGCGGCGCTGAGCCTGGGCGGCCAAGCAACCGCTGGAGGAGCCCTGCACTGGCCCTTCCCTTCCCTCGCACAGAGCTCTTCCTGCTGGAGCCCTTGGCAGTGTGCAAGCCACCGGCCCCTAAGCCCTCCACAAGGACGCCTGGGGCCTAGGTGCAAAGGCAAGGCAGGAGCGGAGCTGAGGCCAGGAAGGCGCCAGTGGCGTCTCCCAGCCTCGCGCAGCCTGCTCCTTCCTGGGCAGGAAGCCTAGCAGCGAGGCAAGTCTGGGCAAGGCTCGCCCAGGGCAGAGCAGCCTCGCGCCAGCAACTCTGCCAGATCGGGCCTCTGAGCAGAGCTGGAGCTCTGCCGTCCTGGAGGCGCACTCGTTTCCAGCCAAGTAGGGCTGAGCCAAACGAGGCTGGGCTGCCTCTTCTTCCCTCGAGGAGGCTCGCCTCCCCGCCAGCTGTTCACTCGGCTTCCAGGTGGGTGCGCTCTGCGCCTCCTGCAGGTCTTGGCTCAGGGGCTGCTTGCCCTGAGCTGGGGCTGTGGGCGGGAGCCCAGGCACGCAGGGGCAGGCCCCAACCAGCTGCACACGTCTCTGCTGGGGAGGAGAGCGCTAGGGAAGCTACGTGTGTGAGGCAGCTGCTGGGCGCCCAGGGAGTCAGCCTCCGGGTGTGCGGGGCTGCAGACCCCAGCCAGGGGCCCTGGGAGCCTGGTGCACTCCGTGCGGCGCTGAGCCTGGGCGGCCAAGCAACCGCTGGAGGAGCCCTGCACTGGCCCTTCCCTTCCCTCGCACAGAGCTCTTCCTGCTGGAGCCCTTGGCAGTGTGCAAGCCACCGGCCCCTAAGCCCTCCCCAAGGAAGCCTGGGGCCTAGGTGCAAAGGCAAGGCAGGAGCGGAGCTGAGGCCAGGAAGGCGCCAGTGGCGTATCCCAGCCTCGCGCAGCCTGCTCCTTCCTGGGCAGGAAGCCTAGCAGCGAGGCAAGTCTGGGCAAGGCTCGCCCAGGGCAGAGCAGCCTCGCGCCAGCAACTCTGCCAGATCGGGCCTCTGAGCAGAGCTGGAGCTCTGCCGTCCTGGAGGCGCACTCGGCTCCAGCCAAGTAGGGCTAGAGCCAAACGAGGCTGGGCTGCCTCTTCTTCCCTCGAGGAGGCTCGCCTCCCCGCCAGCTGTTCACTCGGCTTCCAGGTGGGGGCGCTCTGCGCCTCCTGCAGGTCTTGGCTCAGGGGCTGCTTGCCCTGAGCTGGGGCTGTGGGCGGGAGCCCAGGCACGCAGGGGCAGGCCCCAACCAGCTGCACACGTCTCTGCTAGGGAGGAGAGCGCTAGGGAAGCTACGTGTGTGAGGCAGCTGCTGGGCGCCCAGGGAGTCAGCCTCCGGGTGTGCGGGGCTGCAGACCCCAGCCAGGGGCCCTGGGAGCCTGGTGCACTCCGTGCGGCGCTGAGCCTGGGCTGCCAAGCAACCGCTGGAGGAGCCCTGCACTGGCCCTTCCCTTACCTCGCACAGAGCTCTTCCTGCTGGAGCCCTTGGCAGTGTGCAAGCCACTGGCCCCTAAGCCCTCCCCAAGGACGCCTGGGGCCTAGGTGCAAAGGCAAGGCAGGAGCGGAGCTGAGGCCAGGAAGGCGCCAGTGGCGTCTCCCAGCCTCGCGCAGCCTGCTCCTTCCTGGGCAGGAAGCCTAGCAGCGAGGCAAGTCTGGGCAAGGCTCGCCCAGGGCAGAGCAGCCTCGCGCCAGCAACTCTGCCAGAACGGGCCTCTGAGAAAAGCTGGAGCTCTGCCGTCCTGGAGGCGCACTCGGCTCCAGCCAAGTAGGGCTTGAGCCAAACGAGGCTGGGCTGTCTCTTCTTCCCTCGAGGAGGTTCGCCTCCCCGCCAGCTGTTCACTCGGCTTCCAGGTGGGGGCGCTCTGCGCCTCCTGCAGGTCTTGGCTCAGGGGCTGCTTGCCCTGAGCTGGGGCTGTGGGCGGGAGCCCAGGCACGCAGGGGCAGGCCCCAACCAGCTGCACACGTCTCTGCTGGAGAGGAGAGCGCTAGGGAAGCTACGTGTGTGAGGCAGCTGCTGGGCGCCCAGGGAGTCAGCCTCCGGGTGTGCGGGGCTGCAGACCCCAGCCAGGGGCCCTGGGAGCCTGGGGCACTCCGTGCGGCGCTGAGTCTGGGCGGCCAAGCAACCGCTGGAGGAGCCCTGCACTAGCCCTTCCCTTCCCTCGCACAGAGCTCTTCCTGCTGGAGCCCTTGGCAGTGTGCAAGCCACCGGCCCCTAAGCCCTCCCCAAGGACGCCTGGGGCCTAGGTGCAAAGGCAAGGAAGGAGCGGAGCTGAGGCCAGGAAGGCGCCAGTGGCGACTCACAGCCTCGCGCAGCCTGCTCCTTCCTGGGCAGGAAGCCTAGCAGCGAGGCAAGTCTGGGCAAGGCTCGCCCAGGGCAGAGCAGCCTCGCGCCAGCAACTCTGCCAGAACGGGCCTCTCAGCAGAGCTGGAGCTCTGCCGTCCTGGAGGCGCACTCGGCTCCAGCCAAGTAGGGCTTGAGCCAAACGAGGCTGGGCTGCCGCTTCTTCCCTCGAGGAGGCTCGCCTCCCCGCCAGCTGTTCACTCGGCTTCCAGGTGGGGGCGCTCTGCGCCTCCTGCAGGTCTTGGCTCAGGGGCTGCTTGCCCTGAGCTGGGGCTGTGGGCGGGAGCCCAGGCACGCAGGGGCAGGCCCCAACCAGCTGCACACGTCTCTGCTGGGGAGGAGAGCGCTACGGAAGCTACGTGTGTGAGGCAGCTGCTGGGCGCCCAGGGAGTCAGCCTCCGGGTGTGCGGGGCTGCAGACCCCAGCCAGAGGCCCTGGGAGCCTGGTGCACTCCGTGCGACGCTGAGCCTGGGCGGCCAAGCAACCGCTGGAGGAGCCCTGCACTGGCCCTTCCCTTCCCTCGCACAGAGCTCTTCTTGCTGGAGCCCTTGGCAGTTTCCAAGCTACCGGCCCCTAAGCCCTCCCCAAGGACGCCTGGGGCCTAGGTGCAAAGGCAAGGCAGGAGAGGAGCTGAGGCCAGGAAGGCGCCAGTGGCGACTCACAGCCTCGGGCAGCCTGCTCCTTCCTGGGCAGGAAGCCTAGCAGCGAGGCAAGTCTGGGCAAGGCTCGCCCAGGGCAGAGCAGCCTCGCGCCAGCAACTCTGCCAGAACGGGCCTCTGAGCAGAGCTGGAGCTCTGCCGTCCTGGAGGCGCACTCGGCTCCAGCCAAGTAGGGCTTGAGCGAAACGAGGCTGGGCTGCCTCTTCTTCCCTCGAGGAGGCTCGCCTCCCCGCCAGCTGTTCACTCGGCTTCCAGGTGGGGGCGCTCTGCGCCTCCTGCAGGTCTTGGCTCAGGGGCTGCTTGCCCTGAGCTGGGGCTGTGGGCGGGAGCCCAGGCACGCAGGGGCAGGCCCCAACCAGCTGCACACGTCTCTGCTGCGGAGGAGAGCGCTACGGAAGCTACGTGTGTGAGGCAGCTGCTGGGCGCCCAGGGAGTCAGCCTCCGGGTGTGCGGGGCTGCAGACCCCAGCCAGAGGCCCTGGGAGCCTGGTGCACTCCGTGCGACGCTGAGCCTGGGCGGCCAAGCAACCGCTGGAGGAGCCCTGCAGTGGCCCTTCCCTTCCCTCGCACAGAGCTCTTCTTGCTGGAGCCCTTGGCAGTGTCCAAGCTACCGGCCCCTAAGCCCTCCCCAAGGACGCCTGGGGCCTAGGTGCAAAGGCAAGGCAGGAGAGGAGCTGAGGCCAGGAAGGCGCCAGTGGCGACTCACAGCCTCGGGCAGCCTGCTCCTTCCTGGGCAGGAAGCCTAGCAGCGAGGCAAGTCTGGGCAAGGCTCGCCCAGGGCAGAGCAGCCTAGCGCCAGCAACTCTGCCAGAACGGGCCTCTGAGCAGAGCTGGAGCTCTGCCGTCCTGGAGGCGCACTCGGTTCCAGCCAAGTAGGGCTTGAGCCAAACGAGGCTGGGCTGCCTCTTCTTCCCTCGAGGAGGCTCGCCTCCCCGCCAGCTGTTCACTCGGCTTCCAGGTGGGGGCGCTCTGCGCCTCCTGCAGGTCTTGGCTCAGGGGCTGCTTGTCCTGAGCTGGGGCTGTGGGCGGGAGCCCAGGCACGCAGGGGCAGGCCCCAACCAGCTGCACACGTCTCTGCTGGGGAGGAGAGCGCTAGGGAAGCTACGTGTGTGAGGCAGCTGCTGGGCGCCCAGGGAGTCAGCCTCCGGGTGTGCGGGGCTGCAGACCCCAGCCAGGGGCCCTGGGAGCCTGGTGCACTCCGTGCGGCGCTGAGCCTGGGCGGCCAAGCAACCGCTGGAGGAGCCCTGCACTGGCCCTTCCCTTCCCTCGCACAGAGCTCTTCCTGCTGGAGCCCTTGGCAGTGTGCAAGCCACCGGCCCCTAAGCCCTCCACAAGGACGCCTGGGGCCTAGGTGCAAAGGCAAGGCAGGAGCGGAGCTGAGGCCAGGAAGGCGCCAGTGGCGTCTCCCAGCCTCGCGCAGCCTGCTCCTTCCTGGGCAGGAAGCCTAGCAGCGAGGCAAGTCTGGGCAAGGCTCGCCCAGGGCAGAGCAGCCTCGCGCCAGCAACTCTGCCAGATCGGGCCTCTGAGCAGAGCTGGAGCTCTGCCGTCCTGGAGGCGCACTCGGCTCCAGCCAAGTAGGGCTAGAGCCAAACGAGGCTGGGCTGCCTCTTCTTCCCTCGAGGAGGCTCGCCTCCCCGCCAGCTGTTCACTCGGCTTCCAGGTGGGGGCGCTCTGCGCCTCCTGCAGGTCTTGGCTCAGGGGCTGCTTGCCCTGAGCTGGGGCTGTGGGCGGGAGCCCAGGCACGCAGGGGCAGGCCCCAACCAGCTGCACACGTCTCTGCTAGGGAGGAGAGCGCTAGGGAAGCTACGTGTGTGAGGCAGCTGCTGGGCGCCCAGGGAGTCAGCCTCCGGGTGTGCGGGGCTGCAGACCCCAGCCAGGGGCCCTGGGAGCCTGGTGCACTCCGTGCGGCGCTGAGCCTGGGCTGCCAAGCAACCGCTGGAGGAGCCCTGCACTGGCCCTTCCCTTACCTCGCACAGAGCTCTTCCTGCTGGAGCCCTTAGCAGTGTGCAAGCCACCGGCCCCTAAGCCCTCCCCAAGGACGCCTGGGGCCTAGGTGCAAAGGCAAGGCAGGAGCGGAGCTGAGGCCAGGAAGGCGCCAGTGGCATCTCCCAGCCTCGCGCAGCCTGCTCCTTCCTGGGCAGGAAGCCTAGCAGCGAGGCAAGTCTGGGCAAGGCTCGCCCAGGGCAGAGCAGCCTCGCGCCAGCAACTCTGCCAGAACGGGCCTCTGAGAAAAGCTGGAGCTCTGCCGTCCTGGAGGCGCACTCGGCTCCAGCCAAGTAGGGCTTGAGCCAAACGAGGCTGGGCTGTCTCTTCTTCCCTCGAGGAGGTTCGCCTCCCCGCCAGCTGTTCACTCGGCTTCCAGGTGGGGGCGCTCTGCGCCTCCTGCAGGTCTTGGCTCAGGGGCTGCTTGCCCTGAGCTGGGGCTGTGGGCGGGAGCCCAGGCACGCAGGGGCAGGCCCCAACCAGCTGCACACGTCTCTGCTGGAGAGGAGAGCGCTAGGGAAGCTACGTGTGTGAGGCAGCTGCTGGGCGCCCAGGGAGTCAGCCTCCGGGTGTTCGGGGCTGCAGACCCCAGCCAGGGGCCCTGGGAGCCTGGTGCACTCCGTGCGGCGCTGAGTCTGGGCGGCCAAGCAACCGCTGGAGGAGCCCTGCACTAGCCCTTCCCTTCCCTCGCACAGAGCTCTTCCTGCTGGAGCCCTTGGCAGTGTGCAAGCCACCGGCCCCTAAGCCCTCCCCAAGGACGCCTGGGGCCTAGGTGCAAAGGCAAGGCAGGAGCGGAGCTGAGGCCAGGAAGGCGCCAGTGGCGACTCACAGCCTCGCGCAGCCTGCTCCTTCCTGGGCAGGAAGCCTAGCAGCGAGGCAAGTCTGGGCAAGGCTCGCCCAGGGCAGAGCAGCCTCGCGCCAGCAACTCTGCCAGAACGGGCCTCTCAGCAGAGCTGGAGCTCTGCCGTCCTGGAGGCGCACTCGGCTCCAGCCAAGTAGGGCTTGAGCCAAACGAGGCTGGGCTGCCGCTTCTTCCCTCGAGGAGGCTCGCCTCCCCGCCAGCTGTTCACTCGGCTTCCAGGTGGGGGCGCTCTGCGCCTCCTGCAGGTCTTGGCTCAGGGGCTGCTTGCCCTGAGCTGGGGCGGTGGGCGGGAGCCCAGGCACGCAGGGGCAGGCCCCAACCAGCTGCACACGTCTCTGCTGGGGAGGAGAGCGCTACGGAAGCTACGTGTGTGAGGCAGCTGCTGGGCGCCCAGGGAGTCAGCCTCCGGGTGTGCGGGGCTGCAGACCCCAGCCAGAGGCCCTGGGAGCCTGGTGCACTCCGTGCGACGCTGAGCCTGGGCGGCCAAGCAACCGCTGGAGGAGCCCTGCAGTGGCCCTTCCCTTCCCTCGCACAGAGCTCTTCTTGCTGGAGCCCTTGGCAGTTTCCAAGCTACCGGCCCCTAAGCCCTCCCCAAGGACGCCTGGGGCCTAGGTGCAAAGGCAAGGCAGGAGAGGAGCTGAGGCCAGGAAGGCGCCAGTGGCGACTCACAGCCTCGGGCAGCCTGCTCCTTCCTGGGCAGGAAGCCTAGCAGCGAGGCAAGTCTGGGCAAGGCTCGCCCAGGGCAGAGCAGCCTCGCGCCAGCAACTCTGCCAGAACGGGCCTCTGAGCAGAGCTGGAGCTCTGCCGTCCTGGAGGCGCACTCGGCTCCAGCCAAGTAGGGCTTGAGCGAAACGAGGCTGGGCTGCCGCTTCTTCCCTCGAGGAGGCTCGCCTCCCCGCCAGCTGTTCACTCGGCTTCCAGGTGGGGGCGCTCTGCGCCTCCTGCAGGTCTTGGCTCAGGGGCTGCTTGCCCTGAGCTGGGGCGGTGGGCGGGAGCCCAGGCACGCAGGGGCAGGCCCCAACCAGCTGCACACGTCTCTGCTGGGGAGGAGAGCACTACGGAAGCTACGTGTGTGAGGCAGCTGCTGGGCGCCCAGGGAGTCAGCCTCCGGGTGTGCGGGGCTGCAGACCCCAGCCAGAGGCCCTGGGAGCCTGGTGCACTCCGTGCGACGCTGAGCCTGGGCGGCCAAGCAACCGCTGGAGGAGCCCTGCAGTGGCCCTTCCCTTCCCTCGCACAGAGCTCTTCTTGCTGGAGCCCTTGGCAGTTTCCAAGCTACCGGCCCCTAAGCCCTCCCCAAGGACGCCTGGGGCCTAGGTGCAAAGGCAAGGCAGGAGAGGAGCTGAGGCCAGGAAGGCGCCAGTGGCGACTCACAGCCTCGGGCAGCCTGCTCCTTCCTGGGCAGGAAGCCTAGCAGCGAGGCAAGTCTGGGCAAGGCTCGCCCAGGGCAGAGCAGCCTCGCGCCAGCAACTCTGCCAGAACGGGCCTCTGAGCAGAGCTGGAGCTCTGCCGTCCTGGAGGCGCACTCGGCTCCAGCCAAGTAGGGCTTGAGCCAAACGAGGCTGGGCTGCCGCTTCTTCCCTCGAGGAGGCTCGCCTCCCCGCCAGCTGTTCACTCGGCTTCCAGGTGGGGGCGCTCTGCGCCTCCTGCAGGTCTTGGCTCAGGGGCTGCTTGCCCTGAGCTGGGGCTGTGGGCGGGAGCCCAGGCACGCAGGGGCAGGCCCCAACCAGCTGCACACGTCTCTGCTGGGGAGGAGAGCGCTACGGAAGCTACGTGTGTGAGGCAGCTGCTGGGCGCCCAGGGAGTCAGCCTCCGGGTGTGCGGGGCTGCAGACCCCAGCCAGAGGCCCTGGGAGCCTGGTGCACTCCGTGCGACGCTGAGCCTGGGCGGCCAAGCAACCGCTGGAGGAGCCCTGCAGTGGCCCTTCCCTTCCCTCGCACAGAGCTCTTCTTGCTGGAGCCCTTGGCAGTGTCCAAGCTACCGGCCCCTAAGCCCTCCACAAGGACGCCTGGGGCCTAGGTGCAAAGGCAAGGCAGGAGAGGAGCTGAGGCCAGGAAGGCGCCAGTGGCGACTCACAGCCTCGGGCAGCCTGCTCCTTCCTGGGCAGGAAGCCTAGCAGCGAGGCAAGTCTGGGCAAGGCTCGCCCAGGGCAGAGCAGCCTAGCGCCAGCAACTCTGCCAGAACGGGCCTCTGAGCAGAGCTGGAGCTCTGCCGTCCTGGAGGCGCACTCGGCTCCAGCCAAGTAGGGCTTGAGCGAAACGAGGCTGGGCTGCCTCTTCTTCCCTCGAGGAGGCTCGCCTCCCCGCCAGCTGTTCACTCGGCTTCCAGGTGGGGGCGCTCTGCGCCTCCTGCAGGTCTTGGCTCAGGGGCTGCTTGCCCTGAGCTGGGGCTGTGGGCGGGAGCCCAGGCACGCAGGGGCAGGCCCCAACCAGCTGCACACGTCTCTGCTGCGGAGGAGAGCGCTACGGAACCTACGTGTGTGAGGCAGCTGCTGGGCGCCCAGGGAGTCAGCCTCCGGGTGTGCGGGGCTGCAGACCCCAGCCAGAGGCCCTGGGAGCCTGGTGCACTCCGTGCGACGCTGAGCCTGGGCGGCCAAGCAACCGCTGGAGGAGCCCTGCAGTGGCCCTTCCCTTCCCTCGCACAGAGCTCTTCTTGCTGGAGCCCTTGGCAGTGTCCAAGCTACCGGCCCCTAAGCCCTCCCCAAGGACGCCTGGGGCCTAGGTGCAAAGGCAAGGCAGGAGAGGAGCTGAGGCCAGGAAGGCGCCAGTGGCGACTCACAGCCTCGTGCAGCCTGCTCCTTCCTGGGCAGGAAGCCTAGCAGCGAGGCAAGTCTGGGCAAGGCTCGCCCAGGGCAGAGCAGCCTAGCGCCAGCAACTCTGCCAGAACGGGCCTCTGAGCAGAGCTGGAGCTCTGCCGTCCTGGAGTCGCACTCGGTTCCAGCCAAGTAGGGCTTGAGCCAAACGAGGCTGGGCTGCCTCTTCTTCCCTCGAGGAGGCTCGCCTCCCCGCCAGCTGTTCACTCGGCTTCCAGGTGGGGGCGCTCTGCGCCTCCTGCAGGTCTTGGCTCAGGGGCTGCTTGTCCTGAGCTGGGGCTGTGGGCGGGAGCCCAGGCACGCAGGGGCAGGCCCCAACCAGCTGCACACGTCTCTGCTGGGGAGGAGAGCGCTAGGGAAGCTACGTGTGTGAGGCAGCTGCTGGGCGCCCAGGGAGTCAGCCTCCGGGTGTGCGGGGCTGCAGACCCCAGCCAGGGGCCCTGGGAGCCTGGTGCACTCCGTGCGGCGCTGAGCCTGGGCGGCCAAGCAACCGCTGGAGGAGCCCTGCACTGGCCCTTCCCTTCCCTCGCACAGAGCTCTTCCTGCTGGAGCCCTTGGCAGTGTGCAAGCCACCGGCCCCTAAGCCCTCCACAAGGACGCCTGGGGCCTAGGTGCAAAGGCAAGGCAGGAGCGGAGCTGAGGCCAGGAAGGCGCCAGTGGCGTCTCCCAGCCTCGCGCAGCCTGCTCCTTCCTGGGCAGGAAGCCTAGCAGCGAGGCAAGTCTGGGCAAGGCTCGCCCAGGGCAGAGCAGCCTCGCGCCAGCAACTCTGCCAGATCGGGCCTCTGAGCAGAGCTGGAGCTCTGCCGTCCTGGAGGCGCACTCGGCTCCAGCCAAGTAGGGCTAGAGCCAAACGAGGCTGGGCTGCCTCTTCTTCCCTCGAGGAGGCTCGCCTCCCCGCCAGCTGTTCACTCGGCTTCCAGGTGGGGGCGCTCTGCGCCTCCTGCAGGTCTTGGCTCAGGGGCTGCTTGCCCTGAGCTGGGGCTGTGGGCGGGAGCCCAGGCACGCAGGGGCAGGCCCCAACCAGCTGCACACGTCTCTGCTAGGGAGGAGAGCGCTAGGGAAGCTACGTGTGTGAGGCAGCTGCTGGGCGCCCAGGGAGTCAGCCTCCGGGTGTGCGGGGCTGCAGACCCCAGCCAGGGGCCCTGGGAGCCTGGTGCACTCCGTGCGGCGCTGAGCCTGGGCTGCCAAGCAACCGCTGGAGGAGCCCTGCACTGGCCCTTCCCTTACCTCGCACAGAGCTCTTCCTGCTGGAGCCCTTAGCAGTGTGCAAGCCACCGGCCCCTAAGCCCTCCCCAAGGACGCCTGGGGCCTAGGTGCAAAGGCAAGGCAGGAGCGGAGCTGAGGCCAGGAAGGCGCCAGTGGCGTCTCCCAGCCTCGCGCAGCCTGCTCCTTCCTGGGCAGGAAGCCTAGCAGCGAGGCAAGTCTGGGCAAGGCTCGCCCAGGGCAGAGCAGCCTCGCGCCAGCAACTCTGCCAGAACGGGCCTCTGAGAAAAGCTGGAGCTCTGCCGTCCTGGAGGCGCACTCGGCTCCAGCCAAGTAGGGCTTGAGCCAAACGAGGCTGGGCTGTCTCTTCTTCCCTCGAGGAGGTTCGCCTCCCCGCCAGCTGTTCACTCGGCTTCCAGGTGGGGGCGCTCTGCGCCTCCTGCAGGTCTTGGCTCAGGGGCTGCTTGCCCTGAGCTGGGGCTGTGGGCGGGAGCCCAGGCACGCAGGGGCAGGCCCCAACCAGCTGCACACGTCTCTGCTGGAGAGGAGAGCGCTAGGGAAGCTACGTGTGTGAGGCAGCTGCTGGGCGCCCAGGGAGTCAGCCTCCGGGTGTGCGGGGCTGCAGACCCCAGCCAGGGGCCCTGGGAGCCTGGTGCACTCCGTGCGGCGCTGAGTCTGGGCGGCCAAGCAACCGCTGGAGGAGCCCTGCACTAGCCCTTCCCTTCCCTCGCACAGAGCTCTTCCTGCTGGAGCCCTTGGCAGTGTGCAAGCCACCGGCCCCTAAGCCTTCCCCAAGGACGCCTGGGGCCTAGGTGCAAAGGCAAGGCAGGAGCGGAGCTGAGGCCAGGAAGGCGCCAGTGGCGACTCACAGCCTCGCGCAGCCTGCTCCTTCCTGGGCAGGAAGCCTAGCAGCGAGGCAAGTCTGGGCAAGGCTCGCCCAGGGCAGAGCAGCCTCGCGCCAGCAACTCTGCCAGAACGGGCCTCTCAGCAGAGCTGGAGCTCTGCCGTCCTGGAGGCGCACTCGGCTCCAGCCAAGTAGGGCTTGAGCCAAACGAGGCTGGGCTGCCGCTTCTTCCCTCGAGGAGGCTCGCCTCCCCGCCAGCTGTTCACTCGGCTTCCAGGTGGGGGCGCTCTGCGCCTCCTGCAGGTCTTGGCTCAGGGGCTGCTTGCCCTGAGCTGGGGCGGTGGGCGGGAGCCCAGGCACGCAGGGGCAGGCCCCAACCAGCTGCACACGTCTCTGCTGGGGAGGAGAGCGCTACGGAAGCTACGTGTGTGAGGCAGCTGCTGGGCGCCCAGGGAGTCAGCCTCCGGGTGTGCGGGGCTGCAGACCCCAGCCAGAGGCCCTGGGAGCCTGGTGCACTCCGTGCGACGCTGAGCCTGGGCGGCCAAGCAACCGCTGGAGGAGCCCTGCAGTGGCCCTTCCCTTCCCTCGCACAGAGCTCTTCTTGCTGGAGCCCTTGGCAGTTTCCAAGCTACCGGCCCCTAAGCCCTCCCCAAGGACGCCTGGGGCCTAGGTGCAAAGGCAAGGCAGGAGAGGAGCTGAGGCCAGGAAGGCGCCAGTGGCGACTCACAGCCTCGGGCAGCCTGCTCCTTCCTGGGCAGGAAGCCTAGCAGCGAGGCAAGTCTGGGCAAGGCTCGCCCAGGGCAGAGCAGCCTCGCGCCAGCAACTCTGCCAGAACGGGCCTCTGAGCAGAGCTGGAGCTCTGCCGTCCTGGAGGCGCACTCGGCTCCAGCCAAGTAGGGCTTGAGCGAAACGAGGCTGGGCTGCCTCTTCTTCCCTCGAGGAGGCTCGCCTCCCCGCCAGCTGTTCACTCGGCTTCCAGGTGGGGGCGCTCTGCGCCTCCTGCAGGTCTTGGCTCAGGGGCTGCTTGTCCTGAGCTGGGGCTGTGGGCGGGAGCCCAGGCATGCAGGGGCAGGCCCCAACCAGCTGCACACGTCTCTGCTGGGGAGGAGAGCGCTAGGGAAGCTACGTGTGTGAGGCAGCTGCTGGGCGCCCAGGGAGTCAGCCTCCGGGTGTGCGGGACTGCAGACCCCAGCCAGGGGCCCTGGGAGCCTGGTGCACTCCGTGCGGCGCTGAGCCTGGGCGGCCAAGCAACCGCTGGAGGAGCCCTGCACTGGCCCTTCCCTTCCCTCGCACAGAGCTCTTCCTGCTGGAGCCCTTGGCAGTGTGCAAGCCACCGGCCCCTAAGCCCTCCCCAATGAAGCCTGGGGCCTAGGTGCAAAGGCAAGGCAGGAGCGGAGCTGAGGCCAGGAAGGCGCCAGTGGCGTCTCCCAGCCTCGCGCAGCCTGCTCCTTCCTGGGCAGGAAGCCTAGCAGCGAGGCAAGTCTGGGCAAGGCTCGCCCAGGGCAGAGCAGCCTCGCGCCAGCAACTCTGCCAGATCGGGCCTCTGAGCAGAGCTGGAGCTCTGCCGTCCTGGAGGCGCACTCGTTTCCAGCCAAGTAGGGCTGAGCCAAACGAGGCTGGGCTGCCTCTTCTTCCCTCGAGGAGGCTCGCCTCCCCGCCAGCTGTTCACTCGGCTTCCAGGTGGGGGCGCTCTGCGCCTCCTGCAGGTCTTGGCTCAGGGGCTGCTTGCCCTGAGCTGGGGCTGTGGGCGGGAGCCCAGGCATGCAGGGGCAGGCCCCAACCAGCTGCACACGTCTCTGCTGGGGAGGAGAGCGCTAGGGAAGCTACGTGTGTGAGGCATCTGCTGGGCGCCCAGGGAGTCAGCCTCCGGGTGTGGGGGGCTGCAGACCCCAGCCAGGGGCCCTGGGAGCCTGGTGCACTCCGTGCGGCGCTGAGCCTTGGCGGCAAAGCAACCACTGGAGGAGCCCTGCACTGGCCCTTCCCTTCCCTCGCACAGAGCTCTTCCTGCTGGATCCCTTGGCAGTGTGCAAGCCACCGACCCCTAAGCCCTCCCCAAGGAAGCCTGGGGCCTAGGTGCAAAGGCAAGTCAGGAGCGGAGCTGAGGCCAGGAAAGCGCCAGTGGCATCTCCCAGCCTCACGCAGCCTGCTCCTTTCTGGGCAGGAAGCCTAGCAGCGAGGCAAATCTGGGCAAGGCTCGCCCAGGGCAGAGCAGCCTCGCGCCAGCAACTCTGCCAGAACGGGCCTCTGAGCAGAGCTGGAGCTCTGCCGTCCTGGAGGCGCACTCGGCTCCAGCCAAGTAGGGCTTGAGCCAAACGAGGCTGGGCTGCCTCTTCTTCCCTCGAGGAGGCTCGCCTCCCCGCCAGCTGTTCACTCGGCTTCCAGGTGGGGGCGCTCTGCGCCTCCTGCAGGTCTTGGCTCTGGGGCTGCTTGCCCTGAGCTGGGGCTGTGGGCGGGAGCCCAGGCACGCAGGGGCAGGCCCCAACCAGCTGCACACGTCTCTGCTGGGGAGGAGAGCGCTAGGGAAGCTACGTGTGTGAGGCAGCTGCTGGGCGCCCAGGGAGTCAGCCTCCGGGTGTGCGGGGCTGCAGACCCCAGCCAGGGGCCCTGGGAGCCTGGTGCACTCCGTGCGGCGCTGAGCCTGGACGGCCAAGCAACCGCTGGAGGAGCCCTGCACTGGCCCTTCCCTTCCCTCGCACAGAGCTCTTCCTGCTGGATCCCTTGGCAGTGTGCAAGCCACCGACCCCTAAGCCCTCCCCAAGGAAGCCTGGGGCCTAGGTGCAAAGGCAAGTCAGGAGCGGAGCTGAGGCCAGGAAGGCGCCAGTGGCGTCTCCCAGCCTCGCGCAGCCTGCTCCTTCCTGGGCAGGAAGCCTAGCAGCGAGGCAAGTCTGGGCAAGGCTCGCCCAGGGCAGAGCAGCCTCGCGCCAGCAACTCTGCCAGATCGGGCCTCTGAGCAGAGCTGGAGCTCTGCCGTCCTGGAGGCGCACTCGTTTCCAGCCAAGTAGGGCTGAGCCAAACGAGGCTGGGCTGCCTCTTCTTCCCTCGAGGAGGCTCGCCTCCCCGCCAGCTGTTCACTCGGCTTCCAGGTGGGGGCGCTCTGCGCCTCCTGCAGGTCTTGGCTCAGGGGCTGCTTGCCCTGAGCTGGGGCTGTGGGCGGGAGCCCAGGCATGCAGGGGCAGGCCCCAACCAGCTGCACACGTCTCTGCTGGGGAGGAGAGCGCTAGGGAAGCTACGTGTGTGAGGCATCTGCTGGGCGCCCAGGGAGTCAGCCTCCGGGTGTGGGGGGCTGCAGACCCCAGCCAGGGGCCCTGGGAGCCTGGTGCACTCCGTGCGGCGCTGAGCCTTGGCGGCAAAGCAACCACTGGAGGAGCCCTGCACTGGCCCTTCCCTTCCCTCGCACAGAGCTCTTCCTGCTGGATCCCTTGGCAGTGTGCAAGCCACCGACCCCTAAGCCCTCCCCAAGGAAGCCTGGGGCCTAGGTGCAAAGGCATGTCAGGAGCGGAGCTGAGGCCAGGAAGGCGCCAGTGGCATCTCCCAGCCTCACGCAGCCTGCTCCTTTCTGGGCAGGAAGCCTAGCAGCGAGGCAAATCTGGGCAAGGCTCGCCCAGGGCAGAGCAGCCTCGCGCCTGCAACTCTGCCAGATCGGGCCTCTGAGCAGAGCTGGAGCTCTGCCGTCCTGGAGGCGCACTCGGCTCCAGCCAAGTAGGGCTTGAGCCAAACGAGGCTGGGCTGCCTCTTCTTCCCTCGAGGAGGCTCGCCTCCCCGCCAGCTGTTCACTCGGCTTCCAGGTGGGGGCGCTCTGCGCCTCCTGCAGGTCTTGGCTCAGGGGCTGCTTGCTCTGAGCTGGGGCTGTGGGCGGGAGCCCAGGCACGCAGGGGCAGGCCCCAACCAGCTGCACACGTCTCTGCTAGGGAGGAGAGCGCTAGGGAAGCTACGTGTGTGAGGCAGCTGCTGGGCGCCCAGGGAGTCAGCCTCCGGGTGTGCGGGGCTGCAGACCCCAGCCAGGGGCCCTGGGAGCCTGGTGCACTCCGTGCGGCGCTGAGCCTGGGCGGCCAAGCAACCGCTGGAGGAGCCCTGCACTGGCCCTTCCCTTCCCTCGCACAGAGCTCTTCCTGCTGGAGCCCTTGGCAGTGTGCAAGCCACCGGCCCCTAAGCCCTCCCCAAGGACGCCTGGGGCCTAGGTGCAAAGGCAAGGCAGGAGCGGAGCTGAGGCCAGGAGGCGCCAGTGGCGTCTCCCAGCCTCGCGCAGCCTGCTCCTTCCTGGGCAGGAAGCCTAGCAGCGAGGCAAGTCTGGGCAAGGCTCGCCCAGGGCAGAGCAGCCTCGCGCCAGCAACTCTGCCAGAACGGGCCTCTGAGAAAAGCTGGAGCTCTGCCGTCCTGGAGGCGCACTCGTTTCCAGCCAAGTAGGGCTTGAGCCAAACGAGGCTGGGCTGTCTCTTCTTCCCTCGAGGAGGTTCGCCTCCCCGCCAGCTGTTCACTCGGCTTCCAGGTGGGGGCGCTCTGCGCCTCCTGCAGGTCTTGGCTCAGGGGCTGCTTGCCCTGAGCTGGGGCTGTGGGCGGGAGCCCAGGCACGCAGGGGCAGGCCCCAACCAGCTGCACACGTCTCTGCTGGAGAGGAGAGCGCTAGGGAAGCTACGTGTGTGAGGCAGCTGCTGGGCGCCCAGGGAGTCAGCCTCCGGGTGTGCGGGGCTGCAGACCCCAGCCAGGGGCCCTGGGAGCCTGGTGCACTCCGTGCGGCGCTGAGTCTGGGCGGCCAAGCAACCGCTGGAGGAGCCCTGCACTAGCCCTTCCCTTCCCTCGCACAGAGCTCTTCCTGCTGGAGCCCTTGGCAGTGTGCAAGCCACCGGCCCCTAAGCCCTCCCCAAGGACGCCTGGGGCCTAGGTGCAAAGGCAAGGCAGTAGCGGAGCTGAGGCCAGGAAGGCGCCAGTGGCGTCTCCCAGCCTCGCGCAGCCTCCTCCTTCCTGGGCAGGAAGCCTAGCAGCGAGGCAAGTCTGGGCAAGGCTCGCCCAGGGCAGAGCAGCCTCGCGCCAGCAACTCTGCCAGATCGGGCCTCTGAGCAGAGCTGGAGCTCTGCCGTCCTGGAGGCGCACTCGGCTCCAGCCAAGTAGGGCTTGAGCCAAACGAGGCTGGGCTGCCTCTTCTTCCCTCGAGGAGGCTCGCCTCCCCGCCAGCTGTTCACTCGGCTTCCAGGTGGGGGCGCTCTGCGCCTCCTGCAGGTCTTGGCTCAGGGGCTGCTTGCCCTGAGCTGGGGCTGTGGGCGGGAGCCCAGGCACGCAGGGGCAGGCCCCAACCAGCTGCACACGTCTCTGCTGGGGAGGAGAGCGCTAGGGAAGCTACGTGTGTGAGGCAGCTGCTGGGCGCCCAGGGAGTCAGCCTCCGGGTGTGCGGGGCTGCAGACCCCAGCCAGGGGCCCTGGGAGCCTGGTGCACTCCGTGCGGCGCTGAGCCTGGGCGGCCAAGCAACCGCTGGAGGAGCCCTGCACTGGCCCTTCCCTTCCCTCGCACAGAGCTCTTCCTGCTGGAGCCCTTGGCAGTGTGCAAGCCACCGGCCCCTAAGCCCTCCACAAGGACGCCTGGGGCCTAGGTGCAAAGGCAAGGCAGGAGCGGAGCTGAGGCCAGGAAGGCGCCAGTGGCGTCTCCCAGCCTCTCGCAGCCTGCTCCTTCCTGGGCAGGAAGCCTAGCAGCGAGGCAAGTCTGGGCAAGGCTCGCCCATGGCAGAGCAGCCTCGCGCCAGCAACTCTGCCAGAACGGGCCTCTGAGCAGAGCTGGAGCTCTGCCGTCCTGGAGGCGCACTCGGATCCAGCCAAGTAGGGCTTGAGCCTAACGAGGCTGGGCTGCCTCTTCTTCCCTCGAGGAGGCTCGCCTCCCCGCCAGCTGTTCACTCGGCTTCCAGGTGGGGGCGCTCTGCGCCTCCTGCAGGTCTTGGCTCAGGGGCTGCTTGCCCTGAGCTGGGGCTGTGGGCGGGAGCCCAGGCACGCAGGGGCAGGCCCCAACCAGCTGCACACGTCTCTGCTGGGGAGGAGAGCGCTAGGGAAGCTACGTGTGTGAGGCAGCTGCTGGGCGCCCAGGGAGTCAGCCTCCGGGTGTGCGGGGCTGCAGACCCCAGCCAGGGGCCCTGGGAGCATGGTGCACTCCGTGCGGCGCTGAGCCTGGGCGGCAAAGCAACCTCTGGAGGAGCCCTGCACTGGCCCTTCCCTTCCCTCGCACAGAGCTCTTCCTGCTGGAGCCCTTGGCAGTGTGCAAGCCACCGGCCCCTAAGCCCTCCCCAAGGACGCCTGGGGCCTAGGTGCAAAGGCAAGGCAGGAGCGGAGCTGAGGCCAGGAAGGCGCCAGTGGCGTCTCCCAGCCTCGCGCAGCCTTCTCCTTCCTGGGCAGGAAGCCAAGCAGCGAGGCAAGTCTGGGCAAGGCTCGCCCAGGGCAGAGCAGCCTCGCGCCAGCAACTCTGCCAGATCAGGCCTCTGAGCAGAGCTGGAGCTCTGCCGTCCTGGAGGCGCACTCGGCTCCAGCCAAGTAGGGCTTGAGCCAAACGAGGCTGGGCTGCCTCTTCTTCCCTCGAGGAGGCTCGCCTCCCCGCCAGCTGTTCACTCGGCTTCCAGGTGGGGGCGCTCTGTGCCTCCTGCAGGTCTTGGCTCAGGGGCTGCTTGCCCTGAGCTGGGGCTGTGGGCGGGAGCCCAGGCACGCAGGGGCAGGCCCCAACCAGCTGCACACGTCTCTGCTGGGGAGGAGAGCGCTAGGGAAGCTACGTGTGTGAGGCAGCAGCTGGGCGCCCAGGGAGTCAGCCTCCGGGTGTGCGGGGCTGCAGACCCCAGCCAGGGGCCCTGGGAGCCTGGTGCACTCCGTGCGGCGCTGAGCCTGGGCGGCCAAGCAACCGCTGGAGGAACCCTGCACTGGCCCTTCCCTTCCCTCGCACAGAGCTCTTCCTGCTGGAGCCCTTGGCAGTGTGCAAGCCACCGACCCCTAAGCCCTCCCCAAGGAAGCCTGGGGCCTAGGTGCAAAGGCATGTCAGGAGCGGAGCTGAGGCCAGGAAGGCGCCAGTGGCATCTCCCAGCCTCACGCAGCCTGCTCCTTTCTGGGCAGGAAGCCTAGCAGCGAGGCAAATCTGGGCAAGGCTCGCCCAGGGCAGAGCAGCCTCGCGCCTGCAACTCTGCCAGATCGGGCCTCTGAGCAGAGCTGGAGCTCTGCCGTCCTGGAGGCGCACTCGGCTCCAGCCAAGTAGGGCTTGAGCCAAACGATGCTGGGCTGCCTCTTCTTCCCTCGAGGAGGCTCGCCTCCCCGCCAGCTGTTCACTCGGCTTCCAGGTGGGGGCGCTCTGCGCCTCCTGCAGGTCTTGGCTCAGGGGCTGCTTGCTCTGAGCTGGGGCTGTGGGCGGGAGCCCAGGCACGCAGGGGCAGGCCCCAACCAGCTGCACACGTCTCTGCTAGGGAGGAGAGCGCTAGGGAAGCTACGTGTGTGAGGCAGCTGCTGGGCGCCCAGGGAGTCAGCCTCCGGGTGTGCGGGGCTGCAGACCCCAGCCAGGGGCCCTGGGAGCCTGGTGCACTCCGTGCGGCGCTGAGCCTGGGCGGCCAAGCAACCGCTGGAGGAGCCCTGCACTGGCCCTTCCCTTCCCTCGCACAGAGCTCTTCCTGCTGGAGCCCTTGGCAGTGTGCAAGCCACCGGCCCCTAAGCCCTCCCCAAGGACGCCTGGGGCCTAGGTGCAAAGGCAAGGCAGGAGCGGAGCTGAGGCCAGGAGGCGCCAGTGGCGTCTCCCAGCCTCGCGCAGCCTGCTCCTTCCTGGGCAGGAAGCCTAGCAGCGAGGCAAGTCTGGGCAAGGCTCGCCCAGGGCAGAGCAGCCTCGCGCCAGCAACTCTGCCAGAACGGGCCTCTGAGAAAAGCTGGAGCTCTGCCGTCCTGGAGGCGCACTCGTTTCCAGCCAAGTAGGGCTTGAGCCAAACGAGGCTGGGCTGTCTCTTCTTCCCTCGAGGAGGTTCGCCTCCCCGCCAGCTGTTCACTCGGCTTCCAGGTGGGGGCGCTCTGCGCCTCCTGCAGGTCTTGGCTCAGGGGCTGCTTGCCCTGAGCTGGGGCTGTGGGCGGGAGCCCAGGCACGCAGGGGCAGGCCCCAACCAGCTGCACACGTCTCTGCTGGAGAGGAGAGCGCTAGGGAAGCTACGTGTGTGAGGCAGCTGCTGGGCGCCCAGGGAGTCAGCCTCCGGGTGTGCGGGGCTGCAGACCCCAGCCAGGGGCCCTGGGAGCCTGGTGCACTCCGTGCGGCGCTGAGTCTGGGCGGCCAAGCAACCGCTGGAGGAGCCCTGCACTAGCCCTTCCCTTCCCTCGCACAGAGCTCTTCCTGCTGGAGCCCTTGGCAGTGTGCAAGCCACCGGCCCCTAAGCCCTCCCCAAGGACGCCTGGGGCCTAGGTGCAAAGGCAAGGCAGTAGCGGAGCTGAGGCCAGGAAGGCGCCAGTGGCGTCTCCCAGCCTCGCGCAGCCTCCTCCTTCCTGGGCAGGAAGCCTAGCAGCGAGGCAAGTCTGGGCAAGGCTCGCCCAGGGCAGAGCAGCCTCGCGCCAGCAACTCTGCCAGATCGGGCCTCTGAGCAGAGCTGGAGCTCTGCCGTCCTGGAGGCGCACTCGGCTCCAGCCAAGTAGGGCTTGAGCCAAACGAGGCTGGGCTGCCTCTTCTTCCCTCGAGGAGGCTCGCCTCCCCGCCAGCTGTTCACTCGGCTTCCAGGTGGGGGCGCTCTGCGCCTCCTGCAGGTCTTGGCTCAGGGGCTGCTTGCCCTGAGCTGGGGCTGTGGGCGGGAGCCCAGGCACGCAGGGGCAGGCCCCAACCAGCTGCACACGTCTCTGCTGGGGAGGAGAGCGCTAGGGAAGCTACGTGTGTGAGGCAGCTGCTGGGCGCCCAGGGAGTCAGCCTCCGGGTGTGCGGGGCTGCAGACCCCAGCCAGGGGCCCTGGGAGCCTGGTGCACTCCGTGCGGCGCTGAGCCTGGGCGGCCAAGCAACCGCTGGAGGAGCCCTGCACTGGCCCTTCCCTTCCCTCGCACAGAGCTCTTCCTGCTGGAGCCCTTGGCAGTGTGCAAGCCACCGGCCCCTAAGCCCTCCACAAGGACGCCTGGGGCCTAGGTGCAAAGGCAAGGCAGGAGCGGAGCTGAGGCCAGGAAGGCGCCAGTGGCGTCTCCCAGCCTCTCGCAGCCTGCTCCTTCCTGGGCAGGAAGCCTAGCAGCGAGGCAAGTCTGGGCAAGGCTCGCCCATGGCAGAGCAGCCTCGCGCCAGCAACTCTGCCAGAACGGGCCTCTGAGCAGAGCTGGAGCTCTGCCGTCCTGGAGGCGCACTCGGATCCAGCCAAGTAGGGCTTGAGCCTAACGAGGCTGGGCTGCCTCTTCTTCCCTCGAGGAGGCTCGCCTCCCCGCCAGCTGTTCACTCGGCTTCCAGGTGGGGGCGCTCTGCGCCTCCTGCAGGTCTTGGCTCAGGGGCTGCTTGCCCTGAGCTGGGGCTGTGGGCGGGAGCCCAGGCACGCAGGGGCAGGCCCCAACCAGCTGCACACGTCTCTGCTGGGGAGGAGAGCGCTAGGGAAGCTACGTGTGTGAGGCAGCTGCTGGGCGCCCAGGGAGTCAGCCTCCGGGTGTGCGGGGCTGCAGACCCCAGCCAGGGGCCCTGGGAGCCTGGTGCACTCCGTGCGGCGCTGAGCCTGGGCGGCAAAGCAACCTCTGGAGGAGCCCTGCACTGGCCCTTCCCTTCCCTCGCACAGAGCTCTTCCTGCTGGAGCCCTTGGCAGTGTGCAAGCCACCGGCCCCTAAGCCCTCCCCAAGGACGCCTGGGGCCTAGGTGCAAAGGCAAGGCAGGAGCGGAGCTGAGGCCAGGAAGGCGCCAGTGGCGTCTCCCAGCCTCGCGCAGCCTTCTCCTTCCTGGGCAGGAAGCCAAGCAGCGAGGCAAGTCTGGGCAAGGCTCGCCCAGGGCAGAGCAGCCTCGCGCCAGCAACTCTGCCAGATCAGGCCTCTGAGCAGAGCTGGAGCTCTGCCGTCCTGGAGGCGCACTCGGCTCCAGCCAAGTAGGGCTTGAGCCAAACGAGGCTGGGCTGCCTCTTCTTCCCTCGAGGAGGCTCGCCTCCCCGCCAGCTGTTCACTCGGCTTCCAGGTGGGGGCGCTCTGTGCCTCCTGCAGGTCTTGGCTCAGGGGCTGCTTGCCCTGAGCTGGGGCTGTGGGCGGGAGCCCAGGCACGCAGGGGCAGGCCCCAACCAGCTGCACCCGTCTCTGCTGGGGAGGAGAGCGCTAGGGAAGCTACGTGTGTGAGGCAGCAGCTGGGCGCCCAGGGAGTCAGCCTCCGGGTGTGCGGGGCTGCAGACCCCAGCCAGGGGCCCTGGGAGCCTGGTGCACTCCGTGCGGCGCTGAGCCTGGGCGGCCAAGCAACCGCTGGAGGAACCCTGCACTGGCCCTTCCCTTCCCTCGCACAGAGCTCTTCCTGCTGGAGCCCTTGGCAGTGTGCAAGCCACCGACCCCTAAGCCCTCCCCAAGGAAGCCTGGGGCCTAGGTGCAAAGGCATGTCAGGAGCGGAGCTGAGGCCAGGAAGGCGCCAGTGGCATCTCCCAGCCTCACGCAGCCTGCTCCTTTCTGGGCAGGAAGCCTAGCAGCGAGGCAAATCTGGGCAAGGCTCGCCCAGGGCAGAGCAGCCTCGCGCCTGCAACTCTGCCAGATCGGGCCTCTGAGCAGAGCTGGAGCTCTGCCGTCCTGGAGGCGCACTCGGCTCCAGCCAAGTAGGGCTTGAGCCAAACGATGCTGGGCTGCCTCTTCTTCCCTCGAGGAGGCTCGCCTCCCCGCCAGCTGTTCACTCGGCTTCCAGGTGGGGGCGCTCTGCGCCTCCTGCAGGTCTTGGCTCAGGGGCTGCTTGCTCTGAGCTGGGGCTGTGGGCGGGAGCCCAGGCACGCAGGGGCAGGCCCCAACCAGCTGCACACGTCTCTGCTAGGGAGGAGAGCGCTAGGGAAGCTACGTGTGTGAGGCAGCTGCTGGGCGCCCAGGGAGTCAGCCTCCGGGTGTGCGGGGCTGCAGACCCCAGCCAGGGGCCCTGGGAGCCTGGTGCACTCCGTGCGGCGCTGAGCCTGGGCGGCCAAGCAACCGCTGGAGGAGCCCTGCACTGGCCCTTCCCTTCCCTCGCACAGAGCTCTTCCTGCTGGAGCCCTTGGCAGTGTGCAAGCCACCGGCCCCTAAGCCCTCCCCAAGGACGCCTGGGGCCTAGGTGCAAAGGCAAGGCAGGAGCGGAGCTGAGGCCAGGAGGCGCCAGTGGCGTCTCCCAGCCTCGCGCAGCCTGCTCCTTCCTGGGCAGGAAGCCTAGCAGCGAGGCAAGTCTGGGCAAGGCTCGCCCAGGGCAGAGCAGCCTCGCGCCAGCAACTCTGCCAGAACGGGCCTCTGAGAAAAGCTGGAGCTCTGCCGTCCTGGAGGCGCACTCGTTTCCAGCCAAGTAGGGCTTGAGCCAAACGAGGCTGGGCTGTCTCTTCTTCCCTCGAGGAGGTTCGCCTCCCCGCCAGCTGTTCACTCGGCTTCCAGGTGGGGGCGCTCTGCGCCTCCTGCAGGTCTTGGCTCAGGGGCTGCTTGCCCTGAGCTGGGGCTGTGGGCGGGAGCCCAGGCACGCAGGGGCAGGCCCCAACCAGCTGCACACGTCTCTGCTGGAGAGGAGAGCGCTAGGGAAGCTACGTGTGTGAGGCAGCTGCTGGGCGCCCAGGGAGTCAGCCTCCGGGTGTGCGGGGCTGCAGACCCCAGCCAGGGGCCCTGGGAGCCTGGTGCACTCCGTGCGGCGCTGAGTCTGGGCGGCCAAGCAACCGCTGGAGGAGCCCTGCACTAGCCCTTCCCTTCCCTCGCACAGAGCTCTTCCTGCTGGAGCCCTTGGCAGTGTGCAAGCCACCGGCCCCTAAGCCCTCCCCAAGGACGCCTGGGGCCTAGGTGCAAAGGCAAGGCAGTAGCGGAGCTGAGGCCAGGAAGGCGCCAGTGGCGTCTCCCAGCCTCGCGCAGCCTCCTCCTTCCTGGGCAGGAAGCCTAGCAGCGAGGCAAGTCTGGGCAAGGCTCGCCCAGGGCAGAGCAGCCTCGCGCCAGCAACTCTGCCAGATCGGGCCTCTGAGCAGAGCTGGAGCTCTGCCGTCCTGGAGGCGCACTCGGCTCCAGCCAAGTAGGGCTTGAGCCAAACGAGGCTGGGCTGCCTCTTCTTCCCTCGAGGAGGCTCGCCTCCCCGCCAGCTGTTCACTCGGCTTCCAGGTGGGGGCGCTCTGCGCCTCCTGCAGGTCTTGGCTCAGGGGCTGCTTGCCCTGAGCTGGGGCTGTGGGCGGGAGCCCAGGCACGCAGGGGCAGGCCCCAACCAGCTGCACACGTCTCTGCTGGGGAGGAGAGCGCTAGGGAAGCTACGTGTGTGAGGCAGCTGCTGGGCGACCAGGGAGTCAGCCTCCGGGTGTGCGGGGCTGCAGACCCCAGCCAGGGGCCCTGGGAGCCTGGTGCACTCCGTGCGGCGCTGAGCCTGGGCGGCCAAGCAACCGCTGGAGGAGCCCTGCACTGGCCCTTCCCTTCCCTCGCACAGAGCTCTTCCTGCTGGAGCCCTTGGCAGTGTGCAAGCCACCGGCCCCTAAGCCCTCCACAAGGACGCCTGGGGCCTAGGTGCAAAGGCAAGGCAGGAGCGGAGCTGAGGCCAGGAAGGCGCCAGTGGCGTCTCCCAGCCTCTCGCAGCCTGCTCCTTCCTGGGCAGGAAGCCTAGCAGCGAGGCAAGTCTGGGCAAGGCTCGCCCATGGCAGAGCAGCCTCGCGCCAGCAACTCTGCCAGAAAGGGCCTCTGAGCAGAGCTGGAGCTCTGCCGTCCTGGAGGCGCACTCGGATCCAGCCAAGTAGGGATTGAGCCTAACGAGGCTGGGCTGCCTCTTCTTCCCTCGAGGAGGCTCGCCTCCCCGCCAGCTGTTCACTCGGCTTCCAGGTGGGGGCGCTCTGCGCCTCCTG
Organism: Ovis canadensis; assembly: GCF_042477335.2. Classification (NCBI taxonomy): domain Eukaryota; kingdom Metazoa; phylum Chordata; class Mammalia; order Artiodactyla; family Bovidae; genus Ovis; species Ovis canadensis. The sequence goes on along the minus strand of NC_091262.1, from coordinate 290,280 downwards.
CAGGTCTTGGCTCAGGGGCTGCTTGCCCTGAGCTGGGGCTGTGGGCGGGAGCCCAGGCACGCAGGGGCAGGCCCCAACCAGCTGCACACGTCTCTGCTGGGGAGGAGAGCGCTAGGGAAGCTACGTGTGTGAGGCAGCTGCTGGGCGCCCAGGGAGTCAGCCTCCGGGTGTGCGGGGCTGCAGACCCCAGCCAGGGGCCCTGGGAGCCTGGTGCACTCCGTGCGGCGCTGAGCCTGGGCGGCAAAGCAACCTCTGGAGGAGCCCTGCACTGGCCCTTCCCTTCCCTCGCACAGAGCTCTTCCTGCTGGAGCCCTTGGCAGTGTGCAAGCCACCGGCCCCTAAGCCCTCCCCAAGGACGCCTGGGGCCTAGGTGCAAAGGCAAGGCAGGAGCGGAGCTGAGGCCAGGAAAGCGCCAGTGGCGTCTCCCAGCCTCGCGCAGCCTTCTCCTTCCTGGGCAGGAAGCCAAGCAGCGAGGCAAGTCTGGGCAAGGCTCGCCCAGGTCAGAGCAGCCTCGCGCCAGCAACTCTGCCAGATCAGGCCTCTGAGCAGAGCTGGAGCTCTGCCGTCCTGGAGGCGCACTCGGCTCCAGCCAAGTAGGGCTTGAGCCAAACGAGGCTGGGCTGCCTCTTCTTCCCTCGAGGAGGCTCGCCTCCCCGCCAGCTGTTCACTCGGCTTCCAGGTGGGGGCGCTCTGTGCCTCCTGCAGGTCTTGGCTCAGGGGCTGCTTGCCCTGAGCTGGGGCTGTGGGCGGGAGCCCAGGCACGCAGGGGCAGGCCCCAACCAGCTGCACACGTCTCTGCTGGGGAGGAGAGCGCTAGGGAAGCTACGTGTGTGAGGCAGCAGCTGGGCGCCCAGGGAGTCAGCCTCCGGGTGTGCGGGGCTGCAGACCCCAGCCAGGGGCCCTGGGAGCCTGGTGCACTCCGTGCGGCGCTGAGCCTGGGCGGCCAAGCAACCGCTGGAGGAACCCTGCACTGGCCCTTCCCTTCCCTCGCACAGAGCTCTTCCTGCTGGAGCCCTTGGCAGTGTGCAAGCCACCGGCCCCTAAGCCCTCCCCAAGGACGCCTGGGGCCTAGGTGCAAAGGCAAGGCAGGAGCGGAGCTGAGGCCAGGAAGGCGCCAGTGGCGTCTCCCAGCCTCGCGCAGCCTGCTCCTTCCTGGGCAGGAAGCCTAGCAGCGAGGCAAGTCTGGGCAAGGCTCGCCCAGGGCAGAGCAGCCTCGCGCCAGCAACTCTGCCAGAACGGGCCTCTGAGCAGAGCTGGAGCTCTGCCGTCCTGGAGGCGCACTCGGATCCAGCCAAGTAGGGCTTGAGCCAAACGAGGCTGGGCTGCCTCTTCTTCCCTCGAGGAGGCTCGCCTCCCCGCCAGCTGTTCACTCGGCTTCCAGGTGGGGGCGCTCTGCGCCTCCTGCAGGTCTTGGCTCAGGGGCTGCTTGCCTTGAGCTGGGGCTGTGGGCGGGAGCCCAGGCACGCAGGGGCAGGCCCCAACCAGCTGCACACGTCTCTGCTGGGGAGGAGAGCGCTAGGGAAGCTACGTGTGTGAGGCAGCTGCTGGGCGCCCAGGGAGTCAGCCTCCGGGTGTGCGGGGCTGCAGACCCCAGCCAGGGGCCCTGGGAGCCTGGTGCACTCCGTGCGGCGCTGAGCCTGGGCGGCCAAGCAACCGCTGGAGGAGCCCTGCACTGGCCCTTCCCTTCCCTCGCACAGAGCTCTTCCTGCTGGAGCCCTTGGCAGTGTGCAAGCCACCGGCCCCTAAGCCCTCCCCAAGGACGCCTGGGGCCTAGGTGCAAAGGCAAGGCAGGAGCGGAGCTGAGGCCAGGAAGGCGCCAGTGGCATCTCCCAGCGTCGCGCAGCCTGCTCCTTCCTGGGCAGGAAGCCTAGCAGCGAGGCAAGTCTGGGCAAGGCTCGCCCAGGGCAGAGAAGCCTCGCGCCAGCAACTCTGCCATAACGGGCCTCTGAGCAGAGCTGGAGCTCTGCCGTCCTGGAGGCGCACTCGGATCAGCCAAGTAGGGCTTGAGCCAAACGAGGCTGGGCTGCCTCTTCTTCCCTCGAGGAGGCTCGCCTCCCCGCCAGCTGTTCACTCGGCTTCCAGGTGGGGGCGCTCTGCGCCTCCTGCAGGTCTTGGCTCAGGGGCTGCTTGCCCTGAGCTGGGGCTGTGGGGGGAGCCCTGGCACGCAGGGGCAGGCCCCAACCAGCTGCACACGTCTCTGCTGGGGAGGAGAGCGCTAGGGAAGCTACGTGTGTGAGGCAGCTGCTGGGCGCCCAGGGAGTCAGCCTCCGGGTGTGCGGGGCTGCAGACCCCAGCCAGGGGCCCTGGGAGCCTGGTGCACTCCGTGCGGCGCTGAGCCTGGGCGGCCAAGCAACCGCTGGAGGAGCCCTGCACTGGCCCTTCCCTTCCCTCGCACAGAGCTCTTCCTGCTGGAGCCCTTGGCAGTGTGCAAGCCACCGGCCCCTAAGCCCTCCCCAAGGACGCCTGGGGCCTAGGTGCAAAGGCAAGGCAGGAGCGGAGCTGAGGCCAGGAAGGCGCCAGTGGCATCTCCCAGCCTCGCGCAGCCTTCTCCTTCCTGGGCAGGAAGCCTAGCAGCGAGGCAAGTCTGGGCAAGGCTCGCCCAGGGCAGAGCAGCCTCGCGCCAGCCACTCTGCCAGATCGGGCCTCTGAGCAGAGCTGGAGCTGTGCCGTCCTGGAGGCGCACTCGGCTCCAGCCAAGTAGGGCTTGAGCCAAACGAGGCTGGGCTGCCTCTTCTTCCCTCGAGGAGGCTCGCCTCCCCGCCAGCTATTCACTCGGCTTCCAGGTGGGGGCGCTCTGCGCCTCCTGCAGGTCTTGGCTCAGGGGCTGCTTGCCCTGAGCTGGGGCTGTGGGCGGGAGGCCAGGCACGCAGGGGCAGGCCCCAACCAGCTGCACACGTCTCTGCTGGGGAGGAGAGCGCTAGGGAAGCTACGTGTGTGAGGCAGCTGCTGGGCGCCCAGGGAGTCAGCCTCCGGGTGTGCGGGGCTGCAGACCCCAGCCAGGGGCCCTGGGAGCCTGGTGCACTCCGTGCGGCGCTGAGCCTGGGCGGCCAAGCAACCGCTGGAGGAGCCCTGCACTGGCCCTTCCCTTCCCTCGCACAGAACTCTTCCTGCTGGAGCTCTTGGCAGTGTGCAAGCCACCGGCCCCTAAGCCCTCCCCAAGGACGCCTGGGGCCTAGGTGCAAAGGCAAGGCAGGAGCAGAGCTGAGGCCAGGAAGGCGCCAGTGGCATCTCCCAGCCTCGCGCAACCTGCTCCTTCCTGGGCAGGAAGCCTAGCAGCGAGGCAAGTCTGGGCAAGGCTCGTCCAGGGCAGAGCAGCCTCGCGCCAGCAACTCTGCCAGAACGGGCCTCTCAGCAGAACTGGAGCTCTGCCGTCCTGGAGGCGCACTCGGCTCCAGCCAAGTAGGGCTTGAGCCAAACGAGGCTGGGCTGCCTCTTCTTCCCTCGAGGAGGCTCGCCTCCCCGCCAGCTGTTCACTCGGCTTCCAAGTGGGGGCGCTCTGCGCCTCCTGCAGGTCTTGGCTCAGGGGCTGCTTGCCCTGAGCTGGGGCTGTGGGCGGGAGCCCAGGCACGCAGGGGCAGGCCCCAACCAGCTGCACACGTCTCTGCTAGGGAGGAGAGCGCTAGGGAAGCTACGTGTGTGAGGCAGCTGCTGGGCGCCCAGGGAGTCAGCCTCCGGGTGTGCGGGGCTGCAGACCCCAGCCAGGGGCCCTGGGAGCCTGGTGCACTCCGTGCGGCGCTGAGCCTGGGCTGCCAAGCAACCGCTGGAGGAGCCCTGCACTGGCCCTTCCCTTCCCTCGCACAGAGCTCTTCCTGCTGGAGCCCTTGGCAGTGTGCAAGCCACCGGCCCCTAAGCCCTCCCCAAGGACGCCTGGGGCCTAGGTGCAAAGGCAAGGCAGGAGCGGAGCTGTGGCCAGGAGGCGCCAGTGGCGTCTCCCAGCCTCGCGCAGCCTCTTCCTTCCTGGGCAGGAAGCCTAGCAGCGAGGCAAGTCTGGGCAAGGCTCGCCCAGGGCAGAGCAGCCTCGCGCCAGCAACTCTGCCAGAACGGGCCTCTGAGAAAAGCTGGAGCTCTGCCGTCCTGGAGGCGCACTCGTTTCCAGCCAAGTAGGGCTTGAGCCAAACGAGGCTGGGCTGTCTCTTTTCCCTCGAGGAGGTTCGCCTCCCCGCCAACTGTTCACTCGGCTTCCAGGTGGGGGCGCTCTGCGCCTCCTGCAGGTCTTGGCTCAGGGGCTGCTTGCCCTGAGCTGGGGCTGTGGGCGGGAGCCCAGGCACGCAGGGGCAGGCCCCAACCAGCTGCACACGTCTCTGCTGGAGAGGAGAGCGCTAGGGAAGCTACGTGTGTGAGGCAGCTGCTGGGCGCCCAGGGAGTCAGCCTCCGGGTGTGCGGGGCTGCAGACCCCAGCCAGGGGCCCTGGGAGCCTGGTGCACTCCGTGCGGCGCTGAGTCTGGGCGGCCAAGCAACCGCTGGAGGAGCCCTGCACTAGCCCTTCCCTTCCCTCGCACAGAGCTCTTCCTGCTGGAGCCCTTGGCAGTGTGCAAGCCACCGGCCCCTAAGCCCTCCCCAAGGACGCCTGGGGCCTAGGTGCAAAGGCAAGGCAGGAGCGGAGCTGAGGCCAGGAAGGCGCCAGTGGCGTCTCCCAGCCTCGCGCAGCCTCCTCCTTCCTGGGCAGGAAGCCTAGCAGCGAGGCAAGTCTGGGCAAGGCTCGCCCAGGGCAGAGCAGCCTCGCGCCAGCAACTCTGCCAGATCGGGCCTCTGAGCAGAGCTGGAGCTCTGCCGTCCTGGAGGCGCACTCGGATCAGCCAAGTAGGGCTTGAGCCAAACGAGGCTGGGCTGCCTCTTCTTCCCTCGAGGAGGCTCGCCTCCCCGCCAGCTGTTCACTCGGCTTCCAGGTGGGGGCGCTCTGCGCCTCCTGCAGGTCTTGGCTCAGGGGCTGCTTGCCCTGAGCTGGGGCTGTGGGCGGGAGCCCAGGCACGCAGGGGCAGGCCCCAACCAGCTGCACACGTCTCTGCTGGGGAGGAGAGCGCTAGGGAAGCTACGTGTGTGAGGCAGCTGCTGGGCGCCCAGGGAGTCAGCCTCCGGGTGTGCGGGGCTGCAGACCCCAGCCAGGGGCCCTGGGAGCCTGGTGCACTCCGTGCGGCGCTGAGCCTGGGCGGCCAAGCAACCGCTGGAGGAGCCCTGCACTGGCCCTTCCCTTCCCTCGCACAGAGCTCTTCCTGCTGGAGCCCTTGGCAGTGTGCAAGCCACCGGCCCCTAAGCCCTCCCCAAGGACGCCTGGGGCCTAGGTGCAAAGGCAAGGCAGGAGCGGAGCTGAGGCCAGGAGGCGCCAGTGGCGTCTCCCAGCCTCGCGCAGCCTGCTCCTTCCTGGGCAGGAAGCCTAGCAGCGAGGCAAGTCTGGGCAAGGCTCGCCCAGGGCAGAGCAGCCTCGCGCCAGCAACTCTGCCAGAACGGGCCTCTGAGAAAAGCTGGAGCTCTGCCGTCCTGGAGGCGCACTCGTTTCCAGCCAAGTAGGGCTTGAGCCAAACGAGGCTGGGCTGTCTCTTCTTCCCTCGAGGAGGTTCGCCTCCCCGCCAGCTGTTCACTCGGCTTCCAGGTGGGGGCGCTCTGCGCCTCCTGCAGGTCTTGGCTCAGGGGCTGCTTGCCCTGAGCTGGGGCTGTGGGCGGGAGCCCAGGCACGCAGGGGCAGGCCCCAACCAGCTGCACACGTCTCTGCTGGGGAGGAGAGCGCTAGGGAAGCTACGTGTGTGAGGCAGCTGCTGGGCGCCCAGGGAGTCAGCCTCCGGGTGTGCGGGGCTGCAGACCCCAGCCAGGGGCCCTGGGAGCCTGGTGCACTCCGTGCGGCGCTGAGCCTGGGCGGCAAAGCAACCTCTGGAGGAGCCCTGCACTGGCCCTTCCCTTCCCTCGCACAGAGCTCTTCCTGCTGGAGCCCTTGGCAGTGTGCAAGCCACCGGCCCCTAAGCCCTCCCCAAGGACGCCTGGGGCCTAGGTGCAAAGGCAAGGCAGGAGCGGAGCTGAGGCCAGGAAGGCGCCAGTGGCGTCTCCCAGCCTCGCGCAGCCTTCTCCTTCCTGGGCAGGAAGCCTAGCAGCGAGGCAAGTCTGGGCAAGGCTCGCCCAGGGCAGAGCAGCCTCGCGCCAGCAACTCTGCCAGATCAGGCCTCTGAGCAGAGCTGGAGCTCTGCCGTCCTGGAGGCGCACTCGGCTCCAGCCAAGTAGGGCTTGAGCCAAACGAGGCTGGGCTGCCTCTTCTTCCCTCGAGGAGGCTCGCCTCCCCGCCAGCTGTTCACTCGGCTTCCAGGTGGGGGCGCTCTGTGCCTCCTGCAGGTCTTGGCTCAGGGGCTGCTTGCCCTGAGCTGGGGCTGTGGGCGGGAGCCCAGGCACGCAGGGGCAGGCCCCAACCAGCTGCACACGTCTCTGCTGGGGAGGAGAGCGCTAGGGAAGCTACGTGTGTGAGGCAGCAGCTGGGCGCCCAGGGAGTCAGCCTCCGGGTGTGCGGGGCTGCATTCCCCAGCCAGGGGCCCTGGGAGCCTGGTGCACTCCGTGCGGCGCTGAGCCTGGGCGGCCAAGCAACCGCTGGAGGAACCCTGCACTGGCCCTTCCCTTCCCTCGCACAGAGCTCTTCCTGCTGGAGCCCTTGGCAGTGTGCAAGCCACCGGCCCCTAAGCCCTCCCCAAGGACGCCTGGGGCCTAGGTGCAAAGGCAAGGCAGGAGCGGAGCTGAGGCCAGGAAGGCGCCAGTGGCGTCTCCCAGCCTCGCGCAGCCTGCTCCTTCCTGGGCAGGAAGCCTAGCAGCGAGGCAAGTCTGGGCAAGGCTCGCCCAGGGCAGAGCAGCCTCGCGCCAGCAACTCTGCCAGAACGGGCCTCTGAGCAGAGCTGGAGCTCTGCCGTCCTGGAGGCGCACTCGGATCCAGCCAAGTAGGGCTTGAGCCAAACGAGGCTGGGCTGCCTCTTCTTCCCTCGAGGAGGCTCGCCTCCCCGCCAGCTGTTCACTCGGCTTCCAGGTGGGGGCGCTCTGCGCCTCCTGCAGGTCTTGGCTCAGGGGCTGCTTGCCCTGAGCTGGGGCTGTGGGCGGGAGCCCAGGCACGCAGGGGCAGGCCCCAACCAGCTGCACACGTCTCTGCTGGGGAGGAGAGCGCTAGGGAAGCTACGTGTGTGAGGCAGCTGCTGGGCGCCCAGGGAGTCAGCCTCCGGGTGTGCGGGGCTGCAGACCCCAGCCAGGGGCCCTGGGAGCCTGGTGCACTCCGTGCGGCGCTGAGCCTGGGCGGCCAAGCAACCGCTGGAGGAGCCCTGCACTGGCCCTTCCCTTCCCTCGCACAGAGCTCTTCCTGCTGGAGCCCTTGGCAGTGTGCAAGCCACCGGCCCCTAAGCCCTCCCCAAGGACGCCTGGGGCCTAGGTGCAAAGGCAAGGCAGGAGCGGAGCTGAGGCCAGGAAGGCGCCAGTGGCGTCTCCCAGCCTCGCGCAGCCTGCTCCTTCCTGGGCAGGAAGCCTAGCAGCGAGGCAAGTCTGGGCAAGGCTCGCCCAGGGCAGAGAAGCCTCGCGCCAGCAACTCTGCCAGAACGGGCCTCTGAGAAAAGCTGGAGCTCTGCCGTCCTGGAGGCGCACTCGGATCAGCCAAGTAGGGCTTGAGCCAAACGAGGCTGGGCTGCCTCTTCTTCCCTCGAGGAGGCTCGCCTCCCCGCCAGCTGTTCACTCGGCTTCCAGGTGGGGGCGCTCTGCGCCTCCTGCAGGTCTTGGCTCAGGGGCTGCTTGCCCTGAGCTGGGGCTGTAGGCGGGAGCCCAGGCACGCAGGGGCAGGCCCCAACCAGCTGCACACGTCTCTGCTGGGGAGGAGAGCGCTAGGGAAGCTACGTGTGTGAGGCAGCTGCTGGGCGCCCAGAGAGTCAGCCTCCGGGTGTGCGGGGCTGCAGACCCCAGCCAGGGGCCCTGGGAGCCTGGTGCACTCCGTGCGGCGCTGAGCCTGGGCGGCCAAGCAACCGCTGGAGGAGCCCTGCACTGGCCCTTCCCTTCCCTCGCACAGAGCTCTTCCTGCTGGAACCCTTGGCAGTGTGCAAGCCACCGGCCCCTAATCCCTCCCCAAGGACGCCTGGGGCCTAGGTGCAAAGGCAAGGCAGGAGCGGAGCTGAGGCCAGGAAGGCGCCAGTGGCGTCTCCCAGCCTCGCGCAGCCTGCTCCTTCCTGGGCAGGAAGCCTAGCAGCGAGGCAAGTCTGGGCAAGGCTCGCCCAGGGCAGAGAAGCCTCGCGCCAGCAACTCTGCCAGAACGGGCCTCTGAGCAGAGCTGGAGCTCTGCCGTCCTGGAGGCGCACTCGGATCCAGCCAAGTAGGGCTTGAGCCAAACGAGGCTGGGCTGCCTCTTCTTCCCTCGAGGAGGCTCGCCTCCCCGCCAGCTGTTCACTCGGCTTCCAGGTGGGGGCGCTCTGCGCCTCCTGCAGGTCTTGGCTCAGGGGCTGCTTGCCCTGAGCTGGGGCTGTGGGCGGGAGCCCAGGCACGCAGGGGCAGGCCCCAACCAGCTGCACACGTCTCTGCTGGGGAGGAGAGCGCTAGGGAAGCTACGTGTGTGAGGCAGCTGCTGGGCGCCCAGGGAGTCAGCCTCCGGGTGTGCGGGGCTGCAGACCCCAGCCAGGGGCCCTGGGAGCCTGGTGCACTCCGTGCGGCGCTGAGCCTGGGCGGCCAAGCAACCGCTGGAGGAGCCCTGCACTGGCCCTTCCCTTCCCTCGCACAGAGCTCTTCCTGCTGGAGCCCTTGGCAGTGTGCAAGCCATCGGCGCCTAAGCCCTCCCCAAGGACGCCTGGGGCCTAGGTGCAAAGGCAAGGCAGGAGAGGAGCTGAGGCCAGGAAGGCGCCAGTGGCGTCTCCCAGCCTCGCGCAGCCTTCTCCTTCCTGGGCAGGAAGCCTAGCAGCGAGGCAAGTCTGGGCAAGGCTCGCCCAGGGCAGAGCAGCCTCGCGCCAGCCACTCTGCCAGATCGGGCCTCTGAGCAGAGCTGGAGCTGTGCCGTCCTGGAGGCGCACTCGGCTCCAGCCAAGTAGGGCTTGAGCCAAACGAGGCTGGGCTGCCTCTTCTTCCCTCGAGGAGGCTCGCCTTCCCGCCAGCTATTCACTCGGCTTCCAGGTGGGGGCGCTCTGCGCCTCCTGCAGGTCTTGGCTCAGGGGCTGCTTTCCCTGAGCTGGGGCTGTGGGCGGGAGGCCAGGCACGCAGGGGCAGGCCCCAACCAGCTGCACACGTCTCTGCTGGGGAGGAGAGCGCTAGGGAAGCTACGTGTGTGAGGCAGCTGCTGGGCGCCCAGGGAGTCAGCCTCCGGGTGTGCGGGGCTGCAGACCCCAGCCAGGGGCGCTGGGAGCCTGGTGCACTCCGTGCGGCGCTGAGCCTGGGCGGCCAAGCAACCGCTGGAGGAGCCCTGCACTGGCCCTTCCCTTCCCTCGCACAGAGCTCTTCCTGCTGGAGCTCTTGGCAGTGTGCAAGCCACCGGCCCCTAAGCCCTCCCCAAGGACGCCTGGGGCCTAGGTGCAAAGGCAAGGCAGGAGCGGAGCTGAGGCCAGGAAGGCGCCAGTGGCATCTCCCAGCCTCGCGCAACCTGCTCCTTCCTGGGCAGGAAGCCTAGCAGCGAGGCAAGTCTGGGCAAGGCTCGCCCAGGGCAGAGCAGCCTCGCGCCAGCAACTCTGCCAGAACGGGCCTCTCAGCAGAGCTGGAGCTCTGCCGTCCTGGAGGCGCACTCGGCTCCAGCCAAGTAGGGCTTGAGCCAAACGAGGCTGGGCTGCCTCTTCTTCCCTCGAGGAGGCTCGCCTCCCCGCCAGCTGTTCACTCGGCTTCCAAGTGGGGGCGCTCTGCGCCTCCTGCAGGTCTTGGCTCAGGGGCTGCTTGCCCTGAGCTGGGGCTGTGGGCGGGAGCCCAGGCACGCAGGGGCAGGCCCCAACCAGCTGCACACGTCTCTGCTGGGGAGGAGAGCGCTAGGGAAGCTACGTGTGTGAGGCAGCTGCTGGGCGCCCAGGGAGTCAGCCTCCGGGTGTGCGGGGCTGCAGACCCCAGCCAGGGGCCCTGGGAGCCTGGTGCACTCCGTGCGGCGCTGAGCCTGGGCGGCCAAGCAACCGCTGGAGGAGCCCTGCACTGGCCCTTCCCTTCCCTCGCACAGAGCTCTTCCTGCTGGAGCCCTTGGCAGTGTGCAAGCCACCGGCCCCTAAGCCCTCCCCAAGGACGCCTGGGGCCTAGGTGCAAAGGCAAGGCAGGAGCGGAGCTGAGGCCAGGAAGGCGCCAGTGGCGTCTCCCAGCCTCGCGCAGCCTGCTCCTTAGTGGGCAGGAAGCCTAGCAGCGAGGCAAGTCTGGGCAAGGCTCGCCCAGGGCAGAGCAGCCTCGCGCCAGCAACTCTGCCAGAACGGGCCTCTGAGCAGAGCTGGAGCTCTGCCGTCCTGGAGGCGCACTCGGCTCCAGCCAAGTAGGGCTTGAGCCAAACGAGGCTGGGCTGCCTCTTCTTCCCTCGAGGAGGCTCGCCTCCCCGCCAGCTGTTCACTCGGCTTCCAGGTGGGGGCGCTCTGCGCCTCCTGCAGGTCTTGGCTCAGGGGCTGCTTGTCCTGAGCTGGGGCTGTGGGCGGGAGCCCAGGCACGCAGGGGCAGGCCCCAACCAGCTGCACACGTCTCTGCTGGGGAGGAGAGCGCTAGGGAAGCTACGTGTGTGAGGCAGCTGCTGGGCGCCCAGGGAGTCAGCCTCCGGGTGTGCGGGGCTGCAGACCCCAGCCAGGGGCCCTGGGAGCCTGGTGCACTCCGTGCGGCGCTGAGTCTGGGCGGCCAAGCAACCGCTGGAGGAGCCCTGCACTAGCCCTTCCCTTCCCTCGCACAGAGCTCTTCCTGCTGGAGCCCTTGGCAGTGTGCAAGCCACCGGCCCCTAAGCCCTCCCCAAGGACGCCTGGGGCCTAGGTGCAAAGGCAAGGCAGGAGCGGAGCTGAGGCCAGGAAGGCGCCAGTGGCGTCTCCCAGCCTCGCGCAGCCTCCTCCTTCCTGGGCAGGAAGCCTAGCAGCGAGGCAAGTCTGGGCAAGGCTCGCCCAGGGCAGAGCAGCCTCGCGCCAGCAACTCTGCCAGATCGGGCCTCTGAGCAGAGCTGGAGCTCTGCCGTCCTGGAGGCGCACTCGGATCAGCCAAGTAGGGCTTGAGCCAAACGAGGCTGGGCTGCCTCTTCTTCCCTCGAGGAGGCTCGCCTCCCCGCCAGCTGTTCACTCGGCTTCCAGGTGGGGGCGCTCTGCGCCTCCTGCAGGTCTTGGCTCAGGGGCTGCTTGCCCTGAGCTGGGGCTGTGGGCGGGAGCCCAGGCACGCAGGGGCAGGCCCCAACCAGCTGCACACGTCTCTGCTGGGGAGGAGAGCGCTAGGGAAGCTACGTGTGTGAGGCAGCTGCTGGGCGCCCAGGGAGTCAGCCTCCGGGTGTGCGGGGCTGCAGACCCCAGCCAGGGGCCCTGGGAGCCTGGTGCACTCCGTGCGGCGCTGAGCCTGGGCGGCCAAGCAACCGCTGGAGGAGCCCTGCACTGGCCCTTCCCTTCCCTCGCACAGAGCTCTTCCTGCTGGAGCCCTTGGCAGTGTGCAAGCCACCGGCCCCTAAGCCCTCCCCAAGGACGCCTGGGGCCTAGGTGCAAAGGCAAGGCAGGAGCGGAGCTGAGGCCAGGAGGCGCCAGTGGCGTCTCCCAGCCTCGCGCAGCCTGCTCCTTCCTGGGCAGGAAGCCTAGCAGCGAGGCAAGTCTGGGCAAGGCTCGCCCAGGGCAGAGCAGCCTCGCGCCAGCAACTCTGCCAGAACGGGCCTCTGAGCAGAGCTGGAGCTCTGCCGTCCTGGAGGCGCACTCGTTTCCAGCCAAGTAGGGCTTGAGCCAAACGAGGCTGGGCTGTCTCTTCTTCCCTCGAGGAGGTTCGCCTCCCCGCCAGCTGTTCACTCGGCTTCCAGGTGGGGGCGCTCTGCGCCTCCTGCAGGTCTTGGCTCAGGGGCTGCTTGCCCTGAGCTGGGGCTGTGGGCGGGAGCCCAGGCACGCAGGGGCAGGCCCCAACCAGCTGCACACGTCTCTGCTGGGGAGGAGAGCGCTAGGGAAGCTACGTGTGTGAGGCAGCTGCTGGGCGCCCAGGGAGTCAGCCTCCGGGTGTGCGGGGCTGCAGACCCCAGCCAGGGGCCCTGGGAGCCTGGTGCACTCCGTGCGGCGCTGAGCCTGGGCGGCAAAGCAACCTCTGGAGGAGCCCTGCACTGGCCCTTCCCTTCCCTCGCACAGAGCTCTTCCTGCTGGAGCCCTTGGCAGTGTGCAAGCCACCGGCCCCTAAGCCCTCCCCAAGGACGCCTGGGGCCTAGGTGCAAAGGCAAGGCAGGAGCGGAGCTGAGGCCAGGAAGGCGCCAGTGGCGTCTCCCAGCCTCGCGCAGCCTTCTCCTTCCTGGGCAGGAAGCCTAGCAGCGAGGCAAGTCTGGGCAAGGCTCGCCCAGGGCAGAGCAGCCTCGCGCCAGCAACTCTGCCAGATCAGGCCTCTGAGCAGAGCTGGAGCTCTGCCGTCCTGGAGGCGCACTCGGCTCCAGCCAAGTAGGGCTTGAGCCAAACGAGGCTGGGCTGCCTCTTCTTCCCTCGAGGAGGCTCGCCTCCCCGCCAGCTGTTCACTCGGCTTCCAGGTGGGGGCGCTCTGTGCCTCCTGCAGGTCTTGGCTCAGGGGCTGCTTGCCCTGAGCTGGGGCTGTGGGCGGGAGCCCAGGCACGCAGGGGCAGGCCCCAACCAGCTGCACACGTCTCTGCTGGGGAGGAGAGCGCTAGGGAAGCTACGTGTGTGAGGCAGCAGCTGGGCGCCCAGGGAGTCAGCCTCCGGGTGTGCGGGGCTGCATTCCCCAGCCAGGGGCCCTGGGAGCCTGGTGCACTCCGTGCGGCGCTGAGCCTGGGCGGCCAAGCAACCGCTGGAGGAACCCTGCACTGGCCCTTCCCTTCCCTCGCACAGAGCTCTTCCTGCTGGAGCCCTTGGCAGTGTGCAAGCCACCGGCCCCTAAGCCCTCCCCAAGGACGCCTGGGGCCTAGGTGCAAAGGCAAGGCAGGAGCGGAGCTGAGGCCAGGAAGGCGCCAGTGGCGTCTCCCAGCCTCGCGCAGCCTGCTCCTTCCTGGGCAGGAAGCCTAGCACCGAGGCAAGTCTGGGCAAGGCTCGCCCAGGGCAGAGCAGCCTCGCGCCAGCAACTCTGCCAGAACGGGCCTCTGAGCAGAGCTGGAGCTCTGCCGTCCTGGAGGCGCACTCGGATCCAGCCAAGTAGGGCTTGAGCCAAACGAGGCTGGGCTGCCTCTTCTTCCCTCGAGGAGGCTCGCCTCCCCGCCAGCTGTTCACTCGGCTTCCAGGTGGGGGCGCTCTGCGCCTCCTGCAGGTCTTGGCTCAGGGGCTGCTTGCCCTGAGCTGGGGCTGTGGGCGGGGGCCCAGGCACGCAGGGGCAGGCCCCAACCAGCTGCACACGTCTCTGCTGGGGAGGAGAGCGCTAGGGAAGCTACGTGTGTGAGGCAGCTGCTGGGCGCCCAGGGAGTCAGCCTCCGGGTGTGCGGGGCTGCAGACCCCAGCCAGGGGCCCTGGGAGCCTGGTGCACTCCGTGCGGCGCTGAGCCTGGGCGGCCAAGCAACCGCTGGAGGAGCCCTGCACTGGCCCTTCCCTTCCCTCGCACAGAGCTCTTCCTGCTGGAGCCCTTGGCAGTGTGCAAGCCACCGGCCCCTAAGCCCTCCCCAAGGACGCCTGGGGCCTAGGTGCAAAGGCAAGGCAGGAGCGGAGCTGAGGCCAGGAAGGCGCCAGTGGCGTCTCCCAGCCTCGCGCAGCCTGCTCCTTCCTGGGCAGGAAGCCTAGCAGCGAGGCAAGTCTGGGCAAGGCTCGCCCAGGGCAGAGAAGCCTCGCGCCAGCAACTCTGCCAGAACGGGCCTCTGAGAAAAGCTGGAGCTCTGCCGTCCTGGAGGCGCACTCGGATCAGCCAAGTAGGGCTTGAGCCAAACGAGGCTGGGCTGCCTCTTCTTCCCTCGAGGAGGCTCGCCTCCCCGCCAGCTGTTCACTCGGCTTCCAGGTGGGGGCGCTCTGCGCCTCCTGCAGGTCTTGGCTCAGGGGCTGCTTGCCCTGAGCTGGGGCTGTAGGCGGGAGCCCAGGCACGCAGGGGCAGGCCCCAACCAGCTGCACACGTCTCTGCTGGGGAGGAGAGCGCTAGGGAAGCTACGTGTGTGAGGCAGCTGCTGGGCGCCCAGAGAGTCAGCCTCCGGGTGTGCGGGGCTGCAGACCCCAGCCAGGGGCCCTGGGAGCCTGGTGCACTCCGTGCGGCGCTGAGCCTGGGCGGCCAAGCAACCGCTGGAGGAGCCCTGCACTGGCCCTTCCCTTCCCTCGCACAGAGCTCTTCCTGCTGGAGCCCTTGGCAGTGTGCAAGCCACCGGCCCCTAAGCCCTCCCCAAGGACGCCTGGGGCCTAGGTGCAAAGGCAAGGCAGGAGCGGAGCTGAGGCCAGGAAGGCGCCAGTGGCGTCTCCCAGCCTCGCGCAGCCTGCTCCTTCCTGGGCAGGAAGCCTAGCAGCGAGGCAAGTCTGGGCAAGGCTCGCCCAGGGCAGAGAAGCCTCGCGCCAGCAACTCTGCCAGAACGGGCCTCTGAGCAGAGCTGGAGCTCTGCCGTCCTGGAGGCGCACTCGGATCCAGCCAAGTAGGGCTTGAGCCAAACGAGGCTGGGCTGCCTCTTCTTCCCTCGAGGAGGCTCGCCTCCCCGCCAGCTGTTCACTCGGCTTCCAGGTGGGGGCGCTCTGCGCCTCCTGCAGGTCTTGGCTCAGGGGCTGCTTGCCCTGAGCTGGGGCTGTGGGCGGGAGCCCAGGCACGCAGGGGCAGGCCCCAACCAGCTGCACACGTCTCTGCTGGGGAGGAGAGCGCTAGGGAAGCTACGTGTGTGAGGCAGCTGCTGGGCGCCCAGGGAGTCAGCCTCCGGGTGTGCGGGGCTGCAGACCCCAGCCAGGGGCCCTGGGAGCCTGGTGCACTCCGTGCGGCGCTGAGCCTGGGCGGCCAAGCAACCGCTGGAGGAGCCCTGCACTGGCCCTTCCCTTCCCTCGCACAGAGCTCTTCCTGCTGGAGCCCTTGGCAGTGTGCAAGCCATCGGCGCCTAAGCCCTCCCCAAGGACGCCTGGGGCCTAGGTGCAAAGGCAAGGCAGGAGAGGAGCTGAGGCCAGGAAGGCGCCAGTGGCGTCTCCCAGCCTCGCGCAGCCTTCTCCTTCCTGGGCAGGAAGCCTAGCAGCGAGGCAAGTCTGGGCAAGGCTCGCCCAGGGCAGAGCAGCCTCGCGCCAGCCACTCTGCCAGATCGGGCCTCTGAGCAGAGCTGGAGCTGTGCCGTCCTGGAGGCGCACTCGGCTCCAGCCAAGTAGGGCTTGAGCCAAACGAGGCTGGGCTGCCTCTTCTTCCCTCGAGGAGGCTCGCCTTCCCGCCAGCTATTCACTCGGCTTCCAGGTGGGGGCGCTCTGCGCCTCCTGCAGGTCTTGGCTCAGGGGCTGCTTTCCCTGAGCTGGGGCTGTGGGCGGGAGGCCAGGCACGCAGGGGCAGGCCCCAACCAGCTGCACACGTCTCTGCTGGGGAGGAGAGCGCTAGGGAAGCTACGTGTGTGAGGCAGCTGCTGGGCGCCCAGGGAGTCAGCCTCCGGGTGTGCGGGGCTGCAGACCCCAGCCAGGGGCGCTGGGAGCCTGGTGCACTCCGTGCGGCGCTGAGCCTGGGCGGCCAAGCAACCGCTGGAGGAGCCCTGCACTGGCCCTTCCCTTCCCTCGCACAGAGCTCTTCCTGCTGGAGCTCTTGGCAGTGTGCAAGCCACCGGCCCCTAAGCCCTCCCCAAGGACGCCTGGGGCCTAGGTGCAAAGGCAAGGCAGGAGCGGAGCTGAGGCCAGGAAGGCGCCAGTGGCATCTCCCAGCCTCGCGCAACCTGCTCCTTCCTGGGCAGGAAGCCTAGCAGCGAGGCAAGTCTGGGCAAGGCTCGCCCAGGGCAGAGCAGCCTCGTGCCAGCAACTCTGCCAGAACGGGCCTCTCAGCAGAGCTGGAGCTCTGCCGTCCTGGAGGCGCACTCGGCTCCAGCCAAGTAGGGCTTGAGCCAAACGAGGCTGGGCTGCCTCTTCTTCCCTCGAGGAGGCTCGCCTCCCCGCCAGCTGTTCACTCGGCTTCCAAGTGGGGGCGCTCTGCGCCTCCTGCAGGTCTTGGCTCAGGGGCTGCTTGCCCTGAGCTGGGGCTGTGGGCGGGAGCCCAGGCACGCAGGGGCAGGCCCCAACCAGCTGCACACGTCTCTGCTGGGGAGGAGAGCGCTAGGGAAGCTACGTGTGTGAGGCAGCTGCTGGGCGCCCAGGGAGTCAGCCTCCGGGTGTGCGGGGCTGCAGACCCCAGCCAGGGGCCCTGGGAGCCTGGTGCACTCCGTGCGGCGCTGAGCCTGGGCGGCCAAGCAACCGCTGGAGGAGCCCTGCACTGGCCCTTCCCTTCCCTCGCACAGAGCTCTTCCTGCTGGAGCCCTTGGCAGTGTGCAAGCCACCGGCCCCTAAGCCCTCCCCAAGGACGCCTGGGGCCTAGGTGCAAAGGCAAGGCAGGAGCGGAGCTGAGGCCAGGAAGGCGCCAGTGGCGTCTCCCAGCCTCGCGCAGCCTGCTCCTTAGTGGGCAGGAAGCCTAGCAGCGAGGCAAGTCTGGGCAAGGCTCGCCCAGGGCAGAGCAGCCTCGCGCCAGCAACTCTGCCAGAACGGGCCTCTGAGCAGAGCTGGAGCTCTGCCGTCCTGGAGGCGCACTCGGCTCCAGCCAAGTAGGGCTTGAGCCAAACGAGGCTGGGCTGCCTCTTCTTCCCTCGAGGAGGCTCGCCTCCCCGCCAGCTGTTCACTCGGCTTCCAGGTGGGGGCGCTCTGCGCCTCCTGCAGGTCTTGGCTCAGGGGCTGCTTGCCCTGAGCTGGGGCTGTGGGCGGGAGCCCAGGCACGCAGGGGCAGGCCCCAACCAGCTGCACACGTCTCTGCTGGGGAGGAGAGCGCTAGGGAAGCTACGTGTGTGAGGCAGCTGCTGGGCGCCCAGGGAGTCAGCCTCCGGGTGTGCGGGGCTGCAGACCCCAGCCAGGGGCCCTGGGAGCCTGGTGCACTCCGTGCGGCGCTGAGCCTGGGCGGCCAAGCAACCGCTGGAGGAGCCCTGCACTGGCCCTTCCCTTCCCTCGCACAGAGCTCTTCCTGCTGGAGCCCTTGGCAGTGTGCAAGCCACCGGCCCCTAAGCCCTCCCCAAGGACGCCTGGGGCCTAGGTGCAAAGGCAAGGCAGGAGCGGAGCTGAGGCCAGGAAGGCGCCAGTGGCGTCTCCCAGCCTCGCGCAGCCTGCTCCTTCCTGGGCAGGAAGCCTAGCAGCGAGGCAAGTCTGGGCAAGGCTCGCCCAGGGCAGAGCAGCCTCGCGCCAGCAACTCTGCCAGAACGGGCCTCTGAGCATAGCTGGAGCTCTGCCGTCCTGGAGGCGCACTCGGATCCAGCCAAGTAGGGCTTGAGCCAAACGAGGCTGGGCTGCCTCTTCTTCCCTCGAGGAGGCTCGCCTCCCCGCCAGCTGTTCACTCGGCTTCCAGGTGGGGGCGCTCTGCGCCTCCTGCAGGTCTTGGCTCAGGGGCTGCTTGTCCTGAGCTGGGGCTGTGGGCGGGAGCCCAGGCACGCAGGGGCAGGCCCCAACCAGCTGCACACGTCTCTGCTGGGGAGGAGAGCGCTAGGGAAGCTACGTGTGTGAGGCAGCTGCTGGGCGCCCAGGGAGTCAGCCTCCGGGTGTGCGGGGCTGCAGACCCCAGCCAGGGGCCCTGGGAGCCTGGTGCACTCCGTGCGGCGCTGAGCCTGGGCGGCCAAGCAACCGCTGGAGGAGCCCTGCACTGGCCCTTCCCTTCCCTCGCACAGAGCTCTTCCTGCTGGAGCCCTTGGCAGTGTGCAAGCCACCGGCCCCTAAGCCCTCCCCAAGGACGCCTGGGGCCTAGGTGCAAAGGCAAGGCAGGAGCGGAGCTGAGGCCAGGAAGGCGCCAGTGGCGTCTCCCAGCCTCGCGCAGCCTGCTCCTTCCTGGGCAGGAAGCCTAGCAGCGAGGCAAGTCTGGGCAAGGCTCGCCCAGGGCAGAGCAGCCTCGCGCCAGCAACTCTGCCAGATCGGGCCTCTGAGCAGAGCTGGAGCCTTGCCGTCCTGGAGGCGCACTCGTTTCCAGCCAAGTAGGGCTGAGCCAAACGAGGCTGGGCTGCCTCTTCTTCCCTCGAGGAGGCTCGCCTCCCCGCAAGCTGTTCACTCGGCTTCCAGGTGGGGGCGCTCTGCGCCTCCTGCAGGTCTTGGCTCAGGGGCTGCTTGCCCTGAGCTGGGGCTGTGGGCGGGAGCCCAGGCATGCAGGGGCAGGCCCCAACCAGCTGCACACGTCTCTGCTGGGGAGGAGAGCGCTAGGGAAGCTACGTGTGTGAGGCATCTGCTGGGCGCCCAGGGAGTCAGCCTCCGGGTGTGGGGGGCTGCAGACCCCAGCCAGGGGCCCTGGGAGCCTGGTGCACTCCGTGCGGCGCTGAGCCTTGGCGGCAAAGCAACCAATGGAGGAGCCCTGCACTGGCCCTTCCCTTCCCTCGCACAGAGCTCTTCCTGCTGGATCCCTTGGCAGTGTGCAAGCCACCGACCCCTAAGCCCTCCCCAAGGAAGCCTGGGGCCTAGGTGCAAAGGCAAGTCAGGAGCGGAGCTGAGGCCAGGAAGGCGCCAGTGGCATCTCCCAGCCTCACGCAGCCTGCTCCTTTCTGGGCAGGAAGCCTAGCAGCGAGGCAAATCTGGGCAAGGCTCGCCCAGGGCAGAGAAGCCTCGCGCCAGCAACTCTGCCAGAACGGGCCTCTGAGCAGAGCTGGAGCTCTGCCGTCCTGGAGGCCCACTCGGCTCCAGCCAAGTAGGGCTTGAGCCAAACGAGGCTGGGCTGCCTCTTCTTCCCTCGAGGAGGCTCGCCTCCCCGACAGCTGTTCACTCGGCTTCCAGGTGGGGGCGCTCTGCGCCTCCTGCAGGTCTTGGCTCAGGGGCTGCTTGCCCTGAGCTGGGGCTGTGGGCGGGAGCCCAGGCACGCAGGGGCAGGCCCCAACCAGCTGCACACGTCTCTGCTGGGGAGGAGAGCGCTAGGGAAGCTACGTGTGTGAGGCAGCTGCTGGGCGCCCAGGGAGTCAGCCTCCGGGTGTGCGGGGCTGCAGACCCCAGCCAGGGGCCCTGGGAGCCTGGTGCACTCCGTGCGGCGCTGAGCCTGGGCGGCCAAGCAACCGCTGGAGGAGCCCTGCACTGGCCCTTCCCTTCCCTCGCACAGAGCTCTTCCTGCTGGAGCCCTTGGCAGTGTGCAAGCCACCGGCCCCTAAGCCCTCCCCAAGGACGCCTGGGGCCTAGGTGCAAAGGCAAGGCAGGAGCGGAGCTGAGGCCAGGAAGGCGCCAGAGGCGTCTCCCAGCCTCGCGCAGCCTGCTCCTTCCTGGGCAGGAAGCCTAGCAGCGAGGCAAGTCTGGGCAAGGCTCGCCCAGGGCAGAGCAGCCTCGCGCCAGCAACTCTGCCAGATCGGGCCTCTGAGCAGAGCTGGAGCTCTGCCGTCCTGGAGGCGCACTCGTTTCCAGCCAAGTAGGGATTGAGCCAAACGAGGCTGGGCTGCCTCTTCTTCCCTCGAGGAGGCTCGCCTCCCCGCCAGCTGTTCACTCGGCTTCCAGGTGGGGGCGCTCTGCGCCTCCTGCAGGTCTTGGCTCAGGGGCTGCTTGCCCTGAGCTGGGGCTGTGGGCGGGAGCCCAGGCACGCAGGGGCAGGCCCCAACCAGCTGCACACGTCTCTGCTGGGGCGGAGAGCGCTAGGGAAGCTACGTGTGTGAGGCATCTGCTGGGCGCCCAGGGAGTCAGCCTCCGGGTGTGGGGGGCTGCAGACCCCAGCCAGGGGCCCTGGGAGCCTGGTGCACTCCGTGCGGCGCTGAGCCTGGGCGGCAAAGCAACCACTGGAGGAGCCCTGCACTGGCCCTTCCCTTCCCTCGCACAGAGCTCTTCCTGCTGGATCCCTTGGCAGTGTGCAAGCCACCGACCCCTAAGCCCTCCCCAAGGAAGCCTGGGGCCTAGGTGCAAAGGCAAGTCAGGAGCGGAGCTGAGGCCAGGAAGGCGCCAGTGGCGTCTCCCAGCCTCGCGCAGCCTGCTCCTTCCTGGGCAGGAAGCCTAGCAGCGAGGCAAATCTGGGCAAGGCTCGCCCAGGGCAGAGCAGCCTCGCGCCTGCAACTCTGCCAGAACGGGCCTCTGAGCAGAGCTGGAGCTCTGCCGTCCTGGAGGCGCACTCGGCTCCAGCCAAGTAGTGCTTGAGCCAAACGAGGCTGGGCTGCCTCTTCTTCCCTCGAGGAGGCTCGCCTCCCCGACAGCTGTTCACTCGGCTTCCAGGTGGGGGCGCTCTGCGCCTCCTGCAGGTCTTGGCTCAGGGGCTGCTTGCCCTGAGCTGGGGCTGTGGGCGGGAGACCAGGCACGCAGGGGCAGGCCCCAACCAGCTGCACACGTCTCTGCTAGGGAGGAGAGCGCTAGGGAAGCTACGTGTGTGAGGCAGCTGCTGGGCGCCCAGGGAGTCAGCCTCCGGGTGTGCGGGGCTGCAGACCCCAGCCAGGGGCCCTGGGAGCCTGGTGCACTCCGTGCGGCGCTGAGCCTGGGCTGCCAAGCAACCGCTGGAGGAGCCCTGTACTGGCCCTTCCCTTCCCTCGCACAGAGCTCTTCCTGCTGGAGCCCTTGGCAGTGTGCAAGCCACCGGCCCCTAAGCCCTCCCCAAGGACGCCTGGGGCCTAGGTGCAAAGGCAAGGCAGGAGCGGAGCTGAGGCCAGGAGGCGCCAGTGGCGTCTCCCAGCCTCGCGCAGCCTGCTCCTTCCTGGGCAGGAAGCCTAGCAGCGAGGCAAGTCTGGGCAAGGCTCGCCCAGGGCAGAGCAGCCTCGCGCCAGCAACTCTGCCAGAACGGGCCTCTGAGAAAAGCTGGAGCTCTGCCGTCCTGGAGGCGCACTCGTTTCCAGCCAAGTAGGGCTTGAGCCAAACGAGGCTGGGCTGTCTCTTCTTCCCTCGAGGAGGTTCGCCTCCCCGCCAGCTGTTCACTCGGCTTCCAGGTGGGGGCGCTCTGCGCCTCCTGCAGGTCTTGGCTCAGGGGCTGCTTGCCCTGAGCTGGGGCTGTGGGCGGGAGCCCAGGCACGCAGGGGCAGGCCCCAACCAGCTGCACACGTCTCTGCTGGAGAGGAGAGCGCTAGGGAAGCTACGTGTGTGAGGCAGCTGCTGGGCGCCCAGGGAGTCAGCCTCCGGGTGTGCGGGGCTGCAGACCCCAGCCAGGGGCCCTGGGAGCCTGGTGCACTCCGTGCGGCGCTGAGTCTGGGCGGCCAAGCAACCGCTGGAGGAGCCCTGCACTAGCCCTTCCCTTCCCTCGCACAGAGCTCTTCCTGCTGGAGCCCTTGGCAGTGTGCAAGCCACCGGCCCCTAAGCCCTCCCCAAGGAAGCCTGGGGCCTAGGTGCAAAGGCAAGGCAGGAGCGGAGCTGAGGCCTGGAAGGCGCCAGTGGCGTCTCCCAGCCTCGCGCAGCCTCCTCCTTCCTGGGCAGGAAGCCTAGCAGCGAGGCAAGTCTGGGCAAGGCTCGCCCAGGGCAGAGCAGCCTCGCGCCAGCAACTCTGCCAGAACGGGCCTCTGAGCATAGCTGGAGCTCTGCCGTCCTGGAGGCGCACTCGGATCCAGCCAAGTAGGGCTTGAGCCAAACGAGGCTGGGCTGCCTCTTCTTCCCTCGAGGAGGCTCGCCTCCCCGCCAGCTGTTCACTCGGCTTCCAGGTGGGGGCGCTCTGCGCCTCCTGCAGGTCTTGGCTCAGGGGCTGCTTGCCCTGAGCTGGGGCTGTGGGCGGGAGCCCAGGCACGCAGGGGCAGGCCCCAACCAGCTGCACACGTCTCTGCTGGGGAGGAGAGCGCTACGGAAGCTACGTGTGTGAGGCAGCTGCTGGGCGCCCAGGGAGTCAGCCTCCGGGTGTGCGGGGCTGCAGACCCCAGCCAGAGGCCCTGGGAGCCTGGTGCACTCCGTGCGACGCTGAGCCTGGGCGGCCAAGCAACCGCTGGAGGAGCCCTGCAGTGGCCCTTCCCTTCCCTCGCACAGAGCTCTTCTTGCTGGAGCCCTTGGCAGTGTCCAAGCTACCGGCCCCTAAGCCCTCCCCAAGGACGCCTGGGGCCTAGGTGCAAAGGCAAGGCAGGAGAGGAGCTGAGGCCAGGAAGGCGCCAGTGGCGACTCCCAGCCTCGCGCAGCCTGCTCCTTCCTGGGCAGGAAGCCTAGCAGCGAGGCAAGTCTGGGCAAGGCTCGCCCAGGGCAGAGCAGCCTCGCGCCAGCAACTCTGCCAGAACGGGCCTCTGAGCAGAGCTGGAGCTCTGCCGTCCTGGAGGCGCACTCGGATCCAGCCAAGTAGGGCTTGAGCCAAACGAGGCTGGGCTGCCTCTTCTTCCCTCGAGGAGGCTCGCCTCCCCGCCAGCTGTTCACTCGGCTTCCAGGTGGGGGCGCTCTGCGCCTCCTGCAGGTCTTGGCTCAGGGGCTGCTTGTCCTGAGCTGGGGCTGTGGGCGGGAGCCCAGGCACGCAGGGGCAGGCCCCAACCAGCTGCACACGTCTCTGCTGGGGAGGAGAGCGCTAGGGAAGCTACGTGTGTGAGGCAGCTGCTGGGCGCCCAGGGAGTCAGCCTCCGGGTGTGCGGGGCTGCAGACCCCAGCCAGGGGCCCTGGGAGCCTGGTGCACTCCGTGCGGCGCTGAGCCTGGGCGGCCAAGCAACCGCTGGAGGAGCCCTGCACTGGCCCTTCCCTTCCCTCGCACAGAGCTCTTCCTGCTGGAGCCCTTGGCAGTGTGCAAGCCACCGGCCCCTAAGCCCTCCCCAAGGACGCCTGGGGCCTAGGTGCAAAGGCAAGGCAGGAGCGGAGCTGAGGCCAGGAAGGCGCCAGTGGCGTCTCCCAGCCTCGCGCAGCCTGCTCCTTCCTGGGCAGGAAGCCTAGCAGCGAGGCAAGTCTGGGCAAGGCTCGCCCAGGGCAGAGCAGCCTCGCGCCAGCAACTCTGCCAGATCGGGCCTCTGAGCAGAGCTGGAGCTCTGCCGTCCTGGAGGCGCACTCGTTTCCAGCCAAGTAGGGCTGAGCCAAACGAGGCTGGGCTGCCTCTTCTTCCCTCGAGGAGGCTCGCCTCCCCGCAAGCTGTTCACTCGGCTTCCAGGTGGGGGCGCTCTGCGCCTCCTGCAGGTCTTGGCTCAGGGGCTGCTTGCCCTGAGCTGGGGCTGTGGGCGGGAGCCCAGGCATGCAGGGGCAGGCCCCAACCAGCTGCACACGTCTCTGCTGGGGAGGAGAGCGCTAGGGAAGCTACGTGTGTGAGGCATCTGCTGGGCGCCCAGGGAGTCAGCCTCCGGGTGTGGGGGGCTGCAGACCCCAGCCAGGGGCCCTGGGAGCCTGGTGCACTCCGTGCGGCGCTGAGCCTTGGCGGCAAAGCAACCAATGGAGGAGCCCTGCACTGGCCCTTCCCTTCCCTCGCACAGAGCTCTTCCTGCTGGATCCCTTGGCAGTGTGCAAGCCACCGACCCCTAAGCCCTCCCCAAGGAAGCCTGGGGCCTAGGTGCAAAGGCAAGTCAGGAGCGGAGCTGAGGCCAGGAAGGCGCCAGTGGCATCTCCCAGCCTCACGCAGCCTGCTCCTTTCTGGGCAGGAAGCCTAGCAGCGAGGCAAATCTGGGCAAGGCTCGCCCAGGGCAGAGCAGCCTCGCGCCAGCAACTCTGCCAGAACGGGCCTCTGAGCAGAGCTGGAGCTCTGCCGTCCTGGAGGCGCACTCGGCTCCAGCCAAGTAGGGCTTGAGCCAAACGAGGCTGGGCTGCCTCTTCTTCCCTCGAGGAGGCTCGCCTCCCCGACAGCTGTTCACTCGGCTTCCAGGTGGGGGCGCTCTGCGCCTCCTGCAGGTCTTGGCTCAGGGGCTGCTTGCCCTGAGCTGGGGCTGTGGGCGGGAGCCCAGGCACGCAGGGGCAGGCCCCAACCAGCTGCACACGTCTCTGCTGGGGAGGAGAGCGCTAGGGAAGCTACGTGTGTGAGGCAGCTGCTGGGCGCCCAGGGAGTCAGCCTCCGGGTGTGCGGGGCTGCAGACCCCAGCCAGGGGCCCTGGGAGCCTGGTGCACTCCGTGCGGCGCTGAGCCTGGGCGGCCAAGCAACCGCTGGAGGAGCCCTGCACTGGCCCTTCCCTTCCCTCGCACAGAGCTCTTCCTGCTGGAGCCCTTGGCAGTGTGCAAGCCACCGGCCCCTAAGCCCTCCCCAAGGACGCCTGGGGCCTAGGTGCAAAGGCAAGGCAGGAGCGGAGCTGAGGCCAGGAAGGCGCCAGTGGCGTCTCCCAGCCTCGCGCAGCCTGCTCCTTAGTGGGCAGGAAGCCTAGCAGCGAGGCAAGTCTGGGCAAGGCTCGCCCAGGGCAGAGCAGCCTCGCGCCAGCAACTCTGCCAGAACGGGCCTCTGAGCATAGCTGGAGCTCTGCCGTCCTGGAGGCGCACTCGGATCCAGCCAAGTAGGGCTTGAGCCAAACGAGGCTGGGCTGCCTCTTCTTCCCTCGAGGAGGCTCGCCTCCCCGCCAGCTGTTCACTCGGCTTCCAGGTGGGGGCGCTCTGCGCCTCCTGCAGGTCTTGGCTAAGGGGCTGCTTGCCCTGAGCTGGGGCTGCGGGCGGGAGCCCAGGCACGCAGGGGCAGGCCCCAACCAGCTGCACACGTCTCTGCTGGGGAGGAGAGCGCTAGGGAAGCTACGTGTGTGAGGCAGCTGCTGGGCGCCCAGGGAGTCAGCCTCCGGGTGTGCGGGGCTGCAGACCCCAGCCAGGGGCCCTGGGAGCCTGGTGCACTCCGTGCGGCGCTGAGCCTGGGCGGCCAAGCAACCGCTGGAGGAGCCCTGCACTGGCCCTTCCCTTCCCTCGCACAGAGCTCTTCCTGCTGGAGCCCTTGGCAGTGTGCAAGCCACCGGCCCCTAAGCCCTCCCCAAGGACGCCTGGGGCCTAGGTGCAAAGGCAAGGCAGGAGCGGAGCTGAGGCCAGGAAGGCGCCAGTGGCGTCTCCCAGCCTCGCGCAGCCTTCTACTTCCTGGGCAGGAAGCCTAGCAGCGAGGCAAGTCTGGGCAAGGCTCGCCCAGGGCAGAGCAGCCTCGCGCCAGCAACTCTGCCAGATCGGGCCTCTGAGCAGAGCTGGAGCTCTGCCGTCCTGGAGGCGCACTCGGCTCCAGCCAAGTAGGGCTTGAGCCAAACGAGGCTGGGCTGCCTCTTCTTCCCACGAGGAAGCTCGCCTCCCCGCCAGCTGTTCACTCGGCTTCCAGGTGGGGGCGCTCTGCGCCTCCTGCAGGTCTTGGCTCAGGGGCTGCTTGCCCTGAGCTGGGGCTGTGGGCGGGAGCCCAGGCACGCAGGGGCAGGCCCCAACCAGCTGCACACGTCTCTGCTGGGGAGGAGAGCGCTAGGGAAGCTACGTGTGTGAGGCAGCAGCTGGGCGCCCAGGGAGTCAGCCTCCGGGTGTGTGGGGCTGCAGACCCCAGCCAGGGGCCCTGGGAGCCTGGTGCACTCCGTGCGGATCTGAATCTGGGCAGCCAAGCAACCGCTGGAGGAGCCCTGCACTGGCCCTTCCCTTCCCTCGCACAGAGCTCTTCCTGCTGGAGCCCTTGGCAGTGTGCAAGCCACCGGCCCCTAAGCCCTCCCCAAGGACGCCTGGGGCCTAGGTGCAAAGGCAAGGCAGGAGCGGAGCTGAGGCCAGGAGGCGCCAGTGGCGTCTCCCAGCCTCGCGCAGCCTGCTCCTTCCTGGGCAGGAAGCCTAGCAGCGAGGCAAGTCTGGGCAAGGCTCGCCCAGGGCAGAGCAGCCTCGCGCCAGCAACTCTGCCAGAACGGGCCTCTGAGAAAAGCTGGAGCTCTGCCGTCCTGGAGGCGCACTCGTTTCTAGCCAAGTAGGGCTTGAGCCAAACGAGGCTGGGCTGTCTCTTCTTCCCTCGAGGAGGTTCGCCTCCCCGCCAGCTGTTCACTCGGCTTCCAGGTGGGGGCGCTCTGCGCCTCCTGCAGGTCTTGGCTCAGGGGCTGCTTGCCCTGAGCTGGGGCTGTGGGCGGGAGCCCAGGCACGCAGGGGCAGGCCCCAACCAGCTGCACACGTCTCTGCTGGAGAGGAGAGCGCTAGGGAAGCTACGTGTGTGAGGCAGCTGCTGGGCGCCCAGGGAGTCAGCCTCCGGGTGTGCGGGGCTGCAGACCCCAGCCAGGGGCCCTGGGAGCCTGGTGCACTCCGTGCGGCGCTGAGTCTGGGCGGCCAAGCAACCGCTGGAGGAGCCCTGCACTAGCCCTTCCCTTCCCTCTCACAGAGCTCTTCCTGCTGGAGCCCTTGGCAGTGTGCAAGCCACCGGCCCCTAAGCCCTCCCCAAGGAAGCCTGGGGCCTAGGTGCAAAGGCAAGGCAGGAGCGGAGCTGAGGCCAGGAAGGCGCCAGTGGCGTCTCCCAGCCTCGCGCAGCCTCCTCCTTCCTGGGCAGGAAGCCTAGCAGCGAGGCAAGTCTGGGCAAGGCTCGCCCAGGGCAGAGCAGCCTCGCGCCAGCAACTCTGCCAGATCGGGCCTCTGAGCAGAGCTGGAGCTCTGCCGTCCTGGAGGCTCACTCGGCTCCAGCCAAGTAGGGCTTGAGCCAAACGAGGCTGGGCTGCCTCTTCTTCCCTCGAGGAGGCTCGCCTCCCCGCCAGCTGTTCACTCGGCTTCCAGGTGGGGGCGCTCTGCGCCTCCTGCAGGTCTTGGCTCAGGGGCTGCTTGCCCTGAGCTGGGGCTGTGGGCGGGAGCCCATGCACGCAGGGGCAGGCCCCAACCAGCTGCACACGTCTCTGCTGGGGAGGAGAGCGCTAGGGAAGCTACGTGTGTGAGGCAGCTGCTGGGCGCCCAGGGAGTCAGCCTCCGGGTGTGCGGGGCTGCAGACCCCAGCCAGGGGCCCTGGGAGCCTGGTGCACTCCGTGCGGCGCTGAGCCTGGGCGGCCAAGCAACCGCTGGAGGAGCCCTGCACTGGCCCTTCCCTTCCCTCGCACAGAGCTCTTCCTGCTGGAGCCCTTGGCAGTGTGCAAGCCACCGGCCCCTAAGCCCTCCACAAGGACGCCTGGGGCCTAGGTGCAAAGGCAAGGCAGGAGCGGAGCTGAGGCCAGGAAGGCGCCAGTGGCGTCTCCCAGCCTCGCGCAGCCTGCTCCTTCCTGGGCAGGAAGCCTAGCAGCGAGGCAAGTCTGGGCAAGGCTCGCCCAGGGCAGAGCAGCCTCGCGCCAGCAACTCTGCCAGATCGGGCCTCTGAGCAGAGCTGGAGCTCTGCCGTCCTGGAGGCGCACTCGGCTCCAGCCAAGTAGGGCTTGAGCCAAACGAGGCTGGGCTGCCTCTTCTTCCCTCGAGGAGGCTCGCCTCCCCGCCAGCTGTTCACTCGGCTTCCAGGTGGGGGCGCTCTGCGCCTCCTGCAGGCCTTGGCTCAGGGGCTGCTTGCCCTGAGCTGGGGCTGTGGGCGGGAGCCCAGGCACGCAGGGGCAGGCCCCAACCAGCTGCACACGTCTCTGCTGGGGAGGAGAGCGCTAGGGAAGCTACGTGTGTGAGGCAGCTGCTGGGTGCCCAGGAAGTCAGCCTTCGGGTGTGCGGGGCTGCAGACCCCAGCCAGGGGCCCTGGGAGCCTGGTGCACTCCGTGCGGCGCTGAGCCTGGGCGGACAAGCAACCGCTGGAGGAGCCCTGCACTGGCCCTTCCCTTCCCTCGCACAGAGCTCTTCCTGCTGGAGCCCTTGGCAGTGTGCAAGCCACCGGCCCCTAAGCCCTCCCCAAGGACGCCTGGGGCCTAGGTGCAAAGGCAAGGCAGGACCGGAGCTGAGGCCAGGAAGGCGCCAGTGGCGTCTCCCAGCCTCACGCAGCCTGCTCCTTCCTGAGCAGGAAGCCTAGCAGCGAGGCAAGTCTGGGCAAGGCTCGCCCAGGGCAGAGCAGCCTCGCGCCAGCAACTCTGCCAGATCGGGCCTCTGAGCAGAGCTGGAGCTCTGCCGTCCTGGAGGCGCACTCGGCTCCAGCCAAGTAGGGCTTGAGCCAAACGAGGCTGGGCTGCCTCTTCTTCCCTCGAGGAGGCTCGCCTCCCCGCAAGCTGTTCACTCGGCTTCCAGGTGGGGGCGCTCTGCGCCTCCTGCAGGTCTTGGCTCAGGGGCTGCTTGCCCTGAGCTGGGGCTGTGGGCGGGAGCCCAGGCACTCAGGGGCAGGCCCCAACCAGCTGCACACGTCTCTGCTAGGGAGGAGAGCGCTAGGGAAGCTACGTGTGTGAGGCAGCTGCTGGGCGCCCAGGGAGTCAGCCTCCGGGTGTGCGGGGCTGCAGAACCCAGCCAGGGGCCCTGGGAGCCTGGTGCACTCCGTGCGGCGCTGAGCCTGGGCGGCCAAGCAACCGCTGGAGGAGCCCTGCACTGGCCCTTCCCTTCCCTCGCACAGAGCTCTTCCTGCTGGAGCCCTTGGCAGTGTGCAAGCCACCGGCCCCTAAGCCCTCCCCAAGGACGCCTGGGGCCTAGGTGCAAAGGCAAGGCAGGAGCGGAGCTGAGGCCAGGAAGGCGCCAGTGGCGTCTCCCAGCCTCGCGCAGCCTTCTACTTCCTGGGCAGGAAGCCTAGCAGCGAGGCAAGTCTGGGCAAGGCTCGCCCAGGGCAGAGCAGCCTCGCGCCAGCCACTCTGCCAGATCGGGCCTCTGAGCAGAGCTGGAGCTCTGCCGTCCTGGAGGCGCACTCGGCTCCAGCCAAGTAGGGCTTGAGCCAAACGAGGCTGGGCTGCCTCTTCTTCCCTCGAGGAGGCTCGCCTTCCCGCCAGCTATTCACTCGGCTTCCAGGTGGGGGCGCTCTGCGCCTCCTGCAGGTCTTGGCTCAGGGGCTGCTTGCCCTGAGCTGGGGCTGTGGGCGGGAGGCCAGGCACGCAGGGGCAGGCCCCAACCAGCTGCACACGTCTCTGCTGGGGAGGAGAGCGCTAGGGAAGCTACGTGTGTGAGGCAGCTGCTGGGCGCCCAGGGAGTCAGCCTCCGGGTGTGCGGGGCTGCAGCCCCCAGCCAGGGGCCCTGGGAGCCTGGTGCACTCCGTGCGGCGCTGAGCCTGGGCGGCCAAGCAACCGCTGGAGGAGCCCTGCACTGGCCCTTCCCTTCCCTCACACAGAGCTCTTCCTGCTGGAGCTCTTGGCAGTGTGCAAGCCACCGGCCCCTAAGCCCTCCCCAAGGACGCCTGGGGCCTAGGTGCAAAGGCAAGGCAGGAGCGGAGCTGAGGCCAGGAAGGCGCCAGTGGCATCTCCCAGCCTCGCGCAACCTGCTCCTTCCTGGGCAGGAAGCCTAGCAGCGAGGCAAGTATGGGCAAGGCTCGCCCAGGGCAGAGCAGCCTCGCGCCAGCAACTCTGCCAGAACGGGCCTCTCAGCAGAGCTGGAGCTCTGCCGTACTGGAGGCGCACTCGGCTCCAGCCAAGTAGGGCTTGAGCCAAACGAGGCTGGGCTGCCTCTTCTTCCCTCGAGGAGGCTCGCCTCCCCGCCAGCTGTTCACTCGGCTTCCAAGTGGGGGCGCTCTGCGCCTCCTGCAGGTCTTGGCTCAGGGGCTGCTTGCCCTGAGCTGGGGCTGTGGGCGGGAGCCCAGGCACGCAGGGGCAGGCCCCAACCAGCTGCACACGTCTCTGCTGGGGAGGAGAGCGCTAGGGAAGCTACGTGTGTGAGGCAGCTGCTGGGCGCCCAGGGAGTCAGCCTCCGGGTGTGCGGGGCTGCAGACCCCAGCCAGGGGCCCTGGGAGCCTGGTGCACTCCGTGCGGCGCTGAGCCTGGGCGGCCAAGCAACCGCTGGAGGAGCCCTGCACTGGCCCTTCCCTTCCCTCGCACAGAGCTCTTCCTGCTGGAGCCCTTGGCAGTGTGCAAGCCACCGGCCCCTAAGCCCTCCCCAAGGACGCCTGGGGCCTAGGTGCAAAGGCAAGGCAGGAGCGGAGCTGAGGCCAGGAAGGCGCCAGTGGCGTCTCCCAGCCTCGCGCAGCCTTCTACTTCCTGGGCAGGAAGCCTAGCAGCGAGGCAAGTCTGGGCAAGGCTCGCCCAGGGCAGAGCAGCCTCGCGCCAGCAACTCTGCCAGATCGGGCCTCTGAGCAGAGCTGGAGCTCTGCCGTCCTGGAGGCGCACTCGGCTCCAGCCAAGTAGGGCTTGAGCCAAACGAGGCTGGGCAGCCTCTTCTTCCCTCGAGGAGTCTCGCCTCCCCGCCAGCTGTTCACTCGGCTTCCAGGTGGGGGCGCTCTGCGCCTCCTGCAGGTCTTGGCTCAGGGGCTGCTTGCCCTGAGCTGGGGCTGTGGGCGGGAGCCCAGGCACGCAGGGGCAGGCCCCAACCAGCTGCACACGTCTCTGCTGGGGAGGAGAGCGCTAGGGAAGCTACGTGTGTGAGGCAGCAGCTGGGCGCCCAGGGAGTCAGCCTCCGGGTGTGTGGGGCTGCAGACCCCAGCCAGGGGCCCTGGGAGCCTGGTGCACTCCGTGCGGATCTGAATCTGGGAGGCCAAGCAACCGCTGGAGGAGCCCTGCACTGGCCCTTCCCTTCCCTGCACAGAGCTCTTCCTGCTGGAGCCCTTGGCAGTGTGCAAGCCACCGGCCCCTAAGCCCTCCCCAAGGACGCCTGGGGCCTAGGTGCAGAGGCAAGGCAGGAGCGGAGCTGAGGCCAGGAAGGCGCCAGTGGCGTCTCCCAGCCTCGCGCAGCCTGCTCCTTCCTGGGCAGGAAGCCTAGCAGCGAGGCAAGTCTGGGCAAGGCTCGCCCAGGGCAGAGAACCCTCACGCCAGCAACTCTGCCAGATCGGGCTTCTGAGCAGAGCTGGAGCTCTGCCGTCCTGGAGGCGCACTCGGCTCCAGCCAAGTAGGGCTTGAGCCAAACGAGGCTGGGCTGCCTCTTCTTCCCTCGAGGAGGCTCGCCTCCCCGCCAGCTGTTCACTCGGCTTCCAGGTGGGGGCGCTCTGCGCCTCCTGCAGGTCTTGGCTCAGGGGCTGCTTGCCCTGAGCTGGGGCTGTGGGCGGGAGCCCAGGCACGCAGGGGCAGGCCCCAACCAGCTGCACACGTCTCTGCTGGGGAGGAGAGCGCTAGGGAAGCTACGTGTGTGAGGCAGCTGCTGGGCGCCCAGGGAGTCAGCCTCCGGGTGTGCGGGGCTGCAGACCCCAGCCAGGGGCCCTGGGAGCCTGGTGCACTCCGTGCGGCGCTGAGCCTGGGCTGCCAAGCAACCGCTGGAGGAGCCCTGCACTGGCCCTTCCCTTCCCTCGCACAGAGCTCTACCTGCTGGAGCCCTTGGCAGTGTGCAAGCCACCGGCCCCTAAGCCCTCCCCAAGGACGCCTGGGGCCTAGGTGCAAAGGCAAGGCAGGAGCGGAGCTGAGGCCAGGAGGCGCCAGTGGCGTCTCCCAGCCTCGCGCAGCCTGCTCCTTCCTGGGCAGGAAGCCTAGCAGCGAGGCAAGTCTGGGCAAGGCTCGCCCAGGGCAGAGCAGCCTCGCGCCAGCAACTCTGCCAGAACGGGCCTCTGAGAAAAGCTGGAGCTCTGCCGTCCTGGAGGCGCACTCGTTTCCAGCCAAGTAGGGCTTGAGCCAAACGAGGCTGGGCTGTCTCTTCTTCCCTCGAGGAGGTTCGCCTCCCCGCCAGCTGTTCACTCGGCTTCCAGGTGGGGGCGCTCTGCGCCTCCTGCAGGTCTTGGCTCAGGGGCTGCTTGCCCTGAGCTGGGGCTGTGGGCGGGAGCCCAGGCACGCAGGGGCAGGCCCCAACCAGCTGCACACGTCTCTGCTGGAGAGGAGAGCGCTAGGGAAGCTACGTGTGTGAGGCACCTGCTGGGCGCCCAGGGAGTCAGCCTCCGGGTGTGCGGGGCTGCAGACCCCAGCCAGGGGCCCTGGGAGCCTGGTGCACTCCGTGCGGCGCTGAGTCTGGGCGGCCAAGCAACCGCTGGAGGAGCCCTGCACTGGCCCTTCCCTTCCCTCTCACAGAGCTCTTCCTGCTGGAGCCCTTGGCAGTGTGCAAGCCACCGGCCCCTAAGCCCTCCCCAAGGAAGCCTGGGGCCTAGGTGCAAAGGCAAGGCAGGAGCGGAGCTGAGGCCAGGAAGGCGCCAGTGGCGTCTCCCAGCCTCGCGCAGCCTCCTCCTTCCTGGGCAGGAAGCCTAGCAGCGAGGCAAGTCTGGGCAAGGCTCGCCCAGGGCAGAGCAGCCTCGCGCCAGCAACTCTGCCAGATCGGGCCTCTGAGCAGAGCTGGAGCTCTGCCGTCCTGGAGGCTCACTCGGCTCCAGCCAAGTAGGGCTTGAGCCAAACGAGGCTGGGCTGCCTCTTCTTCCCTCGAGGAGGCTCGCCTCCCCGCCAGCTGTTCACTCGGCTTCCAGGTGGGGGCGCTCTGCGCCTCCTGCAGGTCTTGGCTCAGGGGCTGCTTGCCCTGAGCTGGGGCTGTGGGCGGGAGCCCAGGCACGCAGGGGCAGGCCCCAACCAGCTGCACACGTCTCTGCTGGGGAGGAGAGCGCTAGGGAAGCTACGTGTGTGAGGCAGCTGCTGGGCGCCCAGGGAGTCAGCCTCCGGGTGTGCGGGGCTGCAGACCCCAGCCAGGGGCCCTGGGAGCCTGGTGCACTCCGTGCGGCGCTGAGCCTGGGCGGCCAAGCAACCGCTGGAGGAGCCCTGCACTGGCCCTTCCCTTCCCTCGCACAGAGCTCTTCCTGCTGGAGCCCTTGGCAGTGTGCAAGCCACCGGCCCCTAAGCCCTCCCCAAGGACGCCTGGGGCCTAGGTGCAAAGGCAAGGCAGGAGCGGAGCTGAGGCCAGGAAGGCGCCAGTGGCGTCTCCCAGCCTCGCGCAGCCTGCTCCTTCCTGGGCAGGAAGCCTAGCAGCGAGGCAAGTCTGGGCAAGGCTCGCCCAGGGCAGAGCAGCCTCGCGCCAGCAACTCTGCCAGATCGGGCCTCTGAGCAGAGCTGGAGCTCTGCCGTCCTGGAGGCGCACTCGGCTCCAGCCAAGTAGGGCTTGAGCCAAACGAGGCTGGGCTGCCTCTTCTTCCCTCGAGGAGGCTCGCCTCCCCGCCAGCTGTTCACTCGGCTTCCAGGTGGGGGCGCTCTGCGCCTCCTGCAGGCCTTGGCTCAGGGGCTGCTTGCCCTGAGCTGGGGCTGTGGGCGGGAGCCCAGGCACGCAGGGGCAGGCCCCAACCAGCTGCACACGTCTCTGCTGGGGAGGAGAGCGCTAGGGAAGCTACATGTGTGAGGCAGCTGCTGGGTGCCCAGGAAGTCAGCCTTCGGGTGTGCGGGGCTGCAGACCCCAGCCAGGGGCCCTGGGAGCCTGGTGCACTCCGTGCGGCGCTGAGCCTGGGCGGACAAGCAACCGCTGGAGGAGCCCTGCACTGGCCCTTCCCTTCCCTCGCACAGAGCTCTTCCTGCTGGAGCCCTTGGCAGTGTGCAAGCCACCGGCCCCTAAGCCCTCCCCAAGGACGCCTGGGGCCTAGGTGCAAAGGCAAGGCAGGACCGGAGCTGAGGCCAGGAAGGCGCCAGTGGCGTCTCCCAGCCTCACGCAGCCTGCTCCTTCCTGAGCAGGAAGCCTAGCAGCGAGGCAAGTCTGGGCAAGGCTCGCCCAGGGCAGAGCAGCCTCGCGCCAGCAACTCTGCCAGATCGGGCCTCTGAGCAGAGCTGGAGCTCTGCCGTCCTGGAGGCGCACTCGGCTCCAGCCAAGTAGGGCTTGAGCCAAACGAGGCTGGGCTGCCTCTTCTTCCCTCGAGGAGGCTCGCCTCCCCGCAAGCTGTTCACTCGGCTTCCAGGTGGGGGCGCTCTGCGCCTCCTGCAGGTCTTGGCTCAGGGGCTGCTTGCCCTGAGCTGGGGCTGTGGGCGGGAGCCCAGGCACGCAGGGGCAGGCCCCAACCAGCTGCACACGTCTCTGCTAGGGAGGAGAGCGCTAGGGAAGCTACGTGTGTGAGGCAGCTGCTGGGCGCCCAGGGAGTCAGCCTCCGGGTGTGCGGGCCTGCAGAACCCAGCCAGGGGCCCTGGGAGCCTGGTGCACTCCGTGCGGCGCTGAGCCTGGGCGGCCAAGCAACCGCTGGAGGAGCCCTGCACTGGCCCTTCCCTTCCCTCGCACAGAGCTCTTCCTGCTGGAGCCCTTGGCAGTGTGCAAGCCACCGGCCCCTAAGCCCTCCCCAAGGACGCCTGGGGCCTAGGTGCAAAGGCAAGGCAGGAGCGGAGCTGAGGCCAGGAAGGCGCCAGTGGCGTCTCCCAGCCTCGCGCAGCCTGCTCCTTCCTGGGCAGGAAGCCTAGCAGCGAGGCAAGTCTGGGCAAGGCTCGCCCAGGGCAGAGCAGCCTCGCGCCAGCCACTCTGCCAGATCGGGCCTCTGAGCAGAGCTGGAGCTGTGCCGTCCTGGAGGCGCACTCGGCTCCAGCCAAGTAGGGCTTGAGCCAAACGAGGCTGGGCTGCCTCTTCTTCCCTCGAGGAGGCTCGCCTTCCCGCCAGCTATTCACTCGGCTTCCAGGTGGGGGCGCTCTGCGCCTCCTGCAGGTCTTGGCTCAGGGGCTGCTTGCCCTGAGCTGGGGCTGTGGGCGGGAGGCCAGGCACGCAGGGGCAGGCCCCAACCAGCTGCACACGTCTCTGCTGGGGAGGAGAGCGCTAGGGAAGCTACGTGTGTGAGGCAGCTGCTGGGCGCCCAGGGAGTCAGCCTCCGGGTGTGCGGGGCTGCAGCCCCCAGCCAGGGGCCCTGGGAGCCTGGTGCACTCCGTGCGGCGCTGAGCCTGGGCGGCCAAGCAACCGCTGGAGGAGCCCTGCACTGGCCCTTCCCTTCCCTCACACAGAGCTCTTCCTGCTGGAGCTCTTGGCAGTGTGCAAGCCACCGGCCCCTAAGCCCTCCCCAAGGACGCCTGGGGCCTAGGTGCAAAGGCAAGGCAGGAGCGGAGCTGAGGCCAGGAAGGCGCCAGTGGCATCTCCCAGCCTCGCGCAACCTGCTCCTTCCTGGGCAGGAAGCCTAGCAGCGAGGCAAGTATGGGCAAGGCTCGCCCAGGGCAGAGCAGCCTCGCGCCAGCAACTCTGCCAGAACGGGCCTCTCAGCAGAGCTGGAGCTCTGCCGTACTGGAGGCGCACTCGGCTCCAGCCAAGTAGGGCTTGAGCCAAACGAGGCTGGGCTGCCTCTTCTTCCCTCGAGGAGGCTCGCCTCCCCGCCAGCTGTTCACTCGGCTTCCAAGTGGGGGCGCTCTGCGCCTCCTGCAGGTCTTGGCTCAGGGGCTGCTTGCCCTGAGCTGGGGCTGTGGGCGGGAGCCCAGGCACGCAGGGGCAGGCCCCAACCAGCTGCACACGTCTCTGCTGGGGAGGAGAGCTCTAGGGAAGCTACGTGTGTGAGGCAGCTGCTGGGCGCCCAGGGAGTCAGCCTCCGGGTGTGCGGGGCTGCAGACCCCAGCCAGGGGCCCTGGGAGCCTGGTGCACTCCGTGCGGCGCTGAGCCTGGGCGGCCAAGCAACCGCTGGAGGAGCCCTGCACTGGCCCTTCCCTTCCCTCGCACAGAGCTCTTCCTGCTGGAGCCCTTGGCAGTGTGCAAGCCACCGGCCCCTAAGCCCTCCCCAAGGACGCCTGGGGCCTAGGTGCAAAGGCAAGGCAGGAGCGGAGCTGAGGCCAGGAAGGCGCCAGTGGCGTCTCCCAGCCTCGCGCAGCCTGCTCCTTAGTGGGCAGGAAGCCTAGCAGCGAGGCAAGTCTGGGCAAGGCTCGCCCAGGGCAGAGCAGCCTCGCGCCAGCAACTCTGCCAGAACGGGCCTCTGAGCAGAGCTGGAGCTCTGCCGTCCTGGAGGCGCACTCGGCTCCAGCCAAGTAGGGCTTGAGCCAAACGAGGCTGGGCTGCCTCTTCTTCCCTCGAGGAGGCTCGCCTCCCCGCCAGGTGTTCACTCGGCTTCCAGGTGGGGGCGCTCTGCGCCTCCTGCAGGTCTTGGCTCAGGGGCTGCTTGCCCTGAGCTGGGGCTGTGGGCGGGAGCCCAGGCACGCAGGGGCAGGCCCCAACCAGCTGCACACGTCTCTGCTGGGGAGGAGAGCGCTAGGGAAGCTACGTGTGTGAGGCAGCTGCTGGGCGCCCAGGGAGTCAGCCTCCGGGTGTGCGGGGCTGCAGACCCCAGCCAGGGGCCCTGGGAGCCTGGTGCACTCCGTGCGGCGCTGAGCCTGGGCGGCCAAGCAACCGCTGGAGGAGCCCTGCACTGGCCCTTCCCTTCCCTCGCACAGAGCTCTTCCTGCTGGAGCCCTTGGCAGTGTGCAAGCCACCGGCCCCTAAGCCCTCCCCAAGGACGCCTGGGGCCTAGGTGCAAAGGCAAGGCAGGAGCGGAGCTGAGGCCAGGAAGGCGCCAGTGGCGTCTCCCAGCCTCGCGCAGCCTTCTACTTCCTGGGCAGGAAGCCTAGCAGCGAGGCAAGTCTGGGCAAGGCTCGCCCAGGGCAGAGCAGCCTCGCGCCAGCAACTCTGCCAGATCGGGCCTCTGAGCAGAGCTGGAGCTCTGCCGTCCTGGAGGCGCACTCGGCTCCAGCCAAGTAGGGCTTGAGCCAAACGAGGCTGGGCTGCCTCTTCTTCCCTCGAGGAGGCTCGCCTCCCCGCCAGCTGTTCACTCGGCTTCCAGGTGGGGGCGCTCTGCGCCTCCTGCAGGTCTTGGCTCAGGGGCTGCTTGCCCTGAGCTGGGGCTGTGGGCGGGAGCCCAGGCACGCAGGGGCTGGCCCCAACCAGCTGCACACGTCTCTGCTGGGGAGGAGAGCGCTAGGGAAGCTACGTGTGTGAGGCAGCAGCTGGGCGCCCAGGGAGTCAGCCTCCGGGTGTGTGGGGCTGCAGACCCCAGCCAGGGGCCCTGGGAGCCTGGTGCACTCCGTGCGGATCTGAATCTGGGAGGCCAAGCAACCGCTGGAGGAGCCCTGCACTGGCCCTTCCCTTCCCTGCACAGAGCTCTTCCTGCTGGAGCCCTTGGCAGTGTGCAAGCCACCGGCCCCTAAGCCCTCCCCAAGGACGCCTGGGGCCTAGGTGCAAAGGCAAGGCAGGAGCGGAGCTGAGGCCAGGAAGGCGCCAGTGGCGTCTCCCAGCCTCGCGCAGCCTGCTCCTTCCTGGGCAGGAAGCCTAGCAGCGAGGCAAGTCTGGGCAAGGCTCGCCCAGGGCAGAGAACCCTCACGCCAGCAACTCTGCCAGATCGGGCTTCTGAGCAGAGCTGGAGCTCTGCCGTCCTGGAGGCGCACTCGGCTCCAGCCAAGTAGGGCTTGAGCCAAACGAGGCTGGGCTGCCTCTTCTTCCCTCGAGGAGGCTCGCCTCCCCGCCAGCTGTTCACTCGGCTTCCAGGTGGGGGCGCTCTGCGCCTCCTGCAGGTCTTGGCTCAGGGGCTGCTTGCCCTGAGCTGGGGCTGTGGGCGGGAGCCCAGGCACGCAGGGGCAGGCCCCAACCAGCTGCACACGTCTCTGCTGGGGAGGAGAGCGCTAGGGAAGCTACGTGTGTGAGGCAGCTGCTGGGCGCCCAGGGAGTCAGCCTCCGGGTGTGCGGGGCTGCAGACCCCAGCCAGGGGCCCTGGGAGCCTGGTGCACTCCGTGCGGCGCTGAGCCTGGGCTGCCAAGCAACCGCTGGAGGAGCCCTGCACTGGCCCTTCCCTTCCCTCGCACAGAGCTCTTCCTGCTGGAGCCCTTGGCAGTGTGCAAGCCACCGGCCCCTAAGCCCTCCCCAAGGACGCCTGGGGCCTAGGTGCAAAGGCAAGGCAGGAGCGGAGCTGAGGCCAGGAGGCGCTAGTGGCGTCTCCCAGCCTCGCGCAGCCTGCTCCTTCCTGGGCAGGAAGCCTAGCAGCGAGGCAAGTCTGGGCAAGGCTCGCCCAGGGCAGAGCAGCCTCGCGCCAGCAACTCTGCCAGAACGGGCCTCTGAGAAAAGCTGGAGCTCTGCCGTCCTGGAGGCGCACTCGTTTCCAGCCAAGTAGGGCTTGAGCCAAACGAGGCTGGGCTGTCTCTTCTTCCCTCGAGGAGGTTCGCCTCCCCGCCAGCTGTTCACTCGGCTTCCTGGTGGGGGCGCTCTGCGCCTCCTGCAGGTCTTGGCTCAGGGGCTGCTTGCCCTGAGCTGGGGCTGTGGGCGGGAGCCCAGGCACGCAGGGGCAGGCCCCAACCAGCTGCACACGTCTCTGCTGGAGAGGAGAGCGCTAGGGAAGCTACGTGTGTGAGGCAGCTGCTGGGCGCCCAGGGAGTCAGCCTCCGGGTGTGCGGGGCTGCAGACCCCAGCCAGGGGCCCTGGGAGCCTGGTGCACTCCGTGCGGCGCTGAGTCTGGGCGGCCAAGCAACCGCTGGAGGAGCCCTGCACTAGCCCTTCCCTTCCCTCGCACAGAGCTCTTCCTGCTGGAGCCCTTGGCAGTGTGCAAGCCACCGGCCCCTAAGCCCTCCCCAAGGACGCCTGGGGCCTAGGTGCAAAGGCAAGGCAGGAGCGGAGCTGAGGCCAGGAAGGTGCCAGTGGCGTCTCCCAGCCTCGCGCAGCCTCCTCCTTCCTGGGCAGGAAGCCTAGCAGCGAGGCAAGTCTGGGCAAGGCTCGCCCAGGGCAGAGCAGCCTCGCGCCAGCAACTCTGCCAGATCGGGCCTCTGAGCAGAGCTGGAGCTCTGCCGTCCTGGAGGCGCACTCGGCTCCAGCCAAGTAGGGCTTGAGCCAAACGAGGCTGGGCTGCCGCTTCTTCCCTCGAGGAGGCTCGCCTCCCCGCCAGCTGTTCACTCGGCTTCCAGGTGGGGGCGCTCTGCGCCTCCTGCAGGTCTTGGCTCAGGGGCTGCTTGCCCTGAGCTGGGGCTGTGGGCGGGAGCCCAGGCACGCAGGGGCAGGCCCCAACCAGCTGCACACGTCTCTGCTGGGGAGGAGAGCGCTAGGGAAGCTACGTGTGTGAGGCAGCTGCTGGGCGCCCAGGGAGTCAGCCTCCGGGTGTGCGGGGCTGCAGACCCCAGCCAGGGGCCCTGGGAGCCTGGTGCACTCCGTGCGGCGCTGAGCCTGGGCGGCCAAGCAACCGCTGGAGGAGCCCTGCACTGGCCCTTCCCTTCCCTCGCACAGAGCTCTTCCTGCTGGAGCCCTTGGCAGTGTGCAAGCCACCGGCCCCTAAGCCCTCCACAAGGACGCCTGGGGCCTAGGTGCAAAGGCAAGGCAGGAGCGGAGCTGAGGCCAGGAAGGCGCCAGTGGCGTCTCCCAGCCTCGCGCAGCCTGCTCCTTCCTGGGCAGGAAGCCTAGCAGCGAGGCAAGTCTGGGCAAGGCTCGCCCAGGGCAGAGCAGCCTCGCGCCAGCAACTCTGCCAGAACGGGCCTCTGAGCAGAGCTGGAGCTCTGCCGTCCTGGAGGCGCACTCGGATCCAGCCAAGTAGGGCTTGAGCCTAACGAGGCTGGGCTGCCTCTTCTTCCCTCGAGGAGGCTCGCCTCCCCGCCAGCTGTTCACTCGGCTTCCAGGTGGGGGCGCTCTGCGCCTCCTGCAGGTCTTGGCTCAGGGGCTGCTTGCCCTGAGCTGGGGCTGTGGGCGGGAGCCCAGGCACGCAGGGGCAGGCCCCAACCAGCTGCACACGTCTCTGCTGGGGAGGAGAGCGCTAGGGAAGCTACGTGTGTGAGGCAGCTGCTGGGCGCCCAGGGAGTCAGCCTCCGGGTGTGCGGGGCTGCAGACCCCAGCCAGGGGCCCTGGGAGCCTGGTGCACTCCGTGCGGCGCTGAGCCTGGGCGGCAAAGCAACCTCTGGAGGAGCCCTGCACTGGCCCTTCCCTTCCCTCGCACAGAGCTCTTCCTGCTGGAGCCCTTGGCAGTGTGCAAGCCACCGGCCCCTAAGCCCTCCCCAAGGACGCCTGGGGCCTAGGTGCAAAGGCAAGGCAGGAGCGGAGCTGAGGCCAGGAAGGCGCCAGTGGCGTCTCCCATCCTCGCGCAGCCTTCTCCTTCCTGGGCAGGAAGCCTAGCAGCGAGGCAAGTCTGGGCAAGGCTCGCCCAGGGCAGAGCAGCCTCGCGCCAGCAACTCTGCCAGATCGGGCCTCTGAGCAGAGCTGGAGCTCTGCCGTCCTGGAGGCGCACTCGGCTCCAGCCAAGTAGGGCTTGAGCCAAACGAGGCTGGGCTGCCTCTTCTTCCCTCGAGGAGGCTCGCCTCCCCGCCAGCTGTTCACTCGGCATCCAGGTGGGGGCGCTCTGTGCCTCCTGCAGGTCTTGGCTCAGGGGCTGCTTGCCCTGAGCTGGGGCTGTGGGCGGGAGCCCAGGCACGCAGGGGCAGGCCCCAACCAGCTGCACACGTCTCTGCTGGGGAGGAGAGCGCTAGGGAAGCTACGTGTGTGAGGCATCAGCTGGGCGCCCAGGGAGTCAGCCTCCGGGTGTGCGGGGCTGCAGACCCCAGCCAGGGGCCCTGGGAGCCTGGTGCACTCCGTGCGGCGCTGAGCCTGGGCGGCCAAGCAACCGCTGGAGGAACCCTGCACTGGCCCTTCCCTTCCCTCGCACAGAGCTCTTCCTGCTGGAGCCCTTGGCAGTGTGCAAGCCACCGGCCCCTAAGCCCTCCAAAAGGACGCCTGGGGCCTAGGTGCAAAGGCAAGGCAGGAGCGGAGCTGAGGCCAGGAAGGCGCCAGTGGCGTCTCCCAGCCTCGCGCAGCCTGCTCCTTCCTGGGCAGGAAGCCTAGCAGCGAGGCAAGTCTGGGCAAGGCTCGCCCAGGGCATAGCAGCCTCGCGCCAGCAACTCTGCCAGAACGGGCCTCTGAGCAGAGCTGGAGCTCTGCCGTCCTGGAGGCGCACTCGGATCCAGCCAAGTAGGGCTTGAGCCAAACGAGGCTGGGCTGCCTCTTCTTCCCTCGAGGAGGCTCGCCTCCCCGCCAGCTGTTCACTCGGCTTCCAGGTGGGGGCGCTCTGCGCCTCCTGCAGGTCTTGGCTCAGGGGCTGCTTGCCCTGAGCTGGGGCTGTGGGCGGGAGCCCAGGCACGCAGGGGCAGGCCCCAACCAGCTGCACACGTCTCTGCTGGGGAGGAGAGCGCTAGGGAAGCTACGTGTGTGAGGCAGCTGCTGGGCGCCCAGGGAGTCAGCCTCCGGGTGTGCGGGGCTGCAGACCCCAGCCAGGGGCCCTGGGAGCCTGGGGCACTCCGTGCGGCGTTGAGCCTGGGCGGCCAAGCAACCGCTGGAGGAGCCCTGCACTGGCCCTTCCCTTCCCTCGCACAGAGCTCTTCCTGCTGGAGCCCTTGGCAGTGTGCAAGCCACCGGCCCCTAAGCCCTCCCCAAGGACGCCTGGGGCCTAGGTGCAAAGGCAAGGCAGGAGCGGAGCTGAGGCCAGGAAGGCGCCAGTGGCGTCTCCCAGCCTCGCGCAGCCTTCTCCTTCCTGGGCAGGAAGCCTAGCAGCGAGGCAAGTCTGGGCAAGGCTCGCCCAGGGCAGAGCAGCCTCGCGCCAGCAACTCTGCCAGATCGGGCCTCTGAGCAGAGCTGGAGCTCTGCCGTCCTGGAGGCGCACTCGGCTCCAGCCAAGCAGGGCTTGAGCCAAACGAGGCTGGGCTGCCTCTTCTTCCCTCGAGGAGGCTCGCCTCCCCGCCAGCTGTTCACTCGGCTTCCAGGTGGGGGCGCTCTGCGCCTCCTGCAGGTCTTGGCTCAGGGGCTGCTTGCCCTGAGCTGGGGCTGTGGGCGGGAGCCCAGGCACGCAGGGGCAGGCCCCAACCAGCTGCACACGTCTCTGCTAGGGAGGAGAGCGCTAGGGAAGCTACGTGTGTGAGGCAGCTGCTGGGCGCCCAGGGAGTCAGCCTCTGGGTGTGCGGGGCTGCAGACCCCAGCCAGGGGCCCTGGGAGCCTGGTGCACTCCGTGCGGCGCTGAGCCTGGGCGGCCAAGCAACCGCTGGAGGAGCCCTGCACTAGCCCTTCCCTTCCCTCGCACAGAGCTCTTCCTGCTGGAGCCCTTGGCAGTGTGCAAGCCACCGGCCCCTAAGCCCTCCACAAGGACGCCTGGGGCCTAGGTGCAAAGGCAAGGCAGGAGCGGAGCTGAGGCCAGGAAGGCGCCAGTGGCGTCTCCCAGCCTCGCGCAGCCTGCTCCTTCCTGGGCAGGAAGCCTAGCAGCGAGGCAAGTCTGGGCAAGGCTCGCCCAGGGCATAGCAGCCTCGCGCCAGCAACTCTGCCAGAACGGGCCTCTGAGCAGAGCTGGAGCTCTGCCGTCCTGGAGGCGCACTCGGATCCAGCCAAGTAGGGCTTGAGCCAAACGAGGCTGGGCTGCCTCTTCTTCCCTCGAGGAGGCTCGCCTCCCCGCCAGCTGTTCACTCGGTTTCCAGGTGGGGGCGCTCTGCGCCTCCTGCAGGTCTTGGCTCAGGGGCTGCTTGCCCTGAGCTGGGGCTGTGGGCGGGAGCCCAGGCACGCAGGGGCAGGCCCCAACCAGCTGCACACGTCTCTGCTGGGGAGGAGAGCGCTAGGGAAGCTACGTGTGTGAGGCAGCTGCTGGGCGCCCAGGGAGTCAGCCTCCGGGTGTGCGGGGCTGCAGACCCCAGCCAGGGGCCCTGGGAGCCTGGGGCACTCCGTGCGGCGTTGAGCCTGGGCGGCCAAGCAACCGCTGGAGGAGCCCTGCACTGGCCCTTCCCTTCCCTCGCACAGAGCTCTTCCTGCTGGAGCCCTTGGCAGTGTGCAAGCCACCGGCCCCTAAGCCCTCCCCAAGGACGCCTGGGGCCTAGGTGCAAAGGCAAGGCAGGAGCGGAGCTGAGGCCAGGAAGGCGCCAGTGGCGTCTCCCAGCCTCGCGCAGCCTTCTCCTTCCTGGGCAGGAAGCCTAGCAGCGAGGCAAGTCTGGGCAAGGCTCGCCCAGGGCAGAGCAGCCTCGCGCCAGCAACTCTGCCAGATCGGGCCTCTGAGCAGAGCTGGAGCTCTGCCGTCCTGGAGGCGCACTCGGCTCCAGCCAAGCAGGGCTTGAGCCAAACGAGGCTGGGCTGCCTCTTCTTCCCTCGAGGAGGCTCGCCTCCCCGCCAGCTGTTCACTCGGCTTCCAGGTGGGGGCGCTCTGCGCCTCCTGCAGGTCTTGGCTCAGGGGCTGCTTGCCCTGAGCTGGGGCTGTGGGCGGGAGCCCAGGCACGCAGGGGCAGGCCCCAACCAGCTGCACACGTCTCTGCTAGGGAGGAGAGCGCTAGGGAAGCTACGTGTGTGAGGCAGCTGCTGGGCGCCCAGGGAGTCAGCCTCCGGGTGTGCGGGGCTGCAGACCCCAGCCAGGGGCCCTGGGAGCCTGGTGCACTCCGTGCGGCGCTGAGCCTGGGCGGCCAAGCAACCGCTGGAGGAGCCCTGCACTGGCCCTTCCCTTCCCTCGCACAGAGCTCTTCCTGCTGGAGCCCTTGGCAGTGTGCAAGCCACCGGCCCCTAAGCCCTCCCCAAGGACGCCTGGGGCCTAGGTGCAAAGGCAAGGCAGGAGCGGAGCTGAGGCCAGGAAGGCGCCAGTGGCATCTCCCAGCCTCGCGCAGCCTTCTCCTTCCTGGGCAGGAAGCCTAGCAGCGAGGCAAGTCTGGGCAAGGCTCGCCCAGGGCAGAGCAGCCTCGCGCCAGCAACTCTGCCAGATCGGGCCTCTGAGCAGAGCTGGAGCTCTGCCGTCCTGGAGGCGCACTCGGCTCCAGCCAAGTAGGGCTTGAGCCAAACGAGGCTGGGCTGCCTCTTCTTCCCTCGAGGAGGCTCGCCTCCCCGCCAGCTGTTCACTCGGCTTCCAGGTGGGGGCGCTCTGCGCCTCCTGCAGGTCTTGGCTCAGGGGCTGCTTGCCCTGAGCTGGGGCTGTGGGCGGGAGCCCAGGCACGCAGGGGCAGGCCCCAACCAGCTGCACACGTCTCTGCTGGGGAGGAGAGCGCTAGGGAAGCTACGTGTGTGAGGCAGCAGCTGGGCGCCCAGGGAGT
This sequence comes from Ovis canadensis, assembly GCF_042477335.2. NCBI lineage: Eukaryota > Metazoa > Chordata > Mammalia > Artiodactyla > Bovidae > Ovis > Ovis canadensis. Next base: position 246,617 of record NC_091262.1, on the reverse strand, counting down.
CAGCCTCCGGGTGTGTGGGGCTGCAGACCCCAGCCAGGGGCCCTGGGAGCCTGGTGCACTCCGTGCGGCGCTGAGCCTGGGCGGCCAAGCAACCGCTGGAGGAGCCCTGCACTGGCCCTTCCCTTCCCTCGCACAGAGCTCTTCCTGCTGGAGCCCTTGGCAGTGTGCAAGCCATCGGCGCCTAAGCCCTCCCCAAGGACGCCTGGGGCCTAGGTGCAAAGGCAAGGCAGGAGAGGAGCTGAGGCCAGGAAGGCGCCAGTGGCGTCTCCCAGCCTCGCGCAGCCTTCTCCTTCCTGGGCAGGAAGCCTAGCATCGAGGCAAGTCTGGGCAAGGCTCGCCCAGGGCAGAGCAGCCTCGCGCCAGCCACTCTGCCAGAACGGGCCTCTGAGCAGAGCGGGAGCTGTGCCGTCCTGGAGGCGCACTCGGCTCCAGCCAAGTAGGGCTTGAGCCAAACGAGGCTGGGCTGCCTCTTCTTCCCTCGAGGAGGCTCGCCTCCCCGCCAGCTATTCACTCGGCTTCCAGGTGGGGGCGCTCTGCGCCTCCTGCAGGTCTTGGCTCAGGGGCTGCTTGCCCTGAGCTTGGGCTGTGGGCGGGAGGCCAGGCACGCAGGGGCAGGCCCCAACCAGCTGCACACGTCTCTGCTGGGGAGGAGAGCGCTAGGGAAGCTACCTGTGTGAGGCAGCTGCTGGGCGCCCAGGGAGTCAGCCTCCGGGTGTGCGGGGCTGCAGACCCCAGCCAGGGGCCCTGGGAGCCTGGTGCACTCCGTGCGGCGCTGAGCCTGGGCGGCCAAGCAACCGCTGGAGGAGCCCTGCACTGGCCCTTCCCTTCCCTCGCACAGAGCTCTTCCTGCTGGAGCCCTTGGCAGTGTGCAAGCCATCGGCGCCTAAGCCCTCCCCAAGGACGCCTGGGGCCTAGGTGCAAAGGCAAGGCAGGAGAGGAGCTGAGGCCAGGAAGGCGCCAGTGGCGTCTCCCAGCCTCGCGCAGCCTTCTCCTTCCTGGGCAGGAAGCCTAGCAGCGAGGCAAGTCTGGGCAAGGCTCGCCCAGGGCAGAGCAGCCTCGCGCCAGCCACTCTGCCAGATCGGGCCTCTGAGCAGAGCTGGAGCTGTGCCGTCCTGGAGGCGCACTCGGCTCCAGCCAAGTAGGGCTTGAGCCAAACGAGGCTGGGCTGCCTCTTCTTCCCTCGAGGAGGCTCGCCTCCCCGCCAGCTGTTCACTCGGCTTCCAGGTGGGGGCGCTCTGCGCCTCCTGCTGGTCTTGGCTCAGGGGCTGCTTGCCCTGAGCTGGGGCTGTGGGCGGGAGCCCAGGCACGCAGGGGCAGGCCCCAACCAGCTGCACACGTCTCTGCTAGGGAGGAGAGCGCTAGGGAAGCTACGTGTGTGAGGCAGCTGCTGGCGCCCAGGGAGTCAGCCTCCGGGTGTGCGGGGCTGCAGACCCCAGCCAGGGGCCCTGGGAGCCTGGTGCACTCCGTGCGGCGCTGAGCCTGGGCTGCCAAGCAACCGCTGGAGGAGCCCTGCACTGGCCCTTCCCTTCCCTCGCACAGAGCTCTTCCTGCTGGAGCCCTTGGCAGTGTGCAAGCCACCGGCCCCTAAGCCCTCCCCAAGGACGCCTGGGGCCTAGGTGCAAAGGCAAGGCAGGAGCGGAGCTGAGGCCTGGAGGCGCCAGTGGCGTCTCCCAGCCTCGCGCAGCCTGCTCCTTCCTGGGCAGGAAGCCTAGCAGCGAGGCAAGTCTGGGCAAGGCTCGCCCAGGGCAGAGCAGCCTCGCGCCAGCAACTCTGCCAGAACGGGCCTCTGAGAAAAGCTGGAGCTCTGCCGTCCTGGAGGCGCACTCGTTTCCAGCCAAGTAGGGCTTGAGCCAAACGAGGCTGGGCTGTCTCTTCTTCCCTCGAGGAGGTTCGCCTCCCCGCCAGCTGTTCACTCGGCTTCCAGGTGGGGGCGCTCTGCGCCTCCTGCAGGTCTTGGCTCAGGGGCTGCTTGCCCTGAGCTGGGGCTGTGGGCGGGAGCCCAGGCACGCAGGGGCAGGCCCCAACCAGCTGCACACGTCTCTGCTGGAGAGGAGAGCGCTAGGGAAGCTACGTGTGTGAGGCAGCTGCTGGCGCCCAGGGAGTCAGCCTCCGGGTGTGCGGGGCTGCAGACCCCAGCCAGAGGCCCTGGGAGCCTGGTGCACTCCGTGCGACGCTGAGCCTGGGCGGCCAAGCAACCGCTGGAGGAGCCCTGCAGTGGCCCTTCCCTTCCCTCGCACAGAGCTCTTCTTGCTGGAGCCCTTGGCAGTGTCCAAGCTACCGGCCCCTAAGCCCTCCCCAAGGACGCCTGGGGCCTAGGTGCAAAGGCAAGGCAGGAGCGGAGCTGAGGCCAGGAAGGCGCCAGTGGCGTCTCCCAGCCTCGCGCAGCCTGCTCCTTCCTGGGCAGGAAGCCTAGCAGCGAGGCAAGTCTGGGCAAGGCTCGCCCAGGGCAGAGCAGCCTCGCGCCAGCAACTCTGCCAGATCGGGCCTCTGAGCAGAGCTGGAGCTGTGCCGTCCTGGAGGCGCACTCGGCTCCAGCCAAGTAGGGCTTGAGCCAAACGAGGCTGGGCTGCCTCTTCTTCCCTCGAGGAGGCTCGCCTCCCCGCCAGCTGTTCACTCGGCTTCCAGGTGGGGGCGCTCTGCGCCTCCTGCTGGTCTTGGCTCAGGGGCTGCTTGCCCTGAGCTGGGGCTGTGGGCGGGAGCCCAGGCACGCAGGGGCAGGCCCCAACCAGCTGCACACGTCTCTGCTAGGGAGGAGAGCGCTAGGGAAGCTACGTGTGTGAGGCAGCTGCTGGCGCCCAGGGAGTCAGCCTCCGGGTGTGCGGGGCTGCAGACCCCAGCCAGGGGCCCTGGGAGCCTGGTGCACTCCGTGCGGCGCTGAGCCTGGGCTGCCAAGCAACCGCTGGAGGAGCCCTGCACTGGCCCTTCCCTTCCCTCGCACAGAGCTCTTCCTGCTGGAGCCCTTGGCAGTGTGCAAGCCACCGGCCCCTAAGCCCTCCCCAAGGACGCCTGGGGCCTAGGTGCAAAGGCAAGGCAGGAGCGGAGCTGAGGCCTGGAGGCGCCAGTGGCGTCTCCCAGCCTCGCGCAGCCTGCTCCTTCCTGGGCAGGAAGCCTAGCAGCGAGGCAAGTCTGGGCAAGGCTCGCCCAGGGCAGAGCAGCCTCGCGCCAGCAACTCTGCCAGAACGGGCCTCTGAGAAAAGCTGGAGCTCTGCCGTCCTGGAGGCGCACTCGTTTCCAGCCAAGTAGGGCTTGAGCCAAACGAGGCTGGGCTGTCTCTTCTTCCCTCGAGGAGGTTCGCCTCCCCGCCAGCTGTTCACTCGGCTTCCAGGTGGGGGCGCTCTGCGCCTCCTGCAGGTCTTGGCTCAGGGGCTGCTTGCCCTGAGCTGGGGCTGTGGGCGGAAGCCCAGGCACGCAGGGGCAGGCCCCAACCAGCTGCACACGTCTCTGCTGGAGAGGAGAGCGCTAGGGAAGCTACGTGTGTGAGGCACCTGCTGGGCGCCCAGGGAGTCAGCCTCCGGGTGTGCGGGGCTGCAGACCCCAGCCAGGGGCCCTGGGAGCCTGGTGCACTCCGTGCGGCGCTGAGTCTGGGCGGCCAAGCAACCGCTGGAGGAGCCCTGCACTAGCCCTTCCCTTCCCTCGCACAGAGCTCTTCCTGCTGGAGCCCTTGGCAGTGTGCAAGCAACCGGCCCCTAAGCCCTCCCCAAGGACGCCTGGGGCCTAGGTGCAAAGGCAAGGCAGGAGAGGAGCTGAGGCCAGGAAGGCGCCAGTGGCGTCTCCCAGCCTCGCGCAGCCTCCTCCTTCCTGGGCAGGAAGCCTAGCAGCGAGGCAAGTCTGGGCAAGGCTCACCCAGGGCAGAGCAGCCTTGCGCCAGCAACTCTGCCAGATCGGGCCTCTGAGCAGAGCTGGAGCTCTGCCGTCCTGGAGGCGCACTCGGCTCCAGCCAAGTAGGGCTTGAGCCAAACGAGGCTGGGCTGCCTCTTCTTCCCTCGAGGAGGCTCGCCTCCCCGCCAGCTGTTCACTCGGCTTCCAGGTGGGGGCGCTCTGCGCCTCCTGCAGGTCTTGGCTCAGGGGCTGCTTGCCCTGAGCTGGGGCTGTGGGCGGGAGCCCAGGCACGCAGGGGCAGGCCCCAACCAGCTGCACACGTCTCTGCTGGGGAGGAGAGCGCTAGGGAAGCTACGTGTGTGAGGCAGCTGCTGGGCGCCCAGGGAGTCAGCCTCCGGGTGTGCGGGGCTGCAGACCCCAGCCAGAGGCCCTGGGAGCCTGGTGCACTCCGTGCGACGCTGAGCCTGGGCGGCCAAGCAACCGCTGGAGGAGCCCTGCAGTGGCCCTTCCCTTCCCTCGCACAGAGCTCTTCTTGCTGGAGCCCTTGGCAGTGTCCAAGCTACCGGCCCCTAAGCCCTCCCCAAGGACGCCTGGGGCCTAGGTGCAAAGGCAAGGCAGGAGAGGAGCTGAGGCCAGGAAGGCGCCAGTGGCGACTCACAGCCTCGCGCAGCCTGCTCCTTCCTGGGCAGGAAGCCTAGCAGCGAGGCAAGTCTGGGCAAGGCTCGCCCAGGGCAGAGCAGCCTCGCGCCAGCAACTCTGCCAGATCGGGCCTCTGAGCAGAGCTGGAGCTCTGCCGTCCTGGAGGCGCACTCGGCTCCAGCCAAGTAGGGCTTGAGCCAAACGAGGCTGGGCTGCCGCTTCTTCCCTCGAGGAGGCTCGCCTCCCCACCAGCTGTTCACTCGGCTTCCAGGTGGGGGCGCTCTGCGCCTCCTGCAGGTCTTGGCTCAGGGGCTGCTTGCCCTGAGCTGGGGCTGTGGGCGGGAGCCCAGGCACGCAGGGGCAGGCCCCAACCAGCTGCACACGTCTCTGCTGGGGAGGAGAGCGCTATGGAAGCTACGTGTGTGAGGCAGCTGCTGGGCGCCCAGGGAGTCAGCCTCCGGGTGTGCGGGGCTGCAGACCCCAGCCAGAGGCCCTGGGAGCCTGGTGCACTCCGTGCGACGTTTAGCCTGGGCGGCCAAGCAACCGCTGGAGGAGCCCTGCAGTGGCCCTTCCCTTCCCTCGCACAGAGCTCTTCTTGCTGGAGCCCTTGGCAGTGTCCAAGCTACCGGCCCCTAAGCCCTCCCCAAGGACGCCTGGGGCCTAGGTTCAAAGGCAAGGCAGGAGAGGAGCTCAGGCCAGGAAGGCGCCAGTGGCGACTCCCAGCCTCGCGCAGCCTGCTCCTTCCTGGGCAGGAAGCCTAGCAGCGAGGCAAGTCTGGGCAAGGCTCGCCCAGGGCAGAGCAGCCTCGCGCCAGCAACTCTGCCAGAACGGGCCTCTGAGCAGAGCTGGAGCTCTGCCGTCCTGGAGGCGCACTCGGATCCAGCCAAGTAGGGCTTGAGCCAAACGAGGCTGGGCTGCCTCTTCTTCCCTCGAGGAGGCTCGCCTCCCCGCCAGCTGTTCACTCGGCTTCCAGGTGGGGGCGCTCTGCGCCTCCTGCAGGTCTTGGCTCAGGGGCTGCTTGTCCTGAGCTGGGGCTGTGGGCGGGAGCCCAGGCACGCAGGGGCAGGCCCCAACCAGCTGCACACGTCTCTGCTGGGGAGGAGAGCGCTAGGGAAGCTACGTGTGTGAGGCAGCTGCTGGGCGCCCAGGGAGTCAGCCTCCGGGTGTGCGGGGCTGCAGACCCCAGCCAGGGGCCCTGGGAGCCTGGTGCACTCCGTGCGGCGCTGAGCCTGGGCTGCCAAGCAACCGCTGGAGGAGCCCTGCACTGGCCCTTCCCTTCCCTCGCACAGAGCTCTTCCTGCTGGAGCCCTTGGCAGTGTGCAAGCCACCGGCCCCTAAGCCCTCCCCAAGGACGCCTGGGGCCTAGGTGCAAAGGCAAGGCAGGAGCGGAGCTGAGGCCAGGAAGGCGCCAGTGGCGTCTCCCAGCCTCGCGCAGCCTGCTCCTTCCTGGGCAGGAAGCCTAGCAGCGAGGCAAGTCTGGGCAAGGCTCGCCCAGGGCAGAGCAGCCTCGCGCCAGCAACTCTGCCAGATCGGGCCTCTGAGCAGAGCTGGAGCTCTGCCGTCCTGGAGGCGCACTCGTTTCCAGCCAAGTAGGGCTGAGCCAAACGAGGCTGGGCTGCCTCTTCTTCCCTCGAGGAGGCTCGCCTCCCCGCAAGCTGTTCACTCGGCTTCCAGGTGGGGGCGCTCTGCGCCTCCTGCAGGTCTTGGCTCAGGGGCTGCTTGCCCTGAGCTGGGGCTGTGGGCGGGAGCCCAGGCATGAAGGGGCAGGCCCCAACCAGCTGCACACGTCTCTGCTGGGGAGGAGAGCGCTAGGGAAGCTACGTGTGTGAGGCATCTGCTGGGCGCCCAGGGAGTCAGCCTCCGGGTGTGGGGGGCTGCAGACCCCAGCCAGGGGCCCTGGGAGCCTGGTGCACTCCGTGCGGCGCTGAGCCTTGGCGGCAAAGCAACCAATGGAGGAGCCCTGCACTGGCCCTTCCCTTCCCTCGCACAGAGCTCTTCCTGCTGGATCCCTTGGCAGTGTGCAAGCCACCGACCCCTAAGCCCTCCCCAAGGAAGCCTGGGGCCTAGGTGCAAAGGCAAGTCAGGAGCGGAGCTGAGGCCAGGAAGGCGCCAGTGGCATCTCCCAGCCTCACGCAGCCTGCTCCTTTCTGGGCAGGAAGCCTAGCAGCGAGGCAAATCTGGGCAAGGCTCGCCCAGGGCAGAGCAGCCGCGCGCCAGCAACTCTGCCAGAACGGGCCTCTGAGCAGAGCTGGAGCTCTGCCGTCCTGGAGGCGCACTCGGCTCCAGCCAAGTAGGGCTTGAGCCAAACGAGGCTGGGCTGCCTCTTCTTCCCTCGAGGAGGCTCGCGTCCCCGACAGCTGTTCACTCGGCTTCCAGGTGGGGGCGCTCTGCGCCTCCTGCAGGTCTTGGCTCAGGGGCTGCTTGCCCTGAGCTGGGGCTGTGGGCGGGAGCCCAGGCACGCAGGGGCAGGCCCCAACCAGCTGCACACGTCTCTGCTGGGGAGGAGAGCGCTAGGGAAGCTACGTGTGTGAGGCAGCAGCTGGGCGCCCAGGGAGTCAGCCTCCGGGTGTGCGGGGCTGCAGACCCCAGCCAGGGGCCCTGGGAGCCTGGTGCACTCCGTGCGGCGCTGAGCCTGGGCGGCCAAGCAACCGCTGGAGGAACCCTGCACTGGCCCTTCCCTTCCCTCGCACAGAGCTCTTCCTGCTGGAGCCCTTGGCAGTGTGCAAGCCACCGGCCCCTAAGCCCTCCCCAAGGACGCCTGGGGCCTAGGTGCAAAGGCAAGGCAGGAGCGGAGCTGAGGCCAGGAAGGCGCCAGTGGCGTCTCCCAGCCTCGCGCAGCCTGCTCCTTCCTGGGCAGGAAGCCTAGCAGCGAGGCAAGTCTGGGCAAGGCTCGCCCAGGGCAGAGCAGCCTCGCGCCAGCAACTCTGCCAGATCGGGCCTCTGAGCAGAGCTGGAGCTCTGCCGTCCTGGAGGCGCACTCGGCTCCAGAAAAGTAGGGCTTGAGCCAAACGAGGCTGGGCTGCCTCTTCTTCCCTCGAGGAGGCTCGCCTTCCCGCCAGCTGTTCACTCGGCTTCCAGGTGGGGGAGCTCTGCGCCTCCTGCAGGTCTTAGCTCAGGGGCTGCTTGCCCTGAGCTGGGGCTGTGGGCGGGAGCCCAGGCACGCAGGGGCAGGCCCCAACCAGCTGCACACGTCTGTGCTGGGGAGGAGAGCGCTAGGGAAGCTACGTGTGTGAGGCAGCTGCTGGGCGCCCAGGGAGTCAGCCTCCGGGTGTGCGGGGCTGCAGACCCCAGCCAGGGGCCCTGGAAGCCTGGTGCACTCCGTGCGGCGCTGAGCCTGGGCGGCCAAGCAACCGCTGGAGGAGCCCTGCACTGGCCCTTCCCTTCCCTCGCACAGAGCTCTTCCTGCTGGAGCCCTTGGCAGTGTGCAAGCCACCGGCCCCTTAGCCCTCCCCAAAGACGCCTGGCTCCTAGGTGCAAAGGCAAGGCAGGAGCGGAGCTGAGGCCAGGAAGGCGCCAGTGGCGTCTCCCAGCCTCGCGCAGCCTGCTCCTTCCTGGGCAGGAAGCCTAGCAGCGAGGCAAGTCTGGGCAAGGCTCGCCCAGGGCAGAGCAGCCTCGCGCCAGCAACTCTGCCAGACCGGGCCTCTCAGCAGAGCTGGAGCTCTGCCGTCCTGGAGGCGCACTCGGCTCCAGCCAAGTAGGGCTTGAGCCAAACGATGCTGGGCTGCCTCTTCTTCCCTCGAGGAGGCTCGCCTCCCCGCCAGTTGTTCACTCGGCTTCCAGGTGGGGGCGCTCTGCGCCTCCTGCAGGTCTTGGCTCAGGGGCTGCTTGCCCTGAGCTGGGGCTGTGGGCGGGAGCCCAGGCACGCAGGGGCAGGCCCCAACCAGCTGCACACGTCTCTGCTGGGGAGGAGAGCGCTAGGGAAGCTACGTGTGTGAGGCAGCTGCTGGGGGCCCAGGGAGTCAGCCTCCGGCTGTGCGGGGCTGCAGACCCCAGCCAGGGGCCCTGGGAGCCTGGTGCACTCCGTGCGGCGCTGAGCCTGGGCGGCCAAGCAACCGCTGGAGGAGCCCTGCACTGGCCCTTCCCTTCCCTCGCACAGAGCTCTTCCTGCTGGAGCCCTTGGCAGTGTGCAAGCCACCGGCCCCTAAGCCCTCCCCAAGGACGCCTGGGGCCCAGGTGCAAAGGCAAGGCAGGAGCGGAGCTGAGGCCAGGAAGGCGCCAGTGGTGTCTCCCAGCCTCGCGCAGCCTGCTCCTTCCTGGGCAGTAAGCCTAGCAGAGAGGCAAGTCTGGGCAAGGCTCGCCCAGGGCAGAGCAGCCTCGCGCCAGCAACTCTGCCAGAACGGGCCTCTCAGCAGAGCTGGAGCTCTGCCGTCCTGGAGGCGCACTCGGCTCCAGCCAAGTAGGGCTTGAGCCAAACGAGGCTGGGCTGCCTCTTCTTCCCTCGAGGAGGCTCGCCTCCCCGCCAGCTGTTCACTCGGCTTCCAGGTGGGGGCGCTCTGCGCCTCCTGCAGGTCTTGGCTCAGGGGCTGCTTGCCCTGAGCTGGGGCTGTGGGCGAGAGCCCAGGCACGCAGGGGCAGGCCCCAACCAGCTGCACACGTCTCTGCTGGGGAGGAGAGGGCTAGGGAAGCTACGTGTGTGAGGCAGCTGCTAGGCGCCCAGGGAGTCAGCCTCCGGGTGTGCGGGGCTGCAGACCCCAGCCAGGGGCCCTGGGAGCCTGGGGCACTCCGTGCGGCGCTGAGCCTGGGCGGACAAGCAACCGCTGGAGGAGCCCTGCACTGGCCCTTCCCTTCCCTCGCACAGAGCTCTTCCTGCTGGAGCCCTTGGCAGTGTGCAAGCCACCGGCCCCTAAGCCCTCCCCAAGGACGCCTGGGGCCTAGGTGCAAAGGCAAGGCAGGAGCGGAGCTGAGGCCAGGAAGGCGCCAGTGGCGTCTCCCAGCCTCGCGCAGCCTTCTCCTTCCTGGGCAGGAAGCCTAGCAGCGAGGCAAGTCTGGGCAAGGCTCGCCCAGGGCAGAGCAGCCTCGCGCCAGCAACTCTGCCAGATCGGGCCTCTGAGCAGAGCTGGAGCTCTGCCGTCCTGGAGGCGCACTCGGCTCCAGCCAAGTAGGGCTTGAGCCAAACGAGGCTGGGCTGCCTCTTCTTCCCTCGAGGAGGCTCGCCTCCCCGCCAGCTGTTCACTCGGCTTCCAGGTGGGGGCGCTCTGCGCCTCCTGCAGGTCTTGGCTCAGGGGCTGCTTGCCCTGAGCTGGGGCTGTGGGCGGGAGCCCAGGCACGCAGGGGCAGGCCCCAACCAGCTGCACACGTCTCTGCTAGGGAGGAGAGCGCTAGGGAAGCTACGTGTGTGAGGCAGCTGCTGGGCGCCCAGGGAGTCAGCCTCCGGGTGTGCGGGGCTGCAGACCACAGCGAGGGGCCCTGGGAGCCTGGTGCACTCCGTGCGGCGCTGAGCCTGGGCGGCCAAGCAACCGCTGGAGGAGCCCTGCACTGGCCCTTCCCTTCCCTCGCACAGAGCTCTTCCTGCTGGAGCCCTTGGCAGTGTGCAAGCCACCGGCCCCTAAGCCCTCCCCAAGGACGCCTGGGGCCTAGGTGCAAAGGCAAGGCAGGAGCGGAGCTGAGGCCAGGAAGGCGCCAGTGGCGTCTCCCAGCCTCGCGCAGCCTGCTCCTTCCTGGGCAGGAAGCCTAGCAGCGAGGCAAGTCTGGGCAAGGCTCGCCCAGGGCAGAGAAGCCTCGCGCCAGCAACTCTGCCAGAACGGGCCTCTCAGCAGAGCTGGAGCTCTGCCGTCCTGGAGGCGCACTCGGATCCAGCCAAGCAGGGCTTGAGCCAAACGAGGCTGGGCTGCCTCTTCTTCCCTCGAGGAGGCTCGCCTTCTCGCCAGCTATTCACTCGGCTTCCAGGTGGGGGCGCTCTGCGCCTCCTGCAGGTCTTGGCTCAGGGGCTGCTTGCCCTGAGCTGGGGCTGTGGGCGGGAGGCCAGGCAGGCAGGGGCAGGCCCCAACCAGCTGCACACGTCTCTGCTGGGGAGGAGAGCGCTAGGGAAGCTACGTGTGTGAGGCAGCTGCTGGGCGCCCAGGGAGTCAGCCTCCGGGTGTGCGGGGCTGCAGCCCCCAGCCAGGGGCCCTGGGAGCCTGGTGCACTCCGTGCGGCGCTGAGCCTGGGCGGCCAAGCAACGGCTGGAGGAGCCCTGCACTGGCCCTTCCCTTCCCTCGCACAGAGCTCTTCCTGCTGGAGCTCTTGGCAGTGTGCAAGCCACCGGCCCCTAAGCCCTCCCCAAGGACGCCTGGGGCCTAGGTGCAAAGGCAAGGCAGGAGCGGAGCTGAGGCCAGGAAGGCGCCAGTGGCATCTCCCAGCCTCGCGCAACCTGCTCCTTCCTGGGCAGGAAGCCTAGCAGCGAGGCAAGTCTGGGCAAGGCTCGCCCAGGGCAGAGCAGCCTCGCGCCAGCAACTCTTCCAGAACGGGCCTCTCAGCAGAGCTGGAGCTCTGCCGTCCTGGAGGCGCACTCGGCTCCAGCCAAGTAGGGCTTGAGCCAAACGAGGCTGGGCTGCCTCTTCTTCCCTCGAGGAGGCTCGCCTCCCCGCCAGCTGTTCACTCGGCTTCCAAGTGGGGGCGCTCTGCGCCTCCTGCAGGTCTTGGCTCAGGGGCTGCTTGCCCTGAGCTGGGGCTGTGGGCGGGAGCCCAGGCACGCAGGGGCAGGCCCCAACCAGCTGCACACGTCTCTGCTGGGGAGGAGAGCGCTAGGGAAGCTACGTGTGTGAGGCAGCTGCTGGGCGCCCAGGGAGTCAGCCTCCGGGTGTGCGGGGCTGCAGACCCCAGCCAGGGGCCCTGGGAGCCTGGTGCACTCCGTGCGGCGCTGAGCCTGGGCGGCCAAGCAACCGCTGGAGGAGCCCTGCACTGGCCCTTCCCTTCCCTCGCACAGAGCTCTTCCTGCTGGAGCCCTTGGCAGTGTGCAAGCCACCGGCCCCTAAGCCCTCCCCAAGGACGCCTGGGGCCTAGGTGCAAAGGCAAGGCAGGAGCGGAGCTGAGGCCAGGAAGGCGCCAGTGGCGTCTCCCAGCCTCGCGCAGCCTGCTCCTTAGTGGGCAGGAAGCCTAGCAGCGAGGCAAGTCTGGGCAAGGCTCGCCCAGGGCAGAGCAGCCTCGCGCCAGCAACTCTGCCAGAACGGGCCTCTGAGCAGAGCTGGAGCTCTGCCGTCCTGGAGGCGCACTCGGCTCCAGCCAAGAAGGGCTTGAGCCAAACGAGGCTGGGCTGCCTCTTCTTCCCTCGAGGAGGCTCGCCTCCCCGCCAGGTGTTCACTCGGCTTCCAGGTGGGGGCGCTCTGCGCCTCCTGCAGGTCTTGGCTCAGGGGCTGCTTGCCCTGAGCTGGGGCTGTGGGCGGGAGCCCAGGCACGCAGGGGCAGGCACCAACCAGCTGCACACGTCTCTGCTGGGGAGGAGAGCGCTAGGGAAGCTACGTGTGTGAGGCAGCTGCTGGGCGCCCAGGGAGTCAGCCTCCGGGTGTGCGGGGCTGCAGACCCCAGCCAGGGGCCCTGGAAGCCTGGTGCACTCCGTGCGGCGCTGAGCCTGGGCGGCCAAGCAACCGCTGGAGGAGCCCTGCACTGGCCCTTCCCTTCCCTCGCACAGAGCTCTTCCTGCTGGAGCCCTTGGCAGTGTGCAAGCCACCGGCCCCTTAGCCCTCCCCAAAGACGCCTGGCTCCTAGGTGCAAAGGCAAGGCAGGAGCGGAGCTGAGGCCAGGAAGGCGCCAGTGGCGTCTCCCAGCCTCGCGCAGCCTGCTCCTTCCTGGGCAGGAAGCCTAGCAGCGAGGCAAGTCTGGGCAAGGCTCGCCCAGGGCAGAGCAGCCTCGCGCCAGCAACTCTGCCAGACCGGGCCTCTCAGCAGAGCTGGAGCTCTGCCGTCCTGGAGGCGCACTCGGCTCCAGCCAAGTAGGGCTTGAGCCAAACGATGCTGGGCTGCCTCTTCTTCCCTCGAGGAGGCTCGCCTCCCCGCCAGTTGTTCACTCGGCTTCCAGGTGGGGGCGCTCTGCGCCTCCTGCAGGTCTTGGCTCAGGGGCTGCTTGCCCTGAGCTGGGGCTGTGGGCGGGAGCCCAGGCACGCAGGGGCAGGCCCCAACCAGCTGCACACGTCTCTGCTGGGGAGGAGAGCGCTAGGGAAGCTACGTGTGTGAGGCAGCTGCTGGGGGCCCAGGGAGTCAGCCTCCGGCTGTGCGGGGCTGCAGACCCCAGCCAGGGGCCCTGGGAGCCTGGTGCACTCCGTGCGGCGCTGAGCCTGGGCGGCCAAGCAACCGCTGGAGGAGCCCTGCACTGGCCCTTCCCTTCCCTCGCACAGAGCTCTTCCTGCTGGAGCCCTTGGCAGTGTGCAAGCCACCGGCCCCTAAGCCCTCCCCAAGGACGCCTGGGGCCCAGGTGCAAAGGCAAGGCAGGAGCGGAGCTGAGGCCAGGAAGGCGCCAGTGGCGTCTCCCAGCCTCGCGCAGCCTGCTCCTTCCTGGGCAGTAAGCCTAGCAGAGAGGCAAGTCTGGGCAAGGCTCGCCCAGGGCAGAGCAGCCTCGCGCCAGCAACTCTGCCAGAACGGGCCTCTCAGCAGAGCTGGAGCTCTGCCGTCCTGGAGGCGCACTCGGCTCCAGCCAAGTAGGGCTTGAGCCAAACGAGGCTGGGCTGCCTCTTCTTCCCTCGAGGAGGCTCGCCTCCCCGCCAGCTGTTCACTCGGCTTCCAGGTGGGGGCGCTCTGCGCCTCCTGCAGGTCTTGGCTCAGGGGCTGCTTGCCCTGAGCTGGGGCTGTGGGCGAGAGCCCAGGCACGCAGGGGCAGGCCCCAACCAGCTGCACACGTCTCTGCTGGGGAGGAGAGGGCTAGGGAAGCTACGTGTGTGAGGCAGCTGCTAGGCGCCCAGGGAGTCAGCCTCCGGGTGTGCGGGGCTGCAGACCCCAGCCAGGGGCCCTGGGAGCCTGGGGCACTCCGTGCGGCGCTGAGCCTGGGCGGACAAGCAACCGCTGGAGGAGCCCTGCACTGGCCCTTCCCTTCCCTCGCACAGAGCTCTTCCTGCTGGAGCCCTTGGCAGTGTGCAAGCCACCGGCCCCTAAGCCCTCCCCAAGGACGCCTGGGGCCTAGGTGCAAAGGCAAGGCAGGAGCGGAGCTGAGGCCAGGAAGGCGCCAGTGGCGTCTCCCAGCCTCGCGCAGCCTTCTCCTTCCTGGGCAGGAAGCCTAGCAGCGAGGCAAGTCTGGGCAAGGCTCGCCCAGGGCAGAGCAGCCTCGCGCCAGCAACTCTGCCAGATCGGGCCTCTGAGCAGAGCTGGAGCTCTGCCGTCCTGGAGGCGCACTCGGCTCCAGCCAAGTAGGGCTTGAGCCAAACGAGGCTGGGCTGCCTCTTCTTCCCTCGAGGAGGCTCGCCTCCCCGCCAGCTGTTCACTCGGCTTCCAGGTGGGGGCGCTCTGCGCCTCCTGCAGGTCTTGGCTCAGGGGCTGCTTGCCCTGAGCTGGGGCTGTGGGCGGGAGCCCAGGCACGCAGGGGCAGGCCCCAACCAGCTGCACACGTCTCTGCTAGGGAGGAGAGCGCTAGGGAAGCTACGTGTGTGAGGCAGCTGCTGGGCGCCCAGGGAGTCAGCCTCCGGGTGTGCGGGGCTGCAGACCACAGCGAGGGGCCCTGGGAGCCTGGTGCACTCCGTGCGGCGCTGAGCCTGGGCGGCCAAGCAACCGCTGGAGGAGCCCTGCACTGGCCCTTCCCTTCCCTCGCACAGAGCTCTTCCTGCTGGAGCCCTTGGCAGTGTGCAAGCCACCGGCCCCTAAGCCCTCCCCAAGGACGCCTGGGGCCTAGGTGCAAAGGCAAGGCAGGAGCGGAGCTGAGGCCAGGAAGGCGCCAGTGGCGTCTCCCAGCCTCGCGCAGCCTGCTCCTTCCTGGGCAGGAAGCCTAGCAGCGAGGCAAGTCTGGGCAAGGCTCGCCCAGGGCAGAGAAGCCTCGCGCCAGCAACTCTGCCAGAACGGGCCTCTCAGCAGAGCTGGAGCTCTGCCGTCCTGGAGGCGCACTCGGATCCAGCCAAGCAGGGCTTGAGCCAAACGAGGCTGGGCTGCCTCTTCTTCCCTCGAGGAGGCTCGCCTTCTCGCCAGCTATTCACTCGGCTTCCAGGTGGGGCGCTCTGCGCCTCCTGCAGGTCTTGGCTCAGGGGCTGCTTGCCCTGAGCTGGGGCTGTGGGCGGGAGGCCAGGCAGGCAGGGGCAGGCCCCAACCAGCTGCACACGTCTCTGCTGGGGAGGAGAGCGCTAGGGAAGCTACGTGTGTGAGGCAGCTGCTGGGCGCCCAGGGAGTCAGCCTCCGGGTGTGCGGGGCTGCAGCCCCCAGCCAGGGGCCCTGGGAGCCTGGTGCACTCCGTGCGGCGCTGAGCCTGGGCGGCCAAGCAACGGCTGGAGGAGCCCTGCACTGGCCCTTCCCTTCCCTCGCACAGAGCTCTTCCTGCTGGAGCTCTTGGCAGTGTGCAAGCCACCGGCCCCTAAGCCCTCCCCAAGGACGCCTGGGGCCTAGGTGCAAAGGCAAGGCAGGAGCGGAGATGAGGCCAGGAAGGCGCCAGTGGCATCTCCCAGCCTCGCGCAACCTGCTCCTTCCTGGGCAGGAAGCCTAGCAGCGAGGCAAGTCTGGGCAAGGCTCGCCCAGGGCAGAGCAGCCTCGCGCCAGCAACTCTTCCAGAACGGGCCTCTCAGCAGAGCTGGAGCTCTGCCGTCCTGGAGGCGCACTCGGCTCCAGCCAAGTAGGGCTTGAGCCAAACGAGGCTGGGCTGCCTCTTCTTCCCTCGAGGAGGCTCGCCTCCCCGCCAGCTGTTCACTCGGCTTCCAAGTGGGGGCGCTCTGCGCCTCCTGCAGGTCTTGGCTCAGGGGCTGCTTGCCCTGAGCTGGGGCTGTGGGCGGGAGCCCAGGCACGCAGGGGCAGGCCCCAACCAGCTGCACACGTCTCTGCTGGGGAGGAGAGCGCTAGGGAAGCTACGTGTGTGAGGCAGCTGCTGGGCGCCCAGGGAGTCAGCCTCCGGGTGTGCGGGGCTGCAGACCCCAGCCAGGGGCCCTGGGAGCCTGGTGCACTCCGTGCGGCGCTGAGCCAGGGCGGCCAAGCAACCGCTGGAGGAGCCCTGCACTGGCCCTTCCCTTCCCTCGCACAGAGCTCTTCCTGCTGGAGCCCTTGGCAGTGTGCAAGCCACCGGCCCCTAAGCCCTCCCCAAGGACGCCTGGGGCCTAGGTGCAAAGGCAAGGCAGGAGCGGAGCTGAGGCCAGGAAGGCGCCAGTGGCGTCTCCCAGCCTCGCGCAGCCTGCTCCTTAGTGGGCAGGAAGCCTAGCAGCGAGGCAAGTCTGGGCAAGGCTCGCCCAGGGCAGAGCAGCCTCGCGCCAGCAACTCTGCCAGAACGGGCCTCTGAGCAGAGCTGGAGCTCTGCCGTCCTGGAGGCGCACTCGGCTCCAGCCAAGAAGGGCTTGAGCCAAACGAGGCTGGGCTGCCTCTTCTTCCCTCGAGGAGGCTCGCCTCCCCGCCAGGTGTTCACTCGGCTTCCAGGTGGGGGCGCTCTGCGCCTCCTGCAGGTCTTGGCTCAGGGGCTGCTTGCCCTGAGCTGGGGCTGTGGGCGGGAGCCCAGGCACGCAGGGGCAGGCACCAACCAGCTGCACACGTCTCTGCTGGGGAGGAGAGCGCTAGGGAAGCTACGTGTGTGAGGCAGCTGCTGGGCGCCCAGGGAGTCAGCCTCCGGGTGTGCGGGGCTGCAGACCCCAGCCAGGGGCCCTGGGAGCCTGGTGCACTCCGTGCGGCGCTTAGCCTGGGCGGCCAAGCAACCGCTGGAGGAGCCCTGCACTGGCCCTTCCCTTCCCTCGCACAGAGCTCTTCCTGCTGGAGCCCTTGGCAGTGTGCAAGCCACCGGCCCCTAAGCCCTCCCCAAGGACGCCTGGGGCCTAGGTGCAAAGGCAAGGCAGGAGCGGAGCTGAGGCCAGGAAGGCGCCAGTGGCGTCTCCCAGCCTCGCGCAGCCTGCTCCTTAGTGGGCAGGAAGCCTAGCAGCGAGGCAAGTCTGGGCAAGGCTCGCCCAGGGCAGAGCAGCCTCGCGCCAGCAACTCTGCCAGAACGGGCCTCTCAGCAGAGCTGGAGCTGTGCCGTCCTGGAGGCGCACTCGGCTCCAGCCAAGTAGGGCTTGAGCCAAACGAGGCTGGGCTGCCTCTTCTTCCCTCGAGGAGGCTCGCCTCCCCGCCAGCTGTTCACTCGGCTTCCAGGTGGGGGCGCTCTGCGCCTCCTGCAGGTCTTGGCTCAGGGGCTGCTTGCCCTGAGCTGGGGCTGTGGGCGGGAGCCCAGGCACGCAGGGGCAGGCCCCAACCAGCTGCACACATCTCTGCTGGGGAGGAGAGCGCTAGGGAAGCTACGTGTGTGAGGCAGCTGCTGGGCGCCCAGGGAGTCAGCCTCCGGGTGTGCGGGGCTGCAGACCCCAGCCAGGGGCCCTGGGAGCCTGGTGCACTCCGTGCGGCGCTGAGCCTGGGCGGCCAAGCAACCGCTGGAGGAGCCCTGCACTGGCCCTTCCCTTCCCTCGCACAGAGCTCTTCCTGCTGGAGCCCTTGGCAGTGTGCAAGCCACCGGCCCCTAAGCCCTCCCCAAGGACGCCTGGGGCCTAGGTGCAAAGGCAAGGCAGGAGCGGAGCTGAGGCCAGGAAGGCGCCAGTGGCGTCTCCCAGCCTCGCGCAGCCTGCTCCTTCCTGGGCAGGAAGCCTAGCAGCGAGGCAAGTCTGGGCAAGGCTCGCCCAGGGCAGAGCAGCCTCGCGCCAGCAACTCTGCCAGATCGGGCCTCTGAGCAGAGCTGGAGCTCTGCCGTCCTGGAGGCGCACTCGTTTCCAGCCAAGTAGGGCTGAGCCAAACGAGGCTGGGCTGCCTCTTCTTCCCTCGAGGAGGCTCGCCTCCCCGCCAGCTGTTCACTCGGCTTCCAGGTGGGGGCGCTCTGCGCCTCCTGCAGGTCTTGGCTCAGGGGCTGCTTGCCCTGAGCTGGGGCTGTGGGCGGGAGCCCAGGCACGCAGGGGCAGGCCCCAACCAGCTGCACACGTTTCTGCTGGGGAGGAGAGCGCTAGGGAAGCTACGTGTGTGAGGCATCTGCTGGGCGCCCAGGGAGTCAGCCTCCGGGTGTGCGGGGCTGCAGACCCCAGCCAGGGGCCCTGGGAGCCTGGTGCACTCCGTGCGGCGCTGAGCCTGGGCGGCCAAGCAACCGCTGGAGGAGCCCTGCACTGGCCCTTCCCTTCCCTCGCACAGAGCTCTTCCTGCTGGAGCCCTTGGCAGTGTGCAAGCCACCGGCCCCTAAGCCCTCCCCAAGGAAGCCTGGGGCCTAGGTGCAAAGGCAAGGCAGGAGCGGAGCTGAGGCCAGGAAGGCGCCAGTGGCGTCTCCCAGCCTCGCGCAGCCTGCTCCTTCCTGGGCAGGAAGCCTAGCAGCGAGGCAAGTCTGGGCAAGGCTCGCCCAGGGCAGAGCAGCCTCGCGCCAGCAACTCTGCCAGATCGGGCCTCTGAGCAGAGCTGGAGCTCTGCCGTCCTGGAGGCGCACTCGGCTCCAGCCAAGTAGGGCTTGAGCCAAACGAGGCTGGGCTGCCTCTTCTTCCCTCGAGGAGGCTCGCCTCCCCGCCAGCTGTTCACTCGGCTTCCAGGTGGGGGCGCTCTGCGCCTCCTGCAGGTCTTGGCTAAGGGGCTGCTTGCCCTGAGCTGGGGCTGTGGGCGGGAGCCCAGGCACGCAGGGGCAGGCCCCAACCAGCTGCACACGTCTCTGCTAGGGAGGAGAGCGCTAGGGAAGCTACGTGTGTGAGGCAGCTGCTGGGCGCCCAGGGAGTCAGCCTCCGGGTGTGCGGGGCTGCAGACCCCAGCCAGGGGCCCTGGGAGCCTGGTGCACTCCGTGCGGCGCTGAGCCTGGGCTGCCAAGCAACCGCTGGAGGAGCCCTGCACTGGCCCTTCCCTTCCCTCGCACAGAGCTCTTCCTGCTGGAGCCCTTGGCAGTGTGCAAGCCACCGGCCCCTAAGCCCTCCCCAAGGACGCCTGGGGCCTAGGTGCAAAGGCAAGGCAGGAGCGGAGCTGAGGCCAGGAGGCGCCAGTGGCGTCTCCCAGCCTCGCGCAGCCTGCTCCTTCCTGGGCAGGAAGCCTAGCAGCGAGGCAAGTCTGGGCAAGGCTCGCCCAGGGCAGAGCAGCCTCGCGCCAGCAACTCTGCCAGAACGGGCCTCTGAGAAAAGCTGGAGCTCTGCCGTCCTGGAGGCGCACTCGTTTCCAGCCAAGTAGGGCTTGAGCCAAACGAGGCTGGGCTGTCTCTTCTTCCCTCGAGGAGGTTCGCTTCCCCGCCAGCTGTTCACTCGGCTTCCAGGTGGGGGCGCTCTGCGCCTCCTGCAGGTCTTGGCTCAGGGGCTGCTTGCCCTGAGCTGGGGCTGTGGGCGGGAGCCCAGGCACGCAGGGGCAGGCCCCAACCAGCTGCACACGTCTCTGCTGGAGAGGAGAGCGCTAGGGAAGCTACGTGTGTGAGGCAGCTGCTGGGCGCCCAGGGAGTCAGCCTCCGGGTGTGCGGGGCTGCAGACCCCAGCCAGGGGCCCTGGGAGCCTGGTGCACTCCGTGCGGCGCTGAGTCTGGGCGGCCAAGCAACCGCTGGAGGAGCCCTGCACTAGCCCTTCCCTTCCCTCGCACAGAGCTCTTCCTGCTGGAGCCCTTGGCAGTGTGCAAGCCACCGGCCCCTAAGCCCTCCCCAAGGACGCCTGGGGCCTAGGTGCAAAGGCAAGGCAGGAGAGGAGCTGAGGCCAGGAAGGCGCCAGTGGCGACTCACAGCCTCGGGCAGCCTGCTCCTTCCTGGGCAGGAAGCCTAGCAGCGAGGCAAGTCTGGGCAAGGCTCGCCCAGGGCAGAGCAGCCTCGCGCCAGCAACTCTGCCAGAACGGGCCTCTGAGCAGAGCTGGAGCTCTGCCGTCCTGGAGGCGCACTCGGCTCCAGCCAAGTAGGGCTTGAGCGAAACGAGGCTGGGCTGCCTCTTCTTCCCTCGAGGAGGCTCGCCTCCCCGCCAGCTGTTCACTCGGCTTCCAGGTGGGGGCGCTCTGCGCCTCCTGCAGGTCTTGGCTCAGGGGCTGCTTTTCCTGAGCTGGGGCTGTGGGCGGGAGCCCAGGCATGCAGGGGCAGGCCCCAACCAGCTGCACACGTCTCTGCTGGGGAGGAGAGCGCTAGGGAAGCTACGTGTGTGAGGCAGCTGCTGGGCGCCCAGGGAGTCAGCCTCCGGGTGTGCGGGGCTGCAGACCCCAGCCAGGGGCCCTGGGAGCCTGGTGCACTCCGTGCGGCGCTGAGCCTGGACGGCCAAGCAACCGCTGGAGGAGCCCTGCACTGGCCCTTCCCTTCCCTCGCACAGAGCTCTTCCTGCTGGAGCCCTTGGCAGTGTGCAAGCCACCGACCCCTAAGCCCTCCCCAAGGAAGCCTGGGGCCTAGGTGCAAAGGCATGTCAGGAGCGGAGCTGAGGCCAGGAAGGCGCCAGTGGCATCTCCCAGCCTCACGCAGCCTGCTCCTTTCTGGGCAGGAAGCCTAGCAGCGAGGCAAATCTGGGCAAGGCTCGCCCAGGGCAGAGCAGCCTCGCGCCTGCAACTCTGCCAGAT
Organism: Ovis canadensis; assembly: GCF_042477335.2. Classification (NCBI taxonomy): domain Eukaryota; kingdom Metazoa; phylum Chordata; class Mammalia; order Artiodactyla; family Bovidae; genus Ovis; species Ovis canadensis. Next base: position 226,593 of record NC_091262.1, on the reverse strand, counting down.
CGGGCCTCTGAGCAGAGCTGGAGCGCTGCCGTCCTGGAAGCGCACTCGGCTCCAGCCAAGTAGGGCTTGAGCCAAACGAGGCTGGGCTGCCTCTTCTTCCCTCGAGGAGGCTCGCCTCCCCGCCAGCTGTTCACTCGGCTTCCAGGTGGGGGCGCTCTGCGCCTCCTGCAGGTCTTGGCTCAGGGGCTGCTTGCTCTGAGCTGGGGCTGTGGGCGGGAGCCCAGGCACGCAGGGGCAGGCCCCAACCAGCTGCACACGTCTCTGCTAGGGAGGAGAGCGCTAGGGAAGCTACGTGTGTGAGGCAGCTGCTGGGCGCCCAGGGAGTCAGCCTCCGGGTGTGCGGGGCTGCAGACCCCAGCCAGGGGCCCTGGGAGCATGGTGCACTCCGTGCGGCGCTGAGCCTGGGCGGCCAAGCAACCGCTGGAGGAGCCCTGCACTGGCCCTTCCCTTCCCTTGCACAGAGCTCTTCCTGCTGGAGCCCTTGGCAGTGTGCAAGCCACCGGCCCCTAAGCCCTCCCCAAGGACGCCTGGGGCCTAGGTGCAAAGGCAAGGCAGGAGCGGAGCTGAGGCCAGGAGGCGCCAGTGGCGTCTCCCAGCCTCGCGCAGCCTGCTCCTTCCTGGGCAGGAAGCCTAGCAGCGAGGCAAGTCTGGGCAAGGCTCGCCCAGGGCAGAGCAGCCTCGCGCCAGCAACTCTGCCAGAACGGGCCTCTGAGAAAAGCTGGAGCTCTGCCGTCCTGGAGGCGCACTCGTTTCCAGCCAAGTAGGGCTTGAGCCAAACGAGGCTGAGCTGTCTCTTCTTCCCTCGAGGAGGTTCGCCTCCCCGCCAGCTGTTCACTCGGCTTCCAGGTGGGGGCGCTCTGCGCCTCCTGCAGGTCTTGGCTCAGGGGCTGCTTGCCCTGAGCTGGGGCTGTGGGCGGGAGCCCAGGCACGCAGGGGCAGGCCCCAACCAGCTGCACACGTCTCTGCTGGAGAGGAGAGCGCTAGGGAAGCTACGTGTGTGAGGCAGCTGCTGGGCGCCCAGGGAGTCAGCCTCCGGGTGTGCGGGGCTGCAGACCCCAGCCAGGGGCCCTGGGAGCCTGGTGCACTCCGTGCGGCGCTGAGTCTGGGCGGCCAAGCAACCGCTGGAGGAGCCCTGCACTAGCCCTTCCCTTCCCTCGCAGAGAGCTCTTCCTGCTGGAGCCCTTGGCAGTGTGCAAGCCACCGGCCCCTAAGCCCTCCCCAAGGACGCCTGGGGCCTAGGTGCAAAGGCAAGGCAGTAGCGGAGCTGAGGCCAGGAAGGCGCCAGTGGCGTCTCCCAGCCTCGCGCAACCTCCTCCTTCCTGGGCAGGAAGCCTAGCAGCGAGGCAAGTCTGGGCAAGGCTCGCCCAGGGCAGAGCAGCCTCGCGCCAGCAACTCTGCCAGATCGGGCCTCTGAGCAGAGCTGGAGCTCTGCCGTCCTGGAGGCGCACTCGGCTCCAGCCAAGTAGGGCTTGAGCCAAACGAGGCTGGGCTGCCTCTTCTTCCCTCGAGGAGGCTCGCCTCCCCGCCAGCTGTTCACTCGGCTTCCAGGTGGGGGCGCTCTGCGCCTCCTGCAGGTCTTGGATCAGGGGCTGCTTGCCCTGAGCTGGGGCTGTGGGCGGGAGCCCAGGCACGCAGGGGCAGGCCCCAACCAGCTGCACACGTCTCTGCTGGGGAGGAGAGCGCTAGGGAAGCTACGTGTGTGAGGCAGCTGCTGGGCGCCCAGGGAGTCAGCCTCCGGGTGTGGGGGGCTGCAGACCCCAGCCAGGGGCCCTGGGAGCCTGGTGCACTCCGTGCGGCGCTGAGCCTTGGCGGCAAAGCAACCACTGGAGGAGCCCTGCACTGGCCCTTCCCTTCCCTCGCACAGAGCTCTTCCTGCTGGAGCCCTTGGCAGTGTGCAAGCCACCGACCCCTAAGCCCTCCCCAAGGAAGCCTGGGGCCTAGGTGCAAAGGCAAGGCAGGAGCGGAGCTGAGGCCAGGAAGGCGCCAGTGGCATCTCCCAGCCTCACGCAGCCTGCTCCTTTCTGGGCAGGAAGCCTAGCAGCGAGGCAAATCTGGGCAAGGCTCGCCCAGGGCAGAGCAGCCTCGCGCCAGCAACTCTGCCAGAACGGGCCTCTGAGCAGAGCTGGAGCTCTGCCGTCCTGGAGGCGCACTCGGCTCCAGCCAAGTAGGGCTTGAGCCAAACGAGGCTGGGCTGCCTCTTCTTCCCTCGAGGAGGCTCGCCTCTCCGCCAGCTGTTCACTCGGCTTCCAGGTGGGGGCGCTCTGCGCCTCCTGCAGGTCTTGGCTCAGGGGCTGCTTGCCCTGAGCTGGGGCTGTGGGCGGGAGCCCAGGCACGCAGGGGCAGGCCCCAACCAGCTGCACACGTCTCTGCTGGGGAGGAGAGCGCTAGGGAAGCTACGTGTGTGAGGCAGCTGCTGGGCGCCCAGGGAGTCAGCCTCCGGGTGTGCGGGGCTGCAGACCCCAGCCAGGGGCCCTGGGAGCCTGGTGCACTCCGTGCGGCGCTGAGCCTGGGCGGCCAAGCAACCGCTGGAGGAGCCCTGCACTGGCCCTTCCCTTCCCTCGCACAGAGCTCTTCCTGCTGGATCCCTTGGCAGTGTGCAAGCCACCGACCCCTAAGCCCTCCCCAAGGAAGCCTGGGGCCTAGGTGCAAAGGCATGTCAGGAGCGGAGCTGAGGCCAGGAAGGCGCCAGTGGCATCTCCCAGCCTCACGCAGCCTGCTCCTTTCTGGGCAGGAAGCCTAGCAGCGAGGCAAATCTGGGCAAGGCTCGCCCAGGGCAGAGCAGCCTCGCGCCTGCAACTCTGCCAGATCGGGCCTCTGAGCAGAGCTGGAGCACTGCCGTCCTGGAGGCGCACTCGGCTCCAGCCAAGTAGGGCTTGAGCCAAACGAGGCTGGGCTGCCTCTTCTTCCCTCGAGGAGGCTCGCCTCCCCGCCAGCTGTTCACTCGGCTTCCAGGTGGGGGCGCTCTGCGCCTCCTGCAGGTCTTGGCTCAGGGGCTGCTTGCTCTGAGCTGGGGCTGTGGGCGGGAGCCCAGGCACGCAGGGGCAGGCCCCAACCAGCTGCACACGTCTCTGCTAGGGAGGAGAGCGCTAGGGAAGCTACGTGTGTGAGGCAGCTGCTGGGCGCCCAGGGAGTCAGCCTCCGGGTGTGCGGGGCTGCAGACCCCAGCCAGGGGCCCTGGGAGCCTGGTGCACTCCGTGCGGCGCTGAGCCTGGGCGGCCAAGCAACCGCTGGAGGAGCCCTGCACTGGCCCTTCCCTTCCCTCGCACAGAGCTCTTCCTGCTGGAGCCCTTGGCAGTGTGCAAGCCACGGGCCCCTAAGCCCTCCCCAAGGACGCCTGGGGCCTAGGTGCAAAGGCAAGGCAGGAGCGGAGCTGAGGCCAGGAGGCGCCAGTGGCGTCTCCCAGCCTCGCGCAGCCTGCTCCTTCCTGGGCAGGAAGCCTAGCAGCGAGGCAAGTCTGGGCAAGGCTCGCCCAGGGCAGAGCAGCCTCGCGCCAGCAACTCTGCCAGAACGGGCCTCTGAGAAAAGCTGGAGCTCTGCCGTCCTGGAGGCGCACTCGTTTCCAGCCAAGTAGGGCTTGAGCCAAACGAGGCTGGGCTGTCTCTTCTTCCCTCGAGGAGGTTCGCCTCCCCGCCAGCTGTTCACTCGGCTTCCAGGTGGGGGCGCTCTGCGCCTCCTGCAGGTCTTGGCTCAGGGGCTGCTTGCCCTGAGCTGGGGCTGTGGGCGGGAGCCCAGGCACGCAGGGGCAGGCCCCAACCAGCTGCACACGTCTCTGCTGGAGAGGAGAGCGCTAGGGAAGCTACGTGTGTGAGGCAGCTGCTGGGCGCCCAGGGAGTCAGCCTCCGGGTGTGCGGGGCTGCAGACCCCAGCCAGGGGCCCTGGGAGCCTGGTGCACTCCGTGCGGCGCTGAGTCTGGGCGGCCAAGCAACCGCTGGAGGAGCCCTGCACTAGCCCTTCCCTTCCCTCGCACAGAGCTCTTCCTGCTGGAGCCCTTGGCAGTGTGCAAGCCACCGGCCCCTAAGCCCTCCCCAAGGACGCCTGGGGCCTAGGTGCAAAGGCAAGGCAGTAGCGGAGCTGAGGCCAGGAAGGCGCCAGTGGCGTCTCCCAGCCTCGCGCAGCCTCCTCCTTCCTGGGCAGGAAGCCTAGCAGCGAGGCAAGTCTGGGCAAGGCTCGCCCAGGGCAGAGCAGCCTCGCGCCAGCAACTCTGCCAGATCGGGCCTCTGAGCAGAGCTGGAGCTCTGCCGTCCTGGAGGCGCACTCGGCTCCAGCCAAGTAGGGCTTGAGCCAAACGAGGCTGGGCTGCCTCTTCTTCCCTCGAGGAGGCTCGCCTCCCCGCCAGCTGTTCACTCGGCTTCCAGGTGGGGGCGCTCTGCGCCTCCTGCAGGTCTTGGATCAGGGGCTGCTTGCCCTGAGCTGGGGCTGTGGGCGGGAGCCCAGGCACGCAGGGGCAGGCCCCAACCAGCTGCACACGTCTCTGCTGGGGAGGAGAGCGCTAGGGAAGCTACGTGTGTGAGGCAGCTGCTGGGCGCCCAGGGAGTCAGCCTCCGGGTGTGCGGGGCTGCAGACCCCAGCCAGGGGCCCTGGGAGCCTGGTGCACTCCGTGCGGCGCTGAGCCTGGGCGGCAAAGCAACCTCTGGAGGAGCCCTGCACTGGCCCTTCCCTTCCCTCGCACAGAGCTCTTCCTGCTGGAGCCCTTGGCAGTGTGCAAGCCACCGGCCCCTAAGCCCTCCCCAAGGACGCCTGGGGCCTAGGTGCAAAGGCAAGGCAGGAGCGGAGCTGAGGCCAGGAAGGCGCCAGTGGCGTCTCCCAGCCTCGCGCAGCCTTCTCCTTCCTGGGCAGGAAGCCTAGCAGCGAGGCAAGTCTGGGCAAGGCTCGCCCAGGGCAGAGCAGCCTCGCGCCAGCAACTCTGCCAGATCAGGCCTCTGAGCAGAGCTGGAGCTCTGCCGTCCTGGAGGCGCACTCGGCTCCAGCCAAGTAGGGCTTGAGCCAAACGAGGCTGGGCTGCCTCTTCTTCCCTCGAGGAGGCTCGCCTCCCCGCCAGCTGTTCACTCGGCTTCCAGGTGGGGGCGCTCTGTGCCTCCTGCAGGTCTTGGCGCAGGGGCTGCTTGCCCTGAGCTGGGGCTGTGGGCGGGAGCCCAGGCACGCAGGGGCAGGCCCCAACCAGCTGCACACGTCTCTGCTGGGGAGGAGAGCGCTAGGGAAGCTACGTGTGTGAGGCAGCAGCTGGGCGCCCAGGGAGTCAGCCTCCGGGTGTGCGGGGCTGCAGACCCCAGCCAGGGGCCCTGGGAGCCTGGTGCACTCCGTGCGGCGCTGAGCCTGGGCGGCCAAGCAACCGCTGGAGGAACCCTGCACTGGCCCTTCCCTTCCCTCGCACAGAGCTCTTCCTGCTGGAGCCCTTGGCAGTGTGCAAGCCACCGGCCCCTAAGCCCTCCCCAAGGACGCCTGGGGCCTAGGTGCAAAGGCAAGGCAGGAGCGGAGCTGAGGCCAGGAAGGCGCCAGTGGCGTCTCCCAGCCTCGCGCAGCCTGCTCCTTCCTGGGCAGGAAGCCTAGCAGCGAGGCAAGTCTGGGCAAGGCTCGCCCAGGGCAGAGCAGCCTCGCGCCAGCAACTCTGCAAGAACGGGCCTCTGAGCAGAGCTGGAGCTCTGCCGTCCTGGAGGCGCACTCGGATCCAGCCAAGTAGGGCTTGAGCCAAACGAGGCTGGGCTGCCTCTTCTTCCCTCGAGGAGGCTCGCCTCCCCGCCAGCTGTTCACTCGGCTTCCAGGTGGGGGCGCTCTGCGCCTCCTGCAGGTCTTGGCTCAGGGGCTGCTTGCCCTGAGCTGGGGCTGTGGGCGGGAGCCCAGGCACGCAGGGGCAGGCCCCAACCAGCTGCACACGTCTCTGCTGGGGAGGAGAGCGCTAGGGAAGCTACGTGTGTGAGGCAGCTGCTGGGCGCCCAGGGAGTCAGCCTCCGGGTGTGCGGGGCTGCAGCCCCCAGCCAGGGGCCCTGGGAGCCTGGTGCACTCCGTGCGGCGCTGAGCCTGGGCGGCCAAGCAACCGCTGGAGGAGCCCTGCACTGGCCCTTCCCTTCCCTCGCACAGAGCTCTTCCTGCTGGAGCCCTTGGCAGTGTGCAAGCCACCGGCCCCTAAGCCCTCCCCAAGGATGCCTGGGGCCTAGGTGCAAAGGCAAGGCAGGAGCGGAGCTGAGGCCAGGAAGGCGCCAGTGGCGTCTCCCAGCCTCGCGCAGCCTGCTCCTTCCTGGGCAGGAAGCCTAGCAGCGAGGCAAGTCTGGGCAAGGCTCGCCCAGGGCAGAGAAGCCTCGCGCCAGCAACTCTGCCAGAACGGGCCTCTCAGCAGAGCTGGAGCTCTGCCGTCCTGGAGGCGCACTCGGCTCCAGCCAAGTAGGGCTTGAGCCAAACGAGGCTGGGCTGCCTCTTCTTCCCTCGAGGAGGCTCGCCTCCCCGCCAGCTGTTCACTCGGCTTCCAGGTGGGGGCGCTCTGCGCCTCCTGCAGGTCTTGGCTCAGGGGCTGCTTGCCCTGAGCTGGGGCTGTGGGCGGGAGCCCAGGCACGCAGGGGCAGGCCCCAACCAGCTGCACACGTCTCTGCTGGGGAGGAGAGCGCTAGGGAAGCTACGTGTGTGAGGCAGCAGCTGGGCGCCCAGGGAGTCAGCCTCCGGGTGTGTGGGGCTGCAGACCCCAGCCAGGGGCCCTGGGAGCCTGGTGCACTCCGTGCGGCGCTGAGCCTGGGCGGCCAAGCAACCGCTGGAGGAGCCCTGCACTGGCCCTTCCCTTCCCTCGCACAGAGCTCTTCCTGCTGGAGCCCTTGGCAGTGTGCAAGCCATCGGCGCCTAAGCCCTCCCCAAGGACGCCTGGGGCCTAGGTGCAAAGGCAAGGCAGGAGAGGAGCTGAGGCCAGGAAGGCGCCAGTGGCGTCTCCCAGCCTCGCGCAGCCTTCTCCTTCCTGGGCAGGAAGCCTAGCAGCGAGGCAAGTCTGGGCAAGGCTCGCCCAGGGCAGAGCAGCCTCGCGCCAGCCACTCTGCCAGATCGGGCCTCTGAGCAGAGCTGGAGCTGTGCCGTCCTGGAGGCGCACTCGGCTCCAGCCAAGTAGGGCTTGAGCCAAACGAGGCTGGGCTGCCTCTTCTTCCCTCGAGGAGGCTCGCCTCCCCGCCAGCTATTCACTCGGCTTCCAGGTGGGGGCGCTCTGCGCCTCCTGCAGGTCTTGGCTCAGGGGCTGCTTGCCCTGAGCTGGGGCTGTGGGCGGGAGGCCAGGCACGCAGGGGCAGGCCCCAACCAGCTGCACACGTCTCTGCTGGGGAGGAGAGCGCTAGGGAAGCTACGTGTGTGAGGCAGCTGCTGGGCGCCCAGGGAGTCAGCCTCCGGGTGTGCGGGGCTGCAGACCCCAGCCAGGGGCCCTGGGAGCCTGGTGCACTCCGTGCGGCGCTGAGCCTGGGCGGCCAAGCAACCGCTGGAGGAGCCCTGCACTGGCCCTTCCCTTCCCTCGCACAGAACTCTTCCTGCTGGAGCTCTTGGCAGTGTGCAAGCCACCGGCCCCTAAGCCCTCCCCAAGGACGCCTGGGGCCTAGGTGCAAAGGCAAGGCAGGAGCGGAGCTGAGGCCAGGAAGGCGCCAGTGGCATCTCCCAGCCTCGCGCAACCTGCTCCTTCCTGGGCAGGAAGCCTAGCAGCGAGGCAAGTCTGGGCAAGGCTCGTCCAGGGCAGAGCAGCCTCGCGCCAGCAACTCTGCCAGAACGGGCCTCTCAGCAGAGCTGGAGCTCTGCCGTCCTGGAGGCGCACTCGGCTCCAGCCAAGTAGGGCTTGAGCCAAACGAGGCTGGGCTGCCTCTTCTTCCCTCGAGGAGGCTCGCCTCCCCGCCAGCTGTTCACTCGGCTTCCAAGTGGGGGCGCTCTGCGCCTCCTGCAGGTCTTGGCTCAGGGGCTGCTTGCCCTGAGCTGGGGCTGTGGGCGGGAGGCCAGGCACGCAGGGGCAGGCCCCAACCAGCTGCACACGTCTCTGCTGGGGAGGAGAGCGCTAGGGAAGCTACGTGTGTGAGGCAGCTGCTGGGCGCCCAGGGAGTCAGCCTCCGGGTGTGCGGGGCTGCAGACCCCAGCCAGGGGCCCTGGGAGCCTGGGGCACTCCGTGCGGCGCTGAGCCTGGGCGGCCAAGCAACCGCTGGAGGAGCCCTGCACTGGCCCTTCCCTTCCCTCGCACAGAGCTCTTCCTGCTGGAGCCCTTGGCAGTGTGCAAGCCACCGGCCCCTAAGCCCTCCCCAAGGAAGCCTGGGGCCTAGGTGCAAAGGCAAGGCAGGAGCGGAGCTGAGGCCAGGAAGGCGCCAGTGGCGTCTCCCAGCCTCGCGCAGCCTGCTCCTTCCTGGGCAGGAAGCCTAGCAGCGAGGCAAGTCTGGGCAAGGCTCGCCCAGGGCAGAGCAGCCTCGCGCCAGCAACTCTGCCAGATCGGGCCTCTGAGCAGAGCTGGAGCTGTGCCGTCCTGGAGGCGCACTCGGCTCCAGCCAAGTAGGGCTTGAGCCAAACGAGGCTGGGCTGCCTCTTCTTCCCTCGAGGAGGCTCGCCTCCCCGCCAGCTGTTCACTCGGCTTCCAGGTGGGGGCGCTCTGCGCCTCCTGCAGGTCTTGGCTCAGGGGCTGCTTGCCCTGAGCTGGGGCTGTGGGCGGGAGCCCAGGCACGCAGGGGCAGGCCCCAACCAGCTGCACACGTCTCTGCTAGGGAGGAGAGCGCTAGGGAAGCTACGTGTGTGAGGCAGCTGCTGGGCGCCCAGGGAGTCAGCCTCCGGGTGTGCGGGGCTGCAGACCCCAGCCAGGGGCCCTGGGAGCCTGGTGCACTCCGTGCGGCGCTGAGCCTGGGCTGCCAAGCAACCGCTGGAGGAGCCCTGCACTGGCCCTTCCCTTCCCTCGCACAGAGCTCTTCCTGCTGGAGCCCTTGGCAGTGTGCAAGCCACCGGCCCCTAAGCCCTCCCCAAGGACGCCTGGGGCCTAGGTGCAAAGGCCAGGCAGGAGCGGAGCTGAGGCCAGGAGGCGCCAGTGGCGTCTCCCAGCCTCGCGCAGCCTGCTCCTTCCTGGGCAGGAAGCCTAGCAGCGAGGCAACTCTGGGCAAGGCTCGCCCAGGGCAGAGCAGCCTCGCGCCAGCAACTCTGCCAGAACGGGCCTCTGAGAAAAGCTGGAGCTCTGCCGTCCTGGAGGCGCACTCGTTTCCAGCCAAGTAGGGCTTGAGCCAAACGAGGCTGGGCTGTCTCTTCTTCCCTCGAGGAGGTTCGCCTCCCCGCCAGCTGTTCACTCGGCTTCCAGGTGGGGGCGCTCTGCGCCTCCTGCAGGTCTTGGCTCAGGGGCTGCTTGCCCTGAGCTGGGGCTGTGGGCGGGAGCCCAGGCACGCAGGGGCAGGCCCCAACCAGCTGCACACGTCTCTGCTGGAGAGGAGAGCGCTAGGGAAGCTACGTGTGTGAGGCAGCTGCTGGGCGCCCAGGGAGTCAGCCTCCGGGTGTGCGGGGCTGCAGACCCCAGCCAGGGGCCCTGGGAGCCTGGTGCACTCCGTGCGGCGCTGAGTCTGGGCGGCCAAGCAACCGCTGGAGGAGCCCTGCACTAGCCCTTCCCTTCCCTCGCACAGAGCTCTTCCTGCTGGAGCCCTTGGCAGTGTGCAAGCCACCGGCCCCTAAGCCCTCCCCAAGGACGCCTGGGGCCTAGGTGCAAAGGCAAGGCAGGAGCGGAGCTGAGGCCAGGAAGGCGCCAGTGGCGTCTCCCAGCCTCGCGCAGCCTCCTCCTTCCTGGGCAGGAAGCCTAGCAGCGAGGCAAGTCTGGGCAAGGCTCGCCCAGGGCAGAGCAGCCTCGCGCCAGCAACTCTGCCAGATCGGGCCTCTGAGCAGAGCTGGAGCTCTGCCGTCCTGGAGGCGCACTCGGCTCCAGCCAAGTAGGGCTTGAGCCAAACGAGGCTGGGCTGCCTCTTCTTCCCTCGAGGAGGCTCGCCTCCCCGCCAGCTGTTCACTCGGCTTCCAGGTGGGGGCGCTCTGCGCCTCCTGCAGGTCTTGGCTCAGGGGCTGCTTGCCCTGAGCTGGGGCTGTGGGCGGGAGCCCAGGCACGCAGGGGCAGGCCTCAACCAGCTGCACACGTCTCTGCTGGGGAGGAGAGCGCTAGGGAAGCTACGTGTGTGAGGCAGCTGCTGGGCGCCCAGGGAGTCAGCCTCCGGGTGTGCGGGGCTGCAGACCCCAGCCAGGGGCCCTGGGAGCCTGGTGCACTCCGTGCGGCGCTGAGCCTGGGCGGCCAAGCAACCGCTGGAGGAGCCCTGCACTGGCCCTTCCCTTCCCTCGCACAGAGCTCTTCCTGCTGGAGCCCTTGGCAGTGTGCAAGCCACCGGCCCCTAAGCCCTCCCCAAGGACGCCTGGGGCCTAGGTGCAAAGGCAAGGCAGGACCGGAGCTGAGGCCAGGAAGGCGCCAGTGGCGTCTCCCAGCCTCGTGCAGCCTTCTCCTTCCTGGGCAGGAAGCCTAGCAGCGAGGCAAGTCTGGGCAAGGCTCGCCCAGGGCAGAGCAGCCTCGCGCCAGCAACTCTGCCAGATCAGGCCTCTGAGCAGAGCTGGAGCTCTGCCGTCCTGGAGGCGCACTCGGCTCCAGCCAAGTAGGGCTTGAGCCAAACGAGGCTGGGCTGCCTCTTCTTCCCTCGAGGAGGCTCGCCTCCCCGCCAGCTGTTCACTCAGCTTCCAGGTGGGGGCGCTCTGTGCCTCCTGCAGGTCTTGGCTCAGGGGCTGCTTGCCCTGAGCTGGGGCTGTGGGCGGGAGCCCAGGCACGCAGGGGCAGGCCCCAACCAGCTGCACACGTCTCTGCTGGGGAGGAGAGCGCTAGGGAAGCTACGTGTGTGAGGCAGCAGCTGGGCGCCCAGGGAGTCAGCCTCCGGGTGTGCGGGGCTGCAGACCCCAGCCAGGGGCCCTGGGAGCCTGGTGCACTCCGTGCGGCGCTGAGCCTGGGCGGCCAAGCAACCGCTGGAGGAACCCTGCACTGGCCCTTCCCTTCCCTCGCACAGAGCTCTTCCTGCTGGAGCCCTTGGCAGTGTGCAAGCCACCGGCCCCTAAGCCCTCCCCAAGGACGCCTGGGGCCTAGGTGCAAAGGCAAGGCAGGAGCGGAGCTGAGGCCAGGAAGGCGCCAGTGGCGTCTCCCAGCCTCGCGCAGCCTGCTCCTTCCTGGGCAGGAAGCCTAGCAGCGAGGCAAGTCTGGGCAAGGCTCGCCCAGGGCAGAGCAGCCTCGCGCCAGCAACTCTGCCAGAACGGGCCTCTGAGCAGAGCTGGAGCTCTGCCGTCCTGGAGGCGCACTCGGATCCAGCCAAGTAGGGCTTGAGCCAAACGAGGCTGGGCTGCCTCTTCTTCCCTCGAGGAGGCTCGCCTCCCCGCCAGGTGTTCACTCGGCTTCCAGGTGGGGGCGCTCTGCGCCTCCTGCAGGTCTTGGCTCAGGGGCTGCTTGCCCTGAGCTGGGGCTGTGGGCGGGAGCCCAGGCACGCAGGGGCAGGCCCCAACCAGCTGCACACGTCTCTGCTGGGGAGGCGAGCGCTAGGGAAGCTACGTGTGTGAGGCAGCTGCTGGGCGCCCAGGGAGTCAGCCTCCGGGTGTGCGGGGCTGCAGACCCCAGCCAGGGGCCCTGGGAGCCTGGTGCACTCCGTGCGGCGCTGAGCCTGGGCGGCCAAGCAACCGCTGGAGGAGCCCTGCACTGGCCCTTCCCTTCCCTCGCACAGAGCTCTTCCTGCTGGAGCCCTTGGCAGTGTGCAAGCCACCGGCCCCTAAGCCCTCCCCAAGGATGCCTGGGGCCTAGGTGCAAAGGCAAGGCAGGAGCGGAGCTGAGGCCAGGAAGGCGCCAGTGGCGTCTCCCAGCCTCGCGCAGCCTGCTCCTTCCTGGGCAGGAAGCCTAGCAGCGAGGCAAGTCTGGGCAAGGCTCGCCCAGGGCAGAGAAGCCTCGCGCCAGCAACTCTGCCAGAACGGGCCTCTGAGCAGAGCTGGAGCTCTGCCGTCCTGGAGGCGCACTCGGCTCCAGCCAAGTAGGGCTTGAGCCAAACGAGGCTGGGCTGCCTCTTCTTCCCTCGAGGAGGCTCGCCTCCCCGCCAGCTGTTCACTCGGCTTCCAGGTGGGGGCGCTCTGCGCCTCCTGCAGGTCTTGGCTCAGGGGCTGCTTGCCCTGAGCTGGGGCTGTGGGCGGGAGCCCAGGCACGCAGGGGCAGGCCCCAACCAGCTGCACACGTCTCTGCTGGGGAGGAGAGCGCTAGGGAAGCTACGTGTGTGAGGCAGCAGCTGGGCGCCCAGGGAGTCAGCCTCCGGGTGTGTGGGGCTGCAGACCCCAGCCAGGGGCCCTGGGAGCCTGGTGCACTCCGTGCGGCGCTGAGCCTGGGCGGCCAAGCAACCGCTGGAGGAGCCCTGCACTGGCCCTTCCCTTCCCTCGCACAGAGCTCTTCCTGCTGGAGCCCTTGGCAGTGTGCAAGCCATCGGCGCCTAAGCCCTCCCCAAGGACGCCTGGGGCCTAGGTGCAAAGGCAAGGCAGGAGAGGAGCTGAGGCCAGGAAGGCGCCAGTGGCGTCTCCCAGCCTCGCGCAGCCTTCTCCTTCCTGGGCAGGAAGCCTAGCAGCGAGGCAAGTCTGGGCAAGGCTCGCCCAGGGCAGAGCAGCCTCGCGCCAGCCACTCTGCCAGATCGGGCCTCTGAGCAGAGCTGGAGCTGTGCCGTCCTGGAGGCGCACTCGGCTCCAGCCAAGTAGGGCTTGAGCCAAACGAGGCTGGGCTGCCTCTTCTTCCCTCGAGGAGGCTCGCCTCCCCGCCAGCTATTCACTCGGCTTCCAGGTGGGGGCGCTCTGCGCCTCCTGCAGGTCTTGGCTCAGGGGCTGCTTGCCCTGAGCTGGGGCTGTGGGCGGGAGGCCAGGCACGCAGGGGCAGGCCCCAACCAGCTGCACACGTCTCTGCTGGGGAGGAGAGCGCTAGGGAAGCTACGTGTGTGAGGCAGCTGCTGGGCGCCCAGGGAGTCAGCCTCCGGGTGTGCGGGGCTGCAGACCCCAGCCAGGGGCCCTGGGAGCCTGGTGCACTCCGTGCGGCGCTGAGCCTGGGCGGCCAAGCAACCGCTGGAGGAGCCCTGCACTGGCCCTTCCCTTCCCTCGCACAGAACTCTTCCTGCTGGAGCTCTTGGCAGTGTGCAAGCCACCGGCCCCTAAGCCCTCCCCAAGGACGCCTGGGGCCTAGGTGCAAAGGCAAGGCAGGAGCGGAGCTGAGGCCAGGAAGGCGCCAGTGGCATCTCCCAGCCTCGCGCAACCTGCTCCTTCCTGGGCAGGAAGCCTAGCAGCGAGGCAAGTCTGGGCAAGGCTCGTCCAGGGCAGAGCAGCCTCGCGCCAGCAACTCTGCCAGAACGGGCCTCTCAGCAGAGCTGGAGCTCTGCCGTCCTGGAGGCGCACTCGGCTCCAGCCAAGTAGGGCTTGAGCCAAACGAGGCTGGGCTGCCTCTTCTTCCCTCGAGGAGGCTCGCCTCCCCGCCAGCTGTTCACTCGGCTTCCAAGTGGGGGCGCTCTGCGCCTCCTGCAGGTCTTGGCTCAGGGGCTGCTTGCCCTGAGCTGGGGCTGTGGGCGGGAGGCCAGGCACGCAGGGGCAGGCCCCAACCAGCTGCACACGTCTCTGCTGGGGAGGAGAGCGCTAGGGAAGCTACGTGTGTGAGGCAGCTGCTGGGCGCCCAGGGAGTCAGCCTCCGGGTGTGCGGGGCTGCAGACCCCAGCCAGGGGCCCTGGGAGCCTGGGGCACTCCGTGCGGCGCTGAGCCTGGGCGGCCAAGCAACCGCTGGAGGAGCCCTGCACTGGCCCTTCCCTTCCCTCGCACAGAGCTCTTCCTGCTGGAGCCCTTGGCAGTGTGCAAGCCACCGGCCCCTAAGCCCTCCCCAAGGAAGCCTGGGGCCTAGGTGCAAAGGCAAGGCAGGAGCGGAGCTGAGGCCAGGAAGGCGCCAGTGGCGTCTCCCAGCCTCGCGCAGCCTGCTCCTTCCTGGGCAGGAAGCCTAGCAGCGAGGCAAGTCTGGGCAAGGCTCGCCCAGGGCAGAGCAGCCTCGCGCCAGCAACTCTGCCAGATCGGGCCTCTGAGCAGAGCTGGAGCTGTGCCGTCCTGGAGGCGCACTCGGCTCCAGCCAAGTAGGGCTTGAGCCAAACGAGGCTGGGCTGCCTCTTCTTCCCTCGAGGAGGCTCGCCTCCCCGCCAGGTGTTCACTCGGCTTCCAGGTGGGGGCGCTCTGCGCCTCCTGCAGGTCTTGGCTCAGGGGCTGCTTGCCCTGAGCTGGGGCTGTGGGCGGGAGCCCAGGCACGCAGGGGCAGGCACCAACCAGCTGCACACGTCTCTGCTGGGGAGGAGAGCGCTAGGGAAGCTACGTGTGTGAGGCAGCTGCTGGGCGCCCAGGGAGTCAGCCTCCGGGTGTGCGGGGCTGCAGACCCCAGCCAGGGGCCATGGGAGCCTGGTGCACTCCGTGCGGTGCTGAGCCTGGGCGGCCAAGCAACCGCTGGAGGAGCCCTGCACTGGCCCTTCCCTTCCCTCGCACAGAGCTCTTCCTGCTGGAGCCCTTGGCAGTGTGCAAGCCACCGGCCCCTAAGCCCTCCCCAAGGACGCCTGGGGCCTAGGTGCAAAGGCAAGGCAGGAGCGGAGCTGAGGCCAGGAAGGCGCCAGTGGCGTCTCCCAGCCTCGCGCAGCCTGCTCCTTAGTGGGCAGGAAGCCTAGCAGCGAGGCAAGTCTGGGCAAGGCTCGCCCAGGGCAGAGCAGCCTCGCGCCAGCAACTCTGCCAGAACGGGCCTCTCAGCAGAGCTGGAGCTCTGCCGTCCTGGAGGCGCACTCGGATCCAGCCAAGTAGGGCTTGAGCCAAACGAGGCTGGGCTGCCTCTTCTTCCCTCGAGGAGGCTCGCCTCCCCGCCAGCTGTTCACTCGGCTTCCAGGTGGGGGCGCTCTGCGCCTCCTGCAGGTCTTGGCTCAGGGGCTGCTTGCCCTGAGCTGGGGCTGTGGGCGGGAGCCCAGGCACGCAGGGGCAGGCCCCAACCAGCTGCACACATCTCTGCTGGGGAGGAGAGCGCTAGGGAAGCTACGTGTGTGAGGCAGCTGCTGGGCGCCCAGGGAGTCAGCCTCCGGGTGTGCGGGGCTGCAGACCCCAGCCAGGGGCCCTGGGAGCCTGGTGCACTCCGTGCGGCGCTGAGCCTGGGCGGCCAAGCAACCGCTGGAGGAGCCCTGCACTGGCCCTTCCCTTCCCTCGCACAGAGCTCTTCCTGCTGGAGCCCTTGGCAGTGTGCAAGCCACCGGCCCCTAAGCCCTCCCCAAGGACGCCTGGGGCCTAGGTGCAAAGGCAAGGCAGGAGCGGAGCTGAGGCCAGGAAGGCGCCAGTGGCGTCTCCCAGCCTCGCGCAGCCTGCTCCTTCCTGGGCAGGAAGCCTAGCAGCGAGGCA
This sequence comes from Ovis canadensis, assembly GCF_042477335.2. Lineage (NCBI taxonomy): Eukaryota > Metazoa > Chordata > Mammalia > Artiodactyla > Bovidae > Ovis > Ovis canadensis. Next base: position 211,209 of record NC_091262.1, on the reverse strand, counting down.
AGTCTGGGCAAGGCTCGCCCAGGGCAGAGCAGCCTCGCGCCAGCAACTCTGCCAGATCGGGCCTCTGAGCAGAGCTGGAGCTGTGCCGTCCTGGAGGCGCACTCGGCTCCAGCCAAGTAGGGCTTGAGCCAAACGAGGCTGGGCTGCCTCTTCTTCCCTCGAGGAGGCTCGCCTCCCCGCCAGGTGTTCACTCGGCTTCCAGGTGGGGGCGCTCTGCGCCTCCTGCAGGTCTTGGCTCAGGGGCTGCTTGCCCTGAGCTGGGGCTGTGGGCGGGAGCCCAGGCACGCAGGGGCAGGCACCAACCAGCTGCACACGTCTCTGCTGGGGAGGAGAGCGCTAGGGAAGCTACGTGTGTGAGGCAGCTGCTGGGCGCCCAGGGAGTCAGCCTCCGGGTGTGCGGGGCTGCAGACCCCAGCCAGGGGCCATGGGAGCCTGGTGCACTCCGTGCGGCGCTGAGCCTGGGCGGCCAAGCAACCGCTGGAGGAGCCCTGCACTGGCCCTTCCCTTCCCTCGCACAGAGCTCTTCCTGCTGGAGCCCTTGGCAGTGTGCAAGCCACCGGCCCCTAAGCCCTCCCCAAGGACGCCTGGGGCCTAGGTGCAAAGGCAAGGCAGGAGCGGAGCTGAGGCCAGGAAGGCGCCAGTGGCGTCTCCCAGCCTCGCGCAGCCTGCTCCTTAGTGGGCAGGAAGCCTAGCAGCGAGGCAAGTCTGGGCAAGGCTCGCCCAGGGCAGAGCAGCCTCGCGCCAGCAACTCTGCCAGAACGGGCCTCTCAGCAGAGCTGGAGCTCTGCCGTCCTGGAGGCGCACTCGGATCCAGCCAAGTAGGGCTTGAGCCAAACGAGGCTGGGCTGCCTCTTCTTCCCTCGAGGAGGCTCGCCTCCCCGCCAGCTGTTCACTCGGCTTCCAGGTGGGGGCGCTCTGCGCCTCCTGCAGGTCTTGGCTCAGGGGCTGCTTGCCCTGAGCTGGGGCTGTGGGCGGGAGCCCAGGCACGCAGGGGCAGGCCCCAACCAGCTGCACACATCTCTGCTGGGGAGGAGAGCGCTAGGGAAGCTACGTGTGTGAGGCAGCTGCTGGGCGCCCAGGGAGTCAGCCTCCGGGTGTGCGGGGCTGCAGACCCCAGCCAGGGGCCCTGGGAGCCTGGTGCACTCCGTGCGGCGCTGAGCCTGGGCGGCCAAGCAACCGCTGGAGGAGCCCTGCACTGGCCCTTCCCTTCCCTCGCACAGAGCTCTTCCTGCTGGAGCCCTTGGCAGTGTGCAAGCCACCGGCCCCTAAGCCCTCCCCAAGGACGCCTGGGGCCTAGGTGCAAAGGCAAGGCAGGAGCGGAGCTGAGGCCAGGAAGGCGCCAGTGGCGTCTCCCAGCCTCGCGCAGCCTGCTCCTTCCTGGGCAGGAAGCCTAGCAGCGAGGCAAGTCTGGGCAAGGCTCGCCCAGGGCAGAGCAGCCTCGCGCCAGCAACTCTGCCAGATCGGGCCTCTGAGCAGAGCTGGAGCTCTGCCGTCCTGGAGGCGCACTCGTTTCCAGCCAAGTAGGGCTGAGCCAAACGAGGCTGGGCTGCCTCTTCTTCCCTCGAGGAGGCTCGCCTCCCCGCCAGCTGTTCACTCGGCTTCCAGGTGGGGGCGCTCTGCGCCTCCTGCAGGTCTTGGCTCAGGGGCTGCTTGCCCTGAGCTGGGGCTGTGGGCGGGAGCCCAGGCACGCAGGGGCAGGCCCCAACCAGCTGCACACGTTTCTGCTGGGGAGGAGAGCGCTAGGGAAGCTACGTGTGTGAGGCATCTGCTGGGCGCCCAGGGAGTCAGCCTCCGGGTGTGCGGGGCTGCAGACCCCAGCCAGGGGCCCTGGGAGCCTGGTGCACTCCGTGCGGCGCTGAGCCTGGGCGGCCAAGCAACCGCTGGAGGAGCCCTGCACTGGCCCTTCCCTTCCCTCGCACAGAGCTCTTCCTGCTGGAGCCCTTGGCAGTGTGCAAGCCACCGGCCCCTAAGCCCTCCCCAAGGAAGCCTGGGGCCTAGGTGCAAAGGCAAGGCAGGAGCGGAGCTGAGGCCAGGAAGGCGCCAGTGGCGTCTCCCAGCCTCGCGCAGCCTGCTCCTTCCTGGGCAGGAAGCCTAGCAGCGAGGCAAGTCTGGGCAAGGCTCGCCCAGGGCAGAGCAGCCTCGCGCCAGCAACTCTGCCAGATCGGGCCTCTGAGCAGAGCTGGAGCTCTGCCGTCCTGGAGGCGCACTCGGCTCCAGCCAAGTAGGGCTTGAGCCAAACGAGGCTGGGCTGCCTCTTCTTCCCTCGAGGAGGCTCGCCTCCCCGCCAGCTGTTCACTCGGCTTCCAGGTGGGGGCGCTCTGCGCCTCCTGCAGGTCTTGGCTAAGGGGCTGCTTGCCCTGAGCTGGGGCTGTGGGCGGGAGCCCAGGCACGCAGGGGCAGGCCCCAACCAGCTGCACACGTCTCTGCTAGGGAGGAGAGCGCTAGGGAAGCTACGTGTGTGAGGCAGCTGCTGGGCGCCCAGGGAGTCAGCCTCCGGGTGTGCGGGGCTGCAGACCCCAGCCAGGGGCCCTGGGAGCCTGGTGCACTCCGTGCGGCGCTGAGCCTGGGCTGCCAAGCAACCGCTGGAGGAGCCCTGCACTGGCCCTTCCCTTCCCTCGCACAGAGCTCTTCCTGCTGGAGCCCTTGGCAGTGTGCAAGCCACCGGCCCCTAAGCCCTCCCCAAGGACGCCTGGGGCCTAGGTGCAAAGGCAAGGCAGGAGCGGAGCTGAGGCCAGGAGGCGCCAGTGGCGTCTCCCAGCCTCGCGCAGCCTGCTCCTTCCTGGGCAGGAAGCCTAGCAGCGAGGCAAGTCTGGGCAAGGCTCGCCCAGGGCAGAGCAGCCTCGCGCCAGCAACTCTGCCAGAACGGGCCTCTGAGAAAAGCTGGAGCTCTGCCGTCCTGGAGGCGCACTCGTTTCCAGCCAAGTAGGGCTTGAGCCAAACGAGGCTGGGCTGTCTCTTCTTCCCTCGAGGAGGTTCGCCTCCCCGCCAGCTGTTCACTCGGCTTCCAGGTGGGGGCGCTCTGCGCCTCCTGCAGGTCTTGGCTCAGGGGCTGCTTGCCCTGAGCTGGGGCTGTGGGCGGGAGCCCAGGCACGCAGGGGCAGGCCCCAACCAGCTGCACACGTCTCTGCTGGAGAGGAGAGCGCTAGGGAAGCTACGTGTGTGAGGCACCTGCTGGGCGCCCAGGGAGTCAGCCTCCGGGTGTGCGGGGCTGCAGACCCCAGCCAGGGGCCCTGGGAGCCTGGTGCACTCCGTGCGGCGCTGAGTCTGGGCGGCCAAGCAACCGCTGGAGGAGCCCTGCACTAGCCCTTCCCTTCCCTCGCACAGAGCTCTTCCTGCTGGAGCCCTTGGCAGTGTGCAAGCCACCGGCCCCTAAGCCCTCCCCAAGGACGCCTGGGGCCTAGGTGCAAAGGCAAGGAAGGAGAGGAGCTGAGGCCAGGAAGGCGCCAGTGGCGACTCACAGCCTCGGGCAGCCTGCTCCTTCCTGGGCAGGAAGCCTAGCAGCGAGGCAAGTCTGGGCAAGGCTCGCCCAGGGCAGAGCAGCCTCGCGCCAGCAACTCTGCCAGAACGGGCCTCTGAGCAGAGCTGGAGCTCTGCCGTCCTGGAGGCGCACTCGGCTCCAGCCAAGTAGGGCTTGAGCGAAACGAGGCTGGGCTGCCTCTTCTTCCCTCGAGGAGGCTCGCCTCCCCGCCAGCTGTTCACTCGGCTTCCAGGTGGGGGCGCTCTGCGCCTCCTGCAGGTCTTGGCTCAGGGGCTGCTTGTCCTGAGCTGGGGCTGTGGGCGGGAGCCCAGGCATGCAGGGGCAGGCCCCAACCAGCTGCACACGTCTCTGCTGGGGAGGAGAGCGCTAGGGAAGCTACGTGTGTGAGGCAGCTGCTGGGCGCCCAGGGAGTCAGCCTCCGGGTGTGCGGGGCTGCAGACCCCAGCCAGGGGCCCTGGGAGCCTGGTGCACTCCGTGCGGCGCTGAGCCTGGACGGCCAAGCAACCGCTGGAGGAGCCCTGCACTGGCCCTTCCCTTCCCTCGCACAGAGCTCTTCCTGCTGGAGCCCTTGGCAGTGTGCAAGCCACCGACCCCTAAGCCCTCCCCAAGGAAGCCTGGGGCCTAGGTGCAAAGGCATGTCAGGAGCGGAGCTGAGGCCAGGAAGGCGCCAGTGGCATCTCCCAGCCTCACGCAGCCTGCTCCTTTCTGGGCAGGAAGCCTAGCAGCGAGGCAAATCTGGGCAAGGCTCGCCCAGGGCAGAGCAGCCTCGCGCCTGCAACTCTGCCAGATCGGGCCTCTGAGCAGAGCTGGAGCGCTGCCGTCCTGGAGGCGCACTCGGCTCCAGCCAAGTAGGGCTTGAGCCAAACGAGGCTGGGCTGCCTCTTCTTCCCTCGAGGAGGCTCGCCTCCCCGCCAGCTGTTCACTCGGCTTCCAGGTGGGGGCGCTCTGCGCCTCCTGCAGGTCTTGGCTCAGGGGCTGCTTGCTCTGAGCTGGGGCTGTGGGCGGGAGCCCAGGCACGCAGGGGCAGGCCCCAACCAGCTGCACACGTCTCTGCTAGGGAGGAGAGCGCTAGGGAAGCTACGTGTGTGAGGCAGCTGCTGGGCGCCCAGGGAGTCAGCCTCCGGGTGTGCGGGGCTGCAGACCCCAGCCAGGGGCCCTGGGAGCATGGTGCACTCCGTGCGGCGCTGAGCCTGGGCGGCCAAGCAACCGCTGGAGGAGCCCTGCACTGGCCCTTCCCTTCCCTCGCACAGAGCTCTTCCTGCTGGAGCCCTTGGCAGTGTGCAAGCCACCGGCCCCTAAGCCCTCCCCAAGGACGCCTGGGGCCTAGGTGCAAAGGCAAGGCAGGAGCGGAGCTGAGGCCAGGAGGCGCCAGTGGCGTCTCCCAGCCTCGCGCAGCCTGCTCCTTCCTGGGCAGGAAGCCTAGCAGCGAGGCAAGTCTGGGCAAGGCTCGCCCAGGGCAGAGCAGCCTCGCGCCAGCAACTCTGCCAGAACGGGCCTCTGAGAAAAGCTGGAGCTCTGCCGTCCTGGAGGCGCACTCGTTTCCAGCCAAGTAGGGCTTGAGCCAAACGAGGCTGAGCTGTCTCTTCTTCCCTCGAGGAGGTTCGCCTCCCCGCCAGCTGTTCACTCGGCTTCCAGGTGGGGGCGCTCTGCGCCTCCTGCAGGTCTTGGCTCAGGGGCTGCTTGCCCTGAGCTGGGGCTGTGGGCGGGAGCCCAGGCACGCAGGGGCAGGCCCCAACCAGCTGCACACGTCTCTGCTGGAGAGGAGAGCGCTAGGGAAGCTACGTGTGTGAGGCAGCTGCTGGGCGCCCAGGGAGTCAGCCTCCGGGTGTGCGGGGCTGCAGACCCCAGCCAGGGGCCCTGGGAGCCTGGTGCACTCCGTGCGGCGCTGAGTCTGGGCGGCCAAGCAACCGCTGGAGGAGCCCTGCACTAGCCCTTCCCTTCCCTCGCACAGAGCTCTTCCTGCTGGAGCCCTTGGCAGTGTGCAAGCCACCGGCCCCTAAGCCCTCCCCAAGGACGCCTGGGGCCTAGGTGCAAAGGCAAGGCAGTAGCGGAGCTGAGGCCAGGAAGGCGCCAGTGGCGTCTCCCAGCCTCGCGCAACCTCCTCCTTCCTGGGCAGGAAGCCTAGCAGCGAGGCAAGTCTGGGCAAGGCTCGCCCAGGGCAGAGCAGCCTCGCGCCAGCAACTCTGCCAGATCGGGCCTCTGAGCAGAGCTGGAGCTCTGCCGTCCTGGAGGCGCACTCGGCTCCAGCCAAGTAGGGCTTGAGCCAAACGAGGCTGGGCTGCCTCTTCTTCCCTCGAGGAGGCTCGCCTCCCCGCCAGCTGTTCACTCGGCTTCCAGGTGGGGGCGCTCTGCGCCTCCTGCAGGTCTTGGATCAGGGGCTGCTTGCCCTGAGCTGGGGCTGTGGGCGGGAGCCCAGGCACGCAGGGGCAGGCCCCAACCAGCTGCACACGTCTCTGCTGGGGAGGAGAGCGCTAGGGAAGCTACGTGTGTGAGGCAGCTGCTGGGCGCCCAGGGAGTCAGCCTCCGGGTGTGGGGGGCTGCAGACCCCAGCCAGGGGCCCTGGGAGCCTGGTGCACTCCGTGCGGCGCTGAGCCTTGGCGGCAAAGCAACCACTGGAGGAGCCCTGCACTGGCCCTTCCCTTCCCTCGCACAGAGCTCTTCCTGCTGGATCCCTTGGCAGTGTGCAAGCCACCGACCCCTAAGCCCTCCCCAAGGAAGCCTGGGGCCTAGGTGCAAAGGCAAGGCAGGAGCGGAGCTGAGGCCAGGAAGGCGCCAGTGGCATCTCCCAGCCTCACGCAGCCTGCTCCTTTCTGGGCAGGAAGCCTAGCAGCGAGGCAAATCTGGGCAAGGCTCGCCCAGGGCAGAGCAGCCTCGCGCCAGCAACTCTGCCAGAACGGGCCTCTGAGCAGAGCTGGAGCTCTGCCGTCCTGGAGGCGCACTCGGCTCCAGCCAAGTAGGGCTTGAGCCAAACGAGGCTGGGCTGCCTCTTCTTCCCTCGAGGAGGCTCGCCTCTCCGCCAGCTGTTCACTCGGCTTCCAGGTGGGGGCGCTCTGCGCCTCCTGCAGGTCTTGGCTCAGGGGCTGCTTGCCCTGAGCTGGGGCTGTGGGCGGGAGCCCAGGCACGCAGGGGCAGGCCCCAACCAGCTGCACACGTCTCTGCTGGGGAGGAGAGCGCTAGGGAAGCTACGTGTGTGAGGCAGCTGCTGGGCGCCCAGGGAGTCAGCCTCCGGGTGTGCGGGGCTGCAGACCCCAGCCAGGGGCCCTGGGAGCCTGGTGCACTCCGTGCGGCGCTGAGCCTGGGCGGCCAAGCAACCGCTGGAGGAGCCCTGCACTGGCCCTTCCCTTCCCTCGCACAGAGCTCTTCCTGCTGGATCCCTTGGCAGTGTGCAAGCCACCGACCCCTAAGCCCTCCCCAAGGAAGCCTGGGGCCTAGGTGCAAAGGCATGTCAGGAGCGGAGCTGAGGCCAGGAAGGCGCCAGTGGCATCTCCCAGCCTCACGCAGCCTGCTCCTTTCTGGGCAGGAAGCCTAGCAGCGAGGCAAATCTGGGCAAGGCTCGCCCAGGGCAGAGCAGCCTCGCGCCTGCAACTCTGCCAGATCGGGCCTCTGAGCAGAGCTGGAGCACTGCCGTCCTGGAGGCGCACTCGGCTCCAGCCAAGTAGGGCTTGAGCCAAACGAGGCTGGGCTGCCTCTTCTTCCCTCGAGGAGGCTCGCCTCCCCGCCAGCTGTTCACTCGGCTTCCAGGTGGGGGCGCTCTGCGCCTCCTGCAGGTCTTGGCTCAGGGGCTGCTTGCTCTGAGCTGGGGCTGTGGGCGGGAGCCCAGGCACGCAGGGGCAGGCCCCAACCAGCTGCACACGTCTCTGCTAGGGAGGAGAGCGCTAGGGAAGCTACGTGTGTGAGGCAGCTGCTGGGCGCCCAGGGAGTCAGCCTCCGGGTGTGCGGGGCTGCAGACCCCAGCCAGGGGCCCTGGGAGCCTGGTGCACTCCGTGCGGCGCTGAGCCTGGGCGGCCAAGCAACCGCTGGAGGAGCCCTGCACTGGCCCTTCCCTTCCCTCGCACAGAGCTCTTCCTGCTGGAGCCCTTGGCAGTGTGCAAGCCACGGGCCCCTAAGCCCTCCCCAAGGACGCCTGGGGCCTAGGTGCAAAGGCAAGGCAGGAGCGGAGCTGAGGCCAGGAGGCGCCAGTGGCGTCTCCCAGCCTCGCGCAGCCTGCTCCTTCCTGGGCAGGAAGCCTAGCAGCGAGGCAAGTCTGGGCAAGGCTCGCCCAGGGCAGAGCAGCCTCGTGCCAGCAACTCTGCCAGAACGGGCCTCTGAGAAAAGCTGGAGCTCTGCCGTCCTGGAGGCGCACTCGTTTCCAGCCAAGTAGGGCTTGAGCCAAACGAGGCTGGGCTGTCTCTTCTTCCCTCGAGGAGGTTCGCCTCCCCGCCAGCTGTTCACTCGGCTTCCAGGTGGGGGCGCTCTGCGCCTCCTGCAGGTCTTGGCTCAGGGGCTGCTTGCCCTGAGCTGGGGCTGTGGGCGGGAGCCCAGGCACGCAGGGGCAGGCCCCAACCAGCTGCACACGTCTCTGCTGGAGAGGAGAGCGCTAGGGAAGCTACGTGTGTGAGGCAGCTGCTGGGCGCCCAGGGAGTCAGCCTCCGGGTGTGCGGGGCTGCAGACCCCAGCCAGGGGCCCTGGGAGCCTGGTGCACTCCGTGCGGCGCTGAGTCTGGGCGGCCAAGCAACCGCTGGAGGAGCCCTGCACTAGCCCTTCCCTTCCCTCGCACAGAGCTCTTCCTGCTGGAGCCCTTGGCAGTGTGCAAGCCACCGGCCCCTAAGCCCTCCCCAAGGACGCCTGGGGCCTAGGTGCAAAGGCAAGGCAGTAGCGGAGCTGAGGCCAGGAAGGCGCCAGTGGCGTCTCCCAGCCTCGCGCAGCCTCCTCCTTCCTGGGCAGGAAGCCTAGCAGCGAGGCAAGTCTGGGCAAGGCTCGCCCAGGGCAGAGCAGCCTCGCGCCAGCAACTCTGCCAGATCGGGCCTCTGAGCAGAGCTGGAGCTCTGCCGTCCTGGAGGCGCACTCGGCTCCAGCCAAGTAGGGCTTGAGCCAAACGAGGCTGGGCTGCCTCTTCTTCCCTCGAGGAGGCTCGCCTCCCCGCCAGCTGTTCACTCGGCTTCCAGGTGGGGGCGCTCTGCGCCTCCTGCAGGTCTTGGATCAGGGGCTGCTTGCCCTGAGCTGGGGCTGTGGGCGGGAGCCCAGGCACGCAGGGGCAGGCCCCAACCAGCTGCACACGTCTCTGCTGGGGAGGAGAGCGCTAGGGAAGCTACGTGTGTGAGGCAGCTGCTGGGCGCCCAGGGAGTCAGCCTCCGGGTGTGCGGGGCTGCAGACCCCAGCCAGGGGCCCTGGGAGCCTGGTGCACTCCGTGCGGCGCTGAGCCTGGGCGGCAAAGCAACCTCTGGAGGAGCCCTGCACTGGCCCTTCCCTTCCCTCGCACAGAGCTCTTCCTGCTGGAGCCCTTGGCAGTGTGCAAGCCACCGGCCCCTAAGCCCTCCCCAAGGACGCCTGGGGCCTAGGTGCAAAGGCAAGGCAGGAGCGGAGCTGAGGCCAGGAAGGCGCCAGTGGCGTCTCCCAGCCTCGCGCAGCCTTCTCCTTCCTGGGCAGGAAGCCTAGCAGCGAGGCAAGTCTGGGCAAGGCTCGCCCAGGGCAGAGCAGCCTCGCGCCAGCAACTCTGCCAGATCAGGCCTCTGAGCAGAGCTGGAGCTCTGCCGTCCTGGAGGCGCACTCGGCTCCAGCCAAGTAGGGCTTGAGCCAAACGAGGCTGGGCTGCCTCTTCTTCCCTCGAGGAGGCTCGCCTCCCCGCCAGCTGTTCACTCGGCTTCCAGGTGGGGGCGCTCTGTGCCTCCTGCAGGTCTTGGCTCAGGGGCTGCTTGCCCTGAGCTGGGGCTGTGGGCGGGAGCCCAGGCACGCAGGGGCAGGCCCCAACCAGCTGCACACGTCTCTGCTGGGGAGGAGAGCGCTAGGGAAGCTACGTGTGTGAGGCAGCAGCTGGGCGCCCAGGGAGTCAGCCTCCGGGTGTGCGGGGCTGCAGACCCCAGCCAGGGGCCCTGGGAGCCTGGTGCACTCCGTGCGGCGCTGAGCCTGGGCGGCCAAGCAACCGCTGGAGGAACCCTGCACTGGCCCTTCCCTTCCCTCGCACAGAGCTCTTCCTGCTGGAGCCCTTGGCAGTGTGCAAGCCACCGGCCCCTAAGCCCTCCCCAAGGACGCCTGGGGCCTAGGTGCAAAGGCAAGGCAGGAGCGGAGCTGAGGCCAGGAAGGCGCCAGTGGCGTCTCCCAGCCTCGCGCAGCCTGCTCCTTCCTGGGCAGGAAGCCTAGCAGCGAGGCAAGTCTGGGCAAGGCTCGCCCAGGGCAGAGCAGCCTCGCGCCAGCAACTCTGCCAGAACGGGCCTCTGAGCAGAGCTGGAGCTCTGCCGTCCTGGAGGCGCACTCGGATCCAGCCAAGTAGGGCTTGAGCCAAACGAGGCTGGGCTGCCTCTTCTTCCCTCGAGGAGGCTCGCCTCCCCGCCAGCTGTTCACTCGGCTTCCAGGTGGGGGCGCTCTGCGCCTCCTGCAGGTCTTGGCTCAGGGGCTGCTTGCCCTGAGCTGGGGCTGTGGGCGGGAGCCCAGGCACGCAGGGGCAGGCCCCAACCAGCTGCACACGTCTCTGCTGGGGAGGAGAGCGCTAGGGAAGCTACGTGTGTGAGGCAGCTGCTGGGCGCCCAGGGAGTCAGCCTCCGGGTGTGCGGGGCTGCAGCCCCCAGCCAGGGGCCCTGGGAGCCTGGTGCACTCCGTGCGGCGCTGAGCCTGGGCGGCCAAGCAACCGCTGGAGGAGCCCTGCACTGGCCCTTCCCTTCCCTCGCACAGAGCTCTTCCTGCTGGAGCCCTTGGCAGTGTGCAAGCCATCGGCGCCTAAGCCCTCCCCAAGGACGCCTGGGGCCTAGGTGCAAAGGCAAGGCAGGAGAGGAGCTGAGGCCAGGAAGGCGCCAGTGGCGTCTCCCAGCCTCGCGCAGCCTTCTCCTTCCTGGGCAGGAAGCCTAGCAGCGAGGCAAGTCTGGGCAAGGCTCGCCCAGGGCAGAGCAGCCTCGCGCCAGCCACTCTGCCAGATCGGGCCTCTGAGCAGAGCTGGAGCTGTGCCGTCCTGGAGGCGCACTCGGCTCCAGCCAAGTAGGGCTTGAGCCAAACGAGGCTGGGCTGCCTCTTCTTCCCTCGAGGAGGCTCGCCTCCCCGCCAGCTATTCACTCGGCTTCCAGGTGGGGGCGCTCTGCGCCTCCTGCAGGTCTTGGCTCAGGGGCTGCTTGCCCTGAGCTGGGGCTGTGGGCGGGAGGCCAGGCACGCAGGGGCAGGCCCCAACCAGCTGCACACGTCTCTGCTGGGGAGGAGAGCGCTAGGGAAGCTACGTGTGTGAGGCAGCTGCTGGGCGCCCAGGGAGTCAGCCTCCGGGTGTGCGGGGCTGCAGACCCCAGCCAGGGGCCCTGGGAGCCTGGTGCACTCCGTGCGGCGCTGAGCCTGGGCGGCCAAGCAACCGCTGGAGGAGCCCTGCACTGGCCCTTCCCTTCCCTCGCACAGAACTCTTCCTGCTGGAGCTCTTGGCAGTGTGCAAGCCACCGGCCCCTAAGCCCTCCCCAAGGACGCCTGGGGCCTAGGTGCAAAGGCAAGGCAGGAGCGGAGCTGAGGCCAGGAAGGCGCCAGTGGCATCTCCCAGCCTCGCGCAACCTGCTCCTTCCTGGGCAGGAAGCCTAGCAGCGAGGCAAGTCTGGGCAAGGCTCGTCCAGGGCAGAGCAGCCTCGCGCCAGCAACTCTGCCAGAACGGGCCTCTCAGCAGAGCTGGAGCTCTGCCGTCCTGGAGGCGCACTCGGCTCCAGCCAAGTAGGGCTTGAGCCAAACGAGGCTGGGCTGCCTCTTCTTCCCTCGAGGAGGCTCGCCTCCCCGCCAGCTGTTCACTCGGCTTCCAAGTGGGGGCGCTCTGCGCCTCCTGCAGGTCTTGGCTCAGGGGCTGCTTGCCCTGAGCTGGGGCTGTGGGCGGGAGGCCAGGCACGCAGGGGCAGGCCCCAACCAGCTGCACACGTCTCTGCTGGGGAGGAGAGCGCTAGGGAAGCTACGTGTGTGAGGCAGCTGCTGGGCGCCCAGGGAGTCAGCCTCCGGGTGTGCGGGGCTGCAGACCCCAGCCAGGGGCCCTGGGAGCCTGGGGCACTCCGTGCGGCGCTGAGCCTGGGCGGCCAAGCAACCGCTGGAGGAGCCCTGCACTGGCCCTTCCCTTCCCTCGCACAGAGCTCTTCCTGCTGGAGCCCTTGGCAGTGTGCAAGCCACCGGCCCCTAAGCCCTCCCCAAGGAAGCCTGGGGCCTAGGTGCAAAGGCAAGGCAGGAGCGGAGCTGAGGCCAGGAAGGCGCCAGTGGCGTCTCCCAGCCTCGCGCAGCCTGCTCCTTCCTGGGCAGGAAGCCTAGCAGCGAGGCAAGTCTGGGCAAGGCTCGCCCAGGGCAGAGCAGCCTCGCGCCAGCAACTCTGCCAGATCGGGCCTCTGAGCAGAGCTGGAGCTGTGCCGTCCTGGAGGCGCACTCGGCTCCAGCCAAGTAGGGCTTGAGCCAAACGAGGCTGGGCTGCCTCTTCTTCCCTCGAGGAGGCTCGCCTCCCCGCCAGCTGTTCACTCGGCTTCCAGGTGGGGGCGCTCTGCGCCTCCTGCAGGTCTTGGCTCAGGGGCTGCTTGCCCTGAGCTGGGGCTGTGGGCGGGAGCCCAGGCACGCAGGGGCAGGCCCCAACCAGCTGCACACGTCTCTGCTAGGGAGGAGAGCGCTAGGGAAGCTACGTGTGTGAGGCAGCTGCTGGGCGCCCAGGGAGTCAGCCTCCGGGTGTGCGGGGCTGCAGACCCCAGCCAGGGGCCCTGGGAGCCTGGTGCACTCCGTGCGGCGCTGAGCCTGGGCTGCCAAGCAACCGCTGGAGGAGCCCTGCACTGGCCCTTCCCTTCCCTCGCACAGAGCTCTTCCTGCTGGAGCCCTTGGCAGTGTGCAAGCCACCGGCCCCTAAGCCCTCCCCAAGGACGCCTGGGGCCTAGGTGCAAAGGCCAGGCAGGAGCGGAGCTGAGGCCAGGAGGCGCCAGTGGCGTCTCCCAGCCTCGCGCAGCCTGCTCCTTCCTGGGCAGGAAGCCTAGCAGCGAGGCAAGTCTGGGCAAGGCTCGCCCAGGGCAGAGCAGCCTCGCGCCAGCAACTCTGCCAGAACGGGCCTCTGAGAAAAGCTGGAGCTCTGCCGTCCTGGAGGCGCACTCGTTTCCAGCCAAGTAGGGCTTGAGCCAAACGAGGCTGGGCTGTCTCTTCTTCCCTCGAGGAGGTTCGCCTCCCCGCCAGCTGTTCACTCGGCTTCCAGGTGGGGGCGCTCTGCGCCTCCTGCAGGTCTTGGCTCAGGGGCTGCTTGCCCTGAGCTGGGGCTGTGGGCGGGAGCCCAGGCACGCAGGGGCAGGCCCCAACCAGCTGCACACGTCTCTGCTGGAGAGGAGAGCGCTAGGGAAGCTACGTGTGTGAGGCAGCTGCTGGGCGCCCAGGGAGTCAGCCTCCGGGTGTGCGGGGCTGCAGACCCCAGCCAGGGGCCCTGGGAGCCTGGTGCACTCCGTGCGGCGCTGAGTCTGGGCGGCCAAGCAACCGCTGGAGGAGCCCTGCACTAGCCCTTCCCTTCCCTCGCACAGAGCTCTTCCTGCTGGAGCCCTTGGCAGTGTGCAAGCCACCGGCCCCTAAGCCCTCCCCAAGGACGCCTGGGGCCTAGGTGCAAAGGCAAGGCAGGAGCGGAGCTGAGGCCAGGAAGGCGCCAGTGGCGTCTCCCAGCCTCGCGCAGCCTCCTCCTTCCTGGGCAGGAAGCCTAGCAGCGAGGCAAGTCTGGGCAAGGCTCGCCCAGGGCAGAGCAGCCTCGCGCCAGCAACTCTGCCAGATCGGGCCTCTGAGCAGAGCTGGAGCTCTGCCGTCCTGGAGGCGCACTCGGCTCCAGCCAAGTAGGGCTTGAGCCAAACGAGGCTGGGCTGCCTCTTCTTCCCTCGAGGAGGCTCGCCTCCCCGCCAGCTGTTCACTCGGCTTCCAGGTGGGGGCGCTCTGCGCCTCCTGCAGGTCTTGGCTCAGGGGCTGCTTGCCCTGAGCTGGGGCTGTGGGCGGGAGCCCAGGCACGCAGGGGCAGGCCTCAACCAGCTGCACACGTCTCTGCTGGGGAGGAGAGCGCTAGGGAAGCTACGTGTGTGAGGCAGCTGCTGGGCGCCCAGGGAGTCAGCCTCCGGGTGTGCGGGGCTGCAGACCCCAGCCAGGGGCCCTGGGAGCCTGGTGCACTCCGTGCGGCGCTGAGCCTGGGCGGCCAAGCAACCGCTGGAGGAGCCCTGCACTGGCCCTTCCCTTCCCTCGCACAGAGCTCTTCCTGCTGGAGCCCTTGGCAGTGTGCAAGCCACCGGCCCCTAAGCCCTCCCCAAGGACGCCTGGGGCCTAGGTGCAAAGGCAAGGCAGGACCGGAGCTGAGGCCAGGAAGGCGCCAGTGGCGTCTCCCAGCCTCGTGCAGCCTTCTCCTTCCTGGGCAGGAAGCCTAGCAGCGAGGCAAGTCTGGGCAAGGCTCGCCCAGGGCAGAGCAGCCTCGCGCCAGCAACTCTGCCAGATCAGGCCTCTGAGCAGAGCTGGAGCTCTGCCGTCCTGGAGGCGCACTCGGCTCCAGCCAAGTAGGGCTTGAGCCAAACGAGGCTGGGCTGCCTCTTCTTCCCTCGAGGAGGCTCGCCTCCCCGCCAGCTGTTCACTCGGCTTCCAGGTGGGGGCGCTCTGTGCCTCCTGCAGGTCTTGGCTCAGGGGCTGCTTGCCCTGAGCTGGGGCTGTGGGCGGGAGCCCAGGCACGCAGGGGCAGGCCCCAACCAGCTGCACACGTCTCTGCTGGGGAGGAGAGCGCTAGGGAAGCTACGTGTGTGAGGCAGCAGCTGGGCGCCCAGGGAGTCAGCCTCCGGGTGTGCGGGGCTGCAGACCCCAGCCAGGGGCCCTGGGAGCCTGGTGCACTCCGTGCGGCGCTGAGCCTGGGCGGCCAAGCAACCGCTGGAGGAACCCTGCACTGGCCCTTCCCTTCCCTCGCACAGAGCTCTTCCTGCTGGAGCCCTTGGCAGTGTGCAAGCCACCGGCCCCTAAGCCCTCCCCAAGGACGCCTGGGGCCTAGGTGCAAAGGCAAGGCAGGAGCGGAGCTGAGGCCAGGAAGGCGCCAGTGGCGTCTCCCAGCCTCGCGCAGCCTGCTCCTTCCTGGGCAGGAAGCCTAGCAGCGAGGCAAGTCTGGGCAAGGCTCGCCCAGGGCAGAGCAGCCTCGCGCCAGCAACTCTGCCAGAACGGGCCTCTGAGCAGAGCTGGAGCTCTGCCGTCCTGGAGGCGCACTCGGATCCAGCCAAGTAGGGCTTGAGCCAAACGAGGCTGGGCTGCCTCTTCTTCCCTCGAGGAGGCTCGCCTCCCCGCCAGGTGTTCACTCGGCTTCCAGGTGGGGGCGCTCTGCGCCTCCTGCAGGTCTTGGCTCAGGGGCTGCTTGCCCTGAGCTGGGGCTGTGGGCGGGAGCCCAGGCACGCAGGGGCAGGCCCCAACCAGCTGCACACGTCTCTGCTGGGGAGGCGAGCGCTAGGGAAGCTACGTGTGTGAGGCAGCTGCTGGGCGCCCAGGGAGTCAGCCTCCGGGTGTGCGGGGCTGCAGACCCCAGCCAGGGGCCCTGGGAGCCTGGTGCACTCCGTGCGGCGCTGAGCCTGGGCGGCCAAGCAACCGCTGGAGGAGCCCTGCACTGGCCCTTCCCTTCCCTCGCACAGAGCTCTTCCTGCTGGAGCCCTTGGCAGTGTGCAAGCCACCGGCCCCTAAGCCCTCCCCAAGGATGCCTGGGGCCTAGGTGCAAAGGCAAGGCAGGAGCGGAGCTGAGGCCAGGAAGGCGCCAGTGGCGTCTCCCAGCCTCGCGCAGCCTGCTCCTTCCTGGGCAGGAAGCCTAGCAGCGAGGCAAGTCTGGGCAAGGCTCGCCCAGGGCAGAGAAGCCTCGCGCCAGCAACTCTGCCAGAACGGGCCTCTGAGCAGAGCTGGAGCTCTGCCGTCCTGGAGGCGCACTCGGCTCCAGCCAAGTAGGGCTTGAGCCAAACGAGGCTGGGCTGCCTCTTCTTCCCTCGAGGAGGCTCGCCTCCCCGCCAGCTGTTCACTCGGCTTCCAGGTGGGGGCGCTCTGCGCCTCCTGCAGGTCTTGGCTCAGGGGCTGCTTGCCCTGAGCTGGGGCTGTGGGCGGGAGCCCAGGCACGCAGGGGCAGGCCCCAACCAGCTGCACACGTCTCTGCTGGGGAGGAGAGCGCTAGGGAAGCTACGTGTGTGAGGCAGCAGCTGGGCGCCCAGGGAGTCAGCCTCCGGGTGTGTGGGGCTGCAGACCCCAGCCAGGGGCCCTGGGAGCCTGGTGCACTCCGTGCGGCGCTGAGCCTGGGCGGCCAAGCAACCGCTGGAGGAGCCCTGCACTGGCCCTTCCCTTCCCTCGCACAGAGCTCTTCCTGCTGGAGCCCTTGGCAGTGTGCAAGCCATCGGCGCCTAAGCCCTCCCCAAGGACGCCTGGGGCCTAGGTGCAAAGGCAAGGCAGGAGAGGAGCTGAGGCCAGGAAGGCGCCAGTGGCGTCTCCCAGCCTCGCGCAGCCTTCTCCTTCCTGGGCAGGAAGCCTAGCAGCGAGGCAAGTCTGGGCAAGGCTCGCCCAGGGCAGAGCAGCCTCGCGCCAGCCACTCTGCCAGATCGGGCCTCTGAGCAGAGCTGGAGCTGTGCCGTCCTGGAGGCGCACTCGGCTCCAGCCAAGTAGGGCTTGAGCCAAACGAGGCTGGGCTGCCTCTTCTTCCCTCGAGGAGGCTCGCCTCCCCGCCAGCTATTCACTCGGCTTCCAGGTGGGGGCGCTCTGCGCCTCCTGCAGGTCTTGGCTCAGGGGCTGCTTGCCCTGAGCTGGGGCTGTGGGCGGGAGGCCAGGCACGCAGGGGCAGGCCCCAACCAGCTGCACACGTCTCTGCTGGGGAGGAGAGCGCTAGGGAAGCTACGTGTGTGAGGCAGCTGCTGGGCGCCCAGGGAGTCAGCCTCCGGGTGTGCGGGGCTGCAGACCCCAGCCAGGGGCCCTGGGAGCCTGGTGCACTCCGTGCGGCGCTGAGCCTGGGCGGCCAAGCAACCGCTGGAGGAGCCCTGCACTGGCCCTTCCCTTCCCTCGCACAGAACTCTTCCTGCTGGAGCTCTTGGCAGTGTGCAAGCCACCGGCCCCTAAGCCCTCCCCAAGGACGCCTGGGGCCTAGGTGCAAAGGCAAGGCAGGAGCGGAGCTGAGGCCAGGAAGGCGCCAGTGGCATCTCCCAGCCTCGCGCAACCTGCTCCTTCCTGGGCAGGAAGCCTAGCAGCGAGGCAAGTCTGGGCAAGGCTCGTCCAGGGCAGAGCAGCCTCGCGCCAGCAACTCTGCCAGAACGGGCCTCTCAGCAGAGCTGGAGCTCTGCCGTCCTGGAGGCGCACTCGGCTCCAGCCAAGTAGGGCTTGAGCCAAACGAGGCTGGGCTGCCTCTTCTTCCCTCGAGGAGGCTCGCCTCCCCGCCAGCTGTTCACTCGGCTTCCAAGTGGGGGCGCTCTGCGCCTCCTGCAGGTCTTGGCTCAGGGGCTGCTTGCCCTGAGCTGGGGCTGTGGGCGGGAGGCCAGGCACGCAGGGGCAGGCCCCAACCAGCTGCACACGTCTCTGCTGGGGAGGAGAGCGCTAGGGAAGCTACGTGTGTGAGGCAGCTGCTGGGCGCCCAGGGAGTCAGCCTCCGGGTGTGCGGGGCTGCAGACCCCAGCCAGGGGCCCTGGGAGCCTGGGGCACTCCGTGCGGCGCTGAGCCTGGGCGGCCAAGCAACCGCTGGAGGAGCCCTGCACTGGCCCTTCCCTTCCCTCGCACAGAGCTCTTCCTGCTGGAGCCCTTGGCAGTGTGCAAGCCACCGGCCCCTAAGCCCTCCCCAAGGAAGCCTGGGGCCTAGGTGCAAAGGCAAGGCAGGAGCGGAGCTGAGGCCAGGAAGGCGCCAGTGGCGTCTCCCAGCCTCGCGCAGCCTGCTCCTTCCTGGGCAGGAAGCCTAGCAGCGAGGCAAGTCTGGGCAAGGCTCGCCCAGGGCAGAGCAGCCTCGCGCCAGCAACTCTGCCAGATCGGGCCTCTGAGCAGAGCTGGAGCTGTGCCGTCCTGGAGGCGCACTCGGCTCCAGCCAAGTAGGGCTTGAGCCAAACGAGGCTGGGCTGCCTCTTCTTCCCTCGAGGAGGCTCGCCTCCCCGCCAGCTGTTCACTCGGCTTCCAGGTGGGGGCGCTCTGCGCCTCCTGCAGGTCTTGGCTCAGGGGCTGCTTGCCCTGAGCTGGGGCTGTGGGCGGGAGCCCAGGCACGCAGGGGCAGGCCCCAACCAGCTGCACACGTCTCTGCTAGGGAGGAGAGCGCTAGGGAAGCTACGTGTGTGAGGCAGCTGCTGGGCGCCCAGGGAGTCAGCCTCCGGGTGTGCGGGGCTGCAGACCCCAGCCAGGGGCCCTGGGAGCCTGGTGCACTCCGTGCGGCGCTGAGCCTGGGCTGCCAAGCAACCGCTGGAGGAGCCCTGCACTGGCCCTTCCCTTCCCTCGCACAGAGCTCTTCCTGCTGGAGCCCTTGGCAGTGTGCAAGCCACCGGCCCCTAAGCCCTCCCCAAGGACGCCTGGGGCCTAGGTGCAAAGGCCAGGCAGGAGCGGAGCTGAGGCCAGGAGGCGCCAGTGGCGTCTCCCAGCCTCGCGCAGCCTGCTCCTTCCTGGGCAGGAAGCCTAGCAGCGAGGCAAGTCTGGGCAAGGCTCGCCCAGGGCAGAGCAGCCTCGCGCCAGCAACTCTGCCAGAACGGGCCTCTGAGAAAAGCTGGAGCTCTGCCGTCCTGGAGGCGCACTCGTTTCCAGCCAAGTAGGGCTTGAGCCAAACGAGGCTGGGCTGTCTCTTCTTCCCTCGAGGAGGTTCGCCTCCCCGCCAGCTGTTCACTCGGCTTCCAGGTGGGGGCGCTCTGCGCCTCCTGCAGGTCTTGGCTCAGGGGCTGCTTGCCCTGAGCTGGGGCTGTGGGCGGGAGCCCAGGCACGCAGGGGCAGGCCCCAACCAGCTGCACACGTCTCTGCTGGAGAGGAGAGCGCTAGGGAAGCTACGTGTGTGAGGCAGCTGCTGGGCGCCCAGGGAGTCAGCCTCCGGGTGTGCGGGGCTGCAGACCCCAGCCAGGGGCCCTGGGAGCCTGGTGCACTCCGTGCGGCGCTGAGTCTGGGCGGCCAAGCAACCGCTGGAGGAGCCCTGCACTAGCCCTTCCCTTCCCTCGCACAGAGCTCTTCCTGCTGGAGCCCTTGGCAGTGTGCAAGCCACCGGCCCCTAAGCCCTCCCCAAGGACGCCTGGGGCCTAGGTGCAAAGGCAAGGCAGGAGCGGAGCTGAGGCCAGGAAGGCGCCAGTGGCGTCTCCCAGCCTCGCGCAGCCTCCTCCTTCCTGGGCAGGAAGCCTAGCAGCGAGGCAAGTCTGGGCAAGGCTCGCCCAGGGCAGAGCAGCCTCGCGCCAGCAACTCTGCCAGATCGGGCCTCTGAGCAGAGCTGGAGCTCTGCCGTCCTGGAAGCGCACTCGGCTCCAGCCAAGTAGGGCTTGAGCCAAACGAGGCTGGGCTGCCTCTTCTTCCCTCGAGGAGGCTCGCCTCCCCGCCAGCTGTTCACTCGGCTTCCAGGTGGGGGCGCTCTGCGCCTCCTGCAGGTCTTGGCTCAGGGGCTGCTTGCCCTGAGCTGGGGCTGTGGGCGGGAGCCCAGGCACGCAGGGGCAGGCCTCAACCAGCTGCACACGTCTCTGCTGGGGAGGAGAGCGCTAGGGAAGCTACGTGTGTGAGGCAGCTGCTGGGCGCCCAGGGAGTCAGCCTCCGGGTGTGCGGGGCTGCAGACCCCAGCCAGGGGCCCTGGGAGCCTGGTGCACTCCGTGCGGCGCTGAGCCTGGGCGGCCAAGCAACCGCTGGAGGAGCCCTGCACTGGCCCTTCCCTTCCCTCGCACAGAGCTCTTCCTGCTGGAGCCCTTGGCAGTGTGCAAGCCACCGGCCCCTAAGCCCTCCCCAAGGACGCCTGGGGCCTAGGTGCAAAGGCAAGGCAGGACCGGAGCTGAGGCCAGGAAGGCGCCAGTGGCGTCTCCCAGCCTCGCGCAGCCTTCTCCTTCCTGGGCAGGAAGCCTAGCAGCGAGGCAAGTCTGGGCAAGGCTCGCCCAGGGCAGAGCAGCCTCGCGCCAGCAACTCTGCCAGATCAGGCCTCTGAGCAGAGCTGGAGCTCTGCCGTCCTGGAGGCGCACTCGGCTCCAGCCAAGTAGGGCTTGAGCCAAACGAGGCTGGGCTGCCTCTTCTTCCCTCGAGGAGGCTCGCCTCCCCGCCAGCTGTTCACTCGGCTTCCAGGTGGGGGCGCTCTGTGCCTCCTGCAGGTCTTGGCTCAGGGGCTGCTTGCCCTGAGCTGGGGCTGTGGGCGGGAGCCCAGGCACGCAGGGGCAGGCCCCAACCAGCTGCACACGTCTCTGCTGGGGAGGAGAGCGCTAGGGAAGCTACGTGTGTGAGGCAGCAGCTGGGCGCCCAGGGAGTCAGCCTCCGGGTGTGCGGGGCTGCAGACCCCAGCCAGGGGCCCTGGGAGCCTGGTACACTCCGTGCGGCGCTGAGCCTGGGCGGCCAAGCAACCGCTGGAGGAACCCTGCACTGGCCCTTCCCTTCCCTCGCACAGAGCTCTTCCTGCTGGAGCCCTTGGCAGTGTGCAAGCCACCGGCCCCTAAGCCCTCCCCAAGGACGCCTGGGGCCTAGGTGCAAAGGCAAGGCAGGAGCGGAGCTGAGGCCAGGAAGGCGCCAGTGGCGTCTCCCAGCCTCGCGCAGCCTGCTCCTTCCTGGGCAGGAAGCCTAGCAGCGAGGCAAGTCTGGGCAAGGCTCGCCCAGGGCAGAGCAGCCTCGCGCCAGCAACTCTGCCAGAACGGGCCTCTGAGCAGAGCTGGAGCTCTGCCGTCCTGGAGGCGCACTCGGATCCAGCCAAGTAGGGCTTGAGCCAAACGAGGCTGGGCTGCCTCTTCTTCCCTCGAGGAGGCTCGCCTCCCCGCCAGGTGTTCACTCGGCTTCCAGGTGGGGGCGCTCTGCGCCTCCTGCAGGTCTTGGCTCAGGGGCTGCTTGCCCTGAGCTGGGGCTGTGGGCGGGAGCCCAGGCACGCAGGGGCAGGCCCCAACCAGCTGCACACGTCTCTGCTGGGGAGGCGAGCGCTAGGGAAGCTACGTGTGTGAGGCAGCTGCTGGGCGCCCAGGGAGTCAGCCTCCGGGTGTGCGGGGCTGCAGACCCCAGCCAGGGGCCCTGGGAGCCTGGTGCACTCCGTGCGGCGCTGAGCCTGGGCGGCCAAGCAACCGCTGGAGGAGCCCTGCACTGGCCCTTCCCTTCCCTCGCACAGAGCTCTTCCTGCTGGAGCCCTTGGCAGTGTGCAAGCCACCGGCCCCTAAGCCCTCCCCAAGGACGCCTGGGGCCTAGGTGCAAAGGCAAGGCAGGAGCGGAGCTGAGGCCAGGAAGGCGCCAGTGGCGTCTCCCAGCCTCGCGCAGCCTGCTCCTTCCTGGGCAGGAAGCCTAGCAGCGAGGCAAGTCTGGGCAAGGCTCGCCCAGGGCAGAGCAGCCTCGCGCCAGCAACTCTGCCAGATCGGGCCTCTGAGCAGAGCTGGAGCTCTGCCGTCCTGGAGGCGCACTCGGCTCCAGCCAAGTAGGGCTTGAGCCAAACGAGGCTGGGCTGCCTCTTCTTCCCTCGAGGAGGCTCGCCTCCCCGCCAGCTGTTCACTCGGCTTCCAGGTGGGGGCGCTCTGCGCCTCCTGCAGGTCTTGGCTCAGGGGCTGCTTGCCCTGAGCTGGGGCTGTGGGCGGGAGCCCAGGCACGCAGGGGCAGGCCCCAACCAGCTGCACACGTCTCTGCTGGGGAGGAGAGCGCTAGGGAAGCTACGTGTGTGAGGCAGCAGCTGGGCGCCCAGGGAGTCAGCCTCCGGGTGTGTGGGGCTGCAGACCCCAGCCAGGGGCCCTGGGAGCCTGGTGCACTCCGTGCGGCGCTGAGCCTGGGCGGCCAAGCAACCGCTGGAGGAGCCCTGCACTGGCCCTTCCCTTCCCTCGCACAGAGCTCTTCCTGCTGGAGCCCTTGGCAGTGTGCAAGCCATCGGCGCCTAAGCCCTCCCCAAGGACGCCTGGGGCCTAGGTGCAAAGGCAAGTCAGGAGAGGAGCTGAGGCCAGGAAGGCGCCAGTGGCGTCTCCCAGCCTCGCGCAGCCTTCTCCTTCCTGGGCAGGAAGCCTAGCAGCGAGGCAAGTCTGGGCAAGGCTCGCCCAGGGCAGAGCAGCCTCGCGCCAGCCACTCTTCCAGATCGGGCCTCTGAGCAGAGCTGGAGCTGTGCCGTCCTGGAGGCGCACTCGGCTCCAGCCAAGTAGGGCTTGAGCCAAACGAGGCTGGGCTGCCTCTTCTTCCCTCGAGGAGGCTCGCCTCCCCGCCAGCTATTCACTCGGCTTCCAGGTGGGGGCGCTCTGCGCCTCCTGCAGGTCTTGGCTCAGGGGCTGCTTGCCCTGAGCTGGGGCTGTGGGCGGGAGGCCAGGCACGCAGGGGCAGGCCCCAACCAGCTGCACACGTCTCTGCTGGGGAGGAGAGCGCTAGGGAAGCTACGTGTGTGAGGCAGCTGCTGGGCGCCCAGGGAGTCAGCCTCCGGGTGTGCGGGGCTGCAGACCCCAGCCAGGGGCCCTGGGAGCCTGGTGCACTCCGTGCGGCGCTGAGCCTGGGCGGCCAAGCAACCGCTGGAGGAGCCCTGCACTGGCCCTTCCCTTCCCTCGCACAGAACTCTTCCTGCTGGAGCTCTTGGCAGTGTGCAAGCCACCGGCCCCTAAGCCCTCCCCAAGGACGCCTGGGGCCTAGGTGCAAAGGCAAGGCAGGAGCGGAGCTGAGGCCAGGAAGGCGCCAGTGGCATCTCCCAGCCTCGCGCAACCTGCTCCTTCCTGGGCAGGAAGCCTAGCAGCGAGGCAAGTCTGGGCAAGGCTCGTCCAGGGCAGAGCAGCCTCGCGCCAGCAACTCTGCCAGAACGGGCCTCTCAGCAGAGCTGGAGCTCTGCCGTCCTGGAGGCGCACTCGGCTCCAGCCAAGTAGGGCTTGAGCCAAACGAGGCTGGGCTGCCTCTTCTTCCCTCGAGGAGGCTCGCCTCCCCGCCAGCTGTTCACTCGGCTTCCAAGTGGGGGCGCTCTGCGCCTCCTGCAGGTCTTGGCTCAGGGGCTGCTTGCCCTGAGCTGGGGCTGTGGGCGGGAGCCCAGGCACGCAGGGGCAGGCCCCAACCAGCTGCACACGTCTCTGCTGGGGAGGAGAGCGCTAGGGAAGCTACGTGTGTGAGGCAGCTGCTGGGCGCCCAGGGAGTCAGCCTCCGGGTGTGCGGGGCTGCAGACCCCAGCCAGGGGCCCTGGGAGCCTGGGGCACTCCGTGCGGCGCTGAGCCTGGGCGGCCAAGCAACCGCTGGAGGAGCCCTGCACTGGCCCTTCCCTTCCCTCGCACAGAGCTCTTCCTGCTGGAGCCCTTGGCAGTGTGCAAGCCACCGGCCCCTAAGCCCTCCCCAAGGAAGCCAGGGGCCTAGGTGCAAAGGCAAGGCAGGAGCGGAGCTGAGGCCAGGAAGGCGCCAGTGGCGTCTCCCAGCCTCGCGCAGCCTGCTCCTTCCTGGGCAGGAAGCCTAGCAGCGAGGCAAGTCTGGGCAAGGCTCGCCCAGGGCAGAGCAGCCTCGCGACAGCAACTCTGCCAGATCGGGCCTCTGAGCAGAGCTGGACCTGTGCCGTCCTGGAGGCGCACTCGGCTCCAGCCAAGTAGGGCTTGAGCCAAACGAGGCTGGGCTGCCTCTTCTTCCCTCGAGGAGGCTCGCCTCCCCGCCAGCTGTTCACTCGGCTTCCAGGTGGGGGCGC
Source organism: Ovis canadensis (assembly GCF_042477335.2). Lineage (NCBI taxonomy): Eukaryota > Metazoa > Chordata > Mammalia > Artiodactyla > Bovidae > Ovis > Ovis canadensis. Next base: position 187,837 of record NC_091262.1, on the reverse strand, counting down.
TCTGCGCCTCCTGCAGGTCTTGGCTCAGGGGCTGCTTGCCCTGAGCTGGGGCTGTGGGCGGGAGCCCAGGCACGCAGGGGCAGGCCCCAACCAGCTGCACACGTCTCTGCTAGGGAGGAGAGCGCTAGGGAAGCTACGTGTGTGAGGCAGCTGCTGGGCGCCCAGGGAGTCAGCCTCCGGGTGTGCGGGGCTGCAGACCCCAGCCAGGGGCCCTGGGAGCCTGGTGCACTCCGTGCGGCGCTGAGCCTGGGCTGCCAAGCAACCGCTGGAGGAGCCCTGCACTGGCCCTTCCCTTCCCTCGCACAGAGCTCTTCCTGCTGGAGCCCTTGGCAGTGTGCAAGCCACCGGCCCCTAAGCCCTCCCCAAGGACGCCTGGGGCCTAGGTGCAAAGGCAAGGCAGGAGCGGAGCTGAGGCCAGGAGGCGCCAGTGGCGTCTCCCAGCCTCGCGCAGCCTGCTCCTTCCTGGGCAGGAAGCCTAGCAGCGAGGCAAGTCTGGGCAAGGCTCGCCCAGGGCAGAGCAGCCTCGCGCCAGCAACTCTGCCAGAACGGGCCTCTGAGAAAAGCTGGAGCTCTGCCGTCCTGGAGGCGCACTCGTTTCCAGCCAAGTAGGGCTTGAGCCAAACGAGGCTGGGCTGTCTCTTCTTCCCTCGAGGAGGTTCGCCTCCCCGCCAGCTGTTCACTCGGCTTCCAGGTGGGGGCGCTCTGCGCCTCCTGCAGGTCTTGGCTCAGGGGCTGCTTGCCCTGAGCTGGGGCTGTGGGCGGGAGCCCAGGCACGCAGGGGCAGGCCCCAACCAGCTGCACACGTCTCTGCTGGAGAGGAGAGCGCTAGGGAAGCTACGTGTGTGAGGCACCTGCTGGGCGCCCAGGGAGTCAGCCTCCGGGTGTGCGGGGCTGCAGACCCCAGCCAGGGGCCCTGGGAGCCTGGTGCACTCCGTGCGGCGCTGAGTCTGGGCGGCCAAGCAACCGCTGGAGGAGCCCTGCACTAGCCCTTCCCTTCCCTCGCACAGAGCTCTTCTTGCTGGAGCCCTTGGCAGTGTCCAAGCTACCGGCCCCTAAGCCCTCCCCAAGGACGCCTGGGGCCTAGGTGCAAAGGCAAGGCAGGAGAGGAGCTGAGGCCAGGAAGGCGGCAGTGGCGTCTCCCAGCCTCACGCAGCCTGCTCCTTCCTGAGCAGGAAGCCTAGCAGCGAGGCAAGTCTGGGCAAGGCTCGCCCAGGGCAGAGCAGCCTCGCGCCAGCAACTCTGCCAGATCGGGCCTCTGAGCAGAGCTGGAGCTCTGCCGTCCTGGAGGCGCACTCGGCTCCAGCCAAGTAGGGCTTGAGCCAAACGAGGCTGGGCTGCCTCTTCTTCCCTCGAGGAGGCTCGCCTTCCCGCCAGCTGTTCACTCGGCTTCCAGGTGGGGGAGCTCTGCGCCTCCTGCAGGTCTTAGCTCAGGGGCTGCTTGCCCTGAGCTGGGGCTGTGGGCGGGACCCCAGGCACGCAGGGGCAGGCCCCAACCAGCTGCACACGTCTGTGCTGGGGAGGAGAGCGCTAGGGAAGCTACGTGTGTGAGGCAGCTGCTGGGCGCCCAGGGAGTCAGCCTCCGGGTGTGCGGGGCTGCAGACCCCAGCCAGGGGCCCTGGAAGCCTGGTGCACTCCGTGCGGCGCTGAGCCTGGGCGGCCAAGCAACCGCTGGAGGTGCCCTGCACTGGCCCTTCCCTTCCCTCGCACAGAGCTCTTCCTGCTGGAGCCCTTGGCAGTGTGCAAGCCACCGGCCCCTTAGCCCTCCCCAAGGACGCCTGGCTCCTAGGTGCAAAGGCAAGGCAGGAGTGGAGCTGAGGCCAGGAAGGCGCCAGTGGCGTCTCCCAGCCTCGCGCAGCCTGCTCCTTCCTGGGCAGGAAGCCTAGCAGCGAGGCAAGTCTGGGCAAGGCTCGCCCAGGGCAGAGCAGCCTCGCGCCAGCAACTCTGCCAGACCGGGCCTCTCAGCAGAGCTGGAGCTCTGCCGTCCTGGAGGTGCACTCGGCTCCAGCCAAGTAGGGCTTGAGCCAAACGAGGCTGGGCTGCCTCTTCTTCCCTCGAGGAGGCTCGCCTCCCCGCCAGTTGTTCACTCGGCTTCCAGGTGGGGGCGCTCTGCGCCTCCTGCAGGTCTTGGCTCAGGGGCTGCTTGCCCTGAGCTGGGGCTGTGGGCGGGAGCCCAGGCACGCAGGGGCAGGCCCCAACCAGCTGCACACGTCTCTGCTGGGGAGGAGAGCGCTAGGGAAGCTACGTGTGTGAGGCAGCTGCTGGGCGCCCAGGGAGTCAGCCTCCGGCTGTGCGCGGCTGCAGACCCCAGCCAGGGGCCCTGGGAGCCTGGTGCACTCCGTGCGGCGCTGAGCCTGGGCGGCCAAGCAACCGCTGGAGGAGCCCTGCACTGGCCCTTCCCTTCCCTCGCACAGAGCTCTTCCTGCTGGAGCCCTTGGCAGTGTGCAAGCCACCGGCCCCTAAGCCCTCCCCAAGGACGCCTGGGGCCTAGGTGCAAAGGCAAGGCAGGAGCGGAGCTGAGGCCAGGAAGGCGCCAGTGGCGTCTCCCAGCCTCGCGCAGCCTGCTCCTTCCTGGGCAGGAAGCCTAGCAGCGAGGCAAGTCTGGGCAAGGCTCGCCCAGGGCAGAGCAGCCTCGCGCCAGCAACTCTGCCAGAACGGGCCTCTCAGCAGAGCTGGAGCTCTGCCGTCCTGGAGGCGCACTCGGCTCCAGCCAAGTAGGGCTTGAGCCAAACGAGGCTGGGCTGCCTCTTCTTCCCTCGAGGAGGTTCGCCTCCCCGCCAGCTGTTCACTCGGCTTCCAGGTGGGGGCGCTCTGCGCCTCCTGCAGGTCTTGGCTCAGGGGCTGCTTGCCCTGAGCTGGGGCTGTGGGCGGGAGCCCAGGCACGCAGGGGCAGGCCCCAACCAGCTGCACACGTCTCTGCTAGGGAGGAGAGCGCTAGGGAAGCTACGTGTGTGAGGCAGCTGCTGGGCGCCCAGGGAGTCAGCTTCCGGGTGTGCGGGGCTGCAGACCCCAGCCAGGGGCCCTGGGACCCTGGTGCACTCCGTGCGGCGCTGAGCCTGGGCGGCCAAGCAACCGCTGGAGGAGCCCTGCACTGGCCCTTCCCTTCCCTCGCACAGAGCTCTTCCTGCTGGAGCCCTTGGCAGTGTGCAAGCCACCGGCCCCTAAGCCCTCCCCAAGGACGCCTGGGGCCTAGGTGCAAAGGCAAGGCAGGAGCGGAGCTGAGGCCAGGAAGGCGCCAGTGGCGTCTCCCAGCCTCGCGCAGCCTGCTCCTTCCTGGGCAGGAAGCCTAGCAGCGAGGCAAGTCTGGGCAAGGCTCGCCCAGGGCAGAGAAGCCTCGCGCCAGCAACTCTGCCAGAACGGGCCTCTGAGCAGAGCTGGAGCTCTGCCGTCCTGGAGGCGCACTCGGCTCCAGCCAAGTAGGGCTTGAGCCAAACGAGGCTGGGCTGCCTCTTCTTCCCTCGAGGAGGCTCGCCTCCCCGACAGCTGTTCACTCGGCTTCCAGGTGGGGGCGCTCTGCGCCTCCTGCAGGTCTTGGCTCAGGGGCTGCTTGCCCTGAGCTGGGGCTGTGGGCGGGAGCCCAGGCACGCAGGGGCAGGCCCCAACCAGCTGCACACGTCTCTGCTGGGGAGGAGAGCGCTAGGGAAGCTACGTGTGTGAGGCAGCTGCTGGGCGCCCAGGGAGTCAGCCTCCGGGTGTGCGGGGCTGCAGACCCCAGCCAGGGGCCCTGGGAGCCTGGTGCACTCCGTGCGGCGCTGAGCCTGGGCGGCCAAGCAACCGCTGGAGGAGCCCTGCACTGGCCCTTCCCTTCCCTCGCACAGAGCTCTTCCTGCTGGAGCCCTTGGCAGTGTGCAAGCCATCGGCGCCTAAGCCCTCCCCAAGGACGCCTGGGGCCTAGGTGCAAAGGCAAGGCAGGAGAGGAGCTGAGGCCAGGAAGGCGCCAGTGGCATCTCCCAGCCTCGCGCAACCTGCTCCTTCCTGGGCAGGAAGCCTAGCAGCGAGGCAAGTCTGGGCAAGGCTCGCCCAGGGCAGAGCAGCCTCGCGCCAGCCACTCTGCCAGATCGGGCCTCTGAGCAGAGCTGGAGCTGTGCCGTCCTGGAGGCGCACTCGGCTCCAGCCAAGTAGGGCTTGAGCCAAACGAGGCTGGGCTGCCTCTTCTTCCCTCGAGGAGGCTCGCCTTCCCGCCAGCTATTCACTCGGCTTCCAGGTGGGGGCGCTCTGCGCCTCCTGCAGGTCTTGGCTCAGGGGCTGCTTTCCCTGAGCTGGGGCTGTGGGCGGGAGGCCAGGCACGCAGGGGCAGGCCCCAACCAGCTGCACACGTCTCTGCTGGGGAGGAGAGCGCTAGGGAAGCTACGTGTGTGAGGCAGCTGCTGGGCGCCCAGGGAGTCAGCCTCCGGGTGTGCGGGGCTGCAGCCCCCAGCCAGGGGCCCTGGGAGCCTGGTGCACTCCGTGCGGCGCTGAGCCTGGGCGGCCAAGCAACCGCTGGAGGAGCCCTGCACTGGCCCTTCCCTTCCCTCGCACAGAGCTCTTCCTGCTGGAGCCCTTGGCAGTGTGCAAGCCACCGGCCCCTAAGCCCTCCCCAAGGACGCCTGGGGCCTAGGTGCAAAGGCAAGGCAGGAGCGGAGCTGAGGCCAGGAAGGCGCCAGTGGCATCTCCCAGCCTCGCGCAGCCTGCTCCTTCCTGGGCAGGAAGCCTAGCAGCGAGGCAAGTCTGGGCAAGGCTCGCCCAGGGCAGAGCAGCCTCGCGCCAGCAACTCTGCCAGAACGGGCCTCTCAGCAGAGCTGGAGCTCTGCCGTCCTGGAGGCGCACTCGGCTCCAGCCAAGTAGGGCTTGAGCCAAACGAGGCTGGGCTGCCTCTTCTTCCCTCGAGGAGGCTCGCCTCCCCGCCAGCTGTTCACTCGGCTTCCAAGTGGGGGCGCTCTGCGCCTCCTGCAGGTCTTGGCTCAGGGGCTGCTTGCCCTGAGCTGGGGCTGTGGGCGGGAGCCCAGGCACGCAGGGGCAGGCCCCAACCAGCTGCACACGTTTCTGCTGGGGAGGAGAGCGCTAGGGAAGCTACGTGTGTGAGGCAGCTGCTGGGCGCCCAGGGAGTCAGCCTCCGGGTGTGCGGGGCTGCAGACCCCAGCCAGGGCCCTGGGAGCCTGGTGCACTCCGTGCGGCGCTGAGCCTGGGCGGCCAAGCAACCGCTGGAGGAGCCCTGCACTGGCCCTTCCCTTCCCTCGCACAGAGCTCTTCCTGCTGGAGCCCTTGGCAGTGTGCAAGCCACCGGCCCCTAAGCCCTCCCCAAGGACGCCTGGGGCCTAGGTGCAAAGGCAAGGCAGGAGCGGAGCTGAGGCCAGGAAGGCGCCAGTGGCGTCTCCCAGCCTCGCGCAGCCTGCTCCTTAGTGGGCAGGAAGCCCAGCAGCGAGGCAAGTCTGGGCAAGGCTCGCTCAGGGCAGAGCAGCCTCGCGCCAGCAACTCTGCCAGAACGGGCCTCTGAGCATAGCTGGAGCTCTGCCTTCCTGGAGGCGCACTCGGATCCAGCCAAGTAGGGCTTGAGCCAAACGAGGCTGGGCTGCCTCTTCTTCCCTCGAGGAGGCTCGCCTCCCCGCCAGCTGTTCACTCGGCTTCCAGGTGGGGGCGCTCTGCGCCTCCTGCAGGTCTTGGCTCAGGGGCTGCTTGCCCTGAGCTGGGGCTGTGGGCGGGAGCCCAGGCACGCAGGGGCAGGCCCCAACCAGCTGCACACGTCTCTGCTGGGGAGGAGAGCGCTAGGGAAGCTACGTGTGTGAGGCAGCAGCTGGGCGCCCAGGGAGTCAGCCTCCGGGTGTGCGGGGCTGCAGACCCCAGCCAGAGGCCCTGGGAGCCTGGTGCACTCCGTGCGACGCTGAGCCTGGGCGGCCAAGCAACCGCTGGAGGAGCCCTGCACTGGCCCTTCCCTTCCCTCGCACAGAGCTCTTCTTGCTGGAGCCCTTGGCAGTGTCCAAGCTACCGGCCCCTAAGCCCTCCCCAAGGACGCCTGGGGCCTAGGTGCAAAGGCAAGGCAGGAGAGGAGCTGAGGCCAGGAAGGCGCCAGTGGCGACTCCCAGCCTCGCGCAGCCTGCTCCATCCTGGGCAGGAAGCCTAGCAGCGAGGCAAGTCTGGGCAAGGCTCGCCCAGGGCAGAGCAGCCTCGCGCCAGCAACTCTGCCAGAACGGGCCTCTGAGCAGAGCTGGAGCTCTGCCGTCCTGGAGGCGCACTCGGCTCCAGCCAAGTAGGGCTTGAGCCAAACGAGGCTGGGCTGCCTCTTCTTCCCTCGAGGAGGCTCGCCTCCCCGCCAGCTGTTCACTCGGCTTCCAGGTGGGGGCGCTCTGCGCCTCCTGCAGGTCTTGGCTCAGGGGCTGCTTGTCCTGAGCTGGGGCTGTGGGCGGGAGCCCAGGCACGCAGGGGCAGGCCCCAACCAGCTGCACACGTCTCTGCTGGGGAGGAGAGCGCTAGGGAAGCTACGTGTGTGAGGCAGCTGCTGGGCGCCCAGGGAGTCAGCCTCCGGGTGTGCGGGGCTGCAGACCCCAGCCAGGGGCCCTGGGAGCCTGGTGCACTCCGTGCGGCGCTGAGCCTGGGCGGCCAAGCAACCGCTGGAGGAGCCCTGCACTGGCCCTTCCCTTCCCTCGCACAGAGCTCTTCCTGCTGGAGCCCTTGGCAGTGTGCAAGCCACCGGCCCCTAAGCCCTCCCCAAGGACGCCTGGGGCCTAGGTGCAAAGGCAAGGCAGGAGCGGAGCTGAGGCCAGGAAGGCGCCAGTGGCGTCTCCCAGCCTCGCGCAGCCTGCTCCTTAGTGGGCAGGAAGCCTAGCAGCGAGGCAAGTCTGGGCAAGGCTCGCCCAGGGCAGAGCAGCCTCGCGCCAGCAACTCTGCCAGAACGGGCCTCTGAGCATAGCTGGAGCTCTGCCGTCCTGGAGGCGCACTCGGATCCAGCCAAGTAGGGCTTGAGCCAAACGAGGCTGGGCTGCCTCTTCTTCCCTCGAGGAGGCTCGCCTCCCCGCCAGCTGTTCACTCGGCTTCCAGGTGGGGGCGCTCTGCGCCTCCTGCAGGTCTTGGCTCAGGGGCTGCTTGCCCTGAGCTGGGGCTGTGGGCGGGAGCCCAGGCACGCAGGGGCAGGCCCCAACCAGCTGCACACGTCTCTGCTGGGGAGGAGAGCGCTAGGGAAGCTACGTGTGTGAGGCAGCTGCTGGGCGCCCAGGGAGTCAGCCTCCGGGTGTGCGGGGCTGCAGACCCCAGCCAGAGGCCCTGGGAGCCTGGTGCACTCCGTGCGACGCTGAGCCTGGGCGGCCAAGCAACCGCTGGAGGAGCCCTGCAGTGGCCCTTCCCTTCCCTCGCACAGAGCTCTTCTTGCTGGAGCCCTTGGCAGTGTCCAAGCTACCGGCCCCTAAGCCCTCCCCAAGGACGCCTGGGGCCTAGGTGCAAAGGCAAGGCAGGAGAGGAGCTGAGGCCAGGAAGGCGCCAGTGGCGACTCCCAGCCTCGCGCAGCCTGCTCCTTCATGGGCAGGAAGCCTAGCAGCGAGGCAAGTCTGGGCAAGGCTCGCCCAGGGCAGAGCAGCCTCGCGCCAGCAACTCTGCCAGAACGGGCCTCTGAGCAGAGCTGGAGCTCTGCCGTCCTGGAGGCGCACTCGGCTCCAGCCAAGTAGGGCTTGAGCCAAACGAGGCTGGGCTGCCTCTTCTTCCCTCGAGGAGGCTCCCCTCCCCGCCAGCTGTTCACTCGGCTTCCAGGTGGGGGCGCTCTGCGCCTCCTGCAGGTCTTGGCTCAGGGGCTGCTTGTCCTGAGCTGGGGCGGTGGGCGGGAGCCCAGGCACGCAGGGGCAGGCCCCAACCAGCTGCACACGTCTCTGCTGGGGAGGAGAGCGCTAGGGAAGCTACGTGTGTGAGGCAGCTGCTGGGCGCCCAGGGAGTCAGCCTCCGGGTGTGCGGGGCTGCAGACCCCAGCCAGGGGCCCTGGGAGCCTGGTGCACTCCGTGCGGCGCTGAGCCTGGGCGGCCAAGCAACCGCTGGAGGAGCCCTGCACTGGCCCTTCCCTTCCCTCGCACAGAGCTCTTCCTGCTGGAGCCCTTGGCAGTGTGCAAGCCACCGGCCCCTAAGCCTTCCCCAAGAACGCCTGGGGCCTAGGTGCAAAGGCAAGGCAGGAGCGGAGCTGAGGCCAGGAAGGCGCCAGTGGCGTCTCCCAGCCTCGCGCAGCCTGCTCCTTCCTGGGCAGGAAGCCTAGCAGCGAGGCAAGTCTGGGCAAGGCTCGCCCAGGGCAGAGCAGCCTCGCGCCAGCAACTCTGCCAGATCGGGCCTCTGAGCAGAGCTGGAGCTCTGCCGTCCTGGAGGCGCACTCGTTTCCAGCCAAGTAGGGCTGAGCCAAACGAGGCTGGGCTGCCTCTTCTTCCCTCGAGGAGGCTTGCCTCCCCGCAAGCTGTTCACTCGGCTTCCAGGTGGGGGCGCTCTGCGCCTCCTGCAGGTCTTGGCTCAGGGGCTGCTTGCCCTGAGCTGGGGCTGTGGGCGGGAGCCCAGGCATGCAGGGGCAGGCCCCAACCAGCTGCACACGTCTCTGCTGGGGAGGAGAGCGCTAGGGAAGCTACGTGTGTGAGGCATCTGCTGGGCGCCCAGGGAGTCAGCCTCCGGGTGTGGGGGGCTGCAGACCCCAGCCAGGGGCCCTGGGAGCCTGGTGCACTCCGTGCGGCGCTGAGCCTTGGCGGCAAAGCAACCAATGGAGGAGCCCTGCACTGGCCCTTCCCTTCCCTCGCACAGAGCTCTTCCTGCTGGATCCCTTGGCAGTGTGCAAGCCACCGACCCCTAAGCCCTCCCCAAGGAAGCCTGGGGCCTAGGTGCAAAGGCAAGTCAGGAGCGGAGCTGAGGCCAGGAAGGCGCCAGTGGCATCTCCCAGCCTCACGCAGCCTGCTCCTTTCTGGGCAGGAAGCCTAGCAGCGAGGCAAATCTGGGCAAGGCTCGCCCAGGGCAGAGCAGCCTCGCGCCAGCAACTCTGCCAGATCGGGCCTCTGAGCAGAGCTGGAGCTCTGCCGTCCTGGAGGCGCACTCGGATCCAGCCAAGTAGGGCTTGAGCCAAACGAGGCTGGGCTGCCTCTTCTTCCCTCGAGGAGGCTCGCCTCCCCGACAGCTGTTCACTCGGCTTCCAGGTGGGGGCGCTCTGCGCCTCCTGCAGGTCTTGGCTCAGGGGCTGCTTGCCCTGAGCTGGGGCTGTGGGCGGGAGCCCAGGCACGCAGGGGCAGGCCCCAACCAGCTGCACACGTCTCTGCTGGGGAGGAGAGCGCTAGGGAAGCTACGTGTGTGAGGCAGCTGCTGGGCGCCCAGGGAGTCAGCCTCCGGGTGTGCGGGGCTGCAGACCCCAGCCAGGGGCCCTGGGAGCCTGGTGCACTCCGTGCGGCGCTGAGCCTGGGCGGCCAAGCAACCGCTGGAGGAGCCCTGCACTGGCCCTTCCCTTCCCTCGCACAGAGCTCTTCCTGCTGGAGCCCTTGGCAGTGTGCAAGCCACCGGCCCCTAAGCCCTCCCCAAGGACGCCTGGGGCCTAGGTGCAAAGGCAAGGCAGGAGCGGAGCTGAGGCCAGGAAGGCGCCAGTGGCGTCTCCCAGCCTCGCGCAGCCTGCTCCTTCCTGGGCAGGAAGCCTAGCAGCGAGGCAAGTCTGGGCAAGGCTCGCCCAGGGCAGAGCAGCCTCGCGCCAGCAACTCTGCCAGATCGGGCCTCTGAGCAGAGCTGGAGCTCTGCCGTCCTGGAGGCGCACTCGTTTCCAGCCAAGTAGGGATTGAGCCAAACGAGGCTGGGCTGCCTCTTCTTCCCTCGAGGAGGCTCGCCTCCCCGCCAGCTGTTCACTCGGCTTCCAGGTGGGGGCGCTCTGCGCCTCCTGCAGGTCTTGGCTCAGGGGCTGCTTGCCCTGAGCTGGGGCTGTGGGCGGGAGCCCAGGCACGCAGGGGCAGGCCCCAACCAGCTGCACACGTCTCTGCTGGGGAGGAGAGCGCTAGGGAAGCTACGTGTGTGAGGCATCTGCTGGGCGCCCAGGGAGTCAGCCTCCGGGTGTGGGGGGCTGCAGACCCCAGCCAGGGGCCCTGGGAGCCTGGTGCACTCCGTGCGGCGCTGAGCCTTGGGGGCAAAGCAACCACTGGAGGAGCCCTGCACTGGCCATTCCCTTCCCTCGCACAGAGCTCTTCCTGCTGGATCCCTTGGCAGTGTGCAAGCCACCGACCCCTAAGCCCTCCCCAAGGAAGCCTGGGGCCTAGGTGCAAAGGCAAGTCAGGAGCGGAGCTGAGGCCAGGAAGGCGCCAGTGGCATCTCCCAGCCTCACGCAGCCTGCTCCTTTCTGGGCAGGAAGCCTAGCAGCGAGGCAAATCTGGGCAAGGCTCGCCCAGGGCAGAGCAGCCTCGCGCCTGCAACTCTGCCAGATCGGGCCTCTGAGCAGAGCTGGAGCTCTGCCGTCCTGGAGGCGCACTCGGCTCCAGCCAAGTAGGGCTTGAGCCAAACGAGGCTGGGCTGCCTCTTCTTCCCTCGAGGAGGCTCGCCTCCCCGACAGCTGTTCACTCGGCTTCCAGGTGGGGGCGCTCTGCGCCTCCTGCAGGTCTTGGCTCAGGGGCTGCTTGCCCTGAGCTGGGGCTGTGGGCGGGAGCCCAGGCACGCAGGGGCAGGCCCCAACCAGCTGCACACGTCTCTGCTGGGGAGGAGAGCGCTAGGGAAGCTACGTGTGTGAGGCAGCTGCTGGGCGCCCAGGGAGTCAGCCTCCGGGTGTGCGGGGCTGCAGACCCCAGCCAGGGGCCCTGGGAGCCTGGTGCACTCCGTGCGGCGCTGAGCCTGGGCGGCCAAGCAACCGCTGGAGGAGCCCTGCACTGGCCCTTCCCTTCCCTCGCACAGAGCTCTTCCTGCTGGAGCCCTTGGCAGTGTGCAAGCCACCGGCCCCTAAGCCCTCCCCAAGGACGCCTGGGGCCTAGGTGCAAAGGCAAGGCAGGAGCGGAGCTGAGGCCAGGAAGGCGCCAGTGGCGTCTCCCAGCCTCGCGCAGCCTGCTCCTTCCTGGGCAGGAAGCCTAGCAGCGAGGCAAGTCTGGGCAAGGCTCGCCCAGGGCAGAGCAGCCTCGCGCCAGCAACTCTGCCAGATCGGGCCTCTGAGCAGAGCTGGAGCTCTGCCGTCCTGGAGGCGCACTCGGCTCCAGCCAAGTAGGGCTTGAGCCAAACGAGGCTGGGCTGCCTCTTCTTCCCTCGAGGAGGCTCGCCTCCCCGCCAGCTGTTCACTCGGCTTCCAGGTGGGGGCGCTCTGCGCCTCCTGCAGGTCTTGGCTCAGGGGCTGCTTGCCCTGAGCTGGGGCTGTGGGCGGGAGCCCAGGCACGCAGGGGCAGGCCCCAACCAGCTTCACACGTCTCTGCTGGGGAGGAGAGCGCTAGGGAAGCTACGTGTGTGAGGCATCTGCTGGGCGCCCAGGGAGTCAGCCTCCGGGTGTGGGGGGCTGCAGACCCCAGCCAGGGGCCCTGGGAGCCTGGTGCACTCCGTGCGGCACTGAGCCTTGGGGGCAAAGCAACCACTGGAGGAGCCCTGCACTGGCCCTTCCCTTCCCTCGCACAGAGCTCTTCCTGCTGGATCCCTTGGCAGTGTGCAAGCCACCGACCCCTAAGCCCTCCCCAAGGAAGCCTGGGGCCTAGGTGCAAAGGCAAGTCAGGAGCGGAGCTGAGGCCAGGAAGGCGCCAGTGGCATCTCCCAGCCTCACGCAGCCTGCTCCTTTCTGGGCAGGAAGCCTAGCAGCGAGGCAAATCTGGGCAAGGCTCGCCCAGGGCAGAGCAGCCTCGCGCCTGCAACTCTGCCAGATCGGGCCTCTGAGCAGAGCTGGAGCTCTGCCGTCCTGGAGGCGCACTCGGCTCCAGCCAAGTAGGGATTGAGCCAAACGAGGCTGGGCTGCCTCTTCTTCCCTCGAGGAGGCTCGCCTCCCCGCCAGCTGTTCACTCGGCTTCCAGGTGGGGGCGCTCTGCGCCTCCTGCAGGTCTTGGCTCAGGGGCTGCTTGCCCTGAGCTGGGGCTGTGGGCGGGAGCCCAGGCACGCAGGGGCAGGCCCCAACCAGCTGCACACGTCTCTGCTAGGGAGGAGAGCGCTAGGGAAGCTACGTGTGTGAGGCAGCTGCTGGGCGCCCAGGGAGTCAGCCTCCGGGTGTGCGGGGCTGCAGACCCCAGCCAGGGGCCCTGGGAGCCTGGTGCACTCCGTGCGGCGCTGAGCCTGGGCTGCCAAGCAACCGCTGGAGGAGCCCTGTACTGGCCCTTCCCTTCCCTCGCACAGAGCTCTTCCTGCTGGAGCCCTTGGCAGTGTGCAAGCCACCGAACCCTAAGCCCTCCCCAAGGACGCCTGGGGCCTAGGTGCAAAGGCAAGGCAGGAGCGGAGCTGAGGCCAGGAGGCGCCAGTGGCGTCTCCCAGCCTCGCGCAGCCTGCTCCTTCCTGGGCAGGAAGCCTAGCAGCGAGGCAAGTCTGGGCAAGGCTCGCCCAGGGCAGAGCAGCCTCGCGCCAGCAACTCTGCCAGAACGGGCCTCTGAGAAAAGCTGGAGCTCTGCCGTCCTGGAGGCGCACTCGTTTCCAGCCAAGTAGGGCTTGAGCCAAACGAGGCTGGGCTGTCTCTTCTTCCCTCGAGGAGGTTCGCCTCCCCGCCAGCTGTTCACTCGGCTTCCAGGTGGGGGCGCTCTGCGCCTCCTGCAGGTCTTGGCTCAGGGGCTGCTTGCCCTGAGCTGGGGCTGTGGGCGGGAGCCCAGGCACGCAGGGGCAGGCCCCAACCAGCTGCACACGTCTCTGCTGGAGAGGAGAGCGCTAGGGAAGCTACGTGTGTGAGGCACCTGCTGGGCGCCCAGGGAGTCAGCCTCCGGGTGTGCGGGGCTGCAGACCCCAGCCAGGGGCCCTGGGAGCCTGGTGCACTCCGTGCGGCGCTGAGTCTGGGCGGCCAAGCAACCGCTGGAGGAGCCCTGCACTAGCCCTTCCCTTCCCTCGCACAGAGCTCTTCCTGCTGGAGCCCTTGGCAGTGTGCAAGCCACCGGCCCCTAAGCCCTCCCCAAGGAAGCCTAGGGCCTAGGTGCAAAGGCAAGGCAGGAGCGGAGCTGAGGCCAGGAAGGCGCCAGTGGCGTCTCCCAGCCTCGCGCAGCCTCCTCCTTCCTGGGCAGGAAGCCTAGCAGCGAGGCAAGTCTGGGCAAGGCTCGCCCAGGGCAGAGCAGCCTCGCGCCAGCAACTCTGCCAGATCGGGCCTCTGAGCAGAGCTGGAGCTCTGCCGTCCTGGAGGCGCACTCGGCTCCAGCCAAGTAGGGCTTGAGCCAAACGAGGCTGGGCTGCCTCTTCTTCCCTCGAGGAGGCTCGCCTCCCCGCCAGCTGTTCACTCGGCTTCCAGGTGGGGGCGCTCTGCGCCTCCTGCAGGTCTTGGCTCAGGGGCTGCTTGCCCTGAGCTGGGGCTGTGGGCGGGAGCCCAGGCACGCAGGGGCAGGCCCCAACCAGCTGCACACGTCTCTGCTGGGGAGGAGAGCGCTAGGGAAGCTACGTGTGTGAGGCAGCTGCTGGGCGCCCAGGGAGTCAGCCTCCGGGTGTGCGGGGCTGCAGACCCCAGCCAGGGGCCCTGGGAGCCTGGTGCACTCCGTGCGGCGCTGAGCCTGGGCGGCCAAGCAACCGCTGGAGGAGCCCTGCACTGGCCCTTCCCTTCCCTCGCACAGAGCTCTTCCTGCTGGAGCCCTTGGCAGTGTGCAAGCCACCGGCCCCTAAGCCCTCCACAAGGACGCCTGGGGCCTAGGTGCAAAGGCAAGGCAGGAGCGGAGCTGAGGCCAGGAAGGCGCCAGTGGCGTCTCCCAGCCTCGCGCAGCCTGCTCCTTCCTGGGCAGGAAGCCTAGCAGCGAGGCAAGTCTGGGCAAGGCTCGCCCAGGGCAGAGCAGCCTCGCGCCAGCAACTCTGCCAGATCGGGCCTCTGAGCAGAGCTGGAGCTCTGCCGTCCTGGAGGCGCACTCGGCTCCAGCCAAGTAGGGCTTGAGCCAAACGAGGCTGGGCTGCCTCTTCTTCCCTCGAGGAGGCTCGCCTCCCCGCCAGCTGTTCACTCGGCTTCCAGGTGGGGGCGCTCTGCGCCTCCTGCAGGCCTTGGCTCAGGGGCTGCTTGCCCTGAGCTGGGGCTGTGGGCGGGAGCCCAGGCACGCAGGGGCAGGCCCCAACCAGCTGCACACGTCTCTGCTGGGGAGGAGAGCGCTAGGGAAGCTACGTGTGTGAGGCAGCTGCTGGGTGCCCAGGAAGTCAGCCTTCGGGTGTGCGGGGCTGCAGACCCCAGCCAGGGGCCCTGGGAGCCTGGTGCACTCCGTGCGGCGCTGAGCCTGGGCGGCCAAGCAACCGCTGGAGGAGCCCTGCACTGGCCCTTCCCTTCCCTCGCACAGAGCTCTTCCTGCTGGAGCCCTTGGCAGTGTGCAAGCCACCGGCCCCTAAGCCCTCCCCAAGGACGCCTGGGGCCTAGGTGCAAAGGCAAGGCAGGACCGGAGCTGAGGCCAGGAAGGCGCCAGTGGCGTCTCCCAGCCTCACGCAGCCTGCTCCTTCCTGAGCAGGAAGCCTAGCAGCGAGGCAAGTCTGGGCAAGGCTCGCCCAGGGCAGAGCAGCCTCGCGCCAGCAACTCTGCCAGATCGGGCCTCTGAGCAGAGCTGGAGCTCTGCCGTCCTGGAGGCGCACTCGGCTCCAGCCAAGTAGGGCTTGAGCCAAACGAGGCTGGGCTGCCTCTTCTTCCCTCGAGGAGGCTCGCCTTCCCGCCAGCTGTTCACTCGGCTTCCAGGTGGGGGAGCTCTGCGCCTCCTGCAGGTCTTAGCTCAGGGGCTGCTTGCCCTGAGCTGGGGCTGTGGGCGGGAGCCCAGGAACGCAGGGGCAGGCCCCAACCAGCTGCACACGTCTGTGCTGGAGAGGAGAGCGCTAGGGAAGCTACGTGTGTGAGGCAGCTGCTGGGCGCCCAGGGAGTCAGCCTCCGGGTGTGCGGGGCTGCAGACCCCAGCCAGGGGCCCTGGAAGCCTGGTGCACTCCGTGCGGCCTTGAGCCTGGGCGGCCAAGCAACCGCTGGAGGAGCCCTGCACTGGCCCTTCCCTTCCCTCGCACAGAGCTCTTCCTGCTGGAGCCCTTGGCAGTGTGCAAGCCACCGGCCCCTTAGCCCTCCCCAAGGACGCCTGGCTCCTAGGTGCAAAGGCAAGGCAGGAGCGGAGCTGAGGCCAGGAAGGCGCCAGTGGCGTCTCCCAGCCTCGCGCAGCCTGCTCCTTCCTGGTTAGGAAGCCTAGCAGCGAGGCAAGTCTGGGCAAGGCTCGCCCAGGGCAGAGCAGCCTCGCGCCAGCAACTCTGCCAGACCGGGCCTCTCAGCAGAGCTGGAGCTCTGCCGTCCTGGAGGCGCACTCGGCTCCAGCCAAGTAGGGCTTGAGCCAAACGAGGCTGGGCTGCCTCTTCTTCCCTCGAGGAGGCTCGCCTCCCCGCCAGCTGTTCACTCGGCTTCCAGGTGGGGGCGCTCTGCGCCTCCTGCAGGTCTTGGCTCAGGGGCTGCTTGCCCTGAGCTGGGGCTGTGGGCGGGAGCCCAGGCACGCAGGGGCAGGCCCCAACCAGCTGCACACGTCTCTGCTGGGGAGGAGAGCGCTAGGGAAGCTACGTGTGTGAGGCAGCTGCTGGGGGCCCAGGGAGTCAGCCTCCGGCTGTGCGGGGCTGCAGACCCCAGCCAGGGGCCCTGGGAGCCTGGTGCACTCCGTGCGGCGCTGAGCCTGGGCGGCCAAGCAACCGCTGGAGGAGCCCTGCACTGGCCCTTCCCTTCCCTCGCACAGAGCTCTTCCTGCTGGAGCCCTTGGCAGTGTGCAAGCCACCGGCCCCTAAGCCCTCCCCAAGGACGCCTGGGGCCTAGGTGCAAAGGCAAGGCAGGAGCGGAGCTGAGGCCAGGAAGGCGCCAGTGGCGTCTCCCAGCCTCGCGCAGCCTGCTCCTTCCTGGGCAGGAAGCCTAGCAGCGAGGCAAGTCTGGGCAAGGCTCGCCCAGGGCAGAGCAGCCTCCCGCCAGCAACTCTGCCAGAACGGGCCTCTCAGCAGAGCTGGAGCTCTGCCGTCCTGGAGGCGCACTCGGCTCCAGCCAAGTAGGGCTTGAGCCAAACGAGGCTGGGCTGCCTCTTCTTCCCTCGAGGAGGCTCGCCTCCCCGCCAGCTGTTCACTCGGCTTCCAGGTGGGGGCGCTCTGCGCCTCCTGCAGGTCTTGGCTCAGGGGCTGCTTGCCCTGAGCTGGGGCTGTGGGCGGGAGCCCAGGCACGCAGGGGCAGGCCCCAACCAGCTGCACACGTCTCTGCTGGGGAGGAGAGGGCTAGGGAAGCTACGTGTGTGAGGCAGCTGCTGGGCGCCCAGGGAGTCAGCCTCCGGGTGTGCGGGGCTGCAGACCCCAGCCAGGGGCCCTGGGAGCCTGGGGCACTCCGTGCGGCGCTGAGCCTGGGCGGCCAAGCAACCGCTGGAGGAGCCCTGCACTGGCCCTTCCCTTCCCTCGCACAGAGCTCTTCCTGCTGGAGCCCTTGGCAGTGTGCAAGCCACCGGCCCCTAAGCCCTCCCCAAGGACGCCTGGGGCCTAGGTGCAAAGGCAAGGCAGGAGCGGAGCTGAGGCCAGGAAGGCGCCAGTGGCGTCTCCCAGCCTCGCGCAGCCTGCTCCTTAGTGGGCAGGAAGCCTAGCAGCGAGGCAAGTCTGGGCAAGGCTCGCCCAGGGCAGAGCAGCCTCGCGCCAGCAACTCTGCCAGAACGGGCCTCTGAGCATAGCTGGAGCTCTGCCGTCCTGGAGGCGCACTCGGATCCAGCCAAGTAGGGCTTGAGCCAAACGAGGCTGGGCTGCCTCTTCTTCCCTCGAGGAGGCTCGCCTCCCCGCCAGCTGTTCACTCGGCTTCCAGGTGGGGGCGCTCTGCGCCTCCTGCAGGTCTTGGCTCAGGGGCTGCTTGCCCTGAGCTGGGGCTGTGGGCGGGAGCCCAGGCACGCAGGGGCAGGCCCCAACCAGCTGCACACGTCTCTGCTGGGGAGGAGAGCGCTAGGGAAGCTACGTGTGTGAGGCAGCTGCTGGGCGCCCAGGGAGTCAGCCTCCGGGTGTGCGGGGCTGCAGACCCCAGCCAGGGGCCCTGGGAGCCTGGTGCACTCCGTGCGGCGCTGAGCCTGGGCGGCCAAGCAACCGCTGGAGGAGCCCTGCACTGGCCCTTCCCTTCCCTCGCACAGAGCTCTTCCTGCTGGAGCCCTTGGCAGTGTGCAAGCCACCGGCCCCTAAGCCCTCCCCAAGGACGCCTGGGGCCTAGGTGCAAAGGCAAGGCAGGAGCGGAGCTGAGGCCAGGAAGGCGCCAGTGGCGTCTCCCAGCCTCGCGCAGCCTGCTCCTTAGTGGGCAGGAAGCCTAGCAGCGAGGCAAGTCTGGGCAAGGCTCGCCCAGGGCAGAGCAGCCTCGCGCCAGCAACTCTGCCAGAACGGGCCTCTGAGCAGAGCTGGAGCTCTGCCGTCCTGGAGGCGCACTCGGCTCCAGCCAAGTAGGGCTTGAGCCAAACGAGGCTGGGCTGCCTCTTCTTCCCTCGAGGAGGCTCGCCTCCCCGCCAGGTGTTCACTCGGCTTCCAGGTGGGGGCGCTCTGCGCCTCCTGCAGGTCTTGGCTCAGAGGCTGCTTGCCCTGAGCTGGGGCTGTGGGCGGGAGCCCAGGCACGCAGGGGCAGGCCCCAACCAGCTGCACACGTCTCTGCTGGGGAGGAGAGCGCTAGGGAAGCTACGTGTGTGAGGCAGCTGCTGGGCGCCCAGGGAGTCAGCCTCCGGGTGTGCGGGGCTGCAGACCCCAGCCAGGGGCCCTGGGAGCCTGGTGCACTCCGTGCGGCGCTGAGCCTGGGCGGCCAAGCAACCGCTGGAGGAGCCCTGCACTGGCCCTTCCCTTCCCTCGCACAGAGCTCTTCCTGCTGGAGCCCTTGTCAGTGTGCAAGCCACCGGCCCCTAAGCCCTCCCCAAGGACGCCTGGGGCCTAGGTGCAAAGGCAAGGCAGGAGCGGAGCTGAGGCCAGGAAGGCGCCAGTGGCGTCTCCCAGCCTCGCGCAGCCTGCTCTTTAGTGGGCAGGAAGCCTAGCAGCGAGGCAAGTCTGGGCAAGGCTCGCCCAGGGCAGAGCAGCCTCGCGCCAGCAACTCTGCCAGAACGGGCCTCTGAGCATAGCTGGAGCTCTGCCGTCCTGGAGGCGCACTCGGATCCAGCCAAGTAGGGCTTGAGCCAAACGAGGCTGGGCTGCCTCTTCTTCCCTCGAGGAGGCTCGCCTCCCCGCCAGCTGTTCACTCGGCTTCCAGGTGGGGGCGCTCTGCGCCTCCTGCAGGTCTTGGCTAAGGGGCTGCTTGCCCTGAGCTGGGGCTGTGGGCGGGAGCCCAGGCACGCAGGGGCAGGCCCCAACCAGCTGCACACGTCTCTGCTGGGGAGGAGAGCGCTAGGGAAGCTACGTGTGTGAGGCAGCTGCTGGGCGCCCAGGGAGTCAGCCTCCGGGTGTGCGGGGCTGCAGACCCCAGCCAGGGGCCCTGGGAGCCTGGTGCACTCCGTGCGGCGCTGAGCCTGGGCGGCCAAGCAACCGCTGGAGGAGCCCTGCACTGGCCCTTCCCTTCCCTCGCACAGAGCTCTTCCTGCTGGAGCCCTTGGCAGTGTGCAAGCCACCGGCCCCTAAGCCCTCCCCAAGGACGCCTGGGGCCTAGGTGCAAAGGCAAGGCAGGAGCGGAGCTGAGGCCAGGAAGGCGCCAGTGGCGTCTCCCAGCCTCGCGCAGCCTTCTACTTCCTGGGCAGGAAGCCTAGCAGCGAGGCAAGTCTGGGCAAGGCTCGCCCAGGGCAGAGCAGCCTCGCGCCAGCAACTCTGCCAGATCGGGCCTCTGAGCAGAGCTGGAGCTCTGCCGTCCTGGAGGCGCACTCGGCTCCAGCCAAGTAGGGCTTGAGCCAAACGAGGCTGGGCTGCCTCTTCTTCCCTCGAGGAGGCTCGCCTCCCCGCCAGCTGTTCACTCGGCTTCCAGGTGGGGCGATCTGCGCCTCCTGCAGGTCTTGGCTCAGGGGCTGCTTGCCCTGAGCTGGGGCTGTGGGCGGGAGCCCAGGCACGCAGGGGCAGGCCCCAACCAGCTGCACACGTCTCTGCTGGGGAGGAGAGCGCTAGGGAAGCTACGTGTGTGAGGCAGCAGCTGGGCGCCCAGGGAGTCAGCCTCCGGGTGTGTGGGGCTGCAGACCCCAGCCAGGGGCCCTGGGAGCCTGGTGCACTCCGTGCGGATCTGAATCTGGGCAGCCAAGCAACCGCTGGAGGAGCCCTGCACTGGCCCTTCCCTTCCCTCGCACAGAGCTCTTCCTGCTGGAGCCCTTGGCAGTGTGCAAGCCACCGGCCCCTAAGCCCTCCCCAAGGACGCCTGGGGCCTAGGTGCAAAGGCAAGGCAGGAGCGGAGCTGAGGCCAGGAGGCGCCAGTGGCGTCTCCCAGCCTCGCGCAGCCTGCTCCTTCCTGGGCAGGAAGCCTAGCAGCGAGGCAAGTCTGGGCAAGGCTCGCCCAGGGCAGAGCAGCCTCGCGCCAGCAACTCTGCCAGAACGGGCCTCTGAGAAAAGCTGGAGCTCTGCCGTCCTGGAGGCGCACTCGTTTCCAGCCAAGTAGGGCTTGAGCCAAACGAGGCTGGGCTGTCTCTTCTTCCCTCGAGGAGGTTCGCCTCCCCGCCAGCTGTTCACTCGGCTTCCAGGTGGGGGCGCTCTGCGCCTCCTGCAGGTCTTGGCTCAGGGGCTGCTTGCCCTGAGCTGGGGCTGTGGGCGGGAGCCCAGGCACGCAGGGGCAGGCCCCAACCAGCTGCACACGTCTCTGCTGGAGAGGAGAGCGCTAGGGAAGCTACGTGTGTGAGGCACCTGCTGGGCGCCCAGGGAGTCAGCCTCCGGGTGTGCGGGGCTGCAGACCCCAGCCAGGGGCCCTGGGAGCCTGGTGCACTCCGTGCGGCGCTGAGTCTGGGCGGCCAAGCAACCGCTGGAGGAGCCCTGCACTAGCCCTTCCCTTCCCTCGCACAGAGCTCTTCCTGCTGGAGCCCTTGGCAGTGTGCAAGCCACCGGCCCCTAAGCCCTCCCCAAGGAAGCCTGGGGCCTAGGTGCAAAGGCAAGGCAGGAGCGGAGCTGAGGCCAGGAAGGCGCCAGTGGGGTCTCCCAGCCTCGCGCAGCCTCCTCCTTCCTGGGCAGGAAGCCTAGCAGCGAGGCAAGTCTGGGCAAGGCTCGCCCAGGGCAGAGCAGCCTCGCGCCAGCAACTCTGCCAGAACGGGCCTCTGAGCAGAGCTGGAGCTCTGCCGTCCTGGAGGCTCACTCGGCTCCAGCCAAGTAGGGCTTGAGCCAAACGAGGCTGGGCTGCCTCTTCTTCCCTCGAGGAGGCTCGCCTCCCCGCCAGCTGTTCACTCGGCTTCCAGGTGGGGGCGCTCTGCGCCTCCTGCAGGTCTTGGCTCAGGGGCTGCTTGCCCTGAGCTGGGGCTGTGGGCGGGAGCCCAGGCACGCAGGGGCAGGCCCCAACCAGCTGCACACGTCTCTGCTGGGGAGGAGAGCGCTAGGGAAGCTACGTGTGTGAGGCAGCTGCTGGGCGCCCAGGGAGTCAGCCTCCGGGTGTGCGGGGCTGCAGACCCCAGCCAGGGGCCCTGGGAGCCTGGTGCACTCTATGCGGCGCTGAGCCTGGGCGGCCAAGCAACCGCTGGAGGAGCCCTGCACTGGCCCTTCCCTTCCCTCGCACAGAGCTCTTCCTGCTGGAGCCCTTGGCAGTGTGCAAGCCACCGGCCCCTAAGCCCTCCCCAAGGACGCCTGGGGCCTAGGTGCAAAGGCAAGGCAGGAGCGGAGCTGAGGCCAGGAAGGCGCCAGTGGCATCTCCCAGCCTCGCGCAGCCTTCTCCTTCCTGGGCAGGAAGCCTAGCAGCGAGGCAAGTCTGGGCAAGGCTCGCCCAGGGCAGAGCAGCCTCGCGCCAGCAACTCTGCCAGATCGGGCCTCTGAGCAGAGCTGGAGCTCTGCCGTCCTGGAGGCGCACTCGGCTCCAGCCAAGTAGGGCTTGAGCCAAACGAGGCTGGGCTGCCTCTTCTTCCCTCGAGGAGGCTCGCCTCCCCGCCAGCTGTTCACTCGGCTTCCAGGTGGGGGCGCTCTGCGCCTCCTGCAGGTCTTGGCTCAGGGGCTGCTTGCCCTGAGCTGGGGCTGTGGGCGGGAGCCCAGGCACGCAGGGGCAGGCCCCAACCAGCTGCACACGTCTCTGCTGGGGAGGAGAGCGCTAGGGAAGCTACGTGTGTGAGGCAGCAGCTGGGCGCCCAGGGAGTCAGCCTCCGGGTGTGTGGGGCTGCAGACCCCAGCCAGGGGCCCTGGGAGCCTGGTGCACTCCGTGCGGCGCTGAGCCTGGGCGGCCAAGCAACCGCTGGAGGAGCCCTGCACTGGCCCTTCCCTTCCCTCGCACAGAGCTCTTCCTGCTGGAGCCCTTGGCAGTGTGCAAGCCATCGGCGCCTAAGCCCTCCCCAAGGACGCCTGGGGCCTAGGTGCAAAGGCAAGGCAGGAGAGGAGCTGAAGCCAGGAAGGCGCCAGTGGCGTCTCCCAGCCTCGCGCAGCCTTCTCCTTCCTGGGCAGGAAGCCTAGCAGCGAGGCAAGTCTGGGCAAGGCTCGCCCAGGGCAGAGCAGCCTCGCGCCAGCCACTCTGCCAGATCGGGCCTCTGAGCAGAGTTGGAGCTGTGCCGTCCTGGAGGCGCACTCGGCTCCAGCCAAGTAGGGCTTGAGCCAAACGAGGCTGGGCTGCCTCTTCTTCCCTCGAGGAGGCTCGCCTTCCCGCCAGCTATTCACTCGGCTTCCAGGTGGGGGCGCTCTGCGCCTCCTGCAGGTCTTGGCTCAGGGGCTGCTTGCCCTGAGCTGGGGCTGTGGGCGGGAGGCCAGGCACGCAGGGAAAGGCCCCAACCAGCTGCACACGTCTCTGCTGGGGAGGAGAGCGCTAGGGAAGCTACGTGTGTGAGGCAGCTGCTGGGCGCCCAGGGAGTCAGCCTCCGGGTGTGCGGGGCTGCAGACCCCAGCCAGGGGCCCTGGGAGCCTGGTGCACTCCGTGCGGCGCTGAGCCTGGGCGGCCAAGCAACCGCTGGAGGAGCCCTGCACTGGCCCTTCCCTTCCCTCGCACAGAGCTCTTCCTGCTGGAGCCCTTGGCAGTGTGCAAGCCACCGGCCCCTAAGCCCTCCCCAAGGACGCCTGGGGCCTAGGTGCAAAGGCAAGGCAGGAGCGGAGCTGAGGCCAGGAAGGCGCCAGTGGCGTCTCCCAGCCTCGCGCAGCCTGCTCCTTAGTGGGCAGGAAGCCTAGCAGCGAGGCAAGTCTGGGCAAGGCTCGCCCAGGGCAGAGCAGCCTCGCGCCAGCAACTCTGCCAGAACGGGCCTCTGAGCATAGCTGGAGCTCTGCCGTCCTGGAGGCGCACTCGGATCCAGCCAAGTAGGGCTTGAGCCAAACGAGGCTGGGCTGCCTCTTCTTCCCTCGAGGAGGCTCGCCTCCCCGCCAGCTGTTCACTCGGCTTCCAGGTGGGGGCGCTCTGCGCCTCCTGCAGGTCTTGGCTCAGGGGCTGCTTGCCCTGAGCTGGGGCTGTGGGCGGGAGCCCAGGCACGCAGGGGCAGGCCCCAACCAGCTGCACACGTCTCTGCTGGGGAGGAGAGCGCTAGGGAAGCTACGTGTGTGAGGCAGCTGCTGGGCGCCCAGGGAGTCAGCCTCCGGGTGTGCGGGGCTGCAGACCCCAGCCAGGGGCCCTGGGAGCCTGGTGCACTCCGTGCGGCGCTGAGCCTGGGCGGCCAAGCAACCGCTGGAGGAGCCCTGCACTGGCCCTTCCCTTCCCTCGCACAGAGCTCTTCCTGCTGGAGCCCTTGGCAGTGTGCAAGCCACCGGCCCCTAAGCCCTCCCCAAGGACGCCTGGGGCCTAGGTGCAAAGGCAAGGCAGGAGCGGAGCTGAGGCCAGGAAGGCGCCAGTGGCGTCTCCCAGCCTCGCGCAGCCTGCTCCTTAGTGGGCAGGAAGCCTAGCAGCGAGGCAAGTCTGGGCAAGGCTCGCCCAGGGCAGAGCAGCCTCGCGCCAGCAACTCTGCCAGAACGGGCCTCTGAGCAGAGCTGGAGCTCTGCCGTCCTGGAGGCGCACTCGGCTCCAGCCAAGTAGGGCTTGAGCCAAACGAGGCTGGGCTGCCTCTTCTTCCCTCGAGGAGGCTCGCCTCCCCGCCAGGTGTTCACTCGGCTTCCAGGTGGGGGCGCTCTGCGCCTCCTGCAGGTCTTGGCTCAGAGGCTGCTTGCCCTGAGCTGGGGCTGTGGGCGGGAGCCCAGGCACGCAGGGGCAGGCCCCAACCAGCTGCACACGTCTCTGCTGGGGAGGAGAGCGCTAGGGAAGCTACGTGTGTGAGGCAGCTGCTGGGCGCCCAGGGAGTCAGCCTCCGGGTGTGCGGGGCTGCAGACCCCAGCCAGGGGCCCTGGGAGCCTGGTGCACTCCGTGCGGCGCTGAGCCTGGGCGGCCAAGCAACCGCTGGAGGAGCCCTGCACTGGCCCTTCCCTTCCCTCGCACAGAGCTCTTCCTGCTGGAGCCCTTGTCAGTGTGCAAGCCACCGGCCCCTAAGCCCTCCCCAAGGACGCCTGGGGCCTAGGTGCAAAGGCAAGGCAGGAGCGGAGCTGAGGCCAGGAAGGCGCCAGTGGCGTCTCCCAGCCTCGCGCAGCCTGCTCTTTAGTGGGCAGGAAGCCTAGCAGCGAGGCAAGTCTGGGCAAGGCTCGCCCAGGGCAGAGCAGCCTCGCGCCAGCAACTCTGCCAGAACGGGCCTCTGAGCATAGCTGGAGCTCTGCCGTCCTGGAGGCGCACTCGGATCCAGCCAAGTAGGGCTTGAGCCAAACGAGGCTGGGCTGCCTCTTCTTCCCTCGAGGAGGCTCGCCTCCCCGCCAGCTGTTCACTCGGCTTCCAGGTGGGGGCGCTCTGCGCCTCCTGCAGGTCTTGGCTAAGGGGCTGCTTGCCCTGAGCTGGGGCTGTGGGCGGGAGCCCAGGCACTCAGGGGCAGGCCCCAACCAGCTGCACACGTCTCTGCTGGGGAGGAGAGCGCTAGGGAAGCTACGTGTGTGAGGCAGCTGCTGGGCGCCCAGGGAGTCAGCCTCCGGGTGTGCGGGGCTGCAGACCCCAGCCAGGGGCCCTGGGAGCCTGGTGCACTCCGTGCGGCGCTGAGCCTGGGCGGCCAAGCAACCGCTGGAGGAGCCCTGCACTGGCCCTTCCCTTCCCTCGCACAGAGCTCTTCCTGCTGGAGCCCTTGGCAGTGTGCAAGCCACCGGCCCCTAAGCCCTCCACAAGGACGCCTGGGGCCTAGGTGCAAAGGCAAGGCAGGAGCGGAGCTGAGGCCAGGAAGGCGCCAGTGGCGTCTCCCAGCCTCGCGCAGCCTTCTACTTCCTGGGCAGGAAGCCTAGCAGCGAGGCAAGTCTGGGCAAGGCTCGCCCAGGGCAGAGCAGCCTCGCGCCAGCAACTCTGCCAGATCGGGCCTCTGAGCAGAGCTGGAGCTCTGCCGTCCTGGAGGCGCACTCGGCTCCAGCCAAGTAGGGCTTGAGCCAAACGAGGCTGGGCTGCCTCTTCTTCCCTCGAGGAGGCTCGCCTCCCCGCCAGCTGTTCACTCGGCTTCCAGTTGGGGCGATCTGCGCCTCCTGCAGGTCTTGGCTCAGGGGCTGCTTGCCCTGAGCTGGGGCTGTGGGCGGGAGCCCAGGCACGCAGGGGCAGGCCCCAACCAGCTGCACACGTCTCTGCTGGGGAGGAGAGCGCTAGGGAAGCTACGTGTGTGAGGCAGCAGCTGGGCGCCCAGGGAGTCAGCCTCCGGGTGTGTGGGGCTGCAGACCCCAGCCAGGGGCCCTGGGAGCCTGGTGCACTCCGTGCGGATCTGAATCTGGGCAGCCAAGCAACCGCTGGAGGAGCCCTGCACTGGCCCTTCCCTTCCCTCGCACAGAGCTCTTCCTGCTGGAGCCCTTGGCAGTGTGCAAGCCACCGGCCCCTAAGCCCTCCCCAAGGACGCCTGGGGCCTAGGTGCAAAGGCAAGGCAGGAGCGGAGCTGAGGCCAGGAGGCGCCAGTGGCGTCTCCCAGCCTCGCGCAGCCTGCTCCTTCCTGGGCAGGAAGCCTAGCAGCGAGGCAAGTCTGGGCAAGGCTCGCCCAGGGCAGAGCAGCCTCGCGCCAGCAACTCTGCCAGAACGGGCCTCTGAGAAAAGCTGGAGCTCTGCCGTCCTGGAGGCGCACTCGTTTCCAGCCAAGTAGGGCTTGAGCCAAACGAGGCTGGGCTGTCTATTCTTCCCTCGAGGAGGTTCGCCTCCCCGCCAGCTGTTCACTCGGCTTCCAGGTGGGGGCGCTCTGCGCCTCCTGAAGGTCTTGGCTCAGGGGCTGCTTGCCCTGAGCTGGGGCTGTGGGCGGGAGCCCAGGCACGCAGGGGCAGGCCCCAACCAGCTGCACACGTCTCTGCTGGAGAGGAGAGCGCTAGGGAAGCTACGTGTGTGAGGCACCTGCTGGGCGCCCAGGGAGTCAGCCTCCGGGTGTGCGGGGCTGCAGACCCCAGCCAGGGGCCCTGGGAGCCTGGTGCACTCCGTGCGGCGCTGAGTCTGGGCGGCCAAGCAACCGCTGGAGGAGCCCTGCACTAGCCCTTCCCTTCCCTCGCACAGAGCTCTTCCTGCTGGAGCCCTTGGCAGTGTGCAAGCCACCGGCCCCTAAGCCCTCCCCAAGGAAGCCTGGGGCCTAGGTGCAAAGGCAAGGCAGGAGCGGAGCTGAGGCCAGGAAGGCGCCAGTGGCGTCTCCCAGCCTCGCGCAGCCTCCTCCTTCCTGGGCAGGAAGCCTAGCAGCGAGGCAAGTCTGGGCAAGGCTCGCCCAGGGCAGAGCAGCCTCGCGCCAGCAACTCTGCCAGATCGGGCCTCTGAGCAGAGCTGGAGCTCTGCCTTCCTGGAGGCGCACTCGGCTCCAGCCAAGTAGGGCTTGAGCCAAACGAGGCTGGGCTGCCTCTTCTTCCCTCGAGGAGGCTCGCCTTCCCGCCAGCTGTTCACTCGGCTTCCAGGTGGGGGAGCTCTGCGCCTCCTGCAGGTCTTAGCTCAGGGGCTGCTTGCCCTGAGCTGGGGCTGTGGGCGGGAGCCCAGGCACGCAGGGGCAGGCCCCAACCAGCTGCACACGTCTGTGCTGGGGAGGAGAGCGCTAGGGAAGCTACGTGTGTGAGGCAGCTGCTGGGCGCCCAGGGAGTCAGCCTCCGGGTGTGCGGGGCTGCAGACCCCAGCCAGGGGCCCTGGAAGCCTGGTGCACTCCGTGCGGCGCTGAGCCTGGGCCGCCAAGCAACCGCTGGAGGAGCCCTGCACTGGCCCTTCCCTTCCCTCGCACAGAGCTCTTCCTGCTGGAGCCCTTGGCAGTGTGCAAGCCACCGGCCCCTTAGCCCTCCCCAAGGACGCCTGGCTCCTAGGTGCAAAGGCAAGGCAGGAGCGGAGCTGAGGCCAGGAAGGCGCCAGTGGCGTCTCCCAGCCTCGCGCAGCCTGCTCCTTCCTGGGCAGGAAGCCTAGCAGCGAGGCAAGTCTGGGCAAGGCTCGCCCAGGGCAGAGCAGCCTCGCGCCAGCAACTCTGCCAGACCGGGCCTCTCAGCAGAGCTGGAGCTCTGCCGTCCTGGAGGCGCACTCGGCTCCAGCCAAGTAGGGCTTGAGCCAAACGAGGCTGGGCTGCCTCTTCTTCCCTCGAGGAGGCTCGCCTCCCCGCCAGTTGTTCACTCGGCTTCCAGGTGGGGGCGCTCTGCGCCTCCTGCAGGTCTTGGCTCAGGGGCTGCTTGCCCTGAGCTGGGGCTGTGGGCGGGAGCCCAGGCACGCAGGGGCAGGCCCCAACCAGCTGCACACGTCTCTGCTGGGGAGGAGAGCGCTAGGGAAGCTACGTGTGTGAGGCAGCTGCTGGGGGCCCAGGGAGTCAGCCTCCGGCTGTGCGGGGCTGCAGACCCCAGCCAGGGGCCCTGGGAGCCTGGTGCACTCCGTGCGGCGCTGAGCCTGGGCGGCCAAGCAACCGCTGGAGGAGCCCTGCACTGGCCCTTCCCTTCCCTCGCACAGAGCTCTTCCTGCTGGAGCCCTTGGCAGTGTGCAAGCCACCGGCCCCTAAGCCCTCCCCAAGGACGCCTGGGGCCTAGGTGCAAAGGCAAGGCAGGAGCGGAGCTGAGGCCAGGAAGGCGCCAGTGGCGTCTCCCAGCCTCGCGCAGCCTGCTCCTTCCTGGGCAGGAAGCCTAGCAGCGAGGCAAGTCTGGGCAAGGCTCGCCCAGGGCAGAGCAGCCTCGCGCCAGCAACTCTGCCAGAACGGGCCTCTCAGCAGAGCTGGAGCTCTGCCGTCCTGGAGGCGCACTCGGCTCCAGCCAAGTAGGGCTTGAGCCAAACGAGGCTGGGCTGCCTCTTCTTCCCTCGAGGAGGCTCGCCTCCCCGCCAGCTGTTCACTCGGCTTCCAGGTGGGGGCGCTCTGCGCCTCCTGCAGGTCTTGGCTCAGGGGCTGCTTGCCCTGAGCTGGGGCTGTGGGCGGGAGCCCAGGCACGCAGGGGCAGGCCCCAACCAGCTGCACACGTCTCTGCTGGGGAGGAGAGGGCTAGGGAAGCTACGTGTGTGAGGCAGCTGCTGGGCGCCCAGGGAGTCAGCCTCCGGGTGTGCGGGGCTGCAGACCCCAGCCAGGGGCCCTGGGAGCCTGGGGCACTCCGTGCGGCGCTGAGCCTGGGCGGCCAAGCAACCGCTGGAGGAGCCCTGCACTGGCCCTTCCCTTCCCTCGCACAGAGCTCTTCCTGCTGGAGCCCTTGGCAGTGTGCAAGCCACCGGCCCCTAAGCCCTCCCCAAGGACGCCTGGGGCCTAGGTGCAAAGGCAAGGCAGGAGCGGAGCTGAGGCCAGGAAGGCGCCAGTGGCGTCTCCCAGCCTCGCGCAGCCTTCTCCTTCCTGGGCAGGAAGCCTAGCAGCGAGGCAAGTCTGGGCAAGGCTCGCCCAGGGCAGAGCAGCCTCGCGCCAGCAACTCTGCCAGATCGGGCCTCTGAGCAGAGCTGGAGCTCTGCCGTCCTGGAGGCGCACTCGGCTCCAGCCAAGTAGGGCTTGAGCCAAACGAGGCTGGGCTGCCTCTTCTTCCCTCGAGGAGGCTCGCCTCCCCGCCAGCTGTTCACTCGGCTTCCAGGTGGGGGCGCTCTGCGCCTCCTGCAGGTCTTGGCTCAGGGGCTGCTTGCCCTGAGCTGGGGCTGTGGGCGGGAGCCCAGGCACGCAGGGGCAGGCCCCAACCAGCTGCACACGTCTCTGCTGGGGAGGAGAGCGCTAGGGAAGCTACGTGTGTGAGGCAGCAGCTGGGCGCCCAGGGAGTCAGCCTCCGGGTGTGTGGGGCTGCAGACCCCAGCCAGGGGCCCTGGGAGCCTGGAGCACTCCGTGCGGCGCTGAGCCTGGGCGGCCAAGCAACCGCTGGAGGAGCCCTGCACTGGCCCTTCCCTTCCCTCGCACAGAGCTCTTCCTGCTGGAGCCCTTGGCAGTGTGCAAGCCATCGGCGCCTAAGCCCTCCCCAAGGACGCCTGGGGCCTAGGTGCAAAGGCAAGGCAGGAGAGGAGCTGAGGCCAGGAAGGCGCCAGTGGCGTCTCCCAGCCTCGCGCAGCCTGCTCCTTCCTGGGCAGGAAGCCTAGCAGCGAGGCAAGTCTGGGCAAGGCTCGCCCAGGGCAGAGAAGCCTCGCGCCAGCAACTCTGCCAGAACGGGCCTCTGAGCAGAGCTGGAGCTCTGCCGTCCTGGAGGCGCACTCGGATCCAGCCAAGTAGGGCTTGAGCCAAACGAGGCTGGGCTGCCTCTTCTTCCCTCGAGGAGGCTCGCCTCCCCGCCAGCTGTTCACTCGGCTTCCAGGTGGGGGCGCTCTGCGCCTCCTGCAGGTCTTGGCTCAGGGGCTGCTTGCCCTGAGCTGGGGCTGTGGGCGGGAGCCCAGGCACGCAGGGGCAGGCCCCAACCAGCTGCACACGTCTCTGCTGGGGAGGAGAGCGCTAGGGAAGCTACGTGTGTGAGGCAGCTGCTGGGCGCCCAGGGAGTCAGCCTCCGGGTGTGCGGGGCTGCAGACCCCAGCCAGGGGCCCTGGGAGCCTGGTGCACTCCGTGCGGCGCTGAGCCTGGGCGGCCAAGCAACCGCTGGAGGAGCCCTGCACTGGCCCTTCCCTTCCCTCGCACAGAGCTCTTCCTGCTGGAGCCCTTGGCAGTGTGCAAGCCACCGGCCCCTAAGCCCTCCCCAAGGACGCCTGGGGCCTAGGTGCAAAGGCAAGGCAGGAGCGGAGCTGAGGCCAGGAAGGCGCCAGTGGCATCTCCCAGCCTCGCGCAGCCTTCTCCTTCCTGGGCAGGAAGCCTAGCAGCGAGGCAAGTCTGGGCAAGGCTCGCCCAGGGCAGAGCAGCCTCGCGCCAGCAACTCTGCCAGATCGGGCCTCTGAGCAGAGCTGGAGCTCTGCCGTCCTGGAGGCGCACTCGGCTCCAGCCAAGTAGGGCTTGAGCCAAACGAGGCTGGGCTGCCTCTTCTTCCCTCGAGGAGGCTCGCCTCCCCGCCAGCTGTTCACTCGGCTTCCAGGTGGGGGCGCTCTGCGCCTCCTGCAGGTCTTGGCTCAGGGGCTGCTTGCCCTGAGCTGGGGCTGTGGGCGGGAGCCCAGGCACGCAGGGGCAGGCCCCAACCTGCTGCACACGTCTCTGCTGGGGAGGAGAGCGCTAGGGAAGCTACGTGTGTGAGGCAGCAGCTGGGCGCCCAGGGAGTCAGCCTCCGGGTGTGTGGGGCTGCAGACCCCAGCCAGGGGCCCTGGGAGCCTGGTGCACTCCGTGCGGCGCTGAGCCTGGGCGGCCAAGCAACCGCTGGAGGAGCCCTGCACTGGCCCTTCCCTTCCCTCGCACAGAGCTCTTCCTGCTGGAGCCCTTGGCAGTGTGCAAGCCATCGGCGCCTAAGCCCTCCCCAAGGACGCCTGGGGCCTAGGTGCAAAGGCAAGGCAGGAGAGGAGCTGAGGCCAGGAAGGCGCCAGTGGCGTCTCCCAGCCTCGCGCAGCCTGCTCCTTCCTGGGCAGGAAGCCTAGCAGCGAGGCAAGTCTGGGCAAGGCTCGCCCAGGGCAGAGAAGCCTCGCGCCAGCAACTCTGCCAGAACGGGCCTCTGAGCAGAGCTGGAGCTCTGCCGTCCTGGAGGCGCACTCGGATCCAGCCAAGTAGGGCTTGAGCCAAACGAGGCTGGGCTGCCTCTTCTTCCCTCGAGGAGGCTCGCCTCCCCGCCAGCTGTTCACTCGGCTTCCAGGTGGGGGCGCTCTGCGCCTCCTGCAGGTCTTGGCTCAGGGGCTGCTTGCCCTGAGCTGGGGCTGTGGGCGGGAGCCCAGGCACGCAGGGGCAGGCCCCAACCAGCTGCACACGTCTCTGCTGGGGAGGAGAGCGCTAGGGAAGCTACGTGTGTGAGGCAGCTGCTGGGCGCCCAGGGAGTCAGCCTCCGGGTGTGCGGGGCTGCAGACCCCAGCCAGGGGCCCTGGGAGCCTGGTGCACTCCATGCGGCGCTGAGCCTGGGCGGCCAAGCAACCGCTGGAGGAGCCCTGCACTGGCCCTTCCCTTCCCTCGCACAGAGCTCTTCCTGCTGGAGCCCTTGGCAGTGTGCAAGCCACCGGCCCCTAAGCCCTCCCCAAGGACGCCTGGGGCCTAGGTGCAAAGGCAAGGCAGGAGCGGAGCTGAGGCCAGGAAGGCGCCAGTGGCATCTCCCAGCCTCGCGCAGCCTTCTCCTTCCTGGGCAGGAAGCCTAGCAGCGAGGCAAGTCTGGGCAAGGCTCGCCCAGGGCAGAGCAGCCTCGCGCCAGCAACTCTGCCAGATCGGGCCTCTGAGCAGAGCTGGAGCTCTGCCGTCCTGGAGGCGCACTCGGCTCCAGCCAAGTAGGGCTTGAGCCAAACGAGGCTGGGCTGCCTCTTCTTCCCTCGAGGAGGCTCGCCTCCCCGCCAGCTGTTCACTCGGCTTCCAGGTGGGGGCGCTCTGCGCCTCCTGCAGGTCTTGGCTCAGGGGCTGCTTGCCCTGAGCTGGGGCTGTGGGCGGGAGCCCAGGCACGCAGGGGCAGGCCCCAACCAGCTGCACACGTCTCTGCTGGGGAGGAGAGCGCTAGGGAAGCTACGTGTGTGAGGCAGCAGCTGGGCGCCCAGGGAGTCAGCCTCCGGGTGTGTGGGGCTGCAGACCCCAGCCAGGGGCCCTGGGAGCCTGGTGCACTCCGTGCGGCGCTGAGCCTGGGCGGCCAAGCAACCGCTGGAGGAGCCCTGCACTGGCCCTTCCCTTCCCTCGCACAGAGCTCTTCCTGCTGGAGCCCTTGGCAGTGTGCAAGCCATCGGCGCCTAAGCCCTCCCCAAGGACGCCTGGGGCCTAGGTGCAAAGGCAAGGCAGGAGAGGAGCTGAGGCCAGGAAGGCGCCAGTGGCGTCTCCCAGCCTCGCGCAGCCTTCTCCTTCCTGGGCAGGAAGCCTAGCAGCGAGGCAAGTCTGGGCAAGGCTCGCCCAGGGCAGAGCAGCCTCGCGCCAGCCACTCTGCCAGATCGGGCCTCTGAGCAGAGTTGGAGCTGTGCCGTCCTGGAGGCGCACTCGGCTCCAGCCAAGTAGGGCTTGAGCCAAACGAGGCTGGGCTGCCTCTTCTTCCCTCGAGGAGGCTCGCCTCCCCGCCAGCTATTCACTCGGCTTCCAGGTGGGGGCGCTCTGCGCCTCCTGCAGGTCTTGGCTCAGGGGCTGCTTGCCCTGAGCTGGGGCTGTGGGCGGGAGGCCAGGCACGCAGGGGCAGGCCCCAACCAGCTGCACACGTCTCTGCTGGGGAGGAGAGCGCTAGGGAAGCTACGTGTGTGAGGCAGCTGCTGGGCGCCCAGGGAGTCAGCCTCCGGGTGTGCGGGGCTGCAGCCCCCAGCCAGGGGCCCTGGGAGCCTGGTGCACTCCGTGCGGCGCTGAGCCTGGGCGGCCAAGCAACCGCTGGAGGAGCCCTGCACTGGCCCTTCCCTTCCCTCGCACAGAGCTCTTCCTGCTGGAGCTCTTGGCAGTGTGCAAGCCACCGGCCCCTAAGCCCTCCCCAAGGACGCCTGGGGCCTAGGTGCAAAGGCAAGGCAGGAGCGGAGCTGAGGCCAGGAAGGCGCCAGTGGCATCTCCCAGCCTCGCGCAACCTGCTCCTTCCTGGGCAGGAAGCCTAGCAGCGAGGCAAGTCTGGGCAAGGCTCGCCCAGGGCAGAGCATCCTCGCGCCAGCAACTCTGCCAGAACGGGCCTCTCAGCAGAGCTGGAGCTCTGCCGTCCTGGAGGCGCACTCGGCTCCAGCCAAGTAGGGCTTGAGCCAAACGAGGCTGGGCTGCCTCTTCTTCCCTCGAGGAGGCTCGCCTCCCCGCCAGCTGTTCACTCGGCTTCCAAGTGGGGGCGCTCTGCGCCTCCTGCAGGTCTTGGCTCAGGGGCTGCTTGCCCTGAGCTGGGGCTGTGGGCGGGAGCCCAGGCACGCAGGGGCAGGCCCCAACCAGCTGCACACGTCTCTGCTGGGGAGGAGAGCGCTAGGGAAGCTACGTGTGTGAGGCAGCTGCTGGGCGCCCAGGGAGTCAGCCTCCGGGTGTGCGGGGCTGCAGACCCCAGCCAGGGGCCCTGGGAGCCTGGTGCACTCCGTGCGGCGCTGAGCCTGGGCGGCCAAGCAACCGCTGGAGGAGCCCTGCACTGGCCCTTCCCTTCCCTCGCACAGAGCTCTTCCTGCTGGAGCCCTTGGCAGTGTGCAAGCCACCGGCCCCTAAGCCCTCCCCAAGGACGCCTGGGGCCTAGGTGCAAAGGCAAGGCAGGAGCGGAGCTGAGGCCAGGAAGGCGCCAGTGGCGTCTCCCAGCCTCGCGCAGCCTGCTCCTTAGTGGGCAGGAAGCCTAGCAGCGAGGCAAGTCTGGGCAAGGCTCGCCCAGGGCAGAGCAGCCTCGCGCCAGCAACTCTGCCAGAACGGGCCTCTGAGCAGAGCTGGAGCTCTGCCGTCCTGGAGGCGCACTCGGCTCCAGCCAAGTAGGGCTTGAGCCAAACGAGGCTGGGCTGCCTCTTCTTCCCTCGAGGAGGCTCGCCTCCCCGCCAGGTGTTCACTCGGCTTCCAGGTGGGGGCGCTCTGCGCCTCCTGCAGGTCTTGGCTCAGGGGCTGCTTGCCCTGAGCTGGGGCTGTGGGCGGGAGCCCAGGCACGCAGGGGCAGGCCCCAACCAGCTGCACACGTCTCTGCTGGGGAGGAGAGCGCTAGGGAAGCTACGTGTGTGAGGCAGCTGCTGGGCGCCCAGGGAGTCAGCCTCCGGGTGTGCGGGGATGCAGACCCCAGCCAGGGGCCCTGGGAGCCTGGTGCACTCCGTGCGGCGCTGAGCCTGGGCGGCCAAGCAACCGCTGGAGGAGCCCTGCACTGGCCCTTCCCTTCCCTCGCACAGAGCTCTTCCTGCTGGAGCCCTTGGCAGTGTGCAAGCCACCGGCCCCTAAGCCCTCCCCAAGGACGCCTGGGGCCTAGTTGCAAAGGCAAGGCAGGAGCGGAGCTGAGGCCAGGAAGGCGCCAGTGGCGTCTCCCAGCCTCGCGCAGCCTGCTCCTTAGTGGGCAGGAAGCCTAGCAGCGAGGCAAGTCTGGGCAAGGCTCGCCCAGGGCAGAGAAGCCTCGCGCCAGCAACTCTGCCAGAACGGGCCTCTGAGCAGAGCTGGAGCTCTGCCGTCCTGGAGGCGCACTCGGCTCCAGCCAAGTAGGGCTTGAGCCAAACGAGGCTGGGCTGCCTCTTCTTCCCTCGAGGAGGCTCGCCTCCCCGCCAGCTGTTCACTCGGCTTCCAGGTGGGGGCGCTCTGCGCCTCCTGCAGGTCTTGGCTCAGGGGCTGCTTGCCCTGAGCTGGGGCTGTGGGCGGGAGCCCAGGCACGCAGGGGCAGGCCCCAACCAGCTGCACACGTCTCTGCTGGGGAGGAGAGCGCTAGGGAAGCTACGTGTGTGAGGCAGCTGCTGGGCGCCCAGGGAGTCAGCCTCCGGGTGTGCGGGGCTGCAGACCCCAGCCAGGGGCCCTGGGAGCCTGGTGCACTCCGTGCGGCGCTGAGCCTGGGCGGCCAAGCAACCGCTGGAGGAGCCCTGCACTGGCCCTTCCCTTCCCTCGCACAGAGCTCTTCCTGCTGGAGCCCTTGGCAGTGTGCAAGCCACCGGCCCCTAAGCCCTCCCCAAGGACGCCTGGGGCCTAGGTGCAAAGGCAAGGCAGGAGCGGAGCTGAGGCCAGGAAGGCGCCAGTGGCATCTCCCAGCCTCGCGCAGCCTTCTCCTTCCTGGGCAGGAAGCCTAGCAGCGAGGCAAGTCTGGGCAAGGCTCGCCCAGGGCAGAGCAGCCTCGCGCCAGCAACTCTGCCAGATCGGGCCTCTGAGCAGAGCTGGAGCTCTGCCGTCCTGGAGGGGCACTCGGCTCCAGCCAAGTAGGGCTTGAGCCGAACGAGGCTGGGCTGCCTCTTCTTCCCTCGAGGAGGCTCGCCTCCCCGCCAGCTGTTCACTCGGCTTCCAGGTGGGGGCGCTCTGCGCCTCCTGCAGGTCTTGGCTCAGGGGCTGCTTGCCCTGAGCTGGGGCTGTGGGCGGGAGCCCAGGCACGCAGGGGCAGGCCCCAACCTGCTGCACACGTCTCTGCTGGGGAGGAGAGCGCTAGGGAAGCTACGTGTGTGAGGCAGCAGCTGGGCGCCCAGGGAGTCAGCCTCCGGGTGTGTGGGGCTGCAGACCCCAGCCAGGGGCCCTGGGAGCCTGGTGCACTCCGTGCGGCGCTGAGCCTGGGCGGCCAAGCAACCGCTGGAGGAGCCCTGCACTGGCCCTTCCCTTCCCTCGCACAGAGCTCTTCCTGCTGGAGCCCTTGGCAGTGTGCAAGCCATCGGCGCCTAAGCCCTCCCCAAGGACGCCTGGGGCCTAGGTGCAAAGGCAAGGCAGGAGAGGAGCTGAGGCCAGGAAGGCGCCAGTGGCGTCTCCCAGCCTCGCGCAGCCTGCTCCTTCCTGGGCAGGAAGCCTAGCAGCGAGGCAAGTCTGGGCAAGGCTCGCCCAGGGCAGAGAAGCCTCGCGCCAGCAACTCTGCCAGAACGGGCCTCTGAGCAGAGCTGGAGCTCTGCCGTCCTGGAGGCGCACTCGGATCCAGCCAAGAAGGGCTTGAGCCAAACGAGGCTGGGCTGCCTCTTCTTCCCTCGAGGAGGCTCGCCTCCCCGCCAGCTGTTCACTCGGCTTCCAGGTGGGGGCGCTCTGCGCCTCCTGCAGGTCTTGGCTCAGGGGCTGCTTGCCCTGAGCTGGGGCTGTGGGCGGGAGCCCAGGCACTCAGGGGCAGGCCCCAACCAGCTGCACACGTCTCTGCTGGGGAGGAGAGCGCTAGGGAAGCTACGTGTGTGAGGCAGCTGCTGGGCGCCCAGGGAGTCAGCCTCCGGGTGTGCGGGGCTGCAGACCCCAGCCAGGGGCCCTGGGAGCCTGGTGCACTCCATGCGGCGCTGAGCCTGGGCGGCCAAGCAACCGCTGGAGGAGCCCTGCACTGGCCCTTCCCTTCCCTCGCACAGAGCTCTTCCTGCTGGAGCCCTTGGCAGTGTGCAAGCCACCGGCCCCTAAGCCCTCCACAAGGACGCCTGGGGCCTAGGTGCAAAGGCAAGGCAGGAGCGGAGCTGA
This sequence comes from Ovis canadensis, assembly GCF_042477335.2. Taxonomy (NCBI): domain Eukaryota; kingdom Metazoa; phylum Chordata; class Mammalia; order Artiodactyla; family Bovidae; genus Ovis; species Ovis canadensis. The sequence goes on along the minus strand of NC_091262.1, from coordinate 152,333 downwards.
GGCCAGGAAGGCGCCAGTGGCATCTCCCAGCCTCGCGCAGCCTTCTCCTTCCTGGGCAGGAAGCCTAGCAGCGAGGCAAGTCTGGGCAAGGCTCGCCCAGGGCAGAGCAGCCTCGCGCCAGCAACTCTGCCAGATCGGGCCTCTGAGCAGAGCTGGAGCTCTGCCGTCCTGGAGGCGCACTCGGCTCCAGCCAAGTAGGGCTTGAGCCAAACGAGGCTGGGCTGCCTCTTCTTCCCTCGAGGAGGCTCGCCTCCCCGCCAGCTGTTCACTCGGCTTCCAGGTGGGGGCGCTCTGCGCCTCCTGCAGGTCTTGGCTCAGGGGCTGCTTGCCCTGAGCTGGGGCTGTGGGCGGGAGCCCAGGCACGCAGGGGCAGGCCCCAACCAGCTGCACACGTCTCTGCTGGGGAGGAGAGCGCTAGGGAAGCTACGTGTGTGAGGCAGCAGCTGGGCGCCCAGGGAGTCAGCCTCCGGGTGTGTGGGGCTGCAGACCCCAGCCAGGGGCCCTGGGAGCCTGGTGCACTCCGTGCGGCGCTGAGCCTGGGCGGCCAAGCAACCGCTGGAGGAGCCCTGCACTGGCCCTTCCCTTCCCTCGCACAGAGCTCTTCCTGCTGGAGCCCTTGGCAGTGTGCAAGCCATCGGCGCCTAAGCCCTCCCCAAGGACGCCTGGGGCCTAGGTGCAAAGGCAAGGCAGGAGAGGAGCTGAGGCCAGGAAGGCGCCAGTGGCGTCTCCCAGCCTCGCGCAGCCTTCTCCTTCCTGGGCAGGAAGCCTAGCAGCGAGGCAAGTCTGGGCAAGGCTCGCCCAGGGCAGAGCAGCCTCGCGCCAGCCACTCTGCCAGATCGGGCCTCTGAGCAGAGTTGGAGCTGTGCCGTCCTGGAGGCGCACTCGGCTCCAGCCAAGTAGGGCTTGAGCCAAACGAGGCTGGGCTGCCTCTTCTTCCCTCGAGGAGGCTCGCCTTCCCGCCAGCTATTCACTCGGCTTCCAGGTGGGGGCGCTCTGCGCCTCCTGCAGGTCTTGGCTCAGGGGCTGCTTGCCCTGAGCTGGGGCTGTGGGCGGGAGGCCAGGCACGCAGGGGCAGGCCCCAACCAGCTGCACACGTCTCTGCTGGGGAGGAGAGCGCTAGGGAAGCTACGTGTGTGAGGCAGCTGCTGGGCGCCCAGGGAGTCAGCCTCCGGGTGTGCGGGGCTGCAGCCCCCAGCCAGGGGCCCTGGGAGCCTGGTGCACTCCGTGCGGCGCTGAGCCTGGGCGGCCAAGCAACCGCTGGAGGAGCCCTGCACTGGCCCTTCCCTTCCCTCGCACAGAGCTCTTCCTGCTGGAGCTCTTGGCAGTGTGCAAGCCACCGGCCCCTAAGCCCTCCCCAAGGACGCCTGGGGCCTAGGTGCAAAGGCAAGGCAGGAGCGGAGCTGAGGCCAGGAAGGCGCCAGTGGCATCTCCCAGCCTCGCGCAACCTGCTCCTTCCTGGGCAGGAAGCCTAGCAGCGAGGCAAGTCTGGGCAAGGCTCGCCCAGGGCAGAGCATCCTCGCGCCAGCAACTCTGCCAGAACGGGCCTCTCAGCAGAGCTGGAGCTCTGCCGTCCTGGAGGCGCACTCGGCTCCAGCCAAGTAGGGCTTGAGCCAAACGAGGCTGGGCTGCCTCTTCTTCCCTCGAGGAGGCTCGCCTCCCCGCCAGCTGTTCACTCGGCTTCCAAGTGGGGGCGCTCTGCGCCTCCTGCAGGTCTTGGCTCAGGGGCTGCTTGCCCTGAGCTGGGGCTGTGGGCGGGAGCCCAGGCACGCAGGGGCAGGCCCCAACCAGCTGCACACGTCTCTGCTGGGGAGGAGAGCGCTAGGGAAGCTACGTGTGTGAGGCATCTGCTGGGCGCCCAGGGAGTCAGCCTCCGGGTGTGCGGGGCTGCAGACCCCAGCCAGGGGCCCTGGGAGCCTGGTGCACTCCGTGCGGCGCTGAGCCTGGGCGGCCAAGCAACCGCTGGAGGAGCCCTGCACTGGCCCTTCCCTTCCCTCGCACAGAGCTCTTCCTGCTGGAGCCCTTGGCAGTGTGCAAGCCACCGGCCCCTAAGCCCTCCCCAAGGACGCCTGGGGCCTAGGTGCAAAGGCAAGGCAGGAGCGGAGCTGAGGCCAGGAAGGCGCCAGTGGCGTCTCCCAGCCTCGCGCAGCCTGCTCCTTAGTGGGCAGGAAGCCTAGCAGCGAGGCAAGTCTGGGCAAGGCTCGCCCAGGGCAGAGCAGCCTCGCGCCAGCAACTCTGCCAGAACGGGCCTCTGAGCAGAGCTGGAGCTCTGCCGTCCTGGAGGCGCACTCGGCTCCAGCCAAGTAGGGCTTGAGCCAAACGAGGCTGGGCTGCCTCTTCTTCCCTCGAGGAGGCTCGCCTCCCCGCCAGGTGTTCACTCGGCTTCCAGGTGGGGGCGCTCTGCGCCTCCTGCAGGTCTTGGCTCAGGGGCTGCTTGCCCTGAGCTGGGGCTGTGGGCGGGAGCCCAGGCACGCAGGGGCAGGCCCCAACCAGCTGCACACGTCTCTGCTGGGGAGGAGAGCGCTAGGGAAGCTACGTGTGTGAGGCAGCTGCTGGGCGCCCAGGGAGTCAGCCTCCGGGTGTGCGGGGATGCAGACCCCAGCCAGGGGCCCTGGGAGCCTGGTGCACTCCGTGCGGCGCTGAGCCTGGGCGGCCAAGCAACCGCTGGAGGAGCCCTGCACTGGCCCTTCCCTTCCCTCGCACAGAGCTCTTCCTGCTGGAGCCCTTGTCAGTGTGCAAGCCACCGGCCCCTAAGCCCTCCCCAAGGACGCCTGGGGCCTAGTTGCAAAGGCAAGGCAGGAGCGGAGCTGAGGCCAGGAAGGCGCCAGTGGCGTCTCCCAGCCTCGCGCAGCCTGCTCCTTAGTGGGCAGGAAGCCTAGCAGCGAGGCAAGTCTGGGCAAGGCTCGCCCAGGGCAGAGCAGCCTCGCGCCAGCAACTCTGCCAGAACGGGCCTCTGAGCATAGCTGGAGCTCTGCCGTCCTGGAGGCGCACTCGGATCCAGCCAAGTAGGGCTTGAGCCAAACGAGGCTGGGCTGCCTCTTCTTCCCTCGAGGAGGCTCGCCTCCCCGCCAGCTGTTCACTCGGCTTCCAGGTGGGGGCGCTCTGCGCCTCCTGCAGGTCTTGGCTCAGGGGCTGCTTGCCCTGAGCTGGGGCTGTGGGCGGGAGCCCAGGCACGCAGGGGCAGGCCCCAACCAGCTGCACACGTCTCTGCTGGGGAGGAGAGCGCTAGGGAAGCTACGTATGTGAGGCAGCAGCTGGGCGCCCAGGGAGTCAGCCTCCGGGTGTGTGGGGCTGCAGACCCCAGCCAGGGGCCCTGGGAGCCTGGTGCACTCCGTGCGGATCTGAATCTGGGCAGCCAAGCAACCGCTGGAGGAGCCCTGCACTGGCCCTTCCCTTCCCTCGCACAGAGCTCTTCCTGCTGGAGCCCTTGGCAGTGTGCAAGCCACCGGCCCCTAAGCCCTCCCCAAGGACGCCTGGGGCCTAGGTGCAAAGGCAAGGCAGGAGCGGAGCTGAGGCCAGGAGGCGCCAGTGGCGTCTCCCAGCCTCGCGCAGCCTGCTCCTTCCTGGGCAGGAAGCCTAGCAGCGAGGCAAGTCTGGGCAAGGCTCGCCCAGGGCAGAGCAGCCTCGCGCCAGCAACTCTGCCAGAACGGGCCTCTGAGAAAAGCTGGAGCTCTGCCGTCCTGGAGGCGCACTCGTTTCCAGCCAAGTAGGGCTTGAGCCAAACGAGGCTGGGCTGTCTCTTCTTCCCTCGAGGAGGTTCGCCTCCCCGCCAGCTGTTCACTCGGCTTCCAGGTGGGGGCGCTCTGCGCCTCCTGCAGGTCTTGGCTCAGGGGCTGCTTGCCCTGAGCTGGGGCTGTGGGCGGGAGCCCAGGCACGCAGGGGCAGGCCCCAACCAGCTGCACACGTCTCTGCTGGAGAGGAGAGCGCTAGGGAAGCTACGTGTGTGAGGCAGCTGCTGGGCGCCCAGGGAGTCAGCCTCCGGGTGTGCGGGGCTGCAGACCCCAGCCAGGGGCCCTGGGAGCCTGGTGCACTCCGTGCGGCGCTGAGCCTGGGCGGCCAAGCAACCGCTGGAGGAGCCCTGCACTGGCCCTTCCCTTCCCTCGCACAGAGCTCTTCCTGCTGGAGCCCTTGGCAGTGTGCAAGCCACCGGCCCCTAAGCCCTCCACAAGGACGCCTGGGGCCTAGGTGCAAAGGCAAGGCAGGAGCGGAGCTGAGGCCAGGAAGGCGCCAGTGGCGTCTCCCAGCCTCGCGCAGCCTGCTCCTTCCTGGGCAGGAAGCCTAGCAGCGAGGCAAGTCTGGGCAAGGCTCGCCCAGGGCAGAGCAGCCTCGCGCCAGCAACTCTGCCAGATCGGGCCTCTGAGCAGAGCTGGAGCTCTGCCGTCCTGGAGGCGCACTCGGCTCCAGCCAAGTAGGGCTTGAGCCAAACGAGGCTGGGCTGCCTCTTCTTCCCTCGAGGAGGCTCGCCTCCCCGCCAGCTGTTCACTCGGCTTCCAGGTGTGGGCGCTCTGCGCCTCCTGCAGGCCTTGGCTCAGGGGCTGCTTGCCCTGAGCTGGGGCTGTGGGCGGGAGCCCAGGCACGCAGGGGCAGGCCCCAACCAGCTGCACACGTCTCTGCTGGGGAGGAGAGCGCTAGGGAAGCTACGTGTGTGAGGCAGCTGCTGGGTGCCCAGGAAGTCAGCCTTCGGGTGTGCGGGGCTGCAGACCCCAGCCAGGGGCCCTGGGAGCCTGGTGCACTCCGTGCGGCGCTGAGCCTGGGCGGCCAAGCAACCGCTGGAGGAGCCCTGCACTGGCCCTTCCCTTCCCTCGCACAGAGCTCTTCCTGCTGGAGCCCTTGGCAGTGTGCAAGCCACCGGCCCCTAAGCCCTCCCCAAGGACGCCTGGGGCCTAGGTGCAAAGGCAAGGCAGGACCGGAGCTGAGGCCAGGAAGGCGCCAGTGGCGTCTCCCAGCCTCACGCAGCCTGCTCCTTCCTGAGCAGGAAGCCTAGCAGCGAGGCAAGTCTGGGCAAGGCTCGCCCAGGGCAGAGCAGCCTCGCGCCAGCAACTCTGCCAGATCGGGCCTCTGAGCAGAGCTGGAGCTCTGCCGTCCTGGAGGCGCACTCGGCTCCAGCCAAGTAGGGCTTGAGCCAAACGAGGCTGGGCTGCCTCTTCTTCCCTCGAGGAGGCTCGCCTTCCCGCCAGCTGTTCACTCGGCTTCCAGGTGGGGGAGCTCTGCGCCTCCTGCAGGTCTTAGCTCAGGGGCTGCTTGCCCTGAGCTGGGGCTGTGGGCGGGAGCCCAGGCACGCAGGGGCAGGCCCCAACCAGCTGCACACGTCTGTGCTGGGGAGGAGAGCGCTAGGGAAGCTACGTGTGTGAGGCAGCTGCTGGGCGCCCAGGGAGTCAGCCTCCGGGTGTGCGGGGCTGCAGACCCCAGCCAGGGGCCCTGGAAGCCTGGTGCACTCCGTGCGGCGCTGAGCCTGGGCCGCCAAGCAACCGCTGGAGGAGCCCTGCACTGGCCCTTCCCTTCCCTCGCACAGAGCTCTTCCTGCTGGAGCCCTTGGCAGTGTGCAAGCCACCGGCCCCTTAGCCCTCCCCAAGGACGCCTGGCTCCTAGGTGCAAAGGCAAGGCAGGTGCGGAGCTGAGGCCAGGAAGGCGCCAGTGGCGTCTCCCAGCCTCGCGCAGCCTGCTCCTTCCTGGGCAGGAAGCCTAGCAGCGAGGCAAGTCTGGGCAAGGCTCGCCCAGGGCAGAGCAGCCTCGCGCCAGCAACTCTGCCAGACCGGGCCTCTCAGCAGAGCTGGAGCTCTGCCGTCCTGGAGGCGCACTCGGCTCCAGCCAAGTAGGGCTTGAGCCAAACGAGGCTGGGCTGCCTCTTCTTCCCTCGAGGAGGCTCGCCTCCCCGCCAGTTGTTCACTCGGCTTCCAGGTGGGGGCGCTCTGCGCCTCCTGCAGGTCTTGGCTCAGGGGCTGCTTGCCCTGAGCTGGGGCTGTGGGCGGGAGCCCAGGCACGCAGGGGCAGGCCCCAACCAGCTGCACACGTCTCTGCTGGGGAGGAGAGCGCTAGGGAAGCTACGTGTGTGAGGCAGCTGCTGGGGGCCCAGGGAGTCAGCCTCCGGCTGTGCGGGGCTGCAGACCCCAGCCAGGGGCCCTGGGAGCCTGGTGCACTCCGTGCGGCGCTGAGCCTGGGCGGCCAAGCAACCGCTGGAGGAGCCCTGCACTGGCCCTTCCCTTCCCTGCACAGAGCTCTTCCTGCTGGAGCCCTTGGCAGTGTGCAAGCCACCGGCCCCTAAGCCCTCCCCAAGGACGCCTGGGGCCTAGGTGCAAAGGCAAGGCAGGAGCGGAGCTGAGGCCAGGAAGGCGCCAGTGGCGTCTCCCAGCCTCGCGCAGCCTGCTCCTTCCTGGGCAGGAAGCCTAGCAGCGAGGCAAGTCTGGGCAAGGCTCGCCCAGGGCAGAGAACCCTCACGCCAGCAACTCTGCCAGATCGGGCTTCTGAGCAGAGCTGGAGCTCTGCCGTCCTGGAGGCGCACTCGGCTCCAGCCAAGTAGGGCTTGAGCCAAACGAGGCTGGGCTGCCTCTTCTTCCCTCGAGGAGGCTCGCCTCCCCGACAGCTGTTCACTCGGCTTCCAGGTGGGGGCGCTCTGCGCCTCCTGCAGGTCTTGGCTCAGGGGCTGCTTGCCCTGAGCTGGGGCTGTGGGCGGGAGCCCAGGCACGCAGGGGCAGGCCCCAACCAGCTGCACACGTCTCTGCTGGGGAGGAGAGCGCTAGGGAAGCTACGTGTGTGAGGCAGCTGCTGGGCGCCCAGGGAGTCAGCCTCCGGGTGTGCGGGGCTGCAGACCCCAGCCAGAGGCCCTGGGAGCCTGGTGCACTCCGTGCGACGCTGAGCCTGGGCGGCCAAGCAACCGCTGGAGGAGCCCTGCAGTGGCCCTTCCCTTCCCTCGCACAGAGCTCTTCTTGCTGGGGCCCTTGGCAGTGTCCAAGCTACCGGCCCCTAAGCCCTCCCCAAGGACGCCTGGGGCCTAGGTGCAAAGGCAAGTCAGGAGCGGAGCTGAGGCCAGGAAGGCGCCAGTGGCATCTCCCAGCCTCACGCAGCCTGCTCCTTTCTGGGCAGGAAGCCTAGCAGCGAGGCAAATCTGGGCAAGGCTCGCCCAGGGCAGAGCAGCCTCGGGCCTGCAACTCTGCCAGATCGGGCCTGTGAGCAGAGCTGGAGCTCTGCCGTCCTGGAGGCGCACTCGGCTCCAGCCAAGTAGGGCTTGAGCCAAACGAGGCTGGGCTGCCTCTTCTTCCCTCGAGGAGGCTCGCCTCCCCGCCAGCTGTTCACTCGGCTTCCAGGTGGGGGCGCTCTGCGCCTCCTGCAGGTCTTGGCTCAGGGGCTGCTTGCTCTGAGCTGGGGCTGTGGGCGGGAGCCCAGGCACGCAGGGGCAGGCCCCAACCAGCTGCACACGTCTCTGCTAGGGAGGAGAGCGCTAGGGAAGCTACGTGTGTGAGGCAGCTGCTGGGCGCCCAGGGAGTCAGCCTCCGGGTGTGCGGGGCTGCAGACCCCAGCCAGGGGCCCTGGGAGCCTGGTGCACTCCGTGCGGCGCTGAGCCTGGGCTGCCAAGCAACCGCTGGAGGAGAACTGCACTCGCCCTTCCCTTCCCTCGCACAGAGTTCTTCCTGCTGGAGCCCTTGGCAGTGTGCAAGCCACCGGCCCCTAAGCCCTCCCCAAGGACGCCTGGGGCCTAGGTGCAAAGGCAAGGCAGGAGCGGAGCTGAGGCCAGGAGGCGCCAGTGGCGTCTCCCAGCCTCGCGCAGCCTGCTCCTTCCTGGGCAGGAAGCCTAGCAGCGAGGCAAGTCTGGGCAAGGCTCGCCCAGGGCAGAGCAGCCTCGCGCCAGCAACTCTGCCAGAACGGGCCTCTGAGAAAAGCTGGAGCTCTGCCGTCCTGGAGGCGCACTCGTTTCCAGCCAAGTAGGGCTTGAGCCAAACGAGGCTGGGCTGTCTCTTCTTCCCTCGAGGAGGTTTGCCTCCCCGCCAGCTGTTCACTCGGCTTCCAGGTGGGGGCGCTCTGCGCCTCCTGCAGGTCTTGGCTCAGGGGCTGCTTGCCCTGAGCTGGGGCTGTGGGCGGGAGCCCAGGCACGCAGGGGCAGGCCCCAACCAGCTGCACACGTCTCTGCTGGAGAGGAGAGCGCTAGGGAAGCTACGTGTGTGAGGCACCTGCTGGGCGCCCAGGGAGTCAGCCTCCGGGTGTGCGGGGCTGCAGACCCCAGCCAGGGGCCCTGGGAGCCTGGTGCACTCCGTGCGGCGCTGAGTCTGGGCGGCCAAGCAACCGCTGGAGGAGCCCTGCACTAGCCCTTCCCTTCCCTCGCACAGAGCTCTTCCTGCTGGAGCCCTTGGCAGTGTGCAAGCCACCGGCCCCTAAGCCCTCCCCAAGGACGCCTGGGGCCTAGGTGCAAAGGCAAGGCAGTAGCGGAGCTGAGGCCAGGAAGGCGCCAGTGGCGTCTCCCAGCCTCGCGCAGCCTCCTCCTTCCTGGGCAGGAAGCCTAGCAGCGAGGCAAGTCTGGGCAAGGCTCGCCCAGGGCAGAGCAGCCTCGCGCCAGCAACTCTGCCAGATCGGGCCTCTGAGCAGAGCTGGAGCTCTGCCGTCCTGGAGGCGCACTCGGCTCCAGCCAAGTAGGGCTTGAGCCAAACGAGGCTGGGCTGCCTCTTCTTCCCTCGAGGAGGCTCGCCTCCCCGCCAGCTGTTCACTCGGCTTCCAGGTGGGGGCGCTCTGCGCCTCCTGCAGGTCTTGGCTCAGGGGCTGCTTGCCCTGAGCTGGGGCTGTGGGCGGGAGCCCAGGCACGCAGGGGCAGGCCCCAACCAGCTGCACACGTCTCTGCTGGGGAGGAGAGCGCTAGGGAAGCTACGTGTGTGAGGCAGCTGCTGGGCGCCCAGGGAGTCAGCCTCCGGGTGTGCGGGGCTGCAGACCCCAGCCAGGGGCCCTGGGAGCCTGGTGCACTCCGTGCGGCGCTGAGCCTGGGCGGCCAAGCAACCGCTGGAGGAGCCCTGCACTGGCCCTTCCCTTCCCTCGCACAGAGCTCTTCCTGCTGGAGCCCTTGGCAGTGTGCAAGCCACCGGCCCCTAAGCCCTCCACAAGGACGCCTGGGGCCTAGGTGCAAAGGCAAGGCAGGAGCGGAGCTGAGGCCAGGAAGGCGCCAGTGGCGTCTCCCAGCCTCGCGCAGCCTGCTCCTTCCTGGGCAGGAAGCCTAGCAGCGAGGCAAGTCTGGGCAAGGCTCGCCCAGGGCAGAGCAGCCTCGCGCCAGCAACTCTGCCAGAACGGGCCTCTGAGCAGAGCTGGAGCTCTGCCGTCCTGGAGGCGCACTCGGATCCAGCCAAGTAGGGCTTGAGCCTAACGAGGCTGGGCTGCCTCTTCTTCCCTCGAGGAGGCTCGCCTCCCCGCCAGCTGTTCACTCGGCTTCCAGGTGGGGGCGCTCTGCGCCTCCTGCAGGTCTTGGCTCAGGGGCTGCTTGCCCTGAGCTGGGGCTGTGGGCGGGAGCCCAGGCACGCAGGGGCAGGCCCCAACCAGCTGCACACGTCTCTGCTGGGGAGGAGAGCGCTAGGGAAGCTACGTGTGTGAGGCAGCTGCTGGGCGCCCAGGGAGTCAGCCTCCGGGTGTGCGGGGCTGCAGACCCCAGCCAGGGGCCCTGGGAGCCTGGTGCACTCCGTGCGGCGCTGAGCCTGGGCGGCAAAGCAACCTCTGGAGGAGCCCTGCACTGGCCCTTCCCTTCCCTCGCACAGAGCTCTTCCTGCTGGAGCCCTTGGCAGTGTGCAAGCCACCGGCCCCTAAGCCCTCCCCAAGGACGCCTGGGGCCTAGGTGCAAAGGCAAGGCAGGAGCGGAGCTGAGGCCAGGAAGGCGCCAGTGGCGTCTCCCAGCCTCGCGCAGCCTTCTCCTTCCTGGGCAGGAAGCCTAGCAGCGAGGCAAGTCTGGGCAAGGCTCGCCCAGGGCAGAGCAGCCTCGCGCCAGCAACTCTGCCAGATCGGGCCTCTGAGCAGAGCTGGAGCTCTGCCGTCCTGGAGGCGCACTCGGCTCCAGCCAAGTAGGGCTTGAGCCAAACGAGGCTGGGCTGCCTCTTCTTCCCTCGAGGAGGCTCGCCTCCCCGCCAGCTGTTCACTCGGCTTCCAGGTGGGGGCGCTCTGTGCCTCCTGCAGGTCTTGGCTCAGGGGCTGCTTGCCCTGAGCTGGGGCTGTGGGCGGGAGCCCAGGCACGCAGGGGCAGGCCCCAACCAGCTGCACACGTCTCTGCTGGGGAGGAGAGCGCTAGGGAAGCTACGTGTGTGAGGCAGCAGCTGGGCGCCCAGGGAGTCAGCCTCCGGGTGTGCGGGGCTGCAGACCGCAGCCAGGGGCCCTGGGAGCCTGGTGCACTCCGTGCGGCGCTGAGCCTGGGCGGCCAAGCAACCGCTGGAGGAACCCTGCACTGGCCCTTCCCTTCCCTCGCACAGAGCTCTTCCTGCTGGAGCCCTTGGCAGTGTGCAAGCCACCGGCCCCTAAGCCCTCCCCAAGGACGCCTGGGGCCTAGGTGCAAAGGCAAGGCAGGAGCGGAGCTGAGGCCAGGAAGGCGCCAGTGGCGTCTCCCAGCCTCGCGCAGCCTGCTCCTTCCTGGGCAGGAAGCCTAGCAGCGAGGCAAGTCTGGGCAAGGCTCGCCCAGGGCAGAGCAGCCTCGCGCCAGCAACTCTGCCAGAACGGGCCTCTCAGCAGAGCTGGAGCTCTGCCGTCCTGGAGGCGCACTCGGCTCCAGCCAAGTAGGGCTTGAGCCAAACGAGGCTGGGCTGCCTCTTCTTCCCTCGAGGAGGCTCGCCTCCCCGCCAGCTGTTCACTCGGCTTCCAAGTGGGGGCGCTCTGCGCCTCCTGCAGGTCTTGGCTCAGGGGCTGCTTGCCCTGAGCTGGGGCTGTGGGCGGGAGCCCAGGCACGCAGGGGCAGGCCCCAACCAGCTGCACACGTCTCTGCTGGAGAGGAGAGCGCTAGGGAAGCTACGTGTGTGAGGCACCTGCTGGGCGCCCAGGGAGTCAGCCTCCGGGTGTGCGGGGCTGCAGACCCCAGCCAGGGGCCCTGGGAGCCTGGTGCACTCCGTGCGGCGCTGAGTCTGGGCGGCCAAGCAACCGCTGGAGGAGCCCTGCACTAGCCCTTCCCTTCCCTCGCACAGAGCTCTTCCTGCTGGAGCCCTTGGCAGTGTGCAAGCCACCGGCCCCTAAGCCCTCCCCAAGGACGCCTGGGGCCTAGGTGCAAAGGCAAGGCAGTAGCGGAGCTGAGGCCAGGAAGGCGCCAGTGGCGTCTCCCAGCCTCGCGCAGCCTCCTCCTTCCTGGGCAGGAAGCCTAGCAGCGAGGCAAGTCTGGGCAAGGCTCGCCCAGGGCAGAGCAGCCTCGCGCCAGCAACTCTGCCAGATCGGGCCTCTGAGCAGAGCTGGAGCTCTGCCGTCCTGGAGGCGCACTCGGCTCCAGCCAAGTAGGGCTTGAGCCAAACGAGGCTGGGCTGCCTCTTCTTCCCTCGAGGAGGCTCGCCTCCCCGCCAGCTGTTCACTCGGCTTCCAGGTGGGGGCGCTCTGCGCCTCCTGCAGGTCTTGGCTCAGGGGCTGCTTGCCCTGAGCTGGGGCTGTGGGCGGGAGCCCAGGCACGCAGGGGCAGGCCCCAACCAGCTGCACACGTCTCTGCTGGGGAGGAGAGCGCTAGGGAAGCTACGTGTGTGAGGCAGCTGCTGGGCGCCCAGGGAGTCAGCCTCCGGGTGTGCGGGGCTGCAGACCCCAGCCAGGGGCCCTGGGAGCCTGGTGCACTCCGTGCGGCGCTGAGCCTGGGCGGCCAAGCAACCGCTGGAGGAGCCCTGCACTGGCCCTTCCCTTCCCTCGCACAGAGCTCTTCCTGCTGGAGCCCTTGGCAGTGTGCAAGCCACCGGCCCCTAAGCCCTCCACAAGGACGCCTGGGGCCTAGGTGCAAAGGCAAGGCAGGAGCGGAGCTGAGGCCAGGAAGGCGCCAGTGGCGTCTCCCAGCCTCGCGCAGCCTGCTCCTTCCTGGGCAGGAAGCCTAGCAGCGAGGCAAGTCTGGGCAAGGCTCGCCCAGGGCAGAGCAGCCTCGCGCCAGCAACTCTGCCAGAACGGGCCTCTGAGCAGAGCTGGAGCTCTGCCGTCCTGGAGGCGCACTCGGCTCCAGCCAAGTAGGGCTTGAGCCTAACGAGGCTGGGCTGCCTCTTCTTCCCTCGAGGAGGCTCGCCTCCCCGCCAGCTGTTCACTCGGCTTCCAGGTGGGGGCGCTCTGCGCCTCCTGCAGGTCTTGGCTCAGGGGCTGCTTGCCCTGAGCTGGGGCTGTGGGCGGGAGCCCAGGCACGCAGGGGCAGGCCCCAACCAGCTGCACACGTCTCTGCTGGGGAGGAGAGCGCTAGGGAAGCTACGTGTGTGAGGCATCTGCTGGGCGCCCAGGGAGTCAGCCTCCGGGTGTGCGGGGCTGCAGACCCCAGCCAGGGGCCCTGGGAGCCTGGTGCACTCCGTGCGGCGCTGAGCCTGGGCGGCAAAGCAACCTCTGGAGGAGCCCTGCACTGGCCCTTCCCTTCCCTCGCACAGAGCTCTTCCTGCTGGAGCCCTTGGCAGTGTGCAAGCCACCGGCCCCTAAGCCCTCCCCAAGGACGCCTGGGGCCTAGGTGCAAAGGCAAGGCAGGAGCGGAGCTGAGGCCAGGAAGGCGCCAGTGGCGTCTCCCAGCCTCGCGCAGCCTTCTCCTTCCTGGGCAGGAAGCCTAGCAGCGAGGCAAGTCTGGGCAAGGCTCGCCCAGGGCAGAGCAGCCTCGCGCCAGCAACTCTGCCAGATCGGGCCTCTGAGCAGAGCTGGAGCTCTGCCGTCCTGGAGGCGCACTCGGCTCCAGCCAAGTAGGGCTTGAGCCAAACGAGGCTGGGCTGCCTCTTCTTCCCTCGAGGAGGCTCGCCTCCCCGCCAGCTGTTCACTCGGCTTCCAGGTGGGGGCGCTCTGCGCCTCCTGCAGGTCTTGGCTCAGGGGCTGCTTGCCCTGAGCTGGGGCTGTGGGCGGGAGCCCAGGCACGCAGGGGCAGGCCCCAACCAGCTGCACACGTCTCTGCTGGGGAGGAGAGCGCTAGGGAAGCTACGTGTGTGAGGCAGCTGCTGGGCGCCCAGGGAGTCAGCCTCCGGGTGTGCGGGGCTGCAGACCCCAGCCAGGGGCCCTGGGAGCCTGGTGCACTCCGTGCGGCGCTGAGCCTGGGCGGCCAAGCAACCGCTGGAGGAGCCCTGCACTGGCCCTTCCCTTCCCTCGCACAGAGCTCTTCCTGCTGGAGCCCTTGGCAGTGTGCAAGCCACCGGCCCCTAAGCCCTCCACAAGGACGCCTGGGGCCTAGGTGCAAAGGCAAGGCAGGAGCGGAGCTGAGGCCAGGAAGGCGCCAGTGGCGTCTCCCAGCCTCGCGCAGCCTGCTCCTTCCTGGGCAGGAAGCCTAGCAGCGAGGCAAGTCTGGGCAAGGCTCGCCCAGGGCAGAGCAGCCTCGCGCCAGCAACTCTGCCAGAACGGGCCTCTGAGCAGAGCTGGAGCTCTGCCGTCCTGGAGGCGCACTCGGCTCCAGCCAAGTAGGGCTTGAGCCTAACGAGGCTGGGCTGCCTCTTCTTCCCTCGAGGAGGCTCGCCTCCCCGCCAGCTGTTCACTCGGCTTCCAGGTGGGGGCGCTCTGCGCCTCCTGCAGGTCTTGGCTCAGGGGCTGCTTGCCCTGAGCTGGGGCTGTGGGCGGGAGCCCAGGCACGCAGGGGCAGGCCCCAACCAGCTGCACACGTCTCTGCTGGGGAGGAGAGCGCTAGGGAAGCTACGTGTGTGAGGCAGCTGCTGGGCGCCCAGGGAGTCAGCCTCCGGGTGTGCGGGGCTGCAGACCCCAGCCAGGGGCCCTGGGAGCCTGGTGCACTCCGTGCGGCGCTGAGCCTGGGCGGCAAAGCAACCTCTGGAGGAGCCCTGCACTGGCCCTTCCCTTCCCTCGCACAGAGCTCTTCCTGCTGGAGCCCTTGGCAGTGTGCAAGCCACCGGCCCCTAAGCCCTCCCCAAGGACGCCTGGGGCCTAGGTGCAAAGGCAAGGCAGGAGCGGAGCTGAGGCCAGGAAGGCGCCAGTGGCGTCTCCCAGCCTCGCGCAGCCTTCTCCTTCCTGGGCAGGAAGCCTAGCAGCGAGGCAAGTCTGGGCAAGGCTCGCCCAGGGCAGAGCAGCCTCGCGCCAGCAACTCTGCCAGATCGGGCCTCTGAGCAGAGCTGGAGCTCTGCCGTCCTGGAGGCGCACTCGGCTCCAGCCAAGTAGGGCTTGAGCCAAACGAGGCTGGGCTGCCTCTTCTTCCCTCGAGGAGGCTCGCCTCCCCGCCAGCTGTTCACTCGGCTTCCAGGTGGGGGCGCTCTGTGCCTCCTGCAGGTCTTGGCTCAGGGGCTGCTTGCCCTGAGCTGGGGCTGTGGGCGGGAGCCCAGGCACGCAGGGGCAGGCCCCAACCAGCTGCACACGTCTCTGCTGGGGAGGAGAGCGCTAGGGAAGCTACGTGTGTGAGGCAGCAGCTGGGCGCCCAGGGAGTCAGCCTCCGGGTGTGCGGGGCTGCAGACCCCAGCCAGGGGCCCTGGGAGCCTGGTGCACTCCGTGCGGCGCTGAGCCTGGGCGACCAAGCAACCGCTGGAGGAGCCCTGCACTGGCCCTTCCCTTCCCTCGCACAGAGCTCTTCCTGCTGGAGCCCTTGGCAGTGTGCAAGCCACCGGCCCCTAAGCCCTCCACAAGGACGCCTGGGGCCTAGGTGCAAAGGCAAGGCAGGAGCGGAGCTGAGGCCAGGAAGGCGCCAGTGGCGTCTCCCAGCCTCGCGCAGCCTGCTCCTTCCTGGGCAGGAAGCCTAGCAGCGAGGCAAGTCTGGGCAAGGCTCGCCCAGGGCAGAGCAGCCTCGCGCCAGCAACTCTGCCAGAACGGGCCTCTGAGCAGAGCTGGAGCTCTGCCGTCCTGGAGGCGCACTCGGATCCAGCCAAGTAGGGCTTGAGCCAAACGAGGCTGGGCTGCCTCTTCTTCCCTCGAGGAGGCTCGCCTCCCCGCCAGCTGTTCACTCGGCTTCCAGGTGGGGGCGCTCTGCGCCTCCTGCAGGTCTTGGCTCAGAGGCTGCTTGCCCTGAGCTGGGGCTGTGGGCGGGAGCCCAGGCACGCAGGGGCAGGCCCCAACCAGCTGCACACGTCTCTGCTGGGGAGGAGAGCGCTAGGGAAGCTACGTGTGTGAGGCAGCTGCTGGGCGCCCAGGGAGTCAGCCTCCGGGTGTGCGGGGCTGCAGACCCCAGCCAGGGGCCCTGGGAGCCTGGGGCACTCCGTGCGGCGCTGAGCCTGGGCGGCCAAGCAACCGCTGGAGGAGCCCTGCACTGGCCCTTCCCTTCCCTCGCACAGAGCTCTTCCTGCTGGAGCCCTTGGCAGTGTGCAAGCCACCGGCCCCTAAGCCCTCCCCAAGGACGCCTGGGGCCTAGGTGCAAAGGCAAGGCAGGAGCGGAGCTGAGGCCAGGAAGGCGCCAGTGGCGTCTCCCAGCCTCGCGCAGCCTTCTCCTTCCTGGGCAGGAAGCCTAGCAGCGAGGCAAGTCTGGGCAAGGCTCGCCCAGGGCAGAGCAGCCTCGCGCCAGCAACTCTGCCAGATCGGGCCTCTGAGCAGAGCTGGAGCTCTGCCGTCCTGGAGGCGCACTCGGCTCCAGCCAAGTAGGGCTTGAGCCAAACGAGGCTGGGCTGCCTCTTCTTCCCTCGAGGAGGCTCGCCTCCCCGCAAGCTGTTCACTCGGCTTCCAGGTGGGGGCGCTCTGCGCCTCCTGCAGGTCTTGGCTCAGGGGCTGCTTGCCCTGAGCTGGGGCTGTGGGCGGGAGCCCAGGCACGCAGGGGCAGGCCCCAACCAGCTGCACACGTCTCTGCTAGGGAGGAGAGCGCTAGGGAAGCTACGTGTGTGAGGCAGCTGCTGGGCGCCCAGGGAGTCAGCCTCCGGGTGTGCGGGGCTGCAGACCCCAGCCAGGGGCCCTGGGAGCCTGGTGCACTCCGTGCGGCGCTGAGCCTGGGCGGCCAAGCAACCGCTGGAGGAGCCCTGCACTGGCCCTTCCCTTCCCTCGCACAGAGCTCTTCCTGCTGGAGCCCTTGGCAGTGTGCAAGCCACCGGCCCCTAAGCCCTCCCCAAGGACGCCTGGGGCCTAGGTGCAAAGGCAAGGCAGGAGCGGAGCTGAGGCCAGGAAGGCGCCAGTGGCGTCTCCCAGCCTCGCGCAGCCTGCTCCTTCCTGGGCAGGAAGCCTAGCAGCGAGGCAAGTCTGGGCAAGGCTCGCCCAGGGCAGAGAAGCCTCGCGCCAGCAACTCTGCCAGAACGGGCCTCTGAGCAGAGCTGGAGCTCTGCCGTCCTGGAGGCGCACTCGGATCCAGCCAAGTAGGGCTTGAGCCAAACGAGGCTGGGCTGCCTCTTCTTCCTCGAGGAGGCTCGCCTCCCCGCCAGCTGTTCACTCGGCTTCCAGGTGGGGGCGCTCTGCGCCTCCTGCAGGTCTTGGCTCAGGGGCTGCTTGCCCTGAGCTGGGGCTGTGGGCGGGAGCCCAGGCACGCAGGGGCAGGCCCCAACCAGCTGCACACGTCTCTGCTGGGGAGGAGAGCGCTAGGGAAGCTACGTGTGTGAGGCAGCTGCTGGGCGCCCAGGGAGTCAGCCTCCGGGTGTGCGGGGCTGCAGACCCCAGCCAGGGGCCCTGGGAGCCTGGTGCACTCCGTGCGGCGCTGAGCCTGGGCGGCCAAGCAACCGCTGGAGGAGCCCTGCACTGGCCCTTCCCTTCCCTCGCACAGAGCTCTTCCTGCTGGAGCCCTTGGCAGTGTGCAAGCCACCGGCCCCTAAGCCCTCCCCAAGGACGCCTGGGGCCTAGGTGCAAAGGCAAGGCAGGAGCGGAGCTGAGGCCAGGAAGGCGCCAGTGGCATCTCCCAGCCTCGCGCAGCCTTCTCCTTCCTGGGCAGGAAGCCTAGCAGCGAGGCAAGTCTGGGCAAGGCTCGCCCAGGGCAGAGCAGCCTCGCGCCAGCAACTCTGCCAGATCGGGCCTCTGAGCAGAGCTGGAGCTCTGCCGTCCTGGAGGCGCACTCGGCTCCAGCCAAGTAGGGCTTGAGCCAAACGAGGCTGGGCTGCCTCTTCTTCCCTCGAGGAGGCTCGCCTCCCCGCCAGCTGTTCACTCGGCTTCCAGGTGGGGGCGCTCTGCGCCTCCTGCAGGTCTTGGCTCAGGGGCTGCTTGCCCTGAGCTGGGGCTGTGGGCGGGAGCCCAGGCACGCAGGGGCAGGCCCCAACCAGCTGCACACGTCTCTGCTGGGGAGGAGAGCGCTAGGGAAGCTACGTGTGTGAGGCAGCAGCTGGGCGCCCAGGGAGTCAGCCTCCGGGTGTGTGGGGCTGCAGACCCCAGCCAGGGGCCCTGGGAGCCTGGTGCACTCCGTGCGGCGCTGAGCCTGGGCGGCCAAGCAACCGCTGGAGGAGCCCTGCACTGGCCCTTCCCTTCCCTCGCACAGAGCTCTTCCTGCTGGAGCCCTTGGCAGTGTGCAAGCCATCGGCGCCTAAGCCCTCCCCAAGGAAGCCTGGGGCCTAGGTGCAAAGGCAAGGCAGGAGAGGAGCTGAGGCCAGGAAGGCGCCAGTGGCGTCTCCCAGCCTCGCGCAGCCTTCTCCTTCCTGGGCAGGAAGCCTAGCATCGAGGCAAGTCTGGGCAAGGCTCGCCCAGGGCAGAGCAGCCTCGCGCCAGCCACTCTGCCAGATCGGGCCTCTGAGCAGAGCTGGAGCTGTGCCGTCCTGGAGGCGCACTCGGCTCCAGCCAAGTAGGGCTTGAGCCAAACGAGGCTGGGCTGCCTCTTCTTCCCTCGAGGAGGCTCGCCTCCCCGCCAGCTATTCACTCGGCTTCCAGGTGGGGGCGCTCTGCGCCTCCTGCAGGTCTTGGCTCAGGGGCTGCTTGCCCTGAGCTTGGGCTGTGGGCGGGAGGCCAGGCACGCAGGGGCAGGCCCCAACCAGCTGCACACGTCTCTGCTGGGGAGGAGAGCGCTAGGGAAGCTACCTGTGTGAGGCAGCTGCTGGGCGCCCAGGGAGTCAGCCTCCGGGTGTGCGGGGCTGCAGACCCCAGCCAGGGGCCCTGGGAGCCTGGTGCACTCCGTGCGGCGCTGAGCCTGGGCGGCCAAGCAACCGCTGGAGGAGCCCTGCACTGGCCCTTCCCTTCCCTCGCACAGAGCTCTTCCTGCTGGAGCCCTTGGCAGTGTGCAAGCCACCGGCCCCTAAGCCCTCCCCAAGGACGCCTGGGGCCTAGGTGCAAAGGCAAGGCAGGAGCGGAGCTGAGGCCAGGAAGGCGCCAGTGGCATCTCCCAGCCTCGCGCAGCCTTCTCCTTCCTGGGCAGGAAGCCTAGCAGCGAGGCAAGTCTGGGCAAGGCTCGCCCAGGGCAGAGCAGCCTCGCGCCAGCAACTCTGCCAGATCGGGCCTCTGAGCAGAGCTGGAGCTCTGCCGTCCTGGAGGCGCACTCGGCTCCAGCCAAGTAGGGCTTGAGCCAAACGAGGCTGGGCTGCCTCTTCTTCCCACGAGGAGGCTCGCCTCCCCGCCAGCTGTTCACTCGGCTTCCAGGTGGGGGCGCTCTGCGCCTCCTGCAGGTCTTGGCTCAGGGGCTGCTTGCCCTGAGCTGGGGCTGTGGGCGGGAGCCCAGGCACGCAGGGGCAGGCCCCAACCAGCTGCACACGTCTCTGCTGGGGAGGAGAGCGCTAGGGAAGCTACGTGTGTGAGGCAGCTGCTGGGCGCCCAGGGAGTCAGCCTCCGGGTGTGCGGGGCTGCAGACCCCAGCCAGGGGCCCTGGGAGCCTGGTGCACTCCGTGCGGCGCTGAGCCTGGGCGGCCAAGCAACCGCTGGAGGAGCCCTGCACTGGCCCTTCCCTTCCCTCGCACAGAGCTCTTCCTGCTGGAGCCCTTGGCAGTGTGCAAGCCACCGGCCCCTAAGCCCTCCCCAAGGACGCCTGGGGCCTAGGTGCAAAGGCAAGGCAGGAGCGGAGCTGAGGCCAGGAAGGCGCCAGTGGCATCTCCCAGCCTCGCGCAGCCTTCTCCTTCCTGGGCAGGAAGCCTAGCAGCGAGGCAAGTCTGGGCAAGGCTCGCCCAGGGCAGAGCAGCCTCGCGCCAGCAACTCTGCCAGATCGGGCCTCTGAGCAGAGCTGGAGCTCTGCCGTCCTGGAGGCGCACTCGGCTCCAGCCAAGTAGGGCTTGAGCCAAACGAGGCTGGGCTGCCTCTTCTTCCCTCGAGGAGGCTCGCCTCCCCGCCAGCTGTTCACTCGGCTTCCAGGTGGGGGCGCTCTGCGCCTCCTGCAGGTCTTGGCTCAGGGGCTGCTTGCCCTGAGCTGGGGCTGTGGGCGGGAGCCCAGGCACGCAGGGGCAGGCCCCAACCAGCTGCACACGTCTCTGCTGGGGAGGAGAGCGCTAGGGAAGCTACGTGTGTGAGGCAGCTGCTGGGCGCCCAGGGAGTCAGCCTCCGGGTGTGCGGGGCTGCAGACCCCAGCCAGGGGCCCTGGGAGCCTGGTGCACTCCGTGCGGCGCTGAGCCTGGGCGGCCAAGCAACCGCTGGAGGAGCCCTGCACTGGCCCTTCCCTTCCCTCGCACAGAGCTCTTCCTGCTGGAGCCCTTGGCAGTGTGCAAGCCACCGGCCCCTAAGCCCTCCCCAAGGACGCCTGGGGCCTAGGTGCAAAGGCAAGGCAGGAGCGGAGCTGAGGCCAGGAAGGCGCCAGTGGCATCTCCCAGCCTCGCGCAGCCTTCTCCTTCCTGGGCAGGAAGCCTAGCAGCGAGGCAAGTCTGGGCAAGGCTCGCCCAGGGCAGAGCAGCCTCGCGCCAGCAACTCTGCCAGATCGGGCCTCTGAGCAGAGCTGGAGCTCTGCCGTCCTGGAGGCGCACTCGGCTCCAGCCAAGTAGGGCTTGAGCCAAACGAGGCTGGGCTGCCTCTTCTTCCCTCGAGGAGGCTCGCCTCCCCGCCAGCTGTTCACTCGGCTTCCAGGTGGGGGCGCTCTGCGCCTCCTGCAGGTCTTGGCTCAGGGGCTGCTTGCCCTGAGCTGGGGCTGTGGGCGGGAGCCCAGGCACGCAGGGGCAGGCCCCAACCAGCTGCACACGTCTCTGCTGGGGAGGAGAGCGCTAGGGAAGCTACGTGTGTGAGGCAGCAGCTGGGCGCCCAGGGAGTCAGCCTCCGGGTGTGTGGGGCTGCAGACCCCAGCCAGGGGCCCTGGGAGCCTGGTGCACTCCGTGCGGCGCTGAGCCTGGGCGGCCAAGCAACCGCTGGAGGAGCCCTGCACTGGCCCTTCCCTTCCCTCGCACAGAGCTGTTCCTGCTGGAGCCCTTGGCAGTGTGCAAGCCATCGGCGCCTAAGCCCTCCCCAAGGACGCCTGGGGCCTAGGTGCAAAGGCAAGGCAGGAGAGGAGCTGAGGCCAGGAAGGCGCCAGTGGCGTCTCCCAGCCTCGCGCAGCCTTCTCCTTCCTGGGCAGGAAGCCTAGCATCGAGGCAAGTCTGGGCAAGGCTCGCCCAGGGCAGAGCAGCCTCGCGCCAGCCACTCTGCCAGATCGGGCCTCTGAGCAGAGCTGGAGCTGTGCCGTCCTGGAGGCGCACTCGGCTCCAGCCAAGTAGGGCTTGAGCCAAACGAGGCTGGGCTGCCTCTTCTTCCCTCGAGGAGGCTCGCCTCCCCGCCAGCTATTCACTCGGCTTCCAGGTGGGGGCGCTCTGCGCCTCCTGCAGGTCTTGGCTCAGGGGCTGCTTGCCCTGAGCTTGGGCTGTGGGCGGGAGGCCAGGCACGCAGGGGCAGGCCCCAACCAGCTGCACACGTCTCTGCTGGGGAGGAGAGCGCTAGGGAAGCTACGTGTGTGAGGCAGCTGCTGGGCGCCCAGGGAGTCAGCCTCCGGGTGTGCGGGGCTGCAGACCCCAGCCAGGGGCCCTGGGAGCCTGGTGCACTCCGTGCGGCGCTGAGCCTGGGCGGCCAAGCAACCGCTGGAGGAGCCCTGCACTGGCCCTTCCCTTCCCTCGCACAGAGCTCTTCCTGCTGGAGCTCTTGGCAGTGTGCAAGCCACCGGCCCCTAAGCCCTCCCCAAGGACGCCTGGGGCCTAGGTGCAAAGGCAAGGCAGGAGCGGAGCTGAGGCCAGGAAGGCGCCAGTGGCATCTCCCAGCCTCGCGCAACCTGCTCCTTCCTGGGCAGGAAGCCTAGCAGCGAGGCAAGTCTGGGCAAGGCTCGTCCAGGGCAGAGCAGCCTCGCGCCAGCAACTCTGCCAGAACGGGCCTCTCAGCAGAGCTGGAGCTCTGACGTCCTGGAGGCGCACTCGGCTCCAGCCAAGTAGGGCTTGAGCCAAACGAGGCTGGGCTGCCTATTCTTCCCTCGAGGAGGCTCGCCTCCCCGCCAGCTGTTCACTCGGCTTCCAGGTGGGGGCGCTCTGCGCCTCCTGCAGGTCTTGGCTCAGGGGCTGCTTGCCCTGAGCTGGGGCTGTGGGCGGGAGCCCAGGCACGCAGGGGCAGGCCCCAACCAGCTGCACACGTCTCTGCTAGGGAGGAGAGCGCTAGGGAAGCTACGTGTGTGAGGCAGCTGCTGGGCGCCCAGGGAGTCAGCCTCCGGGTGTGCGGGGCTGCAGACCCCAGCCAGGGGCCCTGGGAGCCTGGTGCACTCCGTGCGGCGCTGAGCCTGGGCTGCCAAGCAACCGCTGGAGGAGCCCTGCACTGGCCCTTCCCTTCCCTCGCACAGAGCTCTTCCTGCTGGAGCCCTTGGCAGTGTGCAAGCCACCGGCCCCTAAGCCCTCCCCAAGGACGCCTGGGGCCTAGGTGCAAAGGCAAGGCAGGAGCGGAGCTGAGGCCAGGAGGCGCCAGTGGCGTCTCCCAGCCTCGCGCAGCCTGCTCCTTCCTGGGCAGGAAGCCTAGCAGCGAGGCAAGTCTGGGCAAGGCTCGCCCAGGGCAGAGCAGCCTCGCGCCAGCAACTCTGCCAGAACGGGCCTCTGAGAAAAGCTGGAGCTCTGCCGTCCTGGAGGCGCACTCGTTTCCAGCCAAGTAGGGCTTGAGCCAAACGAGGCTGGGCTGTCTCTTCTTCCCTCGAGGAGGTTCGCCTCCCCGCCAGCTGTTCACTCGGCTTCCAGGTGGGGGCGCTCTGCGCCTCCTGCAGGTCTTGGCTCAGGGGCTGCTTGCCCTGAGCTGGGGCTGCGGGCGGGAGCCCAGGCACGCAGGGGCAGGCCCCAACCAGCTGCACACGTCTCTGCTGGAGAGGAGAGCGCTAGGGAAGCTACGTGTGTGAGGCACCTGCTGGGCGCCCAGGGAGTCAGCCTCCGGGTGTGCGGGGCTGCAGACCCCAGCCAGGGGCCCTGGGAGCCTGGTGCACTCCGTGCGGCGCTGAGTCTGGGCGGCCAAGCAACCGCTGGAGGAGCCCTGCACTAGCCCTTCCCTTCCCTCGCACAGAGCTCTTCCTGCTGGAGCCCTTGGCAGTGTGCAAGCCACCGGCCCCTAAGCCCTCCCCAAGGACGCCTGGGGCCTAGGTGCAAAGGCAAGGCAGGAGAGGAGCTGAGGCCAGGAAGGCGCCAGTGGCGACTCACAGCCTCGCGCAGCCTGCTCCTTCCTGGGCAGGAAGCCTAGCAGCGAGGCAAGTCTGGGCAAGGCTCGCCCAGGGCAGAGCAGCCTCGCGCCAGCAACTCTGCCAGATCGGGCCTCTGAGCAGAGCTGGAGCTCTGCCGTCCTGGAGGCGCACTCGGCTCCAGCCAAGTAGGGCTTGAGCCAAACGAGGCTGGGCTGCCGCTTCTTCCCTCGAGGAGGCTCGCCTCCCCACCAGCTGTTCACTCGGCTTCCAGGTGGGGGCGCTCTGCGCCTCCTGCAGGTCTTGGCTCAGGGGCTGCTTGCCCTGAGCTGGGGCTGTGGGCGGGAGCCCAGGCACGCAGGGGCAGGCCCCAACCAGCTGCACAGGTCTCTGCTGGGGAGGAGAGCGCTACGGAAGCTACGTGTGTGAGGCAGCTGCTGGGCGCCCAGGGAGTCAGCCTCCGGGTGTGCGGGGCTGCAGACCCCAGCCAGAGGCCCTGGGAGCCTGGTGCACTCCGTGCGACGCTGAGCCTGGGCGGCCAAGCAACCGCTGGAGGAGCCCTGCAGTGGCCCTTCCCTTCCCTCGCACAGAGCTCTTCTTGCTGGAGCCCTTGGCAGTGTCCAAGCCACCGGCCCCTAAGCCCTCCCCAAGGACGCCTGGGGCCTAGGTGCAAAGGCAAGGCAGGAGAGGAGCTGAGGCCAGGAAGGCGCCAGTGGCGACTCCCAGCCTCGCGCAGCCTGCTCCTTCCTGGGCAGGAAGCCTAGCAGCGAGGCAAGTCTGGGCAAGGCTCGCCCAGGGCAGAGCACCCTCGCGCCAGCAACTCTGCCAGATCGGGCCTCTGAGCAGAGCTGGAGCTCTGCCGTCCTGGAGGCGCACTCGGCTCCACCCAAGTAGGGCTTGAGCCAAACGAGGCTGGGCTGCCTCTTCTTCCCTCCAGGAGGCTCGCCTCCCCGCCAGCTGTTCACTCGGCTTCCAGGTGGGGGCGCTCTGCGCCTCCTGCAGGTCTTGGCTCAGGGGCTGCTTGCCCTGAGCTGGGGCTGTGGGCGGGAGCCCAGGCATGCAGGGGCAGGCCCCAACCAGCTGCACACGTCTCTGCTGGGGAGGAGAGCGCTAGGGAAGCTACGTGTGTGAGGCATCTGCTGGGCGCCCAGGGAGTCAGCCTCCGGGTGTGGGGGGCTGCAGACCCCAGCCAGGGGCCCTGGGAGCCTGGTGCACTCCGTGCGGCGCTGAGCCTTGGCGGCAAAGCAACCACTGGAGGAGCCCTGCACTGGCCCTTCCCTTCCCTCGCACAGAGCTCTTCCTGCTGGATCCCTTGGCAGTGTGCAAGCCACCGACCCCTAAGCCCTCCCCAAGGAAGCCTGGGGCCTAGGTGCAAAGGCAAGTCAGGAGCGGAGCTGAGGCCAGGAAGGCGCCAGTGGCATCTCCCAGCCTCACGCAGCCTGCTCCTTTCTGGGCAGGAAGCCTAGCAGCGAGGCAAATCTGGGCAAGGCTCGCCCAGGGCAGAGCAGCCTCGCGCCTGCAACTCTGCCAGATCGGGCCTCTGAGCAGAGCTGGAGCTCTGCCGTCCTGGAGGCGCACTCGGCTCCAGCCAAGTAGGGCTTGAGCCAAACGAGGCTGGGCTGCCTCTTCTTCCCTCGAGGAGGCTCGCCTCCCCGACAGCTGTTCACTCGGCTTCCAGGTGGGGGCGCTCTGCGCCTCCTGCAGGTCTTGGCTCAGGGGCTGCTTGCCCTGAGCTCTGGCTGTGGGCGGGAGCCCAGGCACGCAGGGGCAGGCCCCAACCAGCTGCACACGTCTCTGCTGGGGAGGAGAGCGCTAGGGAAGCTACGTGTGTGAGGCAGCTGCTGGGCGCCCAGGGAGTCAGCCTCCGGGTGTGCGGGGCTGCAGACCCCAGCCAGGGGCCCTGGGAGCCTGGTGCACTCCGTGCGGCGCTGAGCCTGGGCGGCCAAGCAACCGCTGGAGGAGCCCTGCACTGGCCCTTCCCTTCCCTCGCACAGAGCTCTTCCTGCTGGAGCCCTTGGCAGTGTGCAAGCCACCGGCCCCTAAGCCCTCCACAAGGACGCCTGGGGCCTAGGTGCAAAGGCAAGGCAGGAGCGGAGCTGAGGCCAGGAGGCGCCAGTGGCGTCTCCCAGCCTCGCGCAGCCTGCTCCTTCCTGGGCAGGAAGCCTAGCAGCGAGGCAAGTCTGGGCAAGGCTCGCCCAGGGCAGAGCAGCCTCGCGCCAGCAACTCTGCCAGATCGGGCCTCTGAGCAGAGCTGGAGCTCTGCCGTCCTGGAGGCGCACTCGGCTCCAGCCAAGTAGGGCTTGAGCCAAACGAGGCTGGGCTGCCTCTTCTTCCCTCGAGGAGGCTCGCCTCCCCGCCAGCTGTTCACTCGGCTTCCAGGTGGGGGCGCTCTGCGCCTCCTGCAGGTCTTGGCTCAGGGGCTGCTTGCCCTGAGCTGGGGCTGTGGGCGGGAGCCCAGGCACGCAGGGGCAGGCCCCAACCAGCTGCACACGTCTCTGCTAGGGAGGAGAGCGCTAGGGAAGCTACGTGTGTGAGGCAGCTGCTGGGCCCCCAGGGAGTCAGCCTCCGGGTGTGCGGGGCTGCAGACCCCAGCCAGGGGCCCTGGGAGCCTGGTGCACTCCGTGCGGCGCTGAGCCTGGGCTGCCAAGCAACCGCTGGAGGAGCCCTGTACTGGCCCTTCCCTTCCCTCGCACAGAGCTCTTCCTGCTGGAGCCCTTGGCAGTGTGCAAGCCACCGGCCCCTAAGCCCTCCCCAAGGACGCCTGGGGCCTAGGTGCAAAGGCAAGGCAGGAGCGGAGCTGAGGCCAGGAGGCGCCAGTGGCGTCTCCCAGCCTCGCGCAGCCTGCTCCTTCATGGGCAGGAAGCCTAGCAGCGAGGCAAGTCTGGGCAAGGCTCGCCCAGGGCAGAGCAGCCTCGCGCCAGCAACTCTGCCAGAACGGGCCTCTGAGAAAAGCTGGAGCTCTGCCGTCCTGGAGGCGCACTCGTTTCCAGCCAAGTAGGGCTTGAGCCAAACGAGGCTGGGCTGTCTCTTCTTCCCTCGAGGAGGTTCGCCTCCCCGCCAGCTGTTCACTCGGCTTCCAGGTGGGGGCGCTCTGCGCCTCCTGCAGGTCTTGGCTCAGGGGCTGCTTGCCCTGAGCTGGGGCTGTGGGCGGGAGCCCAGGCACGCAGGGGCAGGCCCCAACCAGCTGCACACGTCTCTGCTGGAGAGGAGAGCGCTAGGGAAGCTACGTGTGTGAGGCACCTGCTGGGCGCCCAGGGAGTCAGCCTCCGGGTGTGCGGGGCTGCAGACCCCAGCCAGGGGCCCTGGGAGCCTGGTGCACTCCGTGCGGCGCTGAGTCTGGGCGGCCAAGCAACCGCTGGAGGAGCCCTGCACTAGCCCTTCCCTTCCCTCGCACAGAGCTCTTCCTGCTGGAGCCCTTGGCAGTGTGCAAGCCACCGGCCCCTAAGCCCTCCCCAAGGAAACCTGGGGCCTAGGTGCAAAGGCAAGGCAGGAGCGGAGCTGAGGCCAGGAAGGCGCCAGTGGCGTCTCCCAGCCTCGCGCAGCCTCCTCCTTCCTGGGCAGGAAGCCTAGCAGCGAGGCAAGTCTGGGCAAGGCTCGCCCAGGGCAGAGCAGCCTCGCGCCAGCAACTCTGCCAGATCGGGCCTCTGAGCAGAGCTGGAGCTCTGCCGTCCTGGAGGCGCACTCGGCTCCAGCCAAGTAGGGCTTGAGCCAAACGAGGCTGGGCTGCCTCTTCTTCCCTCGAGGAGGCTCGCCTCCCCGCCAGCTGTTCACTCGGATTCCAGGTGGGGGCGCTCTGCGCCTCCTGCAGGTCTTGGCTCAGGGGCTGCTTGCCCTGAGCTGGGGCTGTGGGCGGGAGCCCAGGCACGCAGGGGCAGGCCCCAACCAGCTGCACACGTCTCTGCTGGGGAGGAGAGCGCTAGGGAAGCTACGTGTGTGAGGCAGCTGCTGGGCGCCCAGGGAGTCAGCCTCCGGGTGTGCGGGGCTGCAGACCCCAGCCAGGGGCCCTGGGAGCCTGGTGCACTCCGTGCGGCGCTGAGCCTGGGCGGCCAAGCAACCGCTGGAGGAGCCCTGCACTGGCCCTTCCCTTCCCTCGCACAGAGCTCTTCCTGCTGGAGCCCTTGGCAGTGTGCAAGCCACCGGCCCCTAAGCCCTCCACAAGGACGCCTGGGGCCTAGGTGCAAAGGCAAGGCAGGAGCGGAGCTGAGGCCAGGAAGGCGCCAGTGGCGTCTCCCAGCCTCGCGCAGCCTGCTCCTTCCTGGGCAGGAAGCCTAGCAGCGAGGCAAGTCTGGGCAAGGCTCGCCCAGGGCAGAGCAGCCTCGCGCCAGCCACTCTGCCAGATCGGGCCTCTGAGCAGAGCTGGAGCTCTGCCGTCCTGGAGGCGCACTCGGCTCCAGCCAAGTAGGGCTTGAGCCAAACGAGGCTGGGCTGCCTCTTCTTCCCTCGAGGAGGCTCGCCTCCCCGCCAGCTGTTCACTCGGCTTCCAGGTGGGGGCGCTCTGCGCCTCCTGCAGGCCTTGGCTCAGGGGCTGCTTGCCCTGAGCTGGGGCTGTGGGCGGGAGCCCAGGCACGCAGGGGCAGGCCCCAACCAGCTGCACACGTCTCTGCTGGGGAGGAGAGCGCTAGGGAAGCTACGTGTGTGAGGCAGCTGCTGGGTGCCCAGGAAGTCAGCCTTCGTGTGTGCGGGGCTGCAGACCCCAGCCAGGGGCCCTGGGAGCCTGGTGCACTCCGTGCGGCGCTGAGCCTGGGCGGCCAAGCAACCGCTGGAGGAGCCCTGCACTGGTCCTTCCCTTCCCTCGCACAGAGCTCTTCCTGCTGGAGCCCTTGGCAGTGTGCAAGCCACCGGCCCCTAAGCCCTCCCCAAGGACGCCTGGGGCCTAGGTGCAAAGGCAAGGCAGGACCGGAGCTGAGGCCAGGAAGGCGCCAGTGGCGTCTCCCAGCCTCACGCAGCCTGCTCCTTCCTGAGCAGGAAGCCTAGCAGCGAGGCAAGTCTGGGCAAGGCTCGCCCAGGGCAGAGCAGCCTCGCGCCAGCAACTCTGCCAGATCGGGCCTCTGAGCAGAGCTGGAGCTCTGCCGTCCTGGAGGCGCACTCGTTTCCAGCCAAGTAGGGATTGAGCCAAACGAGGCTGGGCTGCCTCTTCTTCCCTCGAGGAGGCTCGCCTCCCCGCCAGCTGTTCACTCGGCTTCCAGGTGGGGGCGCTCTGCGCCTCCTGCAGTTCTTGGCTCAGGGGCTGCTTGCCCTGAGCTGGGGCTGTGGGCGGGAGCCCAGGAACGCAGGGGCAGGCCCCAACCAGCTGCACACGTCTGTGCTGGAGAGGAGAGCGCTAGGGAAGCTACGTGTGTGAGGCAGCTGCTGGGCGCCCAGGGAGTCAGCCTCCGGGTGTGCGGGGCTGCAGACCCCAGCCAGGGGACCTGGAAGCCTGGTGCACTCCGTGCGGCCTTGAGCCTGGGCGGCCAAGCAACCGCTGGAGGAGCCCTGCACTGGCCCTTCCCTTCCCTCGCACAGAGCTCTTCCTGCTGGAGCCCTTGGCAGTGTGCAAGCCACCGGCCCCTTAGCCCTCCCCAAGGACGCCTGGCTCCTAGGTGCAAAGGCAAGGCAGGAGCGGAGCTGAGGCCAGGAAGGCGCCAGTGGCGTCTCCCAGCCTCGCGCAGCCTGCTCCTTCCTGGTTAGGAAGCCTAGCAGCGAGGCAAGTCTGGGCAAGGCTCGCCCAGGGCAGAGCAGCCTCGCGCCAGCAACTCTGCCAGACCGGGCCTCTCAGCAGAGCTGGAGCTCTGCCGTCCTGGAGGCGCACTCGGCTCCAGCCAAGTAGGGATTGAGCCAAACGAGGCTGGGCTGCCTCTTCTTCCCTCGAGGAGGCTCGCCTCCCCGCCAGTTGTTCACTCGGCTTCCAGGTGGGGGCGCTCTGCGCCTCCTGCAGGTCTTGGCTCAGGGGCTGCTTGCCCTGAGCTGGGGCTGTGGGCGGGAGCCCAGGCACGCAGGGGCAGGCCCCAACCAGCTGCACACGTCTCTGCTGGGGAGGAGAGCGCTAGGGAAGCTACGTGTGTGAGGCAGCTGCTGGGGGCCCAGGGAGTCAGCCTCCGGCTGTGCGGGGCTGCAGACCCCAGCCAGGGGCCCTGGGAGCCTGGTGCACTCCGTGCGGCGCTGAGCCTGGGCGGCCAAGCAACTGCTGGAGGAGCCCTGCACTGGCCCTTCCCTTCCCTCGCACAGAGCTCTTCCTGCTGGAGCCCTTGGCAGTGTGCAAGCCACCGGCCCCTTAGCCCTCCCCAAGGACGCCTGGCTCCTAGGTGCAAAGGCAAGGCAGGAGCGGAGCTGAGGCCAGGAAGGCGCCAGTGGCGTCTCCCAGCCTCGCGCAGCCTGCTCCTTCCTGGGCAGGAAGCCTAGCAGCGAGGCAAGTCTGGGCAAGGCTCGCCCAGGGCAGAGCAGCCTCCCGCCAGCAACTCTGCCAGAACGGGCCTCTCAGCAGAGCTGGAGCTCTGCCGTCCTGGAGGCGCACTCGGCTCCAGCCAAGTAGGGCTTGAGCCAAACGAGGCTGGGCTGCCTCTTCTTCCCTCGAGGAGGCTCGCCTCCCCGCCAGCTGTTCACTCGGCTTCCAGGTGGGGGCGCTCTGCGCCTCCTGCAGGTCTTGGCTCAGGGGCTGCTTGCCCTGAGCTGGGGCTGTGGGCGGGAGCCCAGGCACGCAGGGGCAGGCCCCAACCAGCTGCACACGTCTCTGCTGGGGAGGAGAGGGCTAGGGAAGCTACGTGTGTGAGGCAGCTGCTGGGCGCCCAGGGAGTCAGCCTCCGGGTGTGCGGGGCTGCAGACCCCAGCCAGGGGCCCTGGGAGCCTGGGGCACTCCGTGCGGCGCTGAGCCTGGGCGGCCAAGCAACCGCTGGAGGAGCCCTGCACTGGCCCTTCCCTTCCCTCGCACAGAGCTCTTCCTGCTGGAGCCCTTGGCAGTGTGCAAGCCACCGGCCCCTAAGCCCTCCCCAAGGACGCCTGGGGCCTAGGTGCAAAGGCAAGGCAGGAGCGGAGCTGAGGCCAGGAAGGCGCCAGTGGCGTCTCCCAGCCTCGCGCAGCCTTCTCCTTCCTGGGCAGGAAGCCTAGCAGCGAGGCAAGTCTGGGCAAGGCTCGCCCAGGGCAGAGCAGCCTCGCGCCAGCAACTCTGCCAGATCGGGCCTCTGAGCAGAGCTGGAGCTCTGCCGTCCTGGAGGCGCACTCGGCTCCAGCCAAGTACGGCTTGAGCCAAACGAGGCTGGGCTGCCTCTTCTTCCCTCGAGGAGGCTCGCCTCCCCGCCAGCTGTTCACTCGGCTTCCAGGTGGGGGCGCTCTGCGCCTCCTGCAGGTCTTGGCTCAGGGGCTGCTTGCCCTGAGCTGGGGCTGTGGGCGGGAGCCCAGGCACGCAGGGGCAGGCCCCAACCAGCTGCACACGTCTCTGCTAGGGAGGAGAGCGCTAGGGAAGCTACGTGTGTGAGGCAGCTGCTGGGCGCCCAGGGAGTCAGCCTCCGGGTGTGCGGGGCTGCAGAACCCAGCCAGGGGCCCTGGGAGCCTGGTGCACTCCGTGCGGCGCTGAGCCTGGGCGGCCAAGCAACCGCTGGAGGAGCCCTGCACTGGCCCTTCCCTTCCCTCGCACAGAGCTCTTCCTGCTGGAGCCCTTGGCAGTGTGCAAGCCACCGGCCCCTAAGCCCTCCCCAAGGACGCCTGGGGCCTAGGTGCAAAGGCAAGGCAGGAGCGGAGCTGAGGCCAGGAAGGCGCCAGTGGCGTCTCCCAGCCTCGCGCAGCCTGCTCCTTCCTGGGCAGGAAGCCTAGCAGCGAGGCAAGTCTGGGCAAGGCTCGCCCAGGGCAGAGCAGCCTCGCGCCAGCAACTCTGCCAGAACGGGCCTCTGAGCAGAGCTGGAGCTCTGCCGTCCTGGAGGCGCACTCGGATCCAGCCAAGTAGGGCTTGAGCCAAACGAGGCTGGGCTGCCTCTTCTTCCCTCGAGGAGGCTCGCCTCCCCGCCAGCTGTTCACTCGGCTTCCAGGTGGGGGCGCTCTGCGCCTCCTGCAGGTCTTGGCTCAGGGGCTGCTTGCCCTGAGCTGGGGCTGTGGGCGGGAGCCCAGGCACGCAGGGGCAGGCCCCAACCAGCTGCACACGTCTCTGCTGGGGAGGAGAGCGCTAGGGAAGCTACGTGTGTGAGGCAGCTGCTGGGCGCCCAGGGAGTCAGCCTCCGGGTGTGCGGGGCTGCAGACCCCAGCCAGGGGCCCTGGGAGCCTGGTGCACTCTATGCGGCGCTGAGCCTGGGCGGCCAAGCAACCGCTGGAGGAGCCCTGCACTGGCCCTTCCCTTCCCTCGCACAGAGCTCTTCCTGCTGGAGCCCTTGGCAGTGTGCAAGCC
Source organism: Ovis canadensis (assembly GCF_042477335.2). NCBI lineage: Eukaryota > Metazoa > Chordata > Mammalia > Artiodactyla > Bovidae > Ovis > Ovis canadensis. The sequence goes on along the minus strand of NC_091262.1, from coordinate 121,521 downwards.
ACCGGCCCCTAAGCCCTCCCCAAGGACGCCTGGGGCCTAGGTGCAAAGGCAAGGCAGGAGCGGAGCTGAGGCCAGGAAGGCGCCAGTGGCATCTCCCAGCCTCGCGCAGCTTTCTCCTTCCTGGGCAGGAAGCCTAGCAGCGAGGCAAGTCTGGGCAAGGCTCGCCCAGGGCAGAGCAGCCTCGCGCCAGCAACTCTGCCAGATCGGGCCTCTGAGCAGAGCTGGAGCTCTGCCGTCCTGGAGGCGCACTCGGCTCCAGCCAAGTAGGGCTTGAGCCAAACGAGGCTGGGCTGCCTCTTCTTCCCTCGAGGAGGCTCGCCTCCCCGCCAGCTGTTCACTCGGCTTCCAGGTGGGGGCGCTCTGCGCCTCCTGCAGGTCTTGGCTCAGGGGCTGCTTGCCCTGAGCTGGGGCTGTGGGCGGGAGCCCAGGCACGCAGGGGCAGGCCCCAACCAGCTGCACACGTCTCTGCTGGGGAGGAGAGCGCTAGGGAAGCTACGTGTGTGAGGCAGCAGCTGGGCGCCCAGGGAGTCAGCCTCCGGGTGTGTGGGGCTGCAGACCCCAGCCAGGGGCCCGGGGAGCCTGGTGCACTCCGTGCGGATCTGAATCTGGGCAGCCAAGCAACCGCTGGAGGAGCCCTGCACTGGCCCTTCCCTTCCCTCGCACAGAGCTCTTCCTGCTGGAGCCCTTGGCAGTGTGCAAGCCATCGGCGCCTAAGCCCTCCCCAAGGACGCCTGGGGCCTAGGTGCAAAGGCAAGGCAGGAGAGGAGCTGAGGCCAGGAAGGCGCCAGTGGCGTCTCCCAGCCTCGCGCAGCCTTCTCCTTCCTGGGCAGGAAGCCTAGCAGCGAGGCAAGTCTGGGCAAGGCTCGCCCAGGGCAGAGCAGCCTCGCGCCAGCCACTCTGCCAGATCGGGCCTCTGAGCAGAGTTGGAGCTGTGCCGTCCTGGAGGCGCACTCGGCTCCAGCCAAGTAGGGCTTGAGCCAAACGAGGCTGGGCTGCCTCTTCTTCCCTCGAGGAGGCTCGCCTTCCCGCCAGCTATTCACTCGGCTTCCAGGTGGGGGCGCTCTGCGCCTCCTGCAGGTCTTGGCTCAGGGGCTGCTTGCCCTGAGCTGGGGCTGTGGGCGGGAGGCCAGGCACGCAGGGGCAGGCCCCAACCAGCTGCACACGTCTCTGCTGGGGAGGAGAGCGCTAGGGAAGCTACGTGTGTGAGGCAGCTGCTGGGCGCCCAGGGAGTCAGCCTCCGGGTGTGCGGGGCTGCAGACCCCAGCCAGGGGCCCTGGGAGCCTGGTGCACTCCGTGCGGCGCTGAGCCTGGGCTTCCAAGCAACCGCTGGAGGAGCCCTGCACTGGCCCTTCCCTTCCCTCGCACAGAGCTCTTCCTGCTGGAGCTCTTGGCAGTGTGCAAGCCACCGGCCCCTAAGCCCTCCCCAAGGACGCCTGGGGCCTAGGTGCAAAGGCAAGGCAGGAGCGGAGCTGAGGCCAGGAAGGCGCCAGTGGCATCTCCCAGCCTCGCGCAACCTGCTCCTTCCTGGGCAGGAAGCCTAGCAGCGAGGCAAGTCTGGGCAAGGCTCGCCCAGGGCAGAGCAGCCTCGCGCCAGCAACTCTGCCAGAACGGGCCTCTGAGCAGAGCTGGAGCTCTGCCGTCCTGGAGGCGCACTCGGCTCCAGCCAAGTAGGGCTTGAGCCAAACGAGGCTGGGCTGCCTCTTCTTCCCTCGAGGAGGCTCGCCTCCCCGCCAGCTGTTCACTCGGCTTCCAAGTGGGGGCGCTCTGCGCCTCCTGCAGGTCTTGGCTCAGGGGCTGCTTGCCCTGAGCTGGGGCTGTGGGCGGGAGCCCAGGCACGCAGGGGCAGGCCCCAACCAGCTGCACACGTCTCTGCTGGGGAGGAGAGCGCTAGGGAAGCTACGTGTGTGAGGCAGCTGCTGGGCGCCCAGGGAGTCAGCCTCCGGGTGTGCGGGGCTGCAGACCCCAGCCAGGGGCCCTGGGAGCCTGGTGCACTCCGTGCGGCGCTGAGCCTGGGCGGCCAAGCAACCGCTGGAGGAGCCCTGCACTGGCCCTTCCCTTCCCTCGCACAGAGCTCTTCCTGCTGGAGCCCTTGGCAGTGTGCAAGCCACCGGCCCCTAAGCCCTCCCCAAGGACGCCTGGGGCCTAGGTGCAAAGGCAAGGCAGGAGCGGAGCTGAGGCCAGGAAGGCGCCAGTGGCGTCTCCCAGCCTCGCGCAGCCTGCTCCTTAGTGGGCAGGAAGCCTAGCAGCGAGGCAAGTCTGGGCAAGGCTCGCCCAGGGCAGAGCAGCCTCGCGCCAGCAACTCTGCCAGAACGGGCCTCTGAGCAGAGCTGGAGCTCTTCCGTCCTGGAGGCGCACTCGGCTCCAGCCAAGTAGGGCTTGAGCCAAACGAGGCTGGGCTGCCTCTTCTTCCCTCGAGGAGGCTCGCCTCCCCGCCAGGTGTTCACTCGGCTTCCAGGTGGGGGCGCTCTGCGCCTCCTGCAGGTCTTGGCTCAGAGGCTGCTTGCCCTGAGCTGGGGCTGTGGGCGGGAGCCCAGGCACGCAGGGGCAGGCCCCAACCAGCTGCACACGTCTCTGCTGGGGAGGAGAGCGCTAGGGAAGCTACGTGTGTGAGGCAGCTGCTGGGCGCCCAGGGAGTCAGCCTCCGGGTGTGCGGGGCTGCAGACCCCAGCCAGGGGCCCTGGGAGCCTGGTGCACTCCGTGCGGCGCTGAGCCTGGGCGGCCAAGCAACCGCTGGAGGAGCCCTGCACTGGCCCTTCCCTTCCCTCGCACAGAGCTCTTCCTGCTGGAGCCCTTGGCAGTGTGCAAGCCACCGGCCCCTAAGCCCTCCCCAAGGACGCCTGGGGCCTAGGTGCAAAGGCAAGGCAGGAGCGGAGCTGAGGCCAGGAAGGCGCCAGTGGCGTCTCCCAGCCTCGCGCAGCCTTCTACTTCCTGGGCAGGAAGCCTAGCAGCGAGGCAAGTCTGGGCAAGGCTCGCCCAGGGCAGAGCAGCCTCGCGCCAGCAACTCTGCCAGATCGGGCCTCTGAGCAGAGCTGGAGCTCTGCCGTCCTGGAGGCGCACTCGGCTCCAGCCAAGTAGGGCTTGAGCCAAACGAGGCTGGGCTGCCTCTTCTTCCCTCGAGGAGGCTCGCCTCCCCGCCAGCTGTTCACTCGGCTTCCAGGTGGGGGCGCTCTGCGCCTCCTGCAGGTCTTGGCTCAGGGGCTGCTTGCCCTGAGCTGGGGCTGTGGGCGGGAGCCCAGGCACGCAGGGGCAGGCCCCAACCAGCTGCACACGTCTCTGCTGGGGAGGAGAGCGCTAGGGAAGCTACGTGTGTGAGGCAGCAGCTGGGCGCCCAGGGAGTCAGCCTCCGGGTGTGTGGGGCTGCAGACCCCAGCCAGGGGCCCTGGGAGCCTGGTGCACTCCGTGCGGATCTGAATCTGGGCAGCCAAGCAACCGCTGGAGGAGCCCTGCACTGGCCCTTCCCTTCCCTCGCACAGAGCTCTTCCTGCTGGAGCCCTTGGCAGTGTGCAAGCCACCGGCCCCTAAGCCCTCCCCAAGGACGCCTGGGGCCTAGGTGCAAAGGCAAGGCAGGAGCGGAGCTGAGGCCAGGAGGCGCCAGTGGCGTCTCCCAGCCTCGCGCAGCCTGCTCCTTCCTGGGCAGGAAGCCTAGCAGCGAGGCAAGTCTGGGCAAGGCTCGCCCAGGGCAGAGCAGCCTCGCGCCAGCAACTCTGCCAGAACGGGCCTCTGAGAAAAGCTGGAGCTCTGCCGTCCTGGAGGCGCACTCGTTTCCAGCCAAGTAGGGCTTGAGCCAAACGAGGCTGGGCTGTCTCTTCTTCCCTCGAGGAGGTTCGCCTCCCCGCCAGCTGTTCACTCGGCTTCCAGGTGGGGGCGCTCTGCGCCTCCTGCAGGTCTTGGCTCAGGGGCTGCTTGCCCTGAGCTGGGGCTGTGGGCGGGAGCCCAGGCACGCAGGGGCAGGCCCCAACCAGCTGCACACGTCTCTGCTGGAGAGGAGAGCGCTAGGGAAGCTACGTGTGTGAGGCAGCTGCTGGGCGCCCAGGGAGTCAGCCTCCGGGTGTGCGGGGCTGCAGACCCCAGCCAGGGGCCCTGGGAGCCTGGTGCACTCCGTGCGGCGCTGAGTCTGGGCGGCCAAGCAACTGCTGGAGGAGCCCTGCACTAGCCCTTCCCTTCCCTCGCACAGAGCTCTTCCTGCTGGAGCCCTTGGCAGTGTGCAAGCCACCGGCCCCTAAGCCCTCCCCAAGGAAGCCTGGGGCCTAGGTGCAAAGGCAAGGCAGGAGCGGAGCTGAGGCCAGGAAGGCGCCAGTGGCGTCTCCCAGCCTCGCGCAGCCTCCTCCTTCCTGGGCAGGAAGCCTAGCAGCGAGGCAAGTCTGGGCAAGGCTCGCCCAGGGCAGAGCAGCCTCGCGCCAGCAACTCTGCCAGAACGGGCCTCTGAGCAGAGCTGGAGCTCTGCCGTCCTGGAGGCTCACTCGGCTCCAGCCAAGTAGGGCTTGAGCCAAACGAGGCTGGGCTGCCTCTTCTTCCCTCGAGGAGGCTCGCCTCCCCGCCAGCTGTTCACTCGGCTTCCAGGTGGGGGCGCTCTGCGCCTCCTGCAGGTCTTGGCTCAGGGGCTGCTTGCCCTGAGCTGGGGCTGTGGGCGGGAGCCCAGGCACGCAGGGGCAGGCCCCAACCAGCTGCACACGTCTCTGCTGGGGAGGAGAGCGCTAGGGAAGCTACGTGTGTGAGGCGGATGCTGGGCGCCCAGGGAGTCAGCCTCCGGGTGTGCGGGGCTGCAGACCCCAGCCAGGGGCCCTGGGAGCCTGGTGCACTCCGTGCGGCGCTGAGCCTGGGCGGCCAAGCAACCGCTGGAGGAGCCCTGCACTGGCCCTTCCCTTCCCTCGCACAGAGCTCTTCCTGCTGGAGCCCTTGGCAGTGTGCAAGCCACCGGCCCCTAAGCCCTCCACAAGGACGCCTGGGGCCTAGGTGCAAAGGCAAGGCAGGAGCGGAGCTGAGGCCAGGAAGGCGCCAGTGGCGTCTCCCAGCCTCGCGCAGCCTGCTCCTTCCTGGGCAGGAAGCCTAGCAGCGAGGCAAGTCTGGGCAACGCTCGCCCAGGGCAGAGCAGCCTCGCGCCAGCAACTCTGCCAGATCGGGCCTCTGAGCAGAGCTGGAGCTCTGCCGTCCTGGAGGCGCACTCGGCTCCAGCCAAGTAGGGCTTGAGCCAAACGAGGCTGGGCTGCCTCTTCTTCCCTCGAGGAGGCTCGCCTCCCCGCCAGCTGTTCACTCGGCTTCCAGGTGGGGGCGCTCTGCGCCTCCTGCAGGCCTTGGCTCAGGGGCTGCTTGCCCTGAGCTGGGGCTGTGGGCGGGAGCCCAGGCACGCAGGGGCAGGCCCCAACCAGCTGCACACGTCTCTGCTGGGGAGGAGAGCGCTAGGGAAGCTACGTGTGTGAGGCAGCTGCTGGGTGCCCAGGAAGTCAGCCTTCGGGTGTGCGGGGCTGCAGACCCCAGCCAGGGGCCCTGGGAGCCTGGTGCACTCCGTGCGGCGCTGAGCCTGGGCGGCCAAGCAACCGCTGGAGGAGCCCTGCACTGGCCCTTCCCTTCCCTCGCACAGAGCTCTTCCTGCTGGAGCCCTTGGCAGTGTGCAAGCCACCGGCCCCTAAGCCCTCCCCAAGGACGCCTGGGGCCTAGGTGCAAAGGCAAGGCAGGACTGGAGCTGAGGCCAGGAAGGCGCCAGTGGCGTCTCCCAGCCTCACGCAGCCTGCTCCTTCCTGAGCAGGAAGCCTAGCAGCGAGGCAAGTCTGGGCAAGGCTCGCCCAGGGCAGAGCAGCCTCGCGCCAGCAACTCTGCCAGATCGGGCCTCTGAGCAGAGCTGGAGCTCTGCCTTCCTGGAGGCGCACTCGGCTCCAGCCAAGTAGGGCTTGAGCCAAACGAGGCTGGGCTGCCTCTTCTTCCCTCGAGGAGGCTCGCCTTCCCGCCAGCTGTTCACTCGGCTTCCAGGTGGGGGAGCTCTGCGCCTCCTGCAGGTCTTAGCTCAGGGGCTGCTTGCCCTGAGCTGGGGCTGTGGGCGGGAGCCCAGGCACGCAGGGGCAGGCCCCAACCAGCTGCACACGTCTGTGCTGGGGAGGAGAGCGCTAGGGAAGCTACGTGTGTGAGGCAGCTGCTGGGCGCCCAGGGAGTCAGCCTCCGGGTGTGCGGGGCTGCAGACCCCAGCCAGGGGCCCTGGAAGCCTGGTGCACTCCGTGCGGCGCTGAGCCTGGGCCGCCAAGCAACCGCTGGAGGAGCCCTGCACTGGCCCTTCCCTTCCCTCGCACAGAGCTCTTCCTGCTGGAGCCCTTGGCAGTGTGCAAGCCACCGGCCCCTTAGCCCTCCCCAAGGACGCCTGGCTCCTAGGTGCAAAGGCAAGGCAGGAGCGGAGCTGAGGCCAGGAAGGCGCCAGTGGCGTCTCCCAGCCTCGCGCAGCCTGCTCCTTCCTGGGCAGGAAGCCTAGCAGCGAGGCAAGTCTGGGCAAGGCTCGCCCAGGGCAGAGCAGCCTCGCGCCAGCAACTCTGCCAGACCGGGCCTCTCAGCAGAGCTGGAGCTCTGCCGTCCTGGAGGCGCACTCGGCTCCAGCCAAGTAGGGCTTGAGCCAAACGAGGCTGGGCTGCCTCTTCTTCCCTCGAGGAGGCTCGCCTCCCCGCCAGTTGTTCACTCGGCTTCCAGGTGGGGGCGCTCTGCGCCTCCTGCAGGTCTTGGCTCAGGGGCTGCTTGCCCTGAGCTGGGGCTGTGGGCGGGAGCCCAGGCACGCAGGGGCAGGCCCCAACCAGCTGCACACGTCTCTGCTGGGGAGGAGAGCGCTAGGGAAGCTACGTGTGTGAGGCAGCTGCTGGGGGCCCAGGGAGTCAGCCTCCGGCTGTGCGGGGCTGCAGACCCCAGCCAGGGGCCCTGGGAGCCTGGTGCACTCCGTGCGGCGCTGAGCCTGGGCGGCCAAGCAACCGCTGGAGGAGCCCTGCACTGGCCCTTCCCTTCCCTCGCACAGAGCTCTTCCTGCTGGAGCCCTTGGCAGTGTGCAAGCCACCGGCCCCTAAGCCCTCCCCAAGGACGCCTGGGGCCTAGGTGCAAAGGCAAGGCAGGAGCGGAGCTGAGGCCAGGAAGGCGCCAGTGGCGTCTCCCAGCCTCGCGCAGCCTGCTCCTTCCTGGGCAGGAAGCCTAGCAGCGAGGCAAGTCTGGGCAAGGCTCGCCCAGGGCAGAGCAGCCTCGCGCCAGCAACTCTGCCAGAACGGGCCTCTCAGCAGAGCTGGAGCTCTGCCGTCCTGGAGGCGCACTCGGCTCCAGCCAAGTAGGGCTTGAGCCAAACGAGGCTGGGCTGCCTCTTCTTCCCTCGAGGAGGCTCGCCTCCCCGCCAGCTGTTCACTCGGCTTCCAGGTGGGGGCGCTCTGCGCCTCCTGCAGGTCTTGGCTCAGGGGCTGCTTGCCCTGAGCTGGGGCTGTGGGCGGGAGCCCAGGCACGCAGGGGCAGGCCCCAACCAGCTGCACACGTCTCTGCTGGGGAGGAGAGGGCTAGGGAAGCTACGTGTGTGAGGCAGCTGCTGGGCGCCCAGGGAGTCAGCCTCCGGGTGTGCGGGGCTGCAGACCCCAGCCAGGGGCCCTGGGAGCCTGGGGCACTCCGTGCGGCGCTGAGCCTGGGCGGCCAAGCAACCGCTGGAGGAGCCCTGCACTGGCCCTTCCCTTCCCTCGCACAGAGCTCTTCCTGCTGGAGCCCTTGGCAGTGTGCAAGCCATCGGCGCCTAAGCCCTCCCCAAGGACGCCTGGGGCCTAGGTGCAAAGGCAAGGCAGGAGAGGAGCTGAGGCCAGGAAGGCGCCAGTGGCGTCTCCCAGCCTCGCGCAGCCTGCTCCTTCCTGGGCAGGAAGCCTAGCAGCGAGGCAAGTCTGGGCAAGGCTCGCCCAGGGCAGAGAAGCCTCGCGCCAGCAACTCTGCCAGAACGGGCCTCTGAGCAGAGCTGGAGCTCTGCCGTCCTGGAGGCGCACTCGGATCCAGCCAAGTAGGGCTTGAGCCAAACGAGGCTGGGCTGCCTCTTCTTCCCTCGAGGAGGCTCGCCTCCCCGCCAGCTGTTCACTCGGCTTCCAGGTGGGGGCGCTCTGCGCCTCCTGCAGGTCTTGGCTCAGGGGCTGCTTGCCCTGAGCTGGGGCTGTGGGCGGGAGCCCAGGCACGCAGGGGCAGGCCCCAACCAGCTGCACACGTCTCTGCTGGGGAGGAGAGCGCTAGGGAAGCTACGTGTGTGAGGCAGCTGCTGGGCGCCCAGGGAGTCAGCCTCCGGGTGTGCGGGGCTGCAGACCCCAGCCAGGGGCCCTGGGAGCCTGGTGCACTCCGTGCGGCGCTGAGCCTGGGCGGCCAAGCAACCGCTGGAGGAGCCCTGCACTGGCCCTTCCCTTCCCTCGCACAGAGCTCTTCCTGCTGGAGCCCTTGGCAGTGTGCAAGCCACCGGCCCCTAAGCCCTCCCCAAGGACGCCTGGGGCCTAGGTGCAAAGGCAAGGCAGGAGCGGAGCTGAGGCCAGGAAGGCGCCAGTGGCATCTCCCAGCCTCGCGCAGCCTTCTCCTTCCTGGGCAGGAAGCCTAGCAGCGAGGCAAGTCTGGGCAAGGCTCGCCCAGGGCAGAGCAGCCTCGCGCCAGCAACTCTGCCAGATCGGGCCTCTGAGCAGAGCTGGAGCTCTGCCGTCCTGGAGGCGCACTCGGCTCCAGCCAAGTAGGGCTTGAGCCAAACGAGGCTGGGCTGCCTCTTCTTCCCTCGAGGAGGCTCGCCTCCCCGCCAGCTGTTCACTCGGCTTCCAGGTGGGGGCGCTCTGCGCCTCCTGCAGGTCTTGGCTCAGGGGCTGCTTGCCCTGAGCTGGGGCTGTGGGCGGGAGCCCAGGCACGCAGGGGCAGGCCCCAACCTGCTGCACACGTCTCTGCTGGGGAGGAGAGCGCTAGGGAAGCTACGTGTGTGAGGCAGCAGCTGGGCGCCCAGGGAGTCAGCCTCCGGGTGTGTGGGGCTGCAGACCCCAGCCAGGGGCCCTGGGAGCCTGGTGCACTCCGTGCGGCGCTGAGCCTGGGCGGCCAAGCAACCGCTGGAGGAGCCCTGCACTGGCCCTTCCCTTCCCTCGCACAGAGCTCTTCCTGCTGGAGCCCTTGGCAGTGTGCAAGCCATCGGCGCCTAAGCCCTCCCCAAGGACGCCTGGGGCCTAGGTGCAAAGGCAAGGCAGGAGAGGAGCTGAGGCCAGGAAGGCGCCAGTGGCGTCTCCCAGCCTCGCGCAGCCTGCTCCTTCCTGGGCAGGAAGCCTAGCAGCGAGGCAAGTCTGGGCAAGGCTCGCCCAGGGCAGGGAAGCCTCGCGCCAGCAACTCTGCCAGAACGGGCCTCTGAGCAGAGCTGGAGCTCTGCCGTCCTGGAGGCGCACTCGGATCCAGCCAAGTAGGGCTTGAGCCAAACGAGGCTGGGCTGCCTCTTCTTCCCTCGAGGAGGCTCGCCTCCCCGCCAGCTGTTCACTCGGCTTCCAGGTGGGGGCGCTCTGCGCCTCCTGCAGGTCTTGGCTCAGGGGCTGCTTGCCCTGAGCTGGGGCTGTGGGCGGGAGCCCAGGCACGCAGGGGCAGGCCCCAACCAGCTGCACACGTCTCTGCTGGGGAGGAGAGCGCTAGGGAAGCTACGTGTGTGAGGCAGCTGCTGGGCGCCCAGGGAGTCAGCCTCCGGGTGTGCGGGGCTGCAGACCCCAGCCAGGGGCCCTGGGAGCCTGGTGCACTCCATGCGGCGCTGAGCCTGGGCGGCCAAGCAACCGCTGGAGGAGCCCTGCACTGGCCCTTCCCTTCCCTCGCACAGAGCTCTTCCTGCTGGAGCCCTTGGCAGTGTGCAAGCCACCGGCCCCTAAGCCCTCCCCAAGGACGCCTGGGGCCTAGGTGCAAAGGCAAGGCAGGAGCGGAGCTGAGGCCAGGAAGGCGCCAGTGGCATCTCCCAGCCTCGCGCAGCCTTCTCCTTCCTGGGCAGGAAGCCTAGCAGCGAGGCAAGTCTGGGCAAGGCTCGCCCAGGGCAGAGCAGCCTCGCGCCAGCAACTCTGCCAGAACGGGCCTCTGAGCAGAGCTGGAGCTCTGCCGTCCTGGAGGCGCACTCGGCTCCAGCCAAGTAGGGCTTGAGCCAAACGAGGCTGGGCTGCCTCTTCTTCCCTCGAGGAGGCTCGCCTCCCCGCCAGCTGTTCACTCGGCTTCCAGGTGGGGGCGCTCTGCGCCTCCTGCAGGTCTTGGCTCAGGGGCTGCTTGCCCTGAGCTGGGGCTGTGGGCGGGAGCCCAGGCACGCAGGGGCAGGCCCCAACCAGCTGCACACGTCTCTGCTGGGGAGGAGAGCGCTAGGGAAGCTACGTGTGTGAGGCAGCAGCTGGGCGCCCAGGGAGTCAGCCTCCGGGTGTGTGGGGCTGCAGACCCCAGCCAGGGGCCCTGGGAGCCTGGTGCACTCCGTGCGGCGCTGAGCCTGGGCGGCCAAGCAACCGCTGGAGGAGCCCTGCACTGGCCCTTCCCTTCCCTCGCACAGAGCTCTTCCTGCTGGAGCCCTTGGCAGTGTGCAAGCCATCGGCGCCTAAGCCCTCCCCAAGGACGCCTGGGGCCTAGGTGCAAAGGCAAGGCAGGAGAGGAGCTGAGGCCAGGAAGGCGCCAGTGGCGTCTCCCAGCCTCGCGCAGCCTTCTCCTTCCTGGGCAGGAAGCCTAGCAGCGAGGCAAGTCTGGGCAAGGCTCGCCCAGGGCAGAGCAGCCTCGCGCCAGCTACTCTGCCAGATCGGGCCTCTGAGCAGAGTTGGAGCTGTGCCGTCCTGGAGGCGCACTCGGCTCCAGCCAAGTAGGGCTTGAGCCAAACGAGGCTGGGCTGCCTCTTCTTCCCTCGAGGAGGCTCGCCTTCCCGCCAGCTATTCACTCGGCTTCCAGGTGGGGGCGCTCTGCGCCTCCTGCAGGTCTTGGCTCAGGGGCTGCTTGCCCTGAGCTGGGGCTGTGGGCGGGAGGCCAGGCACGCAGGGGCAGGCCCCAACCAGCTGCACACGTCTCTGCTGGGGAGGAGAGCGCTAGGGAAGCTACGTGTGTGAGGCAGCTGCTGGGCGCCCAGGGAGTCAGCCTCCGGGTGTGCGGGGCTGCAGCCCCCAGCCAGGGGCCCTGGGAGCCTGGTGCACTCCGTGCGGCGCTGAGCCTGGGCGGCCAAGCAACCGCTGGAGGAGCCCTGCACTGGCCCTTCCCTTCCCTCGCACAGAGCTCTTGCTGCTGGAGCTCTTGGCAGTGTGCAAGCCACCGGCCCCTAAGCCCTCCCCAAGGACGCCTGGGGCCTAGGTGCAAAGGCAAGGCAGGAGCGGAGCTGAGGCCAGGAAGGCGCCAGTGGCATCTCCCAGCCTCGCGCAACCTGCTCCTTCCTGGGCAGGAAGCCTAGCAGCGAGGCAAGTCTGGGCAAGGCTCGCCCAGGGCAGAGCATCCTCGCGCCAGCAACTCTGCCAGAACGGGCCTCTCAGCAGAGCTGGAGCTCTGCCGTCCTGGAGGCGCACTCGGCTCCAGCCAAGTAGGGCTTGAGCCAAACGAGGCTGGGCTGCCTCTTCTTCCCTCGAGGAGGCTCGCCTCCCCGCCAGCTGTTCACTCGGCTTCCAAGTGGGGGCGCTCTGCGCCTCCTGCAGGTCTTGGCTCAGGGGCTGCTTGCCCTGAGCTGGGGCTGTGGGCGGGAGCCCAGGCACGCAGGGGCAGGCCCCAACCAGCTGCACACGTCTCTGCTGGGGAGGAGAGCGCTAGGGAAGCTACGTGTGTGAGGCAGCTGCTGGGCGCCCAGGGAGTCAGCCTCCGGGTGTGCGGGGCTGCAGACCCCAGCCAGGGGCCCTGGGAGCCTGGTGCACTCCGTGCGGCGCTGAGCCTGGGCGGCCAAGCAACCGCTGGAGGAGCCCTGCACTGGCCCTTCCCTTCCCTCGCACAGAGCTCTTCCTGCTGGAGCCCTTGGCAGTGTGCAAGCCACCGGCCCCTAAGCCCTCCCCAAGGACGCCTGGGGCCTAGGTGCAAAGGCAAGGCAGGAGCGGAGCTGAGGCCAGGAAGGCGCCAGTGGCGTCTCCCAGCCTCGCGCAGCCTGCTCCTTAGTGGGCAGGAAGCCTAGCAGCGAGGCAAGTCTGGGCAAGGCTCGCCCAGGGCAGAGCAGCCTCGCGCCAGCAACTCTGCCAGAACGGGCCTCTGAGCAGAGCTGGAGCTCTTCCGTCCTGGAGGCGCACTCGGCTCCAGCCAAGTAGGGCTAGAGCCAAACGAGGCTGGGCTGCCTCTTCTTCCCTCGAGGAGGCTCGCCTCCCCGCCAGGTGTTCACTCGGCTTCCAGGTGGGGGCGCTCTGCGCCTCCTGCAGGTCTTGGCTCAGAGGCTGCTTGCCCTGAGCTGGGGCTGTGGGCGGGAGCCCAGGCACGCAGGGGCAGGCCCCAACCAGCTGCACACGTCTCTGCTGGGGAGGAGAGCGCTAGGGAAGCTACATGTGTGAGGCAGCTGCTGGGCGCCCAGGGAGTCAGCCTCCGGGTGTGCGGGGATGCAGACCCCAGCCAGGGGCCCTGGGAGCCTGGTGCACTCCGTGCGGCGCTGAGCCTGGGCGGCCAAGCAACTGCTGGAGGAGCCCTGCACTGGCCCTTCCCTTCCCTCGCACAGAGCTCTTCCTGCTGGAGCCCTTGTCAGTGTGCAAGCCACCGGCCCCTAAGCCCTCCCCAAGGACGCCTGGGGCCTAGTTGCAAAGGCAAGGCAGGAGCGGAGCTGAGGCCAGGAAGGCGCCAGTGGCGTCTCCCAGCCTCGCGCAGCCTGCTCCTTCCTGGGCAGGAAGCCTAGCAGCGAGGCAAGTCTGGGCAAGGCTCGCCCAGGGCAGAGCAGCCTCGCGCCAGCAACTCTGCCAGAACGGGCCTCTGAGCATAGCTGGAGCTCTGCCGTCCTGGAGGCGCACTCGGATCCAGCCAAGTAGGGCTTGAGCCAAACGAGGCTGGGCTGCCTCTTCTTCCCTCGAGGAGGCTCGCCTCCCCGCCAGCTGTTCACTCGGCTTCCAGGTGGGGGCGCTCTGCGCCTCCTGCAGGTCTTGGCTCAGGGGCTGCTTGCCCTGAGCTGGGGCTGTGGGCGGGAGCCCAGGCACGCAGGGGCAGGCCCCAACCAGCTGCACACGTCTATGCTGGGGAGGAGAGCGCTAGGGAAGCTACGTGTGTGAGGCAGCAGCTGGGCGCCCAGGGAGTCAGCCTCCGGGTGTGTGGGGCTGCAGACCCCAGCCAGGGGCCCTGGGAGCCTGGTGCACTCCGTGCGGATCTGAATCTGGGCAGCCAAGCAACCGCTGGAGGAGCCCTGCACTGGCCCTTCCCTTCCCTCGCACAGAGCTCTTCCTGCTGGAGCCCTTGGCAGTGTGCAAGCCACCGGCCCCTAAGCCCTCCCCAAGGACGCCTGGGGCCTAGGTGCAAAGGCAAGGCAGGAGCGGAGCTGAGGCCAGGAGGCGCCAGTGGCGTCTCCCAGCCTCGCGCAGCCTGCTCCTTCCTGGGCAGGAAGCCTAGCAGCGAGGCAAGTCTGGGCAAGGCTCGCCCAGGGCAGAGCAGCCTCGCGCCAGCAACTCTGCCAGAACGGGCCTCTGAGAAAAGCTGGAGCTCTGCCGTCCTGGAGGCGCACTCGTTTCCAGCCAAGTAGGGCTTGAGCCAAACGAGGCTGGGCTGTCTCTTCTTCCCTCGAGGAGGTTCGCCTCCCCGCCAGCTGTTCACTCGGCTTCCAGGTGGGGGCGCTCTGCGCCTCCTGCAGGTCTTGGCTCAGGGGCTGCTTGCCCTGAGCTGGGGCTGTGGGCGGGAGCCCAGGCACGCAGGGGCAGGCCCCAACCAGCTGCACACGTCTCTGCTGGAGAGGAGAGCGCTAGGGAAGCTACGTGTGTGAGGCAGCTGCTGGGCGCCCAGGGAGTCAGCCTCCGGGTGTGCGGGGCTGCAGACCCCAGCCAGGGGCCCTGGGAGCCTGGTGCACTCCGTGCGGCGCTGAGCCTGGGCGGCCAAGCAACCGCTGGAGGAGCCCTGCACTGGCCCTTCCCTTCCCTCGCACAGAGCTCTTCCTGCTGGAGCCCTTGGCAGTGTGCAAGCCACCGGCCCCTAAGCCCTCCACAAGGACGCCTGGGGCCTAGGTGCAAAGGCAAGGCAGGAGCGGAGCTGAGGCCAGGAAGGCGCCAGTGGCGTCTCCCAGCCTCGCGCAGCCTGCTCCTTCCTGGGCAGGAAGCCTAGCAGCGAGGCAAGTCTGGGCAAGGCTCGCCCAGGGCAGAGCAGCCTCGCGCCAGCAACTCTGCCAGATCGGGCCTCTGAGCAGAGCTGGAGCTCTGCCGTCCTGGAGGCGCACTCGGCTCCAGCCAAGTAGGGCTTGAGCCAAACGAGGCTGGGCTGCCTCTTCTTCCCTCGAGGAGGCTCGCTTCCCCGCCAGCTGTTCACTCGGCTTCCAGGTGGGGGCGCTCTGCGCCTCCTGCAGGCCTTGGCTCAGGGGCTGCTTGCCCTGAGCTGGGGCTGTGGGCGGGAGCCCAGGCACGCAGGGGCAGGCCCCAACCAGCTGCACACGTCTCTGCTGGGGAGGAGAGCGCTAGGGAAGCTACGTGTGTGAGGCAGCTGCTGGGTGCCCAGGAAGTCAGCCTTCGGGTGTGCGGGGCTGCAGACCCCAGCCAGGGGCCCTGGGAGCCTGGTGCACTCCGTGCGGCGCTGAGCCTGGGCGGCCAAGCAACCGCTGGAGGAGCCCTGCACTGGCCCTTCCCTTCCCTCGCACAGAGCTCTTCCTGCTGGAGCCCTTGGCAGTGTGCAAGCCACCGGCCCCTAAGCCCTCCCCAAGGACGCCTGGGGCCTAGGTGCAAAGGCAAGGCAGGACCGGAGCTGAGGCCAGGAAGGCGCCAGTGGCGTCTCCCAGCCTCACGCAGCCTGCTCCTTCCTGAGCAGGAAGCCTAGCAGCGAGGCAAGTCTGGGCAAGGCTCGCCCAGGGCAGAGCAGCCTCGCGCCAGCAACTCTGCCAGATCGGGCCTCTGAGCAGAGCTGGAGCTCTGCCTTCCTGGAGGCGCACTCGGCTCCAGCCAAGTAGGGCTTGAGCCAAACGAGGCTGGGCTGCCTCTTCTTCCCTCGAGGAGGCTCGCCTTCCCGCCAGCTGTTCACTCGGCTTCCAGGTGGGGGAGCTCTGCGCCTCCTGCAGGTCTTAGCTCAGGGGCTGCTTGCCCTGAGCTGGGGCTGTGGGCGGGAGCCCAGGCACGCAGGGGCAGGCCCCAACCAGCTGCACACGTCTGTGCTGGGGAGGAGAGCGCTAGGGAAGCTACGTGTGTGAGGCAGCTGCTGGGCGCCCAGGGAGTCAGCCTCCGGGTGTGCGGGGCTGCAGACCCCAGCCAGGGGCCCTGGAAGCCTGGTGCACTCCGTGCGGCGCTGAGCCTGGGCCGCCAAGCAACCGCTGGAGGAGCCCTGCACTGGCCCTTCCCTTCCCTCGCACAGAGCTCTTCCTGCTGGAGCCCTTGGCAGTGTGCAAGCCACCGGCCCCTTAGCCCTCCCCAAGGACGCCTGGCTCCTAGGTGCAAAGGCAAGGCAGGAGCGGAGCTGAGGCCAGGAAGGCGCCAGTGGCGTCTCCCAGCCTCGCGCAGCCTGCTCCTTCCTGGGCAGGAAGCCTAGCAGCGAGGCAAGTCTGGGCAAGGCTCGCCCAGGGCAGAGCAGCCTCGCGCCAGCAACTCTGCCAGACCGGGCCTCTCAGCAGAGCTGGAGCTCTGCCGTCCTGGAGGCGCACTCGGCTCCAGCCAAGTAGGGCTTGAGCCAAACGAGGCTGGGCTGCCTCTTCTTCCCTCGAGGAGGCTCGCCTCCCCGCCAGTTGTTCACTCGGCTTCCAGGTGGGGGCGCTCTGCGCCTCCTGCAGGTCTTGGCTCAGGGGCTGCTTGCCCTGAGCTGGGGCTGTGGGCGGGAGCCCAGGCACGCAGGGGCAGGCCCCAACCAGCTGCACACGTCTCTGCTGGAGAGGAGAGCGCTAGGGAAGCTACGTGTGTGAGGCAGCTGCTGGGCGCCCAGGGAGTCAGCCTCCGGGTGTGCGGGGCTGCAGACCCCAGCCAGGGGCCCTGGGAGCCTGGTGCACTCCGTGCGGCGCTGAGCCTGGGCGGCCAAGCAACCGCTGGAGGAGCCCTGCACTGGCCCTTCCCTTCCCTCGCACAGAGCTCTTCCTGCTGGAGCCCTTGGCAGTGTGCAAGCCACCGGCCCCTAAGCCCTCCACAAGGACGCCTGGGGCCTAGGTGCAAAGGCAAGGCAGGAGCGGAGCTGAGGCCAGGAAGGCGCCAGTGGCGTCTCCCAGCCTCGCGCAGCCTGCTCCTTCCTGGGCAGGAAGCCTAGCAGCGAGGCAAGTCTGGGCAAGGCTCGCCCAGGGCAGAGCAGCCTCGCGCCAGCAACTCTGCCAGATCGGGCCTCTGAGCAGAGCTGGAGCTCTGCCGTCCTGGAGGCGCACTCGGCTCCAGCCAAGTAGGGCTTGAGCCAAACGAGGCTGGGCTGCCTCTTCTTCCCTCGAGGAGGCTCGCTTCCCCGCCAGCTGTTCACTCGGCTTCCAGGTGGGGGCGCTCTGCGCCTCCTGCAGGCCTTGGCTCAGGGGCTGCTTGCCCTGAGCTGGGGCTGTGGGCGGGAGCCCAGGCACGCAGGGGCAGGCCCCAACCAGCTGCACACGTCTCTGCTGGGGAGGAGAGCGCTAGGGAAGCTACGTGTGTGAGGCAGCTGCTGGGTGCCCAGGAAGTCAGCCTTCGGGTGTGCGGGGCTGCAGACCCCAGCCAGGGGCCCTGGGAGCCTGGTGCACTCCGTGCGGCGCTGAGCCTGGGCGGCCAAGCAACCGCTGGAGGAGCCCTGCACTGGCCCTTCCCTTCCCTCGCACAGAGCTCTTCCTGCTGGAGCCCTTGGCAGTGTGCAAGCCACCGGCCCCTAAGCCCTCCCCAAGGACGCCTGGGGCCTAGGTGCAAAGGCAAGGCAGGACCGGAGCTGAGGCCAGGAAGGCGCCAGTGGCGTCTCCCAGCCTCACGCAGCCTGCTCCTTCCTGAGCAGGAAGCCTAGCAGCGAGGCAAGTCTGGGCAAGGCTCGCCCAGGGCAGAGCAGCCTCGCGCCAGCAACTCTGCCAGATCGGGCCTCTGAGCAGAGCTGGAGCTCTGCCTTCCTGGAGGCGCACTCGGCTCCAGCCAAGTAGGGCTTGAGCCAAACGAGGCTGGGCTGCCTCTTCTTCCCTCGAGGAGGCTCGCCTTCCCGCCAGCTGTTCACTCGGCTTCCAGGTGGGGGAGCTCTGCGCCTCCTGCAGGTCTTAGCTCAGGGGCTGCTTGCCCTGAGCTGGGGCTGTGGGCGGGAGCCCAGGCACGCAGGGGCAGGCCCCAACCAGCTGCACACGTCTGTGCTGGGGAGGAGAGCGCTAGGGAAGCTACGTGTGTGAGGCAGCTGCTGGGCGCCCAGGGAGTCAGCCTCCGGGTGTGCGGGGCTGCAGACCCCAGCCAGGGGCCCTGGAAGCCTGGTGCACTCCGTGCGGCGCTGAGCCTGGGCCGCCAAGCAACCGCTGGAGGAGCCCTGCACTGGCCCTTCCCTTCCCTCGCACAGAGCTCTTCCTGCTGGAGCCCTTGGCAGTGTGCAAGCCACCGGCCCCTTAGCCCTCCCCAAGGACGCCTGGCTCCTAGGTGCAAAGGCAAGGCAGGAGCGGAGCTGAGGCCAGGAAGGCGCCAGTGGCGTCTCCCAGCCTCGCGCAGCCTGCTCCTTCCTGGGCAGGAAGCCTAGCAGCGAGGCAAGTCTGGGCAAGGCTCGCCCAGGGCAGAGCAGCCTCGCGCCAGCAACTCTGCCAGACCGGGCCTCTCAGCAGAGCTGGAGCTCTGCCGTCCTGGAGGCGCACTCGGCTCCAGCCAAGTAGGGCTTGAGCCAAACGAGGCTGGGCTGCCTCTTCTTCCCTCGAGGAGGCTCGCCTCCCCGCCAGTTGTTCACTCGGCTTCCAGGTGGGGGCGCTCTGCGCCTCCTGCAGGTCTTGGCTCAGGGGCTGCTTGCCCTGAGCTGGGGCTGTGGGCGGGAGCCCAGGCACGCAGGGGCAGGCCCCAACCAGCTGCACACGTCTCTGCTGGGGAGGAGAGCGCTAGGGAAGCTACGTGTGTGAGGCAGCTGCTGGGGGCCCAGGGAGTCAGCCTCCGGCTGTGCGGGGCTGCAGACACCAGCCAGGGGCCCTGGGAGCCTGGTGCACTCCGTGCGGCGCTGAGCCTGGGCGGCCAAGCAACCGCTGGAGGAGCCCTGCACTGGCCCTTCCCTTCCCTCGCACAGAGCTCTTCCTGCTGGAGCCCTTGGCAGTGTGCAAGCCACCGGCCCCTAAGCCCTCCCCAAGGACGCCTGGGGCCTAGGTGCAAAGGCAAGGCAGGAGCGGAGCTGAGGCCAGGAAGGCGCCAGTGGCGTCTCCCAGCCTCGCGCAGCCTGCTCCTTCCTGGGCAGGAAGCCTAGCAGCGAGGCAAGTCTGGGCAAGGCTCGCCCAGGGCAGAGCAGCCTCGCGCCAGCAACTCTGCCAGAACGGGCCTCTCAGCAGAGCTGGAGCTCTGCCGTCCTGGAGGCGCACTCGGATCCAGCCAAGTAGGGCTTGAGCCAAACGAGGCTGGGCTGCCTCTTCTTCCCTCGAGGAGGCTCGCCTCCCCGCCAGCTGTTCACTCGGCTTCCAGGTGGGGGCGCTCTGCGCCTCCTGCAGGTCTTGGCTCAGGGGCTGCTTGCCCTGAGCTGGGGCTGTGGGCGGGAGCCCAGGCACGCAGGGGCAGGCCCCAACCAGCTGCACACGTCTCTGCTGGGGAGGAGAGGGCTAGGGAAGCTACGTGTGTGAGGCAGCTGCTGGGCGCCCAGGGAGTCAGCCTCCGGGTGTGCGGGGCTGCAGACCCCAGCCAGGGGCCCTGGGAGCCTGGGGCACTCCGTGCGGCGCTTAGCCTGGGCGGCCAAGCAACCGCTGGAGGAGCCCTGCACTGGCCCTTCCCTTCCCTCGCACAGAGCTCTTCCTGCTGGAGCCCTTGGCAGTGTGCAAGCCACCGGCCCCTAAGCCCTCCCCAAGGACGCCTGGGGCCTAGGTGCAAAGGCAAGGCAGGAGCGGAGCTGAGGCCAGGAAGGCGCCAGTGGCGTCTCCCAGCCTCGCGCAGCCTCCTCCTTCCTGGGCAGGAAGCCTAGCAGCGAGGCAAGTCTGGGCAAGGCTCGCCCAGGGCAGAGCAGCCTCGCGCCAGCAACTCTGCCAGATCGGGCCTCTGAGCAGAGCTGGAGCTCTGCCGTCCTGGAGGCGCACTCGGCTCCAGCCAAGTAGGGCTTGAGCCAAACGAGGCTGGGCTGCCTCTTCTTCCCTCGAGGAGGCTCGCCTCCCCGCCAGCTGTTCACTCGGCTTCCAGGTGGGGGCGCTCTGCGCCTCCTGCAGGTCTTGGCTCAGGGGCTGCTTGCCCTGAGCTGGGGCTGTGGGCGGGAGCCCAGGCACGCAGGGGCAGGCCCCAACCAGCTGCAAACGTCTCTGCTGGGGAGGAGAGCGCTAGGGAAGCTACGTGTGTGAGGCAGCTGCTGGGCGCCCAGGGAGTCAGCCTCCGGGTGTGCGGGGCTGCAGACCCCAGCCAGGGGCCCTGGGAGCCTGGTGCACTCCGTGCGGCGCTGAGCCTGGGCGGCCAAGCAACCGCTGGAGGAGCCCTGCACTGGCCCTTCCCTTCCCTCGCACAGAGCTCTTCCTGCTGGAGCCCTTGGCAGTGTGCAAGCCACCGGCCCCTAAGCCCTCCACAAGGACGCCTGGGGCCTAGGTGCAAAGGCAAGGCAGGAGCGGAGCTGAGGCCAGGAAGGCGCCAGTGGCGTCTCCCAGCCTCGCGCAGCCTGCTCCTTCCTGGGCAGGAAGCCTAGCAGCGAGGCAAGTCTGGGCAAGGCTCGCCCAGGGCAGAGCAGCCTCGCGCCAGCAACTCTGCCAGAACGGGCCTCTGAGCAGAGCTGGAGCTCTGCCGTCCTGGAGGCGCACTCGGCTCCAGCCAAGTAGGGCTTGAGCCTAACGAGGCTGGGCTGCCTCTTCTTCCCTCGAGGAGGCTCGCCTCCCCGCCAGGTGTTCACTCGGCTTCCAGGTGGGGGCGCTCTGCGACTCCTGCAGGTCTTGGCTCAGGGGCTGCTTGCCCTGAGCTGGGGCTGTGGGCGGGAGCCCAGGCACGCAGGGGCAGGCCCCAACCAGCTGCACACGTCTCTGCTGGGGAGGAGAGCGCTAGGGAAGCTACGTGTGTGAGGCAGCTGCTGGGCGCCCAGGGAGTCAGCCTCCGGGTGTGCGGGGCTGCAGACCCCAGCCAGGGGCCCTGGGAGCCTGGTGCACTCCGTGCGGCGCTGAGCCTGGGCGGCAAAGCAACCTCTGGAGGAGCCCTGCACTGGCCCTTCCCTTCCCTCGCACAGAGCTCTTCCTGCTGGAGCCCTTGGCAGTGTGCAAGCCACCGGCCCCTAAGCCCTCCCCAAGGACGCCTGGGGCCTAGGTGTAAAGGCAAGGCAGGAGCGGAGCTGAGGCCAGGAAGGCGCCAGTGGCGTCTCCCAGCCTCGCGCAGCCTTCTCCTTCCTGGGCAGGAAGCCTAGCAGCGAGGCAAGTCTGGGCAAGGCTCGCCCAGGGCAGAGCAGCCTCGCGCCAGCAACTCTGCCAGATCGGGCCTCTGAGCAGAGCTGGAGCTCTGCCGTCCTGGAGGCGCACTCGGCTCCAGCCAAGTAGGGCTTGAGCCAAACGAGGCTGGGCTGCCTCTTCTTCCCTCGAGGAGGCTCGCCTCCCCGCCAGCTGTTCACTCGGCTTCCAGGTGGGGGCGCTCTGTGCCTCCTGCAGGTCTTGGCTCAGGGGCTGCTTGCCCTGAGCTGGGGCTGTGGGCGGGAGCCCAGGCACGCAGGGGCAGGCCCCAACCAGCTGCACACGTCTCTGCTGGGGAGGAGAGCGCTAGGGAAGCTACGTGTGTGAGGCAGCAGCTGGGCGCCCAGGGAGTCAGCCTCCAGGTGTGCGGGGCTGCAGACCCCAGCCAGGGGCCCTGGGAGCCTGGTGCACTCCGTGCGGCGCTGAGCCTGGGCGGCCAAGCAACCGCTGGAGGAACCCTGCACTGGCCCTTCCCTTCCCTCGCACAGAGCTCTTCCTGCTGGAGCCCTTGGCAGTGTGCAAGCCACCGGCCCCTAAGCCCTCCCCAAGGACGCCTGGGGCCTAGGTGCAAAGGCAAGGCAGGAGCGGAGCTGAGGCCAGGAAGGCGCCAGTGGCGTCTCCCAGCCTCGCGCAGCCTGCTCCTTCCTGGGCAGGAAGCCTAGCAGCGAGGCAAGTCTGGGCAAGGCTCGCCCAGGGCAGAGCAGCCTCGCGCCAGCAACTCTGCCAGAACGGGCCTCTCAGCAGAGCTGGAGCTCTGCCGTCCTGGAGGCGCACTCGGCTCCAGCCAAGTAGGGCTTGAGCCAAACGAGGCTGGGCTGCCTCTTCTTCCCTCGAGGAGGCTCGCCTCCCCGCCAGCTGTTCACTCGGCTTCCAAGTGGGGGCGCTCTGCGCCTCCTGCAGGTCTTGGCTCAGGGGCTGCTTGCCCTGAGCTGGGGCTGTGGGCGGGAGCCCAGGCACGCAGGGGCAGGCCCCAACCAGCTGCACACGTCTCTGCTGGGGAGGAGAGCGCTAGGGAAGCTACGTGTGTGAGGCAGCTGCTGGGCGCCCAGGGAGTCAGCCTCCGGGTGTGCGGGGCTGCAGACCCCAGCCAGGGGCCCTGGGAGCCTGGTGCACTCCGTGCGGCGCTGAGCCTGGGCGGCCAAGCAACCGCTGGAGGAGCCCTGCACTGGCCCTTCCCTTCCCTCGCACAGAGCTCTTCCTGCTGGAGCCCTTGGCAGTGTGCAAGCCACCGGCCCCTAAGCCCTCCACAAGGACGCCTGGGGCCTAGGTGCAAAGGCAAGGCAGGAGCGGAGCTGAGGCCAGGAAGGCGCCAGTGGCGTCTCCCAGCCTCGCGCAGCCTGCTCCTTCCTGGGCAGGAAGCCTAGCAGCGAGGCAAGTCTGGGCAAGGCTCGCCCAGGGCAGAGCAGCCTCGCGCCAGCAACTCTGCCAGAACGGGCCTCTGAGCAGAGCTGGAGCTCTGCCGTCCTGGAGGCGCACTCGGATCCAGCCAAGTAGGGCTTGAGCCAAACGAGGCTGGGCTGCCTCTTCTTCCCTCGAGGAGGCTCGCCTCCCCGCCAGCTGTTCACTCGGCTTCCAGGTGGGGGCGCTCTGCGCCTCCTGCAGGTCTTGGCTCAGGGGCTGCTTGCCCTGAGCTGGGGCTGTGGGCGGGAGCCCAGGCACGCAGGGGCAGGCCCCAACCAGCTGCACACGTCTCTGCTGGGGAGGAGAGCGCTAGGGAAGCTACGTGTGTGAGGCAGCTGCTGGGCGCCCAGGGAGTCAGCCTCCGGGTGTGCGGGGCTGCAGACCCCAGCCAGGGGCCCTGGGAGCCTGGGGCACTCCGTGCGGCGCTGAGCCTGGGCGGCCAAGCAACCGCTGGAGGAGCCCTGCACTGGCCCTTCCCTTCCCTCGCACAGAGCTCTTCCTGCTGGAGCCCTTGGCAGTGTGCAAGCCACCGGCCCCTAAGCCCTCCCCAAGGACGCCTGGGGCCTAGGTGCAAAGGCAAGGCATGAGCGGAGCTGAGGCCAGGAAGGCGCCAGTGGCGTCTCCCAGCCTCGCGCAGCCTTCTCCTTCCTGGGCAGGAAGCCTAGCAGCGAGGCAAGTCTGGGCAAGGCTCGCCCAGGGCAGAGCAGCCTCGCGCCTGCAACTCTGCCAGATCGGGCCTCTGAGCAGAGCTGGAGCTCTGCCGTCCTGGAGGCGCACTCGGCTCCAGCCAAGTAGGGCTTGAGCCAAACGAGGCTGGGCTGCCTCTTCTTCCCTCGAGGAGGCTCGCCTCCCCGCAAGCTGTTCACTCGGCTTCCAGGTGGGGGCGCTCTGCGCCTCCTGCAGGTCTTGGCTCAGGGGCTGCTTGCCCTGAGCTGGGGCTGTGGGCGGGAGCCCAGGCACGCAGGGGCAGGCCCCAACCAGCTGCACACGTCTCTGCTAGGGAGGAGAGCGCTAGGGAAGCTACGTGTGTGAGGCAGCTGCTGGGCGCCCAGGGAGTCAGCCTCCGGGTGTGCGGGGCTGCAGACCCCAGCCAGGGGCCCTGGGAGCCTGGTGCACTCCGTGCGGCGCTGAGCCTGGGCGGCCAAGCAACCGCTGGAGGAGCCCTGCACTGGCCCTTCCCTTCCCTCGCACAGAGCTCTTCCTGCTGGAGCCCTTGGCAGTGTGCCAGCCACCGGCCCCTAAGCCCTCCCCAAGGACGCCTGGGGCCTAGGTGCAAAGGCAAGGCAGGAGCGGAGCTGAGGCCAGGAAGGCGCCAGTGGCGTCTCCCAGCCTCGCGCAGCCTGCTCCTTCCTGGGCAGGAAGCCTAGCAGCGAGGCAAGTCTGGGCAAGGCTCGCCCAGGGCAGAGAAGCCTCGCGCCAGCAACTCTGCCAGAACGGGCCTCTGAGCAGAGCTGGAGCTCTGCCGTCCTGGAGGCGCACTCGGATCCAGCCAAGTAGGGCTTGAGCCAAACGAGGCTGGGCTGCCTCTTCTTCCTCGAGGAGGCTCGCCTCCCCGCCAGCTGTTCACTCGGCTTCCAGGTGGGGGCGCTCTGCGCCTCCTGCAGGTCTTGGCTCAGGGGCTGCTTGCCCTGAGCTGGGGCTGTGGGCGGGAGCCCAGGCACGCAGGGGCAGGCCCCAACCAGCTGCACACGTCTCTGCTGGGGAGGAGAGCGCTAGGGAAGCTACGTGTGTGAGGCAGCTGCTGGGCGCCCAGGGAGTCAGCCTCCGGGTGTGCGGGGCTGCAGACCCCAGCCAGGGGCCCTGGGAGCCTGGTGCACTCCGTGCGGCGCTGAGCCTGGGCGGCCAAGCAACCGCTGGAGGAGCCCTGCACTGGCCCTTCCCTTCCCTCGCACAGAGCTCTTCCTGCTGGAGCCCTTGGCAGTGTGCAAGCCACCGGCCCCTAAGCCCTCCCCAAGGACGCCTGGGGCCTAGGTGCAAAGGCAAGGCAGGAGCGGAGCTGAGGCCAGGAAGGCGCCAGTGGCATCTCCCAGCCTCGCGCAGCCTTCTCCTTCCTGGGCAGGAAGCCTAGCAGCGAGGCAAGTCTGGGCAAGGCTCGCCCAGGGCAGAGCAGCCTCGCGCCAGCAACTCTGCCAGATCGGGCCTCTGAGCAGAGCTGGAGCTCTGCCGTCCTGGAGGCGCACTCGGCTCCAGCCAAGTAGGGCTTGAGCCAAACGAGGCTGGGCTGCCTCTTCTTCCCTCGAGGAGGCTCGCCTCCCCGCCAGCTGTTCACTCGGCTTCCAGGTGGGGGCGCTCTGCGCCTCCTGCAGGTCTTGGCTCAGGGGCTGCTTGCCCTGAGCTGGGGCTGTGGGCGGGAGCCCAGGCACGCAGGGGCAGGCCCCAACCAGCTGCACACGTCTCTGCTGGGGAGGAGAGCGCTAGGGAAGCTACGTGTGTGAGGCAGCAGCTGGGCGCCCAGGGAGTCAGCCTCCGGGTGTGTGGGGCTGCAGACCCCAGCCAGGGGCCCTGGGAGCCTGGTGCACTCCGTGCGGCGCTGAGCCTGGGCGGCCAAGCAACCGCTGGAGGAGCCCTGCACTGGCCCTTCCCTTCCCTCGCACAGAGCTCTTCCTGCTGGAGCCCTTGGCAGTGTGCAAGCCATCGGCGCCTAAGCCCTCCCCAAGGACGCCTGGGGCCTAGGTGCAAAGGCAAGGCAGGAGAGGAGCTGAGGCCAGGAAGGCGCCAGTGGCGTCTCCCAGCCTCGCGCAGCCTTCTCCTTCCTGGGCAGGAAGCCTAGCATCGAGGCAAGTCTGGGCAAGGCTCGCCCAGGGCAGAGCAGCCTCGCGCCAGCCACTCTGCCAGATCGGGCCTCTGAGCAGAGCTGGAGCTGTGCCGTCCTGGAGGCGCACTCGGCTCCAGCCAAGTAGGGCTTGAGCCAAACGAGGCTGGGCTGCCTCTTCTTCCCTCGAGGAGGCTCGCCTCCCCGCCAGCTATTCACTCGGCTTACAGGTGGGGGCGCTCTGCGCCTCCTGCAGGTCTTGGCTCAGGGGCTGCTTGCCCTGAGCTTGGGCTGTGGGCGGGAGGCCAGGCACGCAGGGGCAGGCCCCAACCAGCTGCACACGTCTCTGCTGGGGAGGAGAGCGCTAGGGAAGCTACGTGTGTGAGGCAGCTGCTGGGCGCCCAGGGAGTCAGCCTCCGGGTGTGCGGGGCTGCAGACCCCAGCCAGGGGCCCTGGGAGCCTGGTGCACTCCGTGCGGCGCTGAGCCTGGGCGGCCAAGCAACCGCTGGAGGAGCCCTGCACTGGCCCTTCCCTTCCCTCGCACAGAGCTCTTCCTGCTGGAGCTCTTGGCAGTGTGCAAGCCACCGGCCCCTAAGCCCTCCCCAAGGACGCCTGGGGCCTAGGTGCAAAGGCAAGGCAGGAGCGGAGCTGAGGCCAGGAAGGCGCCAGTGGCATCTCCCAGCCTCGCGCAACCTGCTCCTTCCTGGGCAGGAAGCCTAGCAGCGAGGCAAGTCTGGGCAAGGCTCGTCCAGGGCAGAGCAGCCTCGCGCCAGCAACTCTGCCAGAACGGGCCTCTCAGCAGAGCTGGAGCTCTGCCGTCCTGGAGGCGCACTCGGCTCCAGCCAAGTAGGGCTTGAGCCAAACGAGGCTGGGCTGCCTCTTCTTCCCTCGAGGAGGCTCGCCTCCCCGCCAGCTGTTCACTCGGCTTCCAAGTGGGGGCGCTCTGCGCCTCCTGCAGGTCTTGGCTCAGGGGCTGCTTGCCCTGAGCTGGGGCTGTGGGCGGGAGCCCAGGCACGCAGGGGCAGGCCCCAACCAGCTGCACACGTCTCTGCTGGGGAGGAGAGCGCTAGGGAAGCTACGTGTGTGAGGCAGCTGCTGGGCGCCCAGGGAGTCAGCCTCCGGGTGTGCGGGGCTGCAGACCCCAGCCAGGGGCCCTGGGAGCCTGGTGCACTCCGTGCGGCGCTGAGCCTGGGCGGCCAAGCA
This sequence comes from Ovis canadensis, assembly GCF_042477335.2. Taxonomy (NCBI): domain Eukaryota; kingdom Metazoa; phylum Chordata; class Mammalia; order Artiodactyla; family Bovidae; genus Ovis; species Ovis canadensis. The sequence goes on along the minus strand of NC_091262.1, from coordinate 95,632 downwards.
ACCGCTGGAGGAGCCCTGCACTGGCCCTTCCCTTCCCTCGCACAGAGCTCTTCCTGCTGGAGCCCTTGGCAGTGTGCAAGCCACCGGCCCCTAAGCCCTCCGCAAGGACGCCTGGGGCCTAGGTGCAAAGGCAAGGCAGGAGCGGAGCTGAGGCCAGGAAGGCGCCAGTGGCATCTCCCAGCCTCGCGCAGCCTTCTCCTTCCTGGGCAGGAAGCCTAGCAGCGAGGCAAGTCTGGGCAAGGCTCGCCCAGGGCAGAGCAGCCTCGCGCCAGCAACTCTGCCAGATCGGGCCTCTGAGCAGAGCTGGAGCTCTGCCGTCCTGTAGGCGCACTCGGCTCCAGCCAAGTAGGGCTTGAGCCAAACGAGGCTGGGCTGCCTCTTCTTCCCTCGAGGAGGCTCGCCTCCCCGCCAGCTGTTCACTCGGCTTCCAGGTGGGGGCGCTCTGCGCCTCCTGCAGGTCTTGGCTCAGGGGCTGCTTGCCCTGAGCTGGGGCTGTGGGCGGGAGCCCAGGCACGCAGGGGCAGGCCCCAACCAGCTGCACACGTCTCTGCTGGGGAGGAGAGCGCTAGGGAAGCTACGTGTGTGAGGCAGCTGCTGGGCGCCCAGGGAGTCAGCCTCCGGGTGTGCGGGGCTGCAGACCCCAGCCAGAGGCCCTGGGAGCCTGGTGCACTCCGTGCGACGCTGAGCCTGGGCGGCCAAGCAACCGCTGGAGGAGCCCTGCAGTGGCCCTTCCCTTCCCTCGCACAGAGCTCTTCTTGCTGGAGCCCTTGGCAGTGTCCAAGCTACCGGCCCCTAAGCCCTCCCCAAGGACGCCTGGGGCCTAGGTGCAAAGGCAAGTCAGGAGCGGAGCTGAGGCCAGGAAGGCGCCAGTGGCATCTCCCAGCCTCACGCAGCCTGCTCCTTTCTGGGCAGGAAGCCTAGCAGCGAGGCAAATCTGGGCAAGGCTCGCCCAGGGCAGAGCAGCCTCGGGCCTGCAACTCTGCCAGATCGGGCCTGTGAGCAGAGCTGGAGCTCTGCCGTCCTGGAGGCGCACTCGGCTCCAGCCAAGTAGGGCTTGAGCCAAACGAGGCTGGGCTGCCTCTTCTTCCCTCGAGGAGGCTCGCCTCCCCGCCAGCTGTTCACTCGGCTTCCAGGTGGGGGCGCTCTGCGCCTCCTGCAGGTCTTGGCTCAGGGGCTGCTTGCTCTGAGCTGGGGCTGTGGGCGGGAGCCCAGGCACGCAGGGGCAGGCCCCAACCAGCTGCACACGTCTCTGCTAGGGAGGAGAGCGCTAGGGAAGCTACGTGTGTGAGGCAGCTGCTGGGCGCCCAGGGAGTCAGCCTCCGGGTGTGCGGGGCTGCAGACCCCAGCCAGGGGCCCTGGGAGCCTGGTGCACTCCGTGCGGCGCTGAGCCTGGGCTGCCAAGCAACCGCTGGAGGAGAACTGCACTCGCCCTTCCCTTCCCTCGCACAGAGTTCTTCCTGCTGGAGCCCTTGGCAGTGTGCAAGCCACCGGCCCCTAAGCCCTCCCCAAGGACGCCTGGGGCCTAGGTGCAAAGGCAAGGCAGGAGCGGAGCTGAGGCCAGGAGGCGCCAGTGGCGTCTCCCAGCCTCGCGCAGCCTGCTCCTTCCTGGGCAGGAAGCCTAGCAGCGAGGCAAGTCTGGGCAAGGCTCGCCCAGGGCAGAGCAGCCTCGCGCCAGCAACTCTGCCAGAACGGGCCTCTGAGAAAAGCTGGAGCTCTGCCGTCCTGGAGGCGCACTCGTTTCCAGCCAAGTAGGGCTTGAGCCAAACGAGGCTGGGCTGTCTCTTCTTCCCTCGAGGAGGTTTGCCTCCCCGCCAGCTGTTCACTCGGCTTCCAGGTGGGGGCGCTCTGCGCCTCCTGCAGGTCTTGGCTCAGGGGCTGCTTGCCCTGAGCTGGGGCTGTGGGCGGGAGCCCAGGCACGCAGGGGCAGGCCCCAACCAGCTGCACACGTCTCTGCTGGAGAGGAGAGCGCTAGGGAAGCTACGTGTGTGAGGCACCTGCTGGGCGCCCAGGGAGTCAGCCTCCGGGTGTGCGGGGCTGCAGACCCCAGCCAGGGGCCCTGGGAGCCTGGTGCACTCCGTGCGGCGCTGAGTCTGGGCGGCCAAGCAACCGCTGGAGGAGCCCTGCACTAGCCCTTCCCTTCCCTCGCACAGAGCTCTTCCTGCTGGAGCCCTTGGCAGTGTGCAAGCCACCGGCCCCTAAGCCCTCCCCAAGGACGCCTGGGGCCTAGGTGCAAAGGCAAGGCAGTAGCGGAGCTGAGGCCAGGAAGGCGCCAGTGGCGTCTCCCAGCCTCGCGCAGCCTCCTCCTTCCTGGGCAGGAAGCCTAGCAGCGAGGCAAGTCTGGGCAAGGCTCGCCCAGGGCAGAGCAGCCTCGCGCCAGCAACTCTGCCAGATCGGGCCTCTGAGCAGAGCTGGAGCTCTGCCGTCCTGGAGGCGCACTCGGCTCCAGCCAAGTAGGGCTTGAGCCAAACGAGGCTGGGCTGCCTCTTCTTCCCTCGAGGAGGCTCGCCTCCCCGCCAGCTGTTCACTCGGCTTCCAGGTGGGGGCGCTCTGCGCCTCCTGCAGGTCTTGGCTCAGGGGCTGCTTGCCCTGAGCTGGGGCTGTGGGCGGGAGCCCAGGCACGCAGGGGCAGGCCCCAACCAGCTGCACACGTCTCTGCTGGGGAGGAGAGCGCTAGGGAAGCTACGTGTGTGAGGCAGCTGCTGGGCGCCCAGGGAGTCAGCCTCCGGGTGTGCGGGGCTGCAGACCCCAGCCAGGGGCCCTGGGAGCCTGGTGCACTCCGTGCGGCGCTGAGCCTGGGCGGCCAAGCAACCGCTGGAGGAGCCCTGCACTGGCCCTTCCCTTCCCTCGCACAGAGCTCTTCCTGCTGGAGCCCTTGGCAGTGTGCAAGCCACCGGCCCCTAAGCCCTCCACAAGGACGCCTGGGGCCTAGGTGCAAAGGCAAGGCAGGAGCGGAGCTGAGGCCAGGAAGGCGCCAGTGGCGTCTCCCAGCCTCGCGCAGCCTGCTCCTTCCTGGGCAGGAAGCCTAGCAGCGAGGCAAGTCTGGGCAAGGCTCGCCCAGGGCAGAGCAGCCTCGCGCCAGCAACTCTGCCAGAACGGGCCTCTGAGCAGAGCTGGAGCTCTGCCGTCCTGGAGGCGCACTCGGCTCCAGCCAAGTAGGGCTTGAGCCTAACGAGGCTGGGCTGCCTCTTCTTCCCTCGAGGAGGCTCGCCTCCCCGCCAGCTGTTCACTCGGCTTCCAGGTGGGGGCGCTCTGCGCCTCCTGCAGGTCTTGGCTCAGGGGCTGCTTGCCCTGAGCTGGGGCTGTGGGCGGGAGCCCAGGCACGCAGGGGCAGGCCCCAACCAGCTGCACACGTCTCTGCTGGGGAGGAGAGCGCTAGGGAAGCTACGTGTGTGAGGCAGCTGCTGGGCGCCCAGGGAGTCAGCCTCCGGGTGTGCGGGGCTGCAGACCCCAGCCAGGGGCCCTGGGAGCCTGGTGCACTCCGTGCGGCGCTGAGCCTGGGCGGCAAAGCAACCTCTGGAGGAGCCCTGCACTGGCCCTTCCCTTCCCTCGCACAGAGCTCTTCCTGCTGGAGCCCTTGGCAGTGTGCAAGCCACCGGCCCCTAAGCCCTCCCCAAGGACGCCTGGGGCCTAGGTGCAAAGGCAAGGCAGGAGCGGAGCTGAGGCCAGGAAGGCGCCAGTGGCGTCTCCCAGCCTCGCGCAGCCTTCTCCTTCCTGGGCAGGAAGCCTAGCAGCGAGGCAAGTCTGGGCAAGGCTCGCCCAGGGCAGAGCAGCCTCGCGCCAGCAACTCTGCCAGATCGGGCCTCTGAGCAGAGCTGGAGCTCTGCCGTCCTGGAGGCGCACTCGGCTCCAGCCAAGTAGGGCTTGAGCCAAACGAGGCTGGGCTGCCTCTTCTTCCCTCGAGGAGGCTCGCCTCCCCGCCAGCTGTTCACTCGGCTTCCAGGTGGGGGCGCTCTGTGCCTCCTGCAGGTCTTGGCTCAGGGGCTGCTTGCCCTGAGCTGGGGCTGTGGGCGGGAGCCCAGGCACGCAGGGGCAGGCCCCAACCAGCTGCACACGTCTCTGCTGGGGAGGAGAGCGCTAGGGAAGCTACGTGTGTGAGGCAGCAGCTGGGCGCCCAGGGAGTCAGCCTCCGGGTGTGCGGGGCTGCAGACCCCAGCCAGGGGCCCTGGGAGCCTGGTGCACTCCGTGCGGCGCTGAGCCTGGCCGGCCAAGCAACCGCTGGAGGAACCCTGCACTGGCCCTTCCCTTCCCTCGCACAGAGCTCTTCCTGCTGGAGCCCTTGGCAGTGTGCAAGCCACCGGCCCCTAAGCCCTCCCCAAGGACGCCTGGGGCCTAGGTGCAAAGGCAAGGCAGGAGCGGAGCTGAGGCCAGGAAGGCGCCAGTGGCGTCTCCCAGCCTCGCGCAGCCTGCTCCTTCCTGGGCAGGAAGCCTAGCAGCGAGGCAAGTCTGGGCAAGGCTCGCCCAGGGCAGAGCAGCCTCGCGCCAGCAACTCTGCCAGAACGGGCCTCTCAGCAGAGCTGGAGCTCTGCCGTCCTGGAGGCGCACTCGGCTCCAGCCAAGTAGGGCTTGAGCCAAACGAGGCTGGGCTGCCTCTTCTTCCCTCGAGGAGGCTCGCCTCCCCGCCAGCTGTTCACTCGGCTTCCAAGTGGGGGCGCTCTGCGCCTCCTGCAGGTCTTGGCTCAGGGGCTGCTTGCCCTGAGCTGGGGCTGTGGGCGGGAGCCCAGGCACGCAGGGGCAGGCCCCAACCAGCTGCACACGTCTCTGCTGGGGAGGAGAGCGCTAGGGAAGCTACGTGTGTGAGGCAGCTGCTGGGCGCCCAGGGAGTCAGCCTCCGGGTGTGCGGGGCTGCAGACCCCAGCCAGGGGCCCTGGGAGCCTGGTGCACTCCGTGCGGCGCTGAGCCTGGGCGGCCAAGCAACCGCTGGAGGAGCCCTGCACTGGCCCTTCCCTTCCCTCGCACAGAGCTCTTCCTGCTGGAGCCCTTGGCAGTGTGCAAGCCACCGGCCCCTAAGCCCTCCACAAGGACGCCTGGGGCCTAGGTGCAAAGGCAAGGCAGGAGCGGAGCTGAGGCCAGGAAGGCGCCAGTGGCGTCTCCCAGCCTCGCGCAGCCTGCTCCTTCCTGGGCAGGAAGCCTAGCAGCGAGGCAAGTCTGGGCAAGGCTCGCCCAGGGCAGAGCAGCCTCGCGCCAGCAACTCTGCCAGAACGGGCCTCTGAGCAGAGCTGGAGCTCTGCCGTCCTGGAGGCGCACTCGGATCCAGCCAAGTAGGGCTTGAGCCAAACGAGGCTGGGCTGCCTCTTCTTCCCTCGAGGAGGCTCGCCTCCCCGCCAGCTGTTCACTCGGCTTCCAGGTGGGGGCGCTCTGCGCCTCCTGCAGGTCTTGGCTCAGGGGCTGCTTGCCCTGAGCTGGGGCTGTGGGCGGGAGCCCAGGCACGCAGGGGCAGGCCCCAACCAGCTGCACACGTCTCTGCTGGGGAGGAGAGCGCTAGGGAAGCTACGTGTGTGAGGCAGCTGCTGGGCGCCCAGGGAGTCAGCCTCCGGGTGTGCGGGGCTGCAGACCCCAGCCAGGGGCCCTGGGAGCCTGGGGCACTCCGTGCGGCGCTGAGCCTGGGCGGCCAAGCAACCGCTGGAGGAGCCCTGCACTGGCCCTTCCCTTCCCTCGCACAGAGCTCTTCCTGCTGGAGCCCTTGGCAGTGTGCAAGCCACCGGCCCCTAAGCCCTCCCCAAGGACGCCTGGGGCCTAGGTGCAAAGGCAAGGCAGGAGCGGAGCTGAGGCCAGGAAGGCGCCAGTGGCGTCTCCCAGCCTCGCGCAGCCTTCTCCTTCCTGGGCAGGAAGCCTAGCAGCGAGGCAAGTCTGGGCAAGGCTCGCCCAGGGCAGAGAAGCCTCGCGCCAGCAACTCTGCCAGAACGGGCCTCTCAGCAGAGCTGGAGCTCTGCCGTCCTGGAGGCGCACTCGGATCCAGCCAAGTAGGGCTTGAGCCAAACGAGGCTGGGCTGCCTCTTCTTCCTCGAGGAGGCTCGCCTCCCCGCCAGCTGTTCACTCGGCTTCCAGGTGGGGGCGCTCTGCGCCTCCTGCAGGTCTTGGCTCAGGGGCTGCTTGCCCTGAGCTGGGGCTGTGGGCGGGAGCCCAGGCACGCAGGGGCAGGCCCCAACCAGCTGCACACGTCTCTGCTGGGGAGGAGAGCGCTAGGGAAGCTACGTGTGTGAGGCAGCTGCTGGGCGCCCAGGGAGTCAGCCTCCGGGTGTGCGGGGCTGCAGACCCCAGCCAGGGGCCCTGGGAGCCTGGTGCACTCCGTGCGGCGCTGAGCCTGGGCGGCCAAGCAACCGCTGGAGGAGCCCTGCACTGGCCCTTCCCTTCCCTCGCACAGAGCTCTTCCTGCTGGAGCCCTTGGCAGTGTGCAAGCCACCGGCCCCTAAGCCCTCCCCAAGGACGCCTGGGGCCTAGGTGCAAAGGCAAGGCAGGAGCGGAGCTGAGGCCAGGAAGGCGCCAGTGGCATCTCCCAGCCTCGCGCAGCCTTCTCCTTCCTGGGCAGGAAGCCTAGCAGCGAGGCAAGTCTGGGCAAGGCTCGCCCAGGGCAGAGCAGCCTCGCGCCAGCAACTCTGCCAGATCGGGCCTCTGAGCAGAGCTGGAGCTCTGCCGTCCTGGAGGCGCACTCGGCTCCAGCCAAGTAGGGCTTGAGCCAAACGAGGCTGGGCTGCCTCTTCTTCCCTCGAGGAGGCTCGCCTCCCCGCCAGCTGTTCACTCGGCTTCCAGGTGGGGGCGCTCTGCGCCTCCTGCAGGTCTTGGCTCAGGGGCTGCTTGCCCTGAGCTGGGGCTGTGGGCGGGAGCCCAGGCACGCAGGGGCAGGCCCCAACCAGCTGCACACGTCTCTGCTGGGGAGGAGAGCGCTAGGGAAGCTACGTGTGTGAGGCAGCAGCTGGGCGCCCAGGGAGTCAGCCTCCGGGTGTGTGGGGCTGCAGACCCCAGCCAGGGGCCCTGGGAGCCTGGTGCACTCCGTGCGGCGCTGAGCCTGGGCGGCCAAGCAACCGCTGGAGGAGCCCTGCACTGGCCCTTCCCTTCCCTCGCACAGAGCTCTTCCTGCTGGAGCCCTTGGCAGTGTGCAAGCCATCGGCGCCTAAGCCCTCCCCAAGGACGCCTGGGGCCTAGGTGCAAAGGCAAGGCAGGAGAGGAGCTGAGGCCAGGAAGGCGCCAGTGGCGTCTCCCAGCCTCGCGCAGCCTTCTCCTTCCTGGGCAGGAAGCCTAGCATCGAGGCAAGTCTGGGCAAGGCTCGCCCAGGGCAGAGCAGCCTCGCGCCAGCCACTCTGCCAGATCGGGCCTCTGAGCAGAGCTGGAGCTGTGCCGTCCTGGAGGCGCACTCGGCTCCAGCCAAGTAGGGCTTGAGCCAAACGAGGCTGGGCTGCCTCTTCTTCCCTCGAGGAGGCTCGCCTCCCCGCCAGCTATTCACTCGGCTTCCAGGTGGGGGCGCTCTGCGCCTCCTGCAGGTCTTGGCTCAGGGGCTGCTTGCCCTGAGCTTGGGCTGTGGGCGGGAGGCCAGGCACGCAGGGGCAGGCCCCAACCAGCTGCACACGTCTCTGCTGGGGAGGAGAGCGCTAGGGAAGCTACCTGTGTGAGGCAGCTGCTGGGCGCCCAGGGAGTCAGCCTCCGGGTGTGCGGGGCTGCAGACCCCAGCCAGGGGCCCTGGGAGCCTGGTGCACTCCGTGCGGCGCTGAGCCTGGGCGGCCAAGCAACCGCTGGAGGAGCCCTGCACTGGCCCTTCCCTTCCCTCGCACAGAGCTCTTCCTGCTGGAGCTCTTGGCAGTGTGCAAGCCACCGGCCCCTAAGCCCTCCCCAAGGACGCCTGGGGCCTAGGTGCAAAGGCAAGGCAGGAGCGGAGCTGAGGCCAGGAAGGCGCCAGTGGCATCTCCCAGCCTCGCGCAACCTGCTCCTTCCTGGGCAGGAAGCCTAGCAGCGAGGCAAGTCTGGGCAAGGCTCGTCCAGGGCAGAGCAGCCTCGCGCCAGCAACTCTGCCAGAACGGGCCTCTCAGCAGAGCTGGAGCTCTGACGTCCTGGAGGCGCACTCGGCTCCAGCCAAGTAGGGCTTGAGCCAAACGAGGCTGGGCTGCCTCTTCTTCCCTCGAGGAGGCTCGCCTTCCCGCCAGCTGTTCACTCGGCTTCCAAGTGGGGGCGCTCTGCGCCTCCTGCAGGTCTTGGCTCAGGGGCTGCTTGCCCTGAGCTGGGGCTGTGGGCGGGAGCCCAGGCACGCAGGGGCAGGCCCCAACCAGCTGCACACGTCTCTGCTGGGGAGGAGAGCGCTAGGGAAGCTACGTGTGTGAGGCAGCTGCTGGGCGCCCAGGGAGTCAGCCTCCGGGTGTGCGGGGCTGCAGACCCCAGCCAGGGGCCCTGGGAGCCTGGTGCACTCCGTGCGGCGCTGAGCCTGGGCGGCCAAGCAACCGCTGGAGGAGCCCTGCACTGGCCCTTCCCTTCCCTCGCACAGAGCTCTTCCTGCTGGAGCCCTTGGCAGTGTGCAAGCCACCGGCCCCTAAGCCCTCCGCAAGGACGCCTGGGGCCTAGGTGCAAAGGCAAGGCAGGAGCGGAGCTGAGGCCAGGAAGGCGCCAGTGGCATCTCCCAGCCTCGCGCAGCCTTCTCCTTCCTGGGCAGGAAGCCTAGCAGCGAGGCAAGTCTGGGCAAGGCTCGCCCAGGGCAGAGCAGCCTCGCGCCAGCAACTCTGCCAGATCGGGCCTCTGAGCAGAGCTGGAGCTCTGCCGTCCTGGAGGCGCACTCGGCTCCAGCCAAGTAGGGCTTGAGCCAAACGAGGCTGGGCTGCCTCTTCTTCCCTCGAGGAGGCTCGCCTCCCCGCCAGCTGTTCACTCGGCTTCCAGGTGGGGGCGCTCTGCGCCTCCTGCAGGTCTTGGCTCAGGGGCTGCTTGCCCTGAGCTGGGGCTGTGGGCGGGAGCCCAGGCACGCAGGGGCAGGCCCCAACCAGCTGCACACGTCTCTGCTGGGGAGGAGAGCGCTAGGGAAGCTACGTGTGTGAGGCAGCAGCTGGGCGCCCAGGGAGTCAGCCTCCGGGTGTGTGGGGCTGCAGACCCCAGCCAGGGGCCCTGGGAGCCTGGTGCACTCCGTGCGGCGCTGAGCCTGGGCGGCCAAGCAACCGCTGGAGGAGCCCTGCACTGGCCCTTCCCTTCCCTCGCACAGAGCTCTTCCTGCTGGAGCCCTTGGCAGTGTGCAAGCCATCGGCGCCTAAGCCCTCCCCAAGGACGCCTGGGGCCTAGGTGCAAAGGCAAGGCAGGAGAGGAGCTGAGGCCAGGAAGGCGCCAGTGGCGTCTCCCAGCCTCGCGCAGCCTTCTCCTTCCTGGGCAGGAAGCCTAGCATCGAGGCAAGTCTGGGCAAGGCTCGCCCAGGGCAGAGCAGCCTCGCGCCAGCCACTCTGCCAGATCGGGCCTCTGAGCAGAGCTGGAGCTCTGCCGTCCTGGAGGCGCACTCGGCTCCAGCCAAGTAGGGCTTGAGCCAAACGAGGCTGGGCTGCCGCTTCTTCCCTCGAGGAGGCTCGCCTCCCCACCAGCTGTTCACTCGGCTTCCAGGTGGGGGCGCTCTGCGCCTCCTGCAGGTCTTGGCTCAGGGGCTGCTTGCCCTGAGCTGGGGCTGTGGGCGGGAGCCCAGGCACGCAGGGGCAGGCCCCAACCAGCTGCACAGGTCTCTGCTGGGGAGGAGAGCGCTACGGAAGCTACGTGTGTGAGGCAGCTGCTGGGCGCCCAGGGAGTCAGCCTCCGGGTGTGCGGGGCTGCAGACCCCAGCCAGAGGCCCTGGGAGCCTGGTGCACTCCGTGCGACGCTGAGCCTGGGCGGCCAAGCAACCGCTGGAGGAGCCCTGCAGTGGCCCTTCCCTTCCCTCGCACAGAGCTCTTCTTGCTGGAGCCCTTGGCAGTGTCCAAGCTACCGGCCCCTAAGCCCTCCCCAAGGACGCCTGGGGCCTAGGTGCAAAGGCAAGGCAGGAGAGGAGCTGAGGCCAGGAAGGCGCCAGTGGCGACTCCCAGCCTCGCGCAGCCTGCTCCTTCCTGGGCAGGAAGCCTAGCAGCGAGGCAAGTCTGGGCAAGGCTCGCCCAGGGCAGAGCACCCTCGCGCCAGCAACTCTGCCAGATCGGGCCTCTGAGCAGAGCTGGAGCTCTGCCGTCCTGGAGGCGCACTCGGCTCCAGCCAAGTAGGGCTTGAGCCAAACGAGGCTGGGCTGCCTCTTCTTCCCTCGAGGAGGCTCGCCTCCCCGCCAGCTGTTCACTCGGCTTCCAGGTGGGGGCGCTCTGCGCCTCCTGCAGGTCTTGGCTCAGGGGCTGCTTGCCCTGAGCTGGGGCTGTGGGCGGGAGCCCAGGCACGCAGGGGCAGGCCCCAACCAGCTGCACACGTCTCTGCTGGGGAGGAGAGCGCTAGGGAAGCTACGTGTGTGAGGCATCTGCTGGGCGCCCAGGGAGTCAGCCTCCGGGTGTGGGGGGCTGCAGACCCCAGCCAGGGGCCCTGGGAGCCTGGTGCACTCCGTGCGGCGCTGAGCCTTGGGGGCAAAGCAACCACTGGAGGAGCCCTGCACTGGCCCTTCCCTTCCCTCGCACAGAGCTCTTCCTGCTGGATCCCTTGGCAGTGTGCAAGCCACCGACCCCTAAGCCCTCCCCAAGGAAGCCTGGGGCCTAGGTGCAAAGGCAAGTCAGGAGCGGAGCTGAGGCCAGGAAGGCGCCAGTGGCATCTCCCAGCCTCACGCAGCCTGCTCCTTTCTGGGCAGGAAGCCTAGCAGCGAGGCAAATCTGGGCAAGGCTCGCCCAGGGCAGAGCAGCCTCGCGCCAGCAACTCTGCCAGATCGGGCCTCTGAGCAGAGCTGGAGCTCTGCCGTCCTGGAGGCGCACTCGGCTCCAGCCAAGTAGGGCTTGAGCCAAACGAGGCTGGGCTGCCTCTTCTTCCCTCGAGGAGGCTCGCCTCCCCGCCAGCTGTTCACTCGGCTTCCAGGTGGGGGCGCTCTGCGCCTCCTGCAGGTCTTGGCTCAGGGGCTGCTTGCCCTGAGCTGGGGCTGTGGGCGGGATCCCAGGCACGCAGGGGCAGGCCCCAACCAGCTGCACACGTCTCTGCTGGGGAGGAGAGCGCTAGGGAAGCTACGTGTGTGAGGCAGCTGCTGGGCGCCCAGGGAGTCAGCCTCCGGGTGTGCGGGGCTGCAGACCCCAGCCAGGGGCCCTGGGAGCCTGGTGCACTCCGTGCGGTGCTGAGCCTGGGCGGCAAAGCAACCTCTGGAGGAGCCCTGCACTGGCCCTTCCCTTCCCTCGCACAGAGCTCTTCCTGCTGGAGCCCTTGGCAGTGTGCAAGCCACCGGCCCCTAAGCCCTCCCCAAGGACGCCAGGGGCCTAGGTGCAAAGGCAAGGCAGGAGCGGAGCTGAGGCCAGGAAGGCGCCAGTGGCGTCTCCCAGCCTCGCGCAGCCTTCTCCTTCCTGGGCAGGAAGCCTAGCAGCGAGGCAAGTCTGGGCAAGGCTCACCCAGGGCAGAGCAGCCTCGCGCCAGCAACTCTGCCAGATCGGGCCTCTGAGCAGAGCTGGAGCTCTGCCGTCCTGGAGGCGCACTCGGCTCCAGCCAAGTAGGGCTTGAGCCAAACGAGGCTGGGCTGCCTCTTCTTCCCTCGAGGAGGCTCGCCTCCCCGCCAGCTGTTCACTCGGCTTCCAGGTGGGGGCGCTCTGTGCCTCCTGCAGGTCTTGGCTCAGGGGCTGCTTGCCCTGAGCTGGGGCTGTGGGCGGGAGCCCAGGCACGCAGGGGCAGGCCCCAACCAGCTGCACACGTCTCTGCTGGGGAGGAGAGCGCTAGGGAAGCTACGTGTGTGAGGCAGCAGCTGGGCGCCCAGGGAGTCAGCCTCCGGGTGTGCGGGGCTGCAGACCCCAGCCAGGGGCCCTGGGAGCCTGGTGCACTCCGTGCGGCGCTGAGCCTGGGCGGCCAAGCAACCGCTGGAGGAACCCTGCACTGGCCCTTCCCTTCCCTCGCACAGAGCTCTTCCTGCTGGAGCCCTTGGCAGTGTGCAAGCCACAGGCCCCTAAGCCCTCCCCAAGGACGCCTGGGGCCTAGGTGCAAAGGCAAGGCAGGAGCGGAGCTGAGGCCAGGAAGGCGCCAGTGGCGTCTCCCAGCCTCGCGCAGCCTGCTCCTTCCTGGGCAGGAAGCCTAGCAGCGAGGCAAGTCTGGGCAAGGCTCGCCCAGTTCAGAGCAGCCTCGCGCCAGCAACTCTGCCAGATCGGGCCTCTGAGCAGAGCTGGAGCTCTGCCGTCCTGGAGGCGCACTCGGCTCCAGCCAAGTAGGGCTTGAGCCAAACGAGGCTGGGCTGCCTCTTCTTCCCTCGAGGAGGCTCGCCTCCCCGCCAGCTGTTCACTCGGCTTCCAGGTGGGGGAGCTCTGCGCCTCCTGCAGGTCTTGGCTCAGGGGCTGCTTGCCCTGAGCTGGGGCTGTGGGCGGGAGCCCAGGCACGCAGGGGCAGGCCCCAACCAGCTGCACACGTCTCTGCTGGGGAGGAGAGCGCTAGGGAAGCCACGTGTGTGAGGCAGCTGCTGGGGGCCCAGGGAGTCAGCCTCCGGGTGTGAGGGGCTGCAGACCCCAGCCAGGGGCCCTGGGAGCCTGGTGCACTCCGTGCGGCGCTGAGCCTGGGCGGCCAAGCAACCGCTGGAGGAGCCCTGCACTGGCCCTTCCCTTCCCTCGCACAGAGCTCTTCCTGCTGGAGCCCTTGGCAGTGTGCAAGCCACCGGCCCCTAAGCCCTCTCCAAGGACGCCTGGGGCCTAGGTGCAAAGGCAAGGCAGGAGCGGAGCTGAGGCCAGGAAGGCGCCAGTGGCGTCTCCCAGCCTCTCGCAGCCTGCTCCTTCCTGGGCAGGAAGCCTAGCAGCGAGGCAAGTCTGGGCAAGGCTCGCCCAGGGCAGAGCAGCCTCGCGCCAGCAACTCTGCCAGATCGGGCCTCTGAGCAGAGCTGGAGCTCTGCCGTCCTGGAGGCGCACTCGGATCCAGCCAAGTAGGGCTTGAGCCAAACGAGGCTGGGCTGCCTCTTCTTCCCTCGAGGAGGCTCGCCTCCCCGCCAGCTGTTCACTCGGCTTCCAGGTGGGGGCGCTCTGCGCCTCCTGCAGGTCTTGGCTCAGGGGCTGCTTGCCCTGAGCTGGGGCTGTGGGCGGGAGCCCAGGCACGCAGGGGCAGGCCCCAACCAGCTGCACACGTCTCTGCTGGGGAGGAGAGCGCTAGGGAAGCTACGTGTGTGAGGCAGCTGCTGGGCGCCCAGGGAGTCAGCCTCCGGGTGTGCGGGGCTGCAGACCCCAGCCAGGGGCCCTGGGAGCCTGGGGCACTCCGTGCGGCGCTGAGCCTGGGCGGCCAAGCAACCGCTGGAGGAGCCCTGCACTGGCCCTTCCCTTCCCTCGCACAGAGCTCTTCCTGCTGGAGCCCTTGGCAGTGTGCAAGCCACCGGCCCCTAAGCCCTCCCCAAGGACGCCTGGGGCCTAGGTGCAAAGGCAAGGCAGGAGCGGAGCTGAGGCCAGGAAGGCGCCAGTGGCGTCTCCCAGCCTCGCGCAGCCTTCTCCTTCCTGGGCAGGAAGCCTAGCAGCGAGGCAAGTCTGGGCAAGGCTCGCCCAGGGCAGAGAAGCCTCGCGCCAGCAACTCTGCCAGAACGGGCCTCTCAGCAGAGCTGGAGCTCTGCCGTCCTGGAGGCGCACTCGGATCCAGCCAAGTAGGGCTTGAGCCAAACGAGGCTGGGCTGCCTCTTCTTCCTCGAGGAGGCTCGCCTCCCCGCCAGCTGTTCACTCGGCTTCCAGGTGGGGGCGCTCTGCGCCTCCTGCAGGTCTTGGCTCAGGGGCTGCTTGCCCTGAGCTGGGGCTGTGGGCGGGAGCCCAGGCACGCAGGGGCAGGCCCCAACCAGCTGCACACGTCTCTGCTGGGGAGGAGAGCGCTAGGGAAGCTACGTGTGTGAGGCAGCTGCTGGGCGCCCAGGGAGTCAGCCTCCGGGTGTGCGGGGCTGCAGACCCCAGCCAGGGGCCCTGGGAGCCTGGTGCACTCCGTGCGGCGCTGAGCCTGGGCGGCCAAGCAACCGCTGGAGGAGCCCTGCACTGGCCCTTCCCTTCCCTCGCACAGAGCTCTTCCTGCTGGAGCCCTTGGCAGTGTGCAAGCCACCGGCCCCTAAGCCCTCCCCAAGGACGCCTGGGGCCTAGGTGCAAAGGCAAGGCAGGAGCGGAGCTGAGGCCAGGAAGGCGCCAGTGGCATCTCCCAGCCTCGCGCAGCCTTCTCCTTCCTGGGCAGGAAGCCTAGCAGCGAGGCAAGTCTGGGCAAGGCTCGCCCAGGGCAGAGCAGCCTCGCGCCAGCAACTCTGCCAGATCGGGCCTCTGAGCAGAGCTGGAGCTCTGCCGTCCTGGAGGCGCACTCGGCTCCAGCCAAGTAGGGCTTGAGCCAAACGAGGCTGGGCTGCCTCTTCTTCCCTCGAGGAGGCTCGCCTCCCCGCCAGCTGTTCACTCGGCTTCCAGGTGGGGGCGCTCTGCGCCTCCTGCAGGTCTTGGCTCAGGGGCTGCTTGCCCTGAGCTGGGGCTGTGGGCGGGAGCCCAGGCACGCAGGGGCAGGCCCCAACCAGCTGCACACGTCTCTGCTGGGGAGGAGAGCGCTAGGGAAGCTACGTGTGTGAGGCAGCAGCTGGGCGCCCAGGGAGTCAGCCTCCGGGTGTGTGGGGCTGCAGACCCCAGCCAGGGGCCCTGGGAGCCTGGTGCACTCCGTGCGGCGCTGAGCCTGGGCGGCCAAGCAACCGCTGGAGGAGCCCTGCACTGGCCCTTCCCTTCCCTCGCACAGAGCTCTTCCTGCTGGAGCCCTTGGCAGTGTGCAAGCCATCGGCGCCTAAGCCCTCCCCAAGGACGCCTGGGGCCTAGGTGCAAAGGCAAGGCAGGAGAGGAGCTGAGGCCAGGAAGGCGCCAGTGGCGTCTCCCAGCCTCGCGCAGCCTTCTCCTTCCTGGGCAGGAAGCCTAGCATCGAGGCAAGTCTGGGCAAGGCTCGCCCAGGGCAGAGCAGCCTCGCGCCAGCCACTCTGCCAGATCGGGCCTCTGAGCAGAGCTGGAGCTGTGCCGTCCTGGAGGCGCACTCGGCTCCAGCCAAGTAGGGCTTGAGCCAAACGAGGCTGGGCTGCCTCTTCTTCCCTCGAGGAGGCTCGCCTCCCCGCCAGCTATTCACTCGGCTTCCAGGTGGGGGCGCTCTGCGCCTCCTGCAGGTCTTGGCTCAGGGGCTGCTTGCCCTGAGCTTGGGCTGTGGGCGGGAGGCCAGGCACGCAGGGGCAGGCCCCAACCAGCTGCACACGTCTCTGCTGGGGAGGAGAGCGCTAGGGAAGCTACCTGTGTGAGGCAGCTGCTGGGCGCCCAGGGAGTCAGCCTCCGGGTGTGCGGGGCTGCAGACCCCAGCCAGGGGCCCTGGGAGCCTGGTGCACTCCGTGCGGCGCTGAGCCTGGGCGGCCAAGCAACCGCTGGAGGAGCCCTGCACTGGCCCTTCCCTTCCCTCGCACAGAGCTCTTCCTGCTGGAGCTCTTGGCAGTGTGCAAGCCACCGGCCCCTAAGCCCTCCCCAAGGACGCCTGGGGCCTAGGTGCAAAGGCAAGGCAGGAGCGGAGCTGAGGCCAGGAAGGCGCCAGTGGCATCTCCCAGCCTCGCGCAACCTGCTCCTTCCTGGGCAGGAAGCCTAGCAGCGAGGCAAGTCTGGGCAAGGCTCGTCCAGGGCAGAGCAGCCTCGCGCCAGCAACTCTGCCAGAACGGGCCTCTCAGCAGAGCTGGAGCTCTGCCGTCCTGGAGGCGCACTCGGCTCCAGCCAAGTAGGGCTTGAGCCAAACGAGGCTGGGCTGCCTCTTCTTCCCTCGAGGAGGCTCGCCTTCCCGCCAGCTGTTCACTCGGCTTCCAAGTGGGGGCGCTCTGCGCCTCCTGCAGGTCTTGGCTCAGGGGCTGCTTGCCCTGAGCTGGGGCTGTGGGCGGGAGCCCAGGCACGCAGGGGCAGGCCCCAACCAGCTGCACACGTCTCTGCTGGGGAGGAGAGCGCTAGGGAAGCTACGTGTGTGAGGCAGCTGCTGGGCGCCCAGGGAGTCAGCCTCCGGGTGTGCGGGGCTGCAGACCCCAGCCAGGGGCCCTGGGAGCCTGGTGCACTCCGTGCGGCGCTGAGCCTGGGCGGCCAAGCAACCGCTGGAGGAGCCCTGCACTGGCCCTTCCCTTCCCTCGCACAGAGCTCTTCCTGCTGGAGCCCTTGGCAGTGTGCAAGCCACCGGCCCCTAAGCCCTCCGCAAGGACGCCTGGGGCCTAGGTGCAAAGGCAAGGCAGGAGCGGAGCTGAGGCCAGGAAGGCGCCAGTGGCATCTCCCAGCCTCGCGCAGCCTTCTCCTTCCTGGGCAGGAAGCCTAGCAGCGAGGCAAGTCTGGGCAAGGCTCGCCCAGGGCAGAGCAGCCTCGCGCCAGCAACTCTGCCAGATCGGGCCTCTGAGCAGAGCTGGAGCTCTGCCGTCCTGGAGGCGCACTCGGCTCCAGCCAAGTAGGGCTTGAGCCAAACGAGGCTGGGCTGCCTCTTCTTCCCTCGAGGAGGCTCGCCTCCCCGCCAGCTGTTCACTCGGCTTCCAGGTGGGGGCGCTCTGCGCCTCCTGCAGGTCTTGGCTCAGGGGCTGCTTGCCCTGAGCTGGGGCTGTGGGCGGGAGCCCAGGCACGCAGGGGCAGGCCCCAACCAGCTGCACACGTCTCTGCTGGGGAGGAGAGCGCTAGGGAAGCTACGTGTGTGAGGCAGCAGCTGGGCGCCCAGGGAGTCAGCCTCCGGGTGTGTGGGGCTGCAGACCCCAGCCAGGGGCCCTGGGAGCCTGGTGCACTCCGTGCGGCGCTGAGCCTGGGCGGCCAAGCAACCGCTGGAGGAGCCCTGCACTGGCCCTTCCCTTCCCTCGCACAGAGCTCTTCCTGCTGGAGCCCTTGGCAGTGTGCAAGCCATCGGCGCCTAAGCCCTCCCCAAGGACGCCTGGGGCCTAGGTGCAAAGGCAAGGCAGGAGAGGAGCTGAGGCCAGGAAGGCGCCAGTGGCGTCTCCCAGCCTCGCGCAGCCTTCTCCTTCCTGGGCAGGAAGCCTAGCATCGAGGCAAGTCTGGGCAAGGCTCGCCCAGGGCAGAGCAGCCTCGCGCCAGCCACTCTGCCAGATCGGGCCTCTGAGCAGAGCTGGAGCTCTGCCGTCCTGGAGGCGCACTCGGCTCCAGCCAAGTAGGGCTTGAGCCAAACGAGGCTGGGCTGCCGCTTCTTCCCTCGAGGAGGCTCGCCTCCCCACCAGCTGTTCACTCGGCTTCCAGGTGGGGGCGCTCTGCGCCTCCTGCAGGTCTTGGCTCAGGGGCTGCTTGCCCTGAGCTGGGGCTGTGGGCGGGAGCCCAGGCACGCAGGGGCAGGCCCCAACCAGCTGCACAGGTCTCTGCTGGGGAGGAGAGCGCTACGGAAGCTACGTGTGTGAGGCAGCTGCTGGGCGCCCAGGGAGTCAGCCTCCGGGTGTGTGGGGCTGCAGACCCCAGCCAGAGGCCCTGGGAGCCTGGTGCACTCCGTGCGGCGCTGAGCCTTGGGGGCAAAGCAACCACTGGAGGAGCCCTGCACTGGCCCTTCCCTTCCCTCGCACAGAGCTCTTCCTGCTGGATCCCTTGGCAGTGTGCAAGCCACCGACCCCTAAGCCCTCCCCAAGGAAGCCTGGGGCCTAGGTGCAAAGGCAAGTCAGGAGCGGAGCTGAGGCCAGGAAGGCGCCAGTGGCATCTCCCAGCCTCACGCAGCCTGCTCCTTTCTGGGCAGGAAGCCTAGCAGCGAGGCAAATCTGGGCAAGGCTCGCCCAGGGCAGAGCAGCCTCGCGCCAGCAACTCTGCCAGATCGGGCCTCTGAGCAGAGCTGGAGCTCTGCCGTCCTGGAGGCGCACTCGGCTCCAGCCAAGTAGGGCTTGAGCCAAACGAGGCTGGGCTGCCTCTTCTTCCCTCGAGGAGGCTCGCCTCCCCGCCAGCTGTTCACTCGGCTTCCAGGTGGGGGCGCTCTGCGCCTCCTGCAGGTCTTGGCTCAGGGGCTGCTTGCCCTGAGCTGGGGCTGTGGGCGGGAGCCCAGGCACGCAGGGGCAGGCCCCAACCAGCTGCACACGTCTCTGCTGGGGAGGAGAGCGCTAGGGAAGCTACGTGTGTGAGGCAGCTGCTGGGCGCCCAGGGAGTCAGCCTCCGGGTGTGCGGGGCTGCAGACCCCAGCCAGGGGCCCTGGGAGCCTGGTGCACTCCGTGCGGTGCTGAGCCTGGGCGGCAAAGCAACCTCTGGAGGAGCCCTGCACTGGCCCTTCCCTTCCCTCGCACAGAGCTCTTCCTGCTGGAGCCCTTGGCAGTGTGCAAGCCACCGGCCCCTAAGCCCTCCCCAAGGACGCCAGGGGCCTAGGTGCAAAGGCAAGGCAGGAGCGGAGCTGAGGCCAGGAAGGCGCCAGTGGCGTCTCCCAGCCTCGCGCAGCCTTCTCCTTCCTGGGCAGGAAGCCTAGCAGCGAGGCAAGTCTGGGCAAGGCTCACCCAGGGCAGAGCAGCCTCGCGCCAGCAACTCTGCCAGATCGGGCCTCTGAGCAGAGCTGGAGCTCTGCCGTCCTGGAGGCGCACTCGGCTCCAGCCAAGTAGGGCTTGAGCCAAACGAGGCTGGGCTGCCTCTTCTTCCCTCGAGGAGGCTCGCCTCCCCGCCAGCTGTTCACTCGGCTTCCAGGTGGGGGCGCTCTGTGCCTCCTGCAGGTCTTGGCTCAGGGGCTGCTTGCCCTGAGCTGGGGCTGTGGGCGGGAGCCCAGGCACGCAGGGGCAGGCCCCAACCAGCTGCACACGTCTCTGCTGGGGAGGAGAGCGCTAGGGAAGCTACGTGTGTGAGGCAGCAGCTGGGCGCCCAGGGAGTCAGCCTCCGGGTGTGCGGGGCTGCAGACCCCAGCCAGGGGCCCTGGGAGCCTGGTGCACTCCGTGCGGCGCTGAGCCTGGGCGGCCAAGCAACCGCTGGAGGAACCCTGCACTGGCCCTTCCCTTCCCTCGCACAGAGCTCTTCCTGCTGGAGCCCTTGGCAGTGTGCAAGCCACCGGCCCCTAAGCCCTCCCCAAGGACGCCTGGGGCCTAGGTGCAAAGGCAAGGCAGGAGCGGAGCTGAGGCCAGGAAGGCGCCAGTGGCGTCTCCCAGCCTCGCGCAGCCTGCTCCTTCCTGGGCAGGAAGCCTAGCAGCGAGGCAAGTCTGGGCAAGGCTCGCCCAGTTCAGAGCAGCCTCGCGCCAGCAACTCTGCCAGATCGGGCCTCTGAGCAGAGCTGGAGCTCTGCCGTCCTGGAGGCGCACTCGGCTCCAGCCAAGTAGGGCTTGAGCCAAACGAGGCTGGGCTGCCTCTTCTTCCCTCGAGGAGGCTCGCCTCCCCGCCAGCTGTTCACTCGGCTTCCAGGTGGGGGAGCTCTGCGCCTCCTGCAGGTCTTGGCTCAGGGGCTGCTTGCCCTGAGCTGGGGCTGTGGGCGGGAGCCCAGGCACGCAGGGGCAGGCCCCAACCAGCTGCACACGTCTCTGCTGGGGAGGAGAGCGCTAGGGAAGCCACGTGTGTGAGGCAGCTGCTGGGGGCCCAGGGAGTCAGCCTCCGGGTGTGAGGGGCTGCAGACCCCAGCCAGGGGCCCTGGGAGCCTGGTGCACTCCGTGCGGCGCTGAGCCTGGGCGGCCAAGCAACCGCTGGAGGAGCCCTGCACTGGCCCTTCCCTTCCCTCGCACAGAGCTCTTCCTGCTGGAGCCCTTGGCAGTGTGCAAGCCACCGGCCCCTAAGCCCTCTCCAAGGACGCCTGGGGCCTAGGTGCAAAGGCAAGGCAGGAGCGGAGCTGAGGCCAGGAAGGCGCCAGTGGCGTCTCCCAGCCTCTCGCAGCCTGCTCCTTCCTGGGCAGGAAGCCTAGCAGCGAGGCAAGTCTGGGCAAGGCTCGCCCAGGGCAGAGCAGCCTCGCGCCAGCAACTCTGCCAGATCGGGCCTCTGAGCAGAGCTGGAGCTCTGCCGTCCTGGAGGCGCACTCGGCTCCAGCCAAGTAGGGCTTGAGCCAAACGAGGCTGGGCTGCCTCTTCTTCCCTCGAGGAGGCTCGCCTCCCCGCCAGCTGTTCACTCGGCTTCCAGGTGGGGGCGCTCTGCGCCTCCTGCAGGTCTTGGCTCAGGGGCTGCTTGCCCTGAGCTGGGGCTGTGGGCGGGAGCCCAGGCACGCAGGGGCAGGCCCCAACCAGCTGCACACGTCTCTGCTGGGGAGGAGAGCGCTAGGGAAGCTACGTGTGTGAGGCAGCTGCTGGGCGCCCAGGGAGTCAGCCTCCGGGTGTGCGGGGCTGCAGACCCCAGCCAGGGGCCCTGGGAGCCTGGTGCACTCCGTGCGGCGCTGAGCCTGGGCGGCCAAGCAACCGCTGGAGGAGCCCTGCACTGGCCCTTCCCTTCCCTCGCACAGAGCTCTTCCTGCTGGAGCCCTTGGCAGTGTGCAAGCCACCGGCCCCTAAGCCCTCCCCAAGGACGCCTGGGGCCTAGGTGCAAAGGCAAGGCAGGAGCGGAGCTGAGGCCAGGAAGGCTCCAGTGGCGTCTCCCAGCCTCGCGCAGCCTGCTCCTTCCTGGGCAGGAAGCCTAGCAGCGAGGCAAGTCTGGGCAAGGCTCGCCCAGGGCAGAGCAGCCTCGCGCCAGCAACTCTGCCAGAACGGGCCTCTGAGCAGAGCTGGAGCTCTGCCGTCCTGGAGGCGCACTCGGCTCCAGCCAAGTAGGGCTTGAGCCAAACGAGGCTGGGCTGCCTCTTCTTCCCTCGAGGAGGCTCGCCTCCCCGCCAGCTGTTCACTTGGCTTCCAGGTGGGGGCGCTCTGCGCCTCCTGCAGGTCTTGGCTCAGGGGCTGCTTGCCCTGAGCTGGGGCTGTGGGCGGGAGCCCAGGCACGCAGGGGCAGGCCCCAACCAGCTGCACACGTCTCTGCTGGGGAGGAGAGCGCTAGGGAAGCTACGTGTGTGAGGCAGCTGCTGGGCGCCCAGGGAGTCAGCCTCCGGGTGTGCGGGGCTGCAGACCCCAGCCAGGGGCCCTGGGAGCCTGGTGCACTCCGTGCGGCGCTGAGCCTGGGCGGCAAAGCAACCGCTGGAGGAGCCCTGCACTGGCCCTTCCCTTCCCTCGCACAGAGCTCTTCCTGCTGGAGCCCTTGGCACTGTGCAAGCCACCGGCCCCTAAGCCCTCCCCAAGGACGCCTGGGGCCTAGGTGCAAAGGCAAGGCAGGAGTGGAGCTGAGGCCAGGAAGGCGCCAGTGGCGTCTCCCAGCCTCGCGCAGCCTGCTCCTTCCTGGGCAGGAAGCCTAGCAGCGAGGCAAGTCTGGGCAACGGTCGCCCAGGGCAGAGCAGCCTCGCGCCAGCAACTCTGCCAGATCGGGCCTCTGAGCAGAGCTGGAGCTCTGCCGTTCTGGAGGCGCACTCGGCTCCAGCCAAGTAGGGCTTGAGCCAAACGAGGCTGGGCTGCCTCTTCTTCCCTCGAGGAGGCTCGCCTCCCCGCCAGCTGTTCACTCGGCTTCCAGGTGGGGGCGCTCTGCGCCTCCTGCAGTTCTTGGCTCAGGGGCTGCTTGCCCTGAGTTGGGGCTGTGGGCGGGAGCCCAGGCACGCAGGGGCAGGCCCCAACCAGCTGCACACGTCTCTGCTGGGGAGGAGAGCGCTAGGGAAGCTACGTGTGTGAGGCAGCTGCTAGGCGCCCAGGGAGTCAGCCTCCGGGTGTGCGGGGCTGCAGACCCCAGCCAGGGGCCCTGGGAGCCTGGTGCACTCCGTGCGGCGCTGAGCCTGGGCGGCCAAGCAACCGCTGGAGGAGCCCTGCACTGGCCCTTCCCTTCCCTCGCACAGAGCTCTTCCTGCTGGAGCCCTTGGCAGTGTGCAAGCCACCGGCCCCTAAGCCCTCCCCAAGGACGCCTGGGGCCTAGGTGCAAAGGCAAGGCAGGAGCGGAGCTGAGGCCAGGAAGGCGCCAGTGGCGTCTCCCAGCCTCGCGCAGCCTGCTCCTTCCTGGGCAGGAAGCCTAGCAGCGAGGCAAGTCTGGGCAAGGCTCGCCCAGGGCAGAGCAGCCTCGCGCCAGCAACTCTGCCAGAACGGGCCTCTGAGCAGAGCTGGAGCTGTGCCGTCCTGGAGGCGCACTCGGCTCCAGCCAAGTAGGGCTTGAGCCAAACGAGGCTGGGCTGCCTCTTCTTCCCTCGAGGAGGCTCGCCTCCCCGCCAGCTGTTCACTCGGCTTCCAGGTGGGGGCGCTCTGCGCCTCCTGCAGGTCTTGGCTCAGGGGCTGCTTGCCCTGAGCTGGGGCTGTGGGCGGGAGCCCAGGCACGCAGGGGCAGGCCCCAACCAGCTGCACACGTCTCTGCTGGGGAGGAGAGCGCTAGGGAAGCTACGTGTGTGAGGCAGCTGCTGGGCGCCCAGGGAGTCAGCCTCCGGGTGTGCGGGGCTGCAGACCCCAGCCAGGGGCCCTGGGAGCCTGGTGCACTCCGTGCGGCGCTGAGCCTGGGCGGCCAAGCAACCGCTGGAGGAGCCCTGCACTGGCCCTTCCCTTCCCTCGCACAGAGCTCTTCCTGCTGGAGCCCTTGGCAGTGTGCAAGCCACCGGCCCCTAAGCCCTCCCCAAGGACGCCTGGGGCCTAGGTGCAAAGGCAAGGCAGGAGCGGAGCTGAGGCCAGGAAGGCGCCAGTGGCGTCTCCCAGCCTCGCGCAGCCTCCTCCTTCCTGGGCAGGAAGCCTAGCAGCGAGGCAAGTCTGGGCAAGGCTCGCCCAGGGCAGAGCAGCCTCGCGCCAGCAACTCTGCCAGAACGGGCCTCTGAGCAGAGCTGGAGCTGTGCCGTCCTGGAGGCGCACTCGGCTCCAGCCAAGTAGGGCTTGAGCCAAACGAGGCTGGGCTGCCTCTTCTTCCCTCGAGGAGGCTCGCATCCCCGCCAGCTGTTCACTCGGCTTCCAGGTGGGGGCGCTCTGCGCCTCCTGCAGGTCTTGGCTCAGGGTCTGCTTGCCCTGAGCTGGGGCTGTGGGCGGGAACCCAGGCACGCAGGGGCAGTCCCCAACCAGCTGCACACGTCTCTGCTGGGGAGGAGAGCACTAGGGAAGCTACGTGTGTGAGGCAGCTGCTGGGCGCCCAGGGAGTCAGCCTCCAGGTGTGCGGGGCTGCAGACCCCAGCCAGGGGCCCTGGGAGCCTGGTGCACTCCGTGCGGCGCTGAGCCTTGGCGGCCAAGCAACCGCTGGAGGAGCCCTGCACTGGCCCTTCCCTTCCCTCGCACAGAGCTCTTCCTGCTGGAGCCCTTGGCAGTGTGCAAGCCACCGGCCCCTAAGCCCTCCCCAAGGACGCCTGGGACCTAGGTGCAAAGGCAAGGCAGGAGAGGAGCTGAGGCCAGGAAGGCGCCAGTGGCGTCTCCCAGCCTCGCGCAGCCTGCTCTTTCCTGGGCAGGAAGCCTAGCAGCGAGGCAAGTCTGGACAAGGCTCGCCCAGGGCAGAGCAGCCTCGCGCCAGCAACTCTGCCAGAACGGGCCTCTGAGCAGAGCTGGAGCTGTGCCGTCCTGGAGGCGCACTCGTCTCCAGCCAAGTAGGGCTTGAGCCAAACGAGGCTGGGCTGCCTCTTCTTCCCTCGAGGAGGCTCGCCTCCCCGCCAGCTGTTCACTTGGCTTCCAGGTGGGGGCGCTCTGCGCCTCCTGCAGGTCTTGGCTCAGGGGCTGCTTGCCCTGAGCTGGGGCTGTCGGCGGGAGCCCAGGCACGCAGGGGCAGGCCCCAACCAGCTGCACACATCTCTGCTGGAGCCGAGAGCGCTAGGGAAGCTACGTGTGTGAGGCAGTTGCTGGGCGCCCAGGGAGTCAGCCTCCGGGTGTGCGGGGCTGCAGACCCCAGCCAGGGGCCCTGGGAGCCTGGTGCACTCCGTGCGGTGCTGAGTCTTGGCGGCCAAGCAACCGCTGGAGAAGCCCTGCACTGGCCCTTCCCTTCCCTCGCTCAGAGCTCTTCCTGCTGGAGCCCTTGGCAGTGTGCAAGCCACCGGCCCCTAAGCCCTCCCCAAGGACGCCTGGGGCCTAGGTGCAAAGGCAAGGCAGGAGCGGAGCTGAGGCCAGGAAGGCGCCAGTGGCGTCTCCCAGCCTCGCGCAGCCTGCTCCTTCCTGGGCAGGAAGCCTAGCAGCGAGGCAAGTTTGGGCAAGGCTCGCCCAGGGCAGAGCAGCCTCGCGCCAGCAACTCTGCCAGAACGGGCCTCTGAGCAGAGCTGGAGCTCTGCCGTCCTGGAGGCGCACTCGGCTCCAGCCAAGTAGGGCTTGAGCCAAACGAGGCTGGGCTGCCTCTTCTTCCCTCGAGGAGGCTCGCCTCCCCGCCAGCTGTTCACTCGGCTTCCAGGTGGGGGCGCTCTGGGCCTCCTGCAGGTCTTGGCTCAGGGGCTGCTTGCCCTGAGCTGGGGCTGTGGGCGGGAGCTCAGGCACGCAGGGGCAGGCCCCAACCAGCTGCACACGTCTCTGCTGGGGAGGAGAGCGCTAGGGAAGCTACGTGTGTGAGGCAGCAGCTGGGCGCCCAGGGAGTCAGCCTCCGTGTGTGCGGGGCTGCAGACCCCAGCCAGGGGCCCTGGGAGCCTGGTGCACTCCGTGCGGCGCTGAGCCTGGGCTGCCAAGCAACCGCTGGAGGAGCCCTGCACTGGCCCTTCCCTTCCCTCGCACAGAGCTCTTCCTGCTGGAGCCCTTGGCAGTGTGCAAGCCACCGGCCCCTAAGCCCTCCCTAAGGACGCCTGGGGCCTAGGTGCAAAGGCAAGGCAGGAGCGGAGCTGAGGCCAGGAAGGCGCCAGTGGCGTCTCCCAGCCTCGCGCAGCCTGCTCCTTCCTGGGCAGGAAGCCTAGCAGCGAGGCAAGTCTGGACAAGGCTCGCCCAGGGCAGAGCAGCCTCGCGCCAGCAACTCTGCCAGATCGGGCCTCTGAGCAGAGCTGGAGCTCTGCCGTCCTGGAGGCGCACTCGGCTCCAGCCAAGTAGGGCTTGAGCCAAACGAGGCTGGGCTGCCTCTTCTTCCGTCGAGGAGGCACGCCTTCCCGCCAGCTGTTCACTCGGCTTCCAGGTGGGGGCGCTCTGCGCCTCCTGCAGGTCTTGGCTCAGGGGCTGCTTGCCCTGAGCTGGGGCTGTGGGCAGGAGCCCAGGCACGCAGGGGCAGGCCCCAACCAGCTGCACACGTCTCTGCTGGGGAGGAGAGCGCTAGGGAAGCTACGTGTGTGAGGCAGCTGCTGGGCGCCCAGGGAGTCAGCCTCCGGGTGTGCGGGGCTGCAGACCCCAGCCAGGGGCCCTGGGAGCCTGGTGCACTCCGTGCGGCGCTGAGCCTGGGCGGCAAAGCAACCGCTGGAGGAGCCCTGCACTGGCCCTTCCCTTCCCTCGCACAGAGCTCTTCCTGCTGGAGCCCTTGGCAGTGTGCAAGCCACCGGCCCCTAAGCCCTCCCCAAGGACGCCTGGGGCCTAGGTGCAAAGGCAAGGCAGGAGCGGAGCTGAGGCCAGGAAGGCGCCAGTGGCGTCTCCCAGCCTCGCGCAGCCTGCTCCTTCCTGGGCAGGAAACCTAGCAGCGAGGCAAGTCTGGGCAACGGTCGCCCAGGGCAGAGCAGCCTCACGCCAGCAACTCTGCCAGATCGGGCCTCTGAGCAGAGCTGGAGCTCTGCCGTCCTGGAGGCGCACTCGGCTCCAGCCAAGTAGGGCTTGAGCCAAACGAGGCTGGGCTGCCTCTTCTTCCCTCGAGGAGGCTCGCCTCCCCGCCAGCTGTTCACTCGGCTTCCAGGTGGGGGCGCTCTGCGCCTCCTGCAGGTCTTGGCTCAGGGGCTGCTTGCCCTGAGCTGGGGCTGTGGGCGGGAGCCCAGGCACGCAGGGGCAGGCCCCAACCAGCTGCACACGTCTCTGCTGGGGAGGAGAGCGCTAGGGAAGCTACGTGTGTGAGGCAGCTGCTGGGCGCCCAGGGAGTCAGCCTCCGGGTGTGCGGGGCTGCAGACCCCAGCCAGGGGCCCTGGGAGCCTGGTGCACTCCGTGCGGCGCTGAGTCTGGGCGGCCAAGCAACCGCTGGAGGAGCCCTGCACAGGCCCTTCCCTTCCCTCGCACAGAGCTCTTCCTGCTGGAGCCCTTGCAGTGTGCAAGCCACCGGCCCCTAAGCCCTCCCCAAGGACGCCTGGGGCCTAGGTGCAAAGGCAAGGCAGGAGCGGAGCTGAGGCCAGGAAGGCGCCAGTGGCGTCTCCCAGCCTCGCGCAGCCTGCTCCTTCCTGGGCAGGAAGCCTAGCAGCGAGGCAAGTCTGGGCAACGGTCGCCTAGGGCAGAGCAGCCTCGTGCCAGCAACTCTGCCAGATCGGGCCTCTGAGCAGAGCTGGAGCTCTGCCGTCCTGGAGGCGCACTCGGCTCCAGCCAAGTAGGGCTTGAGCCAAACGAGGCTGGGCTGCCTCTTCTTCCCTCGAGGAGGCTCGCCTCCCCGCCAGCTGTTCACTCGGCTTCCAGGTGGGGGCGCTCTGCGCCTCCTGCAGGTCTTGGCTCAGGGGCTGCTTGCCCTGAGCTGGGGCTGTGGGCGGGAACCCAGGCACGCAGGGGCAGGCCCCAACCAGCTGCACACGTCTCTGCTGGGGAGGAGAGCGCTAGGGAAGCTACGTGTGTGAGGCAGCTGCTAGGCGCCCAGGGAGTCAGCCTCCAGGTGTGCGGGGCTGCAGACCCCAGCCAGGGGCCCTGGGAGCCTGGTGCACTCCGTGCGGCGCTGAGCCTGGGCGGCCAAGCAACCGCTGGAGGAGCCCTGCACTGGCCCTTCCCTTCCCTCGCACAGAGCTCTTCCTGCTGGATCCCTTGGCACTGTGCAAGCCACCGGCCCCTAAGCCCTCCCCAAGGACGCCTGGGGCCTAGGTGCAAAGGCAAGGCAGGAGCGGAGCTGAGGCCAGGAAGGCGCCAGTGGCGTCTCCCAGCCTCGCGCAGCCTGCTCTTTCCTGGGCAGGAAGCCTAGCAGCGAGGCAAGTCTGGGCAAGGCTCGCCCAGGGCAGAGCAGCCTCGCGCCAGCAACTCTGCCAGAACGGGCCTCTCAGCAGAGCTGGAGCTCTGCCGTCCTGGAGGCGCACTCGGCTCCAGCCAAGTAGGGCTTGAGCCAAACGAGGCTGGGCTGCCTCTTCTTCCCTCGAGGAGGCTCGCCTCCCCGCCAGCTGTTCACTCGGCTTCCAGGTGGGGGCGCTCTGCGCCTCCTGCAGGTCTTGGCTCAGGGGCTGCTTGCCCTGAGCTGGGGCTGTGGGCGGGAGCCCAGGCACGCAGGGGCAGGCCCCAACCAGCTGCACACGTCTCTGCTGGGGAGGAGAGCGCTAGGGAAGCTACATGTGTGAGGCAGCTGCTGGGCGCCCAGGGAGTCAGCCTCCGGGTGTGCGGGGCTGCAGACCCCAGCCAGGGGCCCTGGGAGCCTGGTGCACTCCGTGCGGCGCTGAGTCTGGGCGGCCAAGCAACCGCTGGAGGAGCCCTGCACTGGCCCTTCCCTTCCCTCGCACAGAGCTCTTCCTGCTGGAGCCCTTGGCAGTGTGCAAGCCACCGGCCCTTAGGCCCTCCCCAAGGACGCCTGGGGCCTAGGTGCAAAGGCAAGGCAGGAGCGGAGCTGAGGCCAGGAAGGCGCCAGTGGCGTCTCCCAGCCTCGCACAGCCTGCTCCTTCCTGGGCAGGAAGCCTAGCAGCGAGGCAAGTCTGGGCAATGCTCGCCCAGGGCAGAGCAGCCTCGCGCCAGCAACCCTGCCAGATCGGGCCTCTGAGCAGAGCTGGAGCTCTGCCGTCCTGGAGGCGCACTCGGCTCCAGCCAAGTAGGGCTTGAGCCAAACGAGGCTGGGCTGCCTCTTCTTCCCTCGAGGAGGCTCTCCTCCCCGCCAGCTGTTCACTCGGCTTCCAGGTGGGGGCGCTCTGCGCCTCCTGCAGGTCTTGGCTCAGGGGCTGCTTGCCCTGAGCTGGGGCTGTGGGCGGGAGCCCAGGCACGCAGGGGCAGGCCCCAACCAGCTGCACACGTCTCTGCTGGGGAGGAGAGCGCTAGGGAAGCTACGTGTGTGAGGCAGCTGCTGGGCGCCCAGGGAGTCAGCCTCCGGGTGTGCGGGGCTGCAGACCCCAGCCAGGGGCCCTGGGAGCCTGGTGCACTCCATGCGGCGCTGAGCCTGGGCGGCCAAGCAACCGCTGGAGGAGCCCTGCACTGGCCCTTCCCTTCCCTCGCACAGAGCTCTTCCTGCTGGAGCCCTTGGCAGTGTGCAAGCCACCGGCCCCTAAGCCCTCCCCAAGGACGCCTGGGGCCTAGGTGCAAAGGCAAGGCAGGAGCGGAGCTGAGGCCAGGAAGGCGCCAGTGGCGTCTCCCAGCCTCGCGCAGCCTGCTCCTTCCTGGGCAGGAAGCCTAGCAGCGAGGCAAGTCTGGGTAAGGCTCGCCCAGGGCAGAGCAGCCTCGCGCCTGCAACTCTGCCAGATCGGGCCTCTGAGCAGAGCTGGATCTCTGCCGTCCTGGAGGCGCACTCGACTCCAGCCAAGTAGGGGTTGAGCCAAACGAGGCTGGGCTGCCTCTTCTTCCCTCGAGGAGGCTCGCCTCCCCGCCAGCTGTTCACTCGGCTTCCAGGTGGGGGCGCTCTGCGCCTCCTGCTGGTCTTGGCTCAGGGGCTGCTTTCCCTGAGCTGGGGCTGTGCGCGGGAGCCCAGGCACGCAGGGGCAGGCCCCAACCAGCTGCACACGTCTCTGCTGGGGAGGAGAGCGCTAGGGAAGCTACGTGTGTGAGGCAGCTGCTGGGCGCCCAGGGAGTCAGCCTCCGGGTGTGCGGGGCTGCAGACCCCAGCCAGGGGCCCTGGGAGCCTGGTGCACTCCGTGCGGCGCTGAGCCTGGGCGGCAAAGCAACCGCTGGTGGAGCCCTGCACTGGCCCTTTCCCTCGCACAGAGCTCTTCCTGCTGGAGCCCTTGGCAGTGTGCAAGCCACCGGCCCCTAAGCCCTCCCCAAGGACGCCTGGGGCCTAGGTGCAAAGGCAAGGCAGGAGCGGAGCTGAGGCCAGGAAGGCGCCAGTGGCGTCTCCCAGCCTCGCGCAGCCTGCTCCTTCCTGGGCAGGAAGCCTAGCAGCGAGGCAAGTCTGGGCAAGGCTCGCTCAGGGCAGAGCAGCCTCGCGCCAGCAACTCTGCCAGATCGGGCCTCTGAGCAGAGCTGGAGCTCTGCCGTCCTGGAGGCGCACTCGGCTCCAGCCAAGTAGGGCTTGAGCCAAACGAGGCTGGGCTGCCTCTTCTTCCCTCGAGGAGGCTCGCCTCCCCGCCAGCTGTTCACTCGGCTTCCAGGTGGTTGCGCTCTGCGCCTCCTGCAGGTCTTGGCTCAGGGGCTGCTTGCCCTGAGCTGGGGCTGTGGGCGGGAGCCCAGGCACGCAGGGGCAGGCGCCAACCAGCTGCACACGTCTCTGCTGGGGAGGAGAACGCTAGGGAAGCTACGTGTGTGAGGCAGCTGCTGGGCGCCCAGGGAGTCAGCCTCCGGGTGTGCGGGGCTGCAGACCGCAGCGACGGGCCCTGGGAGGCTGCTGGACTCCGTTCGGCGCTGAGTCTGGGCGGCCAAGCAACCGCTGGAGTTGCCCTGCACTTGCCTTTCCCTCCCTCTCACAGAGCTCTTCCTGCTGGAACCCTTGGCAGTGTGCAAGCCACCGGCCCCTAAGCCCTCCCCAAGGAGGCCTGGGGCCTAGGTGCAAAGGCAAGGCAGGAGCGGAGCTGAGGCCAGGAAGGCGCCAGTGGCGTCTCCCAGCCTCGCGCAGCCTGCTCCTTCCTGGGCAGGAAGCCTAGCAGCGAGGCAAGTCCTGGCAAGGCTCGCCCAGGGCAGAGCAGCCTCGCGCCAGCAACTCTGCCAGATCGGGCCTCTGAGCAGAGCTGGAACTCTGCCGTCCTGGAGGCGCACTCGGCTCCAGCCAAGTAGGGCTTGAGCCAAACGAGGCTGGGCTGCCTCTTCTTCCCTCGAGGAGGCTCGCCTCCCCGCCAGCTCTTCACTCGGCTTCCAGGTGGGGGCGCTCTGCGCCTCCTGCAGGTCTTGGCTCAGGGGCTGCTTGCCCTGAGCTGGGGCTGTGGGCGGGAGCGCCGGCACGCAGGGGCAGGCCCCCAACCAGCTGCACACGTCTCTGCTGGGGAGGAGAGCGCTAGGGAAACTAAGTGTGTAAGGCTGCTGCTGGGCACCCAGGGAATCAGCCTCCGGGTGTGCGGGGCTGCAGTCCCCAGCCAGGGGCCCTGGGAGCCTGGTGCACTCCGTGCGGCTCTGAGTCTGGGCGGCCAAGCAACAGCTGGAGGAGCCCTGCACTTGCCCTTCCCTTCCCTTTCACAGAGCTCTCCCTGCTAGAGCCCTTGGCAGTGTTCAAGCCACCGGCCCCTAAGCCCTCCCCAAGGACGCCTGGGGCCAAGGTGCAAAGGCAAGGCAGGAGCGGAGCTGAGGCCAGAAAGTCGCCAATAGCGTCTCCTAGCTTCGCGCAGCCTGCTTTTACTGCTGGAGCCCTTGCCTCTGCGGCACTCAGTAGCCCCTAATCGCGACTCCAATCCCCGAACTCCACCCTGACTTCAAATCCTTATATCCCAAACCCGTAAACTGAATGCCTAGCTCGAATCCCCAAACAATGAACCTGAAAGCTGATACCTTAACCCTACCCCGACCTCAAACCAAAACACCTACCACTTAATCCCAAACCCAAACTCCAATCTCCAAACCGAAACCCCAAACCGCAAACCTCTAACCCCGAAGCCAAACCCCATACCCCAAACCCCAAGCCCCTAATCAGAACAAGAACCCCCAAACTCCGAACCCCAAACCCCTAACTCGAACACCATACCATGAACCCCAACCCATTTCCCGAATCCAAATCTCTAACCCCAAGCACCAAACTCCCAACCTGATCCCGAATCCCCTAACCCAATCCCCTACCTGAACCCTTTACCATAACCCGAAAACGAAACACCAAACCCCTAACCCATAACCTGAACTGCAACCCCCTACCCTAAAACAGAAGCCTCTGTCACTAACCCCTAACCAGAACAGCGAACCCCTTAACCGAACCTCAAACGCCGAACCCCACACCCCTAACCCGATCCGTGAACCCCTAACTCGAACCCGAACCCCTAACCCGAGCCCCAAACCCAAACCCCACCCCAAACCCCATACCACAAACCCCGAACCATGTAGCCCAAACCCCGAATCCATAACTCAAATCCCGAACCCCAAATCTGGAACCCGAACCCCCAACCCCAAACCGGTAACACGAACCCCAAACCCAGACCACACACCCCTAATGCCTTACCGGAAACGCAAACCCATAAACTGAACCCCAAACCCTGAACCCAAACCCCTAACCCGTACCCCACACCCCACACCACCAACCCAAACCCCAAACCCCTAACCCAAACTGCGAACACCTAAACCGAATTCTAAACCCCGAAACCCAAACCCCAAAACCCAACCCTCAAACCCAAACTCCAAATCCCTGATCCGAACCCCAAACCCCAAACCCCTAGCCGGAACCCCAAACCTCAAACCCCAAACCGCACACCCCAAACCCCTAAGCCGAACCCCGAACTCCCAACCCCTAACTCCTAACCTGAACAGCAAAACTCGAAACTGCACCTCACACCCCCATCCCCAAACCCTGAACCCAAACCCCCGAACCCCAAACCCCAAACCTCAAATCTTGACCCCCGAACCACAAACCTCACTTACTGAACCTCTAATCGGAACCCCAACCCCAATCCTCGAACCCCAATTCCCGAACCCCAACCCCAAACCCCAAACCCCTAATCCGTAACCCAAACTGCAAACCCAAAAACCGAACCCCAAACCCCCAACCCACAACCCTGAACCCAAACCCCAAACCCATAACTGGAACCCCAAACCACGAACCCCTGACCCAAATCCCAGACTCCAAACCCCAAATCCCTAACCCCTAACCAAATCCGCAAACCCCTATCCCAAACCGCGAACCCCAAACCCCAACCCTCAACCCCTAACCTGAAACGCGAACCCCAAACCTCGAACTCCAAACCCCAAACCCGAACCCCGAACCCCGAACCCGAACCCCAAACCCAAACCCAAACCGCGAACCCCAAAACCCAAACCCATAACCCGAATCCCAAACCCAAAACCCCTAACCCGAATCCCAAACCT
Organism: Ovis canadensis; assembly: GCF_042477335.2. NCBI lineage: Eukaryota > Metazoa > Chordata > Mammalia > Artiodactyla > Bovidae > Ovis > Ovis canadensis. Next base: position 63,585 of record NC_091262.1, on the reverse strand, counting down.
CCAACCCAAACCGCGAACCCCAAACCCCAAACCCTTCACCCTAACCTCAAACCCAAACCCGAACTGTGAACCCCTAACCCAATCCGAGAGCCCCTAACCTGATCCCCAAACCCCAAACCCAAACCTCAAACCACAAACCCAAACCGCGAACCCCAAACCCTTTACCTGAACCTCAAACCCCAAACCCGAACTGCGAACCCCGAACCTGAACTGAGAACCCATAACCTGATCCCCAAATCTGAAACGTGAACCCCTAACCCGAACCCCAAACCCAAACTGCGAACCCCTAACCCCAACCCCGAACCCCTAAGCTGAACCTTGAACCCCTAATCGGAACCCCAAACTTCAAACTAGAACCGCGAACCCCTAATCCCAAACGCTGAACCCCAAACCACAAACACGAACCCTGAACCCGAACCCTAAGTAGAGAGGGGATTCCCCGCACCCGAACTCTGAACCTGAACCCTAACAAGTTGGGGGGATGCCAGAACCCTAAACCTAACCCTAACAATAAAACTCTAACATAAACATAAACTTTTCTGGCCTAAGCCCCGCCCCTTGCTGTCCCTCACCCCCTAAAAGCAAACGAGGCAAAACTGGGACTTGAATGCCTGACCTACAGAGTCAAGTTGGATGTTTAACTGGTTGTCAGCCTAACCGCTTCGCTAGGGAGGATTACTGGGTTTTGTCTTGCTCCCAGGCGCTCTTCCAGCCTCACGCCGCCACTGCAGGCTAATAAAGAACTATGGACCCTATTAGCGCTCACTTTAGCTGTAACCCTAGAGCTAATGCCAACCCTAACCGTAACCCGAACCCTGACCCTGACATGAACCCTAACCCAAACCCGAACTCTAAGAAGAGGGGGGGTCCCCGAATTCTAACCTGAACCCGAACCCTAACAAGTGGGGGGTTTGCCCGAACCCTAACCCTAAGCTTAACAATAAACCTCTAAAATAAAAAAATTTTCTGGTCTAAGCCCTGGCTCTTGCAGTCCCCTGCCCCTTAAAAGCAAAAAGGTCAGACTGGAGACTTGAACTCCTGACTTACAGGCCAGAGTCTGCCTGCCTAGTGGCCCACCTAACCCCTATGCTACAGAGGCTTGCTGCTTTCAGCAGGGCTCCCGAACCCTCTTCAAGCCTCGGCCCGCCAGGGCAGGCTAATAAAGAACTATGAGCCCTATTAGGGCTCACTTTAAGCTGTAACCCCAACACTAATGCTAACCCTAACCGTAACCCGAACCCTGACCCTGACATGAACCCTAACCCAAACCCGAACTCTAAGAAGAGGGGGGTCCCCGAATTCTAACCTGAACCCGAACCCTAACAAGTGGGGGGGTTGCCCGAACCCTAACCCTAAGCTTAACAATAAACCTCTAAAATAAAAAAATTTTCTGGTCTAAGCCCTGGCTCTTGCAGTCCCCTGCCCCTTAAAAGCAAAAAGGTCAGACTGAAGACTTGAACTCCTGATTTACAGGCCATAGTCTGCCTGCCTAGTGGCCTGCCTAACCCCTATGCTACAGAGGCTTACTGCTTTCAGCAGGGCTCCCGAACCCTCTTCAAGCCTCGGCCCGCCAGGGCAGGCTAATAAAGAACTATGGGCCCTATTAGGGCTCACTTTAAGCTGTAACCCCAACACTAATGCTAACCCTAACCGTAACCCGAACCCTGACACTGACATGAACCCTAACCCAAACCCAAACTCTTAGAAGAGGGGGGATCCCCAAATTCTAACCCTAACCCTGAACCCGAACCTGAACAAGTTGGGGGGTTGCCCGAACCCTAACCCTAAGCTAAACAATAAACCTCTAAAATAAAAATAAACGTTTCTGGTCTAAGTCCCGCCTGTTGTTGTCCCCCGCTCCCTAAGAGCAAAAGAGCTAAGCTGCGGATTTGAACTCTTGACTTACAGACCATCGTCTGCCTGCTTACCAGCGGACCTAACCGCTACGCTACAGAGGCTTGCTGCTCTGACAGAGCTCCCGGACCCTCTTCAAGCCTCTGCCCGCCAGGGTCTGGCTCTATAGAATATCATGGCTGTCCTAGGTCATCTTTGCTTTCTATAGTCATAGTTTTATCCCTAAATCATAGACAGATCAGCTGAGAAAAAGCTTGGATTGTCTCGGTGGGGTGGATTTGCTTGTCCTTGTGTTTCACCTGGAGGCAGTCGCGGTCCCGCGGGCCTGTCCTGGAAGGGGGCGTGGGGGTGGGGCGCACCGTGAGCGCGTCGGGGGCGGGGCCAACCTGGGCGGCTGGTCAGGAGCGCGGCTCACGTGAGCGGGTCTGGGGCGGGATGAACATGGCGGCGCGTCGGGGGCCAGGGCTCTCAGGGCTCGCCATTGCAGCTGGGAATGCTCGTTTTGTGGGCTCCTGGGTCCCCGTCGATTGGCATCCAGCGAGCAGAGCGCAGGGCTGTGGGCCACAGGTAAGGGAACTCAGACTGGGCGGAGCAGGGAACCATGTATTCTGCCCTCTTTGTTTGCAGTCTCGGAGCCGACTAAAATGGCGGTCGCAGAAAAGCCTCGCCTTTGGGGCCAAGGGTTTTACCGCTTTACCCCTTTGCATAAAGCTCAGACCCGCGCGGTTTTCCCAAGCAGCCTAGTGTATTGCTTCCTACAGGCCTGGAGAGGATAACAGGCAGGAAGGCCAGGGGTCTCCAGACAGAGAAAATAGACTGCAAGTGTCAGACGTTTTTTCCTCTCTCTTAAGAGGCCGGAGGAGACAAAAGAGTGCTGCATTTTTTTTCCTCCATCTTGATACAAATTTAAAAGGAGGTTTCTCAGAAAATTCTGTGTTGCCATGACCACTCCTGGCTCCACCTGAATTTAACTTTCCTCAAACCTTGAACTAAGCAATGCATTTTTCTTATGGAAATGTTTGTCTTAAGGTATGCTAATGTACTATGTATTTACCCAAGGCTCTGTCTTCAGGTCAGTTTCCCCTAAAGGCTCAGAAAAAACTTGACAAACCGGTATGTTTTACTCATACCTTGTTCTCTTAATCTATGTGAATGAAACTATATATTTGCTTGGAAATCTGCCTTTCTTCAAGATTCATGTCCATCATTTTATGGCCTGGGATGACTCATCTGCTGCCAATGTTATCTCAATGCATGCTGTGGGTGAGGGGCCTGGTGCCATTCTCTGACACATTGTCTTTCTTTCATTAGCAGACTGCTAGTGGCTCTATAACATCTGGCTAAAGACTAGCAGGGGGTACTCTTTCTTCCCCCTTTTACTGTCTATGTCAGCAGCTCTCTCGATCTCTTTTATATTTTAATAAAACTTTTTAACAGAAAACCTCTGAGCCATCAAGCTTCGTCACTTGCCCTGGATTGAATTCTCCTCTGGAGTCCAAGAATGCTGGCATCTTTTGTGGTTTAGCAACCACCTTTCAGCCTTTTGTAATTCATATTGAATCTTCATTTCAGATTGAAGATGCATTCCATGGTATTGCCAACTGAAGCCTTTTCATCGCTATGGAGTATCTGTCCATGTCTTTAAGGTATTTTTCAGCAATCATGTATCATTTCCAGTGTGCCAGTCTTGTTATCCTCATTCTGTCCATAGCAAAGTCTTTTATTAATGTTGACATGACTGAAAGGGAATCGTTTGTTTAAATTCCTTTTCAGATTGTTATTTGCTGGTGTATACAGATAACACTGTGTCATCATCCATTTGTATCAGTTTGGACAGCTTGATAGTTGTCTTTAGTTTCTTTAATTTCTCATAATTTAAGATGACCCTGGCTCATATATTTACAGTCTCACCCCTAGTCTCAGTCATTTCTTCAAAGAACTGTCCCTTTTTTTAACATTACATTATTTTTGACTGTGCTGGGTCTTTATTGCTCGTTTGTCTAGTTGTAGTGAGCAGAGGCTACCCTCTAGTTGCTGTGCCATGGCTTCTCATTGCAGTGCTTTCTCTGTTTGCAGAACTTGGGCTCTGGAGCATGCAAACTTCTAGAGTTGTTCAAGGGCTTCGTTGCCCCTGGGCGTGTGGGATCTCCTACACAGGAATTGAACCCGTGTTCCCTGCATCGGTAGGCAGATTCTTTACCACCGGGCCATCGGAGATGTTTCCTGTTCCCTTTTATTAGAGAATGATATTTAAAACATACATGTAGGAGCTCAATATGCTCAGCTGACAAATACATGGATATATATATACATGTATTCCAGCTCACCTTTGAACATATTCAGTTAAAGGTAATTTGTGATGTCTCCAACCTGATCCACCACGACATGGACATTGTAACGTTTCCTTTTGTTTATCTGTAACTTTGCATTCCAATGGTAAGATACCTGGCTTCCACCGCTTGTCATACACAGAATTCAGTGCTTGTCCCACGTGGTTACTGAAAAAAAACTGTCAGATTGTCTTTCAAAGGGGGCTCTGCATGCATTGCACCAGTATCTTGAGTATGTTTTTGTATGATAGTTTACTATCAGTATACCCTCAGTGGCCAGGTGTCTATTTCAGTCGCTACCAATTATGAATGGGCTTGTTTGCTCTAGTGTTCTTGGACAATTCGAATACAGTTTCTTTGTCAGATATGCATTGTTTTAGGAAAACAGTTTTACTGATTGTTGGCTGTGTTGCATCTTTGTGTGTGGGCTTTTCTCTAGTTTTGGTGAGCATGGGCCATAACTAGTGGTTTGCAGGCTTCTCACTGCAGTGTCTCCTCTTGTTGAGGGGCACAGGCTCACGGGCTTCAGTGGCTGCAGCATGTGAACTCGGCATCGTGGCTTCCAGGATCTAGAGCACAGGCTCGGCAGTTGTGGCACACGGGCTCCATAGGATGTGGGATCTTCCCATCCTAGGGATCGCACATGCATCTCCAGCACCGGGGGGTGGATTCTTTACTATGGAACCACCAGGGCATATTTTAGATTCTAGTTTTCCACACATGTATCTAGTGAAAGAGGCCAGGATCAAGAGGCATGGCAGCTGGGAATCCTCAGCCCCAGCTCTGGTGTGCTATCCAAAGCTCTGGGGCCTTTGGTGAGCAGCTCAGCTTCCCTGGGACTGTTTCCTCCCATCAGAAATGCCCTGCTTTTGGACTGTAGCCCACCAAGCTCCTCTGTCCCTGGGATTTCTGAGACCAGAGTACTGCAGGTGGTGCCATTTCCTTCTCTGCTGCTGCTGCTGCTGCTGCGTCGCTTCAGTCGTGCCTGACTCTGCGCGACCCCATAGACAGCAGCCTACCAGGCTCCTCTGTCCCTGGGATTCTCCAGGCAAGAACACTGGAGTGGGTTGCCATGTCCTTCTCCAGTGCATGAAAGTGAAAAGTGAAAGTGAAGCCACTCAGTGAAGTCGTGTCCGTCTCTTAGTGACCCCGGGGTTGCAGCCTACCAGGCTCCTCTGTCCGTGGGATTCTCCAGGCAATGGTACTGGAGTGGGCTGCCATTGCCTTCTCTGATTTCCTTCTCTGCAAGATAGCGTTTTGAAGATATTTTCTCCTGGATATTGCTTTTGATGAAGGAAGAGGGATCCCTTCCAGGGCTTGAGAGTGAGTTCTTGTCTGACACTGGGCAATGAGTTGTCTGAGGAGAGGAGTGCTGTCCAAGCGAGAGGCTTTATTGGGAAGGGCTGCCGGGGTGGAGGGCAGGAGGGTGAGGGAAACGGAGAGAACCACTCTGTCATGTGGCTCACTGTCTCAGGTTTTATGGTCATCGGGTTAATTTCTGGTTTGTCTCTTGCCAGGCATTCTGAATTGGGATCTCTCTTGGGGGCACACACATCACTCAGCTGAGATGGATTCCAGCGAAGTGGATCCTGGGAGGTTGGTAGGACCTCTGAACTGGAGCCTCCCATCACCTGACCTCTCCAGAATTCTGGTTGGTGGTAGCTTGTTCGTTCCTTGTTCCTTCCCAGGCCCTCCTGTTGTAAGATGACTCCTGCAAGTGTTTTCTTTTCTCTGTTGCCTGGCCGGGGTGGGTGGTCCGTGGTTCATTTAACAGTTTGTTTTTGGTTCTCTCGAGTAAGGTCCTCCACAGGGTAAATGTATGAAATGATAAAAGGCAATGTTTTAACTAATTTGTATTCATAATTTGGTAAGTTGGCTTGTTTTGTGTATGTTAGACCTGATCACCAGACCAACGGTCATGTAGAACTTTAGTAGTTTTCTAAAATTCTATAGTTTTTAAAATGGAGTTACCTTGTTGCAAAGTTTGTGTTTATGTTCATATTTTTTTAAACAGTTATTTCTTTTTAGTTGATTGATCATTGCTTTACAATATTGGTTTGATTTGTCATACATCCACATGAATTAACCATAGGTGTACCTATGTCCTCTTACTCTTGAATCTCCCTCCCATTTCACACCCATTCCCACCACTCCGGGTTACTACTGAGCCCCAGTTTGAGTTCCCTGAATCATACAGCAAATTCCCATTGGTTGTCTATTTACAAATGTAGGTGTACCTGCACCCATGCTGCTCTCTCCATTCATCTCACCCTCTCCCTCTTGTTCTCCACCCTCGTCTGTAAGTCTGTTCTCTATGTCTGCACCTCCATTGCTGCTCTGTGAACAGACTCGTCAGTACCATCCTTCTAGATTACATGTTTTTCTCTCTTTGACTGACTTCCCTCCCCTTTATTAGAACAAACTCAAATGTGTTCCTTTTTATGGCTGCATTCCATGCAGGCTCTGATTGTTCCTTAGCCATGTTTTGCGGAGGGTCATGGAGCTATTCTGCTCCATTTCAGTTTGGGCTTCCAGTCTGAGTGCTCGCAGCAGAGCTGCTTCTGGGTGAGCCCTCTGAGGTCTGTGAGCACCGGGCTGCCCGCTCTTCTCTTGTGGCCCGCAGGGGGCGCCAAAGCCCCCTCTGACCCGCGGGCGCAGGACGCTTTGCCTTTAGACTCTGCTCCGTGAGCAGCTGGCGGGAGCTTTGTCTCCTCAGGACCATCAGGGCTCAGGCTTCTGGATAACAGGGCTGCATCCAGGCTGAGAGGAGCAGGGTTGCCTCAGTGCCCACCAGCAGGGAGGCGCTGCAAGAGCGGAAAATGAGGATGGAGTGGACGTTTCCTGTGTCCAGCTGAGGGCTGACTGGAGGTCCATCTCAGAGGACTCAGGGGGAAAGAGCTCCGTGTGCAAAGCGGTGGGTTTTCAGTTAGATTTGCGTTAGATGATGTAGAGGATGAACACTGATGTTCTTCCGTGTAGGTGGCCATTTTCCTGTCACTGTTTCTTGAGAAGACTGTCCTTTCCTCTTCGCTCGTTCCTGGTTTGATTTTCAGGAACTGACCATGTACGGGTGGGTTCGTTTCTGGGCTCTCTATTCTCTCCTGGAGTCCATGTGTCTGTGTTCCTGCCAGTTCCTCACTGTGGTGGTCACTACAGCTCCGTGATGTAGTTTGAAGAGGGATAGGAAGATGCCTCCAGCTGTGTTCCTCTTTCTCAGAGTCTTTTTGGCCGTTTAAGGTCCTGTTCAACAGTAGCAGTCTAATATGAGGAATACTTCTATTTCTGTGAAAAATGCCATTGAATATTATTTTGTGATTGCAGTCCGTGTATTTGTTGATGACTTTGGTTGGAATGGACCTTTTAATTCCTCATTGTTCCAGTGCATGAGCGTGGAACAGTTTTCTGTGTATTTGTGTTTTCTTTGGTTTCTTTATCAGTGCTTTCTAGTTTTCTGACTACTGGTCTTTTATGTTCTTGATTAAGTTTGTTGCTAGATGTTTTATTTAAGTGGAATTTTCTTAATATTTTTTTCTGATTGTTATTAGTGTGTAGAAATGCAAGTGATTTCTGGACTGTAAATGGTAGTATTTTATATGATTGTAAATTGATCCGAAATGATTCCGCTTTACTGAATGTAGCCTAACAACTTTTTGTGAAGTGATGTGGAACATTTTATCTGTAAGATCTGTTTCTCCTGCAGTAGGTCATCCAGAGGACCCAAGACATGGTGGTTACTAATAGACTTCCCACAGTACTTCTTCATTCCACGTGGACTCCTTCACGGGCAGTGAGCATCGCAGCTTCCCTTGAACTTCATCTGGGTAAGTCTTGGCCTGTATCAGAAAGTTTCCTGCCTGTCTGCTCTAAATTTCTTTTGTGGTATCGACATGGTTGTTTTGAAACCTAGTATACTTTCCAGTCATTTAAAATGTACAGAAAATGCCTAGCAATGGGAACAAGTGCTAGCATTTGCCACATCATCTAAAATACTCTATGTGTTTTATCCAAAATGGGTGCCTTCTTCAGAACCAGCACATAATCTCCAAAATCAGGAAATCATATGGTATCTACATTATAATGTAGTCCACCACCCCACTTCCACTTTTAGCAATTGTTCAAATGTATGAATATATCTTTTGTTTCCATCTTCATCCTGTTTTCTTTATTTAGAGTGTTACTGAGATTTTCAGTTATTTGGACAAACTTGATGGATTGAAAGCAGACATGGTGAATAAGGGTTCTGGGTGGCCTTTCCTATGTGGATTTTTTTTTTCACTGAAGATGGTTTTAATATTTATTCATGTTGTAACATGTATGAATCCTGCATTCTTTCTCCCCCCATAGTAATTAAAAATAAATAATATGCCATTTACCGTTTAGATATTTGTAAGCATACAGTGTTGTAGCAGACAACCTTTTCTTGTTTTGCAAACCAGTTTAATAATGTGCACCTTATGCGTGCTTTGGAGAAACTCAGGAAACTGAGTCAGTGACTGAAATGGCCCAAGATATCACCTTAGATTCCATCTTCATCTGAAAACAAAACAGGCACTTCCTGGTGGTCCAGTGGCTGAGACTGGACACTCCCAAAGAAGGAGGCCCAGGTTCATTCCCTGATCCAAGAACTAGATCTCCCATGCCACAACGGAGAATTTGCATGTTGTAGCTAGGTATCTGGCTTGCCTCAATGAAGGTCGACCTGGCACAGCCAAATTAAAAAAGAAACAAATATTAAAAAAAAATACAACCAAAGGAAAGGAAGGGTATGGTGGTTGTGCAGATTTACGGCTTAGCTTTCCCTATCGATAGAAAAGAAAAAAGAGTTTCAAAAGACTGTGTCTCATCCTTCTATCTGGCATATAGAGAGGATTCCTTTGAAATGAGATTTCTCTGGTAAATGTGACTCACAGAAGAGCTGTCTTGAACTTGGGTTTCAGAGATGATCATGTGTCCTCTAAAAAAATAAAAGTTAATTGGGTCCAACTAATCCTCATGCTGAGGTGGTATATTTTGTGGTAGCATTTGCTCCCCTTCACTTTGGATGTATCCCCATTTGTTTACACTGTCATCTACTGAAGACATCCTGATATTTGAAAGTTTTTAGTTATTACAAGTAGAGCTGTTGTATATAATCATGCGATACTTTTTTGTCTGGACATGTTTTCAAAGCTGTTTAGTAAGTGCTAGCCATGTAGTATTCAGGTCACAGGAGAGCCTTGTTTAGCTGTGGAAACATCCAGCTATGTTTCTCTGTGGCTTGTGGGATCTTCTGGGGTAACAGATCGAACTAGAGTGTCTTGCATTGTCAGGCAGATTCTTTACCACTGAGCCACTCGAGAAGCTGTGCCCTACCCCCTTTTTTTGAGTTTACTGGATCTAATAGGTGTGCAGTGCTACCTCACTGTTATTTTAGTTTGTAATTTCCTAATGATATGTGATTTTGAGTCTTTTTGATAGGCTTATTTACTATCTTTATATTTTTGTAGGCCAGATGTTTAGGTGTATACATTTTTTATGAGATTGTTCTAGATTTTTTGGTATATTTGGAGTACAATCCTTTATCAGATATATATTTTATAAATATATTTTCCTTTGGCTTGTGTTTAAGTTTTGTGAATAAGGTTTTTCACAGTTTAAATTTCTAATTTTTAAAGTTGATGTTATATATGTTTTATGTCCGTTTTTGGATAGACTTTAGTGTGTTGTTGTTGTTGTTAAATTTTATAAGCAGAAGTGAGGTACCGTAGATACAGTTTTAAGTTAAGCTGAGGTACCATAGATACAGTTTTGCCTTTTGTCTGTTGAGAAGTTTGAGTGAGTTTGGTGTACACTGTAACATTATGTCTACATTCATTTGACTGGATATAGCTTCCAATTATTTGTCTAATTGGTTTTGGAGATATCACGGGAAGTCAGTTTTTCCAAGGGAAACTGAGGTCCATGAAACATGAACTCTTTTCGATCGGTCGGAATCACTCTCTGCTATTTCTGACAGATTTGACTTGTTTGGATATCTCATATGAGTGGAATCACAGCACGTTTGTCTTTTTTTGGTCTGGTTTATTTCATTTAATCTAATGACCATAAGGTTTGTCCACATTGTCGCATTGTCAGAATTACTGACTCTGAAGGGCCGAATCAGATTCCATTGTGTGTATACCACAGTTTGTTTATGGAATTGGCTGCCATGGACACTTAGATTGCTTCTGTTTGTTTGCCAGTGTTGAATCATGCTGTTGTGAGTATGACGGAAGAAGTATCCATTTTTTCAGCCCCCTTTCCCAATCCTTTTGGGTACATAGCATGAATTGGAATCAAACTATGTATTTATTCCACGTGTTCGTTTTGGAGTCATTTCTGTAATGTCTTGCAGAGTGACAGCACCATTTAATGTACTTTTTCGTATGGTGGAATACCGTTCAAGCTTCTGAATATACCTTGTGTTGCATATTCAGTCTCCCACCAACGGACACTTGAATGAGTTCTACCTTTGAGCTATCGTGAATGTCACTATGAATATTTGTGTACCAGTTTTTGTTTGAATTATTAACAAATACATTACTATATATAAAAGAAGCCACAAGGACCTACTGTACAGTTTAGGAAACTATTAAATATCTTATGATAATGTATAATGGAAGAGAATCTCAAAAGGAATATATGAAAAGCACATAATAACCATGATATTTATTGTGCCAACACTATGAGTTATCATAGCACTACTCAACGTGTATTTATACATGTCACTAAAACATTCACATCTGTAAGGATATTATAAAAAATTATATAAAAAATCAAGAATTCAAACAGAGAATAAATAAACTTCCTGTCATTGCTCGTCATCATTTATACACTCATACTACCTGCAACACTCATTTTATAAGTGCTGGACTAGCAATTGACATTCTTGTAAACCAAGAGATTGTGAAGGTGTAAGGAAATATAACTTATTGAATTCCTTAATGAAGGATTATAGAACTCTATGTCCATGAAGTGAATGAAATTCCATTTTATTGAGCCACATTCTTACTAGAGTGATGAGCCTCCACCCCACCCAACGTTAGTTCACAATGAAATCCTGCAGTCCTCTGGCCTCAATGTCTGCTTCCTGCTACCGAGAAAGAAAAGATGAGGAAGTCCTGACAAAACCGATGCTATTTTTCTTTTTCTGATTTGTATTTTATCTCAGGGCTTGGCAAAAAGAGGGCCCAACGTGTTTTTAGAGTTCTATCCCAAGGGTTCCTCCAGCATGTTCCCTATGTTGACAAACTGCTGATTATTTTCAACAAAGGACAATGATCTGCACTTCACTATCTGTTGCTTGAGCTGGAATAGCGGGCATCCCTTGAAGTGCAGTCCTTCATGCGGAAGTAGGCATCCCTGAAGCAGTAGTATAAGAGGAACACATTTATCATGTAGACATCGCATCCCATGCAGTTGTAATAATTTTTCAGTTATACCCGTCATCATCGGAGGAACTGACTTGTCCCAGTAATAACGAGAGTACCCAGGATCACAGTTCCTTGACTTATGAGTACTTCCTATGAGTACCCTTATGAGTACTTCTTCCAATGTTGTTTCTCCTACTTTGGTCATGAACAGTAGAAGCTGATGGCAGTGGTCCTTGAAATGTATGTCGATTCCCAGGTGGCACAGTCAGTAAATAATCTGCCTACCAGTGCAGGAGGTGGAAGTGATGTGGGTTTGATCCCTGGTTCAGGAAGATACCAATTCATACGCATGTTTTATGTGAACCAGTTTGATACTCATGAGTTTTTTCTTCTGTATACAGAAAAGCAAATGCTGTTCAAGGACACTGAAAGAACCCTGATTTCGAAAATCAGATCTGTATTGTGAACAATGCTTAGATATCCGTGAATCGAAGCATAGTATTATGCCTATCATCCTTGTATTTCCCTCAGTGAAATATGTTGAGGAAAACTCTTCATTCAGGGTCTAGATTCACGAAGAAGCTAAATAGCATTCATCCTTTACGTTGACAACTGTGAATTTAAATCTCCTGTGAATCCTATGTGACAACCACACATACCAACATGAGTTATTAGTATTATATCAATATTTTTAGTCCTATTGTATGTCAACTAAAAAAATCAATATATAATTGTACATGAAGTCAAGACATAAAGTCAGTGCAAATACAAAATGTTCCATCCTTTGAGAAAGGGAGAAAAACATCTCTGTGCTTAGCCTATTGCATTTTATGTATTAGATCCTTAAGTAGTTTATTCACCACACCCTATGAATGATTCACAAATCTTCAGAGAAGAAAGGGTCATTTCTCTTAAACAATGAGTAGTTCAACTCTTCTCAAAGCAAAGTCATAAGTGAGTCTAATTTTGCGTGAGACCATGAAAACTCAGTGTTTTCATTATGCTTGTGCTTATGATGGGAGGAGGTCTGAGAAGGCACTTCTGAAGGATTATTCATACCAGTCGTTCTCATATGTATTGAGTCTTTAAAGGTCGAATCACCGAGGTGTTGCTTCTACACTTGTACTAGGCTGAGCAGCAACATTCCCTTTCTCCCTAAGTGCAGTAGACGTCTGTCTTCTGTCCTCTGGAGTATGTATTGCTTGAGCTCACCACAGCCTAGTAGATGGAAATCGTCAGGATATTCTGGAAACCCTTTTTATTTCAGTCTGCTCAGGAGGTTACCACTGCTGCAAACCTCTGGATTTTACCAAGCGCTTTTAACAACCTCAGATGAAGGATACAAGTCAACACTCGTGACAGCCACGGGCTTCCATGGCCTATCCATGATTGTTGGCTTTGCTTTCATAATCATCCTGTTTCTTATACCAACTAAACTGTCACTGTATTTTTTAATTACCATTTTATCTTTGATGGTTTTTAGATCTATTATGGATTTTCCTATATATCTTCACTCATCGGTGAGGGTCTTATGTTAGTAGTAGTTACGACAACTGACTTCCAGTCAGTTAGCTCTGGCAGAATAGAAAAAAGAATGACCCATTGTATATTATTAATATTATGTATCAATATATTATTCGTTTTATTGTTTGCAGTCATCCACTTCCAAGTTTCCGAAATAAACTTTCAGAAAAATCACATCCTTTTGAATGTCCGTTTGACTGAATAGGAGCACGGAAATGCTATTCCATAAAATTGTTTACAGTTTCCATTCCATTCCTCCTGTTTGATGTAGATATCGGCCTTTGGTTCTATCACTAGCTTTGCAAGTAAAAAAAAATTAGAGCTCGTATGGTAATTTTACTGTTAGCAATAAGTTTAGCATAAAATGAACACAGAAGAGGTTACAGTAGACCAAATATGAAAGTCAGTTTAAAAGAAAACATAGTGTTGAATGTTTACAGTAGGAATATAGTTATGAAGTTCCTTTATTATTATTCTATCCTTTCCGTTTCTTTTGCAGGGGTGTTAATGTACAGATTCCAGTACTATGGCTAGAGTGAATAATAATATCATTATTCTTGAGAGCAACTCTACTAAGTCTTCACGCTCATGTCACTCAAGGTTTTTTAATACCTATTATGTTAGTCGTGTTTGTAGTTTGTGAAGTCACATAAGTTGCATTCATTCAAGCAATAGTATCAAACAGCAATAGCATCAATTATAGATGTGAATCGATATCGAATGTGAATCCATTTCACTGTGACAAGTTATTATTGTAGATATTCTATTCATGCCAGTAACAAAGCTGTGCAGAAATAATACAATGTTTATTAAAAAAATAAGATTTACTAATTTGTTTTTTTATTCTATTTCTTTTAAACAGATTGAATGACAACAGGCTCAACTTTTCATTCACTTGTATGACTATGAGCAGTTTGACCAAGTTGAAGAAGATGACTCGTTTGTAGTCTTCCTCATCAGCTCATTCCATCTACTGGCTTTAAAATCATTTAGTACAGAGCTCACCGTCTAGGTGTTCATCCAGTGTTTTGTTTGCTTATAATGCAGGATCATTTTAAAAGGAAAAGTATGTGTGTATGAGTTAGAGCTCTGATCCCAAGAGTCCATGTAGAAGCTTCCCCTGAGAAATGTATCGTTTTTGCACCAATGCTACTGAAATGTGTGAATGTGGTATACCACGCGTCCCAATAAGTGTAAACAGCTTCACAGGCTACTTATTTGAAATGACCAGTACTCATGACATTCCATTCAACTGAGGACTAAATATAGCCAACGTAGGCTGTGTTTGCCAAATAGACTTTGAAGTATTCTTCACACAGTCCTTCCTCGACGCCAGTTTTCAGATCGAAGAAACCCTTGCTCCATGAAGTTTGTGAACACATATACTCATGTTTTGTTTGAGATTTTAAAGTCATTCTTCAGTTTTGTTGGAGGAATGGTTCTGTATATGCCCCGTGGATCCCCAAATCCACTGATGTTCATGTGTCTTGGGGCTTCCCAGGTGGTTCTAGTGGTAAAGAACATGCAGAACATACCCATGCAGGAGACATGGGAGGTATGGATTCCATCCCTGGGGCAGGAAGATCTCCTGAGGGAGAGCATGGCAACCCCCTCCAGTATCTTTGCCTAGAGAATCTCATGGAGAGAGGAGCCTGGTGGGGCCTAGTCCATATGATCCCAAGGAGTTGGACACAATGTAAGTGACTTCGCACAGCACATGATTCGTTGTCATAGCTAATATAATGGAGATGACATAAAAAGAAGCACCAGCGGGCGAAAGTCAATATCCATCACTTTTAAACTTTGGAATGTATTGTGATATTTTACATCCATATTTGTATGACTTGATAGTTGGAGAATCGATGCATGTGAAGGCCTGGTTGTGTTATATGTATGTTGAGGGAAGATATATTTTTATGTGGTTTGACATATGGGTCCCATTTCATTCGTAGACATATGCATACTCATCACTTATCCTTATTTTTTTTGAAAAGACCATTGTTTGGAAAGGTTGTTGTCTAACCATGAAAGATGCTTGAAGTCTTGGGCTCCTTAGAGGAAGAATTCAACCCAGGGCCAGTGATGAGGCTTGATCAGTCAGAGCTTTTGTGTCCCAACGTTTTATTAAAGTATAAAAGAGAGAAAGCTTCTGACATAGACATCAGAAGGGGGCAGAAAGAGTGCCCCCTACTCATCTTTGGCTGGATGTTATCTAGCTACTAGCAGTCTACTCATTAGAGAAAGGAATGGCAGCAGACCCCTCACCCACAAGATATATGGAGATGACCGTGGCACCAGGTGAGTCATCCTGGGCCATAAAACGATTGATATGAGCAAATGGATAGCTTCATTCACATAGATCAGGAGAGCCATGTATGAGTAACGCATATTGGTTTGTCAAGTCAGTTCTGAGCCTTTAGGCAGAACCTACTTGAAGATAGAGTCTAGGCTAAATACATAGTACATTCACATAGCTTAAGGCAAACCTTTCCATAAGAAAAATGCCTTGGTCAGCTCAAAGTATGAGAAAAGTGAAGTTCAGGCGGAACCAGGTGTCATTATAGCAACACAGAATTGTAAGAGAAAACCTCTTTTTAAATTTGTATCAAGAAGGGGAAAAAAGATAACAGCTTGTTTCCTCCTGCCTCGGAAGCGACAGATAACAACTGTCTGACACTTGCACCCCATTTCCTCCCTTTGGAGACCCCTGGCCTTCCTGGCTGTTACCCTCTCAGTTTCATTCATTGAGCGTTTTCTGCCTTGTGAAACATTGGGCATAGAAGTATGTGTTTAGGGGTATTTCATCCAATTTCATTTAAATGCATATGTGAATTAGAAAGTTTGACATGCTGTTGCTTTGTATACCGATTGGGAAATGTGAGCCTCCAAGCTTAATTTAGTTTTTCATGTTCATTTTTCTTTTTAGGGGTACAAAGAAAAATAATATGACTGTTAAGATCAGCTTTTGTATTTTTTGCCAAATATGAATTGGGATCACATCGATCAGAGATGAGTCTGTGCATGAAAGCCCTAATAACTAATGCTAATTGACTTCACTACCATGGGATGTTTTCATATCTACCGAGGATTTACTTCATGTATTTCGATTTTAACTTTCTGTCTTACAGCCTTGTTTATAGATCAAAGCTATTTGAAATTGTCATCTGGTTTCAAATGGCTTGTGAGGTTATTCATGAGTGGTTTATAAAACCGAATGGATTGTACGTAGCCATACTTTGTTGTCATTCTATGAATTTGAAGAATGTCTGAAGAATGTCTGCAGTTATGCCTTAAAGATTCATACAATTGATGTCCAATATTTATCTCAATAGACTTGCTTTCAATTTGTAGTTTCCTATGCATATGTCTTTCTTTATGGATTTGGGTAGAACTTGTATTGGAACACTGAAAAATCTGTGATATCAACCCTGCTGACCTTCTTTCTGGTGGTCATCATTAAGATTTTCACGCTCACTGTCACTTTGTGCAATGCTATGGATCCTGGTGGAAACAGGTGTTGTTCATCCTACTTTTGTGAAGATTGAACTCATCGTAGAAAGTGGAATTTGTTGAAATATTTATGGTATAAATAAATCTTTTCTATATAATTACCCAGAGTCCTGGTGCGTATTTGATTGCTAAGTTATAAAATGTGTGAGATAGATGTGATCCATCAATGGCGACTGGATAAGTGGTGGAGAGGTATTTTGGTGATGCAAGAGATTTAAATGATGTGATCACAGTATTTATATCCCTTTTATGTGGATAATGGGTCTTGGATCCATGTTTCAAACCTTACAACCTCGTCTTTTGTTATGCATGGGAAGTGTCAAAAATGAAGAAGATGCGGGTAGGTACTTCAAGGGTAAGTATAGGGCTGAGGGCATGACTATGATGTGGGTTAGGGTTAGGATGTGGATAGGGGGTCAGGTTAGGGTAGGGTAAAGGTTAGAGTTCGTGGAACAGCCCTCCAAACTTGTTAGGGTGAGGTGTGAGGGTTCAGGATGAGGGTGAGGGTAAGGATTCAGGGTGAGGATTCAGGATGAGGGTGAGGGTTCAGGGAGAGGGTGAGGGTGAGGGTTCAGGGTGAAGGTCAGGGTTAGGGTTCGGGGTGAGCGTTCAGGGTGAAGGTGT
Source organism: Ovis canadensis (assembly GCF_042477335.2). NCBI lineage: Eukaryota > Metazoa > Chordata > Mammalia > Artiodactyla > Bovidae > Ovis > Ovis canadensis. The sequence goes on along the minus strand of NC_091262.1, from coordinate 46,352 downwards.
GGGCCTCACATCTGATACAGGATTGTACTCCAAATATACCCATCCCTTCCCTTGAACAGACCTCTCCCTATGGGAGCCCTTGGCAGTGTGGAACTCACCGGCCTATAAGCCCTCCAAAAGGACGACTGGGGCCTAGGTGCAAAGGCAATGCAGGAGTGGAGCTGAGGCCAGGAAGGCGCCAGTGGTGTCTGCCAACTTTGCAAAGGCTGCTCCTTCCTGGGTAGGAAGCCTAGCAGCGAGGCAAGTGTGGCCAAGGTTCGCCCAGGGCAGAGCAGCCTCGCGCCAGGAACTCTGCCAGATCTGGCCTCTGAGCAGAGCTGGAGCTCTGCCATCCTGGGGGCGCACTCTGCTCCGCCCAAGCCCTAAGGCGGCTGGGCTGCTTCATCTTCCCCCTGGGAAGCTAGATTCCCAAATGCTGTTCACTCGGCTTCCAGGCGCCGGCTCCCTGCCCCTCCGTCCGGTCTAGGATCAGGGGCTGCTTCCCCTGACCTGGGGCTGTGGGCGGGAGCCCAGACACACAGGGGCAGGACCCAACCACCTGCACACGTCTCTGCTCCGAGGAGAGCGCTAGGGAACCTACCTGTGTGAGGCAGCTGCTCGGCGCCCACGGAGTCAGCCTCCGGGTGTGCGGGGCTGCAGACCCCAGCCAGGGGCCCTGGGAGCCTGGTGCTCTCTGTGAGGCGCTCAGTCTGGGCGTCCAAGCAACCGATGGAGGAGCCCTGCAGTTGCCCTTTCCTTCCCTCTGACAGAGCTCTCCCTGCTAGAGCCCTGGGCAGTGTGCAAGACACCGGCCCCTAAGCCCTCCCCAAGGACGCCTGGGGCTTAGGTGCAAAGGCAAGGCAGGAGCGGAGCTGAGGCCAGGAAGGCGCCAGTGGCTTGTCCCAGCTTTGCGCAGCCTGCTCCTTCCTGGGCAGGAAGCCTAGCAGGGAGGCAAGTCTGGGTAAGGCTCGCCCAGGGCAGAGCAGCCTCACGCCAGGAACTCTGACAGATCGGGCCTCTGAGCAGAGCTGGAGCTCTGCCCTACTGGAGGCGCACTTGGCTCTGGCCAAGCAGGGCTTTAGCCGCCCGCGGCTGGGCTGCATCTGCTTCCCCTGGGGAAGCTCGCTTCCCCACATACTATTCACTCGGCTTCAAGGCGGAGGCGCGCTGCGCCTCCTGCCGGTCTCGGCAGCTTCACCTGAGCTGGGGTGGGAGGTGGAGGCCACACACGCAGGGGCAGGCCCCAACCAGCTGCACATGTCTCTGCTGGGGAGGAGAGCGCCAGGGAACCTCCGTGTGTGAGTCAACTGCTGGGTGCCCACGGAGTCAGCCTCCAGGTGTGCGGGGCTGCAGACCCCAGCCAGGGGCCCTGGGAGCCTGTTATCTCCGTGCTGCTCTGAGTCTGGGCGGCCAAGAACGGCTGAAGGTGCCCTGCAGTTGCCCTTCCCTTCCCTCTCGCAGAGCTCTCCCTGCTGGAGCCCTTGGCAGTGTGCAACCCACCGTCCCCTAAGCCATCCACAAAGATGTCTGGGGCCTAGATGCAAAGGCAGTGCTTGAGCAGAGCTGAGTCCAGGAAGGCGCCAGTGGTGTCTCCCAGCCTCGCGCAGCCTGCTCCTTCCTGGGCAGGAAGCCTAGCAGCGAGGCAAGTCAGGGCAATGCTGGTCCAGGGCAAAGCTGCCTCGCGCCAGGAACTCTGCCAGATCGGGACTCTGAGCAGAGCTGGAGCTGTGCCGTACTGGAAGCGCACTCGGATCCGCCCAAGCATGGTTTGTAGCCGCACGCGGCTGGGCTGCCTCTGCTTTCCCCGAGCACCTCCTGCAGGTCTTGGGTCAGGGGCTGCTCCCCTGAGCTGGGGCTCTGGGCATGAGCCCAGACACGTAGGGGCAGGCCCCAGCCACCTGCACACGTCTCTGCTCCGAGGAGAGCGCTAGGGAACCTACGTGTGTGAGGCAGCTGCTGGGCGCCCACGGAGTCAGCCTCTGGGTGTGCGGGGCTGCAGACGCCAGCCAGGGGCCCTGGGAGCCTGGTGCTCTCCGTGTGGTGCGGAGTCTGGGCGGCCAAGCAACCTCTGGAGGAGCCCTGCACTTGTCCTTCTCGTTCCTCTGACGGAGTTCTCCCTGCTGGAACTCTTGGCACTGTGCCAGCCACTGGCCCCAAGCCCTCCTCAAGGACGCCTGGGGCCTTGGTGGAAAGGCAAGGCATGAGCGTAGCTGAGGCCAGGAAGGCGCCAGTGGCTTGTACCAGCCTCGCGCAGCCTGCTCCTTCCTGGGCAGGAAGCCTAGCAGCGAGGCAAGTCTGGGCAAGGCTCGCCCAGGGCAGAGCGGCCTCACGCCAGGAACTCTGCCAGATCGGGCCTCTGAGCAGAGCTGGAGCTCTGCCGGACTGGAGGCGCACTCAGCTCTGCCCAAGCAGGCTTTAGCTGCACGCGGCAGAGCTGCCTCTGCTTCCCCCAAGGAGGCTCGCTTCCCCGCATGCTGTTCACTCGGCTTCCAGGCGGGGGCGCTCTGCGCCTCCTGCAGGTCTTGGCTCAGGGGCTGCTCCCCTGAGCTGGGGCTCTGGGCGTGAGCCCAGACACGTAGGGGCAGGCCCCAGCCACCTGCACACGTCTCTGCTCCGAGGAGAGCGCTAGGGAACCTCCGTGTGTGAGGCAGCTGCTGGGCGCCCACGGAGTCAGCCTCCGGGTGTGCGTGGCGGCAGACCCCAGCAAGGTGCCCTGGGAGCCTTCTGCTCTCCATGCGGCTCTGAGTCTGGGCAGCCAAGCCACCGCTGGAGGAGCACTGCACTTGTCCTTCTCTTCACTCTGACGGAGCTCTCCCTGCTGGAGCTCTTGGTAGTGTGCAAGCCACTGGCCCCAAGCCCTCCCCAAGGACGCCTGCGGCCTTGGTGCAAAGGCAAGGCAGGAGGGGAGCTGAGGCCAGGAAGGCGCCAGTGGCTTGTCCCAGCCTCGCGCAGCCTGCTCCTTCCTGGGCAGGAAGACTAGTAGCGAGGCAAGTCTGGGCAAGGCTCGCCCAAGTCAGAGCAGCCTCACGCCAGGAACTCTGCCAGATCGGGCCTCTGAGCAGAGCTGGAGCTCTGCCGTACTGGAGGCGCACTCGGCTCTGCCCAAGCAGGCTTTAGCCGCATGGGGCTGACCTGCCTCTGCTTCCCCCGAGGAGTCTCGCTTCCCCGCCTGCTGTTCACTCGGCTTCCAGCCGAGGGCGCTTTGCGCCTCCTGCAGCTCTTGGCTCAGGGGCTGCTTGCCGTGAGCTGGGGCTGTGGGCGGGAGCCGAGACACGCAGGGGCAGCCCCCAACCAGCTGCACACATCTCTGCTGGGGAGGAGAGCGCCAGGGAACCTCCGTGTGTGAGTCAACTGCTGGGTGCCCACGGAGTCAGGCTCCAGGTGTGCGGGGCTGCAGACCCCAGTCAGGGGCCCTGGGAGCCTGTTATCTCCGTGCTGCTCTGAGTCTGGGCGGCCAAGAACCGCTGAAGATGCCCTGCAGTAGCCCTTCCCTTCCCTCTCACAGAGCTCTCCCTGCTGGAGCCCTTGGCAGTGTGCAACCCACCGTCCCCTAAGCCATCCACAAAGATGTCTGGGGCCTAGATGCAAAGGCAGTGCTTGAGCAGAGCTGAGTCCAGGAAGGCGCCAGTGGTGTCTCCCAGCCTCGCGCAGCCTGCTCCTTCCTGGGCAAGAGGCCTAGCAGCGAGGCAAAATCTGGCATGGCTCGCCCAGGGCAGAGCAGTCTCGCGCCAGCAACTCTGCCAGATCGGGCCTCTGAGCAGAGATGGAGCTCTGCCATATTGGAGGCGCACTCGGATCCGCCCAAGCAGGGGTTGCAACTGCACCCGGCTCGGCTGCCACGTATTCCCTCAAGGAGGCTCGCTTCCCCGCATGCTGTTCACTCGGCTTCCAGGCGGAGGCGCTCTGCGCCTGCTGCAGGTCTTGGCTCAGGGGCTACTTTCCCTGAGCTGCGTCTGTGAGCGGGAGCCTAGACACGCAGGGGCAAACCCCAACCAGCTGCACACGTCTCTGCTGGGTAGGAGAGCGCTAGGGAACCTCCGTGTGTGAGGCAGCTGTTGGGCGCCCATGAAATCAGTCTCCGGGTGTGCGGGGCTGCAGACCCCAGCCAGGGGCCCTGGGAGCCTGGTGCTCTCTGTGAGGCGCTCAGTCTGGGCGTCCAAGCAACCGATGGAGGAGCCCTGCAGTTGCCCTTTCCTTCCCTCTGACAGAGCTCTCCCTGCTGGAGTCCTTGGCAGTGGGCAAGACACCGGCCCCTAAGCCCTCCCCAAGGACGCCTGGGGCCTAGGTGCAAAGGCAAGGCAGGAGCGGAGCTGAGGCCAGGAAGGCGCCAGTGGCTTGTCCCAGCTTCTCGCAGCCTGCTCCTTCCTGGGCAGGAAGCCTAGCAGGGAGGCAAGTCTGGGTAAGGCTCGCCCAGGGCAGAGCAGCCTCACGCCAGGAACTCTGACAGATCGGGCCTCTGAGCAGAGCTGGAGCTCTGCCCTACTGGAGGCGCACTTGGCTCTGGCCAAGCAGGGCTTTAGCTGCCCGCGGCTGGGCTGCATCTGCTTCCCCCTGAGGAAGCTCGCTTCCCCACATGCTATACACTCGGCTTCAAGGCGGAGGCGCGCTGCGCCTCCTGCCGGTCTCGGCAGCTTCACCTGAGCTGGGGTGGGAGGTGGAGGCCACACACGCAGGGGCAGGCCCCAACCAGCTGCACATGTCTCTGCTGGTGAGGAGAGCGCTAGGGAAACTCCGTGTGTGAGACAGCTGCTGGGCGCCCACGGAGTAAGCCTCCGGGTGTGCAGGGCTGCAGTCCCCATCCACGGACACTGGGAGCCAGGTGCTCTCCGGGCGGCGCTGAGTCTGGGCGGCCAAGCAACCTCTGGAGGAGCCCTGCATATGTCCTTCTCGTTCCTCTGTCGGAGTTCTCCCTGCTGGAACGCTTGGCACTGTGCCAGCCACTGGCCCCAAGACCTCCCCTAGGACGCCTGGAGCCTTGGTGCAAAGGCAAGGCAGGAGCGGAGGTGAGGTCAGGAAGGCGCCGTGGCTTGTCCCAGCCTCGCGCAGCCTGCTCCTTCCTGGGCAGGAAGCCTAGCAGTGAGGCAATTCTGGGCAAAGCTCGCCCAGGGCAGAGCGGCCTCACGCCAGGAACTCTGCCAGATCGGGCCTCTGAGCAGAGCTGGAGCTCTGCCGGACTGGAGGCTCACTCAGCTCTGCCCAAGCAGGCTTTAGCTGCACGCGGCTGAGCTGCCTCTGCTTCCCCCAAGGAGGCTCATTTCCCCGCATGCTGTTCACTCGGCTTCCAGGCGGGGGCGATCTGCGCCTCCTGCAGGTCTTGGCTCAGGGGCTGCTTGCCCTGAGCTGGGGCTGTGGGCGGGAGCCCAGGCACGCATGGGCAGGCCCCAACCAGCTGCACACGTCTCTGCTGTGGAGGAGAGCACCAGGGAAACTCCGTGTGTGAGACAGCTGCTGGGCGCCCATGAAATCAGCCTCCCGGTGTACGGGGTTGCAGACCCCAGCCAGGTGCCCTGGGCGCCTGGTGCTCTCTGTGTGGCGCTCAGTTTGGGCGTCCAAGCAACCGATGAAGCAGCCCTGCAGTTGCCCTTCCCTTCCCTCTCACAGAGCTCTCCCTGCTGGTGCCCTTGGCAGGGTGCAAGACACCGACCCTAAGCCCTCCCCAAGGACGCCTGGGGCCTAGGTGCAAAGGCAAGGCAGGAGCGGAGCTGAGGCCAGGAAGGCGGCAGTGGCGTCTCCCAGCCTCGCGCAGCCTGCTCCTTCCTGGGCAGGAAGCCTAGCAGCGAGGCAAGTCATGGCAAGGCTCGCCCAGTGCAGAGAAGCCTCGCGCCAGCTACTCTGCCAGATCGGGCCTCTGAGCAGAGCTGGAGCTCTGCCGTCCTGGAGGCTCACTCGGCTCCAGCCAAGTAGGGCTTGAGCCAAACGAGGCTGGGCTGCCTCTTCTTCCCTCGAGCAGGCTCGCCTCCAGGCCAGCGGGTCAGTCGGCTTCCAGGTGGGGGCGCTCTGCGCCTCCTGCCGGTCTTGGCTCAGGGGCTGCTTGCCCTGAGCTGGGGCTGTGGGCGGGAGCCCAGGCACACAGGGGCAGGCCCCAACCAGCTGCACACGTCTCTGCAGGGGAGGAGAGTGCTAGGGAAGCTACGTGTGTTAGGCAGCTGCTGGGCGCCCAGGGAGTCAGCCTGCGTGTGTGCGGGGCTGCAGACCCCAGCCAGGGGCCCTGGGAGCCTGGTGCACTCGGTTTGGTGCTGAGTCTGGGCAGCCAAGCAACCGCTGGAGGAACCCTGCACTAGCCCTTCCCTACCCTCGCACAGAGCTCTTCCTGCTGGAGCCCTTGGCAGTGTGCAAGCCACCGGCCCCAAGCCCTCCCCAAGGACGCCTGGGGCCTAGGTGCAAAGGCAAGGCAGGAGCGGAGCTGAGGCCAGGAAGGCGTCAGTGGCGTTTCCCAGCCTCGCGCAGCCTGCTCCTCCTGGGCAGGAAGCCTAGCAGCGAGGCAAGTCTGGGCAAGGCTCGCCCAGGGCAGAGCAGCCTCGCGCCAGCAACTCTGCCAGATCGGGCCTCTGAGCAGAGCTGGAGCTTTGCCGTCCTGGAGGCTCACTCGGCTCCAGCCAAGTAGGGCTTGAGCCAAAGGAGGCTGGGCTGCCTCTTCTTCCCTCGAGGAGGCTCGCCTCCCCGCCAGCTGTTCACTCGGCTTCCAGGTGGGGGCGCTCTGCGCCTCCTGCAGGTCTTGGCTCAGGGACTGCTTGCCCTGAGCTGGGGCTGTGGGCGGGAGCCCAGGCACGCAGGGGCAGGCCCCAACCAGCTGCACACGTCTCTGCTGGGGAGGAGAGCGCTAGGGAAGCTACGTGTGTGAGGCAGCTGCTGGGCGCCCAGGGAGTCAGCCTCCGGGTGTGCGGGGCTGCAGACCCCAGCCAGGGGCCCTGGGAGCCTGGTGCACTCGGTTTGGCGCTGAGTCTGGGCGGCCAAGCAACCGCTGGAGGAGCCCTGCACTAGCCCTTCCCTTCCCTCGCACAGAGCTCTTCCTGCTGGAGCCCTTGGCAGTGTGCAAGCCACCGGCCCCTAAGCCCTCCCCAAGGACGCCTGGGGCCTAGGTGCAAAGGCAAGGCAGGAGCGGAGCTGAGGCCAGGAAGGCGCCAGTGGCGTCTCCCAGCCTCGCGCAGCCTGCTCCTTCCTGGGCAGGAAGCCTAGCAGCGAGGCAAGTCTGGGCAAGGCTCGCCCAGGGCAGAGCAGCCTCCCACCAACAACTCAGCCAGATAGGGCCTCTGAGCCGAGCTGGAGCTCTGCCGTCCTGGAGGCTCACTCGGCTCCAGCCAAGTATGGCTTGAGCCAAACGAGGCTAGGCTGCCTCTTCTTTCCTCGAGGAGGCTCGCTTCCCCGCATGCTGTTCCCTCGGCTACCAGGCGGGGGCGCTCTGCGCCTCCTGCAGCTCTTGGCTCAGGGGCTGCTTGCCCTGAGCTGGGGCTGTGGGTGGGAGCCCAGGCACGCAGGGGCAGGCCCCAACCAGCTGCACACGTCTCTGCTGGGGAGGAAAGCGCTAGGGAAGCTACGTGTGTAAGGCAGCTGCTGGGCGCCCAGGGAATCAGCCTCCGGGTGTGCGGGGCTGCAGACCCCAGCCAGGGGCCCTGGGAGCCTGGTGCTCTCCGTGCGGCGCTGAGTCTCGGCGGCCAAGCAACAGCTGGAAGAGCCCTGCACTTGCCCTTCCCTTCCCTCTCACAGAGCTCTCCCTGCTGGAGCCCTTGGCAGTGAGCAAGCCACCGGCCCCTAAGCCCTCCCCAAGGACGCCTGGGGCCTAGGTGCAGAGGTAAGGCAGGAGCGGAGCTGAGGCCAGAAATGCGCCAGTGGCGTCTCCCAGCTTCGCGTAGCGTGCTTTTACTCCTGGAGCCCTTGCCTGTGTGGCACTCAGTAGCCCCTAATCGTGACTCCAAACCCCGAACTCCACCCTGACCTCAAAACCCTATTATCCGAACCCGTAAACTGAATGCCTAGCTCGAATCCCCAAACAATGAACCTTAAACCTGATACCTTAACCCTAACCCAACCTCAAACCAAAACACCTACCACTTAATCCCAAACCCAAACTCCAATCTCCAAACCGAAACCCCAAACCGCAAACCTCTAACCCCGAAGCCAAACCCCATACCCCAAACCCCAAGCCCCTAATCAGAACAAGAACCCCCAAACTCCGAACCCCAAACCCCTAACTCGAACACCATACCATGAACCCCAACCCATTTCCCGAATCCAAATCTCTAACCCCAAGCACCGAACTCCAAACCTGAACCCCAATCCCCTAACCCAATCCCCTACCTGAACCCTTTACCATAACCCGAAAACGAAAGACCAAACCCCTAACCCATAACCTGAACTGCGACCCCCTACCCTAAAACAGAAGCCCCTGTCACTAACCCCTAACCAGAACAGCGAACCCCTTAACCGAACCTCAAACGCTGAACCCCAAACCCCTAACCCGATCCGTGAACCCCTAACTCGAACCCGAACCCCCAACCCGAGCCCCAAACCCAAGCCCCGACCCCCAAACCCCATACCACAAACCCCGAACCACGTAGCCCAAACCCCGAATCCATAACTCAAACCCCGAACCCCAAATCTGGAACCCGAACCCCCAACCCCAAACCGCTAACACGAACCCCAAACCCAAACCGCACACCCCTAATGCCTTACCGGAAACGCAAACCCATAAACTGAACCCCAAACCCTGAACCCAAACCCCTAACCCGTACCCCACACCCCACACCCCCAACCCAAACCCCAAACCCCTAACCCAAACTGCGAACACCTCAACCGAATTCTAAACCCCGAAACCCAACCCCCAAAACCCAACCCTCAAACCCAAACTCCAAACCCCTGATCCGAACCCCAAACCCCAAACCCCTAACCGGAACCCCAAACCTCAAACCCCAAACCGCACACCCCAAACCCCTAAGCCGAACCTCGAACTCCCAACCCCTAACTCCTAACCTGAACAGCGAAACTCAAAACTGCACCTCACACCCCCATCCCCAAACCCTGAACCCAAACCCCCGAAGCCCAAACCCCAAACCTCAAATCTTGACCCCCGAACCACAAATCTCACTTACTGAACCTCTAATCGGAACCCCCAACCCCAATCCTCGAACCCCAATTCCCGAACCCCAAACCCAAACCCCAAACCCCTAATCCGTAACCCAAACTGCAAACCCAAAAACCGAACCCCAAACCCCCAAACCACAACCCTGAACCCAAACCCCAAACCCATAACTGGAACCCCAAACCGCGAACCCCTGACCCAAATCCCAGACTCCAAACCCCAAATCCCTAACCCCTAACCAAATCCGTGAACCCCTATCCCAAACCGCGAACCCCAAACCCCAACCCTCAACCCCTAACCTGAAAAGCGAACCCCAAACCTCGAACTCCAAACCCCAAACCCAAACCCAAACCGCGAACCCCAAAACCCAAACCCATAACCCGAATCCCAAACCCAAAACCCCTAACCTGAATCCCAAACCTCCAACCCAAGCCGTGAACCCCAAACCCCAAACCCTTCATCCTAACCTCAAACCCAAACCCGAACTGTGAACCCCTAACCCAATCCGAGAGCCCCTAACCTGATCCCCAAACCCCAAACCCAAACCTCAAACCACAAACCCAAACCGCGAACCCCAAACCCTTTACCTGAACCTCAAACCCCAAACCCGAACTGCGAACCCCGAACCTGAACTGAGAACCCATAACCTGATCCCCAAATCTGAAACGCGAACCCCTAATCCGAACCCCAAACCCCAAACCCAAACCGCGAACCCCTAACCCAAACCCCGAACCCCTAAGCTGAACCTTGAACCCCTAATCGGAACCCCAAACTTCAAACTAGAACCGCGAACCCCTAACCCCAAACGCTGAACCCCAAACCACAAACACGAACCCTGAACCCGAACCCTAAGTAGAGAGGGGATTCCTCGCACCCGAACTCTGAACCTGAACCCTAACAAGTTGGGGGGATGCCGGAACCCTAAACCTAACCCTAACAATAAAACTCTAACATAAACATAAACTTTTCTGGCCTAAGCCCCGCCCCTTGCTGTCCCTCACCCCCTAAAAGCAAACGAGGCAAAACTGGGACTTGAATGCCTGACCTACAGAGCCAAGTTGGATGTTTAACTGGTTGTCAGCCTAACCGCTTCGCTAGGGAGGATTACTGGGTTTTGTCTTGCTCCCAGGCTCTCTTCAAGCCTCACCCCGCCACGGCAGGCTAATAAAGAACTATGGACCCTATTAGCGCTCACTTTAAGCTGTAACCCCAACACTAATGCCAACCCTAACCGTAACCCAAACCCTGACCCTGACCTGAACCCTAACCCAAACCCGAACTCTAAGAAGAGGGGGGTCCCCGAATTCTAACCTGAACCCGAACCCTAACAAGTGGGGGGGTTGCCCGAACCCTAACCCTAAGCTTAACAATAAACCTCTAAAATAAAAAAATTTTCTGGTCTAAGCCCTGGCTCTTGCAGTCCCCTGCCCCTTAAAAGAAAAAGGTTAGACTGGAGACTTGAACTCCTGACTTACAGGCCATAGTCTGCCTGCCTAGTGGCCTCCCTAACCCCTATGCTACAGAGGCTTGCTGCTTTCAGCAGGGCTCCCGAACCCTCTTCAAGCCTCGGCCCGCCAGGGCAGGCTAATAAAGAACTATGAGCCCTATTAGGGCTCACTTTAAGCTGTAACCCCAACACTAATGCTAACCCTAACCGTAACCTGAACCCTGACCCTGACATGAACCCTAACCCAAACCCGAACTCTTAGAAGAGGGGGGTTCCCCAAATTCTAACCCTAACCCTGAACCCGAACCTGAACAAGTTGGGGGGTTGCCCGGACCCTAACCCTAAGCTTAACAATAAACCTCTAAAATAAAAATAAACGTTTCTGGTCTAAGCCCCGCCTCTTGCTGTCCCCCGCCCCCTAAGAGCAAAAGAGCTAAGCTGCGGACTTGAACTCCTGACTTACAGACCATAGTCTGCCTGCTTACCAGCGCACCTAACCTCTATGCTACAGAGGCCTGCTGCCCTGACAGAGCTCCCGGACCCTCTTCAAGCCTCTGCCCGCCATGGTCTGGCTCTATAGAATATCATGGCTGTCCTAGGTCATCTTTGCTTTCTATAGTCATAGTTTTATCCCTAAATCATAGACAGATCAGCTGAGAAAAAGCTTGGATTGTCTCGGTGGGGTGGATTTGCTTGTCCTTGTGTTTCACCTGGAGGCAGTCGCGGTCCCGCGGGCCTGTCCTGGAAGGGGGCGTGGGGGTGGGGCGCACCGTGAGCGCGTCGGGGGCGGGGCCAACCTGGGCGGCTGGTCAGGAGCGCGGCTCACGTGAGCGGGTCTGGGGCGGGATGAACATGGCGGCGCGTCGGGGGCCAGGGCTCTCAGGGCTCGCCATTGCAGCTGGGAATGCTCGTTTTGTGGGCTCCTGGGTCCCCGTCGATTGGCATCCAGCGAGCAGAGCGCAGGGCTGTGGGCCACAGGTAAGGGAACTCAGACTGGGCGGAGCAGGGAACCATGTATTCTGCCCTCTTTGTTTGCAGTCTCGGAGCCGACTAAAATGGCGGTCGCAGAAAAGCCTCGCCTTTGGGGCCAAGGGTTTTACCGCTTTACCCCTTTGCATAAAGCTCAGACCCGCGCGGTTTTCCCAAGCAGCCTAGTGTATTGCTTCCTACAGGCCTGGAGAGGATAACAGGCAGGAAGGCCAGGGGTCTCCAGACAGAGAAAATAGACTGCAAGTGTCAGACGTTTTTTCCTCTCTCTTAAGAGGCCGGAGGAGACAAAAGAGTGCTGCATTTTTTTTCCTCCATCTTGATACAAATTTAAAAGGAGGTTTCTCAGAAAATTCTGTGTTGCCATGACCACTCCTGGCTCCACCTGAATTTAACTTTCCTCAAACCTTGAACTAAGCAATGCATTTTTCTTATGGAAATGTTTGTCTTAAGGTATGCTAATGTACTATGTATTTACCCAAGGCTCTGTCTTCAGGTCAGTTTCCCCTAAAGGCTCAGAAAAAACTTGACAAACCGGTATGTTTTACTCATACCTTGTTCTCTTAATCTATGTGAATGAAACTATATATTTGCTTGGAAATCTGCCTTTCTTCAAGATTCATGTCCATCATTTTATGGCCTGGGATGACTCATCTGCTGCCAATGTTATCTCAATGCATGCTGTGGGTGAGGGGCCTGGTGCCATTCTCTGACACATTGTCTTTCTTTCATTAGCAGACTGCTAGTGGCTCTATAACATCTGGCTAAAGACTAGCAGGGGGTACTCTTTCTTCCCCCTTTTACTGTCTATGTCAGCAGCTCTCTCGATCTCTTTTATATTTTAATAAAACTTTTTAACAGAAAACCTCTGAGCCATCAAGCTTCGTCACTTGCCCTGGATTGAATTCTCCTCTGGAGTCCAAGAATGCTGGCATCTTTTGTGGTTTAGCAACCACCTTTCAGCCTTTTGTAATTCATATTGAATCTTCATTTCAGATTGAAGATGCATTCCATGGTATTGCCAACTGAAGCCTTTTCATCGCTATGGAGTATCTGTCCATGTCTTTAAGGTATTTTTCAGCAATCATGTATCATTTCCAGTGTGCCAGTCTTGTTATCCTCATTCTGTCCATAGCAAAGTCTTTTATTAATGTTGACATGACTGAAAGGGAATCGTTTGTTTAAATTCCTTTTCAGATTGTTATTTGCTGGTGTATACAGATAACACTGTGTCATCACCCATTTGTATCAGTTTGGACAGCTTGATAGTTGTCTTTAGTTTCTTTAATTTCTCATAATTTAAGATGACCCTGGCTCATATATTTACAGTCTCACCCCTAGTCTCAGTCATTTCTTCAAAGAACTGTCCCTTTTTTTAACATTACATTATTTTTGACTGTGCTGGGTCTTTATTGCTCGTTTGTCTAGTTGTAGTGAGCAGAGGCTACCCTCTAGTTGCTGTGCCATGGCTTCTCATTGCAGTGCTTTCTCTGTTTGCAGAACTTGGGCTCTGGAGCATGCAAACTTCTAGAGTTGTTCAAGGGCTTCGTTGCCCCTGGGCGTGTGGGATCTCCTACACAGGAATTGAACCCGTGTTCCCTGCATCGGTAGGCAGATTCTTTACCACCGGGCCATCGGAGATGTTTCCTGTTCCCTTTTATTAGAGAATGATATTTAAAACATACATGTAGGAGCTCAATATGCTCAGCTGACAAATACATGGATATATATATACATGTATTCCAGCTCACCTTTGAACATATTCAGTTAAAGGTAATTTGTGATGTCTCCAACCTGATCCACCACGACATGGACATTGTAACGTTTCCTTTTGTTTATCTGTAACTTTGCATTCCAATGGTAAGATACCTGGCTTCCACCGCTTGTCATACACAGAATTCAGTGCTTGTCCCACGTGGTTACTGAAAAAAAACTGTCAGATTGTCTTTCAAAGGGGGCTCTGCATGCATTGCACCAGTATCTTGAGTATGTTTTTGTATGATAGTTTACTATCAGTATACCCTCAGTGGCCAGGTGTCTATTTCAGTCGCTACCAATTATGAATGGGCTTGTTTGCTCTAGTGTTCTTGGACAATTCGAATACAGTTTCTTTGTCAGATATGCATTTTTTTTAGGAAAACATTTTATTGATTGTTGGCTGTGTTGCATCTTTGTGTGTGGGCTTTTCTCTAGTTTTGGTGAGCATGGGCCATAACTAGTGGTTTGCAGGCTTCTCACTGCAGTGTCTCCTCTTGTTGAGGGGCACAGGCTCATGGGCTTCAGTGGCTGCAGCATGTGAACTCGGCATCGTGGCTTCCAGGATCTAGAGCACAGGCTCGGCAGTTGTGGCACACGGGCTCCATAGGATGTGGGATCTTCCCATCCTAGGGATCGCACATGCATCTCCAGCACCAGGGGGTGGATTCTTTGGAATCTATGGAACTACCAGGGCATATTTTAGATTCTAGTTTTCCACACATGTATCTAGTGAAAGAGGCCAGGATCAAGAGGCATGGCAGCTGGGAATCCTCAGCCCCAGCTCTGGTGTGCTATCCAAAGCTCTGGGGCCTCTGGTGAGCAGCTCAGCTTCCCTGGGACTGTTTCCTCCAGTCAGAAATGCCCTGCTTTTGGACTGTAGCCCACCAAGCTCCTCTGTCCCTGGGATTTCTGAGACCAGAGTACTGCAGGTGGTGCCATTTCCTTCTCTGCTGCTGCTGCTGCGTCGCTTCAGTCGTGCCTGACTCTGCGCGACCCCATAGACAGCAGCCTACCAGGCTCCTCTGTCCCTGGGATTCTCCAGGCAAGAACACTGGAGTGGGTTGCCATGTGCTTCTCCAGTGCATGAAAGTGAAAAGTGAAAGTGAAGTCACTCAGTGAAGTCGTGTCCATCTCTTAGTGACCCCGGGGTTGCAGCCTACCAGGCTCCTCTGTCCGTGGGATTCTCCAGGCAATGGTACTGGAGTGGGCTGCCATTGCCTTCTCTGATTTCCTTCTCTGCAAGATAGCGTTTTGAAGATATTTTCTCCTGGATATTGCTTTTGATGAAGGAAGGGGGATCCCTTCCAGGGCTTGAGAGTGAGTTCTTGTCTGACACTGGGCAATGAGTTGTCTGAGGAGAGGAGTGCTGTCCAAGCGAGAGGCTTTATTGGGAAGGGCTGCCGGGGTGGAGGGCAGGAGGGTGAGGGAAACGGAGAGAACCACTCTGTCATGTGGCTCACAGTCTCAGGTTTTATGGTCATCGGGTTAATTTCTGGTTTGTCTCTTGCCAGGCATTCTGAATTGGGATCTCTCTTGGGGGCACACACATCACTCAGCTGAGATGGATTCCAGCGAAGTGGATCCTGGGAGGTTGGTAGGACCTCTGAACTGGAGCCTCCCATCACCTGACCTCTCCAGAATTCTGGTTGGTGGTAGCTTGTTCGTTCCTTGTTCCTTCCCAGGCCCTCCTGTTGTAAGATGACTCCTGCAAGTGTTTTCTTTTCTCTGTTGCCTGGCCAGGGTGGGTGGTCGGTGGTTCATTTAATAGTTTGTTTTTGGTTCTCTCGAGTAAGGTCCTCCACAGGGTAAATGTATGAAATGATAAAAGGCAATGTTTTAACTAATTTGTATTCATAATTTGGTAAGTTGGCTTGTTTTGTGTATGTTAGACCTGATCACCAGACCAACGGTCATGTAGAACTTTAGTAGTTTTCTAAAATTCTATAGTTTTTAAAATGGAGTTACCTTGTTGCAAAGTTTGTGTTTATGTTCATATTTTTTTAAACAGTTATTTCTTTTTAGTTGATTGATCATTGCTTTACAATATTGGTTTGATTTGTCATACATCCACATGAATTAACCATAGGTGTACCTATGTCCTCTTGCTCTTGAATCTCCCTCCCACCTCGCACGCATTCCCACCTCTCCAGGTTACTACTGAGCCCCAGTTTGAGTTCCCTGAATCATACAGCAAATTCCCATTGGTTTACATATTTACAAATGTAGGTGTACCTGCACCCATGCTGCTCTCTCCATTCATCTCACCCTCTCCCTCTTGTTCTCCACCCTCGTCTGTAAGTCTGTTCTCTATGTCTGCACCTCCATTGCTGCTCTGTGAACAGACTCGTCAGTACCATCCTTCTAGATTACATGTTTTTCTCTCTTTGACTGACTTCCCTCCCCTTTATTAGAACAAACTCAAATGTGTTCCTTTTTATGGCTGCATTCCATACAGGCTCTGTTTGTTCCTTAGCCATGTTTTGCAGAGGGTCATGGAGCTATTCTGCTCCATTTCAGTTTGGGCTTCCAGTCTGAGTGCTCGCAGCAGAGCTGCTTCTGGGTGAGCCCTCTGAGGTCTGTGAGCGCCGGGCTGCCCGCTCTTCTCCTGTGGCCCGAAGGGGGCGCCAAAGGCCCCTCTGACCCGCGGGCGCAGGACGCTTTGCCTTTAGACTCTGCTCCGTGAGCAGCTGGCGGGAGCTTTGTCTCCTCAGGACCATCAGGGCTCAGGCTTCTGGATAACAGGGCTGCATCCAGGCTGAGAGGAGCAGGGTTGCCTCAGTGCCCACCAGCAGGGAGGCGCTGCAAGAGCGGAAAATGAGGACGGAGTAGACGTTTCCTGTGTCCAGATGAGGGCTGACTGGGGGTCCATCTCAGAGGACTCAGGGGGAAAGAGCTCCGTGTGCAAAGCGGTGGGTTTTCAGTTAGATTTGCGTTAGATGATGTAGAGGATGAACACTGATGTTCTTCCGTGTAGGTGGCCATTTTCCTGTCACTGTTTCTTGAGAAGACTGTCCTTTCCTCTTCGCTCGTTCCTGGTTTGATTTTCAGGAACTGACCATGTACAGGTGGGTTCGTTTCTGGGCTCTCTATTCTCTCCTGGAGTCCATGTGTCTGTGTTCCTGCCAGTTCCTCACTGTGGTGGTCACTACAGCTCCATGATGTAGTTTGAAGAGGGATAGGAAGATGCCTCCAGCTGTGTTCCTCTTTCTCAGAGTCTTTTTGGCTGTTTAAGGTCCTGTTCAACAGTAGCAGTCTAATATGAGGAATACTTCTATTTCTGTGAAAAATGCCATTGAATATTATTTTGTGATTGCAGTCCGTGTATTTGTTGATGACTTTGGTTGGAATGGACCTTTTAATTCCTCATTGTTCCAGTGCATGAGCGTGGAACAGTTTTCTGTGTATTTGTGTTTTCTTTGGTTTCTTTATCAGTGCTTTCTAGTTTTCTGACTACTGGTCTTTTATGTTCTTGATTAAGTTTGTTGCTAGATGTTTTATTTAAGTGGGATTTTCTTAATATTTTTTTCTGATTGTTATTAGTGTGTAGAAATGCAAGTGATTTCTGGACTGTAAATGGTAGTATTTTATATGATTGTAAATTGATCCGAAATGATTCCGCTTTACTGAATGTAGCCTAACAACTTTTTGTGAAGTGATGTGGATCATTTTATCTGTAAGATCTGTTTCTCCTGCAGTAGGTCATCCAGAGGACCCAAGACATGGTGGTTACTAATAGACTTCCCACAGTACTTCTTCATTCCACGTGGACTCCTTCACGGGCAGTGAGCATCGCAGCTTCCCTTGAACTTCATCTGGGTAAGTCTTGGCCTGTATCAGAAAGTTTCCTGCCTGTCTGCTCTAAATTTCTTTTGTGGTATCGACATGGTTGTTTTGAAACCTAGTATACTTTCCAGTCATTTAAAATGTACAGAAAATGCCTAGCAATGGGAACAAGTGCTAGCATTTGCCACATCATCTTAAATACTCTATGTGTTTTATCCAAAATGGGTTCCTTCTTCAGAACCAGCACATAATCTCCAAAATCAGGAAATCATATGGTATCTACATTATAATGTAGTCCACCACCCCACTTCCACTTTTAGCAATTGTTCAAATGTATGAATATATCTTTTGTTTCCATCTTCATCCTGTTTTCTTTATTTAGAGTGTTACTGAGATTTTCAGTTATTTGGACAAACTTGATGGATTGAAAGCAGACATGGTGAATAAGGGTTCTGGGTGGCCTTTCCTATGTGGATTTTTTTTTTCACTGAAGATGGTTTTAATATTTATTCATGTTGTAACATGTATGAATCCTGCATTCTTTCTCCCCCCATAGCAATTAAAAATAAATAATATGCCATTTACCGTTTAGATATTTGTAAGCATACAGTGTTGTAGCAGACAACCTTTTCTTGTTTTGCAAACCAGTTTAATAATGTGCACCTTATGCGTGCTTTGGAGAAACTCAGGAAACTGAGTCAGTGACTGAAATGGCCCAAGATATCACCTTAGATTCCATCTTCATCTGAAAACAAAACAGGCACTTCCTGGTGGTCCAGTGGCTGAGACTGGACACTCCCAAAGAAGGAGGCCCAGGTTCATTCCCTGATCCAAGAACTAGATCTCCCATGCCACAACGGAGAATTTGCATGTTGTAGCTAAGTATCTGGCTTGCCTCAATGAAGGTCAACCTGGCACAGCCAAGTTAAAAAAGAGACAAATATTAAAAAAAATACAACCAAAGGAAAGGAAGGGTATGGTGGTTGTGCAGATTTACGGCTTAGCTTTCCCTATCGATAGAAAAGAAAAAAGAGTTTCAAAAGACTGTGTCTCATCCTTCTATCTGGCATATAGAGAGGATTCCTTTGAAATGAGATTTCTCTGGTAAATGTGACTCACAGAAGAGCTGTCTTGAACTTGGGTTTCAGAGATGATCATGTGTCCTCTAAAAAAATAAAAGTTAATTGGGTCCAACTGATTCTCATGCTGAGGTGGTATATTTTGTGGTAGCATTTGCTCCCCTTCACTTTGGATGTATCCCCATTTGTTTACACTGTCATCTACTGAAGACATCCTGATATTTGAAAGTTTTTAGTTATTACAAGTAGAGCTGTTGTATATAATCATGCGATACTTTTTGTCTGGATGTTTTCAAAGCTTTTTAGTAAGTGCTAGCCATGTAGTATTCAGGTCACAGGAGAGCCTTGTTTAGCTGTGGAAACATCCAGCTATGTTTCTCTGTGGCATGTGGGATCTTCTGGGGTAACGGATCGAACTAGAGTGTCTTGCATTGTCAGGCAGATTCTTTACCACTGAGCCACCAGAGAAGTTGTGCCCTACCCCCTTTTTTTGAGTTTACTGAATCTAATAGGTGTGCAGTGCTACCTCACTGTTATTTTAGTTTGTAATTTCCTAATGATATGTGATTTTGAGTCTTTTTGATAGGCTTATTTACTATCTTTATATTTTTGTAGGCCAGGTGTTTAGGTTTATACATTTTTTATGAGATTGTTCCAGATTTTTTGGTATGTTTATAGTACAATCCTTTATCAGATATGTATTTTATAAATATATTTTCCTGTGGCTTGTGTTTAAGTTTTGTGAATAAGGTTTTCCACAGTTTAAATTTCCAATTTTTTAAAGTTAATGTTATATATGTTTTATATCCTTTTTTTGGATAGACTTTAGTGTATTGTTGTTGTCGTTAAATTTTATAAGCAGAAGTGAGGTACTGTAGATACAGTTTTAAGCTAAGATGAGGTACCATAGATACAGTTTTGCCTTTTGTCTGTTAAGAAGTTTGAGTGAGTTTGGTGTACACTGTATGTAACATTATGTCTACATTCATTTGACTGGATATAGCTTCCAATTATTTGTCTAATTGGTTTTGGAGATATCACGGGAAGTCAGTTTTTCCAAGGGAAACTGAGGTCCATGAAACATGAACTCTTTTCGATCGGTCGGAATCACTCTCTGCTATTTCTGACAGATTTGACTTGTTTGGATATCTCATATGAGTGGAATCACAGCACGTTTGTCTTTTCTTGGTCTGGTTTATTTCACTTAATCTAATGACCATAAGGTTTGTCCACATTGTCGCATTGTCAGAATTACTGACTTTGAAGGGCCGAATCAGATTCCATTGTGTGTATACCACAGTTTGTTTATGGAATTGGCTGCCATGGACACTTAGATCACTTCTGTTTGTTTGCCAGTGTGAATCATGCTGTTGTGAGTATGACGGAAGAAGTATCCATTTTTTCAGCCCCCTTTCCTAATCCTTTTGGGTACATAGCTTGAATTGGAATCGAACTATGTATTTATTCCATGTGTTTGTTTTGGAGTCATTTCTGTAATGTCTTGCAGAGTGACAGCACCATTTAATGTACTTTTTCGTATGGTGGAATACCGTTCAAGCTTCTGAATATACCTTGTGTTGCATATTCAGTCTCCCACCAATGGACACTTGAATGAGTTCTACCTTTGAGCTATCGTGAATGTCACTATGAATATTTGTGTACCAGTTTTTGTTTGAATTATTAACAAATACATTACTATATATAAAAGAAGCCACAAGGACCTACTGTACAGTTTAGGAAACTATTAAATATCTTATGATAATGTATAATGGAAGAGAATCTCAAAAGGAATATATGAAAAGCACATAATAACCATGATATTTATTGTGCCAACACTATGAGTTATCATAGCACTACTCAACGTGTATTTATACATGTCACTAAAATATTCACATCTGTAAGGATATTATAAAAAATTATATAAAAAATCAAGAATTCAAACAGAGAATAAATAAACTTCCTGTCATTGCTCATCATCATTTATACACTAATACTACCTGTAACACTCATTGTATAAGTGCTGGACTAGCAATTGACATTCTCGTAAACCAAGAGATTGTGAAGGTGTAAGGAAATATAGCTTATTGAATTCCTTAATGAAGGATTATAGAACTCTATGTCCATGAAGTGAATGAAATTCCGTTTTATTGAGCCACATTCTTACTAGAGTGATGAGCTTCCACCCCACCCAACATTAGTTCACAATGAAATCCTGCAGTCCTCTGGCCTCAATGTCTGCTTCCTGCTACCGAGAAAGAAAAGATGAGGAAGTCCTGACAAAACCGATGCTATTTTTCTTTTTCTGATTTGTAGTTTATCGCAGGGCTTGGCAAAAAGAGGGCCCAACCTGTTTTTAGAGTTCCATCCCAAGGGTTCCTCCGGCATGTTCCCTATGTTGACAAACTGCTGATTATTTTCAACAAAGGACAATGATCTGCACTTCACTATCTGTTGCTTGAGCTGGAATAGCAGGCATCCCTTGAAGTGCAGTCCTTCATGTGGAAGTAGGCATCCCTGAAGCAATAGTATAAGAGGAACACATTTATCATGTAGACATCGCAGCCCATGCATTTGTAATAATTTTTCAGTTATACCCGTCATCATCAGAGGAACTGACTTGTCCCAGTAATAACGAGAGTACCCAGTATAACAGTTCCTTGACTTATGAGTACTTCCTATGAGTACCCTTATGAGTACTTCTTCCAATGTTGTTTCTCCTACTTTGGTCATGAACAGTAGAAGCTGATGGCAGTGGTCCTTGAAATGTATGTCGATTCCCAGGTGGCACAGTCAGTAAATAATCTGCCTACCAGTGCAGGAGGTGGAAGTGATGTGGGTTTGATCTCTGGTTCAGGAAGATAACAATTCATACACATGTTTTATGTGAACCAGTTTGATACTCATGAGTTTTTTTCTTCTGTATACAGAAAAACAAATGCTGTTCAAGGACACTGAAAGAACCCTGATTTCGAAAATCAGATCTGTATTGTGAGCAATGCTTAGATATCCATGAGTCGAAGCATAGTATTATGCCTATCATCCTTGTATTTCCCTCAGTGAAATATGTTGAGGAAAACTCTTCATTCATGGTCTAGATTCACGAAGAAGCTAAATAGCATTCATCCTTTACGTTGACAACTGTGAATTTAAATCTCCTGTGAATCCTATGTGACAACCACACATACCAACATGAGTTATTAGTATAATATCAATATTTTTAGTCCTATTGTATGTCAACTAAAAAAATCAATATGTAATTGTACATGAAGTCAAGACAAAATCAGTGTAGAGACAAAATCAGTGTAAATACAAAATGTTCCATCCTTTGAGAAAGGGAGAAAAACATCTCTGTGCTTAGCCTATTGCATTTTTATGTATTGGATCCTTAAGTAGTTTATTCACCACACCCTTTGAATGATTCACAAATCTTCAGAGAAGAAAGGATCATTTCTCTTTAACAATGAGTAGTTCAACTCTTCTCAAAGCAAAGTCATAAGTGAGTCTAATTTTGTGTGAGACCATGAAAACTCAGTGTTTTCATTATGCTTGTGCTTATGATGGGAGGAGGTCTGAGAACGCACTTGTGAAGGATTATTCATACCAGTCGTTCTCATACGTATCTATTCTTTAAAGGTCGAATCACCGAGGTGTTGCTTCTACACTTGTACTAGGCTGAGTAGCAACATTCCCTTTCTCCCTAAGTGCAGTAGACGTGTTCCCAACCTGTCTGTCTTCTGTCCTCTGGAGTATGTATTGCTTGAGCTCACCACAGCCTAGTAGATGGAAATCATCAGGATATTCTGGAAACCCTTTTTATTTCAGTCTGTTCAGGAGGTTACCACTGCTGCAAACCTCTGGATTTTACCAAGCGCTTTTAACAACCTCAGATGAAGGATACAAGTCAACACTCGTGACAGCCACGGGCTTCCATGGCCTATCCGTGATTGTTGGCTTTGCTTTCATAATCATCCTGTTTCTTATACCAACTAAACTGTCACTGTATTTTTTAATTACCATTTTATCTTTGATGGTTTTTAGATCTATTATGGATTTTCCTATATATCTTCACTTATCGGTGAGGGTCTTATGTTAGTAGTAGTTACGACAACTGACTTCCTGTCTGTTAGCTGTGGCAGAATAAAAAAAAGAATGACCCACTGTATATTTTTAATATTATGTATCAATATATTATTAGTGTTATTGTTTGCAGTCATCCAATTCCAAGTTTCTGAAATAAACTTTGAGAAAAATCACATCCTTTTGAATGTCCATTTGACTGAATAGGAGCACAGAAATGTTCTTCCATAAAATTGTTTACAGTTTCCATTCCGTTTCTCCTGTTTGATGTAGATATCGGCCTTTGGTTCTATCATTAGCTTTGCAAGTAAAAAAAAAATAATTAGAGCTCGTATGGTAATTTTACTGTTAGCAATAAGTTTAGCATAAAATGAACACAGAAGAGGTTACAGTAGACCAAATATGAAAGTCAGTTTAAAAGAAAACATAGTGTTGAATGTTTACAGTAGGAATATAGTTATGAAGTTCCTTTATTATTATTCTATCCTTTCCATTTCTTTTGCAGGGGTGTTAATGTACAGATTCCAGTACTATGGCTAGAGTGAATAATAGTATCATTATTCTTGAGAGCAACTCTACTAAGTCTTCACGCTCATGTCACTCAAGGTTTTTTAATACCTATTATGTTAGTCGTGTTTGTAGTTTGTGAAGTCACATAAGTTGCATTCATTCAAGCAATAGTATCAAACAGCTATGGCATCAATTATAGATGTGAATCGATATCGAATGTGAATCCATTTCATTATTATTACAATAATAATCTACACGTTATTATTGTAGATATTCTATTTATGCCAGTAACAAAGCCGTGCAGAAATAATACAACGTTTATTAAGAAAATAAGATTTACTAATTTGTTTTATTATTCTATTTCTTTAAAACAGATTGAATGACAACAGGCTTAACTTTTCATTCACTTGTATGACTATGAGCAGTTTGACCAAGCTGAAGAAGATGACTTGTTTGTAGTCTTCCTCATCAGCTCATTCCATCTACTGGCTTTAAAATCATTTAGTACAGAGCTCACCGTCTAGGTGTTCATCCAGTGTTTTGTTTGCTTATCATGCAGGATCATTTTAAAAGGAAAAGTACGTGTGTATGAGTTAGAGCTCTGATCCCAAGAGTCCATGTAGAAGTTTCCCCTGAGAAATGTATCGTTTTTGCACCAATGCTACTGACATGTGTGAATGTGGTATACCACACATCCCAATAAGTGTAAACAGCTTCACATGCTACTTATTTGAAACGACCAGTACTCATGACATTCTCATTCATTTGAGGACTAAATATAGCCAACGTAGGCTGTGTTTGCCAAATAGACTTTGAAGTATTCTTCACACAGTCCTTCATCGACGCCAGTTTTCAGATCGAAGAAACCCTTGCTCCATGAAGTTTGTGAACACATATACTCATGTTTTGTTTGAGATTTTAAAGTCATTCTTCAGTTTTGTTGGAGGAATGGTTCTGTATATGCCCTGTCGGGCTTCCCAGGTGGTTCTAGTGGTAAGGAACATGCAGAACATACCCATGCAGGAGACATAGGAGATATGGATACGATCCCTGGGGCAGGAAGATCTCCTGAGGGAGAGCATGGCAACCCACTCCAGTATCCTTGCCTAGAGAATCTCATGGAGAGGAACCTGGTGGGGCCTAGTCCATATGATCCCAAAGAGTTGGACACAATGTAAGTGACTTAGCACAGCACATGATTCGTTGTCATAGCTAATATAATGGAGATGACATAAAAAAGAAGTGCCAGCAGGCGAAAGTCAATATCCATCACTTTGGAATGTATTGTGATATTTTACATCCATATTTGTATGACTTGATAGTTGGAGAATCGATGCATCTGAAGGCCTGATTGTGTTATATGTATGTTGAGGGAAGATATATTTTTATGTGGTTTGACATATGGGTCCCATTTGATTCGTAGGCATATGCATACTCATCACTTATCCTTATTTTTTTTGAAAAGACCATTGTTTGGAAAGGTTGTTGTCTAACCATGAAAGATGCTTGAAGTCTTGGGCTCCTTGGAGGAAGAATTCAACCCAGGGTCAGTGATGAGGCTTGATCAGTCAGAGCTTTTGTGTCCCAACGTTTTATTAAAGTATAAAAGAGAGAAAGCTTCTGACATAGACATCAGAAGGGGGCAGAAAGAGTGCCCCCCTACTCATCTTTAGCTGGATGTCATCTAGCTACTAGCAGACTACTCATTAGAGAAAGGAATGGCAGCAGACCCCTCACCCACAAGATATATGGAGATGACTGTGGCACCAGGTGAGTCATCCTGGGCCATAAAACGATTGATATGAGCAAATAGATAGCTTCATTTACATAGATCAGGAGAAGCATGTATGCGTAACGCATATTGGTTTGTCAAGTCAGTTCTGAGCCTTTAGGCAGAACCTACTTGAAGATAGAGTCTAGGGTAAATACATAGTACATTCACATAGCTTAAGGCAAACCTTTCCATAAGAAAAATGCCTTGGTCAGCTCAAAGTATGAGAAAAGTGAAGTTCAGGTGGAACCAGGTGTCATTATAGCAACACAGAATTGTAAGAGAAAACCTCTTTTTAAATTTGTATCGAGAAGGGAAAACAAGATAACAGCTTGTTTCCTCCTGCCTCGGAAGTGACAGATAACTGTCTGACACTTGCACCCCATTTCCTCCCTTTGGAGACCCCTGGCCTTCCTGGCTCTTACCCTCTCAGTTTCATTCTTTGAATGTTATCTGCCTTGTGAAACATTGAGCATAGCAGTATGTGTTTATTTAGGGGTATTTCATCCAATTTCATTTAAATGCATATGTGAATTAGAAAGTTTGACATGCTGTTGCTTTGTATACCGATTGGGAAATGTGAGTCTCCAAGTTTGATTTAGTTTTTCTTGTTCGTTTTTCATTTTAGGGTTACAAAGAAAAATAACATGACTGTTAAGATCAGCTTTCGTATTTTTTGCCAAGTATGAATTGAGATCACATCGATCGGAGATGAGTCTGTGCATGAAAGCCCTAATAACTAATGCTAATTGACTTCACTACCATGGGATGTTTTCATATCTGTTGAGGACTTAGTTCATGTATTTAGATTTTAACTTTCTGTCTTACAGCCTTGTTTGTAGATCAAAGCTATTCAATATTGAAAATGACATTTGAAATTGTCATCTGGTTTTCAATGGGTTGTGAGGTTATTCATGAGTGGTTTATAAAACCAAATGGATTGTACGTAGCCATACTTTGTTGTCATTCTATGAATTTGAAGATTGTCTGAAGAATGTCTGTAGTTCTGCGTTAAAGATTCATACAACTGATGTCCAATATTTATCTCAATAGACTTGCTTTCAATTTGTAGTTTCCTATGCGTATGTCTTACTTTATGGATTTGGGTAGAACTTGTATTGGAACACTGAAAAATCTGTGATATCAACCGTGCTGACCTTCTTTCTGGTGGTCATCATTAAGATTTTCACGCTCACTGTCACTTTGTGCAATGCTATGGATCCCAGTGGAAACAGGTACTGTTCATCCTACTTTTGTGAAGATTGAACTCATTGTAGAAAGTGGAATTTGTTGAAATATTTATGGTATAAATATATCTTGTGTATATAATTACCCAGATTACGGGTGCGTATTTGATTGCTAAGTTATAAAATGTATGAGATAGATGTGATCCATCAATGGCGATTGGATACCTGGTGGAGAGGTATTTTGGTGATGCAACAGATTTAAATGAGGTGATCACAGTATTTATATTCCTTTTATGTGGATAATGGGTCTTGGATCCATGTTTCAAACATTATAACCTTGCTCTTTGTTATGCATGGGAAGTGTCAAAAACGAAGATGATGCGGGTACTACTTCAAGGGTAAGTATAGGGTTGAGGGCGTGACTATGATGTGGGTTAGGTTTAGGATGTGGATAGGGTGTCGGGTGAGGGTAGGATTAAGGTTAGAGTTTGCAGAACAGCCCCACAACTTGTTAGGGTGAGGGGTGACGCGTGAGAGTTCAGGGAGATAGTTCAGGGTGAGGGTGAGGGTTCTGGTGAGGGTTCAGGGTGAGGTTACAGGTGAGGGTTCAAGTGAGGGTGAAGGTTAGGGTTCAGGTGAGGGTTAGGGGTTAGGGTTAGGGTGAGGGTTAGGGTGAGGGTTAGGGTGAGGGTTAGGGT